>NC_136061.1:356952015-361752015 GCF_964261635.1 Lissotriton helveticus
AGAGCCACGGGGTGGATCTAAGCTGCACGCCCCGGGGGCGCTGCAGTGTCGTCCCCAAACCTGGGAGGTACTGAATGTTAGAAGGGCTCCTGGAGGCGATACATTCATGAGGCAGAAGCAGTCGCTGGGAATGTCTCAGTAGCTGTTACACCGCATAACCTGGTCGGCTGATAGGTTGTCCAACCTGCAGTGAATGTCTGCACCTCTGCTTTATCTGAATGGCACGACCAGAAGCAGAGAAAGCTGAAATCTGCCTTGGCACAGTGAGGTATGGAGTCATGGTAGCACACTTTGATAGCGTTTGCCAAGAGTTCTTAATGTAATTCTTATGCAAATGAAAATCTGAGTGTGAACACTGTTGGTGCAAATGTCTGCAGATGTACATTCTTCATTTCTTCAAATCTTGTGGCAGTCCTGAAAATACAGGGCTTCTATAGGCAGGGATTTGTAGTGTACTTCACAGGTGACTTCTTGTGTTGTGGCGGGCAGGAAGTTATCCAAGACAAGTGTATCTCATTTAGCTGTCAGCAGTATTGTGAAGCAGGGACATATATGGGTGTTTATTTCTCCTTGGAACTCTCTCTACAGGAACCGTATCATCAGTTCATATAGGACAGGGAAGGCAACATCTTTATTTATCCCTCCGACCTCCTCCACCCAAATACATTGAGCCCCCTGGCACCCGCGACTCGAGGATTCCTCACAGACTCCGGGTACATTATTCCTCCCAGATTCTCCTGCTTGTCCACTCAGTCACTGAATAAATAATCTGTGTGCTTTTGCTCCTCTGCACATAAGGACTCACTGACATGCTCATCTTTCTGTAGGCAGCACTTTCGACTTCTAATCATGTGTCCTTTTTCTGCAGGCAAGCAGGGCACAATGAGCTAGCCGACCGGTTGGTGGAGGGTCAGTACGAGTTGACGGACAGACTGGCATTCTATCTGTGTGGACGTAAACCAGGTGAGTGGCTCTCTAAAGCCATGGCTTCTTCCCTTAAAGTTTGTGATCCGGGGACCGTCACATGCTAACACTAAGCCTTGTGCATGATAATTGCAGTGGGTGCACCTATGAGAGGACGCCCTTCGCATATTAACTGAGAGCATTTCTTGCGCCTTACAAAAGAACCACGTTTCATAGATACAATATCTACTCGCACTATCAACTCCCTCTCTCTCCCTAGTACACTCCTTATTAAAGGTACTTGGAGACCCCTTAAGACACCTTAAATGTAAGCACTTGCAAATATTTTGGGGGTATAACCAGGTGTACTCTGGAGGTCAAATTAACATTGTTTAGGTATAGTTTAAACATAAAATATCAGAACAGACTTAGAGCCGCTGTTTATTTTAGGAGTGTTTTTCCACACAATCACAGAAAAAAATTTGTCCCACTTATCTTTGAACCTTTGAGAAGGGATGCTTGTTTCTTCTACAGTGCTACCCCGTCCCTTTTCTCAGAATTAGGGTATCTCCCTCCTTTTTAGGTTTTGCCTGCAAGTGCGCACATAGTGCGCATGCGCTAAAAAACCTTATGAGTATACTGTGGGATATATGACCCGCCCCCGGCTGCCATTGGCTAGCTCCATAAATGGAGGCTAGCCATTGGGAGCCGGATCTGTCCGTCAAGGCCGGAGCAGATTCGGGGGCGTTCCCGCGTTTTTTTCCCTGGGCGTGGTTTCGTTCGTCTTCATTGGAGACTTTGATTACCTTTTGCACGCATCCTTCTGAACATCGTACTGAGGAATCTGAGCACTGACTGCATCGCGGGAACTCAACATGGCCGCCCCAAGCCGCCGATGGGTCAGTGCTCTATGCCTCCAACTAAAAATTGTGCTCATGTAAAGCGCTCTGATACCTAAGGGTTGAGTTTGCGCTATATAAAACAGCAAAGGAAAACTTTTTAAAAGAATTAGGAGGCGGTGTAATCGGTAGTTCTAGGAGTATCACTCTTGCTGTACTTGCAAGGAAACTATGCAAACGGTTAATAAAAAGACATAATCTGCCCCGAAAAAGACGACCCGCTCATTATCGAAACCGTTCGTAAACCGGAAACACCCGTCGACTGCTCCGGTAGACAGGCGTTGCCCAGCCGCGCTCGGGCTAGCGCTCCAGGTAGCGTACAATGAGTTTTCACAACTGTCTAAGGAAAAGGGGGTAGTCCTCAGGAGATTCCAGTTACCAGAGTGGTTATTCGTCATCTGAAGAAAGACGACAGAAGTGTAACGGCGACCTGTGAGTTGAGGCGATATCAGCCTCTGTTTTGCGGCTGATGAGGGAGGGAAAATACACTTCTCGTGCTGGCAATTTAGCGGGGAAAGATAGCAACTATGCCAATTATGGCCTGTAGTTTAGGGAGCGCGTTAGGAAACTTGGCCTACAGGGCTATGAAGGTTTCATATAGAACCTGTTCAGTATTTCCACTTTCGGAGTGTGCTTGACGTGTCTTTTCAAAGGTGTTGTATTGTGACATTAGCGTTGAAGTGTTTTACCTACATGGTTAGTAAGTTATACCACGTAGAGTGTGTTGTTGGAAGAGGTTTATCTTTGCTGTGAACCTCCACATAGGAAGAGTTTGTTTTACGTGTGGACCTTAATCACGAGTTGAGCGATACACTTCTATCTACGTAATATTATTTTCAGAAATGTACCCTTTAAAAATTAAAAATGTAGGGTCCAAGAACGAAATTCTAAACTGCCGTGGGCTGGAAGCTTGTGGGGTCGAGAGGAATAACTATTTCCGTTCACTTAATAATGCGATGATACCTGTGCGTGCAGATAGGTCTTTGCGCACATCTGTCACTCGGTCCAGGTGCTTGTGTAGGTACCCACATCGTTTATGACACTTGTAGCAACATGAGGGATGATAGGTGGTTGTGACTACATTAGTGCTTTTAGCGGACAAATTGTGGATGTTATGTTAACCCATATGTAAATCCCACCATTACTTAAGAGTGTCCGGCGCTGGAGAATTCCTAGCAAGCCACTGGAAGCAAGATCATGTTTTTGTTGTTGCAGTTTTATAAAGCGTAAACTTGTCCAAAAGGTATTGGAGCACCAGTTAAATTACATAAGGACACATTCATTGTTGTTTTAGGCACGGGGATATTAAGTGATTTGCCCAGAATAACAGGATGTTCAGTGCTCTATGCCTCCAACTAACTCTGAGGCTTTAAGATACTAGTGTGGCTGCGTGACGCTTGTGCGGCACACTTCAACTGTGAATCAACCGAGGGAGCAGCGTCTCGTCTTCACGCCTGAGCAATCTCCTCAGAAAAGATTTTGTTGTCTATAGAAAAACTCATCCCCAATCTCCGCCTTTAAAAAAGCTGGTGTGCACACCAGAGGAGTGGTTATTTTCTTTAGCTCCAACATGATTTTTGTCAACGTCTGAATTTCCGAACCTCCGAATGGTCCATCTTAGAGGAAAAGAATCTCCTAATCCTTAGTGAGAATTTCAAAGAAGAATATCCATCATTTCCAGAGTACACTGTACTGACTGAGCCTTTCCGGCACGATGTGTTAGATAAAATGAACCTACCTACTACACTGTAACTGGGGGTACTGGCAGGGACCTCATGAGCATGTGAGGTGCAATAGGTGTGCGCTGGTATGACCGTAACTCCATGTCAGTGGAGGCGGGAGCCTGGCACCCCGCCCCCCGCTTTATAGTGCTATAAGCTGTCCGGTCTCTGCGTAAGCAAACCAAGTATTTCACATCACTTAGTGCGCTCAGCAGAGAAGCCAAAGAGATAATGAGAAAATAGTCAGAACCCTTTTACAGTCCGGATTATTTCATACGCTCAGCAACAAGGCCAAAAGGTGTGCTGTTTTAACATTAGGCACCTAATGCTTATTAACTGCGAAACGTTTTAGCCACTCACGATTGTGTGCCTGGTCGGTATTACGCCCTATCACGTTTGTGAATGTGTATATATTTTGCAATGTGACCTATGTACTAATAGATATTTATTACTGTGTTTGGTACTGTGTACAGACAGAAATGAAGCTGAAACTTGAGGACATATAATAACAGCGTTGCATTTCTGGTCTGCTTGTTTTCTGGCTTAATTGTAACTCCACAAACCCTTTCATATCTCATCGGCTTTTCCCATCCTCTCACTCATTGTGTTTGTGTTTAGAATTTGTATTTGGCATCCTATCCCTGACGAGGCCCTGAAGTGCTTGCAAGTGAGAGGCTCCTCCATTTGTTGTGCATTGTTAGTAGAGTGTAGGTTTACTGTGTAGCTTACATGGGATGCATTCTGTGTTGTGTGTATGGTGATAGAGGCGTGCTGCAATCATATGGCAGCAACATTGTGGCTCCACTTATGCATGGAGTGAAGCTGAAGTGTGAGGGAGAGATAGTAATGTGATGTCCTTGTGTTTTTCACATTGTTCTTGGAGATCTTTTTACTGACGTTTGCAGAAACATTATATTTCAAGTTCCATATTCAATCACATAAATTCCTAGACCCCTCTCCCTCCACAAAAGACCACAGGGTTGATACAGTGATCAGTTATCCAGTATTTGTTTATGCATAATACAGTCTCATTAGACTTGGTGCATTTGTTTTCCTCCTTACTAGGAATTGTTCATTTGTCTCTCCTGTTCAGTCAATTTCTGCGTCACAAAAATGTAACCAATGTTCATATTTTTATGAGCTGCCCCTGCCCTTATTCATTGGAAGATGAAGAACCCTGCACATATCTAAACTTACCTTACATGTTTCGATTTCTAAGGGCGGATACACTTCGCCAGGCCTGTGTGATATGTCACTTTACTAGGACTAATGCTAGTTGGGATTCAACCATTACAACGCGGTCTTTACACCTCGCTACCAGGAGGCGGCCTGGGGCCCCGCTGGTAGCAAACTGGGAGGGAACCAAGACCCCCGTGATAGCAGTACTTAGTGGATTACGGCGGCCGGGAGGGGCACTCCACGCAGCAGTTGTGACTGCTCCCCATAACATTTGTAATATGGGCAATTCAAGTCACCATAACATTTGTAATATGGGCAGTTCAAGTCACCAAGGAGCATTGTGACCTTCTAGGGGAAAGAGTCCGAAAGTGGGTTACTTAAAAAGGTCTTGGAACTGCAGGTGTCTTGCAATATCATTTTAATGTATAGTTGGGAAAGAATATATTCTTTATAATGAACAGTTGCAGAATAACTCTCTCCAAAGCTGTATGGAACTCTGAGAGCCTGATGTACATTGCCAGACAGTGTGTGGGGCTTGCAGTATGTGTGGGGGCTTGCAGTGTGTGTGGGGGCTTGCAGTGTGTGTGGGGGCTTGCAGTGTGTGGGGGGGGCTTGCAGTGTGTGGGGGGGGCTCTCAGTGTGTGGGGGGGCTCTCAGTGTGTGGGGGGGCTCTCAGTGTGTGGGGGGGCTCTCAGTGTGAGGGGGCTCTCAGTGTGAGGGGGGCTCTCAGTGTGTGGGGAGGGCTCGCAGTGTGTGGGGGGGCTTGCAGTGTGTGGGGGGCTCTGTGTGGGTGTGTGTGTGGGGGGCTCTGGGTGTGTGTGTGGGGGGCTCTGTGTGGGTGTGTGTGTGGGGGGGCCTCTGAGTGTGTGTTGGGGGGGCTCCCTGTGGGTGTTTGTGTGTGTCATTTGCGAGAGATAAAGCTAGTGGCATTGTAAATGACAATGCCATTTATTTATGTTAAAAAAAACATAAATAAAAATAATGTCAAGAGCAATGCCAATAGCTCAAACTTTAACACAGGCAAAACCATTGCATTGTAAATGCTTGTTTAGATATCTTTGCCACTGTGCCATCTACGCCACAGTTATACAGTGTAAAGCCTTTTGTTTTCCTTGTCCCTATAATGATGAAGATGTGCTTTGTAAAATGATGATTTGAGGACATATTTGGAAATAGCTAAAATTATTTCCACCTGACTAATTGAAGGATTTTCAAATAGCTCTTATCACACTAGCTAATGCGTTCAATAAATCAAAAGACCACCATGAAATCATTGGATCCCCCTGACTTCACTCTGAGCTTCTGTCCAGGACTGTCCATTCCCTCTATCTGTCCTCCCACCCATCCCCTGGTACTGCCATTACATCGTCTAACTGTCCGGCCAATGACTTTTGCAAATTCTTTAACATTACCTTTCTCATGTTCAAATCTTTTAAAGTTGCAATTTCCTGCTTCCAGAGACGATTGATGTGCTTTTAGACTTGCACAAGTGGCTGGAGTCTTTTAGCGCCTCCACACCAGTCAGATATGTAGTGGACATTAGACTGACTCACCTACACCCCTTATTTAATGCTGCAAAGTCCATCATTACTTCTCTAGTCATGAGCAGTCGGGCTACTACTCCTGTCTTTATGCTATATAGAGTCAACTACTTAGCAATGTGCATACTTTTCTTTCTCCACTGTGGTCGCCCCACCTCCTTTCCCTGTAGGTGAGCTTGCTTCTAGGAGTAGACGCCAGTGTAAACTCTCTGAGTTGTTCAAGGCTATCCATGTCTCCCCATCTAGTCAAGGATTTTTTCAGATGCTCTTCCATGTGTGCTCTTCGATGGCTTTACATCCATATTTTTACAGAACTGGAAACCCCTTTTGCACATTTAATGTGCTCTGCCCTCATCCTTGGAACTCGCGTCATCTCGGCCACAGGCCTAAACTCTTAACAGAATTCGAATCCACGCCGAAGGTCCACCTCCTTGGTGTGGAGTCTGCAGGTGACGTAGGAGCTCTGCTCCATCTTCGGCTTCAGTTAAGTCTCCCTTTTCATTCCTTGTGAATGTACCATCGACCGAGCTGCTGCTTTTATGTGCCTGTTCTCATCCCAACACACTCTCCCTGTGGCTTATGTATACCTGCTACAACTCTTCAAATTAACATATGTTAGCTAAACCGAATGCAAAAACATTTCTGCTTGAAAAGTACACTGTCTTTCACTGTATTGAATAATGTTAATAAATGAAAAGATAATGCAATATATGAGTATATCTGGCTAAAACATGGTCCTCCCTTTTCTTGTCTGTTACAGATCACAAGAATGGACATTACATCATCCCACAGATGGCTGACAGGTGAGGCAGACTTCCCTGTCATCGGGCACTTCTCTCTGGTCTATTTTGTTCACTTTACAGATAGTGAGAACAAAGGCAGCTATGCTATGCTTGCTATCAGAGGCTTCCTGCCCAATGTTATGTTATCTGGCACTACCATTGTGTGAAGCTGTAACTAGTGTAGCATAGCAGCGCTTTCAGGATTAAATCCGCTCACAGAAGTCTGTGGTTGTAGTATAACCTATGTCGCAAGAATTGGGTGACATTCTTGAGGGCCTGAAGTAGTCTGGTCATGTTGCAGTCAGTGGAACATGGGTAATGTGTGTGCCTTGTCTTATAGAGGTTTCTGAAAGGCTGTAAAGCCATTTATTCTACATCTCTGATCGCAGGACAAGAGCATGGTCCGAGATCTTTCACATATGGTGGTCCAGTTGAAAGGGAGTAAAGAAGTGCAGTGTTATATCTGTGTATGGAGTTCCCCCAGAAGCATAGCCCTAAGGAAATCACATACTCCTGAGCTCTGCGGGATAGCTCCACAAGGTGGTGGTTCTTGCAGCACCAAAACCACTAGTCTAGAGCAAATATTATTCTTGACTTTATAATTAGAACTCATTTTGTTTTGCTATATATATTTTCAGTAGAGTAGAGCCGGGTTTTCGTATCATTGGTTATTGCAGCAGTTAGAACCTAAATATTCTCATTTTATTTCTCTATAACAAAAATTGTAATAGAACATTGTGTTCGAGGCATATGAGCTGCAGATCTCGCACTGTGCGTTAGATCGCCACCTGGTGTTGGGCTCGGATGATTGCATGTTTTTGTCGTCTTGGAAGAAGTCTTTGTGGTCACGAGATAGGTGAATCCTCCCTTGGACGATAGTGCGCATGGGCATCGGCTCCATCCTTAGATTGTTTTTTTCCGCCACGGGGTTCGGTTGTAACTTTTCCGCTCCGAAATCTACTTTTCCAGTAGTTTGACGCGTAAAAACTTTACCAAACAACTTTCTCTATCAATAACTATCGACTCAACATCATCCCATCGATTACGGTCGTCGACGCGGGCCGTTGGGCCTATCCACGCCGTGAGGCCTACAACACATGGAAAGGACGCCGTTCAAGAGATGCCCCGAGTGTGGAGCAAAATTTCCACACAGCGACCATCACGAGGTGTGTAATCTGTGCTTATCGCCAGAACATGACGAGTCGAGCTGTACAGCTTGTGCATCCTTTCGATCCAAGAAGACCATTCGAGATCGGAGGGCCCGTCGACACGATATGCAGAGATCGGCTCCGGAACCGGTGGATATCTTCGACGAAGGTCCATGCGTCCCAGAGGAAGATTCCGATGATCTCCAAATCGTATCTGAGGCAGATGACTCCGATGACTCCATAACTTCGGGTCAAAGCGTGAGTACTACTGCCCCTGCCTCAGTACCTACACTGAAGGCAAAGGTCAAAACTCCGCCTTCGGGGCCCAGTCGCGACCGAAAGACTGCTTTGAAAGCCCCGCAATCGAGACCGGTTCCGAAGAAAATATTAAAGCCTTCCGGTAGCTTGGGACCAAGCAAACCGCACGTGCCGATACCACCAGCTCCCTCGGCACCGAAACTGAAAGAAGTCCCCGTTCCGAAGCACACTCTGAAACCGTCGACTCCTAAAGACAAGACGGCTCCGAAAATAATGAAGCCTGTTTCCGACGCTTCCAAGCCGACCAAAACAGCTACCAGCCCGAAATCTTCGGTGCCGAAACCCACAAAGCCTGCTTCCGATGCTTCAAAGCCCCCGAAACAGGCCTCAACCCCAAAGATAATATCTTCGGTGCCAAAAACTACGCCAAAGGACTCTATACCAGCTCCTAAGGCTGAAGACAAGCTACAACCATGCCAGGAACCAAAAAAATCGGCGCCGAAAGCGGTTCCTCCAGAAGAGGAGCTTTTTCAGCCTGATCCTTTGCAAAAAAGGATCTACATTGATCCACAAACAGGACATGTCTCTACTATGCCACACAGGAAGAGGAAATTAGATACAGCACCTACACCTTCAGTGCCTGTCCAGAAGAATGATTCTGCCACATCACCTATGCACCCTTCTTCTCCTGTACACTCTCCTTCACCTCCTCTTCCTTCGAACCTTTCACCTCAAAATTCTCCTCATTCTTCACCTCCACATACACCACCTCAGAATGATGATGAGTATACCATAGGGGAGGGGGGAGACCCAGATGAACCTTTTCCCTATCCAAATGATACACCAGACTGGGAGTACCCAAATCCACAGGATGTGCCAGATATCCCAGATCCACATCCATACACATCCAAACCATCTCCTCCAGAAGACAATATAGGTTTTGGACATTTACTCAATAGGGCTGCCATCTATCATAATGTCACAATGCACTCAGATGAGGCAGAAGAAGATTTTTTGCTAGACACTTTTGAACATTCCCAAAGGTCAGTTCAAATACTACCTTTGATTAAAGGGGTCATCAAGCATGCCCCAGAAGTGTTTAAAGATCCTGTACGAGCTAGGATCATAAATCCAAGAATAGAGAAAAAGTACAGGCCTGCGCCTGGGGATCCTGCCTACATTAAGGAACGGCTACCCTTAGACTCCCTAGTCGTTTCAAACGCTAGAAAACGAGCAAACTCACAGACATCAGGAGAAGCACCACCTCCTGATAAGGAGTCAAAGATAATAGACGCTTCAGGCAAGAGAATAGCTGCCCAAACTAGTAATACATGGCGCATAGCTGACACACAACCCTCCTCGCAAGATACGACAGGGCTCACTATGATCAGTTAGAAACACTTTTACAACATCTACCTGACCAATATAAAGCACAGGCAAATGACCTTCTACAGGAAGGGAAGCTAATTTCAAATGCCTCCATCACGTGCGCACTAGATGTAGCAGCCACAGCATCTAGAGCAATAAACACTAGTGTCCTACTTAGATGACATGCATGGCTACGCATTTCAGGATTTAAGTAGGAAGTGCAAACATCTGTCTTAAATCAGCCATTCAACCAACAACAATGTTTGGTCCAGAGGTAGACACAACACTTGAGAAAATTAAGAAAGACACTGATACAGCCAAATCTATGGGAGCTCTGCAGTCTACCCAAGGAAGAGGATCCTTTCGTCGCTCCTTTTACAGAGGAGGCTCCAAAGCAGCTGGAGCAGACAATTCAGCTTCCTTTAAAACCAACACACAAACATCCTCCAATAGAGGATATTTTAGAGGAGGCTATAGGGGCAACAACAACAAGGGAAGAGGTCGAGGAAATAACAATAATCTAACCTCCCCTAACACAAAACAGTGACTTCCTTTTGTTTCCCCAACAGCATTCCACTCCTGTAGGGGGCAGACTAACACCGTTCCTACCTGTCTGGAATTCCATCACAACAGACAAGTGGGTAACACAAATTATCCATTATGGCTACTGCCTAGAACTTACAGCTACCCCTCCACATATACCACCCAGACAGCGTCCAATGGCTACAGAACATCTAACGCTGCTCAAACAAGAGGTTCTCTCATTGCTTCTAAAAAATGCAGTAGAAATAGTTCCATTACAACATCAAGGAACAGGGGTGTACTCGCTGTATTTCCTAATACCCAAGAAAGACGGGACATTGAGACCAATTCTCGACCTCAGGCCCCTTAATCTATATATACACTCAGGGCATTTTCATATGATCACTTTACAACAAGTGCTCCCATTGTTGCAACAAGGTGATTTCCTTACTACACTAGATCACAAGGACGCCTACTTCCACATTCCCATACATCTTTCTCACAGGCAATATCTAAGGTTTGTGCTAGAAGCACAACACTATCAGTGCAAAGTCCTTCCATTCAGAGTCACAACTGCAGCAAGAGTGTTTACAAATTGCCTAGCAGTAGTAGCAACACTTCTCAGAAGACAACACATCCATGTCTTCCCATACCTAGACGATTGGCTCATAAAAGCCACGTCATTCAATCAGTGTGTCCAACACACATCTCAAACCATTCAAACATTGCACAACTTAGGGTTCACAATCAACTACACCAAGTCACATCTTCAGCCCTCTCATGTACATCAATACCTAGTGGCTACAAAAAACACAGCTACAGCTCTAGCTTATCCCAGTCCAGCCAGGATACAGAGCATTCAAGCCTTAGTCACAAAGTTTCAAACACAACACTCTCTCTTAGCCAGAGTGTTCATGCAACTAATAGGCATGATGGCATCATGTATTTTTATTGTTCCATATGCAAGACTGCAAATGCGCCCATTGCAAGAATGTCTAGCACATTAGTGGAACCAGGCTCAAGGACAATGTGTTGGTAGACCGCCGCACACATCGCTCTCTGCAGTGGGGGAACACCAAAAACTTGTCCAGAGGGCGGCAGTTCCTCAAGCCTGTTCCACAAATAGTACTTACAACAGACACATCCCTAACAGGATGGGGAGCCCATCTCCTACAACTCAAGGGAAAGGGACCACTCAACAAAAAGTGCTCCACATGAATCACTTAGAGCTGCTAGCAATATTCCTAGCACTCAAGTCCTTCCAAGTACATGTACAGAACAAAGCTGTCCTGATCTGGAGAGACATGACAGCCATGTACTACATTCAAAAACAGGGGGGGGACACTCTCTCTGCAACTGTCCCGGCTTGCACAGAACATTTGGAGATGGGCCATTCCGCAAAAACTTATATCTGCTAGCAGAACACCTTCCAGGAGTTCACAATCAGATAGCAGATCTGTTAAGTCGGCAGACACAACAGATTCACGAATGGGAACTACATCAGCAAGTTCTCCTACCATTCTTTCACAAGTGGGGCCATCCAAACATCAAAACATAAAAATGCAAAATGCCCAACCTTCCCCGCCAGGTTTCCACACCCGTTGTCCAAAGGCAATGCGATATGGATGAACTGGTCAGGCAGATTTGCGTACCCTTTTCCGCCACTCATACCACTAGTATTGCGCAAGCTAAGACAACAGTCTCTCAAAATGATCCTAGTAGCTCCCACATGGGCACGCCAACCGTGGTTCACAACGCTGCTAGAACTCTCGATAGTTCCACACCAAAAGCTGTGTCTGACACCATCCATGCTAACACAGAACCATGGAGACATCAGACATCCAGATCCAAATCAACTGAATCTAGCGATCTGACTCCTTAAGTCTTAGAGTTTGGTTACCTTAACCTACCACCAGACTGTATGAATATCATTAAAGAAGCCAGAAGACATACTACTAGAGCTTGCTATGCAGCAAAATGGAAGAGATTTACCGTTTACTGCAACAATAATCAAATGAGCCACTGGATGCTTCTATCCAGAATATTATCTGCTACCTTCTACACTTATAAAAATGTAAATTAGCATATTCATCTGTAAGGCTTCATCTTGCAGCCATTGCTGCGTATCTATAAAATAGACAACATCTGTCGTTGTTTAGAGTACCTGCAATTAAAGCATTTATGGAAGGATTGAAAATAATAATTCCTGCTAGGCTACCACTCTCTCCAGTGTGGAACCTAAACATTGTTCTTACCAGACTCATGGGACCCCCTTTTGAACCTTTATACAAAAGTGAACTACAATTCCTCACATGGAAAACAGCTTTCCTTATTGCTATTACCTCTCTCAGGAGAGTAAGTGCAATTCAAGCTTTCACTATACAAGAACCATTTTTACAGCTACACCGTAACAAAGTGGTCCTAAGAACAAATAGAGTTGCCAGTGTTTTTTCAAAACCCAGACTCTGTAACAGAAAGAGCTCTACATACCCTAGACGTTAAGAGAGCCCTTCTCTATTACATTTACCGGACCAAAACCTTTCGAAAACCAAAACAATTGTTTGTAGCTTTCTCACCACCACATAAAGGCAACCCCATCTCTAAAGCTGGAATTGCTAGGTGGATTGTAAAATGCATACAAATATGCTATCAAAAGGCAAAACGTACATTAACAGTTCCTCCTAGAGCGCACTCCACACACAAACTAAGAGCCTTCATGGCTTTCTTAGGGCACATTCCCCTAGAAGACATCTGTAAGGCAGCAACATGATCTACAACACATACCTTCATGAAACACTATTGTGTTGATGTGCAAGCCAAGCAGCAAGCTGCTGTAGGCCAAGCTGTCCTCAAAACTCTCTTTCAAACTACTGAAACAGATACAGGTGACCACCGCTAGGGGAGACACTACTGTACGATCTATGCACAGTGTGAGATCTGTAGCTCATATGCCTCGAACGGAAAATGCTACTTACCAGTATGCATCTGTTCTTGGCATGTAGAGCTGCAGAGTCTCACACGCCCACCCGCCTCCCCGGGACCTGTATCTGTTCCAGTTCTATCTTAATTAGATATTACACACATGGACATCCCTTTTATTTCTTCTAACTCCATCATTTCCCATCATAGCGAAAAACAATCTAAGGATGGAGTCGATGCCCATGCGCACTATCGTCCAAGAGAGGAGTCACCTATCTCATGACTACAAAGACTTCTTCCAAGACGACAACAACATGCAATCATCCAAGCCAAACACCAGGTGGCGATCTAATGCACAGTGTGAGACTCTGCATCTCTACATGCCAAGAACAGATGCATACTGGTAAATAGCATTTTCCTTTTCTTACATTAGGAACAAAAAAGCAGAACAGATAGTATTTTTCTTCTTCATTTAGTTGAGAGGTTGTTGATCAAGATGGCATTGTATTTCCATCATTATAATTGTTAAATGAAAATATGCAACCTTTCATTTTTACTAGTCAAAGATACAATGTGCATTAGGGATGGGATAAAAATGAAAGAAATGCATAGGAGCACCCTTCAGATAAATCTTACCAAGTAATCTTGGCCAAATAAAATAGTTTTTCCTGTAAACATAACTTCCCTCACACTAAAATGATCAGTACACCTATCCCCCTCAGATGGGTATTGTGGCAGTAACTATGTGTCTGATCTGGTAGGCTTTGTGCCAGTAGTCAACACTGAACCAATGGCAAGTGCAGGCAGTTACTGCACAGCGAGGATCTTCTTTCCACGAGGGAGCCTACTTATTACAGCCTGACTTGCCCTGCTTTTCGTCATTGGATCCTGGTAGCAGGTCTTACATCCCAGATGTCACCCACTTGTATTGGGGGATGTACAAGTCTTTCGTGGTGCCTTTGATGAATACTCCTTGACCTCCTTCCCACGAGCATAGACAGAGCTGCCACCATTTAGTAAGATATAGTTCATGTAATTTGTTGAATTTCGTATGTGGAGGGATGTCACTCTCCTCCCTCATTCTCAATTATTGTATCTGGCAATTGAAGCAGTTTCAGGCATTTTCCTGAGGATTTAAAGTTCTTCAGACTAAAATATTTCTTTCCTTTTTAGACTTGGTGTACGCTATACACGAGTGTGTTGGCATGCCTCTTGTAGCATTTTGGTGGGGGATTCCTACATTTTTCCATATTTATGTTTAGGAATTATTTATTTGTATAAACGTTAGTGACTACAGATATATAATACAATTGACTTTATGGAAAATAGTTCTTAGAAAATTTATGATTTCTAATTTGAAAGACTTTTCATACTTTAAATTCTTGGTTGCATAATTTACTTGAAAACTCTTTTAAGGCTAAGCTTGTGTGTTGTCTTTTGGGACCATGCCTAACCGTTCTCTCTGCTCTCCCTAACTTTTGCAAATGAATTTGCTAGTTTGCCCATCTCTGTTTTGGATCCCGCTTACTGAGAACTTAATTTGACCTTCAGGCTGTTCTGACCAGGCAGCAAGGCTTGTGGAACTCTGCTGCTCCCAAAGTCAGATGTCATTAGTTTATTGTTTACTACGCTCAGCTGTTCTTGTTTCCCCACCAAATTATTCTAACATGAATTTGTAACAGAGTCCCTCCCTGTGTCCGTCTTTTTACGCATCCAAAGAAGTAACCAATCAGACAATGGTTAATGGAAGGATATTTAAAATCAGACTTTTCCAGCCTACGTGTTCCGTTTACCCTTTGCCCTGGATAGGGTGGGGGGAGGGGGGTCATGTTCGATTCTTATTTTCTCTTCGCTTATTTTGTTAGCAGTGCAAATGCACCTTTATCTGTGTCTATGAACTTGCTCCATGAAGAGCAACTGTCTGTTGCATTGCTTTCACCTTTGTGTGTGTTAATATTCGTATAGGGTTGTACCTCTTTGACTATGTCCGTTTTATTTTCATACGCATGTTTATAAAATGATTTTAAAGCCTGTGCATTATTTAGCATCCTCGTATGCTTGTGATTGTGCACTAGGTTGTGCACCAATGAACTTACGTTACTCTCACTGTTTTGTGCTGTACTGTGAAGTTTGTTTCTAATGGGTATGGGTGTTTTTGTGATTGAATATGTGGTGCCTATGTGTGTTTGGTACCGCTAAGTTGTGAATCAAACGAAAATACTTTAGTGATTCAGAAAGGTTCACGTGGGATCACTAAGCTTGGAAATATGCATAGTTTTAAAATTATTTTCATCAGTGTATAACAGTGTGATGGTACACAAACTCCAGTACTAGCAGTGACCGATAAAGGTGGCAGCAGTGATGTCTAATTAGCCTCCATAGTTACTTTAGCAGGGCCCACTCAAAGAACTCCATGAAAGTAGTGGCCAGGTAGCGATTGGTGTAGTATGCTGGAGTAGTCACTAAGATCACCGCTGATATCAGTAGGGGGCATTCATAGCCACAAGGTATTACATGCACCGGAAATGCCCAGCAGTGGCTTTCTGTGTGGTCTTCAAGGCTAAATTTGGTATTCATGAAGGTTCCAGGTGCTCTCGTAGAAGCACAACAAAGTGGAACCCAGTTCTAGAGATGCATCTCTTGAACCAGTTTCCACATTTTTTTTCTAAATGGGCAGTTGTTGAAACCACCGTGCCTAATAGGGTTTGTGTCAAATGTCCCTTCTCATTCTGAACTGCACCCGATCCTCACACTCCTACTCTTCCTCCTTTCAAATTTTTTTTTTTTTTTGCCTGTATGATTAAGATCTATTTCTCCAATTCTCAACCCCTCCTTTATAGCTCTTTTCTCCTCTTTCTTTAGTCTGGTATGGCTGGTTAAGACAGTTGTCGGACTTTTGCAATCAATAAAATTTGAATAATACATTGTAAATATACATACAGAGACTGACTTTGCAGACCTTTAAACTTACTGACCCACCCGATAGCCACTCCCTTCATGCAATCGCCTGGTGCAGAGCCGATCCCACACGCTGTGCGCACAGTTTATTGGCAATCCTTGCAGAGAGCAGGTTTTCAGCTAAATTGTTTGCAGGCTCCCCGAGGTCAATGTCTTTTAGAAACCTCACTAGGACATCAGCAGAATCCTCGGTACCTTTTAGTTTTGTTTCGTCTTTTTTTGGTGTTGGAGATGGAAGGTGTTATGTTTAAGCGCTTTAGGATGGGCTCAGTACAAAACCCCATCCCCTACTAGGCTTTGCCTAATCCTTTCAAGGTGACCATTTTTCAAAAGTTGGTAGGTCGGGCTTTTGGTCAGTCCTCTGCAGCCATTGGTTTCCTCATCATTCACATTTTGCTTCCTCCCACTGCAGCATACAACATGTGGCAAGAAATCCATCAACTTCAGCCAAAGGCTGTACTGCCCTTTGAGTGGTTGACATTTTGCTTGATCACCAGGTATGTCAGAAATTTTATGAGGCTGAGGTCAACAAACTAAAATAGGACCCTTCAAAGGATGAGCTCATTCAAAGTTTAATAAAATGTTCAATAGAGAAAACACAGAAGATCCATTACCTTATGCCATTTAATGGTAATAGCTGTTAGCTGCCTTTTACTTTGCTTTAGAATCTATTAATAAATGCTGGAGCTCAAGCGGAAGTCCCTCAGAAAGCATGGGACCTAGTGAAAAATGAATCCTTTAAGCATCCCCCCAACCCTTCTGATGGGCCTGCGATCACACGCACATCCACATAAAAATGTGTGCTTCATTGCCTGGCCTGATTGCCCACACCTTTAGTTGTCAGTTTTTCCTTTACTCATTTCATAGGTTCTCTTTTATTTGTTTACATTCTCCTTTTTTATTAAAAAAAAAGAAATTCTGGCCAGACACAACGTTCACGGTTTTCCTGAGTTTAAAATATATATATATATATAATTAATCACACAGCGGCCACATTACATAGCAGCATTTTTTAACTTTTATTATTTTAATTTATCTTGCATATGCTTTAAAAATGCAATCATTAAAACATTTTGTACCACAAAAACAGCTTAAAAAACAACAACTTTTTAGCTTTGGAAATGCTTATTTCATTTGTGGTAATGCAAGAACATTGCAGCCACCCAAATCCCGTTGCCTCCATACAGGGTCCCTCCATGTTTATTCACTCCTTTTCTAGCCTATATCCTGGACATGGCCTAACCTAACTTGTATATAGTTTAATAGAAAATAATGTTGTGCCATATACAAGAATAATTTTGTCCATGTATACGGGATACTGATACTCCTCGGTATCTCATCCTCATACTCTTCCTCGCTCTTTCATTTGCTCTCCATTTTTTCTCACTTAAATAAGATGTTTTAATCACCCCTGCCCCCCAATGTCCACATTAAGCCATACCTTTTTTTTTTCTTTTTCTGGTTTCTTTATTCCCATATGTCACCCGGTGTCCCCTTCGCTCTGGTAGCAGCAGCAGCAGATAGACTACCACAGCAGATTATTCTTTGTGAGCCAAGTAAGCTTCACGCCTGCATCTCTGGCCAGATGGCTGTCTCTGACCCGTCCCTGGTCTCTTGGGAATAGCAAACCAAAGTAGAGCCAGGCTCAGCATCACAGGTCCTGCCCTTTCCTTCCCTTTTAAATGACAAAACCTGTTAAACACAGAACAGCTTTGTCCATGAAATCTAAAAGAGTGTTTTTTCTTTGCAACCAATGTACAATTTTCATCTCATTGAAGACCTGAAATCTCTGTCAACGTTTATTGGGTGTCCAAATCCTCTTTGTTTTGCTAATCTTCTTCACTACAGTCATTGTTATTGCCTCGGCTCCTAATCCTAGTGGCTTTGTGCTGGACATTGTAGATTTTTTAAAGTTTCCATGTTGTATGGATTATTTTAAGTTGCACCATCGCACATTTATTAAATGTGAGTGTATTTGGATCCTTGCTTGCATTTTAGCATTTTAATTCCTATAAAGCGCTTAACTTACTAGGTTGGACATTATATTGAGGGTTTATTGAATTTATAAATCAGGATTATATTGTATGATCTTGAGGCTTTTTTGTTTGCAGTTTGAGTTCATTTCTTTATGGGTCTTTTTTTTTTAGTTAAAAACTCTGTTTGGAATTTACACTGTGTGCAGAAAGGGCGGTGTGCTGATTTATGAGTTAATACGAAAAAATAGTAACTAAGACAACAATGTGGCGTTTGGGTAATGTTCATCAAAGTTGTGCATGCTTTTATCAGGTTTACATGTACTATTAGAAATATCTATGGTTTTAATGTTTGTGTCTTATTGGCATGAGATCAAACATGAACTAAATAAATACAAATACAATCATTAAGTAGCTGACCCCCTCTTTACGCCAAACTGTTTGTGAAATCAGGGAAGGTAGTGATATTAACAGAAAAATATACTCCTGAATTCCCTTACATTTAACGTTTACTTTTCTCTAAAAAGGGATTTTACATATACATGATGTCAAACTAATTTAACTTGTCATACGTGTTTATTAAATGCAGTATGCTAATTTTATTAATATTCTAACAATCAATCAAGCTTTATTTGGCCATAAAAGCACAATAGATAGTACAAACAGGTTTAAAAAATAAGCAATGCAAATAGTGTATTAACAGTTATCTGTACAATTGTGTTTCAGAAAACATTTATCATTTGCACACCACCACGTAAAATCTTCTGATTTGTTTTTCTTGCTTTTAAAATTTTTTC
This sequence comes from Lissotriton helveticus, assembly GCF_964261635.1. Taxonomy (NCBI): domain Eukaryota; kingdom Metazoa; phylum Chordata; class Amphibia; order Caudata; family Salamandridae; genus Lissotriton; species Lissotriton helveticus. The sequence goes on from NC_136061.1 coordinate 356,970,984, forward strand.
TCACTGGGCTTTCACAACTACTGAAATATATTTTGAAATGTTTGTACTGTTGATGTTCGAGGCATGTGGGCTGCTAAATTCATATCTGTAGCATAGATCGCCGCCTAGTGTTGGGTCCGGATGATTGCACATTGATGTCCTGGAAGAGTCTTCGAAGTATCACGAGATAGGTGGCTCCTCCCCTGGACTACAGTGCGCATGGGCATCGACTCCATCCCCAGATTGTTTTTTTCCGCCATTGGGTTCGGATGTGATTTCGACGTCTCCTGTTCGGAATCGTTATAGAACTCTTCAAGGCCAAAAGGCCTTCTTTGCACCGTCGGTATTGTTTGCGTTCGGTCCCGTCTATCTTCCAGCTCGTGGAGTCTGATATCCGGGGGGGTCGTGTGACTCTTCGGTGATCGGGGCCTAGTCGACGCAGCAAGACTTCAACGGCATGGAGCGGAGTCCATTCAAGAAATGTCCCGTGTGTGGATCCAAGTACCCACACATCGACGTCCATCCTGTGTGCAACAAGTGCCTGTCGCCGGACCACGACGAGGCCAACTGTATGGCCTGTTCCAGATTTCGATCGAAAAAAACGATCAAGCTTCGGCGCATGGCGCGCCTTGAGGCCCAGCGATCGGCTCTAGCACCGGTGGACATCTTTGATGACCCCGCGGAAGACGAACAAGTGCGTCACCTGCAGATTTCCCCTACCCCGATGGAGGTCGAGTCCGAAGACGGAGCTGACGACCACAGTCCCGACGTTGAAGAAATCGTCGAAGGTAGGGGACGACGACGAAGCATATGGGGCCATGGAAGATAGCTCGGAGGATGAGCTATGCCCCGTTCGTACTCTCACGAAGGCTCAGGTCACGGGGTCGCCACGCGGCCTTACCCACGACCTTACACCTCGATCCACGGCCCCGCCTTCCGGCTCGGCTACGGACACCTCCGCGGAGCCGCCATTACAGAAAACGAAACCGAAACCCTCGGTACCGGTGAAAACGAAGACGTCCGCTCCGGTGCCGACGCCGTCGTCTTGGGGGGCCCCCAAACAGGCGCACGCTGCAGACCAGGCTAAGGTGCCGAAGGTGGTTGCGGAGCCAAGCTCGAAGAAGCCCATCGGGTCGGAGTCTACCAAGGGAGACAAGCCGACGCCCAAGAAGACTGCCGTTCCTGCATCGGGAAGGTCTGTCGCGCCGAAGACCAAGGGGCCCGTCGACGCGAAGTCGGTGAAGGCCGCAGAGCCGAGGTCTGGGGCCGTGACCCCTAAAGGGAAACCGATCGATCCGAAGCCATCGGCATCGACGTCTACGGTAGTGGACAGTGTAACGGACGCACCGGTCACGAGTGCTCCTCGACCGGACACCCACAAGTCGGCCACGCTCGGGTCTTCCCCAGGGGGCGGACCACGGACATCAGTCGGATCGACGAAACCGTCAGCTTCCTTTACGAAGCAGGTCTCGGACTCCCTCAAGCGCCTTAAGGTCAAGGCTTCAGCATCGGAACCGAAGACTCCTTCCGCGCCGAAGCTACAAGACAAACCGAAGGCCTCATCGGCACCGCTCGTCTACACGTTGCCGCCTAAGGTGGCGCCGAAGGCCTTTGCACCGCGGTCAGTGCCCAAAGACACCGTGTCGACGTCCACTCCACCGGCTGGGTCAGTGGGTCCTCGACAACCTTTGGTTGAAGAACGGTCGGAGCATTTCATCGATGCCGACACCAGCAAACTCACGCTCTACAAAAAGGAAGATTACTTCGCAACCTTTGCAGTCCTTTACAATTCCTCTGAAACGTAAAAAGCCTGCAGCAGACACCCCCGTTCTGGTGGAACAGATTCTTCCTCAGCATAGGCGGAGTGCCACACCTTCACCCACGCACTCAGATGGGGATGGAGGTGACCAAGATGAGGAGTACAGCTTCCCTGCTCATACAGAGCCTGATGAGCAGCAGGAATCCTGGATGGATACTGGTGATCAAGGGGACCAGCAGACGGTCCAGGATCCACAGGTCACGTGAAACAGTCCCCCACTGAGGACTCTGCAGCGTTTAATGCCTTAATCGAAAGGGCAGCTGCAAACCATAAGGTGGAGATGCATGCTGACCCCGTGGAAGTGGACTTCCTTTTTGACACTTTCTCTACTGCTGAAAAAACTGTCAAGACTCTCCCCATGTTGAAAGGGGTCCTTAAGCATGCGGCAGACATTTTCAAGGAACCCACAAGATCCCGGGTGGTAAACCCACGCATCGAGAAGAAATACAGACCGGCACCTGGCGACCCCACCTACATACGGGGCCAGTTGCCTTTGGACTCTTTGGTGGTCTCTAATGCCCGCAAGAGGGCAAACTCCCAGACGACGGGTGAAGCTCCTCCCCCAGACAAAGAGTCAAAAGTGCTGGAGGCATCTGGGAAGAGGGTAGCAGCTCAGGCGGCCAACATATGGCGCATCTCAAACACGCAAGCTCTTTTGGCCAGATACGATAGGGCACACTACGACACCCTAGAGCAGCTGTTACAACACCTCCCAGACCAGTTTAAAGAGGGAGCTGAAATGCTTATCCAGGAGGGGAAGCTCATCTCCAACGCTGCTATAAAGTGTGCGCTAGATGTTGCAGACACAGCAGCGAGAGCGATCAACACTAGTGTGATGTTGAGGTGTCAGGCATGGCTCCGCATCTCGGGGTTCAAGCCAGAGATACAAACTACTATCCTCAACCAACCCGTTAATCCAGACAGGTTGTTTGGCCCAGAGGTGGACACCACCCTGGAGAAGATTAAAAAGGATACCGAGACTGCCAAGTCCATGGGGGCTCTCCAGTCACAACAATTTAGAGGGAACACTTTTCGTCGCTCAGGCACTCGAGGTGTTAACAGAGGGCACATGTCGCAGCAGACGCCATTCAATAAAAGTGGCGCACAATCCTCCTACAGCAAGCAGGGCAGAGGTGGATACAGAGGAAACAGTGCCAAGGGTAGAGGCAGAGGCAACAACAGTTCCCGTACCTCTGCCGCCAACAAACAGTGACTCCCTGTCACTGCCCCCGACCATCCAACACCTGTCGGGGGGAGACTCCAACAGTTCCTGCCCGTCTGGAAGTCCATCACCACAGACAGGTGGGTCAGGAAACTTATCCAGTTCGGCTATTGTTTAGAACTGACATCCACCCCACCACCCATGCCCCCAAAACACCGTCCTATGTCAGCAGAGCACTTGCACTTATTGCAGCAGGAGGTTCTAGTGATGCTGCAAAAAGGCGCAATAGAGCTCGTGCCGGTGGAGGAGGAAGGCACAGGGGTTTATTCCCTGTACTTCTTAATCCCAAAGAAGGACGGCTCGCTCAGACCGATTCTGGACCTCCTCCCCTTAAACCAGTACATTCTTTCGGAACACTTTCACATGTTGACACTACAGCAAGTTCTTCCCTTGTTACAACAGGGAGACTTCCTCGCAACCTTGGACCTCAAAGATGCTTACTTTCACATACCACTCCACCCCTCCCACAGAAAGTACCTCAGGTTCACCATCCACAACAGGCATTACCAGTTCAATGTGCTCCCCTTTGGAGTGACCACTGCTCCCAGAGTGTTCACAAAATGTCTGGCGACAGTGGCGGCACACCTTCGGAGACAGAGTATACATGTCTACCCTTATCTGGACGACTGGCTCGTGCACGCAAAGTCAGCCCAGCAGTGCGCCGCCGACATGACCCACACCATTCACCTCCTTCACAATCTAGGATTTACACTGAACTACCCGAAGTCACACCTCCAGCCAGCCCATGTGCGGCAGTATTTAGGCGCGACTATCAATACTCTGGCTGCCACAGCTCAGCCAAACCCAGCGAGGATCGCCAACATCCAGTCGCTGATCCAAAAGTTCAGACCACAACACTCACTCCCAGCGAGAGTGTTCATGCAGTTGATCGGCATGATGGCCTCCTGCATCTTCATAGTCCCGCACGCAAGACTCCATATGCGTCCGCTCCAAGAATGCTTAGCGCATCAGTGAACTCAGGCTCAAGGACAACTGAACAACCTAGTGTTGGTGACGTGTCGGGCATACAACTCTCTGCATTGGTGGAATCTACACAACCTTTGCAAGGGCCGACCGTTCCAGGAGCCTGTGCCACAGATTACTCTAACAACGGACGCGTCTCTCCTAGGATGGGGGGCTCATGTGCTCCACTATACGGTGCAGGGACTATGGACAACGCAACAAAAGAAGATGCACATCAACTACTTGGAACTGATGGCAATCTTCATGGCACTCAAGTCCTTCAAAGTACATCTGTGCAACAAAGTCGTGTTGATCCGGACGGACAACATGACAGCCATGTACTACATTCAAAAGCAGGGAGGTACGCACTCTCCACATTTGTCTCATCTGGCTCAGAGCATGTGGAAGTGGGCCATTCAGAGGAACATCTTCCTCATGGCGGAACACCTCCCGGGCACGGACAATCAGATGGCGGACCTGCTCAGCAGGTACAGCCACCAAATGCACGAGTGGGAGATACATCCATCAGTACTCCACCCGTACTTCCAGCAGTGGGGTCATCCAGAGATAGACCTGTTTGCCACGGAGGAAAACGCAAAATGCCAAAGCTTTGCCGCCAGGTTCCCTCACCCACAGTCGCAGGGCAATGCGATATGGATGAACTGGTCAGGCAGATTTGCGTACGCTTTTCCCCCAGCGCCTCTCATTCCGCTGGTGGCAAGAAAGCTAAGGCAACACTCGATGACACTCATCCTAGTTGCTCCAACCTGGGCGCGACAACCGTGGTACACCACGTTCCTCGAACTCTCTGTGGTACCGCATCAAAGACTGCACCTCACACCCCGGCTCTTGACGCAGAACCGTGGAGACATTCAGCACCCAGATCCGCAGCAGCTCAATCTGGCGATCTGGCTCCTGAGGTCTTAGAATTTGGTTACCTTGATTTGCCCCCTGAATGCATGGACATCATCCGGGAGGCAAGGAAGCCCACTACCAGAGCTTGCTATGCAGCAAAATGGAAGCGGTTTGTCATCTACTGTACCGAGCACGCTATTAACCCGCTCGATGCCTCCATTCCTAATATCATCTGCTATCTGTTGCATCTTTACAAATACAATCTAGCATACGCTTCCATTAGGATACACTTATCCGCCATAGTGGCTTACCTCCAAAACAGGCAGCATCTCTCTGTCTTCAGGGTGCCTGCCATTAAAGCATTCCTGGAAGGGCTGAAGCGAGTCATCACTCCCAGAACCCCGCCAGCTCCTGTGTGGAACCTCAATGTGGTGCTCACCAGATTGATGGGTCCCCCATTTGAACCTCTGCATTCATGTGAACTTCAGTTCCTCACATGGAAAGTGGCTTTTCTCATTGCCATAACGTCTCTACGACGTGTTAGTGAGCTACAGGCGCTCACCATCCAAGAGCCATTTATACAGATTCATTCAAACAGGGTGGTGCTGCGCACTAACCCCAAATTTCTCCCTAAGGTGGTGTCTCAGTTTCATGTCAATCAAACTATCGAACTGCCCGCATTCTTTCCCAACCCAGAAACAGTAGCAGAAAGGATGCTCCATACGCTTGATGTCAAAAGAGCGCTTATGTACTACATTGACAGAACACAACCCTTTAGAAAGACACAGCAACTCTTTGTTGCCTTCGCAGCTCAGCACAAAGGCAACCCCATTTCCAAAGCAGGAATAGCCAGGTGGATCGTTAAGTGTATTCAGATTTGCTATCAGAAGGCTAAGCGCACTTTAACGGTCCCCCCCAGGGCACACTCCACACGCAAGTTGGGGGCCTCCATGGCATTCCTTGGTAACATTCCTTTGGAAGACATTTGTAGAGCAGCCACATGGTCTACACCACATACGTTTACCAAACATTACTGTGTGGATGTGCATTCCAAACAGCAGGCAGCTGTAGGACAGACTGTTCTTAAAACACTTTTTCAGACTTCTGCAGCTGGCACGGGCGGCCGCCGTTAATGGAGGGACTGCTATGTATTCTATGCTACAGATATGAATTTAGCAGCCCACATGCCTCGAACTGAATATGCTACTTACCAGTATGCATCTGTTCTTGGCATGTAGGGCTGCTAACATTCATATCGCCCGCCCTCCTCCCCGGCGCCCGTAGCGGGTGCAGACTTTATACTTACACTTTATCTCTAGCATGGCCATCACTTTCACTGTTAAACTCCATCTTTGCCACAATGGCTAAAAACAATCTGGGGATGGAGTCGATGCCCATGCGCACTGTAGTCCAGGGGAGGAGCCACCTATCTCGTGATACTTCGAAGACTCTTCCAGGACAACAATGTGCAATCATCCGGACCCAACACTAGGCGGCGATCTATGCTACAGATATGAATGTTAGCAGCCCTACATGCCAAGAACAGATGCATACTGGTAAGTAGCATATTCATTATTAGCTACTTTAATGCTTCTTCGGAAAAACAGCCTTTAATTTCACACGTCGTACTGCAGGTCAGGCTGTCCACATTACAAAATCCTGAAACTCTGCAGTCAGAGAACGAAAAGTAATTGCAAACTGATTTCTGATCTCTGTCGCTGAACCCAAAGCAGCAAATGTGACAAGATAAAAACAAGATTTTAAGGCATCTTTGTTGCTACTTCACTTCCTGACGAAATGGAGCACCTGTTCTATGTCAACTTGCCAGAACGGGCGAGTTGGCAAGTAGGTTTTTCGAGGCCGGGTATATTATGACCATAGGCACAGTTCAAACAGTCCTCAATATTATCCCTATTGAGACTGGCTTTCTCATTGGTCCAGATCAGAAGCCAGAGGCTTAGTGAAGCCAACTTAACATCATCCATGACGTAATTGAGCCCCAGCTCTTCATCTATAATAAAGTGGGAACTACATGGCGGTAACCCCAGGAGTTTCCTACAGAACCCGTCTTTTTTGACCTGTGGGCAATTGATTACCTCAAATAGGTGCCCTGCAGGTCTAAACGGGCAGACACTTACATTTATATATGTTCATCTTTACTGGTACATCTTTACTGGATTTACACTGGCTCTACATTGAAAGCCGGGTTAAATTTAAAGCCCTTTGCTTTATGCATAAGATCAAGGAAGGGTTGGCTCCGGCCTATCTACAGTCTCTCGTCCAATAATACTCTCCATCTCGCCTTCTTAGATCCTCATCCCAAGGGAACTTTTTGATCCCGCATTTCAAACTGGTGAGAATGGGCGGTCGCTCCTTCTCCTGTTTGGCTCCCAGGCTGTGGAATTCTCTCCCGGTCACACTGAAACTTGAGCCATCCTTGATGAAATTTCGCAGAGACCTTAAAATCTGGCTCTTCCCTCAATGACAACTGCTAGATCTACCTTAGCGATATTTCAAGCGGCGCCGGGAGACCCCATGTGGGTAGCTGTGCGCCTTATAAATGTAATTACAAATACAAATACTGGTATAGGCTTAGAGCCTATACTCTTGGCAAATCAAAAAAGAGCCAGATGCTTTTGAAAATCTAATAATACTAATTATAGTCATTAAATAATTGAAGACAAAACATAGTCGTTTTGTGTTAAAGAAATAAGAGAATGATCTACTCATCCAGTGGCTGAATTGCACAGTGTGTAAGTGGAAATCCTGGTCCCAATCCCAGCTTTGCCTTTGAGAAAAATGTGATCCTAAGCAAATTACTGCACTCTTACTCGTTTTCAGTATCAAATCTATAAACACTTTGAACTAAAACAGATCCTGGTGTATGCTAAATAAAAACCTAACTTGTATATGGTTTAATAGAAAATGTTTTGTCATATACAAGAATATTGTCCATGTATATAATGCATTGATAAATTGACATCTATTGGTTCCCATGATGGTAGTTTTGTCAGGATTTGGAAGTAGGGAATTCTTAAATGTTTCCAAGTGCATGTTTGAAAACTATTACTTTTAATAAATGTCAGTTCAATGATATAAACCAATGCGCTTTTGTTTAACTCCATTTTCATGTGAAAAAGTATCTTGGTTTTAAATGACATTTGTTTTGTCACTCTCTCGACGGCTGTGCTCATGCTTTGGGTCCTTATGCCAATCCACGCCCCTGGCTTTGTTCTATAAGAGCTCTGCCTATGAATCTTCTGGCTTGCCCATTTCTCTGCAGCTCCAAACATTGTTCCAGGCTTGTTTTTAAAAATAACTGTATTACAGTTCAATTCCCTAATTTTTTGAGAATTTAAGATAACTTATTTGGTAACCGTCCCTAGGATTTGACCCCAGATTCTGGTGTGTAATTTCCAGAAAAATTGTAAGGGGTTAATTGGAGAACTGGTCTTAACGTGTTAGCGTGTCTCCAAAAAGGAGAGTTGCCACCCTGTGGGCTTTAGGATTGTGTTCTCCATTGTTGGGTTTTCTTCATTTGGAGGAATATTCAAGAAAGCCTAAAATTATTGCTAATAAAAAGAATGAAAAAGCCAAGAGCACCTAAGCTAAAGCGCCTAGCACACACAGCCTTACTGGAACAAGATCTGGCAAATGGCCCTCGGCCAGGGGAATTGTAAGTGCTGGCATAGAATGCATCCACAGCAGCTCTGCCAAAAATATAGCAGTGGATTTTTGACATATGCATTTTGCAAAGAGCAAACGAGACCCATATGGTAGGGCGCTTTACATAGACAGGAAAACATGAGTAAACCCAAACAATGCTGTAAATAATAAAATAGCATTCAGGACATTAATCCTATTTACAACATAGAGAGGGTAAAATACTTGTTCATCGGAGTGAGACAATCTTATGTACAATATGTACATTTGGCAAAGGTGGGGACAGCAGTATTCATTGTAATGCGCAGTGGAAGAGAGAGAGTGTACAAGGGTCCTGAAAGAAAGGCTAGCAGAAGGTGCTTAGTATGTGAAAGCAGTAACCGGAGGGTTATTGTGAAGCACAGGAAACAATGGAAAGAAGTAGAACGACGAATAGCACACCCTTTATATGAAAAAAGCAATGTTCATTACCCTAACAAAATGCAACTTTTGAACAAAAAAATTAAAATGAATTGTTAATCTGCTGATATTTTGAATGTACCATAAGAATTCATGTAGGCTAATGCATGACTGTGCCAGACCCGATAAATAGCACTGTAACCAGTGAAGACCCGATAACAAACAGTGGCGGGAGGATGAGCCGGAACGCCCTGCACGGAGTGGGTTTCCAGCCCGCTTTGCAGACTATAGGCAGCGAGTGTCAATTAAGAAATTTGAAAACACCCCAGGACTTTGGCGGCAGCCTCAGTCAGCTTTGGAGGTTTTGTTTTTGAGGGGGTGGGGGCTCAGTCCCTGCCTTCTAATGGCTGCTGCTGCTTCAGTCTCAGAGCAAAGCATTTGCAATGCAATAGTTCTCACATTTGCGAGAGTTTGAGCTATTGGAATTGTAAATGACAATGCCTTTTATTTGTGTTTTGAAAACCTGCAAGTGTGCGTAAACACACACTTTGTACTTCTAGTCGTTGCTTACAAGAAGCAAGGTTGGCAGCAACTGTGCCTCTTTTACTTACTGCCAGCCTTACTTCCTGTAAACAAGGACTACAAGTACAAAATGTGTGTTTAAGCACCACATGCAGGTTTTCAAAATACATAAATAAAAGGCATTGTCATTTACAATGCCAATAGCTCAAACTCTCGCAAATGCGAGACCTATTGCATTGCAAATACTTGTTTGTTTCAAGTTGGCAGGTCTACTGTGCCATTAGCTCACACCAGTGTTTGATTGTTCCCTCACGGTGATTGACAGAGAGAGGGGAAGAGCTGAGAGAGTGTGTGCCCTTAGTTTACTGCTGGATAGCTTCTGCTTTTATTGCGAGAGTGTCTATAGACCTGCCTGTGTTTGAGATCATGTTCTAATGCTTTTTAACACCTGCCTTTATCCTGTTCTTTCCTCACTGCTTACTCTTGGAGATAGAGTTCGCCAGAAGGGCTTGCCCCAGAGGTACTGTCTAATCATCTCTTGCATTATGCCCCAGCTGTGCTTTGATTGTTGTCAGTGAATGAGCAGGAGTGCCCAACAATCACAATCACCAATCCACATTTCACTGGTGCTTGTATTACTCTATGGGATGTAAGAGGAAACACCCATTGTCGGGAACCCTTATGATGGGGACAGTACCCGTCTCGAAAGTTGGGATTGGGAACACATTTGTGTGGAAATATTCACATTGCCACTCATTAAGAAGATGCTGTCAAACATCGAAGTTTGGGGAGAGGGGTTGGCCTAACGGCTAAGGCGCTCGACCTCGGACCTGGGGAACTTGGTTCGAGTCTCGGTAACGACGCCAAAAAAAAACCCTGTGATTCTGGGCAAATCACTTAATCTCCCCGTGCCTAAAATGAAAGTGTGTCCTCATGTAACGTAACTGGTGCTATGTAAAGCGCTCTGATAACTGATTCGGTTCGGTTCTAGTTCGCGCTATATAAAACTCTGCCAAAAAAAAAAGAAAATGAGGAGTGAGGTGGTTATGATAATCAAGGGGGGCGGGATATGTGCAGAGATTCCAGATGCCCAACATTGCAAAGAGGTTTGAGCCATGAGAGCCCCCACATGGGTTTAAATCCCCACCCCTTTATATTCAGAATTACAGCACTGGGGACTCTTTTATTAGGATTTCTTCTTTTTCCCCAATGTCAGTGCTCAGCTTCGGTTGATGTTTACCACAATTATGACCGATAACTGAACAGAATAAAACTAGAAGGGAATGGCCCTTTCAACTTTTATTGAAATTCTGCACCTGTAAGCAAGGGGACCCATTTATTTCTCGCCAAGACCCCAGGCTTAGTTTGCTTTCCAGTTGGGCCTTTAGATAGGTGCACTCATTCTTATCCTTGTCTAGATTGTGCTCAAAATACATATTCTGCTGCGCCAAATAGTGATTAATGATTTGTGGTGTTAATTTATTGCATTGTAGAGGTAGAACAGAAATTCTGAAACATTGTCTTTTTGCACAGCTTGGATCTATCAGAACTTGCAAAAGCTGCCAAAAAGAAGCTGCAAGCGGTAAGCACTAATGTTATTAGTCTTTATTTTCTCGGGCTGACTCATTAATTCAAAATAAGATTCCACTGTGCTTTGCCGTTCTGTCTCGTTTGGTCATAGGGATGCTGCAAAGTCAGGGTTGCTTCCTTCCATCATTCTTGACTTGAGAACACATTAAGCAGATTCTTTTATTTTCTTGCGGGTTAAGGACACATTAGTTACTTGGATCATAATTAGTATGAGCCTCTCTTACTTGGTACTATATGGTCACAGCACATTTCATTCTTCTTTGGACTTTCACCCCAGACGCCCTTTCTAACTTCTGGAACAGTATACTGGCCACTTATTTGGACAAAAGATAGTTTGTTCCCAGTTGGAGGAACAAACCTGGATTCTAGTTTAACCAACTGTTTGTATATCCAGGGAGGTAGGTGGCTCTTATATCTAATATGGACATACTACACTATGGTTTCTGTTGAGCAGGCTGTGTTTTTTTGGTCTCTGGTGGATAGCCCACACTATGCAATGGACAGCCCACATTGTTGGGAAGCATGCCAAATGAAACTAATATGACACAGCAATATTGGATCACAGAAAGACTCACCACCCTTTAATCCCAGTCCACGCTTTGTTCCCATTTGTACAGACCACTGTTTGTTCCCAGTTGGGTCTCCGTCACTGTCTTTTCAGTTGCATGGCTTACACTTTGTACTCAATTGGACAGACAGCACTAAGTACCCACATGGACACACCACCCTGTGGTCTGTGTTTGACAGATCAAATGTTAACTGTGTACTCCTTCCTCCTCTTGCAGTTAAGCAACCATCTATTTGAAGAGTTGGCAATGGATGTCTATGATGAAGTTGACCGACGAGAAAATGATGCAGGTAAGAAGCAGGACTGTAACTTATAAAGAGTGAATTGGACCCATAGTAGAATGAAGAAAGGTTGGAGACGGCCTTTGACAGCTAATCTTTAATATTTATTAACACAGAAAGCCGTAATAGCTCAAATTATCTGAGTGAAAACACATGGCAAAATTATTATTTGAAAACTATGTGCATAACAATTTTTTCTGATATATTTAGAAAACTTATTTCTGCTGCATGAACTTGAACACCATTTTATCTTTTACCACAATATAGGAACTCTGAGATATAAAGTAATAAAAAATTCAGATGAGAACTTTCTTCTTTAGAGAAGGTGGAGATCAAGTATGAGAAAACAAGATTCCAATCCATATTAGGAGTACATCTTTATGCCTGGCGGGAGATATTTGGCCACATGGGCATTCCCAAATCGTTATTTTGATTATTTATTGTGAAGTAGCCAGTTTCCACCTCTATCTCTTAAGAAAAAATTCTGATGGTAATAGAAATATTTTTTACTTTGGCTTACAATTTGACATTCACTTTATTGGCAATGAAGGCCACATGTGTGCCCTTATTAACTCATTAGTAATGTGATAGCAGTGGGAAAAAGCTATACATTTTTTGGCGGCAAGCAAGGCTGGAGTAGTAGGTGTTCTATGAAAGTTGTTTTTTAATCGAGGCAATGAAAGTGAAATATATTGTATTTTAATTGGATTTATATAGCACTTACTACCTGAAATCTGCATCAAAGTGCTTTACATTTACTGTACTCTTAGTAATCATAAATTACAGATTGCAGTGTATTCCGAACATTTTGCCAAATTTGATAGAGGAATGTCTCCCTAGTGGCACCTGTTCAAAATGGGCTCTTTGGTTTATACATGCATAAGTGACCAAGGACCGCGACCAAAATCCGACAATATAAAACTCACATACATTTAAAAAGAAAACAAGAAAACACAGTGTAAAGATACCAGTTACACAGCAAAGTTTAATACAAAGATGATTAAGAAAATACATTATTAAAATATATAGTCTCGGGGGCGTGGCCGGCGATCGACCAAGATGGCCGCGTTCTGGTGAGGCTCCGAGGGTGAGACCGTGGCCCAGTATTAATCCGGCTACTTATCCTGTCAAGCAGTGACCCAGACGCAACGACCAGATAGCGGAGGTGATTCGGCGTGCAGCGACCCCTCTCCGAGCTCGCCACGACACCGGAGCCCTGAGCTATGTCGTGTGCTGGACTGCGGCCTGCATCGGCGCCAGAAGCACCGGCCTCAATTTGGAGGAACGACCGAGGGGGCGCCATTTGCGACCATCTTGTGGAGGCGCGGGGCTGCATTAGACATCTGGCGGCGGGTGAGTGTTGACTCGGCTGACAACCCCCGCCCCCCCCCTGCCCGACATCACCTCTTAGAGGAACGCGCGGGGGGAGGGATCGCTGCTCCCCCCCCCCCCCCCCCCCCCCCGCCGGAGGGACTGTGCCCGAGACGCCGGTGAAGGCTACCAACACCAGGCCCGGCCGCGGCCTGACTCACGACCCTAGCGGCCCACCACAGCCCGCAGCAGCGGAATTCACTCCTGCTTCCACATCGGCGGCTAGCTCACGCACCTAGCAGAGGGTCCCCACCTTCCCCCTTGCTTACCAGTGACACAACGACCGCAATAGAAGCCTGGGACTGGTGTCCCCGAGAGGCGCCTGACGACGTGTGGGGGGACAGGCTTTGCCCTCCTGGCCTACCGACCCAACTCCGGACTGCTGCGCCTGCATCGGTGTGACCCGGAGCGGCGCCCACCCCCCTTGAACCACAATGGGCGGCAGGGGCAATCGTGGGACCCAGCAAAGCAAATTAGATAAATTTGCTTACACTAAGGACTTTCCCCCGCTGCCGGAGCCAAAAAGAACCAGCGTAAAGGGTGCAGAGGGTGGCGCGGTTTCGGCCATAACCCTGGAAGACATCATGGCGGCCCTGACGCAGGTGCAGACCACGGTTGGGTCCATCTCAACGGATGTCACACTTCTGCGGGCGGATCTACAAAAGATGTCAACGAGGGTCTCAGCAGTGGAACAGGTCACTACGACACTTACCGCGGACACGGCGTCGCTCTTGAAAAGGGTGGCGCGGTTGGAGGAGGACAATAAATTCCTGGCAGACAAGATGGATGACCAGGAAGGGCGCTCCAGGTGCAATAATATCCGCCTTATTGGCCTGCCAGAATCGGAAGGGGGGCCCGCCATGGACCTATATGTGGAAGACCTAGTAAGGAATGTGCTGCAGCCAAAAGGCCTCTCCAAGTTCTTCTCGGTGGAGCAGGCGCACAGGGTCCCGGGGGGGCGTCCACGCTCCGGGGCACGACCAAGACCCGTTATAGCGCGCATATTCAATTTTAGGGATCGAGATGCCATTCTGCAAATGGCGAGGGTCGCGCCGCCCATACGTATACAGAACTCGGAAGTTTTAATTTTCCCTGACTACACGACGGCGGTGGCGGCGAAACGGAGAAGTTTTATCGAGGTGAAAAAAACATTGCGATCTCGTGAGTTGGCATACTCCATGCTCTTCCCGGCGCGCCTCAGGGTGGTGGCTGAGAAAAAAACTTGGTTCTTTGACACGCCGGAGGAGGCGCACGACTGGCTCGAAGGATGGAGACCGGCGGAGGGCTCTGGCAAGCAGAACGACAGGCGAAGAAGAAACGGACAACCCGACGAGCATGAATTGACCGGACAAGAGGAGAAGGCCGAGACCGACCCAATCGAGGACTCTGATGACTGACTCCTGCTGCATTAAGGGAAGTGTCTGTACCTTTTTATTTCTCCTTTTGCTGAGAACTGTAGCGGATGTGTCGAACTCGTCCTTATGGACACTCACCTTCCTTGGTGTACTACTGAGACTTTACAAATGTACTGGGACTCTGACACTGTTGGGGGCTACTGGTCCCCCTTGTACTTTCACCACCCCCCCCTTACGCTCTTGTAAGCAACGTTGTCCTTTGACTGGGGTAGTAAGCACTCTGCTGAGTTGGGGTGGTGGGCAGTTTGGAGTCCGCGAAGCAGGGAGGCAGGGAGGGGGGAGGGAAGGGGGAATGTTTTATGTTGTTGGTTATGGTTGTGGTTGCTGCGATACACTTAACTACACTGATTGGCATGGTGTTGGGAACCACAGAAACGAGTATTTGTCTACTGAGCACGCTGATTCAGGATGATGGGGGTTGACACACTCTTGGTTCAACCGAGAGGTGGGACTACTGTGATACCGTCTCTGTCGATACTCTCCTGGAATGTACGGGGCCTGGGGGACAAAGTCAAGCGAGGTCTGGTCCTGAAAAAGATCAAAAGGGAGGGGGCTGCAGTGGTCCTCCTACAGGAAACGCACCTCACTGGCACGGCTGTAAAAGCTATGGATCGCTGGGGTTTCCAGATGATGGCACACTCTGAGTTCACCTGTAGGTCCAGGGGAGTCGGCGTTTTAGTGAAGAAACAATTCCCCCTACTCGTACAGTCTGTCAGGTTAGATACGGCGGGTAGATTTGCCGCTATACACGCACAGTGGGAGGGAAAACCCATTAACATCGTCTCCGTATACATTCCACCTACACTACAGGCAGCAGCCCTAGCAGACCTTAGCGCTTTTATACTTGGGCTCCCTGAGGGAGGTTTGCTTCTGGGGGGAGATTTCAATCTGGTAACTGATAGCCTGCAGAATAGGGTCCCCCCGAAACTGGCTCCAGCTGGCGCAACGCGACTGGCTGGCTTCATGACTGCGATGGGACTAGAAGACCAGTGGAGGAAATACAACCCCCAGGGCCGACAATACACGTACCACTCAGGCGTCCATAATACTCTCACCAGGCTCGACTATTTTCTTAGCTCCCCGGGAGGTCCTGGTACTGTATCCAGGGTAGAGATATGGCCACGAGGTATTTCAGACCACTCCCCACTGCTACTTACCTATACGCATCACCAACCCACACGGCGTCGGATTTATCCTATCCGCGCAACATACCTTCACAATTCTAAGGTCAGAAAGGAGCTGAGGGTGGGAACCAAACAGTACTTCCGGGACAACACGGGTTCGGTGTCCTCGGCTGCCATTCTGTGGGAGGCCTATAAAACGGTACTTCGGGGATGTGCGATAGTCTCCATCACAGCGCTTAAGCGGGAGGGACAAGCGGAACTGTTAGCCCTAGAAACAGCGGTGGCGGGAGCTGAGGCGCAGCATGCGGCGGATCCAAACCCCACTACAGCGCACACTTTGCAAATAGCACTACAACGTCACAAAACACATTTAACAGAGGAAGTCAAATTGCAACTGTCTGCCACGAGACACAGGGTTTACGAGATGGGGGACAAAGCGGGCAAATTGCTGGCCTGGCTGGACAGACGGGACAGACGAGACAGGTGGATAGCACAACTGACGGTAGAGTGAGGTGTCCCCATTAGAGATCCCAGTGCAATAGTGCAAGCGCTGGCTACTCACTACGAAACGGTGTACGCGTCCGCATCCGCGATCTCGGAAGACGAGGCATACACTTACATCAAAGATCTCAAAATGCCAGTGTTGACTGAGGAGGAGACACGGGCCTTAGACGTAGACTTAACGACAGAGGAGATACAACTGGCGATTAAAGCCCTACAGACGGGTAAAGCGCTGGGACCCAATGGGATACCAGTAGACTTTTATAAGCAACAGGCAGAAACACTTGCACCGCACTTGCTACATATGTTCAAGGATAGCCTGGAGACAGGTGAACTCCCATTAGATCAGCGAACGGCCACAATTGTGGCGATCCTAAAACCCGGGAAACCAGCGGACCAATGTACGTCGTACCGCCCGATTTCCCTCATTAACGCGGAGGCCAAAATACTTGCAAAACTGTTGGCGCATCGTCTCACGCCTCATCTGACTAAACTCATACATAAAGATCAATCCGTATTTATGCCAGGTAGAAACACGGCGCTTAACCTGCGCAGAGTCCACGGTGCGCTTGCACAAGCGGGGAGTATCTGTTAGAGCCCGCGGTGATATTATCCCTTGACGCTCATATGGCGTTTGACACAGTCCACTGGCCCTTTTTATTTGCAGTACTACGTCACTTCGGTTTCGGCCCGAAATTCTGCTCCTGGATCCGTCTGCTTTATGCACGACCGATGGCACATGTAGCTGCTAATGGCCACATCTCGGCGGACTTTCCCTTACATAGAGGCACGCGCCAGGGCTGTCCACTCTCCCCGTTACTGTTCGCCATGGTCCTGGAACCTTTGGCCGAATGGATAAGGTGGGAACCCACGATCAGTGGTATCCGCTGGACGGATGACTGGGAAGATAAAATATCCTTATACGCCGACGATGTGCTGATATATCTCACCGCTCCCAAGCGCTCGATTAACACATTATTGGATGTTTGCACGATCTACGGCCGAGCCTCCGGCTGTTCGATCAACTGGTCCAAATCCACCATGCACGTACTGCGCGGTCCTGCACCGCGCTTGCCGGACACCTGCCCTCTGCGGATCTCGGTCGCCGGGTTTAAATATTTAGGGATATACATTACAGCTGACCCTGCTTCCTTCCACACACAAAACCTACAGCCCCCTCTTGACCGCCTCAAACGTGACATTCGACACTGGGAATCGCTACCACTGACACTGCTAGGCAAGGCTGCCCTGTTCAAAATGATGGCCCTGCCCCGCTTCCTCTATGCTCTAGAAAACACACCCTACCCTGTCCCTCCCGCATACTTCAAAACCATCGCAGCGCAAGTCTCGGTGCTACTGTGGGGCTCTAGTCCTGCTCGAATAGCGCAAGCCAAGCTCACGCGTGGCTGGTACGACGGAGGCATAGCGCTCCCAGATGTTAACCTTTACTACTGGGCGTCACAGTTGAAGGTTGTTAATCAATGGCTTCACCTTCCCCAGTCTGAGCCGGCCCTAAAGGCGGACAGGGCGCAGTTGGGATTCTCTGGAATGCTGGCTCCCCTGTACGATAAATCGCTAATCACATCGAAGATCGGCCCACTGCGGCGCACTCTCACCGTGTGGCACGCAGCGCTGCACAGGCTGAAATGGCGAGGAGTGCTGACACAGCTCACCCCGTTATGGGACGTAAAACAACTTGGACAATTGAGGCAATCCAAGGGCTTCGCCCGTTGGGATGCAATTGGCATCTCGACCATTGGAGATCTATGGCAGAGGGCGCAAGTGCTGCCTTTCGAAACGCTGCAACACCAATATGAGCTGGCGCTGACTGAACGCTTCAGATATACACAGATACGTCATGCCTTGACAACAGTGTTCGAACCTGGTACGGATATCCCAGAGGCATCCCCACTAGAGGACAGGCTGCTGACTGACTTTATGCCTTCCAAAGCGACATCTCTAACTTACAGAAAACTTGTAAACAATCTGCCTGACCCCCTAGAGGCCTTGCGGAAGAAATGGGTACATGACTGTGGCGACATGGACGACACGGAGTGGCAGGAGGCGACTTCATCTCCAAAAGAAATAGGTGTCCCCGCGCGTTTTCGCCTGGTACAACTCCGTATATTGCACAGGTCATATTACACGAGGGATGCACTGCACAAGATGAAAAGGATTACACACCCATACTGTCTGAGGGGATGCGGGGAAATAGGTAGCTTCTCCCACACGATATGGGAATGCCCCCGAATCGCGCTCTATTGGGCTCAAGTGATGCGCACCATGTCACAATCTGAGAAACTCTCCATACTTCCTGACCCCAAGCGATGCCTCCTGAACATATGGGAGCCCAACGACCTCACACGATATGGGCAGAACTGGATGACAATAGGTATGATGATAGCGAAAAGGAATATAGCACAGAGGTGGGGCGGGGGGGTGCCACCTTCCATAGCGATCTGGAGACAAGACATGGACGCTGCGATGTTTGCAGAATGGGCTGTGTATCGAAACAGAAGATGTCCCAAGAAATGGAAAAGGGTCGGGGGGGGGCGTGGAATAAATACAGAGGGGACATTTGCGACCCACCTTCTGATACAGACAGCGCTAGCTCTGATACCGAATAATACGGCTCCACCCAGGGTGAGCCCAACAACCCTTGCTTTGCCATGTATAACAGTAAGCTCCTGTGTTAAGGGAGACAACCATTACAATGCGGAATTAACAACGCGATACCTTTACGACGCGGTCATCACAACGCAAGTCGTTACAACGACTTGCGCTGGATGGCGCTATATACTAAGGAATAGTATGATTTACTATTCCAACACCTTCCCTACTGTTACGTAGGCTGGAGTTGAAATAGTAAATTATACTATTCATAAGTCCAGCGCCTCTAGCGCAAGTCGTTGTAACGACTTGCGTTGTGATGACCGCGTCGTAAAGGTATCCCGGTGTAAAGACCGCGTTGTAATGACATACATCCCTGTGTTAATGATGTAATTACACGGATTTCTGGTCCCAAACTGCGATGCCTAACACATTTTATATTTGCAGGTAACACTGTATCGCAATGTTTTAAAAATGCTAATAAAAATATTTTCAAAAAAAAAAATATATAGTCTCAGTTTGAGGCAGTAACTATACTTCTTAAGCAGATACATTGTTGGCATTAATGTATTGCATAAAATTGTCGTCTTTGGGGGTAATAATTGATTCAGTGTGGGTCCTTCGATTCCAATTAATTCAGTGGGGCCCACAGAAGTCAAAGGGTTAATAATTATAACCTTGAATTTGTAAAGCGCACAGCTACCTCCGAAGTGGTTTCCCGGCGCTGGGGGCCCTCGGGAAGATTAAGCGAGCTATTGCCCAGAGTCACATGGTGCTGGGCTGACCTGGCACCGGGGATCGAACCGTGAACCCTGTGGTCCGGAGTCAGGCACCTTGGCCGCTGCACCACACCTCTTCCACAAAAGGTTAAGAACCATTGTTCTATAGGAAAAGATCTTGCAGAAACTTCTTTTGCTCTAAGATCTCACTAAAAAGGAGTCCTCTTAAAGTGTACTCCTGAGTGTGAATTAACGGGAAACCCCAACAAAGCACTGCTAGGAGCCCTAAAACATAAGCACTAGTGAGACCAAACTAAATTTTCACAGCTTGAGCTGGGAATAAAGAGTTTATTAATTCCAACTGGCGTAATGTTCTCACTTCAGTACGATTAAGGAAACTTCAATGTGTTTATGGAATAGTTTCAAATGCATAAATCAATGTGGGAGCGATTATTCATTTGTAAATAAAAATCAAACATTTAAAATGTTGACGTCCAGCTACACTAAAAAATGACCAGCCCTTTTCTGATCACTTGTCCCTTTAATCTCCCTTTACTCTTGTCTGAATGATATTGGGTTTATTACTGAGATGTGAACCAAACATTCTTCCAAGGTATGGATAAGTTTTCACAGTTTTGAGTTTCTCTGCACCAGATATCCAAACATAGTTAGCAAACTGTATATGCCTCTCCCCTCTAAAATTCAATGCTTTTCTTTTTACACTAATTTTACTTAGTGTTCTACTGCAGTGGTGTTTAACCTTTTGATTTCCGTGGACCCACAGTTGATCATTAATGAAACCTTGGAACCCCCCATTGAATCAATATTGGAAACTGAGTACCTGTTTGAGTAATTTCTGGAAGCCTGGTACCCCAACATAAGTATTTTCAATAATTGAACCACAAAAAATGCAGACACATATATACAAATTATAAAATATTTAATTAATTCATAAACTCATCATCCATGTTGTATTCTGTTTGATGTGCTTGCACTACTCCCATTATGCAATTTGAGGATACAAACTTAATTTTTTGCATCTGATTTCAAATGTCTTCACATTTACAGAATGGTTTAAAATGTTCAATTATACATGTTGCCTCTTTATTTAAAAAACACTTTATGGATCTCCTAATATTATTTAATTTTCTAAGCACTTGCCAAGCCAGGATTTTCCCAGTAACATGGCAATGCGAATGCAGGAAGAACAGACATTTTGCCTGTAGTGTTGCTTATCACCAATCTAGGCAACAAATCGGGTTCCATAGCTCCAGAGTACCTAGCTCCTTATATATATTTAATTGTATTTACATTAGGAGAATTGTATCTAACATTTCTTACTTGTCTTCCAGGTTACTCAAGTCAAGAGATTTTCAAATCATTTAAGCTATAGGGCTATGTCAGATAATCATTACTGATTTGAAAATATGTGAGGTAGTCTTTGTTCCAGTATTTCAGGCAATTATGGACCAAAATGGTCTTGAATTCCTAGATACAAAAGCCTTGTGTAAATCAATTCACTCTGGTATTTTTGCATTTTTTTCCGATTGCAGCTCAGCACCTAAATCTTCCTCTGAGCCATGCCCCTAATCTTGCCCGAGACTCAGAATAGTGAAAATATTGACTGCGTATTAAGCTGTTTACTTCTGCAGACATTTATTCATCTATATTATCAATTGTCTTGATCTTTTGAAACTTATATTTGTTTTGTTGAGACGGGTGAGTTTTAAAAATCAATTTCATGAAAGATCCATATTCTTCTATAATACTACTACTCTTAAGAAATGTGTTTAACTGCATTAGATAGGTGGATTTGTAGAGCAGATATATATTTCTAGGATTCTAACTTATTTGGCTAAGAGGCTTCTCAATCAGAGCTTAACCATCTTTTACATTTTAACAGTCAATGTTTTCCAGAACAAGGGTTACGTTGCAGGACAGAATATGATCACTCAATTCATTAACTGTAAATATCCGAGAGAAATTGTAAACCCTCATGAGAAGTAATTAATTATAGCCCTTGTAAGATATATTGATCATGCTTGCTGGAATGTAGTTTTCTAATCAACTGTTTACAACTATGAAGCCCGATTCCCTTAGTTCTCCCAAAAGAGGTTTCTCTTGTTTGTCAGCTTTAACTTGCGTCAGGAACTGTACCTCTGGGATATTCCAGGACTCTTCCCTTTCTTAAGCTCATTAGATTTCCCAGGCCTGATAAGAGTTTTGGCATTCAGTTCTCCCATGATAAATATATAGCTGGTTTGTTCCCTTTCAATAACTTGTATGATGAACTCCTGTTGACCCTGAAAAATTCTCCAACAAGTAGCTTGTGAGTTACTGGTAGCTCTCCACCTACCTGTGAGTAGCTCTCCTGTGTGCAGCTCAGCCTACCAAATTAGAAGCTTTGGTTTGGTTGACTTAATATTTGTATACAAAAATTGAAACGTATGTATTTGATATGAACGTGTGTATTTTTAGAACCCATAATTCCCAAAATATAATTATAACTGATATTTAATTGACAAATCATATAGCATTAGTAGACTTATTCCTAATATTTTTACCTTGGTGTCAGGGAGTATTGCTGCTGTGGCTGTTATGTATTACCCTTGTAGAGGCATTCCAAATGGGCAAAGCCCTTTTAACACTACTGCTGGCAATCTTACACTGAGGTGATCATGATTGGTAATGCATAGGGTGGACACTAATGAAATCTTGTCTGATATGTACAACACTAATAATATAAGTAGCTCACAGTGATTTTCATTGAAAGTAAGTAGCTCTTTATAGTGAGAAGGTTGGAGAACCCTAATCTATATATTGTGGCCTTTGTGGTAAATATAGAGTGACAAATAGCCAAAGTTGGTAATAATAATAATATTAACTTTATTTAGATATAACACATATATCTTTAAAAGAAGATTACAAAATTCACATTGTATAGCAGCTATTCAAAAAGCAACGGAAGACACAAAACAGTCAATTAGCTAGCCATAATAGAAATAGAGGTTATCATTCTTGGGCCTCCTTATTCCGTAACAATTTAAAAGAATAAAATAAAAACATAGGGTGGTAATGTTAAGAGGAGAAGATAGTTTGAAACAAATTGTGCAAGATCACTCTTCTCTTCAGCCCTTTTATGTTACACTCTTTGTCAATGGTATCATACGTATAAAAACAACCAACATTTCTAGGCCTACTGATCTTAACATTTCGTTTCTTATGTTTCGTTTCTAACATTTCATTTCATCCTTCCTTAGGACAGGAATGTGTTATGGAGTATATTAAATAATTAAAAGGAGTGGGAGGAACGCATTAACAGGACCCCTTTTGTTTAAAATTTCGGTATGCTTGCTGAATAAAATGAGTACGTTTTATGTTTAAAACAGTATTATCGGGATTCAAAGCTACCATAATCGCTTGCGTACAGGTCCGGGCACCCAGCCTATTCCATTCAGTTTTAAGTTTGCACCTACGTTCAGAATTAAAAGCTGGGCAGATGCAGACCACATGCAACAAAGTTTCAGCTGTTTTACCGCACCCTCTGCAGGTTAGGTCTTCCGCCGTGCGTCTCCAGGGAGGTAAATCCTGGAAAACTCGCCAGTCGCCTATTCTGATGGCGGTAAGGCTGCGTTTTAAATACAATGAGTATGTGCAGGCCAAGTAGGGGGCAGGGGCTAGCCGTCTGTACGAGTTTACAAGAGCCCAGGCATGACTACGTTTCGAAAAGTGTGCTTTATCCATGATGAGTGATCTCATTCTCACACATTTTTTGATCCCTATTTTAAAAGCTGTCTGGCTAGGGTTAAGGGCCCATAAATTACTTGCTGACATTTGCTGGATTGCATCCTTAAAAAAGCAACCAAATGTTCCACCTGGGTTTTTCTGGGTGATTTCTAGCCAGACTAGGGATTCTAGTGTGCCTGGGTCCGCCTGCCTGAGTTTGTGGCAGAGGTTCAGGTATGCCCCGATGTTAGAGGCATCATAGTTTAATAGCCCCATCTCCAGTCTTATCTGTGCAGCGGATCCAGACTTTGGTAGCTGGAGAACCTTTTTATAAATTTTAGTCGTATGCTGATTCAGAGCAGTGTTCATTTTCCCCCTGAATATCTCTATGCCATATGATAAAGTAGGACCAATTTTCGCTCTCATTACTTCTAGAAGGGGCGATAGAGTTGGGCCTGAGAGATTTTTTGAAAGCTTACCCAGTGATACCGCAAGGGTCATAGCTTTGATTGCAATCTCATTAAGCTGTTTTATAAGATTGCATCTAGAGTCCAGGTGAACACCTAGGTATTTATACGACTGTCCTATGGCGAGGCTTGTGGTGTTAAATGACCACACGCCTCCAGCATATCGTTTCTTCCCGAAGGGCACGACTTGCGTTTTCTTTAGGTTGACCTCAAGTTGGTTCATGATTGTATAACTAAGCAATTTGTCCAGGAGCCTTTGTAGCCCGACCCTCGTGAGACTAAAAAGAACAAGGTCATCAGCATACAAAAGGTTGCTTAGTGCCAAACCACCCACCTTTGGTGGATGACTGTATCGTCCAAGGTCGTCAACAGGTCCGCTATGAACAGGTTGAAGAGAAGGGGGGCCAGCACACATCCCTGCTTCACGATTCTAGGTGTCATTATTTTCCGCCAGAGATGTGTGCCGGACCCCAACTTTACCCTAACCCAAGTACGGGAATAAAGTTGGATAATTGCGTCTAATAAATTCTCTGGAATCCCCCACTTCCTTAGTTTTGCCCATAAAGCCGCCCTGGGGACTCTGTCAAATGCTGCTTTGAAGTCGACAAAGCAGCAAAACACTAACCTAGATAATAAAAGTACTTTGTCGACAATAGTTGATACTGCTAACATATTAGTCCTGGTCCCTGAGTTAGCAACAAACCCTGTTTGATTTATCGGCATCAATTTGTGGTCCTTCACCCATAGCCTCAGGTCCTCCAGAAGGAGGCCTGCATAATGCTTGGCCTCGATGTCCAAAAGTGCGATGAGTCTATAATTGTTCGGCGAGGCGTGTGATCCTGATTTATAAATTGGATGGATTATAGCGCCCCCCCCCCCCCCATGAATCAGGGATAGT
Organism: Lissotriton helveticus; assembly: GCF_964261635.1. NCBI lineage: Eukaryota > Metazoa > Chordata > Amphibia > Caudata > Salamandridae > Lissotriton > Lissotriton helveticus. The sequence goes on from NC_136061.1 coordinate 356,995,676, forward strand.
TGCTGTTCTCAGGGCATAATTGAAGAGATTTGTTAGTGCTCTGGACCAGAAGGCAATGTCTGATTTAAACAGGCTCTGTGGCAAGCCATTTGGGCCCGGCGCACCATCAGCTCTTGCTTTTGAGATTGCTTTAGCAACCCTTTCTTGTGTCATCTCAAAATCCTTGTGGGCGGGGTATGAGCACTTGATGGGTATACTCCGCGTGATGCCGGGGCCGAAATCAGTCTCGTTTGGGGCACTGCTTCCTATGGGCCCTAGATGTTCTGGAGACTTAAAATGGTCCATTAGGAATAATGCCCAGTCTGATTCTTGGATATTGGCTGATCCAAAAGTCGATGTGTTAGAGTTTGTGCGGTTAATTAGGGCCCAACATTTTCTGGAGTTTTTGCTCTTGCTCTCCCACACCAGTTTACACCAAAATTGGTTTTCGTGAGACCGTTTATCTTTGGAAATCGCCAGCCTGAAGGATTTTTGGGCTGTTTGATAAAGCATTAAGTGATCACTGTTCCCAGGGGATTTTGCCAGTTCCCGCAAGGCCTTGTTTCTAGCTTTCTTGAGAGACTTTGTCTGGGATGAAATTGTAAACTGGCGAGCCTGGGTTGCCCTTTGAATCTGCTGTTTTACTGGAAAAAGGTTAGTCAAATGGGAACAGAGCATCGTCCATGTTACAGTCGGAATGGCCTCTTGCTCGATTCCTTCTCTTATGATGTCCTTGCTTACATGCAAAATGTTCGAGGTAATGTCCTCGCTCCACTTGTGGCGCTTTAGGTTTTCCGTGTGTATTTCCCAAGCGGTTGGGGGGGCAGTTTTATGATTCGCTGGATTTGTATTAAAGGATATGACCTGAGGCCTGTGGTCACTTTCGGTTCGTGGATATATACGAAAGTTGGCTAAACAATGAAGCAAGGCAGCGTTGCAGACGGTATAATCCAGATAGGTTTTGTTGCTTCTGTTTGTCCAGGACCAGTTTGGAGGGGTATCACCCGCCGACCTACCATTAATAACCAGATATCCTGAGCTATAAAATCTTATCACATAGAGCTCGCCCAGTCCTCTTTGGGCTTGTTTGGGCGGTTTAGTTTGTATCATAGCCTCGGTGATTGGAAATAGGAAAGGCCCTTCATGCTCTACTGGTTTCCCTTGGAATAGGTTGGTATTAAAATCCCCCGTGACAATACAGTCTGAATTGGGGTGGTCCGCAGCTAGATCATTCATGATTTCTGTTAGGCGTGCCAGGTGATCGTTTTTTGTGCGTGTACTGGGGTTGATGTACACATTTAAAAGGAAGAGCGGGCGCTGATTCCACCATGAGTTAATTTTCACCCCAAGTAGCCAGTCTTCCTCAATTGGTAGTCGTGAAATTGGACCTTTTAAGGTATTTGATATATATATTGACAGCCCGCCTTTGGAATGACCGAATCGACTGTCCCTGAGTGCTGGTTTCCATAACTCAATAAAGCCAATAACTGGACATCCTTGTGTGGCCCAAGTTTCCTGCAAACCTATTACTGCATGCTCACACAAGAAGGCGAGAGTATCCGGATTCGTGATTTTTTTGATGAAGGCCACTTATGTTCCAAGAACACATTAGGAGAAAAGAGTCCGCTTGTGGTTTAGCTACGGTTGTTGATGCAACCACTGGGGGGATTGACTTTACCAGGAGATTGGAGTTTTGGCCTGCGGAGTCTGGTTCAGGCGGTCATTCTGAGCATTTGGTTGATAGGATGGCTGGAAGCCATCCCCATCCTTGACTTGTGTCAATATTAGGGACCCCTTTAGGAGTTGTTTTATGGTCTTCCTCAGGTCCCGACGCGTTTTTTAAGATCGAGTATGGTTTCGGATGGTCTTTCCATCTTGTAATTTCAGCTTTTTTAGCCAAAGTTGGTTTTAAAGATACAAATTAAGTTTCAGATATTTGTGATTTATTGCCTGGATTATTGAATATTGTGTAAGACCACTTCTAGTTAGTAGACAATAATATCTCAATTGTACCTCAAGCATTACCTTACCTTGCACTCTTTGCTGGGTGACTAATCGTATAATATTTATCTAGGCGAATGTCCTCAATAGCAGACTTTTCTCGAGCTAAACTTATTCCTGCATTAGCATTAATCAACAGTAACTTTGTGGGTGGGTCAGAGAGGAGCCCTGCTGCATTCAGGAGAATATTGCCAATTTTCTGTTAAAATTATTGAGAGGAGAATGGCGTTGAGGTAACTTATTTAACACTCCTGCCACCCACGACCAAGCCACTATAGTCATCCCTCAGTAGCATATTATGAACCTGAGGTTACTTTTGAAGGATTGAAACCTTGCTACAATTTGGGCCTAAGTTTACTGCAGTTGAAGCAAAAAAAAAAATATCCATAGATTTTGCTCCTTTTGGTTTAATCCATCCATTCAGATATCTCTGTAATACCATCACAACAGTGGTGTTCCAGTTGGCTGGCGAATGTATGATTAGGGCATTTTGAAACCCCTATATGCTCATCTCAGTGGATTAAGGTAACTTCTTTAGCTGAGATTGAGAGTAGCATTTTTGTCAGGTAATGGGTATTGTTTACATAAGCAGACATCAGTTTGCTTATTCTTTAGAATTAAAATGCTGAAAATTGTAATGGGACCCAACAGTAATTCATATATACCCATTGCCCTCAACCCTTCCTACTGGTGATTAATAAAAAAAATAACACTCATCCGTGTCTATCGTCCAAGTTCAATCTTTGTATATGTTATACGTTGTGGCTGATAGGAGAGGCAAAGATAGAGGCCAAGAAGGCACATTTTTAGAGGGAGTCCATAAATAATATGCAATCCTATTGTAAATGTACATATCTGTTTCAGTAAAAGATGTTTTGGTGGGTGCACGTCTACACTTAAATTGATACAGTTATGATAAATGTAGTAGTGACGAGTAGAGCATACTGACAGAGCAGAGGATGTGATGCTGAAAGAAAGCAACTTTTTAACTTCCACTATCCAACTCTGGAAACATGCTTTATATCTGGTTAATGCATTTGTTTTTGCTCTGAAGAAACACATCTCACTTGCAACTCTGTCTGAAAAATAAGAATTGTATTTCAGTTTTGAGGAAAAGCTGGGTAATGTTATAACAGATGAGGCTGTTGAAAGATCTACGTATGTTGTAAATACACGATGAGTCTTTAAATTAATTGAGGACAGAAGACTAATATATATTCCATGCAGTCTCAAAATCTGTATAGGAGTTTTCTCAGTGCTGCGCAATAAATTATGGAGATTAGAAGGCTATATTATTCCTTCATAGTCATTATTAATCAATATCAATTATGTTTATTGTGGTATGGGTGTTTAAACTAGTTGTGAAAATAAACGATGAACAAGTTAATTTTAGGTTGCCTGTCATTGAAAACAAGGCAATGCTTTGCAACATGATTCCAACAGAGATTTACCCCGTGGCTCATCACCACCAATTTACTTTAGTGGAGAACATTCCTATTTTTAGAGTTCATACTTTCTATGACTAACCGTATTGATTTTTCAGTCGATTCTTTGATTATCTCTGGTATCCAAAGCTTCCATACTGAAGCATACAGTGTCTGAAATTGTATCTAAACTACCATGATAATACAAAAACCATACACCCCTGCGTTAAGGTTGACAATTGTTCTTGCTAAACAGGTGTTTTCTGAGATTCTGCTGCAAGTTTTGGACATCTTGGGGGAAGAAGGGTGTCTTCACAGTCCATTGATTGCATTTGTGTTTCAGTAGAGATCTGAGATTAATGTAAAGATTATGAAACTGTCTGGGGCTCAGTCTCTATTCACAAGTGGTGAAACTAGAAGTATCAGCTTAGAAATAGAAAACATTAAGAGTGTGAGGGTTTAGAAATTAGGAGTGGCGGAATTGCTGAAAGGTCAGATGAATTATTTTGGACAAGATATGTTGAAATAACGTTATAAAGCAGCCTACCAAGACATAATGACATTTCCTTTGGGGCCCCCTGTTTCCCTCCACACCACCCCCAAGAGAAGTAGACAGGTGGGAGCACAGTCATTCTAATACAAAGGCTCGTTCATGGTAGTACACTTTACCTGAGGGAAGTAATTGGAAAACAATCGTATTTTGCATTTTATCTTCCTTTGCTTGAAATTTCATGCTCCAAAAAGCAGGTTTTGTGGTGTTTTAAGCGGTATATTAAAACAATGGACAATGCAAATAGGTCTGGCATAAGAATAAAAGTGCATTTTGTGTTAATTGGTTTAAACCCTTAGTAATTCATCCTATATGCACTCCGTCACTCTGCTCATGCATCCATTGAGGCCAGCCCCCCTGCCTCCCTGCCTCCCCCCTTCCCCCCTCCCCAGCAACAAGGATTTTATACATCAGAGGGTGTTTCTGTGAGCTGTTTAAACTGTATTTACTGGGGCCTGTGCACTTCGTTTTTTGGCCAGCAGGGGGAGTAAAGCTTTATTCAAACAGTATTGTTAGATTTCGAGTTAGTGAAGCCTTTACCTGCTGAAGTCCAACATTTTGGATTGAGCCTGTCTGTCTCCTAGGATATTCTGAACAGGAGCAAGCAGCTGCCCAAACCCCACCCCCAGGCCAGCAGACCATTGGCTATTCAGCTACCAGGCAAGTCTGAGCCCTCCTCTCACACCTGCCCAGGCCCCTTAAGGCCTTGCTGGGTGCACCCCAAATCATTCCCCTCCATCTTGTGAGTTGCAGCCTACATGTGGCCCAGATTGCAGTGAGCAGAGTCCAGGAAGTTGTAAGGAGACAGACTAGTGCTGTCTCTTCCCAAGACAAAAAGTTGTTTAAAAAACGATTTTCACTTTCTGTGTTTACTGTCTATGCCTGTGGTTGTTACAGTTAAAAATTGTAGTTTTAGCCTGCCTGTAATTGCATATTTTATCACCTGTGTTGTGTTTTAAATGTGTGGTTTTCCCTGCCCATGATTGCCTTCATTTAGTGTGTTGAATTGTGGGATTTGCAGTCGACCCTCTGTAGTTTGTCCCTCTCATTCCTTGGTGACAAATCTGTTTTCCCTCCAGATTTCTCCTTTGCTCTGTGCTTAGGCCTGTGTGCTCAAACAGTGCACCCCCAGCCTCCATTTTGTGTTCACAAGCCAGTGAGGCCAGCCCCCCTGCCTCCCCCCTCCCCCCCTTCACCCCCCCCTTCACACCCCCCCCCCCCAGCAACAGGGATTTTCTACATCAGAGGGTGCTTCTGTGAGCTGTTTAAACTGTATTTACTGGGGCCTGTGCACTTTGTTTTTTAGCCAGCAGGGGGAGTAAAGCTTTATTCAAACAGTATTGTTAGATTTCGAGTTAGTGAAGCCTTTACCTGCTGAAGTCCAAAGTTGTGGATTGAGCCTTTCTGTCTCCTAGGAGATTCTGAACAGGAGCAAGCAGCTTCCAACTCCCTGGCCAGCAAACTGTAGTAATGAAGTCGTGATACACCAGCGGTATAATAGTTAAAGTATTTATTGAGCTTAGAGGAAGCACAGCGACAGGGAGCAGTGACAGAAAACCAACTGTCAAAGCACAGCGTTCTGAGACAAAGCTTGGAACCATGAGGCCAACAGGGTTCCAACTACAGATGCCTAAGAGGCACAACACTGAGAATACTACATTATCCTCTTTTCTATAAAATGAGAAACGAATGGAAAATGAAAGTAGGGAAAAAGAAGAAAAGAAACAAAAGCAAGAAAGAAAGAAATGAAAGATAAAGAATAAAGTGAAAAGACACATCTGAGAGCATAGAACGAACAATAAGGTTACATAGCAATAATTCTGGTACGACAAGGTCAAAATGCAATTATCGCTAATCTGGTACAACAAGGTTAAAATTCAATTATCTGAACCTGGCAGGAATCCTACAAGTTCTGAGACTCCTGCGAGGCTCTGACACAAAAGTTGCATCAGTTCTGAGACTCCTGCGAGGCTCTGACACAAAAGTTGCATCAACAATACCATTTCCCCTCTTATCAACAGAACTAGGTAACACATCGCTATTATTAATCTTTACAACTTTACAAATGTTCCACCAATCCTTGTTGTTCACACGCACAGCATTCCCACAGACCCTGTCGACCACTAGTGGTTCAGAGAATTTGCTCCTTCCTTTGGTGACATGAACAGAATCCTTTATGCGAATGACATCCCCAACAGAAATATTATGAGGCACAGATCTTTTTCTCTCATCAAAATAAGTCTTTTGTTTTCTCTGGGCTGCCAAAATATTGTGCCTCACCACATCATCAATGCCATCCATCACATTCATCTTCACCCACTTAGACATCCAACCTGGACAAATTTTCGTAGAAGGTTTCCTTCCCCTTAAAAGTTCGAAAGGAGAAACTCCAGTGGAAGAATGCGCAGTAGTACGGTAGAACCATAGCATGGAACGTACAGCATTCTCAACAACACACTTGCTGGCGATGGCCCACTGCACACAATTATTGAGCACACGATTCATCCTTTCCACAAGGCCATTGGCTTGAGGATGATATAAAGAACTTTTCTTGTGACCAACACCACCCTATTTCAGAAAACACTCAAATTCAGAACTGACAAACTGCACCCCATTGTCTGTCATGACCACAGAAGGAAAACCCTCCCTCAAGAAAATATCCTTTAAGAAAAGAATGACATTGGCAGAGGTGGGCTCCTTGACAAACCGAATCTCCGGCCACTTGGAGTAATAATCAATGGCCACAATGGCAAAGCGAGAAGAGGAAGGTAGAAGATAGAAAGGGCCAACTAAATCAACTCCAATCTTTTCCCACGCTCTATCAGGAAGTTGAATGGGCTCCAAAGGGGGTGCCCTTACCTTGTGACTTTTGTCAGAAGATTTACAAATAACGCAATTATCGATCAAAATATTGACACAAACATCCATCTGTGGCCACCAGAACACATCCCTCAACCTTCGCTTTGTAAACGTTTTCCCCAAATGACCTTCATGAGCACCCTCAACAAGACGTTTCCTCAAGCTCTCAGGAGGAATAAGTCTGCCACACCGCAGAAGAATGCCATCTTCGACCGTAAGTTCGTCGGCAACCTTAACATATGTCTGGAATTCTCCAGAAACATACTTCTCCTTGGGCCAACCAGACTTCAGGTAATTGGCAACCTGAACAAGAACCTCATCCTTCAACAACTCCTCCTTCCACTCAACTTCATTGACGGCACACATCCCTTCAAGATCAGCCGCAGCAACAAAACAATCCTCTAGATCATCCTCCTTTTGCATTTCACAGTCATTCTCAGTTATGGGAAATCGTGAAAAATAATCCGCCCTGACATTCTTCGAACCAGGGAGATACACAATGTTGAAGTCATACTGTAGTAGTTTGGTGGACAACCTCGCAATTCTGGGAGTATGTTCTTTGATTTTCTCCCCAGACAGAATAGAAACTAAAGGGCTATGATCCGTTCGAATCGTGAAATGGCTGCCCCAAAGAAAAGGATTGAACTTCCTGACTGCCCACCAGCAAGCTAAAAGCTCTTTCTCGATGACAGAGAAATTGACCTCAGACCCACGCAACACTCTTGAAGCATAAGCGATAGTATTGTCAGTCTGCCCATTTTTCTGAGTGAGAACAGCCCCAAGGCCAAAACCACTAGCATCCACCGTGACAACACACTCCTTATTGGGATCAAAGGGTTTAAGTACATTCTCACTCACCAGCTGTGACTTGATCCATTCGAAAATTTCTTGACAGTTCTTGTCCCAGACAAAAGGCACATTTTTCTTTAACATATTTGTGAGAGGCTGAACCTTAGATGCATAGTCCTTGATAAACCTGGAGTAAAACTCACTAAGTCCTATAAAGGACTTCAAACCAGATTTATCAACAGGTGGAGTGGCATCTACAATGGCTTTAACCAGACCAGGACGTGGTTCAACCCCCTTATGTGAGACTACATGCCCTAGAAATTCCATTTTTTCCTTTAGGAAAACACACTTCTCAGATTTCAGTACAACACCTTTGTCTTGCATGATTTGTAGAACTTGACTCAAAGAAAAATCATGACCCCCTTTGTCTTCCCCAAAGATCAAAACATCATCCTGGAACACAATTACCCCAGGGACATCTTTAAACATTTGATTCATTAGTCTCTGGAAAACTGCCGCCGCCGAAGCAAGGCCGAACGGCATTCTGCAGTATTGAAAACTCCCAAAAGGAGAGACGAAGGCAGTCAGATGTTTAGATGATTGACTCAACACCACCTGGTGGTAGGCGGAAGCCAGATCCAGCTTGGTGAACCACCTTGCACCCCTGGTAAGAGACAACAAGTCCGTGATCTTTGGCAAAGGGTGCGAATCAATCAAAATGTTCTTATTGACACTGCGCAAGTCCACACAGACTCGCAAATCACCATTCCTCTTCCTGGCGACCACAAGAGGAGACAACCACAAAGATGACTCTATGGGCTCTATGACCCCTCTCTTGCACAAGTCATTCAACTCCTTCTCAAGGGCATCTCTCACACTGAAAGGAACACTCCTGACCTTGTGCTTAACTGGAATAGCCCCATCCTTGACCCTTATCTCGTGGTTGAAACCCTTAATCATGCCAAAACTGTTCCCGAAAACAGCAGGAAACTCTAGAATTAATTTCTCAATGTATTCATTAGAATCCACCACTGCAAGATTTTCAAAATAGTCAGATGACTCATCGATACTCATCTGTTCTTTAGTGCCGGGTCTTAGGATCATCTTAAATAACCCTTGGTGAAACCACCCCAAGATGTTCAAGCCTTTAATGGAGACATAAACTTTCCCAAAAATGTTCCTACCCCTGAATTGAATAATATCTTCAAAAAACCCATAAAGAGATATTCTGTGTCCCTCATAGGAAACAGGGGCTCTATCTGGAGGCAATAGTTCCCTTTCAGGCCAAGTTTCATTAAACAATTCTTGAGTGATCATCGTAACTTTTGCGCCTGAATCCACTAATAGAGAAATAACTTTATCACCAACCCTAAAATCCTCATAAGGGTCAACACACTCTGAAGGGTCCCCAATGATGACACCATCATCTCGAACCACTACGACCATATCCCTAAAGTCGTCTTGAACACAGTTGATGGGATCACCATCATCTCGTACCACCACGACCATATCCCTAAGGTCGTCTTGAATGCAGTTGATGGAATCAGGATTGATTGATTGATTGATTGATTGATTTTGGGTTTTATAAAGCGCACAGCGACCCTTGGGTATCCAGGCGCTAATGAACACATTCCTGTAGGGTGGGAAGTCATGGGGGGAGTGCTCAGGGGAAAAGTAGGGTCTTCAGTATTTTCCTAAATCTGAGGTGGTTTTGTTCTTGCCTCAGGGAGAGTGGGAGGGCATTCCATAATCTGGGGGCATTGTACAAAACAGGCGACCACCTGTTCTGGCCTTCCTGATTCTGGGGACTTTTGCCAGGGAGAGGGAGTTAGATCTAAGTTGTCTGCTTGATTGTTGATGAGACACAAGCGGCCTGAGGATGGGAGGGCCTTCATTGTGCATTATTCTATGGGCAATGCACAAAGTCTTGAAGTTGACCCGTTCCTTAACTGGCAGCCAGTGCAGACTTCTAAGGGCTGGCTTGGCCGAGTTCCTCGCGGCGGTTCCTGTGAGTAATCTTGCCGCCGCATTTTGTGCACATTGAAGTCTGTGGACTACAGAGACTGGGGCCCCCAGATATAGGACATTCCCATAGTCCAATCTGGAGTTCACCAGCCCCTGCATCAAGAGTTTCCTGGATTGAAGGGGGAGTAGATGGAGGATCTTTCGTGCCATCTTCATAAGGCCAAAGCAAGTACCCGCAGTTTTCCTCGCTTGTGTTTTAAAACTGAGATCCTGGTCCAGCCATATCCCTAGGCTTTTTACTTCGGATTTTGGGGATGGTGGAGATCCCATGCATGGTGGCCAGGGAAGGGGAGAGGGGATTTTATTTGGGTTTCCCAGGAGGAGTATTTCTGATTTTTCACCATTCAATTTTAACCGGGACTCGCACATCCACTGGTGCACCTTTTCCAGACAACTGAATAGATTGGGGAGGGCGTTGTCTGATTGGTTGAGGGACACGACGAGCTGAGTGTCATCGGCGTACATTATTGATTTAATCCCAAAAGGTTTAACAACATCCTCGAGGGGTGCCATGTACACGTTAAAAAGTGTGGGGCTCAGGGAAGATCCCTGGGGCACCCCACACTTGAGTGCCTGAGCCTTGGAGATGGAGTATCCCTCCCAGTCCCACCATAAAATTCTGTGACATCCCCAACCACATTAACATTGTTCTGCCCTTGATACTTATTACTGAAAGTCGAATTCCCTTGTTTGGAAACTTGACAGATTTTGGCAAAATGTCCAAACTTTCCACAATTACGACAAGTAGAATTTCTTGCAGGACAAAATTTGTTGTTCTTGTTATGTGAGGGATTGCCACACCTATAGCAAATGTCATTCCTAGAGAAAGCATTTTTTTCAAAACGTTGGGAACTGGCGAAATTACTCTTCTCAAAACGTTGCTGACCAAAAGCCATTTTGTTGTCTTTGTTTTCCTTAGTTCTAATTACTGAAACAGTCTCTTCAGTTTTCTTCTCAAGTTCTTTCACTTCTTTTTTTGACAATTCTATACTCTTGGCCACACGGATAGTCTCCTCAAGAGTTTGATTGCCTAACGTCAGTAGTTTCTGTTGAATTGACTTGTCTACACATTTGCAAACATACTGATCTCTAATCAGTTGTTCTCTAAAACCTTCAAATTCGCATACTGCGCTGAGCAGTCTTAAACTAGAGATATAAGTCTCAACATCCTCTCCAGGTAGCTGGTCTCTTTTGAAGAATTTGTGTCTAATCACTACTAGACTGGGTTTAACATCAAATCTCAGTTCTAGTTTCATCCTTGTCTCGGTATATTCGTCTATATCCTCTTCTGCGTTATTTCTAGTCAAGGGGGGCAAATGTTTATAGATCTCTCTCCCTTCAAAACCCAAAGAATGTAGCAAAAGACACTTCTTCCTTTCTGCGCGATACCTTGACGCGCCTATCGCACCCAAATAGGTTTCGAAGGCATCGAACCATTTTTTCCAACTAATGGGTGGATTTCCCGGCGTCTCCAGGAATGGTGGTGGAGGAGACACAGACTGCATCTTTATTTGAAATGTGAAATCCCTTTAGAATTCCACTGAAGTACTTATTCGTTTTTTTTTCCTTGCTTTTATTTTATTTATGTGCCCTGTCGCTGTGGATAAAATTGTCCATATAGTATTTAGGAGTTAAAAAATTAACAATAATGTTTGAGCTGAACTGGACTCGATATGCGTATGACCAGAATACATTGTTCAGCGCATTCAGCGCATCCGCCTCAGTTGTGAACAAGACTGCTTCGTAGACGTGTGGCCAAGCGCGCTCTTTCTGAGACGCGAAGCTTGGTTGTCAGGGAAACGCTTAGTTGTCAGGGAGGCGCGAGCAGCAAACGTTGTTGGTGACGTGCTCACGTCACTAAGTAGGCGCGCCCCTCTCAGGAAGCGCGAGCAGCTCAGCGCGCACTGTCGGTGATAGAAAGCCGACGTCACGAGCGCTTGCCAAAAAGTTTGCTAAAGCTCTCCCTCTTCCTTTTAAAATACGTCGATTATCCCCAAAAGTACTCAAAATCCACTTATCTCGCTTCCAGTCCAGAGCGGGTGCCTTTTTCACTCCTCCGAAGTCCGAGCTTTATTCGTTGCTACACGAGGGTGTGCGAGGTAAGACAGGCGGGTTCTTTACCTTCCTCCAAGCAGCATCGTCGCCAATAAATTTGTAGTAATGAAGTCGTGATACACCAGCGGTATAATAGTTAAAGTATTTATTGAGCTTAGAGGAAGCACAGCGACAGGGAGCAGTGACAGAAAACCAACTGTCAAAGCACAGCGTTCTGAGACAAAGCTTGGAACCATGAGGCCAACAGGGTTCCAACTACAGATGCCTAAGAGGCACAACACTGAGAATACTACACAAACCTTGTCTGAGGTTGCTGGGACCTTATATGGTGTGCTAGTGGTTGGCACATGTGTAGACTGATTGGTGGTTGTATCTGGTGTTTCTATTGGGTTAGGGTTAATGTCCTCATTGGTTGGGTATTTGAGGGTTCTGATTGTTTTCTCGGTCTGTGAATCAATCATTGCAGGGTTGGGACTAGGGCTAGGGTTAGGATTTCTATTGGAAGTAGGGACTAGGGCTTCCTATGTTATTGGTTGTTGGGAGTAGGGTCGGACTAGGGCTAGGGTTAGACCTTTAATTGGAAGTAGTGATTATGGCTTCTGGTGTGATTGGTTGTTGTACCAGTTGTGGGACTAAGAGTAGGGTTAGGCTTTCTATTGGAAGTAGGGAGTAGGGCTACCTGTACCATTGGCTGCTTGGACTTGGGTTGGGACTAATGGTAGGGCTAAGGCCTTTATTGGACGTAGAGATCAGGGTTTTTGAACTGATTGGGTGCTGGGACTAGGGTTAAGATTGGCTGCAAGGTCCTGGTCTCCTATTGGTTCTAGATGTTAGGGCTAGTGTTGTGAATGGATGGTGTTAGGGCTGGGGTTCCCATTGGCTGAAGGGGTCACCTGATTACTAGGGCTATAAAAAAGGCCAGGCTTAGGGCATCTCAGCCCGGGCGTCGAGGCTAAGGGTGTAGAGGACAAGGGTAGTTGCCTGTTTGGGCCTGTTAAGGGTGTAGAGGACAAGGGTAGTTGCCTGTTTGGGCCTGTTAAGGGCGGAGAGGACAAGGGTAGTTGCCTGTTTGGGCCTGTTCGAGACTGGTCGGGACTAGGGCCAGAAATGCTGCCCTTTTTCTCATTTAACAATACCCAGCCCACACCATCCACAACCACAAACAGAGCAACACACTCACACCAAATATACACCACGCACAACACTATGCACAGATTGATGTACCAGCCTGCACTACAAACCCAACCAAACCACATCTACACACCCTACTATTCCAACTACCACACATATCCACCATCACCCACAAACAGTACACAACTCTATCCTATACCACTAACCAATACACTCATCACTAACACAACGCCAATCAACACCATAAATAACTACATCCCACTCAGACACACACTCCCTGCTGTAATTACACCTAACAGTCCACCTTTTATCACTAACAAATATATAATGATCCTTCCATCAGTTGTCCAACAAACACCCTCCTCTCCCTTCTACCATAATAACACTAACACACAACCCACACACTGCACACCACCACACTTTGTATCTCTTGAAACAAACCAGTCTAATATAAACGCTCTCACCTCTACTTCATTCCCTCCTACACACAACATACACTTTACACATAAACACATCACCACCCCCTCTACATCACACCCTCCTCTCACAAGCAATACTACACAACCAAATCAGGTGCATGAAACATATACATCAGCACCCCTTTTCACCACACCTCAAAAGCAAAAAATATCACACACACCAGCACAACAAGATCTTCAGAGCGCAACACCTCATAATACTTACCATCACAAAATACATACATATACCCACCTTTCAAAGCACACAAAGGAACAAACTCCAATGCCAAGCTTTCACTCTTCCACCACACCTAACACAGATACAGCAATACAGCACCTCTCTTCTAACCGCCTCTCATCCATTGGACAATTTAAAACATTACGACATGACCCACATGCTGCACCACCTCCCCTGACTCATACACCTTCCACCTTTAACATACGCAAAAAATATAAGCAACATGCCACACCTCACAACTTTGCCTCCCCAAGTCTACCGCACAACAATGTTACACCACAAAAGCAACAGAGCACTCCAACTCATTCTCAAACACCATCTCCAACACATACACATGCAGACCCATCAAAATGCCTTCTTAGTATGCTGGATGAGGAACACGATACAGAACAGCTACACAATTGCTATCCTAATACAGCTAATACCAGCACTAAAAACACACCTGCTACACACCCACACAATACTGATCACTCTTCTACAAAACAAAGTCCCACTATCACCAAAGACCTCTATCTACACTGTCTACTAATAAATGCTCGATCCCTCTCTTAAAAACAAGCATCACAGGGGCGTGGTCTGGCCACGCAGGAAGATGGCCGCCTGCTAGAGGAGCTCCGCCGAGGGACGGACCCCTGACGAGCTCCTGAGGCTTACCAGCTCGAGTGGGGATTCCCTTTTGTGCCTGGAGGTTTCCTGACATCATGGGGGTCGCAGCGATGGTCTCTCCTGGCGGCTGGTGGCTCCTACTCCCGTCTCCCGGCATGACGGTGTGACAAGCTGGCTCTTCAGACGCCCGCCTCACACTCGCGCGCTTTTGAAGCCGCGCCTCTCCACCGCGTAGGCGGCGCCCTTGCTACTACAGGGCCGCGCCTCTCTGGTATCTAGGCCGCGCCTCTTTGGACTTTGAGCCGCGCCTCCTTCGACGGTAGGAGTGTGCTTTCTATCGGCTGAAAATACATTTTGCCTGCCATAGTGCTGCATTTGTGGTGTACGCTGCCCTCTCCAGGATCATTTGGGAAAAGGTCTTCCTCAGTATTCCTGGTAATATTCTTCGAGGGAATTTCTTCAAGCACATTATTGCTGCCTTAACAGTGCTTAATGATTAAACTGTAGGATTATAAGCACTGCTCCGTTTCCCCCCCCCTTTTATGTGACATTAGGGGCAGAGCCAATTGACACTATTATATTATCCATCTCATTCATCTACATGACTTTTCTGCCAGTTATGCCTACCAGTGTTGGAATTTCAGCCACAAGTACCACTTTCTGCATCTGTTATGTGCTCATGCTGGTTTTGTTTAATGTAGCTATGAGTGGATTATGTTTTCACATGTATTGCTTTCCTATATGCCTAATACTTCATTAATGAAAGGTCATCTGTAGGATTGGCGCACCCGTCATTCTCATGAAGTGCGCTTTTTCTAGTCAAATGTGTGCCAGTGCTCAGTTGAAATAGCAATATTTGCAGGGCTAAAGTTGCATAACTAATTATTTCATAATAATTGCCATTACATGCAGAAACAGGATATGAATGTCCCTTGAAAAGTCAATATTAACGGTACGGGCAGATTTACTTGCAGACGTACTGTTTCGTCTACCTCCTTGACTCTCACCACCTGGCTTTGGTACTGTTATTCTGCCGCCTTAAGAGTTATATATTGCTCTTATCTTGAACCTGTTTCATATTGTACTGCTTACTATTTTGTGGAAGTGTGCTAATGATTGTTTAACTTGTTGCATTTTTGTTATGTTGCATATGATGGTCACTGCTTTATTGCATATACTTCTCTACCTTTGATTATCTGTCATACTCTTGCTTTCATCATTGCTTCACACTCCAATATCTTATCAATCCGTTTTTGTAGACCACCTCTACAACGGTGCGCTGCAATGTCCACTAACAGAAATGGGGGTCGTGGCCCCAAACCGCCACTTTTTACTGAAGTAGTGAAACAAAGTTCCAATCCACTGGTGAAAGGAAATGGCTCCGCATCGTCCCCCTCATCGACAGCTACATCCTCTCAGAGTGACAAATCTTTGTCCGATACTATGCAACGTATCCTGCTCGAGCTTTCTGGTGTCAACCGCAGACTGGAGGGGCTGGACATCACAATGACATCCTTGGCTACTGAGACTAAGTCTATTCGTGCTGAACTTACTACCTTCCATACACGAATTGATGCTATTGACTCTAAGATATCGGATATAGAAACTCGACTGGATATTGTCCATGGCTCAGATCAAGATTTATTATTTTTACATAGTAAAATTATTGATTTGGAAGATCGTAGTCGTAGAGACAATATTCGATTTTTTGGATTTCCGGAAAATGTTGAAAAGCAAGACATGAAGCTTTTTCTATGTGAGACTCTTCCCATGTTGACTGGTATTTCTTTTACTCTTCCTCTCGAAATACAACGTGCTCATAGACTAGGGCCTCCACGTTCTGGTGCCTCTGCTCGACCTCGACCAATTATTGCTTGCTTCCTTCGACATGAGCATACTCGACAGATCTTGTCAATGGCTCGTTCCCGTGGCTCCTTCTTATTTCAAGGCCATACTATTCACATGGCGGCGGACTTCTCCAAAGAGACAAATGAAAGGCGGAAGGCGTTCCTTTCTCTACGGCCTCAGCTGCGCAGACTGGACATCAAGTATGGATTATTCGAACCCGCACGCTTTCGAATAACCAGGAATGGAGACTCCAAGGATTTTTACGATCCTGCTCTTCTTCAGCAATTTTTGGATACTATCACGACGGTCGATATGGACACTCAATCTTCCTCATGTGCTCAGACCTCTCAGTCCAAGGTGTCCTCTGCAGGTCTCACAGCGTCCTCTTTGAGTTCCTCTAGTGACCCTCGACAACGGGGCAGGGATATTACCCGTCTGCCTCGTTCTCAGGATGATAAGGCCTCGGCACTGCATTCAGTTTCCTCCCTAACTAACATGCCACAAAGGAACAAGTCCAGGTCTCCTCTTAAGCAGCCTGCAGACGCTGACTGATTTTTCGGCTTCATGGTATTTTTGCTATTTTATGGTTTAGGATAATTCCTATTATCTGAAGCTTTAACTGTTCACTTAACTGCCTATTGGTCTCTAGTATTATAAAATATGCATATTGTGGCACTGCTTTATTTGGTGCTCTATGTCTTATTGTTATCCTGTGAGTTCTCAACTAATTTTGCGTTTTATCATAGGCTTTTTAGGAGTATTTACGCATTTTAGGTCTCGTTTATCATATGCTGCATATCTATTACCTATTACATGCGGGACTTGCTTCTTATTCATTCCCTTCTTCATGTTGTTGTTACTGTGGTTTAGAAATCACACTGTTCATTTACTTCACATGATACTTTGTTTTTGACATAATGTAATTTTATTTTATTATTCCACTCATTTATATATATGCTATCTCTATTCATATTCTCATGTTTTCCTATGGGGCTTTTCTTCTTTTGTTTCTTACTTCTTTCTCTTTCTCTCTATTTGACATTATCGATTCTGTTCCTTTCTATGTATTATTTCACATGCTTCTTTATTATCTTATCTGTTTCTTTTATTGTATGCTATGGGGGTTCCTTCATTTACTTCTTCTCCTTTAGTCTTTATTTTTCTTTCCTTATCAAGCTATTATTTACTGTATGGTAATTGTACCACGCATTTAATCATTCTCTTTATTCATTGACTGTGCTTTCTGATAGTATCTCATGTTTTTCCACGACTTTTGATTGTTACCCTGCTCTATTGTGTCTCGTATATTCCATATTATCCTTTGTTCTTTAGATTCCCACTCTTCTTTCCTCGGACGGGGTCCGGTTACCCCTTGGCGCTGCTTTTAGTGCGCCCAGACCCGTAGATAACAGTTTAGGTTCTCTTCTCTTTTTCTATCTTCGTATTTGTTTTACTTTAGTTTCTACCTGCTTTGTCTCTTTTAGATATTCACTTTGTTTTTCTAAATTACTTCTGTATTTCCTTTTCCTTCTCTCTTCCTTTCTTCTTTTCTTTTTCTCCATTTTATTAGTTTTCCTCTTCTTCGACACATTTTGTCTCTTGCTTCCCAGAGCAACATTTTTCTTCTCCATTTTCTGTCCAATTGCCTTCTTTTCTTTCTCTTTACCTCTTGAATTCTCCTATCATGTCCTCTCCTAATTCGCCGTCAGTGATTTCCTGGAATGTTCATGGCCTCACTCATTATATCAAGTGTAAAAAGGTACTCACATACCTGCGCTCTAAACATGTGGACGTTGCTTTATTGCAGTGAACGCACTTAGATGATATTGAATCTAGTAAACTCAGTAGAGACTGGGTTGGTAAAGTGATTCACAGTAGCGTCTCCAAGCTTGATCCTAGCAACCCTAATCCTGTTCGCAAGTGTGGGGTTGCTATACTTTTTCGAAAGTCACTCCCCTTCACAATTCTCAAAACATGGTCTGACCCGGAAGGTCGATATGTGTTTGTCAAGTTGAAAATTGGGAACTCTTTCATTTGCCTTGGTTCTATTTATGCCCCTTTAGGCTCCAAAAAACAGTTTTTTCTCCGTCTGAACCGCCTTTTCACGGAAATCGATGCCTCCCAGTTTCTCATTGGAGGGGACTGGAATCTGGCACCAGATCCTACTTTGGATAGAACAGGTTGCTTTGACACCGTTAACGCTCCAGATAGAGCCATTCTTAGGGACATTCTTGCTGATACTGGTCTAGTTGATCATTGGAGACTGAGTCATCCTCAGGACAAAGAATATACGTTTTTCTCATCTACACATGGTACATTTTCGCGTCTTGATTATTTCCTTCTTTCGCAACAGGCAGTCCAATTGGTTACACAATCCCAGATCTTGGAAGCAGCCATATCCGACCATTCCCCTGTTCTTTTATCTCTTGATTTGGGTCTCTCCAAACCAGGACGTAAACCATGGCGCTTGAATATAGCCAGGTATAGAGCTCCAGCAGGTAAACTTCTTTTGCAATCACATCTCCAGGATTACCTTACTCTCAATGATACATCAGTCTCTTCTAAGAGAATAGTTTGGGCTGCGGCCAAGGCAACAATTAGGGGTAAACTCATGCGGGACGCTGCCTTACGCAATAAGGAAAATGCAGTCAAACAGACTGCTTTGGAGGACGACATTCGCCGACTCTCTCAATCGTATATCTCAAAACCAACTCTTCAGGCTCGTAAATCACTGGAGAAAGCGAGAATGTCTCTTAATAGTCTCTTTACTTCTAAAGCCGAATACGCTTTGCAAAAGATGAAAGGACGTCATTACGAGCAGGGGGAAAAGGCTGGTCGGTTATTGGCTGCGCAATTGAGACAGAGGGAGGCCGCTATGGCAATTCCAGCTATCAAATCAAGTGGTGGTGACGTACTTACTCGACCACAGGAAATTGTTGAGGAATTCGCTTCATTTTATAGATCTCTTTATTCTCCAAGCACTCATACAGATACACTTGCGATGAACACATTTTTAGATGCAGTTCATATTCCTAAACTCTCGGATGAGGGTAGAACCCTACTGGATGGTGTTATTACGAAGGATGAAATTTCTTCAGCAATAGCTGCCTTGCCATATCATAAAGCTCCGGGGGATGATGGTTTTCCTCCTGAATTTTTTAAATGGACCGGTCAGAATATGATTGACACTTTACATGCTGCATTTGGGGAGGCGGTGAAGGAGTCTTCTCTTGGTCCTCTGTCCAACAAGGCCGTTATAGCTGTCTTGCCGAAACCTGGCAAGGATCCTTTGTTATGCAGTAGTTATAGGCCCATATCTCTTTTAAATTCAGATGTTAAGATACTTGCTAGCATCCTTGCATCACGTCTTCGTAAAGTTTTACCTTCTTTAATCCACAACTCGCAGGTAGGTTTTGTCCCAGGTAGGTCATCTCGCAACCATTTACGCACCTTATCTCACACTTTATGGTCAGCTAAACATCTCACTGATGATGCATTACTTCTCTCTCTGGATGCTGAAAAAGCGTTTGATCGCATTGAGTGGGAATACCTTTTTTCTATCATGCAAAGGTTTGGGTTAGGCGACCAGTTTATAGATAAAGTGCGCCTGCTTTATGATGATCCATCGGCTCAGGTCAATTGCGGCGGTTTTCTTTCTAGCCCATTTCCAATTAGACGAGGTACTCGTCAGGGATGTCCACTCTCCCCTCTTCTCTTTCTTCTCGCAATGGAGCCTTTAGCTGCTGCGATACGTCAATCTACTAATGTGGTAGGTGTCCCCCTTCCAATTGGTCACTCTAAAATTTATTTATATGCAGATGATATTCTCCTTACACTCACTGATCTTCCCCGCTCCCTTCCTGCTCTCCTCCGCATCATCAATGATTTCTCTTCCTTTTCTGGCTACAAGATAAATTGGGATAAGAGTGAAGCATTACCCATGACCATTGGTACAACGAAAGATGTGATTTCTGATTTCCCTTTCCATTGGCAACCATCCCGACTTAAATATTTAGGAATCTTAATTAATAGAGGGTTGGATAATATGGTCACGGACAATTTGACTCCTTTAATCATACAAATGCAAAGAGACTTTGATAAATGGAAGGCTTTGGGTTTATCCTTATGGGGGCGGGTTCAGGCGGTCAAGATGGTTACTCTTCCTCGATTTCTTTATGTCTTGGGTATGCTTCCTCTTCACATCCCCTTGACAACTCTGAGATCCATTGACTCCAAAATTAAACTTTTTGTCTGGGGCACTGCTAAACCGCGTCTTTCCTTTGCAAAACTAAAATCTCATCAGTTACAAGGGGGTTTGGGTCTTCCTTCTATCGAGCATTACTCGCTCGCTCTTCATCTTTCACAACTTGTTTTTTTTCTACCCAAATCTAAAGACATACCTCAATGGGTCCCCCTTGAACGTCACTTATTAACTTCTGGTCTTGGTTTGTCCCTTTTATATGGTAAAGGGGTCAGTTCTTCTGATCCTAAAAACCCTATCTTATCTGCAATGCACAAATCCTGGCAGAGAAGTCATCGTATACTTAAATCTAATTCACGTATCCATTTTAAAGCCCCTTTATGGACTAACTCTGCCGTTCGTATTGGGGGTCGCATTCTGTCCTGGTCTGTATGGCAGGACGCTGGTATTCAGACTATAGATCAATTATTTCATAATAACTCTTTTAAATCTTTTTCTCAACTCTGTGAGGAATTTCATCTGCCATCCACACAATCCTGCAAATACACTCAGCTTCAACAAGTTCTCACAAAACATTTAGATACTCCGCCTGACTTAATATCTATATCTCCTATTTTGTCTTACCTACAGTCTTGGGGGAATCTTAAAGGTGTGACTTCTGGTCTTTATAAAACTTTTTTGCATCCTTTATTTTCACAGCCTCTCTCGCAAGCTCTCCAGTTAAAATGGCAATCTCGCCTATCGGTTGCATATTCCAATATTCAATGGGACCAAATCTTGGAAGGGTTGCATAAGGGAGTCCGTGAAGCCCGTCTTAAATTTTGCATTTTCAAAATTATACATGAATGGCATTGGTCTCCAGTCAAATTGCATCATGCTAAATTGTTATCACATACTTTGTGTTGGAGGTGTTCAGCTTCTGGTTGTGATATTACGCATATTGTTTGTGAATGTCCTCATACGACACCTTTTTGGCGTTTTGTACGGGAGACATTGGACAATACCATGTCACTCCCTCTGCCCCTTACTCCTCTGAATATTATTTTGCATGATTTTCGTAGCCTTCCGAAGTTTTCTAGGCCGCAAACTCGTCTTCTCCACACAGCTTTGGCCACAGCAAAAATTTGTATACTGCGGCACTGGAAATCGCCTCTACCTCCTTCGCAGGAAGAGTGGTTGGTGGCAATGATGCAAACCGCTCTACATGAACGTACAATTTATAATTTGCAGGATCAAACTTCCATTTTTCTCCAGGTGTGGTCTCCTTTTTTGGAAGCCACTGTGCATAGTGACTCTGTTTCCACTCCTCCTTCTCCTTTGACTGTTCCACCTTCTTAATTCTCTTCTTTTAGGTTCTCTTTTTTCGTACTGCTCAGCTTTACATTTTTTCTCCTTTACCTCTTGTGCTTACTCATGTTGCTCTGGGATTCTTGCTTATTCTTTTCCTTTTCTTTTTCTCTTCCTTTTCCTTTTATTCATTTTCTTCCTTATCCTCCTGTTTCCTTTTCTTTATTCTTCTTCTATAATGTACTTATTTTACTATTTTCTCATTATTATTGTATTTAAGATTATGAAATATACTATATTTTTATGTCCTTATATTTATCATACTTCGTGTAATACCTTTCCTCATTTGTATTATTTTACTTGTCAAAGATATAATCCTGCTTTAACTTTTGTATCTGTACTTTTATCTGAAAATTTCCAATAAAAAATTTCAACACAAAAAAAAAACAAGCATCACATCTATGACCTTCTCACCGATGCAAAACCAGACATACTATTCATAACCGAATCATGGTTGGGAGAGGATATGGCTCCAGTCCTGCATGAAGCCATTCCTCTAGGCTATCAAATAATCACCCAAAATCGTATAACCAAAAAAGGAGGTGGTCTAGCTGTTGTATTCAGGCAAACAATACATATCACTAAAGTTGACAATATCTCCATCAGGACTTGTGAGGCTCTTCTAACAAGATGCAAACCTACATCGTCTTCCACCTGTAACTTCCTGTTCCTTTACAGACCTCCACCTAGCGAGGCAACATTCCCAGATGCACTTCTAGACACAGTTTCAAATCTGATAGCAATACACTCCAACCTGTGCATTCTGGGTGACCTTAACATTTGGTTTGATAAAACCAATATGACCCATCCAAAAACAATAATCACTGGCCTAGACGCATTGAACCTGCATCAGATTGTCCCCAATCCAACACACATCGCTGGACATATCCTAGATGTAATTTTTGCTAATACTGAACTAGATACCTTTAAAACTATAACTCCAGTCAAATGGGCAGACCACCACTTGTTTGCTTTCCAACATAAAACAACACTAAGCGACTCACCTAAAACTACCTTACATCCATCCACCTATCGGCCGTGGAACAAACTCAATTTGGAATACTTGGAAACACAACTAACATCCAGTATAAATCTGGAAACCATAAATTCTGTTCAAAATCTATATGAGTGGCTCAGGAAGCTTTTGACATCCTGATACCACTCAAAACCACACAACAGAACAAAAGGAAAAAAGCGCCTTGGAGAAACATAGAAATAAAAAACATAAAACAACAAATTAGAAAGCTGCAACGTACCTGGCTCAAAACAAACGCCAAACAAGAGAAACTTCACCTACAAAAAATTAACAGATTATATAAGTCGGCTATCAAAAAAGCTAAGAAAAGGTACTATTCAGACAGAATTCAAAACGCTAAATGTGCAAATAAAGAATTCTATAAAATACTCAATGAATTTCGAAAACCAAATTGCCTAGAAGGAACTCATCGTGTTACTCAAGATTTCACAGACAAACTGGCAAATCATTACAAGGACAAAGCAGACACGTTGGACTCGTACTTACAACAGAAACAAAGCACCAGCACTAACCCTTGTACAAAACAACTATCCAAGAATGATCTAATCAAGCCTCTCCGTTCCTTCCAACACATCTCACACAAGAAATGTATGGACCTGGTCAAAGCAAGCAGGCCTGCCGGCAGCCCTTCTGACCCCTGTCCGCCACAAACTTTCAAGACAATTCTTTTAACAACCTCTGCTGCCATTCCAGTAAGAAGAATCATCAACGATTCCTTAACTACTGGAATATTTCCAGAAGAACTCAAAAAGTCATACATATGCCCTTTACTGAAGAAAACAAACTTGGACCTGCTGAACCCCGACAACTACTGACCCATTACAAATTGACCTTTCCTGGGCAAACTGATAGAAAGAGCAGCGTTCGCCCAGATGTCACAGTTCATTGAAGAGAATGACATACTTTCAGATTTCCAAACAAGATTCCGTCCGGGAAGAGGCACTGAATCTTCCCTCCTTGTCATCTGGGATGACCTAAAGAATACAGTTGACCGCAACGGGGTTGCTGCGCTACTCCTCTTGGAGCTCTGTGCTGCCTTTGACACGGTTGACCATGACACTCTGAAACAAAGACTTTATGAAGCCGGCATAGAGGGAACTGCTCTAGACTGGATCGCGTCCTACCTTCGAAACAGAACTAATGTCATTCACACCCCACCTTTCTCGTCCAAACCGTACTCCACAAAAGCAGGGGTCCCTCAAGGTTCTATCATCTCGCCCATGCTTTTCAACATCTACATGAAGGGGCAGATTTATGAGGCCCTTGCGCCTCTTTGCGCTGCAATTGCGTCACTTTATTTGATGCAACGGCGGCGCAAACAATGCGCCCTATTTACAACGTGACGCATCTAGGAGATGCGTCACGTTGTAAAGCCCTGCGCCATAAGGAGGCGTTCCTGCGCAGGGGGGGCGTTCCTGCGCAGGAACGCCTCCTGAAAGTGGCTGAGTGAAATCTATAAGATTTCACTCAGTCACTTTCAGGCCAATGCTGCGTCAAAACCCTGCGGCTACTTGAAGCAGGCGTAGGTCTTGATGCAGCATTGTGAAGATGGGGCACCCCCGAGCCTTGCTGGAGCTGCGTCGCGCTTGCGACGCAACTCCAGCAATGCGCCACCTTTACGGCACAGATGCGTCACGCATCTGTGCCGTTTTTGCCCCATGGTGCGCCGCATTATAAATGCGGCGCACCATAGGTGGCGGAGCTGTGGCGCACATTAACTGGCGCACCCCTGGGGATGCGCCAGTTAACATAAATCTGCCCCGAAGTCTTTACCAGTACTGATCAATAAATTTCACCTCACGTGCTAAACTATGCAGATGACACGCAAATACTCCTTCAACTGGAATGCCCCAAAGAAATTGGAAAATCACCAATTTTCAGCTCTCTCAGAGCCGTGGATCAGTGGATGACTTGGAGCCATCTCAAATTGAATGCTTCAAAAACTGAAATACTCGCGTGTGGCGATTGGAAAAATTACAACCCGCTTGCCGCATGACCTGATGAACTGGGATCACTGCCTGAAGTATCGAAGTAAGTAAGAAACCTCGGAATGACCATGGACTCCAAGCTGTCGATGAATGTCCAAGTAAATAAACTAGCAAGATCAAGCTTTGCTACTATAAAAACGCTGCGACAAATTTTCCCTCATTTGGGATTTCCACACAAGGTCCAAGCTAC
Organism: Lissotriton helveticus; assembly: GCF_964261635.1. Lineage (NCBI taxonomy): Eukaryota > Metazoa > Chordata > Amphibia > Caudata > Salamandridae > Lissotriton > Lissotriton helveticus. Next base: position 357,020,401 of record NC_136061.1, read on the forward strand.
CATCTCCCTTGTTCTATCCAAACTCGATTACGCCAATAGCCTCTACCACTTATCACCTTTAACGACCATGAAAAGACTACAACGGATTCAGAACTCGGCTACCAGACTACTCTTGCATATCAAACCACGAGACCACATCTCCCCTGCCTTGAAAGCCCTGCATTGGTTACCGGTTGCCAGAAGATCCACGTTCAAGCTGCTTTGTATTACCCACAAAGCAATACATGGATAGGACCACTATTCATCAGGAACAAAATCACCAAACACATTCAACAAAGGAACCTACGCTCTAAAGGAGCATCTCGCCTCAAAATCCCACCATACAAGAAAAAAACAGTGGGTGGCACATCCTTCTCTGTTCAAGCAGCCAAACTATGGAACTCTTTACCCCCCAACATAAGATCCACCGACAACCACCTTATCTTCAGAAAACTACTCAAGATCTGGCTCTTCCCCACATAAGCACCATAAGGAAATAAAACTTTACAGCATATCCCTCTGTATATAAGCATTTGTTTTCACTATAGATATGTACCTATCTTTGTGTATTACTTTATAAAACATGTAAAACAATTATGTTGTTAAGAGAAGAAAAAAAAATAATAATCAATAAATAAAATCATTTTTGGTCTACATGTACATACTTCTATTGTACATCTATGTACCTTCCATGTACTTGGATCTGTGTGTCTGTTACTTTTCTCCTGAAAAAGCATATCCAATGCACTACCCTATCTCTCATCCTGTGTCTATCAATATATTTAATCTAAATATACTTACTTTTTTATGTATCTATATACTTTAATGTACTTATGGATCTATATATTTATCACTTTCTTCTAATTTAGCATTTCCAATGCACTAGCCTATTTCTCAGCCTATACTTCACTCAATATATCTTCTAGCCCAACCTTCTGACTCCTCTCAAACTTCTTTCTACTACTCCTTCTAATGCACTACCCTATCTCTCATCCTATAGATCTATCAATATATCCTCTACATCCACTCTCTCATTTATCCCAAACCCCATACCACTATTATGATCGCCAAAATAACCTTTTCTAGACTCTCTCCTGCTCTACCCCTCCTTGCATCATCTGACACCTCTTTTTACTACACCGATCCCCTAAAACAAACATTTCTAAACTCTCCCCTCTGACTCCTTCCCTCCAAAACTCCTTTTTACTCACCCAAAAGCCTCTTCCTACTACTAAGACTTAAAAAAAAAAACTTCACTTTTTTATCCCTCCACTATACTTTTTCAATCAAAATTAACAGACTAACATGTTTCACTTCTCAAATTCCATATTCCATATTCAACTATACTAATATACTGCCCAAATAACTGAATAACATATCTACTACTCAAGTTATTTCATATTTATACTATACTAATTTTCAACACTAATCCTTTATGGGTTTTGGAGTGGCGTGCTACTCGCCAGAAAACCGCTTCAACGCCCATCAGGGGTAACAAGTGCTTTATGAATGCAAATCTTTCTTCCCCTTTTATCCATCCGCTATACTTCTCACTCCAAGTAACAGACTAATATCCACCACTGCAATTACCTCATATTTCACCATATTAATTCACCACTAATCCTCTATAGGCTCCCTGAATAGCATGCGTCCACAAGCGAGCGATAAATAAATACAAACCTTTGTCCTACTCTATCCTTCTGCTATCATTCCAAATCCAAATAACTGATTAACCTATCCACCCCTTAACCACTTGCATGCTAATGACAAGGTGAACTCGTCATGAGGCACACTGAATCTGTGCTCATGACAAGGTCAACTCGTCATGTATAATGGGAAACATAAATCTCCAGCACAGGAGGAGAAAACCCCTTAGCAGCCAAGTGGTTATTAAAATGTACTTGCATGTTTCACTATACTAATTCAACACTAATCCTCTGTGGGTCCCGGAGTAGCGTGCTACCCCCCGAAAAAGCGATTCGACGCCTCGTCAGGGGGAGTAAGCGCTATATAAATGCAATTACAATACAATACAATTTACCTTCCCACAAACTCATTGTTGCATTCACCCTCTGACAAAATCACACTAAAACATACACAAGCTCAACAATATAGGCAAGAAAAATTTAAATTATTCAAGCAGAAAAAAAGAAAAGTTGATGCATATGGTTGCTGTAGCAAAACTAAACATCGCATCAGGTTTCAGTCTTGCATTGATATTCTACATAGTCTATCTATTTTTTAAGGTTCCAGTAAGGCCACCACTGTGAGATTCTTTTGGCCGTGTAAGAATGGTAAAATAATGATATACTGTGGACAACAGCATTCCATAATGGTTGCCTGGTTTAGAGGAATTGGTCATACAGGAAGTGGCGCCCTGCAGATTAAATGAGTGACAAGCAAGTGACCCATTAACCCTGCCAAAAGTATCTTCTTTAAAAACAAGCATTTGCAATGCAATAGGTCTCGCATTTGTGAGAGTTTAAGCTATTGGCATTGTAAATGGCAATGCCCTTTATTTATCTGTTTTGATAATTAACACATACATAAAAGGCATTATCATTTACAACGCCAATAGCAGAAACTCTTGTAAATGCGAGACCTATTTGACTTTAAAGATGCGGCTGCTATTGTCCTGGGCTGCTCGGAAAGTGAAAGTGTGCATGGCGTGCTTAATGTTGCAGGAAAGAATGTTGTACCTGCAGTAGGAGAAACTCATGAAAGAAAATAGTGCTTACAGATTAAATATGATATACCGTGTAACAGTAGTAAAAGGGCTTGTCCTCATGGGAGGTTACAAATGAAGATAAGGCAGTACTAAGGAGGGACTAACATGCCTATTTACGCTTCAGAAGCCAGCATTTACAAAAGGACAATGACAGAAGCCTATAATACATATTAGGAGGAAAGTGGGCAGAGCGAATACAGCAAGCCTAGCAGAGCAGTGCATGAGCTGCCCAGGCGCGACCTAAAAAGGCTGTCAAATTGAAATACCTCTACAGCCACAGTTACAATGGCTGTGGCATGAAAGTTATATTAATAAGTCTTACCACATGATTTCACTCAAAATTCAGTGTTACAAATATTTTGGAAATTCTGCCATTTCTCTCCAAACATCACCTTGTAAGCTTTGAAAATACACAATCTTGGCATACATGTAATAAGTGAACTAGCCAAAAGTTTCCAATTTAGAATGGTTGGATTCACATAGGCGAGCTACTTAAAAGTTAGCTGGAGAGCTACCAGTAGCTCATGGGCTACTCAGAGAAACCTGCTCTAGTTTGTACCACGGACAACTACACATTAAATCACACTACAAAGGGATGAGCTGAGGCACTTTGGTACTCCCAGCCAATCAGGATGGCTTTAACAAATCACAAGACCATTGGACATCTGCAAAGGCCTGTTATTTGAGGACTGTCCCTACAACAGAGTTGGCTGGGGAAAACATAAGATTGCCTCCATTGGTTAATAGAGCCTGGGGTGGCCCATGTACTGCTATTGGCATGATTCAGAAACCATGTTATCCTGCGTTTCCCCCAAAACACGCTAGTTAACTAGGTGCCCCAATGTTGCTGCAGAGGAGAAGGGTAAAAAAAGAAATAAAAAAACAGCTCTCTAGAGCGTGTGGCAGAAGGCTGGAGAGGATGGAGTGAATCCGTCCCTCTTTCAACACTATGTTCTTGCTTCAAGCTCCTTCCCCCTCCCTTCGCCCCCGCTAGCGTGTCTACTTATTGGCCACTCCCCACTCTAGCTCTGTGCTTTCAACAATCTAATACCTCCTGTTTTTTAGGGCTTACCTGGTAACTGTTTGTTCCACGGATGTTCTCACCCTTGCCGCTTACGCCTCTTGGCTCGCCTAAGCAGGCCCTGAAAATTCTATACACCCGCTTTTTATAAACCATTTCCCATAAGGACGAGATCTGTTTTGGGTCCTCTCTACGTGTAGGTCGAGGACCGCCAGTTCTGCATACTCCCCGAGTTCAGCAGTTTTGTCGATAACAGACAGCTGTCTCAGCACTCCGAAAGTGAAATGTTAGACTCGATAACATAACAAAATGCACCCTTTTCTAAAAACATTGGACTGGCTTTATCAGCTTCATGTAAAGTGCAGGTTGCAGGCAACCTGCACTCTTAATGCAGGGGCACCAGCGTTGATTGAAGCTGCATGCCCACTTACAAAAAGCCATTAGTTAGGGGCAGAGTCAAATGCCCATTGTTATTGTGGTAGCCTTTCTGCACCCACAGATCTGAATAATGCAGAGAGCCATCCTAAGCCATCAGCCTCACATCCCCTACATCAGCTCGTGTCCTTCAGCATTATGCAGCAGTCTCAGTATGCACGAAGCGCTTTCGAGTGCAATACGCTCTGTATTATACAAATGTAAACAATAAACTGGACCACGCCTCCTACTGTGTTGTGCCTAGCGAAAAAAAACAGAGGCCTCAGTGTGCCCATTTTGAAAGTGAAAAACTGCTGTAAATCTGTTTTTAAATATTTCTCTCAACCTGTGAGACTCCAGGCGAATGGAGACACTTGGGGCTGGTGGCAGGTCACCCCACTGAAGGGAATGTATAACACGAAGTATTGGGGAGGGAAGGATTTCCAGGTTAGGTATCCCTGAAGTAGAAGAAGATTCGGTTACAAATGGTTTGGGCAACAGTCAGTTAGAGGTAGTGAGTAAAGTACACAGTACAGGGAGTTTTATCACCCGTCTCCTTTTCATCAACTCTCCTCATCTTCCAGCAATGGCTGAAGCAGTAGCCTCCATCATTAGGGCCTTGGATTTTAATGGGGTGCAGCTCTGCTGAGAAGCGATGTCTGCTGCCGCTTTTCTGCAGTGTGTGTTGGGAGGTTCTCAAGAGCTTTTTGGGTGTGTACACCCTGGGGAGTGATGTGTGTATGCCTTTTAATGCATGTTGTGAGTAAGCACACAGGGTTGGATGTACATATGTCTAAAGGGTGCATGTCTCTATATTTAAAAGTTGTATGTGGACAGCAGGCAGGAATGTTTGCATGGTGGGTGTCATTTCAGGATGTTGTGTGTCTAGATGACAGAGAAGCCTCGTACATCTCTTTCCAGTGCTCGCACTCACCTAGGGCCAGAGCGAGGATGACATCGGCGCTCCTCTAGTGCCCCATGTCGAGGATGCCACTGCCTGGTCGTCCTTTGTCCTGCAGCGTCCGTCCGCTCCTGGCTCACACCCTCCCAGAGCCCAGCTGCACTGCCTGTCGCCTTGTGATCTGCGCGGGCTGCGCGTGCTCTGAGCTCCCGCTGGCTGGGGGCTCTGCACTTCTTGGCGAGGCGGGGAAGGCCCAGCTGTTTTACATCCAGCTGTGTGTCCCGGCGACCCCGCCCAGCCCAGGGCTGAGGAACACTTAAGCAGGACTGGCTTTAGTGTATCGGAATCCCGGGCAGCCATGGGAAAACCGGCGCATTCGTGGAAGGCCTTATCCCTTACGAGGCACTACGCCGCTTGCCTGCATGGCGTGAAACGCCAAAGTGGGCCACAGTCCCTGCTGCTAATAATTAGGGGGTGTGAGGATGCCACCGTATGGTGAGGCCCTGAAAGACAAGTGGGGAGCAATCTGCCGGTGGGGGCCCTCAGTAATACGGAGGAGAGCGTAGAAACTGGGCCAAAGTACATTTAGCAGCGTGCACCGCTGACTCCTGCATTAAATGATAATCTAATTGGCAAATCGCTCAACAGAGACTACAGGAGCAGGAAGCTGACTGTCTGCATCCTGATCCGCCCCCAGCAGCAGCGCGCTTCTCTTATTTACTCTGGGCACATGAAGAACCTGTAATAATATGCAAACAAATGAAAGTGAAAGGCACACCGTGAGCGTGCACATCGGCGTGCCCTGCGGCTTGTGCCCAGTGGCGGCACATGCGGGGTTCACCGCTGTGCTTGAGTGCTGCGCGGCTCGCAAGGGCGTGGGAGGGGGCCGCCAAAGCAACAAAAAAGCAGCCCCTGCATACCATGCTGCACGCCCAGGAAGCCTGCCTGCCCAAGAAGAGCTACCGGGAGACGACCAAGGCGGGTGAGTGCCTGCGAGCGCCGAGCTGCTACGACAAAGTGCACTGAAGCAAAGTGCCTCACCAGCCTGTGATTACTTTTTAGCCGCAGTGCAAGCTTAACTGTAACGTACAATTGCGTGCGGCTCCCAGGGAGGGGCGCCAGCTGGACATGTTTAACAATAAAAGTGAACGGTAATGAACGCACACTTCCATTTCTCGTGTGCTTGTTACTGAAGCTCTGGCGGCAGCGCTGCACCACTTATTTCCTCTCATGAAAGTACAAGGCGTAAATCTTGCAGATAGCAAGCGCCAGCTCAACATGATTAAGAATGAAACTGAAAGTTAATGAATGGCAGACTGCAACAGCTCAGTCACAGTGGATGCTAGCGCCTGTATACGCACGCGTCCACATTTCCAATCTGACCTGCAGCCTGCGCTTGCCCATCTCTTGTCTCCCTTGAGAGGCAAGTGGACAACAATAGATCTCGCTGGCGACTGCGCTTTTGCGCTGCATCGCCAGGCGAGACTTGAAAATTATATAAAGAGAGGTTAAGTAAAGAAATGAAAGTGAAACTACTAAAGTAGAAAATTGAAAACTGGTCACTTGCAACTTCATCTAGGTTTCCCGATTGCAATGTGCTCAAACTCTGAATCTAGCAGGTTTATGAGGAGTGATTTCAGCTGTTGCAGCGGTCTGTCTAGTATAGAGTCAGTACCTTATTACAATGTGCAGTGCAGTAGACAGCTTCCGAAATGAAAATGAACCCTTTCATAGTTTCACCATATTCAGATCCGGTTTAGTGTGGCTTCATAGCAAGTGTTGTGTTACGCTACTGTATCTGTGCATAACAGCAGCTTTATAAACATGTGAAGGACAACCCCCAGGCACCCCCCAACCTTCTAACAAGTCTGTCTCTATTTTCAAGCTATATGGAGCAGAAACTAAACCCTTGTAGGAAATACAATACGTCTGCAAAAGTTGCCAGAGTTTTTTTGTAAGAGTTCCATAGCTGTATCAGATTTGTAATTCTGTCTGAGATAGCTTTGCTGCTACTACTGTCCATTAACAAGCAACACACAACCTACTAGGAGCTTCACCAGCTTCTAGACAACACCCAGTGTGGATTAAAAAAAGAACCATAGCACCGAAACAGCACTTATTTCAACACCGATGACATTCGGACCATCCTGGACCGAGGAGAAACAGCTCCCCTCATCCTGCTTGACCTCTCTGCGCCCTTCAAGAGTCTCCCACAGCAACCTCATTAGAAGACTCCACAAGATTGTCATACAAGGATCCACACTCAAATGGATCGGCTCCTTCTTCACACGAAGAACCCAGAGGGGTCAGGCTGCCACCCTACACACCATAGACTGAGAACCTGGTATGTGGAGTCCACAGGGTTTCTCCCTCAGTCCCATCATTTTCAACATATACGTGCCACCGCTTGCCAACATCATACAATCACAATTCATCACATCCTTTCCCATGCCAAAGACACCCAACTGATCCTCTTCCTGATGGACAAGACAGCCATCACCAGACCAACTGCATGACCATGGTAGCAGCCTGATTGCGCATCAGCTGCCTGAAGCTCAACTCTGACAAGGAAGTACTGGTCTTCGGCAACAAGACCTCCCTAAGGGACTCCACATGTTAACCATCTGAGCTAGGATCAACACCCACAAACCACCATATAAAGGTGTTCAAATTGACCAATCCTTTGTTTCTGCTAGCAACCTTGCCTGGCGCACAGAGGTGTTCATTGCTCGTGATCTTGGATAGGGTGGCCGCTAATGTCATCCTGCATTATGTTGTCACTATTACAGCTTTAAGTTATAAATAGCTGCTATTCCAGAAAGTGCTGGAGGCCTTTTGATCTAATGTGTAATCTTGGTAGGGAATCTCAAAAGAACGCCTTAATGTTTTTACGGAGCATGAAAATTATTTCAACTTTGCAGCAATCCTTGAATGTGGAGGATTATGCTCAGAAGTGCAGCATTAAGATTCCTACAGCATGTTATGTCCCTAGATTTTTGTAACCTCCATGTCATAAGGTCTAATTCTTTGAAACCTATCATAGAGAGTTATGAACTGCCATTAAGAATCTGCATGCAAACTGCAAGCCTCAAACTGACATCCTTGCTGTTTTTGACTCAGTTTCTAAAAATGAGTCCTGTGAATAGTAAGAAACACATATTGTAAGTGTTTATGTTTATGGGATTTGTAAAGCGCGTGACTACCCTTGGGCATCTCAGCGCTGCGATGCAGAAAAGCAGGAGGGAGAGACTAGCCTTGTGGAAAGAGCCAGGTCTTGATTTTTTTCCTGAACTGGGTTTCATTTTGGATGGATCAGATGTCGGGATCCAGGCTGTTCCAGAGTTAGGGTATTAGATGGGAAAAGGATCTACCCCCCTCCCCCCCAACCTGTGGTATATAAATGGTTATTGCTATAACTACTTATATACACAGATGTGCATATAACATTCTTACAAACCATACATATCACTTTATTATAAAGCTTGGAAAAGTTTACCCCCAAAAAAAGCATTGCAAATCCAATAGGTTTCCCCTAAGTGAGAGCTATTGACTTTTGTCAAGTTGTTTTAGCCACGTGTTCAACAGTGCTGCTGTGCTTCACAGCTAAAAGGAAAGGGGGAAATGTGCTGTGACACTGTCAGATGTTGGCTGTATCGTAGCACCTTTTTTCTTTACTTTTAGCCATGGGGCACAGCAGCCGCACTGCTGTACATCATGCTAAGAAATTATTGACAAAGCCAATAGCTTATGGATAGGCGAGACCTATTGGCTAAGCCAGTGCTGGTATTAGTCTGCTCTTCCTCCTCGTTTATGGTATTGAAGCCCTTTACTTTGTTTTATAATAACATTTATGGGCTGTCTGTGTAACTATGGTGCCCTCCAGGGGCTATTTTTGTAACCGGTACTAATTAATTTGTACATGTCCCTCAAAGTCTAACTACCTTGTGAAGGAAAACTTAACAAAATTGCCTGCCGGGCAGTGTGGTGCCCGTCAAAGGACGACCTGGCTTGAATACGAGTTAACTACTAAATTATTGCCTGCTGTATTCTGAAAAGGCATTTGCTAATGTAAATTTAAAAAAAAAAAAATACACTGACAGTGTTCTGTCTCCTGAAATGAATGGCGCAGGGGCCGGCTGAGCCATTTTTTTTTAAACAATTTTTATTAGGTGCAATAGAATCACAGTACGTATTTTCAGGACAACCTGCAGGCAAATTATACATTTTTGGTACATGTAGTTCAATAGCATGCATCACACCCCTTCTTTGTTCATAAGTCCTCTTGTTATGGATACACTCCGCTTTATCATTCTCTTTCCGAACCCCTGCCCTCTCTATCTTGTGGTGGTTCGTATATGTCTCCCCTAAATTTATTCCAGGCTCCCCAAATTTTACTCCACTTCCGGGGACACCCACGATTAATAAATACTGTTCTTTCGGCTATCATGGCAGCGTCCATGTCTCTGCACCATGAAGTGAGTGTAGGCACATCTACCGACCCCCATTTTTGTGCAATGTTGCGCTTTGCGACCATAATTCCTAATGTGGCCCAGTCCTGTGCCAGGTGGGTCAAGTCATTGGGCTCCCATACATTCAATAGACATTTTCTAGGCTCTGGTGTCACTGATAATTCCTCAGTCTGTGATATCGTTCTCATTACCTTTGCCCAGTATTCCATAATTTTGGGACATTGCCATATGGTGTGGAAAAAATGTACCTTCATCCCCACAACGGTGCCAGCAGTAAGGGTGTGAGGCGTTGCCTATCTTGTGCAGGGTGTGTCTGGTGTAGTATGATCGGTGTAGAATTTTTAGTTGCACCAGCCTGAGCCGCGAGGATATACCCACCTCCCGTGGTGAGGCCTAAGCCTCCTCTTATTCAGTGTCGTCAAAGTTGCCTACGTCATGAGACCATTTTTCCCTGAGGGATCCTGTGGGGTCCGGCAGGTTAATCAGTTTCCGGTAGGTAAATGAAGTCGCCTTCTTCTGCATGTATTCCGTCAATAATCTGTCCTCCAGAGGAGATGCCTCCGGGACATCAGTACCTGATGGTAACACCGATGTCAGTGCGTGCTTGATCTGTACGTATCTAAAAAATTCTGAAGGTGTCCGTGCATATTGCTGCTGAAGACGCTCAAATGTGACCACTTCTCCCTTATTCCACACATCCCCTACCGTGGATATACCTATCGTGTCCCACCGGTCAAAGCCCTTACTGTTCCTGAGCTTACCCAGCCGTTTTGTGTCGCAGAGAGGAGTTAATTGGGTTATGACCCCCTGCCATCCTAGTTTTGCTTGAGCTTTGTGCCATATGGCAACGGTGTGCTTTACGGGCCTAATTAGTGTCGTTACTAGTGTCCGATTATACAGAGCAGACAGCATACCGTTCGTACCCAATGCTGATCTATCTGCCCTGAATGCAGGTTCTGTCTGGGGCGCATGTATCCATTGGTTAATCACCTTCAACTGCGCCGCCCAATAATATAATTGTATGTTCGGGAGTGCTATCCCACCGCCGTACCACTCCCGGACCAGTTTGAACTGCGCTATATTACCCCATAGTAGGTTGGAGAACTGAGCTGCTATCGCTGTAAAATAGCTCGGTGGAACTGGGAACGGCGTGTTTTCCAGCACATATAAGAATCGAGGGAGCGCCATCATTTTAAAGAGTGCTGCTTTTCCCAGCAATGTTAATGGCAGGGTCCCCCAGTGCGTCGTGTCTCGTTTGAGGCGATCTAAGGGGGGTTGGAGAAGAATTCTTCAGCGTGTGCTGTAACATATATACCCAAATATTTAAATGCACCGTCCGAGAGCCGGAGCAGACAAGTCGATGGGAGTTCAGGTGGGGGACCGTGTAGTACGTACAGGACCGATTTAGACCAGTTTATGGTGTATCTAGATGCCCGGCCAAAGAGTTCACAGATGTTTAAGAGAGTCAATATAGAGCGCCTAGGGGAGGTCATGTATAATAGAACATCATCCGCATAGAGGAAGATGCGGTCTTCTCACCCTGCGGTCCATTGGAGTCCCTGTATCATTGGCTCCCACCGAATCCATGCCGCTAGTGGCTCTAACACCAGGGCGAAAAGTAGCGGTGATAGAGGACAACCCTGGCGCGTCCCACACGCCAGGGGAAAGTCATCGGAAATATACCCATTAGCGGTAACATGGGCCATCGGTTTAGTGTAAAGGAGATGGACCCAGGCACAAAATTTAGGCCCAAAGCCCAGATGCTGGAGCACAGCGAACAGGAAGCGCCTTTCGACCATGTCAAATGCCATTCGCGCATCAAGAGACAATGACAGCCGGTTCCTAAATGTATGCAGCATGGTCCATCACACCGTGCAGGCGCCTCAGGTTGAGGGCCGTATTCCTGCCTTGCATGAAACCAGACTGGTCTGGATGTATTAGGGTCATTAGGTGTGGTGTCAACCTGATCGCCAACAGTTTTGCAAGGATCTTAGCCTCTGCGTTAATCAGCAATATAGGGCGGTAAGAGGTGCATTCCTCCTCTGGTTTTCCTGGCTTCGGTATTGCCACTATTGTGGCCATTCTTTGGTCTGGGGGGAGTTCTCCCATCTCGAGGCTGTCAGTAAAGATGTGTAATAAATGCGATATAGTGGTCCATGTGGACTTTTTATAGAATTCAATGGGTATCCCATTTGGTCCCACCGCTTTATCGGATTGCAGTGACCCAATCGCCACTTGTAATTCTTCCACTGAGAGATCTACCTCGAGTGCGTCGCCTCCAGGGCGAGCTTGGGCATGTCAATATCCTTTATATAGCTCATTGCCTCCTCCTGTGTCATCTCAGAGACTGACGTGTACAACCTCTGAAAATGCTGCGCTAGTGTGTTTACTATCATCCGTGGGTCTGTCGTTTTCTCTCCCTCCCCTGTCTGGATCTGCGCTATCCATCTGGCACCCCGCCCCTTTTTGTCAAGCCACACCAGTAGTTTTCCAGCCTTGTCACCAGCCTCGTATACCCTGTGTTGTGCGGCCGTAACTTGCTGTGTGGTCAGTTCTCGAAGGTATCCTCTATGCTGTTGCTGTTTCAGACGTAAGTTCTGAGAGGTATCAGGGGTGGGGTTGTCATTGTGTTGGGTCTCCGCGTCACACAATTCTAGTTCCAAATTGTGTAATTCTTGCTGCTTCTCCCGCTTATGCCCCATGATTGAAGAAATGACCTGTCCCCTCATGACAGTTTTGAACGCCTCCCATAAGATGGTAGGGGAGCTAACTGACGTGGAATTCTCTCGAAAGTAGTGGTCTGTCGCCTTCATGACAGCCTTTTTAATCTTAGGGACTTGCAAGTAGCCTGGGTATATTGGATAAATACGTTGTCTTGTCTTGTGAAAGTACGTGTATTGTAGCAACAGTGGGGAATGGTCAGAGATACCCCTGGGTCTGATCTCTATATTTGTAATGTTGAGAGTACCCGCCGAGGCTAAGAAGTAATCTATTCTGGTCAGGCTATTATGTACCCCAGAGTGGAATGTAAATTGTCGTGCCGTTGGGAGGTGTCGTCTCCACACATCATTAAGCCCTAGCACCTCCATAAAGCTCCTAAGGCAAGACACGCCTGAGTCCACAGTCTTCGCAGGGCTTTGATCAATAGTCCCATCAATGATGGCATTAAAGTCCCCTCCAATAAATAGTTCCCCCATCGGGAGGTCGAGCAAAAATGTACTGAGAGCCGGTAGCGTTATGGCATGTAGTGCAGGGGGGATGTAGACTGAGACTATATTAATAGATCGTCCCTCCCACTGGCCTACTATGGCTGCAAATCGCCCATGACCCTCGGTTTTAGTGTTATGTATTATCAGTGGGGACTACTTTCTGACCAGAATGCCTACCCCCTGAGATCCTGATGAGAATTCTGAGTGTTACCATCTGATATCCCCATCTGTCCATCGCTTTACATGTGGTGCCAGTGAGGTGTTTTTCCTGTAACAATACCACTGCTGGAGAGCTACGTTTAATACACTGCAGTAACAGGCCTCTCTCAATGTTGTCTCCAAATACCGTGGACATTCCACGTGAGCACGGAAAGGGGTGCTACCTGCGGGTAAAGTGCCAGCGCGAGGGCCTGTGGGTTACGTGATGCCATAGCCAGTGGAGTGTGTCTAAGAGAATGTAGAGTTATAGGTGCAATGCATGTGTTGTGTACCCATCATGAAGAAAACCGGTCCGAATATCGTACGTGAAGCTAGAACAGTAAAACAGATCAAAACAGTAAAACGATCTCTTCCCTCCCACCCTGCCTCCCTGCCAGATGGACTCAAACCTGCCCGCCACCCCAACCCATCAGAGTGCTTAGTCCCAAGTCCCATGAACGTTACTTGCGTGTAAGGGGTAGGAAGTCCAAAGAAGATCACAGCCTTCCCCCCATCCCAAAGGCAATCTTTACGTCTAGTTCTATTACTGTCTCTCAGCATTAGTGAGTCCAGTCGTGCGTCGCTGCATAGCATCCAACATAGTTCAGAACAGCCATACGGTATCTCACTCTTCGGTCTCCTCCTGCTGCAGGTGTTCTCCCTCTACCTCCTGCACCCGGTCGCTATGGTCTTCCCCTGTCCTCTGTCGCTGGTGCCTATCTGACCTTCTGGACCCCTCCGCTCGCCTTTATCCCTCGAGCCAGTCATGTGCCTCCTCAGGTGTCTCGAAAAACCATGTTTTTCCGTCTGCCACAACACGCAACTTTGATGGAAACAGCATCGAGTAGGGCAGTGCTCGCGCTCCCAGTTCTTTTTTAACCTCCAGGAAGCTCCTGCAACGCGCCGAGACAGCCGCCGTGTAGTCCGGGAAGAAGGACACCGTTGTATTTTGGATCCGTATAGTGGCGCCACTCGTGCCGTCTGTAGTATTGCGTCACTGTCCCGAAAGTTGAAGATGCGGGCGAGAACCGGTCGAGGGGGTGCCCCCAGTTTGGCCCTCCTCCCGGCACTCCGTGTGCACATTCTACAGAGAAGAAAGCGACATGCCTAGGACAGATGCCAGCGATGCTATGAAGTTGGTCCTTGGACATGGCACAGAATGCTCCAGTGGTTCTTTGTGTTCACTACCTTGCTCTCCTCAGTCCCTGAAGGATTATTGCTGTGTACGGGCGTTGATTCACCAATGCATGGTGTAGCGACAGTGACTTCACAAACCCTTTGACCCTGAAGCCATGACAGTGTTCCTACCCTTAGTCCTTCCACAACTTCCTCTTTGATGCTTAGGAAGGGTGACCAGACGTCCCGGATGGTCCCTGTTTTGAGAACCCTGTCTCGGTGTTCTGATGCTTTTCTTAATTTTCAACATATGTCCTAGTTTTTGGGACAATGGGCAAGTCAAGCAAAGAAGAATTGAAACGATGCTTTCCTATCAACAGAGCCTCTGAAGTGATAGAAGTTCTTATCTGTTTCTTTCAGGCAGCACAGAAGGATATCTGCTGTTCTCGTGGGGAGGAAGGTAGGGGCTTAGGGTGGAGGTCCTGCCACAGCTAATGTTATATAAAGTAGGGGGCGGTGTGTGCGTGTCTATATATATATATATATCTATATATATATATATATATATATATATATATATATAGATATATATAGATATATATAGATATATATATATATAGATATATATATATATCTATATAGATATATATATATATATATATATAGATATATATCTCTATATATATATCTATCTATCGCCCTCTATCTATCTATCTATCTATCTATCTATATCACATGTGACCCGGAATTAATCTGGAATCCGGACACGTGGAGCCCCCTGCTGATGCGGAGTATCTGCCTGGGAAGAGGTGACGGGCGTGGAACCGAGCCTGAGGAGTGGTGCTCAGCGAGGAGGTGGCGGCGCAACAGTCGGCTCAGAACCAGGCACGAAGTTACAGACAAACAGAGCAGCAGGTGGGGAGGTGTGCACCCAAGGAGCCTACCTCTAAGGAGATTAGAAAGTGGGTAAGGCGTCCTGATGGGGACTTCTTGTAACATTATTATTGCTTTTGAAGATGTCCGTCGCAGCGTTACGCAATCTAGAATCGGCTACGAGGGAGATGTTTTTTGACTCTCCGACAACAACACAGCTTGCTGATAATAGAGGTGCCAACAATGATTTAAGTGGAGAACTAAGTTTAAAGGAAAAATATCGTGCCTTGGAAAAGTTAATGCGTCAAGAGCAAGCAAAGTGGTGAGAGTCAAAGTCATTACAGCGGGACGTGGCAGGATACCTAGGGGGTTACGTATAATGATTGCCCCAAGTTATGACATCCAAACCCCCAGATGATGGCTGAATGGGCGGAAACTAATCTTGACTCATCGCGAAGACTGGTCCAGATATTAGTAAAATACGCAGAAAGCGATCGTGGGGAACTGCAAGTAAAAATAGATGCTCTTGATGCAGAAATAAAGGCAATGGGTGATTCCCAACAGATAAACAAACTACATGAGGACATGGTGATAAGGCTCAGTAAAGAAGAAGAAAACATTAAGCAAAGAAAAGCTTTTAAATTTCGAAGAGGTAAGGATGACTATTCAAGCGGGCAAATCTTTACCTCTGCCCTCAAATTTGACGCATTCAGATCTGCAGCGGCAAACAAACCGGGGCAAGTGCAAAATCAAACGATTAGGAATCAGCAACACGAAGAGACCCTGTCTGGTTCCGATTTAAGCTCCGCAGTGGACAGCGATTCGGAGACAGAAGGGCGAGCAGAACGTGCCAAACAGTGTGCCATTAAACCTACTTTGGGGGGGTAATTAGATTATTTGGGAAGGAGCAGAAGAGAGACATTGTATCCCAGAAATCGACTGACAAAAAACGACTAACAATGGCCAGAGCAAACAGAGAGCACATTGCAGATTCCACCTACACCTCCGAAGGCCAAAACAATCATTAATCTGGCAAACATGGACTTGACACTGGCCGAGGAGCAACTACTTTCTCTGGGACTGTCGTACTGCCCTGAGTCTAATTTTGATTATCCACAGACTAGGGCAGATATTTACAAATGTATCCGCAAATTGAAATTGAAATTGAAAAAGTTTCATGAATCACGGTCTCAATCGGTTAAAGGCAGGAATGGGTGTAGCTACCAGCAATGATTTAGATGCCCCAGACCTGTTGGTGGCGAATTTGGAGACATTAAGAGACTTGCATGAATTGGCACATGAAGCGGATGGGAATACAGGCATGTCTAACCTTAGTCCAGCTGCAATGTGTAGTGGAAACTGGCAGCTGGCAGGACCAGATATCTGCTCAAAACCAGATACGCCATTTAAGGTAAAATCAAAATTCACCCCCATTATGCCAAGAGACTCTTTAGATGTTTTTAATGAGCAAGTTGTGGCGCAGGTGAAAAAACTACATTTGAGTATTAACCAAGACAAAAGGAAAATAACGAATCATGAAAGAAAATATAACCAACTGATAATGATACTGAAAAAGGAGAAGAATGTACTAATCAGAAATTCTGATAAAGGTGGGAACATTGTTCTGTGGCCGTTAAAGGATTATCTGGAGGAGGCCTACTCTCAGCTTAATGATTCCAAATGTTATCTCAGAAGTTCCCCATTAAAATACAAGGTCGTTCAGAATCGCTTTTTTTCTAAACTACTGGCATGGAAGAGTATGGGCTTATTGAACCTTGAGGAATATAAATACTTAAAGAAGGAGCACCCAACTACACCATCAATGTATTTTATTCCCAAGGTACATTAAAAACATCGATAGGCCGCCAGGAAGACCCGTATTAGCAGTATGCAATGGGCTATTAGAGAATATGTCATGCTACATTGATTTCTTTTTACAAGAGCATGTCCAAAATCACAAGTCGTATGTACAGGATACTGGTGATTTTATTAGAAAAATTGTGGATATACAATGGCAAAAAGGGTGGTATTTAATGGCACTCAATGTATCCTCATTGTACATGTGCATAAGAAATCAAGATGGGCTTAAAGCTGTGGAACATTTTTTAGCAAATAGGCCACTTAAATATGCACAACATAAAATGCTGATCGACATGCTGCTGGTATTCTGTCTGGAGAACAATTTGCTTATGTTCAAAAAACAAATGTTTCAACAAATACAGGGTGTTTCTATGGGGGCCAGCTTCTTCCCCAGCTATGCATGTTTGTTTATGGGCTAGTGGGAGGAACTGGTCCTTAGGAGACAATTTGAACAGACATATAGGAATAACGTTGTATGTTGGCTCAGATTTATTGATTTGTTCATTATATGGCAAGGAACGGAGTATGAAACCCATAAATTTGTTGCACTTTTGAATAATAATGTTAATCTGCACTTCACTTCTAACATTAGTGACAAAAGTATAACCTTTTTAGATGTACAGATTAATATAGTCAATAACAAACTGACCACATCATTATATCGTAAAGAGACAGCAGGCAACACTGTTACACGTGTCGAGCACACATCCTCCGCATTTGATACAAAGCATCCCATATGGGTAGATGCTTCGTTTTCGCAGGATATGTAGTGAGGAACCGGATTTGAAAAGGAAACAGCTGGAAAGTAAAGGGCGGTTCTTAGATAGAGGATATAACAGCACAACTATTGAACCCGCCATAGCTAAATCCAGGAGACGCACCAGGGAAGATCTTTTGCAGGATAACAAAACGTCACAGAAAGCATGTGCTGTTAGAGGTGGGGAATTTAAGGATCCTACTAGACTCTTCTTAACCTATTCGAGACAAGAACAACAGTTGAGAGCCATCATAAGACGTAATTGGCCAATAGTTCGTGATGATCCAGTAATTGGGGCCTTGCTCCCCAAATATCCGGCTATAACTTCTAGGAAAGCTGCATCAATGGCCAATGCATTAGTCAAGAGAAACCTGGAAGAGCAAGAACAGTTTGGGTGGCTAGTAGCAAGGAAGGGCTTCTTTAAATGCTCCAGCTGCAAAGCATGTCATTACGGCTCTAACAGAACGACATATACTGCTTTCAGTGACAAGGCTCTAGACATAAAACAACACTTGACATGCTGGACAGATTATGCTATTTATGTTTTGCAGTGTAGCTGTAATTTGTTATACATAATTAGCACCAAATTATCTGTCCATAAGCGCATATTACTACACATAAGGGCTATCAACAACAATGGCCCTTCTTGTTTCCAAGACCGTATTGAATATGAAAGTCCTGGACTAGTAAACCATGGTATTACTTTATGATTTATCTCTGCACAATCACTTTATACTTTAGCACTTTAGGGGTTTAATTTAATTCTTATGTTTAGGGCACTTTAGACAGTGTTCAATCGACGTTAGAGACATTGGTCAAATGCCGTTTTTTTTTGCATTTAAGCAATGACATTTTTAGGATCACCACAAGATATGAGGAACCGGCATTAGGTGTTTACATGTACAAGAGGAAACAAAGCTATATATAGGAGTATAATCAACTTGATTTATAATATGTTGTATGTCCGAATGAGGTCGCACACTGCTCGTCCCATCAGCGTGTGACCCCGGAGCATGATGGTCGATGTAGTCGGTATCAGCAGGTGCGCTTCTACCCGAGTGTTGAGTCTTTAGGGTGTTCACTGGTGTGCTTGCCATCCCTGGACACGTGTTTCACGTTCATTAACGCTCATCAGCAGGGATTAGGCATGTGCACGGGGTTGCTGCGTGGGCTGCCGAAAATATTCATAGGTCCAGATACCTCTTAAGGCGCACAGGTGCGTGGTCTCGAGGTTGTCACCTCCACCGGCTCAAGGGAGCCTGTAAAAATAGTATGTCCGAATGCGGTCGCACACTGCTCGTCCCATCAGCGTGTGACCCCGGAGCATGATGGTCGATATAGTCGGTATCAGCAGGTGCGCTTCTACCAGAGTGTTGAGTCTTGAGGGTGTTCACTGGTGTGCTCGTCATCCCTGGACACGTGTTTCGCGTTCATTAACGCTCATCAGCAGGGATTAGGCGTGTGCACGGGGTTGCTGCGTGGGCTGCCGAAAATATTCATAGGTCCAGATACCTCTTAAGGCGCGCAGGTGCGTTGTCTCGAGGTAGTCACCTCCACCGGCTCAAGGGAGCCTGTATAAATAGTATGTCCGAATGAGGTCGCACACTGCTCGTCCCATCAGCGTGTGACCCCGGAGCATGATGGTCGATGTAGTCGGTATCAGCAGGTGCGCTTCTACCCGAGTGTTGAGTCTTGAGGGTGTTCACTGGTGTGCTTGCCATCCCTGGACACGTGTTTCGCCTTCATTAACGCTCATCAGCAGGGATTAGGCGTGTGCACGGGGTTGCTGGGTGGGCTGCCGAAAATATTTATAGGTCCATTTTGATTTATAATATGCATGTATGCGCTTATGTGAGGATAGAGTATAGGGAGTTTTATTTGGTCATAATTAGGGCTCCCGGTTTTATGGTATTTATTTTTGGGCCATTTTCGTCTGTATTTATCCATATTTCTTTTTTGCTAATTTTATCTGTATTTATCCATATTTATTTTGGATTTTGTGGAAAAATAAAGCTGAAATTAGTATATTTCCACATTTATTTAACTGATAAATATGCACTCATGCTTAAATGTCTGCCAGGTTTCAATGCTGTGAAAACCCACAGAACATAAATAGGTGCACTGATATGAAAATATGCAAATTTCAGTATCAACCTTGTGCATATATACTGCTGCTAAAGCCTCTTTTCTAAAAATCCTTTCTTTTTTAACCCTCTTATCTATCAATCTACACATTTATTGGCCTGGCAGTCATGGCAGACAGTATGGAAAATCAAAAGCAATCCAATTTCCGTTTTTATCCATATTTAAAAATAAATGCAGACAAGAAAATTTGTGTTCTGTCTATTTATCTGTAAAAATCAGTAAAAACGGAAAACAGGGTGCCTTAGTCATAATGAAATTTTATTCACATGAACAATAATATTTTTAAACTCTATTTTATCATGCATTTATGCAACCATTGTACAAGTTTTAACTATTTATAGTTTGAATTGTATTTTTTCTATGTCTACTAAACATGTGATTGGACACTGGCACTTTAAAAAAATCACTATAGTAACGCTGTCATGTGATCAAGGCAGAGGAGCTGCCGAAATGCTTCATGGCGGAGCTATTTTTCATGCAACAAACAAAAAATAGCACTTTGGGTCCACTCTCAATTTGACTCTTGTGAATGAGCGTGTTGAAGAGCGAGGTTTCTTTATTTATATATATATATGTATATATATATATATATATATATATATATATATGTGTGTGTGTGTATATGTATGTGTGTGTGTGTATATGTATGTGTGTGTGTGTATATGTATGTGTGTGTATATGTATGTATATGTGTGTGTGTGTGTGTGTATACGTGTGTGTGTGTGTATATGTATGTATGTATATACTCACACACATACAGTGTATACACACATTTACAAGGCTATGCAAAAACCAGGACAGGCCAGACACAAAAGAACAACAAGCATTTGCAATGCAATAGGTCTCGCATTAGGAAAGTTTGAGCTATTGGTATTGTAAATGACAAATTTTTTATTTATGTGCTTGTTTTGAAAATAGCGAAATTAATAGCTTTATCATTTACAATGCCAATAGTTTTATCTTTCGCAAATGTGACACCTATAACATTTGTAACACAATATGTGTTGTAGCACTGAGTGGTATTTGGAGTGTATGTTGCATTGAGCGTAGTGTAATTATGTGGCATGTAATTATGTGGTACTGAGTGGGATTTGAAGTGTATGTTGCATTGAGTGCTGTGTAATTATGTGGCGTGTAATTATGTGGCACTGAGTGGGATTTGGAGTATGTTGCATTGAGTTTAGTGTAATTATGTGGTGTGTAATTATGTGGCACTGAGTGGGATTTGGAGTATGTTGCATTGAGTTTAGTCTAATTATGTGGTGTGTAATTATGTGGCACTGAGTGGCATTTGAAGTGTATGTTGCATTGAGCGCAGTGTAATTATGTGGTGTGTAATTCTATGGCACTGAGTGGTATTTGTAGTGTATGTTGCATTGAGCGTAGTGTAATTATGTGGCGTGTAATTATGTGGCACTGAGTGGTATTTGGAGTGTATGTTGCATTGAGTGCAGTGTAATTATGTGGCGTGTAATTATGTGGCACTGAGTGGGATTTGGAGTGTATGTTGCATTGAATGCAGTGTAATTATGTGGCGTGCAATTATGTGGCACTAAGTGGTATTTGGAGTGTATGTTGCATTGAGTGCAGTGTAATTATGTGGATTGTAATTATGTGGCACTGAGTGGGATTTGGAGTGTATGCTGCATTGAGTGCTGTGTAATTATGTGGGGTGTAATTATGTGGCACTGAGTGGGATTTGGAGTGTATGTTGCATTGTGCGCAGTGTAATTATGTGGAGTGTAATTATGTGGTCCCCCCAAAACAGTATCCATAGCGATGTAATTCTCTTCCCAATGAATATTGCAGTGAAGTCATAAGCAATACATTCGTTAATTTATACATATATGGGAAACTGTAACTTTAAAAAAGAGAGTGCATATATTTTACGCAATAGATATAAATAAACAACTGGTTTTAACATGACAGTTATCACCTATTCATTTAGAAGGATCAACCTACTGTGTGTTTACATAATCAAACTCAATATACAAGGCATATCAAGAAAAAAAAAATTGGGATAAACACAGAGGAGGTGGTAACAGAATGGGTGGTGGAGGGAGAGCCACAGAGAGCTAAAGAAGAGAGCGAGGTATAGAGGAGGGTACAGAGATATAGAAAAGAGCTGAGTGAGGAGGTAAACGAGTGTGGGTGAGGGGGGACCCAAGGATAGACGCAAATAAAGGCAAAAATTGAGGAGGGAATGGTACAAAATGTGGAGGAGTGAGAGGGGAAGGTCCAACGGGAGATGAAGGAAGTGGGGACGGTAAGTGGTCGGGAGGAGTGAGTTAAGAGACAATGGAAACATTATTGAAAGGGGAGGAATGGTAAAAACTGAGGAGAGAAAAAAAGTGAGAGGAGCAAAGAAACAGAGATAACAAAAGACAGGTGCATGTAAAGAAATCAGGAGGGAGCTAAATTGGTTAAGGGGGCAGATGGGAGGAAGAGAAAAGGGGAAGAATGAAAATAAAATGGGAGAGAAAAAATTCGGCTGAATCCACCCCTGAATGCGAGTGTCCAAAAGAGGAGGGAGCCGACGCCTAGACTTGAACCGGTTTCCCAGTTCCAAAGTCGGCAGCTTTTGCCGTTATGCCACATTCTGACTCAAGTAATAGGGCCTGAACACAAACACGAACATTATTGATCAAAATATTCTCTGAAAAGTTGAGTTCTGTTATTTACAGCTCTGCGCTATGTCCGGGTTTAAGAACACGGGAGCTGGAAGACAATTGCCTGTTTCAGACCGACGCCCGTAAGCATCTTCGTTCATGGAGGGGTCGCGAGCTGAGTGGCGGGAGACTAAAGTGCGAGGACGATGACGGCATCTAAAGAGAGGAGGAGCGCCATGTGGGTCGGCGAGGGAGGATGAATGAGCTAAAAATAAAATGCTGTGGGGTTTGAGCGGCACATGACCCGGCCCTGGCATTTCTCCACACACCTGCCCACAGAAGCATTCTGGCCTTTCTAATGTTATTTCTCTGTAATACTGACCAGTTCCTCGCTCGTCAAGTTGCCAGAGCGCAGGGTTCTCAAGCCCTGCCGCCATGTGGCTCTATCCATTTCGGCTCATGAGATGGGGTTGTTAGACCACTCTAACACTATAGTAATTTAAGGCAAACAGACCCTGGAAAATGAAGAATACGAGGCTATTAAAAGAAGCACTGGTAAAGAGAACAGGTCTTGTTTTTATGTGCTAACACATACAGCAGTAGCGCTTTCAAGTGAGGCACACAGCAGGGAGTCCGCAGGAGCGGACAAACGGGGCTGTAGCTGAAGTTTAATTGTAAGGTAGGAGCGGAGGGCTACCACTAAATATCATTAGGCGATAGGCGAGAGATAAATAATGAGGCCGAGCTAAGACGTGATTAACAAAGTCTCAAACTACTGGCGGAAGAAGGCTCGTGGAAGCAATCCGATGGAGGCAAGGGGCAAAAGTAAATAAAAATAAAAAATAGGAAAAGTTGAGTCAGTGCCCTGGCACAGCTCTGCGTCTCCGAGTGTTCATGTGTTTTTGCAGTTTTATATAGCATGAACTCGACGCGATGGTATAGGAGCGCTTTTTACACGAGCACAAGTTGCATTACACAAGAACACATTTTTGTTAGCAACGGAGATTAAGTGATTTGCCCAGAATCACAACAGGATGTTGAGCCGACGCCTAGACTCGAACCCTGTTTCCCAGTTCCAAAGTCGGCAGCTTTTGCCGTTATGCCACATTCTGACTCAAGTAATAGGGCCTGAAGACAAACACGAACATTATTGATCAAAATATTCTCTGAAAAGTTGAGTTCTGTTATTTACAGCTCTGCGCTATGTCCGGGTTTAAGAACACGGGAGCTGGAAGACAATTGCCTGTTTCAGACCGACGCCCGTAAACATCTTCGTTCATAGAGGGGGCGCGAGCTGAGTGGCGGGAGACTGAAGTGCGAGGAGGATGACGGCATCTAAAGAGAGGAGGAGCGCCATGCATGTGGGTCAGCCAGGGAGGATGAATGAGATAACAAGAATGTGGCGTAATGCCCAGAGCTGCAAGCGAAAAGCTAGAAAGCCAGGTACAAGTTAGAATGTCAGCTCACTATACTGTGACTGTGGGAGAATTAGTTAATGTTCCTGCGGCTTTAAGAAGGCAATGTGTTCTTGTACTATGCAACTAGCTCTCATGTAAAAGTGGTGCCGAAGGGTGTGAAGGATGGGGGTGGGCGGGGAGCGTAGGGGTGGCTCGGGGCCGAAGTAATGACAAAGGGTGTGAAGGATGGGGGTGGGCGGGGAGCGTAGGGACGGCTCAGAGGCCTGAGGCAGAGCGCACCATATGGAGAGGGAGGGGGGTGGCAGTGGGAGGGTGATTGATGGGCGGGGCAGTGCTGGGGAAGCCTTTGATGTGGCCTGGCGGCCGTGGAAGCCGGGCCTTTGAAGTGAAGCTAAGCTTCACTTCAAAGGTGTCGGAGGAATGCGGGCGGCTGTGCACGCGCTTTTAAGCTCAATGCGCATGCGCATTGAGCTTAAAAGTCACGGGCACTGCAAGGAATCGCCACGATTCCTTGCAAGTTAGATAAAGAGTCGATGAGCCCCTATAGTCTCGCTTGCTCGATGCGCATGCGCATCGACAGGCGAGACCTAAAAAGCTTTAGTCCTACTTTTGTTTCTGACCTGTTCCAGTTTTTCGCTTCTGGCAATCTGATCATCCTATTTAGGTATTAGGGGAAGCAGGGCTTTAAGTGCGCCGGGTCCTCAGCGCCGGCAGTTCTTAAAAGCAGGTACAGAGACAGGTCCCTATCAGGCTCTTAGTTTTTACTTTCAGGGTGGAGGAAAAATAAAGCTTAACTCTGCAATAGTACCATCCATTACTGCTCTTCATGTTAAATCAAAGAGACTAATTCTTCAGTTTTATATAGCACACGAGTTACACTACACAAGGACATAGTCATGTTTTGAATCACAGGATGTTGAGCCCACGTGAGGCTCGAACCTGCTTCCTAAGCTCCCGAGTCGGCAGCTCTAACCTTACACTACCGCCTTGTCCACAAGTTTGAAAGCATTTTAAATGTTATATACAACGAAGTCATAGTTGTTACTTATTTATCTTATGCAATTTAAAACCATTGACGAAGCCAGTAGCCCTGGCTTGTTGTAGGTGTAATGTTACTGGTTGAATTATATATCTGGATAAATGGACAGAAGCAGCAAAATACCAGTTGTGCGGCACACTACTCTAAGTACAGATTTTTATCTTAATTGTTTTAAGCCACACCCGTAATTACATGGACAACGCCCATATGAGAGCCCCCCAGTTTTTTCATCCCACTTAAAGCCCTCAAGGGAAGGTCAAGGAGGGAAAACTATAGAAAGTAAATGGAACTTCCACTGTGCTCCCTTCACAACTTCCTGTGATCTAGGGTAGCCAAGGCGGTGCGATTGGTGCCACCGCACCGGGCGCTCATTTGGGGTGGGGGCGTCATTTTTACAAGTATATTATAATTTTAAAAGCACCTGCTGGCAAGTTTCTGGCCTCCAGAAATGTTCAGGCATCAATTAAAATGTCAAAATAACTGTTGATTAATCATCTTCCTGGAAAGAGACCGGAGGTTGGTCTAGTGGAAGTTTTGATGCATCCTTAGGTAGCACAGAGGGTTAAAATGCCTGCTGCTTAGAACCGTGTACTAGGCAGATAAAGTGCATATAATGTAAATGGATCAGTAGGTTACTGCTTCTGTAAGAGAGCTCTTTTTGTAACTTGTTGTTTATAAGTCAAAATCCTCATATAGAGCATTGAGCTATTAACTGTCATCACAGAGCTGCATGCAAACTGCAAGGTATATGGTAGAGCTATATGTTTTTTTGCCCAGTCTTTCATTACCCTAATCTTTTGAAAAGGGTTCATTTGGGTAGAAAACAATTCTTATTAAAGAGAACCCTTAACGATGTTATGTTTAAAATTCTGAATTTGTGCTTTTCCAGAATAAGGACTCTTAAACTTTATTGCCTACGAGTATCTATGACATGTCACTCCTGCACATTGTTTTCAGAGGCAGAACACTCCTGAGGCGGAAAGCCGGGCAACGCTTGATTTTAAAACTTGAAAACTGTCACAAATACTTTGCTTTTTAACTTGCACTGTACTTACCTAGTGCTTACTTTTCACTTCTTCTGGCACTCGCCGCGCAGCCGATTAAACGCTGCCACGGCACAGTGACACTCGCCGCCATTTGCCATCCTCAGCCCACAGGCCACGCCCCCGGCCCAGAGGCCACGCCCCCTCCACCCCCGGCTACTTAAAGCGCGCTGATCACTAGCTCGCTTTCAGAGGCAGAACACTCCTGAGGCAGAAAGCCGGGAGACGCTTGATTTTAAAACTTGAAAACTGTCACAAATACTTTGCTTTTTAACTTGCACTGCACTTACCTAGTGCTTACTTTTCACTTCTTCTGGCACTCGCCGCGCAGCCGATTAAACGCTGACACGGCACAGTGACACTCGCCGCCATTTGCCATCCTCAGGCCACGCCCACGGCCAAGAGGCCACGCCCCTCATATATAAATGTGCCTCCCCCGGACGCGCAGCGGACGCGCGCTGCGGACGCGCCGCATGCGCGCCAAAGGCAAGCCCGTCTGCGCCCATCCGCGGCCGATAGGGGCAAGGGGCCATCCCCCCTGCCCGACCACCATACCAGGTCATAACCCACAGTCCTCACTCCCTCCGCCAACTAAAGCAGGAAGCAGGGTTACCCTGCTTACACGCATGGGACCTATCCACAAAACACCCCGCCTGCAATCAGTGCGGATTTCACTTTCTCCTCCACCCAAAATATGAACCCACTAACTACTCCATGCTCCTGCTCAACTGCAGATCACTCCCCAAGCACACCATGGAAATTTCTCTACTGATAGAGGAAGCAAACCCAGATATCCTCTTTATCACGGAGACGTGGCTGCAGGAACACTCAGAACCTGATCTGGTACAAACTCTCCCACCTGGATACCAAATACTCCGCCTCGACCGCAAAACAGGTATCGGCGGTGGGCTAGCGGTGATCTATAAAACAGGATACGAAGTCACGAGCACCCCCGTCCATCTCCCAGATAGTGAATGTCTTCCTTTCACTATAAAATTCAGCCCCATACACACCTTTTCCGGTATACTTATATACCGCCCGCCCGGGACGCAAGGACAGTTTCTTTCTAACCTTGCCCCAACAGTGGCAAACTTTGCACTCAATTCCGCTAACTTCACAATCCTGGGTGACCTTAACACCCACCTTGACGACCTGAACGACCCAAAAGCGAGAGAATTATCCTCAAGTCTAGGTGCCCTTAACTACAGCAACTTGTCCCCGGACCCACTCATCAAAAGGGTCACCTTCTGGACCCCATATTCAGCAACTGCCCTAATCTCCACGTAGGAAATCCTTACCCTCTCCCCTGGACTGATCACTTCCTCATCCCTTTCACCTGGACCCTCCCTAATCATCCCCCTGCCAGAATGGCGGGACAACCTAAAGCTCACCAAACCCGCCAATACCACCAATCCCATCCAGGGCAATGAGAACTACAACAGATGGATTACCAGCTCCTTAGATCTGGTACTTCCACTAAAACGTATCCATCCTAAACGGGGTAACCCGACAGCCCCATGGTACACGACTGATCTCCGGGAGGCCAAACGCATTGCAAACGTTTGGAGAGGAAATGGCGTCTCGACTATCTACCAGCGGACAAAATAGCTTATAAAGCAGCCATTAAAAGCTACAAATCTAGCATCAAACTAGCTCAGGCTAAATACTTCGAACAAAAGATCGACGAGGCAGCTTCGAAACCCAAGGAGATCTACCGGATAGCTAAATCTCTCTTGCAACTCCCTGAGGCCCCAAAAGAGCACAGCAACACCCAGGTCCACTGCGAAGAGCTAGCGGAGTTCTTTCATCACAAAATAGAAGTCATCAACTCCTCCTTTCCCAGACCCTCATCCCGCCTAGCGGTATCGCCGATATAGGTTCCGCGCCAGTACCATCACACTCTCTTCAGAGTATCCCGCCACTAGACCTCACCAATCTAGAAAGTATCATGCGACAGGTCAAATCGGATCACCTACTGATCCGGCCCCCCGCGAGTTCTCACCCCGATCAGCAGTCAGATTTCACCCACCATTCAAGACCTGCTCAACTCCTCCCTCTATACTGGCATTGCCCCGCCTCTATGGAAGAGAGCAATGGTCAAGGTTATGTTATGTTATGTTATATAGCTTTTATATAGCGTACGGCTACTCGGTAGGAGTGTCCCGACGCTTTCCACCATCAACTCATAATGAAATAACACAACACAGCTAAAAACAGACATCAGAAAAAAACAAAAAAAACAGTAGGCAGTAAAACAGACTAAGAATTAAAAAGCCAAGTCTTCAGGCCCTTCCTAAACTGGAGCAAGTTGGCAGTGCTACGGAGAGGAAGTGGAAGCAGATTCCAAAGCTGGGGGGCTCTGCAACTAAAAGACCGCCCTCCCGGGCCTTCCTCACCCGCGGGACCACAGCTTTAAAGAGGGATTCCGAACGGAGAGAACGAACTGGACGATAGAAAGTCAATCTCCGCTGCAGATATCCAGCTCCTGATCCATGCAGAGCTTTATGCATCAGGGTCAGGGATTTAAACTGGATCCGCTTCCTAATGGGGAGCCAGTGAAGCGTCTGAAGCAACCCAGAAGCTCGAGCTAGTCTCCCTAGGCCAAAGATCGCCCGGGCAGCAGAGTTCTGCACCACCTGAAGGCGCTGGACCAGGTAATCGGGAGGCCAAGAAAGAGAGCATTGGCATAGTCTAGCCTCGAGCCGACAAGAGCCTGCACAGTAATCCTCCTGTGCTCCTCAGACAACAGAGGCAAAAATTTGCGGAGCATTTTTAGTATTCCATAGCAGGTGCCGGCCAGGCCAAGAGTGTGAATTCGTAGCGACAGCTGGTTGTCCAGCTTGACGCCCAAATTTTTGGCCACCACGGAGGACTGTGCAGGAGGGCTCATGTCGGACGGCCACCAATGCTGCCACTCCGGATCGGCAACGCAACCAAAAAATAAAATCTCGGACTTGCCCGAGTTGGCCCTCAGACTGTTCCGCTGGAACCAGTCGAAGACCAGCGCAAGGCAGTCCCGGATTCTCTCTCCATCAAACTCTTGATCTTTCCCGCATGTGAAGAGGAGTTGCGTGTCGTCGGCATAAGAGACGATCTGGGCCCCGTACGCCTCCACCAAGGCCGCCAAAGGGGACATAAAGATGTTAAATAACGTGGGGCTCAACACAGAACCCTGTGGAACCCCAACTCCCAATGGCGGCATCTCGGCGGAGCTCTGGGAAACCCAGACCGTCTGGCGGCGGCCTTCAAGGAAAGAAGTAAACCACCTGAGCACCGTCTCCCTAAGGCCTATGTCATAAAGCCTAGTTAAAAGCGCCTTATGGGGGACGGTGTCGAAAGCCGCCGAAAGATCTAACATGACCAGCATGGCCCTACCGCCGGCATCCAGAGTCTCCCTGATAATCTCAGTCACCTCTATCAGAGCCGTTTCCGTACTAAAATTAGGACGGAAGCCCGATTGAGATGGATGGAGCAGATTATTAGCTTCCAAAAAGCTCGACAGAACACCGTGGGCATGTTTTTCCGTTAGCTTCGCTAGCGCTGGTAAAAGCGAGATTGGCCTGTAATTCGCCACGGCCTCGGTGTCGAGCCCCGGTTTTTTTAGGAGGGGGATCACCATCGCTCTTTTCCAAGAACTGGGGACCCTTCCCTCCCTCAGGGAGGCATTGAGGATGGAGTTGACCAAAGGGTTCACCACTGCCGCCATCCCGGCCAAAAATTTGGCAGGGCAGGGGTCAAGTGGCGAGCCAGATTTGAGATTGGCCAGCAGCATCTGAGAGACATCGTTGGAAACAGTAGGGAAATCGGACAGCACCGCCGCAGAGATCTGCGGAAGTCTGCAGTCCACCCTCACACCGCTGCCTCCATCCGGTTCCTCCACGAAGGTGGCCTGAATGGCCTTGATCTTATTTGTGAAGAAACCAGCAAGATCGCATGCCCAAGCATCCGCCGAAGCTGGTGGGGGCGGATGGGAGCTGGGGGTCGTAAACTCCTTCACAATATTAAAGATCTCCTTACAGGAGTTCGCAGATGCCTCTATCCTCCTAGCCAGATAGTCCCTCTTGGCACCAAGGATGTCCCGATGGTAGGCCTTCACCGCCGCCTTATAAGCAAGTTTAGCCTCCCCATCGTACAAAAGGCGCCAAGCCCTCTCGGCCACCTTGCACTGACTGCGAGCCACATGGAGCGCCTCCGTAAACCACGGTGCAGATTGCCGAACCACCGTGGACCGGGGGGCAACCTTGGGGGCAAGATCGTCCAGCCTATCGGTGAGCCATCGCTGCAGAGTCTCCGTGTCGCTGTCCAGATCACCCGAAAGATGACAAGGGTGATCCAGCAGCGCCTGCTCGAGCATGTCAGGTGTCACTCTATGTAGCGCTCTCGAGGCCGGTCTGAGCAAGGTAGGCGCTCTGTAATCCGGGCGCGCACATTCCAACACCGAAAAACTGATCAACCAGTGGTCAGTCCAGAGCATCTGCAGGGTATCAACCTCCATAAGTGGCATTACTAAAGAAACCCAGCCTCGACCAAAACAATCCCTCTAACTACCGACCTATCTCCCTTCTACCTTGGCTCAGTAAACTTCTGGAGAAGTATGTCAACTCGGTCCTGACACACTTCCTGGAATCAAACAACTTACTCGACTCCACTCAGACAGGCTTTAGGCCCCTTCATGGAACCGAGACGGCCTTGATAGCAGTGACGGAGGAGGCAAGAAGGATTCTAGACAGTGGCGGGTCGGCGGCCATCGTCCTACTTGACCTTCGTGCCGCCTTCGACACTGTAAATCACAATACTCCACTTCATCGCCTCGGTAGGATAGGAGTCTCAGGAACCGCACTCACCTGGATGAGATCCTTCCTCTCAGATAGATCCTTCCAGGTATTTGAGAAGGATTCTATCTCCTCCAGCAACCCCCTCAACTGCGGAGTGCCTATGGGCTCCTCCTTGAGCCCCACTCTTTTTAATGTCTATCTCAGCCCTCTAGCTGATGTCGTCCGCCCCTTTGGAGTGAAAATTGTCACCTATGCGGACGACACACAGCTGGTGGTAGCGTTAGATCCACCTCTCAACTCCCACCATAGCCTATATAAATGCCTCGAAGCAGTAGCCGTCTGGATGTCTGGCTCCTGCTTAAAACTGAACGGGGATAAAACTGAGGTTATGCTCCTGGGAAATAACATCACCAAATCCATCGATACCATCTGGCCCCTCTGTCTAGGTAGTCCCCCGCCACCCAAAGAACAAATCAAGAGTCTCGGCATCTGGATTGACCGAACTCTCAACTTCAACTACCAAGCAACCAAGCTTGCTGCCACCTGCTTCGGGCTCCTAAGGCTACTTCGTAAAATCCTTCCTCTTCTCCCGTTTCACTCCAGACGGATCATGGTCCAGGGACTGATTCTATCCCGTCTTGACTACGGAAACGCCCTATATCTTGGGGCCCCACAGTCCACGCTTAACCGACTCCAAATTATTCAAAATTGCGCGGCAAGAACCCTCCTCGATATCCCACGTCGAGTCTCAGTCAAAGCTCGTCTGAAGGATCTCCACTGGCTCCCTGTAAAAGCGAGAATCGAATTCAAGAGCATGTGTATTGCTCACCATTTTTACTGGGGAACAGGTCCTACCATCAACCGTCCCCTGGTAAAGGCCTACCATCCCAATCGCCCTCTCAGATCAGGGACCACCCATCTAATCTCTGTTCCACGAATTAAGAGTCAGATGTGGAGGCCGGTCGCTCTCCTACAATCTAGCTAAGATCTGGAATGCTCTCCCCCTTCCACTCAGATCAGAACCTAAGCTACTCTCCTTCCGGAAGCTCCTTAAGACTTGGCTTTTTAATAAAACATCTGTCTAAATCCCCCTAGAATCTTTAAGTCTAGCGTACCCAGCTTAAACCCAAACCTCTGTAGCGCTGGGACGCCTCTGGGTAAGCATCGTGCTTTACAAATTTTCTTTTCATTTCATTTCATTTCATAGTCCTGTCGGATGTAACATTTCCTATACACTGATTTACACGTGTGTGTGATATAAATTGCTCTGACATCTTACACTGGTATGAGCAGAGCTATAAAACTAAATTAATCTGAGAGACAGTGGTTATGGACACTTGACGGGCACTCTTAAAGGGTACTAGTGAGGGAATCCTTGGCAGAAGTGGTCTTTGGGGGCGGCAACAGGCATTGCCCCACAGGGAGCCACCATTGTTAAAGACGGGCCTGCCAGGGCTGAAGGACTTCTTGCCCCCTGTGTAAGGAAGATCTACATGACGTGATTAGCAGCTCCCATTTGTTCGGGAAAGGCAGTATTTAGACCTATTCACGCAAACGTGCAGTGTTTGGACTCTTGTTGGCACCTTCATTCAAAGGGGCCACGCACTCCCACCCGGACTCTTTCCCACGCGGACTCGTCTCTCCCCCGCTCCCCTTCCACGCGCAGACCTGCTGATGGCTGCCCAGGTCTGGGCTTGGCCCTGCCTGTGGAGGGGGTTAGGTGAGTGAAGGGTGGTGCCGTTCGAAGGCCCGAGGGATTCAGTGGTGGTTCGGCGCTGGCGGGAAAGGTTTCTCTGCTTGGAGCTGGCCGTATGACGCACTAACGTTGCTGTGAGGGGAGCGGGCCTGCGGACGGACGGCTGTCAGAGCCGCCTGGATTCCCCGCGCCACAGGTGACCTGGAGACTTGTGCCGGGCGGCTGTTCCATCACTGGTTAGTCGCAGTCTACGTTACTTACTAGGTGCACCTGCGCATTCCACTTGTATGTACCGAGCGCGGCGTGCTGTGGTTGTTTGCGTTTTACGTGAAGTGTTATAGTTATTGCATAATACTTGGCTATGTGCTGAGATGCTCAGTGCAGTTAGTACATCCACGACCTATAACGTATATAGCCGTGGGTGTACTAACTGCACTGTGCATCCTGCTATTTGCAGTTCTACACACTGGATATAATGTATACTAACTTTCTCCATTCGTTTATCGCATGTGTTCTATGAAATCTGCATAACACGCTGCAGGTAGTTAATACATAGTTCCCGGTTGTGAGGTGCGTTACTGCTGTCTACATCTGTTACCTTCTTGTTAATCGACTGGCCTACGCGAGGCACTTCATTCATTAAGGTAGTGTAATATGTACATAGCTTGTTCCGTACGTACATATCCATTTCTATACACGGATGGGCATCGGGCAGTTTTTAGGTCGTAGTTCTATGCTAACAAACTCTGGAGTTATTACATATGTAGTTAATGCAAACTCTTGTTGTGCAGTTAATGCGTGATCCATGCAGTTCATATGCCCGTGGTGATTTACTATCATGTTCAGTACACTTAGTATACCATCGCTCTATGCCCACGTGCACAGTGTAGTTCTTAATTTCATGGAAATGCGATTGCCTACTCTGAACATTTATTACATCAAAGTTTTATGATTACATTATCCATGCGGTTACTACATCCATCGTCGTATGTTAACCACATTAATGCAAGACATTTTGCTGACATGACTCTTGTAGTCCTTACATCCAAGCTTGCATGTAGACATGCTTTGAGTATGTCTGACATCCGTAGTTCTGTGCTGGTGTTTGATGCAGTTATTATATCCATGGTTGTTACATGTTCTGTGGTTGTGCATTCATGGTGATTTGCGAACATTTTCTGTGAATTTAGTGCGTAGTAATGTGCTTAATTGCATAGTGCCGTTTTTACACCGGTGGTAATTTGCTGGAAAGTTCTGTACATTTATCCGTGCTAATCAAATGGAGACATAATCGGCACAGTTATTATGTCCATGTTTCTGTACGTACACGATTCGTACACTTATTATGCAAGGTTTTTTTTTTTTTTTGCTGACTTTGCACCCTGTTCTTGCCTTCTGGCTCCTCTGGATCTGGTTAAGAAAATCCAAACAAGACCTTGTAAGGAATTTTCCTGACATCGCTTTCCATGTTGTACTCGAGGCATGCCAGGAAGCTTAAACCTTACACGATGAGAACATGACTGCTGAAAAGCTGTCTGCTGGGTCTGGGCAGAGTGACTTCTTGGGAAAGGAGGGAGTTCTGGAAGGGTGTTCAGTCATCTTAGTGATCTCTCACAGCTGTCTATATGAAATTAATCATTTGTCCATATGTTTGCTTTGTCTCGGCTGTTTCAGCTTAGCTTGATTGACGCTTTATTAAGCCCTCTCGTCCAGCAGACCCGTTCCTACTCAAGTTGATGGTTGGCTGTGGTTTTGTCTGCTGTAAAGAGAGATCTGTCTGCTGTGGCCTGTGTGGATGCTCAATTTGGATGAACCTACACAGTACTACAGATATTGGCTCTTGGGAGCATAATGCTCTGTGTAAAAGGCTAGTTTAGGTGAGAAAAATCTCAACTAGTTGCGCACTGTTCACTGTGTGTTATCCAACACTCAAAATTATAATCAATATAAATACAAAAGCAATATGAAACTTCAGTTATTTTAATTCATAGACTGTTGCTTCCATGATCATCATAATGTTATAACCAGGTACAATTATAATTCAATTGAACACATTATCTCATGGTTCTCATTTCTATACAAAAAACATTTATCTCATGTTATCACGACGCAAAACACATAATACTTGATTTTCATGTCATGCCCAATGCATTTCGGCACAATGGTGTGCCTTCATCAGGGGCTAATCTGTAATAAGAGTAGAAACAATGGGACAGGTGAGTTTGTTATGTCGGTTGCATGTCATGGGGGTGTGTATATACAAAAAATGTTTCATCATACCTCTAGTAGAAATTTAGTTTCTCGAATAAACTGTAAGAATAAAGTAAAAAACCAGCGGTAAATAAAATAAAGAAAGAGAATGTGGTCCATCTAAAAAATAAATAAGTGGCCGCTTACCTAGATATGTCTGAGATTTAATGCCCTGTAAATACAAGTGACAACCAGAACGTTTGTTCGTGTACATTCACATGATAATGATAAAATCAGCTGCTCAATGATGAAAAAACGTAAAGTCCTACCTGATCTGCGTAGACTATTCCAATCTATAATATATGATATAGTTTTAGGTACTTGAAAAAACTCCAAATTACCGAAATCAATCCGTCAAATCCAAAGCCACATACCTTATAAGTGCTATTTTCTAACCTGCAACACGAAAACGAATAATTTGTAAACTGTAGCTGCCCAAAACCGTTTAGGCTAATATAATCATGAATCACGCTCAAAAACGAGAGACCCTTTACCTGCATGAAGCGTCGCCAACACTTTAAACAGTAGATCACAACCACGTACTCCTGTTTAAATCGAGTAATCTTGAAACAAACGTCTCGCACCATTACTGGGAGATGCCATGTTAAAAGCGTGTTTCCGTCGTAAACACTAAGAACGGACTAAGCAACAAGGTATTCCACTAATAAAGAGAACCTGAGGCGCCATTCTAGAGAGTGGTTAAATATTATATGATCCCTGCTAAAAAAAGCACTATGTAGTGTATAATGTTGTGAACAATGTCTATATGTCACTTGTTGCTGACACTCAAACTATACTCAATATTGTCCCACAACAATCCGGGAATATACCATGTTAGTAGCGTATTACCGTCATCAACACTAAAAGCGAACTAAACCACAAAGTATTCCAATCATATGGGGAACCTAAAGCGCCATTATAGAAAGTGATTGGATCATATAATCCCTGCTAAAAAAGCGCAGTGTGGTGTGTAAGGTTATTAACAATGTCATATATCGCTTATTGCTGAGGCTCAAACTACACTCAGTATTGTGAAAATACACTCTGGTGCATGAACGCGAGATGTGTGAAGGGGATAAAAAATTGTTTTACATGCTCAAAATGTAATGTGACATCTCAACATTTATAATTCTTGAAGAGAATAAAAAATTTGCTCAGCCTAAAGTGGACACAAAAAATTGGAATTGTGGTAGTTAAAATGATAGTTAACGGTGATTACTGACAATATATCTGAACAAAAATATCTTTGTGTTCACAGTACATGTAGAAAACTGACTCAAATATGCACTTTTCGGACTATATCAAGACACGCCTGAACATCTCATCTATTATATGTAATAAATCTACTAAAATGTAAGCATAATACATAATGACAGACGTTTAAGAAATATGAGTGCAAATAGCTATGGCAAATTCAGTGGTCAATACTATGACTCAGTCCATGTGAATGGGTACAAACATATAATCAGCCTAGTATGTAATACATACATAATACATAATGACAGATGTTAAAGAAATATACGTGCAAATAGCAAATTCAGTGGTCAATACTGTGACTCAGTTCATGTAAATTCGTATAAACATGTAATCAGCTTAGTATATGTTGACAATCATACAGGGTATATACATATGAACATGTGGTCAACTTAGTGCATATTAACAATCATCCTAGGTATATACAACTACATTTGATGTATTCAATGATGAGACATTGTTCACAACATTATACACTACATAGTGCTTTTTTTAGCAGGGATCATATAATATTTAACCACTCTCTAGAATGGCGCCTCAGGTTCTCTTTATTAGTGGAATACCTTGTTGCTTAGTCCGTTAGTGTTTACGACGGAAACACGCTTTTAACATGGCATCTCCCAGTAATGGCGCGAGACGTTTGTTTCAAGATTACTCGATTTAAACAGGAGTACGTGGTTGTGATCTACTGTTTAAAGTGTTGGCGACGCTTCATTCAGGTAAAGGGTCTCTCGTTTTTGAGCGTGATTCATGATTATATTAGCCTAAACGGTTTTGGGCAGCTACAGTTTACAAATTATTCGTTTTCGTGTTGCAGGTTAGAAAATAGCACTTATAAAGTATGTGGCTTTGGATTTGACGGATTGATTTCTGTAATTTGGAGTTTTTTCAAGTACCTAAAACTATATCATATATTATAGATTGGAATAGTCTATGCAGATCAGGTAGGACTTTACGTTTTTTCATCATTGAGCAGCTGATTTTATCATTATCATGTGAATGTACACGAACAAACGTTCTGGTTGTCACTTGTATTTACAGGGCATTAAATCTCAGACATATCTAGGTAAGCGGCCACTTATTTATTTTTTAGATGGACCACATTCTCTTTCTTTATTTTATTTACCGCTGGTTTTTTACTTTATTCTTACAGTTTATTCGAGAAACTAAATTTCTACTAGAGGTATGATGAAACATTTTTTGTATATACACACCCCCATGACATGCAACCGACATAACAAACTCACCTGTCCCATTGTTTCTACTCTTATTACAGATTAGCCCCTGATGAAGGCACACCATTGTGCCGAAATGCATTGGGCATGACATGAAAATCAAGTATTATGTGTTTTGCGTCGTGATAACATGAGATAAATGTTTTTTGTATAGAAATGAGAACCATGAGATAATGTGTTCAATTGAATTATAATTGTACCTGGTTATAACATTATGATGATCATGGAAGCAACAGTCTATGAATTAAAATAACTGAAGTTTCATATTGCTTTTGTATTTATATTGATTATAATTTTGAGTGTTGGATAACACACAGTGAACAGTGCGCAACTAGTTGAGATTTTTCTCACCTAAACTAGCATTTAAGTCACAGGCTTGACATACCTGATTAGTTGCTGCACCGATTGTACAGGTTGAATACACAGTTTATAACGGAGTGCTCCCCACAAACCCTTTAAACTTTACTGTGTAAAAGGCTGACATCAGCATCGGGGCCAGTTGACAAGTGAGCTGTGCCTGTGCGACTACAACTGCGGTGGGAAAGGTTGCACTTATGTTGTGGTGTTTTGCAGGGTTTATGGGAAAAGTGGCCAGCCCCCAAGTGCTTACCAGGCCATCAGTTAGATTGTTCCAACTTCTGAAATGCGTGGATTTGGAGAAGGGTTTTGGAAAAGGTGTCATTTAATAGTGTTAAGTAATGGTGTTGGTATGAGGCCAGGAGTCCGTGTTCCAGACTTGACGTGGGGTTAAGCAAGGAGTATATGGATGGGCTCACAGGCTGCACATACACAACAGGAAGGGGTGAGGCCTTGAGTCTTCTTTTTTGAAAGTGAAAAGATGTTACTTTGAATTCTTGTTGGTTGTTGATGGTCCTTATTTTCCCTAGGAGTCCCTCCCATAACTTGCACGTTTGTTCTGAGGTGCGGCTACTTCTTGTGCTGTTCTTTGAGGTAGTATTAGGAGCGGGCCATTCTTGATCTAAGGCTTATTCTTTGTTTCTGAAATTATGGGTTTAGATTGAGCAAAAGTTGGACCAATCCTTTGAATCACCCAGTCTGCAGTGAAGAGAATTATGAAGTAAGTTCTTCCTGCTACTATCCAGTG
This sequence comes from Lissotriton helveticus, assembly GCF_964261635.1. Lineage (NCBI taxonomy): Eukaryota > Metazoa > Chordata > Amphibia > Caudata > Salamandridae > Lissotriton > Lissotriton helveticus. Next base: position 357,058,495 of record NC_136061.1, read on the forward strand.
TTGCGCTGTTAGAGTGGGGCTTTGTAGTTGCGTCTATTTAGGACTTTCAACTCTCAAACCAGCAAAATTAAGCCTTGTTGGAGATACCCCCTCTCCAAGGACATACTGATCAGTTAGAGTAGGCCGGGGAAGTCAGTAAGCCGTAACCCGGTGTTAAGAAGTAGGACATCATAGAAATAAGTACATTTTGAGATGGGTGGGGAAAATTTGGGCTGAACTCCTCTGAGGAAAAGAAAGAAGACTGCCAAATACTGAGATCTTTCAGTACCTCCAGATTAGAAATGTGCTGACTACACCATCCCTGAGGTCACACTTCCCGAAAACGTGAGCCCTCTATTAGATGGGATTGTATCCAAACCACTACCGAAAGAGCAACATCACATATATAAAAAAATATATAAGCAATAACTCCCCAGACGCCCTAGTAAAACAGAAGGAAAGATGGGGAAAACACTTGTGCAACTGAGGCTCCTCCACAAAAGTTATTACACCAGGATACACGTTCAGGCGGCGTTTCTTAAGCTTTTGAAATCTGTGGACCCCCACTGAAGCAATACTGGAAGCCGGGGTCCTCCACCTGAGCAACTTCTATAATTTGAACGTCAAAGTAATACACAAAATACATAAACCCGTATGTAACAAACAGATACACACGTTATGAAATATTTTGTTTAACTCACAAACAAAAAATGTGAAAATATTTTTTTATTTTAATGGGAAGGTTTGAGGTTTTTGAATTGTAATTTTATGCCTAAAAGACAAAGCAATATTGCTAAACACTATCATGTCACGTAGGCATTTTTGTTCCTGACTCGCGCTATTGTTTTTTTCTGCATATACCAGTGCTGCTTCAATTGATGCCCCCAATCGTCCTACTACATTCCATTTGCTATGCTTGTGCTGCTCCAATGACTCAAGATTAGGACACTAAAATAATCCTTGGCTTCCGATTTCAGATTCCTTAACCTTTATAGAGCGCTTTAAAAGTTCTGATTTTCGTTTATACTTTATTAATCTGCTAACTCTATTTAATTTCCTAAAATACGTGGACCCCTGAGTAAGTGTTTCAGACCCATAGAGGTCTGTGGGCCACAGGTTAAGAAACACTGCATTCGGGAATTCGGCCGACCCACATCAGACGTGTGCCTGAGAAGCTGCAACCACAATGGGTGAATCTGATCGACTACTAGCCGCAGATTCCTTAACAGCGAATTATCCCCAGGCGAGAGACTGGATCCGGAAATTTTTTTTGCCACAGCATCCCTGCGCGCCGGAGGGACGGCATCCCGTGACTCTGTCCAGGCGTTGTCCGCGTACGTGACGTCAGCGAGGTCACATAAGTCCCACCCCGGCGCGCCTAAGTCAGTTTTTTCCTTTTCCGTGTGCAACGCTGATCCGGTTCGTGCTCCGGGCCTGTTTAGTCCTTTCCCTTTCGCTTTTGTGTGTGTTTGTGGGAACAGTGTGCGGATGCCCTCAGGCTTTAAGACGTGCTCGTCTTGTGGACGCCTGAAGTCGGCGGACCCTCATCTCATTTGCATGTGGTGCTTGGGGGAAGATCACGGCCCCACTGATTGTGAGGCGTGCCAACAGTTGAAGTTGCGGCGGAAGCGCCGGATGAAACTTCTCTCGGCTCGCATGTCCAGATTGGCTTCGTCACCTCTATCAGCTTCTGCCGAAGGGTTTCGAAGCTGCCGTCGTCCTCATCCCTCTCCTAAGCCGCAAGAGCATCGCTCACCTGTCGGTAAGTGTCGCAGTTTGTACCCGAGGGCTGGTTTCCAGCCTGTCGGGGGCGTGGGCTCTCCGCGGGTGATGCGACCCGCGTATCTTCCCCCAATCCACCGTTTCCCGGTGAGGGGGCATCGAGAGCCCAGATGGAGACATATGCGGCGGGTTTGCAGGCCTCGCTGGCTTCTCCTCCTCCTTCCCCTCCTGGGACGTCAGCGGATCCCTTGCAGTGTGTGGGGCCCTCAGTGGCGTCGCCGGCGGCTCTGGCCCCGGCGCCGACTAACTCGGAGGATGTGGTGCGGCCCTTCGGGGTTCCCTCCTTCGGACCACGGTGCCTCTGCTTCTCCGCAAACTCCTACGGGAGTCCCTGTGGTGTCGCGGGAGATCGCCGGGGCTCGATTTGCATCCCGAGCCCCTCTCGGCCCTATGGGCAGGCGGCGATCTTGTCTGAGGCTGAGGTGCCGCCACTACGGCGCCGGCAGCTGCTAGACCTGGCGGCGCCACAGTGGTGGTCGGCCCCTCCCTCCCAGGGTCGCTCTCGTCCCTCCACGCAGGCAGCTGCCTCGTCGAAGGTCGAGTCAACCTTGGAGGCGCCACAGGGGTCTACGGGCCCCTCTCGTCCCCTCATGGGTCGAGGCTATCGGGGGACTCCTTGTCACTCCCCGGGTCCCTCTCGTCCCTCCGCGCAGGCGGCTGCCTCGTCGGAGGTTGAGTTGGCACCGTCCCTTAGCCGCCTCACCTCCTGCCCAGCCCGGTCTCCTGCGCCATGTGTTGTGGAGGAGGCCTGTCCGGCGTCCCCTTTGGCACTGGACGACGATGACGTCCTGCCTCAGGTTGCCGACTCTACTGCACCGGACAGGCATCGGGTCGTGGACTTGTCTTCAGTTGCCTCCTCTTCCCCGGAGGTTGGGCGCCTGCTGGTGTCGTCCTCGCTGGAGACGGGCCGCCGCGTCGTGGCTTTTTCCCCATCATCAAAGGACGGCTCCTCGCTGTTTCAGCGGCCGCGGTTTTCGCCGGAGGAGCCACAGGTCCCCCACTCCTCAGCCCCTCTTCCTCCTTTCCGGGCCTGGCCCTTCCCCACTCCGATTGGCTTATGGGATGGCAACCTTAGCTTGCAGTTGTTGCCTACGGAGGAGCTGCTTTCCACACTGCGGGGCCCTACGGAGGCGGGTGCGGCCTTTGCTCGCGCTGTTTCCACGCTGTGGGTATTTCGCGCATGGGTGATCCGACTGCCCATTTCCCAGCGAATCACCTTTTGGAAGTTCTCCACCAGGGCTCTGGTGGGAGGGAGCTGCTGCTTCCCTTTGAGGGTTCTCTCCATTCTTCTCTGATGGGTGCTGGGGGCGCCCCGCCATGGGGGATCTGGTGCCCCAACACCTTCTGCACCGGCACCTTCCAGCACCGCGTGACCCGGTGTCTTGCCCTCCACCCCTCTGCCACGAGCCCCCTTTTGCGGACTTCCTTTCCCTCCCTGCCGCCGATGATGTCTCCACCATTACGGGAGGCCCATTGGCTGGACTCTTGAGGGCGCAATATGTTCGCTTTGACCAGTGCGGCCCTGCGGGCCCGTAACACTTTGTGTGTTGGCTAGGGCCACCTCTTGCTTGTGGGACTCAGCGGACTCCTATGGATCTTCCGCTTCTCAGGTGGGTGCTGGTGTTGATTTGCGGCACCATGCGTTGATGGTCGGGAGCTGGCGGCATTTATTCTTCGCTTCGCTCTGGACATCTCTGAGGTGCTTGGTCGTGCCATGACTTCTTCGGTTGCCCTTCGCCGCCATGCTTGGCTTCGGACAGTGTGTTCCCGGAAAATGTTCGAGAACAGCTGGTAGATCTTCCCTTCAATGGCACTCTTTTGTTCCACGCCCCGGCAGACTCGGCCATCCAGAGGTTCTTGGCAGGTTTCGGCCTCCTCCTCCTTCTCCCCCTCAGTGACCTGTGAGTTGCTCTGGTTTTTGGGTGCTGTTCTTTCATTGGGGCGAGTCGCCCCAGTTGTGTGATCGGTTTGCTTCATGTGCATTCGGTTCCTCTTTGTTGGGATTGTGGTTCTGTTGGCTGCTGGCCGGCTTTTTTTGACTGTGTTTTTGCCTCGGGTTATCTACACTAGGTTGACCCGGAGATTAGGCCTTCTGTTTTTTTCTCTTTGGTTGCTTGACAAGCCTTCTGCGGGGGTTTTTCCCGCGGATCTTTCGGTTGTCCTCTGTTGCTGAAGTTTCTTCCTAAGAGGCTTCCCATATCTTGGGACTTAACATACCCTATGTGGGATAGGGGTAGTGGTAGCTGTTATATAGCTTGTTCTGTGCTTGGGAGTTGTGGTCGCCTTGGGGCCTCTGCTCTCCATGGCGTCTAAGTACGTTGCAGGTGCAATTCCCTTATTGTTGGTATAGATTGCCTTTGGTGGTGCCCCGGAGTGTCCTTCTCCGGGGTCGCTGTGCTGTTAGCCTGGTTTGACCTGCTGTCTGCGGCCTGGCGCCATGGCTCTGGTTCCACTTCTTTTTGGATTGTGTGTGCGGGACCCTCAGTGTGGTGTGTCTGGGCCCTTCTTCGCCTTCCTGCTCGCTGTCCTGGGGGCTGAGATGGATTTTGTGTTTCTTCCTCTTTCATGCGCAGCCTGCCTGGGCTTCCGGGGTGCCCACGTGCTACTCTTTCTGCTTCCACCTGCTTTATTGCTGTTGGTGCCGTTCTGTCTGGTCTGTTGACTTCTGGCTGTGGTAGACTCAGCTGCCCTCTTCGCGGGGTGTGTTCCCGGCGGGGGGGCCTGCCTTATTTCTACCTCATCTCCTTGGAGTCTCTAGGTTGATCTTCTTCCTCTTTCTTGCATTGGCCTTAGCTGGAGGTTCTGTTGCCTTGTATGGGCGTGGGGTGCTTCGGCCTCCTCTTGCCTTGCCCTTGTTTCCTCTGCTGAGTGTGAACGGGCTTCCTATTCTTTTCTTCTTCCTGCATCCCCCTTGGGGTTGGTGGTGTTCTGACTGTAGGGGTTCCCCTTGCCTGGGGGAAACAGGGCCCCTCGTCCTGTCCATTAGACTCATCCCTTGTGGGACCCTCTGTTATGTCCAGGCTGATGGGGTCCTCTCGCAGACCCTCCTTCCCCGTTGGTATGGCTAGGGTATCTATTCTGCGTTAAGGAATCTGCTGTTAGTAGTCCCAATCAGATGTACGAGTTACTTACCTTATGTAATGATGTATCTGGTAGAGACGATTCTGGACGCAGATTCCTTCATGACCCGCCCTTCCTCCCCTTTCTGCAAGGACCTTTGGCTTGGTCTTCTGCACTCGCCTCCCGGTGGGTGGTTATGTCTTCTGTGAGTGCATTCTTTCGCTCTTTTTGATGGGATGATTTGTCCTGTTTCTTGGGTTTTTTCCTCCTCTTTTGGCACATTGGAGGATGGGTTTATAGATACTTCTGTGCCCTTCTGTTATGTTTGCTCCCTGATTGGGGCTTTCCTTCAATCTCTTCCCTCCCCTCCATCTCCCCTTTATTACTACGGGTTTTGGCCCCCCTGCTATCCTCTAGGTTGGGGTCCTCTAGCTGTGCCTCTGCCCTTTGCTCCTTTGAGGGGTTGTCACACTCTGTGATGGGCTAAATCCTAATGGATAGGGTTGTTAATCCTCCACGACAGGTAATAATTCCAACCCAGTCTGGGTGTCGGTAGATTGTTCGGTAAAATATGGCCAGGAGAGTCAAGGCGCGTTGTTATAGCAACTGTCAATCGGGGAACCGCTGCCTCAATGGGGCTTCTAACGGCGTCCTACGTGTGGCGATGAGTGCACCCATCGCCACACGTAGGACGTCGTTAGAAGCAGCGGGACACCTTATGAGGGAACTTATCGGAACAAAGCTCCCATTGAGGCAGCGGTTCCACGATTGACAGTTGCTATAACAACGCGCCTTGACTGTCCTGGCCATATTTTACCGAACAATCTACCGACACCCAGACTGGGTTGGAATTATCACCAATCGTGGGGGATTAACAGCCCTATCCATTATGATTTAGCCCTGAAGATTTGGAGTGTACTCAACTCCAATGAAACACGTGTCAGCTGGCGCAATAAATACAAGTGCAACATATACCGACTGCCCTTCTTCATTGCTTCAAAGAATACTAATAACATATTAACTGCTATCAATTGTATTGTGTGTGCACAGGTTTTGTTTCTCAAGTTGTAGATGTATGCTCAGTAAGACATTGTCAAGGGGTTGTTAGGATCACCCCTTTCCGAGTAGCACCACACTAACCGAACGAGTCTACTAATCTAGCCAATTATCCAGTGGAGCGCAACTATTACCTTAAACTAAGTGCCATTGTCGTGGTGAAAAACACTCTGTGATGGGGTTGTCTTGGAGGTTTGTCGTTACGTGTTTGTCTTGGACAGGTTCCCCTTCATTGTTCGTGGTTGGGGTTGTAGTCCTGCTACATGTTGTCATGACATTTTTACATGTGTTCCTTGTCTCTGGGGGATGCTGTCTACGTCCTGGCAGGGTGGCTGCTCAGGGCTGTGCTCTGTTCTTTATTCTTTTCCCTGCCTTTGGGTACTGCAGTGTTGACACTGCTCCTTATGGTGGTGTTCGTCACCATTTTTTCCCACTTTTTCTGCTCTTCACACACTGTTCCCGTACTCCCACAGTTTTCTCTGATGTCTCCGTGTTGTGGCACGGAAAAGTTCTCTGAAGAACACAGACGTAGGCGCGCCGGGGTAAGATTTATGTGACCTCGCTGACATCACGTACGCGGACAACGCCTGGGCGGAGTCTTGTGATGCCGTTCCCCCCCCCCCACCCCCCCGGCACGCAGGGATGCTGTGGCAAAAATGTTTCCGGATCCAGTCTCACGCCTGGGGATAATTCTACGTTAAGGAATCTGCGGCTATAATCGTCTCTACCACATACATCGTTACCGAAGGTAAGTAACTCATACTTCACTCATATAGTTTGATGCTGTCCTTGATTCAAGCAATACTGGGAGCAGGTGCCAGCATGTCTAAAATAGAGTTCAAGACTCATGGAGCTCCTAAAAGCAAAACTATTCATACTCAATCTGAAACAATGAAGCACCACCACTTCAATATTCAAAATGACTGTGAGAGCTAGACATGGCAGTGGCCATCCAAAATGGATCTAGTCATTGGGTGCGAAGACGCCCCGTACTCTCAGGAAGTTGAAGGAAGACATGGAATGGTGCATGGGAGCAGTAACATTAGAGTATGTGGGCCAAGTTTGTCCCAAAACGTCTGGAAAGGTGTTGTGGCTCTGGAAAATATTTAGAAGATGCGAATGATTCCCTCAGAAGATTGACTTATAATGAGCTACACTTAACCATCATGGCATATTACCAGCCTTGGTATTCCGTGCGCCGACGTTTCATTGCACCGGCTGCGAGCTTCTGAGCAGAGATTCTGGCATTCTTTCTTTCACCAATTAAGCCCAGTATGATCTGTTGAATATTACCTCTTTCTCTTTCCCCTGCCTCGCTAAAAGAATGTCTCGGTGGTCCCTATGTCCATAGCCCTGTTTCATGCGGCTTCCTTGCTTTTGAGGTACAGGCGGGACCCGCTGCACCTCATTTCCGTTCGCATGTGAATTTGTTGTCTGGTTGTTGTATTTGATCTGAATAGTGTGTTGTGAAACACAATAGGAAATCATTCCTGCTCCTAAATGTACGTACTCACTGATACCTTTTAGTAAATACTTATGCTCTTCAGCGTTGCTTTTTACAAACAAGACCGCATGATGTAACCTGCCTACCCATCACTTACTTCTGCAAGACCTCAGTTTACACCTCCATCCCTTAGACTCTGTAGCTCTTCCACTACTGGCTCTGTGGCATCCACTCTCCTCCAAGCCTTTCATTTCTTGGTGGAGTAGATCAGGACTTGCCAGGGACAGAGAGTACAGGGTGGTCTGTAGAAAAGGCTCAACTTAAGATCAAAATTTCACTGTTCTCAGTCCATGGTATAGGCATTTAAGGACAGGGGTGATGCAGCCAACTCTGCCTCAACCCAGAGTAAACTAGGTATTCAAGATGGACCGTCAAGATTAGCATTATCGGCTCTAGGCCAAAGCAGCACCGTCCTTTTGTGTACCTGAATGGCGCGAGTCTTCGATAGTAAGTTGAAGTCCCTCACCTGCTAGTGAGTCTTAGTGGTAGGTCAGTGTGCTGGTTCCCTATCCACCACACGCTGGAGCAGAGTGGTTTCTCCAAGTGCAAAAAATACTTTTTGGCCTTAATGAGAGAGCCTGCTAGACTGGTCCATTTTAACTCCAGCTTGGTGTACTGAAGGCGGTAATTCCCACCTCTCTGGAAGATAACTGTGTTGTTTTGCTAAGACTGTGCAGACTGCTCCAGATCCACCATGAATGTGTTAATGAGAGTAGGAGCATATTCATACCAAATAGTATGTGTGTGTATGCGCGAGAGCAGCCCAAAATGTCATTTCTAGGCTGATCTGACCATTCATGCTATTTTTATCTCAATTGCCAGTGCACAGCAGCCGAGGCAGTTGAATGCTAACTAGATGATTTCGCTTGCCCAGCAGCTCACCTACCATGGGCATCTCCGATGGGTCCGTGGTTTGGTTACCTTGAAGTAACTTGTGTAAAACCCGGTGGAGCCATCCAATTTAATAATAGCTGGACTGACCCAGACGCTGGTGCAGCCTCGGACCAAATCTAAATATAGCATCTGCTGTTGTATCCTGCTGGATGACTGCTATTGATGCCGCATAAACCAACTGGTAAGGCATGCCATGCAGTCAGGTACCAGTATACACATTTTGTATATGTAGGCACAAACTCGAGAAAGTTTTGTTGAAATTCCTGATCAACCTTTTCAGCTCCTTCTGTTGGAAATATTAGAGCTTGTGGGAGGACTGCACAGTGCCCGAAGTATAATGATCGATGTTTTCTTCCATCAAATCTAGAAAGGGTCCTGCTCATTCAGTCGGTTTATTCTCTTTGCAAAACAAGCATTGGCAATATGCTTGGGCTATTGACTTTGCCAATGTCTTTTAGCCTTGCTGTAGAGCAGCGTGATTCACAGTTATTTAAAATATATATATATATATGTATCAGCCAGAGCTAGCTGTGTCATAGTGCCTTTTTATGATGGATTTGAGCAGGCAACATGGACAATTGGAAGCAGGGTGGTATGCAGCGGGCACCATAAACAACGGGAGAAATGGGACAAGCAACACTGACAACAGGAGAGTGAAAAATGTTACACACCGCTAACGCGGGGCACGTCCTATCGCTTATTTTTTTCTTATGGCGAGTTGGGGAGGAAGAAGCAACACTGACAATAGGAAGGAAGAGATATACACAGAAAAAATGGATTGGGATGCAGCAACATGGACAAGGAGGGATGGTAGGGAAGAAGCAAGACAGACGAGGGTGGTCGGGAGAAGCAACATGGATACATAGGGGGTCAGAGGGAAGAAGCAACATGGACAACAGGGGGTCAGAGAGAAAGCAACATGGACAACCAGGGGGTGGGAGGGAAGAATCAACATGGACAATGGAGGTGAGATGCAAAAAGCAATACAAGCAACGGGCAGGAGGGAAGAAGTAATGTTGACTGAGGTGGGTGGGACAGAAGAAGCAATATAGACTAGGAAGAAAAAATAAAAATAGTACCTGAATCACAGCAAGAACAGCAGGAGTACTCTAATCAAAATGAAGCAATCAGTACTTGGTCCTTGCTCCACACGAAAGAAAAGGAAGTGAAACTGGCACGCACTGGCCAATTAGGAGGCAGCAAATAAGAGCGATAAGCAAGCCAATAAATTGTAAACAATGAGCAGACTTGAAACCCCTTGTCGTAAACAATCTCTCAAGCAACAGCACGTGTGCACTGTCTTAGGCAAGGCCTAAAAAAGTACTCCTCAGCACAGGATTAGTATACATTCATTATGCCTTAACTCCTTAATGTGTTTCCGCCCTGGGACCACTTTTTGTGCCTTCTGCCTACCCAGTCATTCTATTACCGGTCGAGCAGTAGAACAGCGGTCCCATGTCGGGGCCCTGGTGGAGCTAACTTTTACCATTGTAGTTCTTTTGGAATCTGTGTGCCCTTTCTATGCGATTCAGAGATGTTCAGTCACTGGTAGTGTTTGTTTAATTCGTTCGAGTTTGTTCAACATATTGCTTAAAAATGATGTGTGTTTGGCAGGGAGGGTTGCCGTGTTCTAGTGTATGGCTGCGCGTGAGGAACGACTTCTCTGTTTATTTCCTTTCACTGGGGTGAATGGTTGTCCATTTCAGGGCCTGAACGTGACTGGAGTTCTTAGACACTCATGTAGATTTGATGCAGTGAGTTTTAATATAAATTCTTAGGTTGGAATCATCCCAACCCATATCATTTTCATCTTTTCTTGTGGGCGAACAGGTTTGTACGTCGGTCAGTGTGATTGTGCATTATTGGTGGTAGAGGAGTTAGGTATTTGATTCTTTCCTTAATTTGAGTTGCTCTTTGGTATGTTGTGTTTGCGGAGAAGTGCCATCATTTTGCAGATGGTGCTGAGATGTTGTTCTTGCAATAGCCAACTTCTTTTTAGGGGCGATGATCACCCTTATGCTAGTCTAGAATTGTGTATTCTGAATGTTTTGGGAATTTAGCTAGGATGAAAAGTGCTGTTCTATTTAGGCTAACTTGAATTGAAAGGCTGTAAGTATTATGTGGAAACTCAATTGCACAGGTCTCAGATTTGGAGGGGAATGCAAGCGTTCCTCTAATGTGACAGTCTATAAATAGCTGTGTAGAACCCCCTTCTCGGGATGCTACCAACGTTCCTGTCCCCGGTTTACACTGGCAGAGCGCTGTGAAGTGGTCCCAAGGCGCCAAAGCGCTCCACATAATATGGCCATCTGAAAGCAGTCTAGATTAAAGATTCTGTCTCGCCGTCTGCCAGCTTCTCCTTACGCCCAGCTTCCCCGCCTTAGTTTTCTTGCGAGTTGGCCAGGGAGAGCCTGGACCGCCCCTCCAGGCTCTGGAGCTCGTTCAGGGTTCCTCCCTCGCTCATTCCATTCCAGCCGCTAACCCTGCCAGACGCCAGTGCCGGGAGCCGAGCGGGGAGGGCGGTAGCAGCTCCTAGGGCCGTGCCAGTGAAACCCTCTCTGGAGGGGCTGCTGGCGGGTCCCTGCAGCAACGTCTTCAGCCGAACTCCCCCTGTGGACAGGTTCTGGGGCGCAGTGCACAGGACGCCTTCCCAAGTGTCTGCGAGATATTGGGGCCAAATCTCGGAGCAGCTATAGGACAAACCGGCCATTGCTTGAACCTCGAAATGTTCTCCCCGTCGTATAACTGGACATCTGGGCTTACTTTGGGACCAGGAAAGGAGTCGAATTCTCAGGTAGGATGGGCTGACTCGCGCCGGTCCGGGCCTGGCAGCCATGCCCCCGCTTCCCCCTAAGCAAGTCACGCTGTTTAAAGGTGGGTGCTCTGTTAACTCTTTTTTGAACTGAGAAAGGTGAAACCATTCCTGTCGCTGAAAGTTCGATTCCGACTGTGTGTCTGATCTTATCACTGCACCAGGACATCCATGCTGGGTTTCGGTGCGTCTTGTACCTATTCCTTCTGCACACAAGTTCAATTCCATCGCAGTCCCCTCCCCTGGCGTTCTTTGCTATTTTCTTTGGAATGGTCTGTATCACTTTCCCATCATCAGGGATACTCCGTTAAAAGCGTCCAATCCCGTCTCTTTTAACGCTCTTCATCCTTCTGTCACCCTCCTCTTCCTCCTTCAGGCTTTCCACAGAGAGTGTGAGGTCACGGAAAGCGAGACGAGTTAAGTACTAACACAAGCAAATTGTAAGTTACAATATAATTTGCTTGTGTTCCTACTTGTGTGTGTTTTGCTCAGCCGTTTTTTGTTGTCAGTGCGCTTTTGCCACGCAGTTGTGAAATCATGACTAATTTTCGGCATCTTGGGGGAGGCAAGTTCTTAAAACCCGCGAGCAGCAGCAGCGGCGAGGCGGTGACGGGCTTGCGGCCGTCGGGCGAAGGCGGGGGTTTATTTAGACTAGTCTGGCTGGCAGCGGTTGGTTAACCCCTGGGGGCATCGTAACCTCGCCTGCCTTTTATCCTGAAACTGTAAGCGGCATTTTGAGGCGACACACATTCTTCTGATGTCATTGTAGCCAAACTGCGAAAAAGGACGACCGCGTGTGTTCTGATTTCACCTGCGTGACTTGTGGCATGTGCCGGGCCTTTTGACGAGGACGGGCGTGGTTATTTTCGGTTCGATTAACGTATAAGCATGTAAAGTTGTTGCTCCCGCTCCACACTGTCCTTCAGACCTGTGTTTTGAGGAAGGCCAGCCAGCATCTGTGTGGATATAATAAAGGCGCGTGTGTCCGTGACAGACTGGAACTAGCTGTTGCGTGTTCAAGTTGCATTACCCATGCAGATGCCGAAGGAAAGCGCAGCTGTGCGTTACATTTACGTCTAGGGAAGGCTGAGTAATGTTACATGCAGATGTTTCTGGCCGGTGAGAGTGGGGCTTGTGTTTTTGGAATGGCACGTAAAGGGGAGTGCTGGGAGTGTCTCTGGGGGTGGAGTGACGGAGGGGAAGCGCGAGTGGGTGATTTAAAGTACAGACCCTTTGGAAACACCGTCATAGCACCCTCTGGTGGCGAGGTCTTAGACTCCTGTGCTGCATTTATTGCAATAGCCACAGTTCACTTTTCTTCATCTCAGGGCAGCCCAGGGCTTCAAGTGGGCCGGGTTCTGATGGGTCTCAGACCCGGAAGTAATTAGAAACTCGTATTGAAACGGGTCCCTATATTGGGCCCTGTAGTCATGTCCTTAACTTTCTAGGCAAAAGCACTGATCGATTGACAACCGTAAAGTAATCCATGTCAGCAGTACAACCCCTGTTTATACTTCATGTGGTTATGTGTAATTGTAAAGCACACTGCCATCCGGCCGGGTATTCCGGCGCTGTTGCCGGTGCAAAACTAGCCTGGCCTCGGGCTAGAGATTAGGTCTATTAAAACAGCGAGGCCATCCGCTTCTTGCGGAACTCAAAAATAGAAGAAGCGGCTCTGAGGTGCACAGGCAGGTCATCCCAGGCTTTAGGAGCAATGTAGGAGAAGGCTCAACAGCCGGTTCCAGCTCTGTGTATGGATGCGATGTGTGCCAATAAGTGTGGGAACTGTGATGCTGTGTTCACAGGGGCTGGGTCGGTGAGCGTGGAAGCGGGATCAAAGGGGTGGAAAAAAATATTTTAACTTTTTTGGTCTTTTACCTTCCGGTAACTACATATGAAATGACGCCCAACTTAAATGAAAAATAAATTTAAGTTAATCAGTAGGAAATGTATTGTCGCACATTGTGAAGCCTCTATTATCCAATGTAGAGGTCTGTGTGTAACCAGAGTGCAACAGAACTGAATCACGGTTGGTGCAGTTGAGAATAGAGAGTTGTGTGTAGTTAGTGTTAAGAGGTGCCAGCCGGTGACAGAAAGCACTTTGCATATGTAAGGCATTATTTTAAACTTTCATTACAGCCAGTATGATCTGGGCTGCTACAACAGGAGCAAAAGCTTTAAGGTAAAAAAAGTGTTGCCAAAATAAAGATTTTATTAATATCCACGTTGTACATAGTGTTTTTTCTTTTATAACTGTTCATTAAAAGCACACAATTCATAGTTCAGCTGGTAGATCCCTTGCAGTACCACTCAAAAATAATAAATCTGTCTCATCAGGAAGCGTCAAGTGATTCCATCGATTAAATCCAATACAGGATTGCAAGCACCATTTACATTTACAGATTAACCAGTTGCACACATTTACATGTCTAGCAGGCACCCTGGCAAGAAGGGTTATTTAGCAGTCTGCCCCTCCTTTGTTTTCACAGCACAGGAGACTCCTTCTCCCTCCACTTCAGCTTAAACAATTCTACTGTTGGAATTAACTGTTCTAGGATGGGTATCTTGTTACAGAAAGTTGGGGAACTGTTTTTGTGAAATTAAAAATGAATGGGTATGCGCCCCTCAGATCACGGCCACTTTGACATCACATGATGAGCCACTGGAGCTCCCTGAGTGGCAGTGTGATGTGCGTGTGGTGTGGAAGATTGAGTATGCCGCGCTCTGAATGGTTTTAAGTCGTCTGGGGACTTCTTTGCTGATTCCCGCGTTGCAGACGTTACAGTAGGCCAGCTTGCTTGTGACTAGGGTGTGTGTGACGGGTTGGCAAGTGCTGGTTGACAGACATTTGAAGGTTTTCTTCATGGTGTGAAAACAGGACGTTGATATGGCTTTGACTTAAGAGGTCAAACCCAAGGTTTTTATTGGGGGTGGGTTAGAGTTCAGCCGACCACTAGGTGGAGTCTCCTAAATATATGTTCTTCCCGAAGATCATGACCAATCTGTTGTAGGTCTTCTCCGAGAGAAAAAGTGTAAGCTGGGTATTGTTGGCGTACAATAGGACTTTAATGTCGTGGTTGTGGCTGATGCTTGCTAGTGGGATCCTGTAGATGGTAAATGGGGTCAGGCTTAATGAGGATCATCTGTGGGACAGCACATATGAGGTTGCTTGCATCTAAAGAGTATGGGGTCAACCTGACTGGCAGTGTCCTACTAGTAAGGAAGGAGTATACCCAGCAGAGAGTGGGTCCTTGAATTCCAATTCCAAGCAAGCAATGGATGAGGTGGATTGACATGTTGAATGCCGCAGAGGGGTCTAGGGCGATGACAGCAGCTGTTACTCCTCTATCCACATCATACGGATATTGACTTTGGCAACGATTAGTGCTGTCTCCATGCTGTGGTCGGGTGCAAAGCTGGAATGAGTGATATCAAGGAGTTGATGGTTGTTAAGATCGTTGGTGAGGTGCATGATAAGTTTTTCCAGAACTTTAACCTGGTACTTTAACTTGTAGGTCGGTTTGTAGTTGGCAAGTGTCATTGGGCCGGCAAAAGGCAACTTCAGGAGGGGGAGAACTGAGGTGTATTTTCATGTCTGGAAAGGTGCTAGAAGAGATGGAGACATTTAGAATCTGGGTGAGCGCATGCTCATCAGTTATAGTCCTTTGCTGAAGATATGGGGGGAGGGGAGGCACAGTTCCGAGCGGGCTCCAGAGAGTATGGACTACATGGTGGAGTAGGTTTTGTCATTGGAGACAGTGGTCCGAGTGGTAACCTTCGCCAAAATGAAGATTCGTGTATCTAAGACTGTTGGCTCTGGTTAAGGGTCGAAGTTATATATGGTGGTGTCTTGCTGCACAATAACGGAGAGCTTGTCGCAGAGGTCCAGAGAAGGGGTGATGCTGTTGGAGTCAGCCGCTGAAGAGGTAAAATCTTTCACAATGGTGAAGAACATTTTGCTGCTGTTGGTGCTGGCATCAGTGCAGTTTGGGAACTGAGCAGAATTGTGCTCTGGATTTGCCTGTGGTAACAGCTCAGGGCAAATTTGAAGGTGTTCCTGTCTGCATTGTATTTGCTCATTCTCCATGGTGTTCCAGTTGCTTGCAGTGGTACTTCGCTAACCTGAGTTTCTCCATGTACCTGCTGACTTGTGGTCTGGATCTTGTGTTTTTGTTGGGCTTGAGGGGAACTAATGTCAGTGTAGACATTGATCCAATTGTTGAGGTTGGTGATGGAGATGGATAGGCTGCTGTTGTGTTCAGTCTGGTGTTCTAATGAGTATGGTTCTCCAGTCTTCCTCTGGGATGTTCAAATTTCAGTGAGCTAGAATGTCAGTTGCAGTTCTGAATCGGTGCAGAACTGGAATGGTGAATGTGATGAGGGTGTGATCGGTTGAGGCGATGGGCATGGGTTTGTTGACTGAGATGTTGTTGAAAGTGGTTCAAATTGGGTCCAGGAGATGACTGGTGGAGTGTGTGGGTCTTGGTGGTGAGGCTGAGGTTACCTAGGTCTTCGAGGAGTGGGGCCATGTTTGGGTCAGCATGGTCTTATAGGTGGACGTTCAGCTCTCCGAGGAGGCTGAAGGAGCTTGAACTTTGTTTTATGTCTTCTTGCATTTTCTAAGATTGTTTGCTTTTTCCAGATGTTGCGTTTCTCTAGATTGTTTTTCTAAACCATGTATGAGTTTTGTGTAATACATATTGTGAATGGAGTCATCTCTAGGTGTCTGAGTAAGTTTGCATTGTGATATTCCTAGTTTTTTGCCCTGAGCTGCACTATCAGGGCAGCACTTTCTGCTGTGCAAAATAGCTACTTTTCAACTATTCTTAAAAAAAAAGCAGAAATTGACCTACCACAATTGAGAACATTGGAGTTGAGGCTGAAGATAGTGCGAGTTGCTCACACGGCTCGTCAGTGGGTCATAAAAGTCATAAAAGTGTGCGAAGGAAATGCAGAGCTGTCAAAATCTGAACAGCACCAAAGGAAGCGAGAATGCAGTGCTTACAGATCAGTGGGTGATTTGTGTGTGGGGAATGTTGAATTGGAGAAGACAACATAAAGTACGCGCTGAAGGATAAAGTGAGAAGACTGAGCTGACAAGAAAAGAGAGGAGTATGAAATATGCAGATTAATGATCATCAATTTAGGAATTACTTAATCTGATCCATTAATTTGGTTCATGGAAGCAGTTCGAACTTCTCCGAGCACTTTCCCCTTAGTCCATCTCGACTCAGTCCCCTAGCTTACCTCGAATATATGAAGTACGTGTTCAAGTTCAAGTTCGTGCATTTATAAAGCGCACTACTCACCCAGAGGGTCTCAAGGCGCTTGGGGAGGGGTTCATTATTTGTCGAATAGCCAGGTTTTAAGTTCTTTTCTGAAGGAGATGTGGTTTTGAGTGAGGCGAGAGGGGAGTGAGTTCCAGGTCTTGGCCGCCAGGAAGGAGAAGGATCTTCCTCCCATGGTGGACCTTCGTATGCGCGGGACTGCGGCGAGGGCTTGATTGGACGATCTTAGTTGGCAGGTGGGTTTGTAGAAGGACAGTCGAGTGTTGAGGCATTCGGGTCCTAGGTTGTGGAGGGCCTTGTGTGCGTGGGTGAGAAGACTGAATGTAATTCTCTTGTTGACGGGAAGCCAGTGGAGGTCTTTTAGGTGTCCGGTGATGTGATCTTGGTGAGGGATGTTCAGTATGAGTCTCGCTGGTGCGTTTTGGATGCGTTGGAGTTTTTTCTGTAATTTTGCTGTGATTCCGGCGTATAGTGTGTTACCATAAACCAGTCGACTAGTGACCAGTGCGTGGGTGACGGTCTTTCTTGTCTCGAGGGGGATCCAGCGGAAGATCTTTTTGAGAATGCGAAGTACGTTGAAGCAGGAGGATGAAACTGTGTTGACTTGTCTGGACATCGAGAGAGAGGAGTCTAGGATGAACCAAGGTTACGTGCGTGGTCTGTGGGTGCTGTGCCCAGAGCGGAAGGCCACCAAGAGTCGTCCCAGGCAGAGGGGGAAGATCCTAGGATGAGCACCTCAGTTTTGTCTGAGTTGAGTTTTAGGCAGCTGTGTTTCATCCATTCGGCTACTTCTTTCATGCCTTCATGCAGATTGGTTTTGGCGGTGTTGGGGTCTTTGGTGAGGGAAAGGATTAATTGGGTGTCGTCGGCGTAAGAGATGATGTTGAGGTTGTGTTGGCGCGTGATGGATGCGAGTGGGCTCATGTAGACGTTGAAGAGGGTGGGACTGAGTGAAGATCCTTGTGGGACTCCACAGATGACTTCAGTGGCCTCTGAGTTGAATGGGGGAAGTCGGACTCTCTGAGTTCTCCCAGCTAGGAACGAGATGATCCAGTCCAAGGCTTTGCCTTGTATGCCGATTTTGCTGAGGCGTTGTATGAGGGTGCTGTGGCAGACTGTGTCGAAAGCGGCTGAAAGGTCGAGTAGGATGAGGGCCACTGTTTCTCCGTTGTCCAGTAGTGTTCGGATGTCGTCTGTTGCTGCAATGAGGGCGGTTTCGGTGCTGTGTTTGGCCCGAAATCCGGACTGAGAGGGGTCGAGGGAGTTGTTGGATTCAAGGAAGGCGGCGAGCTGGCTGTTGACGGCTTTCTCAATGACTTTGTCCGGGAATGGGAGGAGGGATATGGGTCGGTAGTTTTTAAGTTCAGAAGGGTCTGCTGTGGGTTTCTTCAAAAGGGCGCTGAGTTCGGCATGTTTCCAGCTTTCTGGGAAGGTGGCAGAGTTGAACGAGCAGTTGATGACATCACGGAGATGGGGTGCGATGATGGAGTCGGCTTTGTTGAAGATGTGGTGGGGGCAGGGGTCGGTTGGTGAGCCAGAGTGGATTGAGTTCATTAGGCGGATGGTGTCTTCAGTGGTGATTGGGTTCCAGGCGCTAAGGATGTTAGTTGGCGGAGTAGGGTCTGGGGGGGGGAGGGGAGTGTTGATCGCTGGGAGTATTCTCGAAGCTGTTGTGGATGTCGGCAATTTTGTTGTAGAAGAAGGAGGATAACGCATCGCAGAGGTCTTGGGAGGGAGTGATGTCGTTAGATGCTGCGGTGGGGTTAGTGAATTCTTTGACGATGTTGAAAAGTTCCTTGCTGTTGTGAGTGTTGTTGTCGAGACGATCCTTGAATGCTGATTTCTTGGCGGATCGAATCAGTTGGTGGTGTTTGCGGGTGGCTGCCTTGAGGGTGGTCATGTTGTCGGTGGTTGGGTTTTTTCTCCATGTTATCTCCAGGGTGCGGCATCGCTTCTTGGATTTTTTTAGGTCATCATTGAACCAGGGAGCCTTTTTGCTGGCTGATTTGATCTGGTGCTTTTTCAGGGGTGCTAATTCGTCGGCACTGTGGGTGATCCATTGCTTGAGATTGGTGGCTGCTTGGTTTGGGTCCAAAGAGAGGGTGGGAGGGTTTTGGTTGAGTGAAGTGAGGAGTTGGTCGGAGGTGATTTTGTTCCAGTTTCTCCGAGGAATAGGTTGTGGGCGGTTGTGGGTCAGGGTGGTTTTGTAGCTGAAGTGCACACAGCTGTGGTCCGTCCAGTGGAGAGCTGTAGTGTGGTCGAAGGAGATGTGCTTGCTGGAGGTGAAGATAGGGTCGAGCGTGTGTCCGGGTGTATGGGTGGGGGTGTTAACAAGTTGTTTGAGTCCGAGGTTGTCCAGGTTGTCCAGAAGGGTGGTGGTGGTGCTGTCGTGTTTGTTTTCAAGGTGGTAGTTGAGGTCTCCTAATAGAATGTAGTTCTCGGAGGCGAGGGCATGTGGGCTGATGAATTCTGTGATGTTATCGCTGAATTGAGTGCGGGCACCTGGAGGTCTGTAAATGAGGGTGCCTCTGAGTGTGGTCCTAGGGTCGGTGTGGATCTGAAAGTGGAGATGTTCGGCGGTTGCAAGATTATCGTCGGAGCTGGTCGTGATTTTGATGGTGTTCCTATGGATGATGGCGATGCCTCCTCCTGTATGATTGGTGCAGTCTTTTCGGATAATCTTGTAAGCGTCCGGTATGGCTATGGCGATGTCGGGTGCTGATGATGTGTTCATCCATGTTTCAGTAAGGAAGGCGATGTCCGGTGATGCAGTGTCGAGTAGGTCCCAGAGTTCGGTTGCGTGTCTGTGGACCGAGCGGGTGTTAAGCAGGATGCATTTCAGGCGGTCAGAGATGGTGCTGCGTGCGGAGGGAGTGGATTTGGTGAGGGTCCTGAAGCAGTTAAACATGCAAGAGAGGCAGGCGAAAGGGCAGTGGGTACGTCCTGGGTGGCAACACAGCATTGTGGTCTGCGTCCGGGGTTGAGGGCGAGGAGAGTTGCGGTATCATATGTGACTCTAGTGGGTTGGGTGCGGCGGGGACCAGGGGGACAGGCGCTGGGCGCGGTCCAGGCGCGGACGGGCGTAGACGGGCTTACCTTTGGCGCACCTTCGGCGCGCATGGGGCGCGACCGCTGCGCGTGAACGCTGTGCGCAAAAGCATCTGTCATATGTGGATAGTGAGGGGGGAGGGGCGAGGGAGGGGCAGCTGGGAGGCGGGTGCGGGTCAGATATCCAGTCAGGTAGGCACAACAACCTCAACAAAATGGCAGCGAGCCAAAGCGGGCACACACATCAACAAAGCAAAGCAATTGAAATAATCGGACACCAAAGAGACCAGCAGGCAGCGCAGCACAACTGAAAAGCGCACTTTGTCAAACTAGCGCTATGAAATGTTCAGCCAAGCAGAATACAAATAAGCAGCAATCTGGCAGTTTTGCGCTGCGATCTTAATTGAATAATGAGTAATTAACTAAATATTGTAGAGGCGCGTTAGTGAGCAAGGCGGGGTAGCGGTATGCAGTCAGGCTGAGAGCGCTACGATACCGTGCAATCAGGCAGGGTCGGGAGCAGTGTGTGGAGCGGCCGCGTCTGAGAGGATCAGGGCGGTCACAGCGAGGCCGTGGGAGCGATGGGCTTACTGTATCAGTGGGAGGGAGGGGCAGCTGGGAGGCGGGTGCGGGTCGGATATCCGGTCAGGTAGGCACAACAATCTCAACAAAATGGCAGCGAGCCAAAGCGGGCACACACATCAACAAAGCAAAGCAATTGAAATAATCGGACACCAAAGAGACCAGCAGGCAGCGCAGCACAACTGAAAAGCGCACTTTGTCAAACTAGCGCTATGAAATGTTCAGCCAAGCAGAATACAAATAAGCAGCAATCTGGCAGTTTTGCACTGCGATCTTAATTGAATAATGAGTAATTAACTAAATATTGTAGAGGCGCGTTAGTGAGCAAGGCGAGCTAGCGGAATGCAGTCAGGCTGAGAGCGCTACGATACCGAGCAATCAAGCAGGGTTGGGAGCAGTGTGTGGAGCGGCCGCGTCTGAAAGGATCAGGGCGGTCACAGCGAGGCCGTGGGAGCGATGGGCTTACTGTATCAGTGGGAGGGAGGGGCAGCTGGGAGGCGGGTGCGGGTCGGATATCCGGTCAGGTAGGCACAACAATCTCAACAAAATGGCAGCGAGCCAAAGCGGGCACACACATCAACAAAGCAAAGCAATTGAAATAATCGGACACCAAAGAGACCAGCAGGCAGCGCAGCACAATTGAAAAGCGCACTTTGTCAAACTAGCGCTATGAAATGTTCAGCCAAGCAGAATACAAATAAGCAGCAATCTGGCAGTTTTGCGCTGCGATCTTAATTGAATAATGAGTAATTAACTAAATATTGTAGAGGCGCGTTAGTGAGCAAGGCGGGGTAGCGGTATGCAGTCAGGCTGAGAGCGCTACGATACCGTGCAATCAGGCAGGGTCGGGAGCAGTGTGTGGAGCGGCCGCGTCTGAGAGGATCAGGGCGGTCACATCAAAAGAGGTTGGAGATGGTTTGTGTTTAAAGGCAGATACTGTGGAAGTGGCCGACGTCCAAATGCATTCTTCCATCAAACACACAAAGGTGCATAGAAATCGGTGAATTTGTCTCTCTTGTCCTTGTTGTGCCCATGTCTCAGTTTTGGCTCATTTTGAACCTATTGGGTGGGCATTGTCTTCCATGAAAATCTGCATTAACCTTGGTTTCCTCTCTTGCTTCAGTCTGGTTGACCACGCAGAACCATAGCACGCTGGTGACGGAACGGAGTGCTGTGCCCTTCCTGCCCGTAAATCCAGAATACTCCGCTACGCGCAATCAGGTAAGACAGTGTCATATCAGTTGGCACTCCCTGCCATGCTGTCCCAGATTGTAACTACTCTTTTGCGTTGCTGTGCCTTATCTGTCATATATATCCTAGTGTGATAGCTTGCACAATATATTGTAGTCTCAACTTCTATGTTTCAATATAATCCTACATTGTGTAGGGTGTATTTTATTTCACGAGCAGCGTTACATTAGTGTTTTATGTTATATTATGGTATATATCACATTGTCCCGTTATCACATATCAACTTGGCACTGTCATTGCCTTTCAAACCTTGGTATAGTCTAAAGTCGCCTGCTTCAAACTCCTGCGTATTTTTTTACCTTTGTGTCCTACAGACACCCTTCTTCTTTTTATTTTTATTTGTTATTTAGCCAGCATTTTGTCTACCATTCTTTCAAGCGATTTACTTAAATCCTTTGTACTGCTGCTTTTTGCTTCTACACGCTTTAGAAATCTTAGTGTGCATGAACACACTCCTTCAGAGATTGCGCGCAGGTTCCCGTCGCCTCATCAGTTTATCCACATCTCATTCAGTCTGCCTGATTCAAAGCACTAGAAACCCAGTGGATCACCCTAGCACTGTCCTGGCATCACTGTGGTGAATTATTAATAAAGAACAGTTGGCCAGGTCAATACTAACTGGCAAATTATGAGTCTTACATGAAAATCAGCGTAGTGATACCCTACCCAGAATTACTAGTACTGCAGAGTGCCATGATGACTGGCTGTATAGTACTGCACCCTTAAGGGTTTGGACCCTTGGAATGAGAATTGGCTGCCGAAATCAGTGTTTGCACAACAAATTCTACAAGTTTCATCCATGCCAGAGAATTTTCCTTGAATAAATTCCATTACCTTCCCACTGCCGATACTTGTTTGGGGAAAATCCTGAAGTTTTTTCTTACAATTTGTAATCTTGATTCAACGGCGTACTGAGGTGTGAGGTGCAGTGGCGTAGCTCGAGCTTCTGGCGCCCGGGGTTATCCCACAGATTGCCGCCATGGCAGGCAGCGGGGGTGGGGGGATGCTGGGTAAAAAGATCGGCAAGCACTTGAAAAAGGTCCAAGAGATATGTGGTATAACCGCTAATAGTTACCTCGATCATGCAAGTTACATGCACATTTATGACACGGGCCAAGGCTACACAGTTGAATACACCGGCAGTACAAAGACATACAATTGGACGGAATGCAGAACAAATCAAAACATTCACCCCCAGTCCATGGATCTGAGTTGAATCCATCATTCTTTTGCTCACCAAGCCACCAGAGGCTCAGACTTGGTCATATGCAAATCAAGACTGATTTGCTCTTACTTTCTGCCATAACTTACCTCCCACTGTGGTGGTGTTGCTGGCGGGCGGAGGGGACCACAACACTTTCTCTGCCTTATGCCGCTCGAGTGCTGTTTCTGCCATCGGACTCCATCCGTACAGCATTTCCCGGCGTTCCCTGTGTGGCGCATCTTGCCAGCGTCACAGGGAAAGCACCAGGAGGCGGTTTACAACCGCGTAAGGGCTCCCGCAGCGCGGGACGCGCGCAGGCGTGCCCCGGGCGCTGCCTGGGCAAAGCCTGGGCCAAGGGCAGGCCTGCCCGTCAGCGGCCGATAGAGGCTGGGCCATCCCTCTAACACCTTTATTGGAACCCAAGTAAGCAGTTGCAATTGACTTTGGACATAAGGGGGGGCTCTTCTCCCACTTGGCAGGGAGTGACTTGTTAACAGATTGAGTTGTTATTAATGCTAGCTACTTATCTTGCAAATTGACAAATTCTATTTCTGAGGCTATGAGCAAAGCACTACGTAGGGGGGGGGGGCAGGGTCAGGTGTGGTGGGGACCCTAGATGCCTTTCACTTACGGGCAGAATCCGTGTTAATACACTAAATTGAGCTAACAGAACGGAGGCTTTCATTAGATCCATCACATCCATTTGTAGGGCACGTTCCAGTGCCAGAGTCTCCAGCTCGTATAGCCATGAGCCCCCAAACCTCGCCTGGGATGGTAGCTAGCTCACAGTTGGGTACCTCCCATTCTTGTCAAGTGGTAAACACCCCCTGTTGGACCCCCCCCCCCTCTCCTTCCAACATGCGCACCTGGCAGCAAAGGTTATTACAAGCTCCCAAAGGAAACGATCAAACAAAGAAAAGGAAAGTGCGCAGTGCCCCTAAAGCTAGCCGTCAGGTTTCAAAGCATGCAAAGAGTAGGAATGTAGCTTCTGGGGAGAGAGGGTCCAAAATTCGATCCATGACACCGATAACACAAAGGGGGGGGCTAGGTTAGCTTTGTGCCACCTGCTCTGGCGAACGGACACCCTGACCCCTTGAGGACCCGAGAGGAACTCTTAAAACCACTGGAAGTTAAGCTTTTAACCCTGATCAATCCCGTTAAGTCCAAATTCGAAGCAATTGACCAGAGGCTGAGCAACATTGAGAAGCACTTATCTAAAGACCGACTCGTTATTCTCGGAAATAGTCAAACTGAAAATTCAGCCATCAGCGAGACGAGAACCTCACCTAGATCACCACGAGCTAATAGGGCCCGTCGTTCGTCTTCCACGGTAATCCCCCCCCAAACCTTTCTACATTACATGTACAGACTGGAAGGGAGGGGCCAAGCCCAGTAGGGAGACTACAGGTATTGGGAGGGGCCTCGCCGGCAGCTATTTCCTTGCACTTTCCACCCGAGGCGACTCCACACACCATCATACTAGCAAATGTTCCGAAACTCCAACCTAGAGAAGAGAAACATTGGTCCTCACTTAAGAATAAGGCCCTCCACTTTTTGAATACTAAGACAGCGCTTGAGAACCATCTCTTTGCAGAGTTCAAGATAGTGAGAAGGCTTGCATGGGTAGGACATTCTGACAAAGGTCTGGATGGTGATTGTGTAGTCTTAAGCTTTAGGTCCCCAAACATGGTTCACTGTATCTTGGATCGGGCAGCCCCCTTTAGGCCTAGCATAGAGGCTATTAGTGTTCTCCCGTTGGGTTACTTTTATCAACCTGGTATGTATCCCAGGGTTCCAAGGGAGAGGACAATCTCGAACTCGTCAGGGCCTAACAACCGAGCAGTCCTGACCTCCAATAGATTTGAGGTGCTTAGCACATTGGAGGAAAACGACTGACTACATTTAAAAACTGATTCTAATATCTATGGGGATAGCGCACCCAAGGGCTCAAGAGATATTACAAACATAACATAACTAACCGTAGTCAAGAGATCCCAATACCAATATTAACCAATGCATCTGAGGGCCCAAATAACCGGGAGGATCAAGCAGGGGTGGCTCACCGTGCAAGTAAGGTCACAAAGCACATCGTGTGCTCAGTGCCAAGCAAAATTGCTTCCAACTTAACTCCTAGTGTTAATCGGCTTTATCAAAACAGCAATCCTAGCCCTGGTCACATTAAGTTGTCCTTGGTTTCATGGAATATTGCCGGCTAAAAAGTAAACGAACGTCATTAGACTGGCTCTCCTTTATTGACAATAATGCTGTCATAATGTTTCAGGAATCGTGGTTAGTGGAGCCGAAGTTTAGACAAGGCTATCTAAACTTTTTTAAGCCTGCTATTCCCAGCCAGCGGGGCAGTCCAATGGGGGGCCTAATTGCTTGGGTAAGACAGGATGACTGGTACAAAGTCAAACAGATGGATTCAGAGAGTAGCGACATTTTAATAATCAAAATCCAAACCCCGGAGCTTAAGGACCTCTTCATTTTTAATATCTATGCAAGAGGGAGGCCTGGGGATAAAGCTTCGGATATTGTTGCCCTGTTAGATTCCTATCTTGATTACTACAATGGATTGGGAAACATTCTAGTAGCGGGAACCTTCAATTGCTGTTTCGAACCTCTAGACAGCAATGAAGTAGATCTTGCCCTTTAGGAAGACCTTTCTTGGGATATCCCACAACTATCGCTACCTCCCGTTAAAAAGTGGACGAAAGCTGCATTACAACTCAAAGTATTATGTCTAGAACAAGGGTTAAGGGCAGCGAATGGGAGGACGAAATCTCATAAGCAGGGCGCTTCCACATTCAATAGTGGACTGAGAAGTAGTCGCATAGACAATATACTTTTTAGTAAGGAAAATTGGTCTTTCCTCAAGGATATGGTCGTTATGGAAAGGGTGGAAAGCGACCACAATCCCCTGGTATTGTCTCTTCACTTGCTAGGAAGTTACTCCCCAGAAGTCAGTTCAGTAGATACGGAAATGCACCTTAGCAACGACATGAGGAGAGTAAAATGGTCGAAACTACCTCAATAAAGAGGATCATTTAGCTGTTATGAGCGAGATTGTCTCCGAGGCTACAGTTGACCTCCAAAACTGTGTTACTCACCAGGAAATGGAGTCTAAAGTTATATCCATCCATATCAAACTTTTTAATAAGCTGAAGGGCTTTTTTACAACTAAACTACAAAATCCCAAGAATAGGGCCAAACCACGGGTTGAAACATGGTATGGGAAATCCTGTAGGAACGCATATAAGGCATTAGCCAGGGCAATAAGAACCAAAAACAGGGATAAGATCAAAAAGGCGAGGGAGGAATATAAGAAAGTGCAATACAAAGCAAAAAGAGAATGGGATGAGCAGTACTGGATTGAGCTGTACCATGCCAGCAAAGACAGGAACATGGTTGAATTTTGGAATCTGGTCAAACGGGGGAAGGGGAAGCCCAGTGAACCACCATCTAATCATGTAGCACCCGAGTTGTGGGTAACTCATTTCACAACCCAGTTTGCTTCCCCAGTTCAAGACTCTGAGCTGTCCCTTGGTCTCCCTAACATCCCTTTAGACATCGCACCCTTACACTTCACCAAGCTGGAGGTCGAAAGAGCATTAAACACTGTCCCGAGGGGTAGAGCGCCCGGGTTGGACTGTGTACCAGCCGACCTGTTTTTACACGATAAGGAAGTGTGGGTGACTTATATTCAGTTCCTGGCTAATGTCATTGCAAAAGGTTCCCCTATACCCGACTCATGGAAGGGTGCTGAGATCATCCCAATTTTTAAAAAGGGGGATCGTTCAGACCCCGGAAAATATAGGCCCATTAGTCTAATTGATTGTATCCAGAAGGTGACTGCTAGGCTCGTGCTGAGCAGAATCCAAGCCTGGATCCGCTCACATACGAGCACCATCGATCAGGTTTTTAGATTTGTTTTAATTTACTGGCGTGTGGTAATCCTTAGAGGTGGCACGCTCTATGCTGCATTCGTAGACCTTAAGTCGGCATTCGACTTAGTGGCGTGTGCCAAGATGTGGAGTGTTTTTGCCGAACAGAGCATGCCCCCTTGATTTAATGGCTTTTCTAATTAAACTCCATGATGCGACCTTCGCACAAGAACGCTGGGGACAGCAAGGGAGAGTGTTATCCAAAGAAAAGGGTTCTTTAGTGTTAAGGGAGTAATTGCGCTCTATAGGATAACTGGCTAATGTACCGGCAGAAAATCAAGTGATATTATGCTGACAAGCAAGGGGTGACCCTCACAACCCCTTAAGTAATGTTTGGAACTCCGAACATCTACAGTAGAAACCAAGGACCTGTGCACACATATTATTACAACATATAATATGCCAATCCTCAGAAGAGAAAGACAAACAGTTGCCACGTCTTTTCTTGTTGATTTAATGCTTATTTGCATAGACACCAGCCGCCACGTGTTTCATCAGAGTACATTCCACTCTGACTCTTCAGGGCCAAAACAAGTTTGTGAGGGGAATAACTAGCCTCCCTCCATCTATGCCACTATTGCCCCTCTATTATGATTTGGGATGCCAACGCATTGAGAATGTGGCACGTTATAGACCTGTGGCCTACTGGAGGAGGCTGTGGGTCACCCCGAGCTCTCTCCGCATACTCAGGCTTTTCTGGAGGTTAGAGATGCCGACAGTGCATGCAAAATTTCATGGATGAATGAGGCTAAGGCAACCTATTATGCAATGGGATTAAAATCTCTGTGGGAGAATCCCGTAGCTAATATTTTCCCCCCTGGGAAGGCCTTTAAGGAGCTATACTGGAACATGGTCTCCATAAAACGTTTTAGGATTTTAACCAGACCCTCTTTAACAAGAGATTTCTTGGAGATCAAACATGACCACGCTTATGAAGGGTACTGGGATTTTATTACGCTTTCCTGCGATAGGAAGAGGTACCACCAATTTAGGGTGGGTACCCTCCCAGTCAATTAATTTACCGGCAAATGGCGCGCCAAGGCTAGCACGCGATGCCCATTCTATCCGTTACAGCCGGAAAGCATATCACATACATTGTTCATATGCCCAGTGTACAAACATCCGAGGGACACATGGTTGAAGCCCATTTGCCTGTTGAAGGGCATCAAAACCGGCAAAGAGGCGCTAAGGATACTAAAAATAGATTGCACAGAACCCATAGCCATTGCTAAATTTTTACAATGGATGTGGGCAATCCGTACACATAAGCTAGGCCTGTTATAAAAGTTTTTTATTTTTACTAGTATAAATATTAATCTAGCCATATCAATTCTGAGATGCATATTGCATTATAGGGTGGGATTTTCTATGTTTTTAAAGTTTTATTCTGCTTTTAGACTAAATTATTGTGTACATGGATGGAGTAACCTGTTGATTGATTTTATTGCTGCATTAGACCTGTCTTATGAGTGAAATGTCAAAATTCATCTATTTTAATGTATTGTCTTTTATGATATGTGAATCGAAATAAAGACTCTTTTGATTGATTGATTTACAAATGGCTGGGTTCAAAACTGGAATGGCATAGGGAGCAGGAAAACGAAGGTTTTAGGCCCAGATCTGTGTACTGGGGTGAATGTATGACATTGTTCTGTATTTTGTCCATCAATTGTTCTTTTTGCAATAATAATATATAAGTACAGAGGTATCAAGGTTGACTTGTTTGCAACCTCTAGCATATTTAACCAAAAATATGACCAGAGCACTATATGCGGTGGCAATGTGTTGGTCTGAATAGATGTTATAACACCTTAAACGTATACCTCCTTGGGTGGAGATCTCCGCACATTAAACAGAGAAATAGTAGAGGTAGAGGTCTCCACACATAGGTTTGTGTTTTGTAGTATGAGAGTAGTACTACTGTACTGATTCTCAAGGTTCTACTAAATGCAGTTTCTGAATTGAGCTCGAACAGTCTCTGATGTCTTGCCGATTTGCCACTACGGAGATAGGCAATATTAGGTTTAGCTGGTTTCTCCTTTTATAGTTGCAGCGCTAGCAATCACTAATGGTGTGGGTGATTTATAGCTAAAGTGGAATTCAACTACGGGTAAAAAATCCTGATGAACATGATTGTCAGTTCCATTGAGAAGGAGTCCTGCATGCGGCAAAACCTACATGAATTCAGGATGATCCATGAGTATCTCGTCTCTGCAGGTCATTGGAAATCCTTGGATTTAACTTTCATCTGATTGGCTAGTATATCCCCCCTAAAGGGCAAATATTAAATAGTTTCATTCCAGTTCTTCTCCATGTAGAGGGTTTAAAAAAAAAAAATTTCAAAAGTTTTTATTGGTAGTTTCAAAATAAACAAAAGGAAAAAGATGTTGAATACATACATTGAGTGCATAGAAGTCATAAGTAAATGGTTGAGGTACATGGAATTAAAATAGTGCCCATCATATTGGCAATTGGATGGGAGCAAATCTACACAAACAAACAATCAGGAACATAACATAAGATAGCAAAACATAATGAAGAAAATCATAAAAATGAATATACATTACATGTCAGTGGGAACAGTAGTATCAGTGGATTGGTCCACAGGCTATTGGAATTTCTGTCTAGAAAGTTTAGTTAATCGGTTAGGTAGAACGAGGAGCATGGTCAGGACTAAGATGAAGGGAAGGCGACCAGAGTCTGGGGTGGGTGTTGGTGATTCAAGGTGGTTTGTGGGCGCTAAAATAGTTGTCAAGAGCGCCCCACAATCGTCTCCGAGGTGGTTGCCCTGGTGAGTGTTGAAGTGATATATTGTCAGCACCTCTAAGGTTGATTACCCAATTTAATCAGCAGGCAAAGGAGGATTTACGGGTGTCTTTCCAGGTATTCAGAACAACTTTCACAGCAGCGATGAGGAGTAAATCTAATAAAGCTCTATCATTGTCGTTAAGGGACGTGGCTTTGAGGAAACCAAAGACTAGGTAGGACATTTCTCTCGGGGGGGGGGGGGGAGAGAGAAAGAGAAGGTCTTTTTGAGAATCTCGGAGACTCTATCCCAGTAGGGGATCACGCACTTACAATGGAGTATGAGGTGTCCAAGATCACCGTCAACACATTTGCAGTTCCAACAGAATGCATCATCTCTGATGTTATGAGCGAAAAGACGTGCTGGTGTCCAGAAGGCTTTATGGAGCAGCCAGAATTTTGTCTGGGAAAGAGTAGGGCTGATTTTGTGTCGCATGGTGGATTCTCAGGTTTTGGCCCAGTCTACGTCGGATATAGGGAAAGAGGAGTGTGATTCCCAAAATTGTATGATTTGTTTATTAAGATTGGAGTGTTGCGGGCGTATGAGCTTATAAATCCAGGACACCTGGTGGCCTATTCTGTTTAATCTAGAGAAGTAGGACCTGAGAGAGGGAGGGCTAGCAGAGAATTGTGCTTTAGTGATCGCCGCCTTTACCTTCAGGAAGTTGTAAAATTCAATTGGGGCAAGGTTATATTTGGGTTGAAGTTCCTTGAAGGTGAGGTGGTATGATTTCTTGTATAATTGGTGAGGGAAAAAAATACCCTTTTTAATCCATATATCATTATGTAATGGTTTACCCTTGTATAACACAAAATGGTTATGCCAGATCGACTCCCACCGAGAGTGTCTGATACTGGCATCTAAGAGTTTATTTACTTTTAACAGGTCGATTTTTGTGTTATGGAAGATCGATTTCGAGCAAGAGGTTGCGTTCGTATTAGCCGATAAAACAGCCGCTGGGGCAATCTTTCTGAAAAGGGCTTTTTCTATTTCTAGCCAAACGGGCTGTTGTCGGCAGGAGGCGACAGTCAGTAAGAGCCCTGCTTGGCGAGAAAAGCAGTTTGGTACAATTTGAAGTCCGCTAAGTTGATCCCTCCAAGAGATGTGTCCAGACGGAGTTCCTTTATGCTAATTCTTGCTCTTTTACCTTTCCATAGAAATTTGGTGAGTAAGGCATCTAGTTTGTGGTGAAAGTCCGGGGATAAAGTAAGGGGCAACATCGTGATGAGGTAATTCAAAAGAGGGGAGATCATCATTTTGATGGTCTTGACTCTTCCCCACCAAGTTATGAACCGAGGAGACCATCCATCAAGTTGCGATTTAATTTTCTCTAAGGTGTTTTTTTCATTGGGTTGGAGGGTTTCTAGAAGGGTAGTACCATATTCAATTCCGAGATATTTAATAAAACCGGTCTACCAGGACAGGCCAGAGTTTCGCAGCATGTCTCTGGTACCGTATATGTTCAAGGGTTTAACCTCAGATTTATCTCGGTTTAATTTGCAGCCGGAGAGGAGGGAATAATTATCTATGGTGGCCATGAGAGCCTCGATGGAGGATTCAGGGTGTTCTGTAACCACCAGGATGTCATCCGCGTATGCGGCCAATTTTATTTGTGGGTCACCAAACTCCACGCCCATGATATCGTAATTTCGTTTTATATCCGCAGTGAGGGGTTAGAGGGCCAGGAGAATTAAAGCTGGTGAAAGAGGGCAGCCCTGTCTGGTTCCTTGTTCTAAGCAAAATGGATCTGACAGGGAGCCATTTATGGTGATCCTGGCGGACGGGGAGGAGTAAAGCGCCATTACCATATCAATATAAGACTTCCCCAGGTAAAAGATTGCATACACTGTTTTAAAAAGGGCCTCGACACCCTATCAAACGCTTTTTCCGCGTCCAAGGTGATGGCAACAGAGGGAGAGGCTGTTATTTTTGCTTTTTCCAGAACATGACAAAGTAATCTCATGTTATCTTTGGACATGCGGTGTTTAAGAAATCCCACCTGGGAGTTGCTAATTAGTTTAGGAAGGATTGCATTGAGTCTGTTGGCTAGGGTTTTTGCATATATTTTACAGTCTAAATTTATGAGCGAGATTGGGTGGGAGTTTTTTTGTTAAAAGAGGGTCTTTACCCTCTTTCGGGATGACCATTATGGTGGCCTCACTCATTGATTTGGAGGCACCACCTGTTACGGAAAAGGACTGGAACAGTTTTAGTAGGACAGGGTTGAGAATACTTTCAAACTCTTTATAGAAGCTGGCTGAGAAGCCATCAGGCCCCGGAGCTTTATTGCTCTTAAGGGATTTGATGGAGGAAGAGATTTCCTTGTCCGTGAAGGGGGATCCTAATTTGGAGTTGTCCTCGTCAGAAAGTCTCGGGAGGTTTAATGAACTTAGGTAATTGGTGCATGCCTCCGGGTCGAAAGTCATCTTGTTCTTGTAAAGGTCTTCGTAAAAGGACTGGAAAGTGTCTAGGATTTTGTTTTGTTTGGTATGGATGTTGCTGGCGGTGTCCTTTATTGAAGCTATGTTAAATTGTTTATGTTTGAGGTAAGACGCAAGCAATTTCCCTGCTTTGTTACCCTCACATAGTTTCAGAGCTTTGAACTTATTTATCCATACTCCAGCGCGATTGCTCATAATTGCATTATATTCGTATTTCTTTTTAGTGAGTAGGTCTAAGGTGGAATTGTTGTTTAAATCAGCCGAATGTGAGATTTCCAGTGCTTTGATGTCCCTCTCCAGTGTTTCTAGTTCTGCATTCATTTTTTTGTTTGTCTGTGCCCAGATGCCTATAATGACGCCCCTAATTGTGGCTTTTAGTGCATCCCACACCACAGAGATGTCTGAGCCTGGTATATCATTCAATGTGATGTAATCACAAATGGCGTTCTCTATGCGTTTTTTGTTTTCTGGGTTTGAGAGGATGTCATCATTAAAACGCCATAGAACCAGCAAGTTTAGTATTGATGCAGGAATGGTCTGATACCAGCTTGGGAGCTATGTCCGTTTCTTCTATAAGGTGTGTAAAAGGGCTGGAGATTAGTATGTAATCAATTCTGGAGTAAGAAATATGGGGACCCGAATAGAATGTGTAATCTCTCCCGTCAGGGTGTTGTAGGTGCCAGGAGTCGTGTAAGTTAAACTTGGAACAGAGGCGGTTGAGTATATCATGGGATCGTGAGGGGTGATATACGCATTTGGATTGGCGATGTAGAAGGGGGTCTAGAGGAAGATTGAAGTCCCCACCAACTATCAAAAGCTCATCATGGGGAATACCCTCAATGGCTGATGAGAGAGATTCACAGAACTCAGGATCGTCAGAATTCGGCCCGTATATGTTTACCACATGGATGGGATCTTCATATCTCAATAGGTTTGTAACCAACAGTCTGCCATCGTTGTCTGGAGTGTGTGAGAGTATGAAAATGTTAGATTTTTTTTAAACTAGGGTGATCACCCCCCCCCCCCTCTTTGTGGACGGCTGGGGAACAAAGGGTGTACGAGATCCAATGATGTTTAATTAATTCAGTGTCTTCTTTTGACAGTTTTGTCTCTTGAAGTAGGATGATGTCCCCTTGGATTTTGCTAAATAATCAAAGACTTTCCTATGTTTTACTGGGTGATTAAGACCCTTGACGTTTAAGGGAACTATATTAATGCTATCTGCCAATGATTTGGCCTGAGTCATCTAAACGGAGGATTTTGCAGGGAAAGTGGCTAGCTTATAATGAGTGCTGCTGTGTAAACGCTGGGATCAATGTAGAACGCAGACGATGTCTGTGCTACATGACTGTGGGCCATTAGCTGGAACGACCGACCCATGATAAAGAGCCTGTGGTGACCGTAATAGAGACATCATATTGAATAAGACACGTACGATAGTACTTTTGAGATCTGGGCAGCAACAAGCAGAAGAGAAAATAGAAACAATAAAAAACAATAAGGAAACGACCAAACTTTCATTGCCTTGCCCCCCATCCCTACCATCCCTCTCTTCCCACCCTCTTCCCACCCTCCTCCCCCCAAGCAACTCGAATTCAGGAGCTGCGACAGCAGTACCGGCTAAAGGCAGCACAGAAAAATACAGAAGGGTAATGTCCCAACAGGAGAAACACGTACTTACTAGTTGATCTCATTTCAAATATGTTCTAACTTATGGTGAAACATGTGTCACTCTAGCATAGTGCTAAGCTGTAAGCGCAATTTAAGCACATTTTAGAACACGGAATACAATACAAAAGAGTGGTCATATAGGTGGTCTACAATAGTAATTGAACAAATGTTGAGCGAGCCAACTATCTAGGACTACAGAACCTGGATATAACTGGCCCTATAGGGGGCCCATCACAGCCTGGCGTAAACAACTTTACAATGTAGCATGACACGTTACTAATTTACAACCTATGGTCAACATGCGGCATGTGGCCACCTAGACTATGTGGCAACTTCTTGTAGGAACTGGTAACATCGTGTGGCTAAAGAATAATATTATAGGCAATCTGACCCTCTAACCACAGAAGTATTAGAAGTATTGGAAAACTGAGATACCAGTGGAACCCAAAGATTCAGCGAAGAAACATCAGATCAGTACAACAGTTCAGATCAGCAGTTCAGCGGGTAGTGGCGTCATGAGTCTCTGTTTTTTGCTTGTTGGAAGAGCCGCTAGATAGGTCCATGGTCTGTGGAGGTGGTTCTTCTATGTGGTGTGCAAGATCTTGAGGGCTCGAAAAGATGCGTGTTCTGCCATTCTCGATGATTTTAAACTTTGACAGGCCAGCGAAGGAGAACTGAATGTCTTTTGCTTTCAATTTATCTCTTAAAGACAGGAAGCCTTTTCTCGTTTCGATAGTCTCTTTGGAGTAGTCTTGGGTGAGGACTATGCGATGACCTTCCCAGGTGATGTGGTGAATTTTCCTGGCGAATTGCAGGATGGCCTCAGCGTGTTGGTAGCTGAGCGGTTCACAGGGCGAGGGCCTTTTTTTCCAGGTGTGATGAACGTTGGAATTCTGTGTGCCCTGTCTAGTTCGAGGCCGTGATGGAATTTAGTCCCTGTGACCGTTGGTATCCAAGCTTCAAGGAATCACATGATTCCACATCTTTTTCGGAACACCAAAGATGCGAACATTACCTCTTCTGTTGCGATCTTCTAATTCAGCATTCTGATGTTTAAGATCATTCGTGGTGCTCTGGAGGTGTGTTATTATATTATTATAGCGGATTCGAAGCCTGTGGTCCAAGGTTGAAGGGAGCTGATTTATCTCCTGAAAATAGAATAAGTCACTTTCCTGAGTGCAAAGCGATGGATTCAGGCAGCCTTCCCCCTGTGACCCTGGTTCCTGTACATCAGCAGGAGGGGATTACTGCACTCTACTTCCAGGGTGGGTTTCAATGCTGGCCCTGAAACACCTGACCTGGTGCTTTCAGGTCATGACCCTTTATTACTAATCGTGGAATGGGGTAGACACCTTACTTGTATGCTATAGTACCAAGGTACGCCTTTAACGTGTCAAAGACATTTCCTTACAAGCTAATCTGATTTCGAAAAGGCTCGTTAACAAAAGTAGTACTCTGAATCACAGAATCAAGGGCACACCTGTAGGCAACCTGGACAAGTGCAGGCAAGTCCCTTATTCATACTTTACTATACAGAGGTTTCGACTATTGATCACATGATCATTTTTCTCACAAATTACGAGCATGAGAATGCAAGGGTGACCTTAACGGGTATCAAAAATGGAAACATTTTTTGGCAGAAACAGCCAAACTCAGTTTCTCCCTCTTGCCCTATATTGTTTAAAGAACTAAAGTCGCTTCACTGTTGATGAATCTGTTTCCTTCCGGTTCAACTCCACTTCTACAGTATTCTAAAGTACCATAGGCAAAATGCCAGCTATGATAATAATTGCTATGATCCCAGTTTGGTAACAAGTAAAATGGGAAAATGCCCTTGTTTCCAGTAAAGGTTAAGATAAATCCGTCTGTAAGTCAACTCGTGCTCATGTAAAGTGCTGTGATACAGTCCTGCCAAGTATCACGCAATGATCATGGCACAGCTCGCAGTCGCAGCTTGCTACAGTCAGCTCGTACCCGCCGCAGACACTGCTGTAGCGAGCTTATATTACTCCCGCCCGTTCCTGATTCAGCCCGAGCGCCAGTGCTTAACTTGAGCAGGAGCTTTCCGGTGCTGAGCACCGGCACTTAATTGTCAACACCACACTTAGGGAAGTGAGTCACAAGGTGGCGCTGCTCATGTAATTTAGAGATGAGCAGTATAACAGTTGTTTAGGATAACAATATATATTAAAAATGTACTAATACCTGCCACCCCCGCCATTCCTTTAGCTTTGGGGACCTGGAATAATCTGAACTGTTGCATTTACATGCGAGAGAGATGATTAGTAGTTGTTTTGGCAGCGATGACGGGGGCGATGGGTGGTGCAAGCTGCAGTGGCCTCCTGGTCGGAGCCCTGGCACTTAATACTTTACAAATTAAGCACTGCCCGAGCCGACTGACTCCAGCGGGGGGGGGTGTTGGGTTGGGTTGGGGACCTGAGACCGTGACCTCACAAGAGTCTAATCACCATCTGTGGAGTCCCCGAGTCGGGCGGCAATTGGAAACCCGATTTGCAGAGTCCTGTGGCCTTGCGTGAGCTCAGCCTGCCTGCTGCAGCCAGCCCTTGCAGAACAGAGTTGCTGCCTGCGACCACCAGCAGCCTTCGCCACACTCTCTCTCCGGACTGACTCAGGATTTATCTGCGGACTGGCCGAGGTCCAAGTAAGTACCAACCAGAGAGAGAGCCTTAAATTATAGACAGCGAATCCCTTATCTTCATTGCTTCATTTTCCTCGGGAGAAAGTGTCACTCGATAGTTGTTAAATGTCACTCATAATAACCCTGAAATTATGAAAACGTCCCCAATCTGAAACCTTGGCAGCTATGCTGATAGTTCGCGCTATTTAAACTACTACAAAAAAAGATGCGAGGCATTGCAGGCTCAGACTAGGATGTAAATCAGGAAGAGAGCGAAGACAGTTAAAATAACACCTGCAACTCAAGTGTTTAAAGTTTTTCACAAAAACTAATCTGCTTGTTGTTGCTGCGAATATGGAGCTTACCTCTCCTGTATACTCCATAGTGGTGGCAGGGCCCCTAGCCCCCTACCGTAGGGGTTCTGTAAATCGTCCAGCACTCCCCTGCCGTGACTCACTCCACTTTGTCAAAAGAGCGCGTGGTGGTGGTACGCGTCACTGCTGCATTCTAGCAGCACTGCGCAGGGGCTGGATAAAAATTGTGCCCAGGGCCGTCATTCGTAGCGCTTTCGCGCGTTACAAGATTGACGGCCCTGGGAACCATACGGTACACCGCGCAACTCGCCACCACCACTTGCTAGATGGTACGTGGATGCAGCCGGTGCGCTTTCACTAAAAAAAAACTGCACGTCACGTGTGCAGACAGTGCTTCGACTTCAGCAACAGGTTTACAGCCGCATGTGTGGGGGAGGTGTCAGTGTCCCCAATTAAATTTTATTTATTTATTTATGCATTTTTATATTGCGCGGATTTTACCCGAAGGCGTCAGAGCGCTTCACAATAGGAACAGAAATGAAACATCATGAGAAACATTACACAAGAACAGATTACAAAAGCATACGTTACGTTACATAAGGTAATAGTGACAATTGTGAGCAAACAAAATACATGAGGTAGTAAAAATTGTGAGCAACCAAAAATACATGAGGTAGTAAAAAGTGCACAAGAGGAAAAAGTGACAAGTGTGCAGTTACAAGAGAAAACAAAGTATAATTTGAGGTATAATACTGCAATAGGTGCTAGACACTCAGGCACAAAAACAAGCGTTACGTAGGCAAAGGTGGCACTTGTGCAAGTATCAAAGGTAAAAACATGTGAGAGGTAGCAAACCGTGTGATACAAGGGCAAAGTGGTGTGTGCATGTTACAAAAGGGCACCAAACACAAGTACATGGAAAATACTGCAAAAAGGCAGACACTCCAACCACAAGAAAAATCATAATCGCCGCCGCAATGTGCCACCAGGGTCGCGCCACCGCCCCCAAAATAGGGCCGCCTGGGGCGGACCGCCCCCCCTAACTACGCCTCTGGTGTGGTGGATTTGGGATTACCGCAAATCTTGCAATAAGGGTCTAAGCATGTCATCCGACTGGTCATTCCTAAGAATGTATTGGCACTGGAATTACTGGCCACTAAAGAATAAATTATGCGGCAGCATCCAATAAATTATGCATCAGGAAATTACAAATTATGCGGCATAATGTGGCATATTGTGGCAGTATTAATTTGCTATTTTGTCATTTTAACGCAAGTGAATACTGTCAGGGTAAACGTTTCTTCTCATTAGCACCAGTTAAACACTTGAATAAAGCATCCAGTTAGTGAAAAAGTGACTAGTTAAGAAAAGATTCTGCAACTGTTGAGTACCACATGGCACTTTTTTGTAATTTTTGATCTAGAAATATTTTGCTTGTGTGTTCTGTGAAATGCCTCTTGCACACTTCTCTATTCAGTGTTCATGGTCTGTTGTACGCTCACTTTCTTTTCTGTTTGCATGTACGTTGGCACTCTTTCTCCGCCTTTGTGTCCATTGTCTAGCTCTCTCACCCACGGCATCTCATTGAATTTGCACACACTATTTTACATCATGGTTCTTGTCTTGTACAGTCTTCCTTATCACTTCCTCGCCCTCTGTGACAGATGGTCGGTCACCTGTCTCCTCTCCTTCTCATCTCTTTGGCAGGGTCGACAGAAGCTAGCCAGGTTTAATGCCCGTGAATTCGCCACACTCATAATCGACATCCTGAGTGAAGCCAAGAGGCGGCAGCAAGGGAAGAGCCCCATCAGCCCTGCAGGTAAGGGACCACTTGGATGCACTGGACAAGGGGTCACTCAGGGTGAATCCTTCAGAAAGAGCACCAGAACAGGGGGCTCAGGGAGATAGGAACAGAGTTAGGGACAATTACTAGTCTGTTGCAGATGGAGACTGAAACTGAAGAAAAAAGGTTAAAGAATAAAGATACTAAAGTAATGTAAAATAAATGTGAAAGAAAAGAAATTAGAGTAAAGATACAGTAGCAACACCATCGACCCATGGGTCACAGGAACGGGTACTCAAGAGGCACAAGGGAAACCAGGGGCCATTGATGCAT
Source organism: Lissotriton helveticus (assembly GCF_964261635.1). NCBI lineage: Eukaryota > Metazoa > Chordata > Amphibia > Caudata > Salamandridae > Lissotriton > Lissotriton helveticus. The sequence goes on from NC_136061.1 coordinate 357,096,885, forward strand.
TTGCAGCAGTAAGGAAGCTGGGGGGATGGCGGGGGAATCGGGGGGGGGGGGGGGGTGCACCACTAGGGGTGGACCATGGGTCATTCCTAGAGTTACAGTTTCAGCGCTAGGAGAAGCCAGAGCCGCAGAACAGGTTGAGAACCTGCACTGTGGAAATGGAGGGCCATTGATGAAGGCACAGCAGTCCCAGGCTTCAAGGCATTGGAAAGCTTCGCATGTGTGCATTCCTGCTTACAAATGCGTTGCTCTTGTGCATCTCCGTGCAAAATGTTTTCGATGGTGTACATCAAGAGCTCGGTGGATTTCTACTAGCGTTTATCCTTATACCTTCAGTTGAGTAACTCTAGTTTTATGTTAAGATGCTATTTGTGTTGTCCTTTGCACCATTATAAGCAGAAGGTGTTATCAAAGCTTTAAATGGGGACAGAAGGAACATAAAGGATGAACCAGGTGAGAGGAATAAATGAAGACGTCTTGTGGATGAAGTGGCCTTCTCCAAACGCTAGTATCTTGCTTCATTGAAGCCCTGATCTTGGAAAGCTCTGGCGCCTACATTCTTTACCAGCAGCATCCTGGCTTATAGATGCACAGATGGTGTATACACAACCTTGTATATGCTCTGCTGGTATACCGCCTGCCACATAAAGGGAACGCTGGTGTGCAATCTAATCTCTTGGAGTTCTGCTGCATAGATCTGCTGCCAGTGTATGCTATTCTGCGTCCTGCTGCATAAATGCTCTCCCGGTGTATCTTCTGCACTGCTGGTAAATGTTACATCTTGTAGATGACTTTGGTATAGATATTTGCTGACCTGTAGGTAATCTAGTAGTGTAAACCGTACCTTATTTATGCTCTGCTGGGGTTTATCTTGCCATTGCTATTGAGTATGTAAATCCTTCCCTATACCTATAAATGTCCTGTAGGTATTTCTCCCCTAATGGTGCTCCCTTTGATTTCTTTGCCATAAGTACAGGCTGGCAGTGTTTTATCTGTCCTGTGGTCATTCTGTGATGCAATTCTGCCGTTTAAACCCGCTACTGATATGCATCATGCTCTATAAAACTTGTGTGATTAATGATTAAACTTGCATACATATATACTTTGCTAATATGTATTATAATCTATAATTCTCTGTAATGTAATTCTGCATGTATACATCCTGCTCTTTATAGATGCTTTGCTGGTTTACTCTCCTCACCAAGAATAGCCGGACTTTATACATCATGCTGTATAGATGCTTTACAGTTCTATTGTCTGCCTTATAGATGTGCTGCTATGGATTCTCCAGTGGGATGCATTTTGTCATGTAGATGCTATGCAGTGCAATCTTGCCATATAGATGCTCTACTGGGATACAGATTGCCCCATAGATGTACTGCTGGTATATTGCCTTTTCCTAAAGTTACCTTCATAATTCGCTACCTTACCTTGTTTGTGTTTATCCCTTCCAGATAATATTGACTACTCCTTGAGGAACCCTAGCGACACAGATGATCAGCATGATTACGACAGTGTAGCGTCGGACGAGGACACTGACCAGGAGCCGCTGAGAAACTCCAACTCTGGCCGAAATAACCGCGCCAGGGTGAGCGGGCAGTACACCTTTGCTCAGGCCTGTGTGCTCCATATCTACTTAATTTCACAGACCCATATTCCTTCGCTCCCCTCCCACTCAACTGTCCTAGGTTTGAAAATCTATCTTTCTGGCTATTACTCCGAACTCCATCCTGCCCTCTTGAATGTCCCACTCACTTTAATGTGTTATTTTCTCCTCTGACCCACTCCGTTTATCTGTTTCTTTCAATCTTCTCTTGTTTGCTCTATTTTTCTATTCTTTTTATTTGTACAGCACTTAATATCATCATGCCTTGATATTACACAGGACTGCAAGCCAATAAAATAACTTGATATGCCCCAGAATATTATAACTGTAAATGCATGGGCTACACCTACGGACTAAACACCCACCTCTCCCCTAAACACAACCAGTCACCCTTTAAGAACAAAAAATTGCAAATGCTTTCTCATCAATTCAGTGTCTACATCAAAAAGAATAAACGTTGCGAACATGCAACTAAGCTGGCTAATCATATCTGAAACCTGCAGACTGTGCAGCCCCTATCGTGCACAAATCCCTTCCAACAGGCTGTAATATTATCATGAAAAAACACACCAATCATAGGAGTCCCTATTGTGCACAAGGAATTTCTGCACATGGTGTACCTATAAGACTATTCTGCATCGGAATGTGATGCCATCCTTGTCAAACACCACTCATCTGTTAACAGTTCCATGTCATTCTTGCTAACCTATTGCCCCTCATCTCACAACACCTAATTCTCAACAAATGTCTGTGACTGGACTGTGTTGCCAGTCTGTCTAAACTACCCGAACCTCATTGTCCTGGGCAAATTCAACGCATAGCTCAGGAAACCATCTCCACCATCAACAGAATCATTATTGTCTGCCCCCATAGCTTCCGAATGATCAGAACTCATTTGTTACAGAACACTCCATGCAGGATACATACTTGACGTATTTTTTGACAATCCTGGCAATATAACCACATCATATCCTCACCCCTAGCGTGGAGTAACCATTGTGGCATCCTTTTCAACATCATGATCCCCAAACATCACAATTACAATAGGCGACTTCAAACAAGAATGTTAGAACATGCTTGGAAAAGTCTGAAACTAGCCACAAAGGGAACCACAATTATAACCTCAACACTGAGTTCTGAATAATTTAGCTGCATGGCCAATGCAATAAAAAAAATGAATGGCAGTCAACAGCCTTTGTCACCTTCTTGCCATTGAAAGAAGCAGTCAGAGACTACTTGCACAAGGTTGGCTAAAGGGTTCTCTTTACAACTCATTAAACTCAAAGCCACCAACCGAGTCCTCAAAATAAAAATGGAGGGAAACCCAATACCAGGACAGTAGAAGCCTATACACTCATCAGAGCCTCATGTACAGAGCAATCCTGATAAATGAAAAAAAGAAATACTCCTCTTGCCTTGTATTATGTCCCACAAAGGAGGTCTTCAGAATTCTCACTGAACTTAAAAGCCTTACAGCTAGCTCCTGTGAACAGTTTCCCTCATTAATGCATTATGAGGCTTTGTCAACTCAATTCATAGAAAGGCCAAAGCTGTAAGCACCCTCCTCAATTGAAAGGTACCAGCATTTAACACACGCCACACACATGCAGTGCATACCAAACTAATGAAAGAACTGCTCGTATTACTTTCTCCCAGCTCTCTGAAAAGTTCTGTAAAGAACTAATATAATATAGCTGAACATCGGTATCACCAGCTGTCCCATGGCTCCAGCTATTTTCACGGGGAAATCTTATCAGCTCTATTGCAGCAGTAGCACAAATTATTACCACTACCTTACTATACGCATCATGTTAAAAAAGCTTAAATGCTCTTCTATCAAACCACTTCTAAAGAAACCTGGCATGGCTGCAAATAACACTGCAGTAATCAGGCGTGAATTTACTCCAAAAAATAACATTCCTTCAGATACCTCCTTTTCTAGAGGTAGAGTCTATCATAGTGTCTAAGATGGATGAACTAAGAACACGTGGATGCTAATAAACCTGCCAATTTGACCTTTCGCCTCTTGACACAATCCAGCATGAATGTCAGACGTTACAATGCAGGTCTTTTCTTTGCAGACATTACAACGCATTGACCTTTACAATGTGTTGTAATATCACGCAGGGCTTTCCAATGTGCGTGCTATTACCATGCATTGTAAAGTTTGATATTTATTACCTCCTGGTGGTCACTAGTAGATAGTTATAGTTAAGAACTAGTTTCCATAGGAAGTGTTTTTTGACTTGCCTATATCTTTGGCACCGGTTGACTAATCTTCACAAATGTTTCCCAAAAAAAGTGTGCGGGTTGGTCTTTTATTGTGCATGGAAAGTTTCGGAGTGTTCTGTCAAGCAAGCAGAAAAAAAGGAGGGAGGGACGGGGGGAATCAGAAAAAGTGCATTTCCCTTGTTACATCCCATATGGATTTTAGACATGACTACACCCGAACCGCTGAAAGGAATTACACCAAATTTGGCAGAAAGCTAGATCTTGGTCCAGAAAGCGTGCTTTTTATGATTTGGTGTAAATCCGTTCACTGGTTTCTGATATATTAAAATCCAAATTTGTATATCTAGCACAGCGAAGCCTTTGCGAATATATACAATCTCGTGCACAGATCTGATTGGCTGCCAACACTTCAACCCAGAAGTGTTGGCAGCCATCTTGGGACTCGGCCTCAATCAAGTTTCACAAAGAACTTAAAAATAAAGAAAAGGGGGCAGAGTAGGAATAACCTGACCCTCCAGCCTTGGTACTCGGGCTTATTTGAATAAAAATAATGGGGCCTATTCAAGTTTTAATTTGAGATGGGTGTGTGGCCCCTTCCCAAGGCTTCTTAGAGCCCCAGGGACCACCGCCTCCCGGGCCTTTATTAACAAGCCTTTACAATGAAACGGTCTCGCCTTTGCAAAAGTTAGAGCTATTGGCATTGTAAATGACAACATTTTTATTTATGTGTTGGTTTTGAAAACAGATAAATAAATGGCATTGTCATTTACAATGCCAATAGCTTAATCTCTCGCAAATGCCACACACAAACACACAGAGCCCCACACACACACACAGCCCTCAAACACACACAGAGCCCCCAAACACAGAGCCCCCAAACACAGAGCCCCACACACACAGAGCCCCACACACAGAGCCCCACACACACAGAGCCCCACACACACAGAGCCCCACACATACACAGCCCCGCACACACACACACAGCCCCGCACACACACACAGCCCCGCACACACACACACACACAGCCCCCCCACACACAGAGCCCCCCCACACACAGAGCCCCCCACACACACAGAGCCTCCCACACACACGCACACACAGCCCCGCCACACACACAGAGCCCCACACACACACAGAGCCCCACACACACACACAGAGCCCCCCACACACACACAGAGCCCCCCACATACACACAGAGCCCCCCACATACACACAGAGCCCCCCACATACACACAGACCCCCCCACATACACACAGAGCCCCCCACATACACACAGAGCCCCCCACATACACACAGAGCCCCCCACATACACACAGAGCCCCCCACATACACACAGACCCCCCCACATACACACAGACCCCCCACACACACACAGCCCCCCACACACAGAGCCACACACAGCCCCCGACACACACAGCCCCCCACACACACAGCCCCCCACACACAGCCCCCCACACACACAGCCCCCCACACACAGAGCCACACACACACAGAGCCACACACAGAGCCCCACACACACACAGAGCCCCCCACACACACACACACAGAGCCCCCCACACACACAGAGCCCCCCACACAAGTCAAGTCAAGTAATTTATATAGCGCGTTACATACCCAGAGGGTCTCAAGGCGCTTGAAGAAGGGTGGGGAATTACAGGTCGAAAATCCAGGTTTTAAGTTGCTTTCTGAATGCAATGTGGTTCTGAGTGAGGCGAAGGTGAATGGGAAGTGAGTTCCAGGTTTTAGCCGCCAGGTAGGAGAAGGATCTTCCTCCCATGGTGGTTTTGTTGATGCGGGGTACAGCAGCAAGGGCTTGGTTGGAAGAGCGTAGCTGGCGGGAGGGGGTGTAGAAGGAAAGTCGTGTGTTGAGGCATTTGGGTCCAAGTTCGTAAAGTGATTTGTGTGCGTGGGTTAGGAGGCGGAATGTTATCCTCTTATTGACGGGGAGCCAGTGGAGGTTTTTCAGGTGATCAGAGATGTGGTCTTTACGCGGGATGTCTAGTATGAGTCTGGCTGATGCGTTGGAGTTTTTTCAGAAGTTTTGCGGTTTATGCCGGCGTATAGGGTGTTTCCGTAGTCCAGGAGGCTTGTAACCAGAGCGTGGGTGACCGTTTTTCTAGTTTCGGTGGGGATCCAACAAAATGTTTTTTTGAGCATGCGAAGAATGTTGAAGCAGGATGATGAGACGGCGTTGACTTGTCTGGTCATCGAGAGCCCTCTATACACACACAGAGCCCCACATACACACAGAGCCCCACACACACACACAGAGCCACACACACACAGAGCCCCACACACACACAGAGCCCCACACACACACAGAGCCCCACACACACACAGAGCCCCACACACACACAGAGCCCCACACACACACAGAGCCCCACACCACACACAGAGCCCCACACCACACACAGAGCCCCCAAACACAGAGCCCCCAAACACAGAGCCCCACACACACAGAGCCCCACACACACAGAGCCCCACACACACAGAGCCCCACACACACACAGAGCCCCCCACACACACAGAGCCCCCCACACACACAGAGCCCCACACACACACAGAGCCCCACACACACACAGAGCCCCACACACACACAGAGCCCCACACACACACAGAGCCCCACACACACACAGAGCCCCACACACAGAGCCCCACACACGCACGCAGAGCCCCACACGCACGCAGAGCCCCACACGCACGCAGAGCCCCACACGCACGCAGAGCCCCACACGCACGCAGAGCCCCACACGCACGCAGAGCCCCACACGCACGCAGAGCCCCACACGCACGCAGAGCCCCACACGCACGCAGAGCCCCACACGCACGCAGAGCCCCACACGCACGCAGAGCCCCACACGCACGCAGAGCCCCACACGCACGCAGAGCCCCACACGCACGCAGAGCCCCACACGCACGCAGAGCCCCACACGCACGCAGAGCCCCACACGCACGCAGAGCCCCACACGCACGCAGAGCCCCACACGCACGCAGAGCCCCACACGCACGCAGAGCCCCACACGCACGCAGAGCCCCACACGCACGCAGAGCCCCACACGCACGCAGAGCCCCACACGCACGCAGAGCCCCACACGCACGCAGAGCCCCACACGCACGCAGAGCCCCACACGCACGCAGAGCCCCACACGCACGCAGAGCCCCACACGCACGCAGAGCCCCACACGCACGCAGAGCCCCACACGCACGCAGAGCCCCACACGCACGCAGAGCCCCACACGCACGCAGAGCCCCACACGCACGCAGAGCCCCACACGCACGCAGAGCCCCACACGCACGCAGAGCCCCACACGCACGCAGAGCCCCACACGCACGCAGAGCCCCACACGCACGCAGAGCCCCACACGCACGCAGAGCCCCACACGCACGCAGAGCCCCACACGCACGCAGAGCCCCACACGCACGCAGAGCCCCACACGCACGCAGAGCCCCACACGCACGCAGAGCCCCACACGCACGCAGAGCCCCACACGCACGCAGAGCCCCACACGCACGCAGAGCCCCACACGCACGCAGAGCCCCACACGCACGCAGAGCCCCACACGCACGCAGAGCCCCACACGCACGCAGAGCCCCACACGCACGCAGAGCCCCCCACACTCAGAGCCCCACACACACACAGAGCCCCACACACACACACAGAGCCCCCCACACACACACAGAGCCCCCCCCACACACACACAGAGCCCCCCCTACACACACTCAGAGCCCCCCACACTCAGAGCCCCCCACACTCAGAGCCCCCCACACACTCAGTCACACACACACTCAGTCACACACACACTCAGAGTCACACACACACTCAGAGTCACACACACACTCAGAGTCACACACACACTCAGTCACACACACACTCAGAGTCACACACACACTCAGAGTCACACACACACTCAGTCACACACACACTCAGTCACACACACACTCAGTCACACACACACAAATCGGTTGAAGCATGCGGAGGAGTAACAGATACTGAAGAGCAAATGAAAAACCTGCGTTAACCTAGCTGGTATTTAACAGCGATGCTTTAAATCTAGAGTTGTCAACTGACGGACCATAGACCTTTCGTTAGATGGGTTACTACACTAGAACCCATGGGGAAAGGGGGGGAGAGACTGCTGTAGAGCCGTTCTTTAGGCGCAATTTAAAGTCCCCATCTGGCAAAATTAGAGCGGTCTGGAAAGTGCCAAAACACGTTCCCACTCAAAGGTAAGCCTGGCTAAAACGGTGAAAGTACTTCCGCTATTTAATTAGCATTTCTGAACCTTAACAAGGTAGGAGAAAAAAATATTTTCTAAAGATACCTTTTTAAAAAAAAGCAACATATCTGACACTGCCTGGAGCTCGCTGCTGGCACACACGTCCTCCTCCTCCCAACCCCCATCTTCCGGCCCCACTGCTGGACTCTCCCAGCCTGGGGCTCCTCCTCCATGGAATTCTTTTGTGGGGGGGTGCTAGGAATTACGAATGCTGATCTTGTTGGGTTTAAAGGACCTGGGCGGGGGAGGGGAGGAGGGGGATGGTCTGGAAGCAATCTGAAAAGATAGCAAGGGGGTTGGGGGTGGGGACATGGGAGTTAAATCAACCTGGTGGTCTGTTCTGGAAGGACGGAGAGCTCTGGTGGCAAAAGAAAAGCCAGTTCATGCACATGATGTGTGGGCTACACAAGCTGCAATGTTTGGGATTATAAATCGTCTACATGGGAGCGAATTTAGCCAGCCCCCCACCGCTTGTCAGTTGGGATCAGTGTTCTGTGTATAAACCCTAAAACCCCCGAGGAAGCACGGTAGTGGGCAGCTATCGCAGGCTACTCGAATCAATGCGAGCCAAACGATAAAGGTATCCATTTACAGGACAATGCCCAACACATGAACAGCCGTATATGCAGAGGATCACACAGCAAGACATGATTGGTAGCTAGGATCCCTTTCAGGGGGTGCATTTCTGAGGTTGCTAATCTGCGAGGGTCCGTCCGCAGACAGCCACGCCCAGTGCAATGCGTACATGTTTCACCGCCGGTCTTGGTGCAGATTCTGGGGCGCCCGAGTTTGCGGCGCTTAGAGGACCCGGGATGAACCTCTGAGCATAAAGGACTAGATGCCGAAGCAGGTTAATGCATAAGGGGACGACGGATTCCCCGGGGCGACACACCCGCATGGAGGGATAGACAAGAACCTATGTGATGTAGGGTTGGGTTCGGGCGGGATTGGCTCGCTTCCTTGGAGAACTCTCTCCACACAGTGTTGTGGGACAGGAGCTCTGTGAGGTTTAGACGAGGGGATGGGGTGGGCGAAGTCAGCTCTTTTCTGGGGTGGAACCGCATCACGTGGCCAGCAGTGCGACCCTCTGAAGGCTCCCTCCTCCCCAAATCATGCTTACACCTCTAAGCGCAACACAGCACAGGAGCTGTGCGAGGCACGGACCTCATTGCTTTAAGGTTTAAATCTTACAACTTGGCCTAGAGACTTGTCACCTCTATGGAGAGGGCTTAAATAAGGCAAGACTCAGCACTTCACGGTGCGTTACAATACGGATTAAAAGATGGAAATTGTCTCTTCATTTTTAAAAACCCACTCTAACGTAAAGGGGTGGAAATATCTTGAGAAGTGAAAACGGTTAAACAAGGCTGTAACACTCAGTCCTAAAACACCTGCGACAGGGGGAAAACTGAAGACGGAAAGAAAACCAAAGTGAGCGCAGACGCACGGTAAGATTTTTGTGGTGGAGAAGGAACAACACATGGAACAAGCAGGGGGTGGACATGGTGCAAACAATTATTAAGTTAGAACCGAAGGTGGGAAACTGGGACAGGTCGAGGCTACATCTTTAAATACCCGGAATGCTGCTCTTTTTGGATACAAGCCATTTCAGAACAAGAACGGTGTCTTCTTTAAACATCCACGAACTCGGGAATAGCAAGGACACTCAAACTCTGGGAGGGGGGGTGGAGAGTATAGTACATTAGAGGAGAATAGGGGTTTAAAAAGGCGCTTAATTAGATCCCTTAGTTGGGTCAAAAACCTCAAACCAAACATGGTTCAGCATTCTAATGCAGTAGCTACACCCCACAAAAATAAAACAAGAAATACATGGAAAATAAAACTATTAAAAATAAGTCCTTGGGGTACATGTCAAAACAATTACAAGCAAATAACTATTTTGTCCCTCTGCACTCATTTCATTTAATTTCCTCACTTTAGGTTGCTGTTTATCATTGGCGCTCCGTCTGACGCACAATGCCCATATGTGCCTTCAAAATAATTAGTTAGCTTTTTAGAGCATTTGTACCCTTGTATTGTAAGCGGATGTTCTTGTTATTGTTTTATTAAATGCTTGCAGTGAGAAGGGTCACCTTCTGACTAAGACGTGCACACTATAATGTTAGAAACTGTCAAGTTTCTTCACTCGTTTTATTCAAAATCTTTTGCAAAAAATTACTTGCGAGTCTGATCCATTCTTCATAAACTAGATTTTTATTCAATCATGTTTCAATTTATAATACAAATCTTCTTCTGTATTCATCATTCGAAAACTTATTCATGTAGTTCCAATACCCAATGCATTTCTAACTTCCACAAAAGAATAAAAAATACTCTACAAAGGAATGTCTAAATGCCAAAATTGCATCCACTGCAATAATGTCATGAAAGGAAACGTAATAACGCATCCCACAAAAGGTTACCGGATTAATCTACTGCATTCAAGCACATGTGATACCAAAAACACTATCTACACTATAAAATGCCAATGTGGCAAAGTATATGTTGGACAAACGGAGAGAAAAATTAAGGTACGAATCACAGAACACAAATGCAATATTCGTTCCCAAAATATGAAATCCACCATAGCCAGTCATTGGAAGGACGCTCAACATCAAATATCTCAACTAAAATTTACCATCCTGGAGGTAGTTAAACAGCGCTGCGACATGGATCCCATGAAACAACGATTGAAAGCAGAATTTTTAATAGCAGTTAAACCTCGGAATAACTGTTCATTGAAATGCAATTCGCTTTAATTGTCGTCAGACTAGCATTCATAAACACCAGTCACCTTTATTATGCACGCTACCATCGCGCAACTAATGACACTTCCCCTTGAATCTCTTTCTCGAGCACCAGCCACCACGAAGACTATTGCATACATTAACGCGGCGCTCACCCGCTTAGCTTGATAATTTTGTTTTAATGTAATCATGTGTAGTCTTCTGACATAGAGTTGACGTTTCACTAACATTTATTTTTTCACATTGACTTTTGATTATACTTTACCGGTAACAGAGTGTACAACTTAGAAATGTATGTATGTACATATCAGAAAACTTTATTTTCCAAAGTTGGTGGGTGTTTACATTGGTCCTGTATTATTCCTTTTACAGACCCCTGATGAAGGGTCAATCCTGATGACCCGTAATGCATTGGGTATTGGAACTACATGAATAAGTTTCGAATGATGAATACAGAAGATTTGTATTATAAATTGAAACATGATTGAATAAAAATCTAGTTTATGAAGAATGGATCAGACTCGCAAGTAATTTTTTGCAAAAGATTTTGAATAAAACGAGTGAAGAAACTTGACAGTTTCTAACATTATAGTGTGCACGTCTTAGTCAGAAGGTGACCCTTCTCACTGCAAGCATTTAATAAAACAATAACAAGAACATCCGCTTACAATACAAGGGTACAAATGCCCTAAAAAGCTAACTAATTCAGGACCATGTTGTGAAGTTATAACAAGGCAGACGGCGGAGGGGGCGATTGCTTTTGCAGTCTGTGTGATTCTCGCTAAAAGTATGTAGGCGGGGAGTATAACCTAGATGTCAGCAAGCGCGGGGAGGGGGCAACAGAGTTCTCACAAGGAGGGAGTGTTGTGGCCCGACTTTCTGCTGGCATAAAAGGTTCCTTATCTTCTTTATGGGGCCATCTGGACCCATAAAAAAGATAAGAAACCTTTTACGCCAGCAGTAAGTCAAGGAGCCCCGTCTGAAAAGGACTGGGCTTATCAAGAAAGGAGAACGTCACTAGGACCTCTTCTCCTGGCCACCGTTTTGGAGGCCAACCAATGGAGAAGAGGGGCGGGGCTTAACCCTCGCTAGTGAAGTACACTCTAAACCATAAAATCTCACGAGCTCGACTGCGCATGTGCGCAGTACGCCACGCGAGACCTAAAAATATTAGAACGTGCTGCACTGTTTGACGGGGGATGGAGGATGCGGCCCCCCTTTACCGGGCCATATTAGGCCCCTTGGATCACCACCTCCCTGAGGCTGGCCCTAAGGATCAAAGGCGGGAGGACACCAGGCCCGCCCACTCCTGGAGCCACTAATGGCCCTGGGGACCCGTACCCCCTAGGGCCGACTCCTGCTGTTGCCAGAGGTGCCGACCCTCTGGAGTTAGCAGTTTGCTTTCACTTGGCGGGAGCTGTGACTGCTCTCACCAAGTGAGAGCATACAGTAACTCCGCTCCTAAGAGTTGGAAGCAAAAATAATGCTCCCCCCCCCCTGCTAGGAGCAGAGTTTTCATCTGTTTAAACAGATGGAAGGGTTGCTCCTGAGAGCAGCATTTTTGACTGCTTCCTGCATGCAGGAGCAATGCTGGTTTGCACTGGAGGTGGGGAGCTGGCAGAAACGACAGGGGCTTTGGGGACCCCCTCACGGTTCCCAGCATTGCTCACTGGGTGGCCTGGGCGAGCAACAGGGCACCCAGCCTTACTTTGCCGAGAAATGGGGTATCAAAGGCAAAACTCAGCGAGGGGATGGGGTCCTCTGGGCCAAAATGTAAATGTCTGCAAAACTGTACTTCTAAATCTAAAATCACCCATACCCCTATTCTCTACTCACCCCAAATCATAAAATCACTCTTATGTCCCTTTATCTCTAACCAGCCTATAATTCTAAAATCACCTTTACCGCTAACCACCTTACTCCAAACTAAAATCATATTTAGTACCATTACCTCTACCCAAACCTCGACCTCTTTTTAAAAAGAAAAAAAGAGAAAATGTTATTAAAAAAAAAATACTTACCTGCCGATTAAAGTACAGATTGATAAATGATGCGGAGTAAAGTTAAAAATCTAATGGTATTTACCTGCGTGGTAAAGATTGCGGTATAAAGGCCATGCGAGGTAAAGACTGCTGGGCAACCGTTGCGCATCTCTAGCACTAATCACCACACTGGAGGATGTAAAAAATTCAAGGAAAAGACATATATTGGGTCACGTCTTTCCTATCGATCTCAAACCACATCATCTCGCTCTCACTTTTAACATTCATGCCTTACCTTTTTGATCCTGACATCACCCAGGGCTCAGCCATCTATCCCCACCTTCTCAACGTCTACCACAGCCATCTGTCTGGACTGATTCAAACCTTATGTTATAGCTTTGCAGATGAATATAACAAGGGTAGGGATGCACACCAGTAATATTCATTTTATTCGTTTCTCCATGTTCAAAAAGCGTGCTATTAGGCAAGGTGCAATGCCCAAACTGCACCACGTCATGAAATGCCAATTATGGGAGCAGAAATTCGCCCCGGCCCGGTTACCATCTGCGTGAGGAGAATGGAGGATGTTAGAGAGTTCGTAATTATGGCAGTGACCCCCGACGAAGGGCACTGAGATGCCCGAAATGCATTGGGTTAGCGCTTAATAAACAACACTGCTTACAGACGAATTGGCCTTTGTCGTGTTTCTGCTAGAGGTTCGGATGGCCCAGCATTTACATTAGAAACCTTGAAAATTGGCAAGCATCAGTCCGTCTGTGGAGAGAGATTATTGTGGAGAAAAAAGGTGAAGCATTAACGTGAAAAAAATGGATTACAGGACAATAACGTGGTTTACTGGATCAAAAGAATGACAGCCCATCGGGCAACCGCAATTGTGCATCAGGCCGGGGCGAATTTCTGCTCCCATAATTGGCATAGCTTTGCAGATGACACCCAGATTATTCTCAAATTAAAAAACCTCAAGAAAGCCACAATACCAAACAGGCCCTATGCAAAATCACAGTGAAAGAGTGAAGGACTCCCAGCCACTGAAACCCAGAAATAACTGAAATCTGCCCTGCAGACCTAGGACAAGCATCCACACAAAGAAGCACGACAAAAATTCTAGGAATCATCTAAGATACAGATCTCACCCTGGAGCCACAAATAGATGCTGAAATAAAAACACCCCCAACAAAACTGCTCAGATTCTTAAGTCCGGTTTTCCCCCCTTCCTAGACTTCTCAAACTCCAAAAACAGTTAATGTCTGGGAGCCTGGGAATCTCTTCTAAACAAATTATAGCGGTCAAATTAAAGGCAGAACTACTTCTACACCTGCACCCTGGGATCACATCACCCCGGCCCTCTTGACCTTACACTGACTCCCAAGGTCTTATTCGATCACATTCAAAGTACTCTGTGTTATACATGGCACGCTGTATTCAATAGAACTATTTCAGATCTGCCACCCTAGAAGACCACTTCAATCCAACACAGTCCTGCAGCTGAAAGTACCATGCTTCAACAAAACTGGGCTTGGAGAACTCCTTGCCCACCAAGATAAGGAAATTAAAAAACCTTGTTGCTTTTTGGAAGGCTGTAAGACATGGATCTTAAAATTTTTCTTCAACCTAAATAACACTAAAGAAACTTTAGGAAAGCCAATTCATAAACAAATAAACCACAATGCAAAACGGTAAAATACTTATTACAATGAAGAACTCAACTAATGTTCAGATAAATGAAGCAGAATGAAATGTAATCTCACTTAACTATCCTTTAGATATGAGCACCCATATGAGCAGTGTTTGTGTGTGCTGTGTGCCACTAAACGCAGCCTCAGAGCACCTTACAAAGGAGACTTCCACGGTCTCTGGTAGTGTTACAAGTGTGCATCCTTTTTTGTCAAACACTGCAGAGAGTCAGGGTAGGGGTAAAATATTCATCATGAGTGAACTGGAATGACTGAAAAGCCTTGGTAGCCAATCTTGGACATCTGGCCAATGTATGCAACTCTGTCCATGTGTGTTGCCAGGGGAGATTGACCTGAGGTTTGTCTAACTGGGTCCTCAATGGATTGTTTGAGGTCCTTGAGACCAGGAGGCTAGCAGTGAGTGGTTGTCCACCAATTGGCGTTCCCATCCAGGGTAGGATGTAGGTTTTCTACACACAGCTACTGACCAGAATTATAACTCCTCACCAGGAGTTCACATTGCCACACTCTCCCGTGCATAGGCGGTCCAGCCACATCCTGTACTTATCTCTCCCTTTCGCTGTGCCCTCGGGGCTCAGTCTGGATAAAAAAAAATAGGCTTGTGTTATGTACAGGGATATTTTTACCCTTGATCAGTGATTTTCCCACCTGACATCCGTCTACCCATGCATTAACTCTTAACAGAGTGTGTTAGAAAATAATGCTCACAGTAGGGAAAGAGCCAAGCCCCACCTTAATCGATTCCTTTGCATATTTTTCATTGTACATTGCTGCTGGGTGAGATCAGTTCCTTTGGTCAGGGGCTGTGGTGAGGGCGCTTGTGGGTGAGATGATTGTTCTTTTTTGTCTGGCTGGAATGGCAACGTACTCGGAGTCATTTATACGAAGTGTTGCCCATGTCAAGAAGTGTTATTTCTTATTTCTCTTGGCATGTAGTATTGCTGCTAGAACTGCTTTTGCTGCAAAACACACAATAGTGATGGTAGATGCTTGAATTGACCTCAGACACTCGTAATTATTGTGGGATGCATTCCAGTTCATCATGTCTTTGCTTGCTGTGCCACAGATAGACCAAACATTAGCAAAACACCCTTGCTCCTGCTGCAAGCAACGTGGCTCGGACTGCTAGGCCACGCAGACACACGCTGCATCTCGCTGAGGAGGCAAAAGAAGACTGAAACTTGTCTGGTGTTCCTTGTCTTCTCATTAAGAGAAGGCGTGGCCCAAAATGCCTTGCTGGAGCATCCTTTTTAAGTTCAGGCCAAGTCTGGTATGCATATGGTCGGTCCACATTTGTGACCTCACTGAAAACCAACAAATGATAGAATGGAATGCAACCAAGTGTAATTGCCAGTGGATAAGCTTAATTGAAGCACTTCGCCCATCGCTCTTTGTATTGTTTTGTCTAAGGGACTTGCAATTCTATAAGGGAAATGAAGACCAACCTCACATTTAAGGAGAAGGCTTGATTCCAATCCCTGCACTAAGCAGTCTCACTTTTTTTTTAATGTTGTGATAGCAAAAATCACAATATAATGCACTATACGTCCATGCATTACTGATTATTGTTGAGCAAAGATTACGAAGTGTGACTGAGCTGCTCTATGAGCCATGATTGGTTTCGGTTGCATCTCATACAGGCCCAACATGTCGACTGGATGGAATGTTGGGCTTGGGCTTGAGCTTGACCCGGCTGTTTAGAATGTGCAGCCTGGCTCCACCATCTTTGTCCAGCGAAGAACTGCCGAGCAGGCTGGGTGGAAAAAAGAACGTACCTTCTAACAGAAGTTCACGCTCATTCCTTGGGTATAGTATGTCCCTCGCTTAGTGATCTCCTGCTTTCTCACCCCTTCTTCATCGCACCACCCCTGTCTTTTTCTTTCCTCTCTGATAGAGCATGGACTCCTCAGACCTTTCGGACAGTCCGATCACCCTGCAGGAGTACTTGGAGGTGAAAAAGGCCCTGGCCACCTCTGATGCCAAAGTGCAGCAGCTGATGAAAGTCAACAACAACCTGAGTGAGGAGCTCCGCCGCTTGCAGCGGGAGGTCAGTGTCTCTCCTCCCCCTCCCCACCGTCTACCGAGGGAGGTCAGTCTTTCTGCTCACCGTAAGATGTAGGAGCTTTGTGCTGTCTGTCGTGCTTGTCTGTCTCTCCTTCCTGTGTCTCCCTCTGTCTCTTCACCTCAACACCAACTTTTGCTGCTGCGTGAGACCCCATGCAGAAATCTGTGCTTTTAACCCTACTGACACTGAATGAGCTCCGGCTCTGCCTGCTGCCTGTGCAACTGATCACTTTCCTCTCTGCTCTTCTGCTATTCATGTGCTATGCCACGATTTACACATAACCCTGTGAGCAGCAGGATATCACTGGCTCCTCTTTTTACTTGCTATGAGTTGTGCTGTAGGGTTGGGTTAGAAATCCACACGTTGTGCATGATCCTGGCTACTATAGGTTGGATTCAGCAAGGTTGCAAGTTTCCCCCCAAAAAACACAGTGAGCATTGACTTGAGGGCATGTGTGTGACCAGGCACGTGTGTGTGCTGGCCAGAAACACTGCCCCCCCCCCCCCTGATCCGACAGCATTTCCAGATAAATTTGTTGAGCTCCAATTTTGCTTCTGCAATTTACACCTCGGAAAAGTCTATTTACTCGTATCATTGAATTGAGTGAGATGATCAGGTGTTGGAAATGGTCTGAAAATAACTTCCGGGATGGGGACAGCTGGCACCACTGCACTTTATTGGCAGTTGTTCGTCGTTTGCACGGTTCAGAGTGAATTCTCAGCAGAGTAGTGGCCAAACTACAGTGATCCCTATGGAAGTGATGAGGACTCAATTTGATGTATCCACGGTCTGCTCTCAGTTCCTGATGAACATTCCTATCCGCTCGAAACATCTTTAAATTTAAAACTTTCTGAAAAGTAGGAGACACAATATTGCTGCAAAACGTTTAATTTGAAGACAGGCATAACTGTTTTTGGGTAGAGCCTTTTGTATATTGTAAATCTATTTATATAGCGCTTAGTACCCCTGATGTGGCATTAAATCCCTTATCAGTGAGTAGCATGCTGCTCCAGAACCCAAAAAGTATTAATGGTGTATTGGTATAGGGAAATACAAATTAATTTGATATGTTACAGCTGCTCCTTCAACGTGGAAAACTGCAATGTCATAACTGATTGGCCGGGGCAGATGCAAGCCTTCTCTTCCTTACGACAAATGATCCACCCTGCAAGTATCTGATGAACAGGGTGTCACTGTTGCAGTAAGCAAGGGTGCATGATACTCTGATGTAAAGGATGTTTGGGAAGATAAAAACCAGCTTCCCCATATAAGGCAGACTGTGCATCTGTGAGGGCTTTCCCACTGGCAGGCATAATCATGTAAAAAGGTCCTATACTAGAGGTTCACACAATAGTGCTTTAACATATGTCGCTAGACACGGGGCTTTCCTTATGCAGAGACCAGAACCTGACACACATGCAGCTTCATCATGTTAGCCTGTACCGTGCAGTTTTACTAGGCCTGCTAAAGTGACACCACCCTCTGTCAGTGATGTTGCCAGAGCCAGAATAAAAATATACAGGGCAGCTTGGAACATCATGAAACAGATCCATTCATTGTCAATCTGCAGGATTTATGTGCATTTTTTGGCAGAAAGTAGATTGATCAGATGCTGAAATCAACGAGTTAGCAGCGCCTGTGTTATAGATTCACATGCTTTGCATTCTCCTGCCATCTGGTTTTGAGTTCCAAGGAACTGGAAGCAGCAGCTATTGACCCAGATCAGACTGTTTCAAAAATATCATAAGAGGATGTTCGAAGCATATGAGCTGCAGATTCTACACTTTGCATTAGATCGCCACCTGGTGTTGGGCTCGGGTGATTGCATGTTGTTGTCGTCTTGGAAGAAGTCTGTGTAGTCACGAGATAGGTGACTTCTCCCTTGGATGATAGTGCGCATGGGCATCGACTCCATCCTTAGATTGTTTTTTTTTCCACCACTGGGTTCGGATGCAACTTTTCCGCTCCAGTTCGAAAATATACTTTTCAAAGACTTTGACACGCAAAAACTTCTAAAACAAACTTTAACTATAATATACATAGACTCGACCTCATCACTTCGATTCCAGTCATCGACGCGGGCCGTTGGGCCTACCCACGTGGTGTGGTATACAACTCATGGAAAGGACACCATTCAAGAAATGCCCCGTGTGTGGAGCAATATTTCCACACAGCGACCATCACGAGGTGTGTAACCTGTTTTTATCACCTGAACACGACGAGTCCAGCTGCATAGCTTGTGCGTCCTTTTGATCCAAGAAGACTATTCGAGATCGGAGGGCCCGTCGACACGACATTCAGAGATCAGCTCCGGAACCGGTGGATATCTTCGAAGAAGGACCATGTGTCCCCGAGGAAGATTCCAATGATCTCCAGATCGTATCTTAGGACTCCGATGACTCCATACCATAAGGTCAACGAGTTAGTATGACTGCCCCTACCCTAGCCCCAACCCATAAACCAAAGGCTAAGGTCAAAACTCCGCCTTCGGGGCCCAGTCGAGACCAAGACATTGCTTTGAAAGCCCCACCATCGAGCCTGGCTTCGAAGAAAATATTAAAGCCTTCCGGTAGCTTCATACCGAGCAAACCGCACGTGCCGATACTACCAGCTCCCTCAGCACCGAAACCGAAAGAATTCCCGGTTCCGAAAAAGACTCAGAAACCGTCGACTCCTACACAGAAGACGGCACCGAAACCAATGAAGCCTGCTACGACCCCAAAATCTTTGGTGCCAAAACCCACAAAGCCTGATTCCGATGCCTCTAAGCCCTCGAACCAGGCCTCGACTCCGAAAACAATACCTTTGGTGCCGAAAAGTATGCCAAAGGACTATACAACCACTCCTAAGGCTAAAAACAAGCAAAAACCAGGCCCAGAGCCGAAAAAATCGGCGCCAAAAGCAATTTCTGAAGAAGAAGAGCTTTTTACACCTGATCCTTTGCAAAAAAGGATATACATAGATCCAGAAACAGGACATGTTTCCACCACACCACACAGGAAGAGTAAGTCAGATACAGCACCTACACCTCCATTGCCTGTCAAGGACGACTCTGCCACATCTCCTATACACCCTTCTTCTCCTGTATCTCTTTCTCCTGCTCTCCCGTTAAACATTTCACCTCAAAATTCTCCTCCTCATTCTCCACAACATACACCTCCTCTGGATGCTGATGATGATCAGTATAGCATGGGGGAGGGAAAGACCCAGACGACCCTTTCCCCTACCCAACAGGTTCATCAGACTGGGAATATCCAAACCCACAGGATATACCAGATATTCCTGACCCACATATATATCCATCTAAACCTTCTCCTCCAGAAGACAATATTGGGTTTGGACACTTAATTAATAGGGCTGCCATCTATCACAATGTAACCATGCATTCAGATGAGGCAGAAGAAGATTTTTTTACTAGACACTTTTGAACAGTCACAAAAATCTGTGCAAATACTGCCAATGATTAAAGGAGTCATTAAACATGCACCAGAAGTGTTTAAAGATCCTGTAAGAGCTAGAATCATAAACACAAGGATAGAGAAAAGGTACAGAGCAGCTTCTGTGGATCCTGCTTACATTAAAGGACAGCTACCCTTAGACTCCCTAGTAGTTTCAAACGCTAGGAAAAGAGCAAATTCCCAAACATCAGGCGAAGCACCACCTCCTGATAAAGAATCAAAGATCATGGATGCTTCAGGGAAAAGAATAGCTGCCCAAGCTAGCAATGCATGGCGCATTGCTAACACACAAGCCCTCCTCGCAAGATACGATAGGGCTCCCTATGATCAGCTAGAGAAGCTCTTACAACATCAACCTGACCAATATAAAGCACAAGCAGATGACCTCATACAAGAGGGTAAGCTGATATCAAATGCCTCCATTAAATGTGCACTAGATGTAGCAGACACTGCATCCAGGGAATCAACACCAGTGTCCTCCTAAGATGTCACGCGTGGCTACGCATTTCAGGATTTAAGCAAGAGGTACAGACTACTATCTTAAATCAACCATTCAACCAACAATTGTTTGCTCCAGAAGTAGACACAACTCTTGAAAAAAGACACTGACACAGCCAAGTCTATGGGAGCTCTGCAGTCTACACAAGCGAGAGGCTCCTTTCATTGCTCCTTCTACAGAGGAGGCTCCAAACAAGCTGGGGCAGACAATTCAGCTTCCTTTAAGACAAATACACAAGCATCCTCTAATAAAGGATACTTTAGAGGGGGCTACAGAGGTAATAACAATAAGGGAAGAGGTTGAGATAACAACAACAACAATCGATCCTCTTCCACCACTAAACAGTGACTTCCTTCAGCTCCCCCAACAGCATACCACTCCTGTAGGGGGGAGATTACCACAGTTCCTACCTGTCTGGAATTCCATCACAACAGACAAGTGGGTAAGACAGATTCTCCAGGATGGTTACTGCCTAGAGCTTACAGCTACCCCTCCAGATATACCACCCAGACAGCGTCCAATGTCCACAGAACATCTAACGCTGCTCCAACAAGAAGTTCTCTCATTGCTGCAAAAAAATGCAATAGAGCTAGTTCCATTGCAACATCAAAGAACAGGGGTCTACTCACTCTACTTCCTATTACCAAAAAAGGATGGGACACTAAGACCAATTCTAGATTTAGGGCCTCTCAATCTGTATATGCACGCAATCTAGGATTCATCCTAGACTCCTCCCTCTCCATGTCTAAGCAGGTCAACGCCATCTCCTCCTCCTGCTACAACACCCTCCGCATGCTCCGCAGGATCTACAAGTGGATACCGACCGAAACAAGAAGAACGGTGACACAGGCCCTCGTCAGCAGCAGACTGGACTACAGAAACGCACTCTACGCAGGAATCCCAGCCAAACACCTACGACGACTGCAACGCATCCAAAACGCCTCCGCCCGACTGATCGTCAACATTCCCCACCGCAGCCACATCACCCCCCACCTGAGAAACCTACACTGCCTCCCCGTCTACAAGAGGATCACCTTCAAGCTCCTCACCCATGCACACAAAGCACTCCACAACACCGTACCAGCCTACCTGAACATCAGACTCAGCTTCCACACCCCCACCCGCCAGCTCCGCTCCGCCAGCCTCACCCTCGCTGCTGTCCCCCGCATCCAACGAACGACCTCCATTTGCAGATCCTTCTCTTACCTCGTCGCCAAGACCTGGAAAATCCTCCCTACCCACATACGGCAGACCCAAGACCTACTCACCTTCAGAAGACTCCTCAAGACCTGGTTCTTTGAGGTTTAGCAGCACACTCCCCCCTCCCTTCAGCGCCTTGGGACCCTCACGGGTAAGTAGCGCGCTCTACAAGTACTTTGATTGATTGATATATACACTCAGACCATTTTCACATGGTCACTTTACAACGAGTGCTCCTATTATTGCAACAAGGCGATTTCCTCACTACACTAGACCTCAAAGACGCCTACTTTCACATTCCAATACATCCTTCTCACAGGAAGTATCTCAGGTTTGTGATAGAAGGACACTATCAATTCAAAGTCCTTCCATTCGGGGTCACAACTGCACCAAGAGTGTTCACAAACTGCCTAGCAGTAGTAGCAGCACATCTCAGAAGACAACATATCCATGTCTTCCCATACTTAGATGATTGGCTCATAAAAGCCAAGTCATTCAACCAGTGTGTTCAACACACATCTCACACAATTCAAACACTGCACGACTTGGGGGTTACAATAAACCACACCAAGTCACATCTACAGCCCTCTCATGTACATCAATACCTAGAGGCTACCATAAACACCAATACAGCTCTAGCTTATCCCAGTCCAGCCAGGATACAGAGTATTCAAACTTTAGTCACAAGGTTTCAAAATCAACACTCTCTCCCAGCCAGAGTGTTCATGCAATTAATAGGCATGATGGCATCTTGCATTTTTATTGTACCAAGTGCAAGACTGCAAATGCGCCCATTGCAGGAATGTTTACCACATCAGTGGAATCAGGCACAAGGACAACTAACAGACATGGTGTTGGTGGACAGCCGCACAGATCGCTCTCTGCAGTGGTGGAACACCAAAAACTTGTCCAGAGGGCGGCCGTTCCTAGAACCTGTTCCACAGACAGTACTGACAACAGACTAATCCCTCACAGGATGGGGAGCACATCTGCTCCACCACACAATTCAGGGAAGATAGACCGCTCAACAAAAGGTGCTTCACATCAATCACCTAGAGTTGCTGGTGATTTTCCTGGCACTGAAGTCCTTCCAAGTGCACATACAGAACAAAGCTGTCTTAATCCGGACGGACAACATGACAGCCATGTACAACATACAAAAACAAGGAGGCACACATTCCCTGCAACTATCCCAGCTCGCACAAAACATTTGGAGATGGGCCATTGCACAAAAAATATATCTGCTTGCAGAACACCTTCCAGGAGTTCACAATCAGATAGCCGATCTGTTAAGTCGACAGACACAACAGATTCACGAATGGGACCTACATCTGCAAGTTCTTCAACCATTCTTTCACAAGTCAGGTCATCCAGACCTAGACCTGTTTGCCACACACGAAAACGCAAAATGCCCAACCTTCGCCGCCAGGTTTCCACACCCGTTGTCCAAGAGCAATGCGATATGGATGAACTGGTCAGGTAGATTTGTGTACGCTTTTCCGCCAACCCCACTAATACCACTAATGGTACGCAAGCACAGACCACAGTCTCTCAAAATGATCCTGGTAGCTCCCACATGGGCACGCCAACCGTGGTTCACCACACTGCTAGAACTCTCTAGTTCCACACCAAAAATTGTCTCCGACACCACCTATGCTAATGCAGAACCATGGAGACATCAGGCATCCAGATCCAAGTCAACTGAATATGGCGATCTGGCTCCTGAAGTCTTAGAGTTTGGTTACCTTAACCTGCCACCAGACTGTATGAATATCATTAAAAAAGCCAGAAGACCTACTACTAGAGCTTGCTATGCTGCTAAATGGAAAAGATTTGCCATTTACTGCAATAATAATCAAATTGATCCATTAGATGCTTCCATCCAAAATATTATGTTACCTTCTCCATTTACAAAGATGTAATCTGGCAGATTCATCTATACGTTTACAACCTGCAGCCATTGCCGCATATCTACAGTTCCAGCAATAAAAGCTTTTATGGAAGGATTAAAAAGAATTATTCCTCCTAGGTAACCACCCTCTCCAGTGTGGAACCTAAACATTGTTCTTACCAGGCTCATGGGACCCCCTTTTGAACCTTTACATAAATGTGAACTACAATTTCTCACATGGAAAACAGTTTTCCCCATTGCTATTACCTCTCTTAGAAGAGTTAGTGAGATTCAAGCTTTAACCATACAAGAACCATTCTTACAATTACACCGTAACAAGGTGGTTCTAAGAACTAATCCTAAATTCCTTACTAAAGTAATTATTCCTTTTCATCTAAACCAATCTGTTGAGTTACCAGTGTTTTTTCAAAACCCAGGCTCTGTAGCAAAGAGAGCTTTACACACACTAGATGTCAAAAGAGATTTTCTCTTTTACATCGATAGGACCAAGTCCTTTTTGCAAAACAAAGCAACTATTTGTAGCTTTCTAATACAAACACAAGAAACCACCGGTCCTTGCGGAAGCACCATTTCACAGATGTGCATAAAGACGGCTGCACCCGACCGTCCTAAGCATTCTCCTTCACTTGGAGTCAATACTATACCAGGATACCCTTTCCTACAACCCGTACCTGCCGGGTCGGAAATATCACCGGCATATCGAACCCATGATTATTTGACCATTGAAAGCCCTGAAGAGTCACGGGTATAGCACTCGCATGATGAAGCACGTGTCGGCTGGTTATTTGCTTTGATGTCACCCTTCTTATCAGGAAGGCTAAATATATTTCATTTTGAAAAACAACGCTTCAGATCTGTATACCTTGTTTCATTGAATGCGGTTATTTGTTTACCATGAGTATCATGACCATATTTTAAACTTTACGTGTGCACGGGACTTTTTGTTCTAATCATTGAGTGAGCCCCTGTAACTCCCTACAGAGGTTTTAGGGTCTCCTCTGACCTGTAGCACCGTCATATAGTAAATACTTTTCATCAATCACTTACTGCTACCAGCCCAGGCGCCAATCTTCCTGCACACTCAGAAACATTACACAGAACCCTCAGTATTTGTAGCTTTCTCTCCACCACAGAAAGGCAACCCCATTTCTAAATCAGGAATTGCAAGGTGGATTGTTAAATGTATACAAATATGCTATCACAAAGTATAACGCACATTAACAGTTCCTCCTAGAGCACACTCCACACGCAAACTAGTAGCCTCTATGGCTTTCTTAGGGAACATTCCCCTAGAAGACATCTGCAAGGCAGCAACATGGTCTACAACACACACCTTCACTAAACACTATTGTGTTGATGTGCAAGCCAAGCAGCAAGCTGCAGGAGGCCAAGCTGTCCTTAAAACTCTCTTTCAAGCTACTGCAACAGACACAGGTGACCATCGCTAGGGGAGACACTGCTGCACAATCGATGCAAAGTGTAGAATCTGCAGCTCATATGCCTCGAACGGAAAATGCTACTTACCAGTATGCATCTGTTCTTGGCATGTAGAGCTGCAGATTTCTACACGCCATCCCGCCTCCCTGGGACCTGTATTTGTTCCAGTTTTATCTTAATTAGATATACACCCATGGACATCCTTTCTTTCTACTGACTCCATCATTTCCCATTATGGCGAAAAACAATCTAAGGATGGAGCCGATGCCCATGCGCACTATCGTCCAAGGGAGGAGTCACCTATCTCGTGACTACAAAGACTTCTTCCAAGATGACAACAACCTGCAATCATCCGAGCCTAACACCAGGTGGCGATCTAATGCAAAGTGTAGAAATATGCAGCTCTACATGCCAAGAACAGATGCACACTGGTAAGTAGCATTTTCCTTTCCACAGACATTGTTGTTTGAACATTCCTGATTGGGATTCAGGCCTGAGGTACTAGCAGATGTGCGGACTGTAACATGTAACAAGAGCACACTATCTGGTTCTCCAGTCAGTGATGTCATGCACAGAATCAGATAGGAATACAGGCTGACACATTTGTAGGATCACTGTAACAAGGTGTGATGCGTCTCACTTGAATGACTTCCTCAGCAGAAAAGAGGCTAGTCAGACCTCCACTCTCAGTGGTGGTGGGGGTTGTTTGGGGTTGGACAGGATTTGTCCTCCCGTTGGTTCTTGCAAAAACTGCATTCTCAGCAGGAGCACGTTTATTGGCGTGGCCTGTGACCTATCAAGAAATGCTGACAGGACCAAGGCGACATTGAAGATGAGGTCCTACTTCTATGAACTCACCGTGTATTTCACTCCAACAGACGACGTTACTACAAGTAAATGGTTACTGGCTACAGTAAAGAGATGTGTGCAGTTTTAGAGTTCCTGCCCCATTAAACATTTCAGTTCATAAGGGAATAAGGAAGAGACCTGTAACTAATTTCAAGTGGCTCTAAAGAGCCAAACTGAATGCAGTGTCGGAATAGTGTGCTAATTACAAAGAAAGGCTGAACATAGATATGCAAATCAGTCTTGACCCTGTGCCTCATGGGAACAGTCCAGCCCAAACTGCCAAGCCAGGTCTTCCCTGGACCGGAAACAAGCATCCTAGTTTGGTTTCGGGGTAACACCCCATATCAGCCAGGCTAGCTTGAATTAATTGGCAAAGTGAGCAAGGGGCCCACGTAGGGGCATATCCTGCCAACTTAGGGCCAACAAACCAAACCCAAGGAGATGATGGCTGGAGCGCTGAAACTTTTCAGACACTAACCCCCAGTCACAGATATGGGTTTAATCCATCATCGTTCTTCAGCTCACTTCGCCACCCCAGTTCAGACACAGCCATACGCAAATCAGTCCTGACCCTGTTCCTTATGGGAACTATGATGGATTCAACCCAGATCTGTGACTGGAGGTGAGTGTCTGAAAAGTTTCAGCGCTCCGTCCATCATCTCCTTGTGATTACACGGATCACACCGGCATCGACATGGAATATAACGTTGCTTTGTTATGCCTCTTTCCTTGGGGTGCATTAAAAGCACAGGCTGGAGGGGTCTCCTTCTGCAGTGCAATCTGCTGCTCTTGCTGCTGTATTATTGTATGACCGGGGCCTGTCTTTTGCAGTGCAAAGACCACTGGCATGATTGTCGCTGTACACCTGCCCCTCTGTGTGAAGTGATGGGTCACGGTCTCAGGGCTTGCGTACTCTTCCTTTTGAGTAGTGTTGCAAGGTTTTTTGGAAATGCTGGGAGACTGACACCTGTTCCCGTCTGATTGGTCATGTGCTTCCTGTTTAAGGGGCGCCCCCTTTCCTCCCAAGGTGGCAGCTTGTGTTGCTGCTGTGCAGAGCCTTCACCTGCTTGCAGCAAGCTACACACAGACTTTACTTGGAGGCCCAGCAGAGCGTGCCCTGCGTGTGAAATAAATGGCTCCAGACCAGGGAAAGAACGGTGGTTTTGCTGTGGTTATTGATAGAAAAGCCATTCATGATATCCGTTATTACAGCCCACTTAATGAAGGGTGTATAAACGTTGTGACTAGACTAACCATTCTCAGGCTTCCCAAGGTGCAGTGTACTATTAGGCCAACACCTGTTAGTTCTTTCCAAGGTTATTACCAAATGTTATATCAACCAAACAAATGATCACCTGGTGTCCCTTCGCAGGCCCCATTCAAAAATGTTGTACACGCTGGATGTCAGCAGGGCATTAAGATGTAACGTCGACTGGCATTAAACTCACTTTTGAATTGTTTGTGAGCTGCATCGGTAGCGTTAGAAGAAAAACACTTGCAAAGGGCCATTTCACGCAGAATCCACATTCTCACTTCCCTGCGCAGTGCATATGAAGCTACAACCAATACATGATACAAAGAAAGATTCCCAGCATGCAACCTACAGCACCTTTGCATTTAAAGTGATGCTATATATTCACGCGAGACTCACCTTTCTTCTTCTTGTGGGATAAGTTAATGAATGAAGCTCTTTCCACATACTTCTTGGCACGACAATTAGAAAATTGTATTGAACAATGTGGGGTCAGCAAACACAAGAAGTGGGTTACAGATTCCCCTGAGTAGGTTTGTTTGTGAAACTTTCTAACCTGTTCCGTATCCAACCACTAGATGGCAGGAGTGTGCAAAGCATTAAAGCATGTTGCTCCTACTTCCGCTTTAGTATAACAGAATTAGTGTTACAAAGTTAATATTACGGGTAAGTAACATTTCCTTTCCACTGCCATGCTCTGTACAAAATGGTTTGAGAAAGCTCTGGTGGTTCCAAGTGTCTTCTCAAGCATTCGCCTTCGATGGGTCTGTTTGTAACCTTCTCCTATGCAGCGTGGAATGGACTTTGGTGGTGCAGCCAAGAGCTTCAGTTTGTAGGGATTTGCTGAAGTCCGCCATATTGCTTTGTCATTTGGTTGTACCTTGAATACAGAGGCCTATCCATCATTATGCATGATTAATAGTGGCATGTGGTTTCCTGCTCGGATGACTGAATTCACCAGTGATTGGTTAATGCTTGCTGATTTTGCAGTCCAGAAATGGGTAGGTCCTGGCTGCAGGCTGTCAACCCAGGGCTGAAATATGAACGCCCACCCACCCCCGTCCTTCCTGCAGCTTTGTGGCCCTGCTCTTGCCAAGCTGCACCGTCCTCCCTGCATGAGTCTATCTGTCCTGCCTTTACAGATCCACAAACTGCAGACGGAAAACCATCAGATCAGACAGCAGACGGCTCCCGCGCACCCAGCGCCGGCCAGCAATGAGCGCCAGGAACCCAATCACCCTGCTCCGCACCGGCGGGACCGGCATGCGTTCTCCATGTACGAGCCGGGCTCGGCACTCAAGCCCTTCGGACAGCCAGTGGACGAGATTGTCAACAGATTGCAGCCCTTCCACTCCAATGTGAGTTGTTGTTTTAGGCTCGCAGGCGTTTCCGGCCTGTGGGTAGTCACAGCAGGGGGCCCGCAGAGAGAGGGACTTGGGGATCCTGCCCCCCTACACATATGTAACTTCTTAAACATGAGCCATGCGAGCCTTCAGGCAGTCTGGGGGCAGGCAGTCAGGGGCAGGTGTTGGGCAGGATAGTAGCTATGAAATTACCTACAGGCTGTATTCAAGGGGTCTTTGTGGGAGTTATGTCTCATTCCATCCATCAGCTGGAAGTGATGTTGTGCCCAGTTTCTAGGCTAGAATAGAGCGTAGTTTTTGGGGTCCTTTTGGCATGCCAGTTGGTGGGGTAGAATGTGGAATCGTTTGGCGATGCCTAGTTTCTTGAAGGACCTGCCATGTGCATGTGTGTGGGGAGGGAAAGGGATAGTTTTACGAGGGGTACCATTGGAGCTCTACTCCAGAGCAGCTGCAGCATAGGCACTTGTGGTACGGAGACCATTTTTGCAGACTTAATCAATTTCACAAGTTAGTTAATAAGCGTGGGAGTACAAAGGAGCGGTGGTATCGGTGAAAGGCTCCCTAGATATTGTCGCCAAGGATGTGGACACCAGCACCTAGTAATGCTTATGGAAAGTCCAGTGGCAGGACCGTGCATGCCACAGACATATGTCATGCAAATTTCGATACCGGAAATGCCCTCAAAAGATAATTGGTGACCGATATCGAGATATCTCTGCTTCCCAAGTTGGGGGATCCCTTCTCCCTTCCTTGAATACGTAAAACGCCTTGCCTCATCACCCCCGCCTCTGATTCAAACTGATCAGAACATTCTAATACTGTTAGTTTCAACCTCATAAATCATTATTTTGTAGTATCAGTACTACCACACTGACGTGTAAAACCATAAATATATACTTTTGTTTAGTTTAGTTTTGTGATGATCCTGGATCTAATGAGCTGATGTTCTGGTGACTGGAAGAGAAGGCTGAGCTCATAGAGTGGGCGAATGCCATTCATCTTACCAGCCTGCAGTTGTAGAATCCTACGTTTAGGCTTGTCCCCCCGCACACCCCTACCCAATGTTACTCCACCCTGAATCTGTGACGTCCTCACCTTGTTTGTCCTGGATGGGCTTTCTGTGACTGTACAGTGCTTTGTGTCGTAGATGCAGCATGCACAGTTGTATTAATATGTTCTTAAGAATGTGGACTTACAGTCTTTATGCATTGATGACATAGAGTTCTTGTGTGGTTCACGCTGAAATCACTGCACATGCACAAATGTCAGCGGCAACTACTCATGAACACCTGCTAAATACATTACCCCTTCACACACCATCTATTCCCCAATCTGTTAATCCGTGTCTCATTTACAGGCTCTTTAAAGCATGCAAGGATTTAGAAATTACCATAGAAACTGCCTCCGTTATCATACTCGGGAACTGACCGCAGCTCTACAGGAGTATTGAACAATATCCCAGGTCTGCCACGAGCCTGGACAGACTTGCAGCAATCCGCACCCACCTCTGAGCTCACAAGGCTCGAAGTAGCCTAGGGCGGCGAGAGAGGTGGAACTCTCCTGCCATTGGTCATTCCACTAACTTGTTTAGGTTTGTGGAGGCCATTTGGAAGCGGCAGATAAGTACCCACACAGACAGATACTCTAAACATGGTTTTCACTGCTTTGAGGTCAAAATAGTGAATAATCGTTTTTCAAATGCGTTGTTATGCCTCATGATTTCCAGTAACAGATGTAAACGTTATATAGAATTCTAGCTGGGGACCTGAGAGCTATGGGGATGTTTCTCACCTGTGGATTCTGAGTGACATCAAATAGACAACGGGAGTGAAGCTCAAGTTGCCTATGATGTCATTCAGAACCATGAGATGAAAAACATCCCTTTAACTCAAGATACCCATCTATAATATAATGTAATGAATGGTTCCCCAAAACTGCCCCCTGCTTATACCTGCCAGGCTTAGGCAAAGAAGTAATGAAGGACCTTACCTAGTATGCCATCTCCTCCCTGTCACAAATAGGAAAACAAATATTTACCAGCCATTCTTAACCAACACCTTCCACCTTCCACCTTCCTTGCCTTCCTTCCCTTCCTTCCCCCCCCTGCAGCTGCACTTTCTGCTTTCAGTCACAGTAGACAAGCAGCACTGTGCTGACAGGTTTTCAGAGAGCGCTGCCAGCCTGGCCTGGAAGGCCTTTGACGTAGCAACAGAGGGTAACAAGTGTTGTTCTTAACTAGCGTTATATCATAACATAGCCATAACATAGCAATGAATTACCAGATCTAGAGTCTGGTGTAAACGACTGACCCTTCCTATGGAAGGCATGATAACATAATAGAATTATAGAGGGGGAACAGTGAGTTATGGGGATATCTTTCACTGCAGGAATCCGAGTGACATTATATAGACAACGAGAGCGAAGTTTGAATTGTCTGTGATGCCACTCAGAACCCCGAGGTGAAAAACACCCACCAAATTCACTTTTAATCATCTATAATTTTATGTTATGTATGCCCCTTCCCCCCACTAAAACAGTCTCACCCTGCTTTCAACTATAAGCAGGGGCAGAGGATTCATGAAAGAGCCATACATAACATGGCCCCTCTTCCCTGTCCCAAATTTAAAATAAAATACCTGACCTTCTGTCCCCCACCGCTTTCGGCCTTCTCCTTCCCTCTCCTTTAAAAGCTGTGCTCCCTGCATTTCTGCGCTGCTCTGAGAGGCTCCCCCAGAGCCCAGCCAGAGCAGCCTTGGTGACCCACCGTCATTAGGTCACAGCAGAGAATTGTTACATTTAGAATATAACATTCACACTATTGGCTGTCAGCGAGAGCCATACATAACGTGGAATTATAGATGGGTAGCTATTCGTAACGGAGTCGTTTTTCAATAATCGATTCTTAGTGACAACATGAACACGGAGAGCAAAGCTAGAGTTGTCTGTGCTCTCAGGGGGAACCATGAGGCGGGTAAACCCCATTACTGGTGGCCGTTTGTGAACACTTCTATGCTGTGTATGACCCCATGACAAAAGCCGCACCATCCCCAGAAGATTCTCTTGTGGATTAGTTATGCAGGGGGAGAGAGAGTCTCTCTTCACCCACTGTATTTAGGGCCTACCCGCATAGTTCCATATCCCAATAATTTTTAAAAGAAAATTGCTTGCATCGTATCACTTTCCCGCTCACTTTCGGTTAGACCAGCACATACTAATATTCAGCTAAAAATACCTGGCCTCCCACCTCCCTCCATGCTTACCCTGGGCCTTCCATTGCCCTTCTAGTACAGGACTGCAATCTCCAGGGAGACCTAGCTGAAAAGAGTTTTGAGATGCTTTGCGCATGAACAGAAATCCAGTATTAGCCACTGACTGGGAAGCCCGCAGTCGGTGATGGCTAGAGTCACCCACTTTCCTCTCCCTCGCTGTGGTGTGCAGAAACATGAGCAGTGGAGGTGTTGATGGAGCTTTGAACGATCATGCACCATTCCCCGCTTTGCTTTTGGTCTCTGGAGAATAGGTTCTTGCAGGTCACCATTCACCTTTTAACTTCTTAACATGGGTCTCCGGTGATAAGGCAAAGTAGGGAGAAGGCCACAAAAGCGACTGCTCCCCCTGACCTCGTCACTTTGAAAAACGTTTCTTTTTCAGCTTCTTTAAAGTAATACCAGTGAATAAAATTGCTTTGAGCACAGTTTTCAAGCTAATGGCTTTCTTCCGAAGGCTAAGATGGCAGCAATACTGACCGTGGCCATCCCAAGCATGCTCAGTTCGGACACCTGTGCAGGCTCGGTTGTAAACAATTTGAGCCTGCCGCGGAACACATGGTAAATGTGCTCTCATGTGACTGGTTAAACTGCCGAAACTTTGCAGACTAACTGCCCATGACCAGTAAAAGTTTAAAAAAAAAAAAATCACTAAATCACTTTTTTAAATATTTTTTTTATTTTTTATATACAGGTACTCATACACAATCATGTACAATGCTGACATATAAATATGATGAACCTGATGGCAGCGATTCCCCCAGGTATATCTAGTTTTCCCCTCTTTGGTCTTTAGTTGTAATCTTGTGAAGCAAGGCAGATTTAAAGTTACCAGAAGCAGGGCTATGCAGGAACACTGACTCTCTTCCTCTTTGGGTAATCCTGTTCCGGCCAAAGGTCACACCCACCTTGCAAATCATGTGACCTTGCACTCTCCAGAGATATGCCTCATATGTACTTGATCTGTCTGCGTTTGTGTTTTCTTCCCATTTATTTACATAGTCCTTGATTCTCTTCTCTCGTGTTTTTAGATACGAAAAGGTGTTTCTGCCTCCTCTGTCCCATTCCCACCATCCTCATCACAGCTCTCCTGCTATCAGGACGGGGGCAGGCACATGGTTAAGTACCACTTGATTTGTCTATGTTGAAGTTGAGTGGTTGGGGAGCATGCTCAGGTGAGAATGAAAACAAAAATTGATGAGGCAACTCGGTATCCCTGGGAACCTAGGCTCAAAGTACACCAGAAACAATGGTACCCTTGGGAGACACTAGCTAGCATAAGCTTCTAATGCAAAACAAGATATATTACTCATCTATATGTGATTAAACAGTGTTTTTAATTACTGTAAAATCCTGTCCAACAATACATATGTAATAGGTGCTTTAGTATTCAGAGCAGTGAGTGATCAGTGACAACAGTGAGTTTCCTTCAACATTGCTGAGTATTGTAACACTCTCAATAAAGAAGGACTCGGAATTAGAGTATGTTTTGGTTACTACATTATTTATCAGTCAAGAAGTTAATAAGTCATTGTTTCGACTAAATATAACAATCACCCAATGGGAATGAAGTACAGTAGTGTTCCTGTATCGACATTAGTTATTCACCAGGGGTGATTCACCAGGGGTTAGGAAGTGTCTCCCTTTTTTTTCTTAGATTACTGTTCTGCTATTTAATATCCCCAGATTTGTTGTTCAGATATAGAGGTCTTCCTCATGATTTTCAGTGTTAGGTTAGGCTTTTCCGAGTATGCATGGGCATTTATACTTCACTGTGCTTGCATTGAGATAATTGATTCGCCTTGATTTCTTCATTCCCGTAGGTTGCTTCCTCTATTTTATTCTGATGAAGACCCAGCTTTAAGTTATTTAATGGGTTGAAACATCAACTTATTAGCTTGTTGACTGTTAAATAACATAGAAACCAAAACGTTCTGACATTCTGAGTCCTTTTGTATTGAGATTATTAAACTGCTCAGTCAGCAAAGTTGATGTATTATTCTTTGCAACTCGCACCACAGCACTTGTATCACTGATCACTCACACTGTGCCGCCTATGTTTTGTTTATTTTTTTTTTTTTTTTAAAACCTTTATTGAAGAACAGGTATAAGTACAAGCGCTGGCCAACAACCACAGGGGCCGGCCGCAAAGTCAGGAGAGGCAATAAACATAGCAATGTACACGACAGAATGAGCACAGGATGGATGCAACAAACATAACATCGCCAGCGCCAGGATAAAGAGGTTTCATTTTACATTATATAAAGGAGGCAGTAACCACATCTACCAGCGCGTCATGCAGCATATACCGAAAGAGAAAACGGGGGGGGCGGGAGGGAACAGCCCCCCACGCAAGCCGATGATATAGTAGGGCGGAGCCCAAAAATCACACACGCCCACATCAGGTACAAAATAGACAGAGAATACCAACAAACAAATAAAGTGGACGCCATACGTAACAGCCCACCCGCCCCGAAAAGGGAAAAAGTGCAGACGCTAATGAGACTAAGGAGTAAACACCAAGGGACGCAGCCCACCCCCTGAGAAAGACAAAAAGGGACCATAGAAGAAAACAAACTAAAACAACAAACACCCCTCCCACCCTACATCACTGTAATGGCTACGGTCTACCCCACTAACAGCGTGCCTGTCGCCCAGATTTACCCGAAATATAGAAAAAGGAAACAACAACAAGAAGAGAGGAAAATAAGAAAGGGAGAAAGAGAAAAGGAAAGCAAGGAAAAAGGAAAAATTATAAAAGAGCAAAAATAGGTCCCATAGAAACTAACAAAAATGAAATATAACCCCCCACCCTACACACATGCAGAGGCTATGGTCTACCCCCCCCCTAGCAGCGTGCCTGTCGCCCCATAAACCCGAAATGCAGCAAGAAAAGAAGACGGAAGAAAGGAGAAGAGAAAACTAGTGAAGCGTAGAAAAAAGGAAAAAAAGAAGAAGATAAGAAATGAGAATTTTCACACAGGAATAGAGGGAGGAAGAAAAGGACAAGCTGATCTATCACTCCCAAAAGAAGGATGCGGGGAGGAGCCCACACAATAATAGATCTCCCGGACCCCAAGCCGCCCGCAACCCCTACGCATTGCGAAACAAATGGTCAGCGCCATGCAGAAGCGGAGGAAGAATTCCGATGAAGCAAGCGGAGCAAGCCAGGAACAGGCCCAACCCAGGCCCCGCCCGCCCATGCACCCAACACACTAAAAGACCTAGCCCTGGCCCGATCTAAGATGTCCTCCTGCGCCCGCCCCCCCCGGGAAGCCAGCAACCGCGAAGAGAAGGGGAGAGCCCACCCCCCCAAGAACAAAGAAACAAAATGGCCACACTCGGCAATAGTGAAGAGTCCAAGGACTAAGTAAAATTCGCCAGTCCCGGCCAGAGTCAACACGTAAATGGAGCAGAATGTCAAAATCCTCAACACCACACATTGTGGGAGATAACGATGTCCCCAAGAGATAGGCACAGTCGGACAGGATAGGCAAATACTGAAGCAGCGGTCCCTGGAACCCAGTGGGCGAGGTTGCTTTCCGTGTTGGGGAGAGAGACAATGTATCAGTGCACAGGCGGGAACAATGTGGCTCGTTCGCCATGAACCGGCGAAGCTGCTGATCAATTCCACACGTCTCCGGCAACAATGTCTCACAGACCGGGGACCGCGGAGGCAGTGTAGCAGAGCAGGGAGAGAGGACGGGCAGAGTGTAGTCCAAATCAGCCAGGCAGCTATCAACTTTCCCCTCCAGCAGCCGCGAGCACGTTTGCCAGGCACCCCGCAGTCTAGTCAGAGCCAGGAAAACAGAGGTGAGAGTAGCTTGAGAGTGTAGCTCCATTACCTCCGTAATATAAGACGCGTCAGTCAAATCAGCTCCCCAACGAGGAGCAAGCCGGGGATGTCGAGCAGGAGCCAGGGCGCCATCCGCCATTGCCTCAAAGGAACCGGTCGTCATGCTCCCACCGTCAAAGCAAACAGTGATTCCAGGCAGAGCCGGCGCCAGGAGAAAATGAACCGCTCCCTCGGGACCGGACAGGTCCGCAGTCGCAGGCTGCACACCGTGGGGGGGGGGCCCCTCTCCGATCGGCACAGGAGAGGCGAGGCAGTGAGGGAGTAATGGCCGCCGAGGCGCCCCCGGCAGAAGGGAGACAATGGATGGCGATCCCGCAGCTTTTAACAGGGGGAAGGAGCAAGTCAGGCTTACAATCGGCCAGCAGTTCCAATCACCCGATCGCCAACGGAGAGGCCGGTTAACCAGTCGGTCAGCCCAGGATGACGGCGCCGCTACGAGGTAATTGGTTCCTGTAGCCACGGCAATCACAGGCGGCGCTGTGTGGAACAGGTCCCGGGACCAGGGCTGGGGTCGTCCCCTTCGTGGATCTCGACGTTTCTCAGGGTGCCGGGCAGGCAGAAACTCCGGAGGGACACCTCCGGAATCAGGAAATCACCCCCGACACTACGCCGGTACTCAGGTACAGGATAAGAAGCAGGATTATTGCGTGGGATACAAGGGCTCGAGGAGCCGGGAGATTACACGTCCGTCTCCGCGGCCATCTTGGCTCCTCCCTATGTTTTGTTTATTTGATATGGTTTTGAAGTAATTAAGCCCTCTGTTTAACCACATACAGATGAGTAATATATCTTGTTTTGGCAGAGAAGCGTATGCTAACAAGCTTCTACCAAGGGAACCATGGGTTCTTGTTTACAGGTACGAATGAACAGCAGATGTGAATTTAGGGAAGGGGGTAGTTAGCTGCACCCCTCCCTTGATTTTGCTTTCAAAGTCAATGTCTCCAAGTTGAGTATGGTTTTGTATCCATGTAAAAAGGACAGTGAACTTCCTTTATGGGTCAGGGTGTACTCCGATTGTGTGTTCTGCCCTGAAACAACAGGGACTTAGTGAGTAGGACTAGCAACTCTGGTCCCTATGGTGTGACTCAAGCCTCATTGGCCGTGCACTGTGTACTAGCCAGCCTAGAAAGGGTCGGCGTCATTGACTGGCACCAGAGTTTTTTTCATTTTAATTCAAAATCCTGCCAGCCCAGCCCCCAGGAAGTCATCACTGCTGCCTGGGCAGGTCTGCCTGAAAGAGTCAAAAGCAAACAGCTGGTTGAGTCTTGTCGACACGTGCTACCATCAAGATGTTGTTAATTTGGTAAAATCCTGCCAACTCGGGCCCCATTGCGGTGCCAGACAAGTATGCAGCAACCAGGGAGTTGCTGTCTGAGAGACAGTGTGAGACAAGATAGACACCAAACGGAAGCGAGTACCTTGCTTCTGTTGTGCAGCATTCAGTACCTTGCTTCTGTTGTGCAGCATTTTTTGGAAGTTTGCTATTTCAGCCACTAGCTCTTACCAATCCCAGGACCACCATTGGTGGTTGTCCCATTTGGTACTGGAAGTGCTGTGCATGGGTTTCCGTTATGCTGAGATCTGGTAAAGATTTTCAACAAGAAGTCTCACATTGTGGAGGTGCTCAGCTCAGACCGATAAGAGACCAGGGGCCTTTTTATCACCTTCACTTGGCAGTCCAGATCTCAGGTCCTTTAGATGTCTCAGTTAGCCAAGAGGAGATCACAAATGGGTCATCTGGATTCTTGGGACAATATATGCCACAGTAATAGTATGTCTATTGACTACAAAGGAGGAAATATTGTTTCTGATCTTAACAGAAGAACGCACAACAACAGATAACAAATTTGAGTCTACTGGGACAGGGTGTTTAAGGAAGTAATCCCCTTCTATTGTTGGAGCACTGACTCCAAATAAAGGGTATTGGATAGCTCTTGAGGGGTAGAATAATTTGAAATGCTTGTGCTTAGGTTTGGAAATAGTACCCATTGATTCGGGGCAAGAAGAGGAGACACGGGTTGATTGGATATATATCTTTCCTTTAGTCTATTGAGTTGCTTTGCTCACTATTTTTCTAATGGTCTATTTACCTGTTTAGACAACCAAGATGGAGCGCCATGGCAGCGGCACTGACAGTGATTATGACAACACCCAGACAAGCGAGTCTATAATAAGGTGAGGCGATGCTGGTGAGCCCAATCTGATGTGCTGTGTTAGCCCCTTTGGCAGTCCAGGTGCTGATGCAGAAACTCAGTAATAAAAAGATAGCTTTGTAACATGGTATCTCTTGTAGATACATACTCTTTGACCATGCCATGTAGGAGTATACTAATCAGGGGACTTTTATGACCTATTTCAAGCAGTCAACCCAGTATGGTACAAGCCAGTAACCTTTCAGTCTGCAACTGCAGTATGTTTAACAAACAGTAAAAGGAAGAACTAGAAAAAAACAGAAAAAAGTAGTGAAAAGAAGTGAGCAAGAGGAAGGCCCAGTCAATTAGGCTTGGTCTTGCTGGGCAGCACTGTGTAGATATCCTTTTTGTTTTGGCGCTGCGTATTTTGTGAGATAGCCACCACACTAAGGTTCATAAACTGAAGTAATTTCTTTTTGTTGTTAGTCTGTTGAATTTATCTAAAACGTATATGGATTGATTAGATGACGTTCCTGTGCACCAGAATGTTATTAAATCATTGTTGCTGTTTTTTCTCCCCTGTGCTCCTTCTGTAACTTCTCTCTTCCCGTCCCTCTCTGGGCTGGCAGTATGGATGGTAGGCGATTCATGGACATGAGTAGAGACGAGGATTTCCACCATGAAATCGATGACCTGGACCTAGAACTAGACTCAGGACTTCCGAGCACAGAGGACGTGATCCTGAAGACTGAACAAGTCACCAAGAACATCCAGGAGCTTCTCCGGGCGGCGCAGGAGTTTAAGCACGACAGGTGAGAGATGGCACCTGAGAAAGGCCACTCTACAGCTCCCCAGGTGGCAAGGTGTGGTGTTACACACTGACCACAAACCACTTGTTGATTTGTTCAGCACTAAGGGCGTGGGAAGCGCTATGCCTAGAGTTGCCAAATGGCAGGACCGATTTCCAGAATATCATTATTGTGTGGAATACGTGCAAAAGTAATGTAGTTGGGGATTTTTCAACAATCACATAGGCATATTATGTCAAAATACATTGTACAACAAGCAGGGCACACTAGAGGGACTAAATGTACAGTGGAAAGGGATACGAATGTGGGTTGTGAGAGGAAACACAACATTTTGTATAATAACCTACATTTTTGAAGTCTTCCAAAGCAGAGAGGGAGAAAGTTTGTCGTTTTTGTCTCTGTTTATCTAAAAAGTTCTTGGTGAAATCTGACAGATGCCTACACATACCCAACTGAACACATTTACCCAACTATTTACTAGAAAATAAATGTGTTAAAGGGGTGTAACACCACCCCCCCGAAGGTACTCCCCTGTTTATTGAGCAAGTGTGTAGAGATTCACTGGTACGGGATAAAGTTTTATGTCCAGTAACAAATTGGTTGATGGTTGGGCGGGGCGGCCCATGCTAAAGATGTTGGTAAATAATTTACACCTTACTTGCACATTGCGTCAGAAATAATTTGTGTGTAAAGTCTAGTGCTTTGGGTTGATCAATTGTTACTACCCATTGACTTGAGGCAATAAGTGTTGTGTATGGATCACGAGGGGCACTTAAGTATCCATGCTCTGAAGTGAAGAATAAGGGAAGATTTTTTGTGGCCTAGAATTGACAAGTCTGTTGAATGTTTTGTGTGCGATTGCGAAAGTTGTGGGGTGAGTGATGAAAGTCAAGTTACCAAACCATCCGCGATAATTCCTATTGAGACAGACATGTCTCCGTGGTCCAAGTTGGAGTTCGATACTGCTGGTCCACTCAAGGTCCAAACATGTCGACAGGTGGATCCTTTCACATAGGTGGTAGTATAGTGGTCGTTGTGAGAAGAGCTGAGTCAGCGTGGGTATCGACTTCCAAGATCAACGCCACTAAAAAGAAGCAGAAACTCTGCAGAATGGCTGAAAGTTTATTCTAGAAGTACAGGTACCGCCACCAGTACCCTCACCCAGGGCGAGCTGTTGGTTCCCAACTGTAACAACACACTGCATTTCACGTTCCATAGACTCGTGAGATGCAGCAGTCCCAACCCAAGGTTGTGTGCTTATCCGAGAGTCACACCAACCCATGAAACTGTATAAGCCGTCAGTTTACCTTGTGCTTACCTGAGAGGTAAAAAAGGGCTGAACAAGAGGCTCACTATAAGATGCCACCTTAAGATAGCATCATTATCATCTGACTGGTACCTTAGGGTTCGCTGGCCGGTGCTGATACCTGGTGTAGTGCCTCAGCCATGACCTGGAGGAGTGCATCATGCTCTCCTAGGGGAGAGAAATAGGCTTACCAGTTAGAGAGCAAAAGGCTCACATAAGGCATAAAAGCATGTGCCTCTGAGTGGGGGACAGAAGACCCAGCCTTACCTTGTACAAGCAGCACGTCACGTATGCAGGACTGTACGCTTACTAGCTGCACCTGTGTGCAAAATTATGGACCCTTTGCTTCCTCTTTGGAGAGTGATACAAACTCCGGTTTCCATGGAGACTTGTGCTACAAGTTGTTGGGTTTCCTCTTTGCCCAATGATGACACTTTGCATAACATAGCTGGATGCTTTCTTATGTCCATTTGTACCAGTGCGCACAAACAGTTGTGATTAGTGTGCCCGAATGTGACTGCCAGAATGTTATTGTCTGGCACAATTGTCACATGCACCTCTCATCCACCTAGTTGCATCCATGCATGCGATAAGCCCTGCTATCAAAGTATGACCATCAGCCAGCAATAAGGTGAGGGTCTTTAGTCAAAATAGTCTGCCAGATTCTGCGAGCGGATACAATCGAGAAGACTTGTTTTTGTGGAGTATTTGCAAATCTGCGGGTGGATCTGCCTTAAGGATGGTTTCCTATTCTAACCCCACTCCTGGAATATTTAATGGAAGTGTGTTATTTGGGCGCCCCTGGTGCTCCCAGCCATATCACGCGTTGCAGTTGGATTTTACAGAGACTACTCATTTGAACATGTCTGACATTGTCTAATGGCACCACATAATACTCCATTGATCATACTTGCAGGGATTTAAATGTATGATCTACAGATTGCCCACAAATATCTGGGATGATGCATTTAACCCATTGAACTACCTTGCCTATTCCGGATACTTCTAGAATGTGTACACCATGCATAAGAGCTTTTGTTCTGAGAAGTCTTTTAACGGGATAACAGAGAGTAGGTGTCTATATAACACTCCTCATTTACTATTATAAAAAATTATTTAAATCCTTAACCATGCTTCGCGTCTCATCTCACCACATGGGTTTAAACTATAACCTGGGCCGTGGTCGGATCGATCCACTGGAATTGCCAGCTAGATTGGTTCATTATGTGACCAAATAATCCGTTTCAGAACACAATTTCTTCGTATATCCAAATTCCACTTGGCTTGTTTTCAAATGCGTCTCAGAGCATCGAAAACTCCTTGATCAGGGAAATGCACAATGTATTCATTGAATTGATTCTGTGCTGCAATTGAAAGCAAACTTTTAATTTCATTATTATTTTTCTATTGAAACTAAATAATCCTTACGGAAATCAACATGTGCCATTTGTAATTAGTTGTCAACCGCTTCACTTTTTAAAATGAAAACACTGCACAAGCACTGCAATAAAATATAAAATTGGAATAGTAAGTATTTTCTTCGCCATTTAGCGTGCTAAAAATAATATAAAGAACTCCATGCAGTCTTTTACTTTGAGTTCGGCACGAAGTGTAGCTAATTTTACAATTTATTACCCTGTGCTTCTGTAAAGATTTCAATTGGAAGATGTTTTTTTAATGTTTTATCTTTGCTTCAGCTTCTCTGTGTGTTCAAAGAAGTTCATTATGCTTTCCATGAGCAGCCAAAGAACATGACCGCAACCTAGAGAGGCCCGAGCTCCCGATCCAGGGCCCAGTCTATCCGGCTAATTATCTGCGACCCATTCTGCCCGTAAGAGTACGGAGAAGCGGCGGAAAGTGCCCGGTATCGTATGATACCAGTTTTGTTGCTGAGCGACATTTCCTGAGACAGCGGCGGAGTGCGGCGTCCTGGGGCCTACACGCAGACGGCAGAAGGGTGCTAAAGTTTGAGGAGTGCCCAGTGGCGGTGGCCTGGAGGTCGGATCGGGGAGGAGCGCAAGTTACGGTTGGTGGAGCGCTCC
The DNA here is from genome assembly GCF_964261635.1 of Lissotriton helveticus. Lineage (NCBI taxonomy): Eukaryota > Metazoa > Chordata > Amphibia > Caudata > Salamandridae > Lissotriton > Lissotriton helveticus. The sequence continues at coordinate 357,138,889 of NC_136061.1, forward strand.
CTCCGAGATATTGAGTGGCGGTGCCCGACTGCACAGCCCTGTAGCAGGAGGCACGGTTTGGTGATATCCCCGCAGCGTGGCCACACTATAGTCCCTGTGACGGCCGGGGCGAGGGCAGACAAGAATCCCCTGCCGACATTTTAGGTACGTGCACTGCCGCTCGCTGTGAAGCGGCCTCATATTCACCGAGGTCCGTGCAGAGGCACACCGTGCTTCGTGGGAGGGCTGCCTCTCACTCGCAAACCTTGACGCTGCTGTGAACATCTGCCCTCGGGGGCTGCCCTGCCAACAAGTGCCATTCTGGGAAGGAAGGTCCCACTATCTGTATGCCTAAAGGGAATGAGCTACAGTGCAACATTGATACTTGAGACCTGATATCTACACAGCAACTACCCCACCTATACTCAGGGCGCGCACAACGCTCATATCCTGCGCGGTGGTACGGAACAGCGGGGGACCTAACCCCTCTGCTTTGACATCCAGCAGAGGCACGCGCTTGGTGGCATACGGGTCCTGAAAGTTTGTACAACCCTGAGTACAAGGGGGCGTCTGGACTAAACGGCTTACCGTGGCAGTATAGTGGTCTGTCCAGCAGATGGCAACAATCAATGGCCCGGATCCACGTGGATCCATCACTTCTGCAGCCGCTATGAGCAACAGAAACGCGAAAGAGACTAATCAGGCGAAGCTGGATAAATTCGCGTTCACAAAGTCGCAAGGAGATGCGCAGGACAAAGACGTCCCATCATCGGCTGGAGCGACTGGTGGAGTCACGCAGGAGGTGATCCTACAAGACATCATGACCACCCTGAATAAGGTGGACTCACGCATTGAGGCTCTCGCCGTTGCTCTTGCCCTGATCCGCGCCGACTTTAATAAAATGTCCACCAAGGTTTCGGAAGTCGAGACTATGACGCCGGCCCTATCATCGGACACTTCCACCCTTAGAAAAACAAGTACAGCAGCTGGAGGCAGACCACAAACTTCTGGAGACTTGCCTCGAGGATCAGGAGGGGCGATCGAGGCGGAAAAACTTCTGATGGATACATCTGCCAGTGGATTCCTCACCTTGTGAATATCCCCTTGTGTCAGCAACATTCGGAAATTCTTTTTGTAGCTTCGCGCTGACGTGGACGACGTCACAGAGGCACGGTATCGCGCGTGGCTCAGCTGACGTCACCGACTCCATAATAGGCCCATGCCGGCGTGATGACATCAGTTCCCTTTTTTCCGCGTCGTCGACGCTAACGGTTTTCGAGGGATCCTCTGTAGCTGTTTAGTAACTTTGCTACTGTTTGTTCTTTTCGGTGTCTTCTTGCTTCTTTGTCTCCTGTCGAGATGTCCACGAAGAAGACCGGATTCAAGCCGTGCGGAGAATGCGGCAAGATGATGTCGATTACGGATCCGCATGAGTGCTGCGTTTGTTGTATGAGTTCGAACCATGACGTCGAAGAATGTTCTTCTTGTAGGAAGATGAATCCCAAGGCACTTCGTGAGAGGGAGGCAAAGCTCCTTGTTGCCAAGTTGAAGAACAAGAAGGACAAGAAGAGATCGAGGTCACAGACTCGACGGTCGAGGTCTCGTTCGAAGTCGCACTCTAGGTCATCTTCAGCGCATGCTTCAAGGTCATCAAAGAAGAAGCACAAGAAGAGAAGTCATGAGTCTCATCATCACTCTGGGAAGGACTCGAGCTCGAGACCGAAGTCGCAGGTGAAGTTGCTTCGCCAGGATGTGGTGACTCTGACTCCAGAGGTTCAAGACTCCTAGGGTGAGGCTTGTCAAATCCTTCTCCGGCTCCAACTCATTCACCAGTCAAGGAGGGTGAGGGGGAAGTAGAAGGAGAAGAGGAGGCTCCGTTGCCTGCGGGTTCGTTGACCCCGGTGCACCAGCCTGAGGTAGAGGTCGAAGTCGAGAAGACTCCGCTCCCTCGAGAGCAACCTGTGGGCTCTTATCCAGCTTTTCCGGCTCCAGGTTAGGACCCTACTCAGTTCCTGAATGCTATGTATGGAGTGTATTCCAGAGCTATGTACCCCTCTGGTGCACCGGTTGGTCCCACGGGTCCATTGGCATTCAATCTGGGTATTCCCCAGACTTACGCTCCTGCGCCTTTCATGCCATTCATGCCGGCTCAGACGCCGCCTTGGCATTTCTTGGTGCCGCCGAAGCCTTCGACGCGATACCCTCGATGCCGATACCCTCGATGCCGAATCCGATCCGACCTCATGTTCAGCGTCTGGCCCTCCGGCTTCGAGTTCGACGCTGGCTCCGGCAGAGTCGATTCCGGATCTGTCGACGTCATTCCTGAAGGAGAGGTCTAGGCGTGAGGCCCAGAGGCTTCTGGAAGAGCAGAGGTTCTGTGATGCAGACATAGAAGAGGGTGAGCTGCAGGATTCGGAGGATCTTTTCGACGATCTAAGAGAGGCTAGTGGCCTTAAGCTGTTTCCTGATTGGGAATTGGCCTCTGTTTCTGACGCCCCTTCTAAGGATGTGACCCCTTATCACGTAGTTATAAGGAAGGCTGCAGATTTGTTGAATATAACTCTACCTACTGCAGAGTTATAAGTCCAATATACTAACAGAGGTCCTCCATTCACCTACCTCTGTTGTCAAGCCTATGCTCCCTTTCAATGATGCTTTGGCGGAGCCTAAATCTGAGGTTTGGAAAAGACCGCTTACAGGCCCTGCTGTTTCGAGGGCTGTTGCGAGAAGGTACAGGGTGGCGCCTGGTGACCCATACTTTTTCTCCACGCACCCCTTACCAGAGAGCTTGGTTGTGCAGGCTGCATGCTCGAAAAAAACTGTGGGCGCTTTTCCACAGGTTCCTGGGGATAAGGAATCGAAGAAGCAGGACCAGGCTGCGAAAAAAGTATTTCCTCGGCAAGTATGGCGCTCAAATCAAGAAATGCTACTTGTCTTATGGGACGCTATATCCATGCAGTGATGGATTCAGTCAAACAGCTGGTTCCAAAGCTTCCTGAGGAGGATAGGAAGGATTTTCAAGAGGTGATTGCTGACACTCAGGCTGCTGCTAAGCAGGTCATTCAGAGTGGGCTGGACTCTGCTGACTCGGTGACAAGAGTGATGGGATCTTCAGTGGCCACCGGGAGAGCTGCATGGCTGAAGTCCTCCGAATTCTCTGCGGATGTTCAGGCTGCCTTGATGGATTTGCCCTTTGATGGGTCCGGTTTATTTGGGGAAAAAGGCTGACGCCGCTTTAGAGAGGTTTAAGGACAGCAGAGCGACGGCAAGATCTTTGGGCCTACAGTCCAGGGGTACTGTGGGAAAAAGATTCAGAGGATTTGGCAGGTCTTCCTTTCGGACCTACAAACAATCGCAACAGCAGCCGCAGCAGCAGCAAAATTTGCTGTACAAGTCATACAGGGGCAGGCAAAGAGCTCGTCCTAGAGGTCGTCAAGCTTCCTCCTCCTCTTCCTCTCCCCCCCCCCTCCCAACACAGCAAAGCAGCCCTAGATCTGCCATTCCGGATCATGCGGGTCCAGTGGGGGGCCGGCTTACCTATTTTCTACGGGATTGGGTAATCGGTCACTTCGGACCTATGGGTTCTCAATCACGTGGAGAATGGGTATGCTCTTGCCTTTCAGGAATTCCCTCCTAACTACCCTCCTTGCCAAGGTTTTTGATCGGAGGACCATCTGCTGCTCCTGCTGGAGGAAGTCCTGGCGTTGCTAAGAAAAGGTGCGATAGAGGTGGTTCTAGAGCAGGAAAGGGGTCGAGGATGCTACTCCCGGTATTTCCTGATTCCCAAGAAGGATGGCAGACTTCATCCAATCCTGGATCTCAGGGCCTTGAACCTTTACCTGAAGCAGGAAAAGTTCAAGATGCTCACCCTTGCACAGGTTCTTCAGACGCTGCTGAAAGAAGACTGGATAGTGTCGATCGACATGCAGGATGCGTATTTTCATATCCCGATCCTGAAGTCGCACAGGAAGTATCTCCGTTTTACGGTGGGGTCGCAACACCACCAGTTTGCGGTCCTTCCGTTTGGTCTTTCTACTGCGCCTCGAGTCTTCACCAAGGTGATGGCTGTGGTGGCTGCACATCTCAGAAGGTCAGGTATTCCAGTATTCCCTTATCTGGACGATTGGCTAATCAAGACGGAATCTCCAGAGAAAGTGCTCCATCATTTGCAAGTCACAACTCAGTTGTTGTACCGGTTGGGTTTTTCGATAAATGTACCCAAATCTCACCTGGTGCCCTCACAGCGCAACCTGTTCATTGGTGCGGTACTGGATACAACTGTATGTCGGGCATTCCCTCCACAACAGCTGATTCGCGACATACAGGAGATGATTCCTTTATTTCACAATGGAGCGGTCGTTCCAGACCTGAAGGTCCTCCGTCTGCTCGGTCTGATGGCTTCCTGCATTCTGCTGGCCAACCATGCACGCTGGCACATGAGGGCTCGGCAGGCAGTGGTTTCAACACAACGGAGATCTCAGGGAGTCTATCAGGATCTCCAGAGAAACTGCGGCGGATCTGTCATGGTGGAGCGTGGAGGGCAATCTGTCTCAAGGAAAGCCTTTCCAACTGCCTCCATCGGTGGCCACGGTAATAACGGATGCATCCACTCTAGGGTGGGGTGCTCATCTGGGGGATCTGGAGATCAAGGGTCTTTGGTCTCCAGAGGAAAGGTTGCTTCATATCAACCTTCTGGAATTGCGGGCGATTCGTCTGGCGTTCAGGGCCTTCCTCCCTTCCCTTCGCGGTCGGTCGGTTCAGGTCCTGACGGACAACACGACCGTGATCTGGTATGTCAACAAGCAGGGAGGAGTGGGGTCGCAGTGTCTCTGCAGAGCGGCTCTGCGTCTCTGGTTCTGGGTTCAGGACCATCAGATTTGTCTGATGGCGAATCATATGGCCGGAGTTCTGAACGTGCGTGCGGACAGTCTCAGTCGGCAAATTTCAGCCGATCACGAGTGGAGGCTCCATCCGGAGGTGGTTAGTCACGTCTTTCGGACGTGGGGAACTCCTCAGGTGGACTTGTTCCCCACTCACGAGAACGCGCACTGCCCGTCATTCTGCAGTCTCCAGTTTCCGATGCAGGGAGCACTAGGAGACGCCTTTCCGTTGAGTTGGGGCTCACAACTTCTTTACGCGTTTCCTCCCATACCCTTGATTCCTCGGGTTCTGAGGAAGATTCGCCAAGACCAGGCCCAAGTCAAATTGATCGCCCCGGATTGGCCAAGAAGGGTGTAGTATACAGATCTTCTCCACCTCTCCTCGCGCCTGCCGCTCCGTCTCCCTCTCAGGGCAGACCTCCTCTCTCAGATGGAGGGGCAGGTTCTACACCCCCACCTCCAGGCCTTACACCTTCATGCCTGGAGTGTGAACGGGCAACCTAAATTCATTTTCTCTCCCGCACGATGAGGTGGATGTAATTTTATCACCCAGGCGTGACTCCACCAAGTCCATTTAATCTTATAGATGGTCTAAATTTGTTGCTTGGTGTGGGGAGAAGTCCATCGATCCTTTGAGGGCTCGTTTATCTGATATACTTCAGTTTTCGCTTTCTTTGGCTCAGCAAGGGTTTGCGGTTGCTACTATCAAGGGTTATTTATCGGCATTATCGGCATTTCCTTTGTTTGCTGGATCAGCCGTCTTTGTTTAAATCTCCTATTGTTTTGAGGTTTCTAAAAGGCCTTTTGAATAAATTCCCTCCTACTCCCTTTATTGTTCCTCATTGGGATTTGAATCTTGTGCTCACTTTTTTAATGGGTTCGCCTTTTGAACCATTGCACAAATGTCCCTTGAGGCTGTTGTCTTTTAAAACGGTCTTTCTTGTTGCAATTACCTCGGCAAGGAGGGTAAGTGAGCTTCAAGCTCTTAGTTCGAAGCCCCCATTCTTGTCTATTCATGCTGAACGAATGGTACTCAGGACCAGGGCTGCTTTTCTGCCGAAAGTGGTAACTCCTTTCCATCTAGGGCAGTCCATTACCCTCCCTACCTTCTATCCTTCCCCCTCACCCTTCCAAGGAAGAGGAGAGACTTCACCGCTTGGACCCGAAGAGGGCGGTGAGCTTCTACCTCGATAGGACAAAAGACTATCGTGTGGATGACCAGCTCTTTGTTGGTTTTGCTGGCTGCAAGAAGGGGAAGGTGGTGCACAAGCGCACGCTATCGAGATGGATTATCCTGTGCATTAAGATCTGCTACGCCCTGGCGGGTAAGGAACCTCCAGAGGGTATAAGAGCTCACTCTACTAGGGCAAAGTCTTCTACATCTGCTTTGTCCAGGGGTGAACCTGTAGAGGACATTTGTAGAGTGGCGACTTGGGCCTCCCTCCACACTTTCGCGAAGCATTACTGCTTGGATTCCGAGGTGAGGAGGGACGGCCACTTTGCGCGCTCTGTCCTCCAAGATTTTCTGGTATAGGAGAGTGGACACCCTCCTCCGGGAGTGGGGACTGCTGTGGGACTCTATTCACAAGGTGAGGAATCCACTGGCAGATGTATCCATCAGAAGAACAAGTTACTTACCTTCGGGAATGCTTTTTCTGGTAGATACAGTATCTGCTTGTGGAAACCTCACTGACCCACCCGCCTCCCCGTTGTTCACTCTTCTATACCTGAGTTACTGTAATGTTAATATTTTTATTGTTGAAGGAAAAGTTTTATTTCAATTGCTTTTCTGCATTGGTTTCACACTGTGTGTAATCTTGACATTTGTGTACTGTGTATATATCTACTGTTGTCGGTCCGTCCGTGTGCCTCGAAGGCACGGAAAAAAGGGAAGAACTGATATCTTCACGCCGGCGTGGGCCTAATATGGAGTCAGTGACGTCAGCGGAGTCGCGCGGGATGCCGTGCCTATGTGATGTCGTCCACGAAGCTACAAAAAGAATTTCCGAATGTTGCTGACGCAAGGGGATATTCACATGGTGAGGAATCCACAGGCAGATACTGTATCCACCAGAAAAAGCGTTACCGAAGGTAAGTAACTTGTTCATCCGCCTTATTGGCGTGCCAGAGATGACAGGGGATCCAGCCCTAGATCTCTTTGTGGAGGATTTAATCACAACTCACCCCCAACCGCGGGGTCTGTCTAACTTCTTCTCAGTTGAGCGAGCGCATCGGGTCCCAGGTGGCAGACCGAAACCAGGGGCGCCCTCGCGACCCGTCCTGGCCCGTATATTTAACTTCAGGGACAGAGACGCCATCTTGCAGTCCGCTCGAAATGCCCCTCCGATCCGGATAGACAATGCCGCATCACGATTTTTCCGGACTACACCACAGCAGTCACGAAACAGCGCAGAGGATTCCTTGACGTGAAGAAGGCTCTTTGGGAGCGTGAAATAAAGTACTCCATGCTGTTTCACGCCAAATTGAGAGTGGAAGCTGAGGGGAAGGCGTGTTTCCTGTCCATGCCTGAAGAAGTGCAAGACTGGCTGGATGGCTGGCGAAAGACCCCACGATCAGGCCGTACTGGAAACCACGATGCACGACGCAACAACCAACAGGCGAACATGGAACAAGAGTGAGCACAAGTCCTCGAAAGAGTGCAAGAGGTTGGATGATGAATGGATCTGCGATGCCGTGAAAGCGTCAAGACCTCACTTCCTCCGGACTCTTTCCTTTCTGGTATTGTACTGTTTCATGCAAAGATGTAAAAATGCCGACATTTTACATTGCTAGTGTTCAGGTAATTTTGGATATAAAATATGGGTGTGGCCTGCCAAGATGTTATCAAGGGGCACTTGTGAAGGTTGTCTTCCTCTGGTTCTAATTGATGTAACTCGAAAGGGACGTTGGGTCTCTGCAGTTCTCGGAGTGGGGGGGTGGAGGTTGTTTTCTCTTTCCCCCTTTGTTGAACTGGGAAAGGGTATTAAGCACTCTGCTTTGTTGGGGTGGCGGGTAGTTATAAATCCGTCGAGGAGGGTGGGAGGGGACGGGTGGTTATTGAGTTGTTTCTTGTTTCGCTGTTTTTATGAACAGGGCAATGATCATCAAAATGTATTCCTGTTACAGGTTTTTTTTTGGGGGGGGGGCATACTGCATTGGGGATTGTTTGACACACTACACTACTTATGGCAGTAGGGACAATGTCGACACACTCGGGAACTGGCTCTAGTTACCCACCGACGTCCCCAGTGACTCCCTTGACACTACCTACCTGGAATGTACATGGTCTGGGCGATAAGATAAAAAGGGGGTTGGTGTTGCAGGAGGCCAAAAGCGCCTGCGGTGGCCTTATTGCAGGAGACGCACCTGGTGGGTTCGGCGTGTAGAGCTATGGATCGCTGGATATACAAAATGGTGGTACATTCAGAGTTTTCCTCAGGCTCCAGGAGCGTGGGTATATTGGTGCGTAAACAGTTCCCACTGATTGTACAACACAATTGGACGGATGACCAGGGGCGGTTTGCAGCCATATCATGTCAGTGGGAAGGGAAGCATTTTAATATTTATCGGTGTACATTCCCCCCGCCCTCCAGGCTGTGGCCTTCCCGGCGCTTAGCACATTTCTATTGAGACTACCGGAGGGAGAACTGCTTTTAGGAGGCGATTTTAACACAGTATTAGATGGCAATAGGGACCGTTACCCCCCCAGGACAGATGTAGCAGGCGTTTCCCGTATGAAGGGATTTATTGACGCCCTGGGTCTCACTGACGCATGGAGGTATAGACATCCCAACACGTGACTCTACACCTTCCATTCAGGGGTGCACAACAGCTTCTCCCGTATAGACTACTTCTTACTCTCCGCTGTCAGCCTGCCCCATTTGACAGACACTGAGATTCGTCCCCGTGGCATTTCAGACCACTCACCTGTCTCTCTGACCTACGAAATGCACATTAAGGCAAGAAAGCGAATCTTCACTATCTCTACGGGTTACTTACAAGTCCCCAAGATACGTAAAGACATTGCTGCAGTCACAAAACATTACTTTCAAGACAATGTGTCCTCGGTTCAATCCCCTAGTATTTTGTGGGAGGCGTATAAAAGTGTGGTAAGGGGGCAGGCTATCGCCTCCATAACAGGCCATAAAGGTGCAGCACGGGGCGAGTTAGATGCCTTGGAAACTGACCTGGCTGAGGTTAATGCCCATCATGCGGAGAATCCTTCCCCAGCAACGGCGCAAGCCTTACACAATGTGCGCTTAAAGAAAACTAACGTGAACTGGTTAAACTGCAGTTGCAAGCTACCCGGCACACGGTATACAAAGTTGGGAACAAGGCAGGCAAACTTCTTGCATGGTTAGACAGGAATGAAAGAGCACAGAGAACGATAGGGCAGCTGCGTACTCCGTCTGGTGAAATAGTGAGCACCCCGGAGGACATAGTGGACACATTGGCCAAGTATTTTGAACAGGTATATACTTCCGGTTCACGGATGACAACAGAAGAGGCTCAGACCTACATCAAAGATATTAAAATGCTTGCTCTGTCAGTTGAAGCGGCTCTCACTGGAAGCAGACTTCACGATTGATGAACTACAGACTGCCATCCGTTCCCTGCAGTCAGGAAAGGCTGTAGGACCCAATGGAATACCCATTGAGCTTTATAAATGAACATCTGATCTAACTGTCACATTTCTCCTAAAAATGTTCTCCGACAGTCTGAAAGCGGGGGAGCTGCCACGCGATCAACGAATGGCCACCATAGTGATGATACCACAGCCTGGTAAACCCCTGGACGATTGTTCCTCATACCAGCCAATATCTTTGCTCAACGCTGAAGCTAAAATTCTTGCTAAACTGATTGCCATACGCCTGACACCGATTCACCCTGACCAGTCCAGTTTCATGCCCAATAGGAGCACTGCACTTAACCTTAGAAGAGTACAGGCAGTGCTGGCGCGCATGCCCTTTCTTCAAGAACCTGCAATTATCCTCTCCCTTGATGCTCGGATGGCATTCGACATGGTGGAATGGCCTTATTTATTTGCGGTCCTCCGACATCTAGGCTTCGGCCCCAAATTTTGTGCATGGGTGCACTCGTTATACTCACGCCCTCTGGCACACGTGGTGGCAAATGGGCATATCTCCAGAGACTTTCCACTGGGGCGAGGCACACGCCAGGTCTGTCCGCTGTCTCCATTGCTGTTCGCGCTGGCACTGGAGCCATTGGCAGCTTGGATTCAATGGGACCCTATGATTCGGGGACATAATTGGACAGCGACCTGGGAAGACCGCATCTCCTTGTATGCGGATGATGTGCTCTTATACCGGACTTCCCCCAGACGCTCTGTTTTAGTACTTTTGAACATTTGTGAAATCTTCAGTCGTTCATCGGGGTATACCATCAACTGGTCCAAATCGGTTTTATTCATCCTGAGAGGCCCGCCCCCACTGCTCCCGACGGACTGCCCACTCAAAATCAAGGGGGACTCTTTTACAAATTTGGGCATTTGGGTGACACCCAGGTCGGAGGAATTTCTCCTTAAAAATCTGGTACCTCCCCCCCCCACTTAAGCGTTTTCGATGCGATGTGGAACACTGGCATGGCCTGCCATTGACCCTCCTGAGCAAGGCAGCCCTTTTTAAAATGATGATGCTCCCACGGTTCTTATATGTATTAGAGAATGCCCCATTTCCCGTTCCACTAAAATATTTTAAGAAGATAGAGGTGGTTGTCTCTGGCCTGCTCAGGGGAAGCAAACCGGCGCATATAGCACTGGGAAAGCTGATTCGGGGCTGGTACGACGGTGAAATAGCCCTTCCGGATATTTAGTTATATTATTGGGCAGCCCAATTGAAAATAATGAACCAATGGTTACACGCGCCTCAGCCGGAACCAACGTTCCAGGCAGACAGACAGGAACTGGGAGAAGCAGGAATTCTCTCCGCACTGCATGACAAGGGTAGATCTTCCTCCATCGTAGGACCGACGGCGCACACAATAGGCATATGGTACACGGCGCAGGTTCATCTTATATGCAAATATACTATTACTCAAATGACTCCACTCTGGTCGGCGCGACGGCTGTGAACACTTCGTAACAGCAAGGGATTCATGGCCTGGGACCTGATAGGTATCTCCACGGCGGGGGATTTATGGAAGAAGGGTGCAATAGTGCCATTTGAACAACTTAGGACCCAATATGAGCAAGCTTCCACCGAGAGGTTTCGGTACATACAGATCAGTCATGCACTAAGCTCGGTTCTCCCTCCTGGCACCGATTTACCGAAGGCCACCCCTCTGGAAGACAGACTCCTTACTAAGCACATGCGCAAAAGAGCAACCTCATTCACTTATCGTAAACTAATTAATAACATGCCAGACCCGACACTTAAGCGCATATGGTCCACTGACTTGGGTGAGATAGACGATGCGGATTGGCAGACGGCGCTGTCATCCCCACGGGAAGTAGCCGTATCTTTGAGACTCCGATTGGGGCAGCTAAAGATACTTCATCGCGTGTACTACACCAGGGTTACCCTACACACCATAGGGAGGGCCTCACACTATTTTTAGGTCGAGCCTATCCCATTCCACAGGAATTGATAGGGGAGAATTTTAGTGGGCAAAATAAGTTCTCAAACCATCGGGCGGATTTCAAACCGTTCACGTGAAAACACGTGAACACAAGCACGTGCATTTCCCCACATCAAAGCCATCAGCCTCCCTCCCACAGGCTTCCCCAGCGTGCGCAGTGCGCGCTGGCCTCACTTCTCCTCCCCCCTAATTGCTTGCACTTTCAGGGCCGCCAGGCCGTGAGCTGCATCAAAGGGTTCCGCTGCCCATCCCCCTGCTTCACGGCCACTCACATTTATTTTTTTCCTTGTTTTTCACGTTAGTCTCCATCCGATTAGCGTCCCGCCTCCCCCTCCTTCCTTCTCCGTTGCTTTTGCCGTTAGTCTCCATCCGATTAGCTCCCCCCCCTTTATCATTGCAGCTATGCTTGGATGAGAGCCTATGTCCCATTGTCACTGGCTTTGTTAATTAAATCTGTGGAGATTGAGTGCTATCGGAACACGCCTCCAGATCTATTTACAGACTTCAATATTTGTATTGGCATTTGGGGGGGTGAAAGGTGCTTTATAGAAAAACAGCAACAAACCAATTTTGCCCCAAAGTTTTACCTGGTTATGCAGTGAACATTACTGAATGCAACAAGGCTCGAGTGCAACCGATCGTGGTCAAGTCAGGCCACAGTCACGCCCTCACTATGACTCACTAACTCGCCAGTACTCTCTACCGCGTCACTGCAACGCCCTACCACTCCACCACTCACTAACTCCCTCACTACAGCACACTCCCACTCACGTCCTCACCACAGCCCTCACTGCAACATCCTCCCACTCCACTTTCTTGTTTTTCACGTTAGTCTCCATCCGATTAGCTTCCCACCTCCCCCTCCTTCCTTCTCCATTGCTTTTCCCGTTATTCTCCATCCGATTAGCTTCCCCCCTCCCGCCTCCCCCTCCTTCCTTCTCCGTTGCTTTTCACGTTAGTCTCCATCCTATTAGTTTCCCCCCTCCCACCTCCCCCTCCTTCCAACTCCGTTGCTGTTCACGTTAGTCTCCATCCAATTAGCTTCCCCCCCCTTCTCGCCTCCCCCTCCTTCCTTCTCTGTTGCTTTGTCAGGTTAGTCTCCATCCGATTAGCTTCCCCCCTTCTCGCCTCCCCCTCCTTCCTACTCCGTTGCTTTTCACGTTAGTCTCCATCCTATTAGCTTCCCCCCTCCCACCTCCCCCTCCTTCCTTCTCCATTGCTTTTCACGTTAGTCCCCATCCTATTATCTTCCCCCCTTCTCGCCTCCCCCTCCCCTCCCCCTCCTTCCTACTCCGTTGCTTTGTCAGGTTAGTCTCCATCCGATTAGCATTCCTCCCTTCTCGCCTCCCCCTCCTTCCTTCTCCGTTGCTTTTCATGTTAGTCTCCATCCTATTAGCTTCCCCCCTCCTGCCTCCCCCTCCTTCCTACTCCGTTGCTTTTCACGTTAGTCTCCATCCTATTAGCTTCCCCCCTTCTCGCCTTCCCCTCCTTCCTTCTCTGTTGCTTTGTCAAGTTAGTCTCCATCCGATTAGCTCCCCCCCTTTGTCATTGCAGCTATGCTTGGACGAGAGCCTACGTCCCATTGTCACTAGCTTTGTTAATTAAATCTGTGGAGATTGAGTGCTATCGGAAGACGCCTCCAGATCTATTTACAGACTGCAATATTTGTATTGGCATTTTGGGAGGTGAAAGGTGCTTTATAGAAAAACAGCAACAAACCAATTTCGCCCCAAAGTTTTACCTGGTTATGCAGTGAACATTACTGAATGCAACAAGGCTTGAGTGCAACCGATCGTGGTCAAGTCAGGCCACAGTAACGCCCTCACTATGACTCACTAACTCGCCAGTACTCTCTACCGCCTCACTGCAACGCCCTACCACTCTACCACTCACTAACTCCCTCACTACAGCACACTCCCACTCAAGTCCTCACCACAGCCCTCACTGCAACATCCTCCCACTCCAGCATTCACTAGAAGCCTCACTGCAACGCCGTACCACTCCACCACTCACTAATTCCCTCACTGCAGCACACTCCCACTCAAGTCCTCACAGCCCTCACTGCAGCGTCCTCCCACTCCAGCATTCACTAGAGCCCTCACTGCAACGCCCTATTTATTTATTTGCGGGTTTATAACACGCTAGGATCACCTCCCAAAGGAGTATCTCCGGGCCTTTGGCATCCTTCTTGCACATAGACAGTGAGTACATGTCCTATCTAATAGTTTTGAAATAAAAACCTACCACTCGCTAACCCCCTCACTGCAGCACACTCCCACTCAAGTCCTCACTACAACCCTCATTGCAACATCCTCCCACTCCAGCATACACTAGAACCCAGCATACACTAGAACCCTCATTAAAACACAATTTCACTCATTACAACCCTCACTGCACCAGACTCCCACACCAGTGCTCACTAAAACCATCACTGCAACACCCTGCCGCTCCAGCACTCTCTAACCCCTCGCTGCAACACTCTCAGCCTCCTGCACTTACTAAACCACTCACTGCATGACTCCCACTCCGCAACTCACTACAACCCTTCCTGCAACACGCTCCCACTCCACCACTCATAAAACCCTCACTGTGACACCTACCACTACCAGCTGTCACTACAGTGCTCACTGCAACAACGCTCTCTCTCCAGCACTCAGTAAGCCTCTCGCTGCAACACACTCACCTCCAGAACTCACTGAATCCTTCACTGCGACCTCTAGACAGATCTCTGCACTGGCACGCCTCAGATCTAACTGCACCCGCTTTAGTCCTTTCTGTCCCTGTCCAACCCTCATTGCACCCTCCTAGCCCTCGCTCTGCCTGCTCCGATCGCCATACTCAAGCTTACTGCATACCCCTTCCTTCTTAAGCACCACCACAGCACCACTCAGCACCACCACAGCACCACTCAGCACCACCACAGCATCACTCAGCGCCACCACATTATCACTCAGCGCCACCACATTATCACTCAGCGCCACCACATTATCACTCAGCGCCACCACATTATCACTCAGCGCCACCACATTATCACTCAGCGCCACCACAGCATCACTCAGCACCACCCCAGCATCACTCAGCACCACCACAGCACCACTCAACACCACCACAGCACAACTCAGCACCACTCAGCACCACCACATTATCACCCAGCGCCATCACATTATCACTCAGTGCCACCACAGTATCACTCAGCGCCACCCAGCATCACTCAGCACTACCACAGCATCACTCAGCACCACCACGGCATCACTCAGCATCACCACGGCATCACTCAGCATCACCACGGCATCACTCAGCATCACCACGGCATCACTCAGCACCACCACGGCATCACTCAGCATCACTCAGCGCTACCCCAGCATCACTCAGCACCACCACAGCACCACTCAGCATCACCACATCACTCAGTGCTACCTCCAGCATCACTCAGCACCACCACATTATCACTCAGCACCACCACAGCACCACCTCAGCACCACCACAGCACCACTCAGCACCACTCAGCACCACCACAGCACCACTCAGCACCACCACAGCACCACTCAGCACCACTCAGCGCCACCACATCATCACTCAGCGCCACCACATCATCACTCGGCGCCACCACATCATCACTCGGCACCAACACGGCATCACTCGGCACCAACACGGCATCACTCGGCACCAACACGGCATCACTCGGCACCAACACGGCATCACTCGGCACCAACACGGCATCACTCGGCACCAACACGGCATCACTCGGCACCAACACGGCATCACTCGGCACCAACACGGCATCACTCAGCACCAACACGGCATCACTCAGCACCAACACGGCATCACTCAGCACCACCACAGCACCACTCAGCACCACCACAGCACCACTCAGCGCCACCACATTATCACTCAGCGCCACCACATTATCACTCAGCGCCACCACATTATCACTCAGCGCCACCACATTATCACTCAGCGCCACCACATTATCACTCAGCGCCACCACATTATCACTCAGCGCCACCACATTATCACTCAGCGCCACCCCAGCATCACTCAGCACCACCCCAGCATCACTCAGCACCACCACAGCACCACTCAACACCACCACAGCACAACTCAGCACCACTCAGCACCACCACATTATCACCCAGCGCCATCACATTATCACTCAGTGCCACCACAGTATCACTCAGCGCCACCCAGCATCACTCAGCACTACCACAGCACAACCACAGCATCACTCAGCACCACCACGGCATCACTCAGCATCACCACGGCATCACTCAGCTTCACCACGGCATCACTCAGCACCACCACGGCATCACTCAGCATCACTCAGCGCTACCCCAGCATCACTCAGCACCACCACAGCACCACTCAGCATCACCACATCACTCAGTGCTACCCCCAGCATCACTCAGCACCACCACATTATCACTCAGCACCACCACAGCACCACTCAGCACCACCACAGCACCACTCAGCACCCCCACAGCACCACTCAGCACCACTCAGCACCACCACAGCACCACTCAGCACCACTCAGCACCACCACAGCACCACTCAGCACCACTCAGCACCACCACAGCACCACTCAGCACCACTCAGCACCACTCAGCACCACCACAGCACCACTCAGCACCACTCAGCACCACCACAGCACCACTCAGCACCACTCAGCACCACCACTCAGCACCACCACAGCACCACTCAGCACCACTCAGCGCCACCACATCATCACTCAGCGCCACCACATCATCACTCGGCGCCACCACATCATCACTCGGCACCACCACGGCATCACTCGGCACCACCACGGCATCACTCGGCACCAACACGGCATCACTCGGCACCAACACGGCATCACTCGGCACCAACACGGCATCACTCGGCACCAACACGGCATCACTCGGCACCAACACGGCATCACTCGGCACCAACACGGCATCACTCGGCACCAACACGGCATCACTCGGCACCAACACGGCATCACTCGGCACCAACACGGCATCACTCGGCACCAACACGGCATCACTCGGCACCACCACATTATCACTCAGCGCCACCACATTATCACTCAGCGCCACCACATTATCACTCAGCGCCACCACATTATCACTCAGCGCCACCACATTATCACTCAGCGCCACCACATTATCACTCAGCGCCACCACATTATCACTCAGCGCCACCACAGCATCACTCAGCACCACCCCAGCATCACTCAGCACCACCACAGCACCACTCAACACCACCACAGCACAACTCAGCACCACTCAGCACCACCACATTATCACCCAGCGCCATCACATTATCACTCAGTGCCACCACAGTATCACTCAGCGCCACCCAGCATCACTCAGCACTACCACAGCACAACCACAGCATCACTCAGCATCACCACGGCATCACTCAGCATCACCACGGCATCACTCAGCATCACCACGGCATCACTCAGCACCACCACGGCATCACTCAGCATCACTCAGCGCTACCCCAGCATCACTCAGCACCACCACAGCACCACTCAGCACCACCACAGCACCACCACAGCACCACCACAGCACCACTCAGCACCACCACAGCACCACTCAGCACCACCACAGCACCACTCAGCACCACTCAGCACCACCACAGCACCACTCAGCACCACTCAGCACCACTCAGCACCACTCAGCGCCACCACATCATCACTCAGCGCCACCACATCATCACTCGGCGCCACCACATCATCACTCGGCGCCACCACATCATCACTCGGCACCAACATGGCATCACTCTGCACCAACACGGCATCACTCGGCACCAACACGGCATCACTCGGCACCAACACGGCATCACTCAGCACCAACACGGCATCACTCAGCACCAACGCGGCATCACTCAGCACCAACGCGGCATCACTCAGCACCAACGCGGCATCACTCAGCACCAACGCGGCATCACTCAGCACCAACGCGGCATCACTCAGCACCAACGCGGCATCACTCAGCACCAACGCGGCATCACTCAGCACCACCGCGGCATCACTCAGCACCACCGCGGCATCACTCAGCACCACCGCGGCATCACTCAGCACCACCGCGGCATCACTCAGCACCACCGCGGCATCACTCAGCACCACCGCGGCATCACTCAGCACCACCGCGGCATCACTCAGCACCACCGCGGCATCACTCAGCACCACCGCGGCATCACTCAGCACCACCGCGGCATCACTCAGCACCACCGCGGCATCACTCAGCACCACCGCGGCATCACTCAGCACCACCGCGGCATCACTCAGCACCACCGCGGCATCACTCAGCACCACCGCGGCATCACTCAGCACCACCGCGGCATCACTCAGCACCACCGCGGCATCACTCAGCACCACCGCGGCATCACTCAGCACCACCGCGGCATCACTCAGCACCACCGCGGCATCACTCAGCACCACCGCGGCATCACTCAGCACCACCGCGGCATCACTCAGCACCACCGCGGCATCACTCAGCACCACCGCGGCATCACTCAGCACCACCGCGGCATCACTCAGCACCACCGCGGCATCACTCAGCACCACCGCGGCATCACTCAGCACCACCGCGGCATCACTCAGCACCACCGCGGCATCACTCAGCACCACCGCGGCATCACTCAGCACCACCGCGGCATCACTCAGCACCACCGCGGCATCACTCAGCACCACCGCGGCATCACTCAGCACCTCCGCGGCATCACTCAGCACCTCCGCGGCATCACTCAGCACCTCCGCGGCATCACTCAGCACCTCCGCGGCATCACTCAGCACCACCGCGGCATCACTCAGCACCACCGCGGCATCACTCAGCACCACCGCGGCATCACTCAGCACCACCGCGGCATCACTCAGCACCACCGCGGCATCACTCAGCACCACCGCGGCATCACTCAGCACCACCGCGGCATCACTCAGCACCTCCGCGGCATCACTCAGCACCTCCGCGGCATCACTCAGCACCTCCGCGGCATCACTCAGCACCACCGCGGCATCACTCAGCACCACCGCGGCATCACTCAGCACCACCGCGGCATCACTCAGCACCACCGCGGCATCACTCAGCACCGCCGCGGCATCACTCAGCACCGCCGCGGCATCACTCAGCACCGCCGCGGCATCACTCAGCACCGCCGCGGCATCACTCAGCACCGCCGCGGCATCACTCAGCACCGCCGCGGCATCACTCAGCACCGCCGCGGCATCACTCAGCACCGCCGCAGCATCACTCTGGAACGCCGCAGCATCACTCTGGAACGCTACAGCATCACTCTGGAACGCTACAGCATCACTCTGGAACGCTACAGCATCACTCTGGAACGCTACAGCATCACTCTGGAACGCTACAGCATCACTCTGGAACGCTACAGCATCACTCTGGAACGCTACAGCATCACTATGCGCTAACACAGCATCATTCTTCGCCACCACAGCATCACTCGGGGCCCCCACACCATCACTCGGGCCCCCACTCGGGGCCCCACACCATCACTCGGGGCCCCACACCATCACTCGGGGCCCCCACACCATCACTCGGGGCCCCCACACCATCACTCGGGGCCCCCACACCATCACTCGGGGCCCCCACACCATCACTCGGGGCCCCCACACCATCACTCGGGGCCCCCACACCATCACTCGGGGCCCCCACACCATCACTCGGGGCCCCCACAGCATCACTCGGGGCCCCCACAGCATCACTCGGGGCCCCCACAGCATCACTCGGGGCCCCCACAGCATCACTCGGGGCCCCCACAGCATCACTCGGGGCCCCCACAGCATCACTCGGGGCCCCCACAGCATCACTCGGGGCCCCCACAGCATCACTCGGGGCCCCCACAGCATCACTCGTGGCCCCCACAGCATCACTCACTAATGGGCACCACGACATCACTATGCGCTACCACAGCATTACTGAACGCCACAGCATCACTCGTCGCCACCACAACATCACTTCGCGCCATCACAGCAACAACAACTGGTTCAAATATGTTCTCTCAATGTTTCAAGCTTGATTACAAATGTCACAAAAAGATGTTAATATTTCACTTCTGTTCTTGGATTTTCGTCACAATAAAATACACTGAACATAATCTTCACAAAAGTTATTTACAAAAGTTTAAGCTATTGCCATTATAAATTACAATCACTTTTATTTAAGTATTAATTATTTTAAAAAATTAAAAGCCATTGTTATTTGTAATATCAATACATCTAAGTCACGTATATACAAAACATGTTGCATTACAAATGCTATAGGTGTCACATTTGCAAAAGTTATAACTATTGGCATTGTAAATGACAAAGCTATTAATTTAGCTATTTTCAAAACCAACACATGAATAAAAAAATTGTAATTTACAAGACCAATAGCTCAAACTTTCCTAATGCGAGACCTATTGCATTGCAAATGCTTGTTGCCTGAGAGATTGCGGGGAGGTGGAAACCTTTTTTCACACTATATGGCAATGCCCCCAGATTGCAGCGTACTGGGCCAAAGTTATGCGAACATTGTCACAGGTGGTGGTGTCGGTAGTCCCGGAACCGAAGTGTTGTATACTGAACTTATGGGAGCCGAATGATCTTTCTCACTCTGCTCATAACTGGGTTACGCTGGGTGCAATGTTTGCCAAACATAATATTGCCAGAAACTGGAGGTCCGGGGAGGTACGCTTAGATTCTGATAGATACATCTGCCAGTGGATTCCTCACCTTGTGAATATCCCCTGCGCAGCTTCCAATCGGAAACTTTTGTAGCTCTCCACGCCGGCGAGGTCATGGACGACGTCACAGAGGGTATGACTTCGCTCGCAACCCTTCTGACGTCACTGGATCCATAATAGGGCCTCGTCGGCGTGATGACGTCAGTTCCCTTTTTTCCGCGCTGTCGACGCCAACGGTTTCTTGAGACTCTCCGTAGTTAACATTGTTATTATAGTTGTTCTTGTCTGTTCTTCTCGTTTCCTTTCGAAGATGTCTGGGAGAAAATCTGGTTTCAAGCCCTGCAGGGAGTGCGGGAAGCAGATGTCCATCACTGATCCGCACGAGGATTGTGTATGGTGCTTGTCTACCGATCACGACGTCGATGGATGTGTGTGTTGCAGGAAGATGACCTCTAAGGCATTAAACGAAAGGGAAGCGAAGTTATTTATTGCCAAGATGAAGAAGAATAAGAAGGCGAGTAAGAGAAGATCGAGGTCGAGATCTCGTTCCGAATCCAGGTCGGGTTTGAAGTCGGCGTCGGGACATTCGAAGTCGAAGAGACATAAGAGAAAGAAGCACTCTTTGAGGCGTCACTCTGATAAGGAACTGGCGCCGAAGTCATCTTCTCCTCGACGTCACAGTAGTGAGGTCGATCCTTCTGATTCGAATCCGGCCTCGCCAGAGAAGGAAGTGTCTCCTGAAGTCGAAGTCTCTCGATCACCGACGCTGGCTCCTTCGGATTCGGTCCATTCTTCGGATCCGGGTGAAGCCGAGCCAGAGCAAGAAGATCAGGAGCAGCCTGAAGAGGTTCCTTTGTCGGCGCCGAGGGTCCCGACTCCAGGTACACCGGCTTCAGTGCCGGCGCCGGGAAATTATCCCTGTTTCCCAGCTCCAGGCCAAGACCCATCACACTATCTTAACGCTATGTATGGTGTCTTCGCAAGGGCTATGTACCCCTCTGGTGCGCCTGCGGGCCCCATGGGTCCTTTTGCCTTCAATTTGGGTGTCCCTCAGGCATATGCCCAGGCTCCATATATGCCCTTTCTTCCAGCGACGCCGTCCTGGAATTTTCCGGCACCGAGGGCTCCGGCGCCATATCGAGAATCTCCGGCGCCGTATCGAGAATCTCTGGCGCCGCCTGTTCGACCTCGTTCGGCGCTAGCGGTGCCGTCGGATCCGCGTTCGATGCCGGTCCCGAATCCGATGGAGTCGGTTGTGGATCCATCGACTCCAGTCCCGAGGATCCGCTCCAGGAGGGAGGCCCAAAGAGTTGTGGAAGAGGCACGCTATTAGAAGGACATGGAGGAAGGTGAACTTCCTGATTCTGAGGACTATTTTGCAGAATTAAAAGATGCAAGTGGTCTTGATGTTTCTCCTGAGTGGGATTTTTCTCCTGGTTCAGATGCTCCTTCGAAGGAGGTAGCCCCATATCACACAGTTGTGGGAAAAGCTGCTGAATTATTGGACATTAATCTTCCTTCCACCAAATTTAAGTCCAATCTATTGACTGAAGTGTTGCATTCTCCATCCACTGTGACTGAGCCTTTGTTACCGTTTAATGAGGCAATTCTGGCACCGGTGTTGGAGGATTGGAAGAAACCTTTGTCTGCACCTGCAGTCTCCAGGACTGTGGCACGGAGATATACGGTGGCACCGGAGAATCCAGAATTTTTGTCAGCTCACCCTTCACCTGAGAGCCTTGTAGTTCAGGCCGTTTGCTCGAAGAGGTTTTCAGGAGCTTTTCCACAGTTCCTGCTGACAAGGAGTCAAAACGGATTGACCAGTCTGCTAAGAAGGTGTTCTCATCAGCGAGCATGGCACTGAAATCAACAAATGCAACTTGCTTGATGGGAAGGTATATCCATGCCTTGATGGATTCCTCTAAACAGTTGCTGCCAAAACTGTCTGATGAAGACAGAAAGAACTTTCAGGAGGTTTTGGATGATACCCAGGCTGCTGCGCGCCAGGTCATTCAAAGTGGCCTGGATACGGCTGACTCAGTGGCTAGAATTATGGGCTCTGCAGTGGCTACGAGAAGGGGAGCTTGGTTGAAATCTTCAGACTTTTCTCAAGATGTGCAGGCAACATTGTTGGACTTACCTTTTGATGGTACGGGTCTGTTTGGTAAGAAGGCTGATGCCACACTTGAAAGATTCAAAGATTGTAAGGCCACGGCAAGATCACTTGGCTTGCAGACCCATTCCAGAGGTTCCTTTCGTAAATACAGAGGATTCGGGAAGTCATCCTTTCGTTCGCAAGGGCGGCCTCGTCGGCAGCAACAGCAGCAGCAGCAGCAACAAAATACGCTGTAGAAATCTTATAGAGGAAGAAACAGAGGTCATCCACGAGGTCGTCAACCCTCCTCCTCCTCTTCCTCTACCTCTCCTCCTATCGCCGCAGCAAAGCAGCCCTAGATTCCCCATTCCCAGTCATGTTGGTCCTGTGGGGGGTCGGCTTACCCATTTTCTGCAGGATTGGGAATCAGTCACTACAGACCAATGGGTTCTCAATCTTGTGGCAAATGGGTATGCTCTTCCCTTCAGGGAATTCCCTCCAAATTACCCTCCTTGTCAAGGTGCTTGCTCAGAGGAACATATCTGTCTCCTTCAAGAGGAGGTTCTGACTTTGTTAAAGAAAGGCGCGATAGAGGTGGTTCCAGAGCAGGAAAGGGGTCAGGGATGCTACACCCGGTATTTCCTAATTCCCAAGAAGGATGGCAGGCTTCGTCCAATCCTGGATCTCAGGATCTTGAATCTTTATCTGAAACAAGAGAAGTTCAAGATGCTTACCCTTGCGCAGGTTCTTCAGGCGCTGCTAGAAGAAGACTGGATGGTGTCTCTCGACTTGCAGGACGCGTATTTTCATATCCCGATCCTGGAGTCCCACAGGAAGTATCTCCATTTCACGGTGGGGTTGCAACAATATCAGTCTGCGGTCCTTCCGTTTAGAATTACTACTGCACCTCGAGTTTTTACCAAGGTGATGGCAGTAGTGGCAGCCCATCTCAGAAGGGCGGAGATCCCTGTATTCCCCTATCTGGACGACTGGCTGATCAAAGCAGAGTCTCCAGAGAAGGTGCTCCATCATCTGCAAGAGACAACTCAGTTGTTTTACAGGTTGGGTTTTTCGATAAATGTACCCAAGTCTCACCTGGTGCCCTCACAGCGCAACCTGTTTCTATGGGCAGTACTGGACACTACTGTTTGTCGAGCATTCCCTCCACCTCAAAGGATTCTCGACATTCAGGTAATGATTCCTATGTTTCACAATGGAGCGGTATTTCCAGTCCTGAAGGTCCTTCTCCTGCCCGGTCTGTTTGCTTCCTGCATTCTGTTGGTCAACCATGCACGCTGGCACATGAGGGCGCTCCAGTGGTGCCTCCGCAGGCAGTGGTATCAGCACAACGAAGATCTCAGGGAGTCTGTGAGGATCTCCAGAGAAACTGCAGCGGATCTGTCTTGGTGGAGCGTGGAGGGCAATCTGACTCAAGGAAAGCCCTTTCATCTGCCTCCATCGGTTGCCACAGTGATAACGGATGCCTCCACTCTAGGGTGGGGTGCTCATCTGGGGGATCTGGAGATCAAGGGTCTTTGGTCTCCAAAGGAAAGGTTGCTTCACATCAACCTTCTGGAAGTGAGGGCGATTCGTTTAGCACTCGAGGCCTTCCTCCCTTCCCTTCGCGGTCAGTCGGTTCAGGTCCTGACGGACAACACGACCGCGATGTGGTATGTTAACAAGCAGGGAGGAGTGGGGTCGCATCTTCTCTGCAGAGAAGCTCTGCGTCTCTGGTCCTGGGTTCAGGACCACCAGATTTGTCTGATGGCAAATCATCTGGCTGGAGTTCTGAACGTTCGTGCAGACAGTCTCAGTCGGCAGTTCTCAGCCGACCACGAGTGGAGGCTTCACCCAGAGGTGGTTCGTCACGTCTTCCGGACGTGGGGATCTCCTCAGGTGGACCTCTTTGCCACTCACGAGAACGCTCACTGCCCGTCATTCTGCAGTCTCCAGTATCCGTTGCAGGGAACTTTGGGGGACGCGTTTCAGTTAAGTTGGGACTCACGGCTCCTTTACGCGTTTCCTCCCATACTCTTGATTCCTCTGGTTCTGAGGAAGATTCGCCAAGACCGGGCCCAAGTTATCTTGATCGCCCCGGATTGGCCAAGAAGGGTGTGGTACAAGGATCTTCTCCACCTCTCCTCGTGCCCGCCGCTCCATCTCCCTCTCAGGGCAGGTCTCCTATCTCAGATGGAGGGGGTAGGTTCTACACCCCCACCTCCAGACCTTACACCTTCATGCCTGAAGATTGAACGGGGCAACCTGAATTCTTTTTCTCCACCGCCTGATGTGGTGGATGTAATTCTTTCGGCCAGGCGTCTTTCCACCAAGACAATCTATTCCTATAGGTGGTCCAAATTTGTTTCCTGGTGTGGAGAGAAATCTATTGACCCCTTAAGAGCTTGTTTGTCTAACATACCTCAGTTTGCTCTTTCTTTGGCCCAGCAGGGTTTTGCTGTGGCGACTGTAAAGGGTTATTTATCGGCCTTGTCGGCTTTCCTTAGTTTGCCGGACCAGCCGTCTTTATTTAAGTCACCTATTGTATTACGCTTTATAAAAGGTCTTGCCAACAAATTCCCTCCAACTCCATTTATTGTGCCTCAATGGGACTTGAATTTTGTCTTAACCTATTTGATGGGTTCACCCTTTGAACCTTTACACAATGAGACTTCTGTCTTTTAAGACTGTTTTTCTTGTAGCAATTACCTCGGCAAGGAGGGTAAGTGAGCTTCAGGCTCTTAGTACGAAAACCCCATTCCTGACCATTCATGCTGAGAGAATGGTACTTAGGACCAGGGCTGCTTTTATGCCTAAGGTGGTAACTCCCTTCCATCTGGGGCAGTCCATTACCCTCCCTATCTTTTATCCTCTCCCTCACCCTTCCAAGGAGGAGGAGCGGCTTCACCGCCTAGACCCTAAGAGGGCGGTGAGTTTCTACCTCGATAGGCCTAAAGACTATCGTGTGGACGACCAGCTTTTTGTTGGATTTGCTGGCTGTAAGAAAGGAAAAGCGGTGCACAAGCACACGCTATCGAGATGGATTATCCTGTGTATAAAGATCTGCTACGCCCTGGCTGGTAAGGAACCTCCAGAGGGTATAAGGGCTCATTGTACTAGAGCAAAGTCTTCAACATCTGCTTTGGCTAGAGGTGTGCCTGTAGAGAATATTTGTAGAGCCGCAACTTGGGCCTCCCTCCACACTTTTGCGAAGCATTACTGCTTGGATACTGAGGTGAGGAGGGACGGCCATTTTGCGCGCTCTGTCCTCCAGGATTTCTTGGTATAGCTGAGTGGACACCCTCCTCCGGGAGTGGGAACTGCTGTGGGACTCTATTCACAAGGTGAGGAATCCACTGGCAGATGTATCTATCAGAAGAACAAGTTACTTACTTTCGGTAACGCTTTTTCTGGTAGATACAGTATCTGCCTGTGGATTCCTACTGACCCACCCGCCTCCCCGTTGTCCACTCTTCTATACCTGCTAAGTGTATATTTAAAATATTTTTTAATGGATGTATTTATATATTCATGCATATTGCATTGGTTTCACACTGTGTGTGTTGATTTGAATACTGTGTACTATGTGTACTATTACTGTTTGTCGGTCCGTCCGTGGGCCTCGGGGGCACGGAAAAAAGGGCGGAACTGACGTCATCATGCTGACGAGGCCCTATTATGGATCCAGTGACGTCAGCGGGGTCGCGAGCGGAGTCGTACCCTCTGTGACGTCGTCCATGACCTCGCCGGCGTGGAGAGCTACAAAAGTTTCCGATTGGCTGCTGCGCAGGGGATATTCACAAGGTGAGGAATCCACAGGCAGATACTGTATCTACCAGAAAAAGCGTTACCGAAAGTAAGTAACTTGTTCGACTGGTGCATGGATTTGAATGCAGCTATGATGGCAGAACGAGTGGTATACACACATCGTGGATGCCCCCGAAAATGGGAAAAAATATGGGGTGCCTGGAACAAATTTAGAGGCTATCTGTGTGAACCACCCGGGCAGGACGGGTATAATGAGTCAGAGGGAGGGGTGGGAAGGGGTGGCGGGTTCCCGAAAAATGCCAACATGGATAATTATGATACATCGGTTTTTATCGCTGTGTGTGGTGTCATTGACGTCTGTTATAATCCATAATGCTCAATGTAAATGCCAGTTGATTGTAATATGCCCTGCTTTTGTTTTAAATAAAAACACATTTAAAAAAAATTATGCTTGCCATGAAACACCGAGGTGCTCTAGCCAGTGTGGTAATAAAAAGTTTTAAATGCGTTTCTCTTT
Organism: Lissotriton helveticus; assembly: GCF_964261635.1. Classification (NCBI taxonomy): domain Eukaryota; kingdom Metazoa; phylum Chordata; class Amphibia; order Caudata; family Salamandridae; genus Lissotriton; species Lissotriton helveticus. The sequence goes on from NC_136061.1 coordinate 357,165,389, forward strand.
CCCAGTTTTGTACCATGCTCGGAAAAAATCCACACAGCGGTTACAGAGATGGCATCTCTCTTTCCAAAGGTAAGTCCTACATCTTGGCATTCCACTATCGCATATTGGTCTTTCCAGAACGTGGCTCTATTGAGTTCCGATTTTTGTTCATATACACTCCTGCTCAGCTTTAGACCTGAAAAACAGTGTGCAACCATCCCAGTTGGCATCACTAGGGACGGTTTCCAGCATTGAAAGAACATAGGATTTAATTGTATGTTCGAGGCATATGAGCTGCAGATTGTACAATAGATCGCCAGCTGGTGTTGGGCTCGGATGATTGCAGGTTGTTGTCTTCTTGGAAAAAGTCTTTGTAGTCACGAGATAGGTGACTCCTCTCTTGTACAATACGGCGCATGGTCATCTACTCCATCCTCAGATAGTTTTTTTCCGCCACTGGGTTTGGATGAAAGTTTTCCGCTCTGGCTAGAAAAGACACTTTTCGACATTTTGGAAGCGAATACTTTAGATAACCAACTTTCGACATCGAATAAACCTTTCGACATCACAGCTACATCCCGGTGCGTCGACGCGAGCCGTTGGGCCTATCTGCGCCGTACGGCCTACGCCTCATGGACAGAACTCCATTCAAGAGATGCCCGGTATGTCGAGCAAAATTCCCTCATAGCGACCATCAAAGGTTTGCAACCTCTGTCTCTCGCCAGAACACGACGAGTCGACCTGCACAGCCTGTGCCTCCTTCCGATCGAAAAAGACCATTCGGGATCGGAGGGCCCGTCGACACGAGAGGAGGAGATCAGCGCCAGCACCGGAGGCCTTCTTTGAGGAGGAGATCGTCGAAGAAGAAGTCTACGAGAACCCACTCGAAGATATCTCCGAGGACGAGGCTCCACTCGTCGCCGAGGAAGACTCGCCTGATCTCCAGATCATATCGGGAGCAGAGGACTCTGACGATTCGATTCCATCTCGACAACCCGTGAGTTCCTCTGCCCCTGCACAACAGACACTGCCCAAGCCAAAGGCAACGGTCAGCACTCCGCCCATGGGGCCCAGTCGAGACCGAAATTTACCCTCCCGATGCCCCGCCTTCGGGCTCGGCTCCGAGGAAAAAGACTACGCCGTCCGGTGCCTCGGCACCGAAAAAAACACATGTGCCAATTCCACCTCCTCCATTGGCACCGAAACATCCTTCGACTCCGAAGGACTCTTCGGCACCGAAGCTAACACGCCCTTCGGCACCCAAAGACTCTTCGGCACCCTAAACAGACATCGGTGCCGAACCCAAAAACAGTAACGGACCCGAAAGCTTCGACTCCAAACCATCCGGTTCCAAAAACAAAGACGGGAAGATAGACTCCGGCGCTGCAGGCCCAACAAAACCTGTCTCCACACCGAAATCCTCAATAGCGGTACCAAAGACCACGAGGCCTGATACAGACAAGCCTAAAACACCTTCGGCACCGAAGAAATTGCCACAGGACTCAATCACTCCTCCTAAGGCAAAAAACACTAAACAACCACTATTGGCACCTAAAAAATCGGCAAGAGGAAGATCTATTTAAACCAGATCCAAAACAGAAAAAGGTCTATATCAATCCAAAAACTGGACATGTGGAAGCAATTCCTCACAAAAATAGACCAGCAGACACACCACTTCCAACTGTGGTTCCTGCCAAAAAGGATTGTGCAACTTCTCCAATGCACCCTTCCTCTCCTTCACCTTCTTCCTCTCCTATCACTCCATATATTGAGCCTATAACTTCTCCTGCTCAATCTCCTGCATCATCACACCACACTGACGAAGAGTATGACTTAGGTGGGGGGGGGGTGATGTACCTGAGCCACATACATACCCTTTATATGAGGATGTCAACCCAGAATATCCCAAAGAGGATGATGCATATAATTTCCAACCAAATAATGCACCAGACATCCCTGACCCTCAATACTACCCAACAAAACCTTCCCCTCCAGAGGATAGTATTGGGTTCAATCATCTATTAAACAGAGCTGCACTTTACCACGGAGTTCCAATGCACTCTGATGCCATTGAGGAGGATTTCTTATTAGACACTTTTGAGCAGTCACAAAGATCTACTCAAATACTACCTATGATCAAAGGGGTCATTAAACATGCTCCAGAAATTTTTAAAGATCCAGTAAGGTGTAGGGTACTAAATCCCAGACTAGAGAAAAAGTATAGACCAGCACCAGGTGATCCAGTCTACATTAGGGACATCTGCCATTGGACTCTTTAGTAGTGTCAAATGCACGTAAAAGAGCCAATTCCCAGACTTCTGGTGACACACCCCCACCTGACAAAGAATCAAAAATCATTGATTCGTCAGGGAAACGGATTGCTGCACAGGCAACAAACATATGGCGCATAGCAAACACACAAGCCTTACTCTCACGCTACAATAGGGCTCACTATGACCAACTAGAAAAATTAATGGAACACCTACCAGATCAATGCAAAGATCAGGCAGCAGAGCTCTTACAAGAAGGCAAATTAATATCTAATGCCTCAATTAAATGCGCACTAAATGTAGCTGACACCGCATCCAGGGCAGTTAACACTAGTGTTATCATCAGACGTCATGCATGGTTACGCATTTCCGGTTTCAAACCAGAGGTACAAACTACCATCCTCAACCAGCCCTTCAATCAGAACCAGTTGTTCGGGCCAGAGGTAGATAATACACTAGAGAAGATGAAAAAGGACACGGACACTGCGAAGTCTATGGGTGCATTACAATCCACTCAGACTAGAAGTTCTTTTTGTCGCTCCTCTTATAGAGGAGGCTCCAAGCAGACCGGCACAGATAACACATCATCTTTTAAAACACATACACAAAACCCCTCTAATAAGGGTTACTTTAGAGGAGGGTACAGAGGCAACAACAATAAGGGAAGAGGTAGAGGTAATAACAACCGCTCCTCTTCCACTCCCAAACAGTGACTTCCCTCTGCTTCCTCTACAGCATTCCACTCCTGTGGGGGGCAGATTATCACAGTTCCTACCTGTCTGGAATTCCATCACAACAGACAAGTGGGTAAGACAAATTATCCAACATGGTTACTGCCTAGAACTCACAGCAACCCCCCCAAAACATACCACCCAGGCAGCGTCCAATGTCCACAGAACACATAACTCTGCTTCAACAGGAAGTTCTAGCACTTCTACAAAAAGATGCTATTCAAAAGGTCCCCTTACAGGAACAAGGAACAGGAGTCTACTCCCTGTATTTCCTAATACCCAAAAAGGACGGGACATTAAGACCGATCCTCGACCTCAGGCCCCTAAACCACTACATTCAATCAGATCATTTTCACATGATCACTTTACAACAAGTGCTCCCATTACCACAACAGGGAGACTTTCTTACAACACTAGACCTAAAGGACGCCTATTTTCATGTTCCTATACATCCTGCGCACAGGAAGTATCTAAGATTTGTCATACAAGGACAACACTATCAGTTCAAAGTCCTTCCATTCGGGGTCACAACAGCACCACGAGTGTTTACAAAGTGCTTAGCAGTAGTAGCAGCAGCACATCTCAGAAGACAACAGATACATGTCTTCCCTTACCTCGACGACTGGCTCATAAAAGCAAAATCGTTCAAGCAGTGTGTACAACACACAAAACAAACAATACAAACATTACACAACTTAGGGTTTTCAATAAACTACACCAAGTCGCACCTAGAGCCTTCGCACGTTCACCAATATCTAGGAGCTACCATACACATCGGCAGCTCTAGCCTATCCCAGTCAAGCCAGGATTCAAAGCATTCAGAGCTTAGTCTCCCTTTTTCAATGCCAGCACTCTCTTCAAGCCAGAGTGTTCATGAAACTAATAGGCATGATGGCGTCTTGCATCTTCATAGTTCCTCACGCAAGACTGCAAATGCGCCCACTACAAGAATGTCTAGCATAACAGTGGAATCAGACTCAAGGTCAGCTCACAGACCTGGTGTTGGTAGACAGCCGTACATATCGCTCTCTGCAATGGTGGAACACCAAAAACTTGACAAAGGGACGGCCGTTCCTAGAACCTGTTCCACAAATAGTGCTCACAACAGATGCATCCCTCACAGGATGGGGAGCCCATCTCCTGCACTATACCACTCAAGGCCAATGGAACAGTCAACAAAAACTGTTCCACATCAATCTGGAGTTGCTAGCGATTTTCCTAGCACTCAAAACTTTTCAAGTACAAAACAAAGCTGTTCTAATCCGGACGGACAATATGACAGCTATGTATTATATAGAAAAACAGGGGGGGACACACTCTCTGCAACTGTCCCAGTTTGCACAGAACATTTGGAGATGGGCCATCCCTCAAAACATACACCTGTTTGTAGAACACCTCCCAGGAATTCACAATCAGATAGCAGATCTGTTGAGTCGTCAGTCACAACAGATTCACGAATGGGAGTTGCACCCACAGGTTCTCCAACCATTTTTCCAAACGTGGGGGCAGCCACAAATAGATCTGTTTGCCACCCACGAAAACGCAAAATGCCCAACCTTCGCCGCCAGGTTTCCACACCCACGGTCGGAGGGGAATGCAATATGGATGAACTGGTCAGGCAGATTTGCGTACGCTTTTCCGCCTTTCCCACTCATTCCACTAGTAGTACGCAAGCTCAGACAACAGTCTCTCAAACTAATACTAGTGGCCCCCACATGGGCACGACAGCCATGGTTCACCACGCTACTAGATCTCTCACTGGTTCCACATCAGAAATTACGGCTCACGCCATCCCTGTTAACACAGAACCATGGAGAAATAAGGCACCCAGAACCAAGCCAACTGAATTTGGCGATCTGGCTCCTGAGGTCTTAGAGTTTGGCTACTTAAACGTACCACCAGACTGTATGAATATAATTAAAGAAGCTAGAAGACCCACCACTAGAGCATGCTATGCTGCTAAGTGGAAAAGATTTGCAATATACTGTAACAACAATGACATTGACCCATTGGATGTTTCCATCCAAAATATTATTTGCTACCTTCTACTCCTACAAAGGTCCAACTTGGCTTATTCTTCCATACGACGGCATCTAGCAGCAATTGCAGCCTATTTACAAAATAGCATCTATCTCTCTTTAGAGTACCTGCAATAAAAACATTTATGGAAGGATTAAAACAAATAATCCCTCCTAGGTTACCACCTGCACCAGTATGGAACCTAAATGTGGTCCTTACAAGGCTTATGGGCCCCCGCTTTTGAGCATTTACACAAGTGTGAACTGCAATTCCTAACATGGAAAACTGCCTTCCTTGTTGCCATCACCTCTCTCAGAAGAGTTAGTGAAATACAAGCATTCACAATAGAAGAACCATTTTTTCAGATACACCCTAACAAAGTGGTTCTTAGACCTAATCCTAAATTCCTGCCAAAAGTGATTACTCCCTTTCACCTTAACCAATCAGTAGAGTTACCAGTGTTTTTTCAAAAACCAGACTCTGTTGCGGAATGGGCTTTACACACATTAAATGTTAGAAGAGCTCTTTTATACTACACAGACAGGACTAAATCCTTCAGAAAGACAAAACAACTATTTGTATCTTTCTCTTCCCCACACAAAGGCAATCCCATCTCTAAAGGAGGAATTGCCAAATTGATTGTAAAGTGTATTCAAATATGCTATCAAAAAGCTAAACGTACACTAACAGTTCCTCCTAGAGCGCACTCCACTCGCAAACTAGGAGCCTCCATGGCTCTTTTTTTAAAAAAAAAATTATTTGATTTTACGACAGAAGACAAAACAACATATAATACAGAGCCCATCCCTCCCTCCCCGGTCGAGCAGATCAGAAAAACACAAAATTGGCCATTTGAAAGCCATTAAAAGCTATATAAAACGATACTGAAAAGGAAAATCTATGAGTTATGTTAATGCATTAACATTCAATTTCGTAAAATAGCAAAGTTGAATTGCGGTTTAAGCCAAACAAACTGGTTACTACAGTATATAACATTGCATTTTAGACCATTCTATTAAGGGAGACCAGATTTTTTGTCCCTTAATCTGACTCTTCCTGCCTTTGTTTTTGTATATCGCCATCTCTAAATTAAAAATAGCTAACAATCTTGCAAACCTTTGTTGATATGATGGGGCTATAGGATCTAACCAAGCCGAGGCTATACATATTCTCATTACGGCCATCGAGATAAAAATCAGTTCTCGACCCACTTTGTGGTTAGCAGGGTTTGTAACACCCAGAACTATAGTTTCATCTGGTAGATTGATCGTTATTCCAAGGATCAGAGTCAGAAAACGTGTAATATTTGTTTTAAGTGGAGTTAAAACGGGACAGGAAGAAAAAATATGTATACAGTCCGCGTTTTGTAGATTGCATCGAAAACAACAAGTGCCTCCCCCACTGCCCCATTTAGATATTTTGTCCGGGGTGTAGTACATAAAAAAACATGTTTTATAAAATTGGGTTTGAAGTTTAGTAGACATGAGGACCGTTTGAGATAACCCTAATGAGTGGTCAAATTCCTCAGAGGAGATCGAAATTTTACTTTGCCACTTCTGGATAATTTTTTTAATATCATCCGTAAGATGTGTCAATAGAGAATATACCTCCCCGATCTTAAACTTTTTCTCTGAGTGGCTTAAAATGTCAGCTATGTCTATTTTAAACATGATATCCTCTCTCATGGTATGCCTTGACAAAAAATCTCTAATCTGTAGATACTTAAAGAAGTCTTTCCATTCCAGATGAAACTTATCTCTCATGGTTCCAAAGGAGTGTAGCCCCTCTGAGGAGAAAAAACATCCCAAATGAGTGATCCCAGCCGCATTCCACCTATTAATACAGCTATCTCTAAAGATTTCCGGTAGGGAAGGATTATTATAAGTTGGTGTATAATATGATAAATGACCTAACCCTACCATCTTCCTCACCGATTTCCATACCTTAAACGCTCCAATAAGCGTTTTTAATCTCACTTTTTTGTGATAGCTATCGAATAGATATCTCCACAGATAGCCTGTGCTGTTATCCCCCAGTATTATCCGGTGAATTGATGGGGTCTCATTACCTTCCCCTACCTCTGTCCCATCGAGATGGAAGAGTTCCTGGCTATTTAACAAGACTGTTGCCCAATAGTATGTTTTAAGATTTGGCTTTCTTAGGAAACATACCACTAGAGGACATATGCAAGGCAGCAACATGGTCTACCATACACACCTTCACTAAACACTATTGTGTTGACGTGCAAGCCAAGCAGCAAGCTGCAGTAGGCCAAGCTGTCCTTAAAACACTATTTCAGTATGCTGCAACGGATACAAGCGACCACCGCTAGGGGAGACACTGCTGCACAATCGTTGCTAAGTGTACAATCTGCAGCTCATTTGCCTCGAACGGAATATGCTACTTACCAGTATGTATCTGTTCTTGGCATGTAGAGCTGCAGAGTTGTACACGCCCTCCTGCCTCCCCGGGACTTGTATCCGTTCCAGTACTCATCTTACTTGGATGCACACGCATGGACATCCTTTCTCTTTACTTCTACCAACTCCATCATTTCCCATCATGGCGAAAAACAATCTGAGGATGGAGTCGATGACCATGCTCAGTATTGTCCAAGGGAGGAGTCACCTATCTCGTGACTACAAAGACTTCTTCCAAGACGACAACAACATGCAATCATCCAAGCCAAACACCAGGTGGTGATCTAATGCACAGTGTACAACTCTGCAGCTCTACATGCCAAGAACAGATGCATACTGGTAAGTAGCATATTCCTTACCTTTATTGTATAAACAGCTATTTATCCACTATCATAGTCATCATTCTGTATAGCATGAAAAGAATGCAGTTTGTTAAAGTTTGTACTTTTAATTCAAACCGTGCTTACATTATGTTTGGGGTCAAAATGAATTGCAGTGCATATTTGCGATGCTGATCTTGAATTCGCAAAAGTGGCCTTTCATTTCTTTGAATTTCCTGTAGCGCAGCAAGGATGGACTTGACCTTGGAAGTTGCATGTTTTGGTCCCACCACTGCATGGCTAAGAATTTCCACCAGGGTATCCAGAAATACTGAGACTATCAATCCTTATTATAGCTCTCGAGATGGAGGCACGGGAGAGCCCAGAACAGCGTCTGCACTGTGCAAGGTTTTCAGTGGCATATTTCTGTGCCACTATTTTTGTCTGATTCTTTTTCTGTCCCTTTTGCACTTTTCTTTTCTCCTTTTGCTTTTGCCACTCTTGCCTCTGCAATCCCCTGTGGCCCTGCCCACCTCCAGTGACACTTTTCTCCCAGTGCTTCCCGCCTCCCAGCTGTCCATCCTCCCTCCCCCCCGCCACTACTTAATAGCGGCCACTACATGGACCCTGGTTCTCGTACCTTCCACCGATCCGAAGCCAGGACCCTCTTCACCCTCAGCAAAGGACGCAATGACCATGTGTCACTTAAGGACACCCAAGGATTCTACTCCTGCCGACACTGCAGCTACACCCTTGCCCACCTCCACACTCCAGCTCCTCTTGACGCCCATATGACCAACAGCGCACCCTACCGGCTCATCTGCATCCTCCTCAACACGTACCTCTCCACAAACGCCTTACTGAAACATGGACTAACCCCAGCTCTTGCCCAGACGTAGTCACCGCCATCCTCGACAGCTCCAAAATCACCTGCAAGGACAGCACCCACCAACTAGGAGGAGGAATCGCCATCGTCCCCAAGAACAACATCTCCCTGACCACCCACTTGGACGACCCAATGACAACCATGGAACGCCTTTACTTCCAAGTCCAGATCAATCCCAACACCACCATTGCTGCAACTTCGTCTTCAGGCCTCATGGCCCATGCCCACCCTTCACCGATGCGGCGTCTACTTCTTTGCACCCCAGGCTCTCGCATCCACTAATTACATCAACTTTCACATGGACAACCTCAGTGACCAGAACATCGCATCCCTTCTGGAGAACCTCGCCAACAATGGACTCAAGCAGCTAGTCACTGATCCGACCCACACAGCGGGAGACCCGCTCGACCCCCGTCTTCTCCGCCAGCGTAAACATCACCTACAACCACATCGCTGAACTCCTCTGAACCGTCCACCACTGCGTGCACTTTGTCTTCACTACACCCACGTACACCACTGCCGACACCGCCCCTGGTCGTAGATGGAACCAAGGTCACAGAAGAACATCTCATTGCCCCTCTCAGCACCACCACACTAAATACCTATTTGTGTGTGCCTGAGGACTGCAGTGAGAATACCTTCAGCAGACGAGGGGAATGTTTATTGTTAAAAACACATTCCCAAGCACAAAGGATGCCAGACTACGATGAATTTCTTTTACAGCAAATAAGTGGCAGCCGATATGGGCACAATTGAAGGGAGGATGAAAAACTTACCATCCGCTTGTCGACAATACCAGCTTATAATTCAATAGCAAGACTACATAATGTGTTGATATTTAACTGACATTATCTACATTATATTAATGATGCCAGATAATGCTATTAAATATTTGACATGACAAGATTGTGGTTGAAAGTGGTAGCTAGGTCTAGACTGGATCTGGACGTCAAAGGGAACCCGGCTGAATTTGTACTGATTTTATTTTGCTGACACCTTTATACATTTAGCAGTACCTGCAAGTTGTCAGGAGGCGTTCTGATTTTAGTTCTCTACTAGGCCCAAAACAAAGCCTTGATTTAAAGACCCATCTGCCCTCCTTTTGTTCATGTATCATCCTGGCTTGGAGCCATCTGAAGCCTAACTCCTGGAAGGAAATAAAGGTGCACAACTTGTTCCCACTTCACAAGTGCTTAAAAGAAACTATTGGAGGCAGGTTTTTAACTTTGTTCAACTACTTGTGTAAGAGATGTGCCTGCACTGTAAGGACAGAAGCATTATCGGTCTGTATGAGTAATTATGCAACTATTTATTTAAATGGCACTTAATAATTTGTTTATTTAATTCTTTTATGGTGCTACTCATCATAGTGTAGTGGCTCAGTGCGCTTCACGTCGTAAACACAGGCACAATAAATCATGTGTGCGCAAACAATGTAGAGGAAATGTTACATAAGAGAATGAGTTTGGGGTAGTTATAACATATCTGTACTTGTTTACATTATAAATTAAAAATTAATGTCGAGGGAAACAAATTCAGGATATAAAACGTAACAGTTATTGTTGTTTGTACTAACAGGACTTTATTAATTCCCAAGAGAACTCTTCTTTGCAGTATTGGAATATCTGAAAGAGACACGTTAGTGATAGATTCCTTACCTTAGAATATCCCCAGGCGTCAGACTAGATCCGGAAATTTTTTGCGTACAACTACCCATGCGCGTCGCGGCTCCGCGTCCGTCGTCTGCGTCGTGGGTGCCGTGAAGACGTCGTCGGAGTACTTAGCCGCCGCCTCCGCTTGCTGACGTCAGTTCTTTTTTTTTCCGCGCCAGCAAGCGCTGATCCGGAAAAAGTGGTACCCTTAGTCTATTTTTGACTAAACTTTTTCAATCATTTTTTATCTATTTCGAAGTCTGTACGACTCAGACGGTGCCGGTAGGGATGACCGGGTTCAAACCCTGCTCCAACTGCGACCGACTGATGTCGGTTACCGACCCCCATCGCCGGTGTCTTCATTGCGTAGGCCTCGACCACGACGACATGGCCTGCTCCGACTGTCAAGCCCTGACGTCTAAGGCTAGGCGTGAGCGGTCCCGCAAGCGACTCGAGCTCCGGCAGTCGGCCCGCGCCGCTCGAGGTCCCGGTCCGCGAGGAGTTCGAGGGACCGGTCGCAGGGTCGGAGCCACCATGGCTCCAGGAGTCGTCCACGGTTTTCGGGCTCCTCAGGTAAGCACAAGAAGTCGAAGAGACGTCATTGCTCTTCTGACTCCCCCCCGATGCTCGGGCGATGCGGCCGGGTGTTCGGCCGACACCACCCACGCGGCTCCGCTGCAGCCGCAGGTGTCGCGTCCTGCTCCATACCCGCCGGTCCCTGGGCAGAACGCTACGCCAGGGGAGATTGATGACTTCCTCATAACCATGAGGTCGCTCTCTCCTCCGTCGGGTTCCGCGGCACTTTCGGGCCAAGGGGTCCCGACTGGGTCCCCACGCGGGCCGGGTGCTTCGGCCCCGGCGCCGACTTCGGTCCCGACGATGCAGGCCCCACTGGATCCGGGTCGCCGCCGGTCGACCTCACGACCTCGCCCCAGGACGACGCCGTCCCTGGTCCTGCCCTCGGTTCGGGTCCGGCGTCGGAGCGGCGCCGCTCTCGACGCCGATGGGAGATTTCTATTTCTATGACCCGGCCCCATCCTTTGAGCCTAAGTACCAGGCGATGGGTGACAAGGGGGACTGGGAGGGGTCTGAGGACCCTCTGGCACGTGAGTGTCAGTATTCTACGGACTGGACAGGAGAGCTTGGGGATGCCAGTGGTCTGGACACTTCGCCCGACACTGGTTTTGTCACCCCTCCTAGCGTGGCTACGGAGGAGGGGGCTGCCTATAGCGTGGTGCTGATGAGGGCGGCCAAGGCCTTGGGCCTTGAGCTCCCTGTTGCGGCCGTGAGGACTAACCTCCTCACTGAGGTCTTTAAACCGCAGGCAAGCTCGGCCGAGCCTCTGCTGCCGTTTAATGAGGCCCTATCAGACGTTCTTCTGGGCACTTGGTCCAAGTCCGCCACAGGTCAGCCTGTTGATAGGAACGTGGCCAGTCGCCACCGCCTGGCTCCGGACGACCCTTGCTTTCTGTCTACCCACCCCACTCCCGAGAGCCTGGTCATCCAGGCCTCTAATTCCCAGACCGCCTTCCCGTCGGCTCCCCCGGACCGAGAATCCAAGAGGTACGAGCAATACGGAAAGAAAGTATTCTCCTCCCTGAGATTAGGATTGCGGTCAGTCAATACCGCATGCCTCTTGGGCCGCTACACCCACTCTCTGTGGGATACGGTCACGAACGTGCTGCCAGAATGCCCGGTGGAGGTTGTGGAGGGTCGAGATGCGGCGCGTTATTCCATCCGGTATAGGCTGGACACTACTGACTCACGAGGCAGAGCGATGGCAACAACGGTGGCGATTCGTCGCCACGCCTGATTGAGGTCTGCCAACTTCTCGGCTGATGTCCAAAACACACTTATGGACATGCCGTTCGATGGCCGTCACCTCTTTGGCGACAAGGCAGGCCATGCGTTTGAGCGCTTTAAGGACTCCAGGGCTACGGCCAAGTCCTTGGGCCTCTCGGCCCCGCGCCAGCAAACGACTGCCTTCCGCTCTTTTCGTGGCCAAGGAAGGGGCTCCCCACACGTCCTGCCAGCCACGGGCCGCAGACTTCCATCCAGCACGGTGGCGGACGTGGAAACCGCTGTGGCGGCGGTCGGGGACAACGGCGAGGCCAGTACACACCTACCCCTGCAGCATCCACCTCAAAACCCTCCTAGTCCGTGCTTTCAGGCCCATGTGATGCCAGTGGGGGGCAGGGTTCGCCATCACCACCACCACTGGCGCACTGTCACTTCAGACAGGTGGGTGCTGCAAATCGTCCGAATGGGCTACTCCCTCCCCTTCGAGGCGTCCCCTCCAGCCATGCCACCGTAGTACCACTGCGTGTCGGGGGATCATTTGAGACTTCTACAAGGGGAAGTTACGGCCCTCTTGGCCAAGGGGGCCATCGAGCGCATTCCTGGGCCAGAAGTAGGGTGTGGTTGTTACTCCCACTACTTTCTGGTATCCAAGAAGGGCAAAGGGGGCCTACGCCCTATCTTGGACCTACGGAACGTCAACGGCTTCCTCCGGAAGGAGAAGTTCAAGATGCTGACATTGGCTCAGGCCTTAGCTGCCCTAGACCATGGAGACTGGATGGTAGCGTTGGACTTGCAGGATGCTTATTTTCACATCCCCGTCCTGCCGGCCCACCGGCGTTACCTGCAGTTCACGGTAGACCACGAGCACTTCCAGTTTACCGTGCTCCCCTTCGGCCTTACCAGCGCCCCACGGGTGTTCACGAAAGTGATGGCGGTGGTCGCAGCTCATCTGCGCAGGTTAGGGGTTTCAGTCTTCCCCTACCTCGACGAATGGTTGTTGAAGGCGGGCTCGCCCCAGACAGTCGTCAGCCACCTCCAGACTACGGCAGATCTCCTGCATCGGCTGGGTTTCTCAATCAATGTGCCGAAGTCACACCTGTGCCCCTCTCAGAAGCTCCTCTTCATTGGAGCGGTTCTGGACTCTGCGCAGTTTCGGGTTTATCCTCCCGAACAGCGGGTTCGGGATATTCAGGCTCTGATTCCGATCTTTCAGCCTTTGTCCCGAGTCTGTCAGGTTGACTCTGCGGCTTCTGGGACTGATGGCCTCCTGCATCCTTCTGGTGCATCACGCCCGGTGGCAGATGCGGGCTCTGCAGTGGGACCTGAAGTTTCAGTGGGCCCAGCATCAGGGCATCTTGTCCGACCATGCCCATCTTGTCCGACCATGCCCATCTCGGAGGGCACTGCAAGACAGTTGCAGTGGTGGCTCGGGGACCGCGATTGGGTCAGCGGCAGATCCCTCTCCCTACCCCAACCGGAGCACGTAGTTGTGACGGACGCGTCCCTCCAGGGCTGGGGGGCCACATGGGAGAGGCGGAGATCAGAGGCCTCTGGTCTCCGGCGGAGTCCCGGCTCCACATCAACCTTCTGGAGCTGCGGGCGATCCGGCTTGCACTGAAGGCATTCCTCCCCTCTGTCCGGGGGAGTGTAGTGCAGGTGTTCACGGACAGCACCACCGCCATGTGGTACTGCAACAAACAGGGCGGGGTGGGGTCGTGGACCCTATGCCAGGAGGCTCTGCGCCTCTGGCAGTGGCTGGAACATCAGGGCGTGACCCTGGTGGTTCAACACCTGGCAGGTTCCATGAACGCCAGGGCGGACGAACTCAGCCGTCGGTGCATGATGGATCACGAATGGCGTCTGAACTCGGACGTGGCGCAAGGCCTCTTTCAGCAGTGGGGAGAGCCTTGGTTAGATCTATTCGCCACAGAAGAGAACGCGCAATGTCATCAGTTCTGCGCGTTGGAATTTCCAAGGCGGCACTCGCTCTGAGACGCTTTTCGTCGCAGGTGGAGTTGTGGTCTGTTGTACGCCTTTCCGCCTATACCACTTCTGCCCAGAGTGCTGAAGAAGATCAGGCGCGACCGGTCCCAGGTTATCCTTGTGGCTCCGGACTGGGCACGAAGATACTGGTATCCAGAGCTACTCAGCATGTCTGTCGATCCCCCGATTCGCCTGCCTCTTCAGGAGGACCTTCTGTCGCAGCAGCAGGGGACGGTTCTCCACCCGAACCTGTCCAGTCTCCAACTCCATGCTTGGAGATTGAGCGGCGACAGTTGAGGCCATTTGACTTGCCTCCTGAAGTTTGTAATGTGATTCTGGCAGCCAGGCGTCCCTCCACAAAGTCGGTATATGCCTGCAGGTGGAACAGATTTGTGGCATGGTGCACAGCAAAGGCTGTGGATCCACTCTCTGCCCCCCTTTCTGAGGTTCTCCTCTTCCTTCTTTCTCTTGCCCAGCAGAGCTCTGCTCTGGGCACTATCAAGGGCTACCTTTCTGCCCTTTCCGCCTTCTTAAGGCTACCTGATCAGCCTTCTTTGTTCAAGTCCCTGATTAACAGACTCTTAAAGGGCATCACTCATATGTTCCCTCCTGTTCCTTTTGTGATGCCCCAGTGGGACTTGAACCTGGTTCTAACCTAACTGATGTGCGCCCCTTTCAAGCCGCTTCATAACTGTCCTCTCCGTCTTCTTACACTTACGACTGCTTTCCTGGTTGCCATCACCTCTGCCAGGAGAGTGAGAGAGCTCCAGACTCTTTCCTCTAGACCTACTTTCCTTTCTGTCCATTCGGACAAGGTTGTGTTGCGGACAAGACCCTCTTTCCTGCCCAAGGTAGTCACAGCCTTCCACATCGGGCAGTCCATCACCTTGCCCACCTTCTTTCCTCCTCCGCATCCCTCGAAAGAGAAAGAGAGGCACCACCGTCTGGACCCAAAACGTGCGCTCTCATACTATCTGAATCGCACACGGCAGTTACGGGTGGATGACCAACTCTGTGTTGGTTATGTGGGCGCTAAGAAGGGACGGGCGGTGCACAAGCGGACCATCTCTCGGTGGATCGTGTTGTGCTTCCAGGCGTGCTACTCTTTGGCTAAAAAGGAATCTCCTGTTGGGCTGCGGGCCCATTCCACTCGGGCCATGGTGACTACTACCGCCCTGGGCCGAGGAGTCCCCTTGCAGGACATTTGTCAGGCAGCTACGTGGGCTTTGCTGCACACGTTCGCAAGACACTACTGCCTGGACAGCCAAGTCCCGAGGGATGGCTTCTTTGGCCGTTCCGTCCTCCAGGACTTTCTGGTGTGATTATTGGTTCGCAGACCCTCCACCGGGGTTGGTATTGCTGGGGTATCTATTCTAAGGTAAGGAATCTATCACTAACGTGTATCTTTCAGATGCACAAGTTACTACTTGTGTAACGATATATCTGTAAAAGACATTAGTTAGTGATAGATTCCTTACCGACCCACCCATCCTCCCCGTTCTGTGAACCTATATCTAGGGTTAAGGTCATCCCCTTTCAGGGCCCTAGTTTCATGGCACCAGTGTTGGTTTTTATCATGGCTCTGCGTTTGTCGTGGAAAAGCTGTGTATAAGAACTGACGTCAGCACACGGAGGCGGCGTCTAAGTACTCCGACGTCATCACGGCGCTGACGACGGACGCGGAGCCGCAGACGACGCCTACCGACGCGCATGGGTACTGCTACGCAAAAAATGTCTGGATCCAGTCTGACGCCTGGGGATATTCTAAGGTAAGGAATCTATCACTAACTAATGTCTCTTACAGATATATCGTTACACAAGTAGTAACTTGTGCAACAGATTGGGGAAAAAATCAATAAGGATCTAAACCCATGACCTACAGTTTGCATGCAGCTCCTTAATGCTGATTAATCACTGTGCCGTATTAGAAGGCTTGCAACGTCTCAACTGGAAGTAACAAAATGAACTCAGCATCAAAAGCATAAGCCCACTTACCTCTCTAAACAAAATACCAATGTGTGATCTGCATATTATATGATGTGCAAACACATTAACCCTCTATTCTACTTTAAGTCAAAACTTTGACTGGGCAAAACACAGAACTCTCCCAGAACTGTCAACCACTATATATATCTTCTCGCTATTATAACACCTTCCAAATTGCTGTGCATACAATGATCTCTGAAGCCAGTTTCTGATGGATACATCTGCCTGTGGATTCCTCACCTCATGAACTTTTTCCAAGCTCTCCACGCCGACGAGGTAGTCACAATGCCATGGCCCGCACGCAGCTCCGCATGACGTCACTGGAGCCATACGAGGACCACGTTGGGGTGATGACGTCAGTTCCATTTTTTCCGCGCTGTCAACTCTAACGGTTTTTCTGAGACTCTCCATACTTTCGTCTCAATACTTTGTATTTTGGAGTGTATCTTTCTGTGTTTTTGACATGTCTGCTCTGAGGAAGTCAGGCTTTAACCCTATAAGGAGTGAAGGGGTCATATGTCGATCACTGACCCCCACGAGGACTGTCTGTGGTGTTTGTCAGATCACGACGTCGAGGGCTGTTCATGCTGTAGAAAAATGAACCCGAAGGCTCTGAAGGAATGGGAAGCCAAGTTGTATATGACTATGGTGAGAAAAGAAAAAAGGGGTCGAAAACGTTTGAAGTCAAGATCATCGACTTCGCATGACTCCAAGAGGAAGCATAAGAAGAAGAATGGATCTCTGCGCCGTTCGTCGAACACTGTGGTTTCGAGATCGCCTTCTCCAGCACCTCTACGTCGAGGAAAAGACTTAGTCTCTCCTTCTCCTTCAGTGTCTCCTCAAGTGACTCCGGTTCATTCCCCATCTTACACGGGAACTCTGGCGCAGTCACCGATGCCTAGATTTTCTCCGACTTCGGAAGGTTTGTCGAATCCGGCTGATGGTGAGGTTCCATCGGCTCCTGTGGTTTCGCCTGTGGCCCCGTCTGCTCCGACTCCGAAGGTGCTTCGATTGGATCTCGAACCGGCTCAGTATCCACAATTTCCGGCACCGGGTTCGGATTCATTGCATTTTGTTAATGCAATATATGGTGTGTTTGCCAGGGCCTCGTACCCTTCAGGGGCACCTTCGGGTCCCATGGGTCCTTTTCCATTTCCTTTAGGTGTTCCTCACCAGTATCCTCTGGCTCCCTTTGTGCATTTCATGCCGACGCCGCCGTCCTGGCAGGTTCCGGCTCCGAGGATGTCGACACCGTATGTGCAGTCGCCGGCTCCATCGCGTCAACCTTCTCGAATTCAATCGGCGCCGGTTGCTCCTACGGATCCCCCTTCGACGCCGCTCCCGGAGCCATCGACGCCGCGTTTGGTGCCGCCGACGCCGCAACTGAAGATGCGCTTGAGAAGAGAAGCGCAGAGGTTGATAGAGGAGGAGCAGTACCAGGCTGAAGAGATGGAGGAAGGTGAAATTTATGATACAGAGGATATGTTTGAGGGTTTGTGTGAGGCAAGTGGACTTGATACCTCCCCGGAGTGGGACTTTGCTTCACAGAAAGCTTCCCCCTCTAAAGAAGTTGCTCCCTACCATACAGTGATTAGGAAGGCTGCGAAGCTCTTGGATCTTCAACTTCCCTTGGCTGAGTATAAACCTAATTTGCTCACAGAGGTGCTTCATTCTCCGTCCTCTGTGATTGAGCCACTCTTGTCATTCAGTGATGCCTTAACTGAGCCAATCTTTGATGTGTGGCGCAAACCTCTGCAGTTTCAAGGTCGGTGTCCAGAAGGTATAGGCCTGCTTCAGAGGATCCTGTGTTCCTTTCGTCTCATCAGTCTCCTGAGAGTTTGGTGGTGGAAGCAGCTTCTTGTTCCAAGTAGTCCACAGGTGCTTTTCCACAGGTACCAGCTGACAGAGATTCCAAGAAGTTGGAACAATATGTAAAAAAGGTCTTCTCATCCGCTAGTATGGCTTTGAAGTCCAGTAATGCTACCGGTCTGTTGGGTAGCTACATTCATGCCCTTATGGATTCTGTTAAACAACTTCTTCCAAAATTGTCTGAGGAAGATCGGGGAAATTTCAGTGAGGTGCTGGCAGACTCACAGGCTGCTCCTCGCCAAATCATCCAGTCTGGCCTGGACACAGCGGATTCGGTTGCCAGGGTGATGGGTTCATCCATTGCAACGAGAAGGCATGCGTGGTTAAGGTCTTCTGAGTTTTCTCCTGATGTACAGGCTGCCCTTCTCGATCTACCTTTTGATGGTTCTAGGCATTTAGGAGAGAAAGCAGATCCTGCTCTGCAAAGATTTAAAGACAGTAAGACCACAGTGAAATCCTTAGGTCTGCAGACTCAGGCAAAGGGTTATAGCTATAGAAGATACTGTGGCTTCGGGAAGTCTTCCTTTCGTGGTTTCCGACAGCAGTAGCAACAAAACCCCTTATACAAGTCCTATACGGGTAAAGGCAGAGGACGCCTTCGTGGAGCGGGGCGTCAGCCTTCTTCCTCCTCCACGTCCCCAACCCCTCCTGGTAATGCTGGAAAGCAGCCCTAGATCCACCATCCTGGATCATGCCGGTACTGTGGGAGGTCGGCTTACCCATTTTCTACAGGATTGGAAATTGGCCACTTCGGACCTTTGGGTTTTAGATCTGTTAGAGGATGGGTACGCCCTTCCCTTTCGGGAATATCCTCCTCCTTACCCTCCTTGCCAAGGGTTTTGCACGGAGGATCATTTATTTCTCCTTCAGAAGGAAGTTCTTGTCCTGTTACAAAAAGGTGTGATAGAGGTGGTCCCAGAGCAGGAAAGGGGTCAGGGATGCATCTCCTGGTATTTCCTGATTCCCAAGAAGGATGGCAGGTTACGACCCATCCTGGATCTCAGAATCTTGAATCTGTTTCTCAAGCAGGAGAGCTTCAAGATGCTCACCCTAGCGCAGGTTCTTCTGGCACTGCAACAGGAGGACTGGATGGTGTCCATAGACTAGCACGATGCATATTTTCAAATCCCAATCCTGAAGTCGCACAGGAAGTATCTCCGGTTTACAGTTGGTTCGCAACACTACCAGTGTGCAGTCCTCCCGTTTGGTCTTACTACTGCACCTCGAGTCTTCACCAAGGTGATGGCGATGGTGGCTGGCCATCTCAGGAGGTCGGGGATCCCTGTTTTCCCCTACCTGGACGACTGGCTGCTCAAGGCAGAGTGTCCAGAGATGGTGCTTTGTCATCTGCAGGTAACAACCCAGCTGTTGTACAAATTGGGTTTTTCGATAATTATGCCCAAGTCTCACCTGGTGCCCTCACAGCGCAGCCTGTTCATAGGGGCAGTACTCATTACCACTGTGTGTCGAGCTTTCCGGCCTCCGCAAAGGATTCTCAACATTCAGGAAATGATTCCCTTGTTTCACAATGGAGCAGTTGTTCCAGTTCTGAAGGTCCTTCCCCTGCTCGGTCTGTTCGCTTCCTGCATTCAGCTGGTCAACTGTGCACGCTGGCACATGAGGGCACTCCAGTGGTGTCTCCGCAGGCAGTGGTATCAGCACAACGGAGATCTCAGGGAGTCAGTCAGGATCTCCAGAGAAGCTGCAGTGGATCTGTCTTGGTGGAGCGTGGAGGGCAATCTGTCTCAAGGAAAGCCCTTTCATCTTCCTCAATCGGTGGCCACAATGATAACGGATGCCTCTAACCTAGGGTGGGGTGCGCATCTGGGGAATCTGGAGATCAAGGGTCTTTGGTCTCCAGACGAAAGATTGCTTCATATGAATCTTTTAGAATTGCGGGCGATACATTTGGCGCTCAAGACCTTTCTACCTTCCCTTTGCGGTCAGTCGGTTCAAGTGCTGACGGACAACACTGATGTGATGTGGTATGTCAACAAGCAGGGAAGAGTAGGGTCGTACCGACTCTGCAGAGAGGCGTTGCGGCTCTGGTCCTTGGCTCAGGATCATCGGATTTGCTTGATGGCAAATCATCTGGCCGGAGTGCTGAACATGTGTGCGGACAGTCTCAGTCTGCAGTTCTCCACCGCCCACGAGTGGAGGCTTCATTCGAAGGTAGTTCGACACATCTTCCGGGCGTGGTGAACTCCTCAGGTGGACCTGTTTGCCAATCTCGAACGCGCACTACCCATCATTCTGCAGTCTCCAGTTTCCGAGGCAGGGAGCGTTGAGGGATTCGTTTCATTTGAGTTGGAGCTCTCATCTCCTTTACGTGTTTGCTCCCATACCCTTGATTCCTCGGGTTCTGAGGAAGATTCGCCAGGACCGGGCCCAAGTTACATTGATAGTCCCGGATTGACCAAGACGGGTGTGGTACACAGACCTCCTTCACCTTTCGTCGCACCCTCCGCTCCGTCTCCCTCTCAGGGTAGACCTCCTCTTGCAGTCAGAGGGGCAGGTTCTACACCCCCACCTCCAGATCCTGCACCTTCATGCCTGGAGATTGAACGGGGCAACCTGAATTAGTTCTCTCTCCCGTCTGATGTGGTGGATGTTATATTATCGGCCAGGCGACACTCCACCTAGTCTATCTACTCCTACAGGTGGTCAAAATGTGTTAAATGGTGTGGAGAGAAGTCTATTGATCCCTGAAAAGCTCCTCTTTCTGATGTTCTTTGTTTTTTGCTGCATTTATCCCAGCAGGATTGTGCTGTGGCTACTGTTAAAGGATATTTGTCAGCTTTATCAGCATTTCTTTGTTTGCCTGATCAGCCGTCTCTCTAAATTTCCGATTGTTTTAAGGTTTATTAAGGGGCTTACTAATGTTTCTGCCCACTCCTTTCATTATGCCCCAGTGGGATTTAAATCCAGTTTTAACTTTCTTAACGGGTTCCCCCTTATGAACCGATGCATAGTTGTCCTTTGAGACTGCCGTCATTCAAAACGGTCTTCCTTGTGGCTATCGCTTCGGCCAGGAGGGTGAGTGAACTTCAGGCTTTGAGTTCACAGCCTCCGTTTCTGACTATTCATGCTGAAAGGATGGTTCTCAGGACCAGGGCTGCTTTTCTGCCTAAGGTGGTAACTCCCTTCCATCTAGAGCAGTCCATTACCCTCCCTACCTTCTATCCTCCCCCACACCCTTCCAAGGAGGAGGAGAGGCTTCACCGCTTGGATCCTAAGAGGGCGGTTAGTATCTATCTGGATATAACAAAGGACCTGTGCTTGGACGATCAGCTCTTTGTGGGCTACGTTGGACGCATGAAGGGCAAGACGGTGCACAAGCGTACTTTATCCAGGTGGATCACCTTGTGCATCAAGATTTGCTACGCTCTGGCTGGTAAGGAGCCTCCTGAAGGCATTCGAGCTCATTCCACTAGGGCTAAATCATCTACTTCTGCCTTGTCCTGGGGTGTTCCTGTGTTGGACATCTGTAATGGCCGCAACTTGGGCCTCCTTCCACACTTTTGCGAAGCATTACTGCTTAGATTCTGAGGTGAGGCGGGACGGCCATTTTGCGCAATCTGTTTTACAAGATTTTTTGGTATAGAAGGGTGGACACCCTCCTCCGGGGGTTGGACTGCTGTGGGATTCTATTCATAAGGTGAGGAATCCACAGGCAGATGTATCCATCAGACGAACAAGTTCCTTACCTTCGGTACCGCTTTTTCTGGTGGATACAGTATCTGCCTGTAGATTCCTCACTGACCCACCCCATTCTTCCCGTTGTCCACCCTTTTATACCTTAAAAGAGGTATTGGTTAATATGGTTATTTCATATTGTCATTTTGTATTGCCTTTGTTTGCCTTTGTGTAGATTTATAGGAAATGCTTGCGTTCTTTTGTTTTCATGTTTTACTTTGCACTGTGTGTATTTGTGTGAATACTATGTACTATGTATGCATTGTCTCTATGGTCGGTCCTCCCGTTCGCCTCAGAGGCACGGAAAAAATGGGTGGAACTGACATCACGCGGACGTGGTCGTCGTGTGGCTCCAGTGACGTCGTGCGGAGCCATGGCATTGTGACGACCTCGTCGGCGTGGAGAGCTAGGAAAAAGTTTCTGCGGAATGCTGGCGCAGGGGATATTCATAAGGTGAGGAATCCACAGGCAGATACTTTATCCACCAGAAAAAGCGTTACCGAAGGTAAGTAACTTATTTATTTATTTATTCAAAGTTTTATATAGCGCGAACAAGATCCTTACAGATATCAGAGCGCTTCACAAAGACAGGGTAGGGGCAGTGGGAGTGAACAGAGATAATGGGAGCAGTATAATAGGAGCAGTATAATAGTCACTAACATGATAGGATAATAGTAACATACATAAAGCATATCAATATACACTCGGGTAAACAAGTAATATAAGGCGGTACGAGTCATTGATCTCAACACAGAGGTGTTCAGGTGCACCTTGGGTGTGTGGATGGCTTCTACCAAAGCCTTAGTGTAGAGAGAACACTGAGTGAGGGTATCAGGAGAGTGAATCAGTAAACCAACGTGTATCATATATTGGAAATGACACCCACGAGTTAGAAGTATAGTGCCAGAGGACAGGTGAACAGTGGTACATAGCAATGCAGAGTTTCCGATCCAGCACCAATAGTGTTCAGGAGATCTTGGCCAGAAGGATGGTTTTCACCAACTTGTTCGTCTTAACCATATCAGATATTTTAAATTTAGCTCCTTTGTGGCAAGTTATGTAAGTTAAAAGAAATGTAATGTCGTGTCCTTGTTGCAATTTCTTTGCAGCAGATTCTTTTTTTTTTTTTTTAAATAAGTGTACAAGTTGACTTTTCAAGCTCTGCCCCTCATGACTCATCTCACTTTCCTCTGCACAGCTTGAACCCTAATGTATAGATTCCTATAGTAAATGTTTTCCCGTTCTAGCACTGGATTCTATGCAAATATTTAATTTTACTGTGCCTCCCTTTTATCCAGTATAACATATAAAATCACCTTCAAATACACGAGTTCAGTATGTAAGCTGCACAAAATCCTCTTATGTGTTAATTTAATAGACTGTAATGTTGATCCGTGTATAATAAAAGTCTAGGCTATTTACTGGATGCACAAGAAAACTGACTGGGATCTTGAATCGTTGTCAGAGAGAGAGGCCTGAATGTGTCTACGTTCTTTAAAAACAAGCATTGGTATAGCTAATAGGTCTCACCTTTGCGACCTTGTACGTGTTTAGCCATGCAACACTTGATGTTGTTGCACCAAGGATATTGTGCTGGATAACTAAACACTTATAAGGTCCCAAAGGCGAGACCTATTGGCTATGCCAATGCTTGTTTTAAGACTTGTGCCCTGCAACATCCAGTCTTACTCAGTGCTCCTGCGGCTAGGTTTATAGCCTAGATTTTGAGCGTTTTTGCCTCCCCATGCTATATGAAGCCTCCAGTGAGAAGAGCGCAGACGGTGTCAGGAATAACTTCACGCGCACGCTGCAGACAGTGTGATAAGCATCCTCCAGTCAGGGTGACACTGCAGGGTCATGACCCCCTCCATCTTTGCATAACGCATCTGTGCGGAAGTGCACGTCGCGTTGAGAATGCCTACTCCACTGCACACACCCTTTTCTGCGGCACTGCAGACTGGTTCATACACATCCTTCCACAGGTCCTAGTGCACACAGCACCACAGATAGCCTTATCAGTACATCACCAGCGCGCGCACAACCTCGGTTGACAGCTGTCTCGTACATGAGTGGTAGCTCACGCAGCAGCATCATAAACATGGCATGTCAATGGGTCGGTGCACACAACAGCATGACATTGATCCTCCCAGCTGAAAACACCCAACCACAAACCTTGCCCCACTGAGAAGCAGTGTCTGTGCCGGCGTACGCGGGTCAATGAAAGCTGGGGTCTGAAATGGCATTTCCGCATCTTAAGATGGTTCAGTTTGTGATGTGCGCACCACAAACCACATCACTACAACAAACACCGAAGTGAGCTCGTCCCTCCTGTGCACTCCTGCCTCCACCTGGCGCACGCCTCCTGCCTGGTCCCCAGCTTTACCCGCGCAGCCTCAATGCCACGGCTCCCCGGCGACCACAGAGCTCTGAGTCTATAAGCCCCGTCATTGGCTCCCTCCTAGCTTCTGCTTTTGAGATTGGCGGTGGCCACTGCTTCTCGGTTTCCACAGGGCGGGCTACCCGAACGGTGTCGTCTCAGACTTCTGCTGCAGAGATGCACAGGGCTCTCCCCGTGCCACGCAGGCGAGGTAGGACATGGTGAGGCTGAAGAGTCTGGATAGCTGGCCAAGCACAGAGACTCTAACGAGTATGGAGACATCGGGGTCATTACTGACAGGTCTGTGGGTCTATGAGGTTAGTGACACCTCCCCAGCCCTACCGACCCCCGGTGCCACGGCCTGTTGCAAATTATCCAGCTCTTCCTGCAGTTAAAACCACCTCTAATGCACATGGATGCAGAGGCACGCTGTGGGAGCCAGGCACAATGCCACTGCATCAGTGTCCTGCAGTCATTCAACAGCGTCATCAGTGACAGCAAGCCCTCCTCACCCCCCCCCCCCCCCCCAACACCCCAAGAAAGAATAATGGGGTCTGTACTCGCTAAGAAATCTGCAGGGCTCGCCCCCTCACAGCCAATGCTGCCTCTTCCTCCCCACGCACATCATGTGTCCTGCAGGCTGAGGGCTGCTTCACTTCTTCCTTGACAGGACAAGGAATTCAAGGAAAGCAGCGTCCCGCGAGTGCTGCATGCGAGAGCGAGCACCAGGCCATATGTTTTGAATTATCTCGCCCGTGTCTGGGCACGATAATTCAAAACATATGGCGCCATGCGGCTAACAGCAAGCAATAAGCCACACATGCACAAGCGTGTGTGTGGTGAGCTTTTTGAAGCCTTTACAATAAGTCTCGCAGAGCAGCGCTAGACGAGACCTAAAAACTATCACTTTTAATAAAAATCACTCAGTGCAGTCATGTAATCTGATATACTAAGCTAAAACTTTAGAGAAATGCCCTTTCTTTAATTTTGAAAAGGCTTAATCACATTTATACCCTGTGTTTGTTGCATAATTAACATTTACCTCTATCATTTTCAAAGCTCGGATCTCACAGTGAAGTGAGACCATAAACTTGTCTTTGCGCTACTTACTAATGTATTGGCTCATGCACTTCTTATTGTAACTTAAAGGAAAAGCCACCTTTCTTTTCTCTGAGTGCCCATTCGCCCCCTGCATCTTCCTCATCTTCATGCTAATGGCACTGTTTGCTGCCATCACATCGCAGGGCATTTCTGCCTCCCTTCCCAGCTGGGTTCCTGAATCTTTGTTGATGTGCAGCAGATTTAACAACTGATTTAATGCCTTTCACAACTGATTTAATGCCTTTCACACGCCTGCCTTTCTGAAAGACGTGCATTTATTTAGACACAAAATGCTCTTGAAGGGTTTATAGAGTGGCCTGTGCACACCATAAAAGACACTGGGCACTTCAAGGAAGCAGGGTGCACAAGCAAGTGCTCACCCCGAAGGAAACATGGGTTATATCAAGCACAGCCCCTTGTGGAGGAAGGAGCTATATTTGGCTTTGACAACTATGACTAATGTTTCTCAGGAAGATTGGGATTTTTTGGGTGCTGATATCTCTGTTGAGGATATTCAAGTGGCTTTATAAAGTTTACTCTCAGGGAAGTCTGTAGGGACCAATCAAACCCCTTTGGCGTATTATTAAACCCAAATCTGCTTGAGCTGTTGCTTCAAATACAAAAGGGCCACAAACCCCAGGTTTAAGAAAACCACCAACATCATAGTATTTTTGAAGATAGGTAAAGCTTCTTCTGACCTAGGTTCATATCGACCAATTAACTTAATAAATAATGATATATATATATTAAGCTGTATTCCAAGATTCTAGACCTGCGATTGGGTAGCATTATTGCCAAGCTGGTCTCCCCTAATCAACACAGCTTCATCTTTGGGAGGGACAGTACTGATCATGTCTGGTGGGATCATGTCTCTTTGGTACAGCTGATGTTGCTGATGTTGCAAGCGACCCAATGGCAGTGGCCCTGTTGGATGCTAAAAAAACATTCAACAGGGTCACTTTGCATTATCTATGGAAACCTATGGGTTGCCTTTGACTAGGGAGGAGGTATATTACGGAGGTGCAGACAATTTATCACAATCCTGTGGTCCGGTTTCAAACGATGAATGGACAATCTGGTCCAATCCAGAGGGTTGCAAGGCAGGGGTGTCCTTGCTCTCTCCTGCTTTTTGCACTGTATATCAACCCCTTTATTCGCAGGTTAGAGGCCAATATCGCTGTGCCCTCTATCAGACGGTTTGGCTGGGAGACAAAAATCTTACCCTATGCGGATGATATCACAGTAGTGACTACAACTCCGTATGCAGCAATACTGATAGAGAAAGAGAAAGCTGCTAAGTTTGGTGAATTTTCAGGTTATACTTTGAACTCCAAAAAGATGCAGATTGTAGTGAATAGGCGAGTAGTGGAACAAGCAATTTACCTTGGTATTACTATTAGTGCTAACATGGATCAGCTAGTTGTGAGTAATCTGGCACCAATAATGGTGAAGGTAAAACAGGATCTGCTGAGGTGAAATAATTTACATCTATCTATTGCTGGTAGATTTAATATTTTTATTGTTTTTTTTTTTTTTAACCGAAGGTACTGTATCTTTTTCGCGCTATCTTGCTAGAATTTGAAAATGTATTGTTCAAAGCTTTAGGACTCCTGCTCTCCAGATGTATCTGGGCGTATGGTAAAACAAGGAGGGCTATTCGATTTTATCAGAGAGAGGGGAGGGTGGGCACTTCCAAGTTTGAAACTCTACCATAATGCTGCTGCTTTTCATTATATGAGATCTCTTTTTTGGAAGGGATGCAGAGGAGCAGGTGCTAGTACAACATGTATCTATTCGGTAGGAGAACGTTGGGGGGGGGGGGGGGTCCATGCAAGCCATACCTCATTGGAGTCCCCCGGGTGTCTAGTTTTCAGCAATGTGTGGGTTTGGTAGTTTCTCGATATGGCTGCCGAGCCCAGGGCCAAAAACCCAGGTGACCCCCTTGCAAAACCAGGTTATTTTGTGATAGGTAATTTTGATGTCACCTCAATATGTTTTGGGCCCTTGCCTCGCAGGTACTTGTCCCACCCACGCAAGTGAAGTACCACTTTTATCGGGAGAACTGGGGGGGATGGAAAATTGGGGTTTTTCTGATATTAGAATATTATGACACCATAATGCAAGACAAATGTGTGACTATAGTCACATTTTGAGGTTTGCATGGCATTCTGAGTAAAATGAAATGTTGGGATCCATGAGAGGCACACCAGCCAGCACTCCCCATGTTTTTGGTTTACAGAAATATCTAAAGTTTGAAAATGTTCCATAGTCAGACTACACCTTAGCACTGAAAGACAAATGAGACAAATATGACTGCCTATCCATCTGTTCCTCAAGTACACACACATACTGGTTGGATTTGACACGAGGGTGAGTAAAAGGTTCAAAATGTATATTCTGTTAACAAGAGATTTCACAAATAGGAAATGCACTGTTAATATTTAAAAGGTTAAAAACCTGATCCAATGACTCACAGCTCGTGTGCTGTAAAGCCACAGCAAGGCACCAACCTCTTTACAGGCTATTCACACACCTTTCATGCGTGACACACAAGATCATTCACACTACCAGCCGCAGGCCCAGCACATTACAACATTTGTTTCAACCGACAGCATCATTCAAGGACCCATTACTTTCATTGTACGCCCACATGACTGACACGGTAATCACACCGGCTGGTTGTTGACATAGTGTGTGCAGTGGCGTTTGACTAGCAGTGTGCAGCAATTCACTACTCGCACACTGCCAGCCAAATGCCAGCCCACACAAACAGTCAGCCAAGCACCAACCCACCTACACTGCCAGCCTACCTACGCATACCGCCAGCCAAGTTCCAGCCCACACACACTGCCAGCCAAGTGCCAGCCCAGGCACACTGCCAGCCAAGTGCCAGCCCAGGCACACTGCCAGCCAAGTGCCAGCCCAGGCACACTGCCAGCCAAGTGCCAGCCCAGGCACACTGCCAGCCAAGTGCCAGCCCACGCACACTGCCAGCCAAGCCCTAGCCCACGCACACCGCCAGCCAAGCGCCAGTCCATGCACACTTCAAATTTATTTTTAAGAAGAAAGAAAACACACACCAATTGGAACTAGACACTAAACTATAACTACAAACACAACAGCGGTAACTAAAGACATCATTCTAATGCCAACCGTGAAACTGAACAACTACATAAAACCATAGAGACCAGGCAGCACACTAATAGACTCACGGTTGCTCCCAAAAACTCTTGAGTGTGATACATTATAAAACATGTGGGCACACACAGCCCAGGATTAGAAGGACAATCAGCACAGTGCATACAACTCTCCTTCTGCATACCTCTGCGCATACAGACTCGACATCTCTTACATGGATTGGTGTTTTTGGGGCGTGGGAGGACTTAAATCAGGAAAGTGGCGATCTTTCAATCTAGCCACATCCTCCACCACTCCAACACTAGGGACACTTGCCTGTTCCACTACAGCAAGGCTGCCTATCACAGACTCCTGAAACTGAACAAAAGTCATCTTTGATGCAGGAGAACTCTCCTTGAACACAACAAAAGCATTAAAAGTGGCTAAATTGAAGAGATGGATGGCCAACTTCTTATACCAAATGTAAGCCTTACGAACAGCAGTGTAAGGTTTCAACATCTGATCTACTCTATCAACACCACCCATGTGCTTATTGTAGACTACAGTGCACAGACGTTTGCGCACTTCAGCAACCTGACCCCAAACAGCCTCAATGGAAGTACTGTCATCATGGATGGTAGTCAGCATGTACATATCGCTCCTATCCACAAATTTCACAGCTAGCAGTTCCTCACTACGCAAGGCACTGCACTGTCCCCTCTGAAGGTTTTTGAAAAACAGCTCTTTTGGGTAACCTTTACGGTTAAAGTGTATTGTGTCACAAGCAAAAGTGTCCACATTGAACAATTCCTTAAACAATTGCACAGCAGTGTAGAAGTTATCAAGGTACTAATGGTGACCTTTGTTAAACAGTCCTCTAGCAAGTTCCCACACATTTTTCTCTGAAACTCCAAAAGTGGATGGACAACCAAGTGGGTCAATAGTGGAATCCCTACCAGTGTACACCCGGAAATTAAATACATATCCTGTCCTACTCTCAGACAACATATACATTTTAATCCCATAACATGCCCTCTTGCTAGGAATGTACTGCCTAAAAACGAAACTGCCCTTGAACAGGACCAAAGACTCTTCAACAGCTATTTCTTTCCCTGGGGTATATATCTCTGAAAATCGATCTACAAAGTGATCAAGAACAGGCCGAATCTTAAAAAGACGGTCGCAGTCAGGATGATCTTGTGACAACGACAAAGCATTATCAACAAAATGCAGCAAAAGTAACTACCAATCACAACTCATAACTGCAGGAAACATGGTCATTGCCATCAAGGGAATGGTAGACCAATATGAAGCCAGGGACGGCTTCCTTATCTAGCCCATCAAAAAAGTCAAACCCAAAAAGTTCTTCATCCCATCCAGATTAGTGGGAGTCCACCGGGTAGCTCTAGAGCGGGGCCTAAGTCTGGCACTGTTGTCCCTCAAAAACTGTTCCGCATACAAATGAGTCTGCTCAAGAATCTCAACCAAAAATACATCATCCATAAACAACTGAAAAAACCTGTACAGGCAAAATATTTTCATAATCCACTCTACACCCTGCATCACCACTAAAGGTAGGGGACACCGACTGCACAATGTTTGGATCAATCCAGAGTCCAGCACTTCCAGTAGAAACCCCTGTAGCCCCAGGCTACAATCCAGGTGTCTCTTGCTACGCGATCGACACATCAGTGCCCTCCTCTAAAACAGGCACTTCATCCACACTGAGAGTAGCTTCATCCGCACGGAGAGTAGCTTCATCA
The DNA here is from genome assembly GCF_964261635.1 of Lissotriton helveticus. Taxonomy (NCBI): domain Eukaryota; kingdom Metazoa; phylum Chordata; class Amphibia; order Caudata; family Salamandridae; genus Lissotriton; species Lissotriton helveticus. The sequence goes on from NC_136061.1 coordinate 357,195,358, forward strand.
TCAGATGATTTCTCGTGGACAGAAAACTCACCTCCAGAATCTTGCACTCTCTCCTTTCACTCAAAAAAACTGTCAGTCTCATAATCCTGCTCAGAGTAAGATTCAAAAAGCATACCAACCACCTGCTGAGCAGTAATTCTACTAATAGCCATAAGCCTTACTAATAAAGGTAACTTGTCAAACGAGTCAATAACCACAAACACTTTGTAATAAACAAAATGTGGCTTTTATCACAAAGACCTATATACTCCAAAACTATACCACTCATTTGCCAGAAGCAGCTAGTCTCACCACCACCTACTCTGCACAGACACAGCAAAGATCAACAATATCCCACTAAAAAGAACAAAGAGAATTACACATAAGACAATGCAAAACACATTGCAAAGAATTTCAGGCTCAATACACTAACTAAATATGCTGCCATTATGACACCACTTACAAAAAATACATTCATGCATGACAATAATGCTCATTTAGAGTAAACACAACAAAAATGTTTTTCTTACCAAATAAATGCAACTACACAAAACTGCAGAACAACCACTGCAGAGACCACAAACAAGAATCAAAAGCTTTGCACTTGAATAAAATGGAGAAATAAAACATTACAATCACATATAACAATAATGCACTAGTCCACCCACAATCCACCAGCCAAGCTAAGGGGTAGGTGGGCCTAAGAGCAGAAGGTTGATCTGCCTCCAAGGGGGGCAGAAACAGCCAAAATATTCACCCCCGTAAAAGGGGAGCAGCCCTTGCCCAAGAGGCCACTCCCCAACACCAACGTTTAAAAAACCCTTGTGGCTAGTGGCTTCTACCCCCCTTGGGGCAGATGCCCAAACATATGGCTGATCTGCCCCCAAAGAGGGCAGAAATTACCACAATGATCTCCCCCATAAAGGGGAGCAACCCTTGCCCAAGGGGCCACTCCCCAGCTACATTTTAAAAATAAACCTGGTGTCTAGTGCCTTCTGTCCACCTTGGGGACAGATGGGCCTGAAAACATATGGCCGGTCTGCTCCCTAAGGGGGCAGAAACAGCCGCAAGAATCACCCCATAAAGGGAAGCGACCCTTGCCCAAGCATCCAAAATCAAAAAAACAGAAATCCATTGGGCCACACACATTTTTTTTAAAATCAGCCTATCTGCCCCCCACGGGGGGAGAAACGGCCAAAATAATGCTTCCCAAAGGGGAGCGACCCTTGCCCAAGGGGCCGCTCCCCGCAGACATAGGTGGACACAATTATTTTTTCTAAATGCTCCGATCTGCCCCCCAGGGGGGCAGAACTGGCAAAATAATGCTTCTCAAAGGGGAGTAACCCTTGCCCAAGGGGCTGCTCCCCACAAAAATATCCCTGGTGGTCTAGTGGGGCAGAATGTTTTAAAAACTTATGGTCCGATCTGCCCTCCAGGGGGACCGACACGGCTACAATAATACTCTCCAAAGGGGAGCGACTCTTGCCCAAGGGGCCCCACCCCACAAATAAATCCCTAGTGATCTAGTGGGCACGTCTATAAAAAAAAAATGGCCAGATCTGCCGCACCCCCGCCCCCCAGGGGGGTAGACCCAGCCAAAAACATTGCCCCCAAATGGGAGCGACCCTTTCCTAGCCTAGGGGGCTGCTCCCTGAAAACAGTAAATCACCATTATAATAAAAAAAATATAATAATCCTCAGTGTCTAGAGGGCATTCCTGCTGCACGATCGCGCAGCAGGGATGCTCAAAAGAGGCATCGGTGGAAAGGAAAACCTTTTCTTTTCCCCGATGCTTCTTTTGTTAAAATCCCACCCTCCCCGAGGAGAAACTTGCCTCCTTTGCTTCCAGCGCGTCCGGTAGCATGTACTGACATCAGCATGCAAGGTGTGCGGACGTCATCAGATGACGTGGATTGGCGGGCCAGGGAAGGGCTTCCCCTGCCTTCCCCGGTGGGGTAACATAAAGGGCAGCCCACAAGGTGAGAGTCCGCGCTTCCTCCGTGGGTGGGTGCTAGGATGGCCAGGAGCCGTCCGATGCACACGCCCACCATGACGTCGGACGGCTCCCGACCGTCCGCACGGAAATGTATCCCAAATAGCCGAAGTAGTACTCTTATTTAAATCTGCACAAGTACTGGTATGCTGTCCACCTGCCGTACTGTTAGATTTTAAGGTATGGTATCCATTTCCACTAGGAGACAGGTAAAAATTGTAATACTAGTTGGGGACATTATTATAGTTTCTCTCGGTTTTTGTGGGTTAACACTTTTGTTATTACACTTATTACTGGCTTAATCTTATTTATATGCTGTGTGACCCTTACTGCTGGCCTGGAGTTAGCTAAAGGAAAACACTTATGATTGAACTGAGTGGGGTACCCCGCAGTAATGAATGCAGTACTTTCGTGTTGCTTTTTTTGTATTATTTATTATCTACTAATGGATTGATTGGAGATACTTAATTTTGATTATTTGTGACTTTTTCTCTTCCCTTCTCTGATGTATGTGTGGAAATATTTTTTTAAAGTATAAGAAAAAATAAGAAAAAAAGGCACAATACGGAAAAGTAGTGGTGTATATATGTATGGTTTAATGATTTTTTATTTTTGTCTTTTTAATTATTTATGAAGTATTCTTAAAAAAGTGTTGTATTTTAACTGTTTTGTGCTTTTTAAGATATTTTTTATATCGAAATAAAGCTTTGTGACTACGGCTTAGTGCCCTAATAAATTATTGTCTAGGGATGTAACACATAGGTCTGCAGTACAGCTTTTCTCATGCACTTAAACATTGGACTCTAGGGACTTTGTGAAATGTACCTGTAGGAAATTAAGAGCAGGTGGGCATGTGGTCTACTCCTCCCCTCTCTTGGGATTCATTGTTACACCCCAAGAATGCTTTAGCAAACCTTTTGCCCCACACTATATAATACATGCAGACCTTAACTAGCGTGATCTGTGTCTGCTTCGTTATACAGAAATATAGCTGCCAAGTGTCACTCTGATATAAAACTCTTGACCGACACATGAAATAAAATTCAAAAGATATTGCCTGTGTCTGCTTGTGAAACCAACACAACGCAAAAGATATTATTGGGCTGGAGAGATCAAGTTTAGCATTATATCAAGATTATATTATGCCGAAACGGTTATAAGTATAGATTTTATGGAGACATTTCAGATATATTTCAGGAGAGAAGAAGGTTTGGTAACTTTCTGAAGTAGATTCTGCAGTGCTTTGTATTCTACTCAAAAAGTGTATTTCTTTTTTATTATATTTTCTCTTCCTTACCTGAACACCCACCCCATTATTCTAAACAAATCTTTTTTTGCTCCAGAAACCTGCTCTCGAGACGGTGCGTAGTTCCCTGCGACTCCTGAACGCCAGCGCTTATCGCCTGCAGAGTGAGTGCCGGAAAACTGTACCACCGGAGCCTGGGGCGCCTGTGGACTACCAGCTCCTGACGCAGCAGGTCATCCAGTGTGCTTACGACATAGCCAAGGCAGCCAAGCAGTTGGTCACCATCACGACCCGAGAGAAAAAGCAGTGACTCGCTTTGCGCTCCCGACACACTCCCCGCCCTCCGCCTCCCGACACACTGGCCACCATCTTTCCAGCCAAATCGTTTATCCAGTTATGCCCAACTGGGGGCCAGGAGGAACTCAAAATGCCCTTCCTGTGTAATAAAATGAATGCCAAGGATTCACGTTTATGGCAGTGGGCGCCTCGAACTCCTGCACTCGGACTGCAAGAGGAGCCACGCTGCTGAAAACTGTCGACTTCGATGCCAAACTGTTTTATATAGATCCTATATCGGAGGATGGGGGAAGGGCGTGTTTTGTTTGATCATCCGCAAATATGGCCACTTTGCCAAACAAGTCATGTATCCGAGGATCCTCTGGAACAAAATCCATAAGGATCAAGCCGGTGGTCGGCCATGGACTTAAGTGTCCTTAAAAATCCACCACATCATGCGATACTCAGCCGGAGTGCTCTAGCAAGAACAATTACAGTACCGGTGCCAACCTACTAGTGTCAACACGTAGCCTTGTGGGTCCTGGCTCTGGCCCATCCACTCCTATTTGATTAAAGAGGGCATGCCGCATTGTTCCTCCTCCACCTACTCCCTCATCCTGCCATCTGGTGTCAGAACGCACATGCGCAGTCTGATCCAGTATGTTTCTCTTCCTCTGTCTCATGTAAAGTTTCCTCGGTTTGCTCCGCTGGGGGGCTGTGGTGCTGCCATAACGCATGTTGGGGGCCCATGATGGGGCTTGCGGGAAATGCAAGTTGATTATTATTCAATGCCTTATGAAAGGATGAAATCCGCTCTTCATCTCCAAGGATAAGTGACTCATCTCCCACTATGTCCATGCCCACATGTCCATGAATCAAGGGGTCCTATCCCAGCCAGGGGTTTCTCTGACAGCACACTGTCCATTCCGTGGTCCTATTCCTGTGTCTTTCTCTCCTCACCCTTCACACTTTCACAACGTCCTCTGGTTATTCTGCAACAGAATAGTGGTGCATACGTTCCCCCAACTCTTAATGCCCCATGAGCTACAAAGGAACAGCTAAAACCTTGTTACAATGCCCAGGTGATTCAGTCATCTTAGCTGTGCACTGGTGTATGCCTGTATGATGGCATTCCCAGCCACAACCCTGGTTTATGCCCTGTAGCCTCATTCATTCACGGGAGTCTAGATACATCTCCCAAAGTCCTAGTCATAAGTTTCAGGGTTTTGTTGCATCCTTTTTCATCTAGGGTTCTTTAGGCTTTTGGTTGAAGGGAACCTGACACCTGACCTTACTACTTCTGTGGGATAGAGGGTTGGTTAGGGGAAAGGACTCATGAATAATCACGACATTAAGGACATCTTTCCATTCCATTTCCTCATCCCAGGTCCTGTTCATACTTCACAAATCCAGTTGGTCTTCTTACATTTCCCCCACACTTTTTCTTTTCTTTTCTTAATGTGAACTTCCGTATCTGGACTTGGGCAGCCTTACACTGGAATTCAAATATATAATATATATATACGTATGTACATTTTTGTGAGCTTTAATGTATTGGATCTCTGAACACTGCAACTGCCTTGGTTTGTGCAGAAGAGTTGGACTTGCTTGAAGCTTCGGCACGATTGTAAGACATGTTTTTTTTATGTTTGCACTGGAGCTCATGGGGTTGTGTGGTGGCACTGACAGTGATGAGATCCAGAAAGCAATGCCAGTCACTCGTGTGCCACGTGATACTAACAATTGGCACTAGGATGGAGTGAATAGCACAAAAAAGTCAAATAATAAGAGACATTAAACCATTATAACTAAATGCAAATCTAAGTGTACTTCTAATGTTTTGCTAATGTGTAGTAATTTAAAGGGAAAATACAGAAACTCAAGCATACTGTCGACCTGATTCAGAATAAGTATGTTTAATATGAGTACTCCTAACTAAACTAATAGTTTAGGTCAACCAGCCTAAGAATGGTAGTTTAATTTTTGCCCCAGATTGTTCTTCCTCGTTGTGACTGTACAGTTTGATTGAGCAGCTTGAAAGGGTTCACATTTGCATACTTGCTATGGTCAATACATTTTCCCATGTCTAGCTCAGTGAGTTAACATAGAATGTCTATAGAGCCAGACATGTCCTAAAAGATGGATCAGTGATTTATGATTGGCTGACTTCAGCAGTAATCTGAAGATCACAAGTTTGAATCCTGGCATGACAGACTCGGCCTTCCATCTTTTCGAGGTCAGTGAAGTGTGTACCATTGGATTGTGCAATAGTATTCTCGTTTTGTTTAGAGGGCAAAGAAACAACAGAAATGAGACCTGGAATGCTGACAAAAAACAAGTTATGAGAAGGTTAAGTCCACTTTAAAATTCTAAATTCTTGACACAAAGCCACAAGAAAGAAGATAAGCAGGAGCTCAATGGAAAGAAGTAAAATAGAGACACGAACTACATTCTGCCTGCCGTGCAAATCCAAAATGCAGCCTCATTAGAAGCAGAGACCTGTACTTTCCTAATGGTCTGCTTTTGCTGGAAGCAGAAAAAAAATGTTAATTATCCTGTAACTATTGGTTTGTAGCTTCACCTCTTCCCCCCTGCCTTCTTGGATGCAAGCACATGATTCCGTTGAGTTTATCATTTCATATATTAATTTACAGTGCACCTGTACACACTTACTATCCTATTTTGCTTCACTCTATGTACATCAATCATCTGTTGGGAACGTGAGAGTCTATATTTGGTGGACTCTTTGTCCTAACACATTGAGTTTCATGGAGAAGTAACCAGTATTCGTAGCATGTGGTGGCCATAGATGCATATGCTTAGCATTAACCTGCCATCTAGTGTTGGATTCGGGCAATTACAGGTTGATTTTCTTCTAAGAAGTCTTCGAGTCACGAGGTATAGTGACTCCTCCTCTGGTGTGTATGCTCATGTTCATCTTCTTTGTTAGATTGTTTTTTTCCTGCCATCGTTCGGATGTCTTTATCTCAGCTCCGGGACCAAAGCTTCAGGCCCCACTGAGGCCTTCATAGGCTCTCGATTTTTTTTCTCCTGACAAACAAATATCCGAACGAACCAGAAGAACGCAACTGGTGCTATCGATCACTTCACGGCACCCGACTGGGCCCACCATTCTGAGGCTTCTCAGTCTCCATTCTACAGGTCTGCATCCATCAGTGCTTTAAATGGAAAATAATACGTGTAGGTACTCATTAATATGAGCTAGAGGCGTGGCTAGTGGGCGGGGCTATGGGGCGGGGCTTATGGCGACATATGATGATACATAATGACTTCTATATCAATTGCAGCAACTATGAAAAACACATGAGAAATGTGTTTATATAAACGAAACCGGTTAACTCATTACAGAAAAGGAAACCCAAATTGGATGATATGTGAACAGTTCCATGTTTTGTAATATTTGCTGCTTCTTAATGCCATGCAGTTATTTGTTGGTGTTTGGCACAATACTAGATACACTTAAGCACGCACACACACACACATGCACACATACACAAAAACAAGCAGACGTACACAAGCATTCTACACATTCCCTCTAAAATCTACTGAGTGTCCTGATTCTCTCCATTTTCTCTCACAGAAAACAGGCACACACACGTCTCCTGTTCTCCCCTATATGCTGTACTCATTCCCTAAATTTGCTGTCTGGAAAATTAAAGTCAAGTAATGTACCAGATTTGTGACTTTACAAAAATGTTCCTTGGCTGCAGCTGGCATGTTTTTAGGTCGAGCGTCAGCGAAAGACCTATTGTCAGCCGTATTTGGGAATGTGGACACGAGAGGTGCACGAGCGCAGATTTGACCTCGTGGGCGCGCACGGCGCCGTGCCCCCCTCGTGCCTCACATTCCCGTGCGCACACAGCCAGCCCCCACACCCCTGAACACACACCACACAGGCACACGTACACACGCTGCCGCCCCCCCACCACACACACACACATACATACATACAGACACGCACGCATACACACGCCGCCGCCCCCCCGCTGCACTCACACACAGACACACACCCCCGCCCCATGCATCGGGAGATCTGCCATCCCCCCGAATCTCGGTACTTACTAGTTAGGCGCCTCTTCCTCCTCGAACTCCGGCCCGTCTAGAGTCAGGCTCCTCTGCAGCTCCGGAGGCTCCGGGTGGAGGAGGCAGTGGTGGGAAGGCGGGCCCGGCTTCAGGGGAAGGACCGAGAGTGGCTGCAAAACCGGCAGCTTCCCCCAGACCGGGGGCGCATCCCCGCCAGCCGCCGCCAACATCGCAGGGAGCGGCGGTTGCAGGCCCCCAGCGTAGGAAACACTGGGAAGAGGAAAAGGGGACGAGACCCACGGTGCGCGACACGGCACAGGGAGGCAGTGCGCGCCAGGCCTCCGTCGCTGCCTGGAACCTGTGCGCGCGCTCCCCAGCCTGTCGCGAGCACGCCTCCTTCTGGCTACTAGCGTGTCCCAGCCGCCGCGGTCACAGAGCAAAAGTGGTGGCAGCATCTTTTCAGAAGTGAGTCCGGTGCTAAGCACCGGCACTTATTTAATAGGGCCGGGTCTACATAACACGCCAATGTGAATGTCAGTCAGTAATGTATATAAAATTAAATTACCTCAGACTCGGCGCGTGGAGCGCATCACTTATGTAATGTTATTTGTTCATATTACTGACTCCAGCAGTCCGTCCGGTCCGACTCAATGTAATTATTTCAATGATGCAGATGACTCATTTCAAATTTGTTTTAGGCGCCTGCAGTGTCGTGGCGGATAGTGTTGCTAGTTGCTGTCAATGGGTGTGCCGCGGGCACAGGACACTAATTGGGCAGGGGACTGTATTTGGTTATGTGAGGGTAGGGTTGTGCGGCAGGCAGCGTGTGCGTGTATTTTGTTCAGTATGCCACGCCCCGGCACACGCACACGCACGTCCTCGCTATGACTCAGCGGTTAACAGGTGGTTGGTTAGCCCACTGTGTAGTGAAGACAGCAGCAGGCCCGGGCCGCCTATTGAATAAAGGCAGGCCGGCCAGTGCCCGGCCACCCACCACCACCAGCAGTAATCAGTAAGTAGCAACGCTGCTTTTTTTTTTTTTGGGACTCGAGCCTGGTGGGTGCGTTACACTTCTGTGACTGCGAATGAAAGTCAAGGGTGTGGTAGGCGTACGCTAGCACCAGCTCCAGTCGGTGATGAGGTCGGGCTCTCCAGGGTTAACTTTAAAGGCCCGTAGGTATACCGTTTGCTTTTTGTTCGGCCGGAGTCACTAGTATGAAATGTACACGTAGTTAGGCCGAGGTTAGGCAGGGCCAGACCTCGCTGTATTCCTGGTACGAAAAGGTATGTTTTGAATGTGTGCCTGCTACAGGTAACATTTTCGGACTTCAGTCCTACTTGGAGCAATGATAAATACCCACTACCGAAGGGCATGGCTATCATTCATGAGGACGTTGAAAGTGCACCAGGGCGCATGAGTTGAAGGACAGACCTACTAAATTATTCCATTGACATTTCAGAACCATTTTCTTACATCGTGCTCTCTAAGCCAGGATAGCCCCTCTATGATATTCAAATTTCCATTCTGTACGTTTCGATTAGAAATGACATGGTACACTCATAATTACTTTAAAAGCAAAAACACGGATAAAACAAAGATGTATTGATGTGGTTTAATTTCTTTTAATATGACGTTGAGCACTTCCTACTCCGACTTCTTTTCCCAAACACTTTATTAAACTGACACTGTTATCATGTATCAGAAAGAGAAAGTCTGACTCTTGAGCAATGGCGTATCCAGCCACTATAAGAAAATAAGAGGCACAAACCCATTGATGCTTCGGCGACTTAAGGCAAAACTGTGCATTACTATATAACACATTGATGAGCTCTCGAGGGCACTTCTATTTTTAAAGTGTTCACTCCAATGCTGACACTGTGCAGTAATATGCAATGCTCACTGGGGAATGTAATATCCCTTGCTATACTTACAGGCCTTGTGTACTGCAGTGCTCAAATAGGCCAGAAAGTGAGTACATACGAACATTTCTGCTCCTAATTTTGGGGTAGAAGTGTAATTCAAAAAAATGACATCAATTGACCCTTTAAAGTCCATGCATGTCAACACCACTCCTATAGGTGACGTGGGTGTAGGGGTGGAGACCTGCTGACAACCTCAGGCTCTACTTATACTCATGTGGCTCAAGGTAGCCAATGCATATTCGACCAGAGATTAAGTACCGCCTGCTCCTATATGTATAAAGGACTGCCCAGAGAATGAAAGTGCATGAGCTGGTTCCATTTGTGAATTGGGACCTGCCTCCAAAAAAACACACGTGCACAGGCAAATGAAGTGGTAGGATTTTCTTTTTATTTAGCCATGGTGCACCTCATCGGAATGCTGTACAGTATGGCTAAAATATATTGACAAAGACAAGAGATCCCAAAGGCAAGACCCACGGGCTTTGCCAATGCTGGTTGTTTATTCTCTTTGTTAACTCAAGTCATTGTGTGCAAGGACACCTTTATGCGTGCTGGTGTGTGTACATGGATGCCTATATGCCCTCTGGTCTGTGTTCAGGATGCCTCCAAACCTCCCAGCTGCATGCATGGATTTTGTTTGTCTGTTTATCTTTGTGCATGGACACCTACATTTTTAGTGGTCTGTGTGGATAAGTGCCTGTTGGTCTGGTGGTTTGGGCACATTGGTATGTGTTATTGTTATGTATAGGTTTACATATCGCATTATATAGGCATCCATTATCGTGTTTTGCAACAGGGAAAACTTGCTGCACTTCACAGGAACATATTGCTCAAAATTCGATCGTACACAACTTGCAATCGTTGGAATCGTGCGCATTAAAACCTCTTTATCAGCGCAATTGGCTGATGTTGAAGTCTGGTACGCAACAACTCGTTCAAATATGTTAGCTCAATGTTTCACGTTTTATTACAAATGTCACCAACATTTTTTTAATATTTCACTTCTGTTCATTGTATTTTATTGTGACGAAAATCCAAGAACATAATCTTCCCAAAAGTTATTTACAAAAATGTAAGCCAGTGCCATTATAAATTACAATAACTTTTATTTAACTATTAATTATTGTAAAAAATAAAAGCCATTGTTCTTTGTAATATCAATACATCTAAGTCATGTAAATACAACACATATTGCATTACAAATGCTAAAGATGTCCCATTTGCGAAAGTTAAAACTATTGGCATTATAAATGACAAAGCTATTCATTTCGCTATTCTCAAAACCAACACATAAATAAAAAATTTGTCATTTACAATACTAATAGCTCAAACTTTCCTAATGCGAGACCTATTGCATTGCAAATGCTTGTTCTTATTCAATTCGTTATGAAAGCCTGCACACTTTGATTCCACAAACCTGCTGCAAAGAGGATCTAAAGGCATTGGGGAGCAGACTGAGGCTTATGCGCCGGGTGTTCTGTTTGTTTAAAAAATGAATTATCGGGGCGTGGCTTGACCGGCGATGTGAGCAGACGCACGCTTGCGGGGCTCCCGCCGCCGTTGGGCCCATCATAGGCTATCTGTGCAGATTTCGGGAGTCCGGACCCGCCACGCACAGCCCTGATGCCCCTACCCGGCTGGGCAGTCTGTTTGGGAGTGAGTTCTCCGCGCGCCGACTGACAGGCAGGACAGAGCGGCCGGCTTGTCACCAGCGGTCTGGATCGGCCCGTCCGCCATCTTGGGCTCCCAGCGGCGGCGGTCTGCGGCGGGGTCTGGCGGACCCTGGGGTGAGCGGCGGCCACGGACTTGAGTACCCCCGCCCTCCCTGCGCTGAGGTCTGCCGGCGCCCTTACCCGAGGCGGCGGCGGTGTGGCAGAGTGCCTGGAGCGGGGCTCGGAGGCGGCTCCTGGGTCCGGTGTGCCCCCATCTCCCGCGCTGCGGTGGGCAGCTGAGTGACTGCTCGGTCCGGTGCCTGGCCCCGGTGGTTGTAGGAGGCGCTGCTGGCCCCCCCTCCAAAGCGAGCAAAGCGGGAAGTGTCCGGCCCTGCGGAGACACGGCAGGCGGCGGAGACATCGCTAGGTGCGGAGAGCATCTGCAGGCAGTGCCCCTGGGGCACTTTGGAGCGCGGACGGCGCCATTCAGCAGGAAAACGTCGCAACGACTAGGCTTCACTGCGGCCCTTCACTGGGGGTGAGTACGGGTCTGGGGCACATGTGTGTGGGACGTTCCCTGGTGCTGGCCCCCTAGTGATCTGTTGACCTAGTGACCCCTGCGGTGCGTGACTGCCTGGACGCACATCAGGAGCGGAGGCGCAGTGACCTGGTGATCCCTGGACTACCTGCCTTGCCACGTGAGGGACGTACTGAGTGCTCGCTGCTGCGGAGAGGGCCGTCTCGGGGCTAGGGCCCCAGAGTGCGCTGAGAGTGTGTGCCGGTGCTCCCCGCCGCCCCCATTGGTGTCTTGTGCTTTCACCCGGACGACTCACGAAGAGCGAGGGCCCGGACGCGGCCTGGAGGACGCCCTGTGGACTGCGCGGAGGATGACGCGCACGAACAGAAACAACAGAGCGGAATCAGCGCCGACCCCCAAGGGAAACCCGGTGACGGCCATGTGGGGCAAGGTGGGGGCGCCGGCGGCCAGTGGCGGCCCACCTGCGGAGATTGCAGATCCCCCCCCGGTCACGCAAGCGTTCATGGCCGCCTTCATGACCGAACTGAAGACTGAGATCGGATCCCTGAGGTCGGAGGTCCACTCGTGTGTCACGGAACTCCGGAAGGACGTAACGGACTTGGGGGACCGTGTGGACAGCCTGGAGTGGACGGCGGACTCACGCACCGAGGACCAGGAGCATTTGTGGCAGCGATTAACGGCCCTGGAACAACAGAACATTGAACTCCAAATCAAGCAGGAGGACTTGGAGAACCGGGGACGACGGAACAACCTCCGCATCCGCGGCGTGCCGCTCGGAGAAGAAGGGGAGGACATGATGGACTTTGTGGCGCAACTTCTCCACGAGGTGCGGGGTGACGAGGACGTGTCGCCTCCCACACTGGACCGGGCTCACCGTGTGGCGGCGCCTGCGGGGAGATCGGGGCTTCTCCCGGACATCATCACGCGGGTGCATTTCTTTGTGGAGAAGGAGGAGATTTGGAAGCGTGCTAGGGACAAGCCGGACCTGCAATACAAGGGCCACAAGATTCAGATCTTTCAGGATTTGGCGCCCAACACCCTTAAGCGACGGCGCGCTTTTCGCCCGGTGACAGAGAAATTGCGGTCCCTGAACATCCCGTACCAGTGGGGCCATCCCTTCGCACTTATCTTCCAATGGGAGGGTAAACGTAAATCCCTGCGATCCTACGATGAGGCGGCTCGACTACTCCACATTGCTGGCTCTCCTCCGAGTAGCCCCTCCAGGCGCCCTCCGAGCAAGAGGACACAGCTTACCCCGGACTGGACCACGGTGCCGAGGAGACAGCGTGCAGCGCCTGTCGACGTGCCCACCACTAGCCAGGCCAGGCAGGAGGTCATCGCCCACATCAGAGCGCTGGAGGAGTCGGAGATTGACCGTGCTGACCGCTCCCCTACAGGTCGGTCCTCCACCTCGTGAGTTGGCCTGCCCGCCTATGTCATCCTGCTTGAGGTACTGTTCTCTTGTGCCCTCCGGAGGGCGGGGAAGGGTGTGGGACGGGTGGGAGGCTGGATGTTTGGACTCCTGTTCTCCTTGTGCTGGGCCTGGAAAGGTGGGGGCTCCACACCTTTTAGTGTTACCGGCCAGTCATGTCCCACCGAGACTGTCTCCTGGGGAGTGACATCCCGATGGACATTCAAACCCGAGGGTGTAGGGTGACCTACTTTGGAGACATTGTACTTTGGCCCAGTTGGCCACGTTTTTACGGCCTAGTCCGTCCATCCTTCGGACTGCTAAACACTTGGCTCTCTTACTTGACTTTCCTTTCTCTCTTTTTTCTGTCTTTTCTTCCTTTCTCTGTCTGCTCTGCCTGCTATGGGGGGCTGGGGTGGGGGGTTGTTGCGGGGAACGGGGGTGGGCCCTCTGAGTGGGACTCTGGGCGGTTGGGTGCTCTGCTGCGTGATGCTTTGCGTGCTATCCCTAGAGAACCCCTAGATGGCGAGTGATGTAGCCAGACCCCTTAAGATATTGTCGCTCAATGTTAAAGGCCTTAATTCCCCTAACAAGCGCCAACAGATCTGGCATTACTTTCTGCAGCGCGACCCGGACATCATCTTCTTGCAGGAGACCCACCTTCTTCAGGCGGATACGAGGCGCATGGCGCACCCTAGATACCCCCTCCAATTCTGGGCATCAGCGGATACGAAAACAGCTGGGGTAGCGGTTTTGTGCAAAGCTGGCATCAGGCGGGGTTCTGGCAAGCTCTTCCGGGGTGGTGATGGTCGCTTCCTCAAGGTTTCGGTCGAGGTGGGCTCCCGCCATCTTACGCTATGCAATGTGTATGCGCCCAACCTGGCACAGGATCGCTTCCTTCGGGACCTTTTGAGTGCTCATGTCCTTCGGGGTGGGCCCTCGATTGTTTTAGGGGGTGACCTTAACCTGGTGTGGTGCCCTGCAGTGGACCGGAGTGCGGGCTCCTTTCATGGGGCGGGGGCGATGTCCTCGGCGCTGCGTAAACTGATAGGCGATTTGGGTCTCTTTGACGCATGGCGCTACTTCTCCCACGACAAACGGGACTATTCTTTTTATTCTAGTGCTCATCGCTCTTACTCCCGCATTGATCACTTGTTCGTCTCACATGACCTGATTGGTGATGTAATGGACGTGGAAATGTCGGACATATCCATCTCGGACCATGCGCATGTAGAGCTGAGCCTCAGAGATCGGCGGAGTGGACACCCTAGGGAAATTAAGTGGCATCTGCCCCCATACCTCCTCAGAGATGCGACGGCGGTTGACGGCATTCGCGCGGCTATCACCTCCTACTTTGAATTTAACGATCTGCCCGAGACGCCGTTTCCGGTGGTATGGGACGCCTTCAAGGCCACGATTCGGGGTCACATCACCTCCCTCGAGATTGCGAGAGCGCGTGAACGGAGGGCGGTGGAGGAGGGCCTGGTGGCGGACTTGCGGGAGGCTGAGGCGCAGAATCAAGAGGAATCCACTCTAAAGACGCGGAGGCGCCTAGCGAACCTGCGGGGGCAATTGCGCATGCTGCGTGCGAATCGGGCGGAGAAATCCCTCTTGGCTCTGAAGCGCGTGCACTTCGACGGGGGGGACAAAGTGGGGAAGCTGCTGGCGAGGAGACTGAGGGTCAAGGCGGCCAGATCCCACATTGCGAACGTACTGCTCCCGGACGGGTCTCGAGCAACAACGGCGGAGGCTAAAATGAAGGCGTTCCGAGACTACTACGCCTCCTTGTACACGGCGGCCCCGACTGGCGTTACCCCGCCAGAGGAGGTTCTGGAGCATTATGGCGGAACGCGCTTGCATCCCGCAGCGGCGGAGAGGCTGGAGGAGCCACTTACGCTTGCCGAGGTGACCGGGGCCATCAGAGACCTGCACTTGGGGAAGTCGCCGGGCCCTGACGGCCTACCGCTTTCCTTTTACCGCCTCTTCCAGGAGCAGCTGGGCCCTTATCTCCTCAGACTCTTTGCTTCCTTTGATGGTGGCCAAGGCCCCTCCCCGGACATGGGGATGGCGGAAATAGCTCTAATCCCTAAGCCCGGGAAAGACGCGGCGCTTTGCTCTTCTTACCGCCCGATTGCGCTGCTAAATACTGATTTTAAAATTTACACGAAGGTGCTGGCTAAGAGACTCGATCCCCATATGCCGGACCTTGTTGACCCTGACCAGGTGGGCTTCATCCGGGGACGTCAAGGGGCTGACAATGTGCGGAGACTGGCGCATTTGGTAGGGAAAGTGCATCACTGGCACATCCCGGCGTGCCTCTTGTCGTTAGACGCCGAGAAGGCGTTTGACCGCGTCGACTGGGGGTTCCTCCGAGCGGCCCTCTGTAAGATGGGAATCGGCCCGAAGATGATTGCCAGGATCATGGCGCCTTATGTGGAGCCGAGAGCGCGGGTCAGGGTGAACGGGAGGTTGACGGAGCCGTTTGCCATTGGTAGGGGTACGAGGCAGGGCTGCCCTCTATCGCCATTGCTGTTCGCCCTGGCGATTGAACCGCTGGCGGACCTGATCAGGCGAAACCCGGACATTTGCGGAGTTCGGATGGGGGGGCAGACCCATAAGGTGGCGTTATACGCTGACGACCTCATCCTCACTTTGACGGAACCGCGACAGTCCTTGCCGGCACTCCATGAGGTGCTCTGCTCCTTTGAGGGCGCCTCTGGCTTGAAAATTAATCACGACAAGTCATGGGTGCTTAATCTCACGATCCCCCAGGCGGACGTCCCTCCCCTGGAGGTGCTATGCCCCTACCGGTGGACGGACCAACACATCCGATACCTCGGCCTCTCCCTGACTCCCTCTTTGGAAGGTTGGTCGGCGCTCAATTGGGCGGAATGTCGAAAAGCTGTTCTCACCGACCTGCAACGGTGGAAACCTCTTATCCCCTCGTGGCTGGGTAGGTTGAACGCAATCAAAATGTCCATCCTGCCTAAAATACTCTATCTGTTCCAATGCCTTCCCACGCCTATCCCTTTGCCGAAGATTAGAGCCTTGCAAAGGGACTGTACTAAATTCATCTGGGGGGGCAAGCGACCCCGCTTCTCTCAGTCACTCCTTATGGCCCCGCGAGATCGAGGTGGGCTGGGTTGCCCGAATCTGGTGGACTATTATTGGGCCGCTCAATTGCGGTTTGTCATCGAGTGGGGCATTAGACAAAGCGAGAAGGGGTGGCTGCATCTGGACCGGGCGGTCACGGGTCGCACGATCTGGAACCTCGCTTGGACTCATAGGGCGGGACGGTCCCCTAGCGCTTATTTGGCGATTCCCACCAGGACGGTATTGGACATATGGGACAAGGTGGCGGTGCGAAAGGGCCTGACGACTTTCCCCTCACCACACACCCCCATTGAAGATAATCCTTGGTTTCCACCGGCTAACCGCACTTCCGCCTTCCGCGGATGGACTCGAGAGGACTGCAAAGTCCTTGCGGATCTCTTTGACGGTGGCTCTGTTAAGACCTTTGCCCACTGTCGGGAGGAGTTCCGCCTTCCCCAGGAGGCTGAATTGCAGTTCCTGCAGTTGCGTCACTGGGCCTTGTCAGACGCGATATACCCCGGGGCCACTCGGGCCTTCACTCCGTTCGAGAGGCTGGCCCGCTCTGGGGCGGGCACGAAGGGTCTGATTTCAAAAATTTATCAGATTCTGCAGCATCCCCCTACTCCCCCTGCTCATTTGTATCAGCAGCGCTAGCAGGAGAATCTGGGCGCTGACATTGACCATGCGCAGTGGATCCGCCTCTGGAGGGATGTTCCTAAGGTGTATCGCAGTGTGCCGCAACAAGAAAATGCGTACAAAATAATGACGCAGTGGTACTATACGCCCCAACGCCTACACAGGATGTTCCCCTCCGCACCGCCCGGTTGCTGGAGATGCCATCATGTGCCTGGCGACTTTATGCACATTTGGTGGACCTGCCCCGTGATCGCTATCTTTTGGAAGGAGGTGTTGAGCCACATTCGAGGGGTGCTGAGATTTCCTTTGCCTGATGCTGCTAGCACAATACTGTTGGGACTCAAACCTGTGGACTTGCTGGCCCTGACCCGCAGTGACTGGACCTTGGTGTTGCAAATGGTGGGTGCTGCCAGACAACTTATTGCTCTGTATTGGAAGAAGGTGGAGGCCCCCCCTATGGCTGTGTGGTTTGGCAGACTATGGCAAGTCATCACTATGGAGTTACTTTCGGCCCGACTGCAGTCTCGTACGACCCGCTTTGACAAGGTCTGGCGGCCGCTAGTGGCCTATCTCTGCAAGAGTGAATTTGCTAGGAACCTGCCCCCAGCGCTGCGAGCCTTGCAACTGGTAGAAGATGCGGTGCTCCCCTACACTCCTCGCGACCTGTGACTCCCTCATTGCTCCCCCTGACTCCCTTTGTTCTCTTTCTGCTTTTCCTCTATGCTCCTACTAGCCTCTGCTTTCCTCCTTTGACTGCCTTCTACTAGGCTTCTGGTTGAATGTTGGGCCCCCTGGGCCAGTTGTTTGGTTCTGTTCGGTATGTTTGTATTTACCCGCCTCGCGGGAAGATATATAAGGCGGGGCATCGCTGGCGAGTGCTGGACAGCGCTATTTTAGCCCCCTCCCTATGCACCCTGAGAGGACCTTGATGGTTTTGATGTGCAGATCGGCGTGGATAAATGCGGATGTCAACCCACACGAAGCTCGCATCTTGAGTTCCGCCACGCGGCCGGCCCCTTGCGGGTTGTAGGCTTATCGCTGTGTCAATGTGACCCTTTTTTTATATGTGTCTCATTCTGAGACTTAATAAAAAAAGAAGTTGAAAAAAAAAAAAAAAAAATGAATTATCACACCATTGCATCTCTCACCCTCCCTGTCACGCCTTATAATTCTTTAAAGCATATGCTCCGAAGAATCTTCTGATGATCTCCCACACTTTCACCTCCCTCCCTGGTTGCTGCCCTTCTTAACGATTAATGCTTTTACCTGCCCTCATGCCCGATGGATCGCCAGACAGTTCTTTAAATACATTTTAAACAATTGCCAGGATCTTAAAGGAAACTGCCTTATTTGCATGTTCAGTTCCAGTTAAAATACTGGCTCTGCAGCCTGAGTTTTGCTGTGGGTTTTAGTCACTTAAGCCAATTATCGACCTCGGAAAGATAAACACCTGCACTGTTAAGCACAGCGTGACGCACAGCAAACCCTCTTAGACCCCTGCAGTCTGGGGCCATTCACATGGACGCTGCTGAAATCTTCAGCAGTGACTGCAGGAGGCTTGGCGCCCGTACGAGTTCCTGAGAGGCAGAGCGGCATCTAACCTGTGTTAGAGGAGATAAACAACAGGAGCCTGCAGTGCCAACTATTAGGGTACCGGTACTCTCCCTTGGCTTATGAGAAGTGTCCGGTACTGAGGGCCTGAAAATTCAGAAGTGCCGGTACTCTGTACCGGCCAATTTAAAGCACAGGCATCCATGAGGATACTGCTGGCTAGCACTGGGGACAGTTTGGATTCCAACCCCGACTCCATACAGGGGCACGTGAGTACCTTGGAAAAAGTTGCCTAAATCCCCACTAAACCACCTACACTGGCTTTCGGAGCCCCACTGCTTTCAGGCCATGGAGGTCTCCATCAACAGGCACACAAACAAAAGTCCACTACGCCTGGAAAGCCATCGACTAGCGGCAAAAAATTTAAATAGTTTACATTTGTTTCAGCACCTACACCGAAACGAGCTTCATCGGTGAACCAAATTCGAGCAAGGAGTTGGACCTGAAAAATATACCTCGGATCCGAAAACATTCTGAGTCAAAATCTGGATCGGCCACAAATGCTTCGGTGTTGAAGTCAACACATAAGCCTTTGGCACTAGATACAACAATACAAAAGACGACAACCAGTAAAACAGGCTCTTTGATGCCCTCCATGCCCTAAGCGTCAAAATCTAGAAAAAATACTATAGAGCTACAACAATAAAAAATAGAGCCCAATCTTGAACGCTTGCAAGGCCAGCTGGATAAAAGACAAAATACTCTCGTCGTAAACCCTCGTATTTGGAATGTTGGGCACAAAAACACCACCACCTGCTTCCCTCACACTTCAGAAGAGGAAAAAGTATTTTCAAGAGGACATTGCTGGGCCTCAACAAACCCATCCACTAAAGAAAAAGAAACGGGACAGAAGCTCAAGTTCCATTTCTTTCCCTCCTCCTCCTCCTCCTTCTCTTCCTATACCATCATCTCCTGTTCCAACTTCACCTACTACACCTGTGCAGTCACCCTCACCAGAACACTTGCCTGTACGAGCAAATATTACCTGCACCACATTAATCACCTTAAAATGACCATCAACATGAAGGATATAATATCCCTTACTTCAAAGATCCACAGGGAAATCCCAATAAATTCCCTGACCCATGGGATATTTATGATGCTGATCCACTGGACGATACCGATCCAAGTATCTATCCATCCAAACCCTTACCACCAGATGATACATCAGCTTATCAAGACAGCATCAGTATCGCTGCTACATACCACAAAGTAAGCCTACACACTATTCCACAGGAAGGCGATTTCCTGGTAGAATTTCTAAATAGATCACACATCACGAGCTATGTTTAAAGCATAGGGCATATTTAATCAGCCTGTTAAATCTAGAGTAATCACCCCTCGTACTGAAAAAAAGTATAAAGCATGTCCAAAGGACCCTGAGTATATTAAGGGCCAAATTAGAGCAGACTCACTGGTGGTGCACACTGCCAGAAAATGAGCAAATTCCCAAGGCACATGAGATGCATCTCCTACAGACCAGGATAGTAAAAATATGATGCAGCAGGTAAACGAGTAGCAGCACAAGCAGCCAACCACATGCATAAAACAAATTCTGTAGGATTGTCTCCTGATCTAATCGGGCCCCATGGGATGTAATGCAGAACTCCTGCAATACCTCCCTAACCAATACCAAGAAAGTGCAACACAATCAGCTGAAGAGGGTAAAACAATATCTAATGCCACAATACAATGTGCCTAAGGCTCTGCAGACACCAGTGCACACAAGGTTAATACTAGTATCCTCATTATGCACTATGCATGACACCGAGTATCTGGGTTCAAGCCAGGTATACAGCAGCATCTGCTTAATTTATCTATTGAGGGCCAACATTTAATTGGCCCACAAGTGGATGAAATGCTCGAAAAGCTACAAAAAAAGACACAAACAGCTGAAGCAACGGGGCCCTACAAACATATCAAAACAGTGGTTCCTTTCTTTAGGGGTCAATACAGAGATACAAACGGAGGAAGTTCCTTCTCTGACTCAAACAATGACACTAAGCAACAATGTTCCTATCGAAGCCAATTTAATAACCGAGGTACAGGCAGTGTAGCAAGTACCACAACCCCTGCCCCTCCAAAACAGTGACCACCTACACCTCCCCCAACCACATATAACACCAGTCGGGGGAAGGTTACAAAACTTTTATCAACAATCGCAACATATCACCACATACCAATGAGTGTTAGCCATAATTAAAGATGGATATTGTTTTGAACTCAAACACCACCCACAATTTCACCCAAACCACAAAAAAATGGCAAAAGAACAGCTTGCACTTTTACAGGAATAGGTTATTTCTCTCCTACAAAAAGGGGCAATAGAAATAGTACCCTTACAACATCAAGGACACAGAGTGTACTCCCTTTATTTTCTCATTCCCAAAAAGGGCAAAACATTAAGGCCGATCCCAAATCTCAGGGCACTAAACAGTTAGATCTCCTCAGAGCACTTTCACCTGGTTACACTACAAGAAGTAATACCACTTTTACATCAAGGAGATTTTATAACCGCAATAGACCTCAAGGATGCATACGTCAATATCCCCATTCATCCAGCACACCACCGTTCTCTACATTTTCAGCTAAACGGCCAACACCATCAATTCAAAGTGCTACCATTTGGGGTCGCTATACGGCCAAGAATGGTCACAAAGTGCCTTGCAGTAGTGGAGGCTCATCTTAGAAGGGACAGAATCCATGTTTTCCCCTATCTAGATGATTGGTTAATCAAAAGCCCAACCTACCATCAGTGCCTTCAACACACTCAGCAGGTAATCAACCTTCTACACAGACTGGGGTTTACCCTAAACATACAAAAGTCTCACTTGCAACCCTTGCTAATTAATCCTATCCTAGGTGCAGCTCTCTATTCAGTTACAGCCGAAACGTATCCCAGTGCAGAAAGAATAACAAAGTTCATGCAAACATTGCCTTTTTTTAACCACAAGTTAACTCCACAGTAAAAATACCAATGGTTTTTTTTTAGGCATGATGGTTTCCTGCATAGCCATAGTACCACATGCTTGTCTACATATTCAGTCCCTTCAACACACTCTACAGTCTCAAGTGGATGGTCATCTACAAGATCTGGTGTTGGTAGGAACATCAACTCATCACTCTCTGCAGTGGTGGAACAGCAATAACTAGTAGCAGGGTCGGCATGTCAAAGCCCCAATGGGGCAAATCATCATTACTACAGATGCATCCCTGCAGGGATGGGGGGGCATATATGCCAGATCTCACCATTCGTGGTCTATGGACAGTAGCTCAGACACATTTTCGTATTAACCATCTAAAGCTACTAGCAAATCAGCTAGCCCTCAAAGCCTTTCGCAATCACTTGCACCACAAGACAATGCTAATACCAACAGAAGACGTCACTGCAATGCACTATATTCAAAAAGTGGGGGTGGGGAGTGGACACACACTCCTTAAACCTATCTCTCCTCTCAGAGTGAATCTGGCACTGGTCAATCTACCTCAAAATCCTGGGGTGGACAACGACTTCGCAAATATACTCAGCTGAACACATCAATAGGTGCACTAGTGGGAGATCAATCAACCACTACTCCATTCTTACTTAAAGAGGTGAGGGACACCAGAAATAGACTTGTTTGCCACTTACGTCCAAGCCAAATGCCAAAACTTCACATCCAGGTTTCACCACCCACTATCCAAGGGCAATGCCCTATGGATGAATTGGTCATGGGGTATTTGCTTATTCTTTTCCTCATCTCCCACTCATTCCATATGTAGTTCAGAAGTTAACACAAACTTCTCTAACACTAATCCTAATATTTCCAACACAGTCACTGCAGCCATGGTTCACAGCACTATTGTAACTATCTCTAGTGCCACACGAGAAACTGCCTCTTTGGCCACACCTACTAATTCAAGATCAAGGGAAAGTCACACCCCCAACCCAAACAGCTCAATCTAGCGACATGGCTCTTGAAATCTTAGAATTTGAGCATTTAAAGATACCACAGGAATGCATGGGTATCCTTAACCAAGCTTTCAGGCCTACAACTATAGCATGCTATACAGCTAAATAGAAATTATTTGGAAATTTCTGTAAAAATAAACAAATACAGCCTTTATCACCTACAGTACTAGATATTATAGGCTATCTTTTCCATCTGCAGTAAGCAGTACTTGCTTAAACATCCATTAGGCTACACTTTGAAGCAGGACTTGCTTACACATCCATTAGGCTACACTTAGTAGCAGGACTTGCTTACACATACATTAGGCTACACTTAGAAGCAGGACTTGCTTACACATCCATTAGGCTACACTTAGCAGCACTTATGACCTCCATGCAAAACAGACAACATATGTCTGTATTAAAAATACCAGTCATTAAAGCATTCATGGAAGGGCTTAAAAGAATTATCCCACCTTCCATTCTACCAGCCCCAACTTGGAACCTAAATATTGTCCTTACCAGGGTTATGGCACTGCCATTTGAACTACTCCATTCATGCCAAGTTCAATTCTTACATTGGAAAGTTTCATTTCTAGTAGCAATCATATCTCATAAAAGAATAAGTGAATTGCAAGCACTCACTCTGCAGGAACCGTTCTTTAAAGTTTATGCAAACAAATTAGTTCTAAGAACTAGCCCGAAATGTCTACCCAAAGTGGTATCATCTTTTCATACAAGACAAACCATAGAGTTACCAATGTTCTTTCCAAACCCAGACACAGTAGTAGAAAGGGCCCTGCATACATTGAATGTTAAAAGGGCTGTCATGTTCTATATTGGTTGAACGGCTATGGCGCCTCTCCAAAGATTCACTAGATAAAGAAAAATTCAGGACGGCACTTGCAACATACCATAAAAATCTAAAACTTACTCAGAAATCACACATTACACTACAACTTGAAAAAGCGTATAACTCCCAGCGCACCCTATTTCGGGTTTTAAATTCATTTACCAACCTAGGGGCTTGCAACACCGAGGAAGCCCCTTCACAAACTTTGTGCGACAACATAGCAAACCAT
This sequence comes from Lissotriton helveticus, assembly GCF_964261635.1. NCBI lineage: Eukaryota > Metazoa > Chordata > Amphibia > Caudata > Salamandridae > Lissotriton > Lissotriton helveticus. The sequence goes on from NC_136061.1 coordinate 357,218,773, forward strand.
CTCACACAAAAAATAAAAATCATTTATCAAAAGATTACCTCAAATTCCTATCGTCAGTCAGGACCAAGCTTAGACCCTCCCCCAATCACACCAGATGCCCTAACCCATGAAACCCTGCCAGCTCTAACCACAACTTAAGTAGAAACACTACTATGAGTCGTCAAATCAGGGTCTCCACTTGACCCAATACCTGCCAAAACCTCCTCTTTACTATCCAGGACACTAGCAGCTCCCATCTGCTCAATACTCAATAGATCCTTGGAGGAAGGTAGCCTCCCCTGGAATGGAAAGCGGCTCCGGTTATCCCCATTAGGAAGAATCCTAAAGCCACTCTCGAAGATGTCTCGAACTATCGGCCCATCTCTCTGCTTCCCTTTTACAGCAAACTCATAGAGAAGCACATAAATAAGCACTTGTCCGAGTTTGTTGAATCTTCAAATTGCCTTGACCACTCAGTTAAGATTTCGACCTAAGCACAGCACTGAGTCAGCACTGAGTCAGCACTGGTGGAAGTAACTGATAACATCAGAATGCTAGTGGACAGGGGTGGGCGGTACTTTTGGTGCTGCTTGACCTGTTCTTTCCAGTAAAGAATTGGCTTGGTAGTTTGGTCTGCCCTGTTCCCATGATGCACTGGGCCAGGATCAGACTAATTTTCATGTAGCCAGAGAAGCTTGTTTCCTTTCCAGTAAAGAATTGGCTTGGTAGTTTGGTCTGCCCTGTTCCCATGATGCACTGGGCCAGGGTCAGACTGATTTGCATGTAGCCACGTTCTGAACTGGGATGGTGCAGTGAGCTAAAAAACGGTGATGGATCAAGCCCTGATCTTTTGACTGGGTAGGAGTGTTCTGCTTAATTCAGATACTCTGTCCATCACCACCCCCTTTTTGAATCGTTTTGGCCACCACAAGTGTGGAAGGGTATGCTCAGATGTGAGTCCCTTGCTCACTGCACCATCAGGATTCAAGCAAGCCGGGCCGAAGACGGCTGTAATGCCAGAAACCGGTCCCCGGAAGCTTGTTTCCTTTCCAGTAAAGAATTGGCTTGGTAGTTTGGTCTGCCCTGTTCCCATGATGCACTGGGCCTGGGTCAGACTAATTTGCATGTAGCCAGGTTCTGAACTGGGATGGTGCAGTGAGCTAAAAAACGGTGATGGATCAAGCCCTGATCTTTTGACTGGGTAGGAGTGTTCTGCTTAATTCAGATACTCTGTCCATCACCACCCCCTTTTTGAATCATTTTGGCCACCACAAGTGTGGAAGGGTATGCTCAGATGTGAGTCCCTTGCTCACTGCGCCATCAGGATTCAAGCAAGCTGGGACGAAGACGGCTGTAATGCCAGAAACCGGTCCCCGGAAGCTTGTTTCCTTTCCAGTAAAGAATTGGCTTGGTAGTTTGGTCTGCCCTGTTCCCATGATGCACTGGGCCAGGGTCAGACTAATTTGCATGTAGCCAGGTTCTGAACTGGGATGGTGCAGTGAGCTAAAAAACGGTGATGGATCAAGCCCTGATCTTTTGACTGGGTAGGAGTGTTCTGCTTAATTCAGAAACTCTGTCCATCACCACCCCCTTTTTGAATCACTTGACCTGTCGGCAGCATTCAATACAGTGCTTAATTTGTGCCGGTCCTTTCCGGTGCTAAGCACCGGCTCTTATTTTTCAGTGCCGGGTCTACACTCTGCACGAAGTATATATAATAGTATGAGTTGCGCTGCTTAGAATTGGTTGCGATGCGCACTGCTTACTAAGTTTTGACATGGGTCCCAGTCTCTCCGGTGAAGAGCCTCATGTGACTGCGTGTGTGTAAAATACTTAAATTGAATGCCGTTGCTTGCCGCGGTGATGTAAGAATAATCGGCGGACGTTCACAGGCTGCACTGCGTCTGCGTATTGGAATTTTTCCTAATACTGGGACGGCGCAGGCATTTTTTTAAATGTGCACTCTGAGTCCGGACATTTGCTAGGAAGAGGTAGTTTTGGATACTCGCGGTAATTATAAATATAGCTCCCAGCAGTGGCACCACAGAAGAATTCAAGAAAAGGCACACCGCTGCGAGCTGCTTACTAAGCATTAACATGAGTCCCAGTCTCCCCGGTGAAAACCTCATGTCATGTGACTGCGTGCGTGTAAAATATTTAAATTGGATGCCGTTACTTGCCCTGGCCCAGCTGCCCACCTTATTGTGAGCCACACAGTACTGCCAGAAACTGCGTGGGCCCTGAGATGATGTAAGAATTATCGGCGGGCGTTCACAGAGCCTGCACTGCATATTGGGAAGTGAATGATTTCAATTACAGGGATGGCGCAGGCATTTGTTTAAATGTGCACTCCGAGTCCGGACATTTGCTAGGAAGAGGTCGACTCGGATACTCACGGTAATTAAAAATATAGCTCCCAGCAGTTGCACCACAGAAGGATTCAAGAAAAGACACACCAGATAAATACAGGCTAATAATGCTGTCTTGGCTTCTAATTGTAGGCAGCACCAGCATTCTGACATTCAGAGGCACGCGCTGAGGGCGCCACAGCTTGAAACGCTCTTGCAACTTTGCACTTTGCTTATTTTGCACTATTGCCGGTCTTTTTAAAACAAGAGTCTTGTACCCGCTGCATTTTAATTGTTGTTTAAAATACCTAATTTGATCTGCACACTCACCCATTTGTCCCGCTGTAATCCTTGCCTGTCCCTGCTCCCTGTTCCGCCGCGGGTGTTCCCGTTTGTTGCGGAGGGAGACCCGGGCTATACCGCTAGTCGGCGTGGACGACATCTTGGGGGGAGGGTTAGCGTTCTATTAGTTAGCCCCACCCAGGAGAGTGTTCAAATAGCCATAACAATCTCGACGCGCAGCGGACGCGTGCAGCGGGCGAGCCTAAAGCAAGCCCGTCTGCGCCCGACCGGGGCCAGGGGCCATAGACCCTGCTCCCGGCGTGATCCAACATATTTGCTACAGTTCAGATGCTCTCTGTGGCTTGGATCCCCCAGTGATGGAAGCCTGTAAACTTGTCTTCTCACCTGACAATCTCCCTCCTCTTTGTTCACACTGCAGATCCTTGATTGGTAATAACGCATCTGCTCCCCCTACTAATCAGTTAAGTTTTAGGATGTCTTTAATCAACTGCAGATCCCTGCCTTGCCATGCCACCGAAATCGCTATGCTGCTTCAGGATGCAGCGCCGGAGGTAATGTTTCTTACAGAAACTTGGCTCTCACTCAATTCTGAGCCCGACCTCGTTCAACTGTTGCCCCTGGGCTATGCCATCTCCAGATTAGAACGCCCTGTAGGGAAAGGCGGCGGATTTGCAATAATCTATAAACATGGACTCATCTGTCGAATACTCGGTAGTCCTGCCTCCGACTGTGAGAACGTTGCATTCTCTATTAAATTCAGCCCTGTCCTGACTTTTTCGGGCTTGCTGATATATAGACCCCCAGGGCCCTCGGCGAATTTCTGTAAAACCTTTCTTGAGGTGGTTGCCAATCTAACTTGTTCCTCTGGTAACTTCTCCATATTGGGAGATTTCAACCTCCATTTTGATGACCCCACACAGACTTCCGCAGTTGAGCTTACTAAAGATCTTATGGTCTATCAACTGACACAAAAGGTTAATAAACCTACCCACTCGAAGGGTCACTCACTGGATGCAATTTTCTCCAATCTGGACACCCTGGTCGTTGGAAACCCCATCCCTACACCTTGGTCAGATCATTTTGTGATAACATTCACTTGGTCGCCACCTGGAAAAACACCACATAGAGCTCCCCTCTTGCTGAAATCCAGGCCCTGGTCTAAACTGCCCGTGGAGCAATGGGCCAAGCTCCTGGAAACTACTAAACCAGCACCATTGGCTGATGTAGCCATAGCTAACAAATTTTAATCTTTGGCTTAAATATTCAGTAGATACCCTTATTCCCGAAAAGGAAATAAAAGTCAAGATTAAAAACCCAAAAAAACCTTGGTACACAGTTGCCCTCCATGAGCATAAACGGAATTGTAAAAAACTAGAGAGTGTGGAGGAAAGATTTTTCCCCAGCAATAAAGGAACAATATAGGAAATGTATTAATTTCTACAAAGTGGAAATTAGATCCGTGCAGGCCACTTTCTATGAAGAAAAAATTCTAGCTCCATCCAACTCCCCCCGTGAGATTTTCAATATTGTAAAAACCTTCTCAAAACTCCCCCCCCAACCCCATCACTCCGGATTCATCAGGAGTGCAGTGTGACACTTGCTGATTTCTTCCTCACTAAAATTGACACCATCTTCTCCTCTTCCCCCCCCCACAAATAAAGTGTTGGTACCCTTGTCTCCAGGCAGAACTCAGCCGCTTCTTGATTCACTTTCACTCTTAGAACTACCAGAGTTAGAAATCTTGTTTGCCAAAGTCAAAAACGGCTCACCTAAAAAGACCCTGTTCCTTTGCGAGCACTCACGCATGTAGCTGGGGTAGTTCTCCCGGTGATTCTAGACTTGGTTAACTCCTCACTTGCCCCAGGAGTGGTCCCTCCCGCATGGAAGGAAGCAATGGTGAAGGCCTTGCTGAAGAAATCTACCCTTGACCCATTGGTCTTAGGAAACTATCTCCCAATCTCACTTCTGCCTGGGATTGGTAAAATCACGGAAAAACATGTAAATGCGACACTCTCCTCCTTTTTAGAGACCCATAATCTCCTCCACCGTACCCAGACGGGCTTTCGCCCTCTTCAGGGAACAGAAACTGCCCTGATCTCGGTTGTAGAAGAAGCTAGGAAAGTAGTGGACTCAGGCGGCACAACTGCAATCTTGCTGCTTGATCTCAGTGCAGCTTTTGATACCGTGAACCATCAGATTCTAATTCAAAGGCTTCACAATCTAGGCATCTCTGGATCTGCGCTGGCATGGTTCCAGTAGTTTCTTGAGAATAGGTCCTTTCAAGTCTTCAACAACGAAGCTATCTCTAAGAAAACCCCTCTCTGCTGTGGAGTTCCACAGGGCTCTTCCCTGAGCCCTACTCTTTTTAACGCCTATACTTGCACCCTAGCTGAGGCAGTTCTTCCTTTTGGAATCCATATCGTTAACGTATGCCGACGATACGCAACTAGTGATTGGACTCAACAAAACAGATAGTAACTCTCCTGGTCCTTACAAGTGCCTCCAAGAGATAGCATCCTGGATGAGGGACTCCTTCTTGAAACTTAATGGGGACAAGAGTGAAATCATGGTCCTGGGAAATCGCTCGCCACTCAATGTGAAAGAAATCTGGCCTACCATCCTAGGTCCTGCCCCCCTCGCCTAAACCCCAGGTCAAAAGCCTGGGTCTATGGTTGGACCAGGACCTGTCCTTCAAGCCTCAAGCTAGGAAGACAGCCGCCACTTGTTTTGGCATTCTTAAAACTGCTCGAAAAATTCTTCCCATCCTTCTTTTTATTTTATTTTTATTTTTTTTATTGACTCAGTTCAAAGCCAAATAAAACAAACAGATTTATATGACAATTACACAGTCATAATCAAATATATATAACAAAAAAACCAAAAGGCATTATATATAGACAACAGTATTATCATTTTTTTACAAAAAAAAGATATTGAAAAAGACAGTCATTTTTTTCATGGATCCAAATGATCAATCATTGCCTGCCAAATTTTATACCCTTTTTGCATTTTGCTAACCGATCTAATCCGATAAAGATTGTATTCTAAATAAAAGACATTATAAAACTTTGCGCGCCACATTTCATATATAGGAGCTTCTGGCTTCAGCCACATTGAAGATATACATAGGCGCGCAACCGCCATTGCCATAAATATAACATATCTATTATTTTGATATCCTAAAAATAAATTATTATCGTTAGATAAACCAAAAATAATCATCTCTCTTGAAATTATAACATCACACTTAGTAATATGAGCTAAAAAAATTCTATAGATATAAAAAAGGGTTTTAGCACTGAACAATCTGAAAATATATGTACAATATCTGCTTGATCAGATTGGCATCTATAGCATTTCCCGTTATTAGCACTACCCAATTTCATCATTTTAAATGGCGTATGATAAAGATTAAATAAAGTTTTATAGTGTTGTGAATATAAATTGGCAGACAGGATAATTTTATCCGCTATAGAAATAGATTCTTGAAAGGGCACAACCAGTGTGCCCATTCTATTACACCATTTGGATTCCTGCGATCCCAGATCGTCCTGATACCGATTCACCAAGTGATTATATATAGTTCCAATACGAAAAGGTTTTTTAAGAATGTCAATAAAATTATTGTGGCAAAGCAGTAAAACATTTGGGTGTTTGAAAATAAAATCACGTATTTGTAGGTACTTAAAGAAATCATGTTGGGAAAGATCTTTTAACTCCTGAAACGAGGCAATTGTACCATCTTTAACCATATTGCCTAAAGTTAATATACCTTTTTGCCCCCATATACCCATAGTATGGTCCCAGAATATTGACGGAAGCAGTTCTATAGAGTTACAAGGGGTATAAAAGTTAATACGCCCAAAGGAGATAAGCTTCCGTATGAACCGCCATCCTTTAAATGCAGCCATCACCAATTTAAATCCAGTTCTTTTATAGTAGCTGGGTTCTAAAAAACGAAGTAACATTTGCTGAGATTGTGGGCCTAATAAAAGAGAAAAGATATCAGGGCACTCAAATATAGGTGGAGTTCCACCGATCGCAAAGTGCTTGATATTCTGCATAAGACACGCCATATAATATAATGCGAAGTTTGGAACTCCCCAACCCCCACGTAGTATTGGTAGTGTCATAAATTTGGATGCCCTCCGTGCCGATTTCCAACCCCATAAAAATCTATCAGTTATAGATTGTAGTTTCTTCTGTTGTAGTACAGGTATCTCCAATGGCACGGATCGAAAATAATATAAAACTTTAGGCAAAATGGACATTTTTAAAACATTACGTCTCCCAACCAGTGACAAATGTAAGCACTCAATTTTCTCAAGTTGATTTCTTATTGATTGTAGAATATCTGACCAATTCGCCATGACTAACTCTTGAAGTGACAATCTAATTTTGATGCCAAGATATTTAGCCTCTGTAGTGACCCTATTATCGTTAAGACAGAGTCCTGGTGAACATATGACCTGAGTTTTTTTTAATGTTAAGTTTATACCCCGACACTTTACCAAATTCACTAGTCAAATTTTCAATCTCGTGTAATGCAGTTTCCGGATCAGATGTTATAATCGCTACATCATCAGCGTAAGATAACACACGTATATTGCCCCCAGGTAAAGCCATAGATTGTATATGTGGAGAGATCAGCATTTTTAAAAGTGGTTCTATATACATGGCAAATAATAGTGGTGAGCATGGGCATCCCTGGCGTGTGCCCCGAGTGATGTTAACTGCTATTGATTCTTGACCTGACAGACATATCCTAGCCTTAGGGTGTCTATACATTACTTGTAGAGCATATATAAATCGAGGTCCAAACCCCATTTTCCCCATAATCGCGCCCATAGAAAACCCATGCTACGCAATCAAACGCTTTTTCGGCGTCTAAAAACACCAAGCCAACGTTTACGTGTTTTACAGTTGCATAATCTAAAGTTGCAATGACACGATGTATGTGATTACTCGTACCACGCCCGGGAAGGAAGCCATGTTGTTGATTAGAGCCAAGTGCCGGAACAACTTGTATCAACCTATTCGCAAGGATTTTAGAGTAAAGTTTTGCGTCTGTATTGATAAGAGAAATAGGTCGATATGACCCAGGAAGATACAGCGGTTTATCTTTCTTTTTAAATACGATTATGCTAGCATTGTCCCATGATGGAGGGGGATTTCCATTTTGAGCATCTAAGAACGTTGCCAGCATGTCGTCTTTAATGATGGGAAACAATATACGGTATATCTCTAATGGAAGTTTGTCAGGGCCAGTGGCCTTCCCTAACGCGAGTTCTTTAATAGCATTTTCAAGCTCTTGCATTGTGATTGGCAAGTCTAAATCTTCTTTATTCGCGGGGTCTAATTGTGTTAGGTCGCATCTATCTATATATTGATCAATTAAATCAGTAGAAAATTTATCTTGGGTATATAAATCTGTATAGTAGTCATGAAATACCTGGAGAATGCCTTCTGATGACTCTACTAAATTGCCATGACTATCTTCTATGGAAGTTATCCGTTGTGCTGTCTGGCGCCCCCGCATTCTTTGGGCCAGACATCTTCCCACGTTTTCCCCATATTCCTATCGCTCGGCACGATAGCATTTATATTGACGTGCTATATCCTGGGTCCACATCCCATTTATCTTAGCTTTGCATTTGGCAACTCTGGTTTGTGCTGCACTACTATCTCGGTGTAGGCTTATTTCATGTGTAAGGTCTAACTCTGCATTTGTTAAGTCCTGCAAAAGTTGTGTCATCTTTTTTTTCCCTTCCTGTTGTAGACTCCAACCATAGCTGCAGGTCTCGCCACGTAGGCCTGCCTTAAAGCAATCCCAAACCATTGCATAAGAGGTAGAACCCCTATTAAGATCAAAAGACTGCTTGGCCCATACTAAAATTTGTTGGACATACGTTTCATCTGAAAGCAATTTCTTATTAAATGTAAAATACCTTATTGTGCGGTGGATTTTAAGCAAGGGCACGTCTAAAACAATAAGGGCATGATCAGATGTGATGCGTGGCATTATAAACATTCTAGATCCCTCTGCCATAGAACGGGATAAAAAAATATAATCAAGGCGCACACATTTTTTATGAGGTGAAGAAAAAAAAGTAAATCCAGGATCACTCGGGTTAGCCAAAGGCCATCCATCAATCAAGCCATGTTGAAATAATAGTTGCCGTAGTTCTTTAAATACTTTAGCTTTCCTACCTAAGTAATGGCTAAATCCCCAGTCCCAGGTATTCAACTCCCCATGGATATTAAAATCCCCAAGTAAAAAAAGTGGGGTCCCCCCATAGAGCCAGTTCTACATTCAAAAATTCTATCACTGCAGTGTCATCCATGTTAGATCCATATACCGTACATATAGTAACCACTGCATTACCTATAACGCATTCAATGATTGCCCATCGCCCCAAGCTATCCACTTTGATTCTACCTGTCGTGAATATAGATTGTCGTCCCAATATGGCCACCCCTCGATTCATTGTAGATTGTTGAGAAGCCGCAAATACCGTATACCCAAGGTCATTCAAAACTTTTATATTTGTCCAAGGTATGTGCGTTTCTTGAAGACATATTATATCTGGTTGAATCAAGCGTATCTCGTGCATCACTCGTTTTCGCTTCTGGGTATTATTAAGACCACATACATTAAATGAACATATGCGAAGACTGCAGCTAGTCATGGCTATTGAATAAATACCATGCATATTTACACCCAAAACGAAACAATATGTATAATCTAAATATTCTGTGACTTTGACTGAATTTTTTTCCCCTGTTTCTTCCAAGCACACCCCACGTGCCCCCCCTAACCCACTCCCCCCCAACATACCCCCCCCACCCCGTGTGACCCTCCCCCAACATTAAGGCAAAGGGGCCTATCGCCCTGTTGATGCGTGTGAGATCCTCTCTCAAGCTGGGACGAATCCGTTAACCAATGAAGAACTAGCATGAGAGATAAACAATATAACCAAATGAAAATTCAAAATTAGTACATTTTCTCATGCTAAAGAATTTAAATATTCCTTCGCTGGAGCCTCCATTGTGAAAAACCGATTCTGTCCTTTATATATCGTTTTTAGAGTAGATGGTTGAAGGAGAAAAGCTTGAGCACCCTTCTTTTGAAATGAATCGATCAGCTGGCGCAATCTCCAGCGGTTTTCCACGGTGGCATGACAATAATCAGGGCGAACAAAAAATTCAATACCCTTCCCAGATCGCTTTTTATCTGGTCTTGCAAGATCATATACTTTTTGTCTTGCCAAAAAATTATTTAAGGATATCAAAATTGCACGTGGGTATTGATGGCTTTGATTGCCCCGTGGTGTTTGCTTACGAAATGGAAAGCGATGAGCCCTTTGAATCTCTTGAGGCCACTGCCAGTCTTTAACCTCTGGGAAGGCTTCTTCAAAAAGTTCAACCATAAACTGTCTCATGTCCTGTCCCTCGCGTCCTTCAGGCACACCCAAACCTCGTAAGTTGTTACGGCGAAGCAGATTCTCCAAATCCACCAGCATAATATTCACGTCATCTTTCTGAGCTTTGATTCCATCAATATCAGTTCTATTAAGTGTTACCTGATCTTCTAAAGAAGATATACGACCTTCCGCTTCTGTCATCCTATCGGTAAAATCATTGCATGATTTCGCCAGTCGTCGTACAGTGTTTTGCAATTATATTGATGGTGATCTTGAAGTGGATCCCCTTAGGGTCAAAGTGATAACGGGGCTGGAAGGAGTGATAGATGGAGCGGAAGGTGATCCAATTAGTAGTAAAGATAGTGAATTCTACTCACTTTCTGAGCATTCTGAGGGCTCTGATTTGGAGGGCGGCTTAGAGGACGATGGGGAGTTTTCCTCCCTGGAAAACACAGCTAATCCACAAATGGATAGTAATTGGAGCGAGGAAATTTCTAATGGAGACACGACTGCAATAGATTTGGATCACTCCCGCCCGGGAGACCAAGTAAATTCTATTGAGCAAAATGGCATAAATCCGGGATCTCCAAGTCAAACTCCCGTAGACATTATTTTGAAAGCCATCACTGAGCAACGTTTGGAGGCCAGAGCTGAACATTTGAAAACTCACAATGCCTGTACAATTCCTCCCATCCTACAGTTTGGGGCTAGGAAAATCATGGTACAGGTCCTTGTCTTGTCCAGGTTGGACTACGCCAATGCGCTTTATCTGGGGTCCCCGTTGGCCACCATTGCCAGGCTACAAACCACCCAGAATCGGGCTGCCCGATTTACTGCTCAATTTTCCTAAAATGCAATCAGCCAGACCAGCTCTGAAGGATTTACATTGGCTTCCTATCCAGGAGCAAATCAATTAAAAATCACTATGCATTGCCCACAAATCCTTCTATAATCTAGGCCCTCCTATCCTCAAGAATATCATACAGCGGCATGAGCCTAATAGAACCCTCCGTTCCAGATCACTAATCCTGGCATCAGTTCCTAAAATTAAAAAAGCCAGAAGCGGAGGCCGACTATTCTCTCTAAATGCTGCAAAACTGTGAAACTCTCTTCCACACCTTCTTCGGGCCGAATCCAATCATCTTTCCTTCCGCAGATCTCTCAAGACGTGGCTATTTCCCTAAATCCCGCAAACTCGTCTGCCCTGGTCTCTACAAGCGCTGGGATGCCTTCGGGTAGCCATGCGCTATATAAATACCATTTCAATTCAATTCAGCACAGTGCGACTGTTTGAGGCGGTTTGAAAGTGTACATTGGTGAAGCATTGCAAATTCGCCCCTGCTTGGCAAATCGTCAACTGTGTACCCGGAGTGGACCAATGAGCAGAGTTTTTGCCCATGGCTCACCCAGCATACTGAGCAGCCGCAGCCATGATCAGCCGACGACAGAAGCAATCAACGTGTCGAGTAGCAGGCCTCCCTCATAGGTCAATGAAAACTAAAAAAGCTGACACAGTAAGTAATTAATTTAACTCTGTACCATGATACTAGTAGGAAGTAGAGTGTACGCTACGTTTTATGCTGCATCATTGTGCAATAGTGACTGCACCGGAACAGAGTAGTCAGAGCGTCTGATTTAGATAAACTGTAGCATTTACAGTTAATAATTTTCATAGTCGTTCTTTAAAGTTAGGTTTGCTCACTGCTGTATAAATGAAAATAAATATGACACTTCTGTGCTGCACTGATTGCTATCGAGCTAGCACGTGCTGGAGTCAGCATTTGTGCATCTGAGAACACATGTGTGTGTAGCACTTAATTTGAGTCTGTGGTTGCCGGTGTGGACCACCAGCACACATTTTTCTGTCTTACACGTTTACCGAGATGAGAGGGAAAAACACACAGAGCAGGAAGACGGAGGAAGAGCAAGTCTGAAAACCTATCAGGAAGGGAGAAAGCAGAAACCTGCAAGAGTAAGGTAAAGGGGCAGAGTGTCTGTTAGTGAAATAAAATGCATAACGTGGAATTAAGAATGCGCAACCTTGGTATTCTGCACGTCAACTTTTAATAGCTTCAGAGCAGAGTTTTGGGCACCAACACTCATTCTTTTATAAATGAATACTGAGTTTGTGTGATAAAACCATACTATGTGTCTTCTTGTTCCGCCCTGTACTTGAGGGATTGTGTAAAAAGTTCATAGTTTGCAGCAGCTGAAACCATTTAATGTTGTTGCTTGTACTTGCATCTCACACAATTAATATTGCATGCAATCTCACAAGCCCTCTCACAATGTTACTAAAATCGTACATTAAGAAATTACCTTGATTTATAACTTTTTGCATGTTTCCGTCTCCTCTCCTACTGATGAATGGTATCCTTAGCTATGTCCCTTTGCATGCCCTTCTCTCCTCAATCATAATCTTCTTTAAGAAGTTGCATAATTGTTTGCCTTATTTTCTATTATATTATACTTTTCTATGAATTGGGAATACCTCATTACATAGATCATAATGTTGACTGTCAGCAGCATGCCTACAACCTAAGAATACCTTATCTCTTCTAGCACAATCCACCCATCATTTGTATTAACTTATTAGTGAATTTATATATAAGAAACTGAAGTAAGCACATGGAATGGTTCCCTTGTGAGCGCAAGATTAAACCCAATAATCTCTGGACTAACCAGTAACCTTGTGTTCAGGAGTAGTGTTCTATAAGCTGGAAATCTCTACAGTGCCTCTGCAGGGGTAGTAAGTGCTATATAAATACAATTACAATATAAACCAACTCCATAAAGAGAACAAATCTGTGCAGTTCGCCGAGCAGCAACAATTGCACTTCTTAACTGGTATTGGACTGCTTTGATCTGCAGAGAAAGGACCGTAAAGTGAACCAACCGCCATGAGTTCTGCCCCTCCCATTACAGGGCTCAGCCTTTCACCATTAAGCAACAGTCCCACAGGATTAGTACTCCACTATCCTTCATATCATACATCACCACAGATGCGTTGTGCTTTGTGCCTGAATGTCACATGTTGTGGTGGTGTTACCTTTGTGGCAAACCACTATCATCTGAGAGGAGGAACAGTAATTATTTAGTGCTAGCCCCAGCAGAGAGCACAGACTCTCTCCATTGAGCAGGCTGAGCAATCGTGCTCGGCACTGTGCTTTAAAATGTCATACTTTTAGTGCAGATTGCGGTAGAAAATAGTGAAGTTCAACTAAAATAATTATATTGCCATAGCCATATTGCTCACATAGTGCACATGCACATACCGACTCTGACAGCAAGATGTTAAAGTAAGAAACAGGACAACAATTAGAGAGAAAAAAAGCTGATTTATTAGGAGAGACATGCAGCTAGCTTTCAGAAATACAATAAAAAGAATCCCTGCCTCACTAATACTCTCAACAGCCTATGTCACTGACCTTAAGAGCCCCTAAGTTATGAACTCCCTCAAGCAAACAATGACAGCATCCACTACCGTTCTGCTTCCTCTCCTACCAGCCACCCTCCTTTCATATCTCACCACTGGAGTAAGTGGGTGGAGCCAGTGGAGGAAGTGGGTGGAGCCAGGGAAATTGGGTGTGGCCTCCTATAGAAAGTTTAGCACCTGAACTTAATTTTTTTTACAAATTAAGCACTGATTCAATACCATAGCCCACCAGATCCTGCTCAAGCGGATTGAGGATGTAGGCATCCAAAGAAAGGCCTTAAAGCGGTTGACCAGTTTCCTCATGGACAGAACACAAACCATCAATCTGGGCTCTTTTAGCTTGCAGACCACCAAAGTCACCAAGGGGGTACCGCAGGGCTCGTGTCTGAGCCCTACATTATTTAACATCTATGTTACTCCCTTGGCTGGCCTACTGAGGCAATTAGGCTTCATTCCTATCTCTTACGCCGACGACACGCAACTGCTCCTCTTCTTTGATAAAACCGACATCAACATCCAATCCTCTTTTTCGGAGGGTCTGAAAGGCATCGTGCATTGGATGCGAGAAAACCTCCTTCAGCTCAATACTGAAAAATCAGAAATCATGTCTTTCGGAGAAGCAACTCTGAGATGGTCCCACAGCTGGTGGCCTGAGGAACTGGGATCAGCCCCCCTCCGAAACCGGTAATGAAGAATTTGGGCGTGAAACTAGACTAAAAAACTCACATTAGAGGAGCATGTGAACAGCACAGCCGGGGCATGCTGCCATACACTTGGCCTCCTCCGTGGGGTCTTCCCTCTCCTGCTAACATCTGTACGTAAAACTCTAGTTCAGGCCCTAATCCTTAGCTGCCTGGACTATTGCAATGCCCTGCTGATCTCTGCTAAGGAATCCTCCCTTAGCAAACTGCAAGTGGTCCAAAACACTGTGGCGCGACTAGTGTCCAATGCCCCCCCAAAACAGCATCTACCCCACTACTTCATAAACTACCCTGTCTCCCAGTGAAAAAGAGGATACAATTTAAAGTCTGGTATTCAGATTCCTACACAACATGGGATCCAGCTATCTGACTAAAAAGCTGGTCAGATGTATACCTTCTAGACCCCTGCGGTCGGGTCACCAGGGACTCCTCCATACTCCGTGCTTCAAACTAGCCCGCTTGTGCAGTAAAGCATTCTCCCACCTTGCCCCTCGATACTGGAAGCAACTCCCGATATAACTACGCCAATGTACCAACTTCCTGGCTTTCAGAAAGTTGCTGAAAACAGCACTGTTCTAAACTATCTCCCAGGGTCGGTCACTTGCAATCACAGCGCGGAGATACCCCTATGGGGGTGATTCGGGTGCTATAGAAATCACTAAAATAAAAAAATAATTTGGAAGAGCACACCAGCTCTTTTTTGCTTAAAGCAAACCACATCAATGGGCACCAAAATCCAATGCATGGATTACTAGATGGATAGTCCTATACATTCAGAAATGCTATCAAAAAGCCTAAAGGGTGCTTACAGACCCCCCAGGATATAGCGGCATGGATTAGCAAATGTAGCGGCGCAAATATGGAAATTTAGCGGCGCAAATATGGAAATTTAGCAGCACTTTATTTTACTCATAATCATTCATTCTCATCCTTAAATCAATGGAAACTGTTTTAGCAGAGTATTCTGCTTTGTAATACGCAACCTGGGATACGGAACAGAGGAAGCAGCTCATAGGTG
Source organism: Lissotriton helveticus (assembly GCF_964261635.1). Classification (NCBI taxonomy): domain Eukaryota; kingdom Metazoa; phylum Chordata; class Amphibia; order Caudata; family Salamandridae; genus Lissotriton; species Lissotriton helveticus. The sequence continues at coordinate 357,233,982 of NC_136061.1, forward strand.
AAGGCAGTTATCGTTTGGAAATGCAATCCTTCTTTGCTTTAGTGTAGGTTCTGAGAAGCCCATAAAAGATGGGCTGGTAGCATCCAATGGGAAATGGTATTCCACAACCTACCTAAGTGAAATTACATTTTTGCCTAACATCACACAATTTCAGCATGGAAGCCGCGATTTTATCTAGATTTTCTGTTTTCACTCTGTAGTGCGTGAGAGGCCCCCGGGCAGTGAGAGTCAGTGCCCCCTTTGTGGTGGGGCAGGGGCCCTGTTGTGCGGTGAGAGGACCCCGGGCAGTGACAGTCAGTGCCTCCTTTGGTGTGGGACCAGGGGCCCTGGTATGTGGTGAGGTCAATATGTTTGTGTGGGGTCGGTTGTTCAATTATGTTTTGTGTTCCTGCGTTTAGATGTAGAACGGCTCCCGCCTGTGTGATTTGCTTCAGTTGGAATTAAAACGGTCTCTCTCACTTTACCAATCTAAGTCTGACCTCAGGCAGGCACACATCACCTTCCGATTTCGCTGGCACTTTTGTAAAACTCGCGGCATTTTTACAAAAGTGCTGATTTCGCGGCAAACCACGAAATCGTGAAATCCTGGAGGGTCTGATTAAAGTCCTAGTGCAAAACAACCATTGCGCATAAATGTTTTTTTGTGTGCTACTGTTCTTTTGTGCAACATTGTAGTATGGTATGTTGTTGTGTTGTAATAATGTTGATATGGTATGTTCAGTTTCGAGTTTTTATTTTGTTAGATGGTTCCCTGTTATGTTTTTGTTGCTATTATGGTTTGTGTTATGTCATTATGTTATTTTCAAGTGTACTTTTTTAATCACTTTAGCGATATCAAAAAATTATGCTACACGTCCAGCCAAAAAGGAACAAATTCCATTGAAGTTCCAATGACAAACAACCATATATCACTGTCAAAGGTGGCAAATATCAGTGTTAGATATATTCAACCACCAAAGTCCCCAGTCAGTCCAAAATTGGTGGGCGAGACCCCGCTTAATAAGCACTTCCAGGGCCTCACCATGTGTGGTAGGGCACTATTTATATTTTTGTGGAGCAAATGTGCACTGCAACAATTGTACACTTGCATAAAATACAAAAGCCGTTGTTTGACAACTCATCATTTATTCGTTTTTTTGTGATATATTTTTCCATCCTAGAAGCAATTAAAAACATGATGAGCTGTTCGGATTGGTTAGAAATCCCTACTGCGAACGTCTAAGAAATGCACGTAGCCTCAATCTGTAACACTTGGAACAGGTGGTTGCGATACCACGTTGTCTTCACTCACAGCCAAAGTAGAGGCAAATGTAGGATTTGTCATTTTGGCAGCTCTAGTTATGAGTGGATGGCTGGGAATTCTAACAATGCACGGTAGTTCTATCTACATCTCGCCCCCTGTATTGTGCTCGGCCATTAAAGGTTGACGGCAAAGTCTGTGTATGCTGGTGAGGCATACATCTTACATGATCTACAAGGCCTGGGAATCATTCTTTAAGCAGCTGTAAGGCAAGGAGAGCCTTTTCAGGAATTTTTCAACATGATCTCTTTTAATTGACCAGGAAAAGAAAACTTCTGTTTGAATTCACTTCAGAATCGCCCTGTTTGAAGTATCTTTTAAGCAGAGTGAAGGGATTAAGGACTCTTGTTTAAGAGCTGTCAAACACTGGCGACAGTGCAGATCCAACAGTCTTGTGAGGCTTTTTTTTGGTATTGCCGATACAGTGACACTTTTGTAAAAATCGCGGCATTTTTACAAAAGTGCCGATTTCGCGGGCACTTTTGTAAAAATCGCGGCATTTTTACAAAAGTGCCGATTTCGCGGCAAACCGCGAAATCCTGGAGGGTCTTGCTTACAGTACCACCACAGGCTCATTCTACACCACACGTAAACAAGGAGACACTATGGCTTTTCTAGGAAATATTCCAATAGAGGATAATTGTTGAGCAGCTGCTTGAGAAAACCCAAATACATTTACTAAACACTGTTGTGTTGATGTACTCGCCAATCAGCAAGCAAGAGTCGGTCAAGTTGTACTGAAAACATTATTTTAAACCAGTAATTCAACCAGTCGCGAGCCACAGCAATGGGAGCACATCTTTACATTCGATGCTAAGCATATGTATCTATGGCCAACACATGCTACAAAAGCAGTATGTTATTTACCCTGAAAGCATCTATTTGTAGCGTGAAGTGCCCTAAATTCATGGGCACCAACCCGTCTCTCTGGAAGCTTTTGGTTGTATTACTTCAAAGCATTTAAAACATACTTTACACACTCAAATGTGTATGCATGTTCTCTTTATTCTGTCACTTTATTGCTTATTTCTTTCCAGCGCTTACCCGATGAGCTAAAAACAATCTAACAAAGGAGCCGAGGACCATGCGCATTACACACCGGAGGAGGAATCGGTGTACCTCGTGACTTAAAGACTTCTTTGTAGAAAAAAGCTTGTAATTTTCCGAGCCCAACACTAGATGGCAGCATAATACTAAGCATATGAATCTATGGCACAACACACTACAAATAGATGCTTACAGGGTAACTAACATACTCCTATCTCAAGACCAAAGAGAGTCTACAGATGAAGGAATGAATCCAGAAACACGTGTCTAGAGTTACATGACACAAGCTGCACCAACAAGGGTGAAAATTCAAAGACTACTATTGAGGTAAGTGTAATCATGCACTGTATTTACCACTATAAATTGGGGCAAATTGAGTGCTGGGATGTGTGGCAGTGTGCTCCCACACTCCTTTTGTTTGAAAAGGCTCCCTTGAGCTGATGAGCTTGTTTTGATGCACCAGTGCCCAGTGAGTGGTACAGAGACCTGAGAAGACTTAGGGCAGCGTTTTTAGCATTCCTAAAATGATTTGTTGCTCTCCAGACAAGAAGGAAACGTGGCTAGAGTTACACAGCACAAGCTGCACCAACGAGGGTGGAAAATTAAAGACTACTACTGAAGTAAGTGTTATCATGCACTGCATTTAGCATAATGCATTGGGGCAGATTGAGGGATGGGATGTGAGGCAGTGTGCTCCCTCTCTTCTTTTCCTAGATGGCGAGAGATGGAAGGATGCATGTGTTTCTAGAGTACTACAAGCTGCAAACTATAACTTACAAGGTAAGGAACATTCTCCGTTTGTAGATCACATGCTGTGCACAGACTATAAAGCTGTGCTCTCCTCCAAGGCAGTGGCTAGCAGCCAGAGGATGGAAAAGTTTGAAATAAAGTAAAGATCCTGTTGACTGGTATGAATGCCCTAGCGATAATGCCTGGTGAACATTTGTGGTGTGTACCATATAGCAGCATTAGATATATATATCTACTAGTGGTATGTTGCCTAGCAAAGCCATAGTAGCTGTTTTTCCTTGTAGAATGAGCTGTAGACACAGAATGCAGTCAGTTGGATGCATTTAACTAACCATTTTGCAAGACCTAGCTTGTAGATAGATTTTTCATAGTGACGCTTAGTGAATGCAACAGAGTTAATTTGTCTTGCGAACAGCTTTTGTCTTATGTAGTACATTAATAACTCCTGTGTGTGAGATGCTCTTTCTGCCACAGTCTCAGGCTGTGAAATAATAATTTGTAAATAGTTTGATGAACAAGTAACGAGGAGACCATTGTTGTTGGGGAGCAAGGATTGTCCTCAAGAAAAACCCATCGTGGACCTGGATGAAAGGCTTCTTCGTTGTTATAATCCACATTTGTAAAGCACGAACAGTCACCCGTAAGGTTCTCTAGGCGCTGGGGGCTGTCTGGAAGATTAAGCAAGCTATTGCCCATAGTCACATGGTGCTGGGCTAATCTGCTGAAGGAGCCGGGGATGGAACCGTGAGCCCCCGGATTCTGGAATCAGTCACCCTGGCCGCTGCGCCACACCTCTTCCCTTGTTAACATTTGCAGTTCACTTACCCTGTGCAGGAAAGCAAGTGCTACTAGCAATGCTGCTTCTCAAGAAAATATTGCATTTCACAAGACTGCAGTGATGCGAAAGGAGGGTGCCGTAAGTCTAGTGAGGACAGCTTTAGGGTCACGCACTGGGGCTGGTGGTGCCCTTGGCAGGAATGCTCTTTTAAGATCTTCCATGAAATCCTTAACAACTGGGATTTAATATAGGAATGCATGGACCCTGTTCTGTGTATTGCTGCTTATGTTGCCTCATGGGCAGGTATTCTGACCCCGCCTTCTGAATGAAGAACAAATAACAAAGTATGTCTGGTACCGAGGCTTTAAGAGGTAGTGTCTGCTGGTTTATGCAGTAGTGAACAAAACATTTCCACTTCGGTGCATAACAAGCTTTCTTAGTTGGCGTGCATGCCTCACGCAATATCAGCATACACTCTTCTGTAAGTTTAAGGTATCCAAACTCCTAGGATCTTAGGTGCCAAATTGCTTTGTTCATCTCTGTGACATTTTAATGTCTCAGCTAACCCTGATGCTGGGTTAAGAGACCTGATCAGCTATTTGTCACATGGGAGTACTGGACATTTCCAGAAGCACTGAGGAGCAGGGCTGTCATGCTCACCATGGTGCAACAAGAACAAGAGTAATAGACGCCTGCCTGAGCTGCCTCACTACATAAGGGATCGGAAGTAATGGAGTGGAGGACATGCACAAGTAAATACAGCTGACTAGTTCATAGTGCATTGGCCCTGGACTGTGACTGCCTGGAGCTTGGACAATTTGCATTTTTTACAGTGGCAAACAAATTTACCAATGGCATCCCCATTGCTAAAAGTACTGTTGAAGTACATGGGAATTCATCTCCCACTCATGTTTTTGTTAAGGCATCCACAAAGTATTTTTCCTCCCCTAGCATTTACTCCAATAGGAGCTGGGTTTGAAGGGGAGCAAATAATTTTGTTTTGCCCCTGTTAGATCTGGGGGTCTCTAGTTGGCAATGGTATTCACCTTTGTCCAAATAGGGACACTTACTTCTAAGTCAGGATAAGGGGATTACACTCCTTAATAACCCCTGCTCACCCCCTTGGTAGCTTGGCACGAGCAGACAGGCTTATCTCCGAGGCAGTAAGTTAAGCATTTGTGAATATATACAGTAATACAGTGAGAACACTACAGAGGGACACAACACAGGATTTTTAAAAATAAGTATTCTTTATATAGACTTAACACAAGACCACAAACGTCAAAAATCCAGAATACTATACTAAAAGTTGACTTAAAGATGATTAAAGTTGCTTTGTTCAAGTTGATGGTAAATGTGGCAAAGTTCTAAACAAAGTACCTGGATGCGTAACGCAAAGTAAACAAAATGCTCGCAAAAGGGGAGATGCGTTGGTTCCGTGATCCGGGGGAACGGTTGCGTCCTGTCTCAATGCTTGAGCAGAGTAGTGGACTCGTCGTGAGCCTTACCGGTGGAGGTGATGTGTAGATTCTCGGCCTTCGGGCCCGTTGCGGTGCGCAAGATGGCGCCTTGATGCGATGTGATGATCCGGTTGCGATGCGAGAAGATGGCGCCCTTGACGCGGCGATGCGATGATGTCCTGGTAGCCTTGCGACGACTCTGTACTTTGGAGCCGCGACAGGCCCTGCGACACGCTTCTCCGGTGATGCGATGGAGACTCACGATGGTGTCACGCTTCTCCGGTGATGCGACAGCAGGCAGCTTCGATGAACACACGCTTCCAGGGAGATGCGGCGAAGGCTCGCTTCTCCGGCAATGTGACGATTTCAGCTGCGGTGGCGACATGCTTCTTCTCGATACGTCGCGCTTCCAGCTCCCAGCGACACGAAAATGACTGTAGATAGAATTCCCAGCAAGGAAATTCACAGAGGGAGCTGGAGGTGAAGTCTTTTGTCCCTCAGACTTCAGCAAGAGGCAAGCACAGTTCAAGCCCTTGGAGAATATTCTGAAGATGATGAAAGTCCTTAAAAGTTCCTTCTCCTTTCCAATGAAGCAACCACTGCAGGCCAACCCAGCAAACAGCACACTGGCAGAGGGGTAGTCAAACTCCTGCAGCTTCCTTGGTTCTTCTCCTTGGCAGAAAGGTTTCTTGTTCCAGAAGTGATCTAATTTCTTGGGATCAGTGTCCCAATATTTATACCCCAAAATCCTTTGTTCTCTGAAGGCAGAGAGGCCTCTGCTCTAGTCCGAACCAGTTCCTGAGCACTTTGTTTACATGACTCTCTTCTTCCTTTCACTGTGCAGGGCAGAGACATCAGCCGCCCCTCAGGAGGTGGAGCCAGCACAGGGGAGGGAAGATACAGCTCTGGAGCACTCTGTTGACATGATTCCTCCTCTCCTTTCACAGTGCAGGGCAGAGACATCAGACAAGCCACAGGGGTGGAGACAGCATTGTAGAGGGAAGGCCCAGCCCTATTCAGGTCCCAGGTGTAACTCTTCCCTCCCATCTAGACGCAGATCTCTCCATTCACCACTGTGCTGCCCCAGCCTTTCTCCTGGAATCCCCCAGCCCTGTCACTCACAAACCCAGACAAGGAATACACAACCCAGCAGAGGCAGGCCTGGATAGTTAGGGAAGGAAATACCTACTTTCTAAAAGTGGTATTTTCAAACACAGGATATTAAAACCAACTATACTAAAATATGTATTTTATTATTCTGAGTTCAGGCATACTAAATTCGAATCTCTACCATGTTCCCTTGTTGTAGTTCTATCTAGGACCCTAAATTTGATAGTCCTGATTTATGCCCTTATGTAGTTATAATGAATAATATCCTTATAAAGGCATAAGAATCATATCCATATTTAATCATAGCCCATGCTGTCCAAATTAAGCAAGGCTACTTCCCCAGGCTCCTAGCAAGTACAACGAGTTATGTAAACAAACCAAACCTCCAGCAACCGGGGAATTCCCCATTGCTTTTGTTTTGATTTCGTCCTAGAACTCCTGTGAGCACTCTAAGAACGGCCAGTTCTTGGTGACATCTTCATTGACGTCTTATGTCCAACCTTACGTCAAACCTGGCACCTTTCAGGTATAAATATACCAACGTTGCCTTAAGCAAATACACGGTGGTGGTTTTGGAGCAGAGCAGCTATCTACTTGCCCGAGAGCCCACGGACGCTGCCCCTCCCTTTTGACGCACTGAGAGAGACGCTGTCTTTTCTCCTGCCGAAAAATCCAGCTCCGGTGTTTCCAGATACCTTCGCGGGTTACTGGGATATCGAGTCCTGAGAGAGAGAGATACAAGACCTCCTGCTTTCTAATACCCAGGTACGGAGCTGACTAAACCCTTAAAGAGAATTCTTGATTCAGATCCTTGGCAAAACCACCTTAACTTAAACTGCTACTTACTTACTCCTTCCCTCGTATTAGGCTTAGGTCAGGTACACCGGGGTAGGCGTATTTAGAAGCACCAGTTGAGTACGTTAGTCAATGTATATAAGTATGTATATATTTTATCTATTTTAAAGTATCTTATGGCTAAGAAACCATATCCATGCTTTTACAGTATTATTTCTTAATCCTCCTTTTACTGTAAGCACTTTACTATAAGTATTGCAATTGTGGCAATTCATTTCTCTTGCATGAGAAAGAAGACTGCTCAATAAATAACATCCTTTCATTGAAAACGCCGTCTCTCTTTTCTCTGCACTCTGGTGAAACTAAGTATGCACACTTGACTGAGTGAAATAGCTGTCTATTGTTTTCACACTCTTATTCTGAGGGAGCAAAGTTGTCATGTTATATGGTTGTCAGAAGCTAATCCCTTCTTGTCTATCCAGGGAGGTTAAACTCCTCCTCGTTTATTCGAGAAAGTTTCTAGTGACCTCTGAGCTAGCTGGCAAAAACTTAAGTCTAATATAGTCAGTAGAGACCTAGTCGACCTCAGTCCTACGTCTACACTGCTGAATACATTATTCCAATGCGCAGAGCCTATTGGGAATATAGGAACTACACTACATGGCGCCCAACGTTTGGTAAGGCGATAAATCTAACGCAAGACGTTAGAGTAACTCAGTCGTGCTTTTTCACACAGACCACTTTTCCCGTAAATACTCTAAAAGACGTCTGGAGTGGGTAAAAGGTTAAAATCCGCCGGAACTTAGTAGGAAGAGATTCCTATGTATAGTTTTTGGTTTAGTCAACGTTGAAGGATACAGTGTTCCAAAATATTGTGCACCTAATCTTTGTTTTCCGTGAAACTTGATCTGCAACAAAAACCTTTCTGTCAGTAAAAATGTCAGAAAGTGAAGACAGAAAGGGAGGCAGCTAGAATAGCAGCTCAACTCCTAGCGGATGACACAAGTCTCCGAGACAATGACCCGAATGTTATACTCATTCCGGTCAACATAAGAAAAACTATAACTCTTAAACTTATAGAAAACGGACTGACTTCACGAGGTGGTATAGTCATATTCGTGATAGAGGCCCATGAATATCGGCAGACAGAGGTATTCTATTCATGGATACACTTTCCAGCAGCAAACGCTGTCACACACGACTTCCACTATTACAAAATAGAGGAACCTCCGGAAGAGTACACCTCTTTCGAGGAGGTGGAAATCCCACTAAATTACCAAGAGCACCTGCTCTGGTTTAACGGCGCCCTAAAACATAACAATCACATCACCAGGCTCGGTCCACTAGGTAGACCAGGAGCAACGTGGCCGGTTCTAGCCAGCTACACACCACATCCAGACATCGAAAAAATGTCAGTACCAGAACTTTTAGCCCAGCTAAAACAACTGATTAAAATACATAGACAATTAGTCCAATATGTAATGCTGACTACAACAGTCCAACCAGCAATTAACATTCCACAGCTGACCCCTCATCAGGGGAACACAAACAAAATAACACCACAGAATATACAATCCTGTCTTGGTAAAACACCCACAAAACGGGAACAAATTCCATTCTGGTTAGCACAAAAAATCACTCAGAGGCAGTATTTCCAGATACTAGACCTACTGAGAAACACAGAATTCTGCCTATCTGTCTTCCAATGGGGATCGCACCACATGTGGAGGACTGTGACACTTGGGGCACAGTCTTTGCTTCCATTTACACAAAAACACATGGTGTTCCGTCCATGGCGGTAATACCAGATGTGCTAAGACAGATTCAAAATGAATACGGTCCAGAACCTGCTTTAACTCTGGGTATGAAACTACTGAAAGACTTCAAGCAGGTCTCGGCTATATTATTAGCCAACATAAAAGGAGAAGCAGCATCTGTGGTGATCCGCCAGAAATTGAAAGAGACAGATATAGCAGAACAACCATTTGAACTTGCCAGAATCATAGAAAAATCCAATGAAGAACTAGGTAGAGATAGTTTGGGTGGGAAACCAGTAAAACCCCAACTAACTGAAAATCCTGAAAAGATATTTATTAAAAGTAATCTAAACACTCCAAAAAAGAGCTGGGATGGAAATAAACAATCCACTCCCAAAGAAAAAAGATTCCAGTCCAGAGGGAGGTCTCCTCGGCGGAGAGAAAGATCTCCGGACAAAGGACACAAGTCTCCCCAGAGGGAGCCCTCTGAGAAAAGATACAACCTTAGAAATAGGGATAATTTGAAAAAACCTGATGGATATCAAGATATTGATACACGTCCCTCTCGATCTTTTCAGACTTCCTCGCAGAAATCGGAAAGAAAAGGACGGTCAGAACACAGGGAAGAGCACGTCAAGTCCAAAGACAAGGAAACTGCTCATCAAAGTAAAAAATTACAATTTCCAAGAAAGAAGGTAGCCAGTATTAAAATAATTAAACATGCCGAGGATACTGAGGACAAAACTGAAAAACGGAGAGTGGGCCCAGACAATGCTAGACAGCGCAGCAGAAGTGACCATAGCTCGCAAGATCCTAATGAATCTTCTGGAGACAGTGGACACAAATGAATACATTCAGGTGGAAACTGCAGATACCAGGGTTAGCAAACCTCATAAAATATACGAAATAACATTACGTATAGAGGGAGATAAGACTAGGAAAGTAAGGGGTCTATTTTGGGATAACCTTTCAAAAGGCTATGACATCCTTTTAGCTGAGAAAGACTGGCCACCAGAGTTTGTCAGGGAGTGCCCTCATGGCGAGGAAATGATTATGCCTGCCTTCTCAAATCATATTCCAATTCATAGAAAATATACATATGCAAGAAAATGGGCAGTAGCCCAAGCCCCTGCATTATACAAAAATCATGTAGGATGGGACGAAGTTCAAGTTCAAGTTCGGGCATTTATATAGCGCACTACTCACCCAGAGGATCTCAAGGCGCTTGGGGGAGAGGTTCAATTATTTGTCTAATAGCCAGGTTTTAAGTTCTTTCCTGAAGGAGATGTGGTTTTGAGTAAGGCGGAGGTGAGTTGGGAGTGAGTTCCAGGTCTTGGCAGCCAGAAAGGAGAAGCATCTGCCACCCATGGTGGATTTTCGGATGCGCGGGACTGCGGCGAGGGCTTGATTGGACGATCTTAGTTGGCGGGTGGGTTTGTAGGACAGTCGAGTGTTGAGGCATTCGGGTCCTAGATTGTAGAGGGCCTTGTGTGCTTGGGTGAGAAGACGGAACATAATTCTTTTGTTGATGGGAAGCCAGTGGAGGTCTTTTAGGTGTCCGGTGATGTGATCTTGGCGAGGGATGTCCAATATGAGTCTCGCTGATACGTTTTGGATGCGTTGGAGTTTTTTCTGTAATTTTGCTGTGATTCCGGCGTATAGTGTGTTACCATAATCCAGTCGACTCGTGACCAGTGCGTGGGTGACAATCTTTCTTGTCTCGAGGGGGATCCAGCGGAAGATCTTTTTGAGAATGCGAAGTACGTTGATGCAGGAGGATGAGACTGCGTTGACTTGTCTGGACATCGAGAGAGAGGAGTCTAGGATGAAGCCAAGGTTACGTGCGTGGTCTGTGGGTGTGGGTGCTGTGCCCAGAGCGGAAGGCCACCAAGAGTCGTCCCAGGCAGAGGGGGAAGATCCTAGGATGAGCACCTCCGTTTTGTCTGAGTTGAGTTTTAGGCGGCTATGTTTCATCCATTCGGCTACTTCTTTCATACCTTCGTGAAGATTGTTTTTGGCGGTGTTAGGGTCTTTGGTGAGGGAAAGGATTAATTGGGTGTCGTCGGCATAAGAGATGATGTTGAGGTTGTGTTGGCGCGCGATGGATGCGAGGGGACTCATGTAAACGTTGAAGAGGGTGGGACTGAGTGATGATCCTTGTGCAACTCCACAGATGACTTCAGTGGCCTCTGAGTTGAATGGGGGAAGTCTGACTCTTTGAGTTCTTCCGGCGAGGAACGAGATGATCCAGCCCAAGGCTTTTCCTTGTATGCCGATGTTGCTGAGGCGTTGTATGAGGGTGCTGTGGCAGACTGTGTCGAAAGCGGCGGAGAGGTCGAGTAGAATGAGGGCCGCTGTTTCTCCGTTATCCAGTAGTGTTCGGATGTCGTCTGTCGCTGCAATGAGGGCAGTTTCGGTGCTGTGTTTGGCTCGAAACCCGGATTGGGATGGATCGAGGGAGTTGTTGGATTCAAGGAAGGCGGCGAGTTGGCTGTTGACGGCTTTCTCAATGACTTTGGCCGGGAATGGGAGGAGGGATATGGGTCGGTAGTTTTTAAGTTCAGAGGGGTCTGCTGTGGGTTTCTTCAAGAGGGCGCTGAGTTCGGCGTGTTTCCAGCTTTCTGGGAAGGTGGCAGAGTTGAACGAGCAGTTGATGACATCACGGAGATGGGGTGCGATGATGGAGTCAGCTTTGTTGAAGATGTGGTGGGGGCACGGGTCGGTTGGTGAGCCGGAGTGGATTGAGTTCATTAGGTGGATGGTGTCTTCAGTGGTGATAGGGTTCCAGGCGCTAAGGTTGTTAGTTAGCGCAGTAAGATCTGAGGGGGGTGGGGAAGGTTGATCGCTGGGAGTATTCTCGAAGCTGTTGTGGATGTTGGCAATTTTGTTGTAGAAGAAGGAGGATAACGCATCGCAGAGGTCTTGGGAGGGAGTGATGTCGTTAGATGCTGCGGTGGGATTGGTGAATTCTTTGACGATGTTGAAAAGTTCCTTGCTGTTGTGAGTGTTGTTGTCGAGACGGTCCTTGAATGCTGATTTCTTGGTGGATCGAATCAGTTGGTGGTGTTTGCGGGTGGCTGCCTTGAGGGTGGCCATGTTGTCGGAGGTTGGGTATTTTCTCCATGTTTTCTCCAGGGTGCGGCATAGCTTCTTGGATTTTTTAAGGTCCTCATTGAACCAGGGAGCCTTTTTGCTAGTCGATTTGATCTGGAGCTTTTTCAGGGGTGCTAATTCGTCAGCACTGTGGGTGATCCATTGCTTGAGATTGGTGGCCGCTTGGTTTGGGTCCAATGAGAGGGTGGGAGGGTTTTGGTTGAGTGATGTGAGGAGTTGGTCTGAGGTGATTTTGTTCCAGTTTCTCCGAGGAATAGGTTGTGGGCGGTTGTGGGTCAGGGTGGTTTTGTAGCTGAAGTGAACACAGCTGTGGTCCGTCCAGTGGAGAGCTGTGGTGCGGTCGAAGACTCTCCTCCTCACAAAATCCAGTTAAAATATCAACCAACTGCACAAAGGCAGTACCCAATTAAACAAGAAGCTAAAAAGCAAGTCAGGGAGATCTTAGATCAACTTGAATACCAAGGGGTGATTGAAACATGCACCTCTCAAATTAACAATCCTTTGTTTCCTGTCTCCAAGCCAGATGATTCATATCGGCTAGTTTTGGACTACAGACACCGTAACTCATGTTGCAAGACATTTGCAGTACAAAACTCACACAGTGCAGCACTAATGAATAACATCTTGCACAAAAAATACAAAACGACATTAGACATCTCTAATGGATTCTTTTGTCAAAACATTGCACCTGAAAGCAGGTATTGGACCGCTTTCTCAATAATGGGGTCACAGAAAAATTTCTGTCGACTCCCACAGGGATTCAAGAATAGCCCAGGATTATTCTCAGCAAGGGTAACCGAGTTACTACAAATATATGATGATGAGGCATTATCTTATGTCGATGACATCTATCTAACAGATGATGACCTGGATACTCACTTGAAAAGAGTAAACACCATAATATTTGGGTTTGCTGCAGAGGGTTACAAATTCAACTTTAAAAAGTCATGAATTGCCCATCTAACAGTCCTGTTTTTAGGATATGAATTATCAAGTGAAGGCAAAAGCCTAGCAGACAATTTCTTAGAGAAATGCGCTGTACTCCAAGCACCTAAAACGCTGAAGAACTTACAATCAATACTAGGTTTCCTGAATTTCGGAAGAACTTACATTCTAAATTATGCAGAGAGGGTTAAACCTCTCTATGAATTAATAAAACCTGATTTCAAACCAATCAATTGGACTCAAAAACACACAGAAATTTTAAGATCATTGCAAACAGACATGTTAGCTAAAACAAAATTACAAACATGCGAAAACACACGCAACCTTGTAATCAGAGTAATCCCAGGAAGATGCGGATTCACGTACCTGACCTCTAATGAGGGAGAAACGGTACCAATAGCTTACAAATCACACTTGTACACACAAGCTGAAAAAACATTCAGTAATACGGAAAACATTGTAAATGCGGTTCAAACTGCTGTAGCAAAAGAAAGAGCCCAAGCCCAAGGGAGAAGGATAACTGTCTTAACAGCAGAATCAGCCTTTGAGGCATTAACAAGCCCACGCAATATGACTAAAGTGGCATTAGATCCAAAATGGATCGAATGGGAAAATTGTCTTGCTGCAGAAGATGTGAAATACTATTTTGACCCGAACATGAAAAAACTAAAAAATTTAACATATGAAAAAGAATATCCTCTGCCAATCGAAATTCTGCCCCTACAACTTTACGCCTGTGTAATATATACAGAGGGATCAGCACAACCCGCAGTTTGGGGTAAGCAAGCTTACAGTGCTGCGTGCGCGGTTGTTAAATGCTGGTGGCACGGAGGTAAATTGAGACCACTGGTAACTATGTCTCAATCTGTAAAAGACAGTTCAGCTCAACGAACTGAACTACTAGCTTTAAAAATGGCGCTCGATATTGCCGATCGCGAATTCCCGACACTAATAGTGTGCGATTCGCATTACTGCATCAAATCTTACAATAATGACTTGCAGAACTGGGTTCAAAACGATTACAAAGATGACACAGGTGCCACAATAAAGCATATAAAGCTTTGGGAACAAGTAGTTCTTTTGCAGAAGGAACTACAAAAGACTCACGTGATACATACACTGAGTCATCAGCGTGATGGCGTTCACGCTGCAGGGAATTCATTGGCTGACACAGCCACAGCGGGAGCAACTAATCCGGCTTCCGTAGCCACAAAAAAGCATTCAGAAAAATACATAGACGGGGAAACCATGCTGGCGGTAAAAACGTCTTCAAAAGGCGACTGTGCAGCATTACCCGTGAACTATCCACTCAATTATACATACGTAATAGATGCAAACTCCGTTCCTTTTGCTCGAATCCTTGGAGTGGGGGATAGAGTAATTCCAAACACGAACAGGAGAGTCTTGTTAACAGCAGACGCACACATGGGTGAAGGTCTAGGGCACCAGGAGATCAAGAAATCTCTGAAAGAATTACAATCAGAATACTGGTGGCCGGGGATGAGCCTGCATAACTACAAATTTGCAATGGGCTGTCAAAACTGCAACAGAGATCGCAGTGGCGAACCGGCCGGAGTAATGCCAGGACCCTTCTTTTAGAAAGCATAAGGCTATCTATATGCAGAAATCCAATAGGAGAAATGCGTCCCATTAAAGTTTAAGACTAGATTCACTTAAAATGCAGACACCAGCACTCGGCTGACGCCAGAACTGTTATAAAAGATTTGCGAGTCCATATCGGCACATACGCAATTGGCATGCTACATTCTGACCAGGGTCCTGCTTTTAGCTCTCGAGCTTATAAGGAGGCCATGACCAGCATGGGCATTGCATTGCGGTACTCTTGTCCCTTCCATCCTGAGGGAAATGGGATTGTGGAAAGAAAAAAACGGGACATAAAGCAATCTATAACGGCGAGGGTATTGGGTTCGGGTGATGGGTGATGGGTGGGTTCAACATTTAACAAGTGTCCAACGTAGTCTTAATAATCTGCCAAGAATTTCTCTGAAAGGTTTCAGTCCGTACGAACTATTGTTCGGGACTAGAATGCATATTCAAGACCTCGATAGTCAGACTTCAGTGGTAGAAGAAAAATGCTTTGATATCAAAGATCGTTTGGCTATTTTACAGGACTTAAATGAAACAAGAAAAGACCTGAGCAACGTAAAGTTAAAACAGCAGCCAACAGCCACTGAAGATAAACCACCTGTCCCAGCAAGGCCTGTCTGGATTCCAAAGATTGGGGATCTGGTCAGAGAGAAGATCGCGGTGAAGAAGGAATTTGGGCCTTCTTACAGAAAAGCAGTACCTGTCTTAGCTATCATCGGAACAAGATCAGTTGTACTACCGCCCCTTGCTGGTAAAAAGGAGAACCGAGTTGTATCCATCGACCTGGTAAAACCACAATCATGTGGCCAATAATAAGTAGTTGGCCCAGTGGACTCCAAAGAAGTAGCAGAGTACCAAAACTTGCTACAATACAAGAGGTTCAAACTGAGAGACTAATCACATTTGATAAACCTGCAGTGAATAAAAAAGGACTATGCAACAATGCCATGGAACTTGTGCCTCTTGAAACCCAAATTGCAACAGTTCGTCAAGAAACACCAGTCTACAACGATGTAGCCTCAGACTATGCTAATGAAACAAAAAAGGCAAAAGCAAATGAGAATCCGGAAGCAATTCCAACAATTGACAGAACTGCATCTGGCTACTTCATCAATTTCGATAACTTTTCTGAAGATCCAAGCGAACCTGAAGAAACGCCAGCAACAAAAACTTTTAAAGACAAAGTAACAGAACTCTTTCATCAACTCAAAGAAACCTACCTGATTTCTCCATGGATTGAATTTTGGATTGTGTTAGGTGTACTTTTCCTCCTGCTTTGGCTCATCATGGTTCTTTGTTTGGGAAAATTAATTGAAGGAAAATACAGTACAATGGACACAGCAAGTCAGAACATCAACTTGGTCCTAAAGCCTCACAAGTCATTTCACATCGAGAAAAGAGAACTATCATCATTGAATGTCACAGCCAATCCAATACCCGGTGGGGTAGCATGGGACAAAACTGATTACGAAATCTATGGCCCGGTTGAGCTCTTGAAATATCCACACCAGTTCAAGGTTTCATTAAGTGACTTTGTAAAATCGAGTACATTCTCTGATGATTGGGACTTTGAAAGTATAAATGATATGATGTCAGATTTAGTAATATCAGCAAAATTTACAGAACATGATTACTTACAGGGTTCATCAAATTATGAAGAAATGTATTGTTATAATCACTTTGCACATCACTATTTGCATAAATCTGCTCAACCTAGAAATGTTTTTAATTATAATCAATGGGAACATTGTGCAACTCCACCAAAAGGTAGTTCAAAAACATTTTACGGGAAATTCCCGTACTTCTCAGGATTTAACACAAGTGATGCAGAAACGTTTTATTTCAAAATGTTAAATAAGACCGGAATGAAAACAATGCTGACAAATACTAAATTGATCTACTCGGAAACATTTTATGAAAAAATGAACACATTTGGTTTTGATTTCTGGCAAAATAACATTGAAACAAAAACCATCTGGGATACCAAAGATTGGCAGGTCCAAGGTTTAGAAGCATTATTTAGAGCCTGCATGATCCCAGAACAAATAATATTCTTGAATAATACCATTCAACAGACTACTTGTCTTGGCCTAGCCAAGATAAAAGATTTAAACAAACCGTCTATTCCAAAGCCAACACCTGACCGTAATAGCACTACAGATGTTGAGATAGACGTATCCCATATTTTAAACCAAAACAGAACACATCCTGATTGGAAAAAATGGTTGATCTGGCCCACAGACACAAATAACTGTCAAGATAGATTCCTGAACAAAACACAGGGGTTAAAAATGACCAGGCCAGACCCAAGATACTCCCAGAGACAACATCCAGGGATAGTTACAACATACAGTGTAGGGAAACTCTGCCTCGAATGGCTACAGAAATCCACACTGGCTGAAATTAAGCAACACTTGACTTTACTTAAAGACGGTGCTGACTTGCGTGATTTCATAATGGGACCACGCAAACAGCGTCAAAAGCGTTTCATAGCGGCCGGTATATACGCTGCATACAACGAAGCTTGGAAAGTGATGCAAATTGAAACAGCGGAAAAAATACGAGAAATTGATCTATTAATTTGGAAAAATCATTTTCTGTTGTGGACAATGGGTTAATGACTCTGTCCTCCAGAATATATTCACTGGACAGTATTGTATCCTCTGCTATTGATATAATAGAGCAGGACTTACTAATGTTACAACACGGTCAGTCCCAATTACGTTCTATTGTACAGCTTGGCTGGACGTTGCAAAATCTGCGTTCAGGCTACGTGCCCTGGCGTTTAATTAACACAACGTCATTATTCTCTATCTTTAACCTTACTGATACACAAATCAGTTTGGCACAAAAAGGAGCAGACTATACGATTCTGAGCATTGAAAAACTTGAGAGATTACCATTGACAATGTCAAAAAGACCTGTCATTGAATGGATAATACACGGAATGATCACAATTCCGATAACAACTTTCCAATTTAAATACTGCCAAGAGAATATACCAGCGGGCCAGTATGAAAGGTTGGGTAAAGGGTACATTAAGTCATCATGGAAATTACCTTATACACACACACGTTACAGTGAAAAGAAACAGAATGTATTTCTTAGTGGGAAAAATTGTAAACAATCACTAAGCGGTATACTTCTGTGTCAAGGTATTAACCTGCATGGGGCCTGTGAGGGGACTTCAAATAACCTTTCATGTCACCAGCACGGCACACCTGCAACACAAATAGAACCATTCTTTAGACGGCTTTCTAACGGGAGTTACATTCTAATAGTGGACCACAGCTGTTGTGGCATGGTGCCAGGGAAAGCCTATCTCGTGAGCGTGAGTTCCATGGTCACTTGCTGTATGCAAGTATTGTATCCAAACAGCACTCCAGATACGGAGGCAACAATTTGGCCTTCTTTGAATATCTCTTCTATTCGAATTGATACTTTAAGTAGAATAAAGTCTGTACTTTTACAGATGACTGTGCCCTTAACATCATCAAAAGAAACGTATGATCTGCAAGTTGCAAAGACAACGCCAGAGATACATACCCTTTTATCAACAAATTGCCCCGTGCATTTTGTAGAAATGCCAAGCCAAATCCTCAATATGTCAGATACCAGTGGTATCCCACATATATTTAAGACAATTTTTTCGGGACTGTTAACACCCTTCGAAACAGTTCTGGGCATTTTTCCTAATTTTGTCCATTCTGTCTTTGGCGGCCTACCACTTCTGTTGGGACTCGTAGCAGGCATTTTATTTTTGATCCTTCTGCTCCGATATGGCAAGCCAAGTCGCAGACAAGACTCCAGCAACGATGGAAGAAACTATCCTAGCTATACGCTATCGGGACCGCATAACTAAAGTCCTTGGATTAGCCCGGCTAAGAGATCTGAATATGACCTGGTTTCTTTCATTCAGACCCATCTGGCAGAATTGCATCTTACCTGTGCTTCGATGTATGCTATGCGGAGAAGAATGCGTGTTGGACGTCTGTCTTACACTACCATCAGCAGTACCATTGGATACAGATACTTTGCTAAGTCCTGTAACGGCTCATGCATCGTGTTGTCCCCAGCGGCTACCCATTCTGATGACTGCATTCGTTGAGACTTCACCACTACGATTAGGGGGTGGTGAAGTACGAGGCGAGAGCAGCATCACCCAGGTACAACCTTCTGTGAGCATTGCTGATTCTGACATCGATGATAGCAATCATTCTCACGACTGTAGTGTTGCTGCATTTTCTAACTTGGTCGAACTTTCACCTGAAGCGGTAGACCAATTTTTTGCGAGTCTGTCTGAAATGATGTTCTCCCCTGAACAGAAAGAATAACTTTTTAAGCAACAAGCGCACAGCGTTCCCTGAACTCTGAATTCGGCCTTCAGCTTTGATAAACAAAAGCTACTGAAAAAATGTGGAACTATTTTTTCCCCTGAAGCGAAATTATTTTTTTTCCACTTCCAAAATATTTACCCTTTTTCTGGCACATGTACTCTGCTTAAAGTAGAACTATTCTTAGAGAACAGAGCTTCTATTTTTAGGAACTCCAGAGACAATATATTACCTCAGCCTCTAGCATATGTACAGAATTTGTATTATTATGTGATGGAATGGTCTCGACCTTCTTTTCTGTAATAAGAGCCATTTCATTTGTAAATTTTCGCAATTCATTCAGCTGATATATATATATATATATATATATATGCATTTTTTAACCGACTGATACCACTGCTTCAAAACGTACAGTACCATTACTCATTTTCATGTAATACCACATACCATTTCAATATGCAAATTTATGTATTTTGGGGTGGGTTGGAAAACACATGCATCATTATATGTTTACTATTGCTTAGTTTTAAGTAATGAGGGACATTAGATCGTGGAGTGGGTGTTGTAGTTCTATCTAGGACCCTAAATTCGATAGTCCTGATTTATGCCCTTATGTGGTTATAATGAATAATATCCTTATAAAGGCATAAGAATTATATCCATATTTAGTCATAGCCCATGCTGTCCAAATTAAGCAAGGCTACTTCCCCAGGCTCCTAGCAAGTACAACGAGTTCTGTAAACAAACCAAACCTCCAGCAACCTGGGAATTCCCCATTGCTTTTGTTTTGATTTCGTCCTAGAACTCCTGTGAGCACTCTAAGAACGGCCAGTTCTTGTTGACATCTTCATTGACGTCTTATGTCCAACCTTACGTCAAACACGGTACCTTTCAGGTATAAATATACCAACGTTGCCTTAAGCAAATACACGGTGGTGGTTTTGGAGCAGAGCAGCTATCTACTTGCCTGAGAGCCCAGCTGATGCGAGAGCCCACGGACGCTGCCCCTCCCTTTTGACGCACTGAGAGAGACGCTGTCTTTTCTCCTGCCGAGAAAGCCAGCTCCGGTGTTTCCAGATACCTTCGCTAGTTACTGGGATATCGAGTCCTGAGAGAGAGATACAAGACCTCCTGCTTTCTAATACCCAGGTACGGAGCTGACTAAACCCTTAAAGAGAATTCTTGATTCAGATCCTTGGCAAAACCAACTTAACTTAAACTGCTACTTACTTACTCCTTCCCACGTATTAGGCTTAGGTCAGGTACACCGGGGTAGGCGTATTTAGAAGCACCAGTTGAGTACGTTAGTCAATGTATATAAGTATGTATATATTTTATCTATTTTAAAGTATCTTATGGCTAAGAAACCATATCAATGCTTTTACAGTATTATTTCTTAATCCTCCTTTTACTGTACGCACTTTACTTTAAGTATTGCAATTGTGGCAATTCATTTCTCTTGCATGAGAAAGAAGACTGCTCAATAAATAACAACCTTTTATTGAAAACACCCGTCTCTATTTTCTCTGCACTCTGGTGAAACTAAGTATGCACACTTGACTGAGTGAAATAGCTGTCTATTGTTTTCACACGACTCTAGAGATACACTCTTATTCTGAGGGAGCAAAGTTGTCATGTTATATGGTTGTCAGAAGCTAATCCCTTCTTGTCTATCCAGGGAGGTTAAACTCCTCCTCGTTTATTCGAGAAAGTTTCTAGTGACCACTGAGCTAGCTGGCTAAAACTTAAGTCTAATATAGTCAGTAGAGACCTAGTCGACCTCAGTCCTACGTCTACACTGCTGAATACATTATTCCAATGCGCAGAGCCTATTGGGGATATAGGAACTACACTGCACCCTGAGTCAGTTAGGATTATAAGAATGTAATAATCTAACTGCCCATTCTGGCTTATGGAGAACAGGTAGCCTTCAATAGTGAAAAAATGAAAATGGCTGTAATTCACTATTGGGCCATGCTACACACATCGGGGCATATCCTACTTACAATGCACCCTGCTCTTGGGCCTACCATAGGGGTGTCTAATAAGAAGCATAGGGAAGGTTTAGGGACTGGCAAGTTGGTGCACTTGGCCAAGGCGACATGGCAGTGCTAGACTGCACACAGGCCTGGCAATGGCAGGCTTGAGGCACACTTTACAAGCTGCTTCTGTGGGTGGCACAACCAGTGCTGGAAGCCCACCACCAGCATTTGATTTACAAGCCCTGGGCACACATGGTGCACTGTATTAGGGGCTGACAGATAAATCAAATAACCCAATCATGGAATCCAATTAGTATATCAATTTAACAAAGGGAGCACTTGCACTGTGGCACTGATTAGCAGTGGCACAGTGCCCAAAGCATAAAACCAACAAAACAGAGGAGGCAATCCGTCAAAAATGGAAGGGAAACTCACACCAAGGATGTCTGGTCTAAATCCCGGATTATAATTAAGTTTTCTCTTGCACTTAGAGGGTGCTTTGCACTGCAGTGGCTATAGGCAGAGAGTCACTGTGAAAATCTAGTGTTGATGAAGGCGAGCACTCGCCGCTCACTGCAGTGGTCGAACAACAGGACTCTGTTGCAGGGCAGGCCTACCGCAGACCCTATTCCGTAAGTGCCCCTCACCATGGATGCCTCACTCATTGACCGAGGTATTCACTTCAATGACTTGACTGTTTAGGGAGTATGGCTCCCTCTTTACAAAAGCCGCCACATCAGTTACCCAGAATGACTTGCCATAGAACCAACCCTCAATGCCTTCTTCCAGCTTATTCAAGAGAAGGTGCTTCTCATTCAAGATGGACAATACTACTGCCATGTTCTACCTACGGAAACATGGTGGACACCCTTACCCTGTCAGAAAGTATTTAAGTTCAAACAATAAAGGTTTATTAAAAGATAACCTAAGTTACAAACTCAATCAAAAACGTGAGTGTAATCAATACATGAATGTGTCAGTTGGTGCATTCAAAGCAATTCAAAGGTCCTAAAAAAGGCAAACTATTATAAAGTTGTTTCAAAAAGGAAAGTTAAGCAGGGTTAGTTCTCCCATAAAGAGAGCACCCTATTCTGGTAAGTTAGAGGAAAGTGCTGCTAAATGTTGGGCAAAGTGCTTCTGCAGAATGTTCTATGTGGCATTAGCTCAAATAACACAATTATAATATTTGATACACCTACATATGGTTTCCATCTAATAGACCAGTCAGGTTAAGGCACACACGGATTATATGAACTCATTATTTTATCAAACAACTTCACAGTAAAGCCACTCCAAGTGTCTTTCAAACTCGCTTATCGGCAACATATAATACATTTGTTCAAAATCTTCTCTCTAGGTGCATTGCAAGTTCTACAAAGATTGCATAAAAGAAAACATTTTTTTATCGGAACAGCACATTACTGATAAAACCAATGAGATTCTTCAGGAAGAAAACCTATAAAAGAGCCTTCTCTGTTATAGTCAAACTTCTATTTATGAACAAATTTCTAGAATAGACCTTCAGAATTTCCCTTTTTATGAGTGAACTTTTCTCTTGTCATATATGTATATAGACCATGTTTTACTGATATGTATGTTCGTGCCTTCGTTCACTGGTAAAGCGCTCTAAAACACGTGCGGGTCACGTTTGTGCTATATAAAACTTTTTAAATATAATAAAGAACAGAAAATAGAGATACATCATTCGAGATTGCTGGATCAGCATCTCCCAGAATGGAGAAAGATACAGGACATAGAACAAGATGGCAATCAAACGTTAATCATTTTAAATTGCAGCCAACATTAGTTATGGTTAATCTAAATGTGAAATATACTCCGTATGTGTGCGTTACAGGTTAATGTACAAATACGTGGAAAACAATTAATTATGATAAAACTATCCAATCTCTCCCTCTGGTGACTCTGGGAGTCACCAAAAATTACACCCATGTATCACTAGGACCATCATTTTACATAATAGTTGTCGACTTATCCAGCTATCGCCTGGATTCTTCCGATCCTTTAGTTCATCATAAATGTGGCTCTTCAACTCTTCAAGCTTAATGTAGGGAAGTACTCACTTCCGGTTCTTCGGCTGGCCGCCATCTTGGTCGGCGGTCTAGCTGTTTGGATACAGGTATTTAAGTGGGCCATGACGCGGGAGTGCAGCGGGCGCGCCAAAGGCAAGCCCGTCTGCGCATGGACCGGGCACAGGGCCGGTTCCCCTGGTTCTTCCTCCATCGAGAAATCAGAACATCTGTTACTCAAGAGATATTCTTATGGGATTGGACCCGTTGAAGGGAGAGGCTCTATGTCAACGAGTCTCGCCCAACTATCCTTCTAGAGGGAGGGCAAGTATGTGTTCTACATGCTGGACTCCGCTCCCGAGTATCATGGACCACCGGAGCCAGCTGCCTGCTTTATTACGAGGCAACACGATGGAGAGGGCCTCTGGTGAGGAAACGCCAAATCTCATTTCGAATAACAAAATAGAAATGGTTTCAATAACAGGGACGACGGAGCCAGTCAATAATGGGAGGAAGAGAAGCCTGGAATGTGGCATGCTTAATGTCAGATCACTCCCCAGACACATTACGGAAATTCATTTGCTAATAGAGACGCCCTGTTCTTAACTGAGACCTGGACCGTGGCGGTGATGGAGCTGGAACTGGAACCAGCATGCCCATCGGGATATAAGTTCCAGCATAGGCCCAGGACCAGCGGTAGGGGAGGTGGAGTGGGAATTATTTTTAGAGAGGAGCTGAATTTAACTTTTTTGGACATAGATGAAATCCACTGTGCAGAGCTTCTAGGCTTTTCAGTCAGGGATGATGCAGGCCAGGTTGCCTCTGGTATGATCTGCTTTAGACCTCCAGGTGCACTGAATGCATGTCAACAGCAAGAATTGATCGATGTCATCAGTAATATGGCACTTACGCACACCGGCTAATAGTGCTGGGGGATTTTAATCTATGGGAAAATGGCAATATGGATACAGCTTTTCATGATATAACTCAATATTGCGCAAATCTGGGTATGAAGCAGTGGGTGGTGGAACCTACACATGAGGGCGATCATACTCTAGATATGATATTTGCACAAGAGGGCCTTGTTAGCGTGGGGACAATTATGCCAATGGGGTGGACAGATCACCACCTCATTCTGTTTAGTATCCAAAGTTTGGATGGTATAAGACATGGGGATAGGAAAGGGAGAATGCTCCTTGGACGTGACTGGGAAGGGTCTTCTTAAAAAGAAAGTAGAGGCGAATGGCCCTGTGTTTCACTTGGAGGCTCTGTTTGTCTCTGGAAAGGAGATAACGGAGAACTATACAGTATTTTATGATTTCTTAATTAAGGAACTGGATCAGGTCGCCCCAGTCAAAGTCATCAAGAAAAGGGGAAAGCCATCTGCCCCCTGGTACACGGAGAGACTGAGAAGTCTCAAGCTTTCGTGTAAAAAGGCAGAGAAACCGTGGAGGAAGGGTTTCTCGGAGGAAGACCGATCTAGCTGGAGGTGCACAATCATAAAATATAAATTAGAAATATCCATGGCCAAGGCAGATTTTTTTCGCATCCGTTATATTAAAGAGCTCCAACAAATCTAAGGATATTTTTAAGATAGTGAAAGATCTGACCAACTCAGAATGCACTATGAGTAAAATTAAACCGTCCCAGGAACTGTGTGATGGACTGGCGTGCTTCTTCCCGGAGAAAATAAATAAAATCGTGGAAAGCATGAAGGAACAGTGTGTGTGGATAGGATAGTGTGTGTGTGATTGTCCTGAGGCGGAAGCCGGGACTTGTATGCTCAGAGTGTATTTCTTGCCTGCACATTTTAAAAACTGCACTTTGATTTAGTTTTTCACCTAAATTCGTTTTTAATACCTGTGGCACATGTTAGACTGTCAGTAATCCTAGCGCTTACCCAGTCTTTGCTCCTAGCCCCACTGCCGCCGATTAAACGCTGCCTGGGCTTTGATTTCATTGCGCCCGCCATCTTGGGTGTGAATTGGGCGAGCAGTCTAGTGCTCTGCCCCTCCCACCCCAGTAACTATAAAATGGTCCCCTTCTATCGGGAGCGCAGCAGACGGGCGCAGCGGCGCGCCAAAGGCAAGCCCGTCTGCGCCCGTCCATGCCAGGTCGGGCCCAGGGGCCGGTGACGCTGGCCGACGCATCTCCTACCATGCCAATACCCTTAGACAGCTACAGCTTTCCTACTCGCCACCCTCTCCTGATACAGTGAGGCGGATTAATGCCACTGGCCTTGCTTGCAGGGCATTCAACTCTCCCAGCTGCCGCAAGCATACTGCGGTGCCGGCAAGGAGTGAGACATCTGTCCGGGTGATGTATTTTAACACACGCTCCCTGGTCAAGCACCAATCTGACATCTTCATTCTCCTCTCCAATGAAAAACCAGATATAATACTACTAAAAGAGACATGGCTTACTGCTGATTACCACCCTGATATCTTGGCGGCCCTCTCACTAGACTACTACATCCGTCATGCTGACCGCCTTTCAGGTCGCCCTGGGGGCGGGGTGGCAGCCATCATATCAAAGCAATTCAAATTTATTACCACGTCATCTCTTGTTCTGCCAGAGGTAGATAATCTGGTCATCAGCCTGGAAACGGAGGCTGGTGCCCTCACACTCATACTCGTATACCGGCCTCCTCACTCCATGCCCTCATTTCCTACCACCATGAGTGAACAGCTGTCTAACCTGCTGACACACCACGCCAGAATCGCTCTCTTTGGCGATTTCAATTATTGGTTCAATGACGACGAAGGAGGCCCCCATGCCACGGAATTGTTTGAAGCTCTTACCAGCCTCAATCTGACTCAACAAATTTCCGTACCACCCATATCAAGGGTCATACCCTCGATCACATCTGGACCCATGACCTAGTGCTATCTCCCCATGTGTCTGGTCGGATCACTATTTAATTGATACCACCATTACTGTCAGCGGCAGGGTTACGGCCCCCATCATGGCAGGTGGATTATCGCGTACATGGAGTTCCTATGACTCCCAAGGCTTCCTCGCGGCCCTGGCCAATACTCGTTCCGCCACCAACACCCACGCCAATATTAATGCAATGGAAGGCGATATCTGTTACTGGCTAAAGACGGCCAGTGACCAATTTGCCCCCTTAACCAAATTCCCACGTACCAGACATAGTAACTCACACAGATGGTTCTCCAGCGATCTTAAAGAACACAAACTGAAGGTGCGTCAGCTAGAACGGATCTGGAGACGCAATTATGCCGACTCAGATAGACTGCTCTTCGTGGCAGCTCGCAAAGAATATAAAAGTGCGATTTCTTCGGCTAAATCTGCACGTCGCCAACCGAATTTTGTCCGCTCATAATAAATCAAAGGAAGTCTTCAAGATTATGAATGAACTTACCACGGATGATAGAACTCTACCTGCTCAGACTCCTACTCATGAGATTTGCGACGCCCTTAATTCTTTCTTTATCGAGAAAATTGCCAAAATCAAGGACTCCATTTCCCCCCTCACCCATGTGCGGCCCTCAGACACCTCTCTTAATAACCTACTATCTCTCACCCAGCTTCCTGCCCTTGACCCCAACACCTTAGCTGAGCTCGTGGCCCGGGTCAAATCAGGTTCTCCCAATGACTGTTGCCCTCCCTCGGTCCTCCCGGACGTCTGCCTCAAACTACCGGATCATATACCACCCCTGCTGAACGCTTCCCTCAATACTGGCACGGTTCCCAGTTCCTTCAAGTAGGCCATTTTAGTGCCTCTATTGAAGAAACCTGGTGCGGACCCTGCCGACCTCACCAACTATCGTCCTATATCCCTCTTGCCCTACTTGTCCAAGCTTCTCGAGGCCCATGTCGCTCGGTGCTTCTCAAACTTCGTCGAGAGCTCCTGCTATCTTGAGCCTAATCAGGCCGGCTTTAGGCCGGCCCACTCCACCGAGGCCGTCATCTTGGCAGTATTGGACGCCCTGAGGGGAAGTTTGTTTCATTTGTATATTTTAAACAGGAATTGATGCAAGAAGTTTTTATGATTTGTGTCTTTTTGCTCATTTTTAATTATTGTGATGTAACATTTCTTTTTGCGTCGTATATATGTGTATTAATTCCCTCCTTTATTGTGTTTTTTGAATTTTGTAAAAATAATTAAAAATTAAGTAAATTAATTAGATATGCTTTGAATTTATTTGTGACTTTGATTATATAGAATGTTTATGAATCTTTGCATTGGGTGAAATTTTCCTAACCAGCTGTCTTAGTTTTAGTCATTTGTTTTTACAAAGTGTTTATCCCTGTCGTCTGGAATTTCTATTTCCAAATCAGGGGGTCCTTGCTATTTGCTCAAGTTGATTGAGTCCTTCCTCGTCGGCAGAACACAAGCCGTGCGTCTGGGCCCTTTTACGGCTGCCAAGACTCCCACGACTTGTGGAGTCCCTCAGGGCTCATCCCTCTCTCCCCTCTTGTTCAACTTATACCTTCAGCCACTGATTCATTCGCTCAAGAGGTGGGATATCACAGTGTTTAATTACACTGATGAGTTGCAGATCATCTTCCCTCTTGACTCTCCAGATGCTGTCAACAGCTTCCATTCAGTCATGATCCACATTCAGCAGTGGATGAACCACAATCAACTGAAATTAAACCCCGGAAAAACGGAGCTTCTCCTTCTGGGGAATAGTTTAGGACACTGGGGTCCCCAGTTTTGGCCCATCGAGTTGGGCCCTCCTCCCGCCCCTGTCAGCTCGGTGAAGAGTCTAGGGGTGGTCATAGACGCTGAGCTCTCTCTTAAGGCTCAAGTAGGGGCTGTGATTTCCGCATGCATGTTCCAGCTTCGTAAAATAGTCCATCTACTACCGCATGCGGCACTGGTCCAGGTTGTCATCTCCCTGGTACTATCCCGCCTTGACTTTTCGAACTCTTTATACCATGGACTCCCACAATCATTGCTCCGCCGTCTTCAAACCGTGCAGAACCAGGCGGCCAGACTTATCTACAAAACGCCAAAGTGGCAGTCTGCGAAACCCCTGCTGCGCAAATTGCATTGGCTGCCAGTTGAACAAAGGGCGGCCTTCAAGATTGGCTGCCTGACTTTCAAGTCTTTTCACTGTACCAGCCCTGTTTTCCTCAAAACATTGATTAAGCAGCACCGACCGGCACGCAATCTCCGGCCGGCTCACCTCCACTTGCTGGTCGCCCCCAAAACAAACAAGTTTGGTGGCCGCCAATTTGTTCACCTGGCCCCCAAACTATGGAATCCTCTTCCCCTGTCCATTAAGTCTAGCTGCTCTCTACTTGATTTTAGGAAGCTCCTTAAAACCCGTCTCTTCACCCAAATCGGTTAGCCTGCCTCTTCACACTTCACGCACTCTGTACTCTAGCGCCAGGAAACTTATGGTGTCAGTGCGCTCTATAAATGTCACTTAAGATAAGAACAACCTCAATCTATCTCAGTGGCCCAGACAGGGGGGAGGGGGTGAGGGGGGGCAGAGGATTAAATGAGGAGGGCATTACTGAGATAGTCGCCCCCGGGATCTCCCTGGACAAGTTCCCTATTCCATCAGAGGAGGAGTTTGTTAGGGTGGCCTTAGGGGTTTCCTCTGGTTCCCCTTTGGATCCACTACCCCATAGGCTGATAAAGGAGTTTGGGACAGAAATCTTTCCTATCTTACAACAGCTCTGTTGGCAGTCTATTGACACTGGGACTGTACCCTTGGAATGGAAGCGAGCTATTATCACTCCACTCCTGAAGAAATCTACCCTTGACCCGGGCAACTACAAGAACTACCGACCGATCTCCTTCCTGCCTTACCCGGTTAAGATCTTGGAATGTTGGGTTAGCAGGACTCTGTCCCAATATTTGGAGACGAATAACATCTTAGAAGGGGAACAGTTCGGCTTCCGCCCGGGTCATGGGACAGAATCCGCCTTGGTGGTGGCACTGGATGACCTGCGGATGCGGATGGACAGGGGCCAGTTGGCCATTCTAATCCTGCTGGACCTGTCCGCCGCATTTGATACGGTGGACCATGACACCCTGCTTTCAAGATTGAGGACCGTTGGAGTTAAGGGAGTAGCACTTAGGTGCCTGCAGTCATATTTGTCGGACAGGAAACAGGCGGTGGCACTCCCCCTTACCAGTCAGAAATGGTGGAAGTTCCTTATGGGGTACCGCAGGGGTCAGCAGTTAGCCCTATCCTATTTAATATTTATATGCAACCTCTGCTGGGTATCATTAAGGCACACAACATCATTGTAATTAATTATGCTGATGATACGCAATTGATGATATCCCTAGAGGGGGACCAGGCGGAATCATTGGACTGCTTTCATGATTGTATGCATGAGATGACAAAGTGGCTGAGGGCAAATTCTCTCCAGTTTAACAGCGGAAAAATGGAGATCCTACAGTGTAGAAGGGGGGGGATTGCCCGCAGCCTGCCATTAGATTTCTGGCCCCTGACTTCAGATGGCATAATGACCCCAATGAATATGGTACGCAACTTGGGGGTCAGTGTCAATGCGAATCTTAATTTGGAGACCCATGTTAATAAACTGGTGGGAACTTGTTTCTCCATAATTTGTGGTCTCCGTAAGGTGCTCCCGCTGCTTCCTGTTCATGTTAGTGCAACGGTTATCAGGAGTACCATCCTTAGCCGCCTGGACTATTGCAATGCCTTGCTTTTGGAATCCCCGGTCTATCTGATTCCCAGACTGCAAAGTATCCAGGCGGCAGCAGCAAAGCTAGCACTCTCCCGACTGCGTGGCTCGTCAACAACACAAGCACTGGCGGATCTACACTGGCTACCAGTAGCTCAAAGGATCCGCTTTAAATCCTTGTGTATCGTGCATAAAGCTCTCTATGAGCAAGGCCCTAAGCCACTTCAGGCTAGATTTCAGTGGTATAAACCTACCCGGAATCTTCGCTCCGCAACTACAAACTGCGTGAGAGTACCCAAAGTAAGGAGGGTGACCATGGGAGGAAGAGCCTTTAGCGTGGCAGCAGCACGCCTTTGGAACAGCCTCCCCTTAGAAATAAGGAGAACGCAAGGCCTGATGATGTTCCGTAAGAAAATTAAGACCTGGTTGTTC
Source organism: Lissotriton helveticus (assembly GCF_964261635.1). Classification (NCBI taxonomy): domain Eukaryota; kingdom Metazoa; phylum Chordata; class Amphibia; order Caudata; family Salamandridae; genus Lissotriton; species Lissotriton helveticus. The sequence goes on from NC_136061.1 coordinate 357,264,060, forward strand.
CCCAGGTTGTAATAGGACTCCCTGTGAGGGGTGGAAGTGGATTAGCTGGACAGCATATCGACCCTCCATTATGTAGCTAATTAGCGCCAGGATGCCCGTAGGGTTGCAGGGCGCTCTATAAGTGTTTATAATAATAATAATAATAATAATGTCAGCTCTCTTCCTTTTCCTCCCACTCAATTCAGGCAGCGGCTTTTCTTCATTGCTTCTTGACCCACCTTTTTCAGTAATCTTTTTTTTTTTTTTACTCGCCTTATAAAAAGAAATTGCCATATCACAGAAATTGCAATAAGTAGTATGGCAGTTAATATTATGCCAAACAATCTGCTACTAGTACTAATGAACCACTCAATCTTAGAAAATCCATACCCTAGTGGTTCCCCAACTCCTTTATTTGAAATGTTAGTGACACACTTGTTAATTCTGTTACTTGGGTCAGGGGTGTAAATGCAGCACTGCTGAACACGTAACTTGCAACAGACTCCGCCTTCTTTCACAAGAAAAATATCTAAAGTAAGCCTATTCTGCAAAACAATTGCCCTTGGTGCATCAGAGAGAATAGCATTTAAAGCACCACCACTGTTAGTAGCGAGTCGATCTATCAAAGTAGACAGCTTTCTTATCTTCAGATCGCTCAAATTTATACCTAAGGAAGGAATCAGTGCCAAAAGTGTTGCCTACTACTTGTGAAGCACTATGTACCCTTCTTTCATAAGTCACAGTCGCTTTCTCTGTTTCATCTACATTATGCACCTTATGAAGCACTAAACCTAAATAACTGCCAATCCAGTTTGCAGATAGTTGAAAATACTCATTCTTTCCAGCCACAAAATAAACTCGGGTGATAACAGGATCCTTACCTGAAAATATTTTCTTTCCCATAACCTCTAATCTCTGCACACATTTGATTCAACCTACCACATAAAGGTATTTACTCTGTTCTTTTCGTCTCATGAAACACACATTTCCCTTCAGATGCAAATCTAAATTTAACGTTGGATGTATTGCTGCTCCTATCATCTTCTTTCTCCCAACCCAGTTTTGCTTCTCCCCTTGCCTTCCTTTCAATCTCTTCCCTCCTTTTGTCCACTTCTTTAATATAATTCTTCTCAGGCCAAGTCAATTTACATGTGCCCCTAGCTTTATTATTGTTAGGCATATCAATTTCTGTGACAGATTAAATAATGATCCATCCTTTCCACAGATTTTGCTCCAGAATTTGGATTCAGATTTTTATACATAAGCACATAATCTAAAATTAAATTAACATTAGAAAAATAAAGTTCAAAACGATCTTGTCAATAAACTCATAGGTATACTGCAGCTACGCCAATAAGTAAGCAGCAGGTGCGGTAGATCGCACCAGCTGTTGTGGAAACAGGTAAATATGTACAGATGTAACAGTCACGGGCAAGCATAATTTTGGAATACTCGTGCAATAAGATGAAAAATACATCATATGAATAATTTCCCTCCGACTCATCTCTACAAAATGTTCATGTTAAACCTATATTGCTCTTCTAAATAAGCTAAATAGGGTTTAGGTTCAGTGGGAGAATGCGCAACTGAAGAATTAGGATGCACTAATAAGCCAATCATCAGTATAACTAAGGCAATTGGCACTATTAGTATAACCTCTCCACTTCTTTTCAGTGTATTCAACATGGTTTCTCTCAATTCAGATTGGAAAGAAAAGTCAAAAATCACTTGTCTCTTCTATAGTACAAATCAGCAAATCTTTGTTCATTGTAAGTCTATTAGTTGAGTTGACTTCAGCATTAGAACCTACAGTCTAAAGCAGGATACTCTAAAAGGACAGCCCTGCTCTTCCACTGGATCCTGGGGCCTGAAAATTTCACAGGATACTAAACATGAATTTGCAACGTCTAGACGACATGTCACTTGAAATCAATCCATCAAACATCAATCAATTCTTCTGTGCCAGTAGTACTCAGAGGTTTTTCAAAACTCTGCTGATTCTCAGTCACAGGTTTTCAAATCAGGCTCACTTTCAGCAAAGTAAGAGCATTCAGCAGCAAAGTACATTCAACTTGTCTCTTGACCATTGTTTGGTCACTGTTTGGTCACTTTGTTTGCTTGGCACAGTTTCTTCCCTTCTCATTTCAGGGATGCAGGTCACATAAAACTTATCAAATGAAATTAAATGCATTCCTCAGACACAAATACTCTAATTTTCTCACCCCTTTTCGGCCACTTCTCTCGTTTTTGCACTTTCCTGGATAAAGTACTTGCACCTTCTTCAAGTTCAGGGAGCACAATGTTCGCTTCAGATGCTTGGCTCACTGTGATTACTCTTGGCTCATTCTCCACAGGCTCTACACCGTTTCGGCTTGACTTTGAGACACGTGCACAAGCTTCTCCTCTCTCTGAATGCTTGTTCGGTGCTGGAGTTTGACTCTGCCAATCGGCCTCTTCACCAGCTTGTCTCACTCACTTCATATTGGGAGGCATGGATCCAGTTCAGGAGAACCTCGCACTTCACAGCATTGTTCGTCACAAGGATAACTTGGAAGGGGCGACACCAGCGGGCCCCCAGGCAGGTTTACCTGACTTGTTTCTTCACCAAGACCCTGTCCCCTGTACTTAGGTCATGGCACTGTTCCTGCCATTGGAGCAGAGTTGCCTGCTCCACCTGATGAGGCACCACGTTGGCCAGTCCTTTTTGCAGTAGTCAGTATCATCTATGATATTCACAGGCACACCTGCTGGCATTGATAAAAGTCTCATGGCTGGGAGAGTTTAGTCCTCCAATCAGGAGTATTTTGGAGGCTCATCAGAACTACACACCTTTGCTTAGTTGAGATTTCAGCATCCCACTGACTTGTTCAACTACCTGGATGCCTCTGGCCTGTAGCTACAATGGAAACGTTGTTCTACTTGGAGTGCTACACACAGTAAACTCGCGATCTCATTTTTAAAATGTCTGCTGCAATCTGACTACAGAGAAACCAGTATGCCTAAACTAAGGACCATTTCCCTCAGCAATAATTTGTCCACTGTTGGATTTATCACAGCACCTGGCTGGGTAGGCTTCCACCCAACAGGAAAAGAGACAGACTACCACCAGAATATCGCAGAGTCCAATGCAAATAGGCGTTTCCACAAAATTCAACTGCATCCGGTAAAAGGGGAACACCAAAGGGCATATTCTCAAGAACGTGTGATCACCTTCGCCAAATTAACTTAACGCAACTCTTCACATCGCAGTCTCTCGCGACAAAATAACACTGTGATAACGTTTTATTCCCAACCCGGCGGCACCATGCGATAGTAGCAGGATAACGCGCCAAATGACCACCTAAAAAATTAACGCGCCCCGAAAAAATGAGAAAAGCGAAAAAAGATGCGATGCCCCAAATCGCAATACAAAAATCAGTGACAACCAGCAACAGGCCTGCAATTCCCACACGTCATGCGGGAAAATGCACTATAAAAGCAACAAGAAAAAACACACCAAAGCAAACTGCGTAGCACCATGGATGCACCCGGACAGAGTGCAGAGGACAACCCAAACCCCACAAGCCCCACGGAGGACCAGCCAGGAATCCCGTATACGGGTAAGGGCAAGGAGAAGAGGAAGACTGGGTTCAGTCCGCAGAAAGATCGGGTTCAGTCTGCAGGAAGACCGGATCATCGTCACGGAGGTGATAGAACACTATCAACAACTGTTCGTCACCTCCACTGCATCATTGGCAACACAAATGGAAATATGGCAGTCCACTGTCAACAATGTCAATGCAGGCGGAGTGTTGAGGACGCCAATGGAGGAGGTCAAGAGGCACTGGCATGATGTGCAAAGCCAGACCAAACAAAAACTCACCACCAACAGGAAGGCAGCAAAGGCACTGGAGGGAGTAGTCCTGCGCCACAGGAGGAGCTGGATGAGCTGGAGGAAATGGTGGCCACAGTCATCAGTGTGTGGACGGTGCATGGAGTTGGGGGTCTGGACACAGCTTGCTATGACCTGACCCAACAGCAACAGGGTGAGTAACCACCAGGGCCCGGGTGGTCCGAGGTAGATGGGCACAATGGCACACATGCACAATCGTGTGTAGCACACTGCACACGCACAATGATAGTAGATCATGTCCCTGATACCCTTGGCACACTGCAGCACACATAGAAACACCAAGTAGGCCCCCGTCCACAATGTGAACAAATGGGCCCCCTCCATATCACCAATGCCACAACCTGCACATGTACAGAATCCATAAAAGCAGCGGCTCTGTGAGCCACACTGACAATGCAAGTGACACTGCATGAGCGATAGCATGGCTGTAGTCAAAATGCATGAAATGGTTCACAAGACGACATTAAGGTGGCCCAGTGTGGATCACATCCGTAAATGAGCAGGTCACACTCCGACACATCCACGTGCACCTACAGCCCATGACGTCAATAACACATCTGCAGACCAGCAATTCACAAGAGCACAAAATCTGTCCAAGAGCACAAATGACCCAAGTCGCAAACATCTCAGCACCCAAAAAGCACACAAGTCAAAGGCACACCGCCTCAAAGGGATAAGGGGCCGCTAAATCAGAACTGCAGGAGCGACTCTCCAACAATGCAGCACACCCACGTAGCAATCACACACATCAACATTGACTGCAATGTGGTACAAAGTGCAACACTTACACCACAGGACAGAGGACACAACTGATTCCACTTGTGCGTAGAAACTGGCCAATCACATCTGGCATTTCATGACACTGTGAGATGATAATGTACGAGTACAACCACAGATCCTTCATGTAGTCGAAATGTCCACTGTTTCCCATAAAATAGCCAGCTTCACCATAACAGTCACATTGTACATTGTCATGCAGTCTGTATGTAAACATCTACAAAGCGTTAACATACATGGGACACTCTGTTACCCTGCATCTCTCCTTTACATTGCAGAGGGACAATCAACACCTCCTGCAGAGCAGACCAATCATCTCTTCAGTGATGATGAAGAGGACAGCCTGCACATTTTCTCAGACACCCTCCAACGGCTAGTGGACAGTCTCTGCACCCCACCTCCAGGAGCAGGCAGCCCAGCTGCCTCGAGGTGACCCCACCCCCTGCACAGACCACACAGCAGGAAGCACACACCACCACAGCTGTCTCCCAGGACCCCCACGACCAACACATGGAATTCCAACGCCTTGTGTTGGGTTGCCAGGAGGAGATGGCTGATCAGATGTGGGCGGGGTTCGACCTCAAGGCAGCCAAACTCTATGCCATACGTGGGTGTCTGAGACCCATTAAGAACCACTTACAGTCCCTAATGGACACCCACTGTCCGCACCATTCTCTCAGACAACTCTTGGCTGACATCGCTAGGGCCATTACTCACATACAAGAACTGTCTAGTCAGACAGGCTCCTGGGATGACCGCACAGAGTTGGCACAGATGGACAGGACAATGGAGATCATGGAGCCAAAGCAGGCTGGAAGTATGGCTGCCACGGCTAAACACCAGCGAGATGTAGCTGGGATCTTCCATACCTTGCAGTTCCTCATCTTGCCATTGCTGCCACTGAGCATGTCCCAGTTAACTGCTGCGGGAACTTCGATACACACATCTCCGACCCCTGATGTGTCAGTGGCACACAGTGATGCAACCATAACTCCGTCACACACACACTTGTAACACCGGAAAAACAAGACGTATCAGAGGAGTAAGATGTTGATGGTAATGACTGTGTGAGGAAGGAGGTGATAGCATCCATCCCCACCATATGGCCTGCCCCTGCCTGGGTCAGCCCTATGCATCATGCCCTGCGACAACACCTCCCACTGTCCCCCGGAACACTCTGTGACATTCACCTGGTCCCCGACATGGACTGCCATATCTGCTCTGGTTACCAATAACGCAGCAATTCAGCTGCGGACTGAACACTTCCACTTCAGATTAACTTTACATTCCCCCAAGGACTTAGGTTGGCCAATCACTGGGCAACCATGTAATATGGGCTTGGCATGGCCATGTACTGCTCCAGCTATGGCATTCCCCAGAATGTGAATAAAACATTCAAAATCACACAGATGTCTATGTTCACTCAAGTATAAAAGGATGGATTATTATATAGGGACATTGACTGTACTAACAGGCAGACCCTGGTAAATGACATCAATGCACATGTTTGACCCAGATCCACATGGCCAATTAGATGACTGTGAAGGTGTGCACTAGCTGTGGCCTTATTGCACATGAACAACAATCTCGCAACCCCCCATCGTAGGCACACCTCCATGTATTCAATAGGGCTGTGTGTAGAAATGACAAAATCGGTAGCAGGCCAGAAGTGGTGTCCCCATCACATGTGACAACAGAACGTCTCTTCGCATACCTACTCACACACATATGTGTGGAGACAGTCTGTTTTGATGGATAACATTGCTCTACATGGCCAGAAGTTGGACACCATACTCACATTGCTAAAGACCCGTAAGAGCACAGGTCTGACAGCAACTATCCGAAACACAATGTCTGGCTCACAGAGGTGGAGCTGTCAAAAGGGACCCATCCCCATTGTACAGGAGTCGGTCAGTTCCTTCCTGTGTACGGACAATGCAAATTGAGGCACAAGATTTGTCATTCTAATCAACACTCATCACAGTTGAACACAAGTGAAGTTGCGTAGACTTTATTAGGATGTGCGTATCAGTACAGGCAAGGCAAGGGGCACAACATGCAGAGAAATGCTTAAGACACGTATAGGCAGCATAGGAACATGTCGAGATGCAATAAATGGGGAGGCAAAAACTAACACAAATCATTACGGATGGCAACGCGCTCAGCCCACCTTGCCTTGCTGGACGAGTCATGAGATGTTTGGCGTCTGCTCATTGACCCGTGTCAGGGGACACGTCTCACAGCCCACGGGATCTGCATAGTGCTGTACCAACGGACTGTGCCAACTGTTTGCTCTGCTGACCGTGAGCAGGTGAAAGGTTCCTACTATGTCACATGTCATACTACATTGCCACATGTGTACTCTTTCCCCCACCGCAGTATGTCTGAATTGGGAATGTTGCCAAACTACGCTGTGCAGCTACTCCCATGGGACTGCATCACCTTGCACAGGTGTGTCTACACACGTGTAGTTCCATGCACATGCATTCTGAGTCCAGGCGAAGGCAGTCATGTCTACTGTTGTGGTGGGATATGTGACCATTCCCCAAGATGCAACAAGGTGTGGGGACCTGTGCTGTGTGTGACAATCCGATATGGCTGCAGTAACGAAGTTACTCGTCCATGAATGCGAGCGCAGCTTCATGGGCAATCTGTTCCATGAGTACGTCGTTGTCTAGTTCAAGGAGCACGAGGGAGTGCCAATCCATTAACTGGTCCGAGCAGCTGTGCTCTGTCCCTGCCGTTTCACCAATCTGCAACACAGACCAATAGGGGAGCGCCTCAATGTGGTCACTGCATACGAGGAGTTGTGCAATCTCCCATGCACAACTGCCAGCACATACGTCAAAGATCAAGGCATACCATGCAGGAGTATCCCGGTGACACTCCTGTTCGTGGGCCAACAGGGGGTGCACAGACAAGTCATAATCCAATTCAGCTACTGTTGCGTTGGATAGGCAGACCCCATGGGCCACTCAAGTGTGCATGATCGACAGTGGAACCAGGGCTACATGAAGGCAAGACGGAAACTCGGACGGAAACTGATTCACAACACTGTCATTGGCAGTGATCCCAACAGATGCAGCATTCGTGCATAGTACAGTTCCACGTGACAGGGGTTGTGCATGTGCCCGGGATTGCCTACCATTGCATTTGTTGGTCTCGTAGCACAGGCACTCCTCAGACCGACAGCAGTTCGGTGGATGATATGCCACAGCTCTAGGCAATGAGTCGTATGTGTGTGTAATTTTGGACGTATGGGTTGTTTTTTACCAATGTGTCAAGGGCATCCCTTGCAGGTGTAGTTCGAGTAGGGACAAGTGTGTGTGTGGTGTGGACATGTTGATCTTTCATTAGCTCAGTTCGTGGTGTGGGAGTCATCGGAGTCTGGTATGGTATCTCACGCAGGGGGTTGCAAATGCATACATTTTGGGACCCCCTCTATAGTTTAATTAATGACTAGGGAAAAGAGAGGACAACATCAAGAAGGAAATATACAAAAGTTACCCCGTGGTCAATTCACACTTTTTTCTATATATGAACCAGCTCATAGAATTAATCAGTTAGCCTTCATATTGACATAGGTACAACACAATAAGTTCTCTCATTTTGCATATTTTATTAGTTTTTCTTTTTTTTAAATATAGTGTATCAAAAATATCTCTTCTTTTTAGATTTTTCCTTATTTGTATACATCAATTCATAAACATAGGTCATAAACCAATCAATATTAAAATATAGTGCAAAATACCATAAACATTACAATATATTTAGAGAAACCAAGTGCTTTTAAATAGAAAAACAACAAGACCCTGTCTATCACACACTCATCAACATGCGCTACTTGTTCAGTCTCTCTCTTTCTTTCTCTCTCTGTCCTTTAATGAGTGCCTCACACCTTCTTATCTTGGATATTGCCTTGCAGGCTGTGACTTACAGATTGTCCCAGGATGCTCCGCCATGACTCTTCTAAATAGTTGTTTGTAGACAAATTTGATTGTGATATTTTGTTTGCACTTTCAATTGTGAATGAATGATTCTGATTTTCTGTACTCACATGATTGTTAAATGTTGTATAAGAGCAACATCAGGCGAATGCTTTTGTTCATGATTTTGTGACGTTGATGTGCAATATTTTGGTCCAGGGTAGGGCGTAGGGGTGGGTGGTGTTCCTGGGGGGGGAGTGGCGGTGGGTGTTGCGGCCATCTTGGGTGTTTGCGCTGCATGATCAGTGGCTCCATGGCATCTGTTGTTCTTCAGGTGTGGCTGTGGGCTGGGCTCGCTATTCTGGTGCAGGTTGTAGTCCGACTTTACACCAGCAGATGTTGATTTCATGCTGCTAACGCGCCTTATCGCCTGATTGGTGATCTTATTGCAGATCTGGCTGGTCGTTCAGAATGTTGTGACATGGTGTTGTCGCTGCTTTTTGCACGGGAACGCCTATCCTGCATCTCATTAGCGATAATTGCTGGGGTCATCTGTGGCGATGTTTTTTGCGGCTGCTATTGCAGCTAACCTGGTGATATGGGCTGTTAGCATCAGCTTGTGAATGGGGAGATACATTTATCGTGACTTTGGCTGTGATAAAGTGCTGATAACTCGGCGATAGACCCTTGAGAATATGCCCCTAAATCTTCCAATATGGCTCATGGTCACGGCGGTCCTGCTTCTGGCAAGTAACGCTTGTATGACGCAAACTATTTGCATTGACCCAGAAATGTTGATTGTACCAGTGGGTTTTGAAGAGACAGACCTTAGCGTCTCTTCCTATATGGCTAGGGTTGTGGAAATGCATTGCCATAGGAGAACAAAGCCAACAGAAGGAGATGATGGACGGAGCGCTGAAACTTTTCAGGCACTCAGTCACAGATCAGGGTTGAATCCATCATTGTTCTTTAGCTCACTTCGCCACCCCAATTCAGACTGAGCCATATGCAAATCAGACTTTACCCTGTTCCTCATAGAAACAATCCAGCCCGAACTGCCAAGTCTGGTCTTCCCTGGACCGGAAGTAAGCATCCTGGGACCGGATTCGGGGGTCACACCCCTCATCAGCCAGGCTAACTTGAATCCAGTGGCAAAGTGAGCAAGTGACCCACATCTGGGCATACCCTGCCAACTTATGGCGAACAAAGCAAACCTAAGGAGATGATGGACAGAGAGCTGAAACTTTTCAGACACTCGCTTCGCCATCACAGATCTGGGTTGAATCCATCATCGTTCTTTGGCTCACTTCGCCACCCCAGTTCAGACCCAACCATACGCAAATCAGTCTTGACCCTGTTCCTCATGGAACAGTCCATCCAGAACTGACACGCCAGGTCTTCCCTGGACCGGAAACAAGTATCCTGAGACCGGTTTCAAGGTAACACTCCTCATCAGCCAAGCTAGTTTGAATCCAGTGGCAAAGTGAGCAAGGGACTGTGCTCTCCATGCCACTGGAGTCAAGCTAGCCTGGCTGATGAAGGGTGATTGTCTTCAGTATCTGGTTAAAGACTAAGGGGTTCTTTGTATACCCTTGTTGGACTCTGCATAATGCCAAGATTTTATATAAAAATTGGAAAGCGAAAAGAAACTGCCTATCCTCATGTAGGGAAATAGAGAAAGCACTAGACATACATCAATGACCAAAAAACACTCTATGTCGCAGGAGATGAAAAAGTAACACAGCAGGATCTGGGTACCACAGGACAACATGGAACTACAATTTGGTTTACCTTCCTTAAATCATGAGCAAGCCTTCATTTTGTTTTGTTTTTTTATTTGGTTTCTGCAAACCCATAACAGGTGAATTGCAGGTACTGCCTAATATTTCCTTCAGGATGCATTGCTCTAGCATGGATTTAGTCCAGGTGTAATACCAGCCACTGCCTCAGAGGTTGTACTGGGGTGTTCGGGAATAATCTGTATTAGGCTTTATGGTAATTTTCATGGGTTCAACATCTTTGATCAGACCAATATATTTGCTTCTAAAATCCCAGACTTTCTCTTTCACTGCATCTAAGTCTGGAGGTAATTCTTCTTGTGGCAGGACTAGGAACAACCCAAATGTCGTATCTTGGGTTTTCAATTTGAAGTGTACATCCTTGTGTGTCTGCAGCTCAACACCATCCGCTGTGCAATAGATCACACAGTTCACTTTGAAGTGAAAATCTTTGCCCAACAAATTGACCTGCCTCGATTCACATACTGGATGGTCCTCTCCAAGAGGCCCTACTTTCACAGGGACTTTAGCTAAAACGGTGTCATGTTCTGTCTCTTGGAAATGCCTACAACTTGAACTTGTTTTATTGAGAGAGGTAGGTTTGGTACCTCCGCCGTTCTAACAGTAGAGCAGGTAGCTGTACTATTGTATTGATCAAGAATGAAGTAGTTGGTTGTTTTACATCTCCATCTGTCTCACTCTAGTCTATCTCTAGAACTGTGCCAAAAACACAGTCCTCCTACTCTCTAAGGCACCGTCATTGTTCAGAGACAAGTCAGATGGGACTGTTAAAACCGGGTACTGAAGTTTTTCAGTACTCATGAGAGGGTTCTGTTGAACCTTTAGGTTACGATTTGAATTATACATTGGGTTGGTCATATGTTTGCTGTATTATGGGAGCTTGTGGCATGTTGGCATTATACTGTCTTTGAACTTGCATATTCTGCATTGGCTTCATATTCATGTTTGGGATTTCAACATCATTTTGCATTCGATTTGGATTCAGCCTACATTTCCGTCTTCCCTTATATACAAGTATGACAATGTTTATGTCCAGCTCTGAATTCTGATCAACAGCCATCCCGTGCCTTCTGCCTTGCAGGATACAATTTCCATTCTGTATCATCTGACAACAACCTTGGCACCCTAATACCTGTTTAGACTGCGCCAACATGTATTTTTCATTACTCTTTCTCTGTTTTGCCTCCAAGTCATCACTGCAGTACTTTGCCTAACATAAAATCTCGTCCAAGGACTTTGACAGTCAACACATTCGGGGGGCGTGGCCAACAACATGGCTGGGTAGAAGCGTTCTTCGCGAGCTTCGCTGGCCCCGACCAAATCCTGGCATTTATCATTCCTGACCCTCGACACCTGAAAATTACACATACACTGACCGGAAGAGGCAGTGGAGTGCAGATAGCATGGACAGCGGGTGTTCTACACCATAAACGGAACGTTTCCTGCACCCACTTTGGCGTGACGCAGCTCAAAATGGCAACCTCCCGGAGCGGCCCGCAGAGACCAGCTGGGCTCGTTGTCCACCTGCACTGAAAGCTGAGGGTGGGTTGCACAGCAGGAGCAGGAGTGGAGTCGTCGGCTCCTTGGTGGCGGATGGTTCTCCCCCCACCCCGCCGATATTGAGACTAGAAGTAGTGGGTATGGGCCTGATGCAAATGGTGGCCCTGAACAGTGAAGATGGAATGGGTGGGCTGAGCGTCTTTCGCCGGTGGTAGTGGAGTTGCTCCCTGCCTGCGGACGCTGTAGCCGGCTGTGGCCCCGAATGAATGCCAGATCCTGATACAGTGGAGCGCTGCGGGCGGACTGATCCGGTCTCGCCTGCAGTGATGTTGCTCCATACCATCGAAAACCGCAGCTGGTTGTGGCCCTGTACGACCGCCGGCCCCTGGTGCAGCAGAGCATTAAGGGCAGCGGGGGTGGACTGCGAGTCTGTCTCCGACAGTGGTGTTTCGCCCCACCTTCCAACACCGCAGCTTACTGTGGCTCTGAGGGAACGCTGGCTCCTGGTGAAGCAGTTTGAGGCGGCGAGCGGGCCCCCCACGCCTCCTCCTGCATGGAGGGGGTAGCAGTGAGGACAGCAAGCATCAGCCTATCCAAGGCAAAACCGGCCTGGAAGACGTCTTTTAAAGCAATACTGGTGAGCTTGAGAGATCGTCCCCGGGAGATCGGTGTTTAAGTTCAATGCTGCAGCATTGACCCAAAAGGCCCAGAGGAGCGGCAAACGGAGACTGCCCCCCTCCACGAGGATCTTACTAGCGCTTTTATGGGGTATTGTGTGGGATGGTGAGAGAGCAGATTGGGTCCAGTGGCCCAGGTGAATGCTTCTAGAGGTGGATCTCTGCGAGGAGGAGATTTCTGCACTGTGGCCCCATATTGTAGAGTCTACAAAAGGCATCCAGCGCATGGGACTGGGGGTCGTCCCCTTGACCCTGCAGTGATTCTATAGGGACACCGGAAAGGGGATACAGTGCCACAGAGACTTTAACAACAAAGGGGCATATTACCAACCAATAGAGATAATTTTTGTCTCTAACTTATTTAGAGACAAATATTATCGCCGCAAATCGGCGATTTTTATCGCAGATAAACCTTGCTATTAGCAAGGTTTATCGCAAATGCGATAAAAAACGGCCGCAATGCATGAATATCGCTGAAAAGTCAGCGATATTCATGCATTATCGAGCAAATGCTCTTAGCCATGTTATCCACCTCCCATTGGAAAACATGGCTAAGAACTGCTCAGGGCAGGTGTTAGCTTTTGGAGATATTCGCGCTTAGCGCGAATATCTCCAAAAGTTGGTAATAGGAGATAGCGATGTTAGCGACTGTTTCCAGTCGCTAACATCTTGGCACACCCACTTTGCATGTCATTAGTGATAAATATCACTGACATGCAAAGCGGGGCCCAAGATGGTCGCTATCTCCTATTAGCTGTCGCTAACTGGCCGAATTCGGCCGTTACCGACTGGTATTTGGTGATTGAGATGTAGGGGACAATATTTTACACAATCGGTAAATTTACCGACTCGGTAAATTTACCAATTCTGTAAAATACCGAATCGGTAACTTTACCGTTTCGGTAAATTCCAGATGTCGGTAGCACTGTTTACAGTGCTACAGGCCTTCAGATTTCGGTATTTTACCACCCAATCCTATTGGGTGATAAAATACCGAATTCAGGTGTACATGCACATCTGTGCATGTACACCTGTGCCATGTGACAGACAGACAGACATGCCCTTAGGGCATGTCTGTGTGCCACATGGCACACATGCCTGTATTTGGGGTGCTAGAGGGTGTCAAAGTGACACCCCCTGCACCCTTGCTGCAATCAATGCCCATAGGAATCAAAGGGCATTACCGAATCGGTATTTACCGATTCTGAAATACCTACATCCCGCCCCCCAATTTACCACTTTTTAAATACCAAATCAGTATTTAAGAAGTGGTAAAATTAAATTACCTACATCGGGCCCAAGGAGCCTAAATCGTAGCGGCAGGGAAAACGAGACCGGTTTGCCAAGGTGCTCCCTGCGTCGGCGAGGGTGGTTATGCTCCCCCTCCGGATAACGCAGCCATACTGCAGGCGATTCATGCATCTAGGGAGAGCCTGGACGGGAAGACAGCAGAGATACGCTCGGAGGTCACATTACTATGCCATGATCTACGAAAAGTTTCTGAGAGAGTCACTGAGGCAGAACATCGTATTCCAGAACTTTAAGATACCTCCCGTTCCACGCGGAAAGACGTGACAGGACTCTTCGCTTCAATGAAAGAGTCGATCGATGATACTGAAAATAGCACGAGTATGAACAACCTTAGATTTATTGGTTTTCCAGAAGAAGCGGAACAAACCGATCCAGGCAAGTTTCTCCTAATATTTCTAAAAGAAGTCCTTCCAGATACGAAATTCTCGTCCTGTTTGTTGTAGAGCGAGCACATTGGATGCTAAACGTCCACCCCCACTGGGGGTTCCCACTCGGCTCTTGATAGATCCCGATCGTGAAAGTTCAAGAAACAAGGTAATACTTCAAGAATTGAGGAAGAAAAGGGAGATTAAATATGAAAATTCGAGAGTGATGGTATTCCCGGACTATTACCGTGATGTACAAAAACAGCAACAAGCTTTTGACCCTGTCAAGGCGGATCTTAGGGCACTTGGGATTCAATATATAATATTGTTTCCTGCTAAACATAAAGCAATCTTTCAGGGTTCTACACTGTTTTTCCAGACCCCGGACGAGGCATGGTCCTGAGTCGAGGAGCAGCCCTTGCTACGACGCAGATCGCCCCAAATACCCGGGCTGTATATCGAAAAGAGGATGGGTACCAGCCAAGAAAGAAAAGCGTCGGAGATGAGTGCTGAAAGTCCGTGGTGCAGCGGGGGGCACACCCGGGAGGTCTTTGAGGCCCAAAAAAAACAAGTCACAAATGTCGGACTCGGAGATTCGCACTTTGCAAATTACATGTAGCATCTAAATCAACAATATCCTCAGATGCTTTGAAAAAGCAATTTTACATGCTTAACAGCATATAACCAATTCACAAAAATGAACTTTTACAATGAAAACATTAGGCAATGAGAGAGCTGATGATTTGGGGGTCCCCCTAACCTAGGGGGAGGACCAAGCAGATGCCTTGAACTCAAACAGCATAAACAAAAAGAACATTTTGTTGAACTTCAGTGGTGGTCCCATCATTTTAAGACCACCCCAAGCACAGTTATTGGCAAAAAAAACACCCAACCAAAGGCCCTGCAAAGCATTATGGGACGAGATTAGCAGTGGGCAGTGAATATTCTAGTATCCAAGATCAAAATAATTCTACAAAGAGCTGCAGTTCACCTAGTTGTTACTAGATGTCCCTCACGAGTCAAATGCAAAGCATTGAAATTATTCTTACATCAAGCTGCAGTTCCACAAGTCGTTACTAGATATCCCTCACGAGTCAAATGCAAAACCATTGAACCCCTTTCATCAAGCATTTGCATTTGACTCGTGAGGGACATCTAGTAACCACCAGTTGAACTGCAGCTCTTTGTAGAATTCTTTTGATATTGTATACTATATAATATTCACTGCTAATCTCATCCCATAATGCTTTGCAGGGCCTTTGGTTGGGAATGTTTTTTTGCCAATAACTGTGTTTAGGTTGGTCCTAAGAGGATGGGACCACCACCAAATCGTTCAATAAGATGTGCTTTTTTGTTTTCAAGGCATCTGTTTGGTACTCTCCCTAGGTTAGGGAGGATCCCAAAATCATCACATCTCCCACTGCTTGCTAATTTTCCAGTTTCACCATTGTGAAAGTACTATAGGCACTTTAGCATATAAAGATAGAGATACTTATTTTATCATATCTGGCCCTGTACAGGAAGCCATTTGCAATTATTTTGCAATTTATTCACAGTGTAGACAAGTACACAGTGTCATCTGCTACGCTACGCAGACTACGTGTACTACGCGAAATTCAAAGTATACTACGTGAAGCTACGTGTAGTACTGCTACACAAACTACGCCCAGGCTTAGATCGCATGACATAGACCCTTCGGAGGTCGAATGAGAATGTCAACATGGACATATCCGAAAGGGAAGAGTCGGCAGATGGGGATAGTGAACATCCACTGCTCAAGGGCATACAGCGACTGGAAGCGTCAGACCGATCCTGCCTGCGCCACAACTGCAGCCGCCCAGCAATGGCGAAGAGGAGTGAGAGGCAGGGGCCGGACGGCCGCCACAAGACCGTAAGATATTCCCTGGGCCTAGCAGACATTGTACAACTTTGGCCTGCGAAGGGAAGTTAAATTTTTGTTATTATATCAGTGTGTAGTTAATTAAATGGGGGGGGGGGGTTACATACCTCTTGGTGGATTACCCGTGCCAGAGTTGTCATGTTGACGAGTCGGGGTGGTGTGGGCACCTGAAGAGCGTAGGGTGGGGGGCTTGTTGGCCACTGTCAAGAGTTGTGAGTTATGCTTACTGCAAAGGGGGGGGGGGGACTGTTTCTTTCAGTTTGACCACGTGAATACAGAGATTGAGATGGGAATAAGAGATGTGGGCACTGCTCCGAGGGAGGGCGAGACTTGTGAGGACTTAATTGTTGCCGTGACTGCATGGACATACACCATTGGCAAAATTCCGGAATGTCCTTGGGCTGACTGACATATGGCACCGATATCACCCAACTACACATGCCTATTCTTATTTCTCGGGGGCTCACAGGGTGTTTGAGACTTGACTATCTCTTGGTTCCAGCTGGGAGATTGGGCATGTGGACAGGGTTGACTAGTTAGCTAGAGACATCTCGGACCATTCACCACTCCTATTAATGCTGGCGGAGAGGGATGGCACCCGGACAGCAAATTGGAGACTGAGCTCATGGGCCCTGAAAGACAAAAGAATGGCTAAGGAGCTCATGTTGGATTCTGAGCTCTATTTTAAGGAAAATGTTGGATCAGTGCAGTCGGCAGTTACTTTATGGGTAGCATTTAAAATGATGCTAAGAGATCGGGCATAAAATATAATTGCACATAAAAGGAGACGAGGAATTCAAGAGATAGAAGCCCTAGAACGTAAGCTGTTGAGTCTTGAAGGAGAGGGAACCTCCACATTGAATAGTCACACCCCTCGCCAAATTGAACTAACCAAGCGGGAGTACCAAGTGCTAGTCACGCATGAGGTACAGGCCCAACAATTAGCAGTCCAACACCAGCTATATGAGACGGGAGATTGGGTGGGGAAACTACTCGCACGGCTGGGCAGGAAGGAATTAGAGTCGCAATGGGTAATGACCATACAAGAACGAGGCCATACACTCCCCACATCCAAGGACATAGTGGGGACCTTCACCCGTTGTTACACGGAGCTATATGCAGCTAGACCACAAGCATGTGAGGCACACATGTTCCATTACCTAGAACCAATTGAGCTTCCCTCACTTTCTCAAGAGGAAAAGAACAGGTTAGAGGAAGACATATCTCTTGACGAGCTGGCAGAGGCCATTGCCCGCCAAAAGTCTGGGAAAACCCTAGGCCCAAATGGACTCCCGAGCAAATTTTTTAAATTAGTAGTTTGCTCGCTCCACATTTGTTAAACATGTTCAATATGTCAAAAGAGCAGGGAGTCCTCCCAAAAGATATCTGACTGGCTACGGTAATAGTCATCCATAAGGCAGGGAAGCCCCCGGAAGACTGTGGGTCCTATCGACCCATATCACTGCTCAATATTAAAACAACATTTTTAGCTACTATTCTTGCACTGTGCCTCTTGACAGTTATTGGCCCCCTGATACATAGAGACCAATCCAGGGTCATGCTGAAACGAGCGACGCAATTTAACTTAAGGCGCCTGGCTAATTGGATGGATAAGGTTCAAAGTCGAGACAGCCCCCATTTGCTCCTTTTATTAGACACCATACATTGGCCCTTTATGAGATGCATGTTGGAAAAATTTGGATTTGGTCCAATATTTCGGAACTGGTTAGCACTTTTATATAACACCCCCAAGGCTGCTGTCCGGGTAAATGGAGTTACCTCACCGACCTGGCCGATTCAAAGCAGCACTAGACAAGGCTGCCCCCTGTCTCCTCTCTTGTTTGCCCTCATATTGGAGCCCTTGGCTTGTGTTGAACATGCTTCTCTGGGTTGGGTGGTTACATTGACGAGTCCAGATTTTTAAAGGAAGAATGCATATTTCTATATGCAGATGATATTTTGTTATATGTTACGGACCCAACCGAGACACTCCCAAACATTCTGAATGATTTTGAGGAATATGGCCGCCATACGGGATACAGGATTAACTGGAGTAAATCCACCCTGTACCTGCTGGGGGGGGGGGGGGGTGGTGGATCCCAGTCTTACCCAAGCTGCCTGCGACTCTCCACAGAGGGATTCACCTACCTTGGGCTCTAGATCACGACCGAATTAGCAACCAGTCTAGATCGTAATATTAGGCGAGTCCTTTTAAATTTTCAAGAAGATGTTAAGAGGTGGAGGAAGCTCCCTCTGACAATCAGCAAGTGAACCACTATGTATAAGATGATCCCATTTCAACAGTTGCTCTATGTTTTGCAAACTACTTACTGTAAAATGTTGGAGTCTTAGTTTACAACTTTCAATAGCGAACTATGCCAGCTTCTTTAGGGGGGGCCCATCCACGAATTGCACTGCAAACACTGCAGCAGAACCCGTATAATGGGGGTTTGGCCTTACCGGACATTAGAGCATACTACAGAGCGGCCCATCTCATTGTAATTAATAAATGGAACCATGCTCCTGGGGACCACCCCACCTATATGCTGGAAAGACTGCAATTCCGGAAACGTACGTAATTGCACTATATATATGGACGTAAAGGTAGCAGTTGGCTCCTACCAGCTACCCAAAGAGTGCTGGAGGCCTGGAAAGGTGCCGAGAAGCAAATGAGATGGGACATGAAACCTACCAGGGAAACCCTTTATGGGAAGGAACAAGATTAGTTGAACTTGGGAAGCTGAGAGGCTTTAAGCAGTGGGATCTATTGGGATCTCTAAAATAGGGTACGTCTTAGAAAAAGGTGCATTCAATCAATCAGCCGATTTGTAAAGCGCGCTACTCACCCGCTAGGGTCTCAAGGCGCTGGGGGAGAGGGTGAGTCGCTACTGCTCGAACATCCAGGTCTTGAGTTGTTTCCTGAAGGAGAGATGGTCCTGGGTCAGCCGTAGGTGGATGGGGAGGGAGTTCCAAGTCTTGGCCGCCAGGTAGGAGAAGTATCTTTCTCCGGCGGTGGTTCTGCGAATTCGTGGTACGGTGGCGAGGGCGAGGCTGGCGGATCGGAGCTGGCGGGTGGGTGTGTAGAATGTGAGGCAGCTGTTGAGGTATTTGGGGCCCATTTCATGGAGAGCTTTGTGTGCGTGGGTGAGGAGTCTGAACGTGATCCTCTTGCTGACGGATAGCCAGTGCAGGTCTCTCAGATGGGCAGAGATGTGGCTGTGCCGGGGGATGTCCAGGATGAGTCGTGCAGAGGCGTTCTGTATTCGCTGGAGTCTTTTCTGGAGTTTGGCTGTGGTTCCTGCGTAGAGGGTGTTCCCGTAGTCCAGACGGCTGGTGACGAGGGCCTGGGTGACTGTCTGCCTGGTCTCGGTGGGGATCCACCTGAAGATCTTTCGGAGCATGCGCAGGGTGTTGAAACAGGATGATGAGACGGCGTTGACTTGCTTGGTCATCGTGAGGGAGGAGTCCAAGATGAAACCCAGGTTGCGTTGCTTGGTCCGTTGGCTTGGGGGTGGTGCCCAGGGCAGGGGGCCACCAGGAGTCGTCCCAGGCAGAGGGGGATGGTCCTAGGATGAGGACTTCCGTCTTGTCCGAGTTCAGTTTCAAACGGCTGAGCTTCATCCATTCCGCAACGTCTTTCATTCCTTCGTGGAGGCTGGTTCTGGCGGTGGCGGGGTCGTGGGAGAGGGAGAGGATCAGCTGGGTGTCGTCGGCGTATGAGATGATGTTTAGGTTGTGTTGGCGTGCGATGGCTGCAAGGGGGCTCATGTAGACGTTGAAGAGGGTGGGGCTGAGTGAGGATCCTTGCGGAACGCCGCAGATGACTTCGGTGGCCGCGGATCGGTAGGGGGGGGGAGGCGGATTTTTTGGGTTCTTCCAGAGAGGAACAAGATGATCCACTCCAGGGCCTTCCCTTGGATTCCAGTGTTGCTGAGGCGTTGTATTAGTGTGCGGTGGCATACGGTGTTGAATGCTGCTGAGAGGTCCAGGAGGATGAGGGCAGCTGTTTCCCCGTTGTCGAGCAGGGACCTGATGTCGTCGGTGGCTGCGATGAGGGCAGTCTCGGTGCTGTGGTTTGCTCGGAAGCCGGACTGCGAGAGGTCGAGGGATCCGTTGGTCTCGAGGAAGGTGAGGGCGCTGAGGTTGGCATGTTTCCAGCTCTGGGAAGGTGGCGGATGCGAAGGAGTTGTTGATGATGTCCCAGAGTTGGGGTGCGATGATGGAGTCGGCTTTGTTGAAGATGTGGTGTGGGCAGGGGTCGGTTGGGGAGCCAGAGTGGATGGTGTTCATCATGCGGGTGGTGTCTTCGGTGATGACCGGGGTCCAGGTGTACAGGGTGGTTGTGGGGGCGCTGGTTCGGTGGTCGGGTGCGTGGTCTGTGCGCCGAAGCTGTTGTGTATGTCGGCGATCTTGTGGTGGAAGAACGAGGCGAGTGAGTCGCAGAGGTCTTGTGAGGGTGTGATGTCGTTGTTGCAGGTGCTGGGGTTGGAGAGTTCTTTAATGATGCTGAAGAGTTCCTTGCTGTTGTGGGTGTTGTTGTCCAGAGGTTCTTTGAATGTTGTCCTTTTGGTGGTGCGTATCAGCTGGTGGTGTTTGCGGGTGGCGTTCTTGACGGCTGTCATGTTTTCTGTTGTCTAGTCATGGCGCCAGGCTTTCTCGAGGGTGAGGCAGGTTTTCTTGGAGTTTTTTAGGTCGTTGGTGAACCATGAGGCTTTCTTGCTGCCGAGTGTGCTGGGAGGGTTCTTCAGTGGCGCAAGGTCATCGGCGCAGTTGGTGAGCCACTGTGTGAGGCTGCAGGCTGCTTCGTTGGGGTCCCTCGTGTTGGTGGGAGGGTTCTGGCTGAGGGAGGTGGTGAGTTGGTCAGCGGTGATCTTGCTCCAGCTTCTGCGGGGAACCTGTTGCGGGTGGTGGTGTGTCGTGGTTCTCCTGAAGTTGAAGTGGACGCAGCTGTGATCTGTCCAGTGCAGTCCGGTGGAGTGGCTGAAGGCAATGTGCTTGCTGGATGAGAAGATGGGGTCTAGCGTGTGGCCGGCGTAGTGGGTGCGGTTGTTCACCAGTTGCTTGAGTCCGAGGTTGGCGTGGTTGTCCAGCAGGGTGGCGGTGTTGCTGTCATTGTTGTTCTCCAGGTGGAAGTTGAGGTCCCCTAGGAGGATGTAGTCCGAGGAGGTAAGGGCGTGTTGGCTGACGAAGTCTGCGATGGCTTCGCTGAAATGTGTGCGTGGTCCCGGTGGTCTGTAGATGAGAGTGCCTCTGAGGGTGGTCTTGGGGTCGGTGTGTATCTGGAAGTGAAGGTGCTCGGCGGCGGTGAGGGTGTCGTCGTAGTTGGTCGTGATACGGAGGGTGTTTCTGTGGACGATGGCGATGCCTCCTCCGGTTTGGTTGACGCGGTCTCTCCGGGTGATCTTGTAGCCATCCGGGATGGCTATGGCGAATTCGGGGGCTGAGGAGGCGTTCATCCAGGTTTCCGTGAGGAAGGCGAAGTCTGGTGATGTTGTGTCGAGGAGGTACCAGAGTTTGACGGCGTGTCTGGACGGAGCGGGTGTTGCGCAGGATGCACTTAAGGTGAGTGTTGCTGGTGCCTGGCTTGGCGGGAGCGGTGCAGGTTCGGAGGCAGGAGAATTTGCAGGCTTGGCAGGTGAAGGGTCCGTGGGTGCGTTTCGGGATGGCTCGGTAGCAGGCGGGGTTCCAGCCGGCGTTGAGTGCGTGGAGGGTGGCGGCGTCGTCCGTCCGTCGTGTGGGCTGGCGTCATCGGGGACCAGGGGCGCGTTCCAGGTGCAGACAGGCTTGCCTTAGACTCCGCCATTTATGACGTGCAGGTGGGGGAGGGAGGCTCAGCTGGGAGGCGGGGGGACGAGGGCAACCAATGAGGAGCTGGGGGGGCGGGCCGCAGGGGAGCAGCGGCGGGAAATCAGAGGACGGCGGCAAGAAGCAGCGGCGAAATGGCGGAGGGGCCGCCTGAAGAGCAGGAGCAGGAATCACAGGGCAGGAGGTGGAAACAGAAGGCAAGCTGCGGCGGAGCTGCAGGAGAAGGGGAGCGACCTATCAGAGGTCAAGGGTCGCTCCTACTCCTCACAGTGGCGGCCTTAAATGACGCGCAGGTGAGGGAGGGAGGCTCAGCTGGGAGGCGGGGGGATGAGGGCAATCAATGAGGAGCTGGGGGGGTGGGGCCGCAGGGGAGCAGCGGCGGGAAATCAGGGGACGGCGGCAAGAAGCAGCGGCGAAATGGCGGAGGGGCCGCCTGAAGCGCAGGAGCAGGAAGCACAGGGCAGGAGGTGGAAACAGCAGGCAGGCTGTGGCAGAGCTGCAGGAGAAGGGGAGCGACCTACCAGAGGGCAAGGGTCGCAAGGCATTAGCTCCATTCACAAGACTCCAAGCTACCCATCAGCTCCATTGCACCCAATACTATACTTATCTCAGACTGAAACATGCCTGACAAGCCGAGGGACTAGACGCGTAGGCACTGCCGGAATATGCCCAATTGGAAGGCAGGCTCCTACAGGTATAGATTTCTGCTAAAGCCATCTGGTTGACCTATAACACACTAATTAACAACATGCCTGATAAACTGGGCCCGCTTAGAGCTAAATGGGAACTTACCACTGGTCCAATGGAAGATATAATTTGGGAGGCAGCCCTGATGGATCAGCGTGAAGTGGCGATTAAATTAAGATTGCGTCTTATTCAATACAAAATCCTCCACAGGACTTACTTCGACAGTGCGAGGCTCCATACAATGGGGAGAGCGGACAACCCGGACTGTCTTAGATGCCACACAGAACGCAGTTCATTCATACACATCCTATGGGAGTGCAACAGTATACAAACATACTGGAGTAAGGTAGTGAAGGAACTAAACAACATACTGGAAGCACAACTGGAGCTGGAAGCTCGATTTCTTCTACTGGGAATCCCCACAGACGTGGATCTGCCACCTCACAAAATTATGTCCGCTAACTCGAGGCTGGTGGTTGTCAAAAGGTACATAGCTCGTTCCTGGGGGTCCCAACAACTCTCCGCACTCCAGGAATGGAGGACATGTTTAGATCTCTATATCGTTGCGGAATGAAAGACATATAAAGCTGGGGTTTGTCCCCGAAAATTCCGAAAGGTATGGGCACCATGGATAACATATTATGGTTTGGAAATGGGGGAAGCGGGGGAGGGATTGGAAGAACTACTGGGAGAACCGGGGACAGAGCCTTGAAAGTTGCAATGCTGACGCATTGTCGATAACTGTAGATAATTTCGATGCGACCCTCAACCCATGTTCATCTCTAAATCTAGAGTCTAACCTCATGCTCTCACTTGAAGGAAGTGTTGCCAGATTTTTTGTTCTATACAAAATGTCACTGCTCACCACTCAATTTGTATTGTGTATTCATGATTTCTCCGACTGTATGTTTATATTGCAAACAATAAATAAAAACACTTGTTAAAAAAAAAGTCACCACATTCTGCTGTATATGGGAGCTAATTTGCAGGCCCAAACCAAGAACTAGTGTGACAAGAAATCACTAAGAATTTCTTTTTCTGGATTTTTGACATAGCTATGCTGCCTAAAAACTTAAATTAGCCATTCATAATTAGCTCTTTGAACTCTTGTGCAGTTCTGGTTTTCTTCAATCATTCAACCTTCTTCTGGTTGACCTTTGTTTTAAAAAAGTTAATCACTTGATTATACGTTTCCATGACAATTGGGAAAGGCGCATGAGTCAGAGCGTTTCTTGGTGGTTCAGAATTTGACCAAGCCACAACAGCCTTATGTTCTGCCCACAAATCATTATGAACCACAATGACATAGAAGTTATCTAGGTCATCCCAATCCGCTTTGGAAATCTTCACAATCCTCTTCACTTGAGTACACCACAGGTCAGGATTCTCCCTCAATTTTGGGAACTGATTTGTAATGTAAATGTCAGAACACCTCGCCGGTATTGGGACCGAGATCAGCGTACTCGCTACAGATCACGTGGCATACTTCGCCCGGATTTACACGAACAGCATACTCGCTGCAGATTTCAAAGGCATACTCTGTCCTTGTGGGGTTTAATCTCACACGCACTGGCGTTTGAAAATATATTGCTTTCTTATCAAGGACTGTGACAATGTGAACGGTCAAAGATTGACGAATCTGACTCATTTGGATTTAAACACTTGGATTGGAATGACCTAGCCTGGTCGGAAATATAACCGGGAACTAGGCATTTAATCTTCAATTGGGTAACTATACAGCCCTGAAGAAGTTGAGGGACATTACCCATACGATGAAACACGTGTTGGCTCGACCCTGTGCTGTTCTCTGGAATAAAGTATAAGAACACTTACCAAAATACCAGACTCTCTTTGATTTTCTACATTGATGAACTTTCAAATCACACAAATGCGTGTGCACAGGATTTGACTTTATGGTACTAAGGTACCCAGGGCATAGGTACACCAGGGGTCTCCCATGGGCTGTAGCATGTATTGGGCCACTTAAACTGTGCTTCCACCTCTCACGACAGATACGTTTCCTTATATCTGAGGTTACTGCACTTAAAACCTATAAGTCACCCCTATGGCAAGTTCTTCAGCCCTGGTGGCAGGGTGCTTGATTACAAGTGTGAGGGTGCTCCTGCATAAACAGGACACCCCTACAAACCTCAGAGTCAAAGCTTTGTATGTGCAGTTAGCCACCTCTAGACATATAGTGGACATCAGTCATTACAAGATGTCTAACTATATAGTTGCTGCACTGAACACGGACATGTTTGGCATCAAACATGTTGAAAATCATACCTCATTACCCATTCCAGTGTTGGAAGTATGATCCCATGTATTGGGTGGCTCCTTGGAGAACACCCTGTACTCCCGGTAACAGCCTTTCAGGGTCTGCAAGCAAGCTAGTGCTGCTGCTAACCACACACAATTCTACCCTAGTGCTGCTGAGCCAGGCTTGAGCAGGGGAAGGTAGGACAATAGGTTTCCTGTCACAAGGAGGTGTGACCACCTCCCAGACATGACTTAGCGTATTGGGCTGGGGTGGGGGCTCTTGTCAGTGCCACCAGACTGCTTTGAAGGGCACATTTGGTGCCCTCCTTGCATACTCCATTGTGAACCAGTCCAGTTTGAACCATTCTGGAGCAAAACTGGACAAAGTACATGGGAGTATCCTCTCCTCTATCCAGCCCCTCCTCTGGAAGAGACCTCCCCCCCCTGAGTTGTTCCAACCCTTTCCTTAGGGTACTTAGGGCTTACCTGTGGGTGGGTCCTTAGATTCGTCATGGGGCAAGACTCAACCCTGAAACTACGTTGCTCTTCAATTGTCTGAACACTTCGACTTCGTTGGACTTCGACTGGAATCAAGACTGCATCAAGGAAGACTCCTGCTGCTCCTGGTCTCGCTCTTCTTCATCTTCTTCATCACCTGTGCTTCATCCAGGTTCTTCAACGGACCTATGGGCATCAAACACACCCGAAGAAATCTCCCTTGGGGTGAAGGAGTCACTCTCCTGCATCTTTAGGCACCGCAACGAAGCTGGCCGGTCTGCTGCTCCTGTTGTCTTACGGACTCCTCGAGGCTCAGCAACACAGATGGTGGTTCTGCAACTCCTTTGAGGCCCGACCCGTCATCCATGCAATTTTGAGGCGGTATCAATCGTCGGAACTGCTGGGCCCGAACCCCTGTGCACTGCGTCGACTTGCTATTGCCAAGGCTTGTTGGCGCTGCACTCCGGAGATCTTCGGGCTACAAGAAGCTCCAGCCTCCAGCACCACTTTCCTCCAAGATCAGCGTTCTCACTCCATCCTCTGCACCGATTGCCTCCATCTTTGGTGAGCTGCTCGAGGTCCTCTTGCGACTCCTGTGACTTTGGCCTGTGGGTCCTCCTGAGGGTCTTCTCTTACTTAAGTGGATTCTCCTGCTTGCTAGGGCCTGCTGTTGGTGAGTCCCTTGGACCTTGCTGGTCCCAACATTGCTCCTTTTTCATCTTCCAGGCCAGTTGCAGCTACCAAGGCTTGTTAGTGCTACCGCTGGACACCGAACACCTAGCCACCGACATTCGACGTCTCATGCACGGCTCCTGGTCTTCCTCAGTATCTCCTGGTCACCACAGCTACAGCGACATGGTCACTGTTGACTCTTCAGAACATTCATACATCGGTGGGCATTGTGTCTTCGTGACTCCTGTTCACCTCCGAGTGGCATAGACACTGTCCCCTCTGCTTGCAGCTTCTCCACTTCAATAATCCACCGGACTCCTTCATGGTCTTCTCCAGAGGCATCTTCTTCATAATCATCCCTTGTTGTCTACGGCAGGTTGCAACGTCACTTCATCCCTATGCACATGGCTTCCCTGGTAGAGGTAACCTGGTTCCCAAAAAAAATGCTACAAAAAGTAAGCAGGCAAAACAACTCTTTCCCATTTTCGAACAAAAGACAAGAGGCCCAAATTAATCAGATTATAGACACCTCCTCCAAAGAAGACGGAAATAAAGGAAATAACACAGACGAAGTAGAAGACCAAACAAAATCTCCAGATCAGACCAAAATAAAACCAAGTAAACAAGGAAAACCGAAAGACGAGGATAAGTCAAGTAAAAACAAAGCCAATGACAAAAGTGATACATCAAAATCAAATCGTAGAGAGGTCACAGAACAACAAAAAACACAGGAAATCAAGTTAAAGAGTGAATGTGAAACTCTGACTCACAAAGGATTAAATTGGCACACTGGAGGAAATTTATCACGTATCGAGGAAAAAATGGTAAAAGAGCTAAGCTAAAAAACTCCGGCAGACCTAGTGAGGGAATCAAATATTGGTCTGATAATCACGGCAGAAAATAACGGAAGAACTTGCAGAGAGCACCATGAAACGAAGTCAAATGATAAAATAAGACAAAACTCAAATAACATACAAATAGGTCAAGGAGAAATGCACCCCCCAAAAGAAGAATCCATGGTAGATTATACTCGACCGGATTTAACAATCACGGTCTGCAAGAATGACAACACATCTCAAATTCGATTTGATCTAACTGAAGGAAAAAGGAGAGTTCACCAAACCCGCCATCTCGAAACAGCAAGTATGGTAACAGAATGTAAATTATTATTCAAGCCGGAATTTCAAACAAAGGGAAACTCAGATACGTTGAACAGGGGAAACATCCTGCGACTAATCAAAGAAATACCTAAACTAAGGGGAATTACAACAAGCGACCTGAAAGCTGTAGAATTCATACAAAGAAACAAAGATATGAATTTGGAAATAAGCAGTACCACCTGGGCATCTAAAGAAATAGCAGAGCTTATTTTCTCAACCAGGTCATACTTTTCAGAATGGGGAATAACTTTGGACCGTCAAACCCCAATAAAATATCCATTCCCCTTACTAAACAACAAGATTCCCCATCCCAACAATGCAAAGGAAATAAATCAAACTATCTTGAGAGGAGCAAGAAACAAATCAATTTCCGAACAAGATCTGAGTAGTACAAAAGCAAAGCAGCAATACCAGGGTTTGAAGGAACAAAGAATGGTCTTGGTTGGCACAGGCCCTAAACACCCATCGATCCTGATGTATGTAAAGCAGCACAAGAAAATGAAAGACAAAACCCCAATTTAACAGTAAAACCAGAAACAAAAATAAGGATCTGCTCATGGAACGTAAACGGTTTTAAGGAAATGTCCCAAGACCAAGAAACAATAGAATACCTGAGCAAATTTGAAATAATTTTATTACAAGAAACATGGAATGTAATCCCGAGACAAATTATGGGATATGAGGAACATCACATAATGGCAGAAAAATTTGCAAAGTACGGTCACCCAAGGGGAGGTCTGTCCATCTTCATCACGAATAAATTAGACTGGAAAACCGAACTGCTCGAATCAGGGGAAAATTGGTTACAAGTGATCAAAATAGAGTCAAAAGTTAGCAAAAAGAACCCCAAATGGAATTTACTAATTATAAACCTATACATCCACCCAGATAAGGCCACAAAAGCGAAAAAAGCTCAAACTCTGATAAATTTGATAAAAACTTTGCACAGAACTTATCAATCCTATGAGTTACTTATCTCTGGTGACTTCAACTGTAATCTAATAAAAAACAATGGAACCAAGGACAAAATTCTGAAAATCTGGAATGACCTAGAATCACTAGGTTTAACAATTCTAAATGGAAACATGGAGGGAGACATACCCGCTAAGACCACTTTCACCAGCGGTAAAAAGAACTCCATAATTGATTTCACTTTAACAAGCAAGGAACTAAAAAAAACATAGATCACTTTGGAATACAAATCCGACCAGAGAGCAATCACTTCCCACAAGAGACAATAATGAGGAAAAGCATAGAGGAGAAAACTCAATTAGAATTTCTTACAGCAATTCCGGAAATTTACAAACTGAAGAAGATCAAAAGCAAGGGCCCAGTAAAAAAGGAGATAATGGACGCAGTATTAGAACACTGAAACTCTACGAAGGCCATCGAAAATCAATCACCTATAATAAAATGGGAGAATTTAAACAAATCTGTGCTAGGAAAATTCGCGGTAACCACACCAGCGACCTATGGACACAAAGAAAACAATGAGCCATGGTATAATACTGAATTAAGAGACAAGAAAAGGGAAATCGCAAAAAAATTAAGAATAAAGGCCGCAGAAAAAAGGTCAGGAAAAGAAGTAGATAACAACGATATACAAAAAATGAGGAAAGAATACAAAGAGGACTGCAGAAACGCCAAAAAATCTCACACAGAGAAAATCTGGGAAGATCTGTTAAGAGCAAGCAAATTACCAAATAGTGGAGAATTTTAGAATTTAATAAATAAACTTTCGAAAGGAGCTGGCAGCCAACTTAATATAGGAATAAGTGAAACAACTTGGGCCGCTTATATTAACAGTCTGTATAACATCCAGAGCTACCCAATTAACATAGAAGCATGTAATAACCCAAAAAATAGTCAAGAACAAAAAGAAACAGCTCTGGGACAAAGGAAAAATGACCAACAGGACGGTTCAGAACGAGATGACCAAATGCCTTTGACAACTATCAAACATCTAACCGACCTAATAAGGAAAATGAAAGCGGAAGGAGCAGCTGGCCCAAACGGAATGCCAAATGCCCTATTCAAATATGACGCCGATTTTTGGGCAAAATACCTAACTCCACTATTTAATCACATTCATAAAGAAAAAAAGATCCCACTGTCCTGGCAAGGAAACATATTCCACCCAATATATAAAAGTGGATGTAGGATGGAACCCGGGAATTATAGACTAATAGCCTTAATTGACGTGGAGGCTAAGCTCTTCTCATCTTGTATATTGTCTCTACTTCGACAATGGATAAAGGATAACAAAATAATACCCAAATTCCAAACCGGTTTCAGGGAAGGCATGGGCTGTTTAACCAATCTGTCTGCTCTGTCACTACTAGTCGAAGGAGCAGGGAAAAGGAAGAGCGGATTAATAGCCTGCTACATAGACCTGAAATCGGCCTTCGACCGAGTACCCAGAAGACGCCTATGGAATAAATTGGACCAGTGGGGCCTTCCTAAAGCATTAATGGAAACAATAATGGCACTATATAGTGGAACATGGGCAAAAGTAAAACTAGGAGACGGAAGAAGAATATCCGCAGAACAAAAAATAACCAACGGACTCAAACAGGGCTGCGTGCTTTCCCCTAGCCTTTTCAACATATATCTGGCCGATTTGAAAGACCATATCAAGAACGTGAATGGACACCCGCCTAAATTGGCTAATGAAAACATTCAATTCCTCCAATATGCGGATGATATTGTAATTTTAAGTCAAACACCGATAGGCCTACAAAGAACAATATCCGAATTACCAGATTACTTTGAGAAAGAAGGCCTGGAACTAAACATCAAAAAAACAAAAGTGGTGAGACTGGCGGGTACCAGTAGAAGTTCTTTCAAGTGGTACACAAAAGGCAGACACATCGAGGAAGTAACGGCCTACAAATATTTGGGGGTCACAACAAGTAAAAACATGGCCCTTTCAACCCAAAAAAGAGTCATCGCTACAAAAGCACAATCACTGAGCTTCGCGTACAAAGTTCTCCAAAAGAAACTGAAATGCCCATCGTATGACCATCTGCTAAAAGTAATGGCAGCCCAAATCCTACCCTCTTTATCCTATGGAATGGAAATATGGCATGGGAAAGAAGCACCCATTTTAAACAACCTCGTGACAAAAATATACAAATCCGTGTTTCATCTACACAAAGGATCATCCCCGGCGCAAATAAGGCTGGAATTTGGTTTGCAAAATCAAATATACCAAAGGAAAGCAGCCCTAGTGAAATGGTGTTGGAAATTGAGATCGGCGGAAACAGGATCCTTAAACAATCTATGTTGGCAAGAAATTAAAAAGCAATATGACCGACAGGAATCAAATTCATGGGGGAATGATATGCGAGCAGCATTAGAAACCCTCAAATTAGAGGAGATCTGGAAGAACCCACCGGAAGAATTGTCCTTTAAAAAGATCTGCAAGCTAAATGCAAAATCCCTATCTTTGGTAGAAGATAAAAAGACTCTGGCCAAACGCCGGCATGCATGGACCATTTTAAAGTCGTACAAACTTTTAAAACCTCAACCCTACCTCATGGTGCACTTTAGGCTATCCTTAAAAACAAAATTCTTGGCCCTCAGAATGGGTGACCATTTCTCCAAAGACTTGATCCCGTCATGGAAGTACACACATCAGGGATTAAAATGTAGACTGTGATTATCACAGTGAGACCTTGTGCCATCTCCTGTGCACATGTGTGCCCTTAAAAGAAAAGAGGAAAACCTTATTGAAACCAATTTTTAACATCCTACAGATTCGTACCTGCAGGCAAGCTGTGACCAGCTGGATGGGAGCAGGTTCAAACATCCTATTATGCCGCGGGGTAAAATTTATGAACTTTGTAGAGTCTCAGCTTCAAAAAGTAGAAACAGACCATAGATAAGGTCTGAGATAAAGTGTTTAATTAATGAACAAGAAAATATATATATTTTTTTACTAAATGAACTTTTAATTCGCTGCAATTTTATCTGAATTTTGTATGTATGCTTTATGGTTATGACAAACCAAATAAAGTAAATTTTGACTGACTGATTCTTCAGAACATTCCTACATCGGTGGGCATTGTGTCTTCGTGACTCCTGTTCACCTCCGAGTGGCATAGACACTGTCCCCTCTGCTTGCAGCTTCTCCGCTTCAATAATCCACCGGACTCCTTCACTGTCTTCTCCAGAGGCATCTTCTTCATTATCATCCCTTGTTGTC
The DNA here is from genome assembly GCF_964261635.1 of Lissotriton helveticus. Taxonomy (NCBI): domain Eukaryota; kingdom Metazoa; phylum Chordata; class Amphibia; order Caudata; family Salamandridae; genus Lissotriton; species Lissotriton helveticus. Next base: position 357,295,474 of record NC_136061.1, read on the forward strand.
TACGGCAGGTTGCAACGTCACTTCATCCCTATGCACATGGCTTTCCTGGTAGAGGTAACCTGGTTCCTGGGGCATCCACGGGTGGGGTGGCTCTCTGAACGTCTGTCTTGCAAAGGGTTCCTTCGGGTACCTCTGGGAAGGGTCCTCTTTCTTCAAAACTGCAACGTGACTTCCCCATTGACTTCTATTGGACACGCAGCTGTGTTTCTACTCTGCACACAGCCTCCGTGCGGTTCCTGGGTACCTACCTTGGGTGTTTCCTGGTGTCCCCGGCTCCTCTGGGTCTTCTGGTCCAAGTACCGTCCTCCGCTGCTGTTCGCATTCCACTTTCTTAGTATATGGTTTGGTCTCCCCCTGGAGACCACTGTATTCTGTGCTACTTACCTGAATGCTTTTGAAGTATTCTCTGTATTGTGTTGATATCTCCGGGTAGGAGATATAACAATGTGATAGTGATATTGTGTTGTAATAAGGAAAATGCTACTTACCAGTATGCATCTGTTCTTGGCATGTAGGGCTGCAGATTCACACACTAGTGCATAATTCGCCATCTGGTGGTGAGCCCCGATGATTACACTTTGTTGTTGTCCTGGAAGAGTCTTTGTATGGTAGATGACTCCTCCTGTGGAGCATAGTGCGCATGGGCATCAACTCCATCTTCAGATTGTTTTTCGCCATTAGGGAAAATGATGGAGTTGTGTGAAAACAGAAAGAGATGTCCATGTATAGTGTTCCATGTATAGTGTATCTAATTAAGATATTACTGGAACAGATAAAGGTAGCCAGGGAGGCGGTGTGAAATTGCAGCCCTACATGCCAAGAACGGATGCATACTGATAAGTAGCATTTTCCGTTCGAGGCATATGGGCTGCAGACCACACACTAGTGCTTTGATATTGTAGCAGTTCTCTCCCTTAGTGGCGACTACCAGTATCTGTTGCAGTGGTTTGGAATAGTGTTTTGAGTACAGCCTGGGCCACCCTAGCTTGTTGTTTTGCTTGCACATCTACACAGTAGTGCTTTGTGAATGTGTGTGGTGTGGACCATATAGCTGCCTTGCAGATATCATCTAAGGGAATGTTCCCTAAAAATGCCATAGATGCCCCTAGTTTACGGGTGGAATGAGCCCCAGGGGGAATGGATAGAGTATGTTTTGCTTTCTAGTAGCAATTTTGAATGCATTTGACAATCCACCTTGCAATCCCAGTTTTTGAGATGGGATTACCTTTATGTGGAGTAGAAAAGGACACAAAAAGCTGTTTTGTTTTACGAAATGGCTTTGTCCTATCAATATAGTAGAGGAGAGCTCTTTTGACATCTAATATATGGAGAGCTCTTTCAGCAACTATTTGAGGCTGGGAGAAGAATACTGGCAACTCAATAGAAATGACTTTTGGAAGGAATTTGGGATTTGTCTCCAGAACCACTTTGTTGTGATGGAGTTTGAAGAATGGTTCTTGAATTGTTAATGCCTGGATCTCACTTACTCTTCTGAGTGAAGTAACAGCAATTAAAAAAGCAACTTTCCATGAAAGAAATTGTAAGTCACACTTATGCAAGGGTTCAAATGGAGGACCCATAAGCCTAGTGAGAACAATGTTTAAATTCCATACAGGGGAAGGCGGTACTCTGGGAGGAATTCATCTTTTGAGGCCTTCCATGAATGCATTGATGGCAGGAACTCTGAATAATGACAGATGTCTGTTTTGAAGGTAAGCTGCTATAGCAGCAAGATGTAACCTGACTGAGGAGTATGCTAAATTGCATATTTTTAGATGGAGCAAGTAGCATATGAAGTTTTAGATGGAAACATCTAGTGGTTTAATGGTGTGATTGGTGCAATACACAACAAACCTCTTCCACTTGGCTGCATAGCATGCCCTAGTGGTGGGACGTCTAGCTTCTTTTATAACATTCATGCAATCAGGCGGGAGATTGAGATATCCAAACTCAGGAGCCAAATCGCTAGGTTGTGCTGCATGGGGTCTGGATGCATGATCTCTCCACGGTTCTGTGTTAGCAGGTGTGTAGAGAGTTTTAGTTTCTGATGAGGTACCACTGATAGCACTAGTAGTGTGGTGTACCACGGTTGCCTTGACCACGTTGGTGCAATGAGAATCAATGTGGGGGAGTGTTGCTGTAACTTGCGCACCACTAACGGAATGAGTGGGAGAGGCAGAAAAGCGTACGCAAATCTGTTAAACCAACTCATCCATATCGCATTGCCTTTGGACAATGGGTGTGGATACCTGGCCGCGAAGCTTGGGCATTTGGAGTTGAGGTGTGTGGCGAACAGATCTATCTCTGGTTGTCCCCACTTCTGAAAGAAAGGTTTAAGAACTTGAGGATGTAGTTCTTACTTGTGTATCTGTTGTCTCTGACGACTTAACAGATCCGCAACCTGATTGTGAACTCCTGGTAGATGTTCTGCTAATTGGAAGATTTTTTGAGGAATGACCCACCTCCATATGCTCTGCGCCAGCCGGGAGAGCTGTAAGGAGTGTGCTCCTCCTTGTTTATGGATGTAGACAGCCTTGCTTGATAGGTAATGTTGAAATGACCCAGAAAAAACGCTGGCAATTCCAGATGGTTTATGTGGAGTAGCTTTTGCTTGTGCCCTGTACTGTGTGCTCTGCTAAATGAGCTCCCCAGCCGTGGTTAGCACCACCTGTGGAACTTGCTCTATGAACGGCCGCCCTGTGGAAAGGGTTTTGGTGTACCACCACTGCAGAGAGCGATGGGTCCGGCCGTCCACCAGCACTCCTGCAGGGGGCGCATTTGGAGTCTTGCGTGCGGTACTACGAAGATGCAAGACGCCATCATTCCAATTAATTGCATGAACACTCGAGCTGGTAGTGAGTGTTGCGGTTGGAATTTTTGTATAAGAGCTTGCATACTTTGTATTCTTGCTGGATTGGGGGATGCAAGTGCTTTGGAGGTATCTATTGTGGCACCCAAATACTGTTGAGACTGGGATGGTTGGAGTTGTGACTTTGTTTGATTTATAGTGAACCCGAGTTTGTGTAGCAGGTGAATGGTCTGGTGTGTATGCTGCACACACTGGTGGTATGACTTGGCTTTTATTAGCCAGTCGTCGACATATGGGAAGACATGGATGTTTTCCCTTCTCAAGTGTGCCGCCACTACTGCGAGAGACTTTGTGAAAACTCAAGGTGCTGTAGTCACTCCGAAAGGGAGGACTTGAACTGGTAATGCTGACCGTCCAGTACGAACCGAAGGTACTTTCTGTGAGCTTGGTGGATGGAAATGTGGAAGTAGGTGTTCTTGAGATCTAGGGTAGCAAGGAAGTCGCCTTGTTTTAACAGAGGAAGGACCTGCTGTAATGTGACCATATGGAAGTGGTCGGATTGTATGTAAAAGATTTAGGGGTCTCAGGTCTAGTATAGGTCAAAGGGAGCCGTCCTTTTTGGGACTAAGGAAATATAGGGAGTAAACTCCTGTATTTTGATGGTGTACTGGAACTGGTTCTATTCTATTTTTCTGCAGTAGAGTGGCAACTTCTTGTTTTATGAGTGTGAGATGCTCCTGTGACATGGGACGCTTTCTGGTATTGTTGGAGGAGTGGAAGTGAGCTCCAGGCAATAACCTGGCTGAACAATTTGTCTCACCCACCTGTCTGTAGTGATGGAGTTCCAGACAGGTAGGAACTGTTGTAATCTCCCCCCGACAGGAGTGGAATGGTCTGGGGGAGGGAAGTCACTACTTGGGAGTGGAGGCATTGCGGTAGTTGGTACCTCTGTCTCTACCTTTAGTGTTGTTACCTCTTTATCCTCCTCTGTAATAATCTCTATTGGGCAAGAATTGGGTGGGTGCTTTGTAAGAAGAGCAGGCGGTATCAGTTGGAAAATTTCTGGAGGCGCCCCTGTAAGAGGAGCGACGAAAGGACGCTCTGGGAGTCTGAGTTTGTAAAGCTCCTAATTTTTTCTAGTGCATTATCAACTGTAGGACCAAAAAGATGTTGCTGGTCAAAAGGTTGATTAAGAATGCTAGTTTTTACCTCTGGTTTGAACCAGAGATACGCAGCAAGGCATGCCTACGTAAAAGTATGCCGGTATTTATTGCCCATGAGGCTGTATCAGCAGTATCCAAAGCGCAACAGATGGTAGTATTAGTAATGACCTTACCTTCCTGTATTAAGTCAGAAGCCCTGATTTTATATTTGTCTGGCAAACGTTGCATAAGGGCTTCAAGCTCATCATAGTGAGCCCTATCATACCTTGCTAATAGAGCTTGGGTGTTTGCAATTCTCCAGACATTGGCTGCTTGAGAGATCGTGCGTTTGCCTGGAGCATCTAAAAGTTTTGACTCTTCATCAGGGAGTGGAGCATCCCCTGTTGTCTGTGAATTAGCTCTTTTCCTGGCATTTAAGACTACTACTGAGTCTAATTGGCAATTGGACTCAAGCCACACCAAACGGCCCGGCGGACAGAAACCTCACCTTTGCACCGTCAGGGAGCCTGCTGTAGCCGCCACAACTTGCCGGACCCGCTTCGCAGGTCCCGCTGCGCGGTTAGCAGCGGCTGCCACACTACATCTCTGCAAGGGGTTTGGCGTCTGCACTGACCGGCAGGGCTGCGAGCTTGCCGCGGCGGACTCCAAGGACCAGGAGTCCCCGCGCGCCCGTCACCACCTGGGCTGCTCTCCCTGCCGGCCCCACCCCCACCTGCCTTCACTAAAGCGGCGTCCAAGCAATCTGTAAGCGGATACTTTCTGGCAATTGGACTCAAGCCACACCAAACGGCCCGGCGGACAGAAACCTCACCTTTGCACCGTCAGGGAGCCTGATGCCTGCTGTAGCCGCCACAACTTGCCGGACCCGCTTCGCGGGTCCCGCTGCGCGGTTAGCAGCGGCTGCCACACTACATCTCTGCAAGGGGTTTGGCGTCTGCACTGACCGGCAGGGCTGCGAGCTTGCCGCGGCGGACTCCAAGGACCAGGAGTCCCCGCGCGCCCGTCACCACCTGGGCTGCTCTCCCTGCCGGCCCCACCCCCACCTGCCTTCACTAAAGCGGCGTCCAAGCAATCTGTAAGCGGATTCTTTCTGGCAATTGGACTCAAGCCACACCAAACGGCCCGGCGGACAGAAACCTCACCTTTGCACCGTCAGGGAGCCTGCTGCCTGCTGTAGCCGCCACAACTTGCCGGACCCGCTTCGCGGGTCCCGCTGCGCGGTTAGCAGCGGCTGCCACACTACATCTCTGCAAGGGGTTTGGCGTCTGCACTGACCGGCAGGGCTGCGAGCTTGCCGCGGCGGACTCCAAGGACCAGGAGTCCCCGCGCGCCCGTCACCACCTGGGCTGCTCTCCCTGCCGGCCCCACCCCCACCTGCCTTCACTAAAGCGGCGTACAAGCAATCTGTAAGCGGATTCTTTCTGGCAATTGGACTCAAGCCACACCAAACGGCCCGGCGGACAGAAACCTCACCTTTGCACCGTCAGGGAGCCTGCTGCCTGCTGTAGCCGCCACAACTCGCTGCGCGGTTAGCAGCGGCTGCCACACTACATCTCTGCAAGGGGTTTGGCGTCTGCACTGACCGGCAGGGCTGCGAGCTTGCCGCGGCGGACTCCAAGGACCAGGAGTCCCCGCGCGCCCGTCACCACCTGGGCTGCTCTCCCTGCCGGCTCCACCCCCTCATCCACCAATCCCATAGCCATAAAAGAGAAGTAATACCCCCGCTGCGCGGGAGCGCGCAGGAGGGCGCCGGGAGAAGCCCGGGACAAGGGCGGGACCGTCTGTGGCCGTCCGGGGTCGGACGAGGTTGGGTTGGGCCTAGAGTCCTGGTTCATTTCACATTTTGTTATCTTGTTATACTTCATACCACACTCAGTAACATCTTGAGGCTCTGACATCAGCTCCTAAATATGGCCCTAAGATCTGGTAAACAGCGTCTGGTGCATATTCAAACCTCACAGGGTGTTGTCTCAGGCCCCCTTGATGCCTTTATCACCAGAGCCACAGGAATATTATAGAAAGAAATTGAACTGGTTGAGCACAGATTGTCCCTGGACTTAGTCACTGGGAAACGCTCCTCAATAGGTGCCCTGGCCCGTGTTAAAAGCCCTTTAACGAATGCAGCATTTAACTGTATTTCTACCTCAGAGTCTGAAGTGATAGTCCATGTAGATGGGGACGGAGCCACAACACCCACGACCAACGAAAATATGGAACTGAAATCCGATAATAACTTGACCAGCTTAGAAGCTGATAGCCAAAACATTGAGGACGACGAGTGTAGCTTGTCTGGAACCCCACAAACAAATGTTCCTACCTCACCCAGTACGCCCGTTTTGTCACCAGTAATTAATAAGCACGTTTCACGGAAAAGAAAATAGGTTTCAAGCCCACAGGGAGAAAAGGTACAAAAACAACCTAAAATAGATCAGGTCAATAGTTCCTCCCACTCCCAGACCATCCAAGAACCCCCAATAGTGTACTGTCCATCATTGGCCCACTCTGGGTCTTCTAACCCTTGCCCAACATGTTTTAGTAGCGACGATGTCTTGTTGGCAAAGATGGAAGCAATGTTTAAAACCTTATTGCTTCCAGTCTTAGAAAACACCAGGATAATGTCCGCTAAAATAGATGTCCTAGAAGCAGCGGTCAACATAAATATGGACCTCTTGCAAAATTTAACATCTACTAGTATTAAGACAAGGGGCCCTAATTCCACAGGGGGTGCTAACCAAAAAGGGGGGAAGACCACAATTATCCCCGCAGGGACATCAACTACCAATATTAATAAGAAACCACTAACAGGGGCAAAAACAACAGCTGCCACATCGACTACTGTCAGCAGAGCCCCTACTAAAGAAACACCAAAGGCAAAACACACATTGGCAGCCAATAACACACAGGGGAAAAAACGCCCAGCGAATGGTGCACCAAATCAACTAAATAACACCCCAACACAGACATCTATAATGGGTAGGGAGAGGAAAACCCCTCATCCAGACAGGAACCAGAGGACACATAATAGAAATACACGATACCCTCCCAGAGTCAACCTACCACCTGAAGCGTCACAATATACCATCGTCCTAACAGGAGTGGCCCCCTTAAGAGAGGGTATTAAAGAATCACAAGGGGACCTGCGGAACAAGGTCATATTCTGGCTAAATAAACATCGCCCACTCCCCCAGTCATCCTCCACCGAAATACTCTATGTAAGGAGAGTGGAATGGGTAGGTAAGGGCGAAAAAGATCTGGAAGGGGACTGTATTTTAATCTCATTCAGAGACCCCTGGGTGGTGGATAGAATCCAAAGGAAAGCTCGTCTGGGTGATGTCCAGACCTTACACCTGGGTTACTTCTACCCCCACACGTACTCAAATAATTTAAGGGGCCCCAATTATTGGAAATTCAAAGGGGGGAGGCCCCGAGAGCCCATAACTCACTACCCCCCACACCACCCTCCTCTCTTTAACCATTTCGAGGCACTGTCAGACCTAGAATGGGTTGACTGACTATGTGCACCGACCCAGTCATTAAATCCAGCTATAGCGAAGGGGGCAGGAGTGCACATCCCATCCACCCCTACCTCGGAATCAGTAAAGGAGCAACAGTCCCAGTTCCGTAACAAAATTAGAATACAGGGGGAGCTTGTTGGGGATGATGCCGCCATTTCTAATATAGAAGAAACCAGACCAACAAATGTCTGCCTACCGAGTCCCTTTTCCCCCCCCACTGTCAGCAACAACCTTGCAGAAATAGATTCACTAATCTCACACATGGTGTCTTGGAACGTTGCCGGAGCCAAGACTCGCTTGGTTTCTGAGGACTGGTTGGAGTTCATAGGCAAATATGAGGTTGTGCTTCTGCAGGAAACATGGGCTACAGCTCCGTTTTACATGGCTGGATTTACAAACTTCTTCAAACCAGCAATAAAAGGTACAAAAGGGCGGGCGTCAGGGGGATTGACTATATGGGTAAAACAGGCCTGGTGTTTTTCAGTTTCCGAACTGTATGTGGATAACCCCGATATATTGGCTATAAGTTTGAGTAAAACAGGGGGGCAGGATATGCTTGTTATCAATATATACTCTAGAGGCCTCCCTGGCGGACGATGCCCCAAGCTGATAGGCGCCCTAGACACACTATTAACGGGCTGGAATAAAGGCACATTCATTATGTTAGCAGGTGACATTAATTGTACAATTGAGCCACTGTACCTGCCGGAGGATAATTGGGGGTTCGAAGAAGATGCGACATGGAAAATCCCCGAACTTTCCAACAAAATACTAGTTAAAGCAACGGAGGCTGCTCTGAATTGGACCGCCTTCTGTCTCACTTGGGGACTAAGGGCCGTGAACGGTCGCACCAAATCAGACATTGGAGCCAACCCCACTTTTGACAATGGTGTGAGGAAGAGTCATATCGACTACATCTTCATAAAAATGGAATATTGGAGCCTAATCGTTGATATGGAAATTGTAATGCGTCCGGAAAGTGATCACAACCCACTATCCCTGAAACTTAAAATGTATGACTTGACAAGATTAGCGGAACCAGATCCAAGGGGGCAAGGGGTTGTAACCATAGCAAATGACCGGAGGAGACTGAAATGGTCAATCATATCAAATGATGTAACGATACAGGCCAATATTGAAAACGTGGTGATGAATGCTTTACATAATATGAGGACTGTTGTTGTTGAGAGGGGCCAGGGCGAATTAGATATGATCATGGGCATACATGATAAATGTTTCTCTGAGCTTAAAATTATTCTCTCAAAACCATGTAAGTCCAACACCGGGCACTTGAATGCTCCAAGAGCAAAATGGTATAACAGAGTGTAGAGAGGCCCATAGTTATCTAATAGAGAAAGTTAAATCCAGAGACCAGTGTGCAGTAAAAGTGGCCAGGCAAAGGTATAAAAGAGTTCAATGGGAGGCGAAGAGGGAATGGGAAGATGATTTTTGGGCAGACCTTTTGGACGCCAGCAAATCTAATAACCAGACTAAATTCTGGGATATTGTTAAATGTGGAAAGGATGGTGAGTTCCGTACTCCGTCTAACCACGTATCCCCGGAAGCCTGGATAAATCATTACTCCTCCCAATTTTGCTCAGTAGTTGTTGACCCTTTGTCCACATCGAACCTACTACCTGTAATACCCCTTGGCAATGTGACTATGTCTTTTACAGAAGCGGAAACGGAGCTCGCACTAGGCTTAACAAAGAGGGGGAAAGCTCCAGGGTTGGACCAAATCCCAGCAGACCTATTTAAAGCAAACATAGATCTTTGGGTACCTTATTTAACAAGCATAGTTAACACCATAGCGAGAGGTGCCCGTATCCCCAAGACATGGAAGGGGGCGGAGATTCTCCCTATACATAAAAAGGGAGATAGATCAAACCCAGGGAACTACCGCCCGATTAGTCTAATTGACTGCTTCCAGAAAGTTTTTGCTCGTATGATCCTGGCGAGGGTTCATGGGTGGATGGAACTCGAAGGAATACTGTCCCCATTACAGGCGGGCTTTAGATCTGGTACAAGTACCATTGACCAGGTCCTGAGGTTCTGCATGATCTTTTGGAAGTTCGTCATACTTGGCGGTGGCACCATCTTTGCTGCTTTCATAGATTTGAAATCAGCTTTTGATTTGGTGCCGAGGGGAAAATTATGGCAGGTACTAAGGGACTTAGGTATGCCAGGGGAATTGGTTGAGATGATCATTAGATTACATGAAGACAACTTTGCTAGGGTAAGATGGGGGGCACAAGGGCAATTTACGGACTCATTTCCGGTTTCACGAGGTGTCCGCCAGGGGTGCGTTCTCGCCCCCACCCTCTTCTTACTCTTTATAGACCAGGTAGTGAAATTCTTCGGGTCTACCAACACTGATGCACCGTCCCTGGCGGGGACTAAATTCCCAATGTTGATTTTTGCCGACGACACCCTCCTCCTATCAAAGACCAGGGGAGGTTTACAGTTGGCTTTAAATCACTTTGAGGAATATTGCAATCAAAATGACCTCCAGATAAATGTGGGGAAAACTAAGTTTATGGTTTTTTCCAGGAAAAAACCAATACGTAGTAGTGTACAACTAAACAGGGTTAACCTGGAACAAGTTGACACGATGACGTACCTGGGGGTCACTCTGGATTGCAGACTTTCCTGGAAACCACAAATAGAGACCCAACAGTTAAAACTCGCCCAACTGACCGGTTGTCTCTTGCGTGAGCAAAAGAAATCCATCACCAAAAGGGTTGTCCCCGCCCTACAAATTTATGATGTTAAAATTAATGCTGCGACACTCTATGGGGCAGAGTTATGGGGCTTCATGGACCTTTCGAGTTTGTATAGAATCCAGTGTAGGTTTCTTCGTAACCTGGTGGGGCTGCCCCAATCAACCCCACAGATCCCACTTTGCCACGACATGGGTTGCCTTCCAATAACTGACATGGCAAGATACAGAGTAGTGTCCACTTGGAGGCGCTTATGGACTTCGGAGGATTTGGCACTTTTTGCAAAGGAGCTAACCGAGGTGAAGGCTTTGGGGGGTTCGGAGCGAATTCCATGGCTTCGCTCGGTGAAAAAGAGCCTGTGTGATATGGGCTTGAGCCACCTGTGGGTCTCGCCAGGCACTAACAACTTCCCCTCGAAAAAGGAATTTAAGGGTTTATTTTGGGCCTCAACTCGCCTTTCTTTGGCACACGCCTCTAGTTCTGAAGACCTGACGGGGCGTTTTTTAAGCTTTAAACTGGATCCAGCCCGTGAGACATACTGGGACCTTATCTCCAGGCCAATGGATAAAAAACTGTACCATCAATTTCGGGTGGGCTCACTACCCCTTAATTCCTTTACCTCATCTTGGGGCAATAACTCCACTAATCTTTGCAGTCGTTGCCCCGGATGTAAGGAAACTGAGGGCCACTTTTTGTTCGCCTGTCCTCAATACAGAGAACCCCGTTCAAAATGGTTAAAACCCATCTTCAAACGCCTGATTTGTAAAAAATCCTCGGACGCAATACGGGCACTAAAAACAAACACCTCTGATTTTACCGTGATATGTTTGGCCAAGTATCTAGGTTGGGCATGGGCAATCAGAGCTAGAAGGAATTTATCTGCCTCATGATCACAAAGTGCAATGTACATAGTGTTTTTTGCATATGTCAAACCCACTTTTATGATTAGTCATATTTAATGTCTTGTTTCTTTTCAATATTGGTTTAATAACTTCTTAATTGTGGATTTTAGGCCTACTGTATATTTGATAATATACTGACATTATTCTTTTAATAAGTTTACGTATAATGTGGAGATTTTGAAAACTGTTTTTGAATGTTTTGTCAAAATTGTCTTTTATGATTTTATCATCGAAATAAAGACATTAAAAACCTGAGTCTAATTGCAGCTGGCCTTTGATATAGGCTTGGTCAGTTGGAGCTGTTTTATACTTTTTTCCAATCTGGGATTAATTACCCTGGCCCGGACGGGGTCTTTAAATACCTCAGGTATGTGCTTTACAAACCCTTTAAGCATTGGTAATATGGTTGTGGTTTTATGTGGCGGTAATAGTGTGTCCATAAGAAGTCTTCTTCGACTGGATCAGTGTGTAGATCGACCCCATGAAAGGTTGCTGCTCTATGAATGAGTTGTGTAAACCCTATAGTGTCATCTGGAGGAGATGGCCTAGAAGGGTATGCGTCATCCTGTGGCAGATCTGGGCCATCTGGTGCATTATAATCGTCCCAAGGTTCATCTGATGGTCCAGGAATATCAGAAAATCAACAAAGGAGTGTATTTGCAAAAAGGAAGAAGAGCAAGCATGTATTAACATTCACAGTATTCATGTGAAGAGAACCAATTTAGGTTTTTCAGAAGGTCCTCACTCACCAACCTAGTTGGTGACATGCTTCATCATCGGGCCCCACCAGGAGTGGCCGAATGCCACCCTAGTGTGCTGCAACGCCAGTTCACTGCGGAGATGGTTACATGATTGGTGAAGGGCGAATTTAATGCTTGCTCTTCTTCCTTTTTGCAAATACACTCCTTTGTTGATTTTCTGATTAATCTCGAGGGCAGTAGAAGTGTGTACTTCTTTCCCTTCCTCTCCTGTTGATATAAGTGGTCCAGGAATATCATCTGTGTCATTAGGGGTTGCTCATCTTCTATCCCCCCTGAGTAATCATCCTCATCATCATCTGCTGGTGCAGGGCTGTGTGGGATGACTGGTGAATGTGCAGGAGAAATGTCAAGGTCTGGTACCTCTGGAAGTGGTGAAGGTACCCTTATAGGAGAAGTTTGAGCCTTCTTTTTGAGTGGAACTGGAGGTGTGGTGGGAGGGCCCAACTTCTTTTTAGCAGGCACAGTAATGACATGTCCAGTCTTTGGATGAATAAGAAGAGTCTTTTGTTTTGGGTCTGGACGGAAGAGCTCTTCTGTGGAAGCATCCTTTTTCAGCACCGACTTTTCTTGCTTGGGGCCGAGTTGTTTAGAAGGTTTAGCAGTGTCTATTACAGTCTTTGGAGCAGATTTTGGTTTCAGTTCTGAAGACTTGTGGTCAGAAGCTTTCTTCGGGTCTTGTTTTTTGTTCGGATCAGATGTTTTCGGATCCGGAGTTTTTGGTTCCGAAGCAGGTTTTAAGTCGACAGCTTTAGGTGCCGAAGAGTGTTTTGGTGCGGAAGTGGACTTTGGTTCGACTTCTTTCAGTGGTGGAGTTGGCTTTGGTTCAATAGTTTTTGGTGTGGAAATTGGTTTCGGTGCGGAGCTTGTTTTCGGCTTGACCGATTTAGGTACCAAGGTTTGCTTCGGTGCCGGGGTTAGTTTTGGTTTAAGGACTTTCTGTTTATCTGGACCGACAGGCTGACTCGAGCCCGAGTCGCCTAGAGGCTTTTTGGTAGTCTTCGTTACCGGGCCGGAAGGCGGGGCGTCGGAAGTTTGTGTTTGGTGTGCACCTGGACCCGAAGTTGGAACCGAAGCCTGGCCCAGTATGGGGGTGTGAACAGGGTCGGTGTTTGTACTCACGACCTGTTGACCAGCTGGAAGGGGATCGTCATTGTCTGATTGTCCTTCGGCTCCGGAAGCCGAATCCTCTGCTCCAGAAATGACGGCTTCTTCCTGCTGTTCTTCTTCGGACTCTAGATCGACTTAAGTATCTTTGACGATGATGTCTGGTGCCGATGAAGAGGATTGTGCCATGACTCTTCGAACTCGAGGGTCTCTGATAGTTTTCTTAGACTGGAACGAAGCACAGGCCTGGCAATCTCGGCTCTTGTGCTCTGGGGACAAGCACAGATTGCACACCTCATGTAGATCAGCATGGGGAAATTTGTCCCCCCACTGAGGGCGCTTCTTGAAGGGTGTTCTTTCCATGAGCCAAAGGCCCGATGCCGCAGTTGGGCCCAACGGCCCGACGATCGCCGGAATTGAGAAGTGCAAACTTTTTCGACACAAGTATGAAGTAAATCGCGATCGAAGACGATACCGACGGTAGAATCAAGGAATGGGAGTCGAAAGGAGATCGGTAATGGGACCGAGCGATAAACACATCAGAGTCCGATGGCGGAAAAAAACAATCTGAAGATGGAGTCAATGCCCATGCGCACTATGCTCCACAGAAGGAGTCCTCTACCATACAAAGACTCTTCCAGGACAACAACAAAGTGTAATCATCTGGGCCTACCACCAGATGGCGATTTATGCACTAGTGTGGGATCTGCAGCCCATATGCCTCGAACATAGACTAATTTTTGCTAAACACTGGTGTGGTTTCTTTTAATCTAACTTACACTACAGATTAAGTTGGTAAACCAAGCTTCTTTGCACTCCTTCAAGATAAGCCTGAAGGCTGTTCTCCCCAGCTACTGCTTTGCGAGCTTTCAAAGGTTATCAAAGACACCTAAAATCACCATAATGGTTGTCTGGATTAGTGCAAGATGCATCACTTGAATAAGTGTGCGCCATATACTAAGTCAGTCTCCTACAGATACTGGTTCCCGAATAATGCATACCTTGTTGGGAAGACTTAAACTTCCTTGCTAACAAGGTATAGTATCCTTGTTTTGACTGGCTCTTTAAATATTTCTGTACGTTTTTGAGAATGGTCTTGTCTACACAAATCTGGTTTGTCTTTTCCATTTTAAAAGCTTCTTCAGCTTTCTGAGGAACATTTTGTGCTGAGCAACAGATAGAATGACCACATGGTCGCAGATGTTTAATCGGGTGGAGAATGCTAATAGCTCATCATTGGAGATCAACACTATAAATGTATCATGCATCATTCTTGTGTACTACTGCCCTTGGATCTTGGGACGGAGTGGTTGATGAAACCCCATGTTGCCCTCCATCTCTCTATGTGTGTGTGTGTGTGGGGCGCAAAAGCGAATGTCCTGGTAGAGCGGTGCAATAATGGTTGCATTCTTTCTGCATTTTTTGTGTGTGTATTTTCTGTGAAACGTGAAGTCTGTGGCCCAAGGTACTTAGAGATGGGATGAATATGTATTCTGATTGGTGTGCTTCTGGCAGCAGAAGCTTGATGTTGTCTATGTCTCCCTGCTCATGTGTAAGTCTGGAATCCAAGGCCCTACTGCATCAATCCTTTGTAGGCCTTGGTGTCTTTTTTGATGGCAAATACTTTTAGGAATCTCCTTAGGGATGAACACCTCTGGGGACGGAGATTGTTTTCACTGAAAACTGGGTCAGCTGTTATGATGGGTGCCAACTCAGGGTGTAGGAGGTCTAGCTTTCTTTTGTGTTGTTCTGTCAGACAGGGCATGTCACTTCTTTTGAGGCCATCCCTTGGTAGGGAGTTGAAACTCCTTCTTGAGGCCAATGCTCTAACGGTGCCTCTTGGTGTATATGGAAGCAATGGCCTTGCAAGGCCAACCCTACTGTGACTGGACCTCAAAGTTCATGGTTGAGATTAAAAAATGTGATCTTTGCCCTCAGTGCATGTGTCCGTTGAGGCGCTAGAGAACCTTGGTCTCCAGAGTCATAGTTATCTTGGGCAATAGAGCATGGGCTCTGCTCTTGTTGAGCCTCCTGGACTGTGCACCGCAATTGTCGTCTAACTCAATTGCCTCTATGTCTTTGTACTGCCCCGGTTGCAGACCATGAGGGAGATTTACTAAGATTTTGCGCTGTGTTTGCATCACAAAAGTGACACAAATCAGCGCAATTTTTTTTTTCTAATTACCTTTCTAGCGAAAAACGTGTTTGGAAATAACGTAAAAGTAATGCGAAGAACTGCATTGCGCTGCATCATATTACTTTGCGCCATGGGGGCATAACAAGGGTGGTACATGGGCATTTCCATACAAGCACCCAAGGTTTCTCACGCTAAACCCAATTTAGTAAAAAAACAGTAGATTGGGTTTAGCGTGAGAAACTGCGCTCTTTTCAAGTAGGCGCAAGGAAAGAGAAATGCGTTCATTTCTCCTTCCTTATCCGACTATGCATACCTGCTGCACAGTGCAGCATGCATGCAAAGTGGGAAAAGCTTTGCATTGTGCCTAGCATACTATTTTGTACAGGAAGGGTACCCTTTCTGTACGAAACTTATGCTGCACTCATGCACACACCCTGGCGCTAAGGTGTGTGCATGGCGCACGGCAGCTGCAATCAGCGCCAGCACAAGGGACAGGGGAGGTGAGAGCCATATCTTTGAAAATCTGGTGCTCTCCTGCTCCCTTCCTGTTGCGCAATGCAGTGCAGGCTCGCAGGGGGCAGCGCTGTGTTGCATGCCTTTTTTGTAAATCTCCCCCATAGTATCTTGGTGATGCAGGAGGGCCTATAGCATTCGCTTGCTAACCAGTCTGTGTCAAGTAATCTTTTCCCATTTATAAGTCCTTAAACATTGAACCAGCGCATTCATCGCGGTCCCTTGGCCAGCAGAGATTGCAGATCCTTTGCTGGTCCGACCATGGAAATGTGTTACTGCATTTAAGGGAGAACTTAAAGGGAGTATTTTCCATTATCTTCCCCCCTTCAAATGAGTCATTAATTCGACCTGGCCTTATTCAATTCAGTCCTGGACAATTCGGGTGGTGGGCTTAGTGCCTATGTAGGAGTCTCTTGTCCCCAGGTTCTCCAGTAACAAAATATTCCTTACTGTGCATCTTTCATGGCGCACTCAAAAACGTCTGCAGCGGAGTACTTTTACTGGTTGATTATAGGTTTCACGGAAGTGATCACAAGATGGCAGAAGTGTGCATAGCATATGATCTGCAACATCATGTGATGCAAACACATCTTTAATTCAGCAGCATAAAATTAATGTAAACCAATTAATGCCTCGTACATCCTTAGCTTCTTGCAGAGGCAAGCTTACAGCTATGTATCCCACACTAGCAGACATGATAACATGAAAGCAATGATGCGCATAATAGTCAAAATAGGTTGTGGAGTCATTTCCAAATTAGTCACAAAGCTTTAGTAATTTTGACATGAACTGTAACATATTCAAGAGACTCCAACACACTCCAGATACATGCCAATAAGCTGAGATTTTCTATCAAAAATATCTAGTTGGGCTAATATTGTAGGTTTACTCCCTTCAATTGAAATTATCATTAGAGAAGATTAGAGTGCGCTGATGGGATAGCTCTAGTCATCACTCTACTCAGAGGCTGGTGAGATAGTTTTAGGGTCCCCACTTCCAAAATTTACTTTAAATGACCACTGCTATATGCACATGTATTCATACGAGGAGACAAAACTGCATCCGCATTTCAGGAGGGTTTCTACACGGTGTCTATGTATGTGAAATATACAACACAAAGGTGGGAACATAGCACGGTACAATGTGCTTACAATAAGAATTCGTAGCATAACAAATGGGATGCATAAGAGACCCGGAAGCAGAGATTGTGTAGTACAGGAGAGAGAGCAAGGTTTACAGTAATGAAATGGGAAACACAAGGAAGGGGGTGGCACTGTAGCTCAGATAATGGTAGGATTGGTGTTTCCTTTCAGGGGGAGCGTCGGTGTGTTCAACAACAGAGTAATCAAAATAACGTGATAGAAAAGTTGGAAGCAGCCATATGGATCCTTAGCAGGCTCAAGCGCCCAAACGCCAAGCAATTGTGACATTTCGTTAACTCACATTGAAACCTGGATGCCTTCTAACCGTTTAGGCAACAAGTCCTCCTTTGCAAAAGATTCTTGCAGTCTGGGCATCATCAGGCACAATGAGTTGAAACATGATGCTCAAACTTAAAATATGTACCAAGCACTTTTCCTCCGCTTAAGCAATTGAGGCATTTCATCCCATCCCATTTATTGACTTGGAACTTCACAAAGTTGTGATATGTGGTTGATGCCAAATTGGACTCTACACTTCTCTTGTACCTGGCTATTCTGTCCTCTCAAGTAGTTCAATTTTAGTACATCTGGAAAAGCTGCATTGTGTATGGTCGTGGATATCAGAAATTGATTCCATCTCTGAAAGACCTCAAGGGTTGCCTGGGCTGCCTGTGGATCGAAAACAACACCTCAACCCTCAGTAAGATCTTGCCGCTTTTGGGAGTCCACTCTCATCCCTCACAGAAAACAGGGTGTTACCCTGGGAAGGTTTAGGGAGTAACTAAATGCCTAGCAAATCAACTGAAATCCATCTCACTTTAAAATACATGATCACCAGACAGCAAGACAGGTAAGTGGCTATTCCTGGAAACTTTAGTTAGGAGTTTGCTACCTCTCCAAGAAGAAATGGAGAAGACCGACCTAGGTTTCTTTTTTACCCAAATACTCAAGAGACCAATTTTTGAGTTGATTAAAAAGCCAAGTATTTTAGGACATCAGCATTATCATCAATTTCAAGCTTTCTTTTAAGTGGACATACAACCTCTTAACTGTCTAGAAAAAAAGTACTCTGAATTTAACCACTGAGCAGATAAAAATCATGTATGCTGATTCTTATGTCTTTGACTGGATTATTACTCCGTGACTGTCTAGGCGATACAAAGGGAACAGAAACTGTACGTAAAGGTACAGAGGGAAGCTTTCAGGCTTAGATGGACCAACATATCTTCATTGAGTACAGGTGGGGGCGCAAATTATCTAATAGGTGCATTTACTCTTTGCTGCTGTGGAGAAACAGTGACTTTGCATACTGTCCCAAACTTTGATATATTTGACTGGTTTCCCTTAAGAACTGGCTGCAAAACCTATGGTTTGTATTCAATACATTTGGAAAAATAAGTTGTAAAATAAATTGTCCGGCCTAATTTATAATTGAAAAAAATTGGGGGGAGGGGGTCGGGGTCAGACTTGATTTTCTTGTGTAATATGTGCCTGATATTAAAAATGATTCAGGGCTGCCGTTAGCTCAGACTCCAGTATAGGAGTTCAAATACCTAACAAGAAAAAAACACAAACTTATAAACCAAAAACGTATTTGTCAAATATCGCTTACTCCGAAACCATGAACAACCAGCATTACAAATCCTATACTGAATGTGTGATGTGGCTAGTGGCTTTAAACACTTTCTAGCATGCATGGTTATTTCTGAAAATGAGGCCCTGTACAAATGATCTAGAGTATCACAATGGAATCAAATTGGCTCCATTAGTTATTCCATCCTAAATTTCATTAGTATTCCCAAATCCTCCAAAGAAAACCTCACTTAAGGCCCTACAACTTTCCAGAGATGAACTTCGTTAACTACAATACACCGAGAAGGCTACTGAGCCACGTTTTACTTGAAACCCATAGCTGCAGCCGGTTAGTGAGTACTAGACCTGTTCTGAGAAGGGTCACATGGGTGGTGATTTGTTAAACAGTTCCCAGGGGTAATGTCTACGCGCTAGAGGAGTCCCTTGCAGAATCGTGCTGTTCAATGACCAGTTAAGAAGGAATGTCCTTTACATGTTATACTGCTGACATGCTTGCAACCAACACCTGCAGGAAAGCAGTTCTCAAAGAGAAAACATTTTTGGAGATAGAGTTGCACTGACAATCAAATGCATTGATAAGAAAAAATAGTTATCAAGCTTTGCCTTGCTGAAGAAAATTCAGAACTTTTCATGAATGGACATTGCCCACATGGCACTGGGCTTCTAAATCTGATTTCACTTGAAACCCACACCTTAAAGCTAGTGGTGAATGCCAGATTAGAACCGAGCGCGGACATAGATTTTATTTTAATGGTTCCCGGAGCCAACAGTTAATCACCTGATGGGTATGTCCCTGCCAGAAACATGCTGTTTGATGAACATTTAAGAAAACACTGTGCTTGAAATGTTATAACGTAGAAATAATTGCCACCCAGCATTTTCTGAACTCCACTGATGAGCTCCCAAAATGCGAACACATGCCTGGAAACAGAGTTATTATGTTGACAATCAAATGCAGTGAGAGAAAAAAATAGCGTGCAAGCCTTGCTGCAATGTAGGAATCACAACTTTGCACGGATGGACTACATTCACCACAATGCACTGGGAGAATAACAGAGCCTTTTTAAATCCAAGACTTAAAACTATTGATGAGCGAGGTTAGGTATTCAATGCAGCCACCTGGATGCTGTTAAGGAAACATAGAAGGTTGCAGCTTCGAAGTGCCGCTGGTGGATCCTTCATCAAATTATTTTAATAGACACTCAAAGCTGGTGGTAAAACTGAAGATATTCCTGTAACATTGGGCTCCCAAGTACTGCCTGCACCTACCTCTCTCTCATCCTCTTATCACGTCATATTACTATTATTACAACTTCAATTGCATCATTTATTCTAATTCCGAATATGGGGGGCACATATGCCATTGCAATGCTTAGTACAGTTATACACTTTTCACGAAAGAGCTGCAAATGTTAATACTTGTTTAAAAACAAAACAAATATTTGACTGTTCAGATTAAAAAAATATGCTTTATTTAAACAATATATATATACCACAAAAATGGGTTTTAATGTTCTAAGGAAAAAGATGGTAAAAGTCAGGGCTTGATAGTCATTTGTTGGACGATAAACACTTTGTAGAGTTTTCTGGGACCAGGAGCTGCAAGTTGGCCATTTGGCCACTACTTTCCTGGGTCACATTACCTGATTTTGCTTGGCACTTTAAAAAAAAATGATGCCAGGATTCTAATTCTAAGGAGATAGATGAAGTAGGCAAAGCCTGGCTTGGCGTAACCTTGTGTCCATATCCAAACTGGTCTGTGTTGCTTGATTTGTGGCTTCTTGGTGTACAGCAAGTACAGCTTTCACAATCCGGTACCACAGTCCCTTTGGTCCGTGGTCAAGCTCTTGGAAGGTTGTGGTTTCGAGAGGGATCGATACTGCCCTCACCAATAGTAAGAAATGTGCCTGTCTCTTGTGCAAATAAAGTCGACTTTCAATGGACTTCTAGGTGTCCCAGATCATGGGTTCTACTTCCTGGAATCCAGGCTACCCTTGTAAAAAGGCTTCCCTTCGCTTGGATTTAACAGGTCTTTAGTGATTGCAGTTTTCAGGGTAACGGGTATAGTGAAATACGGAAAAATAAATAATGTACTTTCTTGTAGCATTAGTTTTGCAGTTTCTGTCTCTTAAAGATCTATATGCTATGCATAAATCCATAATCTTTAGGTTGGTCTTGGAGATGCATCATACTATACTGAATACAAAAAATGTGAGTTGAACATTGGCACGTCACGTTTTACTCACTAGAACTCCAGGGCAAAACACCCAAACCCCAACTCTTGGATGCTATCTTCAGATTGTATTTCCACCTGTGGCATAAATGGCTGCAAGTCATCTCTGAAATAAGACTAATAATGATCACTTTAACTATCTCTTTAATACTGATGTGGGTAAAGCATTAATAGAGCTCCCATTCCCCTGGTTTACTTATAGCTTATATAGCCAGATCAGCCAGGTCTTGACTTCTTGTAGAAGTTGCCCTTGGCATGACTGCACATTATTTTTCATTGATCTAGAAACAGCTTGAATAAAGTGTACTTTCCAATGCTAGTTTCCCCAATAGTCTTGACAGCGAAAAGCCACTAGCATTTCAGAACTTATGTAGTACATCATTACTTTCCTTCTCACGTATAAGAAACATATTGATTTGGTAACTGGTGACAAGTGAGGAAGAATGTGAGTAACTATAATTTGATCAACATGAAAAAGTAAAATAACCTTCGGTAATAGTTTGAGGTAAATTTGAAGAATAAAGCTAGCCTTTTGAATCTTATGAATAGTTCTAAGATCAAGAGAGCCCATACATTATTGCTTCACCTAAACAAAGTAAATGCTATTATAAAGCTACTTTGAATCCTAATTACTTAATAGAGTATTTTTGCATTGGCAGTAATGGCAGCTACATTAAGCTTGTTAGTTGATACTTGAATCCGGCAATGGCTACCTCTTTCAATCTCAATATTTTTAGTACTTTTTAGCATTTCTAGTCTTATCCACTGACTGGCTTCCTCGAACAACAGATTGACATTTTGTATTATCAATTTGCAATGCATAGTGTGCAAACCAATTTAAGCGCTGCAAATCAAGTATGTACTATAAACTTCCATCTTTTTGTGTCTGGAAAATGTGCAGTCCATTCCTTGCCTTTCAGCAATGGTTCAGCCTTTATTTCTCGCTTTTTTGAAGAGTGCTTTGCTCTCCTACAATCGTAGATGCAGATTCTCCATCTTCACACAGTTAGAAGGTAGGTTTGTGGGGTTCATCAGATTTTGATGAAACAGCCATTTCTATCTGAGGCACTAAGCGCGAATTTTATTGGAATAACCTCAACTTTTTGCTGTATTGGGATGGTTAGGTGAAAGAAATGTACGTTTTTATTGTTTGGGTGAGACTCTCCCTCTAGTGGTGCGACCTCTCCCGCTCGATGGGTTGCCTGAGGAACTGCCTCTTTAACGGATCTGGGATTAATGCCTTGAGAGGGACTATAAAGTCCACATGCCAGGCTACAGCTCTTTCACAGGGGTTTTGTGACACAGTAGGTCTCTGTTCTTGTGGTGTCACATTACAGAAGATTATTCTCTGCTGTACACATCTCACTGACTTTACAAGAACGGTCTTTTGTTAAACCACTGTCTACAGCTTTGAGGACTCCTTGCTTAAAGAAAGATATTCTTCTGCCACCAAATGTAATACATATGACTGCACCTTAGGCACAGAACACATATCTCCTAGCCATAAGGTAAGGAGGGGGTGCCCACGCAAAGAACCAGTTCTAACTACCTGCTTGCAGCAACCAGTAAAACCCGGATGAAAATGCTTGGAATACTTTTCCCGCCTGAACGGCAGCCACCTTCCTTTGGTGCTTATCAGGTAGAATCTTAATGGGTTATTCAATGTGATGCATCAGTTTATAATATTAACATGGCAATGCAGTGGAGTCTGCCAAAAAAATACAAGTTTTTAATCAACAGATGCAAACACTTGCTAACCTGTCAGGGTGGAGCACTGTAGTGGACCCTGAGTTGACGGTGTTTTCTGGCACAGTGCAATTGAATTAGTTAGATTCCACATGTTCTGTTATATAGACTTGATATCATGGACAGTTGTGTACCACAGCAGACTTGCTGGATGTCTTTGCACCGGGAGGTTTTAACTACTACTTTGTAAGGTGTTATTTTTTCTATCTCGAAATATACGTTATCACCCTTCTGTTCGTTCATACTTCACAGGCTCATACAATATTTAGTTTCTTCGTGTGGTAGAGAAGGTTTAATTGGATAAGAGTCAATGCCTTGTTCTTCTGAAGACTGTTATGAGTAGATTTTCTGTGCTCAAAAACAACTCAATGTTTAATGATTTCTTAAGGACCTGCAATGTATTGCCAATCTATATATTATGGACTTTTGTATCATAGAATAGCAGGCGTTAGCTGTGTCAGATTCCTGTAAAGTGTTAGGCGCTGCCTTATTTTCTTTCTATTTTGTTCCACATTCTGAGGGGGAGGTGCAATATTCACGGCTTACTTGAAAAAGCAGCTTATTCTTATTTAGAATAGGTTTTGAAATTGATGGCGTAGCGTCAAAATTTTGAGTTTTGATTTTAGCATCAAAAAATATCCAGCTCGGCTCAAAGACAAAATGAGAGATTTGAAGATACAAAATCACACATTTTGTTTTGCTCGAGACTAACGCACAAGCTTTGTGGTGGGTGGAGCAAAGTAAAACTTGAGCAAATTTCCAAATGACCTCAGGACTATGGCACGCTTAATGCATTTTAAACATGAAAGGGCCACTAGATGTAACCTTTTTCCAACAGACAATGTACTTACCCTAAAGACTGTTGGTATGTTTTTGCCTATTATATCTTTTCAAACAGATCCTCAACATAAGTTTTACAAAGTCCCTTAGGATTCCACCTCAGAGCACTCAAACTCTGTCTCGGACGCCTACTCAGACTGGACCAGGGTTCACAGAAAAATCCACAGTTGTGCGTTCTGAATCAATGACATAAGCAACCCACTGTCTTTTGGAAAAGGGTCAAAAATGAAATAGCATTTTCTCCATGCCAATTCATTCTATATACAATGTACGGTTTTGTAGAACTATTAGGGACTGGTTGACTTCACGTGATCCTCGATACTTTGATTACAACAAAGATGACCATGCTTCTTTTCCCGACCTGATGGTCGAAAAAGAGAATCTGAAGTATGTCCAGCTGTGGGGCGTCATCAAGCTGGCCTCACAGAGAGTAATTCATGAAAAATACCAACATTTTTCTTGAAGAAAATAAAGATTCTATTCCTAGCCTAACCACTAGATTTCAGAATTAAAAACAGCGTTCTAATATATAGTAAAAGCCAAACTGTGACAACCCTACTGGCCCTACTTTCCAGAAGCAAATATCTATCGTGCAGTGTCATCTATTAACTGTAATCTAGTGTAACTGTGAACATGGTTATAGCAAATACTGTCAACCTGTATGGCAATGGATGCTGTCAGGCAGATTGGTACAAAAGTCTTAACGGCGGTGGGAAAGCAAGGAGGGAGGAGTAGGGGAGTCCGGGAATATCTGGGCTGTAGCTGGCTGGACGAGTTGCCGAAATGGAACTACCAGTATTACCCTGTTAAACGCATTTTAATTCTCCCTTTTAAATCAATTGTAGTGTTCATGATTTTGTCCTCACATGTATATTTAATCTACTGCAGCCTACTAAGGAATTTAAAACAGACATCCTATGAGTAATTAAAATAAGTGCAGTATATTCATCAACTGACCATACCTGCCCGTTTAATGGACTTTATTAAAACTATTTTACACCACTCCTACAATAAATGTTCTTTTCTTCAACAATGTGCTCTTGTTCATAGTCCCATCACACTGAGCAGAGAACGATTGCACTTTATGCAGATGAGGTAATTTATAATAAATAAAATGGTATTTGTAGTGTAGCTCATTTTGCACCACCTTGGTGCTACTTCAGAACACAAAGGTGCACATTTATGCAGTTTGGAAGTGTGGGGGAAGTAGAGAAAAAATTAGATTAGTGTGTGGGGTGAAGGAGACGTAGAGGTCTGATGGAGCTGTGCAGCATACTATGTCAAACAAGACGAGGGCTATTCAGTCTGTACCCTTGAGTGCAATGAAGGAACTATCAATACTCGCCAAAAGGGGGGCTAACTTGCCAAAGGCAACGTAATGGTGCCGCGATCTGATGGCTCTGCGAACCAATGCAAAGTCGTAGACGGGACCGCCTTCTAGCTGGCATCAATCGCTACTTCTTTGCAGTGAAACGCACAATTCGCCATGCCATGGCAACACTAACAGCTGAATGGTAGGTTCCGGCTACAACGGAAGTGTCAACTCGCATGCTCAATCCGAACTGTCACTCAGATTCTCGTAGAAGACAAGTGGGCGTTTCTTATAGGTCTGCCTCTTTTTCCTACGCGCCTGTCCCACTGTCAGTCGCCTCTTGATGATTGCTGCAGAATAAAACACAGAGAGAAGACAAACTGTAAGAAAACTGAACATCGCTTAGCCAGACACATGCATTTACTGATTGTTACACTGTGCCAAAGGCTCCTGTCGCTCTCCCGCCTCACTAGTCTACCGCTAGAAGTCTCCCCCACTGAATTCAAGAGAGAATACATAATTCACAGAAAGACAACACAGCAACTACACCCTGGAGGCATCTCAAAATTCATTCCGTCTCTCCCAAAAGCAATTTAATTTTAAAATCTTTGGAAAGCATATGTGATTATGAAGTGCATAGTTTCAAAGAACGCATAAAAAACCCAAATTTAAATACACTCTTCGGCGCTGGTCACCAACACTGCCACTCTTCCAGTGTATTCATAACCATCTCACCCTTTTTTTTGTACCCAAGAAACTGTTTGACAAACGTTTTCCCATCTGGGTCAACATCCACACAGGACAGCAACCCCCACTGCTGCTCCATAGGAGAGTCACCCTGCCTGCGTGATACAGGTGCCACACCACTGAACCCTTGGCCCGCCACTGTCCTGCATACTCGAGGAGGAGACCAAGCTATGAATGTGTTGATCTTTCACCCCGGAAGGAAATACAACTGGAGTCACCCGCGTAGCTAGGGGGGTGCGGTCCGCCCCAGGCGGCAGCATTTTGAGGGCGGCGGCCGCGCGGCACTGGCCCGTTGCGGCAGCCTTTATAATTTATTTGGGGACATTGACTTCTGTCAGTCAGTGTCCTCAAATAAATTATAAAGGCCGCCGCAACGGACCAGTGCAGCGCGACCGCCGTTTTGGAAGCGTTTCTCCAGCATGGTTCCTCTGCGCAGGCGCAGCAGCGCGGCACGTTAGAGCTGCAGGAGCCCTCGAGCGCCTCTCCTGACCCCAACTTGACTTGGGCCAGAGTTCCAACGCGCGGGCGTTGGTTAACTATGGAAGCTCCAGCGTACATCAGCTCTACCTCCAGTCCCCAGTGCTGCAACGCGCTCGAGCCTGCCAGGTGAGGGCTTCCTTGTGGCGGTGAGGGCTCTGCTCTGCAGGTTAATTTAAAATAATTTCTTTTGAGTGACGTTATCGTACTGAGTTATGTACAACCATTTTCGCCTGTATATCACAGTAAGGAAATACTTCCCGTGGCCCCAATTATGCGTGGGTCTCTGAATCATGCCTCCGGCGGCGACGGCGTTTACAGCGGGAGTCGTTGGGGCCCAGTATTAAGTGAGTCAGGTGTGCCAGGAGTGAGGGGTCTCACTCTATTTCAATGTGTTTTACAAATTATAAACGCTTTGTAGCTTAGCACGCTCCGCGGTTATCTATCTGCAGCTGTTTGCCCTGTTAAAGCTGAAGATCTGCAGTCACACGCGTGTACCTGAATCCCATCTCCGTCCTCACGTTTTTTGTTCCCATTATCCGCATGTATTTACAAATCCACCTCATAAACACTTATTGTGAAGCGACCGGCACGTTTAAAAACAGGCGGCACACTGAGGAGCACTAATTGGAGATTTTGTTACGAAATTTTGTTCCTCCAGAGAGGCTCCAGGCATCCACTGTTGGGCTCCTCTATCGGTCTTCCAGTGAGAGGGAAGCTAGCACGACCTCCCACACCCTATCACGACAAACAAGTGCAGGCTTTCGCAGGTTTAAAGATGAAATGTACAGCATAGATGTTTTTGTTCTATGTATTAATATTGCAAGCAGTGTGAGATCTTTCAGCCTCAACAAGCTTCTCTGAGCCGCTTAATACAAACAGAAGTGCAAGGTCACCATGCACATGCTGCATCTAGAGTCAGGGGCCCTAAGGTAATGGAGGCTCATATTATGTGGTAGAGGTGATTAAATTATGTGATAAGGTAAATTGAATTATTTTGTATACTATTCCGAAGTTGCAAAACGTACACCACACAGGGCACTTACCGACTCTAACCCACATGTGTGATAACAGGGTCAGAAACCAGACAAGACCCCTGCCCCTTCTGTGGGTGACCAGTGTACAATTATAGACACAGAGTACTTACTGAACCTATTCCACCAGGTTGCCCACTTGTGCAGTAAAAGGCTCAGAAAAGGTGTATTTATAATCTCAGAAAATGTAACCTACACCACACTCGTAGCTATAGAACAGTCTCCCAGCATGTGACCGTGTTTGCAGTAATTATGTATTTTTGGTTTAGTCCGCTACCTTTTACCACGTTGCTGGATAAACTGCAGATCAGTAAGATGCTCTGGAAGAATGAAAAAGTAGTGTTTTTTTGTGTTTTAACTAAGTTTGAATTTTTTAATGCATACATTTCCTTTGAATGTCCTGTTGTGTGTCTGTTGATTCACGAGCTACGTACCCCCGAGTATAACTCTGCATCTGAAGCCACATCATGGAAGTGCAGCCACCAACACCTGTCTACATTGGCCAGACAGTGGGAAGTGGCCCAAAAGGCCAGGTAATGGAATACACATATCGCTCCAGCAAGTGCTCAACCCTGTGAGCTTTCTTGATGCAAATACCCAAGCTGTCCATTGTAGGAGACAAAGATGATTCCTCTGGATGCAGCAGAATGAAATTGAAAAAATATATGTTACAATTTTCTGCTTTACTTATGAGTTTCTCACTAAAATCAGGGAAGAAAGTGTGATTGCGAGCCACTTATGGGAACTAAGGCCAGCCAGTAAGCTGTTTAATAATTTCTCATGAGGGAGATTTTAGGCTTCTGGGGAGATTTTAGGCCTGTGTGGCTCCCATCAGTCCCCGATACTACCCTCCAAACATAGGGACTTTAAAAGTATAGTGTTTATTTTGTAATGCAAATGACAATCTGTTGCATCCAGAAAGTATTATTTTTTGTATTTAACTGCACGTTTGATTGGATGTGTGCACAGAACTTTAATAAAGTCCTGCCACTGAATGACTTGTTTAATATCATGGTTACACATTTGTTTAACACTATAATCAGGTGACAAGGATATTAGGTTAGTGCCCTTCCTTTCTGGTGCTTTGTTGCAGTTTTACATTGTTCTTAGAGTTTTTTGTTGCTCAAATGGGTGTAATTTCTGATATTTATATGTTTCCCTCGTCTTCATTGCTTGATTTTGCTTGCGAGAACATGTCACTCATAGTCGTTGAAATGTCACTCATAATTACTCTGACATTATGAAAATGTCACACATAGTAATCTGAAACCTTGACAGCTATGCAATGTTTAGCCATATCGCTTGAAAAGCTGCATTACATTGCACATATCCGCACCCCCCGCATGTGGTTCTCTCTGTTTTCGTAAAGCACTGCAGCATTTTAGAAACTAAGTACTCTCCCCCCTCATCCGGCCTGGTTCTGCCCCATCTGCAGGACTCACCTGTAGTATCCTGAAGGTGCTGCAAAGTGAATTGTGGTCAAACCCAGTGTGGTGGACCGGTCTGCAGACATTGCTGAGGTCATGGACGGGGCAGATAGGGTACAAGGGTCCTGCACAAGCTATGAGTGAGATGTCACAAACAGGGTAGGTAGAACTGATATAAGTTTTGGGTTTCCTTCTGCTTTACCTTCATCGGCGCAGCTAGGTGGGGGCGGTCCATCCAAGGCGGCACTCTTTTGGGGACCGGGGCTATCTAGCCCTGGGCCGTGTCATATATGTGCATGTAACTTGCATGATCGAGGTAACTATTAGCGGCGATACTACGTATCTCTCGGACCTCTTTCAAGTGCTCGACGCCCTTTTTCCCCAGCACCCCCCTAGGGGGGCGGCAATCTGAAGGATATCCCCGGGCGCCACAAGCTCTAGCTACGCCCCTGACTGGAGTTTCAGGAATGTGTTTGTCAACCATCTTCCTGTCGTGGGTAAACACTCTTGGGAGAGGTCTAATTTTGCGGGTTTTTTTCATGCTCGAGTTTTTCAAAGAGGTGTACTTCTGAAGAAAACAAAGAACTCACTTAATGTATTCTGTCCCTTTAACTAAATAGTGTTATGTGGGCTTGTGCAAAAGTATTTTAAAATGTAACTAAAAATATAAATCGGTTTAGATTAAATAGAATTTTCACTTAAGAAGTATCATAATATGGATGTTATAATGACACTGGAAAATTGTAGCATACTCATTTGAGCAAAGAAAACATTTGAAAATACGGTTAACCTTTCCTCACAGTTTGGCCCCTACTTGGGGTCATCAAAACCCCATCAGAAATGTATGGTACAAGGTATTTATTTAAAGTAGCAAGTAATGAAATTTAGCCTGACATTCTCAAAATCATACATGCATCCATCAGGGCTTTTGTCCCAAGTCTCAGCCTGTACAAGTGTTTCCAGTCAGCGGAAGTGTCCTTCCTAGATGATGCATGAGATGCTTACCGGACACAGTCTCCTGTCCTTCCTGGTCGCTGTCGGGTGGCCAGTATAAGCTCTCGCTCTTACGGAATTTCCTCCACAGTCTGGTGTACAAAACAGCAAGGGTCAACAGAACAAAGAGGAATGTTAGTGCCGCAGCAGCCCAGGCAGCTTCTTCTGTGCGAGGGGTCCTGACAAACATGTCCACCGCAGCTCGTGGGACCTCTTGCCCACTCTGTCTGTGTTTTGTGCTGGCCAAGACCCCTGCCTGGGCCAAGGCCTGGTGGCCGTCTGAGGAGCCCAGCGGACAATAGCATTGCTCTTTTTTAGCACTTTCACCATCTCCTTTCTCTACCATCCTCGTAGACATGGTGCTGCTATTCATGGCATCTGGGAGTTCCAGCCTGGAAGCACCGTCTTTCACATCTTTGGAGGGAGTGGAAGGGCGGCCATCTCCGGTTGCCACCCCTTGTCCCTCATGCCTTACCGGATTTGAACTGTTCCCACTTTCCCTTTCTTTCTCATGCTCGGAGAAAGCATGACTCTGGGAATAGTTCATGGATTCTGCCACAGGTTCTGAAACATTCATAGTGACAAGTCCACTCTTCTGAGAATTTTGCAGATTAGAGCCTCTTACGATAAAACCCCCCTTTTCGTGAAAATTGACTGTTGGTGGCAACTGGGTTGTAGAAGTCCTTTGAAGGCTCATCACATTGTCAGGCAGTAGTGCAGTACCTTGTGAGATTCCTCTGGTCTTGTTGTATTTCTGTCCTGCTGTTGCCTCCTGCTCCTTGCTGTCACCCAAGCCATCTCTACTTCTATTCGCTACGCTGTCAGTTGTGGAGTTACCCGTGTACCCAATGTGCTCCACAACGGATCTTCTGCTATCCTCCTTGCTTGCAACGTCCTTGCTATTTTCTGTCTCCCTATGAATAGCTCCAGTGTTCTTAGTCTCTTCCAGGCGGACACCCTCTTCCTTGCTATCTTCTGATACAAACTGTATGCCTGTGGGCTTGCTATCACTATCCCACCCACTTTTTGAACTGGGAATCGCTACTTCTAGCTTTACTCCATCATCTGGAGAGGTGGGGTGATTTATGGAAGCAGGTCGGTGCGTAAGAAACAAACTGTCCGGTTGTATTGTAGGCCTTGCAGCCTCTCTGACTCCCACACCATCTCCAGGGCGACCCTCAGGGTCTGATGTTGAAATATTGTTCAAATACCCTCTGCTGGTCACAGGATCTGGCGGTACGGCCCTTCTTTGCTTCATCATCTTATTGCGGATTATGGTCAATCGTTTTGCTTCCGGTTTCCTTTCTTTGGTGACTGCAATGTCCTGCGATAGATAAAAGCTCTTCTTCCGCATCTGAGAATAACAAATGAAAAAGATGCATAAAGATTAAAATGAACTGAGGCAACAAGCGTCTCACTGTCCCTAAATCCGGCAGGGCAGGTGCATGCAACCTTTGGTCCACCCTTCCCAGGAAGCATATCTGGTACCTGCCGCCACTTTTTAGCAAAACATTCCTATTGTTTAATATCTCTTACTCAGCATCCGATGAGAGCTAACTTTTGTAACCTGTCTGCTGTGGGCTTTTTAAAAATTATTATAAAAATATTTCCAGACTAACAAAGGAAAACTATGCTTTCAGAAAGAAAAAAACATACTTATGTAAAACCAATAAAGCACGTATTGAATTTAAATGTGAGCAAGAGGACACATTTTACTAAACATAGCTATAAACATATTTGGTCAGCCCCATAAAAGTTTACAAAACTTCCCCAAATGTCATTCGTGCTTGAATGTTATTCCTAGATAGATAATTTCCAGACCAGCCAAACTAGTCATCTCTTGCAATCAAAAGATTCGTCTTGGGTTTGGTTTTCTAATTCTTTAACACCATTAAGTTTCCCATCACCCAACCGCTTAAGAACAAAGATCTGTCTGTAGCTGGCCAATTCAGGATACGGACAATGATGTAAAAATTCTAATTTTTATTCTTTATTGCCTGGTCTTTACCCTGTTCCCACCACAAGGCAAATAATTTAATTAGAGACTAATATTATCTTAATAGAATTTTCTGCTGAACCAACCAAAGTCACAAGTTTGGCATAAAGCACATTATCAGTCCTAAAGCAGTCAGCCACCTTTCTAAATCAATCACAAGTTCTGATTCCCAATCCTTTATTTTCAGTTTTTATCACGGGTACAACCACATCAAGAGCCACGAACATAACAACCTGCTTAGAGAGACAATACTACCCAATACAGCTTCCATTACTATAACTCTCTCAGTATTTCCTCTAGTTCTATTGTGTTGCTATCCTAACTTTTCTTAATTTTAAATGAATCCAGATTTCTCCTACATTTAATCCAAAAACCACTGCCTTTAAAATTAGGACTTTAAGTTGCTCTAAACCTTCTAGCCTATCTTCCGCACACCAAGTCCTGGCACTCCTGTCAAATTCCAAGAGGCAGTATATACATAATGGTTTCTTTTTTACTAGTCCAAGGAGAATCCACTCCCTTTCTACCTCTTTCAGAACCTGCATAGTAGCTACAGTGCTTTGAAATAACTTCACGCTACTGCTATACCCCAATTCAAACAAAACTGTAATCAGCAATTGCTTCCCATGTAAAGTTGAACCCTTAACCTAATCAGCTGCAATAACATTACCCAACATAAGTTTATTTTATAATAAAGGGACTAATATTCCCCACAAAAAAGAGGATTGACTGGCAATTCAAATTCACAGGAGTCCACCATATGGACTCCTATTTTGTTGTACCACTCAACCTACTCACGTGGTTTAGCCTCCACGGTGCGTCAGATGTGATTTTTTTTGCCTGTCACTTTACCCTTGATCTTCCAGGCTAGCACTTCTCTAGAAATACAGTCAAATAAGATACTAGCTGTGGGGCAAAAATTAGAATGAGGTATGGGGGCTCCTCTGTAGTGTTCAAGGACTATCTAAAGCCCCCTCCTGTTGTAACTCAGCCTCTTTACTATTCCATAGTGCAGTTGATCCCTACCTGGGATCCCACAACTACATACTGCAGAGGAATCAGCTGGGCAAACTGAATCTTCTCATATCTGCTCTTTCCAAGAGTGCTCTTGGATAACGGGTCTCACCTTAAATTGTGGTTTCGGATAAAGCATCTTGTCCTCATTCAGACTCGCCACAGCTGGACGTATAAGGAGGTAGTCATAAGTATTGCCTTTAAGCTCATATTTCGAGGTATGCGGAGTGTGCTCGTGCAGCCATGTCAATGTCTCAGTCAGGTTGATCTGCTGCATTTCGAGTGTTGCAGCCCAGGATGCCAAAGCAAGTGGCTGAAGCAAAGAAGGAAAAAAAACAGAGGCTCAGGTGTAGGCAAACCAAGACAGACTTCACAGGCCTAATGAAAACTCCTGAGAAGTGAGATACATCACATCTGCTAAGTGGCCAAACCGATGGCAGACACAACAAGAGATACAAATTCTTTCAACAATCAAAGAAATGACAGAATTATAATGAACTAATGTTACAAGTGCTAACTGTAGTTGTGGGGATATGATGACTAACAAACTACATGGTACAAACTCACTCAGTCTGTCCATCTCCATAAGTAGTCACTGATTCTGTATGCCCAGCATAGGCTAACATAAAAAAAGGTCTCAGAGTTTAAGCAGCCTGAAGAGCCTTTGACCCTTCACATTCTAGAGACAAATGGGAAAGGTTCTGCACCTCCAATCTTATATTTATCCCCCCCCCTGCTGATTGAACAGCAAAGGATCCTCACAGGACAGGTGAGGTTTTGAGCAATGAAAGCTTAACACAAACCCCCCCTACTCTAGGGCTAGGACTATGTATTCAATGTCAAGTAGACTGCCTCTCCTCAAATCTGTGATGCTGCTGTCCTTCCAAGATCGATCTCAAGCTCCTTAGTAAAAGAGCAGTCCACAGTTCCCCAATTGAATCCCCTACATCCCAAGTCTCTTTTCTTACTGCGGGTCTGAAGGTAAATGTAGCAATGATAGACTGCATCAGCGTTCTGACTTTGCTAAGACGGGCTCACTCTGGCCTGCCTAACTGCTTCTCTGTGTACAATGATTTCTTTTTTATATATATATTTTTATTGATTTTCCATACAGGTGTACATATAACAAATAGACATTCCGCGGTTACATTGGTCTGCTCATAAGTTCTCTGTGCTGGTCTTTGCGTTTCAGTGTAGAGCGCCATTGGAACACATATGACGAATACATATAACATATAACGAGTAGGCAATTGGTTCTGTGTAAGGATCGTTCATAACGCGTGGGTCAGTCCCAACTGATGGATATATATAACATACAACACCTTGGGTGGAGACTGCATCAGTTATCCCCCTGTTATTTACGGTGGCTTGTGTGTGTCATGATATCTGTCCAGGGATGACCACATCTCCCTATTGCTATTTCTCCAAGGGGATTGTCTTAGTGTCGCTGTGTCTGCCCCTCTTAGGAAAGTGACCCAGTTCAGCCATTGTTTAAAGGTGGCTTTGGTGGTGTCTTTCCAATTGGTTAGAATTGTCTTGGTTGCGCTAGTGAGAAGGAAGTCTAATAGGTTTCTGTCCTGTTGTGAGACAAAGACAAAGTCTGTGTTTATGTGTGCAGAGATAAGGGTGCTGAATTCGTGTTTTAGGGTGCAGCCTAGGACCTCTCTGATGTACTTGAACACCTTCTTCCAGAAGTTGTTGACTTTACAGCAGTGGAAGACAAGGTGGGCTAGGTCTCCCCTCTCTCTGTCGCAGTTCCAGCATCTGTTGCTGTCTGTTAGGCCTAGTCTTGCTAGTCTAGCTGGTGTCCAGTGTAATTGGTGCAACAACCAGAATTTTGTTTGGGCTAGTGTTGGTGATATAATGTTATGCGAGGAGGCCCTCCATATGGCCTGTACTACCTTTCCCAGAATTCCGTTTTTTTAACGTTGAGCTTAGTGGTGGCCGGGCGAAGGAGTTTGTACAGCTGCGATGTCTGATGGCCTATCTTATTAATATTCTCCATGTATTGGAATATTGATGGGGTCCGTCTGTCTAGGTTAGCTCTTGTGATGGCTGATTTGATTGCTAGGAAATTATATAGTTCTAGTTCCGGCAGGGTATGTAACTCCTTTATGTTGTTGAACGTGAGAGGAAGTCCGCTCAATTCCATCTGGGCTGGATGTGAGATCCTCGTTTGCCTCCATGTTGGTAGATCGAGAGGTCTGCCTCTGTACTTAATCCTGGCGTTTAGCCAGAGCGCTGTCCATACGGAGTTCTTTATACTTATCTTTAGTCTCTGGTCTACCATGAGGAGGGCTTGTTTTGTTATTTTGAGAATAGGGTTCTCTTTCAATGCCTTTTTGTGGGCGGTAAGAAGGGCTAACGGCTCAATGTTGCCGATGATGGCTCTTTCTAATGTTAACCAGGATGGGGTGTATTGTTGGTTGCTGAGCACCCAATGCATTCCCTGTCTGGCTATCGCGGCCCATTGGAAGGTTCTCGGTTCTGCTATGTTAAGGCCCCCCTGTTCCTTCTTTAGTCTAAGTTTTGCTAGGCTCAGTCTTGGTTTTTTGTCTTTCCAAATGAATTTGTTCAACATTTGATCTAGTTTTTTGTAGAATTCTTTAGAGAGAGGTAGAGGGAGCATGCCGACTAAGTAGTTGACGATCGGGGTGATCATCATTTTGACTGTCTCTATTCTCCCCCACCATGATATGTATTTTGGAGACCATTTTTCTACTAATCCTTTTATCTTGTCGAGGGTTTTTTTCATTCAGTTTTACTGTACTTCTTATGTTCCTGGCAAAATTGATGCCTGAGTACTTGATGGCTTTCGCCTGGCATGCCAGCCCCGTACTGCCTAGAACTTCTTTAGTCGTATGCATGTTTGGTGGCATGCACTCCGACTTTTCTTTGTTTAGTTTATACCCGGAGTGAGATAGGTGTCAATGGTGTGCATAAGGGCGGGTATGGAGGTGGTTGGGTTCTCTGTTGTGATTAGTAAATCATCGGCGTAGGCGGCCAGTTTCGTTGTGTTTTCGTTCGTTGTGATACCTGTTATGTTCTTGTCCCTGATGATGTCTCTTATCAGAGGTTCTAATGCCAGTAGGAACAGCAGTGGTGATAGGGGACAACCCTGCCTGGTCCCACTCTGAAGGACAAATTCGGTTAATGTTGTACCGTTTATAGCTATTTGGGCTTTAGGGTTTCTGTAGAGGGCCATGACTCTCCTTATGTAGTTTTCTCCTAAGTTGTTTGCTTGCATGCAGTGCTCGAGGAAGTGCCAGGAGACTCTGTCAAAGGCCTTTTCTGCATCGAGTGTGATTGCAACTGCTGGGTTAAGCGATTTCGAGCATAGTTCATAGATTTGGCATAGCAGACGGGTGTTATCACTTGACATGCGTGTCTTCATGTATCCAACCTGAGTGTTACCTATTAGTTGTGGTAGGAGTTTATTGAGTCTTGTGGCCATTATTTTAGCGTATATTTTACAGTCAAGATTAATGAGTGAGATTGGCCGATAGTTTTTTGGCCATTGTGCGTCCTTGCCTTCTTTGGGGATCACTATGATGCAGGCTTGCGCCATAGTTTTGGTAATTACTCCTTTTTCCCCGCAGTGGTTGAAGACTTTTGTTAGTGCTGGGGTTAATTGATCTGGGAAGTATTTTTATAATGGTGCCGTGTATCCGTCCGGTCCCGGAGCCTTATTGTCCTTGAGAGTCTTAATGGCTACGCTAACTCCATGAGCTCTGATGTCCTGCCCTAAGCCGGGTGCTTCCTCATTTGTGATCTAAGGTAGGTTCAGTTTGTCGAGGTACGCTGTCTTTCCCTCGTAGTCTAAGTTTTCGTCTTTCTCATATAGTTCCTTGTAGAATTCTGTGCAGGTGCGTATGATATCCTTGTGTCTGGTGTGCGTTTTGTTTTTGTTGTCGGTTATTGTTGGGATGTGGTGTTGACTTTGGTTGTATTTGAGGTATGATGCTAGTTTTTTCCCTGCCTTGTTTGCCTCGCATAAGTTTATCCCCTTGTACTTTTTTATCCAAAGCCCTGCACGTTCGCTTAGTATTCTATTATATTTGTACTTTTTCTTGGTTAACTCAGTGAGGAAGTGCTGGTTGGTGGTGTCGGCAATGTGCTGTGTTTCTAGCCTTTTGGTCTCCTCCTCTATTTGGGACAGGTGGGCCTTTGCCTCCCTGTCTTTCCTCGCTTTGATTTCTATTAGCGATCCTCTAATCTTTGCTTTCAGAGCATCCCAAAGGGTTTTGGGGTCTACATCTGGTGTATCATTGATTGTGAGGTATTCCTCGATGGCTGCTTTTATTTTGCTCCTGTCTTCTT
This sequence comes from Lissotriton helveticus, assembly GCF_964261635.1. Lineage (NCBI taxonomy): Eukaryota > Metazoa > Chordata > Amphibia > Caudata > Salamandridae > Lissotriton > Lissotriton helveticus. The sequence continues at coordinate 357,331,972 of NC_136061.1, forward strand.
GTTTTGTGATGGTGGCTGAGTTAAGTCGCCATCTGCGTGTTATGTGTTCGTTGTGCCTGCCCTTAATCTGTATGCTTATGCATGCATGGTCGGATATGGATCTGGCTGCGATGTCTGTGTGTTCAACTAGTTTTGTGTGTGTGCCTGATAGGAGAATGTAGTCTATTCTGCTGCATGAGTTGTGTGGGTGAGAATAGAAGGTGTAGTCCCTTATGTCCGGGTGCTGTAATCGCCATGGATCCTCTAAGTTGAATCTACTGCATATGTTGTTTAGTGTCTTGTGTGATGCTGGTGTGTGGGTTTCGGCTCTTGTTTGTTTGTCCAGTATTTGGTCTAATACTAGGTTAAAGTCCCCGGCTACTACTGTCATACTACACTCGTTGAATGCCTCCACTGTCTTCTCTACGCCTTTCCAGTAGGCAGTGTCGTCGTTGTTCGGGCCACATATGTTAACTACTAGTATTGTGTCCTCTCCTCTTCTAAGCTGTGTGAGCAGCAGCCTGCCCTCTGCGTCATGTTGTATTTTCTCTATCTTTATGTTGGATTTAGAATTGGTCAGCGTGATGACCCCTCTTTTTTTGCCCACAGCCGGAGAGCGGGCCACCTGGTCAATCCACCTTGTCTTTATTTTGCCTGCTTCTTCTGTAGAGAGTTTGGTTTCCTGAAGGAGGAATATGTCTCTTTTTGTTTTGGCTAGATAGTCTAATACTTTTCTTCTTTTAACGGGATGGTTCAGGCCTTTCACATTGAGGGAGATGATCTTAAGATCTGATGTGAGTGTGTTGCTAGTTGTTTGCGTCATTTATCGTGCTGCTGAGCGCTATAACAGTTTTTCCCTTTATGTGGTGTGGCTATTGGCGCAGCGTGTTTTGGGATCCCCCCGTAAGTGCGATTGGGAGTTGCCGGTGTTGGTGAACGATTCTCTTCAATGTATGCTGATATTGCGCCATGCGGACAGACATAATGTAACAGACTAACAACACTAGACAAGACGTAACATACTGGACTGACACCCCCCTTTTTACTCCCCAAGACCAGACTACCCACCGCCCCTCCCTCCCCCCACCATCCCCAATCTCTGCATTGTATTGTTGGCGTGCGACAGCAAGGTCCCCTCCGCCCCTTTTATGACCCCGGTGGGTATGTTTAACGGCAAGTTCATTCGGAACAATTAAAGTATATTGATAGTTCATCAGTCGGAGACCTTCTCGAACGTCGGGTATTGAGGTAGGTGTGCGTTTTTTTTGTTGTTTTTTTTTGATCTGAGGTAGTTGTGTTGTCATTGTTTTTTAGTTAAGTTTATGTTGGTCATGCTGGAGCGCAAGGCTAGCTTATTCTGAGCTGGAGTTTGAGATTGGTGAAGCGCCTCTCTTAGCTGTCGGCCCCGAGGTATCCATACGTTCTTTCGGTGGGCCCTGTAGGTATCTAGCTTGTTCGCCTGGGTCCTCGAATATTAACGTTGTTCCCTTGTTGTCTATTTTGAGTCTGGTAGGGCCGGCGAAGGAGAAGGTTATGTTTTCTTTCCTCAATTTGTCCCTTTGGGCAAGAAAGCTTTTTCTAATATCTACGGTCGGTTTTGAGTAGTCCTGCGTGAGGATGATTTTGTGACCGTTCCATTGTAGAATCGGGTTCTTCCTTGCTACTCCGAAAATTGTGTCCGTTTGGTGGGATCTTATGGGCTTGCATATTATTGGTCTCGGGCCGGGTCTGCCGATTTGTCTGTTGGCCGGGACTCTGTAGGCTTTATCCCGTTCAAATGGATTGTCGAATTGGATTTTGGTGAGTTCGGGGATGAGCTTTTGCAGGAGTGCAACGCAAGACCCTTCTTAGTCCTCCTCACCTTCTGGGACCCCTAGGATTCTTATGTTTCCTTTCCTGCTTCTGTCCTCAAGCTCAGCTGCCTGTCTTGGCAGATCTGATGTAGCCTTGGCGATGCAGCCTATGGTCTTGCTTGTGATTTAGGCTCTGTCCTCAATGTTGCTTACCCTTTGCTCCACAGCTTCAACCTTGTTGTTTGTTGCATGAATGTCCGCTCTTATTGCTGCTAGTTCCAGCTCTATCTTGTCTGTTGTTTCTTTCGTGGACTTAGCGAGGTCATGCACTTCTGCCAGTTTTTTGAGGATGCTGTCCAGGGTGCTACTTATGTCCGCTTTGTGTTTTATGGGTGATTCAGCACCACTTTCTGGTTTGTTTTTCTTCAGTTGCTGTGCCAGCTTGTCTTCTCTACCTGCCATTTTGGTTACTCGCTTTGTATCTTCTTCGCTCCGCTTTCTTGCAGATCCGCTTGTTCTAGCCCTTGTGGACTTGTTGTATGCAGTTCCGCTATGAGTGCAGTTAGGTGGGGCAAGATTGTGTTGTTGGGTTCGTTCGCCTTTATGGACGTTTCTGCCGCTAGCTTTTGTGGTCCTGTTGAGTCTGTTCTTGTTGGGTGGTTGTTCTTCTTACGGGCCTATCGGAATATGGTGTTTGCTGTTGGGTGTGTGCCTCGTTTTTGATGTTCTCGGGGGTCTTGCTCAGACTGTTTATGACTCACAGGTACTCCTGATGTTATTCCGTGTGCCGGCTGAGCTATTTTGCCTATTTTGCCAAAATGATGATCATTGGGTGCTGCCGAGGTTGAGATTATGTTTTACTGCGGCCGGCGCTAACATTCGCTGTTCTCTGGAGCTTTCCTGGGTTTTTCTGCACAATTTGTGCTTTTCTCTGGGCTCTGCCCTTTGGTTTCACACGTTATCGCCGCCTCTCTCTCTCGTTGGGCAGCTTTCTGTCTTGTCTATTGTCTGTGCTGGCTGCGCTTTTTGCCCATCCCGAGGTCTTCTGCCGTAATGCTTTGTGTTTTTGCCGATTATGCCACGCTTCTCGTACTGTACTAAGATGGCGCCCGCGTAATGCGTGGGTTTGGGTTTCAGTTTCGGTTTCGTTAAGCTGTTAGTGCTTTCCGCTATTTAGGTGATATATATTAGGTGCTTAGCAGTCAGCCGTTTTAACAACCGCGCGCTACCCTCCCGCTCACCTTCCGACGCACTCTGTATCGTCTTTGGGGTCACCGGCGATTCCGCTTGCTGTCCCAGCTGATTCTGCCGCGGTACCAGTACTGCACTAAGATGGCGCCTGCGGGATGAGCCTGAGTGTGGATTTCGGTTTCGTTATAGTGTTAGTGCTATCTGCTATTTAGGCGATCACGGTCAACTTTTACCTACCCCTTGCACCTCCTTTTTCCACTTCCTACAGCTCGATCATGCTCCCTACCATAACTCTCCTGCTCCCGCCCTACTTTTTTGGGTGTCAAGTTGCCAGACACTTAAGGCCAGTTAACCTCCAATTAAACTGGAGTGACTGACTGCCACCAGACATCTTCTGCCATTTTAAGGGCCTGAAAGTATGAAACACTAGCTCTTGCTAGAAGCAGTGTGCAGTTCCACACCCTCACAGTGACAGAAAAAAACAAGTTCAAACTAAACATCTGCAAGCAATCAGTTTGTGCTTTCTATGGTGAGGATGTCGTTTGGCAATCCGGGGCACTAGTGAAGCCTGTAACTTCATGCATTACAGACCATGCACCCAACGACAGGGCCAAGCACGATGATCAGTGTGCATGACTGGGCTGCAGCTTGCAACTAAGTCAGTTACCATACAGACTGTGTGGTGACTGGCCATACTGCAATTCACATCAATAAGAGACAGGCAGAAAGACATAGGGAGAGTGAATGAAAGATACAGAGTGAGAGTGTGTGTGTGTTTCTATTCGTCCGTCTGAAAGTCCATGGCTTCCCATCAATTATACCATGTGGCTCACTAGTGGCATAGTGAATGCCAAGCTAGACATAATGAAGTATCCTTGGCATGATTATATCCACCATGACATAATGTGACCCTGAAATGATGATAGTAGTTCTTGCCATACTGTAGGAATCTCTTTCATAAAGCTGCCCACTCCTGATATACCATATTTTCTCGACCAGAACGAGAAGATTCCTGATGTCTGGGCAAACCGGGCCCATAGCTATGCACCCAACAGCCTGATGGACGTCCTTCTATGCTACTTGTGATTTGAACTTGCTTGCATATTAATTTTTCCTGGCTAGATCTTGGGATGGCTGGGCATGTAGGGTAGAAATAATGCATGTAACTATTTGGTATCAAGACCCTCCAGCGCTTTCAAGGTGTTACACCGAATTGTAAATCGTATTCTTTGAGACACTAAAAGCCAGTGAATGTCTTTTAAGACCAGTAGGATCTGAGCCTGTTTCTTTAAGCTAAGGCAGAGTCTGGCTAGTTTGTCTTGTAGATGTTATAATCTTGTGATCTTTCTTAGGGCTTCTAGTGTAAACAGTTTCTTCAGTAAAAGAGCCATAATACCATTGATGGGCTGTTCATTTTAATGCAGTGTTGAAAGAGGGGAAGATGCTCCAGAGTAGTACGATGGGATTTGCTGCTTAAATGAAACGGTCTTGTCAAGCCATACTACTGGGTCTTTTACTGCATGAATAGGAATGGTGTTGATTTCTAGCTCATTCACAGGGATGAACAGTAGACTGATAGATGATGTTTTTCCTTCTCCAAGCATTTCGGTCTTGGAGCTGTTGAGACAGGGACAGCTCTCTTTTAGACAACAGTTTATATGTTTGTATGTAGTATGTCGTAATTTCCAGGAATTTTCCAGATTATGTACAGCTTGCAATGGCTACAATACAGCTATGAACCAGCTTATGTCAAAGAACATCCAGAACTTTGAGAACAGGATTTGCATGCTTGTCCCCATCAAACCGGTTCGTAGTTTTTTTCTGACTGAGTACAAGCTGTCCTATGTGACATTATTATGCAATTTAGAAGTTATTTTAATTTATTTTCTAAAGCGCACGACTCACCCTGGGGCATCTCGGCGCTGCCTAGAAAGTAGTAACCTGAGGATTTGAAAGGACCAGAGTGAATCAGAGGAGCAATTAGAACAAAAAGCTTTCAACAGTTTCCTAAAAATACAATAGCTGGAGATTTTACGCAGGACTAGGGGGAGCTCCTTCCAATATCTTGGCGCAAGATATGAAAATGCTCTGGCCCCTGTACGAGAAGTGAGCGTCTTTGCTCTTTCATCCTTAGTCCCAGACATCCATATGATTAATGGGTGATGAATAGTGGAAAAAAAGAACCTCATCAGAGCCTAAACTTAACAGCCAACCCCGGGAAGTGACTGTGTGCGGACAACTGTAGTGTTCACCCCAGCCTGGGTATTCGCCAATGACTACGTGACACATGTAGCTTAATATCACATGTCTTTATTCTTCTGCATGTAACTGTAAACTCGACATTCTGCTGTAACACCTACGTCACAGCTCTAGGGAGCCCGGCAGGAACCAAAAGAGTTCTGTCATAAACACTCGTAAAAAACTACATCTCTCCCTCTCTTAAATAAAAATTTACATTTTTTTGTACACAAATCATCAAATACACACATACATTTATATCTCTTCAAAGACGGTGAAAAAATAAGTCATTGGTTTTTCAGACTCAGTCTTTTGTTCACCCCTTCGATCAGGAGATCAATGAGTTGAATACCCAAAGTGAAAAGAGTGTCTGGTTACAGACTTTTCAGGACACTGGGCAGTCACCATATGTACCTGGGCAGATACCACACGGAAGGGTTCAACATCATAGGGAGAATCAGACTGCCTTCTTTGAATCTGCTAGGCGATCACAAGATTGTCTTCTTTGAAACATGAAGATCTTTGCCCATCGCCCCTTGCTGGGATAGGCTTTAATTTTCTGTGTGTTAACCAAGTCCTTTATGCGAGCGGCCCTTTCACTACTTTCTCGTTGGTTGTTCCATTGAGGTAACATGGCTGTCATTGCTCTCCTGAACATCAAAGTCACAGGACTTTCGCCAGAGGTCGAATGCATTGTTGAACGATAGGCTTGTTGGGTAGAATTCAGTACAGTTTTCAACGTGCGCCCTTCTGCAGTTGCACACTGTACCACTTTCTTTAGCGTACACATAACATGAGAGCGGGAGTTTCACCCATCTATCCACATGCTGTTCCAATACCCCCATAGCAATCCCATAATTATCACGGATAACAATCTCCGGGTCACGGTGAACCCATATCCCCAGATATTTTACTGTTCCTGTGTTCCATACAAGAGGAAATTCTAGTTTGTGCGGTATAGTGCTCTTCGTCAGCGGCATCACCACCGACTTAGACCAGTTGATATGCAGGCCAGAAAAACAGGCAAAGCAAATATATTCACGCAAAAATGGTGCTAAATAAGTGTGAGGCTCACGTATAAACAGCAGCATATCATCTGCGTAAAGAAATATAATTACAGGCCGATGAAAAAAATGGAGAACCACACACTTATGAGATTGTCTGCTAAGACAGGCTAGGGGTTCCAACGTCAGAGCAAATAACGGTGACAGCGGGCACCACTGCCGTGTGTCTCTGGTGAGAAGTATAGGGTCCGATGTGCAGCCCTCCATCGGCACTCTCGCCGTTGGTCCAGCTTATACCAAACGCACCCAGTAAATAAAAAGAGGTGAAAAGCCCATCCGCTGTAGCACATAAAAGAGATAGCTAGCTCCATTCGATAGAATCAAATGCTTGTGCAGCGCCAAGCATAACAGTCGCCACCGGTAATTCTAGATTAAGAGTGTGGAGTGTAGCAAATAACGTCCAAAAATTATGGGAGGTAGAACGCTCCAGTATAAAGCCGGCTTGATCGGGCAGGACTACGTTTTGCATGAGCGGCTGAAGGCGATTGGCCACAACCTTTGCCAGAATTTTTACATCTATATTAATGAGTGGCAAAGGCCTGTATGATTCGCAACTATTCCCGGATTTATCTTTCTTGAGTAGTGTTATGAATAACGCCTCCCGGAGTGTCGACGGAACCTTACCTCATATGCTTCCGCATACATTTCTAATAATTAGGGGGCGAGTTCTTCAGCGTAGGCCTTGTAAAATTCACAGGGGAAGTCATCCGGGCCTGGCACTTTCCTATTGGGTAAAGCTTCGATAGCCGTTTAAATATCTTCCACTGTACCGGTTGATTCAAGTATTCCCTCTGGCCATCTGATAGCCAGGCAAATGCTGTTTGTGAGAGGTATTCATCAAGTTCCGCTACATCCGTCTCACCCTGGGAGGTGTACAAAGTCTCATAGAATTGCCTAAATTGATTTGCGATACCTGGGACACTATATTAGTCTTTACCTGCCTCATCTGTAATTTTCGTAATGAACTCCCTCTCCGAAAGGTTTTTAATTTTAGAAGCCAAATGATGTCCCGGCCTGTCCATATGCGCGAGCTCTATATCGCTTCGATATATACCTCCTCTCTTCCTCCGCTAATGCTGCGTGCTCTAGAACTGTCTTAATGGATGCCAGGGTCAACTCACAAAGCGTGGTTTCGTATTCCTGCTCCAGTTTTTTTAAATTAGTCTCAAGCTTAGACAATTGTCCTCTCAGATCTGCCGTCGTGCTGAAACAGGTGACCCGAACAGAAGCCTAGAACCCTTCCCAAAGTGTCCCAGCACTATCCACAGACCCCTTGTTGTTCTCAAAATATTGGGTGATGGCCTTGCAAATTGTCTCTGTGTACACCTGATCTAACAGTGCCTTACGCCTAAAGCATCATGTAAAGGCCCTAGGTGCTGCTTGCGGGACGGAGAGAGCAAGGCGGACAGGACAGTGATCCGAAAGTGTACGCGGTAGCCCAGTCACATCCACCACCCAGCCCACCGCTTCCTCACCCAGTAACCAATAATCTAGCCGGGACCACCTGCTGTGTACCATGGAAACAGTAGGGGTAGTGACTGCATTGTAAAGGCATGCAGGGTTCCATCATACAACCTAGCAGAAAGCTCTTTTTTCAACATTTATCATGTTCAGCGTTCTTTTGACCAAATTTGGTGGCACCCCTGCTCATGAACAGATGCCAGGAAGGGATTTGGACTGAAACCGCTCCAAATGGGGAAAAAAATACCTTGTTTGTCTCCGAGTGCTAATATTAGAATAGCTTCAGAATGGGAGAAGAAAGCAGGTCTAACAACATAATCACCCCGAGTAAGAGCGCCAGCCGTTCTAGGATGCTGGGTATGGTGGCTTAGCAGACTAATACGTCCACTGTCTGGGCCTGTATTCGACCTCACGGTCTCAGGTTCAAATCCTAATGGGCCCCCTCAGCCTCTCATCCTTTGGATATCAATAAAATGAGTTCCATTGAATTGGGTAACAATAAACATCTGTTCTCTGGTGCCTTGGTATCTTTGGGTGATACTGCGCTTTACAAATGCACATTTTTGGTTGGGGATAAGGCAGCCTTGAGCCCGACGGTCCCTTTTTGTCCACATATGGCGTCCATCCAGTGCCGTAAATGCAAATGGGGCCCCTGTAGAATTGCTAAATGGCGCTAAAGCCTTTCTAATTCTCAAAGATATTCATTGACCATAGGCTGAATGGGGTACCCTGAAGGGTTCGGAGCCCCCTGTAGGATTTAGCCCCCCCTGCGCCACATGGATGCATGGGTCTGCGTTCCACCCCTGTGCCCATCACCTCTCTGGCAGGTGGGGCAAAAGGTCTGAAACAACTCACAAAGGTGGCAAAGCTTCAAAAGCAGTGAAGACTCAAGGGGAGGGCCTAGCCAGTGACCACACGGCATCTGTAGGGGTCCATGGGGGTGCAGCGGTGGAAGCCGGCTAAAGGGAAGCTGTAAAGGTAGGAAATTAAGCCAAGACGCGACAAACATCCCAAACACTGGGGCAGCCAGCAAGAAATGAATTTTCTTTCTTAAAGCTTGGTAAACACATTGATTTTGGTTTAATTCTTTTGATGATAATCCCCCTGCGAGTGGAGGTCGCAAAGTATTAAGAAAAAATGACAGCCCGCTATCTTCCGCACGCTCTCCGGCAGATTATTTTAGGAGAGGGCTGAGTGGCCTGCGTGGAGGGGCTTCACGCTGGCCCCTGCAGCCTGTGAGCCTCAGGGGCCTACCAAGCTTTCGAGGACCCCCAATCCTTCAAGTGTTCATGATAAGGCTAATAAACGCCTGTGAGATGTGGGAGGTTCAGGACCCCTCTACACTCTCTGCGGGGGGGCGGGGAAGCATCATATTGCGTCACTGCTCGCGTGCCTGCGGTATTATTATTGCATGCTTCGTATTACGGCTCAACCGTGATTACCGCTCCATTAGCGTGTGATATTGCACCGGTAATGACCCACGGGAAGATGATTTAAACAGTTTTTTACTCTATTTTCTCTTTCTGTAATGGCAGTACTTAACATGAGTAGTAAATCACTGACAGTGCGACAACAAATGGTTCCATAATAACGGTTTTCATGTATCATACTCTGTTTTCCATTCAAGTCAGTCCACTGCTCCTATTGAGACGGACCAGAGTTGGGCCTCTTTCAAACTTCTTTAACAATCACAAGCATGTTTTGTTCCGCATGGGGCTCATCAGTGGGTTGTTGAAGACATGCCCTCAGAGTTCATGGGGTGGCAAATATATGTTTCCCTAAGAGATTAAATCTGAATTCAAAATTAATAGAAAAAGAACAAAAGAGTAGCCCCATTTCTGAAACAAGAGCAGATGCAAGAGTCCGCCATGACTGTGGCAGCAGAGCGGAGGAAGGCCGATGGACAGGTTTGAGGGGCCAGAGCATAAGGGGGAGGGGTGAGAGCTAAAACTCACCTGAAAGTTTTGCAGGAGGAGGGAAGGGATGAACAGAGGGCCTCGGGTAGGGAGGAGAGTGGGAAAGACTCATGGAGAGGGGAGCCTGATCGAGATTTCCGGAATAGCAGAAGAAACTGTCTCAGAGAGAGATAAACTGGGTTAGACTCTGGTTCAGATGTTTTGGGGGTTGTTGCGGAACCGTGTGGGATGGTGTGCGTGGGAGGTAGGGGTGTAAAGACGTAGGGCACAGACTCTGACGGACACTTGGGAGGGGTGAAGGAGAGATGTCTGCCCAAGAGCACACTGTGTGCTGGGAGCGAAACATGACTCCATGTGTCACTGTTCATGCAATGCGGTGTAATGTGTGGCTCAGAGACAGAAAAAGAACAACAGGTTAGTGTGCATGTTGGTTGTGTGTGGATGGTGGGTCCAACAGCAGCCGAGGCTGGCTCCCCCACCCCCACTCACCATAGGAGCAGTAAACGGGGTCTAGGCCACTGAAGGGGTCTGTCTGGCAAAGGGCAGTGAAGCAGTGACCACTGAGGCTCTGCAGCTCGCCCGGGGCAGAGGCCTGTTTGAATGGTGCAGGCTATGCCAAGCTGTGTTGTCTAGTAACCACCTTTAGAGGGGCCACAGGTGAAACGAGCACTCGGAGGAGGGAGGGTTGGGGGGAATGAGTTTGCAGGAGCTACACGTGGTGTAAGGACGAAAACGAGCTCAACCTAAGCGGCAAGACCCACATATTTCACAATACCAACTGAAAACCAGTGCATGGTATTGTTTGAGACTTCAGGTTTTAGCCTGCATCAAAATTCTGTGTTTTCCGGCGCGCTCTGAATCAGCCAGCGACCAGACCACAGTACTATGGGGTACAGTGATTTGTTTAACGAGGTGCCACCACTTTCGCTTTCTGTCGTAGTGCAACAAGGGTGGAGAGTGACATGCGGGAGAGAGGCTGGGGAGCGGAACTAATGTGGCGAAAGGTTAAAAAATTAAATACACTTTGTGACAGCAGGGGTACCTCTCCACTGCCACAGCATTAATCAACAGAGTGGAGGTGATCAAAGCACTATCGTAACACCTCGGGTGGCCGACATGGCAACTGGAAAAGTGCTGCAATATTCAAAAAGAAGCACCCAGAGTGGTCCCGACTCTACCCGCCCATCTCCTCAAAAGAGCGACTGCATCAGATCAGAGCTGCCGACTCTGGACCGGAGGATCAGTCTTCGAGCCTCAGTGAATCTGGGCAAATCCCTTAATCACCCCGTGCGGTTGCCGAATAATTGTACAAATTGGCATAAAAAAAGCAGTGATCTCAGAAGGGTGGCCGCGTAATGTAAATAGATACCGTGATGTTCCAGACAGTGCAGGAGAGCCGCGGGTCCCTCTCCAGCTGCTTGTCCTCGCTCAGCCGCTAGCTCAGTTCGTCGCACAGGGACTCGGGGCAACGGGGGTTGGGGGAGGCGGGAACAAAGTAAAGGACAACAAGATGGAAATTTAAAAAAATAAGATATAATTAAACATTTTGACCCACACCACAGGGATAGCATAAAGAACCTCTACCCAGCGGATCGGGTCGGTTCCAAATCCCACATGAGCCACGGTGGGAGTTAAAAAGCACGATCTAACCATATCAAACACCCTTCTCTGAGTCCATGGAGGTTACCAATGCCCTAGGATACCAAATTGGGTCTGTCTCATCTAGTACTCGGTATAATGCCCAAAGATTAAGCGAAGTATGCCTTCCGGGAGGGTATAAGTCTATGCTGGACTCTATGTATTAGGGACGGTAGGCATTGCTATAGCCTCACTGCCAGTACCGTGCTAAGTATTTAAAAATCAGCATCGAGACTGGGCATACTTAGTCTGAAAGTGCAACAGAATCTCCAGATTTAACAAAGCTTTAGTCCCTAAAGTTACTTCCGCTTTTGAAAAGTGAATGTTCCTTTCATGGACCTCTACAAAGGAATCTTGTAAGGACAAGTCATCAGCTTCCAGGGAAAAGAAGGCTGTGCTAATGCAGACACTGCATATGACCTGTGCTGAGCTTCACGCGGCTGGGCCCTTGAATATACTGCCTCACTTCGCCAACCTGTTGACTGTCTTATAAACGAACGTGAATGTCATTGTCACCTCTCCGCTATGTAGTCTCTTTCAAGCTGCATGCGATTGAGGAGTCTCAAGAGATCTCAAGCCAATAGATGTACAAAAAATACAGGTATTTACTGGATTGCTGTTTCTCAGGTAAGATGAGCAGAAAAACTGCAGATCCGCTATTGAAAACTGCTTGAGGCACGATGCTCATTGCTTCACCCTAAAGCATTACGGCATAAGAAGCACGATCCGGAGAAGTATAAAAAATGGAAAACAGCTACAAACCAAAAACAAACCATGATCCCACAGAATGGAATGATGGAAAGGTTGGTTCTAGTAAAAGCTAGTGGCAGAAAAAACAAGCGGCAGGGAAAGCGTTCGCTTTCACTTCCGCTTGAAAGAAAAAAAAGAAGCCCGCGAGTGGTGCGGGCGCGCCACTGCGAGCCTTGGCCTATTGGTGTCTATTACACGCACCAAGCGCGTAATAGACACCAATAGGCCATGGCCGGAGCAATGTGCCCGCCTTTGGCCAATTGCATGCAGTCTTTTATAAAAAGACGCACGCAAAGGCCAATTGCGAAGCACGCTCGTGCGTGTACGATTTCTAGGTCAGCTTCGATTCCCTGTTTTTCACCTACTAAATGTCTCGAGCTGCACGAGCACTGCTGTGCAGTGCCCCACTTGGCGCGAGACTTAAAAACAGTTCCCAATGGTAATACCAATGGAGTAAACAGTTGCAGGGGATCACCCATAGAGGGGGGCGCCTGAGCACAATATCCATCCCAATGGAAACAGGAGGTGGCCAAGCCATCATGTTTACACCTGCTCCCTGGTTGTGACATCTTCGAGCAGTAATTGAACATCAGCGCAACTCCAATATTTCCACCATACAACAGAGCAATTATTAAAACAATACATATTAGTTAGCAACCCATTGATAGTAAGTCCAGTGTGGCAATGCAGTTGAAGGATGTCAATTGAACTCAGCAATATTACCATAGACAAAATGATAACCCATGCGGACGGTTTCCATTGTCACTCATCCGTCTGTTCACTAATTCCTCCAGCATCAGGCCTCGCGTTGGATATCGGAGAGAGACTTTGTCGTGTAATATTTTTAGCAAAAGTCATCGCCATTTCTGGGAAAGTGAAGACCTTATGTTTCCCGTTGTCTTCTATGCGCAGCCATGCGGGATACAGCATGACATACGGTATTTTCGCTGCGATGAGAAGCTTTTTCACCGGTTGATACTCTCTCCTGGCCACCTGAACCGCCACAGTGAAATCAGGGTAAAATTCTAGATTGTTCCCTTGGTGGGTGATGGAGCCCTTCTCGCGTGCCAGCCTCAGCACAGTGTCCCGGTCTCTATAATTCAAAAGGCGGGCAATTATAGGACGCGGAGGCGCACCTGGGGGCGGTCGGGCCATCAAAAAACAATGTGCACTCAGGACCTGAGACAACTGTTCTGCCCCAAAAATCTCACGAAAATGACTTTCCACATAGGTTTCAAGTCATCCCGTATTCGTGGATTCTGGCAAGCCCGTGATGCGAACATTGGTGCAGCGTGATCTAGCTACCAAGTTCTCAATACGGGCCTGTATGACTGCTAGCACCTTCTCCAGTGACTCCGTTTTTGTATTAACCTGTTGCAGACCATCCTCCGCATCCGATATACAGGTCTCCACCTCTCCCAGCCGCTGTGCATGCTTATCCAGTTTCGCGAACATGGGATCCATGCGTAGGTTGAGATGATCAATTTTTCCATCTATTGACTGAAGACTAGCCTGCACTGCTAAAAGAGTTTTATCAATATTGGTGAGATGGTCAGCGGGAGCGTACGCCTCAGAGGCAGAGGCTGCATGCAGGATGGCTCGACTGTTCCTTCATGGCTCAAACGTGAGCTGCAGCTGGCCGTGCTCAGATTTTCCGTTATTGGCGAATCAGCCAAGAGTGGTCGGAGCAAAACCGTTACTAAAAATAAAAAAGAGGAGATGAGGCCCTCGTCGTCTGGCGGCACGTCCCAAAAGGAAAGGAAACTGAGGAAATGGTGAGAGGACGTAGATATGGGATGAGTGGCAATACAATGACTGTGCCGGCAGGCTCTCAGCTCACCACCAAAGTCACCCGCCAGGCCTGGTCACAGCAACAAACGCCCCCTAGAAGAAAATACACTCCAGACCACACAAGGCCAGCAGGACACGTGGTGACCCTGTTCTTAGGCAGAAGCAGTGGGGGGAACAATGCAGCCAGCGAAACTTATCTGGTTTAAGCAGTCCAAGGTTGCAACACGATATTCACAGATATTCACAAACTGTCAGGGGCGCACAGCCTCAATTTCAGCCAGGGCACAGTATTGCTCACATCTCCACAGCAGCCCCCAACCGCAATACCAAGGAGGCGAGGGAAAGGCAAAGCAGATCTGAAGCAGTGCAGCGTCTCAAAGATCTTCACATCCGGGGTGAGCTGCAAATGCACCGTAACCAGTTCAAAACCGCCCCCTCAGCATATCATGGAAATCTCCGCTTTGTTCCTTTAAAGCAAATGGCGCTGCCGTTCACACGCAGCACGCCGCTCCTCATCTGCAGCGTGCCTCAAACACAGGCTCTCCGCAGGGGCCAAGGCCGCAGCACACCCGCCGTATAAGCCACTACTCCGCCCCCCCCCCCCCCAGCAAAGAACCCGGGCAGCCTCGCAGAGACCTTGTCTCCAGCCGCGAACAAATGAGAGACGCACAGCTCACCGCAACCCCGTACCGGGAGGCTGCGTGAAGCAAGAGCCGTGCGTGGCTTAACACCACAGCACAACCATTTGCAGTGCTAGCAGTGGCGTAACGAAGCTTGAGGGGGCCCCCCAGCAAACTACATGGAGGGGGGCCCCCCCCCCATCCTCTGTGCCAGTCTAGAGCTCTCAGGCCAGCGACCCGCCATACTGCAGGGGATGCAGGGCTATTGTTACGCCACTGTCACCAATCCAGCCGTTATAAGTAACACTGGATGGTGGAGTCAAAGGTTGGGCTTAGTCTGCCCGCAGGCTATCATAGGTGGTGGTCCATTCATTACAGGGACCCTGCCATCAGTAGGCCGGGGAAGTTTGCCTAAGTTTAGGTGGGTTTCCTGATGCAGACTCCTGTCATGATATACAACATCGGGCCCACTCATCGTTCAGTTTTGACAAAAGTGCATCCACTGCTCCTTCTCGTTTCCGTTTTAAAACATTAGACAATGCGACAATGCAGTATTTCAAAAGCAGATGTAACTACAAAGAGCACATTTTGATAATACATTTTTATTAGTAGACAATAGCAATCTTAAGAGGCATTGCATAGCTTCATACACACTGTGACCCCAATTCCATCACAGTCTCTCTCTCTCTCTCTCTCTCTCTCTCACACTCAGTCACTCAGTCTCTCTCAGTCAGTCAGTCAGTGTCTCTCTCTCTCTCTCTCTCTGTGTGTCAGTCAGTCGGTCTCTCTCTGTCAGTCTCTCTTTCTGTCAGTCTGTCTGTCAGCCCCTCTCTCTCAGTCAGTCAGTCTCTCTCTCTGAGTCAGTTTCTCAGCCAGTCAGTCTCTCGGTTAGTCAGTATCCAGTCTCTGAGTCAGTTAGTCTCTACTCTCTCTCCACTCTATCTCTCCATTCTCTCTCTCAAATCTGTCCACTCTATCTCCACTGTCTCGCTCTCCACTCTCTCTCCACTGTCTCTCTCTCCACTGTCTCTCTCTCCACTGTCTCTCTCTCCACTGTCTCTCTCCACTGTCTCTCTCTCTCTACTCTCTCTCCACTCTCTCTCTACTCTCTCTCTACTCTCTCTCTCTCTCTCTACTCTCTCTCTACTCTCTCTACTCTCTCTCTACTCTCTCTCTACTCTCTCTCTACTCTCTCTCCACTCTCTCTCCACTCTCTCTCCACTCTCTCTCCACTCTCTCTCTACTCTCTCTCCACTCTCTCTCCACTCTCTCTCCACTGTCTTCCACCACTGTCTCCGTCCACTCTCTCCACTTTCTCTCTCCACTTTCTCTCTCCACTCTCTCTCCACTCTCTCTCCATTCTCTGTCTCTCTCTCTCCACTGTCTCTCTCTCCACTGTCTCTCTCTCTCCACTGTCTCTCTCTCCACTGTCTCTCTCTCCACTGTCTCTCTCTCCACACTCTCTCTCCACTCTCTCTCCACTCTCTCTCCACTGTCTCTCTCCACTGTCTCTCTCTCTCTACTCTCTCTCCACTCTCTCTCTCTACTCTCTCTCTACTCTCTCTCTCTCTCTCTACTCTCTCTCTACTCTCTCTACTCTCTCTCTACTCTCTCTCTACTCTCTCTCTACTCTCTCTCCACTCTCTCTCCACTCTCTCTCCACTCTCTCTCCACTCTCTCTCTACTCTCTCTCCACTCTCTCTCCACTCTCTCTCCACTCTCTCTCCACTCTCTCTCTACTCTCTCTCCACTCTCTCTCCACTCTCTCTCCACTGTCTTCCACCACTGTCTCCGTCCACTCTCTCCACTTTCTCTCTCCACTTTCTCTCTCCACTCTCTCTCCACTCTCTCTCCACTCTCTCTCCATTCTCTGTCTCTCTCTCTCCACTGTCTCTCTCTCCACTGTCTCTCTCTCTCCACTGTCTCTCTCTCCACTGTCTCTCTCTCCACTCTCTCTCTCTCCACACTCTCTCTCCACTCTCTCTCCACTCTCTCTCCACTGTCTTCCACCACTGTCTCCGTCCACTCTCTCCACTTTCTCTCTCCACTCTCTCTCCACTCTCTCTCCACTCTCTCTCCACTCTCTCTCCACTGTCTCTCTCTCTCCACTGTCTCTCTCTCTCCACTGTCTCTCTCTCTCTCCACTGTCTCTCTCTCCACTGTCTCTCTCTCCACTGTCTCTCTCTCCACACTCTCTCTCCACAATCTCTCTCCACTCTCTCTCTCCCCACTCTCTTTCTACTCTCTCTCTCCACTCTCTTTCCACTCTCTCTCCCTCTCTTCTCTCTCTCCACTCTCTCTCTCTCTCCACTCTCTCTCTCTCTCTCTCTCCACTCCCTCTCTCCACTCTCTCTCTCCACTCTCTCCACTCTGTCTCTCTCTCTCTCTCCACTGTCTCTCTCTCCACTTTCTCTCTCTCTCATCTCTCTCCCTCTCTTCTCTCTCTCCCCACTCTCTCTCCCCACTCTCTCTCCCCACTCTCTCTCCCCACTCTCTCTCCCCACTCTCTCTCCCCACTCTCTCTCCCCACTCTCTCTCTCTCCACTCTCTCTCTCTCCACTCTCTCTCTCCACTCTCTCTCTCCACTCTCTCTCTCCACTCTCTCTCTCCACTCTCCCTCCACTCTCCCTCCACTCTCCCTCCACTCTCCCTCCACTCTCTCTCTCCCCGCTCTCTCCATTGTCTTTCTTCACTGTCTCTCTCTACTCTCCACTCTCCCTCCACTCTCTCTCCACTCTCTCCCCACTCTCTCTCTCTCTCTCTCCACTCTCTCTCCACTCTCTCTCCACTGCCTCCCTCCACTCTCTCTCACTCTTTCTCCACTCTCTCTCTCGGTCTCCCTCCACTCTCTCTCACTCTTTCTCCACTCTCTCTCTCTCCACCCTCTCTCTCGACTCTCTCTGTCTCCACACTCTCTCTCACTCCACACTCTCTCCACTCTCTCTCACAAAGTAGTGTGCGATGTCATGGGCGTCTGCAGAAATGTTTCCAGGGGGGGCAACTTTTTAACTTCATCACCATCCCCCTTGCACCCTACTCCCCTCTGCCTTGCACCCTTCTCGCCCTCCCCCTTGCACCCTTCTCCCCCTTGCAGCCTTCTCCCCCTCCGCCTTGCACCCTTGTCTACCTTGCACCATTCTCCCCTCTGCCTTGCACCATTCTATCCTCTGCCTTGCACCCTTCTCCCCTCTGCCTTGCACCCTTCTCCTTTCTGCCTTGCACCCTTCTCCCCTCTGCCTTGCACCCTTCTCCCCTCTGCCTTGCACCCTTCTCCCCTCTGCCTTGCATCCTTCTCCTCTCTGCCTTGCACCCTTCTCTCCTCTGTCTTGCACCCTTTTCCCCCTCTGCCTTGCACCCTTCTCTACCTTGCTCCCTTCTCCCCTCTGCCTTGCACCCTTCTCCCCTCTGCCTTGCACCCTTCTCCTATATACCTTGCACCCTTCTCCCCTCTGCCTTGCACCCTTCTCCTATATATCTTGCACCCTTCTCCCCTCTGCCTTGCACCCTTCTCATCTCTGCCTTGCACCTTTCTCTCCTCTGCCTTGCACCGTTCTCCTCTCTGCCTTGCACCCTTCTCCTCTCTGCCTTGCACCCTTCTCCCCTCCCCCTTGCACCCTTCTCCCTCTGCCTTGCACCCTTCTCCCTCTGCCGTGCACCCTTCTCCTCCCTACCTTGCACCCTTCTCCCCTCTGCCTTGCACCCTTTTCCCCTCTGCCTTGCGCCCTTCTCCTCTCTGCCTTGCACCCCTCTCCCCTCTTCCTTGCACCTTTCTCCTCTCTGCCTTGCACCCCTCTCCCCTCTTCCTTGCACCCTTCTCTATCTTGCACCCTTCTCCCCTCTGCCTTGCACCCTTCTCCCCTCTGCCTTGCACCCCACTCCACCTCCGCCTTGCACCCTTTACTACCTTGCACCATTCTCCCCTCTGCCTTGCACCATTCTCCCCTCTGCCTTGCACCATTCTCCCCTCTGCCTTGCACCATTCTCCCCTCTGCCTTGCACCATTCTCCCCTCTGCCTTGCACCCTTCTTCCCTCTGCCTTGCGCCCTTCTCCTCTCTACCTTGCACCCTTCTCCCCTCAGCCTTGCACCCTTCTCCCCTCCGCCTTGCACCTTTCTCCTCTCCGCCTTGCACCTTTCTCCTCTCCGCCTTGCACCCTTCTCCTCTCCACCTTGCACCCTTCTCCCCTTCCACCCTTCTCCCCTCCCCCTTGCACCCTTCTCCCCTCCCCCTTGCACCCTTCTCTCATCTGCCTTGCACCCTTCTCCTCTCTACCTTGAACCCTTCTCCCCTCTGCCTTGCACCCTTCTCCCCTCTGCCATGCACCTTTCTCCCCTCTGCCTTGCACCCTGCTCCCACCTCCCTGTTGCTCCCTTCTCCCCTCTGCCTTGCACCCCTCTCCCCTCTTCCTTGCACCCTTCTCCTCTCTGCCTTGCACCCCTCTCCCCTCTTCCTTGCACCCTTCTCTATCTTGCACCCTTCTCCCCTCTGCCTTGCACCCTTCTCCCCTCTGCCTTGCACCATTCTCCCCTCTGCCTTGCACCCTTCTCCCCTCTGCCTTGCACCCTTCTCCCCTCTGCCTTGCACCCTTCTCCCCTCTGCCTTGCACCCCACTCCACCTCCGCCTTGCACCCTTTACTACCTTGCACCATTCTCCCCTCTGCCTTGCACCATTCTCCCCTCTGCCTTGCACCATTCTCCCCTCTGCCTTGCACCATTCTCCCCTCTGCCTTGCACCATTCTCCCCTCTGCCTTGCACCATTCTCCCCTCTGCCTTGCACCATTCTCCCCTCTGCCTTGCACCCTTCTTCCCTCAGCCTTGCACCCTTCTCCCCTCCGCCTTGCACCTTTCTCCTCTCCGCCTTGCACCTTTCTCCTCTCCGCCTTGCACCCTTCTCCTCTCCACCTTGCACCCTTCTCCCCTCCCCCTTGCACCCTTCTCCCCTCCCCCTTGCACCCTTCTCCCCTCCCCCTTGCACCCTTCTCTCATCTGCCTTGCACCCTTCTCCTCTCTACCTTGAACCCTTCTCCCCTCTGCCTTGCACCCTTCTCCACTCTGCCATGCACCTTTCTCCCCTCTGCCTTGCACCCTGCTCCCACCTCCCTGTTGCTCCCTTCTCCCCTCTGCCTTGCACCCTTCTCCCCTCCGCCTTGCTCCCTTCTCTACCTTGCAACCTTCTCCTCTCTGCCTTGCACCCTTCTCCCCTCCGCCTTGCACCCTTCTCCGCTACACCTTGCGCCCTTCTCCTCTCCCCCTTGCACACTTCTCCTCTCTGCATTGCACCCTTCTCCCCTCCGCCTTGCACCCTTCTCCCCCTCCGCCTTGCAACCTTTTCTACCTGGCACCATTCTCCCCTCTGCCTTGCACCCTTTTCCCCTCTGCCTTGCACCCTTCTCCTCTCTGCCTTGCACCCTTCTCCTCTCTACTTGCACTCCTCTCCACTCTGCCTTGCACCCTTCCCCCTTCCGCCTTGCACCCTTCTCCCCCTCCGCCGTGCAACCTTTTCTACCTTGCACCATTCTCCCCTCTGCCTTGCACCCTTTTCCCCTCTGCCTTGCACCCTTCTCCTCTCTGCCTTGCACCCTTCTCCTCTCTACTTGCACTCCTCTCCACTCTGCCTTGCACCCTTCCCCCTTCCGCCTTGCACCCTTCTCCTCTCTGCCATGCACCCTTCTCCTCTCCGACTTGCACCCTTCTCCCCTCTGCCTTGCACCCTTCTCCCCTTCCCCTTGCACCCTTCTCCCCTCTGCCTTGCACCCTTCTCCTCTCTACCTTGCATCCTTCTCCTCTCTACCTTGCACCCTTCTCCTCTCTACCTTGCACCCTTCTCCTCTCTGCCTTGCACCCATCTCCTCCCTGCCTTGCACCCATCTCTTCTCTGCCTTGCACCCTTCTCCTCTCCGCCTTGCACCCTTCTCCTCTCCGCCTTGCACCCTTCTCCCCTCCGCCTCGCACCCTTCTCCCCTCCGCCTTGCACCCTTCTCCCCTCCGCCTTGCACCCTTCTCCCCTCCGCCTTGCACCCTTCTCCCCTCTGCCTTGCGCCCTTCTCCTCTCTACCTTGCACCCTTCTCCATTCCGCCTTGCACCCTTCTCCTCTCTACCTTGCACCCTTCTCCTCTCTACCTTGCACCCTTCCCCCTCCCCCTTGCACCATTGCCCCCTCCGCCTTGCACCCTTCTCCTCTCTACCTTGCCCCCTTCTCCCCTCTGCCTTGCACCCTTCTCGGCCCCCTTTTACCCCCCCTGCGGACGCCCATGGTGTGTTCTAACAAGAGTGCTTGCCTGAGGACACCATGTTGCTGCCTCATCCCTTCTCATATATGAGCTTTGCCCTGGAGAATGCTCTCCAGCACCCACTCCCACCCATATCAGGTCCTGAGCAGTGGTCTGTGCTGCCTACTGCTCTCTGGGGCCCCCACCCCATCCTCTTTCCGGCCTCCCGAGGTCTGACTGAAGAGAAACAATGTTAACTTGTTACATTGTTTCTCTTCAGTCAGCGGGAGGGGCTCAGAGCAGGTTGCAGACAGCCTGCACCTGCTTTGGAGGGAGAGAGGCTTGATTTAGCGCAAGCCTCTTTCACAGATCTCAGAAGAGCTGAGGGGGCCCGGGGCCCCCTTCATTTACTGAAGAGAGTGGGGCCCCCCGCACCGCGGGGGCTGCTGGGGCGTTTGTTACGCCCCTGAGTGCTAGGAGCCTACTGACACTCAGCTTGCGCCCCGCAGCCCCCCAGGCACAAGCCTAATGGCGCCGCACCCCTAACCTCGATCGCCAAACAGAGCCGACACCCCTGCCCCAGTCCTCACCATTAGGGCCGACCGTAGCCCGCCACGTTGCCGCTGCAGGCCCGGGTCCTCACTCGCCTCAGTCTGCTGGAAATCCGGCTCCAACATCCGATTCTTCAGGCAGGATTCTGTCGCACACCTTCTTAGCACATATTTCGCCAAAATGGACTGGAACAAACGCGGATTGTGCAGGATAATGAGCGTATTATGGGCTTAGCCGGTGGAGCTGCTCTACAGAGCGGGCATCTTGCTGTGCGTCCTCTAGCGCCCCCCAACACATGCCATTACTCCGCAAGTCGGAACAATGACTTGCTCTAGGGGTCAGAAGGTGTTGGATTTAAAAACCAACACCTTCCCTCCTGTTGCACAGACTGGAGTTGGAATAGTACCAATCGGGCACAGGTGTGAGTTCTCTTAAGAAACTACCACGTTAGAGAACCTGGAGGTCAGTTCTTTCCAATTTTGGGCAAAGGAGTTCAGACTGGCAAACAATAATTTTCACAGAAAAAAAGGAAATACTCCCATTGTATAGCACATGTCTTCCAGAACTTAAGAGTAATACCGACACTAATAATCAAAAATTTAATCTGGCAAGACTTCTGGTGGAATTCTCACATAATATAAATCAACTGAGGTTTCAAACACTTGAGTGGTCCCAGAGATGAAGGATGGTAAGGATGGCTAAAAAACTATCATAATGAGGAATCCTTTGGACTAAGCGTTTATCCACCCTACATCCAAAGGGACTAAATGACAAAGTGGAAATGTGTTTTCTTTAACACACCAGTATTTTAATTAACTACCATAATGCACTTTGTACCCGCAGTTAGAAACTTAAGTGACAAGGTATGATCATATTTAGACAAAATTTTACATAATGCAATGGAATGGGGAAAGCTACAAAATTATATCATTTTATGTACAATCTTTCAGTGCAGCTACAATAATTTGGAACATGCAGTTAACAAAATTTGCTTTATCTGGACTGATACCAGTCTCCCAGGGACAGCTCCTCCACTAAGGTGAAAGAGGGTCTCCCCAGTGATCTGTGACGGGTTAAAAAAGGAAATATAAAACGATAATAACTTAACATTATCATCATTTTATTTTTTCAGTTCCTTGTTCCTGGCTCAGCTAGTTGGGGGCGGGCTGGCTGTGATAGGAGCAGTGGGAGGAGTGGTGGCACTGTAAACTGCGCATGACTGTTTGGCCGGCCGTGTCAGGCCGGCCAAAAAGTCATGCGCTGTTTGCATGTACTTCACCGGCCGAAATACACAGCCTGGGTGGAGAACATGCCCAGCCCCCCAGTCCCTGCCTGAGCACCGAACCACGGTGCTCAGACCAATCACAACGCTGCTGTAACGGAGCATTGTGATTGGCTAGAGGATTCTGGAAGCCTGTGTGCTTTCTGGATCCTGCTTCCTTCCTGCTCCTGGACTCCACCAAAGAGGAAGCAGCCGGCGTACAGTTAAGTGTATTTTTTTCCCATTTAACCCTCCCCGCCATGCCGCTACGTAGCGGCTACTACTGCAGTCTCCCTGCAGAATGTTCTGAATCACATTTTCTATGTCTCAGAGGCAGAACGACATACACGTGTTTTAATTGGTTGTTTCTTTCTACTGTTGATGGATTAACATGAGGAATTAAAGGAAAACTCTCAGACAATCGCTAGTTGAATAAATTTAAGGCTAAATCCAGGATGCTCTCGTTTACACAATGATGGCGGCAACCTCTGTTAACATTGCTCTGGTATTCAATTATATCTTCAATCTGTAAGCACCCTGATTGGTCACAGTTTAAACTTTGATTATGAATCATTGTAAAAAATCTGCTTTTGTAAATGGTTTTAATTCCTTTTCTCTACTAAATTCTGCAGGTATTTTGAATCTGTATATTGACTAGGCCACTAATTGGTTTCTCAGTGCATGTGTCTCCTTCATGATGTACAGGAGCGTAGCTTGGTCAGTAAGATTGAGAGAAGGAAGAGATTTGGATTTTCTAACAATCACACTGGCATATAATATTAAAATACATAATATGACAAGCAGGGTGCAGGAGAGGGGTTAAAGGAATACTGGAAAGGGAGACAGATGAGGATTAGTACGGGTACGTAGTGAGAGAAAACAAGGTTTTGTAAAATAACCAAAAGTCTTTTAGAACAGAAAGGGAGAAAGTATGTGTGCGTTTTTATCTGTATGTATGAAACAATTCCTGGTAAAATCTGACAGACACCTCACCATACCAGACTGACAGCACCTGGACCCACCTATTTACCAGAAAATACATTTACTACGTGGGTGGGCACCAATGCAAATGGGGTAAACAAGAGGAGCCCAGTTTTTGAACATTACTAGTATAAACTTTTTTTTAAAAGTTTGAACGGGCCAATCATTCAGAGGGGTCTTTGCCATAATGGAGCGACTGTTGTACATTGTAGGAGTGGGAAATTACAATAGGGTATTCTCAAACCACTGCTAGGTTCTGTATTCGTTGGTGTTTCAATGAGATGCATGGAATTGGATTGGGCTGGATTGAGACAGGTGTGCTGCTGATTCCTGTCATTTTCTTTAGGGTCTCTACAGTGGTGGTGAGGGAAGGTTGGAAGGGGGGGGGGGTCAAGATAGCTGCTGAGACCAGACTGAATCATAGCTGGAAGTCTGAGGAGACAGACAGACCCACCCACACAGGTTTACGTGGTGCAAGACTTGGAAGTGGATAAAATCTACTTGAACTGTGCCTGGCCTTGTGACCCACTCCAACCAAAACTTGTGTGCTTTGTTCTACAAATGGTTCAATGACGACTGATCCTCCAGTTGGCTCAACTGTACCACCAGAGAGCATCCAAGAACTCTTCTTGTGCAGCAAACCAGTTGGCCAGTTGCAACTAGGCTGGCGTTGGAGCTGGTGAAGAATGGGTTTGTAACTGGAATGTGAGTGACAAATCTACCTCATACTTAGTGTCAACTGGTATTCAAGAAGGGCACCCTTCAGAGGAGTGTGGTATCAAAACCAAGGACTGGGACGAGGGCTTAGGCAGACTCAGAAAGACTAAAGAGAGATGGTCTGCCATGGAGACACAAACCAGAGGCACCGCAAAGTGAACTCTGAAGTTTTGGAAGCTGTGGACTCTACCTGCTTGTAGAAGACGACTGGCTCTCATCCAGGCCCTCTGGTATGACTGAAAGCAAGAAGAAGGCTGTCTCTAGGTGTCCTGCTGTGTGACTGAAGGGAGAACAAGCCTACAAAAGTTCTAACTTTCCTCTGACTGACAATTTGTTCCTGATCTACTAAAAGGTAGACAAGGCTGTCTTAGAAAAAAACACAGTGACTGCCTGTCTATGAACTAGTTTTGCACAGTAGTGGGAGATTCTGCCCCACTGGGCAACCCGACTTCCTAAAACCATGTAATTAATGTTTTTCACTTGATTACAGTGATATGCTTTTAGTACGCTTTTTTTTCTGAACCTTGTATGCATATCCGTTAAACAATCGCACATTGGGCATAAATTGGGACACTGCCATAAATAATCTGTGATATTATCCTCTTTCCATTTATAAGGAGCAAACTGTGCTAGGTCAGATTTATTAATGTTCAAATATGCTTCTGTGTATTTAAGGTGACAATCTTGCACTTAGAGTATAAACACTAGTCACAGGTTTATATTCATTAGTTTATGGGTTTCTTTGTTGCTTATATTACAACCGGTTAATGGTTCTCCCTTAAGAAGGAACTTTGAGCTCGAAATGCATTGAGGCCCACACCATTAGGAGAACTGTACTTCCATAGAAATAACTGAAGAAACAATAACTATGTCTAAGAAATGTAAGACATTGAATAGCTAGAGAATGTGCTCCTACGTCGAATTTATATTTGCACAATAAAAAAACTGTGCCTGGTTTATTGTGGATGGCGCTTGGTGAGGAGTTGCACTGTGCAGCAGTCAGCGGTGTGGTACCACAAATGGTGGTCTCGCTCCACACTCAGGTCGTTGGGATAAAGCGTATGTCCAGCCAGATCAGAAGATGCTCATCTTCAGCAAGGGTGCCTCTGGGCTGGGGTGGAGATCTTCCATAACAACTGTTCTTGCAGGAGGCCCTACACTATAGGTAGCAGCAGCAAACCTCCCTCCAATCAAACTGCAGGAGTGTTGAATGGCATGTTGGTAGTTTCTTCACACAGTTTGCCCTACGAATCAGGCTGAGATAGTTAACTCTTCATGACTTGAGTCAGCGCCATCTTTGCTACGGATGTAAGTCAACTCTTCTAGATGCTCCACATGCCAGGAACACAGCCGGGTTTCTCCTGGTCAGTCTCTTCTTCTGCAGGGCCAGGCACTCTCCTTCCCTCTCTGAGCAGTCTATGCGCTAGGTAGCACCACAACTTCTCCAGCAAGCTGTGCAGAGGTCAGGGCATGTCCTCTCACCTCTGCAAGTTTGCCTGTAGCCCTGACCTCACAGCAGTTTTTGGAGTACAACGCGGATGACTCCCTTCATTGGTCAACAACTTCAAGCTGCAACAAAGTAGGTTGATTTGGGTCCCTCTTTTACACTCTTCTTCCAGACATGGGATATTGACCCACTGTCTAATGTCCCGGAAACAATTTGAGGGGGTTCCTTTTCAAAAATACTTTTCTGGCTGCAGTGTAGACCCAGCCATCGTGCACGGTAATGACTCACAGCTGATAGTGATGATGCTGGCTCCAAGCAGGAGTATCCACAAACATAGTCACAATGAAGTGTGAAGGCTTTACACTGGCCTGTCATCAGGTTACCTGAATTGCAAATTCAGGAAAGCCCTGCCTAGAAACTTTCTCACTTGAACAACAGAAACTGCAACCCCACCCCGACCATTAACCAAATGGCAGTGCTCAGGAGGAACTCATCAGCAGGCCGTTGCCAACACGGCCATCAATGAATTGCAAAGGCAGCCCTGTCTCCATCCTCCCGCACTTCGGTGTCTGGCCACAGGAAGGCAGTCAATACACTTTTACTGTCTGGGAAAGCTGTGACAATTTCAATCTTCTACCATGCTTAATCAGGGGCAATCCAAATAGAAATTAAAAGGGATCTTCTTACCCGATCTTTGGTGAGACCGATGTGAGGAGTGATTATGGGCTTGTAATAGTAGGTACGGGCCAGGAGGCAGAGATCTTCTTTCAGGCGTGGATTCACACATGGATGGTACAAAAAAGCTACAGCTCCATGCTGGGAAAACAACAAGCCATCAATTAGTGAATAAAAATATATATGTGCACTTTTATTTCAAATGGCATATTACAAGCCGTGATAAACTGTTGACAGATCAGATGTGGCGCTATGCGATGTGACGGATTTTTTGGATGTGCTCACTAACATGACAAGCAGTGACATGGGAGTACCCTCCCTGACAGTATACCACACAGGCTCAATTGCAGAGACACAATACTGTCACATTTACTCAATGCAGAATACAATGGTTGTTAAACTCCTAATTTACATGCCTTTCAGAGGCACTAACTCCACTGTCACTTGCAGCTAGTATCTATATCTCAGCTTCCATATCTCAGCTAGGGAACCATCTTTTCCAAACATTTTAATCTTCACTCCAAGCAATGATTTCAAAGCTGATCGACTCCACCCCAAACACACACCACAAACCTCATCAGGGAGGGATGGGCAAACCGAAAGTAGTGCCTGCAGGGGGACAAGAACAGTGGGAGACCTGATGAGCATCTGAGATCTGGAAGAAGCACAGCTGAGGCAAAGTACCAGGCGCACTTGTAGAGGGGGCGTAGCTCGCAGTGGTACCCAGGCACAGATGGAGAAAGGTGCCCAGCCTGTGCTACACCAACTGTTAACATGCCTTGCGAGTGCCTGCCTCGGGCCAAATGCTGTGTTTGATCTCTAGAGGAGGGGGATGAAGGGGCTTGGGTCACAGTCACTGAGGGGGAGACACACCGCAGAAGGCACTGGCACCCCAGATCTGAATGGATGCTTCGCAGGTGGCGTGTACTGGAAGCTATTCATTTACAATCTGAGCAGCTTTATGATTGGATGACTGCACAGCCAACCATTCAATTACAAAGCAGCTCAGTTGACATCAATGGGAGGGTGGAGGTGCCAATGCCAAAATTCCACTTCTCGAGGTTGCTGACTGGCTACTGTCATTGCTACACAAAAGTGTTTCAAAGGCAAGTCATCTGAGAATTGACCTGGTGTGTCCCACACAGTGAGGGGGACTGAGTGGGACAGAAGGAATGGCTTGTGCTGGGCTCCTGCAAGGGTAATTGCACGCGCCCCCAAACACATCCCAGCCCGTGCACAGCCACCGTCTCCTACCCAAAGCATGCCTGAAGAGTTCTGTAATCCAGTTCCTTGGCGTCTACTTCTGGGCCCCTGTGAGTAAGGCCAAACCATGTCCCTTCTTCCTAAAGTTACAAATTATTTCATCCCTGTCCAGTATAAACATAGCCTCTGGAATTATGCGATTTTGTAGCTACGGAGTTTTCTTCATGATTATGGATTTGCAGCATTATCCATCCTCTGCCTATTATTCTGCGGAGTTTAACAAAAAAAATGTTTCTAGCTCAAATGGATCAAAAGTTACTAAAAATGTGGCGACGGTTGGCAGCGCAGTGGAAGGCCCTTTTGCAAAGGCTGACTGGTCACCTTTCTGTTGCTTAGTCCTACATTACGGTGTTAAAGTGGTACTAATGATGAGAAACATATGTCCAGAGTGTGTTAAGTAATGTAAATATGACCAAATAATGAAGTAATACTATCACAAAAAGTCCTCCATTGCATAATTTGCCTTTTCTTGCAGCATAATTTGGTCCTTCCTTGCTGCATAATTCCAGTGGCCCTATGTGCAACAGTTTACACAGAGCTCTCAAGTACATCGGGTCCATGCATGGATATCTCATCCAGAATTTTTTTTTGTAACATTTCTTTTTTTGCATTCTGGGACTTATAGACATTGATTTATAATAGTATAAATAGGACTACAAGAAAAAAACCTATACTGGATGAGCAACTCGCCATGGACCTAGGAAACTGTAGAGGCCTGAATATAATGCAAGTAAGGGGAATCACTGTCAGGTCATGAATTTCACCTCAAGAAGGCAGCTAGCTCAATGGGTGAACACACCTGCTGTTGAGAACTAGTAGTAACCTGTGGGTCACAGATTATCACTATAGAAAGATAGCTCAACATGAGTTGCAGTTTCCAATCCTTGTGAACCTGCTTAGGGTAACTACACTGTGGAAATTACATTGTGCCAGATCTGTGTGTGTAACTCGGAGGGCTTAGCTTCTAGCTGCAGTGAAGTAACTTACGGGTTAATGTCGTCACACTCTGGCAGTGAATGGAGGATGTATCGAGCACAAGGAGTAGGTACACACAGGCAGTGCTCACCCTGTACTTGAGACACACAAGCACTTCTAAACGTCTGCAACATATATAAAAGCACTGCACACTCAATGTTTTGAAACAGCCAGCCATTTCTGATCCACAGAACCAGTGACACACACACAGGCTCTCTCTACTTTCTGAGGAACTGTAGACCCACAGTGCCTGCCGAAAGTAGGCGAGGCAGATTCACTCACATGCCTGCTGCACACGTAGTCATGGGTGACCCACGGTGTCCACAACATGAAGAGGCAATTCCTACCCACCGTGCCTACCAGTCACATAACAACACATATAAAAGCCCTGCTGACCAACAGGTACAGTTATCTCACTCCATGTGTGACAAGCATTAACATCCTAGTGTGACATCACAAGTGCAAGCACTGCTAGTCCAATGTGTCTGTGACACACCAGCATGGTTGATTTACCATGCCTGTGAAGCACACAGACACTCCTGGCCCACTGCGCGTGCTAAAGACCTATACCCAACAGCACACGCAGGCACTGCCAAATCACTGTGCATATAGCGCATGCCCTGCTGACCTGTGTGGAGCAACGTGCGTTGCCATCCAAAGTGCCTAAGACACACAGACGCTGACGCTCCTGAACCCACAGGCACTGCAGAATTAACATGAGCAGGACACAAACACCGTTTTTAAGCAACAGTGATTATCCGCTTAAACCGTCAGAACTATTGCAACTTAGAATTCCTGTTGTGCACAAGTCCAGCTGTTTCACCACACTTGACATGTACAGGCACTGCCAATTCACAGCATCAGTGACACACAGGTACTGAAACACACTCCACCTGCTGCAACACACAGACACAGATAATACTGCTGCATGTCCATTAAGTTGCTAGACACCTGCTTTTGTGATGCACGGCAACACTATGGCCACTGCAACCCGGAAGGAGGTGGGGGGGGGGGGGCAGTCCTAAGTGCAGTTGGCAGAGTGACACCGCGGCCCAGAGGCGGGAGGGGTGACTGCAACACAAATGTGGTTGTACTATACTCCCAAAATGGAGTCGGTGGCCCATTTTCCATACTTGAACTGGGGCCCAAGACAACCCTTGCAACACCACTGTAGGTGAAGCTTCACATGCAGACCCGCACCACATACTATTTATACAACCTGGAACCTCGCGCGCCACCCTGTGTGTCTTTTATCTGAGAGGCAGCGCGTGCACCTGGACGGCCGAGCACTCACCTGCAGGTTGTGCACCCATCGCTGTGGAGGGCAGAACTCGTACTCTCCGTATCGGGCTCCTCTTGATCTGTAAGGACCACTAAACATTAAGAAACAAGAACAAGAAAAAGGGTGAGGGTGGAGGAGGTAAAAGAGAAGAAATAGTAAGAAGAGTGAAAAAGGGAAGGCGAAAAAACAACAGGAGGAAAGAAAGGTTATCAGAACAGAGGGAAAAGCTGGGGAAAGTGAAGTGGGAAAACGTGGAAAAAGGAAAGACCTTTCTGGTCACACTGAAACGTCTGCGGCAGGTGAATCACCCTACTTTGTTAATCCACCCCATAAAATATCATTTATAAGTAATAAATATATGTGGAGTACTCCTGAACTCAGGTCTATGTTCTGACTTGTTGAGAGCCAGCCCAGTTGACTCAGACTTCACCACTGCTGTAGAATGATCACTAAAACTAGAGACCAGGTGGTGGCAGGAGCACCCACAGACGAAAGCAAAGGGGCACAGTAACTCACCTTGAGCATGAAGTGCTGAGTCATTGTAGCACACCTCCAGCATAAAGCGAGGGGGCACATTAACTTACCTTGAGCATGAAGCGCTGAGTCATAGTAGCTCACCTCCAGCATAAAGCGAGGGGGCACAGTAACTCACCCTGAGCATAAAGAGATGGGGTACAGTAACTCGCCTCGAGCATAAAGTTTTGGGGACCAGTAACTCACCCTGAGCAAAAAGCGATGGACACTAACTTGCCTCAAGAATAGAGCAATGGGCACAGTAGAGGAGAAGAGTACCATCCTGGTTTCTTAGGATTTAATATAATACCATTAGAGGGCTCATCTCTAGCAGATTTAGCCAACAGTTCATCAAATAAATGTGCCCATAAGTCAACCATAGCTTTCCCTTCGTCATAAGCTGCATGAACATCCTGGATGAAACAGTCAAGCACTTTTTTATTTTATCCTCAGTTTTAGCATTCCATGTTAACCTTTTAAGATTAAAGGATGTTGGTGCTTTTACCAGAATCTTAGTTTCTGGTAACTGGTCTAGATCTATATCAAAATTGATCACTTGTGGATTGTGATCACTTTCAATTCTTGGGGCAATCTCGTAGCTTTTTACTAACTTATATAATTTCTCTGACATTATAGTGTAGTCTATTACAGAGGAGCTATCTGCTTTGTTGAAAGTCGGAATATCATCAAGGTCATGCATAATCTTTAAGTTGTATTTTTTAAACCCACAATCCGTCCATTGAGCCAACCATTTTGAGTCTATTGTCTGCGTTTTAAGAGCAACAAAGTGCATATTAAAATCACCAGAAATAATAAATACTGAATCCAAGTGCTCATAATATAATGTTTTTATCATCCCCCAAAGCTGAGTAATTTGGGTAGATCTAACCTTCTTTTTGCAACTTAAATACACATTTATCAAAATAATTGAGTGACTTGCTATTAGTTTAACGCACTGTAACCATTTTACATGAAGGTCAATTTCAAAGTGAGAGGCTTTTAGTTTTGATATACATATGGAAAGACCACCACATGGGCGACCTGAGTTGGCTTCTCGTGTTGCAACATTACAGTATTCAACATAACCTATAAAAGGTTCTTTTGACGTGATCCAAGTTTCCTGAAACATCAATATACCAAAAGCCTTCAAAAAATCAATTACATATTGATCCTCGTTTAATGATTTTAGGCCATTGGTGTTCCAAGAACAAAGAATCAAAGGAGTTGATATATATCAATTCTTCGTTTCAAAATTATGATTTGCTAGAATTCCTGGAAGCCAACTCCAATCCTCTACTAACTCTGGGACTTTCTTCAATTCCTCGCAGGTTCGCAAACCAGACTGGCTACTTCTTATCTTGATGCCATATGCTAAATTCAATTCCTTAGATGCGCCTGACGCATTTTTTAAAACTCGAACTTGTTCCACTATGTCTCTTTTTTTATCATCAATTTTTTGAGTTGCCATAGCTAATTTTTTATCATCCCCTTTTGATTCAATTGGTATTAGCAACATCGGGTAGCTGGATGCCTGAACTCGCCAAAGTTTAATGCCCCATTTTTCAAATACACTACTGTTCACCATTATTTTATCAACAATTTCTATACTTGACCAAGTTGTAATTGTTATTTCCCTATCACATTTTTCACTTTCTTTTTAAACTCCACAACTTCCAGATTCGTTGTTACCACATCTTTAAGATCTATAGTAGCATGTAGTAATTGCAGGATGTTACCACGATTTAAGATATCATGTAGGCCTCTTGAAGTGTATTGAGGGCTAAAG
Source organism: Lissotriton helveticus (assembly GCF_964261635.1). Lineage (NCBI taxonomy): Eukaryota > Metazoa > Chordata > Amphibia > Caudata > Salamandridae > Lissotriton > Lissotriton helveticus. The sequence goes on from NC_136061.1 coordinate 357,364,076, forward strand.
GCAACTTTCCTCATATCGGGCGACAAATTTAAATGCTCCACATTATCTTTATCAATTTTAATTTGAGGACATGGATTATCCTTAACGGGCACAGGAATCATTTCCGTTATCAAGTTGACTTCTTTAACTTCCTTTATTAATCGCTCTTGTGTCCCACAGAGGGCCACTTGATCGAATCTATTTACACCTTGCTGATAAATGTGATTCACTAAATTCTGATTAACAATATTATTTTGTGCATATTGGTCAACCACTACTTCATTACTTGATTTCCGGCTTAATTTAAACCCCAGTTCGTTACTCATAGTACCCACTTGATCATTAGAGTTCTCTATATTCTCAATATGACTAGGTTGCGTACTAATGACTTCCACAGTTGGTGATTCATCAGAAGCTTTATCTTTTATTATGCTTGGAGCTTCGCCTATGAGGCCAGAACTAAAATTGTGATCTACGTCCCCTAGTTTTTCAATGTCACACTCCATTGTTTGATTTGCCTTCACCTTAAATCCTGATTTCTTATTGGGTCCAAAAATTGGGAAATATGATTTCATTTCATCTTCCTTTACTTTCAAGGATTTAGGATCATCACTCATTTTATTACTAATAGGCTTTAATTCGTGTGCTTTCTTATTATGAGCTTTCCTTAACCTTTTTCTAGTCCTTTTTCGAAAGGTTTGTTGGTTTTAATGATCCGCTTGGATCTTGGTGTTGTTTTGAACATGTCTTTTTTATAATACTTGAATCATTAGTTAACCTTGAAAAATCGTTAGTCAGATCCTCCTTTACCAAGCTATCATTAATTATGTCGCTTTCGAATTTCGGATAGGGGTCTCGGTTGCTTGTAAGTTGCTATCCTCCTCTATATGTGGCAACTTATCAGCGTCAATGGATATACTTAATTTATTTGGTGGTTCAATGATTACATTTCTACCTTGGTCATCTCTACCCGACAGCAGTTTAACTTCTTGCACCATAGAACTTACTATTGAGGGCAAATCGGAGATCTTATCGATCAACTGTGCACAGGTGCAGGTTATGAATGGACTATCCTTATCTGCTTGCACCTTCATAATCAGGTTAGTCAGATGCAAGAGTTTGGTATCAATGCCCGCCACATGGGACGCTAGCGTGTTTAAAATATCCACCTGAATATCCAGTTTGTCTGAGTGGAAATTAAGTGCGTTAGTAATTGAGCCCATGGTGTGTAAAAGGCAATCCCAGAAACCCTGCTCCGTGCTAAGCTCACCCGTTTTTGAGTCACCTGGGGTTCCATGCTGGTCAACCTCTACTTCAGATAATGACAGTATGTTCACTGATTTAGACTGCTCTATAAGGTCTAAGCTATGTTGTTTATGTGCATTAAGAATCTTCTCAGAACTGCCAACACCTTGATAGAATGATGATATATTGTTATTAAGGCTATTGTCCATTGTTATTTTTGACTGGTCCGGATTAAAAAAGCTAACATTACCACCTTTAACTGAACAGTTAATTGGGCTTGGCAGTAGGTCTTGTGTAACTAGTATTGGTTCACTTTGGCCGTCCTTAAATACTAACTTTCCAACTTCGGTACTGACTTCAGCTTCAGCTCCCAGATCATATACATTATCATGTTTATTTACTTTCCTAGACATACAAGGAGACAAATTGCACAATCCAGATTCCCCTTTATAGGTCGTCCCTTGATTGGTAATTTCAAGATCATTGGCCAGCCGAGACACCCCCTGAGCTCCCCCATCACAGACATGAATTTGTACCTGAGCCTGTATCAGACCAGCTATCATTGAAGGATGGAATGGGGGTGTGGAGACAGACGCCAACACTTTAACTGTTACAGCATTTTCGCCTACTCTTCGCCTATCCTGATTAACCACTACAGTATCCAATTTTTCCTGCAGTTTAGGTTGGATCAGATAACTATCTGAGCAACTTATTTTCTCTTTTTTACACAGCGGGGGAGGCAAAGGGGAAGACAGTGAACATTCACTAACCCCCCACTCGAGTCTTCCTTATATGAGGACTTCCTTTTATGATTATCTTTGCGATCATCTTTGCATTTATCTTTATCAGATAGAGTTTGATGGTACTTAAAAAAGTAACTCTTTATCGACGACTGCGCCACACATGGAGACCGGATATGACAAGTCTTTACTAAGGGAGACAGAAGACACTTTTTCCTCAGCTGGGTTACACAGATTCTCCTCTGAACAGGCGCTTCTTTTGATAATTTGCATGTTTTCCTCCTGTTCTCCATTATCCTTATCCCTGCACATTTGAGGGGCTTCTGTAATCTCTGTTGTCCCCTCTGGTTTTTGAATTTGTATAGAGTTTTGTGGACCCCCACATTGGCGACCGGACCTCATCATCATTAGACACGCAAAGTCCACCTTACACCATACACAGAAGACCACCTACTCCTCTCTCCTTCTCACTTTTGAGTTTGTGTGACCAAAGTTCTTAATTCAAATGGGATACAGGTTTTGACAGATTCGAGGGCGGGACAGCTTCCAAGTGATCAATATTCCAATATTCTGATATTCAAATATTCAATCAGGGGAGCACCTCTCCACGGGTGCCTCCTCAATGGTCCTCAATGGTCCTTACAGGTATGGAAAAATGTCACCCCGATCTCGGACTCATGCACCCCCACTCCCGGCGCCTGGGCGATTCGGCTGCACACCGACCCCCGTCTGGCCACCGGGACTACGAGGTACCTCAGGCTACACTCTTGCTCCGCTCTGCTCAACAACTCGACTGCAACAGCTCAACAACGCCACCCAGCAGTGACAAAGCTGATGCTTCTCTTCCTCTGAACTCAAGCAGTCCACACACGTTTTGCAGCCACCCGTCTGGAAATGTGAGTCAACGTGCTTTAGAAAGTCTAATCGCCCCCAGTGTTATTAAGTATGTCTGCGTGGGGGTTATGAGGGTGGTAATAGTGAGCATGCAGGCTTTTTAAATGTTCTCACTCGTCAGCTCACCTCATCTCATCTGGTGCTTTGTGCTGTACCCCATATCGCCAGTTGCTGTGTCGCTGTGTCACTGTGCCCCTCCGCATAGGCTCGGCGGGCTCGATAATTTGTGCATGCCAATCGTCGCCGCCGCTGAAGCAGACACAGCTTTTCCCTTGGTCCTTACAGCCCCTCGCAAATCATGGACTGGGTTAGCGATGAGGGTCTGTCCTCAGACCGGACGCCGACCAGAATATTTAGATGCAGTGTGTTGAAAATTGTGCTCAGATAGGCAATTTACGGCGATTCCCCGTGGCTCCTGCCGCGATGGGAGGTACTCACTTCTCCGGTGCCCGCAGTTCGTTGTGTACTTGAAATAAATGCAGGCTAAGTTTGGCTAAATTAGGCGACCTCCGTCTTTGGCCCTGCTCGCCGCCGTCAGTGCCCTAGAAGGGCATTGCGGCGCTACAGCTCTGCAGCCACCACCACTTCTGAGCCCCGGCACTGCAGCCCGCGACCACGATCCGCGAGCCACAAAACACTGTGGTGGCAGTCACTGCTTCCCGCCGGTCTAGGTCACCGCGACCAAAAGCTGCCACAGCTGACAATTTTTCGGGGGAGAACGCTGCTACAACCCCAATGGCGGCAGTTTCAAGAGCAGTGGCATAGCGGTAGCGCAGTAGCGGCGGCTCAGCACGGATTGCTCTGCAGTCCTCTGTCAGTCACAGTAACTCACCTCAAGCATAAAGCGAGAGGGCACAGTAACTCACCTCAAGCATAATGCAATGGGCACAGTAACTCACCTCGAGCATAAAGCAATGGGCACAGTAACTCGCCTCGAGCATAAAGTGAGGGGGCACAGTAACCAGACTCGAACATAAAGCGATGGGCACAGTAACTCACCTCGAGCATAAAGCGAGGGGGCACAGTAACTCGCATAAAGCGAGGGGGCACAGTAACTCGCCTCAAGCATAAAGAGATGGGCACAGTAACTTGCCTCGAGCATAAAGCAAGTGGCACAGTAACTCGCCTTGAGCATAAAGTGAGGGGGCACAGTAACTGGCATAAAGAGAGGGGCACAGTAACTCGCCTCAAGCATACAGCTATGGGCACAGTAACTCGCCTCGAGCATAAAGCGAGGGGCACAGAAACTTGCCTTACGCATAAAGCAAGGGGGCACAATAAATTGCCTCGATCTTAGAGCCAGGGTGCACAGTAACTCTACTCAAGCATAAAGCTAGGGGGCACAGTAACTGGCCTGGAGCATAAAGCGAGGGGATAGTAACTGGCCGTGAGCATAAGTGAGGGGGCACAGTAACTCACATAAAGTGAGGGACACAGTAGCTCTCCTCAATAAATAAAGCAAGGGGGCTCAGTAACTGGCCTGGAGCATAAAGCAAGGGGGCACAGTAACTCACCTCGAGCATGAAGTGAGGGGCACAGTAACTCACCTCAAGCATAAAGCAAGGGGCACAGTAACTCACCTTGAGCATAAAGCAAAGGTGCACAATAACTCACCTCAAGCATAAAGCGATGGGATACAGTTACTCACCTCAAGCATAAAGCGAGGGGGCACAGTAACTGGCCTGTAGCATAAAGCGAGAGGGCACAGTAACTCGCCTAAAGCATAACGTGTGGGGGCACAGTAACTCGCCTCAAGCATAAAGCGAGGGGCACAGTAACTCTCCTCAATAAATAAAGCAAGGGAGCACAGTAACTGGCCTGGAGCATAAAGCGAGGGGGCACAGTAACTCACCTCGAGCATAAAGCAAGGGGCATTGTAACTCACCTCAAGCATAAAGCGAGGAGCACAGTAACTTATCTCGAGCATAAAGCAGAGGTGGACAATCACTCACCTCAAGCATAAAGTGATGGGATACAGTTACTCATCTCTAGCATAAAGCAAGGGGCACAATAACACACCAATGGGCACAGTAACTCACCTTGAGCATAAAGCAAAGGTACACAATAACTCAACTCAAGCATAAAGAGATGGGGTACAATTACTCACCTCGAGCATAAAGCGAGGGGGCACAGTAACTCACCTCGAGCTTTGTTTCGACACTAATCACATAAGGTGATGGGAAGAGGGTCAGGGGGCTATTGCAGCTATATCTTACCTGTTGGGGATGGATACGCTGTACTTGATCTCTTGCTCCATACAGTAAGGGCGGGCCTCCTGTAAAACAAACAACATTTAGTGACAGAGCGAGGTCCACCCTTGTCTATCTCACGGCGTTGTGCCACTCACACGCCACCTGTTGTGCCCTGCCTTCTCGCACACACGACCCTTATCTACCTAATTGCAATCACTTCCAACAAGCAAGAGAGAACACACTAAACCCGCCCCTGCTACTGTGAAATGCAAGCATGGGCAATGCTACCTCTTTTAAATTTGAGGAGCAAAAAAGCTTTCTGAGGCGTCAATAAAATGCAGAACACATACCACAAGAACATCAGCAGTATTAGCTTCCCATGTACACACAGAACTGGTAGAGGAGGGGCAAAAGATGTACATGCTCCTTTACATAGAACACGTCCACTAGGTGCTGCAGCATGCCAGCTAACCTTAAACAGAACAGGCATAGTCTGTGCAGTGGTGGCTCAAGTCTCTCTAACACACAGGAAAGCTACAGGCTTTTCAGCAGCAAAGCAAGCTTCCCTGATACAGACCATATTCAGCCTGTGCAGCAGCAGTGCAACCATACCTCACACAGAGAAGATTCAGCCTCTGCAGCACACATGCAAGCTTCCCTGATACCCACCAGATTCAGCCTGTGCAGCAGCAGTGCAGCAGCAGTGCAACCAAACCTCACACAGTGCAGATGCAGCCTCTGCAACAGAAATGCAAGCTTTCGTGATACAGACCAGATTCAGCCTGTGCAGCAGCAGTGCAACCAAACCTCACACAGAGCAGATTCAGTCTCTGCAGCAGAAATGCAAGCTTCCCTGATACCGACCAGATTCAGCCTGTGCAGCAGCAGTGCAACCAAACCTCACACAAAGAAGATTCAGCCTCTGCAGCAGACATGCAAGCTTCCCTGATACAGACCAGATTCAGCCTGTGCAGCAGCAGTGCAACCAACCCTCACACAGAGCAGATCCAGCCTCTGCAGCAGAAAGGCAAGCTTCCCTGATACCGACCAGATTCAGCCTGTGCAGCAGCAGTGCAACCAAACCTCACACAGAGAAGATTAAGCCTCTGCAGCAGAAATGCAAGCTTCCCTGATACAGAAGAGATTCGACCTGTGCAGCAGCAGGGCACCCAAAGCTCTCACAGAACAGGCACATCTTTCGCAGCAGTGGTGCAAGTTGCCCTCACTCAGAACACTGACAATGTGTGCAGCAGCAGTACAACCTAACCCTGCACAAAAGAATTTTATCCTGTGCAGCAGCAATGCAACCGTAAACACTGCCTGCAATCTGTGGGTTCACATATATTCAAAACGAGCTGAGCAGCTCATTTGAAACTCCACATATGGTTATTCGCAAATGTTTATATATACTTCCTTAATTGATTCTGACAGATGCCAAGCACAAATAAAGCAGTTCTCGGGGCGTGGGAATTGGGACTTATAATGGTGAGTTCAGCGCCTGCGTGTTACAACTGTCAGTAGTACTAGGGAAACACAGACTCATGTTTCAGGAGTCGATAAAATGGCTAGCCTTTTATTGTGAAATCATAACCCCTTATTAACTGAGCGTCCATGGAGTGAGAGAATCCAGTGTATGTGGTGCGGGTGCAGAGATGCACCTCCTAGATACAGGCTCTATGACCATAGGAGGTAGTACTGCAGACCAGAGCTCAGCATATGGCTCAGATACACATCACTATAAGCACAGTGTACTGATTTGCTCTAATGCGTTTTTACAAACACCATAAAACCAGAAATGGTCATCACACATGGTCAAATTATATTCACATGGCCAAAAAACATACACAAGAATGCTTCCAGTTATCAACCCATTAGCTGTGTAGGGATTTTGGAAATTGTGATTACTGTCAATCACATCTCATTTTTTGAGGCATGTTTGGCTGATGAAGGGTATCATTTTTTTATTGCCATCTTTAAAATCGTGGAAAATAAAACAATTGTACTTGTAACTGGTGCACTAAATGCAGAGTGCATGACGTCTTGCTACATGAAACAGATGCAATAATATATGTTATAAATCATCTTCTAGATAAAATTGCAAATCACACTACCTTACCACTTTGACAGGGAGTTCAAAGAATGTAGTATATTTTATTGATTTGAGTATGTTATTCAATTATATTCTGCTTTTAGATGTAGCTATTTATTGGTATAAATATTGTGAGATTACAAGCATTGGATATGGTGTGCAAGTTATGGACTGTGGTCCTTACCATAACTAAAAAAATGTCAGTGGTTTTTCGGTTTTAATCTGTAATGATAACTTCATTTGATCTGTAGTTTTTTGATGAATTGCTGAGGTTTTTAAAAACATATTAAGGTGTTACATATAACAAAGACAACCAAAACTTCACTTTATCCTTTGTTTTTTTTCACAGATTTTATGTTCATCCAAAAGATCCCACCGTAGATGACCTACTCCCTCTGGACACAGCCTTCAGGTGGCCATTCCCTGTGCTTAACCATCAGTGGCCCTGTGCCCATCCCCCTTCAGGTAGCCACTTGCTACGCATGGCTAGAACAATGGGGGTTGTCCATAGGTTTTGGTCTATGACCAGACCAGTCTTTGTGGTTTTTTTAAAAATTTGTTTTGGAGCCGCTGTTCTAGAACAGAATCTGCTGACCCAGGATAAGCTTCACGGGCGGATGTTGTGGTCCCAAGCTTCCGTTGCTGGTTCTTGTACCGCTGATTTAGAACCATGGACCCAGATTTTTTTTATTTTAAATATGTGGGTCTCCATTTGGTGCCCCCCCCCCCTCCACATGGGGGCCTTGGGGTCAGGTTGTGCTCACCCTGTCCATTGTGTGACCTTACATTACGTTTTTTAGACCAAGCCCCTTGTTCTACAATGGCAGTCGCACCATTTTCTCCTGATATTGGGGCCAGCAAATAATATCTTTTCAAATCCACAAATCTATCTCTAAATCCATGGGTCCAAATTGTCTGACTAGAGATAAAGCTCCCTCTACCAATCTAAGGGCTCATGGAGATCTTCGGACATCCATAAATTACTGATCAAGGTATCTCTAAAATGTAACCTCTTGATGCTTAACCCGAGCTCCTTTTTAAATTCAAATTTCTTGAAAACTACTGAACTGATTTAAACCATACAAAGAAACACAACACATTTCTTTAGTAAAGTTCTACCTTGATGCCAAATATGCTATAAGCTATTCAGCCATTTTTTCTGTACTGTGAGCAAAGAATCCTATGAAAACTAAAATGGAAAATGACACTTTTGAGAACCCTACTTTTATTGGCCCCGATTCACAAATCTGCATGAAACTTGCCATGAAAGACTAAACGTGGATTTGTCCTATTAGTAGAAAAGTTCATGTAGAAACCACACCATAGTTATTAAGAAAACCATAATGTTTTTCCTATGGAAACTAATCCATTAACATTACTTGCATCTAGTGTAATTTAATATATATATATATATATATATATATATATATATATATATATATATATATATATATATATGTATGTATGAGTCAAAACGCGTTGATGTTTGCTGTGGACTGTAAAAAAAACTTGGAGAGCAGCAGTAATTTTGATCTTTGGATTGCAACAATACGGGGAATTGGTCTGTTCCTGCCACAGGCACCGGCAACAAGTGCGCGTCACAACCAACCTGATTGCATTGCTGTATATAGTCTTTTGCAGTCTCCTCTGAGATTTGGACATGGTCAGAGAGATCCCTTTATGTTGGGCCCAAAAATACAGATCCCACTGCATCCTGCTGACGTGCTTGACCAGTAGGATACAGGAGGCCATCAATCCCAGTAGCCTCAGAGCCAACGTCACTGTAATCCAGGCTTGAGGCAGAAAGGGCAGGATCACAGCCCAAACGCCCTGGACTCTTCTTGTCAGGGGAAAGGCACCAACCAGACCGCACCCAGAATGGCTCAGATGAAAGGGAGCATCAGATAAGTAGTCAGTTGTGACTTAGGCATGCTGATAGTGAACCTGACGGAGGTCTGGATGTTCATAATAGTTAGAGGTCAACCATCAAGATAGGGCAAAACTGGGACCACTGACCTCTGGAGATGTGCTACCAACACTGCCATCACTTTCATCTGCATTTGCTTCGATGTTCCAGGGAGCGGTGTGAAACATGGATCCAGAGGTGGAGTCGACAAAGGTTCCAGTAGGGGGCCAGTGGTGCCTAGAGTTTCACTCTTTGGTCTTGATTAGTTTTTGGATTCATCAATGAAAAGTCACTGCAGGCCTTAGAGGCGCGAGTCAACCCAGAGCACCACATGCAACCTGATCGGCATCTGTCAGACATTTGCTTGCCGCAGTCCTTACAAGGTTTAAACCTTCCCTTACACACTGGTTTTGTTTAGAATTTTATTGAGCTAAAGTGGTGTAAAAAAACGAGAGGTAGCACTGGATTCGCACATTGTGGCATAGAAAGAAAGGAATTGACATCAGCACATGGGAGTGGCGCCTATTCTGGGGAAAAATTAGGAAGGTGAGGACTCTGTGGTTAGACGTCTCTATCAGAAATAATTTTTAACGCCTTTGTCATTACCACAGGATTAAATAAATGACATTCACTGGTACTTAATTGAGGAAAAAGGGAGATGTGTTGTGGTCTGTTTCTCTCAGTCATCTGTCTCAGTGCTTTAAGCGAGTACTGTGGGTAGAATTTCAGTTTGAGCATCTGCCATTACAATATGTGCTTGTTTCCGGTTCAGGGAAGACCTGGCTAGGCAGTTCGGGCTGGACGGATCCCATGAGGCACAGGTTCAAGACTGATTTGCATATAGCGGAGTCTGAACTGAGATAGCGAAGTGAGCTAAAGAATGATGACGTTTCAACCCAGATCTGTGATGGGGTGAGTGTCTGAAAAGTTTCAACATTCCATCCATCACCTCCTTGTGTTTGCTTTGTTCGCCCTAAGTTGGCAGAGTATGCCCAGAGGTGGGTCCCTTGCTCACTTTGCCAATGGATTCAAGCACGCCTGGCTGATGAGGGGTGTTAGGCCGAAACCACTCCCAGGATGCTTGTTTCCATTTCAGGGAAGACCTGGCTTTGCAGTTTGGGCTGGACTGTTCCCATGAGTCAAGACAGATTTGCATATAGCTGGGTCTCAACTGAGGTGGCGAAGTGGGCTAAAGAACGATGATGGATTCAACCCAGATCTCTGACTGGGGGTGAGTGTCTAAAAAGTTTCAGCGCTCTGTACATCATCTCCCCTTGTTTGCTTTGTGCTGAGCTAATGTCATCATAATCCTGGTATGAAACCTTGGCCTAGCATTCAAATCTACATGAAAGGGAGCATGGACTTGTATAAAGAAAAAATCCATCCATCCATCCATCCATTACCCGCCCCTTTTAGGGCAAGAAACACCTGTTGGTCTTCGCAACTAGTCATCAGAACATGTTAGTCACAGCTCTCTCTTTATCTGACATTCCAAACAGTAAGCCTGAGACTACATATTCTCTATTCGCAGCACTGATGAAGAAAGCTCGGGAAAATTCAGGTACATTAACAGGGTATAGAAAACAAACTCTTACCTGCTCAGAATACTGTAGGGCCAACTGTGGTATCACCTGTCAAAAAGGAAGAGGCAAAAATTCACCAAAGAGCTTCCAATGTCAAGCAACATAAAAGCATGGGAGGCAGCAGACCTTCCGCAAACACAGAAGGCCCCCCTGTGTAGCCACAAACTTAACAGTAAGAGCAGCAGCACACACACACTTTACATCAGCAGCAACAGTAATGTAGGCTACCAACAGACCGGACGGGGTAGCAACAGTTCATGTTTCTCTCATACCCACACCTCATTCTCTCCCTCTCCAACAACACCACAAACACCAAGGCCAACTTCCACAACTGCATGACAGATGTCACCAACTAGATGAAGGACATCTGCCTGAAGCTCAACTCTGACAACACAAAGGTACTAATTTTCAGAAACAAAAGTTCTCCATGGGACGCATCCTGGTGACCCTCAGAACTCATCCTAGCCCCACTGACCATGATAGAAACCTAGGAATTATTCTGGACAACAAGCTAATCATGACGACATGGGTCAACTCCGTCTCCTCCTTTGTAGGATATTAAAATGGCTACCCCAAAGATCAAGACACACCATCACCTAGGCCCTCCTCTTCAGCAGATTGGATTACAGCAGCAGTCTCTACGCGGGGATCACAGCTCACCTTTGACGGCGACTACAGACCATACAGGACGCCGCAGCCACACTCGTACCGAATCTTCCTAAATGAATCCACATCACTGCCAATTCAGGGAACTCAACTGGCTCCCTGTACAAAAAAGATGCCATTTCAAGCTACTGACCCATGCATACAAGGCTACACACAACTGCGGACCCTCCTACTTGAACCACTGCCTAAATTTCCATCAGCGCACTAGCCACCTCCGTTCTGCATCCTTTTCTCTAGCCCTCAGCCCCCACATCCGATGTAGCGGATGTAGAGGTCACTTCTTCTCCTACCTAGCAGCAAATACATGGAATGAGCTACCCTTTCCTTGATCAACCTCCCCATCTCTTTCTGAGTTCTGAGAGTACCGGAAAACCTGGCTAGTCAGCTAATCAACTGGCCCCTACAAGCGCCTGAATACCCTCACGGGTGTCAAGAAGCCCTCTACAAATCTACTGATTGATTGAAAGGACTTGGTCAAATGAAAACTACAAATCTTGCAACTTCTGTGCTAGGTAAGGGGTAGCACCCAGTTGTCAAAGCCATCAGAATATAGATCCTCTCAGTAATAAGGATCTCATGTTTTGGATGAATTAAGACTCTGGAAGTTATCTTCATACAAAAGTGAATATGTCACACTGAGTTGCTAGTTTAGGTTCCTTAATGTTTCACACTTGCATGTAGAGCTGTGTGTACATATGGGATTCAAAGTGATGTAGCAACATTATCTCAACAAGGGATCACGTTTGTAGCATGCGTCACTGTATATCGCATGCTGTGCACATATCTGTCAGTACGTGTGGGCTCAGAATGTTACAAGTTGGTTTACCTTCGAAGAGACAGTTTTAGTTTCAAGGTGATTCTTGGTTACCCCAATAAGACAGGGAACCAGGACACAAATGCCACCTGAGACTGTTTTTTTCTGCCATTAGGTTTGGGCATGTTTTGCTTGCTCCATAAGAATTTCAACACAGGAGGAACAGAAATGAGAATGACTTGTTTCAATGAGATGGACGGACTTGTTTGCGTGAGGGGGAAGCGGATGGAAAATACTACACCTAAATCTGTCTGCCATGCAATAACACATTTCGTTGGATGGAATAACTTTGAACTTCTAATAGATCTTCCTAGGAACCATGCAGAAAGCACCTGTTCAGCGTACAACTGATTTTGTTGCAAGAAATGAATTCAGCACAGACAGTATTGAAGGCAAGTGCATTACATGGAGATGTAAAGCCTGGACTGTACTGAGACTCCCTCTGCGACAGTGGCTGAGGTTGTTGATGGCTTTAACTCTGATGAAGGTTCATGGTCGTGTACAGTGGAAGCTCATTAGGAGAGTCCAATTTCTGTATCACCCAGCGACTTCTACTCTGGAAATGAACTCTCAAGCAGACCCTGTGAAACCGGCACCCAGGAAAAATACTATAACTAGGTTTTTGGGCTGAATTCTGAGGATTGTCAGAGCAACCACAGCATCACAATGGCAACACTCCACTCACACACACAGTAGCTTCATTTAGGAGATCGACCTCAATAAGAGCTTAAACTCTATGACTAGGAACTGTCTGAGAGTGACATGCCTTGACTGAGACACCGCCTCATTCAGCCACCTCATCCGGCTCGGAAGTCAGCTCTAATCAAAATAATCTAGGTCATTCGTTGTTAAAAGGCACCTTTGACATCCAAGGATTTTCATAGACAAGAGTCACAACCTCAGAGTGGAAAGGACACCGAAATGAATCTTGACACCAAAGATGTCAATTGGCTTCTTATCCAAAAGTAATTCAACACGGAGACAGAGCATCTACCACAGGCCACTTAGAAGTGGACCTCTTCACACCCAAAAGTATGCCAATGCAGTCACACCTAGAGCTGCAGCTCATAAGGTCCAGCTACATGTAGAGAAAGAGGGTGATTTCATCACTGATACGCTGTCCAAAACAGATCATTGTACATCGTTTTTCCCAATCGCAAAATGATGTATTGTCCCATCAGCCATCTGCACAGGAAGTGACATCACTGGATATGCCATCATTCATTTGTACAGGAAATGATTTCACTGGTTTCTAGCCAAAATTGTTTTTAAAAGAGGAAGCCAGGCAAAAGGATTGCATTCTTAATCATCCTTCTGTACAGGAAGTGACACCATTGCATTTCCCATCATTCAACTGCACATGAAGTGACATTACTGGATTTCCCATCATCCATCTGTACAGGAAGTGACTAGTTTGCCTCTTACCCTTCCAACCAACACCAGTTTGTTCACATGGGCACGTACAGGTCACAAAAGATTCCAGTCACCTGTGGAGTCCCACAGGGCTCAATACGGTCTCCTGCCATCTTCAACCTATACATGGAGCCGCTCAGTGCCCTACTCACAGATGATACACAACTCTACTTGTGTGTACCCTACTTGAGACATCCAATGCAACAGAGTTTGCATATCCTCAAGACTTTAAGGTCCATCACGTACCTGAAGCTCAACCCCACCAAGATAGATTTCCTGTTATTTGCCGAGAATAATAAACAAGATACAGTACAAACCTCATCAATGATATGAACCTTGACAGTTCCAACCCCAACTTTCACAGAATGCCAAGTCACTTGTATTCACCACTGATATAACCCTCCCCCTATAGGAACTCACTGCCAAAAACAAAGACTGCCTCGTAGAAGCTCTTGCTTATAAAGAAAGTTAAACCATTTAGTTCAGAAAACTACTTCCGAACTGCTTTTCAAGTCCTCGTAGTCTCGTATCTGGATCATGGTAATGCCCTAGTCCATGGCCTCCCAGGCACCACACCGGCACCCTTAGAAGCATCCTACACGCTGCAGCACATCTCATCCAGGGCCTGAAGAAATATGATCATATGACACCCATCCTGATGGAATACCATTGGCTCTGCTTAGAGCATCTTCAAAACTAGATGTATCATTTACAAAGCTATCACGACCAGCAACCCTAGCTCATTTTGCAGATAAGCTCACCATCTATGGTGGATCTTGGCACAGCCACACTCTTGATTAAGAAGTTGAAAAAATAAGACTGTAGGTCTTTTCCATCTATTCATCCAGGATCTGGAACAACATCCCCATATCCATCAGGACCACCCAACCCTACTTCAATTTAGGAAACAATTGAAGACTTATATCTTTAAAGAACACTACATCAAAATGCATGAACCATCCTCAACTTAGCTCCATCTACTCTAACTCACAGTTGGCCTTATGCTTGGCTTTGAACATCTGCAACGGTACACTGCCTTTTGGTTAGGTTTACATTACAGAGATTTCATATACATGCATAGATACATGCTAAAATGCATAGGACCCCATCAAAGTGAGATCAGTCACACCAAGGTCAGAGAAAAAGTATACAGCTGCACCACAAAAAAGCATATTCATACACAAGCAAGTGCCGCTTGAAACTATCCAGTGCACACAGCACAGAAATGACCACTGATGGACGAAACTAGGGATATTTCACCACCGGACAAAGAGTAAGAAGACTGACGCTGCTAGAAAACATCTTTTAAGGGGTATTGGAGCAATGCAAATTCCAAGACCTGTCTATGAGAGGCATCAATTGGAGGTAATGAGAAATAATGCAACATCTCACAGAAATGGGGAAAATGTCAATATAATGTGCACCCTGGAAGCTACAGATACAGCCATCAGTCAGGTCAATACTAGCTATGACTGGTTTTGCATTTCTGAATTAGACCACAGGCAGCAGAGATGTTGAAAAGAATAAAAAAAAATACACTGACAACCTAAGGCTATGGGAGTCCACCTGTATTAGCCACAAAAGACTGACTTCCATAGGCCACAGGTACAACCGGCTCCAACGTCAAGCTCTAGTACTAGGAGATACATCTAACAGCAGCCCTTTGAGAAAGAATAATAGTCAGGAAGGAAAAGCAAATACTCCAGAGGAACTTTTAGTGTCAACGGCAGCGGCAAGCACCTCTGCCAATAAGCAATGACCATCCTCCGATTTCCCACCCCGATCGCCCAACGCACGTTGAGCGCAAACTACCCTTACATCTTTCTTAGTTGGAGGATATATTCTCGATCAATGGGCACTATCCACCACTGTGCACTGCTATTGCCTATACCTTCATTCCATCCTTCCAAATCATCCTCCCTTCTGCTACAAAATCAACATGGATCATCATAAACGGTTGATGGAGGAGGGACAGGCGCTTTTATCAAAAGAAGCGATAGAGTTAGTGACAGCATATCTTATGGTGGTAACGAGTGTACTCTAAGTACTTTTTTCATCCCCAAAAGGGACAAGATTCTGTGATCAATCTTGAGAGTTACAGTTCTCTCATTTTAAACCCAATTCAAGAAGACCACTTTGCAGGATGTCATTTCATTGTCCAGCAATTTGACTACATGGCAACCCTCAATGCCAAGGACACCTTTTACCTTCTCAAACACAAGGCTCATCACTAGAACCTGAGACTTGTGATACATTGTATGCATAAACAATTCAAAGCTTTACGATATAGGATGATCACAGCCCCCATAGTCTTTACCAAATGCCTCTAGGTACTACCAGCACACTTATGTCGCAGCCAAAGGCATGTGTTTCTACTGGCTGTTAAAGGAGACAAGCTATGTGCAAAGCCTCCCGCACCTCGATAATCTACGTACCAGCCATGATTTTCTTCTGCTCTAGAACTTTGGGAGCAGTTTTTAATTATTTTAATCATTATTTAATTAATTGAATAAAATATTGCTGATGAATGGTACATTAGCTGTATCTTTCACTTTGCTCTCCAGTCCGCAAGCAAAGCTGTGCGGACACAGCTGTTTGCTCAGAAGCCATTTTTCCGACTTGTGGATACTTTAAGCCACTATTTTTAGAGGCTACTTATTCTAGTGGCTTGGGGCGCAATTAAGTGCACCGTTCTTAACCGCATGCGTGCGGGCGGAATTCCGCTCGTACGCTGACTTTTGCGAAACCGCATGTTACGTGACGAGCTGGGCTCGTCATCAGCGTAGCAGGAGGCTACCTCATGACGAGCCCAGCTCGTCATCAGCGTGCAAGGGGTTAAGGAAGCGGCAGCGCCAAAGTGCAGCCTATGATCTAAGCACCAGCAAATGCTTTCTTCCGCACTAGCACTTTAGGGGCAGTTTTAAGTGTTATTTAAAAAACTTTAATGAAATACTGTTGGTGAATGATACATTAGCTATATCTTGCACTTTGTTCCCCAGTACGCATAGCTCTGTTTGCACATAACCATTTTCCCTTCTTGTGGCTACTGTAAGCTGCCATTTTAGATAAACCGTCCTGATGGTTAGGGATACAATTAAGCACACTTTTAAGGAAGGTGGCTGTGCAGCCACGGGAAGTAGGAGCTCCAAAGGCGAGTCTGTCCACACCCAACTGCACCATTCCATGTGCAGCAGCAGCCCTGCTGTCCTTTTTAGGTCGAGGTAAGAATCCGAGAATTATTGTCAGTAAGAGGGCTGCTTTATCCCTCCTTCTTTTTGGCTCTCCCTCCATTGGCTGGCTTCCTAAACGGAGGCCAGCCACTGGAGGAGAGAGCCATCCCTCCAAAGAAGCTCCGTCTTTTTCGGATTTGGGGGCGTCAGTTTTGCTGTTCTTTAGACAGTGACGTAGGCTGTCACTCAGAACCACAAAACCACGCCCCCAATTCCGAAAAAATGGGAGGCTTGAAGCCGCCATTTTGCAGCTGTCTCTCCGAGCACCTACAGGCTCGCGCGAAAGTCCGCTCCCCAAAAACTAGTAAATAATAAAGAGTCACATTCTTGTCTTTATTTTACAGCGCTTCCGGCTTCGCACGTGTAACAGAGGACTCGCCAGGAGTCGCGTGACGTCACTTCCCCTACTGTTCAGCGCGCTTCTGTACGATAGTCCTCCGTGAAGCTCCAGTCGGGCAGAGAGGGACGTGCTGCAGTCATGGTGAGTAGGGATACGAGGGTTCTGGGTGGGAGGGCGTGAAGGTGTAGTGGGTTCAGCTCGGGGATATCGCCGAAGAGGAAGTTACGATAACGTGGAGAGTGTTTCTTGGGCGGAAGAGTGTGCAGTGATGGTAGGAAGGCAGGGATCTATGGGCTACTGGACTCCACGGATCAGAAATTGGAGGTGAAGAAGGATTTACACCAGGGAGCAGGAAGAGACTGGTGTGGCAATAGATGGGATGGCGGGGCAATGCTCAAAGAGCAAGTTGGTAACGGGATGAAACTGCAAGCAGATGCACGCGCTTGAGGTGACCCGCCTCCCGTCTCGTGGAGCCCTTAGGGTCCCTGTATGCAAGTCCTCGGCGGGAGCCCCCTTCTCTCCTCAATCAGTGCGGCAGCGCGTGCCCTGCGCTTCAGCTGCGCGCTAATGACTGGGCCTGTCCTGTAATTAAAGCCGAGCTGCTGGCAGCAGCCCCTCTCAGACAGCCTCACTCCGCCGGGGGGGCTTCTCGCATTAATGATGCCTGAGGGAGGGGACGGGGATGGCGCCTGAAACACCTCTTTGACGTGCCGGCTTTGTCAGCACGACTGGCCCACCTACGGCGACTCGCTGGTCAGGGCACAAGCTGGCCCTTTGTCAACGCGTCGTTCCTTGCGACCTCCACCCCGAGGCACGACCCCAAAAATGAACTTGCACCGTGACTGAAATTACGCATCTCCAGGTCCATTGGAATTATGCGGATTTTCAGCGGCGCCTTTTCCCACATAATTATGGATTTGCCACTCTTTCCACATAATCTATCATCGTCTGCACAATATGCAGATTTAAACAAAAAAAAGTTTGCTTCTCGCTCAACCAGATATAACGTTACCAAACAAGCTAAAACACACGTTGCTGCGTAGTGACAGGCCTTTTGTAGCGCGGAGGCTGATTGCTTTTCAGTTGCTAATTGCTGTGTTTAGGTAGAAAACTGATATTAATATGGTGAAATATTTGCCTATAAAGTGTTAACATATGCAAAAATAGCGAATGAACATAGCCTCAAATGCGCTGCATTACGTCGCATTATTTTCCTTTTCTTGGGGCATAATTTTGTCAACAGCGCTGCACAAATTGGTCCTTCTTGCCACATAATTCCACGAGCCCTGCCTATCACGTATCATAAATGTAAACCACAAAAGTATATGGCGAAGAATAACTATCACAAGTTTATGTATCTTAATGACACAAGCGAAGTATTGTCCCAGACTGCTGCACTGGCGCTGTGCGGTGCTGACCGGATGTGATTATGTAACCGGAGTCGGCAGAGTTTAATTTGCAATTTTTTAAAATGTGTTTTTCATAGGATCCCGCCCGCCAGCATGGCTGAATTCCACAGTTGCCTGATTGATATCCGTGTCGCCAAGACTTGATTCCACCACATACCTCTTTCTTCCACCACCCTACATTTTCTTCTGGCAGTTCTTTTTCATCCACGCTTTCTCTGTTTGACACTTAATTCACATCTTCCTCTTGCCTGCTTCTTTGCTCTCTCATTTCTGTTGTCTTTGTTGCTCTGGATCAAAATCAGATGATGAAAAACAAGTGAGAGCTGGTCAGGATCACCTGCAAACACCGGCTGAAGTTAAGCTCTAAGAGTGAAGGCGGAAGGCTGAAAAGAGCGTTAATCACAGTCTAAGCTAGGTAGGAGGTCGCACTCAGGTGTTTACTTAGCAGTGAGGCTGATGGGAGCGCAACACAATAGTTTGTGGTGAGGCGGGCAGAGAATACAAATGTTGTACGGTCAGGGCAAAGGGGTGCGGAGGTGAAGGGATTCACACAAGACCGCCGTTAAATGGGAGAAAGGCGAAGGGGGTCTTTTGCGGGAGGAGGTGTTTCCGTGCTGCTGTTCTGTCACCAAAGGCTAATTAGCTAATGACTTCCTTAAACGAAGACGTCCTTGCGTATTCTGTGAGTTTACCTAACATGGGCCCAGCAATCCTTAAACTCATTCTCCTACTTAACAATCGCCCATCACTGTATTCTACTAACATTCCACCCGCTAGTTATTGTGCGTGTCACACTGGTGTGGTTTTGTACCGTGTGCTGGTACATTAAAGTAATAAAAACAAAAGACCAAGGCTATCAAAGGAAACCTAGTCCATTCTCTAATCAAATTTAGAGTGCGGTCATTCCCAAATTTAGAGTGCTGTCATTGCCAGTAACTGTTACTGATGTATCTCTCTCCTTTTGTTTAAGACTGAACCTGAAGTGAACCCCAAGGCCTATCCTTTAGGAGATGCCCAGCTCACCAAGACGTTTCTGGACCTGGTACAACAGGCTGCCAACTACAAGCAGTTGCGCAAGGGCGCCAACGAAGGTACTTTTAATGGGTTTTGTTTTAGTATTTATCGACATCTTGCAGAGCTATTGTACTTTAATTGAGTTTTACTTAGGAAGCCATTTCAATGATGCTTAGTACTACAGCTTCTAGTCTTGAGTTGGGGGGTGGGGGGGTGGGGGGGTGGGGTCATGACTCTTGCCACACCTGCACGGGGCCACTGGAGCGCAGATGTGGAAATATCGTTTTTGTGCTCTTTAATTCTGTCCACTTTACCCAGGTTGTTTTTGACAATCACCGGAAGTCAAGTTTTGAACATGAGTTTGACTCCCAATTCTTATTCTGCGGATTGCAAGCTGGTGGGATGTTTGGGTGAAGCTCGTACTGTGCAGGGTTTGCAATGTCAGTGTTCATCATCACACAGTATGACGTGTTAACTGTTTATAAAAATAAACTGTACTTTGCAGTGTTTACATCAATTGTTTTGGTAGCACTTGCACTGTGAAGAGAACCACTGCTAGATATTTTGGAAATGAAGTGTGGGTTTGGGAAGGGATCTGAATTTTGAGTGTTAAGACCTCAAGAAGGGAGTGATTCTGGTGCGAGGTGGATGTTTGGGAAAACATCTGAAGATCTGTCCATGCCTTAGTTTCCAATTAATAATAAGATGCTTTAACGATGGCATGCTCTGTCCAGTTTTTTAAGTCGAGATAATATCCGGTCTGCCGAAGGCAGAACCGCACTCTCTTCCCCCACACCACTCTCTTCCCCCACACCACTCTCTTCCCCCACACCTCTCACTACGTCACTCTCTCTCTCCCTCACTCTCTCACTAACACTCTCACTACATCTCTATCTCTCACTACCTCACTATCACTCACTATACTACACTCTCTCACTAACTCTCTAACTCACTACTCAACTCTTTCTCACAGCAACACAATATCACTACAACAGTAACTATCTCTCACTCTAACACACTACTCAAAATTCACTCTCTATCTCACTACCTCTCTATCACTACATCACTCTTATCTATTTCTATCTCACTCTCACTACCTCACTATATCACCACACACACTCAAAAAATAACTACATCACTCTCTCACTACCTCACAACTTCACTCTCTCTTTCTAAATTACTAATTCACTCTATCTCACTACCTCACTCTCAAATACACTAAGTCACTTACACTCTCTCTTTCACTACCTCACTATCTCACTCTGTTTCTATCTTAATACCTTGCAACATCACTAACACTCACTATTTCACTCTCTCTTTCAATACAACAATCTTTCACTATCCCACTACCTCACAACATCACTCTTCATCACTACCTCACTCTCTATCTACCTCACTCTCTCACTACATCACTCACTCTCTATTTCAATACCTCTTTATCTCGCCACCTCACTCTCTCTCTGCTAATGCAATATGTCTAATGCAATATGTAACACATATGCAAACACTTAAGCTATTGACAATAGAAATGACAATAACATTTACTTGGGGATAAAAAACAAACAAAAAAAATTATAAGCAATGCCAATAGCTCTACCTATAATATTGCCGAGACCATTGCATTGTAAATGCTTGTTAACCCAGCAGCCTACCGAAGAATCATATATTCGGCCAAAAGGACTCATGGAACTAGAAGCTATGGGTAAGTAAAATGTTAAGTTGCAGATACAGCATAATATTGGATCGCTGTCTTGCTTTAAATGCCATCAGTTGCTAAAGGTTGGAGTAGAGCCAGAAATAGGACCTGATCCTAATCACAAAATCTCCGGAGAAAGGCAAATGCATTAGGTAGAACATGCAAGCAACATTACAGGGTGTCTAATTAACACACATTCACTCCCAAAGCATGTTTTGTAATTTCCAAATATTTAATTGACAAGGATGTGGACTTCATGTTGTTAACAGAAACAGTTTAATGAGTTATCAAATTTCAATATTGCTATGGCCGTCCTGTGGGGATATTAAATTACTCATGAGGACAGTATAGAAAAAAGAGGCAGAGGCCTAACAACCATCTCCCATCACTCTCGCCAATGTTCCTCATTTCCATGAAATGGCTGAATGGAGCTGGAAGATCTGGGTTTTTGTCACTTGCAACAATCCTTCTCAGAAGCTTTAATTTTCCAACCACCCGGTTATGCTTCTGGATTTTTTAACTCTTTTCTGAGGCCAGGCATTAGGATGGCCCAGCCATACCTGTGTAGCAACGAGTAGTAACACTCTCCAGTGTGAGTTTGTGAAGAAAAGCACTCAAATAATGGGGTTCCTCAGGGCTACTCTTTGAGCCCTACTCTATTTAATGTTTACATTACCTCCGTGCTGATATTAATAGTGCAGTCTGGGATGGGGGCGTGGCTTGATGCCAATGGAGTAGGGAGTTCTGATCTGCGCACCCGGCGGCCCCCATCCAGAGACATCCAGTAAAATCCGGTAGATCCCGGGGGCCTCTGCTACTGATATTAGCCCTTGGGATACTCAAGTGGGGAAAGTAGCGCGAGCGCCGGAGGGACGGAAACCGTTGCCCGGGGGCAGAGAAGGACAGCTGAGCAGTGGAGAAAGATGGCGCCCGTGACAGCCTAGCAGAACCCTCTCCCCTCCACCATCCAGAGGCACCGCAGCCTCAAGCCTTTTGGGAAGCTGTGTGTCTGGCAAGACCCAGGTAGCACAAACAGGGGAACAGAATTAGTGTACTGGAAGCTATTAGGAGCATTAATGACTGTACCACGGGCGACCAAGAGGGAAAATGGCGCCCGCTGCCTTCGCTTAGCCCGCAATCGGTAAACTCCTAAAGGAAGGAGGGGACCCAGAGAAGCCCACTGAGGTCCCACCAACCGAGGACTGAGCTGGTGAGTTCCTACCTCCGTGAAAGTGAGGGGTGAGCTGCCTGGACACCGTGGCCAGAAGAGGGGCTTTCGCGCGGAGTGCCGCTAGCCTGACTGCTAGCGGCTGAAACCGCGGAGAGGAACTATGCTGCGGAGGTGGGAGGAGTGGGTGCCACGGCAAAGTGAAGGGCCCCATTAAAAGAAGAGGGAGTGCTCAGAGGAAAAGATAGCAAAAGGACCACGCGGGGGACAGAAAAATATTAACCAGCTGTCCAAATATGCAGGGCTCCAGCTGAGCGGATCTGACCGGGGGCTGGACAGATGCCTAACCCCAGGGGTAGCTCTGTGGCTTAACCTGTGACACACGGAGGGGGGGAGGAGTGAGGGCCCTCGCAGAAGATCTAAAAGAAGGGCCTGGGCTTCCCCCGAGGGAAGGCCTGAACATGTACATCAGAGTCAGGAGGAGGAAGGCTGGAATTGTGGAGGACGGGCCCCTACTTTGGATATGCCTAAACGACCTATGCCACGTAAGACAGGGAGCTGCACAGTGGGCACTACAGAGCAGTGCCCCGCGTTTCAGTTGAGACGAAGATGACTGGGGGCGGGGAATGGACTTGCGGAGGTTCCCGGAGGCCTCGACCGGTGAAAAGCAAGCACAGCGACACAACCGGAAGTCACCAGATACAACATGACCCTGACCTGGGACCCAGCGAAGGGGACTGTGGAACAATTACGCAGAGGCTCGCAGAGCAGAGCAGATCTCGGGAGAAATGGATGCCAATAGAGGACCCCCAGTAGAGATCCTGAGCCACAGGACCTGAAGTCCAACAATATAGGGGACTCAGAGAAGCTGAATGATGGATACGCGACCCAGAGGGAGCCCCCGGCTAGTCAAACACTTCAATATATTCTACAAACTATAGAGACTTCAAGGGTGGCTGGGGAAACTAAAATTGACAATCTCAGAGAGGACTTGGGACTCCTAAGAGCAGACCACTGACGCTTGGCAGAAAGGGGCACCACCAACGAAAGTGCCATAAGCAAAATGGGACTGAAGCAGACTACCACATTAGATAAGTTAGCAGAGATGTAAACACAAATACACACACTCAAGCTTAGAGCAGAAGTTGTAGAAAATAGGTTGCGCCGCAATAACCAGCGAATCGTGGGCCGAAAAAGTTGAGAGGACTAACATGATTGGGTACCTTCAGAGATGGATCCATGAAGAGATAGCGGAGGAGGGTCTCTCACCCTATTTTGCTATGGAACGGGCCCCTCTTCCCACCCCATCCCTCCAACCCTGGGGACAGCGCAGCTCTTGTTTTATAAAGACCGGGATCACGTGCTCTGTCAAGCCCAACTGCGAGAGCAGCTGATGGTGAAAAACAGCACAGGCAGAATTTTCCTGGACTTCTAAAGAGAGGTACAGAAGCAAAGAGCATCCTCCCTTCCAGCTAACTAGGGACTCAGTACACAATGATTTTTCCTGCAAAACTGAGAGTGGTGATGGTGGCAGAGACACGGTTCTTTACTACCCTAGAGGAGACATGGGGGTGGATCGATCACCAGGCTCCTGACAAACAGGGCCGAAACCCACAGGAAAGGTGGGAGAGGAAAACGGATCGACAGAGAGAAAGAGGAGGCAGAAACGCAGCGGGAAATAGACAAGGAGGGAGCGGTGATCATATCGCTCAGTGCCTCCACAGCTGGGGAGACATCCTCACTAACAGGGGCTGAGTCCAGGGACTCAGACTCAGATCACAACTCCAGCACGATGGGATGCCGTAGTCAGGAACTGCCGGTGGTGATCCAAAGAACAATACCGGACACACAAGCATGGGGGGGGACAGAAGAGAAGAACTGGGGGCCACTGTTGAGATGGCACTGCATAGGCCCCTGGTACTACCAGATAGTATTGCCGAGCTGAGCAGTGGTTTGAGGGAAGCCCCGTGGGGTAAGGGAAGGATTGGTCGCTCTTGGATTAGGCGTCTTGCACGGTCCCCAAGTGTTACTTTTTCTGTTAGATTGTACAAACTGCACAAAGTTTGGATGGGGGAGAATCACTCACTTGTCCTGGGGTGCGGGAGTTGGGGAGTTATTAACTTGGTAGTTGGGGACACTGCAGGGAAACTATGCCAGGCGCAGAGGCGCTGGTAGTTACGAGAGGGTAGCACAGATCCTCCCTCAGGGAGCCTCTTCAAACAGAAAGGAGGGATCACTGGGTAAGAATTATACTAATGGATAGTGACACGGCATATAAAATCATGACCTGGAACGTCAGGGTATAGCACACAATGAGGAAACGACAAAATATTCTCCTACTTGAATAGGAGTGGGGTTCATATTGCCCTACTCTAGGAAACTCATTTCCTAGCTCCTAAAGGGGCCGCACTCTATTGCAGATGGCGGAGGTAGGCATTTTACACCTCATTCTCAGCATTTGCTAGGGGAGTGCTGATCTGGATATGGATGGGGATTCCTTTACAAAACACGGGGACTGGGCCAACCCAGAGTGCCTGTACCAACCCAGAGGGCCTGTACCTAGTGATCATGGGTAGGTTGGATGGCCAAGATGAGACGTTAATTAATGTGTATGGGCCTACTTCGGACCACGTCGCATTTCTGGTCAACATGTCTGGCATACTGGCACCTCATCTGCTACATTCCACCATCATAGGGGGAGACTTCGACTTCAACTGCATAGCTGATCTGATCTGATGTTAGATCGCTCCCATCCCCCACTCAGGGACGCCCCGACTAACAAGACAGCGTGGGCCTTCGCAGAATGGCAGACCAGGTGGGGTTTAGTGGACACAACAAGAAGGTGGCTGGGGACTATTCACACTTCTCACACGTATATGAACTGCATGTTCGGCTGGATAACTTTCTGTGTTCCCCTGATACCCATGCCCAAGTACAGGAGGTGGAATACTTGACACGCACTATATCTGATCACAACCCAGTCCTGCTGAGGCTGCGTTGGGGAGCACGTCGCCAACTCTACCCTACCTGGCACTTTAAACCAGAGGCGCTGGAAGACCAAGTCTTCCTCGAAGACACTAGAGGTCACATAACACAATACTTCTCTGATAATGCAGACACAGCCTCATCCACAGCCTCATCCAGACAGGTGGAGTAGGACGCCTTCAAGGCAATAATTCGGGGTTGCTCTATGGCGGTATCTATCGGCATGCATCGCGCTCTGGTAGCAGATGTGGAGGGTGCAGGTTACTGTGTGCAGTATTAGAACGTATGCAAGTAGGACAGAGCTTCCTGAGATGAGTGCAGCTGCTGTATAGGGAGCCCCTGGCGAGGGCGCAACGGGCTGCACAATATCAGAGCAGTACCAAGTGGAGAGGGGATACAAGACTGGGGTGCTTCCTCTACCCCCTGCTGTTCCTCTGTCCATGGAGCCTTTGGCATGCCTTGCTCGGACGAGCTGTAGATATCAGGGCCTACAGATAGGAGGGCATACCCATTATATCGGCCTAGATGTGGTCAACCTCCTTTTATTCCTGAGAGACCTGGAGGGGGAACTGCAAGGAGTCAGGGAAATGTGGCTGCATTTGGGGCGCTATCAGGGCTCAAAGTCAATTGGCAGAAGTCCAGACTCTTTCCTTTGACAGAGGGCAGAGACCCGCCGGATGGATAAGGAGAGCTTGTGTGAGAGCCCAGCTGTCTAAGATATTTAGGGGTTAATATTTTCCGCTCTCAATCTGATATTCAGGAAGGGAATATAGCAGAGATTGTGAGATCCTTGAAAGATAGTATGAACTTCTGGGGGACTCTCCCTCTGTCGATTGCTGTTAGGGTGGCACTCTTAAAGATGATAACCCTCCCACGATTAGTGTACTTCTTCACCACACTGTCCGTGTGAATTCCGAGAGAGCGGTTGACCAAACTGGACTCGCTTATAACCTCGGAGGGACGGGGCGACAACGGGTAGACCTGGTGACATTGAAATGACAGACAGAGGAAGGGGGGTCTAGCGATCCCAGACTTTCAATCGTACTATCTAGCAGGACAGTTGCAGAGATTTACGTTGTGGCTAGCGGAGAGGATGACGCAGGGGGGCCCTTTCACCCCAGAGTGTGAGGTGCTCCTACGGACCTTACTGGGAATTGGGGCAACCCCACAAGGTTGCACAACCAAACTGAACGTGATACAGAGGTTGAGGGGAAATGTCTCCACAAGACACGAACCCAGGCGCCCTACTCACCAGACCTCCCGTTGATGATGGTGGAGCACTACCACACTGTGGGCAGTGGAGGGCCTGGAGGAATGGGTACAGGCTGGAGCCACCAGACTGGAGGACTTGTACAGGGATGGGGAGCTATTGCAGTTTGAGGTATTTCAAGCAGACTGGGACATACCCCAGGGCCAATTTCTACTCCACAGAACAGTAACGGTAGCTATTGGGAGACACTGGAGGACGGGCACCCTAGAAACCAAGCAGCACTTCACCTGCGGATATCTGGGCACAGCGGGGGCATGTTTAAGGAGGTCACATGCCTACAAAGAGTGGTTCGGTACAAAAGGGGGTGGTGGTGATGGACGGAGCATCTGAACCAATCAAACACTCACACCCAGGCAACAGATCTGGGTTTAATCCATCACCGTTCTTTAGCTCACTCTGCCACCCCAGTTCAGACATGGCCATATGCAAATCAGTCTGACCCTGTGCCTCATGGGAACAGTCCAGCCTGAACTGCCAAGCCATACCTTCTCTGGATCGGAAAAAATACAGAGCGGTTAGCAAGGATTCGCTCCAACCACTAACAACGCTGATAGACAGATGGGCGGCAGACTTCGGTATTCCTATGGAAAATATGGATTGGGAAAATACACTGGCCATGATACCTATGATCTCGAGAATGCCTGATTCAGGCTCATTCATTTTTATGTTCTGCATCAGGAAGATCTCACCCCGGAACACATTAACCGATATTTTCACAGAGTGGATGTGGGGTGTCCAGGAAGCGGGGAAGTTGAGGCAGACATGTTGCACATGTTCTGTGGCTGCCCAACTGTCCATACCTACTGGCAAGAGGTACGGCTACAGAAGCGGAAATAACTGAACGAGAGGTCCCCTGCGAGCCAGCGCACGGCCTCCTCAGCCTATTTCCCCACACATCTAGATCAAGGGTCACTGATGGGTTCCAAGACCTAGCTCTCATTCTGGCCAAGCGCGATATCACACAATGCTGGAACACATCAGGAGGACCCAGAGTCACAGGGTGGAACCAGGAATTGGAAACCTGGGCGGGTTGTGAGAGCAGGATTGTACTCAGGAATGCACGCAGTGGGATAGGTAAGATTGAAAGAGCTAGAGCATGGGAAGCAAAAATGGAAGGTATGAAAAATCCAGAGCCCGATTCAGGAGAATCCTCACCCTCGTTGCAATCCGGGCAGGGGAGCCTGGATCGCTGGGTCCCAGAAAGGAGTGTAGAACGGGCACAGGTCGTTGTGTAACAACAAAAAACACACGAGAGGACTGTTTCAGAGATAAGAGGGACTGAATACAGTGGGAGAGGCAAAAGGTATAGACAGGGTAGGGCAATGGTACACCACACAATTGTATATTCATGATAACCTGCAGTAGGGGAATGGGAGGAGGGAGTTCTAGTTTGGATTGCTCATACAACCAAATAAAACAGTATGCTGAAGGGGTAAATACTGTTGTATACAGAGTGGAACAAGGAATATGATAATAAAAGGAAGAAATATCGCTGATAAAAATGTATACATTGAAAAGACAAACAAATCTGGGATCAAAGTAGTCTCTTATGTTGATAACACTCAGCTAACTCTATTAATTGACAAAAACCCAGATGCCCCTGAGGCTGTCTTTAAAATTTGTCTAGCCAACGTTATAGAATTGATGCAAAGGATTTACTTATAATGCAACTCAGGCAAGACTGAGATCCTTCTGTTTTGGAACCACTAAAGAACTTTCAATCAATGAATGGTGACCCGAAGAGCTGCCAATTCCCCTCTCCCTCTCCCGCATTGAGGCAAGAAACTTGGAGTAAAATGTGACCCGACTATTCATTCCCAAGTTCTTTGTGGTGTCACTGCTCAGCACACATAAGAAATTATTGGATTTACAGCCACTAGAGAGTTGAAAAACTGTAGTCCATAAACTAATCACCTCTGGACTTGACTATGCCAACAGTCTCTATTTAGGGCTTCCCAAATTTCTGATTAACCTGGTACAGGTGGTGCAAAATGCAGCAGTACGACTAGTCTTGAGAATACCTAGTCATTCTATTTCCATCATCTTATACTTTTTCACTGGCTGTCAGTACCCAAGCATATTCAATTCAATGCACTTATTTTGGCACCCTGAGCATTTCATGATACAGAATCTAAATATCTTTCAAAAATATTCAACGCGACAATCCAACTGGAAACCTACGATGCTTAAATCCTATGCTTTTCAAAGTTCCTAAAATCAAGTTTGCTAGAAAAGGAGGAAGGTCTTTTTCTTTCCTTGTAGAAAAAGCATGGAATCCACTAATCCACTAATAATGAGTCATTTCGGAAAGCAACTGAAAACATGGTTATTCTCCTCCTCTGAATCCTGTTAAGGTCAGCGCTGGGAGGTCCTTTAGGGCGTCTGTATGCACTTTGTAAAACAAACTAATTCATTAATTCCAATCAACAAGTTTTCCACAAGTTAGCACTCATCTAATGTCAAAAAGTCTTCCCTTTGTCAGGCCAGACCCAGAGTTTTTTAGGAGCCACCCACATTTAATACATTTACAGGGTAAACTTACCCCAGCAACAAGAGGTAGAGTTGATGAGGTCGCTTTCCCTTTATTGGCACCACATCCTCCAACAGCGAGTATGATAATAAAACTGTTGGGAGTGATGGCATCATGCCCTGTTTTAGACTGGGAGGATCTAGTGTTGGTGGAGCGCAGTGTTCAGAACAAACTGCAACAATGGAACAAGATCAGCTTGTTACTGGGTAGATCTCTTAATCTCCAGCGAGAGATTACTATGAACACTGACACATTGCTCACAGGTTGGAGAGTACAAATGAGCAACCTCCCCAATCCGGGCTAGTGGGCACCTTAAGAGCAACGCCTTAACTTCAATGTGTTGGAGCTCATAGAGGTACAGATAGGCCTTTGAGGCTCAATCGTCGCTGAAAAGGCATTACATACACAAAATGAGATGAACGACATTGACAGTGCCGAGTCCATTACAAAAACGAAACAACTTGCTTTTGCACAGACACATCATGGCAATCCTATCTCAGAGGCAGGGCTAGCAAGATGGATTGCTAGACTCATTCAGATTTGCATGCCAAAGACAAATGCACAGAGCATGACACACCGAGAGCACATTCCACTCATAAAATAGGATTCGCAGTGTGCTCTTAGGCAATATTGCACTTGCAGATATTTGTAAAGCTGCCAGCTTGTCTTTAATGACATTCAAGCCTGACACAAAGAGTAAGTCTAGTAGAATGTACTTAAAACATTATTCCAAACATTGTCCACCTTTGCTTGCAACACAGCTTTTCAGTCAACTGCTACACATGATGTAAACGGAAATCTGTACTTACCTATAACAATCGGTTAGCAGCCTGTAGAATCACAAGTGCCCTACCAAACTCCCTTGAAGTGAGCTCTGGTTAAGACATGTTTTTCATTTACTTTCACTTTAATATCTGCGTGTGTTTTCTCCAGTACACAAGCGTTGTAACATTTCACTTCTACACACACATATATGTACCCATTAGGATAAAAAAAAAAACACACAATCTGAGGAAGAGGAGGAGGAGGAGGAGGAGGAGGAGGAGGAGGAGGAGGAGGAGGAGTCTGTATCCTGGTACATTGTGGATTTCAGAGAGGTGTCACAAGCCACCTTGAGAGGTAAACTAATTCCTGAAATGTTGCAAGCTTAACACCTGATTGTAGGAGCGTGCACAGCATGTGAATTTACAGCACCAAAGACAGCAAAAAGATTGCTACAAGTATGTATCATGTTCCATATAGTTCTTAAAGAAAGTGGTGATGGAACCGTTGATGAACATTACAGCAGTGCATTTGGAAACAGAATTCTAGCAGGAACAATCTGTTGGACTACTGCCCACCTTCTTTAGTTTCTTGTAGCACTAGAGTGCCTTTTGGGAGATGCCTGGCTCCCGCATCCTCACATAGCCGCCATTTTACTTGGAGCGGCTAGCCTCATTATTGACTGCTTCGTCATCTGATTTTATGAGTTTTAGCTTTCACACCTTCATTTTGACTTACTTTATTTTTGTCAGTTGTGGATAGCAGTGGGGGTTGCTGAGCTCTCTGTCGTTGCTTATTTTATATCGCGTTGCTTATTTTGACCGCTCTTTTTAAAAATCACTGCGCTGAATAGCGCTCATTCAAGCCAGCCTGATAGAGCATTCACGCTGCTGGTCTGCCGAAGGCGTACCAAATGCAAGCCCGTTGGCATCCATCTGTGCTCAGTGCCAGTCAGTCCCCCTTCTGGTTTGGCGAGCCACATGTAGGCTAGTATTCACTACTCGAGGGACGAGCTGCTCAAACTTAACTCTCCAGGTCAGATATGCCCGTGCCGCACTTGGAACCCTTCTAGCAGCGAGGACATGTGGACTTGTACCACTTGTAAGGTTGCCTTACCCAACACTAAAGTTAAGTCCCCTCACTGTTCCGCGCCGGCAGTTAAAATACATGTTAAACAGATGGACAGATGGCTAGCTGCTGGTGCAGTCTTAATAAGGCCAGATCATTAGTAAAAATTGCAATTGCATTTGCTGATTTTGTGGATTCCAAGGCCATGGACCTGGCCTTTATAACGAATACATGGGCGGACGACACCTCTGATCCAGAACTAATTCTGGCGCTACCATCCGTTTTCTTGATTTAAGACTTGACTGTGTGGATAATAGAGGAGGAGCACTTGCCATAGTTCACTGTGAGCATTTTAAAATACTAGTCCAAGCACTCTCAGTAGTGCTGGAGTGGAAGCATTATTTTTTTAAATAGAACACAACAAGCAAAATCCTTTCAATTGTTTACTAATATACCGGCCCCATGGCCCGCAAGCAGCATTTATTAATAATGCCAGCCAACTACTTGAAAACAAGCTTTGGAAATGCAATAGGTCTCGCATTAGGAAAGTTTGAGCTTTTTGTCTTACAATTTTTTTTTTTTTATTTGTGTTGTTTTTTGAAATAGCTAAAATAATAGCTGTGTCATTTACAATGCCAATAGTTATAACTTTCGCAAATGTGACACCAATAGCATTTGTAATGCAACATGTTTTGTATTTACGTGACTTAGATATATTGATATTAGAAATAACAATGGCTTTTCATTTTTTTAAATAATTAATACTTAAATAATTTATTTAATTTGTAATGTCAATAGGTCTCGCATTAGGAAAGTTTGAGCTATTAGTATTGTAAATGACAATTTTTTTTAATTTATGTGTTGGTTTTGAGAATAGCGAAATGAATAGGTTTGTCATTTATAATGCCAATAGTTTTAACTTTCGCAAATGTGACATCTTTAGCATTTGTAATACAATATGTGTTGTATTTACATGACTTAGATGTATTGATATTACAAAGAACAATGGCTTTTATTTTTTAAAATAATTAATACTTAAATAAAAGTTATTGTAATTTATAATGGCACTAGCTTAAATTTTTGTAAATAACTTTTGGGAAGATTATGTTCATTGTATTTTATTGTAACGAAAATCCAAGAACAGAAGTGAAATATTTACATTTTTTTTGTGACATTTGTAATAAAGTGTGAAACATTGAGATAACATATTTGAACCAGTTGTTGCGTACCAGACTTCAACATCAGCCAATCGCGTTGATAAAGAGGTTTTAATGCGCACGATTCCAACGATTGCAAGTTGTGTACGATCGAATTTTGAGCAAATGTTCCTGTGACGTGCAGCAAGTTTTTCCTGTTGCAAAACACGATAATGGAGGCCTATATAATGCGATATGTAATATTGCTCCGAGCGCAAAACGGGATTTTTGGCCCAATCCTAAAGAGAGCGTCGGGGTTCAATTTTTGGGAGCCTGATTCTTTTTGGGGGAAAAATGAACTTCACCCGTAGATGTATTGTTATTTTTGGGTATAAAACTAAAATGTTGGGATTATTTATGTGTGTAAACTGAAACCATAGATACATACACACTTCACCACCGCCCACGTCCTGTAAACTGGGCCCCAACTCGAAATCTATACTCTAAAATTAATTTACTCGCCAATAGTCTTGCACCAGGGATGGGCATATTTGCTACTTTTCTATTGTGCCAATTCGCTGTTAACTGTTTGCTGCTTTTTTTTTAGGTGTCAGGAGCTTTTTTTTCTCATACCCTTTCCATCAGGTAGCGGCTAGAAAACAGCTCCTCCATAGAGAACAGGAAAAAAAAAAAGATTAGCACTGTGCAGGGGAGAAAAAAGTTTGCAGGCGCATTTGCAATGATCTGCTATAGACATGAGAATTCAAGACTGGAATAAAAGAAAAATTAAACTTACAATTCTGAAAAAAAAATTACGTAGTTGTAGCTAATGAAAGCCCATTCCGATGGTGGGTATCGATGCATTGTGATTACAGGGTGCTGTGCATACTTTGAAAAAGCCACTGTAGTGGACCCTGGGGCGGAATGAAAAGGTTTATAGCTTAATTGCTTTCCCCCTTTCACCGCCGCCGCCCTCTCTCGTGAGGACATTAAAGAGAGAAGCGGAATGCATTAAAAAACTAAAAAAAGTCGCACCAGCTCAAACGCTCGCTAGGACAGCAGAGTGTATTAAATTCGGTTCACACTGATGTGATTTGCGAGTTGCATTTTCCTAGGTGTGGCCTGGGCAAAACCCTCTGCATAACATTGGAGCGAGCTCTAGGGAGAGACGGAAGAGAGTGCGAGAGAGAGGAGAGAAACAGAGAGTTCTAGCGAGAGATGGGAGAGAGTGCATGAAAGAGAGGGAGAGACGGGAGAGAGTGCGAGAGAAAGAGAGAGAGAGCTCTAGGGAGAGACGGAAGAGAGTGTGAGAGAGAGAGGGAGCTCTACAGAGACGGGGGAGAAAGAGAGAGTTCTAGCGAGAGACGGGAGAGAATGCGAGATAGAGAGGGCGAGAAAGAGAGAGAGGGAGAGACGGGAGAGAGTGCGAGAGAGAGGGAGAGGAAGAGAGAGCTTTAGGGAGAGAGTGGGGGAGAAAGTGAGAGTTCTAGCGAGAGCGCGAGAGAGACAGCGGGGGTGCCACAGAGTAATCCGACGGTTGCCGAGGCGCGGGCGGCGGTGGCTGGTAGTGATATGAGTGAGATGTAATTACCTGATCGGCTCTGGCTGAGCCGGTGTCTGCACATTTGTTTCCCTGCTACTATTTTCAAGGTCAGACAAGTTCCTAATAATGTAATGTGTGGATGTTTTTAGGTCTCGTGACCTATCAATGCGCATGCGCATTGAGAGAAGCGAGACTATATGGCTTTAAACAAAGTTTACCTAACTGTGGCGATTTGGTGCTGTGCCCGTGGCTTTTAGGTCAATGCGCAAGCGCATTGACCTAAAATGCGCGTGCACATCACCAAATCGCCGTCTGTTCCCTCAGCCGCACTCCTCCCACACCTTTGAAGTGAAGCTTAGCTTCACTTCAAAGGCCCCGGCTGCTTCACACCCTCATGCCGCTCTCCCCGCTCCGCCCCCTCCCCTGCCCGCCGTGTGCATTTCTCCTCCCCCCCCTCCCCACAGCAATGCCCTCCGTCTTGTTTTGTGAGAAGTTGGCCTGATGTGCAGTGTTCACTATTCTAGTGATCACTATATATCAGTCCAAACAACCCTTATTGATGATTGGTTGTAAGTCAACCTTATAGACCAGCTATCCTAGTAGCATGGATACGAGCAGTCTAAGGCTAAGACTCTAGAGGGCGTGTTAAGCCAGCTGTTTTACCATCACATTACCCCTTGAACACCCAGTGAAAGGACACCACACAAGTGTTGTCGTGTATTTCTATAGGTTCTGAATCGATCCCCCTATTCCTGACCATATTCTGGTTAACCTACCTAGCTAGTTAACTAACAGTCAGCCCATGAGGCAAGAAATCCCCCATGATGCAGATACCGTTATCTGACGCAGTCACACTACGGCACAGGAACGTGTTATCTGATTAGGTCATAACGCTTGAGATCTAATTAGACAAGCGACATTCCTCCAGCCCCTGATAAGGCATACGACGTTCTCATAACAAATCAAACCTATGACAACCTGGATAATCCGTGCGGCCATTGTTTTGATTTCACAGAGAACTTTAGTAAAGAATGTGCTAACGAGCAAGTCGTATGACATCTTTATTGACGTACCTATGTCCATCCTTACGTCAATCCCGGCACCTTTAAGGTATAAATATTGCCGACCTTGCCCTATGCAAACACACGCGTGGTGACAAGACGGAGCAGCCATACTTGCCGAAGCCGAGAGCAGAAGCAGACCCCGCAGGCAACAGCCCCGCCTTCCTGACGCGCTGAGAGACGCGCTGCTATCTCAAGCCGAGAGACCCAGCACCGGCGCTTCTGGGCAGCCCTCGCAGGCAGCCTGGAATATCGAGAGCAGAGAAAGAGATACCATTCCTCATTCATCCTAAATTCCAGGTACAGAACTGAATAACCCCTCCTAGAGAATTCTTTAGTTATTCACTTGGCAAAAACAAACTTAACTTAAACTGTAACTTTCTATTCCCGCCCACGCATTAGACTTAGGTCAGGTACACGGGGTAGGCGTATTTAGAAACACCAGTTGAGTACGTTTAGTCAAATGTATATGTGTATGTAAATATATTTTAATCATTTTAAACATCATATGGCTCAGAAACCATATCAATGTTTTTACAGTATTATTTTATACTATTGCTTTTAATGTATGCACTTTACTTAACTATAAGTATTGCAATAATATCGATCCATTTCTCTTGTACGAGAAAAGAGACTGATCAATAAATAACATCTTTTATTGAACACGCCCGTCTCCTCCTTTTCTCTACATTCTGATGAGACTAAGAATGCACGTACTGACTGAGTAAAATAATTGCCTTGTGCTCACACGACTCTTGAGATTGACTCTTGATTAGGGGAGAGCAAAGTTGTCATGTTCTATGGTTGTCAGAAACTAAATCCCTTCTTGTCTAATCAGGGGAGTTAATCCTTCCTTGAACATTCGAGAAAGTTTCTAGCGAACTCTGAGCTTAGCTGGCAAACCCAAAAATTAAGTCTAGTATCGACAGTAGTAGACCTAGTTAACGTCTGGCCTAGGCCTTTACTGCTGTAGGTACTATTCCAATGCGCAGAGCCTATTGGGAAAATAGGAGCTACACTACATGGCGCCCAACGCGTTTGGAAAGGGCGATAAAACTAACGTAAGACATTTAGAGTAACTCAGTCGTGCTTTCTCACTCAGACCCCTTTTCCCAAATACTCCAAAGACGTCTGGAGTGGGTGAAAGGTTATAATATCCTCCAAAACCTCGCAGGAGGGAACTCCTATGTATGGTTCTTGGTCTAAGTCAACGTTGAAGGATAAACAGTGTTCCAAAATATTGTGCATCTAATCTCTGTTTCCATAAAGAAACCTGATCTGCAAATAAACATAATACCATCCTGTCAGCAAAATGGACAGCGATGAAGAACGAGAGGTTACTAGATTAGCTACTGAAATAGCAGATGCTGATGCTACCATGCAAGCAGCAGACGCGGATATAATACTCATTCCGGTCGCCAAAAGGAGATCTATAACCTTAAAACTTATAGAAAATGGACTGACACCTAGAGGTGGCACAGTCATATTCGTAATCGAGGCACACGAATATCGGCAGACAGAGGTATACTATACATGGATACATTTTCCAGCAGCTAATACTATAACAAAGTACTTCCACTATTACAAAGTAGAGGAACCTCCTAATGAGTACACTCCTTTCGAGGAGGTGGAAGTACCACTCAAATTCCAAGAGCATTTGCTCTTATTTGATGGCGCCCTAAAACATAACAATCACATTACAAGGCTCGGTCCTTTAGGAAGACCAGGAGCAACGTGGCCGGTCTTAGCCGGATACACACCACATCCAGACATCGAAAGAATGCCTGCAGCAGAGCTATTAATACAGCTAAAACAACTACTAAAAATTCATAGACAATTAGTTCAGTATGTAATGCGGACTTCAACAATTCAGCCAGCGATTAAACTTCCACAGCTGACCCCTCACCAGGGGAACACAAATAAAATTACACCACAGAACATCCAATCCTGCCTAGGTAAAGTTCCAGCTAAACGGGAACAAATACCATTCTGGTTGGCACAGAAAATTACCCAAATAGAGGCGGTGTTTCCTGACACCACCCCATTAGAAAAACACAGGATTCTGACTATATGTCTCCCAATGGGAATCGCACCACACATTGAGGACTGTGACACTTGGGGTACAGTCTTTGCTTCCATCTACACAAAAACGCACGGTGTTCCATCCATTTCGGTAATACCAGATGTGCTAAAACAAATTCAAGATGAATACGGTCCAGAACCTGCTTTAACTCTTGGTATGAAATTACTAAAAGACTTCAAGCAGATATCGGCTATATTACTAGCCAACATAAAGGGTGAAGCAGCAAACGTGGCGATCCGCCAGAGGTTAAAAGAGACAGATATAGCAGACCAACCAGCTGAAATTGCCAGAATCATAGAAAAATCCTATGAAGAACTAGGCAGAGATAGTCTAGGTGAAATACCAGTAAAACCGCAACTGACTACAAGTCCAGAAAAAATGTTTTTTAATAATAATAATAATTCGCCAAAAAAGAACTGGGATGGGAACAAACAATCCAATCCAAAAGAAAAGAAATTCCAGTCCAGAGGAAGGTCTCCTAGGCGAAGAGAGAAATCTCCAAACCCGAGACAAAGGTCACCTCAGAGTGAACCCTCTGGGAATAGATATAACCTTAGAAATAGGGATAATATTAAAAAACCTGATAGATATCAAGACATTGATACACGTCCCTCTCAATCTTTTCAGAATTCCTCGCAGAAATCGGAAAGAAGAGGACGATCAGAAGAGCACGCCAAGTCCAAAGACAAGGAACCTGCTCAACTGAAAAAGAAATCACAATTTCCAAAAAAGAAGGTAGCCAGTATCAAGGTAGTTAACAATGCCGAGAATACTGAGGACACAACTGAAAAACGGAGAGTGGGCACAGACAATGCTAGACAGCGCAGCAGAGGTGAGCATAGCTCGCAAAGTCCTTATGGATCATCTGGAGACAGTGGACACGAATGAATACCTTCAAGTGGAAACTGCAGATACCAGAGTTAGCAAGCCCCACAAAATATACGAGATAACATTACGTATAGAGGGAGATAAGACTAGGAAAATAAGGGGACTATTTTGGGATAACCTCTCAAAGGGTTATGACATACTTCTAGCTGAAAAAGACTGGCCACCAGAGTTTGTCAGGGAGTGCCCTCATGGCGAAGAAGTAATTATGCCTGCCTTCTCGAATCAAATCCCGATTCATAAAAAATACACACTTGCTAGAAAGTGGGCAGTGGCCTTAGCACCTGCTTTATATAAAAATCATGTAGGATGGGATGAGGATTCTCCTCCTCACAAAATCCAGTTAAAATCACAACCAACTGCACAAAGGCAGTACCCAATTAAGCAAGAAGCTAAAAAACAAGTAAATGAAATACTAGATCAGCTAGAATACCAGGGGGTGATTGAAACTTGCACCTCACAAATGAACAATCCTTTGTTTCCGGTCTCCAAACCAGACAATTCATACCGTCTAGTTTTGGATTACCGACACCTTAACACATGTTGCAAAACTTTTGCAGTGCAAAATTCACACAGTGCTGCACTAATGAATAACATAGTGCGCAAAAAATACAAAACTACCTTGGACATCTCCAACGGATTCTTTTGTCAAAACATAGCACCAGAGAGCAGATATTTAACAGCTTTCTCAGTAAATGGCACTCAAAAACAATTCTGTCGGTTAGCCCAGGGGTACAAGAATAGCCCGGGGGTATTCTCAGCGAGAGTAACAGAATTACTACAACAATATGATGATGAAGCATTATCTTATGTCGATGACATTTACTTAACAGATGATGACTTGGAGACTCACTTGAAAAGAGTGAACACCATAATACTTGGTTTCGCTGCAGAGGGTTACAAATTCAACTTCAAAAAATCCAGAATTGCCCATCTGACAGTCCTATTCTTAGGATATGAGTTATCAAGTGAAGGCAAAAGCCTGGCAGACAATTTCCTAGAGAAATGTGCCGTAATCCAAGCTCCTAAAACACTAAAAAACCTACAGTCAATTCTAGGCTTCCTAAATTTCGGAAGAACTTACATTGCAAATTACGCAGAAAGGGTCAAACCCCTTTACGATCTAATTAAACCAGATTTTAAAAGATCCAGTTGGACTCAAACACACACAGACATTTTGAGATCCTTACAAACAGACATGCTAATTAAGACAAAATTAGAAACACGTGATAATACACGCAACCTTGTGATCCGAGTCATCCCAGGGAGATGCGGATTCACATACCTGACCTCTAATGAGGGAGAAAAGGTACCAATTGCATTCAGATCACACTTGTACACAAAAGCTGAACAGAGATTCAGCAACAAAGGAAAAATTGTTCAAGCAGTTCAAACCGCAATAGCTAGAGAAAAAGACATAGCTGACGGTAGACATATCACAGTCAGAACAGCTGAATCAGCCTTTGAAGCATTAACAACACCGTGTAATTTACCAACAACAACATTGGATCCAGAATGGTTACAATGGGTAAATTCAATCACAACGGACAAAGTATACTACTTCTTTGATCCAGAACTAGAAGAATTAAAAAATCTAAAATATGAAAAAACGTATCCTTTGCCAATCGACATTCTGCCTCTACGACATTACGCCTGTGTAATCTATACAGACGGACATGCTCAACCCTCCGTTTGGGGAGAACATGCATACAATCCCACATGTGAGATCACAAAAGAAGTGTGGCGCGGAGGTAAACTAAGACCTCTATTAACAAAATCACACTCAGTAGAAACTAATTCAGAACTGCAAACTGAAATAATAGCTTTGAAAATGGCGCTAGATAATGCGGATCGCGAATTCCCGACACTTATAGTGTCAGATTCATATTTCTGCGTCAAAGCATATAACAAGGATTTGCAGACATGGATTCAGAACGGTTACAAAGATGACACAGATGCACCAATAAAGCAGAGACTTCTCTGGGAACAAGTAGCTCTTTTGAAGAAAGAACTACCAAAGACTCACGTGACTCACTCACTGAGTCATCAACGTGATGGCGTTCACGTTGTAGGGAATTCATTGGCTGAGACAGCCGCAGCGGCAGCCACTAAATCGGCTCCCGTAGATCGGAAAAAGCGTACATTAAAATACATTAACGGTGAAACATTGCTGGCGGTGAAAACGTCATCAAAAGGCGACTGCTCAGCGTTACCGATCAACTATCCACTCAATTATACATACATAATCGATGCAAACTCCGTCCCTTTTGCTCGAATCCCTGGAGTGGGGGATAGAGTGATTCCAAACAAGGACAGGAGAAACTTGTTAATCGCAGACGCACACATGGGCGAGGGTCACAGACACCTTAAATTAAAAGATTCTCTGGAAGATTTACAATCACGGTACTGGTGGCCAGGCATGAGCCTCCATCTTACCATCTTTGTAAAAAACTGCCCAAACTGCAACAGAGATCGCAGTGGGGAGAGAAGCAGTTTAATACCTCGTCGTATCAAGGCAGATAATGTTACCAGCAAAAAGAATGGCTTGTGATTAACATATACAGGCTAGTTCCCACTTATAATGTAGATCCACAGCACTCAGCTGACGTCCGGACTGTTATACAAGATTTGCGAGTCTAAATGGCATATACGCTAAGAGCATGCTACGTTCGACCATTTTTTTTCTTTTTCTCAGGCAATCCAGCCTGGGGGGAAAAGAATGACCAAATGAGCACAGCCCAGCGGGAATCTTCTCACTTCCTTCCTGAGGGTATGGGATGGTGTAAAGAAAAAACCAAGACAGAAAGCAATCTATAATAGAAAGGATATTAGGTTCGGGAGCTGGGTGGGTCAAACATCTAATAAGTGTCCAACGTAGTCTAAATAACTTGCCAAGAAATTCTCTGAAGGGATTCAGTCCGTACGAATTATTATTCGGAACTAGGATGTTGATCTCTGACCTTGATAGTCAGACTTCAGTGGTAACAGAAAAAAGCTTTGATGTCAAAGACCGTTTGGCTATTTTGCAGGACTTAAACAAAACAAGAAAAGACCTGAGCAACATACAGTTGAAACAACAGCCAACAACCACTGAAGAATCACCACCTGTCCCAACAAGACCTGTCTGGATTCCAAAAGTCTGGGATCTAGTCAGGGAGAAGATCGCGGTAAAGAAGGAATTTGGGCCTTCTTACAGAAAAGCAGTTCCTGTCTTGTCTGTCAACGGGACAAGATCAGTTGTACTACCGCCACTTGCTGGAAAAAAGGAGAACCGAGTTGTATCCATCGACCTGGTAAAACCACAACATGTGGCCAATAACAAACAGTAGGCCAAGTGGACTCCCAATAAGTAGCAGAACACCAAGGTTTGCTACCAGTACAGAGGTCCTAACAAAGAGGCTCATCACATTCGAAACGCCTACAGAAGAACAACAAGGACTATGCAACAATGCAATAGAACTTAGACCTCTGAAAACCCAAATAAAGACATTTAGCAGAGACACACCAATCTATACTGAAGTACCAAGTGAAAATGCAAAAAACAAAAATCCTGAACCAATTGGAACAATTGACAGAACTGCATCCGGTTACTTCATCAACTTCGATGATTCCTCTGAAGGCTTCAGCGAACAAAAGACACAGCCATCATCAAAATCCTTTAAAGACAAAGCGAAGGAACTTTTGAAACAACTAAAAGAAACATATCTGATTTCTCCATGGATTGAATTTTGGGTGGGTTTTGGTGCATTTATCCTCATACTTTGGCTCATCATGGTATTTACTTTGGGACGCTTCATTGAGGGAAAATATGCTAAAATGGACACAGCAAGTCAGAACATCAACTTGGTCCTCAAACCACACACATCTTCACACGTCGAGAAACGAGAACTTTCTTCAGAACTTTCTTCAGCCAACTTCACAGCAATTCCAATACCTGGTGGGGTAGCCTGGGACAACACTGACTATGAAATTTATGGTCCGGTCGAGATCCTGAAATATCCACACCAAATTAAGATCTCTTTGAGTGACTTTGCAAAACCAAACTCATTTGCTGATGATTGGGACTTTTGAAAGTATAAACAATATGATGTCTGACTTAGTAATGTCTGCTAAATTTACAAAACATGATTATTTGCAAGGTTCTACAAATTATGATAGTATGTATTGCTATAACCACTATGGTAACCATTTCTTGCATAAATCTGCACAACCTAGAAATGTTTTAAATTTTAATCAATGGGAACATTGTGCTACACCTCCAAAAGGGAGCTCTAGAACCGTTTATGACAAATATTCATACTTTCAAGGTTTTAACACTAGTAATGCTGAAACATTTTATTATAAATTGTCAAACAAGACAGGGACCAAAACCATGATAACCAACACAAAATTGATTTATTCTGATTCATTCTTTGAAAAAATGAATACTTTTGGATTCGATTATTGGGACAAAAATGTTGATTTGAAAAGTGTTTGGGGCACAAAAGAATGGCAAGTACAGGGTTTAGAAGCTTTGTTTAGAGCCTGCATGATCCCAGAACAAATGATATTTTTAAATGACACTGTTCAACAAACCACCTGTCTTGGCTTAGCCAAAATCAAAGATTTAAATAACCCGTCTATTCCAAAGCCAACAATGTTTAGCAATAACTCTGATACAGATGAAGAAATAGACATAAACCATATACTTAACCAAAACAGAACACATCCTGATTGGAAACAATGGTTGATCTGGCCCACAGATACAAATAACTGTCAAGATAGATTCCTGAATAAAACACAGGGTTTCAAAATGACCAGGCCAGACCCTAGATATCCCCAAAGACATCACTCAGGGATAATAACCACCTACAGTGTGGGCAAATTATGCCTTCAATGGCTACAAACTTCCACACTGCCTGAAATTAAGCAACACCTAACTTTACTTACTGATGGTGCTGACTTGCGTGATTTCATAATGGGACCACACAAACAGCGTCAAAAGCGTTTCATAGCAGCCTCTGTATATGCAGCATACAATGAGGCCTGGAAGGTTACTCAAATTGAGACAGCAGAAAGAATACGGGAAATTGACCGTATTAATTTGGAAAAATCACTTTCTGTAGTGGACAATGGGTTAATGACTCTGTCCTCCAGAATTTTTTCATTGGACAGCATTGTGTCTTCAGCAATCGATATATTATCGCAAGACTTACTGTTATTACAACATGGTCAGTCACAATTGCGTTCTATCGTACAGCTTGGCTGGACGTTACAAAATCTGCGTTCAGGCTATGTGCCTTGGCGTTTAATCAACACTACGTCACTATTCCAAATCTTTAACCTTACTGATAGACAAATCGGTATGGCGCAGAAGGGTGCTGATTATACAATCTTGAGCATTGAAAAACTAGAAAGATTACCGTTGACAATGTCAGAACGACCTGTCAGTGAATGGATAATCCACGGAATCATAAATATTCCAATCTCAACCTTCAGGTTTCAATACTGCCAAAAATATATACAGGCTGGCATGTACGAGAAATTGGGAAAGGGGTACCTTAAAACAACTTGGAACCTGCCCTATTCACATGCATGTGTCAGTAACAAAGGACAGAAAGTGTTTCTTAGTGGCAACAATTGTGCTATGTCACTAAGCGGCACGCTTCTGTGTAACGGTATTAGTTTG
The DNA here is from genome assembly GCF_964261635.1 of Lissotriton helveticus. Taxonomy (NCBI): domain Eukaryota; kingdom Metazoa; phylum Chordata; class Amphibia; order Caudata; family Salamandridae; genus Lissotriton; species Lissotriton helveticus. The sequence continues at coordinate 357,407,445 of NC_136061.1, forward strand.
CACGGAGCCTGTGAAGGGAATTCATACAACCTTTCATGTCACGAGCAAGGCGCACCTGCAACTGAAATAGAACCATTCTTTCAAAGACTCTATAATGGGAGTTACATTCTTATTGTAGACCGCAGATGTTGTAGTCTTATGCCCGGGACTCCTTATCTCGTCACTACGACGGCGAAGGTCAAGTGCTGTGGACGTTCTTTGTTCCCCAGCTCCTTTCCAGACAGGGAGGCGAGGGCATGGCCCAGTTTGAAAATTACTTCTATTCGAATAGACACTTTAAGCAGAATGAAAACCGTGCTTCTTCAGACGCCTACAAGGCTCACGTCATCAAAAGAAACGTATGATCTACAAGTCGCAAGGACGACTGCAGAGATACATACATTATTATCAACCAATTCCCCCGTACATTTCGCGGAAATCCTGAGCGAAATCTTAAATATTTCTGATACCACAGGGGTCTCAAAGGTATTTAAGACAGTATTTTCGATGGCATTAACACCATTCAAAGCCATACTGGGTATTTTTCCAGATTTCGTCCATTCGATTTTTGGCGGACTTCCCCTAATCCTAGGACTAATTGCAGGAATCCTATTCCTAGTCCTTATTTTTCGATATGGCAACCCATGTCACAGATCAAACTCTCGCGACAATGGAAGATACGATCCTAGCCATTGGATACCGGGACCGGATATCAAAAATCCTGGGACTCTCCCGGCTTAGAGACCTGAACATGACTTGGTTTCTATCATTTCGACCAATGTGGCAAAGGTGTGTTTTACCTGTACTAAGGTGTCTGCTATGCGGAGAAGAATGCGTGTTAGACACCTGTCTGACGCTACAATCGGATGCGCCGGTGGATGCAGATACACTGTTGGTTCCTACCAAGGTTCACGCACTGTGCTGCCCTCAAAGGCTGCCAATTCTGATGACGGCATTCCTGGAATCTTCACCACTGCGATTGAAGAGTAGTGAAGTACGAGATGAAAGCAGCATCGAACAAGTACGACCTTCTGTCAGCAATGCAAATCAGAATGTCAATGCAGACAATCATGCGCATGAATGCATGGTTACCCCTATTTCCGACTTAGTGGAACTTTCCCATGAAACTGTTGACAGTTTTTTCGAAAGCCTGAATGATATGATGTTCTCTCCGGAACAGAAATAGAGACTTTTGAGTAAACTCGCACACGGCGTTCCCTGAATCCGGCCTTCAACTTAAAAAATAAAGTCACATGAACAATTACAATCCAGTTCACGGACAGCAACTTTTTTCAGCAAGCCCTTAAAATATTTTTCAATATATTTTTCCCCGGGACACTGACCTTCTGCTTAAAGTAAGAAACTATTCCTAGAGAACTAAGATTTCTATTTTTTTAGATACTTTATAGACTTTATATAGACTTTAGCTGCCCGCTGGTATGTTCACAATATATTTTATGTGATGAAATGGTTTCGACTTTTTTTCTGTATAGCCATATTAAGAGCCATTTCATGTGTATTTCTCATATACCAACAAGCAATAATGCATAACAATGCGTGTTTACTTTTGCATTTAATTCATAGCTTAAGTGCATACAATATATATGACTGCAATTTTTCAGTATATTTGAAAATTTCAAAATGCATTTATGTATTTTGGGGTGGTAAGGTATACACTATACTCTATAGTATGTTGTACTATGTTATACTATGCATAGATTAGTAGATATGACCATAGTTAGCGTGGAGTGGGTGTCGTGTATTTCTATAGGTTCTGAATCGATCCCCCTATTCCTGACCATATTCTGGTTAACCTACCTAGCTAGTTAACTAACAGTCAGCCCATGAGGCAAGAAATCCCCCATGATGCAGATACCGTTATCTGACGCAGTCACACTACGGCACAGGAACGTGTTATCTGATTAGGTCATAACGCTTGAGATCTAATTAGACAAGCGACATTCCTCCAGCCCCTGATAAGGCATACGACGTTCTCATAACAAATCAAACCTATGACAACCTGGATAATCCGTGCGGCCATTGTTTTGATTTCACAGAGAACTTTAGTAAAGAATGTGCTAACGAGCAAGTCGTATGACATCTTTATTGACGTACCTATGTCCATCCTTACGTCAATCCCGGCACCTTTAAGGTATAAATATTGCCGACCTTGCCCTATGCAAACACACGCGTGGTGACAAGACGGAGCAGCCATACTTGCCGAAGCCGAGAGCAGAAGCAGACCCCGCAGGCAACAGCCCCGCCTTCCTGACGCGCTGAGAGACGCGCTGCTATCTCAAGCCGAGAGACCCAGCACCGGCGCTTCTGGCAAGCCCTCGCAGGCAGCCTGGAATATCGAGAGCAGAGAAAGAGATACCATTCCTCATTCATCCTAAATTCCAGGTACAGAACTGAATAACCCCTCCTAGAGAATTCTTTAGTTATTCACTTGGCAAAAACAAACTTAACTTAAACTGTAACTTTCTATTCCCGCCCACGCATTAGACTTAGGTCAGGTACACGGGGTAGGCGTATTTAGAAACACCAGTTGAGTACGTTTAGTCAAATGTATATGTGTATGTAAATATATTTTAATCATTTTAAACATCATATGGCTCAGAAACCATATCAATGTTTTTACAGTATTATTTTATACTATTGCTTTTAATGTATGCACTTTACTTAACTATAAGTATTGCAATAATATCGATCCATTTCTCTTGTACGAGAAAAGAGACTGATCAATAAATAACATCTTTTATTGAACACGCCCGTCTCCTCCTTTTCTCTACATTCTGATGAGACTAAGAATGCACGTACTGACTGAGTAAAATAATTGCCTTGTGCTCACACGACTCTTGAGATTGACTCTTGATTAGGGGAGAGCAAAGTTGTCATGTTCTATGGTTGTCAGAAACTAAATCCCTTCTTGTCTAATCAGGGGAGTTAATCCTTCCTTGAACATTCGAGAAAGTTTCTAGCGAACTCTGAGCTTAGCTGGCAAACCCAAAAATTAAGTCTAGTATCGACAGTAGTAGACCTAGTTAACGTCTGGCCTAGGCCTTTACTGCTGTAGGTACTATTCCAATGCGCAGAGCCTATTGGGAAAATAGGAGCTACACTACAGTGTTATGAAAATAAACAGTGTATTTATTAGAATCACAACAACCCTGTACTCTTTATGAGGACAGGGTGCTAGGCACACAACAAAACTCTTACGAAAATACTTAAGTTAGCACGTTATACACAAATGCCCGAGGGGCACGAAAAACCATATACTTTAAAAGTGGAATGCGAAATTACTAGCAGGTAAGTACAGTACTAATAGGCTTTGGAATCGCTAGGACTTGACTATAGAATCGTTAGATTACTTCTAGGAGACCTAGGGGACTCGGGTGCAGAGTGTGCACCCTCACGCGGGATGCGGGACAAAGTCTATGGAAGCTAGTAAAGGCAAAGTTAGTGTTCACGGGCGAACCCGACCTGGTAGGGAGAAAACGACAGTGGATCCTGACCCTAGGATAGTGAGGCTATGCTGGGACACCGAAGTGCCGAAGTTACCTAGCCCAGGGGCTGCAGCTGCATAGGTCTGAAAAGACGTCGGGAATCTCGTTGCCGGACCAGGAGCCTGGAAGAAGGAAGTTGCTGGCAGGCGACCAGTGAAGGAAAGTTCGATGGATCCAAGCCTGGATCAAGGAAGAAGAAAACCTGAAAGCAGAGGGGACCAAGTTCTTGAATCACTAGCCAGTGATTAAGTGGGCAGAAGGATGGCACCGGGCGAAGTCACCGCAGTCAGGTGAGTGGGCGCTGCTGGGCTCTGCAGTCTCTCGGACCAGGAGGCGTTGTCGGCGACCAGGATGGAGGTGCGAGCTGTCCCACGAAGGTTCTTGCTGTCGACGTCGCTGGACCCAGGATTGGGCAACAAGTCTTGGCAAATGCAAGGCCCACGCGGTGGACCTAAAATGGCGTCTTAGCCGGACCAGGAGGGTCCAGGGTACTTCTCCGATGGAGGGAAGCAAGGGCCAATCTGGAGCAACCAGACTAGCAGCAGTGATGTCGTCGGGCGTCGTTCAGAAGGCCACAAGCCAGCGGGCTAGTAGCCAAACAACGCGGTGAGCAGCAAAAAGCAGAAGGGCCCCACGCAGATCGTGGAGATGCTGGGAGGCTGCACTTCGGTGCTGGAGCTGCTCAGGGTCGGGGCTTCTCGGACCCCAAAGCACTCACCAGGAAATTACTCGGCGGGCTTGCTGTGCAGAAGTCGTGCAGTCTTGAAGATGGCCGGTCCCTCGAGGTCTCGTCACACCCACGAATCTCAGCGTGACTGATGATGTAGGTAGAGGTCAGAGGTGCCAGGGAAGCCGGTTCTCGTCGAGCTGGGCAGTCTTGATCCGGAGGAGAGACTTGCAGCAGACCGCAGTGTTCTTTAAGATGGTGCCTGCGGATGCAGGGTGACTACTCCTTAGTCACAAGGGAGAAATCTTAGGAAGAAGTCTTGAGTTCCTTTCGTGGAAAGTAGTTTCAGGATTCAAAGATGATCTGATTTGGAAGGGGGCCAGTTCCTACCTTTATCCTGTAAAAAGGGGCTGGCACGCGACTAAGTCCTGCCCTAGGGGTGGGACTAGGAGGGGGGTGGTTACACCCACTTCCTTGGCGGGCTTTTCCCCAGCACAGGGTCTGGAGTGACCCTGGAACTGGTTCCAGCCAGCCTATGCACAGTGAGCACCGGGGTGCCACGTGCAGTCACCTTCCTCTGAAGCCCTGCCTACCTACAATACACAAACCCTGTCTGGGACGGTGCTGGCACCGCCCCTGGCAGGAAACCCTTTGTCCTTATCTCCTGCTCTGGGAGGACTCCCAGCAGCAGGAGGGCAGACTTGTGTCTCGGTGGCAGCATCCATTTTGTGGATGCTAAGGCTCTGTCTGATTTTAACCGGGGTTAGGGGTTACATACATGTCGTGTCCCTCTAGAAGGGTGGAATGCTAACCCCGTCGCCAGAATTGGCGAGGGGTTAGTATTCCAATTCGTATGACACCTTACTCGACATGTTTTGATAAAGCGATACCAGAGTTGGCATATAACCGCGAGGATTATAATGCACTTAAGAGTATATGGTATGCGATATCATGGAAACGGCTAAGGGATGGATCCCGAAAGCCGCAGACAGGCTCAGCTCATGCCAGAGCACCATCTCACACGATTCCAAGCACTCTGCCTTCAGGATTGTTAAGGCCTGCCATAGGAGTGACTGATAGGAGATCTGTGTGTCCATTTTAGGGTTAGATATAGGTATACTATATCTAAAGCAAGGGGTGAGTACACCACCTTGCCCCAGCTGTCGTGCAGCCAGTTGTGTCAGTTTAGATAGTCAGCCCAGGGGTGGCATAATACATACTTCAGCCCCTGGGAGACTTCTGGGTACCTCAGCCCTGGGTACAGGGACTTAGAGAGGGCCCAGTGCCAATTCAGTACCTGAGTACAATTTGGATAGAGAGAACAGCTAGGCTGTGGGTCTGATTAGCAGGCCCACAGCCAGGGGAAGTCGTAAACCAGTGCAGCAAAAAGCAAAAATCTGGGTGATCATAGGATTGCAGACCCTACTCTCCTACATGTTTCCTTTCTTGTTTTTCTTTCAGGTGAGATATCTTTTCCATCATTTGCGATAATACAGTTCTCATATGCTCTAAATCACAGTTGCCATTTGACCTGTGGTTTACCAGGAATCTGGAGAAATGGACTGGGTTAATGATTAAATAACTTATTTGAAGCCATACTTTAACAAGTCAAATAATTTTCACAATGAAACAAGCAGAGGAAACACACCTCAAAGCTAGTTAAGTCTTGAAAGTTGCCTCAATGCGTTCCTGCATATAAGCTTCTGTTGCAATAATAAACTGTGTGAGCAGTGAAAGGTTGTCTATATTTAGCGCACTCTACTCAAGCACATTATACTGAGCGTGTGTGACATTCCCAGCATGCACGGAGAAAACGTCACACAACCATGACGGCACGCATTGGTACACAAATGTCTCAGGAGGCTGACGTGCACAGCTTGGAACAGCGCGCGCAATAGACTCAAGGCAGTAGGATGTGGGGTTCAAAATCTGCACATGAAGCACGTAACGATGTAGTGATTTTTTGGTTTGAATTTGTTATTTGAGTTTTTCAAGATTTCCAAAATAGTACAACATGCACATAGCTCATATAATTGTTCGAGGTTCGTGTCAGACAGTTACAGGGAAATTAACTCGTAATTCAAATACTGCTAAAAATAAAACAGAAAACTGTAATAATAAAACAAGCACTGGCATAGCCAATAGGCCTCGCCTTTGGAACCTTATATGAACCCATCTCAACCCCTCACCCTCACCCCCTCACTCACCCCCTCACCCTCAACCCCTCACCCCCTCACTCACCCTCAACCCCTCACCCTCACCCCCTCACCCTCACACTCACTCACACTCACCCTCAACCCCTCACCCTCACTCACCCTCAACCCCTCACCCTCACTCACCCTTAACCCCTCACCCACCCTCAACCCCTCACCCTCACCCACCCTCAACCCCTCACCCACCCTCAACCCCTCACCCTCACTCACCCTCAACCCCTCACTCACCCTCAACCCCTCACTCACCCTCAACCACCCTCAACCCCTCACTCACCCTCAACACCTCACCCTCACTCACCCTCAACCCCTCACCCTCAACCCCACTCACCCTCCCTCACCCTCACTCACCCTCACTCACCCTCACCCTCACCCTCACTCACCCTCACTCACCCTCAACCACACTCACCCTCACTCACCCTCACTCACCCTCACTCACCCTCACTCACCCTCACTCACCCTCACCCTCACTCACCCTCACTCACCCTCACCCTCACCCTCACTCACCCTCACTCACCCTCACCCTCAACCCCTCACACTCACTCACTCACCCTCACTCACCCTCAACCTCAACCCCTCACCCTCACTCACCCTCAACCCCTCACCCTCAACCCCTCACCCTCAACCCCTCACCCTCACTCACCCTCACCCTCACCCTCACTCACCCTCAACCCCTCACCCTCACTCACCCTCAACCTCACTCACCCTCACTCACCCTCACTCACCCTCACCCTCACTCACTCACCCTCACTCACCCTCAACCCCTCACCCTCACTCACCCTCAACCCCTCACCCTCAACCCCTCACCCTCACTCACCCTCAACCCCTCACCCTCACTCACCCTCACCCTCTCACCCTCACTCACCCTCAACCCCTCACCCTCACTCACCCTCACTCACCCTCAACCCCTCACCCTCACTCACCCTCACCCTACCTCACTCACCCTCAACCCCTCACCCTCACTCACCCTCACTCACCCTCAACCCCTCACCCTCACTCACCCTCACTCACCCTCACCCTCAACCCCTCACCCTCACTCACCCTCAACCCCTCACCCTCACTCACCCTCAACCCCTCACTCACCCTCAACCCCTCACCCTCACTCACCCTCAACCACTCACCCTCACTCAACCCCTCACCCTCACTCACCCTCAACCCCTCACCCTCACAACACATATTGTGTTACAATAGGTGTCACATTTGCGAAAGATAAAACTATTGGCATTGTAAATAACAAAGCTATTAATTTCGCTATTTTCAAAACAAGCACATAAATAAAAAATGTGTCCTTTACAATACCAATAGCTCAAACTTTCCTAATGCGAGACCTATTGCATTGCTGTGCTTCTCTCCCCTGCTGCACTCTCCTGCTCTCTAGAGATGTGGCCTAACGACCAGAGCTGCCATCTAAGTCACGTAAATACAAAACATGTTGCATTCCAAATGCTATAGGTGTCACATTCGCGAAAGTTATAACTATTGGCATTGTAAATGACAAAGCCATCAATTTAGCAATTTTAAAAACCAACAAATAAATAAAATATGTCATTTACAAGACCAATAACTCCAACTTTTCTAATGCGAGACCTATTGCATTTCCAATGCTTGTTATTAGTAGCAGTCATAGTATTTTTAGAGTTTGAAGGGTTGACGTGCTCTGGTTGTTTCCTGCCAGTTAGTCAGAGCGCTGTAAACACTGTGGGAATAGCTGGGGCTACAACAGGCAAGGGCTGGGGTAAGGACGCAGGGGAGAGGGGGTATTGGGTGGGCGCTGGGGGAAGCTGGGGAGCTGGGGACTGGAAGAGGCCGTGGGCTAAGAAGGTATAGAATACAAGGGCCTGTGAAACTATAAAACAAGTTAAATAAGGAGACAGGCCGTGAAACTGAAAGCACGTCCGGCCGGCCGTGAAAGCCTTTGATCCGGCATGAAACTGAAAGCACGGCCGGCCGGCCGTGAAAGCCTTTGATCCGGCAGGCGGCGATGAGGGTGTGAAGCAGCAGGGCTGCGGGAGGGAGGCTGGGCTGCCTTTGATGTGGTAATGCAAGGCAGGCGGCTGGTGGCATGTGCACGCGCTTTTAATGTCAATGCGCTTGCGCATTGAGCTTGAATTTCACGGGCACTGCAAGGAATCGCCATGGAATTGCAAGTTGGTTAAAGTCTGTTTAAGCCCCCCTAGTCTCGCAAGCTCAATGCGCATGCGCATTGACAGGCGAGACCTAAAAAAGCTAATCTTCCAGCCCTCACCATTCTCTGAGATTTTAATTTCCATTTAGATAATCCACTTGATAAAGACCCTGCCCATCTCATCGATCTCATGTTTAATGCTGGCATGACCCAACGAGTTAATGGATCCCCCATACTCCAGTCCATTCCAGTCCATTTACTGGATGGAATTTTCTCCAATAAACCTCATCTTCAAACAACATCATCTCTTTCGCTTGATTGGTTTGATCACCTAGCGGTGATGTTTGACCTTAACTGGAAGACAAGTGATCCAGAATCTACTATTCTCAAATCTATTAGGACTCAACGTCCCTGGCATAGGCTTGACACCGACATTTACAATAAGACCTTAATCCAGACCCAGCCTATGACCCTAGAAGATCTAGGTTTGGCTGCTAGTAGCTATAATTAACGGGTCAATGCAACCCTAAACCAACTAATCCCTCCTAAAGTACGTCACAACCATTGAACCAGCCCCTCTGAATCCTAGTTGACTGATAATCTCGGGCACCAAAACAGAAATGCCATAAGCACAAAAGAAAGTGGAGCAGTAACTATGATCCCAAAGAAAAGGAAAGCTATAAACATACTAGCCAAGATTATAAAGCAATGCTGAGAAAAAGTGTGTAACTTTATCCCCACAATCGAGACAGGAAAGAATTTCTCTAAAGAACTGTTAGCAACAGTCAAAAAAATTAGCTAAACTCCCTGAACATAAAAATAAGTCGGTTAATCACCAGTTTGTTAATAGTTTGGCCACTTTCTTTCAAGATAAGGTCAAAGTTATGTAACATTCGTTTTTAGCTAACACCAATCCATCTGGGCTAGTGTATGATTATGTCCCAGCAAACAACCCAACTCCACCACTCAAAGCCATAGGAAATGCCTTTCAGGGCCACACAGCAGGAAGTCATCTATGATTCTGTTCTCCCTTTCTTCTCTTACTATCGATTAAACTCTGGATCTCGTAAAGACATTTAAATCCGGGGCCCACAGTGATCCTTATCCCCACCCCAAATATAGACCAGTTAGCGCCAGACATATTTAATAAAATGTTCAGTACCGGATATTTTCCTACAGAATGGAAAAAGTGTCCATTCTTCTGCTTCTTAAGAAACCTAATCTGAACTGCTCAGACCGGAATAACTATCGGGCAATATCACGATTTCCCTGTTCGGCAAAAACTGTCTACAAAGCTGTCCATTTTAAATTTATCACCTTTATCAATGAAAACCATTTGCTAGACTCAACCCAATTGGACTTCAGAAGCCATCACAGCACAGAATTGGCCCTTATCACTGCTTCAGAAGAAATCAGGCAGACTCTGGTGGTGGCACTGCTGCAATTGATCGTCGATGACCAAATAACCTCCTCTTCTTTTTTCCTTTTAAAATTGCTCAGGAAAGTTCTCCCCTTCATCCAAAGGGAACTACAGAAAAAAGTCGTGGCTGGTCTGCTAGTCTCCAGACAGGACTACTGTAACACACTTGTCATTAACATTCAGAAAATATTTTTTAAACAAGCTACAGACGTTAAAGAATACTGAGGCGTGATTGCTTTCAGGCATACCGACACACAAATCTGTGATAAGCACTAGTACAGCTCCACTGGCTTCCTGTCAAGAAGCACCTCGACTTCAAGTCCTTGCATAACCTAAGCCCTGAAAATCTTAAACAGCAATTTCAGAGCTACACCCCCAGTATGACCCTTTGGTCTGCGGCTGCCTACAATCCTAGTGATTCCTAAATTAAAGAGATCAACCTGGGGGTGGCAGGAAATTTGTGACCTGCACTGCCAGGAAATGGAACTCCATGCCCCTCAGTCTTGAACCGAAGAATGGCCTGCTGCCTTCAGAAAGGCATTAGAAAAATGTCTCATCAATCAATATCTCTATTCCATCTGTTAGGCAGCACCAAGAGACCTGTGGGTATTAGAGCTATACCAATTCTTTTTCCATTTCACTTAATTTCATTCTTATCTGTTGGCCAGGGTTTAACACAAAAGTGTCCAGCTCATGTTTCCAGGCGATCACATGGGATCTTGTGATACACAGGATCTTATGCAACTGTATCATAGCACGAGCTCCACCTCAAGCATGTTTGATCTCTATTTGTGTCCAACCTTCACACTGCATGGGGCAGTAAAAAACAGGCAAATAAAAATTAACGCATTATTTAAAAAACATAAGCACAGACCCTGAAATCCTATTTGTACAGATAACATCAGCTGGGAACTTTTGAGAACAGCTAAATAAATTTTAAACAAATATTGGCAAATCCAATCGGTCTTGGCAATATAGACGTTGTCAAAGTTAATGTGTTTTAGGTATGTCTTATGGAGTGGAGTGGATGTACGTGGTGCGGAGTGGAACTGTTTGTGGTGGAATTGTGTGCGGGTGGAATTGTGTGGTGTAGAGTGGAGTTCAGTGTAGCTGAATTGTGCTGCATGATGTGCATTGGAATTATGGGAGTAGTAATAATGCGGTAATTTGTAGTGGAATTACGTGGAGTGATATTGTGTGCTGTGGAGAGGAATTATGTGGTGTGGTGTTAAATTTTGTAGCATTATATATAATGCAAGTGAGCAGATAGCAGCCCCGGGAACTATTTGTGCAAGTGAGGCCTGTGTGAGAGGTCTGCACAATTAAGCTCCTCCTATCTGATTGCTAGAGCGCATTCTGGCGAAATGCTGCTCTTCAAGAGTGCACACAAGGCCTGCAATGAGAAATACAGAAAAATTGCACTTAGAAGAGGCTTGGTTTTAAAATACAGCAACATTTAAACACTCTTAAAGAGGAAAATAAGAAAGGAAGTTGGTTTGTGTAAATGAAATCTGAGGAAAGCAGAGATGTGGCCATGATACTGCTTCCAGTGATAACCTGTCACCTTGAGATAAGATGAGGGTCCTGGGGAAGGAGAACATAGGGCAAGCAGCCACAGGGGCGGGTGAGGTACAAGCGGGAGCAGGAGGAGAGTGATTTGGTGGGGGGGAGGGAACAGGACAAGAAAAAATGCAGAGTGGGGAGAGCAATTTCACAACGTATGCAAAATAAGACGACGGGCAACAAGGAAGGGGGAGGGAGGAGCAATCAAAACCCCATGACGGGCGGAGAAGGACAGGCCAAGCAGCCACAGGAACAATGGGTTTCAGCACAAATCTCAAACTGCCATGCATCACGCACAAGGCCCTACACTCAAACTCCCCTGCGTATCTTGCACAGAAACTTGTGATATCCGGAGGAAGCACAAATTCACGATCGGCCAGTGCCCTCCTGCTCCAGCCTGCACGCTTTCGGAAAAACAAAACCTATATGCTGGGGGTTCGCTGGGGCTGCACCAAGAATATGGAACTCCTTCCTACCCGCCATCAGAAGAATCCCCTCTCTGTCACGCTTCAAAAAGGAGGCTAAATCCTTCCTCATGGGTAAATTTCTTGGCTAAACGCGTTCCACAACCACCTCAAAGACTACTGCCCTCATCCTGCGACATCGCCCCACCAAGAAACCGGGGGTCTGCCTTCAGTAATTGTAATTGTAATGTTACCCTTGTATTCCTCCATCCCTCTGGTACCCAGTACCCCCTCCCCCCTAATGTACAGTACTCTTGTGATATCCTGCCTTTTGTATGACCCTTTGACTCTGTAAAGCGCTCTGATACCCTAACGGGTCAAGTTCGCGCTCTATAAAACACTAAAATAAATAAATAAATAAATAAAGCAGACACGCATAATCCTGCAATTGTGTACTGTACATAGTCTAAAATGCTGCAATCGTTTCAGAAATATAAATTTGTAAGAGAACTGTTATACCTGCTGCTCAGTCAGTGTGACTGTGTTGAAGGAATGTTGGTGTGTGAGGTGGCAGTGGAATGTTGGTCAGTGAGAGTCAGTTGGTGGATGGTCTGAGCAGCAGGAAGGCTGCTCCACCGTGTTGAAGGAATGTTGGTGTGTGAGGTGGCAGTGGAATGTTGGTCAGTGAGAGTCAGTTGGTGGATGGTCTGAGCAGCAGGAAGGCTGCTCCTGGTGGGGCTTCTTTACATTGTAACATCTATCCTGAATAAACCTTCTTGACTATTCTACATGGAACTGGACCTGCTTTCTTCCACAACATATTTTAGAAGCGATTTTGAAGAAGAACTACCTGTGCAAGTGTACTGAGAGAGGAAACAATCAGAACTGAACTTCCATGAAACAAAGTTGAGAAAATTACAACAACAAGCAATGTTTAAGGACCTTTGGAAACTTGAAGCACACATAAAGACAGTTTGCCCTCTAGCCCCACCAGTGTCCTATCCTATCCTATCAGACAGCCTAACAGCCAGGGTATGCTGGAGCCTTTTACACCCTCACAGGCGCTTTGCAACGGTGTCAATCCCAGTATACATCTATCTGCCTTCCTGCCAGCTGTGTTTGAGGATATGGGCTGCTGATTTGTTGCGTGTGCTGGGAAATACTGTTAGCGCACTAGGAGCAACTTGTAGCGCTGTTGTGAGGAACCGAAGGTGTGTTCATGACATTAATTACAAGCGTGCCCACGAGGAAGTTATGGGCTCAGTACTTTATTCCAACTTGCTGTTACGCTGGAACAAACAACAAACAAGAAACAATATTTGTCGCCTTGGAAATCTGGCAATGTTCCTAACAGTAGCATTGATTCCACTATCTCTGCACTTGTTGGGATTACGAGGAATACATACAGGGGCGTAGGAGACACTAAATTTCTGGGGGGGGACAGGGACAACCTTGTGGTCTTTCCAGTGACCCTATAGAAATCGCCTGTTGCATGAGACCGTACGCCCGTTTATATGATCAGATAGTTTTAAAGTAAAACATTGAGAAAGGCACGCATGTTGTCACAGTTTGTAAGCATTCTTTATTGTTATTTGTATTCACAAAGTAATTAGACAAATGTGGAAAAATCATGTATACTTTTTATAGTGCTACTCATAGTTCACTCAGTTCTATGATCTGCAAGGTACACGTTCTTTGAAGCAGGCACATTAACCCTCCGCACTACTTTACGATGAGCCACAACTTCCACTAGACAAAATTTCGAACTCTTATTAGTAGGAACATTAATAACCAGCGTTATCTTGATATTTGTATTGTTGCCGGAAAACTGCCTGATGCACAAGGAAGTTCATTTACTTCTAAACCAAATATTATTCTTAAACACAGTGCCCCCACCAAAGTCAACGCCAGGTGCGGCTGTACCGGTTGCACCGCCTTAAAGCAAGTCCTGCTCCCAGCAATGGGGTAGGACAAGCATTTACAGAAGTGGGGTCAGAGCTAACCTCATAGCCATTATAGGAGGAAAAAGATCTATGTAAGTGATGGAGTGTAATACACCACCAAACTGCAGCAAGCAAAATGATTAACAGATTTCTTGTACATGATTTAAGGGAGAGTAGACTTCAACTACGGAGAATTGTTAAAAAAAATTAGGATCAAATTTCGAAAAACGCAGCAGACCCTTAGGGGGGCATTCATGAAATATATTCCAGTACTTTCATGGTGTACCTTGGAAGCCTGGCTTTTCCTAGTAGTAAATCTGATATTTTTTAAATGTCTTAAGTCAGAAATAACTTCCACTATACCAAGGTCCTAATTTTTCATGGGTGAGCCACTTAGGCCAATGACTACATTCCATATGACAGTACCAGAATGTTACCATGGATACTGCAGCCACAGTCATGGGTACCTTTAAAAATTTCCTCCAGTATACAAGAGTCAGAATTATGCCATTGACAACCCATTTATAAAATGAGTACTGGAAATCTTATGACAAGAGTTACCTCAAATATCAGTTCCAACATTTTTCTGTGGATCCAGCCCATATGCTAAGAATTATGTGCATCATATCAGGACCTTCAGCCAGGTGTGGTGGTGGGTGTTCTGTGTCCCTACTGCTGGGTATGAATGGGTTATCAGCTTTCTCCGTTAAACAGTTTGAGACCCCACAGCCACTGATGGTGCCTTCATAGAAGCATGTCAAGGCCTGCAGATGGCCATAGGTAACGATTCCCATCCATATGCTGTTAGTGCCCATGCCCATAAGGCATGAATAATCTCCAGTGTTCCAGACCAGCACCACACTTGTATGCATAACAAACATACACTCACACATTCTCACTATATCTCTTGCACACGCACACACACACACACACACTCACACTTCAATTAGTACATTTGCTTTTATTGTGTTAGAAAAGCTTGCCCTGCTGTTTCTGCTTTACCTGCCTTGCCTTTTAGTAAAACTTAATAAAAACAGATTCTCTATACGTTATTCAAAATAATAATATATTGCCTTGACAATGTTTGTTACAAGTATGATGTGCATGAAAAATGCACTTCTTAAAATAGCTGTGCGGGGCTTATGTTTGGTTTCACGAATTGATCAAGCAGTTTCAGTATTGGAAATTAATTAATCCACATTCTAACATGTAGTATCACAGCATCCAGCTAACCTTATGAAATGCTTGACTTCTTCTGCAACTATGGATTTCATCAAGTAACACTTTACATTTTGGGGTTTTTGAGACCCAACTTGCAATGTAAGAAAAGAACTGCATGTCTCAAGACGATGGTTGGTCATTGAAAAAGTTACACTGGGACCACGTGGAGGCAACATTTCCAATATTCTCAACATACGAGAAATAAAGTGGATGTACTTTTTCAACTCCATTGAAACTGGCCTTAATGAATCCGATAGTTCATTCTCCCAATTGGCCACATTACCTTAGTTAATCTGATTCCTTATTACAAGCTATCTGTTTTTGCTTTACCTTCCACGGTGGGTCCACGCTTCAGCCATTTTATTGACATATATTGCTGATCAAATGCAACATCTGTTCACGTACAGAGCCTATACCCTCATGTCTGAGAGGTACGCTCCGTTAACTACAGCAATTGTTATGAGGTTACTTTAAATGAATCGCTGAATACATTTACGTGTTGCCCTTCTGTTACAACGCCAAATGTTGAGCTTTGGTTTATATGTCTATTTGTATACTCTGCAATTTATTTATTACAATTGGTCTCTCCATCTCATTTTGTACTCTCTTACAATGTTGACCATTCGATAACATCTGCCTTTTGGTCCAGTTTCACCGTGAACATGCCTGACCTGTTAGTCTTTTCACTAGCTTTACTCCCCCTAGCTGGCACCACATGACCCGTTTCCATGACTCCCATATCTAACCAGGAAACGCGGCACTCGCACTGCATCCCGCTCACGGAGTAACACAGAGCAATTTACCGAGTAAGTCACTTCTCTTTGCAAGCCCGCTCCCGTTTCCCTTTGATAAACAATATGATTTATCATCCTTCCCCTTTTCACTCCCACAGACTCAACTCGCTTACAAATCAGCTTGAAATCGCCGACCTAGGATATTACCGATCACTGTGATACTTTGTTGCCGCCCAAATCGGTAAGCCGCCCGACTTATTTCATTTTATTTTACATGTGGGATGTTTCCGCCTACCGGCCCCGCAGCTCCTCCCTGATAGCCGCGACCGGCCCCAATTATTTAATTTAATATTTTTATCCCACAGACCCATCCCGTAGAGCATTAAGCCTGCCATTGACGATTGTGCAATCCCGTTCAGTGTCATCCGGTGTACCGCCGCTAACTGGTAAGCTGCCGGTCTTTTCACTTTTAATGCAATTGTTCACCAAAGCGCTGTGCTTGTAGTCGCAAAGTGGCTGCATTGGGTCTCCCAATCAGCCGTTGTCGGACCTTAGTTTACATTGCTCGCTCTTTTACAGATGCGGTATTCATCTACTTGTTTCCAACTCATTTTATCCGCCGCCTGAGAGCCAAGCAACACGCTGACTTGTGGTAAGCGTCTCCCAGATGGCCTTGTCTAGCCATTAGCTATTCTCCTCTGTGCATAATATAGACTATGTTCCTAGTTAAATTAACCCGGCGGCTCCACCACGCGCGGCGTCTACAGTAGGCCACGTGAATGCGCATTGCCTCTTGTAGTATTTCATGTTTTAATCCAAACGTTAGTGATTCATGCCGACCTCCGGGCATAAATACAGGTCCCTATGACACATCTGTTTGTCCCAAACCAACTCCTTTGCACTCAATTTTGTGTCATCGCTGTCTGCTAATGCATTTGTAGCGGCGCACGTGGTTCTTTGTTCCATAAGGATTAAGTCGTTTTTACTGCATGGTGATATACATACATATCCTCCAGATATGTTGGATGGTCTCATTTAGGGTGCCATTGTCTGCAAATGCTGTTGTAGCGGCTCGTACGGTTTCCCATCTCCAGGCCCATTCTTGCATCTGGTTTAACTGCATGCGTAACCTTTACTTCTCAACTAATGATGTAAGTCGGTCAATTTTTGGCTCGACCCAAGCCCAATTGTGTCTCTACCTATGTGTTAATTCAGAGGTTGATTACCACCCTCTAATTTGGAATTACTATATCCCCATTAGGTCCTTTGCCCCCACCCCCTGGTCCTGATGAAGACCCCACAGCAAGGTTAAAACGATCCTGCAACTTCAAGAGGGTCGAAACGTCGACTGTTTGGTTTTATTGTGGCAACTACACACCAATATTGTATATATGCTGTACCTGGTGTAGTATGCCTGTTTTTGATCAAGTTATTATGTGATATACAAGTTGTTGCCACCGCATTGGTGTCACGTATATATGCTTAAACAACTGATTTTACTGTCACCTAATCCCTTCACTTCACGTTATCCTCACTATCACGTTCCCTCTCCTACTTTGGGGCACTGTATGACGTTAATACAGTTTATTGCATTCTATTATGTGTATATGATACTCTATCCCACTGTGAATTAAACCGTGTGGATCTGAAAACATTTGTCTTTTGAATGATTACGTTTCAATTATTTAATTAGTTCCCTTGATACACTGGGACCCCTTCCTTCTAGTATATGTCTCAAGATGAAGCATTGTGGTGAATGGAAAGCTAGGAATGGCTGAAGCTGTCACATGTTCTTCAATCCAGCACCATACCCTAAAGCCTCCGCCCTAGTCTCCCTCCTCGTGCCATCCCACATTCTCAGTCCACTCTCCCCTCTTGCCCCAGCCCCATTGTTGCAGATGGAATTAAGTAGGCATCTAGTACTACCGAAAGAGCCAGTATTCTGTGGGTGCCTTTGTACAAATGTGTTGATTCATGAGAGTTGTGTCTTTTTTATATGTGCAGAGTAAGAGGTGTGCTCATGTAAGTGCTGGATGATGGTGACTAGTGTGAGTGAATACAGCATGAGTGGTGCGAGTGTAGGGTGAAAAATGTGTCGATGTGAGTGTTAGGTGAGCTACATGAATGCAGTGTGAGAGGAGGGCCCATGTGAGTGTCTGGTGATATGAGTGCATGCCGAGTGAGAGGAGCAAGTGCAAGGTAGTGTGAACGGTGTAAATGCAGGATGAGTGATGTGCCCGTGTGTGGTGCAGGGTGAGCTGCAAGAGGGAAGGGTGATCAGTGAGAGTGACTGGTGAGTGCACGGTGAGAGGAGTTAGTGCAGAGTGAGTGGTGTGTTCCTATGAGTCTGGAACACTATTGTCTCTGTGTGCAGGCAGGATGAACTGGGTGTCTGTATGAATACAGACTGAGAGGTTTGTCTGCGTGAGTGCAGGGTGAGAGGATGAAGTGCAGGGTAACTGGTGTGACTCCAGGGTGTGTGCTGTACTTGTTTAAGTGATATGAATACGAGTACAGGGTGAGTGTTGTGCCCATGTGAATGAAAATGTGCTTGCTTGCTTGAGACTACAAATTGAGCAGCGAGGTGAGCAAAGTGGCACATGAGTGCAGTGTCAGTGGTGTGCTTGTGTAAGTGCAGGGTGAAAAGCATGAGTGCATGGTGAATGGTGTGAGTGCAGTGTGATCACTGAGTTCAGGGTGAGCAGTGTGCTGATGTGACTGTAGGGTAAGTGGAGGAAGAACGGCATGAGTTAATGGCAAGGGGCATAAGTGCAGTGTGGTCGCTGTGAGTGCAGGGTGAGCAGTGTGTTTGTGTAAGCGCAGGGTAAGAGGAGGATGAATGGTGTGAGTGTAGGGTAACAGCGTGAGTTCAGTATGATGGCTGTGAGTGTAGGTTGAGCGGTGAAAGGGACAAGTGAGTGGAGTGTCATGTGCATGCAGTGTGATCAATGCGCTCATGTGGGTGTAGCAAAGGAGGAGGGTGAATTGTGTGAGTGCATGATGAGAAGTGTGATCGCTGTGAGTGCAGGGCGAGGGTGAAAGAGAAGGGTGAGTGATGAGAATGAGGAGTGAGGTGTCTGAATGCAGGATGTATACCCAAACACCCGGAGTAACGTATCCTTGTATTGATGTGTGAGTTGTATATGCACAGTATAGAGCCTGGCCACAGACTGAAGCCTTTTGGTTAAACGTTGTGCTAGTAAAATGATCTTTGAAGTGGTAAATGAATTAAATTCCAGTTACAAAGATGCAGGAATCCTGGCACATTGGCAAGTGGTTTCTGTCCCATACTTCTAGCAAGTCGGCAGACAAACTCAGCTCTCTGACCCGTTTCAGACAGTCCTCGTCTTTGGTGTATTCCTTACAGCCATAGCCTTTGCTCCAGTGCCAGCAGGAAGGCAGGGTTATACTGTCCAGTCAGAAGAGACCCCAAACTAAGGCACAAAAGTTGGAGAGGCTTCTCCATTCAATTTCCCTCATCTTTCTGTGGGGAATACCGTCAGGAATGGAGCTAGAGGGGGCAAAGGGTTTCCTAACACTACAAAAGGACCTTAGTCTCCTTCATTCCAATCCTTCGAGTCTGGTCCACCACAAACGGTACCAGTAATGCATTGGAGGAACCCCACAATTCATAATGGTGTCTGGGCTCTTTCTAACCACTACCTTATGCACTTCGCCAGAACAGGAAATCAAAATGGATTCCTGAGTGCCCATGGCCTCATATAGCGTTTAATCTACACACACATCCTACTTAACACACATGAGCTACACACTCATAAGTCATCCATGTCTAAGGTCCCAGCATCCAAAGAAATTTTTGAGGATTACCTTCACAGGGGGGAACGGACCCATCTAAAAGGGGAACCCCCCTGGAATTCCATCACTTGATTTCCTCCTAAATCTCAGCACATCATCAGCAAAACACCATCAGATGCACATGATCCTCCATCTGGATGTTGTCATGGTGAGTGCCAAACTACTTTTATTGTTTAATGGCTTCAAGCATCCTCTAGCATACCTGTTGCACCATTGGCTGTCTGGAGGCTCTTCAGAACACAATTCCTGAATTTCAATTGGAGATCACAGTATGTATCGTCCTAGTAGGTGCTCCTTGCTTACTGCTGAAACTCTACATTTACTATGGATCTTGTAATCACTCAGCAGAGTGTGGGGTGCCTCTACATTAACTTCATGGACAATGTGTGCTGTAACGGTCATCACTACCAACAGCGCAACACAAAAAGCTCTTCACTTTAGAGACACCAAAATGATGGGTCTTATTTTATTAATTCTTAGAAGGCTTAAAATACAGTTTCGATCACATTTGACTACAAACATAATGTGAACATTGCTTGAAGTACCAGTGCCCCATGGAAATTACTAAACTTGTATATCTTATGAAAGCAGCTTCAGGTGTGACCTCCAATCCCTATGCCAGGGGTTCTCTTAACCTGGAAGTGGGAGCCAGTAGGAGGAATCAAAAGGTTTATTTACAGCATCTTTCCCACTGTCCAGCCACAATCAAGTACTCCTTCTGCCCGTTTCCTCTGCCCTATCTCAGGACCATTCCCTGCTCACCAATGTTCTGTTCGATTTGTCATCCTTTCCTCTGTTCGCTGTTTAAGGTGGGGCATGGGACCTTCTCTCCTCAGTCAAGGAGCCTGCATACAACTTCATATGTAGACTGCTGACCTTGCACCCTTTCCCCGGCAATCTCCCTCCATACACTGCCTGCACTGAATCAGCAAAATCATTCACTCTGTTACGCTGAGTTCCATAGAAATAGTCTCTTGGTCTCCGACCTGTTACAGGCACTCATGTCAGTTCCAGACGCTGTAGCCCCTGTAGCAGAAAACTGCAAAGCAGAACAGGAGTTCTAGCATCAATTGCAATATGGTCACCACTGTGGTAAACTACAAAAAAAATGGTTTCAGGTTCACATCTGCCCCGCTGCAGCCCAGAAAAATCTTTGATCTATGTTTTCCCCCTTTGAATTTACAAAAACGCAAGCCTTGCTGGCAACAGATATCAGCTTTATAACACGTGCTGCACATAACTGAAAGTAATCAAACTTGTAACAATGAAGAATGTAATACAAGTTTATACCTGCACCACAAAATATTTTCTGGTTTTGTAGAACTTTTACAGTGCTCACACATACAATTACACCAACATGACTGAAGTTATCAAATACTAACTTTAGCAGAGTTCAACAATGAGAGAAATGATTCTGATTCTAGCAGCTCATATAATTGCAGAAGGTGTCAAGTTTCTCAAGCCCCCCCCCCCATCACAAAGTTTGACTCTGATGAGTTATCCTACAGCATTTCAAATGATTGGGGTATTGCCAGAGGTTCATTATTCTGGGCATGGACTCCACGCTGTAAATCCCAGATAGAATGCCCTTACCGTGGCTAAACTGGATTGTCTATAAGGCACTGAACACCAACATAAAATGTGGCAGCAGTTTTCATGTGGAAGAGCAGGCGCTTCAACAGTTGAACACCACTGATTTTAATGCTACGCAATGATGCAAGTGCAACAAAAGCTCGTACATTTGTAAAACAGTTACATTTTGCATTCAACGCTTAGAAATGAATGTCCCCATAGGAAAATAGTTATTCATGTTTAAAAGATTCCAATAAAGCAGCATGTCATAGCTCTGGGAAACCAACATTAAAGACGAAATGACAACAAAAAATAAAATTAAGTAACAATATATTATTAAAGTTCTCTTGCAGACTCTTAAAGAAGAACACAACAAATGTCCGTTTTTTGGGGGGGGGGGCGCATCCCTACTTGTGAGATGCCTTTTCACTGAATGCTTTCTCTCACTGTGGCAGTAAAAACTAAATACAAAATACAGAAATACCCTGAGTGGAGACACATGGGTTACGAACCAGTTAACAAAACAACAAAGCCTCCTTAACCAGTTCCAAGCGGGATGTAAATGGTCTTTAAAAGACTTGTGAAAAAATCGGGCGCTCTAGAGATAAGACTCGAGTCCAGACACTGCCCTGCCGCAGCAAATCAACCAGCCCGGGCTGAGACACACGATGACGGTAGTTGGGGGTGGCTAAATCCCTTTTAGCACCATCAGGCATGCAGCCTGATCATAGGTAACTGGGGGCAAGTCATAGGTCAAGTACAGCCTGGGCAGGGCCATTGTACAAAGCGCTTTCGCGCGCAAATGGCCCTGTGAATACAGAAAGGAGAGGGGGAAATTATTTGTCCCCTCGTCCCCCCAGTCTTGTCCCCCGTTTCCCCCCCGGGGCCCCACTCCAAAATCTGGGGGGGGGGGGGGATATATCTCCCTCGTCCCCCACACTTCCTACGCCCATGAATACATAATTCACTATTGGACCGATTTGATGTGCGAGTTATCTATAAGTATTTTACTTGATTTCTGGAAGTGAGCCATGATTTGTTTTTATATCGTTTTGTCTCCGGCAGGCTCCCTTTACATGTGGCAGTTTAACCGCAGCTTTATGGATTTGATAAGAAAGCGCGTGTCATTCTCAGCGTGCACAGTCTTACCTGCATCTTGGTCTCCTGCTTTGCCTTCATGGGATCTTCTGTGACGTCGGTTCTTCTAATGCTATGGGATGCTTTGGGGCATCATGATGCCGGAAGCCATCCGGAGCAGAGTCAGCAGTACGTTCCGTCATCTCGTGTTCGGCGGCTGCACTCAACTTCCTTGGCGGTTCCCGTTGCCATCCAACGAGCTTTACGGATGGTTGCGGTCTTCGTCAAATTTGTGACAGCACGCTAGCAGCAGGGTAACATTTCACTAGTATTGTACATCCGGTGCAGCGCAATGTACAAGCTGCAGTTTTCCTTCGGTGTGGTCGGTTTGGCTGTGCATCGATTGCATGCTGGCAGACCCAGATTTCAAGTGACTGAGTGCAGTCTTCGTCGTGCATGCATCGTCAGCAGTCCTTACTAAAGTTCGAGCCTGGATCTGAGGTGGGACTTAATCTTTTGTTTGTCTGGAGTTTCTATGCTACAAAGCTGCAACGCAAGGGATATTAATTTTGGACAAGTCACGGGACACGCTTCATTAAACGCCTGGTGCAGGATTTTCACTTTGTCTCACCATCGTTGGGAGCTTGCTGCCGCACTCTGGCCTGCTTGATGTTTTTTGTTTTTGATAAGGCGACTTTGATGCCTGCTGTCAAGTTCAAGACTGTTCGATTTGTAGTTGTGCATTGTTCTCTGATCATTCACGATTGCTCAATCCGCATGCTGCATTGGTTTTATGACCAATGTGAAGGTACAATATTTGTTGCACATGGGGTGTACATGTCGTGAGTGTGTTCAGAATATTACTAATCAGGTGAGATGTTGCTCACCGGCGAGGGTTACAGGTTTAGAAACATAAAAATTACAAGAGGATTAGTAGAAGAGTTTCCATTCTTTAGAGTCTATTTATCTAGAGCATATGGTTTTATTGATGCCACAGCTTAAGTTTCCTCACACAAGGGAAGTTGTTGTCTTTGAGTGGGTGGTAGTCACATTATACCCCTGTACATGAGGGTGGGTCTGGTTTCATGGTGTGTTTATATGTTGTAGTTACACTACATACATTTTATGTGGAGTTCACAGGGTCTTATTCATTATGTGCTACACGTTTGGTGTGTTGTTCCACACTTACCACCCTTACTTAGGGTATGGGTGAAGGGCAGTGCTGATGCCAAATATGGTTAGTGTTGTGTGGCAGTGTGAAGCCACAGTACATAGGATTCTGTATTTTTCAGCCAGCCTATGGGGTTAGGGTGAAGGGCAGAGTGTGAGCCAGTTTTTATGGTGTGAGCGTTTTATCACTAGTGATTGTTGTTTCCATTTTACTACGAGCTTGGATGTAGAACTTTGTTGTTCTTTTCTTGGTTCGTGTGGACTGTTTTCCACACTTTCCACCCTTACTACAGGTAAGGGTGAAGGGCAGGTAGATGCCACATGGTTCGTATGGTGTGGTGTTCCACACATACTTGTTTTGGATGGTTACCTACCGCGCCTTGTAGTTGGTTCCCTTTTTTTTTACAACTTTTGTGTTAACCTGGCCAGCTGGTATATGAGTGGCACAGGGATTTGGTAGTTGTGGTAGGGTGCAGTAGTACGTGTGGTTTGTTTACATGGTGGAAAGGGAGAAGAGGGGAGTGTAGCGGTGCTTATATGTTTAGAATATTTGTGGTTTGCTTGGTGTGTTTTATTCCTTTCCGGAGTTATTTATTGTTATCTTTGCATACATGTATTTCCTTCATCCTTACATATATTACATTGCATTTTCTTGATGGCATTTACCATCTTTACAAGTAATATGTTATTCATAGTTGCACGCAGTGTCGTTTACCATTTTTGTATTTAATATGTCAACATGTACTTCCCGTTCGTTCATTACCTTGACGTGGGAATCGTACATGTTGTAGTAGCAATGTTATCTTTGTTTTTTAAAGAAAGGAGATGTGTTATACCTGCTGCTCAGCCAGTGTGACTGTGTTGATGAAATGTTGGTGTGTGAGATGGCAGTGGAATGTTGGTGAGTGAGAGAGTCAGTTGGTGGATGGGCTGAGCAGCAGGAAGGCTGCTCCTGGTGGGGCCTCTCTACATTGTAACATCTATCTTGAATAAACCTACTTGACTATTCTACATGGAACTGGACCTGCTTTCTTCCACAACAATAACTCTATCAAGACCCTCTAGCCATTCTTCGGGTTGGGTTGTTTCTAAAACATGAACCCGGAGAGAAATTCCAATGCAGTCTATATAAGATGTCCACTATTATAGCCACATCAGTTAATAGCAAAAAATACAATTGGCAGATTATTAGTCGAGGTGTAATAATGTGGGGTTTACGTGACTATCCTTAGTAACAAGAGTGGGTGCCAAAACAGAACTGAAAACCAACAGGAATGCAGTGCTAGTGGGTATTGTTAAAGCGGAGCCAGGTTCGAGCACAGTCCCACTGAATCGTCTCTCCACTGCCCCAAGACAACGCAAAATTATGACACCAGCATCCCAGCCCTGTCCCTATACCTTAGGCCATCTTTTTTTGTTTACTCGGCCCTTTGTCATAAATGTGAGACTGGTAGTCAAGTCAAGTCAAGTCTAAATTTGTATAGCGCACTACTCACCCAGAGGGTCTCAAGGCGCTTGAGGGGGGGGGGGGCTTTACTTATCAAATATCCAAGTTTTTAGTTGTTTTCTGAAGGAGAGGTGGTTCTGTGTGAGGCGGAGGTGGGTGGGGAGGGAATTCCAGGTCTTGGCCGCTAAGTAGGAGAAGGATCTTCCTCCCATGGTGGATATTTGGATGCGTTGAATTGCGGCAAGGGCTTGATTGGACGATCGAAGTTGGCGAGTGGGGGTGTAGAAGGACAGGCGCGTGTTGAGGTATTCGGGTCCTAGGTCGTAGAGGGCTTTGTGTGCGTGGGTGAGGAGGCGGAACGTTATTCTCTTGTTGACAGGGAGCCAGTGGAGGTCTTTCAGGTGACCGGAAATGTGAGCTTGGCGGGGGATGTCTAGGATGAGTCTGGCTGAGGCGTTTTGGATGCGTTGGAGTTTTTTCTGTACTTTGGCTGTGGTTCCGGCTTAGAGGGTGTTTCCGTAGTCCAGTCGGCTTGTAACCAGTGCATGGGTGACCGTCTTTCTTGTTTCGGTGGGGATCCAACGGAAGATTTTTTTGAGCATACGTAGGATGTTGAAGCATGATGATGAGACGGCGTTGACTTGTTTGGTCATCGAGAGGGAGGAGTCCAGGATGAAGCCCAGGTTACGTGCGTGGTCCGTTGGTATGGGTGCGGTTCCCAGGGCCGGTGGCCACCATGAGTCGTCCCAGGCGGAGGGGGATGATCCTAAGATGAGGACTTCCGTTTTGTCCGAGTTTAGTTTTAAACGACTGTTCTTCATCCATTCGGCTACATCTTTCATCCCTTCGTGTAGGTTGGTTTTGGCGGTGTTTGGGTCTTTGGTGAGGGATAGGATCAGCTGAGTGTCGTCTGCGTAGGAGATAATGTTGAGGTTGTGTTGGCACGCAATGGATGCGAGGGGACTCATGTATACGTTGAAGAGGGTGGGACTGAGTGAAGATCCTTGGGGTACGCCGCAGATGACTTCGGTGGCCTCTGATCTAAAAGGGGGGAGGCGGACTCTCTGGGTTCTTCCGGCGAGAAACGAGATTATCCAGTCCAATGCTTTTCCTTGTATTCCGACGTTGCTGAGGCGTTGTATGAGGGTGCTATGACAGACTGTGTCGAAGGCTGCGGAGAGGTCGAGTAGTATGAGGGCAGCAGTTTCTCCGTTGTCCAGTAGAGTTCGAATGTCGTCTGTTGCTGCGATGAGGGCGGTCTCGGTGCTGTGTTTGGCTCGGAAGCCGGACTGTGAAGGGTCGAGGGATTTGTTGGATTCAAGGAAGGCGGCGAGTTGACTGTTGACGGCTTTCTCAATGACTTTGGCAGGGAATGGGAGGGGCGAAATGGGGCGGTAGTTCTTAAGTTCAGTGGGGTCTGCTGTGGGTTTCTTCAAGAGGGCGCGGAGTTCGGCATGTTTCCAGCTATCTGGGAAGGTGGCGGAGTTGAGGGAGCAGTTGATGACGTCTCGGAGATGGGGTGCGATAATGGAATCTGCTTTGTTGAAAATGTGGTGGGGACATGGGTCGGTTGGCGATCCTGAGTGAATGGTGTTCATCAAGCGGATGGTGTCTTCAGTGGTGATTGGGTTCCAGGCGCAAATATTGTTGGGGGGGGGGGGTTTAGTTCGGAGGTGGGTGGGGTGGGCTGGTCTCCAAAGCTGTTATGTATGTCAGCGATTTTGTTGTGGAAGAACGAGGCTAGAGAGTCGCAGAGGACTTGGTAGGGAGTGATGTAGTTGGTGCCGGCGGTGGGGTTGGTAAACTCATTGACGATGTTGAATAGTTCTTTGCTGTTGTGGGCGTTGTTGTCGAGTCGATCCTTGAATGCTGATTTCTTGGTGGATCGGATCAGTTGGTGGTGTTTGCGGGTGGCGTTCTTGAAGGTGGCCAGGTTGTCAGTGGTTGGGTTTTTTCGCTAGGCTTTCTCGAGGGTGCGACAGATCTTCTTGGATTTCTTAAGGTCATCCTTAAACAAGGGGGCTTTTTTGCTGCCTTGCTTGATATGATGGTTTTTCAAGGGTGCTAATTCGTCAGCGCTGTGGGTGATCCATTGTGTGAGGTTGGTGGCTGCTTGGTTTGGGTCCGATGATTTTGCAGGAGGGTTTTGGTGAAGCGATGTGAAGAGCTGGTCGGTGGTAATTTTATTCCAGTTTCTCCGAGGAATTGGTTGTGGGTGGTTGTGGGTCGTAGTCTTTTTGTAGTTGAAGTGAACGCAGCTGTGGCCCGTCCAATGGAGAGCTGTGGTGTGATTAAAGGAGATGTGCTTGCTGGAAGTGAAGATTGGGTCGAGCGTGTGCCCGGCAAAGTGGGTGGGGGTGTCAACAAGTTGTTTGAGTCAGAGATTGGCGAGGTTGTCCAAGAGGGTGGTGGTGTTGCTGTCGTTCTTTTCCAGGTGGAAGTTGAGGTCTCCCAGTAGAATGTAGTCCTCGGAGGGGAGGGCGTGAGGGCTGATGAAGTCAGTGATGTCTTCGCAGAATTGTGTGCGGGGTCCGGGTGGTCTATAGATGAGGGTGCCTCTGAGTGTGGGTTTAGGGTCGATGTGAATCTGGAAGTGAAGGTGTTAGGCGGTTCTGAGGTTGTCATCGGAACTGGTCGTGATGCGGATGGTGTTCTTATGAATGATGGCGATTCCTCCTCCCGTTTGGTTGATGCGGTCCTTTCGGATGATCTTGTAGCCGTCTGGGATGGCTATGGCGATGTCGGGCGCAGATGAGGCGTTCATCCAGGTTTCTGTAAGAAAGGCGACGTCCGTCGATGTGGTGTCGAGTAGGTTCCAAAGTTCAATGGCGTGTCTGTGGACCGAGCAGGTGTTGAGCAGAATGCACTTCAGGTGGTTAGTTTCAGAGCTCTGCTTGGAGTTTGTGGAATTGGTGTGGGTCCTGATGCAGTCGAGCTTGCAGGAGTGGCAGGTGAAGGGTCCATGGGTGTGTCCTGGGGCGGCTTGGTAGCAGTTTGGGAGTCGGCCGGGGTTAAGTGCTGAGAGGGTAGCGGCGTCGTACGTTACGCGGGTGGAGTGGATTTTGCGGGGGCCAGGGGGTCTGGCGCTGGGCGCGGTCCAGGCGCGGACGGGCGTAGACGGGCTTACCTTTGGCACGCCTTCGGCGCGCATGGGGCGCGACCGCTGCGCGTGAACGCTGCGCGCAAAAGCATCTGTCATAAGTGGATAGTGGAGGGGGTGGAGCAAGGGAGGAGCAGCTGGGAGGCGGGAGCAGGGTGGAGGGACGGGCTGTGAGGCAAACAAACAACAAAATGGCAGCAGAAACAAAAGCGAAACAAGGCGAAGCAAGCACTCAGGCAATGCGATGTAGCGCTACGATACCAGTGTGGCACAATTGAAAATGCAGGCAATGTAGCAGTCCAGCGCTGCACTACGATACCAATCTGGCACAATTTAAAAGCAGGCAATGTAGCAGTCCAGCGCTACGATATCAGGGAGCGTGGGGAGCGACCACCTCTGCAGGAGTCAGGATGATCACAGCGCTAGGGCAGGCAGGACGATTCCTATGCTATCTGTGGGAGGGAGGAGCGGGAGGCGGGAGCGGGGTGGAGGGACGGGCTGGGAGGCAAACAAACAACAAAATGGCAGCAGAAACAAAAGCGAAACAAGGCGAAGCAAACACTCAGGCAATGCGATATAGCGCTACGATACCAGTGTGGCACAATTGAAAATGCAGGCAATGTAGCAGTCCAGCGCTGCGCTACGATACCAATCTGGCACAATTTAAAAGCAGGCAATGTAGCAGTCCAGCGCTACGATATTAGGGAGCTTGGGGAGCGACCACCTCTGCAGGAGTCAGGATGATCACAGCGCTAGGGCAGGCAGGACGATTCCTATGCTATCTGTGGGAGGGAGGAGCGGGAGGCGGGAGCGGGGTGGAGGGACGGGCTGGGAGGCAAACAAACAACAAAATGGCAGCAGAAACAAAAGCGAAACAAGGCGAAGCAAACACTCAGGCAATGCGATATAGCGCTACGATACCAGTGTGGCACAATTGAAAATGCAGGCAATGTAGCAGTCCAGCGCTGCGCTACGATACCAATCTGGCACAATTTAAAAGCAGGCAATGTAGCAGTCCAGCGCTACGATATCAGGGAGCGTGGGGAGCGACCACCTCTGCAGGAGTCAGGATGGTCACAAACTGATGGTACGTTACCATCCAATACATGCGGGTACATCTGCAATTATTTTCATTATGCTGTATGTTTCGATTGTATATCATTCTAAATAATATTGACATCTGGTAGGCTTCTTGCTGTAAATCTGTGATGTAGTCCTTTCTCTATTCCCGTATCCGGAAAACCAGATGAACACAAGGTTCATTGCCATGTGCACACACACAACGCACAAGATGGTTACATGTTTAGCAGAGAGCTGCCTAGCTTTCAAGAAGCCCATGTTAAAAGTACAGCGAGTCACTGGGTTGCTCACATTGCTTTGTGTTTTATGTTGTTTGACATAATAAAGGCCATATTTTGCATTATTATATTTCAAGTATGATATATGTTGTAATTTATATAATAAATTACTCTCCATCTCCTCCTTATTCATTCTCCTTTTCCCTCCCTCCTTCTCCTCCGTTCTCCCGTCTCCCTCCTTCCCACTTGGTATGCACCCCTCCTTAGAACCTTGAGATGAAGCTCACAGTAGAATGTTCTGTGAGCTCCATATGTTGGTTGGTGCTTGAGGATCTTGACGAAAAACACGTTTCTGTCCTTACCTTGGGGTCTTCAATTCCTTTAACAATATACACGAGAGGAGGATGCCATGTTGTATGAAATTTTCACAGTATTTCCGGATGAAACAACTGCTAAGTGAAGGGGCACCACCATCTTGACGTACGGAAATGTGCAAGTTCTACTCCCGCCCGGTTTTTGTCCCTTTTTAGTGTCTCACTGTAGGAAGTGGCCTCTAATTATGCTATACCAAAGTAAGGTATAGTGTGCACAGAGGCCAGTGGATTCCCAGCGGCCTTACAGAGGTTAAAGCAGCTATTAACTTACTCTCTTTTGTGGTTATATGGTTGAGCAGTCAGGCTTATCAGAGGGCAGTGTTCAGCATTTCTAGTACACACTCGACAACAATTATTACACATGCTCCAAGGCTGAATCCAAGACCAATTGTTTTGTATAAAAATGTTACTTTGTTAGGCAGCACTAAACAAACACCAACAGCGGCACAGGAGCAGCCGGATGCAGGGCACAAATCAGCGTTGGGTGCCCAATGCAAGTGAATGGGGGAATCTCGGTCGCACAAAGAGGCTGTAGGTTTGGACCAGGAGGCTGCACAAAGGTGACCAACACCTGGACAGGTAAGTAGAGGTGTCAGTGGACGCCATGGCACAGCTGGTTGGGCTCTAAACTGTCAGGGGAGCTGACTAAGATGCCCCCCGAGTGCATTATTCAATAAATTCAGCACTGGCATCAGTGTAGATTTATTGTGCTGAGTAGTTTGATACCAAACTTCCTAGCATTCAGTAAAGCCATAACGGATCTGTGGAGTTCATAATGACAACCTCTCAGCCCATGAACTCAATATGGCTTCACTGCACTTACAATGCTTGAGAATGGGCTCCGACACTGCTCAGGCATATTGCTCATGCAGCTACGTCCTCATCTATGGTATATTGCACCCTGCCTAAGGGCTGTAAGGTCCACTAGAGGGGTGACTTACCTATGCCTCAGGCAGTGATTTGTAGGCATGGCACACAGGGCTGCCGACTCTTCAGTTTTAGCTGCACCAAAACACACAGTCTGCAATGGCAGTGTCTATGTGTTTAGTAACGGTTCTCTGAGGGTAGCACAATACATGCTGCAGCCCTTAGAAACCCTCTCTGGTCACAAGGCCCATGGTACCACTGGTAGCTTTTACAAGGGGCTAATATGTGTGCCAGAATTAAAGATACAGTTTTTGGAAAGAACACAGGGACTGGGAACCTGATTAGCAGGGACCCAGTGCCCATTCAGTCAAAGTTGCATCAAAGTCAGGCAAAAAATGTGTGTGTGGGGGGGGGGGGGTACTGCAACAGAAACTCAATTTCCTACACTCACCGTTAATCTTTGTGAAGGTTTGGAATAACTATACAATAAAGTTTTTATCACTTTCTGATGGCACATATTTCGAGTCTTCGCAACCTTGTACATCTGTTATAAAGCACATGCCTCCTGTTAGAAATAAGACAGAGTATGACAGGTACTTCAACGGGCTGTCACCTCTTCTCTGAAGTCACATTAGCTTTTACTACCTAAGAGAGTATGAACCTGCAGGGATGATGAACCATTCTGAGATTACTTATGTAATTAAAGACTTTAACGTGTGTGCTGCCAGCACTGGAAAAATAGTAGTTCTAGAAGTCTATCTTCTAAGCAAGTCATTTTGCAATGTTCAGCCCTACACTTTTGTATACCGTCTTTTTGTCGAAGGTGGTATTTGATCTGCCTGTCTTTTCAGCCTAACCAGTGCTCTAAATGGAAATATAGCAGTGCAGGTACTCATCAGTTAGAACACGTGTTTTCTTCTAAGAAGTGCTGGTACTCTACTATTGAATATAGTGCAGGGGTGCTGAGAAGTGCAGGTACTCAGCCTTTTAAAATAAAGAACGTACCTGGCTATTTAAAGCACTGAGTACAACACGCGTCAACTTCAGTCGATGTGCCAGTCTTTCAGGACATTGGCAGAAGAGGACGAAAATAGGTTCCCCATATCGCTACTAGCTCTATGAAGGCAGAACTTGCGACAAGTCCAAAATGTACATAACAACTAGACTGAACATATTAATTATGACTCAAGCCTAGACATATTTTCCATGCTTACAAAACGAAGAAAGTGTGGCTGACCATGGTTAAGCACTTCAGTCTCTTAAGTTGGCTTGTCAGTATTAGGTTTGTGCACAAAACATCCAGAGCCAACTACACGAAGGCTCCACTGTTGCGACAGATACCAATATGTTGAAGATAAGGATGGTGCACCAGAAATAGAAGTCCAAAGATTCGCAATAATGTGGAAAAGTCCTTTATTACTTCAATCTTTAAAAGGCCTTAGCCCTCAGCCATCGCGTTTCGTTCCATGCGGAACTTCATCAGGGCTTAGCAATTCCGTGACGATCCCATGAGATGATCAAACAGTTTTTAAGGAGAGCGTCTAAGGTATGGATAAGTCCCGGTCGGAACAGTGTGAATTGTTTTTTTTTTTAAGATCCGTTATGACATTTGAAGGTCGAATAAGTTTAGCAATGAGTATGGATGACCTGGTGTCTTCAGACTCGAGACCGGTATAGACCACAAGAAATGGTTGTGGATCTATATACTAAAACAACAACCCTCTGTCATGTTGGGGTTACGCTACCGACCAATATCACAGTCGTACAGCTTGAAATGCATCGGTGGGGAATGGGGTATGTACAGCCCCAAACGTCTATATTCGTCTCCCCTGATCACGCACAACGTGTACCTAAAAGTCAACCTGCTCAAGAGAAGATTGAACTAATAAAGGACTTTTCCATATTATTGCGAATCTTTGGACTTCTATTTCTGGTGCACCATCCTTATCCTCAACATATTTTCCATGCTGTTGAAACATTAAGTTATTTTGAATTAAAACACAGCATGGGGATAGAGGACACAGCATTAGATATCCTACAACCCTTTCAGGTAAACAGACAACACACTATGGCGATGGGCAAGTTTACATCCAGGCCCTTCTCCTTGCCCTGCGTAGTCCCCCAGGGATCGCCACTGAGCCCAACACTATTCAATATTTATGTCACAACTCTCGAGTCAATCAACAAAGTGCAGGTTTTCTTCTGGTGTCTTATGCCGATGACACCCAAATTGTGGTGTCACTGGCAAAGCCTGAAAATAATTCTGGCTTGGCACTCAGAACATGCATGAGCAATGTGAGCAAGTGGATGGACAAAAACTACCTTAAATTGAATGCCACTAAAACTGAGGTTATCCTCTTTGGGAACAACCCCTCACTCTGGACGCTGGATTGGTGGCTACCCGAACTCGACTCACTTCTTAAACCCTCAAACACAGTAAAAACTCTAGGCATCATGGTAGATAAAGAACTGAAGTTCTAGGACCAAGTAAATAAAATTACATCAGCTGCATTTTTCTTGTTAAGGCCTATAAAAAAGATAGAAAAATTCTTGCCTCCTTTACTTCTGAGAACGGCTATCAGTGCATTAGTTCTAACAAAGATCGACTACTGCAACAGCCTCTATCTAACTATAGCAGTGGGGGGTCGAAAAGAGGCTCCAAACTTTGCAAAACGCAGCTGCCCGTTTCCTTCTGAAATCCCTAGACATGAATCGGCCAGAGGAGCCATCAGGAAACTACACTGGTCACCAGTTAAAAAAAAAACGATGTAGATTTAAGGCGCTCTGTCTGGCCTATAAATCATTGCATGGATTGGGTCCAGTCCACTTTAGATACAAGCTCACTTGGTACGTCCCAGCAAGGACGCTTCGCTCAGGCTCCGCCATGAACCCGATTGTCCCCCTATTTAGGAGAACCAATTGGGGTGGGAAGAGCTTTTTTAGAGCCACTGGAACAGCCTCCCACTGACACTAAAAGCGGCTACTTACTTTCAAAAAAGCCTTAAAGACCTGGCTGTTCCCTCAGGAGTAGAAGGCACCTGCCATCGGTTAGACGCGG
Organism: Lissotriton helveticus; assembly: GCF_964261635.1. Taxonomy (NCBI): domain Eukaryota; kingdom Metazoa; phylum Chordata; class Amphibia; order Caudata; family Salamandridae; genus Lissotriton; species Lissotriton helveticus. Next base: position 357,440,996 of record NC_136061.1, read on the forward strand.
TTCTGACAATGCTGCAGCTCTCTTTACCTATAGCGCCAAGACGCCCACGGGCATTAGTTGAACTTTATAAATTATTCAAATTAATTCAAATTAATTTTGCAGAACAGTTTAGTAACAACTTCGTTTTGCATGATTTGCACCCTAAGAATATACTTCAAAAGCGCCGACGCCTAACTCCATTCTATTTAATTAGAATGTTTGACAATGTCATAGCCTATTAGCATTTAAAGTACTCTTGAGAAGTAATTTACAATTCAGGACAGAAAGGAGTTATGTTTAGCACAAAATTAGCATTAATGTCAACATATTGTGCCGAGTTACGGGCTCCTTTTTCAAAGACTTTTATTTACATTACAGCTTCATTAGAGGAGTACCTGCATTAAAACCCAGCCTGCAGTGGAACACACCATCCCCCAGCGCCCAGGGATTTCCCAGAAGCGCCCCGCATGATGAACTGACTGACTGACGTCCACGTCTATATAGTTACCGGATCCTTGTGGACGGAGGAACATGATGATCAGGATGAATTTTGTTTTCAGTAGGTTTCACATTACACAAACATTTTGAAATAAACAAAAATCACTGGCAAGTGTTGATCTAAAATCTTCAGTAAAGTTTTGTCGGCAATAAGAATCAAACAGCCTTGCCTGGAAACAGCGATAATGTATGCAAATCACCAGGACTGGAAACGTGAATTAACAAGCCAGCCTCACCTGCGCAACTCCTACTATCTAAACGCGCTTTGAAGAGGCCCCAAATTAAAAATGCACACAATTCTTTCTCGTGCCTGCAGAAACAGTGAGGATAACGTGCAGCATCAATAAGTGGGTGTTTTCAGAGGATCAAAAATTCTATTAATGCATTAACATGACAAAAATTGCTACTGTGTTTCCATTTTTAAATACACGCTTTGTGGGGGAGGAGCCTAGCTCGCGGCCGTAATGGTCGCCCTTTAGCTCGGCTCCCGCAGCCCTCCGTCCTGATTGCCTATCCTGTCTTCTATCCTGTCCGGGGACGACACATTTTTGGGGCATTGGAAACATAACGGCTTGTTTGTACTTACCATCCGACCCCGGGGTCTCGGTGTGCAGTGGCTCCGGAGTTGTGGCCTCTGAGAGATCGGGGCCTCTGCGAGACTTGGACCGGGACCTGGCCGGTGGGATCCGACGGCTCTCGGCCCCGGCCGAGAGCGAGAACCAGTGTTGGGAGCCGATGTGCGAAGATCCCGGCGATCCTGACCCGGACCTGCCCTGGTGGCCGCGCGGCCGACGTGGGTGAGAGGCCCGGGGACCTGAGTCTGTGAAGGGGTCTCTACCCGCCGCTGCTTTGTCCGGCGGCCCTGGTCCTCGGGGCCCGGACTCCGCTTGATTGGGGCACCGGTGCTGGTGCTGGCGGAGACCCGTCTTTGGCGGACATCCTTTTGGCATCGAGGCTGCCCTTGCTGGGACCCCCGGAGCTTGTAAAGTCCTACATTTGAGAACTGTTCTTTCCGGGGGTCTTGGTGAGCGGCGATTGGGCTGATTCACGAAATGGCGGCAGACCCTCTGAAACGAGAATCACCCTGTGGCGGCGGGCCCGTGTTGCCTATTGGTGTGGGGAGCGGATCTGGTGGACGTGAGCCGACGGTCAGAGATATCCTGGAAGCCCTGAGATCCCTACACGCTTCCCTGGCCCTGGGCGTCTCGGTGGGTACGCCACGATCTGCTGCCATTTTGGGTGGCCATTTCTTCTTGTCGCCCTCTTGTTTCGAAGACTTCATTGCCTCGCCCCCCTCGATTGACTTGAGTGTCTCCGCCACTGATCGAAGATCGTGTAGTGTGTCGGTGACTTTGGGGCGCCCTGCTTTTCAAGGTTCGGAACCCGGGGACTTGGATGCTGTACTGCGACCCTGTTCGACATTGTTGCCTGAAACTATTGGTGGACTGCCTCCTGTGCCTGCTTCGATGACTTTGCCTGTGTCTATAATTGGGGCCACCTCGCCCGCTCCAGTGGCGCAACTGAACTCCTGTTTTTCATTGCTCGTGCTGCGATATTTGATGCATCGATACTTTCTGTTTGGACTATTGCTCCCTTGTGGATCTATCTACCCCCCACGGAACTATGCTAGTCACCATTCCACTCGATTATATGCTGATTTAGTATTTAGTATGTGGTTTTACATTGCCATGTGGTGGGTGGGGTTTGTCGCTCGAAAGGGTTGGGGGTGACATGTACGACTTCCGTTTGATTCCCGGTATACGATTTAGTAGCATAATTGTTTTTAATCGTAGAAAGATGGGAGGTCCCCTTCTCCTAATGTTTTGTGGCGCGTGATGGGGTGTCGTCCTGGTCTGTTTTTGACTGTGCTTGTCTGGTTGGGCGGAGGGCTGCGGCCGCCCGTTCGGATTATGTTTATTCTGCTCCTCCCTCCTGTCTTCTTTTCTCCGCTTTTGTTGCCTTTTTGTCTCTTTCTTCTTTCTTACTTCTCGCTATATTTCGGGTTCTGGTTTAGGGCGACAGGCACGCTGTTTGAAGGGTGGGCCATATCCTTCTACAGGGGTGCAGGGTGGGACGGGTGGGTTGGGCTCTATTTTTTGTTTGTCTTCTGGTTCTATGGCCCTTTTGTATCTCTTTTTCGTGAGGCCGCGTCTGTCCCGACCTCCTATGGTGCGTTTCGGGTGGGGGGTGTGGCGTCGTTAATCCTCCTGCTATGTTTCGGCTGTCTTTCTCCCCGATCGCCATACCCCCACTTGGGCCGCTACTCCTTTTGTCTCCTGTCTTCCCGCCACGGGGGGCCTGTGTCGGCGTGTCCTCTTCCTTTCGTTCTTCATATTTTCTTATTTTCTTTTTATTGTTTTATTTTGTCTTCCCTCCATTTTCCTTTCCCTTCCTCTTCCCCTTCCCCACTTCGTCCCCCCCCTTTTTTTTTCCTTCCTGTGTCCCAGAGGTTACTATGACGGGCTGGTTTTGATGCATTGTTTTTCCGATCCCTCTGTTCTGGCTTGGTAGTGTCTTGGGTGGCGGGCATGTTACGAGGATAATGCTCAGGGGCTGATTGTGTTTCACGTATCCTGATTTTCTTGAATGCATTGTATTGTCCCCCCGATATTTTGCCCCCATGCCCCCTTATTAATGTTGAGGTTGGTTTGGGATATCGGATGCCTCCGTATTGAAAGTGAGCCTGTCATATGTCTTCTCCCCATATTATAAAATTAAGCCTTATTTACTCCTGTGTTTTAGCCCTTTGGTTTCTGTATCTCTTCTCCCCTTCTGCGATTGTACGGCCTCTGCTTTGTATTGATTGATTATGTAATATTTGCCTGGTGACTCCTGATTATCTTGCACATTGCGGCCGGCCGGCTTGGTTGTAGGCCTCGACTTGTCTTTCCTTTTGATGTCAATAAAGGTTTTAAAAAAAAAATAAAAAATTAAAATTAAAATAAATACACGCTTTGTGATTTTTCTACTTTACTGGATGTCCTTGCATATGCGGTTATGAGGAATAGATCTTTCATAGCGTTCCGTTTTATTGAGCAGAACCTTAAAAACGTCTCTAGTTGGAACTTTAAAAAAAAAAGTTAAATTCCTCTCCAAAAACAGACAACGAAAACACGAGTTGCACAAAAATGCACGGACACATCAATTATTTAGCACGACCTAGAAAAAGTAAATATTCATCTTTGAAGCGAGTGCGTTTATGATGCGATAAGAACAAGGTTTATAGATATGGAGATTTGAGTGAGTGAAAAAATGAGCACTTGTGTAAAGTGCTCCAAATCAAAGAAAGTATGTTACTTACCCAGTAAGCATCTGTTCTTGGCATGTAGAGCTGTAGATTCACCTGCTTTGCATGATCCTGTCATCTAGTCTTGGGTCCGGGTGTTTGCAAGTTGTTTTTCTTCGAAGAAGTCTTTCCAGTCACGAGGTCGGTGACGCCTCCTTTCAGTGATAGTTTGCATGGGCATCAACTCCATTGTTAGATTGTTTTCCCGCAGAGGGTGAGAATGAAGTTAGTGAAGGTAGAATAGAGATATCCATGCACTTGTATGTAAAGTAAGAAAACTGCAACAGGTATAAGTACCCGAGGAGGCGGGTGGGCGCATGTGAATCTACAGCTCTACATGCCAAGAACAGATGCTTTCTGGGTAAGTAACATTATCCGTTTGAGGCATGTGAGCTGTAGATCACATGCTTTGCATAGACTATACAGCAGTAAACTACCAAAGCGCGGCTAAACTGTAGCTGTTGCAGTTGTTTGAAAAAGTGTTTAAATACTGCCTGGCCTACATTAGCTTGTTGCCTCGCTAACACATCTACACAATAGTGTTTGGTGAATGTGTGCGTTGTCAACCATGTAGCTGCCTTACAGATGTCAGCTAGGGGAATATTTCCTAAGAAAGCCATAGTAGCCCTTATTTTAAGGGTGGAATGCGCTGTAGGGGGTATTGTCAAGGTTCTTTTTTGCTTTCAGATAACATGTTTGGATTCATTTCACGATCCATCTAGCAATACCTGATTTAGAAATGGGATTGCCTTTGTGTGGTGGTGAAAAAGTAACAAAGAGCGGTTTTGTCTTACGGAAATCTTTTGTTCTTTCCTTATAATATAGTACAGCTCTTCTAACATCTAGTGTGTGTAGAGCTCGTTCTGCTACAGAATCAGGATGAGGAAAGTACACGGGTAACTCAACTGATTGATTGAGGTGAAAAACAGAAACCACTTTAGAAAGAATTTGGGATTGGTTCGAAGAACCACTTTGTCTTTGTGAAGTTGAAAGAAAGGTTCTTGTATAGTTAGTGCCTAGAGTGTTCCAATTCTCCTTAAGGAAGTGATTGGAATGAGAAAAGCAACCTTCCATGAGAGAAATTGTAGTTGACACTTGTGCAATGGTTCAAAAGGTGGACCCATTAGCCTTGTAAGGACTATGTTTGAGTTTCATACTGGTGTAGGTGGAGTTCTTGGTGGTATTATTCTTTTTAGTCGTTCCATAAATGCCTTAATCACTGGTACTCTAAATAGAGATAAGTGTTGTCTGTTTTGTAAGTATGCTGCTACTGCTGCTAAATACAATCGAATAGATATGTAGGCTAATCCAGATTGCTGTAAGTGTAAGAGATAACAGATGAGGTTTTGCATTGAAGCATGAAGGGGATTGTTATTGTTACGGTATATAGCAAATCATTTCCACTTTGCTGCATAATATGCCCTAGTAGGTTTCCTAGCCTCCTTTAGGATATTCATACCGTCTGGTGGTAATTGTAAATAACCAAACTTTATGACTTCAGGAGCCAAATTGCTAGGTTGAGTTCCTTGGGAATTGGATGCCCGATTTCTCCATGGCTCTGATAGAGGAGACTGGAATTGAGATGCAGCTTTTGGTGAGGAACTACTGAGGGCTCTAGCAGGGTGGTGAACCAAGGTTGAAATGCCCATGTGGGAGCTATGAGTTTGAGGGATGATTGTCTGAGCTTCCGAACTACCAGTGGAATGAGTGGAAGAGGCAGAAAAGCATAGGCAAATATACCTGACCAGTTCATCCATAGGGCATTGCCTTTGGAGAGCGGGTGTAGGAACCTGGAGGTGAAGCTTGGGCATTTTCCATATTGAGCTGTGGCAAACAGGTCTATGTGAGGAAATCCCCATTACTGAAAGTAGGGAAGAAGAATTTGGGGATGAGGTTCCCACTCGTGGATTTGCTGTCTCTCACTGCAGAGAAGGTCTGCAATTTGATTGTTTGATCCTGGAAGATGTTCTGCTACAAGATACATTTTGTGATGTATGGCCCATTTCCAAATGGCTTGTGCTAGGCGTGACAGTTGGATAGTGTCCTCCCCTGTTTTTGTATATAATACCTAGCTGTCATATTGTCTGTGCGGACTAAGACAGTTTTGCCTATTAGGTGAGTTTGAAAGGCATTACGCGCTAGAAACTCTGCTAGTAGCAACAGGTGATTTATATGGAGGCTCATGTACTTTAGAGTCCATAATCCTTGGATTGTGTGAATTTGTAGGTGAAAGCCCCAACCAGTGAGCGATGCGTCTGCTGTTAGCACTGTCTGTGGAACTGGGTCGAGAATGGGCACCCCTTTGGAGACATTTTGTGGGTTCCACCACTGCAGAGAGCGATGGGTGCAGCCATCTACCAACACTACATCGATCAACTAACTCTGCGATTGGTTCCACTGACTTGCTAAGCATTCTTGAAGGAGAAGCATGTGAAGTCTTGCGTGGTGAACAAATATAATGCAAGATGCCATCATCCCTAGCAGTTGCATGAATACGTTTGTTGGCAATGATTGGATGGGCTGAAATTGAGTGAGAAGGGACTGAATACTGTGAATCCTGGCTGTATTGGGTGAGGCTAGAACTTTGTGAGCGAATATCGTGGCTCCCAGAGAAGTTTGTGTGTTGGAAGGTTGTAGATGAGACTTCAACGGATTCACTGTAAAGCCTAGTTGGTGAAGTGAGTGAATAGTGGTTTGAGTGTGTTGGAGACACATTTGGTAAGGGCTGGCTTTGATGATCCAGTCGTTCAGGTATGGGAAGAAATGGATTTGTTGTCTTCTCAGATGTGCTGCGCATACTGCTAAGACATTTGGTAAATACACTGGGAGCAGTGGTGACTCCAAACGGTAGTACTTTGAATTGGTAATGATGACACGCAAACATGAATCTGAGGTACTTGCGATGAGTGGGATGAATTGGAATGTGGAAATATGCATCTTATAAGTCTAGAGTAGACATAAAATCGCCCTGCTGTAGAAGTTAGTTGGTGCAATCAGTAAATGATGCGAAGGTGGAGAAGTTGGTGTAGGGGAACGTGGTGAAGGAGGAGGGGAGGGGTTAGTGCCTACATTCTTCCTCAAATGAATATAGTAAGGGGTGCCCTCTGACTCCGGTTTGCGTTTTTGAGGTTTGTTGGTAAGAAAACGTCCTGTATCTGGATTTATAAAAAGTTCCTTTTGTTTTAGGTCCGATTTGGGTGTTGGGGTATTGAAAATCGGATGTTGCGCCTTCGGACGAACAGTTTTAGGTTTCGGCACCGAGGATTTTGGTGCTGGGGTAGAATGACTTTTCGGTGTCAATGATTTCGCCTTCGAAGCGGTTTTCGGCTTTGGCCCCGGTGGTTTCGGCTCGGTGCCCAACTTTGGCCGACTCGATCTCGAGCCAGAAGGCTTAGTCATGTGTTTCGGTGCCGAGCCGGAGGGTGGGGCGCCAGAAACATCTTGTTGGTGCCGACCGTGGCCAGAAGGCGGCAGTGGGACGAAACCTTTTGTTTCGGCTGAGTTGCAGTTTGGGTTAAGGGGCGTTCGGTACTTACGGTACGTTGACCTTGTTGCAAGTCTTCTTCCATCTCGGAGTCCGATTCTGGAATGGAGACAAGTTCTTCTTGTTCTTTCTCGGCCCCTTGTGCATCAAATTCGTGCCTGGATCCTTCGCCGAAGACATCAGGCGTGTATTCGACATTTTGACACTGCATCTCGCGACGTCAAGCCAGACGATCACAGAGTGTTTTCTTTGATCGGAATGATCTGCAAGCGTCACAGTCCTGTTCTTGTTGTCCGAAGACAATCATAAGTTGCACACTTCGTGCGAGTATGTGCACGGATACTTGGCATGGAACCAAGGGCAAAATTTGAATGGCGTTCTTTCCATCGACTGCAAATTGGACCGACGCGGTTAAGCCGGATGGCCTTCCCGAAGATCTTCAATCGAAATCGAGGTTTTCTTCGATGGATACGATGCGCGTAGAAGTGGGATACGCATTCAAAACAATACAGACGGAGGTAAAGTGGTTTGCGCTCCGAGGGGAACCAGAAGAACAGCTTCGAACCGGAGCGCAGCATTACACGTCTGAACCCGATAGCGGAAAAAAACAATCTAAGAATTGAGTCGATGCCCATGCACACTATCACCAAAAGGAGTAGTCACCGACCTCGTGACTGGAAAGACTTCTTCGAAGTAAAACTACTTGCGAACATCCGGATCCAACACTAGATGGCAGGAGTATGGAAAGCATGTGATCTACAGCTCACATGCCTCGAACAAAGTAGTGCCGAGAACATTTGCTAAAACGAGAGCTGGGGATGGAGAGTAGTAATTGGTCTATGCTCTCCAGGAGAACTAAAACCAGGAAGAGGCATGACGCATGCATGCCATTGATAAATGGAGAGAAAAAATAGGAGAGAGAAGATGGAGCCAGCAAATAGGAAACCTATGAGCGGGCTGAAACCCATAAAATATATTCAACATGTCTCTTCGAGATAGTGTATGCACTGTCGAGAGTTGAAACCTAAAAACCAGCAATTGCCACACTAAAGTTTCAATTTTTCATAATTAGTTCATTCACTCCTAATAAAAACCTAAGAATGAAACTGCATAAGGGCAGAGGGCATCCATTTTTCTGTCTGATAAAGCTCACTATCTGTCAATGTCCTTTGGTCTTTGCTGAGTGTAGAAAAGCACTGCATGCATGCACACTGAAAAGTCAGATTTTCACTCTTTCCTTTTTGCAAAAATTATGGCTGGAATCACAAACACACTCTTTCCACAAATATTCTAGGACTCTAGTTAGAATAGTTAATCATCCTTTTTTGTGTGCATTTCTATGTCGCTCAAGTTTTCATAAGAAGCATGTAAATGCAGGTACTTCTGGAAGGTATGGCCAGACTTGGGAACTGGATTGGTTATAACACCAATGTTAAACCTAGTGTTTTACTAACTCTATGCAATTTGTTTCTGTGATAGATAGTGGAGTTCAGTGAGGTGCATAGAGCAGACTCTTCTAGTCACTGTACAAGCACGACATTCTGGTGTACATGTGGTCAAAGGTCAGGCATGGACTGGGAACCCAAAGCAGCCCTGGTAAATTTTGTCAGACCAGCCCATACGGTGCAGGTAGCTTGGAGTGGTGGTGCAGGGTTCTCCCCTTAAGAAAATGTTGGGAAAAAATTACAAAAATGGTTTATTCAATGACACATTCTCATTATATATTCACCTGGATTGCATGACAGAAGCAAGCATGGCTAAGCCATGTGTGCCTCTAAAACCCAGGAGCAACAACGAATATGTCTTAACCACACATTCCTTTACTAAGCATGCCTCTACAAAGAATTTCATTGTAAAAGCATGTTTGATAAAGGGATACGAGTGGTAAATTAGCACTACCCTGACACCTCTTCCCATCGAAAGCCCTAAAATCCCATCTCCATACCTCACTCTCCACTGCCTGAGCCCTAAAACCAGCCTCGAATTGCCCTTGCAACTACCCCTTCTCCTCCCTGCCCTTAGGACTAAAACCCTGCCCCTACCAAAAAAGACCCCAGCTCCCTTGCCCCGAGCCCTAAAACATACCCCTTCCCTTAATACAACCCCTTCCCCCACCCTGAACCCTAAAGCCCTGCTCCCCTTAAAAAGAAGACTGACTCCCTAAAACTAACCTCGCCTTGCCCTTCTTCCCCCCACCCTAAGTACTAAAATCCTTCCCCCTACCAGAAACAACCCAGACCCCAGCCGCCCCCTCCCTGAAGCCTCTAAACAAAATAAAACATTTTGGCAACATTAGAAAAATTAAAGACTAGGTAAAAATCATAACTTTCGAACCTGTACCATGCAGTCTGCATGCAGCTCTTTGATGGCAGTTCATTTTTTTATTCATTTATTTGAAGAGTTTTATATAGCTCTGGCTAGACCCGGAGGTATCAGAGCACTTTACGTAAGGAACAGTGAGTTGCAAGTTACAAAATTAAACATTAGTTACACAATGTTACATAGTAAAACAAGAGTTACTAGAGAATAGCAAATAAGGACACATAATAAAACAAAGTTACACAGTAGTATGCATTACTAGAGCATAGCGTAACAGAGAACAAAACATCCTAAAGGGGAAAGAAGGTAAGGGGGAGAAGTAAATAGGGGTAAGGAAAGCAGATCAGGACAGGAAAGTGAAAGTGAAAGAAAAACAAACCGGTATATGGACCATCAATCTCAACAACCCAACTGTCCTAGATTTATTATGATTGTAAGTTTTGAATGTCAAATAACTAAAGTAACTGTGCGACAAAAGCAGTAACCCACTAAACTATGAACATTAAATACAGTTCTGTGATCTGTACGGTACACGTTCTTTGCAGCAGGCATATTAATCCCCTGCACTACATTATTATTATTATTAATTCATTCTTGATAGAGTGCTTGGCTACCCTTAGGCATCCCAGCGCTAATTGCAACCACAAGAAGATTCAGGTCTCACTGTAATTTCTGGAAGAGCCACGTTTTTAATTGCTTCCTGAATGTGAGAGGGTGGGTCATTGATCTAAGCTGGATCGGGAGCGAATTCTATAGCATGGATGCATTGTATGTGAACATGCACCCGCCCGAACATACTCATGATTTTTGGGACCTTTGCTTGGAATAGGTTGGCTGATCTCAGGTTCCAAGAGGGCCGATGAAAGGCCATTAGCGGGCGGTTAATTTTTGGACCTGTGTCCCAGAGAGTCTTCTGCGCAATGCAGAGTGACTTGAACATTATGCGTTCTGAGATGGGTAGCCAATGCAGTGCCTCCCGTGCTGGTTTTGCCGAATGCTTTCTGGGGGTGTTGTGTAGCAGTCTGGCTGCACAGTTCTGCACCACCTGGAGTTTCCTTGTGGTGGTATTCGGGATACCCAGGTATAGTGAATTACAGTAGTCCAGCCGAGGCAGTATCAATGATTGTACCATCGTTCTACGTGCTGTTTCCGGGAGCAGAGGCAATATTTTCCATAATTGCCTTAGGATTCCAAAGCATATAGCTGCTACTTGGACTGCTTGGTGGTCTAGTTTTAGTGATCATTCTAGCCAGATTCCTAAGCTTTGATCCTTTCTTTGAGTTTTGGGGGTGGAACAAGGCGGTTCAGCCAGTACAAGTCTGAAGGGCTCCCCCTGACATAGCCAAGAATCATTTGCTCTGTCTTATCAACGCTAAGCTTAAGGTATGATTGGTCCATGCAGGTGGCCAAACAGAGGAGACAAAACTCGTATCTCTCTCCAGCAGGAAGCTAAACCACCTGAGATATCAATCTTGACACTTTTATTGTTGCCTGAAAACAGTTGGGTAAACAAAGAACTCCGCAGTGAGAGTGAGAAGTGAGTCACTGTGCTGGACAGGCCTGCTGATTTTGTTACTAGGGGTCGACATTGCAGTACTGCGGCAAAACCGGCCCCAGTAACAAAAACCAGCCTCCTACCCCTCCAGCCTCCCAGGGATACGCCTAATGCCCTGTACGGCCAGACCGGCCTTGTCAAAGGTTCATGAGATGTTTGGAGCCTCAAAGAAGCACTTTCCAGAAATGTGAAGCCACCTCCTGAATTCTGAAATAAAGTACACTTGCAATATTTCTACTTGAGTAAGCTGTACTTTGCCTTGCACAAGTGAAGGACTGCACATGACTTCTTAGTGCCAGGTTAGTTTTCATAGCTGTACCCGCCATAACGGAACCAGGCAGGGAACACTAAAAATTCATTTTTTGTTTTTCCAATGATAGGGGGTTCATTTTTGGAACAGCCTATGGACAGGAAAACAAGAGAAGTGAGAGTGTATATGTGCATACATTACCCAGTGGCAGTTGCCACTAGGTAGTTATAGGTAGGATCGTGTTTCCATAGGAAATGCATTTTTTGTGTTTCAGTTAACTTTGGCACCGTTTGACGAATGGCCATGAAACTTTCCAAAAATGTGCTACTTTTTACTAGTTCCAGGGTGATCTGTCAAGTGGGGTCAGAGAATAAAGAGGGTTCCTGAACGAGTTTTTCCCATAGGAACTTTAGATACAGCTACAGCCTAAACCACAGAATGAATTTACACCAAATTTGGCAAAAAGCTAGGTCTTGGTCCAGAAAGAGTAATTTTTGTGTAAATCAGTTCCGTAGTTTTTAAGCCCCTCTTCCTGAGTCGGAGCATCCGCGGTTTCCGACTGATCACAAGCTGAGATCTGATTGGCTGCCACCACCTAAGCAAGGAAGTGGGGCAGCCATCTTAGCACTCGGGACTCAGTCCTGAGTCCTAAAATAAGTGAAAATAAAAAGACATAAGGAGGGTAGGGTTACCCTGACTTCCAATGTCTGTCCTTGGGGCCCCAAAGGGTCACTGTCTGAGGCCAAAAACAATGTTTTATTAAGTTTGCCATGAAGTCCTGGAGGTTCCATGGCAAACTTAAAACAAATAACAGGGTGGGCCAGGATCCGGGAGACTGATGCTTTTTATTTTGGGGGAAATGGAGGGGGGGGAGAGGAGCATGCGCAGCACCTTTCTACAGGCCGGTCTTATTTAGGGGGGGAAGGGTGCATGAGGCCCCCTGGACTTCATCCCTGGGGACCGATGTCTTATTTATGGGGTGGGGCCGCAACCCCCTCTCCCCGGGGCTGCATTTGGCCCCAGAGTCCCAAACTTCCAGCGTTTAATGCATTTGTAAGGGGGAGGGCGCCACACAATAGTTTTAATGTTTTGGGGGGAGCGGGGCATGCATCACACTCCTCCCTAGACTAATGTCTTATTGAGGGGGAGGGGTCACATGCCCCCGGGACATTTTTGGCCCCGGGGACCCAATTCTCCGGGCCCCAATGTATTTGTTATGGGGTACAAATACATACTGCTCTGAGGAACACATCCCCCGGCACTCGATGTTTATTGTTAGTGGGAGAGGGACATGCGGTTCCCCACCCAGAGCCGCTTGCATCCCCGGGGACCCCATTCTCCAGGGCCCAACATGTTTTTAGGGGAGGGGCGCTGCTAAAGTAAGTTAAAGAGAAGGGTCTCATGCAGCCCCATCCCTGAGCAATTAATGGCCCAAAGACCCCATCTCCTGACGCTGGCTCACATGCTGTGTCTCAGGGAGCCCATCCAGGGACACAGTGGTTTCCTGCCCACACTGGCACGGGCAGGGAAACCTGTGTTTGCTCCTGCTTGGAGGGAGCATTTTCAAAACTCCCGCCACGTGGGAGCAAACACAGAGTCTGTTCCCAGCTGGCAAGGAGCTCTGAAAATGCTCCCGATGGCTGGGTGCAAACTTTTAATCTATTTCCTAGCCTGTACTGAAGCAGACCGAGAAACAGATCAAAATATGGCAAAGTGAGCTAAAGAATGATGATGGCTACAACCCAGATCTGTGTCTGGGGGTGAGTGTCTGAAAAGTCTCAGCGCTACGTCCATCATTTCCTTGCGTTTGCTTTGTTCGTCCTAAGTTGGCAGGGTATGCCCAGACATGGGTCTCTTGCTCACTTTGCTAGCCTGGCTGATGAGGGCTCTTAGCCCGAAACCAGTCCCAGTATGCTTGTTTCCGGTACAGGGAAAACATGGCTTGGCAGTTCGGGCTGGACTGTTCCCATGAGGCACAGGGTCAAGACTGATTTGCATATAGCTGTGTCTGAACTGGGGTGGCAAAGTGAGCTAAAGAACGGTGATGGATTCAACCCAGATCTGTGACTGGGTGTGAATGTCTGAAAAGTTTCAGCGCTCCGTCCATCATCTCCTTGTGTTTGCTATATTTAAAAAGGAAAAATACAGACTTTTTCATATTTTCCCTTTTTTATAACCTTGCCTTGACACGATTGCACCAGCCATGTTGGTAAAATACCTCCTAGGTGGCCACCAATGAGCCGAATGCATTGCATTTTGCAAACCCTGCTCATCATCCAGCAAAGCGCAGGGGTAACTCGTATGGCCAACATGCAGCTCTTAAATACTTTTCTAAATATAACAGGATTCTTACCATCTCTGGTAGTGGCCAGGGATCTGTTGGGCACCGATAGGCTTCTTTGTCAGGTAAGTCTATTTCGATGTGAAACTGAAAAGAAAAGAGTGTTACATGTGGGTACAGTAAGAGCACATTTAACCACACACCATAATATGGAAACTGACAGCAATGTAAAGGCCTCAACCGGACTAATTCTCTTCCAATGTTTTATCAACTCTTTTAAACCATTTTTCATTCAAAAACTTTCCCATAACTCCCCAGCCAATAGTCCCTGGAGTACCTACAGACAATAATAATAATTGTGTTAAATGTGCTTATTACGGCACATATGCCCACATAAACACCACTAACTCAACATAAACACTTTAAAATACAATTATTTTAACAACACTTTTTCTTACAGCAAAAGTTATGAAATTTGCCATAGCAATCCTAACTTTAAGGGTTTCTGACTGAAACAGAGCAAATCTTTCTTTAACTGCCCTGGCATGTTTTTTAAACACTTTAACTGAGGTTTCCGCGGATTAAAAAAAAAGAATAGGATCCGGTATATGTATTAACTAATCAGGTATCATCGAACTGCATTCACATTTTAATCTACTACCATTATAAATCATTTTTTCATTATCCTCAGCTCTGCATATAATTCATCCATGAGCCAAACTTCATTTAATAGCTAATAAAATGCAGCAATAATAATGCTTTTTTTCATAACTCCTGACATTTCTAAGTACGGTAAATAACAGATGTTACTATTTAAGAATTTAATGGTACTCTACCAGGATGGAAAGTAGAGTCATCTTGATGGTATTCAGACCGACAACCTACATATGACTATGTTTTGGCGAGTAACTTCAACTCGCTCAGCCATCCAGCTAGCTAATAGAAAACAGTCAAGTTACCCATTACTAATACCTCACACTTCAAAAATAGGACTCCTTACCTTAGCAGTCAGCTCATACCATGCTCAGTGGCATAACATAAGCCCCCGAGCTCCAGCCCCCCCCAGCAAACAAAACAAGTGTTGGACTGGGAGGTGCCCCTCCCGCTCATTGTACTTTGCAAGGGAGGGCGCCCCACGCCACCGACCATGCTCCCCGTCTGAGACTTTAATTTTACAAATCACTGCTTTCGAAGAGTCTGTAGCTATTGTTCTCTTTTATAGAATCAGTAAGACTAACACACTGATAAAAACTAAATCCCGAAACAGGATTTTCTTATTTTTAAATAAAAAAGTTAATACCCCCTCACCATAGGAGTCCTCGCCCCGGGCGAGGAAGGCATTATTTCTTTTTCACTGTGACAAGAGTAAAACAAGCATTTACAATGCAACGGTCTCGCCTTTGCAAAAGTTGGAGCTATTGGCATTGTAATTGACAATTTTTTTATTTATGTGTTGGTTTTGAAAACATAAATAAATTGTAGTGTAGTTCCTATATTCCCAATAGGCTCTGCGCATTGGAATAACAAACAGCAGTTTAGACGTAGGACTGAGGTCATCTAGGTCTCTACTGACTATGTTAGACTTAATAAGGTTTGCCAGGTAGCTCAGAGGTCACTAGAAACTTTCTCGAGTAAACAAGGAGGTGTTAACTTCACTGAATAGACAAGAAGGGATTAGCTTCTGACAACCGCATAAACATGACAACTTTGCTCCCTCAGAATAAAGAGTATATCTCTAGTCGTGTGAAAACAATAGACAACTATTTCACTCAGTCAATCGTGCATGCTTAGTCTCACCAGAGTGCAGAGAAATAGAGAGACGGGCGTTTTCAATAAAAGTTGTTATTTATTGAGCAGTCTTCTTTCTCATGCAAGAGAAATGAGTTGCCACAGTTGCAATACTTATCATGAAGTAAAGTGCATACAGTAAAAAGGGTATTATGAAATAATACTGTAAAAGAATTGATATGGTTTCTTAGCCATATGATATTTTAAAACTGATAAAATATATACATACATAAAAACATTGACTAACGTACTCAACTGGTGCTTCTAATATACGCCTACCCCGGTGTACCTGACCTAAGCCGAATACGTGGGAAGGAGTAAGTAAGTTGCAGTTTAAGTTAAGTTGGTTTTTTTCCAAGAATCTGAATCAAGAAATCTCTTAAGGTTTTAGTCAGCTCCGTACCTTGGTTACAGAATGGAGGAGGTCTTGTATCTCTCTCTCAGGACTCGATCTCCCAGCAACCTGCAAGGGTGAGAAAAGACAGCGTCTCTCTCAGTGCGTCAAATGGGAGGGTCGGCTTCCTTCAGCACTCGCATCAGCTGGGCGTCGGGCAAGTAGATAGCCGCTCTGCTCCAAACCACCGTGTGTTTGCTTAAGGCAACGTTGGTATATTTATACCTGAAAGGTGCCGTGTTTGTCGTAAGGTTGGACATAAGACGTCACTAAGAACTAACAGTTCTTTCTGGACTCCAGGAGTTCTTGTGCAAATCAAAACAAAAGCAGGGGGATTTTCCGGGCTGCTGGAGGCTTGGTTTGTTTAAAGAACGCGTTGTACTTTCTAGGAGTCTATGGGAGTAGCCTTGCCGTATTTGGACTGCATTGGCTATGGCTAAATTTGGACATGATTCTTATGCCTTTATAAGGGTATGTTTTGTTATAAACAAATAAGGGCATGAATCGGGGATATCTAATTAGGGTCCTAGATAGATTCACAACACCCACTCCACGTATTATGTCAATCATTACTAAACACTAAGCAATACTAAACATATAACAATGCATGTGTTTTCCAACCCACCCCAAAATACATAGATTGCATTTGAAATGGTGTATGATATATACACGAAAATGAGTATTATACTGTACATCTTTCAAGCAGTTGCATCATTCAGATAATGCATATATAAATATCGGCTGAATGAATTGCGAAAATTACATTTATGAAATGGCTCTTAATGCAGAAGAGAAGGTCGAGACCATTTCATCACATATTTATACAATACTGTACATGTGCTAGAGGCTGAGTTGAAATATTGTCTCTAGAGTCTCTAAAAATAGAAGTTCTGTTCTCTAAGAATAGTTCTACTTTAAGCAGAGTACCATGTGTCAAAAAAGGTAAATATTTTGGAAATGGAAAAAATAATTTTGTTTTCAGGGGAAAAATACTTCCAATTGTTTTCAGTAGTTCTGTTTATCAAAACTGAAGACCGAATTCAGAGTTCAGGGAACGCTGTGTGCTCGTTGTTTTAAAAGTTATTCTTGTTGTTAGGAGAGAACAGCATATCAGACAGGCTTGCGAAAAATTGGTCAACAACAGTAGGTGACAGTTCGGCCAAGTTCGAAAAAGCTGAAATTGTGCAAATGTGAGAATCATTGCTATCATCGATGACTGGATCAGCAATGCTCACATAAGGTTGTACCTGTGTGGTGCTGCTTTCATCTCGTACTTCACCGCCACCTAATCGTAATGGTGAAGTCTCAACGAATGCCGTCATCAGAATAGGTAGCCGCTGGGGACAACACGTTGCATGAGCCGTTACCGAACCAAGCAAAGTATCGATATCCATAGGTACTGCTGATGGTAGTGTAAGACAGATGTCCAACACGCATTCTTCTACGCATAGCAGACATCGAAGCACAGGTAAGATGTAATCTTGCCAGATTGGTCTGAATGAAAGAAACCAGGTTGCACTTAGATCTCTTAGCCGGGCCAATCCAAGGACTCTAGTGATTCGGTCTCGGTAGCGTATTGCTAGCATCGTTTCTTCCATTGTAGCTGGAGTTTTGTCTGTGGCTTGGCTTGCCATATCGGAGCAGAATGATCAAAAATAAAATTCCTGCTACGAGTCCCAAAAGAAGAGGCAGGCCGCCGAATACAGAATGCACAAAATTCGGGAAGATGTCCAGAACTGTTTCAAAGGGTGCTAACAGTCCCGAAAAAATTGTCTTAAATACATGTGCGATGCCACTGGAATCAGACATGTTTAAAATTTGACCTAACATTTCTACGAAATGTACGGGGCAATTTGTTGATAATAGGGAATGTATCTCTGCCGCTGTCCTTGCAACTTGCAGATCATACGTCTCTTTGGACGAGGTTAAAGGCACAGTTGTCTGTAAAAGAATAGACTTCATTCTGCTTAAAGAATCAATTCGAATAGAAGAGATATTCAAAGAAGGCCATATTGCTGCCTCCATGTCTGGATTGCCGTTTGGATACAATACTTGCATACAGCAAATGACCCTGGATGTAACGGTTACGAGATAGGCTTTTACTGGCACCATGCCACAACAGCTGTGGTCACTTATTAGAACATAGCTGCCGTTGGAAAGCTGTCTGAAAAAAGGCTCTATCTGTGTTGCAGGAGTGCCGTGCAGGTGACATGAAAGGTTATTTGATGAACCTTCGCAGGCTCCATGCAACTTAATACCTTGACACAGAAGTGTACCGCTTAGTGATTTTTTACAATTGTCACCACTAAGGAATACCTCTTTTTTCCCTTCACTATAACATTTATGTGTATAAGGTAATTTCCAGGTTGATTTGATGTATCCTTTACCCAACCTTTCATACAGGCCTGCTGGTATATATTTTTGGCAATACTTAAAACTGGAAAGTTGTTATCGGAATTGTAATTGTTCCATGTATTATCCATTCAATGACAGGTCTCTCTGACATTGTCAATGGTAATCTCTCAAGATTTTCAATGCTCAGAATCGTATAGTCTGCTCCTTTTTGTGCCAAACTGATTTGTTTATCAGTAAGGTTAAAGATAGAAAATAATGACGTTGTGTTGATTAGACGCCATGGCAGGTAGCCTGAACGCAGGTTTTGCAACGTCCAGCCTAGCTGTACAATAGAACGTAATTGGGACTGACCATGTTGTAACATTAGTAAGTCCTGCTCTATTATATCAATAGCAAATGATACAATGCTGTCCAGTGAATATATTCTGGAGGACAGAGTCGTTAACCCATTGTCCACTACAGAAAGTGATTTTTCCAAATTTATACGATCAATTTCTCGTATTTTTTCTGCTGTTTCAATTTGCGTTAATTTCCAAGCTTCGTTGTAAGCAGCGTATATACCAGCGTATATGAAACGTTTTTAATGCGGTTTGCGAGGTCCCAGTATGAAATCTCGCAAGTCAGCACCTTCTTTAAGTAAAGTTAAGTGTTGCTTAATTTCTGGCAGTGTGGATTTCTGTAGCCACTCAAGGCAGAGTTTTCCTACACTATATGTTGAAACTATCCCTGGATGTTGTCTCTGGGTATATCTTGGGTCTGGCCTGTTCTGTTTGAACCCCTGTGTTTTGTTCAGGAATCCATCTTGACAGTTATTAGTGTCTGTGGGCCAGATCAACCATTTTTTCCAATCAGGATTTGTTCCGTTTTGGTGTAAAATATGGGATACGTCTATCTCCACATCTGTAGTGCTATTACTATCAGGTATGGGCTTCGGAATAGACGGTTTGTTTAAGTCTTTTATCTTGGCTAAACCAAGACAGGTTGTCTGTTGAATGGTGTCATTCAGGAATATTATCTGTTCTGGGATCATGCAGGCTCTAAATAATGCTTCTAGACTTTGTACCTGCCAGTCTTTTGAACCCCAGATGGTTTTTGTTTCAATGTTGTTTTTCCAAAATTCAAAACCAAATGTAGACATTTTATCATAACATTTTTCAGAATAAATCAATTTAGTATTTGTCAACATTGTTTTCATTCCGGTCTTATTTAACATTTTAAAATAAAACGTTTCTGGATCACTGATGTTAAACCCTGAGAAGTATGTGAATTTCTCATAAAATGTTTTTGAGCTGCCTTTTGGCGGTGTTGGACAATGTTCCCATTGATTATCAGTTAAAACATTTCTAGGTTGAGCAGATTTATGCAAATAGTGATGACCATAGTGGTTAAAACAGTACATTTCTTCATAGTTCGATGAACCCTGTAAATAATCATATTCTGTAAATTTTGCTGACATTACTAAATCTGACATCATATTATTAATATTTTCAAAGTCCCAATCATCAGAGAAAGTACTTGGTGTCACAAAGTCACTTAAGGAAACCTTAAATTGATGTGGATATTTCAAGAGCTCAATCGGGCCATAGATTTCATAATCTGTTTTGTCCCATGCTACCCCACCGGGTATTGGATTGGCTGTGATGTTCACTGATGACAGTTCTCTTTTTTCGATGTGTGAGGATCTGTGAGGCTTTATGACCAAATTGATGTTCTGACTTGCTGTGTCCATTGTACTATATTTTCCTTCCATGATTTTTCCCAATCATAGAACCATGATGAGCCAAAGTAGGAGGAAAAGTACACCTAACACAATCCAAAATTCAATCCATGTTGAAATCAGATATGTTTCTTTTAGTTGATGAAAGAGTTCAGTAAGTTTTTCTTTGAAAGTTTTTGTTGCTGGCGTTACTTCATGTTCACTTGGATCATCAGAAAAGTCATGAATGACAGGTCTTGCTGGGACAGGTGGTTTCTCTTCAGTGGCTGTTGGCTTTAACTTTGTGTTACTAAGACTTCTTCTTGTTTCATTTAAGTCCTGTAAAACAGCCAAACGATCTTTGATATCAAAGGCTTTTTCTTTTACCACTGAAGTCTGACAATCTAAGTCCTGGATTTTCATTCTGGTACCGAACAATAGTTCTTAAGGAGTGATACCTTTTAGAGAATTTCTTGGCAGATTGTTATGACTACGTTGGACACTTGTTAAATGTTTGACCCACCCATCACCCGAACCTAATTCCCTCGCCGTTATAGATTGCTTTATGTCACGTTTTTTTCTTTCCACTACCGCATTTCCCTCAGGATGGAAGGGAGAAGAGTACCGCAATGCAATGCCCATGCTGGTCATGGCCTCTTTGTAAGCTCGAGAGCTAAACGCAGGACCCTGGTCAGAATGTAGCATGCCAATTGCGTATGTGCCGATAAAGACTCGCAAATCTTTTATAACAGTTCTGGCGTCAGCCGAGCGCTGGGGCCTACATTTTTAAGTGAATCTAGTGTTAATAATTATGGGAACGCATTTCTCCGGCTGGATTTCTGCGTATTGATAGCGTGATGCTTTCTAATAAAGGGGTCCTCGCAGTACTCTGGTCCGGTTCACGACTGCGATCTCGGTTGCAGTCTGGACAATCCATTGCAAAGTTGTAATTTTGCAGGCTCATCCCCGGCCACCAGTATTCTGATTGTAATTCTTTTAGAGATTTCACGATCTCTTGGTGCCTTAGACCCTGTCCCATGTGTGCTTCTTGAATCAAGTAAGCCCTCCGGTTCGTGTATGGAATTACTCTATCCCCCACTCCAGGGATTTGAGCAAAAGGAACGGAGTTTGCATCAATTATGTATGTATTACTGAGTGGATAGTTGAGAGGTAATGCCGCATAGTCGCCTTTTAATGAGGCTTTTACTGCCAGCATGGTTTCTCCATCTATGTGTTTTTTAGAACTTTTTTTGTGGCTACGGAAGCCGGTTGAACCGCTGCCGCTGTGGCTCTGTTAGCCAATGAATTCCCTGCAACGTGAACGCCATCACGTTGATGACTCAGTGTATGTATCACGTGAGTCTTTTGTAGTTCTTTCTGCAAAAGAACTACTTGTTCCCAGAGCTTTTTATGCTTTATTATGGCACCTGTCCCATCTTGGTAACCGTTTTTGACCCAAGTCTGCATGTCATTATTGTAAGACTTGACGCAGTAATGCGAATCGCACACTATTAGTGTGGGGGAATTCGCGATCGGCATTTTCAAGCGCCATCTTTAAAGATCTTATTTCAGCTCGCTGAGCTGTACAGTTTCTGAGTGATTCAGTTTTAGTGATTAACTGTCTGAATTTACCTAAGCGCCAGCGACCTTTAACAATCGCGCACGCTGCATTGTAAGATTTTTTATCCACAACGTAGTGTTGTGCAAATCTGTCCCTGTAGATTACGTAGCTGTATTGTTCGAGAGGCAGAATTTCGGTTGGCAGAGGATATTCATGTTCGTATTCTAGATATTCTAGTTTTTTCATTTTTGGATCAAAAGCGTGTTTCACGTCTTCTGCAGCAAGAGAATTTTCCCATTGTATCCATTTTGGATCTAATGCCACTGCATTTGGAATGCGTGGTCTTGTTACTGCCTCAAGGGATGATTCTGCTGTCAAAACAGATATGTTTCTCCCTTGGACTAGGGCTCTTTCTTTTGCTACAGCAGTTTGAACCGCAGTTAGAATTTTTTCAGTAGAACTGAATTTCATTTCAGCTTGTGTGTACACGTGTGATTTGTAAGCTATTGGTACCGTTTCTCCCTCATTAGAGGTCAGGTACGTGAATCAGCATCTTCCAGGGATGACTCGGATTATAAGGTTGCGTATGTTTTCGCGTGTTTGCAATTTTGTTTTAGTTAACATGTCTGTTTGTAATGATCATAACATTTCTGTGTGTTTCTGAGTCCAATTAATTGGTTTGAAATCAGGTTTTATTAATTCATAGAGAGGTTTAACCCTCTCCGCATAATTTAGAATGTATGTTCTTCCGAAATTCAGGAAACCTAGAATTGATTTTAAGTTCTTCAGCGTTTTTGGAGCTTGGAGTACTGCACATTTCTTTAAGAAATTGTCTGCTAGGCTTTTGCCTTCACTTGATAATTCATATCCTAAAAACAGGACAGTTAGAGGGGCAAATTCGTGACTTCTTAAAGTTGAATTTATACCCTTCAGCTGCGAACCCAAGTATTATGGTGTTCACTCTTTTCAAGTGTGTCTCCAGGTCGTCGTCTGTAAGATAGATGTCATCGACATATGATAATGCCTCATCATCATACATTTGTAGTAACTCTGTTACCCTTGCTGAGAATAATCCTGGGCTATTCTTGAATCCCTGTGGGAGTCGACAGAATTGTTTTTGCGACCCCATGCAGGAGAAAGTGGTCAAATACCTACTTTCAGGTGCAATGTTTTGACAAAAGAAGCCATTTGAGATATCTAATGTCGTCTTATATTTTTTGCACACAATGTTATTCATTAGTGCTGCACTGTGTGAGTTTTGTACTGCAAATGTTTTGCAGCAGGAGTTTAGGTGTCTGTAGTCCAAAACTAGACAATATGAATTGTCTGGCTTGGAGACTGGAAACAAAGGATTGTTCATTTGTGAGGTGCATGTTTCAATCACCCACTGATATTCAAGTTGATCTAAGATCTCCCTGACTTGTTTTTTAGCTTCTTGCTTAACAGGATACTGCCTTTGTGCAGTGGGTTGATTCTTTAACTGGATTGTTTGGTGAGGAGAATCCTCATCCCATCCTACATGATTTTTATATAATGTAGGAGCTTGGGCCACTGCCCATTTTCTAGCAAATGTGTATTTTTTATGAATTGGAATCTGATTTGAGAAGGCAGGCATAATCATTTCTTCGCCATGAGGGCACTCCCTGACAAACTCTGGTGGCCAGTCTTTCTCAGCTAACAGGATGTCATAGCCTTTCGAAAGGTTATCCCAAAAGCGACCCCTTACTTTCCTAGTCTTGTCCCCCTCTATACGTAATGTTATTTCATAAAATTTATGGGGTTTGCTAACTCTGGTGTCTGCTGTTTCCACTTGAATATATTCATTTGTGTCCACTGTCTCCAGAAGATTCATCAGGATCTTGCGAGCTATGGTTACTTCTGCTGCGCTGTCTAGCATTGTCTGGGCCCACTCTCCGTTTTTCAGTTGTGTCCTCAGAATCCTCGACATGTTTTATTTTAATACTAGCTACCTTCTTCTTTGGAAATTGTAATTTTTTACTTTGATGAGCAGGTTCCTTGTCTTTGGACTTGACGTGCTCTTCTTTGTGTTCTGACCGTCCTCTTCTTTCCGATTTCTGTGAAGAAGTCTGAAAAGATCGAGAGGGACGTGTATCAATATCTTGATATCTGTCAGGTTTTCTCAATTTATCCCTAGCTCTAAGGTTGTATCTTTTCTCAGAGGGCTCCCTCTGGGGAGACTTGCCTCCTCGTTCTGGAGATCTATCTCTTCGTTGAGGAGACCTTCCTCTGGACTGGAATCGTTTTTCCCTGGGAGTGTTCAGATTATTTTTAATAAATGTTTTTTCAGGATTTTCAAGTAGTTGGGGTTTTACTGGTTTCCCACCCAAACTATCTCTACCTAGTTCTTCATAGGATTTTTCTATTTCTATGATTCTGGCAAGTTCTGGCAAGTTCAAAAGGTTGTTCTGCTATATCTGTTTCCTTCAATTTCTGGAGGTATGTTATATCGTCCATTGCCAATTGAACTAATTCTCTGTATGCCTTTGTTAATTCTTTTAGTTTAACTAAAAGTTCTTTACTTGACATCTTTTCAATGTCAGGATGTGGTGTGTAGCTGGCTAGAACCGGCCACGTGGCTCCTGGTCTACCTAGTGGACCGAGCCTGGTGATGTGATTTTGATGTTTTAGGGCGCCATTAAACCAGAAAAGGTGCTCTCAGTATGTTAGTGGGATTTCAACGTCCTCGAAAGGAGCGTATTCATCCGGAGGTTCCTCTATTTTGTAATAGTGGAAATCTTGTGTCACAGCGTGTGCTGCTGGAAAATGTATCCATGAATAGAATACCTCTGTCTGCCGATATTCATGGGCCTCTACCACGAATATGACTGTATCACCTCTTGGTGATAGTCCATTTTCTATAAGTTTAAGAGTTATAGTTCTTCTTACGTTTACCCGAATGAGTATAACATTCGGGTCATCATTTTGGAGACTTGTGTCATCCGCTAGGAGTTGAGCTGCTATTCTAGCTCTCTCCGTTTCATCGTCACTTTCTCCTATTTTACTGACAGAAAGTTTCATTTGCAGAGCAAGTTTCAAGGGAAACAAAGATTAGGTGCACAATATTTTGGAACACTGTATCCTTCAACGTTGACTAAACCAAAAACTAATACATAGGAATCTCTTCCTACTAAGTTCCGGAGGATTTAACCTTTTACCCACTCCAGACGTCTATTGGAATATTTACGGGAAAAGGGGTCTGTGTAAAAAGCACGACTGAGTTACTCTAGCGTCTTGCGTTAGATTATCGCCTTGCCAAACGTTGGGCGCCATGTAGTGTAGTTCCTATATTCCCAATAGGCTCTGCGCTTTGGAATAACAAACATCAGTTTAGTTGTAGGATGAGGTCATCTAGGTCTCTACTGACTATGTTAGACTTAATTAGGTTTGCCAGCTAGCTCAGAGGTCACTAGAAACTTTCTCGAGTAAACAAGGAGGTGTTAACTTCCCTGAATAGACAAGAAGGGATTAGCTTCTGACAACCGCACAAACATGTAAACTTTGCTCCCTCAGAATAAAGAGTATATCTCTAGAGTTGTGTGAAAACTATAGACAACTATTTCACTCAGTTAATCGTGCATGCCTAGTCTCACCAGAGTGCAGAGAAATAGAGAGATGGGCGTTTTCAATAAAAGTTGTTATTTATTGAGCAGTCTTCTTTCTCATGCAAGAGAAATGAATTGCCATAGTTGCAATACTTATCATGAAGTAAAGTGCGTACAGTAAAAGGAGTATTATGAAATAATACTGTAAAAGCATTGATATGGTTTCTTAACCATATGATACTTTAAAACGGATAAAATATATACATACATAAAAACATTGACTAACGTACTCAACTGGTGCTTCTAAGATACGCCTACCCTGACCTAAGCCTAATACGTGGGAAGGAGTAAGTAAGTTACAGTTTAAGTTAAGTTGCTTTTTTGCCAAGAATCTGAATCAAGAAATCTCTTAAGGTTTTAGTCAGCTCCGTACCTTGGTTACAGAATGAAGGAGGTCTTGTATCTCTCTCTCAGGACTCGATCTCCCAGCAACCCGCAAGGGTGACTGGAAACACCGGAGCTGGATTTCTCGGCAGGAGAAAAGACAGCGTCTCTCTCAGTGCGTCAAATGGGAGGGTCGGCTTCCTTCAGCACTCGCATCAGCTGGGCGTCGGGCAAGTAGATAGCCGCTCTGCTCCAAAGCACCGTGTGTTTGCTTAAGGCAAAGTTGGTATATTTATACCTGAAAGGTGCCGTGTTTGACGTAAGGTTGGACATAAGACGTCACTAAGAACTAACAGTTCCTTCTGCACTCCAGGAGTTCTTGTGCAAATAAAAACAAAAGCAGGGGGATTTCCCGGGCTGCTGGAGGCTTGGTTTGTTTAAAGAACGCGTTGTACTTTCTAGGAGTCTATGGGAGTAGCCTTGCCGTATTTGGACTGCATTGGCTATGGCTAAATATGGACATGATTCTTATGCCTTTATAAGGGTATGTTTTGTTATAACCAAATAAGGGCATGAATCGGGGATATCTAATTAGGGTCCTAGATAGATTCACAACAAAATGGCATTGTCATTTACAATGCCAATAGCTTAATCTCTCGCAAATGCGAGACCTATTGCATTTGCACCCACACACAGCAACACACACACACAGAGCCACACACACACACAGCAACACACACACACACACAGCAACACACACACAGCAACACACACACACACACACACACACTTGAGGTTTTGTCTGCCATAAATAACTTAGGCGAACCAGCCCTCTACCCCCACAGCAGAACGATGTTGCCTTCTGAGACAAAGCCACGGCTGATCTCTGAAGCGGTGCAAATGAAGAGACAGCTGTGGAGATTGAGGAGCCTCAAAGTGAATGGGACACAAGCTGCTGGAAGCAGAGTTCTAACCTCCTCAGTGCACCGATGAACACAGATACAGAGGGAGCGAAATCCTGGCTCAATCCCACAAATTTAAAAGCCCCCCCCCCACCCCCACCACCTCTATGACAAGAGAACTCCCGGTGGCTTCATGTCTACATCCTCCCGTCAAGAGGCTGCCCTGGCGAAGGATTAAAACCTGGGAATAAACAACAGTTGATGGCCCGGGACACCACAGGACATACTGATCCGGAAGAGTGCAGGGTCTCAAGAGGTCGGTTCAAAGGGTAATTCGACATACAAGATCGAAGCATGGTCCCTTTGTGACCCAAACCAAGAGGAAAGCGGGGCTTCAAGTGGAGCCACATCGGATATTTTCATCGGATTACATTTAGTTTGAACTAAAGACGCATTTACAATGAACTCGGACTTCTTTAGCTCGTTTTGAGTCCATATTTTTGATTAATATCTTTAAAATTTACACGTTTCTAAATGTTGACAAACAGAAAAATTACGGATGGATGGATCTGTTCATTACTGGGGTAAACAGCAACATCTCGCTTTTTAATTAATATATATGTATTACGCACACCTAGAAACCCTTCTATAATATATTTTACCCGATTCAAATATACACCACGAAACCATAAAAACTTCTATTTGTAACTCATCCCTAAAACTTAAGGAATCTCTTAACCCTGAAATCACTATACACATTACACACACAGATAAACGTAGTCCCATCAGAATCAGTGACAGATGTAATGCGACCGAACTGTAATCCGCTGTTAACGACCGAAGTCCTGGTATATGGAACCAACACACCCGTGATCGGCTGCCCTGGAGCCCCGGACCTCATGCCGCCATGACTCCTGCAGAGGTCAGCCGAGGTCCTAGGCTCTGGCCGCCCACCGCCCTGGGCCATTCCACGACCTGGCACCCCCGGGAGTCTGGAGCTCTGTTGGAGGTCCTGGCAGAGCAGCCAACGTTCAAACCAACAAGGAGATATTGTGTCAGTGCCAACGAAGGGCAGCAGCGCCGATCATTCATTTCAAGGCACTAGACCAGGTCACTCATTTGAACTGCATTGGGAATGATCACTGCTGTTTTATAACTGAGAAATGTATTTAGAGGGGATACCCTAACAAAATGGTGAGAGATGCGCTCAAGAGAGCCGGGCCCTGAGAAGATAACCCAGTTAACTGCCCGGCTTCGGTCACTACGCCGACAAAGTATGCAGGGCGCAACGGTAAAGTCCAAACCCATCACAAACAATTCTCGCGCTACTGTGCAATCAACTAAATCCCATTCCCCTTACCCAGCGCCGATCCAGAAAGTCGCAGCAACAGAAAACAAGCTATAAACCGTGAATCCTTGCACTATCACCACGGAGTCCTACTCAAGACACTATACTTTAGACAAAAACCCACCATCACGCCTGCGCCCAGGGCAGCCCTAGAGCCCTAGAATTGGCACAGCACTGCCTCGCAACGGCTGTCCCCGTGAACGCAAACACCAGCAACACACACTCTGCTAATAAAATCACCACCTCGAGTGCACAATTTCCCATGGTACAACAGCGACCAGGTTTGTGGTTCGTATACTACAAGCATTGGCAAAGTCAAAAGGTCGGTCTTCTTGGCCAAGGACACATTACCCAAAACGAAGAACAGATAAATGGATACAGGTACCGAGGATACCTGCGGGGAACACAGCCGTGTAAACAAGCAGAAAAGGGAATCAGTTTCCCAGCCTGCTTCGGAAGATTTCCCCAGATCCGGAGAGGGTCAAGCCCGGACCACAGGAGGCCTGGTCTCTAAAGGGACAGGGCAGCCATGTGTGATGTTTGCATATAACGAGTTCACACTATTAACAAGTTTACCAACAAGCCAAAGGGTGAGAGACATGACGGAAGGAGGGGTAACTGGTGAGAACAGCAAACCTAGATAGAGATCACCCCCCCCACCCACCTTCCCCGCTGAGGGCTCCACATCAGGGCAAGTCACGGGGCAAGCAAGGCGCTGCACGTTAAGAGCATTAAGCAAACGGTGGGCTTTGAAGGGGTGGGCCTTTAATCTTGGCACGTCACAAACAGGACTCCCTATACAGCTGTTTATTCTCAGGTAACTAAGTCATCAATAGTAACCCATTTACAGGGTCTTCAGAAGGAGCGGGACAATCGCCCAAAACCCATTTAAACTGCAGGGGGCGGGGGTTTGCAGGGCCGCTTCGAACCACTCTGGATTTTCTTTTCCCACCTTTAGGGGTAGGATTAAAAGTGCACTGCCAGTGGTAGGCCTTCTGACTTGGCCTCCACTTCTGTCACAAACACTCAACAACCGCAGCGTACAAACAAACAGCAAAATGGCAGCAGTAATAAAGGGAGGGGGGAGGGGCGCTGGATAAAAGTGCACTCAAGACCCAATTAATAGCACCAAAAAGGGCGGCTTACAGAGAGTCACGGAAACTGAACCACTCGAGCATTTGTTGCACAAGGTTTGTGACCAACAAAATGATGCTCATTCGATCATTCATCCTAGAATGAATGGCTGAGCTGGCCACGCCGTGAACCGCAGCAGGGATGAATCTATTCTTGGATCCTCCGCCGTTCCGGGTCGCTTCTTCCCACCGCCCCGGTCCCCGCTCCACTGCCCGGCAGAAGAGCGCGCTCAGCGGAGCCGTGAATTCCCCAGCTCAGATGACCCCGCTCCAGTCAATAATCACCGGTTCGAAGCTGCAGCGAGGAGCGCACCGAGGCCAAAGTTGCACCGAGGCGTGCGCAGCCCCTGGGTAAGGCCTTAGTTTGAACGACTGACCCAGGACACGTCAGAGCCCCTCTCCGTGTGCTCCTTTGAAAACAGGGTGGTCGCCTCATTGCAGGTTATTGCCGACACCGACCCAATCCATGAACGTTTCACCCACAGATCACGAGGATCAGGTCTGACATCCTGGCGAACAAAGTCCTCAAACACCAGCGCCTCCTCCCATAGTAGGGTCCTGCTCAATTCCCGCGCTACTGTCTAATCAACTAAATCCCATTCCCCTTACCTAGCGCCGATCCAGAAAGTCGCAGCAACAAAAAACAAGCTATAAACTGTGTTGTGTGTGCACCCAAGCCGCTCTGACGGACCCGAACGCTCTGCTTTCACATCAAAAATGGCGGCCGCAAACATCCTGGAAAAAAAAAAAAAGAAACACCCACTATGGCCCACCTCTGCATGACGAAACAAAGGGGGCGGGGCTTTAAAAAAACTCAGAAATGCCCATGAATCTGCTCCGAGAATGATTGACATTATTGTCTTCCAATGGCTAGCCTCCATTTATGGAGCTAGCCGATGGAAGAGAGAGGCGGGTTCAACCCCAGTAACTGTAAAACAAAATTTCTCGAGCTGCGCGACACTGCTGCGCAGTGTACGCCAGTCGAGACCTAAAAAACTGCTATATGTCCACACATCCTAAATTGGGCATGGCGGGGCTTCATGCTTACCTTCAACATGTTGCTGATGCATGTAACAGGGACCATGAAAGGCATTTATTGTGATGGTTATATGTGCTTTTCCAAACCCGCAGTCACTTCTACCTCGGGTAGGGCAAAATCGGGGCTGTCTTTCTGGTACAGAAACATATTTTCCTATAACCCATATACCGTGGTATGTTCTTTTATACAAGCTTTTCATCTTAAGTGTCTGGAAAATTATGTTTAGTCATATTTTTCTAACTAAGATATTTGTAATTGTTCTGCTTTGATCGACTACACAGGCAACTTTCCTAGCTCAACTGTTAAATTAAGTGAGGGTTATGACCGGTTAGTGGGAGGCCACTTAAACACCAAGCGGTGGTGGTGCTTCCAGCAGTGAACCCATTTATTTGCTGCGCTGATCAGGATAAGACAATATGGGCCCAAGACGCAAGGGATGCTATTTTATACAATTGCCTGAGGGGGCACGATTTTTGTGATGCTTTAGAATTTGCGAGCCGCAGTCCTAGCTCTAACTGTTGTAGGTCATGGGACAAATTCTATCATTGGATATATTTTTGCGTCAAGAAATGTGTGCAATTATATCTTAGTAGCAGATATCACCACCAGCATTTATAGCAACCATAATCCACTATCTATAGCCCTATATGCCTCAAGGGAATACAACGGTAAAACATCGGGGACTGTGCCAGATTAAGATTTGAAGAAAATGGTACACGGTTTGCTTGGAAATTTTCCATTATGGGATTCCGGTTGTCTAGAATTAGCCGCAACCAACCTTTTTGATTGTTGTTTATCTGTGACTATTCTGCCAGTGTTAGTTATGGAGGCTTTTATGTTGTATGGGGTACAACTAAGGATTTGTTTTGAAAACCCATGTGAAATACCTGCTGCAACCCGAATTCCTGGTTTGATAATGCATGTTACACTGCGAATACAAGACTTCGACAGGAATTAAAAAGTGAGCCTAAAGACGGAATTGATAATCAAGTCTTGGTGGATTTATAAACAATCTCTTAAAAAGATGAAAAACAGCGGTAGTCCGAGGCCTGGGAAGATTTTCAGCTTTCCCGTAACTTAAGAGAGCCCATCTCTTACTGGGAAGCTGTTAATTCTCCAAAATTTAAAAAAAGAAACATCTAGCTAGTTTGGCTGTATCGATTCCAGCAGAGAGTTGGTAAATAATTTTGCTAAAATTTACAGTTCACCCAGAGAGGGGGGGGGTGATGTGCATGTGGCTAATACTCCTATATAGATTCTTTATCAAGACTGTTTGATTTAGCAGAAATTCAATCAGCTATCCTAAGAAGTTCATTTAATAAAGCCCCAGGCCCGGACAGGGTTCCCATGGATCTGTAGGAGTACACAGTTGAGCCCTGGGCCTCTTTACTTACAAACCTAATTTATTATGCTTGCAATACCAGGTTGCCACCCTCTTGGTGATCTGCTATCATTGTTCCAATTTTTATAAATCGTAAACGCTGCAACCATCAATGTTACCAGGCAATTTTGTTGCTGGAATCAGTGGTAAAGGCAATAGGAATGGTCCTCATGGTCAAGATTTTGGCATGGACTTCTGACCATAATAATATCTCAGCTGCCCAGTATGGGTTTCAGTCAGGCATTGGAATACTTGAACAATGTTTAAACTTACACCTTCTAAATAGTAACTACACGGTTACCAAGTCATGGGCTTTAGATTTGTCTTATATAGACCTATGCAGTGCTTTTAAAAGCATTAAAAGTTATATTGTGGTCAATTTTGCTTAATAAGGGCCTGGATAAGGAACTGGTGGACTTACTAAGGGTCCTAAGATTGTAATCTTTCAGCTAGAATTAGCTATAGGGAGAATGCCAAATGCATCAGTTCTTTTATCTTAACATGGGGTGTTCGCCAGGGATGTGTTCTGGTACCAATTTTGTTTCTCACTTATATCAATGATCTAGAAGCACAACTAGCTGATAAAGGTCATGGCATGCGGTTGGTTAACTACAACCCAATACCTGTACTGGTGTATGCAGATGACGCGATCTTAGTGGCGCAGACTGTTAACGGCTTCAACACGTTGATCACATCCTTTGTAAGTTTTATGAATTTCCTGAGTCTTAAAACGAATTAAACTAAGATAAGGGCAGGCTTCTAAACTGCCTCACTGATTTGTCTGACTGGATGTATAGCCACTGTCTAAAACTGAACGCAGACAAATCAGAAATATTACTTTTTGGGAGACATACTCAGCTTTGGAATAACAGCTGGTGGCCAGTATCCCTGGGAAGCGCCCCTAACCCGACACTGACAGCAAGGAACCTGGGAGTAACAATCGACAATACCCTATCAATGAAGTCTCATGTGGCCACAATCTGCGGCAAAGGTTTTGCCTTGTTAAAAATGCTCAGAAGAGTCTTCCCCTGGATTCCCATGGAGTGCAGAAGGATCCTGGTCCAGTCATTACTGATGAGTCGGCTGGACTACGGAAATTCACTGTTTGTAGGGATGGCAGATTATCTCTTTGCCAAACTACAAATAGTGCAAAATGCAGCGGCCAAGGCAATCTGTAATTAAAAAAAAATTGACTCCGCCAAGAACTGCATAAAAGAACTTCATTGGTCGCCAATGAGACAGAGAGCAACCTTTAAAATACTGTGTATAACACACAGAGCACTGCATAAAACTGGTCCACTTATCCTAAGAAATAGGATTAAGTTTTACGCACCAACCAGAAATCTTCGCTCTCAATCCACAGCAAGAGCAAGAACTACTCGAGTGAAGAGAGCCAGGATGGGAGAACGAGCTTTCTCTCATATAGCTGCAACCAAATGGAATGAGCTGCCTGTAGCTCTGAGACTTACGGACTGCCATCTATCATTCAGACAAAAATTGAAAACCTTCCTTTTCCCAAACTAGATTAACTGTAGGACTTAGGTCTATCCACCATTCACCATTATCAGTATAGCGCCGTGATATCCTACGCAGGATGATTGTTAGCGCTTTATAAGAAATATAATACAATACAATAATACAATATTCTATATGGCTTGTGGGTGGAAAAATATTAAGACTCTGGTCTTTATATACAGGCATCATACTGAAAAAACCTATCAGTTTCTTTAACTAGGTGTGGCATTTGATAGCACAGCATCTGGGAACAATGCATGTTGATTAGAAAGCAATGTCTTGCAGAGTCACTTGGTTTTATGTTTAATCTGGCACCATAGATAATAAACCTAAAGTGTCTCTGCTAGAAATGCACAATAGAAAATGTATTCCTGTCCTGACGTAGCATCTGAGGGTACAGTGATGCAAGCAGTATCCAGGTGGAAGAAAATCATGCTATCCCTCATCTTTTGGAATTGCCCCCTAGTAGTCCCAATTTTGTTGTTCATGAGTAATTAGAAATAGGCACTATGGAGGACCAAATAAGCGTAGCTCCTCTGTTATTATGGTGCTCAATCTGGGGAAATCAACTCGCTAACTTGAACAAAGATATAACACTTGATTGTTTAGCATGTGACCGTGGACAGCAAATACCATGGCTATCCTAGATTAGGAATGGCTTAGATACTGGGGTGGGATACAACTGTTTACAAATACGATGGAAATACAGTGTAAGGACAAATTATTGCAAAAACAGCTTTTTCTGAAGAGATGACAACAGCAAGTCTAGAGAACAACTCAAAAAAATAGTGTGTTAGAGCTTACACAGAAATTAAAACTTCTGTAGCTTTGAAAATGTATCTAAACTTGGTAATTAATCCCTCAGAGCACTTATTGCTTACCAGATTTACATTTGGTTTTACATTTGGACTTTGAGTTTCCCATTGCACCAACTCAGCTAAAAAACGATAAGCTTGTGCCCATAGGATGAACACTCACCCCAGAGTCTAATGCACTTCACATTTTTTACATTTTTCTTTAAATGTTATCTTGTTTATGCTAAACGTTTTTTAATTCTGACCTTAATGCATACTGGTATAAGAAAATGGAACTTCGCTTTACTATTTTTACAAAAACTCACGGAAGTCTGTGCAAATGTGTGTTCTTTTAAAAAATCAGCCACTCTCCTTCGCAAGTCTCTTGATTTTTTTAACCCAAGTTTTAAACGTATTAATCTAAGCTTATGTATCAGTTTTTACTGTTCCTACTTCCCCATCTTAGGGCCAGATTCTGTTCTCGTTCGGAAAGTATTCCTACCGAATCGGTCACGGAATGCTTTCTGAACTACTCGGATCAGGGGAGTCTGACCGAGGGATTTGGATGTATCCAGGTGCTTCCGGATACGATTCGGTCGGAATCCCACTGACTTAAATGGGAGCCTGTGTTCCAAACGAGAACACAGTCTCTATCAGTCATCGTATCGGTCATCGTAATCGCTCGTTGGTTCGGAAACCGAGTCCATCGAGCTGTACGATTCAGCTCTGAATGACGCGAGCTGTCCAAATGCCTTTCGGAACTGATTCACAGAAGAAAAATAAATAAATAATAGCTATTTATCATACTGAACATTTTAACTGAAAAAAAACGAGACCCCAGCACAGTTATACCTTTTTGTATCAAAACATTTTCTTGAATTCAGGGGAGTAGTCGTATCCTCAATTTATGTATTTAAGTATACTGTGTTTCAAATAAATGAAGTTGCGGACAGTCTTTGAGTGCAAGAATTAATTGAGATCACAAGTGGATTAGTAGTGTGCAACCTTTTAGTATGTAAGACCCCACCTAGTTCCAAATGTACTGCCTCAATAAGTAAACTGACAAAAAGTAATACATGGAGCATTCCAAGTGTGAACTATGCCCATGAAAGGTGAACAAATAATATATTTAAATAATTACTGCCATTCCACAGTATAGTAAAGTACCCAAGAAAATTCTCTTGTCACCAATTGTTAAATTCACCACTATTTGCAAACCCATATCAACTACCACTATGCACTCAAAAAGTGCAAATAATTAAGTGTGATTTGCAGTTTTTAAGTTCACATCTACTTAGCTTGACACATTTGTGCTGATCCATCAAACGGTGACAAAGTTGTTAGTAAATCAAAAATGTCCCTGCCTACCCCTTTATCTTTGATCTCCACATTGAAAAGGGATGAAACCTTAAATACCTGCACTGGTTTACTAATTGCCGGACACTTCTGAATCAGATTAACCAAACAGCGCCGAAGTTATTAGCAAATGAAATTTGTATTGCCTCTCCATTAACTTTGTTGACACTTGATGGATTGGCACAAAACCAGGCACACCAATTGAAAATGAATCCCTACACATTTCTACCATATTTTATGCAGATTCAACACATCATGCCAAAAATAATAGCAAATGAACACTGCTATGCCCCTTCCTTTGATGGATATCAAATTTTGAAATTATGAAAAATAATGTTGACACACATGTCCGCCATATTCATACATACTTGACAAGCGATGCAAAAGGTATATGCAAATCAACTAAATGACTTTTCAACTGACAACATAAACAAAGTGTTAACCCTTTCAAATTCACATGGCGCCTTTTTCAAATGGTAAACACTACTGAAAGGATTTACATCAATTCATGAAAAGCATATTTTGTGTAAAGTTCTACTCTCATGCCAAGTTGGGTGCAAATCTGTTCAGCAGTTCTGCCTGTGGCTGTGAGCAACTTTAGTATGGGAACACACAAACATTATCCCTGGGCACATCAAAACACCACATGATTCTGGTCAACTAATTCAACTCCTACGGCTAGAGCTTGTTTTATACATTACATGGAGCAAGAAGTTTGTAATCTGCCTCTTGCAGACACATGAGGTCAGATAAACTAAGCGAGGCGAGTCTCTCAACATGCTTAAAGGTTCATTGTCCCAGTACAGATACAGATGTGATGCAGTGCAAGTTGTCATGCACAGCTTCAATCTAAAAGGGTGTCAAAGGTCATGTTACACATTGAGCATTTTTCGCCCACATCCAGAAAACTTTATCAACCCCAGCAGTCAGTTCACAAAGTAGTTTCAAGTTCTTGAGGAAGGCAGGCTGTGTGCTGCTCAAAAGGGTAAGTGTCAGGATATCTTGGTGCTGATGAGAAGGGGTGGGGGCTGGCCTGGCTGAGACCTATTTGAAGAGTCAAGTTTTCAGTTTCTTCTGGAATTCTAGAACTGAGCTTGTAGCACTAGTGCAGTGGGGGAGTTTGCTCCAGGCTTTAGGAGCCAGATACGAAAAAGGGTGGACTGTCGACTATGGCTCTTCGGATGCAGGGGATGGCTACAAGCAGGAGGTTGAAAGAGTGGAGATGTCTACTACAGGTGTAAAAGCTGGTGCTGCTGTTTGGGTAGATGGGACCTAGGTTGCCCAGTTCTGTAGATGCATGTTTGGGTAATTTGAACAGGGTGAGCTTGTGGATGGGGAGTCAGTGGAGGTCTCTGAGGTGAGTGTGGGATGAGATTTTAAGTGGGAGTCCGGCCCTAAAGTTCTGAATGATCTGGAGCCGCTTGGTGAGCCAGGAGGGTATTCCGACAGTGTGCAATTCCATAGTCCAGCTTGCCTTAAAACTTTACACGTTATTCATTGGCAAGGAAATCTTTTTGTCTTGTTTGTTCTGTTTTGTAAGCCATTTAGTACTTCACAACCAAAAGTTTACAAGTGTTAATTTAGACAACCCCATTGCTGCCCTGAGGTAGCTTAAAAGCACAAGGGGCAAGACAAATAAAACTAAATAAAAATTGCAGATTGGAAGGACAGAAAAGAAAAGTGACCACACTATTGCTATGTTGTTTGCTTGTATAGTGCTTATGCTTCTATAATGACAGTTAAGAGCACCGCAGAAGAAGAAATGAGAGCAGGAAAGGACAACAGAAAGACATGGAATAGAGAGGACACGTGACAAGATGTTCTCATAAAAGTAACAACTTCATTTTAATCTAATGCTGGCTACGGCAGTGCATTCGTGTTTCAGGTGGCTGTGAAATAGTAGACTTTCCTTCTATCTGAGGAGAAGCTGTAAGTAATTATAAACAAAGTAATGACTCTCCTGTTAATTAGATTTAGTTGTATGGAGGTAAGAAAAAAAAAAAGGTTCTCTGTGTAAGGTAGCAACATTAGTGCTGTTTTTTCTTATGTGGAGAAGTGGAGAGTGGTTTCAGGAGTTTAGCGCATAGGCAGTCTATTCCTGTGGGTGCTTTAACGTGTTTCAGCATACTGGATGGTGCCCAAGATGACAAACATCAGCAAAAGACTATAAATCGAAGGTTCATATAAAATGAAAGGAGTTTATGAGGTGCCCGGCCTTCATTTTTAGAATTGGGTTTTGACCGCACAGGTATCAAAATAGACTTGTTGCCTAAACAATATACAGAGTGCTCTTTGGGTCTACCCCTCTACGACCACTGGTTTTCTTCAACCAGCCTCTTTCAGACATTGGCTTAAGGCCAGTGTCTTGTGTCAACCCAGTAGATTTTTCTCTGTGACCTAATGTTATTGGCTGTTTGGTTGAGTTCTTCCACCTCCTGTTGAGTGCTTGAATTGAACTGCATGAGGGACTATTTTAAGACTCTGGCCCTCTTTGTCGTTCCCGTTTGTTCCTTCCTGTGTATCCGGTTTAAATGTTCTAACAGTGCATATCGTAGCATATTAAACCCAGATCTCCTGCCTTTGTCAATGCTTGTTATGGGTGATGTTGGGTGTTTAAGGTGCTGAGTGTTTGTTTTCTACATTATCTGCTCTTTAGTATGATGTGGTACCATAATTCAACATAAAATGTAATGATATTGTAGTTCACCGATTTATGCTGTGTATGTCTTCAACTGTCATACTATACTGCCAACAGTCTACTTTCTTTTATATGAAGAAAAATTAAGCATCTTCAATGAAAGTCTCTCCTTTGTCCAGAATTGTTTTAGACGTGTTTTAATTTGCTGAACTTTTTGTTTTGCCCATCGGATTCATTCACTGACTTTCCTCTTTCAGAGAGACAATTGTACCCAAAGTGGAAGGACTGCTGATTGGTAAGTAGTTATTTGCCAGAGCTGGATTTGCTGGTCTCCAAGAACGTGCCAAAGAAAGGCTGTGCTGTATATAGTGAATTGAAGTTGCTGTCAATAGACCTTCATCCCGCCTCAATCTGATGCGCTTCAGTGGAAGAGTCAGGCTGCAGCGGCCTTTTCATACACTAAGAGTACGCTCACGGATTTGTCAATCACTTAGCGGGAAGTAGATAGACACCCTCGCAGGAAAAGCTAACAGGGATTCAGGCACAGCCTCAATATTAATGCTAATGATGTTAAAAAGTGTGGACGCAGCCCAGGGGGCAGTGGAGAGCCTCAGATAGCAAGCCGGATAGATATCCCGCACGTAGAAAGTGTGCATGTGCCTTCTTAACAATGAGACAACATTCACTCTGAGGAGCAGGAATACAGTCTAAATTGGTAGAAAGACTGTCAAGAAGTGGACTTCGAGGGTATTTCAGAACTGCACCAGTGAGCGAGAAAGTCTGAGGAACAGGGTTAGGACTCTAAGTACTCCGATCTCTTTGGTAAATGAGGGCCTACGTGGGAAACTGAGCATTGATTAGAATTATGGCTGCACAGCTTGGCATATCTGCGAAACTGAGTGGCTTTTCGGTCTAGGGTCGCAACTATGACATGCTTTCAATTCAAGTTTTTTAGGAGAAGTTATCGGAGTTTCACCAAGAACACTACTGGGTGATCAGAGAAAATGCCTATAACTTCCCTTCATCAAAGTTTTCTCAATGATCTTTGTGGCTTTTTATGATCTACGTTAGCCTCTGGACAAAGTATCCTCTAGGCATGGCCTGTTGTCTTCTTTGAGAAATGAGTGCAGGGCATGGCCTTCAGCCACAAGTTTAATGTGCCCTCATTCACCCTCCCCCAATCAAGTCACAGAGGTTGTGGAACCAAAGTCTGAGTTGATTGGTCACTCTCCATGGGGTCTAGGACCTTAAATATCAGGAAATACTACAATTGCAAAGAAACAAACTTGTAATACTTTGGCATACATTCAATCCCATGTGACAATGGTCCACTGTCCATTTTTAGTTATTTCTTTAGCGTAGATGTCTCCAAGACCAGTTGTTACCATTTATTTAAAAATATACATAGATTAGGCTTTTGGTGTGCACAGATGAGTATTCCACTTCATGCTAATGGCTGTTTGAGGTCTCATTCCAACCTCTAAACTGTCTTATCTTCTATAAAAATTCTGTACAGAAATCAGATTTTGCTACTTTTCCACGAGCCTTGGCAAAGTCAATAGTTCTGGCTTTAAAGTGCTAGACTGCATATTTTGCATGCAGGAATGCTAACAGAGTCTGTAGAGCCTACATCGATCCTGTAACTTTCCACAATATGATTTTCGATGAGGAAGTGCAAGGGTATGGGTTTAGCTGTTTAGCTCCTGGAGATAACACAGGTGCAATCATTATATTGAGTCATCAATGGTGTTGTGGTTCATTAGGGAGTGGGCATGCAAGGTGGCAGAGCAGTGGGATATATTGTAAGTTTAAATTGTGTTTCCTTGTTTACAGTCATTCATATGTAATGCTGTTGGACTTTTTTTTAAACCAATAAAATGTGTCACAAAAATAAAAATCATCCTCTAAATCATCTTCACCAGGCGGGGGCCTTTTACACTGAATCGCATTCTTCCCCCACCTCCAAACGATATGGTCTATGTTCCACACAACTTACAGTCCGGTATTAACAGACGAGCTGCCTCAGTTGATGGTGTTTACTTGTCTGAGGCAGAACGCCCCACTCAGGAGGATGTTGTAATGTCCTCCCCAGCCCGGGAGCTTGCAAATGAATACGCCACACACGGTTCGCTATGACAGACATCCTTTATTCCTCAGCCTACGATCTCATTACGTCATAACCGTTAATAACCACATCTTCACACCAAGTTTTTTTTTCCTCTCGAATATGATATTGTTATTATCGCTCTGCTTGCTGTAATTTTGTAAAGCATTTTGATACTCGCAAGAGTCATGTGCGCGCTATAAAAAAATATATATATATGTTAGCATCTGTATTAGGATATTAAACACAACGCTTGTTTCAAACAGTAGTGCTCACTTATATTCAGTGAATATTTACCCCTGAGATATGACTCAAATATTAGAGAAATAATTGGAAATTCAGAATTAAATGCAAAGACTTCCTTCGAGTCCACAAAGTAATTTAGATCACCACTCAGCAAAGCTTGGTCATCAAGGAATTGATTCAGAAATTCACCGAGTTCTAGATTAACTTTACTTAACACTTATTTGGTAGAAGAACATGTGCCTGGTAAGCGAACATTAATCCCCAGTAGGTCTGTTACGTCACAGGACGTCAGTTGTGAGGAAAAACCTACCGTAAGCAGATATGGTAGAGTAGTCAAACCCCCAGCTAAGTTACAGGATTTCATTTGTGATTAACGAGGTTTCCCCCCTCATCTTTAAACTACAGTCGGATATCCATGATTCCTTTGGTTGCTTTGGGAAGGGAGATGTGTTATGTTTATTTATAATGTACTGTTATCCTGTGCAGAGAACTAGCGCGCATGCTCAACACAGGATAACAGTACATTATAAATGAACATAACACATCTCCCTTCCCAAAGCAACCAAAGGAATCATGGATATCCGACTGTAGTTTAAAGATGAGGGGGGAAACCTCGTTAATCACAAATGAAATCCTGTAACTTAGCTGGGGGTTTGACTACTCTACCATATCTGCTTACGGTAGGTTCTTCCTCACAACTGACGTCCTGTGACGTAACATCTTCATACACTGAATCATCAGAGTCGGAATCCATATCACTGTTGGTCTGATAGCTGTATTCTTCAGATGTTCCCTTATTCTGACCACTACCATCGTCTTCCAACCGCGAGGTAACTGAAGTGTTCTCACTCTCAGAAAATACTTCATTAGTACCTAACGATACAATGTTAGTACCACCTGGACGAGACTCCCCAGTTCCATCACGGTCCAGAATCCAATCATAGTCCTGAGAACAAGGAACCTCATTATTTCTAGGAGTAGATTGGAAATCACACATTCCTTTCCCTTCCTTGCACAAGGATAGGGCAGAAAAATGCCAACTTTTCCCATCACTCAACAGAGCTGAATTACAAAATACTTTCTTTACTTCCATTGGTTGGGAGTAGTGGTTTTTTCCTTTGCTGGTGATTCTTGCATTTTTGACTCTTACATAGTCACCTGCTTTGATGTTAACTAATTTACATGCATGCCTATTGTCATAGTATTTCTTACCTATGGTTTGTGACCTACACACATTCTCTTTTATCTCCTCAGGAGACCACATCACTCTTTCAGGGGTAGCCCAACCTACATTATCTTTCGTAATTGGAGACCTCCCTCTCAAGATTACAAAGGGACTGGTACCTGTGGATACACATGGCGTAACCCGAAAAGACCAAAGAGTTTTGAATAGTTGCTTTTTCCATGACAATTCATTTTGATTAGCCAGTTGGATTATTCCTTTGACAACCCGATTAAACCTTTCAACTGCACCATTACCTGCAGGATGGTAAACCGATGTTGTTTTGTGTTCTATCCCGTTTTTCATTAGAAAATCTTTAAACAATTTTGAAGTGAACTGAGGGCCATGGTCTGATACAATGCATTTAGGTAGGCCCTCCCTCAGGAACAATTTGCGCAAAAAATTAACAATACTTTTAGCATCCGTATCTTGTACCACTTCAACCTCTGGCCATTTTGAGAAATGGTCTACCAAAACAATAAGATTTAACAATTCTCCATGTTCGCGAATTGGCCCACAAATATCAATACCTAATCTCACCCAAGGCATGTTAGGACAAGACAGGGGTTGAAGAGGTGGTCTTAAGGTATGTTTAGTCTTGTCAGAGTTTTCACATGCTGTACAATTCCTAACACTTCTTTCAATTTCTAGGTCATATCCAGGCCACCAATATGAATTCCTTACTCTACTCTTGGTTTTACCTATACCGAGGTGCCCCTCGTGGCAAATATCAAGGAGTTTGGACCGTAAACCTGTGGGTGGAACAACTTTTCCATTCCTCAAAATCAAATCGCCTTCGATGGACAATTTGTCTCTAAGTTCCCAAAAAGGGCGTAATAGAGCAGCTAACTTTTTTTTATCAGGCCAGCCTGCTCCTATGTGTTTCTTTACTGCCTGTAGAACATCATCTTTTCCCATATTTTCTGACCACTCTGCCTCAGATATACACGGCATCTCTTCTATGGCATTGGCTATGCAGAAAGTGTCGATGTCTGAAACCTGCTCTTCATTGTTTGGTAGAGGTAATCGGCTTAGACAATCCGCCACCTTGTTTTTTACACCAGGAAGGTATTCAACCTCATAGTTATATTCTAACAATTTCATTGAAATACGTGACAATCGGGGGGAAGCAACTTGAAGACCCTTCGTGGAAAGCACCTTTACTAAAGGTTTGTGGTCGCTTCTAAGGGTGAATTTGTACCCCCAAATGTATTGTCTGAAATGGTTCAAAGCCCATGCACATGCAAGTGCCTCCTTCTCAATAACAGAATATCTAACTTCTGTGGGCGTGATAGCTCGTGATGCAAAGGCAATGGTGACCTCCCTTCCTTCCCCATTAACCTGTGAGAGTACCGCTCCCAACCCTTTGTTGCTAGCATCTGTGGTCACTATGCTTTTTAAAGAAGGGTTAAATCCTTGAAGGGGTGGGGCATCACAAATTTCCTCTTTTATTCTGTTAAATGCTTCTTCACAAGTAGCAGTCCACTCAAATTTATTCTTTTGTTTTATGAGTTCTCTTAAGTTCATGGTTTTTTAAGAGAAATTTTTTACGAATTTTGCATAAAATTCAGATAAGCCTAGGAATGCTCTGACTTCTTCCTTATTATTAGGTGAGGGGGCTTCCCTAATAGCCGCCAA
Source organism: Lissotriton helveticus (assembly GCF_964261635.1). NCBI lineage: Eukaryota > Metazoa > Chordata > Amphibia > Caudata > Salamandridae > Lissotriton > Lissotriton helveticus. Next base: position 357,483,705 of record NC_136061.1, read on the forward strand.
CAACTCTTTTAGGTTTAATACCATTCCCATCAATTTCGTGCCCCAAATAGGTGACATTATTTGCTGCAAATTTGCATTTACGCAGGTCTGCTGTAAGCCCATGGTGTTCTAGCAACCCTAGGACTCTGTTGAGTTTGGCATCATGTTCACCTCTGCTTTTGCCTGTTACCATGATGTCGTCTTGGAAAATTAAGAGATTTTTCTCTTTTTTGAAAATTTCACTCATCAACCTCTGAAACATGGCCGCAGCAGAAGCCAGTCCAAAAGGTACTCTCTTGAACCTAAAACACCCCAGCGGTGTTACAAATGTGGTAAGACTTCTGCTATTTGGATGTAAAACTACCTGGTGATAGGCAGAGCTCAAATCAATGGTTGAAAACCATTTCGCACCATTCGTAAGGGACAGCATCTCACTTACCCTTGGCAAAGGGAATTGATCTACCAGAATATTTTTATTTAGATCACGTAGATCAATACATAGACGAAGCTTGCCATTTGGCTTCTTCGCGACAACCAAAGGCGAAACCCACTCTGCTGATTCAACCGGCTCAATGATGCCCTCCTTCTGTAATTTTTTTAGTTCACTTTCCACTTCACCAATAATAGAAAACGGTATGTTCCTTGACTTGTGTATGCAAGGCACAGCATTTTTTTAAAATTTAATTTCATGAACAAAACCTTTTAGTTTTCCGATCTTCTCTGAAAATACTTGAGGATATCTTTTTTTAAAGAAGTTGTTACATTCTTCCTCAGTTTGTAAGATGAGCACTGGATCCGGACTGTTGGGATCCAGAATTATCCCTAACTCTCCCTGATCAATCCACCCTAACACAGATGGACCAACCTTGGAGATATACAATTTTCCAACCGTTTGGCGGGACTTAAATTGGAACTGAAGTTCCCTGTAACCTAACATTTCAATTGGTTCATAATTGAACGATTTTGGAAAAATATCTGTTTTTTTTTAATTTTCTCCCAATGACAGGAACAAATTTCTCTAACCAAACCTCCTCATTTACTATAGTCCAAGGTGAGCCTGAATCAGCCACAATTGACATGTCTACACCGCCTATGTTCATGTCACATATAGGTTTCTTTTTTTTGTTTAAGCCATCTTCCACATTCAACACAAATAAGTTCATATCATCTTCATCTGAAGATGTAATTCTTTCATCTTCTTCTGGAATTACAGCTTTTACATTACTAAACCCTTTTTGTTTCTTTGGACACATGGCACTGAAATGTCCTACCATACTACAATTAGAACATTTTTGTCTCACAGCTGGACACGATCTGTCGTTGGCTAAATGGTATCTACTGCCACATCTATAACATTTCCTGTCATCAGAAAGCTTAGCTTTATGGCTAGAAACCCTTTTCTGTACATATCCTGAATTAGGTTTTACATTACTCTTTCTAGAACTAATAACTTTAGCCACTATAGACTTGTCCTCAACGGAGGATTTTTCTTCTAGTAACACTGCCTTGGCACACCTTCCAGTTAATTCAGTACACTTAACTATTTCTACTACTTCTTCCAAAGGTAATTCACCTTTAGCCCATAGTTTCTCTTGGACATGCTTATTTGAGGATCTCATAACAACCTGGTCACGCACCAGCTCATCATGTAATGCCCCAAATCTACAAGTTAGTGCCAAGTTTTTCAATGCAGCAACGTAGTCTTCTATTGACTCTTCATGTGCTTGTTTGCGTTGAAAAATTTTTAATCTGCTGACAGAAATAGAAATTGTAGGTTTGAAATACATGGTCAAATCTTCCAATGCAATTGTGTACACATCACCTGGTCTAGTTTTCTTGTTGATTTGATTATAAATTTTCATAGCCTTTGCACCCAAACAATGAAGAAGAATTTTCTTTTTCTTTTCTGGGGTTAACTCTTCGTCCCCCTCAAAAGTGGATAAATAATTCTCAAAGTACTCTTTCCACTCTTCCCATTTAAGAGCATCATCACCTGTAGAGGGCATGAAAGGTAAGGGTGGTGACAAATTCCAAACATTTCCTAAAGCCATTCCCAATTCTCCTATGCTATGAATTAGAAATTGTAAAAAAATAAAACTGACCAATATAAATATTTATATCTTGAAATACGCCAGAAATATTGACAATAGAATATGTCAGAATTAATAAAAATGCAACCAAAGTTATTCTTTACTTTTACATATTGTGAAAAAACTGTAAGCGTTTTATTTTAGTTGTATTATCCTTTCGTAATAATCCTTCAAAGGTGTGCGTGTCACCGTTCTCCACACACGCGAGTACTCAACTGTAAATTGAAAACGTAAATTATTGTATTTGGATCAGCGAAGTTATGTAAATACGATCCGTTTTTTTTTAAAATAAGTATGGTGTGCGTATCACCGTAAAATGACAAGCACAATAATTTTTCCGAATTTCACAAAATGGCCGCCAGACGTCGTCGAACGCTGCGTTCCACTGACGTCACCGCTAAGCCTGACAGGAATTTTTCATCACGAACCGTCGCGTGGATGCGCAGGAAGGCGGCTGAACCTCAACTCCACACACGTCGTTCCTCCTCAAGACAGCAACTTTCTCCACACCGATCAGCACTGATCACACAGCCGTCAACACATGGTAGGCGAAAGCAGTACTTCCTTTTTCTAATCCTGCCAAGTCACATCCGCAGAACAGCAATAAGTTAGGAAATGAGGGAGACAACAGGAACCATAACAGTCGGCAGAGACAAGAGTCGTTACGCCTTTCCGTGGTATAACCAATACATTTCTTCTGCTTTAAACTCCCTCCTAATTTACTCAGTCAGCGCATGCGAGAAGAAACGCCGCAAAAATCCTGACAGCACGCAGGGCTTTCATAAACAGCTGGGCAAATATGACTCACCCTTTGAGTTGCAGTGTTCAGCGTAGCGCCTCAAAAGATGTTGAAAACGCTGCTCAGTCAATAAACGACCCGCTAAACTCACACAAATTCCGCACGGATGGACAGCTGTTTTTAGCGATTCGTTTTCCCACGAAGTTCTCTTCGCGCAACTCCGTTGACGTACCCAACAGCAGAATAGGTGGCTTCTGGTGGGTTCTTCGTGGTGTCAGGCTCTCCGCATCGTCGCCACTTGTAAAGATGACCAGAACGCAGGTAAGTAGTGAAGTATTTATTTAAGTCAAGACCTGACACCAAGGTACGTCTACAGGCTATCGCAGCTGACTAGCAACTGACAATAATAACTGTCAACCTGCCAGTGGTCAGGTAGAACATCCTGACGTCACAATACACTGGCAGGTAGCGCGTGCAGAGAACTAGCGCGCATGCTCAACACAGGATAACAGTACATTATAAATAAACATAACAAGGTCCTTCCACTCCTTAGCATTCACACTCATCCCTATAAAAAAAACAGCTGTAAATTTAACTTTAATACATTAACGCTGTGGGTTATTATTTAGTGCAAACAATAATCTCTCCTCTTGGTTTACCTCAGGACACTGAGTGGCATGTTATCATAATGGAAACAACCTCAGAAGAACAACAGTTTTAAAGGTATACGCTTCCTGGAGCAACACCGACATCAAAATTGACAAATAAATTAACAAACTCACTTTGTGTCACGTGTCGGGCAATCCAGGTGTATTGAACTCCAGTACCATTATAGGTCTTACCAGGATCATTGGTTGGAGCACCCCTAAAAACCACTCCCAAAATTACAAATCTGCCAAGCAGGAAAAAGCACCTGTAACTGATAAAGTACCACCCCCACCACATTATCGTCTCCATAGCAGTCTCACAAACTATAATTCTAGGATAACTTCATTATTAACCTCTAATATCCTAGGGTTATCCCCATTCTTGTGTGGCTTAGTTGCCCCATTCGCCCCCTTTAAGATGCTATTGATAATTCAAAACATTCTTATCAAGGTCTATCAATGTGCCTGGCGTATGTTGGGAGCAATAATATCTTTTCAGCTTTGGCTACATAAAGGCATGGAGGCAGCCCAACATAGCAAAAAGTCTAACAAGATTCCTCGATTTCCTTAATAGACTGAAAACAAAATAACCATGATTTCAAAGCTGCTGTACTATGATTTGCAACAACAAAATACGCACCTTAAGGGTAACCACTCTTGATTGAGGTATCCAATTGTTTTAAATATCCCTCTTAGAATTTCTGCTTACACACGAGCCTTCCCTTCCTAATTCTCGTGCTACCTAAATGAAGAGTGTTTATGAGGTGGGGATGTGGCCCAGCACCAGAGGTTTCGGAATGGCTCCATGAGGTTGCACATTTTAATGAACAATTGGATACATAGTGGTCGCTAATGCCACCTCCAAGCAGACCCAATAGGCTCAGTGCGACAATATTTAATGCACCGTGAAAAACATGCAGACCGCTGCCCCGTGACAATGACCCCAGATGTACGAACACGTCACGAAGGGAGAGGACATGCACGCGCAAACTATTCGGGCACCGTTGATGATGAATACAAGGGATCCTAAACCACAAAGTAACTAAATGTGCGATCACGTGACTGTCCTCTCCACACGGTATGAAAACATTTAGCAGCAAAACGTATTAAGGTATAACACACTCTTGTTAAGGAAACATTTGCATGTTTAAAAATAATTTAACTTTTTTTTTTTTATCTGCTTGGAATTAAAGGGGCTTGCTGAGACGAGACCGGCTAACAAAAAGCAGATCAGTGAGTACAACCCATCCTGTGGGTGGCAGTGCACTCTGCTGAAATGTTAATGTATCAGAAGAGCAGCGCAGCAAGCCAGGGTTAGCGGATCATTGGTCTACTGGACTTGCCCTCATCAGACGCCCCCTGCACGTCAGGCGCCTGCTCTGCAGGTGACACCGAACTCATCAAGCACGGGTTGCCTGCTCTCTCCTCAGGCTGTAGCTTCTATCATCGGTTCCTTAAACTCCCCCTAGTCACAGCAGGCGGACTGCCTTCCAGCTCACACGTTTCCTTGCAATCATTACTGCCGGTCTTTCTTCACCTACTCAGTTTGTTCTTCCATGCCTTACAGAGTGCATACCCTGTTCATTCATCGCAGATTCTATGCCCCTCTTCTCTAACTCACGCAGCCTCCCCCACCCTCACGAGTCTCACTTGCTTCCTCCTCCACCCTCTCTTGCTCACTCTGTCCCTTCCCTCATCCCACCACTTTTTATCATGCTTTCTACACAGGTTCTCCGTCATTTATCCTCTCATTCTCGCCCTATCCTTTCGCTCACCACAGGCTTGCCACCTCTCTTTCCTTCTCTTCCATGCTATTCACTCAACAAAAACTCTGTTTTTCCTGTCTTTGTCCACCTGTCCCTCCTTGATTCACAGCCTGGCTCTGCATTCTCCTCATCCTTTCCCACTTTTCATCATAGGCTCTCCACACCTACTCTCCTTGTAATGCTATGATATATTATGTTTTATTAATTTATATAGCTCACTAATCACCTGAGAGGGTACATAGGCGCTTGAGCAGGTGTGTAGGTCTGTGGACCCCAAATGCTGCCCCTTTCTCTCCATCCCTGCCCTCTACAGTGACTTTAACATCAAACAAGCATCAGTCGTATGTGGTTGTGTACCCCCTTTCATGTGGCAGAGGCCAGCAGACCAATTCCCTTCACCTTCTGCCAGATGTCACCCGGTCATAATGACTCGTATTAAGTGTCTTTTTATACAGATGCATCTAAAGACGATTTATAGGTGTGAGGCAACAATGTCTTGATACTTCTGCCCTAGTTTTATGGAAGGGTGCTCAGTCACAGGTTTACATACAATTTCCATTGGAAACCTCCAAAACATCTCCATGATGTGAGCATCCACGGCCTGTAAAGAAATATACTTCCTTAATATGTACATATGTATAAGCCTTGCCAGATCTGGAGAGAATATACCATTGTGGAGACAATGAAATTGTGTCCAAGCCTGTAAAGTGAAGACCCAAGTCCCTCCTCTCAGAGAGCTCATTTTGTCTAATCTAGAGGGGGTGAGCATTTCATCTAGTGCTGCTGTCTCACACATCTTCCAGTCCGGTGTGAGCAGCAAGCCCAATGCACTTATTTTAAAATGTCCCATGCAGTGCTTAATGTGTGCCGGTATTTACCAGTGCTCTGCATTGGCACTTGTTTCTAAACAATGGCACTTATTTATGACAATTTGGAGACAAGGGTCTTCAGATCCAAATTCTCAGGTATTGCCATATTGCTATGTGCGTATCCCCTTTAGGGCATGACCCGCGATCTCTCACAGAGTCGAGATTTTTTGTGTGCAATTTTACATAGCGCAAACCCAACCCAGAGGTATTAGAGCAATTTACATGAACATCAGTAAATTATTTCCAGGGGGGCTACTGTATGGGTGCGACACGGTACACCATTTGTGGAACTTGAGAGGAAGGTGGACGACCAAGGACGATATACATTAGTGAAAGGCACACTGGATGGTACACTGCTGGTTCTGGGCAGCATTTATGCCCCGAACTTCGATCAAGATAGGTTCCTTGCAATTGTAGGCCGGGCCTTAGCTGACTGGATGGACATCCCCTGGATTTTGGGTGGGGATTGGAACTTAGTCCTGGATGTTAGTCTGGATAGATCGCATCCCCCCTCCAGACAACAGGTGTACACAGGATGACAGATTCTTTTAGAACCTGGCTCCAGGGATGGGGACTGACGGACGTATGGCGCACCCTGCATCTGACACATAAGGAATACTCAAACTATTCCCCGGTACACGACCTCCATACTCGCCTGGACAGATTCTTATGTACCAGCTCTCTGTTGTCTAAATGTACGTCCTCAGAATACCTAGCTAAAACCTTTTCTGATCACAGACCACTGACACTTGACCTGCACTGGGGGAGGGTGCCGTCACCGGTACCCACCTGGAGACTTAACCCACTGTTATTAGAGGATAACCCATTTCGCACATACCTATCGGATACACTGGATAATTACTTTCGGGAGAACTGGGACTCTGCGTCCTCGAACCTATTGGTGTGGGACACCATGAAGGCGGTGATAAGGGGGGCTGCCATTGGTCAGTTAGTGGGCGCCAGACAAGAAATTCGCAGAAAACTCTGTGAGGTTGAAGACCGACTGAAGGATCTCGAGACGGCGGCGGGAGTAGACTCTGAGCGTAAAGGGGACTTACAGTCATGCAACATAGAGCATGCAGAACTCCTGGAAACACTAAGAGTCATTGATCACAAGGATTACTTGAGACGCCAGCAGGCAGAATCAGATAGGTCTGGGGCCCTGTTGGCTCGCCTAGTGCGTGACAGCCCCTAAGTCCCAGTGATCATGAAAATTAGGGATGGAGCGGGCAGAGAGCTGTCCACACAGTCTGATATTAATGCTGCATTTAGGGTCCATCTGGGGATGTTATATGCCCCTCCCCCCGTGAGCGGTGGAGACGAAATGTTAGAATTTCTAAGGGACTTACCGATCCCAACCCTGACCCGGGACGAACAGACCGAGGTGGACGGACCAATTACGCAGCATTCAATCAATCAATCAATCATTCCATTTGTATAGCGCACTACTCACCCGGGAGGGTTTCAAGGCGTTTGGGGGAAGGGGTATGCTACTGCTCGAACAGCCAGGTCTTGAGTTGTTTCCTGAAGGCGAGATGGTCCTGGGTCAGCCGAAGGTGGATGGGGAGGGAGTTCCATGTCTTGGCAGCCAGGTAAGAGAAGGATCTTCCTCCGGCGGTGGCTCTTCGGATGCGTGGTATGGCTGCGAGGGCGAGGCTGGTGGACCGTAGCTGGCGGGTGGGCGTCTAGAAGGTCAGGCAGTCGTTGAGGTACTTGGGGCCCAGGTCGTGGAGAGACTTGTGTGCGTGGGTGAGGAGCCGGAACGTGATCCTCTTGTCGACGGGAAGCCAGTGCAGGTTCCTCAGGTGGCTGGAGATGTGGCTGCGTCGGGGGACATCCAGGATGAGTCGGGCGGAGGCGTTCTGGATGCGCTGGAGTCTTTTCTATAGCTTGGCTGTGGTTCCGGCGTAGAGGGCGTTTCCGTAGTCCAGTCGGCTGGTGACGAGTGCCTGGGTGACAGTCTTCCTGGTCTCGGTCGGGATCCAGCGGAAGATCTTGCGAAGTATACGCAGGGTGTTGAAGCACGATGTGGAGACGGCGTTGACTTGTCTGGTCATCGAGAGGGAGGAGTCCAGGATGAAGCCCAGGTTGCGTGCGTGGTCGGTTGGCTTGGGTGCGGTGCCCAGGGCTGGGGGCCACCAGGAGTCGTCCCAGGCGGAGGGCGAAGATCCCAGGATGAGGACTTCCGTCTTGTCCGAGTTCAGTTTCAGGCGGCTGTCCTTCATCCACTCGGCGACGTCTTTCATCCCTTCGTGTAGGCAGGTTCTGGCGGTGTCTGGGTCTCTGGTGAGGGAGAGGATCAGCTTGGTGTTGTCGGCGTAAGAGATGATGTTGAGGTTGTGCTGGCGTGCGATGGCTGCAAGAGGTCTCATGTAGACGTTGAAGAGGGTGGGGCTGAGTGAAGATCCTTGCGGGACGCCGCAGATGACTTCGGTGGCCTCGGAGCGAAACGGGGGGAGGCGGACTCTTTGTGTTCTTCCGGCGAGGAACGAGATGATCCACTCCAGTGCCTTCTCTTGGATACCGATGTTGCTGAGGCGCTGGACTAGGGTGCGGTGGCAGACAGTGTCGAACGCAGCGGAGAGGTCCAGGAGGATGAGGGCCACTGTTTCCCCCTTGTCGAGCAGGGTCCGGATGTCGTCGGTGGCTGCGATGAGGGCGGTCTCGGTGCTGTGGTTGGCTCTGAAGCCGGACTGCGAGGGGTCGAGGGATCCGTTCGTCTCGAGGAAGGCGGTCAGCTGTCTGTTGACGATCTTCTCGATGACTTTAGCAGGAAAAGGGAGGAGCGAGATGGGGCGGAAGTTCTTGAGGTCGGTGGGGTCCGCTGTAGGTTTCTTCAGGAGGGCGCTGAGCTCGGCGTGCTTCCAGCTCTCCGGGAAGGTGGCGGTGTTGATGATGTTCCGGAGTTGGGGTGCGATGGTGGAGTCGGCCTTGTTGAAGACGTGGTGTGGGCAGGGGTCGGTCGGTGATCCGGAGTGGATGGTGTTCATCGTGCGGGCTGTGTCTTCGGTGGTCACCGTGGTCCAGGTGCGGAGGGTGGCGGTGGGGGGCGTTGGTTCGACGGTTGGGTGCGTGGGTGGTGCGCCGCAGCTGTTGTGGATGTCAGCGATCTTGTGGTGGAAGAACGAGGCGAGGGAGTCGCAGAGGTCTTGTGACGGAGTGATGTCGTTGGTGCCTGTGCTGGGGTTGGAGAACTCCTTGACGATGGTGAAGAGCTCTTTGCTGTCGTGGGCGTTGTTGTCTAGTCGTTCCTTCAGGGATTTCTTCTTGGTGGTGCTGATGAGCTGGTGGTGCTTGCGGGTAAGCGTGTTTGAGGGCGGTCATGTGGTCGGTGGTCCGGTCGAGGAGCCAGGCTTTCTCGAGGGTGCGGCAGGTCTTCTTGGAGTCCTTGAGTTCGTCGGTGAACCAGGATGCCTTCTTGCTTCTGTGTCTGCTGGGATGGTTCTTTAGTGGCGCGAGGTCGTCGGCGCAGGCGGTCAGCCACTGTGTGAAGTTGCGGGCTGCTACATTGGGGTCCGTTGTGTTAGCGGGTGGGCTCTGGCTGAGGGAGGTGGTGAGCTGGTCGGCGGTGATCTTGCTCCAGCTCCTGTGAGGTACCTGTTGCGGGTGGTGGTGGGTCGTGGTTCTTTTGAAGCTTAAGTAGACGCAGCTGTGGTCGGTCCAGTGGAGTCCGGTGGCGTGGCTGAAGGTGATGTACTTGCTGGAAGAGAAGACGGGATCAGGCGTGTGGCCGGCGTAGTGGGTGGGGGTGTTGACCAGTTGCTTGAGTCCGAGGTTAGCGAGGTTTTCCAGCAGGGCGGTGGTGTTGCGGTCCTTGTTGTTCTCCAGGTGGAAGTTGAGGTCCCCTAGGAGGATGTAGTCAGCGGAGGGGAGGGCGTGTGGGCTGATGAAGTCTGTGATGTCTTCGCTGAATTGTGTGCGTGGTCCCGGGGTTCTGTAGACGAGGGTGCCTCTGAGGGTCGTCTTAGGGTCGGTGTGAATCTGGAAGTGGAGATGTTCGGCTGCGGCGAAGGAGTCGCTGGTGTCGGTCGTGATGCGGATGGTGTTCCTGTGGATGATGGCGATGCCTCCTCCGGTCTGTTTGATGCGGTCCCTCCTGATGATCTTGTACCCGTCCGGGATGGCGATGGCGATGTCGGGTGCAGAGGAGGCATTCATCCAGGTTTCCGTGAGGAAGGCGACGTCCGGTGATGTAGCGTCGAGGAGGTTCCAGAGTTCCACGGCGTGTCTGTGGACGGAGCGGGTGTTGAGCAGGATGCACTTGAGGTGGTTGCTGCTGGTGTTTGTCTTGGCGGGTGCGGGGCAGGTTCGGAGGCAGGTGAACTTGCAGGTACAGCAGGTGAAGGGTCCGTGGGTGCGTCTCGGGGTGGCTCGGCAGCAGGCGTGGGTCCGGCCGGCATTGAGTGCGTTGAGAGTGGCGGCGTCGTAGGTCAGTCGGGTCGTCTTGCATCGGTGGGGAGGGCTAGGGGTCCTGGCGCTGGGCGCGGTCCAGGCGCGGACGGGCGCAGACGGGCTTGCCTTTGGCGCGCCTTCGGCGCACAATCGGCACGCCCGCTGCGCGTCAACGCTGCGCTTGCGTGGGGGCGTCATAAGTAGGCAGCCGGGAGGAGGGTCAGCGGTGGGGCGGCGAATGGGCTAGCGGGGGGCGGGGCCGCAGGGAGGCAGCGGCGGGAAAGACTGGTGCGGGCGGGCGGCTCAGCGACGGCTGGGTCGTCCGATCATCAGATGGAGAAAAAGGCGGCAAAAGGAGCAGCAGGCAGGAGGAGCGAGGGGGCGACCAGGCCACAGGATCAGGCGCAGTGGTCGCTCCCTGGACGAGGACGCAGCTTCCTTAAGTAGGCAGCCGGGAGGAGGGTCAGCGGTGGGGCGGCGAATGGGCTAGCGGGGGGCGGGCCGCAGGGAGGCAGCGTCGGGAAAGACTGGTGCGGGCGGGCGGCTCAGCGACGGCTGGGTCGTCCGGTCATCAGCTGGAGAAAAAGGCGGCAAAAGGAGCAGCAGGCAGGAGGAGCGAGGGGGCGACCAGGCCACAGGATCAGGCGCAGTGGTCGCTCCCTGGACGAGGACGCAGCTTCCTTAAGTAGGCAGCTGGGAGGAGGGTCAGCGGTGCGGCTGCGAATGGGCTAGCGGGGGCGGGGCCGCAGGGAGGTAGCGGCGGGAAAGACTGGTGCGGGCGGGCGGCTCAGCGATGGCTAGGTCGTCCGGTCATCAGCTGGAGAAAAAGGCGGCAAAAGGAGCAGCAGGCAGGAGGAGCGAGGGGGCGACCAGGCCACAGGATCAGGCGCAGTGGTCGCTCCCTGGACGAGGACGCAGCTTCCTTAAGTAGGCAGCCGGGAGGAGGGTCAGCGGTGGGGCGGCGAATGGGCTAGCGGGGGCGGGGCCGCAGGGAGGCAGCGGCGGGAAAGACTGGTGCGGGCGGGCGGCTCAGCGACTGCTGGGTCGTCCGGTCATCAGCTGGAGAAAAAGGCGGCAAAAGGAGCAGCAGGCAGGAGGAGCGAGGGGGCGACCAGGCCACAGGATCAGGCGCAGCAGGAAATCAAACTAGCCATTCGCTGCCTGAATCGAGGTAAGACTCCTGGCATGGACGGGTTACCTGTAGAATTTTACCAGACTTATTCCACAACGCTAGTGCCCATCTTAGAGAAAGTTTATAAGACGGCTTATGAGGTCGGTCACCTGCCCGCCTCGACAATGCAAGCCTCAGTTATATCCATACCAAAACTTGGCAGGGATACCCTTGACTTGACTAATTACAGACCCCTCTCAATGCTCCCCACAGAGTACAAAATACAGGGCCATCTCCCTACCCTGATACACCCGGACCAATGCGGCTTCCTCCCAGGGAGGAGCACTTCCCAGAACACGAGGAGGCTCCATGCCCTCATGTCTGCCACGCCAATGGACTTTCCTCAGGCCGGTTGTATCGCCTTAGACCTCCGACAGGCATTCGACTCCCTGACATGGGAGTTTATGTTTGAGGTCATCCGGCGTTTCGGGTTTCCCGACTCCCTTATCAAGTGGATTTGACTATTATATACGAACCCCACAGCCAGAGCGCGAACTGGCAGGTACATATCAGACAGTTATGATATCTACAGGGGCACCCGGCAGGGTTGCCCGTTATCGCCCCTGCTGTTCGTACTGACACTTGAGCCTTTGGCGATAGCACTCCGGACCCGTGCGGGCGCGGTGGGCATCTCGATTGGGGGACCGCATAATCTCCTATCAATCTATGCCGATGATATATTGTTGTATTTTCGGGATTTGGATGCGAACCACTCGACTCTAGCAACCATCTTTGACCGTTTTGAGGCCGTGTCCGGCCTGGCCATTAACCCGACGAAATCACTTGGCTTCTATTTCTGCGAAGGGCACCGCCCCTCCCACGTACAATTCGGTGATTACCGGATCCAGATAGCGATGACCACATTCAAATACCTAGGCATTAACGTTTATAGACGACCGGAAGACCAGATTGACGGCAATGTTCGGAAGGTCATTACTAGCCTCCGGAGTAGTGTAAACTTTTGGACGTCCTTGCCACTATCCGTCATGGGTAGGATAGCAGTTTCTAAGATGGTCATGCTCCCACGTATACTGTACTATTTTGTAAACCTGCCGGTTCTCCTCCCACAACAGGTATTTGCTACACTAAACACGATCCTGATTACTCTCATATGGGGCCCTGGGCGACGGCGGATAAGCCTTAGGAAACTACAGCTGAGCACCAGACAGGGGGGTCTTGGAGTACCGGACCTACGAGGTTACTACTACGCAAGCCAGTTGCAATGGCTGTCACGGTGGGTGGCAGGCAGGAATTTATATGAAATTGACATCACGCGAGAACGATTAGCACGGGGAGAGCTACACTCCCTCCTGTTGCCCGGAGCCAAGATCCCTCGAGACTGCCACCCCCTCCTACAAACTGCTCTGTTGTGCTGGCGTAAGGCGCTGGCGTACACGGCAGGGACCGTACCTAATGCAGACAACATCCCCCTGTTAGGTCTCCCAACACCGCAGGGACATCTGACACACGCAGATTACAACCCTGGACTGAGGCAGGGGTTGACAGAGTGGGCGACCTGTTTGGGGACAACACACTACTGGATCACGCCTCCTTCATGCAGTCAACGGGGGCCCCACTGCGATTGTACTTCCTACATGCTACAGTGACACACTATGTGAGACGCACATGGGCCCCACAGCGCAGCAAACCAAAGCAACATGAACTAGTGCATCTCCTTCATTACATGGGGACCGGGGGCCAGTTAGTACGATGGCTCTACACGGGCATTAGAGAACACGCCGCCCTGCCTCTTACTACACTCAGAGACACCTGGACTCTAGACACAGGAGAAGCTATGACAGACGGGGCTTGGAAGATAGTCCTAGAACACCACAGAAGGGTGTCTAGAAACGTCAAGTTTAAATTTATACAGACTATGGTGTTGCATAGAGCATATCTCACCCCACAAAGGCTCCATAGCATGTTCCCTGCTTCCTCCCATAATTGTCCCCGATGTCAGATGGATGAGGCCGGTCTCCTCCATATGCTGTGGTCATGCCCACGACTGCGCAGCTACTGGGGGAAAGTCTGCCATACACTAAACACTGTCACAACCCTGCAGATACCAGAGGGGGCACTGCCTTGTCTGATAGGACACAGAAAGAGACCCAAGACCCAAAAAGCCCCGCTGAAGTTCATAGACCTGGCATTATTGTTGGCAATTAGGGTCATAACTAAGAGGTGGAAATCAGCTAGGCCCCCGGGTGTAGAGGTGTGGCGATCTGATTTGCTGAAGTGGGGCAAGGCAGAGGGTGTAATCCTGCATAGAGAGGAGGAGCGAGGGCTCCGGAAACATCCAATTGCGCAGGAATGGGAGCGGATGCTGCTGGAGATAGAAGAAGTAGACCTGGGGCCCTCGCAGGTGAATGTCCCATAGTCGGACCTACAGGGTGGAGGGCAAAGGAATACAGAGCAGGAATGGGTCTGCCAAGTGCACAGGTTAGCCAGCACCATGCGAATGCAATTTTCTGGATAGGATGGGGTCTATATGCCGACGAAGTAACGAACCACCGGTTTGGAGCAAATCAACGACTTCACTTAAGGCGTTAAGGAAAGCCCTCACTCACCACCTAGTGATGACATGCTTCATCATCGGGCCCCACAAAAGAGACCTAGCGTCTCTTTCGTGTGCTTCAACGCCAGATCTACTGCGGAGCGGGTTAGTGGGTTAAGGCAGTGTTGTGCAAAAGAAAATTAAGTGGGTGGTGAGAGGTTAAAAAGAAGTCAGTAGTGTATCAAAATTAACTTTATTATTATGATCACTAAGGACTTAAAGATAAAAATTATGTGTAGGAAATTCGTCCACATTTAATTAAGTGGTAGTTTCCTAAGTCAGTCGACATGTTTCAGCCATGAAACTGTATGAATTTACCTGGCATTCATCAGGACTCAGTGTGAAATAAAACCCTGGCGGTATGGGCTCGCTAAGGCTCACCCTTACCTAGGGACGTGAAAGTGAAAATAAGTTAGTGAAAAAGTGCAAAAAAATTAGGAACAAAAGATTGTCTTCCTAATTACTCCTGGTTTAGGAGGCTTCCGACTTTTGCGGTTTCTGCACTTTTAAGGTGTAAAATGTTCGCACCATGGGTCACAGGGGGGGTGGAAGCGTAATTGGCACACCGCCCTCGACGCTCGGCACCCGTAGTGTACCTGTAGCTTCGGGGTCCAGCGGAGGGTCGCTACAGGTACACTACGGGTGCCGAGCGTCGAGGGCGGTGTGCCGATTACGCTTCCACCCCCCCCTGTGACCCATGGTGTGAACATTTTACACCTTAAAGTGCAGAAACCGCAAAAGTCGGAAGCCTCCTAAACCAGGAGTAATTAGGAAGACAATCTTTTGTTCCTCATTTTTTTTGCACTTTTTCACTAACTTATTTTCACTTTCACGTCCCTAGGTAAGGGTGGGCCTTAGCGAGCCCATACCGCCAGGGTTTTATTTCACACTGAGTCCTGATGAATGCCAGATAAATTCATACCGTTTCATGGCTGAAACATGTCGACTGACTTAGGAAACTACCACTTAATTAAATGTGGACGAATTTCCTACACATAATTTTTATCTTTAAGTCCTTAGTGATCATAATAATAAAGTTAATTTTGATACACTACTGACTTCTTTTTAACCTCTCACCACCCACTTAATTTTCTTTTGCACAACACTGCCTTAACCCACTAACCCGCTCCGCAGTAGATCTGGCGTTGAAGCACACGAAAGAGACGCTAGGTCTCTTTTGTGGGGCCCGATGATGAAGCATGTCATCACTAGGTGGTGAGTGAGGGCTTTCCTTAACGCCTTAAGTGAAGTCTTTGATTTGCTCCAAACCGGTGGTTCGTTACTACCTTGGAACACTCTTGCTTTGTTTATTTGATTCATACTGGGGTATAAGAGTGTCCCACTACTCTCCCTGCCTCTCTTCTTGTTGTGACATCTATATGCCGACGAACACAGTACCGAACCACTTGAGGAGCCGGGAGACGTAAGGGGAGGGATGGGAGTTGGGTGGGACGGAGTCAAGTTCTGAGGCGACACTGTAATGCTAATGCAATGGGACCACTGAAGCACTGAAAGATGATTACTTATTGAATTTACTGTAAAACTGAGAAGCATCACTTGTTAAATAGCCGAAAGTTAGAAGAGGGAAAAGAGAAAAGACTGTTTGATGCTACCATGTATAACTGTAACGTAAGATAATTGATACAGTCATGAATAAAGAGTTAAAAAAAACATCAGTAAATTACACAGGGACACATTCATTTTGTAGATTCATAGGATGTTGAGCCCATGCCGAGTTCGTACTGCAAAGTCAGCATATCAAAATTGCCTGATGACCCACAAAGCATTGCACCACAACACCCCTTCATACCTGTCCCAGGAAACTGACTTTTACAGTTTGGAATAGATCCACCAGAAGTGCAAGCTCCTTGCTGCCCAAGCCACAAAAATTAAAGAAAAAGAAAACCTACTACCGTTCCTTCTCTGGAATCCCCCCAAATATCTGGTACTCTGTTTCCACTGAGATCTGATGTAACCCATCCACATTCTTCTTCAAGAAAGAAGTAAAACAATTCCTATCCACCAAATTCCTCTCTCACTGAAGACTTAGGCTCACCCCCGCTCTCTGTTAGGCCATGCCCACCATTTTGTCCGCTGCCTTTCATCATTCTTTTATAGAATTGTTGCTGTGTATTTTTATTGGCACTTTATGTAACCCAGGTACGTGTTGCTATTTTGTTCCATGTTCCATTGTACGCCGTTTGCATTTTGCCATTACTATATGTATCTTCCTATGTACCCTTTATGTACCTCATGTTATTATCGTTGTGCATATTTTTTTTACCATTACTGAATATATATTATATGTGTGGGCTCTAGCTGTTTTACTGGTGCTAACCGTGTTATGTTGCTTGTTATCTTGATCTACTGTGAAGTGCTCTGAGGTCTTTGGGGCAAGTCAATGATATATAAAATTGTGAAAATAAATTCACTAGTGTCAGTAGCTCTAGGTCTGTCTCTTGACGGGCGTGAGCAGCTCGTCCAGTTCAAAGCTCAGAATCTGTCCTCTGTCTGGTGTGATGAACTTAACCCCTGTCCTGTTTTTAGGTCTGGCCTAGGCAGTGAATGCGCTGTTTTAGAGACATGTGGTATTCAGTGTTTGGGTTATACACACACCCAGCGTTTTCCATTGGTTCTGTGGCTGCCTTTACAAATTCCTTTATTTTTGTTGGTCAATAGGATACATTTGTCCCACCTTTGGGCTGTTTTGTTCGCCCTGGAGACTGCCCCTGCTACATGGATCTTTTCACTATGGGCCATATGTTTTACTTTAGTGCACTACTTTGTCTTTTCGCTCTCTCCTCGCCACTGTTTCCAGTTCACTTAATCTCCTGTGCCGCTCCCACAACACCTCTATCCCCTTGCAGCTTGTTTTTATTCTGAACAGCTGCTCTTCACTCTCTCTCCTGGGCTGCATCTGTCTCCTCCTCCCTCCTGCTTTTAAGGCTCTTCTATCCCTTTCTTCAAAACTACTAAAGGTTGTGGAAAGGATGAACGAAAGTGAAAAAAGCCTTGCGAACAACAACAGCAGAACCAAAAGCAGGACTGCATGAAAGTGATCTCCAGCTAGGGCAAATAATCAGCCATATTGGAACTTTGTCAAGGCCAATGAGTTTAAGCAATTTGGTCCACCCAATTAACTATCTGGGGCCAATCATTAGGGATCCTGGACTTATTTTATCAGACACTTAGTGACCAGTCATTATTGGGGTAAGACGGTCAGTTGGGAATTAAATAAATAATAATTTTTTTAAATGCCAGGAGAGCTGAAAAAAATCAGAAAGGAACTCCTACAATACAATCCTAAGATCTAGAGACTACACCACCTACAGAGTCTTGGAGATAAACAGACTCGATTTGCTTGGCCTTAAGATGGCTGCCAAGCTACACTCCCCTTCCTATCCTACCACCCGGCCAGCTCCACCAGCCCGTCTCTGGACTCAAGACTGTTGGTCCCTTCCTGACTCATCTTTATCCGGCAGAGTCCGAAATGTATGACCGATTCCCGGTGCAGCTGCCCGGACAGCTATAGGGGAGGCAGGCTCTGGCACACCGCTAAGACCGTCACCTACCCAACCGGACCTCGTAATTATGTCTCGTCTCTTTCTCCACTGCTAACTCTTCGTCCATTCCTGATTCTCATTTTTATCCGGCCGAGTCCGAAATGTATGACCGATTCCCATTGGAGCTGCCCCGACAGCTATAGGGGAGGCAGGCTCTGGCACAGCCCTATGGCCGTCACCTACCCAGTCGGACCTATGTCTCATTTCTTTCTCCGCTGCTGACTCCCTCCTGTGGACTCCCTGCTCTCCCTGACCTTTTTCTTTTTTTTCCCCTCTCTTTTCTGTGGATCTTGTTTCTCATGATCGCTAATAACTCCTCTATTGAATTTGTAACCGCTCTCTAATTAATGTGATTATTTTTGTAATTTGTAACATGAGGTTGCCTTATGTTAAGCACTAGACCTAGTTTTTTGGGCCAATACCCGGTGGAGCTACCTGATATCTATAGAGGAGATGGCCCCTTTTGGCCGTCACCTACCCAGCCTGACATTGGGCAGACCTTCCTTTGTCTCGCCTTCGCATTCTCTCTCCAACCCCTTTACCCAACCCCCTTTCCCCCCTCTATCCTCCATCATTTTTTTCGTCCCCTATGCTTTTTAAATGTTTTTCCATTGAGACCTAGCTATTTTGCCGATGCCCGGAGGAGCTACCCGATAGCTATTGAGGAGATGGCTGTGAACTTTCCCCTCGGCCGTCACCTACCCAGCCGGACTTTGAGCAGACTCTCCCTCGTCTCCCCAACGTATTTCCTCCTACACCTTTACCCTACCCCCTCTCCCTTATAAGCTCCATATATCTCGTCTTTACGCTCTTGAAATATTTTTCTTGTAACTGGTAACTGATGTTATTTTGGAACTTTGTGGAACCCTATGTAAAGCGCTCTGATACCTCGGAGTCTAGCCAGTGCTATATAAAACTCAAATAAATAAAAAGAAATAAACTACAGTGATTGTAAAACACGCACACCAACATGTTCTCCATATTTCACTTTTATCAGATTGTGGTTTTGAACTGCAATCAGTATTAGGCTTTATTTTTAGGTGTAAATGGTGGAGTGTTTCTTTTTGCCAATCCCACAGGACCTCCCACCCCTCACAGCTTGTTTTTATTCTGAATAGCTGCTCTCTGGACGCTCTACGGACTACAGCTGCCTCCTTCTCCCTCCTGCTTGTCGGATTCTTTTATCCCCTGCAGCCTGCGTGGTGCTGCTGATCTCCCACCCCTTGTTGTAACATTGTAACTGCAGTTAACCACTGAATTATTGTTAGGCTTTCTGCAGATGAATTTATGGTTGACATTCGAAGCCAGAATTTCTGGGTATGAGTTTTAATTGCCATACACGGGCAGCCTAGGAAAAGAGGACACAGGTGATTTTTTTTAGGCGTTTTACGTTTTGGAGCCATACTCATTTTAAATATCGAATCATACCTTGCTCCGAAGAAACCCAAAGTTGTTACATGGGAAGCACGCCAAAGAATACAATTGCCAAGAGCTGCATGGAGTTGTGCTGTGGTCTGCAAAACTTTCCAAACATGCAACAATGCCAGGCAGGGGCTCCAGTAAAGCAGCAGGATATGATCTGCATAGGGATGTATGACGTTACAACGCATGCTTTTACCACGCATGCTGTTACAACGCAGTTTTTACAACGCATACCAGTACAACGCATAGCGCTTTGGGGTGCTGGATAGTGAATAGTTTAATTTACTATTCCAACTCCAGTCCCCGTGGACACTAGGGAAGGTGTTGGATAGTAAATTAAATCTATTCCCTATCCTAGAGCGCCCCCCAGCGCAATGCGTTGTAATGGTTTTCGTTGTAAAACCTGCGTTGTAATAGCACTGCGTGGTAAAAGTTGCGTTGTAAAGGATGTTTCCCTCTGCACAATGATTATGACTGTGATTCCTGCAAAGGAGAAAGCTCTTGTGAAAACAGACATTCAGATTGCTCTTCCCTCAGGATGCTATGGTAGAATAGATCCATGATCTGGTTTAGCTGCTAAATACTCCCTAGATGTCAGAGATGGTGTTATTGATGAACACTAGAGAAGGAATGTCCCACTGGTGCTTTTTAACTTTGGGAAAAAAAGTATTTCAAGTGAAAGAATTTGATCAAGTTGCACATCTGTTTTGTGAACGCATATTTTATTCTACTCCAGAGGAATTGACTGTTTTAGACGACACAGATTGAGGTGCAGGAGGCTTTGGATCTACTAGGTAGAACTTATCTGATGGTTCTTTTTCCGTTTTAGGACAACTTTAACTTAAGTGCCAGTGGTTTCAGCTGCAATGGATTTTGTTATGTGCTTTATTCTAAATTAAGATGTAATTCATGTGTACAGTTGTTTTCCCTTTAATCAATAAAAATGAAATTGCTATACACAATAGAGTACCTACTTTGTCGACCACACAGCAAGTGCCTTGAAACTTTGGTAGTGTTAGGCAAGTGCTGCACTAATGCCATAAAATACAGTAGAATGCATCGTTGCAGCTCTTATATGTGATCTATTTACAGTGAGATACTGTAGCTGCTGTGAAAGGAGATCCACACGGTTTAATTCACAGTGGGATAGAGTATCATATACACATAATAGAATGCAATAAACTGTATTAACGTCATACAGTGCCCCAAAGTGGGAGAGGGAACGTGATAGTGAGGATAACGTGAAGTGAAGGGATTAGGTGACAGTAAAATCAGTTGTTTAAGCATATATACGTGACACCAATGCGGTGGCAACAACTTGTATATCACATAATAACTTGTTCAAAAGCAGGCATACTACACCAGGTACAGCATATATACAATATTGGTGTGTAGTTGCCACAATGAAACCAAACAGTCGACGTTTCGACCCTCTTGAAGTTGCAGGATCGTTTTAACCTTGCTGTGGGGTCTTCATCAGGACCAGGGGGTGGGGGCAAAGGACCACCAGTCAGCGTGTTGCTTGGCTCTCAGGCGGCGGATAAAATGAGTTGGAAACAAGTAGATGAATACCGCATCAGTTAGCGGCGGTACACCGGATGACACTGAACGGGATTGCACAATCGTCAATGGCAGGCTTATTGCTCTACGGGATGGGTCGATTTGGGCGGCAACAAAGTATCACAGTGATCGGTAATATCCTAGGCAGTACTGCATCCCGCTCACGGAGTAACACAGAGCAATTTACCGAACTCAACTCGCTTACAAATCAGCTTGAAATCGCCGACCTAGGATATTACCGATCACTGTGATACTTTGTTGCCGCCCAAATCGACCCATCCCGTAGAGCAATAAGCCTGCCATTGACGATTGTGCAATCCCGTTCAGTGTCATCCGGTGTACCGCCGCTAACTGATGCGGTATTCATCTACTTGTTTCCAACTCATTTTATCCGCCGCCTGAGAGCCAAGCAACACGCTGACTGGTGGTCCTTTGCCCCCACCCCCTGGTCCTAATGAAGACCCCACAGCAAGGTTAAAACGATCCTGCAACTTCAAGAGGGTCGAAACGTCGACTGTTTGGTTTCATTGTGGCAACTACACACCAATATTGTATATATGCTGTACCTGGTGTAGTATGCCTGCTTTTGAACAAGTTATTATGTGATATACAAGTTGTTGCCACCGCATTGGTGTCACGTATATATGCTTAAACAACTGATTTTACTGTCACCTAATCCCTTCACTTCACGTTATCCTCACTATCACGTTCCCTCTCCCACTTTGGGGCACTGTATGACGTCAATACAGTTTATTGCATTCTATTATGTGTATATGATACTCTATCCCACTGTGAATTAAACCGTGTGGATCTGAAAACATTTGTCTTTTGAATGATTACGTTTCAATTATTTAATTAGTTCCCTTGATACACTGGGACCCCTTCCTTCTAGTATATATACAACCCAGGTCCCAGTGACTATACATGGGTATACCCCCTTGTGCATACGCTGTGAAAGGAGAAACACAAATTACGACTCTCAAGTGGCACACTTCGCTTTCGAGACTGGCTGTTGTTTATTGCACATTGTATGATAGATACAGAACTTTAAACATACTGATATTATAATTATTGCAAAATGTAAATTTCAGTTACTTTCTTTTTAAACAGTTCTGTGTAAATATAGACAGGTTCCATTTTTATTATTGTCTCATTTTTAAAACAAGTAAATAATAAACACTCATGGTCACTCTGCTGTCATGCATAAACCATCTACAGCAGCCAAAAAGCCACTTGTTATAATTGACACCTTCTGCCAACCCTGGCACAAAGCTTTCTGTAGTTTCACCATTCACACTGCAAGTACAGTCTTAGTATGGAAAGAGGCCTTGGCTGAAAGGCCAGCAATGGCTGAAATCGTTTCAGATGAAATGGGCATTTAATTGCTACTGCAGCACAGTGAAGTTTGTTTTTTTGATGTTTTAAAATTTGTCAGTGAGGTGTGTTATTACCTCTTCATCATAAAGAGGGTGGGAACACGCAGCCTCACACCCCAGCACTCAATTAGTCCCATTGCATCATGCACTCTTTCTACTACTTAATCTAGAGTTCATTCAACACTTTATATACAAACGGTCTATTCCCTCTCAATCGTACTTTCTATCTATTGTATTCAGCTCTCGTCCCTATCTATTCACCATGTTAAATTTTTCCAATACACTACACACCACACAATTCAATAGCACGCAATTCCACATCGTACAATTCCAATTCAAACCACATAACTCCACTACAAACAACATACATCCACTCCACACAAACGACACGAGTAAAAAGCCTATATCACTACAAAGCCAATGGCTCTAACTTTCACAAATGCGAGACTGGTTGCATTGCAACTGCTTGTTTTCTTTGCATTCTGCTACTTGTAGTTTGTTCTCCCACCAGAAACGCAAAACTACAAGTCCCAAAAAGCAATAAAAACGTGTGTGGTGTGAGCTACTCGCCCTGGCATGGGACAGATTGAAATATCTTTTCCACCCGACTAGATCTCACCAGGCTACACTCACCTTGGCATCGTCACACACAGCCAGGCACAGACTGGCACAGGCTAGGCAGACTGCCAGTGCTGCCAGCGCCAGCCGCATCCTGAGGGCCTGCCACCACCCTCACTGTCCGCGGGCTCCATGTCCGGCACCCCGTGTCCGGTGGAGCTCTAAGGTCCGCATCCTGTTAGGAGAGATGCAGATTAGATGTCCCGAGGCTCCTAATCTGTGGGGGGCGGAGGTCTCACAAAGCACGGATTCCAGAGCTCTGAAGAGGGCATCTCGGCGCATCCAATCTCTCGGGCAGGTCTTCGCACGTTCCCATGTCCCCGCGCTCATGAATTACAAGAAAGATCAAGGTTCCTTTGGAAGAATATGGAGGGGGCGGCAGGGGCTTCTTTCCTTTGGTGTTACGCGAGGTTCAACGTGAACATCCCTTCCACGGAGGAGGCCAGGAGACAGCCCGGTTCATATGCGCCGTTGCTGTTGCGGAGAGCGTTACTGAGTAGTTCCGTGAGTGCTGATGTATTCGGCCCAAGCTTTAAAGTTTACTGCTAAAAGTCACACGTGAAGACACAAAAGTAAACTAAACAGAAAGCAAAGCCTCCAGGACCGCCGCACTGAGCATGCGCAGAACATGCTTTAGAGAACAAGCACAAGCGTCTATCAAAATTCTCCTATAGTACTACGAACCTGAAAAAAATATCCGAAAACAAGCCGTAATCACAAAACGATAATGATTGGTTAAATATGTCAATAGAGAAACACGAGCCGGTGCAAAAACAGGTCAACAGTGCTTTAGAAGCGCACGGGTCCACATGATGTCGAGACAGCCTTAATGAACAAATAGTTGCTCAAAAGCATGGAGCCATGGCGATAAACGTGTTGGAGTTATGAGGGCAGGATCTTGAGCTAAAAGTAAATACCACACACGCAGACCAACAACCTTAAAGAGAAATTGTACATTTCTTTACAGTCAGTTTTACAGAAACAGTGTACGGTCTGTGAATCTTCATGTAGAGTAAGCGTGTTTAGTGTTCCAGAAACAGTTTACTAGTACCCCAGTACTGTACATTTTTTCTCTCGTATATTTTAAGTTTTGGGGAGAATGTACAACAACTACATATATCAATATATGCATTTATAAATGTTGGATTAGAACATTTAGAGGTTACTACCTGTGTGTCCCACCATGCAGAGTGTTAGTGCTCCTCCCCCTTTCCTGCCATCACCGGGTGACCCACCCATTCCATGGAGAAATTGTTACAGAGCTTTCACAAAATATTTAGGAGCCATTGGGGGAACCAGGTATTGCCAGAACGTAAAATGTTTTTGTTGGAGCATAATCTGGGTTTTGAGGGACAGTCTGTTTATGAGCATTTACCACCTATTTAATCACAAGAGGATGAGTTTTTTTTTTGATGAGTATCAGTTGGCTGTGAAGATATTCGAAACACAATTTGATGTACAATCCGAGTTTGCCTGAGACTATCGATGTGGTGAAAAGCATTGAGGGAACATGCAAGTCTTGTAAAGAATTGACATGTAGGGAGCCAAGTGGTGTGTCAGTAGTGAACAAAGGTGGCAGTGAGAAACAAAATGCCCACTTTAAGAGAACCACAAAGAGGAAAGAAACTATAAGGGGATTCTTTAGTAAAAAAAAAAAACATTTGTTCCAGGTGTGGGTTTTCTAATCAGGGTCCCAATGGAAGACCATGCCCAGAGAGGAATGTTAAGTGCAGAACTTGTGGTAAAATGGGGCATTTTGCTAAAGTTTGTCAGTCAACCAAGGATAAGGTCAATGAAGTACCGACGGCGAGTTGTGTAACAGTTTAGAGGAAGAACAGGTCATGGGGAAAGATTTGGTGTTGGTTGTCCAAAGTGGTGAATCCAAGTATGTTGATCCATATGAAGAGATTATTTTTGACGGTAAGGTGTTGAGATTATTGATTGATTCTGGTGCCAGTATGGTGATGGTGAATGATGAATTGTTCCAGGAGGTATGGGGTGACAGGAAGCTATCACCACCTGACAGGAATCCTGTAACATATGATGGGAGGAAGATTGAACTATCTGGGTATTTTGAAAGTCATTTAAGGTTTAAAACCAGAACTATCTTTGGTAAGGTGTATGTTGACGAAAAAGGCTTGAACATTCTCAGTGGCGGCTCCTCGAGGGAGTCCTGCAGGGTGGTGTGGCGTGGCGGGGGAGGGGCAAGATAGTTAGTAGTAAACTCCGGAATGCGGCCAAACAGAGTTGTGTATATAAATAAATAAATAAAACAAATTACATTGCGCGAGCTGCAACATCAAATCGGCGTTGCAGCGCACAATGTAATTAGTTTTATTTATTTATTTATATACACAACTCCGTTTGGCTGCATTCCGGAGTTTATTACCCCTCACCCTGTCTCTCCCCCGCCCCACAGCACTCCCTCGAGGAGCCGCCACTGCACATTCTTGGAAGATCTCATCAGGTTTTGTTCAGCATGACACTGAAGCCTGGGAGGAAAGTTCAGATTTCCTTGGTCACGGATGGGGCCACAAACTGATAAAGTTCATGATGAAGTTGGTTCCAAGATGTAGTGCACTGGTTTATTTGGAACAGTTTTCAGTGATAAGTTGGGAAGGATTGAGGGATGTAAGCATAAGATCAAGGTGCAAAGTGATGTTACCCCTGTCAAGCATAAATTAAGGAATTTACTGTTTGGTGTTTGTGATGAATTGGCAGATATACTCCAAAAAATGCCTGAAGATGGTGCGATTGAGCCGATTGAATCATCCTTGTGGTTATCTCCTTTGGTGATAGCAAGGAAAAAAATGGTCAATTGAGAGTTTGCATAGACGTCAGGAGTTTTAACAAGGCAATTTGGATAGAATCCCACCCTTTACCCCGAATTGATGACATCATTAGTACTTTTGCAGGCTCTAAAGTAGTGCCTTGATCGACCTAGCATCCGCTTACCATCAGGTTGAACTTGATGAGCCATCTCGACACCAAACAGCCGTTGTGTCGCCTGTCGGAACATTTCAGTTCAGGAGGATGCCCTTCAGCTTGACATCTGCTGCGTCCATTTTTCAATGTGTGCTAGAGAATGTGTTGAAGAGGATCAAAGGGGTTGTGACATTCCAGGACAATATACTGGTGGCTGGTAAAGAAGTGGGCAGTCATGACAAACATATGCATGCAGTGTTGAAGAGTTTGCAAAAGTTTGGAATTGTAGCTAATCTTTAAAAATGTGAATTTTCCAGAAAGAATATTGAATATTTGAGACACATTATTTCTGAAAAAGGAGTGGAACCTAGGCCTGGGTCAGTTGAAGCTATTACAAAAGCACCTATGCACAAAAGCAATGAACATGTTGCGTCTTTCCTAGGGCTTTGCGAGTTTTATGCGAAATTTACCAAAACTTTGCTGCAAAAACAGTTCATTTGAGGGAACATTTAAAGAAGAATAAACTTTTGAGTGGAGAGAATTGTGCCAAGACAAATTTCAAGCACTCAAAAATGACATTGTTGGGGGGCGTGGCTAAGCCAGCGAGCATGGCGGCCGTGTAGAGCTTCTGCTCCGGCCAGCCTAGAAAAATCCTGTGACATATATCCTGCCCTGGGCATTGGAAGTGGGTTCCTGCCATAGCAGCTGGTTGCGGACACGCTGGGCTACGCTCGGTAGCAGTTTCTACCCTGTGGGGGCCTGGGTGACGGCGTTGCGGCCCGGCGACAAGACGGGTCCCGAGAAGGTCCGGCGAGGCCTAGGCAGCCGGGGCCTGGATTTTGGGGCTGCTAGATCCGGACATTCCTGCGGGCGCCGGGGATGAATGGAGTGAGGCGCCCGCTCCGGTGCCTGAGTGGAGATCTCTTGCGGAGGGGATCGTGGAGGGGCCCCGGTGCAGGCTTTCTACCTGAGCGGCGCAGCTGATGCGGAGGGGCCCGGCAAGGCCTGCACCACCGGGACCTCGATTTTAGAGCTGCCCGGGCGGAGCGAACCAGACGACCCTGCTGTGACGGGCTGTGGCGCCGGCTCTCTCTGGGGGGTCCGGGTGACCGTCGACCCCCTTGCGCCGCATTATCCCATCGCCCTTGGCTGCTGCAATGGCGCGTTGCTGAAGGCACTGTAGGGGGTGCCGGGAGCGGCCGTGGCGAGAGAGGGACGTCGCATTGAGACCTCGAGCCCCAGTAGATGTGGAGACTGGGCCGGTCAGCAGCTGCGGAAGGCAAAGGATATTAGGCTGCAGTGGAAGTCAGGGATCGGTGGATCCGGCCTGAGCAGCGTGCAGGGAACCCCCCCTGGTGGCATGGGCGGGCCCCGGAGGACCGAGAGGTGGGCTGCCGGTGCTGCTGTGGTGTGGGGAGTGTGTTCGGGGGCTATATCGGGCCCCAGTAGGGAGGACGGGTGATACTGGGAGAAAATCACTGCTACTGCTGTGGAAATCTTTGAGGTGCTGCTGAGTGGACTGTACCCGTGTGGGACGTTGGGGCCCGACGCTTTGACGGTGGGTCCCCTGGAGCAGTGTGGACGCCGCCAAGCGTATTCTGACTAGTGGTGAACCCCAACGCGGCGCCGACGGGCCTGGCTGGCCGGAAGGAGCAGTGCGGCCTGACGAACCCCAAGGGGTGGCAGTGAGTGTGGAATTGTCTCGGGGGTCAGGTCGGGCCCCGGCGGGGATATCGGGCGGCGCTTGAGCTGTCGGAGCTGCTCCTGTTTGACTGTTGGCCTCGAGAATTGTGGTGGGCCCCGGATGGACGCCCAGTATCTCAGAGACAGCGTTGGTCCATAGGCGGTGGCTGGTGGAGTGGGTCTGTGGCGGTAGCTTGCCGCTCGCGCCTGTGGTGCCCATGCCTGGTTCCTGGGAGAGCTAGGTGGGCTCTCCTGTCTGTGGGGTCCCCGCGGCCGGGGCGGCCCGCGGCGCTATGACGCAAGGAGGTGCTGGAGGGGGCCAGAACAAGCAGGGCCCGATGGACAAGTTTACCGGGGCGGCGGGCCCCAGGGGCTCCCAGGCGCAGCCACCGGATAACGCGGCGCTTCTGGCTGCAATCACGCAGTCGAGGGACATGTTAGACGCCAAAATAGGCGCCGTCGGGGCAGATGTTACCCTTCTTAGGCAGGACCTTCGGAACGCTGTAGAGCGCATCACTGGTGCCGAGACCCGGATATCGGAGGTGGAAGACGATGTCGCCCTCCTTAAGAAAAAAGTTGCGGCCATGGAGAAGATCCAAAAAGGCCTAGCCATGAGGGTGGAGGACGTGGAAGGGCGGGCTCGGAGGAACAACCTCCGCTTTCTTGGCTTCCCGGAAGGTTGCGAGGGAGACAACACGGAGAGCTTCCTGGCTTGTTGGCTGGAGGGTTGGATCCCGGCTGACACGTTGTCACGTTGCTTTGTTGTGGAGAGGGCCCATCGGGCGCTTATGCCGAAACCCCCGGTTGGAGCACGCCCTCGGCCGATCATCGCTAAATTCTTGAACTATAGTTATCGGGACGTCATCCTGCGGCAGGCGAGATTGAAGGGTGCGCTCACACACGACAACTCCAACATCCTTATCTTCCCTGACTATACGAAGATGGTGCAGCAGCAACGGCAATCGTTCCTCGCAGCCAAGGCCCGTCTTCGTGGTCTTAAACTCCAGTATGCCTTGCTCTATCCGGCGAGGCTGCGAGTGATCTTCCAATCCAAGACTCTGTTCCTTGATACCCCTCTGTAGGTCTTTCAATGGACCGATTAAACTGTCAAGACAAAGCTAAACGCAGCCAGAGATGGCGAATCGGACTCCTCCTCAGGTGGCATTGCCCAGGGGGGCCTCAGGAGTCAGCGACGGCGCCGCAGAAGATCGCACTCGAGCGGGGGTTCGCGCTCTGCCTCGGCTTCCCGCCAGGACGACCCTACACAGGAGCAACAACCTGATGCCCCTTGATCGCAGTGGACCCTATGTTAAGTTTGTGGGGTGAAATGTGTTAATGCCCAGGTGCACCGAGGAGTTGGGCTGGGTCCTTGCCCCACTAGTTAGGGTGGGAGGGAGTGAGAGCCTGTTTTAGATGGGCGATCGGTGGGGGATTCCTTGGAGGACGTGGCCCTGGTCTTCCCGTTGGAGATCGGGCCATGGTCCGGCCGCGACAGGTGCTTCCATGTTTGGGAGGTATGGGGAGGGGGGTGGGGGCGGGTTGGGAGGGGGTGGGGGGGAGTTTGGAGTTGGGGCTGGGGGTCAGAGGGGTTTGTTTGCACTGTCATTGCTGCTTGCTGCTAGTCTTCGAATGCACAGTCTATGTAGGGGTGTCGGGTTCATGTATATGGATGTCTTCCAATGTCTAATGCTGAAGAGGATGGGAGGTTGACCCTGGGTGCGATGCGCATATTGAGCTGGAATGTACGGGGGATGCTGGATAAGGTGAAGAGGGGGGCGGTCTTTAAGTATGTCAAAAGAGCTGGGGCAGATATCCTGTTCCTACAGGAGACTCACCTGCTAGGCGCTAACACTTTGTGCTTTCAACGCACTGGCTACATGCACGCATACCACTCTGGGTTCACTAGGGGCTCCAGGGGGGTGGCGGTCCTTGTCCATCGTAGGCTTCCCTTTATCCATAAGCGCACATGGTCTGACATGCAGGGCAGGTACATCTTGGTGCAGGGTGAGATTGGGGGTGACACCGTCATTCTTGGTAGTGTTTATGCTCCGCCGCCGCTGCAGTGGTCACTGGTGGAGAAACTCCTGTCCCTCTGGGCGGATATGCCCGCTGCCCTGTCCATCGTGGGGGGAGATTGGAATGATGTGATAGATAGACTTAGTGTTAGGTGGCGGAGCGAGGCGGTGGTCCGAGGCCCCGAGGGGGAGGAGGGCCCCGCCACTGGATTGAAGGCGCTAGTCACAGGTCTTGATTGGGTGGATACCTGGAGGTACAAACACGGGAGTCAAAGGGAATTTACGTACTTCTCCACGGCGCGGGACTCCTTCTCTAGGCTGGATTATATCTTCGTCCCAAGGACCCTGGCCTATAGAGTGATGTCGGTGGAGATCCTGCCAAGGGCACTATCGGATCACTCGCCGGAGCTCCTTAAGTTGGACACAGGCCGGGCTAGGCAGCCGTTTCGGTGGCGCATGTCTTCCTGGCATCTGATGCAAGACACCTGCCGCGCGCATATCACTATTGAAATTGATAATTATTTGACGGTGAATGTCGGTACGGTGGACTCCCCGGCGACTGTCTGGGAGGCCTTGAAGCCCACGATAAGGGGGGTGGATATTTCCTGGTGTGCGGCGGCCCTCCGGGAAAAGCGGAGTGACCTGGTGCGCCGTGAGGCGGAGCTGGAGGCCTTGGAGCGCAGGAGTCGGGACGAGGCTGGTGGTTTGACCAGACGACAGCTGGTATTGGCACAACAGCAATATGCGGCCGTGCTGCTGGACGAAGCTCGGCAGCCCTGGCTAGCCACACGTAGTCGGGTTTACCAATGGGGCGATAAGTCCTACAAGATGTTACACCGGCTGTGTCAGGGGATCATGCATGCGCAGCCGCTGCCCCGTTTACTGGGCCCTGGAGGCGTGCCTCTCCTAGAACCCGCGGAGCTCGCTGAGAGTTTCGCGGACTATTATGAAGGGCTGTACGCACCCAGGGAGTGCCTGGAGGCTGAAGTAGTTCAGCGCTTCATAGATGACCTTCCACCGAGGGCAGTTACGGATGAGGTGCGGGACCTCCTGGACCGCCCATTGACGGACGGATTGGCGACGGCGCTGGGCGAGTTGAACCCGGGCAAGGCCCCTGGTCCGAACGGGTTCCCAGTGAATTCTTCAGACGTTTCGTGACTAAATTGGGTCCCTATTATCGACCTGTGGTGGAGGAGGCCTGCGAGGGGGGGACGCTTCCCCCGGATTGGTGACATGCAGAGGTGGTGGTCTTCCTAAAACCTGGGAGGCCCCCGGAGGATCACGCGTCTTACCGCCCGATATCCCTAATTAATGTCATGGCAAAGATCCTGGCCAAAGCCCTAGCCAATCGACTTAAGCCGCACATAACAGATTAGGTCCACCCAGACCAGGCCGGCTTTATGCCGCAGCGGGCTACCCGGCATAATATCAGGAGGGCCCAGGTCGCGATATCAGCCTCGGGACGATTGGGGGTGCAAGCGGCGCTGTTTCTGGCCGACATGGACAGGGCATTTGACTCCCTAAGCTGGACCTATTTATTTGCCTTGTTGGGACGCCCGCGCTTTTTGGCATATATCAGGCTGCTTTACACCGATCTCACGGCCGCGGTACGCGTGGGGGGATGGGTGTCTCGCCTGTTCCAGGTCCAGCGGGGGAAGCGGCAGGGGTGACCCCTCTCCCCGTACCAGTTTGCGCTCGCCATGGAGCCTCTGGCGGCGTGGGTGCGCATAGATGCCCAGCTTAAAGGATTCCAGTGGCCGGTGGGCCGCGCGGATCGAATTGCGCTCTACGCGGATGACGTGTTATTTTTTCTCACTGATCTTGACCGCTCTGGGCCACTGCTGCTGCGCATATTGCAGATTTTTGGTGAAGCGTCCGGCTTATTCATGAATCCGAACAAATCCACGCTGTGGACGTTGGGAGGTCCGCAGGCGGTGGGGGACTGGGCATCCGGCCTACAGCTGGCCGCGGAAGGGGTGAAATACCTCAGTGTAACCTTACTCCTGTGTGGGACCGCACGCGTGAGGACTTGAAAGTATGGTCCAAGAAGCCTCTGTCTATTATGGGACGGTCTGCCATATTTAAAATGGTAGCACTCCTGCTCCTACTATATCAACTGCAGAACCATCCACATGCGGTTCCGCCTCGATGGTTTCAATGACTTAACTCGGCGCTGAGTGGCTTCCTGTGGGAGGGGGGCGTGGCGCGAGTGGCCCTGCGCACGTGCTTCCTATCCACATATACAGGGGTGCTGGCTACGTCGGATGTGCTGTCATATTTTCAGGCTTCACACCTGATGATACTTAACGAGTGGCGGTACACCGATAGAAGCGATCCGGCCTACGCGGTCGAAAGGGCCCTAATGGGAACCGCGTCCTTACATACACTCTTATTCTCGGCGCCGCTGAGACGGTCTCTTCCCCCTGCCACCCAGGTGGTTTTTCAGGTGTGGAGGCAGGCCCTGCGCCGTATGGGCTGGTGGAACAAGCTCACCCAGGAAACCCCGTTGTGGAACAATGGTAGGCTGCCTCAGATGTGCACATTGGTGGGTTTCCGGGGATGGGATGGGATGCGATTGGCATCTCTACCTTGGGGGATGTTATGTCAGGCTGTGTCCTCAAGACATTTGAGACTCTGCGGAAGGAATTTGCCATGCCCCAGACACAGTTTTACAGGTATCTTCAGTTTTGCCACGCATTACTGCCGTATGTGGCGGGTCTAGAGCAACTCCCTGAGTTTAGCCCGCTTGAAGCCAAATTATTTATGGGTGAGTTGCCAGACAAGAAGCTGTCCCGCATTTACCAGACGCTTTTGCGACATTGCTCCCCGGATCTGCAGCGCCTTAGGACCTCATGGGAACAGGATGTAGGTGAATTGGAGGAGGAAGACTGGGTGGAGGCCTTAGAGGGTCCCCGGGGGGCGGCCATATCCACGCGCCTGTGACTCATCCAGTTCCGATACCTGCACCGCACCTACTACACCCGACAGCGACTGTGGAGGGCGGGCATGGTGAGGTCCCCTGATTGTTTGCGCTGCGGGATGGGTACCCTGATACATACAGTGTTGGAATGTGGGGCGCTGCAGAGATTTTGGAACGGGGTTCTTAGATGCCTGGAGGAGGTTCTGGCCTGGGAGATCCCTCGAGACCCTAAATTAGTATTGCTTCATGTTATGGCTGGGGTGGGGGGTAATAGGCACAAGCGGCACCTACTGTTACTGGGATTAACGCTGGCAAAACAAGACATCGCGAGAGCATGGAAGGCGCCCCGGGCTCCACCGCTGGCGGCCTGGAAGAACGGGCTGGACTTTTGTATGGGGCTTGAACTACCAGTCTATGTGGCTAGGGGCTGCCCTCGGAAACACTTTAAGATCTGGAAACGATGGGCGGATTACAGGGGTCTGGAGTTGGACCCTCCACCGGAGGAGGCGGCCCTTCCAACTCTGTGAAAGATTGAACTTTACGACATCATGAACAGTAACTGTGTGTACATAGCGTATATTGTTTATCACCTATAGGTGCTGAACCAAGCAGGCGGCAGTGCTCGGGGGGGTAGGAGGGTGGGGGGGCGGGTTTTGTTGATGGGTGGGGTCTGTTGTGTACTTTCCTTATTCTCTTATCATTTTACTGTAAATCACTGAGGTAGCTATGAGGACGATGATGATGGCGATTGACTCTGGGTTACAGAGCTTTGCATACATATGTATCTTCAGTCAATAAAATGTGTTTTCAACAAAAAAAAAAATGACATTGTTTCCACAGGCGTTTTAGCACCATTTGACCCATTCAGAGAACGTATTATCACTGTAGATTGCAAGCAATGATGGTTTGGGTGCCACCATTGTCAACTCAAATGAACCTCTGAAATGACGGTGGAGTTTGCGTCCTGGTCTCTAACAGTAAACAAAAAGGTATTTTTGGTCATTGAAAAGGAATTGTTGGGTTGTTGTTGGGCTGTCAAATGCTTCAAATGTTTCATCTGGGGAAGAAAGTTTTCTCTCAGAACTGAACACAAACCCTTATTCAGCATTCTTGGGGAAACGGTCATCAAGGATCATACACCCAGTCTGGCCAGGTTAAGTTCAAAACTGTTACAATACAATTTCAATGTGGAATACATCATAGGTGAGAGGAACACCCAAGCGAACTATTTATTCCGTTCTCCTCTTAGTGTATCTGAGTATCCAGATGACGGGGAGGACGATGAGGAATGTTTAATTGCAAGTATTGATTTATGTCAAGACACCACTTTCACGGAACAGGAGTAGATTGATGAAGCAGTGAAGGATGAAGATCTGGAGAGTGTTAGGAAATACGTTATGGGTGGTTGGCCTGAAGAGAAAGCATTGCCTTATGGTTTGCAAGCTTATTTCAAAGTTGCTTATGAGCTTTCAATCGAGAAAAAAGGGATGCTGGTACGAGGGGACACGTTTCTACCCCCTGTTGGTTTGAGAGATAAGATCATTCTTTGTGGCTAAGAAGGACATTTGGGGCAGATGATCACCAAGAGAAAGATCAGAGACCTGGGCCTGGGATGCATGCTGCAATAATAGCAAGTGTACGCACAGGAGTCATGTGTGATTGCCAGTGATAAAGGTCTCAAAACTGAAGCTGTGCCTCTCCAACCTGTCTGTCTTCCTGAGAGTGTATGGTCTAAACTAGCAATTGATTTTGTAGGTCCTTTCATTACCCTGCCACAAAAGTTTAGGTTTGGCATTGTTGATGTAGATTATTACAGCAAATGGTGGGAACTTAAGTTTGCTGAGAAACCCAACATGTGTCATTAAGTTTTTGAAAAATTTGTTTTTAAGGGAGGGTTGTCCGAAGGAGATTATTTATGACAACGGAGTCCAATTTGTGTCAAGAGAAATTAAAGTTTTTTTAGGACAACAATGCCATTAAACACAAACGCATGGCTTAGTATCACCACCAGGCTAACTGACTTGTAGAACAAATGACCTGCACTCTTGTGGAGTGCATTCAGTGGGCCTTACAAAACAAGGTTGAGTTGTGCCAAGCTGTGGAGAATATGCTGTGGTCCCACCGGTCTTGTCCAAATGCTGTTTCTGGTTTGTCAGCTTTCTAAATCATGAGGGGCATCTGCCTGTGGCAGGATTATGTCCTACATGGTTGAGAGAGTGTCAAAAGAAAAATGATCTGATGGTAGGCGTGGATAAGATTATAAGACCTAAGGTTGAGAAGTTCCAAGCGAAAATGAAAAGCCAGGATGTTGCCTCGCACAGAGTCAATGCTAACAGTGTGAACATTTCGGTGGGTGATTGCATGCGCGTGAAAGATCCCACTCATGTCTACATTCAGGGCACCCGTTAGAGTGGAATTAGTCACTAGAAATGTTGTCCGCACAGAGGGGCATGAAGTTTGGAACAAGAGATGAACAATGACAATCCATACTCTAAACGCAAGGATAATGCGGGACCCTCATGTGATAAGTCTGACGCAGGGGGCTCAAGTCTGAAAAAAGGAGAAAAAATTCCTACAGGGGTTACTCAATCTTCCAAACAAAGGAGTAGTCGATGCATGATCACTAGACCCATCAGGTTTCGTGATTTGTCATTTGTTTCCCTGCATGTATTCCATGGTAGAATATTGTCAATGCTCCTTTTGTCAGAATTAAGTTGTATTATTTAGCTTGTTTGACTTTGTTTCCTTTTTTCCTGTTTTTTGAATTTTGATTTACTTATTTGCTATTGATTGTGCTATTTGTAAGGTTTGGAGATATTGTGGTAATGTCTCTGCCAACACATTCCACATTCCAGAACCGTATGCCTAGAATGTGGAATGTTGTGTGGGAGGTTGGTGGTGGATAGTTCCATTATTGTCAGGTGCTGTGAGACTGCAGACACTGTGGCCAATAAATATCTATACTCGAACGAGGTACAACTCCAGGTTCATCATTGAGGCAGAGTCACCACACTTTCACTGTACTCAAGCACTCTCTCTCTCATTACCTAGCTTTGGGTAACCCTATTCACTCAAAACCGTTTACCTTCTACTGTCATGAGAAAGGTGGGTTCTCCTTCAGGTACAAGGCCCTTGACCCCATAGCACTGGATTACCACCGTGCCTACTTGTGGTGGCAGCAGCTACCATCATGATGGAGCTCTCTGATACCATAGTCCTGTGGTCTACCGTCACTATAGTAGTGTCATTTTTACTGACCTCCAAAACCCAACATTTATCTAGTGCTGACTCACCCAATATGAGACCCTATTGTTATCTGTAGGTCACATTACTTTAAGTAGGTTTCCGTTACTGAACCCTGCGTCTCTCTTACGTAGCCTCCAGGAAGATGAGACGCATGACTGCCTCGCCGTCACAGCCCACTTGGTGTTGCCTCATAGCAATCTTAAAGACATTCCATTGCCCAATCTGGATGTGTTCCTTTATGTGATGGCTCTTGTTTACACAATGGCTGTGGTTTTCTATTAGGTGGTTATGGAGTATGATCCCAGCATGAGGTCATAGAGAGTAACTACTTGCCCACTGTCCACTCTCTCAGGGGGCTGAACTTCATGCTCTCCCCAGAACTTGTATTTTGGCCAAAGGTATATCGCCAATATCTATCTACACTGATTCTCGTTATGCCTTCGGAGCTGTACATGACTAAGGGTTGCAGTGGGAGCAACAGGGTTTTGTCACTTCTAGCAGGACTGAATCAGAAATGGCCCCTATGTAGCCACCCTGTTAGATGCGTTTCAACTCCCCTATAAAACTACTGCCATAAGTGTGCAGCCCACCAAACTGCCCATGATGAAGTTACTCGTAGAAATGCTCTGGCTGATTTCATTCCCCCGGCTACTTCGATGATTCCTTTGTGCCCCCACTCTGAATCTCCAATGGCAACCTGGCAAGAAGTTACTAAGCTACAACATAACACATCAGAAGGGGAGAAACAGCTGTGGAGGCCGAAGGGATGTAGGTTACATTTGGAGCAGATGTGGCGTACACATTGTTGCAAGGGTCGCCGAGGCCCTCTGTGGACTTATGGCGCGCGCAGGGGTTGGCGCAGCGCAAGCAGTGAAGGAGGCCACACACGGGATGCAGGTCCGAAAGTCTCGCCCCAAGCGGGTGCTTCCTTTTATTCAGCCCTGCAGGCCACGCCAGGCCTGTGGATGTGATGCGGCGATCGGGTCACGACTAGACCGCTAACTATCACATCCCTATCCAACTCACTCTTTGAAAACAAAACAGTTCAAGCAGTTCAAACAGTTCAACCAGTTCAAATTCCAGACACACAGGTTTTGGGTACTTGCGTGGATCCCCCAGATGCGATGACCGGGTGTACTCAGCAGGCAAGTCCCGCAGGTGCTGGCTCGGACAAGGGTTCGGTCTCAGGCTGTATCCCCGGGGGCAGCCACGCAGCCGCGTGCTGCCAGGGGCTATGCCATCTGGACTCAGACCGGACAGTGGCAGGGTGTTGTTCTCCTGAGTCTCGCGGTCTCCGCCGCTTCTCGAACTTTCATTGGGGTCTCCAGTGCTTGGGTAGCTGTGCCATCTGGTTGATCATCGGAGGGTCTTGCGGGGTGTACAGCTGGGACTTCCTTGAACCGTGAAATATTTCTGGACAGTTCTTCTCCTCCTCTCTGTGCGGTTACCATGGTTCCGTGGTTTGCAGTGACTGTCCATGCCCCTGGCTCGTAGTTTGTTCTGAACGTCCCTCCCGGACGACAGTCCCTTAGGAGGACGGTGGCCCCTGTGCGGAGCGTTCTTGGTGTTGCACGGCAGCAGAGGCTCACTTGTTGGTTTCGGCGAGCTCTCCGAATTGCACACCCTCTGCCTCAAGAGGGGGTGGTGACCACCCCGGGCAGGTGGGGAGCAGATCTCTTCTCGGGCCTTGGAGCATCAGTGCCCACGGGCTCTGCTGAGTGGTGCAGTGGGGGTGCTCCGGTACTCTCTCAGGAATTCGTGAAGTCTCTTTTCCGGATCCACCTGTTCAACCACTGCTATACGTAACATCTTGTTCAGTGTACGCATGAAGTGTTCGACATCGCCATTGGCTTGTGGCCACTGAGGGGTGACTCGTCGGTGATGGATTCTTCGCTGTCTTAGGAAGGTGGCAAACTCGGCACCTTGAAACGGTGGCCCATTGTCACTGCGTATCTCTTGAGGAAACACAAACATAGCAAACACCTTTTCCAGGATGGGGCTCACATGGTTCAAAGCAGTGGATGCTACCAGCTCCACTATGTGGTACTTCGAGAATGCATCCACGATTACTAGCGTGTGCTTCCCTCCAGGAAAACTCCCGAAGTCTATGCTCACCTTGAACCAAGGGACGGTGCACGCTTCTTCGGTGATCACTGGGATCGGTCTCTCCGGGGCACTGGTCAGTTGGCATGGCAGGCAGCAACGGACATATTCCTCAACCATCTGCTCCAGTTCTAGGAACCACACCTTTTCCCTCATTCGTGCCTTCATTTTGGTTACTCCTTGATGCCCTCCGTGGGCTAACTGGGTCGCCCTGTGTTTTAGGGCTTGCGGTATCACTATCCTGGACCACCTTAACAGGACTCCGTCACCTGTGGCACTGAGTTTGTTTCGTATCCACCACATCTTCGTGAAGTTTCCGTAGTCTTCTGGGCTCCGCGAATTGTCTTGATGAAGGTAATTCGTCCATGACCCTTCTTGGACGGCTCGGAGTGTTCTGGCATATACGGCATCGGTGGTGGCCGCCTCTTTGACGATGTCCAGGGTCATACTCTGGGGGCATGCCGCAATGTATACCATGTGGACGACATAGTGTTCTGCATCTTCTGTGTCCTCTTGTGCATCTGGCAGAACGGGGTGTCTCAATAAGAAATCTGCAGTGTTTTTGGCTCCCGGCCGGTATACCACTTCCATTTCGTACGGTTGCAGCTGGACTGCCCATCGCTCTATACGCGGAGGGGGGTGAGGCGCAGTCCCTTTAAAGAGAGGAACAAGGGGCTGGTGGTCGGTGACCACGGTGAACGGTTGTCCTTTTAGGTATAGATGAAAATGGCTGCAGGCCCATTTGATAGCCAATGCCTCTCGCTCGATTTGAGTGTAACTTGTTTCTGTGGGTGTTAGTGACTTGCTGGTGAATGCGAGGGCTGCCCAGTGGCCAGGTTCATGTTCTTGGGTTAGCAATGCTCTGAGTCCGACTGGGTTTGCATCAACAAGTACTTCCGGTCTCTTCGCTGGTTCGAAGTATGCTAACGTAGCTTCTCCTAGAAGGGCGTCTTTTATGCCTTGAAATGCCGCTTTTTCTCTCTGTCCCCATTGCCACGCGGTGTCCGCTCTTGTGAGGGCCCTCAGGGGTTCTGCTTGGGTGGCTAGTCATGGGATAAACCTCCCGCAGTACGTGGCCATGCCTAGAAAACAACGTACTTCCGTTGGTGTTGGTGGTGCGGTGGCGTCCTTGATTGCCTGCGACTTTCTCGGGTCCACTTGGATGCCTTCTTGGTTAAACACATACCCGAAGAACTCAAGGGATGGCTGGAAGAACTGATATTTGTCCTTATGCAGGGTCGCTCCATGCTCACTGAGGTGTTTTAGTGTGTTCCGGAGGTGCTTGTGGTGGTCCGCAGCCGTCACAGAGTGGATCAGAATATCGTCGCTGACGTTTAGCACCCCAGGTAGACCTGACAGCATCTCACGGATCGTATTTTGGAATACTTCAGCCGCTGAGGATATTCCAAAATTTAGCCTTTTGTATCTCCGTAGACCTAGATGGGTACTGAAGGTGGTGATGTAACGGCTTTCTTCTGATAGAGGGAGTTAGTAATACCCTGCATTTAAGTTGATTTTTGAAAATGTCTTGGACCCATTAACATTGGCGATGATGTCATCCATCCTCGGCGTGATGTGGCATTCCCTTCAGATGGCTTTATTTGGTAATCTCATGTTGATGCAGAAGCATATGGTTCCTGGTTGCTTTGGTTTTTCCACGATGACCATCGGGGACACCCAGGGTCTAGGCCCAGACACTTTTTCAATGACGCCTTGCTTTTCCAGGGTCTCTAGCTCTTTTTCTGCCAGGGGCCGGAGGTGGAATGGGACTCTTCTGTGTCGCACTGCGACTGGGGCGACTGTTTTGTCCATGTGTAATTTGATGGGGTCGCATTTGATGCGCCCGAAACCCTGGAACAGTTTGGGGAATTGGCTGAGTAGCTCCTCTACCTGGTAAGTCTGGATTCTTCTTGCGAAAGAAATGAGTCTAAGGTCTTCGGCTGTGGGCTGCTCAGTAAAGTGTCCGCTTCCCTGTCGATGACATGAATTGTTGCTGTTACTTTGAGGTCATCTGCCTTGATGAGGACTGAAATTTTTCCTTTTAGCGGGAGAGGTATGTCGGCCCGTAGGCGTAGATTCTGGTATTGGAAGGCAATACTGGAGGGCAAGGCCCTAGACGGCGATGTTGTTGGAGGCCCATGACATTTACAGTTGCTCCAGTGTCAATGACCGCCTTTATCTCCGTTCCCGCCACGCGGATCATGCACGTTGGCTGAGGCCTGCGCCGTCGCTTGTGCTCCCTCGCAAAGGAGATTAAGTACACCTCTTCGTCGTTGTCTTCTGAGGAGTCTTCAGCCGGCTCTTGGTATCTCCTGCCCTTTCTCTGCATGTCTTCGGGTGGCGTTGATTCTGTCACTGACAGCTGTCTTACTGCCCGCGTTGGGGGCCTTTGGTTTCGGAAGTCACGGCCTCTGGTGCGTCTTCGGCATACGGTGGCAAAGTGGTTGGGTATTCCGCAGTTGGTGCATGTCTTTCCTTGTGCGTGGCAGTCCTTCGTGGCATGTGGTTCGTGTCCACAGTATCCACACCTTGGCTTCGGTCTCCTGAATGAGTCCCCATTTTTCTTGGCTCGGAGAGCATCCGCTCGCTCCGTCTTGTAGTTGTTGGGCTGCCCCTGGGGCTTGATTAGTGCTTGGTCCATCTCGTTCGCTCTGGCTGCGGACAGATCATGTGATCTCGCCAGTATCAGCATGTCTTCGAGCGCGATCTTTGGTTTGCGTAGGATGAGGCCTCCCAACGTCTTGTCACGACATCCCTGAATGAGCTGCGCTCTGATCTCTTTTGGTTGGTCATCATCAGTGCACGTGCTGGCGAGTTTGCGAAGTCGGCATAGAATGTGTCCATGGATTCTCCCTCCCTCTGGCGGGCTTGGCGTAGTTTGAACCGTTTGAAATCAGGGTTCAGCTGTGGGTCAAAATGTGCATCTAACGCAGTCACTGCCGCATTATAGTCAGTTGCTGCTACTGTGTTGGGCAGGTGCTTGAATAGTTTGAAGTTTTCGTCTCCCGCGTAGTGCAGCAGCAGGGATCTCTTTACCGCTTCATCTGTCTCTCGGGTTGCGACGAAATAGTTATTGAGGAGTTCAATCCATATTTTCCATCGAGGAGATGCCGTCGCGGGGTCTTCCAGTTCACTGAATGGGGGTAGGACCCCTGAGGCCGTGTGTTGAAAGGGTGTGTGTGTCGGTGCTGCTGCCTGGTCATTGTCCCCCATGGCACCTGGTGGCAGAAAACACTGGGTATGCTGAGTCAGGTAGCGTGCCTTTAACTTGCAGGGTAAGCCCAGTAGAGGTAGTGGCGTGAGGTAGTGGTACAAAACAGCCCACCTAAATGTGTGGATGAGGGCTGGTTCTCTTGCTGCGCAGGTGTGTGCTTTCCTCTGCCTTCTGCAGTTGAGGTTATGTCTGCCCCTTAGGGTGCAGCTTCTGGGGTATATATATCTCTTAGCAGCTCCCCTATGGACCACACACGCTGCTGGGTTCTCTTGCTGCGCAGGTGTGTGCTTCTGGGGCATGAAGTATTTCTTAGCAGCTCCCCTGTGGACCACACACGCTGCTGGGGGCCTTCCTTGGGGGTGTGGCTTGACTGTGGCTG
This sequence comes from Lissotriton helveticus, assembly GCF_964261635.1. Lineage (NCBI taxonomy): Eukaryota > Metazoa > Chordata > Amphibia > Caudata > Salamandridae > Lissotriton > Lissotriton helveticus. The sequence continues at coordinate 357,524,936 of NC_136061.1, forward strand.
CAGGCTGGGTCAGCCTTCATGTGGGTTAGTGCGTGGGAGCGCACTGACCTCTCCTTTGAGGCCGCAGATGCGGCACGGCAGGGTGCCTTCCACCGGGCCAAGTGCTCCTGTTGTGCGCGACGTTGTGCGGCTCACGGCCGAGTGTTCTGGGTGCAGCCGCGGTGATGTGTGCGGCAGGTGGTGAGCGATTGTCTGGATCCCCCACTCATCGCCAGTGTTGCGAGGGTCGCCCAGGGCCTCTGTGGGCGTATGGCACGCGTGGGGGTTGGCGCAGAGCAAGCAGTAATGGAGGCCACACACGGGATGCAGGTCCAGAAGTCTCGCTGCCGAGTGGGCGCTTCCTTTTATTCAGCCCCGCAGGCCACGCCTGGCCTGCGGATGTGGTGCGGCGATCGGGTCACGACTAGACCGCTAACTATCACATCCATGACAGCTGCTTTGTAGGGCCTCCCCCTGACTCGGTATCGGCCAGAGGCAACGACGGACAGAGCGAGGTCTCACAGTTCCTGAGCCAGGTCCAGGAGAGGTGAGGTCTGTTCCCCGGGCACACTGGTTGTTTGACACACCAGGTGATACGGCGGAGTACTAACAGATGATGGAAAATTATATCCTTTTTGTTATTACTGTTTAGCAATTTCACTAATTTTGTATTATTTGTTGCACATTATGCATTACACGCAGTAGTATTTATAAGTCAGAACAGAGGCCCTGAAGAAAGCCTAGGGTCCTTTTCCCATTTAGGCTGAAACATGTTGGCCCCATGCAGGTATTTGGTTAAACTGCAAGGTACATATATTTTTGCACTGTTCTTGTTTTTAACAGGAAGAGGCCCTTTTCAATAAAAATTTTCTGTGGTTCTCTATCCTATTTTAAACTCACCACTTTATATATTTTGTTGCACTGCACTTGATCCCATCAGATCAGAGTCACATGGTCCTAAAGTGATTGTGGGTCGGAATCCCAATGTGATAAAGGGTACGATCAATGTCTCAATGATCTAGTGACACATGACCCTGAAAGGATAACCAAGTGATAATATTGATCATCACAAGACTTTGATGGGAATCCTAAAAGAGTTCCTTCTACAATCACTGGTGGTCCTTTGTTGGAATTCCACGTCCTATGTTATAACTAGTTAGTCTTGGCTTTATCTTGATGTATTAATACAAACATTAAGACAATTCACTAAGAGGTTCTCCAATACCCTCTTCTTTAGACCCCTAGGTTTGTATGTTGTATATGTAGTTTTTTGAGGGATATAACCTAGGCTGGTCTATAAACATCCCTCAGGCCCTCCATAAAAGTATTGTTGTTTATAGCTGCTTTGTAGCGCCAAGGATTCTACTCCCGGATCTTGCTCACATGCATCATGCAACGGCGCATGTCAGCAAGGAGGGAATGATTGCTGCTATGGTTCACCCCAAATTTCCCCACAATGGCACAGCAGTATTGTTACACCAATCAAGTGGATTTCATAAACATGCCTAAATGTCACAATTATGGATGTACTTGTTATTGTTTGTATGTTTTCAGGGCGAATAGAAGCTTCGTCTATATTAAATCTAATGCGAAGACAGTACAAAAAATACTGCTAAAAGACTTTATTCCTCTGTTTGACATTGTACTATCCATAAACAGTGATAATGGAACTCACTTCACTGCCCAAATAATACTTGACATTTGCAAGGCTCTCCAAATACAACAGAACATTCACTGTGCCTATGGCCCCCAGTCAGCTGGGAAGGTTAAGTGAAATAATGAGGTGCTTGAAAATAAACTTTCAAAGATATGTACATAGACTGGCATCAAATGGCCTAATGCATTGCTCATTGTTCTTATGAACATGCGAGCTACTGAAAATAGAAAAACAAGCCTTAGCCACATGAGGTCCTCATGGGCAGACCGATGAGACGCCCTGTCTCACTACCAGTACCCCTATCTATATTAGATATACATTTGGCTGATAACATTTTCTTGAATTATTGCTGTGCTTTAATAAGTTGTGTAAAGACCTTCGATTCACAGGTATCTATGGCTTTGCCCAAGGAACTCAGTCAACCATGTCATCAACTTCAGCCAGTAAATTGGGTGCACATAAAAGTGGACTAGTGAAAAACAGCTGTGCAGCTTTGGTGGAAAGGGCCCTTCATGATATTGCTCACAACCAATACATCAGTCAAGTGTTATGGACATACGTGATCAATTGTAAAAAGACTTGCTCTGGCTGAAAGGTAGAGAATATCTCATGGTGCAGGTGCTAGCAACCTCTTCCCTAAACAAGCATTTGCAATGCAATAGGTCTCGCATTAGGAAAGTTTGAGCTATTTGTATTGTAAATAACAATTTTTGTATTTATGTGTTGGTTTTGAAAATAGCGAAATTAATAGCTTTCTCATTTACAATGCCAATATTTTTAACTTTCGCAAATGGGACACCTATAGCATTTGTAATGAAATATGTGTTATATTTATGTGACTTAGATGTATTGATATTACAAATAACAATGGCTTTAATTTCTTTTAATAATTAATACTTAAATAAAAGTTATTGTAATTTATAATGGCAATAGCTTAAACTTTTGTAAATAACTTTTGTGAAGATTATGTTCAGTGTATTTCATTGTGATGAAAATTCAAGAACAGAAGTTAAATATTAACATCTTTTTGTGACATTTGTAAGAAAGCTTGAAACATTGAGAGAACATATTTGAACCAGTTATTGTTGAATGGTTGCACGGATGGATGCTGTGGTGGCGCTGAGTGATGTTGTGGTTGTGACGAGTGATGCTGTGGCAGTTAAGTGATGCTATGGTAGCGCATAGTGATGTTGTGGTGCCCCTGAGTGATGCGATAGATAGAGTGTAATTATGTGGCGTGTAACTATGTGGCACTGAGTGGTATTTGGAGTGTATGTTGCAATGAGTGCAGTGTAATTATGTGGTGTGTAATGATGTGGCACTGAGTGGTATTTAGAGTGTATGTTGCGTTGAGCGCAGTGTAAATATGTAGCATATACTTATGTAGCCCTGAGTGGTATTTGGAGTGTATGTTGCGTTGAACGCAGTGTAATTATGTAGCATATAATTATGTGGCACTGAGTGGTATGCACTGAGTGGTATTGTGTGGAGTGTATGTTGTATTCAGTATAGTGTAATTGTGTGGCGTGTAATTATGTGGCACTGAGTGGTATTGTTTGGAGTGTATTTTGCATTGAGTGCATTGTATTTATGTAGCATATAATTATGTGGCACTGAGTGGAATTGTGTGGAGTGTGTGCTGCATTCAGTGGAGTGTAATTATGTGGTGTGTAATTATGTGGCACTGAGTGGTATTTGAAGTGAATGTTGCATGGAGGGCAGTGTAATTATGTGTCGTGTAATTATGTGGCACTGAATGGTATTTGGAGTGTATGTTGCATTGAGTGCAGTGTAATTATGTGGCGTGTAATTATGTGGCACTGAGTGGTATTTGGAATGTATGTTGCGTTGAGCGCAGTGTAATCATGTTGCGTGTAATTATGTGGCACTGAGTGGTATTTGGACTGTATGTTGCGTTGAGCACAGTGTAAATATGTGGCATATAATTATGTGGCACTGAGTGATATTTGGAGTGTTTGTTGCATTGAGTGCAGTGTAATTATGTGGCACTGAGTGGTATTTGGAGTGTATGTTGCGTTGAGCGCAGTGTAATTTTGTAGCATATAATTATGTGGCACTGAGTGGTATTATGAGGAGTGTATGCTGTATTCAGTAGCGTGTAATTGTGTGGCTTGAGGGGTTGTGTGTGGGGTTTGTGTGTGTGTGTGGGTGTTGTGTGTGGGGTGTTTGTGTGTGTGGGGGGTTGTGTGTGTGGGGGGTTGTGTGTGTGCTTGTGTGTGTGTGGTTGTGTGTGTGTGGTAGTGTGTGGGTGTGTGTGTGGGGGTGGTGGTGTTGTGCGTGTATGGGGTTGTGTGTGTGAGGTTGTCTGTGTGTGGGGATGTGTGTGTGGGGTTGTGTGTGTGTGGGGTTGTGTGTGTGTGGGGGGGGTTGTGTGTGTGTGTGGGGTTGTAAGATTGTGTGTGTAACATGGATCCATACATGGATCTGCAATACTGAAATGGCTGATGGGTTCGAGTACTTTTTGAATTGGATGTGGATGTGTATGTGTGGGGTTGTGTGTGTGGGGTTCTGTGTGGGGTGTGTGTGTGTGGTCGTGTGTGTGGTTCTGTGTGTGTGGGGGGTCTTGTGTGTGGGGGGGTGGGGTGTGTGTTTGTGGGGGGGTGTTTGGGGGGGTTGTGTGTGTGTGTGGGGTTGTGTGTGTGGGGTTGTAAGATTGTCTGTAACATGGATCCGTACATGGATCTGCAATACTGAAACGGCTGATGGGTTGGAGTACTTTTGGAATTGGATTCAAGGCTATCTGCAGGTCCTTGTTCGTCCAAATATACATAAAACTTTTCAAAATGTATCCTCTTCATACCCAACTCAAGTACTTATGGACCCTGCCCCCGAAGCTACCTTCCCAGTCAGTTATATCTCAGCTCCAAAGATGAAGCAAGAAGGTTACTAGAGGCATGGACCCTCCTTTATCACAATGGGCGGACACCACTCCACTCTCAGTCCTGTCCAACTAACAGTAAACTGAATCCAGAGTAAATGATGGGGCAGCCACTCCGGCCACCAGCCAGCCTAGAAGCAAAGCTGTAAGACTCTAGTTCTCTAAATCAACCCGACATCCCACATATCCCTTGGCTAAAACTCATAGTAGTATTTGCCCTTTACATCAAAGCCCAACGCACATGCAACAATTTAGAAAAGAATTGTGGCTGTACATGGACATTTACTATTGTCAAACTAGTGTGAATGATAGCTGTGATATGATGCATAGGGGAGAAGAGTGGCAGCACATTGCAGTTTGTATCTATATGCAAGCAATCCCACTTCCAAATACACAGTTACAGTCTGAGTAAAGGAATATATACTCCCCCAAAATGCATCAAATGCTGTGTTCTAAGAAGATTACTGTGTGAACACTTCAAGCACATTTTACTACAGTTGTTGTTTCTCCTTATCTAAACTCGTTGATGCTCCAAACACAATCTTAGCAAGAAAGTCTGTCAAAATGTTAACTATTGTTTCTCCCAAGGCTTCAAAATACATATATATAAAATTGTAATCATCCAGTTAATACACACATTTAAATACTGTTAGTAGAGGGACTTGTCTTGCATCAAAAGAAGAAACAAGCATTTACAATGCAATGGTCTCGGCAATATTAAAGGTAGAGCTATTGGCATTGCTCGTGACTTTATTTTTTTAAATCATAAATAAATGGCATTGTCATTTACATTGCCAATAGCTTAATTGTTAAATAAATGGCATTGTCATTTACATTGCCAATAGCTTAATCGCTTGCAAATGCATGACCTAGTGGAGAAGTGTGGCTCACTGGTTAGAGGAGGCAGACCTAGAAGCAGAGGTCAGCCCGGGACCAGGGTTCAATTCCCGGCTCGGCGGGGTCTTGAGTCCTAAAATGTCCATGGACTTGACAATTCTCGCTCCGGTGCCTACTCGATTCACGGGTTCACACTCTGCGACTCTGGGCAATAGCTTGCTTAATCTCCACAACGGCCCCTCGCGGCGGGATGCCTGGCTTTCACCTTGCGGATACCCTGCCGGGGTTATCTCACAGGGGAATACCAGGACGGGTTCCCTAAGCAAGCGCTTAGAAACCGCTTGGTGATTTGCGCTATATAAATTCCTGTACATTTACATTTACATGTATACCCACACAGAGCCACACATACAAAGCCACCCACCACCACAGAGCCACCCACACAGAGTCATTCACATAGAGCCACCCACACATACAGAGCCACCTACAAAAAAAGCTATCCACACAGAGCCACCCACACACAGAGCCACACACACACAGAGCCACACACACAGAGCCACAGACACACAGAGCCACACAGAGCCACACACACACACAGAGCCACCCACACACAGAGCCACCCACACACACAGAGCCACCCATACACACACAGAGCCACCTACACACACACACACACACAGAGCCACCCATACACACACAGAGCCACCTACACACACACACACACACACAGAGCCACCCACACATGGAGTCTCACCTATAACTGAGTCTGCTTCTTGGAAAGCGGGAAAGAGGCAACCCTTTGATACCGACTCATGTACAGGGAGGGACATGTATGGGGATAGAGAATGGTATGAGGGAAAGATAACTGGTGTTAGGTCAGATATTGGGGAGGGGTGGACACTAAACGACAGACACTGGTGAAGGGGAACAGACACTGGTGAAGGGGAACAGACATTGGTGAAGGGGAACAGACACTTGTGAAGGGGAACAGACACTGGTGAAGGGGAACAGACACTTGTGAAGGGGAACAGACACTGGTGAAGGGGAACAGACACTGGTGAAGGGGAACGGACACTGGTGAAGGGCAACAGACAGTGGTTAAAGGGAGCAGAAATGTGTTAATGGGAAGAGACAGTGTTTAATGGGAATAGACAGTGGTTAATGGCAAAAGACAGTGGTTAAAGGGAGCAGACAGTGGTTAAAGGGAACAGACAGTGGTTAAAGGGAGCAGACAGTGGTTAAAGGGAGCAGACAGTGGTTAAAGGGAACAGACAGTGGTGAAGGGGAACAGACGCTGGTGAAGGGGAACAGACGCTGGTGAAGGGGAACAGACGCTGGTGAAGTCAGTGCTGCTGAGGGACTGGTACTAGTGTATGGGAACAGGCAGACACCTGTGTGAGGACAGACACTGGTGTTGGGGCAGACATCAGCGGTGAGGGTGGACACTGGTGGCGGGAGACAGAAATGAGTGTAGGTGGCAACAGATGTACGGGGAGGGACATGCATAGGGATAAACACTGGTACGAGGGACAGATATTGGGGGAGGGGTGGACACTAAGCAACAAACGCTGGTGAGGGGAACAGACTGGTGAATGGGGTCCTGTACTGTTTAACAAAGAGAGAAAGAGGTGAGCTGTGGGACAGGTATGGGAGCGAGTGAGATAAGGGAGATGAGACAGGCAACAGGGCTCCCCGGCATACTGAGGGGGTGGGAGACCGTGAGGAGGAGACAGAGTGAGACATGAAGAGGGGAGGGTGCGCGGGAGAGAGAAGGGAAAGGAGATTGAAGAGAAAAGAGGGAAGGCCAGGAAAGAGTGGAAAGAAGAGTGAGCGGAGAAAACGCGAGTGAGAGGATGAGACACGGATAAAGGAAGCAAGAATCAGGGGATGAGTGCGCAAAGTAATGAGACACGGAGAAGGGATTTGTGCGAGCTCTGAGTGGGATCAGCGCAAATAATGGGGGGCAGCGGGAGACGGGAGGGGGTGGAGACAGGCGACAGGGCTCCCCGGCATACTGAGGGGGTGGGAGACCGTGAGGAGGCGACAGAGTGAGAAGCAATTTCATCCGCATTATAGGAAATTCTGTAGCTATAGCTGACAATGTATTTGTCGGAGACAGCAGCCACACCTCCTCTTCGTGCCTAACAGTTAACCCCTCTAAAAAGAAGACACATGTTCAGGGAGGAGCAGGGGCTGCCGTGGGAATGGGGGATTGGAACTTTAGACCAGTGGGCCCTGCAGATCCTTCGACTGGGACGCTCTGTCCCATTCAGCAGAAAGCCTTCGCTCGTCAAGCTGTGCCTGTGCACTCTCCCCTCACAGAACCATCTTGATGAAAGAACTTTCTGAACAAAAGGGGGTGATAGAACAAGTTCTCCTCTTGCAAAGAATCAAGGAGGTCCCCAAAAAGTTCAGAAAACCGTTGGCCGACACCCACAGTCCACTACTATATGAGTAGAGAGGCTGTTACTTTAGCTCCATAAAGAGGATTTACCTGCATTCATCTCTGCCGAGGATATGTTAATTTTCGGTAGTGTAATTCATGCTAAAAATTGAACAGTTTCGTGGCTTTCTCTTTCTTAACGCCTAGAAAATTGGGTTGAATGAATGTCACTGGCGCCATTTGTCCCATTTTTGGATCGTATTCACTTCCGATATTGAGGTCACGGGATTTGAAACCTTGGACAAGTTCGTCATGAGGAATATGTGGAAATATTCACTGACAGTCCGTTGCACACCCAGTCATATATAATGAAGGTTTAGAGTGCATACTACAAAGTCAAAGACTTATAAAGACGCATTCGACAAACACACGGCGTGACCTATAGAGGTTAATTTTGAATCAGCGAATGAATGATTGACATCTTTGGTTAAAATAAAAAAAGCCTCAAGGAATGTTACATCAACACTATATTTTACATCAACACTATTCGGGCAGAGTCCCGTCCTCCCTCAAACCAAATGCCATCTCAAAAAAATTAACAGTCTGCGCAATGCCTCTTGGAATTAAAAGCAGGGCCGTTCTGCGGGCCTTGGATCCAGAGGCAGTGGGGGATCCTTTCAGGCACCGGGGATGGTGGGCACATAGTCACATCAGGGCCACAGGAAATCTCCCGCCCCCACATTCCCCAAACGTGCAAAATAATACACAGACAACGAATTAGTTTGGGAAAAATTTGCTGCAGGTTTATTACATACAACATATGTAATGAAGGTGGGTAAACATTACGGGCGATCCCGGGCCGGCTGCATTCTCGCCACCTGCCTGCCTGTTGAGCCGAACAGCACAGTGGCGAACCACCCAACTGCTGTACAATTAGAATATAAATACTGACACGCCCCTTGTGGGGCGTGACTAGGCAAACCCCCGGTTGCACAGGCCCACAACCGCCCGAAGGACTACTGGGGCGCCGACACGAATTCCTGCACCTCCCATGAGGTTACAGGTTAGGCTCTGGCACCCATATGTGCCCGCTGAAGTACATCGTTTGCACCTCTCTTCTTCCGGATCGCCCAGTAACTCCGCTTAACTCCAACCTGCAACGATAAATAGACACATTAACAAACCTCCACAATTCCCTCATACAGACACTCTGGGTTCGAGGAAAGGGAGGGAAAAGAGTGTCCCGACGAGCTCGCGACGGCGTCCGGAGCGGCAAAGAGGCACTCCAACGGGGTACAGGAACTTAAGTACCCATGGAGGCCCCTCCCCGCCGCCCCGGACGTGAATCACCGCCAGCAGCCGCCTCCTCCAACCAGTGAGGAGGTGAAGCTGAACATCCTGCTGGGGGGCGGGACGGCCCTCCGAGACTAGTGGCCCGCCCTCTCAATGGCCACTGCGTGGCCTCGGGCAGGCGCATAGTCACATCAGGGCCACAGGAAATCTCCCGCCCCCACATTCCCCAAACGTGCAAAATAATACACAGACAACGAATTAGTTTGGGAAAAATTTGCTGCAGGTTTATTACATACAACATATGTAATGAAGGTGGGTAAACATTACGGGCGATCCCGGGCCGGCTGCATTCTCGCCACCTGCCCGCCTGTTGAGCCGAACAGCACAGTGGCGAACCACCCAACTGCTGTACAATTAGAATATAAATACTGACACGCCCCTTGTGGGGCGTGACTAGGCAAACCCCCGGTTGCACAGGCCCACAACCGCCCGAAGGACTACTGGGGCGCCGACACGAATTCCTGCACCTCCCATGAGGTTACAGGTTAGGCTCTGGCACCCATATGTGCCCGCTGAAGTACATAGTTTGCACCTCTCTTCTTCCGGATCGCCCAGTAACTCCGCCACAGCCTGTGCGGTGGTACCCGCTGCCGCACGGGCCCCCCCACCACTGCTACTCCTCATTACCTGCAACCTTTGCTCATTAAAGCTTCTTAAGATCTAGGAGGAACAGGTCGAAGCCTGCGGGCGTGAGAGAACACCATCCTCCTCGAGGTAACCCTTGACCTTGTCCTGAAACATCTTGTGTTTGCTGAATACCAGGCCCCTCCGTTGGGGGAATCTTTTCACGGCCCCCACCACTTAGATTTTAGGGAAACCTGTAACCTTTGCTCTGCAGAGCATTTCAACGGTCTAAAGAACAAGACCAAAACAACAGGTGAGCGTTGGACCCTGTCCACCTCGAAGCGACCTGATCCTGACATGAACATTACATGCCTGAAGTCACCCAGGCCCCTCTGCCCCTAATCTGCAGATACCCCGGGTGTTTTAATGCTACGCAACCAGGGTGTAACCTAACCCGGATACCTGAAGTCATACCACTAACCCGGTTACCTGAAGTCATACCACCAGGTAAATGACAAAGTGATGAGGAGGGGCCCCACTACTGAAGGTGCTTCGAAACAACAATAGGCGTTCCAGCACATGCCCAACAACTCAACCACACCCTTTCACAACAAGCGACAGCAGGCGATACCCAGCAAGTCACACTCCTGCTGTACGCCGTTCTCCGCATAACATGGAGAAAGTGTGCTTACAATGATGCTTGTGCAGCGATACTCGAAAGAGCACAGGGGCATCGAAGTGATAAATACATATTATACTATATACCTGGGCGATGGCTTTGCATACGCCACACGGGATTGAACAGGTATTAACAGCAGGCATCACCAGCCCTCTCGGGTTTAGTCTGGAAGCAGCTTAGACCACGCTACTTGTAGATAGCTTGTCTGTAAGGATGACTAAGACCACCAGCAGGGATTGCTGGGACAGAAACCAAGTGCCCCGGTAAGATCCCGACCTGCGACAGACACGCCCGCTGACACCACAAGCCCACTGACATTAGTCAGCAAATACCCCAGGGAACGAATCCCTCTACAGCAATAGTGTAGACTAACCATGGTTCTAGAGGTAATACCCCTGGAAAGAGCCCAAGAGATAAGGGGGACCTCCCCTGCTGATATCGCTCCCTGAACAAAACCATAGCAGCACCAGCGCATGATACTGATACCCGCCACACACCTTCGCACACAGCATCCGCAGACAACACCCAGTAGTGTACTACTTCTGGTGAAATGCTAGGCACAAAACAACTGTAAACTGTGCCTCGTGTACGCTTGAGCAACTATCCTCAGGAAAAGTACTGCAGGCTATTTTAAGTGATCGGTGCACAATAGTATAGCTTGAGTGGTGGACTCGCATTTAGGTAAACAGCCGAAACACATGGCCCCAGGAGGCCGGAGACTGCTGGACCCGGACTGCTTAGATCCGGAGACTGCTTGGACCCTGCTGCCAACAATAAGTAGCTTTCTAAAAGTTGACTGACGACCCCCGCCAAGGGATGAGTAGGCTGAACCAAAGAGTTCCACCTCTGAACTTAAGCAGCATATACCCCCCGGGCAGAATCCCTCTACCTCAATAGTGTAGACTATCCCATGTGCGTGGAGGAGGAGGGCAGGGGAACCTATCCCTGCCAAAAGGCCGAAGCTGTTGGCCCAAACAATTTCGCCGGCCAAGGCCACTCACGCTGACATAGGACTGTGTAGATCCTACGCTGAGCACACTATTTACATGAGACTGAAGGGGGTAGAGCTATCCCTTTGTGCTAAGAAGTAGTGCAGCTGAGTTCCAAGCGGATCATACTCTGATCGCAGAGAGGAGCTATAAGCACGCCCAGTCATCTCAGACGCGACAGGGCTATGTAGCTTAACCTACATCTTAAACGTCAATGCCTGCACCGACATCCCACTTATTCCAAGAAAACTGGCATAGCGAGCCCGAGATACCAGACCGCCACGAGAGTGGGGGGTGTCCTGTATTGCTGCCCTCGAGGCTCGTACACCTAAACAGCCCCAACGCATGCATCATTCCTGCAACAGCAACTGACGCAGACCAAGGTCCAGGCACCACTGCTTCAGGGTGAGTCTGACGTGCGTAGTGCTTCCGTTTGAGCGCTTGTGCTTCTAAACTCCTAGAATACAGGTGATGAATGTAGGGAAAATACGGAGTATCTGTTCCTTGACTAGTGGGGTGTACTTTCCTTAATGTAACAGGACTAACGGGGAGAACCGCAGGCACCACATGTTCACATGCTTTTCGCCCGGGGACACCTTGATCCCTGCGAACTCTAAGATCGCATATCTGAGTAGACCTGACACCACCAACATAAGGGATTGCATGGACTGGTACAGGGCGCCACCAGGACTTGGAGGCAACAACACCAAGCCTGCTCAAGTTGGGAGGAGACTGACCTCCAGTATCTGACAAAGGCATGCCCCGCCTACCGGGCGGTCAACACCTATCCTGCCCTAGTTAGAGGCTCCCAGGACCTGCTGCCCAAAGTGACCTCAGGAGAGGAACGAACCATGTTTGCAGCCGGAAAATGGCTAGCCCTCCCCCAGCGAGTGCGGCAAAGGCATGCCTGAAAAGGAGAGACTGACAAGTAATAAAGTTGTAATGCCTATGCTATACCATGCCCCACATAGCATGTCTGAGAAAGTACCGCAAGGAGCCTGCTGAACACGAGAACCGGCTACTGTCTCTTGCAATGAATGCTCCCCGGACTTGCACACCAGTTTTGGTCCATTGGTAACTTTCTGACCTGTAAAGCATTAAACCTCTCATGTACATTGAAGCTTATGAAATTACCCGAAAGTCACGTGTCCTGCTGAACGGGCAAGAACGCACATGGTTTAGGTGGTTCCTGCATAGGAAACAGACTACCAGACAAAGGTCTGTCCGCCCTCGCATAACTATATGCGTTCACTGTGGTGGGACAAGGCCCTCAGAGCCGCACCCTAACAAGGTCGAGTCCGAATGACAGAAACCAGGAGCAGGTCAACTACCTACATTCACATAATGCGAGGGACAGGTAGAAACTGTATTACTTATTTTGAATATGAGTCAAAATGACTGCCGCGGGTAGGGAAGTTCTCCAGCGTGGTTCCGCATAACAAACAGAAGCTCCTGAAAATGAGGCTGTCCCCTCACCTAACAGTATGCGTACACTGTGATGGGCCAGGCCCTCAATGCCGCACAAAACCAAGGGCAAGTCTGATTGACAGCGACTAAAGCAGGTCAACCCCCTACCTTCACGAATGAGAGGGACAGGATTGCATAATCTAACAGTAAGTAAGATGACTGCTGCCCTGTTACTTTGCTCCTGAATTAACATGCCCTCGCTATTGTTAGTAAGGAGCCCCCTAATCTAGTATATATATTCCCCTAGGCCCAGGAAAGTCCACATCGGGGAGTTCAGGTGATATGGAAGTCTGCCACAACAACATGTTGACAACATGCTACCCTCTCTCTGAGTTTGGACCGCTAGTGAAACTGCGCCCCACCATATCTAGCATAAGACACCCCAGGAGAGATGGCCCAAAGGACAGTCATAAATGAATAACTCTCACAACCAGGAGTCTGGTCGTGCAGATTCTATCAAAAGACTGGGTGTGAACATAAAGATCTCAACAATACTTGCCGGCAGCCACAACCAGAGGCCTACCAGAGGCTACCCAAGGGCGTCTACAGGCGCGTGCCCACACGTGCTCTTATTCACACTAGCTTAACATGCCAGAGTAATAGTCATGCTTGCATGCCCTGCATAGTCCGGCTGACCCAGCTGTGGTTGGCCAACCCCTGGAGCCTAACCAACGTCAAAGAATGCGAACACAGAAGGGACCTTCTAACACTGAAGTACCCCTGATATGCAAAAGATCCCTTGTATGCAATTCACGAGCGCAACGCCGGCTAAATTGACTCGCTGTGGACTAGCAGGCTGCAATGTACACATCGTCATTCGCCGACGCACCAGGAGATTACAGCCTCATCATGTGGAAACCTGGGTATTTGGACAAAGTCGACAAAATTGTGAGGGCATACATCTGCAAGAGGAGCAAGTTATCGCACCACCCTCGGGGTGCTTGCCGCGGCAGATTGCAACACCTAGAGGGAAAAGTATACACAATGTGAAGTCGTGGCCAGAGTGCTATCCCCCGCGGAAATATGAAAATTATGTAAATGCACACGAGAACAACCTAGCGATACGGCAAGGCGCAATGTATCCACCCGGGGGGGGGGGGGGCCCGAAGAAACAGGGGCCCAGTTGAGCCCGGGCCAAGCGACTACCCGGTGAGACCGCGAGACCTCACCTATTGCATCGGCCCCTGTATATGCGCCACCCCCTGCCTCCGATCAATTACCCGATTGGGCCGCAACAGATATTCAAAGGACCATGTACTGCGGGGAAAAGGAATACCGTCGCTTGCGCACGGGGGGGGGCAAACTGCAGAACAAACCTGGGCCAACGGATGTGCTAAGGACCATGAATCTTGAGCCTAAGGCCCCCTCACAGAAGCATGGCTGAAATGAAATGCGCCGAGAACTAAACATTCAACTCAAACAGTTGCTACCCTACCCCTGTACCGCCATGAGGCCACCCCATGCCCCCCAACACCTAGTGCCACTCACAATTAGCGCGGATGCTACGCGCAAAACCTGACGAGGCCTGGAACGGGCCACCCACGCAGGGTATAAGAAGCACCCCGCAAAACCGCGCCCCATAGCACGATGATGGCACTGTGCCGCATAGACATACTCATATCATACTGGCACTGCTGGGGGGGTGGAAAGGCGGACACCAGGGCGTGCGCGCCAGGGATGGGCCTGGAAACCGATCTGCAAACCGAACGCGCATTGCAGAAACGCAAGACACGCAACACCAGCACGTGACGGGTGAGAGGCTGAAAAATCACCCCTGCCCCTCGGCGGAGGGGGCAAGACTGCCAACCCACATCGTGGCGGCGAGGTCCCAGGAAGCAGAGGCCACCTGAAGACAAGGTGGACGGCACGGGACGAGCCAGGCTCGGCGGGAGCGCAGCCGCAGCAATCTGTGCACCGTGGGCACGAGCGGAGCTCCGCAACTCACACAACCCCGCTGCACTCCAAACACACCACGAAAACCCCCCCACGCCGCACGAGGCCCCGTCGGGAAATGAACCACGACTCGTGGCAAGCACCACGCCCTGCCTCGCGCACGGTGAACCACCCATGGGCCCACTGCGAAATGCCCCCGGAGCAGGAGCCCACAAATCAAGACTACAGATCAGCCAAATCGGCGAAGGACACAAGGCAATCCCGCTCAATAGAAATCATACCTCACTCGCGATCTTAACTTGTAATGATTGATGTTTGAGGCAACACAAACATCTGCCGAAACCCGGGATCGAACCAGGGGCCTTTGGATTTTCGTTCTAACGCTCTACCAACTGAGCTATATTGGCCGCGGAAAAACAAGCACAGCCGACCAAGGCCATACATCCGGGGACACACCGGAAGATTCAGTCCTAAAACTGAGCAAACCTACCCGCGCTCGCTGGGGGGGGACCACCGCTCCGCACTCACAACCACCCAGCCTCGGAGGCCCGGGGTGGGCGCCATGGCCGATGCCATACGCCCCAGTCCCCCAATCCCCTCACAATGAATGCGCGGGCAGCCACAATTAAAAGCCTGTGTTCGCATTTTAACCGCTTGAGCAATGGTAGGGGACGTGCCACGCTCAACTTGTGACCATGCGCCCCTGTGCAATGCCTTAACGTGTAGAAGCGGGCACATTAACAATGGGAACACTGTCCCTCACCAGAGAATGTCAAGATGTTGACTCTGAGACTTGTGCATTATGAGCGTTTACCTAAAGGAAAGAAGTCCATCATGAGAAAATGTCGAAAATTAGGCACCGACGGCACATACAGCATGCTCTCAGAGACATTAACCATAGAAAACAAATGAAATGAAGAGCTGTGACACAGTGAGCAGTAACGAACAAAGTCAGACCGGGCTGAGGAAAGGCTCCCTGTCACACTCCAGACCGATTTTAACACTAATTGAAGCGCAATGGCATTGAGAGTTCTAAACACAAAGCTAACAAGCGTAGAACCTGCAGAACGATTCCATGCAAATACGGGGTCGTTCTGGGGCAGGCCTGGCTGAAATGTCCTGCCCGGAGAATACAGCAGCTAACGCCTGCGCACGTGTTTCCCATCTGCTCCCACTGCTTCTTTCATAACGCGCTGTGCCTGACCATAAATAGAACGGCCTCGCAATCGTTATATGTATCCGATCCTCATTATGCTCTAAGCATACCGTGCACCCTTCGAACCTGCGCCACCAGAGGCAGACGGCATTGCCACTGAGCTATAGCTCCCTGGTGATAACGCTTAGAACACTGCCTGGAGCTCCGGCGGACAGCTAGTGAAGGCCAACGCTCCCCTCATTCAACCGCTTCTCCATGCACAACTATCTGCTAGAGTGTATAGCACCAACAAGACCCGGAGGCATGAATTCACAAGTTTAGATAGGCACGGGGGTTATGTGACTTGGCCAGAATCACACGATGTTGAGACACATTGCCGCGGCTCGAACCGGCTCCCTAGATTAGGGATCAACCGACAGGCTATCCTTCGCAATCAAACGCTCGTGAGATACATTTATAATAGACGCTTAGACAGTATAATGTGCGCCTTGGAGAAACAGGCACACAACACACGGGCAGCGCCAGTGACCGCACATAGCACGTAATTGTCGACGGACAAGAGAAAATTAATAATACAGGCAAACCTACGCGTAAACACACCGCCCCTGCCCGGCCCGAGTGAAGAAATACCCAAGTCGTCCACTCAGGGGCCGGGTCGAGACCGTAGGATGTGCTCCGGCCTAGCGGGGCACTACATTTCCCCCCTCCTTCAAAAGGGACACCCCGTTCGGCCCGACCGGCGACCCTGTTGGCCACTAAAATCATCCACCCCAGGTGAGAAGGCACAGGGTGAAAAACAGTATCACCGGGGTGGAACGGAAGGAAACCGACCCCCTGCGCAGCCCTTTCGCCACGTGGGCAAGCAGCATGGCCCGCTCCCCAAAGGAAGGGGCGGGTGGAGGGGGGGGGGTCGGTTGAATCTTTGCCGCCTTACGGCCCCTGCCTCCCCAGTGGCCCGACACTAAGCGGGCCGCCTCGCCACAACTCGACCTTGCATGGAGGGAGTAGGCGGAGGGGGGGGGGTAGGCCCGTAGGCCCCACTCACCAAAAGAGTGTCCCGACGAGCTCGCGACGGCGTCCGGAGCGGCAAAGAGGCACTCCAACGGGGTACAGGAACTTAAGTACCCATGGAGGCCCCTCCCCGCCGCCCCGGACGTGAATCACCGCCAGCAGCCGCCTCCTCCAACCAGTGAGGAGGTGAAGCTGAACATCCTGCTGGGGGGCGGGACGGCCCTCCGAGACTAGTGGCCCGCCCTCTCAATGGCCACTGCGTGGCCTCGGGCAGGCGCATATCTGAGGAGAAGGAGGACTGCATCATGAGCGTGCTGAAAAGCAAAGATATCGCGGCAGGGAGAGGCGGTGCCGGCCGAAGCTCCTGTGTTTACATGCGTGACCACTGCAGCATGCCACCTCATAAAAGCCGAGGGCTTCCCCGCCCAATCAGAGGGTCTGACGCGCTAGGAGCGCCGCTCCTGTGTATACGTGTGCCCGCTGCCGCATGCCACCTCATGGCACTCCCAGTCGGACGCCCCCCGCCACCCTCAGGGTTGCAGAGCCTGCTAAAGTGAGGCCGCTCCGGGCTGTCTCGGCTGCCGGGTCACACTTGACTTCTCCCCCTTCCTTCCTCCGTGTCTGCCGAGTGCAGCAGTTTCAGGCACGGCCCCTCGGACCTCCAAATATTTTTACCAGTGAACTATAACTGGGTGAGCTATACATGTTGGGAATGTTAAAGGGGGGTTAGACCGGTTGGTGGTATTTGGGGCTAGCTCCAAGAGTGAGCTGGACTGGCTGCTGGGGTAATCCGGGGTGGACTGGGTACGGTGGAGTGTTCAACGGTGAGGTAGACCTGCTGGGCTCTTCGGGGTGAGTTATAATACATGGGTGAGCTATACCAGCCCGGGGTGTTCACGGAAGAGTTAGAGCCGCTGTAGCTGGTCACCTGCGAGCCTTATTTGCCGGGGGATGTTCAGGGTGAAGAGTCAGAGCTGCTGGGTTGTTGAGCGGTGAGCCAAACTCCCTAAAGCGCCCGGAGACGATGGTGGCATCTCTGAGACCCACCTCGTATATTTTAAATAATTGTTAACAATAGGTGGACTAACAGCTGCACTTTCAAGCCAGCCATAAACAGTGCATATTTTGTGCTGCCCTCTTTTATTGTGTTACTGGATTTATAAACACAAAGAAACACAAGGCTAAAGGGAAGTGAAGGGTTCTTTTATCATTCGAATCACCGTGGTCCGACTGCGGCTGCATGGTCAGGGTCATGAAAGGTGTTGTAAAAGTTCAATAATACCGAGGGTCACGATACTTGGGTACAAAACATAGATACACTTGTGACAAATTAAAACTCAGAGCAGAGGGTCAACAGTAGATCCAGGGGGCACGTGGGAGCTTCGTTCGAGCGGCCCACTGCCAGTCGGGGCCGTTCGGTGATGGGTGTGATGAGCCCCGCATCTCCCTGAAACCAACAACCCGGGTCTTGCACTCACCGGGTCTCTGCAGGCACCGGGTCTCTGCAGGCACTCACCGGTTTTCTGCAGGGCCCCTCTCTCTTTCTTGCTTCCGTTGCAGGGCTCTCTCACACTGCGGGATTCTGACGGCAGAGTCACCGCAGCCCTTCTCCAGCCACGGCAGTCCTGTGAAGCGTCTCCTCCCCTGGGGGCGCCATAAATGTCAGTCTCCAACTTTCATATATCGCTTTCCATTGCGGGTTATCGTACTTCTAAGCGCCTTCAGTGTTTGTTAAATTGGCGGAAGGAACAGCAGTCCGGGATAATTCAGTGCCCAGGGTCACACAGTGACGTAGCCAATTCACATCCTGGATATGAGCGTAGATCCACAGGTAGGGCAAAGGAAAATGGCAGCACTGCTCCCTGGTGGTACGGAGGCCACAGCTGCAGAAAGAGGGCGACTCAGTGCAGGCGGGGTGTAAATGCAAAAGGCACTCATGTAGATGTTGGGGCCACACAGTGTAATAGGTCTCCTTTGTTCACCCCAGGCAAATTAGCCATGATCTCGCAATGCAGGCGGGACCGCTTTATTTTTATGCAGGCGACTGCCACGTTGGTCCTCCAGAAATGGCGGCCTCAAGCTTCTGAAATTTTTCGGATTCGGGGGCGTGTTTTGCTGTCCTGAGTGACGGACGACATCACGAGCTAAAGAACAGCAAAACTTACGCCCCCGAATCCGAAAGAGACGGGGCTAAATTTAAGTGATGGCCCTCTCCTCCAATGGCTGGCCTCCGTTTAGGAAGCCAGCCAATGGAGGAGAGAGGAGGGTTAAACGACCCTACTAAGAAACATAAGATCTCCTCCCGGAAGCTGGCAAGCCAGCATTTCCGGTCCTCGACCTAAAAAGAGAAATAAATATGGACTACAGACAGATGACTTGGCATTCCTGGATAACAACAACTCAATTTTAAACTTTACCTCTCCAATCCACTATAGATCTAAACAATTAGTTAGGAACGATAGATACTTACTGATTCACAACATCCTGCTAAAAGAAGGTGCTAGTGCTATGAAATAAAACGACACAGGAACTTCAAGTCACCACAAGAACAGACATTAAATGTAAACAAGAGTTGCAAGCCCGTGGAGTTTATGGACCACACAGTAACATGAGATGTTTCAGACCTTTTACCATTCAAACCTTCACTTCATCTAAAGTTAACTGGGTACCTCCTTTACTAACATGGAACGCTAGAAAAACAACGTTACAACAATGAGGCTTTAAAAAAACTGACAAATCACGGAGATAGAGGGTTCTTGATCCCCCATGAATCTTCGCGGCCTTGCACTATGTATGAAAGTATTGTCACAAAGATTGTCACTGGAATACGGTTTACAGTAGCTAGTGTGCATTCACATCGTGGTGATCCTTTTGTGTCAGACAGTGTAATAAAATGAGGGTTCTAAAGTGCATCCCGATTGTAAACCAGCAGGCACTGAGCCAGGAAGAACCCCTCATATAGCCACTGGCCTCAGCACACCCCCAACTTCTACACCACCCCCGAACATGGAGCGGCGAGAAACTTCAATGATGCCTCTGGCAGTGGGGCCCCGGCTCGACAAACTGCACTGTCTGAGCCAGTAGTGAATGCCCCTTGTGCCTCATCAATATGCCCAGAAAATGCGCTCAATGACTCAAAGTCACCCCGCTCCTCAAAAACACATCTTCCGATTTTTCCAAGTGTGAAAAGTGTCTCCACGAGCACGTCAGTGCATCCTGTAACATAACGACTAAAACGTGGCCACCCAGGTGTATGATCAAATATAATTCTTGTTGAAACTTGGAGAATACAGTCTTCAAAGCAAAACTACCACTAAGTTACTGCATATTGTTGACAGTGAAGAACATTTAAGGAAAGAAAGGCAGCATTATGCTGTTGCAGATCCTATTAACAGACTGCAGCTCGGTCGAAGTTAAATGCTTTCAATCGACAGTCTTTACCCAAAATACTGCTTTAGTGTGCACATCAGTTGGCTCCTGCCCCTCTCCGTCACGCTAGGGGCGTGGCTTGTTTTCAAGCTATTTCACCCTGTGGTTGCGCTTGTTTCGGCGCGCGCTAGGAGCCCGTATCCACCGTGCTACATCAGAGGCTCGCGCTCCTGCCGCGCTGGTATCGGCGACCGGGGCTGGACACGTAGCTGCTCCCTCCTGCCATGATGCCGGACGACACACTGCTCTTCGACCCCCAGCTGCTGCTCGACTGCTGCTGCCCCCGGCTGCTGCTGCTGGACTGGAGCCTGAACACGGTGTCCTTCCGGCGCATCGAGGAGGTGGTGGTGAGCGACGAGTGCCGTGGCCGCCAGCTGGGCAAGGGTGTGTGTGTGCAAGCGGCAGCGGGGGTGTGTGGGTTCTCTATGTGTGTGTGTGTGTGCATCTGTGTATGCGCACCGGCGGCCGGGGGGGTGGGGGAGTCTCTATGTGTGTGTGTGTGTGTGTGTGTGTGTGTGTGCGCGCGGCGGGGGGGTTCTCTGTGTGTGTGTGTGTGTGTGTGTGTGTGTGTGTGTGTGTGCGTGCGGCGGCGGCGGGGGGGTTCTGTATGTGTGTGTGTGTGTGCTTGCGTGTGTGTCTGCTTACAAGGAGCCATGGGAGACAGGAAGCGCACGCGACCTGATCCGTTTACGCGCGCGTGCACATCCCTTGTCTCCTGTCTCCCTTGGCTCCTTGTAAGCAAAACTGACTGCAAAAGAGTCTCGCAGCGACGATCGCTTCGCGATCCGTTCGCAGGTGCGAGACCTAAAAAGACACGGATTTGCCACTACATATCGAAGAGGATGTGACCCTAAAGAATGAAAATGATGAGCGACCCACTCCCCCATACCACCTCTGACCAAGAAAAATAATAGAGTGAGGTACAGCCAGCATGGGCACGGGAAGCATAGTTGTTATTTGCTATAAAAGGAATGTCCTTAATCATTCTATGGTGCTACCCTGAGCGGTTTCTTCCCAACCTGGCCGACAGTCAGAGACAACTGCATTTACAAGTGTTATAGACAGCTGAAAATAAGACTGAAATAATAGCCCGCTGTAATTTTCATTCTCGGGATGCAGAGGATTTTGTACTAAGTATCTTTGACCCTGTCCAGAATCCAAATTCACCTGTAGCATGGTATGTTTCTTTAATAATAGAAGAATGTTGCATTGTAAATAGCTGGCTCGAGACAAGCTAGACACCATATATTTGCACAAGTAATAATACTTTTGTTAATCTTTCTACCATTGTCTTACTTGATAAAATCTATTTCTCTACAATTAATGATGGTGTAAGTCAAGATTGAAAGTAGGTGTGAAAGACGTGGTAAACGCTGCATTATTGGTATAGGGCATTCAACCGCCCAACACTTCACGCAGGGATCCAGAGTGATGGAAAACAGAACGTTCCCTGGTCACTCAATATCTCATCATTAATTCTCCCACCGTGGGGCAGCAAGAAATAAAACATACCTGCCCCTTCGACAGGGAACCACCCTCACTTGGCACCCTACACATCTCCAAGGCTCCCACGATGTTTTTCTCTGCAACAAAAACACGCATTTCACCTGGTGGTCTACACTGATATTCAAAGATATATTTTGCATTGTACCTATCATGCTGATTTTATTACCTGAGTGTAAAAGAGAGGCGAGGGAGCTATAGAGGAAGTGAACATAACTAGTCACCATTGAGTGTGAAGAAGTGTATAGGGGTGTGGGAGGAGTGTGTGATAGTACAAATTCACTTATGAATACCATTGCAGTGGAGGAGGAAGTAATAGGTGCCAAGGTAATGAGGACACACTGGCCGAGGGAGTAATTCAGGAAGGGGAAGGTGAAAGGGAATTAGTAAGGTAAGACAGGCTGATTCTAATATTGCTGGATTTGTTCGATGAGACCGATCAACTGCACTTACAATTCACTTCACAAATAGCAGAGACCATCATCTGGAGCATTAGAAGAACATCTAACACAACTACAAACCTAGTAAGCTGTACATTGCCCTTTTATAGTCTTCACTCTTTTGGAAAGAACACTCTCTGAATTTGCCAGTGACCATGTGCCTTATGGTGACTGGCAAAGTGCACATAATAAAAAGGTTACCTGGGCTCCAGGTAGGCACTAGGCTTGATTCAGTCCTCTCACACGCTGTCACTATCAATGTAAATGGCCTTCTAGGAAATTGACGTGGAAGTACCAATGGACACTAGAAGTGGTCAATGAAGTTTGCTGCCCACAATGCCTGGGAGGCAGCATCAGCTGGCATCCCCATTGAGCTTTGGAAATGGTACCCATGTGGTCACCTCTAACTGTGCCACAACTCTTTCATCTATCTATTGCCCCTTGGAGACAACGAAAGTTATGTATGTGAAGTTACTCTTGGAATAAGCTTCCTGGATCAGGAAGCCAAAGACAACTTCCTTATGAGCACTGGGAAATGCACATTTTGTGGGAATGCGCCTGACAGGACACTGCGTTCTCAGCAGGGTGAGTGTGAAGTCCAAGAGGATTTCTGCCTGGAGCCTTAGGTCCCTTATGTACTCGGACACTCTTTTGTCCTTAGTACCCAGGTAAATGCCATGCCCGCTTGGCAAATTCCTGTAGACCCCATCCTGTACAATGATAGTAAAATAAAGAACACAGAGAACAAATTTAGGAAAGAGGTAAAAAGGATGAGGAGTAAACTAGGTGCTAATATGACATCACTCATTAAAGATAGCTTAGGGACGCTTTTCAGACCAGTATAAATCAGAGCATGTTCATTGCCACAATGGAAACGAAAGGTGATGGGATTCATTCTTCTCCTGGGTGCAGGGAGGTCTGTGTTTGCCCTAAAATTATGTTTTTTCATAATGTCCAGCTCAATCCCTTTGCTTTGGGTAATACTATTATATATCTGCTGTATGACAATAAAAGTATTCATGAGGAGAGGTTTGTAGATGAAATAGCAGAACGGAAGTGGAGGGAAATAGAGGCATATACTAAAGTTATAGGGGCATATTCTCAAGAGCGTGTGATAACCATCGCAAAAGTTACTTAACACAACTTCCAACATCGCATTGTATTGCGGGAAATTTACGCCATGTTAACCAAGCATTCTCAACAAGGCGGTACCATGAGATAGTCTCCAGATAAAGCGTCACCTGACCGTAATAAAATCAACGCCACGCCGCAAAAATGCGAAACGCGAATGCAAAAATGCAAAACGCGAACGCAAAAAAAGCTGCGATGAGGCCAATTGCGATACTTAAATCAGTGAAAACCAGCTACAGGCCTGCAAGTCACACGTGCCAGGTGTAAAAAACCATCATAAAAGTAGAAAAAAAAACTGACAAACAAATTCCAAACAACAGCGAAGCACAATGGATGTTGACGGAGCAAGTAGGAAGGAGAACCAGAACCCCAGAAGCCCTCCAGAAGACCTGCCTGGGACCTCGAGGTCAGGGAAGGCCAAGGAGAAGAAGAGTAGGAAGAAGCACTTCAGTCCGCATGAAAACAGGATCCTGATAACGGAGGTGGTCGATCACCATCAGCAACTGTTCGTCACCTCCACTGTGTCATTGGCAACAAAAAATGGACTATGGCAGTCCATCATGGACAAGGTGAATGCAGTCAGAGTGCTGAAGAGGACAATGGAAGAGGTCAAGAGGGGCTGGAATGACATCAAGCGCAAAGCCAAGCTGTAACTGGCCAACAACTGGAATGCAGCAATGATGACTGAAGGTGGGAGTCCTGCACCACAGGAGGAGCTGGACGACATTGAGGAAATGGTGTCCACAGTCTTCAGTGGGGAGACGGTGACTGGAATCGGGGGACCTGACACCGCTCAACATGACCAAACACAACAGCAACAAGGTGCGTAACGACCAGGGACCGGGGGGACGGGGTGAGAGGGTCACAATGGCACACATGCACAATTAAGTAGAGCACATTTGCGCACAAATCATGCCCCAAACCCCAACACCACCAAGAAACCAATGTACCCAAGTATGATACATCTCAGTACTGTATAAGCACCGAAGGCAAAGGCACATCGCAGGAAAGGGATGAGGGGCAGCAAAACAGAGCAGCAGTGGCCACACCCCCGAAATGCAGCACACACACATAACATGCAGAGCACAGCAACACTTACAACAATATGGCACAAATCGCAACACCTCCGCAACACCTCCACAACAGAACACAGGACACAACTGGTGCCGACTGGGTGTAGACACTGACCAAGCACGAGTGGTGTTGCAGGAAAATGTGAGATGACAATGTACAAGTACGAACACATACAAGTCTGTTGTCCAAATGTCCACTGTCCCCCATCAAATAGGCAGCTCCTCCCAAACAGCCACGATGTACACAGTCATGCAGTCTGTATGTAAACATGTACAATGCGACAACACACATGTGAACACAGTGTTAAACTGCATCTCCCCTTCACATTGCAGAGGGACAATCAACACCTCTTGCAGAGCAGCCCAACCTTCTCTTCTCTGATGACAAAGAGGAGCACCACAGCTTCGATTCCGATGCCCTTCAAGAGTTCATTGACAGCTACGTCAACCCATCTTCAGGAGCAGGGCAGCCCAGCTGCAACGAGGACACCCCAACCCTGCACAGACCACACAGCAGGCAGCACCCACCACCACGGCTGCCTCGCAGGGCCCCCACAAAGAACACATGGCCTTCCAATGCCGTGTGTGTTGGGATGCCAGGAGCAGCTGGCTGAACAGGTGCGGGTGGGATTCGACCGCATGGCAGACAAACTAGATGCCATACGTGGGTGTCTCAGTCCCATCAGCGACCACTCACTGTCCCTAACGGACACCCACAGTCCGCTCCATGCTCTCCAACGAACCATGGCTGACATTGCCAAAGTCCTGACTCAGAGACGAGAATGACTGACTACTCAGAGTGGCTCCATCAAGCTCGCCCGTGAGGTGGGAAACATGCTGAGGCTCATGGAGACCATTGAGTGGGCCAATGCGGAAAGAGCGGCTGCCACGGCTGCACACCAGCGAGTGGTAGCTGGGTTCCTCAATGACCTCACAACCATGTGTGACAGACATTCCACCTCCGGCCCCTGGGGTGTCACTGCCACACAGTGCTGGAGAAAGGCCAGCACCACCCCCATATGAGGGACATGGTACAGCAGAGGAGTAAGAGGCAGATGAAAGTGCCATTGTGGTAAGAAGGACGCAGTAGCATTCATCTCTGCCATATGGCCGGTTTCAGCTTAGTTCTGCCCTCTGCATCATCACCTTCCACTGTCCACCGATGCACTCTGCGACACTCGCCTTGGACATCGCCATGGACTGCCATATTCTGTTTGATCGCCAATGACACAGCAATCAGACTGCAGACTGAACTCTTCCTCGTCCTTTGGACTTGTCATTCCCTGAAGGACTCTGGCTAGCCCTCCATGGGCCAACATCGTCATGTGGGGTTTGCATGGCCCTGTACTCCTCCAGATGCAACACTCCACTGAATGTGCATTAAACATTCCGAATCACACATATGTGTTGTGTCTATGGTCTTTCATGTGTGGTAGTATTGATGAATGTAGGGTCAGTGAATTCCCCTATGTCCATGTGGCTCATTTTGTTGGACTTGGGTTACAGGGTGACACATTGCCGAATGATGTCCGGGTGTGCGCCGACGCAACAACGGGGACACACGCATTAGATCCTTCCTTGTCCAGCCCCATACGGAACCACGCCCAGAGCCCTGTGTCAGGGTCTGACGGATGTGCCTGCCGAATGGACGAATAGGGAGGACTACATCTCCCAGAATGCCTAGCGGTAGGGGGGACGGACCAGGAAGGCATATAGCACATTGGGAGGCTGAGAACCTCGCACGTGATTTGTCCTTGGGAGTCTGCTGGGTGCGGACGCCCTGTCCCCACGGAGCCGCTGCGGAGTTCCTTGTTTGCCTTTGTGTTGAATGTTCAGCTTCGCGGCTGCGAAGCGAAGTTGCTCAGAGGAGTCAGCACGCCTGCGGCTTTACCGGCTGGTATTGCCAAAGTTGTTCTGGTGAGGCGTTAGGAGACGCTGGATTGCGCCTTCCGCGTCCTCACGTATTTTTGGATGAATCAACACTCGGCTGAGTGCTGATGCAGATTTAACTTGGTGTTGGAAATACCTCTTGCTTGAGATTTGGTCGGGAGACGCAGGATTGCCCCTCCCAGGCCGCATCAAGCAGACTGCTCTTAGGGGTTGTTTGGTGATTCGGAACTGAGAGTCAGGAGATGCAGGATTGCCCCCTTCTGGAACTCTCATATCTCTTTATGCTCCGGATGCTTGCAACGATCGCATTGCGGAGAGTGCAGCGAGATAATCCTCTGAATCCTATGGACCTGCCGGTAAGGCTACCTTTACTTTCTTCTTCTTGCCATTCCGTTTTACCAGAGTCTAAGGGAGAGCTACGCTCTATTGCCAATCATTGGGGTAGCGGATCACTGACTACCGATGTATATACTTTTGTTGGAGTCTTATGAGAAAGGAAGACGTTAATTTGTCCACGGAGAACTGAGAGTTTGATGGACCCGAATTTCTTTTAGGAACGTGGGGGTGTGTTTATGGTACGTATGGTGTTGGGGTGTGTATGAGCATGGGGGTCAATGGTATGAGGTACTAAGAGTAACTCCATTCTCGCTCTTCTCTCGTAGATCAATCGGGTAGCAAATGAGAGAAGGATCTCAGAGAGGGAAGGGTTCATTCCCCTGAGCTAATATCAGGTACTGTTTTTGAGCCGAATTAACAGTACAGGAGAGTAGGGAAATTGAGGAGTGTGTACTAACGTATGTCCTCTTTTGTTACAGATGTCCCTACCCCTGCTGCTCCTACCCCTACCTTTCCCTCGCTTGACTGCCTTGGTGCTCTGGTTGTTGTAGCTAGTCAGAATACAGGGACGTCAGAAGGTGGACCCCTTTTGAGCATCGTTCCGACCTCGAGGAGCCAGCAGCCGTGACACCCTGGGGTCATTCTTCAAACTCTTACGCTGAAACTGGCATACACCAGGCCAGCCCACTATGCTTACGCTCACGGGGGGGAAACGACAAAGCTACGGGTGCCAGGTCTCCCCTGTAGTGATCTGCCACAGCCACTCCCTCACGGCTGGTTTACACCTACATCTCACCCATCCAGCACACACGTCACAGCACATGTGACCCTGCCAATAAAAAGGGCTGTGCGCACGTGCACGACGTCATTTCCAACCTCTCTCGGGTTGTATCCGTGTGGTGTGCATGTAGGCATGGGGCCCAGGGGCCTGCGACATCACATTCCGCAGGCCTGGAAGGTGACGTGATGGCGTCTGCACTACGATACCAAATCATAGAGGGTCCATGACTAGCGGGGCACAGACTTGGTGGCACTGGATACACTGTGGCCGGCTCAGGCACACCGCCACGGGATGGTGACTTTAGGTGGACTGAGGTAGGGGCACCTTAAGTGCTGAGCGGGTGTGCAACCTGCGATGATGCCCCGTCCCTGCAGTCCAGACAGCTCAGGTTTTGTGTGCCCTGCTGGACCAAAGTGTAGGCCTGAGCCAGTGGGCAGCGCAGGTCTACTGCCACGCGGCGTCGCCGCCTGGATCACAGAGTTAGTGGTACCCATGAGGCTAAGAGGGAGTGCAGCCTGCGATGGTGCGGGGTGCACTGGTATGTCCTCTGCCATGGAGAAATCAAGACCCAGCACCAAATGTGAGAATTGGGGGCCCGCGGAGCTGCATGATATGGAGGGTGCCATGTCCACGGGGCCCAGGCTTGAGGCTTGCACCTGCACATGGTGGGCACTCATTTCTACACACCGGTGGCGGCAGGTGAGCAGTGAGGCCTGGGTGCGCAGGGGCAGGCATGCACTGCTGGGCAGTGGGAGGGGATGGGATACAGCTGCCTGGGTGTACAGGGGCTGGGGTGCAGCTGCCAGGGTGCGCAGGGGCTGGGGTGCAGCTGCCTGGGTGTGCAGGGGCGGACAGGCAATGATGTCATGTGCAATTGTATGTACTTTGCCATTCATGTATCTGGACTCTGTTTCAGAAGACGGGTCTGTCTCAGATGTGGGACCTGGTGGACTGCACTACATACCGGCACGTGGTTGGAGACACACCGGTGGCAGCAGGTGAGCAGTGTGGCCTGGGTGCGTAGTGTCGGCACTCTCTCTCCCTCTCTTCTTTTCTCTGTGTCTCTCCCCTCTCTCTGTTCGTCTATCTGTCTCTCCCTCTTCCTCTATCTCTCTCTCCCCCTCTCTGTCCCTCTATCTCTCTTTCCCTTTCCCTGCCCGTCTATCTCTCTCTCCCCCTCTCTGTCCGTCTTTCTCTCTCTCCCCCTCTCTGTCCATCTATCTCTCTCTCCCTCTCCTTGTCCGTCTTTCTCTCTCTCCCCCCTCTGTCTGTCTATCTCTCTCTCCCCCTTTCTCTGTCCATCTATCTCGCTGTCCCCTCTCTGTCCGTCTATCTCTCACTCCCTCTCTCTCTCTCCTTCCCTCTCTCTCTGTCCCTTGCTGTGTGCAGGACACACCTTCTCATCATGGTATTTGTCTTGCAGGCTGTGACCTACAGAGTGCCCCGGGGGGGGGGGGGGGGGGGGCAGCCATGTGTCTTCATTTCTGTTCTGTGCTTGTTTTAATACATTTTCATTTGTTGCTTCAAAGTTGAATGTGTGATGCTCATTTTTGTGTCAACGCATGCATGTAATCGGATGTGATTGTGCGTCATCAGGCGGAATGTTTGGTACATGATTCCATGTAGTCGATGTGGCATGTCTTTGTCTGGGGGCAAGGGGGGTGCCCCGTGAGGGGGTGTCCTGGGGGCAGTGGTGGTGGGTGTTGTGGCCCTCTTGGGTCTCCGGGCTGCATGATGAGTGGCTCCATGGCATCTGTTGCTCTTCAGGTGTGGATCTGGGCTGGCGCCCGTTCGTGGTGCAGTCTGTGGTCCGACTTTACACCAGGTCAGAGCAGGCGTTAGTTTCCTGCTGCTAACGCGAATTATCGCCTGTTTTGGGATCTTATCGCCGATGTGGCTGGTCTTTGAGAATGTTGCAGAGTGGTGTTGTCGCTGCTTTTTGCTCGGGAACGCCTACTCTGCATCCCATTAGCGATAGTTGTGGGGGTCCTATGTGGCAATGTTTTTTGCGGCTGCTATCACAGGTGAACTGGTGCTGTGGGCTGTTAGCACCAGCTTGTGAATGGGGAGATATATTTATCATGACTTTGGCTGCGATAAAGTGCCGTTAACTCGGCGATGGCTCCTTGAGAATATGCCCCACAGAGAAACCAATGGCCATTGAAGATGTCTTAAATTGTGCTTGAGGAATTACAAAAGAGAAGAATTGGGGAATGTAAATAAAAAACACAACAGTGCCCATGATGAGACACATTAGAGTGTGTCTGTGTCTGTGTGTGTATGTGTGTGTGTCATTTTGGGAAGCTGGAACAGATTCTAATTGTTGGAAGCCTTGCTTAAAGATTGTTGCACACCAGATGTTAAATATTTTGGACCTGATCAAAATCTTGATGGATGGGATACTCCGTCTCAAACGTGACGGAAATCCCATACGCTGTATTACAAATGCTGTATATCCTATGCTACTTGTAATACGACAGAAGGGATACCCGTCACATTTGTCACAGAGTATCCCATCCTCCTAGATCTAAATCAGGCCCTTTGTTTGGAACAGGCTTCCTCTTATGGGGGACCAGATGACCTTAGATCATGGAGATTTGCATATACACTATCTATATTTTCAGTCTCTAAAGGAGTCTAGTGGTTGATGTCCTCCAGTGGGTCAACACAATTTCTTGATGCGTCTAAATAAGTGAGTATTCTGGTATTACTTGATTAAAGGTTTTTTTTTCTACAGTAAAGTAACTGGTGCTCACATAAAGTGCTCCAATCCCCGTGGGTCATATTTCGCTATGCATAAAAAAAAAACAGAAGCACAAGGAGAGTTTGTAACATGGAGCTGAGGTTGCACAATAGCACACTGTAGATAAAAATCATCATATTCGTAAAGCGTAAACATATCACCCCATAAGGTTTCAAGGGATTAGGGGCCTTCAGGGAGAGCTATTACCCAGAGTCACATGATGCTGAGCTGTACTGCCATCACCCCTAGGGACTGAACCGTGAGCCTCATGCTCCAGAGTCAGCCCCTCTTGCTTCTGTGCCACACCTCTCCCATGACACTGTGCTTGATTGCACTATGGCCTTTTTGGGTTTTGGGGCATGAAGAAAAGTATGTATGTGAGACAGCTAGATTAAACACGCACTCTCATTGAGTTCTTCAGGAAAAAGAAAACAAGCATTAACAAAGTCAGTACATATAGCTTATGTGAGATCTATTGGCTTTGATAAGTTGTCACGTGGAGAGGCATTGGGTGCAAAGGACTGGAAGTCATTATGTGGCGTGAAGTGGAGTGGCATTGTGTTGAGTTAAATTGTGTGGTATGAAGTAAAATGGCATTGAGTAGAGTAGATAGACATTGTGTGTTGTGGAGTGGCTTTGTGTGGCATGGAGTTGGATCGTGTGGAGTTAATTTGTATGTGTGAAGTGGCATTGTGTGATGTGGAGTAGAGTGGTATTGTGTGGAGTTACATTGTGTTTTGTGGAGAGTAGTAGCATTGAGTAGATTAGAGATACACTGTGTGGCATGGAGTGGCATTGGGTGAAATGGAGCGGAGTGGCACTGGGTGGAATGGCATTGAATGTAGTGGAGTAAAGTGGCCTGGAGTGGCATTGTGTGGTCTGGAGTGGCACTGTGTGGAGTGGAGTGGCATTGTTGGTGTGGAATAGAGTGGAGTGGCATTATGTGGCTGGAGGTGGAGTAGAGTTGCACTTTGTGATGTGGAGTGTACTGTGTGGCGTGGAGTGGATTGTAGTGGCATTGTGTGGTATGGAGTGAAGTGAGATTGAGTGGAGGAGCACTCTGTGGCAAGGAGTTGAATGACATTATGTGAAGTGAGGTGGCTTGTGTGGCTTGGAGCGAATTGGTAATGTGTGGAGGGGCGTGGAATAGCGTTGAGTAGACTGGAATAGAATGGCATTGAGTGGGCTGGTATATTGTGGAGTGGCATTGTGTGGCTTGGAGCGGCATTGTATGGCGTGGACTGGCATTGTGTGTTGTGGAGTAGAGAGGTGTGACATTGTATGGTGTGGAGTGGCATTGTGTGGTGTGGAATGGCATGTAGTAAAGGGGCACTGCGGTGTGAAGCAAGGTGACATTGTGTGGTATAGAGTAGAGTCACTTTGTGTGGCGTGGAGGGGAGTAAAATTGTGTGTGTAGCATGCAGTGAAATTGTGTAGTGTGGAATTAAGTGCATTGAGGTGGATTTGTGTAGCATGAAGTGGAATTGCATGGAGTGAAATTGAGTGGCATAGCGTGGAATTGTGTGGAGTGGGGTGGAGTGGAGTGGAATTGTTGTGCTTTGGAGTGAGTGGAATTGTGTGACATGGAGTGGAATACTGTGCCACAGAGTGGATTGACATTGTGTGGGATGGAGGGGAATTGTGTTGAGTGGAGAGGCATGGTATGAAGTGGAATTGAATTGTGTGGAGTGGCATGGAGTGGAATTCTGTGGAGTGGAATGGAATCATGTGGCTAGGCAGGGGGGTTGGAACTGTGTGGTATGCTGTAGAATTGTGTGGATTGAACTGTGTGGAGTGGCATGGTGTGGAATTGTGTGTATGGAATGTCAGATTGGTGTGGAGTGGAATTGTGTCACAACGAGTAGAACTGTGAGGTGTGGAGTGGAGTGGAATTGTGTGGAGTGGAGTGAAATTCGGCGCTGTGGAGTTGGAAGTGTGCTGTGGAATTGTGTGGAGTGGAATTGTGTGGTGTGAAGTGGAAATGTGTGACTTGAGTGTAGTGGAATTGTAGGGCAACTCAAGACTCAAGACCTGGCTGTTTGAGCAGTACCCCTCCCCCCAAGCGCCTTGAGACCCTCCCGGGTGAGTAGTGCGCTATACAAATGGCATGATTGATTGATTGATTGATTGACACAGTATGAAGTGGAATTGTGTGGAGTGGAATCGTGTAGAGTGGAGTTGTGTGGTGGAGTGAAATTGTGTGGCATGGAGAGGAACTGTGTGGAGTGGAGTGGAATTGTGTGGCATGGAAGTGGTTTGTGTGGAATGGAATTATGTGGTGTGTAGTGGATGGAAATTGTGTGGTGTGGCATGGAATTGTGTAATGTGGAAGGGTGGAATTGTGTGGTGTGGAGTGGAATTGTATGGTGTAGAGTGAAATTTGGTGGCATGGAGTCAAATTGTGTGGAGTGGACTGGAATTCTGTGGTGTGGAGTGAAATTATGTGGCATATAGTGGAATTGTGTTGTGTGGAATGGAGTGGATTTATGTGGCATGGAGTGGATTTGTGTGGCATTAAGTGCAACTGCATGAAGTGAAATTGTGTGGCATAGAGGGGAGTAGCGTGGAATTGAGTGGTGTCCTGGAGTGGAACTGCGTGGCATGGAGTGGAATGCTGTACCACAGAGTGGTGTGAAGTGAATAGGCAAGGAGTAGAATTCTGTGGAGAGGAGTTGAGTGGAGTGGTGTGGAGTGGTACTGTGTGGAGTGGAGTTGAGTGGAATTGTATGAAATGGGGTGCAATTGTGTGGAGTGGAATTGTGTGGCTTGGAGTGGAATTGTTTTGTGTGGAATTGAGTGGAATTGTGTTGCATGGAGTGGTGCGGAACTCTGTGGAATGGAGTGGAGTGGAATTGTGTATAGTGGTGTGGCATGGTGTGGAAGTGAGTGACATGGAGTGGAATTCTGTGGAGTGGAGTGGAACTATGTGGCGAGGCAGGGATTGGAACTGTGTGGCATGGAATGGAATTGTGTGGATTGAAATTGTGGGGAGTGGAGTGTAATTGTGTGACATGGAATGGTGTGGATTTGTGTGGAATGCAGTGGAATTGCGTGGAGTGGAATTGTGTGGTGTGGAGTGGAAGTGTGCAATGGAACTGTTTGGCATGCAGTGGAGTAGAATTGTGTGACATGGAGTGGAGTAGAATTTTGTGACATGGAGTGTAGTGGAAATGTATGGAGTGGGGTGAAATTGTGTGGAGTAGAAGTGTGCAGTGAAACTGTGTGGCATGCTTTGGGGTAGAATTGTGTGACATGGAGTGGAGTAGAATTGTGTGACATGGAGTGGAGTGGAAATGTGTGGAGTGGAGTGAAATTGTGTGGACTGGAATTGAATGGCTGGAGTGTAGTTGAATTGTGTGGCATGAAGTGGAGTGGTATTGTGTGGTGGGGGAGTGGATTTGTGTGGAGTGGAGGGGAACTGTGTGGAGTGGATTTGTGTGGCATAGAGTGGTTTGTATTGCATGGAGCGGAGTGGAATTGTCACTCAATCAATCAAACTGGATTTATCAAGAGCTGCTTCGTATTCAATTATGTGGCATGCAATTGGATGGTGTGGAGTGGAAATTAATTGTGTGGGGTGGAGTGGCATGGAATTGTGTGGCTTGGAGTGGGGGAAATGATGTGGAACTGTGTGATGTGCTGCTGAATTGTGTCGCATGGAGTGCAATTTTGTGGTGTAGAGTAGAATTGTGTGGAGTGGAATTCTGTTGTGTTGAGTGGATGTGCGTGGCAAGGAACTGTGTGGCAATGAGTGGAACTGTGTGGAGTTGAAACTGTGTGGAGTGGAGTGGAATAGTGTGGAGTAGGGTGGACTTGTATGGCATGGACGGAACTGTGGGGATGGGTTTGGGATGGAACTGTGTGGAGTGGAATGAAATTGTGTGGCGTGGAATGGAATTGTATGGCTTGGAGTGGAGGGAAATTTTGTGGAATGGAGTGGAATTTTGTAGGCATAGATTAAAATTGGGTGGTATGCAGTGGAATTGTGTGGAGTGGAATTGTGTAGTGTAGAGCGGAATTATGTGGAATGGAGTGGAATTGTGTGACGTGGAATGGAGTTGGGTGGAATGCTG
This sequence comes from Lissotriton helveticus, assembly GCF_964261635.1. Taxonomy (NCBI): domain Eukaryota; kingdom Metazoa; phylum Chordata; class Amphibia; order Caudata; family Salamandridae; genus Lissotriton; species Lissotriton helveticus. The sequence goes on from NC_136061.1 coordinate 357,559,202, forward strand.
TAGCATGGAATGAGACTGTGTGGCATGGACTGGGATCATGGATGGACTGGTCGTGATGGGCATCGGGCATTTTCCCAGCAGGCTGGAAGGGTGGTGGCCAGTTTTGCAGAAGTGGGTGGTGTTTTTTTGTTACTGGGGGCAGTATTGCAGCATTGCGGCCACAAGTGACAAAAACAGCAGTGATGCACCCCTCCTCGGCCCCCACCCCTCCATGGCTGTTCCTACAAAAATGCCAAGGATGCTTTGGGTTCCAAGTCTGGCCCTGAGTGGAAGTGTGTGATGTAGAATTCTCTGGTACAGAGTGCAACTATATGGCTTGGAACTGTATGTAATGGAGTGGAGTGGAGTGGAATTGTGTGGCGTGGATTGGAACTGTGTGGAGTGGCATAGAGTGGATTGTGTTGAGTGGAGTGGAATTGTGTTGAGTGGAGTGGAACTGTGTGGCATGGAGTGAAGTGGAGTGGAATTGTGTGGTGTGGAATTGTGTGGTGTGGATTGGAATGGAATTGTATTACATGAAATTGAATGGCATGAAGTGGAGTGATATTGTGTGTCATGTAGTGGCATGGAATTGAGTGCAGTGGAATTGTATGTGTTGAGTGGAACTGTGTGGCGTGGATTGAATTATGTGAGTGGAGTGGAATTGTGTGGTATGGCATGGAATCATGTGGCATGGATCAGAATTATGTGGCATGGAGTGGAGTGAAATTGTGTGGCATGGAGCGGAACTGCGTGGCATGGAGTGAAATTGTGTGGTGTGGAGTGGAACTGAGTGGCGTAGAATTGTGTGGTGTGGAGTGGAATTGTGGGGCATGAAGTGGAGTTATGTGGCATGGACTGGAGTGAAATTGTGTGGTTTGGAGTGGAACTGTGAGGTGTGGAGTGGAAAGAAATTGTGTGGAGTGGAGTGGAATTGTATGTTGTGGAGTGAAAGTGTGTGGCTTGGAATGGTGTGGATTTGTGTGGAATGCAGTGGAATTGCGTGGAGTGGAATTGTGTGGTGTGGAAGTGTGCAATGGAACTGTTTGGCATGCAGTGGAGTAGAATTGTGTGACATGGAGTGGAGTAGAATTTTGTGACATGGAGTGTAGTGGAAATGTATGGAGTGGGGTGAAATTGTGTGGAGTAGAAGTGTGCAGTGAAACTGTGTGGCATGCTTTGGGGTAGAATTGTGGGACATGGAGTGGAGTAGAATTGTGTGACATGGAGTGGAGTGGAAATGTGTGGAGTGGAGTGAAATTGTGTGGACTGGAATTGAATGGCTGGAGTGTAGTTGAATTGTGTGGCATGAAGTGGAGTGGTATTGTGTGGTGGGGGAGTGGATTTGTGTGGAGTGGAGGGGAACTGTGTGGAGTGGATTTGTGTGGCATAGAGTGGTTTGTATTGCATGGAGTGGAGTGGAATTGTCACTCAATCAATCAAACTGGATTTATCAAGAGCTGCTTCGTATTCAATTATGTGGCATGCAATTGGATGGTGTGGAGTGGAATTGTGGGGCATGAAGTGGAGTTATGTGGCATGGACTGGAGTGAAATTGTGTGGTTTGGAGTGGAACTGTGAGGTGTGGAGTGGAAAGAAATTGTGTGGAGTGGAGTGGAATTGTATGTCGTAGAGTGAAATTGTGTGGCTTGGAATTGTGTGGCATGGAGTGGAGTAGAATTGTTGACGTGGAGTGGAATTGTGTGGAGTGGAGTGAAATTGTGTGGCGTGGAATTGTGTGGTGTGCAATTCGGTGGTGTGGAGTGGAACAGAATTGTGTGGAGTGGAGTGGCATGAATTGTGTGGCATGGGGAGGGGTGCAATTGTGTGGAGTGGAGTGAAATTGTGTAGTGTGGAGTGACATGGAGTGGGTTTGAGTGGAGTGGACTGTAATTGTGGGAAGTGGAATTGTGTGGTATGGACTTGTGAGATGTGGAGTGGAATTGAGTGGAGTAGAATTTTGTGATATGGAGTGAAAGTGCTGATATGCAGAGGAATTGTGTAGTGTGGAATAGAACTGAGTAGAGTGGGATTGTGTGGCATGGAATGGAATGGATTGAAATTATTTGTCATGGAGTGGAACTGCGTGGCATGGAGTTGAGTGAAATTGTGTGATGTGGAGTGGAGTTGTGTGTCATGGAGTGGAATTGTGTGGAGTGGGATCGAATACATGGAGTGGAACTGTGTGGTATGGATTGGAATTGCGTGAGTGGCATGGAATTGTGTGGAGTGCAGTAGCCTGGAATTGAATTGTGTGGCATAGAATTGTGTGCAGGGGGCCCAGGACGCAGACCTTGAGGAGGGCTCCCCTGCATGTGCCTGCCTCAGACGTCCGGCCGGGCTTAGAGGATCGGGCTCCTTCCCCTTGCTCCACCATGGTCCTAGGGCAGGGATCCGTCGGGCCCCGGCAGGCCTCCCTCCTGCTTTGTAAGCCTCTCAAGGTGCCTGGAGGACCCCTGGTCAGAGGTCTGTCGGGGACCCCCTTCCTCAGCCCCTGGTCCGAGCCCCGAGCCCTCTGAAGGGCAGGCGGGAGCCCTCCCCCGAAGGCTCTGGCTGGCAAATTGCCTTTCTTCGGTCCCGGCCAGCTGGTCGCTCCTACCCCCTAGGCCATCTGGTTGCGAGTAATGCTTTCCAATGGGGCGACAAGAAGGCAGGGCTGCCCCTGAAGTCCCGATGAGGGCTCATTTGCCTCCCCGATCCCAGCCAGGACTCCAGGAGGTTGGGTGCTGCTGCGGATTGGTTCCCCTCAGTCTCACGGTGCGCACGGGTTACCAGAACGAGGGGTACCCTTCCTCTGGATTACTAGGGACAGGGTACTCCAAAACCCCTCTCGGCCTAGCGGTCCTCAGCCGGACGTGCCAGGACGCAGACCCCCAGCACGGGGCTCCATCCCCCGATTCAACGTGTGGCGTGGGGCCCAGGATGGGAGCCCACGGGCCAGTGGGATGTCTCAAATTTGCCCGGGAGCCCCGACAGGGTCCAGAGGCCCCAGACTCAGTGTCCTGGCCTGCCGCTCCACCAGCAGCCCAAAACAGGGTTCCACCTGGCCTGAGGAGCGTCACACTGCTTGGCTGCAATTCAGGAGCTCCATCCGGGGCCTCTGAGGGCCTCGGGGAGGGCGGCCTCCCTACCCCGGGCTCTGTCCCCGGCCTGCTGCATGGCAGGGTGTCCGGGACGGTGTCCCGCGTGCCCGAGGAGCCTTTCCCTGTGCTTTGGGCCCGGGAACCCCGGCTGGGTCCAGGGGCCCACCATGCCCCCAGCATGCCGCCATGCCAAGGGCCTGCGACGGGGTCCATTGGTCCTATGCAGACCTCCCTCGCTTCACCTGCCTGTCAAGGTGTCCGTGGGCCCCAGGACGGAGGGCCCACTGGCTCCCCCTCGCAGCCCCATGGCTGAGGTCCAGCTGGGGTCCTGGGCCTTGGGCTTCTGGCCCCCACTCACCCTTTCATTAGGGCACAGAGTGACCAGATGGCCGGGCCCTTCGAGCCCGGTCATCTGGTCGAGCCTTTCCCCTCAGCCATCTGGTCGCACCTATCCCCTCGGCCATCTGGTCGCGCCCAATGCTTTCCAATGGGGTGACCAGATGGCCTGGCATCACTGGAAGTCCCAATGAGGGCTCATTTGCCTCCCCGATACCAGCGAGGGCATCAGGAGATCGGGCACGTTTACGCCTTTGGTCCCCTCTGTCACTTGGTGCACACGGATTACAAGAAAAGGGGGATATTTTCCTCTGGATTACTAGGGAGAGGGTCAGTCAGACCTCCGTGAGGTCCAGCCATTCTGAGACAGGGGACGGCAGGACCCAGGCCCACCCGCTGGGCCCCCCTGGGGCACGGGTCTGTGACTGTCTCTCAGCCCCTTCTTGATGGGCCTTTCCTCTGAGCCTGCTAGCCCCGCTAGCAGGCAGGGACCCGAAGCCAGCATTCCCCGCGTAGGGCGGCCTGCCAGGGGAGGCCCTGGCCATACTCCGATCGATTGGGCACTCTTGGTCCGTTTAGGGATAGACGGCTTGGCCAGCCTCGGGTGTTGTTTCAGGCAAAGAGCTTCCATCCCGCATGGACCGTCTGACTCAAGGGCCTGCTGCCAGGTGGGAGGCCCTTCACCCTACCCAGCAGAGCGAATGCCAAGCGGCCCGGCAGCCTGTGCCCCCCAGTAGTCCGGCCCAAGCGGAAGTGGTCGGATGGCGCCAGGTCGGACGCTGCCATCCGGTAGGTCCATAGGCCCCGCGCACCATGCTGTCACCCCTCTCTGCCTAGCGCATTTCCACAGCAGCTCAGAACGACCCTTCCTAGGGATGCCGCCACCGCCAGGCTACTGCCCCCCTGCATCTCGCTCAGGCTGTGCCTCAGCCCACCTCTCCCTTCCGGGGGAGATGGCTGGGCCTGCCAGTGCCCGTGCGACCGCACCTCTCCACCCCTCCAGCGATACCTCCCGGCCAGGCGGGCGGGCTTCTTCCCCTAGCAGGCTCCCGAGAGGGAGGGGTGTGCGAAAGTTTCGGGTCGGGGAGACGGGCATGCGGCTCCCGAACCCACCCCATCAGCTGGGGCGGCTTCCTGGTTGATCTTGCCAGTAGCATATGCTTGTCTCAAAGATTAAGCCATGCACGTGTAAGTACACACGGCCGGTACAGTGAAACTGCGAATGGCTCATTAAATCAGTTATGGTTCCTTTGATCGCGCCATCTGTTACTTGGATAACTGTGGTAATTCTAGAGCTAATACATGCCGACCAGTGCTGACCTCCCGGGATGCATGCATTTATCAGACCAAGACCAATCTGGGCACGCCCGGCCGCTTTGGTGACTCTAGATAACCTCGGGCCGATTGCACATCCCCGTGATGGCGACGATACATTCGGATGTCTGCCCTATCAATTTTCAATGGTACTTTCGGTGCCTACCATGGTGACTACAGGTAACGGGGAATCAGGGTTCGATTACAGAGAGGGAGCCTGAGAAACAGCTGCCAGCTCCAAGGAAGGCAGCAGGAGTGTAAATTACCCACTCCTGACTTGAGAGGTAGTGACGAAAAATAATAATACTTGACTCTTTTGAGGCCCTGTAATTGGAATGAGTACACTTTAAATCCTTTAACGAGGATCCATTGGAGGGCAAGTCTGGTGCCAGCAGCCACGGTAATGCCAGTTCCAATAGCGTATATTAACGTTGCTGTAGTTAAAAAGCTCGTAGTTGGATTCTTGGGATTGAACTGGTGGTCCACCGCGAGGCGAGCTACCGCCTGTCCCTGCCCCTGCCTCTCGGTGCCCCCTTGATGCTCTTAACTGAGTGTCCTGGAGGTCCGAAGCGTTTACTTTGAAAAAATTTGAGTGTTCAAAGCAGGACGGTCACCTGAATACTTCAGCTAGGAATAATGGAATAGTTCTATTTTATTGGTTTTCAGAACTGTGGCCATGATTAAGAGTGACGGCCGGGGGCATTCGTATTGTGCCGCTAGAGGTGAAATTCTTGGACCGACGCAGGACGAACCAAACCGAAAGCATTTGCCAAGAATATTTTGATTCATCCAGAACGAAAGTCGGAGGTTCAGATACCGTCATAATTCCAACCATAAACGATGCAAACTATCGATTCGGCGGCGTTATTCTCATGACCCGCCGAGCCACTTCCGGGAAACCAAAGTCTATGGATTCCCCGGGATGCGGCTTGGGCCATCCGCTTCCCTTATTACCCCCACAAGGTCAAACCCCTGATGGCCCGAGGCAGGGTCCCTCACCCGGTCCTGTTGTGGAGGTATGCCACCGACATGCCTAGCCTCTCCTCCTTGCCGCAGCGGGGAGGGGGCTGAAGACCGGTCCGCCCCAGGCCCGTCCCGGGGCGCCAGGCTGCGTGCCATGCGTGGCTGTCTGTGGTGTCCCACTGGCTGCCTGTGCATGCACGCCTCGGGTGCTCACCTTCACGGTCAGCTTCTCGGGGAGGGTAGAACCCCTGCCCAGCTGATCCGGGGAAAAGAGGGAGTGCTGCCAGGATGCTGGCCCCCCTGCGAGAGCAGAGACAGCTGGCGTCCCCCGCCTCCCCTACGCTGTGGCGTTTTCTGACTATGACCTCAGATCAGACATGGGACCCGCTGAATTTAAGCATATTACTAAGCGGAGGCAAAGAAACTAACCAGGATTCCCGCCAGTAATGGCGACTGAAGAGGGAAGAGCCCAGCGCCGAATCCACGCCTGCCTGGGAGTGCGGGAAATGTGGCGTACAGAAGACCAACTCCCCGGCATCGTTCAGGGGGCCCAAGTCCCTCTGATCAGTGTTTACCCCGCGGACGGTGTTAGGCCGGTCGCGTCCCCGGCATGCAGGGATCGGCTCTTCTCGGAGTCGGGTTGCTTGGGAATGCATCCCAAAGTAGGTGGTAAACTCCATCTAAGGCTAAACATGGGCACAAGACCTATAGCCAACAAGTACCGTTAGGGAAAAATGAAAAGAACTTTGAAGAGAGAGTTCAAAAGGGTGTGAAACCATAGAGAGGTAAATAGGTGGGGTCCGTGCAGTCCGCCCGGAGGATTCAACACGGCGGGAAGGTTGGTGGCCTGGGTGATCCCGATCCCCTCCTTGGGACCGGCACCCGGGTCCTACCCGGCCCGCAGGGTACATTTCCTCCGAGATGGTGCTCTGCCAGTGGCTATGGAACAGTTGGGAATGCTTTGGGGTGGCAGGTGGCCCTCCGCTCTGGTGTAGGGTGTTACAGCGCCCATGGCAGCAGATTCACCTTGTCCGCGGGCTGAGGGAGATTTGACCACTTCCACGCCCTCCCCGGGCACCCGCTCCCGGCCACCCCTTGGGGTGCGTCGGGCAGGTAAAGGGAGACCGGGCCCCCTGCTCCCGGCACGACTGTCAAATTGGGGCAGACTGTGCTCATTGTACCCCGACCACGTCGCGCCACCGGGCGGGGAGACCCATGCCGGGGTCTGCGGTGTTGCCGGTTACCCACCCGACCCGTCTTGTAACATAGACAAAGGAGTCTAAAACATGTGTGAGTCAGAGGGCCAAGCGAAACCCTGTGGCGCAATGAAGGTGAGGGCTGGTGCGCGCCGGCTGAGGTGGGATCCTGATGCGCTTCCAGCGGTGGGTGCAACACCGGCCCGTCTTACCCACTCTGTCGGGGAGGTAGAGCATGAGTGTGCGTGATAGGACCCGAAAGATGTTTAACTATGCCTGGGCAGGGCGAAGCCAGAGGAAACTCTCATGGAGGTCCGTAGCTGTCCTGATGTGCAACTCCTTTCCACTGCATAGTAGTTTTGATTAGGCGTGGGCAGAGTTGGTGTAGCACCACTGGGCGGAGTTCCACAGACTTATGGAAAAAATCTGTGGAACAGGAGCCCACGTCCTGCGGCCAGCCGAGGGCCCGTGAGCCCGGAACTGGGGTCCCTCATGCCCGGGCAGGCTCCCAGATCTCCCCGGCCTGGCTGAGTTAAAAAGCAGTGACCCGGCCCGGGGCCTGGGTTTCGGGCAGGGCCTGGGGTGTGGGAGACCCCGTCCTGCGGCCTGCCAAGGGTCCGTCTGCCCGGGACAGGGGTCCCTGGTGCAGAGCCCCCGAGCCCTCCAAAGGGCAAGCGGGAGCCCTCCGGTGAAGGCCAGGGCAGGCAGATTGGCATCCTTCGGGCCCAGCCATCTGGTTCTGGCTTTCTTCTTGGCCATCTGATCGCGTGCAATGCTTTCCAATGGGGTGACCAGATGGCCAGGCTGCCCAGGAAGTCTAGTTGAGGGCTCATTTACCTCCCTGATCCCAGCCAGGGCTCTAGGAGTTCAGGCTCTCCATGCCCTGGGTCCCCTCCATCACCTTAGGACAACTGTGTTATTGTATGACAGGTGTACCGCCCCAGTCAAACTCCTCACTTGCCACTGTCCCCAGAGCGGGTTGCACCCAGCAGGCTCCGGGCGCTTGGAGCCAGAAGCGAGAGCCCCACGGGGCTCGCCCCCGGCTCACCAGGTAAGTGACAAAACAATAAGAGTAGTGGTACTTCACCGGCGGCCCATAGGCCTCCCACTTATCCTACACCTCTCATGTCTCTTCACAGTGCCAGACTTGAGTCAAGCTCAACAAGACTTATTCCCTGTTGATTCTCCCAAGCCCATTCCCTTGGCTGTGGTTTCGCTAGATAGTAGGTCGGGACAGTGGGAATCTCGTTCATCCATTTATGCGCATCACTAATTAGATGACAAGGCATTTGGCTATTTCTGTACCACCTCGCGGTGGCTCATTCTGGGTTATTATGCTGCCCATCAGCGTCATATCGGTTTTGCTTCCAACAATACAACATTTGTTCGCTCCGGAGAACAGCCACACTGAACGCTGTCCTCACTGGAACTGGGATCACGTATAGGCAAGAGATAGTACACCCTGCAGTACTATTCCAACAATTTAAAATTGTCTACGAACAGTCCTGAGAACTTAAAGTATGATTAGCAGGACATCAATAATCAATGTGTGGTATGTGGTGATTATGTGTATGTAATTGAGACCTATTCATCATTCAAGACATTTCAATATCCATGATGTACACATTTGTATCTAAATTGTTATAAGCACATGTTTATAAAAAATGCATTTCTATAAATTGCACATCTAACTAGAAAATGCACATCTATAAAATTCTAGAAAATTCACATCTAGAAAATTCATATCTATACTAAATCTTGTGTCAACTATAAACTATTATGTAACTATATGACCATGTTTTAATGAATCAACAGTTTTAAACAATATGCTTTATAAGGGTGACATGTGTGCTGCAAGAAAGTGTACATCTCAGCATAAGCTTGATATTTAATTGTCCATGAATACTTGGCCAAATACCACGACATCCAACAATAAAGCCATGAAATTTTACACTGTTACATTTGGTGAGATCTTTTATTTGCTGTGACAGATCCTGATAGTATTTAACTTTACTCTCAAACGCTGATTCATTGGAATTCTGATAGTTTTCATAACAAATTGAAACATCAATCACTACAGCTGTACCATTTCTGGTAACAACTACATCTGGTTTTCGTAATTCACCTTAATTGTTCTTAACATGAGGTTCCCTATATGCCATCCAACCACACCTTTTTGCTCTATCAATGAGCAATTCCAGAATTTTATTATGCCTTTTTATCCTAATGTCCTTGGTTTTGGGACATAAACCTGAAATATGTGAAATTGTTTCGCAAACATCTTTACATTACCTACATGTAGCAAATGTACGATTTCTTCCCCTAGTGATGGTTTCTCTAGTATATAAAACATTTGCTCTTAACATCAGCGCAGCTATGTATTGATTTTCTTTCATTTTGTTGTGCTTGCTGATCAAGAAATTTGAGGTTGGATTACTTGCTAAGAATTTTATACCATCACCTTGGACAGGGAGATTTGCCCATTTCTCAAATTCTTCTCTTCTCCAATCATATGATGCTAACAAATTCAAATCATAACTCAGAAACCTACTGTATAAAATGTTGTTTGTGTGTTTTGATGATCTTATCATTTTTTTCATTGATTACTTCTCCCGCATACATGAATGAATGAGCTATGTACAGATCTGGAGCTGCCCTGAGGTACAATAAACTACTGACTTTGTTTAGACCAATTGATGTACATAGTTCATACATGCATCTTTCCCCGCTGATTCTGCCAATTCCCTTGGCTGTGGTTTCCCTAGATAGTAGGTAGGGACAGTGGGAATCTCGTTCATCCATTCATGCGCATCACTAATTAGATGACAAGGCATTTGGCTATTACTGTATCGCTTCGGGGTGGCTCATTCTGGGTTATTATGCTGCCCATCTGCGTCAAATCGGTTTTGCTTCCAACAATACAACATTCTTTTGCTCCGGAGTACATCCACGATGAACATTGTCCTCACTGGAACTGGGAGCACGTATAGGCCAGAGATAGTACACCCTGCAGTACTATTCCAACAATTTAAAATTGTCTACAAACAGTCCTGAGAAATTAAAGTACGATTAGCAGAACATCAATAATCAATGTGTGGTAATTAGGTGTATGTAATTATTTGAGACCTATTCATCATTTAAGACATTTCAATAAGTATGATGTACACAATTATATCTAAATTGTTATAAGCACACATCTACAAAAATACACATCTACAAATTGCACATCTAACTAGAAAATGCATATTTATAAAAATCTAAAAATTCACATCTATAACATTCACATCTATACTAAATCTTGTGTCAACTATAAACTAATATGTTAAAACAATATGCTTTATAAGGGTGACATGTGTGCTGCAAGAAAGTGTACGTCTCAGTATAAGCTTGATATTCAATTGTCCATAAATACTTGGCACATTTTAAGAGTGTCCATTAAAGTAGTCAGGCAAACATTTTTCTTGAATGGGAATGACATTTGCAGACCTAGATCAGCAGTACAACATCATTACATTGAGGCCAAATACCACGAAATCCAACAATACAGCCATGAAATTTGTAAGTGTTACATTTGGTGAGATCTTTGATTTGCTGTGACAGATCCTGATAGTATTTAACTTTACTCTCAAACGCTAATTCAAGGGAATTCTGTGTTTTCATTACGAACTGAAACATCAATCACTACAGCTGTACCATTTTTGGTAAACACTACATCTGGTTTTCGTAGTTCACCTTAATTACTCTTAACATGAGGTTCCCTATATGCCATCCAACCACGCCTTTTTGCTCTATCAACGAGCAATTCCAGAATTTCATGATGTCTTTTTATCCTAATGTCCTTGGTTTTATGACATGCGCCTGAAATATGTGAAATTGTTTCGCAAACATCATTACAACACCTACATGTAGCAAATGTACGATTTCTTCCCCTAGTGATAGTTTCTCTAGTATATCAAACATTTGTTCTTAACATCAGCGCAGCTATGTACTGATTTTCTTTCATTTTGTTATGCTTGCTGATGCAGAAGTTTGAGGTTGGATTGCTTGCTAAGTATTTTACACCATCACCTTGGACAGGGAGATTTGCCCATTTCTCAAATTCTTCTTTTCTCCAATCATATGTTGCTAACAAATTCAAATCATAACTCAGAAACCTACTGTCTAAAATGTTGAGTTTGTGCGTTTTGATGATGTTTCCAATTTTTTCATGTAATACTTCTCCTGCATCCATGAATGAAGGAGCTATGTACAGATCTGGTGCTGCCCTGAGATACAATAAACTATTGACTTTATTTAGACCAATTGTTGTACATAGTTTTGGTATACTGAGGCCTCCAAATGACCTTTTTGAATATACAAGACCATCACATGTGTATGCAGGAAGGTGTCGAAAATGTTTGACATACTTTTTTAATGTTTGATCCAGAACATTTAAAGTTTTAGCTTCTGTTCCTGTCATTTCCAATTTAAATGACAGTTTAGGGACCAAGTACTGACACAAAATTTCTATTTTCTGCGTTGGCCTAAGTGGTAGATTATCAAGTTTTTGAGCCCAATTAACAAGAACGACATTAATTTTGTTGTTGCTTGTATGGCCAGTGTGTGGATCAAAGTTCAATCCGAGGTATCTCTCACTTTCTCCTGGATGAATGTTTTCAATATTTTCTTTTTCATCTGCCATGGTTTACAGTTGTTAATCAGGATTTTATCTTTGTGGTGACTGATCTAAATCCATGTGTCTTTTTCACATTATGTTTTAATCCTGTTGTTTTACTGAACTTTTCAATGATTTTCAGATTTGTACTCATTCTTTCCCGGGCGCTTCTGAGTACTGCGATGTCATCGGCAAAGGGGAGAGCGGTGATTTGCTTAATAAGACCATCTGATCTGAATGTGAAGCCCTTGCCGTTTTTCTGAAGATCACAGATCAGAGAATCAATGGCAGTGTTAAATAGCAGTGGGGATAAAGAGTCACCTTGTTTAACCCCAGATTTCATTGGTATTTCAGTAGTTGCTTCGTTGTTCTTTCCCATGAAAAATTTTGTTGAGTCAGTGTATAAGTCTTTTATTATGCCTCTGATGTATGATGGAACTCTGTGCCTTGCGAGACTCTGTATAATGTGATTGTGGCTGTCAGAGTTGAAGGCTTTTGAGATATCTATGAACACTACTGCTAATAAGTGACTGTTTTTCCGTGCCCCTTTTATGATATTTTGCAGAAGAGTCAGATTCAGACAACCTCTCACTTTCATGAAGCCTTTTTGTCTTGTATTCAATTCAACAAAAATTAGAGTCTTTTAGTTAATATTTTTGTTAATAACTTCATGAATGTAGTACCAATGGTAATTGGATGCCAATTACTGATTTTTTTAAGTTCACTAATCGTACATTCTTGGGTATCAATATTGATCGGTTCTTTTTGATACTTTCTGGTACTCTTCTCATCGATAACCAAGACGATAACATTCTAGGCACAAGTCTTGGTTGCCTGCTGTGCACTTTATTCAAGTCATTCAAACCAATCTTATCAGGCCCCACTGCCATCTTTAAATCGGAGTCCTCGAAGGCATTAGTTATTTCGAGTAGTGTAATTTCTTTACAAAAAATTCTAATTTCCCATTCATCTGGTATCCGATCAATTGGCATGCATTTAGGGGTTTTCTTGTTTTCTTTTTCAATTATGCTTTTGTAGTATTAAAAAATGTCATCAGCACTGATTTGACAAGTGGCATCTTCTGCCCCATCAATGATAATCCTGGCAATTTTCTTTTTTTCTTTTTTAAACATTGCGTTGTATTATTTATAACTGCCCTTTACTTTTGCATAATTTTTCTTGTGTGTCCGATTAAGCCTTCTGTTTTTCTTGTCTTTTTTAGTTATCTTGTTTTCCACTGAGGCATTCATGTGTTCATCTTGAGCAGAGTTCATAGGCTCATTATTGAGTTCACTTGCTGTTACAGGACTTATATCAGTGGTGTTTTCTGAGATATAAGTCACTATCTCATCCATCAGATCCATAGCAGCATCGTGTTGCTCTATGTTTTGGGTGTACTTCTCGATTTCTGTGATTCTATCTTCTAGCTCATCAAAGTTCTTGATTTTCTGCGCACGTTTGCGATAAAGTCTCTACGCTTTTCTGTTGTTACTTCCACTGTAACCTCTGGTTCATCGCAAGAGTCATTTTCAGAAACATTTGATGCTTGCAGTACATCTTTTGCTGATTTTTTGCTCGTATCTCTTCTATCTCTTCTTTTTTCTGCAATTTGTTTTTTGTTTTTATTGTCAAAATGTGGAACAGGGGCGTAACACAGGCCCCCGTAGCCCCCGTGCTCCAGGGGCCCCCTCAGCACAGAGCAAGTAAGCACTACACAATACACATCTTTGACCGTTTTTAATCGGTAATTAATTAATAGGTAGGGGTTACGTAACTTACGTTAGGATATGCTCGTTCTAGAATTCATAAATTAAGGGGGGCGTGCTCCAGCCAGGGGCCCTCTCAGCAGAGCCAGAAAGCCCTACACATTAGGCGTGACGGTAATTATTAGGTAGCACTAGCAGCCAGTTATCTAACAAACTTAACGCTCGTTCAATCCTCTAGACTTGTCTTCATAAATTAAATGGTAAACCCTAAAATTTAAAAATGGTAATGTGCACTCTGCGCAGCGTGCAAATGTCTCTCCTGCCACGTCTGCGCGTCTTAGGGTGGGGCAGGTGTGTGACCAACAATTGTCATGCGCATTGCGGCTCGGCAATTAAAAGTGCGCAAGACTGGTGAGGCAAGGAGGCATCCCAGACCAGAGACGATTGAGAGACTGCGTGCAAAGTCCCCATGCTAACCGTGTTTGCCCTGTCGTCTGTGGCCTGCTCACTCGCAGGTGAGTTTGTCGGTTCCAGAAAGTCGGGGTGGAATGTGGGAGAGAGGGAAGTATGCATCATCATGGGCAGAGCGGTCCAGAATTAAAAAACAAAGTTAATATAGGCCCCGGCCCAGTTCTGCGCAATGGAGACCGTGAAGATACATATCTCCAGTTACAGTGAGAGCAGATTGAGGTGGGGCCTGCGGCTTGGGCACCAGTCGCGGGCCGTGGCGTGGCTGGCTGCAATAAATTTAAAAAAATACTCATGAGTCACATGCCTCCCTCCATCCACCCGAGGTTTAGGCGGGACAGTGCTGCAGAAAACAGCTATTATTGCTCCTGTCCGTATCCCCGCACTGGCAGGCAGGGTTCCTTTCATATTTCCTCCTGGGCGCTGCATTGTCTTGTCTCCCAGATGGGTGTACTCGCAGACAGTCACCTCCGCCACACATTTAGGCCTTCTAACAGTCCCACCAGCTCCTTGTAGTCCACTCACAAGTGCCAGGTCTGTTGTGCCTGGCACTGCCACGTAGGCCTCAGATGCAGGCCTGTTCTTATGCCCTTTATCGGGTCTGCACCAGCGTTCCAGTTGTTGTGGTCGCCATTGCCAATGTATCTCCGGCACAACTGCAGGTTTCAGAAGTACGATGCCAGGATTATGAAGGATGGGATAGGGCCAGAGGTAGAGATTGTCACTGTGACAATCATCATGATTAAAAGCTACATACCATCAGCATAGAGAGATGATAGCCACATACTATTGGGGAGGGTGGTGGCAGTAACTGGTATCCGGGAAGGGGTGGCAGTAACTGGTATGAGGGGGACGCAGTAGCAGGCACAGAATTCATAACCCCTAATTTGCATGAAGGCCTTTGGCCCTGAAAGCCCACACAGTAATCTGAGACTAATCCCCTCATCACACAAGCACCGAGTAGGCCACAATAACCTTAATTTAAAGCATGACTCAATACCTAGTCCTCTCGTTATTATCCACCTGCGCAGACACAAATGGTCTTCTGTGCAACACCCCGGGGCCCTATTATCATGACGTGACCACTCATGGAGGCGACTGGATTTCGTGTCACACACTCTGGGTTCTAGTAATCCGTATACCCAATATCACAATACAGCAACGACTGAAGCAAAACTGTATTTATCTGCCTAATCTCCTGTGAGAGCCTGAGCGCTCTCAAAATCTTGTGATAAATGGCTAACAAAAACTCAATCAGCCACGTAATGTATAAAGTGTAATATCACAGTATATTAAGACTGTTTTAAAAAGTCCCAATACAGAATATTCAATAACAGCAGCTCAACTGCCAGTACCCAACAACTGTGTCAACATTTCCACTCTGTCACTGCTTGTGGTGGTATTTTTATGTCAATCCCAGCGAGGTAAAAACTTCCTAAACCCACAGTGCCGCTGAGTCCCAATCCTACTATTCATCTGACTGCTAGAAGCTTCTAATTTATTTAGCTATTTTTACGTTTATGTTTTAGAGAGGTTGCCTAACGGGATTCTGAATGTATACCACACACACGCTTTCTTCTTTATTAGCTATTGTGACTTTCCGATGTTTTGTCACTGTTACCTTTTGTTTCTTATAATTCTCACTCTATTTTATCTGAAATGAAAACCACAAACTGCATGTTTATTTTTGCATTTATTTATTGATGCAAATGGTAAAACTTCTCGTTTTGAACAATGAAAAATCAAGTTCATTCAATTGACTATAACGGTAAACAAGCATGGACAAAGGCAATATGTCTGGCTTTTGTATACTGAATGTACACAAACGCACTAAGCATAAAACACAAAAACGAGCAGAGAGACAAACACACTTACAGGCACCCATTAACAGAGACTAGCAGACAGACACCCACTTATACATTTTGACCAAAAATATACAAACAAGCATAAAACAGGCCAAAATAAATACAGGCCACCATACACACTGGGGTAAATAATGTGCACATAACACTCAGGAGGCACAGAGTGATGCGCAGCAGGATTGATGGCCCAGAGGAGCACAGGGTAATGTGTCAAAGGGGCACACTGTTGTCGTCTTTAGGGGACCACAGGATGATGTGTACCAGATGGAACCCAGGGGAACCCAGTGGTAATGTGCAGGAAGGGATTAATGAGTGCTAGTGCCAGGGCTGCATTGGGTGTTGTTCGCCAGTGGTGACTACTAAGTGAAGTGTAGTTTGTGCATCCGGCGCCAAAGGGTGATGTCCAGCAGGGGACACAGATGACTGTAGAATGTGTAGATTAATAGTGTCACAGCGAGATCTGCGGTATAGAAGTAGAACACATACACTATGCTGTAGAGTAAATAAATATGCAGCCTGGGTCACACACTCCTGCCGGTCACTGCAGTTCTAGTTTGTTAACTTTGTGCAAGAAAGCTTTTACAGTAACTGCCTACCTTGAATATGCTTTCGGACATATTTGATATTTATATGTTTATATAGTGCCCAAATCACCCCGTCAGGGAAATCTCCGCGCTGGGGCAGCGTGCTTCAGCCAGACAAACACACCTCAGAAGATATTGATTTTTAACAGCTTCCTGAAATGTAGGAGGTTCTGGCATTCGCGTAGTTGGCAGGGAAGTTCATTCCTGATGATCATTTATTAATGGAACCTCCAGTGAAAACAGTGCATGACATTTGCCATGTTGAGGAACATTCATATATGAGGAAATATCGCCAAGGACAGACCCCATGAAGAACAAATGAGTAAGCCTATGGACAGAACTGGCCATGAGATTGATTCTATGGGGATGCAGTAAGAAGGTGATTGAGAAGCATGATAGAACATGTGATCCCTCTAAGGGAGATTATGTAGTGGTCTTGTGGCCAAGATGCATACTTTGGGTCGAGGAGACCTGGGCACAGATCCTGGGTTCCCCACTACAGCACATTTTATGATACTGGCTTGGGATGGGTCATTTGCTTTTTTTTCCATCCCTCCGTTTACATAGCTGGCAATATTGAGGGAGCACTTTGGTATGAAATATTGTGGTTTGCAGTGTTATGTACGTAAGTGTGTATTTGCATTTCTTCCATGAGCATCTACTTATGATTGCTCTTGTGATAACGGTAGATGTCACACCCTTTCCATGTTGAACCATGTGGTTGCTATACTTGTCATGTGTCTTAGCTACTTACATTCTGTTTGTGAGTCTAAAAGGTATAAGATGCCCTTGAGCCAATCATGGACAAAGAGCAAGAACATGCTGGATAACTCTGCAGGTTGAAAACACTCTTTAGTGTCCTTTTCAGGAGGTCACTGGTTCAAGGATCATGCCACAGGCAGCTCAGGGCCTGGCTGGCAGTGTCAAGCTGAAGTAAGTCAGACAACAACAACAGCCAGCCGTGCAAACAGCGTGTTAAGTTAACAATTCATTTTTCAGTGTAAGCAGCAACGCACGATCAGCTGCCTGAAGTTCAATCTCCCCTGGGCTGCTGGGCATGGCTGCAGGCTCTAGGCTCAGGCTGCCGGTGGGCAGTGGGCTGCCCGCTGCAACCAAGTGTGTGCCTCACAGAGCCTCATGCCTTGCAGATGGTGTGTGCTGTAGTTTGGCACTGTAAAGACTGACCATGAATCAAGCTCCACTTAAGTTCCTGTAGTGTAGCCTCCACAACATCGTATTGAATAGTGCTTGTGTATTGTTATTGTATTATTGCTCTATAATTTAGATACCTCATAATCGCAATTGAAATGTATGTCGCACATAAGCAATGAAACAAATTTGGCAGCAATGCCGCAGGTACGAGTGCACATTATTTCAAGCGCTTGTTGGCAAATGCAGCCTGCTTTCTGGCAGCTGTGCTTGGTTTGTATCTTGGGGGTAATTTAAAACAGGTGAGTTTCTTCTGACAGTCATACTAGCTGTTGGTTTTGCTGTGGGATTACTGCATAGCTCCTGCCTCAGCCTGAGGATAATGCAGTACTGCCGGTATGGTGCATGTCCATGCCCAAGTCAGTGTCACACTTAGGCAGTTAAGAGGGATCCGTGTGTTGTAACTGTTCATATTGGGGCTGCCTCACATCCTGTTGGGTCTCGTGGATAGAGAGGCAGCCCTGGAGTCCCGGTGCTCTCCTGATTGATTGCTGGCAGGGAGGGGGCCCAATGTGGGCAAAGGCTGGCAATCTTAAGGGTGCCAGATTTTTGGGTGGTGGGGCAAAGTGGTAGGTGGTAGACCGGGCTGCCGGGGGGCCCCCCTCCATGTGCTTTGCAGCGGGCCCTCTCAAGTTTCGTTACGCCACTGATGTGGAACCATTAGCGCATTAATATTTCTCTTGTTTTCATACACTTTTTTCCAATTCTGCTATTAGGAGTATTTCTTCCTGTGACCATAGTTTTGACGGATTGCTGCTTGCCAGAGCTGCTAGTCTAGCCTCATTTAGTGCTCTTGGATGCGCATGCCGAGCATGTAGTGAAACACCAGTCTTTGTTCCAAATTTGAGGTCACAGAAGCTGCACAGGAATGGCAGCTCTCATTTGTGAGGTCTTCCTTTACATTTGGCATAATGGCATGCAACATTGTGGTATTTGGCTTCTTTGTCACATTTTGAGCAATAGGTTTTGAGATAGAAGCCTTTGTGCTTGTTGGAGACATGTTTCCTCAATTCTTTAAAAGTTCCCAATATTTCTCCACACAAGTCACATTCATACTTTTTGTTTGGGTATTTCCAATAAGTGACTTTTTTTGTGTAGTGACTTTTCTTTGTTATTACATCTTTGCTGACCTCGTACACATCGGGAAGATTTTCAAAGTTTGTTGTACCAATGTTATTCTTGGCTGAGGAGGTCACTAACTCAATGGATTCACTAAGGTCTACTGTTGTGTCTTCTTCTGCTACAGAGGGTGAACTAGGGCCTATATCATGATCTGAATCGTAGTTGCTTGTTGCATTGTTTGAAGCGGGTGCTGGTTTGTCAAATTCGGTGAGGAGGTTAAGGATTTCTGGAAAAGACAGCACCTCCTTACGCCATCTTAACAGGGTTTTTATACTCCAGGAACTACCCCATCTGGAATTGGGTTTGTTTGCTTCGCAATTTGCCGCCATGATAGAACCTTGTTTGGCCTGTCTCTATAGACTTCTCTACACAGAGTCTAGCACTACAGGCAGTTACCAGCGGGACCACTGGGAGGTAAAAGCCACTACAATTGAGAATAGGTTAAGAGAGTCATTGAATTTCTTCACTTTGGCATTCAGAGCACTGGGCAGAAATCACACTGCAGCTGGGGCGATCCACAGAAAGGGCCCGGCTCGTGTCCAGTGTCACCGCCATCCTGGAGGGCGGTGCCTCATCCAGCTGTAGCGCACGCCCAGCCCCACTTTGTGCCCCAGCCCGACCGACCCAGCCCTTAGAGCCAATCCTTATCCCGAAGTTACGGATCTGACATGTCAACTTCCCTAACCTACATTGTTCCAACATGCCAGAGGCTGTTCACCTCGGAGACCTGCTGCGGATATGGGTACGGACCGGCGCGAGATTTATACCATCTCCCCTGGATTTTCAAGGACCAGCGATAGCTCCCCGGACACCGCCGGAACCGCGACGCTTTCCAAGGCTCAGGCCCCTCTCTCGGGGTGAACCCATTCCAGGGCGCCCTACCCTTCACAAATAAAAGAGAACTCGCCCCGGGGCTCCCGCCGGCTTCTCCGGGATCGTTTGAGCTTATGCACTGAACATCGCGAGGGCACCCATCTCCGTCATTCCAGGTTTGGGGATCTGAACGCGACTCCCTTTCGCTCGGCAGAGGGCAATAGAGGCCATCTCCTGTCACTTCCGAATGTCGCTTGCCCATCTCTTAGGACCGACTGACGCTTGTTAAACTGCTGTTCACATGGAACCCTTCTCCACTTCAGCCTTCAAAGTTCTCATTTGAATATTTGCTACTACCACGAAGATCTGCATTTACGGCAGCTCCACCCGGGCCCTCGCCCCAGGCTTCGGTGCACACCGCTGCAACCCTCCTACTTGTCGGTGCTCTCAGCACTCGCGACGGCCGGGTATGGGCCTGACGCTCCAGCGCAATCTATTTTCAGGGCTAGTTGATTCGGCAGGTGAGTTGTTGCACACTCCTTAGAAGATTCCAACTTCCATGGCCACCGTCCTGCTGTCTATATCAACCAACACCTTTTCTGGGGTCTGATGAGCATCGGCATCTGGCGCCTTAACCCAGCGTTCGGTTCATCCCACAGCGCCAGTTCTGCTTACCATAAGTAGCCCACTAGGCATTCGCATTCCATGCCCGGCTCCACGCCAGCAAGCCGGGCTTCTTACCCATTTAAAGTTTGAGAATAGGTTGAGATCGTTTTGGCCCCAAGACCGCTAATAATTCACTTTACCAGATAAAACTGAAGGCTCCGAGCGCCAGCTATCCTGAGGAAAACTTCGGAGGGAACCAGCTACTAGATGGTTCGATTAGTCTTTCGCCCCTATACCCTGGTCCGGTGACCGATTTGCACATCAGGACCGCAAACGACCTTTACCAGAGTTTTCTCTGGCATTGGGACGGGCTCAATCGGTCCTGGGCAGTCCTCCTCTGGGCCTCTGGGCCCGAGAGCTCCGGCTGGGTGCTCCCACCCCAGGCTCCGTCCCATGCTGGCCAATTGTGAGACAGCAAAGAAGAGTGACAATGATGCCAAAGGATGATACGCAATGGGCAGGATTCAAGCTTTTTATAGTAAACAATACACTCCCACAGGACAGCGCATGCACTGTTGGCAGGCAAGACATAAAAAGAGTGCCTGTAATTGTCAAAGAACAGAAGGAACCAATCAGAGAAGTAGAAAAATGACAAGGCTCCATGGGAGAGACAAAGACTTGCTGGATGAGGTAAAACAAACAGAGCCAGTGAAGAGAAAGCAAGCAACTGTGAGTAAACCATCACAAGGCCAATGGCTAGCAATGGGCAGAATACATTCCTAGGTGAGCTTTTCAGCATGTCCCTAATATGTCTTTGCAACCAGATAGCTATGCTGTGTGGTAGGTGTTGACCTAAAAATATGGTACCTGATTCACAATTACTTGTCAAAATGAAAGCTCTTCGGGACCTATTTTTCTGCCTCACACTTCTTGTTCTGTGCGCACTGCCAGTTTTAGAACATTTGGTTGAAGTGTGCCTGTTGCAACCTTGATGTCAGTGGGATCTTCAGGCAACAACAATACGCAGATCACCCCTGCAGCATTCCATACGTATCAATCTTATGTGGTTAAGTATATTGGTGAAACAGTGAAACATGTATGCCCACTAATACTTTTAAGTTTCATATGGTCCATCCTGTCTGCCGCAGGGTGTCACTGGAAACAGCACTATTTTTGGTCTTTTCTGCGACATGAACGGGTGCCAGCTGGAAGCTCGCGGAAAGATAGTGCGGCGTAGGAATAATATTTAAAAAAAGTAAAACATGACCTACCTGGTGCTGCCGGCCACCTTGTGCATCTCTGTTCTTGGTCCCGGCAGTCCCTGGAACAGCTTCGGACTCCCCATCCAATCCCCACGCTGCTCTCACGCATGAGAGTAGCGTGGGATTGGCTTGAGCGGGCTGGAATAACGCTCGCTCAGGCACAAGGAGTCTGTACTGTTTCTCCAACCTGGCTGTACAATACAGCTGGGTTGGAGACCCTAAGTGCACATGTCAGTTTGGCCGGCTGTTTGTGCACTTAAAAGTGGACATTTACCACTCCTCCTCACCGCCCCATGGCCTGGCTCTGCCCCTCCTGGCTTGAAGCCAGCAGATGAAAAATAAAACAATTAGTGAAATATCGTTTTATTTTTCAGAAGCTGGCTTTGAGCCAGTGGGGCGACACTCCTCTGCAATTGTTTAGGAGCCTTACTTGCACTAAGGCCCATGACATACTGGTTATGCCACTTCCTGATGCACTTGTTTACAAACATATGTTGCTCTATACGTTTTTGCACCTGGGAAAAATATAAGGCACATGCAACTCAGTCTGAAGTAAAAACAGGATGGGAATATCTTTGGTGTTGTAATCGTCTGAAAAAGGTCACCGCACGCTAGCCCAGAGCTGGGGTCAGCAAGACCCAAGAGGCTATAGAACCACAGATATATTAGCTTGGTTTTGCTGCCAAGCGAGTGTGAACCCTTCCATGTTTTTTTACACAGGCAGGCAGACTACTGTCTACTGACTCAGTTAACTATAGGGACCGATTCACAAAGCTATTTGTGTGCAAGGTGAGCGCACATGTGCAAGGATTCACTTACAAACAGAAAAGGTGAATTTGCACTGATGAAGTGATTTATTCATGCATACTATCATGCAAGCAGAATGCAGTAATTCATAGAGGTGGGAAAGCCAGTTAAAGCAGCTCGAGCCAGATGCCAAGCTCTAGCTCAGCTCGGGGTCCTCCTGAACTTTAAGCCCAAGATGAGAAGAGCTGTCAAGGGTAGAGATGTGGCCCAGTGGGTACAGGTGCCGACTATATATCATCATCACGGTCCAGTTTAATTCCATGGGTGTCAATTCACCAAAATGCCTGGGGTAGATGAAGTGACATTATCTACCTTTTGACCATACCAACCTCACAGGAAGTGACATCATATGACCTATAATCCTGAAACCGCCATAACATGATGCTACATGACCGTAACCCAACAACTTCACAATAACAACATGATTAATACAAGAATACAGACTAATATCAATTTTTGTTACTACAAATTTGGGTGCACCAGGTAATGAAGTCCAGTAGACTGCAAGTAATGTAAAAAAATCCTTTATTTCAAATTCTGTTTCTTTCTTTTCATATAAACAATCAGCACTCAGCCAACGCGTTTCATTGCCTCAAGGGGAAGATCATCAGGGCTGGGAATGACATGTAAAAAGGACATAAATTAAAAACTGGACATAGACCAAAAATCAACTAAGATTGTTAGGAAACAAACAAAATAATGCGAACAAACACCAAAGACACAGGACTGAAACACAAACCCACATTAGCTAGGTCCGGATAGGTTAAATACATATTAAATACATACATTTATAGTTTGACGATAAGTGCTGCAGTACTCAAGATTAAAAACGACCTTGCAACAATCATTTAAAAACAACGCATCAAATGCTGTGCGCATTGAGGTAGCTTTAAGTGTTTAAGTTTCCATGTTTACAAAAGGATATATACATGAGAGGTATAGGCCAACGTCAAAAGACACCATATTTAAACCCACGTATACGTAGGATGAGCTGGACAAGAGGGTAGACACCATATACTATACTAATCTTAGTTAGTAAAAGGAATGGATACACAAAGATAGGTGAAGACACCATATTTGAACCCATGTATCGGTTAGGTCAACTGGACAAAAGAGTAGGTACTGTATCATGTATTGAACTTAATAAGTTTGGGGGAGAGAGGATGATAGGGGGGGGGCCGGTGCATATGCATACCTCGTGGACTCATCACGTTATATCCCAGGGTGATATGTTCCCTTGTCAATACTCCTTAGGGATAATTCAAGAGATTTAAGAATTCTCTCCAGTTTATTGCACCGGAAACCCTTCAAGTTGTCGCAGGCAAAATATGGCCTGTGTGCCTGTGAATGGTACTGTGACCTGAGAGAAACTTGGTAGCATTTCCAACAACCCCAGATGATTTTTCTTTGCTCTCTAATACTGCTGCTCTCTACTGAAGACGGGCTCAACCCAGAAACACGTGTCTAGAGATATACAGCAATGTCTGCACCAACTTTGGTGAAAAACTCCAGCTAATTTTGAAGTAAGTTTGAACTGTGTACTGCATTTACCAGGATGCAAAGGGGGTAACTTTGCTGGGACTGTGAGGCAGTGTGCCTCCAACCCCCATTCTGTTCAAAAGGCTCCCTAGAGCCAGCAAGCTGACGTGCTTAGGAGATGCACCTGTGTGCCTGTGAGTGGTACTGTGACTTGAGAGAAACTTGGCAGCATTTCCAGGAACCCCAGATGATTTTTCTTTGCTCTCTAATACTGCTGCTCTCTACTGAAGACGGGCTCAACCCAGAAACACGTGTCTAGAGATATACAGCAATGTCTGCACCAACTTTGGTGAAAAACTCCAGCTAATTTTGAAGTAAGTTTGAACTGTGTACTGCATTTACCAGGATGCAAAGGGGCGAACTGTGCTGGGACTGTGAGGCAGTTGCTCCCAACCCCCATTATGAACTGTAATGAACCTGAGAGTAAAAGGGTAGTAACCATTAGAACAGAGACCATTTCTGTCTTCGTATATCTATCGTATATATACAATGATAACTTAGCGACAGTAACTATAGATGTAATGCACAGTAAGAGGTTATTTTGGGTGGTATGGGGTGCTTTGGTACAGTGCCACAAAAAATTAATATACATATATATATATATATATATATATATATATATATATATATATATATATATATATATTCACTGAAAAAACCATAGGTTATAGACCATATATAGTTAGGAATTAGCATTTACAAAACCTTGAAAATTCACTGAAAAAACCATAGGTTATAGACCATATATAGTTAGGAATTAGCATTTACAAAACCTTATTTTACTCACACAAAACCATTGAAATTCCATATATAGTTAGTTGCACTAACTATATATCGCGCACCCGCAATCCACTGCTGATGATGTCACATATTACATCATTCATGACATGGTCAGTGACATCACTGATGACATCACTGATGACATCTCAAATGACATCACTGATGACAACATCCAGTGACTGTATGTTTCTGTAAAGTTAAAATATGTCTTACATATTGAAGAATGAGTAGATGTATAAGTGTCTGGACGAAGGATTTAGTAGGTGCATGACTGAATGTATGAGTGAGTGATTACATGTGTCTCACTGAGTGCATGGGTTAGTGACTAAACTGTCTTAATTTGTGCATCATTATGTCTTTTGTTCTGTAAACTGCTGCATGTGTTGATCAGTAGCTATATGAGTAACTATATGGGTTATTGATTGATTGTCCAAGTATTTGTATGGGAGACTGAATGTGTGTGTGGCTGGCTGGGAGATGTGTGACTCTGTGCAGATCAATGTGTTCTTGTATCAATGATTGTATAAGAGAGTAAGTATGTGTTAGTATATGTTTGAAAATGTAAGGTACTCTATGTTTAACTGTATAGATTAGAAAATGGAAGTGTGATTGATTCTTTACAGGACTGACTAGGTGTGTGAGTAACTCCATGGATGAGTGGCAGAGTGTGAGTGTCTGTATAGGTGTATGAGTGCATATGATAGTGTTGTAAAGATGAGTGATTGTATGTATGAATGATTGTATGGGTGAATGAGTGAATGTGTGTGTAGACGTAGGAATCAGTGAGGGCGTATGTAGTAACTAGTATTGGTGTGTCAATGGTTTAAAAAATTATATTCTGTATTTAACACTGGGTGTAACAGAGGTTATATTAAAGTGTGAGGAGATGCATTGTATTGTCACATGAATGATATCATCAGTGATGTGACCATTGATGTCAAATGAGATGTCATCAGTGATGTCATCAGTGATGTCATTTGAGATGTCATCAGTGATGTCATCAGTGATGTCATTTGAGATGTTATCAGTGATGTCATTTGAGATGTCATCCGTGATGTCATCAGTGATGTCATTTGAGATGTCATCAGTGATGTCATCAGTGATGTCATTTGAGATGTCATCAGTGATGTCATCAGTGATGTCACTGACCATGTCATGAATGATGTAATATGTGACATCATCAGCAGTGGATTGCGGGTGCGCGATATATAGTTAGTGCAACTAACTATATATGGAATTTCAATGGTTTTGTGTGAGTAAAATAAGGTTTTGTAAATGCTAATTCCTAACTATATATGGTCTATAACCTATGGTTTTTTCAGTGAATTTTCAAGGTTTTGTAAATGCTAATTCCTAACTATATATGGTCTATAACCTATGGTTTTTTCAGTGAATTTCATTGGTTTTTTAAAAGCTAATATCTGTAGCTGTAAAATGTATTCTTCTTTAAATCCAAAAATATATTTTATATGTTTATTAATAATTTTTTTTTTAATATTTTTTTTTCTTCGCTCCCGCTTCGCGAATCGGGAAGCTTCCCGTTAGCTCACCTTGATGCCGCGAAATAGTCCGCGAACCGGTAAACGTTCCTTTAGCGCAACTGCCGCGTTAGAAAACAACATCGTGACGCGTCGCGTCCGCATGACGTTTCGCGTTGTCGCGTGATACGTCATATGACGTGCTACGTTAGCGTACCCGGAAGCGAACTGGTACGCGAAGCGAGGCGCGAAGCGCAGGTTCCCGGAAGCAAACCGGGAGGCGGCGCAAAGCGTGTAACGTAAACACAGCAGGTCATGTGACTTGGTAATAACACTTTTCATTGGTTCATTTCACTTTTGGTTTCCTAATGATGTAAGACTAGGTCATGTAATCTAAAATTAACACTTTTCATTGGTTGAGAACTATTGTTTTTCCCAAATGATGAAAACCCCTCCTTCTTTCCTCACTCTGACTTTCATCTTTGTGAGAGAAAGACCCTTTGTTACCAGTGAGCAATGGCTTCTTTAGTAGCTTCAGCTGGTGCTTCCCCACCACCTCCACCACATCCAAGGAAGAGAGGACCACCTGCTGAAGTTATAATTCAGCAAGAAGAGGAAGAAGAGGAAGAGGAGGAAGAGCAGGAAGAGAGGCAGTTTTTGCCTGAGGAGCCCAGGAGGTTTCACCTGAAAGAAAATTTTATTTGGCAATTTTTTAAATTTCCCAAAGGCCAGAAAAAAGTAAATGCAAGATACGTAACTTGCCTTATATGTCAAGATAGACTGTCCAGAGGGACCGAGAAGAAATACAGTTACGGAAACTACACAATGCATCGCCATATGACTAGGTGGCATCCTAACAACTACAGTGCTGCACAGTTACGTAACGAACTAGATAATCCCCCTATTATGGCCAGAAGATCTGTTGTACCGGAAGTGACGGGACCAGAGGGCAGGGAGATGGTGCCAAATATACAAATGAGATTCGGGGAAGTAAAACAAGTCTGCGTACTTTGCAATGGATTCATTTGCTACAGAGAAAGCAGCATCACTCTGATCAACAGAGCTATTGACAATCATGCTCATGTTTGTCCGAAACGCCCCAAACAATAAATTCTTTTTTTTTTGTTGCTCCTGTTGAGCCCTTTACAATGAATCGTTTTCGTTTCCCCCCCCCCAAAAAAACCAAAAAAATATATAAAACCGTTGAGAAAAATTCAAAAAAAGTAAAAAAATGTTCAGAAAAATAATAAAAAAAATATAAAACAACAAAAACAATTAAAAAAAAAGTTCTTTTCAGAACTACCTTCCCGTTATAAAAAAATTGGTAGAATATTTGGAACTCTGCCAACCTCTATTTCTCTTGATTCGCTTCCCAGTTCGCTCGCCGGTACGCGAACCGGGAGCGAACCCAAAAATTTTTTTTAAAAAAAGAACAGTAAGTATAAGGGAAGGAAACAGACAGTTATGTTAAAAGAAAGACAGCTATAGGGGAGTAAACTAGAGATATTGTTACCCGTAATCCACTGCTGATGATGTCACATATTACATCATTCATGACATGGTCAGTGACATCATCAGCAGAGGATTGCGGGTAACAGTATCCCTAGTTTACTCCCTATAGCTGTCTTTCTTTTAACATAACTGTCTGTTTCCTTCCCTTATACTTACTGTTCTTTTTAAAAAAAAAAATTTAGATCAGTCAGAAACAGTGAAAGTAATAGAGACAGAGTGAGTGACCAAGAGTGAAGAAGTATGAGAAGAGAGGGACTAAGAAAAATAGTGAAGGAGTAGAGTAATTAAGTAATAGAGAAAGGAATGAGGGAAGTAGCAAAGGCAGGAAAGTGATGCTTAAAGAAATGAAGCAGTGGAACTAATAGAAGTTAAATGTGATAGAAATATAACGAAAAGAGTACAAAACATTTACCTTATAATTGTCGTTAAGTTAGTCATTTGTTCTTTTTATACTTTCAATCTGTGAAAGAGAGAACAAACATTTGAAAAATATTAAAACATGTTTTTAATAAATTAGAAAAGACAAGGGAAAAGATTGAAGGACAAATAGTTTTTCAAGAACTTTGACACTTACAGAAGCCTCTGCTTCTCCATACCCCTACACAGTCCTAAAAATATACATTTTAAACTAACAGTATCTTGATGCAGATGAAGTGAGTCCTATCTTGCAAC
Organism: Lissotriton helveticus; assembly: GCF_964261635.1. NCBI lineage: Eukaryota > Metazoa > Chordata > Amphibia > Caudata > Salamandridae > Lissotriton > Lissotriton helveticus. The sequence goes on from NC_136061.1 coordinate 357,587,147, forward strand.
ATTGTGCATCTTTTGCATGACTGCTGCATCGGTTTCATGTGGCATTGTTTTTTTACAGCATGACACATCTGCCTAGATGCATCATTTTATAATTTTGTCGCCTCATAGCAAATCTTTTCAACCGCGACTGCGTCACAAAAGTGACGCACAGTGGCGCAAAAGAGGCATACACCTATCATAAATCTGTCCCTAACATGTTAAATAATTGATTCAGGATGACAATAAGGTGTGGCCTATCCAGAGGTTTGTTTAAGGTGAGGCCTACTCAGGGTTGCAGATCAAATTTACACTTGTTGAAGAATACAGAGGAGATAATACATGTGAAGGCCTACTAATGAAGTAAGTCATGTCCACTTCACTCTTGAACAAAGGCCAGACCTCTTCTGTGTCCGTGGACAGACCTAAACTTCATCTGCACAATGTCATTCGTAAACTTAGGAAACACAGGTGATGTAATTGAAAAATGTGGAGTTTATTTTCCTCATTTCAGAATCACATCACCTGTGTTGCCTTTGCTTAGGTATCTCATAGTGCAGATGGAGTCTAGCATATCAAACAGTACACAGAAGTTGAGCAGTGTATACAACAATTTTGACACTTAGAAAAGCTTCAGCTTCTGCATGTCCCCTACACAGTGCTAATTATATACATTTCAAAGTGATGGTATCTTGCTGGAGATGAACTGAAACCTATCTTGCAACATGGTGCATATTTTACACAAAAGTGATCCACAGCGGAGCAAATGAGGCGCACGGTCATCATAAATCTGACCCTAACATTTTAAATCATTGTTTCAAGATGCCGATAAGGTGTAACCTATTCACAGATTTGTTTCAGGTAAGTCCTACTCAGAGTTGCAGATGAAATTTAGGTTTGTTGAAGAATACAGAGAAGAAAATACATGTGCAGGCCTACCAACCAAGTGTGTCATGTCCACTGCACTCTTGAACAAATGTCAGACCTCCTCTGTCTCCAGGAACAGGCCTAAACCTCATCTACACAATGTGATGTGTAATGTTAGGAAACACAGGTAATATAATTGAAAAACGTGCAATTTTTTTTGCTCATTCCACAATCATATCACCTGTGTTTCCTTTGCTTAGGTATCTCATTGTGGAAATGTAGTCTATCATATGAAAGACTACGTAGAATATGAGCACTGTATGCAACAACTTTGACACTTACAGAAGCCTCACCTTCTCCATGCCTCCTACACAGTTCTACATGTACATCATAAATGCAAACAGAACAGAATTAATTATACATGTTAAATGGTTTATTTTTGCTGTTCTCAGAATGTATCAAATTTCACTAAAAACAGTGACTTGAAGGTATTCTTCATATAACAGCGGGGAAAAAAAAACACAATCAAAATGATTGTGTTTAAAAAACCCATACAACATAACAAATCAGAATTCAGAACTCCTTAAAGTTAACTTACTTTCCATGACGGCGAAGGATGTCCTATGAACAGCTTACACTCTGTTGTGCTGTTATTACTTTCAACCCGCCACTTTCTGAAAGAAAACCTCCATCGTTTTCAAAAACATGTTACATACAATAAATGACTTCTCGCTCTCTACCACACGTTTCCACAAGGCCAAATCGTGTCAGAGCCATTTATAACTCTTGGAATTCTTGTAAGCCAATCCCGTCATGTTGTATTTCCGCAACTTTCAGAATTAAAATGTTGAAGATCATTTTCACAATCCTGGATTACTAATATCTTACCTTTCTTGCTCACTCATGTTCTACATTTCCTATGACACTGATACTGCTTACTATGAAGCAGACTTACACTATCTCTATGACTACTACAATTATTAAATTCTCTACATCACTTTTAATCACAAAGCAATATAAAACAGTAGACAGCATTGCAGACTTACATTCCCTCTACTCCATGTTTTGATTGGCTGCTTGAATTTGCTTATAAAAAGAAACAGTTTTTCTGAATTCATTCAAAGTGCAGTTATTTCAACATGACGTCCAGTGTTATGGTAAGAAGTTATGTCTCTGTACTACACTTATCCTCAAGGCCAAATCGTGTAGGAGCCATTAGAACTTCTTGAAATTCCTCAGAGCACATCCCGAGATTCTTTCCCTAAAATTCTGGTTTTAAAAACACCAGGTAAGAGTTTTTAAGGTCATACGGCAATTTTTTTTTTTAAATTAAAACAGAATCATTGCAGAATGACCAGCCGTTTCTACACTTTAAATAAGCTGTGTAATGTCCTGATGTTATTGAAGGACCGTCATGATATATAATTGCTGCAGTTACAAAAGTCCTTTCTGATATTGACAACTGTGAAGCCACAACATTTTTAATTAAAGTTGTCAATTTTGTTCCATCAGGCCTACATCGTTGGAACATTAAAATAACATACTGGCCATATGTTCGTATAAATAATGTGGACATCATTTCAGATTTACATTGGCTACACTCCATGTTGTGATCAGCTGCTTCTACTAGTTTATTAAAAGAGACTGATTTACTGTTTGGCAAAGTTAAATATATAAATCTTTCTGAGTCTACACTAGTACTACTTGATACCCTACAGTTCTCGCAGTTATGCTGCCATTGATAAGAAAGCCCAAACAGGTGATCTACATCTACACCTTCAGCATGCAATACATCAAGTATATACATTAAAAACTCCTGACAATCTTGCTGAATATTTTGAGAGAATTGTGTTTGGCCTGAACATCTGTCTAACAGATTTCGAATTTCAGACACACTTTCTATTTTTGTTCTATCTGTGCTACATTTCTCTAGCACAGAATTTAACAAACTGCAAAATCTTTGATCAGAATTGACCACAATCTCTTCTTTTACATTTTCTAGAGAAAACAAAACATTAACCACTACATTAGCATAGCAGTTGACACCAGAACTGTTTTCAAATTGAAAACCAACAACATCTTCAACAGAATCCTTTTTGTTTCTGCTTATAATTTCAGGCTCATCGACTTTTCGTCTTTTTGCTGCAACCTCCCTAGTATTTGTCACATTTCTTCGTTTCCGGCCTACCACACGTTTCTCAAACAAAGGATATTGAGGCAAATGTGGCGCATACTCTCTTCTCAACCTATTGTATTCCTTAACACAATCTAGATCCGCACAAATGTTTGTGACATCACACTCAATCAAGTACAATCCCGATAAAGTTCTAACTCGTGACAATGCCACATATGCCATACCCTCCTTGAACACAGAACTGCCAATATTCACCAATGCACTGTCTACACTTAAACCTTGCGATTTATGGATTGTCACCGCATATGCCAAGCAAACAGGAAACTGCTTACGGCGAACATATAAGTCTTTTACAAGCAAAAATCTAGCAGAGCAACGACCAATTACCTGTACTTCCTCAATGCCATCAAATTTAATTTTTAAAAATTCAATTCCATCTCTATTTCTGTATTTCACAAAATCAACAACATTACCCATTGATCCATTTACCAGACCTCTTTCAACATGTAAATTCCTTCTTAAAATTATACGGCAGTTCAAGCACACATTCAGAGTCTTTTCAAAACCTGCAGTTTTAGATATAGTCTTCTCTAATGAATCCAATTTTGATTTCAAATTCTCAGACAAAATAATTGTTGATCCCATATGCTCTACTCTGTCAATAGCTTCTAGTTTCACAATCTCCTGCTTTTCCAAATGCAACATTTTGTTGTTGAATTTGGCACATACTGCAAGAGTTGGCATCAAACATATTCCAGATTTCTTCTCAGTAATTTTCTGAAAAATATTCTCAGGCACAACATCTTGTTCTGGATATAAATTTGACAGTAATCGTGCATGTAAAGCTTCTTTCCCATGCTCGGTCACTTTTCCAATTCTAACATCTTGTAGAATACTCTTGTAAACTTCATCCTTCGCCTGAAGCATATTTTCATGCAGTTCAGCATAATTGAAGTTTAACCATATATTGACGTTGCCAATGCTCCCTAGGCACTTCCTGGTATCTTCATGCGTGAGCATTTTGAACACAGGTTGCCCTTTCACTGGTGTCAGCTGCAGAAGATCTCCGAAAACAATGATGTGTTTGCCACCAAATAACACATCATACTCTGTTTTGAGAACTTCTTGCATTCTCAAATGCACAAATGCAAGCATGACATTGGAAACCATGCTTACTTCGTCAATGATAAGAAGTTTCATTTTCCTCAAAATTCTTGAAACTTCAAAACAAGCATCTCCAGATAGCTTGTGATATTGTAATCTGTTGTCATGCTCCACTGGCAGCATCAGTAAACGATGTAAAGTAATCCCTTTAATGTTATGTGCTGCCAGTCCAGTTGGAGCGGTGACAACACAAGACAGCGATGACTCTGTCCTTTCCTGCAAATAGCATGAAATTGCTTTAATAAGGAAACTTTTTCCAGTTCCCGCTTCTCCACTCACGTACAGTCGGACAGGCTTCAACGACGTACATGAACACTCTTTCTTGTCATGACTTAATCCATGATCAATTTGCATGGTAACTTCGTCATATATTTTCCTCTGCTCAACGTTGAGTTGTCTTTCCAACTCTTCTAAGTTAACCGCATTCTCCTGAGCATGTGCCATGGCTCTTTCCACTTCATTCATAGCAGTGGCAGCTTCATTTTCGATAACAGGTCCTCCTAGTGGATCCTGACTCAATGAAGCAGAACTCTGACTGTCCTGAGAACTGTCTCTGGCAATCTCGGCTGCAATCGTTGCTTCCTGCTCAGTTTCCGCATTCAACATTTCTACATATTTGGGAAAAGCAGGACATTCTATGGTCTCCTTGGCAGCATTGAAAGAGTCTTCGTAACAGAGGAAATCTCCAAGCAGTTCCTCTTCTGCACGCCAAGGCTTGAAAAGTTGCAAAAGTGCTAAATAGAAAAACTCCTTTTTTTCGGGAGATTCGCCACTCAATTTTCGATGGTTTACCAAGTGGCATTTTCTTTGCTTGACCAGACATCCCTCACTTCCTATTACAGCATACACTCCTTTCTCAGTATCTTCTTTGATGTTCCTCTTGAATATGTAATTTTGAAGAACCTCATACAGACAAACATTGTCGAGGTGTTTGCTTCGATTTGGATAATATGTATCCAACATGTTGGTCTTCAAAATGTCGGTACTGTTTGGCTCCTTTTCCGCCAAATACTCAATTTCCCGCACAGGTTTCAGAACTCGATTACGCGTTGCAGCAAGACCAAGACTCGCCCAAACGATACTCCTGGACTTGGCATAGAGACTTGCTGAAGACAACCGGTCAGAGCATTCGTAAGCTCCGATTTCTCGATGCGACAACATCTTCAGACTGAAACTGTACAACTTCTTGCTGAGGCTCTTTTCATGGGAAATGTCCTCCCACATATCCTTCAATTCTGTCTTCTCTTTTTTGGTGATGTAAGATGTCACATACCGAGCCACAGCCATACAGTTATCAGCCACAAACTGTATATCCATGTTAGCATTCCACATGGACAAAATCACCGGGTTGTAGTCGTTGATGTACTTGGACTCTTCGTTCCTCTTCAAATTGTATGTGTTTTTAGGTGATTTCTTCATCACATTATGTCGCAGCGAAGACATCAAACTGTTTACTCTTCCTTTAGAAATCACCGGTCGTGGAAAGCCGAAACGACATTTGGTGTAGAACTTGTCCTTGTTTCGGAATTTACGACGACAGTACTTTCCACATCGATGGCTTTGGAAACGTAGAACTTTTTCTCTTAGGCTTTTCTTCTCCTTTGCGTTTGGAACAGTACACGTAGAATACTCTTGTATGAAACTCATCACTGAGTCTTCTGGATCCGTTCCAAATTTAGGTGCATCCTTGATCCACAGCAGCATATGTATATGAGGAGCACCTCTTGCTTGGTACTCCTTTCTCCAGAAGAAATCCAACACCTCTCCAAGAGGTGGATTCTTCTTATTCATGATGAAAGACATCATAGCTTCAAATCTATGATTGAAGTACCTGCATACATTGACTGGATCCAAAGAGCACAGTTCTCCGGGTGTCTTGAATTCGATGTTTTCGATGTTTGCATTTGCCTCTCGTAGAAATTCAAGTAAGTCTTCCCAGCCATACTCGGCACAGCTCAGAGTGAGGAACCATGTGGGAGTTCCTAAGTTCCTCAGCATACATTTTAAATCACCATGACGACGGTACCAGTACTCATTAGTACCACGCTGACACGCCATGAGATTAATCAGGTGAGAATCCAAAATACTGTCTTGGACATTGACTTTATCCATAAAGTCACTTGCCGAGATGTTTTGCATGTGTATACCACTTTTCAAGATGTGGTTCACTGCATATGACAGTCCAGACAGATCGCTTTCAAACAGGAGATGAAACAAATAGGGAATGCATTGTCGAAACCTAGCATCTCCTGCATACAATCGCAAAGTCCGGTATTCAGAAGCAGGAATTTGATGAGGTCGCTCATCATATCTTCCTCCCTGACCTGTTGGAAAAAGCTGTGGGAAACACCGAGCTTCCAAACTTTCCTCCCAAACACTAATGGGACTCCCTTTGGCTTGTTTCATTTGAAACAACTCAATAGCATTCCCCATGACTTCCTTGGAATGCAAAGGATGAACACTATAATGTTCATATATTTCTTCACTAGTACAGGGTTCTACTTTCTCAATTTGACCAGCACACAAATCGCTATCCTCTTCCTCACTTACTTCCTCTTCTGCAACATATACATTTTTATAGTATTTATTATTTTTTTTCAAATACAATGTTGCCTTTTTGACTTTCCTAACATCCACTAAATCTTGCCATATTTTCTTATTCTTTGTCGGAACCCCATTAACTAAGATAACCAGAGGTTCCTCTTCCACTTTTTCTACTCCAATTGTGTTAATGTTTTTCTTCAAATCTAGAGGCAAATAAACAACTCTTCCCTTTAATCCTCTCTGTAAATCTGATGGAGGCAATTTCCCTGTCTTTGGCTCCATTCTTACAATAGCCTGAAAGGGATGGATACTTTGAATCAAAATAGATTCATAAGTATTTAAATCCTTCAATTCAGAAGGAATCTCAACCAATTCCAGATTATTATGAACTGCTCTAGCAGGCATCTGGTTTTGATTTAATTTGTTACAACAATAAGTACACACACGTTGATCCAATCCCAAATCAAAACAATTTTCTACCATCAAGTATGTTGTAAAATCCTTCCATTCACTATTATTTTCCCTTTCACTTTTTGCATATAAATCCACTAACTTAGTCTGATTCTTATAATAAGTGCGTCGACAACACACACAAGTGAAATTTGGCCTCTCACTTGATTTCACCTCAAACGTTGCAATTTCCCTCTGGAAATTATCTGTACTAGAAACCTGTACACTATCTTCCACATTACTCTCTTCTTCTTGGTCAATTTCAACATTCTCCTCTTTACTTCCAAAGTAACAAAACTCAATTTCTTCACATATATTCTTCACATCTATTTCAGAACCATGCAAAAGAGCAGCGCATAATTGTTTAAGCATAATTGCTGGACTCTTAGCATAATACAACATTCTAACTAATTTCCTCACTTTATTATGATGCACTGCTAGCATCCTGAAATGATGAAAAACACTCTGGCATACTCTCCTGGAAAGACAAGCCAGTGAATGACCATGCAAACCTGTCACTTCTCTCACTCTGCAAGGATCTAATTCTTGCAACAACTTCATTTTCTGCTTCAAACTTTTCTTATTAAATGACCGTATAAAATCACAAAGCAAATTGATGGAATCCTGTCGTACACTGCAAATACTACTACACTTCCAGGTGTACACAGGACCCTTAGGACGTCTTCCTAAAACCTCATTACCGAACACCTCTTCTATCTCTGTTGTCACAAGTTTTTCTTTTTCAACTGGACAACCATCTTTCACTTCATAAGCTCGACCACTGGTGTCAACTGCATGCACCAAATCATTATCCTGGAAATAACTCTCCTCATTAAAAAATGCCTCAGAGCTTGAACTATGCATCTATTCTCCAGAAAAAACTTCACAAAAATTACTACGATTAACTATTCTCTTCCATCTACTATTTCTTTTGAAATCATAAATTGCCTTGTTTAGCTTCCTAATTCTATTGATTATCAAAATAAATAACTTACGTTTAATTTCAAATGCCTGATCAATAACTTTCTCAACTATTTTTTTTCTCTTATAAAAAACCACTTTCTGTTGACCTTTCTTAATATTTTTTAACAAATTGCCAATTATCCTGTTGCGGAACATTCGTTTACGAATGTCCCTAAACTGTTGTTTCCTTCTACTATCATGCACAGAGTTATCTCTTGCTCTAGCAGTAACATTTTTCATTGGCCTTTCCTTTCCGTTTGAATTGCTTCTCCTTTTCTGGACTGAAACATTTTCTGTAGTAATATTTTTTTTACTACAGATATTTCTTATGAATGTTTTTGTACTCTTACCCGGTGCTTTCTTGGTGACTTGACAAATATTTTTGTTAGAGGACTGCTGCTTTTTTTCATTGACCTGCTGTCTTTGACGTTTTGCAGCCTTTCTCAGTCTTTCTTTGGTTGGCATGCTGAAATCTTGAAATGATCTGCAGTTGAATCTGTGGTAAAATATAATAAATAATGTTATTAACCACTATTACCCAACAGTAAATCAATAACAGTCATCAAAAACTTAACACACTACTTAACATTTTTACATAGAAGATTTTTTAGTGCTTGGCAAATTTAGAATACAGAAATAGCAGAAAAGAAATGGAATTTATATTCATTTTACCTGTGCTGTTTTATATGTGAATCTGATCTAATTTTATGAGCATATTTTAATATTTTATTGAAGACACTACACATAACCTGTTTTTGAAGGTGTCTTTATTTTTAAATTAAACGGTTTACATTTTTACTTTTTATTTATTATAAATTTTTTAAATAAATGTTTATAGTTCCATAGGCTGAAGCACGTCAGCTTCCCATCCTATGTCATACAATTCTGACAAATCTGCATCCTCATCACGTTCTTCTTCATCCTCAGGATTTAAATCATCCAAGGGATCAACATCCACTGATGTTTCAATTACGAGTTCAATGATGAGGTCGAAATCAACTGATTGCTGATTGTCGCTCATGTTGATGTTGTCTTTATCTTTAAAGAAAGATAACAACAATGAGATGTTCCAGAGTAAGAGACAAATCTCAGAGATTATAATAGTAAAATTGTTTAACAAGAGTAACATTTTGCAGCTATTATTTAGCCATGTCCAGCGATGCTGAGGAGGTGAAGCCTATGTCCAATTTTTCAGTGAACAGGACTCATCTCTTCTTAACCTTGGATAAGCCTCACCGACTCTGTGTCCCCTGCACATACTTAAATGTAAAGGGGCAGATTGATGTTAACTAGCACATCCCCAGGGATGCACCAGTTAACGTGCACCGCTGCTCTGCCACCCATGGTGTGCCGCATTTACAATCAGATAGGACAAAGCTGCGTCAAAACCCTGCGCCTGCTTGAAGCAGGCATAGGTCTTGACGCAGGTAGGCTGAAAGCTAAAGCAACAACTAAGTGTCGTGTGCAGAAGTTGCAAAAAAGGAAAAATGGCGTTTAAACCGGTAATGAGCCCATGCTAACTTAACACGGTGTAAAGATATCCAGGATCTACATCAGTTTGGGGTTCACAAACCTGGCAGGTACAAGGCACTGAGGCTTTGCACCGTGCATGTCTCATCCCGAATCATATGTTGTTTCTGAATGAAACAATTTCCCAGACCACATGCTTTGGATTGGCTACTTCTAAAAAATTAAACACCCCTACTATCCCGGAGTTAGAGGAATATGATGGTTGGAGTAATTTTACTCGGTTCTCCATTAGTGATTTACAAGCCCTACTCCGTAATTCTTCCTTTAACATTTCCAGTATAAATCCAAAAGGTTGGCTGCTTTGGCAACGTAGTTCAGATTCTTGCCAGAAACGATTTTTGGGTTTAACAGAAGGTTTTAAAAATGTTAGATCTGATCCCCGGTTTGACTTGGTCCACACTGTCATGACTTACTCTGTAGGAAAATTGTGTCAGAATTGGCTGAAGCATTCAACTTTACTTGCAGTTAAAAGTCACCTTTCTAAACTGAATGCAGACGTGGATTTGAATGATTTCATTAAAGGCCCGGCTAGTGGCAGGTCGAAAAGGTGGATATATGCAGCTTACAATGAAATTTGGAAACTGACTCAGATTGAGGCTGCTACACGCCTTAGGGCTATTGATCAAGCGAATCTTGAAAAAGTGCTTGCAGTTGTTGACAATAGTATTAGCGTTCTTTCATCTAGAATTTACACACTAGATGACATTGTGTCGTCAGTTGTCGATATTGTGCATGATGAAGTGTCAGTGTTATACCATGCTCAGAATCAATTAAGATCAATCATGCAATTTGCTTGGACCCTTCAAACTCTGAAAAATGGTAAAGTCCCCTGGGGATACATGAACGTTTCTTCTTTATTTGCCCCATTCAATTTGACTGACAAACAACGCTTGCTGTCAATGCGTGATGCTTCCTTTTCTATGTTACATATTGAAAGGTTAGAATCTTTGCCTTTTTCAGTGGCAGAGGCCAATGCTGCAACGTGGCTTATCCACGGTTTAATAACGCTGCCTTTTGCTTTATATAAGTTTTCAAATTGTATGAAATATGTACCAATAGGTCGTTATGAACCTTTAGGTAGTGGTTTTCTTCATGAGGTCTGGTCGCTTCCATACACATACAGATGTTTCAAAGATGATCAAGAAGTTTATCTGAATGGAGAGGAATGCACTGAGACGCCAGATCATTCACTAATGTGTAGGCACATACAGTTACACGGTTCATGCAACAAAGACCGACCAAATATGGCTTGCGTGTTGCAAGGCATGCCACTTCCTGCTATCATCCCCACGTTCAAGTTGTTGGAAAATGGTAGTTATTTGATGCTCAATAATGAAGATTGTTGTGGGTTAATTAAAAGTATTCCTTTTATCGTAACAGTAAGTGAACGGGTTATTTGCTGCAGAAATGTTCTATTTCCTCCCACACATGAACATAGGGAGTCCTCCATCTGGCCACAGATACCAACCTTGAGAGCAGAATTCAGCGGCATGGCAAGAATAAGGGCTCTTTTGTCCCAGAGGGAGGTGGCCTTGAGTTCGGCTCGTGAAACTTTCGTGCTTCACATAGCGAACACCCGTACAGAGGTGCAGGCCCTTTTAAATACTGATTCGCCTTTGCATTTCAGCGAGATGGTTCGGACTATCTTTAATGCGTCCTCCACAAAGGGCCTGGCGCATTTTTTTAAAGTTGTTAGCAGTGGTCTCGTGACTTCATTTGAGAAAATCTTTGGAGTCATCCCTGCTTTCTTTCATTCTATTTTTTCCACTTTGTTTGGTGGATTCCCAGTTTTACTTGCATTAGCAGCGGGCGCTCTTGTGGTTTTTTACATTTTTAAATATGGATGTCCTTCCTGTGCAAGGTCCCGCCCTGCAGCTGCTGACGCTGTTCCGCAGTCGCATGCTTGAATATTATGGCACAATGCCGTTGGCGATATTAAGCACGGCATATGGATTATCTTTTCGATTCTCCTACTTCACCTGTGTCCAGCCTGTATTTCACTGCCTGACCTGTGATTTCGATTGGGCCATTGATTTGTGTCTCTGCGGACCGGTTTCTCCTGACGTCGACTTTAATCAGCTGATGAGTCCTATCATTACTCACGAGTTGGTTTGTCCTGGCGAAAGGATTATGGCTGTGGCATTGATGCATGGACTAATTGGTCCCTGGAATTTACTGGCGGCAACACAGTCTTTCTTGGAACAGAGCTTTCTTGAAAACCCACCGAGCTGTCCTCTGATGGTGATAGAGGATCCGGTGCTGGGAGAGCACGTATGTTCTTTTCCGCCTTTAAGTTGGATGGCTGAACTGTTTTCGGATGAAGACGGTGACTTCCTATTGGAGGCTGTTGCAGCTTATTTTGCATACACAGTTATGTCATAGACCTTTTTCATGTTTGACATGCTGAGTACTAGCATTTCATTGACAATTCATTGACTTATTTGTCAAGTTTTTATTATTTAGCTTGCCTATTGGCTTAAGCCTCGATAAAGTAGTTGGCTGTTTTATTTTTTTTTAGCATTAAATTTTGCTAGTTTTTAATGTTTTACCTTGCGGACCGTGCACATATAAAGTTGCAATCTGCTCTCATGAGATGGCACTTCTATTATCTTATTCAGTTTGTTTCCGGATCATGGGGGGGTGTCATGTAGATCCTGGATATCTTTACACCGTGTTAAGTTAGCATGGGCTCATTACCGGTTTAAACGCCATTTTTCCTTTTTTGCAACTTCTGCACACGACACTTAGTTGTTGCTTTAGCTTTCAACCTAGTAGTTCATCGTGGTTTACATGAGAATAATATGTTATTGCTCTACTATCTGCTTTGCTTGTTAAACTATGTCTGTACAGGGAGTGCTGAAGTTTCAAGAACAACACGATACAGAATTGTTATGAGGTCTGATCTCCACGACTTCATAGTCATAACATAAGTGCAGCTTCTGCCAATTCTGGGCATGAGGCGGGTTTTATATTGCTTTGCCGAACACACATACACAACACTTGATGCGGTTCACATGAAGAGAGAGCTGGTGTATGCTGATGTGATTCCTTCAAATCTAGGACACTAAGGTATGGGCCCGCCCTAAACCAACCCAAAGAGACCTTCTTAGCAAATAATATAATATGTGTATTAGGGAGGGTGAGATATAAGTGTTGCTAACTCTTATTCATTTACAGCATGTTAACATGCTGTCACCATTCGCTTTTTATGTACTAGTAACTATGCTGGTAATTTTGCTACTGATAATATGTGTACTTGTATTATCTAAGATACTACGCCTGAGAAGACGGCATTAGTAAATAAACATTTCAAATGCACATGTGTTCTTCTTAACTCCATGTTCTGGTTTGTAATGAATATATAACGACCGAGTGTTCATGAGTTCCACGTATCCTGAGGTACTGTAAGTTCATGTTCTGGATTGTCTAAACATTGGGAGTTTGTTATATCCAATGTGACACTGTAGCTAGCTTGGTAAGGGGTTTTTGGGTACTAAGGTGAGTTTTGGGGCACCCTAATTCGCCGAGGTTCCAATCCTCTGTGCACAGTTCTGTGTGAGAACAGAAACCCTGCGACAGGGGCACCCCTGAGCCTTGCTGGAGCTTCATCACACTTGCGATACAACTCCAGCAATGCGCCACCTTTACGGCACAGATGCGTCACGCATCTGTGCTGTTTTTGCCCCATGGTGCGCCGCATTGTAAATGCAGCACACCATGGGTGGCGGAACAGCGGCGCAGGATGACTGGCACATCCCTGGTGATGCGCCAGTCATCATAAATCTATCCCTAAGCTTCTTATCTTGTTAGAGATGAACCGCCATATGTATCATCAAAGTTTTTTGCATTTCCTAAATAGCGAACTTTAAGGAATAAATAGCGATTCTTTACCATTCCTAATTTGCGATGAGCAAATTGCTAATTGCAAATTACCCATTCATTTCCATGGAGCAGGAGGCCCATAGGAATGAAGGTGCAATTTGCGATTAGCAATTAGCTCATCGCAAATTAGGAATTTTTCCGAGGGTGCAGGGGTGTCTCAAGAACACCCTGCTGCACCCCTGAAAAAGAAATTTGGGGGCATATGGCGCACATAAATTTTAAAAACATTCCTTTACCTCAAAAACGATTTTCAACTCATAATTTGAAAACACTGCCCACGGGGAAATGACTTAAAATGTCCTCAAGACACATGAAAGTGTTTTTTTAAAGCCTTTGCAACTTTTTGGGGTCACTTTTAACATGGCTATGTATCTCAAACAGTCAAAATCTAAATTTACCATACACAGGTGGGAGCATATTTACAAGGAATTTGCTCCACGGGGAAAGGTCTTTTAATTTAATATTGGAAAAATAACATCAGAGACACTGAAATGCCTTATAAAGAAGCATACACCATTATGTCCTTGTCATAAATTTTAAAAGAATTCCTTTTCCCCAAAAACGATTTTCAAGTCATAATTTAAAAACACTCCACATGGGGAAATGACTTAAAATGTCCTTAAGACACATAAAAGCGTTTTTTGATTGCCTTCGCAGCATGTTTGGGTCACTTTTAACATGGCTATGTAACGCAAACATTCAAAATCTAAATTTGCCATGAACAGGTGGGAGCATATTTACAAGCAATTTGCTCCACAGGGAAAGGTCTTACATTAAAATGGGAAAAATAACATCAGAGACACTCAATTGCCTTATAAAGAAGCATACACCATTATGTCCTTGTCATAAATATTAAAACCATTCCTTTTCCTCAAAAACGATTTACAAGTCATAATTTGAAAACACTCCACAGCTCCTATGCACATAAAAACCCTGTCAGTACTAATACTTCACATTTTCTCCAATTACAATTTCTCAAAGAAACAAAATCTATTTGTAAAACACTTGAGACAAAGCAACATTTGAAAAACACAACTTTCTTCATAATTTTCTCCTTAAAGCACACTATTCTCTATCTAAATTAAAGAAATCTTTTCTCACCTTAGCAAATACTTTGAGTTTCAAAACAGTCTCAGAAACACACCAATTTGTCTTCAGCAGAGCAAAAGGTATGCACTCCAGAGTCTGCAGCTATCAAAAGCACAGAAATGCTGTAATTCTTCACACATATCTCTCATGTCACCCAATCAAAACTCTTCCCTCACTTTTTTTCAAATCAAAACCCTTCCCCCCTCTTCCCTCTCTGCTTTTTTTGCATAGCAACCACCTCTTGGAAGACCTCTGGTGTTTGCAAGTTCACACAACAATGTTGCAATTGAACTCTGAACTCTCAGTGCACCTGCATATCCAGTGCATTCTTTCATTTAAAGATTTTTTCTTGACCACTCAAAATACATCTTTCAAAGAACTCATCCATGCACCCTAACTTTCTGTTTTCAGCAATCAAAATCCACCAATCACTCTTACTGCTTCATTAACACAGAAACTCCACAGTTGTTTTCATTTTACACTCTTATTTTTTCAACTGCCATTTCATTGCCACACTTCATCTGACTGCAGGAGAACCTTCTCTCACCATGTTTTCTGTCTGGATTGTTGGACATAGTTACATCTATTGGGCTCAGAGGTATGCTGAGAACAGAAATGTACCTAACCTCAATTTACAAGATGTGGAAATTAAGTGGTTTGGCCACAGAGGATTAAAATGTCACCAATTGATACCATTGGTGAAAACCTTTATGCATTTGCCAAAACCTGACCTGTTAATTGTGCACTGTGGAGGTAATGATTTGGGCACTTTGACTGGGGTAGGTCTGGAAATGCTTTTAAAGGACACCTTTGAGCAATTAATGGCACTTTTTCCTCAGACTGCCTTGGTATATTCAAATATATGCCAAAGACAGAAATGGAGGTGGTCGAACCAATTTTGTCCACAAATTGAGAAGTCGAGGAAGCATGTAAACAAATCTGTTTCAGCTTACATGAGAGACCATGGAATGGGCTCCTTGTACAACAATAACTTGCGTTACTACATGCAAGATATCTACAGAGGAGATGGAGTTCACTTCTCAGATGAGGGCAACAGAATTGTCCTTCTGAATTTAAGACTGTGCATTGGTACCTACTTATAAGTACCTAAATGTACCATAAACCCAAAAGCTCTTCTCAGAGTTACCCTACATCTGATCACTCACAATTATTATTTTACTCTAACTTTTTTCACTAATTTTCAACAAAGTACGCTCCCCAGAACGCTTCCCGGTTCGCGAACCGGACGCTCCCCACGCAAAAAAACTAAAACATTTTTTTTATTTTTTTTGCCCTGCGGGGCCCTTTTAAAGCCTCCACATCAAACCTAGGGGGCAGGGAGGATCTACTATGCCCCCTTATGGTCATTTGCCCCTTCGCTTTGGCCTCCTCTTGTCTCTCGATCCTACTGAGAGACAAGATGGCGGCCGCTACGGACTGTTTGGAATGTTTACAGACGCCGGAGAACCAATCAGCTTCGCAAAGCTCCGTAACGCGAAAAGTACGCGAAGCGGAGCGCTGTTACAGATATATATCTTTTTTTGAACGTTAATTTCTCAAAATCCACTGGAGCACATATATTGAGACCTAGCAAAGGCACATCGGGCTACCAGTCCCTACAATTTTGCCAAGTTTCGTGCAAATCCATTCAGCCGTTCGATTATTATTATTATTATTTTTTTTGCCCCGCGGGGCCCTTTTAAAACCTCCACATCAAACCTAGGGGGTCAGGGAGGATCTACTATGCCCCCTTATGGTCATTTTCCCCTTCGCTTTGGCCTCCTCTTGTCTCTCGATCCTACCGAGAGACAAGATGGCGGCCGCTACGGACTGTTTGGAATGTTTACAGACGCCGGAGAACCAATCAGCTTCGCAAAGCTCCGTAACGCGAAAAGTACGCGAAGCGGAGCGCTGTTACAGATATATATCTTTTTTTGAACGTTAATTTCTCAAAATCCACTGGAGCACATATATTGAGACCTAGCAAAGGCACATCGGGCTACCAGTCCCTACAATTTTGCCAAGTTTCGTGCAAATCCATTCAGCCGTTCGTTTATTATTATTATTTTTTTTTTTTGCCCCGCGGGGCCCTTTTAAAACCTCCACATCAAACCTAGGGGGTCAGGGAGGATCTACTATGCCCCCTTATGGTCATTTTCCCCTTCGCTTTGGCCTCCTCTTGTCTCTCGATCCTACCGAGAGACAAGATGGCGGCCGCTACGGACTGTTTGGAATGTTTACAGACGCCGGAGAACCAATCAGCTTCGCTTCACAAGCTCCGTAACGCGAAAAGTACGCGAACTGGAGCGCTGCCCGGTCCGCTGTTACAGATATATATCTTTTTTTGAACGTTAATTTCTCAAAATCCACTGGAGCACATATATTGAGACCTAGCAAAGGCACATCGGGCTACCAGTCCCTACAATTTTGCCAAATTTCGTGCAAATCCATTCAGCCGTTCGGGCTAAAAGTGAGGCCAACCGCCCTATGGAAAACTCAATGTTAAAAACACGTTTTGGGACCCCCCTTTTTTCTCGGCCCCCCCTTGACGAAACCCCCCCAAATTTGCAGGGGCTGCTCAGAAACAAAATGTTCCATTTTCCTGAAAATTTCAGCCAATTCCGTCCACAAACGCCAAAGTTATTAGACATAGAATTTTCAAAAATCCCATAGAGAAAAAATCCTAACTATATATACCTACTGGCGACCGCTAGTAGGTAATATATATATATATATATATATATATATATATATATGCAGTTCCACTTCCTTCAAAATACCGGGACCCTTTAGACAACGGTGCAAAAACAGGGACGAAGGTTACCCTGTATAGGATGCAGGTTCACAGCGTGTAGCCACAACAGCTACGCAATGCACTCTCCTTGACGCAAAAGATACTTAATCCCAGTCTTGTGCGTGCATTTCAAAAAGTATTTATTCCTTTAGTTGCAGCATCGTGAAATAAACAAGGAAAAACCCAACGCGTTTCAGCGACAACTTCGCCTTGGTCACGGGTAATTACACTGTCACATTTCAAAACAATAAATAAAGTTTCACGTGAGAAAGTGCTCAAAATAAACAAGGGACTCAAGGCCTTAATGGCGCGGCCATCTTGGAGTGGAGTATTTAACATCATTGTGCCCCACTTATACTTTTAAACCTTCCAACAACTTCGTGATTAGGGACAATCCTGTCATCTAAATCAAGTATTAGGGAATATTTCAACGTATTGTGAAGGAAAACATTTATAATTTATAATTTATAAATTTGGAGGACGTAGTTTCTTGCTTATAACATATTACATGAACTGTCACCACAAACAAGCAACATTAGTGTCCACAAAGTAAGTGAACTCAAGTGAGCCAATCTATGCATATACATAGTCATTTTCTTAGGCTGAAAACAGTGACCTTTCCATACTGAAATTAAGGTCTAAATCCATACATCTGTGGTCATATATACAGTTCATAATATGAAAAAGTCTCAAGTGAGAGATTATAGTCACACGTCCACCCGATCTTCATTGCACAACACCCCAGTGAGGTTTCCCTTCATTTCATCATTCTTCCATACCTGAAATATAAAGCAATGGGCCAATCAGAACTCCTCTGTTATAAATATCACCATCTAAATCATATCACGGCTATGAGTCTTCAGAATCAGTGAAAAAATAAAAAAGTGAAACAGTTAACAATAGTTAAAGTTAAAAACATTAGCAGAGCATTTAGTCGACTTCAGGTACCATCAAATGCATACGATAATCCAATGGTAATTTCAATGTTCTTGTTACATTACAGTACAAAGGCCAGTTCTATGTCACATCCACATCCCCGAACTTCTTATTCCCCCAAATGCCATTTCATCTCTTCTTCAGAGTTCAATCCTCTCGGCATCAGAGTGTCTAATTCGAGGATGTACCTATTCTCCATCTGTCTGAGTTTGCGGATTTTGTCCCCCCCTCTTTTCATAGCAGGCAGTTTGTCAATCACAAAAAATCTCAACAGGTTTCTGTTGTTTTGTGCAATTCCTCGAAGTGACGAGCAACTGGGGAGGTTTGATCTTTATTTTCAATTGATCTCATATGCTCCAGGACACGTTTCTTTGCTGGGAACATTGTACTACCCACATACTTCCTGGAGCATGGACACATGAGGACGTACACACAATATTCTGACAGACAGGTAAGATGTTTACTAATAGTTTTCTCTACAGCTTCTACTGGGAAAAAGACTTTCTTGATGTTCTTGCTGTACCTGCACGCCTTGCATTTCATACAGGTAAAAAAGCCCTGAATATCCGTGCTTTTTACTGGAGTGGTATTCACGTCATTCCTGCTCAGTTTGTCTTTCAGTGAATGAGCCTTCCTATACGTCATATTCGGATTATCACCCAAAACATCAGTGAGAGTAGGCTCAGTTTTCAGGACATTCCAGTGACGTTTGAGACTCCTTTGTATCTGCCAAGAACTTGTATGGTAAGTAGAAATAAATCTAATTACCTCATTTTTTACAGTTGGATTAGGAATTTCTTTGGCAGTCAACAAAGAAGAGTGACTGATACTGCTAGCTTTTTTCAGTGCTGTCTCTATGACTGAGGATTGATATCCTCTTTCAAAGAAACGCTCTTTCATACAGTCACTTTCAATCTTAAAGTCGTCATCCGTGCTGCAGTTCCTCCGAGCCCGGAGGAACTCACCAAACGGAATACTTTTTATTAGGGCTTTAGGGTGTGCACTCTCCGCGTGCAGCAGAGTATTGCCGGCAGTTTCTTTGCGGTATAAACTGGTTGATAGGCTACCCTCCCGCACCTTCACCAGTAAATCTAGATACACCATGGTTTCTGCATGGATACGACCATCCAGAACGATATTTAAATCGTTTCTGTTCAGATCCTCAATGAAACTTTCAGCCTGCCTCTGTGATCCTTTCCAAATAATGAACAGATCATCGATGTATCGTAGCCATAATTTCACATGGCCACGATACATCGGATGTGTCCGTTCTACTTGCTGCTCCCAGCCCGCCATGAACAGATTGGCAAAGCTGGGAGCAAAGCAAGTTCCCATAGCCGTACCTTGCCTTTGTCGGTAATGTTTCTCATTGAAAACAAAGAAGTTGTTTTCCAAACAAAATTTTATCATCTGCATGATCATTTCCGTATGACAGAAATATGAAATTGATCTCGAGCTCAGGAATCTCCGACAAGCTTCCATACCATCCTCATGTCTAATCGACGTGTAAAGGCTGCACACGTCAAGTGAAATGAGGAGGTAATCATCATGCCATGCAATATTAGTCAATTTGCTGATGAAGTCCCTGCTATCTTTAAGATAAGAAGGAACACTCTCAACAAACGGTCTCAAGAAAAAGTCGATGTATCTTGACGTGTTCTCTAGAAGAGAACCAATCGAAGACACTATTGGCCTGCCCGGGGGCTTGATGGGGTGCTTGTGCAATTTGGGCAGTAAATATAAGATTGCTATTCTCGGATGACGGTTTAACAAAAAGGAGTATTCTTCCCATTCAATAATGCCATCTAACCGCCACTTGTTTAACATTTCATAGTAGGTGCTATTGCTCTTTTCAATTAACTGTAGCGAAGATACTTCATAGCAATCTTTCATATTCAGTTGTTTCATGCCCTCTTCGATATAATCTTCCACATTCATTAAAACAACATTCCCCCCCTTGTCCGATTGGCGGATGACAATTGAGGAATCACATTCCAATGACTTAACAGCAAGTCTCTCTTGTTTGCTTAAATTGTCATTGGACCAATGTTTTTTCTTGGCCAGATTTTTAAAATCATGAATGACAAGGGTTTCAAATGTATCAATACCACATGCAGGCAGTGTGGGGTTGAATGTGGACTTGGGCTTGAAGGGATTTGGGCAGTTCAAATCTATTTTATAGCCCATTGCTGTAGCATCATTAGGTGTATTCGCTGGTGTACCCAACTCCAAATCCTGCATAGCAATTAAAGTAGCCACTTCATCAATAGTCTCACGCGCAGGTTCAATATTTAACACATTTACAGCAGTATTTTTGACCTTGAGTTTGTTCCATTTCTGTAACCTAAGCTTTCTAGTGAATTTAAACAAATCTATCCGTTCCTGGGAGTAATTAAAATTAGCTGAGGGACAGAAGGAGAGACCATATTGCAAAACATCATTCTCTATTTCAGATAATATATGCGAGGATAAGTTTACCACATTGCGTAGATTCATTTTCCTTTTGTTTTCTTTGAACCCCGTGTTTCCACTCCCACTGGGGTTGTTGCGTTTCCACTTATTCCAGCCGCCCCTCCTGATTGGCTGTTTACTTGAGGTGTACTTCCTCCACGATTTCCTCTTCCTTTGCCTCTTCCTCTGTTTCCTCTCACTTGCCCCCGTCCTCTGTCTATTTGCCAACTTTGTGGTTGATTCGTCTGGTTCATCATCTGAAATTCCTCCCAAAAATTTGGAACCTTGCTTTGATTTTTGGTTACATTTCTTGTTGCTAATGCCTGGCCATCCTCAGATGCATCACTTTCTATTGTTTCTTCCTCCGATATTGCAGCCGCCGCACTCGCTGTGTCAATACTTGCTTGCACACCTTTTCTCTTAATATTATCATATTTGCGGCTGAAAGTGAAAATCCGGCCTTCTTGGTAGTCAATTTTGTCTCTAAGAAACTTTCTTTCTTTTTTAGCAACAATTTCATCCTCATGTTTGGTCATTTTTTTATTTATTTCTTCCATTTTCTTTGTGAAATTCTCATTAGTATCTTCTTTGGTTAACTCATCTTTGAGCTCAGAGATCATTTTTAACAGCGCCATTCTGTCTCTCCATGCGCGTTTAATCAAAATCGATAACATACGGTTAGAGCAGTCCATTAGGTTCGTTGCCCACTCTTCTGCCAACTCCATATCCGGTTCCTCGTGTGAAGGGGCAATTAAAATCCTTAAGCCTCTAGGAATCCTCTTTTCCTCTTGATATTTTTCTAGAGTTATTGCCTCCCACCACCGTGAGATCTCCTTGCGTATTAATTTCTCTAGTCTCTGATATTTATTCACGGTTACTTTCACCGGGACAGTTGAGTCACTGTTGGCTGCTCCATTGACGGATTGCACAAACATTGATTGTGCCCTTAGCCTCCTTCGTGCTTCTGCATCATCATCCATTGTTATTGTTCACGTGGGGTTCCCCCCTCCTGCATACAATGCTCACTCGCTTTGCCAACTTTCCAGATAGCACTGCGTGTTTCAATTTTTTATTTGTTTATTTGGGAAAGTCAAGGACCCACGTCACCACAATCAGCATGTACCTCTACTGAGAGTGGGGCGCGAGAGAGTCGCGTATATTGATTGATGCCAAAATCAGATAGTTCAGATTCAAAATTATTGGTGAGCCACCGCCTAGTACAGATTCAACATGGGCGTGTGTTCCTCATTTACTCAGAATATAACACAGCGCTCTTGCCCATCAGCATCGGATAACGAACAGTTAAAGCAAGACTCACCCTTCACGTCGCTCCGACCGCTCCAAGAATGCAAGCATCCAAGCGCGGTTCCTAAGCTTCAGAAACCGAAGGGCGGTCCCGTTTCCGATACTTGTTCGGCAAATGCGCTTTCTCAAAGAAATGTGTTCGCTCACCAACTCAGGCTCAATCCAACGCGGTCAACCGGCAATGTTCAATATGCAGTTCCACTTCCTTCAAAATACCGGGACCCTTTAGACAACGGTGCAAAAACAGGGACGAAGGTTACCCTGTATAGGATGCAGGTTCACAGCGTGTAGCCACAACAGCTACGCAATGCACTCTCCTTGACGCTGCCCGGTCCGCTGTTACAGATATATATCTTTTTTTGAACGTTAATTTCTCAAAATCCACTGGAGCACATATATTGAGACCTAGCAAAGGCACATCGGGCTACCAGTCCCTACAATTTTGCCAAGTTTCGTGCAAATCCATTCAGCCGTTCGGGCTAAAAGTGAGGCCAACCACCCTATGGAAAACTCAATGTTAAAAACACGTTTTGGGACCCCCCTTTTTTCTCGGCCCCCCCTTGACGAAACCCCCCCAAATTTTCAGGGGCTGCTCAGAAACAAAATGTTCCATTTTCCTGAAAATTTCAGCCAATTCCGTCCACAAACGCCAAAGTTATTAGACATAGAATTTTCAAAAATCCCATAGAGAAAAAATCCTAACTATATATACCTACTGGCGACCGCTAGTAGGTAATATATATATATATATATATATATATATATATATATATATATATATATATATATATATATATATATATATATATTCCAACCACTCCCGACTTCTTTTCAAAATCGGAAACCGACACAGGAGTTAGCTCTTGCCATTCAGCTGTAGGTTTATTAATCTTTTTGCATGACGCGTTTCGGCACATCTGACTTGTTCACATGGGCAGTCACATAAAATCAAATGTATTTAAACAGAGGATTTCTGGTCACATGATCAGTTTAAAATAGATACAGAAGAAAGACTATCATTTCCACAAGAGCGAAGGTACAACAATACAGAGATCATCAAATACATCAAATAGTTAAAACATATCTATAAATAATCTTCACACTAATCACATTATAAATCAATCATTTTGACCACACTTTATACAATTGTTTAATATCTTAAATTGTTAGCTGTATATTACCAAGCATTACCCAAATACTTTAATACATCACTAGTCATGCATAAGTAAAAAACATTTTGAAATCCCAATTATTCTCCTTTGATAAAATCTCATTAAAGACACATTTAATTTGTAAATCCTTGGATAGTATTTTCACGACTAGTCCAGGCAATTAGTGCTTATATCAATATTTACATTTGCTATGGTATCGCAATCTTTGTTTATTATGTTGTGTTCTTCGCACAAAAAATAAAAGCACAAGAGAAGATACATATATTGTGTGTATATATATATATATATATATATATATATATATATATATATATATATATATATATCTCAAAAGAAATCCCGACCGCCGATGGCTGCGGTCATAAACGGGCACGGACCACCTTCTCCTCGTCACTTTTCCTCTTACTTATGGATCAAGTAAGAAACGCCAAGACACCATATAGTTTAGCAGTGCAGAAATTTATTGCAGAATTGCCAGAGCAAGTGCCCTCCCTGACGCGTTTCGCTCCGCGAACGGAGCTTGGTCACATGACGCGATAGGAGTAGGTGG
This sequence comes from Lissotriton helveticus, assembly GCF_964261635.1. NCBI lineage: Eukaryota > Metazoa > Chordata > Amphibia > Caudata > Salamandridae > Lissotriton > Lissotriton helveticus. The sequence continues at coordinate 357,610,954 of NC_136061.1, forward strand.
AAACAATATGTAGAAAATAAAAGCCCATGCGCCTAAAGAAACAGGTCGCATGGGTACACAACAATATAGACCTGATATGTAAAATAGACATTTTGCTACAGTGAAATACCGCAGTGGGGAAGAAAGAAGTTACAGCATAGTGCTCTAAGCAACTCATAAACTTGAAATATAAATCTATCACAGTTTCAAAATATAGACAACTGATCAGTTTAGTCGAAGCATATAGTATTTCCCCATACCTAATATAACCTAACAAATGAAGAGAGCATAGTGCTCCACCATCATAACAGTAGTGTTGTTAGGTTAAAAAAAAAATAATAACTGCTCAAATGCAAGTGCATTTCAAAGAAAAGTAAAGAGTTGCAATTAAATTACACATTTCATATCCCCAAATTTCCTATAAGCAATTCATAATAATAGTGCTAAGTTGTGATTAATATAAGTGCTGTCAAAAGTGCAAAACCAAATCACCTTAAAAAAAACTTCAAAAGATTAATGTATTCTAATTAAAAAACAATAGACGGCTGAAAAGCCCAATTAGAGAACCTAAATCATGACTTGTTTTGGTGCAAACATCAAATCCTACATATAATTACATCATTAATATGCAAAGCCCATTGGTCAATATTATTTACAAAAGAATCAGAAAGATTGAAAATGGATCAAACGCACTAGATTAGACCAGTTCATTCAGTTATCATATTACAAAAAGTGGTGTAATTCATCAAAAGCATTTAACCCGTTAGGGGACATCGTGTCCAGTAACATGATAAAGTAAGCTTCCTTTTGTCTAAGAAGTCTTTCACGATTCCCACCTCTCCCGGGGTTTGGTACAGAGCATAGCAAAGTGTACTTCAGATCCTTCAATTCTTTATCATGAACCACCTTGAAATGGCGGGCCACAGGATAGTTCATGTCTGAATTAACTATAGCCCTTATATGTTGCAAAATGCGCTGATTGGCAGGCAAATTTGTGCTCCCAATGTAGGAGAGTGAACAGGTGCAGGTGAGTTGGTAGACAACGAAATCACTACGACAAGTGAGATGCTCAGTTATTTGCCTAGGTAACTCACTAAAAGCTGATTTGTAGTGAGTACTATTTTCAGCAAAATTACAGGCCCGGCAAGATGTACATCTAAAAAAACCTGTTTTAGTTAACCAGGGATTTTTGATGGAAAGTTCTTGTTGACTTTTGTCCAGAGCATCTTTCATAGATGGAGCCCTCCTGAATGTAATGGCTGGTTTTTTAGGTAACATTGGGCTCAAAATGACATCTGTTAGTACAATAGGCCACTGTGTTTTGATAATATGTCTTAGTTTCTGTACTTGAGAACAGTAGGTGGTAATAAATCTAACTGAGCCACCCAAAGTAGGTTCTGGGGAAAATCTAGAGCTCGGGGTCAATAATTGTTCCCTTGGGCGGTCTGAGGCTTTAGAAAGGGCACGGTTCAATGCATCTTGTTTGTACCCACGTCCCAAGAATCTTTGCATGGACTCAGCTAGACACTGATTGCTCACCTCGGGGTCACTACAGATTCTTTTGAAGCGAATAAATTCGCCCAGCGGAATGCTTTGAATAGTGTGGGGTGGGTGTGAACTGCGGGCGTGAAGAATGGAAGTGCTTTTCCTGAATAATTTGGTATGAATCTGACCCTGATCTATATAGACTTGGACATCCAAAAATTCTGCACAGGTAGATGTTATGGTAGCAGTGAACTTTAAATTTCTGTTGTTGACATTAATATCATTGACAAAGAGGGCAGCTTGTTCTTGCGTACCCTTCCAGACGATAAAAATATCGTCTATAAACCTCCAATAATGGGCTAGATGTTCAAGCCATTTACTGTGTGCTCTATGTAGGACGTGCTCCTCCCACCAGCCAACATGTAAACATGAATAGCTGGGGGAGAAGCACGAACCCATAGCCACACCCCGTTCTTGGTGGAAGATTTCCCTGTCAAATTGAAAGTAGTTGTTAAACAAACAAATGCGTATCATTTCCAACAACATTGAATTGTGTTCCCTGAAAGTGGCTGCCCTAGTATCCAAAAAATACTTAGTAGCTTCTATACCTTGCAGATGATTTATGCTTGTGTATAGTGATTCTATGTCCATGACCAGAAAACAGAAATCGGTACACCAAGTAACTTCACTAATTTTAACTAAAAAATCTGTGGTATCTTTAAGGTAAGAGGGAAGTGAAACCATGTGAGTTTGGAGAAAAAAAGTCAACATATTTGGAAATGTTCTCGTTCATACTCCCTTGTGCAGAAATAATAGGGCGTCCTGGAACCGGGGAAATACATTTGTGAATTTTAGGCAAAAGATAGAAAAGAGGGGTGATGGGATGTGTTACATTAAAAAATGTCGCTTCCTCTTTTGTAAGAAGACCAAGTCTTTGCCAGTGATTGATATTCTTTCTGGTGTTATCATAAGTTTTCAACATGGCAAATTTGCTGGATTTTGTGTAACATAAGGGATCACCCAACTGGCGTGTTGCCTCTTGAAGATAGTCAGATTTTGCCCATAGTACAGTGTTCCCACCTTTGTCTGCACTCTTTACTATCACATTTGTGTTGCCTTGTATTTTCTTGATCAATGCAATGTATTTTTGATTGTTGAAATCTATTTGTTTTTTCTTTCCCAGAATCGTTCGGTTCAATGTTTTCAATTCAGTGGTAACTCTATCACTGAATATATCCAGGGCGTCTTTAGGCATTAGGGGTAAGAAAGTGGACTTTCCACGAAATGGAGTAGATGGCGTTTGATTCACAGGAATAACTTGGCTGACTGTAGGGGTGCATTGAGAACTGTCCTCACAGGCCAAAGAGATTAAAGTTTGAAGACCTGTTAGATTTTTCACACTTAATGGCTGTTCTTACGATGTTCCGGCCGGAGAATCAATGTTCTTGTCTTTATTGTATGGATGAATTAGAAAATACTTCATGAGTTTAATTTTTCTAATAAATTTAAAGACATCAATCCGTGCCTGGGTGTATGAAAAGTTATTGGGAGGACAATAGGAAAGGCCCAAAGATAGAAGTTGCTCCTCTGCCTTGGAGAGTACCAAGTCAGTCAAGTTAATTACAGTGTTTTCCTGTGTCGTGGTTATTTGTTCCAATTCCTTCGTGTGTTGCCTCTCCCTCCACCGCGCTTTGGAATTGCGCCTTCTGATGTAACGCTTTTGGCTGCTGGTTTGCCTGCTGGTTGAGGAATGTTCCGTGAGCGCAGAGAATACCTCCGGTCCTCGTTGACAAAATTTAGTTCATCCACTAGTGTGAAGTTGGTGAGGTCAGTGGAGCCCATTGTGGTGGAAGTTAAACTACCTTCAGAGCCACTGTACGATGACACAGATAGGTTGTCTACATTAGAAGGAGCGGAGTTGCTGTTAACTGTTTGATCAGATGTTATGCCAGATTTGTGTTGCGTTGACATTGCCTTTCGTTTATACGAATCGTATTTTCTGGCGAACGTAAAAATGCGGCCAGTCGCGTAATCATTTTTATCACGCGCAAACTTCTGTATCTTACGTTCCTGAATGGTCTTTTCCAGTTTTGCCAATCTCTGGTCTATGTCTTTGCGACCTTTATTGATCAAATCAGTCTCTCCAGTTGCTTCCAGAAGTCCATTAACACGGTCGATTTCGACCAGTAAGGCATCCCTATCAGATTGGGCATATTTAATTAGAATATGAAGCATGTTTTTAGAAGATTGTAAGTTATTCTCTGCCCATTCCTGTAGCATCTTAGGGTCAGGGTTTTCGTAGGTAGGAACAATCAAAACCCTCAGACCTCGTGGGACGCAGTTTGCATCAAGGTATTTTTCTAGGGATTTCTTTTCCCACCATTTAGAAAGCTCACTGCGGAGTAGTTTTTCTAGAGTTTTTAAGTAGCATTGCTGCTACTTGGCGTAGTGCGACTTTCTTGGGCTGTTGTAGCGATGTTTTCAGGTAGGTTCTCATTCATATATATATATATATATATATATATATATATATACAAACACGTCCTGACCACCAAATTGCAAGGCGGAACCACACAGGCACGGACCTCTTTAAACTTCTCCCACATAAATTGAGGACACACACTTCCTTAGTGTGTAAGCAGTGCAATCTTTATTTCGGCATACAAGTAAAGGGACAAGTGTCCTCCATGGCGAGTTTCGCTCCACTAGGGAGCTTGATCACATGATGCGTCTCTGTGAGTATGACGTTTTTAAAGTGAGCTGTGTGCACAATCAGCCATAGAAAATAGAATGATTGGTCGCAGTACAAATAAACATTGACAACAGACTTAGGCATTCGGTCCATGATCACAGACATGCAGTAAAATCACTGATGTATAAAATGGATCCTGCAAGTAAAAAAGATATACATAGTGTAAAGACAAAATTGTCATGATGCAAAATGTTTACGTGGTATTTAATTAGCGGAATTCTGCTTTATTTTGTGTTTTATATAATACCAACAGGCTTTATCGTATCCAAACCAAGAGGTTTAATGAGTATGTACGAATATATATTTTCTCATATAATCATTATCAATAATTGTGAATTATGGATGGGCGATATATGTCCCTTGTAATCCTCTGAAATGATATGTACCTCTAATCAATATGTCGAGATGACGGATTCGTCTCACGGTATACATTATTGAGCCAAATGGTATGCCAATTTGCCACTTAAACTACATTGCCCAGAAGTCCTAGCCGTTACGAATGAGTACTGAGAACGATATTTTTGATTTATGGCGCCAAATTAGAATAAATTGTAACCTTCTTTCCATCTTTCTAGTTAATTACAGATGAATACCATGCTATAATTTACAATTTACAATGTGTATGGTTTAAGTTACATGTACAAAAATCGATTGTATTTTTACTATGTCTATTGCACAGAAGAAGGACTTAAATATGCTTTGTATCAAAATGGTGGCCACTTGATAAAGGCTTCACGCCAAAACGCGTCGTCTTTGTTTGGAGAGTGCACATTAAACATTAATTGTGCCTGGACCTATTTGGTGTGCCGTTGTTCCTTTGAAACCGAAAGTGGAGGTGATTGGGGAATCGTGAGTGAATACTAACATGGCGACTGCGGCCACTCACGGCACCAGCGTTGTGAGGCTGAGGATCGCTGAATGCAGTGGTTTTTGGGAGATATATATATATATATATATATATATATACAAATACGTCCTGACCACCAAATTGCAAGGCGGAACCACACAGGCACGGACCTCTTGAAACTTCTCCCACATAAATTAAGGACACACACTTCCTTAGTGTGTAAACTGTGCAATCTTTATTTCGGCATACAAGTAAAGGGACAAGTGTCCTCCATGGCGCGTTTCGCTCCACTAGGGAGCTTGATCACATGATGCGTCTCTGTGGGTATGACGTTTTTAAAGTGAGCTGTGTGCACAATCAGCCATAGAAAATAGAATGATTGGTCGCAGTAAAAATAAACATTGACAACAGACTTAGGCATTCGATACATGATCATAGACATGCAGTAAAATCACTGATGTATAAAATGGATCCTGCAAGTAAAAAATATATACATAGTGTAAACAATGTTATTTATAGAGTCAAAGTGTCAACCAGTAAGCAAATCACTGTGAAACCGCCAATCACGGCAAATGCCGCAACAGCATTTTAAACTGTAATATTTCATAAAACTAAAAATTTTTTAAAATGCCTAGTATCATATACAGTTTAAAACCAGAATAAATGCATAGTGCAAAATAATCTATTCATAATGATGGTTTCTACATTTTGACTCAAGAAAAGAGCAGAACAATCTAAAGTCAATCACGGCCAGTGCCGGAAAGAACTCATGGCAGGCGGCAACATCATAGCAAACTGCATTAAAAATCATTATTGTTCTTTATCAAATTAGTAATGTATAAGGCAAAGTTATGTTACTTTAATCTGTGCAAAATTCCTACCACTATGAAACGGCATGTGTAAGCCTAGAAAACCCATCAAAAAAGATAGCTTACATAAAAAAGTCCAAATACGAAAATAATCAAGTATAGCTTCTTTTAGAGCTCACATATAAGTGGTACGATGTATTCATGATGAATTTCGAGGAATTATTGCTAAAAAAATCAAAAAATAAACAGTTGAAACCTGCCTTATTTACACATTAAAAACATGGTACAAAATAGAAAACCTGAAAGTACCATATGCCTGAAAAGTGCAAATAGTGCTGTGCAAAAAACAATAAACTGTGTAAAAAGGAAGTCAACACATTAGCAGCAAGGGGAAACCTCCTAGATTACTTACGCCTAAACAATCTTACAGTGCAAATGTACCAGCATTCACAGAAAAAAAACCATAGAAAAATATATATATATAAAAAAGTATTCATAAAGACACAGAAAAACTATCAAATACAACCCTCAATTAATGTACACATGTTTATACAGTAAGACACTACAGAAAATTATGAAGGTCCTCGTTCATATTAAGGCCATTAGGGACTCTAGTATCGAGAGCTAAAATAAACTGAGTTTCTTTCTGTCTTAAAAGCTTATCTCGATTTCCCCCCCCCGGTCCGGGGTTGGGAACAGATCCTAAAACTGTATATTTCAAGTCTTTCAGTTTGTTATCATGCACAGACTTGAAATGTCTGGCCACTGGGTAATTGTAGTGAGAGTTGACAATGGCCTTGACATGTTGGAGGATGAGTTTATGGACAGGGAGCTTGGTGCTGGCAATATATTCAAGGTTACAGGTGCACTTCAACTTATATATTGCATATTCAGAACAGCATGTTAAATGTTCCTGAATAGCAATTTCCTTCTCACTAAAAGCTCTTTTATAATAAGTGCTATTTTTAGCAAACGTGCACGCACGGCACAAAGTGCACTTGAAGAAGCCAGGTATTTTTGGATTTCACCTCTGGCATGGATTTAACCAGGGCATCCCTCATAGAGGGTGCCCGTCTGAAAGTGATGGCTGGCAGGCTCGGCAAAATGGGACCTAAGATATTGTCAGTTTGAATGATTGGCCATTCTGAATAGATTTTCCGAATTACCTGTTCCTGAGTGCAAAAAGTCGTTATCAGCCGAACAGGGTGCACCTTGTTATTTAAAACAGCCTCACTGTTTGTCCTACTAGAATTAGGCTGAAGTAACACCTCCTTCTGCCTGTCATAGGCTTTGTTCAAAGCTATATTGAGTATGTTCTTGCTATAGCCCCTGTTAAGAAATCTTTGATATGCTTCCTTTTGACATTTTCTAGAAACTACATCACAGCTGCAAATACGCCGGCTGCGGATGAACTCTCCGTACGGAGTGCTATTAATTAGGTGCTTGGGAAGTGAACTATGGACATGAAGAATTGAATTCCCAGCCGTAGATTGCCGATGTAACATGGTCTGAAGGTCCATCAACATATACAAGAACATCCAAAAATTCAACAGTAGATGCGTCAATGGATGTCATTAATGAATTCGGAAGCTTCTTCCCTTGGCCACTTCCAAACGAGACACACAATCTATGTAACGCCAGTAGTGTACTATAAGGCTCCAACGGTGGTGAGCGGTTCTGAGGCCATGCTTCACCCATCAGCCCACATGTAAACATGAGTAACTGGGGGAGAAGCATGAACCCATTGCCACCCCACGCACCTGTTGGAAGATCTCGTTCTGGAACTGGAAAAAAATGGTGGTAAGGCATATTTCAATGATCTCTAATAGCATATCATTATGATCTCTCATACTTAGATCACGGTTCTCTAGAAAATGTTTGGTAGCATTGATTCCGTGACAGTGACTAATACCAGTGTAAAGGGATTCAATATCCATTACAACTAATAAGTAATCCGAACACCAGGTCACAGTGCTGATTTTGGTCAAAAAGTCTGTAGTGTCCTTTAGGTAAGATGGCAAACTAACCACAGGGTTTGTTATATAGAAGGAGTATAGAAATACCCAAGTGAGTTCAGTGTCAAACTATTTTATATACAATAAAAAGTCACATTGTCAAGTATGCTAGCACATGAGCAGCAAATATCTAGTGCCTTAATAGACATGGAATCATCAGAGAACACCCTTATTGATTAAACTTTAGAAAGGGTAAAAAAAGGTATGGTTTCAGACAACAGTACTTATAGACGTAAAGCACAGTTTGGGGTTTTTGGTCATGTGGGGTGCCTCGGTACAGTGACAGAAAAAAAAAGAAATATATATATATATATATATATATATATATATATATATATATATATATATATATATATATATACACACCAAGACAATGGTGCAATCCAGGGGCAAAGGTAACCCTGTATACAAATCCTGTTCCACAACGCGTAGCCACCGCTACGCAAATGCACTCTCCTCGAACACCAATGATCACATCCAATCCATTCTGCGCTTTCCAGATAAGTTTATTTTCTTAAATGCAGCATCGTGATGACAAACACGGAATAAACCCAACGGGTTTCGGCGAAAGCACTCGACTTAGTCACGGGTGATTCCATTACCAGTGTGCAAACAATAAATAAAGTTCCACGTGATAAGTGATAGAAATAAACAACGGACTCAAGGCCCTATTATCGTATCCATCTTGGATTGGAGTGTACTCCCATGAATACATGTGGCCCACTGCCGTATAGTGTGCAAATCCCATGTACACACTATTTATATTTAAGCAAGTGCCTTCAAATATCATTTGAAATATTTGAATACTTATTACATAACTAGTTCCATATCACATATTCTCCAAAATAAAGTCATTTGGTGCACAAATTAATTCTCATCTTCGCGTTTGACATCATCATAAAACAACAACCTCATAGTATATTATGAAACATGATTGCCACATTTAAATTAAAGTCGTTTGAAATCCAAGGCTTCTATACCTGCATGAAATGCAAGGCATGCAGGTATAGTAATAACATCAAGAAAGTCTTTTTCCCGGTAGAAGCTGTATAAAAAACCATAAACAAACATCTTACATGCTTATCCGAATATTGTGTTTATGTGTTGATGTGTCCGTGTTCCAGGAAATACGTAGGGAGCACAATGTTCCCTGCCAAAAAACGTGTCCTGGAACATATGAGATCGATTGACAACAGAGATCAAACTTCACCGATTGCTCGTCACTTCGAAGAGCTACACAAAAGCAATAGAAACTTGTTGAAGTTCTTCGTAATTGACAAGCTTCCGGCCATGAAAAGAGGTGGTGATAAAATCCGCAAATTAAGGCAAATGGAGAATAGATACATTCTTGAGCTAGACACTCTCATGCCTAGAAGAAATGAAATGGCATTTAGGGGACTAAGAGTCAAGTGAGATAGAATAATCTTTGAGGTTTGTTCTTGATTAAGTCTCTTAGAAATGGGTCAGGAGTGTACTTATTCCAGTATTGCTTAAGCCCTATGTCTACAGTATGCGTTCTGCTGATTTTAAAATGTTTAAATGTATTGTTTCACTGTTTTTGCACTAATTTTGAGACTCATAACCCATTTAGAAGACATATGGAGTGTTACATAGTATACAGTAATTTGATTGGCCCATTCTTTTGTGTTTCAATTGTAGGTAATGAAAACATAACGGTGTACAGGAAGAAAACCTCACTGGGGCACAGATAATTGGATATGATCGTGTGGACTCACTTTATAAAAACTCACTTGGGACTATACAACAGGCACAATATCATAGTTTACGACAGTATATGAAATATTACTCACTGGAGTACTCAATATTTTCAAACGACTTTAATTTAAATGTGGCAATCATGTTTCATAATATACTATGAGGTTGTTGTTTTATGATGATGTCAAACGCGAAGATGATAATTAATTTGTGCACTAAATGACTTTATTTTGGAGAATATGTGATATGGAACTAGTTATGTAATAAGTATTCAAATATTTCAAATGATATTTGAAGGCACTTGCTTGAATATAAATAGTGTGTACATGGGATTTGCACACTATACGGCAGTGGGCCACATGTATTCATGGGAGTACACTCCACTCCAAGATGGCTACGATAATAGGGCCTTGAGTCCGTTGTTTATTTCTATCACTTATCACGTGGAACTTTATTTATTGTTTGCACACTGGTAATGGAATCACCCGTGACCAAGGCGAGTGCTTTCGCCGAAACGCGTTGGGTTTATTCCGTGTTTGTCATCACGATGCTGCATTTAAGAAAATAAACTTATCTGGAAAGCGCAGAATGGATTGGATGTGATCATTGGTGTTCGAGGAGAGTGCATTTGCGTAGCGGTGGCTACGCGTTGTGGAACAGGATATATATATATATATATATATATATATATATATATATATATATATATATCCACACAGCTTCTGTTTCACCGGCGTAACACCACAGAATCACGGACCACCAAGCAGCTCGTAAGTATTTAAAGAAGGTTTATTATCTCTTCAAAAGTCACTTCTGGCATGACGCTTTTCGGGTAACGAATACCCTTGCTCACATAGCGACCATGCAGTTCGCAATTCACATTTAAATACTCATTTTTTCTCTTCTCATTCGTTGACCACCACATGATAGTAAACAGTGAAGATATACTTAAGTGCATATATACATAAATAAATGGCAATGTTAGAGACTTTTAAACGTGCACTTCCTGGTTTAAATATACATCCATTGTAATCGGTTTCATTTCACTTTTAGTACGGCTTATAACTGCATAAATGCGTTAATTTTGTGTGCACCATATTGCAATAAATAATCAATAAATACGATAATAAATACTTATCATATTATTTACACTATTCACAACTAAGAGAATATGCCTTTAAAAGATTTTTTCACTTTTAAAACCAGACAATCTCATAATCATTGTAAAAAATTTGTTAACATTTTTTTTTCCAGAGTTAAAAGAATGCCAGCATGAATGCAGAAAACAACATGTGCAAAATGACGCAATACTTAGTGCAAGATTATCCTGCTTCAATGCAGTCGCCTATGTGCAAATATAACAAGGATTAGCTAGTCTTGTGATTCTACCGATGTTCATACATTATTTACAGGTTCACATTTTCAAGTGTATTTCATAAGTTTCCATAAGCTCAAGGTTGATATCCGGTCCCGGATGCCATATCACCCTTACTCATCTCTAATGTTCTGTTTAACCATTGCCTAAAGTGCTCGGTGCTAATAATGAAAAAAATAAGTGGTAATTAAAAAAGAGAGTTGTGAAGACCTTCGCGTTGTACATTTCATCTTAGGGGGATTAATCCAAAATACATTTAACTCCTCCCCTTTCGGCAACGTCTATTTTCTATTATTCTTATTTTATAATTGTGATAGTTTTTATTTTTATTTTTATTTTTATTTTTATTGAGCACTGTTAGATTCTTAAGTCATGCCATGCATGTACTGTAAAGTTCTGCATCTATTCTCAGAAAACGAAGAGATTACTAAAGGAATGTGTGCAAATCCTCCGTATTATTCAAGCCATTGGGAGACTTGCTGTTTAGATTTAAAATGTATTTTGTCTCCAATTGCCTCAATAATTTCTCCCTATCCCCGCCTCTCTTAGGTCCGGTACCATATCGATGACAAAGTATGAGAGACAGTTAATGTCTTTGTCATGCATCGCTTTAAAATGTCTCGCTACCGGATAGGCAGGGTCACAGTTTATGATTGCTCTGATGTGTTGTAAAATCCTCACGTGCACCTGGTTCTTAGTACTTCCCACGTATCTAAGCCCACAGGTGCACGTGAGTACATAAACCGCAAACTCCGTGCGGCAATCATAACTACCCTTGATTTCCAGTTCATAATTTGTAAAGGGCGTGCTGTATTTGGTAGTATTTACACCAGATTTGCACGCCCGACAGGTTGCGCATTTAAAGAAACCCTGTCTGACAGGTAACCACATAGTAGTAGGAGCCCCTGCTACTTGGGTTTTAGATAGGTATGCGGCCATATTTTAGCATTTTCTGAAAGTTACATTAGGCTTATCTGGTAAACTTTCTTTTAAAATGCTATCTGTTAACACAATTGGCCAATTTTTATTCAAAATGGTTCTTATTTTGCGCTCTTGTCTACTGAACGTGGTGATTAGTCTGGGTGCCTCATCTTTTTCAATTATCTCATCTTCCACTCTATTGGATAATGGTAATAGCTCAGATCTGGGTCTTTCACTAGCTTTAACTGTGGCTTTCGTTAGAATGTCATCTGTTTAGCCCCTTCTTTTCATTCTTTCTAGGCTTTCATTTTTACATTTCTCAAATTCTTTAGGGGTGCTGCATATGCGCTTTAATCGCATGATCTCCCCATAGGGTATACTTGCGATTAGGTGTTTAGGGTGTGCGCTAGAGGCATGAAGAGTTGAGTTCCCTGCTGTTGGTTTTCTGTATGCAGTGGTAGTCAGTTTGTTGTTGACAGCCTGTATCCGGACATCTAAAAATTCAATTGAACTAGTGCTGCAATGTGATGTAAAGTGCAAATTGAAATCATTTGTGTTGATTTTATCTATGAATTCATTAGCACTCTGACTATCCCCCTTCCAGACTATAAAAACATCATCTATAAACCGAAGCCATAGATTGACCCTTTGTTCAAATATATCCTTAAGTTGCCCCATGAGGACCTGCCTCTCTCAGAACCCTACGTGCAAGCACGCATAGCTCGGGGAGAAGCATGCTCCCATGGCCACCCCCCGTTTCTGTCTGAAAAACTCCTTACCAAAGGAAAAATAATTATTGTTGAGGCACCAAGTGATCAAGGATATAAGCATCTTGTTATGCAATACATACTCTGCTGGTCGGGTATTCAAAAAATGTTTAACGCCCTGCAAACCACACTCATGTTGGATACTGGTGTATAATGACTCTATGTCAAGAGTCAATAACAATAGGTCATCAGTCCACGGGATATTGTCATTTCGTTTAAAAAAATCACCTGTGTCTTTTAAATATGACGGCATTGTCTTGACCAGGTCTTGTAAATAAAAATCCGTCATGCTCTTAATAGCAAATATGATTGGGTGTCCTGGTATAGGAACTTTTCCTTTGTGTAGTTTAGGTAGTAGGTACAGGAAGGGCATCTCCGGATGAGCATTATACATGAAGTTAAATTCTTCACTGGTGATTAAACCCTCACTCTTCCACCTTTGTAGTTCCTTTTGATATTGTCTTTTGCCCTATTATAGGCTTTCTGAGTGTTTTTTTCATAGCAATCTGAGTTGTCCAACTGCCGCTTTGCCTCCAAATCATATTCGTTTTTGGGCCATAAAACAATGTTTCCGCCCTTATCGGATTTTTTCACGATGACTTCTGGATTATTATTAATTTTTTCCATCAGATTGTTAAACTGGATTTGACTCTGGTTTGATCTGCGTTTTTTGCGATTGATTTGGCAATTAAGATATTTTTTGTAACATTTTTATTTAGAAATTTTGCAGGAGAAGAGAAGAAAGAGAAGTGAAGGAAAAGTAAGAAGAGAGATACAAGCGACATTTTCGCCAAAAGCCCCTCACAGGGGACGCTGTAGAGAGCTCTCAGAAGAAACACATGGGAGAATGCAAGGTGGGGCAACAAGGCTGTATAGCAAAGTTCAGTTCATAAGTCCAGTGCACGCCAAGGAGTTCTAGGCGGAAAATCGTGCTTGGCCAAGTGCCCGGTATAGGGAATAGCGCAGCAGAGGGTTCAGTAGTCTAACAGCCCCCATGGGTTAAACAGTGTCGCAACAATTAAAAAACCCACATACCCAACTGGTTCCCCCCCTCCCCACCTCCCCCCCCCCGGTGGTGGCAACCACACTCTCATGCATTACAAGTCGCAACATCCATGTGATCCGATTAAACCTGGAAAAGGTGAAGTGGGCAGACCGCAGATGGTAGGCCTCGTGACAAAAAGCGAACCAAAGGGCCCCATCGGAACATACATTTTTTAAAGTTGCCCAGGAAGATGTCCGCCATTCTCTCCATGCTCAGTAGACCCCATAATCTCGCATGCCACAGGGACGAGGCTGGGGCATGTGGCTTCTTCCACGCCGCTGCCAACGTGAGCTTGGCGGCCCCCAAGCACAACCACAGGATACTTTTATCTGCTTTAGTTTGATGTTCTAACAGCGGGTCACGGAGTCCCAACAGGACATGAGCCATTGAGTCTGAAATCGGATACCCCAGGACGTCCTTGATGTGGGCCAGAATTTCCGCCCAGAAGGGGCGAATGATCGGGCAGTCCCACCAGATGTGGCGGAAATCCCCCAGTAGGCCACAACCCCTCCAACACCTATCCGAGGACGCTGGGAAAATTCGATGGAGCTTGGACGGGTAAAGATACCAATCGTGCATGGTCTTTAAGTGGGCTTCCCTAAGGTTCACCGAGTGATTGTGCGTCATGATATCACTCCAAAGGTGCTTCCATTCGTCATTGGAGATGTCACGGTCCAGAAGGACCTCCCAGTGGTTCCATGTAGAGGGGGCGCGGAGTGATCGTAGTGGCCAATAGTAGCCCGTAGTAGAAAGAGATCGTCCCTTTCATAGTGGAGGTGCGGAGAAGAAAGGATTTGAATGGAGAAGGTGGCCCGGTAGCGGCTTCGCTCACCCCCGCCGAAGTTGCCCAGTGGAGAAGTTGGTTGTGACGAAAGCGCTCAGTGACCGGGATCCCATAGTCACGCATGCAGTTGTGGAAGGTGAGTGGGGCCACTCCATGGAACAAATGCGTGAGCGCCCTACAGCCTCCCTCTCTCCACAGTCGGAAGGGCCCCTCCTGCAATGCCGGGTTGAAGTGAATGGGGGTGAAGGGGAATGGAAACGTGGTCCAGCGGTCGTCGCCGGAGACCGTGTCCCACACCTTCAGGACCGTGCTAGTCGGAGTGCTAATGTAGGCATTCTTAGGCCTGTCTACTTTGGGTTTCCAGACCAAGTCCCAGATCGATCTCCCGGCCACACTCCTATCCATATGTAGCCAGTGCTTCTCTGAGAGCTGCTGGGACCATTCCACTAGCACACTTAGCTGCGCGGCTTTATAATATAAATGCATGTCAGGGAACCCCACTCCACCCTCCTTCCTCGGTCGGCGCAGTGTCGAGAATGGGATACGTGCCCGTCCTCCCTGCCAGACAAATTTCAGCATCAAGGTTTTCAAGCGCCGGAAAAAGTCCACCTCTATAGGAATGGGAAGGGCCTGGAACAGATAAAGGAACTTAGGCAGAAGCACCATCTTAAGAGCATGGATCCTACCAAGCCATGAAAGAAACTTCGGTTTCCACTGGTCCAACTCTGCCCGTATCGCAGCTAGCATTGGGGGGAAGTTAGCCGCGAATAATGATCCTATATTAGAAGTCAGGCGCACCCCTAGGTATAACAGGGAGGCAGACGCCCATGGTAAAGCCGTGAGCAAGCGTACCCGCTCTACTTCCGCTGGGGGGAGAGTCAGGTTCAGTATGTATGACTTGTCAAAGTTAACCTTGAACCCAGCTACCGCCTCAAATCGGTATAGCACCTCCTGAACATGCGGCAATGATTGGGCCGGATCCCCCAGGGATAACAGCACATCGTCCGCAAATAGGGAGATCTTGTGCTGCTCACCCGCAAAGGGAAGGCCTCCGATCTATTCCCTCTCCCGTATCGCAAGCGCCAGAGGCTCGATACTCAAGGCAAAGAGGAGAGGGGAGAGGGGGCAACCCTGCCTCGTACCCCGTGAGTGAGGGAAACAGGCAGACCGATGTCCGTTAATCATCACCCTTGAGCTAGGGCTGCTGTAATTAGCCCGAATCATGGTGATGAACTGGCGCGAAAAGCCAAAGGCGGTCAGGGTGCGAAACATGAATCCCCAATCGACACGGTCGAACGCTTTTTCCGCATCCAGTCCAACTAGTATCGCCGGAATGCGGAACCTGGTGGCCTTCTCTATCAAGTGCATCACCCGCCGCAAGTTGTCATGCGTCTGCCGACCCTTAATGAACCCGGACTGGTCCGGATGGACAATAGCCGGCATCAGGTCCTGAAGCCTGCGGGCAATGATAGAGGAGTACAATTTAGCATCCACATTGAGGAGTGCTATCGGGCGATACGACGCGCATTTGGAGGGGTCCTTTCCCTGCTTGGGGATCACGGTTATCATGGCCTCGGCCATAGTCCCAGAGGTCGTCCCCGTAACCGCCATTTCGTTGAAAAGGGAGACCAGGTAATCAACCAGCTCCGTCGCAAATGATTGGTAGAAAAGAGCAGTATAGCCGTCCGGGCCCGGATCCTTGTTAGGCTTCAGGGCCTTAATAGCCTCCAGCACCTCAGCCCTGGAAAAGGGGGCCGCCAACCGCTCATTCCACCCACTAGAGACCTGCAGTATGGGGAGGTCCGCGAGGAAGGCGTCCTGGACCCCCTGATCCAGGGAGTCACCTTCATACAGTGCAGCATAGAACCGGCCAAAGAGGTCTGCCTTATCCTTGTCCCGATGCTGCAGGGATCCCCCCGGGCCCTGGATCCCTCCAATATATTCCTTTTCTCTTTTTTTCGGAGTTGACGGGCCAAATGCCTCCCCACCTTGTTCCCCTGCGAGTAAGACACGTGCCGCAATCGCAGGAGGGTGAACTCCGCACGATTGGCATAATGGGCCCTTAATTTCCCCCTGACAGCCGTCAGTGGTCGAAGGGTTGCACGAGATGGATTTGATTTATGTGCCCGTTCCAAGCCGGCAAGTTCTGCCTCCAATTCTTCCCGTTCCTTCCTCCTTAATTTATTGAGGTTCGCATTGAGGCCTATGCAAGTGCCCCTCAACGAGGCCTTGCAAGCGTCCCACGTATTGAACACCGACGTGTCCGACGTGGGATTGAGAGTTAGGAATTCCCTGATAGCCTTCCTGAGCTCCTTACAAGAAGTATCATCCCTAATAAGCGCCGCCGGAAAATACCATTTCCGAAAGCCATCTCCCCCTACCGACCACTGCAGCATGAGGACCAGAAGACTATAATCTGAGACAGAGAGCGGAAAAACCTTGGAATCACGGACATCTCCCCTGAGTGCTTGGCTCAAAAAGATATGGTCTATGCGGGAGTAGGACTGGTGAACGTGGGAGAAGAATGTATAATCTCGGGCCTGGGTGTGCACAGTGCGCCAACCATCGATCAGCCCCAGATCGCCCATCCGGTCCTTCGATTCTACAGAAAAAATCCCGGAGTCCGCCCTATGGGCTCGAGAGATGTCTAATGCTTTGTCCCAGACCATGTTGAAGTCACCCAATAGAAACAAGTGCCCCTCCACAAAGTCCCCCATCCCATCCAACAGGCCCTGAAGAAAGGTGTTCTGCTGAGCATTGGGAACATACACCACCACAAACGTACACAAGCGGCCGTATAGTAGTCCCTTGACCATCAACCACCGGCCCTCCTTATCACAACATACCCCCATAGGCTAGAAGTGGAGGGACGCCCGAAATAGAAGAGCCACCCCCCTGTGCTTGGTAGAAGCAGAGGATCTATAGATGAGGGGAAATTGCCTGTGGCGGAGCCGGAGTTCGTCTCTGCGCGCCAGATGGGTCTCCTGGAGACCCACCACATCTAAGTGATGGTCTGACAAGTATTTCCAAACCTTTTGGTGTTTCTGCGGGGAGTTAAGACGTTTCGCGTTCCACGTGCCAACGCTAAGAGGCATGAGGAATGTCCAGGCCCCACCGCTTCACAGTCGCTAACTCAACACACCTCTGCCCCCTCCATACCACAATCATCCAAACTCCCCCTCTCACATCCGGCCCCCTCCACATGCACCCGGCCAGACCCTCCTCTCCCCACCACTCGCACCCGCCCCCGGTTCTATGAGACCAACAGGCCCGGACCCACATCAGACAGGGGTAGGACCCGAGCGGGGTACCACACCCTAGATTGCATCGATTAAGTAATCCAGTATTCCAACGCCAATGAACCTCTCCCCTAGGGAGAGCAAGACTCGCAGCAAGCATCCAACGGCCACCACCACCAACCCCCCCCTCCCATTCCCCATCCCAACTGCCCCCCCTTCTCTCCCCCAAGCCCTCCAACCCCCCCACTCCCCAACATGCAGATAACCCATAGAATTAAACTCAACAGTCCCAGAGGATAGTAGTCCGAAGAGACCTCCTCCAGCTGGGGTCGGGACATCACTGGTGAATTCCCTAGGGCAGCGATTCCCAAACTGTGCGCCGCGGCGCCCTGGTGCGCCGTTATGAGGAGCCAGGGGCGCCGCAGCACGATGTGGGAAAGTGCAGGGCAGCGCTACATACTGGGGAGAAATGCCGTCAGCAGCACTCGCTGTTGGAGGCCATCTCACATTTCTTTGAAGTGCTGAAGAGGCTTCAACAGCTCCTCCCAGACCTGCAGTCTGTCAATTAGCCCCATTGTCATTCTGTCTGTGGCGATTCTCTCACACAGAATGACAATGGGCCATGCTGCAGTTACAGAAGCCTAGCGCGCGCACAGGGCCGGACTGGGAACTTCAAGCAGCCCTGGTAAAAATGATAAATTCAGTCCCTATTTACACCAAGTCAGTCCTCCCCTTACAGTACGTCTCTAAATCCTGCTACTCCAAATCCAAGCAGGACATTTATTATCTACTAATGATTCCTCCAGAATAAACAACAAATCATCAGGTACACACATTGCGCATAGCTGCAATGTTTGCTTTTCAGATACTTGCATAACTGTGATTCAGGCCACGATTTTATATTGCATTCTGGGACTTGAAGTGTGGGTATTTTAACAGATTAACAAGGGTACAGGTTCCACAGTATCAAATCTCGGCTTGGCAGAAGGAGCACAAGCTAAAGACGAATTTTACCACACATGCAAACATTTCTCTCTAAAGCCGGTCACGGTTGCTTTCAAACGTTTACACACGCTGATGAAATAAACAAAGCTGCCTGCACGCACCTAAAAGACGCAGAGAAGAGAAATGCTTCTCTTAAAAAATAAAGGGAAATACACTTCAACCTAATGCCTGCTGCTCCTCTCATGAAAAAAACACTCGCAGATACATCGTAACTCATCGTCTTTTAGGTGCGTGCAGGCAGCTTTGTTTAATTCACCAGAGTGTGTGAACGTTGCTGCAGGGCTGCGTAACTCATACTCATCACCACTTCCGTCGAGTGAAACCGGCCTCCCGGGGGACCGAAACCGGCCTCCCGGGGGATTGCCCGCTTGCCCGGCTGGCCAGTCCGGCCTTGGCAGGATTGCATTACCTTGGGGAGACCTGCCGTCTCTGTCCCTCTCCATCACACCCTGTCCTCTGCCCTCTCCATCACACCCTGTCCTCTGCCCTCTCCATCACATGCCGTCTCTGTCCCTCCCTGCCCTACTCTTGCTTGTTAGCAAAGGTGTGGTTCTCTGTTGTACTGCACCGCACCTCTGCTCTTCTTTATTATTGCGTCGATCGCCTCTCCCGACTCGAGTGAAAAGGAAAGATTGATGAGGGAAAAGTAAGGCACAAGGGGAGAGAGAAAAAAGTTTGACATAAATGAATAAGGAAAGGTGAAAGACCTGAAAGGTGCAGTGCAGGGTAGATGGATATTAGGGTTAAGTGCTATGTAGATGGCGGGACATTGTTTTCCATCCGGCTTCTGTGCAAAGGCCACCATATGAGTAGATGGGAGTGAGATGGGAGTGAGAGTAACAGAGTGACAGAGAAAGAGTGAGAGCGACCTAGGGGTTGGAGAGCGAATCTTAGGTTCTTTGAAAAACCAAAAACTAGATAGATGCCAAGTAAGAGAAACATATGCCTTTAGAAAATAACTTTTGGTACTGTGGGTGCAGGGTGAGGGGCCTGGTGGAGAGCGCTGGGTGGGTGCATGGTCAGGGGCCTGGTGGAGAGCGTTGAGTGGGTGGGTGCAGGGTCAGGTCCTGGTGGAGAGCTTTGGGTGGGTGGGTGGGTGCAGGGTCAGGGGCCTGGTGGAGAGCGTTAGGTGGGTGGGTGCAGGGTCAGGTCCTGGTGGAGAGCTTTGGGTGGGTGGGTGCAGGGTCAGGGGCCTGGTGGAGAGCGTTAGGTGGGTGGGTGCAGGGTCAGGTCCTGGTGGAGAGCAATGGGTGGGTGGGTGCAGGGTGAGGGGCCTGGTCGAGAGCGTGGGGTGGGTGCAGGGTCAGGGGCCTGGTGGGGAGCTTTGGGTGCAGGGTCAGGGGCCTGGTGGAGAGCGTTAGGTGGGTGGGTGCAGGGTCAGGTCCTGGTGGAGAGCATTGGGTGGGTGGGTGCAGGGTGAGGGGCCTGGTCGAGAGCGTTGGGTGGGTGCAGGGTCAGGGGCCTGGTGGAGAGCGTTGAGTGGGTGGGTGCAGGGTGAGAGGCCTGGTGGGGAGCTTTGGGTGAGTGGGTGCAGGGTCAGGGTCCTGGTGGAGAGCGTTGGGTGGGTGGGGGCAGGGTTACGGGCGTTTACTACGTCATCTGATTCAATGCTCCCCAAAAGCAGCACAAGGCCCCCTACCAAGTATTTTTTTGCAGTTTTATATGGCGCAAACTCCACCCGAAGGCATCAGAGCGCTTTACATTAGCACCAGTCGCGTTGCAGATGGACACATTCATTTTTAGGCATGGGGAGACCATCATGCTTTTGAAATGGTGCCATTGTTCCAGGTGGCAGCCCCCTCCATTGGGTGGGAAGGGTGCAAGGGGGTGGCCGAGAAGGGTGCAAGGCAGAGGGGAGAAGGGTGCAAGGCAGAGAGGAGAAGGGTGCATGGTAGAGAAGGGTGCATGGAGGAGGGGAGAAGGGTGCAAGGAAGAGGGGAGAAGGGTGCAAGGTAGAGAAGGGTGCATAGTAGAGAGGAGAAGGGTGCATGGTAGAGAGAAGGGTGCAAGGCAGAGGGGAGAAGGGTGCAAGGCAGAGGGGAGAAGGGTGCAAGGCAGAGAGGAGAAGGGTGCAAGGCAGAGAGGAGAAGGGTGCAAGGCAGAGGGCAGAAGGGTGCAAGGCAGAGGGCAGAAGGGTGCAAGGCAGAGGGGAGAAGGGTGCAAGGCAGAGGGGAGAAGGGTGCAAGGCAGAGGGGAGAAGGGTGCAAGGCAGAGGGGAGAAAGGTGGTTCCCAAAGGGTGCGCCGCGGCACCCCGGCGCGCGGGTAAAAAAATGGTGGGGAGCCACAGCCAACTGCCAATTAGGTCAAGGGAGCCACGGGTCAAAAAAGTTTGGGAACCACTGCCCTAGGGCCACGGTCCAGGGTGTCTTCTCAAAAAGTACAATCATACCCCCGGTACCTGAGTTCCTGTGCCCCTCCGACGCCATCGGCCATCGGACTATGGGTTAGGCCGCTCCGGAGCTCTGCTGGGAAGAAGCCAGTGTCACCGAGGCCCCGGAAGCCACCGCCGCACCTCTCTCCTGTAAGCTGAGTGTGCGGTCCGGCTTCCTGCTGTCCGTCTCCGAGCCCACTCTATGCCATGAGGAGGACCGCCGTCGCCTCCGGGAAGGTGAATTGCCAGCCGTCGACGAAGGAGTCGGGTCATCAATGCCAAGAAGCTCTTTCGCCGCCTGAAGGGAATGGACCTGCACCAGCCTGTTTTGCCATCGGAAGACGATGCGGAAGGGGTGACCCCACGAGTAGGAGATGTTACGGTCTCTCAGGAAGGCGGTCACCGGGCGGAACTCGCGCCTCTTCCGGAGCGTCGAAGCAGCCAAGTCCTGATACAGTTAAGGACGGTGCTCATGGAACTGCAGGGACGGAAGGTCCCGCGCCTTCCGTAAAATGCGCTCTTTGAGCTGGAAATCATACACGCAGACCAGAATGTCAGGGGGCGGGCCTCCTCCCCGTCTGGGCAGTCCCACCCTGTGGACTCTGTCCATTTTGATGTCATGCAGATCCTCTTCACCGAGAATCTGGAGGAAGAGAGCCAGGACATAACCACGAAGATCACCCGCCTCACCATCCCATGGCACTGCCCGTATGCGGATATTGTTCCTGCGGGAACGGTTCTCCAAATCCTCCGCGTGGGCCTGGAGGTCTAGGTTCTGCTCTGTAAGACGGATCACGTCCTGTTGCAGCTGGTGGATATCGTTCGCCATGCTCAGATCGTGGTCTTCCAAGGTGGCCACCCGCTCCCCGATGCTATCTACATCCCTGCGTACCTCACGAAGATCCGACGCCAGCTGAGTACGGAGTTCAGAGATGTCCTCTTTGATCGATGTAAAGAGTTCCGTCATGAAGGCCTTGGTAGCGGGGGCCTCATCGTCCGAGTGCCCAGAAGACGAGCTAGGTCCCGGTGAGGCCGGTTGTTGGGGTCCCTTGGGTTGGCCCTCCTTGCCGGGTTTCCCCTTGCGCTGCGAGGAGGACATCCTCGCGCCTCTATTACTCCTAGAGGCCAGTCCGTCGCAGGGAGTCACCCCTCAGCTGGCACCGTGTCCCAGGCCAGGACACTGCCCACGCGCCGTTCGGCTATCCCACGGAGCCTACGTCGAGGCCCGCAATCCAGATGTCACCCAGCGTCGCCGCTCCGCAGGCCACCGCCACACGCCTGCTGTACCTTCAGACAGAAAGGAGCCCGTAGGCTAGGCCAAGCAGCACCACCAGTTCAAGCCCACCTCTCCGCGGGTCCTTGGACCCAGCTCCGACGGCCAAAGTCTCCAGTCCTGCAGTGAAGCTCCGGTCAGAAGCGGTCGCCACAGCTGAGGTGCCGGTTCCCCAGCACCCGGATCAACTCTCCGTGGGAAGGCACACTCCAAGGTAGCCGACCCGCTCGCTAGCCAGCCGCCGTGCAGGTCAGTGGTCCCCAGCGTGCGCACGTGGCCTCGGTCCTTTCAGCTACACCCCTGCCTGCGGCGTTCCAGGAGCATGCACCGCAACCCGCAACTCCGCAAATATCGGGAGCCGACAGTAGTGCGGGCCGCAGCACCCGCTCCGCTCCCTCGCGGCAACTAGGCCGCAGTCCTCAGGTCGGCGTACTTCGTGCTGCCGGGAGGCCCGGACCGCTCCTCGCCCGCCTCTACTCTTCGCGCCCCGGCCAGGGGTTGCCGAGACGTCCGGTGCAAGTCTCCGTCACCCCAGGTCCGCCAAAGCACCTCCACTCGTCTCTTCGCGGGTCCCGGCCTGCCTCCGTCACTAGGCCGCAATCCCCGGTGGTCACGTAGTCCACATGCCGAGGGGCGGGTACCTGCGGCAGTCCGGGCTCCGTAGCCTCCGGCAGGCGGGAATTGCTGACACGGACAATCCGCAAGGGGGACCGGGTTATCACCCGCGGCACCGGGCATTCACTTTATGCTCTCCAGGGCTGCCACGGGTGCCAGCTCACTCCCAGTGGTCTGCCGTTCTCTGTGGCCCACAGCGCCGCGCCCGGGTCTCGCGGAGCGCCGGCTCCAGGTCCGGTGCTGTTCCGGGCGTACCTCTGTCGCGAGCTCAGGGCTGTCGGCGACACACGGCCTCCAGCGATCACAGGCGCTGCCAGGGGGCTGTGAAGGGGCCCCGGATCGGTGCTGAACAAGGCAATAGAAGGCCCGGCGCCGGAGGGGACTTAAAGCACGTCCTAATCCGTCGCCATCTTGGCCACGCCCCGGCAATTAAGATTTTTAATTTCTTTAGTGACTCGGTCGTGAAACACATCTATGGCGTCTTTTGGCATTAGGGGAATAAATGAAGACTTGGGTTTAAATGAGCTCTCCCCAGCACCTTTTTGCAGTAAGTCCATTTCTTTGAGTCTGGTTTGTGTCGCCATTTGCAAGGTGTTTTCTTCCTCATTGTTTAGTTCATGTAAGGCCCATAAAGTAGGTACATCTGATGCTTGTAAATGAGACCCTGGCCTGGTAGGTATTTTATCTCGTTTTCCTTACCACACATTTTTCAAAGCAAAGAACTTTTTCAATTTTAACTTTCTTATAAATAAAAAAAGATCAATGCGTGTGGTCGCATAATTGAAGTTGGTATTTGGACAATAATTCAGGCCCAACGCTAAGAGTTGCTCCTCTGCTTTTGTTAGTGTCATAGTTGTTAAGTTGACTACTGTTTGTTCATCTACTCCTATATCTTGCGCCAATAGTTTTGCTTTCTTTTGGGCTTCCCGCTTGCGTTTCCTCCGGTTTGTCCGCCTGATTGTGTCCCGCCTTTTCCGACCTGACTTTTCTCGTTCCGTGGTCTCAGGGTTTTCATCCGGGCCTCCACCAAAAAATCAACCTCCTCTTCCAAACTTAAGACAACAAAGTCAGGATCTCTACTGCTGGTGCTTGCTGAGTCAACACTGGATCCACTTGTCAGTGATTCTGTATCTGTGCCTGCCCCTTCTTCATTTGTATTTGCAAGACCAGTCTGCAGAGTATTGGGTTTAACGGTATTCTTTCCTTTCAATTTACGTATGTTGTCATATTTTTTCGCAAATGTGTATATTTGCCCCCGTTGGTAGTCCTCCTGGGCCTGTGCAAATGTATGTACCTTCATTTTTTCCTCATGTTTTTTAGACGCTCTTTGATTTCATTCTTTTTCGACAGAATCCAATCTTGTTTGTCGGATTTGCACAGTTCCTTCTCAATCTCCTCAATTTCAACTATTAGTGCCAAGCGATCTATGTCCGCATATTTAATAAGGCTATGTATGAGGTTCATGGACGCCTGCAGATTACTTTCACCCCACTCGCGCAGTATCGCCGGGTTGGGTTTCTCAAAACTGGGAACCAGTAGTATATGCAGCCCACGTGGGACCCTACTGACCTCAGCATACTTGGTGAGGGATTTGTGCTCCCACCATTTCGTTATTTCCGCCTTCATTTTCTTTTCCAAGTTCTTTAATAGCATATTCATATCCTTATCAGCACCCTTGTTGTTTTTATTGACATTAGTGCTCACAGTGCTCGTTTTGATGACATTGTCAAATAATGCGTCCGCATTAGCCTCACGTTCTCGTACTGTGTCGTTTAACATGTTTGCCTTTCAGTGACCTATTTTAATTACAGCCGGCACTTTCCAATGCAATGGCTCACGAAGAGAAACCTTCTGTATGACACTGCCGCTTAATGCCCTGTCCTGCCAATCGCTGTTCTCACTCACCGAGGTCGTGGACAAGCCTCCGCGGGTCCTCCGACTCAAGCGTCGGCGTCCTAGATCTTCAGTGTGCTTTCTGTCGGCTCGCAGGGGGTTCAACCTGCCAAGATTCTCCTTTCGGATTCGCAGCAGCAAGAGGTTGAGGGCGGCCACCAACTTCCAGGGCGGGGTCCGTGGAGCGAAAGCAACCAGAACTTCCGCAATTGATATCCACACAGCTTCTGTTTCACCGGCGTAACACCACAGAATCACGGACCACCAAGCAGCTCGTAAGTATTTAAAGAAGGTTTATTATCTCTTCAAAAGTCACTTCTGGCATGATGCGTTTCGGGTAACGAATACCCTTTCTCACATAGCGACCATGCAGTACGCATTCACATTTAAATACTCATTTTTTTCTCTTCTCATTCGTTGACCACCACGTGATAGTAAACAGTGAAGATATACTTAAGTGCATATATACATAAATAAATGGCAATGTTAGAGACTTTTAAACGTGCACTTCCTGGTGTAAATAAACATCCATTGTAATCGGTTTCATTTCACTTTTAGTTCGATATATATATATATTCAAGCTCCAAAGTCCCACCTAAAACCACTGAACTCCAAGGGCGGGTGCTGCCATGTACGAGGGTGAGTTCTCACATAAAAATCAAGCTCTATTCGAAAGGATATGAAGCACTCTCGGGGTTTAAACAATTTATTAAAAGCAGTCCTCCAGATGCATTTCGGCCTGATGCCTTCGTCAGTGTATGAACTGCTACCATTTGATACCTGGTGTCTCATTGGCTTATATTTGGAATCCCCAGTTCTGACAGGTTGGTTCAAAGCCAATGGAAGGGCTGCACCGCCTTCTGAATGTTCCCTGCTGTGGCGTGTTACCGCATCCACATTGGCATTGCCATCAAATGAGTTCCGTATGGCAACTTCTGTTCATTCGAGCCCGATGGGCCGAATCAATGCCCAACGCAATGCGTGACATGCTCTATATGCCGTCTTGTTTGTGCAGTCCCTGTTGGCCCCTCACTAGGGGCGGTGAGTTCTTCAAGCACCAGGTACTACCCTCGGTAGCCGCTGGATGTCAGACAGGACGTAGCTGCAGGCGTCAATCATATGGAATGGCGTCCCTGGGCTTGCATAGCCCACGGCCGTGTTGGTCAGCCCCGGGGACCACCACCCCCCTGGGGCTCAAATGTATAATGAGGGGGCCTCTAAGGCCCCCTGAACCCCGGGGACCGCCACCCTCCAGGGCTTTAATATGATGTATGCGGGGGGCTCATGGCCCTCCGCAGCCCGGGGACCGCCAAAAAACCTGTGTCCCGCATTTCACCTGTATGGCAACTTCTGTTCATTCGAGCCCGATGGGCTGAATCAATACCCAACGCAATGCGTGACACGCTCTATATGCCGTCTTGTTTGTGCAGTCCCTGTTGGCACCTCACTAGGGGCGGTGAGTTCTTCAAGCACCAGGTACTACCCTCGCCAGCCGCTGGATGTCAGACAGGACGTAACTGCAGGCGTCAAGCCCCTCCGGGGCTTTAATATGATGTGTGCGGGGGGCTCATGGCCCCCCGCAGCCCCGGGGACCACCACTCCCGGGGTTTCTTTGTAAAAAAAAAAACCTGTGTGGGGGGCTCAAGCCCCCTCACACGCCCCGGGGACCACCACCCCCCGGGGCTTTTAATTGTTGGGAGGGGGGCCATGCGGCCCCCCTCCTGAAGCCTTGTGGTGGCCCTGGGGACCGCCACTCCCCAGGGCCGGCTCCTGCAGTGTCACGGGGTGCCCATCCCTGGGACACTGTAGTTTGAACCTGGTCTCTCTTTCAAAAACCAAAGCCAATTTATTTTCTACATGGGGAGCAGCATGTTAGCTGTTCCCCATGCAGAAAAGTAATGCCGGCTCCCGCAGGATGCGGGTAGCCGGCAGGGACCGTGGGGGGCTTGGGGACCCCCCACAGTCACCAACGGAGAGGGCCAGGCACTGGGAGATGGGGTCCCGAGGGCCCAAAAAAAGAAAAAGAAGGGGTCTACACAGCTCCCCTTCTTAAAAAAAACAACAAAAAAACAGGATGGGGCGGAGGCCACGCCCCCTCCCTGCACCACTCTGCAAACGCGCCCCCTGGTGTGTTTGCAGAGGGGGGAGTAATTCCCCTTGAATACTGGGGGTCCCTGGGGGCCAAGTAGCCCACCAGAAACCTCCAGTATGCGCCAGGGGGCTGCGTTGCAGAGAGGTGTAATGAGGCCACGCCCCTTTTTACACCTCTCTGCAACCCAGCCCCCTGGCGCATGCTGGAGGTTTCTGGTGAGCTAGTTGGCCCCCAGGGACCCCCAGTATTCAAGGGGATTTAGTTCCCACTCTGGAAACGCACCAGGGGGCTGCGTTGCAGAGAGGTGAAATGAGGCCAAGCCCCTTTTTACACCTCTCAGCAACGCAACCCCCTGGCGCATACTGGAGGTTCCTGGTGGGCTAGTTGGCCCCCAGGGACCCCCAGTATTCAAGGGGATTTAGTTCCCCCTCTAGAAACTCACCAGGGGGCTGCGTTGCAGAGAGGTGTAATGAGGCCATGCCCCTTTTTACCCTCTCTGCAACGCAGCCCCCTGGCGCATACTGGAGGTTCCTGGTGGGCTAGTTGACCCCCAGGGACCCCCAGTATGCAAGGGGATTTAATCCCCCAACTTAGAACACGCTATGGGGCGCGTTTGGACAGTGGTGAAGGTAGGGGGCGGGGCTTGAGGTGATATGTGTGCAAACATGCCCTGTGGCGCGTTTTAAGTTGGGGAATTAATTCCTCTTCAATCCAGAGGTCCCCTAGGCACATACTGGAGGTACCTGGTGGGCTAGTAGGCCCACAGGGGACCTCAGGATTGAAGAGGAATTAATTCCCCAACTTAAAACATGCCACAGGGCGTGTTTGCACACATGTCACCTCAGGCCCCGCCCCCTTCCTTCACTATTGAGCAAAATAGTCCTCTAAATTCAGCCGAACTACGAATTCCGATTTACTCACCTGTTATCAGCAGAGACCTCAGTGCTGCATCTTTCAGCCCACTACTGATCCTGAAAAGTAATTCTAACCATACTTACAGTAACTTGAATTTCCTTCGATAGGCCAACATTGACTGGTGTCACGTGGAAATTCTTTTAAATGTGGAGTTTTGGAACTTTAAAAAATTCCTCTAAAATCAGCCGAACTACGAATTCCGATTTACTCACCTGTTATCAGGAGAGACCTCAGTGCTGCATCTTTCAGCCCACTGCTGATCCTGAAAAGTAATTCTAACCATACTTACAGTAACTTGAATTTCCTTCCATGGGCTAACATTGCCTACTATATAATATATATAAATCAAAAAATATATAAAATTAAAAAAAACAAATATTACAATTTCAATATTTTTAAAAACATGTTTTTTCAATTTATATTAAAAATATGTAATGTAATTTAAAAAATAAAATATCTAAAAATAAATACTTTAAAACAATGTAGTAAATCAGTATAAAAAATATAACAATTAATACATTTAAAAATTATCATTTACAAAAACTTTGAAATTCACTGAAAAAACATAGGTTTCAGCTACCTTATAATTAGGAATTAGCATTTAAAAAACCTTAGAAATTTACTGATAAAACCATAGGTTTCAGCCATGTTATAGTTAGGAATTAGCATTTAACCGCTTCCGTGCGGCGCCGATTCCGCCCCTGTGCTGGACATTCCAGAACAGGGTGCGGTCGTGATGGAACCGTTCCGTCATCAGCACAGCTCAGCCGTGACTGATGACGGAACGGTTCCATCACAAGCATCGAAGGGGTTAAAAAACCTTAGAAATTCACTGAAAAAACCATAGGTTTCACACATGTTATAGTTAGCTGGACATTTCACTCATACAAAACCATTGAAATTCCCCCGTTATAGTTAGTTCAGCTAACCATAACTCACACGCCCGCAATGCACTGCTGATGACGCCACATATTACATCACTCATGACATGGTCAGGGACATCACTCATGACATCACTCATGACATCACTGATGACATCATCCTTGTGAAAGAGTGGCAGACCTCCTCTCACTGTAATATAACCTTTGATACACACATTCAAAAATAGAAACTAACATTTTCAAAAAAATGGAGATACCAATACCAGTTACAACAACCTATTCAGTAATTCCAACATCTACATACACATCCACTCATTCACCAACAGTTCTATATAGTCACTCATACATGTAATCACTCATCATATGTACTCATACACCTATACATCCTGTTACACACTGACACTCATCCATAGAGTTACTCACACACATACTCACACATGCAAATCAAACATCCATTTACTTGCATATACAGCTATACACACACCACTACACTTACTTCTACAGAAACGTACACATACTCTCTTTAACAATCACTTATAGAAACACATACATATTTATTCAGGAACTCTTCCAATCTCTCACTCTCACATATACTCACTTATATACATCAAGACTCAAATATACTAGTTTAAAACATATGTAGTTACTCATAAAGATACTATTGAGACAGTCATTCACTCACTAACACACCCATACACACACTCATCCACCCATACAGTCCTGCACACATGCAGTCTTCAAAACACATACAAACAGTGAGTCAGTCATTCATGCATCTGTGGCTAAGTAATACCCCCCACCAAACCATACAGACACACATACTGATACTTAAAAAAACAACTAATAACCCATATAGACACTCATGTAGCTACTCACCAACCCATGCAGCCACTTATACACAAAGTGAGACACTGATACAGATATTTACATATTTAAACATTACTCGCTAATACATTTATTCACTATAATACACTTAAGTCAGTCATACAATCAATTTTACAAAATAAAACATCCACTTATTTACCCATTTATTCTTCTATCGACCTTTAGATATACATATGTAAAAAATATTTATTTTTCAGAAAGACACATATTTACTGGTTGATGTCATCAGTGATGTCATTTGAGATGTCATCAGGAATGTCGTGAGTGATGTCACTGACCATGTCATGAGTGATGTAATATGTGACATCATCAGCAGTGCATTGCGGGCGCACGAGTTATAGTTAGCTGAACTTACTATAACGGGGGAATTTCAATGGTTTTGTATAAGTGAAATGTCCAGCTTACTATAACATGTGTGAAACCTATGGTTTTTTTCAGTGAATTTCTAAGGTTTTTTAAATGCTAATTCCTAACTATAACATGGCTGAAACCTATGGTGAATATATATATATATATATATATATATATATATATATATATATATATATATATATATATATATATATATATATATATATATATATTACCTACTGGCGATAGCCAGTAGGTATATATAGTTAGGACCTAGCTACCATAGGAAATCCGCAACATTCTATTGGGAATAACTTTTGCGACGGTGGAGGAATTTGCGTGTAATTTTCCAGAATTTTGGCCAGCTCCGCTCCGCTCCTTCCCTGCAAGTTTTGGGGGGATTCGTGAAGTGGGGGCTGAGAAAAAAGGGGGTCCCAAAACGTGTTTTCCCCATGTTAATTTCCATAGGACGGTCTGACAAGGCTACAGCCCGAACCGCTGAATGGAATTACACCAAACTTTGCAAAATTGTAGGGACTGGTACGCAGAAGTGCCTTTGCTATATATGGTGAAAATTGCTCCAGTGGTTTTTACGAAAATTAACTTTAAAAAAATATATATCTGGGCGGAGCCTAACCACACATCTCATCGTGAGATCTGATTGGCTGTCAGCACTTCATCCAAGAAATGTTGGCAGCCATCTTGGGACCAATATACATGATAGCACCTCATTAAAAAGCATTGCAGTTAATAGAAGGTTTTAGGACTTTAGTTACATTATAAATCATTTGTTGATGGTACCATACTCATTTTAGGAATTGTGGTGTGTTCTAAGGTGATTTTACCATGTGAAAAAGCCTTCTGCTGGGATATCATGAATCATGTTTGAAAGAAAACTATTATCTCATGCTTTTCCCACAGTGGTTTGGAAGGGGGTCTATAAGCTAAACTGAAAGCATATTTTCTGTAAATTCACATTATCTTTCTCAGTCATGTGAGAATGAAGTCTGACATTCTCAGTAAAACATGTACATCCAACAAGGACAGAGACTGTCAGTTGATTCCTTTGTGTTCTACTGCAGCTTCCCAGAGTGTTCTAAAAAAACAACTAGAGCGCTAACAGTCCTACTTATTACAAAGGTATGGCACACTTGAAGCCATCTTGATTGGAATAAAGTGGTAACTCTTAAAACATTTAATTTAAAAAGGAACAAAATGAGGGGGTATATGTTGCCATAGAAAGTATGATTAGTGCTGCAGAAAGAAACATTAGGGCACATTTTGAGTGACTTCTCAAATCCTCTTCTATTTCATTAAAAAATTCTGACATGCAGTCTCCCAAGATGGCCACCAGAGACAAAAGAGCCCAAATGTAGCCCAAATAGCACCCAGATGTAGCCCAAGTATAGCCCAATGACAGAATGTCCCAGAGAGTTCTAAAGAACAACTAGAGCTCTAACAGTCTTACTTATGACAAAAGTATGGCACACCAGAAGCCATCTTGGTTGGAATGAAGTGGTAACTCTTAAAACTTTAATTTAAAAAGGAACAAAATGAGGGGGTATATTCTGCCATAGGAAGTATGATTAGTGCTGCAGAAAGAAAAATTAGGGCACATTTTGAGTGACTTCTCAAATCCTCTTCTATTTCATTAAAAAATTCTGACATGCAGTCTCCCAAGATGGCCACCAGAGACAAAAGAGCCCAAATGTAGCCCAAATAGCACCCAGATGTAGCCCAAGTACAGCCCAATGACAGAATGTCCCAGAGTGTTCTAAAGAACAACTAGAGTGCTAACAGTCTTACTTATGACAAAAGTATGGCACACCAGAAGCCATCTTGATTGGAATTAACTGGTAAGTCTGAAAACATTTAAAAGGAACAAATTGAGGGGGCTCATTTTGCCATAGAAAGTATGATTAGTGCTTCAGAAAGAAAAATTAGGGCACATTTTGAGTGACTTCTCAAATCCTCTTCAATTTCATTAAAAAATTCTGACATGCAGACTGAAACATGCACTTTGAATACCAGCAGCAGACTTCCCTGGTGAGCAGTAGCTTTACTACAGTGATATAATGAGCAACTAGAGTGCTAACATTCAGACTTTATGGCAAATGTGTGACACATCTGAATGGCTTTTTGATGGAACCAAAGTAAACAAGCATTGAAAATGCAATAGATCTCTCCCTCGTTTAAGTTAAAGCCATTCTGTTTGTAATGAGGTGGCTTTTTAGCTTTGCTTTTAATAGTGTTTTTCAAACTTTCATGTAAATAACATGCATATGTATGCATATATGTATATGTATGCATGCATTTATATTTGTATTTATATAGATATGCAGATTATATATGTTTATATATGTATGTATATATATATATATATATATATATATATATATATATATATATATATACACATACATATATATAAATGCATATATATGCATATATATATATGTGTATATGTGTGCGTGTAGATAGACCGAGGCACAAGAAAGCAGAAAAAAAAACGTGAAGAACACAAAAAGGGGGCAGGGTAGATACACCCTGACCCCCTAGGCCTGCCAAGGTAGTCCCACAAGGACAAAAAAGGCCCACATTTTTTTTTTTTAAACCTGGTCTGTTTTTCTAAAAATTACCCCCCGGGGGGACCAAATCGCGGCGGCATAGTGATAAAGAAGTGTGGGGGGTCCACAATCCCCCCCCCCACACTGTCCCGGGGACCGCCGCCCCCGGGGCAAAGCAACGCAGCCCCTTGGCGCATACTGGAAGCTCCTGGTGGGCTACTTGGCCCCCAGGGACCCCCAGTATGCAAGGAGAATTAGTTCCTATTCTGCAAACACGCCAGGGGTTGCGCTGCAGAGAGGTGTAAAAAAGGGTGTGGCATCATTACACCTCTCTGCAATGCAGCCCCCTGGCGCATACTGCAGGTTCCAGGTGGGCTAGTTGGCCCCCAGGGACCCGCAGTATGCAAGGGGAATTAGTTCCCTCTCTGCAAACACGCCCGGGGGCTGCGTTGCAGAGAGGTGTAAAAAAGGGTGTGGCCTCATTACACCTCTCTGTAATGCAGCTCCCTGGCTTATACTGGAGGCTCCTGGTGGGCTAGTTGCCCCCCAGGGACCCCCAGTATGCAAGGAGAATTAGTTCCTCCTCTGCAAACGCGCCAGGGGTTGCGCTGCAGAACATTGTAAAAAGGGGGCATGCCCTCTGAACACCTGCCTGCAAAAATTTAGTAAATCAGTATAAAAAAATAACAATTAATACATTTAAAAATTGTCATTTAAAAAACCTTTGAAATTCAATGAAAAAAACATAGGTTTCAGGCCTTATATAGTTAGGAATTAGCATTTAAATAACCTTGCAAATTCACTTAAAACACCATAGGTTTCAGGCCTTATTTTGGGGTCGATTAGGATGTCGGTTAATCCGCATCCCCCGGGCCGGCGGAAGCCACCGCCGGCCTGGAGGATGTGGATTAACCGCCGCGGCCACAGACAACACCCACCGCCAGATTAGGATGGCGGTGGGATTACGGTGGGACCAGCGGCGGACGGCTGGTCCGTCCGCCGCTGATCCGCGGGGTGTGTAGGGCTATTTGGTGATGGTGTCTGCAAGACACCGTCAGCCAAATTAGGATGTGCACGGACACATGCTTTTCCGCGGCGGCTTTTCCTAACTATATAAGGCCTGAAACCTATGGTTTTTTCTGTGAATTTGAAAGGTTTTTTAAATGCTAATTCCTAACTATATAAGGCCTGAAACCTATGTTTTTTTCAGTGAATATATATTATATATATATATATATATATGTATATGTAGGGTTGGTTACATAGATGGAGTATAGTAACACCTAAGTGAGTTCAGTGCCTAATAATATTATATACAATCAAAAGTCAGATTGGTGCTCGCATCCTGAACATACCCCCGGTGCTGAAGAAGGCGATACAGACGCCGAAATGCATTCGCCATTCTGAGTGTGTTGCTGCTGAATAAAGGTGCCTCCGCTGTCTCCCCTGTTATGGCCTCTCTTCTTCTTCTGGAGGAGTTCTTTGTCATATTTTCAGCACGTGAACCAGAGACGCGCTTGGGAGGCCCCCGCAGCTTCAAGTTGGCTTCGGAAACGCTGGTCTCCGCTCCCGTGGAATTTTCGTCGCATCCATGTTTTGGATTTACCGAAGCCCGCCTCCACGCCTGGGAAGAGAAGGGGCGGTGTTGCAATCAGTGATTGCACGTTGGGCGAGGTGGATTTCCAGCCTTGCCCCCGCTGCAGATTATCCTGTGGCAAGGGGGTTGTTGCGGTTTGGGGAGCAGAGGAGGTGGCTGAATTTGGCAGACTCACTCAAATTGGGGGTTTAAAACTATCAAGGCGCTACATCCACCCCCGCAACACTGGCCCATAATGAACAGTGCATTCTGGGACTTGTAGGAACCGTACAACAGGTGGCCTGCAGGAAGTGTATGCTAAGACTACTTACCTTGGGGGCGGAGCGTCGTATCAAGCAACAGGATGGGGCAGGGCATTTAAACCCAGATTGGTGCTCGCATCCTGAACATACCCCCGGCGCTGAAGAAGGCAATACAGACGCCGAAATGCATTCGCTTATCTGAGTGTGTTGCTGCTGAATAAAGGTGCCTCCGCTTTCTCCCCTGTTGTGGCCTCTCTTCTTCTTCTGGAGGAGTTCTTTGATATATATATATGACATGACACTGACATGAACCACTAATTGTAAAGAATTATTTACAATGTTTCACGAAGTTTATGTTGGATGTGTCACAATGACTTGCATGTTTTACAGCGCTAGTAACTCTCCTATGTTTACAGTCAAACACCTAATTATGTCACATGGTTGTTCCAACACCTATCAAACATGCACTAGTATAAATAAGGCTCACTACTTGGTGTAAAGCAGATGAAGTGAACAAGGCGGACTTGTCCGCCGAAACGCGTCTGATCGTATGTATTGGTGAATAAAACCTTTGATTTGACCCACGGAGTCGGTGCCTGTTCTTCTGAAGCCTAAGTCAGGATTGGGAAAATATATATATATATATATATATATATATATATATATATATATATATATATATATATATATATATATATATATATATAAATATATAAATATATATATATATATATATATATATATATATATATATATATATATATATATATATATATATATATATATATAGTTGGTTACCAAGAAGGAGTATAGTAACATCTAAGTGAGTTCAGTGTCAAACAATTTTATATACAATCAAAAGTCACATTGTCAAGGATACTAGCACTTGACCAGCACCTATCCAGTCCCTTCATGGTCATGGATTCATCGGAGAACACCTTTATTAATTAACCTTAGAAAGTATAAAAGCATGTATAGTTACAAACACATGATCTACATAAATAGTTACAATAGTCTGGGAGACTATAGCTGCATAGTGTATTAACAGTCACCCAAAAAGAAATACATCTCATTATCTGTGTTGCATAGTTACAGAGGCACGATCTACGTAAATGGTTTGCAATAGTCTGGGAGACTACAGCTGCACTGTATAGTAACATCACCCAAAAAGAAATGCATCTCATTGTCTGTGTTGAGGCCATGGTCAATCACTCTTAGTTTGCAAATCCATTGGGATTCACACTGCCTCAGACGTAGCTCCCGGTTACCACCCCTGGGTTCAGCATCCACATGTTCGATACCATGGAACCAAAACCTGGCATCCCTGGATGGGTCTTGCCATAGTGTTCCACCATTGGGTATCTCATGTCACCATTAATGATTACCCTCCGATGTTCTTGAATCCGTAGCTTGAGACTTCTTTTGGTGCTACCCACATATATCTTATTGCAGGGTCAGCCAATCACATATACTATAAAGGTAGTGTTACAATTAATGAACTTGTGATTGTGTACCCGGCTGATCCATTGTAACAGAGCTTTTGATTTTGTTGACCCCAAATCTACATATATTACAGGTACTGCATGTGTGGAAGCCCTTGGGTTTGTCCAGTAACCAGGTAGCCCCCTCATTGTTAGTGGTGACATAGCTAGGGCAGAGTTCGTTTTTAAGCGTGGTGCCTCTCCTGAATGATATAGAAGGACTCCTCCTGAGTGAACTCCCTAGGCTTTGGATCTCCTCAAGTAAATGTCAGTTTCTTTTCAGTAGTTTGAAATTCTCATCACTGAATGTAGTGCATTGCATTATGAATCAGACATTGGCATTGTCCCCCTTGTTGTTTGTGTTTCTCTTACTGTCGGCCAGGGTAGTTTCCCGCTCAAGTGTCTGCACCCTTCTCTCTGCTAAGTCCAAAACCCTCCTGTCATATCTCCTAGCACCAAATCTTTCTTTCCCCCTCCTGATATTCGTTCCAAAGGTTCTTCCTCACTTCAGTTTTGTCTATTCCGAATCATTTTCCCAGAAGGGATATTCTTGATTACGGAGCTAGCATGTGTACTGGTGGCATACAACACCCATTTGCAAGATGTTTCCTTGCGGTAAAGCGTACTCTGCACCGTCCTGTCCCTTATGTAGAATTTCAAGTCAAGAAAGTTAATTCTCTCCCTGTGATGTTCAATTGTAAGAGTGACATTGTAGGGGTTGGCATTATTCCATAAGGGAGTCCTCAGTGCCCGACCATAGGCATATGATGTCATCGATGTACTTCCCCCAAAAGACTATATGTTCAGCCAAGAAGGAGGGACATCTTTTCAAAGCATGCTCCCTCTCATACCACCCCATAAACAGCAGGCATAAGCAGGAGCAAATCTGGAACCCATGGCATACCCTTTTCTGGTGGTACCAAAGGCCGTCATGGAGGAAGTAGTTCCTGGTAAGAACCAGCATAATCGTGTCAAGGACCATATTGTTATGTTCATAACAGTCTTCCCCCTCCTTGTCAATATATGATTTGGCTGCCAAAAGACCAAATTTGTTCTGTTACATGTGTACAGGTTTGCCACATCTAGTGTGACAAACATTAGGTCATCAGACCACGCCAAGTCCTTAAATTTTGACAATATGTTCTTGCTGTCACAAATGTATGAAGGCAAGTTATGTACATGTCTCTGCAGTTTGAGATCAATGAACTCAGCCAATCTCTCTGTTGGCGAGCCCACCCCCGATATGATCGGTCTCACCGGTGGGAAATCCCCTTTCTTATGCACCTTGGGAGTATATAGATGCAGGGAAATCTTGGATTTTCAACCCTAAGGTACCTGTACTTTTGGTCACTCAGCAAGCATACATCCTTCCATTCAGTTAGATTGAGGTTAATGACAGATGTTAATTCCCAAATGGGATTGCCACCAATCCTTTTGTAACATTTTCCATCATTCAAGTGTCAGTTTATTTCCCCAACATAGTCAGAGGTATTCATGACCACGACGTTACCGCCCTTGTCGGCCTCCCTGATGACAATCTCCTTGTCACCCAGAAGTCTGATCAATGCCCACTTCTCCCCTGGTGTGAGATTATGTTGTGGCATTCGTTTGAATTTGTTAGAGGCTTCCATTTTGTATAGACCCTCACTGACTCTCTCAGAAAAGAGGTCATTGTTGTGATGGTATGTAGGCAGGGTAAATTTGGATTTAGGTCGAAGACCACAGTCAATCGTCAGGTTTTCCGTAATGCTCATTTCTTCCATCAGTGATTTCATGTCCACCCCATCATTTCCCTCAAGTGAGGAGGCAATGTATATTTCTTACATTAGCTATGGTGTGTTCAATGGGCCTGGCTGCATCATTAGACATAGTCATAGGCAGTACTTTATCACTCAAGAAATTCTTTAATTTTAATGCTCTGACAAATTTACAGCGATCCACATGAACATTAACCAATTCACCATCCTGGGTCAGACAGAAGTTACGACCCTTACAGAGTCAGCTCTTTTTATTGGAGTCAAGCATTCTTTTGGATAGATTTACAATTTCCAGATTATCGCCACCTTCTACTATTACCTGCAACATGTTCCTGTCTGACATCGAAACTGTCTCTATTTGTTTTTGGACAGTGTTGACCTCCTCAGGGTATCCTCTGCACTGTCCCCTGAACCTCCCTTTTGACCTGCTCCCCCCCTCCTGTTTTTTTTGCATCCTTTTTTCTTTGATTTTCACTGATCCTTAGTTTCGCCAATTCTCTCTGGAAGGATGTAGTTCTTCCCCCAAAGGATGCTCACGGGCTGTGCTACTCAAAGCCACACTACTTGTTGAGGATATTGATATACTGCTAGCAGGTTTTTCCTCATCACTCTTCTCCCGTACTCGCATCCTGTCCTCATTTCCTGTGATACTGTCACATTTCTTCACAAATGTATATATCCGCCCCTCTCAGTAATCCCTGTCGTCACGCTTAATTTTCCGCACCTTCTTTTCTTTCGAGTAGTTTTGATGGCCCTCAATTACTTTCTTAAGTATATCGTAGTTTTTATCAATTAGGTCCTTGTTATCTATGGCCTCATTCTCCTTTTTCACTATTTCAATCTCCGATAGGAGTTTAGCAACTTTCTCAAATACCAGCCATCACACAATTCAGACTATACAAGGCCCCCATAGCTATAAGAATGGCTTGAGTGGCAGAAATAAGTGCATTTTCATGTATATTGAATAATAAACATCTGTTGTTGTGCTCATCTAAAAATTAAACAAACAGCACTACCATGTGGCAGATTGTCATAACCTGTGAATTAAGGTGCGAGACCTACTGTCACGACCTGACCCTGTGCACAGTTCTTAATATGAATTTGCTCCTTCTATTCACAGTTTAAAAACAAATCAACATATTGCATAACAATTCTGTTCATGGTTATCTTCTCTTATTATTTTATTTTTCAAAAAGATTTTTCTTTCATTCTGAATTTTTCAACAGGTTCGAAATATGTCACAATTCTGAATTATACATTCATTCTTTAAATTATGACACAAGGATTTCAACGTAATATTTCTTTAACAAAAACTCATGATACATCATGTATATTATGAATCCATCGAAGAGTACAGTGTTGAAATGATGGCCTGATGCATTTCGGGACCTTGAGTCCCTTCTTCAGGGGCACCGGAAATGAAGACATTCAATATTTTATATTAGAATATATACAAAAACAACTTTTCGGTTGTCTATGCGTTTCGAGTCTGGTTCGGTGAACAAAACATTTAAATTTTTCATCTTCATACATTTCGTGATGACGTATATTGAGTCTAGAAAGGTGTGAAATATATAAGAGATGCGCTGATATACAAAGAAACGAAAAAAATATATGTATTCCCATGCATCGTATTGTTTTCAACTGAAACTGGTGTAAGGCTTGTATCATGCAGCTAAGTGACGATGCTACATCGATGATGCATAACCGGTAGGAGTTACTTTGAAAGTAGTGCAACAAACGCTCGAACTCTATTGTTTGATCATGCATTGTGTTTATAAGTGACTTGTAGTTTCATGCACCGTGACGGGTGGCTTGCTGACCTGTTCTGCACTCGACACCAAAGACAGCACTATAATGAAGGATTGGATGACACGAAGTCTAAAGAAACGAAAAACACAACGTCAAGAAAAGAGTGTGCAAATGTTAGTTTTATATACGTGAAAACACCACCTAAATAGGTCTACCTTGGATATGAAGCTCGTCGTGGTTAACGCTACTGCAATGTAAACGCAAACGGTGAGAACCTGAACTAACAGTCTCACAAATTCATTCCTCGTAATTCTAGCATTTGTATGGGCTTACCTATGTTGTTCTACGGACGGCTTGATAAACCAGTCTACTCTCGCTTTGCTGTTACTCGTTATCTGTAGTTTCCATTCTAAAATAACCGAGCTGACCCTTGAATCACTCGACACTGAGAGCGGACTACTAGACCAACAACTACGCGCTAAAATGCTGAACACTGCGGCCATATTAGTGCGTTAGTCTAAAGTGAGGAAAACAAATGGTGTAAAGAAAATAAAAAATATGTAGATGGTTCTAATAGGAGACATCAACAACAAAAGTACTTCTCATAACTGTAGTACAATCTCAGTTTCAATGTGGTTAACAATGTCACTGAAATTTAACAAAACATCATATAAGCTTTTTCGTTTACTACATTGAAGACAACATGTTGAAGAAACTACATTGTTTTTGTTGTCAATGATCTAGTACTGAATACTTTCTTGATAATTTAAATATTATTGAAATTGTGGAATTTCTTAATTAATAGTACTTCACGCTGTGATAAGTGTTGGCTGTGATTTCTCCCCTCTTGGGTTGTGATTTTTTTTAATCACCATGAATCGGACTTGGGCTATGTTGTGGTTATGCTTCAGCAAGTGTACTACTACATTGGAATTAGTGATTTTGTTTCGGATCATACTTTTATGTTCCCCTATTCTGATTTTTATTTTTCTCTCTGTTTTCCCTATGTAGAGAAGTCCACACTGGCATTTGATTCTGTAAATTACAAAATTTGAGTTGCAATCAGCTGTGAAGCATAATGTTGTTTTTTCTCCTGTTCGTGGGTGTGTGATGTAATCTTGCTGCATGACATTATTGCAGTGGGTACAATTGTTGCATCTCCTCATGCCTTTGTGTTGCGTAATCTCGACTTTTTTCGATACATTGAGCATTTCCTTAAGATTGAGACTTCTTGTGTACGCAAATATCGGGCGTTCCTTGAAAATTCCATTGAAATTGTTTTCCTTTTGGAGCAGTTCCCATCTTCTTAGAATTTTTTTCTTAATGCTTGTTGATCTTGTGGAGTATTTAGATACAAATACATTGCGATTGCTAGAAGATTGTTTGGGTTTAGATACCAGTAAATCTTTCCTATCGATAGCTGCTGCTCTTGCTTCCGCTTTATCGATACACTCTTGAGGGTAAATTTGCTTTTTAGATGTTTAAGATCTTGGAGATACATTTGTGTTGTTGATGAGATTCTCTTTGTGCGGAGCATTTGTGAAAATGGAAGATTATTGATGAGTTGTTGAGAATGAAAACTTTGAAACATCAGAGTATTATTGCGGTCTGTGGGTTTAATATATGTTCTGGTCTGAATGGTCTTATTTTCTTTGTTGATCTTCACATCCAGAAATTATATTTCGTTAGTACTCAAGTGGTGTGTGAATTTGATTCTGCTATGATGGCTGTTCAAATTTTTGATATTTGCCTCTAGGGCTGCTTTAGTACCAGACCATATTAAGAAGATGTCGTCAATGAAACGTCGATAAATTACCAATTCCTGGTTCCATTCTTGAATGCTTAGTATATGTTGTTCTTCAAATGCTGCCATAAATATATTGGCGTATGTAGGGGCTCCCCCAAATGCCATGCTGGTCCTGCTTGTTTGTAAATAATAGGTATCTTTGAAGCGAAAGTAGCTGTGTTGGAGACAAAATGACAATAGTTCAAGCAAAAATACTTTGACTCCAATGTGATCCATTTGTAGCAAGGTCCATTCTACTGCTTCAATTCCTTCTTTTAATGGTATCGATGTATAAAGGGAGGTGACGTCAATCGTACATCGTACATAGAATCCAATGTTCGCTCTCAGTGGTGTTGAGATTATTGATTTGATTCAAAAAGTCAGTAGAGTCTTTTATGTTGGTTTTCCACATCATCACAAATTTTTGTAAGAAATAATCAATGTATTTCCCAATTGGTTCAAAGATTGATTCAACTCCTGATACGATGGGTCTGAACGGAGGATCAATGGGATGCTTATGAATTTTGGGTAAAATGTATAAATGGGGCCTTTTTGGATTGTGTTTAGTTAAGTATTGTTTTGTTTTTCCCGAAATCCAGTCCATAGATGAAGCGTGTTCCAATATGTCTCCCAATGTTTTAGCTATCTCATCTGTGGGATCTGAGTCCAATTTCAAGTATGTTGATTCGTCTGCAAGGTGTTCTTCTATTTTTTTGGTGGTAATATATGGTGTCCATTTTGATAAGTGCCCCGCCTTTATCGGCTCGTTGAAATGTGAGTTCCTTTTTGTTGGATAGTTGTTGTAGTGTTTTCCTTTCATCTTTCGTTAAATTCGATCTTTTCTTGATTTGAAAGTTCAATGATTGTATATCTTGCAGAACTAACGTTTCAAATAAATCAATGATTTTGTGTGAAGTCGGTGCTGTATATGTACGCTTGGGTTTAAATTCAATATATTCTTTTTCTTCACTTGGAATTTGTTCAGAAATGACATTTTCAAAAAAGTTACGAAGTTTAATGGTTCTGGTGAATTTAAAAAACGCTATTTCTTTGTCTGGTAAATTGGTGTTATATGTTTGGACAAAGGATGTTCCTTTATTCAAAACATTTATTTGTTTCTCAGTCAATTCTGTAGATGAAATATTAATCAGTATGTCCTTTGACACCTTAGGTTCGGTATTCCTTTTTCTTTTGGTTTGTCCTCTCCTGGTTTTGTACGTTTCCACTGCTTTTTTGCGTTGTTGGATCCGGTGGTTGGATTGGTTGTTGTCCTTTGGACAAAAAAGATTCTGTAACAGTTGATGAACGTTGTTGTGTTGTGTCTCTTTTCCCTTGACTACTCGTAGATGTTTCCCCGTTGTCTTCTGTCTGTAATGGTGGTCTTGTTGCTGCTAAATCACGGTCTGAAACAACGCTCTCTTCTGATGATGTAAATTGTTTTTTATAAGGTCGACGTTGGGCATACATTTCGGCCAACGTATACACTTCATTCAAACGGTAATCAATCGTATCTCTCTTGAATTTTCTTAGTTTTCTTTCTTGTAAGTCATTCTCATAACTTTCCTGTTTGGTGTTCATTTCTTCTAGAAATTGTGTCCATTCGTCACTGTCCATACGAGCTGACAGGTCTCGTTGGGTGTTATAAATTTCTTCTTCTAATTCCTTGATGGATTTAGATAGTTCTTCTATGATTAGAAGAATTAAATCTTGGGAGCACTTATTAAGTACTGCATGCCATTTATCCATGAATGCTTTGTTGGATTGCAGACGAAAGAGTAGAGGTTTAATCGCCAGCCTCAAACCTCTTGGTATATGCTGATGTTTATGGTATTGAATAAGCGTAGACGTGTGAAATCTTTGATTGAGCTCCTTACGCATGATGAATTCCAAGTTTTTCAATTGTTGTATGACCGAACCCTGGTGTGACTCGAAGGTTTTAGAAGTTTTAATTAGGGCATAGATTTCCGTGGCTTGTTCATTCGTGAATGCTTTTGTGTCTGCGCGATTTTCTGTGGTACTCGCAATGCTTTAAAAAGATGCCATCTTGTGATGGGTGCTGGTGATATTATGGAGGCAGTTAAACGTATTCTAATGGATAGGGTAGATCACTAGCACTCCTTTTATTTTTTTGACTCTGAAGTTGCTTAACTTGACCAACTTGACCAACTCCCCCACTGCTGAGTCCCCTCCTGTCTGAGTATACTCCCAGTAGATCCCTCCGCTCAGAGGGACAACATCTAGTGACCATCCCCCGCACTAGACTTGCTAGAGTGGGGGGACGCTCTTTCAGCCTCCTCGCTGCCAAGTTATGGAACAGCCTGCCTGTAACCATACGGGGGATGCATGATCTTTTAGCCTTTAGAAAAGCCATCAAAACCCATCTTTTCCAATAACCCGTTTTCTTTGTGCACCTTCATTCTGCACTCTGGTCAGCTTGCAGCGCCGGGACGCCCCTTGGCTGGGGCAGCCGCGCGCTATACAAATTCTCATAACATAACATAACATAACAATTTATCAAAATTATCCTGTCTTTAGCGTGCTCTAAGGTGTCAGAGGGCTGCCTGTCCCTGGGGTAATACAATCTGTGAATTAAGGTGCGAGACCTACTGTCACGACCTGACCCTGTGCACAGCTCTTAATAAGAATTTGCTCCTTCGATTCACAGTTTAAATACAAATCAACATATTGCATAACAATTCTGTTCATGGTTATCTTCTCTTATTATTTTATTTTTCAATAAGATTTTTCTTTCATTCTGAATTTTTCAACAGGTTTGAAATATGTCACAATTCTGAATTATACATTCATTCTTTAAATTATGACTTAAGGATTTCAACGTAATATTTCTTTAACAAAAACTCATGATACATGATGTATATTATGAATCCATATAAGAGAACAGTGTTGAAATGATGGCTCGATGCATTTCGGGACCTTGAGTCCCTTCTTCAGGGGCCACTGCAAATGAAGACATTCAATATTTTATATTACAATATATACAAAAACATCTTTT
Source organism: Lissotriton helveticus (assembly GCF_964261635.1). NCBI lineage: Eukaryota > Metazoa > Chordata > Amphibia > Caudata > Salamandridae > Lissotriton > Lissotriton helveticus. The sequence goes on from NC_136061.1 coordinate 357,655,165, forward strand.
CGGTTTTCTATGCGTTTCTAGTCTGGTTCGGTGAACAAAACATTTAAATTTTTCATTTTCATACATTTCGTGATGACGTATATTGAGTCTAGAAAGGTGTGAAGTATATAAGAGATGTGCTGATATACAAAGAAACGAAAAAAATATATGTATTCCCATGCATCGTATTGTTTTCAACTGAAACTGGTGTAAGGCTTGTATCATGCAGCTAAGTGATGATGCTACATCAATGATGCATAACCGGTAGGAGTTACTTTGAAAGTAGTGCAACAAACGCTCGAACTCTATTGTTTGATCATGCATTGTGTTTATAAGTGACTTGAAGTTTCATGCACCGTGACGGGTGGCTTGCTGACCTGTTCTGCACTCGACACCAAAGACAGCGCTATAATGAAGGATTGGATGACACGAAGTCTAAAGAAACGAAAAACACAACGTCAAGAAAAGAGTGTGCAAACATTAGTTTTATATACGTGAAAACACCACCTAAATAGGTCTACCTTGGATATGAAGCTCGTCGGGGTTAACGCTACTGCAATGTAAACGGTGAGAACCTGAACTAACAGTCTCACAAATTCATTCCTCGTAATTCTAGCATTTGTATGGGCTTACCTATGTTGTTCTATGGACGGCTTGATAAACCAGTCTACTCTCGCTTTGCTGTTACTCGTTCTCTGTAGTTTCCATTCTAAAATAACCGAGCTGACCCTTGAATCACTCGACACTGAGAGCGGACTACTAGACCAACAACTACGCGCTAAAATGCTGAGAACACTGCGGCCATATTAGTGCGTTAGTCTAAAGTGAGGAAAACAAATGGTGTAAAGAAAATAAAAAATATGTAGATGGTTCTAATAGGAGACATCAACAACAATAGTACTTCTCATAACTGTAGTAAATCTCGGTTTCAATGTGGTTAACAATGTCACTGAAATTTAACAAAACATCATATAAGCTTTTTCGTTTACTACATTGAAGACAACATGTTGAAGAAACTACATGTTTTTGTTGTCAATGATCTAGTACTGAATACTTTCTTGATAATTTAAATATTATTGAAATTGTGGAAATACATCTCAAATAATACCTTTGTTCTCTTGAACTCTAACGTCGATATTCTGAACATAACACCCTTGAGTTATAGAAAGCAACTGAGATCTATTTTATCATTAAGACCCAAGGGTTCCATTGTTTGGAATTTCTTAATTAATAGTACTTCACGCTGTGATAAGTGTTGGCTGTGATTTCTCCCCTCTTGGGTTGTGATTTTTTTTAATCACCATGAATCGGACTTGGGCTATGTTGTGGTTATGCTTCAGTCAGTGTACTACTAAATTGGAATTAGTGATTTTGTGTCAGATCATACTTTTATGTTCCCCTATTCTGATTTTTATTTTTCTCTCCGTTTTCCCTATGTAGAGAAGTCCACACTGGCATTTGATGCTGTAAATTACAAAATTTGAGTTGCAATCAGCTGTGAAGCGTAATGTTGTTTTTTCTCCTGTTCGTGGGTGTGTGATGTAATCTTGCTGCATGACATTATTGCAGTGGGTACAATTGTTGCATCTTCTTATGCCTTTGTGTTGCGTGTTCTCCCATTCCCATAGCTTTCCAGTTTGGTGTTCATCTCTTCTAGAAATGTTGTCCATTCGTCACTGTCCATACGAGCTGACAGGTCTCGTTGGGTGTTATAAATTTCTTCTTCTAATTCCTTGATGGATTTAGATAGTTCTTCTATGATTAGAATAATTAAATCTTGGGAGCACTTATTAAGTACTGCATGCCATTTATCCATGAATGCTTTGTTGTATTGCAGACGAAAGAGGAGAGGTTTAATCGCCAGCCTCAAACCTCTTTAGTATACGCTGATGTTTATGGTATTGAATAAGCGTAGACACGTGAAGTCTTTGATTGAGCTCCCTACGCATGATGAATTCCAAGTTTTTCAATTGTTGTATGACCGAACCCTGGTGTGACTCGAAGGTTTTAGAAGTTTTAATTAGGGCATAGATTTCCGTGGCTTTTCCTCACTTTAGACTAACACACTAATATGGCCGCCGTGTTTTCAGCATTTTAGCCCGTAGTTGTTGGTCTAGTAGTCCGCTCTCAGTGTCGAGTGATTCAAGGGTCAGCTCGGTTCTTTTAGAATGGAAACTACAGAGAACGAGTAACAGCGAAGCGAGAGTAGACTGGTTTATCAAGCCGTCCGTAGAACAACATGGGTAAGCCCATACAAACGCTAGAATTACGAGGAATGAATTTGTGAGACTGTTAGTTCAGGTTCTCACCGTTTGCGTTTACATTGCAGTAGCGTTAACCACGACGAGCTTCATATCCAAGGTAGACCTATTTAGGTGGTGTTTTCACGTACATAAAACTAACGTTTGTACACTCTTTACTTGACGTTGTGTTGTTCGTTTCTTTAGACTACGTGTCATCCAATCCTTCGTTATACTGCTGTCTTTGGTGTCGAGTGCAGAACAGGTCAGCAAGCCACCCGTCACGGTGCATGAAACTAAAAGTCACGTATAAACACAATGCAAGATCAGACAATAGAGTTCAAGCGTTTGTTGCACTACTTTCGAAGTAACTCCTTCCGGTTATGCACCATCGATGTAGCATCGTCACTTAGCTGCATGATACAAGCCTTACACCAGTTTCAGTTGAAAACAACACGATGCATGGGAATACATATATTTTTTTCGTTTCTTTGTATATCAGCGCATCTCTTATATATTTCACACCTTTCTAGACTCAATATACGTCATCACGAAATGTATGAAAATAAAAAATGTAAATGTTTTGTTCACCGAACCAGACTAGAAACGCATAGACAACCAAAAGATGTTTTTGTATATATTATAATATAAAATATTGAATGTCTTCATTTGCAGTGGCCCCTGAAGAAGGGACTCAAGGTCCCGAAATGCATCGGGCCATCATTTCAACACTGTACTCTTCGATGGATTCATAATATACATGATGTATCATGAGTTTTTGTTAAATAAATATTACGTTGAAATCCTTGTGTCATAATTTAAAGAATGAATGTATAATTCAGAATTGTGACATATTTCGAGCCTGTTGAAAAATTCAGAATGAAAGAAAAATCTTTTTGAAAAATAAAATAATAAGAGAAGATAACGATGAACAGAATTGTTATGCAATATGTTGATTTGTATTTAAACTGTGAATAGAAGGAGCAAATTCATATTAAGAACTGTGCACAGGGTCAGGTCGTGACAGTAGGTCTCGCACCTTAATTCACAGATTGTATTAACCCCGGGACACGCAGCCCTCTGACACCCTAGAGCATGCTAAAGACAGGATAATTGTGATAAATTGATCAAGTTAAGCAACTTCAGAGTCAAAAAAACAAAAGGAGTGCTAGTGAGCTACCCTATCCATTAGATTGTCATAACCACTAGTATTGGCAATTAAGAGCAGTTCGCGGAGCACCGGTAACTGCCAGCTCAAGTTAAGCAATGGTGAAATAATGCATTTTCCATCTAATTTTACACTTGCATTTGCTAAAAAGCCACAAGCTCTGAAAGCACTCTCATAAAAATACTCAGTACTTTTATAGTAATGTTTGAGCATGGCCCATCGTTTTTTCAAATTTATTTGGCCTCATATGACTTCTTTGTTCCTGCTGGAACCTCCTCCTAATTATAACGTGGCCTGCCCTGTTCAGAAGGAAAGGAGATGCCAGAATTTTGGTCAAAGCAAGGGGGAAAGGTTGGCTACCGTGTCATACCCCATATGGCTGCATTAATTGGACTCCAGGAGATACTAGTGAAAACCAACCTAGACCGATTCAAAGCCATTGGTGCCCCTTTTTCCTCCTCCTAGCCAACATTTCAAGGGATGCCAGAGTCTATTCACTTTCTTTGGACCAGCTGGTTCATCTCCATCTCATAGCTGGGTCTGGTGGCTTTGTGGACTAATGCATCCACTGCAGGGGCCTGTGTTCAACCTCATGGTCACAGGTTCAATTCTAAGCAGTCCACTCAACCTTTAATCCTTTCTGAGGTTGATAAAATGAGTACCATTGAGTTGGGTAACAATAAACATCTGTTATCCAGCGCCAAGATGCCCCTTTGGGGGTGAACTTGCACTTTACATACACACTGGCGTAACGAAAAGTGAGGGGGCCTCCCTGCACGGTACTTAGGGGGGCCCCTTCCGGGCTCAATCAGGAGCTCTCCGGCCAGAGTGCAGGGCCGATGGGGTCCGCGTGGGCTGCGAGGGCCTGTGTTACGCCCCTGTACATATACTTATGTTGTGTTTATATTATACATAGAAAGCCATTCTGCTTTGGAGGGAGGCAGTAGGGAAAATCCAATAGTTACAAATCATCCTTCTACCTAATAATATTAGATAAAACACCAACTGATTACCAAAGTTCAGATTTACTCCAGTCTCTGGCAGCAGACCAAATAAATTAAGTAGGGGCTTACCTCCAAATGTATATGCAAGAGCTCTGTTTTAACCGTACGCACGTCCTTCCAAAAGAACTGGATAGAGGGGCAGTTGACATACATATGGATATCATCAGCGTCTGTATGCCCACACTTCTTGTAGTGCATACCACTAGACCCCTTCAATTTCGATAGTCTCCTTGTGGTCCAAAAGGCTCTATGAAGGGAAAACAAATAATTTCTCCTTAGATTCGCAGGGTTAATCACCTAATATAATAACTGGAAGGATACTTGCCACAAGAGTTCTACATTTGTAGGCGGCATTAATCCACCCCACAGATGCGTTGGTGTATTGTCCCTTTCGCCTTGATTGCCGATGATCAGCTTATACTAGGTTGCCACCAGTTTCTTTTCTTGTTTACTTGTGATTAAATGTTCTTCCAGATAGTTTGTCTCACCTTTGGACTCTTCCTCCATCTGAGTCCAGCTCTGTAGCTTTATAAATTTGAACTTGGACACAGTTCTCTTTGTGATTTGTTGGAACAGGTCCCAGGAACACAGCTGTCCTTCTTGAAAGATCTGGCCCATTCAATAATTCCCACCTCTCTAAGACTGACTGCCAACCTTTCCTCCAAAAAACCTGGTGAGCCCGGGGAGTCCCACATAGGAGCGTACTTACTTTAGCAGTGTAGAATTGTTATCAGGCGTATCTGGACCCATAGTTGTGCTGCTGCTTGTAGCACCTTTAATTTGACTTTTAAAAACAAATTCTGGTGTCCAAATTTAAACATGAATTTGTGGCTGCCTATTCTCACCTCCTCAAGTAGACTCTTCCACAGCCTCCCACTGCCTGTCCCAGCTTAATCTGATAAAAGGAATCGAACATGTTTTAATTGAAAAACCCAGGCATACAATTCAAAGTCTAGTAGTGCAATTCCCCTTTGTCGTATTTTTCCGTGACTTCCTTCTTGCAATTCCTATTCCTTTAGCCACCCAAATAAAGGAGTCTATCTTACTATGTAGCTTTTGAAACCATACATTTTTTTAATGGAGTGGAATCCTATCAAAAAGAAATGTAAATTTGGGTAGAATGGACATTTTAACTAAGTTGACCCTCCCATATATTGTTAATGGGAGATGTGAGCAGGCAGTTATTAACCTATTTGTTTCGGTCATTGTTCTCCTAAAGTTTAATTCAGCCAGTACCCCTAATGAGTGACTCACTCTTATTCCCAAGTATTTTATCTCTTCTTTTATCAGATTATGTCTCTCCTCCATCTTCCAAACCTTTACCTCTGTTTTAGTGAGGTTTTCTTCGTATCCTGCGACCTTCCCAAACTCTCCCACCAAACGATCTAAGCTCTCCACTGTAGTTTTGTGTCTATACCATGATATTATCAGCTTATAGGGACATTTTGTTTACGCCAAACACCAAATTCGATAGGGGTAATTTATTGTTACAATCTAATTTTTTCTGCCAGAGGTTCAATGTGTAAATTATATAAAAGTGAGAATGAGGTCAACCCTGTCTAGTCCCCCTGTTTTTTAAACTAGAGGTTAAATACCCATTTACCAAAATCTTTGCGACAGGGGTCCTATAAATCCCCTGGATGGCCCTGCAGAAATTGTTTCCCTTATTATAATGATTCAACATAGAGTAAAGGAATTGCCAGTTCACCCTGTCGAAAGCTTTGGTTGGATCAACTGTTATAATAGCTAGGGGTCATTTATGCTCCACCACCAGATCTATTGTCCCAATAAGCTCATGACTTAATTGATGCATATATCTGCCCTTTATGAACCCCTTTTGATCTTCTGCTACCAATTTCCCAATCACTTTCCCCAATCTGTTGGCAAGAATTGTAGTGTAACATTTATAAGCATAATTCAGGAGGGAAATTGGCCTAAAGGCCTCACAGGATGTTAGGTCTTTCCCCTGTTTTAAAATTAGGGTTACTACTGCTTCCTCCCATGACTTTGGTAGAGGGGCTCTATCTTCCCAAATATCTGTAAATAGGTCAACCAGCAATGGGCATAGAGTATCACTAACGTTGATGTTATGTAGAATTCATTTGGTAGCCCATCTGGGCAGCTGCTCTATTCTTGTTCCCTTTTTTTTATTGCTGTGTAAAGCTCATTCTGCTTTATATCATCTTCTAAAAAGTTGTTCTCCTCCCTTGAGAGCTTCTCCACAATCTGGCCCTCAAGCCATCTATTTAGCTGAGTCTCCGAAATAAGCAGTTCCACCATATACAACTCCCAATAGAAGTTCACAAAAGCTTGCTCGATCTCCTGTCTCTCCCTTAAAGGATTCCCTGTTTCCCTGCATGTTATCTCCTTTATATTATTCTTCACAGATTCCGTTTTTGTCTTCCAAGCCAGGAGTTTACCGGCACTTTTGCTGTACTCAAAGTGTGCTAACTTGCTGACTTCTCATCGTGCTCGAACCCTACCATCTAGAGTGGCAATAAGGGCGCCTTTGTGCTCACAAATTTCCTACTTCCACTTCTTCATAACATCTCCTCACTTGTGATGGTTCTCTGCACTTCGACTCTAGTGCCATTATCCCTCGTTCCAGGAGCTTATTTTTGTTCCTATATTCCCTTCACTTTTGTGCTGAGATACTAATCATAACTCCTCTTATGAAAGCCTTATATATATCCCACACAACATTTTTAGCCGCTGTCGCCACATTGATCTCGAAAAACTCATTGGTCTCTTCCTTTAGTATATGTATTACAGTTTGATTGTTTAATAATGATCTGTCCAACGTCCATCTCCTCACTGGAGCGTGGTCAGACAAGTGAGCAGGAAGATGTCTGATACTTCCCTGCCTGGGAAGGATCAGCCAGAGGAAAACTTTCTGCCCCCCTCTCCCCTGGAGTGCCTCGGCTGGTATGCAAAGCCTCACTGAGCCGAAATCCCCAGGAACTTACTCAGCTGGCTCACCTAAACGCACCAGCTGACCTGGTGTGCCTTCCGTGCAGCTTGTTTTCCTTACGCTCATCACGGGCAGCACACAGCTGTTCCAGCCTCTCCCAATGATCCTGGGAGTAAGCCCCTGCAGCCTCACCATCTCCTGGGCTGCCTGTCTCCACGGCTCCAAGATCTCCGGCTCCCCTCACGGACAGAGCCACGTCAATCCTTCATGGAATTCAAAAATCTTGACTGCGGATCCTGTCGCCGGCTTCCTGGATCGCTGATAGGAATTTCTTCTTCTGTTTCTTCAGGGCTTATAGAATCATGTTCAGTATCCCCTCATACGCATCCGCTGTCCAGATTAGGTCTCCATTTGGCCTCATCAAACAACAGTTAGCAAGGCAGGGGGCATACACAACTTGCTGCCACAAGATCAAGAAGGCCACAGCAAACAGTCTAAGCCATCTACTTTGGCAAGAGCTTCAACAGAGTACTGCGGCTACGACAAGCAAACACTTATATCAGTGCCTAAAGAACACCAGGCTCAGTCTGGTCTGGGAAATTCCAACCACAAATGTGGTCTTGAAGAAAATTGTGGGGAAGACAATAAAGAGTATGTCGCTTGTAGAAGACTAAGTTATCTTCGTGCAGAAAAACACACTTGGATGACAATAAACAGCTATGTATCACTAAGGCCACTGCCATATTTTAGTGCAGGGTACTCCAGGGCCTTCAAGGAGAATTTCCTGAAACATTGATTAGGTAAATTACCAGCTGATCAGCATTTACCACCATGGCTGCGGGGTCAAAGTCTCCAAATTACTGCTTGTGAGGACATGGCTCACTTGATATGCACCTGCCCCAGCCTAAGAAGTGAAAGATTGTGTCTGCTCAAGTTTCATTTTAATCTGCGAGGGATCCGAACACAGAGGTAAGCTGTGATAGCCTGCTTTAACACAGACGACCCACAGATGAATTATAGGCTAGGAAAATTCTTAGCACGGATAAACGAGAAGCTGGGTAACGGTGGTTACACCACAGGCAAATGTTAGAATTTCGCTTCTCAGTGGGAAAAGCGCATACGATTAACGAACTGTTACAAACCTTTGCGCAAACCGGATGAAGAACAAATCAAGCAGAGGCGCAAGAGGGTTCAACCCAAGGACTCATGAACTTTGTCTAAACTGGGCATGGAAATCTGCACGATAATTTTTTTAATCACCAAATGTTTCTTTACTTGGTTTTAATTCCTTGTCTTAGTCACACACTCGCATCATTGTCACGCTTTGTATTGTAAATTTTGTATCAGTTTTAATTAACTTTATACAATACCTTCCTTACTTACTTCTTCCGTTTCTTTGTTTTTCTGAATTACTTAAAATCCCCATGAGATTATTACTATTACTATTACTACTCGGTGTACATCAAGGATTTCCAGTCATTTCCACTCCTCCTCTCTCCTGAGCACCCGTGCTCTACCTCATATCTGCTTTCCAACAGACTCGCAGACAGCCGCTTGCTGCCCACCATGTTCTCCTAGAAAGGCCCATCATGTTAATATTTTTAGCATACTTAAATGGAGGAGCAGTACTAGTTACATGTCCCCCCTGAGTTCCGTGCAGTATACCAGGTAAAGCTGTCCTGTGTGCCTTCTTCTTTGCTACTTTATCAATGTTTCTATCTGACCCCCTTGCTTTTAGATTGCCTGTCACCTTACATAGAGCACGGCACACTTCAGAAAGCAATTCATATAACAGGAAGAGCTACAGACTTCAGAGGTGAATCGTGAACAAAGCAAAGCCAATTTATCAGGCTTAGAAAATACTACACATAGGAACATACTGTACAGTTCTGTAGTATTTGCATAGTGCTGAATGATGCACGCGCCAAATGCTTCAGTGTAGTTGAGTAAGAAGACAAAAAGCATGGCCCAATAATAAAAACAGAGCTCAGAAATCCCTATAATATGAATGAACGAAACCCAGGCACGGGCAGGAGAGCATGCCTATAAAGTACAAAGTAGGAAAAGTTCGACCCAGCCATAACATTTGATCATATCTAATAGAAGGAGGGCAGACGACCACAGGGAGGTCTCCCCCCAGGCAGTATGGGAGGGGCGGGGGGGGAGGGGGTCTTTCAGCCACTAGGCGGGTTATTTCTATATTGGGCTGGTTTTGTAGCCCAAAGGAGCCCAAGCATAAATGCTGTGGGCTCCTCCTCCCGCCACCATATTAGGTTCGGTGACCTGGTGGCTGGGAGTAGGTTAGGCGAATTTTTTCAATTTTGTAGTGTTCTTTCAGGAGAGTTATGGCGGCCGAAGATGTGAGGGTACTAGAAGCCATCCAGCTTCTCAGCGAGGCAGGGAGGCTTGATTTAGTGCTTGGTGACGTGGGGGGGGGGCGTCGCGCCCCGCGTGTCAGGCCTCTGTTGGGGTTGCAGCCATCGTTGCGGCGTGCATGTCCCCGAAGCATCTCCGCCTGGATCCGGTGAGTGAGAGGGGCCGCCGCGCTCTAAAAAGAAGGCCCGGCGTCTAAGGGTAGCCGGAAGGTGGGGAGCGGGTCGCGTGCTTTAGGCCTGGCTGAGCGCGAAAGCGGGCTGGGCCTGGAGGCGGGGTGGGAGGAACCGCCGGAGCTGCTTGTGGCTCCGGTGGTTCAAACGCGATCTCAGTCTGCCCCCGCGCTGCTTGTGAAGCGCGGGGGCGGGCGGGGCGTAAAGAGGCGCTCTGCCTCGCTTTCCACCCCCCCGCGGAGCGAAGCGCACAAAGCCTTGGGGCGAGAGGGGAGACAGGAGGGTGATGAAGCGGCTGGGGCTCCAGGTGATATTTCGAGGCCGGAAGGGGGGGAGCGTGGGGGTTCAGTTGCGCACCTTCCCAGTGGCCAGTGTTGTAATGGCAGGGAGCAGGGCAGTGCAAGGAGGCAGGGGGGGCGTTTTTGACCCCTCGATGGTGATTTCCGAGGGGCTGAGTTATTCTAAGTGCGTGGGCTGGTTTGGGAAGGAGTCTGGAGGCACAGGGCTGGAGATAGGGGGGAGAGAGACATTTCCAGCCACCTTTTGTTTTCTCCCCCTTATTCCCCGGGGTTGGAAGCCGGTTCCGTGGTGGGCAGCTCGTTAGGCAAAGGGGAATGGGCACAGGTAGGAGGGTGGGGCAGTTTGACGCCTCAGATGGCCAGCTCAGTTACCGGACCATGCCCCACTGGCCCCTTGCTAAGCTACATGAGCCCAGTGTGCAGGGATGGAAGGAGTGTGGGGTGCAGAGTAGAGGGGGGGCCGGTGGGAGTTTCCAGGCTGGAAGGGGGGGTGTCTTTGGGGGGCTTAGCAGTCCTTATGGCATGGTTAGAGGGGGGCCTGAGCAGGAGCGTGGGGGATGGTGCGGGGCTCCCTGCCCTCCTCACCGTAGGCCGTCAGGGGAGGTTGTGGGGGACCCAGTGGAGGGCAGTTTGGTCAGGGGCATTTACCAGTTGCGGGGGATAGGGGAAGCGGGGGCCTAGTGCAGGGGCCCACAGGGGCAGTATTACAGGCAATGCTAGAATGGAGCAGTGAGGAGGAAGGTGAAGTCGGGCACACTGACGCTCGCAATGCAGAGGTCAGTGGGGTGGAGTTAGGGCGGAGCGGTAAGGTTCCCAGCACATCAGTCCGATCTTTTTCTCCACGGGTCAGGGAGCGCGTCGGAATGGACGACTCGGTAGGGCAGAGCGTGGCCCATTTGCGCCGAGGAGAAGGGAGGGTGGAGCCTTGTGCGGCACATTCCATACCATTGGGTGATCCCGGCGAAGGCCAGCACACGTAGGTCAAGCGCGGCCTCGCTGGCCCCAACGTTTGACAGGAATCGACAAATGGATTGGTCAATGGACAGAGAGGATAGGTGTGGTCAACGTTTGGGGGTGTACCGGCGCATACAGTTGGCTCCCCCAGCAGGTGTGCAAGTTAGGCCCGGTGGGGCCAGTACAGGTGATGAAGGGTCTGGTAAGGCCTCTGGGAGTGTTCTGTTTTCAGACCCTCTATTGATAGAGGAGCCAGTGGTACTGGACTATGATGAGGATAGCCCGGAGGAGGGCGAAGTGAGGGATCATGAGGAAGGGGGTGGGGGTCCTTCTCATGTTTATCGTAGTGTTTTACAGGCACCGGAGGTGGTGCAGCCCAAGAAAACAGTGGCGCTTGGACCCAGAAGAGTGCGCGGCCCCTTGGTGAGGGCTCCTGGGACGGGGGACAACGCAGGGACTGTGGCATGGAGGTCGGCGCCCGGTGGGGCCCCTCTGTTGGATCCAGATGAGAGCAGTGAACCACGAGCCAGACCTAAAATGGTGTCTGTGGGGATTGGCGGTGACGAGGTTGGGGGGAGTGATGAGGGGAAGCTCTACAAAGGTCGTTATGTTAAAGAACAGGGTGTGGGGACAGGTGACATGGAGGGCACACTGGGTTCCAAGGTGGAGAGTGGGATGAACACGGAAGCGGTGGAGACAGGTAAAGAGGTTTTGCATAGCAAGGATTTAAAGATTAAGAAACTACCCTACATGGGGGTTACTATACTGCTGGGTGCACATCTGATGTTGGCCATAAAGGAGAGAATTTGGAACGGTGAATATGTTGAAATTCTTATGCTGTTGCACAGGGAAGTCCGGTCACAAGAGGGGTCTAAGGAGGAGGAATACGAACTGGCTAAGCGTCCAAAAGTGCCTTTAACAATCGGAAATTGGACCGCAGCATTCGTAATTTATGCCAGCGTATACTGTGAGAAGTTCCCGGAGCGCTGTGTTGCCATTTTTAAGTATATGAACGTGATTAGAAAGGGGCAGATCACAGGTGGTGGTTTCGCTTGGGCCCAATACGATGAGGAGTTTAGAGCCCGCCTGGCCAGGGACCCAGAGGCAAAGTGGGGGGAGTTAGATACTGATTTGTGGCAACACACGATGGGCGCTTTGGCTGGGGGTAAGACCATATTCATGGCTAGTGGTCTACCTTTAGTTTACTGGCCCTTTCAGGGGAAGCCCACCCGGGGAGGGATGGGGACATCCGCAGGAGCACAAACAGGGTCTGGGGCATGCTGGGATTTTAACAAAACTGCAAAAAACACAGTTGATGGACAGAATGTAGAACAATGTCATGCATTCATCCCAGTACAAGGATCTGGGCCTAAATCCATGTTTTTTTTGCACTCCACACCACCCTGGGTTAGACACTGGCTATATGCAAATCAGCTCTGACCCTGTGCCTCATGGGAACAGTCCAGTCCGAACTACCAAGCCATGTCTTTCCCAGACCGGAATCAAGCATCCAAGGACCGGTTTCTGGCTATCAGCCTTCATCAGCCTGGATAGCTTGACTCCAGTGGAGTGGAGAGCCTGGGACTCACGTCTGAGCATACCCAGCCCACTCGGGGTGAAAATTGCAAAAAACACCGTTGATGGACAGAATGTAGAACAATGTCATACATTCATCCCAGTACAAGGATCTGGGCCTAAATCCTTTGTTTTTTTGCACTCCACACCACCCTGGGTTAGACACTGGCTATATGCAAATCAGCTCTGACCCTGTGCCTCATGGGAACAGTTCAGTCCGAACTACCAAGCTATGTCTTTCCCAGACCGGAATCAAGCATCCAAGGACCGGTTTCTGGCTATCAGCCTTCATCAGCCTGGATAGCTTGACTCCAGTGGAGTGGAGAGCCTGGGACTCACGTCTGAGCATACCCAGCCCACTCGGGGTGAAAATTGCAAAAAACACAGTTGATGGACAGGATGTAGAACAATGTCATACATTCATCCCAGTACAAGGATCTGGGCCTAAATCCATCGTTTATTTGCACTCCACACCACCCTGGGTTAGACACTGGCTATATGCAAATCAGCTCTGACCCTGTGCCTCATGGGAACAGTCCAGTCCGAACTGTGTTTTTTGCAATTTTCACCCCGAGTGGGCTGGGTATGCTCAGACGTGAGTCCCAGGCTCTCCACACCACTGGAGTCAAGCTATCCAGGCTGATGAAGGCTGATAGCCAGAAACCGGTCCTTGGATGCTTGATTCCGGTCTGGGAAAGACATGGCTTGGTAGTTCGGACTGGACCGTTCCCATGAGGCACAGGGTCGGAGCTGATTTGCATATAGCCAGTGTCTAACCCAGGGTGGTGTGGAGTGCAAAATAACGATGGATTTAGGCCCAGATCCTTGTACTGGGGTGAATGTATGACATTGTTCTACATTCTGTCCATCAACTGTGTTTTTTGCAAATTTCACCCCGAGTGGGCTGGGTATGCTCAGACGTGAGTCCCAGGCTCTCCACACCACTGGAGTCAAGCTATCCAGGCTGATGAAGGCTGATAGCCAGAAACCGGTCCTTGGATGCTTGATTCCGGTCTGGGAAAGACATGGCTGGTAGTTTGGACTGGACTGTTCCCATGAGGCACAGGGTCAGACCTGATTTGCATATAGCCAGTGTCTAACCCAGGGTGGTGTGGAGTGCAAAAAAACGATGGATTTAGGCCCAGATCCTTGTACTGGGGTAAATGTATGACATTGTTCTACATTCTGTCCATCAACTGTGTTTTTTGGGATTTTAACAAAGGCATGTGCACAAGAGAATATTGTAGGTTCAAACATGAATGTTCACAATGTGGTAGGAAACATCCCTTGGTCAGGTGCTGGGGAATTAGAAATACAAACAACCAGCAGTGGCAGCAGCCGGGGCCTAGCACGGCGGGTCCCGCCCAGCAACCTCAGGGTGCTAGAGGAGGTAAAGGACCACAGGGGGCTGGGCCCAAAGGCTCATACGCCGGTTAAGTTGGTACAGTTGGCAGCAGCCTTGGAGGGGTACGGGGATGTGAGGGCAAAGAGGGTTTTCTTGGAGTGTTTTCAAGAAGGGTTTCACCTAGGCTACAGGGGGCCGCGGCTGAAGCGATGGTCCAAAAATTTGAAATCGGCAGATGAACACAAGGCGATTGTGCAGGAGAAATTGAATAAGGAAGTGCGTGAAGTGAGGATGGCGGGCCATTTGATGATTGGCCAATGGAGGATTTGATCATTTCCCCAATTGGTGTGGTTCCCAAGAAGGACGCAGGGCAGTACAGGTTAATTCAACATCTGTCATGGCCATAGGGATCTTCCGTCAATGACTTTATTGACGAGGAGGTGGCTTCTGTGTGATATTCCTCAGTTGATGTAGCTATGTCACTAGTGGTGACCGGGGGCGCTACTGCAGAGATGGCAAAATGCGATATAAAATCCGCATTTAGGTTGCTTCCAGTCCATCCAGATGATTGGAATCTTCTGGGGATCCCTTTTGCTGGTCAGTGGTACATGGACAAAGCACTGCCGATGGGTTGTTCGATGTCTTGTGCCCTTTTTGAATGCTTCAGCACTTTCTTACAATGGTATTTTACACATCGCACTGGCCATTAGTTGGTAACACATTATCTGGACGATTTTTTCTTTGTTGGATCCCCAGGCTCCACAGAGTGCCAGGCAGCCCTGGACACATTCCAAGGGCTCATGGGCGATTTGGGGGTGCCGTTGGCCCCGGAGAAGACAATGGGTCCTTGCGCGACCATGTCTTTTTTGGGAATTGAGATTGATTCCAGAGCCATGCAGGCTCGATTGCCAGTGGAAAAGAAAGTAAAAATGTTGGAGCTCTTTGACAAAATGTTAGCCAGACACAAAGTGACAGTGAGGGATATTCACGTGCTACTCGGCCATCTCAATTCTGCTTGTAGGGTGGTCAGGGTAGGGAGAACCTTTTGTAGGCGTTTGGGTTGGGCACTGTCAGGTCAGCACTTGCCTCATCATGTCCGCTTGTCAGCTGGAGTTAAGGAGGATCTGCGTATGTGGGCAGTTTTTCTACACTCTTTCAATGGTGTTCCTTTGGTCAGGGAGGAAGATTTCCAATGGGATGTTCAGATTTTCTCGGATGCAGCTGGCAGCGATGGTTTTGGTCTTTACTGGCAGGGTCGGTGCTGTGCGGAGAAGTGGCCCGCTCCATGGTTGAATGGGGGGAGAAGCATTGCCATTTTGGAACGGTTTCCAGTTTTGGTAGCCTTGACATTGTGGGGGCAAGATCTGGCACATAAGAAGGTTCTCTTCAGGATTGATAACATGGCAGTAGTGGAGATTCTCAATCGTCAATCAGCGAGGGATGAGCAGATTCTGAAATTGCTGCGAGTCTTTGTATTAGGTTGCCTTAGGTATGACATCGCCTTTAGGGCCTTGCACATTCCTGGTGTGGACAATGACTTTGCGGATGCTTTGTCTCGTTCGTAGTGGGAGAGATTCCATGGGCTGGCCGAGGAGGCAGACAGGACACCTACCCCCATGCCGGACCACTTGTGGTATGTAGGCAACGCAGGGTCATACAATTGGTGGTAGGTTCATTGTCTGCATCCACACGAGCGACAGATGCGCTGGCTTGGAAAGAATTTTTGGCGTCAGGGGCTTGTAGGAGGGAGGTTGACTGGCGGCGAGCTGAAGATGTGATACAGTTTATACTGGATTTGATGGATAGAGGCCTGTCTAGAGTTACTATAGCAGGCAAGTTGGCGGGTGTCTCCTTCATGGGGAAACTCCTTTGGGGCTACTCTCCTTCGGCAGGGGAGGTTGAGAGGAGAATGTTGGAAGGATGGGCGAGGAAGCGGGGTGCGGAGCGATCGATGGCAGAATTTATCTAGGTTGTTGGAAGAGTTGCCGTCAATTTGCAGGGATGTTTCTGAGACTTGTCTGTTGTCCACACTCATGGTGTGGATGTTTTTTGGGGCCTTTAGAGTGTCGGAGCTGTTGGGTTCCAAGTCTAGACAGGGCATAGGGTGGCAGGAGGTTGGCTGGTCGGAGACAGGAGTACATTTTTGGCTGTCAAATTCCAAAACAGACCAGAGGAGTCAGGGAAAAGGAGTGTGGTTGGAGGCCCCCTCCCCAGCCGGGACATGTCCACGGCTGTGGGCACGGCGGTTGAGAGAGAGCTCAGGTGGAAAGGCTGGGGAGGCGGTGTTTAAACATGCAGATAGGAGTAGGGTTTCTAAATACCAATTGCGCATGGTGCTTTGTAGGGCTTTGGGGGCCATTGGGTTGGATGGGGCGCAGTATGGAACTCATTCTTTTAGAATCAGGGCTGCAACAGAGGCTCATAACAGGGGCTGGTCCAGGGAGGATATTATGCGGCTGGGGGGATGGTCTTCTAACTGCTTTCAGGGCTATGTGAGAAACCCTGCCGGGGAGACGCCTGCGTCATCCTCTTTGTCATAAGTTTGATATTGCTTTTCTCGTTTCAGGTTCGGTGGCTGGACCCTGCTCTACGGAACTGACTATATGGATTGTGGGACATTCTTTTGTTAAATGGGCCCATGTTCAAGCATGCTGCAGCTATTTTGGGTCCGGTTTGGGTTTTAATGAACGTGTTTTTCGAGTAGTGTGGAAGGGAAAGGGGGGCATGCTCTGGAAAGAGTTGATTCCTGTGCTTAATTCGTGGTTGGTAGGGGGACAATGCCCGGATGTGCTCTTTTTTTTTTTTTTTGTAAAATTTTTATTTTTCATTTTCAAAATAACAGTACACATATGAAGTTCACCAGGAAGCAATCAGTACCTCTCGAGATATACCCTTCCGGGAGCAAAACAAAAGCACAGAGCATCAAATTCGTGATAACAGAAGCAAAGTCAGTGCTCGGCATGTGCCCATGGTGGTAGTCTCTCAACAAGCGCAACATATAGCCGGGCCAACATGTCCATAGTCCGGCAGGGCCAAAGAGCTAGGCCAGACATCCTTGCCATGCTCCTCGGTGAACCACATACCAGTAAACAGAACTCCCCCCCCCCACCCACTCCCTCCCCCCACGGTGGCGACTCACTCAAACCAAACCTCCTCCAGACAACAAAATTAGACCTGAAATAAATGAAGTGACCTCAGGGACGCGGGACAGACCGCGGATGGTAAGCCCTTGGACAGAAATTTCACCAACGGACCCCACTGGAATTGGAAGTTCTTATAATTACCAAGGAAGACGTCCGCCATTCTTTCCAAACTCAGAAGTTTCCACAGGCGCGCGTGCCACAGCGAGATTGCCGGCGCCTCCTTCTGTTTCCAGGCAGCTGCCAGTGTAAGCTTGGCAGCACCCAGGCACAGCCACAAAATCTTCTTGTCCGCTTTGGTCTGATGCTCTAGGCCGGGGTCTCGGAGTCCCAGGAGAACAGAGGCCATTGAGTCCTCAATGGGATACTGCAGCAGTTCCTTAATGTGCGAGAGAATCTCGTCCCAATATGGCCGAATCACCGGACAGTCCCACCAGATGTGGCGAAAGTCCCCCAGAAACCCGCAACCCCTCCAACAATTATCGGAGGCGGCCGGATAGAAGCGATGAAGCCTGGTCGGACATAAATACCATTGCATAAGAGTCTTAAGGTGGGCTTCCCTGAGGTGAAGTGAATGATTAAACTTCGAGATATCCCGCCATAACGCTGTCCACTCAGCATCCAAGACAGTTCTCCCCAGCATCTCTTCCCACTGGTCCATATACCTAGGTCTAGGCGAGATTGCCGACCGAAGCAAGAGCTGATATATGAAGGAGATAGCCCCTTTCATCACCGACGTCCGTAGCAGGAAGGCCTCAAAAGTGGAGGGTGGCCGCGTGGCTGCCTCCCGTACCCCCGGCGATGTGGCCCAGTGGAGCAGTTGCGCATGACGGTATTGGTCATTCTGGGGAACCCCATAGTCCCTCACGCAGTTCGCAAAAGTGAGGGGGGCCTGACCATGGAACAGGTGAGTCAAAGCCCTACATCCCCCCTCCCTCCACGCATCGAAGGCCCCCTCTCGCTGAGCCGGCGGGAATGCCGGGTTGAAGTGCAAGGGCGTGAAGGGTGAGGGGAACGTAGTCCAACGATCGTCCCCAACCAGCGCATCCCACACCTTCAGGACAGTACCTGTAGGCGTACTTATGTACGCATTTAAGGGGCGGTCCCTCCTAGGCTTCCAAGCCAGGTCCCAAACCGACCTTCCCGCCACACTCCGGTCCATATGGAGCCAATGCTTCTCCGACGTCTGCTGCGACCATTCTACTAAAATTCGCAGTTGCGCCGCCTTGTAATAAAGCTGGAGGTCAGGAAGCCCCACCCCGCCCTCGACTCTCGGTCTACATAGTAAGGCAAAGGACAAACGCGCTCGGCCCCCTTGCCACACAAATCGCAAGATCTGCGTTCTAAGGCGCCGAAAAAAGTCGCCGTCCAGAGGGATGGGGAGGGCCTGAAATAAGTACAAATATTTGGGAAGGAGGACCATCTTTATAGCATGGATTCTACCCAGCCATGATAAAAATTTAGGTTTCCATTTGTCCAAATCGGCTCTAGTCTTTGCCAGCAAAGAAGGGAAATTAGCCGCGAATAGCCCGCCCACAGTGGGGGTCAAGCGGACCCCCAAGTAGACAAGCGAGTCAGCAGCCCAGGCCAAAGGCGTCAAAGTGCGCAAACGTCCCGCATCCGCAGGCGATAGAGTGAGATTCAGGACATGCGACTTGCTGTAATTAACCTTGAAGCCTGCGACCACTTCATATTCCAGCAGGGTCTCCCTAACACAAGGCAACAAGCGTTCAGGATCAGCAATGGAAAGAAGTACGTCATCCGCGAAGAGCGTGATCTTGTGCTGCTCTCCCGCGAACGGAATGCCCCGTATACCCTCATGTTCCCTAATCGCCACCGCCAGGGGCTCAATGCTCAACGCGAACAGGAGAGGGGAAAGGGGGCAACCCTGCCTAGTACCCCTGGAATGCGGGAAGAATGCAGACAAGTGGCCATTGATTCCCACCCGAGATCTAGGACTGCAAAAATTAGCCCTCACCATGGTAATGAACTTTTCCGAAAAGCCAAAAGCCGTCATCGTATGAAACAGGAAGCGCCAGTCCACACGGTCGAATGCCTTCTCGGCATCCAACCCCACCAGGACCGCCGGGATGCGAAACCTGTCCGCCTTTTCAATGAGATGCACAACTCTGCGGGTATTGTCGTGAGTCTGGCGCCCCTTGATAAACCCGGACTGGTCAGGGTGTATGATCGCAGGTAACAGATCCTGCATTCTACGCGCCAAGATTGTCGAGTATAACTTCGCATCCAAGTTAAGGAGCGCTATGGGGCGAAACGAGGCACACTGGGTGGGATCTTTCCCCGGCTTCGGCAGGACCGTTATAACCGCCTCGGCCAGGGAGCCCGTCGAAGAGCCGGTCTCAGCCATGTCGTTAAAGAGGGTCACCAGTAAGTCGCAAAGGTCAGAGGCGAACGTCTTATAGAAGACGGCAGTGTATCCGTCCGGCCCAGGGGCCTTGTGCAGTTTCAGGTTCTTAATAGCCCCGAGTACCTCTTCCCTGGTAATTGGAGCCTCCAGGACCTCATTCCACTCTCTGGACACCTGGGGAAGGGGTAAGCGCTGCAGATACTGCTTCTGGGACTCCGCGTCCAGCTCGTCTCCAGTATAAAGGTCTCCATAAAAACAGCCAAAAATGGCTGCCTTTTGCTCGTCCCGGTGATGTAGCTCACCCGCAGCGTCCCTAATCCCCCCGATATACTCACGCTCCCGCCTATCTCGCAGCTGCCTCGCCAAATGTCTGCCCACTTTGTTACCGCAAGAATAAGATTGCCTGCCTAACCGCAACAGCGTCAATTCGGCCCTGTTATTGTAGTGGGCCCTCAGTTTCCCACGAACCGCGGTCAAAGGCCGGAGGGTAACTCTAGAGGGGTTAAGCTTGTGAGCCTGCTCAAGGACCGCCAATTCAGCCTCCAGAGCTTCCCTATCCTTGCGCCGTGCTTTATTAAGATTTGCATTGAGTCCCAAGCAAGTGCCCCTGATGGAAGCCTTCAAAGCGTCCCAAGTGTTGGAGACCGACGTGTCCGACACTGGGTTCAGCTCGAGAAAGTCCCTGATGGCCTTACGCAGTGCCTTACTAGAGACATCGTCCCGCACTACCGATGCCGGGAAATACCATTTCCTTTGCCCATCACCAGGTGAGGACCACCGGAGGCTAAGCACCAGGAGACTATGGTCAGATACCGAGAGTGGAAGAATGACGGAGTCAAGGACATCCCCCCTAAGCGCCTGGCTAATAAAAATGTGGTCCAGTCGGGAGTATGATTGATGGACATGCGAAAAAAAGGTGTAATCCCGGGAGGCAGGGTGGAAGAAGCGCCAACTGTCGACCAGACCCAGATCCCCAACCACCTGCTGCGAGGAGGGGGAAAACACCCCTGTATGTACCCTACGGGCCCCAGAGCTATCCACATTCGCATCCCATACCAGGTTAAAGTCCCCTAAAAGGAACAAGTGCCCTTCCGCAAAGTCCCCCACCCGCTGCAACAGTCCCTGCAAAAACTGATTCTGACCAGCGTTAGGGACGTACACCACCACAAACGTACAAAGCCTCCCCTGAACAAGCCCCTTCACCAGCAGCCAGCGTCCATCCTTATCACTACAGACATCGTGGGGCTGGAAGTGCAGCGTAGAACGAAACAGGAGAGCCACCCCTCTATGCTTTGTGGACGCCGAAGACCTATAAATGATGGGAAACGCCTTATGACGAAGGCGCAGCTCGTCCTTACGCGCCAGGTGGGTCTCCTGGAGCCCCACAACATCCAACTGATGATCAGTTACATACTTCCACACCTTCTGCCTCTTCTGCGGCGAGTTCAGGCCTTTAACATTCCACGTCCCTATACTAAGCGGCATGATGGTCCCACAACCCAACACTCTCTATAAACAGCATCGGGCCCCCCCGCCCTACAGTCAGCCATCCTCCGCTCAAGGGGAACAGTGACATGCGACCCCTAGATCCCTCCCGCGCCTCCCCATCCCGACCCCCCGCCTCCCGTAGATCCCCCAGCGCCATAGTCAACCCCCCACACGCCACTTCCATACCACACCAGACCCACCGTACATGCCAAGAATCACTCCAGTCGCCACCAACATTTCCCACCCCCTCCCCCCCCTCAAACCAACCGCCCCCTGAAGAAAAGGGGAACAGTGAAAGTGTAAACAGAACAGAAACAGTGAAAATTATACTCATCAGTCCCAGTGGTCCACAGGTCACGAAGCACCGACCACTCCGGGGACAGGGTAGGGAGACCATCTCGGTTCCTCCCAAGGTCACGGTCTGGGGAGTCTTCTCCAAAAGTACTTCCATTCACCCAGACCGGGGGGGTCCATGCCCCCTCCAGCGCCGATCCGCATTATCAAGTCACCGTCACGCCGCTCCAGAGCTGGCCTGTGACGCCGGCACCGTCGCTGAAGCTACTGAAGCCACTGCACTCCCTCTCTCCTGCTGGCTGGCATCGCGGTCCGGGCGCCCCCGCGTCGGAGAGGACCCCACTCTATGCCATGAAGATGTCCGACGTCGCCTCCGAGACGGGGATGCACTCGACCCCTGGGACGGGGCAGCCTCATCCAAACCCAAGAGCTCCTTCGCTTCCTGCAGGGAGCGTATCTGCATCAGTCGATTCTGCCACCTGAAGATGATCCTGAAGGGGTGCCCCCAAGAATATGCGATGTTGCGTTCCCGCAGAAGGGAAGTCACCGGTCTAAAATCCCTCCTCTTTTGAAGTGTAGATGCCGCTAGGTCCTGAAAAAGTTGAGGATGATGTTCCCGAAATTGCAGCGAATTTATGGCCCTAGCCTTCCGGAGGATGCGCTCCTTCAATTGAAAGTCATGAACACAGACAAGGATGTCTGGGGGCGGCCCCCCCCCTCTCCTGGGCAAACCAACGCGATGGACTCTGTCCATCTGGATATCCGTCACATCGTCTTCATCCAAGATCTGCAGAAACAATTCCTTCACATAGCCTCGCAGGTCTCCCGACTCGCCATCCCATGGCACCGCTTTAATGCGAATGTTATTCCGCCGGGAGCGGTTCTCAAGGTCCTCCATGTGTGCCTGCAGGTCCAAGTTTTGCTCCGTAAGGCGAAGGACGTCTTGTTGGAGTAAGTGGACATCGTTGGCCGTGCCCAAATCATGGTCCTCAAGAGTCGCCACTCTTTCACCAATCCCATCAACGTCTCTCCGTACGTCCCGGAGGTCAGAGGCCAGCTGCGCCCGCAGCTCGGAGATGTCCTCCTTGATGGAAGCAAAAAGTTCGGTCATAAAAGCCTTAGTGGCCGGGGCCTCGTCATCGGACATTCTGGGCGACCCACTGGCACCGGGGGACGCCGGCTGCTGTGATGATTTAGCTGCGCCGTCCTTCACCACGCGTCCCTTGCGGGGCTGGTTAGCCATAATGCCGGGCACCCTGCAACAGGGCGAACGATCCACCAGTCACCACCAGAACCAAGCAGAGCCCGGATCCGGGCTTGCAGGCGTAATAGTTGGCCCCGGCGGGCAGCCCAACTCTGCGTCCACCACTCCGCTCCAGGCCAGAGGCTCCCAGCGAATCTCCGGCGCCCAGACACCAGACAGCCGGACGAGCCAGGCAAAAGGGCGGCGTCACGCTCCTTATTCAGATCACCACCGGACCTCCAGGCACGCACCCCCAACAGCACCTCCAGTTCGCACCAGCTCACAGCGTAGGACCGGAGCCCTTCTGGAAATCCGGGCACAGGCAACGAGCAGCAGCAGTCCCCTCGGCCCACACACCATCCAGTCTGGCACCAAACGCAGCCTTTAGGGCCCCTCAGCAGCGTAGGAGGCCGCGCCCGCCTCGATTGCCCTCACCCTGCTTGGAGCGCCGGTCCACTGTTAGCACCCCCTCCGGGCCGGCGCTCGTCTCCACGCGCCAAGTCCAACAGCTCTTGTCCGGTTGAATGCGGCCTCTGGGAAGCGCCCGGGGTCTCCACCACCCCTCCGGGTCGATGCTCCGGGGCCTCCGCTCTCCTCGCAGGTCAGGTCCCTCCGCCGCGTGGCTACACCCCCACAGCACCAGCGGCGCCGCGCAGTCTACAGACGGGGCCCGGGCCTTGCACCACCACAGCAGCAGTCGCCAGGTCGCCGCTGCAACAGGGGCCGGCAGCTCCCCCAACACGTCTCTCGTCGGGCCCCGTCAACAGGCCGGGCTCCCTCCGCACCTCTCCTGTCCAGAGCAGGGGGGTCACTCAACCGGACTATGCCTCCCAACCCGGTTGGGCACAGTGGCGCCGCCCCTCACCGAGGGCTCCGGGTCTCCTCCGCTTTCCGGGCCGCTACTCGCCGGTACCCCCAAGGCACACCGGAGATCGTGGCTGCCCCTCACCGCCTCCGGCAACAGCCCGCAGCCCCGGCGGCTGCCGCAAGATGACTCAGGCGGGGGCGGAGCGCAGAAAGAGTCTCCCCCGTCGCGATGGGCCCCGCGACACGCCGGGCCGGCCTCTGCTAATTTAGACCGGGGATCCACAGGCCGCAGAGCTCCGCCGGTCCCACAGCCACTCCGGATGCCCCCACTCCTCTCCGACGGCACCGTGCTCCTCCGCCGTGTCCTGGTGATCTCCGCCACCGATTAGAGGCCGAGCTGGACGCCAGGTGCCGCGCTATCAGCAGCTTTGCTGGATCGGCGCCGGAGAGGTAGGAAAAAGCGTCCTACTCCGACGCCATCTTGGCCACGCCCCCCCGGATGTGCTCTTAATCCATTTGGGGAAAACGATTTGGGTAGAGTCAAAGGAGTGGTTTTGCTGAGGGTGATGAAAAGGGATCTAGCGCTTATTAAGGAGCAGTGGGCAGGTTGCCATGTTTTATGGAGGGAGCTGATGCCGCACAGGAATTGGAGAGGCGCGAACAAACCCAAAGCAATTGACAGGGCACGTAAGAAGTTGAATCTAGAGGTTTCAAGGTTTGGCAGGAGTCTTGGTTTTGGAAGGGTTACACATGGAGATATTCGTTTTGACACAGTGGAATTTTTCAGGAGTGACGGGGTACACTTGTCCAGGTTAGGTATGGATCTGTATCTTTTGGGGCTGAGAGAGGTGCTGGCTAGGTGTTTAAAGGTTCAGGAGTATGCCCGGTAGTATTTTCAGGTCATAGAAGGTTCTACTGTTGGGTGGCAGAAAGGACGGGGGTAGTTTCTCCCCCTCCCGCCTTCCTGGGTGGCGGGGGCACTAGTGTTTTTGACAGGATTTGCAGAATTGTGGTTGTTCAGTTGAATAGTTAGGTCATGGAGAGGATAATTTGGGCAGGCTACAGTTGTTGTGGTGGTTTACACAGGTTGGAGGATCAAAGTTGTTTGGGGTAGGCAGGGGGGTTTGTCTATTGGATTGTTTGGTTTGTTGGGTTTTAGTCGGGTAGGCAGGAATTGGCATTGTTTGTATTTTGTAATTGTAATGTATGGGTGGGGGCGGGGGTCAAGGAAAATGTTAGGGGCGGGGCGGTAATTGGGGGTTAAGAAGTTCACTATTTAGTGAGGTTTAGTTTTGTAAGACGTTTGGCCGAGGTTTTATAATTGTTAATGTGCACAGGGCCGGACTGGGTACCACAAAGTGCTCGGCCGGTCCCTGGGGGGAGGTCTGAGCTCTTTGCCGTGGCCGGTTTTCGGCTGATTTTGTTGCAGGGCCGATTTTGCAGCTATGCTGCATAAACGGCCCTGTAACAAAAACGGCCCCCAGGTGCCCAAAACCGGCCCCACCCTTGCGGCGCACCGGGGGATTGCCCGGTGCCCGCAACAGCCAGTCCGGGCCTGAATGTGCACCTGTTTCAATAAAGCGGCCTTTTTCACACAAAAGCTGGTCTGTGGTCTGCTCCCCCCCACCCCTCCTTCCCAATGTCTCCTGTAGGATCTCTTCCAAACTCAAAGCAATCAACAGGAGAAAACATGTGTGGCACGCGCGGGTTTAATGAGTCATATTTTGGTTTATGACAATACTAAAAGACTGAAATTTTGAAAAGCGGTGTATCTATTGAATAAGCTCGAATAAACAAAGACACAGGTCGATTGCGTATCCTAGAGTTTTACCAGTATTTTTTTGTTCTTCAGAGTCATACCAATCAATCAATCAATCAATCAGTGACACTTATAAAGCGCGCTACATACCCGAAGGGTCTCAAGGCGCTGGGGGGGGGGGGGGGCCGCTACTGCTCGAACAGCCAGGTCTTCAGCTTCTTCCTGAAGGAGAGGTGGTCTTGGGTCAGGCGCAGGTCGGGAGGGAGGGAGTTCCAGGTCTTGGTGGCCAGGTAGGAGAAGGACCTTCCTCCTGATGTCGCTCTTCGGATGCGGGGGACGGCGGCGAGGGCGTGGTTGGCTGATCGGAGGTGGCGTTTGGGAGCGTAGAAGTTGACTCGGCTGTTGAGGTAGCTCGGGCCTTGGTCGTGTAGGGCTTTGTGTGCGTGGGTGAGGAGGCGGAACGTGATTCTTTTGTTGACGGGGAGCCAGTGAAGGTCTCTCAGATGTCCGGAGATGTGGCTGGTTCGTGGGATGTCGAGGATGAGTCTGGCTGAGGCGTTCTGGATCCGCTGGAGTCTCTTCTGGAGCTTGGCGGTGGTACCGGCGTAGAGGGCGTTGCCGTAGTCCAGCCGGCTGGTGACGAGGGCCTGGGTGACGGTCTTCCTGGTCTCGGTGGGGATCCACCAGAAGATCTTCCGTAGCATGCGTAGGATGTTGAAGCACGCTGAGGAGACGTTGTTGACTTGCCTGGTCATGGAGAGGGAGGAGTCCAGGATGACGCCCAGGTTGCGTGCATGGTCTGTCGGTTTGGGTGCGGTGCCCAGGGCGGGAGGCCACCAGGAGTCGTCCCAGGCGGAGGGTGAGGAACCCAGGATGAGGACCTCCGTCTTGTCCGAGTTCAGTTTCAGGCGGCTGGTCGTCATCCACTCGGCTACCTCTTTCATCCCTTCATGCAGGTTGGCTCTGGCGGCGGCGGGGTTGTTGGTCAGGGAGAGGATCAGCTGGGTGTCGTCGGCGTAGGAGATTATGCTGAGGTTGTGTTTGCGTACGATGGCCGCGAGGGGGCTCATGTAGACGTTGAAGAGGGTGGGGCTCAGAGAGGATCCTTGGGGGACGCCGCAGATGACTTCGGTGGCCTCTGACTTGTACGGTGGTAGGCGGACTCTCTGTGTTCTTCCGTCGAGGAAGGAGATGATCCATTCCAGTGCCTTCCCCTGGATTCCGGCGTTGTCGAGGCGCTGCACTAGGGTGCGGTGGCAGACCGTGTCGAAGGCCGCGGAGAGGTCTAGGAGGATGAGGGCCGCTGTTTCTCCATTGTCCATCAGGGTTCGGATGTCATCGGTGGCGGCGATGAGGGCGGTCTCGGTGCTGTGATTGGCTCGGAAGCCGGACTGTGAGGGGTCGAGGGATCCGTTCGTCTCGAGGAAGGCGGCCATCTGCTTGTTGACGTTCTTCTCAATGACTTTGGCTGGAAACGGGAGGAGCGAGATGGGGCGGTAATTTTTGAGGTCGGTGGGGTCCGCTGTTGGTTTCTTGAGTAGAGCGCTGAGTTCGGCGTGCTTCCAGCTCTCAGGGAAGGTGGCGGTGTCGAAGGATGTGTTGATGATGTCTCGCAGGTGGGGTGCGATGACGGCGTCGGCCTTGTTGAAGACGTGGTGAGGGCAGGGGTCGGTTGGTGATCCAGCGTCCCAGTCGGCACTGCGTGATGCTGCGCCGAAGACAAGCACACCCAAAGTAGACTCAGGGGCTTATTTACAAGCCCCATGCGCCGCCAGTGGGTCACTTTTCCCCATGTAAAAAAGTGACGCACCGGCGGCGCAAGTGGCTTGTAAATAGGCCCCTCAGTACCTCTAACCTTACCTGCAGTTTGGGAATGAGAGCATCGGCAAAGCCTATCAGACATGGCTCCAGAGTCTAGACTTGGAGTCAGGTGCGCAACACCCATTGAACTCTCTGGGCTTCAGCACCCCCCCCCCCCCTCTTGTCTGGCAGCCCGGGATGAGACAGA
The DNA here is from genome assembly GCF_964261635.1 of Lissotriton helveticus. Lineage (NCBI taxonomy): Eukaryota > Metazoa > Chordata > Amphibia > Caudata > Salamandridae > Lissotriton > Lissotriton helveticus. The sequence continues at coordinate 357,682,293 of NC_136061.1, forward strand.
TCCCGGGCACACACAGAGCCACACTCGAACGTTTCACAGGTCTTTAAAAGACCATCCGAATGTTAATTAGGCCTTGCAGTTGTTTTATCCCTTCTAAGAGCCCCTGCAGCTCCACTCTGCCTACTGATTAAACGTCCCCCCGAAATTTTTTCTTAGCCCCCCCCCCCCCGAAATTTGGCTCTCGTCCCCCCCCGCCCCCCCCCCCCCGAAATTTGGCTCTAGTTGCGCCTCTGCTTGGAGTGGAGGTGGCAGCAGGGGACTGAGAACGGGCATTTGATTCAGGCAGCTGAGGAATAGTGCAGGTGGCCGGAACCCACTCCTGAGAAAAGCCCGGGGAAAGGATGGAGAGCGGGCCAGAGGCCACAGGGAAGCAGTTAGAGCCACACCACAGCACCCACCCAGGCCTGTATCCTCGCCCAAGCTGAACAAGCAATGCGTGGCGCGAGGACACCCAAAGGCAGACATGCGCAGCAGCAGTGGAGGAACGCTCTTGCGCGCTGTACTGCGCTGACGTCATATCGCACCTCCACAAGTAACCGTGAAAACAATAACTGCAACGTACGAGGTCTTGAAGGCCAGGCAACGGCAGGCCAATGAGAGGAACACACAGCGACCCGAGCCCTTATATTATTAAATGGCGACACAAATTAAGAATTGATTAAAGGGGTCGCAAGAGCAGTGTCAGGGGTCGCAAGTGGGAAGCTAAAGGTCGCAGGTCCGACCCCTGGCGACCCCTAAATGACATGCATGTTTAAATCTTGACCTCGGGTTAGTATCCTGCGAATCCCGGAAATCTCCTGTGCCAAAAACAAACAGTGGAACCATGTCTGTCTCTTTTATGAAGTGCTCTAATGTCCTTGAGTAAGGTTCGCTCTATGTAAAACTGCCAAAATTAAAATGTGGATTCTGGCTACCAGCCATGCTCAGCTCATGCGCTCGGAATTATTGACACAGTATTAACCTTTGGTATCAGAAAGAGACACCCACCTTAGGATCTGAATTGCACAGTGTGAAACTGCAAAATCTAGGACCAATCCCACATTTCCTGCTTGACCAAATTGTGTGATCCCAGGCAAATCCTTTATTTCACCTAGCCTCCTTTTTGTTCATTATCGTATTCGAGCGCACCTTCAAATATGCACGTTCATGATTACCCTGAACAAAAAACCTGACTTGTGTTTGATTTAATAGCCTATAATGTTGCTCCATTTATAATAAGAATGTAGAAAACACTTAAGGTATACGTGACACCTGACTTGCCTTCGTTTACTAATATCATTGGTGTCAGGACTGGGGCAGGAGTGTTTCTCATGTGTAAAAATACTCACTTTTAATAAATACGTACTCATAAGTCTGATGTACTTAGCTAAAATGCTTTGTATGTTAAAGATATATACTTTCTTCAATTTCGAAGACGCCTATAATGCTCTGACATGATGTTTGTTGAATGATTTACAAGGCAAATATTTTTAGGGATTGGCTCATTCACCTGTTCTTACAGCCGCAGCTGACCCTTGGCTGGTTCGGGTTTCTCAGTTAAGTAGCTGGATTACCCACCTCTCGTATTACACATGCGTAAATACATATCGCACCCGGGTAGGGGTGTCCAGGAGATTTTGGAAACGCCCACTAACAAATGAATTTGTGGGTATTCACAAGCCTTCCCGCAAGGAATTCAAACCCTAGAAACTCTTTACACGTGCAGCAGTAAATGCAATTCCAAGGTGGGCACAGGAAGTCAAAACCCCATAAGCCACCATCCTCCTCGCCCCACAAAATGAATCGCCACTAGGATATTTTTGCTTCATGGAGACACAGGTCAAGAAAAGTGCAATTGCACAATTGCACTACTGCTGGGAATTCTGAAAATATCTTGAACTTGCATGCAAACGGATGTGTAAAGCTGCGAGGCAGTCCTGCAGATTTTTAAAGAATCAGCCCCTTAGTTTAAGGCTGGGTTACCCAAAGTCGGCCCTGAAGGGCCGGATCCATGCCAGATTTTTAGCATATCCCCATTTAGATATATGCCGGTATCTTAAACTTCTGGCATAGATCCGTCCCTCAGGACTGACTTTGGAGAACCCTGCTTAGTTCCCCCCAGCATTGTTTGCTCAGCAGAGGGTTGAATTTTACTAAACCTCAGCAACACAGAAATGCAGGGTTTGCATTTCACAACATGTTTGTTCAGTTTGCATGGTGTAGGCCGTATGTCCCTACACACGTCAGAATGGGACCCTTCGTGAGAGTTTGAGCAGCTGGGGTTCTTCTAAACACAACAAAGCCTGTGTGTATTTAAAAGGTGAATGAGGCTGAAAAGCATACCAATCACAGATCTGAATCTGAGCTACTGTGTGTACATTGTTTGATACAATGAGATTAATAATGATATGCAGTGTTTAATGATACAACAAAGCGTACAAAGGATATCCGCCAGCACGTTCCTATTTCATTAAGCACTGGCAATGCTAAGAGGTCTGACTTGTAAATGAAAGTGCTTTTTTATTCAAAGGAAGAGTTATGCACCAGTAAGTCGTCATAAGTGCACTCTAACACTCATCTTTCATCCATCCACCCACTGAATTGTTCTTCCATTCACCCATTTACCCATCTAAGATAAAACACACACACACACAACTCAAAACGTTTGTGCAACATAAATTAAAAGAATAAACGTAGAAAATAGAAAACACTCTGCTGACTAAATGAGGCAGGCATACGCTTAAAATATAAAAAATACAATTATATATCATAGACATTCATCTTACAACAGCATTTTACATAATGGACCCGTGTTTTAAAGTTACAACATGGATGCAACGATTAGTAGTGACACATTAGCCATCTTGGATGAGTAAAACAATGGTACACTATGCACAGTACCATTCAAAGATTTACACTCTGCTAGCACTCGGCAGACATCTTGGATTGGTACTGTGAATAGTGTGTCATTGCTGTAATGATTCATATGGCCAGCATAATGCTTCTAAATGTGGCACCCATCTTGGAACTTTAAAACAATTATTCACTATAGGCAATACAATTCCAAGTTGCTCACTCAGTTTAGAAGAAATAGCCGCACGGGATGCTGTGCACTGCAGATGAAATGAGTGGCATGCAGCCTGTTAGCACTGTTTGGGGGCTGCAGAATACCCTAAAACCAAAATAAAAAAGCACTTTTATGAAAGAGTATACAGAAGTGGAAAATGGAAAACTAAATGACCCGGCCACCAACCATGGCATTGAAGCACACTAATTTCAGATGGATGTGCACATTTGATCAGACAATCAGGCAATAGAGCCAATGGCTGAAGTAGCCTGACTCATTGCCCCATGCTGTTCACTGTCAGAGGCAGAAGCATCATGTGAATGGGACTCTAACAGACGAATGACAGAATAGGGATGATCTGTAGTCCCTCTATGTATTTGTTTTCAAGAGCCAAGCAGACAGTTAAACATTGTAAGTACCTCCTAACAGTATCTAGCAAGGATTAATGCAGTGCAAATTATGTACTCCTAGGGTTTGTCACTTGGCTACCCAACACCAAATGCCTCGACTACGAAGGCAATCCATGTAACAAAATACCAGCCTACGGACATTAACAAGATGCAATAATAATCCGCCCCTAAAGGCGTATGGGCTTTACATAAGCTTTTAATAATATTTAACTTGGTTTGTAACTTTCATAATAAACAGATCAGATTGTCAAGTGAACAACACCAAAGCCCTTGTCTACTACAGCAAGCTGATAGATCCCATATAACACAATAGCTGCCTACTGGCATTAGCATAATGTATTAACAATCCACCAATAAAGTCCTATGTGTATTGAACATACAAAACTTTTGGGTGTATGGGATGGATGGACGCTCATATAGTAATTATCACTTGATATCCCTTAGCAAAGCAAATTAGTCTGGTGCATCCAAAATTTAGGAAGCGAACACCCTTCTTCCCAAAACTCAATCAGAGATTGAAAAAGCTTTAAACAATAGTTTTTGGAGCACGCATGCACAATTCAAAGTCTCAGTTTTGTAAATATCACAAATAAAACCACAAAGATTATCAGTGAGGCTCTTGTAGTTCTTTTCTTTATTTTCAACACACTCCAATCCCTTTGTGCCAACGCATGTCGCTGTGGTTAGGTTGACCTACGACTTCGTCAGGGTTTGGCTTCTCGTGGAAACCAATCACTAGATTTTGACGTTTTAACTACTTTATCAAGAAACTGTGAGGACGGAGATAACTAAGCGAGGCAATATACCTGAAAGAAGCCAAAGCCCTGACGAAGCCGCAGGTGAACCCAACCACGGCAAAACGCATTGGCACAAAGGGATTGGAGTGTGTTGAAAATAAAGAAAAGAACTACAAGAGCCCCACTGATAATCTTTGTGGATTTTTTGTGATATTTACAAAACTGAGACTTTGAATTGTGCATGCGTGCTCCAAAAATTATTGTGTATTGAGCATAAGTTTTTCCACAAGACAACCATCAAGCATACATTAATAAAATTGCAAATAGGTCCCAAATTACAGGTGGTAACATGCAATTCCTGCGGAAAGGGTCTGAAAAGGATTATCACAGGAAAAATAATCTATTGCCTGGATTGGTAAGAGAGGTCAACCGAATACCAAAACCATTGCTTACTATGGTAATCAGCAAGATTTAAAAAAACAAAATAATTGTATTTGGGTTTTGACCCATTGCTATAACATTCCACCCATAAATGCCTATTGGCTTTAACATATGCGTTTCACAATAAACATGCCAAGCTTACTGCCTTTATAGTAACTCTCTCCATTATAAACAGATCAGGCCTGCAACCTTGAGCTTTGGTTTGTCACCATGACCCACTCAGTTCTGTTGTATTGAGCATGTGCTTTACCACAAGCAAACAATACATTGCAATACAAGGTGTCCTTTTCAGTGGAAGCACACAACGTTTGCCCAACCGCATGCTGTACTCAAGTTATTCAATGTGTGTGTGGAGCAAAGTCCCCTGTGTCTGTAGTGCTCTTTAAAACTATATTTCTGTTGATCACGTCAGGTGAAGTGGCACCTGCGCTATCAAACCAGACTTGAAAACCACTGCTGTAGTATTGCCATATTGCAGAGCGAGAATGTAGAAAAAAGAAATGGAATGTCTTATCTAGTCTGCTAATTTCCTTCCAGCACCTAAAACAGAGACCCGATGTGCCGGATTGTCAAACCATTTCTGCTTTTAAACAAAACTTACGATCACAGATGCCAATCTTTCTGAGTTTAAAACTCATGTTTGGAATACACAAAACACGTATGCACACTCATAAAAAAAAGTAAGCATACACGCTTGTATATGTGAGTAAAGCTACTTCCAAGAGCAGGGAGTGGGCTTTCTAGGGCGAGAAAAACTGCGATATTTGCAAATACATGCTTGTAGGTGTTCAGAAATATATTACACCTCATTCCCACGTTAACATGCTCACAAATTTACACCTATCCACAGAATTTGCACATAGAGTGAGCATGTAGAATCAACGTCAACACAATTGGGGGTGTATGAAAAGGGTTTTACCCAGGGCGAAATCCATATGTAGTTTATGTCTGTGATAAGATCATAACTACTAACTGAAGCAATCAATCAGCCAATGACTGCAGCAGTACTTGATTAAAATAATAATGGCAGCCATGTTGGTTTGACGCCTATTCCTGGATAAAAAAAAGAACATACACTCCCAAATACACACAAGTGATATGGGTTCATTGAATACATATTTTTGAATATATTCATCCTGCAGGGGAGTAGCCAGAAACATAAAAAAATCTCCACTTACAAATATATGGCTGCCACCGAGAGAAAAAGTAAATCATGCAATCCCGACTCTTAGATCCTCAGGAATTGTTTCTCCATAGAAAATGTCTTTCCTTCATTCTTCCTTTCTTTCTCGCCATTCCGATTTTCTTTCCTTCTTTCCATGTTTGTTTAATTCCTTACAGAATTATTTCCCTTCTGTTGTCTTTTTCTATCTTTCTTTGCATTCTTCGTTTCTCCCTTCTTTCGCGCTCCCCCTCCATTTGCCTCTTACTTACATTTTCATTGCCTTTTTTTTTTAATTTCTCCTCTTTCTTTCTCTATTCATGTTTGGTTCTTTCCCCACTGCCCTCACTCAACAGTTGTCTTATGCAGTGCTTAATTTGTAAAAAAAATAAATTATAAGTGCCACGGCTCTTGCCGGGAGTCAACTGAAGCCTGCACTACACATTGCCCCTGCCATGCTGCCAATGATAGTAACAACACAACTACAGACTATGGCAGGCTTTCAAAGCTATGCGAATGGCTTGGACGGCCGGTAATCGTCATTAATGTATATTGAATTAATAATGACCTGTTCTTGTGATTAAATCAATTAACTAGTTTCTCCGAAGAAAAAGAACACGATTGTAATTATTTAATATAGCATTCAATTCAGAGCCCTCCCTGGTGTGGGCCATACGTTGCCCCTCTTCCAACGTGCATTTGACCTTGATGTTAATTAAATCCGGAGGGCACTCACATAAGTGGCAATTGAAATCGCCGACTAGAGTTTCCTTATCTAACTCATACCTTTTACCAGTCAAGATGCCCATACCTGAACTTAAAGAGGTATGGTTAGACAGCTCATGAGACCAGGCTATGGCATTATAAAAGCTCATTAATACAAAAGATATGAATCCAGAGAGTGCTAGCTTCAACACTTGCACCAGATGCGAGGCTAATCCTTGATTTTCCCAAACCAGTCCAAAGACCCAAATGTGATCAGCCCCCTTTTAGCCCTCCCTGTGCCAAAGTCACAGCCGGTGTGGAAAAAGTTTTATACCCTTCAAGAAAAAAGTGGTTTAGGTCTTCCCACGTTTCTTGTAGACAGATCACTTGGTGTTGCTTAACAAAAGAAACCATGTTACAATAGTTAAGCTGAGCTGAAGGCCCGCAATATTCCATGATAAGAAGAGACCTTGAAGGTTGCTAACCACCACATTAGCTGGGGTGGTTATGGGCAGAGGCACAGCAGGAGAAAAAGATAAAACAGGGTGGGCAAGTCAATGACAGGAGTCCAAGTTACACAAGGGAGCAAATCTGTTAATTGTCCTCTGGACTAGGGATACGGGGGAACAGGTCAGTGTCTACCCCAAGAGTCCTGTCTCTGCAGGACCTGATTCCATGAAGGCATGCAGTCCATTTACAGCTTATAAAAGAAACCAAGAGGAAGGGCCTGGATGTTAGACGGTCTGGTAGATCTAGAAGAACCTAAGGTTGTCAGGACACGTGCAGCAATGGTAGGCCTATCAACATTAATCACCCCACAATTCCCAGCCCATCTCTTAACATCAGGCCCCAACCAGTTCACCCTTCTCGTCATGTTAATAGAACAATATATCTGTATACCCAAATTAGAATGTGTATCTAGCCAATGAATTACTTTGTTTTTAAGCTCATCGTAGGATTCCGAAATGGGCCTTGTCAAAGGGGGCACATTCCCCCAAACCACTACATATGGGGTGGCTTCAGGCAGAAAGTTAACTATGATCCCTGATTTAAAATGAAAACCCACGTTCAGAAGATGTGAATCTGGAGTGGAAGCTGAGGGAGCCATGGGAGTAGGAGGATCATTATTTGACACCCTAGAAAACTAGGGCACTTAAAGAGAAGGTTTTGTGGATGGACAGGAAGGGTCTTATTAGTCAAACAGTTGTTCGAAGAGATACAGCCTCGTGTTGCTTCTCCAGGCTCTTTTAAGAAATTCATAATCTGTGACAGTCTGGTTTTAATAATATTTAGCCTGGCTTAAATCGGTTCCATTTTAATGTTAATGTTTGCATGCCCACACCCACATTTAGGAATTGCGGTCCATCTCCTGCTTTTAATTTGAAAGCTTAGGCTGGACTCTATGGACTCATGGGTCAAATCTCTTATTGAACCCACTGTCAAAGGCAAAACTGTAGAAACTGGTACCTTGTCCTGATATCCCTGTATCGAACCCCCCACATCTGGATTGTGATATACTGTGAACAATAGTCTCCAGATGTGCGAGGAAGAGTTGATGGGTAAAAAAAGGAACCATCCCCAGTCAAAGATAAACATCTCTCTGCCAACTCAATGTCCTTCAACCCAAACCTCATTGTGGGAACCAGGAAGCCATCAATGGAGTTAACTCGTGGAGCCACTTGCGGAGACGATGACTTTGAGGGGGCCGCCTTTCTTTCCCCCCTACTCCACTAGGACTACACAACAATGGAGACAAGGAACAGCACACAAAAGCATGAATGACCTGGAAATATATAGCAGGGATCACTTAAACAGTACTTATCCCCACTCGGGGAGAAAAGCCAACGGAGAAGGCTCTGCCCAGCCAATAACTGGCAATAATGGGTGAAAAAGTCCCAGTAAAAGTAGGTAAGGGGGGTTGAACACAAGCCCAGCAACGAAGGTCCAGGAGCCCCACACTCGCCCATCAATCCTGACACTGGATCCAAAGGACCTGGGAGTCAAGGTCCACCAAGGAGAGATCCAAGGAGTAGATACAAGTAGGGACCAAGCAAAACCTAGGAGCGTGCCTTGGTGTAAGGAAGGTCCGAGAATACCAGGCAATACCAAGCCAAGGTGCCAAATGGGGTAGCCCTGCCGCTTCCTGGCACTGACGGGTGCAGGACAGGCCCGCCCTGGACCCGGGCGTCTCAAGTGTCGTGGTAGATGATCAAAGCCCTTTAGCACACGGTGCGGGAGAGACACCAGTCAGCCTCTCATCCACCTGGGGAAGCCGAATTATGGGACAACGAATCCCTGCAGCAGTGTTGTTGGCCAGCGAAACTCGTGTCGCGTGAGATGAGCAAAGTGCTTGATAGCGTCGCCGTGTGGGAGAGGCACCAGTCAGCCCCTCCTCATAGGGCAGTCAAATTATGTGATGAGTCCCTGCAGCAGTGTTCATGACCAGTGAAACCCGCGCCACGGGAAATGATCAAAGCGCTTTATAGTGCTGGCGCGCACTGCGGGAGATTCACCAGTCAGCCCCTCCTACTCCTGGGGAAGTTGAATTATGGGACAACGTGTCCCTGCAGCAGTGTTGTTGGCCAGTAAAACCCTCATGGCTCATGTCACTATACCGAACAAACTGTTTCTCTGCAGTGCAACCAAGATGACTTCTCAGCTGTACTGCCAAGAAGCATTTAAGATCTGTAATGTCTCCCTTATTTAATAAACACTTTAATCTATAAGGATTGGGACATACGGTTAGGCAGATATTACTGAAGAAGGGTTTCAGAAGGGTGCTTCTGGCTGCTTATCTTTCTTTTGAGATGGGGTGGGCGAAGTCGAGGAAGTAAACATAATTGAGGCATGAGATTCCTCGTGATGGCAGGTCTTGTATACAGCGGATTCTGAAACATGTACTCTTTACATTTCTTTTTGAGCGTGTGTTTCCATGTTGATACATGAGTGTGGTGATTTCAAATATATTGAGAAATGCTTTTTAGATGGCCCGAATAGAGCAGTACCTTTTTTGTTCACAGAAACTCAAAAATGATACCAAACAAACAATTTAAATGCACCTGTACTTGATTATTTATTCTTGATCTTACACATTTAGAGGAAGGCGAAGTTCTGGGGAAAAAACCTCTACTGACTAGTATTAGTAGGGATGGCAGAGCTTCCACTGCCTCAGCCATTAAGGGCTATATTGGGTTAGTCAAGTGCGCTAATGTAACAGTTTGAAGAATTTACTTCAGTGTGTAGTGGTGGTTTTAGTTAACTGGAGTTCCATGTGATTATTTGAGTAGGTTCATGCAAGTGGAAAAATCGGATGAGTAAATAGGGTGGAGGGGGATAGATATTGTGAGATTGCATAGAGCAGTTACACAGAAGTAGAGTCTGTGATTTATGAGAGTGGGATGGGTAGATATGCTAGAAAACGTTAGGTACTGAAGGAATAGTTACTCGGAAGGAGAGTTAATGATTTGGTAGAATGGCTATGATAGGTTTACTGAAGATTGATAAAAAGTAATATGGCAGACATGTGGAGTACATTCAGAAAGTACCATAACAGGCAGACGATGGAGCATAAAGACAGCAGCATTCAAATAAAAAGGTAGGAGAGAGAGTGAGACTTAAGTATAAATCAATTTAATTTTCAAAAATGTTTATTTAGGAATATTGAGGTGGCGGCTCATCCCCTAAGGAGGAGGAGCGTCAGTCTCAAGGCACTGGGGAAGAGGGGAGGTGCAGGTTCCAGTCCATCAAGGAGGAGGTCTGTAGAAGAGTCATGTTATGAGGTTTTTCATGAAGATGGGGAGCAATGTAGTCTGTCTGAGGTGGAGCGGTAGGGTGTTCCAGGCTCTGGTCGGGAGGAAGGAGCGGCCTCCTGATCTGGACTTCCTGGTGCGGTGGGCCACGCGTAGGAGAACTGGGCTGATTGTAGGGTCCTTTGGGCTGCGTGGAATTCGAGTTGGCTGTTCAGGTATTCAGGTCCGGTGTTGTGGAGGGCTTTGTGCGCGTGGGTGAGAATCAGGAATGTGATTCTAGCCTCGATGGGGAGCCAGTAGAGTGTGCGCAGGTGCTGGTAGATGTGGCAGTGTCTTGGTAGGTTGAGGACCAGTCTTGCGGCGGCGTTCTGGATTATTATAATTATTATTATTATTATTATTATAATTACACTTGATTTAGCGCACAGCTACCCGAAGGTTTCCCGGCGCTAAAGCAAACAGAAGTATACGAGGTGAGGGGAGCATTGAATCAACAGCTTACATATTAAATAACCAGGTCTTGATTCCCTTACGGAAAGTCAGAAAACACATTTCAGAGCGTAGCGATAAGGGAAGGGAGTTCCAAAGAGAGGGTGCTAGCAGGGAGAAAGACCGACCTCCCATTTTAGCTCTCTTGACACGCGGTACTTTAACTTTGTTTTGGGTGGAGGACCTAAGTGTGCGAGAGGGGACATAGTGCTGCACTAAAACAGATAGGTAGTGTGGGGCTTTTCCAGTCAGGATTTTGTGCATAAGACACAAAGCCTTGAATTTAACCCTATTCTCAATACGCAGCCAATGCAATTTACGCATGTGGGCCGAGGTCGATGTTCTAGCAGGAAGGTTACAAATAAGGCGAACAGCCATATTTTGTACCACCTGGTACTTCCTAGTTACCTCCTTACAGGCACCCAAGAGTAAGATGTTCCCGTAGTCCAGGCGTGAGATGACAAGAGCCTGGACTACCGTCCTCAGGGTGTCAGCCGGCAGCATCCACGTGATTTTCCTCAGCCACCTGATGATGGTAGTACAGGTGGCGGAGACTTTCACGGCGTGCTGCTTGAAGGACAATTTATTGTCAAGGAGGACCCCAAGATTACGAGCAGTCGTAGTCGGGGTAGGGAGAGGACCCATCTCCGATGGCCAATGTTGTGGGCCCCATAGCGAGATGTCTTGGCCAAACAGAAGCAGTTCTGTTTTGTCCCCATTTAGTTTTAATTTGTGATCAAGCATCCATGCAGATATTTTTCGAAGTCCATTTTGGAGAGAAGAAGAAGGACAATTTTTATTGGTGGAGAGTGAGTAGATGACTTGAGTGTCATCGGCGTAAGAGTAAATCGTGAGACCTGCCTGTTCCGCCAGAAAAGCCAGGGGTCTCACATACAAATTAAAAAAGAGGGGGCTAAGGATAGACCCTTGAGGAACACCGTGTTTAGAAGGGAAGATTGATGAAACAGATGTGGGAGAAAACACTTGAAACGTGCGATCAGAAAGAAAGTTAGCAATCCAGGCCAGGGCGGAACCACCGACACCCACAGATTTCAAGGTGGACAACAGGATGGAGTGGGAGACGGTGTCAAATGCGGCACTCAAATCAAGTAATATGAGCGCCACTGACTCCCCATTGTCCACCTTTAGTCTAATGGATTCCGATACACCAAGAAGAGTGGTTTCAGTGGAAAAACCCGCTCTGAACCCGGATTGGGAACCATGAAGAAGATTTAAGGATTCAACGTGAGAGGTAAGTAAAGAATTGACATGTTTCTCCAAGATTTTGGAAAAACAAGAAAGCAAAGAGATAGGGCGGAAGTTCGATGGGATGTTGGGATCTGCGTTGGCCTTTTTTAATAATGGAACCACCATAGCATGTTTCCATTCATTGGGAACAATAGCTTCGGTTAAAGATGCGTTCAGAACCTTCAGAATAATATGAAGTAGAGCTGGATCCAAGGAGCTCAGGACTTGTGGAGGCATTGGGTCAAGGGGGGAGCCGGATTTAATATCTAGAAGATACTTTTTTTAAAGCGAAGGAGAGATAGGGTCCCAGACATGCAGAATGGGAGACACGAAAGTGGGACCAAGAGTAGTGTCAGGAACGGGAGTACATAAGGTTGGATCAGGACTAGCTGACACAACAGAGGTAGAATTAAAAGTATCATACATTTTATCAATTTTCTCAACAAAAAAGTTGGCTAGAGCCTCACATTGGGCAGTGTCCAAACAAGGGTCTTTAGGTATAGCAGATGCACCTGAGAGCTCTTTAACGATTTTAAACAGGGCCTTAGGTCTATTTTGTGCCGTAAGAATGGTAGAATTGGCAAAGTTGGCTCTGGCGGTGTCACAGGACGAATGATAGGCTTTAAGAGCTACCTTATATTTTAATTTCTGGTCAGAATTATACTTGGAACGCCAAATGCGTTCCAATTTTTTGCAGTTGGATTTTTCCTGACGAAGAGCATCAGTAAACCATGGTGCTGGTGGGTGATGGATTTGAGGTTTATTTTTTTGAATTGGAAGACAAAAATCCAAAGCTGTTGTCAACCATCCTCTGATGATAGGTAGCTCTTTAGTAGTTATTCTGGAAAGCGTAGGTTTTTCCTTAACAAGAAGGGAGTTAAGTTTATCAATATCTAAACGTTTCCAGTTCCTACTGGCTTTGTGAGGAAGAGCGGGATTCGAGGGTTTAACCATTGCTGCTTTAATTGAGAAATTAACAATAAAGTGGTCCGACCAAATAACTGGTGTTGAGGATGTTTTGTAGCTTGCGGGTGAGGTTTTTGTTTATTCCGGCATTGAGTGCGTTGCCGTAGTCAAGTCTGCTGGTGACAAGGGCGCGAGTGATGGTCTTTCTGTGCTTGAGGGGGATCCATTTGAAAGTCTTGCGTAGGAGGTGGATGGTGTGGAAGCAGGAGGATGCAACCGAGTTGATCTGGTGGTCCATTTTGTGTTTGGAGTTCAAGATGATTCCGAGGTTGTGTGCTTGGTACATGGGGGTGGGCGGTTTTCCGAGGGTGGGGGGCCACCAAGTGTCGCTCCAGGTGTTGGGGTGTGGGCCCATGATGAGTACTTTTGTCAGTGTTGAGTTGCAGGCAGCTGCTTTTCATCCATTTGGCGACTGCTTCCATGCCTTCTTGAAAGTTGGGCTTGGCTGCTTTGGGTTTGTTGGATAGGGAGAGGATTAGTTGGGTGTCGTCTGCGTATGAGACAATGTTGAGTCCGTATGTTCTGATGATGGGGGTGAGCGGAGCCATGTAGACGTTGGGGCTGAGGGAGGATCTCTGGGGGACTCTGCAGATGGTTGGTGTAGGGTCGGGTGGTTCGTTCTGCCAGAGAGGAAGGAGTGGATCCAGTCGAGGGCCTTGCTCCGGATCCCTGCGTCGTGAAGTCTGCGTGTTAGGGTGCGGTGAGAGACTGTGTCGAAGGACACTGAAAGGTCGAGTAAAAATAAAATGATAAAGTGATTTTGATTATGATTTTATTCTTCCCTGCTGCAGCAGCATGAGGCCAGGGCTGCTCTGATGATAGAGGAAGGGAGAAGTGGTGTGCACACTAAAGCGAGCATGATGCTTTGACCGGCCCTCCCAGCCGCACTTTAGCACGTTCTCCATGCAGGCTGAATTACAGCCTGCATGGAGAACAGGCTTTGGCCCTAGTCCCCGTCTAAGTGCCGAACCACGGCGCTCAGACCAATCACAGCGCTGCATTGCTGCATTGTGATTGGTTAAGTGGAGCCAAGTACAATGCTTCATTGTAGCGTTGTGATCGGCTCAGGGGAGCCTGGCTGTTTCCTGTTTGGCAGAGGAGCGACAACGTGGGACAGAGAGGCGAAGAGGTAAGTGAATTTTTTTAGTTTTTTAGAATTATACCGCCTTACCCCTTTCACACCCCGCCTCACCACCCCAGATCTGTGCGGGCCACCACTGGAATATTGAGCGAGGATACAATCTGGGCACATATAAAGAGTAGTAAAATAGATTGAAAATTGATTACCTATGGGCAGGTGGTATACTTTGTTATGTAGGTTGTTCACCTTGACTATTGATGGCGTTGACATGCTGTCCGTTTTTCATGAAGACGAACATTTTTTAAATTGTTTGACTTTGTACTTGTTTTTCAATGTGCTATACTGAGTTATGTAGCATGTCCTTGAGCGGGTCCTTTAAGTTTATTTGGTGGATTTTGAGAAGCGTACAATCCATGGGTTTTGCAATGGTCTTTCCGGTATGTGTTTGATTGAGACAGATGCATGGGGAGTCTCTTTCTAGGTGGTGTGACTCTGGGGTGTGGTTCTCTCTTGTATTAGGATTTCGGTAGAGTTTGCTCTTTCTTGATCACATAAGACAATATAAATAAAATGCATCATGGAGAATTTGAAACATCAAGCGTTCGTTAGTCACCTGCTTAATTTTTCAGGAGCCCTCCTTTAAATTTGCTTTATTACTCATTTGATGACACTTTCACCCTGTGTTTTACTCAATGGCATAGTGCTTTTCACATCCGCATTGCAGAGTCCCATTCACTATTTACAATGCTTTTTAAAAAATTATAATAGCCCTCAAGCACCCCAAGGCGCAGGCGAAGTGTTTGCTCAGAAAATGGAAATTGAGTTGTGTGTAAATGCTTCAGGCACATCTCCGGCTTTGAATGACTTCTAAAGCAGTCACATGAATGTTACATCGGTTGGAGGAAGTTCTTGATGCCCTCTGGAACGGGTCACATCATAGATTTGGGCATTTGCAGGGTTTGTAATTCCATGCGGACAACCCTTTATACTGTATCAAATGAGCCAACCAGTTCAGAGCTTAGGAATAAAAAATTAGCCTGAAAGCACCTAGAGAGAATCTGGAGGAAGGAATACAAGGAAAAGGACAACAAGGAATATAAATTAAGTCTTGCATATTACAAACATCTGTTTCAAAGTACAAAACAAGAGTATTTTACTAATATAATTTAATCCACCCAAAAACTCGCCTAAAGAGCTTTTTAAATAGTAAATACCTTAACCCTTCCATGTTCTCCCACCATTCCATTTAGTCAAGAACAGTGCAATAAAATTGCCAAATTCTTTTTCGATAAGTCAACGGTATTTCTCTAACTTTTTCAGACTCCTCATCCAAAACAATGATTGATTTGGAAATGGATCAGAAGAAAGTAAAAAATTATGCCCCACAAATAGACAGTTTTGCCTGTTTAACGGAAGTAGAAACTCGCAATTTATTGTCGAAAGTGAAGTCAGGCTCTCCGTATGATCCTTGGCCGAGTTCGGTTGCAAAACTAGCTGCAGAGCCACTGTCACGAAAACTGACTTCCATCATTAATTTAATGTATGTAGAGGGATATTTTACGGGAGACTGGAAACATGCATTATTTTGCCCATGCTTAAGAAACCTAGCTTGGACGCTAATGATGCAAATAATTTTAGACCTAGATCCAGACTGTCACTCCCGGCAAAAATCATAGAAAGAAACATGGATGCTGAACTCAACTAATTTCTGCATGATGCTCAGGCGCTGAATCCAACTCAGTATGGGTTCAGAGAGGGCCACAATACTGAAACTGCACTCCTCAAGTCCACAGAAGAGAATAGGACTAGTCTGGACCAAGGAGGGAAGGCCGTTTTGATCATGTTAGATTTATCTGTAGCATTCAATACGGTTAATCGTGCTTTGCTGATGGACCAATTGGAGGAGATAGGAGTCAAAGGCACTGCCTTGAAACTTCTCAAATCTTTTCTTTCTGACAGAAGGCAAATGGTGGCCATGGATGAATTTGAAACAGAATCATTCTCTCTACCCTGTGGTGTGCTGCATGGGTCGTCAATGAGCCAGACACCTTTAATATTTATGTGTCTTCATTGGCACCCCTAATTGAATCTTTCGAGTTCACTTTGACTTCCTACGCAGATGACACCTAAATTGTGGTGACCATACAACCAGAAGTGATCCAGGAGACTGCATCAAGGTTGCAGGACTGTATGAACGCCGTGGGTGGATGGATGGCACAAAACTGCTTGAAACTCAACTCTGGGAAAACAAAGGTTATGTTATTTGGCAATAATCCCAACTTCTGGACTCCTGATTGTTGGCCAGAGGCTTCAGGTCGACTCCCCACTGCCATCAGGAAAGTGAAGAATCTGGAAGTATGGTTAGATGATAAACTGAGTTTCAGGTACCAGGTGAACTCAGTGGCTTCATTGACATCATATATCCTTAGTTCTTGCAAAAACATAATGCCACTACTACCCAAAGATGCGCAACAAACAGTTGTTGCTGCATTAATAATGTCCAAATTAGACCACTGTAATAGTCTATATCGTAAGATCCAGGAAGGATCGCTGAATAAACTGCAGATTCTGCAGAATGCAGCAGCCAGAATCCTTGCAGGCACACCAACGTTCGAATCAATTTCAGACAAAATAAAAAAAACTGCACTGGCTGCCGGTCAGGAAGCGTACTCAATTCAAGTCGCTATGTCTGGTCTTTAAAGCCCTTCAGGGAACCGGTCCCGACTTTCTAAAATAGCGATTTTGCTGATATATACCAATAAGAGCACTCTGATGTAAAACTTGATCGTTCCCTTGGTGAAAAAAGCCAACTGGGGCGGCAGAAGCTTTATAGCGGATGCGGCCAAATCATGGAATGCCCTTCCATTATACTTGAGAAGCATGACCAATCTTCTGACCTTTAGGAAGGCACTGAAAACGTGGTTGTTCTCAAATTGAACTGGTTAATTGCCTATATCGTTTTAGTCTTCAGTAGGCCTTCACACAGCGCCAGGACACCTTCGGGTAACAGTTAGCGCTCTATAAATACCAATCGTTATAGTAAAGGGTAAACCCAAAATCACTGGGACCTGGGTGAAAGGCAGTAAATAAAGTAGTGGTCCCAGTATTATTACATCAAAAAGTGTAAGATACAAACATACAAAGCCATATGAAACAGAAAAACAAGCAATAACTATACTTATGCTACAGTGTTATGTAACACTGAAGCGATGATACAGTTTTGAAAAAACATTTAAATGGTCACATTTACAAACCATCACTGGAGTGCCCAAATGGAAAAGTGAAAAGGGCTGGATGGTGACTCAAGTGAGGAGGTGAAGAACATAAAGTCAAGTAATAGTGAATATCACAATCAAATTGTTTAGCATGTTATTCAATGCTACAAGCAAATAATTACAAAAAAATCGCAAAAAAAAACATAGCCATATACGACAGAATATCACAGTAAGGCAAGTACTGTTGAAGATACTGGCATCCTCGGAATCGAAGAGGTGAAATACGAGGGGACGTAAAGTCCTGTATCAGACTGGGCGCTATTTCACAACAATGGAGCCCTGAAGCGGTCGGTGGAGGTTACTGTCGCGGTCAGTCGGGATCGGCCTTTCTAGCCTCTGCCATGGCGCCCACTCTACATGATTTGGGGATTTTACACTGGCGGAGGCTCGGCAGCAGGAATAGTGGATACGAGGCCATGTGCAGCGGAGCTTAAGCCAGAGATGGCTGAGAGCAGAACAATGAGACATGGGGGTATGAAGCTGCTCCCGGGATGAAGGGCTACCAAATGCTTGCTGATTCCTGGCGGAGCCTCCCGCTAACGTTTCTGGGCGGGGGCGCACAATTCACTCCCGGTGTGGCGGCGGCTCCCCCTCGAACCACTCTACTGATCGGAGGGTGCAGGACTGATCCGGCGCCAGACGTGGGGTGAACACATCCTCCGATGCAGGGGGGGCGGGCCAACGAACAGTCAACAGCGACCAGTCCCAAGGCTCCCGAGCCAGCTTGAGCGGCGGTGCGGAGGTTACAGGGAGAAGACCCCTTGGTGATCGCGGCGCACCCCAGATTGATGCCTTGAGGGGAGCGTGTGTCGTGCCCAGCGGTGATACATAGGAGCTGCAGGGAATTTAACCCATCAGAGGCGGGCCGATTGGTGCGACCTCTGGAGCAGTGAGTACATATGGGGGACACATGCTGCTTGTTGTCCACGGAAGAAGAAGCCCTTCTGTTGGGATCTGAGCCATGGTGAGCATACTCTTCCGGGGAGGCCTGCCTGGAATAGCGGTGCCTGACTTCAAAATGGCGGCCACACCTCGGTGAGCTACCGAAACCGGCCCTGATTATGCTTTGCTGGCAGTGGGGGAGTAGGAGGTGAGCAAGGTTCCTATGCACTGACTTGCCCACCCAGCCAGGGGCAGAATTCACCAAGCCTTCTCCTTTGCTGCAGCTGCTCCTCTACCAGTGCTGCCTGACCCCAAGATGGCCACCGGACTCTGAGCATACACACTCCAGAAACCGTAGCCTGCAGTGAGTTTTGGCGGCCCTGTGTTTTAACCCTGGAGATGTGTACCCTCCAGTCCCGACCCATATTGCTTGGCACACCGCAGCCCCTTCCGGAACATACCCACCCAGGTGGTGGCCGAGAACCCCCTGGAGCTGTACAGCGCCGTGGTGGAGGTGCAGAACATCAACAACAACGACCCCGCCTTCCTGGCCGGGGACATGCAGTTGGACATCAGCGAGTCCGTGGCCACCGGGCCGCGCTTCCCGCTCGAGAGCGCGCAGGACCCTGATGTGGGTGTCAACTCCGTGCAGACCTACAGGCTGAGCCCCAACGGGTACTTCACCCTCAGCGTCCATATGGGGAGAGAGGGCACCAAGTAGCCAAGTAACTGAGAGCAGCCTGTCCCGCCAAGGACTCTCCTGGGCTTCTTTACTTTTTCTTTTGTCCTGGCCGCCATTTTGCTGCTGCTCTCGGCCGCTTTTCTCTGGACCCTGACCCGCCATCTTGCCCAGTCCCTCGCCCTTTAACCTTCTTCCCTCGTTTCCCCCTTGACGATCCTCAAATGTTTCTTCCCTTTTCTGATTTGCCTTTTCCCCATACCCTTATATCCCTCCCACCCTCCCTTGGTGAAGTGACTGCATCCCCCTCCGACCCCACTTAATGGAACTCTGCTTTTCTGTATGTAGAGATAACTCTAATCACTAGTATATGCAGTAGACCTTTGTACCCTCTACCACTCCTATGTGACTCTTAGAGTATATCCATTCGTATCCCTTCCCTATGTATATAGAGATAACTCTAATCACTAGTATATGCAGTAGACCTTTGTACTCTCTACCATTCCTATGTGACTCTTAGAGTATATCCATTCGTATCCCTTCCCTATGTATATAGAGATAACTCTAATCACTAGTATATGCAGTAGACCTTTGTACTCTCTACCATTCCTATGTGACTCTTAGAGTATATCCATTCATATCCCTTCCCTATATATATAGAGATAACTCTAATCACTAGTATATGCAGTAGACCTTGTACTCTCTGCCATTCCTATGTAACTCTTAGAGTATATCCATTCGTAGCCCTTCCCTATGTATATAGAGATACCTCCACTAGTCTCTTCTTTGTTGTGACTTTACATCTTGTACATTTGCAATTTTTTCTGTTTGTATCTTTTATGTAACGCATGTAATCCTTAGTCCTTATGTTTTGCAACTGGTTCTTACGTAAAGCGCTCTGACACCTTCGGGTAAAGTTCGCGCTATATAAAATCGCATTAAATTAAATAAAATAAAATAAAATAAAAAATCGATGATGTATCAATGTTTTGACCCCTTGTTGTGTGTAGGTTCTTCTAAGCCTTACTAGCGGGGTCTTCCTCAGGACTGAAGTGATAGTGATTGGTGGGGCACCTGGGAGTTAGATTAAAAAAGGGAATGTGTCATGTCCATTGTTAATTAAAACAAAGGCATATACATGTATTAGTCACTGTATTTACCGTAAATGGAGGGAAATGGAACCTTGTGTTGGGCGATATTGACCAACCAGATCCACCCATGCACTTGTTCAAAAAAGCGAAGAGTGTGAAAGATCACGTGGTCCGCTCCCTTTTGGAAACTGCAAGTGAACCCACGATTCAATCTCTTTGGAACCTACCACCGGTGAAGGAACATTACAAATGTGTATACTGCAAAGCATGTCACACCACAATTCCAGCTAAGCATAAGTATAGTTATTGCTTGTTTTTTCTGTTTCATATGGCTTTGTATGTTTGTCTCTTACCTTTTTTGCTGTAATAATAATGGGAGAACCACTTTATATACTATAAATACCAATAACATTAACATGAAGGCACAGCTCTATATTCAAACAGTTGTTATCAAGAGTTGTAATACTTTCTCTCAGCCACTGAAACAGATCACTAGCTCAAGCATTCATCCCCACTGGAGACATCATGTTTTCATTAAAGACCACGTT
Organism: Lissotriton helveticus; assembly: GCF_964261635.1. Taxonomy (NCBI): domain Eukaryota; kingdom Metazoa; phylum Chordata; class Amphibia; order Caudata; family Salamandridae; genus Lissotriton; species Lissotriton helveticus. The sequence continues at coordinate 357,702,802 of NC_136061.1, forward strand.
GATCACCCACCATTCCTCTACAGCTTCTGCAACAGCAACGTAAGTGTCCTTTACCAGAACCACCAGCATTGCAGGATGGATATTGTTCTTCTTCAACAAATGGTCATTTCTTGGTGCAACAAGCAAAGCTCCACAGGTGGCATGTGCAAGATTGCTTGCACCATAACAATGACAGTCAGATCATTGTCACAACTTGACCTCAGCCTTGAAGCCTCTTCACCTCAAAGGGAATTGGCCATCTCAAGCTAAACGTGTCTCCGTGCAGAGCTTCGATCCATCCGATCTACTGGCTTGAATTTGTGAAGAGGGAACCCCATAGCATTTCACCCCGTATTTTAGAGCTGAAAGGAGTTTCGCACTGTGAGCTCTCTTTGAAAGGTAAAATATGGATTTCTGTTCTTAATCGTGAGCCAATTTGATAATTTAATATGATCTTAACAGTAATAGCTTTGCTGTTCTATCCTGTAAAAGTGCTCATCAAGATAAACTTCTCATCAATAACAATAGCCAGATGTGCCCACCATACGCTTGTATAACCTATCGATGAGTTTATTTCTGCCCCCATAAGGACAATGGTCCTCATGTGCATTTTGGCCTCGTTCAAAAATAATCCAATCCATGATGCGGACCTCTGCGACCAAGATCTCAAGCAACTCCTTTGTCAGGAAATAACTAGACAGGAGCATATCTGTCAGCTAATTGAAGATACAAAATTCTCGTATAATTAAGAGACAACGCTAAATTGTGTACATATATGTTGAATACAAGAAGTGTGATTACAGATTGTTGCCTGCAGGAACAACCAAGAGAGCCTGCCCATGGCCTGCGTTGAATGGAATTGATTGAAATGTATTTACGTGCTTCTATCGATCTCACTGAGGAATACTGGTATAAAAGTAAAGTAAAGTCCACATTTGTAAAGCGCACAATCACCCGTAAGGGTCTCCAGGCGCTGGGGGCCGCCGGGAAGATTAAGCGAGCTATTGCCCAGAGTCACATGGTGCTGGGCTGACCTGCCGCCGGAGCCGGGGATCGAGCCGTGGTCCCCAGATTCCAGCGTCAGTCGCCCTGGCCGCGGCGCCACACCTCTTCCCAAGAGACAATAGATAGGCTTACATTAAGTACAATAGTGAGTCAACGTAAATAAAAAGCTATGTTTTTAATAGTTTCCAACAGTGAAGAGGGTAGGTGATGGCACAAAAGGGTGGGATGTAGGCAATTCCAGCATTTTGCGGTCTGAAGGAAAAAACACAGAATCCCATTCGGATCTTCCTGAAACAGAGGATCACTATTGGCAGAGCGAAGCATGCAAGAAGCACAGAGATTGGTCTGAGCAACCTGGTTTGGCACTCAGACAGGGCCTGGGAGCCTGCATCAGTTCCCCACCTGGCTGTGCACCACTGTGTGCATGTTTGTCCATGCTAAGGCAGCTGGCCAAACCGACATGTGCACTTAGCAGTGCACATCTCTCCTCTTCTCTGCTCCTGACTCTTGTCGGATGACACCACCCCTGCCCCCGTCCTAAGACTCGGTTGGCTCTGTGAAAAATAAAACGTTTGCCTCTGCTGGCTGTCAGTAGTGGGGTTACGCTTCTCCGCCATAACGGAAGAGCCACCACTGTAATCACCACCACACATTAAGTACCTCATTACCACACATACCACCACATCCTCCAGCCCGGCTGTGAAATTTGGTTCAAATCATACTGCAACACATGAAATAGTTCATCTACTGCAAAAGCTTCACAATAAAATGAGTACTAATGGGTAACAATAAACATCCCTCATCTGTCAATAGCGCTTTGAGACTACCATCATGGGGCACGTGAAGTGGGCCCTACAAAATTTGCCTGTTAATGTGTATCTATCCTTATCATAGCATAACTTTCCAGCTGCGACCCTACAAATTATCCCTCCATTTATATTTCAATTGGAAAATGCTAGTAAGCCCTCTCAGATGCTGGTTGCACTTTCCAAAGATTTCTTTACAGCATTATTAACTTATTTTTATTTAAAAGACAAAAATAAATGGCACACCTCCACTAACCTCAATTAACCACTGATTATCTCCTTCCCACCACTGTCAACTAGATAAGAGCAGGGTTAGGATGATGACGTGCAATCAAGTGACCTGGAAGGCCACGGTACTCTCATCCACCACTGTCCACCCCCAGACAATGCGGCATCCTGATCCACAAACCCAGTTCCTGATCCTGGGCTTATGCGGCATAAGAACAGATGTTGGCACCATGTGCCTTGGGCATAGTTATCACCTTTCTTTGAGGACCATCAGGACTTTAAATACTACCTTTGGATAGGATGACCAGATTTTGAAAAGCAAAAACCTACACATCCCACAAACACAGAAGTAGGACTACAATTTTGCATCGACCGAGAAGCACAGAAGGACCTGATTGACACACTCACCATCATAGAAGACGCTGACAATGAGGGACCAATGTAAATATTGGTGGGTGGCCCGTTTCTCTACCAGGGCGACAAAGTAAATTACTCTGTTGAGACGGTGGAGGTACTCACCAAATTTAGAAATGTCTGCTGGGCCAGCAGATATTTCTAACATTGGCAGGAAACACCGTCATTGCAGTTCCTGTCAATGCATAGTAAGTTTGACAAACGGTTCCGTCAACAGGACAGAGCCGTATGGAAAACTTAGTGTTTTTTTTTTTTTCAAAAAGAAAATCCCAAAGTGGGATTCTCTTTTTGAAAATAAAAACCAATGCTCTATCACCATGAGTTTCCTCCCATGGCAAGAGGGCATTATGCATTTTTGAATGCCCCTTCTGGTGGTGATGGGCATTAAAAATCGACCTTATGTTTGCTGATCTAAATCAGACATATAGCCAAACATCAGAAAGCCCTTACGATATCAGGCAATCAGAGTGGATTGACCAAAGTGGAGACGGAGTAGTGTCCTCCTTCGTCTAACCTACATCTGCTCAAGTCTAAATCAGGCAGTCGGACCATAATCGTGGCAGTAAGGGAAGTCCATTGTCAATGGCTCCAATGTGAGGAGAGGCCTTTGATCCTCCTGCTGGTCAGCATAGTAATTAACTTGGCCCAGTAGAGGGGGGCAAAAACTTGGATCTGATTATGGCTGAAGGAGCGAAATATGAAAATTCTTAAAATGCCGTAAAAAGTGCAGCTACGACGAAATGAAAGGGACTGTGGACCTACAATCAGGTTGCATGTTTAGACTAATATAAATACCTCACTAGTTCCTGTAAACCTAAGTGGGATGAAACTGTACATTGGTGCAGATGTCATGTGTAATATGTCATTTGTAAGCACCACAGACTTTCAGCAAGCATAAAGACCTACACTATGAATGTCCACTGATATTATAAAGCCTACCCCAGATTAGCAACACATGCTTGAACTATTCACAGATACCAGGCTGCTTGAGAAGGAAGTCTTACTCAGCATACACATGTGTGCACACATTTGCTAATGTGTTCCCTTGTAAATAGCCCAGAGCCTCTTACCCTAATAGCGCAGCAGCCTTATCTTAAAAGGAAGACACTGGGGTTTGGCACTCTCAGTCCATTTCTATAAAATTTACATAAGTACGACTCAATTGATGAGATTTACTCACAGTAAAAGTCCAGAACCGGGTCACCAAAAAGCAAAAAATCCAGTGTGATTAACTAGGCGGTGGAAATAAAATTCAATAGGTAGTAGATTGGGATTACCTTCTCACCAGAAGGTGTTCACAAAAGAGTGGTGCTGGAAGCCACCCCACGCCCAAAGACCAGGTGGAAAAAGATCCTGAAAAAGGGGGGCTGCCTTCATACCAGTAACAATGGTCCTGTGCTGGGTGCAGTGCCTCCCTTACCGATGATTATGGTGTTGCTGCTGGAGACGGTGCTAATAATGGTTTATTGACATACTGCACGTGTTTCCTTCATGATCAAAGGAAATAGATAGGATGGAGAGACATCGTGAATTGTCATCCACCCTTGAAGCATGCCTTGAGGCCTGTGGCCAATGGAATAGATGGGGCAGTTGCAGAGGAAGGCATGATATGATGTGATGAAAAATGTAACAGGAAGAAACACCACTGAAATAGACAGGATCTCCCATTCAAAACAGAAAGTGACGTTTTTCTTTATTGTGGTTCATTAGACATAAGATTAGGTAGAAAAACTGGAGTTGATATAGCACCTGAAGACGACAGTTGTAAAGGGAGCCACAGCCTATCACACGAGGGAAGTTTTGGTCCAATTCGATGAAAGCAGAACTTCCAGCCAGGCTTGGAGTATTTTATTTATTTGAAAAGTTTTATATAGTGCTGGCTAGATCCGGAGGTATCAGAGCGCTTTACATGAGGACGAACATTGTTTCAGAGCATAGTTACAAGTTACATGAGTTACTGTAGCGTAGTTACATGCGTTAAAAACATAGATGTAAGGAAAAAAGCAGGCAAGGTGAGAGGGATTCAGGGGAGAGAGGATAGGAGAAGGGGAGGTAGACCAAGAATGATAGCGGGAAAGAGGAGAGGGGGAGAGTGAAGGAAAACACAATTGGGAGACAAGGAGAAACAGTGTCCGACGTCCGGTGTGCTGTGATCCCAGTGGAAGAGGTATCATTCCCATACTTCCGCTGTGTGTGGTTCCCTTTGCGCTGTGGACTGTCAGAGGGGTCTCTGAAACTCCAGGGCATAAACACTGGATCCCTCCCAAACAAGGGGAGAAGGAGTGCTCTGGCAAGGGGCGCCAATCCCACTCCTCCGCTATATGTGGCTCCCCTGATGCTGTGGACTCTCTCAGGGGGGTCTCTGAGACTCCTGGTTATAAATGCTGGATCCCTCCCCAACAGGGGAGAAGTGCACAGCTCACCTTCTGACTCGTGGGGCTCTCGTGTAGAATGGAAGCAGGTAAAGCCTTACTGGATAGTTGTTGTGTGCTCGGAGGCAAAGCTTTCAGGAACTAGATATGCAGGCACCATTATGATGTCTGGTATTTGCAAAAGCTTGAACCGCTCAACAATAGTAAAATTATGTGGGTTTCCCTTTATAGCGGCAGAGAAATGGTGAGAGATGCTTTTGCACGGTGATGCTAGGTCAGCGTGAGGAAAGTAAATACTACTGCAACAGAAAGTAGACGCCATCTTAGGGTCATGCAACACGCTGCTGGATAAGTGTTCGGATTCCGCCGTATAGGAGAAAGGATCGTGAGGAGACCGAAAAGTCTTGAGTCCAGAGATAGGTGAGTGATCTTAGTGAAGATTTGATAGAGCGATGGATTTCTCAGCAGGCAGTCATTTAGGCAGAGAAAAGTACAGCCACCAACACTACATAGCTGCAGAGACTTTAGTAGAAGCGTTGCGATATATTCATGATTGGTTGCCATTCTAGGAATCAAGATCGGGCGCCATGTTAGGGTCAGGCCAGTAGTCAGGCAGGTATACATTGGTCGAGATCAGCGGTTAGCAGTAAAAAATCATACATCTTTATTGTTACTTATTGCCTATATTGCTACTGGCCTCTTCTACTGTTCCAAGTATATACCTCCAGTCGTACCTCACAGCGGGGGGGGGGGGGAGGGTAGAAACGGGTCTGGTCACTCCCTTACCCCGTCGTTGAGCCTCCCGCCCGCTTCTCCTCCTTTAGCTGTAGCAGTTCAGCGGATACAGGCGGGACTACAGTTCAGCGGATTTACAGGAGCAAATAGAGTAACAAAATAAAATATTGCTTCCAGAACTAGTTAGCAAGTGCCATTCCAGAAATCACTTTTTAGGCCTCAGCCAGTTTGTAAAACATCAACAATCCATCTCCAGTATCTGTGACCATGTTATAAAGGAAGTGTCTATCCACCCAACTGCTGGCTTACTAGTAAATAATCTTAGTTATTTACTTGTAGACCTCCTAAATAGCAGAAAAAATTTATTATGCTAACAGCTTCTGAAGGAACGCAGCTTTCCTTGAGGAATTCAAATTTGGCGCCATTAGCAACAGGTCACATCAGAGGGGCGGCTCTTCAGGGATGTCAAAGTCTCAGTCTGCAGAGCTGTGAGACTGAAATTGGCCGAGGGAAGGAGTAGGGGTTATGAGGAGAAACTGAGGGGAGACACACCAGCGAAGTGTCACTACACAGGAACTAGAGTACCGCAAATTCAGCAAATCTTCTTTCATCACCAGCGCACTTTAGTAAAATGTCACACAAACTAGGCTGCTCTCTAAAATAGTGGTCCGAGGACCACTAGGGGTCAACGAGGTCTACTCCGGGGTTTTCAACTGTTAAAAAATTACATATTATTTAAATGAAGTATATACAATTAAAGAAGCAAAATTGAAAATGTATTTTTTAAATATATTTTATTGAGAATTAAACAAAATATGTAAAAATGTGAGGTGTTTCTATAATTTTGTGTATTATTTAGAAATTCATATTCAAAGAAATAGCTTAGGCCGAGGGTCCCTAGCTTCCAATATTAACTCAGTGGGGGTCCACAGATGCCAGTAATGATTGGGGATCCTCAGAAGTCATAGGGTTATGAACCTCTGCTCTAGAAGCGCACAGGAGTGCGTCAGTGAAGCTGGCACAAGCAGGTCATTCAAGAGTTAATAGGGTCCTTGCTCTGACTGCTAGCAGTCAGCTGCTGTGTGCAGGGTAGAGGCGATGTGGTGGTCATGGTGATGGGATACATTGTGTCTGGTCTCTTCTCCCAGAAGTCAGTGTCTTGTGGCTGTGCGGTAGTGGGAGAGCAGCGGCCTTCTGCAGTCATTTGAAACATCAAAAATGTGCAGGGGTTCAGGATCAGCTCGTACTGCTTTGTTCAATTGAAGCATTACAAAAAATTGTCAATGTTTCATCTTCCTGAGGCATGTGATGCTCCGATCAGCGCAAAATTTGTGCCGGTGTTTACCGATGCCGGCAACAGTATCTATTTCTAAAGACCGCACATATTTTGGACAGTCCACCTCGTGGTGGCGCTGTCTGTCTATTTGTGATCAGAGTTCATCAACAAAGTTAGATATAGTTAAAAGAAGAAAAATTAGACCAGCATGTCTTGACCATGCTTTCAGTTTAAGAAACTACTTGGTAGTAGTTTAAAATGACACAATTGTACATTGTGGAGGTTGCTCTTTTCTTTAGCAGTGCTGCCATAGACAGGGGCAAGACCAATAATGGCAGTCTTCTGAGAAATATCTTGGGTTCACCCCCTATATTTTCAAGAATTACGCTTTGGCTCTAATGCTACTCCTAGGCTCCTGTTTTCATATGTGGGTTGGGGCGTAACTACATCTTCTGCTCTGCAGAGCACGTGCAGCGCCATTTCACCAGCCCAGGAAGCTGGATATGAGGGTGGTGGGAGATCCAGAGATAATCGGTCGAAACTTCACCCCCAAGTGTAACTGCGCAGGTTCTCTATGGAACGATACTTACTGGTATCAAGTTTGGATGGGTATTGGAATGTCAGCTGTCCTGGGGAAGGGATGTTGCGGAGTTCGTTTTTCAGGGGGGTTTCATGTTGGGGATAGGCCTGCCTGGGCTAGAATAATTATTCTGACAATACTGACACCAACCCCATGGTTTCCGCCGTAGAATTTAATTGCCTTCCTTGGAATGTGAGAGGGATACACACACAGCGCTATTGTAAGAAATGCATATCACTGCCAAGGAAGGGGCGGCACTACAGAAAAGATGAAGAGGTCGGGTGTACTATACGAATTATTCAGCAATAGCGAGAGGGGTGCTTATATGGGTGAGAGCAGGAGTCCCGTTTCAGTGCACCAGACACATTTTAGACCCCGAGAGGAGATATGTAGTCCTAATAGGCAAATTAGATGGAAGAGATATGACAATTGGGAGTATATACGGGCCAAATACTGATCAACCTACATTTCTAGCAGTTCTTAAAAGAAAGTTGGCACTGCACTTGACCGGATCGGTGATTCTGGGTGGGGATTTCAACGGTGTCACAGATAACGACTTAGATCGCTCCCATCCACCCCGAGGGGCTGAAGCATGCAGAGCATGGCACCACCAGTGGGGACTGATAGATAGATGGAGGGCATTATACCCAAGGAACAGAGATCACTCATTTTTAGGGCTCGCTGCCGGTAGCAGCGCGAAGCGCTGCCGCAGCGAGTATTACAGTCACCGTGCTCACAGCCAAGGGAGTACAGAGCTGTGCACGAGCGGCTATTGGCCTGTGCCCGAGCCGATTGTGCTCTGTGAACGTGCACGTCTCCGGAAGACGTGCTGCGCCCGAGCTGGCTCCAGCTTGGTTTTTTTGGATCCATTTCGCGGCCGACGCAACTAAAAGCTGACGTCTTGTTAATCGTTCTCATTGCCCCAACCTGCCACTTAACATCCCCGTGCAGTCCCCTACCCCCACCACCACCTCGTAATGTAGAGCACTGGGATTTATTAAGGCAGTCGCACTGCAGGCCCAATACGTTCTCACCGCCTTCTCTGCATCGGAGAGGACGTGGCACCAGCTAAAGAAACAATAGCATAAACTGGAACGGATTTGGTGGTAGATTTCCACATTGCCTTGTGTGCACCGATCGTAAACATGCAGTAAAAATGCTGCGGTTCATTTTCAGGTCTGTAGCCCTTAAATCTTCTTTAGAGAAATTATCCTGCGCCCCACCCTCCATCACTGCTTGTTATTTTTAATCCTTTGGCGCCCTTTGCCGTCACTTTTAATGAGCATTTTCCTGTCTCAGCTCAATGACCAATTCATCAACAGTGCGCTTTATCTTTCACAAACGCTTGCTCGGTAGCCCTCTCTTACCCCACTTCTCCTCTCTCCTTCCAGGCACCTTGTCCCTCCCTCATTGCCCCCCTCTCCTTTCAGGCTTCTCGTTCCACCCTCGCTGCTCCACTCTCTCTCCAGGTTTCTTGTCCTCTCATGCTGCTCTCTTCCTCCTCTAGGCCTCACGTCCCTTCTCTGCTCCTCTCTCTTCCTCCAGGCCTCTCGTCCCTCCCCCTCTCTCTGAAAGTCTCTCGTCCCTCCCTCGTTGCTCTCCTCTCGATCCAGGCTTCTTGTCGCTCACTCGTTGCTGCCTTCTCCCTCCAGGCTTCTCATCCTCCCCTGCTGCTCTCTTCTCACTCCAGGCCTCTTGTCCCCCCTCTGCAGCTCTCCACTCCCTCCAGGCCTCTCGTCCCTCCCGTCTCCCTCCAAGCCGCTGGTCCCTCTCTTGTTGCTCGTCTCTCCCTCCAGGCTTCTCATCCCTCTCTTGTTGCTCCCCTCTCCCTCCAGGCTTCTTGTCCTCCCATGCTGCTTGTCCTCCCATGCTACTCTCTTCTCCCTCCAGGCCTCTCGTCATTTCCTTCTCCCTCCAGGCTTCTCACCCCTCCCTTGTTGCTCCCCTCCCCCTCTGCTTAATTTGAGCCGGTGGTTGCCGCACCCAGGATAATGTACAGCATGGATAAATACTAATAAGGTCCCAAAGGCGAGACTGATTGCATTGCAAATGCTTGTGTTTGGGCTGTTCCCATTGTTTGAGTTGCTGCTTTTAAGCTTCTCCCACTGTTGATTAATTGTGGTAGACTGTTGCCTTATTTGTTGTTTTTTAAGGAGGGGGGCTCTGCTGCACAACCATTCAGCAACAACTGGTTCAAATATGTTCTCTCAATGTTTCAAGCTTTATTACAAATGTCACAAAAAGATGTTAATATTTCACTTCTGGTCTTGGATTTTCGTCACAATAAAATACACTGAACATAATCTTCACAAAAGTTATTTACAAAAGTTTAGGGTATTGCCATTAAACATTACAATAACTTTTATTAAAGTATTAATTATAAAAAAAAATGCTATTGTTATTTGTAATATCAATACAGCTAAGTCACGTAAATGCAAAACATGTTCCATTACAAATGCTATAGGTGTCACATTTGCAAAAGTTATAGCTATTGGCATTGTAAATGACAAAGCTATTAATTTTGCTATTTTCAAAACCAACACATAAATACAAAATTTGTCATTTACAATACCAATAGCTCAAACTTTCCTAATGCGAGACCTATTGCATTGCAAATGCTTGTTTTCATATCTGCATGACTTGCATGTTAGACTAGACGCCGTCCTTTGCTCCCCAGACGTGCATGATCATGTGAAATCAAGTGAGTACCTAGCTGGGCAATTTCCGACCACAATCTCCTGTTGGTAGGGCTTCAGTGGATGAGAGAAAGGCAGAGCATCCCAACCTGGTGTTTAAGATCGGAAGCCCTGGAGGACCAGGTCTTTCAGGCACCAATAAGGAAGGCGATAGAGCAATACTTTGAGGCTAACTCAGGGGCTGCCTCTAACCCATTTGTGGAGTGGGATGCCTTTAATGTTGTGATTAGTGAGAAATGCATCTCTGATGTAGTGGGAATAAGGGGGACACTCCTGAGAGACACACAGAAAGCTGAACAGCTCCTTAGGGAAGTTGAAAAGGAAAGACCGGATCTTAGAGAGCTATAAAAACAGCTACAGACACCCAAAGAGGCAATGGCAAACATGTTGAAAGGCTTTGCTGTTTCAATTATAAGAACTACATGATCCAAGCCCATCCAGAGAGGGACAAGACTGGGGCAATGCTAGCGTGGTTAGCTAAAACGACTAAGAGACGATCGATTATCCTCGAAATCAGGGATGAACTGGAAGGGGACTCCTACAGGCAGGAAAATATTAATAAGGTGTTCTTTAAATACTATGCTGAATTGTATAGGAGTAGGACAGAGAGTTCAGAGGCAGATATTAATACCTTCTTCGGTCCTCAGGGCAAACCAACCATAACTGAGGAGGCTGCTGCACTGCTGGGAGGAGGTATAGACCTACAGAAGGTTAGGGCACCTATTAAAGCTATGGCCAGGAATAAAATGCCGGGCATAGATGGCTTACCGGTCGAGTTTTACTCCACGGTTGTAGACATCTTAGGACCACAACTGGTGTAAGTTTACAATCAAGCAAAACAAGGGGGGACACTACCAAGCTCCACAAGAGAGACATTGATTATTCCACTGTTAAAACTAGGCAAGCCAGCGACTGAAAAGATAGCATACAGACCGCTCTCCATGCTGAATCTAGGCTATAAGGTCTTGAGTAAAATCCTAGCCACGCGACTTCTCCCTCATATGGCAGATCTAATACATAGAGACCAGGCAGGGTTTATAGCAACTCGCAACACAGCAATGAATATTAGAAGATTATTGCCTATTCTAGAAGCAGAATTCTACGATAAAGAGGAGGGAGTCCTTTTTGCAGTTTATATTGAAAAGTCCTTTGATAGCCTAGAATGGCCATGGCTCTTCAGGGTAATGGAGAGATTCGGGCTGAGACCTGGTTTTGTAAAATAGACGTCCCTACTAACTCGGATTCCAAGGCTCGAGTCAAGACTGGGGGTATGATATCAGATAGCTATCAGGTGGGGAGAGGAACACAACAGGTGTGCCTGCTTTCACTGCTGTTATTTGCTCCGGCCATGGAGACCCTCACTGCCAGGGCCAGAACGGAACTTCACTATAGGGGTCTGGAGGTGATGGGCCGAATCCAGTATGTAGGGTTATATGCTGACGACTTATTATTATTCCTTTGGAACATGAGGGACGAACTTGACAGAGCAGGGGAACTGCTAACGTCACTGGTGAGAGTATCAGGACTTAGACTCAGTTGGAGGAAGTCATGCCTATTCCCAACCAAAGCAAGACGAGAGAAGCCGCACATGGAGGTGGAAGTATCATGGGAGAATAGATGTCTCCCCACCTGGGAGTTAATATCTACCATGACTGGGCGGATTTATTGGAAGGTAATATAAGGAAAGCAATCAGCAGAGTGCAGTCGATTCTCACCTTGTGGGTGTCTCTGTCGATATCAGTAATGGGAAGAGTATCGTTGCTGAAAATGGTTGGGGTTCTGCCTGTCTGTATCCTGTTGGGAATGTTTCGCTATCTGAAATAGCTGGTGATTTCTTTCAAAAGGGGGAAGAGCAGGTGGCATGGGCTACACTAACGAGGCCAAAGTGAGAAAAAGGCCTAGCACTACCAGATTTTGAATATTACTATCTTGCAGCACAGTTGCAGTGGTTCACGTAAAGGGTGGCTGTGAGGGTGAGAGGTAAAAACCAGCAGATGACACAGCCCCAAGACTGAGGGGCAGATTTACAATAACTGGCGCATCCCCAGGGATGCGCCAGTTATTGTGCGCCGCAGCTCCGCCACCCATGGTGCGCTGCATTTACAATGCGGCGCACCATGGGGCAAAAACGGCACAGATGCGTGACGCATCTGTGCCGTAAAGGCGGCGCATTGCTGGAGTTGCGTCGCAAGCACGACGCAGCTCCAGCAATGATCTGGGGGGCCCTATCTGTCCAATGCTGCGTCAAGCCTTACGCCTGCTTCAAGCAGGCGCAGGGTTTTGACGCAGCATTGGCCTAAAAGTGCCTGCGAGAAATCTTGTAGATTTCACGCAGGCACTTTTGCGAGGCGCACCTGCCCGAGAATGCCCACCCTGCGCCGGAACGCCCACATGTTGCGCAGGGCTTTACAACCTGACGCATCTGCCTAGATGCGTCACTTTGTAAATGGGTCGCAGGGATGTTCCACGTTTACGCCGCAGTTGCTTGACGCAAAGGCGGCGTAAACATTGCGCAAGTCCGACATAAATCTGCCCCTAAGAGTATTGTCTAACACAGTGCTCCATTGCCCGCATGGAGGGGGGATGAAACCAATGAAGTCAAAGTAATACGTAAATGTTGGGCTAGGAGCCAACAGAGATCTAAAACTAAAAAGCCATTTGGCCCGGAGATCCCACAGACCCTCTGCATGGCACTTCCACATAAACAGCAGGTACTGTGCACACGTTTGATAAAAACAGTATTAGTAATACAGTAGTTCTAGACAAAGAGAACCGTGAACTGCGTCGATTAGAGGAGGCTGGTGTCACCGGCATCGCTCTCCAATGGTTCCGGTCCTTTTCAGCCAATCGGACCTTTAGCGTGACCGTCCCTCCGTACCAGTCCAAACACCATCCGTTGGATCTGGGGGTCCCCCAAGGCTCCTCGCTGAGTCCTACGTTGTTCAATCTATACGTAAGGCCGCTAGCTGAGGTTGTTCGGCAATGGGGTATGACAATGGTGTCATACGCCGATGATACCCAGCTAGCGGTCACGATCAGCGGGGATGCCGATGTGGATGCACCCAGATTCCAACAAGGACTGCGGGCGGTCACTGGCTGGATGACGTCCAACTGTCTCCAGCTGAACGCTAGCAAGACAGAGGGCATGATTTTTGGCAAACAACCGGAACTTTGGGGAGGGAGATGGTGGCCAGGGGATTTGGGTCCTACACCTATCCCAGTCTCCGAGCTTAAAAACCTCGGGGTATGGCTGGATCCTTCCCTCACGTTTGTGTGTCATACCAAACGTACGGCAGCCTGTTGTTTTGGCATTTTACGGGGGCTCCGTCCTGTGCTTAAGTTTTTTGATGCTGCCACCCGGCAGCTTGTGATCCAAGCCACTGTTATCTCCAGGCTGGATTACGCGAGCTCCCTATTCGTTGGTCTGAACCAGGTAGAAATTGGACGCCTGCAGCGGATTCAGAATGCCGCTGCGAGAGCGGTGGTAGGACTACCTAGATCATGTCCTACCTCCAGTACCTTGCGCTCGCTGCATTGGCTCCCGGTGGCCCAGCGGATTCAGTTTAAAGTCCTCTGTGTCGCTTACAAAATACTCAAGGGGTCTCCAGCCATGATTCTGTCTAAACTTCTGGCTCACTACACTCCTGCGCGAGCATTAAGATCTGCTGACTTAGAACTAGCTGTTGTCCCTCGCTTCAAGCGCAGCAGAGCTGGCGGACGTTCTTTTCAAGTTCGTGCAGCCATGTTGTGGAACTCCCTTCCCCTGGCGATTCGCGCCCTCAGGGACTTGCTTTCCTTCCGCCGCGCGCTGAAAACCTTCCTGTTCCCTTAGTTTATTTTTACTGTGTGTTATCTTGTTGTGTTGTGCTGCTACCTTGTCGTGGCGCCAGGACGCTCCTTCGCTGGAGCAGCTGTGCGCCTAATAAAAAATGCATAACATAACATAACATAACATAACATAACGTTGTTGATGAAGTGAAGATAGTCTGTAATGTTAAATATTGGTCTTTATTTCTTTTTTTCTTGTTTTACAAACGCCAGCCGACACGTGTGTCACCAACAGGGCAAAAGCCTGTGACTCATCAGGGCTGTGGAAGGCGCAAAAGAATATCAGGGTAAGGTGTATCCAATTGTATTGGAGGTCAGCGGGGATAAACGCTGATCGTGAGGACGCCAAGCAGTCGGTATTGACCTCTATCAATCACTGCCAGACTACGGCCCGGAACGAAGTCACTTGTTCAAGGTCAACCCCCAACAGTCATACCCGACTGCTTGGCGTCCTCACGATCAGCGTTTATCCCTGCTGACCTCCAATACAATTGGATACACCTTGCGATCACCATACCCTGATATTCTTTTGCGCCTTCCACAGACCTGATGAGTCACAGGCTTTTGCCCTGTTGATGAAACACGTGTCGGCTGGCGTTTGTAAAACAAGAAAAAAAGAAATAAAGACCAATATTTAACATTACAGACTATCTTCACTTCATCAACAACGTTCACGGTTCTCTTTGTCTAGAACTACTGTATTACTAATACTGATTTTATCAAACGTGTGCACAGTACCTGCTGTTTATTTTGTTCAGGGTCCATGAATTTTGTGCCTGACCACCTTAGAGAGGCTTTAGGGTTTCCCTCTATACTGTCAGCACCGTCCAAACCTTTCTACATTCTGTCCATCATCAATACTACTTTTTGCACTGTGTGAGCGCCTCATACTGTACAATTGAAACCCCCAGCTGAACTCCTATCTGGCACTTCCACATGGCTGGGATTGGCGAGGCTTAGATATTAGGGCGGAGGGAGGGTTGACCACGTGAGCATGTGTGGCACCGCGGCCAGGGCGACTGACGCTGGAATCTGGGGACCACGGTTCGATCCCCGGCTCCGGCGGCAGGTTAGCCCAGCACCATGTGACTCTGGGCAATAGCTCGCTTAATCTTCCCGATGGCCCCCAGCGCCTAGAGACCCTTACGGGTGATTGTGCGCTTTACAAATGTGGACTTTATATGAGGACGGATCCCTACAGCCATTCAATAAAGTCAGAGAGCGATATGACATACCTCGAGGCAATTTTTTACTCTTTTACTAGAACATACTCACCATGGCAATACGGAAACACTGGGGGAAAGGCCTCTCGCAACCACCAACAACGGGAGGATGCCAATATGTGGTGTATGGCCTTTTTATTTATACTCCGCCAGGCACACCTTGCATCAGAATGAAGGGTAACTTCACCACTCCGCTTCATTTAAATCCTGTGAGACTCTTGGCGAGCCCCGGCAAGAGCGGGTATATCACTTTAAGTACTGGGGTTAAACACAAAGCGTAAATGCACCCCAAGCTGTATTATAACTTACGCGATTCTTAATTCAATACTTCTCACAACTAATAGGAGATGATTGGGAACAGGGCTGACATATGAGTCCACAACGTGATGTGATCATTAAGAAATCCATCTCCTCTGAAGGTGCAAACTAGAAACAGGTATTAGCCCATATAGCACTGCTGCTTAAAATTAGCAGGGCACACATAAAGATTAGGTAGTCTATCATCCTAAGTATTCTCCTTTAACAATTCACAGGATCCTTTCCGGGATTCCCCGAGTTCTTTGATTACCGCAACCACAAGGACGCGAGCACACTCACAGCAGAGAGCCGCAGTCCCCCAAAATACAACCTTAAGGGGAAAGTGTACAGACCCCTCAGTACGACAGACTACAAAGACAAGTCTTGATAAAGGTGGACACTATTTGTACTGAACCACCGAAACGCGTCGACGCTCTTTATTATAGTACAATTTAAGTCTCCATCATCTATGTCTATATACAGAATTAACAGTGGTAAAACATAGATGTAAATATTTGTGAGCTCTAAATGTACTAACTGTATTTTACAAATTCTTATGTTTTACAACTTTTGTCTGTCATTTCAATTGTGCAGGTCATAATTGACTACGTTGTTATTAGTCTGTTTTTTTTAATCATTTGATTAGGGAATCATATTATGTGTAGATATGTTATTATTTGTTTTTATTTTTGATGTATAATAAATATGTTATAACCTATATATCAGTGCAATTGTAACAGTTTTTGTTTGTTCTGTGAACTTGTGAGACTATGTTTTAGCTTTTTGTTTTATCAATCTCAAGGGAATAATTCCTTTCTTCAGGTTAGATAACCTCAATTCCCTTGACAGTTTTAAGGGGTTCCTCTCCCTTTTTTTACATAACTTGCACAATCGGTTGGTTGGAGAGGCAGTGCGTCTCATAAACTCTAATCTTTAGAGCAACAATGGTTTGATACATCCTAACCACTGAGTATTATGGATAAACTCAAAACCTTCGGGTTTTCAGATGACTAATACAACAGATTGATGAACCTTAATCCTAGGGCAAGTGGTGCAAAGAGTCTGAATAACAGCAGTCACGAACAGCTTGTGAAGATTCTAAACCTAAAAAAGAAGTTAATAAGAACGGAACTTCACGCAGAGTTTCTCATTGACTACCTCAAATCAGGAATCATACCCATCGGTTTACAAGTACGGAATGAACCAGGCCTCTTTGTAGAACATCCCAAATTCATCGAGACATGGACTCTGATAGCCAATCGTTGTAGCCGCGATTGGCTAATATTAATCATAGAAACGGCACAAGAGATAATAGATATAGAGAAACAAGAAATAGACAAATTAGTCACCAGCACTTGAGGATGCTAAAAAGAAACTTGAAGAGATTAATCATGATGTTGAAGGCTATAGGGAATACCTCACTAACAAGAAACTTAAAAAGTTTAAAAAGGATGTAGAAAAATACTCAGAAGAGGAAGTCTATCCATATACCCAAAAAGATTACTACACCAATAAAAATTAACCCCGGGGGGAAAGACCCCACCACCAAAGACCCATTTACTCTAGAGGTGGGAACAATAGAAGGATCACATTCTCCGAAACTTCAGGGTCAGGTAGCGAAGAGGAGTCAGACAGACCGCAGGAGAATAGGGGTGGTCCTAATTTAGATCGGGAGTCTTTTTTAGAAAGACGCCCAAACCGGGGACAAAGGAACTACAGAGGTTACAACCGTCAAGAACCTCCCCGGAACCATCCACCTCAAAACAGCACGAAAGAGTATATTGCAACCAGAAGCAAGCAATATTGGAGGTAGGAGAATTCCCCATTGTAAACTTATCAAGTAGGGTACTAAACAGTGTTGAACAAGACGTGCTCCAAAAAGGCTTTAGCTTCGCTCCAACCAACATTCACTCTCTCTTCAATTTGGAGAGTGATCTTAAAAACTTTTTTAGAAAGATAAGGTTAAATAAATTTTTTGAAAACAGAGATTATACACCCCCAGATAGTGTCACAGGATTTAAACCTAAATCTACCTTTTTCCTTGGCCTAAATCAATTAGATAAAAATATAGAGATCTTTGAACATATCGTAGAGGTAGATATTAAAGCCCTCTACCATAAAACCGCGAATAACAATTTCAATAATAACTTGAACAAAGAAAGCCTCTTGCAAATCTACAGAAATGCGACGAATTAACTATAAAGCCTGCGGACAAAGGTGGAGGAGTGGTGGTTTTTGACACCCCTAAATACGAGAATAAAATTCGAGATCTCTTAAACGTTAAAGAACATTATAAAAGAACAAAATTCACAGAATTGAGCACTCTTAAAATAGAGGTGTCTAACCTTCTAAACAGGGGGAGAGAGGAAGGCTTCATTAGCGATAATGAATACAAATTTCTCCTGAACAATCATCCAGTTACCCCGGCAATCTATGGACTTCCCAAGATCCATAAAAATATAGAAGATCCACTGATGAGGCCAATTATTAGTGGAATAGGCTCCGTCTTGGAGCCCCTGAGCCGCTATGTGGATTTCTTTCTCCAACCCATAGTCAAAAAACAGAGATCTTACCTAAAGGATACTTCACATGCAATCAGAACTTTTGAAGGTAGAGGATTCAACAGGGCGACCCAATTTTTGGTCGCCTTGGATATCGAAGCCCTCTACACGAATAGTCCACAAAATGACACCATAGAAGTGATTGCATCCATTTTGGAGAGGGAAGACCTGAGAGGGGGCAATGCCCACTTTATCATGTCTTGCATCTACCTGATACTGAAGAAGAATTTCTTTCTCTTCAAAGAGGAGCTCTATCTTCAGGTCAAGGGGACCAGCATGGGGGCCACATGTGCCCCCAGTCTGGCATGCTTGTACGTTGGCAACTTCGAAGACAAGCATATCTTCAATGAGATTGCCCCGTATTTTGAGAACATCTCCTGCTGGCACCGCTACATTGACGATATCATTTTTATCTGGAGCGGTACCAGCGAGGACCTTGATTGTTTTTTAAAATGGCTCAATCTTGGTGATCCCAATTTAAAATTCACGGGACACCACAGTAACCAAAAAGTCGAATTTCTCGACATAATTATCAAGGAAGAAGAGGGGATACTAAAAGTAAAACTATTTACAAAACCGACAGATAAGAACACCCTACTCCTTTATTCAAGTAATCATCCTAAAGCACAAAAAGACAATGTTCCATTTGGTGAGTTCCTGAGACTTAGACGAAACTGCACTAATCTAGGAGATTTTTATAAACACGCAGAGAACACCAAGACAAACTGAAAAATAGGGGTTATCCCAACAAATTAATTAAACATGCACTTAAACGTGCACGTTTTTATGATAGGGATAGTCTGTTAGACCCAGATAGAAATACGAACAAGAAGAATACACCCCTCGATCGGATAGTATTCGTCACGCAATACTCTCATGTGAGCAATCAAATTAAAAACATTGTCAACAGACACTGGAAAATTCTGAACCACAATAGTGAAACCCAACTTAACAAACCATTGTTTTCGTTCCGCAGGAACAAAACCATCAGGAATAGTTTAGTACATACATATAAACTTCCAACTGAGAGGCAACGCACCCTGACGGGCAGCGTGGCATCAGGTAACCACAAGTGCGGAACATGCTCCATATGTCCTCAATGCATCATGGGAAACAGCTTTGAGTATAATGGCAAGAAACTCACACCCTCAACATTTAACAACTGCCGTAGTCAGAACGTAGTGTACCTACTATTGTGCCCATGTAATTTGGGTTATGTTGGGGAAACAAGTAGAGAATTGAGAACACGTGTCCTAGAGCATAAATCGGCCATACGCACTGATAAACACAATGCGCCATTAACAGAACATTTTAAATTAATGAACCATTCCTGTGAAGACATAAGGTGGTTCATACTAGAGAAAATCAGGATAAACAGGAGAGGAGGAGACATTGAAAAAATAAGAAAGGTTAGGGAACAATGGTATTTTTGTCACTTAAACACCATAGTGAAAGGTTTGAACATTCGGGAGGATTGGACCAAATGTCTATAACCATTTCTGACCTGTATATAGGACACTACTTACATATGTAGGAATACCAGCTTGCAGACCTTCTCTGTGTGTCTCTATTGCAACTAGCCATCTAATAATCTGAAATAGGAGTTTGCACCGCTGTACTTGGTCAAATCATTTTTCTTGTAATAAAGAGAATTACGAATTTGCTAGTCACTGCTATTTTATGCAGCAATAGCGCGTAATTCGCGTTTTTTATTTAGTCAATAGAATCACGAGTGCAATCCTTCTAATACAGATAATCCTTCCGATAGTTCGTTTTCCAATTCCACAACCCAACCTCTGATCAAATTAAAACTCTCCTAACACTTTTGACCTTCCCTTCATCAACAGTCACTATGAGCCGATAAAAAGAGGTGGCAACACGCCGACATTATAGCGGCGGACCAGATAGGCAACCGCAACTCTAAAAGGGGGAGGGTGATGGCAGCTCTTATACCGGGCCAATCACAATCGAGTCCTAGTAGGCGCAAAAGGCAAATACTTCGGCTCCGGATTTCCATCTTCTGATTGGCCTAACTTTACGATTGTAGTCCAATCAAGCTGCCAATACATATTTAAAGACCGGCGGGAAACCGCGTCCTGTGTATTCAATACGGAACCCCTATAAGCAGCGGGACAGGCGTTCTTTCAGAGGTAAGACCTTAGCCAGGACGCTTTTAAAAGAAGCCAGAGCAGTTAGCCCGTACCGTTACATTTTAGCAAAAACTTCGTACAATGCCATACCTTTTACTCTTTTCTTTATACATCAGGCTATCACGTCCTGATTGAATTGACAGCTAAAGCTAACCAAGCCTAAGTACTTAAGGAGAGGACTATTTGCAGCCCTTCATTTTCAGGTATGAACCCGTTTTAACCTAGGTAGCTATCTAGTCTAATCTTCACCTGTCAAAGAGTATAGAATATATTCCTTACGAGTACATGGCTTCTCTTTTTTAGTTTTTAACTCTGTTAGCTTCTCCTCCCTCTTGTAGAGAGCAAAGCCTATCTAATGCCCACCCAAACCCCGTGAGATTATCATTGAGTGCCGGCAAAAGCAGGTATGTTATTGTAGGTCTTACGGTGTAAATTAGCTAAACCAGGCTAGTATACACCTCTTATGAGTGTATGGCCTTTTTATTTATACTCCGCCAGGCACACCTTGCATCAGAAGGAAGGGTAACTTCACCACTCCGCTTCATTTAAATCCTGTGAGACTCCTGGCGAGCCCCGGCAAGAGCGGGTATGTCACTTTAAGTACTGGGGTTAAACACAAAGCGTAAATGCACCCCAAGCTGTATTATAACTTACACGATTCTTAATTCAATACTTCTCACAACTAATAGGAGATGATTGGGAACAGGGCTGACATATGAGTCCACAACGTGATGTGATCATTAAGAAATCCATCCCCTCTGAAGGTGCAAACTAGAAACAGGTATTAACCCATATAGCAATGCTGCTTAAAATTAGCAGGGCACACATAAAGATTAGGTAGTCTATCATCCTAAGTACTCTCCTTTAACAATTCACAGGATCCTTTCCGGGATTCCCCGAGTTCTTTGATTACCGCAACCACAAGGACGCGAGCACACTCACAGCAGAGAGCCGCAGTCCCCAAAAATACAACCTTAAGGGGAAAGTGTACAGACCCCTCAGTACGACAGACTACAAAGACAAGTCTTGATAAAGATGGACACCATTTGTACTGAACCACCAAAACGCGTTGACGCTCTTCATTATAGTACAATTTAAGTCTCCATCATCTATGTCTATATACAGAATTAACAGTGGTAAAACATAGATGTAAATATTTGTGAGCTCTAAATGTACTAACTGTATTTTACAAATTCTTATGTTTTACAACTTTTGTCTGTCGTTTCAATTGTGCAGGTCATAATTGACTACATTTTTATTAGTCTGTTTTTTTTAATCATTTGATTAGGGAATCATATTATGTGTAGATATGTTATTATTTGTTTTAATTTTTGATGTGTAATAAATATGTTATAACCTATATATCAGTGCAATTGTAACAGTTTTTGTTTGTTCTGTGAACTTGTGAGACTATGTTTTAGCTTTTTGTTTTATCAATCTCAAGGGAATAATTCCTTTCTTCAGGTTAGATAACCTCAATTCCCTTGACAGTTTTAAGGGGTTCCTCTCCCTTTTTTTCCACAATATGTGGTGTCAGCCTTCGAGACTTTCAAAGCGGTTACTTGTTTGTATCGACTCCTCAGGAATGAGACACTGCCTGCACTCACTTAGTTACGGGAAAGATGGGAAGAGGATTTGGGAACAGATATAGAGGAGAAAACATGGGACATATTAGTGGAGAGGGCACCTAGGGTTACTAGAAACAACAGGCTCCAATTAATACACTTTTACGTCCTACATAGGGCTTACCCCACACCAGAACGCATCAACAAGCACTTTGGGACACGAGCAGCTCTATGCCCCTGCTGTGGGGAGGCCAATGCTGCATTCTTCACATGTCCTGGGACTGCCCTAAGATGGAGAGCTTCTGGATAGCAGTGACAATGATAATGGCGGAGATAACAGAGAAAGAGGTACAAGTAACGGCAGGATACTGTCTCTTACACTGGTTCCCTCACACCTCCAAAGTCAAAGTAACAAGTAAGTTCTAAGACCTGGCCCTCCTGACAGCCAAAAGAGAGATCACTGGGAACTGGAAAGCTGATGGGGGGCCAGGGCGAGGTGGAATGATGGCAGAAGGAATTTATAAGATGGGCAACGTACGTGTGGCCGATAAGACTGTGCGAGGCCAGAAGAGGCAGGGGATCCCTGGAGACAGCCAGAGCATGGGAAGCGTTGGTGACACTACTGAGGCATCCACATAACGATGCTGACGAGGAAGGGCAGGAAGGGTTCTTAAGAGAAGGAGACCAAATATGATGTATATACTACCACAGCACAAGAAGAATTGGACACTTAGTTTACAAAGTTACGGAATAAAACTGACTAGGGCAAGAACAAGGGGTGGGGGCGCCCTGTTCATTGTTTTAAAAGCCCCAGATGCCACATACATTGTCCCAGCAATTTTCAGGCATCAATAAAAAATGATAACTCTGGTGATCAACGTTCTTCCTGGAGAAAGACGGAGCTTTGTCTAGTGAAAGTTTTGAATCATCATAGCCCAGAGGGTTAACATGCCTGCTGCAAAGAACGTGTCCCATTCACATCACAAAGTGCATATAATATAAATAGGTCAATGGATTACCGCTTTTGTCAGAGATCCATTTGTTACTTTTAGTTTATAAGTTAAAATCCTAATATAGAGCTGTGAGCTATTAACTGCCATCAAAGAGCTACATGTAAACTGAAATGAAACTATTCGAACTATATATTTTTTTTTTGGCCAGTCTTTCCTTGTCCTAATATTGCAAAAAAGGTTCATTTGGGTAGAAATCAATTCTTATTATTAAAGAAACCCCATAACAATGGGGTTACATTTTAAATTCTGAATGTGTGCTTTTCCAGTCTAAGGACTCTTGAACTACACTGCCTACCAATATGGATGAATTTGTGACTACTACTCCTTGTAGGCCTCTGTCTTATGTCTCATTTCCTATATACTAATTTACACACCTATGATTGTTTCTGTGCAATGCTTGTGTGATGTAAAGTGTTCTGACATCTTAAACTGGCATGAGTGGCACTTTAAAACTAAAGTAATCGAAGAGACAGTGGTTATGGAGACTTGGGGGGCACTGTCAAAAGAGGGCAGTGAGAGAATCTGTGGCAAAGGTGATCATTGGGGGGCGCCAACAAGCATTGTCGCACAGGGCACCACCAGTGCTAAAGCCGGCCCTGCAGCCACATCACACATGCCGAGGAAGATGGAGGGGGGTGGTAAGGGAGTTGGGGTAGTTGACTGTTTTTGCAGGAACTAGAAGATATGACGTGGATTGATATGATTTGCACTCCTGATCGTTATATAAGAGAAATAGAAGGTTCATCTAAACTACGTATACCAGAAATTGTAACAGCACAAAAATAGACTGATGTACACATGCCATATAGTATGATAATATGATGGACGCTAGTTATACATACCCGGTACGTGGAATTATGGAAGTCTCGCAAGGCTTTATTGTATAAACTGAGTTGTAAGAAGATATGAAAGAAATGCTTAATAAAATTTGTTTGAAAAAAAAGCAATATTAGTGAGCTGCTGCTGTGTCACAATATTGAAAACACATGTCACTATCCCTGAATATTAGATGCAAACACATTTAGAATCTTGACCGGTGTGCCTGTGCTGTGTCAGAGACCTGGCAAGAAGGCACGAAAACGTTGAAATTGGATAATAAATTCAAAGCTGGCCTGAACAGGGGCCCTAAAATACGTTTGGCCAGGGCCCCCAAAATCCTTAAGATGTCCCTGACAGTGAGATACAGGGAGAGTTTGCGAGGCAGGAATGAAGTGTGAGGGGGGATGATGGACATCAGAGGGAAGAGACTGGGAGGTGGTGAGGACAGTCTGAAATAGAGAAGAGACTGGTAAGAGAAAAGACAGACAGGCACGGAGCTCCTGGAGAAGAGGGGAGGGGCACTGGGAGACAAGTCAGATGAGGAGACAGAGAGTCCAGATGAGGACGGAGAGCAGAACGCCTGGGAGAAAATGAGACATGCTAACGGAAGAGAGGGAAGAATGGGCAGACTGGGCAAAAACTGACAGACTCAAGAGGTGAAAGGGCGGATTTGGGAAAGCAAGCAGGCTGAGAGGAAGATAAGTAGACTCAATGGCCGAAATGACGACTGAGAGAAAGCGACATGTTTAGGGGAAATTGGAGAGAACTGGAGGGAGGGGATAAGGCAGATTGGGGAAAACAAGCAGACTTCGAGGTTGAATGGCAGAATGGGGGGAACAGCAGAATAGGAAGTCTGGGGGAAAGCAGCCAGAGACCCATGGGAGAACAGACGCACTGTGTGAACGAGGGCAGGCTGACAGGAATGTAGGCAGACTCAGGGGAGAGTGGACAGAATGGAGAAAAGTGGCCGGGAGTGGGGGCAGCAGGCAAGCTGATGAGATAGAAGAAAGACATGGGGGAAGTGGATGGAATGAGAGGAAGCATATTGAGGGAAAAGCAGGCAAATGTCAGATAGGACACTCATACTGGAGGGAAGTGGATATAGGCAAAGGGTCGGCCTAAGAGGGCGCTGGGATTTACTAAAATGGGTGCAAAGGTGGGGAGAGAATTTTAGACAGCTGTCCCAATAGATGCATTTTCTGTACAAACTGTCCACATATATTCAGCTCCGCATTAGCAAATGATATGGCTGGTTTTAGACAGGCAACGCAGGGCATAGCAGTTATGCAAGTCTAGTTAATGGGTGCTGAGCCAGGGGACTCAGTCAGAAGTGGGTATGATAGAAGATTGACAGGGGATGCGATGAACAGAAAGGGGCTCCAGGGATTGTTTGAGGGTCTGTAAGGGTCTCAAGAGCAGAGCTGCGAGTATTAAAGCAGGCCCATATTATCAGAGGGACCGCTGTGGGTTGCAGGACTGTCCGACAGGGTTGGCTGGACTCTTGAGGGCTTAGGGAGGAAGAGGTCATATTCAGTGGAGGGCTGGCAGAGGTGAGTTTGAAGGCCTGTGTCAAAATGAAAATCAGCAAAAAAACGGAGTGACAAGCGTGAATGCAAGGCAGGCTAACCAGCAGCCTGATTCTATTAATGATGCATTGGGCACAGCCACTGCTGGTTCAGATCTGCTCCCCTGTTGGTTCAGGGCATTTCACTTCACTACATTCCATCTTTTCTAAAACTGAAAATGTATTTTTAAACCTGATCTCTCGCTGACTTCAGTTGGAAGGATGGTGGGATGTGAAAATGACGTCAAAGAGGATGAATGGCTGATGTGTTGGATCAGGAGGGCAGGAGAGCCAAGAAGAAGAAGAATACTATAAAAACTAGGAGGAAGACCAGAAAAACTGAAAGAGTCCTGAAGGACATGAAAACCAGGATAAAAACCAGGGTATGTAAGGCATGGGCTTCCAGGAGGACTGTGGTATATAAATAAATAATACCGGATCTAGGTTTGACTAGGCATAGCAATAACAGATAGCTCAATAAATAAGAGTCAAGATTCGAGGTAGTAGGAGTTTGCAGGTTTATTACAGCATAAAGGACAGGAACAGGACAACCTGCATAGGAATAGGATGGCAGAGCCCGGCAGCTGCCGGGGCTGGATCTGGGATGAGCGCGCGCTAACATTTAATAACAATACACGATCATATATACTAAAACAGTTGCATTACAATACATACGATAGGCGGAGCAGTGGGTGGAGCAAAGGGTGTGACGCGTAGTAGTCGCGAAAGATAAGGGTGAAAGTAGGTGTAACAAGAGGCGTATACATAGACATGTGATGCAAACGTAACAGAATATGTCATGAATGGGGCGGAAACATGGAGGGGGCTACCTAAGGAGCCGGGACCTCTGACCTAATGGTGCGCGCAAACTGGCAATGACGTGTTACTAGAAGAAGCTGGGGGCTACGAACTCTGTGCTAGGAGCAGAGACTGAAGTCTGGAGAGTCAGGGCGACATGTACCTAAGCAGTATCTAGTATCTGATGTTTAGAGAACATGTTGATAGAATCCAAAAGTTATCGGGGTAAAGGCGAACAGACTCTAAGACTGGAGCATGCATTATTCTACATGTAGTGCGTGATGAAGAATATTAAATGATCATTAATACAGTATTTCTCCAACATGGAGACGCAAAGGCTAGACTATGATGGTAACTATTGATGCAGTTCAGTAGCTTTAGGAATGCAGAGAAGGAGGACTAACTGATAACTGGAATCATAACATACTCTTGGCAGACTCAGAGGCAGAGCCAGGCTGAACCGGGCACTGCAAGGCAGGAAGTAAGTGAAGGGTCAGGAACACAGGTGGGGGCTGTATCGCTCCTCAGCGAGGCTCAGGAGACAGAAGCTGAATCTGGTGTCCAGGCCCTTTTGAGGCCTAGAAACGGGAACTTTACAATGAAATAACGTGCACACTGAGAAACGTGGCAACGTGACTTTACATAGGCCTGATATTCGTAGTATTCACGAGAACTGGAAACTGGCATACTAGAAGTGGGCACAAATATAATTGCGTCTTTAATCGAACATGAGGAATACATATGCATATTAATCATGCACACATAACATATGATGGAGGACGCGTAGGGACACAGAACATGGCAAAATTTACTTTTCCACATTCCCTCCTTGTCACTACGTTTCCATCAGGAAACATCAATATTCATGATACCATCTATCATTTCATACAGTATCATTTGCTCGTCTCGAATTTTCTTGGAACGGGATTTAGAACGGGACTTGGGACTAGGAATACAAGAGGTAGCACAAATGCCGCAAATCGCAGGGCCACATTGTAAACAGAGGCAGCAACTGAATATGATCGCTACTGCAATACCTAGAAAGGACAAGACTTTCCATCCCCAAGCGGAAATTATATTCCAGAACCAACCGGACCATGTCCAGGTGCCTGGATCTTGGTGTAACAGATGGGCAATTTTATGGAGTCTGGTTATAGCTGAATAAACAGACGGTGCGTTATTAGGAATGAAAATGCAGCAACTAGATCCGATGACTCTACATGCCCCGCCCCTATCGGCCAGTATGACGTCAAGGACGAGACGATTCTGGAGCACGACAATTCTCATAAAGGATTGTTCTTCGGTTAAGTTACCTAGAGCAGAAGTAGTCTCAATCACTACTGCTTCAAGTGTTCTGGTTAATCTACGTATCAGTTTACTATTTACAACAGTACCTAAGTAGGGGAAGACACCTTTATTGATATCTATGTATTGTTCTAGAGCAGTTTCAGTATAATCGACAATCGGGACATTTCTCTTGTGTCTAGTATGTACTAGGTGGGAATTCCTATGATAGTCAGGTGGGGCTAGAAAAACTGGTGGCAGTAGGAAGGCAATGTAACAGGTTCCCTCCCAATCGAGGGGCAGACGAACATATGCGGTCTGACCACAAACAAAATAAGAATGACGTGAAGCTTTGAAAATAGATTTCCTACTGTCACTATACTTGACAATAGTAGTACAATCGCTATGTCCTACATGTACGGAACCATTATTTCTAACACATAATTCGCCTTTGACTGGTAGTACTGAAATAGCAGGTAAGTCTGGAGTGGAATCAGACTGAACATTCAGGACCATGAAATTCGAAGAACAATTACCTAAATTGTAAACTTCGTTTTCTAGATCTAACCCTGTTCTGTGGGGAAGACCTTGCTTGTCTGGGAAACATGTACTGTTAAGAAAAGACATATCTGTTGAGGATGACGTTAACGTGGACCATGCTCCACACGAACCATTATGTGAAAATGGATAAGGAAAGAGTGGCAGAACTCCCTTCGGTGTCTGGAAAGGGGGGAGTCGACCACACACCCAACAATTAGTGGCATTGCTGGTCTGGTGTGAATAATGTAACATGCGGATAAAAGAATTGTTACGCATAGCGAGGCGGTAAGAGAGTTCATGAGGAGGCAGATCACTAAACGTGTGCTCTACTGTAGCATTAGAGGACTTATTTACATGAGAAACTGGAAAATACAGATAAAACGCATAACTGGTGCAGGAAATCATAATACTGAGAAATAATATGAAACATAGAAAAACGATACATCGGATTGAGTTTTGACTAACTCTCTCACTATGGGGGTCTATTTTATACATGTCAGAAACCGGTCTAACCGTTTCACCTAGGGGAGGACTTAGACAATCAAACTGGCTGACTTATTTTACTAGACCTTAATTTCTTCTTATACTCCTGTTGCGGAGTTGTCTCTAACAGGGAGGGTGCAGTATCATTGTCTTTTGCGGGACAGTCCTTAAGAATAGTACTTTGGCAGTCCTTTAAATCCTCGGAAATGTTCTTTGAAATTGGTTTCAATCCATAAAACCTTTTGATATGCGAAAGATGCACCCAGCCTTTGCGTCCCTCCAACTTCACGGCTGTGCGGGTGGCCAGGAGGACCTGTCGGGGCTCCTTCCAGCGAGGTTCCAGCGGACTTGAACGATCGAAATTTCGCACTAGGACCATGGATCCGGGAACGATTTCATGCGGTGCCACCTCGGTATTGTCTGGAAATGCGGCGGCAACCTGTGAACGACAAGAGTTGAGGGCAGACATCAAGGAAGCTAGGTAATCTGTCAGCATATTACTTGAAACATCGGTAATACTTCGGGGTCTAGGAGTACCCCACATGTTAGGGGGGCGGCCGAAAACGACCTCATACGGGGACAGACCTGATCTGGAATGTGCGACCATGCGCATATAGAACAGGGCGACCGGCAGAGCTACTAGCCAGTCCACACCTTTCTCTTGACAAACTTTTGCAATTCGAATTTTCAGGGTCTGATTATGTCTCTCTACGAGACCGGCTGCTTCAGGATGGCGTACACAATGGAACTTCCACTGGTACCCTAACAAAAGGGAAACGTGTTTCATGAGTTCAGATGAGAATGGCTGGCCGTTGTCAGAATATACGACCCTAGGGAGTCCGTAACGGGGGAAGAACTCACGAACCAACTGCTTGGCAGTGGTCGCGGCTGTGTAGTCTGGAACTGGATATGCCTCCGTCCACCTGGACAAAGCGCATACAACTACAAGGACATACTTGAAACCTCGACATCGCTCCATCTGAATGTAATCCATCTGGAGGACTTCAAAAGGGTGGTCAGGGGGCTGGAATCCACCTTGTTCCACCGGGACACTTTTACCTGGATTAAACTGACAACATATCATACAGGTACGGACTTTCTGCTTGGCTGCAGCTCGTAAATGCTTGTTGAACCAAATGTTCTGGATACTGTCTAACATAGCTTTTTCTCCTAAATGTGCTGGACTATGTGCGGTATTGATAATGACTTGAACCATGGAGTCGGGGAGAAACCATGTGGCTTTACCCTTTGTTACCCATCCCTGATCTGTCTGGACCCCTCCTTGTTCGGACCATTTCTTGATTTCATCGGGAGTAGCATGTAACTGGATATCTATGACATCTTGTGTAGGGTCTTTAACTGTCATACATGTAGTCGGATCTGGAGTGTGTGTCGGTGTCTTATTAACTGGAATGTCTGGTGTCTGAGCTGTAAGCTTGGCTGTGCGATCTGCTAGATCATTACCTTGAGAAATAGTGTCAGTAACTTTCGTATGTGCTTTGCACTTCATGATAGCAATGGATGTCGGTAAATGTATTGCATCTAACAGAGCTTGAATAAGGAGACCATGCTGAATCTTGGTTCCATGAGAAGTCATGAAACCTCTCTCCTGCCAGAGCACTCCGAAGTCGTGTACAACTCCAAATGCGTAACGTGAATCTGTATAAACATTAACTTTCAGGTTCTTGGCACGTATGCAGGCTTGGGTCAGAGCAACTAGCTCTGCTGCTTGAGCAGACAGGGTGTCAATACGGTGTGTTTCAATAACTTCAGTGTCGGTAGTCACTGCATACGCGGCTACTAGTTCTCCTGTACTTGTTCTCATACATGAACCATCCACATAAAGTGTCAGGTCGGGATCTGGTAATGGAATATCTGTCAGATCTTGTCTTGGCTTTGTCATGATGTTAACTACTTCCACACAGTCGTGTGTGGCAGAATTCGAAGTAACTGATGGTAACAATGTAGCAGGATTTAAAACGTTGCAGCGTCTGATTTCTATGTGTGGCTGGAACAGTGTCAGTTCATAACCTGTCAATCGTGCAATAGTCAAGTGCTGAGTCTGTGTTCGGTTTAAAAGAACTTCCACGGAGTGTGGAACTTGTACTGTCAGGGAGTGTCCTAATACTATGGAATCACTTTGTCTGATAGCAAGTGCTGTGGCTGCAACTGACCTAAGGCACGCAGGCAGAGCCTGGGCTACAGGATCTAATGTGCTCGAAAAATAAGCACAAGGCTTGTATTGTCCTGCTTGATCTTGTGTGAGGACAGATAATGCTGTACCTTCGCGTTCTGTGACGAAAAGTGTAAAAGACTTACTGTAGTTCGGTGTTGCTAGAACTGGAGCTTGACATAGGGCTTTCTTTAACTCATTGAAACTAAGTGCATGTTCAGATGTCCAAGGGAGGACAGTCGATACGGCTGCCTCCTGTGTCGTTAACTGTATCAGTGGTTTAGCTAGAAATGCATACTGAGGAATCCATTGTCTGCAGTAAGAAGTGAGGCCGATAAAAGCACGTACCTCCTTCTGGGTCTTGGGCTGAGGAAGACTCGCTATTAGCTGGATACGGTCAGGTGTCAACTGCCTACCCCTCTTGGACAGTAAGTGTCCTAAGTAGACCACTTGCTGGACACAGAATTGAAGCTTCGAAGGGGACACCTTGTGTCCCATCTCGGCTAGGTAATACAAGACTGTAAGTGAGGCTCGCTCGCAGGCACGTTCAGAACGGGCTGTGATCAGTAGATCATCGACATACTGGAGCAGGGCAGTGTCAGTTGGCATGTGAATGTTGTCTAGTTGTCTCTTGAGTGCTTGACTGTAAATACTAGGACTTTCTGTGAAACCTTGAGGAGCGCGTGTGAACATATAGCTCCTTCCATTTAAACAAAATCCGAAAAGAAACTGGCTGTCTGGATGAATGGGGACACTGAAAAACGCATTCTTGAGGTCTATGACTGTAAAAAATGTGGCTTCGGAATCAATGGCTGTCAACAGGGAAGAGATATCTGGGACAACTGGGTACTGGGGAATAATACATTTATTAAGTTCTCGAAGGTCAATCACTAAACGATATACTGGAGGTGCATTTGGATCAGTACGTTTCATGACTGGAATGATCGGAGAATTACATACATTGGAGTCAGTTTCTACAACTACTCCTTGAGCGATGAGTTCGTCAATAATTTTGGATAAGGCTGCTACAGCCTCAGATGGCAATCTGTACTGTCTTATTCGTGGCAGGACTACACCTGGCTTGAGAGTCACACGATGGGGTGTGATTTGCATAAAGCCAACATCAGTTGGACCTTGCGCCCATAGATGCTGCGGAACATTAGACAATCTCGGATCAAAATCTCGTAATACATAGTGACCCTTGAAGTCACGTAGGAACAATCGTATTCCCTCTGGGGAACAGCATATAACTGCACCTAACTCTTTCAGTGTCTTAATGCCTAATAGATTTTCTGGACATGACTTAGTAAGTAACAGGTCAGTAGTGCGGGACAATGGACCTACTTCTAGAGTAACTGGCTTTGATATTTCATTTACAATAGGTTTTCCTGAAAATCCAAGGGAAACATTTCTAGAGCCTGAGAGCGGAGCCCCTGGAACTTCGGCGTGACTTATAGTGGTCCTACTTGCCCCTGTATCAATCAGAAACTTTCTATCTTTCCCTAATACTTGACTATGAACATAGGGACCTTCTTGATCTACAGGTATCTCGATGAGAGGCAAGCCTACCTCCCTCTCTAGGCTGTTTCATGAATATGGCTGATACTCTGGATACTCAGACTGTGCATACTGGTACATCTGCTGTGTAACATGCTGTGTTGCAGCGATAGGCTGCGGTGCTGTAACTGTCTGTGGTGCATTCTGTGACTGAGGAGTCTGTGTAACTTGTTCTTGTCTAGGCGGACGTGGTCTTTCTTTAGTCTTACCAGTAGCTATATTGTGTTTCAGAACTGCACACTCGTTTATAAAATGACCTGGCTGTTTACAATAATTGCAGTTTCCTTTAACGGGAGCTGCAGGATGACTGGCTTGATTCAGACCCCTTTTCTGACTGTCTTGAGGAACGGATTGTGCAACTAGTACTTTCATTTTCGTGTCTTTCATACGTTTCCTTTCATGTTCTTGTTCTTCTCTGATTCTATTCTGGTGATATTGAAGCATCTGTAACATTTGGGACGGGGTATTAGCTTGCCAGGTACTTTCAACTTTCAAAACTCGATTCTTAACTTGTGGACTTGAATTCTCGACTAATTTAGTAACAAAAAGATGAGGGTATGACTCGCTACTTGTCTTGAGGCCACTGTTTATACTAAAACATTTCTCGAATCTAGAATAAAAATCACTAGTGTCTTCGTCTTGTTTATGTTTACAGGCTGAGATTGCATCCCAGTCTTCCTTTTTAGTTGCTAATAACCTAGGCAAAACTTGTATTAATAATTCTGGTAATTCTTTACATTTATCTCCAAGACCAGTACCTGGTACTCGTGCCTTATCTTCGGCTTCTAGAACTGCCCAATCGATCTTTTTCTCTCCCACCTCCCATTCTTTTTCTTTGAGTTTCTCATATACCCCTGCGGGCAACAAGACTTTTAACATTTTAATGATATCTGGATACGTGTATTCTCCCATACGGAGCATGTCTTTTAATTCTCGGTGGAACCCTGCTGGATCTTTATCATGACAGGGAATTAACTTTTTCATCTCTAAGAGTTCCATCTTTGTGATAGGGGTGTAAACAAACACTCGTTGCATTTCACCACCCTCTGTCTTAACTGGATGCACTTCTCGTAACGGATTCTGTCTGTCTATGTAAAACGGTTTACTTTCTGGGGGTGAGACGTGAACAAAATGTGGGTTCAGAAACGTACTATATTTGTGGCGCTGTTCTAGAATGACACTAATTAAATCAGTACCTAAACCTTTCCATTTATACTGGAGTAACTCGTTCAGGACATCGTGTAACGGACCTGGATCAGAATGTTGATCCTCATACAATGTAATGAGGTGCTGGATCATATACATACCCGCCAGTCGTTGCTCGGCTGGGGGCATTTTCAGAAACATTTGTGCCACTATTTCATCTGGAAAAGTGGTAGAATCAGTAATCCATCGGACTGCTGATCGGACTAGTTCTTGTTCATGCATAGTACTTAACTCGCTATAACCGATTCGTGATTTCAGAATGTGATCGGTAGCTTGAAATACTTGTTCTAGAGAACCTTGTTCTGATGCTGGATGGTGAAAAACTGGCTTGTATTCTAGACGTAAATGGCGATCTGGAAATCTAGATTTTCCTACATACGCTATTCTGTCGGGATTCTCGTCCTCTACCTCTTCAGTATCAGAGTTACTTTCTTTCTCGCTTACTCGTGTTTCTTTGCGTTGTTCATGTATCCTTATTATTTCTTTACGAATCTTCTTGTACATATTCTCTATACTACTGATGGTCTTATGCTTACCCTCGGCTATATTATCACTCCACCTTGTCAGGATTTTCATTTCGGCTCGATCTTTGGTCGGATAATCTTGTTCTCGTATTAAACAATTAATCAGAAACTTTAATAGCATGAGCTGGACTTCAACTTTTCTTTGGCACATGACGTCACTAATACTTTCTGGATCATTCCCTGTACGGATGAAACGATATATTCTGTCTAGATCTTCTTTCATATCTGGTAGGGTGACTAGATACTCGGTCACCTTTCTCACGCGTAATGAATATAAAACCATATTATCCTCGCCTGGGACTGGATCATAGCCACATTCGGTAAGGGCTTTTCTTATTTCTGCAACAGACTGATATCTGGGCGTACGCTGTGACGCTTGTGCATGTAATTCGGCTAACGTTAAACGCTTGTGTGGCGGCGGGGTTCCTGGAGGACCTCCCCCTGCGGCCCCTAAACTAGAGTCGTCTACTGATGCTCTTCGTCCTGGCAGAGTGGGAAATGGAAATGCAGGCTGGACTTGTATGGCGGGCTGGACCGGGGGTACCGTAACAGGTACTCCGGTGTCTGGAGGAGCGGGAAGTGCCTGATTTACAGGGACTGGCGGAGCAGGAACAGGATTTGCATATTCTGGGACTGTGTCGTCCAAATAGGACGAAATGAAAATATCAGCTGCGGTCGGTTTGTGACGTAGCTTGGTCGGAACTAGTGGTGGCGGGAAATTACTGGATGCCTCTGGGGTCGCTTTTGGCAAGCCCTCGGCAAGAAGAGGATACATACCCTTAATAAGAGCATGCCTCTGTCTGTCTGACTGTTCGGTTTTAACTCGTTCACCAATCTCGATTAATTCCCTTTCTTGGGCTCGTTCCAAGGATTCTCTACTTAATTCTGACTTTCTGATTTCTTTTTCGGTTCTTTTATGAGATTCTTTGCGCCATAACTCAATGGCATCTTTCTGTGACTGTCTGGCTTTCTTTTTCCATAATGCTTCTTCTACTCTCATGATGCACTCGGCATCCCACGTACCTGATACGGGCCATCTATACTTTTCCTCTAACTGTTTGGTATACTCTACCCATAAATCTAGATACAATATGGCGCTTATGCCATGCTTCTGATACATGAAATGACCTGGACTGTCCCTAGGCGGAACAGGAACTGCTGCTTCTAGCAGACCTTTTCTGGTTTTTAACTGACGCAGTTTTGAAAAGAGCGGCATGACTGAACTATAATCTGGACACAACACAATACACAATAAACACGATAATTACTTCACACTCATACCACGACATTAAAATACATGAATAACATTCAGAATAACAGTTCGAACAGAATACTACCTGGAATACGGAAAACAGAATACATGAATTTTCTCGAGAACAGAACTGACTAGAACAGAAACTAGATGCACTGCTGAAAACAGTACTAAACTTACCGGTCTCATAAAGAGACACGTCTGGACCCGCATCCACCGAAGTGGACACTTCGTTTTGTGGGTCTGTGTACCACCAATCCACGGACCAGAGTCAATTAGATTGACCCTGTCTAGATACTACCCCAGCAACGGTACTCACCGGGCAGCAAGAACGGAAGGCCTCGGACTGGACTGGACTGCTTCGACGCCGGACGGACGAACTTCGAACTTCTGTTACGGGTGGGCCTCCGGATACCTCGGA
Source organism: Lissotriton helveticus (assembly GCF_964261635.1). Lineage (NCBI taxonomy): Eukaryota > Metazoa > Chordata > Amphibia > Caudata > Salamandridae > Lissotriton > Lissotriton helveticus. The sequence goes on from NC_136061.1 coordinate 357,738,151, forward strand.
CCTTGGACTCTCGGCTTGGGCTCTGGTCGGGACTTGCCGCGTTCCTCCACCGCCTCGTCTGGATGCTGGACCGCCACCTCCGTCTCCTCCGTGGGCCTGAGGGATACTTGAAGCAGAAATATCTGCACGTGCACGGTATGGTTCCGTCACGGCTGCAGAGGGTCAGGGGGCCGGCGTGGCTTCACCGGCGCGTGGGGAAAGGGCAAGTCCCTATTCGGGCGCCATTATGTGGTATATAAATAAATAATACCGGATCTAGGTTTGACTAGGCATAGCAATAACAGATAGCTCAATAAATAAGAGTCAAGATTCGAGGTAGTAGGAGTTTGCAGGTTTATTACAGCATAAAGGACAGGAACAGGACAACCTGCATAGGAATAGGATGGCAGAGCCCGGCAGCTGCCGGGGCTGGATCTGGGATGAGCGCGCGCTAACATTTAATAACAATACACGATCATATATACTAAAACAGTTGCATTACAATACATACGATAGGCGGAGCAGTGGGTGGAGCAAAGGGTGTGACGCGTAGTAGTCGCGAAAGATAAGGGTGAAAGTAGGTGTAACAAGAGGCGTATACATAGACATGTGATGCAAACGTAACAGAATATGTCATGAATGGGGCGGAAACATGGAGGGGGCTACCTAAGGAGCCGGGACCTCTGACCTAATGGTGCGCGCAAACTGGCAATGACGTGTTACTAGAAGAAGCTGGGGGCTACGAACTCTGTGCTAGGAGCAGAGACTGAAGTCTGGAGAGTCAGGGCGACATGTACCTAAGCAGTATCTAGTATCTGATGTTTAGAGAACATGTTGATAGAATCCAAAAGTTATCGGGGTAAAGGCGAACAGACTCTAAGACTGGAGCATGCATTATTCTACATGTAGTGCGTGATGAAGAATATTAAATGATCATTAATACAGTATTTCTCCAACATGGAGACGCAAAGGCTAGACTATGATGGTAACTATTGATGCAGTTCAGTAGCTTTAGGAATGCAGAGAAGGAGGACTAACTGATAACTGGAATCATAACATACTCTTGGCAGACTCAGAGGCAGAGCCAGGCTGAACCGGGCACTGCAAGGCAGGAAGTAAGTGAAGGGTCAGGAACACAGGTGGGGGCTGTATCGCTCCTCAGCGAGGCTCAGGAGACAGAAGCTGAATCTGGTGTCCAGGCCCTTTTGAGGCCTAGAAACGGGAACTTTACAATGAAATAACGTGCACACTGAGAAACGTGGCAACGTGACTTTACATAGGCCTGATATTCGTAGTATTCACGAGAACTGGAAACTGGCATACTAGAAGTGGGCACAAATATAATTGCGTCTTTAATCGAACATGGGGAATACATATGCATATTAATCATGCACACATAACATATGATGGAGGACGCGTAGGGACACAGAACATGGCAAAATTTACTTTTCCACAGGACCAGCACCACCCGGAAGAGAATGAGGACCAGGAAAATTAGTACAGAACCACCAGGAGAACTGGGAACACCAGGACAATGAGGAGTGGGAGGACTAGCAGAAATAGGAGGACTAGGAGAAGGAGGAATAAGAGGACATGGGAGAAGACCAAGACATGGTATTGGAAGTAGGATGAGGACTACTAGAAGGGTAAGGACAAGGAGCATATGGTTGTAGAATAAAAAACAGGCCTTAAAGACCAAGACCAGAAGATCACAAGGACAAAGTCCTGGAGTAGGAGGAAAACCGATTGGATGTAGAGAAGGACTGAGAAGACAAGGACCTGATAGGACACAAGCAGTAGGCCCACCGTGAGGAGGGGCACACGTTCCATCAGGAGGATGAGGACCACCAGGATAGCCAAAATAGGATTACAAGAGGATACAGAAGCCTGCAAAATGAGCAATCATAAAGACCTTGAGTAGAAGGACAAGGTGTTGGAAGGGGAGAATTAGGAGCAGAAGGACCAGGAAACAAGGATGACAGGACAAGAAGTAGTGAAAGAGAAGCATGAGCAACAGAAGTAGGATAGCCATCAGAAGTACCGGTACCACTGGGACCAAGACCAGGTGATCTGAAGAAGGAATTGGGAAGCATGAGGAAGAGCAGAGGGCTGTAAACTGGAGTGCCATGACAAGGAGGACAACAGGGAAGGGCATGGATCAGGGGCCCAGGAGGAGAAACGTGGGAGAGGGTCAATGGGAAGATTAAGATGAGAAGGAGCAAGAAGAAGAGAAGGAGGATGAGGACTAGGGGGTGTAAGTGGAGGACCATGGGCAGAACCAGGAAGACAAGGAGGAGGGTGTTGACCAGGAGGATCAAGATCAGAGGCCCAGGTCCAGGAAAACTAAGGCCAGGTGAGCCAGGAGGACTAGGAGGAAGATGATCATCACTAGGAGGTGAACCTGAAGACTAGGAGGAGGAAGACCCATGGTCAAGGGTCAGAAGGACCATGACTGGGAAAACCAGGAGGATCAGGAAGGCCTGGAGCAGGAGGAGAATAGGAGGATTGCAAGGAGTGGTTCAATAAGGAGGAAGATCAGAACTATCAAGACCAATATCACATGGGGGGGGCCAGGAAGACCAAGCCGACCAGAAGGATAAAGAAGAATAAGGCTGGAAGGACCAGAACAAGTATTACTATGAAGACCCGAACCACAATGGCTACGAGGATGCCCAGGAAAAGGAGAAGGCGTCCCATAAGGAGAAGGGCACCCAGGAGAACCCGGGCTAGGAGGACCAGAAGTGATTATAGGACACTTGTGTTAGGACATGCCCTTTGTTACAGACATTAAGGCTCTTGTAAAGGGTTTTTACTTATGTGTCAAAAGACATGTTTTTTCAGCCCAATTGCAGAGTACAGACAAGCCAGAATTGTGCATCAGTAGAGACCGTTTAGTGTCTTGAGGGCTGCTGGAAAGTCTCAAAGTGTTTCTGAGAAGCTTTGGGACTTTGTTGGCTGAGAGAGGGGGGCTCAGCTATAGCTGCCAAGTGTCCCCATGTTATATGTGAAGCCTTCAGTCAGCAATTTCTTTTTAGTCAACCACACAATGCATCCTGAGACATGTAGTTATTCTTAGAGCATTGGACTTATGGCTAGAGCGTCGACTTCGAAGCTGAGAAACCGGGTTCAAGTCTCGGCAACAACGCTTGACATCCTGTGATTCTGGGCAAATCACTTAATCTCCCTGTGTTTAACAAAATGAAAAAAATGAATGTGTCCATCTGTAACGAAACTGGTTCTGATGTAAAGCGCTATATAAAACTCTAAAAAAAAAACTGGGAAATACCAGAGATTTGGTATTATTAAGCCAGTAGTGGATGACCAGATAAACATAAATTCTGCATTATTTGGCTGGTGGCTAAACACACATCAGAGAAACTTCTGGTGGTTCTTTAAATGCCAGAGATGCAGAACTATTAGTCGAACAGCCTTGAAAATAGCAAATTCTATTGATACAATGCATGGCTAAATGATACAGATCTGATGCTATTTAGCTGGTATCCGGGGTAAAAGTGAAGTGGCTATTGGCTTGTGTACTGGCTAAGTAGTATATAATCTCTGCTGCTTAACTGGTGGCAAAATAAACAGGAGAAAATCCTCACTATTTTCCTGGTGGCTGAACAGCTGCCACACCAGGTAAAGTATTTCTAGTTTTTCCTGCTGCTGTCCAATCAGTACATAATCTCTGCTTTTATTTAGCCATTGCCTGGCTGCCAGTCAAATAGTACATTAGTACATAGTACTATTAGCCCAGCTACCTGGATAAATAGCGCTCTTTCTTTGCTATCTTCATGGCTATCTGCCAAATCATGCATAATCTCTTCTGTTTTGCCTCCTACTTTGTTAAGAGTGAAGTTATTGCTACTTGCATGATTGCCGACAAAACAGTTCACATTCTCGATTATTTAGTAAATATTAATGTAATTTTGAATACGATTGTGTTTCCTTAAATTATCTTTCTTCAAAAATGTTTCATTTAATATTCGAATTATATCTATTTCCTAAAAATTATCTTTCCTTAAATCTGTTTTTCCATCATTAGGTTTTTTCCAATCCGGTTTCTCAGTTTTCGTGTTTCCATTAATTCACATGCATCAGTTTTGCAGAGGTGAAGATACTTCTCCAGGCAAAGGGACCCAGAAGGCACCGCAATGGGCCAGGGCTGGAAACAAAAGCAGCCAGCTGTGCTGCAGCAGTGTGCCATGCAGTGACCAGGACACGAGCAGCACCACACACAGGCAGAGGCGGTAAGGGCAGGGGAAGAAACGCGCCTCCTGGTAGCACCCTGGAAAATGAACAAACATACCTGAAAAAAATATGTATGCTAGACTATTTGGGATGCCCACAGCATGTAGAGATAACAGGAGCACAACCACTGTCCTCAGAAGAAAAACCTTAGACTGTATAGTGCCTAGAATTAAGTGTGAGCCCATCACCAGCTGAGGCTTTTAAGCAGTGAAGTTTCAGCTTTGACTTCTGTTGGAACGTGTACTTAGCTGCTTCCTATATGCCAGGCAGGGAATCTAAACCCCTTTGTAAAGCGGGGTGCCGAATATATGATTTCTATTTACATAACGATAACCAAGCAATCGTGGCCCTCCGGTACTGTGAGACAGTGCTTATTGCTGCAACACCCCCGGCACTCTCACTTCCAGCTGCCCTGAAAGCCGCCTGCACATCTTCTGGAGCTCAGATGAGAGTGGGTCCCAAAGCATTGGCGGTGAGAGTGGGTCCCACAGCCTTGGCGGTGAGAGTGGGTCCCAAAGCCTTGGCAGTGAGAGTGGGTCCCACAGCCCGAGCGGTGAGAGTGGGTCCCACAGCCTTGGCGGTGAGAGTGGGTCCCACAGCCCGAGCGGTGAGAGTGGGTCCCAAAGCCTTGGCGGTGAGAGTGGGTCCCACAGCCTTGGCGGTGAGAGTGGGTCCCAAAGCCTTGGCGGTGAGAGTGGGTCCCACAGCCCGAGCGGTGAGAGTGGGTCCCACACCCTAAGTGGTGAGAGTGGGTCCCACAGCCTTGGCGGTGAGAGTGGGTCCCACAGCCAGAACAGCGAGAGTCGGTCCCACAGCCTTGGCGGTGAGAGTGGGTCCCACAGCCAGAGCAGCGAGAGTGGGTCTCACAGCCTAGGTGGTGAGAGTGGGTCTCACAGCCTAGGTGGTGAGAGTGGGTCTCACAGCCTAAGCAGTGAGAGTGGGTCCCACAGCCTAGGTGGTGAGAGTGGGTCCCACAGCCTTGGCGGTGAGAGTGGGTCCCACAGCCAGAACAGCGAGAGTCGGTCCCACAGCCTAGGCGGTGAGAGTGGGTCCCACAGCCTAGGTGGTGAGAGTGGGTCCCACAGCCTAGGCGGTGAGAGTGGGTCTCACAGCCTAGGCGGTGAGAGTGGGTCCCAAAGCCTTGGCGGTGAGAGTGGGTCCCACAGCCTTGGCGGTGAGAGTGGGTCCCACAGCCCGAGCGTGAGAGTGGGTCCCAAAGCCTTGGCGGTGAGCGCGGGTCCCACAGCCTAGGCAGTGAGAGTGGGTCCCAAAGCCTTGGCGGTGAGAGTGGGTCCCACAGCCTAAGTGGTGAGAGTGGGTCCCACAGCCTAAGCAGTGAGAGTGGGTCCCACAGCCTAAGCAGTGAGAGTGGGTCCCACAGCCTTTGCGGTGAGAGTGGGTCTCACAGCCTAGGCGGTGAGAGTGGGTCCCAAAGCCTAGGCGGTGAGAGTGGGTCCCACAGCCCGAGCGTGAGAGTGGGTCCCAAAGCCTTGGCGGTGAGAGTGGGTCCCACAGCCCGAGCGTGAGAGTGGGTCCCAAAGCCTTGGCGGTGAGCGCGGGTCCCACAGCCAGAGCAGCGAGAGTCGGTCCCACAGCCTAGGCGGTGAGAGTGGGTCTCACAGCCTAGGTGGTGAGAGTGGGTCCCACAGCCTAAGCAGTGAGAGTGGGTCCCACAGCCTAGGCGGTGAGAGTGGGTCCCAAAGCCTTGGCGGTGAGAGTGGGTCCCACAGCCTTGGCGGTGAGAGTGGGTCCCACAGCCCGAGCGTGAGAGTGGGTCCCAAAGCCTTGGCGGTGAGCGCGGGTCCCACAGCCCAAGCGGTGAGAGTGGGTCCCACAACCCGAGCGGTGAGAGTGGGTCCCACAGCCTAAGTGGTGAGAGTGGGTCCCACAGCCTAAGCAGTGAGAGTGGGTCCCACAGCCTAAGCAGTGAGAGTGGGTCCCAAAGCCTTTGCGGTGAGAGTGGGTCTCACAGCCTAGGCGGTGAGAGTGGGTCCCACAGCCTAAGCAGTTAGAGTGGGTCCCACAGCCTAGGTGGTGGGAATGAGCTCCACAGCAAGAGACACTGCTCTGACGGGTCAACCTACAGTGAGTTTACATGTATTTGGGGTTTCCCAGCAGCATGGTTGTAGTTAGTGGCATAGTGCATCCCCCAATTCTGCAGCTCTAGCGGGGGCTTCTACTGGACGCGATGGGCGGCAAGCTGGGCCAAACGAAAGGTCTATCTACTGCTTCGTCGGCCTCCTCCTCCAGTCTGAGGACAGGAGCGTGTACATAACTGTACAGGAGCGCCATGGCAAAGACGCGGATCGGAGGAGAGCTGGCAAGGGAAAGCGATGGAGACAAGCAACAGAAATGATGAGATCTGGACAGAAAGAGACAAGGGTAAACAGGGAGAGTAGGATGGAGAATTTTAATGTAGCAAAAAGTAAAGAGACGGGGAAAAGTCAAAGTAGCGAAGAAAGAAAGATGAAAAACCTGAAGAATGTAAGGAAGTCACTCCAAACCCCTACGTGCCCAGAGTAGCCCGTCCCCAGCAGTAAGGCGGACTGCATAATTATTTAACGAGTTTCCTTTCAGAAGTGCATGTAGCTCGCTTTTGGTCGACTTCTTTAACAAATTATGTTGTAAAATGCACCATTTTGTTCTTGCATTTTTTTTCTTAGGACGAGAACAGCCCTGAAGCCCTTAGAGGCCCTGCCCTCAGTTCACTACCTCGGTGGCCTGGATACATGGTGCTAAGTGAGAGGGTATTTTAATGTTATATCTCCTCGATTGGTTGTAGGTTTATCTCGGGCATGATTTTTGCTGGGAGGATCCGCTGTAAAAGGAGTTAAAAAAATTGTTGTGTGCAATCCTTCAAGAACAGAGCCTTGGCAATGACACTAGAGTTAGGAGCCAGTTTAGTTGATGAAAGTTAAAGCAAAAGTCAACACTGTGAACGTGCTGCGCGAGGGCCCTTGTTCTGTCATTGTTCAGATATTCCAGGCACCTCGGTTCAAATGGGAATGCTGCCCAGTGATTTTGGCATGGAGATAGTTAAACCTCTCACAACCCTGCGCCCAATGGTCAGGGAGCTGAGCCCTTGAACAAATAAATTATTTGCTATGTAGCAGAGAAAGAAAAGGATTGTGTTGATGAAACCTGCATGGAGCAGTCTAGGCGGCCGTCCTGGAGGCCGTCCTGTCTCTGCCTAGGTCCAAGGAGGAGTCCACGATGCCAGGCGGGAGCTGGGACGCCTGGCACCTTCTGCTAACGCTTCAGAGATGGATAGTCAAGCTGCTCTGCGTCGGGAGAAGCATTCTCTGCGGCCTGCTTGGCTCAGGCACGTTGAAGCACGAGGCAGGCGAGGGCGAAGATGGAGACGTGTTCATCCATGACAACGAGGGCTTCCCCTGCGGCTGCAGGCTGATCTGCAAGCCCTCCGCTCTGGCCAACTGCCTGCTGAAGGTGCTCCGGCGGTTCTCCGACCCCGACGTGGCCTGCTGGCTCTGGAGGAAGTGGGCGCACGTCCAGACCATTTACCACCTGCTTCTGCCCGGGGACCGGCGGCTGGAGTCCGCCCGGGACCACCTGCAGCTGCCGGATGGGGGGATTGTTGCCCTGGATTGGGTGGTGGGGCCTTGGACCACTTTGAAACACCGGAGGGCGACCAACAGCGTCACTTCCCCTCCGGTCCTGCTCGTCATCCCCAACGCCTTTGGGAAAATCACCAGGAACGTGCAGGATTTTTGCCTGCAAGCCCTGGAGCAAGGGTTTTACCCCGTGATCTTCAACAGAAGGGGGCAGAATGGATGCCCGCTGACCACTCTGAAGCTCCAACAGTTCGGGGACCCGGCAGACCTGACCGAGGCGGTGGCGTACATCCGGTACAGGCACCCGAGCTCCGCGCTCTTTGCCATGAGTGAAGGCCTGGGCTCTGGCCTCCTGCTCTCCTACCTGGGAGAGTGCGGCTCGTCCAGCTACCTGACCGCCGCCGCCTGCATCTCGCCGGTCCTCCGGTGCCAGGAGTGGTTTGAGGCCGGGCTGCCCTGGCTGTACAGGTGGGCCCTCGTGATCCAGCAAAAGATGAGCCTCTCCAGGTATGTGCATCATAGGCCGTTAAGAGAGAGAAACATGAGCCTCGAACTGTGGGGACATGAGCAGGAGTGCATGTAGCAAAGATGATGTGGGCTCGGGTGCAAGGAAGGAACATCGCCCTTTGCAGAGTCATAACGCAAGCTCCTAGGGTGCAGAGGGCCCCAACCCGCCTGTGGGGACCTAACCGTTCTAGGGGACCCCATTCAGCCAAAGGTCCATGAATATAGGAGAGACTCAGGGACCCCCGACATATTCTGCAAGGGGGGTGGGGGCGTCATTTTGCAGTAAGCCCCTGCCCCTTTGACTGCTTGCTGCTGGGGTAGTAAAATACAGCGGGTTATTAGGGCCCTGGGCCCGCGTCTCCACCATTGGTAGGTACGCCCCTGGCCATGAGTTTCTATCGGATCCAAAATAAAAAACAGGCTGGAGCTTGGTGAAAGTAGAGGGTAATAGATCATGGCTCTGCAAATCAAGGCCCCACTGATGCACTGGCGGGGGGCCTACATGTTAGCAAGAAGTTATTCTGGTACCAGTCTGAAGGATGGTGAGTTCAGGGACACCACGCTGGTGCATGACCCCTTAACATTCTGGGGCAATTCCCATGAATTAACTACAACCGAGGACAATGTATGGCCAGATTGGTGCACCCACTGTTTTAATTTAAAAGGCTCCTTAGGCGAATCAAATTCCACCCACGTTTTGGAGGGGGGAGGGGGTTCCACACAGCCGAAGGTTATCCTACTTTCATGCTGATGAATGCAAAAGTCACTAGCTGCAAGACATATGTGATTATTCTTATTTCTACTCTGCGCTATATACAACTTTATAAATAAATAACCACATATGGTAACGAAAAGAATGAAATCCGCAAGGCCACCACTGCCCTGAGCAAAGGGCCCAAGCCTGCTTCAAACACCCCCCCTCCCTCCCCACCAAAGCTCAGCTTGGTTTATTTTAAATACGTTTTAAGGTCATACGAACAGCTGCAAACCGCTGTTGTTTCGTCATTACAGTGACCTCCCACGGCTGAATTACCCCTCACTAAACATGTCCCACTCGCCGTGTTTATAAAATAAAATAATGTCAGATCGGATTGCACACACTAAAAAGTGACTTCATTATTTTTGTGTTTGCTGTTAGTCTCCTCAACTTCAACCACCCTTGAAAGTGGTTTTGTCCCCTGGCAGAATGCTTCCTCTTCCAAGCTCAGTCTCTTTTGTAGTCCTCTGTGATTTATTTTGTTATTGTAATCATGTGCTACAAAGGCATGTCTTCTGGTTTCCTTCTTCTTGGAGAGTTTAATCTCCTGTCTGGGCCGTCAGTGCTCCTCATATGGCTTTGCTCTCCATATAAGCTAAGTTTGTTTGCCAGGTAGGCCGGGTCTAGGTAGATGGTCTTGTTTGTGATGCATTTTGTTTGGAAGATGATCCAGTCCTTGAAGAGGAGCCATATGAGCTCCTTTAGCCTGGGGGTAACATGTTTGAATATCTTCATACACCTGATGACCCATGCCGCTGGGTGACGGATGACCTTTAGAGGAGGGAGGGCGGCATTCCCATGTGTGTGAGCCAGTGTGCACAGTGCAGCGTATTGAGGTTAATATGTATGGCTTGCCCAGGCTCACCCTGTTTGCCCATGTTACATGCTCTTTCCATGCAGCACAAGAACCTGATACAGTGTCCATGTCCTCCAAGGTCTTCGCTGTGGTTAAAACGTCTCTCAGTGTGCCACATGCTACTCCTGTGGTCTGCTATGTCCTGAGCATCATATAAAGCACATCCGTGGGACCAAAGCTCCTCGAAATGTTTGTCATTGTACAGAAGCCTCCAAACTTTCTGGTTGTGTGCCCTAAGCTGCATGTGGATCCCAAGTGCGAAACAATGCCTATCCATGTGCCAGGCACTTTCACAGGAGGGCAAAGGGAGACTGCTTCAAACTGAGCTGAAAGAGCACTGACAGCCATCCAACCCCCTCCGGCTGAAGCGGGAGCCCCCCGAAGAGATCTTATGTTCTCCATGACACCTGCATGCCTCCTCCTGCAAATTTGTATCTCCACCACCTATTTGTGGTTGCACCCTACCACCGCTCTCAATCTCCTAGAGTCAGAAGATAAATGCAGTGTACTAGCCCATCACAAAGAGAAAAGCCATCATAATGCACTTATATTGGGCCTTTGTAGTTCCTAGGCCTGAACTGAAGCAGTAGTTGAGCTTGTTCTGATCTTGCTTTACTGTTTGCCTTTCCAGACAGGTGTCTCTTCCAACTGTCCCCTGCACTTTGTACCAGAGTGAGTTAATATTTGTACTCGGATAAGGCTGCATTCCTGGTAAACAAGACCAGTGTATGGATTTCCGAATTTACACCCAACATCTACCACACAGGAGTTGTCCTGAAAGATACAGGAATTTTAAATTCCACTGCATATTACTTACTAGAGGACAATGTGGGGTGTAATACTTTCAACAGCTGTGTACCGATGGTTAAATGCTCTTGTATGGACTCCCGAGTCTCCTACTCGATTTAAGTTACAGGATCTCTGGGCCTCGCTTCCCTTACCTGCTTAAAACTGAATGTGATGCCAAACATGCTAAAATCAAAATACATTTAAAATGAACTGATCATCCCCATGTCTTTTTACTAGTTTCAAAAGTACATAAAAGGTTGTGTTTTTTCACACAGTGCACTCAGTTTGCATTCTTATTTTTTATTAAATTAACTATAAAAATCATTCTTGTTTTGTTGATTCTATCGCAAACTCCCCTAATATATATTACATGGGAACCATCGTGACAGGTTTCAATTAGGAGTATTTGGTCACCTCTAGGCTTTAGGTACACTACATTCTATAAGAGCACCATAAAAATGGAATAGACTTTCCTGTTTGGTACACCTCTCGAAAGTATAAGTTAAATTCTTTATGGCCATCCCTATGTCTTGTGCAATAGGTATGAAAAAATAATCTAAAAGCGTGTTACTTCTATATTAAATGAAAAATGCGAAATTCACTTGGGAGGATCAGAAAATTCACAATAACTACTAGTATTCTCTAATATCTCTTACACAACACAGTTCACCATCTATACAGACTCAATCAGAAGACCCCCGACCCTATTGGCCAATTTAAGTACATGTAATACGAGAGGGAAATGCATTAAAAAAGTTTTTATTAAAAAGATTTCTTTTACCAAGTTCTCTTAGTATTAGTGGAGTAATCCACTATTTCACAATACATTAAAAAATATTTGTACACATATAATGATGAGAGACACACAAACAAATGAAAGTGCAAACTATTAATCACATCTGATTTTGGTTGTTCCCTATGGAATTCGTTCTATTGTTTGTTAAAATGTCCATAGCCCTTATCCTCTATTGGACATAAACAAGTTCCTTGGATGCATCCATATGTAAAAACACAAAGGCGTCGACGCATTTCGGTGGTGTTTTTTCTTGATGTAAACCACCTTCTTCAAGACAAAGAATATGTAACGGTCTCTCTTGTATTAAAACACGGACACATCTTAGTTCATGGGCAAACCACTCCTCCTGAAGTGTTTAAGTGACGGAGGTACAATTGGATGCGTCCTTCAACCTTGATCCTATTCAGGAATCCAGAGTTTCTTTTAAATATGAGGGACTATGATGTTGATAGGAATCCGTGAACTGGTTTGTTCAAATATATAGGATCCCCAATTTCATCCACATATAGTGGGACCGTACTGCTCTAAATCGCGTGTGCGGTGACTCCGGCCCTCAGTGCTAAAATGTGTAAAACCTCTACATTAAATCAATCACAACACTTATAAAGTGCACTACATACCTGTGAGGGTCTCAAGGCACTGGTGGGTGGGGAGGGTGCTGCTGCTAGTGATTGAAGAGCCAGGTCTTGAGGAGTCTTCTGAAGGCCAGTAGGTCTTGGGTCTGTCGTAGGTTGGTGGGGAGGGTGTTCCAGGTCTTGGCGGCTAGGTGGGAGAAGGATCTGCCACTGTGGCGAGAGCGAGGCTGGCGGAGCGGAGCTGGCAGGTGGGGGTGTAGAAGTTGAGTCGTCTGTTGAGGTATGCTGGGCCGGTCTTGTGGAGAGCTTTGTGTGTGTGGATGAGGAGTTTGAAGGTTATCCTCTTGTTGACGGGGAGCCAGTGCAGGTCTCTCAGGTGGGGTGTGACGTGGCTGCGGCGGGGGATGTCAAGGATCAGACGCGCTGACCCGTTCTGGATGCATTGCAGTCGCTTCAGGAGCTTGGCCGACGTTCCTGCGTAGAGGGCGTTTCCTTAGTCCAGTCTTATGGTGACAAGGGTCTGGCTGACAGTTCTTCTTGTCTCGGTGGTGATCCACTTGAATATCCTGCGGAGCATTCTGAGGGTTTTGAAGCAGGATGAGGAGACGGCATTGACCTGCTTAGTCATGGAGAGGGTAGAGTCGAGGAAGACCTCTAGGTTGCGTGTGTGGTTGGTGGGTGTCGGGGCTGTTCCTAGAGTTGTCGGCCACCAGAAGTCGTCTCAGGCTGAAGGGGTGGAGCCGAGGATGAGGACCTCCGTCTTGTCCGAGTTCAGCTTCAGTCGGCTGTTCCTCATCCATTCGATGACGGCCTTCATTCCTTCTTGGAGGTTGGTCTTGGCGGTGTGAGGGTGATGATCAGCTGGGTGTCGTCGGGCTAGAGGATGATGTTGAGGTCGTGCTGTCGGGCGACGTGGGGGTAGATGTTGAACAGCGTCGGGCTGAGAGAAGAGCCCTGAGGTACGCCACAGATGATTTTGGTGGCAATGGAGTGGAAGGGGGAGGCGGATGCTCTGAGTTCTGCCGGAGAGGAAGGATGTGGTCCAGTCCAGGGCCTTCTCTTGGATCCCGACGTTGTGTAGGCGTGTTCGTAGTGTGTGGTGGCAGACCGTGTCGAAGGCGGCTGACAGGTCCAGGAGGATGAGGGATGCTGTTTCTCCGTTGTCAAGCAAGGTCCTGATGTCATCGGTGGCGGCGATGAGGGCGGCTTTGGTGCTGTGGTTGCTGCGGAACCCGGACTGGGACGGGTCCAGGATGCTGTTCTCCTCGAGGAAGCGGGTCAGTTGTTTGTTGACGATTTTCTCGGTGACCTTCGGCGGGAACGGAAGCAGGGAGATGGGTTGGAAGTTCTTGAGGTCCTTGGGGTCCGTCTTGAGTTTCATGAGTAAGGCGTTGATCTTGGCGTGCTTCCAGCTTTCCGGGAAGGTTGCTGTATCGAAGGAGATATTGATTACTTTTTGGAGATGGGGTGCAATGGTTGTGCTGGCTTTGTTGAAGATGTGGTGAGGGCATGGGTCCAGCGGTGACCTGGAGTGGATGGTGTTCATGATCTCGCTGGTATCCTCGTCGTTGATGCTGGTCAAGGAGATCAGGCGGTTGGTGCAGGTGGTGGTCGTAGGGGCGGTGGTCGTGGGGGCGGTCGAGGCGTTGAAGCTGTCGTGGATGTCTGCGATCTTGCGGTGGAAGAAGGTGGCCAGCGAGTTGCACAGGTCTTGCGAAGGTGGGATGTCATTGGTGTTGGAGCTGCGGTTGGAGAGTTCCTTCACGATGTTGAGGAGCTCTTTGCTGTTGTGTGCGTTTTTCAGACGGTCTTTGAATAAGGGCCCTCATGGTGCTCTAATGAGCTGATGGTGTCTGCGGGTGGCGTTCTTGTGGGCTGTTCGTTCGCGGAGCCAGTTCTTCTCCAGTTTTCGGCATGTCCGTTTGGAGGCCTAGAGGTCTTCGGTGAACCAGGTGTCTTTCTTGCTGGTGTGGCTGTTGGAAGGTGCCTTGAGCGGGCGAGGGTGTTGGCGCAGTCGACGATCCACTGTCTGAGGTTGCGGTTGGCGGTGTTGGGGTCAGTGGGGTCGGCGGGTGGACTCTGGGAGACGGTTTTGGTTAGCTGGTCTTCTGTGACCTTGCTCCAGCGCGTCGAGGCATCTGTTGGGTGCGGTTGTGCGTGGTGGGCTTCTTAAAGGTGAAGTGGATGCAGTGGTGGTCGGTCCAGTGGGGTTCGGTGGTGTGGTTGAAGGAGACGTGGGGGCTTGCGCTGAAGATGGGGTCGAGCGTGTGGCCGGCGGCGTGGGTTGGTGTTGTCAAGAGCTATCTGAGTACGAGGTTGGCGAGGTTGGCGATCAGGGTGGTGGAGTTGGTGTCGTTGTTGTTCTCAAGGTGGAAGTTCAGGTCCCCGAGAAGGATGTAGTACGTGGAGGCGAGGGCGTGTGTGCTAATGAAGTCGGCTATGGCGTCGCTGAACTGTGGTTGGAGTCTGGGGGGGTCTGTAGATGAGGGTTCCTCGGAGGGTGCTGTTGGGGTCGGTGTGGATCTGGAAGTGCATGTGTTCGGCGGTGCTGAGGGTGTCGTCGGTATTGGTCGAGACTCTGATGGTGTTCCTGTGGACAATGGCGATACCTCCTCCTACGCCGTTGGGGCGGTCCCTGCGAATGATCTTGTAGCCTTCCGGGATGGCTATGGCAATGTCGGGGGCTGAGGCGGGGTTCAGTCAGGTCTCCGTCAGGAAGGGGACATCTAGGGAGGTTGAGTCGATGAGGTCCCAGAGTTCGACAGCGTGTCTGTGGGCGGAGCGGGTGTTGAGGAGGATGCATCTGAGGTAGTTGAGTTCTTTTGTTGGCGGTTTGGTGGACCGGATGCTGGTGAAGCTGCAGATCCGGCAGGTGAAGCGTCCTTGGGTGCGCTTCCGGGTGGCCTGGTGGCAGATGTGTTTTCGTCCGGGGTTGAGTGCGCGGAGGGTGCTGGCGTAGTAGCGGAGTCAGGTGTTGTGGTGTTTGCAGGGGCCAGGGGGTCTGCCGCTAGGCGCAGTCCAGGCGTGGATGGACGCAGAAGGGCTTGCCTTAGGCAAGCCTTCGGCGTGCCAGCGGCCACCATATATAGGGGGTGTGGGAGGGAGGAGCAGGTGGGAGGCGGGAGGCAGGGGCAGCAAATGGCAGAGAGGGGGCGGGGCCGCAGGGGACGCAGCGGCGGGACAGTGGCAAAGACAATGGCAGCGAGGGGGACAGAGGCAATAACGGGCACAGGATACAGAGAGGAAACAGTGGCAAAGACAATGGCAGCGAGGGGGACAGAGGCAATAACGGGCACAGGATACAGAGAGGAAACAGTGGCAAAGACAATGGCACCGAGGGGACAGAGGCAATAACGGGCACAAGATACAAACCTAGGGCCTACCACTGGCCACCAGGGATGAAGCGCAGGTGGTAACCTGCGGGTGGAGGAGGGCCTCGACTTCCAGCAGCGGTGGCGTCAGGGCACACAGGCGGAGCTGTGTGGTGAGGGAGCGACCTACCAGCAGGTCAAGGGTTGTTAAAAACAAGGATTGGTAAAGCTAACAGGACTGGTTATGGTAACCTGGTTCCATCGTTATTTGTTAAACAACTTTTATTGTAAGCATGTGTCACACAAACAAAACATGCTTCCTACTAGGCATAGTTGCCCTATGCTTGCAAAGCCTTTTAGTGTATCCATGTGTTTTATTGTTATTGTTTGTCAAGGAAACGAAAATAAATCACCACCTAACGAAGGATTTAAATCTCAGGCAGCTAAAATGTTACATTCGGCACTTAAAGACATTTTAACAACAACTTTAAACATCTAACTGGGCACTAGAATTGCAGGCAAAATAAATAGCTATTGTTTAAGGGTAACATAAAAATAAAATAAAAATAAAAAATGCATACTGTATTAAAAACAAAGTAACTATTTTTAGGTGGATGTGAACAACGGGCACATGCTTTTTGAAGTCACCTAAAGTGAAGAGAGCCAATCAGAAAAGTGGGTTGACACGCTGCCCCATGCTGTATGTTGTGGTAAGCAGAAGCAAAGTGTGAATGACAATTTAACAGACCAGTAGACAAAGCCTGCTGGCCAAAAGCCTATCTATACATGTGTACTACGTATGTTAAAAAAAACAACCAATTGTTTAGCTAACAGCTTAAGCTGTGTCAAAGACCAGACCTAAAAATCAAAAGTTGACAGTGCAGTTCAAGTATTTGCAGCAAAAAGATAAACTTTCAACCACAATAAAAGCAGCATTCTATTTTCATTTAAGGCAATAAAACTAACATGCCATCAATATAAATTATAATTGTTTGCAATATTCATACGTGCTAGTTTTCTACCTAGGATTTACATGGAAATGTAGGTAGTTTTCTTTAAATTGTGAGCCATGATTAAAGTTGGCAGGTCAAACTTACCAGAATTTAACCAGTCAAAAATGCCTGGTAAATACTGAAACAAGGGCATGTGTGTGTGTAAAATGAAACTTTCAAAAATGCACTTTTGTGCCTTTTTGAAAGTTTTCACAAATTACCATGAAGTTCAAGTATACACAAAGGGCAGGGTTCTTGTTCTCAGGGACTACTTGCGCTCTGCTATGTTTCTTATTACTGTCTGTATGACTTAATGATTTTGGGTAGTGGTGCCACAGGAAAGGGGTGACCCTCCCAACCCGTTTAAGGATGTTGCTCACACAACATCAAAACTTTTGACCAATTCCTATGCACACACAGTAAGTACAAACATATAATAGATACAATAGTGTATTTTGCCAAAACAATAAGATTGTTGCCCACTTCCTCTTGTTGAGAATTTTCTTTTTAATATACTAGCTACACCGCGCCAGCCGACACGTGTTTCATCAAAGTATGTGTCACTTTGATTCTTCAGGGCTGGAGATCAAAACAAAATATATACAATATTGAATATTCTAGCCATAATATCCATTACACCAACCATCTCACAAGATGGACTAGTGTTAACCAACCTCATAATTGACCACATTGATACATTTTTCGTTTAAGGAGAAACATATTCCCAAAGGCTTGAGAAACTTTCGTGCGCATGCAAACAAAAATCCGAATGTAATCATTCTCTTTTCTTAAACACTGGTTATTCTTATTTGAAATCCATTGTGCATGTTCAGTGAGCATGCAGAAAGATGATGGATTGTGATCCCTGTCCTGTGAAAATCACGATATGTACATTGAAGCATTTTATTAATTGTGTGTTGTTGCATTATTAAAAAACACCTATTTACAGAAAGTAAAAATTGCGCAACCACAGACATCAAAATATTCACCGAGGAGATGTTTTGTGGCTAAAAGGGTGGAGAAGCCAAAAGACCCGGTGGTGAATTGAGAGATAGAAAGCATAGACCTCGCCCCTGTGCTTCTACGTACTGGAAACATGAAACTATTTTCATGTGGGCATGCAGATACATATAGATGTGTATTTTAGTTCCTGCATGAAGTAAATGAAGTTGTGCCAGTCTCAGGATAAGTGGTTTACCCATAGTCTAATTCGTGATCACTAATAATCAGAGGTACCTCACAGCATTGCTGTGGACACTTACCACTAAACCGGTGATAATTCCAACCCGGTTAGGGTATCCCTAGGTAACTTCGTAGCTCGTTTTGGCCAAAGTATCTCAATCACTGTTGCATTTACCCGTGGCAAGATGTATAAGAAATGAAAAACAAAAACACAAGCAAAGCCCAAGTTATTCTCTATGTGATTGTTCACCCCAAACGTTGATCATCCTAATAGAAAACACGCCTGCCCGCTCTCTCTCCATACTGTCCCGTGGCAACTTATTCTCCAATACGGAAAAGCTAAGCCATCAAGTGACCCTAATTGTCTGCCATGTGTTAAATGGCGATAACTATTCTGCCCGCTATACAACTGGGTATTAAGCCACCTCATGTTTATGTTTTTGCAATTTTTACAGCGCGGCAATTACCCAGGGGTGTCTCGGCGCTATTGAGTTTGAATAGACGAGCAGAGGGTGATTACTGTGAGAACAAACATGTTTTCACTTGTTTCCTGAACGTGAAGAGAGATGGGCTGGTTTTAATGCTACGGGGAAGGGAGTTCCACAGTTTTGCAGTGGCAGTGGTGAAGCACCTGTCTTCAGCCTGGCTTGCTTGAATCCAGTGGCAAAGTGAGCAAGGGACTCACGTCTGAGCATACCCTGCCACACTTATGGCGGCCAAAGCGGTACAAAAGTGGGTGGTGATGGACGGAGCATCTGAACCAATCAAACACTCACACCCAGTCAAAAGATCTGGGTTTAATCCATCACCGTTCTTTAGCCCACTCTGCCACCCCAGTTCAGACAAGGCTATATGCAAATCAGTCTGACCCTGTGCCTCATGGGAACAGTCTAGCCCGAACTGCCAAGCCATGCCTTCCCTGGAATGGAAACAAGCTTCCGTGGACCGGTTTCTGGCATTACAGCTGTCTTTAGCCCGGCTTGCTTGAATCCAGTGGCAAAGTGAGCTAAAGAACGGTGATGATTAAACCCAGATCTTTTGACTGGGTGTGAGTGTTTGATTGGTTCAGATGCTCCGTCCATCACCACCCCCTTTTGTACAACTACAAACATCGGCGAGAAGACGCCCTCTCCCAACAGGACAACCAACAGCTTCTCTACAAACAGTTCCATGTTCCCAGTGGAGGTCCTCTCTGGTAGGCCCGTAATTCGCAGGTCGCAACGGCTGAGCGGGCCTCCAAATCTTCGCCCTTATCCTGTAATGATCGCATGAGCTTCCCCAGCTTCTTGTGTTCTGTGTCCAGCTCAGTGTTCGCTTCCTCCACTTCGTTAATCCTCCTCTCGGACATGTCCAGCCTCTCTGCATGCTTATCAATCCTTTCCGCCATCCTGTCCATTCTATAGGTCACGCGTCCATTTTCATGCCAAGTGAAGCCATGCTGCTCTGTAGACCTTTCTCCATGGCTAAGAGTAAGCTTCGTAGATCCGTACCTGCTGTGTCACTCTCCACCGCTTGTATTCTCTCCATTGCAGCTTCTGCAGTGTCGTGGGATTTCGATCGCTTCTGCTCAAAGGACAACTTGGGTTGCATTTTGTCACCTCTACCCATGGTTTCAGGGAGTCCAGTCCCCCACTCCCGCGGCCCCCTGCGACAGATCGCGCCAGCACCGGTGTCAAAAGACGGGGGGAGGATTGTACAACTGCCGTTGCTAGGAACTGCTCCAATCAGTCCCGGGCGGTATCAAGCCCGTACCAAGTTAGCTGCTGACAGATCGCAATGTTTCTCCATATCAGGTAGAAGACCGGCCAAGACTCTCCTTTAAATTCAGGCTCACTCCGTGCAGGCCCCCATGTGTGTCCGCCTCATGCCACTCATCACAGATGACCAGAAACTTCAGTAGGGGAGGCTGTCTCCTCCTTTTCTTCGTTCACTGGGCTCCACAGATATTCATGCAGGGTGCCAGGACAGTAACCGGGGCCCATAGGCCTCTAGGCACATGTATTTGCGAGTCCTCCGTGTGCACGCCGAGGGCTCCACCACCACCGCAGCTCACCCCTGACTGCGTCTCCACTCGCTGCCTCACCTTTCACTGAGACCTTCGGCAGCCCCGCAGAGTTTGCAACCCCAGTTGAATCTTCTTGTCCGAGAGACATTGAGAAGGTGGGCTGAATCGGAACGTAGCGCTCTGTTAGAAGCATATGGTCTGAAAAGCTTGTTTAAGAAATTGGGGTCCAACTTTGTGGATTGCCTTATATTGGTTGAACCTTGCCGAACATCATCACCTCGGTTTTTGATGAGTTCAGCTTTAGGCAATTGACAGCCATCCAATTGCTGATTGCTCTCCTTCCTTCCTTAAAGTTAGCTGCTATTTTGGTACTGTCCTTGTGGATGGACAGGACCAACTGTGTGTCATCGGCGTAGGTCGTGAGATTGATGTTGTAAGCCTTGATTACCCTCGCTAAGTCCGAGACATAGATATTAAATAGGGTCGGACTTAGCGAGGATCCTTGCGGTACTCCACATGGGAGGGAGAATGTGGGGGAAACAAATGAGCCTAGTTTTACGGCCTGGTTGCGGTTGGCGAGGAAAGAGGTGAGGAGGTCCCTGGCCCTATCTTTTATACCTATTGTTTCGAAACGGTTGATCAGGGTGGTATGGTCAACCGTGTCGAAAGCCGCAGATAGATCTAGGAGTATCAAGATTGCTGCTCCTCCATCATCCATAGTCCTTCTGATCTCATCTGTGTCTGAGAGTAGATTGAGATCTATGTTTCTCCAATCTCGGGTAGTCTGATGGGGGATGGGGTGTATGTGATTTGAATGAAAAGGTCTGGGTTTAATGTAAAATAGAATTGCTGAGTGATCAGTCCAAGTGAGAGGAAGGATTTTGTTTATTGTGATGTCTGGGTTGTTGGTAAAGATTCCATCCAGTGTGTGTCCTGCTGTGTGTGTTGGTGCGGAGACGAGTTGTTGTAGTTCCACCGCTGCCAAGTCATTACTGAGCCGGGATGTGTCTTTGTCTGTTGAGATTTCTAAGTGAAAGTTGAAATCCCTGAGCGATGTGTAGTGTGTGGTTCCAGTGGCCAATTCACTAAGCTGATTAATGTTTGCCAGGAATTTTGTGCGGGGGCCTGGGGGTCGGTAGAGCAATATACCTGTTAAGGATTGGTTGCTGGCAAGGGTAATGGTAAACGAGTAAGCTTCGCATTGGGTTTGATGTATTGCGACAGTTTTTACCTGGAAGTGGTTACGGCAAATAATCGCTATCCCACCTCCCTTTTTGTTAGACTTGCGGTCCTGCCTCTAGACACAGTAATCATCTGGGAGTGCCGCTTTGAAGTCCGGCCCTGAGGCTTCGTCTCCCCATGTTTCTGTGACGAAGAGTATGTCCAAAGAGTAGCTGGTGATTAACTCTAAAATTTCGATTTTATGTTTAGGAAGGGATCGTGCATTGACAAGTGCTGCTTGAACTGGCGTTGAATGTTCGTTATGGGTGGTCGTTCCTCTGCACAAAGAGCATTTAAATGGACCTCCTATAGGGTAGGTATAGATGTAGTGAGGTGGCACGTGGGGTTGGCATAAGGTGGTGTTTAAAGCTCGTAAATTTTCAGAGGAATATATGATCCTGGGCGAGCCCTGGGATGAAGTAAGTTGGGTAGGGGACGTGGCCCTTGGTTCGTTCCAGGCGCGGAAGGGCAGGACTCTGGCTTGACTCTGGGGCGAGTCCGGCGCGCCCGCTGTGCTCGTCCGCTGCGCTCTCAGGGAAGCGGATTGGCGTTTTCAGCGCTCAGCGCTCAGTTCATCTAATCAGTATCTGATCAGTATGCTAGCCTTAGGGACACTCACTGCCATGAGCTCTTGGTAAATACTTGAAACTCTTATTTAAAACATTATAGTGACACAATAGCAATAAGTCTGAGGTAATTTTGTTAGAAGGTGCCATCCAAGAGCAGGCTGGGCCAGAACAGAAACATGGCGTAAATGATGTAAACAATTTTTATTTACGATTACCACTATGGGCGTGAATATAACACGCTTCCGTTGGTGTTTATTACAACATATTAGTCACCAGATGGCCACACACATTTCCGAGTCGGGAATTATTGACTTGTTTAAAACCAGAAAGCTTATGAGTACGGAGAGAGAGCGGGCAGGCGTGTTTTCTATTAGGATGATCAACGTTTGGGGTGAACAATCACATAGAGACTGACTTGGGCTTTGCGTGTGTTTTTGTTTTTAATTTCTTATATATCTTGCCACGGGTAAATGCAACAGTGATTGAGATACTAGGGACAAAACGAGCTACGAAGTTACCTAAGGATAACCTAACCGGGTTGGAATTATCACCGGTTTAGTGGTAAGTGTCCACAGCAATGCTGTGAGGTACCTCTGATTATTAGTGATCACAAATTAGACTATGGGTAAACCACTTATCCTGAGACTGACACAACTTCATTTACTTCACGCAGGAACTACAATACACACCAATAATAGAAGGGAGGTATGTATCTGCATACCCACATGAAAATAGTTTCATGTTTCCAGTATGTAGAAGCACAAGGGCGAGGTCTATGCTTTCTATCTCTCAATTCATCAACGGGTCTTTTGGCTTCTCCACCCTTTTAGGCACAAAACATATCCACTGTGAATATTTTGATGTGCGTGGTTGCGCAATTTTTACTTTCTGTAAATAGGTGTTTTTTAATAATGCAACAACACACAATGAATAAAATGCTTCAATGTACATATCGTGATTTTCACAGGAAAGGGATCACAATCCATCATCTTTCTGCATGCTCACTGAACTTGCACAATGGATTTCAAATAAGAATAACCAGTGTTTAAGAAAAGAGAATGATTACATTCGGCTTTTTGTTTGCATGCGCACAAAAGTTTCTCAAGCCTTTGGGAATATGTTTCTCCTTAAACGAAAAATGTATCAATGTGGTCAATTATGAGGTTGGTTAACACTAGTCCATCTTGTGAGATGGTTGGTGTAATGGATATTCTGGCTAGAATATTCAATATTGTATATATTTTGTTTTGATCTCCAGCCCTGAAGAATCAAAGTGACACATACTTTGATGAAACACGTGTCGGCTGGCGCGGTGTAGCTCGGATATTAAAAACAAAATTCTCAACAAGAGGAAGTGGGCAACAATCCTATTGTTTTGGCAAAATACACTATTGTATCTATTATATGTTTGTACTTACTGTGTGTGCATAGGAATTTACCAGGAAGTTCAACTTCATGGTAATTTACCTCTTCCTATTTGCGAATTCGCAAAAAAAAAATGTAAATGCATTGCATTTAAGAAATCACAAATTGCGATTTCTTAAATGCAATTGCAATTTTAGAAATCGCAACATAATTGCGATTCCTTAAATTGCGAAAAAATGGAAAAAAATAATGCATCCAAAAAAGGAAATTGCATTCGCAAACGTCAGAATTTTGCGATTCGCACCGTTTGCGAATGCAATTTACCTTGATGCATGTGGGCATTAGATCCCTCGCTGGTGGGGAAAATCCCAAATGGTGGGTAACTTCTCTTCGACACTTGCTGCACAATGCCTGTCTGTCACCATGATTCGAAGTCCTTCGAAAGGTCTTGCATCAAACAAGTTTGAACTGCTGGATCTTTAGAAACATGTAAAGCAAGTGTGTTTTTATGACGCATTTGTGTACCTTGTGCAGGTACACATTTACATTTTTAAAGGAAGAAGAAAGATATGTTATGTGTATTTGTAAAGCACACGATAACCTGTGAGGGTATCCTGTCACAAAGCAGATGGTTGTGTCTGTCTAGCACTGCCTGGGATAGGTTGGTTCATCGAAAAATCAGATCTTCTGCTTTTTTCAGAATTCAAGAAGAGGAATATGCAGTCCTTCTTAGTCCATTCAGCACTAAAGCAGATACTTTATAAAAGGTAGCCCAATTTACCGATAGAGGGACCTGTCCATCACTACAGGAATAAAAAAGAAAACACAAAAACGGACCTATTGAAACTTTAAAGCAAGGAAGATTACATATCCCACATGCACACTAAACATTGTGAGCACATTAATTTGCATTTTCACATCTAATGGGCAGATATCCGCCCCGTTAGGTCTGTCTATTGCATATGTTTTATGTTGCATTGTACTTAGATGTTTGTTCTTACAGTTCATGTTTTCACATAATGGCTTTCTTAAAACATTTCACTTGCTACCACGCTGGCCTTTGTAATTTCACCCAATCAGTTACTGTTGTAGGTACCGAATGAAAATGTGCACCATTGTACAACATTTCTGACCAAAATGTTATATGCTGCTACAAATAAATGAATACATAAATAAAAATAATTCGCAGTACCAACTTGACCAAAGGACATCTTAAAGCCTTGGTTTGAGGCAACACTGTCCAGATCATGCTGTGCTGAAGAAACCCATTTAAGAGCACTCAGTAATTACAGAGGCATCTAGCATCCTTCCATGGAGGGCACAAAGTATTATAAGTTAGGATGTTATGGAATTAGGAAAGGGGGTGGGAGGAATAACAGTGTAATAAGGAGCTAGAAAGAGAAAGTAAAGAAGGACTTGACTTGGTACCACTAAACCATTGGGCCGTGTGGAGTGTAGCTTATTGTTCTCCTTTAGAGCAGTAACTGTCAAGTATTTGTTATGCTTCCCCTCAGGCTTTCAAGCATATCTTGATTCTTTGCCTTGTCTGTGTAATGGAAGCGCAGGTCAACCCACACTGCCCTTTTTATTGTTCTGTGGTTTTTATTCTATGTGCACAAAGCTTAGCTTTGCTCCCCTTACTAAAGAGGTGCAACATTACAGACTGTAGGGTAGCATTTAGCATGCTGCCTCACTAAAAGATGATGAATCAATTGCTGACACAGGTGCTTTCCTGAGAACTGCTGTCCGAACCCTTATTTCGACGAATACTGACTAAATTTGTATATATTAACATTTAGTAATATCTTTAAAAATATTCCGTATCCTTCTCAGATGTGTCTATAAAATTGAACTTTTGTCCCACACTTTTAATCACTGTCCAGAATGTACCTCTTCACGGTTGATATGATATGAAATTTAACTATGTATTTTTATGAATTGTTTCAATTAATCATTTTTTATTGCACACTTTTTATGTGTTTTTATTGTGTATGATCTTACTTTTGTGGATACCTTTGTATCCGAATGAAGATGACTTGAATTGACTAGATGATATATCATGTTATTAGACACTACCCCAACACTGACCGATTGTAGCGTTTTGTTACCACCTTACGTTCAACATTTAGATGGCACAGTCTACAAACTGAATTGCCTCTTGACATTTGAATGATGATTATCCCATCACTATGTTATGTACCCGAGCGCAGCTTCTTTGCCCAGAGGGTTTTTAAGGATGGTGAGTGGCCAGAGGCAGTGTTCCACAGAACGGCTGCTCCAATCACCGACCGCTGCACGCACAGCCAGTCAGTGCCCCCCTCTCATCTCTAACTCTGAGGCAACGTGCTCCCCTTTGGGTTGACCATGAAAGGACTACATGGCCATTTGCGCCCACATCTTAGCTTGGGCACTGGATTGGGAGGGCAGTCCTTTCCGTGGTACCCCTTACTGACTTGATTGGTAAGCTACCTCACATCTTTGAGCCCATTAAAGGCCAACTGTGCATTTCAGTCATCTCACAACTCGCCAGGGCCATTTTATTCATATAAAATGGCCCTGGCGAGTTGTGAAATAAATACGATTACACACTTCAAGTTAGTGAAAAGCGAATGACCTCGTTGAAGAAATAGGAGAGCACGGTGACAACATGTTAGACAACAAGTGTTTCCAACAGGGCACACGTCTAGGTTACGCACGCCTAGACCACGTCCACGCACTCTTTTCACAGCTTGGACCAAGAAGTTGGGCCTCATTGAAATATACTGGACACGTTCAGGTGTGTAATTTGCTGACACATAGACACATATAGCAATACCTGCACGTTATCTTCTTTGTCTGCTTTCATTCCAAGCAGCAACGTGCAGGCAGCAAGGGGGCTTTGTTTGAAATTACCAGTTGGCCCACAACATAGGTTGAAATTTAAGGGGCCATCAGTCCTCCTTTTTTTTTTTTCTTTTTTATTGATTTTTCCTTTAACAACAGTTGACACTGTTTACATTAATATGGAATGGCATCACTTTTGTTACATCAAATATATATTAAAAATGACAGAACTGCAGCTACTCGCCTAACAGGTGTTACTGAATTATAACACGCAGCGCAGGAATATTACATGATATATACCACCAGATCTGCATGGACTTATATGAGCCGCATCCGGGCCATCAGGCTTTCTTTTGTTTAAGTATCCTGTCTGGGAGCTATCTGGGGCCACACACTTAGAAACAAAGGCATATTATCACTTCACATGTACTTACAAGAGGCATTGTTTTGACTTTGATCCACGCCTGTATATAAGACATTTGCATGCACTGTAAGAATGTCAGAAATGTTGGCCTGTCCCAGTATTTACACAAATAGCAATTTAAATACCACTATTTTTTTAAATTTCTTTTATGGTACTTCACATGTCCTTCATAGCTCATTGTGCTATATTAGAAGGATTACAGTTTATGAACTGCAAATAAAAAAAGAATCTTTGTTAAAAGTAGTAACCCACTTACCTAGCAACATAAAATAAAAGGCTGCCATCTGTATGTTACATGATGTGTTGTGTAGAAGCCATATTAAACCTCTATTCTACCTTGATTAAGAAAAGGGGACCAGACAACAAATCTCTTCTGCAAATGCACTAACCTCCAGAGTTATCTTACCATCAATATTATTCTCTGAGATTTACCTGGCACACAAATCAATCAATCAATCAGGATTTGTAAGGCACAGCTAATCACCCATGAGGGTATCCAGGCGCTTGGACAAAGACATCTGCAGCAGGTGCCTTAACCCCCTAAGATATTTTAAAATGCAGACTTTGCAACAAATGAAGCAGAGCAGATTTACTGCCAGGTTTCTCTTTGTTGCCATTTTTTTTCCTGGCAGAGTTAAAAAAAATTAATGTGAGGTGTTAAGAACTGATGTCACTTCTTGTGATGGCACAGACTGTGATGCCACGTGCGGTGTCACGCACTTTGATGACGCGCCATTATGTCAATTGCATACTTCCTAACTTGGTTAGTCCCCTTCTTTGTTTACGACCTATGCCCTAGTTTTAAACCTGTACAGATTGATAGCGTTAAAATTAAAGTTAAATAAGCAGACCTTTAATACGAGCCTGGAGCAATGTCTAAATAGTGCGAGTGTGAAATGTAAACCAACAGAGCTTGATGACAAGATACATTCCAATACAGAGAGACATATTCATGCAGCTCAGCTCTTGCTTGGTAACCACAAACAATAACTGGATTAAACACTGCAGGCTGCTTGGCAAGCATGCATATTTTATGAGATAGATTTCCCCATGAAATGACTAGATCGGGCTACTTCATAAAAACTATGGTGTAAGTTTACAACAAAATGGTGCAGCACTGCGCCGCCAGCAATTTTGCTGCGCCAAACTGTGTCATTTAAAAAAACACAGGGATACGCCATATTTAGAGGAATATGGCGCACCTCTGTGCTCTCCCCTGCACCGGAGCTAAAACTACAGCCGTGCACCAGCGCAGGTACCCTTTCACCATGGTGCAAGAATGTCTGCGTTGCAGGGATGATTGTGTTTGTGCAGGAAGGCATCCTTCCTGCACAAACACAATAATGGCGATTTTGCTCGTTCTATGTGTTGAAGAATGCAGCGCACACAAAAAGTGCAAAAAATGAGGTGAAATAAAAATATTTTCCCTTGTTGTGCCACTTTAATGCCTTCCCTTGAAAGGCCGTTTTTAACCCTGCTTCAGATTCACCAATTCTTGTCAATCTGGGGCAGTGTCAAAAAGCCATGGGTGTTGCATAGGAACACCCACAGAAACACCCATGAATTGCCCCTTTAACGCAGAACACTGAGAGCTAAGGCTGGGGTTCTTAGGGAGGACAGGAAGAAGTGGCGCTCAGACTAGTATGCGTTATGTTCATAAGGATCTAAGTAAGTACGGTGCTGCCAGGTCGGGGGATTTATCCGATAACCCCCCGGATTTGTGTGGGTCGAAGGATCCACACTGGAAAATGAGCACAGTCCTGGGCACACGTGGTGAGGGTATTACAAAGTTAGTTCAAATGTTTTCACAATTTTGACTAAGCGGCGGTCGACAGCAGTGTAGATTTTGAAAAAAGTTGTTTTATATCACAAGGCAACGACTGTATCGAACCAAACAACCAGCCAACATGCGTTTCTTCCCAAGGAGTTATCCTGTGACTCTTCAGGGCTGTTCAGAGTCAGAAGGAGTATTAAAGCAGGCCCCAAGTAACCGGTGATAATTGCAATGCGGTCTGGGGTATGCGACGTGCTAGAGATAAAAGACGTAGGAGGTGGCGCTGCGTCAGTGAGAAATAACGGATAGTCCTGTGTCAAGGACCAGAAGCGGTTGGACCTTGGGGGCCCTCTCCTCACCCTTACAGGCATCCCCGTCGCACCATGCGTCCCCACTCGGACCGCCACAGCTTCCTCTACACCCTGGCTTTCTGCAACCGCCAATACCAGGCGCTTCCACCCCGTTTCATGTGCAGACACTGGACGCCTACCCACTCACACTTGGGCGCTACTCACCCATCAGCCACCACCGCTTATCTGCCTTGGCCGCTGTAACCAATACCTCAGCCCACGAATATCATTCTGGGGCCCCCAAGGTCCAACCGCTTCTGGTCCTTAACACAGGACCATCCGTTATTTCTCGCCGACGCAGTGCCACCTCCTACGTCTTTTATCTCTAGCACGTCGCATACCCCAGACAGGGTTGGAATTATCACTGGTTGCTTGGGCCTGCTTTCCTACTCCTTCAGACTTGGAACAGCCCTGAAGAGTCACAGGATAACTCCTTGTGACGAAACACGTGTCGGCTGGATGTTTGGTTCAATACAGTCGTTGCCTTGTGATATAAAAAACTTTTTTCAAAACCTACACTGGTGTCGACTGCCGCTTTGTCAAAATTGTGAAAACATTTGAACTAACTCTGTAATACCCTCACCACGTGTACCCAGGACTGTGCTCAACGCAGAATACTGCATGAAAGAGGGCCATATTTAAAAGGCTGTGTAAAGCCATGCAAAGTGACTTTGAGTGGCCATGTAAATATGGGCCAGCAAACAGCACCACCGAAGTGTAAAGAAAAGAATGCTCCGGTGGCGCTAGGGGTTTGTAAATATGCCCTTATGTGCACATGTGAGACACCAAGGCTCACTCCTGGGGCATCTCAATACACAAGCGTGTTAAACTGTGTACTCAAGAAGGGGCGCCGCGGTGCACACACGGCAGGCATTGCTGGACCTTAAGCAGCCCCTGCTGCCGTTGCCTCATGTACTTCCTTACTTATTGTATTTCCCACATAGCCAATGTGACAATTGCCACCAATGTGGGACCCATGTAGACAGTCTCTGTGATAGACCGTGGATTGAGTATTAATTACCCTCTGATACCACCAAGCAAGTTTAAGGGAGGAGCTAGCACTGATGGGACAAGTAGTGGGAGGGGCTAGCACTGATGGGACAAGTAGTGGGAGGGGCTAGCACTGATAGAACAAGTAGTGGGAAGGGCTAGCACTGATGGAACCAGGGAGAAGCTGGCACTGGCAGTCAGTGTAAAGAGTTACACTATTAGCAGTAGACTTGCTTCAGTTATAAAGCACTGAAATGCCAGGAAAAATTCAAGCTGCGATTAATAACTTAAAAATGTAAATCTATAAATATATACATAGTAAAACATCAATTATAAAAAATTACACCGGAATCATAAAACCTCAATATGCAGTCAAGGAGCTTTAATCATAGAATTTGTTATGTTTATAGGTAAAAAATTGAAACGCAGGTCCTGTGGAAGTTGTTTACACAAAATGCCATGTGTAGTTATTTGCTCCGGCCTTCACTCAACTACACTTACACAATCTCTTACTTGGAATATATCACAGAGTGGAGATTTCTCACTGGATTCTCAAACAGAAAAAGGCACTCGGGTATCAGTGCAAGCGCGTGCAGTGCTTTCCATACCAGAGAGCCCTCATCTGATTATGACATGTCACCTGCCACCGGATTTGACATAGTGTATTGAGCTATATTCTGCATGGTTAGTACAGTTTCTGAAGCAGATTCAGTGGAATATTAAGGTAGAGTGCAATATGAAAAGCACCACTGGCTATACTAGGATATATTATAAAGCTCAACGCGTCCAGGTTACAAAACCACCAAAACAAATGGCTCAAAAGAGGGAATACTGTCCAAAATTACCCCAACATTTCCCGCATCACTTTCTGGCTGAGGAAAATACACTTTCTTCTCTATGGAGTTCTGGAGCTCTTTAGAAACCATAACTTCAGTAGGCGCTGCCAAAACAGCAAAAATAGAAATAGGTCATTTCATGAGTGAAGTAATTGACACTTGGAAAGTGGAAAATGCTGATGCAAGTTTACAGTGTATAAGATCACACTGGTTGGCAGCTTGAGATGCTGGTAATGATGGGCACTACGTGAGAATCTGGTGCCGCTGGACAGTATTAGAAGCTCACACTGCTGTTGGGGACGTCATGTGCTTGTGATCCAAAATCCAGCAACTGACTTGGTCACCAGATCCTAATCTGAAATCCTCTCAAGCACCTCAGGCTGTGTTACTGTGTGTTGCCCAGATGGGAGCTTGAGTGCATCAACAGAGCCGCATGGGTGACTTCATAACAGCTTCCGGCCTCACAATGTGCATACATGAGAGATCAGGCAGCCCATTATTACCATTTGGTGGTTCACCTACTGCTCTTCCCTGGTACTGCAAGCCGAAAAGGCCACTTGGGTCATGATTATGAATTGGTCGAAATAGTTATGGTATTTACAGCAGGGGGTAGGGACCATTATCCTGAAGTTTTCAGAGTTTTCAACTTGGATATGAGGCATGACATTTAAAATCATTTGTAACAGTGAGTAATGCATGTGTTACATATTTTTACTAGCCATTTTCCTGACAAAGTCCTGCAAGTTTGACCCGCCAACATCTATTATCGAAAATTGCAGAGGTGCAGTGTTAGCCACAAAAATGAGAATTCTGGTCCCTGTGCCATCTCCTGTTCGCACAGGGATTCAAATTCACCTCCAAACTCAGACTCAGGGTCTTCAGGTCCTCACAGGGATGGTTGTAGTCCCAGAATGCAATCAGCCGTGTGCTGGCTCACAGGTTCCCCCTTAACAGGCCAATGTGTGGGTGTTCATGCACAGAGCTGTTAACGCAGCCTAGACTGCATTGACAGAGCTATGCGGAGGGGCAACTCCACGCATTTATTTTTGGACGATGCGAGGACACCATTACGTTCTTCCCACCGAAGTGCCAAGCCCAAATCCTGCTAACCTCTACTCGTATGTCCCACAGTGCTCGCCAGCACATGGGGGACATCAATATTTTCCCATAGGACTCTTCTTGCAAAGGAATATTATGTGCACGTGCTAGAAGATTCCCCTAATTTGCAACATTCTATTGCAACATACTATTCTGGTCACCTTGGTTTTCATTCCAGATATACTTTACTTCTGTGGTTTTTTTTGTTTGCCATTACGCTCTGATCACAATTACTGCGGTATTTGTGTTATTGATATATTTCTATAGCACACACATAGCTGTAAAACAACAGAGAGTGAACAGAGAGCCTAATACCGAAGGTAAGATTTATGATCTTTTACAATGAGGAAAATAGCAAGAAGTTCCTACTTTGCAGAGAAGGATTGTGCCTTGAAGGGATGTGTTATACGTCATTACCTACCTCGTCCGTCCTCTTCGCCACAGTTCTTACTAAATGAGCTTCTCCATGGCTTACGCACAGCATTCACCCATACTAAGAAATAACACACATGCCCCAACCAATATGGAAACCAACCAACCAAAACAGGAAGTGGATAGTAACAAAACTATATAGACAGGGCTTCACGTGGGCTCTTTTTTCTGTGTCTCAGCTGATCCACCCATCTCGAGACACATAGAATTAATTTAAATACTATCGATGTACTTTATTCTACATTTATTTTCTCTTAGATGCGTTCAGCTTGCTCTATTCTAATTTGCTTATATACTGGGTCTTGACTCGGGCACGTTTTTGGCAACCGTACCTACCCCCGCTGAGTGATTGGGAGGAAGGAGTGCAAAACAGGCGCTGACCAATTTTGTGCATGGAAAAGGCCGCTATATTGAAACAGGTCCGCATCACAACATTTTCTGGCAAACCACCTTACAAAACTAAAACCTCACTATACATCCAGTGAACCAGTCCCTAGTCCATCCCTACCCCTATGCCCCCCCAAACATACCCACCCTGAAGCTAACTCATTAACTGTTTTGCATTTCAACATTTCCAATTTTGTATTCCCCCTACATCCTATTAGTATCTGCATGACTATGTAAGTAAACAAATGTCTAAAATGGAACCTTTAACTACCTGCCTACCCTCCACTTGCTCACGGTTCTCCAACTGGCAATGCCAAACAACTTCTGCCAACTCCTGTCAAACTTTTCATGCCCCCGAAGCACCTGTTCCAAGTGACAATGTACTTGTCCCTGCGCACCTGCCTCAACAA
Organism: Lissotriton helveticus; assembly: GCF_964261635.1. Classification (NCBI taxonomy): domain Eukaryota; kingdom Metazoa; phylum Chordata; class Amphibia; order Caudata; family Salamandridae; genus Lissotriton; species Lissotriton helveticus. Next base: position 357,770,399 of record NC_136061.1, read on the forward strand.
CGGAACCGGACTTGGAAGGAGGGGTAACATTTACCAATCTACTCTCACGCTACCAACCACCAGCTCACCTGAACCTAAAATGGTGGCTGGTAGCCCAACCAGACCCCCTAAATATACTCTGGGCTACGTTTGGGCAGTAGCATAGCCCAATACAAAATGGCAGGCACTGGACTGTACCACCCTCAAAAACTGCCTCGGGCAGATTTCCCTCTGGTCAGCTGCCCCCCAGCCCTCTTTGGGAAGGAGTGGTGCAATACAGACGTTGGCCAATTCTGTGTGTAGAAAAGGCCGCTTTATTGAAACAGGTGCACATCACAACATTTCCTGGCAAACCGCCTTACAAAACTAAAACCTCACTTTACATCCAGTGAACTAGCCCACCCGCACCCCTACTATTCCCTCCAAACATACCCACCCTGCAGCTAACTCATTAACTGTATTGCATTTCAACTTTCCAGCTTTCAATTCCTCTTACAACTTATCATTAACTGTATGAACCGAACCTGTAAGGAACCAAATGCCCTAAACTGAGCCTTTCACTACCTGCCAACACTCCCCTTGCACATGATTCCCCAACTGGCAACGCCAAGCAATTTCTGTCAACTTCTGTCAAACTGTTCATGTCCCCATTACCCAGAGAAGTGGGGTTGAGAAACTATCCCCCCTTTTCTGCCCCTGCTATCACTTCTGGTGTGAGGTTTAACCCTCTACTGCTTAACGTTCAGCACCTTAGCCAAGACTTCCCTCATTTCCAACAAATGGAAGTACATACCTATTCGAGACAAATATACTCCATCAACCCTAAAAAAACCTCTTTGGCCTCATATTTAATGTCTGAATGACAAATCCTGCCAAAACGCATCCCTCTAAAAAAGCGCATCATCTCCTTATTGAATTTCCTCCACACCCTATCTATTGCCGCCGGCTTGATCTTCCCCCTCCAAGACTGCTGTGGCACAAACTCAGTCCACAGTACAGAAACCCCAGTCCACTGCACCTTTATTTCCAAACGTCCCTTTTCAAAGTCCTCAACAGCACATCCGTTTTTTTTTTACCAAGTCATTCTTCCCATGGTGAATAACCAGCACATCCGGGCAGAGCTGACTCAACCATCATTTCATTTAGCACGTGCAGAAGATCCCTCCAAAGCATTCCACCCTTTTCCCCTCCAGGTAACCCAAAATAGGCATTAATGAAAACCCAAATTAGACCCCACAACCCTCTAGCTCGCTTGTATCACTGCCTATATGATGAACAAGTGTTCCACTACCCAAATCTCCGATTCCTCAGACGCTGGGCCCTCTATCACACCTGGAAGGAAACAAAAAAGCAGTAAATGATTCACCAAGCAGCATCCGCTGTGCTACCCTCATCTCTCAACCCCTGCATATAACGCTTATAGCATCCCGACGACCAGTAGGCATATCTATGATCTCCTCCTGTGCCCAACCTCTATTTGCAGCTTCTGATGCTTCCCCAATGCAAAAGGAATACGTGCCATAGTCGGATCCCTGCACTCCCAACCGGGCTAGTGCCACCGAGAGCACTGCTAATAGCTGGTACGCTGTCGCCTTGGGTCCTTGAATCTGTAGGAAAACCATCCCACTGTCCTAACCCACAACATGCCACCGGACATGCTCCTGATGAACCCATAGCTTTAAAGATAACCCACTTCCCTTGGACCATCTGATCCTGTATGAAGTGGCAAATCCATAACTGCCATCTCCCTGATGCCTTGGCTACTTCCTTCCAGTGGAGCCCTCTCGTGCCCCTACCCCCCAACAATTCTGATACTCTAGTAGCCCCAAAAAACATCCACACCATTACTGTGAAACATAAACAAGTCTCCCCTGCTTTTTGGCAAACCACAGGCAACTGCTGCAGCACTTGAAGCAGTAGATTCAAAGACAAAGGTCTCCAGACCCACCCCTTCTGTCCCTGCTTCCTTGCCCAACCCTCTAGTATCCTGCGACCCAGTTCTACCAACGGTGGGAGGTATTCCCACAACAACTTACCCATAAAAAGCTAAACTCGCCAACTTCCCCGAAATGGTCACCCGCGACAGACCTCTATCAATCAAATCCAAATTATACTGTATCACATCCTCAACCCTTGACCATCCAGTCTCCTGGTGATTTGCCCCCGACACCAAGAATTCCCTCCAAGCCTGGACGTTGACTCACCTAATGACCCTACCACAAATTATACCATCCTGGGTTGCCTAAGGAGCACAGGTTCTCTGGCATGGATGTCTGGTCTCTGTCTGCATCCTTGGCTAACCCACTGAATCTCCCTCACTGTGAACAAGACAAAGCATCCGCAATGTCATTCTCCACATCCGGCACATGCCGCACTTTTAAAATGATGTCATAATGCAAGCATCCCAAAACAAAAACCTGTAACAGTTTCAGCACCTGCATGTCCCTAGCAGACTGTCTTTTCACCACCTCCACCACAGCTATGCCATGTTGTCTACCCAAAATAACAATGTTTTGTGTGCTAACTCCAGGTCCCAGAGAGTCACCGCTACTACCAAAGGGAAAAGTACCAAGAAAGCTATACTTCTGCCTCTGTTGGTCCATGTGGCCAGCCATGGCTCGATGCACAATCTGCCCTGCCAATACAAGCCGAAACCCGACCTCCTGCAGCATCTGAAAAAATGTGCACATCCCAGTCAATATCCTCCTGTCTCACCAAAGGAATACCATTGAAGTATTGAAGTCCTGGATAAATGCACCACATTCTCAGATCCTCTTGGACCCCTGCTGAAAGTCGCAGATGGTAATGAGACAGAGAACATCCCGATAATTACCTCCCAAACCTCCTGCACAACTACCTCCCTGCCCGTACCACCCTACACGCAAAATTGAGGTGCCCCTGTAAGATTTGGATATCCTTCACTTTCACTTTTTCCCATCATAGCATGCATATCAGTAATGTCAGCGTGTTCTCCTTTTTGTCCTGAGGTAGCCTGGCTTCCATCCGCAAGGTATCAATCTCGATGCCAAAAATCAATAGCACTGTCTTGGGGCCCACTGTTTTCTCCGGTGCCAACTGCACCCCTAGTTCACCTATGAGCTCTTGGAATACCTGGAAGTCCGCCAAACTGGGTGCCCCCACAATGAAGAAATCGTCCAAATAATGAGTCACCAACTGATGGCCCATCTGCCATGTGAACACTCACTACAAGAACAAACTGAAGTACTCAAACAAAGCACAGGAAATTGAGCAACCCATTGGTAATGCTGTGTCCACGTACCATTTCCCTTCAAATTGCAAACCCAGCAGCTGGAAATCCTATGGGTGTACCAAAGCAGCCAAAAAGCTGACTTTACATCGCATTTAGTCATTGATGCCCCAGAAAGCCACCACCACCAGTGAAAGGGCTACATCTACGGAGGAGTAAGACACCAATGCTACCTCCTCTGCAATTAAATCATTCACAACCTACCCTTGGGTCATGTCAAATGTTTTATCAAAGAAATTGACAAGCCTCCTTCTTGCTGACTACTCCAATGGGAGACACAATCAAATCCTCCATAACCCAATTATAAAAAGGTCCTGCCATCCTGCCCTCGGAAACGTCTTTCTCCAGCTTGCACTAATTGCCTGTCTATGTTCTGATGCGGAACACAAATCGTCCGCCCACCGTCGCATCCTAGGACTCTTGTACCCCAAATTGAAAGCCCAATGAAACCCGTCCGCTATTAGAAACCCAGCCAGTACTCCAACTTCAGGAGGTTAACTGGAGTATGAGCCTTTGGCACCAGGTCCTTGACCCCCTTACCTCGTATAGGGCCTGAGAATTGCTGCTAGTGCCCTCCTTGGCTACCCCCATTTTGCTGCCACTGCCCTGTGACCTGGTTGTGGGATGCACCTTCTGTCCAATAGCAGTTAACAAGAAGGTGTCGCCCGGCGCATCTTGGACACTCATGGCGGAATTTTCAGTACTCCCACATGCACATTTCTTTATTAAAATCCCAGCAAGTGAGGAGGAGGAGCCAAGCTCGCGTCCGAGATGGCCGCGTTTTAGCTCGGCTCCGTTCGCTTTCCTGTCTGGAACGTCTATCCTGTGTTTTATCCTGCCCCGGGAAGTATTCTTTGATAGACTATGGAACTACGACATTTCACAGGCACTTACCGTTTGATCCGTTTGTTCCTGGGTGCCGCGGATCCTGAGCTGCGCCCTTGTCTGCTTCGGGGCCTCCAGAGCGAGTGGGCCTGACACTCCTTGGCGGCGCCCGGGCGGGACGGAGCGCTGTGGCCGGCACTTGGTGGCGGTGTGGGTTCGGTCGGAGAGGCCGATGTGCAATTAGACCGGTAGCGGCTATCCGGGCCTGGTCCGGCGGTCCTGCGGCCTGGTGTTGGGGCGCTGCCTTCCATGGACGGGGTTGACCGTGTATGTGGCTCGTCTCCCCTTTGTTCTCCGGCCCAGCCATTTTGAGTCCCTCCGCCCGGACTCGGAGAACAGAGCCGGTGGCGTGTGGGGAGCCGGCGACTCGCCTTCTTCTGGTGGCCCCCCTTCCTGCTCTGGTGGTGCCTCTGCTGGTGGTCGGCTGTATCCTGTTTGCCCCGCTGGTGCCCGGACGGGGGTCGGAGTTTGCCGCGGCCCCGCCGGGCTTCTAAGATGGCGGCCGGCCCCATGTCTCTCGGCCTGGCCGAGACTGGCGATGCTGGTCCGCCGCATGGCACGTTTGCTGAATACCGTAAAGGTGATCCTACGCTTGGCGACATCCTTGCCGCCTTGCGCTCCTGGGGCGCTCCCATGGCCGCACCTATCATTGACCTGGAGGAGGATCATTTTGCCGGGCCTGCTGGGCCCCCCTTGGTTGGTGCGGCTTCATCTCTGTTGTGTGCTGCAGGAACTTTCCTGGAGGTCGTGGGCCCGGCGGCTGCCGTCGGAGTGGGTGTACGGATCTCTGCTGCCCGCCTTCATCCTGAGCTCCCCCCTGTGCCGGGGGTCCGCCGGCCGGGTCCCGTCCGGACCGGCCTCGTTGGATCTCCCTTTCCTTTTTTGCCTCAAATGGCCGAACGAAGATCCTGTGATTGCTCCGCCGGATCGGCTTTCCTCATATTGTCGCCGGAACTGTGCCTGCATTGCCTGATGTGGTTGCCGTCCCTTCCTGTTCATCCGGGTCGCACTCGATATGGCTTGTGTGGCTTGCCGATCGGACTCCCTGTTATTCACCTCCTGTTTCGCATGATTTGGTTCCTTGTGCGTTGGACGACTACAGCTTGTGATAAACAGGGACAGGGTGGAGATGAACTTGCCTCGGTGGACTATTATCTTGCGGTATGGTCGGATGATCCGTTTGTAATTGTATGACTATGTTCGATTCTCCTTCATGTTCCTGGAGTTTATCCTTGTGCTTACTATCTTCCCGTGGGCTCTGAGTATTTTCGGACGGGGGGGAGGGAGCTGATGGGGTTTTGATAATATGGCTCCTCTCCCGTTGTTCCTTCCCTGTTTTCCCTTCTTCTTTTTGTCTTTGTGATTCTTTCTTACTTATCTCTTCTATATTTCGGGTTCTGATTAGGGCGACAGGCACGCTGCCGGGGGGTAGGCCATAGCCTTCTGCAGGGGTGCAGGGTGGGATGTGCGGGGTGGGGGGGGTTTGTCGTGTTGTGTTTTCCCCTCATTCTTTTTGGTTCTATGGCTCTTATGTATCCCCCCTTTTTTCGAGACGCGTTGTCGGCGTGTGCCCCCTGGGGTGTGTTTGCTAGCATGGGCCTTCTGGTGTTCCTGCCGTCACTGTTTACTACGCATTCATTCCTCCTGTTACCATTAGTTCCATGTACCGGTCTATTCTCGAGTGCTTCGTTAGCCGTGGGGCGCGTGCAGTGATGCTGCGTTCTTACTTCTCCCCCCTTTTTTTTTTTTTTTCTATGTCCTTTCCCCCCCCCTTTTTTTCTCCTCTCCCCCTTTTTTCTTTCCTTCCCCGGGTTGTTGTAACAGAGGGCTCTTTGTTTTGCAAGTCTAATTTTAGTTTTGTGTATTATTGTGTGTTTTCGTAGTGGTGGGAGGGCGCTGGGCAGCGGTTGCAATTGCTTATTATTGTGGGACTCACGTTCTGCCTTTACCAAAATGTAACTGTTCTTTTTGAATTTTCCTGTGTTTGCTACATCTGCTTGCTCGCGGCCCACCACGGCCCTCTGGACTTTACGGATTACCATTATTCTGCGACACCCTTTCTTCTATTATAAAATCAACCTTCTCTCATCCTGTTCGTGATGTTTGCTCAGTGGCTTTTTGCCTTTGCTTCTTGTATGGATTGCTGTGATATCCTCTTGGTGCTTCTGTACTGCCCGATATGTTTCTTTCATTGTGGTGGCCAGCCCGACGGGTTGTAGGCCCGTATCTGTGAGCGCTTTCTGTACAATAAAGGTTTTAAAAAAAAAAAAAAAAAAAAAAAATCCCAGCAAGTGCCCCCCTTACCCTGGTGGTGCATTTGAAGCCCCTCCCCTCTGGGTGGGACGTCCCTGAAAGGGGCGATAAACTATTGGCAGACCAGCTGCAGTGAAGATAGTCTTCCCCAATTTTGTGGCCCCCACAGTGTACTGCCATAAATCTGATTCAAGTTCACCCCATTTTGCCTCCAGATCCCATGCCAGCCGTGCCCAAAACTCGTCATCGTACTACGCCCATGCATTACCCACCTGTGATTTGGGCTTTTCGTATCACGTCCATGTACTTGAACATGGCTAAGTAGTACTCCGTACACTTCTCACAGTACACGCTGGGATATATCAGAAATGCCGCCGTCCAGGTTTCTATCATGATGGGAACTCTTAGCTGCTTGTCCAACTCGCATTCCTCCTTCTTGGAACCGTCTTTTGACCGCAACTCTCTATGTAAGAGTTTTAGCATCTCTACATATTCCCCTTTCCAAGTACGCTCTTTTGAGGACAACATTAAACGATCCACAAATGGTTTAGTCACTCCCATGTAAGGCAATTTCCTAATCTTCCATTTCTTGATGTCAGATCCTTCCTTCTTTTTACTGCCTCCACTGATCCCCCCTGTAGGTACCCCTGGGGCCTCCGTTTTGCTTGTATCCCAGCATTGACTGTGAGCACCATCTTTCTCATCTCTATCCATTCCCATGTCTGTTGTGTATTTCCCTTTGCACTACCGCTCCCCCTTCTGACCAAGCGCTAGCATCCACACCCGTGAATACCATTTTAAGAGCAGAAGCCTCCACCTTGTCCTCACCTGGCGCCAAGGTCGGTACCTGTGTAGTTGCAGTCTACCTGTCCAGTGTTTTCTCCTCTTTCCCACTTGTGATGGCCCGTTCTTTGCACACCTGTAAAATACTGGACAACTTATTAGTTAACCCTACCCCCGCTGACTCCAGGCTCCTCATCGCGGAGCTCTCCCTTCTCCATGCTATCCTCCTCATAATCCAAATTCGTTACCCCTAGTGAGTCTTCCAAAAGGCCCCAACTGGGACCAACCCCTATTCCCTATGCATGCTCCGATCCAAACTTTACCGTGGTATTGTGACGCCAGGCGCCCAAGGGGGCGTAGTGACCCTTCCCTGCTGGTCTACGGATGCAATTCGCCTGCTTGCTGTTTCTCGTGTGCTAGAGGCCATTAGAAACCTACCAGCTGCTGGGACCAATGATGTCATCCTGGACCTTCATCCGTTGGCTGCCGGTGTCAGGCGAACCGCGCTGGTCCCAGCCTTCGCTTCTCCACGGTTCTGATGAGCTGCCCCCAGCTCTACCGAGTCCAGAACATTACGCCGCCCCTGCACCTGAAAGAAAGAAGAGAGGACTGGTGTGCTGGTGCACTGCCCCGAACCTCTTCAGTGCCCAATACTCCTGATGATTCTCCATGTCACCGGAAGGCCCCCCAGGAGCAACCTGCCCACCCATAACCACCCCTAAATCCTCTTCCACCAATCCATCCTCCTCTAAGGTGTCCTCCTCTGCACTCCAATCTAGCATGGCTGCAACTATTGCCCCTCCCCTCCCCGCACCCTCCTTCCTTCTCAGCAAAAACGTCTCCTTCCGTTACCTTCCCTGCTCCCGGGCTCCCCATTGCTGGGACCCTCCTCTGCCTATGTAGGCATCCACTTGAGCCATCGAGTCTCATTCCCTACCCCTGGAGGCTTCCTCCCAATGAAAAAATACCAGTCTGGCCTGTCCTCCTCCCATTTGACTGACAATTATTCTAGGCCCTGCTCTTGCCCCCCCACCCCTCTGCTGCCACCTCATGCAAAGCATTCCCAGCCCCCCTCAGACATTCCCCTGCTCCTCTGGGGCTGAGCACTGGGGGATACCTCCTATGGCCCCCAACCAGCTCCCTCCCCCTTCTTGTCATTGTTGAAGTCCCGAAGGGGCTCCACTGAAGTGGGCACCTGTGGGTGCTCCTCCCTCATGCCTCTCATCGAATGAGGGCGGCTCCTCAGATGCCACCTGCTTCCTCCCAATCCTCTTGCTGATGCCCCCATATACGCATCTACCACGTGACAGGCCACCTTGCCTCGGCCAGTCAGTGTGCTCCCCACAGCCCGGGCCTCGGCTGCGCTACTTAAATCAGCAGGCCCAGCCTCCATGCACCCCACCTCCTGCTGGAAGGCCCCATCCTCATACGCCTAACGCCTGCCCCCAGTAGGGCCGCTCCTGTAGTCAAGGAGCGGCCCCTATTGCTCACCTCACTGCATGTGGCCCCTGCCGGCCAACTTATTCTCGGCGGAAAGCACACCACAACAGCCGCAGCTATCCCACAGAGGCCTGGCGAGACAGGCAGGATAGCAAACATCTCTCCTCCCACCACGAGGTCCATTCTCTCGGCCTCCTTCAGCTGCCTCATCACCTCAGCCACACGAATATCGTTCGCCACCATACTCGTGACTATACTTGCATTAAGCACAGGAATAGCTCCTAAAGCCTAAAATATGCCAAATGCGACACATAAACTTTTTCCAATCTACTCTCATGCCACCAGCCACGAGGTTATCTGAACCTAAAATGGTGGCTGATAGCCCATCCAGACCTGGGGTACTTTAGGGCTATAACATAGCCAATACAAAATGGCAGTTGCTGGACTGCACCACCCTGCCGATCTGCTCAGGGGGAAGACTTCCTCCGGTCAGCTGCCCTCAAACCCACTTTGGGAGGCAGCCTTTGCTTGTTCCCCAGACATAGAGACTATTGCTACTGGTCTTTTTGGTGCAGGCGATAACATTATTTATTCACAGGCCCACATGCCTGTTTGGGTAAATGCGACGGTCCTGCAGGGCTGGGATTCTTCGCGTTGGCATTGCTTAGCAACAATGTGATGCGTGAACTGGAACCAGCGTTGTGCTCTGTATTTTAGAAGTGTGCTTCCTCACTCAAAGTTAACAGTGACATGATGAAGGGAAAGTGCTCTTATAAAAGAAATCACACTGAGGCTGGTTTCGGCGGGAACAGTACTAATCCTGCACATATTAGAGATAGTAGTTCCTTTCCTGACACAGCAGTCCAGAAGGAGTGTATGAATGATCCTCAGACATGAAGGTAAGTTATATGTTTATTAGAGAACAAACCGATAGTGTCCTCACGCCACCAGTGTGCCTTCCAACTGACACTCCCCGCTCCCTTCCATCACCACATTCCAGAACCTGTGGCATCCTGTTACTTATGTACAGTTGACCTGGATACCACATCTCCCCTTATTAACTACAATAGTCTTATGAATATTAGAATCAATAAGACGAATACTAAACAAAAAGAGTGTTGTATGCAAAATGATACAGACTCAATAGCAATGGTAGTATAAGTGCACTATCCACTTCTATCAATAATACCAAATATAGTTCTACATAGTACTACTCACTCCACATGCAACAACCCAATATCCCTCCTTTAAAATAAAAACAAAAGAAGAGAATGTTTTTTAACAACATAGTCACTAAAAGCAATTACTCCCCTGACAGAGTATATATAATCACATTACAAAGTCATAATTGTTTTTGGGCAAGTTACCCACTACCACTCCCTGCTCCTTCCGTCGAAGTAGGTGCTCTGATTTATTTTTATCTATTCAGTGTTTTCTATAGCGCGAACATGACCCAAAAACGTAGGTGTCTGAGCGCTTAACAGTTCAACAGCATTCAAATTCAGATGAAATCCAAATCTTTAACACCTACTACAGGGCATAGGCCATCATATAATAATGGCATATGCTAAAACTTACAAATAACACACAATTTAAGATTACTTGACATCAACTAGAATTATCGTAATACAAGTAAAGTCACACTTAAATTTCAAAATAAAATAACTACTGAAAATTACTAGGTATCCACAATGTTTATTGTATTGCATGACAAGTCAAAAACGAGTGTTAGCCCTTCTGGAGGTACCAACCTGCCCCTCCTGAGAACAAAACCAGCATCACCAATGGACAGTTCATCTTTAAATTCCCACAGTTCATTTCAATCATCTCATAATTTGCAAATATCTGACCACCCATTGATGATGAATTCCTTGACCAACACCAAAGTTTCATCTTTCTTATATTTTGATTTCCATTCATCATTTAATGTAGCCACTTTACCATCCTCAATCATTGCCACGCTGTAGTCATCCCACTCCACATTTACCTGTTCACACAAAGGCAAAGGAGAATGTCTTAAATAATCCGGAACATTTTTCCTTTTTCCAGTCAGGTATTCAACATCATATACAAAATCCTGTAACCTCAAAGTCATTCTTGTAAACCATTGAGTAGGCCTGATTATGCCTTTGGATTTGAGAACTTTGACCAGTGGTTTATGGGCTGTACGGAGTTTAAAGCGGATCCCTATAAATCCTGCCTGAATTTTTCCATAGCCCAGACTGCAGCCAACATTTTCTTCTTAATCACCGAGAACTTTTCTTCAGCAGGGAACAGTGAACGGAGGAGTATGCCACAGTGCATTCTTCCCCCATTTCTGACATTTTGGTTAATACTATCCCCAGACCCTTCCCACTGGCATCTATGGTGACAATAGTGCATGCTCCCACTTTAAACCCTTGCAACGGAATAGCCATCTTTATGTCATGCTTTTAGTTTGTAATTTTTCACTCCAACTGAATTCTTGCCTCATCCTTAACAGCTGTCTTGGGCCATGTGTTTCCGTAGCAAAGTGTTTTACAAATTTGGAATAGAATTCCACGAGACCAATGAAGAACCTGACTTCCTCCTTGGAAGTTGGAGCCAGAGCATTATTAACTGTCTCAATGATGCCCTTTTTAGGTAAAATACCATCTCTGCCAACCTTATAGCCAAGGTATGTTATAGATCTCAATGCAAACCTGCCATTTTTTTAGTTCAGTAGTAAGACCCTTGTCAGCTAATTTTCCTACCACCCATTTCAACCTTGAAACGTGCTCTTGTCTATCTTAGTCCATCACCAGTATATCATCCTGGAAGTATTTCACTCCTTCAAGGTCTTTAAAAAGTCTGTGCATCAGGCGCTGAAACACCACAGCCGCTGACACAAGGCCAAACGGCATGCATATGAATCTATAACTCCCAAAAGAAGTGACGTACGCTGTAATATTCCTGCTAGATGGATGCAATTGAACCTGGTGATTGGCTGAAGTTAAATCTATTGTCCAAAAACATTTTACATCACTGTATTGTGAGAGGAGCTTATCAATCTTAGGTAGAACAAACTTGTAAATAATATTTTTATTCAAGTATCCAAGGTTAATGCATAATCGTAATCGGCAATCAGGTTTCCGAGCCACGACTATGGGTGCCAACCATTCTGCGCTCTCTACTGGTTCTATAATCCGTTCACTCTCAAGGACATCTAAATCTTTCACAACGCACCCATGGGTATAGTCCTGACTTTATGACATACTGGTACCACTCCATCCTTTAATACAATTTTGTGGACGAACCCACTCAATTTCCCTACCCTACTGGAAAATACACCAGGATGTTGTTTCCTAATCTCATCTTCCATTGACACAACTGGTTCACTAAGTAGCATTACTTGGTTTTCACTATTGGGCTCACGGGTAATACCTAAAGCCCCTGATCCACCCAAGTGCTGATGGCCTTTTTTCTGACACATACAATTTCCCTTGGGCTGTCCTGTTTTTCATTTCAAATTTAACCTCTCTAAAACCTACATTAGGGTCTTTTCACCTGTAAAGGTAACAGGGTGTATGTCTGTAGGATTCAAATGTTCAACCAAAACTACTGCAAACTTGTCCTCCCACACAGAATGTTGCACAATTGTATATGGTGACCCAGAGTCTGCCACAATTTGTATATGTACCCCACCGATATTCACATAGCACATAGGTTTCTTCCTGGCACTATCGTTCGCACCAAAAACTGCATCTTCAATACTAAGGACGCCTTGATCACTCAAGGATTAATTTTCTCCTTCTACATCTTCCTTGCTACCCATCACACACTTAATAACATTCCTGTCCCCTTTATTATTATTTTTCTTACAAACTTTGGCAAAACAGTCATTGATTCCACAGTATGTGCACTTACATTTAACAGCAGGACAATATTTGTCCCTGGCCCCTATTCCCACATCTAAAACACGCCGGGCGCCAGTCATCCAACTCTGGTTTAATTTTAACTGACTTCTTCCACCCTGGACCCTTGCTACTCCGCCTCTCCACTTTCTTATCATCACCCTTGGGATTCAATACTTTGCACACTCAATCACCACCAATGCAGCCTTGCACACCTTGTAGATACATCTGCCTTCTTTACAATGAAAAACCAAAGGTGGTGATGGACGGAGTGTTGACAATACAAACACTCACCCCCAGTCAACTGATCTGGGTTTAATCCATCACCGTTCTTTAGCTCACTCCGCCACCCCAGTTCAGACATGGCCATATGCAAATCAGTCTGACCCTGTGCCTCATGGGAACAGTCCAGCCCGAAGTGCCAAGCCATGTCTTCCCTGGACCGGAATCAAGCTTCCCAGGACCGGTTTCTGGCATTACAGCCGTCTTCAGCCGGGCTTGCTTGACTCCAGTGGCAAAGTGAGCAAGGGACTCACGTCTGAGCATACCCTGCCAACTTAGGGCGAACAAAGAAAAACCAAAGGTGGTGATGGACGGAGTGTTGACAATACAAACACTCACCCCCAGTCAACTGATCTGGATTTAATCCATCACCGTTCTTTAGCTCACTCCGCCACCCCAGTTCAGACATGGCCATATGCAAATCAGTCTGACCCTGTGCCTCATGGGAACAGTCCAGCCGGAAGTGCCAAGCCATGTCTTTCCTGGACCAGAATCAAGCTTCCCAGGACCGGTTTCTGGCATTACAGCCGTCTTCAGCCGGGCTTGCTTGACTTCAGTGGCAAAGTGAGCAAGGGACTCACGTCTGAGCATACCCTGCCAACTTAGGGCGAACAAAGAAAAACCAAAGGTGGTGATGGACGGAGTGTTGACAATACAAACACTCACCCCCAGTCAACTGATCTGGGTTTAATCCATCACCGTTCTTTAGCTCACTCCGCCACCCCAGTTCAGACATGGCCATATGCAAATCAGTCTGACCCTGTGCCTCATGGGAACAGTCCAGCCCGAAGTGCCAAGCCATGTCTTCCCTGGACCGGAATCAAGCTTCCCAGGACCGGTTTCTGGCATTACAGCCGTCTTCAGCCGGGCTTGCTTGACTCCAGTGGCAAAGTGAGCAAGGGACTCACGTCTGAGCATACCCTGCCAACTTAGGGCGAACAAAGAAAAACCAAAGGTGGTGATGGACGGAGTGTTGACAATACAAACACTCACCCCCAGTCAACTGATCTGGGTTTAATCCATCACCGTTCTTTAGCTCACTCCGCCACCCCAGTTCAGACATGGCCATATGCAAATCAGTCTGACCCTGTGCCTCATGGGAACAGTCCAGCCCGAAGTGCCAAGCCATGTCTTCCCTGGACCGGAATGGCAACAATTTCATTAAAATGGTAAATCACCACATACCCACATTTTCTCTTGGTGTAATAAGCGGCTTTGAGTCCAATTTAGATTATTGAGGTTATTTAATTTCAGAAGTAACTGCACCCAAGACCCGACGCTCACGCCGCATACCAGGATCTCAGACAACTGACTAACGTTGTTGGAATCCTGGCATGCCACGTTCAGCACCAGGTCATGGAACTTAGTACAAATGATGCACAGTGTTGATGAACATCCTCGTGCCAGGTTTGCAGCACGAGGATGTTAACATTCAGGATATTACAACCTCTTCCCCCTTACAATAAAGCAAATACAAATGACAAAAAACAATATATATAAACAAATATATATATAAACAAATATATATATATATATACATATATATATATATATATATACTGAATAACAAGTAAAACAAAATAGGAGAAGGATACAAAATATGAAGAAACTTTTTTTCTTAAAGGAAGAAAAATGTTTCATATGTTAAGACATAACATAGTCATTATATTTTGAAGGTAACTTTCTACATCAAGATTTCAAATCAGATGATGAGACTAGTGTATCATTATTTGTTGCGACAGATTTGGTGTCAGGGACACTTTCAGAACTGGAATGTAAGTCACGAATAAATGTAGGAGATGCATTTTCATAATTAGGAACAGTATCATGCACAAAATGAATCCAATCAGAATCATCTAAATCCTGACTGTAAATTTTAATCAAAGAATCAGCTTGGGAGTCAGAAAGAAGAACAAGTGATCTTTGATTCCACCACCCCTGATAATAAGCATTCAGGACAAGAGTCAATATGAAATTTTATCTGCGATTCTAAGATTGGCCACCAATAGTAAGACTTAATGAGTTGAGAAGTTTTGGATATTGCTAAATGGCCTTGATGAGCAAATTTAATGATGGCATTCCTGATATCAAAAGGTGGAACAAACAAATCATGTCTCATGACCATATCATTAACTAGGGATAATTCGGAAGCAACCATGGCAAATGATTTCGAATTATTGATAGTTTCCTATTTTCTGGCCAACCTTTAACAATATAATCTGAGACCAGTTTGAGATTCTCATCTTTTTCTCGCGCTTTTAACAAGGATTCTTCAGTGATGCTAAAAAGTGAATTAATAGCATCAAGAGTTGCAATTATACATTCTGTGTCTTCCGAACTCTCCTTTTCTGAAAAATCATGCAAAGCCATGCAAGAAAGGCAATCAGCCCCGAAATTTCTTCCACCAGAAATATGTTTTATTACAAAATGAAACTCCTGAAGCTTAGACAGAAGTCTAACCAACCTAGATGATGTTTTTCCAAGACCATTACCAGTTAATAGCTGAGTAAGAGGCTTATGATCTGTGAAGAGTTCAAATTCACGTCCCCAAATGTAATTTTTTAATTTTTCAATGGCCCAAACACAGGCAAGAGCCTCACGCTCAATAGTGCTGTAGTGAGTTTCAGAAGGTTTTAACATCCTTGAGGAAAAAGCTATAGTGTGTTCCTTGCCTGAGACCCTTTGGCCAAGAACTGCTCCTAATCCAGTGAGACTTGTGTTCACCATAATAAAGCATTTTGAGGAGTCATGAAAAGGCTGAAGAGCAGGAGCATCAACAATGAGCTTCTTTACCTGAGAAAAAGCAGAAGAAACTTCCTCAGACCAGTCAAATGTTGATCCTTTGCCCAAAAGAGCACACAATGGCTCAACTGTCTGGGCATATCCTTTCACAAAACGTGCATAGTATTCTGCAAGCCCAAGAAACGATCGAAGGGCATCTTTGTCTTTTGGAGGAGAGGCATGACTAATGGCTTTAATGAGGGAACTTTTTGGCTTAATGCCCTCAGAAGACAGTGTAGGACCCAAATATTCCAGTTGTTGAGCGGCAAATTTGCATTTCACGACCCTGATTGTCATTCCTGCGTCATTTAGCTTGCTGAGGACAGAATGTAAGTTGTTTAAATGTGTCTCCCAATCATCAGCATATACCAAGATATCATCTTGGTAGACCTGAACTCCTGGGATGCTTTTGAAAAGGTTGTCCATGATTTTCTGAAAAACTCTGGCTGCTGAAGCCAGGCCAAAGGGTAATTTAAGATACTTAAAGACACCAAATGGCGTAACAAAAGTGGTAAACTCCTGAGAATCAACTGTCAGAGGAACCTGATGGTAAGCTGACCGAAGGTCAATGAGTGGAAAAAAATGTTGCCCCTCCCAAATTGGCTAGAAGTTTGTGGATTTTGGGAAGGGGGTGGCAGTCAACGAGTATGTTTTTATTTAACGTGCGCAAATCCGCACATAATCTGACCTCACCAGATTTTTTTCGGACAATAACAATGGGAGAAACCCACTCAGAGGAATCAGATGGAGCAATTACACCCTCATCACACAATGCTTTAAGAACAGATTTTAGTTCATCTTTGGCGCTAAGAGATACAGGACGAACCTTATGAACAACAGGTTGGGCGTCAGATTTCCACCTAATTTGATGTTGGAAGCCTTTAACAGTTCCTAACTTTTTTGCAAATAAATTTGGAAATGTATCTAGAACCTTTTTAATGTCAGATGAGTGGTCTGTGAGAGAAAATAAGTCTGTTTTGGGATGAAAGTCATTTCTAGAGCCAGCGGGAATGTAACGTTGAGGAGGATCGCCTAAAGAAATAGGATTGTCAGAACCTGGGAAAAGGCACAAACCCATTTTTGCCAGATCTTGCAAACCTATAATGTTGCGTCCTTTAACTGCAACGTACACCTTTGTAAAAATTGACCTTCCTAAACATTCAAGTCTATAATTAAAGTAACCTAGCATATCTATGTCGAACTCGCCAAAAGCCTTTGGGTTGACATCCGTTGGAGATAAAGAAATAGATTCTTCCCATTTTTTGTGGAACATTACATCTGAAAGAATGGTTATAAGGGAACCTGAATCAGCCACGATGGTAATTTCGATATTGCCAAAGAATGCAGTTCCCAATGGGCCTTTGACACATTGAGGAGTGGAAATAGAATTACATTCAATAGAAACTACCATGTCTTGAAAGTGATCAGAGATCTTCCCGGTGTGGCGTTGAGTAGTTCGGTTACCTTGGTAACCAAAATGCTAGAAGGAAGATGGCCGCTGAGGTGGGAGCGTATGCGCTTGGCGTAGGAGCGCAAGCATTGGAGGGACGTCAGTTATGAAGTGTGGACGTCACTTGGAAACACCGGTTGCTAGGGGCGTCACCGGCAAACGAAAGCAGTGACGTGGCATCAACCTCCTCCAAAAGAAATAGCCGGAGACTCCTCCAAAATTTCCAGGTAGTGGCAACCACAACATGCTGGGAAGGCAAAGAGAATGAAAACCCATGAGCGTGGAAGTCTTCCGTTCGGGGCAGGAGAAGATATTAACTCCGTAAAGCTCGGCAAATTCTTCTGAAATAAAGTTGGTGGGTGCAGTCTGTGGGGTAACCTCCTTGTCAACAAATGTAATAAGAGGCTTTAAGTCCACTTTAGATTATTGAGGTTCTTTAATTTCAGAAGTAACTGCACCCACGACCGTGCGCTCACGCCGCATACCAGGAACTCTGACAACTGACTAACATTGTTGGAATCCTGGCATGCCGCGTTCAGCACCATATCGTGGAACTTAGTACAAATGATGCACAGTGTTCATGAACATCCTCGTGCCAGGTTTGCAGCACGAGGATTACACTTGGATACTTGCATTATTAGAATGCATCACTATCTGATCTCTTATGAGATAGTCATGCAAGGCACCAAATCTACACATAATTGTCAGTTTCTTGAGAGCAGCTACATAGTCCTCTACTGACTCCATCTTTACTTATTTCCTTTGGAAAAATGAATACCGTCAACAGCAGCACAAACAGTTGGTTTGTAGTGAGCATCTAGATCTTCCAGGGCATCTTTTAATGCATCTGTACTGTCAGCAGGTCTTGTTTTTTTCTATCTGTTCGAATACACGAAAACCCTCTGGCCAAGACTCGGCAAAGTGTTCTTTCCAGTCTGGTCATTTTAATAAAGGATCACCAGGTTGTGGACGAAATGGCTTAAGTGGAGCGAGGCCACAATTCTGGGAACTCATTACTTGAGATTGAATAGCTACACAGTATAGTAAAAAAGGCACCCCATGTTATAAAAGACTCTAATGATACAAAACAATGTACACTCCACAACAGTATAGAACGCCCCTATAATACAGGTTTAAAATTGCAAATCGCACACCAAAATCTACAACAATGTTTTTTACTCCAGGTGTTTGTGTGCGAGTCACCCTGGATACGTACTGTGACACTACATACACTCCAAGATAATCCTATTCATAACTGATGTGAGCAGTGCTCAATTAAAATAAAGGTGTGCGGATCATTGAGATGCGCACCCACCCTGTAGCAGTACATTACTAAGCATTAAAATTATCCCTCTTCACTGTGTGCAATGTAAGTACAATGCTGTCAGAATAAGGCGTGTGTATTACTGTGATGTGCACCAAATTATCTGAGCTAAACACTCAGGGTTTCTCTTAAATATTACTGATCACAGTAACTCACCCCGAGTGAAACTGATAATATAAGGTGTGCTAAACACTGTGTCGCACACAATCATTAGTACCGATTGCTGAGGGATGATCACTCCCTCACAAAACAACTGACTGGTCATGGGGACTCCAATGCACCTTAAAAGTTGCAGCGGAGCATTACTATGCAATTCCAAGATGGTGTTGACACAGACGTGAGCGGGCAGCCGTCACTTGTGGTCGTATGCAAGGCAAACGTAACCTGTCACAAGCCACTGAAGATGTCACTGCGTGGCTATTGCATCACTGGCAGGGATGTCACCACACTACCAGGCTCTCAACAGTGCATCGGGTTCTGCTGCAACCGATGGTTGGCACGAGATCAAGCGTGAGCAATACTTCCAAGAATACTTAGCTCGCTGCCGGTCCCGCACCTTTCACAATGCAACATCTCAGCTGGCCAACCAGGGACAACCACGATCATGCTCCTCAACACACCCCAACAGCAGCTCCAGGAATACCACTGTATACACCACTTAACAGCGCCCTCAAATGTCTTATCACCTGCTTGCTCTCACTGCAGGCGCTCAGGTCCATCCAGGAATTAAGTGAAGAAGAAAGGGCTCCCACTTATCACCAATTTGCAGGAATGACGCTCCGACATGAAGGTAAGTTGTATGTTTATTAGAGAGCAAGCCAGTAGCATCCTCACGTCACCAGTCTACCTTGCAACTGACACTCCCCTCTCCCTTTCATCACCACATTAGAGAACCTGTGGTATTCAGTTACCTAGGCACAGGTAACTTGGATACCACATGGGGGATGACAATTTTTTTAATGTATACCGGAAGAGGAAGCCTTAATGTCTACCTCTCCATAAGGTAACTAGGGGTCTTCTTTTCAGAGAATGGCCATATGTGGAAAAGACAGAATCACCTTTATTCCTGTCTAGAAGGTACCCTCTTCATAATTTCTCCAAGGAGTTTCCTTCCTTAGTAAAGGTTGACTTCTTGATAGCAGGTTAGCTTCCAGTTGAACTATAATTTCAGAAGACGTCTCCCTCCCTGACCAGGTTAATAAGTAGATGGAAGGCACAGTCAAGAGGGCTTATCTGCAATTAACTTTGCGATTAGGGCTGAAGCCTACACCACCTATACTGTCCAGTCTTTGTTGTATGAGTTCCAAGCCTTACCAGAGGAGCTGCAGGCTGTCAGAGATGGTACGTCCTGAT
This sequence comes from Lissotriton helveticus, assembly GCF_964261635.1. Taxonomy (NCBI): domain Eukaryota; kingdom Metazoa; phylum Chordata; class Amphibia; order Caudata; family Salamandridae; genus Lissotriton; species Lissotriton helveticus. The sequence continues at coordinate 357,790,069 of NC_136061.1, forward strand.
TGGCAACCATGGACAATTGCTTTTTGATGTCACAATCGACTCTCTGTTGGCAACTGCAGCAGCTTCTGGACCATGATATCTGCTGGACGCCTTGTTTGGGTGAGAACATAGAAGGCAGACAACTCTCAGAAGACCCTTTTGCCCCATCCTCCCATCAATGGGGTTAAGCTTTTTGGTTTTCAACTTGGGGAGATGGTCAAAAAATCCAACAAGGACTAGAAACTTCTCACCCAGTGAAACCTCCTTACAAGGGCAGGGATTTGCCTTTCGGAGAGAGATTTTGGAAATGACATCAGGAAGAGGGACCGGCCGGTGCTTTTGAGGGTCATGGGCTGTGGCACTCCCTTTCAAGACAAATCCTGCAATGACCGCCTGCCCCTCCACCCAACCCAAGAGCATGACCACTAGGAGGTGGTAGGGGAAGAATCAGTTCATTGTTGTGGGTTTGTGAAGCAGATGTTTTGCACACATGGGTGCTCCAGCTGTTGCGAGAAAGAGGATTTCAAGATTGTTTTCTTCTTCTCCAGGAGACATCTTTATTCAAACGTCAATCCCTCACAGTCCAGAGAAAAAGGAAGTCAGGATCTCCTGGCAAAATGAGCAATCATTCCAGTTCCAAAGGAGAGTGAGGCCAAGGTTGCTACCCACTAATGTTTTTAGTGCAAAAAAGTTCAGGAGATTATCAACTTATCCTGGATCTCAAATTGTTAAACCTATACATTCCTTATCAAAGGTTCAAGGTGGTGAGTCTACAGAATATCCTACCTCTCAGTTGTCCTGGTGATAGAGCGCGCAGGTCTCCCGACCAACAAATTTACCACATACGTATCGGGCCCATAAACTTCAATTCACCATATTCATTAATCGGGCGACCATATACTCTACTACCAGTAACCCTTGTTCCTTCCTATTTTATTTCCAGTGTACCCGACTTACCATTCCACCGTTACGGGTACCTAAGATCACAATGGATCAGGGAGCTAGCTGTAAAAGAAAGGCAGACACCAAAATACTTATACTTTATATATTCTATTTGTACTTTTATAATAACCACAAACTCAAGAAGTTTTGAAAACCTTTATCTAAAATTCTTCAATCTCAGAAAGCATAAGGTTCACAATGAACAAACAGTCGATAACCAAGATCATAAAGAGCACATATCCATAAAGGAAATAAATGAAACCAACCATTTGTGAGTCTAAAGGAAGGTAAGAACAAGGAACATGCTAGGCAGCAGTTTCAAAATTTAGACTTAATATGGAGAGACTAAAGGACGGGGAAGAATAAAGAGCATACTAGAATTTCACAGTGAAATATTTCCCCATAAAGAGGAACTATAGGTAAAGTGCAGTAGACCATACTAATAAACCGGTGCAATTACTTGAATCGACTAAATAATGGGTAAAGACAAGGAACATCTATGTATCATGAACTGAAAAGGAAATGACCTTAAAGGATGGGTAAGAAAATGGAACATGCTAGAATAACAACAAATAATGTATGACTGGTTCATTTAGAGGTGCGAAAAGCATGGAAAGTCAAATATGCAAGAGTATGCCTTTATTGAAGCAAAAGAAAGGAAATATAGAAGGTGCAGAATAGACTTTTTCACCACTATAATTACCTAGAGTGGTGTGAAGACCAACCCTGGCCACGGGTCAGTTAAGGACGGGAAAGGAACCCAAGGAAGGACAGTCACCAGAAGGACAGCAAGGACGAAAAGGACACCCCAGGACAGGACAGGAAACCCAGATTAGGAGCAGGACAGGACCACCAAGGCACGACCAGCACCCGCAGTTCAGAAGCAACGCCTGCGCTCCACCCTCTCTGCAGCTATCAGTCAAAACCCAGATTGGGTTATCGAATTCCCCAGCAAAGTGCTCCGCCAGCACTTAAGGTTCTCAAAATCCCCGCTTGAATCTGTGGAAATTATGGACAGAGTGCTCCGCACCCCTCTGTATCAAGTCACCTATTGAGTGCGTTGGGTCAGTGACAGGTCAGCTATTCGGACAAGTCGGACAATTTCTCTAGCTAAACCTAGGCTAGTTATACTGTTTTTGGGTCAGTGTACCACCCCCCAAATGTTGCAAGTGTAAGAATTCCCAATTTCGATTGGACCACAAGTAAGCCAGGTTAACACACCAATCACATTTCACCTTTACAAGACTTCATTAGCATACTCTGGGACCGCCTATTGAATTTGGGGTTCCCATGAGATGTTCTACAGAATACAATGGAATATATACAATTGTAGCTTTTGCAGGACAGTTCAGCTTCGTTCTGCTGGGTCGCAGGTCACTTTCTCAGGAGCATCTTGGCTGTGGCTGCCAGTTGGCTGAGTTCCACTGTTACAAGGTTTTCTTCCCTCTGCCAGGGTGACATGCGCAGTAGGGACTTCTAAGATGGGGTTTGCTTCCCTCCCAGGCCCAAGAGTTACGATACATGAAAAGTAAGCGAAAACACATTAGAAATACAAGAAAAAATGAATACACTGTATACCGTGAATAGATACTCTATACCCCTTACTTTATAATAACTATAGCATTAGTGTTAGAGGCACACGAACAGTAGCGCAAAAGCAGCAGCGCAAGCTTCGGCATGTGAGAACACAAAGCGGCCATCTTAATGCTAGTGCGCAAGTGCAAAAGATTCCCACCAGAACTGCGAGTACGTCACGTCACGTGATTGTGACCAACGCATGCGCAGAAGAAAACCCCGCTAAGCAGCGGCCATTTTTATGACAAGCGTTGTTAAGGTTAATACACACATAAGCAAGCGTCTCTGGGACACCCAAAATGTCAGAATAAAGGGAAAATTAGTAAGACGAACAGGTTGAGTTAATTTATTATAGTTATTCGAGGTTCATAAGTACGAGCAAGTCGCGTAACGTGCGAATCCTTGCTCCATCAATCCCCTCTTTGATGATATTTACTATCATCACAAAACAATAGAACCAGATGCCAACTTTCACAATTTGCCCAATTCAATCTCTTCCACCATTCGATTCAATTTTTCTTTCGTCTCTTTGTTAGGGTGAGAATTTTTCACCCTTTTATAAATCTGATTATTCAGTTCTTCTAATTCAAGTTCATCCACATTCCGTTTCACGCCTCTCTTACTCACAGTATATTTCTTTTGGTGTTTGCGACATTTGCAACAGACAAATATGAGGAATATGACAAAACCTATTCCTGCAATTGGCATCAGTACCTTAAACAACAAACTTTTACCTGAATTGGAAAACCAATGTCCTACAGCGGAGAGACCATCAGTAAGTCTCTTCCAGGCACTATCAACCTCCAGTGGTTTAAGTTCCTTTTCCAAATTAGTAATGTTCCTCACATACCTTTGGATTCCCACGCTTTTATCAGGTATGTAAGTGCAACAATGTTGCGCTTTCAACATTCTGCAGACTCCGCCCTCTTTTGCTAATAAGGTGTCCAGGGCAAGTCGGTTCTGCAAAACCATAGATCTGATCGCAACCATTTCGGTATTGATCATCAGAAATCCACTAGCAGTGTCAGTAGATAACCGATCCACTACTGTTGACAATTTGCAAATTCTGTGTGTGTTCAGAACCACACCCACTGCAGGTATCAATGCACTAAATATACTACCCATTATTTCCCCTATACTTTCTCTTTTACTACGTACTAAACCGTTAGTGCTTTCACTGCTTCCAGCAATTTCATTCACGTGGTATATTTTCGGGAAGACAATTCCAAAATAGCAGCTTCCATACCAGTGATCCGGCAATTTGAAATAGGCCTTGTTTCCACATATGTAATAAATTCCGGGAAACACAGGTTCTGACACATTTTTGAAACCCCAACCTCCAATTACCTTATAATTGTGTTCGCATTGACTGGAACCAATGAAAATGTTATTATAATAACTAGTCTTTTCTTGGTGAAGACAAAGTTTCCCTTTCCTTTCGAAATCCAGCAACAAAGCAGGATTAGCCCCACCATTTGAGGTGCTTCCCATGTTTTCAGCCCATTTAGGAATTCTCTGCCTTTTATCATTCGCCTTTCTTTGGAAACTTTCCCTTCTTTTCTCTGCCATGTTCAGAAACATTTTCTCTTGTTCATGTAATGAACAGGTCAAGTTATCTCAATGTGCTTCACCTAAATCTATAGTACCTATAGTCAGAAAATATTCTCCCATATAACGTGACACATCACTTTTCGTATGTACAGGGTTCAGATTTCCACGTATAGGAAGTTCAGAAAATATCACGTCTGAGTTAGAGTAATAGTACTGTAACGGTCCTCTCTTATAGAATAAGCTAGCTAAAATACTACAAGAAATTCCATATGTCAATGGCAGGTGATGGTATGTCACTCCCTCAGCTACAGAAGTAGGTAGCTTCATGCAAACATAACAGTCTTCTATTTCCATAGCTTCTACATAATGCACTAAAAGGTTTGCAAATACGTTTAAATGAGTCCTGTTCTTAATTCCGTGATAATGTAGTCCTTCCTCATCTGGTGCTTCTAAGTACATTTTAGTTTGTCTAACGCTAAGTGCTTTCTCATGTCCATCTACACTTTGTGGTGTCAGTTCGTCAGTGTCTTTTGCCATACTCTTTGTAGAGTCAGATTTTTTTTTTTTTTTTTTTAAACCTTTATTGTGCAGAAATTGCTCACAAGTACGGGCCTACAACCCATCGGGCCGGCCACCACAATTATAGAAGCACAATGGTCAGGACAGAAGCTCCAGCAGGGTACCACAGTAATCCAAACGGGAATCAAAGGCGAAAAGCCACAGAGCAACCACCACGAGCAGGATGAGAGAAGGTTGATTTTATAATAGAAGAAGGGGTATAGCAGAATGATGGCAATCATTAAGGTCCAGAGGGCCGTGGTGGGCCGCGAGCAAGCAGTAATACAGAATACAGGAAAATTCAAAAATAACAGTTACATTTTAACAAAGGCAGAACGTGAGTCCCACATTAGTAAGCAATTGCAACCGCTGCCCAGCGCCCACCCACCACTACGAGAACACACAATGATACAGAGAACGGAAAATAGGCTTACAAAACAAAGAGCCCTCTGCTACAACAACCCAGGGGAGGGAAGAAAAAAAAAGGGGGGGGAAGGGAAAAAGGAAAAGGACATCGGGAAAAAGGGGGGGAAGAAAGAACGCGGCATCACGCATGCGCCCCATGGCAACAAAGCACTCAAAAATAGACCGGCACAGGGAACCAGTGGTAACAGGAGTAATAGATGCATAGTAAACCGTGACGGCAGGGAGACCAGAAGGCCCATGCTAGCAAAAAACACCCCAGGGGGCCCACATGCAGACACCGCGTCCCGAAAAAAGGGATACATAAGAGCCATAGAACCAAAAAAGGAAAAGAGGGGGAAAAAACAAAATGACAGACCCCCCCCACCCCGCACACCCCACCCTGCACCCCTGCAGAAGGCTATGGCCTACCCCCCAGCAGCGTGCCTGTCGCCCTAACTGGAAACCCGAAATATAGAAGAATTAAAAGTAAAGAAAGAACCACAAAGACAAAAAGAAGAAGGGAAAATAGGGAGACAACGACGGGAGAGGAGCCACACAATCAAAACCATCAGCTCCCACCCCCCCGTCCGAACACACTCAGTGCCCACGGGAAGATAGTAATTACGAGGATAAGCTCCAGGAACATGAAGGAGAATCGAACATAGTCATACAGTCACAAACGGATCATCCGACCATACCGCAAAATAATAGTCCACCGAGGCAAGTTCATCTCAACCCTGTCCTCGTCTATCCAAAGCCGTAGGCATCCAACGCACCAGGAACCAGATCATGAGGAACCAGAGGCGAATAGCAGGGAGTCCCATCGTCAATCCACACAAGTCATATCGATTTCGACCCAGATGAACAGGAAAAGACGGTAACCACCGCAGGTAATGCAGGCACAGTTCCGCCGACAATAGGTGGAAAGCCGTTTCGGCGGAGCTACCACAGGATCTTCGTTCGGCCATTCGAGGCAAAAAAGGAATGGGAGATCCAACGAGACCGGTCCGGACGGGACCCAGCCGGCGGACCCCCAGCACAGGAGAAGTCACATGATGATTGAGAGCAGCGGGTATCCGTATACCCAAACAAGCGGCAGCCGCTGGGTCCACGACCTCCAGGAAAGTCCCAGCAGCACACAGCAGCGATGAAGCCGCACACATCGGGGGGGGCCCAGCAGGCCCGGCAAAATGATCATCATCCAGTCCAGCGATAGGTGCGGTCACGGAAGCACTCCAGGAGCGCAAGGCGGCGAGAATGTCGCCAAGCGTAGGCTCACCTTTACGGTATTCAGCAAACGAGCCATGCGGCGGACCAGCGTCGCCAGTCTCGGCCAGGCTGAGAGACAGGGAGCCGGCCGCCATCTTGAAAGCCCGGCGGGGCCGCGGCAATCTCCGACCCCCGTCCGGCCACAAGCGGGGTCACACAGGATACAGCCGACCACAAGCAGAGGCACCCCCAGGGCGGGAAGGCGGGCCACCAGGATAAGGAGGGTCGCTGGCTCCCCCACGCCACCGGCTCCGTTCTCCGAGTCCGGGCGGAGGGACTCAAGATGGCCGGACAGGAGAACAAAGGGGAGACGAGCCACATACACGGTCAACCCCCGTCCATGGAAGGCAGCGCCTCAACACCAGGCCGCAGGATCGACGGTCCAGGCCCGGAGAGCCGTCACCGGTCTAATTGCACATCGGCCTCTCCGACCGAGCCCACACCTCCACCAAGGGCCGGCAACAGCGCTCCGCCTGCTCCGGAGGCCCCGAAGCAAACAAGGGCGCAGCTCAGGATCCGCGGCACCTAGGAACAGACGGAACAGACGGTAAGTGCCAGCGAAATGTCTTAGTTCCATAGTCTACCAAAGAATACTTCCCGGGGCAGGATAAGACACAGGATAGACGTTTCAGGCAGGAAAGCGAACGGAGCCGAGCTAAAACGCGGCCATCGCGGACGCGAGCTTGGCTCCTCCCCTGTAGAGTCAGATTTAGTATCTTTACTCATCATATAAGGAATAGTAATTGTTAATCCTATCCATAATATTAGTACTAAAGCTACACTACATACACATACTTTGCAGCATGTTTTACAACAATTGCGTCTAGGTCTTCCATTCACACTTGAATCAGACATTTTTGCTCAAAAGAAGCTTTCCAACCCCTCTTTGTAACTTTACACAGGTTGCTTACACAGGGCAACTTCAGGTTGGTTCTTCTTCTTCGGTAGACTGGTCAGTAGTCAGTTCTTCGTCATTCTCATCACTTATCTCAAGATCCTCAAATTCCTCCAACACCAGGTAAGTCCATTCAGGATCCTGATACTTTTCGTTCAGTCTTTTTATTCGGGCACTTCTTCGCTTAGTGCTTTCTCCAGGTGGCTCTGTTTTATTGGAAGCTTGTTTCCTTTGCTCAAGCTTCTCCTCTACTGTTTTCAGTCTCAGTCTCAGTCTTTTGATGTACCTTGGTTCTCTATTCTTTTTCTTGAATCTTTTAACTGGCACTGTTGTTTGGCTTTCTTCTAATGCTCTTTTATTTTCGTTTAGTTGTGGCACTTCTGCTTCTTCTTTCTCTCTTTCTATCTGACTAGTTCCAGGTCTTACTTCGGTTTCTTCTGCCTGGTTGCTAAGCTGGCCTTGTTCAGGTGTATACTGGATTTGATTTTTGGACGTTTCAATTTCTGTGTCCTGAACACTTTCGTCTTTTCTATCTGATCCTGTTCAAGCACTTCGAACCTTTGATTTTCTTCCGCTTGAACTTCCGCCCTAATTTCTATCTGTCCCTTTTCAATCTCTGGAGTTCTTGGAGGTGTGTCAATAACCTGTTCTGTCCCTATCTGACCTTCCTCCTCATCAGATTTGACATGGATTTCGATGATCTGATTATCTCCTTCTATTCCTGTCTCCTCCTCACTATCCCACTCTCTGTCTGCATATGTCTGGCTTCTGGTTCTTATCGGATCTACAGTCAGGTCGATCACTGGGATCCATTCATTTTGACTGGTGCTCGGTTGTTCATCATCAGCTACCTCAGGACCAACATCTGGAGACCCCTCAGCTGGACAACCTTCAGCGTCAGTTTCTTCGTCTTCGGTTACTTTCTTTGTATGACTGGCATGGATCCACTTTGGTACTCCTGCACACTTCACCGCTGTCGTGGTCACCAGAATTACTTGTCTTGGCTTCCCCCACTTCGGTGCAAGGCAACTCGATCGGGTGTGCTTCTTAAGTACCACCCAGTCACCTGGATTCAGTTTATGGATTGGAGTTGCTGGCCTGGCGACGGCGTCTTCCCCAATCTGGTGAGAGATAGAACGCACTTGGTCACCCAGTTGCTTGCAGTACTCTAGTACCAAATCATCAGAAATGCTCATCAGTTTGTGTCCTTGTACCCATGCTTGTCTCATTACTCTTCCCATCAGGATCTCATGGGGACTCAGGCCTGTTTTTCGGTCTGGAATGCTTCTGATTCCCATCAGTACAAGAGGTAAAGCCTCTATCCAGTTCATGCCAGTAGATTCACACATCTTTCCTAGTCTCGACTTGATAGTGCCATTCAGTTGTTCCACCACTCCAGAAGCCTCTGGACGATATGCACAGTGCAGTTTTTGAGTAATTTTGAATGCTCCACAGATTTGATCGATTATTTCATTCTGAAAATGCCCCCCTCTGTCTGATTCAATGGTGACTGGAACCCCGTACCTAGGTATTAGTTCTCGTAATAACAATTTAGCTACAGTGATGGCATCATTTTTCTTGGCCGGGTAAGCCTCTACCCATTTTGAAAACAGGCAAACAATGACAAGGACGTACCTCATTCCTCTACAGGGGGGTAACTGAATGAAATCAATTTGTAATCTTATAAAAGGGCCTTCTGCTTTTCCAATTTTTCCCAGGGCAACTACTGTTTTCTTCCCAGCATTGTATTGCTGACATGTCAAACACCTCTGGCAGAGCCTTTCTGCTACCTTCCTGAATTTCGAATTGAACCATGTCTGTTTGAAGACACGAACCATGGCATCCCTACCAATGTGCGTATTTCCATGTATTAGCCGGGCCATAGGAGTAAGCAAGCTGTCAGGCAGCACAGGCATACCATCAGGGCAAACAATGACACCATCCTCATTTCTCTGCTGACAACCAAACTTTCTCCATCTTCTCTTTTCCTTTGGTCCTGCTGCAATCTGTAAAGCTCTCAGTTCCTCCCATGTTGGCACATTCTCAAACACCATAAGTTGGCAGCTGTTTCCATTTCCCCCCAATTTAATATTGACTAACATTTGATGTCTTTCACAATGTTGGGCCAGTTGGTCAGCATATCGATTACCTACTGTCACATTGTCATCGCCAGATTTGTGAGCAGTACACTTGACCACTGCCAATTCTTTTGGTAACTGGATTGCTTCCAGTAATTCTTGTACCACCTTTCCATTTCTGATAGGAGTACCTGAAGAAGTCAGGAACTCTCTTTGCAGCCACAATTGGCCGAAGTCATGCACAACCCCGTAACCCTACTGGCTGTCCGTATATATGGTTACTCTTTTATTCTTCCCAACTTTACAGGCTCTGGCCAATGCAATCAATTTGGCTACTTGTGCAGACTTTACTCCAAATAGATAGGATGCTTCTACAGCACGGGATACTGTGACTACAGCATAGGCAGCACTTAAGCCTCCATTCTCGTGTCTCAAACATGAGCCGTCTACAAACAGCTCGTAATCTTCTACAGGTAGGGGCATTTCCTTGATATCTGAGCGTGGTTTAGTACTAAATTCTGTCAGGTCAATGCAGTCATGCTCGACTTCCCCCTTTGCTTCTGCAATCAATGAGTCTGGTAATAGGGTAGCTGGATTCAATATGTTACACCGAGTAATGGTTACATTTGCTGCACCCACAAGGATTCTCTCATACTTAGCCGACTAGGTGTGAGGTACTGGGTTTTAGTTCTGGTCAGTAAAATTACAACTGCATGTGGAACATACACAGTTACAGGGTGTCCCATAATGATGCATTCGCTCTGTTCGAGACTCATGCAAGTTGCAGCTACTGCTTTCAGACATCCAGGTAATCCAGCGGCCACTGGATCCAAAGTAGCAGAAAAATATGCTACTGGACGTCTAGTCAAGCCATGCTCTTGAGTTAGGACTGACAGTGCACAATTGTCTCGTGTATCACAAAACAGTGCAAATTCCTTTGAATAGTCAGGCATTCCTAAGGCGGGGGCTGTACATAGACATTCTCGTAATTTTGTGAATGCTGTCATGCCTTCCTCATCCCATTCTACTGGGTCCTTTGCTCCTTTCCTTGTCATTTTTATCAATGGCTTTGCTAGGACTGCAAATTCCACAATCCACTGTCTGCAATATCCTACAACCCCAAGGAACATCCTGATCTCGAGTGTTGGGTAACTGCATGTTTCGAATTATCCTAATTCTTTCTGAAGTAACTTTCCTGATACCCTTCTCTATCTGGTGCCCCAGATATTTTACTGAAGAGGTACAGAACTGTAGTTTGTCAGTTGATACTTTGTGTCCTCCTTCACTTAAGTGGTTCAGTAAGGCAATGGTGTCAACAACACAGTCTTTCTGACGCCACCAAGAGGTCGTCTATATATTGCACCAAAACTGATTCTCCAGGTAAAACTAAGGATTCAAGGCACTTTTTCAGAATCTGATTAAATATTGAGGGGCTTTCTGTGTACCCCTGGGGGACGCGATTCCAAACAAACACGTGACTGTCGAATTCAAATGAGAAAAGAAATTTGCTGTCTGGATGCAATGGGACTGAAAAGAATGCGTGACATAAATCAATAACGGTGAACCATTCAGCATCCCATGGAATCTGATATAAAATCACAGCTGGGTTCGGAACAATAGGACAGCAAGGAACAACAATTTTGTTTACCTTTCGTAGGTCCTGCACTACTCTGTACTTACCGCTAGGTTTCTTGATTCCAATTATCGGGGAGTTACATGGACTACTCAACACCTTTTGTATGATGTTTGCTTCTAGCAATCTTTTTATTTCAACGGCAACTCCTGCTTTTACTTCTGCACTCATTTTGTATGGTTTAGTATTCGGCTAAACTGCATCTTCCTTTATGGCTATTTTAATTGGGTCAACATGTGCCATTAGTCCTACATCTTTTCCAGTAAAATCCCATACATCTGGTTTTACTGTCTGTTGGAGTTCTTCAGGTAAGTCTTGTATGGTCAGTCTTTTAATTTCTGAGTCAGGTCTTATTAGCATTAATTTGTATATTCCATCTTCGTCTGGGGTTTGAATTTCGACGCCTTTTGGTGTGCAAAAGATGGTGCAATTCATTTTACACAGCAAATCACGTCCCAATAGGTTTACAGGACTGGAATCACAGACAACAAATCTATGCATTTCTTTGAAATTCCCTATTGTAATCTCCATGGGCTCGGTAACTGGGGTACTAATCAATTGATTAGATACGCCCACTACTTGGATCGCTTCTCCCGAGAGGGGTAGGTTCGGAACGTCTGCTGTTCTTACAGTAGAACGGGTAGCCCCAGTGTCCAACAGAAAGGTGACATCATTGCCTTCAACCTTTCCTTCAATGTATGGCCCCGACTGGTCTACCGGCAAGGAGGCGCCAAGTACGCACTCCTCGTCCTCCCCCCTCAGGCACCGTCAGTAAGGTTCATCACAGAGGAAGGTGTCATTCAACAGAAATTGCGAAGTTGCTGCATTTCTATCCTCCTTTCCTCCCCAAATTTCTATGTCTTCACCCTGCTGTGCTTTTCCCTTAAAATTCGGTCTAGGTGCTCGGGGCAACTGATTCGTTTTTACCTGTTGCTGGGTCTTTCTTGGCTTTTCATTCTGCGTCTGTGGATTTAAATCATTAGTTTGGGGGTTACTATTTTGTGGGGATGGACACTCGTCTCTCCAGTGCCCTATCTGTCCGCACCCGTGACAGGGGAACTTCTTTTTGGCTTCCTCTCGGCTCATTTTTACTTTGGGCTTCCCTCCACCCCCAGAACCTTGGTTTTGGGTATTAGTATTCATTTTATTTAACTGCTTTTCTTGTTGCTCAGCTAATTTTACTTGTGCCCACATGACTTTTTCCTTTAAGGCCTTTCGTTTGTCAGCCATCTCATCCTCGCAGTACTTGGCGTACCTTAAAACCTCATCTATTTTCTTAGACTGCCAACACATTTTATTGTCTTTGATCCATTGGCAAATTTCAGGTCTTAAACTGTTTACAAACCTGTAAATGAAATGGGTCATGTCCTTCATCTCAATGTTATCTATACTGCTGTACGTTTTGAACACCTGCAACAGTCTTTCATAATCGGAATGCACAGTTTCATCCCTATCCTGGGTAGTTCTATCTATTCTGGTCCAATCAGTTTCCTTTGCAGGCACCTTTCCTTTCAGATGTAACATTACCTGATTGTATTTGTTCATTACATCATCAGAAGGAGCCCCTGTGAGAGGGTCCCTCGGGTATTCCTTACTAGGCCAATCAACAGCAATTTTACATTCTGTCCACAAATCTACGGGAACCACGATATCGAAAAACCCATCCAAGTCTTTCCACAGGCATTTTTGTACCTTCACAAATCTTTCTACCTGCCTGTACCAATCCACGGGTTTCTCTCGTAATTTCGGAAAGTCATTGGTAAAGGACACAATATCCTGTCTGGACCATGGAACGTGCACATATTTTCCACCTGGCACTTCTCGCATCTGATATAATTTTTCTGCTTTGTCTGCCTCTTTTAAGACATACTCAGAAGTCATCTGTTTGGATCTAATCTCCTCCTTTTTCTTTGCCCACCTGGCTTTCCACTTTTCTAGTTCTCCCCATTTTTGCAACAGATTCACTAATTCTCTGATCTGTACCTTCTTCCCTGATACATTCATATTTTCCAGATCTTTGTCTGAGAACTCTGCTCTGTAAGGTTTCTGCAATGATTTAGATTTCCCAATATCAATTCCCATACTAGCCGCGGTGTCCACTAACTTCTCATGGAACACCCTAGTATTACGAGTGATGCTCTTACAGATAAACAGCAATTCTTCTTCAGAAAAAGTATTTAGTCTGTCTAACCCTACATTCCCAGTCATCAGTTCTTCCAATTCTATTCTTAATTTGTAAATATCTAGGGGATTCGACGGGGAATTTGGTTTCTCTAGTTCTCGACTCCATCTCTCGATTTCCTCAGGAGTTACTACAGTGGCACGTTTAGTACCAGAAGCTGACCCAATCTGCACTTCTCCTGAACTGAAAGGAGTGTTCCTTCTCTGTGAACCCCTTTCCAGCTCCCTTACTGGCAAATCCATCAAGGAAATTACAGATTCGCATTCACTTGCCTGATCATCTACAATTAAGGGCTCTTTTCTTGGCTGTACTATAGCCGGGGTAATAATCGGTGTCTTGGGACACCCCTGTTTATCCCCATACAGAGGAACGACTGGTCCAATAGTTACTGGGATGGTCAGGGCTTCAGGACTTGTATTTAATTGGGAGATTTCCTGAATTAATTCTGTTCTCTGTTTAATTAATGCCTCTCGCTCTTTCTTCTGCAGTATTCTTTCCAGGCTTATTTCAGGTACTATTTGCGGGGTCAGGGTTGGGGCAGTTGGATGCGTCATACTTGGTCCCTCACCATAATTAGGTTTCATGAATGGATTTCCTGTGCTTAAAGGTCTCGGCATCTCCTGATAAGGAGGTATTTGACAGCTGTCCCTTACATTTACAGGTCTAGGCCCCTCTTGGTAAGAAGGTCTCAGGCAAGCATCCCCAACACTAGAGGATCGAGGTCCTTCATTATAAGGAGGTGGATTTTTCATGAACAAGTCATCCAACAAATCGTCATCTGAATCCCCACTGGACACCCAACGTTTTGTTTTTTCTGTCTTTTTCCCTCCCACAGGTTCTTCTAGTGACTTCATAGGGTATAATCCCTCTACTATCATATTCTGTCTCCATTGTTTCATTCTTTGGTTTCGGGTTTCACTTTAGGATACCATTTGGTTAAACCTTTATCCATTCGGGGCTTATCCCTCTCAAAAGCCTCTATCTCCCATTCCTCTAGGGCTTTCTACTGAGTTAATCTGGGTCTGGGATGTAATTCGTTCATTCGGGTTCTCAAGTTACACAGAATCCTGCCATTAAATGTACCCTCTGACGGAAATGCCAAAACTCCGTCATTCTCTGTGTATTCCACCCAATTTTCCAACCACACACAAGAGTGGTACCCTTTATCAAACATCATGAAAGATGCGGGAGTGTTAGGTGGTGGAATGACAACTCCTTCTCTAGTTTTGATAGGCTTGTCTCTTTTGAAATAATTTTTCACTTTGCTTACTAAGGTCATTTTCCTCTTGTTTCCGTACATAATGTCGTATCTACGACCTTTCCACTTCTCCTTTCCAAACCATAAATATTTTGGATCAGGTCTAGTCTCCGGGTTTGTTATATGCCACATATACTTTTCCGCAAGCGACTTTGTTTACAAGTCACTTCCAATCTAATTGTGGCTTCTAATTTTCGTGCAACCAATCAAATGCGCGATTTCAAATAGTCTCGACCAACGGGTACGCGGCCTTTTCGTGAGACAAGTTCTCACGCTTCGGCACTCACCCCTCCTTTACAATACTAGCTCTGCTACACACCCGCTGTCTCTACCAATCCCAGCGCGGCACAGAGTGACATCAGAGCAGCTCCGCAACTGACTCCCTCCTTCACAAGGTAACGGAAACTTTATTTCTTTCTTAAAGTGCAAGTGCTTTATTTAATTTACAACGTAAAAACATTCGCCACTGTACTCGAGTGTCTAGAAAGAAAGATTTGTTTTACTGCAAGTATACCTCTTCTGTCTACTTTTCATACACTACGGACAGATCTCTTCTGCCTATCCTTCACTCAAGCATTAGAGAACCTGCTACTTCTTCGACTCATCCACTTCTTTCCGGGATATATACTAAGTCTAAAGTTTGACTAGCGAACTCTTTTGCTAACAATCAAGCTTAGACGAACCTGCTACTCCTTCCGTGTGACCCTTACTAGGTTATATCACAATAGAAGTTTTGCCAGCGACCTCTTTGCTACCATTTATTCAATCATATATTCAGAAAACCCTAATTAGTGCTTCCAGTTCTGCCTAACCTGCACCAATTTTCCTTGAGCCAATGACCTCACCACAGCGTGGATTCTCCTCACCACCCGTTATTCAATTCCCCGGGGAGTCCAGACAACATATAACAATCACTAACGAGTTTTATTAAACCATATATCAATATAGCAGCAAGAAAAACAATTTAAAACATTTAATAATTTTCAAAGCAAAAACATTTCACGTGATTGATCAGTCTAGCAGCAATAAAATGTTCACAGTTTAGTAGCAAATAATCTTTTAGCAGCATCCAACCTACCTATCTTAACTAGTCCTACCTAACTTTAACTAGTCCCTAACCATAGCTCTGCTACCAGAAAATTACTGATAGAGTGCGCAGGTCTCCCGACCAACAAATTTACCACATACGTATCGGGCCCATAAACTTCAATTCACCATATTCATTAATCGGGCGACCATACACTCTACTACCAGTAACCCTTGTTCCTTCCTATTTTATTTCCAGTGTACCCGACTTACCATTCCACCGTTACGGGTACCTAAGATCACAATGGATCAGGGAGCTAGCTGTAAAAGAAAGTACTGAGAGGAAGGGGTCTCAGTGTGAGAACAATAATTATACTAATTTACTTTAGAAGGAATTCATCAAACAACAATGAATGAAGCCGACATTGTTTTAATTCACAATGAGGAGCAATATAGCAAATATACTAACATTTCATTAGAACATATAGTAGGTTGAACAGTGCCCAAAAGGGGAGAGGGAAGTGGTTATGTGAGGATGGTGTGGTACGGGGTTGTGACAATAAAATCAAGACCGTATCAAAAAATGCATTCGTGTTTCAATTATAATACAAAGAAGAAACAAAGGACTGGTAGTTCACTATAGCGATATATACATGTCATCCTCCAATAATGCAACCAATGTCAAATGTGTGTATGGAGTTGACGTAAAGGGAGAAGTTGTCGACGTTTCGACCCTCAAATTATCGCAGGGTTAGTCGAGCCCTTGCAGCGGGGTCTTCATCAGGACAAGGAACTGGGCAGGCAACCGTTATGATTATCGCTCTATCTTTTCACAGCTTGCGTCATCAAGGATATTATCATAGTGTGGTGAGGGCGAAAAGAGCGGCGGAGGAAGAGGCCGGCCCTGGGGCGGCGGACCTGTCGATATCAGCGTTGTCCGGATGGATCGGCGATGGTTCAGAGATGTGTGGTTCCAACATCGGTATGTATGTTGACCAATTGCCGACTGGATCGGGCATCAAACTGCACTCGCGTCAGACGTCAGATCGGGCATCAAACTGCACTCGCGTCTGACGTCAGACGCGAGTGCAGTTTGATGCCCGATCCAGTCGGCAATTGGTCAACATACATACCGATGTTGGAACCACACATCTCTGAACCATCGCCGATCCATCCGGACGACGCTGATATCGACAGGTCCGCCGCCCCAGGGCCGGCCTCTTCCTCCGCCGCTCTTTTCACCCTCACCACACTATGATAATATCCTTGATGACGCAAGCTGTGAAAAGATAGAGCGATAATCATAACGGTTGCCTGCCCAGTTCCTTGTCCTGATGAAGACCCCGCTGCAAGGGCTCGACTAACCCTGCGATAATTTGAGGGTCGAAACGTCGACAACTTCTCCCTTTACGTCAACTCCATACACACATTTGACATTGGTTGCATTATTGGAGGATGACATGTATATATCGCTATAGTGAACTACCAGTCCTTTGTTTCTTCTTTGTAGTATAATTGAAACACAAATGCATTTTTTGATACTGTCTTGATTTTATTGTCACAACCCCGTACCACACCATCCTCACATAACCACTTCCCTCTCCCCTTTTGGGCACTGTTCAACCTACTATATGTTCTAATGAAGTGTTAGTATATTTGCTATATTGCTCCTCATTGTGAATTAAAACAATGTCGGCTTCATTCATTGTTGTTTGATTAATTCCTTCTAAAGTAAATTAGTATAATTATTGTTCTCACACTGAGACCCCTTCCTCTCAGTACTTTGATTACCCAGGTCTCAGTAACTATTTTTGGGTCGACCCCCTATATATACTCAGCTGTAAAAGAAAGGCAGACACCAAAATACTTATACTTTATATATTCTATTTGTACTTTTATAATAACCACAAACTCAAGAAGTTTTGAAAACCTTTATCTAAAATTCTTCAATCTCAGAAAGCATAAGGTTCACAATGAACAAACAGTCGATAACCAAGATCATAAAGAGCACATATCCATAAAGG
Source organism: Lissotriton helveticus (assembly GCF_964261635.1). Taxonomy (NCBI): domain Eukaryota; kingdom Metazoa; phylum Chordata; class Amphibia; order Caudata; family Salamandridae; genus Lissotriton; species Lissotriton helveticus. Next base: position 357,807,444 of record NC_136061.1, read on the forward strand.
AAATAAATGAAACCAACCATTTGTGAGTCTAAAGGAAGGTAAGAACAAGGAACATGCTAGGCAGCAGTTTCAAAATTTAGACTTAATATGGAGAGACTAAAGGACGGGGAAGAATAAAGAGCATACTAGAATTTCACAGTGAAATATTTCCCCATAAAGAGGAACTATAGGTAAAGTGCAATAGACCATACTAATAAACCGGTGCAATTACTTGAATCGACTAAATAATGGGTAAAGACAAGGAACATCTATGTATCATGAACTGAAAAGGAAATGAACTTAAAGGATGGGTAAGAAAATGGAACATGCTAGAATAACAACAAATAATGTATGACTGGTTCATTTAGAGGTGCGAAAAGCATGGAAAGTCAAATATGCAAGAGTATGCATTTATTGAAGCAAAAGAAAGGAAATATAGAAGGTGCAGAATAGACTTTTTCAGCACTATAATTACCTAGAGTGGTGTGAAGACCAACCCTGGCCACGGGTCAGTTAAGGATGGGAAAGGAACCCAAGGAAGGACAGTCGCCAGAAGGACAGCAAGGACGAAAAGGACACCCCAGGACAGGACAGGAAACCCAGATTAGGATCAGGACAGGACCACCAAGGCACGACCAGCACCCGCAGTTCAGAAGCAACGCCTGCGCTCCACCCTCTCTGCAGCTATCAGTCAAAACCCCGATTGGGTTATCGAATTCCCCAGCAAAGTGCTCCGCCAGCACTTAAGGTTCTCAAAATCCACGCTTGGGTCTGTGGAAATTATGGACAGATTGCTCCGCAGCCCTCTGTATCAAGTCACCTATTGAGTGCGTTGGGTCAGTGACAGGTCAGCTATTCGGACAAGTCGGACAATTTCTCTAGCTAAACCTAGGCTAGTTATACTGTTTTTGGGTCAGTGTACCACCCCCCAAATGTTGCAAGTGTAAGAATTCCCAATTTCGATTGGACCACAAGTAGGCCAGGTTAACACACCAACCACATTTCACCTTTACAAGACTTCATTAGCATACTCTGGGACCGCCTATTGAATTTGGGGTTCCCATGAGATGTTCTACAGAATACAATGGAATATATACAATTGTAGCTTTTGCAGGACAGTTCAGCTTCGTTCTGCTGGGTCGCAGGTCACTTTCTCAGGAGCATCTTGGCTGTGGCTGCCAGCTGGCTGAGTTCCACTGTTACAAGATTTTCTTCCCTCTGCCAGGGTGACATGCGCAGTAGGGACTTCTAAGATGGGGTTTGCTTCCCTCCCAGGCCCCAGAGTTACGATACATGAAAAGTAAGCGAAAACAAATTAGAAATACAAGAAAAAATGAATACACTGTATACCGTGAATAGCTACTCTATACCCCTTACTTTATAATAACTATAGCATTAGTGTTAGAGGCACACAAACAGTAGCGCAAAAGCAGCAGCGCAAGCTTCGGCATGTGAGAACACAAAGCGGCCATCTTAATGCTAGTGCGCAAGTGCAAAAGATTCCCACCAGAACTGCGAGTACGTCACGTCACGTGATTGTGACCAACGCATGCGCAGAATAAAACCCCGCTAAGCAGCGGCCATTTTTATGACAAGCGTTGTTAAGGTTAATACACACATAAGCAAGCATCTCTGGGACACCCAAAATGTCAGAATAAAGGGAAAATTAGTAAGACGAACAGGTTGAGTTAATTTATTATAGTTATTCGAGGTTCATGAGTACGAGCAAGTCGCGTAACGTGCGAATCCTTGCTCCATCACTGGCATGTCATTAGCTTCAATCTTTTAGATGCATACTTACATATCTCTTTGCAGACATTTCTTATGTTTTTTTGCATTGGGTCCTAATTTCCAATTCTTTGTTCTCTATTTTGAGTTTTCTTTTCCACCTAGGGTTTTTACTAAGATTCTGGCACCCTTAATGGGCAACCTTCATTCCTTGGGGCTGTTGGTATTTTCGTACTTGATGATTCACTAATCTGTGCTCATTCTATTTCAAAGGGTGTGCAAGCTGTCCATGTAGTTTGCAAGAGGCCCAAAGAACACTTATTTCTTATACACCCCAAAAAGTCACATCTTCAACACCAGCCTTTGAAAGGTCATTTGCCCCCAGCCTGCCAGCAAAAGCTCATGTCAAGGCTCAGGAATCTGTTGACACTTCATCAAGCCCCGGCCAGGGAATGGCTGAGGGTGCAAGGCGACATGGCTGAATCTCTATTCCTTGTCCCGTGGGCTCACCTCAATTTATATAATTTAGTGAATCATCTCTTGTCTCTCTGGGATCCTATCTCTCAGGCCTACAATGTCCGAAGGGGTTCTCCCCCTCCATTGACAATCACTATGGATACCAGTAATCTGGGATGGGAGCCACATAGGACAACCTTTTGGTTCAAGGTCTTTGGTCCATTTCAGAATCCAGGATGTCATCAAACTGGAAGGAACTATCAACACCTCACAGACCTCTCCTGTCTTTTGCTCAACAGATTCTGGGGGTTACCCAGTCTCCCCTCTTGGCATCACTAGCAGAACAGATAGGGATTTGGGTCTAGGCAAACTTGCTTTCTCTGACAGCAATCTGGCATCTGGGGAGGGAGAATGGGCAGGCCGACCTCTTGAGTCAAACATTCCCCTCCTCAGTTTCCCTGTTTCTTTTTCCACAGACATTTCAGGAGATTTCAGACCGTTTCAGTGCTCCATGGCTGGACTTGTTTGCAGGTCCCAGAAAAGGTCTCCCTATCATCTTTGCACTCTTATTCCATGCCAGAAGGCATATGGAATAGATGCAATGAGTTTCCCAGGGCCTTCTGTATGCACTTCCCCTGTTTTCCCTTATCAGCAAGGTTCTTATCAAGATCCTGAGAGACAGTGCTAAGGCTCTTCTGGTGGTGGTCTTCTATTGGAGGAGACAACCTTGCTTTCCTCAACGTTCAACCCCCTTGGATTTTCCCTCCAGTCTCATCTCCTCTCCAGTGTCCCCATTTGCTGGAGAACTAGCTTTGTCAGCTCTCTCTGGGGGTTTTGAGATTGAGAGGCAGTCTTTAGGGTGTTCTTCCAAAATTGCCATCTCTCTCCAAAGCTCTAGGAAAAGTAGCAGGTGACTAGAGGCATTGGGGGATTTTTTCTAGATGGTGTTCCTCCAGAGGTCTTCTTTCTGCTTCTTGTGAGGAGGGGGAGTATCCTGAGATGTTATGTGAATTTGTAGAGCATGGCTAATCCCCCATGATTGTATCCAGGTGCTGAGCTGGGAAAGCTTGAGGTGGAGGAGGAAATTATACCTGTTTTCTGTGGAAGACTCTTATCTTGAAGTTCCTTCGGAAGTTCATGAAGAAGTTCTCCTTCCATGAAGAAGTTCTCCCTCCATGAGGGAGTTCTGAGGTGTTTCAGGTCTTGGCTGTGAGGTATGAGAAGGAGTGTCCTCCTCTTCTGGTCTTCTTGATATGAGGGAGTTGTGCTCTTGCTTTGGATGCAGAACTAAGGTGTTTGGTGGGTTGATGGAAGTTGAAGCGATGGTTGAGGTAAGCTGGACTGGTGTTGTGGAAAGCTTTGTAGGCGTGCATGAATAGCTTCAACTTACCATCTTTCCTGGATTGGGAGCCAGTGGAGATTGTTGAGGTGTGGAGAGATGTGGTTATTTCCCGGTATGTTCAGAGTGAGTTTGGTGGCGGCTTTCTGGCTAGTTTGGAGTTGGCGTAGGAAATTGGCTGGGATTCCGATAGAGGGCATTTCCCTAATCAAATCTACCTGTGATGAGTCTGGGTGATCGTTCATCTGGTGTTTACTGGGATCCACTTGAAAATCTTGTTTAGTATTCACAGTATCTGGAAGCATGACGAGGAGATGGCATTGATTTGTCTGCTCATGGAGAGGCTGGTGGCCAGGATGATCCAGAGATTCTTGGCATGGTACGCTGGGGTGGGTGGGTGGCCAAGCTCAGAGGGCTACCAAGAGAGATCCGAGGGGGGGAGTGTTTTTTGCTGAAGATTAGGATTTCAGTTTTGTCTGAGTGAGCTGTAGGCCGTTTTTTTCATTCAACCAGTGATGTTTCTTATGCAGTTGGGCGAAATTTGCTTTGGCAGTACTAGTTTCGTCATTAAGGGATAAGATGAGCTGTGTGTTGTCGGCGTAGGATACTATGTTAATGCTGCGGGTTCTGATGATGTCTGCGAGGGGTGTCATGTAGATGTTGAAAAGTGTTGGGCTGAGCAACAATACTTAAGTGACTCTGCAGATGGGTTTTTGGGGTTCAGAGTGTAGAAAAGTAGGATCTTCCTGGCATAGATACCCCACTTTTTGCCTGGTATCATTGTGTTTGACTGTAGTTCACTGGAATCCTGCTAACCAGGACCCCATTGGCAGTGCTCTCTCCTCTAAATTCCATGGCAACTACTTTGTACACCCCCACAATTAGCATACAGTTGTACAATTGTAAGTACCTAGTATATGGTACTGATGTACCCAGGGCATTGGTACATCAAGGGACTCCCATGGGCTGCAGCATGTATTACACCACCAGTGGGAGCCCATGCAAACAATGTCTGCAGAGCTGCCATTGCAGTCTGCGGGAAATGGTGCCTGCACCTTTTACTTTGGATATAAGGTTCCCCTTATATCCTGGTCACTGCATTTTAAACCTATAAGTCACTCCTAAGGTGGGCCCTTCAGTACAAGGGGGGGGTGCATGGTTCTAAGTGAGTGCGTACCCCTGCATGAGCATGGGTACCTCTACGACCCCCAGACTCCATTCTCTGGACTTTGTAAGTGTGGGGCAGCCATTATAAGGCATGTAGTGGACACTGGCAAGTCGAGAAGTCCAACAACATAATGGCTGCCCGAACGTTTTTATTTTTGGTATCAAACATGTTAGAGTCATGCAACAACACCATTTCCAGTGCTAGTTGAATGATACCATGTACTGGGGGGCTCTTAGGAGGACCCACCCCATCCCTGCAACTGGGGTGACTGTGATCCCTCTCCAGCTGACGTGAACCGCCTCCCTGTGCATACATCTATTTGCCGTTGCCAAGACTTGCCGACTCTCTCCATGAAAGATCTTCAAGCTCCTAGAAGCCCCAACCTCCAACACTGCACAGCTCCAAGAACGATGTTCTGCCTGCATCCTCTGCATCATGGGCCTTCATCTCCTGTGTGCTGTTGATACTTCCCTGCGACTTCCTGTGCCTGCTGCCAGAGGGTCCTCTGGGTTCTCCATTGATTCCTGTTGGCTCTCCTGCATGCTGCGGGCCGGCTCTGACTTTGCCTTGCTGGGTTAGTCCCACAGACCTTGCTGGTCTGCAACACAGCATCTTCTCCCACAAACTGTTGTTTACATTTGCCAAGACTTGTTGGTGGTCCTATCGGCCACTGACCTTCCTGCACTTGACAACCGGCATGGAACAGCTCATAGACAGCTCCTGTGCTTCTGCATTGTTGCCTGGTCTCCACAGCCTGTTGCTTCAACCTCACTGTGCTACAGCAAGAACCTCCAACAAGGGCTGGTATTGTGCACCTGTGCCTCCTGGTCACCTATGGGTGGTTTGGACTCTGCCACTTCTGCATTCAGGTTTTTCTCATCTGGATTCCATGTCCTGGTACCACCAACCTGGTCCACAAGACTCTGTAGCTGCTGATCTTCCATGAACCTCTATTGGTGTCTATGGGCGGTTTCAACACCACTTCATTCCTATGCACCTGGGCTCCCTGGTGTTGATAGCCGGGTTCCTGAGGTACCAACGGGTGGGTTGACTCTCCAATTTTTCTTGATCCAAGTGGTTCCCTTGGGGTCTTTTGGGAAGGGTCCTAGAACTGTAAAAATCCAACCACGACTTACCCTGTGTTATCCCATGGACGTTTGATCCAGTGTAGCCACTCTGCACCCAAGAGCCTTGGGGTCCCTGGTTACTTACCTTGGGTGGTTCTGTGCTTTCTTGGGTATTAGTCCTGTGTTGGTACTTACCTCACATTCCACTATTGTGGTATATGGTTTGGCCCCCCGGTGGGCCTTATGTGTTTTCTTATGCTACTTAACTATTTCTCAGGTATTTCTTGTGTGAAGTTGATATCTCTGGATAGGAGATATACCAAGTTAGTGTCTAGTGTGTGTTAATAAATACAAAATATATATTTTTTTAAATGTTTTTATTAGATTTTATGATATATAATCTCAACAACCACAAAACCCCCCTCCCCCCTTACAGTCGTACACAGTGCGTTACTCCAATACTGTAGGAGTTGTGTCCACAGTCCAGTAAGTACACAGCCTTAATGCCAACAACCCCATCCAGGGGCAGGCAGCGCTCATTGTTCACATCCTAATTGCCACAGGATAGCGTTATCACCCTTCAAACTAACACAGCACGTAAACCCCTCTGACACTGCCATTGCTTGCCTCTATTAACCCCCTAGCATACCCATTATCAGCCCCTTCCCGTTACATGCCCGTCTACCGAGCGCGCCACCCGACCCATCAACCCCTCTCAACTTACTCCCAGAATCGCCCCCCCCTCGTATACACTCCCTTTTAAAGCTCCATATGTGTCAACATTTATCAACAAATCCCCGACTTGCTCATGTGTTATTGCCATGTTGCAATTCCTCCTCCCCCCGGCAGTCCAACCCCGCAGGCCCCTCCTCCTCACTACTACTATGTGTCTGTGCCCTGAACAGTCCCCCAAAAAATGTTGGGCAACTCCTTGGTGGTAACAATTTGTTTTAGTTTTCTGACTGCGTACAGCAGAACAGCATGTCATGCATCCAACATTTAACCCCTTGCATGCGGCCGCGATTCTGCGCCTGTGCGGCAAAATCGCAAGTGGGCGGGTTCATGACCGCCCCCAGCCGTCATCAGCACACGAGCGCCGTAGTGCATGACGGCTGGGGGCCGTCATCCACATGCAAGGGGTTAACGGTGGGTGTCGGTCCCCGCATCCAGCACAGGGACACCACCTGCCGGGCCACTAGCATGCCCATATCTACCAATCTGCGCGCAGCCCGGGGTAGTTTTTTGGAGTACCCCAAAAGCGCAAGCTTGGGGAGTACCCCAAAAGCGCAAGCGCAGGGTCTAGTTCCAGCGTCACTTCAACTATCCCACTCAACTCCTTGAAGATTTCCTTCCAGTATTCGTGAACTCTCAGGCATAGCCATGCCAAGTGTAGAAAGTCTGCCTCTCGTGCATGGCACCTCTCGCATTCTGACTCCTCACGGAGTCCGTATCTGCATAGGCGTTCTGTGGTAAAATTCACCCTATTAATATATTTAAAATGAATAAGTCTATGTCTGCCATGCAGAGAAATCCACCTGGTGCTCAGGCAGCAATAACGCCACATCTCGTCGTCAATCGTTATTTGCAGGTCTCTTTGCCATGCAAGCCGTGCAGATGAGTAATGATTCTCCCTATGGGACATTGCTATTTTATACAGGTTCGTCACCAATTTTCGAGGGGTGTTGGCCTTGATCACGTATGTGAGTTCAGGGACCTCACGTGGCTCATCACGGTCTTTCCCCAGTTGTTCCAAGAGGGCCCTGCGCACTCTATAGAATTGGAAGCGCTGTAGCTGTGAGCTTCCCCCCCACCTGGATATTCATTTTGTGAAGAGCACTTATCACACCCTTATCCCTACAGGGAGCCAGCCACTGAACCCAGTCTACCGGCATGATTGGCGAGTACAGCAATGCACCCCCCTGATGCTGCAGGAGGCTGTGCCATGCATGGTTGGTGGCAGTTATCGAGTCTATGATTCCAGTTCTGCGCTCAACCGCTTTGAATATCGTTGCTGTTAGGGAAAACGGGTCTGCATAGAGCTTTTCCATGCGTACATGTGGGATATTTGATTCCCCGTGTATCCAGGTGTGCATATGTGCACCTTGTGCGACCCTGTAGTAAAGCTCAAAGTCTGGGTCACCCAGTCCCCCCATGCTATATGGCAACGTTGAGACCTGCCACCGTACCCGCGCCTGCTCCCCAGCCCACGCTAATTTAATCATAGTTTGGTGCAATCTTTGGAAGAAGACTTTAGGGAGGACCATTGGGAGATTTGCGAATAGGAACAACAGCCTAGGCAGCACCACCATCTTCATGATAGCAATACGTCCCAGAAGAGAAAGCGGGAGCTTTACACCAGGCTTCTACATCATCTTCTAATTTACTAATGGCCACGCCATAGTTTTCTCTGAACACTAGCTCAGTCTGTATGCAGTCGAATTCCCAAATATCTAATCGAGTCAGTAGTCCATTGAAGCGGGAACTCCATGTCAAAGACATGCGTAGCCGGGGTAAGGGGAAAAGCCACAGACTTCGTCCAGTTCACTCTCAGGCCTGAAAGTGCGCCAAAGTGCACTACTTCTCGGAGTACCGCAGATAGGTTGTTTTCAGGGTCCTGGACATACAACAAAGTGTCATCTGCGTACATGGAGACCACTATTTTGTAGGTAGGGAAGCCAATGCCTTCATGTCCGTGGTATTCACGCAGCGCATACGCCAACGGTTCCGCCATCAAGGCGTACAACAGGGGAGAGTGCCACCAACATCGGAGCAAGAGTGCCAGACGATTAGATAGTACTTTCGCTTATGTCTTTGTGCCCACATTTATTAAGGAGAGAGGTCTATACGAGCTGCATTCGTCCAGTGGTTTGCCCGGTTTGGGGATATCCACCGAAAGCGCCTCCCTCATCGATTGCGGCATACAACCTGCCTCACACAGGTCATCAAATAGCATCGCCCGGTGTGGGAGCAAGAGATCCAAAAACGCTTTATAAAAACCCACCGTGAGCCCATCCGCCCCTGGGGCACTCCCCAACTTCATGCTCGCAAGAGCCTCCACTATTTCGTCCCCCTCTATAGGAAGCATTAGAAATTCTCTGTGCGTGTTCGTGAGGGTGGGGAGCTCGATATGTTCCAGGTAATCTAAAATCTCACCATCCAGGTTTTCGCTTTGTGACAAGTACAAGTCAGCGTAATATTGATTAAATCTTCGCGCAATGTCAGCGGCATCTGTAAGAATCTCCCCATCCGCTGATTTCACCTCCGTAACCTGTGGTTTACCCCACTTCCCCTTCAACACCCTTGCTAGGACCGAACTCGGACTAACTCCCTCACCGTATATGCGGGCTGACGCATACTTTCCCATATGCTTGATTTCCCTGTCGGCCTCCTGGTGATACTCCTGCAAGAGTGCCTTAATCTCTTCCTCCGTTACGGTGTCATATTCAGTCTTCTGCTGTTCCTCTAGTTGCCCCAGTTGGCTCTCCAAGTCTGCTAATCTCTTTCTAATGGATTTGAATACCCCTGAGTGCTTGGACATCGCTATACCCATAATATACACCTTAAAAGCCTCCTATACTATTTGGAAACTGTCCACTGAGCCAATATTTGACTCAAAGTACACCTCTATAGCTTCCGCGAGCTCCCCCTTAAAAAGCGGGTCCAAAAGTGAATAGGGTGGGAAGCACCACGTAAATGGCGAATAGGTTTCATCTGAGTAGTGACGACCAGCAGCAAGGGAGAGTGGTCAGAGACTGTGCGCGGCAGGACCTTGCAATCCCGCAATCTCCCCATCAGGGAGGTAGATGCCAACCAGTAGTCTATACGGGTGTGAATATTGTGGTATGCTGAGTAATGCGTATAACCCCCCTGCGCGGGGTTGCGCACTTGCCACACATCCTCAAGATCCATACTGACCATCACGCTGTCTAACATTTGCGCTGCCGCAGCAGGTCTCCTTGTAGGGCCTGTTGATCTATCCAGAGCCGGGTCACGGACTAGGTTGAAATCCCCACCCCAAAGAAACTGCGCACCACGGCAACTGCGGACCGCTGCTGCCAGTGATGCATAAAATTCCGGGCAATCATAGTTAGGTCCGTATACATTTACAATTACTAAGTCCAACCCTTGGCCCTTGACGTAACGCCCATCAGTGTCTGCCTTCAACAACTCTATTGTGTACCGTGACTTTGGGTTAAACCAAATAAGCACCCCCCTGGCGTGTGTGGTGAAACCTGCTGATGTAACATTGCCCGCTAGTCCCCTGCTACAGAGCATGGCGCTCGTTTGTGGGAGGTGGGACTCCCGAAGGAGAGCCACATCCACCTGCTGCCTATGCAAATAGCTCAGGACCTTCCATAATTTTCTGTAGTCGTTAAGCCCCCTGATATTCCAAGTGAGCGCTCTAAGACAGTCTCCCTTCCCGTGGGACTCTCCTTCAGTGGTTACCACCATCGCTGTGGTCTCTATGCTTGCTTGACGTTCCCCCACTATGTGTACTTGCACCGTGTGCTGCATGCAACGCCCCCCCCGGCCCCCTTCCAACATCCCGCAACCATCCACCGATTTGCAACATTCCCATCCCCCCTCCCACAGCTGACCTCCCCCAACCTGGTCATGCAGAACCCTCGGACCCCTCCTCCCTCCCATCAACACCCCCATAAACATTTCCCTCTTTAAACTGCTGTGGTGTATAGCACGCGTGGGCAGAGGTAGCTTCACGACCAATAAGTATAACTTTATCTTATTAGCTTGTTGCCCATTCAGCCCCAAGGTAACTCTTGCTAGCCCTTCCGACCTTGTCCATAAGTGTGTCTCATAAGTGCCTCACTCCCACTCTTGGTATGCTGGCCCCGGCCGTGTCATAGTAGGCCCACCCGTCTAGTTATAGGCTGAGTACAGTGCCCACCGCTCTGTAATTCAGGTGGCGTTGCCCCATTAGTTCTGCCAGTACAATAAATTGTGTCCCTCAGTCCCCCTCGCCACTCCCCCAAGCAGGGGGGGGCAAGGCCAAGTGTCACTGGGCTTCAGCCCCATCCTCACTTCTCCCCCACTCCATCTTACCACTAAACACAGCAGAGTTTAGCAACCTCAATCCTGCTCGTCCATCGGACCTCCAGCCGCTCCATCCTGCAACTGTCTTTCGGGATCTTTGCGGCGTTCTTTCGTCCACCCCTTCAATGCCTGCTGCAGGGCTTTCGGGTCTGTAAACAAATGCGATTTACCCTGCCGGTTCACTCGTAGCTTAGTTGGGTACAGCATGGCGTAGTCAATACCCATATCACGGAGCTCCCTCTTCAGCGGGGCAAAACGTTTGCGTGCTTCCTGTACTCTAGCTGTGAAGTCCGGGTAGATCGATATTTACAAACCTTCATATTGTAGCGACCTCTCCTCCCTAGCCAGGCGGAGCGCGGTGTCTCTGTCTCTGTAGTTAAGCAGCTTTGCAATTATAGGACGTGGCGAGGGACCAATGAGCGGTGAGCCCGCTCAACTACAAACATCGGTACAAAAGTGGGTGGTGATGGACGGAGCATCTGAACCAATCAAACACTCACACCCAGTCAAAAGATCTGGGTTTAATCCATCACCGTTCTTTAGCCCACTCTGCCACCCCAGTTCAGACAAGGCTATATGCAAATCAGTCTGACCCTGTGCCTCATGGGAACAGTCCAGCCCGAACTGCCAAGCCATGCCTTCCCTGGACCGGAAACAAGCTTCCGAGGACCGGTTTCTGGCATTACAGCCGTCTTCAGCCTGGCTTGCTTGAATCCAGTGGCAAAGTGAGCAAGGGACTCACGTCTGAGCATACCCTGCCACACTTATGGCGGCCAAAGCGGTACAAAAGTGGGTGGTGATGGACGGAGCATCTGAACCAATCAAACACTCACACCCAGTCAAAAGATCTGAGTTTAATCCATCACCGTTCTTTAGCCCACTCTGCCACCCCAGTTCAGACAAGGCTATATGCAAATCAGTCTGACCCTGTGCCTCATTGGAACAGTCCAGCCCAAACTGCCAAGCCATGCCTTCCCTGGACCGGAAACAAGCTTCCCAGGACCGGTTTCTGGCATTACAGCGGTCTTCTGCCGGGCTTGCTTGAATCCAGTGGCAAAGTGAGCAAGGGACTCACGTCTGAGCATACCCTGCCACACTTATGGCGGCCAAAGCGGTACAAAAGTGGGTGGTGATGGACGGAGCATCTGAACCAATCAAACACTCACACCCAGTCAAAAGTTCTGGGTTTAATCCATCACCGTTCTTTAGCCCACTCTGCCACCCCAGTTCAGACAAGACTATATGCAAATCAGTCTGACCCTGTGCCTCATGGGAACAGTCCCGCCCGAGCTGCCAAGCCATGCCTTCCCTGGACCGGAAACAAGCTTCCGAGAAACGGTTTCTGGCATTACAGCCGTCTTCAGCCCGGCTTGCTTGAATCCAGTGGCAAAGTGAGCAAGGGAATCACGTCTGAGCATACCCTGCCACACTTATGGCGGCCAAAGCGGTACAAAAGTGGGTGGTGATGGACGGAGCATCTGAACCAATCAAACACTCACACCCAGTCAAAAGATCTGGGTTTAATCCATCACCGTTCTTTAGCCCACTCTGCCACCCCTGTTCAGACAAGGTTATATGCAAATCAGTCTGACCCTGTGCCTCATGGGAACAGTCCAGCCCGAAATGCCAAGCCATGCCTTCCCTGGACCGGAAACAAGCTTCCGAGGACCAGTTTCTGGCATTACAGCCGTCTTCAGCCTGGCTTGCTTGAATCCAGTGGCAAAGTGAGCAAGGGACTCACGTCTGAGCATACCCTGCCACACTTATGGCGGCCAAAGCGGTACAAAAGTGGGTGGTGATGGACGGAGCATCTGAACCAATCAAACACTCACACCCAGTCAAAAGTTCTGGGTTTAATCCATCACCGTTCTTTAGCCCACTCTGCCACCCCAGTTCAGACAAGGCTTTATGCAAATCAGTCTGACCCTGTGCCTCATGGGAACAGTCCCGCCCGAGCTGCCAAGCCATGCCTTCCCTGGACCGGAAACAAGCTTCCGAGAAACGGTTTCTGGCATTACAGCCGTCTTCAGCCCGGCTTGCTTGAATCCAGTGGCAAAGTGAGCAAGGGACTCACGTCTGAGCATACCCTGCCACACTTATGGCGGCCAAAGCGGTACAAAAGTGGGTGGTGATGGACGGAGCATCTGAACCAATCAAACACTCACACCCAGTCAAAAGATCTGGGTTTAATCCATCACCGTTCTTTAGCCCACTCTGCCACCCCAGTTCAGACAAGGCTATATGCAAATCAGTCTGACCCTGTGCCTCATGGGAACAGTCCAGCCCGAACTGCCAAGCCATGCCTTCCCTGGACCGGAAACAAGCTTCCGAGGACCGGTTTCTGGCATTACAGCCGTCTTCAGCCTGGCTTGCTTGAATCCAGTGGCAAAGTGAGCAAGGGACTCACGTCTGAGCATACCCTGCCACACTTATGGCGGCCAAAGCGGTACAAAAGTGGGTGGTGATGGACGGAGCATCTGAACCAATCAAACACTCACACCCAGTCAAAAGTTCTGGGTTTAATCCATCACCGTTCTTTAGCCCACTCTGCCACCCCAGTTCAGACAAGGCTATATGCAAATCAGTCTGACCCTGTGCCTCATGGGAACAGTCCCGCCCGAGCTGCCAAGCCATGCCTTCCCTGGACCGGAAACAAGCTTCCGAGAAACGGTTTCTAACATTACAGCCGTCTTCAGCCCGGCTTGCTTGAATCCAGTGGCAAAGTGAGCAAGGGACTCACGTCTGAGCATACCCTGCCACACTTATGGCGGCCAAAGCGGTACAAAAGTGGGTGGTGATGGACGGAGCATCTGAACCAATCAAACACTCACACCCAGTCAAAAGATCTGGGTTTAATCCATCACCGTTCTTTAGCCCACTCTGCCACCCCAGTTCAGACAAGGCTATATGCAAATCAGTCTGACCCTGTGCCTCATGGGAACAGTCCAGCCCGAACTGCCAAGCCATGCCTTCCCTGGACCGGAAACAAGCTTCCGAGGACCGGTTTCTGGCATTACAGCCGTCTTCAGCCTGGCTTGCTTGAATCCAGTGGCAAAGTGAGCAAGGGACTCACATCTGAGCATACCCTGCCACACTTATGGCGGCCAAAGCGGTACAAAAGTGGGTGGTGATGGACGGAGCATCTGAACCAATCAAACACTCACACCCAGTCAAAAGATCTGGGTTTAATCCATCACCGTTCTTTAGCCCACTCTGCCACCCCAGTTCAGACAAGGCTATATGCAAATCAGTCTGACCCTGTGCCTCATGGGAACAGTCTAGCCCGAACTGCCAAGCCATGCCTTCCCTGGAATGGAAACAAGCTTCCGTGGACCGGTTTCTGGCATTACAGCCGTCTTTAGCCCGGCTTGCTTGAATCCAGTGGCAAAGTGGGCTAAAGAACGGTGATGATTAAACCCAGATCTTTTGACTGGGTGTGAGTGTTTGATTGGTTCAGATGCTCCGTCCATCACCACCCCCTTTTGTACAACTACAAACATCGGCGAGAAGACGCCCTCTCCCAACAGGACAACCAACAGCTTCTCTACAAACAGTTCCATGTTCCCAGTGGAGGTCCTCTCTGGTAGGCCCGTAATTCGCAGGTCGCAACGGCTGAGCAGGCCTCCAAATCTTCGCCCTTATCCTGTAATGATCGCATGAGCTTCCCCAGCTTCTTGTGTTCTGTGTCCAGCTCAGTGTTCGCTTCCTCCACTTCGTTAATCCTCCTCTCGGACATGTCCAGCCTCTCTGCATGCTTATCAATCCTTTCCGCCATCCTGTCCATTCTATAGGTCACGCGTCCATTTTCATGCCAAGTGAAGCCATGCTGCTCTGTAGACCTTTCTCCATGGCTAAGAGTAAGCTTCGTAGATCCGTACCTGCTGTGTCACTCTCCACCGCTTGTATTCTCTCCATTGCAGCTTCTGCAGTGTCGTGGGATTTCGATCGCTTCTGCTCAAAGGACAACTTGGGTTGCATTTTGTCACCTCTACCCATGGTTTCAGGGAGTCCAGTCCCCCACTCCCACGGCCCCCTGCGACAGATCGCGCCAGCACCGGTGTCAAAAGACGGGGGGAGGATTGTACAACTGCCGTTGCTAGGAACTGCTCCAATCAGTCCCGGGCGGTATCAAGCCCGTACCAAGTTAGCTGCTGACAGATCGCAATGTTTCTCCATATCAGGTAGAAGACCGGCCAAGACTCTCCTTTAAATTCAGGCTCACTCCGTGCAGGCCCCCATGTGTGTCCGCCTCATGCCACTCATCACAGATGACCAGAAACTTCAGTAGGGGAGGCTGTCTCCTCCTTTTCTTCGTTCACTGGGCTCCACAGATATTCATGCAGGGTGCCAGGACAGTAACCGGGGCCCATAGGCCTCTAGGCACATGTATTTGCGAGTCCTCCGTGTGCACGCCGAGGGCTCCACCACCACCGCAGCTCACCCCTGACTGCGTCTCCACTCTCCCTGCTCCATGCTCCCTCGCTGCCTCACCTTTCACTGAGACCTTCGGCAGCCCCGCAGAGTTTGCATGCTCTCCGTGTACAGGCTGAGAGCCCTGCCGATGCCAGAACTCCAGATCCCAGGGCCGGGGTCGCAGAGGCCAGAAGTTGCCCCGCAATCCCCAGCACACGACTCAGCACACTCCGCTCCCCGCACTCACTCCCCCAGTGCACCCAGAGGGAGGAGGGTAGGGGTTCAAATTCCTCCGAATCCTCAGCCCGACCGTCCGCAGGGCCCAGGCCTTACGAGGAATTGGACTCCGCAGCAGCGGGCGATCGTCGGGCCAACACTGTTGACCGCGCCACACATACTGCGACACAGCACCACCTCCTCAGTCACTGTGGGCCGCAGCCTTGCGGCCCGCACGTCTTCTTCAGGTCCCCAGGAGTCTACACCAGGCTCACGCCACCAATTGCGACCGGCGCTTCAGCTTCCAGCAATACCGCCGTTCCGCCAACTGGGACGTTCCTCAGGTAGCAGTTGTGGGCCAAGTAGTGCAGGATTATGACGAATATTGTGCAAAGCAAGACGAAGCTCGGGGCTCAAGAGGCCATCATGGTTGCGCGCAAGCTCCACCCCCCCAAATACAAAATATTTTTATACTCACCTGGTGTGGTCCTTTCTTGTGTGAAAACCTTACTGACTGACTATAGTTGTAAATGCACTTCCTTTACACACCCCTAATTAAGCCATAGCTGCTCTCCACAGCTACCCTTCGAGAGCTCTGGTTTTCAGGGACCTAAACACTATCACTAAGAGTTGCCTGGACTCAGTGTACAGTGCTTCACCATAGGCGGATACTATACACAGAGTCAACCTCCTACTCATTGAGTTCTGTCTGTCAGGAAGGAGGATATGCAGTTGAGGCCAGTCCGCCGATACCCAAGTGCTGAAGCTTTCTGATGAGTGACGTGTGGGAGACCGTATCGAAAACTGCAGAGAGCTCAAGGGGATGAATGCGTCCATTTCTCTCAGCTGAGGATACTTCTGATGTCATTGGTGGCCACAATGAGGGCTGTCGCTGTGTTGTGGTTAGTGCAAATCCTGATTGAGAGCTCTATAGGATTTCATGGAGTTCTAGGTGGTCTGCGAGTAGGGTGTTGATGCCTTTCTCAATAACTTTAGCTGGAAAAGGAAGGAGCGGGAAGGGTCTGTAGCTGCTGAGGGTGCTGGAGTCCACTGTTGGTTTCTACAATAGGGTGTTGACTTCTGCATTTTCCAGCAAGATGGGAAGGTTGCAGTTGTTATTGAGGTGTTGATGATAGCAGTGAGCGTGGGGGAGATGATGGTTCTTCCAAAGTTGTATATGAAGTGGGGGTATAGGTGTGAGGGAGCTCCTGAGTAGATGGTATTTATCAGGACGGTGCTTTCTTCATTCAAGAGGTGCTTCCAGTTGCTTCGCTGCTGTTTGGAGATGAAGGAGGGGTCTGGCTGGTCGGGGGAGTTTGTATCAGTATTTTGTGGGCCGGATGTGTTGCTGATCTTGGCAATCTTCTGTTCGAAGAAGTTTGAGAGGTTGTTGCAAAGTGCTTGGAATAGGACAATGTTGTTAGAAGCTGCGGGATTGGAGAACCCCTTGATGATTGTGAAAAGTTCTTTGCCGTTGTTTGAGCTGGCTTCAAGTCAGAGATTTAGGGCCTTTGTCTTTGCATCTCACAGTTGTTGATGGTAGAGGTAGGCTTTGAATGTGGATCTTGCTATGGCGTTTTTGCCATTTTCTCTCAAGTTGCTTGCAGTGGTGCTTGGACTACCTGAGGTTGTTTGTCTACCAGCTGCGTTGTTTATTGTGTTTGTACGTCTTGTTTCTGGTGGGAGCAATGTTATTGGTGCAGTTGGCGAGCCATTTATTGAAGAGCTTGGTGTCAACATTGAGGTTCCTGGTGTGGTTGGGTGGGCGTTCCTGTAGGGTTTTGGCCCAGTTTTCGTCAGATATTTTGCCCAGTGTCTTGATGGTGCTTTGGCTTTTTCTGATGGGGTGGCTTTGTGAGTGGGTAATTTGAAATGAATGATGTAGGGGTGAGACGATGTGAGCTGGTTCATGTGGATGGTGGTGATCCTGTTGTTGGAGGACAAAATAGGGTCAGGGTCTGTGTGGTTTGGTGCTTGGATGAGCTGGCTGGGTCCGAGGTTGCTGATGCTGTTGAGGAGGGCCATGGAGTTAGGGTCTGGGATGTCTTCAAGGTGGAAACTGAGGTCCACGAGGAGGATGTGGTTGATTGATCTAATGGAGAGGGGAGCAATGAAGTCTGAGATGTGGTTGCAGAATTCCACTCGGGGACAGTAGGCAAAAGTTCCCTTAAGGGTGGTGTTGTAGTTCATTTGTATTGTGAAGTGAAGGTGTTCCATAAGGTTGGTGTCTGAGTCTGTGGAGGTGATGCAGTCAATCTTGTTTTTGTAGACGATCGAGAGTCCTCCGCTTGGTTTGTGAATTCAGTCCTGGTGTATGATTTTTAGGCGGGCGGGATGGCGGCAGATTTTGATGGAATATTTACCGAGGGATCAGACATTGAGGAGCATGGCAGACAGTTGGAACGAGGTGGTGGTGTCTGCGACTGTGGTATCGCAGGTGAAATCGCAATGGATGCAGGCGAAAGGTCCTACCATACTGCTGCAGTGATGCACGATAGCAGTGTGTTTGCTGCCATGTGTTGAGGTCACGGAGGATGGCGGAGGAGTAGTGGCGGAGTTTATTGGCTCCAGTGGCAGTTGTGGTGTTGCATTGTATGGTCGTGGTGCCAGGGTTTCTGGCATTGGGCGCAATCCAGGCACAGACGGGCCTAGACGGGCTTGCCTTTGGCACGCCCACTGTGCGCGTCCGCTACGCGGTAGCAATGCGGCCTTCATTAAGGAGGTCCTGGGGTGGTTCTGTTGGTGGGAAAAACAGATAGTGGGAAAAACCCGGGTGGGAAAACCCAGGCAGCGGTGGTGTCACTTGGTCAAAAGGCGGCAGCTGGATCAGGCGGCCACAAACAGGAACTGGGGGCCACTGGAAAGTTAGGTGCCCAAGTGTCTACTGATGCGGTCACACTGAAGCCTGCATTAAGTAAGTCCTGGAGTGGACGGGGTTTCAGTTTGTGGGAAAAACAATGAGTGAGAAAAACCCGGGCAGCGGCTGTGTCACATGTTTAAAAAGTGGCAATTTGTTCAGCTGGAACAAGAAGGACCTGGAGACCACTGGTAAGTGGCAAGCTTGGTGCCCAGGAGATGGGTTTCTCCTAGAGCTGTCAGTATCCACTCTCTGTAGTCAGTTACACCTATCAGAGGCCCTTCAAATTTGCAGTTTGTCCCTTCGGCTTCTCAAATGTTACAAATTTGCCATTTTAAGAGACCGGTGGTCCATTCCACTGTCCTTCCTGGGGACCATCCTCTAATTTTGATTTACTTTCAAGATTCTCCTTTTAAGTCTCTTTCCTCAGAGTCCTTAAAATGCATAATCTTCTAGGTATTTTTCCTAAGGGTCATATCTTCATGGAAAAGGGTAGGAGCAATTGGCGCTCTTTTTTCATGGACCATATCTCCGGATATTTCAAGATAAAGTGGTTCTGCACCTAAACCCTGCATTCCTACCTAAGGTCTCCTCTTCCTCTCATGTTTCCCAAGATCTTGTCCTTCCTGCCTTCTTTCCCTTCCCTTCTTCTGAGCAGGAGGTCTTGTGGCATTCTTTGCATCTAGTCAGGGCTCTGACTATTTGTTTAGAGAGAACAGCCTTGATACAGCGCAATTTTGTATACCCCAAAGCCTCCACATCATTCATTTCAAGTTACTCGTTCATCAAACAGATTGCGCCAGTGGTCATAGGGACCCATAAATATATGGTAAATATGTATTCTGGGAGCTAACAACGGTACAACATCGTCAAATTAACCCCGTTTGGTCCCAACAAGTATGGCAGAGAGGAAGGTGTCCAAACCATAAAGCTTTAGTAACAGATTAGTCAAAGTTACAGGTTTTATTCATTCAGTAAATCTTATGTCAGATTAAGATTTAAACTCAGTAAAGTTAATCAAACAGCATATGGTCACGAAATGTGTAGCATGAATCTAATAAAGAGTATAAAATGCAAAGCAGAGGAAGTATCACTTCCATAAAGAAACTTCCCTAAACTAAATAAAACATCTAAGAAAGGGAAGGGGAAATCTTCAGCAGAAGGTGTCAATCTAAAGTGAACCCATTAAAGGTTCAGGGCAAAAGGAGAGCATAAGCGTTCAAGAGTTTAATTTAAGAACTAAGAATATGGATTGTCAGATTGCAGAGTTATGGAAAGGTCTTCCCTCGTCAAAGTCAAGATAGGATCTCGTAACACACAATTAAATTATTTTGCTTCTCCCAGAACTTCTTTACACCAACTCTCTAGAGGTGGGTCCAATCAGGTTGCGCCGTCTTCTTGGAGCAGGTAAACTTTCCTTGTTCCCATCTTCGAACAAAAGCGCACACAGCTGCATCGCCTTAAATGTATCATCAGTCCGACTGCATGGTCCAGGAGGCACTTTCATATCCCCACACTCAGTGTAAATCACAACTAGCTGTCAGTGAAAATTATCCAATCTAACTTTCTCTAAAAGTATACAATGAGTTCCTTTTCTAACTAAACTGGTTGCCTTTCTCCTGCAACAAGAGGGAAAATGTGAAAACATATTTCGAAATCAAGATTAAGTTTAAAAGTGAAAGGCTTGAGTATTTGAGTCCTACTCACAGTCAGGACAACTAAAGAAAACACATTTAGTTTAACGTAAATATTCTATAAACTAGTGATTGTACTTATAGGTCTACAAAGTGTAGCTTCTCTATACGTACATAGCCACACTTTAACACATGGATTAACATATTGTTAGTCTAATTTGTAACGTATAAAGCTACGCTGAGTTAGCCTCCTTATGGAATGTGGACTTTTTGTTAAGTAATTTTGGGATAGGCAACAGTAATCAACATCCAACTGTTTCTACTTTAAATTGTTGGATTAAAACTATGATTTCTTTAGTATACCGTAACGACGTAATCTCCCTTCCTCCTGCTATTCAGGGCTGTTCCACCCAGGGAGGGTTTCCTCCTCTTGAGCACCTTAAATCACTGAAAGATATTTGTGAGGCTGCAATTTGGTCCAACCTCAACACTTTTATAACTCATAATAGACTGAAGATGGGGGATGTATTTTCTTCATCCTTTGGTTCTCCCGTTCTTTCTGCAGGTCAGATATATATATATATATATATATATGACAACTGCACTCGTCCAACACGAACCGGCACTCCCCAATGTCTCAGGGCACCACCGATCCAGTAAAAACGAAAGCCGACCCAGCCATCAGGTGAAAAAGATGTATTTATTCGGATATATATATATATATAATGGTGGTTTCAATTAATTTTTTCTTTTATATTCGAATACATTCACTTGGTGTTGCAGTGTGTGAATCTGTTTCATTTTGTCAGTTAGCTTTGGTATACGCTCATTTAGAAAGGACTGTGTCAAGGAAGGCTGATGGGCTGATGAGGTAGGAACTGAATGAATTAATATTGAATTTATAAAACGCTAAACTTAGCCCAAGGGCGTCAAGGAGCTATTACGGCACTAGCGTGCAAACGAGCTAGCATGCTTATACTGAGATATGCGGAAAAAGCCAGGTTTAAGGCTTTATGGCAGAGCGAATGTGACACCTGACCCGAAAGCGCTTCCGGGTGGGAGTTCCACAGCTTGGCAGCAACAGTCGAGAAGGCTCTACCTCCCCACCTAGCTTGTTAAATCTTGGAACTATTAACACATTCTTATCTACAGATCGAAGCTGTCTAGTTGGAACATGACTTAGTTACTTACCGGTAATCTTCATTCCTTCGAGACATAGTTTTCCTCGCTGGTATAATCGAAGGAGGTAGAAAATTGATTGATTGGAAACACTTTTTTGACTTATACATTTCTGGAAGGACACATAGTGAAGCTCCGTATATATGATCATGTTACTATCGACTTCCTGTGGAGCAATATTCGTTGGAACATATGTGTTATTTATCTTAGTATGGATGAAAGCTGTGCTCGAGCCATGGAGTAGCTCGTTTACTGAGGACTTAGGCAAGGAATTCTATGACTCGGAGCACTGAATACTACCAGTAAGTAACCAACTAATTTCAGTGAACATCATCAAATAAAGCTCAGTGCCTCATACGTGTCCCCACAGCTACTTCACATTTTTGGCACCTACACTTTTAGAGGAGGAAGACTCCAGAATACAAGATATTTACGGTTGTGAAGAAGACACAACTCCAAGGGTACCGTGGGTACTTATAGCTAATACAATCACAGCTCAGTTCGCGTTTTATACATTGTACGATTTGGAGCATCTGTGTTTAAAAGATTTGTTTCATGCAATGCCAAAAGAAAATACAGCTGGATGGACTCAGCAAAATCACCTCCCTGACAGTCCAATATGGAGTCTTCTTAAGTCTTCAATCCCTCCCTGGAACCCAAGAGATGTCCTGCTAGCAGAAAAAAACACCGCCCTACATCAGTACATCAATGTAACACAGCTATTTCTAATTCACCATCCACTGGCTTAGCACTGTCTTTCAATTCAGTGTGGGCATTTCACAGTATCACCAAAGTTCATCTGAGTTGGAGCACAGTGAAGGCCCCATGGCCGTTCAGTTAAGTTATTTTTATTAAGTGCACAGCCAATTAAAACCTTTGCAACAAGTGCCAATATTAAAAAACTTTACATAAAAATAGTGTAAAAAAGAATAGTTATAAAAACGGTGCATTAAATAACTAACGTGCTAAGAATTTTTGACGCTCGCATGTCATTTCCATTGGTCACCGCGGGCCATTTAATTCTAAGTAAATTATTGTTCGAAGATGAATCCCTAGAGTGGATGTTTGTGCCCTTTTTGAGTTTTATAAAAAATGGAAAGGGAGATGGTGACGGCATATCAAACAATACAGAGAGGGAAAGTGTCATAGAATACAGAGTTAGAAAGTGCCAGAGAATACACCAGCCTTTCTAAAGTACAAACCTGACTTGTGACCAACCATGCAACAGCTTTTGTGACCTTTCAGAGACAAAGGACTGACATCCTGGTTATTTCAGCCACACCCCAACCAACAAGGCACCGAACTGACTTGAGATTGATTGTGCCACACCCCAACCAACCTTTTAGAGGCACAGGCCTGACTTGTGATTGACTAGGTTGCAGCCCTGCTGTCATTTCAGACACACAGACTATGATTAACTCCTCTGCAATCTACATAATAACCTTTCGGAGGAACGGGGCTGACTTTCCATTAGCCTCTGGCCCTTTAGGTGCACTGGACTGACTTGTGATTAATACTGATGCACAAGTTACTACTTGTGTAACGATATATATCTGTAAGAGACATTAGTTAGTGATAGATTTCTTACCTTAGAATATACCCAGGCGTCAGACTGGATCCGGAAAATTTTGCATAGCAATACCCCTGCGCGCAGGCAGGTGTCGTCCGTGGCTCCGCGTCCGTTACCTTAGAATAGATACCCCAGCAATACCAACCCCGGTGGTGGGTCTGCGAACCAATAATCACACCAGAAAGTCCTGGAGGACGGAACGGCCAAGGAAGCTATCCCTCCGGACCTGGCTGTCCAGGCAATAGTGTCTTGCAAACGTGTGCAGCGAGGCCCACGTAGCTGCCTGGCAAATGTCCTGCAAGGGCACTCCTCGGCCCAGGGCAGTGGTAGTCGCCGTGGCCTGTGTGGAATGAGCCCTTAGTCCAACAGGGGGCTCCTTCTTAGGAGTAACACGCCTGGATACACAAGATGATCCACCGCGAGATGGTCCGCTTGTGCACCGCCTTTCCCTTCTTAGCGCCCACGTAACCAACAAAGAGTTGGTCATCCACCCGGAACTGGCGTGTGCGATCCAGATAGTAAGAGAGCGCACGTTTTGGGTCCAGACGGTGGAGCCTCTCTTCCTCTTTTGAGGGATGCGGAGGCGGAAAGAAGATGGACAAGGTAATGGACTGCCCGATGTGGAAGTCCGTGACAACTTTGGGCAGGAAAGAGGGTCTCGTCCGCAACACAACCTTGTCCGGATGGACAGAGAGGAAAGGAGGTGTAGAAGAAAGAGCCTGGAGCTCACTCACTCTCCTGGCAGAGGTGATGGCAACCAGGAAAGCAGTCTTCAAAGTAAGAAGACGGAGAGGACAGTTATGGAGCGGCTCAAAGGGAGCACACATCAGGTAAGTAAGTACAAGATTCAAGTCCCACTGGGGCATCACGACAGGAACAGGAGGAAACATGTGTGTGATGCCCTTCAAAAACCTATTTACAATTGGGGACTTGAACAAGGAAGGCTGATCAGGTAGCCTTAAGAAGGCGGAAAGGGCAGAAAGGTACCCCTTGATAGTGCCCAGAGCAGAGCACTGCTGGGCAAGAGAAAGAAGGAAGAGGAGAACCTCAGAAAGGGGTGCAGAGAGTGGATCCACAGCCTTTGATGTGCACCATGCCACAAATCTGTTCCACCTGCAGGCGTATACCGACTTTGTGGAGGGACGCCTGGCTGCCAGAATGACATTACAGACTTCGGGAGGCAAGTCAAATGGCCTCAACTGTCGCCGCTCAATCTCCAAGCTTGTAGGTGGAGACTAGACCGGTTCGGGTGGAGGACCGTCCCCTGCTGCTGCGACAGAAGGTCCTCCCGAAGAGGCAGACGAATCGGGGGATCGACTGACATGCTGAGTAGCTCGGGATACCAGTATCTTCTTGCCCAGTCCGGAGCCACAAGGATAACCTGGGCCCGGCCGCGCCTGATCTTCTTCAGCACTCTCGGCAGAAGTGGTATAGGCGGAAAGGCGTACAATAGACCGCAACTCCACTCGCGACGAAAAGCGTCTCCGAGCGAGTGCCGCCTTGGAAACTCCAATGCGCAGAACTGATGACATTGCGCGTTCTCTTCTGTGGCGAATAGATCTAACCAAGGCTCTCCCCACTGCTGAAAGAGACCTTGCGCCACATCCGAGTTCAGACGCCATTCGTGATCCATCATGCACCGACGGCTGAGTTCGTCGGCCCTGGCATTCAGAGAACCTGCCAGGTGTTGAACCACCAGGGTCATGCCCTGATGTTCCAGCCACTGCCAGAGGCGCAGAGCCTCCTGGCATAGGGTCCACGACCCCACCCCGCCCTGTTTGTTGCAGTACCACATGGCGGTGGTGTTGTCCGTGAACACCTGCACTACACTCCCCCGGACAGAGGGGAGGAATGCCTTCAGTGCAAGTCGGATCGCCCGCAGCTCCAGAAGGTTGATGTGGAGCCGGGACTCCGCCGGAGACCAGAGGCCTCTGATCTCCGCCTCTCCCATGTGGCCCCCCCCAGCCCAGGAGGGACGAGTCCGTCACAACCACGTGCTCCGGGTGGGGTAGGGAGAGGGATCTGCCACTGTCCGCCCTGATACTCTCGGAAGCGGACGCTCCCCACGACCCCTGGTCCCACCTGGGTATCGTATCTTACTGCACTCTGCTGCCGATTTACCCTGCATATTACAATTTTTACTGGTGCCTGCGCTGCACGCTGCACTCTGCTGCCGATTTATCCTGTAACTTACTATAATTTTTTCCTGGAGCCTGCGCTGCTCGCACTTCCTCCCCAGTTGCATCCGCCATAATTTAGTAGACTCTAAGCTGTTGTGGTGTGGTGCTCGCTTTGTGTGCCCTCATTGACTCGCATTGCCTCCGCATTGTTTAGTAACGTGCACAGCCTGTCCCGGTTTCGATTCGCCAGCCATTTTTGTTGTTGTTGTGAATAGGAGCCCGGCCCCTCCACCACGATCCCGCCTCCCAGCTGATCCTCCCTCGCCCCTCCCCTTCCACTATCCACATATGACAGATGCTTTTGCGCGCAGCGTTCACGCGCAGCGGTCGCGCCCCATGCGCGCCGAAGGTGCGCCAAAGGTAAGCCCGTCTACGCCCGTCCGCGCCTGGACCGCGCCCAGCGCCATACCCCCTGGCCCCCACAAACTGCACTCCTCCAGCATAAAGTATGACGCCGCTACCCTCCTAGCCCTTAACCCCGGACGCACACCTCAGTGCTACGAAGCTGCCCCGGGACGCACCCACGGTCCCTTCGCCTGCCACTCCTGCAAATTTACCAGCATCAAGACCCATACCACATCCACTAACCCCAAACACAGCACCGACTCTAACCACCTGAAGTGCATCCTGCTAAACACCCGCTCAATCCACAGACACGCCACCGAACTCTGGGATCTACTCAACACTGCTTCACCGGACGTCGCCTTCCTTATCGAAACATGGATGAACGCATCATCAACACCCGACATCGCCATAGCCATCCCGGACAATTACAAGATCATCAGAAAAGACCGCACCAAACAGGAGGAGGCATCGCCATCGTCCATAAGAACACCTTCAAAATCACGACCAGCTCCGACGATAACCTTACAACCGCCGAACACCTCCACTTCCAGATCCACACCGACCCTAGGACCACACTCAGAGGCACCCTCATCTACAGGCCTCCAGGAACACGTAAACAATTCAGCGAAGACATTACTGACTTCATCAGTCCACATGCCCTCGCCTCCGAGAACTACATTCTACTAGGAGACCTCAACTTCCACCTGGAAAAGAAAAACGACAGCAACACCACCACCCTTCTCGACAACTTGGCCAATCTCGGCCTCAAACAACTTGTTGACAACCCCACCCATGTAGCCGGACACACCCTCGACCCAATCTTCACCTCCAGCAAACACATCTCCTTTGATCGCACCACAACTCTTCATTGGACGGACCACGGTTGTGTTCACTTCAGCTACAAAACCACCTCGACCCACAACCCCCCACAACCCATTCCCCGAAGAAAATGGAACAAAATCACCACCGACCAACTCCTCACATCACTCAACCAAACCCCACCCGCCATCTCATCGGACCCAAACCAAGCTGCCATCAAATTCAAACAATGGATCACTCACAGCGCTGATGAATTAGCACCCTTGAAAAACCATCACACCAAACAAGACAGCAAAAAGGCCCCCTGGTTCAACGATGACCTTAAGAAATCCAAGAAGCTTTGCCGTACTCTCGAGAAAACCTGGAGAAAAAACCCAACCACCGACAACATGACCACCTTCAAGGCAGCCACCCGCAAACACCACCAGCTGATTCGAGCCACCAAGAAATTAGCATTCAAGAATCGACTCGACAACAACGCCCATAACAGCAAGGAACTATTCAACATCGTCAAAGAATTCACCAACCCCACCGCAGCCTCAAACGACATCACTCCCTCCCAAGACCTCTGCGTTATCCTCCTTCTTCTACAACAAAATTGCCGACATACATAACAGCTTCGAAAACAGCTCCAACGAACAATCCTCTCCGCCCCCCTTAGAACCTAGACCGCCCTCTAACAACCTCAATGCCTGGAACCCGATCACCACTGAAGACACCATCCGCCTAATGAATTCCATCCACTCTGGATCGCCAACCGACCCATGTCCCCACCACATCTTCAACAAAGCTGTCCCCATCATCGCACCCCATCTCTGTGATGTCATCAACTGCTCCTTCAACTCTGCTACCTTCCCAGAAAGCTGGAAACATGCCGAAGTCAGCGCCCTCCTGAAGAAACCCACAGCAGACCCCTCTGAACTTAAAAACTACCGCCCGATATCCCTCCTCCCATTCCCGGCCAAAGTCATCGAGAAATCCGTCAATAGCCAACTCGCCGCCTTCCTCGAATCCAACAACTCCCTCGATCCCTCACAGTCCGGCTTTCGAGCCAAACACAGCACCGAAACCGCCCTCATCGCAGCAACAGACGACATCCGAACACTACTGGACAAGGGAGAAACAGTGGCCCTCATTCTACTCGACCTCTCCGCCGCCTTCGACACCGTCTGTCACAGCACCCTCATACAACGCCTCAGCAACATCGGCATAAAAGGTAAGGCCTTGGACTGGATCATCTCGTTCCTAGCTGGGAGAACTCAGAGAGTCCGACTTCACCCATTCAAATCCGAGGCCACCGAAGTCATCTGCGGTGTACCACAAGGTTCATCACTCAGTCCCACCCTTTTCAACGTTTACATGAGCCCTCTCGCTTCCATCGCGCGTCAACACAACCTTAACATCATCTCCTACGCTGACGATACCCAGCTGATCCTTTCCCTCACCAAAGACCCCATCACCGCCAAAACCAATCTTCACGAAGGCATGAAAGAAGTAGCCATATGGATGAAAAACAGCCGCCTAAAACTTAACTCAGACAAAACGGAAGTGCTCATCCTAGGATCATCCCCCTCTGCCTGGGACGACTCATGGTGGCCTTCGGATCTGGGCTCAGCACCCATACCCAGAGACCACGCACGTAACCTTGGCTTCATCCTAGACTCCTCACTCTCGATGACCAAACAAGTCAACGCCGTCTCATCCTCCTGCTTCAACGTACTCCGTATGCTCAAAAAAATCTTCCACTGGATCCCCGCCGAGACAAGAAAGACTGTCACCCACGCACTGGTTACGAGTCGACTAGACTACGGAAACACCCTCTACGCCGGAATCACAGCCAAATTACAGAAAAAACTCCAACGCATCCAAAACGCATCAGCAAGACTCATTTTGGACATCCCTAGCCAAGATCACATTACCGGCCACCTGAAAGACCTCCACTGGCTTCCCGTCAACAAGAGAATAACATTCCGTCTCCTCACCCACGCACACAAGGCCCTCTACAAACTAGGGCCCGAATGCCTCAACACTCGACTATCCTTCTACACACCCACTCACCAACTAAGATCCTCCAATCAAGGCCTCGCCGCAGTTCCGCGTATCCAAAGATCCACCATGGGAGGTAGATCCTTCTCCTACTTGGCGGCCAAGACCTGGAACTCGCTCCCCACTCACCTCCGCCTTACACAGAACCACATCTCCTTCAGAAAAGAACTTAAAACCTGGCTATTCGATAAATAATGAACCCCCTCCCCAAGCGCCTTGAGACCCTCTGGGTGAGCAGTGCGCTATATAAATTCTTGAACTTGCACTTGAACTTGACCCAATCGCGGTCCGTGAGCCACCACTGCAACTGTCTTGCAGTGCCCTCCGAGATCAAGACATGATCGGACAAGTTGCCCTGATGCTGGGCCCACTGAAACTTCAGGTCCCACTGCAGAGCCCGCATCCGCCACCGGGCGTGATGCACCAGAAGGATGCAGGAGCCCCTCAGCCCCAGAAGCCGCAGCGTCAACCTGACCGAGACTCGGGATAAAGGCTGAAAGATCGGAATCAGAGCCTGAATATCTCGAACCCGCTGTTTGGGAGGATAAACCCAAAACTGCGCGAGTCTAGAACCGCCCCGATGAAGAGGAGCTTCTGAGAGGGACACAGGTGTGACTTTGGCACGTTGATGGAGAACCCCAGCAAGTGCAGGAGGTCGGCCGTAGTCTGGAGGTGGCTGACGACTGTCTGGGGCGGGCCCGCCTTCAACAACCAGTCGTCGAGGTAGGGGAAGACTGACACCCCTAACCTGCGCAGATGAGCTGCGACCACCGCCATCACTTTCGTGAACACCCGTGGGGCGCTGGTAAGGCCGAAGGGGAGCACAGTAAACTGAAAGTGCTCGTGGCCTACCGTGAACAGCAGGTAACGCCGGTGGGCCGGCAGGACGGGGATGTGAAAATAAGCGTCCTGCAAGTCCAACGGTCTCCAGGGTCCAGGGCAGCTAAGACCTGAGCCAAAGTCAGCATCTTGAACTTCTCCTTCCGGAGGAAGCCGTTGACGTTCCGTAGGTCCAAGATAGGGCGTAGGCCCCCTTTGCCCTTCTTGGGTATCAGAAAGTAGTGGGAGTAACAACCACACCCTACTTCTGGCCCAGCAACGCACTCGATGGCCCCCTTGGCCAAGAGGGCCGTGACTTCCTCTTGCAGAAGTTGCAAGTGATCCCCCGACACGCGGTGCAATTGCGGTGGCATGGCTGGAGGGGTCGCCTCGAAGAGGGTAGGGAGTAGCCCCTTCGGACGATTTGCAGCACCCTCCTGTCCGACGTGACAGTGCACCAGTGATGGCGAACCCTGCCCCCCACTGGCGTCACATGGGCCTGAAAGCACGGACTAGGAAGGTTTTGAGGCAGGTGCTGCGGGGGAAGGTGTGGACTGGCCTCGCCGTTGTCCCTGACCGCCGCCACGGCAGTTTCCACGGCCGCCACCGCGCTGTTGGACATTCTGCGGTGCGTGGCTGGCAGAACGTGTGGGGGCCCCCCTTCCGTGGCCACGAAAGGAGCGAAAGGCACCCGATTGCTGGCGTGAGGCCGAGAGGCCCAAGGACTTGGCCGTAGCCCTGGAGTCTTTAGAACGCTCAACCGTATGGTCTGCCTTGTCGCCAAAGAGGCGACGGACATCGAACGGCATGTCCAGAAGAATGGCCTGGACATCGGCCGAAAAAGTTGGCGGACCTTAACCAGGCGTGGCGTCGAACCACCACCGTCGTTGCCATCGCCCTGCCCAGTGAGTCTGTGGTATCCAGCCCACACCGGATGGAATATCGCGCTGCATCTCGACCCTCCGCAAGGGCTTGGGCGAGTTTTGCCCGGACCTCCTCCGGACATTGTGGCAGCACGTCCGCGACCGTGTCCCACAGGGTGTGCGTGTAGCGGCCCAAGAGGCATGCGGTATTGACAGACCGCAGTCCCAAACTCAGGGCATTTTCCTGTTTCTGTGTGTGCTGCAGAATGCATCACACATTGAAAGAGGTAAAAAGAGGAGAAATAAAGATACTTCTCCTCGTTACACCTCCCATGGGTGGAGGGGCATAGCATTTTGAAGACTAATTGGTAAACCTGAGAATGCACCAAAAATCAATGAGTGAATGAGTGGGAACATCCATGCTCCACCCATTGAACGCCTCCCTCGGGCAGAGTAACACGAAGCAGTGGTTTGCGCTACCTTGCATTACTCCAAATGTATCTGCCCCTGCAGGGCCACCTAAGGTAGCCATGCATAGCTTGATAAATAGCGTAACACTATGATAAATATGGGCCCAAGTTTCTGTGAACTGTGCATGCCCAGCTGTCAAAAAAATAATTTGTTGTTATGACCGTTGTCATTATGGTTGGATTTCTGGGGCTTATTGATCACTTTGACTGAGGGGGGTGGAGGGGTGGAAGGCGGGGGCCCTGGGTAATTACCTAGTTTTCCCATGCTTTAAAACAGCTGCCCCTACCTAGTATTTCTATCACCCCCTGCCTTGAAGTGTAAATCAGGAGTCCACAATCCATACCCCATTTTAACATGGCCTCTTTGTTGAATCTGTAAAGTTCTGGCATTGCCAATTAAAACATATCGTGGCTCTGCTGAGAAGTTGTGGCACTCTTCCATCAAAATGAGTATAATCTCTGCTCAGTAGCTCTGGTTTTGCAGTCTTGCTGAAAGAAGAATGAAAGTTCCATACAAAGTATTATACACTTCATGAGGTTTTCTCTACTGTACCATGAAGAATATACAATCTCTGTTGAAATGACCTTATCCTTTCAATTTAAAGAGTGTGGCAGTCATGCCCAAAAGGTCTTTTCTTGTCTCATTGAAAGCACACCAGCACTATGGAAAAGTTCCTGCGCTGTTCCATTCGCCTAATAGCTGCCCTACAGCTGCAAAATGTCCCACTGAACGTACATCAGTATTGCTGGAAAGAGATGAAAATACCTTACCTACTATTTTACCTTCCAAAGCAGGCATAGAACTCAGTAGAGTTACAGAACCCTGGCCTTGCTAAGTATAACACTACTTAAGGCAAGGCTGCCACAGTTGCCTCAAACCCTTAATTAGGACAAGTACTTATATGCTTTAGGAGGGCTGCTGTACTTTTAATACATCATTCCATCAAAGCGGATACTTCTAAGCACATATGCCATCCTCTAAATGGGGCAGAAACAGCACTTAGCTGCAGAGATGAACCAGGTTTAAAAATTCTGGGGCTGCAATGTGGACTCTAACCATGTGTGGTAATATTAAACGCAAGTACTTGCTGGAAATTATAAACTGATCTTTGGGCACATAGTAAATGACAATATGTAGTTAATAAAATTACAAGCTGGTATTTCTGAACAAAAAGTGTTTTTCTACATGAAAATGGTAATCTTTTATTTGGGGGAGTCTAGTGACAAACCTATGTTTACAGACAAATATCTCATATTCCAAGTATATTTTGGGAGCAGATACTTGAGTGATAAACAGCACTGCTCTTGAATTCCTAATCTGTATTATTTATCTAACCCGCCAAATTTGTAAGGTCTACATAATGTGAGAAAATTAACTCTAGTATGCGGTAAAACACCTGCTCAGCAAGGTAATGCTGAGATTTTGTTATTTTTTCCCCTCTCAGTCATGGTCAACAACTGATAATCTACTCTGAAGAACAGGAAAGGAAAAGGAAATAAAGCTAAGTGGATGAATGCTATGGTATCATCTATGGTTTGTTAGACATTTGCAATTGTGTTTTTAGCACAGACAAACCAACAACAATATGGTATGCACCGAGTGTGTCACACTGAATAAAACAAAAAGGTGATCCGTGGCATCTGCCAGGCTACATCTCTTCTGGGTGGGAATACAAGCAACCACAGACCAAGTTCAGCCTATTCATGCAGCACCTTTTTATTTTCCTCGATGCAACACCCTAAGTGCAACATGTATGCCCAGAAGGTGCCCTTCTCACTGTGCCATAGGATTCAAGATAAAGCTCTTCGACGAGGCATAAGTAGGAAATATAAGCGAAATGCAGACCGTCAGAGCCCAATTCTTCAGGAAAATGCCTCTTGGGATAAATGGTCTATCCAACCCTGGAGGAAAGGGGCAAAGACCAAACACCCCGAGTCACCCATCGCTGATTATGAATCAGTCACAACTCGGGCCAAAGCCTTGGAGCGACTGAGATGGCCATGTAGGACTGTATCAGTATCAATCACAAGTCAGTCCCGTACACCTAAAAGGACAGAAGGCTAATGGAAAGTCAGACATGTTCATCTGAAAGGTCATGTGTAGTAAATTTATGAGTATAGAAACTACGCCCTTATAGCGGAATCTGCACACTTGTGGGGGAATCTTCGCAAGGCGCACTCTCTGCAGTGCAAAGTGTGGAGATTCCACCCCGAGTGTGGAGATTCCGCATG
The DNA here is from genome assembly GCF_964261635.1 of Lissotriton helveticus. Lineage (NCBI taxonomy): Eukaryota > Metazoa > Chordata > Amphibia > Caudata > Salamandridae > Lissotriton > Lissotriton helveticus. Next base: position 357,839,876 of record NC_136061.1, read on the forward strand.
AGTGCAGAGACTCCGCTACGAGTGCCGATACTCCGCCACTTAGTACAGAGACTCCGCCATGAGTGCAGAGACTCCACCTCGAGTGCAGAGACTCCGACAAGAGTGCTGAGATTCCGCACTCGTAACTTTACTAAACGTAAGTACCTTTGTGAAACTGGTCTTAAGTGTGTTGTTTTCTGTGAAATCTCTTAATTGTAGCATTCACTAGCATCACTGTTTTGATACATGCCTAGGTACCTACTGACTTAAAAAAATATACAATTATCTTGATGCGATTCATGTGTTAGTAATTTAGTGAACCATGGCAATGTGAGAGGCTTACATGGCATGCATTCTCCTGTATTACTGTGTCACATTGACAGACTGTCTTTACATGCCCATTATCATCATCATTAAATAGTTATAAACATCTACTACAAACAATCTATGTGCCAACATATATATGTCAAAATAGCTATGTTGACTTTAAATAGTATAGAAAATAAAAATATCTACTTGTAAAAGGCCTACTTCAACAATACAGTATTGTTAAAATTAAAATAGAGTTGCAAAAATTGCTAAAACATATATTTTGAAATATTTTTGATTAACTGGGTTATACTTGTCAGCCTTGGGGTGGTCTTCCCCCAAACATGTTGCCTTCCTCCTCCTGTCATTGTTTTTTCTTGCCTTAGGACTCTGAGCACTTTACCTCTGCTAACCAGTGCTAGAGTGCTTGTGCTCTCTCCTGCAAACTTGGTAACATTGTCTTGTACCCAACTGATATATTTTATATACTTATAAGTCCCTGGTAAAGTGGTACTGCATGTGTCCAGGGCCTGTGAATTAAATGCAATTACTGGGTCTGCAGCACTGAATGTACCACCCACGTAAGTAGCTCTTTCAACATTATCTCAAGAATGCAATTGCAACCTGTGTGTATGCAGTTGTAAACTGCATTTCAACCTTGCAAAATAAAACCTTTGCCAAGCCCAAACTTCTTTTAATACATATAAGTCACCTCTAGGGTAAGCCCTAGAGAGCCCAGAGGGCAGAATGCAATGTATTTTAAACGTAGGACGTACATTTACGTTTTTCACATCCTTGTAGTAAAAAACTCTTACATTTGGTTTTCACTTCCTTAAGGCCTATCCCTCCCTTAGGAGTACATTGGAGTTGCCTTATTACATTTTATAAGTGAAATTTCCAAATGGGAAGAGATAACCACTTCATGTTTAGTGTCTCAGGAATCATAATTTAAAATCATAGTTTAAGTTGGATTTTAAATTGTAATTCTTAAAATGGCACTTTTAGAAAGTTGGAATTTTCTTGCCTTAGCCAATTTGTGCCTTTAGCTTGTCTCTGGTCACATGACTGGGTGCAGCTGACAGTTGAGCTTTGTGAATTCCTCTTAGACAGCCACACACAATAGGGAGCTTAGGTGTGCCTGGATGGACCGACACTGGCAGGATGGGCGGGAGGAGATGGGTACAGCCCCACTTATACCTGTATAAGCAATGTCCTGCCTCTACACAAAGGTCTGCATAACCCCTGTAGTTAGTGTGGAGCCAAAACAAGGGAGGCAGGGTACCTGAAGACTTCAAAGGGAAACCTCCAGAAGCTTCTCCCCCACTGCAAAGGCACAACTGGGTATATTTACTGGATCTCAGACACCAACTCTTCAGTACACTTCTGGACCTGTAGATACTCTGCCAGGAAGAAGGACTGCTGTGCTGCTACAAGGATTGACACTCTGCTGGACTGCTGCTCTCATGGAAATACAGTCCTGCTGTGCTGACCTGCTGCCAGCAACCCTCTTACCTGGGGAAGAAGAACTGGACCTGCAACTGCACCTTGAACCCAGGATCCCAAAGTGTCTCAAAGGGATAATCTGCAGGCCTCCTGATCCGCAAAGACTCCTAAACTAGTTCCTAGACCCAGCTGCAATGACCCCCTGACCCCCAATTGATGCCCCTCAGGTCCTGGACCCTTAGTGGTAGATTTACAAGCCCCTTGCACTACTTTTGCGTCACTTTTAACATGGGAAAAGTGATGAAAAAGTGGCGTATGGGGCTTGTAAATCTGCCCCTTAGTGTGACTCAGGCTTTTCATGACTGCAAACCATTCAGTCTTATCTCTATGCACTGAAGCATCGACAGCTCGTGGGAGACTGACAACGTGAAGCACCAGCTCACCTGTCCATGACCCCCAGCCTGCTCTTCACCCCTCACTGACAACTGCCCGCAACGCTCTCCTTTGCTCCGTGTGACCCTCACCAACGTGAACGGGACTCTTGACACAAAACTTGAGAAGGTAAAACCTTAATGGAATAATGTGGAGCTATATCCGATCCGCACTCTATCGCAGTCAGGCGGAACTTTTGACTTTGATCTGGTCCAGCTCGACCAGATAGCCGCAATTGGTGATTTGTGTTCTAGGTGCTATTTTACCCTGTATTCTTCAAAAATTCTTACCTCTAGTTCTACTGATTGGATTTTTGCCATTTTGGTCTTGCTTATTTATTATATTTTGCTCTATTTTGACAGGTATTTGCACTGTTTTACTGTTCAGAGTATTGCACAAATGCTTTACACATTGCTAATAAGTTAAACCTGACTGCTCTGTGCCGGGCTACCAGTAGGTTGAGCAAAGGTTAATTTGGGGTTTGCTTGTCCCTTACCCTGACAAGGATTGTGGTTGCAGCTTGACCATGGCTCACACCCCAGTCAATCAGGAACCCAATTTCTTACAAATAGCTTTTACAGTTATCAAAATATGTTAATTATTATAAAACTCTATATAATAGTTAAAATGATTTTCTGAATAAACACATTAGCTTTATTTATAATTAAAAAGACATTTAAAATATGTTTCAAATTAATTTGTTAAAACATACATTTAATACAGCTTTCTTTGAGCATAATATATAAATATAATTCAATTCAATAAATTAAAAAAAATCATACATAATACATTTTATTTAAAAAAATACATGAAAGTAAATTATTTTATTTAAAAACACCAATATAGAAACATTTAATAACCAATACACATACAATATGGAATAAAATATTAATTTGCAAGACTCAGACTCTAAATTCATTCAACCATTGCAAAAATGTTTTTTAAACAAAAACATTTTATAACTCTTTACTAAATTATGTAAATATCTGCAATATAAGACTAAAAAGTAATAATCAACATTTTAAACACTCAAAAATATACATTTCTATATACAATCTGCCAAATATATAATTCAATTTTAATGTTTGGGTGGGAGTTCCTATTTTTTGATCCATGTGAACTTGAGGAAAGTACACATGGGGCGGGAGGAATCAGATTTTGAATTCTAATTCCGATTCACCAAACATTGGGAAAAGGTCATATATTTGGTAGGGGCAGATTTAATATTTTATCAGAAGTCCTACAAACATTGGGGAAAGTGCACATATTTGGCGTTGTCAGATTTTCACTTCGAACTCCTGTCATACAAATATTGGGAACCTGAATGTATCTGAAGAGAAGACAGGTCTTCTGTGCTATTCCAACAGGAGTCCTACAAACATTTGGGAATATATATGAGCCCCTTTTAAATCACCAAATGCGTTCAAAGTCGATTATAGTACACATATGCCGTATGCTGTTCAAATCATGAGTTCATTTACGATGACACATCTGCATTTGGTGATATATATGTATATATATATATATATATATATATATATATATATATGTATTACCTACTGGCGGTTGCCAGTAGGTAGTTATAGTTAGGACCTAGTTGCCATAAGAAAAGCATTTTTTCTTTTCCCAATAACGTTGGCGCCGTTGATGAATCTTCGTGAAATTTTCAAAACTAGTGGGGCGTTTATTTATTTCTTTGCACACTTGTAACGCGCTGGGAATCGACTCCCAAAGGAGTATCTCAACGCGCCATTGACAGCATCTCAGAGCAAAAGCCTATCCTATAATTCATTAATTGTCCAACCAGAGCTAGTAATTAAACAGGAAAGTTTTTAATTTTTTCCTAAAGGGAAAGAGTTCCTTACATGGTCTGAGTTCATAAGGAAGTTCATTCCAAAACTTCGGGCCTGCTACTGATAGCGCCCTTCCCCCTTGTCTTGTCTTCCAGAACCTGGGGACAACTAACAATTCACGATCTCCAGATCTCAAAGATCTTGAGGTGATGTAAGGACTAAATTTTTGTGTTAGGTAATGAGGACCATTACCAGTGATGCACTTGTGGATGATGCAACCAGTTTTAAACAACACTCCCTGTTTCACTGTAAGCCAGTGGAGTTTATTTAGTAATGGTTTAGAGGGAGTACGAGCCGGGGCATTGAGAACAAGGCGGGCAGCCGTGTTCTGCACGACTTGCAGTCTGGCAGTGATCCCCTCATTTGCGGCTAGCAGCAAACCATTACAATAATCCAGTCTACTCAACACGAGCGACTGAACTAGTGTTTTCCTGGTGGTATCAGGTAACAGGGGGAATACACGTCGGAGAAGCCCAATTACATGGAAACAGGAGCTCACCACTTGATTAGCATGATGTTTAAGGTTGAGCTCCTGATCCAGTTTAACTCCTAGATCTTTCACAACCACCTTGGGTTCAGGGACTGGGCCTAGGTCTTGAGGCCACCAGTCAGGAGTCCACAAGCGTTTGGCTTCCCCAAAGAGCATCACCTCAGTCTTGGAGACGTTGCACTGAAGAAAGTTTGCTGCCATCCAGTGTGCCACTTCTTTCATCCCTTGGGAAAAGGAGCTACGTACTTCCGGAGTCATGATTTTAAACGGAAAAAGGAGCTGGGTATCGTGTGCATACGATACGGGAATAAACCCATGGGATCTCATGATGTTGGCTAGGGGTGCCACGTAGATGTTAAATAATGTTGGGCTCAAGCAGGAGCCCTGTGGCACCCCCTTAGAGATCTCCACCTCCTCAGACTGGTAGGGACCCAGTATGACTCTTTGGGTACGTTCGGTGAAAAAACTTCGGTCCGGTCTGCTCCTATGTTTCGGGGTGATTCGGTAAGCGGGGGGCGAGGAAAAAGGGGGGTCCCAAAAAGCCTTTTCTCCATGTTAATTCCCATAGGAAACTATAGACACGGCTACAGCCCGAACTGCTGAACGGAATTACACCAAATTTGGCAAAAAGGTAGCTCTTGCTCCAGGAAGAGCCCTTTTTGTTAAATGGTGTAAATACGTTCAGGAGTTCCTGAAACATTAAAAAAAGAGGTCAAAAAATGCATTTCCCATAGCAAAATTTAGACACGGCTACAGCTCGAACAGCTGAACGGAATTACACCAAATTTGGCATAAAGGTAGCCTTGCCTCAGAAAGAACTCCTTTTCTTAAATGGTGTAAATCCATTCAGTAGTTGCTGAGAAAATAAAAAAAATAAAAATATCGATATATAGAGGCATGGAGAATCCGCGCACCCTGCCGATCACGAGCTGTATTCTAATTGGCTGTCAACACTTCAAACCAGGAAGTGTTGGCAGCCATCTTGTGCCTCGGTAGAACCAAGGCACAAGTAAAGAGAAAAAGAAATGCGCAAAACAAGAAAAGGGGGCAGGGTAGAAACACCCTGACCTCCCCTAGGCCTGCTCAGGGCCAAAAAAAGCATTAAAAAAAAACCAAAACATCGGCACCGCAGATCCGGCCGAGAAAATCAAAAAAACGAAGCACGGTCTCCCGCGCTTAGTTAATATTTAGCCCCCAGGGTGGGCCAGGTCCCGGGGCAGTGAATAAAAAAAGTGTGTGGGGGTCCCAAACCCCCCCACTCTCACCTGGGGACCGCCACCTCCCCAGGGCAAGATAATTGAGTTGCAGGGGGCACGCAGCCCCAGGGACTGCCACCGGCTTCCAAGGCCCCCTCAAGCCCCGGGGAACGCCAACTATTTTAAAAATAGTTGCGGGGGCACATGGCCTCCCGCAGCCCCGGGCACCACCACCCCAGGGGCTTCTATTTTTTTTAAACAAACAACCTGTGTGGGGGGGCTCAAGCCCCCACACACACCCACCACGGGGACCACCACCTCACAAATTATTCAAATTCGGGGGGTCAGTAATGAACCCCCGAGCTCTGGGGACCACCACCCGCAGGGCTGTGTTGATGTTGGGAGGGGGACCACATGGCCCCCCCTCCTGGAGCCTGTGATGGCCCTGGGGACCACCACATCCCAGGGCCGGCTCCTGCAGTGTTGCGGGGTGCCCACCCCCGGGACACTGCAGTTTGCTATGACAGGACAGCCGCGCTGTCATAGCAAACTTTGTTTGGATTTTGGAAGAGAGAGCAGTAAACCTGCTCTCTCTTCCAAAATGCAAACCAAATTGCTTTTCCACACGGGGAACTGCATGTCAGCAGCTCCTCAGGTGGAAACACAATGCCGGCTCCCGCAGGACGAGGGGAGCCGGCAGGGACTGTGGGGGCATTGGGGCTCCCCCAACGGTCCCCAACGGAGAGGGCCAGCCCCGGGGGATGGGGTCCCCGGGGCAAGAAGTGGCCCACGAAGGGGGCCACGAGGCCTCCCTCCTCAACATTTAAATAAATAAATAAATAAAGGCCGGCCCTAGGGATGGTGTCCCCGGGGCTAATAGAGGCCTCAGGAGGGGGGCCGCACAGCCACCCTCCATAAGAAAAAAAAAAGAGTGGCCATTCTCCCGGGGGATGGGGTCCCCGGGCTGGAACTGGCCACGGATGGGGGGCCTCGAGGCCCCCTTCCCGTTCAATTTAAAAAATAAAAATAAATATGGGTAAGGCCCTGGGGAATGGGATCCCCAGGGCCCACAAAAAGGGGGGCCACACAGCCCCCATTCTAAAAAAAACCCAAAATAAGCAGGATTGTGCCAGAGGCCCTGTCCCCTTACAGCAGCACTCTGCAAACGCACCTTGTAGCGTGTTTTACAATGGGGAATTAATTCCGCTTCAATACTGGGGGTCCCTGGGGGCCAACTAGCCCACCAGGTACCTCCAGTAAGCGCCACAGGGCTGCGTTGCAGAGAGGTGGCCAGGCCATACCCCTTTTTACACCTCTCAGCAACGCAGCTCTGTGGCGCTTACTGGAGGTACCTGGTGGGCTAGTTGGACCGCAGGGACCCTCAGGATTCAAGGGGACTTAATCCCCCATCTTAAAACGCCCCACTGGGCGCGTTTGCACAGTGGTGAAGGGAGGGTGCGGGGCCTGAGGTGACATGTGTGCAAACACACCCTGTGGCATGTTTTAAGTTGGGGAATTAATTTCCCTTCAATCCTTAGAGCCCCTAGGGGCCAACTAGCCCATCAGGTACCTCCAAAAAACGCCAGAGGCCTGCATTGCAGAGAGGTGGTCCAGGCCACGCCCCTTTTTACACCTCTCTGCAATGCAGCTCTGTGGCGCTTACTGGAGGAACCTGATGGGCTAGTTGGACCCAGGGACCCTCAGGATTCAAGGGGACATAATCCTCCCACCTTAAAACGTGCCATAGGGTGCCTTTGCACAGTGGTGAAGGGAGGGGGTGGGGCCTGATGTGACATGTGTGCAAACACACCCCGTGCCGCGTTAAAAGTTGGGGAATGAATTCCCTTTCAATTCTGAGGGCTCCTGGGGCCAATTAGCCCACAAGGTGCTTCCAGTAAGTACCACTGTACTGCGTTGCAGAGCGGTGGTCTAGGCCACACCCCTTTTTACACCTCTCTGCAAGGTAGTTCTGTGACGCTTACTGGAGGTACCTGGTAGGCTACTTGGCCCCCAGGGACCCTCAGGATTTAAGGGGCCTGAATACCCCAACTTAAAACGTGACACGGGGCGCGTTTGCACAGTGAAGGGAGGGGCGGGCCTGAGGTGCCATGTGTGCAAACACGCCCTGTGGCACGTTTAAAGTTGGGGAATTAATTCCCTTTCAATCCTGAGGGGCCCTGGGTGCCAACTAGCCCACTAAGTGCTTCCAGTAAGTGCTATTGCGCTGCGTTGCACAGAGGTGGTCTAGGCCATGCCCCTTTTTACACCTCTCTGCAACGCAGCTCTGTGGCGCTTACTGGAGGTACATGGTTGGCTATTTGGACCCCAGGGACGTCAGGATTCAAGGGGACTTAATCTCCCAACTTAAAACAGCCCCAGAGGGTGTTTGCACACGTCACCTCAGACACCCCTCTCTTCACCACTGTGCAAACGCACCTCATAGCGCATTTTAAGAGGTAGTTTTAATCCCCCTGCACTATTATGTACTAGGGCCTTACAGAGGAGGTCATGCTAATCATAGGGGTACCCCAACGCATAGTGTTCCCTAGTGTATGTAGGTGTTATCACAGTATTCTAAGTGTCTTTTACCATAGCACCTGGTTAGTAAGGGTCGGTTACCACCAGTACCCGTCTGAAAAAGTTGTGGGCACAGGATGATTTTGCAACAAGGCCTCTTTCTGCTCCTCTGTTGGTTCATTCTGCACATCTTGCTCCTTCCTGCGCTTTTCTTCGTCTTTGTGGACTTCTGTTGCTTCTTTCTGCATTTCTTTTGCTTCTTTCTGTGCATTTTTTCTTCTTTCTTTACATGTCCTGCCTCTGTAGGCCTAGTTAGACACTAGCATTTGAAAAACCTTTGAAATTCACTGGAAAAAACATAGGTTTCAGGCACGTTATAGTTAGAAATTAGCATTTAAAAAAACATTGAAATTCACTGAAAAAACCATAGGTTTCAGGCACGTTATAGTTAGAAATTAGCATTGAAAAACCTTAGAAATTCACTGAAAAAAACATAGGTTTCAGGCACGTTATAGTTAGAAATTAGCATTGAAAAAACCTTAGAAATTCACAGAAAAACCATAGGTTATAGTTAGTTGGACATTTCACTGTACAAAACCATAGAAATTCCGCCGTTATAGTTAGTTCAGCTAACTATAACTCGAACCCCCGCAATGCACTGCGGATGACATCACATATTATATCACTCATGACATGGTCAGTGACATCACTGATTATATCACTGACGACATCATCCTTGTGATAGAGTGGCAGACCTCATCTCACCCTAATATAACTTTTGATACACACACTCTAAAATACAAAATACCATTCTCAAAACAATGGACACACCAATACCAGTTACAACATATCCATTCACTAATTCCAAGATCTACAAACACATCTACTCATTCACCAAAAGTCCTATACAGTCACTCAGACATGCACTCACTCCTCATATGTACTCATACACCTATACATACACTTACACGCCACCACTCATCCATAGCGTTACTCACACACAGTCACACATGCAAAGAAAGTATCAAACTTCCATTTACTTGCATATACAGTTATACACACACCACCACACTTACTTCTACAGAAACTAACACATACTTACTCTCTTAAACACTCACTTATAGAAACACATACTCATTTATACAGGTACTCTTCCAATCTCTCACTCTCACATATTCTCACTTACATACACCAGTACTCACATATACTAGTTTAAAACCTATGTAGTTACTCATAAAGACACTACCGAGACAGTCATTCACTCACCAGCACACCCATATATACACTCATCCACCCATACAGTCCTGCACACATGCTGTCTTCAACACATACAAACAGTGACTCACTCATTCATGCATCTATGCACAAAGTAATACCCCCAATGAACCACACAGATACTGATACGCAAAAAGCCAACTAATAACCCATATAGACACTCATGTAGCTACTCACCAACCCCTGCTGCCACTTATACACAAAGTGAGAGACTGATACAGATATTTACACATTTAAAGATTACTCACTAACCCATGTATTCACTAAGAATCACTTAATCGGTCAGTTATACAATCAGTTTCACACAAACAAAATCATCAATTTAAACACTTATATACCACCCACTTATTCTTCCATCGACCTCGACATATACATATATAAAACATATTTAAATTTCACAAAAATAAACATTCACTGGATGATGCCATCAGTGATGTCATTTGAGATGTCATGAGTGATGTCACTGACCATGTCATGAGTGATGTAATATGTGACGTCTTCAGCAGTGCATTGTAGGGGCGCGAGTTATAGTTAGCTGAACTAACTATAACGGGGGAATTTCTATGGTTTCGTACGAGTGAAATGTCCAACTAACTATAATGCCCCTGAATCCTATGTTTTTTCAGTATATATAGTTAGTTCTGCGTTTCCATAGTGCTCATTTTGCCTAGTTTGAGCATAGAGACTTTTCGGAGGATCCATCATGCGGGAGCTGAGAAAACAAGCACTGGCGTTGCCAATAGGTCTCGCAGTAGGAACGTTGGAGCTATTGGTTTTGTAAATGACATTTTATATTTATGTTTTGTGATTTACAATGCCAATACTTTTAACTTTAGCAAATGTGACACTTTTAGCATTTGTAATGCCACGTTTTGTATTGACGTGACTTAGATGTATTGATATTACAAATAACAATGGCTTTTAATTTTTTTAATTATTGAAGGGTGTTTGTTTTATTGCCCACCCTGCTCCCTAATAAACAGCCTTTTTACACCGTTCTAGAAGGGGAGAAAGTAAACTGAGATGGGCGGGAGAGAGAGATAGGGAAGGAGTGCAAGAGAGAAGTATAATGAAGTGCGAGGGTGATAGGAAAGGTGATGAGTGCAAAAAACTATGAGCAAAACACGAAGATATAAAATAGAAGTGAAAGCCTGCTCGCAAGCACAACAGTGGAAGGGTGGAAAGGAGCAGATGGACGGACGAGAAAGGCAGGACAGAGCCAGCTATGTTATCGTTTTCGATAGCGGAATAAATAGCGTTAATAAAACTGTTGCGATGACGACAATGTTCATATCGAAAACAGAAAAAGAAATATAACAGACCCGAACAAGAGGGAAAAGGAAAGAAAACAAACGGAAAGAAAGAGGTAAGGCGGGAAGGAATAAGGGAGGGAATTTAACGAAAGAAGGCGGGGGTGAGAGAGATGGAAAGAACCTGCCTGCAAAGAAAGAAAAAAAGAAAGCGAAGAACGAAAGCGAAAATATTTGAAGGCAAATAAAAAAGAAAATGCAAAAAAAACAGAACGAAGGAAAGCTGAGTAGGCTTTCAAGCCGAAATAATCGAGTACGGTAACAGAGGAACACATTCCTGCAGCCGCTGAATCTGGCATTCTACGACTACAGATGTCCATTGCTTGCCTTATCACACAGGCAGACTGCTCAGTTTCACCCCAGATTCTGCCATCATTCCTTCCAAAGTGAATAGAAGTGAAAGCCTGCTCGCAAGCACAACAGTGGAAGGGTGGAAAGGAGCAGATGGACAGACGAGAAAGGCAGGACAGAGCCAGCTATGTTATCGTTTTCGATAGCGGAATAAATAGCGTTAATAAAACTGTTGCGATGACGACAATGTACATATCGAAAACAGAAAAAGAAATATAACAGACCCGAACAAGAGGGAAAAGGAAAGAAAACAAACGGAAAGAAAGAGGTAAGGCGGGAAGGAATGAGGGAGGGAATTTAACGAAAGAAGGCGGGGGTGAGAGAGATGTAAAGAACCTGCCTGCAAAGAAAGAAAAAAAGAAAGCGAAGAACGAAAGTGAAAATATTTGAAGGCAAATAAAAAAGAAAATGCCAAAAAAACAGAACGAAGGAAAGCTGAGTAGGCTTCCAAGCCGAAATAATCGAGTACGGTAACAGAGGAACACATTCCTGCAGCCGCTGAATCTGGCATTCTACGACTACAGATGTCCATTGCTTGCCTTATCACACAGGCAGACTGCTCAGCTACCAAAGATGCAATCTGTAGAGTGTGTCAACCAAAAGAAACAAGCACGGATGGGGGCGGGAGAGCCTGGTGGGGGGGGCGGGAATGCGAGCGAGGGGAGGAGAAGTGTGGCAGGCGTGCGGAGGGAAGCCGGATGGGGAGGGGGAGGAGAAATCCAAGTAAAGGGTGTGCACAGGGAGAGAGAGGGGAGGTGCTGGAGCTGGGAACAGATGGCCGTGAAAGTTTATGGCCCAAAAGCGCGTGCCTGTGGCCACGTGAACTCGAAGAAAACCGCACGAAAAACCCGTGGTTTCACGAGTATTTTGAACACTTGAATTCTCGCCATTTCCCATTCCTTCGGAATGGAAAAGGCGAGACCTAAAAAGTGGGGTTCCAAAAAACAAAATCCTCATGCATGTTCCATAGACTTCTCAAAGCAGGACTACAGCAAAAATTGCTGAACGGTTAAATAATATTTGTATATCTGAACAGCACATCTTACCAAAGGGACCTGAGCACGTTTCCCACTAATTTTGATGGTGTGTTCTTGATGGAGAGGAATATGAGAATATCTCCATCAAACAAAGAAGCACCTACTTTACATAATTAAGAGGCATCACCCTTGTTTGGTGGAGAATCAACTCCTTGCCTGTAGTCTGTATGAAGGCACTCAAGGAACAATCACATTGCCAAAATTACACATAGACAAGTTCTCTGGAGACATTACCTTGTGGTCCTTTACGGAATTGTGGTGGAGAATATGCACTAGATATTCAACCAACGAGGTAGCACTTACAAATTAACCAGTAAAAAATACGACCGTTGGGTAGACATTTTGTGCAAATATGTGGACAATTCTTGGATAAATACTCAGGCAAGATTCCATTCTGGCCATGATGCTCATTTCATAGGAATGAAACCTCAAAGGCAAGCACCTGCAATTATAAATATAGCAGGTGTGTAGAAGCGGCCACAGAAAGTAAAGACGATAGGTAAAGTACACATATGCTGTTTATTAGGTTCAAAGAATGCAGGAAACATAATCGACCTCAGCCACAGCAACAACTCAAACGGAGGCAGCTTCACTGTCACCCCCGGCGCTCGCCTTGGAACGCTGGTCGCGGTGACATTCTAAGTGATGTCACCGCGAGCGGCTCCATTACATGCGAAGACGCCGGGGGGGACAGAACAGTGGGAGATACCACACATCCCCCTCCCCTGCGGAATAAAACATCAGAATTAAACAACAGAACAATAGAATTGCGGGGAATCACATCATAACATATTGTTCAAAATATCTGGGAGGTCTGGTCACTCTCCGGCTAGACCTTCCACCTGGGTGGGGAACAGGCAACAGCTTCTTAGTGTTCAAACCCTTGCCCCCCGCTGCGTTGCTTTCACCCTCCCCTTCTCTACAAGCATCTTGCCCGGGTGGGTGAAATCTCACTACTCTTCCCAGGTTCCAGATCTTCCCCTCCCAAGTCTTCATAGCATTCTTGAACAATTTGGTGATCTTGGTGGGACTGCTGTAACCTGACCAACTTGCTCTACCAGTGGGGGTCCTGATCTTAATGTCGTCCCCTACTTTAAACCCGGCCTCCCGTGTAGAGTTGAGCCTGTCGTACCTTTCTTTCCTTCCCACCATAGCTCCCTCCTGTTTCATCAAACCTTTCACCTCCTTGGAGTGATCCGACCATCCCTTGTGCCAACCCATCCACCCTGGGGATAGCTTGGTGTTAGGTACCCTTGCTCGGAGCAACTCGAAAGGGGTGACTCCCGTTGTTTGGTGTGGGGTGAACCTGTACGCTTCTATTCGCCTCCATACTTCTTCCTTCCAGCTTATTCCACTGGCCTTGGCTAACTGGATACCCTTGAGGGTTTTATTAAAGCGCTCGACCATGCCATTGGTCTCGGGGTGATACAGAGCACACCGTTTATGTGCGATACCTCTCTCACCAAGGAAGTCTTCCATCTCTTTAGAACACAATTGCACCCCATTGTCCGTGAGTAGGCTGCTGGGTAATCCTTCCCTGACAAACAACTCTTGCAGGAACCCAATGACGACCTTAGTTGTTGCTTCACTCACTAATTTTACTTCCGGCCACCTAGAGTACATGTCCATGAGCACCAGAATGTATGGCTTGCGCCCTTCTCCAGTCAATGGACCTACGATGTCCAGCGCTAATTCCTCCCAAGGTCCTGATGGTGGCGGCCTGCACACCATTGGAGGTGTCAGTTGTTTCAAGACTTTGTCGCTGTTGCTGCACGGAATACAGTCTCTTATTTTTCTTTCTATTGCGAGGTCCATGCTTGGCCACCAATAGTTCTCTCTGAGCCTTTGTTTAGTCTTGGTGATGCCCATGTGTCCTTCGTGAGCCATCTCAATCAGGTTCTCCCTCACCGATGCGGGTGGTATTAATCTCGTTCCCCTGAACAGGCATCCATCGATTATGGACGGTTCGTCTTTGACAATCCAGTATGGTCGCAGAGCCTCCTCCCGTTTATCTTCTTCTCTCCACCTGTCTTCCACTCTCTTGTGCACTTCCTCTAAGGTTCCATCTTCCTTCAGTGCATTCTTCCATGTTTCTTCTCCTAACGCTCTCTGGATTTCGCAGACATTTACCATCTGATGATCATCCACTACATCATCTGCCTTGTCGTGCGTTTCCTTCGCCTCGTTTTCATTTACGAGTCTTGACAAACAGTCTGCTGCAAAATTTCGCGTTCCCGGGACGTACTCGACACTGAAGGTGTATTCCTGGAGACCGACAACCCAACGCCTGATTCTGCTGTAGATGGCATCCAGGCCCTTCTTGCTGAAGACTTCTACCAACGGCTTGTGGTCCGTGCGAAGAGTGAACTGTGTGCCCCACAGGAAATCTCTGAATTTCTCCAATGCCCAGGATACTGCCAAAGCTTCCTTTTCGATCACCGAGTAGTTGTTTTCGGACTTCTGGAGTGATCTTGAGGCGAAAGCTATAGTTTCCTCTCCGTTTTTTCCTACTTGAGTGAGGACCGCTCCTAACCCTTTCGCGCTAGCGTCGGTGGTGACTACTGTCGCATGGTTGGGTATGTAAGACTTGAGGCTGGGGGCTTCTGCGAGTGCCTTATTCACATCTTCACATCTTCAAACTCTCTCTGACACTCCTGACACCAGTTGAACGCCGTCTCTTTTTTTAGTAGCAACCTGATGGCGTATGTCCTTCCGTATGAATTTTCCGTAAAACTCCAACATTCCCATAAATGACTTGATTTCATCCTTGCTCGTAGGAGGCACCAAATTTACAATAGTGTTCTGGAGCTCGGCTTTGGGGCAGATTCCTTCAGCTGTCACCTTGCGTCCCAAAAAGTCCAGTTCTGCACAGCCAAAAACACACTTTTCTCTCTTCACCGTTAGTCCTTGCTTCCTAAACCTTCCCAGGACACGTCTCAGTCTCTCATCGTGTTCTTTGTGGTTTTTTGCAAATATAAGCACATCGTCCTGGTAGCATACGACACCTGGGATGTCTTTCAAGATGTCCCCCATGAGCCTCTGAAACACGGCAGCCGCCGAGGCAACCCGAAAGGCATCCTTTTGAATTTGTACGCGCCCATGGGTGTCACAAACGCTGTGAGTTCTTGCGACTCCTCGTGCAGTTTGATCTGAAAGTAAGCTGAGGTGAGGTCGAGTGCAGAGAACACCTTTGCCCCCTCCAGCATGCTCATCATCTGGGTGATGTTCGGTAGTGGGAATCTATCAACCACAACAGCTTTATTCAACGCTCTCAGATCGATGCAGAGCCGAACCGACCCATCCTTCTTCTTGGCGGCCACGATGGGTGCCAACCATTCTGTTGCTTCCACCGGTTCGATGACTCCTGCCTTGCACAATTTCTCTAGTTCTGACTTCACCTCTCCTTGGATGGCAATGGGAAGCTTCCTGACCTTGGCCACAACTGGCTTTGCGTTCTCTTTCAATTTTATCTTGTGACAGTAGTTCTTCAAACATCCAAGCTCTTCCCTGAATACCTCCTTGAACTCAGTCACTAAATCTTCATTTTGTTCCTGTATCTCCTGTATCAAAATCTGGGCATTACTATTAGGATTGAGATAGACCCCCAACTCCTTCTGTGCCTGCCAACCCAAAATGTTGTCCCCGACTGTAGACACATACACCTTGGACACTGTTGTCCTGTTCCTGTATTCGATTTTGTCCCAAAAGTAACCTTTCATTGAGATGGGGCGACCAGCATACCCCCCAGGCCTCACATCCATTTTCCTCAGGATTATCTTTCCCTTGGACACTCGGGAGAATTCCCTTGCACTAATGATTGTTATCCTAGAACAGGAATCAAATAATGCTTCTAACTCAGTACCCCCCACTCTTATGGTGTCTTTGGGGCTGCAGACCTGACCTCCCTCAACCTGCACAACAATTTCTTCACATGAAGAGTCATTGAGGCCTTGGATCTGGCCTCCGTTCACTTGCACAACTATTTCATCACATACTATGTTCGTCCTCTCCCTACTCTGTATACTGAATCCTTGTCCACTCTTGCAATACTGCCTGAAGTGACCTTTCGTCCCGCACTTGTTGCATGTGAATCTGAGGGCAGGACACTCTTTGTCATTGGCCAGATGCCCCTGCTTACCGCATCTATAGCAGGTACCCTTGAATTGTCCTCCCAATTTGCTCTCCTCCTGCTCTCTACCCGCTATTTTCTGTCCCTTGATCACAGACACGACCTCACTCTCGGTCACAACTTCACTTACACTGGGTTTGTCCTCGCTCTTTTTCTCCCCAGTGTCTTGCTTAATCTCTCTTACGCACTGTAACATGTGCTCAACTTGCTTTGCTATAATTAAAACATCCCTCAAGGGTGGGTCATCCTTAAGCCATAACTCCTCACGTACACGCTCCATTCTGCACGCTAATACAAACTGGTCCCTTATCCTTTCCTCACTTGCGCCACCAAACTTGCATGTAGCAGCCAGTTTTCTTAACTCAGATACAAAATCCTCAATGGATTCCCCCTCCTTCTGTGCTCTTTTCCCAAATTGATACCTCTCCATTATGGTGCTCGTCTTAGGGAGATAGTGTAAATCCAATTTCTTCAAGCTTACTTCGAACTCATTGAGACATCTTGCGTCCCTAGATCTGGGAGGTGGTCTAAAACTTCCTCCCCTTCTGCTCCTAAGTAATACGCCAGTAATGCTACCTTCCTTTCTAGCCCAAGGTTTGGCCCACACACAGTAGCATAATTCAAAAACACTTTCTTCCATTTTTTCCACTGAATAGTGGGATCCCCTGGGTTAGTCAGGAAAAAAGGTGGAGGCGTCACACTCTGCATGGTACAGTCTCACTGGGTACTAAGGGCACAGGAAGTGTAGTGCTGGGTGATGCAGTGTAAAAGTATGGAACAGTGTTACACACAACCCACTCTTATAGCAAGGTACACCGTTGATTCTAATAGGTTTCCGCTCAGAATAAACTATGACACTACCTCAACGTTTCGTATTCAGGAAGCATTCTAAAACATTTTGAGGCACCGAAACCGGTTAGCCAGTTCTGAAAGCGACGAATTATACACTATAAGATTGCTTTTTCCTTTGTTAGTGACCAGACTGATTCCAAACGGAGGCAGGGAGCTCTCAGTCAAGATTCTTGGCCTTGCCGTAAGTGTGGGCAGACTGTCAAAGGCCACGTGAGGGTAATTCAAACAGGTTCTGAAGTTTTCACATAAATAGAAATTCACAAGGCCATTTGCTTTTTTCTTTTAATCGTTCGTGACGTGGTGAACCCAATATCCACTTCAAAACTACCACACGCCAGGGAGTAGCGCGCCGCTTACACTGCCTGTCACTACCATGTGAAAGTCAGAGCAGGGTGTTAACACTGCTGAATTCGTCAAAGCGCGCAAGAAGCTTCCCGAACGGCTAGTCAGGAAAACCTCACGCCGCACGTAGTGTCCAGCTCCCCGTAGACACTTCAGGCCAAACAGTACCCCTCCTGCATCCCTACGCTGGCGCTTCGCAGCCAAGTTGTAGCTCCTTCGTTTTTTTTTTCTTACTCGCCCGCTTCTGTGACCCCTTGTCACAAGTTCACAACGCGCCTCAAAACAGCTGACTCACTCATGCCAGGTTCGCGTCGATCTCAGCTGGCGCTTGAAGGCTTGTCAGGCAGTCGCTATTTCATGCTGCTCCACACGCTCCTTGACCCCAGTCACAAGTTCACCCACATTCCGCTAATGCTTCTTGGTTCCATACACAACACGTCTTCAGCCAGCTGGCACTTCGGGCGTTACCTTAACTTTTCTTATTCCGTGACAGGTAATTATCTTCCCTTGAACTCGCAGTCGCTCCTCTTACGATTCTTCTTTACGCCTCAGTCTGCCTCAAGAGCGTATGCTTCAATCCTCGAACCTGTTGTCGTTCCTCAATTCTATTCTTCCACAGCGCTACAATCCACCATAGGAGCGTACAATTTTTCTAATCTGCACCTTTCCTCCTCGTTTGCGTGTTGAGGTCGCAGTTTCCTTGAGACCCTCGTCGCCAGTGTAGAAGCGGCCACAGAAAGTAAAGACGATAGGTAAAGTTAACATATGCCGTTTATTAGGTTCAAAGAATGCAGGAAACCTAATCGACCTCAGCCACAGCAACAACTCAAACGGAGGCAGCTTCACTGTCACCCCTGGCGCTCGCCTTTGAACGCTGGTCGCGGTGACATTCTAAGTGATGTCACCGCGGGCGGCTCCATTACATGCGAAGACGCCGGTGGGGACAGAACAGTGGGAGATACCACAAGGTGTCCTAGATGAAGCTCCACTTCTGTAAAGGACAAATCATCCTAACATCCTCCGCTGGCCAAGGCAAAGTAAGTGTGGTTTCTCTACAATTCCGTGTTGAAAAACCAATCTGAAATCCTTGATAGAGGTGAATGCATCGTTGATTTATTAAAGGGCAATATCTTCTGTAGTGACCTGTTTTCTGATGGTCTGAGAGCAGAGTCCACCATTCTCTCTTTTAATTGCTGTTGATTATGCAAAGGTGCCAAATCACCTACAAGCTCCACCCGTTTGGCCCGCCCCTTTCACGTTAGTCAGATGCAATGCTTTTCCCACCATATTCTAAACTGATGGACAGCTCAACTTACCAAAGGGACCGAGCGTGTTGCCCACCAATTTTGATGGCACGTTCTTGATGCAGAGGAATAAGAGGGCATCTCCATCAGACAAAGAAGCACTTACGTCACATAATTAAGAGGAAGTACCCTTGTTTGGTGGAGATTCAACTCCTTGTCTGTAGTCTTGTAGGACGTCTCTATATGAGGATTAATTTTGTCACTGATTTCTGAATGAAGACGCTTTATGTCTTTTAGGCTAGTCCTGTGATGTGCGCCCCCTTTTAACATACATTGTTCCATCATCACAACAATAACGGTTCTAAACAGGTGACCTTTTACCTAGTAGCTTGCTCCTGTCTCTGACACCAGGCTCCTAGTATTCTATCATAATCCCTGTACCTGGCATACATAAACGTGTCCTCAGGCACTGCATAATTATTCTGTATAAGGGTCATCACTTTTTTCATCCTTGGCCAACAGCACGCTGTGCATGTTTGGAAAAACATTGACGACTATTTTCAAAATATTTATGATTGTTTTCAAAACATATTTATTCTAGAGGAAACCCTGGAGTGACCACTCTAGTATATAAGACCCTTATTCCCCCTACAAACCAGAGGAGAATTCCTTCAGAGCTGACATGGGGTCCTGCATGCTGACACACATTGCTGTCTGACATCCCTTGCTGGGTGTCCTCCTCGAAGAAGAGACAGGGTTCTTCTTCCTCTACCACCGGGTGAAGGGGATGGTTCTTCCTTAAGGGATTGTTGGATATATATAAATGCGCCTTCAATTGTCGAAGCCTCTGAAGAGAAGTGGGGACACTTCGAAACGGGTCAGGCATCCATGGCACGTTGAACTGCTTAAAGTTATCAATGTATATACCATAAAGGCTCTTTAGGAACATTTTGCTGCTCGAGTGCTCCTTGTACGTTGGGTGCTTGGAGATATATATATATACACATGCTACACCTACATATCTAGGCTTATTTAAGCAAATTACGGAGGGTGCGCATTATAGGAGTATGCAAATGCTAACGTTTTATCTGAACTGTACATGTTCAACTTCTTAACACTATGGTAGAAATGTATCTACTCTTTACCAAATTAGTACTTGCGATTTCTTTCGAATGCTTCTGTCTCCTGATTGTCACAGCAAATATGTTTCACACAAGAATGACGCTGGACCAATAAATACTTATTGAAACTTCCTAACCGCTATCCTGTGTATTTTCGGAGAATAAGCAAGCACGATTGACTGAGCGAAAAGTATTGTACTGTTTTCCACGATCCCTTAGGAATCAGGGTTGTCATGTTCAGTGGTTACCAGAAACTACCTACACCATTCTAAGATACAGGGGGTGGTAGTGGCACCGTAGAGCTAGCTGGCCTAATGGTTGACATACCCTGTGGGGGTGTCCAGGAGCAGTTTGGACACCAAGCCCTCAGTTTACGTCATCCAAAACGCGCAGGTCCTGGGGATTCCTAGGACCTATACACCTGAGGGACAATCACATTACCAAAATTACAAGTACACAAGGTCACTGGAGACATTACCTCATTAATGCAGTTGTAGTGTAGAATATGCATAATATAAAAACCAAGACTACAGTAACCTTATAGTTTGGTGTGATAAAAAGTTCTTTTTTTTTTTTTTAAACCTTCGGTAATTCACTGAAAAAACAGATGGCATCACCGATGACATCATCTAATGAGTGTGTTAGTTTGTTTTATAGCTTACATAGTGGCAGGTAACTATCATATTACTTTTCTACATTATTATGAACAACCTGTGTCTAGCTAATGTGTTTAAGTGTTTACGAAACGCATGTCCTCATAATGTATCGTAGGTGTGTAGCGGTATTTAACACGTTACAAATCTTTATATTGAAGAGTAACTCTGTGGGCAAATGATAGTTGACGACTTGTGTCCAGTATGTTCCACACAAGTTTTTAGGTTCTACTGAAAAAGTTTCCAACAGGGTAAAGGTTCTACATAGTAGATACTAAGTATTGAGCTATTAGACAGAATCACCTCAGCATGAAAATGTTGTCAGTGATGTCATTACATACTAACCTATCTACATATGCTTGTTTTGCTTCAGAAGATTGGGTATCTGTAAAGTTAACACTACAACATGAAGGCTGCAGGTAGTATGATCTTTAACACCTTGAGACCTTGGTTTAGTTAAGCAAATAGGGTCTTATTGACAGGTGCTTCACAGAGTGTAGACTGTACTTAGTAGGTATTTTTTACTACTCTGTGGTGTATTTCTCATGAGATTTTCACTGTTTACAAACAGTGTGGTATAGAGTAAACACTGTTTACAGTACCCATTCTTCTGGTCATATCAACTTCATTTCTCAATGTAGGGTCAGTGACTGTGAGGGGTTTCATGCAGATAAATGCTGCACATAGTAAGACATTAATTTTTGAACAGACGCTGAGAATCTTGAAGAACCTGGCTTTCTCTGAACAGTTGTATACATATGGAACACAGAAGGGTTTCCCATATATCTGTGGTTGATTGTTAATGTGAACTAGGTTACCCATGAAGTGTATGGTATAAGGTAACAAAAAATATGCTTGCTACACTTAAGGGAGTTGTGTCTGTGATGGCATTAATGATGCTTCAAATTATTCCAAGCTATTTTGTACTTACTTCCTGCCCTCAAATGCAATACTAGTGTGTAGAGTAATGTGTACAAAAGAAGCTTGGATGATGTCAGCAGTGATGTCATTAATGATATCATAGAACATGTCATGAGTGATGTAATATGTGAGGTCAATTCATGACAAGGGCACAAATCATTGTTAGCGCTGCTAACTGTAGCTGGTGAATTTCTGTGTTTTTCGGAGTTTAAAATATTAATGATGTCAGTGACATATTCACCTAACGATAACGTCACGTTAACCTTTAGTTTGTTTTTCAGCATATTTCTAAGGTTTTAAAAAAAACAAATCCGATCTTATTATCACACCTAACTATAACGTTACATAAACCTTCGTTTTTTTCAGTGAAAAAAGTGTGTGTGCACTATTCCAACGCCAGTCCCAGGAACATTGGCACAAGTACATATAATTATGGATGGAACATATTTATTATTCAACCTCAAGCCCTCAGACAATGGGGAAGTGCATATATTTAATGGGGGTGGGGCATTACATATAGTAGCATCACTCCAGTCCAACTAACATTAGGGAATGTCCATATAATTAGAAGGGGGCCAGATTTACTATTCTACCTCCAGTCCTACGGACACTGAAGAAAGTAAATGTATGTGGAGGTTCAGATTTAATATTCTGACTCCAGTCCACAAATATGGGGGAAATGTATACATTTGGAGCAGACTGGGACAGAATTACTGCTCTATCTCCTGTACAACTATCATTGGGGAAAGTGCATATAATCAGGGGCTGTGGGATCAGATTTACTATTCTAACCCTATGCCTATAAACTTTGTAGAACATTCATATAGTTTGTGGTGTCAGATTTGGTATTCTAACTCCACTGCTATAAACATTGGGGAAAAGTGCATATAATGGGGGCAAGGGCAGCTTTACTATTCTAACTCCATTCATACTAACATTTTGGAAAGTGCATAGTGCATATTTTTAGGCCATTTTTGGGAGAGGGGAGGCATTTTTACTAATCTCCAGCTTTAGAAAAATTGGGGAATGTGCATATCTGCTTAACAATCTTTCACGCTTTTGGTTAAGTAGCAGGGCAGGTCCCATAGTCTTAGTATTGTAACTACTTTACTACTATTCAACTTCCGTCCGGTCTGATGTATTTCATGCTTATGAGTGTACTCAAATGGCAGGGATGTGGTGTAATAATTTTTAAGATGTCAACAAAACGTTTGGTGATGTGTGGTCTACTAGTGTTGAATGCTTTTGTATGTGGTCCTTGCTGTCAGAGGGGTGTGCTGCGTAAGCTGTTAGTACTAGGGCTGTGATTTGTTAATAGGGCCTGGTCTCCCATTTGCTCTATAGGCTTAGCTTTAGGGTTCTGTTGGGCTAGGGTTCTATTGGCCAATAGAGCAGTTTTAAGCATCAGGCTCAGGGTATTGAGGCTAAGGACTTAGAGGACAAAAGCAGTTGCCTGTTTGGGCTGGGCGGAGAGGACAAGGTTAGTTGCCTGTTTGGGTTGGGCCCAGGGCCAGAGATGTTGCCAAATTTTCATATCAGCCAACATCCAAACACAATATCAGTAAAGGCAAGTCCAAACCCTGTGGCAGAGGGTGGAGGCATCGCGCTGAGCGCAGGACTTACACTTGGGCTTTTCTTTTAAGACTTTCACTCTGCTGATTGCTAGCAGCCTGCCTGGCTTTCTCCTCACCGTCCCGCTGATCGAGAGCGGCGAACGGCTATCTTGTGTTTAATCTTTTTTTAACTTCACCCTACCCCGCCCCCTGACTCCTCCCCCATCGCGTCACAGCCTATTTAGGCTCCGCCCACTCCCCTCGCGCGTTGTCCAAACCCTGTGGCAGAGGGTGGAGGCATCGCGCTGAGCGCAGGACTTACACTTGGGCTTTTCTTTTAAGACTTTCACTCTGCTGATTGCTAGCAGCCTGCCTGGCTTTCTCCTCACCGTCCCGCTGATCGAGAGCGGCGAACGGCTATCTTGTGTTTAATCTTTTTTTAACTTCACCCTACCCCGCCCCCTGACTCCTCCCCCATCGCGTCACAGCCTATATTGACGCCCTTTATGTGTCAGCGCAGCGGACGAGCGCAGCGGGCGCGACGTAGGCGCGCCGGAGTTGCGCCAGAGTCAAGCCCGTCTGCGCCCGTCCGCGGCAGGCCGGGGCTAGGGGCCACTACCCCTGGCTCTCGCACCCAATATTCATCCGCGGCTCTGCTCCGACTGCGGGGCCACTGGTCTCTTGATCCCTGTTCCATCCATCGGATTGCACTGCTGGGCTGTAACTCCCCTTGTCATGCCTGTCCATCTGGTTGTCCGCCCCCCCACGCGTCATTGCCGTCCCCCGCCCCACTTATCACCGGTGACTCACATCCTCCCCCATTATCTATCATATTACTCAATACTAGATCTGCTGTTAAACATCACCATGAACTTTTCACTCTTTTAGACACCGATAAACCCGACCTTCTACTGCTCACGGAAACATGGTTTACTGAAACCTCCCTCCCTTCCCTCTTGGCTACCCTTCCCTCGACTTATTATGCCATCCGCGCCGACCGCCCGGGCGGGAAAACAGGCGGAGGCGTTGCTCTTATCGCCCGCTCTGATTTCCAGTTCCAAGTCCTCCCTTCTCCCTCCCTGGCCGGAATCGACTATTTGGTGGTCCGCTCCTCCTCCCTTTCCCCCCATCTAGCCATAGTACTTGTTTATCGCCCTCCTCAACTAACTCCTTTTCTCCCGGCCTTCCAGGATCTACTTGGCACCCTGTCGGTCAACTATGCCTCGGCTTTAGTCCTCGGGGACTTTAATTATTGGCCTTCGGACCCTAAGGAGTGCGTGTCATCTAAGGAATTTTCAGAAACCCTTCTTTCCCTCAATTTTGTTTCTTTTGTCCACTCCCCTACTCACATTCACGGGCACATCCTTGACCAGGTCTGGTCTCTTAACTGTACCCTCTCCACGTTGGTTGTTGCCCCCTGCACCTGGTCCGATCACTTTATTATTTCGTTTTCCCTTAGTCCCTTAGTGGCTAAGACCCCTATGCACATCAAAAACTCCTGGGCCCGCAACTGGGGTAAGGTCAATCTGCCTGATCTCTCGACCGCACTCCTGGCCTCTCTTCCCCCCCTATCGGGACTTGATTCCGCAGCCCAAGCTACAGCCATTGACTCATGGCTCACGGAGGGAAGCGATCGTTTAGCCCCTCTCCGACGTACCTCGATTAGGCGCCCTAAAGACGCCAATCGGTGGTTTAGCACCGAGCTGAAGGACCTGAAGCTCACCGTTCGAAGGGCTGAACGCAAGTGGAGATTGGATTACTCCCCGAATGCCAGGACCCGCTACGTTCACCTCCTGGGGACCTATAAGCTAAAAATCATTGAGGCCAAGAAAGCATATTTCTCGGCGAAAATCTTAGCGGCCGAGAATCAACCTAAGGAGATCTTTGCCATCACTCATGATTTGGCGTTCTCGGGCCGGACCACACTTAAGCCCCCCCCCTCCCAGAAACTCTGCGATTCATTGAACCTTTATTTTGTCGATAAAATCACGACAATCAAATCCAACATCCCTCCCCCTTCTCCCTCTTTTGTTGACCCAGTCCTTCACCCGTCCCCAGCTACGTTTAATTCCTTTCCTCCACTTTCTGAAGAACTTTTTTTGTCCCTTCTCCCTAAAATCAAGTCCGGTTCCCCTTCTGATATATGCCCGGCTCATATTCTACGGCAGATTTACACTGTCTGCTCATCGCCCCCTCTGGGCTTCCTTAACGATTCACTAGCCCGAGGGGTTGTCACCCCATCGTTAAAAGCCGCTTCCATCGTTCCCATTTTAAAGAAGCCGGGAGCCGACCCCTCTGTGATGGCTAATTATCGCCCCATCTCCCTTCTCCCTTTTCTGGCGAAGGTGCTGGAGCGGCATGTGACATCTGCACTCAGCGCCTTCGCCGAGGAGAACGGGAGGTTGGCCCCTTGTCAGGCGGGATTCCGGCCAAGGCACTCAACCGAGTCAGTGGTAGTGTCAGTATCCGACACCCTCAGAGAGGGTATGGATGCCGGTAGATCTCAGGCGCTGGTCCTTCTCGATTTGTCCGCCGCCTTTGACACGGTGGTTCATTCCATCTTGCTTTCCCGTGTCAAGGCGGCGGGCATAGGAGGATCAGCCCTCATCTGGCTCTCGTCCTTTCTGAGGGACCGGACACAGGCGGTTCATCTTGGGGAGTTTTCAGCTACCCCCTGCCAGGTCCAGTGCGGTGTTCCCCAGGGTTCTTCTCTTTCTCCTTTACTCTTTAATCTTTACATCGCTCCGCTCATCTTTTCTCTACAGCACCTGGAGGTCTCGGTATTTAATTATGCCGATGACCTCCAGCTCATCTTTAATCTTTCCTCTACTGCTGACTCTATTTCTAATTTCCAATCTACTCTATCTTTCATCAGGGACTGGATGAACCTCAACCACCTGAAACTCAATCCCGATAAAACAGAACTTGTGGTGACGGGTGGTTGTTCCAGTCCCTGGAATTCTCTCTTCTGGCCCCCCTCTCTTGGTTCTCCTCCTACTCCTGTCTCCTCTGTTAAGACTCTCGGTATTAAGCTCAATAATCAACTCACTATGCACTCCCAGATTGGTTCTGTGGTTTCTTCCTGCTTTCTTACTCTCCGCACCATTCGCTCTATCTCCCGTTTCTTTTCCTTCCCTGCACTTAAGCTAATTATGTCCGCACTGGTCCTGTCCCGCCTGGACTACGGGAACATTCTGTATAATGGCATCCCTCAGTACAGCCTCCGTAAATTGCAATTAGTGCAAAACCAGGCTGCTCGTCTTGCCTTTGGTCTCCCTAAATTTCACCACTCCTCTCCCCTCCTGAAAACTCTTCA
Organism: Lissotriton helveticus; assembly: GCF_964261635.1. Lineage (NCBI taxonomy): Eukaryota > Metazoa > Chordata > Amphibia > Caudata > Salamandridae > Lissotriton > Lissotriton helveticus. The sequence continues at coordinate 357,866,199 of NC_136061.1, forward strand.
CTGGCTCCCGGTGCGGGAACGTGCCTTGTTTAAACTTGGCTGCATGGTGTTCCAGGCCAGGTCTGGCCTGGCCCCCCTATTCATATCATCGGCCATCAAGGCTTATGTCCCTGGCAGAGACCTCCGTTCCTCGGCCCAACTCCTCCTAGCTGTGCCCCGTTACCGGAAAAAAAAACAGGGTGGCTCTAAATTTTCCACTCTTGCCCCCATGTTTTGGAACTCTCTTCCTTTTTATCTTAGGTCCCTCACTGATTATTCTGCCTTCCGTAAAGCTTTGAAGACCTTTTTATTCCCTCAGGCTCTTCCCTAGTTTTTTGCTTATTTTCCAGCCGCTGTTTCAGTGACTGTCCCCGCTCAGTGGGCTGTCTTCCACTTTAGCGCCAAGAAACCGTTTAGGTGTATGTTGCGCTCAATAAATATTTTAAACTTAAACTTAAACTTACTCATGCACCACAAACAAACCTCCTACAAATTTCAATGTGTATTGAACCATTGCAAAACCCCACAAACCACACCTACACACAATTCTACCCCAAGTACAACACTATGACACCTGCATTCTCCCACAAAGCACAACTCTGTCCTATACCACGAACACATCACCAACACAAAGCCCTATTATACATAACTTTAATGCATCCAGACACATACTACAACAAAGAAGGGAGTCAAAGCAAAAAATTCCCGCACTAGTCTAACGTCCCATACAAGTCCTGAGCAAAAAAGAGAAGGTGCTGGTAGCTTGAGACACAATCCCCTATGTCCCATAAAGAGTAAGATAATCTAATCCCTTTATCTCTCAAACTTAATATACACAAAATAGCTCCGCACCCTTCTACTGGTTCAAATGCAAGTATTCATCTCAGTATTAATCCTTATAAATGGCTTTGTAAAGTTGCAATGCTGTAAGCTTGTTTTCCCAAAGTGAAGTCAGTTAAAGGCTCTTGAAGTTAAAACTTATTCTTTATTCAAATTCTTGTCAATGAAATAGCCAGAGCGTTTCTTCCGTTATCGGACTTCTTCAGGGCATAACAAATTTATAGTAGTCCTGATTCATAGACCAGTTGTCATTCATTAGAGCCCAGTAAATTTCAAAATTTGCCTATTAGTCCCAACGGCAGTATAAAAATGATGGTGACTTTGAAAAAACAGGAGAAGTATATCCGCAATAGTTCGCGGTTCGTCATTCATGCGGTCATCTGGTTAAGGCAGATAATGGACGAAACGCGTTTGCTAATTCTTGTTTGGGAAAACAAGCTTACAGCATTGCATCTTTACAAAGCCATGTATAAGGATTAATACTGAGATGAATACTTGCATTTGAACCAGTAGAAGGGTGCGTAGCTATTTTGTCCAGACACATACTTCCTGTTCAAAGAAAATACCAGCTCTATCCTCTACTTGCTCCTAACAGATCCCCCTTTTATCACGACAAAACATACACTCAGCCTTCCATCACACCATCCACCAATACCCACCTCCTTTTTTTTTACCAATTACACACAAACATACAATCCTTACGCCACTCCACCACACACACTACCTATTCCAGTGATAAAATCTAACACAAAACTCTTGCCCATCCCCTCTTAAACACCACAAACTGTTCTCCAAAACACTTCACCACCCCTATATTATTCAAATACAACTCACCATCAGTACTGCACATACAAATCATTCGCAGAAACCCATGTCAATATCTTCTTTCACTACTCCATAAAAACAAAACACACTAATCTTAATATACTATATTCCTTACACATATATTCCCTTACTATGTAATTGTGTATCTATGTATTTATTATTTTAGTACTATTGTACAAGAATAAAAAATACTCTCTCGAAAGCTTTACTCTGCCCTACCATCACCCTACACCTCTATCAATGTATATCCTCTATCTTCACTCTCTGTTATCCCAAACCCTTTCTACTACTATGACTTCCTAGACTCCTCCCTTCTCTACATCTCCTGGTTCACCCCAAACATCAGCTTATTACTATGATCTCCCAAACAAACCTATTAAATTCTCCCTCATGTTATCCCTCTTTGACTCATCCCAAACCACATTTTTCTACTGATTCTTTCGCCCTAATCCCTTTCTACAGGCTCTTTGATCCTCCATATCATCTATACTCATCCCATACCTCAACTTACTTCTATGATCCCCCAATTAACACTTCCAGTTTTCTTCACTCTTCTGTCCTTCCATTACTCTATTCAATCCAACTAACAGGCTCGCATGTCCTCTGCTCAAAAATTAACTTCTACCTCCCTGTACTAATACTATACTCATATTTCCCTATAACATCCACCACTAATCCTTTTGGGTTCCGGAGTAGCGACCTACCCACCAAAAAGCACTTTGATGCCTCGTATGGGGTAGTAAGAGCTATATAATAGTAAGAGCTATATAATAGTAAACGCTATATACATAAAATTACAATTATGTAACTGGGGGCGTCAGAATTACTACCAATCAACATTGGAGCAAGAGCATATAACTGGGTGGGGGTATAAACTTAATTTTGGAACTCTAGTTACACTAACATTGAGGAAAGAGCATATATTTGGAGGAAGGGGCTCAGATTTACTATGCTAACCCCAGTCCATTCAACATTGGGTAAAGTGCATATGATTAGTGATGGATCTAAATTTAGAAAATCTACCTCAAGAAATTACATTATAATAGTAGGGGATCAGGTTTAATGAAACTGTTGACCATGAGCATGTTGTAAACAATCTGTAACTTACCTGAAGATTTTGAACACTTCATACAGATATAAAATGTTAAAGAGAAACAAATATAAATAAAGATCTTGGTACCAGAGTCAGACATAATATTAATATGTTTTCTCCTACTCTCAGGTATGCCACAGCACTACACGAAGACGTGGACATGACAAATCTTTTGAGATGTAAATCTCTAAGAGAGCTAGAGGAGCTGCTGTTCTGTAAAACCAAGAACAATCCCATCAGCTGGGACACATACTGGGAGAGGAATGAGCCCTTGCGTGATGTCGATGAAGTAGCAGTTCCAGTTCTCTGCATTTGCAGTGCAGATGACCCTATTCGGGGATCACCTGAGAGTACTCTGCCAACAGAGCTTTTCAAATCCAACCCTTATCTCTTCCTTCTGTTGACAGAGCATGGAGGCCACTGTGGCTTCCTGAAAGATGCACCCCCAGCCTGGAGCCATGAGGTAACTCTGGAGTATTTCAGATCAGTGGCAGAATTTTTCCGTGCAGAGGAGCGGATGAGAGGGTTCTCATGGCGCAGGAGCTCCTTTGCACTGTACCGTCACAGGAAAGGTACCCTACAGAAACGTGACAGTGCCGCCTCTTTAGACATCCAAGACATGTTTAGTTGGAAGAGATCTTACACCAGGTAACACGAAAGGAAAGTTCAGAGCAACCTCCTTGTTCCAGCTATTCCCCTGTACTCTCACTACAAACTTAATGCAGTGATCACATACTTTATCTAGAGCATAGTCATTGGCATGTTAAACATTTCTTTTAAGCATAAGCTACCTCTCATCATCTGTCCAACTCAAGTGCTCTAGAGAGGTAATAGCCTGGGAATTAAATTCTAGCTTACTTAAAATAAAGAACAAGTGTGTCCAGAAACACCAATGAGCAAATATTGCAATATGAAATAATGTTTACATTTATGAATCAGGAAATAAATCAGCTAGCAGACATTCTAGGATTCTTTTAACATCACAAGTAGAGCATCCGACACAATGTCCTATCTTACCAGCATAGCCTCCTCTCAATGGCGCTATTGGAATAGGTTCTTCTAAGTGATTGGGTTATGTATAGGCAAAATTTGAGTAAGTGACCCAAGCTACTTAAACTCTACAGTCCTTCTAGGAAGCCTTCAAAATCTTGGCCTCGCCCAGTACGTTACCCTACCCAACCCCACTGCGGGACTCCTTTTGAGCCAGATTTTCTCCTCAACCAGCAACATCACAGTCAGCAAGCCAGCAACTATGCCCTGTACAGACTTCACCCTTGTCAGTCTCAGCATAGCTATCTCACACCATCACAAACCTACCACCACTAGAACTACCCGCCGCAACTGAAAAAGCCAGAAGAGGAGTGGGCTTCCACCCTCTCTGAACACCAGCCTGAGCACACCAGTGACTTGCGAAAAGCCATCAAAAGCATCAACATCTGCATCACTGCAAGCGCCAACACCACTGCGTCACTCAAGTGCAAATCAACAGCAAGATTCTGATTACAGGTCAGCTGGTATACAGTGGAACACAGGCTGACAAAACACCACTGCAAGCAACTGGAGTGCAAATTGAGAACAAGTTGAGACATCGCAGATTAAGACATCAATAAATCAGCCCAAGACACTACCAGGAGCAGATACGGAACACCAAGCACACAGCTCTTGCAGATCGCATCGACACCAGCACTAACCGCACTAAGGAAATCTTCACCATAATCAAGGATTTCACAGAGTCTCCTGCCACCTTCAGCAACATCTTTCCTTCACAAGACCCTTGCAACAAACTCTCAGAATTCTTTTGTACAAATGAACAAGTTACTTACCTTCGGTAACGATATATCTGTAAGAAACAGTAGTTAGTATTAGATTCCTTACCTTAGAATATCCCCAGGCGTCAGTCTGGATCCGGAAACTTTTGCGTAGCAGTACCCCTGCGCGTCGGTAGGCGTCGTCTGCAGGCGTCCCCTGCGGCTCCGCGTCGTCGGCGTCGTGCGCCGTGATGACGTCGCTGGAGTATATAGACGCCGCCTCCGCGCGCTGACGTCAGTTCTTTGTACACAGCTTTTCCGCGCCAGAACACGCAGAGCCATGTGAGAACCAACACTGGTGCCATTTGAAACTAGGGCCCTGAAAGGGATGTCCTTAACCCTAGGTATCAGTTCGCAGAACGGGGAGGACGGGTGGGGCGGTAAGGAATCTAATACTAACTACTGTTTCTTACAGATATATCGTTACCGAAGGTAAGTAACTTGTTCATCTGAAAGAAACAGGTTAGTATTAGATTCCTTACCTTAGAATAGATACCCCAGCAATACCAACCCCGGTGGTGGGTCTGCGAACCAATACAACCTACACCAGAAAGTCCTGGAGGACCGAACGGCCAAAGAAGCCATCCCTCCGGACTTGACTGTCCAGGCAGTAGTGCCTCGCAAAGGTGTGCAGCGAGGCCCACGTAGCCGCCTGGCAAATGTCCTGCAAAGGGACTCCCCGGCCCAGGGCAGTAGTAGCCGCCGTAGCCCGAGTGGAATGGGCCCTCAGCCCAACAGGAGGCTCCTTCCGAGCCAAAGAGTAGCATGCTTTGATGCACAGGACGACCCACCGAGAGATGGTCCGTTTCTGTACCGCCCTTCCCTTCTTCTCACCCACGTAGCCAACAAACAGTTGGTCATCCACCCGGAACTGGCGTGTGCGATCCATATAGAATGAAAGCGCACGTTTTGGGTCCAGACGATGGAGCCGCTCTTCATCCTTTGAAGGATGCGGAGGCGGGAAGAAGGAGGGCAAGGTGATGGACTGCCCAATGTGAAAAGCAGAGACTACCTTGGGCAGGAAAGAAGGTCTAGTCCGAAGAACCACCTTATCAGGATGAACAGACAAGAAAGGAGGTTGAATAGAAAGAGCCTGGAGCTCACTCACTCTCCTGGCAGAGGTGATGGCTACCAGGAAGGCCGTCTTTAAGGTGAGAAGACGGAGAGGACAGGAATGAAGGGGCTCAAAGGGAGCGCACATCAGGAAAGTCAAAACCAAGTTCAAGTCCCACTGAGGCATCACGAACGGAGTTGGAGGATACATGCGCGTGATGCCCTTCAAGAATCTTAACACAATAGGGGACTTGAACAAAGATGGCTGATCAGGTAGCCTCAAGAAGGCGGAAAGGGCAGAAAGATAGCCCTTGATAGTGCCCAGAGCAGAGCCCTGCTGGGCAAGGGAAAGGAGGAAGAGGAGAACCTCAGACAGAGGGGCAGAAAGGGGATCCACAGCCTTTGCTGTGCACCATGCCACAAATCTGTTCCACCGGCAGGCGTATACCGACTTCGTGGAGGGACGCCTGGCTGCCAGAATTACATCACAGACTTCAGGAGGCAAGTCAAATGGCCTCAACTGTCGCCGCTCAATCTCCACGCATGGAGGTGGAGACTGGACAGGTTCGGGTGGAGGACCGTCCCCTGCTGCTGCGACAGAAGGTCCTCCTGAAGGGGCAGGCGGATCGAGGGACCGACTGTCATGCTGAGTAGCTCGGGATACCAGTATCTTCGAGCCCAGTCCGGAGCCACAAGGATAACTCGGGCCCGGTCGCGCCTGATCTTCTTCAGCACTCTGGGCAGAAGTGGTATAGGCGGAAAGGCGTACAACAGACCGCAACTCCACTCGCGCCGAAAGGCGTCGCCGAGCGAGTGCCGTCTTGGAAACTCCAACGCGCAGAACTGATGACATTGCGCGTTCTCTTCTGTGGCGAATAGATCTAACCAAGGCTCTCCCCATTGCTGAAAGAGGCCTCTCGCCACATCCGAGTTCAGACGCCATTCGTGATCCACCGAGCACCGACGGCTGAGTTCGTCCGCCCTGGCGTTCAGAGAACCTGCCAGGTGTTGAACCGTCAGAGTCACGCCCTGACGTTCCAGCCATTGCCAGAGGCGCAGAGCCTCTTGGCAAAGGGTCCACGACCCCACACCGCCCTGTTTGTTGCAGTACCACATGGCGGTGGTGTTGTCCGTGAACACCTGCACTACACTCCCGTCGACAAAGGGGAGGAATGCCTTCAGTGCTAGGCGGATCGCCCGCAGCTCCAACATGTTGATATGGAGCCGGGACTCCGCCGGAGACCAGAGGCCTCTGATCTCCGCCTCTCCCAAGTGGCCACCCCAGCCTTGGAGGGACGCGTCCGTCACAACCACGTGCTCCGGTTGGGGAAGGGAGAGGGATCTGCCCCTGACCCAATCGCGGTCCGTAAGCCACCACTGCAACTGTCTCGCAGTGCCCTCCGAGATCAGGACATGGTCGGATAGGTTGCCCTGATGCTGGGCCCACTGAAACTTCAGGTCCCACTGCAGAGCCCGCATCCGCCATCTGGCGTGATGCACCAGAAGGATGCAGGAGGCCATCAGCCCCAGAAGCCGCAGCGTCAACCTGACCGAAACCCGGGATAACGGCTGAAAGATGGGAATCAGAGCCTGAATATCCCGGACCCGCCGTTCCGGAGGATAAACCCGAAACTGCGCCGAGTCGAGAACCGCTCCGATGAAAAGGAGCTTTTGAGAGGGACACAGGTGTGATTTCGGCACATTGATGGAAAACCCCAGCTCGTGCAGGAGGTCTGCCGTCATCTGAAGGTGGTGGACGACTGTCTGGGGCGAGCCCGCCTTCAACAGCCAGTCGTCGAGGTAGGGGAAGACCGAAACCCCTAACCGGCGCAGATGAGCTGCGACCACCGCCATCACTTTCGTGAACACCCGTGGGGCGCTGGTAAGGCCGAATGGGAGCACGATAAACTGAAAGTGCTCGTGGCCTACCGTGAACCGCAGGTAACGCCGGTGGGCCGGCAGGACGGGGATGTGAAAGTACGCATCCTGCAAGTCCAACGCTACCATCCAGTCTTGTGGGTCTAGAGCAGCCAAGACCTGAGCCAAAGTCAACATCTTGAACTTCTCCTTCCGGAGGAAGCCGTTGACGTTCCGTAGATCCAAGATAGGACGCAGGCCTCCCTTGTCCTTCTTGGGTACCAGAAAGTAGTGGGAGTAGCAACCACACCCTACTTCTGGCCCAGGAACGCGCTCGATGGCCCCCTTGGCCAAGAGGGCCGTAACTTCCTCCTGCAGAAGTGTCAAGTGGTCCCCCGACACACGGTGGTTCTGCGGTGGCATGGCTGGAGGAGTGGACTCGAAGGGGAGGGCATAGCCCCTTCGGACAAGCTGCAGCACCCACCTGTCCGATGTTATCGCGCGCCAGCGGGAGTGGTGATGGCGAACCCTGCCACCCACTGGCGTCACGTGAGCCCGAAAGCTCGGACTAGGAAGGCTTGGATGCCGCAGCGGAGGGAGGCGTGGACTGACCACGACGCTGGCCTCTACCGCCACCACGGCGGAAACCACGGGCGCCACCGCGCTGGGGAGCGCTCTGCGCCGCGTGGCTGGCAGCACGTGTGGGACCTCCCCTCCCTTGGCCACGAAAGGGCCGAAACGAACCCGTCTGCTGGCGCTGGGTCGAGAGACCCAAGGACTTGGCCGTGACCCTGGAGTCCTTGAAGCGCTCCAGCGCGTGGTCCGCTTTGTCACCAAATAGGCGACTGCCATCAAATGGCATGTCCATTAGTGTATTTTGGACGTCTGGTGAGAAGTTGGCAGATCTCAGCCAGGCATGGCGACGAATCGCCACCGTAGTGGACATGGCCCGTCCCAGTGAGTCCGTGGTGTCCAGACCACAACGGATCGAGTACCGCGCCGCATCCCGGCCTTCAACAAAGGCCCGGGTGAGCTTGTCCCGCACTTCCTGGGGGCATTGCGGCAAACACTCCTCGACCGTATCCCACAGGGAGTGGGTGTAGCGGCCCAAGAGGCACGCGGTGTTACAAGACCGCAGTCCAGCGCTCAAAGAGGAAAACACTTTTTTCCCAAATTGGTCGTACCTCTTTGATTCCCGGTCGGGCGGAGCCGACGGAAATGCGGACTGTGAAGTGGAGGCCTGGATCACCAGACTCTCCGGGGAGGGATGGGTGGACAGGAAGGCAGGGTCGTCCGAGCAGGGACGGTGACGCCTGGCAACGTTCCGGTCAACCGGCGCACCAGAAGCGGGCCTGGACCAGGTGCCCAGAAGGACATCCGTCAGGGCCTCATTAAACGGCAGCAGAGGCTCCTGGGGGCATGACTGCGGTTTAAAGACTTCCGTCAGAATATTCGGTTTGACCTTCGCGACGGGAAGCTCAAGGTGTAAGGCCTTGGCAGCCCTCATCAGGACCACCGAATAGGCAGCACCCGCCTCGGACGCCACAGGGGACGGAGAGACAAACCCAGGGTTGGGCGACTCGTCCAGGCCACTGGCATCACCCAGATCACCTACCCAGTCCACATCGTACTGGCAGGCACGGGATAGAGGGTCCTCAGACCCCTCCCAACCCTCTCCATACTCCTCCTCGTCATACCCATATTCTGGGTCGACGATATAGACATCGGGGTCAACGGGCCGCGTCGGGTCCGGCGTCGGCCGACGCCGGTCCGGCTCCGAGTCCGGAGTCGGGGAGGAAAGGGGGGTGGCGCCGCGCGGCGTCGGTGCCGGGGACCCGACGCCGGCCGGAGCCGACGGCGGAGTCGCTGCACCACGCGGGGGCGGTACCACGGGTTGGCCCACAGGAACCGACGCCGGAGAGGCCGGGAGACCAGCCGGCGACGAACCAGAGGGAACCAGCGGCGCCGGGGCCGGAGCCACCGGCGGCGCCGGGGCAGGAGCACCCGAACCGCTCGGGCCCCCAGACGGGACCGACGGGCCCGCAGGCGCCGAAGGCCCCGCCGGAGAAGACCTCGCCCTCATAGCAATGAGGAAGGCCTCGATCTCCTCACGCGACGCGCCTTCCCCAGGGACCGACAGGTGTGGGGTAGACGGCGTCGGCGACCCATGCGGGACCGCGGGGGTGGGGTCACCCGAGCCCCCGGCCGCAGCACGCGGGCGTCGGGGGGAGTCGGGGGTGCGATGGCGACGCCCCGACTTCTTGTGCTTACCTGACGAGCCGGAGGAATGGTGGCGACTCCCGGAGCGCCCATGGCGGCTCCGCGTCCGTTCCCTCGACCGCTCCCTCGACCTCCGACCGGACCGGGACCGTTCTCGACGCGGGGCCGACAACCGTAGCTCGAGAAGCTTGCGGGACCGCTCCCGCCTAGCTTTTCCAGTCAAGGCCCGACAGTCGACGCAGGACTCCACGTCGTGGTCCGCGCCCAGACACCGGAGGCAGAGTCGATGGTGGTCGGTGACCGACATCATGCGGTCGCACTCGTCACAACTCTTGAAACCGGGCATCCTACCGGCACCGTAAAGATCAATCAGTTAACAAAAAACTTGGTCAAAGACCGGAGTACTGCTCTTCGGATCTGCGCTAACTGGCGCGGAAAAAAGAAGAACTGACGTCAGCGCGCGGAGGCGGCGTCTATATACTCCAGCGACGTCATCACGGCGCACGACGCCGACGACGCGGAGCCGCAGGGGACGCCTGCAGACGACGCCTACCGACGCGCAGGGGTACTGCTACGCAAAAGTTTCCGGATCCAGACTGACGCCTGGGGATATTCTAAGGTAAGGAATCTAATACTAACCTGTTTCTTTCAGATTAACCAGACACCATTACTGCTGCAACTCAACCTCCAATCACGGCCCATGAACAAACCCTAACCTCTTGGCCTGCCATCACCACCTTCAAAATCGCTTCTACCATGAAGACCATCCACTGAGGGACTCCATCTAACTCTTACACACTTCACATTTTCACCCAAGGTCAGTGAAACACTAACATCCATCCTCAATGCCTCCATCGACTCAGCCACATTTCCAGACACCTGAAAACATGCCACCGTCATGCCCCTACTCAAGAAACCATCTGTTGACCCAGGCACGCTTTCCAACTACAGACCCATCCTATCATACCTTGGAAAATGTCTTAGAGAAACTAATCAACCAACGCCTAACTGACCACCTCAGCAACCACCAGCTCCTCAACACAATGCAGTCAGGATTCACAGTATCCATAGTAGAGTAACCGCACTCATTGCCGTCACAGTTGACATCCACATGATCCTTGACAGAGGAGACACAGTAACCCTCATTCTCCTGGACCCCTCTGCAGCATTTGACACAGTTCACACCCTACTCCCATCAGGCACCTGCATGATATTGGCATACAAGGACCCGAACACCACTGGATCTGCTCCTTCTTAACAGATAGAACACAAGCTGTCAGCCTGGCACGTTACTGGTCATAATCCCTCAAATCATCTGCAGAGTGCCTCAAGGCTCATTGCTCAGCCTCATCCTGTACAATGCATACATGATCCCTCTGACCAACGTCATCCATGCACACAACATCAACATCCTCTCCTGCGCAGATAACACACAACTCATACTCTTCCTCTCGCATAAAACCCCCAAAACAAGAAACACCTACTTGCATGTCAGAAGTTCCTAACTGGATGAAAGCCACTGTCTCTAGCTTAACACCAATAAGACCGAAGTAGTAATCTTCAGCAAGAACACCTCAGCTTGGAATTCCAACTGGTGGCCTTCTGAACTTGGAGAAACACCCAAAACCCATGTTTGGCACCTCAGTATAATCATCGACAGCACACTAGAACAACCACACAAATCAATGCTGCGATTGCATTCTGCTTCCACACTCTGAAGATGCTGAGGAAGATCTTCAAATGGAACTCAAGCAAATATAGAAAAACTGTCACTCATGTTCAAGTCACCAGCAAGACTATGGGAACACCCCCCCAAGCCGGGATCACCAAGCAACTCACTAGAAGACTACAAACCATCCTCAATCTCCCACACAGAACCCACGTCACACAGCACTTCAGAAAACAACATAGACTTCCTCTAAACAAATTCACTCTTAATTTAAACTCCTCACACACACATTCAAGTCACTACACAACTAAGGCCCCACCTACCTGAACAGTTGTTTTTCCTTCCACCAACCTCCCAGACACCTCCACTCCACAGGAGTCATACTAGCACACATTCCATGCATATGCAGAACCAGATCAGGAGGACGAGTGTTCTCTTACATTGCTCCTAAAGAATGAACGACCCCACTTCACATCAGAGCCTACTCCTATATTTTTGATCTGCAAGAAGCTGAAGACTTGGCTTTTCAATTAACCAACCTACCATAGGTAGGGCTAGACACATACACCTGCTCAGCGCCAGGATACCCCCGCAAGTGATAGTGTGGTTCACAAATACACATAAGTCAAATTACTGTGGCAAAGGGGAGGCTCTTCGTCACTTAAGGGAGGCGGCACACAAGCAAGTAAAATACTCCTTAGAAAGTAATATTTGTGAACTAGACTTCACAAAATGGGCATGATCATCAACCGAACTTCATAAGATATGGACGATAGGAAGGAACTTGAATGGGGATGCAATTAGATTCAGACATTCTGGGAGACAATAACGGCACATTTTTCAGTATTATTAGAAAGGGACACAGGTTTGTTACCACAGATAGCAAAATTGGGCATTGGGGGATAGTGGTCATGGCCAAGTCAGGGGCGTTACATAGGCCCCCGCAGTCCCCCGCAGTGCGGGGGGGCCCAAGCTCCAGGGCACCTCCTCAGCACAGCACTTCGGCCCGAGAGCTCCTGATAGAGTACAGAGGGGGCCCCTCCACATAACTTGCAGGGGAGCCCCTTCAATTATTGTTACGCCACTGGGCTAAGTATAGTGGGATGCTTGCCCGTGGCATTGTGATCATGTGGAAGGACTTAAATAGGGTAGAATAAAAATGTTACACAAATCGGCATGGCATAGAGGTATGGTCTGGTGGATTCCATATAAAGAGATGGCATACAAGAGCAGAGGCATCCCTAAGAAATATGATGAAATATAGTACTTGTGGAAAAGACATTGCAGGCAAACTTGAGTCTTTATCCAGTCCAAGAGAGAAAAATGTTAAAATAAAAAACTATATACAAATATAACTGTATCAAATGTACCTTTATACCTTGAATGCATTTTAATGTTCTACTTTCTTATCCGAACATTTAGATGTATACATAAATTTGTTTTAAATAATATGAACCTGTGTTATCTATGACGCTCTACAGCTGGTACGTCAGTGTTTCCAACACGAGTGGATGTAGGAGAAATGCAGTGGCCACTAGCATTAGGTTTCGAATTTTGTGTACTGAACAGGTTGAAGAATCATTGTCCCCATCAAATACCCAAAGTTCATTTGGCCCACGAGATCCGAGTAATCACTGTGCCTACCAAAGTCTAAAAAATCACCGCATCCATCAAATGCTGAAGCATCAATATTTCTATCTGAGCAACCCTTGTGCTCAAAGAACAAACAATATTATATTCATGAAAAAGACTATTGACAGCTAGAGAATGATTTGTTTATCAAAAATTGAAGAGTCATTATGCCAATCAAGAACTAGAAGGTAATTGTGGCCATGGAGATAAAGAACAATTGTTTTATACAGGTTTGAAAATTATTGAACAACCAACAGCTGAAACATCATTGTATTCATTGAGAACTGAAGAATTATTGTGCCAGAGAAAGGATCTCACCTCATAGTGCCCAGCAAGATGTAAATAATGATTGCGCTTGTTGACAGTTGAAGTTCATTGTGTTCAAGCTTTGAGCACCTTTAAAAGGATGAAGAACGATGATGTTATTGAGATCTGGAGAATATTTGCCCTTACGAACAATTGTTGAGCCGATTGGATACTTACCAGTCTTTGTTTAACTTAATATGTTATAATATTACAAATGATTGAAGTTCAGTACAGTAAATCTATACTTATATATGCTTACCTGTTGATATTGTGGCTGCCATATTCTCGTATGTCGATATTGCCTACTTGGTAAGTCGTACCTCCACCCTTTTGATTCCTCTGTTTTTGGGGCAATGCCTCCAAAGGAGCATCCCTTCGTGTGCCCTTCTAAGCCACTCAATAAGACTTTTTGTGGATGAGCACATCATGAATACTGCTGAGTACGGGGGATGCCTACTATGGGGCCTGAACATTTCAGGGCCCCTCCCCTGGCAGATACTTCAAAAATATCTCTAGTATGTGTTTTTGGGCACTCATCAGAGGCTCACATTCAGCCAAAGTGGGGAACAGCTAGGCCAAGACTGCTTTATAACTAGGTCTATTGATGCGCCTCGTCATCAAGCGTTTGGCAAGCCCTATTGATCTAGTGAGCTCATGTTTGTTTGCTGAGGTCCTATGGCACTGGCCTCTGCACCGGGGAAAACAATCAAAAGGATGCCAGCTGGAAGATAAATGGATGCCAACTATGCTTGAAACTGGCTTCAGTGCATCATTTAATGTTAGAAGCCGTTGCAAACATCCATACAGGCTTGCTATAAAACTAGCTGCCTAAACACTGTGGGCCACAGTACTAAGTAAGAGTAGAGGCATACACAAAGGCAACCTGGTCACATCTAACTAATCACAACATATGGTCAGTTTTGGTGGCACTTGAGTGACTTAGCAATAAAGTCAAGTAGCCCTCTCTGTCTCTCATACTTATCCTGTACACAGCACCCTCTTTTGTTTTGCACGGTTGCCCATCCTGATTCCTGATAATTAACTCCCATATTCCAGGGAAAAGTTAAGTAATGGTCTGATATTAAGCAGATAATCAAGCCCCTTCTGATCTTCTTCAAACCACTCAGCTGGTTCCTCTACAACTAGGATGGTACGGGCAGCAGGAAGCAAAGTATTAGTCAGTAATCTGTCAGCACTTTGCACCAATAAATTCAAAGGGCTGATACGCGGGACCCGGCTGTGTGAATGCCTATTTTTCACTGTCTGATTTAAAATTGTTAACTGTTTGAAACACTCTTTTTCCTTATCTCAGACCTTCGGACCAATCGGCATGTTTCAAGCGTTCATCTTCAGCCAGATTGGTTCACTTGCCTCCTTTTCAACATCCTTTTTTTCATGATTGGCATAGCTTGCAGGTGGAACACCTTGAGTTGATCTTGGGGTGCTTAGTGTTTGATGTTTTTAAGTTAGATTTTGTTATTTTTTTTGTTCTTGTTCTTCTTGATTGATTGATAGATTTGTTCTTCTTGAATACTTTGTTCTTTTCCCTCTGGATCAACATAGCAAATTTATGGTAACTCTGTGAATTAGTGGTTTGTGTCACCACTTCTTCATCTGCAGGCTTCATTTTCTTTGTGTGAGATGTGTTGATCCAATATGGCAAACCTTCACACTTCACCGCAGTATTCGTCACCAAGATTATTTATCAAGGCTCTAGGTAGATCTTTCCAACAGGCTTTTTTGCCACCACCAATTCACCATGCTTCTGGTCATGGCAGAGATCTTTATTTATTTATTTTAAAAGTTTTGTAAAGTGGGAACATGACTCTGGAGGGTATCAGATCGCTTTACAGACGAGTTGCGGTACACACAAGGTAGACAATTGTGGGAGTAAAAGCAGACACATATACAAATAACAATAGGTACATAGTGCCATCATAAAGGTAGGTAATACGACCAAATAGTTGTTCAGCAAAAATAAGAAGATATGAGGAGGAGCAAGCCTTGGGCTCAGAGGAGCCGCTCGATCCGACTGGAGGTTCAGAGGCTTCTAACTTCAGCAATGTGCTCGGAGGAGCCACTAGAGAAGTCTGGAAAGATAGAAGCTACTAACTCCAAGATGTGGTCATAAGTAAGGCTTTCACTTCCTTTTTGAAGGAAAATGTTGATGGAATTAGTCTGGTTTTCGATGGTAGGGAGTTCCAAATTCTCTGGGCAAAACCTGGGAATGACCGATTGTACAATTTCATTTTTTTACATTTCTTAGGTTTGAGCAGCGAGGTGCTGGAGGTCCTTGAGGAACGGGCGCCGCAGGAGAGTTCTAGCTTCTTTGCAAGGTACAGAGGAGTGTTGAAGTGCAGTGCTTTGTGCGTCATACATGCAAGTTTTAATTGAATCCTCGCCTCAAACGGAAGCCAGTTTAAAGATTTGAGGTCCGGCAAGATGTGGTCAAATTTCTTGGAGCCTGTGATGAGCCTAGCAGCTGCATTCAGTGAAGCCCTGAGAGGGGCTAAGCTATATCTCGGAAGGCCACAGAGCGTTGCACTGCCGTATTCCAGCCGTGATATGACTAAAGCTTGCACTGCAGATTTGAAGTCGTCATGAGGAAGAAATGGTTTAATTTTTTTGAAGGATGCTGAGTTGGAAGTTCGTTCCTTTGGTAGCTGCGCTGATGTGAACCTGCATGTTAAAGTTCTTATCCAGCATTATTCCCAACAAATTTGTAGGACTATGATGAGGGGTGGGCAGTTGAGCGGCGAGATTTTTCAAAAATGTCTCCATGATGGGGGCTTGCTTGGTCGGTGAGATAAGAAGGAATTACGTTTTAAGGGCTTTCAGTTTGAGGTGGTTGAGGGTTAACCAATTTTGAGCTTTGTGCAGGGTTTTGTTGAGTGTCTTGATATCGTCAGGAGAGGAGATTTTCATGTACAGCTGGGTGTCATCCGCATACATGTGATATTGGATGTTCGATGCTTTGAGGATTTCAGTAAGAGGTTCCATGAATAGGTTGAAAAGAAGGGGGGGGAGAGGACCCTTGGGGAACTGGGACTGGAATTGGAAAGAGTGATTGGATTTTACTCTCTGAGATCTGTTGTTGAGAAAAGAATCAAACCATTTTAGTACAGACCCTGAGAGCCCCATCCTACATTCCAGGAGATTCAGTGATAATCTTGGTCCAGAGTGGGACTAGTGACTGTATCATTCTTTAAAGAAATTAGGGGGAAGTGGATCATTGAAGTGATTGGACGGTTTAAGGGTCGAGAGAATGTTGAAGATGGATGTATCGTTGAAGGGTGAGAAATTACTCCAAGAGGCATTATTTTTAGGGGAGAGACAAGGAACACTAAGAGGCTGTGAAGGTAAGGAGGAGTCTGGAGAGAGGGCCTGATCAGTCAGGGCAGACCTCAGTTCAGATTCAATCTTGCTAGACTTATCAAGGAAGAAAGCGGCAAAGTCCGTACAGTTTGGTTGTGGGCAGGAGGAGGTAGGTTGGGCGTGTTATTGGATTGTAGCTTAATCATATCAAAAAGCATTTTGGGGGGAATTTTGGCTTTGTCAAGTTGGTTTCTGAAGAAGGACGCTTTTGCCATTCTGATTCAAAACCTGGCTCTTCGAGCTGTAGCAGCACACTCGATCCCCCCCCCCCCCCCCCCCCCCCGGGACCCTCACGGGTAAGTAGCGTGCTTTACAAATACATTGATTGATTGATGTGTTTGTTGTATGTTATGTTATGTTATGTTAATTAAAATGTATTAAGCGCGCATACGCCCAAAGGCTTCTTGGCGCTGGAAAGAGATAAAAAACATAACAAGGGTGGATCAAACGAAAGTCTCTATTTCAGATATGCCTGTGTGAATAAATGCGTTTTGAATGCCTTTCTAAAGGCAAGAAAATCCTTGCACTGCCTAAGAGCTGGCGGCAAAGAATTCCACAGGGTTGCTGCTAAAAAATGAAAACTACTGCCTCCCTGTCGTTTCTTCTTAAAGCGAGGTACCTCAAGTAGGTCTTTGTGGGCTGACCTCAAGCTGCGTGAAGGAACGTATCTGCCAATCAGCTGTTTAATAAAGGAAGGGCCCTTCCCTTGCAGAGCCTTAAAAATAATGCAGCCAGCTTTGAATTCGGCTCTTTGAGCCACAGGAAGCCAATGCAGGGTCTCTAAACCAGATTTGATCGAGACCCATTTGGGAACGTTACAAATCAGTCTCGCGGCTTGGTTCTGCAGGTACTGCAGTCTTCTAAGTTGGCCTATAGGTAGGCCTAGATAGAGACTGTTGGAAAAATCAATATGGGAAAGGATTAGGGCCATGACCACCTGGATTAGGGCAGAGTGGGTGAGGAGGTGTGCGATTTTCCTGATTTTTCTCAATTGGAAAAAACCAGAAGAAACCACCGTACCGATCTGAGATTTTAAGGAGAGGTCCTCACTAATAGTTACCCCCAAGCTCTTTACTGTTTGTGATTTCTTTGGGGGAAGGCCCATGTCCATGGGCCAAAAATTAGGGCTCCAACCGATTTCACTCTTACCGGGCAGAATCAGCTCGGTTTTCCCCGGATTTAATTTAAGATGATTTAGAGACATCCAATTCTGGATTAGGGTCATGGTTACTTGAAAATCCTCCACAGCATTTGGGGAATTGAGTGTAAAGACCAACTGCAGGTCATCTGCATAATTGTATACAGTGACTTTGTGTTTACTTAAAGCAAAAAGAAGGGGCCGCATATACAAATTAAATAATAAAGGGGACAGGGAGGAGCCTTGAGGGACCCCGCAGAAGGAATTAAGTTTAGGAGCTGAAAAAGATCCAAGACAGACAGACTGGGTGCGTTCAAATAAGAACGATTTCAACCAAGCCAAGGCAGAATCTCTAAGGCCTGCCTGTTCGACACGGTTGACCAGAATGAAATAGTCAACCGTGTCGAATGCAGCAGACAGGTCAAGGAGCACAAGGGCTTGGTGAAGGTTTTTGTCAGCATTGGACCTCAAGGTGTTCTGGACAGCCAATATGACTGCCTCGGTAGAATGGCCAGGCCGAAATCCTGCTTGGTTGGGTTGCAAATAGCCCGATTCCTCCACAAAATTTGAGAGGCAGTTGGTAACGTGGGCCTCCAACATTTTGGACAAAAAGGGCAGCAGGGATATAGGCCGGTAGTTCGTAAGGTCCAATGGATCAACACCAGGTTTCTTCGTGAGGGGTATCAGTAAGGCCTGCTTGAAGCTACTAGGAACCATCCCTGAAATGAGCGAGTTATTAAGCAGGGACATCATACTGTTGGGAATGGCACGACCAATTTCCTTCATAATTTGAGGGGGACAGACATCCATAGGGGAGCCAGATTTGACTCTGGCTAATAGCTCTGAAAAGACTTTCAAATCGATAAGGGGAAAAGAATGTAAGGTTAGGGGATTAAAAGAAATATCATCCACAGGGGCACACATTGGGAGTGTGGAGATGTGCTGTTTGATCAATAAAATCTTTTCATTGAAGAAATCATTCAGGGAGTTACATAGTGCTTGTGTAGGAACAACCGGAGGAGAAGTTCTTTCGTCATTACAGAGGTCGTTCACTATCCTGAAGATTTCCTTCGACTTGTTAGTGGAGTTTAAAATTTTGGATGAGAAATAGGCAGTCTTATGGTTTAGTAGTACTTTTTGGTATGCCTTTCTTGCTAGGCACTTCTTGTAGGCACTCCTTCTCAGCCTTAAAATCATCTGGAGATCAGTAGATGGAGAGGTTCTCCAAAAACGTTCCGCTGGTCTCAGGTTACGTCTGTCAGAGTTTAGGCTGTCATTGAACCATGGTTTGGAGTCTTTGGTGGACTTTTCTTTTCATTTGAAGGGGGGCAATTGCATTCAAGGCTGTCAACATGGAGTTGGTGTAATGATCAGTGAGTTCGTGAACGTACATGCTTGCAGGAGGAGGTAGGGACAGATTGTAACGTGGTATGAGCTCATTTATGTTTGCTTTTTGCAACAAACTTTTCCAGTGTTTTTTTTTCAATAGATGGGCTCTTTTGGTGTTCCATCTTTCTAGGATTCGGAAGATGATATAATGATGATCTGACCAGTCACAAGGGACAATAGATTCAATTTGAATGACATTGGGATTAGAGATTATTAAATTGAGGGTTGAGCCTAAATTGTGCGTTGGGCTGTCACATAATTGAGTCATGTTGAGGTTGGCTAATAAGTTTTTGAGACTGTTCACCACATGATCATTTGGGTCATTTCAGTGTAGGTTAAAGTCACCCAGGAACATCTGGTGGCAGTGGAGACCTAAGTTGGACGAGATGGTTTCCATAGTTTGTTCGACCAGAGGGAGGATGTCTCCGGGAGGATGATAAAAGATGTGCAGGTTGCATAAGTGTCTGTGTTTGCTAATGATATCTATGCACAGATAATCACAGAATGAGAGAGTAGCAGAGGGGGACTGCTTAACTGAGAGACTGTTATGGTAGGTACAGGCAATACCACCACCAGTTCTCTTAATTTGAGTCTGATGATGTTGTGGCTAGGAGGAACTAGGATGTCGAGGAGAGGACCTGAAGAGTCATTAAGCTAGGTTTCTGTGAGTACAAGGAGGTCCGGTTCCTAATCAAGCATGAGTTCAGCTAGGTCAGTGGCATGTTTCACAGCTGATCTACAGTTGAGTAGTAACATGCATTTCAAGTGTGCTTTGTAGTCTGTGAAAGTAGCCTGCGAGATAGGAACTTACAAAAGGTTAGCAGTGTTCAATGCATTGGAGTTGTGTCTGGGATCTCTGTGGTTGTTATGTTGAATAGTTTGGATAGACTCGGATATGACCGGATTGTGAATAGAGGCAGCAGGAGGATCTAGTGGGGAAGTTTGTGCGGTTCTAGGATAAACTTGGGAGACAGATTGAGGGGAGGTGTAGTCTCTGAGGAGGGATGGAAAGTCCGGTACAGATAGGCGGTTTTCAAACCTGATGGGTCTGGAGGGGGTTTTAGGGTAGGGAATGGTACTCCAGTTATGGATGGGCGAGTTCGGCCTAGGGTCTTTAGTTAACACACTGCGAAGACTTGTCGGATGCTAGGTCCAGGGCCACATCAGAAGTTGTGTTTATGAGTTTCTGTATGTCAGATTTGAGTTTTAGAAGCTCCTTGTTTATTTCCTTGAGTCTAGACGCCGGACAGGATTGAAGAGCAAAGCTCTTTGAGAGGGGAGGAGCAGCATTGTTAGTGAGGGAAGGAAACTGTGAATCCAATGAAAGGGGAAGATCAGGCGCGGGGTCGCACCCTGTGGAGGATTTCAGGCATTGTTGGACAGATGGGAGCAGCAAGGGGGAGCAGGAATTGGGTGGAGCAGGTGCTTGGGTGGCAAGGGATTAAAGTTCAAGGGTTGGTGATTCGCGAAGGAGTGAGGTCTATTACTGTTGATGAGGTTTGGGAAATCCGAATTCAATGTGGAGAGCGGGTGAGCTTGCGGCGGCGTTATGAGATTAATTAGATTAGAGCAAGGAGGTGGTAAGGGAGTGGCGGAAGTGTTAGTGAGGTAATCAAAGCTATGGCTATCATTTGGACTACGACAATCTAGAGTGTAGGGGGTGAAGTCTGGGTAGGCGGTAGATGTTGGGTGAGTCAGGGCAATATAGAAGCGATGGAGCTATGGAGAAATGATTGTCGGTCAAGGTAGTAGGGGAAATCATCTGGTGATTGGGGCTCAGTAAGGAAAGATCTTGGACTTGTTCTAGGTATAGCTAGTCAACTGGTGGGAGATAAAGTGTACTAGATTAGCAAAACATTTGAAGTAATCCAGAGCCAAATCATCAGTAATATTCACTAGTGCAGCTGAAGGAATACTAAAAACCCTCATAGCTCAGCCCACTAAGACTTTACGAGGAGACAAGCATGTAGTCCTGTTGGGTGTGCTCCTCATTCTCACAAACACTAAGGAAAGGTCATCTGGCAATTTCAAATTTTTTGATGTGCACACTATGGCTAATATTGCTTCTAGGGTACCATTTGTCCTCTCTGCAATACCGGATGCTTCCATATGATATCCACAATGTGAAGATGTGTAGAACTGGCCCTTGCAGAGTTCGAATTTGTTTGAAAGTCGTTCTAAAAAATGAATGTAGGTGAAAGCCCTTACAACCTCCAACAGTGACATTACTTTAAACTCTCAAGCCTGGAATGCCTCCATATGTGCCACCTGGGGTAACCACATCATAGAGGAGTGTCTTTTCTTAAGGAACCATATAGTTGAGCTGCAGAGCCCCCATTTTTTGTTTCACTGCCATGTGCCCACATCGCTGCGGCACTAGAAGAGTGTAGTCTGGAAAGATGGATATGTTCTTGTTGTCATAAATTATGGTGTCTTTAATGTGTGCCTTCCTCAGGATTACATCCCTGTCCAAGTAGTTTGAGAATGCAGGCAACAGGGGGACGGGCAGAGGGTAGAAAGTGCCCTAAGAGTCTCTTTGTACCTTGTACACCCACCAGGCACTCTCCCTCCTTCTTAGAGCACACCTCTATCTGACCTCATGAAGGTTTGTGGTGCAGATGGGCCCTGCCACCCCAGGGCTGGTCACCCAGATGATGAAGGCAGCCAAGGACTTCGTAAAGTCTTGGCACGGGACTTCAAAGAAGCTGCACTAAATGGGTGAACCACCACAATTCCACATCCAAATCAACAATCCCAAAGAGGACCCGTAGGGCTTCTAGTATCCTGGGGCCATTGTAGGAGAACCCAGTCCGCTTCTCTTGACAGCCTCCACAAACACCACCCCCACTGTGTCGCAGCCCAACTTCAAGGCCCACAGTTGAAAGCCAGGCCTTGAGGACAACACCCTCCCACAGCTTCCATTGGGTAATGTTCTATTTTTCTGAAAAGAATGTCTTGTTTTTATAGACAGTGACTTGCAGACGCTGTTTGCACATTTCTGTAACCTCCATGTGCTCTGGACATTTGAAAAAGTATGATTGGATAACTAACGTCTGAATAATGTCAGAAAATAGCCTTGTGAGTACTGCACATATCATAATCAACAAATATGACTATATTCGCTCTGTGCATTTCGATAGTAAATTAAACTGTAGAACAGGTTTTGGACCTATTCAGGCCGGATCGGGCCTAGGGCCAGAGATGCTGCCCTTTTTCCATTTACCAGCACCTACCTTAAGCCATTCACATCCTCAAACATACAAACACAATCTCAGCAAACACACACTGCTCATTTACAACACTTTTTTTTGTTTTTTTTTGTTTTTAGAGTTTTATATAGTGCAAACTAGACCCAAGACATTGGGTATCAGAGCACTTTGCATGAGCACCAGTTTCATTACAGATGGACACATTCATTTTTGTTAGGCATGGATAGAATATGTTATTTGCCCAGAATCACAGGATGTTGAGCGTCGTTGGTGAGACTCGTACCCGGTTCACCAGCTTAGAGGTCGACCGCTCTAGCCGTAAGGCTACATCCTCTCCCCGATGAAAAAACAGGAAGGTCCCTTTGGGTAGATAATGTTATGGAGTAGATTCTATGCTAACACATCACACATAC
This sequence comes from Lissotriton helveticus, assembly GCF_964261635.1. NCBI lineage: Eukaryota > Metazoa > Chordata > Amphibia > Caudata > Salamandridae > Lissotriton > Lissotriton helveticus. Next base: position 357,889,005 of record NC_136061.1, read on the forward strand.
CTATATACTTTGTCTCATTTTCCACACATACTACAATTGGACCATATATAATAGGGAAAGCAACATGAACACTTTATATAAAAAAATATATCACAAATATTTATTATTTGTTTCTATACAAAACATCACATTAAAAAAAGCACATAAATCCATACAGTTAATAACACAAGAATTTCATGAAAATACAATACATAAAAAAAGTTTCACAGTAGGCATGAAAACATCAAGAGAGTGAAAAACCAAAAGCTAGACAGAAAAAATTGGTCTTAACACTTTACACCTCCGTCATAACATAATATTACAAGCATGGAAATATGCCATATATAATTAGCCTCCTTTCACTAGTGCTCAATGAACGGATTGTGTGTCAGAATGTAGCGTTGATGCGTTTCGATGGAATTTTGCCTTATAAGCCCATCTTTATCAAGACCTGTATTATGTACACTCTGTCTTATATTGAACGTTTTCATGCAGTCACCTGTTAGCACCCTTTCTCATCTGTACGTTGAGGGAAACAATACAGTCCGAGACCCTTGTATTAAAACTTGCAACTTAATATGGCAGAAACCACGGTGAGTATAATCCGATCTTATATGGGAGATGGCCTTGACCAATCAACTTACATTCACCAACAATACTTTACATCCAAATCCTTCACAGAAATTCACTACATCAATATCTCATCTCACTACTCCCCAAAAAAACATTAACACACGCACTAGTGCATCACAACCACACACACACAATGTCATACTACATTCTGCTACAAAATTGAAACAAACTCCCACACTCATAACTACACAAATCCTAAACCAACTTTAACCCCAAATGTTATATCTTCACCAACACCTACAACAAACATCCCAAGACAATGCCACTCATTCACCCGCCTCTCATCCATTGCACAATATAAAGCCTTACAACATGACCAACATACTCAACTACCACCCCAACCTATACACCATCCACCCTAAAAAGACGCAAACGAAAAAAACAATATACCACTCCACACAGTTTTGTATCTCCTTGTCTACTACACAAAACTACTGTACAAAAACAACACAGACCACTAACTCACTCTCAACCACGATCTCAACCAAATGCGTACACAATCCCAACAAAATGCCTTCTAAGCCTGCTAGATGAGGATTACGATATAGACTAACAACACTATTGCTATCCTGATAAAGTTAATATCAACTCTAATAATACAGCTGCTACTAGTTTAAAGACTACTACTCATTCTTCTAGAAAACAAAGTCACACTACCACAAAAACAAAATTTCTTTTAACTGCCTACTAATAAATGCTCACTCTCCCTTTGATAACAAATATCACATTTATGACCAACTCATTGACACAACCTGACTTACTCTTCATAACTGAATCATGTTTGGGAGATGACAGGGCTCCAGTACTGCATACAACTGTTCCTCTAGGCTATCAAACTGTCACACAATTTGCATAGGGAAAATTGGAGGTGGACTCGCTGTTATGAAAACGTTTCCATGCAAGTTTGTGAGGTCTTCAGCACCAGATGCAACCCTGCACCAACTTCGTCCTGCAACTTCCTCCTTCTTTACAGACCACCACCTAGCAATGCAACATTCCCAGGCACATTTCTAGACTCAGTTACAAACCTTATGACATTACACTCAAACCAATGCATCCTTGGTGACCTAAGCATGAGGTTCGAACTACCATCACTGGCCTAGACACACTGTACCAACATCAGATCATCCACACACATCCTGGATGTCATTTCAGCAAATCCAGAACTAGTTACCTTTCAAAATATTACTTTAGTCACATGGTCAGACCACCATCTGGTAGCTTTCCAACACTAAATACCACACCTAAGCCCACCTTACAAGCCACCACATATCAACCGTGAAACAACTAAGTTTTGAATACTCAGAAACTAACATCCAACACAAATCGAGACACAAAAAATTATGTTTTAAAAATCTATCAGTTGCTCCAGGAAGCTTTTGATGTCCTAATTCCACAAAGAACAAAACAGGACAAAAGGAAACAAGCGCCTTGCATGAATGTAGAACTAAAAAAGATACAATGACAAACTGCTAAGCCACAACACACCTGACTCAAAACAAATTACAATTAAAAAAACTTCACCTACATTTTATACAATTCGCACTGAATTTTGTAAACCTAAATGCAAAGATAGAACTTTTCCCAATTCTCAAGAATTTACTGATAAACTGGCAAATTATTACTCAACCAAAGGAGATATGTTGGACTTATATTAAAAACAAAGCAAAACCACTAGCACCAACTGATTTTCATCAATCCACTCCAAGGGTAGGCTAATCCAGCCTCTACATTCCTTCAAACAACTACCAGAAAGTGCAGTTATGGATCTTGCCTAAGCAAGCAGGCCAGCCGGCAGCCCTTCTGACCCTTGTCCACCACAAATCTTCAAGAACATTCTTTTAACTACCTCTGCTGCCACACCAGTCAGAACAATCATCAATAATTCTTTAACTACAGAACTTTCCAGAAGACCTAAAAATGGCATAAATACACCTATTATTAAAGAAAACAAACTTGGACTTGTATAACCCAAACAACTATATGCCAATAGCAATGGGCCTTTCCTGAGCAAACTGATAGAAAGAGCAGCATTCACCCAGACGTCACAATTATTTGAAGATAACTCCCTTCTTTCCAACTTCCAAATAGGATTCTGCCCAGGAAGAGGCACAAAGTCTGCCCTCTTCGGCATCTGGGATAACCTTAAAACACAGTAGACTGGAACAAGGTTGCTGCCTACTTCTCTTGGACCTTTCATCTGCCTTCAACACAGTTGAGCATGACACTCTAATTCAAAGAATCTATGAAGCCAGCATAGAGGGGACTTCTCTTGACTGGATCACATCTTATCTTCAATACAGAACAAATATCATCCATACTCTTCCTTTCTCATCCAAACCGTACTGCACAAAAATAGGGGTCCCTCAAGGTTCTATCATTTTATCCATGCTTTTCAACATCTAGATGAAGTCATTATCACCAATGATCAATTATTTTCAGCTCAAATGCTATAACTACACAGATGATACACAAATACTTCCTAAATTAGAAAGCCGCATAGACATTGGAAACCCAAAAACCTTCAGTTGCCTCCAAGCTGTTAATTAGTGGATGACATGGAACCATCTCAAATGAAACAAGTTTAAAATTGAAATGTCATTGTGACAATTGCCAAGATTTTTGACAATCAACTTTATTGATTTTAGAAACATTAGCACTGACAGCATAGTATGCAAGTTTGCACGCATGACAATACAAAGCATCAGATGTGAAATAATTTGGTGAGTACAATGTTGAAGCACGCTACATGGCGAACAGGAGGGGTAGTATGACGAGAACGAGCGTCTCTCCTCTCAGTTCCGTTAACCCATTTGGTCTGCTCACTTGCCCCACACCCTCTGGTACTTGACTGGGCAGCCCCTGGCGTTGAATAAGGATTTCTTCTGAGCAGCGCACCAGTCCACCCCCTGGCACCATTTAGCAATCGTTGGGTGGGCCAGGTTCCATCCAGGCCATGGCGATATCTCGCTTAGCCACCATGATGGCAGTCCCCAGGAATGTTTGTCTGTGTGGGACCCGTCTAGACCATCTGTAATGCCCAGAAGAAGGCGCATTGGATCATGGGGTACTTGCCAACCCAAGATGTGTGTAAGTTCTGATTCTATTTCATCCCAGTATTTTGTGAGGTGGGGACAAGAACAGACCACATGGAAGAAGTCCGCTGGGTGGTGTCTGCATTGGCGCATTCAGGCGAGGCACGCAGCCCCGCTCTGTGCAGTCGTTCTGGAGTAAGATATGCAGTGTGGAGGTAATAGATCTGGACAAGATGGAGCCTGGCTGAGGTAGTGATCAGTTTGGGGGCCATCAGGGCATCTCGCCAGTCCTCCTTCTCAAGGGGGCCTAGCCAACTCTCCCACTGAGCTCTAAGCAGGTCTAGAGATGTGAGGCTGTTGTTTGTGAGGTTGCGATATATGCATGATATGCCTCCCTTCCAAAGATTCTCCATCATGACTTGTGCTTCTGGTGGGCTGAATTCAGGGAGCGCGATGCCCGTTGAGATAGGTGTATGTAGGGCATGCCGAACTTGGAAGTATCTAAAAAATGTAGAGATGTGCAGGGAGAAGTAATTCTGTAGGTCCTTAAAGGTCCTTATATGGTCTCCTGTCCACACTTCACCCAGTTGGGAGATCCCAATGAGGTCCCAATGCGTGAACCCTCGCAGTGCCGATACTTCGCTGAGCCAGGTACCTTGCCAGAGTGGCGTTTGTTGGGTCAATTTGGCTTCCCATCTTGTACGACGCAAGGCCAAACACCAAGCCAGGAAGACCGCCTGAGTCACTGTTTGGAGCGTTCTGGGGATGGTGGAGCTGTACAAGAGGGCTTGGATTCGGTGAAAGTCCATGTCTCAGAGTTCAGTTTGGTAAGCTGGATCAGACCATCCCCTTGGGAATCAGTCGTGAAAGACAAGCAGCTGTGTGGGCAGTTAGTACAGGTCTGTCATGCCCAGGCCTCCGTCGTAGGACAGGATGCAACAGCGATCAAGAGACATCTGCGGTCTTCCCGTACCCCACAGGAATTGCACGATCACAGTGTCCATCTCCCGGAACCATCTTCGGGGGTAGTGGAAGGGAATATTTTGAATAATATAATTATCGGGGGAGGATTATCATTTTAAATAGTGCCACCCTACCAAGTGGGTTGAGTGGTAAAGCTTGCCTGCGACTGAGATCCTTCATAGTCTGTTTGACAAGTGGGGTGACATTCAGTGTCCATTCTAATTCAGGGAGTAGAGCAACCCATATGCCCAGGTATTTAAACAACTGCCTTCTAACAGGTCTATTAGTTTGCCAGTCGAAACATTCCATGTAGGGAAGGAGAGGCACAAGAGTTGATTTGGCCGGATTCAGCCGAAGGCCTGAGACCCTCTCAAAGTTGTGAAGGGATTGAAGACATCTGGGGCCAGAGCAGGCCGGGTCAGCTAGAAAAATCAAGACGTCGTCCACATATAGTGTAATTTTATCCACGAGTGGCTTCCCCATGTTCAGCCCTGAATGAAATCATCCGCGCAGATGATGCATACCAGGGGCTCCATCGCCAGAGCGAAAAATGGGGTGAGGGGGCAGCCCTGCGTCGTGCCCCTCCAGATTGGGAATATCTTGGAAAGAGATCCATTGACCAACACTCTGGCTTGAGGATTGGAGTAGAGGACTTGGGCGAAACATTGGAATTGTTGATCCATGCCCAACATTATAAGTATTTCGTTGAGGTAGTACCAGTCCACCATATCGAAGGCCTTTTCGAAATCTACAAGAAGGAGCGCTAAATAGGGGGTGAGTGCCTGGCGGTTAGCAAGTGCCAAGTGCAGGCGTCGTAGGCAATGTATGATGGCTCGAGCTGGCATGAAGCTGCACTGATCCGGGTGGATCAGTTTGGTAAGGAGTGGGCACAGGCATTGAGCCAAAATCGTGGCGTAGACTTTAATCTCAGTGTTGATCAGGGAGATCGGTCGATAGTCCGTGCAAGGAGACGTAGGTGGTTGGGTTTTAGGGATGACCACAATGGTGGCCATGTCAGTCTCTGGGGGAAAAGCCCCAACCTCCACCACATGGCGGAACAAAATCCAGAGATGGTGAACCAACTGGTCAACGCAGGGGGCATAATTTTCTTGGGGGAACCCATCAGGACCTAGGGTCTTCCGAGATGCCAGCAGGGAGACTGCCGCACCGATCTCTTCTGGGGAGCAGGGGAGGTACAGGCTGGCGGCTTCTGACTGTGACAAGCAGCGAATGTGGATCTGCTTGGGATTAAGGAAGTCCGCGAGAGTGTCTTCCAGCCTGCGTACCGAGTATAACTGAGAGTAAAAACCGGCAAAGGCCTGTGCAATCTCAGGTGAGGTACGGGAAATGGTTCCTGAAAGTTCTCGAACCTCGTGTATTATACGGGATGCCAGGGGGTCTGAGGCCAGCCTGTGGAGGAGTCTCCCATTTTTGTCCCCCAACCATATACGCGGGCGACAGATGAGCACCAGAGCAGTTTAGCCAATTTCAATTCAGTTGGTTTAATGTCTTCACGCGCGGCTGCTAGTTGCCTTTTGTGGGTCCTGATCTGGTCAGATCAGTCTCCAGCCGGAGTGCTTGGGCTTCGAGAAGGGCAGGGTGACCCTCCCTGGCCTGTTGCTGTGCCCGAAGACGGCTTCTGGCCACTCCTCGGATGGTAGCCTCATGCTGAATAATTTAACTATAAACCCATTAAATATAGCATACACATGACGACATACACAAAGCTTTGTATTTGCACCATGTCTATTTCATTTCTTGGTATCGAGATTTCTATGTACAGCAATTGATTGCCCACAGGGCCGTGTTTATGCTTGCTACAGAAGTAAAGTAACTGAGGAGTGAGCTGGTCTCATCAAATGTTTAGCTTCTCTAACAACGTCTTTAAAATATCTTTGGAAGTGATCCATTTCAAAGCTATGCCCATGTTTGTTAGAAAAAAAGCCAAGGATCTGCCAGATTGAAGGACCTTATTAACATGTTTCTGATCATATCTCCCTATTGTCATTTTAAATAGACAAGATGTAGCATACAACATTGAGAATCATTGCATAGGCAGTGATTGGCAACCCGTCAATCACTTCGTTAGTAGTGAATCTAAGCAGAACCTCCAGAGTTTATGATGAGCATTTCCATATACTTGTAATTACAACAGTCAGAATTATTGCAGGTCACACAGCTTCTATTTGTATATTTTTAACATAAACACCTTTTCCTGATTATGTGTGCAGGTGTTTACAATCCATGGCAGCCTATCATCAGATAAATACATTTGTTCTGTTAAAGTTAGGTCCCATAGAACCAAAGTTCATCTTTCACTTTTTGTTCTCTTTATTGTAATCCCTCGCATGCCTGGATCCATTTAACAATGTCTAATTCCTAGTGCTTCCATGAGGACATGTGAGGGAGATCCGCGCCATAGCTTTTCTTACCCAATGCTAGTCCCAAACCAATGAGCTTTGTGAGCCGTCTGCCTTAATTCTTTATGGGAAAATATCCCAATAAGGAAACTCCTTCAATGCACTCATCACTTCCTCCAAAATTAAAATTCTTCTACACTCCCACTTCACAAGAATCTAAGTATCTATTTCGCTTTTGCACTTTTCGTGTTGTCATTATTAATTTAATGCATAACCCATAAGATGAAGTAAAGACAGTGAACACATTTGTAATGGATGAGTTTGATACTGGCATTCGGAGTAATCAATCTGCACATGCTATTAATTTTCAACATACATGCAGCTTCAACTTTATCAATATCTGATGCCCATTGCTGCTCTAGTCTTGGCAAATGACTTGAGTAAGCTGACAGCGTCCCACTGAGGAGTTCGATTACCATTCTGCCTCCTTTCTAAAGCTTTTTATACATTTCTGGCTCCTTGTCAAATTCCAGCCACATTTTCCTGACTCCTACCACTACTCTACCATAGTCTGAAAAGATAGAGATTACTAACTCCACTGTCTCCTATAAAAATCAGCAAATGACATCATTCGTTCATCTTCAAATAAACACTCTACCAGTGTCTCGGGACTCCCCTTTACAATCTGAGTAACACAGTAAGGTCGTACTGTGCTTACTCTTCAATTACTCTTCAATTGATTAAGACACTAAAGGAAAGGCACTTAAGGTCCATATTGTAACACAGGCACTAAACTATAGAGGACAACCAAAAAAAGCAATATTAAGAGTCTAAATTGTTAGGTTTCTCTCACAAAGAACAAATGATTTTGAATGAATTGGAGAGTGACACTGTGGTATATTGTATACAATGAGGATAATCTACTCAGTGGTTCCCTGATGATTATTTGGGGACATTTGGTTAAGCAATGTCCTCTAGTCCATTGGAGAAAATACATTTAAAGTTGCCTCATCAAGGGGGGGCCAGCTGGCGCACGAACAAGATGGCCGCACTGAGGTGAGACTCTTGCAGCCCAGCAACTAAATCTGCTCTATTATCCTGTTCAGACACCAGAAAAGGGCCGCTGGAAGCTCGCAACGGCTCAAGGACATCATTGCCCTCCTGACAATACCCTTGCTATCCAGGCACAGATGCCTAAACTTTCCAGAGCCCCTTTGGAACAGGAGATGCCTGATCCGTGCTGGAAATCACAGAAGGGGACTCTGGCAGCAAGAACTTTGTGTGTCCCGCTACGCCCACGAGGTGGTGAGGCCGCTTTGGAAAACTTGCAGGGATTACAACCTAGACATTGGGAGTACAACCTAGACAAACTCCCAGACTATAACCGCAGGACCTCCCAGTGACAAATTGCTCGCTTCTCCCCTCTGTGGCAGGTAGGCGGACAACGAGGGAAGGTGAAGGGCGGAGAACAAAAAACGCGGTCGGGGAACACTTCGTGGCATTTGAAGAGCGCAAGCGGGGCTGCACGAAGGGACGCGCATTGTACAGGAGACCCCCAATCAGTCTCACTGGAACGAAGGGACACAGCAATTAATGAATGGTGAAGCGTATTCACGAGAGTTCAGAGGCGCGATGAAATCACAACCAGTGGGTGAACACTGAGAGGATAAACTAAAATGAGTGGGTGACCAAATATACTGAATCAGTTTTTCCACCATAACTGGAGGCTTCGTAAGCACGAGGAACTTGGCAAGGCAGCTTATGACACAACTCGAGTGACTTCTAATGTGGGATTATTAAGGTGGCACAACCCATGCGATTTTGCCCTAAATGATTCTTCAGATAGCAGCAGGCGCAGACATCATAGAGACATAAGACTAGAAGCACTATTCTGTGCTAAGGATATCCGGATACCCTAGCTTTGGAAAGGTGATACCGTGGGAATATACTGAAGCTGCATAACTTCTACGAAACAGTGCAGCTTCTCTGAGGCGCGGAAGTATCTAGGAATCCCCCTCCCCCTACATTGGAGGAGAGTGCTGCCGGGGGATAGAAAGAGCTTACGAACCCCACACCCCCCACGATTTCTCAGCCCAGACTAGAAATACACAGACAGATCGGTGACCAGTATGGTGAAACCAGTTGGAAAGCAGTCAAAATTGCCCTTCAAAGCAAAAAACCATTACACGCTAGACTCAAGATGAACAAGAACACACACATGCAGAACACAAACAAGAACCAGCAATTGTTCAAGAGAACGAGGTAAAGACTCTCCTAATCTCCATGCAACATAGCCTCACGGCTATTGACAGCAAAATGGACTCGATGACGACACGCATGGATTCCATTGTGCAGAAATTAGACAAACACAAAGAACGAATAAAAGAGACGGCAAAACAAATATCTGATACTTAAGACACCACATCAAAAATGCAGAAACGAGTTACTCAGATGGATACGTTGCTAAAAATTATTTCTGCCAACAATGAAGATTTAGAATAGCACAGCAGGTGTAACAACATACGTGTAATTGGCATACCGGAAAGTATGAATACGGGCCGCATGGAAGAATTTATTGAATGCCTGCTCAGGGAAACATTTGGTGCTGAATCTTTTTCCTCACAGATGATAGTAGAATAAGCGCACTGGTCACTGAGCCCGAAACCACCATCGGGTAGACCTCCTCGGCCGATTATTGTAAGATTGCTTAACTATCGGGACCACGACGTGGCTCTAAAAATGGCTTGAGAAAAAAAAGACACCTACTGCTTGAAGGCAATGAATTCACCATCTATCCCGATTTCACAGCCATGGTGCAGGAAGCTCAGGGCAAGGTTATACCTGCTGAACAGAAATTATGCCAGGCGCAAATAGACTATGCATTAATGGACCTATGGGTCACGCACCAAGGAAAACAAAAAATGTTCATCAATGTGCAGCAGGTAGATGACTTTCTGAAGGCTATCAAACAACAAGGTTCATCTCGCGCCACTCAAGAAAGTTCATCGAGAACTTCTCCAACATCAGAATAACCTGCCAGAACTCTCGCATTCAGCGCGATCACAAGAAGCCGCCGTGGCACAACTCCCCATTGTTCTTCCCGTTATTTTGGCCTTTTTTTCGTATGATTAAGAACTTGCTGCATAATATCCGGGGGGGGGGCAGATAAGTGAACTATTGGGTCTGAACTATAAACTGTGCCGGGCACCCCCTCCCCCTCATTATTGAGCAGGTACTCCATGAAATGAAGGGGAAGGGAAGAATCTTGTGGACCCCCTGGTGCACCCCCAAGATCATTCCCCACTATTCCTGGCTAACATTGTATTATTCTTTTTTTGTGGGTTGGGTTTTTTGGCCGTGGGTGGGACACAAAATACTGGCATGTTCGGGATGCTTCTGTGGGCGGGGGGATGGTTTGTAATGTTTAGCGTACAGATAAGGCAAGACGTGAGATGGATAGAATTGATACAGCATGCACACGTAGAAACTGCTAACACTAGGTCCTGGAATTCCATTAACACTACCTTGTTGTTATGTAAATGGCTCAAAACACCACTGATCTGAAAATACAGATAATGACATATAATGTCAGAGGTCTGGGAGATCCACGTAAACAAAGCCAAGTACTGGCATACCTAGATAGACATATTGCAATGCTTCAGGAAACCCATTGTGACCCGAAATACACTCCCATATTTGCTAACAAATGGGCCTAGCATAGGGTATTCTCATCATATTCATCGTACTCAAGCGGAACAGTGATCCTCATAAAAGAGAACACTCCATATACCCCGTGTGGAATGCTGTCTGACCAAATGGGGAGGTATTGTCTTATGTGGGGTAGGCTTGGGTCGCATTTAATCACACTGCTGAATTGCCATGGACAGAACAGACGACCCAGACTTCTACACCACATTATGGGGAAAAGTCATTGAAGTGGGATCCACACATGTAATATGGAGGGGGATTTTAACACAGCTCTGAATCCATAAAGGATAGATCTAACCCACTCCCACACCATTACACTAGGACGCACAAAACACTACAAGATATAATTTCAGCAAATGGTCTCTTGGATGCATGGCGACAGGTTCACCCCGAGACAGAGGAAGGCACGCATTACACAGCAATGCACTCGACGTGGGCTAGGCTTGACTACTGGGTGGTAACTCGAGGTGTAGGGCCATTGATTGATAACGCAGAGCACCTAGCTGGGACATAATCTGATCATGCTCCGGTCCACCTGACATTGTCCCATCTGGCACTTACCAGAACCACAAATAGTTAGAGGCTTATGCCGATGGCACTATTAGAGACAGTTCTCCAGTCGGAACTAGGCCAGGAGATTACAGATTATTTCCAAAGAAACATGGGCTCGGTCACACAATTGGGAACAGTTTGGGAGGTCTTCAAGGTCACAATGTGGGCGATCTACATCGCCAAATCTTTGGGGTGCTTCGAGATATACGACTAAGCCTACATAAATTAGAAGCTGCGGTAAAACTGCTGGAAAAGTAGATGAGTGCGGATACTAATGGGACAACGCAGATGGGCTTCAAAGATAAGCTCTCGAAATAGAAAGACAACGCTGACAGAGAAGTTTGCTTCAGGGGGAAATATTTTGTTGAGATTAGATACGGAGAAGGAGAACGCCTGGGTAAAGCACTTGCAGAAGAAATTCGCAAACCCCGCTTCTCTAACAACGTGACAGAAATGTTAGATACAGAGGGCACACAGCACAGAGATAGTAAAGATATTCTTAGAATTTTTGCCTCACACTATGCTCAACTATATAGCACCTATAGACTGCAACCTTTAGCCTTATCTAATTACATGCAGGATGTTGCAATTGGATGGTTGGGAGACTCCCAAAGAGAGTTTCTAGCTGCTCCACTAGAGGAGAACGAAATATGTACCGCAATCATGCACATGAAATCAGGTAAAGCCCCGGGCATAGATGGCCTCCCAATAGTCTTTTATAAAACATATATTGACCAACTTGTACCCGTACTGAAAGTAGTTTATGAGGAAGCCCAGGAAATTGGAGCTCTCCCTCCTTCAATGAGAGAGGCACTTAGAACATCTCTTTTAAAGCCTTGGAAGCCAGCAACCGACTGCGATTCATATAGGCCATTATCCTTAATCAATAATGACAAAAAAATACTTGCCAAGGTGCTGTCTAATAAGGTGTGTCTGTTGATGGAGAAATTGGTCTTACCATATTAGGCAGGATTTATCCCTGGAAGGGCAACCTTTCACAATCTCCGCACATTATTCTCTATCCTACAGAATGTTGACCCCACCCTACTGCTCGTGCCGGTCTTTATAGATGGCACGAAAGCTTTTGATTCTGAAGAATGGAACTATCTATTTGCAAGCTTCCTCTCTCCATGTGCTGCCTCCCCAGTTCTCCCGGCATCCGATCTGTGGTGTGAGGAACTGTCATGTTTCTTTGATAATAAGATCGCTAAAATCCAAGAGGAGCTCTTAAACTCCGGTGGTTCCCTTCAGCCTTCCCCACCTACCATTGAGTTGGGTGTGAAGCAACCTGTCAGCCAATTTTCCACCTTCGAGCCAGCTCAGCAAGCTGATGTGTTGGCCATTTTGGAGGCGCTAAAGTCTGGTTCACCCTCTGACCCGTGTCCTGCTAGGGTCTTGGGGGGAGCGGCTAGCCTGGTGTATCAGGAGGTCACCCAGGTTGTTAACCTGTCTCTGGCCTCTGCCTCTGTACCTCTCTGTTGGAAGCAGGCGAAACTTCTTCCTTTGCTGAAGAAGCCTGGCCTGGACCCTTTGGCTTCCTCCAGTTATCGCCCGATATCGCTGCTCCCGGCACTAGCGAAAGTGTGTGAAAAAGTTGTTTTTAGGCAACTGAATAGTTTCATTGAGTCCTCTCAGGCCCTGCACCCGGCTCAATCGGGGTTCAGGGCTGCTTTCAGCACTGAGACGGCTCTGGTGGAAGTCTCAGAGGCCATTAGGGAGTATCTCGACGGAGGCGGCAGAGCGGTCCTGGTGTTGCTGGACCTATCTGCCGCCTTCGATACGGTACCCCATGCTCAGCTGTTGACGAGGCTGGCAGAGGTGGGGCTGTCGGGTGCGGTTCTGGCCTGGCTGTCTTCGTTTTTGTCAGAGCGGTCGCAGCAAGTATGGATGCCCCCATTTGCCTCATCACCCAAGAAGCTCACCACCGGGGTACCACAGGGCTCGACGCTAAGCCCTCTGCTGTTCAACGTTTATATGACCCCGTTGATCTATCTGGCTGAGCAGTGGGGAGCCAAAATAATGGCATACGCTGATGACACGCAGTTGCTGTTTACCTGGCCTAAGGACTGCTTAGACGCTCGGGCTGTCTGCTCTTGTTTGTCCCACGTCTTCCGATGGCTTGTCTCAGCTCAACTCAAATGCAACGAGGACAAGTCAGAGTTATTATTCTATGGCAATTTTCCGGCCAATTTTAGGGATCTTATTTGGCCGACTGATTTTGCATGTCCAAGCTATCACGGAGGCCCGGCCAAAAACCTGGGGGTCTGGTTTGGACAGGATCTTAAGTTTGAAGCTCATCTAAAAAAAACTTACTGCGACCTGCTTTGCGACCCTCAAGTCACTCAAGAGGTTCCTTCCGCTTCTCCATAGGGAAGCGAAGGAGACTGTTTTGCGTGCTTTGATCCTGTCAAGGCTCGACTACGCCAATGCTCTCTACAGTGGTCTCCCTAAATACCTTATAAATCGAATGCAGATCATTCAGAATGCGGCCGTGCGACTTCTGTTCCATCTTCCACGAAGAACTAGTGCACGTGCCCATCTTCGAGAGCTCCATTGGCTCCCAGTGGCACACCGCATTATGTTCAAATCATTGGTTCTGGCCTTTCATCACCAAGGCCCACAATATCTGCACAAGAGGTTTACCTTTTACACTCCTCACCGTGCTCTTCGATCGGCCAATCTCCGTCTGATGTCTATGCCCAAAGTCAGATATGCGAGACTGGGTGGCCAGTCGATTTCTGTCCAAACAGCACGGTCCTGGAATGCCCTGCCGGTTTCTTTGAGATCAGCTACATTAGCGGGATTCAAGAAAGGGTTAAAAACCCATCTTTTTAATCTCAGCATTTAGTTTTCTCTTCCTTTCTTCTTGGATTGGGTCTGCTTAGTGTTTACATACCGCGCCAGGATACTTTGTAGTAGCAGAGCGCGTAATAAAATATTTTATAACATAACATAACATATTCCAATGTATGGGACTGCCAGTAGGGTTTTTGGCATGGATCCACTTTTTATATACCTTCCCAACAGCCACAGTCCTTATATATGGCCACACCTCTCTCCCCTTTCCTGTTACAAGAGGCACAAGACAAGGGTGCCCACTCTCTCCCTTGTTATTCGCGCTTGCCGTTGATCATCTGGTGGCCAAATTGCGTCAGCATCACCAAGAGAAAGCCTTGTGCTGTCAGAGGAGTCAAATACTCATCTCCCTGAATGCAGATGATAATACCTTATATCTCAGACACCCAGAACAGAATCTAAACCCCATCCTTCGAGAATTTGTTCGATTTGGAGAGCTGTCTGGAATTTACATTAATTGGGGAAAATCACAGCTATTTCCGCTCACTACGTCTGCAACAGCATTCCCCTTCGATTTTCCTATAGAATGGAATGATTCAGAGGTGAAATATCTGGGAATATATATTACATCAGACCGTCCAGAGCTGATGCGACAACTACAGAAGAGATTTGGAGAATATCACTCTTGTGTCACAAGATGGGTCTCGTTGCCATTATCTTTGGCGGGGAGAACGTCTCTCAAAAAAATGGTAATTCTCCCTAAATTGATACATTTATTCATGAACATACCATATTATCTTGGTAGGCATTTCTTTTCGACATTACGCAGAGAAATGATCAGACTTACCTGGGACGGCAAACAGCCGAGATTGAAATGGGAAAGAATTACTAGACCATATTCCCAAGGTGGGTTAGATGTCCCCAATTTAGAACTATACTATACTTGTGCACAAGCGCACCATGTGCATTTCTGGTTCCACCCTCCTCGATATATGCCGCATGTGGCGGTGGAGCAGTGGCTTGTGGACCCAGTCCCCCTGGAGGGAGATATATTTAGCACTACCAAACCCCCTGAGAAAGATCCTACGACGGTTATTTGCACTGTGAATGCATAACAACGCGTTATGAAAGTACTACAAGCCCCAATGATACATTTGCCTCTAATCCTTTGGCGTATCACTCATGGATACAAGTAATTCAGGAAGTAATCTTCAAAAAAATGATGACTAAGGTAAACATAGCATGCTGGGGAGATCTATACCAAAATGGGAAGTTCTGTATGTTGGAACAGATGTTAACAGGCTTGACCCACTGCCATGGATATTTTCCTATATGTCATATTGAGACAAGGAATTAAAGATAACACAACTTGTAAATAACAAGGACCCCCTGTGATTAGGTATCAATCCTGGGACAGGGTAAAGCATACAGTGAAAAACAACAATCCCAGGCAGTGTGGAACATAGGCAATGTAAGACAAGGAGTTCACGAAAAGGTTATATTAAAAAAAATTAATGATTACAACTTATTAAAAACAAAATCAATAATTTTCAATGGTACATTTGAAAATCATTATATGTTGAACAATAAAAGAAAGTGAATGATGGTAGCTTCGACGCGCGTTTCGACTCAGGCGTGTCTTCGTCAGGAAATACCATCAGGTTAAAAAGTCTAAAATGAAGAAAAACCACAGTTAGAACTCCGTTTATACTGTACATTGCTCAATTGATAATCATACATATATTTGTATGTGGATACAAAGTGTTGCTCACATGATTTTACTTTATACAAAAATATAGTGCACAGTTCCTATCAGTGAAAAAAATATATACAACACCTATACTTACATATAGATACAATCATACAAAATAAAACAGTGAATGTAATTATGAGAGCATATACATATGAATATGTCCTATTAGATATAACAGTCAATTCTCAAATATGTCGGTTTCACAAATTAATAAGCAACATGATTAGCGGAAGTAAAATAAAGAAGAAGAAGAAAAAGAAGAAAAACAGATTAAAGAAAAGAGAAGAAAAGGGAAGAGAGAAGAAATTGTCTGGCAAGATTGTAGGCAGCTATAGTTTAAATAGATTGCATGATGGCCTACAAAGTGGGCTTACTGAAACCCTATTTGAGAAGAAAACATGAAAATGAGACCTACTTATGTAATCCAAGTGGATATGGTCAGCCTTGTTTAATAGAGATGTTGGTAATGGATATAATCAGCTGAAAAAGACACAAGTTGCTAGTTTAACAATAATATTGGCTGCTTGTCAAATGTCCTTTTTAAACAAAAGCAGCGAAAAGTGGTGGTGGCCAGGCATATCTGAAAGTTAACTGTCCCAATTTTAGAAGGAGACAAGAAAAAATATATATGTTACAGACAATTAAAGAAATGAGGCAGGAGCTTGCCGGGTGATTCAATGCGCTCTAGGTTGTGCGTATAAATTGCTTGAATTACAATGTATCTAGGACAGCGCGAGACTAGAAATAAATATGCCTTTGTATCGTTATGGGTATTCAGGGGGGCTTAAGGGTACAAACCAATTTGTCAAACCTGAGATTTTGTCAAAGGACTTGCGGCTACAAACAAAAGTGGCTGGGAAGTAGACTTCTCGCTTCAAACAGTGTGTCCCAGACGACGCATAAAGGGTGGACAGGCAGCTGGAGCCAGCGTTTAGAAAGAGTCTGTGCACGTGGTGCTGTCTACGGCTTGCTCTGGTGTTTGAAAATGCACCGGGGCGTGCACTAAATGGGGACGGAAAAAGAGGAGAGCTAGGAACGCTTTGCTGGTGATTAACACTAAACACGAAATACAAATGCAACCATGAAGCTCTCTGCTTTAAACCCGGTGAGTTAGAAGTTTACCTGATAGGGTTTCAGTAAGCCCATTTTGTAGGCCATCATGCAATCTATTTAAACTATAGCCGCCTACAATCTTGCCAGACAATTTCTTCTCTATTCCCTTTTCTTATCTTTTCTTTATTCTGTTTTTCTTCTTCTTTTTCTTCTTCTTCTTTATTTTTACTTCTGCTAATCATGTTGCTTATTAATTTGTGAAACCGACATATTTGAGAATTGACTGTTATAGCTAATAGGACATATTCATATGTATATGCTCTCATAATTACATTCACTTGTTTATTTTGTATGATGTATGTACGTATGTATGTATTGTGTATTTGTATAGCGCTTTACTGCCACCCCAAGGGCATCCTGGCGCTTGAGATCACTGTCAGCAACAGAAACAACATCTTACACTGCCCTAGGGGACAAGTGGGTCTTCAACGCTTTTTTAAATGGTAGAAGGTCCCTTTGACCTCGTAAAAGGAGTGGCAGAGAATTCCAGAGTTTAGCCGCTGCGACACTAAACGAGCGTCCACCCATCCTCACTCTCTGGAATCACGGTACCACCACCAGCCACGCAGAAGAAGAGCGCAAACATCGCGTGGACGAATACCATGAAAACATATTCTGCAGTGGTACCGGGCCCTGTCCATGCAAGGCCCTGAACACCAGGCAGGCGGTTTTGTACTGAACACGTAAATGGACCGGCAACCAATGTAAGTCCCGGAGAGCAGCGGTGGAGGAGCTGAAGTTAGGGCGAGAGAGGGCCAGCTTGGCCGCCATATTCTGCACCCGTTGCAGCTTACATAGCAATGTTTTAGGGGCTTTCAGAAGTAGAGCGTTGCAATAGTCTAAACGACTTAAGATGGTCCCACGCACTACTTCTGGTCTAGACTGTTCAGGTAGAAGGGGCAAAACTTTACGGAGCATGCGCAACAGCATCATGCACGTAGCCGTGGTCTTATTTACATGTATATCCAGCTGCAAGTTAGGCCCAAAAGTAACCCCTAAGTTACGTGCAGACTCAGCGGCTGACACTGTCTCAGGAAAGGTCGAGGGCCAAAAGTTGTCGGGGAGTGAACGCGGTATTTTATCAGAAGAACAGTAAAGCATCTCCGTTTTTTTACTGTTGAACTGAAGGGAGTTAAATCGAAGCCAGTCAGCTGTAGCTGACATACAGCAATGGAATGTTTCCAACGGGACCGAGTTGTTTCCTTCCAGTGAAAAGACCAATTGGGTATCATCAGCATAATTGAATGCTGAGATACCGAATGATTTTATCAGATGGACCAGAGGGCGAAGGTAAAGGTTGAAAAGTATGGGGCTGATGGCCGAGCCCTGTGGTACCCCCTGCCCCACATTCCTCACCTCCGATCTAAATGGGGGCAGCGCCACCACCTGCCGTTGGTTGTTCAAATAAGAGACCAACCAATCCCTTGCCAGCCCGGTGACCCCGCACTCTTCCAGTCTCCTGATGAGGGTAGAGTGGCAGACCGTGTCGAACGCGGCCGACATGTCGAGCAGCACTAAAAAGGCTGTATCTATATGTAAGTATAGGTGTTGTATATATTTTTTTCACTGATAGGAACTGTGCACTATATTTTTGTATAAAGTAAAATCATGTGAGCAACACTTTGTATCCACATACAAATATATGTATGATTATCAATTGAGTAATGTACAGTATAAACGGAGTTCTATCTGTGGGTTTACTTAATTTTAGACTTTTTAACCTGATGGTATTTCCTGACGGAGACATGCCTGTGTCGAAAAACACGTTGAAGCTACCATCATTCACTTTCTTTTATTGTTCAACATATAATGATTTTCAAATGTACCATTGAAAATTATTGAATTTGTTTTTAATAATAGTCGTAATCATTAAAATCTAAAGTTTTTTAATATAACCTTTTCGTGAACTCCTTGTCTTACATTGCCTATGTTCCACACTGCCTGGGATTGTTGTTTTTCACTGGAGGATTAAAGATAACACGCCATCTTACCCACAGGAACCACAGACTTTACCTCCGTTACAGATACTGCTACAATCTGAAACAGCTGCACACGTAGTGGCCTATTAGGATGGCAGGCGGACATCCTCTCGGTGCTGGGACCGGCCGCCAGACGTGCGGTGGTCCCGCACCGCTGAGTAGGATGCGACTGCCACCTTGGCGGTCGCATTCCGCATATTTGACATTGCAGCGGGTACTGCTTACAGCAGCACCTACCGCAATGCCAAATGAACATGTTGTGCTTTCCCATGCACAACGTGGCAGCCACCGCGTGGTGCCTGCCACCTTGTACATGGAACTGCACGGGGGTACCCCAAGTGCACCCCCCACTCCAACTGGGGGCCCGCAACGGGCCCCCAAAGCACATCCGGCCAGCCTTTCCATGGCTGCATCGCCGTCATGGAAAGGCCTTTAAAACCATGCCTCATAATATGGATAGCGGTGCCTTCTAGGCACCCCTACCATATTATGCCCCAGCTCTGCCCGGCCAGCAATTGGAACGATTGCTGAACAGCAGAAAAGCGGCGGACGCACTTTGCATCCGCCGCCATACCCCCGCCATAATAATATGTTGGGGAGTAAATCAGGTTGGGATGGTGGGTGGGCCGATTCCCGAGCGACCAAGTACGATGCACGCGTCGAGCAGCCAGATCGAGTTGGAGCCTCCGAATAAAAAAAGCTATGGGAAGCGGACTTCGGGAGTCTGTAGCGCGTCCCCCTGTACCCTGTGCCCTATGACTCAGTCACTGGGGAGGAGCCAAGGGCCCCCTTACACATGCATGCACGGTGCAGGCGGGAGCAAGGCGTCCCTGCGATAGGAGGTGCACTTCTCCGAGACGTTTTTCTCAATGGGAGCCTATGTACGCACTGTACACAGGCACCCATTGACTTCTATGGCTTCAATGGGGCTCCGAGTGACCCCAGTCAGTCAGCGCTGAATCGCATCATACTCAGTAGCTCAGAGCCCAGCAGCCCGAGTCGCTTGGAAAGCTCTACGGGTGCGAGTCGGCCATAGGGCTTTCCGAGCGAGATCAGAATCGGGCCCAAAGTGTTGGACTATGGATGTATAAAATTCACTCCTCCCACTTCGTACAATACAACAGTAGGAAAATTGCTACAACACATGGGGTAAAAGTTACTATTCCGGGGGGCAGAGCTAGCTCGCAACCAAGATGGCTGCTTGAGCCGAGAGCTCC
This sequence comes from Lissotriton helveticus, assembly GCF_964261635.1. Lineage (NCBI taxonomy): Eukaryota > Metazoa > Chordata > Amphibia > Caudata > Salamandridae > Lissotriton > Lissotriton helveticus. The sequence continues at coordinate 357,909,093 of NC_136061.1, forward strand.
CCCATCTCCGACATCATCCTGCTAAAATATCCTGCGTGTAGCTGTGTCTACGATGGTCCTACTTGCCTGATTTGTGCCCCTTGACAGCTGCAGTGGGTGCCTGGCGAGAATCCAGCTGCTTAGCTCTGCTAATTGAGCTGTGGCGTGCTGCGGGGCCTGGGCGCGCTGCTGACCGGAGCTTGCTGAGCCGGACGGAGCCAAGAGAAGATCTTTGCCCCCGGGCGGCGGCGCCCTGCTTGCGACGGTCCTGGTGTCTGTCGACACCTTTGCGAGGCTCTGAGCCCGATTGCTTCCTCCCGCCGAGCCCCGTTGCTTTGTGACTCTCTGTGGCGGTGGACGCGCTTCTGGAGGGGCGGAGCCTGCGGGGAAAATGAACCTGCCTGTCGGCGGCGGCAAGCTACGAGAGCACCCGGAGCATGGCGGGCCTTCGGAACTCTGGTGCCCGACTGCAGCGAGCTGCTGCTGTGGCCCTGAGATCCAGGCCAAGGTGTTAGGTGACCCCTCTGGCTGTGGATTGCGCTGGCTGTCCCGTCGGTGGTGGCCTGTTGGAGGTAGGCCTGTGCCTGGTGCTGCCCTCGGGGTAGGTGACCTGCCTGATCTCCATTGCTGCCCCCTCCCCCTCCATGTACATCTGTGGAGGTGAGACTGCTATTGGGGGCATCAAGGGGCGCTGCCTCTGGCGGACGCCTGACCTAGACTGTGGTTGGGCTGCGAGACCGATGCAGAGACTGTTGTAAGAGGAGACTGGCGCTGGGGACCCGGCTGTGGCGCGGAGGCGACTGGCTGGTGCTGTGGCGCGCTGGGGACGAGCGGTGAGGAGCGGCTGGAACCCTAAGGCCTGTGCCCCATCCGGATATATACTGTCTGATGCCAAGGAGACAATAAGTGGTGCGACAGGATCTTCTGGCAGTGTGGCGATGAGACATGAGAGGTGAGATGGGAGCTCATTGACATTGGACGCGAGCCTGGGCCTGGCGGAGGGGCTACCCCCCACGGAGCAACTTTTCCTTCTGCTACGGTAACTGCTTCTCCTAGCCTACGACTTGTGCTCCATACGTCCGCCACACATTCAGTTGGTGGGGTGCGAGTTGCGGCCGCAGGACTGCTGGCCCTCGTGCCCTGCGTACTTGTCCTCAGTTTGCTAGCTACGGAGTACTTGTTAGCCCTGCGATGGGGCGCACTGACAGGACTCAACCCAAACTGTATTTTGACAGCCGGAAATCCAAAGCTAGCGATCCCCCACCGGGCAAGGACCGCGCTGAGGGAACTACGGGTGACACATCCCAGCAGGATATTCGCGGTATCCTCTTAGCAATGGAGAAGGGCCTAAAGGCCGGGATTGCCTCACTGGGATCTAAGATGACCGCCCTCACCTACCGCATGGACCGGATGGCGGAAAGGTTGGATAAGCATGCAGAACGCATCGACATGTCCGAGCGCCGCATCGTTGAGGTGGAAGAAGCACAGACGTCACTGGATACGGAGCACAAACAATTGGGCAGAGTGATCCAACTCCTGCAAGATAAAACTGAGGACTTAGAGGCCCGTTCCCATAGATGCAACCTCCGCATCACGGGCTTGCCGGAAACCACGCAGCCCGGGAATATAGAAGTTTTCGTGGAACGTTTCTTAAAATCACTACTGAGAGACGCGGCCTTCTCAGGAATGTTTGTCGTCGAGAGAGCACACCGATCCCTGGGCCCAAGACCAAAACCGGGGGCGCCCAATCATTGCTAAACTGCTTAACTATAGAGACAGGGACGCAGCACTGAGGCTTGCCAGGGAGAAGCAACCACTGACCTATGAGGGCTCGATGATCTCCCTTTTTCCTGATTTCACTGCAAAAGTGTAGGAGGCGCGGAGACAGTTTGTGCCGATGAAACGACAGCTCCGTGAAATGGGCACGGACTATGCGATGCTATACCCTGCGAAGCTGCAGGTCAATAGACAGGGGAAGTCCATTATCTTCACCGACCCCAGGGCGCTCCAGAAGGCCCTCAAGGACTGGCACAGGGAACGGAAGCAGCTCCCAGACTGAGCGCCGCGCTGAAGCTCCGGAGAGCTCACTGGATGAACAGGAATGAATTGAGGAATTGCTCTCTGAACGGCGTTCGACAAACTGCTGTTGCTGAGAGCTAGGGGAGAGGAGATATCGGAGTATGATGGGGGGAAATGTTTTTTCTTCTCCCCCTTTTTTTTTTCTTCCAGAGACTGCCCCTGGGCATGCATTGCTTCCTATGCTCATCTAGCTTTCCTGTCAGATATGATGTGGGGAGAGTTTGTTGAGTTGGCACCTGTGCCACATTATTTGGTGATACCTGTTGGGGAGCGCTGTTAGCGATGTTGTTGTCTTTACTTGACGGTCCTACTGTACAGCGTTTTCTCCTGTTACGATGACAAGTGCCTGGCTGCCCACACGCGCTCTGACGAGCGGAACTCAGAAATATGGCTGTGAGGTTACTTGGGAGGGCACGAGGCGCTGTCGTATTTTGATAATGTCTGGGAAATAGCTGAGGCCACACACTCTCAACTTTGTTTAGGGGATGGGGGTGCCCCACGGCAGCATGATGCAATTGGACGAATAGTCTCTGTTTTCTGTATTGCCGGCTAACCGCGCCCCGGTGTGAATTACACTTACCTGAGGAGGGATTCTTTTTGTTTGTCCACTTTTTCGGGGAGTGGGGGGGCTTTGAGACATGAGGCAGAACGTCATGGGAGAACTGGTGGGTTGGGGGGTAGATAGTGGCCTGGTTGGGGTTGGGCAGGCGTGGGTGGGTTACGGGGAGGGGATGTTTAGTTGCTCCCTGGAGTTGTTGGGATTGGGGGAGAATGTTTACAGGTTCTATGTGTTTTGTTATGGACTTTTTTGCACAGACGCTGAACGCTACGGAAGGCTGACACATGCACGAGTTACACTGCACAGACACCTTCATCTACTGATCTTCCCGGGATGACACAACGGAGCAACACTTTAGATACTATTACATTACTGACGTGGAACGTTAGGGGTCTTAATGGCCACCGTAAAGTTAGGCGAGTTCTACACTATCTCTTGAGACATGGAATTGACGTAGCGCTGCTACAAGAGACCCACCTTCGTCCAGACAGCACGACATTGCTCTACAGAGGTTTCTTGAATAATGTTCACGCGGCGGGATTTACTTCACACGCTTGGGGGTTTTAACGTGGGTCAACCCTAAGGCAACACTAAAATTTACCCCAATAGTTATGGACAGTGAAGGCCGATACACGATCACTAAATGCACTGAGAAGGGTATGGAGTTCCACATAGTTAACACTTATGGGCCTAACTACGATCACCCCTCTTTTTACACTGATCTAGCAGCTTGGGTCTGGGAACATTGTGGGGGACACGTCCTATGGGGGGGCGACTTTAATATGACAAGACAGCCCTCACTGGATAGATCAGACAGTCCTGATCGCTGCCCCTCGGCCTCTGCTAGAGCAGCTGGATGTTGACATGACACGACTGGGATTGACTACTGGCTGACCACTTCCCCTCTTCTTTCCTTGGTTCGGACGTGCACGATCCTCCCGCGCACCTTCTCGGACCACTCCCCTGTTCACATTTACCGTCTCGGCGAAACGTATCCCACCATTTGCTTGGCGCTTCCCCCCTTATTCATTGCTAGACGACGACTTCAGAGAAGAACTAGCCACGGCTATTGAGGAATTTTTTGACACAAATGTCGGATCCGTCGATTCATTCTTGACCTTGTGGGAGGCCTTTAATAAGGGGAGTGGCCATCTCTAAACATGCGGGGGTCCTTAAATCCATCCGGGGGCGTCTGACGCTTCTGGAGGGTAGGCTTAGGGACATTGAGGCACGACGCCTACGGGCTGACGGCGAAGACCGAATTCAGGAACTCGCCCAAACACTGCGCGAGTATCAGGAGGAGGCTGACTCTGAGATTAAACATCTGGGAAAATATGCCACCGCACGATCCTATGGGAGGGAGAGCGCCCCGGGTCGGTTTGGCGCAGATGGCCAGACAGCGTAGGAACAGTACAGCGATTCCTGATATGAGATCACCTCTGACAGATGAGCCTCTATCTGATGAGCAGGTTGCAGACCGTTTCCGGGAGTATTATACATCACTATATGCCTCCAGAGGCCCTGTCCCGGAGGAACGTATCCTTGACTACCTGATTCATATTGAGATGCCCTAGCTGTCTAATTTGCACCGGGAATTCTTGGTGCGACCGTTCGAGCGTGAGGAAATTGTCTGGGCCCTTTCGTCAATGAGGGCTGGGAGTGCCCCGGGTAGTGATGGCTTAACGGTGTAATTTTACAAAACATATTCTGACCTGTTGATTCCTCAGCTATTGACGCTTGCCGAGAACATGGCAGAGTCTGGCGAAATGCCCCTCATGATGCGGGAGGCGATACTCATTGCGTTTCCCAAGCCTGGGAAATCCCCGGGGGAATGCTCTTCGTACCTCCCGCTATCGTTATTAAATGTCGATGCGAAGATATTTGCAAAAATAATCGTTAACTGCCTGAGCCCTCTAGTCACCACTATGGTTTCCCCTGAGCAAGCGGGCTTCGTCCCCAGCTGCAATCTCACTTATAATTTACGAACGGAGTTCGCGGCATTTCAACACACCCGTCCAGATGTCTCAGCTGTCGCGGTTTTTATATGTAGATATAGAAAAGGCCTTCAACTCTGTCGAATGGCCTTTCCAAAGACAAGTCCTGAGTCGCATAGGGGTGGGGGATCTCTTCCTCCAACTCCTGAATACACTCTACGCGTCCCCTACAGCCCGTGTTTGTATTGGGTCACTTACCACAGACCCCATTAATATCGGTCGAGGCACGAGGCAGGGGTGCCCCCTTTCCCTTATCCTCTATGCTCTAGTAGCTGAACCTCTCGCGTGTGCTCTTCGCGAATATCATGGGCATAGAGGTATACGGTTCCCTACCTACAATTTGATTGTGTCTACATATGAGGATGACACATTATTATACGTCCGTGACCCTTATGTCAATCTCCTGGCGGTGCTACGCGAAGTAGTCTTATTTAGCTCCCTGTGGGTATCCACGTGAACTAGAGCAAATCACTCATGTTCCCGCTCACACCTGCTACCAAGAGATTTGAACCGGAATATCCCATTCAGTGGACCACAGAAGCGGTACGGTATCTGGGTATCCGGCTACACACAGATCAGGAGGTAGTTCTCAGGGAGAACTATGGGGTGGCTGTCTCTAAACTGGAAGACGATATTACCAGGTGGATTGGCCTCCCTTTGTCCTTGATGGGTCGCATCTCCCTCATGAAAATTATAGTGCTGCCTCGTTTCCTGTTTCTGTTCAGCAACATATCCATGGTCCTGTCTAGCCTGTTTTTTCAACAGCTACACTCACTTATAATTCGACTGGCATCCTTATCCGCCCTTATTCGGAGGGCGGTCTGAATCCCCTGGATCTGGAGCTCTATTACAAAGCGCACATGCGTACCACTGGATACACGGCCCTGCGGATATTCCGCACATATGTATATAATCAGTCGTCGCTACCCCGGTCCCTCTCCCCGCGCTGATGTCTCGTCCTCGGGACCGGCCTGACTGGTTTCCTTGATTCCCTGAACGCTGTTACTCACGCCTGGCACCACCTGATGGATGCGCAGGCCTGCTCGCTTCTTTAGGCACCGAAGGCCCCTCTTGCCTGGTGTTCGTGGCTCGCCCCATGTAAGGATAAAGCAGTGTTGTCAGCGTTGGCTGCTCTAGATATAAATCACATGAGGGCTCCACTCATTCCCTCCTTCCCCGCTTTCAATTTCACAGGGTCCGACACGCACTGAAAGAACTCCTAGGGGAAGACATGGTGGAACCCCCGGTGATCACGGCATATGATTTTATCATTAATGCCAAGACTTCGACCAAGTTAATAACAAATTTATATCGAATCACCCTTTCTGAAAGAACAACGGACTATACTAAGCCTCTCCTGGCGTGGCAGTCGGACCTGCTGTGGACTTACCTGAAGACACGTGGAGATACTGTTGTGCTAATGTAAAAAAAATATCGCTCAACGGTAGCGACCGGCTGCTGCACTTTAAGTTTTTAAACAGGGTTTATTACACCCTCAAACGGCTCCGTCGAAATGGACTTTGGGAGCCCATGTTGTGAGAGATGCGGAGTGCAGATGGCTGATTTTTGACACGTGTCCTGGTCCTGCCCGAGACTTTTTGCCTTCTGGTGCACAGTCTATGGGGAACTAAACAGAATTACGGAACCTTTGCTACTCCCAACTTCCCTGCTCGCTATACTGGGATACTCTAAGACCATTAAGATAGAACATAGACGACACATGAACATGGCCTTTCTGGTGGCCAAGAGGTGCGTTGCGCTTTCCTGGATGCGTGGTCCGGTACCGACATTTTCCCAGTGGACTAAAGAAATGCTTTACTGCTGCACACAAACTGAGTCATATAACGACTTACTGCCCCCCACCCCCTGCAGTAGGCCCAAGTACTTCTGGGCACTGTTTCTGGAGAAAAGGCCCGATCAGGACATTTCAGGTACACATGAGGCTGACACAGCTTTGGCGGAGGGGAGGTCGCAAGTGGATTCACCCTCTCCTGCGGGATAGTAGATGGTTGCTAGTTGTGGGGGCCCCCGAATGGCTCTAGGACCCCGTTTGATACGACCCTGGTGGTCTCTGCCTGGGTGTGGTTCTGTTTTTATTAAGTGTAAGTATCGATTATTGTTTTGATGATGATGTCATCCTACCTGACTGTTGTATATATACTGCATTGTTGCTGATTCATGCTACTAATATCTGTGCATGTCCTTCGATTTTCTTTGTTTCTTTTCTGAAATGCCAATAAATAAATTAATTAAAACAAAAAAGTTACTATTCCCACTACAGTCAGTTTGAGTGTAGATAAAGTGTTAGATAACGGACAGGTAAAATGAAGAATTCCAACACCATTCACTGCAGCAGTAGGGATACTGCTGGATTACTATTCCCACTCCAGTAAGTGCAACAATAGAGAAAATGTTGAATTGAGGAGGGGTATAATTTACCATGCCCAAATCCAGTAAGTGCAACAGTAGGGAAAGTGTTGGATTGCAGAGGGGTATAATTTACTGTTCCCATTCGGATCAGTGCAACACTAGGGAAAATGTTGGATTGCGGAGGGGTAAAATGTCCAATTCCCACTCAAGCCAGTGCAACAATAGGAAAGTGTTGTATTGCAGAGGGGTAAAATTTACTATTCACACTTGAGACAGTTCAATGGTAGGGAAAGTGTTGGATTGCAGAGGGGTTAAACTTTCTATTCCAACTCCAATTAAGTACAATAGTAGAGAAAGTGTTTGATTGCAGAGGGGTACAATTTTCTATTCCAACTCCTATAAGTACAACAGTAGGGAAAATGTTGGATTGTGGAGGGGTAAAATGTACTATTCCCACTCCATTGAGTGCAATAGCAGGGAAAGTGTTGGATTGTGGAGGGAAGAAAATGTACTATCCCCCCTGTGCCCCCCCCACCCCCCGGCAGTGCAAGAGTAGGGAAAGTGTTGGATTGCAGAAGGGAAACATTTACTATTACCACTCCAGTCAGTGCAACAATAGAAACAAACCAATTCTCTTCAACATAATAAAATAATTTCAAAAACAAACAATTGGAAATATAAATATGTAAAAAAGAAATACAAATATATGTTATATTAAAAATCAAATTAAAATACATATTGCTATGTTAAATACATATAAATAACTACAGATATTATTATAACATACAAAACTATATTCTCAACTAACATGTAAAATATTTACATTTAAAAAACACAAATTAATTAAAATATTACAATAAAAAATAAAAAAATATATAAAATATTATGTACATTTGTTATACCTTAAGTTACCTTCAACCCTAAACTTTTTCAAAGAATAAAACACATATCTAAAATTGTTATTTTAAATATTATTTACACATGTTAAATATGTATCACTTACAATAACAATATAAATGTATTGCTAAAATAAATATAGTTAATTACCACCCCACCATTTATCCTTATAAAGGAAAAAACAACACACATCAAACATTTCAATTAAAAATATTATTTCCAACATTTTAATAATTAAATCTTAAGCATGTATTAACACAAATAATCAATTAATAATTAATTAACTTCACAACATTTACTCCTATAACTCACACCTTATATATAGTGTGAAAAATATTTTGTGTACATATTTTACATACATATTCTTCATTTCTATTATAAATTAACTTTTTTACACTATTAACAAATATTTATCATTTTACTAATTAGCATTAATTATAAATTATTACTTAATTATAATTCATTTACTTCCCACAATATACACCTTCAAAACACACAAAAAGTTAACAAAATTTAAATTAACAAAAAATGTTTTACACAATTAACATAATTAACAATTTAGTTCTTAATATCAATAAAAAATTAATAATCACTTAATTTAAATTAATTTACTTCCCAACCTAACCCCCTACCAAACCAACACCTAAAACGTAAGTTAAAAAAATGTATTGCACAAACATAATTATCAATTAAATAATTATTCATGAAAACAAATTAGTAAGTACTTCTAATTCATTTACTTCCTACCGTGTACCCCTATAAACCCCACAACTGCACCTAAAATGTAAATATTAATTACACAATTAACAATTATCAATTAACTAATTAATATTAACTAATTATTAATTAATTATATTTTACTTCCCACCCTGTACCCATATAAACCCTACAACCCTCTCCTAAAATTGAAATGAAAACATATTAATTACACAATTAGCATCATTATCAATTAATACATTAATAATAATTCAAAACTAATTATTAATTCATTATAATTAAATTAGGTCCCACTCTCTATCCCTATAAACCCACAACCCGCTACGGTACAAAAAATCTCAGAAATTAATTTAAATAAATGTAATAACTACTAAAAAAAATATAACTACTAAAAAAAGTAACAAATACATTAAAAAACAAATGATATAAAAAAGTTACATTTACATTTAAAATATATTCTAAAATAAATAATTTAAAAGTTATATGAACTATATTTTTAGCACAATATTAATGACTTCGATATTTTCAAAGCGATATTTATCTTAAAATCAATATTCCTGACAACAATGTTCTTGCAGACGATATTTCCATGTCATGATATTTTTACACAATATTCTGGTAGGACAATATTTTTGTTTCGATATTTTTTTGAATACAGAATACTACTGGACCTGTGGAAGATAGAAGAGGGACTGCCCCTGCTGTTGAGACTTTGAGGAGAACCCTAAGGGCTGGACCTGCTCTCACTAGTACCCAGGACAATGAAGTGCAGTTCAGGGGTCCTTTGACTCGCCTCCTGTTAAGCTACAGGGACACAAAAGCTGCAAGACGTCCACTTTCCTGAAAGAGCCCAGCTGACTAGATTCCACTGAACCTGCCCTAGACCCAGCTTCTGGGTCCCAAGTGCTCTTTCTGAGGTCTTGGAACCCTTGGCTGGTGTCCAAGTGTAGTCTTCCAGCCTAACTCTAAAACCTGAGACTTGGAAACTTTTTCAAATCTTTTTGCCTGGAGAACTGACAGAAGACAGGGACCAATCTGCCAAGCCTAACAGCGAAGGGGCATTGCCTGTGGGCCTGATTATGCTGCAGCCCCATCGGCTTTATTCTCTGCAGCATAGAATCCATTCAGTGGGCTTGACGCCGACCAGTATCTAATGGCGTAGAACCATTTTCAGCTACAGCCTGCAGCTTTGCCCTGCTAATAGGATCCAACTTCCAGAAAAGAGTCTAAGTCAGAAGATAGAAATGTTAACCAGGAATAACAGCTAGTAGCATTCAATCAATGGCAATGATTTCTTGGGCACGAACTCTGGAATTTCCTGCTCTGAGCTTTCCCATCTTTGTCAATGGCTTCACCGAAACCACATACTTCATCACCTGTCGTAGACAAGCCAGTCTTCAGATCAATCCTGCATCCCAACCAAGCTGAGGATTCTACCTTCCTGAAAATGTTCAAGTGTGAAGGCAACTTTCTGTCAGGGACCAAATTACTCCTCGTATCCGACCCGTGCTCTATTGCAGTCAGGCTGAAACATTATCCTGGTCGCGGTCTAGCATGACTAGTTGCCCGCGGTCTGTGCTTAGAGATTTGTGACACTATTGTTATTGAAAATGTTCACAATTCATATCTCTGGTTCCCGCTATCGGATTTTTGTCGCTTGGGTGTCACTTTGTTAATTAAAACAGTCTCTATTTGTATAAATTGGAGTGGGATTTTTACTGTGTTGTGTTTTTACTTTTTAAACTGTTTTGCTACTTTTAAATGCGTTATACGTTTTCTTGAATTAAGCATGGCTTCTCTGTACCATTGTTACCAGTGATTGAGCTCAGGTTTACATTACTGAAACCTTTACTGGACTTCACAAGAACAGTGACATTATTACTTGTGGGGGACTATCAGCCACCCCAAATAATAATCCACTTTTGCACAGGGACAAACATACTTGCACAAACATTTGGACTGAGTTTCAAAAGGGCTATTAGGATTTCATTAGTGTCCAATGCGAGCAGTCTCTTGTTTTTTTTTAATGTTTTTGTTTCCTCTGCAGATCAGAAATAATCCCATATTTTCGATGTTACTGTGAAAATACCATCACATGATTTAATATAATCTTGCTAGTCTGATATCTGAATAAGGAATAAAAATCCTGATGTACACCAGAATTTACTAAAGACATGGCATGAGCTATGTCATTCTTTCTAACTGCTTTTCACATATGGGACCACAAATAAAAATAACAAATTCCTTTGGCTTCAGAGATATATGCTTTAGTTGTTTTTACCTCATAGTGACATTGAGTATTCATAGTAAATTGGTATTGCGCTTTTTTTTTTACTTCCCTAGTATACTAGGATTTTTCTTGGGCTATAATTTGACCAGTAAATTAATCTAAAACAGAACTACAAAGTTTATCCCACTGCCTGTGACTCACTTGACAGTCTTGCTGCCTGCTCGCCGCTTGTATCTACATGTTCGTAGTAGTTAAGGTTTTCCATTAACAACCAATAACATTTAAAAGACAGATTTGTATTCTAGCAGATCTACTTTGGTGATTCTACCAATTAGTAATTGTTTATTATGGAGCGAACATTGATTACACTGGAATTTATTTGAAATTTATAGGCCACTACCATAATATTGCCTGAGAATGTTTCTTTTTTTTGGTAAGAGGGGCGAGTGATCGGACAAAGTACGCAGCAAGACCTGGCAGGAGCGGATCTGGGACAATAGGGGCGCCTACGCAAACCAGTAGTCTATTCGTGTATGTAAATTGTGGGATGCAGACTAGTGAGTAAAACCTCCGTCTGTCGGGTGTGTCTCCCTCCAAACATCAGACAGGTCATTACTGATCATAGCTTTCTATAGCTCTGACTGCCCGTACCGGTCGCCCCGCCGGACCTCCTGACCTGTCTAAATCAGGGTTGCGTACTAGGTTAAAATCCCCGCCCCAGAGTATTTGTGTCGACGCGTAACTACTTATCATGTTAGCCAAAGTGGCAAAGAACTCCGGGCAGTCATAGTTGGGACCGTAGACATTAACTAGGAGTAGATCCAACCCCCTCCCCAAGCACTTAGATATCAAAAATCGTCCATCCGCAACCACTGTCATCTGTTGTAACGTATAGTCAGATCTGGGGTTAACTCATGTCAGTAACCCTCTGTCATGAGAGGTAAAGTCGGAAGCGTTGATATTGCCCACAAGCCCTCTGTTGTGTCGCAGCATTGGACTATGTGGTGGGAGGTGAGTCTCTTGAAGTAAGGCTACATCTACGTTGTGTCTGGTAAGGTAGTTAAGTACCTTGCGGAGTTTGCGGTGATCATTTAGGCCTCTAACGTTCGACAACAGAATTCTAAGGGAATCTGTAGCTCTGAGGGTGGCGGTTCCATTAGCCCCTGCCATCATGTCCATCAACTATCACAGTGTTTCCCGACTCTAGAGTGATGTGTGTGATGTATGCATCTTGTAATACCGTGGCTGACATCTCAAACAACAAAAACAACAACAACAATACTCTCGCCCATCCCCTCCCTCCCCCTCACACAGCAGACCACCCACAACTCGGTCACGCTTCATCTAAAAAATTATCAACCCGTTCCCCCCGCCACTCCTCCTCAAACACTAGTAACTGTGGTGGCGTTTAGAGCTCGTGGGCAGAGGTCGCTCTGTCAGCAGCAATTGGTCAAACATAGACACTCTCTCATCCCGGCCCCTCGCGCACCAGCCGATAGAACAACAGCCCCCACCATATTGTGCTTCTCAGCTAATCGAACCGCTGGTCTCACTCCGCAGCCCTGCACATTCCCCTGTGCTAGTGTAACACAACCATCCGTCTAGTCCCTGCATCTGGTGCCGCGGCCTAGGTTCACATTCAACTTTATTATACTGGCAACATCTGTCAATTAACACGTTGGCATAGATATAGGGATAGCCTTGAGATGCCGCTAGATCTATTGAGCACATATCGCCACATTCCTGTTCCTTACTTCCTACCCCCGTCCCCTTATTACTTATCGGATTCGTTTTAGGTGGTCAGTCTCAGTCCTGTTCCTCAAGTGACCCTCCGGCCGCCTCCTCCAGGAGCTGCCGCTCCGGGCTCCGTCGCTGCTCTTTGGACCAGTCTTTTAATGCCTTCTGGAGCACCTGTGGGTCAGTGAATATGTGGGAGCGACCTTGTTTATTCACGCGCAGTTTTGCCAGATAGAGCATAGCGTAGTCTAGGCCTAGTTCCCGGAGACACTTTTTCATGGGCACAAATTGTCTGTGCGCTTCCTGCACGTGGGCGGTGAAATCAGGGAAGAGGGAGATGTTCGAACCTTCGTATGCCAGCGCCTGTTTGTCCCTTGCTGCCCGCAAGGCGACGTCTCTGTCCCGGTAATTTAACAATTTGGCTATGATTGGACGTGGTGGGGCCCCCGGCTGCGGCCAGGGCCCCAAGGAGCGGTGCGCCCTCTCTACTACAAACATATTTGAGAAGATCTCTGCTCCCAGGAGGTTAACCAGCAGCTTCTCCACAAACAGTTCCATGTTGCCGGTGGGCGTCGTCTCTGGCAAGCCCGTTATGCGTAGGTTACAGCGTCTTGAGCGTGCTTCCAAATCCTCTGTTTTTTCTTGCAACACACGGATAACCCTTCCGAGCTGTTTGTGGTCAGAGTGGAGTGTAGTTTGCGCCTCCTCTACCTGCGTGAGTCGCCTTTCAGACATGTCCAACCTCTCCGCGTATTTGTCCAGTCTTTCCCCCATTCTGTCCATCCGGTATGAGAGGGCATCTATCTTCATGCCCAAGGAGGTGATACTGCCCTGCAGTCCTTTTTCCAGGGAGCGCAACATGCTCCTGATGTCCGTCTCATCATCTACGGGGGCTGAAGTTCTACTGGATTCCTCCGTCGCAGTGTCGTGAGATTTAGAGCGTTTTGTTCAAAAGTTAGCTTAGGTTGTGTTCTATCCGTCCTGCCCATTGTAGTCTCCTAGCGTGAACACTCTGCCGTGTGATCTTCGGGGCCCTGCAGGAAGTATTCCGGTCATGGTCAATTTGTTAGTCTCCTCTTCTAAAGTTGCCTTCGGCTGTAAGGTTTGCGGTCTGGGAATATGCGCCCCCAGCTAGGCAGAATCCTTCGTAGCAACCTTGGGATATTCCCTCAACTTTGTGTGTACCCCCGCTGGCTCCCGGCCGCTCCGCAGCCAATGTACACCTTTCCTCTCAGTGTTGCTGAAAGCGCGGGGTTCAGTTTCCGGCTTAGTTTTTGTACCCCAGGAGGGCCCCTCGCGCTGTCCACTCTGCGCAGCTCTTGCAACTAACGCCGATCTGTATTAATAACCTGCCTGGCTATTTGACCAGCAATAGTTCCTCTGCATAGGCGCGTATTCCACCAGTTCTTGCCCCAGCACACCCAGTCAATAACTTCAGGGCTGCATCTCCAGGGGCCTGTTAACCTTGCTTCCATATCACTAGGAGTAGGATTGCTCCAGGTCGCTCTGCCCACTCATTGGTTGCCAGCACGGTGTTCAATGCGCAGTTTCGTGTCCCTTCGAGCACTGCAGCCGCTCCTCCGTACCTCCTGTGTTCATGCCGAATAACGGCCCCCCACAGCTGCTCAGCGACGACCGTGTGGAGTGCGATGTCAGGGCCTCGCACGTGGATATTCGGCGGGCTGAATAACACACAAACATGCAGGTTAGTGGTATGCCGGAAAGACCCCGAGCGGTCTTCCGCTTGTTTATTATATACCCCGGAGCGAGCCCGCCCCGGGGGTGTGGGGATGCGTGTATAAGTGGATACAAAGTATGTGTGAGGCCGGGTGGCTCTCTACATCCCTCCTTCAATTTAGTTTGTCCCTAGAGTTACTCTCTCGCTATGGTGAGGTCCAGGCAAAGTCTCTTAGTCTCTGGCTCGGACCTGGATTGGGCCTCAGATGGTATCGGCGGCTTCTGCATGCGGGGGAGCCGGCAACCCCAGCCGGGGTCACCTTGCCACTCCGTGCTGGAGACGGGGGACCTGCCAGGGTGTTTTGGGACATGTCAGCTTGGCTGGCTCCTTCGTCAGGCCCTCCTTGGCTCGGCCGCGGGGCTGAGGCCTCAGCCCATGGTCCTTCTTCGTCCTGATTGTCTGTCTCTTCTGATGATGCTTCAATGATGCTTGCGGGAACGCCAGCCGGCCCTCCCGCCTTCTTGAAACAGGATATGTTGCGGGTGACTGTCTGATGGCCTCGGCGCGCCGTCACCATGGTTCCTTGGATTTTCTCCACTGTCCATCTCTCCGGTTCATAAGGAGTCCAGAATTTCCACCCCGGATGACGGTCCTGGACCACCACAGTGTCTCCTTCTCTTATGCCCGGTTGTTGGGCATGCCGAGCCGCGCTCGCCTTCCGGTTGGTTGTTAGCCTCCGTAACTGAATGGCTTCACTGTCCCTTGTCTCGAGTGTCCAGGTAGGTGCAGTCGGTATATTGCCTCGGGGCGCCTTTTTGAAGAGCACGTGCGCTGGAGCACATTTTGTGGTGCTATGTGGGGTCTGTCTGTAGGCACTCAGAAATTGATCCAGAGCAGCCTCCGGGTCATTTCCGCTGTCTACGGCGACCCTGAGGGCTCTGTTAAGGGTTCTCATGAGTCTTTCTACTTCCCCATTGGCTTGGGGCCATAGCGGTGTGATTTTTCTGTGTCGTATTCGGAGGTTTTCCAGATAAATTTGAAAGTCTCTTCCTTGAAATGGTGGCCCGTTGTCAGATTTTATCTCTTCAGGGAGTCCCATCGTCGCGAAAATGTGGTCGAGGGCTTTTCTGACTTGAGGGAATGCCACTGACTGGATGACCTCCACCACGGGAAATTTTGAAAACGAGCCTACCACCACGAGCGTGTGTCTGCCATCGGGGAAGCTTCCGAAGTCGATGCTCAGGTGAGTACAAGGGGTTTGAGGTGCGTCTTCCGTGATGATCGGAGCTGGCGCCGGGTCTCCTCCTTTTATGGTGCAGGCGTTGCAGGATCGTATCATTTCATCCACCATGCTGTCCATGGCCGGGAACCAGACCTTGTTTCTTAGCCTGGCTTTGGTCTTGGCCATCCCCTGGTGGCCCACGTGGGCTATGGTCAGCATGTGTCGCTGGAGGCTCTCGGGCACTACAATGAGATGTCCTCTAAGCACAACCCCTTCATCTCCTACGCTCAATTCATTTCGGATTTGCCAGATTTGTTGTCCGGCATGGCTTACTTCCGGTCTTAGGCTCTGGATCCCGTCGAGGAATCGCGTCCAGCGATTTTCTTCGAGGGCATTTTTTACTCGAATTAGTGTCTCGTCGTCGGCGGTGGCCTCTCCTATCTCCTGCAACGTCAATGTGTCTGGGCAAGCTGCTTGGGATACCATATGGACAAACTCTTCCACTCCTTGTCCATCAGCGAGCGGGAGCGCCTTCTTCGTCACGTCTGGATGCCGGGACAGATAGTGAGCCGGGTTGTGTGCCCCCGGTCGGAACACCAAGTTGAAGTTGTAGCCTTGCAGTTGGACGGCCCAACGCTCAATACGTGGAGGTGAAAGCCTAGATGATCCTGTGAAGAGGGGCAATAGTGGTTTATGATCCGTCACTATGGTGAACTCCTGTTCGCATAGATACAAATGAAAATGTTGGCACGCCCATTTTATGGCAAGGGCCTCCCGCTCGATCTGAGCATATCGAGTTTCAGTGTCAGTTAGGGCCTTGCTCGCATATGCAACAGGTTTCCATTCGTCTCCGCAGTACTCTTGCAGCAGCACGGCTCCAAGGCCCACTGGGCTAGCGTCCACAATTAATTCTGTCTTCCGGCGTGGTTGAAAATATGCCATTACCGCCTTGTCAAGAAGGCTCGCTTTGATGTCCTGGAATGCCTGATTTGCCAAACATGTCCATTCCCACTCCTGATCTTGACGTGTGAGCGCTCTCAATGGTTCTGCCAGGGCCGCTAGGTTGGGAATGAATCGGCCACAGTAGGTGGCCATTCCAAGGAAACTTCGCACCTCTGAGGGATTCCGCAGGGTGCTCGCGGTCCGAATTGCTTCCGCCTTCTTCGGGTCCACTTTTAGACCCTCTCGTGTGAATGTGTATCCAAAGAAGTCGACTGCTTCTTGGTAGAACGAGCACTTTGATCGATGCAGGGTCAATCCGTGCTTCACCAGCCTCTGCAGCGTGGCTCTCAGATGGGTGTGGTGTTCCTCCAGAGTGTTAGAGTATATGAGTATATCGTCGCTCAGGTTGATTACCCCACTCAACCCCGACAATACCTCCCTTATTGCGTTCTGGAACACTTCTGTGGCGGACGATACGCCGAAGCTCAGCCTCTTATATCGTCGGAGCCCGACGTGAGTCGAAAAAGTTGTTATGTATCGACTTTCGGGTTCTAGCTCCAGTTGGTGGTACCCCGCGTTGAGGTCCAGCTTGGAGAACCACTTCGCTCCGTTTAGGTCAGCGACGATGTCGTCCATCGTCGGGGTGATATGGCGTTCTCTCTTCACGGCGGCGTTGGGGAGCCTCATGTCAACGCACAGTCTGATGGCGCCAGGCTGTTTGGGTTTGGGCGCCACGACCAGCGGCGACACCCAGGGAGTCGGTCCTGACACCTTCTCAATGACTCCGAGGTCTTCCAGTCTTTTGAGCTCGGCCTCCACTTGTGGTCGGAGGTTGAACGGCACCCTCCGATGCCTGAGGGGGATCGGGCACACGGAGGTGTCGATGTGTAGCCGCACCTTCTTTCCTGTGAGTTTCCCTATGCCGCTGATTAGTGCTGGGAATTCTTGTAGCATACTGTCCGCATGTGATTGGTGGACTTGGTTTGCGAAGAACACTAGCCCCAGGTCTTCGGCTGTGTGACAGCTTAGGAGTGTGCCTTTTTTTCCTTCTGTGATATGGAATCGAGCTTCCGTCGAGTATTACGTTTAAGATGGTGGTGTTGATGACCCCTCGCAGTGGCAGTGGGTCAGTGCCCCCATAAGTGTAGATGCGTGCGCTCCATGGTGCTAGTGCGGGCTTGGGTGACATTTGTTCATACTGTTCGGAGTCCATAACATTCACTGACGCCCCTGTATCTATGAGCGCACGCAATTCGGTACCTTCGACGGAGACAGTGCACATGGGTGGTGGTCTTCTCTTTGTGGACACCCTGCTGACGTATGATATCAAGTACACTTCGTCATCGTCTTCGTAGCGCGGTCTTCTTTCTTGTGCTTGACTATCCGGGGGCGGATGTTCGGGCTCCAGCGACAGTCGTCTGACTCATTGTGTTAATGACCTGGGTCCATACCCTCCACGTGGTCTCGGGCGTTTGGCCTGTATCTCCCTCCTTGACATACTGCTGCAAAGTGATTCAGCCTGCCACACTTTAAGCAGGTTTTTCCTTTCGCACTGCATGTTGCTGTCGTCGGGTGGTCCTCACCGCAGTAGGTGCACTGGGTGCCTCGGGATTGCCATTGTCGCGGGCGGTTGGCTTGTGGTCTTCTTTGCACCGCGTCCACCCTTTCTTCCTTGATCGGCGCCATTTTGGATGTTGCTGGCAGTGCCATTGGTGAGCGTAACGCCATTTCCATTTCATCGGCCCGCGCGTCCGACAGTTCGTGGGACCGGGCAAGGACGAGTATCTCATCTAAGGTGATCCCAGGCTGTCTGAGAATGAGTTTTCTTAACAACTTTGAACGACACCCCACGATTATTTGGTCTCTTAGCTCTTCTCTCGGATTAGCGAATGGGCAGCTACTGGCCAATCGGCGTAGTCTGGCGTAATACATGTCCATCGATTCAGCCTCTGTTTGCCATGCCCTCTTGAACTTAAACTTCTCGAAATCATTGTTCAGTTGGGGGTCAAAGTGAGCGTTGAGGGCGTCGACCGCCGCATCATAGTCGTCTTCCCCTCCAGTGTCGGGGAGAGACTCAAAAAGGTCATATATTTCGGGGCCTCCATATAGGATGAGGAGGGACCTCTTGACCGTTCCATCCGTCTCGCGGGTTCCTTTGAAATACAGATTGAGTCGGCCGAGCCACGCTTTCCACCGCGGCGCTGCAGTCGCCGGGTCAGCCGATTCGCTGAATGGAGTAAGAGGTGCAACTCCTGTGTGGGCATGGCTGACCATCTGGGGACCAGTGGCAAGGTTCTGGGCTGGGCCGCGGGGCCAGGTGGTGCTGGTGCCGTCGCCGCAGCTCCTTGCGTTGCGTCCGTCATTGTGTTCCCTGCGGGCGCGTGTGCTACCAGACGGTTTGGGCAGGTGAAGCCGAGTCACAATATTGTGGCGTAGCGCGGTTAATCCCCTCCAAGACGCAGTCCTCGAGTAGCCAGGGTCACAGGTACAAACATGCGTTAGCACTTGGGCCAGCCGATGCTCGTGTGCCTGGGATCTGAGGTGTAGGTGCCTGGTTCGGCTAATGCTTGTTGCCGTGAGGTGTTGGTGCCAGGTGTGGCAATGCTTGTTGCCGTCGACAAAAGAAACAGGCAGGACTGTGGTATCGTGTCCCTCGCCGATCGGGACAGGCAGGTCAGCAAAGGAAAACCGGAGCCGACGTGCACCGTCGCTCCTCTTCACCCCTCCCCCACCGGGGCAACGCACGTTCGCAGCGCGCGTGTGCTGCGCGCCTAGGGCCCGATGTGTGTGCAGCGGGGGGCCCGACTAGGCCGCTGATGCGCCGGGCGGGCGCGGCCGCTGACGAGTCACTCACCCCTGGTCACGCGCTGCGAGCTCCGCCGGTTGAACGCGCTCCTTCGGAGGGGCCGCGTGGGCGGGCCTTAAGCCGTCGCGAAGGCTGCGACTCGCTTTAGACAGGCATTGGGCAGGTTGACGGCCACAGCGGGTGAGCTCCGCGGCACGATCTGCTTGGCATAGGTGGCGCGCTGAGGTGTGGGCACCAGCTGAGGGCGGCCGATGCACTCGGCAGGTGGCAGGGCACGCGCGAGGTCAGTACCGGCCTCGTCGCCAATGTGGAGTGCGAGGTCAGGGCCTCGCACGTGGATATTCGGCGGGCTGAATAACACACAAACATGCAGGTTAGTGGTATGCCGGAAAGACCCCGAGCGGTCTTCTGCTTGTTTATTATATACCCCGGAGCGAGCCCGCCCCGGGGGTGTGGGGATGCGTGTATAAGTGGATACAAAGTATGTGTGAGGCCGGGTGGCTCTCTACAAACCGGGCATTCAGCAGGAACCACGTGCAATCTTCTTTTGTTGTTATTGCGGATTATTCCCCCAATCACCGCTTCCCACAGTGCTCACGGCGGATCGGGCGCAGCACGGCTCCAGCTGTCCCCCGCAGGGCCCCGGCGCTGTGCGCCGACGTTGCAGCCGGATCGCTCGCGTCCAAGCGATGCAATCAGGCCGACACAGCTCCCAGTAGTGCTCCGCAGCTTTGTGCACCTCTTGCCCGGTCCGCGCCATTCACCGCCGAGAGCTGACCCCTTAGGCACGGGGGACCGGGCGGCAGTCAGATTACCGCGGCGCGTTTACTAATGCGGCCCCGCCTCTTCCAGAACCCCAGCTCGAGGCTTTGCAGCCGGGCGCTTCACCAGCTGATTCCGCCCGAATCTTCGATTTCCCTGGGGTTAGGGGGGTCAGAGTTGTATCTCTGGACAGCGGCTGCTTTCCAACAGCTGTATCACGATCCAGCTGTCGTCCTTGCGGTGTCAGGCTGTCAGATTATTGGAGGATAGGTGGCGGGGCTCAAGATTTAAGCGTCGGTCATGGACTCGAGCTGGCTCTGCCCCCCAAAATTACCTGAGAATATCAACAATTTAATGACATTAAACAATAATCCACATTATTATTTCGAGCTACACATGCAATGGGAGCAGTTAAGGCCAAGCAAACAATAAGGTAAAGGCCTTTGCCTAATGAAATCACCCTGTAAAAAGATTTTCCTGCAAATAGTGATCATGCATTTTTTTTGTTTAATTAATAAACTGACATAGAATTGACCCTCAAGGAGTTACCACAGTTCGTCATGTCATTTCAACCTTGAGAAAGAACTATAGCTAGCAAATAGAAAACAATCTAAATCATCTGTAATAATTAGATTGTATGCAGATAAAGTGCCTAGTGGAAACCCATGAAATCAATTCCTAAAAAAAAAAGTGCTTATAAGGAGGCAATTATATAATGCAGATTATATAGTCCACATTGATGGCTTCCAGTGTTATATCAATTCAAAGTCAGATTCATTTCAATCACCTTGATTTTCTATTTGAACGTTGTTGAAACTATTTTATTAACTCCAGCTTTTGATCTTACGAAAGCAGCCTTTAGAAAAATGTGTTTATTGGTTTTTCAACCGTATACATACATATCACAATGCTGACTGTATAATGAGTCTTACAGGTGCCAAATCACTTATCTGTAGAGATAACAACAACAACTACAATAACACAAACATAAGTCACAGCAACAGTCATATGTCAACAGATGGCCAATTGGGCCGTATCCCTCCTACGTTTAGGTCTTAAATGCATCGCATCAGTCCATTATAATTTACGAGAGCTCACTACATTGAGGCTTAATATCCCACATATAGTTTCAGGCTTCATTAGGAGTGTATTGGATAGCGTGTTGTGCTCCCACGGCTTAACGTTTTTGAACCTCTGCTGTGTCTGGGGGATTAGTATTGTTGGGTTGGAGAGTGTGAAGCCACAGGACCTCAGATATCTTTTGGCCTGGATGTCATTGGCATTAATTCCTAGAATATGGACAGCTGGTTTTGACAAAAGGTGAGATCCTGTATCCAGGTCTTAATCAATGGGGCATCCCCCCCCCCAGTTCACGGCCACCTTCCGCTTCGCCAATAGTAACAACATAGCATGGAGTTTACAAATACCTATCGGGGTATCTTTCACATACCCGAATACCCACAATATTGGTGTAGGTTCAGTCTGCATCACCAAAATGTAATTGATCTTAGTAAAAATGGCAGCCCAGTTTGCATGGGAGGGCAGCTCCAGGCCAAATGCAGGATTGATGCCTGCGTATCGCTGTAACTCCAGCACCTGGCATCTGGCCGGAGTCCATACGATGAAGTTGGGAGGATGGGTGGTGGGGGTGTTCTGTAAAAGGAGTGCAAAAACTTTAAGTGAATTAGATGTAGCTTGTAATTGGGAGACAACATCTGCAATTGGCCACAACAAAACGCCCATCTGTAGTCAGCGTGTTTAGTTCTACATTCCATTCATGAAATGCTTTCAGTTTAGTTATCGGTGGAGTATTCCGCATAATGGTATAAAGCTGCGTTATGAGCTTTCGCGGCGATGGTCCAACTATTATGTGGTCAAGAGCCTGTGGTACGGGTGGAGGACTGGGAAAGGTGTTATGCAATTGGCGGTACGTCGGACGGATGTGATGGTACAAAAATATCTTTGAGAACCGCTTTTCGGCTCCCTCCAGTGCTGGTGGTGGGGTACGAAATTTATCATCTGAGTATAGGTCTGCAAAGGTAATCATGCCTAGCTGTCTCGTAAGGTCCACCGTGCCTTGGTCTACCATTGAGGGAATTTGTGGATTATATGCCAGGGGTACAGAAGGGGCATATAATAACTCCAACTGTGCTCGGTTTCCCAGTCCTTCCCACGCCCAGCGCACTGTCTCAATCATGTTTATTTCATTTGTTGGGCATTGATATGGCTGATAAAGTGCTACTGGAAGAGGATTAGGTTGCGCCATGTCCACCTCAACTGCTACATGAGGCTGAAAAGTGACTGAATGCAGCCAATAATGTAGGAATTGAGCCTGCGCACAGTAGGCATATAACGGAATGTCAGGAGTGACCAGTCCATCTTGAGCCATAGGGAGTGTTAAGAGTTCCCATGAGACGCATGCTTGTTTTCCAGCTCAAACTAACAAAAGCATTAGAGAGCGTAATGTTTTAAAAATGCTTGAGTGAGAGGAAGGTTGATGAACATGTATACAAATGTGGGCAATACTACCATTTTAGCTACCTCAATTCTCCCAGCCAGGGAGAGTGGTAATTTAGACCAAGTACCAATTTTACCCTCTAGCCATGATTTAGCCTGTCCAAAGTTCATTCTCCATAGCTCCTGCTCACTACAACTCAGGCATATCCCCAAGTAGTGTACTGGACCATCTGCCCATTTGAGCAGAAATTCTGCCATGAAGAGTGTTTCATCCGTCAGCGGGAATAAGACAGATTTTGCCCAATTGATATGGACTCCCGATATCCCTCCAAATTTCAGAATCTCCCGAAGGATTGGGTGTAAGTTTTCCTTCGGATTATTTATGTATAAGGTGATATCATCCGCGTAGAGTGAAATGATTAGCCCTCTCATGGAAAATCCCAGTCCTCTAGCTGCGTGGTGTTGCCTGAGTCGTGCAGCTAGCTGTTCCATAGCAATGGCAAAGAGCAAGGGGGAAAGAGGGTAGCCTTGCCTTGTTCCCGGAGTGTTCTGGAATGGGGGTGAGGATAAACCATTTAATCGAAGTCTGGCCATGGGTTCGGAGTATAATTGAATTTGTTTAGTAAAAGTCAGGCTTAGTCTCATCCTAGCCATAATGGTAAATAGATAAGGTCACTCCAGTGAGTCAAAGACCTTGGTGGCATCTAACAGCGCCGCTAGTGCCTGTGTCTAAGTAATGCAATACGGCAAAGAAGGTGCAGAGTTTGTGTGCCATAGATCTTCCGGGGATACATTTCGACTGGTCTGGTCAAGCTATCAAAGGGAGCAGTGGCTGTAACCTACTTGCCAGCAGTTTAGCCTATATTTTGTTATCTTCAGTGACAAGGGCTGATATAAATCACGCTCGTTCGGGGCCTTCCCGTATTTTAACAGCGACAGTATGATCGCCTCTCTGATAGTTGGAGGGAACACCCCAGTCTTCTGTGTTTCCTCGTATACTGTCAAAGAGTGGGGTGTGAGTAGAGCAGCATAGCATTTATAGAAGGCAGTCCATATGAGCCAGAGGCTTTATCGGAAGGTAAACTATTGATTACTTGGATGATGTCTTCAGTTGTAAAAGGCTCATCCAGCTATGCCCTCTGGGCCCTCTCCAACCATAACAGTTCAGTGGAGTCTAGCTAGGACCGAAGATCTTCCGATACTTCAGCAGAAGTGGAGGAGTACAAAGTGGAATAGAACTGTGTGAATTGATCTAGTACTTCCTGGGGCCTTCTAACAGGTTTGTGATTGTAGTCTAAGATTTCAGTAATATATGTAGCATTACACTGCATTCTGAGTATAGTAGCAAGAGTTATGCCTGGGCTGTCTCCTTCACCATACCGCCTGGCTTGAGTGTATTTGCCCAGGAATTTCACCTCTCTTTGCGCCTCCTCCTCAATAGCCTTCCCTTTTAGCTCTGCCAATCAGCTCGCCTTTTCAGTTGAATAATATTGCAGTTCTAAATCTCTAATGTTGGTCTCTAGGTTTGGGAGGGATTGTCTGATAGACTTCAGTACCCCAGCTTGCCGAGGTATGCATTTGGTTTACTACCTTGAAGGCCTCCCATAGTGAGGCACTGGAAGGTAGAGTCTGTGTTCACTGCAAAATATTCCTCTACGTCCTCTCTAATTTCCTCCTGAAACACAGCGTCTAATAGGGCATTGGGGGAAGTCCCTAACTAAACGCCTGTTGCGGCACTCCAGGGATAGTCAGACGTAAGTGGCAAGGGCCATGGTCTGACAGTGTCCTAGGTAAATGCTCCACCCCAGTGGTCCAGGCTGCTACGTCCCCTGATACAAGCCAATAGTCAAGCCTGGACCAGGCGCTGTGGTGCACTGTGTTGCATGTACCCTCAACCTTTCCCTGGGTGCCATACCCGCCATATATCTGTTAGATTACCTTCTGATACAATATTATTTAAAGTTTAGTTAGATTGAAGGTGTAGTCTGCGAAATGCTCCCATCCTATCTAAGGCAAAGTGAAATACACTTTTTAGTGCCCACCTTCTTGAAGATGGTGAGATTTATCTAATCAGGGCTAGGTCTATGTCCCCCTCCAACAGGAGGAGGGCATAACAGAGGGTGTAGACACCTCATATAAGGGCCACATTGCCCGCTACCTGTCACGCTCTTGCAATGCCCCTAAATCTAGTATTTAGGTGGCATCCGAAAACCCTGAACTTCAGTTTGTGATGACCTAAGAATAGTCAGACACCACAGAGTCGCACCAGCAGAGAAGTCTGCAGAGAGCTACTGACCTGGCCCCAGCTCTACCAGCTTGTCTACAGCCCTCAACGACATTGCATCAAAAGATGACCCGTTATGCAGCACTGCAACATCCAAAAACTTGGTAGGACTGCCTGTCTGCAACAAAGACCAAGATCTCCAGAGAACAGCTGACCTGTTCAAAGAGTAACCGTCTTCAAAGTGAAGACTCTGTGACCTGCAGAACCGCAGAGCCTGCCCCCAGTTTCACCTCTGCACCTAACACCTCCGGCCGAAATCTAAAAGGCCCAACTGTCCCAGCAAGGTCCCCCAGTGCTCCAGACCCCCAGACCACCGTGAGCTGACCTCTGTCTGCTCTGGCTCTTGATGAAGAGAACCAAAGCAGTCCCTACATCCTGAGAATCACAACTTACCTCTCCAGCTGTTGGTTTCCTCTGACCAGCCTCCCGGCCTGAACCGTGGCCCTTTGCGGATTGGGCCTTTCTCCATTGCTTTACAATGGGCACCTGACGCTGTGTTGGCAACCTGTACCTGGCCGCCCCTTTACCGCTGGTGGTGTAGTGTTGGTGCTATTTTGGGTCCTGTCCAGTGCCTGCCTCAACCCCCCGGAGACTGGTCCCCCAAGTAGCTGCTCTTTACCTGTAAGTAGCCCCTGTCTGATTGCCCAAGCCCCCATTGACTTGTATTGGGCTCCGACCTTGAACTTGCACCCTGCGCCCGGCCGCCCCTGTGCCGCTGGTGGTGCACTGTTGATGCCGAACTGAACCTTGCCCAACATTGATTTTAACTTCCGAAAACTGGTCTTTTAAGTCAATGTTACCTAAACGTATGCTGAAAGTTTTCTTCCTCCCATAGGTTAACATTACAAAGTCAGAAGCCGGCAGTAAGTTTCCACTTTTTACATTAAAAAGTACTTCTATTGAACAACATATTTACCTAAGAAAAAGTTCTGTGGTTCTGCAAAATAAATATAACCAAGTATTCTTTTTATAAATTGGTCTTGGATTTATTCATTGAGAGCGTGTCTCATTTATTGCCACTGTGTGTACAACTAATGCTTAACACCACCCTCGATAATCCTAACTGCTCGCCCAGAAAAGAGAGCATTAGTATTATCTACTTTACCCTCTGTAAAGCCTCTCGGGACTCACTGGACTCTCTGCACACTATACCTTATTTTGGTAAAGTACATAAGAGCCAGCTTCCTACAATGTCCAGGCCTGCCATTGTGGCATGTTGGCAGTTTTAAACTGCCAATTCGACTTGACAAAATAACTACCTTACCAAGCCTTAAACTCCCTTTTTTATTACATACAAGTTACCCGTAGCCTAGGCCCTAGAAAGCTCATAGGGCAGGGCGCATTTTAATTAAAAGGTGGGACTTGTACTTTTGAGTGTAGCATATCCTGGTAGTGAAAAAAAAAGGATATGTTTTTCACTGCTCTGAGGCCTACCTCTCTCATAGGATAACATTGGGTCACCTTATTACATTCAATAAGTGATTACTTTTGATTGCACTCTGTCCATCATCTCCTTGTGTTAACTTTTGATAGGGCGAGGTAGGAAAGTAATGTTTGGTGTCTGGGGACTTGTAATTGAAAATCCTCTTTAATAGGAAAGTCAGGTTTTAAGTCACAATTCTGAAAATGCCACTTTTAGAAGGTTTAAGAAATAACACCCAGGACAAATATCCTGGACACTAGGTGCACTACTCCAGGTTACTGTAAAAGTGTAAACAATTCCAACACAATGTAAAACGAATTTGTCAAAATCAATCAATGTTCAACTTTATAAACAAGTGATGAATCAATTAATCCAATTCGCAATCCACGGAATGACCAGCGTTGAATGTTGCTCAATCTGCTTTATTTTCTTACGTTGCAGATGAAATAGGAGACTTCAAAAGGAACTGAATTTCATACACTCGAAAAAGATGATACTGTCAAAACAATTGATCCCAATGCATTTCAGGCATTACAAATTGTAGTATCACGCTCTAGTTGCCGCACGCTGCGTGATGACACAGTGCACGGCGGCCATCTTGGAAACGACCCGCGATCTAAACTCGGAGAGCACCGGACGCCGGTGCTCTCCTGCTGAGAGAATAAATCATAATCAATGCCCCCCAACCACCGAGTCTTCTGTGGGGGGGAACGATAGAAACATTACAGTGGCGACGAGGGTGGGATCCCGAAGAAAAAAAGGAGGAAAAGACCGGGAAGGAGCCTACACATAAAAAGGCACTAGGCCCACGAAACAAGAGGAGTCCCCACGTGTAGCAAGATCGAGAGGGGCCATCAGCACAGCAGGAGCAGGAGAGCGTGGCAGGGGATAGCGACAAGCAGCGCAGGTTACCAGAAAAAGCGGGAACGTGCCAGGTACGGAGGGCATAGGACCACAGAGGTGGGGTGAGCAAGGAGCCATTCCCACTGGGACCCCATCTTCCTTAAGGGCAAAGAGGAGACAGGATAACCAGTCACCACACCAGGAGGCTACGGCACGGCGCAAACACCCAGAACACGGTCAAGGCCCTGGCGGAGTCAGGGCGACACGCAGAAGGGGGCGCCAGAGGACCCCAACCAACCCAGGTGCAAGGGGAGAGTGCAAGTGTGCCGGGCAGCCCGAGGGGACAAGGAACTGAGCCAGAAAGACGCGCCGAGATGAGTGCGCAAGCGTCATCGCTCACGACGCCTATTCCGTTTTTACCGAAACCGGGGGAGCCGGTGATGAAGTGGGAGGACTGGAGAGAATACTTCATGAACTACATAGAAGCCCTGGAAGACGAGAATGAAGAAGCCTTCCCCAGCACGAGGAAGAGGAGAATACTACTACACAACTTGGGCCCAGAAGGGATCAGGGTCTTCCAGCACCTTGTACCCACCCCCAGGCCTGCAGCAGACGATGATGTATTCCGCCACGCGATAGAGGATTTAAACAACCATTATTGGCCAGCAGTGTGCACGTCCATAGATAGATAACATTTTCAGCAGAGAAAGCAAGAGCCTGGTGAATCAATAGACGACTACATAGCCGCGCTGAGGAAACTGGCGATCACGTGCAAATTTGGTGTACTGCATGACGAATTCATAAAGGATCAAATAGTTATGCACACAACGAACAAGACAAACTATGGGTGAACGGTGACGCGACGCTTAAGGAAGTGGTCGCCATGGTGAAAAAGGCAGAACTGTCAAGAAGATGTGCGGACAAAGCGAAAAGAAAATCCACCCTGAGGCCCATGGTAAATAAGGTCTATGATGCAGAACGGGCAGAGAGAAGCAAAGCCACGGCCACAGGAGGAAAGGCACCTAACAGGTGGACAGGGAAGCATCCACAGCAGAGAAGACAGGACAAGGAAAGTACGAACATGTGCTACCGGTGCGGGAGCCACTCGCATGCGGCGCATGACAAACGTTGTCCGGCTTTCCGCGCGAAGTGCATGTACTGTGGGATAGTAGGACACTACGAGAAGGTATGTCGACACAAGATGAGGAAACCGACCGTTAAATATGTGGCTCAAGAGCCGGATGAGGAAGGAGAGAGAGAACAAGACGAAGACGACAACGTACTATGCGTGGTGGACCAAGTACTAGGCTTTGACTGCAAACGCTCCAGGAAACCACAGTGTGACATGGTAATTGGAGGGGTACCGATTAAGATGGTAGCAGACTCGGGCTCTCCATACACCATTGTCCAAAGGAAGATATGGAACGAGAGTTTCAAACCCAGTCTAGGAGAGCGACTAGAACCTCCAGACATATGGCCAGTCCCTATACGGGAGTACCAATTCTGATGGTCGGATATCGAGCCTTGATATTCAAGTTTAAAGGCCGAAGTGCGGAGTGCAAGTTGTATGTAGCAGAGAAGGGCCCGCCAGTCCTTGGGTGGATGGACCAAGGAGACTTGGGAATACAATTGGACCCCGGAGGAGACACGCAGGTGCTAATGACAAGCTCAGAGATCACGCCCAACTTCGAGAGGATGAAAAGTGAGTTCCCTAAGGTGTTCGGAGGGACGATAGGCAAGCTAGTGAAGTTCACACATCGGATTGATCTCAAGGAGAACACTACGCCGGCCTCCCACAAAGTCAGGAACATACCCATTGCGGTCAGGGAGGCAGTGCAACAGGAGTTGCAAAGGCTGGAAGAGAATGGAATCATTGAACCAATAAATTGTTCCGAGTGGCTGGCGCCCCTAGTGGTGGCCATGAAGCCCAACGGCAAAGTCCATCTCTGTGTAGATCTACGCGAATTGAACAAATGCATTGTTGTGGAGAAGTTCCCACTGCCACGAATAGAAGAGATGCTTGCGAGAACAAAAGGGATAAAGTGGTTCTCCACCATTGATCTCACCTCTGCATATCACCAGACAGCTCTGCACTCCACGAGCAGGAAGCTGACGTCGTTTATAACACCCTTTGGATGCTATCAGTTCCGACGCATGCCTTTCGGACTTGCATTAGCGGCAGCGATATTCCAGAAACTGATGCATAGGTTGTTTAAAGAGATAGAGGGAGTGCAGTACTTCCAATACGACATATTGGTGATGGGCAAAGACCAACAGGATCACGACAGGAAGTTGAACAAGGTGTTCCGGATCCTGGAAGGCAATGGCCACACGGCAGAATGGGAAAAATGCTGCATTGGAATGACGTCTGTCATGTATCTGGGTCACAAGATTGGAGAACAAGGCATCACACCCAAACAAGCCAACGTCAAGACCATATGTGAAGCCCCAGCACCAAGGAACAAAGAAGAGGTGAGGTCCTTCTTGGGGATGGCTGAATACTACAGCAAATTTGTGCAACACTTTGCCACCAAGACCCACCACCAGAGGCAACTCATAAGGGACAAAACGTCATTAGAATGGAATGAAGAGGCTCAAAAGGAATTCGACACAATAAAGGAAGACATCAGCAAAGCTGTACCTCTCTAAGGATATGACCGTAAGGGGCAGTCGGTACTGACGACAGATGCCAGTGAAAAAGGGCTGGGAGCGGTCCTTATGCAAGAAAGAAAAGACGGAGCAATGGCGACGCTCAGCTTCGCGTCCAGGTCCCTATCCCCCACTGAACAGAAATTCAGTGTACTAGAAAAGGAGATGCTAGCAACAGTGTGCGCCATGGGGAAGTTCCTCCAATTCTTGTAGGGCACACGGTTCAAACTCAAGACGGACCACAAACCCCTTGTTAAGGTACTCACGTCGAGTGGCCATGCCAGCGCAATGCCCCGCAACGCAAAGATGACGTTAAAACTGCTAGACTACAGGCACGATGTGGAGTACATCCCAGGGGCAAGGAACAAAGTAGCCAACTACCTCAGTAGGGCCTCAGCAATGGAGGAAGCTCCCAATGGGACAGACGAGAGTGAAACCCTAGTGGCTTTCACTGAGGATACGGAGATAGTGATAAGTGGCCAAGAATGGACTAAAGCCTATGAAGAAGACAGTGATCTAAGAGACGTCAAGCAATGTCTGATACACGGATGGCCGGAAAAGAAACATCTCCGTGTGACACTCAGAAAATTTTCCATAGGAGATCAAGGGATATTCGTGCACAGAAGGGACAAAGTGGTTCCCCGACAGCTTTGATACCTCACCTGCTAGCTGTACTACACAAGGGGCATCTGGGGATTGTGAAGACGAAGATGAGAACGAAACAGATGTATTGGTGGCCAGGAATGCACATTCAAGTGGAGAGGCACGTAAGAGAATGTGACCAGTGCCAAAGAGCGGACAAGACCTTAACTCCTATGAGACCAGCCTTGGGGAGGTTTACCAATCCGATGAATCCATGGGAAGAAGTATCGATAGACATGCTTGGACCTATACTAGACACCCATGGCCCACCAAAATACGTATACCGGATTGACCGGTATTCAAAGTGGCCTGAAGTGCACAAACAAGAGGAAATGGACACCGACACGGTTCTCCAATTTCTCACGGCCACATTCCTCAGGGAAGGCATTCCCCGAACCATCCTGAGCGATAACGGGCCGCAATTCACTTCAGAAAAATGGTACAAGTACATGGAGCGTAACGGGATCAAGACAAAACACACATCAGTATACCACCCTGCTGGCAACGGCCTAGTGGAGAGGTTTAACAGGGTCATAATGGGATCCGTGCAAGCAGCCATCTCGATGGGCAAAGACTGGGAAAAAGAAGGACAGAGCATGTTGTGGGCATATTGCATAACGCCCATCAGCACAGGTTACAGCCCCTTCCGGATCCTGAGAGGACGTGATCCCTTCACTAAGGATAACCTAGGGTGGAAGGAGAAAACTGTCATGAGTAAATGGTCTCCAGCAGTGGTGCAGCACAACTTGGAGAAAGCCCGAAGGCTATACATAGAACAATACAACAGAAGACGGAGCGTGAAAGAAGCATCCCCGTAAAAAGGGGAGTGGGTCAGGGTCAAACTGGCCATGTTACGAAGGAAAGGGGACAGTAAATACAGCCCTCCCTTGCAAGTGAAGGAGGTTTACGACAGAGCAGCCTTGCTCAGTGATGGAAATGTCTGGTCCCAAGACCGCATGTCCAAATGCAATAAGATTTTGAAATGGGCCAACAAAGAAAGAGCGAGATCATCACAAGACCAAGTCCCACCAGAGGGAGAAGCACCACAGGTCGAGAGAGGAATGGACCCTGGGGTAGGAGTGAGCCATATGGAGTTTGAAAAGGAAGATAACCCCCAGCAGGACAACATCGGGGAGAGGTGAGAGAGATTCAGAGAGGGAAGAGCCCTGGTGCAAGCGATGACCGGGTGATGAAACCAGAAGAGAGCAGCCCCAGGAACGACATCACCACTCCGGTAAGACGCACACGGACAAGCAGAGCAGTGGTTAAGCCTGCCAGATACAGAGACTTTGAACTGGGGGATGGGAGATAATATAGAATTATTGAGAGACTGTTTATGTTCCTTTGAAGTGTAAAAGGGGAGATATTTAGTAT
Organism: Lissotriton helveticus; assembly: GCF_964261635.1. Taxonomy (NCBI): domain Eukaryota; kingdom Metazoa; phylum Chordata; class Amphibia; order Caudata; family Salamandridae; genus Lissotriton; species Lissotriton helveticus. The sequence continues at coordinate 357,940,737 of NC_136061.1, forward strand.
CGCGCTCTAGTTGCCACACGCTGCGTGCTGACGCAGCGCGCCGCGGCCATCTTGGAAACGATCTAAACTCGGAGCGCACCGGACGCCCGGCTTTCTCCTGCTGAGAGAATAAAACATAATCAATGCCCCACAACCCCCGAGTTCGAGGTCTTCTGTGGGGGGCAACAATAGAAACATTACACAAATACCCTTCGCCATGGAATCTGTAAACTTCAATATCACAAATAATTTGTATGAATAACTTGCAAATGTCAAAATGAATATGAAAGAAAGCCTCAAGCGAGGGCAGGGAATGTGCAAGTGACTTTCATGAATGGAGGAACTTCAAATATAAAGCTGCCAGCAATCCCAAAGTCGAAAGTGCACATAACGATGGAAAAACCCAGAAACCTCTGAGGTTGTGCAAAGAAAACGTATGTGAAAGAAACCACTGTATCAATATATATCCACAAAAATCACCGCAAACCAACATTTCCATAAAAAACTGCCAGATGTGTGGGGTGAGTGTCAAGCAAACGCACCCAACACGTCATACAAATACAGATGTATGCCCCCAGATATACCTTCAAATGTTTAGCCGGTAGTTGGCTAGTACTATGGTCCGAAAGACACAAGCTGCAAATAAAAAATGATGTAAAAAAGAAACTAAAACAGAAACCACTCGGTCACTGCAATGGAAACCCAGAGTAGTTCATCGTGTGGAAGAAGCAAAAAATGATCTGTAATGGGGGTCTCCAGAAGCCGGTCCATGAAGGAGATCTCCGGAAGAGACGTGTAAACTAGTAAAAGCCATCTGACGTTATATCTCATTGCGGAAGTGCCGACCTGCAATGTGATGGTCGTGACCCACAACCATAGAAATAGAGCTCTAGAACATCATGAGAGTTCGTGCTCAATATAGATGGTAACAATAGACACCAGATAGCTAAAAAAAAAATAATCCAAAGCTGAAGAGCGAAGCTTTGTAAGAATAAGAGTCCATGTACACCCATAAAGTGTAGCAGACTCAAAGGGAAAAAGATCCAAATCGAGTGAATGCACAACACCGAATCTGTAAATGGTGAAAACAATTAATGATGGAGACAGTGTGCACTACGCTTGTCGGCGTTTCAAAACATGACCTACACATTGTAAGCCCAAAAATGGAACCTTCACAGATACACATAGCAATGCCACAATAACATAACAAAGCATAACAATAGTGACGAGGCCACACATAGTACTTCTCATGATTCAATTATAAACATGGTGAACAAATCAGTGCTGACAAAGAAAGAAGCAGAATTGTAAAATAAGCATGCGCATGAAAATGATGAATACCAGGTAAACAGATGTGGTGAACAGTGGTAGCTGATAAAAACTAACAAGTTTAAGACTGTAAACAAAGTACACTGGTGTATGCAAACAAAGATAAGCATGAAGAGTTACGAATAGATGCTCACAGAAACAAAGTGTCCAGGTATACAGACATGGTGGACCATGAAAACTGAAAAGAAATGCGGTGATATAACATGAGACATACCTAGCATACAATGATACATAATGAATAGCACAACGGTTATGTGAGAATGAGGCAAACGTTCCTCCCAGTGAGAGGATATGTGACATTCACAAAAACCAGAACAACTCCAGTTTGTCATTAAGACCCTTTGGTATGAGTGTGTCCAGAAATCGTATCCAGTGTGTCTCACGTTGAGACAACATTCTAGACATGTCTCTAGCTGGTTGAATCTCAACCACCTCTAAGATGGTGAATCTTATCTGAGCGATGGTGTGTTGATGTTCATGCCAATGCAGTGCAAGTAGTGAGATGAGGGTCTTAGTTCTGATTTTATTTTTGTGCTCAGTGATTTAAGTGAGTAGTGATCTCTCTGTTTTGCCAACATAATAAAGTCCACAAGGACGCCTGATTGCATAGATAACATGCTGACTATTGAAGTCTGCACCGAAATTTAGATGAATGTATTTGCCTGAACAAGGGTGAGAGATGCTCTGACCAGTCAATACGTTATTGCAATGGGAACAGGTCAGGCATTTCATCATTCCTTTTTGCGCAACTTTAGTACTTTCAGTAGGCCGGGCGAGGATATCCTTCAAATTGTGTGATTTTTGTACACAAACAATGGGGGGGGGGTTGGCAAAAATCCCTTTCAAGTCAGGTTCGGACTGTAGTAAATTCCAACGTTGTAAAAGAATGTTCGTAATTTTCTGAGTGTGGAAAAAGTTGAAATGAACACCTCTCTAGGCGTGATCTGCCTGTTCTGTTTCTTTAGGTCATCTCTGTCAAGGAAATAAGTACGTTTTTCTGTTTTATCCACTACTACACTGGGATAGCCACGTGCCAGAAATTTCTGCTTGTACTCGTGTAGTGTACTCACACATAAAGCAGGGATCGAAGTGATACGTCTGATTCTAGTTAATTGTGAATAAGGTAAATGCTGTTTTAGGGACGGGGGATGAAAACTGTTGTACAGCAATGAATTTTTGCGATCTGTGGGTTTCTTGAAAACAGTGGTGCTTATCCTAGTACCCTTACATTGTATGTTGACATCCAAATATGCCATACTGTGCGAATCCATGTTAAACGTGAATTGAATCCTCTGGTTCCTGTCATTCAATGCCAGGATTTGAGTTTCCAAGTCAATTCATGACTTTTGCGAATTTGCATAATTGATTCATCATTTGTTTATACTGTTCAACATAGATTGATTTTAACAAATTTGTTTTACATTGTGCTGTTGAAATTGTGTACACTTTTACAGTGACCTGGAGTAGTGCACCTAGTGTACAGGATATTTTTCCTGGTTTGTTATTTCTTTTTTGATTCTGGTGGCTGGCAGAGCCCCCCACAGGGTGCACACTTGAAAAAACACTATTGTTTGGCAATTGGGTTTACATTGATTATTATAAGTTGAAGTGAGTGCATCCAAGCTGTACATATTTCGATTTGTTCCACAATTTTCTCTGCCCCATCAGCTACTCTTGCCCCACACAGTCTTTTGAGGATATTTTACATTTGAAAGACAACAAAGCTGAAACCAAAGCTTACACTTCATCTGAGGCACACAATATTTATGGGCTCATCCGAGAAGTCAGAACATTTGATACTTCACATGGATCAGTCAACCAACAAATCAGACAGTTAGAATACCTTAAGCGTAGAGCAATAAACCAGAGATTACACGCAACCACTCTGATTCAATATCATAAGGCTAGTAGAATACTGAGAGGGTTGCGTCCAGCCATTAAACCTATGCTCTTTAAAATGAATAAATAATTCATGGACAAATGGTATGTAGATTTGGTTATTCCTCTTAGACAGCCACACAATAGAGGGACTAGGTGTGCCTGGATGGGCCATCTCAGGCAGGATTGGGGGCTGGAGCTGCGCACAGTCCCACTTGCACTTCAATAGGCTGTGGCCTGCTCTCACACAAATAACTTCACGTTAGCCTATTGTACCCACAGACAGTTCCAGTCTGGGACCAGTGCAGGGAAGCAGGACCTTCCAAACACATCTGAAAGGGGAAACTTCCAGAAACAACTACCACTTCAAGGGGGGCACCAGGTATAAAAATAGGATCCTTACACCCACTCTTCAGTTCACTTTCTGGAATTGCGGAAGTACTATCAGAAGACTGCCTACTGCTGTGTACTTCAGAAGACTGCTTTGCTGAACCAAGGACTGCTCTGGTGCCTGAAGCCTGCTCTGAGCCCCCAGTAGTCTGCCCCTATGCTTGAGCTCTCTACTTTTCCTTGAACACAAGACTACCAGAGTGACTCCAATGGCTAGTTGGCTGGTCTCCTGATAACAGCATCAGGGACAGAAAAGGCTCAAACCATCTTGAACTTGCATCTGGACCCAGTTTGCGTGAGTCCTGACCCTCTAAGTAGTGCCGCTCTAGTCCTACACCCTTAGAAGTTTTGTTAAAGGTACCCACATCCAAAACCTAGGACTTACAAACTTTTCTACAAAACGTGCTCTGACAACCAAGAGGAGACCGGGACTTACCTGCTAGTCGACCTGTCCACAGTGCATCGCCAGGCAGCCTGACTTCGCAGCAGCTCCCGCTACATTCTTCTCTGCATCAGCAAATCCCATGCAGTGGCTCCTCGCAAAACAAGTATTTGGCCTCGTGCAGCCCTCCTAGATTACAGCCTAATAGCTTTGTCCTAATGGAGATTTTGGACTTCCAAAAAAGCGACTATGATCGAACAAAGGGATTTTCACTTACACTTCATCCAGTGGCACCCCAACGATGACACCTCCGCATCGGACACTGCTGAACTTTATCTTCATAGATATTTTCTACAAAATTTCTTCTAATTCTAAAGGTAAGAAGAGACCATACCCTCTCCACTTTGTGTATTCGACCCGTGCTTATTGCCATGACTTTGCCCCAGTCTCACAGTTGGAGCTTTGATTTTTTTTTAAGAGGGGGGGAGGATTTTTTTTACATTAAAATTTTTCAATTCATAACTCCGGTTCTACAGATTAGATTTTTTTCATTTCACTGAAATAATTTATTAACATTTTCCCTATTTTTCTGAATTGGTGACAAATATATCTTGTGCACTTCATTACTGTCTGTGTACCACATAAACACGTTGCCTCTAAGTTAAGCCTGACTGCTTTTGTGCCAAGCTACCAGAGGGTTTAGCACAGGTTAATTTAGTCACTTTTTGTGGCTCACCCTGAAAAGGATCAAGGCTGCAGCTTGAGTAGGGCTTCACCCCTCTCAACCAGCAACTCAATTTCTCGTAGTAGCTAGCTAGGGATTTCAAGACTAAAATGACTCCCCAAAGCTAACTCAACCCAAGTTTAGAACATTACTTGGAGAAATTACTCAACTGCGCTGAGCTAACTCAGCATTATTTTCAGTAACTGATTCTGATACCACCTGTGTCCCTAGTCATGATGTAAGTGCCTGTGCAATTGCAATTAGATTGAGCACCCACTGTATCTGTTAAAGTGGCAGTATAGCCCTCGGCAAGGGCTCTAAGGCTATATTAATACAGATTGCCTTTCTTGCTATCCAAAAGCTGGCACTGCTTGACGTAATTTATTTTGTCCCGATGAGATCCATGGATGTATCCACCCGAAGGATAGAAATTCAACATTTTAAACCCAGAGTGGGAGTTAGGTTTCGTATTCCCTCTGAGCCACGCTCGAATCAAAGATTGACAATTATCAAAAACAGATTCAGCCTGCGAACTCACTTGCACTGTTTTATATATTCACTAAATTACTCCTTTGAGTGCACTTCGTTGTCAGCACTAAACTCTTGAGAATACACATTGTTTCACGGATTAGAAAGGCGTATTTGTAAATTGAATATATGTAATCTTTGTTCATTTTGAACTTTTTGAAATGTGACTGATCAGTTTCCAGGGAAATAGAGGTTTAATGCAAAAATGTTGTTGCCCGTTCTTGCATGTCATATTTTGAATAACTGACTAAATACTAAATGTCAGTTGGTATCTTGATATAATATTGTATGTCTTGTATCTATTCTTGAAAAGGTTATATTTCCTGGATAGATTATTCACAGGGAAGCGATCAGTCTCTCTTTACTCGTGCACACGTCTGCGTGGATTCAAAAATGTTCTGCCCAAAGATACAAGATATACAATATTATATCAAGATACCAACGGACACTATTAAACTAAGATGGAGCCATTATATCCTCAATAACATGGAGGACAAGTAATGACTGTAACACAACAACAGATTGAACTGCAATTCACTCTGCCTCTACGTATAAGAGTACATCCTCTAGGGAACTATTTCTTCACATAACAATGGCTTGGCCGATTTTAATACTTTTTTGGATCAGAGATACCTCCAGTTTTTCAAGACACATATAGTCCCCCAGACCTCTACACATATGAAAAGTATGTCTCTCTTGGTCCTGAAGAAGGTGATACAAATCTGTTGTTTTCACCGAAACGTGCGTAGACCAGTGATCACACATCTGGGAGCCCTACCCAAGAATCAAGTTAAAAGGAGAATCAGCCACAAATAAATCTGATGGACTTGTGATTGTCAAAACTGTGATTTTTGATAACTGTAACAAATAGGAGTAGTGAGTAGGACTTCATCACAGATGTGTTTTATTGTGATTTTCTTTGTGTGGCATGATTGTTGGTATGTAGGAGTAGAATGAAAGGTGAGAATGGAATGGTGAAAATTTGGGGGATAATATAATTTGAATCAATACTAAGAGAAGCTAAGTATGTCTTCTTTCTAAATGATATGACAATATGTTTTTGTCTCATCTGTAAATGTTTTTGTGAATTTAAAAGATAAAAAAGAATATGAAAATAAAGAAAGACATAATTTAGAAATATTTTTGATAAATAAAGAAAATTAGAAAGAAATGTATCTTTGTGCTGAGACTTTGTGCTATGGGGAAATGTTCCGTCAGAGTTATTACCACTATAGATACTAGATAGGTCAGTTAAGAGGTTGTTTCCACTGTATTTATTTCTTTCCCCCCTCCTCTTAGGGTTTAAAGTAATTGGGGGCAACCTTTGTGTTTACAAACTGCATCATCTGGATCCAATACTCTGCGGCCCTCTGCCGCAACTCCCCTCTGGTTAACACAAGTCTTCAGGCTTAGCCCTTTACATTCGCACAATGATAGTGTCCTTTAAAAATGTACTAGTTCTTCAACGTAGGTGCAACAGCTTCTTTTATAGTTAGGGATGGGTGGGCTCACTCAAAACGCTCTAACTGACACCACCACCTGAATCCAGGAGAGTGGCCCTCTGGTGTTTGGAGCTTCTGCCCCAAGGGTTTTTGCGAGTTCTTAATTTGTATAAGAATGAGTGACAATTCTAAAAACCTTGTTCAGAAGCCCATAGTCAGCGCTATTAGATGTTGATGCACTGGATGCCAAGGCTGCGTAGTCTTGAATCCACCTCATGTCTCTTTAATCCATCACCAGGCACACTCTGGCCCGTTAACTGACTCTTGCAGGTTCCTGCTGTCTCCCTTTCCATCAGCCAATCAATTCGAACTTGTACAGAGCGGCTAATCACCCCCAATCTTTCTGCCGGGTTTTCTGTTTCTCTCTTCCTCCTTCTTTCCCGTTTGTGAATTTTTTCTCTCTTGCACTCGGAAAAATGTCTATGCAGGAAAATAAGTGAAGTCCCCTCCCGCCCTTAACCAACCACTAGTTCAAATTAAGTGCTAGTTTTTTGGTAGTCCTGTGTGGAAATGCTTAAGCAGTCAGGAACATGAAGGTCTAATCTGAGGGAGAGTTTCAAATTGCAGGATGGCACTGTGTCATGAGTATCCTATATGTAGTTTTGGTTATTTGTCTGCCTCGGAGAGATAATACCCCTACTGCATCCCATGCCCTACTACCAACATTTTGTGCGAAACCTATATACTGATGTGGAATTTAAATATCAACTATATAGCTGTGTATGTCCATGTATCTTTTATTGTTCTGAATCTCGGTGCATTTAGGTGTAGCACTGATAATCATTTATGTTGATAAGCAGCTTTGATCGGAAAAATCGAGAAGTGTACCAAAACACCAACTTTCTCTGCTTAGCTACATGTGAATTCTCTACGGCCTCTTGGTTTATCTTAGACACTGATGACAAACTAACAGTTTTTATCCTTTGTGTCCTAATTGTTTAATGTTTTAGCTACAATATTCTTATCTGTGCTTTGAAAAGGCTTTGACTTCTCCGAGATTATGCAAATAGTTTTAGAAATATATATTTGGTATTCAAATCTTCCAGCTCTAATCAATTTACGTTGAGTTGTTTGATATATTCAATATGTGTCATAATAGAATTGTGTAGCCAAATCTAGTTAATCTTTTCAGTCAGTTAGGGGCAATTGAACAGTTGTCCCCATTATCCTACTATGGGCATACACCAACATATTATGGGCATATGTAGCTACTATTTTTACCCCTTTTAGGATCCAAGGGAGAGTTCAAATTGGGTGCTATAATAACAAGCGCAGGCTACTTCAAGATTACTTACCAACATTTATTAGAGCACTGGTAAATATCTAGGTTTGACCAACACAACTCTTTGCATGTGCTATTATCCAGCTCTACCGTATAACTAAAGATATTTTATTCCATATTTATCAGTTATAATAATTACAAACACCTCTTTCATATTTTTAATTGATCGGGAAAAGCACAATATCAACCTTTTTTTAGCCTAAACCACACTTACAGCCTCTCTTTTCGTGAGTAACATCCGTAATCTGAGTATCCTACAACTCTAACATGTTCTGTCTCAATTTGACTGCACAAACCATTACTGTTTCATAAGAAGATATTAACCCTATTGTAGTAATTAAGAGCAGGAGCGTAGTCAAATTAGTGGTTCCAATGGAAGATTTATTGAGCATTCAAGTAACACAGCGACATGAGAGACAGCAGGCATAAACTGCCAACAGTCGACATTCCAATTCAAAACCCCAGAACCCCCATAACACAGAGTTCTACCAACAGGTGCCTGTGAGGCACAATACAGAATACTACATTATCCTCTTTCCTACAAAACAAAGGATGAAGAGCTTAAAGAGAATGAAGAAGAAAACAAAAAGAAAAGAAAAGAAAAGGGGAAGAAGAAGAAGAAGAAAATAGGAGGAAGGGACAAAAGATGCAAGCCACAGAAACGGAAAACAAGAAGCTAGAGAACTACCTGAACCTGGCAGGAACTCTAGACACTCTCAAACTCCTGCGAAGTTCTGGCAACAAGCTACCATCATTACATCTGTTATCAGCATAAACGGTATCAGAAGAAGAACCAGACAAAAGGTTATGGTTATCAGAGTCAACGTTCTCACCATTGACTTTAACAACTTTACAAACATTCCACCAATGACTGTTGTTAACCCGAACAGCATTACCGCAAACCTTATCAACAACTAAAGGCTCGGAGAATTTACTTCTTCTCTTGGTGACATGAACAGGATTCTTAATACGAACAATGTCACCAGCACAAATATTATGCGGTATAGCCCTTTTTCTTTCATCAAAATAAGCTTTTTGCTTTGCTTGTACTTTGGTAACATTGTCCCTTACAAATCCATCAATACCATCCATAACATTCATTTTGACCCATTTCGACATCCAACCTGGACAATGATTGGTAGACGGTTTTCTCCCTCTTAGAAGTTCAAACGGAGACACACCAGTTGACAAATGTGCAGTGGTGCGATAGAACCACAACATGGAACGAACAGCATTCTCAAGTACACACTTGCTGGCAATAGCCCATTGCACACAGTTATTCAACACACGGTTCATTCTCTTGACAAGGCCATTGGCCTGGGGGTGATAGAAAGAACTCTTCTTGTGAGAAACGCCACCTTGCCTAAGAAAGCACTCAAATTCAGACCTCACGAACTGCACACCATTGTCCGTCATGACTACGGAAGGAACCCCTTCCCTAAGGAAAATATCCTTTTAAAAAAAATAACATTGGCTGAAGAAGGCTCACTGATAAACCGAACCTCCGGCCATTTGGAGTAGTAATCAATGGCAACAATGGCAAAACGTGAAGAAGAAGGTAAAAGATTAAAAGGACCAACTAAATCAACACCAATCCTCTCCCACGCTCTCTCAGGAAAATGAATAGGCTCCAAAGGAGGTGTTCTCACTTTGTGGCTCTTGTCGGAGGATTTACAAATAACGCAACCATCAACTAAGGTATCAACACACACATCCATTTGCGGCCACCAAAACACATCCCGTAACCTACGTTTAGTGAATGTTTTCCCTAAATGACCTTCATGCGCACCATCAACGAGACGTTTCCTTAAACTCTCAGGAGGAATAAGCCTACCACACCGCAAAATAATACCATCCTCAACTGTGAGCTCGTCGGCAACTTTAACAAAAGTCTGAAATTGTCCTGAGACATTTTTCTCCTTGGGCCAACCGGATTTCAAATAATTGATGACCTGGACAAGTACTTTATCTCTCAACAACTCCCTTCTCCATTCAGCTTCATTGACAGCACACATTCCCTCAAGATCTAAAGCAGCAACAAAACAATCTTCCTGATCATCTTCCTTCTCAAAGTCAGAATCATTACCGGAAATAGGAAAACGCGAAAAATAATCCGCTCTGACATTCTTCATTCCTGGTAAATAGACAATATCAAAATTGTACTGGAGTAACTTTGTAGATAACCTAGCAATCCTTGGAGTATGCTCCTTAATCTTTTCACCAGATAAAATTGAGACCAAAGGATTATGATCCGTACATATAACAAAGTGACTGCCCCAGAGAAAAGAGTTGAATTTCCTCACGGCCCACCAGCAAGCTAAAAGCTCTTTCTCAATGACAGAGAAATTCATCTCAGCACCACGTAAGACTCTTGAAGCATACGCAATGGTGTTGTCAACCTGACCACTCTTTTGAGTGAGAACGGCTCCAAGACCAAAACCACTAGCATCCACAGTCACAACACACTCTTTATTGGGATCAAAAGCTTTCAGAATACTGTCACTCACTAACTGAGACTTGATCCATTGAAAAATTTCTTGACAGTTTTTGTCCCACACAAATGGCACGTTCTTCTTTAACATGTTAGTAAGTGGCTGAACTTTTGATGCATAATCCCTGATAAATCTAGAGTAGAACTCACTGAGTCCTATGAAAGATTTTAAACCAGCTTTATCAACAGGAGGAGAAGCATCCACAATGGCTTTTACCAAACCGGGACGTGGTTCTACCCCATTGTGTGAGACCACATGTCCAAGAAATTCCATTTTCTCTTTTAGGAAAACACACTTTTCACGTTTAAGTACAATACCTTTATCCTGCATAATTTCTAAAACTTGATTCAATGAATTGTCATGATCCTCTTTGTTTTCGTCAAAAATTAAAACATCATCCTGGAAAACAATTACTCCAGGGGTATCCTTTAACATTTGACTCATTAGTCTTTGAAAAACTGCTGCAGCCGACGCGAGGCCGAACGGCATTCTGCAGTACTGGAAACTACCAAAAGGAGAAACAAATGCAGTCAAATGTCTAGAAGATTCACTCAACACTACTTGATGGTATGCGGAAGCTAAGTCCAACTTTGTGAACCATTTTGCGCCTCTGGTAAGAGACAACAAATCTGTAATTTTTGGTAAGGGATGTGAGTCAATCCAGATGTTTTTATTAAGGCTGCGCAAGTCAACACAGACGCGCAAATCACCATTCCTTTTCTTGGCGACAACAAGAGGAGATAACCACAAGGATGACTCGATAGGTTCAATGACCCCTTTCTTGCATAACTCGATCAATTCAGCTTCTAGACTATCCCTTACACTAAAAGGGACACCCCTGACTTTATGTTTAATGGGGATGGCTCCATCTTTTACCCTAATTTCGTGATTAAAACCTTTAATCATTCCAAGTTCCTTCCCAAAAACAGTAGGAAACTTGTGAGTTAAATTCACAATGTAGTCATCAGATTCTACCACAGCTAGATTTTCAACACAGTCGTTAGATTCTGCCATACCAACCTGTTCTTTAGCGCCTGGTCTTAGAATCAACCGGAATAAACCCCCATGAAACCAACCCAAGATATTCAGCCCTTTGATTGAAACATATACTTTTCCAAAAATTTTCCTCCCCCTGAATTGTAGGATATCTTCAAAATACCCAAGTAAAGCTATTCTGCGTCCCTCGTAGGAAACAGGGGCTCTATCAGGAGGTTCAAGTTTCCTCTCAGGCCAAGTTTCATCAAATAACTCTTGGGTGATCATGGTTACTCTTGCACCTGAGTCTACTAATAAGGAAATTACTTTATCACCCACACCAAAATCTTCATAAGGATCAACACACTCGGAAGGGTCACCAGTGATGACTCCATCTTCTCGTACAACAACAACCATTTCCTTTGCGTCATCATGGATGTTGTTAAAAAGATCTGAATTTTCTTGAACTACTACAACCATATCTCTAAGATCGTCTTGGATGCTGTTAATGGGATCCGGACCTTTACCTGTACTATCAAAAAACTCTGAAACATTTCCTACCCCAGTAACATTGCTTTGACCCTGAGATTTATTGACAAAGGTCGAATTTCCCTGTCTAGGATTTTGACAAATTTTCGCAAAATGGCCATACTTCCCACAATTGCGACAAATAGAACTCCTAGCAGGGCAAAATTTGTTATTCTTATTATGTGAAAGATTTCCACATCTATAGCAAATGTCACTTCTAGAAAAAGAATTCCTTTCGAAACGTTGGGAATTAGGGAAACTGTTCTTCTCGAAGCATTGTTGACTGGGAACTGATCTGTTCTCCTTGTTCTCCTTAGTTCTAACAACAGAAACTGTTTCGTCACTTTTCTTCTCAAGTTCCTTAACTTCTTTCTTTGACAACTCAATGCTTTTGGCAGTACGGATTGTCTCTTCTAGTGTGGGGTTTCCTAAGGTAAGTAATTTGTGTTGGATCGACTTGTCAGTGCATTTACAAATATATTGATCTCTGATTAATTGCTCTCTGAAACCCTCAAACTCGCATTCTGCACTCAATAGCCTTAGGCTAGATATGTAGGTTTCAACGTCTTCTCCTGGCAACTGTTCTCTTTTGAAAAATGTATGCCTAATTACAACAACACTAGGTTTAACATCGAATATTAACTCCAGTCTCATTCTTGCCTCAACATATTCATCAACATCTTCCTCTGCGTTGTTTCTTACTAGAGGAGGCAAATGTTTGTAAATTTCTCTCCCTTCGAAACCTAATGAATGTAGTAATAGACACTTCTTTCTCTCTGCGCGGTATCTTGATGCGCCAATTGCACCCAATTGCACCCAAATAAGTTTCAAAAGCGTCAAACCACTTTCTCCAAATTATTGGTGGATTTCCTGGTGTCTCGAGAAAAGGAGGAGGAGGAGAGCCTGACTGCATGGCGCACTATTTAAATGTATGAAGAGAAGTATAAATCCCAAAACAAAAAACTAGTTTATGTCGCTGTGTTGAAATGATAGAAATTTGGGATAAACTCAAAATAACTTGTGTATACAGTAGTTAGAAAAGTCAACTATTTCCAAAACGAGGAACAGAGCAATGAGTGTATAGTGTGCTCTGAACAAGCAGGAAAAACGAGATGTTTTTATTCCAAAAACGAAAAATAGATAATGATGCAGATAATTGTTGATAGCGCTGCTGTTTGACGCTTGTGAGAGGCCAAATTGGTGTCCCTTGCAACTGGGAAGAGCGTAGATAGCGTTGTCAAGGTAGCCGTGGTAACAGCGTAGTTAATACAAAAAAAGTCTTGAAATGGCCGACCGTGACGTCAATGACGTGGAGCCACGCTGCCAATCATGCGTATACTTTGTTCCAACCAAGATACGTGTAAGGAAATATTTCGGCATAAAATGGCCGACTCCGACATCAATAGCGTGAAATCACGCTGCCAACCATGCGCGCTTCCTCCCTGCCAATCGCGTGAACAGTTAATTTCCCTTCGGCTTCCCACACACTGTTTTGCGCTTAAATGCGAAGCGGAGCACTTATCTGCTGTTTTTCTCACGAAGAGGAGTAGTTTTCTGCAACTTTGAAGGAGGCCACCAGCCGATCCTCGCAGCTCCGGGAACACGAGTCTGATGAAGCAGGTATGAGGTGAGTCATCGGGTTCCTTGTTCACTCTTGAACATCGTCGCCAACAAATTTGTAGTAATTAAGAGCAGGAGCGTAGTCAAAGTAGATGGAATGGAACCTGCACCCCCCCCAACCCCCCCCCCCCACCCCTAGCGCCTTGAGACCCTTACGGGTGAGTAGTCGCGCTTTAACAAACTCCTGATTGATTGATTGGTTCCAATGGAAGATTTATTGAGCATTCAAGTAACACAGCGACATGAGACAGCAGGCATAAACTGCCAACTGTCGACATTACAATTTAAAACCCCAGAACCCCCATAACACAGAGTTCTACCAACAGGTGCCTGTGAGGCACAATACAGAATACTACACCTATTTCTGCCTAGCAGTAATTTCACACCACCGTAATCTTTTTCTGGCTAATTTGTTTCACAATAAAAAGCACTTTCTTTTTTGCCATTTGCGTATTTAACATTTTCCCAATGGAGCTTCCTACTTTTTATTAGTTTCTTTTTCCTCCCAAACATCTCGACAAACTGCTCCTTTACTTCCTTTCTGGGTCACATTCATTTTATTCTGCTTTTCTTTGCTCCATAGCGATTTCTAACGCCCTATATTTTTTTAACATTACTTTTACATGTCTCTGCCATGAAACAAATGTCATTATTAGAATGACGTTGGGCCTGGGGTGTTATTTTACACACTTACAAGACTTTGTTTGGCTGATGTTATGGAACTGAAATGACTAGATTTATAAAGATAACTTTCAGGGACACTCAAGAATTGCTTTTCGTTAGAATTCATAAATAATTTTCTCCATCTACTATTTGTTCTCTGGATTTAGCAAGTTTCACAAACTGCAAATCTGACACCTTTGATGGGGTCCCCTTCCTTGACAGGTCTTTTAACTTTGGAAGCAAGACTATAGGCGTCAAACTCAGGAAAGTCCTGAACACCTCCATTACTAAGGCCTCTTTCCCTGAGGTCTGGAAACATGCAGAGGTAAGGCCCCTCCTGAAAAAACTATTTGTTGACTCAGCCGAACCGAAGAACTATCTCGCCCATCTCCCTGGTCCCATTCCCAGCAAAGGTCCTCGAGAAAGCGATCAACTGGCAAAACACCCACCACCTGAACACCACAACCTCCTGGACCCCTCTCGAACCGGATTTTGGGACAACTACAGCACCGAGACAGCCCTGGCTGCAACCACCGACGACATCATGGCCCTCCAGGACCTAGGCGAAACAGCAGCCCTCATCCTCCTGGACCTGCCAGCCGCTTTTGACACATCATACTCTGATCCACAGACTGCACCACATCGGAATCCAAGAACAGGCCCTCGAATGGATCGCATAATTCCTCTCCGGAAAACCCCCCCAGAGCATCCGTCTTCCATCATTCACATTGAAGCCCAAAAACATCATCTGCAGAGTTCCCTAAGAATCGTCAGTCAGCCCCACACCCGTCAACAGCTACATGACACCCTTGGCACACACCGGCAGATAACACGGTCTCACCAGGCAGACGACACTCAGCTCATCATCTCGCTGACCGAAGAGCCCACAACCACCAGGGTCAAAGTCCACACTTGCAGGTTGAACGTCACCGAATGGATGAAAGACAACTTTCTCGAACTGAAAACGGACATTCCTCATCTTCCGGAACACCACGTCCTGGAATGACGCATGGTGACCCGCAAAACTCGGCCCACCCTAGGCTCAGTCAGACCACGCCCACAACCTCTGCATCATCCTGTAAAGCAAGCTTTCGATGAAAAAGCAGGTTAGCACAATCTCCTCCGCCACTTTCCACACCCTACTCATGCACTGCAAGATCTTCAGGTGACTTCAGCCCAAACATCAGAAGGACCGTTACGCAGGCCCTCATCATCAGCAGCCTGGACTACGGAAACACACTCTGAGCCAGAGGAATCACTGCAAACCTCCTGAAGAGATTTCAGGCAAACAAAACACAGCGGCAAGACTCCTTCTCAAACCCCCCAGAAGGACCCACATCACACCCCACCTTAGGAAGCTACACTACTACTGACACAGAAGAGATGCCAGTTCAAGATGCTGACACACGCCTACAAAACACCCTACACAATGAAGGATCAGCATACCTCAATGAACGCCTGACCTTCCAATAACCAACCAGACACCTCCGATCTGCCTCCCTCTTTCTTGTAGACACCCCCCTGGATCCGTCAAACCCTCAGCGGACGGCACTCTTTCGCACCTGGCAGCCAGTACATGGAACAACCTCCTCCTGCCCCATCACTACAGCATTTCAGGAAAAAACTCAAGACCTGGATGTTCGATTGAAGACAACCGCGCAGCAGCCAAACTCTCCAGCGCCTCGTGAACCTCAAGGGTGATTTGCTGCGCTTTATAAATAATTGACTGACATGGTTTGCTGAGTTGCTGTTCAGATCACCATTGTCAGATGGATAATATGAATCACCTCGTTCTTGCACTCCTGCGTCTTGGATAGCACAGACATTACTGATGGGTAAGTGTTCTAGAAATCGTGTTAGTAAGTTCTGCACAGTGCCCGTGGCTTAGGGAATTTACCAGCAGTCTAAAATGCACTTTTGCAGATCAGCTTCCTATCCTGCATGGAGATGCCAATGGCATGTGCCAGATAGTCTGACTAACTTCTGTCCAACTTGGCTTAACTACTACTGAGATGCCGATTACTTGGTCTCATAGGTGTTCACTGCAGAAGGCCATTAGAAATGTATGAAAGAGGATAATTATTTCTAGTCCATGTTGGCATTTTGACGTGAGATTTTTTTTTACTAACCTTGCTTTCTACCTCTCTTTAGGTTGAGTGCCGGTGGCTTCCAGGTCTGAATTCTACTTCACCATTTCCCTAGATTTGAACCACCTACTTCTGCCTTTGGCATCATAATTGACATTAGCTTCTAATTTCTATTTTTGAGTAGTGGGTGAGGGCTGCTAGATATCACAGTAATAAAGTAAGTGATAATTTACAACTTCTTCTTAACATGTTGAAAATTCCCATAGATTGCGGACTCTGGTATGAAGTTAAGCAGCTGAAGACAACCATCAAGGAACTGAACAAGATTCAGACATAGCCCAACAAAAATGCTGCTCTATCACAAGCATTGCAGTTCTAAATGTAAACATTTAACCCCCCTTAGCAGGCCTTGCGGGTGATAACTCTCTTGGTAACCCACAAAGATAATGGCAATTCTCAGTGCACCATTCATTGTGCATTCCAGCCCAGTGGTTCAATATTGATAGGACCATGGTTGGATAAATAATACCAACTTGGTTGGCAATGCTGTGACTGATCCCACACTATGGCTCATAAAGAGTGAAACTGTACTGGTAAATTATCCTGCATTTATTAAAATCTCAAAATGTTCTATAGACCGGTCTAGGAATATACCAGAGACAGGTCCTGGTTAGATTTCCAATACAAGGTCATAGACATACAATGTCGTTAACAGGTTTTGGTAAATGGCTCAGGAAGTAAACTAGCTGAAATGTACTCAATGTGTCTTGTTTTGGCCTGGGTATGCCATGAGATAAAGAATGAACTTGCCAAAGTGGTCAAGCTTCCTTCCATGCAGCAATTAATACATTTACATATGGCAATCAGCTTGTAACTAGAGCAAAGAAAAACTGAGTGCAATAGTGATCAAAATCATGTACAACCATTTACCATTATTTTCCATCTAAACCTGTAACACAGCCCCAAGATGAAGCAGAAGAGCACGTACAATGACGTAACTTGCAAGGTTCAATTTCTCCTCAATTTCAGTTTAAGGGGCTTTATAAAGTATTGTAGAAAGTACGCAATTGATTGTGTGCTTGAGTGAATGGTGTTAGGCTGTATAAGGCTGGGGAGACCAAACCAGAGGACAATCGGGTATACATAAAAGGTTCCCCCAGTAGACTTGCCTCCTTAGTCCTGAAGGAATGTGTCCTGATACCACATACAGGTTGAGCTTCTTGCAGTGTTAAGCAATAGGTGATGCATGGTGATGCATGATATTATCCATCCGACAATTGTGATCTGAACAGCAACTCAGCAAACAAACAGTTGGGGTGAACAGAGCAATATCGACGAACACTCGGTCTCCGTTAGGTACCTATTTACCAAAGTAATTTTCTGTACATTCAATACAGAGTGCTCAGGGAGGGGAACAACAGTTCCACCCATGCTCTCCAAGCTCGGCAGATGGGTCCCATTGCATATAGATTGTCTTTGCAATAAGACTTCATATATTCTTCTTAGTCCAGCAAAAAACTGGGGTAACTCAATTACTTCACCAGGGCTTCGGAGTAAAAAAAAAAAAAAAACGGCATGGGACCCACATGGGTAAAAGAAGAAGCACTACAAGTTCCAAGACGCCACACGTTTGTGGCCACACCCACTGGGGCGGAGTTTGTGACTATTCAAAGGTAGCTTCGAAAACTGCTGAGCCGTTTACCTGACACCCTTCAGCCCATGATTAAGTGCCGCAAGAGCACGAAACGCGTCGGATGGTTGGATGAAATCTGAGCGAGGCATTGAGAGTTGCTGTACCGCTGCATTCTTCATTTATTAAAAGGCAGATACCTACCTCCTTGTGTGGACTCTCCTTTAACAGGCAAACCTTGTGAGTTGATATATATATATATATATATATATACACATACACACACACACACACACACTCATACAAACCGGTAATCAAAGTAGATCCATGTAGCATTCACAGTAATTGAGCGGCAGTGCACTGTGGAGTGCAGATTCGAAGAGTGTAAGCTGCCTAAACGACTTGTGCATGTGGCGTACTGAGTGAGAACTGATGAAGTCAGGGTTACACTGGTTTGGTGAAACACATGTTGGCTAGAACAAGATAACTTCAGACACTTGAATAAAGAAGACCTGACTCGGATGGACTAAGAATATTTGGAGTGTTATTTGGTGTGCTTGGGAAGATAATTTATAAACTCAGAAAATCATTTCTCCTAAAAATCACAAAATGGAAGGAAGCAAGGGGATGCAAAAGGATGTTGGGAGAAACATCTTCCTTTCAAGTGGAATTCAGACAACACCTTCAGAATGAATGAAAAGTGAGTCTGGTGGAACTCACAGCCCTATGCAACAGCATAAAAGTCTGTGAGGTGCGAATGGCTCGGGACAGTTTATGTGCTTGGCCGATGATACTGCAACGAGTAAAAAGCCGCCTTCCACAAAGGAAGTATCATATCAAAGGTGGCCCACGGTTCAAAAGGCTTGTATTTCTGCTTGGCCTAAACCAGTTTCAGTGCACACGGAATCCAGAGTAAGGAGCAAACATATGCAGTAGGTTCATTCATAAAATGTCCCTTGATAGCCCGATAAACTGTGCAGGGCTCCCCACGTCTGTTATAGTAGGCCCCAATGACTGTGTGATGGGGCCTGCAAGTATCCACCTCGAGCATCAGTAAGATATCCACTAGAAAGAGTGTTACTGGGGGTAACGCACAAGTTACTTACCTTCGGTAACGATATATCTGTAAGAAACAGTAGTTGGTGTTAGATTCCTTACCTTAGAATATCCCCAGGCGTCAGACTCGATCTGGAAAGTTGTGCGTAGCAGTACCCCTGCACGTCGGTAGGCGTCGTCTGCGGCTCCACATCCATCATCGGCATCGCCGGGATGACGTAGTCTGAGTACTTACACGTCGCCCTCGCGCGCGGACGTTAGTTCTGTCTGTACATAGCCTTCCACGCCAGGAACGCAGAATGGGGAGGATGGGTGGGGCGGCAAGGAATCTAACACTAACTACTGTTTCTTACAGATATATTATTACCGAAGATAAGTAACTTGTGCATCTGAAAGAAACAGGTTAGTGTTAGATTCCTTACCTTCGAATAGATACCCCAGCAATACCAACCCCGGTGATGGGTCTGCGAACCAAGATCACACCAGAAAGTCCCGGAGAACGGTACGGCCGAAAAACCCATCTCTTCGGACTTAGCTGTCCAGGCAGTAGTGTCTAGCAAACACGTGCAGCGAGGCCCACGTAGCAGCCTGACAGATGGAATGGGCGCGTAGCCCCACAGGAGGCTCCTTCTTGGCCAAAGAATAACAAACCTTGATGCACAAAACGACCCACCGAGAGATGGTCCGTTTGTGCACCGCTCGTCCCTTCTTAGGGACCACGTAACCAACAGAGAGCTGGTCGTCCACCCAGAACTGGCGTGTGCGGTCCAGATAAAAGGAGAGCGCACGTTTTGGGTCCAGACGGTGGAGACTCTCTTCCTCCTTCGAGGGATGCGGAGGCGGAAAGAGGGTGGGCAAGGTGATGGACTGCCAGATATGAAAGGCTGTAACCACCTTGGGCAGGAAAGAAGGACGAGTTCTCAAGACAACTTTGTCCGGATGGACAAAGAGGAAAGGAGGTATAGAAGCTAGAGCCTGGAGCTCACTCACTCTCCTGGCAGAGGTGATGGCAACCAGGAATGCAGTCTTAAGAGTGAGAAGACAAAGAGGGCAATTGTGAAGTGGCTCGAAAGCAGCACACATCAAATAGGTTAGAACAAGGTTCAAGCCCCACCGAGGCATCACAAAAGGAACAGGAGGAAACATGTGTGTGATGCCTTTAAAAGAATCTATTTATAACAGGGGACTTGAAAAGAGAAGGCTGATCCGGAAGCCTCAAGAAGGCTGAAATGGCAGAGAGGTAGCCTTTGATAGTGCCCAGAGCAGAGCCCTGCTGGGCAAGAGAAAGAAGAAAGAGGAGAACCTCTGAAAGGGGGCAGAAAGCGGATCCACAGCCTTTGCTGTGCACCATGCCACAAATTTGTTCCACCTGCAGGCGTATACCGATTTTGTGGAGGGACGCCTGGCTGCCAGAATCACATCACAGACTTCAGGAGGCAAGTCAAATGGCCTCAACTGTCGCCGCTCAATCTTCACCCATGTAGGTGGAGACTGGACAGGTTCGGGTGGAGGACCGTCCCCTGCTGCTGCGACAGAAGGTCCTCCTGAAGAGGCAGACGAATCGGGGGATTAACAGACATGCCGAGTAGCTCTGGATACCAATATCTTCGTGCCCAGTCCGGAGCCACAAGGATAACTTGGGCCCGGTCGCGCCTGATCTTCTTCAGCACTCTGGGCAGAAGTGGTATAGGCGGAAAGGCGTACAACAGACCGCAGCTCCACTCGCAACGAAAAGCGTCTACGAGCGAGTGCCACCATGGAAATTCCAACGCGCAGAACTGATGACATTGTGCATTCTCTTCTGTGGCGACTAGATCTAACCAACGCTCGCCCCACTGCTTTAAGAGGCCTTGTGCCACGTCCGAGTTCAGACACCATTCGTGATCCATCATGCACCGAGGCTGAGTTCGTCCGCCCTGGCGTTCAGGGAACCTGCCCGGTGTTGAACCACCAGGGTCACGCCCTGATGTACCAGCCACTGCCAGAGGCGCAGAGCCTCCTGGCAAAGGGTCCACGACCCCACCCCGCCCTGTTTGTTGCAGTACCACATGGCGGTGGTGTTGTCCGTGCTACACTTCCCCGGACAGAGGGAAGGAATGCCTTCAGTGCAAGACGGATCGCCCGCAGCTCCAGAAGGTTGATGTGGAGCCGGGACTCTACCGGAGACCAGAGGCCTCTGATCTCCGCCTCTCCCATGTGGCCCCCCCAGCCCTGGAGGGACACGTCCATAACAACTACGTGCTCCGGTTGGGGTAGGGAGAGGGATCTGCCGCTGACCCAATCGTGGTCCGTGAGCCACCACTGCAACTGTCTTGCAGTGCCCTCCGCGATCAAGACATGGTCGGGCAAGTTGCCCTGATGCTGGTCCCACTGAAACTTCAGGTCCCACTGCAGAGCCCGCATCCGCCACCAGGCGTGATGCACCAGAAGGATGCAGGAGGCCATCAGCCCCAGCGTCAACCTGACCGAGACTCGGGATAACGGCTAAAAGATCAGAATCAGAGCCTGAATATCCCGAACCCGCTGTTCGGGAGGATAAACCCGAAACTGCGCCAAGTCTAGAACCGCTCCGATGAAGAGAAGCTTCTGAGATGGACACAGGTGTGACTTCTGCACATTGATGGAGAACCCCAGCAGGTGCAGGAGGTCGGCCGTAGTCTGGAGGTGACTTACGACTGTTTGGGGCGAGCCCGCCTTCAACAACCAGTCATCGAGGTAGGGGAAGACTGAAACCCCTAACCTGCGCAGATGAGCTGCGACCACCGCCATCACTTTTGTTAACACCCGTGGGGCGCTAGTAAGGCCGAAGCGGAGCACGGTAAACTGAAAGTGCTCGTGGCCTACCGTGAACCGCAGGTAACGCCGGTGGGCCAGCAGGACGGGCATGTGAAAATAAGCGTCCTGCAAGTCCAACGCTACCATCCAGTCTCCCGGGTTCAGGGCAGCTAAGACCTGAGCCAGTGTCAGCATCTTGAACTTCTCCTTCCGGAAGTCCAAGATAGGGCGTAGGCCCCCTTTGCCCTTCTTGGGTACCAGAAAGTAGTAGAAGTAACAACCACACCCTACTTCTGGCCCAGGAACGCGCTCGATGGCCCCCTTGGCCAAGAGGGCTGCAACTTCCTCTTGTAGAAGCTTCAAGTGATCCCCCGACACGCGGTGGTACTGTGGTGGCATGGCTGGAGGGGACGCCTCGAAGGGGAGGGAGCAGCCCCTTCGGACAATTTACAGCACCCACCTGTCCGATGTGACAGTGGCTGGCAGGACGTGTGGGGGCGCCCCTTCCTTGGCCACGAAAGGGGCGAAAGGCAGCTGTTTGCTGGCGCGGGGCCGAGGCCCAAGGACTTGGCCGTAGCCCTGGAGTCCTTAAAGTGCTCAAGCGCATGGTCTGCGTTGTCGCCAAAGAGGCGACAGCCGTCAAACAGCATGTCCATAAGGGTGTTTTGGACAGTAGCCGAAAAGTTGGCGGACCTCAACCAGGCGTGGCGACGAATCGCCACCGTCGTTGTCTCTGCCCAGTGAGTCCGTGGTATCCAGCCCACATCGGATGGAATACAGTGCCGCATCTCGACCCTCTGCAAGGGCATGGGTGAGTTTAGTCCTGGCCCCCTCCGGACATTGTGGCAGCACGTCCGCGACCGTGTCCCACAGAGAGTGGGTGTAGCGGCCCAAGAGGCATGCGGTGTTAACTGACCGCAACCCCAAACTCAAGGAGAATACCTTTTCCCGTATTGCTCATACCTCTTGGATTTCCGATCGGGGGAAAAGTTGGGAATGCGGTCTGGGAGTTAGAGGCCTGGATGACCAGGCTCTCGGGGGTGGGGTGGGTGGACAGGAAGCAAGGGTCGCCCAGAGCTGGCGCCTGGCCACGTTCCTATCTACAGGCAGACCTGTAGCGGGCTTGGACCAAGTGCCCAGAAGAACGTCTGACAAGGCCTCATTAAAAGGCAGCAGAGGCTCGTCCGAGCTTGTCTGCGGTTTAAGGACCTCAGTGAGGAGGCTAGTCCTCACGGACGCGACGGGGAGCTCAAGGCCCAAGGCCTTGGCAGCCCGCATCCGCACCATACTATAGGCAGCCCCCTCCTCCGTAGCCACAGTAGGAGGGGAGACAAAACCAGTGTCGGGCGAAGTGTCCAGACCACTGGCCTCCCCAAGCTCACCTGTCCAGTCCTGAGAAGACTGACACTCACGTGCCAGAGGGTCCTCGGACCCCTCCCAATCCTCCTCGTCACCCATCACCTGGTACTCAGGTTCAAAGGATGGCGCCGGGTCGTAGAAGTAAAAGTCTCCCATCGGTGTCGAGAGCGGCACCGAGCAGCGCCGCTCCGACGCCGAACCTGAATCGAGGGTAGGACCGGGGACGGCATCGGGGGCGACACCCTAGGGGCCGGCGCGGTCGTGAGGTCGACCGGCGACGACCCCGATCCGGCGGGGCCCTGCGGCGTCGGGCC
The DNA here is from genome assembly GCF_964261635.1 of Lissotriton helveticus. Taxonomy (NCBI): domain Eukaryota; kingdom Metazoa; phylum Chordata; class Amphibia; order Caudata; family Salamandridae; genus Lissotriton; species Lissotriton helveticus. The sequence goes on from NC_136061.1 coordinate 357,964,230, forward strand.
GAAGCACCAGACGGCGCCGGGGCCGAAGCACCGAAGGAGCGAGCGACCTCATGGCCATGAGGCAGGACTCCATCTCCTCCGGCGTCGCGTTCTGCCCAGGAACCGGCGGGTATGGAGCAGCCCGTGACGCCTGCTGCTCCAGCTGAGCAGCGGGGGCAGTGTCACCCGAGCCACAGGGGCGGTGTTGCCCGAGCCGTGGGGCGGTGTCGCCCGAGACGCGGGGGCGGTGTCGCCCGAACCGCGGGGGCGGTGTCGCCCGAACCCCCAGCCACGTCGCGCAAGCGTCGGGGGGAGTCAGAAGAGCGATGGCGCCTCTTCGACTTCTTGTGCCTCTTACCCGAGGACTTCGAGCCCGAAGAATGATGACGACTACCGGAACTGTGGTGACTCCGGCCCCACGACAGGTCCCTCGACCTCCTTCCGGACGAGGACCTCGAGCGGCGCGGGGCTGACTGCCGGAGCTCGAGTCGGAGCAGGACTGGTCGTCGTGGTCGGGGCCCAGACAGTGAAGGCACCAGCGATGGGGGTCGGTAACCGACATCAGTCGGCTGCAATCGACGCAGGGTTTGAACCCGGGCATCCCTAGCGGCACCGTCTGAGTCGAGAGACTTCGAAAGATGATCAAAAAGGATCGAAAAAAATTAGTCAAAAATTGACTTGGGTACAGCTTCTTCCAGATCGGCGCTTGCTGGCGCGGAAAAAAGAAGAACTGACGTCAGCACGCGAGGGTGGCGTCTAAGTACTCCGGCGACGTCATCCCGGTGCCAACTACGCCGATGACGGATGCGGAGCCGCAGACGACGCCTACCGACGCGCAAGGGTACTGCTACGCAAAAGATTCCGGATCGAGTCTGACGCCTGGGGATATTCTAAGGTAAGGAATCTAATACTAACCTGTTTCTTTCAGATAGATCGGAATCATGCCCGAAAATCCCAGACTCGCTGCTCGGGAGGATAAGCCTGAAACTGTGCTGCATCCAGAACCGCTCCGAAGTAAAGGAGCTTGTGAGAGGGAATCAGGAGTAACTGCGGCAAGTTGATGATGAACCACAGCGAATGCAGAAGAACGCCCATAGTCTGGAGGTGGGAGACAACAGCCTAGGGCGAGCCCGCCTTCAACAACCAGTCGTCGAGATAGGGGAAGACCGGAACCCCTCATCGGCACAGATGAGCGGCGACCACCGCCATCACTTTCGTGAACACCCAACGGGCGCTGGTAAGACCAAAGGGGAGCATGGTAAACTGAAAGTGCTCGTGGCCTACTGTGAACTGTAGAGAACGCCTGTGAGCCGGCAGAACAGGGATGTGAAAATAAGTGTCCTGCAAGTCCAACACTACCATCAAGTCTTCAGGGTCGAGGGCAGACAAGACCTGAGTCAATGTCAACATTTTGAACTTCTCCAGTTGACGTTCCTGAGATCCAAGAAAGGACGCAGGCCCTTGTCCTTCTTGAGCACCAGAAAGTAGTGGGAATAACAACCACGACCTACTTCTGGGGAACAAACTTGCTCGATGGCTCCCTTTGCCAAGAGAGCTGTAACTTCCTGGTTGAGAAGGGCCATATGATCCTCCGACATGCAAAGGAATTGAGGTGGCATGGATGAGGGGTAGTCTTGAAGGGGAGGGAGTAGCCTCTTCGGACTATCTGCAAAACCCACCTGTCCGACGTGATGTTGAGCCAGTGGGGGAGGTGATGGCGAATCCTGCCGCCCACTGGCGAATGGAGTCCCTGAAAGGTCGGACTAGGAGGGCTGGGAGGCTGCTGCAGATAGGGCGCTGGTGGACTGGCCCGCCCGCTGGCCCCCAGACTCACGACTGTGGATCCCAAGCCCCGGCCGTGCCGTAAAGCTGGACAGCTTGCACAGGCATGTGGCTCTGGACGGAACGTGGCGGATCACCCCTTCGGTAGCCACGAAATGGGCAAAAAACAGACTGCACGGGGCAAGAGATAGAAGCAAGGCCCAAGGACCTGGCCATAGCACTGGAGTCCTTAAAGCGCTTGAGCGCATTGTCTGTTTTGTCGCCAAACAAGCGACAGCCATCAGAGGGCATGTCCAAACGTGTTAGTGGCCTAAGTACATGCTAATAATTCTTTCTTGATAGTTGAGTAATTGAATTTTGAATCACGAAGTGTTCTTGAGGCGTATGATACAACATATTCACCTCCTTTGTCCTTTTGCGTCAGTACAACTCCCAGTCCTACATTACTTGCATCCACACAAACTATGCATTCTTCTCTCACAACATAAGGTTTCAAAAATGGTGCATCAACAATTCTATTCTTGAGAGTAACAAATGACTCTTGTTGATCTTTCCCCCATACATACTTAGCATTTTTTTTAACAGCAAATGTAGAGGATGAACAATAGTAGAATCATTTGTACAAATGTTCCATAAAATTCAGTTAGACCTAAAAATGACAATAGTTATTTCGACATTGGAGTAGGAGCATTAGTAATGCTTTGTACATGATTGAGTTTGGGTTTAATTCCTTCACTAGAGATTTTGTGACCAAGATATTCAACCCTACTTTGTCTAAATTTACATTTTGAAAACTTTAATGTAAGACCTTTTTCTTGAATATATTTCAATACTGAATCTAAATTCTTGTCATGTTCTTCAAAATTACTTCTAAAAATTAAAATATCGTCTTGAAAAGCGATAGCTCCCTTACAGTCTTCCAATAGTTCTTATATTAAGCGTTGAAAAAAGGAAGCTGCACTGGCTAAGCCATATGGCATGCGTAAAAACTGAAACATGCCTTCAGGAGTTACAAAAGCAGTTAATTTCTTGGAATCGTCATGTAACTCTACATGGTGATTACAAGATCAATTGTGGAAAAAACAACAGCACCAGATAACGTGGAAATTAATTCATGAATATTGGGGAGGGTGTTTGTCAATCCATATTTCTTTATTTAAACTGCAGAGAACCACACATAAACGAAGACCTCCTGTACCCTTAAGTGATAAAACTATGGTAGAAACTCACGGAGTAGATTCGATAGGTTCGATTATTTGTTTCTGAACCAAATCCTTTAACATATTTTTAAGTTTGGTCCTGTAAGCCAAAGGTACATTTCTGACTTTGTGTCTAACAGGAATGGCTTCGTCATTAAGAATGATTTTATGTTTAAAATTGGTGTATTTGCCTAATGTATTATCAAAAACTTTAGGATAGGTGTCTTTGATTTTATTGACATATGTCTCATTAATAGTAGACACAGCACTCACAGAAGGAGAAGCATTGGGATCTAATTTTATACCCAATTCTTGTTGATGTGGCCACCCTAAAATTGATACACCTTTCTTTGCGACATACACTTTACCTCATGTACTTCTACCTTCAAATTCAATATTTGCCCCAAAAAAACCTAAATCAATTTTGTGTCCTGAATACCCACCAGGTTGAATATCAGGAAGAAACAATCTTTGCGCACTCCAAAGTTCATTAAACTATTTTTTTCCAATAATAGTGTACCAAGAACAAGAATCTACCATCAATTGAATTGGTTTCTCGTCAATAGCTGCAGTGCATGAAGGACATTTCTTTTGTTTGGACTTGTTAACAGAGAGTATACAATTTATTTCATGAAGAACTTCTTTCTCGTGAGAAATGTAATTAACTTTCTGTGTAGAACGACATACATTACTAAAATGTCCCTTTTTTTGCATTTCATACACACTTTATCCCACGCAGGACATCCTTTATAATTACCAACATGGTTGGCGCTGCCACACCTATAGCAAACAACTGTATTCCTTTTAAAATAAGACATTCTCAAAACTTTTCTTTTCAACATTTTTGTTAACAAAACTTTTTTGATTAGAATTAGTACTCGTTTGACCTCTAACTAAAGAAACTTCAGGCTCCATGTTTTGTACTTTTGAGGTTTGGTTTCTAATCTGTGTTACAAATCTTTCAGATTGTTCGATTCCTTTCGCAATATTTATGACAGTACTAAGAGAAGATTCAGTACCCAACCAAAGTCTTTCTTGCATTTTTTTGCTTTTGTTTTTCATCATTATTTGATCCCTAAGAACTTGTTCGTAAGAAATAGTTTCAAAAGCACAAGAACAAGCTAAGGAATGCAAAGCAGAGACGCAGTCTTCTGTAGATTCTTCCACTTTTTGGGCACATGAATAGAATTTGAACCTTTCCATTACTGTGTTGATTTTTTTATCCAAAACGAATCTTCATCTGTCTAGTTGCTTTCTCAAAAACATCAATATCACCAGTATCTTCAATAGGGGACACATTGTCAAATTCTTTAATACCTGCACCACCTAAACAATGTCTAAGAAGAGCTAGTTTCCTTTTTTTTAGCAGAACAACCATCTTTTTCCAATACGTCTACATATGCCATAAACATAGGAAACCAAAGGTCCCATTCAATGTTTGGTTCACCTGCCACTTGGAAGAAATGTGGAGTTGCAGCAATGTAAGCCATTGAAACTAGCAATTAAACAAAAGTATAAAATAAAATGACTAATAAATAGGAAATTGTAGATAAAAACCTCCAAATATTTATTTATTTATTTAATGGTTTTGTAAAGCGCGTAGTAACTCAAAGAGCATCCCAGCGCTGACCTGATTCTCCAAGGGTTTCAGCTGTCTGATCAACTTATGTCTGCGGGAAAAGGAGGGTCTTTAGGGTTTTTCTAAACTGGAGGTAGTTCGGTTCTGTCCTGAGTTTTCGTGGTAGATGGTTCCAATGTTTTGCCGTGTGAACCGAGAAGCGACGGCCACCGGTCTTGGCTTTTCTAACTCTCGGGACTGCGATAAGATTTTCTGCACCGGACCGGAGGTCTCTCTCCGCTTTGTATGGGATTAGGAGTTCTTTGAGAAGGGGGGGACCGTTATTGTTGAGGGTTTTATGGGCCAGGCAGAGGGCCTTGAAGACGACCCTTTCTCTGACTGGGAGCCAGTGGAGGGATTTAAGAGCCGGCCTGGCGGAAGATCTTCCTGGTGTGCCCGTGAGTAGGCGGGCGGCGGCGTTTTGGACTTTTTGCAGTGAGTTCAGGGTGGCTTCAGGGGCTCCCAGGTAGATGGAGTTACAGTAATCTAATCTTGCCAGGATTAGACCCTGAATGAGGAGCCTCCTTGCGGTCTCAGGGAGTAGGGGGAAGACCTTCCTGCAGGCTCTGAGTAGCCCAAAACATGTCCCTGCCGTTTTTTTAGCCTGGGTTTTAAAGCTCATATCCTTCTCAATCCACACACCAAGGCTCTTGATCTCTTCCTTGGGTGTAGGAGGGTCACCTTGGTAACTAGGCCAAAGGTGAGATGGTAGAGAGAGCCCCTTGTGGCCCATCAAGAGGATCTCGGTCTTGGACCCATTCAGTTTAAGTGAGGAGAGGTTCATCCATCGGTGGACTTCGGAGAGGCAGCTGTGGAGATCCGATGGGGCGTGGTGGGGATGTGAGAGGGTTACGACCAGCTGAGTGTCGTCGGCGTAGTTGATAATTGACACGCCGAACGAGCTGACCCTCTTCTCCAGTGGGGCCATGTACACGTTGAACAACGTGGGGCTCAAGGATGAGCCCTGTGGTACTCCGCACCGGAGGGGGAAGGTGGATGAGCAGCTGTCATTTTCCCGCACATGAAAGGAGCGTCCTGATAAAAAGGATTCTAGCCATTTCAGGGCCGTACCCTTTAGTCCGATCTCTCCCAGTCGATGGATTAGGGTTGGGTGGTCTACAGTGTCGAAGGCCGCACTGAGGTCCAGGAGGATCACTGCCACTGATCCTCCTGTGTCCAGAATGCTTCTGGCCTTCTCTACCGCTGCCAGGAGGGCGATGTCCGTGCCCTGGCCTGGACGAAACCCTGTCTGGGAGACCGCTAGGAGGTTGTTGCTTTCTAGGTAAGACGATAATTGTTTGTTTACCAGCTTCTCTGCGATCTTGCTGTTTCCAGGAAGGAGGGATATGGGCCTGTAGTTGGTGAGGTCCCGCGGGTCTAAGGAAGGTTTTTTTAGTAGACCTTTGACAGCTGCCGTTTTCCAGCTGGGGGGGACTATGCCCTCCGCGAAAGAGGAGTTGATCAGGGCCGTAAGGGGGGGGATGATGGTGCTCGACACTTTTTTTAGGAAACGGAGGGGTGCAGGGTCGAGGGGGGAGCCACTTTTAATTGAGGCCAGCGTTGCTCCTACTTCTTCCGTTGTTACGGGGCCGAAGGCATCCAGGAAGGGTTGGGGGTGAGCTAGTGGCAGAGGAGGATAGGTAGAGGTGGCAGTGAGATCCTGCTCTGTGTGGGCTTGATCGGGGGGGGGGGTATGGTAAGAAGAATTTTTTGAATCTTTTCGTCAAAGAAGGTGGCTAAGTTGTTACATTTAGTTTCAGCTTCTTTGGGGTCGAGGGGTTTGAGTGGGGGGTCAGGGGCGTGGAGGAGTTCTTTAAGAACTGAATAGGTTTCATGGGCCGAGCAAGCGGCGTTTTTAATTCTGTTCTCGTAGAAGCTAGTTTTGGTGTGACGGAGCTCTTTTTTGTAAGTTTTTACAGAGGAACGGAATGACTCTTTTTGTTCCATGGTTTTTTCCTTCCTCCAGATACGTTCATTCCTTTTGCAAATCTTGCGAAGAAGGTTGAGTTCCGGGGTGTACCAGGGTGAGGGATTAACTCTCTTGATGTATTTCAGAGAGTGGGTTTTAGGCAGAATGGCGTCGAGCGATTGGGTAATCCAGGTACTGATAATGATGGCAATAATGAAAAGGTGTGCGCATCACCGTAGATAGTACCTGCAAATGATGAAGACAATGATGAAAAGGTGTGCGCATCACCGTAGTGCGCCAGCAAACACCAACACAAAATACAAATGTACACTTGAAGATTAATAGCACATACGTAATCTATGCGCTAGTATCGAGGTTCCAAAAAAACCCGGCTAAAACGCTCAGGCAGTATAAATGTAACCGGGTGATCCTGCATCAGTGATATTAGATTGAAAATACATTCAAGATGGTGGCACGTAGATCACGTCAATCGCGTTGCGTGACCTCGCAATATCCCAGAATGCTTTGCCGGATACAATGAGCGTGGAGACAGAACGCTGGAGCCGTGTTTACCGTGGAGGCAGAATGTTGAAGCCGTGTTTACCAATGAAATTAGGTTGTTGGTGAGTGGCGCAAGCAGGTAACTAGCGTAACTTTGTAAAATATAGAAAAAGTCACTTTTTGAGCTACTAAAACACTAACTCACAAGCAATATGATGTAAAAGACTGGAAGAAGCTACAGTTTGAAACCAACGGTAACATTTCTAAAGCTGACAGCGGTAACACTTTAAGGGCTCATAAGGTTCCTTAACAGATACAAGTGAATGCTGTTGTAAATTCTTTATATCTTCTTTCTCCCAATCGTCGCCAAATTCAATGTAAAAATGAAGACAGAGATGAAATAGGTTCTGAAATGAAGATTTATTTAGGTGATAACAGCTTAACAACCACTCAGGGGAGGTGGTACCAGGAGCTGCCATCCAACTCCAACCGTCCCCCCGATTCTCCCTTGCCCTCGCATTCCATGACCTACTCCCATTCTAACCATGACATGAATTAGAATACTGCAGTGCCCTGCCGGGCAACGACCACCTGGACACAGACATCTGCCGCGTGACAGCTTGTGCACGGCTCCTCGTCTTTCTCACTGTCGTCTGGTCATCACAGCTGCAGCGACAAGGTCACGGTCTTCACTTCTGAACCTCCGTCCATCGATTGGCATTGTGCTTCCGTGCCTCCTGATCACCTCCAAGTGGCACAGACTTTGTACCTTATGCTTGCAGGTTCTTCCCCTCCAGAATCCACCCTTTGATTCCACCGGAATCACTCGCCATCTTCTCCAGAAGCATCTTCTTTGAGGTCTCCCATTGCGGTCTATGGCAGGTTCCGACGTCACTACACACTTATGCACCTGGCTTCTCTGCTGCAGGTAGCTTGGTTCATGGGGCATCCACGGGTAGGGTAACCAACCTTCTGGCCTCCAAAGGGTTTCTTCTGGGACCTCCGGGAAGGGCCCTTCTTTAAATCGGCAACTTCTCCATTGACTTTCAATGGGCACGCTGCTGTTTTCCCACTCTGAACACAGCCTCCTTTGGGGTCCTGGGTACTTACCTTGGGTGGTTCCTTGTGTCCCCGGCTCCTCTGGGACTTCTTGTCCAAGTCCAGTTCTCCTTTGCAGTTAGCATTCCACTTTCTTAATATATGGTTTGGTCTCCCCTTGGAGACCAGTGTATATTTGTGCTACCTACCTGATTATTGAAAAGTATTCTTGTGCATTGTGTTGATATTTTCGAGTAGGAGATATTTTTATAAACACTGTGTGGTTCTTTTTCATCTAACCTACACCACAGATTAAGGTTGGCTGACACTCCTTCAAAATAAGCCTGAAGGCTGCTCTCAACAGCTATCACTCAGAGCATTCAAAGATTATCAAAGACCACTAAAATCACCAAAAGGGTATCTGGATAAGTGCAAGGTGCTTCACTTAAATAAGTGTGCACCATATACTAAGTCAGCCTCCTACAGGCAGTCTGATTGGAGAACAAATGGTCAATTGGAGAAGCTTGAGATGCCAGACTCTCCTTGCCCAGTCTGGAGCCACAAGGAGGACTTGGGCCCGATCAGTCCTGATCTTCTTGAGCACTCAGGACAGGTGTGGTATGGGCGGTAAGGTGTATTGGATGCCTGTGCTCCACTTGAGGCCAAAAGCCTCTCAGAGCCACCTTAGAAACGCCAGCATGCGAAATTGCTGACATTGCGTGTGTTCCACGCAGGCCAACAGATTTAACTAAGGTTCTCCCCACTGTTGAAAGGGACAATGTGCCACCTCAAGATGGAGATGGAAATCTTGTCCCGCTACGCACAGACAGCTGAGTTTGTCCTCCCTGGTGCTAAGGGAACTTGCCAGGTGTTGAACCACCATGGATATGCCATGCTGTTCCAGCCATGTCCAGATACACAGGGCCTCTTGACAAAGGGTCCACAGACCGACACAGTTTGTTGAAGTACCACATGGCGGTGGTTTTGTCAGTGAAAACTTGAACCAGATTTCCCCTGATTGAAGGAAGAAAGGCTTTCAATGCCAAACGAATCTCTCAGGGCTTCGGCAAGTTGACGTGGAGTCCGGATTCTGCCGGAGACCAGAGTCCTCTGATCTCCACCTCTCCCAGATGGCTGCCCCCATCCCAGGAATGACACGATCTGTCACTACCGTGTAATCTGGCTGGGGATGGAAGAGGGGTCTGCCTCTGACCCAATCGCAGTTGGCTAGCCATTACTGCAAGTCCTGTGTACTTCCCTCCGAGATCTGGCCAATGTTACAGAGATCCCCATAATGCTGCGCCCACTAGAACTTCATGTCCCACTGCAGAGCCAGCACATGCCAACTGGCATGTGTCAGAATCAGGATGCTCAAGGGTCTGAGGCCCAGCAGCCTCAGAGTCAGTCTCACCAAAATATAGAACAGAGGCGGAGGAAATATCCTTGAATCGCCATTCGGGAGGATAAGCCCAAAACTGCAGTGTCCAGAACAGCTCAGAAGAAAAGGGAGCATCTGAGAAGGGGTCAAATGTGACTTCAGCACGTTAATAGTGAACCCCAGCAGATGTAGGAGGTCCACCACAGTACAGAGGTGTGAGACGACTGCCTGAGTCGAGCCTGCTTTCAACAGCCAGTCGAAATAGGGGTAGACTGGCACTCTTGATCTCGGCATATGAGCTGTAACCACCACCATCACCTTGGTCAACACCCAAGGGGTGCTGTAAGGTCAAAGGGTAGCACTGTCAAAGGGTGCTTGTGGCCTACCTTGAACCGCAGGTAACGTCTGTTGGCAGGCAGGAAGAGGATGTGGAAATAAGCGTCCTGCAAGTCCAAAGCTACCATCTAGTTTCCCGGGTCCAGGGCAGACAAGACCTGAGCCTGAGTAAGCATCTTGAACTTATCCTTATTGAGGAAGTAGTTGAGGGCTTGCAGATCTAGGATAGGGCAAAGAGCCTTGTCCTTTTTTGGGACCATAAAGTAGCGATAATAACAACCACAGCCCATTTCTGGTGCCGGAGCAGTCTCTATGGCTCCCTTGGACAAGAGAGTCATGCCTTCCTTCTGAAGCAAAGTTAGGTGCTCATCCATCAGCCGGTCAAAGGTTGGAGGCATGAAGGGAGGCATAGTCTAGAAGGGGAAGGAGTAGCCCTTTCGAACTATCTGAAAACTCACTTGTCCGAAGTGATGCTCTGCCAGTTGTGGAGGTGACGGCTAATCAGACCAACTGGCCACCCATGATTAGGAAGGGCAAGAATTGAAAGGTTTGGAGGCTGAGGCTGCGGGGGTGGGGGTGTCTGGCGCGACCTCTGGATGCCAGAACCACAGGGTCATAACAAGTCACGCCCCTCGGCTGTGCGGAAGTTGCTAAACTTGTGATGTTTTGTGACTTGGGTATGACTGGCGCGCCTGAAAGCCTCTTTCATAGCTACGAAAGGCAGAAGGGGGTTGTGTGGCCACTGAGAGGCCCAAGGACTTGGCTGTAGCCCGTGAGCCATTAAAGTGCTCAAGCGCCATGTATGCCTGGTCTCCGAAGAGTTGTGTGCCATCAAAGCGCACGTTCATTAGAGAGGGTTGGACATCCCCTGAAACAACCAGAAGTTCCCAACCAGGCGTTTCCATAGAATGGCAAACTTTGCTGCATCTCTCCAGTCCGAAACTGCTTGGGAAAGGATGGCCCTGGCCTCCTTCGGGACCTGTGGCAGCACTTGCGCAACCGTTTCCAACAGGAGTGAGAGTAACTGCCCAATGCACAAGTTACTTACCTTCGGTAACGATATATCCGTAAGAAACAGTAGTTAGTATTAGATTCCTTACCTTACAATATCCCCAGGCGTCAGACTGGATCCGGAAAATTTTACGTAGCAGTACCCCTGCACGTTTGTAGGCATCGTCTGTGGCTCCGTGTCCGTCGTCGTTAGCGCCGGGATGACGTCGTCAGAGTACTTAGACGCCGCCCTCGAGCACTGATGTCAGTTCTTATACACAGCTTTTCCGCGCCAGAAACGCAGAGCCATGATAAAGACCAACACTGGTGCCATGAAAGGGGATGACCTTAACCCTAGATATCGGTTCGCAGAAGGGGGAGGATGGGTGGGCGGTAAGGAATCTAATACTAACTACTGTTTCTTACAGATATATCGATACCGAAGGTAAGTAACTTGTGCATCTGAAAGAAACAGGTCAGTATTAGATTCCTTACCTTAGAATAGATATCCCAGCAATACCAACCCCGGTGGTGGGCCTGCGAACCAATGATCACACCAGAAAGTCCTGGAGAACGGAACGGCCGAAAAAGCCATCTCTCTGGACTTGGTTGTCTAGGCAGTAGTGACTTGCGAACGTGTGCAGCGAGGCCCACGTAGCTGCCTGACAGATGTCCTGCAAGGGGAGTCCACGACCCAGGCTAGTGGTAGCCGCCGTGGCCCGAGTGGAATGGGCACGCAGCCCCATAGGAGGCTCCTTTTTAGCCAAACAATAACAAGCCTTGATGCACAAGACGACCCATCGGGAAATGGTTTGTTGTGCACCGCCCGTCCCTTCTTAGCGCCCACGTAACCAACAAAGAGTTGGTCATCCACCCGGAACTGGCGTGTGAGATCCAGATAGAAGGAGAGCGCACATTTTGGGTCCAGACGGTGGAGCCCCTCTTCCTAGGGATGCGGAGGCGGAAAGAAGGTAGGCAAAGTGATGGACTGCCCGGTGTGGAAGGCTGTGACTACCTTGGGCAGGAAAGAGGGTCGAGTTCGCAACACAACTTTGTCCGGATGGACAGAGAGGAAAAGAGGTTTAGAAGTAAGAGCCTGGAGCTCACTCACTCTCCTGGCAGAGGTGATGGCAACCAGGAATGCAGTCTTAAGGGTAAGAAGACGAAGAGGATAGTTATGAAGTGGCTCGAAGGGAGCGCACATCAGATAAGTCAGAACTAGGTTCAAGTCCCACTGAGGCATCACGAAAGGAACAGGAGGGAACATATGAGTGATGCCCTTCAAGAACCTATTTACAATTGGGGACTTGAACAAAGAGGGCTGACCAGGTGGCCTTAAGAAGGCGGAAATGGCAGAGAGGTAGCCCTTGATAGTGCCCAGAGCAGAGGCCTGCTGGGCAAGAGAAAGAAGAAAGAGGAGTACCTCAGAAAAAGGGGCAGAGAGAGAATCCACAGCCTTTGCTGTGCACCATGCCACAAATGTAAATGTAAATGTAAATGTACAGGAATTTATATAGCGCAAATCACCGAGCGGTTTCTAAGCGCTTGCTTAGGGAACCCGTCCTGGTATTCCCCTGTGAGATAACCCCGGCAGGGTATCCGCAAGGTGAAAGCCAGGCATCCCGCCGCGAGGGGCCGTTGTGGAGATTAAGCAAGCTATTGCCCAGAGTCGCAGAGTGTGAACCCGTGAATCGAGTAGGCACCGGAGCGAGAATTGTCGAGTCCATGGACATTTTAGGACTCAAGACCCCGCCGAGCCGGGAATTGAACCCTGGTCCCGGGCTGACCCCTGCTTCCAGGTCTGCCTCCTCTAACCAGTGAGCCACACTGTGTTCCACCTGTAGGCGTATACCGACTTTGTGGAGGGACTCCTGGCTGCCAGAATGACATTACAGACTTCAGGAGGCAAGTCAAATGGCCTCCGCCGGAGACCAGAGTCCTCTGACCTCCGCCTCTCCCATGTGGCCCCCCCAGCCCTGGAGGGACGCGTCCGTCACAACTACGTGCTCCGGTTGGGGTAGGGAGAGGGATCTGCCGCTGACCCAACTGTCTTGCAGTGCCCTCCGAGATCAAGACGTGGTCGGACAAGTTGCCCTGATGCTGGGCCCACTGAAACTTCAGGTCCCACTGCAGAGCCCGCATTCACCACCGGGCGTGATGCACCAGAAGGATGCAGGATGCCATCAGCCCCAGAAGCCACAGCGTCAACCTGACCGAGACTCGGGATAACGGCTGAAAGATCGGAATCAGAGCCTGAATATCCCGAACCCGCTGTTTGGGAGGATCAAACCGAAACTGTGCCGAGTCTAGAACCGCTCCGATGAAGAGGAGCTTCTGTGAGGGACACAGGTGCGACTTAGGCACATTGATGGAGAACCCCAGCAGGTGCAGGAGGTCGGCTGTAGTCTGGAGGTGGCTGACGACTGTTTGGGGCAAGCCCGCCTTCAACAACCAGTCGTCGAGGTAGGGGAAGACGGAAACCCCTAACCTGCCCAGATGAGCTGCGAGCACCGCCATCACTTTCGTGAACACCTGTGGGGCGCTGGTAAGGCCGAAGGGGAGCACGGTAAACTGAAAGTACTCGTGGCCTACCGTGAACCACATGTAACGCTGTTGGGCCGGCAGGACGGGGATGTGAAAAGAAGCATCCTGCAAGTCCAATGCTACCAGCCAGTCTCCCGGGTCCAGGGCAGCTAAGACCTGAGCGAGAGTCAGCATCTTGAACTTCTCCTTCCGGAGGAAGCCGTTGACGTTCCGCAGGTCCAAGATAGGGCGTAGGCCCCCTTTGCCCGTCTAGGGAACCAGAAAGTACTGGGAGAAACAACCACACCCTACTTCTGGCCCAGGAACGCACTTGATGGCCCCCTTGGCCAAGAGGGCCGCAACTTCCTCTCGCAGAAGTTTCAAGTGATCCCCCGACACACAGTGGTTCTGTGGTGGCATGGCTGGAGGGGTCGCCTCGAAGGGGAGGGAGTACCCCCTTCGGACGATTTGCAGCACCCACCTGTCCGATGTGATGGAGCGCCAGTGGAGGAGGTGATGGCGAACTCTGCCCCCCACTGGCATCGAATGGGCTTGAAAGCTCGGACTAGGAAGGCTTTGAGGCAGATGCTGCGGGGGTAGATGTGGACTGGCTGCACCGTTGTCCCCTGTTACCGCCGCGACGGTAACCACTTCTGCCGCAGCGCTGGATGGTAGTCTGCGGCCCGTGGCTGGCAGGACCTGTGGGGGTGCCCCTTCCGTGACCACGAAAGGAGCCCTGGGCAGAAGATTGCTGACGCGGGGCAGAGAGGCCCAAGGACTTTGCCGTAGCCCTGGAGTCCTTAAAGCTTTGCAGCGCACTATCTGCCTTACCACCGAAGAGGTGGCAGCCATCGAACGGCATGTCCATAAGGGTGTTCTGGACATCGGCCGAAAAGTTGGCGGACCCCAGCCAGGCGTGGCGGCAAACCGCCACAGACGTGGAAATCGCTCTTCCTAGCGAGCCCGTGGTATCGTCCACATCGTATTGAATACTGCGCTGCGTCTCCATCGCAGTTTTGTAAGATACATCTAATTTGTAATGTATATATTGAAACAGGGTACCTATGAATGCAACAAAAATTCATAAAAATAATTTGGTTATACCCTATTTTTTAGTTTTGTTTTGGATTTGCATTGGGTCTATACAGAGCAATTAACATTGCAACTTGAGAAATCATCTTGTGAATTAAAGTTGTACGCTTGAATTACTCGTTTTTACCCGACAGAACTACAGTAGATGTTGAAAGCAGGTCAGAATCTGGAGAGGTATCCAGTCCGTTGGCCTCACCCAATTCCTCATACCAGACCATTTCCTGGTAAGGTTGGTCTTGTGAAGGGTTACGCAATTCCTCTAAAACTTTATCCATTCATAACCCTTCAGAATAAAGCTGAGTAAATGACTTAGACCTAAGAGTTCTGTCGGCACCAGTATTGGCACCGGTCCAGATCGTTGGGCATCAAAATGAGGCTGAACCCCTTTGCGTCTAAGGGGCCCGAAGGCGCACTGGTAGAGTCAGGCCGCCCAAACATGAGGCGCATGGCATGATCAAATTCTTTAAGCTGGGTGGAGGTCGCTACAGCTCCCGGAAAGGCAGGGAAGTGCGGAGCCAACCCAGGTGCAGGTTCAGGATCAGAAAACAAGTTCTAGTACAACAAGACTCCTCCGTTGTGTCAGCTGATGGACAAGGAGAAGTCAAAGCGCGCTCGACTTCGAGGGTGCTACCTAATAGCTGCTGCAGAAAAAAAAACTAGGTCAAGACTGGCGTTTGGGGAGAATTCAAAAGACGAGGAATCAGAAGTATCTATCAGAAAGGTTGATCAAAATATTTATCCAGAGAAAAGCAAAACCAGGTTTCCAATGCATGCTTGGCTTTAGGCCGGATCATAGATGAACCCAGATCAAGATATATGTTTTTGCTTTTAATTGGAAATCCATCTTTGGCTTGGCACTTTAACTAAATTACAGAGCAGTTTAAGTTTGGTAAGTTCCAGAGAAACATGCAATGTTCCGTAGAATACAAACTGGCCGATACTAAATGGCAAAGAAGGATTAGTTACTTACCTGTAATCCTAGTTCTCTTCCAGGGGTATCCTCATCAAAGTCATAAGCATTAGAATATTCCCGCCCATGTGCCGGATCCCGGAAACAATATATTATATGTGTCCCACATATACATATATATATATATATATATACACACATATATATATATATATATATATATATATATATGTGTATATATATATATATATGTGTATATATATGAAAATAAGCAATTGCAGCCAAATAAACAGTAGAGCTGAATTATGCTGTAAAGAATTTCCACCATACATGAACATTTGCATTAGAAACATGAGAAACAACACCAAAGATTGTTTAGAAACTGTTTTAATGCTTAGAAAGCAGTAGAAATTCTTATAACACACTGAAAGCATAGAAAGCTCCCATGCTGCATTGCAAACACACAGTCTAAAAAGACTGAAAAGCTAACCTGTAGCTGCATACAACAAAAAACTGACACCGTGCCTTTAAGGCACCCATGACCCCCAGCTTCCCATCATGCCTCAGGGGTGGCAGTTAGGTCAGTTGTTCTTTTCGGATACTGAAAAAACCAAGTAACAAATAGGTTAACAATATCTCTTTATTAAAGAATATCCTTTGCCCGGGGAGGCCGGAGGGTTGCTTATGACTTTGATGAGGATACCCCTTGAAGAGAACTAGGATTACAGGTAAGTAACTAATCCTTCTCTTCCGAGTCCATCCGAGATCAATTGGTACAGAGCCATCTAGAAAAAATACCTTCCAAAACGAACAGCTTGAAGAATATGAAAGGTTTTTTCCCCTGTCACAAATGTAAAGTGTGTTGTAACAGCAAAAGAGCGCTTACATATACTATTCAAGACACTGGTATGGTCAAAAAAATCAACAAGTTTATTACTTGTAGTACACCGTACGTGGTGTATTGTCTCGTTTGCCCTTGCGGGCTGCGTTACATAGGCAGCACGGTGCATCCATTTAAAATTCGGATATTAGAGCACATAAGTGCAATAGACAAGGTGGACCAAGCCTATCCGGTCGCAAGACACTTTGCGGAAAAACATAAAAGTGATCGGAACCAGTTACTCTGTTTTGGACTTGATTTAGTCCCTGACAATATCAGAGAAGGGGATAGACTGAAGAAACTTCAAAGACTGGAATCGAGGTACATTATTGACCTCCAGACCAACACACCTTGGGGTATGAATAGTGGCGAAGACCTGATGGTTCATACTGGTACATAAACAATCAGTAATAATATATGATGAAATTGCAAAGGAAGTGACTGTGATATCGATTTGTATATATGTATAATTGTATATATGTATATAAGGAAGAGTGTTTTGAGGCTAATTTGGATGAGATAACGCTTTCATTTAAGATTAATTTGTGACTTTGAAATTTTATTTAAAGTTATAAGATGTGCCTTGGTGGGTTCCAAAACTGCAAACATGAATTTGATAAGATGAAATGACTAATGATGTACGAAATATGAAAAAAGTACACAAATGTTAATATATATAAAATGATATGCTAATGGTTGATGTACTTTGAAAACAGACTTGAATACCATCTAAGGGAGGATAATGGCCGATACACGGCTTTATCTTTGTTTGAAAACCAGGTAACTTAATTTGAAATACTCAAAATTGTATGTGTGGGATGATGGTAAATTACTTACATCTCACAACTTGAGTTTACTTGGGTTAATGAGTGGATAAAATGTATGTGAAATTGTACAACATACATAGGATTGATTATATCTATGGTAATATGTACCACTCCAAGATGGCGCTGATGAATGTCAGCAAGCCACAAGTCCTTCCTTTATGGCGGGGATAATGTGTTTAAAAACATGCCGATGTCTAGTGGCCACTGACATCGAGAAAGGCTGTGTGCCGAAACGCGAGCGCGTCTGTCTGTCTGTTGTAAATAAAGCAACCTTGGGAAAATCAACCCCGTGAGTGTGGAGAATTCTTTGACAAAGTAAGGAAGAATTGGAGCTTAATATATATATATATAAAAATAAGCAATTGCAGCCAAATAAACAGTAGAGTTGAATTATGCTGTAAAGAATTTCCACCATACATGAACATTTGCATTAGAAACATGAGAAACAACACCAAAGATTGTTTAGAAACTGTTTTAATGCTTAGAAAGCAGTAGAAATTCTTATAACACACTGAAAGCATAGAAAGCTCCCATGCTGCATTGCAAACACACAGTCTAAAAAGACTGAAAAGCTAACCTGTAGCTGCATACAACAAAAAACTGACACCGTGCCTTTAAGGCACCCATGACCCCCAGCTTCCCATCATGCCTCAGTGGTGGCAGTTAGGTCAGTTGGTCTTTTCGGATACTGAAAAAACCAAGTAACAAATAGGTTAACAATATCTCTTTATTAAAGAATATCCTTTGCCCGGGGAGGCCGGAGGGTTGCTTATGACTTTGATGAGGATACCCCTTGAAGAGAACTAGGATTACAGGTAAGTAACTAATCCTTCTCTTCCGAGTCCATCCGAGATCAATTGGTACAGAGCCATCTAGAAAAAATACCTTCCAAAACGAACACCTTGAAGAATATGAAAGGTTTTTTTCCCTGTCACAAATGTAAAGTGTGTTGTAACAGCAAAAGAGCGCTTACATATACTATTCAAGACACTGGTATGGTCAAAAAAATCAACAAGTTTATTACTTGTAGTACACCGTACGTGGTGTATTGTCTCGTTTGCCCTTGCGGGCTGCGTTACATAGGCAGCACGGTGCATCCATTGAAAATTCGGATATTAGAGCACATGAGTGCAATAGACAAGGTGGACCAAGCCTATCCGGTCGCAAGACACTTTGCGGAAAAACATAAAAGTGATCGGAACCAGTTACTCTGTTTTGGACTTGATTTAGTCCCTGACAATATCAGAGAAGGGGATAGACTGAAGAAACTTCGAAGACTGGAATCGAGGTACATTATTGACCTCCATACCAACACACCTTGGGGTATGAATAGTGGCGAAGACCTGATGGTTCATACTGGTACATAACAATCAGTAATAATATATGATGAAATTGCAAAGGAAGTGACTGTGATATCGATTTGTATATATGTATAATTGTATACATGTATATAAGGAAGAGTGTTTTGAGGCTAATTTGGATGAGCTAACGCTTTCATTTAGGATTTAAGATTAATTTGTGACTTTGAAATTTTATTTAAAGTTATAAGATGTGCCTTGGTGGGTTCCAAAACTGCAAACATGAATTTGATAAGATGAAATGACTAATGATGTATGAAATATGAAAAAAGTACACAAATGTTAATATATATAAAATGATATGCTAATGGTTGATGTACTTTGAAAACAGACTTGAATACCATCTAAGGGAGGATAATGGCCGATACACGGCTTTATCTTTGTTTGAAAACCAGGTAACTTAATTTGAAATACTTAAAATTGTATGTGTGGGATGATGGTAAATTACTTACATCTCACAACTTGAGTTTACTTGGGTTAATGAGTGGATAAAATGTATGTGAAATTGTGCAACATACATAGGATTGATTATATCTATGGTAATATGTACCACTCCAAGATGGCGCTGATGAATGTCAGCAAGCCACAAGTCCTTCCTTTATGGCGGGGATAATGTGTTTAAAAACATGCCGATGTCTAGTGGCCACTGACATCGAGAAAGTCTGTGTGCCGAAACGCGAGCGCGTCTGTCTGTCTGTTGTAAATAAAGCAACCTTGGGAAAATCAACCCCGTGAGTGTGGAGAATTCTTTGACAAAGTAAGGAAGAATTGGAGCTTAATATATATATATATAAAAATAAGCAATTGCAGCCAAATAAACAGTAGAGCTGAATTATGCTGTAAAGAATTTCCACCATACATGAACATTTGCATTAGAAACATGAGAAACAACACCAAAGATTGTTTAGAAACTGTTTTAATGCTTAGAAAGCAGTAGAAATTCTTATAACTCACTGAAAGCATAGAAAGCTCCCAGGCTGCATTGCAAACACACAGTCTAAAAAGACTGAAAAGCTAACCTGTAGCTGCATACAACAAAAAACTGACACCGTGCCTTTAAGGCACCCATGACCCCCAGCTTCCCATCATGCCTCAGGGGTGGCAGTTAGGTCAGTTGTTCTTTTCGGAGACTGAAAAAACCAAGTAACAAATAGGTTAACAATATCTCTTTATTAAAGAATATCCTTTGCCCGGGGAGGCGGGAGGGTTGCTTATGACTTTGATGAGGATACCCCTGGAAGAGAACTAGGATTACAGGTAAGTAACTAATCCTTCTCTTCCAGGGGATCCTCATCAATAGTCATAAGCATTAGAATAGTATAGCGAGCCTCTCCTCATCCCTGCGGGCAAAGGAATGACAAGACAGTAATCTCATCAACAAGCCTGAGAAGGCTACAGGCTACCCAAACAGATTTCTCAAGGAGGCTTGCCCTACTTGAGTATCGGCCCTGGAATCAGATTCAAGACAGTAATGCCTAGTAAAGGTACTAACTGATTTCCAAGTCGCAGCTTTACATATTTCGTACATTGGAATGTCATGTAAAAAAGCTACTGTGGCCGCTTTCCCTCTGGTAGAATGCGCTTTGGGTGATACCAATAAAGGCTTGCCTGCAAGCTGATAGGCCAATTTAATGCAGGAGACAATCCATCTGTAGATGGACCTCTTTGCCGCTGGAAAGCCCGTTCTCATTGAACCATAGTTCACAAACAGCTGATCCGTCTTCCTGATAACCTAGGTCTTTTCCAAATAGAACTTGAGCACTCTCTTAAGATCCAAGGAGTGCAGTGACCGCTCGGCTGGGGTCGTAGGATTTGGAAAAAACGAAGGGAGGGAAATGGACTGATTTATATCAAAATCAGAAACCACCTTAGGCAAGATGGATGGATGAGCTCTCAGGACTACTCTATTGTGGTGGAAAACAATATATGGTTCCTTCGCACAGAGCGCTTGTATCTCGCTTACTCTGCGCGCTGACGTAATCACCACTAAAAAGGCTACTTTCCAAGAGAGATGTTGCAAAGAGGCCTTGTGGATGGGCTCGAAAGGACATGACATTAACCTGGATAGAACCAGGTTCAATTCCCAAGGAGGAGAAGGATTTCTCACAGGGGGGTACACCTTTTTCAACCCCTGGAGGAAGTCCTTAACTACCTGAACCTGAAAGAAAGAAATCTGATTAGGTGATTTCCTGTACGCTACAATGGCTGACAGATGCACTCTAATGGAAGCATATTTCAAACCAGAAGTTGCCAAGGAAAGGAGGTATGGTAGGATTACCTCCTCCTGCCCTTTAGTAGGATCTAGGTGACGATACCTACACCATATGTAAAACCTTTTCCATTTGAACGCATAAGACGCTCTCGTGGAAGGTCTCTTAGCCTCCTTTAAAATGTGCATACATTCGGGAGGCAGGTTCAGATGCCCATATTGCAGGACCTCAGGTGCCATGCTGTCAGGTTCAGTGATGGGAGGTTGGGATGCAGTATCCTCCCGTTCATCTTGCTCAACAGGTCCGGTCTGCAAGGAAGTCATCTGTGTGGACACACAGACAGATGCAGGCGGTCCGGGTACCACCACTGTCGTGGCCAATCCGGAGCTATCAAGATCATTTCCATGTCTGACCTGAGCAGTTTGGAAACTACCTTCGGAATCAGAGCTAGGGGAGGAAACGCGTAGGCAAATGTCCCCGACCAATCCATCAGGAGAGCATTCCCCTGCATTCCTGGCCGGTGAAATCTGGACACGAAGGTGTGGCATTTTGCGTTTTCTTCGTCCGCAAACAAGTCTATGGCTGGACGACCCCAACAATGAAAAAGTTCTTCTACCACTTCGTCGTTTAGCACCCAGTCTGGCTGATCTTCGAAGTGCCTGCTGAGTGCGTCTGCTTTGATGTTTAACTCTCCTGGAAGGTGCACCGCCACCACTGAAAGGTTTCGAGCGAGAAGCCAGTGCCAGATGGTTTGAGCCTCTCGGGAGAGGGGGCGTGACTGCGTGCCTCCTTGCTTGTTCAGATAGAACATGGTGGTTGTATTGTCCGTCTGAACTAGGATTGAGTTGGACTCGATCGCTGGAAGAAAAGCTTTGAGAGCCAGAAACACCGCTCTGAGTTCCAGCATGTTGATGTGGTACGTCCGCTCCTGCGCAGACCACTGATCCTGAATCTGAAGGGGACCCTTGTGCGCTCCCCAGCCTTGCAGAGAGGCATCTGTGACTATAGACTGGGTTGGTAGAGGTTGGTGAAAAGGAACTCCCACCAGCACATTCCTCGTCCGAGTCCACCATTTGATGGCATCCCTCGCTGTTTGGGAAAGAGTGATACGATCTTCCCAACGACCTGTCGCCTGTTCCCATTGGTCTTCGAGAGCCTGTTGAAGAGGCCGCATTCTCAGCCTGGCGTTCAGGATGAGAAAAATGCAGGACGCCATGGAACCCAGCAGGGAGGCTACCTGCCGGACTGTTGGAAGCTGAGACTAATAGAATCCCACACTTCTGCCTCATGAAAAAAGTCTCTCCTCCGAAGGAAACGCTTTTCCCAATTTTGTGTCCAGAACGGAGCCTAGGTAGTGGATGGACTGTGTCGGCCGCTGGACTGACTTCTCCAGATTTACATGGAGACCGAGCTTGTGCAACTGGTGTAGGCAAAGTTGCAGATCGTGTGCTACCTGTACCAGAGACGGGCCCTTAAGGAGCCAGTCGTCCAGGTATGGATAGATGATGAGTCCCTTTTTGTGAAGAAAAGCCGCCACCACTGCCATGCATTTGGTGAAGACTGGTGGTGCGGACTGGATTCCGAAGGGTAGCACCTTGTACTGGTAGTGTTTGCTCCTACGACAAACCTCAAGTACTTGCGATGCCGCAGTGCAATCGGAATATGAAAGTATGCATCTCGCAGATCCATCAAACACATCCAATCTCCGGCTTGAAGATGTGGGCATATTTGGTGAAGAGCAAACATGCGGAACTTTTCCCTGGCAATGACTTTGTTTAGGAGACGCAGATCGAGTATGGGTCTGAACTTGTCGTCCTGATATTTTTGGGGGACAAGAAAGTATCTGGAGTAGACTCCCTTTCCCCTTTGAGAGGGAGGAACCTCCTCTATAGCTCTTTTTTGTAGCAGAACTTTCACCTCTCTTCGGAGCAAGCTTAGCTGGTGAGGGCAAGAGCTCTTTGGAGGAATGTTCTTTGGGAGTGCACGGAAACGTATCCTGTATCCATAGCGCAGTATATTCAGCACCCACTGATCCCTTGTGATGCTGGCCCACTCTGCCAGGTGTTCTGAAGCACTTCTTCCCACTGGAGTGGGCAACGGCACCAGAGGAAGCCACTGCTCAAGCCTTTCCTCCTCTCGTGGTGATAGAGGACTGTTGGTGACCTCCTCTACCCATGTTGGATATGCCTCGAAACTGGGATTTTCCCTGGTTCTTATTTTGGGACCACTGAGGGGTTTGAACCCTCTGTTGAGCCCCTCTTCCCTTGTTGGTCTTAAAGCGGCGTTTAAACTCTTTTTTCTTCTCCAAACCCACCGCTTTTACCGTATCCAGCTCTGTCTTCATACGAGTCATCTCTTCGTCAGCATGTTCTCCAAAGAGAGAGGAACCCGAAAAAGGAAGATTAAGGATGCGTTGTTGAGCATCCGGCTTCAATCCTGTGAGGCGCAACCAAGCTGACCTCCTGGCACAAACCACATGCGAGTAAGAATGTGCTGCAAGCACTGCACCGTCCGCTGATGTGCTTATCAACTGGTTCGCCACCAGACATCCTTCCGTCATTGTTTCTTCGAAGTCCTTCTGGTCCTCCTTTGGCAGCTTGGACTTGAACCTTTCCATGGAGTCCCATAAGGCTCTATTGTATCTACCCAACAGCGCGGCCGCACTGGAGACCTTCAGCGTGGAGGTAGCTGAATTGCAAACTTTGCGACCCCACGAGTCCTGTGAATTGCTGTCCTTATCTGGTGGTACTGAAGAGGAAGCAGCAACTGCATGTGTCTTTCTTGCCGCTGCCACTATCACAGAGTCTGCTGGAGTGTCAGATCTTACAAAAACAGGGTCAGAGGAAGCTGGTTTGTATTTCTTCTGTATGCGGGCTGGCACCGCTCTGATGGTTGCTGGAGTTAGGAAAACGGCCTTGACAGGATCCATAATCCCCGGAACTAAAGGCAGCAGTGGACGAGAGACAGATTTTTTGTGCAAAGTTTCAAAAATTACTGTTGTAGCAACCTGGGGGACAGACATTTCAATGCTCAGCTTCTGAGCTCCTCTTTGCAGGACATCTAGATAAGTGCCGATGTCATCTACTGGAGAGGATCGAGAAATAGGACTATCCATCAGCGTGGGAGAGTAATCCCTCTTGCAAGACCTGGTAGAAGAGGTAGATGAAGTAGACAGAGTTCTTCGACGTCTACGGTGAGCACCGTGCCTCCTCTCACGTGATCTTGGATGCTCTTCCCTTCTAGGAGAGCGTGATCTGACCTGATCGTCTCTTCTGGGTGAACGCGACCTGACAGGATTTTCTCTTCTGGGAGATCGAGATCGAACTGGATCTTCCCTTCTGGGAGAGTGGGATCTGGTTGGTTTTCTCACAGGCGATTTGTCAGCTTGGCGCCTGGGAGGACTATGCCTGTCCACTTCATCCACCAGCCTCTGGAGAGGAGATCTGTGCTGCAGACTGACATACTCGTGCATATGCTTGGTAGCCCCTGACTCACGCCAATGATCCAATGACTTATACCATCTGGGTGACAGTCTGACCTCCGCAGCCGAAGGATCTGGCTGATGCACAGGAGATCTGGGG
Source organism: Lissotriton helveticus (assembly GCF_964261635.1). Taxonomy (NCBI): domain Eukaryota; kingdom Metazoa; phylum Chordata; class Amphibia; order Caudata; family Salamandridae; genus Lissotriton; species Lissotriton helveticus. The sequence continues at coordinate 357,988,341 of NC_136061.1, forward strand.
ACAGGACTTCTGGATCTCGAGGATGTTGTTGAGGAGCCAGAAGACTGAAGTGGAATGACGAGAATCTGACTCCGTAACCATGATCACAGAGTTCCTCGACGACGAACTAGCTCTTTCTGAATGTCTCGACGTCGAGCGTTCTGGCGTCGTATGTCTTTCTTTCGACGCCGAATGCTTTTGGGGAGTCGGAGGATCCATCAATCTCGACCTAGACTGTCTCGACGGCGATCACTGGGAGGATCTATGCTCTCTCGACGCCGAACGGCGATGAGCAGCCGATGGCAGAGCCTCCCTCGACGTCGAACGGCGATGACCAGCCGTCAACGGATACCTCTCTCTCGACGTCGAATGTCTGTGCGACGAAGGCGGAGGGGTATTGGTCACCCTCGACGCCGTGCGTCGATGAAACTTGGACGGAAACTGCTTCCTCTACGGCGATCGATGTTTTGTTGTCGACGGCGGAGGGGTCTTGGTCCTCGACGCCGAACGTCGTTTCTTAGATGACGGCGGAGGGGTCACACTTCTCGACGCCGGTCGTCGCCTGGATGACAACGGCGGAGGAGTGACCTCCCTCGACGCAGATCGTCGCCGGGTTGATGACGGCGGAGGGGCTGTGGAACTCGACGCCGACCGTCGCCCGGTTGACGGTGTCACATTTCTCGACGCCGAACGTCGCCCGGTTGACACCGACGGAGGAATGACGTCCCTCGAAGGGGATTTCGACGACGGAGCTGGATCCTTCGATGTCGTCAACGTACCTGGTCTACTCTTCGACGGCGAGCCCGCCGCCGACGGTAGTTTTGAAGATAAATGACCCACCGGTGGCTCTTTCCTCAGTGCCAAGCCTGACACTGAAGCTGAAGGGTGTGAAGACTTTTCTTTCGAAGATGTTCTAGCCTTCTTGGAGCCCTTCTTCACCGGAGACCTTCCTCTGGATGACCTGTGAGCCAGGCCATAAATGCGAATTCTCTCCCTGTCTTTGAGAGTTCTTCCTGACAGGTGCTCGCAGTGAGGACAGGTGCCTGGATCATGTTCTTCAGGCAGACACAGGATACAAACGTCGTGGTTGTCTGATTTTGCTTTCTTGTTGCCACAAGAATGACATTTGTCAAAAAGTGAAGGCATTCTCAGCTGAAAATGCTCACTAAACTGACTTAAAAAGACAGTTTCTTACTTGACTAGATGTAAAATGTCAAAGTAAGTAGAAAAAGTTGTTAAAATGAAGTCATTTTCTGTCAGAAAACAGAAATTAGTGGACCTGTGTTACCAGGATCCTTCCTGAAGGAGCCGGAAAGAACAACTGACCTAACTGTCACCCCTGAGGCATGATGGGAAGCTGGGGGTCATGGGAAGCTGGGGGTCATGGGTGCCTTAAAGGCACGGTGTCAGATTTTTGTTTTATGCAGCTACAGGTTAGCTTTTCAGTCTTTTTAGACTGTGTGTTTGCAATGCAGCCTGGGAGCTTTCTATGCTTTCAGTGAGTTATAAGAATTTCTACTGCTTCCTAAGCATTAAAAGTTTCTAAACAATCTTTTGTGTTGTTTCTCATGTTTCTAATGCAAATGTATGGTGGAAATTCTTTACAGCATAATTCAGCTCTACTGTTTATTTGGCTGCAATTGCTTATTTATATATATATATATATATGAGTATATATATGTGGGGCACATATAATATATTGTTTCCGGGATCCCGCGCATGGGCGGGAATATTCTAATGCTTATGACTATTGATGAGGATCCCCTGGAAGAGAAACATACTTTAGAAGTAAACATTTGGAAGCAGCAGGAATAGTTTTCTGGAATCATCTACCTAGGTACTGACAAAAGAACACAGTGCTAAGTAGTTGGAAGAGTCAACTGAGAAAAATGCAGCTGTCCGCTGAATGTTCTTCTGTATTACTAATTGACCTAAGTAAATAACTACACTTTTTCCACATGAAATTTTGATAAACATTATCTAGTATGTATTCTTTTGTTTCTAAAAAATGTTTTTTATTTAAACAGACGGCACACAACCACTACATGGGGTTACAAATAACTGAAGAGAAACAGGCACATACTAAAATTACTTTATTACAGTTGATTTTTTTTAGCATTTCCTTTGCTATGATACAAAGGATACTTACAAACAAAATATTACACAGAACCCTCCTTTTCTCTTATTCTTTGACAACTTGGTAACAGCTTTCAATGCACAATCTATACATTTAATACAGGTTATATATGGGCTATAATGCATGTTGAACCAGAAGAATACCAGAATACTGACAATACTGTACATTAAACCTTGAGAGTTGGTGCTCTTCATGGAAGTCAAAATGCACACCTGTTGAGTCATCAATGGCAAACAGATGATGCAGTAAATGGGTCCTCAAGAACTTTATAGTGGACCATTAGCACCAGAAAGGACAAACGTCTTAAAGTAATCTATGTTGGTCTGCAGATCACTAACTAATAAAATGTACTGTTGCCAAAGTGAACCTCATTCCTTTTCCAGGAAATAATCCCACATTCACATATTTACTGTTGCTCCAAAAGGCAAGTTTCAAATTGTGTATGGTGCGAGTTCAGAGATTTACATGTATATTTACACCAACCGGATGCAAAAAACATCAAGTCTTTTCATGCGTTTTATCTTGAAGGTTTTTTGGATTTCTGGCATACGAGTGCTAAACTTGCCCCCTTGCTTGAGTGCTTTTATAGAGTGGGGACTGGTAGGGGCTGTGCCAAAGTTAAAAGGTGGGATGCATCACCTAGCATAAGGGGAAAATAAAGTTACACTACACAGTGCGTGTTTCTTGTTCTCTATGTTGCAGCATAGAGGGATGCAAAAAATAGTACAGACCTCATTAAAGTTTAAGTCTACAGAGACACTGGGACCATCTACAGCATGAGACTAGAGTAAACAGAAACAGTCACAAATGCTGAAGGGCTGAGGCTTTTTTTAAGTGTAGTGTCCTTAAACAAATGGCTACATACTGCAGAGGGAGACCTTAACCCGTTTAGTGCTTCTGTCGGCCGTTGGACGTCGCGCGAGCTACCTCCCTGGTGCTGCGCACGTCCAACGGCCGACGCGGCCCCACCCGCTTCTTTGAACGTTCAGCACTGGCGCTGAACGTTCTAAGCAGTTAAGGCGTTAAACAAAGGCCCTGATGTACAGCTTTTGCAATCAGGATGTGCAACAATGCTGTTTCAGGTGTGCATTTACAACACAACCATAAGCTTTCCACAACCAACAAGGTCATCATTGTTTATTAAAATGAATAACACAAAAAATCAACTTATTAAAGAAGAAGGATTTTAGTTTAGTAGCAAAATGAAATTTGCCCAACAGTTGCAGAATAATTGTGTAAAAGAGAAGGCAGTTTGAAGCTGAGTGGTGGATCTTGAAAATGAGAATTGATTAGGGGCGAAGTTAAAACATGTTTAACCTTCGCAATAAAAGTGCAAACAAAAATCGGAAACATAATGAGAAAGAGAAAAGGATATGGTCAGTGGAGCCCTTGAATAGGCTACTTCGTTTTCTCTTAGCAGGTACCGGTTAGAAGATAGACTGTACTTTGGAAATGCACTGAACACAGTGGGACAACTTCTGTTAAAACTTATGTTAATAGTTATATTAGAAATCTCAATTCTTTAGTTTAATCCTTTCACAATACTAATAAGCATTTCTTAAAATATACAATATCCACAATTCTCTTTAATATCACCCTCATCAATGCACTGTCTACAATTTTGGTTTGCATATTAAGGGGATCCAGCAGCTACATTACCCCACTCAACACTCATGACCCAAATTTTGAACTTTAAAAGTTTTAAGTGGGTTAATGATCTCCACAGTATCGTATAAATAAGATTTTATTCAAATGTAAGCAATGTACGTTTTAGTAAAAAGCTATTAAGCATTTACAATATAGATTGGATATTTTGTGAAATATGCACTACCTTCTTTAAAGATCCTTATTTACATCCACATATCCAGCCTTATGTGTGTGTTTATGTGAGATGTGGAGGGGGGGGGGGACTAAGATATGGAGAGTATAAAAGACACCGGTAGATGATAAGTGTACATCATTTAATTTTTCTACTGGACATTCACAGACAATCCTTTTCAGTTGGAGCGGTGTCACCTCTACTTCATAGCAGATTCTGCCAGTCAAAATATTTCTGAACAGAACTATGTATGTGGATCATACACAGTCTGTAGTTGGCTCTTTTCAAAATCACCTACACTAAAAAGAAGGTATTTTAGAAAACCTGATTGTGATACCAATGAATCCCTTTTTCTGACTGTGCATGCAATACTGCCTAGCGGCCTCTTTCAACAGATCTACATTCATGCTTTCTTTACCAATGTACATGAGAAACTATAATGTACTGGGGAAAACATACTCCCTGACTTTGTTTGCTTCCACAATCTAGAGGTTCAAAACTTGAATATCATTTAATATCTTTAATATATTTGCTTTTAACTGTGACAGCCTACAACATTCTAAACCAATTTCTGTCAATGAACTATAACTCCCAACATGCTCCAATCTCTTTCTACAACTATAAACTTTCTGTTTCAGCTTTCCAACTAAGGTCTTCAATCGCTTCAAAAAACAACGTAAGTTGTGGAGTTAAGGATAACTGACAATTTTTCATGGTAGCACAATCTGTAAGTCCTTTAGGTATTCTCCATTAAAAACATTCTACTTTGGAAATGTTTTTCTTGTGCAGTGCAGGGAAACTACGTTTATGATTTCATCTTGTATTTTATTTTTATTTCATAAAACAGCCATTATTCTATGCCAGCACCATCTCAAGCCACTTTCATAAGTTTATGAAAAAATAAAGCAAACAAATCTAAGAGTACCACCTGTACAAAGGAAAAACAGTTTTATAATGTATCCTGGCAATTCATTAATAAGATTATCAAACAAAATAATTTGTTTACATGTCTTGCTACAGCTTATTCACTAATTATAAGATTCCCAATTCTTCAGAACTACCTGTATAAATAATCACTCCTTGGAGTGTATAAAACAATATTAAAAACAAATCCACCATCAGTTACACTCCCTCACAAGTGGTTTGTACCCCAGGGGAGGACACTGTTATAATATAGAAAAGCCCATGTCACCCCAGGTTTAAACTCTAAGGGCCTGATGACGAGTCTGGCGGTCCATGGACCACCAGACTTGTGGGGCACGGCAGTTGCGATCTTCCGACCCCCCTATTACAGCAAAGGCAGTTGGACCACCATTGCACCGCTGCAACCCTGCCAGGGATCAGAGATCCCAGGAGGTGTCACGGAGGTCTTGAGGCCGCAATATACTTGGTACCGCATTTTCTCTCCACCGCGGTTTTTATGGCGGTTCCTCCTCCATGGAAATCGTGGTGGCGAGGAAACAAAGGAGACCTTCAGGGCCCTCTGTTACCTCTATGAGAAGGGGTGCACATGTTGTGCCCCCGTTTGCCTGCAACCCAGTACCTGCACTGCATGGACTGCACCAGTCCATGCTGTGAAGGTACTGCTGTTGACATTCCCATTGCGATGCCTATTTCATCGTGGGAACGCCAAATAACCCCCAGCCAGTGACTAGAAAAGTAAATCAGCAAACACGGGTTTGGTGGTGCGGTCCTGCACTCCCAAACTCGTAACCAGGCCCTAAGATAACTTCAATCACCTAAGCTATTAAATTTAAACCATAAGCCAGTAAAGATGTTTTGGGTTCCCTTGAACTGCCACAGAAAGTCTTCTTTAGTGTGACCACACAATTCACCAAAACATACAAATGAGCATAAATCACATATCATACGTCAGGTGATCCTGCTGTGTTATTACAGAATTAAGATTTTGCATCCAATGTGATGCACCTCACTTAACACATTCTTTGGACAGAAAATGGACTGAACCCTTGATATACTTGTTATTTTATGGTCTTCCGTGGTCATAGTAGGTCCAAGAGTCGGTTTCATTGGGCTTATGGAAAATGTTCCCAGAGACCTAAAAAACCAACAAATGTCCTAAACATGACAACACTGTGAAGAAGAATCTCGCCAAATAGCCATAAGAAGGAGAAACATCATAAGATCTAACTCTCTTAAGCTAGAAGGATGAAGCTATTTCATGTTTGTCCCCAAGGTGGTTTGGCCTATTCTACATGTTCATGTTGGCCTCTCTTAAGTTCAAGCTAGGCATAAAAGTGTGAAATATGATTGGCTTTAGTACTGAACAATCCATAGAAGATATGTTAAAGCATGAATTTGATTAAGAACAAATGGATTCATTAAATGGTAAAATAAATGATATTTTTGCACCTTTCTACATCTGGCCTTCTGTTATTTAAGTGCACTCAAAGTAATGCTAATATGGCTTGTAAAGGTGCTGGCATATTTTTGGTGGGTATGATTTGCTATACAAAAAATTACATTCACAAGTGGAACACATTTCTGAGATGAAATGTCTTAAATCAGGAGTCAGTGAAGGACCGATTATAAATAAGCTGTGGTATGCATTCACTTGCTCCCAGATTTTGAGCATTCTTTAAATGTTGTGCTGGTACATTTACAGGGTATCAATTTATCAGTGTAAAGGGGTAACAGTGGTCATGGTGAAATATTGCATGGATCGTGCCCTCTGAACATCCCTGCTTTACACCATAAATGAGGAACAGAAAAATACAGCAAGAAACATATCTAGACATGATTTGTAAAGACAAATGATTTTGTAGCCGAGTACCCTAATTCCAGTGTCTGAAACCTTAACAGCAGAGTCACACACTTAATAATGGTATAAAACATCTGTAAGGAATCACTTGACTGCGCCATGAGTGCTCAATTGATGATTCTCACCTCTCTTCTTCTTTCCCCTATCAACAACTCTCTTTTGTGGTATACAAAGCTGGTAATACTTTTTCAAGAAAGTGCTGTCTACCCATGCTCTGTAACAAAAGACACTGAAGAACTTATATGGAGAGTGGTCAAAAAAATATATGGCACATTTTGTGTGCATGCAGAGGGCAATAAGAAGTGGGCATTTCCCTCTTGGGTGGCCAATACCTAGAGGGACCAGATTTTTTCATTTTTGGGGGGCATAGTACGCACTTGTAGTGCTTGTGGCCATCTCACAGAAAGCAATAGGGCAAGCAAAGGCACAGTAGTACATTCTTTAACATCTTGATTAGGAGTGATTGATCAGGCTAGGACTGGAATGCAAAAATCAGCCCTAGCAAACATTTTCACACCAGCACCACACTGCAAGAGGCATGACCAAAATGGGTCTTTGAGGGCATGGCTGTTTGAAGGCATTCAATCCATTCACAACGTTTGCAACCTACCCCCGCCCCCCTTCCCTCCCAGCATGCAGCCTACTGGGGAAATGAAAAAGAGACAGAATGGCTAGCTCGGCACCATGATGAACAACCTGATGAGATGATTTTTGGCTGATGGAAAAGGTGAGCATTCATTGCACCCCCCCCACTACTTTTCTTTTATGTATCATGGAAAAGACTGGACAGGTCTTTCTCATCTAGCCTCATGATTTATCAAAATATTGTGTTCTCAGAGGAACCCTAATCTCATATTTTTAATATGTACCCCGGGGTAAATTATTCTAATTGTTTTACAGTCATTTTGAATAAGATTTTGAGTATTACAATCTGCCATCATATAGATTATGACAAATGTATCTCCAACATTTGCTTCAAAGGATATGGCAATATGTAACATATGGTGAGGTCACTCAGCAAAACAGATGCCTAATCAGCAAGGAGTACACTTGTAACCTTCTATTGTCAGACTTATTTCACCTGGCTTCTGCCATCTAGCTATTGTGTAATTGCTTGAAGAAACACTTCTTGCGAAACTAAGCAATTTGAGTTGCGCTGTACCACATCAATCTCCTGACACAGCTCTTCTCAAACAAACTTAGAGAAAAAATATTTGCATTCTTACATGCTGTGAGGCTTTTTTTGTTGATGTGCCGGTTCACGCTGACAAATTGATGACAAGCTAAGCTAGATAAAAATAGTATGTTTGAAGTGAGGAAAAAAGCAAATTCTCGCTTTCATAGGCTGTGGCTCAAGCAGCTCCAACCCCTACGAATGTAACTTGGCAGCTACTCACTAAATTGGCATGATTCGAAACTGCAGAATGAAATACAAACATATCAAAAGATTAGTTGATACACTTTATCAATTTAGAAAAAAAAAAATTATTCACTGTGATGTTTAGTTTTTGGTTTAAACTAAGTTGAATGTGTCCTTTCAACACATGCAAACATCTCTCTCCCCCACTATTTAATGTATACCCCGCTGACATTCAGTTATCCTATACATCGGAAGAGTATGACATTTAAGATGGCTCATCTTAATAAAATAGTGTTAATCCTACTTGCCATGAAGCCATAGACCGGTATGGATATAGATGTATATCCTGAATATGATGTTCTCAACTAATGCAGTGCACGTGCATACCTTGCTCAATTGTATTCATACATGTTCCTTACACTAAGAATGCCTTGTACAATAATTGCATTCATTTTTCTTACATGCACTTGACATTATATCTAACAATAAACAATAATCAATCAACTAGTCTACCTTTTATATGTGATAATGTGTAGCTTTCCTGGTGCCCGTTGAGCAAATAAAGTCAAAACAGATTTTGAACTCGGCAATGGTTTACACAGAAGGGTATAGTGAGATGCTCAGTCGCAAGTCATATGGCTTCAAGGTACATCCACAAGTCCTGGATTATAATCCAGGCATTTACAGGATTTTTATTCTAATTTGACATCAGTAGGACGAAATTTAAAGCTTACTGAGCACCTTCTTCCCATTAATACTAACCTCACAAATTAGAATTCATGAATTAACAGTGGGCTGACGCTTATAGGATTGCTGCAATGACGCCTCAAAGAAAACCTGGGCATCAAAAACAGAGGGCAAGCAAACTAGGCTAAAAAAAATACACAGGTAACCTAGCATCAAAGCAGGAAACTGAAGATTTTAGCAAACATAGATGAATGTCTTCAATAATAAAAGAAAAGAAAATTAAAAGTGATTCTGTTCTACAGATGATGTTTTGAAGTAAATATTTTTCTTGGTGGTCAAATCTTGTTTAGTGTGAGCATTCAGTTTCCTGTATCGGTTGAATTAGTGGAAAGGTTTCCGCTTGTGTGGTCACAATACATGCTTTGAAATTAGGACATAAGGTCCTGCGGCATTCATTTGACTTCATTCAGTAGGACACCATGCCCCGATCTTTTTTTTTTTATTTGAAAAACAAACTTTTTTCAATTTCTCAGATGCAACTGAAATAATGTTACATCTTAACCAAAAGTAACATTAGTCATTTATAAACAGACTGTGTGATAAACAGCCTTCTATGTAGAATGAGTAAACCATTTTTTTCTTTACTGAGGTCCGTTTATGAATTGGTGGTACGGGCAGAAGTTAAGTGGAAAGGCAGTATGAAGAATTGTAAGAAAACAATCAAGAACCAATGGAAACTGTGAAAGGCAACACTGCTGCACTACGAGGAAACATTTTAAATAATTTGGATTGCTACAATTTTTATATTACAACGCCAGAAGTATCTGGCATAGGGTTTTACCACTGCATTTGAAAGGCTATCATATCCATTATCATGAGGCGACAGACGTAAGCTCTCTGACAAGTTACCAGAGCCTGCATGGGCATACCTGTGCTGCATTATCAAAAGATTAACAGAACACAGATGCTGTCAACGGATACTGCTAAGGAAGGAACAGTTGCTATCAACATGTTTGCCTTCAAAAGACCTCAATCCCTTGAGGCATGAAAAAACACTATCTGGAGAGGTGAGATCCCATTTTAAAGCAACTGTCTGAAGCAGTAAGATGGAGAATGTTTATTCTAGATTTATGATTTGGAAGTATACATTTATCCCTTTCATATGTAAATTAATAATTCTGGTCTTTTCTTTCCATCTTCTAAAACCTTATGACTAATTTGGATTGCTTGATTAGGGAAACGCCGAGGAAGAATATCCCCATTAACCTATCAATTTTAGTAATGTGCAATCCAGATACCAGAGATCATACATTGAAAGTATTCAATCGGCTAAAATTCTAAAAAGTTTCTTACACACTATGGGAACAGATGGGAATGTTCTGGGTCTCAACTTTTCTTTTTTGTGCACTTCGCAACTGCAAACCACTGTTTTTTGAGAACATAAATCCACCTGAAAAATCTGTTCCATGTTAAGCAGATGAATATTTTCACAGGCAGGAAAGGTGAGTTACTATAGATTTAATGATATGTTTAGAAATACGGGGCAATAAAGTCTGATAATGTGAAGTGGGGCAGGTCATTTGAATTCAGGTGTTATGAACATTGGTTTAATCCAAATCATTGTTTTTCTACCTTTTTACTTTGCATACCATTAGATAGTATTGACTCGTTACTTGTAAAGCATTTATGCTAAGGCCAGTTACCTCTGTATTATGGATCAAAGCTGTCAGTTACAGATGACCTGTACGGTATTGCTAAATAGAAAATGAGTGTCAAGGTCATGGTTTTTGAACGGTTGTAAGAATGGAACTGGTTAAGCCACAAAAGGTATCCATAATACAAATGTCTTCTTATCTCACTTTCCTCAGCATCCCTTTAGCTTGACGTGTATAGACTTTGGCTAAATAAAAATTCAACTTTCAATCCAGTAGCTAACATTTTAGGTTTAAAAACTCACTCCATCCAATTAAGTGCTGTCAGTTGAGAAGAAGAAAGAAAACGTGAAATTAAGAAATCAATTGCCAATGTATTAACATGAGGATTCCCAAATCTTGCCTTCTAAGTGGAGACTGAACACACGCTAAAGCCCCTCCAGTTTGTATGAAAATAAAATGTTGCTGAATGCTGGTGCCCTACTGCGTTTGGACTTTGAAACTTGCTATGACGAGATAAGGTTTCTTAGGGACCCGAACTACTAGAATATACAATTGGTTGTGGATGCTCCCTTATTGCTCCCTGATCATCTTGAAAACACCAAATGTCTATGAGATTGTGAGCACCAATGGAATGACAGGCATGGTGTCATTTCGCGAGATTGCTGGGGAGCTGAACAGTGTAGAGAAGATTATATCCACTCTGTTTAAACACACATTTTAGATGAAGTTTATGGGACTGCTCACAAAACAAACACTTCTATTATGACTTAAATGGGTGCCGGTAAAATTGGGTGCCTGTTAAATAAATAAACAAGCAGTGAAGAACGCCTTTTTCTGTGTTTCGAATTCTCTAGACACTCTAGTTTATTAAATTTAATTATTCTTACTTTAGCAGTACCTATGGACTACCACATTAAAACACGTTTTAGGCCTGCATTGTGTAATGCCACACAGAGCACTTAATTAACCAACTCCAATTTCAAAAACTTCCTGTGGAGTTTGGGACAACAATGCATATATTTTTGGCAATGAGTTAATTGTCCTAAAGTAAATAACTGCTGGTGCCAACTAAAACTAAACTAAAGAGGCGAGGCGTGCAGAGCTGTCGCCATCAGAAAAACTAGCACACATTCTGGTGTACTGGGTGAAATAGGGCGCTGCTATGAATTTGAATGGGGCATATAGAAGACAAATGGTTAGCAAATAGTGTATAATAAATGTATCCAAATGAAGCATTTTAGCCTAGAAAGAAGCAAGACTTTTCTACTGTGAAAGACGGAATACAAACTAAGATCCAAGATACAGACAAGGGAACAATCTGTACGGATTCAAGCATGTAAAACAGGATAACTTAACACTTAAAGTAAATTAATATTATTGCTACAATATTAGGAGTCTGATAAATAAATGTTTTATTCCTTTGTAACAATGTTAAAGTAATTGTTTAAGATAGATGACATGCGATATGCCTATAGGCAAGGGTCAACAACTGACAGCAATAAGTATTTGTATATTTATTTGATACTAGAGAGAGAAACTTTTATTGTGCATTCAGTCAATGGTTTAGTGATCAGTTGAATTTTTCTTTATTCTACTTCCCTTAACAACGTCGTACAAGAACACTAATTACAGGACAGCACCTATACTTATCACTTTTTCTGTCAACGGAGAAATTTAACAGTGCAGAGATGCACTGGCTCAGAAAGTGGTAGATTCTACAGGTGGTGTTCCAAACGCTGCATGATCGAGAAGCAATTAGAGTACGCTATTATTTTAGATCGGTGTGCCAGAGGCATCTTAATGTTTCAGCTGAAAAGGTCGCAGACAAGTGCGTCAATACAAATTAGTATATGACAATGTGGTACATTTATGAATGCTGCACCAAAGGTTACTCTTCAGACGGTGGGAAATTCAGCCAGCATACTGGTATGTGGGGACAGGAGGTCAAAGTGCCCGCTTCGCTTTGTTCAGGAACTACACTACAGCATGAACGAACTACCTAACCAAAATACGATTTTTCTAGTTATTGCCAGCTTTTCTCAGCATAGGTCCGCCCTTATTGTAGCTCTTAAAGCCATGGCAATGGTAGGAATGACTTCGCAATCATTCACCTAAGAAATGTCTTATTAGCCTTCAAATGTATGCTACGGGCAATATTACGAAACTCTTCTTCAATATCCCAGAAAACACTTTTTTTTTAGGTTGGAACTTCAGTACTCGTTTTCCTTCTCTGGTATGCAACATCAGTGTTCAAACGAAATATTAACAGATGACTCTAAAAATAGTTTCACAAACTGATACATTTTGGCTAAATAGCAGATTATATATATGGAACTAATACTTTGAAGTATTCAGCTTGGGACTAACGTGTATAAAAAGTGTCAGAGCCGTTACTAATCAACTGGCATGTTAATATAAAACAGTTTAGTGTAAGCAAAATCAAGTTTTAAGAGGCCTTGGCAAAGAAACAGATTAATTTTCCTTTTATTTCCATCTCTTGCATGGTGGAATCTGTATGGATAAATAATTGGTTTAACAATGGCACAAAGCGGACTCTGGGGATTTAATATTTGCAACCCTCTTAGATGCTTTTGCAATAGTACTGTTAATGTCACTGTGTTTAAAGTGCTAGCACGCGAGAGGCATTGGCATTTAATGCGCATTTGTAATAGTTATATTGGATACAGTGACAACGATTCCCGAGTACAGCCCTGCTGAACGCACTGTCCAGCTGAGTGTTCACCATCGGAGCAAAACTGTTTTTTTTTTTTTTTAACGGGTTTAAGAAAATAGGACATTTAAATCGCACCCATGCACTGGTTTGGTTAGTGAAGAATGGAGGGATGTGAATGAGGAAGGTAAACTATTTCCGCTTAAAAACACATTCGGCTGCTTCTCGTAACCAAAAAAATGTACACAAGCAATACCAAAGCAGACAATGAGCGAACTAAACCCAAGCTTGAGTGGAAACGAGATAAGAGGTAAAATTAAACACTACAGGCAATGGAAATGAGGAGAAACCAAACTAACCCTCTCATTCAATGCGGTCTACACAAACAGCGACACAAGTGTGTCGCAGCTGCGACAATAAAACTGGTTCAGATCACCCATGATTGTTTATGGCACAGAGGAAGCAACTGTCAGTCTGCCTAAAACTGAATTTCCAAGTGTGGGTGTGTAGTGTAACAAGAACGCTGTAACAGCTACTTGGCTAGTACGGCTGACTTGCAGAAAACGGCCTGTAAGACAGATGTCTACATCTTGAATGTCGTTCTCTTAACAGAAAGCAGAGATGCGCTCTTGAAAAGTCAGTTAATGACTCTTCTCTTGAGTCGTTGGGATTTGCAGTGCAATCGGAAATTCAGGTAGGTAAACTATCAACTTGGCATTTAATTATATTATTTCTACTTATACTTTATCAAGTCAGAAAACAATAAAAATGCACCGGAAAAACGGACACTGACTGACCAAACATCGCCGAAAAACAAGGCGCAGACTGAGCGGTCACTAGACTGCAAAAATGTTTGCGTAGGTGGAGCGGTAATGACTTTCCGACTAAATTATAATTAAAATTTTTTAAAAATGATAAAATTCATTAACTCAGATTTAGTAGCCAGTGGGCTCTTTCATACGTGGCAATGAGGACTACACCTACTGGATGTTGTGGTTACCTAAGTGTACAGAATGAGTCAACCCTCAACAAATATTTTTGGCTATGGCATAATGAACGCTCAGGCATAAAGGCTTGCAGGAAACAGATGAACTATCTTGTAGATACATTCAATCAGACGAATTGACTGCCACCTCAACATACTACAATTTAGCATATGATGGTCTTTCCTCGTGCGAATGTAACCTGTTAACATGAAAATGGAGTGTCTACTCATGTACTTAAACCAGGCCAGCTGTTGAGGGACACCAGTGCCTGCAGGAAAATCAGGAGTGCTCTGTAAAGGGTTTAGATTTGGCAGTAGTGTTGAGGAAAACAAGCTTTGATGACAGTCATCAAGAACATTTCTTACATTATTTTCCTGCATCTCTCCCTCCTTGACTCCCCTTAATTTCCACTAGAAAAAAATCCTGCAGCCCAATTGTATGACATCCGAGTTAGTAAACACAAACCATAATGCTTTACAAAAGGAATAAAATACACCATGTGCACGAAGCTTGGTGCCACAGTACCAGTGGGAGGAGGCTACTGTGATGAATGGCTGTAGGCAGTTCCCATTGGCAAATGGCTCCAGTGGAATTGCCATTCTCCACCTCTTGCTGAAAGTTATGTATAAGACATGTGTGAGCCATTGGATATTTGTGAAGTAACACTTGTGCTCCTGCTCATGCCCTGCTCTGTCCGTCCCCCTGAAGCTGTCCGCCTCAGAGACTGGGGGCTGTTGCGGACCCCCATTGCGCTACTACGAGGCAATCCTTGAACGGATCCAGAGGGGTGACCCCATGGCTGAGGCCCACCTTGCATGGGGTGACCCCATGCTTGTTGTGGGCTTCCCATGGGATGACCCCAGTGAGCTCCTTGGCCCCCAGTAGGATTGTGGGACCAACCAGAAGCTCCCGGGTAGCTGTGGCTGAACGCCTCGGGGGAGAGGTTTGAGAGGATCATGTTACTAAACCCTAGCCTCATGCTCTCCGAGTCGAAGGCTTCAATTTCTCTGGCCTGTCGCTCCAAAAGGCTTCGTATGCGTTCCGTGCGCTCGTTCTGCAATGCCACCATCTCTTCCTCAATCTATGGATTAAAAAGAAAAGATATTCAGAAAAGAGATGCACGACATGGAGGGTTTGCAGTCAGCAATCAAAATTATCATCTGAGATTTAGAGGAATTAGTCAAAACAGCAAGGAAGGGCAGTGCTGCCCAAGGCCTTCCTTTCCATGGGATTCCACCACTACTGCCCTCGTCTCTAACCTGCAACAGAAGAGGTGTGAACAACACGTGATGGAGAGAACTACTAAAGCTGAATCAATAACATGGTATCTCTTAAATACAGTCACTGTTAGGGCAGAAGTTTTGGTAGTTCGAAGAATAAGTTACTCGCCTTTAACTGCTGTTGGACTTTGTACCTGGCTGTGACGGGCCGGGATTCTCCGGTGCCTTAGAGCCATCCTACGAGAACGTGCAAATGTTTGTGCACGTTCACCGATAACCAATGACTATGACGTAGTACGTCTCTGCCTGGAGTGACGGACGTTGCCGTCTTGCCTTGTGGCTGGCGCGCTTAGCACTGCTTTTTATTATGAATTTATAGATTTCCTTAATCTTCAGAGGTTGATGACAAAGATGCCCATTTCGAGGGAACTTTCAAGAACGGTACCAAGGACATGATATGGTCTATTTCATGTTTTAAACATGGCAAATCATCGCAAGCCTACCCCCATCAGCTGAAGGGCCATCTTTATCTCACAAATACAACCCACTATTGTATGGAAACTCATTTAAGAGGTTATGTCATAAAATTAAAAATCTAGTTAGATGGAAACATGACCCACTTTTGTCAATTCCCCACACGCAGGAACATTTTCCTTAAAGCACCAGAGCTTTAACAGACAAGGAGAGTGGAACTAAGGTCTTCAAATGTTTAAATGGTATGCCTGGTCATACTAATTAATTAATCTGCAGAATGACTTGACAGCAAGCTGAAATTGTTGATCTGTTCCCAAAACATCTACATCAACCAGGAGCGGCGAGTGCAGATAAGAGTGTTGCAGAGAGGGGTACTCGACAGACGATGGAAAATTAAATAAATATTAAATTTTTCCTCGTCGCCGTTTGTTGAGTCCGTTCCACTCTCCCACCGCTCCTGACATCAACCCTGGAGTAGGCTCTTTCCAATGTGCAGAGTTGATTCTTCCCTATTACCTCATCCATGACATTCATGTTTGTGACATGTTCATTTTTTTGGGATCATGTGCGAAATTCCAATACATAATGTGTGACACTATCACAAACACCTATGTTCAACGCAATATATTTTGAAGGCATTTGAACATGTCTTCATGCATGGTGTAGTGTTGTACAGGACAGTCACCACACAAATATCGATGTGTAGAAATATTCTTCAATGCAGATGCACAACCCGAGCAAGTTAACCCCAAGATGGCCAGGCACTAACTGACTAGCTTGGAATGTCCAACATTCACATATTCAATTACTCGAAGAACAAGTTAATTACCTTTGGTAAAGCATTATTTGGAAGAGAGACAGTCTGGCTGTAGGAGCCCTTAAGTTGTGCACTCTCCCCAGGCGTCAGACTGGATCTGGAAATTTTTTCTGCAGTGCCCTCTCCGCACCGGGGGATGGCATCTTATGACTCAGTGAGGACATCGACTCCAGATGTGACGTTAGTGGAGTTATAGAAGTCCTCTCCGGTGCACATACATCAGTTTCTTCTATGAAACCTTTCACGCTAAAACGTAGAGCAACTGTAGAAACTGGCTGTGGAAACAGTGCGCCAAAAAAGATCAATGTATCTTTAAAACATAGTTAGAAAATGGAAAAAATGGTATGATAATACCCACACAAGGCCCGTAAGGAAAGACTCAATGTTGTGACAAAGCAAATAGAAATGAAAGGTATGGCAATACCAAATCAAGTTTCAAGAAGTAAGACCAAATGGTCTGTTGAATTACACAATTTTGTGAAACAGTGATTACAGGTATATAAAACCAGAACTGAAAAGGGTATAACCCTTACAGCACAGATTGTTTGCAGATTGGGGAGGATGGGCAGGGTGTTAATGAATTTGCAGCTAGACTGTGTCTCTACCAGATAATACATTACCAAAGGTAAGTAACTTGTTCATCTGAGAGAGACATCAATCCGCAGATTCCTTAACTTATGAATTAAATACCATTGCTATACCCACCAGGAGGAGGGTCTGCAAACTAATCCTACAAAAGCCCTCAGAGAACCATTTGGTTAAATTAACCAGAGACCAGGCCTATGTAGGAATTAAACAAAAAAGAGCATGGCTCTCCATAGAAACTGTGGCAATGACCGCAGACAATGTAAATAAGGTAGAACTTCGCAGGCATAGGAAAAACAAAGCCTTAAAGACAACAGGATAATACCCTGTCAGAAGACATCTGACAACAGTCAGACAACAGTATTTAACCCCCAAAGGATGAGGGAGTCCTTGGACTACAAGGACTAAAAGCAAAGCAACCAAAGCTTGCAAAGCAAATGCCATGTAACCCGCATTTTGTACATCAGTAAAGAAATGTCTGCAGGTAACCTGTCCTGATAATCCTAAAAACGAAGGGCTTCCAAAATCCATTCCCAATTAAAACTTTGATGAATAAACCCATTCATTGACAGGTCTGGAGGATCAATCCAAGTATCAAGACAGAAGAACGTCATAGTTCAGTTTTAAAATAATTAATATTTTATTTTGACAAAATGACCACCTGAAGGTTCACATAATGCATAGTGCCCGTAACGACGAACAGATGGCAATTAAAAAGATATGAATCTGCTATAAATGTTGATCAATTGGACAAGATCTATATATCCACGTACCACACATACATATAGATCCGAACCCAAAACTTAGTGAACAGAGAAGCGATCGCATCTCACAATTATTTTTTAATGTAATATCCTTTTTATTACACATAGCAGAAAATCTCAGCATGTGTAAACACATATGCAACACACTTATGTAAACTGTGTATACACACAAGGATAAACAGAACTGAAAATCGAGTCCCAAAGTGCCATTCAATATAATATAAAGAGAGATATCACACCCTCAATGAAACCTTGGGTGACTAAGCACTAAAATAAGGATGCCTGTCAAAAATATCTTAACAGGCTGGCACTAGCCTAAAGAAAATCCACATGAAAATGAGCCCTTGCCAGTAGCAAGCACTTACGACCACACTTGGCCTAGAAGGTCAATATGAATAAAATAAACCAACCCCCTAAAAAAAATACAGAAAAAGGAAACCCAGCTGGAGTAATTGTCCACAAAGCATATGAGCCAACATCCAATCTGCGTGTAAGACAAACACGTGTTCAAGTACTAGATCATATGTTCACACTATGATCCCTTTAATGGCGGTAAGGTACAACATAACAATGATTAATAGGGAAAGAGAAATGTCCCCAAAGAGACAGAACATCCAACCTCCCCACAGAAAATGTATAACTATCAAAGTACCAATTCTAAAGAGTATGGAAATATCCAGGATTTTCTCAAAGTGAAAAAGGGTCAAAAAGAGAACCTCTCTTTAGATAAAACAGAAATCTTTCCAACCATGTAAAACATTGTCTTAAACAGCCCTAATATAAATACACAGAAACTGCATCTCAGATAACATTAGAAGCATACTTCACAGAGGCACCATGCTCTAAAATTGAACAAAAGAATAGATGTCACCTCAAAAAATGGAGAATACAAAGATTAAGTATTCAGAAGAATACAAATCAGATACCTTGAATTGTCAAACGTAATGTCTCCTGCAAAAAGGAGCATACTTCCATGGAATGAATTCCTATGTGCAGGTAAGGAACCCACATAATAAAACTGGCATGACCCCCTCACAAGGTAGCATAATCCTAAAATTATCCAACGCAAAGGGTATTCGTGCACCACTTGAATTCAATGCAAAGTGGACTCTTCTAAGTAGCGAAAAGGACTGCGTTGGAGAAACCAGAGACAAAATTACCCCAAGTTGGAAACTCTGAGTATTCACAGAAAACAAGTGTACATTCTTCATACAAGGTTTCATCATTGGAATACGTAATATGTCTCTTATAAGAGATATTACAAGTGAATAGTAATACATACAGTATATAAAACTGCTTTGAAACACGCATGTGAAAAGGTAAACTTCCTAAGTAGAAGACAACACCTGCAAATGACCTCTTGAGCATAAAGCCCATTATCAGAGGAAAAAAGAAAAAGAATATACCTCAGGATTCTTTATATCACTTAAAGTGTTACAGACAATATTAAAACAACATCTGCACTTGCACAAACAGCAACCAGGTGGAATCAAAAGAAGGATGTGTCAATACCTAACACATTAGGCCTGAGCTTGCCAAACGAAAGTCCTCCAACAAGGAGGAGCATATTTCCATGGAACAAATGCCCATGTGCAGGAGAAGAGCTCAACACACATCAAAACTGGCATGATCCCTTCACCAGGAATCATAAACCAAAAAATCACTACAATAAACAGAGAATGAGTAAGGAAGATTCTGTATCACTTCTCCTATCATGGAAGTGTCTCAATGCTGAATCGGCCTGAGCCTCAAAAAGATGGGCACGGTCAAAAGACATATCGACTAAAGTCGCCTGTACAGCCTCTGAAAAGCCTGAAGTTGTTAACCATGTACAACGCTGGAGAGCCACCAAAGAGGCAGTGGTCTGGCCTACTGAATAAGTAGTATCCATGCTACATCTGAATATTAGCTCAGCTGCCTGTTGGCCATCTCAACATCAGAACGGAGACTCTCAAGACGTGATGGCAACATAGTCTGTAAGGACCCCACAGAGCTTGGGTAAAACATCCCAGTACACAAGACGTGTCGGTAGACCCTAACGCACATCTAGCAGAAGCATAGATGTGCATGCCACGTGCATCTTGACTCCTAGAGTCCCTGTTTAAACGAGAGGCTACAGCCGCCTGAACTACCAGGCTACAAGTGGTAGGATGTCTGAGCAGACAAACTTGATCTCCTGGAGTATGCAGATGCCTGTGAGGTATAGCATGGTCCACGAGACCCCTGTGTCAGGTTTGGTCCAAGTACCCAACAATATATCGAACAGGACCTCACTGTGTGAAAGAACAGGCTCTCCCCCCGAATGTCCTCGATAAGCGTCAATGGACTTCTCCACCGTAGGCAGTGGCAACACATCTGCGAAGGCGGAATTTGCCTCAGAAGCGAGAAGAACAAGTTACTTAGCTTCGGTAATGATATATCGGTAATCAACATTAGTTAGTTAGATTCCTTACCTTAGAATATCCCCAGGCGTCAGACTGGATCCTTAAATTTTTCGTCAGCAGTACCCCTGCGCATCGGTAGGCGTCGTCTGTGGATTCGCGTCCGTCGTTGCGATTGCCGGCATGACGGAGTACTTAGACCCCGCCCTCGCGCGCCGACGTCAGTTCTGTACATAGCTTTCCGCGCCAGGAACACAGAGCCATGAAAGAAACCGACACTGGTGCCATGAAACTAGGGCCCTCAAAGGGAGATACCTTAACCCTAGATATTGGTTCGCAGAATGGGGAGGATGGGTGGGGTGGTAAGGATTCTAACTAACTAATGTTTCTTACAGAAATATCGTTACCGAAGGTAAGTAACTTGTTCATCTGAAATAAGTTACATTCCTTACTTTAAAATAGATACCCCAGCAATACCAACCCCGGTGGTGGGCCTGCAAACCAAGATCACACCAGGAAGTCCTGGAGAACGGAACGGCCAAAAAAGCCATCTCTCCGGACTTGACTGTCCAGGCAGTAGGGCTTGGCAAACGTGTGCAGCGAAGCCCAAGTAGCTGCCTGGCAAATGTCCTGCAAAGGGACTCCCCGACCCAGGGAAGTCGAAGCCGCCGTGGCCTGAGAGGAATGGGCGCGCAGCCCCATAGGGGGTTCCTTTTTAGCCAAGGAATAACAGATCTTAATGCACAAAACGACCCACAGAGTCATGGTCCGCTTGTTCACTGCCGTCCCTTCTTAGCGCCCACGTAGCTAACAAAGAGGTGGTCATCCACCCAGAACTGTTGTGTGCGGTTGAGGTAAAAGGAGAGCGCACGTTTTGGGTCCAGACGGTGGAGCCTCACTTCCACTTTCGAGGGATGCAGAGGCAGAAAGAAGGTGGGCAAGGTAATGACCTGGCCGATGTGAAAGGCAGTAACAACCTAGGGCAGAAAAGAAGGACGAGTTCTCAGAACAACCTTGTCCGGATAGACGGAGAGGAAAGGAGGCTTAGAGGAAAGACTATTTTGAAAAACGGGCACCCCTACGAAACAACAATGTATCTTGCTAGCTGTAGGGTACAATATCTGAAAAGGTAAACAATAAGCTAGATACAAGATCCAAAACAATTACAAACAGTGAAGCAAGCCAGGACTTTGCTAAGACAACAACAGTACAAATTCACAATATTGCTATATTAATGAATCTGACAACAGTTTCTCTTTTGATATAACAATCTTTTCATTTTTATTTATCTTTTTGTTTTATATCAGGTGTGTATATCTTTTTATGTCATTTATTTTGATAGTTTATTTTTTATATATACATGTATATAAAAAAACATACAGTTCTTATATATACATTCATACATATACCAATGTTATATACAATTAAAAACCTAAGGAGGGGTTAACAAGTAGTAGAGGTCTGACGGTCGAGGTCAGGAGAGGAAAAAAAAACGCGCGTTTCGGCACAAAGCCTTCGTTAGGATAAAGATTGTTATATCAAAAGAGAAACTGTTGTCAGACAATAGCTTATTGTTTACCTTTTCGGCTTAGAGGAAAGAGCCTGGAGCTCACTCACTCTTCTGGCAGAGGTGATGGCAACCGGGAAAGCAGTTTTGAGATTCAGAAGACTAAGAGGGCAATTATAAAGTGGCTCAAAGGGAGCACACATCAGATAAATAAGAACCAGGTTCAAGTCCCACTGAGGCATCACGAAAGGAACAGGAGGGAACATGTACGTGATGCCTTTCAAGAATCTATTTACAACAGGGGACATGAAAAGAGAAGGCTGAAATGGCTGAGAGATAGCCCTTGATGGTGCCCACAGCAGTCCCTGCTGGGCAAGAGAAAGACGAAAGAGGAGAACCTCTGATAGAGGGTCGGAGAGTGGATCCACAGCCTTTGCTATGCACCATGCCACAAATTTGTTCCACCTGCAGGCGTATACCGTTGTGCGACGCCTGGCTGCCAAAATGACATCACAGACTTCAAGAGGCAAGTCAAATGGCCTCAACTGCCGCCGCTCAATCTCCACGCATGTAGGTGGAGACTGCACAGGTTCGGGTGGAGGACCGTCCCCTGCTGCTGCGACAGGAGGTCCTTCTGAAGAGGCAGACAAATCGGGATCGACTGACATACTGAGTAGCTCGGGATACCAGTACCTTTGTGCCCAATCCGGAACCACAAGGATGACTTGGGCCCGGTCGCGCCTGATCTTCTTCAGCACTCTGGACAGAAGGGGTATAGGCGGAAAGGCGTACAACAGACACCAACTCCACTCGCAACGAAAAGCGTTGCAGAGCGAGTGCCGCCTTGGAAATTCCAACGCGCAGAACTGATGATATTGCGCGTTCTCTTCGGTGGTGAATAGATCTAACCAAGACTCTCCCCTCTGCTGAAAGACCTTGCGCGACGTCAGAGTTCAGACGCCATTCGAGACCCATTATGCACCGGCGGCTGAGTTTGTCCGCCCTGGCATTCAGGGAACCTGCCAGGAGTTGAACCACCAGGGTAATGCCCTGGTGTTCCAGCCATGTCCAGAGGCGCAGAGCCTCCTGACAAAGGGTCCACAACCCCACCCCGCCCTGTTTGTTGCAGTACCACATGGCGGTGTTGTTGTCCGTGAACACCTGCACTGCACTTCCCCGGACAGACGGAAGGAATGCCTTCAGTGCAAGCCGGATCGCCCGCAGCTCCAGAAGGTTGATATGGAGCCGGGACTCCGCCAGAGACCAGAGGCCTCTGATCTCTGCCTCTCCCATGTGGCCCCCAATCCCAGGAGGGACACATCTGTCACCACTGTGTGCTCCAGTTGTGGAAGGGAGAGGGATCTGCCACAGGTATCAAAATATACTTTTCTCAGTACGAGTGATCTCAGACGAGTACTTTGCAGGAAGGCAATGAACTTTGTAAACACAATTGGTACAGTGGTTGCAGTAGGCAACACAATTCTTAACACAATTTAACTTTGAGCTCAATGGGTTTTTCTACATAAACGCAGATGATAACTTAATAGATTACTTTGGTAATTCCATTACTGGATCCTAGATTCAGTCTTGGGGTCTAAGCTGAAAACAGTTTAGTAAAAACGTTTTGGTTATTGCAATGATTTTTAAGGAATAAAAAGGTATTTTAAAAGTTGACACTGGCAATGTTATCCTATGGCAGGAAATTCAAGTCACAGGTAAAGTAGTTTCTCGTTACTTTTGTAATCCAGTACTGGGCTCCTAGGTCCAGCACTGGGAACTCTACCTAAGACAGGTAAGCAATTACGTTTCAGTAGTTTGTACAATTTTTAAGGAATATTTGTACATTTCAAAAGTAGACAGAAGAATTTTCAAAGAAAAACAGTCAATGGATTCCTATAGGAGACAATTCAGTTATGGGTAAGTACGGTAAAAATTACTTTTGCAGATCAGTACTGGGCTGAAAGGTACCGTACTGGCTTCTCTCCTGATTCCAGGTGAGTATTTCAAAATTCGTTACTCAGCTGATTTTATAGGAATATTTTAGAGTTTCAAAACTTCACACTTAGAAGATTTTTCGAGTCAAACCAGTCAATGTTATCCTATGGCAGGAAAGTGAGTTATCGGTTTCCAGTTGAGTACTCAACTGGTGAAGTTAAGGTTCTGGGCATAGACTCGGGGGTCTCCCAGGGTCAGGTAGGTACAGTTGGTACACCCTCAGCGGCACAGGGGTAGCCGGGTGCAGAGGTAGTTAGGACCAATGTTATCCAATGAGATGCAGGGGGCCTTTGTTTGGTGGCTGCTGGCTAGCAGGCAACGCGGCTGTGGGAGCTGGGCTCCTGGTCACTTGCTCAGGGCAAATGGGGAAGTAGGATAGGGCACAGGGTGCACGGCCAGAGGCATTCGGGCGGCTGGATGCAGGGTGCTTTTGAGCCGTTGGGCGCTAAAAGTTATTCAATGGGAAAGATAAAAAGGGAACAAAGGCTGCAGGCTCGGGGACGGTGATTCTCCAGGTGCGACCACCACTTCGAGAGGTAAGTTGGGATCTTGGAGAAGAGGTAGGTACCCCAAAGGGAGGCACAGGGAGCCGCAGGGCAACGGGTGCATGGGCGTCTTTGGGTGTCGGGAAATCTTACCCTCGGCTGGTCGCGGTTGGAGGGGTCCCTGGTTCTGAGGGTGCAGGCATTGTCTGGGTCATCAAGGAGGGTCTTTGTGCACTGGACTTCGGGTCCCAGTTGCTGGGGAGGGGGGGGGGGGGGGGGCGTGGTCTTGGAACACTCGGGCACGGGCCGGGCTCGGTGGGTGCAGAGTGGATTGGTCTTGTGCTTCCTGGCTGGCACCAGGAGTAGGGTTGTTGAAGCAGAGCCTCTGCTTATGGCGGTACCAGACTTTAAGAGGGTCAAGGCAGGCAGGTCCTCCAGGTGTCCCAAGATTGCTATCCGCAGGAGTCGCCAGGATTAGGCAGGAGCAGGTTCCAGGATTGACAAGCCGGTAGGGCTGCGGTCAAGTCAGTTGGTGTCGTCCTGTTAGCAGCTGCACGGCGGTTCGTCTGCTTCATGATCTTCTTTCTTCTTTTCTTATCGGGATCTGAGGAAGGAAGGTTCAGGGTGCCCCTAAATACTAAATTTAGGGGCTTTACAGGTAAGGGCAAGGGCAGGGACCAATAGCTGGGTGGGTACACCCCCTAGTCTGCTCCTCTCCGGTGGGAGGGGGGCAGGAGCCTGGCTGTGATTGGGCAGGGCTCCCCATCTTCAAGATGGCCGGAGCCCGGGGTCGTGCTTCACCTCGCCTCTCCCACCTGAGGGGTAGGGTTTGCACATGCTGGCACACCCCCCTTCCTAACGTAGGGTTTCCCGCCAGTCTTCCCGCCAGAGTGGGAGTCAGAACTGGTGGGGGCCAGTTGCTGGGTACAGCAAATGGTCTGGAGAAGCTCACAGAGACGGCAGGCCTTTGAAGCTTCCCCCTGCCCATCCTGGGGGAGGAGACCTAGCACCTCGCCCAGGATGTGCATTGTTGCAGGCCCAGGAGAGCGGGGGCTCTCCACTCGGGGGTCCAGCAACATGTCTGCTGTGTGGCAGCCTCTCAGTCCAGACGTGGATTGTAGGTTTAGATTTCAGGGGGCATCATTTTACATTAAATATACCACTGGCATCAGTGCAGGTTTAATGTCCTGAGAAGTTTGATACCAAACGTCTCAGTCTTCAGTGCAGCCATCATGGTGCTGTGGAGTTCGTAATGACGACCTCCCAGCACCATATACTCTTAAATAGCAGCACTGCACTTACAGTGCCCAGGAATGGCCCTGGGTACTGTAGGGGCACACACCACTGGCACAGAGCACCCAGCTAGAGGGGTGACTGATGTATGCCAGGGCAGTGGGTTTGTGGGCATGGTACACAGGGATGTGTTGACTCTCTGTTTAGTTCTGTACTTACACACTCAGCCTGCAAAGGTAGCGTGTGGCTGTCAGGGTACAGGGCCCCTAAGGTTGGCACAATAAGTTCTGCAGCCCTTAGGGGTCATCCCTGGTCACCATGCCCTGGGTACCATTTACTAGGGGCTGATAGGTGGCCAGAGATGCCAATTGGGTTTTAGTTTGAACACACTTTTAGGGAAGGAATACAGGCCCTGGGCACCGTTTGGCAGGAGACGAGGGCACACTCAATCAAAGCACATCAGCAGTTCAGAAAAAAGTGGGGGCATACCAATGCAAGAAAGATGGCCCTTTCTCACACAACCCCCTCCCCCCAAACGAAAGGTGATGAGACTAACCTTGCCCTAGGGAGTATTCATTGTCTAAGTGGAAGAACCTGGAAAGTCCATCTGCATTGGCAGTCCCTGGTCGGTGTTCCACTTCAAAGTCCATTTCCTGTAGGGAGATGGACCATCTTAGTAGTTTTGGATTTTCTCCTTTCATTTGCATTAGCCATCTGAGAGGTCTGTGGTCAGTTTGAACCAGGAAATGAGTTCCAACAAGTAGGGCCTCAACCTCTTCAGGGATCAAACCACAGCAAAGGCCTCCTGCTTATAAAAGCAACAGGTTGGTCTTGGACTTCCTCATTGATCTGGGATAGGACCGCTCCTTTCCCCAGCTCTGAGGCATCAGTCAGCACTATGAACTACTTGGAGTAGTCTGGTGCTTCTAGAATGGGTGCTGAGCACATTGCTTCTTTTAGGGTGTCAAAAGCCTTTTGGCAGCTAACAGTCCAGTTCTCTTTCTTGGGTATTTTCTTGGAGGTGAGTTCTGTGATGGGAGTCACAATGGACCCATATCCCTTCACAAAATCTCCTGTAGTACCCAGTCAAGCCAAGGAATGCCCTAACTTGGGTCTGGGTTGTTGGAGCTGCCTAGTCCATGATACTCTGGATCTTGGGCTGTAAGGGTTGGACCTGGCCTCCACCAACAAGGTGGTCCAAGTACACCACAGTGCCCTGACCTATCTGGCATTTGGATGCCTTGCTAGTCAGTCCTGCAGATTGCAGGGATTGTAGAACCTTCCCAAAGTGGATCAGGTGATCCTGCCAGGTGGAGCTCATCAAGATAAGCTGCACTAAAGGAATCCAACCCAGTTCACCAACCTCTGGAAGGTGGCAGGGGAATTCTTTAACCCAAAAGGCATTACAGTAAACTGATAGTGCCCATCAGGGGTGGAGAATGCTGTTTTCTCTTGGTCTCCTGGGGCCATGCCAATCTGCCTGTACCCTGCAGTTAAGTCAAAGGCACTGAGAAATGTGGCTGTCCCCAACCTATCTATCAACTCATCTGCTCTTGGAATGGGGTGAGCATCTGTCTTGGTGACAGAGTTGAGCCCTCTATAGTCCACACAGAACCTCATCTCTCTCTTTCCACCCTGTTGATGAGGCTTGGGGACCAGAACCACTGGCTAGCCCAGAGGCTCTCAGAGGGTTCAATAAACCCTAGCTCCAGCATCTTGCAGACTTCAGCTTTGATGCTTTCCTTGACTTGGTCTGATTGTCCATAGATTTTGTTTTTGACAGGGTTGCGGTCACCAGTGTCCACATCATGGGTACACCAGTTGATCAGACCAGGGGTCAGGGAAAAAGAGACTAGCAAACTGTTGCAAGACTTGCTTGTAGTCAGTCTGCTGTTGGGTAGAGAGGGTGTCTGAAAAGACCACTCCATCCACTGACCCATCTTTTGGGCTGTAAGAGAGAAGATCAGGGAGAGGTTCACTCTGCTTTCTGTTCTTCATCAGTCACCATCAGCATGGTGATGTCAGCCCTGTCGTTGTAGAGTTTAAGGCGGTTCACATGGATAACCCTTTTGGGTGTCCTGCTTGTGCCCAGGTCCACTAGGTAAGTGACCTCACTCTTTTTCTCCAGGATAGGGTAAGGGCAACTCCATCTGTTTTGGAGAGCCCTTGGTGCCACCGGTTCCAAAACCAACACCTGGTGCTGTGGAGTTCGTAGTGACAACCTCTCAGCACCATATACTCTTAAATTGCAGCACTGCACTTACAGTGCCCAGGAATGGCCCTGGGTACTGTAAGGGCACAGGGCTCATGCACCCGTGCCCACACCACTGGCATAGAGCACCCAGCTAGAGAGGTGACTGTTGTAAGCCAGGACAGTGGGTTTGTGGGCATGGCACACAGGGATGTGTGCCATGTTGACTGTTTAGTTCTATACTTAGACACTCAGCCTGCAAAGGCAGCGTGTGGGTGTCAGGGTACAGGGCCCCTAAGGGTGGCACAATAAGTGCTGCAGCCCTTAGGGATCTTCCCTGGTCACCATGCCCCGGGTACCTAGTGTACCATTTACTAGGGGCTGATAGGTGGCCAGAGATGCCAATTGGGTTTTAGTTTCAACACAGTTTTAGGGAAGGAACACCGGCCCTGGGCACCTGGTTGGCAGGAGACCAGGGCACACTCAGTTAAAGCATATCAGCAGTTCAGAAAAAAGTGGGGGCATACCAATGCAAGAAAGATGGCACTTTCTCACACTCCTCGACCGGGACCTCGAGCGGCGCGGAGCCGACTGTCGGATCTCGAGAAGCTTACGGGACAGCTCCCGCCTAGCTTTCGAGGTCAAGGCCCGACAGTCGGGGCACGACTTGTTGTCGTGGTCGGCCCCTAGACAGTAGAGACACTGGCAGTGGGGGTCAGTAACCGACATCAGTCGGTGACAGGCGTCACACGGCTTGAACCCGGGCATCCCTACCGGCACAAGGAGTCAAAGTAGACTCGAAAAAGATAGTCAAAAAGACCAAAAAGTTAGTCAAAAAGTGACTAAGGGTACTAGCTTTTCCCGGATCGGCGCTTGCTGGCGCTTAAAAAAGAAGAACTGACGTCAGCGGGCGAGGGCGGCATCTAAGTACTCCGACGACGTCATCCCAGCGATCACGACGCCAACGACGGACACGGAGCCGCAGACGACGCCTACCAACATGCAGGGGTACTGCTGACGAAAACTTTCCAGAACCAGTCTGACGCCTGGGGATATTCTAAGGTAAGGAATCGAACTAACGTGTTTCTTTCAGATTAGGTGGTAAAGGTAGCCCGAGGCTGGAGAAGACCCCAGCCCACTAGCTTCACCAAGAGCAGATATCCAACTTTCAACTTGTGATGGAATAGTTTCAGAAATGGGCTAAAATGGGCCAGACTCCCTTGCATCACCTGCAAGAAGGGGACTCCTAAAAGTCTCACCTTGAGAACAGGGAAAATGCCACCCCCACCAATTTGCTCTACCGACTCTGCACCCAATGCCGATTGACATAGAGAAGGTGACAATTCAACATCGATAGGAGAGACTTTGATCAGCACTGCAACATCAATGTAGGAGTCAGCTGATCAATCATTGATGCCGAAGGTGGAGTCCTCGAAGGGCTGTGCACTGGTGCTGCAGTAGAGTCGGCTGACCCAAAGACTCTGATGACCCAACCGACACGGAGGATAAACTCACCAGCATTGCTCCCCGCACCTCCTTGGGCCTATGGGCGCTCCAGTGGAAGGTGGCAACCCAAGCTGAGATGTAGAGGGTTCTAATACTCCCTCAGCTGGATCATCAATGAGACGGCTCCCGCAAAGATGGGGAGATGCGAGGCGGAGTAGCAAGCAGCCTCAACTGGCGAGCAGGAGGAGACATGGGACACTGAACTTTCACAAGGTGAAGTCGAGGGATGCTGAGACTTCAAATGCCTGTGCTTACTGTTGGACGTTTCTGAAGTACAATGTCCTTGAGAACGACTATGGCTCCTGGAACAGTCTCGAGAACTGACCTTCCACAAGGGAAGAAGACGACAGAGGCCGCGATGTCTCAAAGGACCGCAACAGACGTGCCACCAGCAACTGTGTGTCTTTTGCTTTCTCGCCCAAAGTGTGCCAGGTATGACCAGATGTGTCCTGGGCTCACTGTGCCACTGGAATCAAGCTATCCTGGCTGAAGAGGGGCGAAACCCCGAAACCGGTCCTAGGATGCTTGTTTACCGTCCAGGGAAGACCTGGCTTGGCAGTTCGGTTTGGACTGTTCCCATGAGGGACAGGGTCAAGACTGATTTGCATATGGCCAGGTCTAAACTGGGGTGGCATGATGAGCAAAAGAATGATAGATTTAACTCAGATCTCTTGACTGGGGTGAATGTTTTAATTTGTTCTGCATTCCGTCCATCAATTGTGTCTTTTGCAACTTCATTCGGCATTCCTGGAGCACCTTCGGGGTCAGACTGGCAGGAGCTGCAATCCTCAGAGTCATGGTGTTCTCCCAACCATCACATACAAATGTTATGAAAATCTGTAACTGACATTTATAAAGTACAGAACCCACAAGGCATAAAGCCTGACTACATCGGAGACAGGCACACTGTTCCCAATAACAAAGCTGTCGAAATAGACCAGAAAAAAACAGCCTGAGGAACCGCATCTCTGGATCTGGGTTACAACACTGAAAGGAAAAACTGACGTCTGTGTGCCCGAGGGGACTTATATGACTCCACTGATGTCACAATAGGAGTCAACGTCATCATGGAGTCGTAAGGCGCCGTCCCCCGGTGCACAGGGACTGTAGATTTTTTTTACAGATCCAGTCTGATGCCTGGGGAGAATTCAAAAGTTAAGGAATCTGCGGCTACATGTCTATCAGACATCACACACAGAACAAATGTGCATGAGCACTAGTTAAAAAATTAAGCTCTAATTTCATGCTCAACACAAAATTTCAATAAACACAGCGGTAGTCCTATTGCAGTTTTAATTTCTCTCTGCCCCTCCAAATCCTGGCTACAATGTGTGGAAATTACAATTTTCAAATTTAACATGCATTGACAAAGCTAATAGATCTGGCTTTGGTAAGGGTTCAATTACACACGGAGACTTTGCTGAGAGCCTTTTGGATTTCCCTGCTTTCTGCCTTTTGCCGTCCCACGCCTCGCGCGCTTCGCGGGTGCCGCTCGAGGCATTTAATCTGCCGGATTGCCTGACCCACGAGGTGACCGCCGAGGGACACAAACACCTACCGGGACTGCGAGGACCAGCGGGCGCTGCGTTACCTGACTCGCCGCAGCTGGTCCTCTTCCCGCCCCCTCCCGCCTGGACTTGAAGAGTGGAGGGCTGGGTGTGCTCTGCGCTGCCGCTGCACACGGAGACTTTGCTGAGAGCCTTTTGGATTTCCCTGCTTTCTGCCTTTTGCCGTCCCACGCCTCGCGGCCCCCGCTTCGCGGGAGCCGCTCGAGGCATTTAATCTGCATTTAATCTGCCGGACTGCCTGACCCACGAGGTGACCGCCCAGGGACACAAACACCTACCGGGACTGCGAGGACCAGCGAGCGCTGCGTTTCCTGACTCGCCGCAGCTGGTCCTCTTCCCGCCCCCTCCAGCTATTTACAGATAGCCCTAAACGCGCTAGCGGGTCGCGCGCGGAGCGAAGCCCGGGCAAAGGGCGGGCCCTCTGAGGCCTGCAGAGACTGGACTGGGCACTAGGTGCTGGTGCCCTTGGGATTTGGGACTCTTGACAGCTAGGTATTTTCATTGAAATTTTAAATTCTATGTTATATCTATTTGGGACAAAGGCGCCGACACTGAGTGTTGCAGCTGTGGTGTTTTGCTTTGTTTTGTCCTAATATCATTATTATTTTTCTTATTTACTTGAAATATTGTTTCGGAATCTGTAAAAATTTGAGCTAGTAAAATGTCTAAGGAGAAATTAGATAGGGCCTATGGATAATTATTTAATCCAAAAAATTACGCAGATTAACTCTAATAGACGCGCCTCCCTTGGCCAGGGAAATCTTTGTCTGACCCAGGAGGAGGCGCTTCTTGTAGATATATCTCCGCCTAAAAAAACTCCTATTCCCTGTGGCAAGGTAGTTACTGCGACCGCACAGGTCCACGTTATAAAACTTTCTGATTATCCAGATATCGTGGAAAAACAAAAACACACCCCGCCGGTAAGAATATTCAAAAAGGCAAAAACACGAAAGAGAAGGGGGAAGCACATGCAAAAAGCACAAGTACAAGTACCTAGGAATAATTCACAAGAGGTAAACAAGATAAGTAAAAGTACTTGTGCGGGTAACATAGGGTTAGCCCCATTGGGTTCACGCGCACATAGTAGTGTGGAAGAACTTAGGTCTCCCAATCTGGGAGAAAGGGAGGAAAAAACTGGTGTATCTGATTATTCTACAACTGAGATCTCTATATTAACAACTCCGGTTAGTTTGAAACCACATAAGATGAGCCTAAGTAGTTCGTATGTTGAAGAAGGGCTATCTGACTCCCCCAGATTTTCTCCTGCTCCACTTATTAATTTAACCCAGATGACGCCACTGAAAACCACTACCAATATTACTAAAAAAAGAGGGGGTTGTCCCATGCCGACTAGGGAAGCTAAAGTACAGAAGAGGAACTCGACTCCAGCCGCGACTGATGCGACGACCCTATCATCCCTCCCAATTTTACCCCCTAGAATAACTGATTCTTGTTCTTGGGGTGAGACTGGTCTACTAGTAAAATTAGAAAGCCTGTTAAAAGGCTTAATTCAGCCACTGTTGGAAAAAATGAATTTATGTAATATCAGATTTGATGAGCTAGATAAAAAAGTAGG
This sequence comes from Lissotriton helveticus, assembly GCF_964261635.1. Classification (NCBI taxonomy): domain Eukaryota; kingdom Metazoa; phylum Chordata; class Amphibia; order Caudata; family Salamandridae; genus Lissotriton; species Lissotriton helveticus. Next base: position 358,020,719 of record NC_136061.1, read on the forward strand.
GAGAAACACACAACTATTAGCAGATCTGATACAGGGGGTGAATCTTATGAAATCTAGCGGTTTACCTGTGTCATTGGCGACTGCTCCTAAATTAGCATCACCTTGCCCAGTCCCCTCCACAAAAATTGTTCAAGAAGGGATTAAATTGACTGGCCCCATAATCAAAAGCGTTCCTCCTGTAAGTAGTGTAGGCGGCCAAGGTGAGGGAAAACTGTTAGTAGAAGAAAGACAACAGATACCCCAATCTAAGCCCAATAACGAGAATGGCACCGCAAATTCTTATAATAGAAAACGGTACCAAAAGAGAACAGTTGATCTACCGCCTGAAGCTGCCCCCTACACTATAGTCATGGCAGGTGTCCCTGAGTTACTTTTGGAGGCTAGGGAAGATCACTATGCATTAAGAAATAAAGTAACACATTGGTTACATAATAACAGACCCCTCCCAGCGCATATCAATGGAGAAATATTGACTGTGAGGCGATCAGTTTGGGTGGGTTCTAGACTCAAAGACAAGAAAGGCGATGTTATTATTGTAAATTTTAAAGATCACAGAGCGGTACACCATATAGGAGATTGGTATGACTCGGTAGGCAGTGACTCTATCTCTACTCACTATCTCAGTTATTTCTATCCGTATTGCCCAGGACAAAACCCTGGAGATAGGAATAGAGTAAGACATTCTGGAGATTGGTTTTCTTTAAACCAACGTGGATATGGTATGAATCCACTGTCCCAATCTGGGAGACAGTTGGGTATAAACCGGAGGCAATTCTTCCCAAGTACGCCTGGAATGGATTATAGGAATAATAACATTTTCAGGGAGAATAGAGATTTCTCACGTTAAGCCTATAATCTTCCAACCCATAATAGATTTGATGTATTTTCGGGCCTTGACTATGTCGATTGACATGAAAAGGTTCCCGATTTTACAAATATTCGGAGTCCAGAAGAGGTTGCTGTTCCTAAAAAGAACTTTATAATGACCACTTTGGGGGAGGAATGCCATATAACCTTACTTCCAGAACCGACCTTAATTATAAATCCGGGCGTCGGTGAGGAGCCTCGATCTAATACTGCTATTGCCCAGAAGGTGGAGCTAGGGGTTAACACTGGAAAAGTAAGTGCCCCATGCAAGGAGATAGATTGTAATATTTCCACGGTAGAAGAGGAAGGTAGTAACATAAAAGGGAATTCCTGTACATTCCTATCCGGGAATGTAGCAGGATTAAAAAATAAGATAAATAACCCAGCTCTGGAGATAATTTTAAATGAGCGGGATGTCGTGGTCCTTCAAGAAACTTGGACCACAGAACCTGTTCATTTAAGCGGGTATAGAACCTTCTTTACCTCAGCTGAGGGTGGTCAACATGGCCGTGCGAAGGGAGGTCTAATAACATTCCTCTCGAATAAGCTTAAGTATGAGAAAGTACGTTTTAATTCTAATTCAAATTACTACCAACTTATAACCATATGTACAAAGGGATTTATTGTAATTTTGATCAACTTTTACAATAATATTCCGAAAGATGAAATATTGAATACCCTAAGAACACTTAGGGAAAACATACAACATGAAATAGAGAAATCAAATAAGGAAATGTTAATTTTATGGGGGGGGGGAGATTTTAACTGTCCACTCTGTACAAGCGGAAAAAAGGGGATTTGTGGCTTATTGCTAGAACAAGACATAAACCTAACACATTTCGAACATTCCTTGATCGGGGACTTACTTAATGAACTAGTATTTATGTACGACCTGGGTTTCGTAAATGAAACAGCTCAGAACCCTACTCCTTTTCAACCGACATTTATTGGTAGAGGAGCCATGTCCACTATTGATTTTATTCTTGTATCTAATAGTTATAGTTATAGAATCAACAGTCTAAAGATTTTAGAGTTACCCCTAAGTGATCATTTGCCCCTATCATTAGAGGTTGAGAATCCTTTCCACGAACACTCTGAACATATTCTCACCTCAGATATAGCCCCTGATCTGATCTTGGGTAGGCAAAACGGGTATACACTAAAATGGGGCAAGGTCACGCCAGAAAAGTTTTTGGCAAAGTTGTTAAATACCTGTTCAGATAGTTTTTCTATTTGCCTAGGGGAGACATCCCGTTCCACTCAGATCTTGGAGCATTTTGACAAAATAGCCCTTGAAATTAAGAAAAGTTTGTGGGTGGAGCTAAGAAACAAGACTAGGCGTACTAAAAGCTGGTTTAATACCACTTGTACCAGGGCACTAAGCGATTTGAAACATGCTATCCATAGGTCTCCCCGGGATCACTTAGTAACAAGAGGGTTAAGGAACACTTATAAGAAAGCCCTGAAATGTAGGAAAAATGCCATAAAAAAGGAGGCCCTTGAAGACCTCTGCGAGGCTGCTCAGTCCAAAGATGCATCCGCTTTTTGGAGGGCAGTTAATGCCCTTTTCCTCTTTGATAGTCATAAGGCTCGTATGGAGACGGCGATTACCGAAGAGGAATGGGTGGAACACTTTTCAACTCTATATAGCTCGCAGGATGTTTCTTGTTCTACAAATGTTTTTAATTATGTGAATAGTCTAAAGGGTGAGGAAAAGTTGGTCATATCTCTGGAGGAAGTTTTAATCGGGTTGAACGCAACTAAGGCTGGAAAGGCTGCTGGCCCAGATGGGATTCCGGCAGATTTATATAAAGCAAACATGGAGATCTGGGGCCCCATGTTGGTACAGCTTTTTAATGCCGCTCTTGCTAATGGTCTGCATTCATCCTGGTTTACCTCGATAATTGTGCCGATATACAAGAAGGGTGAGAGACAAAATTGTGCATGCTATAGGCCAATCTCACTTCTTGATTCATCCGTTAAAATTCTGGGTAGAATAATTTTGGCAAGACTCCAGAACTGGGCTGAGGAAAATGAAATTTTGAGCGACCTACAGTACGGTTTCCAGAAAGGCTTGGGTACCGTTGAACAATGTTTAAATTTAATGATTATCCAACAAAAATATACTAGGGTTAAAGGGGAACGGTTATATTTTACGTTTGTTGATTTGTCTTCGGCATTTGATTGTGTATTGCACACTAAATTGTGGGATATTTTGAAAGGGCTAGGCGTCGACGATGCAATGATTTGTTTCTTGAGAGATCTATACTCAGGAGCAACTGCATCAGTTTGTTATGGCCGTGGGGGAGAATGTACTAGAAGATTTGGAGTGGGACGTGGAGTACGACAGGGCTGTGTTCTGGCCCCGTTCCTATTTCTTCTTTACATTAATGGACTTGAGCGTCACCTCGTGCATGAGTGCAGGGACATGCCTAGAGTGGGGAGGAGGCCGATCCCTGCGCTCATGTATGCGGATGATGCCGTCATAATGGCTCGAACCCCCCTGGCATTACAGAAATTGTTAGTATCCTTTGAAAAGTTCATGTTGAGCTTAGATCTGAAAATTAATTGTGGTAAAACATATTCCATGAACTGCGGCACAAAATCTGGAAAAAAGTCGAAAAGCATGTTTTTAAATAACGCTCCATTGGAAAACATTTCGTTTTTCCCCTATTTGGGAATTTTGTTTCATGAGCGGGGGGGATGGTCAAGCGCCATAAAGGCTAGAACCCTTTTGTTTCAAAAAACCATAATGGCCGTTAAGACTTTCCTGAAAAAGCTGGGGAAAAAACCAATAAAAGAAATCTTGACCATATACAACGCCACATGTACATCCGTAGCCCTCTATGGTGCGGGACTCTGGGGCTTTTCTAATATTGTCCCACTACAAATTGTTGAAAACAAATTTATGCGGGATGTTTTATCTGTACCGCAGAGTGTTTCATCCTATATTTGCCACATGGAGGTGGGTCAACCTTACCTATCAGATTTAATTAGAATACAGCCCATTCTATTGTGACACAGGGTATGGACTACTAATGAATGTGTTGTTAATCGGGCTGTGATACAGGACATATTGAACATGGAAAATACGGCCAATGTCGAATGGTTAGCATACATCAAGCAATTTATGTTTGATATTGGACACTGCGAATATTATGAGGATCCATTATCTATGGAAACTATACCCAGAGGATTTTTGAAAAAACTGAGTTTGGAATACTCATCAAGGATAAAAGAAGAAGAGCAGAAGCCAGTAAAAAAACAGTTGCTTTGCATAACTTGATATTGACTGGAGTCAAAGTACAGCCCTATTTGACTCTGATGATGTCAAATCACGATCGATTTCTTTTAACCCGCTTTAGATTGAATCTTGTTTTTAGACTTCTGTCCTTCCCAAAAATGAATTTATGGTCGCAGACTTTATCAACCTGCCCCTGTGATGATTCCTCGACCCAATCCGACATTCACATTTTATTCTTTTGTAAATGTTATATTATTCCTCGCCGAAAATTTTTACTCCCCTTTCTTAAAGACATGAACATAAAAAGATGTCGTTCAGCTTTTCTAGAATGTCAGAGAATGGATACTGTTTTTACTGTTGTGGTTCTTTTAAGCTATTATAAACATGTTTTGAAATTAAGGAAATCTATTACCGTAAATGAAATATAATGATAATATGTATTCTAAGTTAGTTCCTTTTTTATATAGTGTGTATTGTTCATGTTGTTACTTTCATGGTTAACGATTTTTAACCGAATAAAGTACTTTCTGATTCTGATTCTGATTCAATTACATTTTTTTTATGTATTTCCTTTTTTGCATGTATATGCCAACAAATGACAGAAATATGATACATTCTAAAATACAGGTGTGGCCCGGCAGTTCAGGCACACTTGCACCAGAAAATAAGTGCACTCCTAATCAGGCAGCTATCCACATGTAATCAGAAAAGAGCAGTTAGTAAGAGTGCAATGCATTCAATGGATGAAGTGGGTTTACCCACCACTCCACACTGTTGTGGACAGAACCAAAATAGGAATGACACTTGTACAGACCAATGGATAAAGGTGTGTTTCCTAAATGGTGAATTTGTCTGGCCTTCAAGAGCCTGAAAAGTTTTTATTTTAATTTGTATATTTTCAAACAAATGAAATAGACATTACACGCTTAATAGTAATAAAAAGTAAAAATGCAACCATCTTAAGGTGAGGTGCATAAGTTTGCAGAAAAAATGTTACAAATAAACCTTCACAAAAATTAATTATTAATCTAAGTTCATAGATTTACAAAAAATGGAAAACGAAGAAAGGAAAAACAGAGGGTGGGACCCAACAGCCCGGACACTTCGAGAGAGAGTCGGCGGCCAAAGTGGACGGACACAATCCACTTGATGTGGTGGGTGGATGAAAATATGATCCCCACCTGGACAGATCAATTGATAAAGGCTTACCAAAAGATTAGGTATGAGTAAGGAGGAAACTAGATTACAATTTGTTTTGGAAAACATAAGTTTTCACTACTAAAGTGGTCTTTAGGCTAGGGCAGAGGTCTTCAAACTTTTGGATGACCAGACCCCCATGTCGACGTTTTCAGGTGTAAGGACCCACTCATGACAAAAATTTCCAAACCTGAAGGCAGAATCTGCACATGCACCAAACTCCAGCTCTGGACAAGGCAGCACAACAAGTTTTGGTCCCAGAGCAGGAGTGGGCAAAAAGCCTGGATTCATGGCTCTGCTACATACTCAGGGGCAGATTTACAAGCCCCCTGTGCCACAACTATGTCACTTTTCGTGACATACTGGTGGCGCAGGGGGCTCCTCCATATTTACAAGGAGAGGAAAAGCCACCCTGCGTGTCTTTTCCTCTCCTCGTAAAAATGGCCCCTTCACATGCAGCACTGTGCGTGGAAGGGGCATTCCATGGGTGGTGGTGTGGCTGTTCCCACGCAACATCCATTGAACAAGACCCATCTCCAGATTTACGAGAAATCGTAAATCTGGAGATGCGTGTGAATGCAACGCCACCCTAGAGGTGGCGTAGCGAGGCGCAACGAGGAGAAATGTTTTCCTTTCTCCTCATTTTTCCCTCTTTCAATGCGTGCTGCATTCTACAGCACGCATTGAAAGAGGAAAAAGCCTCTTGTGATTGTTTTTGTGCAGGAAGGTGTCCCTTCCTGCACGAAAGCAATCTCCCCACGACGCAGGAATCCTTGCACCATGGTGCAAGGGTGCCTGCGCCGGCACATGGCTGAAGTTTGTGCGCCAGCGCAGGGGAAGCACAGAGATTCGACATATAAGCACAGAAATGCGACATATTCTTGTAAATATGTTGCATCTCTGCAAATCTGCCCTAAAGTGCTTTAAACTTTTTACAATGCCAGCACATCCACAGGACCAAATTCTCATGAGTGCCGAGATGCAATGGGACTTGTATATAATGTTTTTATAAGATAAATTATTTTTATAATAGAAATTGGCAAAAGTGAAAAACATTTTGGGGCAGATTTACAAGCCCCTGGCGCCACGTTTGCATCACTTTTAACATGGGAAAAGTGACTCAAAAGTGTTGTAAGGGGCTTGTAAATCTGCCCCTTGGTGTACAGAAAAAAGCTTTTAAGATGTATGAATGTTTTTTCTGTTCTTGGTTAATTTCATTTGTTGTTGACCTGTGACATTCTTAACTTCCTGGAGTTTTATTCACAGCTGCTGCTTGATAGAACTATTTAAATGCAAGGAATAGGCAGAGTGGGGTCCCAGGGGGTACTGGGACGAGAAAAAAAACCGAAATCCTCTGTAACCAGTTTACAAAGGAATGTAAATATGCAATTGGTCTTTAACAACCTGTCAAAAACTTGGGTGTACCCGAGATAAGACTCCAGACACTGCCCAGCCCACAGCAGCAGACCGGGCTGAGACACAGATGAGGAGGAGGGGGCGGGAGAGGCGCTGAAGCCCTTGTAGTTCTATGGACCTGGGCAGAAGTGTGACTGGGAATGCACGACCCCCTTTGTATCACTCCACGCCCCTCCCTGGGGGTTGCGCGCCACGGTTTGAAGACCCCTGGGCTAGGGTGTAAAAATTTAAAATAGGCCTTATCTAATACTTGGTACAACTAGAACTAAAGGAATGGAGAATTTGGTCTAGTAGGGACTGCTTGGTAAAGATGAGAGGAGATGTGGCCTGATGGCTAGAGATGCAGACTTTGGAACCAGATTTAAATCCCATCTTGGACTCAATATACTATGTGTCTGGGTAAATCACTTAATCTCCATATCCCTAAAAAGAAACAGAATGCATAAGGTAGTATAGTTCAATTTTAAAGCCCTCAAATGCTCTTTGGCAGGGTCTGTGCAATTCAAAACGGTAAAAACAACATAACTACATTACATTTTTAGTTGCCATCACTACAAAGCTTTTGGTGGCTATTTTTTTTTCATAGTAATTTTGGCTTTAAGTATGATAGGTAAATTCTTTACTTCCACCGCATTTCCTCCATAGTGCAGGGTATGGGAATGGATCATCAACCGTACATTGCATTTTAGTTAGAGCCAAGGCAGCGCATGTGCTGCTCTGTGAGGCATGCTGTGTCTAGAATATGGACTTCAAGCCCCTGCCATCTTTTCTTTTGGCTCCTCTTACTACCCTTCTTAAATTCCTGCTTTTGATTGATGAAATAGCTACTAGACCCTGCTTTTGAACTTTTGTAACCTCCCATATGGACCTCATACAGACTGCCCCTGTTACATGTGCTTTTACGCTTCATGTGCTTTTACTCTGCTTGTGTAGTGCAAAGTGTTTGCGTCCCACAAAAGCCCCGCCTCCCCCAACTGGCTGCTTCATGAAAACAAACATCGGCTCGATTTACAATCACTTGTTCTGCGGTTGTTGCCTATTTCAAAGCTAATAACAAGCTTGCATATAAATAAACGGCCTAAAAAACGACAAGCACTGACAAAAAGCACTAAAAAAGCATTCATACGCTCTGATGAACAAGTTACTTACCTTCAGTAACGATGTATCTGGTAGAGCCATAGTCTAGCTGCAGATTCCTTAACTTAGAATATCCCCAGGCGTTAGACTGGTTCGGAAAATTTTGCGCAGCAGCACCTCTGCGTGCAGGGGGGCAGCGCCGTATGGCTCCGCCCTGACGTCGTCCATGGATGTAACGTCAGCGGAGCCATATAAGCCCCTCCCCGGCGACATCAGTTTCCATCAGAAGACTTTTCCATGTCAGAACGCGAAGCCACCACAAAAACTGTGAAATATGGGAACAGTGTGCAGAAAAAGAAAAAACAAGGTATGGTGGAAAACATCACCATAGAAAGACAGTGCCATGCACAGTATATTGTAAACTTGAGGGATGGGAAAAGAACAGAGCACCACTCTGGGAGGGACCCCCGCACTTGTTAAGTCCAAAACCTCCCCCGGAGGTAGAAGAAGAAGATGCAGAGCAGAGGCAGGATCCGAACCCTTTGCCTGTGAGAGCCTGTGCCACCAGAGGCACAAGACTTTCCATTGAGCCATAGCTCCTTGGCAAACCGTGACAGCAGCCGACAGAAAGGCTGCAACCATAATATATGACAGTGAAGGACAACCAGTCCAGTACCCAGGAGTAAGGGAAAACTACCAGAAGGCATCACCCAAAAGGAGACGTCAGATGCGAATAATGGACCTACCGAATGCAGCATTGTCAGAGACTGCAACCGCTAGAGTGCAGGGGAGGCAAGAGACCTTAAGCGGTTGAAGAAGATAGAAGGGAAGGACGGGGGGATAGAAAAAGTAGCCCACATCGGACAACCCAGGGTAAGGGTTGTAAGGGACACATGGCATATGAGCATCCCGTCCAATCACAAGAATGGGTAGTGCAGAGCCACGAAACAGAATGTAGCCTCGTGTGTCGGACTGAAGAGAAGAAGTCACCCCGCAGAGGAATAGAGCCACCCAAAGGGAGGCAAAGGCAAGAAGCCCAACCTGCAAAGGTTGTCGCAGGACGGGGAGGACGGGCGGGCGTGAAGGAATCTCTACCAGATACATCGTTACCGAAGGTAAGTAACTTGTTCATCTGATAGAAACGTCTAGCCGCATATTCCTTAACTTAGAATAGACACCAAAGCCATACCCTTAGAGGAGGTGGAACTGCGATTGAACGCTACTAAGGTCCAGAGAGAACCTAGCCGTCAATAAGATGACCAAAAGAGTGTCACCAACCAAAGGGCGAAACACAGTGGGGACAAAAATGACAGCGCAGCCAACAACCAGATCCCTTTGCTCTGAATAGAGTGGGACTCAAGGGTAGGCTAGGGCACCACAGCCCATCCAGAATAACACGAAAACCCCTATATGTAGAAGGAATGAGAGAAGGAAAACATTAAGCCAGAATGCTGGTGCCGGAGCGAAAAAAGGCAGAACTTCGAAAGAAGACGAGCAAAAGGGGCATGAAGGATCCGCAGGATCCAACGTGTCGACAAGAAGTCAGAGCTAGCCCCAGCTAAACAACCCGAAAAGCGTAAAACACTGTTGAACCTGCTCCTGTAAGATATGAAGGCAGCAGGATACTGAACCCTGTCCAGCAAGGGCCGATATGGAACAAAAACACACACCCAGTGAAGAGACTGGCTTGAAAAGGGAGTTCAGCACCTGGCAAGAAGTAGAACTGAACCTATGAGCCCACAAGACTGGTAAGTGGTATGGTGGAGAGAACGCGTACCACCCCTGCATGTACCACAGAGGAAGAGTACTGCTGAGACCCTCGCCAGCCAGACATGTGAGAGCTTTGAAAGACTGCCCATACACAACCAGAAGGAGGCTCATTCGCGGCCAGAGGGTGCCTGTAGTACCATAACAGAAGAGCACCAGAAAGCAAGACCGCAGGAACAGCTTAGATGCGCAGAATAGTAAGGGGCCACAACGCCAGAGAAGAGCTGGTGATGTAAGAGGACAGGGCCAAGACCAAAGCAGGAAAGCCCGCACAAGCCAATAGGAAGATCATGGCGCAGAAACGGTCCCGATAGGATGCCGAAACCCGGCTAAACCCAGGGACTAGGGTATGCTCAAAAGTACCCACATTTATACAGAAAGTGGGACTAGTCCAGGCTATAGTAAGCGTCTGCCTCCGGTCCGGAAGAGGTCGCCGGACAGTTAGGAGAAAGACAAGCCTAACAAGGGAGAGCTGAGGACCAACACACAGGTCATAGACGCCAGGAAGAGCAGAGGTAAAGGAGAACGAGCTCCACGAGTCCGCCACATTAACAATGCCAGCAGGACGTAGTAATCCCTGCGTGGAAGCAGCTGGGTTGTGGCAAAAACTTCTGGTGAAAAAAGCCAAAAGGGCATAACGCACAAGTTACTACTTGTGTAACAATATATCTGTAAGAACCTTAATTAGCGATGGATTCCTTACCTTAGAAAATCCCCAGGCGTCAGACTGGATCCGGAAAGATTTTTCGTCTGCAGTACCCCTGGCGTCGGTAGGTGGTGCCGTGCAGCTCCGCGTCCGTTGCTGGCGTTGTAAGCGCCGAGATGAAGTCACGGAGACTACTTAGGCGCCACCCATGCGTGCTGACGTCAGTTCTTTACACAACTTTCCGCACCAGGAATGCAGAGCCATGCAAGAAACTGACCACTGATGTCACGAAACTAAAGGCCCTGAAAGGGATGACCTTAACCCTAGAAATCAGGTCGCAGACCAGGGGGGATGGGTGGGGCAGTAAGGAATCGATCACTAACTAATGTCTCTTACAGATATAGCGTTACACAAGTAGTAACCTGTGCATCTAAAAGAGACACGTTAGTGATAGATTCCTTACCTTAGAATAGATACCCCAACAATAACAACCCCGGTGGTGGGTCTGCGAACAAGATTACACCAGAAAGTCATGGAAAACAGATCGGCCAAAGAAGCCGTCTCTCCGGACTTGACTGTCAAGGCAGTAATGCTTGGAAAAACGTGTGCAGCAAGGCCCACGTAGCTGCCTGACAAATGTCCTGCAAGGGAACGCAGCGTCCCAAGGCAGTAGTGGCTGCTGTTGCCCTGGTGGAATGGGCACGCAGCCCCACAGGAGGCTCCTTCTTAGTCAACGCTTGATGTATAGAACAACCCACTGAGAGATGGTACGTTTGTGCACGGCTCAACCTTTTTTGGCACCCAAGTAGCCAACAAAGTGCTGGTCATCCACCCGGAACTGTTGTGTGCGCTTCAGATAGAACAAGCGCGCACATTTTTGGTCCAGACGGTGGAGCCTCTCTTCCTCTTTTGAAGGATGTGGAGGCGGAAAGAAGGTGGGCAAAGTGATGGTCTGCCCGATGTGGAAGGGCGTGACAACCTTTGTCAGGGAAGAAGGACGGGTCCTTAAAACCACCTTGTCCGGATGAACAGACAGGAAAGGAGGTTTGGAAGAAAGAGCCTGGAGCCCACTCACTCTTCTGGTAGAGGTGATACCTACCAGGAAAGCCGTCTTGAGAGTGAGAAGACACAAAGGACAGTTATGAAGCGGCTCAAAGGGAGCACACATCAGATATGTCAAGACAAGGTTTAAGTCCCAATGAGGCAGTATGAACGGCACAGGAGGAAATGTGTGTGTAATGCCTTTCAGAAAACGGTTAACAACCAGGGACTTAAAAAGAGAAGGCTGATCTGGAAGCCGTAGAAAGGCGGAGATGGCCAAAAGATAACCATTGATAGTGCCCAGAGCAGAGCCCTGCTGGGCCAAAGAAAGAAGGAACAAAAGGAAAGAGGGGCAGAAAGGGGATCCACAGACTTTGCTGTGCACCATGCCACAAACGTGTTCCACCTGCAGGCGTATACCGTAATGGAGGGACGCCTGGCTGCCAGAATGACATCACAGACTTAGGGAGGAAGATCGAAAGCTGTCAACTGTCGCCGCTCAATCTCCACGCATGGAGGTGGAGGCTGGACAGGTTTGGGTGGAGGACTGCTGCGACAGAAGATCCTCCTGAAGAGACAGTCGGGTCGGGGGATCGATCGCCATGTTTGAGTAGCTGTGGAGCCACAAGAATGACTTGGGCCCGGTTGGCTGAATCTTCTTCAGCACTCTGAGCAGAAGTGGTATAGGCGGAAAGGCGTACAATAGACCACAACTCCACTCGCGACGAAAAGCATCGTCGAGCGAGTGCCGCCTTGGAAATTCCAACGCGCAGAACTGATGACATTGAGAGATCTCTTCGGTAGTGAATTGATCTAACCAAGGCTCCCCTGAAAGAGACCTTGCGCCATGTCCGAGTGAAGACGCCATTCGTGATCCATCATGCACCTGAGTTTGTCTGCCCTGGCGTTCAGTTACCTGCCAGGTGTTGAACCACCAGGGAAATGCCCTGCTGTTCCAGCCATGTCCAGAGGCGCAGAGCCTCCTGACATAGGGTCCACGACCCCACCCTGCCCTGTTTTTTCCAGTACCACATGGCGGTGGTGTTGTCTGTGAACACCTGCACCACTTTCCCTTTGACAGAGGGAAGGAATGCCTTCAGTGCAAGTCGGAACGCCCGAAGCTCCAGAAGGTTGATAAGGAGCCTGGGCTCCGCCGGAGATCAGAGGACTCTGATCTCGGCCTCTCCCATGGCCCCCCAATCCCAGGAGGGACATGTCCGTGACCACTGTTTGCTCCGGTTGGGGAAGGAAGAGGTATCTGCCATAGACCAAACGTCGCTTCATGAGTCACCACTGCAGCTGCTGAGCAGTGCCCTCCGAGATCTGGACGTACTTGGACAGATCCCCCTGGTGCTGCACCCACTGGAACTTCAGGACCCACTGCAGAGCCCGCATATGCCATCTGGCATGAGTAACCAGCAGGATACAGGAGGCAATGAGGGCTAGCATCCTGACCGAAACCCAGGATAGAGGCCGAAAGATCGGAATCATCATAGCCTGAATATCCTGGACTCGCCGTTCCAGAGGATAGTTCCAAAACTGCGCTGTGTCCAGAACCGCTCCGATAAAGAGGAGCGTCTGAGAGGGAATCAGGTGGGACTTCAGCACTTTGATGGAGAACCTCAGAAAATGCAGGAAGTCGGGCGTAATCTGGAGGTGGGAGACACCTGCCTGGGGCGAGCCCGCCTTCAACAACCAGTCATCGAGATAGGGGAAGACTGAAACCCCCGATCTGCGCAGGTGAGCTGCGACCACCGGCATCACTTTCGTGAACACTCGAGGGGCGCTGGTAAGGCCAAAAGGGAGCACGGTGAACTGAAAGTGTTTGTGGCCTACAGTGAACTGCAGGTAACACCAGTGGGCCGGCAAGACATGGATATGAAAATAAGTCCAACGCTACCATCCAGTCTTGCGGGTCTAGGGCAGACAAGACCTGAGCAAGTGTGAGCATCTTGAACTTCTCCTTCCGGAGGAAGCGATTGACGTTCAGAAGGTCTAAGATAGGACACAGGCCCTTGTCCTTCTTTGGAACCAAGAAGTAGTGGGAGTAACAACCACAACCTATTTCTGGTGTAGGAACGCTTGATGGCCCCCTTGGCCAAGAGTAATGCAACTTCCTGCTGGAGAAGTGCCAACTGATCCACCGACATGCTGTGGTACTGAGATGGCATGGCTGGAGGTGTAGACTCAAAGGGGAGGGAGTTGCCCCTTCGGACTATCTGTAAAACCCACCTGTCTGAAGTGATGGTGGGCCAGTGGGGAAAGTGATGGCGAATCCTGCCACCCACTGGCATTTGGTGGGCTTGAAACATCGGACTAGGAAGGTTTGGAGGCAGTGGTGGCAGGGGAGGTGATGGACTGACCTTCCCGCTGGCCCCGGGACCCACCACGGCGGGTCACACATTCGCGGCTAAGCTGAGACTGTTGCTGCGCAGGCCTCTGGCTTTGAAACAAATATGTTTGGGGGCCCTTCCTTGGCCACGAAAGGAGCGAAAAGCAGAAGCCGAAGAAGTACGTGTGGCCGAAAGGCCGAAGGACTTGGCCGTAGCCTGCGAGTTCTTAAAACGCTCCAACGCACTGTTTGCCTTGTCGCCAAAAAGGCGAGTGCCATCAAAAGGCATGTCCATCAGAGTATTCTGAACATCCTCAGAAAAGCCAGTTGTCCTCAGCCAGGCGTGACGGCATAGCGCCACTGTTGTGGAAATCGCTCAGGCCAGCAAGTCGGCGGTGTCAAGGTCACAACGAATTGTGCACTTTGCTGCGTCTCTGCCCTCAGCAATAGCTTGGGAAAGAACCGTCCGGACCTCCTCCGGACACTGAGGCAGCACTTGCGCCACCGTATCCCACACAGAGTGGGAATAATGTCCCAAGAGGCATGTGGTGTTCACAGACTGCAACCCTGAACTGGCGGAAGAAAACATTTTCTACCCAAATTGCTCCGGTTTCTTGGATCCCCTGCTCAGGGATGCAGAAGCTTGGTCAACCAAGCTTTCACGGGTAGGGTGTTGGGAGAGGGAAATGGGGTCGCCCAGAGCTGGGCGATGGCGTCGGGCAACGTTCCTGTCCACAGGAGCCTCTGTGTTGGGCCTGGACCAGGCGCCCAAAAGAACGTCCGAAAGTGCATCACTGAAGGGGAGCTGCAAAAACAACAGTTGATGGACAGAATGCAGAACAATGTCATACATTCACCCCAGTACAGAGATATGGGCCTAAATCCATCGTTTTTTTGCTCACCATGCCATTCCAGTTTGAACCCAGCCATATGCAGATCAGTCTTGACCCTGTGCCTCATGGGAACAGTCCAGCCCGAACTGCCAAGCCAGGTCCTCCCTGGACTGGAAGGAAAATGCTACTTACCAGAATGCAACTGTTCTTGGCATGTAGAGCTGCAGAGTCGTACACTTTGCATTAGATCGCCACCTGGTGTTGGGCTCGGATGATTGCAGGTTGTTGTCTTCTTGGAAGAAGTCTTTGTAGTCACGAGATAGGTGACTCCTCCCTTGGACAATACTGCGCATGGGCATCGGCTCCATCGTTAGATTGTTTTTCGCCATGATGGGAAATGATGGAGTTAGTAGAAGTAAAGAGAAAAGGAGGTCCATGCGTGTGCATCTAAGTAAGATGAAACTGGAACGGATACAAGTCCCGGGGAGGCGGGAGGGCGTGCACGACTCTGCAGCTCTACATGCCAAGAACAGATGCATACAGGTAAGTAGCATTTTCCGTTCGAGGCATATGAGCTGCAGATCGTACACTTTGCATCGATTGTGCAGCAGTGTCTCCCCTAGCGGTGGTCGCTTGTATCCGTTGTAGTAGTTTGAAAGAGTGTTCTAAGGACAGCTTGGCCTACTGCAGCTTGCTGCTTGGCATGCACATCAACACAGTAGTGTTTAGAAAAGGTGTGTGGTGTAGACCATGTTGCTGCCTTACATATGTACTCTAGTGGTATGTTTCCTAAGAAAGCCATAGAGGCTCCTAGTTTGCGAGTGGAGTGCGCTCTAGGAGGAACTGCTAGTGTACGTTTAGCTTTTTGATAGCAGATTTGTATACACTTTGCAATCCACCTTGCAATCCCACTTTTAGAGATGGGGTTGCCTTTATGTGGAGGAGAGAAAGATACAAACAACTGTTTTGTCTTTCTAAAGGATTTAGTCCTATCTATATAGTATAAAAGAGCTCTTTTAACATCTAGTGTGTGTAAAGCCCTTTCTGCTACAGAGTCTGGGTTTTGGGAAAACACAGGTAACTCTACAGATTGGTTTAGGTGAAAAGGAGTGATAAACTTTGGGAGAAATTTTGGATTACACTTAAGAACCACTTTATTAGGATGTAGTTGAAAAAATGGTTCTTGTATAGTGAACGCTTGTATTTCACTTACTTTTCTGAGAGAGGTAATGGCAACAAGGAAAGCTGTTTTCCATGTTAGGAATTGCAGTTCACATTTATGTAGAGGCTCGAAAGGGGGTCCCATGAGTCTTGTAAGGACAATGTTCAGGTTCCATACAGGAGAAGGGGGTAACCTGGGTGGGATTACTCTTTTAAATCCTTCCATGGATGCTTTGATTGCAGGTACTCTGAAAAGAGACAGATGCTGCCTGTTTTGTAAATAGGCTGCAATTGCTGCAAGATGTAGGCGTATGGAAGAATAAGCCAAATTAGACCGTTGTAGATGTAAAAGGTAACAAATGATATTTTGGATGGAAGCGTCCAGTGGATCAATGTCATTATTTTTGCAATAGATTGCAAATCTTTTCCATTTAGCGGCATAACACGCTCTGGTAGTGGGTTTCCTAGCCTCTTTGATGATATTCATACAGTCTGGTGGTAGGTTTAGATAACTAAACTCTAAGACTTCAGGAGCCAGATCGCCAAATTCAGTTGGTTTGGGTCTGGGTGTCGGATTTCTCCATGGTTCTGTGTTAACCGTGATGGTGTGAGCTGTAACTTTTGATGTGGAACCAGAGAGATCTAGTAGTGGCGTGCCCATGTGGGAGCTACTAGTATCAGTTTGAGAGACTGTTGTCTGAGCTTGCGCAGTATTAGTGGAATAAGTGGGAGAGGCGGAAAAGCGTATGCAAATCTGCCGGACCAATTCATCCATATCGCATTGCCTTCGGACAGTGTGTGTGGAAACCTGGTGGCGAAGGTTGGGCATTTTGCATTGTCGTGGGTGGCAAACAGATCTATGTGTGGATGCCCCCACATTTGGAAGAATGGCTGAAGAACTTGTGGATGTAGTTCCCATTCGTGAATCTGTTGTGACTGCCGACTTAACAGATCTGCTATCTGATTGTGAACTCCTGGAAGGTGTTCTGCTAGCAGATGTATGTTTTGAGGAATGGCGCATCTCCAAATGTTCTGTGCGAGCTGGGACAGTTGCAGAGAGTGTGTTTTTGTATATAGTACATGGCTGTCATATTGTCCGTCCGGATTAAGACAGCTTGTTCCGTACTTGAAGTTGGAACGACTTGAGTGCTAAGAATATTGCTAGCAGCTCTAGATGGTTGATATGGAACAGATTTTGTTGGTTGTTCCATTGACCCTGAGTCGTATGATGTAAGAGATGGGCTCCCCATCCTGTGAGGGATGCGTATGTAGTGAGCACTACTTGTGGAACAGGCTCGAGGAACGGACGCCCTTTTGTTAAGTTTTTGGTGTTCCACCACTGCAGAGAGCGCTGTGTGCGGCTGTCCACCAACACCAGGTCTGTTAGTTGAGCTTGAGCCTGGTTCCATTGTTGTGCTAGGCATTCCTGTAATGGTCGCATTTGCAATCTTGCGTGTGGTACTATGAAGATGCAAGATGCCATCATGCCTATTAGTCTCATGAACACTCTGGCTTGGAGAGAGTGTTGTTGTTGAAAAGTGGAAACTAAGGCTTGAATGCTTTGTATCCTGGCTGGACTGGGATACGCTAGGGCTGTTGAAGTGTCTACTGTAGCTCCTGGATACTGATGTACATGCGAAGGTTGCAGGTGCGACTTGGTGTAGTTTATTGTGAACCCCATGTTGTGCAATGTTTGAATTGTCTGATGTGTGTGTTGGACACATTGGTTGAATGATTTGATTTTTATGAGCCAATTGTCCAAATAAGGGAAGACATGAATCTGCTGTCTTCTGAGATGTGCCACTACTACTGCTAAGCCCTTTGTGAACACCTGAGGTGCTGTTGTGACTCCAAAGGGAAGGACTTTGAACTGATAGTGCTGTTCTTGTATTACAAACCTTAGATACTTCCTGTGGGCAGGATGTATAGGAATGTGAAAGTAGGCGTCCTTTAGGTCTAATGTTGAAAGGAAATCGCCTTGCTGCAGTAGTGGGAGCACTTGTTGCAGAGTGATCATATGAAAATGATCTGACTGAATGTACTGGTTGAGGGGCCTGAGGTCGAGAATTGGTCTCAGTGTCCCGTCCTTCTTGGGAATTAGAAAGTACAGCGAATAAACCCCTGTTCCTCTAAAGGAACTAGTTGAATAGCATCTTTTTGTAGAAGTGATAGAACTTCTTGTTGAAGCAGAGTCAGATGGTCTGTGGACATTGGACGCTGCCTGGGAGGTATGTGCGGGGGAGGTTGCTGTAAGTTCTAGGCAGTAGCCATGTTGGATAATCTGTCTTACCCACTTGTCTGTTGTAATGGGAGTGCCAGACAGGCAGGAACTGCGTTAATCTGTCCCCTACAGGAGTGGAATGCTGTTGGGGGAGCTGAGGGAAGTCACTGTTTTGTTGCGGAAGAGGATCGGTTGCTGTTGTTACCGCGACCTCTTCCTCTGCTATTGTTGCCTCTGTATCCTCCTCTAAAATATCCCTTGTTAGAGGATGTTTGTGTGTGTGACTTGAAAGATGTGGTAGTATCTGCTCAAGTTTGCTTGGAGCCTCCTCTATAGAAGGAGCTACAAAAGGAACCTCTAGCTTGTGTGGACTGTAAAGCCCCCATAGACTTGGTGGTGTCCGTGTCTTTTTTCATCTTTTCAAGTGTAGTGTCTACTTCTGGGCCAAATAATTGGTTCCGATTAAATGGTTGGTTCAAAATAGTGGTTTTCACTTCTTGTTTGAACCCTGAAATGCGTAACCACGCATGTCTCCCGAGTACGCCACTGGTATTTACAGCTCTAGATGCTGTGTCTGCGACATCTAGTGCACATTTTATAGAGGCATTGGATATTAGTTTGCCTTCCTGTATAAGGTCTTTTGCCTGATCTTTATACTGGTCTGGCAGGTGCTCAGGTAGTTTCTCTAATTGATCATAATGAGCCCTGTCGTAACGAGAGAGGAAGGCTTGTGTATTTGCTACAGCCAAATATTTGTAGCTTGTGCAGCTATTCTTTTACCTGACGCATCAATAACTTTTGATTCCTTGTCAGGTGGGGGCGCTTCACCAGACGTTTGAGAGTTTGTCCTTTTCCTAGCATTGGACACAACTAATGAATCTAGTGGTAGGTGTCCTTTAATGTAGACTGGATCTGTGGGTGCAGGCCTATATTTCTTCTCAATTCTGGGATTTACTATTCTAGTGCGTACAGGATCTTTAAAGATTTCTGGAGCATGCTTAATGACCCCCTTAATAATAGGCAGAATTTGAGCAGATCTTTGTGAATTTTCAAATGTATCTAGGAGAAAATCTTCTTAAAAGTCATCAGAATGCATTGGCACTCCATGGTAAACAGCAGCTCTGTTTAAGAGATGACTAAAACCAATATCTTCTGGAGGAGAATGTTTGGTTGGGTATGACTGTGGATCAGGAATGTCGGGCACATTTTGTGGGTTTGTGAAATCCCATGGCACATTTTTGGGGTTAGAAAAATCCCATATACCCTCATCTACAGGGTATGAATCAGGTTCTCCTATATCCTCCCCTCCACCTATATCGTATTCATCATCAGTATGCTGAGGTGAATGTGATGATACTGGAAAATGTACAGGAGAGGCTTGAGGTGAAATGTGAGGAAGAACAGTAGAGGAAGGAGGTATAGGAGAGGGATGGTGCATAGGAGACGTAGCACAGTCCTTTTTCTTGGCAGGTACTACAGGTGTGGGTGGAGTATCTGCTGGTCTCATTTTAGGAGGTACAGCACCTACATGACCTGTCTTTGGGTTTATGTAGATCTTCTTTTGTCGAGGAACTGGTGTAAAAAGTTGTTCCTCATCTACAACCCTCTTAGGCGTCGATTTTATCGGCTCCGGCGGAGGTTGCCATATATCTTTAGCCTTGGGAGGTGGTAAAACGTCCTGTGGCAAAGTTTTCGATGACGAAGGTGTTGTTTTCGGCTTGGAAGGCGTGGTCAAGGGTTTATGAGCCTCGGAATCAGGCCTCGTGGGTTTCGGCACTGAAGAGGGTGTTTTTGATGCAGAAGCTGATTTTGTCGGCTTCGAGGCGTCAGACGCTGGCTTCGCATCTTTATGTTTAGAAGTGGACGGCTTTGGAGCCAGGTGCAAAACTGTTTACAAGGTAAGGTATCACAAGGTAAGGAATCTGGGTAAATGTAGGCAATGGAAAAATATGCTAATTATCTTTAGTAATGCTATTTCTGGTGGATACTTTATCTAGCCACAGATTATTCATCTTGTAATTCATCACCTTGTAAATCTGGCGCTTGAGATTCAAAAGGATTAGGAATCTGGTTAGACATACCAACAATAGTAAAATTCTAAGTTTTCAGGAGCAAGACTGATACTGGCTACTTTCAGGTGGCATACCTTTATCAAATGCAGGGTTATTAGGCTTGGGATTACAGGTGTTTGTATTGTCGTATCTGCCATACTGTTCAAGTGTGGGAACCATTTTTACTGTTGCTACTGAGAGGCCACTAAAATTAGTGTCATTTTTTTCTGTCTGCCTTTTGTGATTGCTGACAGATTCAGAAGAATTGGTGAAAAAGTATTAGCAAATGTCCCTGACCAATTCAACTAAAAAATAGGTCATGTGGAAACCTGGATGCAAAGTGTTGGCATTTTGTGTATGAGTGAGTTGCAAATAAGTCCTTTTCTGATGTTCCCCAGGCAGGAAATATTGTAATTTATTTATTTATTTAATATATCTTTATTCGGCAAATTGATCACCATAAAAGAATACACATACATAAAACATTTTGTAATACACCAGTAAAACTTTAAAAAGTACAGATAAAAGGGAAAATGCACCACAGACACTCGTTTGCTACAGGCGGTTTCAAGCATCAGACCGTAGGTCCCCCCGGGTGCAATTTCAGTAGACGGGAGCGCGTCGCCCACGCCCTGCCCAAGAATTTTGCCACCCCGCAGATCATGATGGAGGAAGAAGAGTCAGTAGAAAGTATACGTAGTGCCTGGCTATGGCACCTCAACCCCAATTCCCTACACACAGGTTTCAGCCAGAATTTCCGCGCCCCTTTGTAAGCGGGGCAGGCAAAAAATAGGTGAGCCACAGATTCCTTTGGTGCTGCACAGCCAGGGCAAGAGCGCTGGGGGGCATCAGAGTTCGACCACCTCGCCGTGAAGTCGTGCACCGGAAGCGTCCCATATCTCAGCCTTAGATATAGCGTTCGATCTAGTGGTTTGGTTATCAGGTCAAGGAAGGGTTCCAATTTTTTCACCCATTTAATTAACAGAAATTGATCCGTGAGTGAGCCCCCATCCCTGGCCCTCAGTGCAATACTCTGTACCCAATCCCAATATAACTTTTTAATCACTTCCTTGGGTGGTGGCGATTGTGTCTCCCAAGCATCCCTTAAACCCAAGTTAAGAACCAGGTCTCTCAAATTCTTCAGCCAACCTATTTTTTTCCCCGTGTCCAACAGAAGAAGATCGTCCAGCCCTTCAGCATATTTTGCGAGCTCCTCAGTTCTTCTTAAACGAGTCCAGAAGAGCAACGGGCGTAGCCTTACCAAGTCCTTTAGTGCTCTTCTGCCCAAATCAAGTCTCAGGGTGATCAGTGGGGTGGAAGCAGGGAGAGCCAACACCTTCCTTAGAAAATTGTTTTCCGCTGTCGATGGCTCTGAAACGTTTTCAAAACCCCAAAGTTCGGAGCCATATAGTGCCGCTGGGAGGATCTGCCCCTCATAAATCGCCATGACAGGAGAGACTGGTTTGCTCCTTGACTCGCGGAGCTCCCTCAGAGTCACCCCAGAAACTCTTTGGTGGCTGAGTAACATTTTGCCCAAGTGGTCCTTCCAGGACATTCGACTATTTATCCGGACACCAAGATAGTCAAATGAGTTGACCAACTCCAGGGGCGCACCATTGAGCAAAAAATTATTTTTAAATCTTTTAGAGGGGGAGAATGCCATCAGTTTAGTTTTCGAGGTATTGATGGTTAAGCCTCTGTTAGTGCAAAAAGAACTAAACCGATTCAAGAGTTTTTGCAAACCCACTGGGGATTTGGAGATCAATAAGGTATCATCGGCGAAGAGTAAAGTGGGGACTCTTTCCCCCGCCAGGGATGGGGCATCCGTCTCTTCCCCTTTCAGATGGTCCACCACTCCATTCACGAATAGGGAAAAAAGGGTCGGAGCCATAACGCAGCCCTGGCGTACTCCTCTCCTCACAGGGACCCTATCTGTTAACTGCCCCTGGGATCCC
Source organism: Lissotriton helveticus (assembly GCF_964261635.1). Taxonomy (NCBI): domain Eukaryota; kingdom Metazoa; phylum Chordata; class Amphibia; order Caudata; family Salamandridae; genus Lissotriton; species Lissotriton helveticus. Next base: position 358,042,527 of record NC_136061.1, read on the forward strand.
CATCTGACCCTCGCATAATTCCCCTCGTGGAGCTTTACAATTAGACTCAGGAGTCTACTGGGAAATCCCATCTCTCTTAAGATCTCCCATAATTTTGCCCGTGGGACCAGGTCAAAAGCCGTCTTGAGATCTATGAAGGCCATGTATAAACTGCCTTTCTTGATGGTAACTGCCTTCCAATAGATAACAAAAAAACGAAAGACCTGGTCCATCGTGCCTACCTTCCTTCTAAAGCCCGCTTGGAGGTGGGAGAGAATACTGGCCTCCTCCATCCAATCGCCTACCCTTGAAATAATAACCCTGCCAACTACTTTCTGAATTATATCTATCAAGCTGATAGGACGGTAGTTCGCAGGATCATCTCTTGCCCTCTTCTTAAATACAGTAACCACCTCTGCCCCCTTCCAAGAGTCTGGCACCTGGTGGCCCATAGTAATCAAGTTCATAATTGTGGCGATTAACTTGGCCCAAGCCTGCGGCTCCGCGATCAACAGGTCCCCAGGGATCCCATCCGGCCCGGCCGCCTTCTTTGGGGTTAGATGTCTAATCGCCGTCACTACTTCGGTGATCGAAAATTGGGGATCGTCCACCCCTAAGGTATCCCCATTGCCGAAACTAACTGCCCCGGGGCTGATTGGTTCATCATTACCTCCATATAGGGATGAAAAGTGACTAAACCATTGCTGGCTGGTTATGTGAGCTGCTAATGGTTGCGATTTCCTCTGTCTAGTTCTATTAATCAGATCCCAAAAAATGGTTCGGGTTCCTTCTACTCACAGCATTGGATAGGTCCTGCCAATGCTGTTCCTCCCACTCACGTTTAGCCAGCGATAATGCTTTTAGGTAGTCCTTCCTGGCCGCTCTAACCAGCAAAGGATCCCCAGAAAGCAGGGCTTTTGTCAGATTTTTCCTTTTGCCCTTACACTGATCTGTATACCAAGGTTTATTTGAAGTGGGAGGTGTAATAGTTTTTCTGTTGCTTTTCCCTCTCGAAATAAAAAATTGGCTAACATGATCTATTGTAGCCTTGTAAGCTGAGTCGAGGGAAGAGTGCTGCGACATACTAATCTCGTTTTCGCAGACCCAGGCCTCCAGATCAGAGGACAGGCCCTCCACCAGAAATTTGATTGCCCCTAGGTCATCCTCCTTCAGGTCAGCCTTGTCCCATTTCAGTCTGCGATTGTTGTTGTATGGAATAATCTCTTTAGAAGTTTTTAAGGGGGCATTCACCCTACTGTCTTTAAAGGTGCCCCAATTAAACTTACAACACAGAGGATTATGGTCGCTATCCTGACTTGGAAGCACTTCCATGTCAATAAGGTCTGCCCAAAAACTGACATCCATTAGGATGTAGTCAATTCGGGACGGCCCGGTAAGTCTATTAAAGGTCAGAGCACCTGCCTGGTCGGATATAGTCCTGCCATTGAGGGCTCTTAACTTGTGGTCCCTAGTTAGTGCATTAATTTGAATTACCCTAGCTGACCATTTTCTAATGGGGGGCAGGGATAGGGTAGGGATAGACCAGTTAGAATCTTCATCTTCAATGCCCAGGGGGTCGTCTCCGAGGAGGGGTTCAAACGTGCAATTGAAATCGCTCCCCCACGATAATTTTTGCAGATAAAGGGCAGTTAGCTAAGGCGGAATCCAGAGCTGTTAAAGTTGAGGAGACGGTGTCCCCAGGTGCCCCTCTGGCATAAACGTTAAAGAAGTCTAGCCTACTACCCTCCACATTCCCTCTAGAAGAGAGGTGGAGTATGTCACTACACTCCAAATTGTAGCGTTTAACCACCCAATCCAGCTCTATTTTAATCCAGACCATGAGGCCCCCCGCTGGTCTGCCCTTTCCTTTACTTGCTGCTGGCAAGAAGTGGGTGGTATATCCCGATTTGTGTAAGGGTACTAGACTTCAGGTTTCCTGAAATAGGCAAACATCAAATCTCTCGATAAACGTATGCCACTCTGGTAAATCTAACTTCCTTTTTAACCCCGCAACGTTCCAAGATAAGAGGTTTATTACCCGCCGTCCCTTGGGCACTGTGATAAGTCCCCCCCCTATTCACACCCTCATTATCCGCCGTGATCATACAGCTGACCCCGTCTTGGACCAAGGGAATAGGGTTTACGGGACAACTAAACATACTGGTCATAGACTCGGCTATCATGGAAGCCTCTGTAATGTTGTTAGTAATGGCAGTTTGAACTAAAGGTGGACTAATTTGCCCTGCGTCTATACTACCACGAAATAGTGGGGCCTCCTCCCCCCGATGTTCACATGTCTCCCCTCCGGGCGCTAGACTTCAATCGCAATCTTCCAGCCCAGAGAGCTGCGAAAACCGATTGTAAGTGTCCAAGGGAGTAAAGGGTCTTAGATGATCCATCCTGGTGTCGTGGTTCATCGTGTGTCTGTAGGGCACCGTAGACCAGGCAGAGTGCTGGTCAAGCACCGAGGCTAAGTGTTGCCCATACTGGGGATAATTGTTGTTATATGGCAGGGTGAGGGGTGGCCTATATGTTTGGAACTTAAGTGGATATTTGGGAGGAATAGCCTCTGTCCGGGGATAGAAATGAGTTAGGGCCCGAGGGATGATGCGAGTTTCCCCGTTACCAGGTGGCCAGTTTAAAATATAATCTACTGCTCTGGGGTCTCTAAAATTGACCACCACTAAATCCCCCTCTATATCTTTAGTTCTGCTCCCCAGCCAATTGATCCCTCTAACATGCACTATATCCCCATCTATATTGGGCGCTATCGGCCTATGTGTCCTCAACCAATGGATAATTTTATTTTTGAGATCAACGTATCCCTCCTTCTTATTTTCTGCTAACGGGGGGACCCCAGTCAAAACTACCACAAAGGGCACTGCTTCTGGGGGAATCTCCACTTGTGGCGCCTTTTTCCGTGGTATTCTGTTATAGCTACCTTCCCCATGGTCGTTCTGGTTGATGTTACTTATCGGGGCCTTTGGGGCTGGTTTTTTTGGGTCACCACCCTTTGAAATTACAGATGTATTTAACAGTTTAGGAGGCAATGGGTTTTGGGAGGGGAGGTCAACCCTACCTAGGTGTTGTGAGGTTTTTTTGGCCGGCTGAACTGGTGCAGTTGGATTTTTTGAAACAGTGGTAGAGGGAGGCCTGGCCATAGATGTAGGTGTAGGGTGTACCACCCCGTTCCCCTGGGTTTTAGTCATAGTAACCATGCTAGATATGGCAGTCCTCCAGTAAGGTCAGTCTAATTTCCACCTTTTTAATGGACTCATTGATAGGTAAAAGGAGAGATCTCAGCAAAAACTCCAAATTCCCTAACACTGTAGGTGAAAGGGGAGTAGCAGATACTGTGGCTCCAGCATTGCTGTCGGGAACCACAGCCTGTGCAACTGCTTCAAGTGAACTATTTACATTTGGTGGTACTACCGCTGGTGTAGGATCCAGCACCTCTACTAGGGTAGTCTTAGTTGAATTGAGGGTTTTTACCCCCTTACCAAATTCAGTATGCGAGATTTTAGCTTTACCTGGTGCTACCCTTAGTTTCCTCCTTTTTTTACTCGGTGGTGGGCGGTGGATCTGGGCAGTAACTAAATGCTTAGGTTTCTGATTCCTAGGCTTGGTTGTGACAGTGATGCGACTAGGACTAGGGGTAGGAGAAACAGTTATAATGCTATCCAAGGGCAAGCAAGGTGTGGATACAAAATCACGAAACAAGAGGGGAACGCCTTCCTGGCTAGCATTATCCCCACTCAAGTCTACAGAGCCTCCCTCCCGGGTCAAAGCAAGCAGGGAACTATCGATGAGGGGTCTATGTTTCATGCTCTCAACTGAGCGACACCGCTCGGCCCTGCGCTCTGCTAAAATAGAGTCCTTATCTCCCTCACTCTGAACCTTGGGAAAATAATTATCCAATGACCCATTACGCAATCTTCCTTTTTTCCCCAGGGATTTCCTCTTCTGTTGACATGACCGAATTGGCAGGCCACTGAACCGCAGATGTTAGAAGGTAGGCCCAGCCCAGCCTACTCTGGCCTCAGAGGGCCCGCCCTTTGCTCGGGCTTCGCCCGAGCTACGTCCCGCGCGCGTCCCGCTGCGCGAGACAGGTAGACTGATTATATCCTCCTAGACGAGGGGGGCGGAGCCGCTGCGGGAAGAGGCTTCAGGTGTTGGAGTGCCTCGCAGTCCCGCAGCGGTGTGGGCGGAGGGCGGGTCCCGGTGCAAACGATGGCAGCTCGGGGCCAAGAGCCGCGTCCCAAGGCAAACCGCAAACACAGTCACAGCGCCTCGGCAGCAGAAGCCGAGGCAGGAGAAACGACCCTCAGCACAGGTCAGCCCACGTTGTAAAAATGAGTAGCACCCGCGCAGCGGGTGCTGCGAAAGTTATACAGGCACACCGGGCGGGGGGCGGAGCCGCTGCGGGAAGAGGCTTCAGGTGTTGGAGTGCCTCGCAGTCCCGCAGCGGTGTGGGTCCCGGTGCAAACGATGGCAGCTCGGGGCCAAGAGCCGCGTCCCAAGGCAAAACAGCAAACACAGTCACAGCGCCTCGGCAGCAGAAGCCTCGGCAGGAGAAACGACCCTCAGCACAGGTCAGCCCACGTTGTAAAAATGAGTAGCACCCGCGCAGCGGGTGCTGCGAAAGTTATACAGGCACACCGGGCGGGGGGCGGAGCCGCTGCGGGAAGAGGCATCAGGTGTTGGAGTGCCTCGCAGTCCCGCAGCGGTGTGGGCGGAGGGCGGGTCCCGGTGCAAACGATGGCAGCTCGGGGCCAAGAGCCGCGTCCCAAGGCAAAACAGCAAACACAGTCACAGCGCCTCGGCAGCAGAAGCCGAGGCAGGAGAAACGACCCTCAGCACAGGTCAGCCCACGTTGTAAAAATGAGTAGCACCCGCACAGCGGGTGCTGCGAAAGTTATACAGGCACACCGGGCGGGGGGCGGAGCCGCTGCGGGAAGAGGTTTCAGGTGTTGGAGTGCCTCGCAGTCCCGCAGCGGTGTGGGCGGAGGGCGGGTCCCGGTGCAAACGATGGCAGCTCGGGGCCAAGAGCCGCGTCCCAAGGCAAACCGCAAACACAGTCACAGCGCCGAGGCAGCAGAAGCAGAGGCAGGAGAAACGACCCTCAGCACAGGTCAGCCCACGTTGTAAAAATGAGTAGCACCCGCGCAGCGGGTGCTGCGAAAGTTATACAGGCACACCGGGCGGGGGGCGGAGCCGCTGCGGGAAGAGGCTTCAGGTGTTGGAGTGCCTCGCAGTCCCGCAGAGGTGTGGGCGGAGGGCGGGTCCCGGTGCAAACGATGGCAGCTCGGGGCCAAGAGCCGCGTCCCAAGGCAAAACAGCAAACACAGTCACAGCGCCTCGGCAGCAGAAGCCGAGGCAGGAGAAACGACCCTCAGCACAGGTCAGCCCACGTTGTAAAAATGAGTAGTATTGTAATTAAAATGCACTGATCTAGTTTCCATTTGTGCTATATTACTGTTAGTATGCTCTGTGTCTGTCTCTACATTTTGTCCTGGTATATTAATTGCCATTATCAGAATATTATTTTGAATTGCCCATGTCCAGATAGTTTGTGCTAGTCCTGAGATTAAGTATGATCTTAAGCCTTCTCATTTGCTGAATTACACCATTTATCTGTCTGTAATAGCACTACTTTGCCTGTAAACTGTCTCTGTAAGTCCTTATGTGCCAAGAAACAGTTTTAAAGTGACACATTTATGTTTTTGACTGCTTTTCATTCTGTCCATCGTCCTCTGATTTTATATTTTGCAAGTGTATATCAAACCATGAGGGTGATGCACCTGTGGTAATGGTCAATATGGTAGTAAGTGTTTGACATTTCTCCCTTTCATCATGTTGTCTACTGTCCACCACTCAAATTCTCCTTTTACCTCGTTTGTGATAACCACTAATTTGTCAAAATACGCTACAGTTGTAACCATTGATTTATAAGACATTCAAGTATGAGTCTTATAAGTAATCTTGCAAATGGCATGAGGTGAATACAGGATCCCATCATTCCTAACATTTTCAAAACCACTCTTACAGTCAGAGATTGTAACATCTAGCAAAGGGGATCGTGCTACCTCAGTGCTAGTATTCCTTCTGTATTGGAAAGACCTTGGACTTTGCCAAATCCAACTTTGCCTCCAAGTATTTTTTTCTGTTGGGCCAGATTAATTGAATATTTTTCTCTATTTGTTGACAACCCTACCATTTTTACTACCTTGTTTACGCTGTTTTGTCCTTCACCATCCTGTCATCTATATGTATATACCCTATTGCCTCAAGTGCCCTACAACTATCACAGATTTTATTTCAAAGGGTAACACTTTGAACTGCTAGTGAACTTTCTCCATCATAAACCTTAGCTCTCTCCTGTGGCTTTTGTTGATTAGGATGTGGAAGCAGGTGTTTTGATCAAAGGTCGTAATGTAGGTTCCGTCTTCTAATATTCTAATCACTGCTTTGAGTGTTGCAATTTTTAATTTCTGAATCCTTACAACGCTTCCCAGAAGCCAGATCCACAATTGTTCTTAAAGTAAATTCCTTAACTATATTTGCCACTTGATAGTTATTCTATTGAAGAACAAGTTACTAACCTTCAGTAACACATTATCCAGTAGAGACTATCTAACTGCAGATTCCTTACCTTTGAATTTCCCCGGGCGACTTGGGCCCGGTCGCTCCTGATCTTCTTCAGAACCCTGGTGAGGAGTGGTATGGGCGGAAAGGCATGCAGCAGGGCTCAGCTCCACTCCCGACAAAAGGCATTGCCGAGTGATAGCTGCCTTGCAAACTCCAGCGCGCCATATTGCTGACACTGCGCGTTCTCTTTGGAGGCGAACAGATCTAACCAAGAATCTCCCAATGCTGAAAGAGACCTTGTGCCACCTCCAACTGGAGATGCCATTCGTGATTCACGAGGCATCAACGACTGAGTTTGTTTGCCCTGGCATTCAGAGAACCTGGCAGCTGTTGAACCACCAGGGTCATGCTCTGCTGTTCCAACCATGTCCAGCGACGCAAGGCCTCTCGACAAAAGGTTCACGACCCCACCCCACCCTGCTTTTTGCAGTACCACCGGCATTAACTTCACCTTGTCAGAGGGAAAAAAGGCCTTCAATGCCAACTGAATCGCTTGAAGCTCCAACAAATTGATGTGGAGCCCCATCTCTGCTGGAGACCAGTGTCCCCTGATCTCCAACTCTCCCAGAAGGCCCCACCATCCCAGAAGTGACACATCTGTCACAACTGTGAGATCTAGGTAGAGAAGGGAGAGGGTTCTGCCGTTGACCCAATCACGGTTCATCAATCATCACTGCAGATATCTCGCAGATCCTTCGAGATCGGGCCATGTCGGTGAGATTTCCTCAATGCTGTGCCCAGTGAAACTTCAGGTCCCACTGTAGAGCCTGCATACGCCATCTGGCATGCTTTACTAACAGGATGCAGGAGGGCATGAGGTCTTACAGCCTCAGAGTCATTCTCACTGAAATCCAGGACAGAGGCTGATATATCAGAATCAATCTGAATACCATGGGCTCACTGCTCAGGAGTATATGCGTGAAACTGCCGTAATCTGAAAGTAGGAGACGACAGCTTGAGGCGAGGACGTCTTCAACAGCCATTCATCAAGGCAGGGGGAAGACTGACGCCCCTAACCTGTGCAGATGAGCTGCAACCACCATCATCACCTTTTTTTTAACACCTCAGGGGCACTGGTAAGGCCAAAGGGGAGCACAGTTGCGGCCTACCTTAAACTGCAGGTAATGCCTGTGACCCAGCAGGATGGGGATGTGAAAATACGGATCCTGCAGGTCCAACGCTACCATCCAGTCTTCTTGGTTTAGGCCACACAAGACCTGAGCTAGAGTGAGGATCTTGAACTTTTTTTGAGGAGAAGATTGACGGTCCGAAGATCTAAAATGGGTCCCAAAGCTTTTTCGGAATCAGAATGTAGCAGTATTAACAGCCACTGCCCACTTCTGAATCCGGGACCCTCTCTATAGCTCCCTTGGCAAGAGAGCTGTAACATGTTCCTGGAGCAATTTCAAATGATCCTCCACCAGCCGTTCTTGATTTGGCAGAATGGGAGTAGGAAAAGAAAGGAAAGGCAGAGAACAGCTCTCCTGAATAATTTGCATGTCCCATTTGTCCGACGTTAACGGGGGAGATAATCGATTCTCCCAACTGGAGAGGTGTGGTCTTGCAGAGTCAGACTAGGGGTGCTTGGAGGTTACGGCTGCCGAGGGCAGGGTGGCCGACGACTACTGGATTCCATTCCTTGGTTGGAATGAAACACGCCCATGTCCCAGCACGATCTGGGAAGTCTGCACAGGACGGGTGGCTGCGACAGGTCTGACACGGCTGGAAACCCCCTCCATTGCCACAAAATGGACGAAAGCTGAACCGGTCATGAGGTGTAGAAGAACGGCCAAAGGATCTGGCCGTAGCTATAGAGTCCTTGAACCTCACAAGGGCAGAGTCTGCCTTCTCCCCAAAAAGACGGGTTCTATCAAATGGCATGTCTATTAAATTTGCCTGGACATCACCTGAGAAGCCAGAGCAAGGCATGGCACCTCAAGGCCACTGTTGTGGAAATCGATCTGCCCAACGAGTTGTGCCAAGGGCACACCTTATGGCGAGTTTTGCTGCATCTCTTCCGTCCTTAACTGCCTGAGAGAGCACAGCCCTGGTCTCCTACAGGACTAGTGGCAGCACTTTCAGCAACCATCTCCCAAAGGGAATGGGATAAACGGCCCAATAAGCATTCGGTATTCACAACTGCAATGCTAGGCTGGAGGAATAAAATATCTTACCAAGTGAATCCAGATTCTTGGATTTCCTCTCTGGAGGGGCGAAAATGGAACGTGCCTAGGGATGTGGAAGCCTGCACCACCAAGCTTTCGGGGGTAGGGTGTTGGCTGAGGAACTTTGGGTCGCCAGGAGTCGGGTGATGGTGGTGTGTAATTGTCCTATTTACAGGAGCCCCTCTGCTACGCTTGGACCACGTGCCTAGAAAGACATCAGTAAGTGCTTCATTGAAGGGTAGAAGGGATTCAGAGGTGGAAGCCCCAGGCTGAAGCACTTTGGTCAGGAGATTAGTCCTGCACGGAGGGTAGCTCAACCGCCATGGCATAAGATGCCCCCTACTCCATAGCTACAGTTGGCGAAGAGAGCATGCCAGTAGCTGGAGAACTGTCCAGTCCACTGGCTTCCCCAAGTTCACCATACCAGTCTATCTGCTCTCCAAAGTCTTCCTGGTGTTCCAAAGGGTCCATTTTTATTTATTTATAACATTTTATATAGCGTGAACGGCCCATTCCATCCCTAGACTGAGCCTAAAACGTCTTCAAAGTAATCAAATAACGATATAGAACCCCTGGGTTCAATCGGCATCGGTGTTGAGCAAAGAGACCTTGCACCACCTCGGAGTAAAGACGCCATTCATGATCCATCATCCACCGGCAGCTGAGTTTGTCAGGTGTTGAACTACCAGGGACATGCCCTGATGTTCCAGCCACTTCCAGAGACGAAGTGCCTTCTGACATAGGGTCCACGACCCCACCCGCCCGGTTTGTTGCAGTACCACATGTCGGTGGTGTTGTCCGTGAACACCTGCACTACTCTCCCTTTGAGAGAAGGAGGAATGCCTTCAGTGCAAGACAGATCGCCCGAAGCGTCAAAAGGTTGTTGTGGAGCCCGGGCTCCGCCGGAAACCAGAGGCTTATGATCTCCACCAGACCCATGTGGCCGCCCCACCCCAGAAATGATGCATCTGTCACCACTGTGAACTCTGGCTGGGGAAGAGGAACCTGCCTTGACTCAATCCTGGTTTGTTAACCATCACTGAAACTTAGTCGCAGTCCCCTGTGAGATCTGGATGACTTCGGAAAGATTGCCCTGATGCTGCGCCCACTGGAACTTCAGGTCCCACTGCAGAACCTGCATATGCCATGTATCACTGAAATCCAGGACAGAGGCTGAAAAATCAGAATCATAATCTGAATATCCTGTAATCGCTGTTCGGGAGCATATGCCTGAAACTGCTGTAGTCTGAAGGTGGGACGCTGGTCAGGCCAAAGGGCAGCACGGTAAACGGAAAATGCTTGTGGCATACCGTGAACCGTAGGTAATGCCGGTGGGCAGGCAAGACGGAGATGTGAAAATAAGCGTCCTGCAAGTCCAATACTACCATCCAGTCTCCAGTGTCGAGGGCAGGCAGGACCTGAGCAAAGGTTCGCAAAAGGCACAAAGTTGGGCAGGGAATGCTCCAGGAAAGTGAGGGAAACGCGCAGCCATCCTAGCGGGCTCCGAAGGAGAGCCGGACAGCGTCGCCGCTTGTGTTCCTGCGTTGCGTTGGCCGACGAACACAGGGAGAAGGCGAAGAGTGACGATGCTTCTTCGCCTTCTTCTTGTGCTTCAACTTACCGGAAGAGTGCGAAGACTTTGAGGAGGAATGGTGATGACTCCTCTACCGGTCTTGCGACCTTTCTCTCAGCGGGTACCTCGAACGTCACGGAGCGGACTGCCGGGCCTCCGAAAGCTTTTGGAGCACGACTTTGGATCGTAGTCACGCTCCAGGCACCAAAGACACACGAGGTCCCTGTCACTAGAAGTCAATTTGCAGAGTGGGGAGGATGGGTGGGGTGGTAAGAAATCTATAACTAACCTATGTCTCTTACAGATACATCATTACCAAAGGTAAGTAACTTTTTCATCTGAAAGAGACAGTTATAGATTCCTTATCTTAGAATAGATACCCCAGCAATACCAACCCCGGAGGAGAGTCGGCGAACCATGTTCACACCATAAAGTCCTGGAGGACCGAACAGGCGAAATAGTTGTCCCCCGGACTTGGCTGTACAGGCAGAAATGCCTGGTGAACAGGTGCAAGAATGCCCCCATGACAGCCTGACAGATGTCAAGGAGTGGAACTCCATGTGCAAGAGTAGGGATGGCAGCCGTAGCGCTGGTGGAATGAGCTCACCCCACTGGACGTTCCATTTTTGCCAAAGCGTTAACAGATTTTATTACAAAGGACAACCCATCTAGAGATTCTTTGAACAGCGGGATCTTTCTTGGCACATGCGTAGCCAACGAAGAGTTGATCATCCACCCGGAAATCTTCGTGCCATCAAGGTAGAAGTTCAGCGCATGTTTAGGGTCCAGACGGTGGAGTCTCTCCTCCTCCTTGGAAGGGTGTGGGGGTGGGAGAAAGGTGGGCAAAGTAATGGTTTGTCCAATGTGAAAAGGTGTAAACACTTTTGCAAGGAACAAGGGTCTCGTCCTAGCACCACTTTGTCCGGATGCACAGAGAAGAAAGGGGGCTTAGAAGAAAGAGCTTGAAGCTCACTCACTCTGCAAGCAGAGGTGGTGCAGAGGTGGTGGAAACAAGGAAAGCTGTCTTCAGAGTGAGGAACCAGAGAGGACAGTTGTGAAAAGGCTTGAAGGGAGCGCACCTAAGATAAGTTAAGACAAGGTTCAAGGGAGATGGAGGAAAGAGATGAGTAATGCCCTGGACTATACTAGGGGACTTGAAAAAAGATGGCGGATCTGGTAGCCGAAGGAAAGCAGAGATTGCCACAAGATAGCCTTTTAGAGTGCCCAAGGCAGAGCCCTGCTGGGCCAAAGAAAGTATCTACAAAAGGACCTCTGAAAGAGGGGCAGAGAGGGGATCCACAACCTTTGCTGTGCACCATGCCACAAACTTATTCCATCGACAGGCGTATACCGTTTTAGTGGAGGGACGCCTGGCAGCCAAGATGATTTTGAGTGGAAAGTCAAAAGCTGTCAACTGTCACCGCTCAACCTCAATGCAAGGAGGTAGAGGCTGGATAGATTTGGATTAAGAACCCTCTCCTGCGACAGAAGATCCTCCAGAAAAGGCAGTCTGAGTGGAGGATCGATAGCCATGCTCAGGAGCTCTGGGTAACAGACTGTTCGTGCCCAGTTTGGAGCCACAAGAATAACTTGGGCCTGGTCGCGCTTGATCTTCAGCACTCGGGGCAGAATTAGTACAGGCGGAAAGTCGTACAGGAGGCTGCAGTTTCACTTGCGACGAAAAGCGCCGCAGAGCAATCGCCGTCTTGAAAATTCCAAACACGCAGAATTGCTGGCATTGCCCGTTCTCTTCGGTGGCAAACAGATCTAACCAAGGCTGTCCCCACCACTGAAATAGACCTTGACGCACCTCTGAGTTAAGACGCCATTTCTGATCTACAAAGCACCAGTGGCTGAGTTTGTCCGCCATGGCGTTCAGAGAACCTGCCAGGTGGTGAACCACCAGGGTCATGCCCCTGATGTTCTGGCCATGTTCGGAGACGAAGAGCCTCTTGACATAGAGTCCATGACCCCACCCTGCCCTGTTTGTTGAAGTAACACATGGCGGTGGTGTTGTCAGTGAACACCTGCACCACCTTTCACTTCAGAGGGGGAAGGAATGCCTTCAGTGCCAGGCGGATTAACCGGAGCTTCAGACGGTTGATATGTAACCCAGACTCTGCCGGAGAACAGACGCCTCTGATCTCCACCTCTCCCAGATGGCTGCCCCATCTCAGGAATGACGTATCTGTCATTACTGTGATAGCTGGTTGGGGAAGGGAGAGGGATCTGCCTCTGACCCAAGCTTTGCTTGTTAGCCACTACTGCAGTTGTTGCCCAGTTCCCTCAGAGATCTGGGCATAGTTGGAAAGATTCCCGATGCTGCGCCCACTGAAACTTCAGGTCCCACTGCAGAGCCCGCACAGCCATCTGGCATGATCCACCAGCAATAGGCAGGAGGCCATGCGGCCCAGCAGCCTCAGGGTCATCCCCACCAAAATCCAGGATTGAGGCTGAAACATTGGTATCATAGCCCAAATATCCCAGACACGCTGCTCGGGAGGATAGGCCCGAAACTGCACTGTGTACAGAACAGCTCAGATGAAAGGGAGCGTCTAAGAGGGAGTCAGGTGTGACTTCGGTACATTGATACTGAACCCCAGTGAATTCAGGAGGACCGCCGTAGTCTGGAGGTGGGAGCCAACGGCCTGGGGCGAGCCTGCCTTCAAGAGCCAGTCGTCGGGGTAGGGGATGAATGGGACACATGATCTGCGCAGATGAGCTGGGACCATCGCCATGACTTTCGTGAACACCTGAGGGGCAATGTGAAGGTCAAAGGGGAACACTGAAAACTCAAAATGCTAATGGCCTACCATGAATTGCAGGTAGAGTCTGTGGGCTGGCAGGATGGGGATGTGAAAATAGGCGTCCTGCAAGTCCAGCGCTACCATCCAGTTTCCAGGGTTGAGGGCAGACAGGACCTGAGCCAAGGTTAGTATTTTGAACTTCACCTTCCAGAGGAAGCAGTTGAGGGCCCTGAGGTCTAGAATAGGACGCAGGCCTTTCTCCTTTTTGAGCACTAGAAAGTAGAGGGAATAGCAAACACAACCTACTTCCCTTCCCTTAGCCAAGAGAGCTGAGGCTTCTTGGCGGAGAAGCGCCAAATTATCCTCCGACATACAATCGAAAGACGGTGGCATGGAGGGAGGGGCAGTCTCGAAGGGGAGGGAGTAGCCCCTTTGGACTATCTGTAAAAACCACCTGCCCAACGTGATAGTTTGCCAGTAGGGGAGGTGATGCCGAATCCTGCTGCCCACTGGCCTTTAGTGGTCCTGAAAAGTCAAACTAGGAATGCTTGGAGGCTGCTGCAGGGGGAGAAAGGGTGGACTGGCCTGCCCGCTGGCTCCCAGAACCATGTCGCTGGGTCCCACGTACGTGGTCATGCAGAGGCTGGGCAGCTTGTGTGAACCGGAGGCTGGAATGGGTCGGACGTGGTGGGGTACCTCTTCCGTAGTCACGAAAGGGGTGAAATGCAGACTGAGGTGGACGGGATGACGCTGCAAGGGCCAAGGATCTGGCCTAAGCTCGAGAATCCTTAAAGCTCTCCAGCTCGTAGGGGCGGCGTCTAAATAGGCATTGCGACGTCATCCCGGCGAACACGATGCTGAGTCGACCGGCACCACCCACCGACGTGCAGGGGTACTGCTAAGAAAACATTCTCCGGATCCAGCCTGACGCCTGGGGGTAATGCCAAGGTAAGGAATCTATTCCTAACTGTCTCTTTCAGATCATCGCCTATAAACGTTTCAATCTATTGTCTATTTGGTTCACAGCACTGTAACCTCTGTCCTAAAATCTGCTGAAAATGGTTGATGGCTCTTCAATGAAGGATACCCCAGTCACCTAGTCCTCTGTAACTGTAGCAGGGATTCTGCTCACACACAGAACTGTGATTAGAGACTACGAACCTCATTGAATTAGGGTGTACCAAAACTCACCTTAGTAGCCAAAATCCCCTACCGGACTAGCAATCAGTGTCTCATTGGTTCTTCCATACCCCCAATGATTAGACAACCCAGAAATGGAACTTAGAATACCTCAGGCAATGTGGAACACAGTTTTGTTATACCCTCATACCAGTCCAAAACGGGGAGTAAATGAAGACATGTGCAAGTTTGAAATATTTATTTCTAATGCCGTGTTCTCAGGCGCAGTATCTTAGCTAATACAAGCAGACAGTTACTATTCCATAAAATACAAAAGGAGGAAGCATGTTAAAATGCTACATGGAAATAGGCTAGATTTCACCTAGATTTCACACTCCCTTGCTAGTAGGTTATTTGATATCTAGAGAAGGTCTCTTGGGTTTACAAGGGCGGCCCCATACCTCTGGCCCTAGTAGAAATGGATCACAATTTTCTACACCAGCTCTCTGCATGCGAATGTTCTCCAAAGTGTGTTTGCATGCCTGCGCAGTGCATTATTAAACGCACAAAAATCAGGAGGTGGCCACAGCTGCATATATGTTATGTCTAGAACGTGCGCTGATCAGACCGAACAACAACCACTGTGTTGAAATAACCTTGAAGGCCTCGGCACTCACTGTTCAGACAACGCTTGCCAAGCAAAGCTGCTACTATAGGAAAACATATTATTCTCGTGTGAAGCAAAACAGTCTGCTAGACTCTAAACATTTGTAATAATGTATGCCGTGTGCAAAGCCAGCAGAAAGAAAAATGGCGTTTAAACTTCTAATAAGCTCATGCTAACTTGACACAGTGTAAATCCCCATGACATAACCTGTCAGTTGACTTCAGTACTGGTAACCATAAAATCTGCCATCAAAAGCAAAAGATCAGGTACAAAAGAGATAATGCTACACTTATTTGTTATCTTTAGGTCCGATCAAAGAACTCACGGTCCCTTTGTTTAAGATTATCAGAAATATCTGCCCAGTTCTTCTTGGAAAAACTTTAGTCCATGCTTGGATAACTGCAAGGCTAGATTACTGTAAATCTTTACTTGTGGGCCTGCCAGGCTATCTGCAAACAGACCTCAATTGGTCTAAAATGATGCTGACCATTTGGGCCCAGATCCTTGTACTGGGGTGAATGTATGACATTGTTCTACATTCTGTCCATCAACTGTGTTTTTTGCAATTTTCACCCCGAGTGGGCTGGGTATGCTCAGACGTGAGTCCCAGGCTCTCCACACCACTGGAGTCAAGCTATCCAGGCTGATGAAGGCTGATAGCCAGAAACCGGTCCTTGGATGCTTGATTCCGGTCTGGGAAAGACATGGCTTGGTAGTTCGGACTGGACTGTTCCCATGAGGCACAGGGTCAGAGCTGATTTGCATATAGCCAGTGTCTAACCCAGAGTGGTGTGGAGTGCAAAAAAACGATGGATTTAGGCCCAGATCCTTGTACTGGGGTGAATGTATGACATTGTTCTACATTCTGTCCATCAACTGTGTTTTTTGCAATTTTCACCCCGAGTGGGCTGGGTATGCTCAGACGTGAGTCCCAGGCTCTCCACACCATTGGAGTCAAGCTATCCAGGCTGATGAAGGCTGATAGCCAGAAACCGGTCCTTGGATGCTTGATTCCGGTCTGGGAAAGACATGGCTTGGTAGTTCGGACTGGACTGTTCCCATGAGGCACAGGGTCAGAGCTGATTTGCATATAGCCAGTGTCTAACCCAGGGTGGTGTAGAGTGCAAAAAAACGATGGATTTAGGCCCAGATCCTTGTACTGGGGTGAATGTATGACATTGTGCTACATTCTGTCCATCAACTGTGTTTTTTGACCATTTGGTCTTAGGCACAATGGAAAATGCTACTTACCAGTATGCATCTGTTCTTGGCATGTAGAGCTGTAGATTCTTACACTGTGCATTAGATCGCCACCTGGTGTTGGGCTCGGATGATTGCATGTTGTTGTCGTCTTGGAAGAAGCCTTTGTAGTCACGAGATAGGTGACTCCTCCCTTGGACGATAGTGCGCATGGGCATCGGCTCCATCCTTAGATTGTTTTTCGCCATGATGGGAAATGATGGAGTTTGTAGAAAGTAGAAAGGATGTCCATGCGTGTATATCTAATTAAGATAGAACTGGAACAGATACAGGCCCCGGGGAGGCGGGAGGGCGTGTAAGAATCTGCAGCTCTACATGCCAAGAACAGATGCATACTGGTAAGTAGCATTTTCCGTTCGAGGCATATCAGCTGCAGATCTTACACTGTACATAGATTGTACAGCAGTCTCTCCCCTTAGCGGTGGTCACCAGTATCTGTTGCAGTAGTTTGAAAGAGGATTTTGAGGACAGCTTGGCCTACTGCAGCTTGCTGCTTAGCTTGCACATCAACGCAATAGTGTTTAGTGAAGATGTGTGTTGTAGACCATGTTGCCACCTTGCAAAGGTCTTCTAGGGGAACGTTCCCTAAGAAAGCCATGGAGGTTCCTAGTTTGCGTGTGGAGTGCGCCCTAGGAGCACCTGTTAATGTACGTTTTGCTTTTTGATAGCATATCTGTATACATTTTACAATCCACCTTGCAATTCCAGCTTTAGAGATGGGGTTGCCTTTATGAGGTGGAGAGAAAGCTACAAACAATTGCTTTGTTTTGCGAAAGGATTTGGTCCTATCTATATAATAGAGGAGAGCTCTTTTAACGTCTAGTGTGTGTAGAGCTGTTTCTGCTACAGAGTCTTGGTTTTGGAAAAACACTGGTAACCCTACAGATTGGTTTAAATGAAACGGAGTAATGACTTTTGGAAGGAATTTGGGATTTGTTCAGAGAACCACTTTATTACGGTGTAGTTGTAAAAATGGTTCTTGTATAGCAGGGCTCGAAAAATCCCAAAAATGGTACTAGTCCTGCAGGACTAGTACCTTAAAAAATGTCCTCGACCTAACTGCAACCTACTTGACCCCGTCTCTGAAAGCGGAGCAAATGTGACAAGATAACAAGATTTAAAGGCATCTTTATTGCTCATTTACTTTGTGAGCAGTAAAAATGCCTTTAAATCTTGTTATCTTGTCACATGTGCTCCGTTTTCACAGACAGAGGACAAAAGTTGGTTTGTTTTCCTACTCGCCAGAAAGGGCGAGTAGGAGCTAAAAACAGCTCAACCTTGTTAAATTTAGCTCGACTATGCGAGCGGTCGAGTGGAATTTTCGAGCCCTGTATAGTGAAAGCTTGAATTTCGCTTACTCTCCTAAGAGAGGTAATAGCTATTAGAAAAGCTGTTTTCCATGTGAGGAATTGCAGCTCACATTTGTGTAAAGGTTCAAAAGGTGGTCACATGAGCCTTGTAAGAACAATGTTTAGGTTCCACACTGGACAGGGTGGTAACCTGGGATGAATGATTATTTTTAATCCTTCCATAAACGCTTTAATAGCAGGCACTCTAAATAGAGACAGATGTTGTCTATTTTGCAAATATGCTGCAATTGCTGCCATATGTAGGCGTATAGATGAATATGCCAAATTACAATTTGTAAATGTAGAAGGTAACAAATGATATTTTGGATGGAAACATCAAGGGGATCAATTTGGTTATTGTTGAAGTAAATGGCAAATCTTTTCCATTTAGCAGCATAGCAAGCTCTAGTAGTAGGTCTCCTGGCTTCTTTAATGATATTCATACAGTCTGGTGTTAGGTTAAGATAACCAAACTCTAAGACCTCAGGAGCCAGATCGCCAGATTCAGTTGACTTGGGTCTGGATGTCTGATGTCTCCATGGTTCTGCGTTAGCAGGGATGGTGTCAGGTGTACATTTTGGTGTGGAACTAGGGATAGTTCTAGCAGACTTGTATATCACGAGCGGCGTGCCCATGTGAGAGCTACTAAAATCACTTTGAGCGACTGTTGTCGTAGCTTGCGCACTATTAGTGGTAGTGGCGGAAATGCATACGCAAATCTGCCTGACCAGTTCATCCATATCGCATTGCCCTTGGACAGCGGGTGTGGAAGCCTGGCGGCGAAGGTTTGGCATTTTGCGTTTTCGTGTGTGGCGAACAGATCTATGTCTGGACGACCCCACTTGTGAAAGAATGGTTGCAGAACTTGCGGATGTAGTTCCCATTCGTGAATCTGTTGCGTCTGCTGACTTAACAGATCTGCTATCTGATTGTGAACTCCTGGAAGGTGTTCTGCTAAAAGATATATGTTTTGTGGAATGGCCCATCTCCAAATGTTCTGTGCAAGCTGCGACAGCTGTAGAGAGTGTCCGCCCCCTGTTTTTGTATATAGTACATAGCTATCATGCTGTCCGTCCGGATTAAGACAGCTTTGTTCTATACTTGTACTTGGAATGTTTTGAGTGCTAAGAATATTGCTAGCAACTCTAGGTGATTGATATGGAACGATTTTTGTTGATTGGTCCATTGTCCTTGAGTTGTATGATGTAGGAGATGGGCTCCCCATCCTGTGAGAGATGCGTCTGCTGAAAGTACTATTTGTGGAACAGGTTCGAGGAACGGCCGCCCTTTTGTCAAGTTTTTGGTGTTCCACCACTGCAGAGAGTGATGTGTGCGGCTGTCTACCAACACCAGGCCTGTTAGTTGTCCTTGAGCCTGATTCCACTGTTGTGCTAGACATTCCTGTAACTGACGCATTTGCAGTCTTGCATATGGTACAATGAAGATGCAAGATGTCATCATGCCTATTAGTCTCATGAACACTCTGGCAGGGAGAGAGTGTTGATGTTGGAACTTTGTGTCTAAGGCTCTGTATCCTTGCTGGACTGGTATACGCTAGAGCTGTAGACGTGTTTATTGTAGCCCCTAAATATTGAAGTACATGAAAGGGCTGTAGGTGCGACGTGATGTAGTTGATTGTGAACCCTAAGTCGTGCAATGTTTGAATCGTTTGATGTGTGTGTTGAACACACTGATTGAATGACTTGGCTCTTATGAGCCAATCGTCTAGATAAGGGAAGACATGTATTTGTTGTCTTCGGAGATGTGCTGCTACTACTGCTAGGCACTTGTGAACACTCTTGGTGCAGTTACACCGAATGGAAGGACTTTGAATTGATAATGCTGTCCTTCCAGTACAAACCTTAGATACTTTCTGTGAGAAGGTTGTATAGGAATGTGGAAGTAGGCGTCTTTTAGATCCAGTGTTGTAAGGAAGTCGCCTTGTTCAGCAACGGGAGCACTTGTTGTAAAGATATCATATGAAAATGATCTGAGTGTATATAGTGATTGAGGAGCCTGGGGTCGAGAATTGGTCTTGGTGTCCCGTCTTTTTTGGGTATTAGGAAATACAGCGAGTAAACCCCTGTTCCTTGATGTTGTAAAGTAACTATTTCTATTGCGTTCTTTTGAAGAAGGGATAGGACTTCTTGTTTGAGCAGCGCAAGATGTTCTGCAGACATTGGACGATGCCTGGGTGGTATGTGTGGAGGGGTTGCTGTAAGTTCGAGGCAGTAGCCATACTGGATAATTTGTCAGACCCACCTGTCTGTTGTGATGGAATTCCAGACAGGTAGGAACTGTGTTAGTCTGCCCCCCACAGGAGTGGAGTGCTGTTGGGGAAGCAGAGGGAAGTCACTGTTTTGTGGTGGAAGAGGTTCGATTATTGTTGTTACCTCGACCTCTTCCTTTATTGTTGTTGCCTCTATAGGCTCCTCTAAAATATCCTTTACTGGAGGATGCCTGTGTATTGGATTTGAAGGAAGCTGTATTGCCTGCTCCAGTTTGTTTGGAGTCTCCTCTAAAGAAGGAGCGAAGAAAGGAGCCTCTAGCCTGTGTGGATTGCAAAGCTCCCATAGATTTGGCTGTATCTGTATCTTTTTTCATTTTCTCAAGTACTGTGTCTACCTCTGGTCCAAACAATTGATGTTAGTTGAATGGCTGATTTAAGATGGTAGATTGCACTTCCTGCTTAAATCCTGAAATGCGTAGCCATGCATGACGTTTAAGTAGGACACTAGTGTTTACTGCTCTAGATGCAGTATCTGCTACATCAAGTGCACACTTGATTGAGGCATTTGAAATTAACTTGCCTTCTTGTATAAGGTTGTTTGCCTGCGCCTTATATTGCTCAGGTTAATTTTTCTAACCGATCATAATGAGCCCTGGCAAGGAGGGCTATATGCCATGTATTAGTAGCTTGTGCAGCTATTCTTTTGCCTGAAGCATCTATCACCTTAGATTCTTTATCAGGGGTGGTGCTTCACCTGACGTCTGTGAGTTTGCTCTTTTTCTAGCATTTGAGACAACTAGTGAATCTAAGGTTAGCTGTCCTTTAATGTAGGCTGGATCACCAGGACTGTACTTTTTCTCAATTCTAGGGTTTAGGATCCTAGCACGTACAGGATCTTTAAATACCCCTGGAGCATGTTTGATGACCCCTTTGATCATAGGAAGAATATGAACAGACCTTTGTGATTGTTCAAACGTATTTAATAAAAAACCTTCCTCTGCCTCCTCTGAATGCATGGTGACCCCATGATAAATGGCAGCCCTATTCAGTAAGTGCCCAAAACCAATATTGCCCTCTGCGGGAGAAGGTTTTGATGGATAGGACTGTGGGTCAGGAATATCTGGCACATCTTGTGGGTTTGGGTACTCCCAATCTGGATCATCAACAGGGTAGGGAAAAGGCTCATCTGGGTCTACCCCTCCCCCTATACTATACTCATCATCATTTTGAGGTGTATGTGAAGAATGAGGAGCAGAGCGTTCAGGAGAAATCTGAGATGAATTATTAGGAGGAACAGGAGATGAAGGAGAGGGACGTATAGGAGAAGAAGGGTGCATAGGAGATGTAGCAGAGTCCTTTTTATTGACAGGCACTGCAGGTGTAGGTGCTGTGTCTGATTTCCTCTTCCTGTGTGGTGTAGTGGATACATGACCTGTGTTTGGGTCAATGTAGACCTTCTTTTGTAGAGGATCAGGCTGGAAAAGTTCTTCTCCTTGCGGAACCTTTGCCGGTGCCGATTTTTTCGGTTCCGGGCGTGGTTGCTGCTTGTCTTTAGCCTTAGGAGTTGTAACTGTGTCCTTTGGCATAGATTTTGGCACCGAAGGTGTGGTTTTCGGAGTCGAAGGCTGTTTCGAGGGCTTGAGAACATCGGAATCAGGCCTTGTATGTTTCAGTACCGAAGATATTGGCTTCGGAGAGGAAGCTGGTCTTGTCGGCTTCGAGGCGTCAGACACTGGCTTCATAGTTTTGTCTTTAGAAGTCGGCGGTTTCGGAGCCGAGACTTCTTTCGGTTTGGTGCAGAGGGAGCTGGTGGGATCGGCACGTGCGGTTTGCTCAGTAAGGAGCTACCGGAAGGTTTGAGTATTTTCTTCTGAGCCGGGCTCGATGGCGGGTCTTTCGAAGTGGGTTTTCGGTCTCGACTGGGCCCCAGAGGCGGAGTGTTGACCATTGCCTTCGATTTGGGTGGTGGGTATGGGGCCGGGGCAATAGTTCTCACATGCTGACCAGATGGTATGGAGTCATCCGAGTCGTCTGCCTCTGATACGATTTGGAGATCGTCTGAATCTTTTTCGGGAACGAGCGGAACTTCTTCGTCGAAGATATTCACCGGTTCCGGGGCCGATATCTGCATGTCGTGTCGACGGGCCCTCCGATCTCAAATGGTTTTCTTGGATCGAAAGGATGCACAGGCTGTGCAGCTGGATTTGTCGTGTTCTGGCGGTAAGCACAGGTTACACACCTCGTGATGGTCACTGTGTGGGAACTTTGCTCCACAGTTGGGGCATCTTTTAAATGGCATCGAGGTGTAGGCCTCCCGGGGTGGATAGGCCCAACGGCCCGCGTCGACGACCAGAATCGAGCTGATGGAGTCGAGACGATGTTTGTCGATATCGAACGTAGTTTAGTGAAGTTTAAATAAGTTTTTATGCGTTAA
Organism: Lissotriton helveticus; assembly: GCF_964261635.1. Taxonomy (NCBI): domain Eukaryota; kingdom Metazoa; phylum Chordata; class Amphibia; order Caudata; family Salamandridae; genus Lissotriton; species Lissotriton helveticus. The sequence goes on from NC_136061.1 coordinate 358,064,698, forward strand.
AGTACTTGAAAAGTAGATTTCGAACTGAAGCGGAAAAAGTTCATCCGAAACCAGTGACGGAAAAAAACAATCTAAGGATGGAGCCGATGCCCATGCGCACTATCGTCCAAGGGAGGAGTCACCTATCTCGTAACTACAAAGACTGCTTCCAAGATGACAACAACATGCAATCATCCGAGCCCAACACCAGGTGGCGATCTAATGCACAGGGTAAGATCTGCCGCTCATATGCCTCGAACAAAACATTCCCATATTTCCACTCACTTGGCTGGATGTACAGAAACATTTTTAAAGCTCTTTGTTTCGGTCTATGGTCTTCTTTCTAGCACTTCTTTGGCCTCTCTTTCTGCCTACAATCCTACTAGTGTGCTTTGTTCCAGTTCTTTACATCTGCTTTGTAGCCCTAGATTTAGGAAAACTCAGCTGGTGGTGGACGCTCCTTAGTTCTGGTCAATGCAAAATTCTCTCCCCTTAAGTTTAAGAGCAGAAAAGTGCTTAACTTTAACATGTTAAAAACAAAAGAATTTACTATTTCTGTGTATTTACCGTTATTTCCAACTCTCTGAGACAAGTAGCAGGACAATCATTTCTTTCTGCTCTATAAAATTCAAATCAAATCTTTCAGATTTATCACAATGCGTGAAAACAACCTTATTTATAATACCATCATATACCACATGAATCATGAGTGAACTATTTAATACATAATACATATTTATAATATATCACTTTAAGGCACATCACAGAATCATGACATGCTTAAGTCTTTATGACTGAAATCAACTACAGTGCATATTCTTTATAACTGAAAACAAATGCCAGAAATTTACAATCAGGTAAATGCTCAAAGAAAAAGGTTTTCTTTTACAACAGCAGCAAAAATGTGTACGGTCACAAGCATATTTAATGTTTGTATTCGGCTTTGTACCTTCTGTTCCAGGAGAGCACGACGAAGTGACACTCTCTGCTCCAGTTCCCGGATTTCCCGTTCATGTTGGGCTTCTGCTTGCATCTTGATTTTACTCTGATAGGCATTTAGTAGCTCCAACTCCTGCTGCAGCTGCATTTTCAAAACCTGACAGGCCGCTTCCTGTGCCTCATCCAAGCGTAGCTGGCAAAGAGAAGGCAATCCTGGATATATTACTGTTGATGATACCACTTTCAATGTATGGTACAAATGGGACTATAAATTTAGAAGAAAAGGTAACTTAACTGTAATAGAAGTTGTAAAGAGCTAATGAATAGAAATGTTCCTAATGTCAAGCAAAGATCTATCGAATATTTGGAAAATACTTGTAAAATTTCCAACAAAAAAAGCTGAATGCTTTTCATCCTAGTAACAATGTTGACTATAACTACGGAATACCCACTGAAAGATATTACATAGGTCAATGAGTGGTTTATATAAATAACTAATATAACACACTGTGGAAGGAATAAGTGAAGGCGAGAGGGAGATGCACTGGTAGGGACAGGAGAAGTTGATCAGTGGGTATACGGTGAATGTTTAGTATCTGCGTAATTTGATACTTTAGAAAAGGTTTAGATAGTCTCCAACAATGCAATGGTTCATTTTTTATCAATATAATTAGATAACCTGATGTCTCATTCAAAAATAAGGAGGATGGGTAGAACAATTGTGACATTAAAGAGAGTTATAGGCAATAGCCAACCGTAACACTTCGAATTAAACTGCTAACCTGTCATATGATCATTGCATAAAAAAAAGAACAATGTTTAAATGCTCGCAGTGACACACAAGCTAAGAATGTCACCTCCTAGCCTTCTGGATTCTTCTTGCCACGCCTTTATAGGTGACAACAAGCAGTTCCTCCCTTTTTATTGGTGACCACAGAACCTGAAGAACAAGTTATTTACCTTTGGTAACACTTCTGGTAGAGACAATCTAACCACAGATTTCTCACCATAGAATATTCCCCAAGCACGAGACAGGCTCTGAAAAATATTGAGCAGCACCTCTGCGTGCCAGAAAGTCGTGTTGTGTGGCTCCTCGCCCGTTTTGTCCATGTCTGCAGTTACATCGCAGTACCCATGTAAGCTCCACCCCGGCACACTAACAAGAGTCTTTCGGTGCCTATTCCCACACCAATAATGCAGAACCACGTACAAACCCAATGTTTCTGTTTTAACCAGCGTGCAGAGTTTAACATGATCTTTTGGATGAAAAGCCTAGTTTGCAGAGAGAAGAGAATCGTGAGGAATCTAACATTAGATAAAGAGTCTCTACCAAACAAATTGTTCTTCTGATAACAGACTTTCAACTGCAGATTCCTCACCTTAGAATAGATACCTCCTTGGTGGTGGGTCTGCGAACTAGGTAGATCAAAAAGTCCTGGAGGACCGAACAGGCGAAATGTCCATCAGGACGGACCTGACTGTCCAAGGAGTAGTGCTTCATGAACGTGTGAAGAGAAGTCCACGGGTAAGCTTTGCAGATAACCAGGTTGTGTGACCTGCATGCTAACGCAATAGTGGCGGCCTTGGCCCTGGAGGAGTGAGCCTGTAAACCATCAAGGAGTTGCTTCTATGCCAGTGCATAGTAGATTTTTATGCAGACAGTCAATTTCTGCACAGCCATTCTATTCTTCGTTCCGGTGAACCCAATGAAGGGTTGGCCATCCAACCGATGGTCCTTGGTGCGATCAATATAGGAGAGAGCCCTTTTAGGGTCCAAACGATTAAGTCTCTCCTCCTCCTTAGAAAGATGAGACGGAGCATAGAAGGCAGGCGGAGTGATGCTCTGGCCAATATAAAAGGGGATGACCACCATCGAGAAGAAAGAGGCATTGGTCTAAATGTCTAGCTTGCCCAGGAAGAAGTTGGTTTACTGAAGGTGAACTGACAGTGCCAGAAGTCCCTGACCCTCTGGGTGATGTATTGGCCATCCGAACAACGTTTTGATGGTCAAGAGCCACAAAGAGCAGCTGTGCCGGGGCTCAAAAGGAGAACACAGGAGGTACGTGAGGACAAAGTTAAGATTCCATTATGGCATCACAAACTAAGTAGGCGGGAACAAATGTAAACATTTCAAAAAACAAGTCACAACCGGTGACCCAAACAGGGAGGCTTGATCAGGCACCTGCAGAAAAACCGAAATATTTCACAAGTACCCCTTAACAGTGTCAAAACAAAGCCTTGCCTGGCTAAAGATAGAACACACAGAAAAAAATCTCCAACAAGAGTGCAGAAAGGGGGCCCAAGTCGCGTGAGGAACACCAGGCCACAAATTTATCCTAATTGCAGTCGTAGTCAGTTTTAGTGGATTGACGCCTCACTGCCAAGATGACATCACTAATTTCGGAGGGGAGACCGAAAACCGTCAATTGAAGTTGCTCAATCTTCAGGCATGAAGTTGGAGTGAGTGTACGGATGGGTGCTGCCCTTTCACTGCAACAGGAGGGCCTCATGAAAGGCAGGCTGATCGGAGGTCAAATTCTCTTACTCGGATGTTCTTGATACCATATTCTCCCTGCTCAATTCTGGAGCCACTAGGATGACTTGGGCCTTGTCGCCCTTAACTTCTAGAGAACTCTGAGCAGGAGTGATACCAGTGGAAAGACAGTACATGTCTCCGAGCAAGATTAGCTTTAGAAACTTCAGCACACAGTAGTGCTGACATTTTTTCATTCTTCATGGTGTTGAACAGATCTAGCCAAGGATCTCCCCAATCTCGGAGAGACATTGCACCACCTCTGGATGTAGACGCAATGTGTGATACGAAAGGCAACGATGATTGAGTTAGTCTGCCTTGTTGTTCAGGGAGCCTGCCAGGTGCTGTATGACCAGGAAGATGTCCTGGCGCTCCAGCCACATCCAGAGGTCCTGTTTGTTGTAATACAACATGGGCAGTGGTGTTGCATGAACACCTGAACCAGAATTCCCTTGATGAATGGAAGGAAAGCCTTCAATGCCAAGCAAATCGGCCTCAACTCCAACAAACTGATGTGGAGTTGAGACTCTGCCAGAGACCAGAGTCCTTTGATATCCACCTCTCTGAGGTAGCTGCCCAACCCAGGAGTGAAGCCTCTGTCACCACTGTGAACTTAAGATGGGGAAGAGAGAAGGGTCGGCTGTGACCCAATCGCGGTTTGGCAGCTACCACTGCAAGTCTTTCGCGGGCCCCTCTGATATCTGGACCAGGTCAGAGAAAATCCCCTGATTCTGTGCCCTTTTTTACTTTAGGTCCCACTGCAGCACCTGCATATGCCAGAGGGCATGCTTTACCAGCAGGAGGCAATGAGATCTAGCAGACTCAGAGGCAGTCTCAACGAAATCCAGGATAGAGGCGGAAACACCGGAATCATAGACTGAATATCACAGATTCACCCCTCCGGAGGATAGGTGTTATGTTATGTTATGTTAATAACATTTATTAGGCGCAACAGCTGCCCCAGCGAAGGGGCGTCCTGGCGCCTGATCATGTGCACAACACAACAGATCAGAACTGAGAAGTAGGGACACTAAATAGCAGAGATGAACAGATGGGTTTTAATGGCCCGTCTGAAGCGAGTCAAGTTATTGAGGGCGCGAATGTGTACAGGAAGAGAATTCCATAGATCAACCGCCAGAACACGGAAAGAACGTCCTCCCATCCTGCTAAGCCTAAACCTAGGCTTAATTGCCAGGTGCTGAGCTTCGGATCTGAGGGACCGCGTGGGGACATACGAAGAGATAAGGTCCGTCAAGGCCGGGGGAGAAGAAAGCTTCAGAATCTTAAATGCCAGACAGAGAGCCTTAAATTTGATTCTCTGTCTGACCGGAAGCCAGTGTAACGAGGCCAGGACAGGAGAGACAGAACATCGTCTCGGAAGACCTACAATGGCCCGTGCAGCAGCGTTCTGCACCCTCTGAAGCCTAGTAGCCTCAGCCTGGTTGACTCCGAGGAGTAAGGCACTCCCGTAGTCTATCCGGGAGAGGATAGAGGCCTGCACCACCAGTTGTCGCGTGGGAGGGTCGAAAAATTTGAGGATTGGTCTAAGACCTCGCAGGATACCATAGCAGGTGGCTGCTGTCTTCTTTGTATGGCTGGTAAAAGAAAGGTTGGAATCCAGCCATACCCCCAGATTTTTGACTTCGGCCACTGGAATGGGCATCGCCCCCAATTCGAGGGGCCACCACTGGTCTCCCCAGAGTTCCGCCTGCTTCCCTACAATCAGGACCTCGGTTTTCTTGGCATTAAGCTGTAGGCAGTTGTTACGCATCCAGCTTGCCACAGCTATAAGTCCTGCCCGGAATCTGGGCGCAGTCACCTCAGGGTCCCCACTGAGTGTTACCGCCAGCTGCGTGTCGTCAGCATACGATGTCATAGTAAGGCCATATTGCCTGACGACGGCAGCCAGCGGTTTCACATACAGGTTAAATAATGTGGGACTAAGGGCAGAACCCTGAGGGACTCCCAGTTCCAGAGAATGGTACAAGGACTGGCCAGGTGGAATGGCTACTTTAAACAACCGGTCCGAGAGGAATGAGCGGAACCACTGAAGAGCCTTCCCTACAATCCCCGCTTCCTCCAGACACCGTAGCAAGATTTCATGAGACACCGTGTCAAACGCGGCGCTCAGGTCTAACAATAAGAGCGCCGCGGTCTGCCCCGCATCTAGCACTGACCGCAAATGCTCGATCATATAGAGCAGAGCAGTTTCCGTGCTGTGTTGAGCGCGAAACCCATTTTGACTCTCGTCAAGAATATTATTACGCGAGAGGTGGGCAGACAGAATGGTGTTCACGTGCGCCTCCATGACCTTGGCGGTCCAAGGAAGGAGGGAGATGGGCCGATAGTTCTCCGGAAGCAAGGGGTCAGAATTAGATTTCTTCAGAATAGGCTTAACCACAGCTTGCTTCCAGGATGACGGAACCACGCCCTCACTGAGGGAGAGATTGATCAACTCCAAAATGGGCTCACGACAGAGAGGCGGGAGAGAGGCGAAAAGCTCCGGCTTCAGAGGGTCCAAGGGGGAGCCTGATTTAATTTTGAGGCTCAGAGTGTCGAATACCTCATTAGACATGGTCGGCAGAGTTGACAGGGTTTCGGACACCAAGACCTCTACATCGCTAAGAGCATCCCCGGGGGCAGCTGGAGTGAATCCTCGATAGATTTTCTGCACTTTCTCCACGAAAAAGGATGCCAAGCTTTCACAGTGCGAGTCCGTGCAGATTTCTTGCGAGGTGGCCCGTTTCCCCATCAGGTCCTTAAGTACCTTAAAGATTAACTTAGAGGGGTTGGGGCTGTTGGAAAACTCAGCAGCATAATATACGGCCCGGGTTTGACAAATAGCTCTGTGGTAGGACTTAAGCTGGGCAAAGTACAGTGATTTTAACGTGGGATCGAAGGCTTTTCTCCAGGCCCTCTCAGCTTGCCGGCAAGTTCTCTTAAGCTCGGCAAGAGTCTCGTTGTACCAGGGGCTGTGATTTTTAGTATGACATTTTGCCCAACGCAAAGGTATGAGAGAGTCGAGGGCAGTAAGAACCCAGTTGCAGAACTGTTCATAGCCCTGTTCTACATTCTGTAGTTTGCCCAGGGGTTGTGCCTCCAATATCCTGACAAACTCCTCCAGCCTGAGTTTACGCCAGTTACGCTTTAGGCTCTGTTTATCTACAGATTTCAATTGTGGAGTGTCGAGGGGACATGACACTTTAACCAGCAAATGGTCTGTCCAACCCACCACCATCGGATCAGCTGATCTAGCCCGAACTAAGGTGGTAAAAAAGGGGTCCAATATGTGTCCTCCTATGTGGGTGGGGGAGGCGACTAGTTGGTCAAGTTGCAGCGCTTCTAAGTCCGCCAGCAAGGAGCTGATGGAAGGAGATGACGACTGGTCCAGATGTATATTTAAGTCGCCTACTATATTGAAGTTAGCGCATGTAGCAGTCAAAGAACTGACTGCATCTACAAGGGCAGCCTTGAAGGCGGTGTCATTCCCAGGTGGACGGTAGATAAGCACACCGCTGAAGGTAAATTGATGACTGACCTTCACCTTAAACAATGCGCTTTCACACCTAGGGAGGTCCAGAGCCTTCCATTCAACCGGGAAACAAGATTTGGTCGCCATGGCTATACCACCTCCCCTAGTCGAGCGGTTCAAAATAGACACCGTATAGGTGGAGGGGAAAGCCAGATTAATAATGGCAGTATCCGCGTCCTGTAACCAAGTTTTGGTCAGGAAGATGATATCGGGAAGGTCTGTATCAATCATATCCCGTAGTGACTGATGATGTTTGACCAAAGATCTTACATTCAAGCTCCATATGTTAAGTGCTTGTCCGGTCCATTCCGTATGGGTGCCACAGACAGTCCCGCTAACAGGACGGACTCCAATGGAAGAGGCCAGTGAGAAGACACCGCAGGCACACTCATATGGCCCTGAAAGAGGGGGTAGAGGGTCATGATGACAAGCCTGAAGACTATCTTTTATTGAGATGAGAGCAGCGCGATCGTACCTGAGCGCCGCCATGTTAGACAGGCTGCTAATGAGGGAGGAAGCCAGAGTCCATAGCCCGCACCCGCTACCTCGACGCGGACGGGCGCAGACGGGCAGGACTCTGGCACGACTCCGGCTGAGCGACAGCGTCCCACTGCGCGTTCCCGCTGCGCGGGAGAGGGCAGCTTTAAATAGGCGCCTCCCTAAACAACTCGAGCGTCAGGACGCTCCAAAATGGCGCCCGCGCTCCAAACACTTACCCCAAGCTAAGATGGCGCCCACGATTCCAGCCCCAGGGACCCGGACCCGCCAAATGGCGGTGCGAATTCCAAAATTAAGTGAGAGTAAGGGGGCAGCCCAGACACAGAGAGCGAGTTAAAATCAGGGAAAAATCGAACTTAATAGAACAGAAATACACAAAGGTAGGTTTTAAAAGCGTAAATAACGCAGCACGCTAGCAGCGCGACCTGCGCTAATGCAGCAGTGATCAGGGCAAAGAGAACACAAAAAACGCCTTAAATAGGCGCCTCCCTAAACAACTCGAGCGTCAGGACGCTCCAAAATGGCGCCCGCGCTCCAAACACTTACCCCAAGCTAAGATGGCGCCCACGATTCCAGCCCCAGGGACCCGGACCCGCCAAATGGCGGTGCGAATTCCAAAATTAAGTGAGAGTAAGGGGGCAGCCCAGACACAGAGAGCGAGTTAAAATCAGGGAAAAATCGAACTTAATAGAACAGAAATACACAAAGGTAGGTTTTAAAAGCGTAAATAACGCAGCACGCTAGCAGCGCGACCTGTGGAAGTACAATGTATCCAGAATGGCTCAGATGAAAGGGAGCATCTGCGAGGCAGTTAGGTGTGACTTTGGCATGTTGATCGCATAACCCAGCAAATGCAGAAAGTCTGCCATAGTCTGGAGGTGGCCGACGACTGCCTGGCGCGAGCCCACCTTCAACAGCAAGTGATTGAGGTAGGGGGAGACTGGAAGCCCTGACCTCCGCAGATGTGCTGCAACCACCACCATCACATTTGAGATAGAGCAGGGGCACCGTTTAGGCCAAAGGGGAGCGCAGCTAACTGGAAATGCTCTTGGCCCACTATGAACCGCAGGTAGCGGCTGTGGGCTGGCAGGATAGAGATGTGGAAATATGAGTCCTGAGAAACCAGCACTACCATCCAGGGCACACAGACTTGAATTTCTCTTTCCTTGGGGAAAAGTTAAGAGGGCGAAGATCCAGTATAGGGCAGCGGCCTCCATCTTCCTTTGGCAGGAATAACAACCACACCCTACTTCTGGTGCAGGCACTGTCTCAATCAGTTTGGAGAGATTGTCCTCCGTAAACCGTTCTGGGAATGTTGGCATAGGTGGTGGAGTCTCCAGGAAGGGCAGACCATAACCCTTTTGTACAATCTATAGCACCCACTAGTTGAAAGTTATTGTGTGCCATTGGGACAGGTGGTATCTGATCCTAACACCAATGGGATGGGTGAGGAACCAACTAAAGAGACTTTGATGCAGCAGTTGCAGGTGGACTGGGGGACAGGACGGTATCCTGCCACGTCCTCTAAAGGAGGCTACGAAAGTCCTGAAAAGCGGGTTGGCCTGGGGGTTGAGATGGGAATTGCGGACACCCATGGTAGGACTGACCATGACCGTGGACGGGACAAAAGCTATGACCACAGAAGGGATGAAAGGACTGCTGCTGGTGGCTCAGAGAGAGGTCAAATGATCTGGAGATGACTCTGCTCTCTTTGAAGGGCTTGAGCGCTGTGTCAGCCTTGTCTTCAAAGAGGTGGGACCCGTTGAAGGCCCTCTCTATCAAGGATGATTGGCCATGCCCTAAAAGCCCAATGGACAGCAACCAGGCATGGCAGTGGAGTGCTACTGTAGAGGTTATGGCCCAGCCTAAGGAATCAGTAGTGTCCAGTCCACACCAAATGACAAACTTTTCTGCATCCTTGCCATTAACCAATGCCTAGTTCACGATTGCCTGACCCTCCTTGGGAAGTATGGGCAGCCGTTGCACAACCGAATCCCCCACGGCATGGGAGTATCTGCCCAAGAGACATGCGGTGCCCACCGATCGTAATGCCAAACTGATGGAAGAGAAGATCCTTGTCCCGAAAATATCCAGACTCTTGGATTCCCTATTTGGTGGGGAAGCAGCTAATGTGCTTGGGTTTATCCTGGCTGCTGAGGCCTGCACCCTGAGGCTCCTGGGAGCTGCAACAGGAAGGCTGGGTCTCCGGGGGCAGGGTGATTGCGTCAGGCAATCATGTGCACGGGGCCCATGCAGGGTTTGACAGGCAAGCCGACAACAGGACGGACTGCATCGGAGATTGATTCCCGGAAGATATAACAGAGACTCTGTTCCGATGATCACCTAACTAAGTTGCGGTTGATCTGTACCGAACAGGAATTAAAATAAACTGACTACGCTGAATCTGGCCTAAAAGAATGTTGCAAGTTGACAACAGAAAGGGCTGAGACCGTGAAAAACACAAAGACCACTACCGAATGATCACCGAATTAATTAGTGGATGGTCTGATCTTCAGAAGGAATAAACATTGGTTTATTAAGTAGAACCGAGCGACCCATCAGAAGAACGCTTTCGCCCTCAATTGTTGTTCAGGATTAATTTTCCAGAAGATGAGACCTTAACTGACCTAGTCTCCAGGGTATCTAACTCACGAAGAAACCTTAGGCGCTACATCACTTTCCTCCCCTGTCCTGAAGAAGACACGCAACAGACCCACAACTAAGGCGTCAACAGGGTCGAAACGTCGACGACAAAATATCTTAGGACCAGTCTACTAAGTCCAGACTACTATGGCCAACTAATGTGGCATGCAGGACTAAAATAATCTTCATATTATGAACTGGCCTTCAAAAAGGTCTTGAATTCCCCTTTCCCTCCCTCACTCACGTGTATATAATTCACCACTATTTATGTCACCTTTTTTGCACAAATTATCACTTTTCACTTGTTAGAAATGATGCGCCGTTTATTATAAAGTGATGCTTGATTATTCCCTTTTGTAATAGATTCTATGCATTCGTACAGGGTCTCTCTAAAGATAAAATTGAATCATGAATGAATAATAGTTCAATGATTAAAACATTTCTTGACCCTTTTTTGTGTTTGGATTTGCATATAATGATTTATTCCAGGAGTCATAGAAAGTGATATTGTTATGACAGATCATATGTTGAAGGATTTGTGCAGATTTTAAAGCAATTAGGTTCATACCCGACAGAGCCATTGTTGATATTTAAATTAACTGGGAGAGCTGGCCATAATGTGCCTCCCCCCCTGTTTTTGTATGTAGTACATTGCTGTCATGTTGTCTGTGCGAATTAGGACAGCTTTGCCTACTAGATGAAGCTAGAAAAAAATTGCTAGCAGTTCTAGATGGTTTATGTGGAGTTGCTTTTGTTGAAGAGTCCTCATGCCCTGAATCGTATGTTTTTGTAGATGAGCTCCCCAACCAGTGAGCAAAGTGTCTGCTGTAAGCACAATCTGTGGAACCGGGTCGACAAAAGGCTGATCCTTGGAGATGTTTTTTGTTTTCTACCACTGCATAGTGCGATGGGTGCAACCATCTACCAACACTAGATCTGATAACTGACCATGAGCCTGGTTCCACTGACGTGCTAAGCATTCCTGGAGGGGACGCATTTGGAGTCTTGCGTAAGGAACGATTAAAATGTAGGACGCCATCATTCCTATCAACTGCATAAACACACGAGTAGGTAACGAGTGTTGGGCCTGTAACTGGGAGATTAGAGTCTGCATGTTGCCGATTCAGACTCGGTTGGGACACGCTAGAGTTTTTTGAGTGTATTGTGGCTCCTAGATACAGTTGCGTACTGATGAGACTTGGTGAGGTTCACAGTAAACCCAAGGTTGAGAAGCAGTTATACTGTTTTTTGAGTGTGGTGTAGGGAGCTTTGCTGCGAGATGGCTTTTATGAGCCAGTTGTCTAGGTAAGGGAAGACGTGAATGTGCTGTCTTCTTAGATGAGCTGCGACTATTGCCAGGCATTTGGTGAAAACCCTGGGTGCAGTAGTTACTCCAAATGGGAGGACCTTGAATTGATCATGTTGGCTGTCTACCAGAAACCTGAGGTATTTCCGGTAAGCAGGGTGAATGGGAATATGGAAATAGGTGTCCTTCAAGTCCAGAGTGGACAGAAAGTCGCCTTGCTGAAGGAGTGGGAGCACTTGTTGGAGTGTGATCTGACCGAATGTATAGATTTAGTTCTCTGAGGTCTAGGATCGGCCTGAGAAAGCCGTCTTTTTTGGGAATTAAAAAGTACAGGGAGTACACCCCGGTCCCTTGATATTGTAACATGACTGGTTCTATAGTGTATTTTCCAAGCGAGAGAGAACCTCTTGCTTTAGAAGGGTAAGGTGCTCTGGTGACATTGCATGTGACACTGGAAGAATATCTGGGGAGTGTGTGTAAGCTCCAGGCAGTAAACATATTGGATAATTTGTAGCACCCACCTGTCTGAGGTGATTGAATTCCATACAGGTAGGAATTGAGACAGACGTCCCCCGACAGGAGTGGAATGATCGGGGGTAACAGAAGGAAGTCACTGTTTGTTTGCGGGGGAAGTGCGTGTGGAGTTGTCTCTGCCTCTTCCCTTACCGTTGTTTCCTCTGAAACCACCTCTGAAATAACCTCTTGAAGAGGCGAATTGGTTGTTGCCCTTGTAAGAGGAGACGGGGTTTTTGGTGGATACTTTTTTGGAACCACCCCTTTAAAAGGAGCAGTGAAAGCAGCCCCTAGTGGCAGGCAATTGCAAAGCCCCCATGGACTTTGCGACCTCTGCATCCTTTTTCATCTTCTCCAGCAAGGTATCAACCGTTGGGCCAAAGAGATGTTCTTTTTCGAATGGTTGGATGAGGATGGAGGTTTGCACCTCAGACTTGAATCCTGAAATTCTCAACCAAGCATGTCTGCGTTGGAGTACACTGGTGTTTACTGTACGAGCTGCTGTATCCGCTGCGTCCAGGGCACACCTGATTGAGGTATTAGTGATAAGTTTACCTTCTTGGATAAGATCATTAGCCTTAGTTTTGTGTTCGTCAGGTAAAAATTGCATGAGTTTTACCAACTCATCGTAATGAGCCCTACAAGAGTTTGAGCGTTGGCAATGCGCAAGTGATTAGCCACTTGTGCAGCCATTCTTTTGCTCAAGGCATCAATAAGCTTAGACTCCTTATCAGGAGGAGGAGCCTCATGTGTGGTTTGTGAGTTCGCTCTCTTGCAAGCGTTGGATACCACCAGAAAGTCTAAAGGCAAGTGACCTGTGACAGGGTCGGTGGGTGAAGTTTTATATTTGTTCTCCACTCTAGGAGTAATTATTCTTGCCCTCCCAGGATCTTTAAATATCTTGTCCGTGTGTTTCAACATACCTTTTAGCATAGGTAAGGTATGAGTGGCTCTCTGAGACGAACTAAGTGTCTCAAAGAGGAAATCCTCTTCTAAAGACAATTCATGCAACTCCACCCATAATATTGAGTAGCCCTGTTAAGGAGTTCAATATACCTAATGTTATCGTCAGGTGGGGAGGGTCTAGACGGATACAAATCAGGATCATTATCTGGGCTTGGTTCAGTATGATAATCCTCCCCAGGGTCAATGTCCTGTGGCCTATCCTGATCTACATCCTCATCCCCGTCATCCTGTGCATCAGGTGTAAGTGGTGGTGAATTTGATGGTGTAATAAGTAAATTGGGATCAGTGGGGGAAGGAGGTGAAATGTAAGGTGGAGAAGGGTTAGTGCCCACACTCTTGCTTTTGGGAGGAATGTGGTAGCCATCTGGCTGATCCACTGACTGGTCTATCTTTTATTTTTTTGGAAGAGTGGCATGGATATGCCCTGTATCAGGGTTGATTACCAGTTTTTTCTGCTTCGGAACCAAGGCGGGGCATCGGGTCGAGCCTCTTTATACAGAGTATCTTTATCTTTAGTGTTTATCTCGGCGGTGACGGTTTCGGCTCCAAACCTTTCGGTGTCAAAGGAAGAGTCTTCAGCAACTGTGTAATTGGACCAGACACGTTTAGATTTGGGTTTTGGTGCCGAAGGTGATTTTTCGGTACCAGAGTGGGGCCGGCTCGAGTCGGAAGGCTTCTCTTTATGATTTGGAGCCTGGCCCGAGGGCAGGGCATCAAAAATCTTTTGTCGGTGCCGACCTTGGCCCGAAGGTAGAGGAGGGACCGGAGCCTTTGTTTTTGTTTGTTGAGGGGGCAAAGGTGTATCTTTACTCACAGTATGTTGATCCGGAGTAACTTGCTCCTCTTCTTCTCTATCGGAGTCGACTTCGGACATGGAGAAATGCTCTTCCTCTTTGCCTCCTTGAGCTTGCTGTTGTGTGTCGGGATCTTTACCGAAGATGCCCGGTACCGAGCCCCTCTGGTGTTGCATCTCGTGGCGTCGAGCCCAATAGTCACAAAGTGTCTTTTTCGATCAAAACGATCGACACACGCCAGAGTCTTTCTCGTTATGTTCTGGGGACAGGCAGAGGTTGCACGCTTTGTGCAAGTCAATGCATGGAAATGTAGTACGACACCCGGGAAAGAACTTGAAGGGAGTCCGTTCGATCGACTGCTAGTGCAGTTGGGGCCGGTAGGCCCGATAGCCCGCCTCGAGTTTTCCGATCGAAGTTTTTTCGAGGTGAGACAAATGGAGAACCGCGATCTATAACAATACCGTTGAGGGCAGCTGATTGGGCGTCGAAGGGAACCGTGAAACAGTGCTGAACTGGAGCACAGCAATACATATCCAAACTCGATGGCAGAAGAAAAAACAATCTAACAATGGAGTCGATGGCCATGCGCACTATCACCGAAAAGAGGAGTCACCTACCTCGTGACTGGAAAGACTTCTTCAAAGAAAAACAAAGAGCAAACATCTGTACCCAACACTAGATTGCGATCTATGCATAGCATATGATCTACAGCTCATATGCCTCGAACATATAGCGTTAGTATTATCTACTTTTGCCTCTGTTAATCAAGTGGGGACTCACTGGACTCTGAACAGTGCACGTATATTTAGTGCAGTATATAGAGAGCCAGCTTCTTACAACCATTGTCAAGATACTGGTCTTGAACTTGACAGACAATAACTGTAGGTCAAGAACCTCCACTGCCTTGCGAATCATGGACAAAAAAGAAGCGTCTTCGTCTGTGGCAGGACCTAGAGGAGAAAACAAGCCAGCGTCTGCAAGGGATGTCCAGACAACTGGCATCACCCAGCTCCTCTACCAGCTGTCCTCCTGTTGGGTGTCATCCTCCAGAAGGCCATAACCGTCAATGTCATCAGGTCCTGCAGAAAAGGAGGACTAGTGGTGGGAAGTCTGGGGTTGGGTATGAACCGGGTGATGCCAGTGTCTACGGCATAGAGGCAGTGCTGTATCTGAGCTAAAGAGAGGAGGAGGATAGGTTTCTTTTCAAGCAGCGCCAGTTGAATTGGGGCAAGGAAAATTGGAGCCACTGGTGTCAGTCAGTCTCTATCAGGAGAGGCGGATCCTTGGGGACCACCTGGCAATGAAGGTGAACCCACTGAAGGTAACTCTGGGGGTCACCTCTTGCCTCTATGGGGCCCAAAGGCAATGCCTGAGGGAGCTGTGAGTCCAAAAATGGAGTCTCAGGCATCATCAAACTCCTTGAGTTGGGCAGGGGTCGCACCAGCTTCAGGAAACTCAGGGAAGTTTGGATCAGACCCAGCCAACAGTTCCGCAGATGAAATGCAGAAGCAGGCCTAGAAGCACAAAGCTTACCAGGTGAAGCCGAAGAATGCTTTAAAAACCTTTTCTTATGTTTCTTCGACTTGCGCAACTGGGAGCAGGAGGACTTGGAGTGGGAAGATGATCGTCCAAGAGAATAGCCTTGAGATCTCCCTTGGGATAGGGCTGGCACTACCAGGAGCTTCATCGCCCATTTGCGAGTAACTTTGAGTATATTGACCCGAAGTCGGCGTAGCACTTGGTGTAGTGGACTGACCCCAGGTACAACAGGCATAACAAGTGTGGGTTAGAGACAGACATCTGTCTGTGCCATTTCACAGACAGATTACACCCCATGTATGTGTTAAAAAACATCACAAGATTACTGGGACCAAAGCTCAAAAAGTTGAAAAAAAGGACAAAAGTGACCAAAGCAGCTCTCTAGATCCATGCAGTTGGAAAGAAACTGATGCCAGCATTCTGGGGTGGCACCAATATAGGCACTCTGCGCGTCACTTCGAAGTGGACAATGTTGACATGGAGCCAATTGATGCCACCTACTGGCACACACAGATGCAGCTCAAGATTTTCCAGATCCAGTTTAACACCAGGGGAATTTTCTAAGGTGAGTAATCTGCAGTTAGAAGTCTCAATCAGAATGTATGTGTTTTTTTTTTTCAACAACACATTCAGCATAAGGAAGTATGAATTCAGAAGCATCTTACAAGACATTGCATCTTTTGCAACTGAAACAAAAGTTATAAACAAAAAACATTCCTAGTGAAGGGTTAGACCTATGAAAGAAGCAAGGACATATCCAAAGAGATGCAGTAAAAAGTTAAGAATGCTGGAAGGTATGTGCCCCAAAATAGAAAATGAGGGGAGGAGTTGTGAAAGTACACAACCTGAAGAATCTTGCAGTAAGTGTACAAGAAAACATTGAATCATACATTAGAAAGCTAAGCAAGTATATCAGAAGAAATTAAAGCTGACTAGAATTGCTTGCTCCGATCCGATTGTTGAACGAATGCCAAAAGGAAAAGTGACATAGCCTCTGTAACATTATTTCTGATGTATACTTTGTCGTCCCTCCGATTCCTCACCTTACTAACACTCTTTATGTGACAGACTGGATCCAGAAAGGTTTTACCAGAGAAATAGCGTTCAAGGACCGCCAGATAGCGACACATGGCTTCAGATGCAACTCAGCCCACACAGGATGTGACAACATCTCAGTTTATTCAGTGGCAACTAGTACTGGAGTACACTCGTGGTAGTTTTTTCCTTCTGTGCCCCAGGTAGATACTTTTATCTTTCTTTTTTTATTGAGGAATGCGGAAAAGGACAGACTCTACCAACACCACTAATTCAGCATTCAATATAATTGCATAGCTCGGGATTTTAATAATCACAGCATGACTCATCAGGGGAGGAGGGCTGTAAGGAATCTCTTTAGTATACACTAGAAGTATCACTCGCCATGGCAAGTAGCTTTTTCGTCTGATGGGTACTTCAAGAAGATGTGCCACTTCATGAATAAGTCCCAAAGTAATAGCCTTTGGTAGGTGAAAAAGAGTGGCGCTGACTAACCACGGAAACAATGCACCACAGCCCCTGTAAATTATCTATTACTGTGTGCTTGAGCTGTAAGGAAAATAAGTAAAGATGAATAAGTGGCCTACCAGCAGATGCCAACCTCTGGAATAACTCTGGTGAAAACTTCAGAAGAAGACATAGCTCTGGTAAAGTGGGTACCAATGCCAGCAGGAGAATCTTACTTGTCCAAGGTATGGCACTTTGCCCTTCCTTGCTTTGTCAAAGCCCACAAAGATCTGCTCACTCACTCTGCCCGGTGGTGGGGAGGAGGGGTCTATGTAGCTGCTTCTCCTCCTTGGGGGAACGTGGATGATGGAAGAGTGGTTAACCGGTCAATGTGAAAGGCAGATACCTGCTGGGCAAATGACACTGCGAATTCTAATACATGAGTAGGCAAGACTGAAAAGGGTTAAAACCTTCTGACTGAACAAGCTCAACCAAGCAACCTTCTTAAATGTATTTTGTTTGGGGTGTTCTGGCAGTTAAGATGACATGCACAACCTCAGGTGGTAAGCAAGTCTTAAGTTGTCGCTGCGTGTCCATAGGGCCGAGAGGGGCGAACTCTCGCGACACCACAGGGACTCCCGCAGGAGTTTGCGGCAAAGCAGAGATGCCGTGGTCCGAAGGACCGCACCCCAACCAGTCGACGCCGGAACCGCAGCGACACCACAGAGGGCCTCGCACACTGCAAGGGTTCCGCTGATGTCCCAGGAGGGGAAGGAGTAGGAGAAGCCAGCGAGGCCTGTAAAACCGGACGGAATAGCATAAGGTAGTTCCCAGAGGCGTCCCCCCTACTACTACAACGATCAAGGAAATAGGATCGGATTGAAGTTGGTCCATTTTCTTCAAAACCCGACGAAAGTTTTTCAACACATCACAGAAACAAGTAAAGAATGAAAGCAACATGAGCAGAGGGATACGTGCTCAGAAATACCTATAACAACGAAACCAGGAAAGACTAAACCTGGAAAATATTAAGCTGTGAACGAGTCCTTGAAGAAGGTGCAGAATAGAAAAAAAAGCACCGAAACGCTGCGTCGACAATTTCGTTCTTGTAACAATTTTTTGTTTTATGAATATGATTATGTAATGTTTATGTTTAAGTACCAAATTAGTGAAGTTTTAAATGTTTTTTAATTATTCCTTGAATAACCTTTTTTAAATGTGTGAATAAAATTGTGTATATGATTTGTACATACTACTACCTAAGACTACTTCTAATAAATGTATGAAAATGTTTTAACTAACAAGTATGCCTCATGGTTTTAATGATATCTTTATGGTCCATACATATTGAGTTGTAAATTTGGTAATCAGCGTAACACTGCAACCCATTCCTTTATTGCAAATCATCCCCCAGTTGGGATCTTAAGCATTATTTACTCCCAGGAGAAGGAACCCTCTTTTTGTTAGATTGTTGACCCAATCCTTTTCCTGCCATAAAGGGTAACTCCCTATACACATTGTTGATTCTACCTCCCCATTTCACCTTTTTGAACCTTGGTACCATGAGGAAGTGTTTTCTCGCTGACCTATGCTACCTAGTGGGAGCATAGAGCTTGAACATAAATTTGATACCATCAGGGCCCAAACCATAGTAGACATTGTGAGTCAGTAAGAGGGATTTGAAAAGGATTCTACGGTCCAGCGGAAGCCAGTGCAGTGTGGAAAGAGAAGCCAAAACCGAGTTGTATTTTGGCAAGTCCATTACTGTAGGAAAGTGACTCTATATATACTGGACCAAAGTAAGGTACAGTGTGTATAGTTTCCCCAGTCCCCAGAGGTTTGGCAGAGGTTACGGTTAGATATAACCTTACTCTCTAAAGTGGTAGCTTGGTCGAGCAGTAAGGCAGTATCAGAGGACAGTGTAAAGCATTGGTTGTACACACTCAGTCAGCAAATGGTCTCACATACTCAAGAACTGAACTCTAGGCCAATTGTTTTGTATCAAAAGATATAATTGCTTTATTTTAGAACCAACAAGGTATCAAAATATACTTTCTCAGGATGAGTTACTTTAGTTAAATACTTTTCAAATAGGCAATAGACATTTTGAATGCAATAGTTACAGTTTATTGCAATAGGCAACACCATTTCAAACACAATGCAACATTGAGCTCAATGGGAATTTCTGGTTAAATGCAATTAGTTATTTGTAGATTACTTTTCTAACCACAGGACTGGATCCTAGATTCAGTCCCGGGACATGAGCTGAAAACAGTTAAGTAAAAGCGTTTTGGTTATAGTAGTGATTTTTAAGGAATATTATTGTATTTTAAAAGTTTCGGTTGAAATTACCAATGTTATCCTACGGAAGGAAATTCAATTTGCAGGTAAAGTATGTTCACGTTACTTTTGTAATCCAGAGCTGAACTCCTAGGTTCAGCACTGGGACCTCTATCTAAAACAGATAAGTAATTACGTTTTAGCAGTTGGAACGATTTTTAAAGAATAATTGTAGTTTGCAAAAATCGACAGAAGAAATTTCAAAGAAAAACAGTCAATGGTTTCCTATGAATGAAAATTCAATTTGCAAGTAAAGTATGTTCCCATTACTTTTGTACTCCAGGACTGGATTCCAAGGTTCAGCACTGGGCCCTCTATCTAAAACAGGTAAGTAATTACGTTTTGGTATTTGGTACGATTTTTAAAGAATATTTGTAGTTTGCAAAAATCGACAGAAGAAATTTCAGAGAAAAACAGTCAATGGTTTCCTATGGAAGAAAATACAGGTTTTTGGTAAGTACAGTTAAAATTACTTTTCAGGGTTGTGCTGCGCTAAAAGGTGCAGCACTGAGGTCTCACCTGATAACAGGTTAGTAAATCGGAATTCATTATTCGGCTGATTTTAGGTGAATATTTTAAAGTTCCAAAACTCCACACTTAGAAGAATTTCCAAGTGAAACCAGTCAATGTTAGCCTATGGAAGAAAAGTGAGTTATCAGCTTTTAGGTAAGTATTCGACTGGCAGAGTTAAGGTTCTGGGCATAGACTCTGGGGTCTCCCAGGGTCAGGTAGGTACAGTTGGTACACCCTCAGCGGCACAGGGGCAGCCGGGTGCAGAGGTAGTTGGGCCCAAAGTTATCCAAGGAGAGGCAGGGGGCCTTCGGTTGGTGGCTGCTGGCTAGCAGGCCCCGCGGCTGTGGGAGCTGGGCTCCTGGTCACTTGCTCAGGGCAAATGGGGAAGTAAGATAGGACAAAGGTTGCACTGCCAGGGGCACTCGGGCAGCTGGGTGTAAGGTGCTTTTGAGCTGTCGGGCGCTCAATGTTATTCAATGGAGATCTTGAAAAGGGAACAAAGGCTGCAGGCTCGGGGGCAGTGGATCTTCTGGAGCGACCAACACTTTGAGGGGTAAGTTGGGATCTTGGAGGGTAGGTAGGCACCCCGGAGTTTGGCACAGGAGGCCGGGGGCGCTGGGTGCAGGGGTGTCTTTGGACGTCGTGAAATCTTACCCTCTGCTGGTCGCGGTTGGAGGGGTCCCTGGGTCTGCAGGCGTCGTCGAGGAGGGTCCTTGGGCACTGGATTCCAGGTCAAAATCGCCGGGGGGACGTCCTAAGGGTCTTTGTCCACTCGGGCACAGGCCGGGCTCAGCGGGTGCAGAGTGGACTGGATTCGCGGTTCCTGGTTGGCACCAAGGGGTATTGCGGTTTGAGCAGAGCCACTGCTCGTGGGAGTCCCAGTCTCTAAGAGGGTCAAGGCAGGCAGATCCTCCGGGGTTCTTGAGGTTGCTGTCCGCAGGAGATGCCGGGATTCAGCAGGAGCAGGTTCAAGGATCAACAGGCCTTTAGGGCTGAGGCCAAGTCAGTTGGTGTAGTCCTCTTGTTAGCAGCTGCACGCAGGTCTTCTTACGGGTCTTCTTTCTGGCTTCGAAATCGGGATCTGAGGAAGGAGGGTTCAGGGTGCCCCTAAATACTAACTTAAGGGGCATTACAGGTAGGGGAAGGGCAGGGACCAATAGGTCCCTGTCCTGGGGTGAGTACACCCCCTATACAGCTCCTCTCCTGTGGGAGGGGGGCAGTAGCCTATCTCTGATTGGGCAGGGCTCCCCATCATCAAGATGGCTGGAGCCCGGAGTTGTGCTTCACCTCGCCTCTCCCACCTGAGGGGTGGAGTTGGTACAGGCTGGCACCCCCCCCTTTCCTCACGTAGGGTTTCCTGCCAGTCTTCCCGCCAGAGTGGGAGTCAGAACCGGTGGGGGCAAGTTCCTGAGTACAGCAAGTGGTCTGTAGAAGCTCACAAAGGCGGTATGTCTTTGAAGCTTCCCATTGCCCATCCTGGGGGAGGAGGCCTAGCACCTCGCCCAGGATGTGCATTTTTGCAGGCCCAGGAGAGTGGGGGGGGGCTCAGCACCCAGGGGTCCAGCAACATGTCTGCTTTGTGGCTGCCTAGGCAGCCTCTCAGACAAGACAGGCATTGTAGGTTAGGTTTCAGGAGGCATCTCTAAGATGCCCTCTGTAGTGCATTTTACATTAAATCCCAAACTGGCATCAGTGTGGGTTTAATGTGCTGAGAAGTTTGATATAAAACTTGCCAGTCTTCAGTGTAGCCATTATGGTGCTGTGGAGTTTGTAATGACAACCTCCCAGCACCATATACTCTTAATGGCATCACTGCACTTAGTGTCCAGGAATGGCCATGGGTACTGTAGGGGCACAGGGCACATGCAACTGTGCCCACATCACTGGCAACGGGGCACCTAGCTAGAGGGGTGACCGATGTATGCCAGGGCAGTGGGTTTGTGGACATGGCACGCAGGGATGCGTGCCATGTCGACTCTTTGCTTAGTTCTGCACCAGGACACTCAATCTGCAAAGGCAGTGTGTGGGTGTCAGGGTGCAGGGCCTCTAAGGGTGGCACAATAAGTGCTCCAGCACTTAGGGGTCTTCTCTGGTCACCATGCCCTGGGTACCTAGGGTACCATTTACCAGGGGCTGACATGTGGCCCTGGGCATCTGATTGGCAGGAGCCCAGGGCACACTCGGTCAAAGCACATCAGCAATTCAGCAAAAAGTGGGGAAGATGGCACTTTCTCACAATTACCAGCCTGGCAGCTGCATTCTGCACCAGCTGCAGGCTTTGCACTAGTCCTTTGTTAATACCCAGATAAAGGGCATTACAATATACCAATCTGGAAATTATTAAAGTGATGACCGCTTGTTTACGGGAAGCAAAAGATAGGAACTGAGAGATCTTCCTAATGATTCTGATTAACCCAAAACAAGTAGACACTGTCCTATTGATCTGTAGATTTAAAGAAAGAGAATAGTCCACTATGACCCCTAAATTTTTCCCATGGGAAACAGGGCTTGGGAAGTTACCCAGCGAGTCCGGCCACCATTCACTAGACCAAATGTCTAAATTGGTTCTCGAATATTAGAGCCTCGGTCTTCTCACCATTTAATAAAAAAAATTGCATCATCCACGAGGTAACTGTTCCCAAACAATTTTTTTAATTGGTGGCAGAGTCACTAATGCTATGGGTGATGGACACCATTATTTGTGTGTCGTCAGCGTACAACAGCACTTCCAGACCAAAGGATTTTACCACTTTAGCCAGTGGGGCAACGTAGATATTAAATAATGTGGGGCTCAGGGAGGAGCCCTGAGGGACTCCACACAAAAGGGAATTCGGAGCTGAGTAGAAATTGCCCATTTTCACCGTTTGTGTCCGATCACTGAAAAAGGAAGCAAGGAGCCCCAGAGTAGAGGGAGCAAAATCCTGTGACCTTTTTCTCATTGAGCACCATATCTATGGTCCTTAAATTCAGCAACGAAAGAACTTCATCCTCTAAAATTGTTCCTGATGGCCCAGCGATCCATCATAATTGTCTCCCCAACTGGTGGAAATCAGAAAAGAGGGGAGGGGTTTGGCGGGCAAAGTGAAAGATTTTGAAGAAGAGCCAAAAAAAGATGGGAAGAACTGGCGCTGCTGCTGTTGATGGTGTACATACATCCACCATCGTACAGAAAGGAACGAGATGTTTGTTGGTGATGTTGTGTGGCGTTTTAGGCTCAGAGTGAATTTTCCCGATTCATGCCCTTATATAGGTACAATTCACAGTACCCTTATATAGGCATAGAAATAAAACCCTTATTTAGGAGCAGCCCATGCTACCCAAATACCGGCATGGCTACTTCCACCCGTACCAAACGTCAATGATTTCTTGGAAAACCGGCTTCAGCAGTTAGGGAACTTTCCCTTGCTTGAATATGGATTTCTACGAGAACTCATTTACTTTACAATGAACAACTATTCCCCAGAGGTTCATTATGGCGTACATATGCCCGACTTTACGTCAAACTATGGCATTCCTAAACACCTTCAAGGTATAAATATACCTTCACTTGCTATGGCAAACTACGGTGGTTCGGAGCAGTTCGACTATCTACTTGCCCGACGCAGTTCGCTACAGCAAGTGCCGAAGGAAGCCGACTATCCAGCTGACGCACTGATCAGGAAGCTGTCCTTCTCCTGCCGAGAATCCAGCTCCAGTGTTTCCGGCTCCCCTTGCGGTGTGTTGGGAAATCGAGTCCCGAGACTGAGATACCAGACCTCCTTCATTCTAACCAAGGTATGGAGCTGATTAGAACCTAGAGAAACCTTTGGTAGATTCTTGGCAAAGAAAACTTAAACCTATGCTACACAATACTTACTTCTTCCCGCGTACTAGACTTAGGTTAGGTACATTGGGGTAGGCATATTTTAGAAGCACCAGTTGAGTATTTTAGTCTATGTTATTTAAGTATGTATTTGTATATGGTTTAAAAACCATCCAATGCTTTTACAGCATTATTTTATAATACTATTCTCGCTGTACACATTATACTTTACAGTCTAACGATTGTACCAGTTTACTTCTCTTTCATGAGAAAGAAGACTGATCAATAAACCTTTTTATTAAAAATGCCCGTCTCTCTATTTCTCTGCGACTCTGTAGAAACAAAGCATGCACGACTGACTGAGTGAAATACGTATCTATTGTTTACGCAACTTTGAGAGATATATTCTTATTCTTGGGAAACAAAGTTGTCATGTTTATGCGGTTGTCAGAAACTAATCCCTTCTTGTGTATTCGAGAAAGTTTCTTCTGACCTCTGAGCTAGCTGGCATACACACAATTAAGTTTAGTATATTAAATAGAGACCTAGTTGACCTCAGTCCTACGTCAAATCTATAGGAAATATATGTCCAATGGGCAGAGCCTATTGGGAATATAGCAACTATACTACAGTGAGTGGTAATGGCTGTGTAGTTTGCACTACAGGAATAGTTGTCTCCTAAAGTAGCCTAGAAACATTCTGTACTGCTGATGAAATTATTTCACAAGGGAAGTCAAGCCTAGCAAGTGTGCTGTTGGGTTCTGCGTTTTTGTTTTTTAACTCAACATGGAGCCATCTTGCTATGGAAATGCATGTTGACAGAGATTGCCTGGACAGCTTTAAGAATCTAAAGTATTGTATCTTAGCATGGCAGTCTAAGGTGACATTTGTAATAATGTGTATAGCCATGGAATCAAAGTTCATTTCCCAGCCCCACCCACTTCAACACATAAATGAATGCTCTGGCAAACGTCATCCGTGTACATGACATCAACATCCTCTCCTACGCAGATGACATGCAACTCTTACTATCCTATCAGACTTGGGATAGACATCCAAAACAATAATCCAAGTTACCTGCCTGCATGTCCGAAGTCGAACTGGATAAAATCCAACTGTCTCAAGTTCAACACCAACAAGACAGAAGTAGTGATCTCCGGCAAGAACATCTCACCATGAAACTACAACTGGTGACTGGCCATACTTGGACCCCCACTCTGAACCCACGCCAGGAACCTCGGAATAATCATAGAGTACACTGGACATGACAACAGCAGTCAACCCTGTTATTGCAACCCAATTTCACACCCTAAAGATGCTGCGAAAGATCTTCAATTGGCTCACAATAGTTCAAATGTTATTGAGTTTTTCACATTACTGTAACAAGAGTAGCAAAATACAACTGCAAGGACAAGTTGCCACATAGGGCGAGAAAATTAAAGATATATAGATCATATCTTCTTTAAAGCAATTACTGATTGATAACCGAAACGAGGAAAAACGAAGAACACAACCAATAAGGAAGAAAAGTAAAAGTAAACACACCCGCAGTGGGGAGTAAAGATAGTAGGGGGTTAACACCACATGAGGAGAAATAAGATAAGATGGCATTTTGTCCACATCTTCTTTCAATAAAAGCCAGCATATTCAACCACAGGGGTCGAGGACTGGGAAAGGATTATATGGGTCTATATGAAATATGAAGCAGGACGTGTTCACCGCCCCGAAACTCATCAAATATCTGCAATTTGTCATTTAGCTTATGAATAAGGTGCTCAAAGCATGCCATATCATACATGTTATCCAACCAAGTCTGTAGAGTGGGTATTGGAGTCATCAATTTAAAAACCCCTAGAGCAGTGGAGAGCCATCTTTTATTCACAACTTACTTACCTTCGGTAACAATATATCTGTAAGAAACATTAGTAGTGATAAATTCCTTACATTAGAATTACCCCCAGGCGCCAGACTGGATCCAGAAAGTTTTCGTCACCAGTACCCCTGCGCGTCAGTAGGCATCGTCATGCGGCTCTGCGTGCATTGGGATGATGACGCTGGAGCTACTTAGACGCGCCCATGCCCGCTGACGTCAGTTCTGTACATGACTTTCCGCGCCAGGAACGCAGAGCCATGCAAGAAACTGACCACGGGTGCCATGAAACTAGGGCCCTAAAAGGGATGACCTTAACCCTCAGAATCACTTCGCAGAATGGGGAGGATGGATGTGGTGGTAAGGACTCTATCACTACTAATGTTTCTTACAGATACATCATTACCGAAGGTAAGTAACTTGTGCATCTGAAAGAAACACCTTAGAATAGATACCCCAGCAATACCAGTGGTGGGTCTGCGAACCTAGATCACACCAGAAATTCCTGGAGAACAGTACGGCCAAAGCAGCCGTCTCTCCGGACTTGACTGTCCAGGCAGTAATGCTTGGTAAACGTGTGCAGCGAGGCCCACGTAGCTGCTTGACAGATGTCATGCAAGGGAACTCCCCGTCCCAAAGCAGTAGTGGCTGCCGTCAGCCTAGTAGAATGGGCATGCAGCCCCACTGGAGGCTCCTTTTTAGTCAAAGAATAACAAGCCTTAATGCACAAAATGACCCATTGAGAGATGGTCCGCTTGTGCACAGCCCGGCCTTTCTTTGCGCCCACGTAGCCAACAAAGGGCTGGTCATCCACCCAGAACTGTTCTGTGCGGTTAAGGTAGAATGAGAGCGCATGTTTTGGGTCCAGACGGTGGAGCCTCTCTTCCTCTTTAGAAGGATGCGATAAGAGGGGGGGCAAAGTGATGGTCTGCCCGATGCGAAAGGCAGTGACAACCTTTGGCAGAAAAGATGGACGAGTCCGTAGAACAACTTTGTCCGGATGGACAGAGAGAAAAGGCGGTTTAGAAGAAAGAGCCCGGAGCTTACTCACTCTTCTGGCAGAGATGATGGCAACCAGGAAAGCAGTCTCTAAAGTGAGAAGACGAAGAGGACAGTTGTGAAGTGGCTCAAAAGGAGCACACATCAGATAAGTCAGAACTAGGTTCAAGTCCCACTGAAGCATTATAAAAGGAACAGGAGGGAAAAGATGAGTAATGCCTTTTAAGAATCTATTTACAACGGCCGTAAAAAGGCTGAAATGGCAGAGAGATAGCCCTTGATAGTGCCCAAAGCAGAGCCTTGCTGGGCCAAAGATAGGAGAAATAGAAGGACCTCTGAAAGAGGGGCAGAAAGGGGATTCACAGTCTTTGCTGTGCACCATGCCACACATTTATTCCACCCGCAGGCGTACACCGTTTTAGTGGAGGGACGCCTGGCAGCCAAGATAACGTCACAGACTTCGGGAGGCTGGTCGAAAGACGTCAACAGCAGCCGCTCAATCTCCATGCAAGGAGGTGGAGGCTGGACAGGTTCGGGTGGAGAACCCTCCCCTGCTGCTGCGGCAGAAGATCCTCCTGAAGAGGCAGGAGGAGCGGGGGCTTGAGCACCAGGCTGAGTAGGTACGGATACCATACTCTTCGAGCCCAGTCCAGAGCCACAAGAATAACTTGGGCCAGGTCGTGCTTGATCTTCAGCACTCTGGGTAGAAGTGGTATAGGCGTATAGTAGACCGCAACTCCACTTGTGACGAAAAGTACCGTCTAGCGAAACCCGCCGTGGAAATTCCAACACGCAGAACTGAGGACATTGCACGTTCTCTTCGATGGCGAATAGATCAAATTAAGGCTCTCCCCACTGCTGAAAGAGACCTTGCACCACGTCAGGGTGCAGAAGCCATTCGTGATCCATCATGCACCGACGGTTGAGTTTGTCCGCCCTGGCGTT
Organism: Lissotriton helveticus; assembly: GCF_964261635.1. Lineage (NCBI taxonomy): Eukaryota > Metazoa > Chordata > Amphibia > Caudata > Salamandridae > Lissotriton > Lissotriton helveticus. The sequence goes on from NC_136061.1 coordinate 358,091,891, forward strand.
CAGAGAACCTGCCAGGTGTTGAACCACCGGGGACATGCCCTGATGTTCCAGCCATGTCCAGAGGCGCAGAGCCTGCTGACATAGGGTCCACGACCCCACTCCGCCCTGTTTGTTTCTGTACCACATAGCGGTGGTGTTGTCTGTGAACACCTGCACTACCCTCTCCACAACAGAGGGAAGGAATGCCTTCAGAGCAAGTCAGATCGCCCAAAGCTCCAGAACGTTGATATGGAGCCGGGCCTCCGCCAGAGACCAGAGGCCTCTGATCTCCACCTCTCCCATGTGGCCGCCGCATCCCAGAAGGGACGCGTCCGTCACCACTGTGTGCTCTGGTTGGGGAAGGGGGAGGGATCTGCCACTGACCCAATCGTGATTCGTGAGCCACCACTGCAATTGTCGTGCACTGCCCTCCGAGATCTGGACATGACCGCTGCAGAGACCACATATGCCATCTGGCTTGATCCACTAACAGGAAGCAGGAGGCCATTGTAGGAGAGTGGGGTCTGCAATCCTATGGTCACCCCAGATTTTTGCTTTTTGCTTCACTGGTTTACGACTTTCCCTGCCTGTGGGCCTGCTAATCAGACCCACAGCCTAGCTGTTCTCTCTCTAAATTGACATCCATGTACTTTAGATGCATTTACCAATTGGTACTGGGCCACCTTATCAGTCCCTGTACAGTGTACCTTAGGTACCCAGGGCAAAGGTGTACCCAGGGCCTACCAGGGGCTGAAGCATGTATTATGCCACCCCTGGCTGGCCATCTAAACAGACAACTGGCTGGTAAGACAGCTGGGGCAAGGTGGTGTAATCACCCTTTGCTGTAGATATAGTTAGCTATATCTAACCCCAAAATGGACACATATGAACAAGTTACTTACCTTCGGTAACGCTTTTTCTGGTAGATACAATATCTGCCTGTGTATTCCTCACCTTCTGAATATCCCCTTGCGTCAGCAACATTCGGAAATTCTTTTTGTAGCCTCGCGCCGACGTGGACATGGACGTCATAGAGACACGACATCGCTCGCGACTCCGCTGACGTCACCGACGCCTACAATAGGCCCACGCCGGCGTGATGACATCAGTTCCGCCCTTTTTTCCGTGCCTTCGAGGCATACGGACGGACCAATGACAGTAGACATATACACAGTATACGCAGTACAAATATCATAAAAATATCAAGGTAACACACACAGTGTGAAGCAAATGCAATAAAACATTTGAAATAAACAACTCCTTGACAATAAAATAAATACATTACAGAAACTCTGGTAAAGAAGAGTGGACAACGGGGAGGCGGGTGGGTCAGTGAGGAATCCACAGGCAGATATTTTATCTACCAGAAAAAGCGTTACCGAAGGTAAGTAACTTGTTCTTCTGATAGATACATCTGCCGTGTGGATTCCTCAACTTGTGAATAGAGTCCCACAGCAGTCCCAACTCCCGGAGGAGGGTGTCTACACTTCTAGACCAGGAAATCCTGGAGAACAGAGCGTGCAAAGTGACCGTCCCTCCTCACCTCGGAATCCAAGCAGTAATGCTTCGCGAAAGTGTGGAGGGAAGACCAAGTTGCCGCTCTACAAATATCCTCTACAGGAACACCTCTAGCCAATGCAGAGGTTGACGACTTAGCTCTTGTAGAATGAGCCCTTATACCCTCTGGAGGTTCCTTACCGGCCAAAGAGTAGCAGATCTTTATGCAGAAGACAATCCATCTCGACAAGGTTCTTTTATGGACCGCTCTTCCTTTCTTGCAGCCAGCAAAACCAATGATAAGCTGGTCATCCAAACGAAAGTCTTTAGATCTGTCCAAGTAAAAGGACACCGTCCTTTTGGGGTCCAGACGGTGCAACCTCTCCTCATCCTTAGAAGGGTGTGGGGGGAGGATAAAAGGTAGGAAGGGTAATGGATTGACCAAGGTGGAAAGGAGTCACCACCTTAGGCAGAAAAGCAGCCCTGGTCCTAAGAACCATTCGATCAGCATGAATGGTCAAGAAAGGGGGCTTGTAACTAAGAGCTTGAAGCTCACTTACCCTCCCTGCCAAGGTTATTGCAACGAGAAAGACTGTTTTAAAAGTCAGAAGCCTCATAGGACATTTGTGAAGAGGCTCAAAGGGAGCACCCATTAAAAAGGTCAATACAAGATTTAAGTCCCACTGAGGCACAATAAAAGGAGTAGGAGGGAACTTATTTGTGAGGCCCTTCAAAAACCTTAAAACCACAGGAGATTTAAAAAGAGATGGCTGGTCAGGCAAACAAAGAAATGCAGACAGCGCTGAAAGATAGCCCTTCACTGTGGCAACAGCAAGCCCCTGTTGCGCCAGAGAAAGAGTAAACTGAAGAACATCAGACAAATGGGCTCTCAAAGGGTCAATAGATTTTTCCCCACACCACGTGACAAACTTCGACCATCTATAAGAATAGATAGACTTAGTGGAGTCACGTCTGGCTGACAAGATGACATCCACAACGTCAGGTGGGAGGGAAAAGGAATTCAGGTTGCCCCGTTCAATCTCCAGGCATGAAGGTGTAATGTCTGGAGGTGGGGGTGTAGAACCTGCCCCTCCATCTGAGAGAGGAGGTCTGCCCTGAGAGGGAGACGGAGCGGCGGGTGAGAGAAGAGGTGGAGAAGATCTGTATACCACACCTTTCTTGGCCAGTCCGGGGCGACCAATATGACTTGGGCCTGGTCTTGGCGAATCTTCCTCAGAAACCGAGGAATCAAAGGTATGGGAGGAAATGCGTAAAGGAGTTGATTTCCCCAACTCAACTGGAACGCGTCCCCCAAGGCTCCTTGCATCGGATACTGGAGACTGCAGAACGACAGGCAGTGAGCATTCTCGCGAGTGGCGAACAGGTCCACCCGAGGAGTCCCCCACGTCCGAAAGACGTGACGAACCACCTCCAGGTGAAGCCTCCACTCGTGGTCGGTAGAGAACTGCCGACTGAGACTGTCTGCACGAACGTTCAGAACTCCGGCCAGATGATTTGCCATCAGACAAATCTGATGGTCCTGTACCCAGGACCAGAGACGCAGAGCCTCTCTGCAGAGACACTGCGACCCCACTCCTCCCTGTTGATGTACCACATCGCGGTCGTGTTGTCCGTCAGGACCTGGACCGAACGACCGCGAGGGGAGGAAGGCCTTGAGCGCCAAACATATCGCCTGCAATTCTAGAAGGTTGATGTGAAGCAACCTTTCCTCTGGAGACCTAAGACCCTTGACCTCCAGATCCCCCAGATGAGCACCCCACCCTAGAGTGGATGCATCCGTTAACACTGTGGTCACCGGAGGAGGCAACTGAAAAGGCTTCCCCTGAGACAGGTTGCCTTCCACGCCCCACCAAGACAGATCCGCCGCAGCTTCTCTGGAGATCCTCACTGACTCCCTGAGATCCCCATTGTGCTGATACCACTGCCTGCGGAGGCACCACTGGAGCGCCCTCATGTGCCAGCGTGCATGGTTGACCAACAGAATGCATGAAGCCATCAGACCGAGCAGGCGAAGGACCTTCAGGACTGGAACGACCGCTCCATTGTAAAATAAAGGAACCATTTCCTGTATGTCGCGAATCCTTTGAGGAGGAGGGAATGCACGACATACAGTTGTGTCCAGTACAGCACCTATGAACAGGTTGCGCTGGGAGGACACCAGGTGAGACTTGGGTACATTTATCGAAAAACCCAACCTGTACAACAACTGGGTTGTCTCTCGCAGATGATGGAGCACTCTGTCTGACCACTCTGCTTTGATCAGCCAGTCGTCCAAATAAGGGAATACAGGAATACCTGACCTTCTGAGATGCGCCGCCACCATTGCCATCACCTTGGTGAAGACTCGAGGCGCAGTAGTAAGTCCAAACAGAAAGACCGCAAACTGATAGTGCTGCGATCCCACCGTAAAACGGAGATACTTCCTGTGCAACTTCAGGATTGGGATGTGAAAATACGCATCCTGCAAGTCGAGTGACACCATCCAGTCTTCTTCCAGCAGAGCCTGAAGAACCTGAGCAAGGGTGAGCATCTTAAATTTCTCTTGCTTCCGATAAAAATTCAAGATCCTGAGATCCAGGATTGGACGAAGCCTGCCATCCTTTTTGGGAATCAGGAAATAACGGGAGTAGCATCCCTGACCCCTTTCCTGCTCTGGGACCACCTCTATCGCACCCTTTCTTAACAGAGTTTGAACTTCCTCCTGTAGGAGTAACAGATGTTCCTCTGAGCAAAATCCCTGACAAGGAGGGTAATTGGGAGGGAATTCCCGAAAGGGAAGGGCATACCCATTTTCTACGAAATTGAGAACCCAAAGATCTGATGTAACCGATTCCCAATCCTGTAGAAAGTGGGTAAGCCAACCCCCCACCGGACCCACATGATCCTGAATGGCGGATCTAGGGCTGCTTTTCTGTGGCTGGGGGGTTGGAAGAGGTGGAGGAGGAAGAGGCTTGACGCCCTAGAGGACATGCCCTTTGCTTTCCCCTGTACGACCTATACAAGGTATTTTGCTGTTGCTGCTGTTGACCTTGTCTATAGGTACGAAAAGAAGAGCATCCAAAACCTCTGAACTTCCTGGTTGTTGAACCTCTCACTTGAAGACCAAGTGATCTAGCAGTTGCCCTGCTATCCTTAAATCTCTCCAAGGCTGTATCTGCCTTCTTGCCAAAGAGTCCTTCACCATCAAAAGGCAGATCTAATAATGCAGACTGCACATCAGCAGAAAAATCCAAGGATTTAAGCCAAGCTGAACGTCTTGTGGCAACGGCCGTGCCCATGATTCTTGCCACTGAATCTGCAGTATCAAGGCCGCTCTGGATGACCTGACGAGCTGCCGCTTGAGTGTCAGATAAAACTTCTGCAGTCTTCTGGAACCTTAGGGATCAATGTACGCATAGAGTCCATAAGTGCGTGCACATATCTTCCCATAAGGCAAGTGGCATTTGTTGATTTTAACGCCATACTCGCAGAAGAGAACGTTTTCTTGGCCACTTGATCCTGCTTTTTAGCTTCCTTGTCACCAGGTACTTGTGGAAAAGCACCAACTGATTTCTTTGAACATGCAGCTTGAATCACCAAACTTTCAGGAGAAGGGTGAGATGACAAAAAAGCAGGGTCCTCAGAAGCCACTCTATATCTCCTAGCCACACCTTTCGAGACAGCAGGAGCAGAAAAAGGCTTCTTCCACACCTCCATAATGGGTTCAGTCAAAGCATCATTAAATGGGAGCAATGGCTCCACAGCAGAGCTCGGAAATGAAGCACCTCAGTAAGCAGATTTGATTTAAATTCAACGGTAGGCAATTTTAAACCTAAAAGTCCCGCTGCTTTTTTCATTACCACATGATATGGTTGAACATCCTTAGACGGTGCATCAGGACCTGATGGTAATACCCACTCTGGGGAAAATTCAAGACCACTAGCCTCTGCCAGCTCCTCGAAATAATTTTCATCCAGCTCACCCTCTTCCAAGTCAGAATGAGACTCACAATATCTCTGCTCTTCCAGGAGACGTTGAGCCTCTCTCCTAGATCTCTGCTTAACACGAAGTGCAGCCGGATCCACTGTAGACTCCGACGGCGCCGGAGCCGACGTCGGTATCGAATCCGAAGGCTTAGAAGGATGCTCCATAGATTTGCTTGGAGCTGGTGACGCCGGTGCCGGAGTCGTCGACTTCGGTCGAGCCGGCGTCGACATTGGCGTCGACCTCGGTGGAGCCTGGTACTGCCACAGCGGGGTCAGGGCTGACATATACGGCATGAAAGGTGCCGGGGCATAAGAGTGAGGCACACCCAAATTAAATGCCATTGGACCCATGGGACCCGGAGGCGCTCCAGAGGGGTACCATGACCTCGAGAAAACGCCATACATAGCGTTGAGAAACGCCGAAGGATCCTGACCTGGAGCTGGAAAAGGTGGATGCTCAGGTTGACCTCGAAGCAGATTCGAATCTGTTTCAACAACAGGAGTCGATACCTTTCCTCAACAGGAACTTCACCGACCTCTTCTTGAGTTGGAGACGGTGCCAGAGTCGGATCGGGAACCGGAGTCGGAGAATGAACTTGCGACTCCGAAGGCGAGGCCTTGCCTTCATCTGAAATCTCTTGTGGAGGAATCAGTTTCGATTTAATCTTCTGGGGTGATCTCGACCTCGAGTCAGACTTATCACCCGAATGACGTCGAGATTCATGTCTCCTTTTCTTATGCTTCTTACGTGACCTCGAAGCATGATCCGACGAAGACTTCGAAGCAGACGCCTCTCGAGACCTCAATCTCGATTTCTTCGAGTGGGATTTCGAAGATTTCCTAACCGTATCGGCTTTCAATTTTGCCACAAGAAGCTTAGACTCCCTTTCTCGCAGGGCCTTTGGATTAATCTTTTGGCACGACCAACACCCATCCACGTCGTGGTCGGAGCTCAAACACCAAATACAGTCCTGGTGTGGGTCCGTAACAGACATCATCTTTCCACATTCCCTGCAGGGTTTAAAACCCGTCTTCATTGTCGACATAATGAAAGAACAAAGAGGCCAGAGAACAGAGAAACGAAGAAAAACAGTAACAGAGTTACTAGAATCTACAGAGTATCCCGAAACCGTTAGCGTCGATGACGCGGAAAAAAGGGAACTGATGTCATCACGCCGGCGTGGGCCTATTGTAGGCGTCGGTGACGTCAGCGGAGTCGCGAGCGATGTCGTGTCTCTATGACGTCCATGTCCACGTCGGCGCGAGGCTACAAAAAGAATTTGCGAATGTTGCTGACGCAAGGGGATATTCACAAGGTGAGGAATCCACACAGCAGATGTATCTATCAGAAATTCCTATCAGTCATTCCTATGGCAGGCCTTATCAATCCATTGTTTCTTGACTCTTGGACGGCGGATCGGTAGGACGAACGCCGAGTGCTTTTCCAACCGAATGGTGATCTGGGGAGCTGTAGTCTCAGAGGTGGTTCCCGTGACTTTACAGAGGTTGTGTGATACGCCTAGGTGGTCGTTTAAATACACACCCATGAACTAAATTGCCCTGTACACCCAGAATTGATATTTTTGGAGTATCCAGGAGAGATCGAACTGTTTGTCCCGTAGGAGGAGGTTGGGTGTGCCTTCAGGGTGGTGTCCCCTCTTTTTTTGGGGGGGGCCGCTTGAACATCATTTTTAAGTACCCTTGTCCTGATGAAGCCACAAGATACCACTGGCGGAAACGCGACCGCGTCGACAGATAATTGATTGTGTTTTTTCTCCCCCGTTTTTTCTTTTTGTTTAGGGTACACAGTTGTATATATTATGTATATATTGCAATTATTAGTTTTGTTTACTGTATATAATCTGGCCACCCTTTTTTGTGATTCATAATATTGTCCTTCTTAAAAACCATATCATTTATTGCTGATAAAAATACTGTAGAAAACAGGATAATAAACTGTATCCTGTTTTGAAGTAGCTTTTGCTTTATTTGTCCCTCAGTACCTTTCTTTCTACTTTTTCATCCTTGTGATGCTCCTTGCCCAGGTATGGGAGGGTAATTTGGGCAGAACCCCTGTTCATTACGTAGTAATTATCAATCCTGAAGGCAGAGTGCTTGGAATTATGTGAGATGGTGCTCTGGCATGAGCTGAGCCCGTCTGCAGCTTGCGGAACCAAGTCCTAATAGCTGTTCCATGATAACGCTACACCATATACTCTTAAGTGCATTATAATCCTCGCGGTTAAATGCTAACTCTGGTATAACATTATCAAAACATGTCGAGTAAGGTGTCATACGAATTGGAATACTACCCCCTCTCCAGTTCTGGCGACGGGGCTAGCATTCCACCCTTCTAGAGGGACACGACATGTATATAACTGTGAACCCCGGTTAAAGTTAACTCGAGCCTTGGCATCACACAATGGATGCTGCCACCACAGACACAAGTCTGACCTCCTGCTGCTGGGAGTCCTTCCAGCAAGGGAGGCTTGGACAAAGGGTTTCCTGCCTTGGGAGGTGCTAGCACCACCCCAGACAGGATTTTGTGTATTGGGTAGGACAGGCCTGAAAGGAATGAGACATGCCCGGGGCACACAAGGTGTCCTGTGCATACACCGGTTCATACTAGTTGCTGGGGCATCCCTGCCCCAGCTCTGGCGCGAAACAGGACAAAGGATAGGGGGTGTAACCACCCCCCTTCCTGGTCCCACCCATACGAGGGACCTAGTCGTAGTACAGCCCCCTTTAGCAAGATAAAGGTAGGAGCTGGTCCCATTCCAAATTAGATTAATCCTGAACTGAAACTCTACAAGAAGAAACTCTGGACTTCGACTTTCTACAACAGAAGACTGAAGAAATCTCCTTTGTGGGCAAGGACTGTCCACCCTGCAACTGCAGGCACCATCAAGCGTCCAGCGGCTTCACTTTGTCGTCTTCCCTCGAGGATCCAGACTTCAGAGCCCGACGAGACCCGGATTCCCAGACCTCTCCGACCTCAACTCACATCTGCAGCACAGCTGAGATCCGTGGGTGCGACGAGACACGTGGGACCGGCCATCTTGGAGAAACTGCACTTCGCTTACAAGCACGACTTCTGAGGTAACCCAGACGAAGTGCTTTGGGGATTGAGAAGCCCTAGCCCCGAGCAGCTCCTGCACCGAAGACCAGCCCTCCAGCATCCACGAGATCTACGTGGGGCCCTTCTGCCTGTTTGCTGCTCGACGCGTTGTCTGGTCACTTGCCGGCTGGCTAGTGACCTCCTAGACGACGATCTTTGAAAACTACACTGCTGGTCTGGTTGCTCCAGACTGGCCCTTGCTCCCTTCCAAAAGAGGAGCACCCTGGACTCTCCTGGTCCACTCCAGACGCCGTTTCCACTCACCGCGTGGGTTGCCTTTGCCAAGGCCTGTTGACTCCAAACCCGGATCCAACACCGCCGACAGCGAGAGCCTGCGTGGGACAGCTCGTGCCTCCATCCTGGTTGTCGAAGACACCTCCTGGTCCACGTGGCTGCAGAGACAAGCGTCCACTCTTCACCTGATCGCGACGACGACATCTGGTTCCTTCCTGGTTCCACTCCAGTCACTGGCTCGTGACTTTGAACATTGTCCCCTCTGCTTTCAGGTCTTCAGCATCTCTGATCCACCCTTGGATCACACCGGACATCTTCCTCCTGGTCGCCTGCAGCATCTTTTCTTTCAGGCTCCATAGACTTCAACGCAGAAACCCGACACGACTACGCACCTGTGCACCCGCAGCCCGTGGGTAAGGTAACAAGAGCATTTCGGTGCTCAAGGGTAGCTTGACTCTCCTAGTGTCTAGATTCACAGTCGTTTTAGTCCTAACCAGTCAGGATTGTCCGTACTCACCTTTTTCTTGAACTGTACTGTCCATAGACGTTGTTACGCATCCCGCGTGTGAGTTCACACTCTGCACACGCGTCCCGTGGGCCTCCTATTACTTACCTAAAGTTAGGGTAGTGTAGTCCCAGCGTTTCTACAGCCTCTGGACAGCTCCATTCCTTCTATCGATTTCCTTATACCATTTACTTAGTATATGGTTTGCCGTGCCCCTAGGGCACCATTGTAATTTTGTGCAACTTATCGTATTTTTTCTAAGAGATTGTCATGTGCTTAGCCCTCTGATCTCATAAAGAGTTCAGAGGTGTTTGTTATTAATAAATATATTGTTTATTTTCATAACAACCTGTGTGGTGTCCTTTCATCTGGTATTCAAGGGGTTATATTGTGGTAAAACAGCTGGCTTCACATGCCAAAAGAGTTTAGCCTAAGACTGCTTTGTCCATGCTACCATTAGGATAGCTGGTCTATAAGGTTGACTTACAACCAATCACCATAAGGGTTGTTTGGACTGATACAACGTGATCACTAGAACTAGTGAGCATCATATGTCAGGCCAACTTCTCACAGCCATCAGGCCCAATAGCCGGAGGGTGATCCTGACCGAAACACGGGATAGAGGCTGAAAGATCGGAATCATAGCCTGAATATCCAGGGCTTGCTGTTCGGGAGGATAATCCCGAAACTGCAGCAGGTCTAGAACCGCTCCGATGAAGAGGAGCTTCTGTGAGGGTATCAGGTGCGACTTCGGGACGTTGATGGAAAACCCCAGCAAATGCAGGAGGTCGGCCGTAGTCTGGAGTTTGGAGACGACTGTCAGGGGTGAGCCAGCCTTCAACAACCAGTCGTCGAGATAAGGGAATACTGAAACCCCCGATCTGCGACCACAGCCATCACCTTCGTGAACACCCGAGGGGCGCTGGTAAGGCCAAAGGGGAGCACGGTGAACTTAAAGTGCTCGTAGCTCAGGGTGAACCGCAGGTAACGCCGATGGGGCGGAAGGACAGGGATATAAAAATAAGCATCCTGCAAGTCCAACGCTACCATCCAGTCTTGTGGGTCTAGGGCAGACAAGACCTGAGCAAGTGTGAGCATCTTGAACTTTTCCTTCCGGAGGAAGCGATTGACGTTGCGAAGGTCTAAGATAGGACGCAGGCCCTTGTCCTTCTTTGGAACCAGAAAGTAGTGGGAGTAACAACCACAACCTACTTCTGGTGTCGGAACGCGCTTGATGGCCCCCTTGGCCAAGAGGGACGCAACTTCCTGCTGGAGAAGTGCCAAGTGATCCCAGACATGTGGTGGTACTGAGGTGGCATGACTGGAGGGGTAGTCTTGAAGGGGAGGGAGTAGCCCCTTTGGACAATTTGCAGCACCCACTTGTCCGATGTGATGTTGCGGCAGTGGGGGAGATGATGGCGAATTCTGCCGCCCACTGGCGTTTGGTGGGCCTGAAATACCAGACTAGGAAGGCTTTGCAGTGGATGCTGCAGGAGTGGGGGTGGACTGACCCTACTGTTGGCCCCCTGAAACGCCTCGACGGTTCCCACGTCCGCGACCACGCTGAAGTTGATGTTGCTGTGGCCCTGCGAAAGTGGTGGGGCACCCCTTCCGTGGTCCCGAAAGGAGCAAAAAGCAGAAGGCGGAGGTGGTCTAGCGGCCGACAGGCCCAAAGGCTTGGCTGTAGCCCGGGAGTCCTTAAAGCGCTCCAACACACTGTCTGCTTTATTGCCAAAGAGGGAAATGCCAGCAAAGGGCATGTCCATTAGACTGTGTCCCACAGAGAGTGGGAATAATGGCCCAAGAGGCATGCAGAGTTCACCGACCGCAGCCCTAAGCTGGCAGATGAAAACAGCTTCTTGCCAAGCTGCTCCAGCTTCTTAGATTCCCTATCCGGAGGGGCGGAAGGGCACGCACTCTGGGAAGCAGAGACTTGGACAACCAAGAGAAAGAGGGAGTTGCCCGGAGCCGGGCGATGGCGCCGGGCCATGTTCCTGTCCACAGGGGCCCCTGTGTTAGGCCTGCACCAGGTGTCCAAAAGAATGTCAGACAGTGCTTCATTAAAGGGCAGCAAGGGCTCCGAAGAGGTTGCCGCCGGCTGGAGCACTTCTGTTAGGAGGTTAGTCCCGACGGCCACTGTATGGAGTACGAGGTGGAGGGCCCCCGGCTGCCCTACGCAACACCACTGCGTAACTGGCGCCGGTGGGGCCAGATGGCCCAAAGAGTTGGGCCATGGCAGCAAGAAACTCTTGCCCTGAGCAGGCGACGCCATCGGACCCGGAAAAGGTGGGTAGGCCGGAGGCGTCGTCGAAGGCTCCGCAGGAGCCGCGGGGGTGGTACCACCCGCACCTTCAGCCGCATTGTGCGACGATGCTTCTTTGTGAGAAAGTGCCCTCTTTCTTGCATGGTATGCCCCCACTTTTTGCCGAATTGCTGATGTAGTTTGACCGAGTGTGCCCTGGGCTCCTGCCAATCAGGTACCCAGGGCCTGTGTTTCTTCCCTAAAACTGCATTGAAGCCTAAACCCAATTGGCATCTCTGGCCACAGGTCTGCTCCTGGTAAATGGTACCACAGGTACCCAGGGCACTGTGACCAGAGAAGGCCCCTAAGGGCTGCAGCACTATTTGTGCCACCCTTAGATTCCCTGTACCCTGACACTCCCACACATTGCCTTTGCAGGCTGCGTGTCTTGGTGCAGAACAAAGTGAAGAGTCGACATGGCACACATCCCTGTGTGCCATGCCCACAAACCACTGCCCTAGCATCCATCAGTCACCCCTCTAGCTGGGTGCCCTATGCCAGTGGTGAGGGTACAGGTGCATGAGCCCTGTAACCCTACAGTACCAAGGTCCATTCCTGGGCACTGTAAGTGCAGTACTGCCATTAAGAGTACATGGTGCTGGGAGTTTGTCATCACGATCTCTACAACACCATAATGGCTACACTGAAGACTGAGAAGTTTGGTATCAAACTTCTCAGCACATTAAACCCACATTGATACCAGTGTGGGATTTAATGTAAAATGCCCCACTGAGGGCATCTTAGAGATGCCCCCTGAAACTCGACCAACCTCCGGTGACCTGACTGAGTGGCTGCCTAGGCTGCCACCACCAGACATGTTTCTGGACCCCTGGGTCGGGAGCTTGCTGCTCTCGGGGGCCTGAAACAATGAGGTGAAAAGCCTCCTCCCCTGGATCGGCAGGGTTCCCGAAGGAGAAGCTTCAAAGGCATGCCTCCTTTGTGAGCCTCTCCAGACCATTTGGTGCTTTCAGCAACTGGTTGCCTCTGGTTCTACCCCCTACTTTGGGCAGGAGACCTGGTGGGGAAACTAAGTGAGGAAGAGAGGTGTGCCCACCACAGCCAACTCCACCCCTAAGGTGGGGGAGGCGAGGTGAAGCACAACCCAGAGACCACGCCATTTTGTGGATGGGGGGACCCAGCCAACCAGGGACAGGCTCCTTCCCCCCTCCCACTGGAGAGTGGCAGAATAGGGGGTGTACCTACCCCAGGGAAGGGACTCATTGGTCCCTGCCCTTTACCTACCTGTAACACCCCTAAATCTTCTATTTAGGGGCACCCAGAACCTTCCTTCCTCAGATCCAGCAACCACAAGAAAAGAAGGAGAAGAAGGACGTGAAGCCGTGCAGAGCTAACAAGAGGACGACGCCCACTGACTTGTCCCGAGCCCTAGAGGCCTGACTCCCCCTCAAACCTGCTCCTGCAAAACCCTGGCATTTCCAGAGGACAGCACCCTCAAAAACCCCGGAGGACCTGCCTGCATTCACTCTCCAAGCTGTTTCTCCCTTGAACACGGATGTGTTTGAACTGCAGCTTCTGGTGCCAGCCAGAAACCGCAAATCCAGCCCACTCTGCACCCACTGCACCCAGCCTGAGTTTGAGTGGAAAAACACCACAAGAAGGTCCCCCCGGCGATCCTGACCCGAGATCCGGCGACCCTGACCCGAGATCTGGTGACCCCTGACATGCCTCAAGCCTCCATATGACGCCTGCAGCCTCAATCCAGAGGACCCGGCGTACCGCGACCAGAGCGGGTAAGAAAATCTGACGTCCCAAGGCACCCATGCACACGACGCCCCACGGCCTTGTGTGCCCAACCCAGAGGTTCCTAACCAACCCTCAACATCCCAACTTCCTCGAAGTGGTGGTCACTCCTGGAAGATCCTCGTCCCCGAGCCTGCAGTGTTTCTTTGTCCCGGAGAATCTCCATTGAAATCAACAGGGCTCCCGACCTCAAAACAGCACCCTGCACCCGGCCGCCCTAGCGCCGCTGAGGGTGCCCCTTTTGTGCTAACTTGGTCCCCCACTTGCCCTGAGCTTAAACCTAGGAGCTTTGCTCCCACAACCCTGTGGCCTGCTTGCAAGCAGCCACCAACCGGAGTCCCCCTATCCTCCATAGGATAACATTGGGCCTCAACACTCTGCACTTTTTCCTCATAGAATAACATTGCCACTTTTTTCCCCAAAAAAGTTTTTGAGTGCGACTTTTGAAAACTACAAATATTCCTTAAAAATCAGCTGAATAATCAAAACGCATTTTCTCAACTGTTTTCAGGAAATGTCCCAGTGCTGCATCTAGGTATCCAGCACTGTGTAAGAAAAAGTATCGATAACATAACTACTATGTGAATTACCTCCCATAGGATAACATTGGTGATTCTATGTGAAAAAGTTTCTTAGTGTCAACTTTTCAAATGTAATAATATTCTTTGAAAATCGTACCTCTAACTAAAACGCATTTACTCACCTGTTTTCAGGATATGTCCCAGGACTGAACCTAGGATCCAGCCCTGCGTTAGCAAAAGTAATCTGAAAACTAATTAACTGCATTTTACTTAAAAAGCCCATTCATTCGAATGTACTATACCTGCAATGTGTTGCAAACTGCTTACTTAAAACTGTAACCAAAACCAGTACAAGTTACACTGCAATTTTGAACTGTGTTCAGACAAGTAATCTACTACTGAAAAGTATCTTTATGTTTTACCTGTGCCAGGCTTGCTTGGTTCTAGAAATAAAACGACAGTATATTTACTTTATACAAAACAATTGGCCTAGAGTTCAGTTCTTGAGTGTGTGAATCCATTTGCTGACTGAGTGTGTACATCAAATGCTTAACACTGTCCTCTGATACTGCCTTATAGCTCGACCAAGCTACCACTTTAGAGAGTAAGGTTCTATCTAACCTTAACCTGTGCCAAACCTCTAGACACCCTTGGACTCTATACACACTGTACCTCACTTTGGTGCAGTATATATAGAGCCAGTTTCTTACATTCTTCAACTTCTTTTTGGAATGCTACAGCTTACCTGACCACGAGTGCGAAGACTTAGATCCAGAAGAATGATGGTGACGGCTTCGCGACCAGTCCCTCGATCTCCCTTGCACACGCCTAAGCCCTGCTGATGAGCGTCAATGAACGCGAAACACGTGTCCAGGGATGGCAAGCACACCAGTGAACACCCTCAAGACTCAACACTCGGGTAGAAGCGCACCCGCTGATAACGACTACATCGACCATCATGCTCCGGGGTCACACGCTGATGGGATGAGCAGTGTGCGACCTCATTCGGACAGTCCCTCGATCTCCCTCGGGACCGGGACCGGGACCTCGAGCGGCGTGGAGCCAACTGCCGGACTTCCAGCAACTTTCGGGACTGCTCCCACAAAATCTTCTACGCCATGGCCCGGCAGTCGGGGCACGACTTGGAGTCGTGGTCGCGCCCCAGGCAGTAGAGAGACACGTGGTGTGGGTCAGTTACCGACATCATGCAGTGACAGTCCCCACAGTTCTTGAAACTGGGCATCCCTACGACATCAGGAGTCGATCAACTCGAGAAAATGAGACATACGGCCTTGAAAAACTCAGTCAAAAAGTGGTGTTACTATCTCTTCCCGGAGCTGCGCTTACTGCCACGGAAAAAGAAAGAACTGACGACAGCGCGCGTGGGCGCATCTAAGTAGCTCAAGCAACGTCATCCTGGTGCCAATGACGCACGCGGAGCTGCACGACGACGCCTACCGACGCGCAAGGGTACTGCTGCTGAAAACTTTCCGGATCCAGTCTGACACCTGGGGGTAATTCTAAGGTCAGGAATCTATCACTATATGTTTCTTTCAGATATGCTAATTCACTGAAGGGAGTCAGAAGTATCATGTAGGCGCACCAGCCGAGCTGTCAAAGGTCTATCTTGCCCGAGGGTCCTTCTCATATCTTCTCATACCTGCAATCAGAAGGCCTCCATTCGGTCACATCCCCATAAAATATGGATTATATCTCGGTCTGGTAAGCCACAATTCCAACAGCGTGAATCCACATTAAGGTGGGCATTGTGTAACCTTTCTGAGGACCAGTGCCAGTGGTGCAGGATGTTATAAAAACACTATACTTAAGGCCCGCTTCCTGCAATCCTTTATTAGAATCAGCCAGTAGAGTATTCCACTCATTATCCAAGAATTGTGTATTAAGACTAGTTTCCCACCAGACGCGCAATGCTACAGATATGGGAACAGAGAAACAGGGGTCAATCAATGTAGCATACAATCCCAAAATAGTCCCCCCAAGCTAGGGAGGTCAATCTGCTCGTTCCCCACATGTGATAGGGCATGACACAACTGAATGTATCTCCAATATTGGGAGGATGGAATTGCAAGTTCCCGTCTCAGGTCTGGAAACAACTTGATAAAGCCATTAAAGATAAGGTCCTCAATGTGATGGATACCAGGAGTGACCCAGATAGACTAGTGAATTTCCTTCCGACCAACCGTCCAACCATGATGGCAGCATTGTGCTACAATGGGGCTCTAGCCTGACTGTGGCTCAGGAATTACATCGGCCTGTGAGCCAATGCCAAGTGTACTGGGAAGCGTGAATGATCGAATTACTGAGGGAAGTAACTGAAGCGCCTGACGTGTAATAAACATCAATGTCTCCGGAAGACTGTAATATAAGGCGCTCCATTACCAGCCATAAGGGATGTGGACCCAGAAGTGGACAACCAGAATACAGTATGGGCCAGCTGCCATGCCAGCCAATGACCCTCCAAACGTAGGCAGGAGACCGATATAACTAGAGGCAGCATTCAAAGGATATAGTTAATCTTTATCTTTCATCTTCATAACCTAGATCCTAACCTACAGAGGCAGGTACAAGGCAGACCACCTTTAAAATTGTGCTCCATATGATCCAAGATGGGATGCACATTGATTTGCACTATGTTTTCCAGGCCCAGATTTATATATACCCTGAGATATTTTAAACTGGACTGTAGCCATTTAAATGGCAAGCTACCCAAAGAGGTCGATGTGGTGGCGGCCGATAAATGCAGGGCCTCACCTATCCACCAATTTATTTTATAGCCCAAAAACTAGGAAAATATAATCCAGCTGAGAAATCAAAGCAGAAGCCGAGGGATTTGATAGTGTCAAGAGAATGCCATCCGCAAGTTGAAATACTTAACCTCACCTGCTGACGTGAGAATACCCCTTAATGTTGTTGTTAGATCAAATTGCTATTTTCAGAGGCTCCAGATCAAACAAAAACAACAACGGGGACAAGGGGCAACACTGTCTAGTGCCTCAATGGATTTCAAAATACGGGGAGGAAATACCTCCACAAGTGGCTGATGCAGTGGGTTCTCAATACATGCACCTGGATGCAAGAAAGTCGTGACTTACTCCCATTCTCTCCATGGTCCGAAAGAGGTAACCCCAATAGACAAGATCGAAAGCCTTTTTGGCATCCAAAGAGAGAATCTCACTATGCCCTCCGCGCTGACCGACCGGATGGGAAAGTTGGTGGCAGAGTAGCCATGATAGTCCACTCCAAATTCCAGTTCCAACTCCTGCCCCACCACACCCCACTATTGCTTCAGTCGACTTCCTGGTGGCCCGCTCAGTCAACCTCGCGGCCCCTCTCACCTGCGTATTACTTTATCGTCCCCCTCAGGCTATGCCTCACTTTATCACAGCCATTCAGGAACTGTTGGCCACTCTAGTGGTCAACAATACCTCCGTGTTAATCCTGGGAGACTTTAACTTCTGGCCCCATGACCCCCGGGAAGATCTCATGTCCAAAGATTTCACTGAATTTCTTGGCTGTCTTAACCTTACTCCCTTGATCCACCTCCCCACCCACTCAGGTGGCCATATCCTGGACCAGATCTGGTCTGCCAACCTCTCCACCTCGTCTCTGTCCATTTCCCCTTGTATTTGGTCTGACCACTTGCTTATTTCATTTTCCCTTAACCTTGGGGCTGTCAATAAATTCCCCCCCCCCCCCCCGGCCCAAAAATACTTGGCTTCGTAACTGGAACCGCGTGGACATGCCCGCTTTGTGTTCCTCCCTTGCGGCCTCACCCCCTCACTTGGAGGATACCTCCCCGGATTCACAGGTAGCCGCCATTAACAACAGGCACGCTGTTTAGTGGGATAGGCCATAGCCATTACAGTGATGTAGGGTGGGGGGGTGTTTGTTATTTTAGTTTGTTTTCTTCTATGGTCCCTTTTTTGCTTCCTTTCTAGGGGGTGGGCTATGTCCCTTTGTTCTTTCTCCTTCGTTTCGTAAGTGTCTGCACTTTCTCTTTTTTCGGGGCGGGAGGGCGGTCTATGCGGTGACCCATTTACTTGTTTGCTACGATTTGTCCTTTATTTTTGGACCTTTGATGGGCATTGGATGTATCTGGGCTTTGCTCTACTGTGGTTATTTGATTGCGTAGGGGGCTGCATCCCTCTTGTCCCCCCCCTCTTTTTCTGAGTATGTTGCATGACACACGGGTAGATATGGCTTCTGCCTCCTCTATACATCATAAAATGAAACCTTTCTTATCCTGGCGCTTACTGTGTAACGATTTCATTACTCGTCTATCCTGTATTCATCCTACCGTACACATTGATGTTGTTCTCTTTTGACTCTCCTGATTTTGCGGCCGGCCCTTGTGGTTGTAGGCCTGCGCTTGTACTTCTACCTGTTTCTCAATAAAAGTTTAAAAAAAAAAAAAAAAAAAAAAAAAAAACAACTGGCTCTCGGCATCCTGCGACTCAGTTGCCCCTCCTAAGTTAGTCAGGTCCCGCCGTTCCCACGAGGCCAATAGATGGTTTACTGATGATCTTAAAACCCTCAAACTCTCATTAAGACAAGCCGAACGTCACTGGAGGTGCAAGTACTGCCCCATTCTTAAGTCTCAATATTCCGCCCTCCTTCGTGAATATAAAACAGCTATTCTTCTGGCCACAACTGAGTACTTCTCGGCTAAAATCCTCCTTGCCAGCAACAAACCCAAGGAGATTTTCTCCATCGTACACAATCTAGCAGCCGCAGATAGAGTTTCCCCCAAACCGGTCCCCTCTCAATCTCTCTGTAACTCCCTAAACAGCTACTTCACTGAGAAGATAGAAGTCATCAAACTGAACATACCCTAGCCCCCCCCCTCTTTCCTCCCCCCTCACTCCGTTTTGCTCGACCAGTTTCCTTTAATTTCTAAGGAGACCTTTCTTACCTTACTGAAGAAAGTTAAATCAGGGACCCCCTCGGATTGCTGCCCTGTCCGCATACTGAAGGAGGTCCTCTCTAATTGTCCCGAACCCCCGCTTACCCTCCTCAACACATCCATCCAACAGGGTACCGTCCCGGTTGCTTTTAAATCGGCCATAATCACCCCCATCCTGAAAAAACCTGGGACTGACCCATCTTCCCCCTCCAATTTCCACCCCATTTCTTTACTCCCGTTCTTGGGAACAATTCTCGAGAGCCATATCACCTCCTGCCTCTCGACCTTCATTGAGGATAACCATCTCTTGGCCTATCAGGCCGGCTTCCGTCCAGCCCATTCGATGGAATCCGTTGTTCTCTCTGTCTTGGACGAGCTTAGGCAGAGTGCGGACACCAACTCCTCCCATGCCTTGGTTCTCATTGACTTATCCGCCGCCTTCACAGTCGACCATTCCATTCTTCTCGACCGTGTCGGAGGCGCCGGCATCCGGGGGACTGCTCTGGCTTACTTCTTTCCTAAGAGATTGGACACAAGCCGTTCACCTGGATGGCTTCTCTGCTTCCCCCTGCCCGGTCACTTGTGGGGTTCCCCAGGGTTCTTCTCTTTCCCCTCTTCTTTTTAATCTTTATATCCACCCTCTCATTTCTGCCTTACAAAACATGGAGGTGTCAGTTTACAACTATGCTGACGACCTTCAGCTTATCTTCAATCTTTCCCCTTCCCATGACTCTAGGTCAAACTTCTGTACTGTCCTCACTTTCATCTTCGACTGGATGAACTATAACCATTTAAAATTAAATCCGGACAAAACAGAACTGATACTCACTGGCAGCCTTCCCAGCCCTTGGTCCCCTGCCTTCCGGCCTCCTGCTCTTGGCCCTCCTCCCTCACCTTCCACCAAAGCAAAAACCCTGGGTATCCTAATTAGCCAAGACCTAACGATGCGCCCCCAGATCAGCACTGTTGTCTCGTCCTGCTTTTTGTGCCTCCGCATCATCCGAAAAATCTCCCATTTTTTTCTGCTGATGCCCTCAAGCTCATCATTATGGCCATGATTGTCGCCCGTCTAGACTATGGCAACAGCCTTTATGTAGGGATCCCGGCGTACGAGCTCCGGCGCCTCCAACTTATCCAGAATCAGGCTGCACGCCTTATCTATAGGCTCCCTAAGTGCCACCGTGTCACCACTCTTCTCAAATCCCTTCACTGGCTCCCCATCTCCCAGCGTTCCCTTTTTAAGCTGGGCTGCCTTACTTTCATGGCCCTCGCAGGCACTGCTCCTGGGTTTGTAAACTCAAAAGTCCGGGCCTATCTTCCTAACAGGAGCCTCCGCTCATCTACCCAAGTTCACTTGGTGGTCCCTCGCTTCAAGAGGAAAAAACAGGGTGGTCTACGCTTCTCCATTCTTGCCACCAGCTTCTGGAACGCCCTTCCTTTCACCATCCGGTCCCTTCCCAGCTATATGGACTTCCGCAAAGCTCTAAAAACTCATCTCTTTTCTTTAGCTTTTCCTTTGCAATAACCGTTCGTGCTTCACCCTCATTTTCACCTTCTTTTCCTTCTCTAGGTCAAGTCATAGCGCCATGAAACCGCTTGGTGTTAGCGCGCTCAATAAATTCTTTTAACTTCAACTTCATCTTCAAGGACCCTCTTTTTCAACTCGTCCCTCACCTGGCAAATAATAGAAGAGTTTTAAGTGATTAGTCGAGGAGCGTCCTGTAAACAAAGCCTGCCAATGAGGAATGAATAAGAGTCAAAACCTTTGCCAAAATCTTAATGCCTGAATTTATCAAAGAAATTGAGTGTTAGCTAGAATACTACAAGGGATCTTTCCTGGTTTCGGAAGAACTGAAATTCGAACTCTCAGAAACTTTGCAGAGAGGGGCCCCTCATCTAGGCTCTCTGGAGAAACCAAGACAAAGATGGGCACTATCTGGGCTTTGGTGGCCTTATAAAATTCAAATGGCTCTCAAGCAACAGTAGAAAATGTAACTCACGCCCTAGTCAACAGCAAATTGATGGGCACACCATCTACGGCAGGATCACCAAGCAACTTATAGAACAAGTTACTTACCTTCGGTCGCACATTATCTGGTAGAGACTCTATCTAGCTGCAGATTCCTTACCTTTGAATTTCCCAAGCATCAGGCTGGACCCGGAAACCTTTGCTGAGCAATACCCCTTGTGCGCAGCTTTGGGTAGCTCCATTTGGCTCCGTGTGACGTCGTCAGCAGCATTGGTTTTGGCGTCGCGGTGCCTATATAGACGCCACCCAGGCGCGCAGACGTCAGAACTTTTCCTAGTCTTCATGACAGAAGCGTAGAGCCACAAAGTAACTGACGCTGACGTGTGCAAAACTAAGGCACTAAAAATGGGATCAACCCTAGCCCTACAATATCAGTCGGCAGAGCGGGGAGAAATGGATGGGGCTGTAAGGAATCTCCAGCTAGATAGAGTCTCTACCAGAAAATGCGTTACCGAAGGTAAGTAACAGATTAATCTGATAGAGACTTGTAGTTGCAGATTCCTTACCTTTGAATCAGATACCTGAGCCATACCATCCCGGCGGTGGGTTGCGGACTTGCATCCTAGACTAAGAAGTCTTGCAGGACTGAATGGGCAAAATGTCCATCCCTGTGCACTTGACCATCAAGGCAGTAATGTTTTTCAAACGTGTGCAAAGATGCCCACCGCACTGCCTGACAGATGTCATGGACTGGGACACCCCAAGCCAAGGCCAAAATCGTAGTCTTTCCCCTGGTGAAATGGGCCCTTAATCCCTCAGGGGGCCGCTTCTTCACAAAGGCATAACAAATTTTGATGCAGAGAATGACCCACCGAGAGATGGTCCTTTTCTGCACTGCCCTTCCCTTCTTTGCTCCTACATACCCCACAGAGAGTTGGTAGTCCACCCGGAACTGTTTAGTGCGGTCAAGGTAGAGCAACAACGCTCTTTTTGAGTCCAGACGGTGGAGACCCTCCTCCTTAGAGGAATCTGGGGGAGCAAAGAAGGTGGGCAAAGTGACTGATTGACCCAGATGGAAAGGTGTCACAACCTTTGGCAAAAAAGATGCCCTGGTGCGAAGCATTACCTTGTCTGGAAAGTACTAAGATAAGGAAGCGAGCTGGATAATGCCTGCAACTCACTCACCCTCCGGGCCAATGTAATTGCCGCTAAGAAGGCTGTTTTAATGGTCAACAGCTGGTGGGAACAATTGTGCAAAGGCTCAAAGGGAGTGCATATCAGGTAGGTGAGGACCAAATTAAGGTCAAACTGCAGCATAATAAAGGGCGTGTGTGGAAATAAGTGAGCCCGCCCTTTTAGAAATCTATTAACAGTAGGAGACTTTTAGAGAGAAGGCTGGTCTGGCAGCTGCAAAAAAGCAGACAGAGCAGAAAGGTAACCCTTGAGAGTTCCCAAGGCAGAGCCCTGCTAGGCAAGGGTTAGAATGAATAAAAGACAGTACAAAGAGCAGAAACCAGGCCAATGGACCTTTCTGTACAGTATAATAACAAAAATGTCTGCCGGCAGGCATATACCATCTAGTGGAGAGCCGCCTGGTCGCCAGAATAACATTACAGACTTTGTAAGGAAGGACAAAAGCTTTCAACTGTCGCCACTCAATATCCACGCATGGAGGCACAGAGTTGACAGGTTCGGATGGAAAACCCTCACCTGCTGCTGTGATGGAAGATCCTCCAGAAGGGGCAGCCAAATCGGAAGATCGTTACTCATGCTCAGAGGCTCTGGTCCAGAGCCGCAAGAATCATTTGGACCCAGTCGCTCCTGATCTTCTTCAGAACCCTCTGTAGCAGTGGTATGACGGAAAGGTGTACAACAGGCCTGAGCTCCACTCGCGATGAAAAGCATTGCCGAGTGATAGCCACCTTGGACACTCCAGCGCACAGTCCTGCTGACACTGCACGTTCTCCCCGAGGTGAACAAATCTAACCATGGTTCTCCCCACTGCTGAAAGAGACATTGCGCTACCTCTGACTGGAGAGGCCATTCGTGATCCGCTAGGCATCGACAGCTGAGTTTGTCCGCCCTGGCATTCAGAGAACCTGCAAGGTGTAGAACCACCTGGGGTGTGCCCTGCTGTTCCAGCCATGTCCAAAGACACAGGGCCTGTTGACAAATGATCCACAACATCGCCCCCCGTTGCAGTACCACATGGTGGTGGTGTTGTCGGTGAACACCTGCTCTTGCTTCCCCTTGACCGAGGGAAGAAAGGATTTCAATGCCAACCGAATCACTCGGAGCTCCAATAAATGTATGTGGAGCTCCGACACAGCTGGAGACCAGTGTCCCCTGATCTCCACGACTGTGAGATCTGGTTGGGGAAGGGAGAGGGGTCTGCCATTGACCCCTTCGCGGTTCAACCCCACTGCAGATCTTTTAAAGTTCCTTCCGAGATCTGAACAATTCCGGTGAGATTTCCCTGATGATGTGTCCATTGGAACTTCAAGTCCCACTGCTAAGCCCGCACATACTATCTTGTGTGACTTACAAACAAGATGCAGGAGGCCATGAGACCCATCAGCCTCAGAGTCCGTCTCATCGAAATCCAGAATAGAGCCTGAAATATCAGAATCATAGCTAAGCCTGGGCGGACAACTACACTACGCTTGCGTAGTTTGCGCTACTTCACACTACGCGAATTGCACGTAGCACAGTGCGAACGCGCGTAGCGGTAATTTTTTGCTTGCTCGCGGTCCTCAAGTCAAGTTGACGACCGCGAGCAAGCAAAATGACATCCCGGCGAAACGTTTTCCTCGTTCGCGATCAGCAACATCAAGTTGGCGATCGCGTGGGTGGAGATTCTCAACGCGGAGAGGTCAGGTTTCTCATTGCGAGTGGTTGCGTATGCTCGCGAGAAGAAACTACCAGTCCACGTTGAGAAAGCTGGCGCTCGAGTAAAAATCTACTCAAGCGGCAGAAAACGACAGCTCGCACTGTGTAAGATGCTGTTTTCAATGATTGCACAGTGAGGACAAGCATCCGGCACTGTGCAATCATCACGAACAGCACATTACACAGTTCGCGTAGTGCTACATGTAGCACGCGTAGTGCGAAGTGCACTTTGCGTAGCTACGCATAGCGCTACTTCGCAAACTCCGCCCAGGGTTAATCCTAGCCTGAATTTCCTGGCCTCGCTGCTCGGGAGGATACGCCTAAAATTACACTTTGTATAGAACAGCTCAGAATGAAAGGGAGCACCTGAGAAGGAGTCAGGTGCGAATGCAGGAGGTTCGCCGTAGTCTGGAGGTGGGAGATGACTGCCTGAGACGAGGACGCCTTCAACAGCCAGTCGTCGAGGTAGGGAAAGACCGACACCCCTAACCTGCGCAGATGTGCTGTGACCACCGCCATCACCTTGGTGAACACCTGAGGGGCACTGGTAAAGCCGAAGAGGAGCATGATAAAATGAAAGTGCTCGTGACCTACCGTGAACCGCAGGTAATGCCTGGGTCTCAGAAGGATGGGAATATGAAAATACACATCCTGCAGGTCCAAAGCTTCCATCAAGTCTTCTTGGTCTAGAGCAGACGAGACCTGAGCCAGAGTGGGCATTTTGAATTTCTCTTTCTTGAGGAAGAGATTGACGGTCCGAAGATCTAAAATGGGTCTTGCCCCTTGTTCTTCAGAATATGAAAGTAGCGGGAATAACAGCCACAGCCTACTTAGGAAACTGGGACCATTTCTATAGCTCCCCTTGCCAAGAGAGCCATAACTTCCTCTTGGAGCAATTTCAAATAATCCTCCGTCAGCCGTTCCTGACTTGGCAGAATTGTAGGAGGAAAAGAAAGGAAAGGTTGAGAATAGCCCACCTGGACTATCTGCAAGACCCACTTTTCCGATGTTATGGATCTCCATTGGGGCAGATGATGACTAAATCTCCCACCAACTGGAGTAGTGTGGTCCTGCAGAATCAGCCTCGGAGTGCTTGGAGGCTGCGGAAGCCAGGGCAGTATGGTAGAAGACTTCTGGCCTCCATTCAGAGATCGGAATGCACCGCGTCCACGCATGGCTTGGGCAGTCTCTGCAGGACGGTGGCTGGGATAGGGCTGACGCAGCTGGAAACCCCTTCCGTTGCCACAAAAGGGGCGAGAGGAAGACTGTCCCTGTGCTAAGTTTGGACAAAGTTCCTAGAAGGACATCCGTAAGTGCCTCATTAAAGAGTAACAGGGGTTCAGAAGTGGAAGCCTTAGGTTAAAGCACCTCATGAGATTAGTCCTGACCTGCACTGAGGGCAGCTCTAGTCCGAGGACCTCGGCTGCCCTCTTTGCCATCATGGCATAGGACACTCCCTCCTCCGTAGCCACCGTAGGAGGTGAGAGCATGCCAGTATCTGGGGAACTATCCAGACCACTGGTTCCCCATACCAGTCCAAATTCTCCTCAGATATCTTGGTTCTCAAGAGGGTTTCCAGACCCATCCCATTCCTCTCCTCAGTCTAGCATGTCCTCAAAGTGCTCAGGCAACAACATAGAACCTCTGGGTTTTGTCGACACCGGAATTGGCATTGATCGACGGCGTTCCGGCTCCATGTCATCAGGGATGAGGATGGGGCTTGCGCCACCGACTGGCATCGGCGACGTCGCATGCACCGTCTTCCGGTTCGATGCCGGGGAAGGTCAGGTTGGCATGACCGGCGTCGAAATGGATCCGGGAGCAGATCCCTGAGACCCCACCAGCGTCATGACCGGAGCAGACGGCATCAAACCCAATGGGGCGGGCCCCTTCTGACCCCAGGAGGGTCCGAAGGCTCACCAGAAGTCGCTATCAGATATAAGACTACAAACCATCAAGAACTCGGCAACCAGATTCATCCTCAATCTCCCACACAGAACTCCTCAATTGGCTACTGGTGTACACTTTTACGTTCCTAGAATATGGTACTAGGGTGCCCAGGGCATAGGTACACCAGGAGTTTCCAATGGGCTGCGGCATGTATTGTGCCACCCATAGGAATCCACTTAAACTGAGACTACAGGCCCTCCATTGCAACATGTGAGAGTTGGTGCTTGCACCTCTCACAACAGATATACATTTCTAACTATATAGTGGCTGCACCAAACCTGATCATGTTTGGTATTAACCCCTTCCGCGCTCATGACGAGCTCAGCTCGTCATGAGTGACGACGCTCGTACGCTCATAACGAGCTAAGCTCGTCATGTAACGCGTTTTAAAAAAAAAAACAGCGCACAGCTGGAAAACCGCTAGCGCGCATGCGGTTAAACATGTTGGAATCATATCCCAACACTGATTCCAGGTTTGAAAGTATGATCCCATGTACTCACGGTAACAGCCTTTCAGAGTCTGCAAGCTAGTACTGCTGCCGACCACATACACAAGCAGGGGAAGGTAAAACAATAGGTTTACTGTCACAGTGAGGTGTGACCACCTCCTAGACAGGACTTGATGCATTGGGCTGGGGGCGCTTGCCAGCACCACCAGATTGCTTTGAAGGGAACATTTGATGCTCTCTTTGCATACTCCAGTTTGAACCAGTTTACGAACTCTTGGTTCCCGCAGTGGCAAGAAACTGGACAAAGGACATTGGAGTATCCTCCACTCTGTCTAGCCCCTCCTCTGGGAGGAACCCCCAAGTCGTTCCAACCCTTTCCCTAGAGTACTCAAGGGCTCCCTTGTGGGTGGATCTTCAGATTCGTCGTGGTACAAGACAACTCTGAAACTACATCGCTCTTCAAACGTCAGGAACCAAGACTGCATCAAGGAAGATTCCCACTGAACCTGGCTGCGCTGTTCTTCAAGTCTTCTTCGTCTGTGCTTCATCCAGGTTTTCCATAAAAACCTGTGGGCATTAACGACATCCAAAGAAATCTCCCTTGAAGTGAAGGAGTCACTCCCTTGCATCTGCAGGCACCGCAACAAAGCTGACCGGTCTACTGCTCCTGTTGTCCAAAGATCTTCCCAAGGCCCAGCACAGGTGGTGGTTGGGCATCTCCCTAGAGGCGTGACCTGTCTTCTGAGCAATTTTGAGAACAGTATCCCTCGTCAGGGCCGCTGGCACCAAACCCCTGTGCACTGTGTCAATTTGCAGTTGCTAAGGCGTGTTGGCTCTGCAGTCCAGAGATCGTCGGGCCACAAGAAGCTCCGGCACCTCATCCCTCAAAGATCAGTGTCCTCACTGCATCCCCTGTACCGTGGACCTCCATTGTTGGTGAGCTGATCGAGGTCCTCTTGCTAATCCTGTGCATTTGGACTTTGGGTCCTCCTGAGGGTCTTCTCTTGTTTCAGTGGGCTCCCATGCTTGTTCAGGCCTGCTCTAACTCTTCTATATTTGGTGACTCCCTTGGACCATGCTGGTCCCAACGCTTGCACCTTCTTGTCTTCCAAACCAGTTGCAGCTACCAAGGCTTGTTGATGCTCTCGCCAGATACTGACAACCTAGACCCCGACATCCGACATGTGACAGCTTATGCACAGCTCGTGGTCTTCCTCAGGGTCACCTGGTACTAACAGCTGCAGCGACATTGTCACAGTCGACTCTTCAGAACCACTGGACATTGGTGGGCATTGTGTTTCTGTGCCTCCTGGATTCCACCGGACTTCTCCAGAGGCATCTTCTTCGAAGTCTCCCATTGCTGTCTAAGGGCAGGTTCCGACGTCACTTCACCCCTATGCACCTTGCCTTCCCTGGTGCAGGTAGCCTGGTTATTGGGGCATCCATGGAGGAGTGGCTCTCCAACCTTCTATCTTCCAAAGGGTTTCTTTGCGTCCTCTGGGAAGAGTCATTCTTTAAAACTGCAACAGCGACTTCTACATTGACTTCCATTGGGCACATGGCTGTGTTTCCACTCTGCATACAGCCTTTGTTGGGTTACTGGGTACTTACCTTGGGTGGTTCCTTGTGTCCCCGTCTCCTCTGGGTCTTCTGGTCCAAGTCTCATGTTCCTCTGGAGTTCGCATTCCACTTTCTTAATATATGGTTTGGTTTGCCCCTGGAGGCCAGTGTATATTTGTGCTACTTACCTGATTCTTATAAAGTATTATTGTGTATTGTGTTGATATCTTCTGGTAGGAGGTATACCAATGTGTTAGTGATAGGGTGTGATGGGGTGTGTAATAAATAAGACATTTTTAATAAACACTGTATGGTTTTCTTTCATATAACCTACACTCCTCATTAAAGTTGGCAAAACAAGCTGCTTTACACTCTTTCAAGCAAAGCCTGAAGGCTGCTCCCCACAGCTACCACTTTGAGAGCTTTCAAAGGTTATCAAAGACCACTAAAATCACCAAAAAGGTTGTCTGGATTAGTGCAAGGTGCATCACTCAAGTGTGTACCATATACTAAGCTAGCCTTGTGAGAAAGTGCCCTCTTTCTGCATGGTTGCCCCCACCTTTTGCTGAACTGTTGATGTATTTTGACTTTGACTGAGTGCGCACTGGGCTCCGGCTAATCAGGTACCCAGTGCCTATGTTCGTTACCTAAAACTTTATTAAAGACCAAACCCAATTGCCACTCTCAGGTCACAGGCCAGCCCCTGGTAAATGGTACCACAGGTACCCAGGACACTGTGACCAGGGAAGGCCTCAAAGGGCTGCAGCACTTATTGTGCCACCCTTAGAGGCCCTGTACCTTTACACTCACACACTGCCCTTGCAGGCTGCGTGTGTTGTTGCAGAACAAAGTGAAGAGTCGACATGGAACCCACTGCCTTGGCATGGATCAGCCACCACTCTAGCTGGGTGCACTATGCCAGTGGTGAGGGTACAGGTGCATGAGCCCTGTACCCATACAGTGTCTAAGCCAATTCTTAGACATTGTTAGTGCATTAATGCAATTAAGAGTATATGGTGCTGGGAGGTTGTCATTACGAACTCCTGAGTACCATAATGGTTTTACTGAAAACTGAGAAGTTTGGCATCAAACTTCTCAGCACATTAAACCCACACTGATGCCAGTGTGGGATTTTATGAAAAATGCACACCGAGGGCATCTTAGAGATGCCCCTGAAAAATGACCTCACACTAGTGTCCAGGCTGAGTGGCTGCTCCACAGCTGCCACCACCAGACATGTTTCTAGACCCCTGAGTCAAGAGTCTGGGCCTGAAACAATGCACATCCTGGGACAAGGTGCAAAGCCTCCTCCCCCGGGATGGGCAGAGTCCACGAAGAGGAAGCTTCAAAGGCGTGCCGCCTTTGAGAGATTCCTCAGGCCTTTTGCTGCTTCCAGCAACTGGTCACCACCGGTTCTGCCCCCCACTTTCGGCGGGAGAACCTGCAGGAAAACCAAGTGAGGAAGTGATGTGTGCCCACCTTTGCCAACCCCACCTCTCAGGTGGGGGAGGCAAGGTGAAGCACAACTCTCAGTCTCCGCCATCTTGCAGATGGGGGGACCCAGCCAACCAGAGTGAGGCATATGCCCCCCTGGCATAATACGGGGTGTACCCAGCCCAAGGAAGGGACCCATTCGTCCCAACCTTTTACTTACCTGTACCGCCCCTAAATCTATTATTTAGGGGCACCCCTGAACCTTGCCTCCTCAGACAAGCAATGACCAAGAAGAAAAGAAGAAGGACCGAACAGCCATGCCGAAGCTAAGAGGAGGACGCCAACTGACTTGGCCCCAGCCCTACCGTTCTGTCCCCACCTCGAACCTGCAGAAGCGAAACTCCGGTGTGTCCTGCAGCCAGCAACCTTCAGAATCCTGAATACCTACCCTGCCTTCCAAAGAAAAGACTTTGTCTCCTGTGAACACCGGATTTGTTCACCCACAGACTCCAGCTCCGGCAAAATCCGACAGTCTGCATCACTCTGCACCAGTAGCCCATGGCCTGAGTTCGAGTGGCCCAACAACCCGAAGAGGTCTCCCCGGCGATTCTGACCCGAGATCTGGTTATCTCTGACCTGCCTCGAACCTCCCAGCGAAGCCTTCAGCCTCTTTCTGGAGGACCCCCTCCCCCCCCCCCCGACCGGAGCCGGTAAGGGAAACCTGACACCTAAAGACATCCCTGCACCCAAAGCCTCATGGTCTTGGGTGACCCAACCAACGGTCTCCCAGCATCCCCAGGCATCCCAAATAACCTCTACAACCGGTGGTCACCTCCAGAAGATAGTCGTCCCCGAGTCTTCAGTCTTTGTTGAAAGCAGAGAATCCCCATTGCAACCAACAAGGCACCTGACGCCAAAACAGCACTCTGCACCCAGCCGCCTCTGCACCGCTGCTGGAGCACTTTGGGTGCTAAATCAAATCCCCCTTAGCCCTGAGCCTAACAAAAGGAGCTTAGCTCCCACAACCCAGTGGCCTGCTCGTAAGCAGCCACCAACCGGAGGGCCCTCTATCCCCCATTGGTTAACATTGGGCCTCAGCACACTGCACCCGGCCGCCCTAGTGCCGCTGAGGATGGAACAAGAGTGCATCCTTGATGGGAGAACCCTTGTTCTAACCCGAGAAATTCAAGTGTGGAGTTGATATGTATGGAAACCTGAAAAACTAACAATTGTGCAAAACTGATTTTACTTACCTTTTCTCTAAGAAATGTCCCAAGGGTGATATCTAGGCATATCACACTGAGTTGAAAAAGTAATCTAAAATGTAATTTAAAAAGTAACTAAAAAAGAAGTCTGTACAGTAATTTCAATACCTAGACTTACCTTTTATTCAAACAATTGCAATTGAACTTGCATTCACTTGTTAACACTGCATAATATATTGCAAAGCGTTTATTTAACTTACCTGTGCCAGGCTTGGCTTGGTTCCAGAAATAAAAGAACTAAACAATATTTTTATACAAACAAAATTGGTCTGAGTTCAGTCTTTGAGTGACATCATTTGCTGATTGAGTGTACAACAAATGCTTAACACTACCCTCTGATACAGCCTTACTGCTCACTCACACTACCACCTGCCTACCTTGGGGGGGGCTCTACTGTACTTTATGCACACTATACCTCATTTGGTATAGTGTGCATATGCAGAACAAATGCAGTCAGTTGGCACTGTGACAGGTCCCGCCAACCGAAGTCCAACTAGGGGCCCTAAGAGGAGTCAAGTGGCCTGAAGGCACTCCACAGGAGCCAGTTACTTGCAGGATTGCCTTTTTGGAGGCTTCTGTCTGCTACAGAGTGGAAGGTGGCCCAGGCTATTAGGGGCACAATGACTCCAGCCTGGGAATGTGATTGAAGTTGGATGACTGAGGCAGAGCTGGGCACTTGTAGTGCGGAGAGTGCAATCTCTCCCTTGAATAGAAGCATCCGCTAGAGGACGCCTTCTCCTTGACTTCTTGTGCTTGTGCCAAGCTTTGTCTTTCGACTAGGTCCTGGACTTATCTGAGGGTGGCTATCTGGAAGACAACTAGGACAGGGACTTGCAGCAGAAGCGGTCCCAAGACCTGCAGCACAACAGGCCTTGTTTCTTTTTTCTGAGACAAACAAGTTACTTACCTTTGGTAACGCTTTTTCTGGTGGATACAGTATCTGCCTGTGGATTCCTCACCTTTTGAATTACCCCCATGCACAGCATTCCACAGAAACTTTTCTACTCCGCTCTCCTACGTCGACGAAGAAGTCACAATGGAACAGCTGTGCAGGCAACTGCGTGTGACGTCATTGGAGCCATAAGAAGACCGTGTCGGCGTACTGACGTCAGTTCCACCCATTTTTTCCGTGCCTTCGAGGCAAACCAACAACATTTTCGCAAGTATACATAGTATATAAAATACAATTAAAACTGGAAATTGTAAATACATAAAATGCATATAAATTATTTTCCAGTATAAACAGGCAGGCAACGGGGAAGTGCGTGGTTCATTGAGGAATCCACAGGAAGATACTGTATCCACCAGAAAAAGCATTACCGAAGGAAAGTAACTTTTTCTTTTGATGGATACATCTGTCTGTGGATTCCCCACTTTTTGAATTGAAACCCCAAGCAGTCCTGCTCCTAGGGGAGGGTGCCTGCCTCCCTATTCCAAGAAATCCTACAGCACAGAACATGCAAAATGGCTGTCCCTACTCACCTCCGAGTCTAAGCAATAGTGCTTTGCAAAAGTGTGGTGGAAGGCCCAAGTTGCCGCCTTGCATGGGTCTACAACAGGGACACCTCTAGCTAAAGCAGAAGACGACTTAGCTCTGGTAGAATGTGCCCAAGTACCTTCAGGAGGCTCCTTCTTGACGAAGGTGTAACAGATCTTCATACAGAGAATGATCCATCTAGACAGCGTTCTTTTGTGGACAGCCTTACCCTTCCCCATGCCCACAAATCCGATGAAGAGTTGGCTGTCTGAAGTCCTTAGTCTTGACCAGGTAGAAGCTGACCACCCTCTTAGGGTCCACGTGGTGAAGTCTCTCCTCCTTCTTAGAAGGGTGAGGGGGGGATAGAAAGTGGGTAAAGTGATGGATAGCCCTAGGTGGAAAGGAGTGACCACCTTAGGCAGGAAAGCAGCTCTGGTCCTAAGAAGCATCGTATCCACATGGAATGAAGTAAATGGAGGCTTGGAGCTAGGAGCTTGTAACTCACTCACCCTCCTAGCGAACGCGATGGCAACTAGAAATATAGTCATGCTAGGAACCTTAAGGGACAACTATGTAAAGGTTTAAAGGGAGAACCCATTAAGAGAATGAGAACTAAAGTTAAATCCCACTGAGGCATAATAAAGGGAGTGGGAGGAAATCTATGCGTGAGACATTTAATGAATCTCATAACTATGGGAGATTTAAATAAAGAGGGTTGATCTGGTAAACAGAAAAGCCAACAAGGCAGAGACATAGCCTTTAACAGTAGCTACTGCACAACCCTGTTGAGCAAGGAAAAGAGCGAAACTCAGAATATCAGACAAATGGGCCGGCAAAGGATAAATCGATCGCTCTCCACACCATTTAACAAACTTGGTCCACCAACCAGAATAGACATATTTAGTGGAGTATTTCCTGGACTATGAAATAAGGGCCACCATATCCTATGTGAAAGAGTAAGAGTTCAGGTTGCCCGTTCAATCTCCAGGCATGAAGGTGCAGGCTCTGGAGGTGGGGTTGTGGAACCCACCCCTGCGACTGCAAGAGGAGGTTTGCCCTGAGAGGAAGACAGAGCAGTGGGTGTGATGAGAGGTAAAGGAGATCTGGGTACCACACAATTCGCATCCAATCCGGGGCAATCAATGACTTGGGCCCGGTCTTCGCGAATCTTCCTCAGATACCGAGTAATCAAGTGTATGGGAGGAAACGCGTAAAGAAGCTGTGAGCCCCATCGAACTGAAACACGTCCCCAACAGTCCCTGCATCGGATAATGGAACTGCTGCAGTGCGTGTTCTCCCGAGTGGCGAACAGGTCCACCAGAGGAAAGCCCCACATCCTGAAAATGTGACGGACCACCTCTGGATGGAAACACCACTCGTGATCGGCCGAGTACTGCTGATTAAGACTGTCCACACGAACATTCAGGTCTCTGGCCAGATGATTCGTGGTCATACAAATCTGATGGTCCTGAGCCCAATACCACATACGCAGAGCCTCTCTGCAAAGAAGATGCAGCCCTACTCGTCCCTATTTGTTCATGTACCACATCCAGTAGTGTTGTTCATTAGGACCTGAACTGACTGCGAAGGGAGGGAAGAAAGGCCTTGAGAGCCAAAAGTATTGCTCACAGTTCCAGAAGATTGATTTCCTCTGGAGACCAAAGACCTTTGACCTCAATATCCCCCAGATGAGCTCCCCACCCTAGAGTGGAGGCATTCATTATCACTGTGGCCACTGAAGGACGCGGAAACCGCTTCCCTTGAGACAGGTGCCTGGAACACTCCACAATAAAAGCTCCGATGCAGTGTCTCTGGCAATCCTGACCACCTCTTTGAGATGTCCGTTGTGTTGAAACAAATGCTTGTTGAGGCACCACTGGAGGGCCCTCATATGCCAGTGTGCATGGTTGACCAACAGTATGCAGGAAGCGAACAGACCAAGGAAGTGCAGGACCTTTAATATTGGAACAACCGCTCCATTCTGAAAAAATTTAATAATAGCCTGGATGTCTTGTATCTTCTGTAGAGCCGGGAAGGCACGACACGCAGTGGTGTCCAGCACTGCCGCTATAAACAGGTTGCGCTAAAAGAGCGAGATTTGGCAACGTTTATCGAAAACACAAAGTCAAACAACAGTTGTGTTGTTCCTTGCAAATGATGCAGCACTATCTCTGGCAACTTAGCTTGAGCAGGCAGTCGTCCAGATAGGGGAATACCGGAATCCCCGACCTTTTGAGATGTGCTGCCACCACCGCCATCACCTGTGTGAAGACCCGAGGTGCGGAAGTAAGACCGAACGGAAGGACCACAAACTGTTAGTTTGAGACCGCACCGTAAAATGGAGATACTTTAGATGCAACTTCAGGATGGGAATGTGAAAATATGCATCCTGTAAATCGATCAACACAACCAGTCTTTCTTCTGAAGTGTCAGAAGAACCTGAGCCACGGTCAATATCTTGAATTTCTCCTGCATGAGGTAAAAATTCAAGACCCTGAAGTCTAGGATGGGCCTCAAGCGACCGTCCTTTTTAGTTATCAGGAAGTACTGGGAGTAGCATCCTTGACCCCTTTCCTGTTCCGGAACCACCTCGATCACACCTTTTTGTAGTATAGATAGAACTTCCTGCTGGAGAAGCAGAAGATGCTCTGCTGAGCACAAACCCTGACGAGGAGGGAGGAAGAGGGGGAAACTCGCGGAAGAGTAGGGTATTCCAATGCTCTATAAGGTTCAGCACCCAAAGATCTGAAGTAACATACCTACAATTCTGTAGTAAATGGGACACTCGTCCTCCTACAGGATAAGCATGCTCTAGGAAGGAGGAGCTAGAGCTGATTCTCTTCCATACCAGTTGGAGGGGCAGAAGAGGAGAAGGAGACTTGCTAAACCTCACTGACTACCTCTACCCTTTCCACTGTATTACCTGTACAGGTTTTTTTTGCCTGCTGTTGCGCCTGCTGCATGCAACAAAAGGATACAATCTTGCCACAACCACAAAACTTGGGGTATCCAAAGCCCCAGGATTGAGACTGGAGACCCAACAATCTTGCTGTGGCTCTGATGTCTTTAAAGCACTGCAGCGCAGAGTCCGCTTTGGCCCAAAATAGAAGAGATCAGTTGAAAGGCAGGTCTAACACGGTATCTTGGACATCCGGTAAAAACCTCAACCCCTGCAGCCAAACGTGCCTCCTGGTCGCAAAAGAGGAACCCATTGCCCTGGCAACCGAGCCAGCAGAGTTCAGACCCGATCGTATGACCTGGCGGGCCGCAGCTTGAGCATCAGAAAGAACTTAAGAAAAATGGCCCTGAACGTCCTATGCAAATTTCTGGAGGACCTCCCTTGCCGAGTCCATCAGAGCATGAATATAGCGACACAGCAGGCATATAGCATTAGTTGACTTGAGAGCCATACTACCTGAAGAGAACACCTTATTTGCAGATTGCTCCATATATTTGGATTCCCTACCTGCAGGTGTTAATGGGAATAACCCTGCAGACTGCTTAGAGGATCACAACACTTGGACCACTAAAGTTTCTGGTGATGGATAGGAAAGCAGGATCCCGAGAGCCACCTTATACCGCCGAGCCACAGACCTGGACACCGCAGGAGCAGTCATTGGCTTCTGCCACACCTCCAGGATGGGCTCAGTCAAAGCCTCATTGAAAGGAAGCAAAGACAAAGAGACAGAAGGGGGAAACTGAGCACCTCTGTCAAAATGTTAGGCTTGACTTCTGCTGTGGGCAATGGTAAATTCAAGAGATCTGCTGCCTTCCTAATCACAGAGTGATACAAAGTCACCTCTTGCGTTAGAAGACCTTTTGGAGAGGAAAGTTCCCATTCAGGAGATGTATCTGCTGCGCATGACATGACACTGGTGACTTCGGCATCTACGTTCTAAGAAGGTCAACTGGGATAGTAGACGCCGCCGGTCGAGCCGACGCCAGACCGGAACCAGTTGGTGTTGGAGAAGATCCGTCCAGTGGCACTCGTTCCTCCAGAGATTGCACCGGTGTTGAGATTCTCGGAGTCTGGAAAGGCCAATTCCCTGGAGCCACTGGCATAAAAGGCATGAGAGGTGCCTGAGGGAAGTGAGGTGGCAAGCCTCCAAGGGAGTATGCCAGCGGGCCCATGGGGCCAATCGGCACACCAGCAGGGTTAGCCGCTCAAGCAAACAAGCTGAACATTGCATTGAGAAAATGCGACAGATCCGTCCCCGGAGTCGGGAAGGCAGGACACCCTGAATCCAGTGCTGCAGGTTCAGAGACCGCTCGAGGTGGCAGCAAAATCAGCTCCGGAGACCCTGGAGCCAGAGGTGGGGTGGTCGGTACTGGTGAAGTGACTGCTCTCGGAGCAGGAGACCGGTTGGAGTCACCTCAGGAGAAGAAGACAGAGAGACTTCGTCCTTGCGATGACGCTGGTGCACCGAAGTCCCCAATTTCGGCGTCTCATCTTTTGACGATCGACGTAGAGACCCCTGGCGCTGCTTCTTTTTATGCTTCCTCGACGACTTCGACCGGGACCTCGACCTCTTTTCTGTTTTTTAAACCTTGGCCATAAACAACTTAGCCTCCCTCTCCTTCAATGCCTTGAGGTTCATGCGCCTCCATGACAAACACTCCCCGATGTTGTGGTCAAATGAGTGACACCACAAACAGTCTTCATGAGGGTCAGTAATCAACATCTGACCCACACATTCCCTGCATGGCTTGAATCAGGACTTCCGCTGAGTAGCCATGATCATTGCAACTAAGACCCGAAGACTTGCAACAAAGAAACTCCCCAGAAATAGAGAGCCCTGGGAAGGATAATGTTACTTACCCAGTAAGCATCTGTTCTTGGCATGTAGCGCTGTAGATTCACATGCTTTGCATACTCCTGCCATCTAGTGTTGGGTCTGGATGTTTGCAAGTTGTTTTTCGTCGAAGAAGTCTTTCCAGTCACAAGGTAGATGACTCCTCCTTTCGGTGATAGTGAGCATGGGCATCGACTCCATTGTTAGATTGTTATCCTGCAGACGGTGAAAATGGAGTTAG
Source organism: Lissotriton helveticus (assembly GCF_964261635.1). Taxonomy (NCBI): domain Eukaryota; kingdom Metazoa; phylum Chordata; class Amphibia; order Caudata; family Salamandridae; genus Lissotriton; species Lissotriton helveticus. The sequence continues at coordinate 358,128,745 of NC_136061.1, forward strand.
TAAGCAAAGAATAGAGATGTTCATGCGTATGTATATAGAGTAAGATCGAGAACTGCAATAGGTACAGGTATCCTGGGAGGCGGGTGGGCGCATGTGAACTACAGCTCTACATGACAAGAACAGATGCTTACTGGGTAAGTAACATTATCCGTTCGGGGCATGTGAGCTGTAGATCACATGCTTTGCATAGATTATACAGCAGTATTCTCCTAAAGCGGTGGCTAACCAGTAGCTTTTCGAGTTGTCTGAAATAGTGTTCTAAGTACTGCCTGGCCTACATTAGCTTTTTTGTCTCGCTAACACATCTACACAATAGTGTTTAGTGAATGTGTGGTGTAGACCATGATGCAGCTTTACAAATGTCAACTATGGGGAAGTTTCTTAAGAAAGCTATAGTAGCCTCTATTTTGGCAGTGGAATGCGCTCTGGAGGGTATTGTTAAGGTTCTCTTGGCTTTTGCATAATAAGTTTGATGCACTTAAAAATCCATCTGTGTAAGGAAGTGGGTTTCTGTTGCAGTAACCTGCCAATCAGGTACCCAGGGCCTGTTTTCCTTCCCTAAAAACTGTACCAAAGCCTTAACCCAATTGGCATCTGTGGCCACATGTCAGTCCCAGGTAAATGGTACCCTAGGTACCCAGGGCATTGTGACCAGAGAAGAACCCTAAGGGCTGCAGCACTTATTGTGCCACCCTTAGGGGCCCTGTACCCTGACACCCACACACTGCCTTTGCAGGCTGAGTATCCTGGTGCAGAACTAAACCAAGAGTCGACATGGCACACATCCCTGTGTGCCATGCCCACACACACACTGCCCTGGCATACAGCAGTCACCCCTCTAGCTGGGTGCACTATGCCAGTGTTGTGGGCACTGGTGCATGAGCCCTGTGCCCCTACAGTACCCAGGGCCTTTCCTGGGCACTGTAAGTGCAGTGATGTCATTAAGAGTATATGGTGCTGGGAGGTTGTCATTACGAACTGCAAAGTACCATGATGACTACACTGAAGACAGAGATGCCCCATGAAACCTAACCTACAATCCACGTCTGGTCTGAGAGGCTGCCACACAGCAGACATGTTGCTGGACCCTTGGGTGGAGAGCCTCCTGCTCTCCTGGGCCTGCAACAATGCACATTCTGGGACGAGGTGCCAAGCCTCCTCCCCCAGGATGGGCAGGGGAAGCTTCAAAGGCATTCCGCCTTTGTGAGCTTCTCCAGACCACTTGCTGTACTCAGCAACTGGCACTCCACCAGTTCTGACCCCCACTCTGGCGGGAAAACTGGCGGGAAACCCTACGTCAGGAAGGGGGTGTGCCAGCCAGTGCCAACTCCACCCCTCAGGAGCACAACTCCGGAAGATGGGGAGCCCTGCCCAATCAGAGATAGGCTCCTGCCCCCCTTCCACAGGAGAGGAGCAGGATAGGGGGTGTACTCACCCCAGGACAGGGACCTATTGGTCCCTGCCCTTCCCCTACCTGTAACACCCCTAAATTTAGTATTTAGGGGCACCCTGAACCTTCCTTCCTAAGATCCCGATTTTGAAACAAGAAAGAAGACCAAGAAGAAGAAGATCTGCCGTGCAGCTGCTAACAAGAGGACGACACCAACTGGTTTGGCCCCAGGCCTACAGGCCTGTTGATCCTTGAACCTGCTCCTGCAAAATCCCGGCGTCTCCTGCGGACAGCAACCTCATGAACCCCAGATGACCTGCCTGCCTTGACCCTCTTGGAGACTGGGACTCCCACGAGCAGTGGCTCTGCTCAAACAGCAATACCCCTGGTGCCAGCCAGGAACTGCGAATCCAGCCCGCTCTGCACCCGCCAAGCCCGGCCGATGCCCGAGTGGACAAAGACCCTGAGGACGTCCCCCCGGCGATTCTGACCTGGAATCTAGTGCCCAAGGACCCTCATCGACTACCCAGACGAAGCCTGCAGACTCAGAACCAGGGACCCCTCCAACCGCGACCTGCAGAGGGTAATATTTCCCGACGTCTAAAGACACCCCTGTACCCAGCGCCCCCCGGACTCCTGTGCCCAACTCCAGGGTGCCTACCTACCCTCCAAGATCCCAACTTACCCCTCGAAGTGTTGGTTGCTCCAAAAGATCCTCCATCCCCGAGCCTGCAGCCTTTGTTCCGTGTTCAAGATCTTCTTTGAATAACATTGAGCGCCCGACGGCTCAAAAGCACCGTGCACCCAGCCGCCAGAGTGCCCCTGGCAGTGCAACCTTTGTCCTATCATACTTCCCCATTTGCCCTGAGCAAGTGACCAGGAGCCCAGCTCCCACAGATGCTTGGCCTGCTAGCCAGCAGCCACCAACCGGAGGCCCTCTGCCTCTCATTGGATAACATTGGGCCAAACTACCTCTGCACCCGGCTGCCCCTGTGCCGCTGAGGGTGTACCAACTGTACCTACCTGAACCTGGGAGACTCCCTGAGTCTATGCCCAGAACCTTAACTCTACCAGTCGAGTACTTACCTAAAAGCCAATAACTCACTTTTGTTCCATAGGCTAACAGACTGGTTTCACTTGGAAATTCTTCTGAGTGTGGAGTTTTGGAACTTTAAAATATTCATCTAAAATCAGCCGAACCACGAATTCCGATTTACTTGAATTTCCATAGGATATCATTGCCTGCTTTTTGCTGAAAAAGTTTCTATGTGTCAATTTTTGAAACTGACAAATATTCATTTAAAATAAGCCGAACTACGAATTCCGATTTACTCAGCTGCTATCAGGTGAGACCTCAGTGCTGCATCTTTGAGCCTAGTACGGACCCTGAAAAGTAATTCTAACCGTGCTTACAGTAACTTGAATTTCCTACAATAAGATATCATTGCCTGCTTTATGCTGAAAAAGTTCCTAAGTGTTGATTTTTGAAACTTATAAAAATTCTCTAAAAATCGTGTCAACGATAAAAACGTAATTACTTGCCTGTTTTAGATAGAGGTCCTAGTGCTGACCCTAGGAGCCCAGCACTGGATTACAAAACTATCGTGAACATAGCTTACCTGCAATTTGAATTTCCTTCCATAGGATAACATTGGTAATTTCAACTGAAAAAGTTTCTATCAACTTTTAAAATACAATAATATTCCTTAAAAATCACTACTGTAACCAAAGAACAAGTTACTTACTTTCGGTAACGCTTTTTCTGGTAGATACAATATCTGCCTGTGGATTCCTCACCTTGTGAATATCCCCTTGCGTCAGCAAAGTTGGGAAATTTTCTTCGTAGCACGCCGACGTGGACGACGTCACAGGAGTACGACCTCGCGCGTGACTCCGCCTGACGTCACCGACCCCTTATCAGGCCCACGCCGGCGTGATGACGTCAGTTCCGCCCTTTTTTCCATGCCTTCGAGGCACACGGACGGACCAACAATAGCAAATATGCAAATATACAATGTACCCAGTACATATAAATCAAAAACAATACAATAGCATAAACCATATATACAGAAAGACCAGGTATAGCAAAGTGGACAATGGGGAGGCGGGTGGGCATGTGAGGAATCCACAGGCAGATATTGTATCTACCAGAAAAAGCGTTACCGAAGGTAAGTAACTTGTTCTTCTGATAGATACATCTGCCGTGTGGATTCCTCACCTTGTGAATAGAGTCCCACAGCAGTCCCCATTCCCGGAGGAGGGTGTCCACTCCGCTATACCAGGAAATCTTGGAGGACAGAGCGCGCGAAGTGGCCGTCCCTCCTCACCTCGGTATCCAAGCAGTAGTGCTTCGCGAAAGTGTGGAGGGAGGCCCAAGTCGCGGCTCTGCAAATGTCCTCAACAGGTACACCTCTAGACAAAGCAGATGTTGCAGACTTTGCTCTAGTTGAATGTGCTCCAATACCCTCAGGAGGGTCCTTACCCGCCAGGGAGTAGCAAATCTTGATGCACAGGATTATCCACCTGGAAAGTGTGCGCTTGTGCACCGCTCTGCCCTTCCGCCAGCCAGCAAAACCAACAAACAGCTGGTCGTCCACCCGGAAGTCTTTAGTCCTGTCCAGATAGAAAGACACCGCCCTCTTAGGGTCCAGACGATGCAGTCTCTCTTCCTCCTTAGAAGGGTGAGGGGGAGGATAGAAGGTGGGGAGGATAGAAGGTAGGAAGGGTAATGGACTGTCCAAGATGGAAGGGAGTAACCACCTTAGGCAGAAAAGCAGCCCTGGTCCTGAGAACCATCCTTTCAGCATGAATTGTCAGGAATGGGGGCTTGGAACTAAGAGCCTGAAGCTCACTTACCCTCCTTGCCGAGGTGATTGTAACGAGGAAGATCGTTTTAAAAGAAAGAAGCCTCAATGGACACTTGTGCAAGGGTTCGAAGGGAGAACCCATTAAGAAGGTCAGCACAAGATTCAAATCCCAATGAGGAACAACAAAAGGAGTAGGAGGGAACATATTCGTTAGACCCCTCAAGAACCTTAAAACCACCGGAGATTTAAAAAGAGAGGGCTGATCCGGCAAACAGAGAAAAGCCGATAAGGCCGAAAGATACCCCTTGACCGTGGCCACAGCAAAACCTTGCTGCGCCAGAGAAAGAGCAAATTGTAAAATGTCAGATAAATGAGCCTTCAAAGGGTCAACATCCTTCTCCCTGCACCAAGAAACAAATCTAGACCACCTATAGGAATAAATGGACTTAGTGGAGTCACGCCTGGCAGAAAGAATGACATCCACCACATCGTGAGGGAGAGAAAAAGAACTCAAGTTGCCCCGTTCAATCCAGGCATAAAGGTGCAATGTCTGGAGGTGGGGGGTGTAGAACCTGCCCCTCCATCTGAGAGAGGAGATCTGCCCTGTGAGGGAGACGGAGCGGCGGGTGAGAGGAGAGGTGGAGAAGGTCCGTGTACCACACCCTTCTTGGCCAATCCGGGGCGACCAATATGACTTGGGCCCGGTCCTGGCGAATCTTCCTCAGAGCCCGAGGAATCAAGGGTATGGGAGGAAACGCGTAAAGGAGTTGATTTTTCCAACTCAACTGAAACGCGTCCCCCAAGGCTCCTTGCATCGGAAACTGGAGACTGCAGAATGACAGGCAGTGAGCATTCTCGTGAGTGGCGAACAGGTCCACCCGAGGAGTCCCCCACATCTGAAAGATGTCGTGAACCACCTCCGGGTGAAGCCTCCACTCGTGGTCGGCAGAGAACTGCCGACAGACTGTCTGCACGAACGTTCAGAACTCCGGCCAGATGATTTGCCATCAGACAAATCTGATGGTCCTGAACCCAGGACCAGAGGCGCAGAGCCTCTCTGCAGAGACACTGCGACCCCACTCCTCCCTGCTTGTTGATGTACCACATTGCGGTCGTGTTGTCCGTCAGGACTTGAACCGACCGACCGCGAAGGGAAGGGAGGAAGGCCTTGAGCGCCAAACGTATCGCCCGCAATTCTAGAAGGTTGATGTGAAGCAACCTTTCCTCTGGAGACCAAAGACCCTTGACCTCCAGATCCCCCAGATGAGCACCCCACCCGAGAGTGGATGCATCCGTTATCACTGTGGCCACTGATGGAGGCAGTTGAAAAGGTTTTCCTTGAGACAGATTGCCTTCCACGCCCCACCAAGACAGATCCGCTGCAGCTTCTCTGGAGATCCTCACTGAATCCCTGAGATCTCCGTTGTGCTGATACCACTGCCTGCGGAGGCACCACTGGAGTGCCCTCATGTGCCAGCGTGCATGACTGACCAACAGAATGCAAGAAGCCATCAGACCGAGCAGACGAAGGACCTTCAGGACTGGAACAACCGCTCCATTGTAGAATAAAGGAATCATCACCTGTATGTCGTGAATCCTTTGAGGTGGAGGGAATGCACGACATACAGTAGTGTCCAGTACAGCACCTATGAACAGGTTGCGCTGGGAGGGCACCAGGTGAGACTTGGGTACGTTTATCGAAAAACCCAACCTGTGCAACAACTGAGTTGTCTCCAGCAGATGATGGAGCACCTTCTCCGGCGACTCCGCTTTGATCAGCCAGTCGTCCAGATAGGGGAACACAGGTATCCCCGATCTCCTGAGATGCGCAGCCACCACTGCCATCACCTTGGTGAAAACTCGAGGCGCAGTAGTAAGTCCAAACGGAAGGACCGCAAACTGGTAGTGCTGCGATCCCACCGTAAAACGGAGATACTTTCTGTGCGACTTCAGAATGGGGATGTGAAAATACGCATCCTGCAAGTCGATCGACACCATCCAGTCTTCTTCCATCAGCGCCTGAAGAACCTGAGCAAGGGTGAGCATTTTGAACTTTTCCTGTTTGAGATAGAGGTTCAAAATCCTGAGATCCAGGATTGGCCGAAGCCTGCCATCCTTCTTGGGTATCAAGAAATACCGGGATTAGCACCCTTGACCCCTCTCCTGCTCTGGAACCACCTCTATTGCACCCTTTCGGAACAGAGCCAGGACTTCTTCCTGCAGGAGCAGCAGGTGGTCCTCTGAACAATGACCTTGGCAAGGAGGGTAATTGGGAGGGAACTCCTGAAAAGGAAGTGCATACCCATTTTCCACGAGATTGAGAACCCAAAGATCTGATGTAACCGATTCCCAATCTCGTAGAAAATGAGTAAGCCGACCCCCTACTGGCCCCACATGATCCAGAATGGTGGATCTAGGGCTGCTTTGCTGATGCGGGTGGGGGTTGGGAATTATTGGAGGAAGTGGAGGAAGAGGAGACTTGACGCCCACGTCCACGACCCTTCTGTCTACCTCTATAGGACTTATACAGAGGGATCTGCTGTTGCTGCTGTTGTTGTTGGCCTTGTCTGAAGGGACGAAAAGAGGATCTACCAAAGCCTCTAAACTTTCTAGTTGTCGATCCTCTCATCTGTAGACCCAAAGATCTTGCAGTAGCACGGCTATCTTTAAACCTTTCCAAGGCGACATCCGCCTTTTTACCAAAAAGGCCAGTCCCTTCAAAAGGTAAGTCCAGCAACGTAGATTGCACATCCGCAGAGAAATCAGAGGATTTTAACCACGCGGCCCTCCTGGTCGCAATAGAAGAGCCCATAATCCTGGCAACAGAATCAACTGTGTTCAATAGAAGAGCCCATAATCCTGGCAACAGAAGACCGTGACCAGAGAGACGCGAGGTAGCAGGGAGGCCGCACTACATTTACGAGCCTGGTGACACAACATACCCAGCGTGCAGATTACACAGTCCCCGCAGCAAGTCATTCCCTGCGACGAGACAACAGTAATTGGATCACCATTCCAAGGAATAAATTAAAAATATATAGACCTGGAACTGACCTGTGAACATTGAATAAACGGTGGCTACCCGCTCTCCTCTACCTTGCTTAAGAATGATATAAGGACACCCGAGGACTCCCACAGAGAACTACTAATTAATGAAAGTAACCTCTTAAGAGACCCATTTCATCAAACCCAGTGGTGGTCTAAGATGTAAACATACACCACGAACATCATATTGAACTAAGAGTACAGAACCCCCATAGAGACTTACCAATTGAAGAAGGTAGCCTCCATAGAGTTCGTATTCGAACCACCTGATCGGTGCAAAGACTAACGGATACACCATGAATACTAACGATTAAGAATTACCAAACCATCCAATTGAACGTGGCATCATAACATTGAAAATCGCCACACAATTATAGAACCCAACAGAGAGGACTCCGTCTTCTCCTTTGCAAGAAACCCTGTCCTGATGAAGGTCAAATCCTAGAAACCGAAACGCTGCGTCGACAATCTTGTGTTCTTGTGTTTTTAAATTATTGCTTGGTACCCATGTACATTTTATTGTACATTTTTATGTTTTTTTTAAACTGACATTTTATATCAATATCTGTATACTGTGTATTAAAAATTTTGTACAAATATACATACTTTGTGTTTTGAATTGTGTCTTTAAGATTTTCCCTCATATTTTGTGATTTATTTTTCATGTGGTGATGGCATCTTCTGGCTGATTGGCTTCCCCCTCCCTCCCCCCTACCCCAATGTTCATCTAACCGAGGAATTTCCCTCTTCGCCTCATCTATAGGCCAACTAGGGACTCTTTGTTCGCTGTAACTATTGTCTTTCTCCTCGTCCCCTAACGGATTGTGAGGAGACCTCCCTTTTCATTTTCTCGTACTCCTGTGACGTCGTCCAAGTCGGCGTGCTACGAAGAAAATTTCCGAACGTTGCTGACGCAAGGGGATATTCACAAGGTGAGGAATCCCCCGGCAGATGTATCTATCAGAAACGCTTTTACTCAACTGTTTACAGCTCATGTCCCGGGACTGAATATAGGGTCCAGTCCTGTGGTTAGAAAAGTCATCCACAAAGTAACTAATTACATTTATCTGAAAATCCCATTGAGCTCAGTGTTTATTGTGTTTGAAATTGTGTTGCCTATTGCAACAAACTGTAACTATTGCATTCAAAAAGTCTATTGCCTATTTGAAAAATATTCAACTAAAGTAACTCATCCTGAGAAAGTATATTTTGATACCTTGTTGGTTCTAAAATAAAACAATTATATCTTTTGATACAAAACAATTGGCCTAGAGTTCAGTTCTTGAGTATGTGAGACCATTTGCTGACTGAGTGTGTACAACCAATGCTTTACACTGTCATCTGATACTGACTTACTGCTCAATCAAGCTACCGCTTTAGAGAGTAAGGTTATATCTAACTTTAGCCTCTGCCAAACCTCCGGGGACTCTATACACACTGTACCTTACTTTGGTCCAGTATATACAGAGCCACTTTCCTATACCCCACATTTGGAAAAATGGTTGAAGAACCTGTGGATGAAGTTCACATTCATGAATGTGCTGTGTCCGACGACTCAGCAGATCCGCAATCTGATTGTGTACTCCTGTAAGATTTTCTGCTAGGAGATATATGTTTTGCGGAATGGCCCATCTCCATATGTTTTGCACTAGTTGAGAAAGCTGCAAAGAGTGGGTTCCTCCTTGTTTCTGTATGTAATGCTTTGCTGTCATGTTGTCCTTCTGGACTAGGACAGTCTTATTGAGCAGATGAGGTTGGAATGATTTTAGCGCTAGAAATATTGCTAACATTTCAAGATGATTGATGTGGAGCATTTTTTGTTTAATGGTCCACCTGCCCTGGACTGTATTGTTTAGGAGATGGGCTCCCCAGCCTGTGAGGCATGCGTCCGATGTTAGCACTATATGTAGAACGGGCTCTAGGAACGGCAGCCCTTTGGAAAGGTTCTGTGTGTTCCACCACTGCATAGAGCGATGCGTTCGGCTGTCCACCAACACCAGATCTGTAAGTTGACTTTGAGCCTGGTTCCACTGACATGCTAAGCATTCTTGTAAAGGGTGCATCTGAAACCTTGCACAAGGGACAATGAAAATGCAAGAGGCCATCATCCCTATTAGCTGCATAAACACACGAGCTGTAAGAAAGTGTTGGGGTTGAAGCCTTGTGATGAGGGTTTGTATACTGGCTATCCTGGCTGGATTGGGGTATGCCAGAGCTTTGGAAGTGTTTATTGTGGCCCATAGATACTGATGTACATAGGAGGGCTGTAGATGGGACTTGGTGTGGTTTATTGTGAACCCCAAACTGTCTGGCAGCTGAATTGTTTGGTAGGTGTGCTATACACACGGACTGTGTGACTTGGCTTTTATCAGCCAGTCGTCAAGGTACGGAAACATGTGAATGTGTTGTGTTTGTAAGTGTGCAGCTACTACCTCCAGACACTTTGTGAAGACCCTGGGTGCTGTTGTGACTCCAAATAGAAGGACTTTGAACTGATAGTGTTGGCCGTCCACTGTGAATCTTAGATATTTCCTGTCAGCAGGGTGTATGAGAATATGGAAGTAGGCGTCCTTGAGCTCCAACGTGGCAAGGAAGTCACCTTGTTGAAGCAGTGGAAGGACTTGCTGAAGAGTGATCATGTGAAAGTGATCTGACTGAATGTAGAAATTGAGGAGTCTGAGGTCCAGTATTGGTCTGAGAGTACCGTCCTTTTTGGGGTTCGAAAGTACACCCCTGTCCCCTGATGCTCTAGGGGAACTGGTGTATTGCGTGCTTTTGAAGCATGGAGAGAACCTCCTGCTTGGGAAGCGTTAGATGTTCCATGGACATGGGATGCTGTCTGGGCGGAATGTTGGGGGGGGGGGGGGGGGGAGTAGCAATAAGTTCCAGGCAGTAACCATACTGGATAATCTGTATTCCACACAGGTAGGAACTGTGATAGTCTTCCCCCGACTGAAGTGGAATGGTCGGGGGAAAGTGGAGGGAATTCACTGTTTTGTGGTGGGGGAGTTGCGGGTATTAGACCCAGGCCCTCTCCCTCTGTTGTTATTGCCTCTAATTCCCTCTAAAGTTATCTCTGTTAGGGGAGGTCTGGGTGAGAACTTTATAAGTGGGAGAGGTGGTGTCGGTGCCAATGGTTTTGGAGGCGCCCCTATAAAGGGAGCGACGAAAGGAACCTCTACCAGTTGTTACTTGTAGAGCCCTCATGGATTTGGCTGTCTGTGTCCTTTTTCATGTTTTCTAAAGATGTGTCTCCAGTGGGTCCAAACAAGTGTTCCTGATCTAAGGGTTGATTGAGGATGGTAGACTGCACCTCTTGTTTAAACCCAGATAAGCGCAGCCACGCATGTCTACGTAATAACACACTTGTATTTATTGTGCGTATTTATCTGCTGCATCAAGGGCACATTTTATTGAGGTATTTGTAATTAATTTTCCCTCTTGTATAAGATCATTTGCTTTGGTCTTAGGTTTGTGTGGAAGGTGTTGAATGAGCTTTTCAAGCTCATCATAGTGAGCCCTGTCGTATCTTGCTAGTAAGGCTTGTGAATTGGTAATGCGCCACAAATTTTCTGTATGAGACGCAACTGTTTCCCTGATGCGTCCAGTAACTTAGATTCTTTGTGTGGCGGAGGGGCGTCACCTGTGGTTTGTGAATTTACCTGTTTGTGGGCATTTGCTACAACCAATGAATCCAATATAAGCTTGATCGCTTGGAGCTGGCTTGCATTCTTTTTCAATTCTAGGATTAAGAAGGCTAGCCCTGAAAGGGTCTTTAAAAACCTCTTGGGCATGTTTAATCATCCCTTCGAGCACAGGGAGAGTATTTGTTGTCTTTTGAGGCAGAGCGAATGTCTCTAGTAAAAAATCCTCATCTAGAGGGTCTGAATGTAATTGGATCCCATGGTATTGTGCAGCTCTATTTATTAGTTGCGCAAACCCTATATTATCGTCTGGAGGGGATGGTCTGGAGGGATACGAGTCTGGCTCGGGTACATCTGGGACATAATAATTGTCCCAAGTGTCCTGTGGTGGGATACTGTGGGTGTCATCATCAGTATCTGTATTATGTGGTGAGTGTATGTCATCATCACCCCCTATATCGTCATCCTCCCCTTGTGGTGAAAAAGCAGGCACTGGAGAGTGTGCTGAAGAAGGTATAGATTTTAGAGGATGTGGAAGTGGAGAGAAAGGCCTCGTAGGTGAGGAGATGAGTCTTTTTTGGAGGGTATCTCAGGTGTTCCTGAGGTGTCGAATTTCCTCTTTTTAGGTAGTATAGAGGTGACATGTCCAGTAATGGGGTCAGTATGGAGTGTTCGTTGCCTAGGATCTGGTGGATCTGGATGGAACAGTTCTTTGGATCCGTCGTCTTTTTTTGGCACCGAGGACCTTGGCTCCGAGTGGTGTTTTGGCCTGTCTTCTTTAGCCTTAGGAGGTGTTTTTGTGTCCTTTTCCCTAGGGGGAGTTTTCGACCGTGAAGGTTTAGTTTGTTTTTTCAGATCCGAAGGTTTCTTTGATGCCGAAGAATCCAGTACCTTGGGTTTGGGCACCGAAGTTTCTGGTGCTCACGGAACCATTGGTTTATGCTTCAGTGCCGACTATGTTTTTTTGGCACCATGTTGTGGCTGGCTCGATTCCAAGCTGCCTGTAGGCTTTGGATGCTCCGGGCCTGGAGGCGGGGCCTTTGAAGTTTTGTCTGGTTGCCGACCCAGACCCGAAGGTCTGAAGAATTTTTTGAATGGAGTCCTTTCCAAAAGCTGGCGCCGATCGGCCCATGGCGACGACCGGACTCGAAAATGTCTTCGAAACTGGATACGCGTTCAGAGAGATTCGCAATTGAAACAATACTGTCGAGTGATGAGAGTTTTTGCGCGTCGAAGGGGAATCGAACGACATTGACCCGGAGCGCAGCAAATTACATCTGAACCCGATAGCTAAAAAAACACATTCTGAGGATGGAGTCGATGCCCATGCGCACTATCACCCAAGGGAGGAGTCATCTATCTCGTGACTACAAAAGACTTCTTCCAAGACAACAACAAGGTGCAAGGATCCGAGCCCAATACCAGATGGCATGTGTTACAAAAGGGGGGGGTTAAACCCATACAGTCACGGGGACCTGGGCGCTATGTGGTACATATATAAAAGGGTCCCCGTAAGGGTAGTGTATTGTAAGTAACATACACTGAATTAAAATTAAAAGCAATCAAACAAAATTTAGAAAACAATTCTGGATTGGTATATGTGATTTATTACCAAACGCTGCGTGATTGCCGATGGCAATATATGAATTAGAATTGTAATTAGCAAGCCCCAAGAGGGGAAGGGGGAAAGGGAAGGGGGAAAAAAGAAGTGCTCAAGGGAGTGATAAGGACATGGAAAATTAACACAATATAGAAAGGTAACAAATGTATTACAAATTTAGTAACAGTATAAAGATAATTACAGTGCAGATGCCAAAATATAAGGCAAAATTCAAAACATTGTCAATGAATCACATTCAACGGGCACATCTGGATACTAGATGGATCGGGGGTGTGCCGGAATATCAACAAGGAAAACAGTCGACGTTTCGACCCCTAACAGCAGGCTAATAAACCCTGTGAAAGGACTTTAATTAGCCTGCTGTTAGGGGTCGAAACGTCGACTGAATGTTTTGAATTTTGCCTTATATTTTGGCATCTGCACTGTAATTATCTTTATACTGTTACTAAATTTGTAATAAATCACATATACCAATCCAGAATTGTTTTCTAAATTTTGTTTGATTGCTTTTAATTTTAATTCAGTGTATGTTACTTACAATACACTACCCTTACGGGGACCCTTTTATATATGTACCACAATACCAGATGGCAATCTCCAGGTCATACGCCCCAAGCAAGTCCTTTTTGGGTATGAGAAATTAAAAGGAGTAAACACCCGAACCGTGGTATTGTAGTGGAATAGGCTCTATTGCCCCTTTTGAAAGGAGAGACTGAATCTTTTGTTTGAGGAGGTGTAAGTGATCCGGTGATAGTTTGTGTGAACGTGGAGGAATGGTTGGAGGATTGTTGTTGAACTCCAAGCAATAACCCAAATGGATAATTTCCAGTACCCATTTGTCTGTAGTTATGGATTGCCAGACGGGTCGGAAATGTGAAAGACGCTATAGATCAGGATAATTCCCTGCGGGGGAATTAGTACTGCAATCTGTCCAGGGGTCTGCAGGTATTGGTTCATTGTCCCCCTGCCCCATCATCTTGATCTTCAGGTGTATGTGGTGGTGATTGCCAAGGTGAAATTAGTAGTGGTTGAAACTGAGGAGAAGGGGGTAATGGAAGAGGAGGAGAAGGATTAGGACCAACATTTTTTCTTTTTAAATGAATGTGGTAGACCTCTTCCGTCTCAGGTTTGGGTTTTACGGTCACCTTTGTGGTAATATGTCCAGTTGTTGGGTGTATGTATAGCTCCCGCTGTTTCGGATCCGGTTTGGAGAGTGGGGCATCAAAATGTTGCTTTTTGGATGGAATTGGCACTTCCGTCTGTTTTGGTGACGGGGTCTTAGGTGCAGAGGTTTTGAATGCTGCGGACTTCGGATCTGAAGACGTTTTCGGCGAAGGGGGTGGGGCAGAGCTTGTCTTTGACTTCGATCACAAAGGTTTGAGCTCGGTGGTCATTTTCAAAGGGGTCTGTTCGGAGCCAGAAGGCTTTTGGGTATGTTTCGGTGCTGAGCCGGAGGGGGGGGGCATCGGAAACATGTTCTCAGTGCAGACGAGGGTTGGATCGGAGCCTTCTTCTTGGCCTGAGGTGGACTTTGGGGAAAGGGAGGATCTGTACTCACTGTACGCTGCCCTCGCGGGATGTCTTCATCCCCTCGGAGCCGTACTCTGAGATGGAGAACGGATCTTGTTCCTCCTAGACTCCCGTGGCATCTCCGGCCTCTTGTTCCGAATCTTCTCCGAAGAGGTCCTGATTGGAACTTGTGTGTTGGCTCTGCATGTTGTGACGTCGAGCCCGATGGTCGCGAAGCGTTTCCTTCAATCGGAAAGCCTTACACGCGTCGCACTCCTGTTCGCTGAACTCTGGAGAAAAGCACAGGTTACAAAGTTTGTGTGAGTCATTGCACGGAAACTTCGCATGGCACAGAGGGCAGAATTTAAGTAGAGTCCATTCCATCGACTGCACGGAAGACCAACGAGGGTAGGCTGGAGGGCCTTCCACGAGCTACCGATCGAAAGAGGGATTTTCTAGTAAATACCATACACGGAGAATGGGATTACGCGATCGAGGGAAACTGAATTAACAGTGTCGAACCGGAGAGCAACAATTCACGTCCGAACCCGATGACGGAAAACCCTATCTAACTATGGAGTCGATGCCCATGTGCACTATCACCGAAAGGGGGAGTCACCTACCTTGTGACTGGATGGACTTCTTCGAAGACAAGCATTTAAAATGCAATAGGTCTCGCAGCATTAAAGTTTGAGTTATTGGCATTGTGTATGACAATGCGTTGCATAAATATTTTAGCAAACTTTGAATTGGTGAGCAGTGAGAGTGTGTGCAAGAGTATGCTGTTCTTGAAAGCAGTGTGGTAGAGAGTGCAGGAATTTGGATGACCTGAGCAATGTGGATGATGCACCTCACGCACGGGGCTGACACAGTTATTATTCACACAGCTCTGATGATGCACCTCAGGCATGAGCTCACAGCTGTTATTATTTACACAGCTCTAATGATGCACCTCAGGCACGGGCTCACAGCTGTTATTATTCACACAGCTCTGATGATGCACCTCACGCATGGGGCTGACGCAGTTATAATTCACACAGCTCTGATGATGCACCTCAGGTACGGGCTCACAGCTATTATTCACACAGCTCTGATGATGCACCTCACGCACGGGCTCACAGTTGTTATTCACACAGCTCTGATGATGCACCTCACGCACAGGGCTGACGCAGTTTTTATTTTTACAGCTCTGATGCACCTCAGGCACGGGTTCACAGCTGTTATTATTCACACAGCTCTGATGATGCACCTCAGGCACGGGCTCACAGCTGTTATTATTCACACAGCTTTGATGATGCACCTCATGCACGGGCTCACAGCTATTATTCACACAGCTCTGAGGATGCACCTCACGCACGGGGCTGACGCAGTTATTATTCACACAGCTCTGATGATGCACCTCAGGCACGGGGCTGACGGAGTTATTATTCACACAGCTCTGATGGTGCACCTCAGGCACGGGGCTGACGCTGCTATTATTCACACAGCTCTGATGGTGCACCTCACGCACGGGGCTGACGCTGCTATTATTCACACAGCTCTGATGATGCACCTCACGCACGGGGCTGACGCTGTTATTATCATACAGCTCTGATGATGTACCTCAGGCACGGGCTGACGCAGTAATTATTCACACAGCTCTGATGATGCAGCTCGTTCCCACCAGGAGGATGGGTTTCACCCACCCCCCACTGAACTAATCGTGGATGCTAAATAGTACAGATAGAAGTTAGCCATCCCTAGGCCCCCTTCATACAAATCATGCTGACAGATGTATAAGGCTTAACAGGTTCTAAAAACATGCCACAAAAGGGAAATGGCCATGGAATAGCAAAATGATTAAACCACTGTAAGCATCAGATACACAAGTTGAAGGAGAGCAATAAAATGCCTCACTGGAGAGGAAAAGAGTGGGTGCCTAGTGTGCAATGGTTACTGAACATTATATCTGTGTTACATACAAACTGCACAACCCTTCTTCCAGCCAATCGAGTCTCCAAAAATGTACGTAAAGTACACAACTTTAGAGGTTTTTTCAAAGCAGTTTAGAAACATCTGCTCTAAAATTGGGAAACACCCATTACATCGATGTAAATACATCGCGGTGCGACATCGCTTGGTCGTTCACATCGCAGCCTATTAGTCTGCATGGTACAACGGCGCGATGGCATTAACATCGCATGCAATTACAATGCATGCGATGTTAGAATGCCATTACATCGCAAACGAAAATGGGCTAAATGGGCTTGAGACGTGCTGAGACTAGTAAAAACGGACGAATGGTGCAACTTTAAAAATTATGCAAGTTGTTATTATTTTAACAGAAACGAGCGAATGATAACAGCGTGGCCATGCAAAGGCTTTCAAAGCACTGTTTATGCCCCAGCACTCCAGCCAGAAAATAGAGAAGGCCACAAAAAACGAGGGAAACAGAGGAGGAGAAGCGCGCATTGACTGGAATAAGACGCACTCCCACTGAGCCCAGCGCGCCCAGTTAAAGTCACTGCCTGGGGCAGCAGGCACTTGTATAATTCGCAGGATAGATAGGATAGTTGGGAAATAAATGCGCTGGAAAAAAACTATTATTGCCTCTTGACGTCTCTGCCCGACCTTGGCTGGTTTTACCTTCAAAATCCATGTTTCAGAAGTTGGAATGTGGACTAACTTGCAATTAAATTGCATGCAGTGTAAAACACACCGGTAATTCCATGTATTCTTTCCAGCTTCTTTACATGCACAGATTCTGCCGGGTAGTTTCTGGGGTGGGGGATAAGGGCACCAAGAGACCAATCGTTATTTGCTCCCAGCTCGGACCGAGCCAGTGATTCTTTTCTTGCAGCCTGCAGGCACTGCCCCCTAGGAACAGATTTCTGGCACTTCGCTACACAATTGGCAGGCGTAACCATCTTACAAACCTATTTTTAGTTTCTCTGCCACTAAAATATACGCCCAGTAAAATAGTCAGATCACAACACCCCTCCCCTCAACGAAAGACCATAGCCCTCAACAACTTTGAGGAAATCTGACCCTCACAGCGCCTGATATTAAGCATGTTTCTGGCACTGAACCAAGTGTTGCCAGAGTGGAGGCATGATTCACCGAGGCCATTGATTCTCTCATATCACTCAGTCCTGGCTCTGATAAGCGGTTCAACAGAGAACTGTCTTCCATGAAACGAGAAACAGGGTTTGGGAAATGCGTAGGTGCAAGAAAACTAACCAGGCAAGGTACTTTATCTCCAACACACCAGCCTTCGGAATGGGCCGCGTTGAACTACAAACGTTACGTTGGTTACGTCATTTTGTAGTTCAAAGCGGCCCGCCTCATCGGCCGCGAATGAAAAAGAGAAGCAGTGCTGGTGACGCGGGGCTCCCATGCCAGAGGGAGAGCCCCGCGGAGGCTGCAAGACTTTAGAATGACGGTAAGTGGGGCGGGGCGCTTGTATGTATGCGGCGGCTTTGGGGGGGAGGGGGGCCTTGTATGTATGCGGCGGCGGCCGGGGGAGGGGGCTCTTCTATGTATGCGGCGGCGGCCGGGGGAGGCTCTTCTATGTATGCGGCGGCGGCCGGGGGAGGGCTCTTCTATGTATGCGGCGGCGGCCGGGGGAGGGGCTCTTCCATGTATGCGGCGGCGGCGTGGGGGGGGGGTTGAGCGCTTCGATGTATGCCTCGGCGGGGGGGGTGGGGGCTCTGTATGTGTAGGTGCGCTCCTGTGTGTGTGCGGCGGGGGGGTGCCGGTGAGTGCGGGGAAGTAGGGGGGGGTGCGCGCGTGTGTGTGCCTTCCTGCATGTGTGTGTTCAGGGGACGTGCATGGCGCCGTGCTGGGCGTGCGCGCCCACGAGGTCAAATCTCGGCCAGAAAAAGCTCGTGACAGTCTGCTGTCCACATTCCCCCAAAAGTAACTACATAAGTTGTCTCGCATAGACAGCAAAAGCGTCGCTTTTGCTTTCGTCTAGCGAGACCTAAAAAACAACTTGCAAACATCCAGACCCAACACTAGATGACAGGAGTATGCAAAGCATGTGCTCTACAGGTCACATGCCTCAAACAAACTGTTACGCATCAACGGTGTGGAAAAAAGGGAACTGACTTCAGCACGCCAACGAGTTCATCTTATGGCTCTTATGACGTTCCGCGAAGTGGCGTGTGGAGCCGTTCCATTGTGACGTTCTCATCGGCTTGTGAGAGTAGAGAAGAAACGTTTCTGTGGAATGCTGCATATGGGGGTAATTAAAATGGTGAAGAATCCGCAGGCAGATGTATCCATTAGAAATACAGCTTGCCTCCAATTCCGGAGGGTCTTTGGGTGCATCATGGAGCATTTTCAAGATGATTTCGAATCATGTTTTGATCCGAGACACCAAAGAAGACATTGTGCAGTTCTGTAACGGACATCTGCTTTCTGCAGGTGAGGTGCAGTTTGAAGTCTGCGGTCTTTGGAAGGGTATTTGGTCTAGCACACTGTTGGGGGGAAAAAGTTTTGGAGTAAGGTAACGGACCGCCCAAAGGTCAGGAGCAGGGCTCTGGATCCATGTTGAGGAGCACAGGGGGAAAAAAAGGAACCAAAGTCAGCATGCAGAATTAGTGCCTAAGTAGAACTCCAAGCCATTACTTCAGGAGGCAGGACGAGGCCGCAGGGGAGACTGATGGCACCACCTGTCGCAGAATGCAATTACTGGTAGAAATTTCCATATCTAGTCTGGCACTTGAGTAAAGTCAAAAGGTGAGGAATCCGAAGTTAGGAGTATCCATCAGAAATAGTATAGCACATAGAAAGCATCTATGACCCTATACATTTCGACTACACATACGCACCACCCACCACAATATGCTTACTTCTCTATCACTACGTGATGGGATAATCTTTGGGAAAAGCACACAAAATAAACATATAAAAGGTCTGAGAGTCTGTGCAATTAGTCTACAGAGTGTTAAGGACTGTACAACTACCTGTGATGGGTTATTTATTATATAGTTTAAGAGTAATCTTTTCTAGCAAACATTAAAATAGCCTATTGTGGATGTATACTTCAGTCATCTTCATCTGGATGAATCTTGAGGAACTTAAGGGGCTCATACTCACTGCTTGCGTGGAGAGCATTTCATTAATGCTATGATCGTACTGCTCTGCCAGAATAGCCAACTTCCGGGTCTGCTCTTCCTTCAATCTCTTCAGCAGGGCTTTGTGCTCGCTCTTTGCTGTTGTCTCCAGCAGATGGTTTCTAAAAGCTTTGTACTGCCTGGTCTGGATCTTGCATGTGTCCTGGAACTGCTTCTTAATCTGCAACTCTTTAGACTGCAAAGTGAAGAAGTTAGTGCTATACAGACCGCATACAAGAGGTACACTGAAAATTAAATTTCACATTACATTAAACAGAATTGCAATTTAGTTATTCAACATTTCAATAGGAATATGTTACTTACCATGTAAGCATCTATTTGTAGCATGGAGTGCCGTAGATTCATATGCTTAGCATACTCATGCAATCTAGTGTTGGGCTTGGATGTTTACAACTTGCTTTTCTTCAAAGAAGTCTTTTGAGTCATGAAGTAAAGGTGACTCCTCCTAACATCTGTATAGCGCATGGTCATCGGTTCCATTGTTAGATTGTTTTTGGCTCATAGGGTGAGCTTGGTATAGGAGCAGTAGAGAGATAGTAAAGATAAATATCGAAATATATGGTTGAATAAGAATTAATATTTATGAATACTGTGAACCTGAACCATTAGCTTCCGCGAAGGCGGGTAGGTGCATATGACTCCACGTCAATACACACTACGAATAGTTGCTTACAGAATAACATATTCCATTGCAGCATGCGTTGGCCGTAGATACATATGCTTAGCATTGAATGCAGAGCAGTGTTTCCTAAAAGTGGTGACTAGCGAACGGTTTACGTGTGAAACCTGGGCCGATGATCATGAACGTTACCTGCGCCATCTTGCACGATGGTCCCTTTTTGCGTACACATAGGCCGCAGTCAGTTTGATCGACTGCGACCATTTTGTGTTCTGTTGTTCATCCCTGTTTCACCTGCACTGCACCTGTATAACCTTCTGACCGACTTGGTATGTGTGCTAAGGGTCATAATCTAACGGCCATGCCCACGTTTGATGTTAGCTTAAGAACGACATTCTATTGCCGCCGCAAACCTCTGCATTACTTGTTCCTCCCCATCCCTATGCATGTAACCAAAGATTGTAGATACCAAAAGGTCCCGCACTAACCTGGTTTATTGCGCCCCAAAGAATGCACCTCCCGATGGCCAATGGAACTTGTTTTCCTATCAACAGTAAAGGACGTTAAACCCTGACCAGTCTCACATGTTCCCGACCCTGAGGCAAAGGCCAGCTGCCTGATAAACATCATTTGTCCGACTGTTTATGATTGGGAGGGTACGAGCCAACTTGTCCGAAATGTATGGCACCTTGCCTGGGGCAGGGTACCAAGCCTACATGACACCGCTCAAAGATTGTATTGTCGAAACACTGTACAAAAGTAGCCTGTTGAAGAGTTGAAGTTAGAACACCTCCCTGAGAGAGATCCCGGTGTCTGCGGTAGACGTGCTCTCCTCTAGAGTAAATAAACCTCGTTCTTGCCTTCCAGTTTCCAGCGCCTGGCTCGTTATTTTAATAGAATCAAAAGTGAATTAAAGGTGTTAAGCCAAGCAGCTTCGGGGGTCTCAAAGGGGGCTGCTTTTCATCAATTGGCGTCCCAACGTGGGGCCCATCAGCGACTCGCCGGTCCAAGTAGAAGAGGTCCCAACGACGGAGTGAACAACTAACCGATTGGGGTTAACCTGCCTTGAGAGGACCCTCGTCTGGCTGCCGATCAAACTGAACTTCACCAGCTCCGAGCGGACCTCTCTTTCGAGTGACCTGCGGTCCTGACTGGGACCCTAAAGGATTGCTGTATCGATATCGGAGTGAGAGGGCAACCAGGCGCTGGAAGGGGAAGACTAAGAACTGTCCTTCCGGTCCGGGTAAGGTCGTGAAATACGACAAAATTGACTGTCTGATTGTATTGAAATTGCTTGGTCGAATACTAGTATTCCGTTCTTGAAGTTATTGGTAGTAATTGAGACATTCCCTGCTTGCAAACAACGTAGAATAGGAATATTTCCCTCTTTGCAGACGGCGAAGGGCAGGTAGTGCGGACCTTTGTCCACGGCCTATTGAGATATTTGTATTGACCGCTTGTACATCATGCCTGCCTTTTCAAAATTATTTGATTGTTTTGGACCGGACCGTTTGTTAGAAGTCAGTCATCCAGCACCGCCAGAGGGCACCCCTAACAAGGACATGTATGTTAAATATGGAGTAGCCATCGTTGCTTATAGCAAACTGTGGCACAAATACACTAGGAAGGACCGGGTAAATCAGTGGCCACTATCAGTGGCCACTGACAGGATCTTTTGATCTCGCTAAAATAGAAATAGCGCTCCACAGAAAGAAAGCTACGCTAGCTATGCTTCACAGCTTTGGCCTCTGGCGAAAAGAAGCAACAACGAAAGAAAAGAGACGAAGCCAGGCAGGATAAAGAGATGCGAAAGTCTGCTTACCAGACCTGTAAAAGGTTAGAAGGTGAAATAAAAGAAAGGGAAAACGATAAAAATGAACAAGAATATAAAATATCAGGCCAGTACCCTGTTAGAATGCCTTCAACTCTTTACCCCGAGTTACCGGCTAAGCAGAGAATAAATGATGACCTTTTGTTAGGCCCCCCGATCATCTACATGCCACCTCCTTATGCTCCTATTCATCCCGTAGTACAACGCCAAGCACAGCAAGGTACCAACGGAGACGCCACAACCGTTTCCGCTCCAGTCGAGCCACTTGCACCAAGTGCCTCATCAACAAACACATTAGTAGAAATAGGATCAATAGAAAAAGAGTCGCCCAGGGTCCCACGATTAAGTACGCACGAGCGGGCAAACATTGACAAAAAACCCTCATGGAGAGAAGCGAAACGGAAGAGTATGTGACTGCCATATGCAATTTATATGTCGAGAACCACAAACGATTCTTAATTGTGCGCTTCTGTTACTACGCACCTACTGCCTATGAAAAGAAATATCAGGATGTAGGGCCCTGGAGACTAATGACTCTTTACAGAAAAGTTAACATCGGAGACGAAAACGACAACGATGTGGCAGAACTCTTTTCGTCCACGTTAGAAGTATTCCGCCACCTCATAGAACAAGGGCAGATAGATACAGACAGGACATCGAAGCTAGTAAAACCCCCAGTAGAGAAGCTAGATAACATGATGCCGATAAAGGAAGCAGCCCCGTATTGGGTTCCCCCTAGGGGACAAGGGACTAATGACGACATAAATCATCAGGACGCTAAAGGGAGGGTGGTCTACAATTGGGTGTATCAGCCATGGGACAGACAGGACATCGCGTTGGGGTCCACAATAATGACACTTGCTGACATCGACTTGTTCTTCAGGTTATGTTTACCAGCCGATGTGTGGAAGCAGATTAGGAAGGTAGACCTTACAGAATTGCTCGGTCATACCTGGGAACAACTCAGCACATTAGACAAACAGCGGAATCCTGGTAAAAAACGGTTAAAGCTATATTGGACCTCCCTGACAAAATAGTGCAGAAGGTAAAAACACGGATACCGGAGAAAAAGATAGACTGGTCCATATTAACCGCGTGCCGCCAGAAAGCACAAGAGGATGTCTCCGAGTATTTCTCGAGATTCGAAACAGTGTTCTCTGATTACAGTGGACAGGACATGTCCACTGCAACCGGACACCACTTATTCGTGCAAAATTACGTCAAAGAACTGCTGCCGGAGGTATCCCAGAAATTACAGACTAGCGAAAGTAGTTGGGCAGCATCTAAACCGGCGGCCATTCTCCAAATGGCCCAGTACTATGAACATCAGAAAAACGAGAATGACAGGGCTACAGGAAGGAAAAAGAAGGACTTGAAGGAAAGAGTAATGATAGCTCAACTCCAAGGGGTGAATACAGGGAGGGAACAATATAAGGGAGGATACCATCAGAATGTCGCTAGAGTACAGCCGCCTAGAAATGACTCGTTGACACTATATGTACGACGCCAGGACTTAGGACAGGATCAATGCACATTTTGCAAGGAATATGGACATTGGAAATCCCAATGCCCGGCCTCATCAGCAGCTGGTAGGGGCAGAGGGGCAAGGGAAATAGCAAGTGAACAGAAAGGAAGAGGACGTGGGAGAGGGTACGCAAGTGAAGCAAGAGAAGAAAGGCCAGGAAGAGTGAACGCATTTGACCATCCTAGACAGAACCAGTATCAACAGACAGATTACAACAACGCGTATGACTTTGCATAGGACAGCCAGGAGCAAGGGAGAGATCCAGTCGAGCACTGTGTTGATCAGCAAGGCCCTTATGTTACCGCAAAGGTCCTGGGCACAGAGTCGGCATTTTTGGTAGACACGGGAGCAACACGTAGGGTACTATCCAAACGACTGATTCCAAGGGCACCCTTGTCTGGCTCACATGAGACCTCAATGGGATTTGATGGTACGCCCTCCCCCAACCCTTTGTTCAAACTGATTCCTTTCAACCTTGACAGCAATATCGTTGAAACAACATTTCTCCTCTCTTCCAACACCCCAGACGCCATTATGGGTCTCGACCTTCTGAAGCACTTATATGCGACAATCAGGTGCTCGCCAGATGGAGTGCGTGTCATCCTATATGACAACCACCAGCACCATGGAGACAGCCCTTCCCAGCACATGCATCTCATCTCTGAGACTGACACATCCCTACTGGACACTTTACCATCACACTTATGGGCTAGAGCTGATTCGGACGGAGGACGAATGATGATTGAACCAGTACATGTGACAATACGACAAGACGCAATCCTACCAAAGGTACCACAGTACAGAATCTCACCAGAGGGTGAGAAGGCACTGACGGACATCATACACTCTTTGATTGAGGCAGGGGTGGTAGAGGAAGTAGTGAGCAACGTTTGTAACAGCCCCATACTACCGATAATAAAGAGACAGGGAGAGGGAGATGGAAAAGCCTACCGCTTCATCATTGACCTGCAGGAAGTAAACAAAATTGTAGTACCACAGTACCCAGTAGTTTCCGACATCACTACCATTCTGACCTTAATTCCCTCAACTGCTACCACCTTTACCGTAATCGACCTCAAAAATGCGTTCTTCTCCATACCTATTCACAAAGACAGCCGCTATGTATTCGGATTTACCCTAAATTCTCGCTCATATAGATTTTGTAGAGCGGCCCAGGGGTACACAAAGAGCCCGATCATCTATAGCCAAGCGCTTAAAAGACAGTTGGATGCTATACAATTACCAGACGGTGTGACGCTAATACAATATGTAGATGACATCCTTCTAGCAGCAGACACCACACCATTAGCTGTCACAGCCACCATCAAACTGCTCCATTTTCTTGCCAAGAATGGTCACAAGGTCTCCCAAAAGAAATTACAATTTTGTAAATCACAAGTAACCTATCTAGGCCACCTCTTATCCAAAGAAGGGAGAAAACTCAAACCCGACAGAATACAGACAATCCTAGACACTCCTGTCCCAGAAGTCAGAAGCAGGTCCGTTCCTTGATAGGTCTTACCTCCTTGTGACAACAGTGGCTGCCGAACTTCAGCCTCATCGTCAAACCCCTTCTCTCCCTCCTAGCTAAAGACATCTCCTCACCTCTCCCCTGGACCCCTGAATGCCAAACTGCCTTTATAGAGTTACGTGATGCACTCTGTTCGGCCCCTGTCCTAGGAACCCCAGATTACTCCAAACCATTCTCCCTCTACACACACGAGAAGGAGGGATGTGCATTGTCTATCCTAACGCAATCAATTGGTAACAAGCAGCGCCCTTGTGCATATTTCTCTGCCACCCTCGACCCAGTAGCCAGAGCTCTGCCAGCGTGTTTGCGTGCTGTAGCAGCCGCAGCAGTATCAATACGACAAAGCGAAGGAATAGTGCTCTCCAATCCAATCACTGTGTTAGTACCCCATGCGGTTGACACACTCCTGAACCAGACCAAGACCCAACATTTGACTAGCGCCCGACTGACAGGATATGAGCTGACCTTGCTAGCACCACACATCACCCTGAAACGGTGCACCACCCTCAATCCGGCCACATTGTTACCACTTCCCCCAAAAACGATCCTGGTGTGACTCCACTACACGACTGTGTGACACTGACAGATGAACAGGCAAAGAGTAGAGTAGACCTTAGAGACACTGCCTTTTTAGAACCAGACGGAGAACTGTGGGTGGATGGTTCCTGCTTCAAACTCCCTGACGGCACCACCTCAGCCGCGTACGCGGTCACCACAGCCCGAACCATTCTAGAGACAGCCCGCATTACTCAACGCTCTGCCCAGGCAGCGGAACTCATTGCCCTCACACAAGCTAGTATGCCTTTGGGGTAGTTCACCATTTCGGGATCTTATGGAAGGCGAGAGGGTTCCTGACTTCACATGGTACACCCATCATACACGGAGACTTAGTCTCTGCATTGACAGAAGCAGTCCTCCTCCCCAAGAAGCTAGCGGTGATAAAATGCCAAGCACATAAGAAAGTGACTGACCTTATTGGACAGGGAAACGTGCTAGCTGACGTTACTGCCTGAGCCACGGCAGAAGACAGGACTACGACATGAATGTATGTGACCAGGTCACAAGCCGAACAGTGGACGAATGCTAGAACCACTGTAAGAGACATACAGACGACAGGCACGCAGGACGAACTGACTGAGTGGGAAAGGGTGGGACTGAAGGACGAGGAAGATTGATGGAGAACTAAAGATGGGAATAAATGGCTGTTGCCCAATGCCTACTTAATCCCTATATTGACCATGGCACCTTTACCCGTACACATAGGCTCCTCCCCCATGATTGAACTGATCACCAGAGTGTGGCATAATGCCAAGATAACCGAATCTGCCAAACGCCTAGTGCAACAATGTATAGTCTGCCTACAACACAACCCAAGGAAGGGGACCGTAGTACCACGGGGAGGGTTTGGAGTCCCTGACCACCCCTTTGAAGTCCTACAAATGGATTACATCTAACTAGAAAGGTGCCATGGTCTGAAATATGTCCTAGTGGTTGTGTGCGCTTTTAGCAAATGGGTGGAGGCATACCCCACCCGCGACAATACCGCCTTAGCCACTGCAAAGGTATTGCTCAAAGAATTCTTCCCTCGCTATGGCCTTTGTAGAATTTTATGGAGTGATAACGGCCCCCACTTCGTAGCCGAGGTGATACAGAACATCCTGAGAGGGTTGGAGGTAAAACAGAAGTTTCATGCCGTCTTCCACCCCCAATAAGCGGGCCTGGTAGAAAGACACAATGCAACCTTGAAGCTAAAACTGGCCAAAATAGTTGCCACAACCGGGTTAAAATGGCCCGACGCCCTCCTATTGGCATTGCTATCAATGCGCTCCACCCCAACCAAGCACAGACTAACTCCCTATGAAGTAGTCTTCGGCAGGCCTATGAGCATTTGGGCAGCTCCAAAACCAACCTTGATTAATGATGTCCCGGATATACTAATGTCCATCTATTTGTATAAACTAACGAACGAGCTAACACTTATCCACCAACAGGTGCAGCAAGCCTTGCCAGATGTATCAAGGGGCCCAGGACATGAGAAAGTCCGGTGACCATGTCCTCGTGAAGAACTTCCAGAGGACCAAGAGTCTGGAGCCGAGGTGGACGGGCCCCTGGCAAGTCTTGATCACCATCCGAACTGCCCTTCGAAGGAAGGGAAGCGAAATAGGCTGCATGCCCACCACTGCAAGAAAATCCCTCCGACACTGGCAACCTGCGAAGAGGTGGAGGTGCTCGAGGAAGTTCTATCGAAAGACCGACCAGCTCTGAGCTGCTATCCACAAGAAGACACACTGCAACTCACAGAAGTTCCTGACCCCACGGTGCCGTCCAAGAAGGGGTACAACCTGAGATCAACGAAAGGAGGGTGCTCCGACAACCAGGCCACTCACTGAGTAGAAAACCTCAGATCAGTAGCACAGCCAACGCTACCAGGGTAAAACGCTAGACAAAGTCTGTGGTCCTGCCAGTCACTGAGCCCCCTTGAAGATGATGGAAGATATCGATCACCGGAAGAACAATCGCAAAGCCTCCAAGACCGTCAACTTGCAAGGCACAAAGACAATTGCACTTGCGGCAGCATTTCTCACCTGTCTCCTGCTAATGATCACAGTCTGAATCGTTGGAAGAGAATGCTCCTGCACACAGAACAGTGTTTCCCACCTTGCAACCTACCACCCAGAAAGAACATTATCTGATATCACTGTCGCCTCACCTCCGAGAGCGGCGCAAAGAATTTTGGAACAACTCTTTTGTACATCTGTTGCACCAGCACAGTCTTGCCACTAATGCCACCAACTGTTGGGTCTGTGGACTGCTACCACATGCCACTGAACGATCTATCCCATTCATCCCTTCACCCTTTTCTGTTCATGGATCTTGCCTTGCCTGGATGATGCTCCTCCAAGAAAGTTACAGAGACAATGCCACTTCCGGAGAAACAATTGCTCGTTTCTACACTGAGTTCTGGCTGAACAGAACAGGAAGAACAGCAGCTCCTTTCTGTCCTCACTCCACCAATGCGACATTCCCAATAAATGTCCCTTCCAAAGAGCAAGTGGAGATCCAAGTTTTCAACAATCCTGTCAGAACCACCCTTTCCTACCTCAAGAAAAGAACCGCTGCAACGCTGACCGTGGCCCTGTCTGTGATGAATGTCTCGGGCCTTGTGTGCATCAAAGGCCGTGGGACTAAAAATGTGGGACACAGCACGTGCAATATCACAAGGACTCTGAACACTGCCGACCCTCCAGCATTTGTGGCCTCACCCAACATGTACTTTGTCTGCGGAACCAAGGCCTACACCTGGCTCCCACAGGGCTGGGGAGGCGCATGCTACATCGCCTTTGTCCTACCACCAACCTACACGGCCCCTGCAGAGCATCATCGAGAAAGGCGTTCCAAAGACACTGACCAAGCAGACTGTGCTGCATCACAATTCCTCGACGCAGCGAAAGGACTCGTTCCACTATGGAGACCAATGGCAAACAGCTGAGCCATCAGGCACCTGACTCAGGCAGTTGAATCTGCCCTGAACATCACGGCTGGCATCCTCACCAACAACACTGCCAAGCTTCAGGCAGTCCGTCTGGTGGCCCTACAGAATCGCATGGTCCTGGACGTGGTACTAGCAGACCGTGGAGGAGCATGCTACATCATCGGTGCCAGCTGTTGCACATACGTCCTTGACACTTCACCTTCTGTTTATGAAGCTATTTAACATCTCCACAGACTGTCTTTGGAAATCCATCAAGGAACAGAGACTTGGACACTTGGAAATTGGCTTTGGGGCATCTTAAGGGAGTGGGGTTGGAAGTTATTAATGATCCTCTTGATCCCAGTACTGGCAATATGTGTTTTTTGTTTATGTGTACACTGCATACCGCCTCTGTGTTCCCTTTTTATAAGCACCTTGCGCCCTAAGACTATGGGCACTCAGCTGACAAAAATTAGAGTACTATATGAACAAGAGATACAGGACCTTATGGGGATCGAAATAAACTGACAAGCTGGCTAGTCATGTTCAAAGGGCGGACTGTGAAACCTGGGCCGATAACCATGAACATTACCTGCACCATCTTGCCCGATGATCCCTTTTTCCATCATGCATCCATCCACCCATCCATCATGCATCCACCCATCCATCACCCATCCATCCACCACCCACACACCACCAGCCCCGCACCCCTTCCCAGCTTGCTTTTTTTGAAAGCAGAATTCAACCTCTTGGCACAGACAAAGCAGGCTTAAGCGTTCAGAACGCACAATTAGTTAAATCAGAAATCCACCTTTTGTCATGCATAATTAGTTAACATTTGATGTCATGCATAATTAGTTTACATTTCATCGTCCGTAGCGTATTTCATTTTGAAATCAGAATTCCACCTTGCGTATTTCATCGTCCGTAAATTCAACCTCTTGGCATATTTAAATTTTAAATCATTGCACCTTGCGTATTTCATCGTCCGTAAATTCAACCTCTTGGCATATTTAATTTTTAAATCAGAAATCCACCTCTTGTTGCATTTTGTTTACCTCTCATGTGGTATTTTGTTTTGTTTACATTTCATGTCATGCATAATTCATTTCGAAATCAGATTTCTTTCATCGTCCGTAGCTTGTCATGCATAATTAGTTTACAGCGTATTTTATTTTGTTTATATTTCATGTGGTATTTCATTTTGTTTACAGTTCATGTCATGCATAATTCATTTCATGTCATGCATAATTCATTTCGAAATCAGAATTCCACCTAGCGTATTTCATCGTCCGTAGCGTTGTAATCGCATGCGATGTTAATGGCATTGCGCCGTTGTCGCATGCGTAGTGAATGCATGCGATGCCATCATTTCTGCGATGTAAAAGTTGCGGTGCGATGGCACCACGATGTGTTGACATCGATGTCATGGGTGTTTCCCGTGAACCATGCTTACTGAGCCCATGTTGGGGTAGATTAGAATTTGTGTGGGGGATGTTTGCGTTAGCTTCTGAACCACATAAGGAATGAGTGGGAGAGGAGGAAAAGCATACACAAATATCTCTGACTAGTTGATCCATAAGGCATTGGCTTTGGATTGCGGGTGAGGAAACCTTGAGACAAAGCTTTGGTATTTTGCTTTCTGAAGTGTGGTAAAGAGGTCTATTTCCAGGACTCCTCACCATTGGAAGTATGAGTGGAGTAGTGCAGTAATGATTTTCCACTCATACTCGCTCCTGCATTCTGCTGAGCATATTTGTGAAGTCGCTGCCCAATCCAGGTAGGTATTCTTCGATGAGGTGACTACCGTAGGTGCTCTGCTATGCGGGAGAACGCTATGTAATGTGTGCCCTCCCTGATTTTTAATGTAGCACACAGCGTTCATGTTGTCTTTATGAACTAGCACTACTTTGTAGCGAAGATGCTGTTGAAAGGTTTTGAGAGCTAACTGAATTATAGAAGCTCTAGGTGACTGATGTGTAGAAATTTCTTCAGTGAGATGCTGCATATGTGCTCCCCCCCCCATCCTTGTAAGTTGGCGTCTGTTGTAATGATGACCTGCGGGATAGGGGATTTGAAAGGCAGACCTTGCAACAAATTGTTGCTGACCCACCAAAGCAGAGAGCAAGGAGTCGCTGGCCCTATCAACACTAGATCTTCTATATGCCCCTTCGCTTGGGACCATTGAGACTGTAGGCATTGCTGTAGAGGGTGCATGTGCAGTTGTGCATATGGCACTATGGAGATACATGAGGCCATCATGCCCAAGAGGCTCATTACTGTTGTGACTGCTATGTGACGATTTGGATGAAAAAGAGACAAAGAAAGTTGTACCTTTAGTGCTCTTGCAGGATTGGGATAGGATTTTGCTGTGGTAGAGTTTGGGTTTTTCTGAGAAACGGCTGCATTTGTAAGGGTTGTAGGTGGGATTTTGTAATATTGAGTGTAAATCCCAGCTTTTCTAGCAGTTTGATAACCTTTAGTGTCCAGCAAATATTGTTGGTTTGCACTCTTGATCAGCCAATTGTCCAGGTATAGGAACATGTGTGTACCATAGTGAAGCACTTTGTGAATGCCCTTGGTGCAGTAGTTACTCTGAATGGTAAACAGTTTGAACTGATAATGGTAACCACTTACTTGAAAACAGATGTAGTGCTGATGGGCTGGATGTATTGGTATTTAAAAATCGGCCTCTTTGAGATTAATGGCGGTCATGAATTCTCCTTGCTGTTACAAGTGCACACAGATTAACAAATGGAGAGGCCACAAAAGAAATATGTTCAGAGGAGGACCCATAAAAGTGCCAGAAGGTATAACTCAAAACCCTACGAGAAACCCATAGTATACCATGACTATGGAGGAGAAAGAAGAACAATACTTACTTACCTGTTATCTGTGGTTCTCCAGTATTGGTGTCTTTCATAGATTCACATGCCTGAATCATTCCCCTTCGTCGAAGTGGGAGTCCCACGGTACATAAAAAAGCAATAATTATGCACATAATAACCAAAAACCGTGGTAACATAAAACCAGGAAGTAGCCCAAAGCTACAAGGAAAAAACGTCCACATCTATGACTATCCTAGTCATTATACATAGTCCAAACTGCAGCCAATCAGGTGACAGCACCCACCAGAATGTTCTCCTCAGAGGCTCAGGCACTCAGATTTTCTCGCATAAGAGAGTAACCAAGAGATAAGAGCATAAACAGCCTCTGAGTGGAGGTGGGCGGGTTGCATGTGAATTTATGAAATACATTAATACTGGAGAACCACAGATTACAGGTAAGTAACTATTGTTCTTCTTTAGTATTGGGGTGTCTTTCATAGATTTACATGCCTGAATCAGAGTAGATAGCAGTATCCAAATAATGCTTGGAAGACGCTATTTGTAACAAACATATGTATACAAAACATTATGCAATAACACACTAATAATGCTACAATTATGCATACATACATGTATGCTTGCAAATACAGGGCAATGTTATTATATGAATATATATATACCAACACAGTCCTGAATCCTCGGACGCCTGAGACAGGTACAGACCACAAACGACCTCCAAACGTTCAATTAGTGCATGAATCTTTTATTCCATAATGGCGTTCGTCACAGGCAGCCTTGATCATATATATATATATATATAAATATTTTTTTATTGAGTATTTTTTACATATATACATATACAACATACGACAGATAACATATACACTTCATGGCGATTGTACGTGCAGGGATGAAAGCCCGTGCGTCATAGTGTTTTGTTGTCGAGACTTCAGTTCGAAACATGAACTTGAGCATCCCTGCCCTTCATCCGACCGATATGTCCTGATATCTTGGATTTTGTTAGGGTTGTTCTTATTTTGAGGAAGTTCTAGAGTTCTATATCTGGTAGGTTATGTTGTGTTTTTAGCATGCTGAAGGTGAAGGGGCTTCCCCCTTCCTCCAGCTGTGCTGGGTATGAGATCCCTACTCTTTTCCAAGAGACTATGTCTAGGGGTTTCCTTCTATATTTAATTCTAGAGTTTGCCCATAATGATTCCCAGTTAGAGTTTTTAACGCTGTGTTGCAATTTGCGATCTACCACAAGCAGGGTTTGTCTGGTGTTTTTAAGTATTAGGCTATTTTTAAGTGCCTGTTTGTTTGCGGTGAGAAGTGTTATTGGTTCGGTGTAGTTTAGTATGGCTTTCTCAATCTCGAGCCAGACCGGCTTGTAGTCTTGGTTAGGCAGGACCCAGTAAACTCCCTGTCTCACTATAAATGCCGTTTGAAATGTTCTGTGTAGGAGAGTAGGTTCTGCTTCCTATGGTCACCCCCACTTTTTGCTTTTGCTTCTCTGGTTTTCGACTTAGATGTGGCTGTAGGCGTGCTAATCAGACCCACAGCCCAGATGCACTCTCTCTAAATTTACACCATGTGCTCTAGGTACATCCACAATTAGGAATTGGTTCACCTTATCAGCCCCTGTACAAGTGTACCGTAGGTGCCCAGGGCATATGTGTAACCAAGGCCTACCAGGGGCTACAGCATGTATTATGCCACCCCTGGCTGGCCACTCAAATAGACACAACTGGCTGATCACTCAGCTGGGGCAAGGCTGTGTAATCACCCCTTGCTTAGGTATAGTATTCCTATATCTACCCTTATATATAGACACACAGTAACCTATAAGTCACTCCTATGGCAGGCCTTAACAATCCTGGAGGCAGAGTGCTTGGTTATGTGTGAGATGGTGCTCTAGCATGAGCTGAGCCTGTCTGCAGCTTTCGGAACCATGTCCTTATAGCTGTTCTATGATATTGCTATACCATATACTCTTAAGTGCATTATGAACCTTGCGGTTAAATGCTAACTTTGGTTTGGCTTTATCCAAACATGTCGTGTAAAGTGTCATATGCTTTGGAATACTACCCCCTCGCCAATTCTGGCGATGGGGGTAGCATTCCACCCTTCTAGAGGGAGAAGACATGTTGTTGCTGACTATCCCGGTTAAAGTTAACCAGAGCCCCAGCATCACAAAATGGACGCTGCTGCCACCGACACAAGTCTGACCTACTGCTGCTGGGAGTCCTTCCAGTCACGGAGGTTTGGACAATAGGTTTCCTGCCTGGAGAGGTGCGCGCACCACCCCAGACAGGACTTTGTGTATTGGGACAGGGAGGGCTGAATAGAATGAAACACTGCCTGAAGCACACTAGGTGCTCCATGCATACCCCAGTTCAAACCGGTTGCTGGGGCACTCCAGCCCCAGCTCTGGCGCGAAACTGGACAAAGGAGAGGGGGTGTAACCACCCCCCTTCCTGGTCCCACCCAGAGGAGGGACCTAGAAAGTAATCCAGCCCCTTTTAGTTGTATAAAGGTAGGAGCTGAGACTTTAGATTAATCCTGAACCAAAACTTGACACGAAACTCTGGACCTTCGACATTCTGCTAAAGCTGAAGACTGAAGAATCTCCCTTGTGGCCAAGGAGTGACCACCCTGGGTAACCAGGCACCACCCAGCAAATCAACGGCTTGCTTTGTCGACGTTCCCGTAGGAACCCGAGCACAGAGCCTGACTAGACCCAGACTTCCAGACCTCTCTGACACTCTCTTCACAACTGCAGCATAGCTGGGATCCGTGGAGGCGACGAGACACGTGGGACCAGATATCTTGGAAAGCCTGTAACTTGCTAACTGTGCAGCGCCTGAGGCATCCTCGAAGCTGTGCCCTGGGGATTGAGAAACCCCGAACCCGAGCTCCACCTGCACCGAAGATCAGCCCTCCACGAGTTCTGCGTGGGGCCCTTCTGCTTGTGTTCTGCTCGCGCGTTGTCCGGTTGCTGGCCCGTTGGCTAGTAGCCTCTGTGATGACAATCCTTTTGAATCACATCGCTGGTCTGGTTGCTCCAGACTGGCCCTTGCTTCCCTGCAAAGGTGAAGCCCCTCAGACCTTGCTGGTCTGCACCAGAAGCCTTTGTTGTATCCTGCGTGGGTTGCCTTTGCCAAGGCTTGTTGACTCCAATCCGGAAGTCAACCCCTCCATTTGCGAGATCCTTCGTGGGACAGTTCTTCTCAAGCACCTGGTCGTTGTCGACGCCTCCTGGTCCACGTGGCTGCCAAGACAAGCTTCAAGACAGCACCTGATTGCTCCTCGACGTCGTCTGGTTCCTTCCTGGTTCCACCCGGTCACTGGCTAGTGACCCAGACTCTGTCCCCTCTACTTTCAGGTCCTCTTCATCCTCGATCCACCCGGACATCTTCCTCCTGGTCGCCTGCAGCATCTTTCTTCGAGGCTCCATAGGCCTCAACGACGAAACCAGACACATCTTCACACCTATGCACCCGCCGTCCGTGGGTGAGGTAACGAGAGTACTTCGGTGCTCCCAAGGGTATTGACTATCCAAGTGTCTAAGTCTCTAGTTGTTTCCTCCTAGCTAAACCGGAAGTGTCCTAAATCCTTCTAAATCTAACTTCCCATTGACTTTGCATTGACTCACGCGTGTGTGTAAGACACTGCACGCGCCGCCTGTCGGCCTCCTACTCCTAAACTATTGTTCAAATAGTGTAGCCCTAGCGATTCCCTAGCCCCTTCCTTTTCTCGTGACGTGGTACTTATACCACTTTTTAATATATGGTTTGCTTCGCCCCTAGGGCCTAACCGTAAATTGTGCAACTTAACGTATTCTGACTAAGTATCTTGTTATGTGCTTTGGCCTCTGATCTCATAAAGAGTTCAGAGGAGTGTGTTAGTAAATAAATACATATATATTTTATATATATCCTGTGTGGTGTCCTTTCATTTGATATTCAAGGGGTTACATATGGTAAAACATCTGGCTTTACACGCCCTCAAGAGTCTTTTAGCCTAAGACTGTTCTGTCCACGCTACCACTAGGATAGCTGGTTTATAAGGTTGACTTACAACCATCACCATAAGGGTTGTTTGGACTGGTGCAAGGTGATCACTAGAATAGTGAACACCATATACCAGGCCAACTTCTCACATTCTGAAGTCTGCCAGATTTAGACCACCTAGTTTTTTCCCTAGCCTTAGTTTTTTCAGGCTTATTCTTGGTTTTTTGTCTTGCCAAAGGAATTTGTTTTACGGAGGAAGTCATCTGTAAGGGTGAGGGGGATCATTCCCGCCAGGTAGTTGATCACCTGGGTGATCATCATCTTTATTGTACCTATACTCGCGGTGCTTATGCCCTTCTTCGAACTGAACACCTCTCTGATACATCCCCCACTCCCTCCCCCACTAGCCTTTCCAACAGGATCTCAATCAACCTCCCCTCACCTGTCCCCACCTACACCTCCCACTCGCCTCGTGCGACAACACCGCAGAGGGAGAATTCGCCATTAGGGGGCTTCCCTCACCCCTCCCGCACACCGGCCCAGATCTCCCGCCAGCCTGCCCTACTGACCAACCCTCCTCCTCCCCCCTTCATGCGAACCTTGAGCCACACTCTGATCCTGCCTCCAAACTCGGGGCAATTAACCTTGAACTGCTAACTCTCAAAACTGCCACACAAACTCATTTTGGCCACCGAAGAGCTAGCCCTTGATCTCTCTCCCAACATGTTCATTCTCGAGATCCCCCATCGCTCTTCGACCATGCCAACACTTGAGAGCCCACAGACGATCCCCCCGAATCCCTCCACCCAAAATTCCAACACCACCCCCTACCCTAACGCCCCTTCTAGAACAGTCAGATACTTTAATCCTTATCCAGAACCTGATATTCGCTCCCTCCTCCTCGAATACACCTCCCCCTCTTCGAATATCTCTAGCCCTGCTGTATGCTCCCGTACAGCCCCACTAATTGCACCTAAATCAACACTCACTAACCATGATACTGCGGATCCCATACGATCCATCACCCCTAACCCCCTTAGAGCGCCCAGACCCAATGCCAACGCCATAAACTTCAGTAACCTTCTGCAGATCCCCACTTCATAACCTGCACCCACTGACGCCATGCACAAATCACACCTGAAATGCATGCTACTTAACTGCAAATCAGCGGTGAAACATGCCACTGACCTTGCCGATCTTATCCTAGCCCAAAATTTGGACCTCCTTATACTCACAGAAACATGGCTCGACGACTCCTCTGGCCCTATGCTTGACCTATTAGTCCCTCCTAGTCACATCATTATCAGACTCGACCGAGTTAAGAAACTAGGAGGTGGCATTGCTTGTATCTTCCGCAACTCTCTCACAGCAAAACAATCCCACTCAGCTAATCTCTCCTCTTGTCAATACCTTTCCATAGATATCACCAGCACACACAGAGCCTTCACATCTTCTATCACCCCCAGGTGATAACTTCCAACTAATCGAACAAGTTATGGAAACCATCTCCTCCAACATGGGGCGTCCCTCCCCCCAGATCTTCCTAGTTCACTTCAATCTCCGCTGGAATAATCAATCCCCTTGATCAGGTTGCTACAACCCTTACAAACTTCCTTACCGACCTTTCTTTCACTCAATTTTGCGACAGCCCCACTCACAACCTAGGCTCAACACTGGATCTCATCATCTCCAACCTCAACTCCATTGTTCTCGAATACATTCTCCCCTGTGACTGATCTGACCATCACTTTATCAACTTCCTGATTCCGGAAAGGTGGAACCACAAATCTGCGCAACCACTCAAACTTAAACACTGGAAAAGACGGCTCCATAACACTAGCGTTAATGAGCTCATAGATCGCTGCAATCTCTCGCTTTCGCCTCCATTTAACATGTCTGACGTCCATGGCTTCACCGACCACTATTACAACGCCATGCTATCTGTCCTGAATGATACGGCCCCTCTTCAACTAAAAAGAATATCCATAAAAGACTCCAAACCTTGGTTCAATGAAAGTCTAAATGAGGTCCGACGCAATCTCAGACTAGCTGAATCCACGGATCGGCTATACGCTCTAAGATCCCAAAGAAGCAGATACAACAAACTTATTAAAACGGTGAAAGCCAATTTCTTCAAGCACCAACTTGACTCAGCCAAAAACCGCCTGAAACGTCTTTTTGAGCTCATTAAATCACAATCCAACAACACCTCCACCCAATCTCAGCACACCACTCTCCCACAACCAAACTGTGATGCGATGGCTGAATTCTTCCTTGTAAAGATGAATAAAATCGAATCAGACCTTAGGTCTGTTGCACTCACCCTCTCTCCCTCGCCTGATACCGAGGTCTCCACACCCTTGCCTCTGGATGTCTCACTCAAAAACAATGCCACTTGGTCTCATTTCACTCCCCTCAATGACAGCACCATCCTCAACATTTTCTCTACCCTTAAACCCTCAAATCACTTCAATGACCCTCTCCCCGCTAACTTCTTTAAAAAAGTGATAGGCTCGCTAGCACCTCTTTGATCAAAAATCATCAACGCCTCACTTCTTCAAGGTGAGATCCCGAACTGTCTGAAGGCAGGCCTAGTGCTACCGATTCTAAAAAAACCCTTGGCTGACCCTACTGACCTGAACAACTACTGCCCAATCACAAACATAACGACCCTGGCGAAACGTCTGAAGAAATGCGTTCACGAACAACTACGCAAACACATTGAGCAATTACAGCTTCTCGACCAATTCCAATCCGGTTTCCGCACTGGGCACAGCACTGAAACGGGCATCACACACATTGTGGACGATGCTCTCACTTTACTTGACCAAAATGAAACCTGCCTTTTAATCCTACTCGATCTATCATCGGCTTTTGACACTGTCAAACATGACAATTTACTCTTCCTTTTAGAACGCAGAATGGGGCTCTCTGGCACGGTCCTTAAATGGTTTGCCTCTTTCCTCAACAACTGATCACAAAGGGTTAAACGCAACCAGTCTCTCTCCAACCCGAGTCCCTGCACTCTGGGTGTTCCCCAGGGCTCCTCCCTCTCCCCCACTCTCTTCAACCTCTTCCTTGAACCACTGACTGTTATCCTTAAAGACTTCAACATCCAATATCACATGTATGCAGACGACACCCAACTATACATGAAAATTTCCTCCCTTGATGAAATCAAATCTCTCAATGGAACCCTTCTCTAAACCCTTAACTGGCTTACCTCCAACCATCTCAAATTAAACGCCCTCATTTCACCCTCTAAGAAAACCCCCCACTGTTTTGATATTTCTCGGTAACCTCACCGCCCTCAACTGCACTCCGCACATCGTCAACTCCACTAAATCACTGGGAGTTGTGCTAGACAAAAAACATGCAAGATCATATCAGATCATCAACCAAAGGAGCGAACTTTCAACTCTGCATCCTAAGGAAACTCAAACCCCTATCTTCCCCAGGATGACTTTAAATCGGCAGTGCAAGCACTTGTCATTTCCAGACTAGAATACGGCAATGCGACTCTTTGGGATATGCCTAAAAATCAGCTTAGCACCCATCAGAGCATCTCTAAATCTAAATCACATCTCTCCGGACCTCAAATCGCTCAATTGGCTTCCCTTTGAAGCCAGGATACAACTTAAGATCGCTTGTTTGCCCCATAGAGCATTACATTTCAACACCCCTATCTACCTGACAAACAAACTGGATCTTTCGGGTGGCTCCAGATCCACAAGGAGTACTGGCACTCTGCTGCTCAAGCCCAGAAATTTAAGAAGCTTAAAACGTACAAATGTTCATTCTCTGGCATCGCCCCGAGAATCTGTAACTCCCTCCCAGTGGATACAAGATGAATTCCCTCTACTCTTGCCTTCAAAAGGGAAGTCAAAAATCTACTTTTGAACAAACTGCTCTAATGTACTATGTGCTGAACTGAACTTGCTGCTGGGCTCATATTGCCTCCAATTGATTGTTCATTTTAACTTTATGTCTGATTGGCTCCTTATGTACACTGTCCTCCCTTTTCGCTATCAGCCTCCTGCTTCCTTTCCTGACCAATCTCTGCGCGCCCCGGTTGTGTATCGTCTAACTGTTTCCATGATTTCTCTCTCCTACTTATTCTCCTTTGTCTACCTATACCCATGTAAAGCGCTTGGATACCCTCCGGGGTCATGTTCGCACTATACAAAACTTTAAATAAATAAATAAGCCTCCAGGAGTCTTTTACCTTTTCTAGGGTTAGTTTCTCGTTTTGGTCGAGTGTCGCTTTAAGGTTTATGCCGAATTGGATCCCTAAGTAGTTGATGAACCCGGGCTGCCAGGCTAATGCTGAGTTGTCTAATACTCCTCTGGAAGTGTGGATGTTAAGAGGCATACATTCCGATTTGTCTCTATTCAGTTCATAGCCAGCGTGGACCGAGTATTTCTCTATGGTGTCCATAAGAGATGTGATAGAGGATTTGGGGTTTTCTATTATTAGGAGTATATCATCCGCATAGGCAGCTAGTTTTGCTGTGGTACCGTTTACGTTGATTCCTACAATATCTCTATTGGCAGTAATATCTCTGATTAAGGGTTCCAGCGCCAGTAGAAACAGCGCAGGTGACAGGGGGCACCCCTGTCTTGTCCCCCGCTGAAGTGTGAACTGTTCTGAGACTGTCCCATTGATGGCTATCTGCGCGGACGGGTTTGCGTATAGTGCCCTCACCTTCGTCACATACTTGTCTCCCAGGTTATAGGCTAGCATGCACTGCTCCAGAAAGTGCCAGGATACTCTGTCGAACGCTTTCTCTGCGTCTAGCGTGATTGCCACTGCCGGCTTGACGGACTTGGCTGAATGTTCTAGGACATGGCATAGGAGCCTTGTGTTATCATGAGACATGCGTGTCTTCATGAAGCCTACTTGGGCGTTGCTTATTAGTTGCGGGAGGACTGTGTTGAGCCTTACTGCTAGGATTTTGGCATATATCTTGCAGCCTAGGTTGATGAGTGAGATGGCCTGTAATTTTGGGGTTGTTGAGTGTCTTTGCCTTCTTTGGGGATAACTATTTTGTTTGCCTCTGTCATGGTTTTTGACACCACACCCTCCCCTCGCAGTGATTAAAGACCTTTTTCATGGTTGGGAGCAGTTGTGTTCGAAAGTTCTTATAGAAGGAAGCTGTGTAGCCATCCGGCCCCGGCGCCTTGTTGTTTTTAAGGGATTTGATTGCTGCCTCAACTTCTTCCGTGCTAATCTCCCGCCCAAGTTTCAGAGTCTCCTCGCAGTCTATTTTGGGGAGGATTAGTGTGTTCAGGTAATCCGCGCAGCCCTCCTGGTTCAATGTGTTGTCTCTTTTATAGAGCTCATGGTAGAACTCGCTGAATGTGCGTAAGATGTCCTTATGTTGAGTATGTGTGTTGTGTGTGTCAGTGATTGAAGAGACTGTGTGTTGTCTCTGTGTTTCAGGTATGACGCTAAGAGTTTCCCTGCTTTGTTTGCCTCGCATAGGTTAATCTGTCTGTACCTGTTCATCCACAGGCCAGCCCTTTTGCTCACGATTTTGTTGAATTCGTATTTTTTTTCATCAGCTCGTTTAAGTTGATGTGGTTCCTAGTGTCATTGATGTGTTGAGTTTCTAGCCTTTTGATGTCTTTTTCTAGTTGGTCTAAGTGTGCCTTGGCTTTCTTGTTCCGTTGCGCTTTGATATCTATTAGTGTCCCCCTGACTGTTGCTTTGAGCGCATCCACAAGGTCTTGAGGTCTATACCTGGCGTGTCATTGTCTCTAATGTAATTAGTAATCGCTTGTTCTATTTTGGTCTTGTCTTATTGGTTTGTCATGACATCATTATTAAGTCTCCACCTTCGGGTGGGGTTATCGATGTGCTGTCCCGTTAATTGTAGTGAGATGCATGAGTGATCCGAGATTGTTCTGGCCGCTATCTCCGCATGTTCGATTAGGTGTGTGTGTGATCCCGAGATTAGGATGTAATCAATTCTACTGTAGGAGTTGTGCGGGTTGGAGTAAAAGTCGTCGTCTCTGGTGTCTGGTGTTGTAGTCGCCACGGATCCTTCAAGTTAAATCTAGTGCATATGTTTTTTAGAATGCTGTGTGAGGCTGGTGGGCGTGTGTGGGTCTGTGATTGTCTGTCTAGGGTGTAGTCTAATGCAAGGTTAAAGTCCCCAGCTAACACTATCATGTCATTTTGGTTGTTTGCTTCCAGTCTCCTAGCTACATCTTCCCAGTATGCGGTGTCATCTGTGTTTGGGGCGTATGTGTTCACAACCAGGAAGGATTCGGCCCCTCTTTTCATACGTGTTATTAGTAGCCTCCCTGCTTCGTCATGGTGTTGATCTACAATGGTGATCTTTGAGTTCATATTTATCAGCGTGACCACTCCTCGCTTCTTCCCTAATGCTGGTGAGCAGGCTGTCTCCCCTATCAATCTCGCCCTGACTCTAGCTGCGTCCTCCAGGGATAGCTTGGTTTCTTGTAAGAGTATGACGTCACCCATGGTCTTGGCTAGGTAGTCTAGGATCTTTTTCCTCTTGACCGGGTGGTTGAGGCCCCCGACATTGAGTGATACGAACTTCAGGTTTGCTAGGAGGGCCTGGTTGTTATTCTGTGTCATGGCTTATAATGTGTGGGCTTAACGTTTCTTCTCCCTCTCCCTCCTGTGGGGGCTTTCGTAGGTGCTCTTTTGTTTCCGGCTTTCTCCCCCTATGCCTGTGCTCATGTTTTTCGGTCTGCAAGTAGCGCACTTGGAGTGGAAAGTTCTTGAGGTATCGGGATGTGTCAGAATAGGTATGGGAACTAGATAGCACAAACAAGACTGACTAGACGAACAAGCCCAACGGAAGACAAGACAATCAACATGTAACACACACGCCCCTCCCCCCACCCCTCCCTGAGCTAAGCCATAAAGTTTGAGACGTGCGATGGCAATGTCCCCACTCCGCCCCCTCAGGATGCATAGGTTCGATAAAGTGAGTATACTTCCCGTTAAATTTACATTTAGTGGTTTAAACACGTTCACCTTTTCAAGTCCCTGATATTGTAGTTAAAGCATAACCTATGTTTCTACAAGTTTTTTCCCTTCATTCCTCTTTTCCCGTCCCCTCGGGTGATCTCCCCTTGTGTCACCAGAAAGGATATCTGTAGTTCCTTGATATCTTTGGTCCACCTCAGAGGGCCTTTGTCTTTGTTCATAGTTCCTTTTTTGCGGTCTCTCTCCTCCTGGTGATTTGTGATGCGCAGCTTTTTCGCCCTTCTACTTCTGTGTTGATGATGAGGTAGGTGTTGCAACAGTCTCTGAGGTAGGTGTTGGTCCTTGGATGCGTTCTATTTGTTGCTGCCTGAGGTATGTCTCTTTTCTGTTCTTGCAAGTGAGGTTACTATCCCTGTTTTTGATTTCTCCTGGTTATTCAACCCTTAGTTCTGGTGATGCACTTCTCTTGCTCGTGCCACCTTGTGCGGTTTCCATTTCTTGCTGTGGAGGACCTTGTAGGAACCTTGACAGCTCTGCCAGGTCTTCAAAGCCTCTGGGCCACGAATCCTTTCCTTATGTCCACTGTAGGTTTTGAGTAGTCCTGCGCGAGGATTATCTTTTGGCCGTGCCAAAGCACATTTTGATCTTTCCGGGCAACTCCAAAGATCGCTTCCGTGTGGTTTGAACGGAGCGGTTTACATATTATCGGCCTTGGACCCGCTCTGTTAGTGGTTCTTAGGGCCGGCATTCTATATGCCTTATCCAATTCAAAGGGGTTATCGAATTTGATGTTTGTGATTTTTGGAATTAGCTCTTGAATCAGTGTCACGCAGGAGCCTGTTTTGTCTTCTTCGCCTTCTGGGACACCTAGGATTCTGATGTTCCCCCTTCTGTTGCGATCATCCAGCTACGCCGTGTGTCTCAGGAGGGTAGCTGTTGTCTTTGTTAGCGCTAAGATAGTTTTATTGGCCTGTTTGTCTCCATCCTCTATATCACTCACCCTCTGTTCAACCTCCGTCAGTCTGTTGTTGGCCGCGTGTATATCTGCTCTAACGGCTGCTAGTTCCAGTTTGCATCCATCGTCTGCTTTGTTGATTTAGCCAGATCGTGGACCTCTGCTATTTTTTTCAGTATTGTGTCTAATGTGCTGTTGATGGCTGGTTTGTGCTTGATTGGCGATTCCGTTAGGGAGTCCGCTCTGTTTTTCTTTGATTATTTCACAAGTTACTACATGTGTAACGATATATCTGTAAGAGACATTAGTTAGTGATAGATTCCTTACCTTAGAATACCTTAGCATATCCCAGGCGTCAGACTGGATCCGGAAACTTTTGCGTAGCAATACCCCTGCGCGTCGGTAGGCGTCGTCCACGGCTCCGCGTCCGTCGTCGGTGTTGTTAGCGCCGGAATGATGTCGCCGGTGTACTTAGACGCCGCCCTTGCGCGCTGACGTCAGTTCTGATACACAGCTTTTCCGCACCCAGATACGCAGAGCCATGATAGAACCAACACTGGTGCCATGAAACTAGGGCCATGAAAGGGGATGACCTTAACCCTAGATAACGGTTCGCATAACGGGGAGGATGGGTGGGTTGGTAAGGAATCTATCACTAACTAATGTCTCTTACAGATATATCGTTACACAAGTAGTAACTTGTGCATCTGAAAGAGACACGTTAGTGATAGATTCCTTACCTTAGAATAGATACCCCAGCAATACCAACCCCGGTGGTGGGTCTGCGAACCAATAATCACACCAGAAAGTCCTGGAGGACGGAACGGCCAAAGAAGCCATCCCTCCGGACTTGACTGTCCAGGCAGTAGTTTCTCGCGAACGTGTGCAGCGAGGCCCATGTAGCTGCCTGACAAATGTCCTGCAAGGGGACTCCTCGGCCCAGGGCAGTAGTAGTCACCGTGGACCGAGTGGAGTGGGCCCTCAGCCCAACAGGAGGTTCCTTTTTAGCCAAGGAGTAACACGCCTGGATGCACAATACGATCCACCGAGAGATGGTCCGCTTGTGCACCGCCCGTCCTTTCGTAGCACCCACGTAACCAACAAAGAGTTGGTCATCCACCCGGAACTGGCGTGTGCGATCCAGATAGTAAGAGAGCGCACGTTTTGGGTCCAGATGGTGGAGCCTCTCTTCCTCTTTCGAGGGATGCGGAGGCGGAAAGAAGGTGGGTAAGGTGATGGAATCCCCGATGTGGAAGGCTGTGACTACCTTGGGCAGGAAAGAGGGCCTTGTCCGCAACACAACCTTGTCCGGATGGACAAAAAGGAAAGGAGGTTTGGAAGAAAGAGCCTGGAGCTCACTCACTCACCTGGCAGAAGTGATGGCAACCAGGAAAGCAGTCTTCCGAGTAAGAAGGCGGAGAGGACAGTTATGAAGTGGCTCAAAGGAAGCGCACATCAGATAAATAAGTACAAGGTTCAAGTCCCACTGAGGCATCACGAAAGGAACAGGAGGGAACATGTGTGTGATGCCCTTCAAAAACATATTTACAATAGGGGACTTGAGCAAAGATGGCTGATCAGGTAGCCTTAAGAAGGCGAAAAAGGGCAGAAAGGTAGCCCTTGATAGTGCCCAGAGCAGAGCCCTGCTGGGCCAGAAAAAGAAGGAAGAGGAGAACCTCAGAAAGGGGGGCAGAGAGTGGATCCACAGCCTTTGCTGTGCACCATGCCACAAATCTGTTCCACCTGCAGGCGTATACCGACTTTGTGGAGGGACTCCTGGCTGCCAGAATGAC
The DNA here is from genome assembly GCF_964261635.1 of Lissotriton helveticus. Lineage (NCBI taxonomy): Eukaryota > Metazoa > Chordata > Amphibia > Caudata > Salamandridae > Lissotriton > Lissotriton helveticus. Next base: position 358,173,409 of record NC_136061.1, read on the forward strand.
ATTACAGACTTCAGGAGGCAAGTCAAATGGCCTCAACTGTCGCCGCTCAATCTCCAAGCTTGGAGGTGGAGACTGGACAGGTTCGGGTGGAGGACCGTCCCCTGCTGCTGCGACAGAAGGTCCTCCTGAAGAGGCAGACGAATCGGTGGATCGACAGACATGCTGAGTAGCTCTGGATACTAAAATCTTCGTGCCCAGTCCGGAGCCACAAGGATAACCTGGGCCCGGTCGCGCCTGATCTTCTTCAGCACTCTGGGCAGAAGGGGTATAGGCGGAAAGGCGTACAATAGACCGCAACTCCACTGGCGACGAAAAGCGTCTCCGAGCGAGTGCCGCCTTGGAAATTCCAACGCGCAGAACTGATGACATTGCGCGTTCTCTTCTGTGGCGAATTGATCTAACCAAGGCTCTCCCCACTGCTGAAAGAGGCCTTGTGCCACGTCCGAGTTCAGACGCCATTCGTGATCCATCATGCACCGACGGCTGAGTTAGTCCGCCCTGGCGTTCAGAGAACCTGCCAGGTGTTGAACCACCAGGGTCACGCCCTGATGTTCCAGCCACTGCCAGAGGCGCAGGCCTCCTGGCAGAGGGTCCACGACCCCACCCAGTTTGTTTCAGTACCACATGGCGGTGGTGTTGTCCGTGAACACCTGCACTACACTCCCCCGGACAGAGGGAATGACTTCAGTGCAAGTCGGATCGCCCGCAGCTCCAGAAGGTTGATGTGGAGCTGGGACTCCGCCGGAGACCAGTGGCCTCTGATCACCGCCTCTCCCATGTGGCCCCCCCAGCCCTGGAGGGACGCGTCCGTTACAACTACGTGCTCTGGTTGGGGTAGGTAGAGGGATCTGCCGCTGACCCAATCGCGGTCCGTGAGCCACCACTGCAACTGTCTTGCAGTGCCCTCCGAGATCAAGACATGGTCGGACAAGTTGCCCTGATGCTGGGCCCACTGAAACTTCAGGTCCCACTGCAGAGCCCGCATCCGCCACCGGGCGTGATGCACCAGAAGGATGCAGGAGGCCATCAGCCCCAGAAGCCGCAGCGTCAACCTGACCGAGACTTGGGATAAAGGCTGAAAGATCGGAATCAGAGCCTGAATATCCCGAACCCGCTGTTCGGGAGGATAAACCCGAAACTGCGCCGAGTCTAGAACCGCTCCGATGAAGAGGAGCTTCTGAGAGGGACACAGGTGTGACTTCGGCACATTGATGGAGAACCCCAGCAGGTGCAGGAGGTCGGCCGCAGTCTGGAGGTGGCTGACGACTGTCTGGGGCAAGCCCGCCTTAAACAACCAGTCGTCGATGTAGGGGAAGACTGAAACCCCTAACCTGCTTAGATGAGCTGCGACCACCGCCATCACTTTCGTGAACACCCGTGGGGCGCTTGTAAGGCCGAAGGGGAGCACGGTAAACTGAAAGTGCTCGTGGCCTACCGTGAACCGCAGGTAACGCCGGTGGGCCGGCAGGACGGGGATGTGGAAATAGGCGTTCTACAAGTCCAACACTACCATCCAGTCTCCTGGGTCTAGGGCAGCTAAGACCTGAGCCAAAGTCAGCAACTTGAACTTCTCCTTCCGGAGGAAGCCGTTGACGTTCCGTAGGTCCAAGATAGGGCGTAGGCCCCCTTTGCCCTTCTTGGGTACCAGAAAGTAGTGGGAGTAACAACCACACCCTACTTCTGGCCCAGGAACGCGCTCAATGGTCCCCTTGGCCATGAGGGCCATAACTTCCTCTTGCAGAAGTTGCAAGTGATCCCCCGACACGCGGTGGTACTGCGGTGGCATGGCTGGAGGGGTCACCTCGAAGGGGAGGGAGTAGCCCCTTCGGACGATTTGCAGCACCCACATGTCCGACGTGACGGTGCGCCAGTGGAAGAGGTTATGGCGAACCCTGCCCCCCACTGGCGTCACATGGGCCTGAAATCACAGACTAGGAGGGTTTTGAGGCGGGTGCTGCAGGGGAAGGTGTGGACTGGCCTCGCCGTTGTCCCCGACCGCCGCCACAGCAGCTTCCACGGCCGCCGCCGCGCTGTGTAGTAGCCTGCGGTGCGTGGCTGGCAGTATGTGTGGGAACGCCTCTTCCTTGGCCACGAAAGGAGCGAAAGGCACCCGTTTGCTGGTGTGGGGCCGAGAGGCCCAAGGACTTGGCCGGAGCCCTAGAGTCCTTAAAACGCTTAAGCGCATGGTCTGCCTTGTCGCCAAAGAGGCGACGGCCATCAAACGGCATGTCTAGAAGGGTGGCCTGGACATCAGCCGAAAAGTTGGCGGTCCTCAACCAGGCGTGGCGTCGAACCGCCACCGTCGTTGCCATCGCTCTGCCCAGTGAATCCGTGGTATCCAGCCCACACCGGATGGAATAGCGTGCTGCATCTCGACCCTCCGCAAGGGCTTGGTCGAGTTTAGTCCGGGATTCCTCCGGACATTGTGGCAGCACGTCCGCGGCCGTGTCCCATAGAGTGTGGGTGTAGCGGCCCAATAGGCCTGCGGTATTGACTGACCGCAGTCCCAAACTCAGGGACGAGAACACCTTCTTACCGAATTGCTCGTACCTCTTGGATTCCAGATCAGGCGGAGCCGTTGGGAATGCGGTCTGGGAAGTAGAGGCCTGGATGACCAGGCTCTCGGGGGTAGGTGGACAAGAAGCAAGGGTCGCCCGGAGCCGGGCGGTAGCGTCTGGCCACGTTCCTATCCACAGGCTGACCTGTAGCGGGCTTGGACCAAGTGCCCAAAAGAACGTCACACAAGGCCTCATTAAACGGCTGCAGAGGCTCAGCCAAGCTTGCCTGCGGTTTAAGGACCTCAGTGAGGAGGTTAGTCCTAACGGTCGCGACGGGGAGCTCTAGGCCCAATGCCTTGGCTGCCCGTATCAACACTACACTGTAGGCAGCCCCCTCCTCCGTAGCCGCGGTTGGAGGGGAGACAAAACCAGTGTCTGACGAAGTGTCCAGTCCACTGGCATCCCCAAGCTCATATGTCCAGTCCTGTTGAGACTGACACTCCTGTGCCAGAGGGTTCACAGACCCCTCCCAATCTCCCTCGTCACCCATCACCTGAAATTCAGGTTCAACGGATGGGGCCGGTTCGTGGAAGTAAAAGTCTCCACACGACGTCGAGAGCGGTGCCGCTCCGGCGCCGGAACCGAATCAAGGGCAGGATCGGGGACGGCGTCGCCGGGGGCTACACCCTAGGGGCAGGCGTCGGCGAGGTCGACCGGCGACGACCCGGATCCGGATCCAGTGAGGGCCTGCGGCGCCGAAGTACCCGACAGCGTCGGAGCTGAAGCACCCGACCCGCTAGGCCCTCCAGCTGGGACCGCTGGGCCCAAAGGCGCCACGGAGCCCGGCGGAGGAGGGAGAGACCTCATGGCCATGAGGTGCCGCTCGATCTCCTCTGGCGTCGCATCGTGCCCAGGGACCGGAGGTATGGGGTAGGTTGAGACGCCCGCGACTCCGTAGGAGCTGCGTGGGTGGTGTCACCCGAACCCCCGGCCGCATCGCGCGAGCGTCGGGGTGGGTCGGAAGAACGATGATGCCTTATCGACCGCTCATGCCTCTTACCTGAGGACCTGGATACTGAAGACCGATGCCGACTCTCGGAGCTACGAGGGCTGCGACCCCGCGACTGGTCCCTCGACCTCCTGTGGGACCGGGACCTTGAACGGCACAGGCCGACTGCCGGAGCTCAAGCCGCTTGCGGGACCGCTCCCGCCTAGCCTTAGACATCAGGGCCCGGCAGTTGGAGCAGGTTCGGTCGTCGTGGTCGAGGCCTACACACTGAAGACACCGGCGATGGGGGGTCGGTAACCGACATTAGTCGTCTGCACTTGGAGCAGGGTTTGAACCCGGGCATCCCTACCGGCACCGTAGGAGTCGAGCGACTCGAGATAAACTGATCAAAAGATCAAAAAAGTTTAGTCAAAAAGTGACTCAGGGGTAGAGCTTCTCCGGACCTGCGCTAGCTGGCGCAGAAAAAAGAAGAACTGACGTCAGCACGCGAGGGCGGCGTCTAAGTACTCCGGCGACGTCATTCCGGCGCTAACGACGGACGCGGACGACGCATACCGACGCGCAGGGGTATTGCTACGCAAAAGTTTCCGGATCCAGTCTGACGCCTGGGGATATTCTAAGGTAAGGAATCTATCACTAACGTGTCTCTTTCAGATGTGTAATTTTTCCTTTGTTTCCGGCCATGTCTGTTAGGTCCCGCTTCACTTGTTGTATTTTGAATCTACCCTCACTGTTTTGATTTACACACTGCTGACTGGGCTCCGGTGTCGGCTCGATTTGAGGATCCTCTGTTGCTTTCCGTGGCCTTCTTGTGGGTCTGCCCTGCGATGGTGTGGTTCCCCACCTCGAGACCCCCCTCGTGATTGGGGCCGCCATCATGCATGCCCCCTTTGCACAGACTTTGGTCTTGCCGCTAGAGCTATGCTTATATTCGGCTGTTTTCTGGTATTCCCTGGCTTTTGAGTGGGATGTCCCAGGCATAGCGTGGAGACCGTTACACGAGCCTGGCATGAGTAGACCTGTGACCCTCACCGTCCTTCACCGTCCTGTGGGTTCCTGGCTCCTGTTTCGGGCACACCTTCTTGCCTAGTCTGTCTCCTTTATTTACTCTGGCGCCGGCTGCTTCAGGGGTTTTAGTCCTGCTAAGGTTTTTTTTTTTTTTTGGCTCTTGCGTGCTGTCGCCCGCCCTTGGGTTTGTTTCAGATATATTTTGTTGTCCCCTCACTGTCCCTTTCCGGGGCTTGTTTTCTCAGTGCCCGCCGCTGTAGCCGCTTTGCACATGTGGCCACAGTGCCTGCTTCTGCCTGACTTGTTCCTTTCACAGCTTCTCTGTTTGTTTTGGCGGCACTGCCAAGATGGCCGCCCCCCTGGCCTTGGTTTTGCTTTCGGTCTTTGCTTTCAATTAGGGAATCGCTCCCATTTGAGGTGGAGTTCGCTGTGTTTATAGTGGCAGGCGCTCGAGCGTTAGCTAAAACTTCCTTACAATCCGCAGGAATGTTTAAATGAGCGAATTCAAGGTGTTTAGGCACCAGGCTGCTAATCTCAGAGATGCAGGGTCCGGGTGGCAGATCTGTCCGTTCTGGATGGACAGGAGGTTCGGTATTGGTCGAAACTGAATGGGATCGCATTCTGATAGAAGGAGCAGTTTGGTGAACCAGAACTGGCGAGGCCATCTGGGAGCAATGAGAATCAGGCGACAAGGTTCTCTCTTCATTTTCCGGAGAACTCTGGGAACCAACGGTATCGGAGGAAAGACGTAAGCATATATTCGCGACAAATTCATCGAAAACGCGTTCCACAGAGATTCCTTGTGGGGAAGCCAACTTGCAAAGAATAGGCATTTGCGGTTCTGATTGGTCGCAAATAGGTCTAGATCGGGATGACCCCACTCCTGAAAGACTATCTACCGTTGGTTGATGTAGTTCCCACTCGTTAGTGGATACTGTGGATCTGCTGAGGGAATTGGCTAAGGCATTGGAAACTCCCGGTACATGTATCGCTGATAGGCTGATTCTGTGTTGTAGCGCCCAGTCCCAGATTTTTTGGGCTTGTTGAGTCGGTAAGATCTTGTTCCTCCTTGTTTGTTCACGTTGTGCATACTTGTTGTATTGTCTGTCCGAATTAGCACTGAAGCTCCTAGAATGACGTTTTGAAAGGATTTCAGGGCCAAGAAGATGGCTCGCAATTCCAGAAGGTTGATATGCCACGTCCGCTGTTGGATGTTCCATTTGCCACTGACAGTCTGCCCTTGAAGATGTGCCCCCCATCCCTCGAGGGCCGCATCTGTGGTGATGGTAAAATTTGGCGATTCTTCAAGGAATGCACATCCTTCCTCCACATTCTTTTTTCGAGTCCACCAGAGAAAGGCTTCTCGCATCCGAGGAGTGATATGAATGAGATTGAACGATCCTGAAACATGCAACCATTGGTGGTTGAGTTCTTCTTGTAGGGACCTCATCCTGAGATGGCAGATGGGTATCAAGGGGATGCACGAAGAGATCATCCCTAAAAGGACTTGAACTGCCGGACTGAAACGCACCCTTTTGATCTTAATAGGTGGGCCAGTTTGCAGATCTTTTGCTGTCTTTCGTTCGAGACAAAGGCCTGAGTCAGCTGCGTGTCCAACGTTGCCCCTAAGAAAGATTGTCTTTGTGAAGGAACAAGATGAGACTTGTCGAGGTTGATAGAGAGACCCAGAGATTGAAACAGGGACAAACATCTCTGGATGTGGGGGGCTGTGTCTGAAAAAGAATTTGCCTTGATAAGGCATTCGTCTAATTAAGGAGAGATCTGAATCCCTTTTAGACGAAGGTGTGTCGCTACCGGTGCTAGAACCTTGGTAAACACACGGGGTGCTGACCGTAGTCTGAAAGGAAGGAGTTTTCTGTGTCTGGGAAGAATTGGCACATGGAAGTACGCATCTTGGAGGTCGAGGGTGGCCATGTGATCCCCCGCCGACAGGAGCTGAAGGATTTCTTGAAGCGTTAGCATCCGGAAGGACAACTTCTTTAAGTAGTTGTTGAGTGAGCGAAGATCGAGAATGGGACGCCACTCTCCCGATTTTTTCATTATTAGGAAAAATCTCAAATAAAATCCTGTTCCCTTCTGTAACTTAGGGACCCTTTCGATCGCTCCTTTTTTTATCATCAAATTTATTTGGACAAACAGCTACTTGAGATGAGCTGGAGGTGAGCCTCTTGGAAGAAAATTATGGGAATCTTTAGGAACTCTAAAGCATGGCCTCTGGCCACAGTGTCCAGGACCCACTTGTCCGATGTTATTGCGGAACAGTTTGAGTAAAATTGGGAGATCCTTCCTCCAACTTTTAAATAAGAATGCGGCAGAAGAGGTGGCGGTTTTCATGGTTTCTTATTTGAATCCCGTCCGCGGTAGGAGGGCTTCCTTTTATTTTGAGAATAGGTAGTGTTGCGTAGTCCGTATGACTGCTGTCTTAGAGGCTGGTATTGCTGATTCCCTTGATACAATTGGTATGATCTTTGTTGGTTGTAGCCCCCTAATTAGAGAATGATCCATGTCCTTTAGCACCCCGAAAGGGCGGCTTACAGAATTGCAGAGTACCGAGACATCTTGCTGTCTCTGTGTCTTTTTTGATGGTCTGTAGGGCCTCTTCCACGTGCTGGCCGATTAACGACCATCAAACGGCATGTCGATAATCTTTGCCTGAACGTCCTGGCGAAAAGATGTTGACTTCAACCAGCCTTGCCTACGTAGAACTGCGGCACCCGCTAGCTGTCTTAACCCCTTCCATGCTGATGACGAGCTGGGCTCGTCATGAGGTAGCCTCCTGCTACGCTGATGACGAGCCCAGCTCGTCACGTAAAATGCGCTTTCGCAAAACTCCGCGTATGAGCGGAATTCCGCCCGCACGCATGCGGTTAATCTTGTGGATGCAACATCCAGGCCGATTCTATGATCTCCGCAGAGATACGCTCCCCTTCTTGTAAGATCTTCAAAGCTTCAGCTTTTGAAGGTTCCGGCAACATGTTGATATATGGCGAAATGTCCAACCACATTTGCCTGTCGTACTGACCTAAGATGGCTAGTGAATTAGCAGCACGGACTGTCGTTGCTGCCATGGTGGAGACCTTTTTGCCGATTAAGTCTAACCGTCTGCCATCCCTGTCAGGAGGAGCTGTGATTGGAGATTAAGGATTTCTAGCCCGTCTTTGTGCAGCTTGCACAATTACAGAGTCAGCTTTTGGTTGACCGATGAGGCATGTCGGCGAGTTGTCTGGCGCTTTATATTTTTTGTCGAGCCTGGGCAAAACTGGAGGGATAGAAGCAGGAGTTGTCATGACCTTCAATCCTTCCTTCCAGATAAAATCAATAATGGGGATAGTCCATATCTGTTTCCTTGGTTGATCCTCGAAATCGTAAAGGAAGCATTCAACCTTCTTCGTTTCCATGGGTAGAAGGAACCTTTGCGTTGCCCTTTCCATGAGGAAGTGGAAGCCACCGATGTCCAGTGGAGGAGAATCAATGGGAGCTGGAGTTGTAGGGGATAGAGTTTGAATTTGGTATTTGTCCCACTCCGACATAAGAGATCTATCATCCACGTCTCCTTCCTCCCAGTCGTCATTGTAGGAGAGTGGGGTCTGCAATCCCATGGCCACCCCAGATTTTTGCTTTTTGCTTCACTGGTTTACGACTTTCCCTGGCTGTGGGCCTGCTAATCAGACCCACAGCCTAGCTGTTCTCTCTCTAAATTGACAAGCATGTACCTTAGGTGCATTTACCAATTGGTACTGGGCCACCTTATCAGTCCCTGTACAGTATACCTTAGGTATCCAGGGCATAGGTGTACCCAGGGCCTACCAGGGGCTGCAGCATGTATTATGCCACCCCTGGCTGGCCACCCAAATCTGACACAACTGGCTGCACGACAGCCGGGGCAAGGTGGTGTAAACACCCTTTGCTTTAGATATAGTATTCCTATATCTAACCCTAAAATGGACACATATATTCCTATCAGTCACTCCTATGGCAGGCCTTATAAATCCTGAAGGCAGAGTGCTTGGATTTATGTGAGATGGTGCTCTGGCATGAGCTGAGCCCATTTGCAGCTTGCGGAACCAAGTCCTAATAGCTGTTCCATGATAACGCTATACCATATACTCTTAAGTGCATTATAATCCTCGCGGTTAAATGCTACCTTTGGCATAGCATTATCAAAACATGTCGAGTAAGGTGTCATACGAATTGGAATACTAACCCCTCGCCAATTCTGGCGACGGGGTTAGCGTTCCACCCTTCTAGAAAGACACGACATGTATGTAACTGTAAACCCCGGTTAAAGTTAACTCAAGCCTCAGCATCACAAAATGGATGCTGCCACCACAGACACAAGTCTGACCTCCTGCTGCTGGGAGTCCTTCCAGCGAGGGTGGCTTGGACAAAGGGTTTCCTGCCTTGGGAGGTGCTAGCACCACCCCAGAAAGGATTTTGTGTATTAGGTAGGGCCAGGCTGAAAGGAATGAGACATGCCTGGGGCACACAAGGTGCCCTGTGCATACACCGGTTCCAACCAGTTGCTGGGGCACTCCAGCCCCAGCTCTGGCGGGAAACTGGACAAAGGAAAGGGGGTGTAGCCACCCCCCTTCCTGGTCCCACCCAGGGGAGGGACCTAGTCGTAGTGCAGCCCCCTTTAGCCGGATAAAGGTAGGAGCTGGTCCCATTCCAAGTTAGATTACTCTTGACAACTTCCACGAAGAACTCTTGACCTTCGACCTCCTGATCATCAGAAGACTGAAGAATCTCCCCTATGGTCAGGGAGTGACCATCCTGCTTCGCAGGCACCATCAAGCTCCTGTGCGGTTTGCTGCAAAGTCCTTCCATCCCGGAATCCGACGACCCAGCTCGACAAGACCCGGACCTCCAGACCTCTCTGACCTCTACCCACATCCACAGCACAGCTGGGACCCGTGGGTGCGACGAGCAACGTGGAGACGGCCATCTTGAAGAAACCTGCACAGCGCTTCCTGCACGACCCCTGAGGGTTCCTCAAGTGAGTGCATTGGGGACTGAGAAGCCCCACACCGCCGCAGCTCCTGCACCAAAGACCAGCCCCCCAGCATCCCCGTGATCTGCGTGGGGTCCTTTTGCCTGGTTGCTGCCCTTCCTGTTGTCTGGTCACTTGCCGGCTGGCTTGTGCCCTCTGAGACGACGACCCGAAGATTTCGACACTGCTAGTCTGGTCCCCCAGACTGTCCCTTGCTTCCTTGTAAAAGAGGAGCACCCCGGACCCTCCTGGTCCCCACTAGACGCCATCTTTGTTCCACCGCGTGGCTTGCATTAGCCAAGGCCTGTTGTCCAGATCGACGATCCGACACCGCCAACAGCAGCAGACTACGTGGGACAGCTCGTGCCTCCAGCCTGGTCGTGAAGAACAGCTCCTGGTCCGCGCAGCTACAGAGAGAAGCGACCCTTCCTTCACCTGAACGCGGCGACAGCATCTGGTTCCCTCCTGGTTCCAGCACCGTCACTGGCTAGTGACCAAGACTCTGTCCCCTTCCTTTTCAGGACTTCCATCTTCCTAGTTCCATCCTTGGAACCACCGGACTCCTCCATCTGGCTGCCTGCCAGCAACTTCTTGTTTCAGGCATCACCGGGATCAACGCAGCAAACCTGACACTACTTCAGCCCTATGCACCCGCAGCCTGTGGGTTAGGTAACTAAAGCTTCTAGGTCCTGAAGTCTGTGTCCACTATCCTAGTGTCCAGGTCCACTGTTGTTTTCCCTCCATCCAGCCGGGTTCGTCCGGAATCCGTAACATTGTAAACTGTAAGATCCATGGACGTTGGTACGCATCCCGCGTGAGAGTTCCCACTCTGCACGTGAGTCCCGTGGGCCTCCTGCTCCTTACTTACCTAGTTTGTAGCGTAGTCCCACCGATCCTCCAGCCTCTGGATCTCCTTACAGTATTTTCTTTCCTCGCATTCCATTGTTTTGAGTATATGGTTTGTCGTGCCCCTAAGGCACTTGTGTAAATATTGTGCGAACTCGTATTTCCTTTTTAGTATTGTCATGTGCTTAGCCCTCTGATCTCATAAAGAGTTCAGAGGTGTTGTTATAAATAAATAGACTGTTTATTTTCATAACAACCTGTGTGGTGTCCTTTCATTTGATATTCAAGGGGTTATACTATGGTAAAACAGCTGGCTTCACATGCCAAAAGAGATTAGCCTAAAAGACTGCTTTTGTCCACGCTACTAGGATAGCTGGTCTATACGGTTGACTTTACAACCAATCACCATAAGGGTTGTTTGGACTGATACAAGGTGATCACTAGAACTAGTGAGCATCATATATCAGGCCAACTTCTCACAGTCATCAGATGAATTTGCATCAGGAGAATGATGCAACGGCACCGGAGAGGGTGGTCTAGGAGACCTGAGTGTAGAGGTGGAAGCTTGAGGTACAGGTGTCGGTGGAACTGACTCTGCCGATTCAGATGGAAGAAACCGGCGATAATAGTCTTCTAACATATTGAAGATTGTTCAGCAGAGCTAGAGGCATCTGGGCTGTAGGTATGGTATCAGGAGGTGGGGCCACAGGCTCTGGGGAAGGCTATTCCTCCTGGTCATCCTCCTGATATTTAATGAACAATTCTGAAGGGCTTCTAGCAGTGCAAAATCTGTCATCCACTTCAGAGTCCTCCTCACTATCTTCCGAATCCAGAAACTGTTCAGGAACCTGAAAAGGTACCTTGGTTGGAAAATATGCAGTGAAGAAAGGGCCTCCAGTGAAGAACCGCGTCTCTGTAACAAAGAAGATGCCGTTGTAGAAGGTGTAGATGTCGCTGTAGCCGTAGACGCGGACTAGACCTGCAATTTTGTGCAAGATGATAAACAACAAGGTAATCTTTGACGACGAAGAAGTCTTTGTCAATGGGGCAGTCTTCGTCTATGTGGTGGTCGTTAACGACGAGGCAGTCTTCGACTCCGAGGTGGTCGTCGACGGGATCCTTCTAACCTTCGTCGTCGACGGTAGGAACTATCTCCCTCGTCGACGAGATGGGCTTCACAGAGACGGAGACTAGCGTTGACGCCAATGACAATTATTTGCGGCCTCGGCGACGTGAAGGTAACCGTCGACGTAGAAGTTGCATCAACGGTGATTTTCGTTGACGAAGAAGTCGTTGTCGATGCCGTCGACGACGGGGTCTTTTTACCTGAGGGAAATCCTTCTCAGAAGGCCGTTTTGAAGCCAGAGACTTCACAACTTTTCTCGGGGCATGGAAGGCAGAGGCTTGCCCTTAGAAGGTGGAGGAGCCTTTCTTGAGGTAGAAGGCAATTCAAAACCCTTAGAGGGTTGTTATTTTCTCAACACCTTAGCCCCAGGAGAAGACAAGTCCTCAGCAGCAACCCTCTTTCTAGAGGACACAGTTTAACCAGAGGCAATACTTCCAACCTCAGATAAGGGGTTATCTTGGTCCTTAATCTTCTGTAGCCACAGAAGTAGGCGCCCTTCTCTGTCCATGAGGGTTTTCTGAGGGAAGGTTCAGCATATCTTGCAGACTCTCACCTGGCGATCTGGGTAAAGGCAGTAAATGCATTTCTTGTGGGGATCTTCAGAGAAACGCCGGAGCTTCCCACAAGACTCACAAGGTCTAAAGAGAGATTTCTTTGTAGAAGACATCATAAGTGAAGAAATTCCTGAGGAATTAGGAAACTACTGAGCAGAGCTCAGGGAGACTCCCTTCACACGACATGCGGTAGAAAATCTGAGAGCCTGAGCACTGAGGAGAACATTATGGTGGGTGCTGTTGCCTTATTGGCTGCAGTTTGGACTATGTATAATGACTAAGATAGTCATAGATGTGGAACTTTTTTCCTTGTAGCTTTGGGCTACTTTACTTCCTGGTTTTATGTTACCAAGGTTTTTAGTTATTATGTGCATAATTATTGCTTTTTTATGTACCATGGGACTCCCACTCCGACAACGGGGAATGATTCAGGAATGTGAATCTACTATGAAAGACACCCCAATACTGGAGAACCTCACCTCCTCTAGAGGAAGAGAAGGGATAAAATGAGAGAAAATTTCACAAGCAAAAGGAAATCTCCAGTATGCACGGGACAACCTGTGTTCTGCCAACAATTCCTGCGACATCAAAACTGAGGATCTCGGGGAAGTGGCTAAGATGGCGACTCAGTGAGATGTACTTTCGCGTCTCTCCGCTCTTGCCCAGCTAGGCCTCAATATGCAGCTGGGAAGCAGGGGCCATCGGGGACGGCGTTCCCCAGCTAACCAGTCCCGTGTGCTGGAGAAGTAGGGGGAGCGGTTCTTGCTACCCAAGTGATCGGACCAGAGAGAATGGTCTGGCGAGCTGCTGGAGGAGGCCACGTGGACGTGTGCCTGCAGCCGGGCGGAGGCAGCCTGCCAAAGCTCATGCGGAGCGGGCGAGAGGAGGCATGCCGAGTGGTCCCCGGGTGGCCTCGAGATTACAGTGCGAGGCGGATCCAGGGAGGAGCTGCAGCCGACGCCCGCAGTAGGGGTGCGTCCATTAGGGCGCTGGGGCGTTGCCCCACTACACACAATCTGCGGCGCTGTCACTAAATTAACTTAAACAGTTTAAGCTAATTTAACTTACTTCTACAGTCCACTCATGACTCTAATAATGACTTGAATAATTAAACCGGCCGGCAGGTCACCGGGCCACACCCGAGGCAGTCAGGCGTGCAATGGCTATGAAGGGGGTGGGGCACGCACTGGCAGCACGTTTGACTGAGTACTGAACATGCAGCAAGGGACAGAGGTGGTGGTCTAGCGCAGCAGCAGTGAGCATGGTCGCTTTTGGGCTGATCATTTTTCAGCCTGAACATGCGCACTAGGCTGCACATTAGAGATCGAGGGTTGTTTCATGGCGCAGCCCCCGGTCTCCTAATAAGCAGGGAGTATCCCTGCTCAAGCCAATCCTGGCGCTGCTGGAGCAGCGTCTGAATTGACTGAGCAGAGGCACGCGTCGTTTAGTTTGCCAATGTAGGCCACGCGCAGTCCTGAGCGTGGGTGGCACTGTAACCAAGCATGACCAATCACTGTCATGGCTTATGAAGCCATACAGACAGTGATTGGCCATTTCTACGCAGAAGCAAGCGTGATTGTGACCGTGAGGTCAGAGCAGACCGTGCTACATACACCTCGTGTTCAGTGCTGCTGGTACTGCCAGTCTAGACAGTGCCTACTGCTCGTGAGTCGCTCCTGCTTGGGTCACCTCTCCACCTCAACTGCTTGATTTATTCAATCATCACTGAGGGAGTAAGGTAAGAGACAGCCCTGCAGCACGTCCAGCGGGGAGTGGAGCTGTGCGCCTCTGCCTCGCCGCATAGGCTGTACATAGGGTAGCTGCCCGTTTCCCCATTAGCGAAGGCCTTCATGTAATGAGGCGGCGGTATGAATAACGATGATCAATATAATCATAAGAGGCGGTGTTGTGTGTCCCCGGGTGCTAGGAGCTCTCCAGCAGCAGATGCACCATCCTCCGGGGCTCCCGGGTGTCAGGGCGCAGACGTCTGCCAGTCTGACTGTCACCTGTTGTCAATCAAAGCCTCTGAAATGAAAGCACCAGAGACCTAGACAAGGGCAGGTATGTGAATCTGGAGACGCCGGGGAGTGGAAACAAACGAGACCAAATACAGGGAAAGCGGCTCACTCCAAACCAGACTGAAAGGGTCACAGGTATAATTATCGTTACAATTTCCACGCATATGTAGCGCACTATACGGACTAATTTGTCTCTTGGCGCTGCTGACAACAGGTGTTGTTTCTCCACTCGATGCTTCCTTCCCCAGTCCCCAGGTGCACTCATTAAACATTTAGGTAGCTACAAAAGAGTGTTGTCAAGTACCCTCGTTTCCACAAACAACTTTCTGTTAACAGTCATAGTCAAAGCTAGAGATTGGAGAATTTGTTTCTGTCACATTTATCAACTACCCATTTGCTCTCCCCATCCCCTCTTTTGGCACCAATATCCCAATAACTGTTTAAGATCATTAGCATGCCCATCACGTGCCACCCTTCTTGCGTGTGAAAAGTTATGCCTGGGTAATTGTAAACAAGGAGTCAATCAGAAATGAAGACTGGCTGGCTTGGGTGGGTGGTGCAGAGATTCAGCATGAAAAGTTGGGGATGCCCAGGTGAGTAAGAGGTGGTCATGGATAGGTGGACAGAAACAAAACAGTTAAAAAACGTAAACTGGTACCCCTGGCATGTTTGCAGTGCCCCGTGTCTGCCTCCTGCGCCCGATTTTGGCCTCCCGGTTCCATTCACCTCTTGGCACTTGTGCCACCCTGGTAAAGATTAGAATTAGTTGCCAGGCTCTGTCCCACTCCCGGCTGAGTCCACCCCCAGCAGCCCGGCCCTTCCGGGCCCGTTCTGGAACTTTATCAACCGATCCACAGAAAACAAACAAATAATACAGACTGATGGGGGTTGTCTCACAGGAATAGGGAGGTTGTCAAGGTCCCTAATGCAAGCGAGGAAAATCACACCCCTCCATTTAAGTAGGAAAATTCAGTCATAATAGGGGTGCAGACGTCCTTTACACACCAGGACAACAGTGCCACTACACCTGCTGCACTGTTGCAAAGCAAATTAAGCCCCTGACTCTTATTTAAAGAGGTGATGCGAACTGTGTGCTCAATTGCTCAGTTACTGTTTTCCCGCTTTTATTTATGATATGCACTTGAGACAAGGGTTGGAGTCCCCCGTGTAAATGTATCCGGTCGTGGCTCGTGAGCTGTTCATGTGCTGATTTTCACGTACTTCGTACCTCCAGAACTGCCCAGAGATGTGGAGGGATGTGGCATTTTAACATCTGTTTACGTCGTATTCCCTGCAATCCTCCCCCCCACACTGAATACCCAACGAACAGCGAGTGCCTTCCAACATTCCATTCATCATCCCATTCGATCAGCATCCACTCTCCACATTTTACCTCATGTCCATTCAGCCCATGCATACACACACATGAGCTACCACTACGGAAGATCCCCAAGAAGGCTGCCGGAAACTGATACACCATCCAGCTATGTATATTGTTGAAAGAAGGCAGATGATTCATAGCAAGGCCTTATAGATTATTCTGCAGATATTGCCCAGGGGCGACAGTAGGAATTAAGGCCAGATGGGAGGGAAACATTGGGAGAACGGATACTGGAATTTACCTCACAAAACGTTTACCTACAGCTAACAGAGTGAGTAATAGTAGATTCACCATACAAATTCCACAGGCCCGAAGATTTTTGAAAAGCTCTACACAGGAAGCATGGGGGACTGCACTGGGTGCTCTGCAAAGGCAGAATTTATTAATATGATGTGGCAATATCTAGTGATCGGTATCTGTTGGTACAGAATTGCTTCTCACCTGCGTGATGTCTTAGGTAGAGCCAAGGACCTAAAACTGCAACAGTGCTTATTGGGCTTGCACCCCAAACCTAATCAAGGGAAGGTGAAGAAGAAAATAAGAGCATTCTCTGTCCTTTCAGCGGAAACACTTATAATTATTAATTGGCTTTTAAATGTGAGTGTGTCAGCTGTCTCAATGAAAGGCTGTTAGCAGAGGAACTTTGTATGACAATAGTGCATGCTGATAATCAAATTATGGGACTCTTAATAGAATAAACTCCCTCAGTCAGTTACGTATGCTCAGGGCCAGTGGGATTACGCTTTTCAATGGCCCTGGCTTTCTTTCACTGCTTAATTAGGATAGCTGCATTTGCCACTTAATCCTTCATCTGCTGCATAATCTGCTGATTTTAACAACAAATGTGTTTCTAGCTAAAACGTATCAAAAGTTACTAAAAATGTGGTGATGTATTCGCACCCAGTGTACAAGTTACTTAGCTTCGGTAACGATGCATCTGGTAGAGACGATTCTAGCCACAGATTCCTTAATGTAGAATTATCCCCAGGCATGAGACTGGATCCGGAAAACTTTTTGCCACAGCAACCCTGCGCGCCGGGGGGAGTGGGGGAGAGCGGCACCACACAACTCCGCCCTGACGTTGTACGCGTTCGTGACATCAGCGAGGTCACATAAGCCCCACCCCGGCGAGCCGAAATCAGTTTTCTTCAGAAACAAAACTGAGAGTATGGGAACAGTGTACGAAAAAAGCAGAAAAACAGAAAGGAAAGAAGCAAATGGTAAGGAACATCACCATTAGGGACAGTGCCAGGCACTGTGACACTGAAAGAAAAAGAGCAGAGCACCGCTCCAATGGGTAACTCTGCAAGCGGGGGCAATACCCTCCCGGGAGGCAGAAACATGTGAAACATGACATGGCAGACTGCGGAAACCTGCACCCACAATCTAGAACAGTGAAGTGCGACAAGCCCTGAACAGAAAAGAAACGACAATCCACCCCAAGACAATATCATCAAAGAATGTTGCATCCCCTGTAAAGAGCTAAGGGCCGAGGCACAGCCAAGAGGCCCCAACCCAGAAGACCTCAGAGGAGTCAGAAGCCCCAAACAATAAAAAAAGGGAGAAGAATATGAGCAGGCCCCACACTGGAAAAAATTCAGGGTGTATGGATACGCAAGTGCACATGAACTTACCGTCCAAGTACCAAAGGGCAGGAGTGGAACCAATAGACAGAACAAAGCATTCTGCCAGGAAGGGAGTGAAAGAGGTACTCACAACAGACAAAGCCACCCAGAGGGGGGCAAGAGCAGGAGAGCAAGCTGAAGGGCCTCGCAGAACGGGGAGGAAGGGCAGGTCGTGAAGGAATCCGCAGCTAGAATCGTCAATACCAGATAAATAGTTAACGAAGGTAACTATATTGTACATCTGATAGAGACTACTAGCTGCAGATTCCTTAACGTAGAATTAGATACCCTAGTCACATCCCAAGCGAAGGAGGGTCTGCGAGAGAACCTCACCAGTTTGTAATAAACAAAGGGCCCCAACAGGGGGTGTGTCCGGGGAACAGGAGGGACGGCTCAGCCCCCACCAAGCAGAAGTAAGCAAGAACAAGAGAAGGGAAGGCTAGGATACCACAGCCTACCCGAGGTACAAGGGGCATCCGCCAGAAAACCCCCAGAGGGACAGCCAGTGCCAAAGAGTACCAAAATAAGAAGGTACCACCCAAATCCAAGGAGAGGAGGTGGAAAAACGATGGCAGACCCCCCACAGGGAACACACACATCGCGAAGGGGACAGCTGAACAGGCAACAGCCGAGGCAGCAGACAAGGCAAGAATGGCCTTCAGCCTAGAAGCACAGGTGTGAAAAAGGAAGACACATTGCGCCAAGCCCCAGCAGAGCAAGGGGCAGGAGCACGCAAGTACACACAAAAGCCCACAGGGAGGGACTACAACGAGCAGGCGTGCGCAGCCGACAACTGGCTCCACTAAGAAGTGGTGCACCCAGAACAAGCCAAGCGCAAGACTAAGGCAGGGGCAAATAGAAGGACCATACCGGTGGCACAACACCACCCACGGAAAGACGTGGTACCAGGCAGAGGGTCAGGCCGGAACAACAGTTAACAAGGTGGAGACACCCCAACCTGACGCCGTAGACGGCATACTAGAGCCTGCCTGGCGATTTATTAGATACTGAGCAGGTCAGAACCTGGAGCAGTGGAAGCAGCGCCAAGACAGAAGAAAAAGGACTGCATCCCAGGGTATACAGGGACGCCAAAAAAAAGGGGAACCCGAGAAGGTATCCTCACCCTCCCAGCTTAAGACAGAGCTACACAATAGCTACAAGTACCCCACCTAGGGTATGACACATCCCAAAACAAAACATGGGAACATCTCTTAGGGAAAAAATCCCGCAACAGAGCTCAAGAAACAAAAGGAATTTACGTAAGCACTACAGATGGCTTGCCATTCACCCAAAAGTACACAGACAGCCTTATCTGAGGACCCATATGGCTCTACCAACAGCCAAAAAACACATCACTAAATCAAAAGGGGCTGTACCAGCAGACAACAGCAGAGGGGTCAACTGAAGGACCCTGAAGGTATCCACACAGAACTCAAAGGCGGGCCAACTGAAACACTAGGCCGAAACAGAAAAGTGGGATAACTGCCTCCCAAAAGGCATCCGAGTACCAACAAGTCAAAGCCTACGGAGGAGGAGGAGGAGGACGGAGCCCCGCAAGGAGTCTTTGATTGGCGGAATCCGCGTGGGTGATAAATAATAGAACCCCATCAAAAGGCAGGTCAACCAGACGTTCCCTAATATTCTCTGGAAAAACACCACTCTGCAACCAAGCATGGCGCCGGAGAGCCACAGAACTTGCCATAGTGCGACCGAGAGAATCAGAAACATCCAAGGCCGAACGAAGAATAAACGCAATCAATCAATCAATCATGGTATTTATAAAGCGCACTACATACCAGTGAGGGTCTCAAGGCGTTTGGGGGGTGCTTCCAGTGATCGAAGAGCCAGGTCTTGAGGAGTATTCTGAAGGCCGGTAGGTCTTGGATCTGCCGTAGGTTGGTGGGGAGGGTGTTCCAGGTATTGGCGGGGAGGTGGGAGAAGGATCTGACGCTGGCGGTCGTTCTTCGGATGCGGGGAACTGTGGCCAGGGCGACGCTGGCAAAGCGAAGTAGAAGTTGAGTCGTCTGTTGAGGTATGCTGGGCTGGTCTTGTGGAGAGCATTGTGTGCGTGGATGAGGAGTTTGAAGGTTATCCTCTAGTTGACGGGGAGCCAGTGCATGTCTCTTAGGTGGGGTGTGATGTGGTTGCGGAGGGGCTGTCGAGGATCAGACGAGCCGAGACGTTCTGGATGCGTTGCAACTGTCTCAGGAGCTTGGCAGATGTTCCTGCGTAGAGGGCGTTTACGTAGTCCAGCCTGCTGGTGATGAGGGCCTGGGTGACTGTTCTTCTCGTCTCAGTGGGGATCCACTTGAAGATCCTGCAGCCAGCTCCCGAACATCTAGCACATGGTGCCGCAGGTCCACGGTGACAGCTTCCTGGGAGGAGCGAGACAGTAGGGACTCCACTGAATCCCATAGCCAGCACACAAAGTGTGTTGAGCGCTCGCAAAGCAGCATTAGTAGAAGCGAAGATGTTACGCCCCCAGGAGTCCAACCACTGGGCCTCCCGTGACGGAGGAAGTAACACCGAAGGCAAAGAAGGAAAGGCAGTCTGCAGAAGAGGGCCCTGGGTCGAGGGGTGGAAGGAAAGGCAGACTGGATCGTGCGGAGCAGGGCGGTGAAGAAGTGGCTCAGGCACCGGATCTCCCGTGGCAGGACGCCCCCAGGCCCTCAGAAGAGAGTTGTGGAGCGAAACCTCAAAAGGAAGAAACAGCTCCCCTCCACCAGAGCCCTGTTGGAAGCCTTCCAACAAATGGTCCATAGGAAATGGAGTGACCGGGTTGCCCATCTGTAAAATGCCAGCAGCCGGGAAATTGCTCGGACGACGCGGGGGAGAGAGCAATTCCTCCGTAGGCGAAGGCTGCAAACTCCGCCGCCCATCCCTTAGTCCAGCTGGAGGATGGAACGACCAGCCCCTGTAGGATGGGCGATCCATGGATGAGTGGGGAACCTGAGGGGTCTCCAGAGAAGGCGGAGAAGCCTGCGGGGCAACCAACCGCGAGTTGCGGAAGAGAGGGACCGAGGGTGGTGGTCGCGGAGACAGCGAAGAGCCCTCCCTAAAAGACGCCGGGGAAAAAGCAATGACTCGGCGTCCAGTCTCCAGTGAAGAGGAGACGAGGAGATGACAAACCTCTGGAGAAGAAGGGACATCCGGATTACAGTCGACGGGCCGACGCCGGGACGGCGCCATGGAGTCCGCCACAGGCACCGGTGTGTCCTCGATGGGTGCCGAAGCGGCCCCAGGGGCGCTGAGCCGACCACCACCACGTGCTCCCTAGTAGAATGGGGCAGGGTCGGAGCCGGGTCGGCTAAGGAATGGCGCCGAAAAGGTGCTGGCTCGACATCACACGAGGCAGCCACCTGTGTAGAGGACCGAGAGGGACTTGGGAAGGTGCACCAGGCCCCGGCTTCCACCCGCGGCACCTGAAAGGAGTCGGCTCTGGTAAGGCAGCCGCCTGCCCAGAGGACCGAGGGGGACTCTGGGACAAGCCCAGAGTCCCGGCGATCTCCTACGACGCCACACGGAATCCTGCAGGGATTTGCGGCGAAGCAGGGATGCCGTGGGTCGAAGAGGGGAAGCCCGCAGGGTCTCACCTCCATGACATCAACCCCCCACAATCTGAAGCCGAACTCATCGGCGCCAGGGTCTAAGCCGCCGGCGACTCAGCGGAAGGCCCCGCGCAAGGCAAGGGATCTGCGGGCATCTCAGGGAGAGGAGGGGGGCCAAAGAAGCCTGCAGAACTGTAGCGTAGGCTTTCATTTGGGCCCTAGTCGCCCCGATGCCAGGAAACGGCGGATAGGGTGGCGACGGGTGAGGCCGCACGCCCAGAGGCGAACCCGTGCTCTCTGTCTAACGAGGACAAGTCCTCGGAGACAAGCAGCAGGACCTACCAGCGGGCGAGCTACGCCCTTGGGGTCGCGGCGAAGGGCGTTGCCGCAGTCGGAATCGGCAGCTCCTGGCTTCCGAGGAAGGGGACGGACGCTGTGACGAGACCGACCTGGACAAGAGGGCCGACAGGTATTTCATCCGGCGGTCCCGCCGGGACTTCGGTTTGAGGTGCTGACAAGCGTCGCAGTCCGTAGAATCATGGTGCTCGCCCAAACACCACATACAAATAGGGTGAGGGTCTGTCGCCGACATCTGACGTGCACAAGAAGTACACGTCTAAGTCGGAAGGCATTCGCACACTTCCTCCAACGCAAAGCGTAAAAGAAAGCCTGAAAACAGGCAGGAACAGAATCCGGATCTGCATTGCACGCGGAAAAGAACGAAACCGATGTCGGCGCGCCGGTGTGGGGCTCATGTGAGCTCACTGACATCACGTATGTGGAGAAAGTGAGGGTGGAGTCGTGTGGTGCCGCCCCCCTGCGCGCAGGGTTGCTGTGGCAAAAAGTTTTCCGGATCCAGTCTCACGCCTGGGGATAATTCTACGTTAAGGAATCTGCAGCTAGTAGTCTCTATCAGATGCAAGACACTTCACAAAAGTTATCTGGGTGCAGATGGATGGGTTGTCCGGCAGACTGGTTCCTGCATGTGTGGTATTCAGAAATGCATTGCATCTCGAAGTCTGTTATGAAGCTCTGTGGATATACTGAATAAGCAGCTACCTATGTTATAAGACGTCTCTTTACTAATGTAATAACTGCACTTTCACAATTGCTTTATTCACCTTCCCGCTTTCTCAAATTTGCCCACTCTTTTTTTCAAAATATTCTCAGGGTGAGTACCCCCCGACCCCCACTTAGGTTGTTCGGGCTGGCTCGCTGCGGTGCAGTTTGACAATCAGTTTACGGTCACCATTTTCAAATGTCACCAGCCGCCACTGGCCGACGGAGGTGAGCGGAGGGAGTGCGGCATTCCGGGGGCCTGAGCGGTGCGGAAGAGCAGAGCCGGCTGGCCTGCTTGAAGAGGCCACGCGGACGAGCGTCCTGCAGCTGGGCGGGGGCGGCCTGCTTAACTCCTGCGGTGAGGGTGAGAGGAGAGGGACGGCACTTAGATCGGTTCTAAGAGGTGGCCTAGAGTCCCGCGGGCGTGGCGGAGTTGGTGAGAAGCTGAGGCCAACGCAGGAGAGACAGAGAGAGTGCGGTGCACCAGGGGCCTTCAGGCACACCTGTAGGAGCAGCGCATGGACGAGGACGCAGATGATTGACAGCGGAGCCAGAGCTGGTGGCCCAGGATTACAGGGAGCGTCAGTGGAGGAGCACACCTGCACTGCAACGAACAGTGGGCAACGAGGAGGTTCCCAGCTGAGGACTGGCCAGAAGAGAACCGCGGGGCCTCTGGGGACCCTGCTTCGGCACTGGGATTCCTTGTGGAGGCCTCCCCCTTGATGTGCGGTGAAGAGCCACAGAGGTGAGGAGCAGTAGCGACGGGGGAGTCGAAGCTTGGTCCAGTGTATAATGGGGGACCTGAATCGTCTGCGGAGGCCTCCTTCCCCCTCCTGAAGATGGCCCACTCCAGTCTTCAGCTAATAACGAGGGGCCAATGATGCGAGGAGGGATTGGGGTGTGGGTGAAGGCGGTTCGCAGAGCCGGACAGCGCCAGCGGAGAGGTCCAGGGGAGCTACGGTCCGGCCGTGAAAACCAAATGGGGGCAACTCCCTGAGTAAATAATTGAGGGCGAGGCCGGTCCCCCCGCGTCTTCCGCTCTACGGTCTTCCGCTCTACAGTGACCGTGGGTGCCAGAGGCAGAGATCAACGCTGACTATCCGGGGTTGGTAGCGCCAGCGGGGCCAGGGGGGTAACCCCTTGCCTGAGGCGACTGGGGTCACATCAGGGGGAGTTTGTCTGGAGCTTTGGAGGCCGGCCTGGAGGACCGGAGCCGGGAACAGGCCATGGGCACTGAGGTGAAAAAACAGGCTGTCGTAGTGAACCTGGCACCAGAGGCCCTGGTCCCCCACATCCCGAAAGGGGTGAGCAAAACACCGTCCTCGATGCTGGCGGCCGCCCAGAAACCCACTAGCCAGGAGCCGGACAGGACTGACCCACCCCACTGCTGGAGATCTAGGGAGCGTCAGGGGTAAATTGCGTCCTAGAAGATTACATTGCCCCCTGGCCCTGCTTTTGTTGTGATCTGCTTTGATCTGCCGCGAGCAAAATCCCAGAAATGGCAACCGGTAAGGGGAGGAAAGACAGATCGGTGAAAGACATGCTCCTCTAGATGCCTAACCCACCGGCCGAGGGCCCCACCACTCAGAAGACCGCGAAAAATATAGAGGGAGCGAATGGAGTGGTTGCCCCAATCAGTCTCACCTTCCTTGCATCACTCTTCTCCTCTTCTCCCTACGAGAGGATCTTCTTTCATCCATGCAGTGTGAACTCTCGGCCAATCTAAGGGTGGTTATTCGGGACTTGGACTCTCTAGGAGAGAGGAGTAATACCTTGGAGGACCATGAGTCCAGCAGGGACGAGGTGATAGAAGATCTTCTACAAGATTGTCATCCGGGTACGTGAACAAAACCTGGACCTCCAAGCTCACATGGAAGGTTTGGAAAACAGGTCCTGTCGCAATAACATACGAATCTGAGATATTGCGACCGCGGCAGAGGACACAAACATAGGGGCCTTGGGGACCGATCTCTTCCGTGCAATCTTAGGTGAGCCATCAAACCTCTACATCAAAGTAGATCACACACACAGAGTGGGGCCCCGGCAGGCCACACCGGGCTCGCCGGCTGATATATTAACATGCATGCATGATTTCCAGGTTAAAGAACGCATACTCCGTGCTGCCATAGACAACCCCGCATTCCAGTTCAAGGGCCAAACACAGACCCTATATCAAGATTTAGCTGCATCTACGTTACAAAAACGCAAAGCTTTTCGTCCGATTACCTCACACTTACGGTCAAGCTAGCATCTCATTCATGGGGTCCGATTGATTTTCCGCTTCAATGGAGAGCTCTGACAACTGCGCTCAGTGACTGAGGCCTGCAAGCTGCTAGGTATTGAGGTCACCTCGTTGGAGGAGTCATAACAAGGCAAGACAAGCAGGAACCTTCAGAATGGTCACGAGTGGATAACAAAGTCTCTAACTCATCAACTGCAACTCAATCCGGACACCATGGCCAAAGAAAGGCATGTGGTCCTGGTGACTTTGGCCGGAGACCCCACTGGAAATTTGACACCATGATATGTAGGGGAAGATGGCGGACAATCTGAGGGTCCCTCTTCATGATCCTCTTTGACGAATACATGGGGCTGGGCGGGAGCGGGGAGATGCTGGCCAATGGTACCCCTCTACTAATTTTCTAGGAGCACGTTGCTCCGGACTCCAGTTAACCCTACAATGATTCACGTTCATTGGTTCATAGTATTACAATTTTTTTTGTTGCTTCCGTATGCTTGAGTCTAGGCTCAGGTATTGGCTTACCGCTGGGTATGTACACCCAGCACGATGGGGGCATCTTAGGGAGGAGGTCTTCTGGTACGCAATGGCTCCTTGCTTAGCTCCCAGTCTTGTTCTAGACTCATATGGTAGTGAACAACAACATTCTTACCTTAAATGTGAAGGAACTAAATAATCTGATTAGAAGGAGGGCTATTTTATCCTACTTAGAGCAGTTGGCAGTTTGCATATGCTTTCTACAGGAAACCCACCTCCTAGCAAAGGACACGCACAGACTTGGCTCGAGGGCTTCCCCCAATACTTTTCCTCACACACAACCAAAACAGTTGGAGCTGCAATCCACATCTCTCGCACCTTTGGAGGGAAGGCGGGCCCAAAACGAGCTGAAATTAAAGGCGACTTTTAGCTATCTCGTAACTATAAACGCTTGCACTTTTACTCTTGGTTCTATATATGCACCCAATGAAGGGCAGGAGGTATTCCTCCGGCGAACAGTGATGGAATTAAACTCTCCAGATAGGCAAATTCTACTGGGGGGGGGGGAAGACAAACATGGTCTTCAACAATCAGTTGGACTGTTCGGCCCAACGGCAGGGACAGACAGGAGCCCTCTTACGGAGTGGGCGGGAGTGGCTACACAACCTGGGACTGATGGACATCTGGCATTCCCTGCACCCCCGCTCTACAGATTACACGGTCTATTCTCATGCGCACAAAGCCTACGCAGGAATTGACTAGTTCATTGGGTCTGAATACCTGCTTTCTTTAGTACTCGCCTCGGACATTGAACCCCGCTCGCTCTCAGATCATGCAGCACTGACTCTTACATTAGCAATCCCGTCGTCGGACAGGCCGCCATATTCATGGCAGCTGCGTGACACACTCTTACATCACCCGGCAGTGGTACAGCACCTAACTAAGACACTAGAGGAGTTCCTGGCCTTTAATGACACCCCTGACACTTCAATTACCACCCTACGGGAAACACTCAAGCTAGTCGCGAGAGGGGGAACTTATTGCCACTTCCTCGGCGTTTAACCAGCTTTGTAGGGACAAGAGAGAGGGTCTTACCAAACCAATGCAAGAGTTAGAGCGTATTCATAAGCAGACGGGGGCACCCAAGTATGGCTGCAATTCGAGGAAGTGCATTCGCAGCTCACTGGTCTTAACTTGGACAGAGCACTTTACACCGCCCTAAGACTGCAACACTCATTTTACGTGGGGGGGACAGATGCGGACACCTACTAGACCATAAACTACGTGCTCATCCACAATCCTGGATGCGTCCGGCTCTGAACGCTCGAACGACGCAGACATAACCTGACCATTCTGCGACTTCTATGGGAAACTTTTCACAGCCCAACACCTCCTGGAGCAGGCTTCACTAAACTATTTACAAGGGACAACCCACTCTAGATTGACCCCGGAGCAGGCATCCAGCCTAGACATCCCAATCTGCATTGAGGAAGTGATATCTGCCATAGCTCGACTTAAACATCTTAAATCCCCCGGCCCGACGGGTTCTCCGCTGCTTTTTATAAAACCTTTTGCACCATCCTAGCGCCCATCTTAACTAGACTTTTAATGCGATAGGCGACACCTCCGAAATTCCTCCCACATTGCTCCTGGCTTTGGTTTTCATACTCCCAAAGCCCAGCAAAGATAGCTGACACTGCGCTTCCTACCTACCGTCCGATTTCCCTCGTAAATATTGACTTAAAGCTTTTTATGGGGATTTTGGCGGCCAGATTTGGGCCGATGATGATGGGACTGGTGGACCCAGACCAGTCTGGATTTGTGGCCACTAGGCAATGCCGTGACAACATGCGGAGACTACTCCATCTCATTGATAAGGCACAGCGTCAGGGGGTAGAGCGAGTGGTGCTGTTGATCGATGCAGAAAAAGCATTCGACCGGGTGCATTGGACATATATGGAAACCACATTCACGCAGTTCGGAATAGGGGATCGCTTACGTAAATGGATATTTCACAGTTACAGTCACCCCATAGCTACAGTACAGGTGCATGGCCACTTTTCTGACCGCCGCTCTGCGGAGTGGGTTGTGCTTTCCTTTCCCAGATACCTTCTGGCATTCTTGTGCCTTTAAATTTTACATACAAAATAACAACCAAATAAAAAGGCTTACAAAAAGAAAATTCTTTTTGGACACACTGTTTGCTAGTAGTTTCTATAAGTGGCTACACGTAGTGAGGAAAGGGGTCATGGATGTCAGCAAATCATGGGAGGGCTTGCATGGACTCTTGACGTCAAATCTAGTGGATGATGTTGCTACGGAGTCGCTCGACACCCCCCAAGAACACGCAGAGGTACTGCTGTAGAATAAAATTTACAGATCATGAGGATAATTCAAAGGTAAGGAATCTGCAGATCCTGTCTCTACGAGATAAGGCGTTACCGAAGGTAAGTAACTTATTCTACATCACCTGCCCTTTACAGCAAAAAAAATGTTTTCAGGCCTTGATAACCTCCAGGTTGGATTACGGTAATGCCCTCTATTATGGCCTCAACATCTGTTGGACAGGCTTCAGTTGGTCAAAAATGCGGCAGCTCACCTGCTTCTGAGATTGCCAGTCAGAACGCGGATGTCTCCTCATCTGCGTGCTCTCCACTGGCTTCCTATCAGAAAAAGAATCTTGTTCAAGGCTCTAGTACTAGTGAATGGATTCTTTACCAGATAGGTGCCGTCCATCTTAGAACCAGGAGTAGCTTCTACGCTCCATCAAGAAATTATTAGCAGTGACTTCCAGAATTCGACGTATCAGAGTGGGAGGAAGTTCACTTACCTACCTAGGTTCAGCAGCATGGAATCAGCTTCGCCCAATGAGCAATGTTGGCGTTTTAAAAAAGGTTGAAAATGTGACTTTTTGTAATAAAAGTACACTGTTCCACCTTTGTCTATCTGTGCTAAGGTGACTGGACACCCATAGGAGTAGCTGTGCGCTATGAAAGTCGCTTTCATCATCATTTTCTTTGGGACCAGAAAATAACTTGAGTACATACCTTTGTTTATCTGGTTTGAAGGAACCTTCTCTATTGCCCGCTTTTGCAGTAGTGAATACGTTTTGAGTTGTAGATTGGTTAGACAAGCCGCTGAAAAAGGCCTTGGCCGGACAGGCGGGGAAGTGTGTTGGAAGCGGATTGAATATCTGTTTTGTATTTTATATAACACCCATCTTGTCTGTGGTCATGTTCTTCCACTCTTCCAGGAAAAAAGTCCCGGCTCTCCCCAACAGGAGTGGGAAACTGTATAAGGGATGTCGGATTTTCAAAGTTGTGTGCTGGAGGGGTTCTCGCATTGGACTGAGAAGATTTTGTTGGAGTGGATCTTTTTTTTTTATATCTCTTTTTTTATGATTGTTTCTGTTGAAGGGAAGACTGGTAGGGCCATCAAGGGGTTTGAACCCTATGATAGTAGTATTGTCTATCTCTGGGTTTGTATTGTTGCTTGCAAAATGTTTTCTGCTCTTCGAGACCCACAGCTGTAAGTGTTTCAGCCTTGTTCTTCATGCTGAGCATTTCATCCCCAGTGGGTTGTCCAAATAGTGACGTACCTGAAAAGGGAACGGCTTTAGGGACGATAAGCAAAGCCAAGATTATCTTCTCAGGGAAATTCCAAGGCAGAATTAACTAGCACAGACTTCGACTGAATCAACAGCGGCACTAATAGACTGATTCGAAATTGATGAGCCCTCCTTCATCATTTCCAAAAACTCTTGTTGTCTGTGAGTTGGAAGATCAGACACAAAAGAGTTCATGCCATCCCAAATTTGTTTACGATATCTACCCAAAAGAGCTGCTGTATTGGCATTCTTTAAGTGGGTGAAGGCTGTGCCACAGATCTTTTTTACCTGTAGCATCCATTCTTTTGCTCGTTTTGAGCCATGTATTCAGGGGCAGAACCATAGTTACGTCTACCACAGTAACAATGATTGAGTCAGGTTTAAGATCCATCTTGAGTTTATCAGAATACTATTTCAGTGGCTTATATTTCTTAAGCCCTCTTGGTGTAGCAGTTTTAACAGTAGCCGGATTGAGGATTTTTTTACTTCCTCAATTTATAGAAGACCTGGTACAAAGGAGCTGATCTTGGTTGTAAAGTTTCGAGAATGACCAAAACTGTTGTGTCTATGTTGTTTGATAGCATTTCTTACCAAAGCATCTTGGAAAGTTAGGATATCAACTACAGGAGATACCCTAGATGGTGACTGAGGTGGATAAGTTTGTGTAGGAAGCTGGCTCTGTATATACTATACCAAAGTGAGTTTATAGTGTGCACAGAGTCGAGTGGAAACCCAGAGGTAGGCAGAGGTATAAGTAGATAGACCTTACTCTCTATTTGTGGTTTCGCGGGCGAGGAGTAAGGCTTTATAAGAGGGTAGTGTTAAGCATGTGTAAAATCCAGTACTTGTATAGCGCACAAATCACCCCCGAAGGGGTATCTCGCCGTTGGGAAGATTAAGCGAGCTATTGCCCAGAGTTGCATGGTGCTGGGCAGACCCCTGCCGCCGGAGCCGGGCATCGAACCGTGATCCCCAGCATCTAGCGTCAGTCGCCCTGGCCGCGGCGCCACACCTCTCACGCACTCAATCAGCAAATGATATCACACACTCAAAGACTAAACTTCAGACCAATTGGTTTAGAATAAAAATATTCTTTTAGTTATTTTATTTCCTAGAACCAAGCAAGCCTGGCACAGGTAAGTGATAAGTACTTTGCAGTAATAATACAGTTTGTAAACAGTTTATATTGCAGTTGTATATATACTTTTGGTTTGATTACAACAGAACTACTAATAATGCAATGCTTTGAAATATTGTACATATACTTTGTATTGGCTTTTCAGTAGAATGTCAAGTAGATTACTTTACAGATTACTTTTCTTACACAGTGCAGCATACCTGGATACTGCACTGGGACATACCCTGTAAACAGGTAAATAAAAGAGTTTTGCTTATTTTGTTACAGTTTTAGAAACTTTTATTGATTTTCCAACTCCACACTTAGAAACTTTTCATAGAAAAACAGTCAATGTTATCCTATGGAGGAAAATAGAGTTATTGGTTCAAATGTTGGTATTTGGTTGTGGGAGTTGGTATTCTAGGGGTAGACTCAGGGGTCCCCAAGGTCAAAGATGCACTCTTGTTACACCCTCAGCGGGACTAGGGCAGCCGGGTGCTGAGGCCCAATGTTATCCAATGGGGGATTGAGAGCTCCGGGTGGTGGCTGCTTACGAGCAGGCCACAAGGTTGTGGGAGCACTTAAGCTCAAGGCAAATGGGGGTTCTAGCCAGCACAAAATGAGCACCCTCAGCGGCATGGGCGGCCGGGTGCAGAGTGCTGTATTGGCATTGGGAGCCCTGTAGCTTTCAATGGGGAGCCTCCGGTTTGCAAACTCACTGCAGGCTCAGGGACGAAGGTCTTCTGGGTGCGACCACCACTTGGAGAGGTAAGTTGGGATGCTGGGGGTTGGTTAGACAACGTTGGTTGGGCACCAAATGCGTTGGGTGCAGTGGTGTCTTTTAGGGTCGGATCTTCTTACCAGCTCCTGGACGCGGCTGGGGGGACCTTCCAGGTTAAGGCTGCAGACGTCGGTTGGAGGCCTGAAGCAGGTCAGGGGTCACTGGATCGCGGTTCAGGATCGCCGGGGAGACCTCCTTGTGGTGTTGGGCCACTAACTCGTGCCGTGGGCGTCAGGTGCAGGCTTGTGGACTTTGTCGGAGCTGGAGTCTGTGGATGAACAAATTCGGTGTTCACGGAAGACAGTCTTTTCTTTTGAAAGCAGGGCAGGTCCTCGGGGTTCTTGAGGTTGCTGGGTGCAGGACACACTGGAGTGTCGCTTCAGCAGGTTCGAGGTGGGGACAGGCCGGTAGGACTGGGGCAAAGTCAGTGGGCGTCCTCCTCTTTTTGGTTTCGGCACAGCTGTTTGGTCCTTCTTTTTTTCTTCCCTTAGTTTCTTGTCTGTGGAAGCAAGGTTCAGGCGTGCACCTACATACTAGATTTAGGGGCGTTACAGGTAGGTAAAAGGTTGGGACCAATGGGTCTCTTCCCTGGGTGGGTACCCCCTCTATTATGCCACCCTCCGGTGGGAGGGGGGCATAAGCCTTACCCTGGTTGGCTGGGTCCCCCATCTGCAAGATGGTGGGGACTGAGAGTTGAGCTTCACCTCGCCTACCCTACCTGAGGGGTGGGGTTGGCAGAGGTGGACACACCTCCCTTGGTTTCCCCGCCGGTTCTCCCGCCCAAAGTGGGGGTCAGAACCGGTGGTGACAAGTTGCTGGAAGCAGCAAAAGGCCTTTGAAGCTTCCCCTTCGTGGACCCTGCCCATCCTGGGGGAGGAGGCTTGGCACCTTGTCCCAGGATGTGCATTGTTTCAGACCCACGAGAGCAGCAGGCTCTCGACACAGGGGTCCAGAAACATGTCTGGTGGTGGCTGCTGAAAGCAGCCACTCAGCCTGGCAACTAGTGGTGGGTTGTTTTACAGGTGGCATCTCTAAGATGCCCTCTGTGTGAAGTTTACATAAAATCTCACACTGGCATCAGTGAGGGTTTAATGTGCTGAAAAGGTTTCAGTGCAGGCATTATGGTACTGTGGAGTTCGTAATGACAAACTCCCAGCACAATATACTCAATGGCATCACTGCACTTGCAATGTCTAAGAATAGACTTAGACACTGTAGGGTTACTGGGTTCATGCACCTAAACCCTCACCACTGGTATAGTGCACCCAGCTAGAGGGGTGACTGATCTATGTCAGGGCAGTGGGTTGTAGGCATGGCACACAGGGATGTGTGCCATGTCGACTCTTCACTTTGTTCTGTAGCAAAACACGCAGCCTGCAAAGTCAGTGCGTGAGTGGATAGGTACAGGGCCTTTAAGGAGGGCACAGAAAGTGCTGCAGCCCTTAGATGCCTTCCCTGGTCACAGGGCCCTGGGTCTCCAATGCAAGTTTAGGGAAAGAACACAGGCACTGGGTACCTGATTGGCAGGAGCCCATAGCACACTCAATCAAAGCACATCAGCAGTTCAGCAAAAAGTGGGGGCAATCATGCAGAAAGAGGGAACTTTCTCACAGTTGGTATATAAAAGGAATGTGTGGAGTAAGAATATGGTGATCTCGATCGTGATCTAGTATGTGAAAAGGACATGGTCCTTCTGTTAGAGGGCGTTCTGGGTAGTGTTCAAACATGTGAAGGAGGTTTCCATTTGCTAATAGGAGAAATGGAAGTAGCTTTGGAGGCCCTTCGTAATGGTGAAAGATTTCAAGGGGGTAACGGTGTCTGTAAAGGGTCATCTGGAGGTATGGGCCTTAATGGGAAAGTGGGGTATCTGTCTGAGTCACAGGTGCATCAGATGCTTGAGAAGCTGAAGAGCGGGAGTAAGGAGAGCCAGACTACACTCTGACTTGAGAAATCCTCGACGTCGAAATATATGAGATAGACGTTGTATAAGCTTTTATTTTTTGCCGATAAGGGTGTTCGCAGCGGCGACAGATGCCTTTTTTTGGGGCATCGTATGATGTGATTTCGATGTCGATCGAATGAGTGACAGCAGCAAAGTTGGTGCCATCGAGGTCTTAAGCTACGGCAGCGGTGGTAACCGTCTTGACGCCGATTTAGAAGCCGAACAGTGACTATGTGTTGACTTTGACCCTTCTTTCAAAGGACAGCATGTTGACACTGAACCCCTTGACGGCGATGTTGGTGATTTTGATGTCGACAATATGTGCTGATGAGAGTGACATCGATGACGATGTCTAGAAGGAGATCTTCTAACTGTAGCTCTCCCTCTGTGGGAGTCTTTACCAGATGTGTGGGTTTTCTCATAAGGGCCAGATGAAGCTCTTATCAATCTTTTTCTCTTTTGGCTTGCCTCAGACCTCGTACTCTGATGCCCTCCCTGTCCTTTTTGACATTTTCTTGCAAATGCCACATCTTTTTGTCTGAAGTGATGGTGAGAGGCAAACCACACATACTTTGTGTACATCTGAACTTGCCTTCTTTATGCCACATAAAGGGCAGTTGGGAAAGACATACTGACTAGAAGAAAAGTGTCTGAATAAAGGAAAACTGATTTTACTCAAATGCACCCATGTAAAAATGTCGAGTAAAATTGGTTTGAAAAAATGCTGTACATAAAAACAATTGTTTTAAAGGTGTCAGGAAACACCTGAGGTGATCACAGATCGTGCTTGAAGGTGCTGGAAAAAAGTACTGACTGACAGGCAACCTGCCATTACAAGGCATGGTAGGTAGGGGTGCTTCTTAAGTTCTTAAAAGAGCAGGTTCCTTTTTTCACCTCTGTCAGTGTCAGCCTATCAGGCTGCATTTTCTCCTTATGATTTTTATATGAATGATAGTTTTTTTCCCATGACAAATGATGTACATTTAAAACCTACTCAGCGACTTCATCCACTTTCTCCAGAATTCTCTGACAGACTACACAGACTACATGGTAAATTAATCTGAATGATGAACACTCTTCCATGATCATTTCTTCCAAGTTTATATCTGTTAAAGAAGATGTTCCGGGGTCCTCGCTGGCAGCAGGGAATTATTCAACGTTTATGACTAACAATGAAGATCCTATGATGCAGAAGCTGTTATGTCTGCGCCGAACAGTAGAGGGCAGGACTATGCAAAGCATGTGTATCTACAGCCAGCCATGCTACAAACAAACATAGGACAAGAAATAATACTTCCAAATCTACCTGCAAAGTAAAGGCACACCTGATGTAAAAAAACAAAATGTAAAGGTACGTACCTTGATATAATCACTCCCATTTAAAGAATGGTAAAGTAATAGAATCAAATTTGTAGAGGGTTCTACTACTGCAAATTGCTATGATTAGGCCTCTGAGTTCTCACTTTCACAGCAGCAGAAAATTAAAAACTTAGCGGTGTGGTTCGCCTACAACTTTAAAAGTCAAAATAGTCCATCACAGGTTGGGGGGCGTGGCTAGCAGCCGAGGCGAATGGTCGCACTCTGAGGCGGCTCCTCGGCCCTCGCTATTTACAAGTCCACTGATCCTGCACTAGTGCCTCTGTAAGGCCCAGGAGCGATACACACAAGAAGCGCTGACCTCCTGGGAGCCTGCGCTCGGCCCTTGCTGCCGTCTTGGTCCTCCTGCTCGCCGGACTTCGCTCCTCGAGATCGGCCTTCCTCGGCCCCAAGATGGCGGCCGCTGCCGCCTGAAGCGCTGCTCCGGTTACCGGGGCTGCTCCTGACGCCGCTGGACTCTGGATCCTGGGGAGTGGCGTTGTCGAGTCTAGCGGGGGCACTTTCCAACCACCACCGCCCACTCACGGCTTGCTGGACCCCTAGGTGCTGTGTTGCGCGGCAAGCAACGGGCCCTCCCGGCCGCCCGGTATCGGCGCCTACGCGAGTTCCCGGTCTCAGGCCTACTACCGGGGACCGCCTTGCAGCTTCGGGGAACGCTCAAACTTCGCCGCTCTGCCTCGCGATGACTGCACACATGCCCCACCAGCTGGCACACCTCCCCCCTGCCTGAGTGAGTAATTGGAACGGCGGGGGGTTTCTGGGGCCCTCATGAGCCGGGCTGAGGACGTGCCCAGCACTTTCCCTGGGCCCCACTCCGGAGCATTGTACCAGTCACTCACCGCTCTACCCGGGTGACACTGTGGATGCTCTCTGGGCCCACCCTGACCGCTGGTGACGCCTGGAACACGGGAGGCCCTCGCGGTGTGGCGATCTGCACCCTCTGGATTTTTACTGCTGCCCCCCAAAAAAGACCGGAGACGAACTGTGCACCGCTCTGAGTCCTGCTAGATGGCGCGGCCGCCTCGCTCAGTGTGGTGTGCCTGACCCCGATTTTCCACCTGCGAGCTGCTGCTTGTCTTCGTCTCCTGGAGCCCTGCGGACTCCCGACTCCTCCTCAGAAGGAACTTCTAGACGGCATGGGGCACAATTCTCCCCCCCCCCCCTCTATGCTCGACGAGGGACTTCCCCCAAAAGTGCGCCTTTTGGTCCTGAGCCACCATCACCGCCTATAAGATCTACAATCCACAATGGCCTCCGGTAAGGGAAATCGACCCCACAACCAAAGACAAATCAACAAGTTGTCATGGGGCTCCAAGGGAGAACCTAAAGACGCTGCCCCTGATGCTATACCTAAAACAGCGACTCCCCCTCCACCGACGAGGCCCCCTACTCTACACGGCGTTATGGAGGCGATCGCTGGAGTTCGCTCATCTTTGGAGACCCGCATTGACTCCGTGAATATTGAAGTGACACTGCTGCGCGCAGATCTCCGTAAAATGGACACTAAGGTCAAGGATATAGAAGTCAAGACCTTGGCACTCGTTGACGATACCTCCACTTTACAACAGGAAGTGACCCAACTCCAGAAACAAAACATCAAAAGGAGATGCTCCTGGATGACTACGAAGGGCGTGCGAGGCGCCATAATCTCCGCATCCTGGGTGTTCCGGAGCGCCTTGAGGAGCCGGCTGCCGATCTCTTTGTGGAGAAACTGGTCCTGCAACATCTCCAACCAAAACAACTCTCCAACTATTTCTCCATAGAAAGAGCGCACAGAGTCCCTGGGGGCAAGCCGAAGCCGGGCGCTCCCCCCGCCCTATCGTTGCCCAGGTATTCAATTTTCGTGACCCTGATGTCATCCTCCAAACGGCATGAGCGGGACCGCCACTGCGTATTGACAACGCGCAGATCATGGTCTTCCCGGACTTTACCGTGAAAGTACAGGCTCGACGGCGCAGCTTCCTGGAGGTGAAGAAGGCACTCCGTGCGCAGTCCATCAGGTACTCCATACTGTTTCCCGCGAAGCTGCGCGTCGAATCGGAAGGCAGGACCTGGTTCTTCGAATCCCCTGCTGAGGTATGGGATTGGCTCGAGGGATGGCGTCAGTCTGCATCTGCCCAGAGTCGTCGCAGGAAGTCCATGGACCGATCTGATGCTGAGGTACCACCTGAAAGTCAGTATCTGTTTGTGAAAAACCTCCAGGGGGAGCAGTAACAAGCGGGCTCAAGACTTATATGGCAATTGAGACACTGTTGTTTTTGACCGTCTAAACCCGCAACGCCTGCTCTGTAGCCCTTGCCACCACAAGTCTCCCTGCTGGCTCACCCGGTGCAGAATTGCACCTTCTTTGATCTGCTATGTCACCTACATTGCTGGGAATATCCTCGCTGCTCAAGACAGCGTTGATTGCCATGTCTTGCTCTCAGTGGGCCCGCCCTCCTCAACGCTTTGAACTCCACCTTATAGTCTGCGGCCCTTCCTGATCCATATGTATCCTTTTTGGTTCTGTCATAATTGTACATGTTGCTCCGATTGCTGTTTTCCGTTTGCTTGTGACTGATATACCTCCTGTAGATTGCTTAGGGTGGGCCGGACTGACCCACCAATTGCTCTTATACTGGAGGTGACTCTCGGCCTCCCGGGAGAATTCTCAAAGCGCTGGAGGGTGATGTTCATTATGCCCAACCGGGATGAGTAACATTTCAGACTTTGATCATCCTTTGATTATCCTTGCCCTATTAGTTATTACGTGCTACCTGTTTACACTGGGAGACGTCCCGTACTATTGTCAATTGCCTGAAATGGTGGGGCCTCGGTTCTTAACGTGGGGCTGTCCTGGACCTCATATGCTTAATAATTTTTACTATGTGAATGCTGTTATGGATATAAGTTGTTTTTCACTGCACTAGTCGATATCATCCTGTCGATAGATAGCGGGGGCACCCACGGCTCTCCACGTACCTCATTAATGTTTGGGAGGGCGACAGGCACTCTGCCTAGTTGGGGAGTGGATAGTTTCAAGTCCGCGGGCAGGGGGCAGGGAGGGGGGTCAGAAGGGGGGGGGACGGGAAGGGGGGGATTGGGGAGGTCATGGGTTGTTGGGAAGTTTGCTCAGACAATGATATTGTTATTGGTTTTGTTTCAGTTTACACACAGCAGAGAATTCTTGGACGTGGAACATACTACTCAGCACTTTACGCCCCCACGACACACTCGGCATTCTCAATTAGAGAACACCGACTCCTTCCTCGGAGAGGGACGATCGTTTAGGCCGCCCGCTTGGCTGTCGCCGCTCCATCTGATTCCTTTTCAGTCTCCACAATGCAAAAGTTTCTTGGCTGTGGGCCCAACTACACCCCACAACATGCCTCCGCAAGACGTCCGTCACTAGCTGTTTGCACACACTGGGTCTTTTCAGTACTCTGTCACTGGCTCCTTTGAGGCCGCTCTTTACTACAGCACACGCTCAGTGCCCCAAACACACTAATCCGTACACACCTTCCGTTTATTGAGCCACCATGACACCCCCATTGACGACTTCTTTCTCCCTCATGACGTGGAATGTTAACGGCCTAGGTAGTAAAATAAAGAGAGGGTTAGTCACGCAATACCTTAAACGTCACGCTCCAGACCTGGTTCTCCTCCAGGAAACTCACTTAATGGGCAACGCGTGCCAAGCACTTCACCAGGGAGGCTATAAACTACTCGTTGATGCTGGCTTCACCTCCGGATCCAGAGGGACCGGAATCCTCGTTTGGAAAAACGTTGCACTGACACCTACAAAGACGTGGGCCGACCCCCTGGGCCGCATCGCTGTGCTAGAGGCCACCTGGGAAGGCAAACCGCTAAACGTCATTTCAGTTTACGTCCCCCCAGCCTTAGGCGCGGCTGCTCTACAGACCTTACAACGCATAATGTTAGATCTCCCACAGGGACCTCTACTTATTGGAGGTGACTTTAACATGACAATGAACGACATTCAAGATCGGCACCCCCAACGCACATCACACAGGTCGGGCTCTGACCTATTTGATTTCACACAGACGATGGGGCTTGAGGACCTATGGCGGGCGTCTCATCCGACTACTTCTTACTTCACACACTACTACAATGCCCACAATAGCAGCTCTCGCATAGATTTTCTGTTCTCCTCCACCACTGACCTGGAGTTTTTTCGCCACCCTAAAGGGCTCCCCAGGGGAATCTCAGACCATTCCCCATTAACTGTGGAATTCACGTACCACCGCCAGAGGTCCCGTGGCCCCATAATCATAATGCCCTGGCTCCTCAAGGTCCCTGACATAAAAGACTGCCTATTGAACACACAGAATATTATTTTGTGGAAAATGTGGGCTCGGTGGAATCAGCCGTGACCATATGGGAGGCATACAAGGCAGTACTTAAGGGTAAGGCCTTAGCTCTCAAAACTAGCTACACTCACCAACAGAGTGAACAC
The DNA here is from genome assembly GCF_964261635.1 of Lissotriton helveticus. Taxonomy (NCBI): domain Eukaryota; kingdom Metazoa; phylum Chordata; class Amphibia; order Caudata; family Salamandridae; genus Lissotriton; species Lissotriton helveticus. Next base: position 358,211,088 of record NC_136061.1, read on the forward strand.
TTAATTCAGGTTGAGTCAGACCTGACCCACCTAGAATCACTCCACAATGCACACCCCACAGACGAAACGGCGACTCACCTCCGTGCGAAACAACTGGAATTTAAAGCATTAGCCCTTGAGAAAGCACAGGCCAAGCTCTTGAAAACTCGCCATCGCGTTTACGAACGGGGCGATAGGGCAGGTAAAATGCTTGCATGGCTCGAAAAACGTGAGCAGGGATCTCGATGGATCCCAGATCTGACCCTAGCAGATCACTCTACTGTCACAGACCCGAGCGACATAGTGGAGGCCTTCGCTGTCCACCTGGAGCGAATCTACACAGCCAAAGCACATTATGGCGCAGAGGAGTCTAAACTACTTCTGGCCGAGATGAGACTTCCCTCTCTCTCCGAATCAGACGTGCAGGAACTGGAGGCAGACCTCACAGTAGAGGAGGTTGGCAATGCCTTGTTTGCCGTTCAATCAGGTAAAGCTATGGGTCCCAATGGTGTTCCAATTGAGTTCCTAAAGGGCATGGCAGGTGAGATCCTTCCGCACCTCAAAGTAATGTTCGAAGAGTGTCGAGATGCCAGCCGCCTGCCACTAGACCAGCGACTGGCATCAATAATGGTCATCCGTAAACCGAACAAACCGGCTAATAACTGCGGCTCTTACCAACCAATTTCTCTAATTAACTCTGAAGTGAAGGTCCTGGCGAAACTCCTCGCTGCCAGACTTATGACAGTCCTCCCTGCCTTGATCCACGATGATCAATCGGGCTTTCTACCGGGCCGCAATACAGCACTCAACCTCCGTCGGGTTCATAATGTAATGAGCAGGATACCACTACTTCAAGAAGACGCGGCTATCCTTTCCCTAGACGCCACGCTTGCCTTTGACTCCATAGAATGGTCATACCTTTTCGAGGTCCTCCTCCGCTATGGTTTTGGTCCTAAATGTATTCAATGGATCCGACTGCTATACACTGACCTATGGGGTCAAGTCTATGTTAACGGACATACGTCCAGACGGTTTCCCCTGCACAGAGGTACCAGACAGGGATGTCCTTTGTCCCCCTTGTTGTTCGCACTTACCCTTGAACCTCTGGCTCATTGGGTCAGAACTGACAATTCCATCCGCGGCATCCGATGGAATGACGACACCATTGACAAAATCTTGCTCTACGCGGACGATATCCTAGTCTACGTCTCCTCCCCCAAATCCTCTCAACAGCCTGCTCCACGTCATCACTAACTTTGGTAAATACTCGGGATTTTCCATCAACTGGTCCAAATCACTGTTATATGTTGTTTGAGGCCCACCCCCTTCTCTCCCACGAGGCTATTCTATTGAACTAGCCCTGGAGGTGTTTAAATACCTTGGAATCTTTGTCACCCCGGACCCCAAACTATTTTATGAACGCAACCTCAAAGGCCCACTTCTAGAGACTCCACACCGACATCTCTCATTGGAGATCATTACCACTCTCTCTCCCAGGCAGAGCGGCCCTCTTCAAAATGCTTGCGCTCCCTCGATTTTTGTATGCCCTGCAAAACTGTCCATTTCCCGTAGCTGATTCCTATTTTAATACACTCGAAGGAGACCTCCGCCTCCTCTTGTTGGACGGCGGCTCTCCCCGCATTGCTCTCCTTTCGCTTCCACAAGGGTGGTACGATGGAGGAATCGCCCTCCCAAATGTTCGACTCTATTATTGGGCTACCCAATTGATTGCCACCAACTCCTGGATTTATGGTTCACCCACTAACCCTGCTTTCCACCTAGAGAGATACCAGCGGGCCGTGGGGGCTACCTTGAAGCCCTATACGGCAGGCAAACACTCTCATACCCGGTATATAGGCCCGATGTCCCACACAATAACGATCTGGCATCGAGCGAACAAGCGACTTGGGTGGGCTAACACTCTTACGCTATCCACCCCACTTTGGACTTCACATTAGCTGGGTACCCTCTGTCATTATCAGGGCTTCAACAAGTGGGACACAATAGGCATTTCCACTCTGGGCGACATGCTTCAAAAGGGCAAATTACTGACCTTCGAAGAGCTCCGGAAGACACACGACTAAGCCCAATCTGAGGCCTTCCGCTATCTACAAATCAAACACGCCATACTTGCCAGCGTCCTTGATCTCTCCTCTCTCCCACAATCCTCGCCCCTAGAGGACAGACTCTTGCCAGAACCCCTCCAGGCCAAAGCGATATCCTACACCTATCGCAAGTTATGTAACAACATGCCTAACACCTTCAAGCTTCTACGAGACAAATGGCAAAACGACATCGGTGTCTTGGAGGACGCTGAATGGCAAGCGGCGCTAATGTCCCTGCGCGAATCCGCTATTAACCACAGATTTAGGCTTATACAATTAAAGATACTACATAGAACAAACATGTCAGCTCCCCTTCTGGCCAGGATTGGTAGACGGACCTCTGACCTCTGCCTCCGTAACTGCGGTCAGATTGGCACCTTCTATCACATCCTCTGGGAATGCCCGGTGATCCAAGACCTCTGGGAGCGCGCCGTCCGCAAGATGGCTGATGCCCTAGGAAAATCCATCCCTCTGACTCCCAAATGTGAACTTCTTAATGTGTGGGACCCCACAGATCTAACTGCACTCGAACAGCAATGGGTGGCTCTGGGCTCCCTTTTATTGAAATGTGAAATAGCAATGCAGTGGGGCTCACCCTCTAAACCACTCTTGATCAGATGGGTTGCTACTATGGATGTGTGTATGTTGTCCGAAAAGACGGTTTATAAGGTTAGGGGATGCCAGAGTGTTTGGGATAAGAAATGGGCACGATGGAATACTTATAGAGGTGAACTGTGTACCTCCCCTTCAATTGATATGGCAATGTCAAGACGGGGTTCCCCTTTGTAATTGTGCCTATGATACACTGCTGTAATGTACGTATTCTATGTCAAGATTGTCCTTCGTGATTACCTGCTGATCACTGCCTCTGCTTTTGTTCAATAAAATATTTAAAAAATAAAAAATAAAAAAAATAGTCCATCACAGGCCTGAAGGACCATGCGATTGTGCCTGTAGAACAACGGGTGACTGCTAAGATCGCATGCTTAATTCATGAAGTGTTCTATGGTTCCGAGAAATTGTGTCTTAGTAATCTTTTCAGGCTTTACAGTCAAGCATGGGCTCTGCACTCGAATATACTGCTACTTTTTTCAACTCCTCTTGTTAGGAAATCTAGAATGGGTGGAAAATCTCTGTCCTTACTTGGTCCCCAATTGTTGGATGAACTCACTCTAAGGTTAGAATCTATTAAAGGATGCAATATTTTTAGTCTAACACTGAAAGCATACCTTTTATGTAAATGTTTCCTTCTCTCATGGTATCCTTTATAGGTCTTGCTTTTTAGCATCACAATGCCTTGTAGGTCAACATATGCTCTACAAATATAATTAATTCACTTATTCATCCAAGTCGAACTGCAAGTAATTTTTGGTGTCAATCTTCTTAGCTTTGGTAGAATTTAAACTACCTTTTTCAGAGTTGGATGTTGCCTTGGCTTTTGGATATCAGTAGTAATGTCTTTTGATACTAAATAAGTTTTTCTCCATACTGGTTTTCAACGTTGAGATGGTTGGAGGTGTTCTCGTCCAAAATTCTTAATTTTGTGCCACTATCTTACAATGTGCTTCCTCCTCGGGCTTAGAGAACTGTTTTCCCTGTGCCAAATCAGTACTCCTGATATTAGAACCACTGACATTTGTGCATATACCCAAATGCTAAGAAACCAGTTCAGAAACCTGGAATCCCTGAGTTGATCTTGACCGTATAGGGTAAATGGTTTAATGTTTTGGCTAAAAGAAGAACACTATGATCCAGCAGGAAACAATCTGCACACTAAGGGTTGGCCTACTCAAGGTAGTTAATAATACTGAACACAACATCGTTTTTGTCCATCATCGAATTTGGAGAAAAAATACCCTCAAAGAAACACAGCAAATCCTAACTTTTGCACATATCATTATCTCATACTGGACTATATAATAGTTCTGTTAGAGCCACACTAACAGCTCACCATGTTTCCTACTGTCCATGCTCCTATTCTTCCACTGCTGCTCCTCCTCTTCCTCGAATTAACGCTAGGGGTTTAGCCAGTGGAGGAAAGGAAGATGGAAGTACATCTCAAAGAAGATCACATGTAGGATGTAGTGACTGAGATACCTTCCAGGAGGGCCACAAGGGGCTAGACCGCTTCAGAGCACGAGGTTATGAGGAATTTGGTGTCAAATCTGTCATCCTCCCATTTAAGGCATACGGAACATTACGTATTTGAGACTATGGATGCATTTTCTGTTTGTCCGTAGAGTGGGGTTTCTCAAACTAGAAGACATTGGAGATAGTAACATTCCTTGTCACATACAAAGGACTACACCCACTGGGCAAAAACATATGTTCAGGATCTGGGATGGATGTAGATGTTTAATTATTTTGGGCAACCAAATCTTATAAGGCTTTGAAGAGCTAAGGTTCGGGGGGGAGGGGCACACTCCACTCCAATATGACATTTGTTCCCAGCGTCCATCTGTGCAAGTCTTCTTGGAGTACTCTGGTATGTGGAAGGGGGAGGGAGGGGAGATAGATTGGGGCACGAGGTGCCCGTTCTTCTATTATGTTAACTCTCCCAGGAGGGGGTTAATTCACAGAGCTGACAGCTTCAGCTGCAGTGGGAGGCAAGGAGTCTCTTCTGCTAAAACTAATAAGCAGCTTTCGTTTTAGCAGAGGAGACTCCTTGCCTCCCACTACAGCTGAAGAAGGTCAGCTCTATGAATTAACCCCCTAGCTCTTCCCAGAACGGAGACAAAGTTTCCAGAGAAGTTTAAGGCATGGGCAAAGTGGGCTCTGGCCCAGGGCCCCAGCCTTTCGAAGGGGGTGGGAAGGGGGGGTGAAAGAGTCAGCTCTATTCTACAGAGTCTTGCCCTCATGACCTTGAATCATTTTTAAACAATGTTGTAAATAGCGTTTTTCAATCATTCATTTTTAATGTGTAAAAGTCTATTACAGACATTTTGCAGACAAAATGTGTTTATGCGTCATGCGACATCCATATAAAAAGTTTCTTTTGGATCAATACATGACCTCACATATGAGAAATAGAAGGGTGTGACTGATTATTTGCAGTAATATTAGTGAACTGCGGTTGTGTTACATACTGAAAACACACATCACTATCCCTGAATATCCGACGTACACACATTTAGTATTTGACCAAAGAAGGCATGAAAGAGCTGAGACTGGATCATGAAATCAAAGCTGGTCCAAACAGGGGCCCACAGGCCCCCAAATCCTTAAAACGCCCCTGAAGTTTCTTTTAAAATTACAAAGGCAGGCGCGCAAAATGCCAGCTAGCATTGTGTTATTTAAACAGCTTGCAAATTGCTAAATATGGTTATAAATAAGAAGTATGTATTCATTTGTAATGTTAACGAGCTCCCGGTCCGCCCTTCTTTGTTTTGATTCATTTGTAATGTGACTTTTTTATCGTTTTTCCCTTTTATTATCAGTCATGGATCATTCATGCAGCTCTAGAAAACAATTAAATGTTCTTTCTATTTATATTTGCTGTACAAAGTATGCACAGACAAGTGCAGAAAATACAGCTTTAGGTGACTGCTTATTTTTATACCATCTGTGACATCAAAATAATGAGCTGGCAACCCTAATCATAAGACTGGAAGTTGGTTGAGGGATCAGCACATTATTTATTTCCTCCACCCTGATCCCTGGTTACTGCCATAATAGCAATAGTTTAACACATTTGAAACCCTACGCTGCCGTCAATAACGTGCTGAGTTACATCAAGTGTCTGGGAATGCACCCTGCATTCAGACCACTCACTCCTCATTCTCGCCCTTCACTTTCACTCTCACCCAGCACTCACACTGATCCCGATGCACTCACACCATTCACGCACTTACCCTCCACTCACAGTGATCACTGCACTCACAGCGATCACAATGCGCTCTCAATGATCACTATGCACTCACACCATTCACCCGCTCACCCTGCACTCACACTGATCACCATGTCCTCACACCATTCTCCCACTTACCCTGCACTCACAGTGATCACTCTGCACTCACAATGCACTTGCGCTGTTCACCCTGTAGTCATACGAGCACACTACTCAACTTGCACTCGTGACACTTCACTCACCTGTCACCCTCACTGTTCAATCTGCAATCTCATTCCAATAAGCCCATCACTAACCATACATTAATTCGTCCCACTCTGCACTAACATGGCACCCAAATTCATATGGTCGCCTCACTCACCCCTGTACACAAGTATGGGCATGTCGTGCCCCATTAAGGTTTTCGTACTAAATTACAAAAGGAGACATCTAATTGCACTACAATCCAGCCTTACAGGGGCCCCTTGATAGAGAAAGTTCTGTTTTTGCCCTGATGGACTTGAATAATTCCTAAACAGATTCTTGCAAATACCGTTTTGTTTAATTTCTTTTTAATGTAATTGATGTGAGGGAGTCTATTACTATTTGTAGAGAAATGTGTTTGTTTCATGCAACAACCATAAAAAAGTTAACCATAAAAAGTTAGATCCAAGCGGGTCCTCACATATGAGAAATTGGAGGATATCACAGATATTATTCACTGTAAAATTAGTGGGCGGCTGCTTTGTTACAACAGTGAAAACACATCACTATCTCTGAATATTAGCTGTAAATGCTTTTAGAATTTCGACTACAGTGCTGTGCACCGTTAGTAGCCTGGCTAAATAAGGTATGACGGAGCTGAAAATAAATAATTTAAACTCAAACCTGTACTGAACAGGGGCCCCCCCAAAATAGTTTTGGCCCAGGGCACCAAAGAACAAGTTACTTACCTTTGGTAACGCTTTTTCTGGTAGATACAGTATCTGCCTGTGGATTCCTCACCTTGTGAATATCCCCCTTGCGTCAGCAACATTCGGAAATTCTTTTCGTAGCCTCGCGCCGACGTGGACTTGGACGTCATAGAGACACGGCATCGCACGCGACTCCGCTGACGTCACCGACACCTACAATAGGCCCACGCCGGCGTGATGACATCAGTTCCGCCCTTTTTTCCGTGCCTTCGAGGTACACGGACGGACCAATGACAGTAGAAATATACATAGCATACACAGTACACGATAGTCAAAGTAACACACACAGTGTGAAGTCAATGCAAGAAAACATTTGAAATTACACATTTTCTTTGACCATAAAACGAATACAATACAGTTAATCCGGTATAGAAGAGTGGACAACGGGGAGGCGGGAGGGTCAGTGAGGAATCCACAGGCAGATACTGTATCTAGCAGAAAAAGCGTTACCGAAGGTAAGTAACTTGTTCTTCTGATAGATACATCTGCCTTGTGGATTCCTCACCTTGTGAATAGAGTCCCACAGCAGTCCCCACTCCCGGAGAAGGGTGTCCACTCTTCTAAACCAGAAAATCCTGGAGGACAGAGCCTGCAAAATGGCCGTCCCTCCTCACCTCAGAGTCCAAGCAGTAATGCTTCGCAAAAGTGTGGAGGGAGGACCAAGTAGCAGCCCTACAAATATCCTCTACAGGAACACCTCTAGACAAAGCCGAGGTAGACGACTTAGCTCTTGTAGAATGAGCCCTTATACCCTCTGGAGGTTCCTTACCGGCCAAAGAGTAGCATATCTTTATACAGAGGATGATCCATCTTGAAAGAGTTCTTTTATGAACCGCTTTTCCTTTCTAGCAACCAGCTAAACCAATGAAGAGCTGGTCATCCACACGACAGACTTTAGTTCTGTCCAAGTAAAAGGACACCGCCCTTCTAGGGTCCAGACGGTGTAACCTCTCCTCCTCCTTGGAAGGGTGAGGGGGAGGATAAAAGGTAGGGAGGGTAATGGATTGTCCCAGGTGAAAGGGAGTCACCACCTTAGGGAGAAAAGCAGCCCTGGTCCTAAGAACCATTCGATCAGCATGAATGGTCAAGAATGGGGGCTTGGAACTAAGAGCTTGAAGCTCACTTACCTTCCTTGCCGAGGTAATTGCAACCAGGAAGTCTGTCTTAAAAGTCAAAAGCCTCATAGGACACTTGTGTAAGGGCTCAAAGGGAGCACCCATCAAGTACGTTAAAACAAGATTTAAGTCCCGTTGAGGCACAATAAAGGGAGTAGGAGGGAATTTATTAGTGAGACCCTTCAAAAATCTTAAAACTACAGGAGATTTGAAAAGAGAAGGCTGGTTCGGCAAACATATAAACGCAGACAAAGCCGAGAGATAACCCTTGACTGTAGCAACAGCAAGTCCTTGCTGTGCCAAAGAGAGAGCAAACTGGAGAATATCAGATAAATGGGCTTTCAAAGGGTCTACAGACTTCTCTCCACACCAGATGGCAAATCTAGACCACCTATACTAGATGGACTTAGTGGAGTCACGTCTAGCTGAAAGAATGACATCCACCACATCGTGTGGAAGAGAAAAAGACCTCAGCTTGCCCCGTTCAATCTCAAGGCATGAAGGTGTAATGTCTGGAGGTGGGGGTGTAGAACCTGCCCCTACATCTGAGAGAGGAGGTCTGCCCTGTGAAGGAGACGGAGCGGCGGGTGAGAGGAGAGGTGGAGAAGATCCGAGTACCACACCCTTCTTGGCCAATCCGGGGCGACCAATAGAACTTGGGCCCGGTCTTGGCGAATCTTCCTCAGAACCCGAGGAATCAAGGGTAGGGGAGGAAAAGCGTAAAGGAGTTGACTTCCCCAACTCAACTGAAACGCATCCCCAAGGCTCCTTGCATCGGATACTGGAGACTGCAGAATAACGGGCAGTGAGCATTCTCGCGAGTGGCAAACAGGTCCACCCGAGGAGTCCCCCACGTCTGAAAGACGTGACTAACCACCTCCAGGTGAAGCCTCCACTCGCGGTCGGCAGAGAACTAACGACTGAGGCGGTCTGCACGTACGTTCAGAACTCCGGCCAGATGATTTGCCAACAGACAAATCTGATGGTCCTGAACCCAGGACCAGAGGCGCAGAGCCTCTCTGCAGAGACACTGCGACCCCACTCCTCCCTGCTTGTTGATATACCACATCGTGGTCGTGTTGTCCGTCAGGACTTGAACCGACCGACCGCAAAGGGAAGGAAGGAAGGCCTTGAGCGCCAGACGTATCGCCCGTAATTCCAGAAGATTGATGTGAAGCAACCTTTCCTCTGGAGACCAAAGACCCTTGACCTCCAGGTCCCCCAGATGAGCACCCCACCCTAGAGTGGATGCATCCGTTATCACCGTGGGCACCGATGGAGGAAGTTGAAAAGGCTTTCCTTGCGACAGATTGCCTTCCACGCTCCATCAAGACAGATCCGCTGCAGTTTCTCTGGAGATCCTCACTGACTCCCCAAGATCTCCATTGTGTTGATACCACTGCCTGCGGAGGCACTACTGGAGTGCCCTCATGTGCCAGCGTGCATGGTTGACCAACACAATGCAGGAAGCCACCAGACCGAGCAGGCGAAGGACTGGAACGACCGCTCCATTGTAAAATAAAGGAATCATTTCCTGTATGTCGCGAATCCTTTGAGGAGGAGGGAATGCACGACATACAGTTGTGTCCAGTACAGCACCTATGAACAGGATGCGCTGGGAGGGCACCAGGTGAGACTTGGGTAAATTTATCGAAAAACCCAACCTGTACAACAACTGGGTTGTCTCTTGCAGATGTTGGAGCACTCTCTCCGACGAGACTGCTTTGATCGGCCAGTCGTCCAAATAGGGGAATACCGGAATCCCCGACCTTCTGAGATGAGCTGCCTCCACCGCCAGCACCTTGGTAAAGACTCGAGGCGCAGTAGTAATTCCAAAAGGAAGGACCGCAAACTGATAGTGCTGCGATCCCACCGTAAAACGGAGATACTTCCTGTGCGACTTCAGGATTGGGATGTGAAAGTACGCATCCTGCAAGTCGAGCGACACCATCCAGTCTTCTTCCAGCAGCGCTTGAAGAATCTGAGCAAGGGTGAGCATCTTGAATTTCTCTTGCTTTAGATAGAGATTCAAGAACCTGAGATCCAGGATTGAACGAAGTCTGCCATCCTTCTTGGGAATCAGGAAATACCGGGAGTAGCATCCCTGACCCCTTTCCTGCTCTGGGACCACCTCTATTGCACCCTTTCTTAATAGAGTCTGAACCTCCTTCTGCAGGAGTAACAGATGTTCCTTTATGCAAAAACCCTGGCAAGGAGGGTAATTGGGAGGGAATTCCCGAAAGGGAAGGGCATACCCATTTTCTACGAGATTGAGAACCCAAAGATCTGATGTAACCGATTCCCAATCCTGTAGAAAATTGGTAAGCCGACCCCCCACCGGACCCACATGATCCTGAATGGCGGATCTAGGGCTGCTTTTCTGAGGCTGGAGGGTTGGAGGAGGAGGAGGAAGAGGCCTGACGTCCACGAGGACGCGCTCTTTGCTTTCCCCTGTAAGATCTGTACATGGAATTTTGCTGCTGCTGCTGTTGTTGCTGCTGCTGACCTTGTCGGTAATTCTGAAAGGAAGAGCGGCCAAAACCTCTGAATCTCCTGGTCGAAGAACCTCTGATCTGGAGACCTAAAGATTTAGCAGTCGCCCTACTGTCTTTAAATCTCTCCAAGGCCGTATCAGCTTTCTTGCCAAAGAGACCAGATCCATCAAACGGCAAATCCAGCAAAGCAGCCTGAACATCTGCCGAAAAGTCCGAGGATTTCAGCCAGGCTGATCTTCTAGTGGCAACCGCAGTGCCCATGATACGAGCCACTGAGTCCGCAGCGTCCAGACCACTCTATCACCTGGCGCGCCGCAGCTTGCGCATCTGATATCACCTCCTCAAAATCCTTCCTGTCTGCATCAGGAACCTTGGGAGCTAAAGAACGCATAGAATCCATAAGGGCATGGACATACCTCCCCATTAGGCAAGTGGCATTTGTTGACTTCAACGCCATACTTGCAGAGGAGAAGGTCTTTTTAGCCACCTGATCCTGTTTCTTTGCCTCTTTGTCACTTGGGACCTGAGGAAAGGCACTCACATTCTTTTTGGAACAGGCCGCCTGTATGACAAGACTCTGAGGTGATGGATGAGACATCAAAAAAGCAGGGTCCTCAGGTGCGACCCTGTACCTTCTCGCCACACTCTTGGATGCTGCAGGAGCCGACAGTGGTTTCTTCCACACCTCCAAAATGGGTTCCGTCAAGGCATCATTAAACGGAAGCAATGGCTCTACCACAGAGCTAGGAGAATGCAAAACTTCTGTAAGGAGATTGGATTTAAACTCCACTGTTGGCAATGACAATTGCAGAAGATCTGCCGCCTTCCTCATCACCACATGATAAGGCTGGACATCCTTAGAAGGTGTATCTGAACCTGATGGAAACTCCCACTCTGGAGAGAAATCCAGGCTACCAGCATCAGCCAGGACCTCAAAACAGTCCTCCTCCAGTTCACCTTCCTCCATATCAGGATGCATCTCTAAATACCTTTGCTCATCCAAAAGGCGTTGTGCTTCCCTTCTGGACCTCTCCTTCACACGCTTCGCAGCTGGATCCACCAACGGCTCCGACGGAGCCGGGATCGACGCCGATATCGAATCAGACGGCTCAGAAGGATGCACTCGAGGACGAACTGAAGCGGGCGACGCCGGTAGCGGCGTCGCCGACCTCGGCGGAGCCGGATATTGCCATGGCGGCGTCGGAGCCGGCACATAGGGCATGAAAGGAGCAGGAGGATAGGAGTGAGGAACTCCTAAATTGAAGGTCAGAGGACCCATAAGACCCGAAGGTGCACCAGAGGGGTACCACGCCCTTGTAAAGACGCCATACATAGTGTTCAGAAATGCCGATGGGTCCTGGCCTGGGGCTGGAAAGGGTGGCTGAAAACCCTCAGGCTGGTCTTGTGGAGGGTTCGGATTCGGCTCTTCGACAGGTGCAGAATCCACATCCACCTGAACCTCTTCCTCATCTCGGGCCGGGGACGGCGCCGGAGACGGATTCGAAGCCGGAGTCGGTGACTGAACACGCGACTCCGATGGAGAGGCCTCACCATCATGTTCCGAGACATCCAGCGTAACCACCTTAGAACAAACCTTCTTTGGTGTCCTCGACCTCGAGTCCGACTCCTTACCTTCTTCTTATGCTTCCTTCTCGACTTCGAAGCATGGTCTGAAGCGGACCTCGAAGACGACTCCTCTCGAGATCTGGATCTTGACTTCGACCTTCGAGAACGAGACCTCGAAGATTTTCCTTTTCCAGCCTTCAGTTTTGCATCAAGGAGTTTGGTCTCTCTCTTCCTCAGGACCTTCGGGTTCATCTTCCTACAAGATGTACATCCATCCACATCGTGATCGGAGCGCAAACACCAAATGCAGTGCTCGTGCGGGTCGATAATGGACATCATTTTCCCGCACTCCCTGCAGGGCTTAAAGCTGGTCTTCGTTGTCGACATCGTAGATGAGCCAAGAAACAAAGAAGCAGAAAGCAGTAACAAAAAGGCAACAAAGTACCAAATGGCTACTGAGATTCCCGAAACTGTTAGCGTCGACGACGTGGAAAAAAGGGAACTGATGTCATCACGCCGGCGTGGGCCTATTGTAGGCGTCGGTGACGTCAGCGGAGTAGCGTGCGATGCCGTGTCTCTATGACGTCCAAGTCCATATCGGCGCGAGGTTACGAAAATAATTTCCAAATGTTGCTGACGCAAGGGGGATATTCACAAGGTGAGGAATCCACAAGGCAGATGTATCTATCAGAAATCTCCAACATGTCCCTGCCATCACAAAGTCTGTCAGACAACATTACACTGAAGTAAACTAGACAACATCATTAATTTATTATTAGTTCTATTTTTTTTAAACATAAGCCTGACGTGTCCCAAACCCCCACTGCTTCAGGCAAGCAACTTATCGTACCACTAAGGAATTCTCAATGAGGTGTTTGTTCAGCTCCTTCTCTGTGGACTTTCAACTGTCTTTGGATCCATAACTGGTTGGTGGGCAATTATCCCATTATAATGCTGCCTAACACATTTGTTAAAGATTTCTAGAGAAGATTTGTTTCTCGTGTACCAGGTCTGAGCTTGGGAGTGCCCGAAACATCTGACAACACTGTCTTCTCCCTTACAGTCCCTGTCTTGGCTGAAAATGTCTGCAGAATATTCAGCTTTGTGAGAAACTATCAAAACTCTCTTGCCTTTCAGCTCGTCCTATTTATGCGAGATTGGGTTCTCAGCACTTGCGGTATTAAAGAACAAGTTACTTACCTTCGGTAACGATATATCTGTAAGAAACAGTAGTTAGTATTAGATTCCTTACCTTAGAATATCCCCAGGCGTCAGTCTGGATCCGGAAACTTTTGCGTAGCAGTACCCCTGCGCGTCGGTAGGCGTCGTCTGCAGGCGTCCCCTGCGGCTCCGCGTCGTCGGCGTCGTGCGCCGTGATGACGTCGCTGGAGTATATAGACGCCGCCTCCGCGCGCTGACGTCAGTTCTTTGCACACAGCTTTTCCGCGCCAGAACACGCAGAGCCATGTGAGAACCAACACTGGTGCCATTTGAAACTAGGGCCCTGAAAGGGATGTCCCTAACCCTAGGTATCAGTTCGCAGAACGGGGAGGATGGGCGGGGCGGTAAGGAATCTAATACTAACTACTGTTTCTTACAGATATATCGTTACCGAAGGTAAGTAACTTGTTCATCTGAAAGAAACAGGTTAGTATTAGATTCCTTACCTTAGAATAGATACCCCAGCAATACCAACCCCGGTGGTGGGTCTGCGAACCAATACAACCTACACCAGAAAGTCCTGGAGGACCGAACGGCCAAAGAAGCCATCCCTCCGGACTTGACTGTCCAGGCAGTAGTGCCTCGCAAAGGTGTGCAGCGAGGCCCACGTGGCCGCCTGGCAAATGTCCTGCAAAGGGACTCCCCGGCCCAGGGCAGTAGTAGCCGCCGTGGCCCGAGTGGAATGGGCCCTCAGCCCAACAGGAGGCTCCTTCCGAGCCAAAGAGTAGCATGCTTTGATGCACAGGACGACCCACCGAGAGATGGTCCGTTTCTGTACCGCCCTTCCCTTCTTCTCACCCACGTAGCCAACAAACAGTTGGTCATCCACCCGGAACTGGCGTGTGCGATCCATATAGAATGAAAGCGCACGTTTTGGGTCCAGACGATGGAGCCGCTCTTCATCCTTTGAAGGATGCGGAGGCGGGAAGAAGGAGGGCAAGGTGATGGACTGCCCAATGTGAAAAGCAGAGACTACCTTGGGCAGGAAAGAAGGTCTGGTCCGAAGAACCACCTTATCAGGATGAACAGACAAGAAAGGAGGTTGAACAGAAAGAGCCTGGAGCTCACTCACTCTCCTGGCAGAGGTGATGGCTACCAGGAAGGCCGTCTTTAAGGTGAGAAGACGGAGAGGACAGGAATGAAGGGGCTCAAAGGGAGCGCACATCAGGAAAGTCAAAACCAGGTTCAAGTCCCACTGAGGCATCACGAACGGAGCTGGAGGATACATGTGCGTGATGCCCTTTAAGAATCTTAACACAATAGGGGACTTGAACAAAGATGGCTGATCAGGTAGCCTCAAGAAGGCGGAAAGGGCAGAAAGATAGCCCTTGACAGTGCCCAGAGCAGAGCCCTGCTGGGCAAGGGAAAGGAGGAAGAGGAGAACCTCAGATAGAGGGGCAGAAAGGGGATCCACAGCCTTTGCTGTGCACCATGCCACAAATCTGTTCCACCGGCAGGCGTATACCGACTTTGTGGAGGGACGCCTGGCTGCCAGAATGACATCACAGACTTCAGGAGGCAAGTCAAATGGCCTCAACTGTCGCCGCTCAATCTCCACGCATGGAGGTGGAGACTGGACAGGTTCGGGTGGAGGACCGTCCCCTGCTGCTGCGACAGAAGGTCCTCCTGAAGGGGCAGGCGGATCGAGGGACCGACTGTCATGCTGAGTAGCTCGGGATACCAGTACCTTCGAGCCCAGTCCGGAGCCACAAGGATAACTTGGGCCCGGTCGCGCCTGATCTTCTTCAGCACTCTGGGCAGAAGTGGTATAGGCGGAAAGGCGTACAACAGACCGCAACTCCACTCGCGCCGAAAGGCGTCGCCGAGCGAGTGCCGTCTTGGAAACTCCAACGCGCAGAACTGATGACATTGCGCGTTCCCTTCTGTGGCGAATAGATCTAACCAAGGCTCTCCCCATTGCTGAAAGAGGCCTCTCGCCACATCCGAGTTCAGACGCCATTCGTGATCCACCGAGCACCGACGGCTGAGTTCGTCCGCCCTGGCGTTCAGAGAACCTGCCAGGTGTTGAACCGTCAGAGTCACGCCCTGACGTTCCAGCCATTGCCAGAGGCGCAGAGCCTCTTGGCAAAGGGTCCACGACCCCACACCGCCCTGTTTGTTGCAGTACCACATGGCGGTGGTGTTGTCCGTGAACACCTGCACTACACTCCCGTTGACAAAGGGGAGGAATGCCTTCAGTGCCAGGCGAATCGCCCGCAGCTCCAACATGTTGATATGGAGCCGGGACTCCGCCGGAGACCAGAGGCCTCTGATCTCCGCCTCTCCCAAGTGGCCACCCCAGCCTTGGAGGGACGCGTCCGTCACAACCACGTGCTCCGGCTGGGGAAGGGAGAGGGATCTGCCCCTGACCCAATCGCGGTCTGTAAGCCACCACTGCAACTGTCTCGCAGTGCCCTCCGAGATCAGGACATGGTCGGATAGGTTGCCCTGATGCTGGGCCCACTGAAACTTCAGGTCCCACTGCAGAGCCCGCATCCGCCATCTGGCGTGATGCACCAGAAGGATGCAGGAGGCCATCAGCCCCAGAAGCCGCAGCGTCAACCTGACCGAAACCCGGGATAACGGCTGAAAGATGGGAATCAGAGCCTGAATATCCCGGACCCGCCGTTCCGGGGGATAAACCCGAAACTGCGCCGAGTCGAGAACCGCTCCGATGAAAAGGAGCTTTCGAGAGGGACACAGGTGTGATTTCGGCACATTGATGGAAAACCCCAACTCGTGCAGGAGGTCTGCCGTCATCTGAAGGTGGTGGACGACTGTCTGGGGCGAGCCCGCCTTCAACAGCCAGTCGTCGAGGTAGGGGAAGACTGAAACCCCTAACCGGCGCAGATGAGCTGCGACCACCGCCATCACTTTCGTGAACACCCGTGGGGCGCTGGTAAGGCCGAATGGGAGCACGATAAACTGAAAATGCTCGTGGCCTACCGTGAACCGCAGGTAACGCCGGTGGGCCGGCAGGACGGGGATGTGAAAGTACGCATCCTGCAAGTCCAACGCTACCATCCAGTCTTGTGGGTCTAGAGCAGCCAAGACCTGAGCCAAAGTCAACATCTTGAACTTCTCCTTCCGGAGGAAGCCGTTGACGTTCCGTAGATCCAAGATAGGACGCAGGCCTCCCTTGTCCTTCTTGGGTACCAGAAAGTAGTGGGAGTAGCAACCACACCCTACTTCTGGCCCAGGAACGCGCTCGATGGCCCCCTTGGCCAAGAGGGCCGTAACTTCCTCCTGCAGAAGTGTCAAGTGGTCCCCCGACACACGGTGGTTCTGCGGTGGCATGGCTGGAGGAGTGGACTCGAAGGGGAGGGCATAGCCCCTTCGGACAAGCTGCAGCACCCACCTGTCCGATGTTATCGCGCGCCAGCGGGAGTGGTGATGGCGAACCCTGCCACCCACTGGCGTCACGTGAGCCCGAAAGCTCGGACTAGGAAGGCTTGGATGCCGCAGCGGAGGGAGGCGTGGACTGACCACGACGCTGGCCTCTACCGCCACCACGGCGGAAACCACGGGCGCCACCGCGCTGGGGAGCGCTCTGCGCCGCGTGGCTGGCAGCACGTGTGGGACCTCCTCTCCCTTGGCCACGAAAGGGCCGAAACGAACCCGTCTGCTGGCGCTGGGTCTGGGTCGAGAGACCCAAGGACTTGGCCGTGACCCTGGAGTCCTTGAAGCGCTCCAGCGCGTGGTCCGCTTTGTCACCAAATAGGCGACTGCCATCAAATGGCATGTCCATAAGCGTATTTTGGACGTCTGGTGAGAAGTTGGCAGATCTCAGCCAGGCATGGCGACGAATCGCCACCGTAGTGGACATGGCCCGTCCCAGTGAGTCCGTGGTGTCCAGACCACAACGGATCGAGTACCGCGCCGCATCCCGGCCTTCAACAAAGGCCCGGGTGAGCTTGTCCCGCACTTCCTGGGGGCATTGCGGCAAACACTCCTCGACCGTATCCCACAGGGAGTGGGTGTAGCGGCCCAAGAGGCACGCGGTGTTACAAGACCGCAGCCCAGCACTCAAAGAGGAAAACACTTTCTTTCCGAATTGGTCGTACCTCTTTGATTCCCGGTCGGGCGGAGCCGACGGAAATGCGGACTGCGAAGTGGAGGCCTGGATCACCAGACTCTCCGGGGAGGGATGGGTGGACAGGAAGGCAGGGTCGTCCGCGCAGGGACGGTGACGCCTGGCAACGTTCCGGTCAACCGGCGCACCAGAGGCGGGCCTGGACCAGGTGCCCAGAAGGACATCCGTCAGGGCCTCATTAAACGGCAGCAGAGGCTCCTGGGGGCATGACTGCGGTTTAAAAACTTCCGTCAGGATATTCGGTTTGACCTTCGCGACGGGGAGCTCAAGGTGTAAGGCCTTGGCAGCCCTCATCAGGACCACCGAATAGGCAGCACCCGCCTCGGACGCCACAGGGGACGGAGAGACAAACCCAGGGTTGGGCGACTCGTCCAGGCCACTGGCATCACCCAGATCACCTACCCAGTCCACATCGTACTGGCAGGCACGGGATAGAGGGTCCTCAGACCCCTCCCAACCCTCTCCATACTCCTCCTCGTCATACCCATATTCTGGGTCGACGATATAGACATCGGGGTCAACAGGCCCCATCGGCGTCGGGTCCGGCGTCGGCCGACGCCGGTCCGGCTCCGAGTCCGGAGTCGGGGAGGAAAGGGGGGCGGCGCCGCGCGGCGTCGGTGCCGGGGACCCGACGCCGGCCGGAGCCGACGGCGGAGTCGCTGCACCACGCGGGGGCGGTACCATGGGCCGGCCCACAGGAACCGACGCCGGAGAGGCCGGGAGACCAGCCGGCGACGAACCAGAGGGAACCAGCGGCGCCGGGGCCGGAGCCACCGGCGGCGCCGGGGCAGGAGCACCCGAACCGCTCGGGCCCCCAGACGGGACCGACGGGCCCGCAGGCGCCGAAGGCCCCGCCGGAGAAGACCTCGCCCTCATAGCAATGAGGAAGGCCTCGATCTCCTCACGCGACGCGCCTTCCCCAGGGACCGACAGGTGTGGGGCAGACGGCGTCGGCGACCCATGCGGGACCGCGGGGGTGGGGTCACCCGAGCCCCCGGCCGCAGCACGCGGGCGTCGGGGGGAGTCGGGGGTGCGATGGCGACGCCCCGACTTCTTGTGCTTACCTGACGAGCCGGAGGAATGGTGGCGACTCCCGGAGCGCCCATGGCGGCTCCGCGACCGCTCCCTCGACCGCTCCCTCGACCTCCGACCGGACCGGGACCGCTCTCGACGCGGGGCCGACAACCGGAGTTCGAGAAGCTTGCGGGACCGCTCCCGCCTAGCTTTTCCAGTCAAGGCCCGACAGTCGACGCAGGACTCCACGTCGTGGTCCGCGCCCAGACACCGGAGGCAGAGTCGATGGTGGTCGGTGACCGACATCATGCGGTCGCACTCGTCACAACTCTTGAAACCGGGCATCCTACCGGCACCGTAAAGATCAATCAGTTAACAAAAAACTTGGTCAAAAGACCGGAGTACTGCTCTTCGGATCTGCGCTAACTGGCGCGGAAAAAAGAAGAACTGACGTCAGCGCGCGGAGGCGGCGTCTATATACTCCAGCGACGTCATCACGGCGCACGACGCCGACGACGCGGAGCCGCAGGGGACGCCTGCAGACGACGCCTACCGACGCGCAGGGGTACTGCTACGCAAAAGTTTCCGGATCCAGACTGACGCCTGGGGATATTCTAAGGTAAGGAATCTAATACTAACCTGTTTCTTTCAGATGCCTAAGTACAGTTCAAGACTGGATGTGGAACACAACCTGAGGATGGCAGTAGCAAAAATCCATCCACAGATTGACCGTCTCTGAAAAACAAGCACAACGGTCACATTTATGTTGGTGGTGTTATCATTCCATGTCATGTGTAAAACAAAGCATCCTAGTAGAAACAATTTGCACACATTTTATCTTGAAAACTGGTGTTTTTAGCTGTGTAATAAGCCTCTGTCATTTCACCACACCCACTCACAAACCTGCAGTTTACTAAACACTCTTATTGTATTGAATGTTATTCGCTGAATATGCCCGGAATGCGCGCGTGGCGGTCGAGTCAAGAAATTTCTGTCAGGTGGTGGGGTGGCCCAACATCTAAAAAAAATTCAGCTGGGTGAGCTCAACTTACAAAAGTTTGTAGACCTCTGCCTTAGCCAATCAGCATCGACCACCCTCTAGAACACCCGAGAGAAGCTCAGAACCTCACATTTTCGAGCACTAATGCTATCGTTCATATAGAGAAATAGAGGAAAGTGAGCTGTCCCCGCGGGTGGGTCGCATGTGAATCTATGAAAGCTTCCAATACTGGATAACTACAGTTTTCAGGTAATTAACTTATTTCTGACTCCATTGTTGGAGCTTACATAGATTCACATGCTTGAATCGGAGTAGCTAGCAGGTAAGTAGCACATCTATAATGGCCTTGAATAACTTAACAATACAACAGCAAATCTTTAAGTAAACATTAAGCCATATGTTAATCACAATCATAGGAAATAACAATGAGGATCTAAATTCCTATGACCACTAAAGGAGTGCAAATTCTCTATCATACAAAAATGTGCCACAGCCACAAAAGGTAGGAGGGTATACAGGGATGCCTCACCTTAATGAGACAGATTGCGAAGCACTGCTTGTCATTTAGGACTATTGAATCCAAACAGTAGTGTCTTGTAAATGTGTGTCTTTTCTTCCATGTTGCTGCACGGCAAATTTCAGAATGAGGCACTCCCGCAAACAATGTAGACGTAGACAGTCCACGTCGAGTGGGCCCTGACTCTTGAGGATAGTGGTCTGCCTGCTTTGTGATGGCAAAATAGTATGGCACTAGATCACAGTCTCGATACACTCTGCTTAGAAAGCAGGAAACCATTCCTTGGAGCGCTGTATGCGACAAATAATTGAGAAGATTTGCTAAAGGGTTTTGTTTTTTGCAGATAGAACTTAAGGCAACGCCTGACGTCTAGCAAATAAAGGGTCCTCTCCACAGCAGTTGATGAATTCGGAAAGAAAGTCTTTAGTACCACTGGCTCATTCAAGTGGAAGTCTGAAGGAACCTTTGGTATAAAATGTGGATTTGTGGGGAGGAGGAGAGCGTCCTACTTGAACTGTAAAAATGATTCCTCCATAACAAATGCTTGCATTTCACTTACTCTTATGGCAGACTTCAGTGCAAGATGCAAAGCTAACTTCCACGATAGGAACTTGATCTCTGCCCTGTGAATCGGCTCGAAAGGAGGCTTCATCAGTTGTGAAAGAACCTTATTTAACTACCATGCTGGAGGCATTACAGGATGATAGGCATGAAACAACCTTTGAGGAATTCCTTGATTATCCTGGAAGACCACAACCGTGGAGAGGAAAGTGTCCTTCTGTGGCTAGAAATAGCTGCTAGATGGACCTTTAAGAACTATGTGCCAAACCTGATTGCGGCAATTGTAGGAAGTATGGCAAGAGTTGTTCTGGAGAAGAGGAACACGGATGTATTTCTGCTTGGCAGCACCAGATACAGAAATGCTTCCACTGGAAGCGATACATTTTGTTGGTACCATCCGCTGTGGCCAAGATAGCTCTACAGTCATCAGAAATGTTCAGATACTGGAACTCATGAGCCCTGCAAATAAGTGAAGGTGTTGGGGATCCAGATGTAGGATCTCCTCCTGGTTCATCATGGGGAAGTTGGAGAATACTGGTAGTCAGATGGGCGGAACCTGAAAGAGGAGAAGCAGTTCTGTGTACCAGTGTTGACGTGACCATGCTGGAGCAATGAGAATCAGCTTGCAGGTCTCGTCCTTCTTCCTGATGACTCTTGGTAGAAGAGGACTGGGAGGAAAAGAGTAGGCCAAGATGCCGGACCATGCAATCGAAAGGGCATTCCCCCATGACCCCCGCTGGGGTTGCCAGCTTGCATAGTACCGGCATTTGCAGTTCCGGAGAGTTGCGAATAGATCAAACTCTGGGCCCCAGCGGCTGAAGATGTTGTGCAGAGTCTGTTGGTGTAGTTCCCACGTGTGGCACGATGTTGAGCTTATTGAGTGTATCCGCAATTGAGTTTGTTATTCCTGGAACATGCTCTGCTCGGAGGCAGATTTTGTTAGTTATAGCCCATTCCCATAACCTCTGTGCCGTTACGGAAAGTAGGCAAGATCATGTGCCGCCCTGTTTGTTTACGTAATGCAACATTGTAGTATTGTCTGTTCGGACAAGCACCGACAAACCTTGTATTCTGGGAAGAAAGGCTTGAAGGGCTAAATGAACTGCTTTATTATGCATATTTGTGTGTGATTGACTGAGTCCAATGCCACTTGCTGCTCACTTGCAGTTGTTGGAGGTAAGCTACCCAGCCCTGTAGGGATGCATCCATGGTGATTACGATGGGTGTCAGTATGTGCTTGAGAGACAGCCCTACTGACAGATGGTCCTGGTCTACCCACCACTCCGAGGCCCTTAGCATTCGTGTGGTTTATTTTGAACCTCAGGGGGGAATAGGGTGACTTTAAGCTAGCCCTGTCTCCTGAGAACTAATGCTCCTGCCAACTGCCTGAAACCTATGATGGCAAAATCCATGTCAGAATCTATTATTTCGTTGGATGCTCTCTCACCCTCGTGTAATATCTTTTCGCCTCTTCTTTAGCGTCCTCCGGGAGTTGATCCATGTAGGGAGTAATGTTGGACCACATCTGGCGATCATAGCCCCCTAAGATCACCAGAGAATTTGCTGCTCTCACTGTCAATATAGACATTGATGAAAACCTCTTTCCAATTGAATCTAGACGCCTGCCATCTTTATCAGGAGAACCTGAAAGGGGTGCTGCCGGATATTTTTGAACGGCGCTGAGCTGCCTGCATAACCACTGAATCTGGTTTCAGATGTCACGCTCGTGCACTGTCTGTGGCTTTGTATTTTTTGTCAAGGCGCGGAATCACCGCTGGTATAGATGCTGCGGTCTTCATAATCCACATACCATCTTCCCAAATGTAATCGATTTACGGTATGGTACCTTAAAATTGTAAAGGAAACAGTTGGATTGCTTTGAAGGGAGTGGTACAGTAAATCTTTTTGTAGCACTCTCTAGAAGATTATGAAAACCTCCTATATCCTCTGTTGGAGAGTCTACTGGAGGAGGTGTTGGTGAAGCAGGCAGAGAGATTGCGAAATTATACCATCCTGCACCCAATTCGCAAAGTTCTCCTTCCTCACGTTCTTCATCCGAAGAAACTGTCTCCTGGAAAGGAACAGGTTGCGGAGTGTTTGGGAGTGACAGTCTGGTAGGAGTGGATTTTTGCACTGGTGATCCCACTAGAGACGGAGAGACCGCAACAAGATCTGCAGGTGGGAAATGTTGGCAGTAGTCTTCAAGCATTGACTGAGGATCCGAAATTAAAGCAGAAGGCACTGTCTCCGTCTCATGGTGATAGGACTGGCGGCCTGGCTCAGGTTGTGCATAGTAAACTAGACCATAGCAGTCTTTCTTCTGCTCATCATCGTCCTCTGGCTGATACTTGACATGCAAATGCAGGTCCAAATGAGGTCTTCCTCTTCCTCCAAAAGATGAGTGGGTAAAAGAGGCATAATTTTACTTGGTGAGGTATGTTCTGGGGTAATATCTATTTCGTTAGACGGTAGTCATTGGCAATGGTGATTTATCCCATGGTCCTGATGTTGATGATCTAGGAGCCTTCATCGACGGGATATTCTCCATCGACAGCTGTGTCGATGCTGACCGCGATTGGCTCAACAGTGTACCCTCTTCCTGCGGCATCTTCTTACTCATCAACGAATCAGTCGGCGCCTGTATCTTCGTCGACGGCAGTGCCTTCGTCGACGGCAGTGCCTTCGTCGACCGCAGCGTCTTCGCGACCGCAGTGTCTTCGCCGACGAACTCTTCGATGGGAACTTCTCCGTCGGTGGCTTTAATTTCAGGGGCAGTGAGGAGATTCTCGTCAACGATGCCAGAGGGATAGTTGATGAAATTGTAGCCTGAATAGATGACGGCAGGGATGTTGGCGACACTGACAGTGCTGTGGAGAACGATGTCGACATCCCTAAAGTGAATCCCCTTGTTGTTGACGGCAAATCCCTCTCGAGTGGCAGAGAACTTGTTGATGGCTCTGAAGAAGGATTTTTAAAAGTCAGTTTTAGGCCTGGAGGTGAAGTTTTTGGCTCAGGTACAGACTTATATGGCTGTTCTTTCTTGAGAAACCCTTTACAGTGCCCTGAGGAGACAATCTGAGAGGACTTTTTGGCACATTTTGAGTGAGGTTCCTTGACAGAGTGCGATGAATCCCTTTCTCTTGTGAGGTAAATCTTTGATGAAGAAGACTGCTCGCTCTCGGAGTCTGACACAGGATCAGACCTGATCTTCATTTTTTGGATCCAAGTGAGAAGCCTTCATTCACGGTCTTTGAGTCTTTTACGAAAAGGTGCGACATATCTTGCAGTCAGACGCCTTATGAAAAGGATATAAATAATAAATGCACTCTTTATGAGGGTTTTCCACATACAATCTCTTCTTTAGACAAGTGGCACACTCTCTAAAGAGACTCTCTAAAGAAAGCCTTTTTTGCCTTCTCAGTCAGATGTTTAGCAAACAACAGATATAAGGAGCAGAAATATATCTGATTTGAGATAATATATCAAATAAAGTCACTTCCCTGAAAGTTGAAGTCCAGAAAATCTTCTTGAAGATAAGAAAAGCTGAGTAGAGCTCAGGGAAAACGTGCAGTAGAAAATCTGAGGTTCTGAGCTTCTCTCAGGGGTGTTCTAGAGGGTGGTCGATGCTGATTGGCTAAGGCAAAACTTTGGTCTCTTTTTTAATAAGGACTGATAGGTTAATAAACTGTGAGGCCTAGGCCTGTTATAGTCTATTCCTATCAATCTACTTTCATCACTACTACTATTTAAAGTACTGGGGACTCCCATCATGACGAAGGGGAATGATTCAAGCAAGTGAATCTATGAAAGCTCCAATACTGGAGACATTTAAAAAGTCAAATGAGTAAAAAAACGTTCCACTACATACACCCAGAGAAGGATTCACAGTGGTAAGTGAGGGTACTAAACAGCCAACTGTCAGGGGGAAAGTAAAATATCAAACGTGTAATTATCTGCAGCACAGGCTGTTTGAAATTATTTTTCTAGGTAATCAGTACATTTTCTTTAAAAAGAAGGGCACTGGAGGATTCAAATTTCCATTGATCTGTAAAGTGTCTGAGCAATAGAAGCCTCTCCACCTTTCAGACTCTCTACCAAGTCGCACAATGAGGGGGATAGAGGCTTATGTAGTACAATACTCCGGGAATACAAGTCATAGTGATTTTTGTAATTTCTTACT
Source organism: Lissotriton helveticus (assembly GCF_964261635.1). Lineage (NCBI taxonomy): Eukaryota > Metazoa > Chordata > Amphibia > Caudata > Salamandridae > Lissotriton > Lissotriton helveticus. The sequence goes on from NC_136061.1 coordinate 358,235,734, forward strand.
AAGGTTTGCAGCTTGACAACAGGAAACATTTTTAGTATGTGCATCTATGAAATCTACCAAGATTCAGGTGACTGAGTTTGTCAGGGACTGGTAAAAAAACTCGATGCACCCAATACCTCAACAATGACGCAGTCATCACTGTGAACGGGGACTAATGCCAGCAAGATCTTGTCAGATGTCCCACAAGAATTACAGAAACAAACCTGAAAACATGTAAAACATGTCTGGTGCGAATGCTTTCATAGACTCCACTGCAGAGACACTCCAACAAAAATTGAAGGAATATAGATAAATACGCCATCAAGCCCAGTAGAAAGAAAACAATGTCTTGCATTGACACATCTAAACAAAATAAGCCAATAGAGTGGAGAACACAAAACACTGCCTCTCTGTTGGGGTGGGAGGAGATGTGAAGAATTCCTTACACCCAGGTAGTGTCTAACACCAAATCAATACTTCATCACACTGTGAAAGAAAAGCATCATGTGCATGAGGCTGCAAGTCACTCGAAAGTGAGCAGCAATACAAGACTGCCTGTTCCCAGAGAAGCCAGTCGCCCAAAAAGACGATACAGACTCATGAACTGTGAAAATGAACAGATACCACTTATATCACATGTTAATATCCTAGATGCAGATCTTACACCAAACAGGTGAGTTGCAAACAAATAGTGTCAATTCCCACTTTACAGCACAGATGACAGACTGATGGGGGCAGAGTAATAAGAATGTTGGAGTTCCAGAAACACCAGTCAGTCCTGAAATTTGAAGATTAGGAATATCTGGACTAATACTATCTTCGACATAGCCTGTCACAGGAACATGGTGACAAAATATCCAAGATCGGGCAGATGTCTATGCCTTTGGACTTCTTGATAAAAAAACAAGAGCATCATTCAATATCGTAACAGTTTTGGAGAAAGGATAACAAGTGCACTGGACTTCAGCAAAAGGTGAAACAGAAAAAACCTTCAGCGAGGCATCATTAAAAACAAAACAATATTTAAAGTCGGTTGAGAAAGAGAACTCATCATCCAGTTCTGAAGACTAAGTGGGAGGGAGGATTTCTCATGCCCCGGATTTGACAAAAGCTTGTCCTACTTTTTCCTGTAGATTGTTTAAGCATCTGCTGGAGATGAGTTACTCTTGTGCATCTCCTCTGGACCACTATAAGAGCAATGGTCAGCCAAAAATCACAGTGCTGTCCAAAAAAAATAATCTTTGACCTGTCACTTCTCTGGTGATTTAACATGCTGAAGCTCAAAAACCAATGACCTAGGTGACATGTAACAATGAAAAAAGTGGCAATTATAAGTCAAGGACTGATATTGAAACAGCACTTGGTTGACTACATTAAGTATAATTTGGGTGAAGCTATGAAGACAACAAAATAGAAATATGACAAGATACAAAAACACAACCCAGGGACATGGGGCAATCAGCGGATCCTGCATCTGTGTTGTGTGGGGAAAAACAGACAACACACAAAAAACGTAGCATCTTTATAGAGTAGCTACTCCACATCCCATGTTCTTAGTGATGAAGTTCTGTCGACGGAACAGCTATGACATGCACATGTGAAATATGAGTTTATTTCTAAACCACGTCTGATGCTTAGCAGCATTTCAAATAATGAGTAATCAACAGGAAAAATATCTATTAGAATAACAGCGCCTTATTAACCACTACAATTCTGAAGAAGTGATATATTTTATAAATCAATATGAAACCCACACTCCTCACGGGTGAGAAGCACAAGTTACTTACCTTCGGTAACGATATATCTGTAAGAAACAGTAGTTAGTGTTAGATTCCTTACCTTAGAATATCCCCAGACGTCAGGCTGGATCCGGAAAGTTTTCGTCAGCAGTACCCTTGCACGTTGGTAGGCGTCGTCTGCGGCTCCGCGTCCGTCCGTCAGCGTCATGATTGCCAGAATGACGTCGGAGTACTTAGACGCCACCCTCGCGCGCTGACGTCAGTTCTGTACATAGCTTTTCCGCGCCCGGAATGCAGAGCTATGATAGAAACCGACACTGGTGCCATAAAATTAGGGCTCTGAAAGGGATGACCTTAACCGTAGATATCGGTTTCGCAGAACGGGGAGGATGGGTGGGGCGGTAAGGAATCTAACACTAACTACTGTCTCTTACAGATATATCGTTACCAAAGGTAAGTAACTTGTGCATCTGAAAGAAACAGGTTAGTGTTAGATTCCTTACCTTAGAATAGATACCCCAGCAATTCCAACCCCGGTGGTGGGTCTGCGAACCAAGATCACACCAGAAAGTCCTGGAGAACGGAACAGCCGAAAAAGCCATCTCTCCGGACATGGCTGTCCAGGCTGTAGTGCTTAGCAAATGTGTGCAGCGAGGCTCACGTAGCTGCCAGACAGATGTCCTGCAAGGGGACTCCCCGACCCAGGGCAGTAGTAGCCGCCGTGGCCCAAGTGGAATGCGCGTAGCTCCACAGGAGGCTCCTTTTTCGCCGAGTAGCAAACCTTGATGCACAAAATGACCCACCGAGAGATGGTCCGCTTGTGCACCGCCCGTCCCTTCTTAGCGCCCACGTAAACAAAGAGCTAGTCGTCCAACCGGAACTGGAGTGTGCGATCTAGATGGAAGGAGAGCGCACGTTTTGGGTCCAGACGGTGGAGCCTCTCTTCCTCTTTGAGGGATGCAGAGGCAGAAAGAAGGTGGGCGAGGGGATGGACTGCCCGATATGAAAGCCTGTAACCACCTTGGGCAAGAAAGAAGGACGAGTCCTCAGAACAACCTTGCCCGGATGGACAGAGAGGAAAGGAGGCTTCAAAGACAGAGCCTGGAGCTCACTCACTCTCCTGGCAGAGGTGATGGCAACCAGGAATGCAGTTTTAAGAGTCAGAAGACAAAGAGGACAGTTATGAAGTGGCTCAAAGGGAGCGCACATCAGATAAGTCAGTACAAGATTCAAGTCCCACTGAGGCATCACGAAGGGAACAGGAGGAAACATGTGTGTGATGCCCTTCAAGAATCTATTTACAACAGGGGACTTGTAAAGAGAAGGCTCATCAAGAAGCCTTAAGGCTGAAATGTCCGAGAGATAGCCTTTGATAGTGCCCAGAGCAGAGCCCTGCTGGGCAAGAGAAAGAAGGAAGAGGAGAACCTCTGAAAGGGGGACTGAAAGTGGATCCACAGCCCTTGCTGTGCACCATGCCACAAATTTGTTCCACCTGCAGGCGTATACCGATTTTGTGGAGGGACGCCTGGCTGCCGGAATCACATCACAGACTTCAGGAGGCAAGTCAAATGGCCGCAACTGTCGCCGCTCTATCTCCACGCATGTAGGTGGAGACTGGACAGGTTCGGGTGGAGGACCGTCCCCTGCTGCTGCGACAGAAGGACCTCCTGAAGAGGCAGATGAATCGGGGGATCGACTGACATGCGGAGTAGCTCGGGATACCAGTATCTTCGTGCCCAGTCCGGAGCCACGAGGATGACTTGGGCCTGGTCTCGACTGATCTTCTTCAGCACTCTGGGCAGAAGTGGTATAGGCGGAAATGTGTACAACAGACCGCAGCTCCACTCGTGACGAAAAGCATCTCTGATCGAGTCCCGCCTTGGAAACTCCAACGCGCAGAACAGATGATATTGCGCGTTCTCTTCGGTGGCGAACAGATCTAACCAAGGCTCTCCCCACTGCTGAAAGAGACCTTCGCCACGTCCAAGTTCAGACGCCATTTGTGATCCATCATGCACCGGCGGCTGAGTTCATCCGCCCTGTTAAGTTGAACCACCAGGGTGACGCCCTGGTTTTCCAGCCATGTCCAGAGGCGCAGGGCCTCTTGACAAAGGGTCAATGACCCCACCCCTCCCTGTATGTTGAAGTACCACATGGCGGTGGTGTTGTCCGTGAACACCTGCACTACACTTCCCCGGACAGAGGGAAGAAATGCCTTCAGTGCAAGACGGATCGCCCGCAGCTCCAGAAGGTTGATATGGAGCCGGGACTCCGCCGGAGACCAGAGTCTTCTGATCTCTGCCTCTCCCATGTGGCCCCCCATCCCAGGCTACTACGTGCTCCGGTTGGGGTAGGGAGAGGGATGTGCCACTGACCCAATCACGGTCTGTGAACCACCACTGCAACTGTCTCGCAGTGCCCTCTGAGATCAGGACGTGGTCGGACAGGTTGCCCTGATGCTGTGTCCATTGAAACTTCAGGTCCCACTGCAGAGCCCGCATCCCCCACCTGGCGTGATACACCAGTAGGATGCAGGAGGCCATCAGCCCCAGGAGCCGCAGCGTCAACCTGACCGAATCTCGGGATAAAGGCTGAAAGATCGGAATCAGAGCCTGAATATCCCAAACCCGCTGCTCGGGAGGATAAACCCGAAACTGCGCCGAGTCCAGAACCGCTCCGATGAAAAAGAGCTTCTGAAAGGGGCACAGGTGTGACTTCGGCATGTTGATGGAAAACCCCAGCGAGTGCAGAAGATCGGCCGTAGTCTGGAGGTGGTTGACGACTGTCTGGCGCGAGCCCGCCTTCAACAACCAGTCATCGAGATAGGGTAAGACTGGAACCCCTGATCTGCGCAGATGAGCTGTGACCACCGCCATCACTTTCGTGAGCACCCGAGTGGCGCTAGTAAGGCCAAAGGGGAGCACGGTAAACTGAAAGTGCTTGTGGCATACCGTGAACCGCAGGTAGTGCCGGCAGGACGGGGATGTGGAAATATGCGTCCTGCAAGTCCAACGCTACCATCCAGGCTCCAGGGTCTAGGGCAGCTAGGACCAGAGCTAAAATCAGCATCTTGAACTTCTCCTTCCGGAGGAAGCCGATGACGCTCCGGAGGTCCAAGATAGGGCCTAGGCCTCCTGTGCCCTTCTTGGGTACCTGAAAGTAGTGGGAGTAGCATCCGCGTCCTACTTCTGGCTCAGGAACGCGCTCGATGGCCCCCTTGGCCAAGAGGGCTATAACTTCCTCCTGCAGAAGTTGCAAGTGATCCCCTGACATGCGGTGGTACTGCAGTGGCATGGCTGGAGGGGTCGCCTCGAAGGGGAGGGAGTAGCCCCTTCGGACGATTTGCAGCACCCACCTGTTCGACGTGATGGAGCGCCAGTGGAGGAGGTGATGGCGGACCCTGCCCCCCACTGGCGTCGAATGGGCCTGAAAGCTCGGACTAGGAAGGCTTTGAGACAGATGCTGCGGGAGCAGATGTGGACTGACCTTGCAGTTGTCTCCAGGCACCGCCACGGCGGTTACCACGCCCGCGGCCCCGTTGAGGCTGGTTCTGCGGCCTGTGGCTGGCAGGACGTGAGGGAGCGCCCCTTATCTCTGCCACGAAAGGGGCGAAAAGCAGAAGTTTGCTGGCGCTGGCCCGACAAGCCCAAGGACTTGGCCGTAACCCTGGAGTCCTTGAGATGCTCAAGCGCACAGTCTGCTTTGTCGCCAAAGAGGCGACAGCCATCATAAGGCATGTCCATGAGGCATAAGGCATAAGGCATGTCCACGGCCTGGACATCACTCGAGAAATTGGCGGACCTCAGCCAGGCGTGGTGGCGAACTGCCACCGTCGTGGAAATCGCCCTTCCCAGCGAGTCCGTGGTATCCAGTCCACACCTGATGGAATAACGCGCCGCATACCGCCCTTCCGCAAGGGATTGGGCGAGCTGGGCCCGGGCCTCCTCCAGGCACTGGGGCAGCACGTCCGCAACAGTGTCCCACAAAGAGTGGGTATAGCGGCACAAAAGGCAAGCGGTGTTGATAGACCGCAACCCCAAACTTAATGAGGAGAACAGTTTCTTCCCAAACTGATCAAACCTTTTGGATTCCAGATCCGGGGGAGCGGTCGGGAATGCCCAGTCCTGGCTCAACTGGCACTGCTGTGCCAGAGGGTCCTCAGATCCCTCGCAGTCCTCCCCTTCATCCGTGTCCTGGTAAACAGGCTGGAATGACGGAGCCGGGTCGTAGGTGAAGGCCTCCCCCGTCGAAGCCGGAGACAGCGCAGAGTGGTGCCGTTCCGACGCCGGACTGAAACTGGGGCAGACGTCGTCCAAGGACGGCGACGGGAGCCACACCATTGGGGTCGGCGCCAGTGGAGGAGTCGTAAGGTCAACTGTCGTCGACCGGGATCCAGGCACTTATCCCAAGGGGGCCAGCGGCACCGGGACCAAAGTCGACGCCGAAGCACCCGACAGCGCCGGGGCACGAGCCACCGGCCCGCCAAGGCCCCCAGTCGTGTCTGCGGGGCCCGAAGGCGCGTCGGCAGGCCTCAACGGAGGGAAGTGAGTCCTCATGGCAATGAGGAAATCACGAATCTCCTCTGGCGTCGCTCGCAGGCCAGGGTCCAGAGGGTATGGACCTGGAGGCGGCGCCTGCGGCTCCGATGGAGCTGCGTGGGGGGCGGTGTCGCCCGAACCCTCAACCACGTCGCGCGAGCGGCGAGTGAGGTCAGAAGACCGATGACGCCTCTTTGACTTTTTCTTTGAATGCCTTGACTTACCAGAAGACTTGGATCCCGACGAGTGATGGTGATGACTCGACGAGCGACTGGTCCCTCGAATTCCTCCTCGACCGGGACATCGAGCAACGCGGAGTCGACTGCTGGATCTCGTAGCTTGCGGGACCGCTCCTGCCTAGCTTTCAAGGTCACGGCCCGGCAGTCGAGGCACGACTTGTCATTTTGGTCGGCCCGAGGCAGTAGAGACACCGATGGTGGGGGTCGGTCACTGACATCAGGCGGTGACAGGCGTCGCACGGCTTGAAGCCAGGCATCCCTACGGCACCAGGAGTCTAAGTCGACTCGAAAAAAGAGATCCAAAATAGACAAAAAAGTTAGTCAAAAAATGACTAAGAGTACTGCTCTTCACGGATCTGCGCTAGCTGGTGTGGAAAAAAGAAGAACTGACATCAGCGCGCGAGGGCGGCGTCTAAGTATTCCGACGACGTCATTCCGGCAATCACAATGCCGACAACGGACGAGGAGCCGCAGACGACGCCTGTGAGAAGTTGGCCTGATATATGATGCTCACTAATTCTAGTGATCACCTTGTATCAGTCCAAACAACCCCTTATGGTGATTGGTTGTAAGTCAACCTTATAGACCAGCTATCTTAGTAGCGTGGACAAAAGCAGTCTCTAGGCTAAACTCTTTTGGCATGTGAAGCCAGCTGTATTACCACAATATAACCCCTTGAATACCAGATGAAAGGACACCACACAGGTTGTTATGAAAATAAAAGGATATTTATTAACTAACATACACCTCTGAACTCTTTATGAGGTCAGAGGGCTAAGCACATGACAATACTACAAAAGAAATACGAATTCGCACAATATTTACACGAGTGCCCTAGGGGCACGACAAACCATATACTCCAAACAATGGAATGCGAGGAAAGAAAGTACTGTAAGGAGATCCAGAGGATCGGTGGGACTACGCTACGAACTAGGTAAGTAAGGAGCAGGAGGCCCACGGGACTCACGTGCAGAGTGGAAACTCTCACGCGGGATGCGTACCAACGTCTATGGATGCTACAGTTTACAAAGTTACGGATTCCGGACGAACCCGGCTGGATGGAGGGAAAACAACAGTGGACCTGGACACTAGGATAGTGAACTACAGACTTCAACACCTAGAAGCTTTAGTTACCTAACCCACAGGCTGCGGGTGCATAGGGTTGAAGTAGTGTCGGGTTTGCTGCGTTGATCCCGGTGATGCCTGAAACAAGGAGTTGCTGGCAGGCAGCCAGATGGAGGAGTCCGGTGGTTCCAAGGATGGAACTAGGAAGAAGGAAGTCCTGAAAAGGAAGGGGACAGAGTCTTGGTCACTAGCCAGTGACGGTGCTGGAACCAGGAGGGAACCAGATGCTGTCGCCGCGTTCAGGTGGAAGAAGGGTCGCTTCTCTCTGTGGCTGCGCGGACCAGGAGCTGTTCTTCACGACCAGGCCGGAGGCACGAGCTGTCCCACGTAGTCTGCTGCTGTTGGCGGTGTCGGATCGTCGATCTGGACAACAGGCCTTGGCTAATGCAAGCCACGCGGTGGAACAAGGATGGCGTCTTGTGTGGACCAGGAGGGTCCGGGGTGCTCCTCTTTCACAAGGGAGCAAGGGCCAGTCTGGGGGACCAGACTAGCAGAGTCGAAAACTTCGGGTCGTCGTCTCAGAGGTCACTAGCCAGCCGGCAAGTGACCAGACAACAGGAAAGCAGCAACCAAGCAAAAGGGGCCCCACGCAGATCACGGGGATGCTGGGGGGCTGGTCTTTGGAGCAGGAGCTGCGTCGGTGTGGTGCTTCTCAGTCCCCAATGCACTCACTCGAGGAACCCTCAGGGGTCGTGCTGGAAGCGCTCTGCAGGTTTCTTCAAGATGGCCGTCTCCACGTTGCTCGTCGCACCCACGGGTCCCAGCTGTGCTGTGGATGTGGGTAGAGGTCAGAGGGGTCTGGAGGTCCGGGTCTTGTCGAGCTGGGTCGTCAGATTCCGGGAAGGAAGGACTTGCAGCAAACCGCACAGGAGCTTGATGGTGCCTGCGAAGCAGGATGGTCACTCCCTGACCATAGGGGAGATTCTTCAGTCTTCTGGTGTCCAGGAGGTCGAAGGTCAAGAGTTCTTCGTGGAAGTTGTCAAGAGTAATTTAACTGGGAATGGGACCAGCTCCTACCTTTATTCAGCTAAAGGGGGCTGCACTACGACTAGGTCCCTCCTCTGGGTGGGACCACGAAGGGGGGTGGCTACACCCCCTTTCCTTTGTCCAGTTTCCCGCCAGAGCTGGGGCTGGAGTGCCCCAGCAACTGGTTGGAACCGGTGTATGCACAGGGCACCTTGTGTGCCCCAGGCATGTCTCATTCCTTTCAGCCTTGGCCTACCTAATGCACAAAATTCTGTCTGGGGTGGTGCTAGCACCTCCCAAGGCAGGAAACCCTTTGTCTGAGCCTCCCTTGCTGGAAAGACTCCCAGCAGCAGGAGGTCAGACTTGTGTCTGTGGTGGCAGCATCCATTTTCTGATGCTGAGGCTCGAGTTAACTTTAACCGGGGTTCACAGTTACAGACATGTCGTGTCCCTCTAGAAGGGTGGAATGCTAACCCCGTCGCCAGAATTGGCGAGGGGTTGGTATTCCAATTCGTATGACACCTTACTCGACATGTTTTGATAATGCTATGCCAAAGTTAGCATTTAACCGCGAGGATTATAATGCACTTAAGAGTATATGTGTAGGAGAGTAGGGTCTGCAATCCTATGATCACCCAGATTTTTGCTTTTTGCTGCACTGGTTTACGACTTTCCCTGGCTGTGGGCCTGCTAATCAGACCCACAGCCTAGCTGTTCTCTCTATCCAAATTGTACTCAGGTACTGAATTGGCACTGGGCCCTCTCCAAGTCCCTGTACCCAGGGCTGAGGTGTACCCTGAAGTCTCCCAGGGGCTGAAGCATGTATTATGCCACCCCTGGGCTGACTAACTAAACTGACACAACTGGCTGCACGACAGCTGGGGCAAGGTGGTGTACTCACCATTTGCTTTAGATATAGTATACCTATATCTAACCCTAAAATGGACACACAGTTCTCCTATCAGTCACTCCTATGGCAGGCCTTAACAATCCTGAAGGCAGAGTGCTTGGAATCGTGTGAGATGGTGCTCTGGCATGAGCTGAGCCTGTCTGCGGCTTTCGGGATCCATCCCTTAGCCGTTTCCATGATATCGCATACCATATACTCTTAAGTGCATTATAATCCTCGCGGTTATATGCCAACTCTGGTATCGCTTTATCAAAACATGTCGAGTAAGGTGTCATACGAATTGGAATACTAACCCCTCGCCAATTCTGGCGACGGGGTTAGCATTCCACCCTTCTAGAGGGACACGACATGTATGTAACCTCTAACCCCGGTTAAAGTCAAACAGAGCCTCAGCTCCACAAAATGGATGCTGCCACCGAGACACAAGTCTGCCCTCCTGCTGCTGGGAGTCCTCCCAGAGCAGGAGATAAGGACAAAGGGTTTCCTGCCAGGGGCGGTGCCAGCACCGTCCCAGACAGGATTTTGTGTATCCTAGGTAGGCAGGGCTTCAGAGGAAGGTGACTGCAAGTGGCACCCCGGTGCTCACTGTGCATAGGCCGGCTGAAACCAGTTCCAGGGGCACTCCAGCCCCTGGTCTGGGGAAAGCCCGCCAAAGGAGAGGGGTGTAACCACCCCCCTCCTGGTCCCACCCATAGGGCAGGACTTAGTCGCGTGCCAGCCCCCTTTTCCCAGATAAAGGTAGGAGCAGGCCCCCTTCCAAATTAGATCATCTTTGGAATCAAGACACGACTTTCTACGAAAGGACATCAAGATTTCTTCTTCAAGATTCTCCCTTGTGACTAAGGAGTAGTCACCCTGCATCCGCAGGCACCATCCGAAGAACACTGCGGTCTGCTGTAAGTCCTTCCTCCGGAATCCGACTGCCCAGCTCGACAAGACCCGGCTTCCCTGGCACCTCCGACCTCTACTCACCTCTACAGCCAAGCTGAGAACCGTGAGTGCGACGAGACCTCAAGGGACCGACTATTGCCAAGACTGCACGACTTCTTCACAGCAAGCCCGCCGAGTAATCTCCAGGCGAGTGCTTTGGGGTCCGAGAAGCCCCAACCCTGAGCAGCTCCAGCACCGAAGAGCAGCCCCCCAGCATCTCCACGATCGGCGTGGGGCCCTTCTGCTTTTTGCTGCTCACCGCGTTGTTTGGCTACTAGCCCGCTGGCTTGTGGCCTTCTGAACGACGCCCGACGACATCACTGCTGCTGGTCTGGTTGCTCCAGACTGGCCCTTGCTCCCTTTCAGAAGAGGAGCACCCCGGACCCTCCTGGTCCACTCAAGACGCCATTTTGAGTCCACCGCGTGGGCTTGAATTAGCCAAGGCTTGTTGCCCAATCCTGGGTACTTCGACGCCGACAGCTTCATCCATCGTGGGACAGCTCGCCTCTCCATCCTGGTCGCCGACAACGCCTCCTGGTCCGTGAGATCTGCAGAGCACAGCATCGCCCACTCACCTAGCCGAGGTGACTACCATCCGGTGCCCTCCTGGTACCACCTGACTACTGGCTAGTAGTCACGAACTTGGTCCCCTCTGATTTCAGGTGTCATCCATCTTCAAGATCCAGGCTTGGATCAACTCGAACTCTCTTCACTGGTCGCCTGCCAGCATCTTCTTCCAGGCTCCTGGTTCGTCGACGAGGATTCCCGACGTCTTTTGAGACCTATGCAGCTGCAGCCCCTGGGCTAGGTAACTTCGGCATTTCGGTGCCCCAGCATAGCCTCACTATCCAAGGGTCAGGATCCACTGTCGTTTTCTCCCTACCAGGTCGGGTTCGCCCGTGAACACTAACCTTAACTTTACTAGCTATCATAGACTTTGTCCCGCATCCCGCGTGAGAGTGCACACTCTGCACCCGAGTCCCCTGGGCCTCCTAGAAGTAGTCTAACGATTCCATAGTCAAGTCCTAGCGATTCCAAAGCCTATTAGTACTGTACTTACCTGCTAGTAATTTCGCAATCCACTTTTGGAGTATATGGTTTTCCGTGCCCCTCGGGCATTTGTATATACTGTGCTAACTTAAGTATTTTCGTAAGAGTTTTGTTGTGTGCCTAGCACCCTGTCCTCATAAAGAGTACAGGGCTGTTGTGATTCTAATAAATACACTGTTTATTTTCATAACACTTGTGTGGTGTCCTTTCACTGGGTGTTCAAGGGGTAATGTGATGGTAAAACAGCTGGCTTAACACGCCCTCTAGAGTCTTAGCCTTAGACTGCTCGTATCCATGCTACTAGGATAGCTGGTCTATAAGGTTGACTTACAACCAATCATCAATAAGGGTTGTTTGGACTGATATATAGTGATCACTAGAATAGTGAGCACTGCACATCAGGCCAACTTCTCACATTGGTGAGCAGCGGTTGGGATTTGAGCTTGCTGTTGTTTTACCACACATATCCTTAGAATATCTTGTGAAAGATCACATAAGTACTAAAGGTACATATAACTTAGCTTAGAATACTCTGAGTTCTACTGAACCAGCTGTTGTAGCTCCTAGGGCCTAGCACACCCTAAACTACAACTCTAGCAAGGGATCAGTAGGCAAACATATAGTGTAGGTAAGTGCACCACTTACACCTCACTAGAAAGAGCATGTCTACCCAAGGAGAATCTACTGAGACTCCCCTTGTGGATGTTGACCCTCCACAGGTCAAATCAAGATATGCAGCTCTCAGTTTTCAGGAGATGAGACAAGTGTGTACCTCCAGGAAACTGAAACAGGGGTCTAACCCCACCATTCCCTTTCTGATAGGTCTCTTAGAGACTTATGATGCGAGAAAGCTTTCTCAGCTAGAGGGGAATATGCCAGCCTTAGAGGGTACCTCTGGGGATCCAGACCTCCCCAACATTGCCAATGCAGTTGAGGAGGAGGATCAAGAGGAACTCTCTGGGGACGAGGTAGACAAAGGTCTTGAGGTAGTCAGAAGGCTAACTAGGGCCAACTTAGACTTGCTTGGGCTAGGATCTGGGGGACCCCCAGTACTGACCCTAAGTAGGCCTAACATTGGAGTTAGGAGAGATAGATCTCTTTCTAGGGACTCCAATAGATCTCTGCACTCTAATGCCTCTTCTCAGAGGAGAAGGAACTCTCCCCAGAGGAGATTGACTTCCCCTCAGAGAATGGAGCATGAAGCTAGGATGAGACAGGCTACTCTGAGGATTGAAAGGGAAGAAATTGCCCTGGCCAAAGAGAAGCTTGCCTTGGCTAGAGAGCAGCAGATGAGTGGGTTAGCTCCCACTGGTGGCAGCAATCTCCCAAGAGATAGAGAGAAGGGTTTAGATACTAAACACCTGACTAAAATAGTGCCCCCCTTTAAGCAAGGGGATGACATCCAGAAATGGATGGCTGCTCTGGAGAGGGCCTGCACTGTGCAGTGCATTCCCCGGAGTCAGTGGGCAGCTATACTGTGGCTCTCCTTTGATGGTAAAGGTAGAGATAAGCTCCTCACTGCAAGAGTGGAGGATGCTAATGATTACCAGGTCCTGAAAAATGCACTGATTGATGGGTTTGGTTTAACCACTGAGCAGTACAGGTTGCTGTTCAGAGACACCCAGAAAACTCAGTCTCAGGACTGGTCTGACTTTGTGGATTGTGCCACTAAGGCTTTGGAGGGCTGGTTGCTGGGTAGCAAGGTTACAGATTACACAGGATTGTATAATCTTATGATGAGAGAACAAATTTTAAACAATTGTCAGAACCAGTTGTTGCACCAGCACCTTGTTGATTCAGATCTGACCTCTCCCCAAGAATTGGGAAAGAAGGCAGACAAATGGGTCAGGACAAGGATCAAGCAGAACCAGAACCAGGGTGGTCAGAAGAAAGCAGACCAGAAGGGTAATGTTAAGAGTGATCAAAATGACCAGAAGTCTTCACCAGGTCCCCAACAAACCAAAGAGGGCGGGGGTCAGGCTTCCCAGAAGAAGAAGAATCAAGAAGGCCAGTCAAAGAGGTGGTGCCAGTACTGTAAAAGTAAGTCTCACTGGTTTAGTGAGTGCACCAAAAGAGGAGGACAAACTCCTGCCACTACAGCCCCTAAGGCAACTGCACCCCCTAGTACAGTCAGTAGTGGTAGTGTACCTCCCAAGGCATTATTTGGGTTAACCTTGGGAACTGAGGGGTCTGACAACTTAGTTGGCACACTCACTCAGGCTGTCCTTGTCTGTACAGGGGATATGGATATGTCCCCTGATGTAAGTCCCAATACTTTGGGCAAATACAGGCAGACACCTTTGATTAATGGCAAGATGGCTCAGGCCTATAGGGACACTTGTGCCAGTGTCACCATGGTGACACCTAACTTTGTGGACCCTGGACAGATCATGCCAGGTACAGATTTCCTGGTGACCAATGCCAGCAACGTCACTACCAGTCATAGTATGGCGATTGTGGCTTTCTCCTGGGGTGGAGTGAAGGGACAAAAGAAAGTTGTAGTCAGTTCAGACCTCCCAGTTGATTGTTTGTTGGGCAATGATTTGGAGTCATCACTATGGTCAGAAGTGGAGCAGAGGACTCACATGGAAATGTTAGGCTTGCCAGCACATGTGCTTGCTGTGACTAGGTCACAGGCCAGAAGATGCCCCACTGAACAGGTGCTGGATCCTGAAATTATGGACCAGACACCTTCCAAGAAGAAGAGCAGTAAGGGTAAGGCTTTGCCTTCCCCCTTGCCCCAGGTTGAGGATCAAGTCTCTGAGGAGGCTGATCTGAGAGAGCTGAGGGAAACGGAGCCTAAAGAGCTTGAACTTGATCAAGTTGAGTTTCTGGGCTCAGGGGGACCCTCCAGAGCAGACCTGGGGAAGGCACAGTTAGACTGCCCTTCCCTTGAACCCCTCAGACAGCAGGCTGCTGCTGAGGATGCAGGGAATGCCACAGGTGCCCACAGGGTATACTGGGAAGATGGACTCCTGTACTCTGAGTCAAGAGACCCCAAGCCTGGTGCAACCAGGAGGCTGGTCATCCCCTTGTCTCTGAGAGGTTTCCTTCTCACCTTGGCCCATGAGATTCCCCTTGCAGGTCATTTAGGTCAGACAAAGACGTGGGACAGGCTTGTCTCACACTTTCACTGGCCCCACATGAATGAGAATACCAAGGAGTTTTGTTGCTCCTGTGTCACTTGCCAAGCCAGTGGTAAGTCAGGTGGCACAACAAAGGCCCCCCTCATACCACTACCTGTGGTGGGGGTCCCCTTTGAAAGAGTGGGGATTGACATTGTTGGTCCAATGGAACCCCAGACAGCATCAGGGCACAAGTTTATACTGGTGGTGGTGGATCATGCCACCAGGTATCCTGAAGCTATTCCACTTAGGACCACTACAGCACCTGTAGTGGCAAGGGCCCTAGTTGGAGTGTTCTCCAGAGTGGGCTTCCCTAAGGAGGTTGTTTCTGACAGAGGTACAAACTTCATGTCAGGATATCTGACTGCAATGTGGAAGGAGTGTGGTGTGAACTACAAGTTCTGTGACAAACAATGTATGTTATCCTGAGCACTCTGTGAACTCTTTCAACAAAGATTGCTTTAAATTTCCTGGTGGGAGCCCTCGTCGTCACACGTAGCCTGAACGTGCCTTGGAAACTGAGATGAATATTGAGGTTAGGACCACTAGCCTCTAGACTGGGCTCTCCAATTATCACGAAAACACAGTTTTCTCATAAGGTTATTCACATTTATTTGCAGTTCAAAATTTTCAAAATCTGTTTTTAGACTTGATATTTGCTGTTTATATTTCTTGCCAACATAATACCATCTTATGTTGTATTAACCATAGTTGAATTCATCCAAAGCTTTCAAATTTTCAAAATACCCAATGCATTTCGGGTCAAACAACAGCCATGACCCTTCGTCAGGGGTCTAAATAAAGGAAACCAAACAGGACCAAATTAGTCACCCGGCAACATGGTCAAAAATCTCGCTATGGCTCTCACAGTAAGGGAAAACGAAAAAGGTAGTGCAACAAGAACCCAAAAGAACCCGAGTCAAACAATACATACCTGGCTAAACTATGCAGAAATGAGCAACAGGAGGCTCCACCTATGTGCTTATAAGAAAATCTACGCATTAGTTGCTGGTTTAAGATTAAACGCACTGTCATAACTGTACACAAGCGAAATGCAAACCAATAAACAAACTTACAGGTTTAAACGCGCGTTCGCGCTTCAGTGGATAACAACCGGTTTGTCACTCCCCAACTAACTGCGTACTCATAGGTTGTACTACATGTCACGTGATCGCGGTTGCAACCTATAGCGTTGCAGGACGGCGGCCACACCGGTAACACCTTGATGCATCCAACCAAAGGCTTCCCTATTGAATTGGAGTATTCTGGCAGTTGTGACACTATGAATTGCATATACTTAATAAAATGCCCATGTGGCAAGGTATATATCGGTCAAACCGAGCGAAAAGTGAAAATCCGTATCACAGAACATAAAAGCAACATTAGGCTCAGTAACCTGAAGTCAGCAATAGCGTGCCATTGGAAAGAATCCAACCACCAGATATCGCAGTTAAAATTCATGGTTCTAGAGGTCATCCATCAGCGCCCCGACATGGATCCTGTGAAACAAAGACTCAAAGCAGAGTATCATTGGATTAAAAAATTGAACTCCGCCCAGCCGATTGGGTTGAATGATCGCATAGAGCACGCGTGGGTTCTATGATTCATCGTCTTGTGCTCAGACCCTGTTTCCCTACATTATATATGTCTATTTGCCATGAGATGATGTTCGATAGTAGCTTTGTCAAATTATTCTGACAATTTTTTTGTTTTACTGTATACATGTGTGTTCCGTTTTTCATTCAGTTCTTTCATGCAGTCGCAATGTTTCACGTTTCGCGTCCACTATGCGCGTAATGCTTATTTATTTAACGCGATCACTGTCGTCTTGTTGTTTTGAAGCCGTTATACTCAGTTCACGTGGCCGCCGTCCTGCAACGCTATAGGTTGCAACCGCGATCACGTGACATGTAGTACAACCTATGAGTACGCAGTTAGTTGGGGAGTGACAAACCGGTTGTTATCCACTGAAGCGCGAACGCGCGTTTAAACCTGTAAGTTTGTTTATTGGTTTGCATTTCGCTTGTGTACAGTTATGCCAGTGCGTTTAATCTTAAACCAGCAACTAATGCGTAGATTTTCTTATAAGCACATAGGTGGAGCCTCCTGTTGCTCATTTCTGCATAGTTTAGCCAGGTATGTATTGTTTGACTCGGGTTCTTTTGGGTTCTTGTTGCACTACCTTTTTCGTTTTCCCTTACTGTGAGAGCCATAGCGAGATTTTTGACCATGTTGCCGGGTGACTAATTTGGTCCTGTTTGGTTTCCTTTATTTAGACCCCTGACGAAGGGTCATGGCTGTTGTTTGACCCGAAATGCATTGGGTATTTTGAAAATTTGAAAGCTTTGGATGAATTCAACTATGGTTAATACAACATAAGATGGTATTATGTTGGCAAGAAATATAAACAGCAAATATCAAGTCTAAAAACAGATTTTGAAAATTTTGAACTGCAAATAAATGTGAATAACCTTATGAGAAAACTGTGTTTTCGTGATAATTGGAGAGCCCAGTCTAGAGGCTAGTGGTCCTAACCTCAATATTCATCTCAGTGAACTACAAGTTCACCACACCCTATCACCCACAATGCAATGGGCTTGTTGAAAGATTCAACAGGACCCTCAAAGGGATGATTCATGGGCTACCTGAAACTCTTAGGAGAAGATGGGATGTCCTGATCCTCTGCCTCTTGTTTGCTTACAGAGAGGTCCCACAGAAGGGGGTTGGCTACAGCCCTTTTGAGCTTCTGTATGGGCACCCTGTAAGAGGACCCCTGTGTTTGGTGAAGGAAGGATGGGAGAGACCTCTCAAAAAGCCTGCAACCAACATAGTGGACTATGTACTTGGTCTCCGCTCCAGGATGGCTGAGTATATGGAAAAGGCATCTAAAAACCTTGAGGCCAGCCAAGAACTTCAAAAAGCTTGGCATGACCAAAAGGCTGTTCTGACTGTGTACCAGCCAGGACAGAAGGTGTGGGTGCTGGAGCCAGTGGCCCCAGCAGCTCTGAAAGACAAATGGTCTGGGCCCCACACCATCATTGAGCAAAAGGGAGAGGTTACCTACTTGGTGGACCTTGGAACTCCCAGGAGCCCTCTCAGAGTGCTCCATGTAAACAGGCTCAAGGCATATGTTGACAGGAAGGACATGAGCTTGCTCATGGCCACAGATGAGGGACAGGAGGAAGAGAGTGACCCTCTCCCAGACCTGCTCACTCAGAATCCTGATGATGGGTCAGTAGATGGTGTTGTCTTTTGTGGCAGCCTCACTGAAAATCAGCAACAGGATTGCAGGCAAGTTCTGCAATCCTTCAGACATATGTTCTCTCTAACACCCAGCCAAACTGATTGGTGTACCCATGATGTTGACACTGGGGACAGTCTGCCTGTCAAGAGTAAAATCTACAGACAGCCTGATCATGTTAGAGACTGCATCAAAACAGAAGTGCAGAAAATGTTGGAGCTGGGAGTCATTGAGCCCTCAGATAGCCCTTGGGCTAGCCCAGTAGTTCTAGTGCCAAAGCCTCACACCCAGGGTGGTAAGAAAGAGATGAGGTTTTGCGTAGACTACAGAGGCCTCAATGCAGTCACTAAGACTGATGCCCACCCAATACCAAGAGCAGATGAACTTATAGATAAATTGGCTTCTGCCAAATTCTTAAGTACATTTGATTTGACAGCTGGGTATTGGCAAATCAGGTTAGCTGAGGAGGCCAAACCCAAGACAGCATTTTCTACCCCTGGTGGGCATTATCAGTTTGTGGTAATGCCCTTTGGTTTGAAAAATGCACCTGTCACCTTCCAAAGGTTGGTGAAACAAGTCCTCACTGGGCTGGATGACTTCTGTGCAGCATATCTTGACGATATTGCTGTCTTTAGCTCCACCTGGGAGGATCACCTGGTCCACCTGAGGAAAGTGTTAGAGGCTCTGCAAAAGGCAGGCCTCACTATCAAGGCCACCAAGTGCTAGATAGGGCAGACACAGGTTGTATACCTGGGCCACCTTGTAGGTGGAGGCCAGGTTAGGCCATTGGAGAGTAAAATACAGGCCATCCAGGACTGGGCTCCTCCAATCACCCAGACTCAGGTTCGAGCTTTCTTGGGTCTGACTGGTTACTATAGGAAGTTTGTCAGAAATTATGGGTCCATAGTGACCCCTCTTAATGACCTGACGAGCAAAAAGATGCCAAAGAAAGTTCAGTGGACAGCAAGCTGTCAGAAAGCATTCAATGACCTCAAGCAGGCCATGTGCACAGCACCTATCCTTAAGAGTCCAGATTACTCCAAGCCATTCATTGTCCAAACAGATGCTTCTGAGTTGGGTGTGGGAGCTGTTCTGTCTCAACTGAATTTTGATGGTAATGATCAGCCTATTGCTTTCATTAGTAGGAGGCTGACCCCCAGAGAGAAAAATTGGTCAGCTATTGAGAGGGAGGCCTTTGCTGTGGTTTGGGCCCTGAAGAAGCTGAGGGCCTACTTGTTTGGCACTCACTTCACCATTCAGACCGACCATAAGCCCCTCTTGTGGCTAAATCAGATGAAGGGTGAACACCCCAAACTGCTTAGGTGGTCCATTTCCCTACAGGGGATGGATTTTACAGTGGAGCATAGACCTGGTACTGATCACAGCAATGCTGATGGGCTCTCCAGGTATTTCCACTTAGAGCAAGAAGACTCACCTGGTCAAGGTTAGTTTATTGTCCCAAAGTTTGGGGGGGGGGGGTCATGTAGGAGAGTAGGGTCTGCAATCCTATGATCACCCAGATTTTTGCTTTTTGCTGCACTGGTTTACGACTTTCCCTGGCTGTGGGCCTGCTAATCAGACCCACAGCCTAGCTGTTCTCTCTATCCAAATTGTACTCAGGTACTGAATTGGCACTGGGCCCTCTCCAAGTCCCTGTACCCAGGGCTGAGGTGTACCCAGAAGTCTCCCAGGGGCTGAAGCATGTATTATGCCACCCCTGGGCTGACTAACTAAACTGACACAACTGGCTGCACGACAGCTGGGGCAAGGTGGTGTACTCACCCTTTGCTTTAGATATAGTATACCTATATCTAACCCTAAAATGGACACACAGATCTCCTATCAGTCACTCCTATGGCAGGCCTTAACAATCCTGAAGGCAGAGTGCTTGGAATCGTGTGAGATGGTGCTCTGGCATGAGCTGAGCCTGTCTGCGGCTTTCGGGATCCATCCCTTAGCCGTTTCCATGATATCGCATACCATATACTCTTAAATGCATTATAATCCTCGCGGTTATATGCCAACTCTGGTATCGCTTTATCAAAACATGTCGAGTAAGGTGTCATACGAATTGGAATACTAACCCCTCGCCAATTCTGGCGACGGGGTTAGCATTCCACCCTTCTAGAGGGACACGACATGTATGTAACCTCTAACCCCGGTTAAAGTCAAACAGAGCCTCAGCTCCACAAAATGGATGCTGCCACCGAGACACAAGTCTGCCCTCCTGCTGCTGGGAGTCCTCCCAGAGCAGGAGATAAGGACAAAGGGTTTCCTGCCAGGGGCGGTGCCAGCACCGTCCCAGACAGGATTTTGTGTATCCTAGGTAGGCAGGGCTTCAGAGGAAGGTGACTACAAGTGGCACCCCGGTGCTCACTGTGCATAGGCCGGCTGAAACCAGTTCCAGGGGCACTCCAGCCCCTGGCCTGGGGAAAGCCCGCCAAAGGAGAGGGGTGTAACCACCCCCCCCCCCTCCTGGTCCCACCCATAGGGCAGGACTTAGTCGCGTGCCAGCCCCCTTTTCCCAGATAAAGGTAGGAGCAGGCCCCCTTCCAAATTAGATCATCTTTGGAATCAAGACACGACTTTCTACGAAAGGACATCAAGATTTCTTCTTCAAGATTCTCCCTTGTGACTAAGGAGTAGTCACCCTGCATCCGCAGGCACCATCCGAAGAACACTGCGGTCTGCTGTAAGTCCTTCCTCCGGAATCCGACTGCCCAGCTCGACAAGACCCGGCTTCCCTGGCACCTCCGACCTCTACTCACCTCTACAGCCAAGCTGAGAACCGTGAGTGCGACGAGACCTCAAGGGACCGACTATTGCCAAGACTGCACGACTTCTTCACAGCAAGCCCGCCGAGTAATCTCCTGGCGAGTGCTTTGGGGTCCGAGAAGCCCCAACCCTGAGCAGCTCCAGCACCGAAGAGCAGCCCCCCAGCATCTCCACGATCGGCGTGGGGCCCTTCTGCTTTTTGCTGCTCACCGCGTTGTTTGGCTACTAGCCCGCTGGCTTGTGGCCTTCTGAACGACGCCCGACGACATCACTGCTGCTGGTCTGGTTGCTCCAGACTGGCCCTTGCTCCCTTCCAGAAGAGGAGCACCCCGGACCCTCCTGGTCCACTCAAGACGCCATTTTGAGTCCACCGCGTGGGCTTGAATTAGCCACGGCTTGTTGCCCAATCCTGGGTACTTCGACGCCGACAGCTTCATCCATCGTGGGACAGCTCGCCTCTCCATCCTGGTCGCCGACAACGCCTCCTGGTCCGTGAGATCTGCAGAGCACAGCGTCGCCCACTCACCTAGCCGAGGTGACTACCATCCGGTGCCCTCCTGGTGCCACCTGACTACTGGCTAGTAGTCACGAACTTGGTCCCCTCTGCTTTCAGGTGTCATCCATCTTCAAGATCCAGGCTTGGATCAACTCGAACTCTCTTCACTGGTCGCCTGCCAGCATCTTCTTCCAGGCTCCTGGTTCGTCGACGAGGATTCCCGACGTCTTTTGAGACCTATGCAGCTGCAGCCCCTGGGCTAGGTAACTTCGGCATTTCGGTGCCCCAGCATAGCCTCACTATCCAAGGGTCAGGATCCACTGTCGTTTTCTCCCTACCAGGTCGGATCGCCCGTGAACACTAACTTTAACTTTACTAGCTATCATAGACTTTGTCCCGCATCCCGCGTGAGAGTGCACACTCTGCACCCGAGTCCCCTGGGCCTCCTAGAAGTAGTCTAACGATTCCATAGTCAAGTCCTAGCGATTCCAAAGCCTATTAGTACTGTACTTACCTGCTAGTAATTTCGCATTCCACTTTTGGAGTATATGGTTTTCCGTGCCCCTCGGGCATTTGTATATACTGTGCTAACTTAAGTATTTTCGTAAGAGTTTTGTTGTGTGCCTAGCACCCTGTCCTCATAAAGAGTACAGGGCTGTTGTGATTCTAATAAATACACTGTTTATTTTCATAACACTTGTGTGGTGTCCTTTCACTGGGTGTTCAAGGGGTAATGTGATGGTAAAACAGCTGGCTTAACACGCCCTCTTGAGTCTTAGCCTTAGACTGCTCGTATCCATGGTACTAGGATAGCTGGTCTATAAGGTTAACTTACAACCAATCATCAATAAGGGTTGTTTGGACTGATATATAGTGATCACTAGAATAGTGAGCACTGCACATCAGGCCAACTTCTCACAATATGGTATAGCGTTATCATGGAACAGCTATTAGGACTTGGTTCCGCAAGCTGCAAACGGGCTCAGCTCATGTCAGAGCACCATCTCACATAATTCCAAGCACTCTGCCTTCAGGATTGTTAAGGCCTGCCATAGGAGTGACTTATAGGAATATATGTGTCCATTTTAGAGTTAGATATAGGAATACTATATCTAAAGCAAAGGGTGTTTACACCACCTTGCCCCAGCTGTCGTGCAGCCAGTTGTGTCAGATTTGGGTGGCCAGCCAGGGGTGGCATAATACATGCTGCAGCCCCTGGTAGGCCCTGGGTACACCTATGCCCTGGATACCTAAGGTATACTGTACAGGGACTGATAAGGTGGCCCAGTACCAATTGGTAAATGCACCTAAGGTACATGCTTGTCAATTTAGAGAGAGAACAGCTAAGGCTGTGGGTCTGATTAGCATGCCCACAGCCAGGGAAAGTCGTAAACCAGTGAAGCAAAAAGCAAAAATCTGGGGTGGCCATGGGATTGCAGACCCCACTCTCCTACAGCCGATATGGACAGAGTCATGATAGTAGAGAATGAATATGCTACTTACCAGTATGCATCTGTTCTTGGCATGTAGGGCTGCTAACATTCATATCTTAGCATTAGATCGCCGCCTAGTGTTGGGCTCGGATGATTGCACATTGTTGTCCTGGAAGAGTCTTCGAAGTATCCTGAGATAGGTGGCTCCTCCCCTGGACTACAGTGCGCATGGGCATCGGCTCCATCCCCAGATTGTTTTTCGCCATTGTGGCAGGAGATGGAGTGAAAGTGTAAAGGATGTCCATGCTAATGAATAAATACAATAGTATATCTGCAGCTGCGACAGGCACCGGGGAGGAGGGCGGGCGATATGAATGTTAGCAGCCCTACATGCCAAGAACAGATGCATACTGGTAAGTAGCATATTCAGTTCGAGGCATGTGGGCTGCTAAATTCATATCTTAGCATAGAATACATAGCAGTCCCTCCATCAGCGGCGGTTGCCCGTGCCAGCTGCAGAAACCTGAAAAAGTGTCTTGAGAACAGCCTGTCCTACAGCTGCTTGCTGCTTGGAATGCACATCAACACAGTAGTGTTTTGTGAAGGTATGTGGTGTGACCCACGTGGCTGCTCTGCAAATATCCTCTAAAGGAATGTTCCCTAGGAAAGCCATGGATGCCCCCAGTTTGCGTGTGGAGTGCGCTCTGGGGGGTATTGTTAAAGTGCGCTTGGCTTTCTGATAACATATCTGGATGCACTTAACAATCCACCTGGCTATCCCTGCTTTAGAAATTGGGTTGCCTTTGTGTTGTGGTGCGAAGGCAACAAAGAGTTGTTTTGTCTTTCTAAAGGGTTGTGTTCTGTCTATGTAGTACATCAACGCCCTCCGTACATCTAAGGTATGGAGCATTCTTTCCGCCACCGTTTGCGGGTTTTGAAAGAATGCTGGCAAGTCAATAGTTTGATTAAGATGAAACTGTGACACCACCTTAGGAAGGAATTTAGGGTTAGTGCGTAGCACCACCCTATTTGGGTGAATTTGAATGAACGGCTCTTGTATGGTGAGCGCTTGCAGCTCACTGACACGCCTCAGAGACGTAATAGCTATCAGAAAGGCCACTTTCCACGTAAGGAATTGGAGCTCACACGAGTGCAGTGGCTCAAATGGTGGCCCCATCAGTCTGGTGAGAACGACGTTGAGGTTCCACACCGGAGCTGGTGGAGTCCTTGGGGGAATGACTCTCTTCAGACCTTCAAGGAAGGCTTTAATGGCGGGCACCCTGAAGACAGAGAGGTGCTGCCTGTTCTGAAGATAAGCCGCTATGGCTGAGAGATGTATCCTAATGGAAGTGTACGCCAGATTGCACTTGTAGAGATGTAACAGATAACAGATGATGTTGGGAATAGATGCATCTAGCGGGTTGATGTCATTGGACGTACAGTAGATGACAAAACGCTTCCACTTAGCAGCATAGCATGCTCTAGTAGTAGGTTTCCTCGCCTCCTTGATGATACTCATGCATTCTGGAGGTAGGTTAAGGTATCCAAACTCTAGGACTTCAGGAGCCAGATCGCCAGGTTGAGCTGTCGTGGATCTGGATGCTGAATGTCTCCATGGTTCTGCGTCAAAAGACTGGGTGTGAGGCGCAGTCTTTGATGCGGCACCACCGAGAGTTCGAGGAACGTGGTGTACCAAGCTTGGCGCGCCCACGTTGGAGCAACCAGGACGAGAGTCATGGAGTGCTGCCTTAGCTTTCTTGCGACCAGCGGTATTAGAGGGGCTGGCGGAAAAGCGTATGCAAATTTGCCTGACCAGTTCATCCATATCGCATTCCCCTGCGACTGTGGGTGAGGGAACCTGGCGGCAAAGAGTCGGCATTTTGCGTTCTCCTTTGTTGCGAACAGGTCTATCTCCGGATGACCCCACTTTTGGAAGAACGGGTGGAGAACAGAAGGGTGTATCTCCCACTCGTGCATCTGATGGCTGTATCTGCTGAGCAGATCCGCCATCTGATTGTCCTTGCCCGGGAGGTGTTCTGCCATGAGGAAGATGTTCCTCTGAATGGCCCACTTCCACATGCTCTGAGCCAGATGAGACAGCTGTGGCGAGTGGGTGCCTCCCTGCTTTTGAATGTAGTACATCGCGGTCATGTTGTCCGTCCGGACTAGCACGACCTTGTTGCTCAGATGTACAATGAAGGACTTGAGCGCCATGAAGATTGCCATCAGTTCCAGATAGGTGATGTGCATCTTCTGTTGCTGCGTCGTCCATAGTCCCTGCACTGTGTAAGTGAGCACATGAGCTCCCCATCCCTGGAGAGATGCGTCCGTTGTCAGGATAATCTGCGGCACAGGCTCTTGGAACAGTCGGCCCTTGCAAAGGTTGTGTGGAGTCCACCAATGCAGAGAGTCGTATGCCCGACTGGTAACCAACACTAGGTCTGTCAATTGCCCACGAGCCTGTGTCCACTGATTCGCTAAGCACTCCTGGAGCGGGCGCATATGCAACCGTGCGTGAGGGACTATGAAGATGCAGGAGGCCATCATGCCTATCAACTGCATGAACACTCTCGCTGGCAGGGAGTGTTGTGGTCTGAATCGTTGGATCAGCGACTGAATGCTGTCGATTCTGACTTGGTTTGGCTGAGCCATGGCTGTCAGGGTGTTGATCGTAGCACCCAGGAACTGCCGGACATGTGCCGGCTGGAGATGCGATTTTGGGTAGTTCAGGGAGAAACCCAGATCGTGAAGCAGGCGAATTGTAGTCGACATGTCTGCGGCGCACTGTTGCTCCGACTTGGCTTGTACGAGCCAGTCGTCTAGGTAGGGGTAGACATGGATATTCTGCCTCCTGAGGTGCGCCGCCACTGTCGCTAGACACTTGGTGAACACCCTCGGGGCTGTTGTGACTCCGAAGGGTAGGACTTTGAACTGGTAGTGCCTGCCTTGAATAGTGAACCTGAGATATTTCCTGTGTGACGGGTGTAGTGGAATATGGAAATAAGCATCCTTGAGATCTAAGGTTGCTAAGAAGTCTCCCTGGTTTAGCAAGGGAAGAATCTGCTGCAGTGTAAGCATGTGGAAATGTTCCGATAGTATGTACAGGTTGAGGGGACGTAGATCGAGAATGGGCCTGAGAGAACCGTCCTTCTTTGGAATAAGGAAGTACAGGGAATATACCCCTGTGCCTTCCTCCCCCACCGGCACGAGCTCGATTGCGCCTTTTTGCAGCATCGCCACTACTTCCTGCTGCAATAAGTGCAAGTGCTCTGCGGACATAGGCCTTTGCCTTGGTGGGATGTTGGGTGGAGTGGACTTCAACTCTAGGCAATAACCATACTGAACTAATTGTCGCACCCACCTGTCTGTGGTGATGTTTCTCCAGACGGGCAGGAACTGCTGCAGTCTCCCCCCGACAGGTGTTAGGTGGTCGGGGGGCAGTGACAGAGAGTCACTGTTTGCTCGGAGTAGAGGTGCGGGAGCTGTTGTTTCCTCTGCCGCGACCTCTGTTGCTGTTGTTCCTATAACCTCCCTTGGTCTGCTTAGTGAACGAGGCTTGCGCCCCACCTTTGGAGAACTGGGATTGTTGACCCATCTGTCCTCTGGTGACTCCACGTGCACCTGAGCGACGAAAATTGCCGCCACGAAACTGTTGGGACTGCAGAGCCCCCATAGATTTAGCAGTTTCCGTGTCCTTCTTTATCTTCTCTAAGGTGGTGTCAACATCCGGACCAAACAGACTATCAGGATTGACCGGCTGATTCAGAATTGTCGTCTGAATATCCTGCTTGAACCCTGAGATGCGGAGCCAGGCTTGTCTTCTCAGCATAACGCTAGTGTTGATAGCCCTAGCAGCTGTGTCCGCAGCGTCAAGTGCACACTTGATGGCTGCGTTTGATATTAGCTTCCCTTCCTCAATAAGCATCTTGGTGCCTTCTTGGAACTGTGGGGGCAGGTGTTGTATAATTTGTTCTAGGGTGTCGTAGTGCGCCCTATCATAACGCGCCAGGAGCGCCTGTGTATTTGCGATGCGCCAAAAGTTTGCCGCCTGTGCAGCCACTCTTTTGCCTCCTGCCTCAAGCACTTTGGACTCCTTGTCCGGGGGAGGAGCTTCACCCGTTGTCTGGGAGTTGGCACGTTTCCTGGCATTGGCAACCACAAGAGAGTCCAGTGGCAACTGTCCCCGGATGTAGACGGGGTCCGCAGGAGCAGGCCTGTACTTCTTTTCAATGCGAGGGTTGACCACTCTAGCCCTCGTAGGCTCCTTAAAAATGTCTCCAGCATGTTTGAGAACACCTTTCAGCATAGGAAGTGTTTTTACTGTCCTCTCAGATATGGCAAAGGTGTCAAAAAGGAAGTCTTCCTCAACCGGGTCGGCATGCATGTCCACATCATGATTGGCCGCCGCCCGTTCAATTAGTGCATGAAATCCTGCTGAGTCCTCAGTCGGGGATGCACGTGCATTAAAGGTCTGCGGGTCTTGGCCCGCCCCCTGGGTGTTTTGGTCACCAGAGTCGTCGTATGAATCTGGTTGTACATCAGGGTCATCGATGGGGAAATTGTACTGTTCATCCTCATCATCTTCCTCACCCACAGAGTGTTCTGGGGAGGGAGTAGGGCTCCGTCTTGGAGGAGGCTGAATCGGCTCCGTGAGGCCTACGGCGTCAAGGGGCACCCTCTTCTTCTTCAACGGGATGACGTAGGGGTCCACCGGCTCCGAAGTGATCTTCCGTTTATAGAGGGTCAGCTTGCCGGTGGCAGCATCGATGAAATGCTCTGAATCGTCCACCGATTCGAGTACACGACGTGGAAGAGGGTCTGGCAGTGAGGAAACCTGCTTCGGAGCCGACTTCGTCGAAAACGCTTTCGGCGCCTCCTTAGGTGGCAAGAGAAAAAGGAGTTTCCCCGAAGGCTTAGCCGGAGCGTCCTTTTGCGGCTGCGGTGATGGCATCGGAGCCGATGGAGCAAGGGCCTTCTCCCTGATTCTCTGCAGTGACTCCGCAATAGGGGACGGTACACTGCCAGTTGGTTTTGTCGCCGACAAGGATGCTTTGAGCGGTCCCTCGGATCCGACGCCCTCGCGGGCCTTGTGCGGTTTGGGCGCGGAAACCTTCTTCGGGTCCTCCGAATCTTGAGGCCGGGGCGCCGACTTCTTGGGCGTAGCCTCTTTGGAGCCGACCTTGGCGGGCTTGGACGGCGCCGGAGCCGTTGATCCGAGCCGACTATCTTTCTTGGGGGCCCCTTCATCGGGCGTCGGCTTCGATTTCGGAGCGTCGGAATCGACCGACTTCCTCGGCTTCTGCGGACCGGAGGTCGACGGAGCCGACGGGGTGACGGGCACCGACTTCTTCACAGGCACGGCAGCCATCTTAGGAACACTCGAGTCCTTTGGTTTCAGTTTCGATTTCGGGTCGGCCATTTTAGGTGTTGACGACCCCGACGGTTTCAGTTTCGGTTTCGAAACATCGTGCCCAGCAAGTGAGTCCGAAGCCGGGCCTGAAGGCGGGGCTGTGGCTTGCGGCAACGGGTCCAGGGTAAGGCCGACAGGCGATCCCGTGTCCCGGTCGTCCTCGAAACTTTCGGGGCAGAGCTCGTCCGCAGAGCTGTCCGCCGCGGCCCCATAAATTTCATCGTCGTCTCCTACCTCTTCGACGTACTCGAGGACCGGACCCGCGACTCCGTCGTCGTCACCCGGATCCGCCTCGACCTCCGACTGTGAGGGGGAGATTTGTAGAAGGTGACCCTGGACCTCTTCTTCCGTGTCGCCGAAGATGTTCTCCGGATCCGGGGCCGCTTGCCTAGCTTCCAAGCGCACCGCGCGCCGAAGCTTGAGAGTTTTCTTGGAGCGGAACTGCACAGGCCTTGCACTTGCCGTCGTCGTGGTCCGGTGAAAGGCACTTGTTACACACAGGGTGTAGATCGATGTGTGGGTACTTAGACCCACAGAGCGGGCAGTACTTGAACGGGCTCCGCTCCATGTCCGTAAAGGCTTGCTGTCGTGTCGCGATGAGAAGGCCTCAAAGTACAGAAAGCGAAGAAAACTCCGCTTATTCCGGCTTCAAGAGACGGAAGACTCGAGACCGAGCGCAGACAATACCGACGCAAGAAAATCGAGGCCTTTTGGCCGGTAAAAGATAGTTTTACTTGGTTCCGACAGTAAGACGTCGAAACCACATCCGAACCCAATGGCGGAAAAAAACAATCTGGGGATGGAGCCGATGCCCATGCGCACTGTAGTCCAGGGGAGGAGCCACCTATCTCAGGATACTTCGAAGACTCTTCCAGGACAACAATGTGCAATCATCCGAGCCCAACACTAGGCGGCGATCTAATGCTAAGATATGAATTTAGCAGCCCACATGCCTCGAACAGATGTTTTTAAACACAGAGGATGCCCTAAGAAGTGGGACCGTAAGTGGGCTGCGTGGAATACACACAGGGGAGACATTTATTTATCTCCTATGGTGGAACTACAGCGTAGCTAATCCAGATTGCATGACCTTTGGTTTTTCCTTGATCTGATTAGCAGGCCCACAGCCAGGGAAAGTCGTAAACCAGTGAAGCAAAAAGCAAAAATCTGGGGTGGCCATGGGATTGCAGACCCCACTCTCCTACAACGCCTACCGACGCGCAAGGAGGAGTGTGGCTCAATGGTTAGAGCGGCAGACCCTGATGCAGAGCTCTGGCCAGGGACCAGGGTTCGATTCCCGCCTCGGCGGGGTCTCGGGCTCAATTTCCTCAGACCTGTTAATTCTCGCCTCGGTGCCTATTCTAATCACGGGCCCCACGCTGCAACTCTGGACAATAGCTTGCTTAGCCTCCACACTGGCCCCAACAGCGCTAAGGATGCCTGGCTTCACCCTGGGGGTGCCCAGGAGTGGACACTTCACAGTGAAAGCCAGGAGGGGTACCACAGCGGTATGAGTATCAGCGCCAGGAAGCCGAATAGGCGACACCGCAAGGTGACCGTCTGGTGACAGTGCGCTCTATAAGTACCAAGACATTACATTTACAAGGGTACTGCTGAAGAAAACTTTCCTTAACCAGCCTGATGCCTGGGGATACTATAAGGTAAGGAATCTAACACTAACCTGTTTCTATCAGATATATTTGTCATGGAGACATATTTACCTTCTTGGAGAATCTAATGCCAATGTGAGGTGGGGTTTAAGGCCATCCACTTTTTTTTTTACAAATACACAAACACATGCTATTGTAGACCCTATCAAGGTGAGGTTATTTTGAACAGTTATCAAGGTCTGTTGTAGGGGCTTTCCATGCTCTAGAGAGACTAGAAAGTGAGACAATACAAGAACGACATACTTCATCCTCAAGTCTGTAAATCTGCAGAAGCTATATTAATAAAGAAAAGGGTCAGCCGTGGATGGATAACACTAAAGTAAATATGTAATTGGCATCCCATTAAAAGCACAAATATGCATTCTATGAAAGGCTACCTTGAGGCTTTTCGGCTGCTGTCGAACCTCCATTACATGCTTTCGTCTCAGCTCTCTCTCCCGGCGTTTGTTATACTCCATCTGGTTGGTGAGCTCTGTCTGGTGCTGAAGTTTTATTAACTCACAACGCATTCTCTGTATGGTGTTGAGGTGGCGAAACTCCAGCTCCTGCATGGACTCATGCTGTCTCAGCAACATAGCATGTTCCAAATCCTTCTGAGTCTGACGCTTATTCAGCTCCTGAAATAAACACAGACATGCAAAGCAAAAAAAACGTAAATGATGTGCACTGTGGAAAAACACAGATTAGAGCTGCCTTTGTAAACCATTTTAAAGCTTTAGATATTCCTGAATAAACATGAAAGAAACGGATACATTGTTTAATTGGCATAATATTTGTAATAGTTTACTTCATAAATAATTTAACAAAGATATTACAGAGTATCACAATAACACCACTATCATAAAATTATGTAACGATCGTCACAAAAAGTTAAAAAGTAGGTTGGTTCTGGAAGGGCATTGACAGTTGGATCACTTTAACAGCAACCATAAACTCACAAAGTCAAAGTGTGTAACTTACATTATAGATGGATTTTTTTTATTGACCACTACCTTCCTTCAACTGAGAGGCAGAAGGTTACATGTTAAGCTAGAAACTTTTCAAGTAGCAAAGCTATTGTTACGGGTAGGTAACTAACTAGTTTCTTTGGGCATTAACCTATTCTAGATTCACATGCTGTGCGTAGATTATGTGTCAGTAGTATGCCCTTTTGGATGAGGGTAACAATATTTCTGGTGGATTGCTCAAGTTCCGAAAATCTACTCAAGCATGACGTGCAGTGGAGCAGCTGGGAGTGAGACGTGGTGAGGTACAGAGAGGGTCTTGTGTCCTCGCTGGTAGATGTGGTTAGCCAGTGTAGGAAACCCACTTCTCTATATGGTGCTCCACAATGGGGTACACTGTGCAGAGAGGTTGGAGAGACCAATATCGGTTTACAGAAGCAAAAGTAGATTATACTAATGCACCATTTTGTTCTAGTATGGGCGAGCAGTTAGGCTTATCAGAGGGTAGTGCTAAGCATTTATTGTACTCACAGAGGTAATAAGTGAACACACTCAAGAAGGAAATCTAGATCAATTTATAAAAATAATAGCAAGTCTTTTTTATACATATTTTGAACCAAGATCTTCAGTTACAGGTAAGAATGTAAGTTTCAGCAATAAGCAAGGTATGTACAGGTACTATACAGTTGTGCGTAATTATGCACAATGTTATCCTAGGAAGAAAAATATAGAATGCAATAAATCACAGTGCAGTAGGACTTAGGGGTTCACCTTCCAGAATTGGAATGTTAGGGAGCCAGGGTCCAAAAGTCTACCAGCAGTTTCTCTGGAGTATCCAGAATTTGGCTGGGATCTGGGAGAGTAAGTAGCTAGCACCCTACAAAGAAGGGGGGCCACCTAAAAACAGGTTGTACAGGGGGCTTGTAGACAAGTCCTAGGACACTCAAGAGTATAGAGGTCGCATTATATAGGAGACTGGCGCTGGCTGAACCCCCTCCCCTTGATGGGCTGCGGGAGCGCTGGGAGGCTGACCTCGGACGGCAGATACCGGAGACGACTTGGCCCCAGCTAGTACGTAGGGCCTGGAAGGGCACCCGAAATGTCCGGTTCCAGCTGGTTCAATATTATACACTCCATAGGGCATATTGGACACCTGCCAGGATCCATCGAATCTTTGGAGGAGCGCAGTCGCCCTGTCCACGCTGCGCTGCGGGGGACGCTGACTTTGCACATATGTTCTGGTCCTGCACGGGGCTCGGCACGTACTGGATGGATGTTTTCGCTTGCCTGAACGAGGTCACGGGTCGGCAGATTGATGCAGACGCGGGTGCATGCCTGCTACTTTGGTTTCCCCATACTCTTGCCACTAAGGTCACTAGTAAATTTTATGATTTGGGGTTCATAATGGCCAAAAGGGAACTTACCCTACACTGGAAATCTAGAGGGGGACCCAACTTCCTGAGGTGGCGGAGGTGTTTCCTGCAATGGGCCTCATCTGAGAGCACTCTCTGATTGCAATTAGCTAGGCGCGCAGCTAATGATAAAGCGATGGAGACAGCTAGGGCGTGGAGCGCACTAGTGATAGAGTTGCAGTCGCTAATGGAGGCTGATGATGGTGGGGAGACTGGCGAGCTGGAGAATAGGGCAGGGGGCGCGGGACAGAGTGGGGTGGAGGCCGCAGGGATGGAGGGAAGGAGTTAAACTGAGAACCGGAGGCAGGGAGGGGGCGGATTGAGGGGGTTACCGGGCTCCGGGGTTGTGATACTGGAATTTGGCAATGCTGGATTATACCTGGAATTCTATGTGGGCGGTGAATGAAGGGGAGTGCCACCCGCTGTTGCAATGTTGGACCAATCGAACCGTAATTGGGGATGTGAGGCACACTGACAAGGGGGGGGTGGAGGTAGAGAGGGAGGTGGGATGTTATGTTTAGGATTTGTCGAACGGGTATGTGTGTGCAAGGCGGGGAGAAACGGAATATGAGTGGGATGATCTGAGAATTGAAATTGTCTGTTTTGTGCACAAAATTAATAAAAACTGTTAAAAAAAAAAAAAAAAAAAGAGTATAGAGGTCGCTAAGACCACAGGAGCATAGAGATTTTGGAGATTCTCCACCCCTTGGGGCTAGGTGCAGGGCAAACAGGTGATCCAAACTCTAGTGCACGAAGGGCACCTCGCGGTCAGGGGCAAACAACTTAGAGGGGCTGGTGCAGGATAGCTAGGCCACTCAATGAGTGCGTCTCAGGGTTGTGGACGTCCTCGACGGGTGCTTGGTCCTAAGACAGTTGGAGTCCGACTTGGAGACTTGTAGTCGGCCATGGGTTGCAAGGAATCCAGTACCCCGGTGTTGGTGCTGCTCAGCTTCGTAAGATCCTGGAGCCTCCAAACATGGTGAAGAGGCAGAGCTGATCTTTTAGTTCTTCTGAACCTTCTCCTGGGCAGTTGCACCATCGGCAGGCCAGGGAGCGGCAAGTTGAGTGTTTGGACTCTGGAGTTTAAGTGCCTACGATGCTGGGGAGTAGCTCCTCTACTCCAAGGGAGTTCTTAGGCAATTTGGCGAAGTGCCGGACGGCCCCAGGGGTTTGCAGAGGTCTCTCACCAGCAGGACAAGACAGGTTTCTGTGTTTCTTGATTCTTCAGGCAGAGAACAGGCGCTCTGTTCTCTGGGTCAGCTGCTCTTCTTTGTCCTTGGTCTTCTTGTGTCTGTCGAATCTTAAAATCAGAGCTCAGGGGTTCCACCTAAATACTACATTTCGGGCCATTAAAGAACAAGTTACTTACCTTCGGTAACAATATATCTCTAAGAGACATATATTAGTTATAGAGCCCTCACCTTAGAATTACCCCCAGGCGTCAGACTGGATCGGGAGAATATTTTCTTCAGCAGTACCCCAGCCGTTGGTCGACTATGTGGCTCTCACCACAGGGGTCCAGAAACATGTCTAGTAGTGGCAGGCTGGTTGAGACCAGTCAGGAACACATTAGAAGTTGGCAGAGTTCAGAGGACCCTTGTAAAGGGACCTGTGTGTGCAATTATTAATACATCTGACACTGGAATCAGTGCAGGTTTATTAAGAGATGTATGGTACCAAACATACCATAACACAACAAAGCCATCATGGAGCTTGTGAACTCATAATGATGACTGCCCAGCCCATGCACTCTCTATGGCTTACCTGTTCACTTACAATATCCAAGAATCAACTTGGATATATGCAGTGACACATCTGCTTATGCAGACATGCCCTTACAGGGGATATACTGCATCCTGTCTTAAGGCTAAAGCCTGCTAGAGGGGTGTCTTAGCTATATCCCATGGAGGGATATGTGCCATGTCGACTCTTCAGTTTTGTCTGCACCAAGGCACACAGTCTGCAATGGCAGCATGCATGGCCTAGGTGAGGGTACCCATGGGTAGCACAATTCGAGTTCCTACCCTCGGTGTCCATCTGTAGTGTCAATGCCCAAGGCACCAGGGGTACCATTTACTAGGGACTTACAAGGTGTACTGAAGTTGTGCCAAATGGGAACCAAAAGGTATAGTTTAGGGAAGGAGCTCTGGAACAGGGGACCGGGTCGGCCTTCTGCTCCTGGTTGCCATGCTGCATAAAGGACGTTGGACTTAACCCATAACTCTTGACTGGGGTTGAATGTTTGATTTGTTCAGCATTCCGTCCATCACTTCTTTGCAAATAATGTTTGCCTTAAGTGGGATGGAATGTTCAGATTTGGGTCCCTAGCTTGCTGTGCCACTGGACTCAAGCTAGCCTGCCTGATAAGGAGTGATACCCTGAAACTGGTCCAGGATGCTTGTTTCCAGTCCAGAGTGGAACTGGCTTGGCAGTTTGGGCGGGCTCGACTGTTCCCATGAGGAGCAGGGTCAAGAATGATTTGCTCATGGCTGGGTCCAAACTGGGGTGACAGTGTGAACAAAAGAACAATGGATTTAACACAGATCTCTTGACTGGGGTGAATGTTTGATTTGTTCAGGATTGTGTCCATCATTTATTTGCGCAGCATATAAGCTTTGGCCACACTTGCTGGGACCCAAGCTGCTGGGGAGCTAGCTGATTCTGGTTA
Source organism: Lissotriton helveticus (assembly GCF_964261635.1). Lineage (NCBI taxonomy): Eukaryota > Metazoa > Chordata > Amphibia > Caudata > Salamandridae > Lissotriton > Lissotriton helveticus. Next base: position 358,270,384 of record NC_136061.1, read on the forward strand.
TCGATTGTGGTTTGGCTGGCATTTGCGTTGATGAGGTACACAGGTGGCTTATACTGAATTAGGGCACCCTAGAGGGCTTAAACTGCAGCGGTGTGTTTCGGTTGAGATCCATGCAGCATAGACCGGAAGTCAATTTAATGAGGAGACGGCTTGCAGGGCTTTATCTCTGCAAACCTTTTCAATAGATCACATTTATTAGGAAGGCCTGCTGTGACCCAATAAGTTGTAGACACTGCCGAAAATTGGTGAAGACTTCATCACACTGTGAAAGAAAAGCACAAGTTACTACTTGTGTAACGATATATCTGTAAGAGACATTAGTTAGTGATAGATTCCTTACCTTAGAATATCCCCAGGCGTCAGACTGGATCCGGAAACTTTTGCGTAGCAATACCCCTGCGCGTCGGTAGGTGTCGTCCGCGGCTCCGCGTCCGTCGTCGTTAGCACCGGAATGACGTCGCCGGAGTACTTAGACGCCGCCCCGGCGTGCTGACGTCAGTTCTGATACCCCCTTTTCTGAATCATTTTGTCCACCATAAGCGTGGAAGGGTATACTCAGACATGAGTCCCTTGCTCACTGCTCCATCAGGATTCAAGCAAGCCGGGCCGACGACGCCTGAAATGGCAGAAACCGGTCCCCGGAAGCTTGTCTCCTTTCTGGTGAAGAATTGGCGTGGTAGTTTGGTCTGCCCTGTTCCCATGATGCACTGGGCCAGGGACAGACTAATTTGCATATAGCCAGGTTCTGAGCTGGGATGGGGCAGTGAGCTAAATAACGGTGATGGATCAAGCCCTGATCTTTGGACTGGGTAAGAGTGGTCTGCTTAATTCAGACACTCTGTTCATCACCACCCCCTTTTCTGAATCATGACGTCAGTTCTGATACACAGCTTTTTCGTGCCAGATACGCAGAGCCATGATAGAACCAACACTGGTGCCATGACACTAGGGCCCTGAAAGGGGATGACCTTAACCCTAGATATCGGTTCGCAGAACGGGGAGGATGCGTGGGTCGGTAAGGAATCTATCACTAACTAATGTCTCTTACAGATATATCGTTACACAAGTAGTAACTTGTGCATCTGAAAGAGACACGTTAGTGATAGATTCCTTACCTTAGAATATATACCCCAGCAATACCAATCCCGGTGGCGGGTCTGCGAACCAATAATCACACCAGAAAGTCCTGGAGGACGGGACGGCCAAAGAAGCCATCCCTCCGGACTTGACTGTCCAGGCAGTAATGTCTCGCGAACGTGTGCAGGGAGGCCCACGTAGCTGCCTGACAAATGTCCTGCAAGGGGACTCCTCGGCCCAGGGCAGTAGTAGTCGCCGTGGCGCGAGTGGAGTGTGCCCTCAGCCCAACAGGAGGTTCCTTTTTAGCCAAAGAGTAACATGCCTGGATGCACAATACGATCCACCGAGAGATGGTCCGCTTGTGCTCCGCCCGTCCTTTCTTAGCGCCCACGTAACCAACAAAGAGTTGGTCATCCACCCGGAACTGGCGTGTGCGATCCAGATAGTAAGAGAGCGCACGTTTTGGGTCCAGACAGTGGAGCCTCTCTTCCTCTTTCGAGGGATGCGGAGGCGGAAAGGTGATGGACTGCCCGATGTGGAAGGCTGTGACTACCTTGGGCAGGAAAGAGGGCATTGTCCGCAACACAACCTTGTCCGGATGGACAGAAAGGAAAGGAGGTTTGGAAGAAAGGGCCTGGAGCTCACTCACTCTCCTGGCAGAGGTGATGGCAACCAGGAAAGAAGTCTTCAGAGTAAGAAGATGGAGAGGACAGTTATGAAGTGGCTCAAAGGGAGCACACATCAGAAAAGTAAGTACAAAGCTCAAGTCCCACTGAGGCATCACGAAAGGAACAGGAGGGAACATGTGTGTGATGCCCTTCAAAAACCTATTTACAATTGGGGACTTGAACAAAGATGGCTGATCAGGTAGCCTTAAGAAGGCGGAAAGGGCAGAAAGGTAACCCTTGATAGTGCCCAGAGCAGAGCCCTGCTGGGCAAGAGAAAGAAGGAAGAGGAGAACCTCAGAAAGGGGGGCAGAAAGTGGATCAACAGCCTTTGCTGTGCACCATGCCACAAATCTGTTCCACCTGCAGGCGTATACCGATTTTGTGGAGGAACGCCTGGCTGCCAGAATCACAGTACAAACTTCAGGAGGCAAGTCAAATGGCTTCAACTGCCGCTGCTCAATCTCCAAGCATGGAGGTGGAGACTGGACAGGTTCGGGTGGAGGACCGTCCCCTGCTGCTGCGACAGAAGGTCCTCCTGAAGAGGCAGACGAATCGGGGGATCGACAGACATACTGAGTAGCTCGGGATACCAATATCTTCGTGCCCAGTCCACAGCCACAAGGATAACTTGGGCCCGGTCGCGCCTGATCTTCTTCAGCACTCTGGGCCGAAGTGGTATAGGCGGAAGGGCGTACAACAGACCGCAGCTACGCTCGCGACAAAAAGCGTTGCCGAGCGAGTGCCGCCTTAGAAATTCCAACCCGCAGAACTGATGACATTGAGCGTTCTCTTCGGTGGCGAATAGACCTAACCAAGGCTCTCCCCACTGTTGAAAGAGGCCTTGCGCCACGTCCGAGTTCAGACGCCATTCGTGATCCATCATGCACCGACGGCTGAGTTCGTCCGCCCTGGCGTTCAGGGAACCTGCCAGGTGTTAACCACCAGGGTTACACACTGATGTTCCAGCCACTGCCAGAGGCGCAGAGCCTCCTGGCATAGGGTCCACGACCCCACCCCGCCCTGTTTGTTGCAGTACCACATGGCGGTGGTGTTGTCCGTGAACACCTGCACTACACTCCCCCGGACAGAGGGGAGGAATGCCTTCAGTGCAAGCCGGATCGCCCGCAGCTCCAGAAGGTTGATATGGAGCCGGGACTCCGCCGGAGACCAGAGGCCTCTGATCTCCGCCTCTCCCATGTGGCCCCTCCAGCCCTGGAGGGACGCGTCCGTCACAACTACGTGCTCCGGTTGGGGTAGAGAGAGGGATGTGCTGCTGACCAAATCACGGTCCGTGAGCCGCCACTGCAACTGTTTTGCAGTGCCCTCCGAGATCAAGACATGGTCGGACAAGTTGCCTTGATGCTGGGCCCACTGAAACTTCAGGTCCCACTGCAGTGCCCGCATCCGCCACCTGGCGTGATGCACCAGAAGGATGCAGGAGGCAATCAGCCCCAGAAGCCGCAGTGTCAACCTGACCGAGACCCGGGATAACGGCTGAAAGATCGGAATCAGAGCCTGAATATCCCGAACCCGCTGTTCGGGAGGATAAACCCGAAACTGCGCAGAGTCTAGAACCGCTCCGATGAAGAGGAGCTTCTGAGAGGGACACAGGTGTGACTTTAGCACATTGATGGAGAACCCCAGGAGGTGCGGGAGGTCGGCCATAGTCTGGAGGTGGCTGACGACTGTCTGGGGCGAGCCCGCCTTCAACAACCAGTCATCGAGGTAGGGGAAGACTGAAACCCCTAACCTGCGCAGATGAGCTGAGACCACCGCCATCACTTTTGTGAACACCCGTGGGGCACTGGTAAGGCTGAAGGGGAGCACGGTAAACTGAAAGTGCTCGTGGCCTACCGTGAACCGCAGGTAACGCCGGTGGGCCGGGGATATGAAAATCAGCGTCCACCAAGTCCAACGCTATTATCCAGTCTCCTGGGTCCAGGGCAGCAAGGACCTGAGCTAGTGTCAGCATCTTGAACTTCTCTTGCCGGAGGAAGCCGTTGTCTTTCCGCAGGTCCAAGATAGGGCGTAGGCCCCCATTGCCCTTCTTGGGTACCAGAAAGTAGTGGGAGTAACAACCACACCCTACTTCTGGCCCAGGAATGCGCTCGATGGCCCCCTTGGCCAAGAGGGCCTCAACTTCCTCTCGGAGAAGTGCCAAGTGATCCCCCGACACGTGGTGGTACTGCGGTGGCATGGCTGGAGGGGTCGCCTCGAAGGGGAGGGAGTAGCCCCTTCGGACGATTTGTTAGACGTGATGGATCGCCAGTGGAGGAGGTGATGGCGGACCCTGCCCCCCACTGGCGTCGAATGGGCATGAAAGCTCGGACTCTGAAGGCTATGAGGCGGATGTTGCAGGGGCAGGTGTGGACTGGCCGCGCAGTTGTCCCCGACCGCCGCCATGGCGGTTTCCACGTATGCCACCGCGCTGGACGGTAGTGTTCGGTCCGAGGCTGGTTGCACATGTGGGGGCACACCTTCCTTGGCCACGAAAGGAGCGAAAGGCAGCCGAAGGCTGGCGCGGGGCCGAGAGGCCCAAGGACTTGGCCGTATCCCTCGAGTCCTTGAAGCGCTCAAGCGCATGGTCTGCCTTGTCGCCAAAGAGGCGACGGCCATCAAACGGCATGTCCATAAGAGTGTTCTGGACATCAGCCGAGAAGTTGGTGGACCAAAACTAGGCGTGGCGACGAATCGCCACCGTTGTTGCCATCGCTCTGCCCAATGAGTCCGTGGTATCCAGCCCACACTGGATGGAGTACCGTGCTGCATCTCGACCATCCGCAAGAGCTTGGGTGAGTTTAATCCGGACCTCCTCCGGACATTGTAGCAGCACGTCCGCAACTGTGTCTCACAGAGAGTGGGTGTAGCGGCCCAAGAGGCATGTGGTGTTGACTGACCGCAATCCCAAACTCAGCGAGGAGAAAGCTTTCTTCCCGTACTGCTCATACCTCTTGGATTCCCGATCGGGGGGAGCCGTCGGGAATGCGGTCTGGGAGTTAGAGGCCTGGATGACCAGGCTCTCGGGGGTGGGGTGGGTGGACAGGAAAGCAGGGTGGCCCGGAGCCGGGCGGTGGCGTCTGCCCACGTTTCTATCTACAGGCTGACCTGTAGCGGGCCTGGACCAAGTGCCCAGAAGAACGTCAGACAAGGCCTCATTAAATGGCAGCAGAGGCTTGGCCGAGCTTGCCTTCGGTTTAAGGACCTCAGTGAGGAGGTTAGTCCTCACGGCCGCGACAGGGAGCTCAAGACCCATGGCCTTGGCTTCCCGCGTCAACACCACAATATAAGCAGCCCCCTCCTCCGTAGCCACGGTAGGAGGGGAGACAAAGCCAGTGTCTGGCGAGGTGTCCAGACCACTGGCGTCCCCTAGCTCACCTGACCAGTCCTGATAAGACTGGCACTCTCGTGCCAGAGGGTCTTCAGACCCCTCCCAATCTCCCTCACCACCCATCTCCTGAGACTCAGGACCGAAGGATGAAGTAGAAATCTCCCATCGGCGTTGGATACGGCGCCAAGCGGCGCCAGTCCGGCGCCGGACCAGAATCGAGGGAGGGATCGGGGGCACCCTGAGGGCCGACGCCGGCGAGTTCGTGAGGTCGACCGGCGGCGACCCGGATCCGGATCCTGCGGCGTCGGGACCGAAGTCACCGGCGGCGTCAGGACCAAAGCACCCGAAAGCGTCAGGGCCGAAGCGCCCGACCCGCTGGGACTCCCAGTCGGGACCGCAGAGCCCGAAGGCGTTGCGGAGCCCGACGGAGGAGTGAGTGACCTCATGGCCGTGAGGAAGGCCTCGATCTCCTCCGGCGTCGCGTGCTGACCAGGGACCGTCGGGTATGAAGCAGACCGAGACGCCCGCGGCTCCGGCGTAGCCCAAACCACCGGCCGCGTCGCGCGAGCATCAGGGGGAGTCGGAAGAGCGATGAGGTCTTTTCGACTCCTGGTGCTTACCTGAGGAGCCCGAAGACCGTGGACGACTCCCGGAGCCATGGTGGCTCCGACCCCGCGACCGGTCCTTCGACCTCCTCGCGGACCGGGACCTCGAGTGGCGCGGGGCCGACTGCCGGAGCTCGAGGCGCTTGCGGGACCGCTCCTGCCTAGCCTTAGACGTCAGGGCTCGTTAGTCGGAGCAGGCCTTGTCGTGGTGGTCGAGGCCTAGGCAATGAAGACACCGGCGATGGGGGTCGGTAACCGACATCAGTCGGTCGCAGTCGGCGCAGGGTTTGAACCCGTGCATCCCTACCGGCACCGTCTGAGTCGTACAGACTTCGAAATAGATAAAAAATGATCGAAAAGGTTTAGTCAAAAATTGACTAAGGGTACCACTTTTTCCCGGATCGGCGCTTGCTTGCGCGAAAAAAAAAAAAGAACTGACGTCAGCGTGCGAGGGCGGCGTCTAAGTACTTCGGCGACGTCATCCCAGCGCCTACGACGCCGATGACTGACGCGGAGCCGCAGACGACGCCTACCAACACGCAGGGGTACTGCTACGCAAAAGTTTCCGGATCCAGTCTGACACCTGGGGATATTCTAAGGTAAGGAATCTAATACTAACCTGTTTCTTTCAGATATCCCTAGTAACTGCATGAAAGCTAAGCTCCGACTGGTAGATACTGGTTGTTTTGAAACTGGAGTAACAGTGTTTGAAAATTGTGAATCCTGGCTGCACTGGGATATGCTAGAACCATTGGAGAGTGTTTAGAATAGCTCCTAGATATGCTTGTATTTGAGTGTGTTGAAGAAGGGATTTTTGTGTATTGACTGAACATCCCAACCGATACAGAAGGTCTATGGTAGCTTTTGTGTGTTGTACATATTTGAGATATGTGATTGCTTGTATGAGCTAATGGTCTAGGTATAGGAATACATGGATTTGCGGTCTTCGTAGATGTTCTGCTACTTCTGCAAGGCATTTGGTGAACACTAGGTGCAGTTGTTACTCCAAATGGAAGTACTTTGAATTGATAATGGTTCTTTCCTATCACAAATCTGAGGTATTTGCGATGTACTGGGTGAACAGGAATATGAAAGTACTCGTCCTTCAAGTCTACTTTTGACAAGGTCGTCTTGCTGTAAAAGCGGAAGTACCTGTTGCAATGTGACCATAAGGAACTGTTCTGATAATAAGTATAGCATTTATGGCCTGAGATCAACGATTGGCCTCAATGAACCGTCTTTTTGGGAATAAGGAAGTACAGTGAATATAACCCTGGTCCTTGTAGTTGTATTGGACAGGTTCTACAGCTTATTTGGTCAGAAGAGCTTGCACTTCTTGTTTAAGCAGATGTTGGTGTTCTAAAGACTGTTTGTGAATATGAGGTGGAATATTGGGAGGATTGCTTGTGAGCTCCAGGCAATAACTATGTTGGATAATGTCCAATACCTATTTGTCTGATGATATTGATTTTTGAAACCAAAAGGACAGCCGTCTTTGTCCCGATGCGTAATGCAAAACCGATAAAGACGGCCGTTTTACAAAAAAGAGTGTATAATGGAAATGTCTGGCATCTTTAAGGTTTTTTTAATAAAACCCTCACACACCAACCTGGTTGGTGTCATGCTTCATCATCGGGTCCTAGCTGAGTAGCCGAATGCTACTTAGCTGTGCTGCGACACCTGTTTACAGTGGAGCAGGTTTTACGGTGTCCGTGAGTGTGATGAAATGTGATGTAAATGTTAAAAATACCTCGAGATTCTACCTGTTGAATGTATTTGCGGCGAATGTGGATACACAGTACTATGTGCAACTGTATGTTAATATCCAGTAATGGTCATCACTGGATATTAACATACGGTTGCACATAGTACTGTTTATCGACACTCATTTCAACCATACCCAGGGTCACAGCGAATAAATTTAACAGGTAGAATCCTGAGGTATTTTTAACATTTACACCACACTTCATCACACTCACGTACACCGTAAAACCTGCTTCACTGTAACCAGGTGTTGCAGCACAACTGAGTAGCATTCTGCTACTCAGCTGGGACCCGATGATGAAGCATGACACCAACCAGGTTGGTGTGTGAGGCTGATGTTATGGATTGCCAAAAGGGAAGAAACATTTGTAATCTTCCCCCGACAATCAGATTGAACGAGGGGAAGTGATAGCAAGCCACTGCTCATTGGTGGATGGAGCAGTGCATGTTGGTGTTGGTCTACCTCTTCCTTTAAAATTGTTTGCCCTATATTCACTCTCATAGAATCCCCTAGACGGGGATGATTGAGTCTGTTTTTTGTATGAAGATGCAGCTGTATTTGTGGTATTAGTTTTGGAGGATTCTCTGTAAAGGAGCGACAAAAGGAACCTCTAGTAGTGTAGTGAGGGCTAAGCCTCATTTGTGCACATTGCTATGTTAGCATAGGTTTACTATAAGTTTAAACGCCATTTTACCTTTTGCTGCTTTTGCACACAACACTACATGTAGCTGTTGTTGTAAGTTAGGCAGCGTGAAATACTTCACATGAGAAAGGCTTGTTTTCAGCATCCCTAGACTTACATCGCTACCCTAGTCTGCACAGTGAGTGCTAAAGCCTCCAAGGTTATCATAACAAGGTAGCTGTTGTTCGGGCTGATCGGATCACGTTTTAGACATAACATACATGCAGATGCAAGCCAACGGAGATTCTGGCGCCTTAAATATTGCACTGTAGGCATGATTTCAGGCATTTTGAAGAATTCAGTTTCCAGAGAGACAGAGAGCTTTTGCAGATCCTGATGTGATACACTCCTGCTGATCATAGAGGTATGGAGTCCCACACATGAGCCTAAGAGACCTTATATATTTTATAAAACATAGTTGCTATCTAGGGAGAATTATATATTAAGCGCTATAAGACCTGTTTTCACCATCATTGTAATATGATTTCTCCTTTTTTGTTTTATGGAATTGTAAAAATGCTGATCATATTATTTCTAATCATATGTCTGCTTATTTTAGCAAAGATACTGCATCTTAGAGCACGTCATTAAAATAAATATTTTAACCTTTCCTGTGTCTCTTTTTAGGTCTCGCTGAGTCAGCGCGCATGCGCTGCTCCCGAGACTTTTAGTAAGGAGGCTTCAGAAAATGTTGCCATGAGCCTAGAGCTTTAGTGCATGTGCGTACGCCTTACAGCAACCCTTACACGCGCAGCGGCTTTCACTTTTGCCGCCGCGCGTACCACTCGCGCTTCTCCCCCTCACCCACCACATATTGCGGCCAAGGCTTGTTTTTAGAACACGCTTCATGCTGTCAACCCTTACACGCATAGCGGCTTTCACTTTTGCCGCCGTGCGTGCGCACCACTTGCGCTTCTCTCCCTCCCCCACCACATATCGCGGCCAGTGCTTGTTTGTATTTATTTTTGGGCTTTTGCTTGCTGGGTTTACTTACCTCACATGATCATTGTGTTGGCACTTTCACAAAGAGCACCTTATGAAGTTATCTTTCAGGATCTATTCATTATGTTCTACTTCATATACCTGTCAACGGTGCTTCTTCCCTTGACTGCATTCTGAATGGTCTTATTTGCCTTTGTAATGCATTCACTGCTAAGAGGAGGTTCTACTAACTGACTTCCTAAAAATTCTGACCCTTGTTCCTATTTAATCTGACAATCACAATATATACTTAACGGTATCATCAATCAGGTTTCTAGGAATACAGGTTTGAATATAGTATTCACCGTTTAGTCTCATAGCAGTTTACACCTAGGTTTTTTGCAGTTTGTTTGAATTCACTGCGGACAACATGAGCTTGGAAACAGGGTGCTTGGTAATACACAAAAAGAGAGGTTTTTATAAAAGGCTGTGTAGCTTTTTTGAAATCTTCAATATGGGAAATAAATAAAGTTAAGTTCTAATAGATGCTAGTGAATTACAAATGGGATTCTGCCACTTTCATACCTGCAACAGGTTTCCCTTCTCTTAACTGCAAACATTTGTTAATATGTTGGATTATACAGAGTATAGCAAAATAGCCCAACAAGTGCATTCTGTTTACAAGCATTTTAACTGCTAGATTGATGTGACATGGATGACATGAAGCTAGTCTATATAAAGATGAGCATCTGTCGGCTTTTCGTGCCAATATATTACTAATTTGTGTTCGTGGAGCAAACATATAAAAGGAAGATGGAATCTGTGCTTTATATTGCTACTGTTCAATTTGAAGGTAGGATATCTATACACTTTATAAAAGTAGTGCATTCTTACAGTGTTTACTCTCTGCATTCCGTACATTAAGCATGCCGTCACTGTATTCTAGCCACACAAGGGTTACTGATAGTGGAAGGACCAGGTATGAGGCATGCTAGTCTGTACACCGAGGAACCATCCAAATATGCATCAACGTGCCTTCTATGTGCATATAGAGTATGTCGTTGGAACCATTACCAGTAAGCATTTTTAAAGTGCCATAATCCCTATAGGTTCATATGTCCTGTGTATTTTGTATTTATTTATTTTATTGCACAGTTACTTAAAACCATCTGCAATATAACTTACTTGCGATTTTAAAAGCAAATTGAGATAATGGTTTTAAAAATACATACTTATTAAATAAAGAACATTGGGTTTACTTGCAACCATGTAAGTACTAAGTAAGAGGATATATTATATACATTTAAAAAAAGTCTGCGAATGATTGTCAGTTCATTGTCAGTTCATTGTCAGTTCATTGTCGGTTCGGCCTTGTCCTGTGGAATCCATCACACCCGGATATTTTAAACTAATTTTTTAGAAAAAAATGGCCTTCCTGCATGGCATTAGTTTCCCATTTAGCCTCATCTCCTCTAGTGGCTTGCTCAACAGCACAGATGCCTGCCAGCACTTCCCAGCCGACTCATCTTATAATAGGTGAGGATATCCAGTTTATTCCACTGACACGATATTCTCCCTCTAGATAGTATATTTCCAATCTCATTAGGTCTTCTGGTATTTTCAACTTGATGAAGCTGTGCGCCACAATCCAAGCCTTAAATTTAACCCTTGTGCAGCCAGGTTTTTTTCTCAGTGTAGTGAAGATCCAACAGAGAATGTCGACAGCCGTTTTTATCCTTAGGTCATTCAGGGTCAGGCAGTTATTTTGTATTCACATCAGAAGTAGGGTAGCTGCCAGACGCCAATCTTCTCTGTTTCCTTTATGATCAACACAACCTTTTCATTTTTACCTGCAACTATATGCCTTTACATGCAAAAAGAACAATTGATGGACGAAATGTTGAACAATGTCAAACATTCACCCAGTACAGAGATCTGGACCTAAATCCATTGTGTTTTTGCTCCCATTCTAGTTTAAACCCAGCCTTATGCGAATCAGTCTTGACCCTGCTCCCCATGAGGACATTCCAGCCCAAACTGCCAGGTCAGGTCCTCCCTGGACTGGAAACAAGCATCCTAGGAACGGTTTCAGGGTTTAACCCCTCATCAGCCAGGATATCTTGACTCCAGTGGCATGAAGAGCATGGGACCCATGTCTGGGCTTACCCATCCCACTCAGGGTGACAAATACAAAACAAGCATTGGGATAGCAAATAGGTCTCGCTTTTAGGACCTTATAAGTATTTAGTTATGCAGCACAATATCCTTGGTGCAACAAAACCAAAGGTTGCATGGCTAAACACTTATAAGGTCCTAAACGCGAGGCATAGTGCCAATGCTGGTTTACTCCTGTTGTGGACTGGTATGAGAATAACAAATGAAAGAGTGTTCTTGATTCCCATCATTCCTGAGTATAAACTAAGTCGCATGTTCGGGGTTGTCTAATCATTGGTTCCTTTGCTATAGGACGAAGAGCTAATGTGACAGTGATGCTAGTCGGTTAGTGTTTCTAGGTACTGAGGTGAGTTTTTTGGTCCACCACAATTCACTGAGGTCCTGGGTCTCTGTGCACAATTCTGTGTAGGAGCAGAATCCCTGCAACATGGCGCACCCAACTTAGTGGTCTTATTTTGAGTCTCTCGAGATTTGCTTATATCAGTACAAGACCCCCTCACTATTGTTTCCGGTTGATAGTGTTGACGGCTAAACCTACCTATAGTTAAATAGGTCTTTTCAAGCTTGATAATTTAAAATGGTTTCTTTTGAGTTACTACCCAGTCGTGCTACGTTGCTTTGTTTTGTCTTTTATCTCTGTTGTGTCATTATGGGTGATGTTGAAATATCCCAGCATAACCGGTCCGCACCCATTTGCAGACTTATGCCGTCCCCTTAGAGGGCACGGCAGTTGTTTTTGTGGTGAGTGCGGACGCGGCATACCCGTTTGAGCTTTTCTACTCATGGGTTACATTTCCTGCGGTGAATGCAGATAGCAATAAGTTTCATGTTTACACTCACACTGCTGTGCCTATGGAATACACTCCATATAGAACGCAGGAGATTCCCATTTCAGCTTGGCAGCACTGCGTTTGGTTTAATGGTGCCCTTCCCCACTCTAACAGAGGTTCGGTTAGGTCCTTTGTCCATCCCAGGAGCTTCATGGCCTGGATGGCATGGCTGGATTTACCCCGCACCCCCGTGCCGCGGTGGTTCCCGTTGCAAAATTGAGGCCTCTTTATACCTCTGCTGTAGGGGTTATAAGGGCCTTGGTTCGATACATATCCCGCAACATCCAGGGCGGGGCACCTGGTGTTGCGGCACATCCAGTTGGACCGGGCGGGATGAAGCTTAGTCCCGTCATGGTTAATGTGGGTATTGGCAAGCGCCCCCAGGATAAGGATGATATGCCTTTTTGGCTTGCCAAGAAATTTGACCAGCTGGAGGCAGTATTTCCTAATACAACTCCTGTGGAGAAACACAGGATTCTTACTATTAGTTTGCAGAAAGACTTAGTGCCGAAGTGACTGATTGTAACACATGGGGTATGATTTTTGAGGCAGTCTATGCTAAGTGCTTCGGCACTCCGTCCATGGCTGTCCTACCCTCAGTCATTAAGCGTGTTCAAGATGAGCACGGACCGGAGGCGGCTGTTGAATTGGGAATGAGACTCTGAGTGTTTGACGTGGCTTCCGATCTCGTCCTTTCTAACGTTAAGGGAGATGCTGTAAGCTTCCAGGTGTCTAATGCTTTGCGCGATGTCCCCTTGGTTTCCGATCTCGTCCTTTCTAATGTTAAGGGAGATGCTGTAAGCTTCCAGGTGTCTAATACTTTGCGCGAAGTCCCCTATGCTGAGAAACCCCGCCAGTTACCGAAAATTATTATGGCGGCAAATAAGACCATTGGCCGGAATAGTTTAGGTGTTAAGCCTTTTCCTAAATTAATGCAAAAGCAAACACAGGCGACAAAGTATGACAAAGATGATTGCCCCTTTGCTCCAAAGCACAATTAGAATAAGAATAAAAAACAGGGGAAACAGCAACAGAAACAGGGGTCCCGTCCCGCTTCACCAATACCTGCGTCTACTGAGCGCACATATGAATTGCGTGACCACGCTACTATTAAGTCACCTGATCGTTTTCAGGTTCCTGATCAACGTTCACCTCGGGCTTTGCAGGAAACATCGGTCTCACCCACCAATAGAGGAGACGGCGGCAGAGGACGGGGTGCAAAACAAGAGCAACCCCGCAAGACAGACGGTAAAGGCAAGCAGGACGACTCTACACGTCAAGGATCCCAGTTTCAGAAAAAGTAAGTTGCTGCTTTAAAAGCGAGATATGCCACGGATAGTGAAAACACAGCTTCGGAACCTGACGTGGGCGCTGACGCTACTGAACTGTTCCCATGAGGCACAGGGTCAGACTGATTTGCATATGGCCATGTCTGAACTGGGGTGGCAGAGTGGGCTAAAGAACGGTGCTGGATTAAACCCAGATCTTTTGACTGGGTGTGAGTGTTTGATTGGTTCAGATGCTCCGTCCATCACCACCCCCTTTTGTACCGCTTTGTTAGCCATAAGTTGGAAGGGTATGCTCAGACTTGAGTCCCTTGCTCACTTTGCCACTGGATTCAAGCAAGCCTGGTTGAAGACGGCTGAAATGCCAGAAACCGGTCCTAGGAAGCTTGTTTCCGGTCCAGGGAAGGCATGGCTTGGCAGTTCGGGCTGGACTGTTCCCGTGAGGCACATGGTCAGACTGATTTGCATATGGCCATGTCTGAACTGGGGTGGCAGAGTGGGCTAAAAAACGGTGATGGATTAAACCCAGATCTTTTGACTGGGTGAGAGTGTTTGATTGGTTCAGATGCTCCGTCCATCACCACCCCCTTTTGTACCGCTTTGTTCGCCATAAGTTGGCAGGGTATGCTCAAACGTGAGTCCCTTGCTCACTTTGCCACTGGTTTCAAGCAAGCCTGGCTGAAGACGGCTGAAATGCCAGAAACCGGTCCTAGGAAGCTTGTTTCCGGTCCAGGGATGGCATGGCTTGGCAGTTCGGGCTGGACTGTTCCCATGAGGCACCGGGTCAGACTGATTTGCATATGGCCATGTCTGAACTGGGGTGGCAGAGTGGGCTAAAGAACGGTGATGGATTAAACCCAGATCTTCTGACTGGGTGTGAGTGTTTGATTGGTTCAGATGCTCCGTCCATCACCACCACCCCCTTTTCTGACGCTACTAGACAGCGCAGCGGAAATTACCATAGTGAGGGAAGCATTGCTTCCACTTCTGAAGGTGACCGCAACTGACACGTTTGTTGTTGTTGAGACAGCTGACACCAGAGTGGCTCCCCCGAAAGACTTTTTGAAATGGTCCTTTTAATTGAAGGTGATATACAACGTACAATAAAAGGGGTATTTTGGGAGAATCTAACAACTACCTATCACATTTTGTTGACGGAGGCAGATTGCCCCCACCTTTTGTTCTCGCAGCTCCGCAAGGGGAGGAGGTAATCCTCCTTAGTTTCGCACACACTGTGCCGAAGGAACAGGCTCTGCATTTTGGAGCAGAAGATTGGGCTAAAGTGCTTGCACCGGCTTTGTGGCTGGGACAAATTTTACCCCCATCATGAGATACCTTTACGGTCTATGCCACAGCCTCAACCTCAATACCCCATGCGGCGTGAAGCGAAAGCTACCGCGGCAGAGATCCTTGAACAATTGGAATATCAAGGTGTGATTGAAACGTGTGTGTCTCCGATGAATAACCCTCTCTTTATTGTGACTAAGCCTGATGGCTCGTACCGTTTGGTATTGGATTACCGGCACTTACATTCTCATTGTCGTACGTGCGCGGTACAAAACTCACAGTTCTGCCCTTGTGGATAGTCTCGTGCGTAAAAGGTTTAAGACCACACTTGACATATCCAATGGCTTTTTCGGCCACAACCTGTCCTCTATTAGTAGTCAATGGACAACTTTTACCAGTGGTGGCAAACAACACCAGTTCAGAAGATTGGCTATGGGCTATAAAAACAGTCCAGGCGTCTTTGCCGACCGCATAGTCTCTTTTTTGGAGAGACTCGACCCAGATGCATGCTCTTATGTGGAAGACATTTATCTCACAGACGACGAATTATGGCCGTATCTGTGTCGCGTTGACCGCATAATTTGCCCATTTTGCGGACTTCGGTTACAAATTCAACTTTGCAGTACACAGTATTGTTCCTGGGCTATGAGCTCAACAATGAAGGTCGAGTGTCAGGAAGCTCTCTTACCACCAGAACAGAAGTCGAATAATTCCCAACTCCCTCCACAGGATCCTTCAGAGCCCATTATAAAACTTGACTCTGTGACCCGACAGGGGGAAGGGGTAGTAGATAAAATAAGAAAGATAACACAGAAGAGACTGCACTGGATTCGATCTTCCTGCTTCTCTTGTTCAGTCCGTTCCGCAGACCCGACTTCAGAGAAACCTTAAAATTCCCAAAAGAAAGAATAGTAAACCACCTAACTACTCTAGATTCTAACTCTACTATATCTTACTGGCTTTACCTAAAAATCCAGTAATCTTGCTCCTCTTCTTATTTCGTGTTACATTTGCCTTTTAACTTCGTCTGTTAAGATATGCCTAAGGAATAAGACAGTTCTTAATATGTTGTTAATTCTGATTCTAGTATCTATTATCTGCTAAATTTATGCTTTAGTCTCTTACCATTTCAACTTCTGTAATTGGCTTAGACTTTCTCCAAAAGTGTCCTTTTAAGTTTCGACAACTTATACTTTGTATCCTGTACCTACTCTACCTAATGATAATTCTAATTGTGTACTAACCCTATTCTATTTGTAAACTAATGTATGTAAACATCAAAGTACTCCTACTCTATTAAATATGCCTATTTATTCTCTCACAGGACCTCTGGGCGTAGATAACTCTGGTAAGTAGTTCCGACTTGATTTGTTCTCAAACGTTTACTTTGCAAATTACATTCTCTCTATTTGTTCACTATGGTTCATTAATACTATGCACTTATCTCTTCTTCTTCGCAGGGAACACGTCGACAGAGGAGGCCTCTGGGTTGTATTCTGTCAAAGGTAAGTGAGATAAATTGCTGCAGTAATCCGGAATATGTTCTCAGCTTCTTAACCGGTAGTTCTCTCACCAGCGCCAATATAAATATTAACGCGGTAAGAATTCTTCCGTTTCTTCACAACGAAATTCAGGAAACAACAGGGAGCACGAAAGGTCTCTGCCGGCTACGATAATTCTTTCAGTGAAGTGCGCAGTTAATCTCAAGCGCGCGCTTCACCTAGAGTCACCGCACCTGTGCTGAAGCTGGAAACTAGACCGTTTTTTTACGAACAGCAGTGGCGGCCATCTTGGAGTTCCAATCGTGGCTCCGATAGCTCCAGCCATTACTTTGGGGGCTTTTTCCTTTACTGGACCAATTTAGTTTACCTGACGCAGTGGGAATAACATGCCTCGTTTGCTTAGGAGTTCTGACATCGAGGTTTATCACCTCACTTCCTGGAGAAATGCGCACAGCTGCGCCCTTCTACAACGCTGAAGAAACTACAGTCTTTAGTGGGCTTTTTGAATTTCGTGCATACTTACATTCCTGAATATGCCCAGCGTATCAAGCCTCTTTACTCTTTGGTACAACCTACTTTTTCCAAATTATTCTGGCTGCCGGCTCATTCAGCCATCTTGCATTCTTTGCAGGTTGATCTTTTAGAATCTAAATTCTTATTGACTCGTGATAACCACACCAACCTGGTGATAAGAATCGTACCTGGGGTGGTGGGTTTCACGCATTTCACTATGAATGAGGGTGACAGTCCCTATTGCTTACAAGTCACACTTGTACACTTCGGCTGAGCTGCCGTTTTCCACTGTGGAAAAAGTTTTGACAGCAGTGCAAATGGAGATTCTGAAAGAACGTGCACTGTCGCAGGGAAAATGCATATTATTTGTTACTCTGTATCCTGACTTGGAGGCAGTGACGAACGCCAGTGTACCAAATTCAAAAGCTTTGCACCCAAGGTGGATACAAAGGGCTATGTCCTTGTTTTTCTCCAGACGTCACGTTCATTTTCGACTCCTCTTTGCAGACTCAGGAGTTTTGCAGTATGAATTCATTCATCCGGCTCCTCAGACCATGCGCCCGCTGAAGGATTTCCATTGTATCATTTACACTGACGGTTCGGCGCAAACGGCGACTGGATCGAAGCACGCTAATTCTTCGGTCTGTGCAATAGTGGTTGGTACAATGGTGAATGGAGAATTCAAGTCCGATCATGTGCATACACAGACATTAGGGGGACTGTACCGCCCAATTGGCAGAACTTCATGCTCTGATGCTTGCATTGAAGTACGCTGATCCTGGTGTGACTACTCTTATCGTAAGTGACTATTACTACTGTGTACAGTCTTACAATGACAATTTGTTCTTTTGGAATCACAATGACTATTGTGAGTCCAACGGTAGCACAATAAAACAGAAAATTATCTGGGTTCGAGTGGCTGAGCTTAAAGAACGGCTGCCACTCGTTTTTGTGACTCATACTCTTGGTCACCCTCGTGTCAGAGTTCACGCTGTTGGCAATAGTTTTGCTGATGAGGCAGCCAAAAACCACAGTAGAAACATATTTGGTTGCAGCAGTTACGCGTTCCAAAAATAAGATTGATGATGACATCTTGGCAGCTATTGCCTCAACAGAGAAGAGAAGTAATTACCCTAGAGGTTTCCTTTCCAGATACTTTTATCATTTAAGTCGTGATAAAGTTCCTAATGTGAG
This sequence comes from Lissotriton helveticus, assembly GCF_964261635.1. Lineage (NCBI taxonomy): Eukaryota > Metazoa > Chordata > Amphibia > Caudata > Salamandridae > Lissotriton > Lissotriton helveticus. The sequence goes on from NC_136061.1 coordinate 358,288,217, forward strand.
AATTAACGATGTTGGTGACAGATTGATTCCCAACGCGGATCGCAGGGCCACACTGATTACAGCCGCTCACGAGGGTATGGCCTCTGCTCATGCCGGCGTCTCTGCGATGTATCACTTTTACAACAGCGTTACTGGTGGTGCGGATTGTACAAACAAACGTGTGATTATGTCCTTCATTGTGACATTAGCCAGCAGATTAAACCTTCCACTGCTGCATGCCCGCCCCTGACACAGTTGTATATATCTAATAAACCACTTGGCTGTGTTTATTTAGATCGCTGCAGTCCTTTCTCTTCTGATACTGCGTATAAGTATATCTTAGTTGCAGTTGATTCGTGCATGCGCTTTGTGTGGGTTTGGACCCAAAGGAGTGCTGATTCTCGAACTGTTGTAAGGGATTTGCGTGTCTTTGTGGGAATTTTTGCATGTGGTACCTTCCACTCGGACCAGAGTCCAGCGTTCGCCTCCAAGGCGTACAAGGATGCCATGTGTTCATTGGGGGTCCAAGTCAAATTTTCATCTCCATACCGGCCTGAGGGCAATAGTGTTGTGGAGTGGATGAACGTGACTTAAAGCAATCCTTGACAGCTAGGGTTTTGGGTACGGGGCAGAACTGGCTAGCCTACCTCAATAGCGTTCAGCATGCACTTAATAATCTCCCTAGAAGGTCTCAGGGTAGGTGGACCCCATACAAAATGCTCTTTGGCATCAAAATGTTTGTTCCAGACCGTGAGGGTCTAGACCAGGCGGCGTCTGCAGCTCCCTTTGCGTAAATGAACATTGTGCTATTTTTCCAGAATCTACAAAAGACCCGTGACAGTCTTGCAAAGGAACACTTGCCCTCCACATCTGATGCTGCGTTGCAGATTCCGGTAGTTGACTGGCTACCCCGAGTTGGTGAACTGGTCCGAGAGAAGGTCGAGAACAAGAAGGAATTCGGCCCTGTGAGAAGTTGGCCTGATATATGATGCTCACTAGTTCTAGTGATCACCTTGTATCAGTCCAAACAACCCTTATGGTGATTGGTTGTAAGTCAACCTTATAGACCAGCTATCCTAATGGTAGCATGGACAAAGCAGTCTTAGGCTAAACTCTTTTGGCATGTGAAGCCAGCTGTTTTACCACAATATAACCCCTTGAATACCAGATGAAAGGACACCACATAGGTTGTTATGAAAATAAACAGTATATTTATTAATAACAACACCTCTGAACTCTTTATGAGGTCAGAGGGCTAAGCACATGACAATCTCTTACGGAAAATACGATAAGTTGCACAAAATTACAATGGTGCCCTAGGGGCCCGACAAACCATATACTAAGTAAGTGGAATGTGAAAGTCGAAAAAAGAATGGAGCTGTCCAGAGGCTGGAGGTTCGCTAGGACTACACTATCTTCACCTTAGGTAAGTAATAGGAGGCCCACGGGACGTGTGTGCAGAGTCTGAACTCACACGCCAGATGCGTAACAACGTCTATGGACAGTACAGTTCAAGTTAAAGGGGAGTACGGACAATCCTGATTAGGTAGGACTAAAACGACTGTGGAACTGGACACTTGGACAGTTAAACTACCCTTGAGCACCGAAATGCTCCCGTTACCTCACCCACGGGCTGCGGGTGCATAGGTGTCAAAGTGTGTCGGGTTCTCGCGTTGAAGTCTATGGAGCCTGGAAGAAAAGATGCTGCAGGCGACCAGGAGGAAGATGTCCGGTGCGATCCAAGGGTGGATCGGTGAAGAAGAGGACCTGAAAGCAGAGGGGACAGTGTTCAAAGTCACTAGCCAGTGACCGGTGTGGAACCAGGAAGGAACCAGATGCTGTCGTCGCGATCAGGTGAAGAGTGGACGCTTGACTCTGCAGCCACGTGGACCAGGAGGTGTCTTCGACGACCAGGATGGAGGCATGAGCTGTCCCACGCAGGCTCTCACTGTCGGCGGTGTCGGATCCGGGATTGGAGTCAACAGGCCTTGGCAAAGGCAACCCACGCGAAGAGTGGAAAAGACGTCTGGTGCGGACTAGGAGAGTCCGGGGTGCCCCTCTTTTGGAAGGGAGCAAGGGCCAGTCTGGAGCAACCAGACCAGCAGTGAAGATTCAAAGGTTCGTCGTCTAGGAGGCCACTAGCCAGCCGGCAAGTGACCAGACAACGCGTCGAGCAGCAAACAAGCAGAAGGGCCCCACGCAGATCTCGTGGAAGCTGGAGGGCTGATCTTCGGTGCAGGGGCTGCTCGGGGCTGGGGCTTCTCAATCCCCAAAGCACTTGGTCGAGTTTACCTCGGGAGTCGTGCTGGAAGCGAAGTGCAGGTTTGTTCAAGATGGCCGGTCCCACGTGTCTCGTCGCACCCACGGGTCTCAGCTTTGCTGCAGATGTGAGTTGAAGTCGGAGAGGTCTGGGAATCCGGGTCTCGTCGGGCTCTGAAGTCTGGATCCTCGAGGGGAGACGACAAAGTGAAGCCGCTGGACGCTTGATGGTCCTTCAGTTGCAGGGTGGACACTCCTTGCCCACAAGGGAGATTTCTTCAGTCTTCTGTGGAGCAGAACGTTGAAGTCCAGAGTTTCTTCTTGTAGAGTAGTTCAGGATTAATCTAATTTGGAATGGGACCAGCTCCTACCTTTATCCTGCTAAAGGGGGCTGCACTACTGACTATGTCCCTCCCCTGGGTGGGACCAGGAAGGGGGGTGGTTACACCCCCTATCCTTTGTCCGGTTTCCCGCCAGAGCTGGGGCTGGAGTGCCCCAGCAACTGGTTTGAACCGCTGTATGCACAGGGCACCTTGTGTGCCCCAGGCATGTCTCATTCCTTTCAGGCCTCCCTACCTCAATACACAAAATCCTGTCTGGGTTGGTGCTAGCACCTCCCCAGGCAGGAAACCCTTTGTCCAAGCCTCCCTCGCTGGAAGGACTCCCAGCAGCAGGAGGTCAGACTTGTGTCTGTGGTGGCAGCATCCATTTTGTGATGCCAAGGCTCGAGTTAACTTTAACCGGGGTTCTCAGTTACCTACATGTCGGCCCCTCTAGAAAGGGTGGAATGCTACCCCCGTCATTCCAATTCGTATGACACCTTACTCGACATGTTTTGATAAGGTTATACCAGAGTTAGCATTTAACCGCGAGGTTGATAATGCATTTAAGAGTATATGGTATAGCGTTATCATGGAAACAGCTAAAGGACTTGGTTCCGAAAGCTGTAGACAGGCTCAGCTCATGCTAGAGCACCATCTCACATAATTCCAAGCACTCTGCCTTCAGGATTGATAAGGCCTGCCATAGGAGTGACTGATAGGAGTATATGTGTCCATTTTAGCGTTAGATATAGGTATAATATATCTATAGCAAAGGGTGATTACACCACCTTGCCCCAGCTGTCATGCAGCCAATTGTGTCAGTTTTAGATGGCCAGCCAGGGGTGGCATAATACATGCTTCAGCCCCTGGTAGGCCCTGGGTACACCTATGCCCTGGATACCTAAGGTACACTGTACAGGGACTGATAAGGAGGCCCAGTACCAATTGGTAAATGCACCTTAAGTACATGGTTGTCAATTTAGAGAGAGAACAGCTAGGCTGTGGGTCTGAGTAGCAGGCCCACAGCCAGGGAAAGTCGTAAACCAGTGAAGCAAAAACAAAAATCTGGGGTGACCATAGGATTGCAGACCCCACTCTCCTACAGGCCCCTCATATCATGCTCCAATTCCTGTGCTTAAAGTGCAGGGTACAAGAACAGTCATTTTACCTCCACTTCCTGGTCGAAAGGAAAACAGGTACATCTCGATTGACAAAGTCAAATTACACAGAGAGGCCGATTCTTCTTAGTATGCCACTGCTGAGAAACGCTGTTTTGGCTCCGGCACCTACCACCGGGCCTGATGTTGCCATTGAGATTAATTCAGTTCCAAATCTTTTATTGAATCCACCGGCTGGTGATCCTCTTGATGATACTGAGTACACTTATCCCACAGACTTATCGATGCCCGATTTACAGACCTGTGTGGCTAATCAGTCACGTTTTTCATTTGACACTAAAGTAAAAGTCCACATTTGTAAAGCGCACAATCACCCGTAAGGGTCTCTAGGCGCTGGGGGCCGTCGGGAAGATTAAGCGAGCTATTGCCCAGAGTCACATGGCGCTGGGCTAATCTGCCGCCGAGCCGGGGATCGAACCGTGATCCCCAGATTCCAGCGTCAGTCGCCCTGGCCGCGGTGCCACACCTCTCCCCGACTCTACAACATCAAAGTCCCCCTCAAAAGTTTCAATTTTTGCGGTTTGGTTTAAAAAAATGTTTTAATTCCCCCTTAGACTTATATTTGGCTGGTGCTTTTTTCAATTTTTTTATTCATGTCCATTGGATTTGTGGTGTATTTTTTCCGTCTTGTGAATGGACACTATGTTAAAGAAAGAACTAAAATTAAACAAATTGATGGAACTTTGGCACCCCACTCCTCATCACACAGAATGAAGAGGGACCAGACTTTTGTGAATATAACTGCTTGGCCTGTCTTAGATGGGATTGAATGGGATGCTGTTAAATTTTAGATACATGGTCCCACAGAGGTTATAAAGGTCCCTAGTGTACTTCGTGTTTCAATAGGGGATGTGGTTAAACAAAATATACGCTCTGATGATTGGGATGTCCAAGCCGTAGAGGCTCTGTTTTCTGATTTGAAATATTATGCTGCCTTTGATGCTGAAGTTTTGTATTTAGATTCTGCCAATTATGCTGACTTGTTTTGTTACCAACACTATGGCAATCATTTTCTGGACAAAGCAAATACATTTAGGAATGTGGTTAATTACACACAATGGGAACATTGTCCCGCTCGTATTGAAGGCAGCTCCAAGACTCTTTTGAAAATGTTTTCTTACTTTACTGATTTTAATCAATCCAATCCTGAAGCATTTTATTTTAAGATGACTGTGAAGTCATCTTCCAAAGTTAGACTCACCAACACAAAATTATTGTATTCGAAGTCCTTTATCGACCAATTAGCTATAGGGGGCTACGAGCTGTGGAAAGATACTATTGATCTTAATTCTGTTTGGGGTTCTAAAAATCGGCAAGTGCAAGGCACTGAGGCTTTGCATTGTGCATGTCTCATCCTGAACCATATGTTGTTTCTGAATTTGACTATTCCACAAACCACCTGCTTTGGATTGGCTACGTCCAAAAAATTAAATGCTCCTTCTATTCCAGATTTGGACGAATACCCCAAATGGAATAATCACACCAGTAGGTCCCTTAGTAATTTACAGACTCTGTTACAAAACTTGTCCTTTAACATTTCCAGTTGGGATCCTCAAGGTTGGTTGCTATGGCACAGAAGTGCAGATTCATGCCAGCATCGTTTTCTGGGTTTGACCCCATGCTATACAAAGGTTAGGGTGGATCCCCATTTCGAAAGTGCCCGTTCCGTCACTACCTATTTGGTAGGCAAGCTATGTCAGAACTGGCTCAAACACTCCATCTTAGCATCAGTTAAACTCCATTTGTCTAAATTGACTGACAACGTTGACTTGAATGACTTTGTGAAAGGCCATGCAACTGGCAGATCCAAAAGGTGGATATACGCTATTTACATTGAAGTGTGGAAACTGTCCCAAATTGAAGCTGCTTCTAGGTTAAGGGCTATTCATCAAGCTAATTTAGAAAAAGTGCTTGCAGTTGTAGATAATAGCATTAACACACTTTCTTCCTGAATTTACACATTAGATAATATTGCTTCTTCTGTCGTTGATATTGTGCAAGATGATGTCTCAGTTTTGTACCATTGCAAAAATCAATTGCGTTCTATTATGCAGTTTGCATGGACTTTACAAACGTTGAAGGCTGGGAAAGTGTCTTGGGACTACATGAACACTTCTTCACTATTTTTACCATTTAATATGACTATTAAACAACAATTCATGTTGATGAAAGATGCTACGTTTTCACTATTGCATATTGAAAAGTTAGAACCTTTACCATTTTCTGTGGCCCAAACAAATTCTGCTGTTTGGCTTATTCATGGCTTAATAACATTACCTTTTCCACTGTTTAAGTTTGAAGCTTGCATGAAGCATTATGCCATAGGCAGATACGAACCATTAGGTAGCACATATCTCCATAAAGTTTGCTCTCTGCCGTTCACCTTTAAGTGCCTGAGGGAGGTGAAGATAGCACTTGAACACACGATCACTCGTTGGTCTGTGGGAATATACAATTGCACGGCTCGTGTAATTCAAAAGCCCCAAATTTGGCCTGTATTTTGAAAGGTCCCCCGCCCCGGCTATTACACCAACTTTCACGTTGTTAGCAAACGGTAGTTATTTACTTTTAAATAATGAAGATTGCTGTGGTATGGTAGCAGGGATTCCGTACATAGTGACTGTCTCCCAAAGTGTAGTTTGTTGTAAAAATGTTCTGTTCCCTCCTCCGCATGGGAAGCTCGATATATCCATCTGGCCTTCCATAAGGGCTCTTTTGTCTCAAAAAGAAGTTGCCCTTACATCCGCACGTGAAACATTCGTCCTTCACCTGGCTAACACTTGTACTGAGGTACATGCCCTTCTGAATACTGATCTCCCCCTGCATTTTGGAGCGTTGAATCACACTATATTCAATGCTTCGTCGACCATGGGCTTGGTGCACTTTTTTAAAGTAGTAAGTTCTGGACTTGTGACTTCATTCCAAACTATATTTGGTGTGATACCGGCATTTTTTCATTTGATTTTTTCCAGCCTCTTCGGGGGTTTACCGTTAATTCTCGCCTTGGCTGCCGGTGCACTGCTGTTAATTTGCCTGCTCAAAAATGGTTGCACATTCTGTGCCCCATGACAACCTGCCCCGGCTGCTCCAACTTCGTAATTGGATGCTTGAATACTATGGATCGCTGCCTCTGGCTACTTTGAGTGTGGCGTATGGTTTATCTTTCCGGTTTTCGTACATTACATGCGTGCAGCCAGTTTTCCACTGCTTGCATTGCAGATTTGAATGGGCTCTGGATTTGTATCTCTGCAACACGGTGTCTCCTAACCCAGATTATGATCTACTAATGAGTCCCTTGGTTGCTCATGAACTAGACTGTTCTGGTGTCAGGATTATGGCCTGAGCAGCGGCTCATGGAGTTCTAGGCAATTGGAATATATGGACTGCAGCCAATGACTTTCTGGCACACAGTTTTCTTGAAGAACATCCAAGTTGTCCTCTGATGGTGCTAGAGGCTCCGGCTGTTGAAGAACATGTGTGTTCTTTTCCATTACTGAATTGGATGGCTGAAATGTTCACTGACTAAAACAACGACTTCCTATTGGAGGCGGTTGCAACGTACTATGCCTATACGCTGTTGGACTGCAGTGACTATTTTTTTTTCTGCTTCATAGACACGTACTGGACTCATGATTTTTTCCTTCACTTTTTTTCCTCTACGCGTTACATGTGTTTTGACATTATGCCCACCTGTTGGGTTTAATAGGTTTTATGGTTACTAATTCGGAATTTACTCCCAATTATCCAGTTTGGCAAAATATTGAACTTGGTTCTGTCTCATTCGAACATGAACTCTGCGTTCTAACAATTGCCCCCCCTTATTGTGTGTTCTCCGATCAAGGGAGGGTGTAGTGAGGGCTGAGCCTCATTTGCGCACATTGCTATGTTAACATAGGCCTATTAGAAGTTTAAGCGCCATTTTACCTTTTGCTGCTTTTGTACACAACACTGCATATAGCTGTTGTTGTAAGTTAGGCTTCACATGAGAAAGGCTTGTTTTCAGCATCCCGAGACTTACATCGCGACCCTAGTCTGCACAGTGAGTGCTAAAGCCTCCAAGGTTATCATAACAAGGTAGCTGTTGTTCGGGCTGATCGGATCACGTTTTAGACATAACATACATGCAGCTGCAAGCCAACGGAGATTCTGGCGCCTTTAATATTACACTGTAGGCATGATTTCAGGCACTTGGAAGAATTCAGTTTCCAGAGAGATGTTGCAGATCCTGATGTGATACCCTCCTGCTGATCTTAGAGCTAAGATACCTTCTATATTTTATAAAACATGGTTCCAATTTAGGGAGGGTGATATACTAGGCGCTATAAGACCTGTTTTCACCATCATTGTAATATGATTTCTCCTTTTGTGTTTTATGTAATTGTAACAATGCTGATCATATTATTTCTAATCATATGTCTGCTTATGTTAGCAAAGATACTGCATCTTAGAGCACGTCGTTAAAATAAATATTTTAACCTTTCCTGTATCTTTTTTACTTCTGTTGTGGACTGGTATGAGAATACCAAAGAGTGTTCTTGATTCCCACCATTCCCGAGTATAACCTAAGTCGCATGTTCTGGGATGCCTTATCATCGGTTCCTTTGCTATAGGACGAAGAGCTAATGTGACACTGATGCTAGTCGGTTAGGGTTTCTAGGTACTGAGGTGAGTTTTCTGGTCCACCACAGTTCACTGAGGTCCTGGGTCTCTGTGCACAGTTCTGTGCAGGAGCAGAATCCCTGCAACAGTAGAAGGAGACTGAAGTGCTCCAGTAGTTATTGCAACTTCTGTATCCTTTTTCATTTTGTCAAGTGATTGGTCCTCTTGAGGCTCAAAGAGGTATTCCTTATCAAAAGGTGCATTAAGAATAGTTTGTTGGAATTCTGGTTTGAAAGCATATATTCTGAGCCATGCAGGTCTCCTAAGTAGAATGCAGACATTGACTCCTCTAGCTGCGGTATCTGCAGCACCTAACGCACAACTGATAGATGAATTGCAAATACATTTCCATTCCTGTGCTATTTCCTGTCCCCTTTTCTTGTGTTCTTCTGTGAGATACTGCAATAATTCATCCATCTCGTCCCTGTGTGCCCTATCATACCTAGCCAAAGTCCTTGTGTATTGGCTATACGCCAATGGTTGGCTGATTGAGCAGCTTCTCTCTTCCCCAAGGCATCTATTAGCGTTGAATCTTTATCTGGAGGTGGTGCCTCCCCTGAGGTTTGTGATATTGCCCTTTTACAGGTATTAGAGACAACTAAGGAATCCAAAGGGAACTGTCCCTTAATAATAACTAGGTCAGATGGTGGGGGTTTATATTTTTTGTCCACCCCTGGTATTAGGATACGTGACCTAATTGGAACCTTTACAATATCGTCTGAATGCCTCATCATACCTTTTAACATAGGCAATGACTGTGACGTTCTGTGTGTGTTTCCTAAAGTTTCAAACAGGAAATCCTCTTCTAAGGCTTCTTTATGTAAAGTCACTCTGTGGTAAGTGGCTACCAGTGCCGCACCGGAAGGCGCAGTGTTGGAATCAGAGTCTTGGTGCCTACCATGGCCTGGTGGCAGTGGTGGCCCAATAGCCTTTTATTTGGTTTTTGCCGGTTTGGTGGGCAAAGGGGCTTTGGAAGTCACGACACCCTGTCCAGCTGGAACGTCGTGGGACTCTTGTTCGATCTCAAATTTGGAATTGGCGTCTTGGACAAAGAAGGCCTCTTCATCTTCCACTGCCAACGCTTCCATCTCTTCTAGCTTGATATCTTCAGGGAAGATATCAGGGGTGTCCCCGATATTCTGCTGCTACATGTCTCTTCGTCAAGCTCAACGGTCAAGTAGACTCTTTTTGGATCGGAACGACTGACAAGCATCACTGTCTTCCTCTTTATGCTTTGGGGAGAGACAGCGGTTACAGACCATATGAAAGTCGGTGGGCGGGTATTTGGCATGGCACCAAGGACAGAATTGAAATGGTGTCAGTTTGGTGAAGAATCGATGATGGATTTGGATGGATCCTGATTAAAAGTTTCGAATCGGAACCTGATGGCGTACAGAAAACAATCTAACAATGGAGTCAATGCCCATGCGCATTATCACCAAAAGGAGGAGTCACCTTACCTCGTGACTAGAAAAGACTTCTTTGAAGAAAAAACACTTGCAAACATCAGGACCCAACACTAGATGGCAGGTGTATGCAAAGCATGTGTATCTACAGCACATATGCCTCGAACAAAAGGTTATCAGTTTGCAGGTAAGTAAACTACCTGCAATAATAGTTTTTAAAGGTTAGAATCAAGGTTCCCCCCAAGGTTCAGCTAAGCACTCAAATTGCACAACCTGCAGCACTGGGACGGCCGGGTGCAGAGCGCAGGGGCCCAATGTAAGCCAATAGTGCTAAGGGGGCCTTCGGTCAGGGGCCGCTTACAAGCAGGTCACTCGGTGTGGGAGCAAAGCTACTGGGGTTAGGATCAGCACAGGAGCTGCACCACCAGCGGCACAAAGGTAGCCGGATCCAGAGTGCCAAGAAGAAGTCCGCAGCCCTGGGGTTTGCTCTCCGGTTTGAAGAAAAGGCTGCAGACTCGGGCAGTGAGGTTTCCTGGAGGTGGCCACTGACAGGAGAGGTAAACTGGGTTCTTGAGTGATGCTTGGCTACCATCGGTTGGGCCACCCATGGCAGCGGGGATTCCGGTACAAGGATGTTTCAAGGCATTAGATCTTACCAGCTGAGGTCGGGAGGTCCCTTCAGACTGAGGCTGTCGTCGGTCTGGAGTTTGAGGTAGGTTGGGGATCGCCATAGCCTATGTCAGGATCGCTGGTGAGACTTCCCTGTGCTGCTGGGCCACTTGAACTCGGGTTGTGGGCTTCTGGTGCAGAGTGGTGTAGAACCGCGGAGCCGCCTGGATCTGGGTACTGTGTTGGAGCCTTTGGGGAGAAAATCTGGTGCTTACGGGAGACTGAGTCTTTTCAGATGAGTAAAGGGCAGGTCCTCCAGGCTCTGGGGGGCTGCTGGCTACGCCCGGGTTTCGCTGTAGGCAGGTCTGAATCAGGACAGGCGGGTAGGGCTGGGCACAAAGCAGTTGGTGTCCTCATCTTCATGGGTCAGCACGGCTCTTCGGTCCTCCTTCTTTCTTTTTGAATCTGAGGAGGCAAGGTTCAGGATCACCCCTAAATACTAAATTTCGGGGCGTTTACATAGGTGTGCAGGTAGGGACCAATTGGTCCTGTCCTTGAGGTGAGTACACCCCCTATAATGCCACCCTCCAGTGGGAGGGCGCCATGAGCCTCTTCCAAATTGGCTGGGTCCCCTCATCTTCAAGATGGAGGGGACTGAAGTGTGCTTCACCTCGACTCCCCCACCTGAGGGGTGGGGTTGGCAAAGGTGGGCACACCTCTTCTCCAAACTGAATTTTCCTGCTGATTCTCCCACCCATAGTGGGGGTGAGAAACGATGGGAGTCAGTTTCTTACAAAGGCGGCAGGCCTTAGAAGCTTCCCCTTCATGGACCCATGCCATCCTGGGGGAGGAGGCATGACACCTCTGCCCAGGATGGACGTTGTTTCAGGAGGCAGATAGCGGAGGCTCTCTACCTAGGAGTCCAGAAACCAGTCTGGTGGTGGCAAATGGCGAGCAGCCATTCAGGAACCACACAAGAGCTGGTTGTTTCACAGGGTGCATCTCTAAGAAGGCCGCTGTGTGCATTTTACATTAAATCCCACACTGGCACCAGTGTGGGTTTAATGTGCTGAGAAGTTTGCTACCAAACATCCCAGTGTTCAGTAAAGCCATTATGGAGTTGTGGAGTTCGTAATGACCAACTCCTAGATCATATACTCTTTATGGCGTTACTGCACATGACTTAGACAATGTAGGGGTACAGTACTCATGCAAATGTACCCTCACCTGTGGTCTACTGCACCCTGCTAGAGGGGTGGCTTACCTAGGCCATAGGCAGTGGATTGCAGGCATGGCACACACTTCACTTTTCTCTGTACCAAACAAATACGCAGCCTCCAATGGCAGGGCGTGGGTGTTAAGGTGCAGGGCCCCTAAGGTTGGCCCAATATGTGCTGCAGCCCTTGAAGGCCTTCCATGGTCACATTGCCCTTGGTACCCATGGTGCTTTTTTACAAGGGGCTTACCTGTAGCCAGGGAGATGCAAATTGGGGGACAATGGTACAGCTTTGGGTAAGAACACATGCCCTGGGAACCTGATTGTCAGGGACCCAGGGCACACTAAGTCAAAATGCATCATATGTCAGGCAAAAAGTGGGGGGTAATCATGCAAAGAGGGGCACTTTCCTACAATCAAGAGCAGCTATGGTTGCCATTTCTGTACTGCAAGAATGGGTAAAGCCTGACAGGCATCATTTAAAAATATACTGAGATTCAAGAAAGATTAAAACCTGTTTGGCAACATGCAATTTCAAGTGTTCAACGTCTCACTGGCTGTTGCATGTATAGCACCCTGACACATTTAGTTTTCATTAGTGATGTAAAAAAAGATAAATAAAATACAAATAAACACCTTTTCTATTAAATACCTTATTAATTTGTTGCACGTGTGCCAAACTTTCTCTTGAAAAAATATGTAACTGTCAGAAAATATGTTAAGTGCCTTGCAAAATATTTGAAAACTCAAAGCCCTTAAAAACAACTAACCAGGGTCTGATATGTTGGCCTTACACTACATTGCACTCTGCAATCCTAAAGCAGATAAAATGCCTGCTCGTTCACTTCTGGCCAAAATAGTTTGCTCCAATGCCCCATCACAGTGATGAAGTGGATGCCAGAAACAGCAAAGGAAAGAAAATCAACAAACCCTATGAGGATTTTTGTGTTTACTTGACAAGATTATAGAAATTCAAAACTTGGCTTAACATTTTCTTAAATGGAAGAATAATGAGTGAGGGAGAAACTTCGTATTTGTGTCCAGGTTACAGAAAAAGAGGCCTCCACAAGTGCTTATTCCAAGTAAGATCTTCTATTCAAAGTTTTTCCAACACCTCTTCATCAAAATGTACTTCTGTGAAAGCCGGGAGAGAGGAAACGGTTGTTCAATAGTGTTATCTGTGTTAGTGATTGCACAGGATAGCTGTTTTCTGAACAGAAAGAAAATGCTTACCTATGCCGCTCTATAATTTATATTACAAATATTGCTAATGTGATAAACAATGAAACTCGTCTATTAAGCTCTTCCAATCTGGCATATACTACCCTCATACTTTATTCGTTATATTTTTTTGTAACAATGCTAAGTCACATTACCCAATTACAGTTTCAAAACATACCTCTCGGACCAAATCTTGCTCTAGGTTATGACGACCAAGGAGCATACGTCTCTTGAAGCGGCGACATTCCAATTCAAGATACTGTCTTTGGCGCCGTAACAGGTTGGCTTCCTCCTCTGCCTGGAAATGCTGAATGTTCTCCTTTTGCTTAGAAAGCCACTCCTGCTTTTCCTTCTTTGGAGTACTCTGGTTTTCAGTTAACTCCTGACAAATAGGTTAAGAACAGGCAAAGTTGTGGGTTACTACTGTTGAAAGAACAGCTAAAACCTACATCATCTTCCTATGCTTGCATGGCGTGATATTCTGCTACTCAAACATACATTTAAAACAAGCACTTGCAATGCCAATAGACTGGATTATGAATGAACGTGGCCTTTGTGCCACTGATCGGTTCTGGCACTCAATAGGTCTTCATGCACACACTCTGTCACTCATCTTTGCACTCATGCATCCATGTATCACTGACACAATCTTACATTCACTTCCTGACACAACAGCAATAAAACATACTCAAAGTAAACAAAATATGCAAGATAAATTAAAAGGATAGAAGTAGAAAAAAAGAAAACATGCGGCCCACCAAACACAGCGCATATGGTTTCAATAACAAAACTAAACATAGTAGAAGGTGTCAGTCTTGCAGAGGTACTGTAAACAGTCTATTTTATTTGAAAATTCCACCAAGGCCATCACATTTAGAACAAACAGGTTGGTCATCTTGGAAGAGTAAAACAATGATAAGCAATGGAGAACAGCATTCAATAATGGTCTCCTGGTTTAGAAAAGTTGCCACGTGGGATGCCATCATCCACATGGCAAGAAAACCAATGACTGTTGTGGACTGCACCATTACCCAAAGAATTACGCTGTCAAGGATGGAAACAGAATGTAAATGGTCAATGGCAGAAAAGAGCTGACCCAAAGGATCGTGTATGTATGGATGACTTTATATATATGAATTATGTACAAATACATTTTTATAAGATCCTGGCAAATAGAAGAGATTATAGCAATACTTATTACAGTGCAAATCTTCTCTCCTTCTTTCCTTACAAAGGTGACCTGTGACATTTAATGTAACAGTTTACCACTGTGTAGGCTTTAATACTCAGTGATATCAATCAACCCTTAAATGCCTATTGACTAACATATTATTTTCGCAACCAATGTGTCACCCCCACTGCCTTTATTGTCATTTCCATTATAAGCAATCAAACCTTTATCTTGGCTTGTCACCATAACCAAATCAGACCTACAGTGTTGGTTATGAGTCTTCTCAAAAGGCACAGTCATGTATAGTGTGTACAAATATGTACTAACAAGTTATCAAAACAATATTAAATCCCTACTAACAAAGCATACTCTATCCTCATGGTTTGTTTGGGTTGTGGATCAGCCACACCAAAACCCTTGCCTACTACTGTAATCTGAGAGATTTCAAGTAAAAACAGTATCTGCCTTCGGGCTTTAGCAGTGTCATAACAATCCAAAGATAAAAGGCTACTGCCTTGAAGACGTGCTTTTCACAATAAGTAGGACCTACTTGCTTTGTGATAATTTTTCAATCTAAATAGATCACACAAAGAATCTGACATAACTTTTCTCAGTGAAGCAATAAGGCTTTACCATCGGCAAACACAGGTCTATTGAAGTGTGCATAAAATGGCAATCAGGCATACATTTATAAAATTGCAAATATTTACAAAATGACTGTTGGCAAAACAATATCTAATCCCTCGCAACATGGCCTAACATGAATCATCACAGTGACATTCTTCCCCCCAAGGAATGCCAGTAAGTGATCAACACCAAAACCCTTGCCTACTACGGTAATCTGTGAGTACCTGTAACCAAATAACTTTCTACTGATTGCAACCTAACTTAACAATCTACTGTTAGGTCTTTTGGCTTTATCATATGAGTTTCACAACACATAATCCAGGCCTACTGACGTGTAATAACTTTTAATAATAAAATGACCGAACGTATGACATCTGGCATAACATTTCCCCGTACACTAATCAAGCTTAAGCTGTTATCATTGGTATGCATATGTGTTTATGTATGTATTCGAAACACAACATATTCTCCAGAACGACAATTAGCATCCATTCTTGGATGCCAATATGTGCATACTATGTGCATACTATCGTTACATCCACAATATCTTTCTCATATGGAAAGGGAGTGAAATACAGTAACTGAAATCTAGCAACGATTTGAATCAAGTGAATGACAGAATACAATTCACCCACACAATCAGTAAATCAGAAATTTCATTTTTGGATGTTCAAATCAAGTTCATCAATATTCAACTTGTGACATCAATTTACACGAAACAGACAGACCGCAATAACTACTTGCATTACAGATCCTTTCACCAACCGAGCCTAAAACGCCATTTACCTTATTCGCAGTTGCTGCGTGCTAAAGAACAAGTTACTTACCTTCGGTAACGCTTTTTCTGGTAGATACAATATCTGCCTGTGGATTCCTCACCTTGTGAATATCCCCTTGCGTCAGCAACATTCGGAAATTCTTTTTGTAGCTTCGCACCGACGTGGACTTGGACGTCATAGAGACACGGCATCGCACGCAACTCCGCTGACGTCACCAACGCCTACAATAGGCCCACGCCGGCGTGATGACATCAGTTCCGCCCTTTTTTCCGTGCCTTCGAGGCACACGGACGGACCAATGACAGTAGTGAATATGCTACTTACCAGTATGCATCTGTTCTTGGCATGTAGGGCTGCTAACATTCATATCTGTTGCATTAGATCGCCGCCTAGTGTTGGGTCCGGATGATCGCACATTGTTGTCCTGGAAGAGTCTTCGAAGTATCCTGAGATAGGTGGCTCCTCCCCTGGACTACAGTGCGCATGGGCATCGGCTCCATCCCCAGATTGTTTTTAGCCATTGTGGCAGAGATGGAGTGTAAAGTGTAAAGGATGTCCATGCTAATGATTGAATGCAAGAGTATGTCTGCAGCTGCGACAGGCACCGGGGAGGAGGGTGGGCGATATGAATGTTAGCAGCCCTACATGCCAAGAACAGATGCATACTGGTAAGTAGCATATTCAGTTCGAGGCATGTGGGCTGCTAAATTCATATCTGTTGCATTGAATACATAGCAGTCCCTCCATTAGCGGCGGTTGCCCGTGCCAGCTGCAGAAACCTGAAAAAGTGTCTTGAGAACAGCCTGCCCAACAGCTGCCTGCTGTTTGGAATGCACATCAACACAGTAGTGTTTTGTAAAGGTATGTGGTGTAACCCATGTGGCTGCTCTACAAATGTCCTCTAAAGGAATGTTCCCCAGGAAAGCCATGGATGCCCCCAATTTGCGTGTGGAGTGCGCCCTTGGGGGTATTGTTAAGGTGCGTTTAGCCTTTTGATAGCAGATCTGGATGCACTTAACAATCCATCTGGCTATTCCTGCTTTGGAAATAGGGTTGCCCTTGTGCTGTGGCGAGAAGGCAACAAAAAGTTGTTTTGTTTTTCTAAAGGGTTGTGTCCTGTCAATATAGTACATCAACGCCCTTCTAACATCCAAAGCATGGAGCATTCTTTCCGCCACCGTTTGTGGGTTTTGGAAGAATGCAGGCAAGTCAATAGTTTGGTTGAGATGAAACTGTGACACCACCTTCGGAGGGAATTTAGGGTTAGTACGTAGTACCACCCTATTTGGATGAATTTGTATGAATGGCTCTTGTATTGTGAGCGCTTGCAGCTCACTAACACGTCTCAGTGACGTAATAGCAATAAGGAAAGCCACTTTCCATGTTAGGAACTGGAGTTCACACGAGTGTAGTGGCTCAAAAGGTGGTCCCATCAGCCTGGTGAGGACCACATTGAGGTTCCACACCGGAGCTGGCGGTGTCCTTGGGGGAATGACTTGTTTCAGACCTTCTAGGAAAGCCTTAATGGCAGGCACTCTGAAGACAGAGAGATGTTGCTGGTTCTGAAGGTAAGCTGCTATGGCGGATAGATGTATCCGAATGGAAGTGTAGGCTAGATTGCACTTGTAAAGATGTAACAGATAGCAAATGATGTTAGGGATAGATGCATCTAGCGGGTTTATGTTATTGGCTGTACAGTGAAGAACAAAACGCTTCCATTTAGCAGCATAGCATGCTCTGGTAGTCGGCTTCCTTGCCTCCTTGATGATGTCCATGCATTCTGGAGGTAGGTGAAGGTAGCCAAACTCTAGGACTTCAGGAGCCAGATCGCCAGGTTGAGCTGTTGCGGATCTGGATGCTGAATGTCTCCATGGTTCTGCGTCAAAAGCCTGGGCGTTAGGCGCAGCCTTTGATGCGGCACCACCGAGAGCTCCAGAAACGTGGTGTACCATGCTTGGCGTGCCCACGTTGGAGCAACTAGGATGAGTGTCATCGAGTGCTGCTTTAGTTTTCTCGCCACCAGCGGTATCAGAGGGGCTGGTGGAAAAGCGTACGCAAATTTGCCTGACCAGTTCATCCATATCGCATTCCCCTGCGATTGTGGGTGAGGGAACCTGGCGGCAAAGTGTTGGCATTTTGCGTTTTCGTTTGTGGCAAACAGGTCTATCTCCGGATGACCCCACTGCTGGAAGTACGGGCGGAGTACTGATGGGTGTAACTCCCACTCGTGAATTTGATGGCTGTATCTGCTGAGCAGATCTGCCATCTGATTGTCCTTGCCCGGGAGGTGTTCTGCCATGAGGAAAATGTTCCTCTGAATGGCCCACTTCCACATGCTCTGAGCCAGATGAGACAGCTGTGGCGAGTGGGTGCCTCCCTGCTTTTGAATGTAGTACATCGCAGTCATGTTGTCCGTCCGGACTAACACTACCTTGTTGCACAGATGTACATTGAAGGACTTGAGCGCCATGAAGATTGCCATCAGTTCCAGATAGTTGATGTGCATCTTCTGTTGCTGCGTCGTCCATAGTCCCTGCAATGTGTAAGTGAGCAGATGAGCTCCCCATCCCTGGAGAGATGCGTCCGTCGTCAGGGTAATCTGTGGCACTGGCTCTTGGAACAGTCGGCCCTTGCAAAGGTTGTGTGGAGTCCACCAATGCAGAGAGTTGAACGCCCGACTGGTAACCAACACTAGGTCTGTCAATTGTCCCTGAGCCTGTGTCCACTGGTTTGCTAAGCACTCCTGGAGCGGACGCATATGTAAACGTGCGTGAGGGACTATGAAGATGCAGGAGGCCATCATGCCAATCAACTGCATGAACACTCTCGCTGGAAGCGAGTGTTGTGGCCTGAACCTTTGGATCAGAGATTGCATGCTGTCTATCCTGACCTGGTTTGGCTGAGCCATAGCCGTCAGGGTATTGATCGTCGCGCCCAGAAACTGCCGGACATGTGCCGGCTGAAGGTGCGACTTCGGGTAGTTCAGCGAGAAGCCCAGATTGTGAAGGAGGTGAATGGTAGTCGACATGTCCGCGGTGCACTGTTGTTCCGACTTGGCTTGAACGAGCCAGTCGTCTAGGTAGGGGTAGACATGGATATTCTGCCTCCTGAGGTGCGCCGCCACCGTCGCCAGACACTTGGTAAACACTCTTGGGGCGGTGGTCACTCCGAAGGGTAGGACTTTGAACTGATAATGCCTGCCTTGGATAGTGAACCTGAGGTATTTTCTGTGGGATGGGTGTAGTGGTATGTGGAAATAAGCATCCTTGAGGTCTAAGGTTGCTAAGAAGTCCCCTTGGTTTAACAAGGGAAGAATCTGTTGCAGTGTAAGCATATGGAAATGTTCTGACAGTATATGCAGGTTGAGGGGACGCAGATCCAGAATGGGTCTGAGAGATCCGTCCTTCTTTGGAATAAGGAAGTACAGGGAATATACCCCTGTGCCTTCCTCCTCCACTGGCACGAGCTCGATTGCGCCTTTTTGCAGCATCACCACCACCTCCTGCTGCAATAAGTGCAAGTGCTCTGCGGACATAGGTCGCTGCCTTGGTGGAATGTTGGGTGGAGTGGACTTTAACTCTAGACAATAACCGTACTGGACAAGTTGTCGTACCCACCTGTCTGTGGTGATGTTTGTCCAGAGCGGCAGGAACTGCTGTAGTCTCCCCCCGACAGGTGTTAAATGGTCGGGGGGCAGTGACAGAGTCACTGTTTGTTTGGGGCAGAGGAACGGGAGTTGTTGTTTCCTCTGCCACGTCCTTTGGTGCTGTTTCCTCGATAACCCCCTTTATTCTGCTTTGGGTAGGAGGACTGTGCTCCACCTCTAGTGAACTGTGATTGTTGACCCATCTGTCCTCTGGGGACTCCACGTGCACCTGAGCGACGAAAAGTGTTGCCCCGGAATTGTTGTGATTGAAGGGCCCCCATAGACTTAGCTGTTTCGTTGTCTTTCTTAATCTTTTCGAGGGTGGTGTCAACATCAGGACCAAACAGTCTATCAGGATTGACGGGTTGATTGAGTATGGTCGTTTGAATGTCCGGTTTAAACCCTGATATGCGTAGCCACGCTTGTCGTCTCAGCATGACGCTAGTGTTAATAGCCCTAGCTGCTGTGTCAGCGGCATCAAGTGCACACTTTATGGCTGCGTTGGAGATGAGTTTGCCCTCCTCTATAAGCAGTTTGGTAGCCTCTTGAAACTGCGAAGGCAGGTGTTCTAAAACTTGCTCTAGGGTGTCGTAATGCGCCCTATCATAACGTGCTAACAGTGCTTGTGTATTCGCAATCCGCCAGAAATTTGCGGCTTGCGCAGCTACCCTTTTGCCCCCTGCCTCAAGCACTTTAGACTCCTTGTCTGGGGGAGGAGCTTCACCCGTCGTCTGGGAGTTTGCCCGTTTGCGGGCATTCGCGACCACAAGAGAGTCTAGTGGCAACTGTCCCCGAATGTATGCAGGGTCTGCAGGTGCTGGTCTGTATTTCTTTTCGATGCATGGATTGACCACCCTCGCCCTGGTAGGCTCTTTAAAGATGTCCGCAGCATGTTTAAGGACACCTTTGAGCATAGGCAGTGTCTTTACTGTCTTTTCGGAGACAGAAAAAGTGTCAAACAGAAAATCTTCCTCCACTGGGTCAGCATGCATGTCCACATCATGATTAGCAGCTGCCCGTTCAATGAGTGCATGAAAACCTGCAGAGTCTTCTGTGGGGGATGCACGTGCACTGAAAGGCTGTGGGTCCTGCCCCACAATCTGTATCCCTTGGTCGCCTATGTCGTCATAGGAATCCTGCTGTGCATCGGGTTCATTGATGGGGAAAGTGTACTGGTCATCTTGTCCATAGTCCTCTCCCTCAGAGTGTTCGGGGGAAGGTGTCGGACTCCTTCTAGGAGGAGGCTGGATAGGTTCAATCAGGACTGGAGCATCCTGTGCAAGCCTCTTCTTCTTCAGTGGGATAACATAAGAGTCCACTGGGTTGGAAGTGATCTTTCTCTTGTAAAGGGTCAACTTGCCCGTGTGTGCGTCGATAAAACGCTCCGAATCGTCTCCGGAGTCGAGTTGTCGACCCGATACTCCAGCAGACGTGGACGAGTCCGATGTCTTTGGCGCCGTCTTTGGCGCAAAGGCCTTTGGTGCCTCCTTTGGCGGCAGAAGGAAGAGAAGTTTGCTAGCAGGCTTAGCCGGCATGTCCATCGGCTTCTGTTGCGACGGCGCCGGAGCCGACGTCGTAGAGGCCTTATCCCGAATTCTCTGGAGTGAAGCGGCGATGAGGGATGCTTCACCCACGGCGTCACTTGGCGCCGACGAGGAGGCCTTCACCTTGCCTTCGGAACCGACGTCTTGTGGTCCCTTCGGAGTCTTAGACGTCGATGCTGCAGCCGTAGACACCGAGTCCTTGGACCGATGTGTTGAGCTTCCGCTCTTTGATCCGTGGGATCGCACAGGCTCCGTGTCAACCACGCGTCCGACTAGCGACGTCTCAGTCGGCACCGGAGTCTTGTCGCTGGCTTTGGCGGACTTTGACGGCGTCGTCCCGGTCGACCCGTGCCGGACAACCTTCTTAGAGGATGCCTCCTCCGTTGACGACTTCGGCACTGTCGAATCGACAGTTTTCTTCGACTTCTGTGGACCGGAGGCCGACGGAGTCGATGAGGTAGCAGGCTTTGGTGTTTTCGGTGGAATGGCCGCCATCTTAGATGCACTCGAATCCGTTAGTTTCGGTTTCGTTTTCGTGTCGGCCATTTTAGGTGTAGTCGATACCGTGTGTTTCGGTTTCGGTTTCGATACTGGCTGCGTAGCAAGTATGTCCGTGGCCGGACCTGAAGGCGGGGCCGTGGCTTGCGGTACGGGGTCTTGGGTAAGGCCGAGTGGCGATCCCGTGACCCGAGCCTGATCCGCGTAACCTTCGGGGCATAGCTCATCCCCTGAGCTATCTTCCGCGGCCCCATAAACTTCTTCGACGTCCCCTACCTCGTCGACGTATTCAAGGCCTTGATCCACGACTCCGTCGTCGTCTTCCGGATCCGCCTCGACCTCCGTCGCGGGCGGCGAGATTTCAAGATGATGGCTTAGGCCCTCTTCTTCCAGTTCGCCGAAGATGTTCTCTGGAGCCGGGGCCGCTTGTCTGGCCTCGAGGCGCACCGCGCGCCGAAGCTTGAGCGTCTTCTTTGACCTGAATCTGGAGCAGGCCTTGCAGTTGTCCTCGTTATGGTCTGGCGAAAGGCATTTGTTACAGACCGGGTGCACATCGATATGTGGGTATTTGGACCCACAGACGGGGCAGTATTTAAACGGGCTCCGCTCCATGCTGAAAAGTTCTGGTCGTGTTGCGATGAGAAGGCCTCGATGTCCGAAGAGTGATACGACTCCGCAGATTCCGACTCAAAGAGACGGAAGAACTCGAGACCGTACGCAAACAATACCGACGTAATGAAACTAAGGCCTTTTGGCCGTAAAAAAGCTAGTTTTCTCGGTTCCGACAGAGAGACGTCGAGACCGCATCCGAACCCAATGGCGGAAAAAAACAATCTGGGGATGGAGCCGATGCCCATGCGCACTGTAGTCCAGGGGAGGAGCCACCTATCTCAGGATACTTCGAAGACTCTTCCAGGACAACAATGTGCGATCATCCGGACCCAACACTAGGCGGCGATCTAATGCAACAGATATGAATTTAGCAGCCCACATGCCTCGAACACATATACACAGTACAAATATCAAGGTAACACACACAGTGTGAAGCAAATGCAATAAAACATTTGAAATAAATAACTCCTTGACAATAAAATAAATACATTACAGAAACTCTGGTATAGAAGAGTGGACAACGGGGAGGCGGGTAGGTCAGTGAGGAATACACAGCAGATATTGCATCTACCAGAAAAAGCGTTACCGAAGGTAAGTAACTTGTTCTTCTGATAGATACATCTGCCGTGTGGATTCCTCACCTTGTTAATAGAGTCCCACAGCAGTCCCCACTCCCGGAGGAGGGTGTCCACTCTTCTAGACCAGGAAATCCTGGAGAACAGAGCGTGCAAAGTGACCGTCCCTCCTCACTTCGGAAACCAAGCAGAAATGCTTCGCGAAAGTGTGGAGGGAAGACCAAGTTGCCGCTCTACAAATATCCTCTACAGGAACACCTCTAGCCAATGCTGAGGTTGAAGACTTAGCTCTTGTAGAATGAGCCCTTATACCCTCTGGTCGTTCCTTACCGGCCAAAGAGTAGCAGATCTTTATACAGAGGACGATCTATCTTGACAAAGTTCTTTTATGGACCGCTCTTCCTTTCTTGCAGCCAGCAAACCCAATGTAGAGCTGGTCATCCAAACGAAAGTCTTTAGATCTGTCCAAGTAAAAAGACACCGCCCTTTTGGGGTCCAGACGGTGCAACCTCTCCTCATCCTTAGAAGGGTGTGGGGGAGGATAAAAGGTAGGGAGGGTAATGGATTGACCAAGGGGGAAAGGAGTCACCACCTTAGGCAGAAAAGCAGCCCTGGTCCTAAGAACCATTCGATCAGCATGAATGGTCAAGAAAGGGGGCTTGAAACTAAGAGCTTGAAGGCCACTTACCCTCCTTGCCAAGGTTATTGCAACGAGGAAGACTGCTTTAAGAGTTAGAAGCCTCATAGGACATTTGTGAAGAGGCTCAAAGGGAGCACCCATTAAAAAGGTCAATACAAGATTTAAGTCCCACTGAGGCACAATAAAAGGAGTAGGAGGGAACTTATTTGTGAGGCCCTTCAAAAACCTTAAAACTACAGGAGATTTATAAAGAGATGGCTTGTCAGGCAAACAAAGAAATGCCGACAGCGCTGAAAGATAGCCCTTCATTGTGGCAACAGCAAGCCCCTGTTGCGCCAGAGAAAGGGCAAACTGGAGAACATCAGACAAATGGGCTCTCAAAGGGTCAATAGATTTCTCCCCACACCACGTGACAAATTTTGACCACCTATAAGAATAGATGGACTTAGTGGAGTCACGCCTGGCTGACAAGATGACATCCACCACGTCAGGCGGGAGAGAAAAGGAATTCAGGTTGCCCCGTTCAATCTCCAGGCATGAAGGTGTAATGTCTGGAGGTGGGGGTGTAGAACCTGCCCCTCCATCTGAGAGAGGAGGTCTGCCCTGAGAGGGAGACGGAGCGGCGGGTGAGAGGAGAGGTGGAGAAGATCTGTATACCACACCCTTCTTGGCCAGTCCGGGGCGACCAATATGACTTGGGCCCGGTCTTGGCGAATCTTCCTCAGAACCCGAGGAATCAAGGGTATGGGAGGAAAAGCGTAAAGGAGTTGATTTCCCCAACTTAACTGAAACCCCCAAGGCTCCTTGCATCGGATACTGGAGACTGCAGAATGACAGGCAGCGAGCATTCTCGCGAGTGGCGAACAGGTCCACCCGAGGAGTCCCCCACATCTGAAAGATGTCGTGAACCACCTCCGGGTGAAGCCTCCACTCGTGGTCGGCAGAGAAATGCCGACTGAGACTGTCTGCACGAACGTTCAGAACTCCGGCCAGATGATTTGCCATCAGACAAATCTGATGGTCCTGAACCCAGGACCAGAGATGCAGAGCCTCTCTGCAGAGACACTGTGACCCCACTCCTCCCTGTTTGTTGATGTACCACATCGCGGTCGTGTTGTCCGTCAGGACCTGGACCGAACGACCGCAAAGGGAAGGGAGGAAGGCCTTGAGCGCCAAACGTATCGCCCGCAATTCTAGAAGGTTGATGTGAAGCAACCTCTCCTCTGGAGACCAAAGACCCTTGACCTCCAGATCCCCCAGATGAGCACCCCACCCTAGAGTGGATGCATCCGTTATCACTGTGGCCACCGGAGGAGGCAGCTGAAAAGGCTTCCCCTGAGACAGGTTGCCTTCCACGCCCCACCAAGACAGATCCGCCGCAGCTTAACTGGAGATCCTCACTGACTCCCTGAGATCTCCGTTGTGCTGATACCACTGCCTGCGGAGGCACCACTGGAGCGCCCTCATGTGCCAGCGTGCATGGTTGACCAACAGAATGCATGAAGCCATTAGACCGAGCAGGCGAAGGACCTTCAGGACTGGAACGACCGCTCCATTGTAAAATAAAGGAATCATTTCCTGTATGTCGTGAATCCTTTGAGGAGGAGGGAATGCACGACATACAGTTGTGTCCAGTACAGCACCTATGAACAGGTTGCGCTGGGAGGGCACCAGGTGAGACTTGGGTACATTTATCGAAAAACCCAACCTGTACAACAACTGGGTTGTCTCTCGCAGATGATGGAGCACTCTCTCTGACGACTCTGCTTTGATCAGCCAGTCGTCCAAATAAGGGAATACAGGAATCCATGACCTTCTGAGATGCGCCGCCACCACTGCCATCACCTTGGTGAAGACTCGAGGCGCACTAGTAAGCCCAAACGGAAGGACCGCAAACTGATAGTGCTGCGATTCCACCGTAAAACGGAGATACTTCCTGTGCGACTTCAGGATGGGGATGTGAAAATACGCATCCTGCAAGTCGAGCGACACCATCCAGTCTTCTTCCAGCAGTGCCTGAAGAACCTTAGCAAGGGTGAGCATCTTGAATTTCTCTTGTTTCAGATAGAGATTCAAGATCCTGAGATCCAGGATTGGACGAAGCCTGCCATCCTTCTTGGGAATCAGGAAATACCGGGAGTAGCATCCCTGACCCCTTTCCTGCTCTGGGACCACCTCTATCGCACCCTTTCTTAAAGCTTGAACTTCCTCCTGTAGGAGCAACAGATTTTCCTCTGAGCAATATCCCTGGCAAGGAGAGTAATTGGGAGGGAATTTCCGAAAGGGAAGGGCATACCCATTTTCTACGAGATTGAGAACCCAAAGATCTGATGTAGCCAATTCCCAATCCCGTAGAAAGTGGGTAAGCCGACCCCGCACCGGACCCACATGATCCTGAATGGCGGATCTAGGGCTGCTTTTCTGTGGCTGGGGGGTTGGAGGAGGTGGAGGAGGAAGAGGCTTGACGTCCACGAGGACGTGCCCTTTGCTTTCCCCTATATGACCGAAACAAGGTATTTTGCTGCTGTTGCTGCTGCTGTTGACCTTGTCTATAGGTACGAAAATAAGAGCGTCCAAAACCTCTGAACTTTCTGGTCGTTGAACCTCTTACTTGAAGACCAAGAGATCTAGCAGTTGCCCTGCTATCCTTAAATCTCTCTAAGGCTGTATCTGCCTTTTTGCCAAAGAGTCCAACTCCATCAAAAGGTAAATCTAAAAGTGCAGACTGCACATCCGTAGAAAAATCCGAGGATTTCAGCCAAGCTGACCTACTAGTGGCAACCGCAGTGCCCATGATCCGTGCCACAGAATCTGCAGTATCTAGACCGCTCTGGATAACCTGACGAGCTGCTGCTTGAGTATCAGATAATACCTCCTCAAAGTCACCCCTGCAGTCCTCTGGAACCTTAGGAATCAACAAACGCATTGAGTCCATAAGTGCGTGCACATACCTTCCCATAAGACAAGTGGCATTTGTTGACTTTAATGCCATACTTGCGGAGGAGAAAGTTTTCTTGGCCACTTGATCTTGTTTCTTGGCCTCCTTGTCACCAGGCACTTGGGGAAAAGCACCAACTGACTTTTTAGAGCACGCAGCCTGAATCATTAGACTTTCAGGGGAAGGGTGAGATGATAAAAAGGCAGGGTCCTCGGGAGCCACCCTATATCTCCTCGCCACACTTTTTGAGACAGCAGGAGCAGAAAGAGGCTTTTTCCACACCTCCATAATAGGTTCAGTTAATGCCTCATTAAATGGGAGCACAGCTGAGCTTGGAGAATGGAGTACCTCTGTAAGTAGATGTAGGAAGGTAGATCCCTGACTATGGTTGCCCCCAACTTTTTGCCTGGTGTTTTGCTGGTTTTCTGACTTAGTTGACCTGGGGCCCTGCTATACAGGACCCCAGGCCCACTGCTCTCTCTGCAAAATGGATTCCATGTACCTTAGGTACATATCTAATCGGATACGGAGTCACCTTATCAGTCCCTGTACAGTGTACCTTAGGTACCCAGGGCATAGGTGTACCCAGGGCCTACCAGGGGCTGCAGCATGTATTATGCCACCCCTGGCTGGCCATCCAAATCTGACACAACTGTCTGCTTGACAGCTGGGGCAAGGTGGTGTAATCACCCTTTGCTTTAGATATAGTATACCTATATCTAACCCTAAAAATGGACACACAGATCTCCTATCAGTCACTCCTATGGCAGGCCTTAACAATCCTGAAGGCAGAGTGCTTGGAATCGTGTGAGATAGTGCTCTGGCATGAGCTGAGCCTGTCTGCGGCTTTCGGGATCTATCCCTTAGCCGTTTCCATGATCTCGCATACCATATACTCTTAAGTGCATTATAATCCTTGCGGTTATATGCCAACTCTGGTATCGCTTTATCAAAACATGTTGAGTAAGGTGTCATACGAATTGGAATACTAACCCCTCGCCAATTCTGGCGACGGGGTTAGCATTCCACCCTTCTAGAGGGACACGACATGGATGTAACCTGTAACCCCGGTTAAAGTCAGGCAGAGCCTTGGCATCCACAAAATGGATGCTGCCACCGAGACACAAGTCTGCCCTCCTGCTGCTGGGAGTCCTCCCAGAGCAGGAGGCAAGGACAAAGGGTTTCCTGCCAGGGGCGGTGCCAGCACCGTCCCAGACAGGGTTTTGTGTATTCCAGGTAGGCAGGGCTACAGAGGAAGGTGACTGCAAGTGGCACCCCGGTGCTCACTGTGCATAGGCCGGCTTGAACCAGTTCCAGGGGCACACCAGCCCCTGAGCTGGGGAAAGCCCGCCAAAGGAGAAGGGTGTAACCACCCCCCTCCTGGTCCCACCCATAGGGCAGGACTTAGTCGCGTGCCAGCCCCCCTTTCCAAGATAAAGGTAGGAGCAGGCCCCCTTCCAAATTAGATCATCTTTGGAATCAAGACACGACTTTCTACGAAAGGACATCAAGATTTCTTCTTCAAGATTCTCCCTTGTGACTAAGGAGTAGTCACCCTGCATCCGCAGGCACCATCTTAAGAACACTGCGGTCTGCTGCAAGTCCTTCCTCCGGAATCTGACTGCCCAGCTCGACGAGAACCGGCTTCCCTGGCACCTCTGACCTCTACCCACCTCTACAGCCAAGCTGAGAACCGTGGGTGCGACGAGACCTCGAGGGACCGGCCATCTTCAAGACTGCACGACTTCTTTCCAGCACGACCGCCGAGGGATCCTCTGGTGAGTGCTCTGGGGTCCGAGAAGCCCCAACCCTGAGCAGCCCCAGCACCGAAGTTCAGCCTCCCAGCATCTCCACGATCTGCGTGGGGCCCTTCTGCTTTTTGCTGCTCACCGCGTTGTTTGGCTACTAGCCCGCTGGCTTGTGGCCTTCTTAACGACGCCCGACGACATCACTGTTGCTGGTCTGGTTGCTCCAGACTGGCCCTTGCTCCCTTCCAAGAGAGGAGCACCCCGGACCCTCCTGGTCCACTCCAGACGCCATTTTAGGTCCACCGCGTGGGCTTGAATTTGCCAAGACTTGTTGCCCCAATCCTGGGTCCAGCGACGTCGAGAGCATCATCCATCGTGGGACAGCTCGTACCTCCATCCTGGTCGCCGACAACGCCTCCTGGTCCGTGAGACTACAGAGCCCAGCGTCGCCCACTCACCTAGTCGAGGTGAATACCATCCGGTGCCCTCCTGGTGCCACCTGACTACTGGCTAGTAGTCACGAACTTGGTCCCCTCTGCTTTCAGGTGTCATCTATCTTCGATCCAAGCTTGGATCACCCGAACAATCTTCACTGGTCGCCTGCCAGCAACTCCTTTCCTTCAGGCTCCTGGTTCGTCAACGGAGAATCCCGACGTCTTTTCAGACCTATGCAGCTGCAGCCCCTGGGCTAGGTAACTTCGGCATTTCGGTGCCTCAGCATAGCCTCACTATCCAAGGGTCCAGATCCACTTTCGTTTTTGACCTACCTAGTCGGGTTCGCCCGAGAACACTAACTTTGTGAATTCTAGTTTCCATAGACTTTGTCCCGCATCCCGCGTGAGAGTGCACACACTGCACCCGAGTTCCCTAGGCCTCCTGCTAGTAATCTAAAGGTTCAGTAGTCCAGCCCTAGCGATCCCAAAACCTCTGAGAATCGTTACTTACCTGCTAGTAATTCGCATTCCACTTTTGTAGTATATGGTTTTTCGTGCCCCTCGGGCATTTGTGTAAATTGTGTGACTTAAAGTATTTTTATAAGAGTTTTGTTGTGTGCTTAGCTCCCTGTCTCATAAAGAGCCAGGGTAGTCTTGTTATAAATAAATGCACTGTTTATTTTCATAACAACTTGTGTGGTGTCCTTTCACTGGGTGTTCAAGGGGTAATGTGATGGTAAAACAGCTGGCTTAACACGCCCTCTAGAGTCTTAGCCTTAGACTGCTCGTATCCATGCTACTAGGATAGCTGGTCTATAAGGTTGACTTACAACCAATCATCAATAAGGGTTGTTTGGACTGATATATAGTGATCACTAGAATAGTGAGCACTGCACATCAGGCCAACTTCTCACAGTAGATTTGACTTAAACTCAACAGTTGGTAATGTCAAGCCTAAAAGTCCTGCTGCCTTTCTCATTACCACGTGATATGGCTGGACATCCTTTGAAGGCGTATCCGGACCTGATGGTAACACCCACTCTGGGGGAAAATCAAGACCACTAGCATCAGCCAGCTCTTCGAAATAATTCTCATCCAGTTCACCTTCCTCCAAGTCTGAATGAGACTCATAATACCTCCGTTCTTCCAGGAGACGTTGAGCTTCCCTCCTAGACCTCTCTTTAACACGGATCGCAGCCGGATCCACCTCCGATGGCGCGGGAGCCGACGTCGGTACAGAATCCGAAGGCTTAGAAGGATGCTCCAAAGATTTGCTTGGAGCGGGCGATACCGGTGCCGTCGACTTCGGTCGAGCCGGCGTCGACCTCGGTGGAGCCGGGTACTGCCACAGCGGAGTCGGGGCTGGCATATACAGCATGAAAGGTGCCGGGGCATAAGAGTGAGGCACACCCAAATTAAATGCCATTGGACCCATGGGACCCGAAGGTGCACCAGAGGGGTACCATGATCTTGAGAATACTCCATACATAGCGTTCAGGAACGATAATGGACCCTGACCTGGTGCAGGAAAAGGTGGATGATCACCCTCAGGCCGATCTCGAGGCAGATTCGAATCCGGCTCTTCAACAGGCGCCGATTCCTCTTCCTCATTAGGAACTTCCTCGACCTCTTCTTGAGCCGGAGACTGCATTGGAGTTGGATTGGAAACCGGAGTCTGAGATTGAACCTGCGACTCCGAAGGCGAGGCTTCATCTTCCCGATCCGAAACCTCTTGTGGTTGAATTACCTTTGATTTAACCTTCTTGGGCAATCTCGACCTCGAGCCCGACTTCTCACCCGAATGACGTCGAGACTCATGTCTCCTTTTCTTGTGCTTCTTATGCGACCTCGAAGCATGATCCGACGAAGACTTCGAAGCCGCCTTCTCTCGAGATCTTGATCTCGACCTCGACTTCCTCGAGCGGGATTTTGAAGACTTCTTTCCTTTATCGGCTTTCAGTTTCGCCACAAGAAGTTTGGTCTCCCTCTCTCGCAGGGCCTTTGAGTTCATTTTTTGACACGACGAACATCCATCTACGTCGTGGTCGGAGCTTAAACACCAAATACAGTCCTGGTGTGGGTCCGTAACGGACATAATTTTCCCACACTCCCTGCAGGGCTTAAATCCAGTCTTCTTTGTCGACATTATAAGGAGACAAAGAGGCAAGAGAACAAAGAAATGAAGAAAAACAGTAACAGAGTTACCAAAAGCTACTGAGTATCCCGAAACCGTTAGCGTCGACGACGCGGAAAAAAAGGAACTGATGTCATGACGCCGGCGTGGGCCTATTGTAGGCGTCGGTGACGTCAGCGGAGTTGCGTGCGATGCCGTGTCTCTATGACGTCTAGGTCCACGTCGGCGCGAAGCTACAAAAAGAATTTCCGAATGTTGCTGACGCAAGGGGATATTCACAAGGTGAGGAATCCACACGGCAGATGTATCTTTCAGAAAGGATTGCCTCAACAAGGGAACTTTATACTGAGAACAGTACTAAAATCACCGACAATTTCCACCAGCGTGGTTACCCTCGACACCTCCCATAAACGGCAGAAGACAGAGTAGCTCTCAAATCAAGGGAGGAACTACTCAAACCCAAAGAGAAACCAGCTGATCAGGAGACTCGTCTAGTTTTCATGTCCAAATATTCCACACATTCTTCTAAAATCAAAGAGACGATTCGCAAACACTGGTCCTTACTTCAATCTGAAATGGACTTCAAAAACATCTTTGATAATCCTCCAATTTTCGCTTACCAGCATTCTAAAAACATTCAAGCTCTCTTAAAACCACATACGGATCCAAATGCCAGGACTTACAAAGGAACCTTACCATGCCACAACTGTGGTCACTGTAGTTACATAATTAAAGGCAACACAGTATCCCATCCTACACAAGGGACCCCCATACAGCTCAGAGTTAATGCTACATGTGACTCCAGCAATGTAGTGTATTTACTGCAATGTGTTTGCAGCCTCCCCTACGAGGGAATAACTGAACGAAAAATTAAAACAAGGCTTACAGAACACCGCAGTAACATTCGTACAAAAAATTTGAAATCTTGTATAGCCGCACAATACATTCAAAATGCCCATAACCCCAGGCAAATTCGTTTTCAGATTTTAGAAATAGTGGAAAATATCCCACAGCAGGATAACAACAAATTTTTGCTACAACGAGAACTATATTGGATCCACAGTGTCTGCGCCCTTCAGCCTAAAGGACTCAATGAACGGCTTGAATTTAGTTTCCATTTGTAATCACCTGATCCTAATACTACTGTTTTACCATGATGATGATCTCTCTGATGACTGTCAACTATTGCTGGCGTCTGCCATCTCCCTACTCTTTCTTTGCATACTCACGCATTCATTCTTTCTTTGTATATTCTCTCTGTCTATTCCTTGTTCCTTTTGTATTTAGCTTTTTATTCATCTCCTCATTCTGGATCTGCTTTCCCATATTCTTTCATTTTTTCTTCTTATTGTCCCTCGCACTTTGCCATGAATTTCTGTTTTTCTCGTTTGGTTCCTCTTACGGTTTGTGACCTCCATATACCTGTGATGATATCTGTACGCACACCCATGAAGTACATATCTTAAGTTCCTCATTGTTTCTCAACAGTATCGTGTCCTAACACACACGTTTATTTCTTTTTACCTAGTTTACTTTTTCGCTGTCTATTTCAAAACTTTACTAATTAGTGTTCGTCTCGGGCACTTTTATTCATCCCGCTTTTTATGTCTATCAGTATGTTTACCTCTTTGTATGAACACACTCCTTTTTCTATGTTTACAACTCGGGGCTGTAAACTGAGCATACGCACAACTCACGGCGTCTTCCGAATTCGCCATCTCTTGGCTCGGACATTACTTCTGATCACGATACTTTTCTCCACATGTAATTGGTAAGTGCCACCGCCGAGGCTAATATTGTAGTGATTGGCTTAGGATGTATTGTTATACCCGTATATCGACTTGCCACCATTAAGTAGACTTATAATCTCGAGGCACAATTGGGTGAAACTCGGCTTAACCACTATCCACGAGCCCGTTCAACTGAAGTGATTAAGGAGTCTCTTACACTTCTACATGCACCGTTTGCTTTAACAAGTGAGCTTCACGCTTGTTCTCACATGTCACGGCTGTTTTCAACGTGCACATCTAAGTTCACTCTAATATACTAACAGCCCAACACGTGTCACATTTTCCGTACGACTTTCCACATTATCCATTACATTTTCTCCCGATAAACCCGCACTTTGGGTGTTGCACGTTTGGTTACTCTTGAAGACCTGCTTCTATAATTCCGTCCTCCTTAAAATAGCGATACATATATTTTCTTTACCATATACTTAACAGATTCCCCCTGATGAAGTGCTGTGCACGAAATGCATTGGGGACAATAACATCACGGAGCTCTTCTGAATTGTTTTCAAATTCGAACTTTGGTTACTTTGATGTCAACATACATTCATATGAAGAAATATGATGGATTGTAATAAATGAATACTTGGAGTGAAAACATGAACTAATCCTACTCTGAATAAAAAATTACTATGAATACCATTTTGGAGTACATTAACTAATTAATTTCAAAGCGCTTTGGCGCACCAAGAGTGCTCAGGGATTGACCTTGCTCATAGTAAGGCTTTTGCTCTCATCATTGGTATGTCGCCATGACCAACTCAGGCCTACTGTACTGAGAAAAAAGGTATCCACAAGACAACCATCGGGCATACAGTCCTAAAATTGCAAAGCAAAATACTAGATCTCCTAACAGGGCTTAAAGGGGATTTTCACAATGCATATCTTCTATATTCCCAGAATGTCTGAAAAGAGTAACCAACAGGAAAACCTTTGTGAAGGAGGCTGGGTTAATAGATGGTGCACACTTTTAAGTGATCTACATTGCACTAATCCAGGGTAACCTTATGGTTATTTTAGTGGTCTTTGATAAGAAAACAAGTTACTTACCTGTAACTTTGGTTCCCCAGTATTGGTAACTTTCATAGATTCCCATGCTTTTGTATCATTCCCCGATCCAAGTAAAATTTTAAGCACCGTTGCACATCCAGAGTGTGAAGTGTTTTCTCCGCCGGAGTAGCTGGGTTAGGAAAAAACGTTTTCAGTATCACCGGCTCGTTTAAGTGAAAGTCCGATGGTACTTTGGGAATGAATTTTGGGTTCATTCTCAAGATTACGGTGTTTCTCTTGAATTGTAAGAATGGCTCCTGGATGGTGAGGGCCTGTAACTCTCCAACTCTCCTAGCTGATGTAAGGGCCAAGAGGAGAGCCAACTTTCAAGATAGGAATTTCAAGTCAGAACGATGAATCGGCTCAAATGGAGCTTTCATGAGCTGAGAAAGGACTACATTTAAATGCCAAGTTGGTGGCGGAGGCCTCACTGGTGGGTAGATTCTGAACAAGCCTTTAAGAAATTGTTTGACTATCCTGGACGACCATAATGAAGGTCCAGATCCAGACCTCCTGTACCTCGAAATGGCCGCTAAATGAACTTTAATTGATGAATGAGCCAGATTTGATTTAGCCAGTGACAACAGATAAGGCAGAAGTTGATGAGGCTTTGAAGTAAAAGGGTCTATCTTTTCCTTCCTACACCAAACACAAAACCTTTTCCATTTCAATCTGTAAGTTTTGTTTGTAGAAGGGGCTCTTGCTTGGGAGAGAAAGTCTTTGATCTCACTGGAAAGGGGAAGATTCATGAACTCTCGCTGCTCAGGAGCCATGCTGTCAGGTGTAACGACTGTGGATCTGGATGCCAAACTTGTCCCTCGGACATTGTGAGAAGATCCGGAATATCCTCCAGCGGCAAAGGAGGAACTAGCGACATTAGATGAAGTTCTGTGTACTAGAATTGTCTCGGCCAAGCCGGGGCTACCAAGATCATTCTGCATGGCTCGATTTTCATCTTCCTGATGAGGCGCGGGATCAGAGGAATGGGAGGAAAAGCGTAAACAAATGTCCTCGACCAGGCTATCGAAAGGGCATTCCCTAACGACCCTTGGTGGTGACATCTGCTGGCGTAAGACCGGCATTTCTTGTTGGTCGGTGTGGCAAAGAGATCCACATCCGGTCTGCCCCATTTGCGGAAGAGCTGTTCCAAAACCTGCTGGTTTAACTCCCACTCGTGGCTTTCTGAAGATGACCTGCTCAGTTTGTCTGCGTGTTCGTTCAGCACTCCTGGTAAGTGCTCGGCTTTTAGTGAGATTTCGTGATGAATTGCCCATTCCGAGATCTGCTGCGCTTCCTGCGATAATAGGAGAGATCTGGTTCCTCCCTCCTTGTTCACATAATGCATGGCCGTGGTGTTGTCCGTCCTGACCAGCACTCGTGAACCTTGAAGTCGCGGAAGGAAGGCTTGTAGAGCTAGCCTGATTGCTCTTAACTCCAAAAGGTTGATATGGAGCTTCTGCTCGCGAGGAGACCAATGGCCGCTGACATGCAGAACTTGCATCACTGCTCCCCAACCCTCCAATGATGCATCCGTCGTTACCATTTGAGGGGATGGAACGTCTGCGAAGGATAGACCTTGGGACAAGTTGCTCTGATGTGTCCACCATGATGCTGCTTCTCTCATCCTTGGAGTGACGGTCACTTTGTCCTCGAAGGATCCGTGAACTTGCTTCCATTGGAGGTCTAGCTGCTCCTGCAGAATACGCATCCGGAGCCTGCAGTGAGGAATTAGGGGAATACAAGATGACATTACCCCCAGCAGAGATTTGTAGTGGCGTACTGAAAGACACCTTTTTCCTTGAAAGTTTCGAGCTAGTCTTTCCAGTTTCTCCCTCCTCTCCCGGGTCGGAAAAGCTTTTGAGAGCTTTGAATCCAAAATAGCCCCTAGGAACTGAGCCCTTTTGGAGGGAACCAGGGAGGACTTTTCTCCGTTCAGAGTGAGCCCCATGTAGGAAGGTAGATCCCTGGCTATGGTTGCCCCCAACTTTTTGCCTGGTGTTTTGCTGGTTTTCTGACTTAGTTGACCTGGGGCCCTGCTATTCAGGACCCCAGGCCCACTGCTCTCCCTGTTAAAATGGATTCCATGTACCTTAGGTACATATCTAATTGGATACTGAGTCACCCTATCAGTCCCTGTACAGTGTACCTTAGGTACCCAGGGCATAGGTGTACCCAGGGCCTACCAGGGGCTGCAGCATGTATTATGCCACCCCTGGCTGGCCAACCAAATCTGACACAACTGGCTGCACGACAGCTGGGGAAAGGTGGTGTAATCACCCTTTGCTTTAGATATAGTATACCTATATCTAACCCTAAAATGGACACATGTATTCCTATCAGTCACTCCTATGGCAGGCCTTAACAATCCTGAAGGCAGAGTGCTTGGAATAATGTGAAATGGTGCTCTGGCATGAGCTGAGCCCGTTTGCAGCTTGCGGAACCAAGTCCTAATAGCTGTTCCAGGATAACGCATACCATATACTCTTAAGTGCATTATAATCCTCGCGGTTATATGCCAACTCTGGTATCGCTTTATCAAAACATGTCGAGTAAAGTGTCATACGAATTGGAATACTAACCCCTCGCCAATTCTGGCGACGGGGTTAGCATTCCACCCTTCTAGAGGGACACGACATGTAAGTAACCTGTAACCCCGGTTAAAGTCAGACATAGCCTCAGCTCCACAAGATGGATGCTGCCACCGAGACACAAGTCTGCCCTCCTGCTGCTGGGAGTCCTCCCAGCACAGGAGGCAAGGACAAAGGGTTTCCTGCCAGGGGCGGTGCCAGCACCGTCCCAGACAGGATTTTGTGTATCCTAGGTAGGCAGGGCTTTAGAGGAAGGTGACTGCAAGTGGCACCCCGGTGCTCACTGTGCATAGGCCGGCTTGAACCAGTTCCAGGGGCACTCCAGCCCCTGATCTGGGGAAAGCCCGCCAAAGGAGAGGGGTGTAACCACCCCCCTCCTAGTCCCACCCATAGGGCAGGACTTAGTCGCGTGCCAGCCCTCTTTTGCAGGATAAAGGTAGGAACTGGCCCCCTTCCAAATTAGATCAATCTTTGAATCCTGAACCGACTTTCTACGAGAGGAACTCAAGACTCTTCCTAAGATTTCTCCCTTGTGACTAAGGAGTAGTCACCCTGCAGCAGCAGGCACCAACCAAGCATCGCGGTCTGCTGTAAGTCTCTCCTCCGGATCAAGACTGCCCAGCACGACGAGAACCGGCTTCCCTGGCACCTCTGACCTCAACCTGCATCATCAGCCCAGCTGTGATCCGTGGGTGTGACGAGACCTCGAAGGACCGGCCATCTTTGAAGACTGCACGACGCTTGTCCAGCACGACCACCGAGTGACCCTCGACTGAGTGCTTTGGGGTAAGAGAAGCCCCGACCCTGAGCAGCTCCAGCACCGAAGTTCAGCCCCCTTGCATCCACGAGATCTGCGTGGGGCCCTTCTGCTTTTTGCTGCTCACCGCGTTGTCCAGGTCACTTGCCCGTTGGCTAGTGGCCCTCTTACGACGCTTCACGACGACAACCACCACTGGTCTGGTTGCTCCAGACTAGCCCTTGCTCCCCTCCAAAAGAGGAGCACCCTGGACCCTCCTGGTCCACTCCAGACTCCATTTTAAGTCCACCGCGTGGGCTTGCATTTGCCAAGACTTGTTGCCCCAATCCTGGGTCCAGCGACGTCAGAAGCAGATACCTTCGTGGGACAGCTCGCACCTCCATCCTGGTCGCTGACAACGCCTCCTGGGCCGAGAGACTGCAGAGCCCAGCAGCGCCCACTCACCTGGTCGAGGGGACTTCGTCCGGTGCCACCCTGGTGCCCACCTAAATCACTGGCTAGTGATTCAGAACTTGGTCCCCTCTGCTTTCAGGTCCTCTTCTTCCCTGATCCAGGCTTGGATCACCACGAACTTCTTCCCTGGCCGCCTGCCAGCAACTTCTTTCTTCAGGCTCCTGGTTCTTCAACGAGGGTTTCCGACGCAACTTGAACCCTATGCAGCCGCAGCCCCTGGGCTAGGTAAACTGAGTACTCAGGTGCTCCAGCATAGTCCAACACCCTAAGTGTTCGGATCCACTCTTGTTTTCGACCCACCTAGTCGGGTTCGCCCGAGAACAGTAACTTTGTGATTGCTAGTATCCATAGACTTGTTCCCGCATTACGCGTGAGAGTTTCCACTCTGCACACGGCGTCCCTAGGCCTCCTGCTTCTAATCCAAGGGTTCAGCATTGTAGGCCTAGCGTTTCTACAGTCTAGAAAAGTATTACTTACCTGCTAGCAACTTCGCATTCCACTTCTTGTGTATATGGTTTTTCGTGCCCCTCGGGCATTTGTGTAAATTGTGCGACTTAAAGTATTTTCTTAAGGGTTTTTTATGTGCTTAGCTCCCTGACTCATAAAGAGTTCAGGGTAGTCCTGTTATAAATAAATATCTGTTTATTTTCATAACAACTTGTGTGGTGTCCTTTCACTTGGTGTTCAAGGGGTAATGTGATGGTAAAACAGCTGGCTTAACACGCCCTCTAGAGTCTTAGCCTTAGACTGCTCGTATCCATGCTACTAGGATAGCTGGTCTATAAGGTTGACTTACAACCAATCATCAATGAGGGTTGTTTGGACTGATACAAAGTGTTCACTAGAATAGTGAACATTATATATCAGGCCAACTTCTCACACCCCAGATTCAGAAACAAATTGGTGCAAGCCCGAACAGCGTCTTGCGCCGCTCCTCTGGACGGGGCCTTCAGTAACCAGTCGTCCAGGTAGGGGAAAACTTGGTAATGGTGTCTTCGCAGAAATGCTGCCACCGGTGCCAGCACCTTTGTGAAAATTCTTGGCGCAGAGCGAAGACCAAAGGGTAGAACCCTGAATTGAAAATGGCTCTTGGCTACTGTAAATCGTAGAAACCTTCTGTGTGCTGGGTGGATCGAGACATGAAAGTACGCGTCCTCCAGATCGAGCGTGGCCATAAAATCCCCCGGGCTGATCATCCGTAATATGTCCTGGAGGGTTACCATCCGGAAGGACAGGGAGATGAGATAGGTGTTTAGCTCCCTGAGGTCTAAAATGGGTCGCCATGTTTCCTGCGTCTTCTTCACCAGGAAAAACCTGGAATAAAATCCTTGTCCCCTTTGATTGGTGGGGACCGGCTCTATTGCTCCCTTCCGGAGCATCTGTTGAACTTCGAGCCTCAGGAGACGCAGGTTTTTTGATGGAATGGCTGCCGGGGGCCTGGCTGGTGGGACTTCCGTAAACTCCAAAGTATGTCCTCGCTTTATGATGTTGATCACCCAATGGTCCGATGTAATTTTAGACCAATTTTGAAGGTATTTGGTTACCCTGCCTCCAACTGATGATTTCCTGGAGGAGGGAACAGTAGGCAGAGCCAGGAGGCCGCTATTGGCGTTTGGACGTATCCCGTCCTCGTTGAGCCTGTTTGCCTCTGTTGTAGGGCCTAGAGTAATTTGAAGACTGGCCTTGTCTTTGTTGGTATGACTGGCGGTGCTGCTGATAACCAGATCCATTAGAGGAATAGCGTTGCTGCTGGTAAGAACCCCTGTAACTATTTCCTCTGCCTCTTGAGCCCCTAAAGGGGAACTTGCGGTACTGGAGAGTGCCCAAGGACTTGGCTGTCTCCGTGTCCTTCTTAATCTCTTGGAGAGTGTCATCTATTAATTTGCCAAACAACGCCTCTCCATCGAAGGGAAGATCCAGGACCTTGTTCTGTATTTCTGGTCGAAACCAGGTAGCCTTCAACCACCCCTGGCGACGGAGGACTTCCGCTCCAGCCAAAGTACGAAAAGCCGTTGTCGCGATGTCCATGGCGCAGTCTATTATCTCCATGGAAGTTGCCTCCCCTTCCTGCAAAATTTTCTTTGCCTCCACTGTGGATTCCGGAGGAAGCTGTTCCAGGAACGGGGCTAGATCACACCAGAGCTGGTGGCTGTATCTCCCCAATATTGCCAGAGCATTGGCAGCCCGCACTAAAAGGCTAGCCATTGACAAGAACCGTTTGCCAGCGTTATCCAGCCTCCGTCCTTCCTTATCCAGAGGAGCCGTCAATGGAGCAGAAGGATTTCGTGATTTCCTCTGCGCCGCCTGCGAAATGACCGAATCTGGCTTAGGGTGACCCGTTAAGGCAGCTGGTCCGTCATCCGGTGCCTTGTACTTTTTATCCAGACGCGGTAGCACAGGGACCACCGTCGCTGGATTCTTCATCGCCTTAACGCCTCCCATAAATGGTCCACAATTGGTATAGACCTTGTCGTTTTTCGGTGCGTTTCTTTAAAATCATAAAGAAAACAATCTGTTGTCTGCGTAGGCATTGCCAACTTGAATCTTCCTGCTGCCCTCTCCATCAACTGGTGAAAACCCCCTATGTCTGCAGGAGGGGAGTCCACCGGGTCCGCAACTGGAGATGCCGGGTCCGGGATGACGTAGTCATTATATTCATCAGTGTAATGGTCTGATTCTTGATGCTCATCCGAGGATTCGTCCACATCCTGGTTATCTGCCGGCCCTGCAGGAGCTTGTGGAACTGAAGGCTGCGGTTGAGGAGATGCCGGAACCGGTATCACCGGAATAGCCGTAGAAGCAGGAACCGTAGGTGTCGCTGG
Organism: Lissotriton helveticus; assembly: GCF_964261635.1. Lineage (NCBI taxonomy): Eukaryota > Metazoa > Chordata > Amphibia > Caudata > Salamandridae > Lissotriton > Lissotriton helveticus. Next base: position 358,327,873 of record NC_136061.1, read on the forward strand.
ACGTTGAACTGGCCCAGCTGCCTTGGATTTGTAGTCCTGCAACATCTTGATTTGTAGTCCTGCAACATCTTATGGAGGTCCTGCAGGAATGAAGTTGGTACTGAAACCATCTCCTGCTCTGTAAACCCCTGTGAGTGGGCCCCTTGACGATGTTCTTCTTCGCCTTGGTCATATGCCTCCTCTGAATCTGTGTCCTGACACTTGACCATAAGTTGAGATGGACTATTTGCATATTAAAAAAGTCCTGGCCATCCTCATCTGACTCCCCCTGTTCAAACAGCAAAGTTGGAGGTAAAGAAGTCACTCTCCCTGGAGATGTAATCTCTGGCGTTATCCTAGTAAGTGAGACTGTCACTCTTCTCTCCGTAGCAATCACCGTCGACGGCTCCGTCGACGATGGTATTACTCTCGTCGACGAGATTGGCGTAGTTGACGTCGTCGGCGATGAAACCGTAGTCCAACCTGCCGTCGACGTCGTCAAAGTTGTCGTCGTCTACGCGCTCGCCGACGAGACTACCGTCGTCGAAATCGTCGGCGTCGTCACCATCGTCGACGGTGATGTCTTCGTCGTCGACGATGTCATTGTACCAGTCGACGAAGCCTTCGTCGACGATGTCGTCGGCATACCTCCTGTCGACATTGAAGAGTAATCCGTCAACGCTTTCGTCTTCGACGACGATGTCTTCGTCGACGACTTTCCGTCGACGAGCCCGTCGACGGGACCAATTTCAATCCCGGTTTCATTTTCTACGTCAACGGGACCCCCGACGACGACGTCTTCGTCGTAGAGGATTTAGAACTCCTCTCTGAAGATTGTGAAGAGGGTTTTTTGAAGGCTGGGTCTGTCTTCTCACCCTTAAAAGCTGCAGATTGTCCTGCCTTCTCCTGTACACCGAGGTGAGGAGATTTTTCCGGACTTAGGCTGTTAGACTCTCTGGGGGTCGTTTTAGAAGCCTTAGAGGGGTGTTCCACAGAGGAAGATGGAGAACCTCTACCCCTTTTCACTGACCTTTTTGAGGACACAGCTGAAGACGACTCCTCACTGTCACAGGAAACTCCATGCTTCCTTTCCTTTTGCCTCTGCAGCCAGGTCAACAGCCTACCAGCACGATCTCGTAGTGTCTTGGTAGAAAGCGTGCGGCAAATCTTGCAGTCTTCTGCCTTATGATCTGGGTACAAACAGTAGATGCAGTCCTTGTGTTTGTCTTCAACAAACAACCTTTTCCTGCCACAGATCGAACAGGGTTTGAAAAGTGGCTCTCTCTCCTTGTCCTCCATCCTGAAGTCAAATTCAAGAGATCCTGAAGAAATTCTGAAGAGAAAAAACTGTAGAAATCCTTTTTAAAGAGTTGAATAGAGCAGAGCTCAATGGAGACTCCCTAGCACAACGTGCGGTAGAAAATCTGAGGCTCTGAGGTTCCTTCTGGAGGGTTCTAAGGGGTGAGGCACGTCTGATTGGCTGACATCTAGAGTTTGGTCTCTTTTACAAAAAGAGGGTGATAGGCTACAAAAGGGAATGAGGCCTAGGCCTTTTTCTTTCTCTTTTATGCCTACTGCTATGTTATTTTTTGTTACCGAGACTCCCATTCCGACGACGGGGAATGATACAAAAGCATGGGAATCTATGAAAGTTCCAATACTGGGGCAACCATAGAAAGCTCTCCAAGTAGTAGCTGAGGAGAGCAGCCTTTAGGCTTATCTTGAAGGAGTGTTAAGCAGCTTGTTTTACCAGTTTAATCATGTAGTGTAGGTTATACGAAAAAGAATCACAGTGTACATATAAAAATATGTCTATTTAGCACACAACACACACTAATATAATAGTATATGTCCCTACCCGGAGAGGTCAACACAAATACACAAAAATACTACAATTACAATCAGGTAAGTAAGCACGAAATACAGTGGTAGCCAGGGGAGACCAATGCGTATACTGAAAAAGCGGAATGCGAACTGCGATCGAAGTCGGGACTTGGACCAGGAGACTCAGAGGAGCTGGGGGTATAAGGAACCACCCAAGTTAAGTACCCAGGAACCCCACTGAAGCTTTGTGCAGTGTGGAAACACAGCTGGTAGCCCAATAGAAGTCAACAAGAAAGCTGTGGTTGCAGTTTTTAATAAGGAGGACCCTTCTCACTGGACTTCAAAGAAACCCCATGGAAGGTAGAAGGTTGGAGAATCACCCCACCCTTGGATACCCCAGGAACCAGGATACCCACACCAGGCAAGCCGGTGCATAGGTGCGATGTGACATCGGAAAATGCCGCAGACCACAATGGAGGACTTTCAAGAAGATGCTGCTGGAGACACTGTGTAAGAATCCGATGGAATCCAAGGGTGGATTCTTGAAGAGAAGAACCTGTAAGCAGAGGGTACAGAGTCTATACCAGAGTCTATGCAACTAGGCAGTGATCAGGACGCACGGAAGAGCAATTCCCACCGATGGACAGATCGGAAGTGTTGACGGTGACCCTGTCGCTTCAGCTGTGAGGACCAGGCGACACTGAGGAAGACCCGGAGGCGTGCACGAGCTGTCCCATGTCGTGTCCTTGCAGGAGTACCAACAAACCTTGGTAGCTGCAACCTGCGTGGAGAACAAATGAGCAACGTTGGCACCAGAAAGGTCCAAGAGACTCACCACAAGCAGGAGAGTCACAGCAGGACCCGAGCAAGCAGGGGAGCCCACTGGAGAAGAATACCCTCAAGAGGACCCACAGGCCAAAGGCACAAGAGTCCCAAGAGGACCTCGAGCAGCTCACCAAGAAGGAAGGCCCACAGTGCAGAGGATGCAGTGAGGACGCTGTACTTGGCAGGTAGAGATGCTGGTAGCTAGAGCTTCTTGCAACCCCTGGAGTGCAGAGCCAATTAGCCTTGGCAACAGCATGTCAACGTGGTTCACAGTGGTTGGTCCTAGCGGTTCCGATGAGGGGCACTGGCCTCAAAACTGCAGAGAGACCGGTCAGGCCTAGAAGGAGTTGCTTGCAGACCACCAGCTGTGTTGCTGAGCCTTTCTAAATCTGTGGGACGTTGCAGTGACTGCAGATGACTCCTTCACTCCAAGGGAGATTACTTCGGGTGTCCTTGATACCCACAGGTTTGTTGATGATCCTGGAAGAAACAGAGGAAGACTTGCAGAACAGCGAGACCAGGAGCAGCAGGAGTCTTCTTAGATGCAGTCCCGGTTTCAGGCAAAGTCCAGCGAAGTCCAAGTGTCCAGATGCTCAAAGAGTGACATGGTTTCAGACTTGAGTCTTGTCTCACGATGAATCTAAGGAACCACTCACAGGTAAGCCCTTACGCACCATATGAAAAGGGTTGGAACGACTCAGGGGTCCCTGATAGAGGAGGGGTTGGACAGAGGGGAGGATACTCTCATGTACTTTGTCCAGTTTTGAGACAGGGCAAGAGCCAAGGGCTTCTTGAATGGTCTCAAACTGGAGTATGCAAACAGGGCACCAAATGTGTCCTTCAAAGCAGTCTGGTGGTGCTGACAAGCGTCCCTACCCTAGCCCAAGGCGCTAATCCTGTCTGGGAGGTGGCCACACCTCCCTGTGACAGGAAACCTATTGTTCTACCTTCCCCTGCTGGAGCTAGTCTCAGCAGCAGGAGAGTAGAATTGGGTCTGTGGTCAGCAGCATAACTAGCTTGCTGTCAGACCCTGAAAGGCGTTTAACTGTAGTACACAGCTAGTTCCCTCCTCCCCCAAGTAAATGGTATCATACTTCCAACAACACTGGAATCGGAGTTGTGGTCTGATTCCAACATGTTTGATACCAAACATGACTGGGTTTGCTTCAGCCCCTCGTTAGTTAGACATAATGACTGATGTACACTCTATGTCTAAAAATGCCTGACTGCACTTACAAAGCCTGTAGAATTGACTCCAGTGTTTGAAGGGGCATACTACGCATGTAGGGGCACCCTCACAAGCACCCTGCTCTCAGGACCGAAGAGCCTGCCATAGGGTGACTTATAGGTTTTAAGTGTAGTGACCCCAGATATAAAGAAAATTCTATCTGTCGTGAGAGGTGCAAGCACCAACTCACACAGGCTGCAATGGCAGTCCTGGAGTCACAACTTAATGGGCTCTCATGGGTGGCACAATACATGCTGAAATCCATGGGAGACACCCGGTGTGCTCTGGGTACCTTGGTATCACATACCAGGGACTTACAAGGGTGCCCCAGTAGCCAATTGTGGATGTACAGAAGTACTTACCATGGTCAATTTAGGGAGAAAGCACAGTGACTGGGGTCCTGATTAGCAGAATCCTTGTCAGACTCGTAAAAAACACACTGACACTAGGCAAAAAGTGGGGGTAACCATACTAGAAGAATCCTACCTTCTCCACCTTGCTCCATATGGTAATTGTGAAATTCCATTAAACAAAATGCCTGTCTACATTGCACATTGTAACAACAATCCAGGTTTAAAGACCTATCGTCTTTAACATATGCTTTACACAATATGTAGAAAAGGTCTTTTGGCTTTGTCATAATGTTTCATAATAAACAGATCAAACCTATGAAATCTGGCATGACTTCTCAATGAACTGATAAAGCCTTTACAATTGGTTTTACATCTTACCCAACACAAACCTTTTCAAGTACACGTAAACTGAAAAAAAATCATGCATACAGTTATGAAATTACAAATATATAGAAAAATACAGCTTGAAAAACAATATAAAGGACCTCTCAACAGAACCTAACAAGAAACATCACATTAAAAACCCCGGTGGTTTGTCAAAGTGGGTGGCCTAAGCCAAAATCCTTGCCAACTATGGTAATCAGTGAGATTACATGTAACAAAATACCTGTCTGTAGCCAGTAACACAGTGTGATAACAACCAACTGTTAAAGATTTACTGGCAGTAAAATAAAAAAAAAAGTAAAAAAAGCTTTTCACAGTTAATGAGCTGGACCAACTGCCTGTGTCGGAACGTTTCATAATCCGCTGCTCGAATGATCTATGGCATCGGACATATCGCTTCCCAGTGCACGAGCCAGGCCTATAGAGTGTCCCCATAACCAACTCAAATCTACAGTTTTAAGAGTAAGCTTTTCCACAAGCTAAGCATCAGACACACCATCATAAAATTAGAAAGATATACAAATATATATATATCTGGCAAGCACAATGCTCTCTTTTTTAATGGGGCCTTACAAGGACCTTCCTTATCCACGGCTTGTCACACTAGGAAAAAACACCGAAAGGAGAAGTTATTTACCTTAGGTAATGCTTCATCAGGTAGACACAGGATCTAGCTGCAGATTCAGTATTTTAGAATTTTTCCCAGGGACCAGACTGGATCAGGAAATATTTGTCAGCACCTGTGCAAAAAGGTAGAGGGGTTTCAGGCGACTCCATAGCGAAGTCATCCTCCGGATGGGATGTCGAATGAGTCCATCTAAGCCCTCTGAAGCGCTAAAATCAGTTTCTTCTGTGACTATTTTTCGCGGCCACAACGCATAGCCAGTATAGAACTGCCTATGGAAACAGTGTGACAAAAAAGAGACATCTTTGGGTCAAATAATTACAAAGTCCTATAGTAGGGCATCAGAATGCCACAACAGGGATCTTGTAGGTAACAGGACTTACAGTTCGCAGAGCGGGGAGGATGGGTGGTATGTTAAGGAATCTGCAGCTAGATCCTGTCCCTACCAGATAAGGCGATACCAAAGGTGATAACTTATTCATTAGATAGAGACAACTAGCCGCAGGCTCCTAATCGAAGAATTAAGATACCCAAGCAACACCATCCTTGGTGGTGGGCCTGTGAAATGAACTGAGAAAAAAACAGATCCCTGAATAGGACTAGCTTGTCCACAAAGAAATAGAATAAGTCCACATGAGAAACAAATTGACAACATTCCCACAGCAGAAGGATAAGGAAGTGTTGTGGAAAAACAATAACACAATGTAGTCCTACCAAAGAACATCAACCCATGACTGGAAAAGGGTAAAGGACCAAGGAGTTCAGCTCATACCACTCAATTAGAGCCCCAGAGTCTTGTCGTGAAAATTAAAATGTGGTATAACTGAACTATGTGATACAGGGGAAAGGGAATGTCATAGTACATCTACACCAGAAGAGAGAGATACATTCTTACAGTGCTGAATAAGAGCTTTGTAAGAAGAAGAACAAGAATGTTTGTGAGAGACCCCTCTCAATGATGAATGAGAGCACTCTAAGAGGAACAAGAACGCTCAGACGGAGAAAAGCTCCTAGAGAAGACAACCCTCCAAAACTATTAAACCAGAACCCCAGAGGACAGAGGAAAAAGAAATGCAAAAACAAAGATCAAGTCAAGGTCGAACTAGAGCCTCAAGAGAAGCACGGAGACAAAAGCAGATACTTACTCCTTACAGAAGTAGTTCAGCACAACCATACTCACAAAAATATAACTGTATACACATTGACACATGTATACACACACACATACATATATATATATATATATATATATATATATATACACACACACACACACACACACACATTATACATGTCTACATGCAAGTTTATCTGAATACACTAACAGTATTATCATCCCCATCGGGGAAGCAAACCACCGGTCACCCCCAGCAATGAGGAGACTGACCAGTGTAGGAACAAGAACCTCCAAAGACTAGAGGTAACCATCGAAAGATATTTATAAATACCAACATATATTGGTAAATGATCAAATATTCGAGAGCCAAAGAGTGAAAATCATAGATATAAACATATTACCGACAATCTGGGAAAGAAGCAACATAATACTGTATAAGAGGACAGAGGGAGTGGAGGAGCACCATCCACCCCAGAAAGATCAATGGCAACCGCCCATGAACCAACACTATTGCCTGAAGAGTGTACCATACGGCAGCCAACAATAAATTAAATGAAAACTGCAGGTGTGAGAACTTCTGCTATAAAGGGATGATGATGACCAACACCATGGTCCATCCAAAGATATAGTCGCAATAGACGCCACTCACATAAGCCCTCAAGAGACAACAAATTCCATCCAACCGGCAGAGATATCAGGCAGCAAGACCTGACTGACATCCCCTAAAAAAAGATGGTATCACAGCTGTGCAGGGATCAAGCCCCATGAAATGAAAAAGTCGAAACAATAAACGGTCATGCATACAAGCACAACAGGAACTGAGGTCATTAAGAAACGTCTCTACAGGAGACAGAATGTATTCATTACTAAAAAGGGGAATAGAGGCCCACGTTCTCCAAAGGCAGTCAGAAGAGAAAATTCCTCCAAGCAGACTACATTCACCAATAAAAAGGAAATGTTACAATGGACCTTTGAAAAATAGAATCCTTATCACCTCCAGAAGGAAGGAAAGAACCTTTACAAAAATGGTGGAAAGGGAGACCTAGCATTCTTATAAAGCAGTTCTCTAAGAGACGGAATTACATCGTCAAAGGGTCACACGATCCAGAAGGAAACCCTTAGATGAACATTTTTAGCCACAACGCAGACAAAAACGAGGAGTGAGATGGCGACATCCGAAGATCAATGGTAAGAAAATGCCATAGCTGTAATGGACAAATTACTTACCTTCAGTAACTCCTATCAGGTGGAGATATAGTCAAGCCACTGATTACTTACCTTAGAATTCTCCACAAGCACCAGACTGGATCCAAATAGTTTTTTCCATCAGAACCTATGCGTGTTAGTTGAAGGCGTTGTACGTCTCTATAGCGATGTCATCCACCGGAAGGGCCATCAATGGATTCCATATAAGCCCTTCCCCTACTCGCTGACATCAGTTTCTTCCGTGACTCATTTCCATGCCAAAATGCGTAGCTACCAAAGATACTGGCTAGGGAAACTGTGTGCCAAAAAGATAGATACTTCTTTAAATTAACCACTACAAGTGGTAACATATATATATATATAATGAATCAACCACCAAAAGTAGTAATTTACTATAAAATAATTTCAAGAAACGGATGTTGTAGGTAAGAAGAAAACAGTTTGGAGAACGGGGAGGAACAGTAAGTAATCTGCAGCTAGGTTATGTCTCTACCAGACAAGTTGTTACCGAAGGTAAGTAACTAGTCCATCTGATAAGACACATCTAGCCGCAGATTCTTTACATTAGAATGAGACCCCAAAGTAACACTATCCCTGCGGGGTGTGCCAGTGAACTTGCCTTTACCAAAAAATCTGAATATAGATCTAACTCGAGTAATGACAAACAGAAAGAACCAAAAGAATGCTAAATTAGGTGAGAATAAAAAATGCACCCCACCATATGAACCGTGGAAGAACCACAGATAATAACCGTAAAAATAGACACCGAAAAGCATGGTTAAGCAGAACCCATGGCAATGGAAAACGTCAAAATACACCAATCACTATGATCCTATTTTAAACAGAATAGCTGAAGCCCGTGAAAAACCAGGAAATGTAAGCCGGTACATAGCAGAGCTCCACATACCCACAGCACCTGATCCTATCTGGGGTGAAAACACCAAGAAGAAACCTCAAACACATGTTCAATTAAGGAAGCACGAGGCATGATTCCACTACAAACCCAAAATGACCAAACAAAAACGACTCCTGTCCTAGAAGAACTCCAGGCAGTGGAACCCCGCAAGAAACACCCCACAGGGAGGTGGAGAATAAAAGGAGACATGGAGGCCATGTTACAGAAAAGAAATATATAAATACAAATATTGAGAAACAGATAAAATATAGCGAAGAACATAAGTTACTTACTTGTAAACTGTGGTTCTCCAGTACTGGTATCTTTCGTTGATTTGCATGCTTGAATCATTCCCCGTCGTCGAAGTGGGAGTCCCACGGTACACAGAATAGCAATATATCCATAGTATAATAATAGCAAAGCTAAAAAATATATAGGAAGTAAAGGAACACAGAATTCAATAGGAAAAAACCTATCACTTTAATAACTTGTCCAAGTCATTAGATGAAGTCCAAATTCCAGCCAATCAGGCGACAGCACCCTCTAGAACCTTCTCACCAGAGGCTTGAAACGCTCAGATTTTTGAGCACGAGTGTCAAGTAGATGAAGAGAGCCTGAGGGGTGGTGGGTGGGTCGCATGTGAATCTATGAAAGATACTAATACTGGAGAACCACAGTTTACAGGTAAGTAACTTATGTTCTTCTCCAGTATTGGGGTATTTTTCATAGATTCACATGCTTGAATCAGAGTAGATAGCAGTAATTCCAGAATTGTACATTATAAACGATAAGTCAATTGTAACCGATATATATATATATACACACACATAAATCTACATTACGTACAGGGGGAGGGAAGAGAACAGAGGCTCACCTTACTTAAAAAGGTTACGTAGCACTGCTTGCCCCACTGCTGTGTCAGCACTGTCGGCAACTTCCAGACAGTAGTGTTTGGAAAAGGTGTGTCTGCTGGACCATGTTGCAGCTCTACAAATCTGGTACAGAAGCACTACAGCAAAGAGAGCCGTAGAAGAGAAGACCGCTCTAGTAGAGTGAGCTTGAAACGTTGTTTGAAGTGTCTTGCCAGCTTGCTGATGGCAAAAGGAAATTGTACTAGATATCCAACGTGCATTAGTCTGTTTAGTTACTGGATGTCCTTTACGCATCCTGCATTGGCTATAAAAAGTTGATCAGTTTTACAGACACATGCTGTTTTTTGCAGATAAAAATTTAAACACCTTTTAACATCTAAAGAGTGTAAAGTCTTTTCCGCAGGCGACTGGATTAGGGAAAAAAGTCTTTAAAATGACCAGCTCATTTAAGTGGAAATCAGAAGGTACTTTTGGGATAAAGGGCGAGTTAGTGCGGAGCACCACAGAGTCTTTGGTGAATTGAAGAAAAGGCGGTTTAATAGTAAAAGACTGTATGCCGCTGACTCGCCGAGCAGAAGTAAGGGCTAAAAGCAATGAAATCTTCCAAGAGATGAATTTGAGATCAGCCCTATGAATGGGTTCAAATGGGGACTTCATGAGTTGTGCCAACACAATGTTCAGATGCGGAGGCGGATGATGAATTGGCAGAAAAATCTGAAATAAACCTTTGAAAAATTGTTGTATTATTCTTGCACAATAAAGGGAGTTGTAACCATCCTGCCGAAATCTGGAAAATGCGGCCAGAAAACCTTAAGGGTAGAGTGAGAGAGCCCAGATTTCGCTAATTGTAAGAAAAAAGGCAAAAGTTGCTCTGGCGTAGAATGAACATTGTGAACATTTGAAGCTTCACACCAAAGACAACAATGTTTCCACTTGAGTTTGTAGGTTTTGATAGTGGAGGGTGCTCTGGCGTTAGCAAGGACCTCTCTGCAGTCCGAAGGGATAACTGAGATTGGCAAACTCATAGTATTTAGGCGCCAGGCTGCCAATCGCAGAGATGTTGGATCCGGATGGTAGACCTGTCCTGGGTTCGTAGTAAGAATTATTTATTTATTATTTATTTTGAGAATTTGTAAAGCGCGACTGACACCTTGCAGGCTTCCTGGCGCTGGAAATTACTCTGTTAACGGTAAACCGGAAGAACAGTCGGACGGGCAATTTATTTGGGGAAGAGCCAGGTCTTAATACGTCTCCTGAAGGGAAGTAGCAGTGATATCTGACGTATGTCAGTGGGCAGGCTGTTCCACAGCTTGGCCGCTGCTACACTGAATGATCTGCCCCCTGTTCTAGTTCTGTTAAATCTGGGTACTTTTACCAGACAGGCAGAAGATGAACGTAAATCTCTGGCAGGAGTGTACCACCGGAACAGGGCTTGCAGAGGTTTAGGTCCAAGTCCGTGCAGCGCCTTAAAGACAATGCAGAGGGATTTGAAGGCCACTCTTTGTTTTAGGGGTAGCCAATGCAGCTCAGCCAGAGCTGCTGTGGCTGAGGCCCTCCTCGTCCAGCCAAGAGCCAGCTTGGCGGCGGCAGATTGAATTCGCTGTAGTCGGTCCAGCATCGTGACTGGAGACTCCAGGAGCAGGGCGTTGCAATAGTCAAGGCGACTGAGTATCGTGCACCTGACTATCGACGCCCTGGCTTGTGCCGGGAGAAGAGGCATGATTTTCCGCAGTGATCGAAGCAGGGCAGTGCAAATCCCCACGGTTTTCGCCACCTGGGTTTCCATACTTAGTTTGTTGTTCAGCATGGCTCCCAGGTTGCGCACCGAAGGAACTGGCAGAGGTTTGTCTCTGAACTCCGGGGGCCAGAATTCGTTCGGAAACTGACGGGGTATCTTAGTGCCTGAGCAGAACAGGACCTCCGTTTTCGCGGAGTTGAACTGGAGGGAATTACTGTGTAGCCATCCAGCCGTCTCTCTTAGGCAGTCGTGGAAGGTAGAGAAAGGAATGGCATCTTCACCTTCCCACGAGAGAATAAGCTGTGTATCATCCGCGTAATTTATTGTTTTGACCCCAAAGGATTGGATCAATTTGATTAGCGGAATGAGATACACATTAAAAAGGATGGGGCTGATGGAGGAGCCCTGAGGGACTCCCTGGGGCACTGTTGCAAAGGCGGATTGAAACGGGGGAAGAGAGACAGCCTGTCTTCTGTCTGGAAGATCTGGAATTGGACGAAGCACAATTGGATCACACTCTGACAGAAGGATTATCTCTGTAAACCAGATCTAGCGAGGCCATCTGGGGGCTATGAGAAGAATGCGGCAGGGATCTCTCCGCATTTTCCGTAGCACCCTTGGGACTAGAGGAATCGGTGGAAAAGCATAGGCATACATTTTTGAACAGTTCATCAATAAAGCATTCCTGTACGACCCTGGTTGGGGAAGCCGGCTTGCGTAGAATGGGCATTTGTGGTTCAGGTTGATCGCAAATAAATCCAGATTGCGGCGTCCGCAAAGCTGAAAGATGCGGTCCGGCGTTGGCTGATGAAGTTCCCACTCATGGGTGGACGAGATCGACCTGCTCAGGGAGTTCGCTAGAATGTTGGACACTCCCAGAACATGAACTGCCGTTAAAGTTATTTGATGCTGAATCGCCCAATGTCAAATTTACTGAGCTGGGAGGGATAGCAAGGTGGACCTCGTGCCCTCTTGTTTGTTTACATAATGTATGCATGTTGTCATCCGTCCGGATCAACACTGAAGCTCCGTGAATGAGGGTGCAAAAGGATTTCAGCGCCAGGAATATCGCCAGCAACTCCATGATGTTTGTGTGCCAAGTTCGTTTCTACGTGTCCCATTTTCCCTGGACTGTGAGGCCCTGAAGATGCACCCCCCCCACTCCTCAAGAGAGGCGTCTGTCGTGAGGATGAAGTTTGGAGCATCCGATACGAACGAGTGGCATGCTGAGTTGTTTGGTATGCGAGTCCACCATAACAACGCTCTTTGTATCCGAGATGTGATGTTGACGACATCGTCAAAGGACCCTGAGACCTGTTGCCATTGTTTGCAGAGTTCCTCCTGTAAGATTCTCATTTTGAGGCGACAGTTGGGAATTATGGGAATGCAGGAAGAAAGTATCCCCAGAAGCGATTTGAACTGTCGAACAGAAACAGACTTTATTGTGAGGAGGAGAGCTGGCAGTTTGCAAATTTGTTGTTTTATTTTGTTTGATACAAATGCCCTTGCTTGCTGGGTGTTTACGATGGCTAACAAGAAAGTCCGCACTTGAGAGGGGGTGAAGTGAGATTTCTCCAGATTTATGTAGAGGTACAGTAACTGAAACAGAGACTGGCATATTAGAGTATGTCTGGTTGCTACTGTGAACGACTGCGCCTTTATAAGGCAGTCGTCGAGATAGGGAAGTATTTGGACACCAGCTTGACGAAGGTGTGCTGCCACAGGTTGCAAGACCTTGGTGAACACTCGGGGTACAGAGCGGAAGACAAAGGGAAGGACCTTGAATTGGAAGTCTCTGCCAGCCACTCTGAAGCGCAGGAATTTCCTGTGTCTGGGTAGGATAGGGACATGAAAATAGGCATCTTGAAGGTCCAGTATTGTCATGTAATCCCCTTGAGACAGTAATTGAAGCACTTCTTGGAGAGACAACATCTGGTAGGTTTGTTTCCTGAGGAATTTGTTGAGGGAAGGAAGGTCCAGAATGGGGCGCCAATCCCCGATTTTTTCTTTATGAGGAAGAATCTTGAATAGAAGATTGCACCCCTTCCTAGGGTTGGTACAACTTCAATCGCTCCTTTCTTTAACATTACCTTGATTTGGCATAAAAGTTCTTTCAGCTGGGCAGAAAGAGGACCTCTGTGAGGAGAATTTGGGGGACATTTTACAAATTCTAGAGTGTGTCCTCTGGATACTATGTACAAAACCCATCGATCTGTAGTAACGGCAGTTTGAGAAGAAATGGGAGATTCGCCCTCCAACCTTGGCTGAATTGATGGGTAGAGTGGTTGGCAGATGGCAGCTGTTACTGCTTTTTTGAGGAATCTCTGCAGGAGGATTTCCCTCTGTATTGTTTATAAGAGGCAGCCTGCGGTTGACGAAAAGACTGCTGTTGCTGGGAGGAGGAGTAACGCTGTTGACCCCGATAGGATGGTACTGCTGGTATTGATTGTAGCCTCCACGAAAAGAATAGGAGGCACCACGATCCCTTGCACAACAAAAAGGCTGCTTTTTAAATTGTAGAGTGCCAAGAGCACTAGCGGTGTCAGTATCCTTTTTAATCGCCTGGAGGGCGTCGTCAATGTGCTGCCCGAAAAGTGATTCGCCATCATAAGGCATGTCGATGATTTTAGTCTATACTTCCTGCCAAAACAAAGTAGCTTTTAACCAGCCCTGACGTCGGAGGAATGCCGCCCCTGTTAGTTGGCGAAAGACCATGGAAGAGACGTCCGCTGCACAGTCAATGATCTCGGCAGAGATCCATTCCCCTTCTTGTAGAATCTTTAAAGCTTCCGCTTTAGAGGCCTCAGGAAACATGTTGATAAAGGGGGAAATGTCCGACCACATTTGCCTGTTATAGCGGCCAAGGATAGCAAGAGAATTTGCCGCCCGGACAGTAGTTGTCGCCATAGTGGAAAATGTCTTCCCAATGGAGCCAAGGCATCTGCCCTCTCGATCAGAAGGAGCAGAGAATGGAGACGAGGGGTTCCTGGCACGACGTTGTGCCACCTGAGAAATAACCGAGTCCGGCTTTGGATGACCAATAAGACAGGCTGGTGAATTGTCCGGGGCCTTGTATTTCTTATCCAGGCGTGGCAGGACCACAGGAATGGAGGCAGGGGTCTTCAGGACCTTCAAACCGTCCTGGCAGATGAAGTCGATTATCAGTATTTATGTGGTTGATCTGTGAAATCATATAGTAAACAGTCTTCGTCCTTGGTGACCATAGGAAGAAGGAATCTCTTGGCCACTCTGTCCATGATAACATGAAATCCACCTATATCAACTGGTGGAGAGTCAACAGGAGTTGCAGTGGTAGGCGATGGAGTTTGGATCTGATAATTGTCCCACTCGTTAAGTAAGGATTTATCATCTAACTCTCCTTCTCTGTCATCGTCAGTGGCATTTGTGTCTTCTATGTTGTGAGATCTTGATGTCATCGGAGAAACTGGAGGGGGCGGCCCAATGATCTATGGAGGAACAGGCGTTTGAGGAACCGATGAGGCTGTTTCAGAGGGAAGAAAACGGCTGTAGTAATCATCAAGCATATGTTGCAAATTGGAAATGAGTGACATGGGCATTTGTGCAGTCGGAGTTTCAAGTGGTGGTTAAATATTAAGCTCTGAGTAATAATCATACTCTTGGTCATCCTCTATATCCTGGCACTTAATGAGAAGCTCTAACGAACTACGAGCAGCCCGGAACCTGTCTTCCTCTTCTGAGTCCTCCTCATCAGCCCCATAATCAAACAGTTCCACTGGAAGATAAGGAGATGCTTGAACTGGTAATAAAAGGTTCATGGAAGACTGTCTACGCTGAAGCAAGGGAACATTTTTAAGTTCTGAAGGTGGCAAAAGAGCTGCTGAAGGCTTCAAAGTGACTATAGGCATCAGTCCTGGAGGTGGAACCAAAGACTCCGCCGACGAAGATGCAGCCATCGACAAGATACACATTAGTAGCTCTGCAAAGGTTTCAGTGCTGTCAACGAGGCAACCGTCGACGAGGCAACCGTTGGCGAGGTAACCGCCACGAGACAACCGTTGACGAGGCTACCGTTGACAAGGCTGCCGCCGCCGAGGCTGCCGTCAACGAGACAGGTTGATACTTGTAGGCCGTCCAAATTTTGCAGATAATACTTGGTACTCATGTTATCTGTTTTGATTTGGACTACTTCCCCATCAGGTGAGGAAGAAAAGCTTTGATTGCTAGATGAACAGCTAGCAGCTCTAGGTGACTGATATGTAGAAGAGATGGACTGTGTATCCAATGCCCATGTACAGTTATTTGTTGTAAGTGTGCTCCCCGCACAGTCATTGATGCGTCCGTTGTTATGGTTG
This sequence comes from Lissotriton helveticus, assembly GCF_964261635.1. Classification (NCBI taxonomy): domain Eukaryota; kingdom Metazoa; phylum Chordata; class Amphibia; order Caudata; family Salamandridae; genus Lissotriton; species Lissotriton helveticus. The sequence goes on from NC_136061.1 coordinate 358,343,253, forward strand.
TGTCACTTGTGTGTAGAATTGTGTCTATAAACGGCTGTCTCAGTAATAGATTTTTGGCGTTCTACGACATTGCAGAGATGGCAAGCTTGAGAGCTGATCAACACTAGATCCTCTGCTTGAGACCATTGTTGCTTTAAACATTGTTGTAGCGGGCGCATATTGAGTCTGGCATGAGGTACTATGGCTATACATGGTCCCATGGTTCTTAGGAGACACAACTGTTCTTACTGATAAGTAAATCTGAGGTTGAAACTGTGGCATTAATAGTTGTTGAAAATCTGTATTCTGGCTGTATTTGAGTAGGCTACTCATGATTGACAATTTAGTATGGCTCCCAAGTAAAGCTGCATCTGAAGTGGATACGGGTGTGACTTTACTGCATTTATTGTAAACCCTAGTTGAGCAGTAAATGTGTTGTTTGTGTGTGTTGCAGACATGTGTTGCTTTTGATAAGCTAGTCGTCTAGATACGGAAAGACGTGTACGTTTTGCCTTTGCAAGTAGTTCTCTACTACTGCTAGACATTTGGTAAACACACTGGCTGTTGTCGTGACCCCGAAATGAAGCACTTTGAATTGAAAGTGTTGTCTGTGGCCAGAGATGCCAATTGGGTTTGTTTTTAGGTATGGAACACAGGCCCTAGGAACCTGGTTGGCAGGGACCCATGGCACACCAAGGAAAAGTGCATCAGATATCAGGCAAAAAGTGGGTGGGTTACTATAACAGAAACCCATTTCCCTACACCGGCCTCCTCCTGTTAGCTTCGGTATGGCTGTTCAGTCCTTCTTCTGGTTTCTTGTCTGAGGAAGCAAGGTTGAGGGGTGCCCCTAAATACTAGATTTAGGGGAGTTACAGGTAGGTTAAAGGTTGGGACCAATGAGCCACTTACCTGGGATGGGTACACCCCCTATTATGCCACCCTTTAGTGGGAGGGGGTATAAGCCTTTCCCGGGTTGGCTGGATCCCCCCCATCTGCAAGATGGCAGGGACAGAGTTGTGCTTCACCTCGCCTCCCCCACCTGAAGGGTGGAGTTGGCAGAGGTGGGCACACCTCTCTTCCGCACTTGTTTTGCCCACCGGTTCACCCTTCCAACGTGGGGGTCAGAACCAGTGGGAACTAGTTGCTGAAAGCAGCAAGTGGCCTGGGGAAGCTCACAAAGGCGGTAAGCCTTTGAAGCTTCCCCTTCGTGGACCCTGCCCATCCTGGGAGTGAGGCTTAGCACCTCGTCCCAGGATGTGCATTGTTTCAGGCTCTCAACCCAGGGGTCCCAGAAACAGGTCTGGTGGTGGCAGCTGAAAGCAGCCACTCAGCCTGGACACTCGTGGTAGGTTGTTTTTCAGGAGGCATCTCGAAAATGCCTTCTGTGTGCATTTTTCATTAAACCCACACTGGCATCAGTATGGGTTTAATGTGCTGAGAAGTATGATATAAAACTTCTCAGTTTTCAGTGCAGCCATTATGGTGCTGGGGAATTCGTAATGACAAACTCCCAGCACCATATACTCTTAATGGCAGCACTGCACTTACAATGTCTAAGAATGGACTTAGACACTGTAGGGGCACAGGGCTCATGCATCTGTACCCTTACCACTGGTATAGGGCACCCAGCTAGAAGGGTGACTGATCTATGCCAGGTCCGTGGGTTGTAGTCATGGCACACAGGGATTTGTGCCAAGTCGACTCTTCACTTTGTTCTGCACTACAACACGCAGCCTGCAAAGGCAGTGTGTGAGTGTAAAGGTACAGGACCGCTAAGGGTAGCACAATAAGTGCTGCAGCCCTTAGAGGCCTTCCCTGGTCACAGTGCCCTGGGTACCTATGGTACCATTTACCAGGGGCTGAACTGTGGCCAGAGATGCCAATTGTGTTTTGTTTTCAAAGCAGTTTTAGGGAAAGAACATAGGCCCTGGGTACCTGATAGGCTGGAGTCCAGGGCACACTGAGTCAAAGCAGTTCAGCAAAAAGTGGGGGCTACCATGCAGAAAGAGGGCACTTTCTCACACCTCTCTGCTTGCAGGTACTTCTCGACTTGAATCCACCTTTGTGTTCCAACGGACACTTTCACCTTCTCCAGTAGCGGCATCTTCCTGAAGTTCTCCATTAAGTTTGACGCCGGTTTCCGATGCCACTTCACACCTATGCACCCAGCTTACCTGGTGTATGTATCCTGGTTCCTACGGTATCCACCGGTGTGATGGCTTTCCAACTTCTGTCTACCACCGGGATTCTTTAGGGTCCATTGGAAAGGGTCCTTTTTCTCCAAAATTGCAATTGCGACTTACCCATTGACCTGGATTGAGCCCGCGGTCGTGTTCCCACTCTGCACACAACCTCCGTGGGGTTCCTGGTTACTTACCATGGGTGGTTCCATGGATCTCCAGCACTTCTACGTCTTCTGGGTATAGTCTTGACTCGAGTCGTGGCTCGCATACCATTATTTTAGTATGTGGTTTGGTCTTCAACTAGTGACCACTGTGTATTCGTGCTACTTCCCGGTTTCTATTCAAAAGTATTGTGTGCATTGTGTGCATATCCGTCTAGGAGATATCTGTATGTGTGAGTGGGTGTCTTATAATAAATACATATTTTTTAAAATACACGGTGTGGTTCTTTTTCACTTAAACTATACCTATAGGATTATTTTCTGGTAAAACAAGCTGCTTTACACTCCTCCTTGACTAAGCCTGAATGCTGCTATCCACAGCACCAGCTTAGAGAGCCTTCCAAGGTTGACTAAGACCACTAAAATCACCATAAGGGTTGTGTGGATTAGTGCAGGGTGCCCACTTACATAAGTGAACGGGTACATACAAAAGTAGGGGTCTTGCCCACATCACCCTCATATACCGGAGCAAGAGAAAATCAACGATGTATTTCCAAAGAAAGAAGATATAGAGGGACCAATCAAACATTTATTTTCATTCAGAGTACAATTAATTACCCTGATGTCCCAATTCCTATTTATAGCAACTTAATTTCCACAATTCAAACTTATATGCGTGTCAAATGACAGGGCGAAACACAATTTGATCAAACTTACATAAGTGTGCACCATATACTAAGCCAGCTTCTCACACCACGTCATCAGAAGCTTCTTCCGTTGCTCTCGCAATGCCTTTGGCTTCATTTGTTGAAAGGCGTAGCACTCCTCGTAGTCGTGGTGCTCGCTCAAGGACCACATACAGAAAGAATGAGGGTCTGTGCCCGCCATCTGTCTGGCACAAGACTCACAAGGTTTAAAATCCAAAGGCATAGAAAAAGGCCACAATGTTCCAGATGAAATAGAACGTCCAATAAGTCCAAAAGGCAGCCAGAGGAACTGAATCCATGGATCCGCTTTGTAGCCCAGAAAAGAAGAAACTGATGTCAGAGCGTCTGGGATAGGCTTATATAGACTCCGTCGATGTCACATCGGGTAGACGTTGTCGCTACGGAGTCGCACAACGCCCTCAACCGACGCCCTGAGGTTCTGCTGGAAAAACTTTCTGGATCCAGTCTGGCAACTGGGGAGAATTCTACGGTAAGGAATCTGCAGCTAGATGTCTCTGTCAGATCAGAATTGGTAAATAAATATTGCTTGTATAAAGAAAGGGAAATAAAAAATTCCATATATGACATGAAATAATATCTTGTCCGGGATGGAGCAGAAAAAAGAAGCATGGACAGTGGCACAAAACCTTGGTCACCTCGCGACAGTGTTGGGATCTGAAACACTGCATTAGATGGGTCTTGAAAACTAACACTCAGAGACAGAATCAAGACCAATTAGGTTAAGTATAAAATAGGTAGACTTATGATTTATTTCTAGCACCAAGCAGGACTTTGCACAGGTAGGCAAAATGTACTTTCAATTATAAAACATTACAAGAAAATGTAGTTGGGAATGCATTTGCCATCGTTACAGGTTTGTATTTGATTTTAAAACAGTGTAAATTACATAGAAATTACTTTTGAATTACATCGACTACTCGGGGTAATATACCTAGATATCACACAGTGGATCCGACAATACAAAGTTAAGTAAGATGTTTTCAGTTTAAAACCCAGTTACTTTTCTTCCATGCAAAAACAGTTCAACACTTAGAACATTTTAGGAAGAAAAGTTCGTAACATTGGTTCCTATGGGGAAAAGAAGGTTAGCGATTGGCAGGTGAGTAAACGACCGGCAAGAATAACTTTTGGGGGGTTAGAGTTAAGGCTCTCAAGGTTCAGTTAGGCACTCAAATTGCACCAGCAGCAGCACCGGGGCAGCTGGGTGCAGAGAACAGGAGCCCATATTAGCCAAAGGGGCTAAGGGGGCCTTTGGTAAGGGGCTGCTGATGACCAGGCCACTCTGATGTGGGAGCAAAGCTCTGGGGTTAGGTTCAGCTCTGCAGGGGTCAACAATCAGCACAAGTGTAGCACCACCAGCGGCACAGAGGTGGCCAGATGTAGAGTGCCAGGACGACGTTGGGACTGGAAGTTTTGGAGAGAGACCACTGCCTGTTTCAGGCCAGTAACCCCTCCACAATCTAATGTTACCATAGCCAGGGTATGGACAACAGTGTCATTATCTGTATTGGTTACTGGGAAAGATTTACTAGCTAGGAATTGTCCTGGGGAAACCAGTGATTCTCTCACCATAGTGAAACTGGCTCTTGCATCCCTCAGGGATTCTACACTGGTTTCACTGATCTTGGGGTGCTGCAGGTACTTATTTAACTTTGTGGGCCATTCAGTTAGGATTGCCATATTTACCCCACCCATGGAAACTAGTGTAGCTACTGTGTGTACTCTGGTTTACTCAGGACACACCATTGATCCCTTTTCGAGATTTTCCATTTCAGGTTTAGCTGGAGGGGGACTAGGGTCTTGCTAGTTGGGATAGGCAGGATCACTAGTTCAGTGTCCTTTCTGGTTACAGGATCAAAGTTTTCCTCCTTTTACCCACCAGTGGGCTCAGAAGAATTCTTCGGCCCACTGCCTGGACAGGCTTTTGGGGCCTTTAGAAGACTCCCGTGTTTTGTCTTTGGGCTTCTCACCCTCCTTCCCCTGGGGAGGCCTCCGAACACCTTTCTTTTGGTCATGCCCAGTGGGTGTTGTGGTCACTTTTGTCTTGACACAATGGTCTGTCTTCTTTCCCAATTCTTGGGTGAAATTGGACCTAGGTCTACCAGATACTGTGCAACTTTGCATTGATGCAGTTACTCAAAATGTGTTCCTTCATAAACAAATGATAAAGTCCCTCACAATCCTGCACTTTACTTCCAGTCAACCAGCCACCTAGTGTTTTACTGAGTAGTCTACAAATACCACCCAGGACTGACTCTGGGATTTCTGTGCCCCCTGAATTTAATTATGCACTCCTCGGTAGAGTTCAAATCCCTCAATCAGGGTACCCTTAATGAGTTTATTAGACTCCACTTCTGCCCTAGTGTCAGGAGTCTGTTCTGAAACATACCAGTGATCCGTCCCCAAAGGAGTTCCACAAGTGATTCTTCCTCACTTGCCTGGCCACACAAGCCCTCTCAAATTTTGTGAACCATTTGGTGATATCATCACCATCCTCAAATTTAGGGTCAATCCCTTTGGGGATTTTAGGGTCATAAGACCCTTCCTTCTCTCTGTTCTTTAAAATGCTGCTCTTTTTCTCTCGAGAGCGAGGAGCCTAGTCTCTAGCTCTAGTCTTTTGGCCATCCTTGCTAAAAGGAGGTCCTTATCAATGAAGCTGCCCTCACTGTCTAGTATAAAGCCAGCACTACCTCCTTATGATCTAGACCCTGTACTCCTTTGCTTGGAGAGAGAGGGATCAAAGGTCCCATCCTCCCTAAGTAGTTGAGGAGGTTGGTTTAGGACCTCATCATCCTCGGTACTTACCCCACTGACCTTGAGATTTTCTCATTCAGTAGAGGGGTGGTCCCTTGCATGCCCTGCCAGAAACTCCAGAAGTTGTAACCTGGTAGGGTGGGTCCCAGTTCTTGATTTGTTAGCTTTGTAGAGAAGCCTTAACCCTCTAACCTCTAGGCTGGATTAAGGGGTGAAGTTGAGCTCCTCATCCATCTTCTCTGCAATTGTTACAGGTTTGTAGTTATCACATCGTGGATCATCCAATACATTGATTCAAATGGGGGAAAGGAGGTTTGCGATTGGCAGGTAAGCAAACGACCTGCAAGATTCGTTTTTGAGGGTTAGAACCAAGGTTCTCCAGAGTTCAGTTTAACACTCAAATTGCACCACCAGCGGCACTGTGGAAGGTGGGTACAGATTGCAGGGGGCCAATGTTAAACAATAGGGCCTTAGGTCAGGGGCTGCTGACGAGCGGGCCACTCGGGTGTGGAAGCAAAGCTCCTAATGTTAGGATCAGCGCTGCAGGAGTCAACAATCAGCGCAAGAGCTGTACCACCAGAGGCACAGAGGCAGATGGATGCAGAGTGCAAAGACTTCGTCGGGAGCCTTGTGGTTTGCAATTGATATATCTGGTTCGAAGAAAAGGCTGCAGGCTGGGGCAGGGAGGCTTTCTGAAGGCGACCAAAGGCAGGAGAGGTAAGTTGGGTTCTGGGGGGAAGCGTGGACGCCGTTGGTTGGCCATCCAAGCCTGTGGGGCGTCAGGTGCTGGGGTGTTTTTAGGTGTTGGATCTTCTTACCAGTTGCGGTAGGGGGGACCCTTCAGGTTGATGCTGCAAGCGTCTTCTTTAAGCTTTAGGTAGGTCAGGGATCGCTAGATCCCAGGTCAGGGCCGCAGGGGAGACCTCCTCGGAGTGTTGGACCACCCGAACTCCGAGTAGGAGAAGTTCTGGGAACCAATATTGACATGGCCATGATGGGGCTATTAGGACCATCCGACAGGGTTCTGCCTTGCTCTTCAGGAGTAGTCTTGGCAGGAGGGGAATCAGTGGAAAAGCAAAGGCAAAGTTGCCTGAACATGCCATAAAAAACACATTCTGCCAGGATCCCGGCTGGTGATCCCAACCTACAAAGTAATGGCATTTCTTGTTATATAACGTAGCAGAGAGATCCACTGTTTGCCTGCCCCAATGGAGAAAAATGCTTTTGGTTCTCTCCTGATGAAATTCCTGCTCGTGGCAGGACGATTTGAGCCTCCTTAGTGTGTCTGCTGTTGTATTTTGATAGCCCCGAAGATGTTGCGCTTTCAGAGAGATCGCGTTCTGGATCCCCCATTTCCAGATGTACTGAGCCTCCTGAGAGAGGCGGTGAGATCTGGTGCCGCCTTTGCTTGATGACATAATGCATTGCAGTTGTGTTTGTTCTGACCAACACCACATAGTTCCTCATCTTTGGCAGGAATGTATGCAATGCCAATCGCACTACCGTGAGCTCCAGTAAATTGATGTGAAAATGCTGGTGTTGCTTCTGATGACAGCCACTGACCTGGGGGTCTTGTATGAAAGCTCCCCATCCTTTCAGGGAGGCATCAGTGGGGACTATTGCATGGCAAGAAAGGAGAGACCAATCAAAATATTTCAATGCCGGAACCACCAAGAGATGACGTTGACCAAACTTGCCATGATTGTAAATGACGTCTTCGAAAGAACCTACTGCCTGACGCCATTGTAAGTCCAGTTCTACCTGCAATGGGCGCATTCGCAATCGGCAGAAAGGAATAAGAGGGATGCAAGATGACATTGTCCCCAGGATAAACTTGTAGTGCCGTACTGAAAGTGACCTTTATCTTGTGAATGACTGAGCCAGCGATATTAGATTTGCTTGTCTTTCGAGAGAAGGAAATGCCTTGTTTAGTGTGGTGTCCAGTATTACTCCTAAAAGGCAATGTTTGTGGAAGGGTGGTAGGCCGATTTCTCCTCGTTTAGGGTAAGGCTAGCTTGGCTAACAGTCTTGTACATGCCTCCGTGGACGACTGAGCTGCTGACTCCGATGATGCTTTGATCAGCCAATCGTCCAGGTAGGAAAACACTTGTTGTCGTTTCCTTAGGAAGGCTGTCACTGGAACCAAGCATTTGGTGAATATTCTTGGAGCTGATTGCTGGCCAAAAGGCAGCACCCTGAATTAATAATGGCTTCCGGCTTTGGCAAATCAAAGGTAAAGTCTGTGGGAGGGATGAATGGAAACAAGAAAATATGCTTCTTTCAAGTCTAGGGTGTTCATGCGATCCCCTGGGTTTAGAAGTAACAAAATGTCCTGTAGCATTACCATGCAGAAGGGCTGTTTCTGAGGTGGGTGTTGAGTCTCTTCAAATCCAGGATCGGACTCCATGCCTGAAATTTTTCTGTACCAAAAAGAAACAGGAATAGAACCCTTTCCTTGTCTCAGACTTTGGAACCGGTAAGAATTGCTCTCTTTCGGAGTTTCGGAGCATTGCAAGAATTTACAAACGCAGGAGATGTGGGTGTTTATAATATACACATACAAAATTTATGTTTCACCCTACAACCTATTCCTATAGTATCTATACATGTTTGTGTCAAAGTTACCTTTGGTAAGTTATTTAATATGTGGCACATCGTTCTGCTAGCTGTCTTCCAGTGAGGGTTCCACAGGTGGTAACGTGCAGATATTTCCTCTGAATTTGTTCCACTTTCACCGCACCCGCTCCCACTTCTTGGGACACCTTCTATGAACATATACTGCCTTTTCAGCCACCATAGCTCCATCCATATCGTTGCACCATTCCCCGTAAGCCAGAGTATTCTGTGGCCCCCATGTTTGACGATGTTACGTTTGGATATTGTCATGCCTAGTGTTGCCCAATCTTGGGCTGTGTGGGATTGAGGTCTGATGCTTCCCATATGTTCAGGAGACATCGCTTGGGTTCCGGTGGCATCACTGGCGTAACGAAAAGTGAGGGGGCCTCCCTGCATGGTACTTAGAGGGGCCCCCTCCAGGCTCAATCAGGAGCTCTCTGGCCACAGTGCAGTGCCGAGGGGGCCCTTTGGAGCTAGAGGTCCCCCCCGCACCCCAGGGGCTGCGTGGGCCTGTGTTACGCCCCTGGGTGGCACAGCAGCCTCACTAAGGAATATGCTACTTACCAGTATGCATCTGTTCTTGGCATGCAGGGCTGCTGACATTCATATCTGTGCATAGATCGCCGCCTAGTGTTGGGTCTGGATGATTGCACGTTGTTGTCCTGGAAGAGTCTTCGAAGTATCACGAGATACGTGGCTCCTCCCTAGGACTACAGTGCGCATGGGCATCCTCTCCATCCTCAGATTGTTTTTCGCCATTGTGGCAGAGATGGAGTATGGTACAGTAAAGGGTGTCCATGCAAGAAAGTAAGAAATAGATAAAGAATGCTACAGCTGCGACAGGCACCGGGGAGGAGGGTGGGCGATATGAATGTCAGCAGCCCTACATGCCAAGAACAGATGCATACTGGTAAGTAGCATATTCCGTTTGAGGCATGTGGGCTGCTGAATTCATATCTGTGCATAGAATGTATAGCAGTTTCTCCCTTAGCGGTGGCTACCTGTGCCAGCTGCAGCAGTCTGAAAAAGTGTTTTTAGAACAGCCTGTCCTACAGCTGCCTGCTGTTTGGAATTTACATCTACACAATAGTGTTTTGTGAATGTATGTATGGTAGACCATGTGGCTGCTCTACATATTTCCTCTAGAGGAATATTTCCTAGGAAAGCCATGGATGCCCCACATTTGCGTGTAGAATGCGCCCTTGGGGGAACTGTTAAAGTGCGTTTTGCTTTGAGATAACATATTTAGATGCACTTAACTATCCATCTGGCTAACCCAGATTTTGAAATGGGGTTGCCCTTGTGTTGTGGTGAGAAGGCAACAAACAACCGTTTAGTTTTTCGAAAATCGTTAGTTCTATCAATGTAGTATAGGAGTGCTCTTTTGACATCTAGTGTGTGTAGAGCCCTTTCAGGTACTGACTGTGGATTTGGAAAGAACACTGGCAGTTCTATTGTTTAATTGATATGAAACTGGGATACCACCTTGGGCATGAACTTAGGGTTTGTTCTAAGAACTACCCTATTGGCATGCATTTGGATGAATGGCTCTTGAATAGTTAGGGCTTGTAGCTCACTAACTCGTCTAAGTGAAATAATTGCCACTAGGAATGCCACTTTCCATGTTAAAAATTGTAATTCGCAGGAATGCAATGGTTCAAATGGTGGTCCCATTAGTCTGGTTAAAACGACGTTAATGTTCCAGACAGGTGAAGGTGGGTGTCTTGGGGGGATTATTCTTTTGAGTCCCTCCATGAATGCCTTAATCGCAGGCACTCTGAATAGCGAAAGATGCTGCCTGTTTTGAAGATAAGCTGCAATGGCAGCCAAGTGTATTCTTATAGATGAATAAGCTAAATTGCAACGATGTAGGTGCAAAAGATAGCAAATGATATTTTGCGTTGAAGCATCTAGTGGGTTTACGTTATTGTTATTGCAGTAAATGACAAAACGCTTCCATTTTGCGGCATAACAAGCTCTGGTTGTAGGTTTTCTTGCCTCCTTGATAATGTTCATACAGTCAGGAGGTAAGTTCAGGCACCCAAACTCTAAGACTTCAGGAGCCAGATTGCAAGGTTCAGTTGTTGCGGATCTGGGTGTTGTATGTCTCCATGGCCCTGAGTGAGTAGAATGGGTGTTAGCCGCAGTCTTTGATGAGGTACCACGGAAAGTTCTAGGAACGTTGTGTACCATGGTTGCCTGGCCCATGTTGGAGCAACTAGGATTAGTGTCAGTGAATGCTGGCGTAGTTTACGTGCCACTAGCGGTAGTAACGGTGCTGGGGGAAAAGTGTACGCAAATCTGCCTGACCAGTTCATCCATATCGCATTGCCCTGCGACTGCGGATGTGGGAACCTGGCGGCAAAGTACCGGCATTTTGCGTTTTCCTTTGTGACGAACAGGTCTATTTCTGGTTGTCCCCACCGTTGGAAGTATGGTTGGAGCACTGTGGGATGAATCTCCCACTCGTGCAGCTATTGGCTGTGTCTGCTGAGCAGATCCGCTACTTGGTTGTGTTTGCCTGTGAGGTGCTCCACCATGAGAAAAATGTTTCTTTGTATGGCCCACTTCCACATGCTTTGTGCTAGATGTGATAGCTGTGGGGAGTGTGTTCCTCCCTGTTTTTGTATGTAGTACATTGCTGTCATGTTGTCCGTCCGGATCAACACAAATTTGTTAAATAAATGTACTTTGAACGCTTTCATTGCCAGAAAAATTGCCATAATTTCCAGCAAGTTGATGTGCATTTTCTTTTGTTGTGCTGTCCATATGCCCTGTACTGTGTACTGAAGGACATGGGCTCCCCATCCTATGAGAGATGCGTCCGTTGTTAGCACTATTTGTGGTACAGGCTCCTGGAACAGTCGTCCCTTGCAAAGGATTTGTGGGTTCCACCAATGCAGAGAGTTGTATGCACGACTGGTCACCAACACTAGGTCTTTCAAATGCCTTTGAGCCTGGTTCCACTGCCGTGCTAAGCACTCTTGTAGCGGGCGCATGTGTAGTCTGGCGTGAGGGACTATGAAGATGCACGAGGCCATCATGCCTATGAGTTGCATAAACACTCGGGCAGAGAGCGAGTGTTGGGACTTGAACTTTTGGATTAGGAGCTGCATACTGTTTATTCTTGCAGCGTTTGGGTATGCTTTTGCTGTCAAGGTATCCACTGTTGCTCCCAGGTACTGCTGTACATGGGATGGCTGAAGGTGAGATTTATGGTAGTTTAGGGTGAAGCCTAGGCTGTGCAGTAGGTGAATCGTTTTTGACATGTGGCTGGCACACTGCTGGGCTGACTTCGCTTGTATAAGCCAGTCGTCCAGGTATGGATAGACGTGAATCTGTTGTCTCCTTTAGTGTGCAGCTACTGTCGCTAGGCATTTTGTGAACACTCTTGGATCTGTTGTTACTCCAAACGGAAGCACCTTGAATTGGTAGTGTTGATTTAGTAGTGTAAACCTGAGATACTTCCTGTGAGCAGGATGTATCGGGATATGGAAATATGCGTCTTTGAGGTCCAAGGTTGCGAGGAAGTCTCCTTGCCGCAACAGTGGTAACACTTGTTGTAGAGTGAGCATATGAAAATGCTCTGATAAGATGTATTGATTTGGGGCCTCAGGTACAATATTGGTCTGAGAGACCCGTCCTTTTTGGGGATGAGGAAGTATAGCGAATATACTCCTGTACCTTGGTGTTCTAAGGGTACTAGTTCTATGGCCCCTTTTTGCAGCATGGTGATAACTTCTTGTTGCAATAAGTTGAGGTGTTCTGCGGACATAGGCCGGTGTTTTGGAGGTATGTTGGGTGGTGCGGAGGTTAGCTCTAGGCAATAGCCATGTTGGATAATTTGCCTTACCCATTTGTCTGTAGTGATATTTTTTCAGACTGGTAGGAATTGTTGTAAACGTCCCCCGACTGGTGTTATGTGGTCTGGGGGTAGCGCTAAGGAGTCACTGCTTTGTATTAGCAGAGGATCTGGTGGTGTTGTTCCCTCGTCTTCTGCCTTTGGTATTATTTTCGCGGTATCCACCTCTATTGTTTTTACTGTAGGTGGTTTTTGTGTTACCTTTATAGTTTGTGGTCTGCTGAAATGAGATGCCTCTCGCAGCCCCTCTGTATCTTGAGCGACGAAAGGAGCCTCTATGTTGTTGTGACTGTAGGGCTCCCATTGACTTTGCCGTCTCAGTGTCTTTTTTCATTTTGTCCAGTATTGTATCAACATCTGGACCAAACAAGAAGTCAGGATTAACGGGCTGGTTCAACAAAGTGGACTGAACTTCGTTTTTAAAACCAGAAATGCGTAGCCACGCATGTCTCCTGATCATAATACTAGTGTTAATAGATCTGGCAGCTGTATTCGCCATATCTAAGGCACATTTAATGGAAGCGTTTGTGATTAGCTTTCCCTCTTGTATTAGTTGTTCAGCTTGTTCTTTGTAAGCGTCAGGTAGATGCTGCAAAAGCGTCTCTAATGTGTCATAGTGTGCCCTGTCATACCTGGCTAACAGGGCTTGCGTGTTTGATATTCTCCAGTTGTTAGCCGCCTGTGTGGCTACCCTTTTTCCTGAGGCCTCAAAAATCTTCGATTCTTTGTCTGGGGGTGCAGCTTCCCCAGTTGTTTGAGAGTTTGCACGTTTACGTGCATTCGTTACCACCAAAGAATCTAGAGGCAGTTGTCCCTTAATGTATGTGGGGTCTACTGGCGCCGGCCTATATTTCCTTTCTATCCTTGGGTTAATGACCCTAGCCCTAGTGGTATCCTTAAATATGTCCCCCGCATGCTTAAGTACCCCTTTCAACATGGGCAGTGTTTTAACTGTCCTTTCTGATGTTGCAAAAGTGTCAAAGAGGAAATCTTCCTCTACAGGATCTGCATGCATGTCCACATTGTGATGGCTTGCTGCTCTTTCTATTAATGAATTAAAAGCAGCTGTGTCTTCTGTAGGAGAAGGCCTAGCATGGTATGCAGGTGTATCAGGGATGGGTTGCAAATCACCTGGGTGTGTTGGGTCATCCCATGGCTGTGTGTGAATGTCTGGGTCAGCATCCACTGGATAGTTGTATTCCTGATGCACAAGTTACTACTTGTGTAACGATACATCTGTAAGAGACATTAGTTAGTATTAGATTCCTTACCTTAGAATATCCCCAGGCGTCAGACTGGATCCGGAAACTTTTGTGGAGCAGTACCCTTGCGCGTCGGTAGGCGTCGTCTGCGGCTCCGCGTCCGTCGTCGGCGTTGTGGGCGCCGTGATGACGTCGGAGTACTTAGACGCCGCCTCCGCGTGCTGAAGTCAGTTCTTAGCCACAGTTTTTACGCGCCAGAAACGCAGAGCCATGTTAAAAACCAACACTGGTACCATTGAAACTAGGGCCCTGAAGGGGGTAACCCTAACCCTAGATATCGGTTCGCAGAACGGGGAGGATGGGTGGGTCGGTAAGGAATCTAATACTAACTAATGTCTCTTACAGATATATCGTTACACAAGTAGTAACTTGTGCATCTGAAAGAGACACGTTAGTATTAGATTCCTTACCTTAGGATAGATACCCCAGCAATACCAACCCCGGTGGTGGGTCTGCGAACCAATAATCACACCAGAAAGTCCTGGAGGACAGAACGGCCAAAGAGGCCGTCCAGGCAGTAGTGTCTTGCAAACGTGTGCAGCGAGGCCCACGTAGCTGCCTGACAGATGTCTTGTAAGGGCACTCCCCGGCCCAGGGCAGTTGTAGTCGCCGTGGCTCGGGTGGAATGAGCCCGCAATCCAACAGGGGGCTCCTTCTTAGCCCCGGAGTAACAGGCCTGGATACACAAGATGATCCACTGGGAGATGGTCCTCTTGTGCACCCCTTTCCCCATCTAAGCGCTGTGAGAAGTTGGCCTGATATATGATGCTCACTAGTTCTAGTGATCACCTTGTATCAGTCCAAACAACCCTTATGGTGATTGGTTGTAAGTCAACCTTATAGACCAGCTATCCTAATGGTAGCATGGACAAAGCAGTCTTAGGCTAAACTCTTTTGGCATGTGAAGCCAGCTGTTTTACCACAATATAACTCCTTGAATACCAGATGAAAGGACACCACACAGGTTGTTATGAAAATAAACAGTATATTTATTAACAACAACACCTCTGAACTCTTTATGAGGTCAGAGGGCTACGCACATGACAATCTCTTACGAAAAATACTACAAGTTGCACAAAATTACAATGGTGCCCTAGGGGCACGACAAACCATATACTAAGTAAGTGGAATGTGAAAGTCGATAAACGGAATGGAGCTGTCCAGAGGCTGTAGGATCGATGGGACCACGCTACACTAACTTCAGGTAAGTAATAGGAGGCCCACGGAACGCGTGTGCAGAGTGTGAACTCACACGCGAGATGCGTAACAACGTCTATGGACAGAACAGTTCAAGTAAAAGGTAAGTACGAACAATCCTGACTAGTTTGGACAACAACGACTGTGGAATTGGACACTAGGACAGTTAGACTACCCTTGAGCACCGAAATGCTCTAGTTACCTCACCCACAGGCTGCGGGTGCATAGGTGCCAAAGTGTGTCGGGTTCTCGCGTTGAAGTCAATGGAGCCTGAAAGAAAAGATGCTGCAGGCGACCAGGAGGAAGATGTCCGGTGCGATCCAAGGGTGGATCGGTGAAGAAGAGGAACTGAAAGCAGAGGGGACAGTGTTCAAAGTCACTAGCCAGTGACCGGTGTGGAACCAGGAAGGAACCAGGTGCTGTCGTCGCGATCAGGTGAAGAGTGGACGCTTGACTCTGCAGCCACGTGGACCAGGAGGTGTCTTCAACGACCAGGATGGAGGCACGAGCTGTCCCACGCAGGCTCTCGCTGTTGGCGGTGTCGGATCCGGGATTGGACTCAACAGGCCTTGGCAAAGGCAACCCACGCGGTGAAGGGAAAAGACGTCTGGTGCGGATTAGGAGAGTCCGGGGTGCCCCTCTTTTGGAAGGGAGCAAGGGCCAGTCTGGAGCAACCAGACCAGCAGCAAAGATTCAAAGGTTCGTCGTCTAGGAGGCCACTAGCCAGCCGGCAAGTGACCAGACAACGCGTCGAGCAGCAAACAAGCAGAAGGGCCCCACGCAGATCTCGTGGATGCTGGAGGGCTGATCTTCGGTGCAGGGGCTGCTCGGGGCTGGGGCTTCTCAGTCCCCATAGCACTTGGTCGAGTTTACCTCGGGAATCGTGCTGGAAGCGAAGTGCAGGTTCGTTCAAGATGGCCGGTCCCACGTGTCTCGTCGCACCCACGGGTCTCAGCTTTGCTGTAGATGTAGGTTGAGGTCGGAGAGGTCTGGGAATCCGGGTCTCGTCGGGCTCTGAAGTCTGGATTCTCGAGGGAAGACGACAAAGTGAAGCCGCTGGACGCTTGATGGTGCCTGCAGTTGCAGGGTGGACACTCCTTGCCCACAAGGGAGATTCTTCAGTCTTCTGTGGAGCAGAACGTCGAAGGCCAGAGTTTCTTCTTGTTGAATAGTTCAGGATAATCTAATTTGGAATGGGACCAGCTCCTAACTTTATTCTCCTAAAGGGGGCTGCACTACGGACTAGGTCCCTCCCCTGGGTGGGACCAGGAAGGGGGGTGGCTACACCCCCTATCCTTTTTCCGGTTTCCCGCCAGAGCTGGGGCAGGGATGCCCCAGCAACTGGTTTGAACCGGTGTATGCACAGGGCACCTTGTGTGCCCCAGGCATGTCTCATTCCTTTCAGGCCTATCCTCCCCAATACACAAAATCCTGTCTGGGGTGGTGCTAGCACCTCACAAGGCAAGAAACCCTTTGTCCAAGCCATCCTCGCTGGAAGGACTCCCAGCAGCAGGAGGTCGGACTTGTGTCTGTGGTGGCACCATCCATTTTGTGATGCTGAGGCTCGAGTTAACTTTAACCGGGGTTCACAGTTACATACATGTCGTGTGCTTCTAGAAGGGTGGAATGCTACCCCCGTCGCCAGAATTGGCGAAGTGGTAGTATTCCAAATTGTATGACACCTTACTCGACATGTTTTGATAATGTTATACCAGAGTTAGCATTTAACCGCGAGGTTGATAATGCACTTAAGAGTATATGGTATAGCGTTATCATGGAACAGCTATTAGGACTTGGTTCCGCAAGCTGCAAACGGGCTCAGCTGATGCCAGAGCACCATCTCACATAATTCCAAGCACTCTGCCTTTAGGATTGATAAGGCCTTCCATAGGAGTGACTGATAGGAATATATGTGTCCATTTTAGGGTTAGATATAGGTATACTATATCTACAGCAAAGGGTGTTTACACCACCTTGCCACAGCTGTCATGCAGCCAGTTGTGTCAGATTTAGATGGCCAGCCAGGGGTGGCATAATACATGCTTCAGCCCCTGGTAGGCCCTGGGTACACCTATGCCTTGGGTACAGGTACTGATAAGGTGGCCCAGTACCAATTGGTAAATGCACCTAAAGTACATGGTTGTCAATTTAGAGAGAGAACAGCTAGGCTGTGGGTCTGATTAGCAGGCCCACAGCCAGGGAAAGTCGTAAACCAGTGAAGCAAAAAGCAAAAATATGGGGTGACCATAGGATTGCAGACCCCACTCTCCTACATAACCCCCCCCCCCCAAACTTAGGGACATTAAACTAACCTTGACCAGGTGAGTCTTCCTGTTCTAAGTGGAAATACCTGGAGAGACCATCTGCATTGCCATGGTCAGTCCCTGGTCTGTGCTCCACTGTTTAGTCCATCCCCTGTAGGGAAATGGACCACCTAAGAAGTTTGGGGTTTTCACCCTTCATCTGATTTAGCCATAAGAGGGGCTTATGGTCGGTCTGAATCTTGAAGTGAGTTCCAAACAAGTATGGCCTCAACTTCTTCAGGGCCCAAACCACAGCAAAGGCCTCCCTCTCAATAGCTGACCAACGTTTCTCTCTAGGGGTCAGCCTTCTGCTTATAAAAGCAATAGGCTGGTCATGACCATCAACATTCAGTTGAGAAAGAACAGCTCCCACACCCAACTCAGATGCATCTATTTGGACAATGAAGGTTTTGGAGTAGTCAGGACTCTTGAGAATAGGTGCAGTACACATGGCCTGCTTTAGGTCATCAAATGCCTTCTGACAGCTAACTGTCCACTGAAGTTTCTTTGGCATTTTCTTGCTTGTCAAGTCATTAAGTGGTGTAACAATGGACCCATAATTTTTGACAAACTTCCTATAGTAACCAGAGAGGCCCAAGACAGCTCTGACCTGTGTCTGGGTGGTTGGAGGAGCCCAGTCCTTTATGGCCTGTATCTTGCTCTCCAATGGTTGAACCTGGCCTCCACCCACAAGGTGGCCCAGGTACACAACCTGACTCTGCCCTATCTGGCACTTAGTAGCCTTGATAGTGAGGCCTGCCTTTTGCAGGGCCTCCAAAACTTTCCTCAGGTGGATCAGGTGATCCTCCCAGATGGAGCTAAAGACAGCAATATCATCTAGATATGCTGCACAGAAGTCATCCAACCCACTGAGAACTTGGTTCACCAACCTTTGAAAAGTGGCAGGTGCATTTTTCAAACCAAAGGGCATCAACACAAACTGGTAATGACCTTCTGGGGTAGAAAATGCTGTTTTGGCCTTGGCATCCTCAGCTAACCTGTTCTGCCAATAACCAGCTGTTAGGTCAAATGTACTTAAGAAAGTTGCAGAAGCCAACTTGTCTATCAGTTTATCTGCCCTAGGTATTGGATGGGCATCTGTCTTAGTGACGGCATTGAAACCCCTGTAGTCTACACATAACCTCATCTCTCTCTTACCATCCTGGGTGTGAGGTTTAGGCACTAGAACTACAGGACTAGCCCAAGGGCTCTCTGAGGGTTCAATGACTCCCAATTCCAACATCTTTTGGACTTCTTTCTTTATGCAGTCCCTGACGTGGTCAGGTTGCCTGTAGATTTTACTCTTGACAGGCAGACTGTCACCAGTGTCCACCTCATGGGTGCACCAGTTTGTCTGACTGGGGGTCAGTGAGAACATGTGTCTGAAGGATTGAATAACCTGTTTACAATCCTCTTGTTGATGTTCAGAGAGGCTGTCAGAAAAGACTACACCATCTACTGACCCATCATCAGGGTTCTGAGTGAGCAGGTATGGGAGAGGGTCACTCTCTACCTCCCGCCCCTCATCTGTGGCCATGAGCAAGCCCATGTCCTCCCTGTTGACAAATGCCTTGAGCCTGTTTACATGAAGCACCCTGTGGGGGCCCCTGGGAGTTCCCATGTCCACCAAGTAGGTGACTTCTCCCTTTTGCTCAATGATGGTATGGGGTCCAGACCACTTGTCTTGGAGAGCTGCTGGGGCCACTGGCTCCAACACCCACACCTTCTGTCCTGCATGGTACACAGTTAGGACAGCCTTTTGGTCATGCCAAGCTTTTTGGAGTTCTTGGCTGGCCTCAAGGTTTTTAGATGCCTTCTCCATGTTCTCTGCCATCCTGGAGCGGAGACCAAGTACATAGTCCACTATGTCAAGCTTAGGCTTTTTGAGAGGTAACTCCCATCCTTCCTTCACAAGACATAGGGGTCCTCTTACAGGATGCCCAAACAGAAGCTCAAAAGGGCTGTAACCAACCCCCTTCTGTGGGACCTCTCTGTAAGCAAACAGGAGGCAGGGTAAAAGGATGTCCCATCTTCGCCTGAGTTTTTCAGGTAACCCTTTTATCATCCCTTTGAGGGTCTTGTTGAATCTCTCAACAAGCCCATTGCATTGTGGGTGATAGGGTGGGGTAAATTTGTAATTTACTCTACACTCCTTCCACATAGTAGTCAAGTATCCTGACATGAAGTTTGCACCTCTGTCAGAGACAACCTCCTTAGGAAACCCCACTCTGGAGAAAACTCCAAGTAGGGCCCTGGCCACAACAGGAGCTGTAGTGGTCCTAAGGGGAATAGCTTCTGGATACCTGGCGGCATGATCCACTACCACCAGTATAAATCTGTGCCCAGATGCTGTTGGGGGGTCCATTGGTCCAACAATGTCTATCCCCACTCTTTCAAAGGGTACCCCCACCACAGGTAGTGGTATAAGGGGGGCCTTTGTTGTGCCACCTGATTTGCCACTGGCTTGGCAGGTGACACGTGAGCGACAAAACTCTTTAGTGTCTTCAGACATATGAGGCCAGTGAAAGTGTGGGGCAAGCCTGTCCCAAGTCTTGTTCTGGCCTAAGTGACCTGCAAGGGGAATCTCATGGGCTAAGGTGAGAAGGAAACCTCTAAGAGACAAGTGGATGACCAGCCTCCTAGTAGCACCAGGCTTGGGGTCTCTTGCCTCAGAGTATAGGAGTCCATCTTCCCAATATACCTTATGGGCACCTGTAGCATTCCCTGCAGCCTCAGCAGCAGCCTGCTGTCTGAGGGGTTCAAGAGAGGAACAGTCTAATTGGGCCTGCCGCAAGTCTGCCCTGGAAGGTCCCCCTGTCCCAAGAAACTCAACCTGATCAGGTTCAAGCTCTTCTAGGACAGTTCCTTCTGGGGTCACTGAGTCAGCCTCCTGAGAGGGCTGATCCTCAACCTGAGGCAGGGGGGAAGGCTCTGCCTTAACCCTACCATTCCTTCTCTTGGGTAGTGTCTGGTCCATTCTTCCAGGATCCAGCACTTGTTCAGCTGGGCATTTCTTGGCCTGTGACCTAGTCACAGCAAGGACATGTGAGGAGAGACCTAGCATTTCTACATGAGTCCTGTACTCCACATCTGACCACAGTGAGGATTCCAAATCATTGCCCAAAAGACAATCTACTGGGAGGTCTGAACTAACTACAACCCTTTTGAGGCCAGGAGAAATTAACAACTGCCATACTGTGATTGGTAGTGACATTGCTAGCATTGGTCACTAGGTAATCTGAACCTAGCATGATCTGGTCAGGGTCCACAGATGTTGTTGTCACCATAGTGACACTGGCACATGTGTCCCTGTGGGCCTGAGCCACTTTTCCATTGATTAAAGGCGTTTGTCTGTATTTGCCCAGAGTACTAGGACTTACAGTAGGGGTCATATCCATGTCCCCAGTACAAACAAGAACTGCCTGAGTAGGAATTCTAACTAAGTCAGAACCCACCTCAGTTCCCAGGGTTAACCCAACTATAGCCTTGAGAGGTACACTACCACTACTAACTGTACTAGGGGGTGCAGGTGTCTTAGGGACAGTAGTGGTAGGAGTTTGGCCTTTCTTGGTGCACTCACTAAACCAGTGAGTCTTACTTTTACAGTATTGACACCATGGTTTCTTAGGACCATCATTCTTCTTCTTTTGGGAAGTTTGGGACCCACCCTCCTTAGGTTGTTGGGGCCCTGTTGAAGACTTCTGGTCATTTTGCTTATTCTCATTACCCTTCTGGTCTGCTTTCTTCTGGCCACCACCCTGGTTCTGGTTCTGCTGCTTGACCCTTGTCCTGACCCATCTGTCTGCCTTCTTTCCCAATTCTTGGGGAGAGGTCAGATCTGAGTCAATCAAGTGCTGATGCAACAACTGGTTCTGACAATTATTTAAGATTTGCTCTCTCATAATTAGATTATACAATCCTGTGTAATCAGTAACTTTACTTCCCAGTAACCAGCCCTCCAGAGCCTTAGTGGCACAATCAACAAAGTCAGTCCAATCTTGAGCCTGAGTTTTCTGGGTATCCCTGAACATCAACCTGTACTGTTCAGTGGTTAAGCCAAACCCATCAATCAGTGCAGTTTTCAAGACTTGATAATCATTAGCATCCTCATCTCTAACAGTGAGGAGCTTGTCTCTACCTTTACCTTCAAAGGAGAGCCACAATATAGCTGCCCACTGACTCCGGGGTACCTGCTGTACTTTGCAGGCTCTCTCCAAAGCAGTTATCCACTTGTGGATATCATCTCCTGTCTTATAGGAGGGCACTATTTTACTCACGTGTCTATTATCAAAACTCCTGTCTCTATCCCTAGGGATATTGCTGCCACCAGTGGGGACTACCCCACTCAACTGTTGCTCCCTAGCAAAGGCAAGCTTCTCTTTGGCCAGGGCAAGTTATTCCCTCTGGATCCGTAGGTTAGCTTCCTTCATCTTGGCCTCATGCTCTCTCCTCTGAGGGGATGTCATCCTCCTCTGAGCAGATGCATGAGAGTCACGAGAGTGCACAGATCTAATGGAGTCCCTAGAATGAGACCTATCTCTTCTAACTCCATAGTTAGGCCTGCTCAGGGTCAGTACTGGGGGTCCCCCAGATCCTTCCCTATGTAGGTCTAAGTTGGCCCTGGTTAGTCTGCTGACTACCTCAGGACCTTTGTCTGCCTCATCCCCAGAGGTGTCCCCTTCTTCCTCCATCTCCTCCTCTACATTCTCTGTTTCAGGGAGATCTGGATCACCAAGGGTACCTTCTAAGGCTGGCATGCTCCTATCTGGATTAGAGGGGTCTGTGTTGGCAGCCCTTCTGGCATCATATGTCTCTAAGAGACCTAACAGAAAAGGAGTGTTAGGGTTAGAACCCTGTTTCAATTTCTTGGAGGTACACAATTGTCTCATCTCCTGGAAACTGAGAGCTGCATATCTGGAAAGGACCTGTGGGGGGTCACTAACCACTAGGGGAGTCTCTGAAGTCTCTCCATGGGTAGACATGCTTTCTAGTGAGGTGTAAGTGATGCACCTACCTACAGCACAAGTTACTACTTGTGTAACGATATATCTGTAAGAGACATTAGTTAGTATTAGATTCCTTACCTTAGAATATTCCCAGGCGTCAGACTGGATCCGGAAAATTTTGCGTAGCAGTACTGTAGGAGAGTAGGGTCTGCAATCCTATGATCACCCAGATTTTTGCTTTTTGCTGCACTGGTTTACGACTTTCCCTGGCTGTGGGCCTGCTAATCAGACCCACAGCCTAGCTGTTCTCTCTATCCAAATTGTACTCAGGTACTGAATTGGCACTGGGCCCTCTCCAAGTCCCTGTACCCAGGGCTGAGGTGTACCCAGAAGTCTCCCAGGGGCTGAAGCATGTATTATGCCACCCCTGGGCTGACTAACTAAACTGACACAACTGGCTGCACGACAGCTGGGGCAAGGTGGTGTACTCACCCTTTGCTTTAGATATAGTATACCTATATCTAACCCTAAAATGGACACACAGATCTCCTGTCAATCACTCCTATGGCAGGCCTTAACAATCCTGAAGGCAGAGTGCTTGGAATCATGTGAGATGGTGCTCTGGCATGAGCTGAGCCTGTCTGCGGCTTTCGGGATCCATCCCTTAGCCGTTTCCATGATATCGCATACCATATACTCTTAAGTGCATTATAATCCTCGCGGTTATATGCCAACTCTGGTATCGCTTTATCAAAACATGTCGAGTAAGGTGTCATACGAATTGGAATACTAACCCCTCGCCAATTCTGGCGACGGGGTTAGCATTCCACCCTTCTAGAGGGACACGACATGTATGTAACCCCTAACCCCGGTTAAAGTCAGACAGAGCCTTAGCATCCACAAAATGGATGCTGCCACCGAGACACAAGTCTGCCCTCCTGCTGCTGGGAGTCCTCCCAGAGCAAGAGATAAGGACAAAGGGTTTCCTGCCAGGGGCGGTGCCAGCACCGTCCCAGACAGGATTTTGTGTATTGTAGGTAGGCAGGGCTTCAGAGGAAGGTGACTGCACGTGGCACCCCGGTGCTCACGGTGCATAGGCTGGCTTGAACCAGTTCCAGGGACACTCCAGACCCTGTGCTGGGGAAAAGCCCGCCAAGGAAGTGGGTGTAACCACCCCCCTCCTGGTCCCACCCCTAGGGCAGGACTTAGTCGCGTGCCAGCCCCCTTTTCCCAGATAAAGGTAGGGACTGGCCCCCTTCCAAATCAGATCATCTTTGAATCCTGAAACTACTTTCCACGAAAGGAACTCAAGACTTCTTCCCAAGATTCTCCCTTGTGACTAAGGAGTAGTCACCGTGCAGCAGCAGGCACAAACCAAGCATCGCGGTTTGTTGCCAGTCTCTCCTCCGGATCAAGACTGCCCAGCTCGACGAGAACCGGCTTCCCTGGCACCTCTGACCTCTACCTACATCATCAGTCACGCTGAGATTCGTGGGTGTGACGAGACCTCGAGGGACCGGCCATCTTCAAGACTGCACGACGCTTGCCCAGCATGACTCCCGAGTGACCCTCGACTGAGTGCTTTGGGGTAAGAGAAGCCCCGACCATGAGCAGCTCCAGCACCGAAGAGCAGCCCCCCAGCATCTCCACGATCGGCGTGGGGCCCTTCTGCTTTCTGCTGCTCACGGCGTTGTTTGGCTACTAGCCCGCTGGCTTGTGGCCTTCTGAACGACGCCCGACGACATCACTGCTGCTGGTCTGGTTGCTCCAGACTGGCCCTTGCTCCCCTCCCGAAGAGGAGCACCCTGGACCCTCCTGGTCCACTCAAGACGCCATTTTGAGTCCACCGCGTGGGCTTGAATTAGCCAAGGCTTGTTGCCCAATCCTGGGTAACTTCGACGCCGACAGCTTCATCCATCGTGGGACAGCTCGCCTCTCCATCCTGGTCGCCGACAACGCCTCCTGGTCCGTGAGATCTGCAGAGCCAGCGTCGCCCACTCACCTAGTCGAGGTGACTACCATCCGGTGCCCTCCTGGTACCCACTGACTACTGGCTAGTAGTCACGAACTTGGTCCCCTCTGCTTTCAGGTGTCATCCTTCTTCCAGATCCAGGCTTGGATCAACTCGAACAATCTTCACTGGTCGCCTGCCAGCATCTTTCTTCCAGGCTCCTGGTCCGGCAACGAGGATTCCCGACGTCTTTTGAGACCTATGCAGCTGCAGCCCCTGGGCTAGGTAACTTCGGCACTTCGGTGTCCCAGCATAGCCTCACTATCCAAGGGTCAGGATCCACTGTCGTTTTCTCCCTACCAGGTCGGGTTCGCCCGTGAACACTAACTTTAACTTTACTAGCTTCCATAGACTTTGTCCCGCATCCCGCGTGAGAGTGCACACTCTGCACCCGAGTCCCCTAGGTCTCCTAGAAGTAATCTAACGATTCCCTAGTCAAGTCCTAGCGATTCCAAAGCCTATTAGTACTGTACTTACCTGCTAGTAATTTCGCATTCCACTTTTAAAGTATATGGTTTTTCGTGCCCCTCGGGCATTTGTGTATACCGTGCTAACTTAAGTATTTTCGTAAGAGTTTTGTTGTGTGCCTAGCACCCTGTCCTCATAAAGAGTACAGGGTTGTTGTGATTCTAATAAATACATTGTTTATTTTCATAACACTTGTGTGGTGTCCTTTCACTGGGTGCTCAAGGGGTAATGTGATGGTAAAACAGCTGGCTTAACACGCCCTCTAGAGTCTTAGCCTTAGACTGCTCGTATCCATGCTACTAGGACAGCTGGTATATAAGGTTGACTTACAACCAATCATCAATAATGGTTGTTTGGACTGATATATAGTGATCACTAGAACAGTGAGCACTGCACATCAGGCCAACTTCTCACAAGTACCCTTGCGCGTCGGTAGGCGTCGTCTGCGGCTACGCGTCCGGCGTCGTGATGACGTCGTCGGAGTACTTAGACGCCGCCTCCGCGTGCTGACGTCAGTTCTTAGACACAGCTTTTCCGCGCCAGAAACGCAGAGCTATGCCAAAAACCAACACTGGTGCCAGTGAAACTAGGGCCCTGAAGGGGACGACCCTAACCCTAGGTACTGGTTCGCAGAACGGGGAGGATGGGTGGGTCGGTAAGGAATCTAATACTAACTAATGTCTCTTACAGATATATCGTTACACAAGTAGTAACTTGTGCATCTGAAAGAGACAAGTTAGTATTAGATTCCTTACCTTAGAATAGATACCCCAGCAATACCAACCCCGGTGGTGGGTCTGCGAACCAATACTCACACCAGAAAGTCCTGGAGGACGGAACGGCCAAAAAAGCCATCCATCCGGACTTGGCTGTCCAGGCAGTAGTGTCTTGCAAACGTGTGCAGCGATGCCCACGTAGCTGCCTGACAGATGTCTTGTAAGGGCACACCCCTGCCCAGGGCAGTGGTAGTAGCCGTGGCTCGGGTGGAATGAGCCCGCAATCCAGCAGGGGGCTCCTTCCTAGCCAAGGAGTAGCATGCCTGGATACACAAGATGATCCACCGGGAGATGGTCCTCTTGTGTACCGCTTTCCCCTTCTTAGCGCCCACGTAACCAACAAAGAGTTGGTCATCCACCCGGTACTGGAGTGTGCGATCCAAATAGAATGAGAGCGCACGTTTTGGGTCCAGACGATGGAGCCGCTCTTCCTCTTTAGAGGGATGCAGTGGCGGAAAGAAGGTTGGCAAAGTGATAGACTGCCCGATGTGAAAGGCCGTGACAACCTTGGGCAGGAAAGAAGGACGAGTCCTCAGAACAACCTTGTCCGGATGGACAGAGAGGAAAGGAGGTTTAGAAGATAGAGCCTGGAGCTCACTCACTCTCCTGGCAGAGGTGATGGCAACCAGGAAAGCAGTCTTTAAAGTCAGAAGGCGAAGAGGACAGTTGTGAAGTGGCTCAAAGGGAGCGCACATAAGGAATGTTAAAACCAGGTTCAAGTCCCACTGAGGCATCACAAACGGAACAGGAGGAAACGTGTGAGTGATGCCCTTAAGAAATCTATTCACAATAGGGGACTTGAACAAAGAAGGCTGATCAGGTAGCCTGAGAAAGGCTGAAAGGGCAGAAAGGTAGCCCTTGAGAGTGCCCAGAGCAGAGCCCTGCTGGGCAAGAGAAAGAAGGAAGAGAAGAACCTCAGAAAGAGGGGCAGAAAGAGGATCCACAGCCTTTGCTGTGCACCATGCCACAAATCTGTTCCACCTGCAGGCGTATACCGACTTTGTGGAGGGACGCCTGGCTGCCAGAATGACGTTACAGACTTCAGGAGGCAAGTCAAATGGCCTCAACTGTCGCCGCTCAATCTCCAAGCATGGAGGTGGAGACTGGACAGGTTCGGGTGGAGGACCGTCCCCTGCTGCTGCGACAGAAGGTCCTCCTGAAGAGGCAGACGAACCGGGGGATCGACTGACAGACTGAGTAGCTCTGGATACCAGTACCTTCGAGCCCAGTCCGGAGCCACAAGGATGACTTGGGCCCGGTCGCGCTTGATCTTCTTCAGCACTCTGGGCAGAAGTGGTATAGGCGGAAAGGCGTACAACAGACCGCAACTCCACTCGCGACGAAAAGCGTCTCCGAGCGAGTGCCGCCTTGGAAATTCCAACGCGCAGAACTGATGACATTGCGCGTTCTCTTCGGTGGCGAATAGATCTAACCAAGGCTCTCCCCATCGCTGAAAGAGGCCTTGCGCCATGTCCGAGTTCAGACGCCATTCGTGATCCATCATGCACCGAAGGCTGAGCTCGTCCGCCCTGGCGTTCAGAGAACCTGCCAGGTGTTGAGCCACCAGGGTCACGCCCTGGCGTTCCAGCCATTGCCAAAGGCGAAGAGCCTCTTGACAAAGGATCCACGACCCCACACCGCCCTGTTTGTTGCAGTACCACATGGCGGTGGTGTTGTCCGTGAACACCTGCACTACACTCCCCCGGACAGAGGGGAGGAATGCCTTCAGTGCCAGACGAATCGCCCTGAGCTCCAACAGGTTGATGTGGAGCCGGGCCTCCGCCGGAGACCAGAGGCCTCTGATCTCCGCCTCTCCCAAGTGGCCTCCCCAGCCCTGGAGGGACGCGTCCGTCACCACTACGTGCTCCGGTTGGGGAAGGGAGAGGGATCTGCCGCTGACCCAATCGCGGTCCGTAAGCCACCACTGCAGCTGTCTCGCAGTGCCCTCCGAGATCAGGACGTGGTCGGATAGGTTGCCCTGATGCTGGGCCCACTGAAACTTCAGGTCCCACTGCAGAGCCCGCATCCGCCACCTGGCGTGATGCACCAGTAGGATGCAGGAGGCCATCAGCCCCAGAAGCCGCAGCGTCAACCTGACCGAAACCCGGGATAACGGCTGAAATATGGGAATCAGAGCCTGAATATCCCGGACCCGCTGTTCGGGTGGATAAACCCGAAACCGCGCCGAGTCCAGAACCGCTCCGATGAAGAGGAGCTTCTGAGAGGGACACAGGTGCGACTTCGGCACATTGATGGAAAACCCCAGCTGGTGCAGGAGGTCTGCCGTCGTCTGGAGGTGGCTGACGACTGTCTGGGGCGAGCCCGCCTTCAACAACCAGTCGTCGAGGTAGGGGAAGACTGAAACCCCTAACCGACGCAGATGAGCTGCGACCACCGCCATCACTTTCGTGAACACCCGTGGGGCGCTGGTAAGGCCGAAGGGGAGCACGGTAAACTGAAAGTGCTCGTGGCCCACCATGAACCGCAGGTAGCGCCGGTGGGCAGGCAGGACGGGGATATGAAAATAAGCGTCCTGCAAGTCCAACGCCACCATCCAGTCTCCTGGGTCCAGGGCAGCAAGGACCTGAGCCAGTGTCAGCATCTTGAACTTCTCCTTCCGGAGGAAGCCGTTGACGTTCCGTAGGTCCAAGATAGGGCGTAGGCCCCCTTTGCCCTTCTTGGGTACCAGGAAGTAGTGGGAGTAGCAACCACACCCTACTTCTGGCCCAGGAACGCGCTCGATGGCCCCCTTGGCCAAGAGGGCCGTAACTTCCTCCTGCAGAAGTCGCAAGTGATCCCCCGATACACGGTGGTTCTGCGGTGGCATGGCTGGAGGAGTCGCCTCGAAGGGGAGGGAGTAGCCCCTTCGGACGATTTGCAGCACCCACCTGTCCGAACCCTGCCCCCCACTGGCGTCACATGGGCCTGAAAGCACGGACTAGGAGGGTTTCGAGGCGGATGCTGCGGGGGAAGGTGTGGACTGACCTCGCCGTTGCCCCCGACCGCCCGGACGGCGGTTCCCACGGCCGCCACCGCGTTGGGTATTGCCCTGCGGCGCGTGGCTGGCGGCGCGTGTGGGCGCACCCCTTCCGTGGCCACGAAAGGAGTGATAGGCAGCCGGTTGCTGGCGCTGGCCCGAAAGGCCTAAGGACTTGGCCGTAGCCCTGGAGTCCTTAAAACGCTGAAGCGCATGGTCTGCCTTGTCGCCAAAGAGGCGACGGCCATCGAACGGCATGTCCATAAGTGTGTTCTGGACATCTGCCGAGAAGTTGGCGGACCTCAGCCAGGCGTGGCGTCTGACCGCCACCGTCGTAGCCATCGCTCTGCCTAGCGAGTCGGTGGTATCCAGCCCACACCGAATAGAGTATTTTGCTGCATCCCGGCCCTCCACAAGGGCTTGGCCGAGTTTGGCCCGTACCTCCAACGGACACTCTGGCAGCACTTCCGCGACCTTATCCCACACAGAGTGGGTGTAACGTCCCAAGAGGCAGGCGGTGTTAGAAGACCGCAGGCCGAGGCTAATTGATGAGAAGATCTTCTTCCCATACTGGTCATACCTCTTGGATTCCCGGTCCGGGGGGGCGGACGGGAATGCGGTCTGGGAATTGGACGCCTGGATGACCAGGCTCTCGGGGGTAGGATGGGAGGACAGGAAACATGGGTCGCCCGGGGCTGGGCGGTGGCGTCTGGCCACGTTCCTATCTACGGGCGAACCCGTAGCGGGCTTGGACCAAGTGCCCAGCAGAACGTCGGTCAAGGCCTCATTAAAAGGCAGCAGAGGCTCGGCCGAGCTTGACTGCGGTTTAAGGACCTCAGTGAGGAGGTTAGTCCTCACGGCCGCGACGGGGAGCTCAAGGCTCAAGGCCCAAGGCCTTGGCAGCCCTCATCAGCACCACACTATAAGTTGCCCCCTCCTCCGATGCCACGGAAGATGGGGAGACAAAACCAGTGTCTGGAGAGGTGTCCAGGCCACTGGCCTCCCCAAGGTCTCCTGTCCAGTCCTCATGAGACTGACACTCCCTGGTCAGAGGGTCCTCAGACCCCTCCCAGTCCTCTTCATCACCCATCTCCTGAAATTCAGGGTTCTCATCCAATGGGGCCTGCTCATAGAGAGAGAACTCTCCAACCGGTGTCTGGAGCGGCGCCCAACGGGGCCGTCCCGACGCCGGAACAGGAACGAAGGTGAACCGGGGACGGCGCCGCCCGAGGCCGGCGCCGGAGGCGACACCTGAGGGTCCGACGCCGGGGAGGTCGTCAGATCCACCGGCGACGAACCAGATCCCAAAGGAGGACCAGCAGCATCTTGCGGCGCCGGGCCCGAAGGCGCCGGCGGCGTCGGAACAACTGGACCTCTCAGCGCCGGGCCCGAAGGCACCGGCGGCGTCGGGATAACGGGGACCTGCGGCACCGGGCCCGAAGGCGCCGGCGGCGTCGGGGCCAAAGCACCCGACGGCATCGGGGCCGGAGCCGCCGACCCGCTAGGGCCCCCAGACGGGTCCGCTGGGCCCGAAGGCGCCGCGGAGCCCGTCGGAGGAGAGAGGTTCCTCATGGCCATGAGGAAGCGCTCGATCTCCTCTGGCGTCGCGTTGAGCCCAGGGACCGTAGGGTATGGGGCTTCAAGCGGCGCCCGCGACTCCGACGGAGCCGCGTGGGCGGTGTCACCCGAACCCCCGGCCGCATCGTGCGAGCGTCGGGGGGGAGTCCGAGGAGCGATGACGCCGCTTGGACTTCTTGTGCCTCTTACCTGACGACGACTTCGACCCGGAGGAGTGCGGCCTACTCCCGGAGCTGTGATGGCTCCGAGCACGCGACCTGTCCCTCGACCTCCCATGGGATCGGGACCTCTCACGGCGCGGGACCGACTGCCGGAGTTTGAGGCGCCTACGGGACAGCTCCCGCCTGGCTTTCGAAGAGAGGGCCCGGCAGTCGGAGCAGGCCTTGTCGTCGTCGCCCAAACATGACAAACAGACGCGGTGAGGATCCGTGACCGACATCAGCCGGTCGCAATCGTCAGAAGGTTTGAAGCTGGGCATCCCTAAGGCACCGTGTCGGAGTCGAGAGACAGACTCGAAATAGGATCAAAAAGATTAGTCAAAAAGTGACTAGGGTTACTGCTTTTTCCAGATCTGCGCTTGCTGGCGCGGAAAAAAGAAGAACTGACGTCAGCACGCGGAGGCGGCGTCTAAGTACTCCGACGACATCATCACGGCGCCCACGACGCCGACGACGGACGCGGAGCCGCAGACGACGCCTAACGACGCGCAAGGGTACTGCTATGCAAAATTTTCCGGATCCAGTCTGACGCCTGGGAATATTCTAAGGTAAGGAATCTAATACTAACGTGTCTCTTTCAGATCTATGGGTTTTCCTACTGATCCCTTGCTAAGAGTTGTAGTCAGGGTGTGCTAGGCCCTTTCTACTACAACAGCTGGTTCAGTAGAACTCAGAGTATTTCTAAGCTTGTTATATGTACCTAGAGTACCTTATGTGATCTTTCAAATGATATTTCAAGATTATATTTGGTAAAAACAACAGCAAGCTCAAATCCCAACCGCTGCACACCAATGTGATAAGTTGGCCTGATATATGATGCTCACTAGTTCTAGTGATCACCTTGTATCAGTCCAAACAACACTTATGGTGATTGGTTGTAAGTCAACCGTATAGACCAGCTATCCTAATGGTAGCATGGACAAAGCAGTCTTAGGCTAAACTCTTTTGGCATGTGAAGCCAGCTGTTTTACCACAATATAAACCCTTGAATACCAGATGAAAGGACACCACACAGGTTGTTATGAAAATAAACAGTATATTTATTAATAACAACACCTCTGAACTCTTCATGAGGTCAGAGGGCTAAGCACATGACAATCTCTTACGAAAAATACTACAAGTTGCACAAAATTACAATGGTGCCCTAGGGGCACGACAAACCATATACTAAGTAAGTGGAATGTGAAAGTCGATAAACGGAATGGAGCTGTCCAGAGGCTGTAGGATCGATGGGACCACGCTACACTAACTTCAGGTAAGTAATAGGAGGCCCACGGAACGCGTGTGCAGAGTGTGAACTCACATGCGAGTTGCGTAACAACGTCTATGGACAGAACAGTTCAAGTAAAAGGTAAGTAAGGACAATCCTGACTAGTTAGGACAACAACGACTGTGGAATTGGACACTAGGACAGTTAGACTACCCTGGAGCACCGAAATGCTCTCGTTACCTCACCCACGGGCTGCGGGTGCATAGGTGCCAAAGTGTGTCGGGTTCTCGCGTTGAAGTCAATGGAGCCTGAAAGAAAAGATGCTGCAGGCGACCAGGAGGAAGATGTCCGGTGCGATCCAAGGGTGGATCGGTGAAGAAGAGGAACTGAAAGCAGAGGGGACTGTGTTCAAAGTCACTAGCCAGTGACCGGTGTGGAACCAGGTGCTGTCGTCGCGATCAGGTGAAGAGTGGACGCTTGACTCTGCAGCCACGTGGACCAGGAGGTGTCTTCGACGACCAGGATGGAGGCACGAGCTGTCCCACGCACGCTCTCGCTAACGGCGGTGTCGGATCCGGGATTGGACTCAACAGGCCTTGGCAAAGGCAACCCACGCGGTGAAGGGAAAAGACGTCTGGTGCGGACTAGGAGAGTCCGGGGTGCCCCTCTTTTGAAAGGGAGCAAGGGCCAGTCTGGAGCAACCAGACCAGCAGCAAAGATTCAAAGGTTCGTCGTCTAGGAGGCCACTAGCCAGCCGGCAAGTGACCAGACAACGCGTCAAGCAGCAAACAAGCAGAAGGGCCCCACGCAGATCTCGTGGATGCTGGAGGGCTGATCTTCGGTGCAGGGGCTGCTCGGGGCTGGGGCTTCTCAGTCCCCAAAGCACTTGGTCGAGTTTACCTCGGAAGTCGTGCTGGAAGCGAAGTGCAGGTTCGTTCAAGATGGCCGGTCCCACGTGTCTCGTCGCACCCACGGGTCTCAGCTTTGCTGTAGATGTATGTTGAGGTCGGAGAGGTCTGGGAATCCGGGTCTCGTCGGGCTCTGAAGTCTGGATCCTCGACGGAAGACGACAAAGTGAAGCCGCTGGACGCTTGATGGTGCCTGCAGTTGCAGGGTGGACACTCCTTGCCCCACAAGGGAGATTCTTCAGTCTTCTGTGGAGCAGAACGTCGAAGGCCAGAGTTTCTTCTTGTTGAATAGTTCAGGATAATCTAACTTGGAATGGGACCAGCTCCTACCTTTATTCTCCTAAAGGGGGCTGCACTACTGACTAGGTCCCTCCCCTGGGTGGGACCAGGAAGGGGGGTGGCTACACCCCCTATCCTTTGTCCGGTTTCCCGCCAGAGCTGGGGCAGGGCTGCCCCAGCAACTGGTTTGAACCGGTGTATGCACAGGGCACCTTGTGTGCCCCAGGCATGTCTCATTCCTTTCAGGCCTATCCTCCCCAATACACAAAATCCTGTCTGGGGTGGTGCTAGCACCTCCCAAGGCAGGAAACCCTTTGTCCAAGCCATCCTCGCTGGAAGGACTCCCAGCAGCAGGAGGTCAGACTTGTGTCTGTGGTGGCAGCATCCATTTTGTGATGCTGAGGCTTGAGTTAACTTTAACCGGGGTTCACAGTTACATACATGTCGTGTCCCTCTAGAAGGGTGGAATGCTACCCCCGTCGCCAGAATTGGCGAGGGGGTAGTATTCCAAATCGTATGACACCTTACTCGACATGTTTTGATAATGTTATACCAGAGTTAGCATTTAACCGCAAGGTTGATAATGCACTTAAGAGTATATGGTATAGCGTTATCATGGAACAGCTATTAGGACTTGGTTCCGCAAGCTGCAAACGGGCTCAGCTCATGCCAGAGCACCATCTCACATAATTCCAAGCACTCTGCCTTCAGGATTGATAAGGCCTGCCATAGGAGTGACTGATAGGAATATATGTGTCCATTTTAAGGTTAGATATAGGTATACTATATCTACAGCAAAGGGTGTTTACACCACCTTGCCCCAGCTGTCATGCAGCCAGTTGTGTCAGATTTAGATGGCCAGCCAGGTGTGGCATAATACATGCTTCAGCCCCTGGTAGGCCCTGGGTACACCTATGCCCTGGGTACAGGGACTGATAAGGTGGCCCAGTACCAATTGGTAAATGCACCTAAAGTACATGGTTGTCAATTTAGAGAGAGAACAGCTAGGCTGTGGGTCTGATTAGCAGGCCCACAGCCAGGGAAAGTCGTAAACCAGTGAAGCAAAAAGCAAAAATCTGGGGTGACCATAGGATTGCAGACCCCACTCTCCTACAAGCGCCCACGTAACCAACAAAGAGTTGGTCATCCACCGGGAACTGGCGTTTGCGATCCAAATAGAATGAGAGCGCACATTTTGGGTCCAGACGGTGGAGCCGCTCTTCCTCTTTAGAGGGATGCGGTGGCGGGAAGAAGGTTGGCAAGGTGATAGACTGCCCGATGTGGAAGGCCGTGACAACCTTGGGCAGGAAAGATGGCTTAGTACGCAACACAACCTTGTCCGGATGGACAGAAAGGAAAGGAGGAGTACAAGAAAGGGCCTGAAGCTCACTCACTCTCCTGGCAGAGGTGATGGCAACCAGGAAAGCAGTCTTCCAAGTTAGAAGGCGGAGAGGACAGTTGTGAAGTGGCTCAAAGGGAGCGCACATCAGAAACGTAAGAACAAGGTTCAAGTCTCACTGAGGCATCACAAACGGAACAGGAGGAAACGTGTGTGTGATGCCCTTTAGAAAACGATTTACAATAGGGGACTTGAACAAAGAAGGTTGATCAGGCAGCCTCAAAAAGGCTGAAATGGGTAGAAAGGTAGCCCTACTGGGCAAGAGAAAGAAGGAAGAGAAGAACCTCAGAGAGAGGGGCAGCAAGAGGATCCACACCCTTTGCTGGGCACCGTGCCACAAATCTGTTCCACCTGCAGGCGTATACCGACTTTGTGGAGGGACGCCTGGCTGCCAGAATGACGTTACAGACTTCAGGAGGCAAGTCAAATGGCCTCAACTGTCGCCGCTCAATCTCCAAGCATGGAGGTGGAGACTGGACAGGTTCGGGTGGAGGACCGTCCCCTGCTGCTGAGACAGAAGGTCCTCCTGAAGAGGCAGACGAACCGGGGGATCGACTGACATACTGAGTAGCTCGGGATACCAGCACCTTCGTGCCCAGTCCGGAGCCACAAGGATGACTTGTGCCCGGTCGCTCTTGATCTTCAGCACTCTGGGCAGAAGTGGTATAGGCGGAAAGGCGTACAACAGACCGCAACTCCACTCGCGACGAAAAGCGTCTCCGAGCGAGTGACGCCTTGGAAATTCCAACGCGCTGAACTGATGACATTGCGCGTTCTCTTCGGTGGCGAATAGATCTAACCAAGGCTCTCCCCATCGCTGAAAGAGGCCTTGCGCTACGTCAGAGTTCAGACACCATTCGTGATCCATCATGCACCGACGGCTGAGCTCGTCCGCCCCGGCGTTCAGAGAACCTGCCAGGTGTTGAGCCACCAGGGTCACGCCCTGGCGTTTCAGCCACTGCCAGAGGCGCAGAGCCTCCTGGCAAAGGGTCCACGACCCCACCCCGCCCTGTTTGTTGCAGTACCACATGGCGGTGGTGTTGTCCGTGAACACCTGCACCAAACTCCCCCCGGACAGAGGGGAGGAATGCTTTCAGTGCTAGACGAATCGCCCGCAACTCCAAAAGGTTGATGTGGAGCCGGGCCTCCGCCGGAGAGCAGAGGCCTCTGATCTCCGCCTCTCCCATGTGGCCTCCCCAGCCCTGGAGGGACGCATCCGTCACGACTACATGCTCCGGTTGGGGAAGGGAGAGGGATCTGCCGCAGACCCAATCGCGGTCCGTGAGCCACCACTGCAGTTGTCTCGCAGTGCCCTCCGAGATCAGGACGTGGTCGGACAGGTTGCCCTGATGCTGGGCCCACTGAAACTTCAGGTCCCACTGCAGAGCCCGCATCCGCCACCTGGCGTGATGCACCAGTAGGATGCAGGAGGCCATCAGTGTGAGAAGTTGGCCTGATATGCAGTGCTCACTATTCTAGTGAACACTATGTATCAGTCCAAACAACCCTTATTGATGTTTGGTTGTAAGTCAACCTGATAGACCAGCTATCCTAGTAGCATGGACACGTGCAGTCTTTAGGCTAAACTCTAGAGGGCGTGTTAAGCCAGCTGTTTTACCATCACATATACCCCTTGAACACCAAGTGAAAGGACACCACACAAGTTGTTATGAAAAATAAAGTATATTTATTTATAACAAGACTACCCTGGCTCTTTATGAGACAGGGAGCTAAGCACACAACAAAACTCTTAAAGAAATACTTAAAGTTGCACAATTTACACAAATGCCCGAGGGGCATGAAAAGGAATGCGTTACTTACCTGTAACAGCAGTTATCCAGTATTGGTGTCTTTCATAGATTCACATGCCTGAATCATTCCCCGTCGTCGAGATGGGAGCCCCGGTAATAGAAAAGTAATGTCCTATAGACATACATAGAGAAAAATAGGCCTAAGGGTCTTGCCTTAGTAGCCTATCCATGTCCTTTGGTAAAAAGGACCAAAATCCTGAAGGTAGCCAATCAGCTACCACCTCCCTCTAGAACCTTCCTGCCAGGAGCCTCAGTCTCTCATATTTTCGTACGCACCAAGCTAGGTAGACGTAATATATGTGCTGGAGTGAGAGATGAGTACTTCCTGGGGAGGTGGGAGGGTTGCATGTGAATCTATGAAAGACACCAATACTGGATAACTGCTGTTACAGGTAAGTAACGCATTCCTTATCCAGTATTATGGGTGTCTTTCATAGATTCACATGCCTGAATCAGAATAGCAAGCAATACATTATGCACATTTGCGATGGAACATAAGAAGTAGTCTGAGATAAAACATATCATGCGACTATATGCCATCAGTAATACAATAAATAAAGTAAATAAATGTGCATACCATTGTAGGATGGTGGGAAGAAGGAAGGCTCATCTCACTGGAATAGATGGCGAAGTACAGCATGGCCCACGGCTGCATCCTGCATCAGTTCCGTATCCAGGCAGTAGTGCCTGGTAAATGTATGCGGCGATTTCCAAGTCGCTGCTCTGCAAATGTCCAGAATCGGTACTCCAGCGAATAATGCTGCCGATGTGGACACAGCCCTCGTGGAATGTGCTCGGACCGTGGAATGCAATGGACGTCCTGCTTTGTCGTGACAAAAGGCAATTGCCGCTGATATCCATCGGGAAATGCTTTGCTTAGAGATTGGCATGCCTTTTCTAGGTCTGCTGAACACCAAACACAAAAGCGTTTCCATTTCAAGGAATACGTTTTGTTTGTACTGGCAGCTCTTGCTTTAGCTAAGACATCCTTGCACTCCTGCGGGATGTTTAGGTGACAGAATTCTCTGTACTCAGGAGCCATGC
Source organism: Lissotriton helveticus (assembly GCF_964261635.1). Classification (NCBI taxonomy): domain Eukaryota; kingdom Metazoa; phylum Chordata; class Amphibia; order Caudata; family Salamandridae; genus Lissotriton; species Lissotriton helveticus. Next base: position 358,379,923 of record NC_136061.1, read on the forward strand.
CGATAATCTGAGAGATTTCAGATTCGGGTGGAGTACTTGGCCTTTGTACATTGAGAGAAGAGTTGGATGTTGACGTAGTTGGATTGATGGTCGAACAGACAGGCGACTGAGGTCCGTAAACCAATGTTGTCTCGGCCAGTATGGGGCAATGAGAATCAGGGTGCAGTGTTCCATTTTCATTTTCCGAATGACTCTGGTGATCAGGGGAAATGGAGGAAATGCGTACGCCAACACGTTGCGCCATGCGATGGAAAATGCATTTCCTAGTGACCTCGGTTGGGGATGCCAGCTTGCGAAGCTGTGGCATTTGGCGTTCTCTCTGGTGGCAAAGAGGTCTATGCGTGGTTTCCCCCATGCCGAGAAGACGTCGTTGAGAACTTGTTGATCCAGTTCCCATTCGTGGGACAGAGATTTCTGTTTGCTGAGAGCGTCGGCTATTACGTTGTCCTTTCCTGGGACATACTCTGCTGTTAATGTGATGTTGTTGAGCAGTAGCCAGTTCCAGATGTTTTGCGATTCTCGAGACAGTGTCAGTGAACGCGTCCCTCCCTGCTTGTTCAAGTAGTGCATTGTGGTTGTGTTGTCCGTTCGCACAAGCACTGACGAATTTTTTATGCGAGGGAGGAATGCCTGAAGAACTGCTCTCAGTTCTAGGAGGTTGATATGGAGAGTCTTCTCTCTGTCTGTCCATTTGCCACTGATTTGCAGATCCTGCAGGACTGCACCCCATCCCTCCAGAGAGGCGTCTGTTGTTATGACGTGAGGAGTTGCTGGTATCAAGAACGTTAGACCATTGGACAAGTTTTTGTTCGTCTTCCACCACAGCAAAGCCTCTGTTATTTGTCGAGTGATGACTATACGATCCTCGAAAGAGCCTGTACATTGGGTCCATTGTTTGTTCAGAGCCTCCTGAATGGGGCGCATTCTGAGCCGACAGTGAGGAATGAGAAGAATGCAAGAAGACATCATCCCTAGAAGGGATTTGAAAGTTCTGACTTTGATGGACTTTTTTGAAGACACTGCGGTAGCTAGAGCCATCAGTTTTTGTTTTCGTTCTTGAGATGGGAAGGCTTTGGAAGAAACTGTGTTTAGAGTTGCCCCCAGGAATGTTAGAATTCTTGTAGGTTGTAAGGTTGATTTCTCTAAGTTGAGAGTTAAACCTAGGTGCTTGAAAAGATCGAGACAGGCGGTTGAAGACAGCTGCGCGCCTGTGAGAGATGGTGCTTTCACCAGCCAGTCGTCTAGGTAGGGGAAGACTTGGTGATTCTGCTGTCTCAGAAAAGCTGCCACCGGAGCCAGGCATTTTATAAAAATGCGTGGCGCTGATCTGAGGCCAAACGGTAGGACACAGAATTGGTAATGTTGACCTGCCACTTCGAAGCGAAGAAATTTTTTGTGGCGATTGTGAATTGGGATATGGTAATATGCGTCCCGTAGGTCCAAAGACGTCATATAGTCTCCTTCCTCTAAGGATCCTAAGATTTCCTGGATCGTCACCATTCGGAACGATTGGCTCTTTAGAAAGGCATTGAGTGCCCTGAGATCGAGAATGGGCCTCCATTTCTTCTTTTTCTGCTGAATTAAAAAGAAGCGGGAATAAAATCCCTTCCCTTTCTGGGTGGATGGAACTCGTTCTATTGCTCCCTTCTTCAGCATTGAAGAGATTTCTTGTAGGAGCAAACGAAGGTGCCTGTGTGGAAGTTTGCGAGGAGGAGTTAATGGTGGAATGGAGTTGAATTCCAATGTGTGACCGTGTTGGATTAATTGTAGAACCCACCGATCCGTCGTTATTGATCTCCAGTTGCCGAGGAAGTGTGTCAATTTTCCTCCAATCCTGAGAGGACACAACGGCGTGGGGAGTGTCTGCGGGAATTGGTCATTGTCGTAAGCCGGTCGTTTTCTTCTGGGATTTGCCCCTGAAGTTCGCTCTCCCGTAGGAGGTCTGACGACCTTGTTGTTGCTGTCGTTGGTATTGTGAGCGGTTTGGATTGTAGGAGTAAGAGGATTTTCCCTGATATGATCCTCTGTATGAGGATTGACCTCGTCCTCTGTGCCTTTGAAAGGACTGATTTTTGAATTGTAAAGTCCCGAGAGCTCTTGCAGTGTCAGTGTCTTTCTTGATCGTCTGCAAGGCTTCATCTATTTTTGCCCCAAATAGATGCTGTCCGTCATAGGGCATGTCCAAAACCTTGGTTTGGACCTCTTGACGGAAGGACGTCGCTTTGAGCCATCCTTGTCTGCGCAAAACAGCTGCGCCAGCCAGCTGTCTAAAGCCTGTTATTGCGACATCCACAGCTGAATCAATTATCTCCGAGGCGGACATCTGACCTTCTTGAAGGAGCGACTGGACTTCATCCTTCGGATCTTCGGGTACCTCTGCCAGATATGGAACGATATCTTCCCACAATTGCCTATTGTATCTGCCTAGCAGAGCAATGGCGTTGGCCACCTTTACAGTCATGGCTGACGTTGTGGAGAAGCGTTTGCCGATGCCATCCAATTTTCTGCCCTCCTTGTCTGGTGGTGCTGACAGTGGAGAGGATGGATTTCTGGAATTCTTTTGGGCGGCTTGAGTGACTACAGAGTCCGGCTTGGGATGTGTATTAAGGCAAATTGGTGCAGATGTTGGTGCCTTATACTTTTTTATCCAATCTAGGCACCACTATTGAAACAGAAGCAGGTGTTTGCATGAGCTGCTGACCTTGTTCCCAGATGTAGTCTATTATGGGAACTGACCTCGGCGACTTTTTTATAGGATCCTTAAAGTCGTAGAGAAAACAATCCGTTTCCTTAGATTCCATGGTCATGTGGAATCTGATGGCCGCTCTCTCAATCAAATTGTGGAATCCGCCTATATCCACTGGTGGAGAGTCTGAAGTGTTGGGTTCTGGCGTGGCTGGAGAATGAGCGAAGTAATCCTCGCCATCTCTGTTATGTTAGAGGTCGTCTCGAACCTCTCCTTCCTCAGGGACATCTTCTTCTTCTTCCTCAGAAGATTGAACGTTATGTACCGCGTCACTTCCGTGTGGAAGAACCAAAGGTGTTGGTCGTGCCTTTGGGAATTGTTGCGGTCTGGACGACTCGTGAGGCTTCTCTGTGGAAGAGGCCGCTGGTGATTCAGGGAATCGTTTTTTGTAGTCTGTGATTAAGAATTGTAAATCAGAGACTATTTCAGCTGGTAGGCATATCATCGGAGTTACTCGAGTGTGTTCTTGCACGTGCGTAGTTTCCTCCGTAAAGATGACATCATCTCCGTCATCGTCAGTACTCTGGCATTTGACATCGAGGTCCGATGGACTGGTAGCCTGTTCAAATTGGTCGTCATCAGATTCATCAGTTTGCAATAAGCGAGCTGGTGGTAGTTTTTGAACCCTACTGGGTGATGTTAAAGCCGGTGTTATAGGAAGTTTGGTGATCATTTGTGAGGGAATCAACTCCGCTTTTTTCCATGGTGTCGACGATGTCGTCGACGGTATTGATGACGGTCATTTGTCGAGCGGCGACTGTTCTTTTGTCGTCGTCGCTGTCGTCGGCGATGTGGTCGTCGACGGTGTGGTCGTCGGCGCAATCTTCGCCGTCGACGCGGTCGTCGCCGGTACTTTCGTCGTCGAGGATGCTCTCGTCGACGACGATGGTTTAGCCGTCGACGGTGTTTTTGTCGTCGGTGGCGATTTAATCGTCGACGGTAAAGGCGTCGTCGACTTTTGTTTAATAGTCGTCGTCGATGTCGTCGTCGTCGATGGCGACGTCGACGAAGCTTTAACAAATGACTGTTGCTTTTTAATCAGTACAATTGACGACAGTGGCTTACCCATCGTCGACGATTGGGTGGTCGTCGTCATTGAAGCAAAGGCGGACGACGCCATCGTCGTCGAGACAGTCGTCGTCGACGTGGAGACATATGTAGTTTTCTTTGAAGAAAACATCGACGAAGTTGTCGACGAAGACTGCGATGGCTTTTTGAAGGTTGCCGGTTCCTTCACAGACGTGTCTGATCTTACCTCAGAAGACTTGGTAGTAGTCTTTTTGTGAGGGACGTCTGAATGGCCAGGGGAAGCCTCCCTTGGCCTCTTTAAGGACAGTTTTGAAGAGACTGAAGCCATGTCACTGCCTGCCGAGGAAAGCACATCATCATCTCTGGTTTTTAGTCTGTTTAACCAGAGGAGCAGTCTTCCTTCTCTATCCTTAAGAGTTTTGGTAGAGAATGTTCTACAAATCCTACATTCTTTGACAGAATGATCCGGATACAGGCAGTAGAGACAAGTCTCATGCTTGTCATCAATGTGTAGTCTCTTCTTGCCACAAGAGGAGCAGGCTCGAAATAATCCTTTCTTCTGTTGTTCAGCCATAGTAGAAGTGAAAAATCCAAATTTTCTGTTGAAAAAGTGATAAATCCAAGAAACCTGAGGAGAGCTCAGGTGGGGACTCCCTAGCACAACGTGCGGTAGAAAATCTGAGAGACTGAGGCTCCTGGCAGGAAGGTTCTAGAGGGAGGTGGTAGCTGATTGGCTACCTTCAGGATTTTGGTCCTTTTTACAAAAGGACATGGATAGGCTACTAAGGCAAGACCCTTAGGCCTATTTTTCTCTATGTATGTCTGTGAGAAGTTGGCCTGATATATAATGTTCACTATTCTAATGAGCACTATATATCAGTCCAAACAACCCTTATTGATGATTGGTTGTAAGTCAACCTTATAGACCAGCTATCCTAGTAGCATGGATACGAGTAGTCTAAGGCTAAGACTCTAGAGGGCGTGTTAAGCCAGCTGTTTTACCATCACATTACCCCTTGAACACCAAGTGAAAGGACACCACACAAGTTGTTATGAAAATAAATGTATATTTATTTCTAACAAGTATACCCTGAACTCTTTATGAGTCAGGGAGCTAAGCACAATACAAAACTCTTAAGAAAATACTTTAAGTCGCACAATTTACACAAATGCCCGAGGGGCACGAAAAACCATATATTACAAAAGTGGAATGCGAATTACTAGCAGGTAACTATTCTCATAGACTTTAGAAACGCTAGTCCTACAATGCTAAACACTTAGATTAGTTGCAGGAGGCCTGTGGACGTCGTGTGCAGAGTGGGAACTCTCACGCGTAAGGCGGGAAAAAGTCTATGGAAGCTAGTAAAGACAAAGTTACTGTTCTCGGGCGAACCCGACTAGGTGGGTCGAAAACGGGAGTGGATCCGAACACTTAGGGTGTTGGACTATGCTGGAGCACCGGAGTACTCAGGTTACCTAGCCCAGGGGCTGCGGCTGCATAGGGTTGAAGTTGCGTCGGAAACCCACGTTGAAGATCCAGGAGCCTGAAGAAAGAGTTGCTGGCAGGCGGCCAGTGAAGAAAGTTCGTGGTGATCCAAGCCTGGATCAGGGAAGAAGGAAACCTGAAAGCAGAGGGGACCAAGTTCTGAATCACTAGCCAGTGATTAAGCGGGCACCAGGATGGCACCGGGCGAAGTCACCGCAGTCAGGTGAGTGGGCGCTGCTGGGCTCTGCAGTCTCTCGGACCAGGAGGCGTTGTCGGCGACCAGGATGGAGGTGCGAGCTGTCCCACGAAGGTTCTTGCTGTCGACGTCGCTGGACCCAGGATTGGGCAACAAGTCTTGGCAAATGCAAGGCCCACGCGGTGGACCTAAAATGGCGTCTTGAGAGGACCAGGAGGGTCCAGGGTGCTCCTCTTTTGGAGGGGAGCACGGGCTAGTCTGGAGCAACCAGACCAGCAGTGTTAGTTGTCGTGGAGCGTCGTGAGGGGGCCACTAGCCAACGGGCAAGCGACCTGGACAACGCGGTGAGCAGCAAAAAGCAGAAGGGCCCCACGCCAATCTCGTGGATGCAGGGGGGCTGGACTTCGGTGCTGGAGCTGCTCAGGGTCGGGGCTTCTCTTACCCCAAGGCACTCGGTCAAGGGTCACTCAGGCGTCGTGCTGGACAAGCGTCGTGCAGTTCTGAAGATGGCCGGTCCCTCGAGATCTCGTCACACCCACGGATCACAGCTGGGCTGATGATGCAGGTTGAGGTCAGAGGTGCCAGGGAAGCCGGTTCTCGTCGTGCTGGAGCAGTCTTGATCCGAAGGAGAGACTGGCAACAAACAGCGATGCTTGGTTGGTGCCTGCTGCTGCAGGGTGACTACTCCTTAGTCACAAGGGAGAAATCTTGAGAAGAGTCTTGAGTTCCTTTCGTGGAAAGTCGGTTCAGGATTCAAAGATGATCTGATTTGGAAGGGGGCCTGCTCCTACCTTTATCCTGCAAAAGGGGATGGCACGCGACTAAGTCCTGCCCTATGGGTGGGACTAGGAAGGGGGGTGGTTACACCCCTCTCCCTTGCCGGGCTTTCCCCAGCTCAGGGGCTGGTGTGCCCCTGGAACTGGTTTAAGCCGGCATATGCACAGTGAGAACCGGGGTGCCACTTGCAGTCACCTTCCTCTAAAGCCCTGCCTACCTAGGATACACAAAATCCTGTCTGGGACGGTGCTGGCACCGCCCCTGGCAGGAAACCCTTTGTCCTTGCCTCCCGCGCTGGGATGACTCCCAGCAGCAGGAGGGCAGACTTGTGTCTCGGTGGCAGCATCCATCTTGTGGAGCTGAGGCTATGTCTGACTTTAACCGGGGTTACAGGTTACCAACATGTTGTGTCCCTCTAGAAGGGTGGAATGCTAACCCCGTCGCCAGAATTGGCGAGGGGTTAGTATTCCAATTCGTATGCCACCGTACTCAACATGTTCTGATAATGTTATACCAAAGTTAGCATATGACCGCGAGGTACATAATGCACTTAAGAGTATATGGTATAGCGTTATCATGGAACAGCTATTAGGACTTGGTTCCGCAAGCTGCAAACGGGCTCAGCTCATGCCAGAGCACCATTTCACATTATTCCACGCACTCTGCCTTCAGGATTGTTAAGGCCTGCCATAGGAGTGACTGATAGGAATATATGTGTCCATTTTAGGTTTAGATATAGGAATACTATATCTAAAGCAAAGGGTGATTACACCACCTTGCCCCAGCTGTCAAGCAGCCAGTTGTGTCTGGTTTAGTTAACTCAGGGGTGGCATAATACATGCTGCAGCCCCTGGGAGACTTCTGGGTACACCTCTGTCCTGGTTACAGGGACACAAGAGAGGGCCCAGTGCCAATTCAGTACCTGGGTACAATTTGGAGTAGAGAGAACAGCTAGGCTGTGGGTCTGATTAGCAGGCCCACAGCCAGGGAAAGTCGTAAACCAGTGAAGCAAAAAGCAAAAATCTGGGTGATCATAGGATTGCAGACCCTACTCTCCTAACAAGGACCAACTGGTCAGTTGTTATTTTTTTGCCATTGATTAAGATGTGAAGAAATTTCTCTCCTCAGGAAATCTGCAATGATTCGGAAAAGAAAGAACCGAAGCCTGGAACTCGTCATTGGTGATGTGAGGAATCCTTTCCCTGTCACCTGCTCTCCCTCTGGGGGTAGATCTAGAATATGCTCCTGATTGTGATTGACGCTGGGCATACTGCGGTCGATATGGCTGGGAAGAAGTAGTGTAGGAGGGATACCTATACTGCTGATATCCACCCCTGTAGGACGGAAGACCCCTTCCTCCCACTCCCCTAAAGGGTACCTTTTGGTACTGAAGCATCCCCAATGACTTAGCAGTGTTGGTGTCTTTCTTTATATCCTGCAGTGCATCATCTATGTGTTTTCTTAATAATGCTTCTTCGAAAGGAAGGTCAAGGATCTTGTTCTGTACTTCTGGCCTAAACGACGTGGCTCTGAGCCATCTTTGACGTCACAACACTGCTGCACCGCCCAGTGATCTGAATGCTGTGGTAGAAATATCCATTGCACACTCTATTACCTTCATGGATGCCCATTCTCTTTCCTGGAGAATCTTCCTTGCTTCCGAATTAATGTCCACAGGAAGCGGATCAACATACAGAGCTAGGTCGCACCTCATTTGTCGATCATATCGACCTTGAATGACGAGAGCATTGGTTGCTCTGATTTCCAGAGCTGACGCTGAAGAAAAACGCTTACAAGTGGAGGGTTGATGATGGGAGCAGAAGAGTTCTTGGCACTGCCCGAGATTTTACAGAGTCTGGCTTCGGATCACCCACAAAGCAGGCAGGAGCGTCTTCTGGAGCCTTGCATTTTTTCTGCAATCTGGATAACAATGGGGTCATCATGGCTGGCATTTTCATTACTTTGAGCCCTACCTCCCATATGTGACTTACAATAGGCATAGCTCTTACCGATTTTCAACAGGGCTTTTTAAAATCATATAAAAAACAGTCAGTTTGAGTTGTCAGCATTGGTAGATCAAACCTTTTGGCAGCCCTTTCAAGTAGGTGTGAAAACCACCAATGTCCTCTGGTGGCAAGTCAATAGATACAGGAGAGGGAGAAGCTGGCGTGGAAATGAGGTAATGGTCCCACTCCTGATGTGGATCCCTAAGTTCCCCCTCTTTCTGGTCATCATCTCAAGTTCCAGGATCTTGTTGCAGAGCCAGTGGTGGTGATGATTTCGGAGGAAATACAGACTGCAAATCTTGAACCCTCTGGGGAGTAGATGGAATAGATCGTGGCCAAGGGGGCAGTGTAGACTGTTCAGGAGAAACAGATGCTGGTGGAAACCTCTTCCTATATTCATCCATCAATATAAACTGCAGGTCTGTTAGCAACAATGATAGCATGCAGACTACCTCCTCCTGAAAGTCACAATGAGATTTCTGTTGAGGAATATAATACTGATGCTGCCCAAACACCTCATCAAAATCATGTTACTCGCATTTGACGCGCAATTGCAACGGGCTATTCAATTAACCTAGAGTACCACCATCCTCAGAATCTTGTTCTTTCAAAAGATGAGAAGACAACAAAGGAGTAACCTTGCTAGGTGAGTTAACTTCTACTGTAATCTGTCTTGTTCTTTGTTTTTCTCTTTTCATGTGGTTTTTCTGTCGTTGACAATTTTGCTGATGTTACTGCCGACGAAGCCACAGTCTGTGCTGTAGATAATCTGTGGCAATTCAGGCACCATAGTAGGCGCCATTGTTACCGTCATCTAAATTGTCGCCGCAAGCGTCGCCAATTAAGTGGCCACTGCTACCACCGGTTCCGTCAACGACGTCAACTAGATAACGGCAAAGAACTTGTGGGTTTTACTGATGATGGTGTCACCGCCAATGATGTTGACGGCGGTGCGGTACTTGCCTTCTGTTTAGATGACTGAAGGCCTCTATACTCGACGACAGTGAGGGTTTTTCGTCAACTGCCTCGTCAACGATGCGATTCTCATCAAAGGTTTTTCTTCAGGAGGTACAGAGTAAGGTTTTTTGAAAGGGTGCCTGCAAGGAGGGGGTGTAGAAGAAGGCTCAGAGCTTGCCTGTTTTTGATTTACTGTCTCCTGAACAATGTTCCTTTCTCTCTTTTTCAGATTTGTGAAGAGATTTTAAGGGACTGCGTTCATGATACATATGTGAGGTCTTCTTGAAAGCTTTCTTTGGAACCTCACTAGAAGAGTGAGCGTGTGGTGATTCCCTTCTCTTATACAATCTGGTTTAAAACCACTGAACCAGATGAATAAGCGGAGCCGAGCTTAGAGGAGACTCCCTAGCACACGTGGTAGAAAATCAGAGGGTCTATGGTTCTCTCACAAGTGTTCTAGAGGGTGAGAGGTCCCGATTGGTTCATGCTTAAGTTTTGGTCTGTTTTATAAAACAGAGTTAAGTTACAAAACTGGGATGGGCCTAGGCCTAGTTTCTATTTTGTATGAGCTTTGCATTGCAATTTTGATATACTGGGGACTCCGGTCTCGGCGATGTGGAATTATTCAAACATGTGAATCTAGTTCCAATACTGGATTAAGCACTTTTTCTAGTGGAAGCACACATCTTCCTAATTAAAACATGTACTACTGACTACCAACATGTGGGCAGAATGAAAACCGCTCTCTGTGGCAGAGAATGGTACTCTTGAAAACTCATTTTTATGTTGAACAGATTACATCTGCTGACAGCTATACTGTCAAGCCAGACCTAGACATCATGAAAAGAAGCCGGTCAGTGAGCATACCTCCTTAAGCTGCTCTTTGCGCAGTTTGTATTCCCTCTTCTGTGACTCCAGAAAGCTGTTCAGTTCTTTCTTTTGCTGTGCTTGGATATGCTGCTGGAATTTCTTTTCTTCACTTGTCATCAATTTTCCCTATGCAAAATAAGGATACAAAATATATTTAAAAAAAAGGCAAATTAGCAAGTAGTCTTTTGAATCAAACATCACTGTTTGAACCTGAAATTTGGAGGTCACAAAAAGAATTCATAAAGGACAAGTTACTTACATATGGTAATGTCTTATCTCGTAGAGACACGATCTAGCCGCCTTTGAACTTCCAGGCGTCACGCTGCATCAGGAAGATTTTTCTCAGGAGTACCCCTGTGCGAAGGTAGATGATGTCAGTCGACTTTGCGTGACGTCGGCGTCGTCTTCATCACGACGTCCGCTCAGTCAATATAACCGCCACTCCGGCGCGCTGACATCAGCACTTTTCACGCCAGAAGCGCGAAGCCATGAAGTGACTGACCATGGTATGTTAAAAAATTAACAGCTAGGGTCCTGAAAGTGGAACATCCCTGACACTTGAAAATCAATTCCACAGTGCGGGGAGGATGGGTGAGTCGGTAAGGAATCTGCGGCTAGATCAGGTCTCTACCAGATAAGGCGTTACTGAAGGTAAGTAACTTGTTCATCTGATTAGAGACATCTAACCGCAGATTACCTACTGTTGAACAGATACCCAAGCAATAACATCCCCGGAGGAGGGACTGCGGAATGGCTTAGACCAGAAAGTCCTGCAAAACAGAGTGATCGAACAGGCCTTCTCTGCAAACCTGGGAATCCAGGCAGTAGTGTCTGGCGAACTTGTGCAGTGAAGCCCACGTGGCTGCTTGGCATATATCAGAAACGGGAGCACCACGCTGGAGAGTGGTGGTGGCTGCCTTCACCCTGGTGGAATGGGCCCTAAGCCCTTCAGGAGGATCCTTCTTCGCGAAGGCGTAACAAATTAAAATACAGAGGATGACCCATCAAGATATAGTCCTCTTCTGGATAGCATGGCCTTTCTTTACACCCACATATCCAATAAAGAGTTGGTCGTCCACCTGGGACTCTGTGGTTCCATCAAGGTAGAATGATAACGCTCTTTTTGGTCCAGACGATGGAGACGTTCCTCTTCCTTGGAAGATGCAAGGGTGCATAGAAGGTGAGAAAGGTGACTAACTGTCCCAGATGAAAGGATGTAACTAACTTAGGCAGAAAGGATCTCCTAGTCCGGAGTACTACCTTGTCCGGAAAGATCGTCAGGTAAAGAGGCTGTTAGGACAATGCCTGCAATTTACTCACTCTCCTGGCAGAGGTTATTGCCACCAAAAAAGCTGTCTTGATGCTGAGCAACCACAGAGGACAGTTATGCAGTGGCTCAAATGACACACACATCAGGAAAGTGAGCACCAAACTAAGGTCCCACTGTGGCATGATGAAAGGTGAAGGGAAGAACAAATGAGTTAACCCCTTCAAAAACCACTGCACTAGAGATTTAAATAGAGAGGGCTGATCAGGCAGCCGAAGAAAAGAAGAAAGAGCCGAAAGGTAGCCCTTCAAAGTGCCCAGAGCAGAGCTCTGCTGGACCAAGGAAAGATTAAACAGGAGGTCTTGAGATAATGGAGCAGATAAGGGGTCAACAGACATGTAGGTACAATATTTACAAAACTTGTTCCATAGACCGGCATATACCAATTTTGTAGAAGGACGCCTGGCTGCCAAAATAAACTCACATATTTCGGGAGGGAGGTCAAAAGCTGTCAACTGTGGCCTCTCAATCTCCACACAAGGAGGCGGAGAGTGGACAGGTTCCAATGGAGAAACCTCCCCTGCTGCTGCGATATAAGATTCTCCTGAATAGGCATCCTGACCGGGAGGATCAATGCTCATGTCCAGAAGCTCGGGATGCCAAACTCTCCATGCCCAGTCCGGAGCCACATGAATAACTTGTGCCCGGTCACTCCTGACCTTCTTGAGCACTCTGGGCAGTAGTGGTGTGGGCAGAAAGGCATATGGAGGACTGAGCATCGCTGTGCGAGTGCTGCCTTGGAAACTCCAAAAACAGCTGACATGTAACGTTCTCTTTGGAGGCGAACCGATCTTAGGAAGGCTATCCCCACCGCAGAAAGAGCCCTTGTACCACCTCGGGATGGAGACACCTTTGGTGATCCGCAAGGCACCTTCGGCTGAGCTTGTCTGCCCTAACGTTCAGAGTACCTGCCAGATGTTGAACCACCAGGGAAATACCTTGATGTTCCAGCCAAGTCCAGATATGCAGGGCCTCTTGACAGAGTTTACAACCCCACAATGCTCTGTTTTTTGCAGTACCACATGGCGGTAGTGTTGTCCGTGAACACCTGTACGAGCCTTCCCTTTATCGACAGCCAAAAGGCTTTCAGTGCCAGCCAGATCGCCCGAAGCGCCAACAGACTGATATGGAGCTTGGCTTCCGCCAGAGACCAGAGTCCTCTGATCTCCACCTCTCCCAGATAGCCTCCCCAGCCCAATAGGGATGCACCCATCACTGCTGTGAAGTCTGGGTGGGAAAGGGAGGGAAGTCTGCCCTTGAACCAATTGCTGTTCGTTAGCCACCAATGCAGGCCATTCACTGTACCCTCTGAAATCTGAACCTGGTCGATGAGATTTCCTCGATGCTGTGCCCAATGTCATTTCAGGTCCCACTGCAAAGGCCGCATGTGCCACGTTGCAGGGGTCACTGAGCAGGCTGCAGGAGGCCATGAGACCCAACGGCCTCAGAGTCATTCTCACTGAAATCCAAGATAGAGCCTGAAACATCGCCTGAATATCTTGGACTCGCCATTCAGGAGGATAGGACCGAAACTGTACTGTGTCCAGAACAGCTCCAATGAAAAGGAGCGTCTAAGAGGGAGTCAGGTGTGACTTCGGTACATTGAACAGTATGATTCATTAATACATCCGTGATACAGACATCCATTTTATCAAAACAAAACAGGAAAGAAACAAAATGAAATTAAATCTTAGAATTCCAAAATACAACATATTGTGCTATGTCTTCACTACATTCTCTCGTGCTAGTCCCCCCACCCACCACCATGTCCTAGATGCTATTAATTCACAATATAATACGATCACCCACCCTATTGTCCCATTATTCCTGTATCTATTGGCATTGTAGTGAGGAGCTCTAGATATAGGCCTCAATATTAGGCCCATCTCTTCCAAATATTTAGGTGTTTCTGAGGGCATCCCCTAGCTTTAACTATAGGTAGCTCCATACACATGCAGAAATCCAAACCCTTTTTCCATACTTCCAATAAGGAAGGGGAAATGGCTTTCCACAATCTGGCGATATCTCGTTTCGCTAATGTGAGACCCAGAAGCAGTAGATGAAACTTATAGCTATTGCCCCAGTCTTGGCGAAATAGGAATGTCCCATCCTAACAGCTCGGAGAGGCATCTCCTAACCCCCGTCCAGAACCTGTTGAGTACAACACATTGCCAAATTGTGTGTAGAAAGGTGCCGTCAGTGTTACCACAGCGCAAGTATATAGGGGATTCCACTAGACCTGCCCTCCATAGCCTATGTCTGTTGAAATATATCCGCTGTAGGTATTTGTGAGAAAGTGCCCTCTTTCTGCATGGTTGCCCTCACTTTTTCCTGAATTGCTGATGTGCTTTGACTGAGTGTGCCCTGGTCTCCTGCTAATCCGGTACTGTGAGAAAGTGCCCTCTTTCTTGCATGGTGTGCCCCCACTTTTTCCTGAATTGCTGATGTGCTTTGACTGAGTGTGCCCTGGGCTCCTGCGAATCAGGTACCCAGTGCCTGTGTTCCTTCCCTAAAACTACATTGAAGCCTAAACCCAATTGGCATCTCTGGCCACATGTCAGTCCCTGGTAAATGGTACCATAGATACCTAGGGCAGTGCTGACCAGAGAAGGCCCCTAAGGGCTACAGCACTTATTGTGCCACCCTTAGAGGCCCTGTACCCTGACACACACACACAGACTGACTTTGCAGGCTGAGTGTCTTGGTGCAGAACAAAACAGAGTCGACAAGGCACACACCCCTGTGTGCCATGCCCACAAACCACTGCCCAGGTATACATCAGTCACCCCTCTAGCTGGGTGCCCTATGTCAGTGGTGAGGGTACAGGTGCCTGAACCCTGTACCCCTACAGTGCCCAAGTCCATTCCTGGGCCCTGTAAGTGCAGTTTTGCCATTAAGAGTAGATGGTACTGGGAGTTTGTCATTACAGGAAACCAGGAAACAGATTACACTACCGACTGAACCGGTCTTCTCCTGGTACCGCAGATTTTAATCAATGAAGCGCGGCCCACCTCAATAGCCCCCGATTCTGGGCTGCTTTCCCAGGCTATCAATTTCTTAGCCCTTGCCCGTGCCGATCGGGGTAACCTTTTTCCTTTTCCCCCCCGGCATTAGAGGCTTATAATGTTAAAGGCAAATATAAATGTCCTGATGATGGTCCCCATGACTAAGTAGTGGGACCGAAATGCCATCGACTCATTGTACACCATATACAAATGCTTGATTTATATGTTATATTTAATGGTGTTTAACTGATATTTCTGTACACTCAATACTTTACAGAAATCGCTGCTTTTGCCTTGAAAAGCCCTGCTCTTTTCCTCTGTTTACCTTTTGTACTGATCTGACTGTGTTTGGGTACAGGCTTGTGCCCCACACTGGTGATTTGTTAAAGGTATTCCTGTGTATGAAGTATTTCAATTGAGTAAAAAATTGAAGACCTCTGTCCGGCTGGACATGTCGCCCCAAATATAGAACTGATTCAGTCTATATTCATTGCTTTGCATATAATTCTTTTGCATGGACCGATGTTTCCCAAAATTACAAACTCCACAGCACCATAATGGCTATACTGAAGACTGAGAAGATTGGTATCAAGCTTCTCAACACATTAAACCCACACTGATGCCAGTGTGGGATTTAATGTAGAATGCGTGACAGAGGGCATCTTAGAGATGCCCTCTGAAACTGGACCAACTCTCAGTGACTTGACTGAGTGGCTGCCTAGGCTGCCTCCACCAGACATGTTTCTGGACCCCTGGGTCGAGAGTTTGCTGCTCTCTGGGGCCCGAAACAATGCACATCCTGGGACGAGGCGCCAATCCTACTCCCCCAGGATGGGCAGGGTTCACGAAGGAGAAGCTTCAAAAGCATGCAGCCTTTGTGAGACTCTTCAGACCATTTGCTGCTGTCAGCAACTGGTTCCCATTGTTTCTAGCCCCACTTTGGGTGGGAGAACCGGCGGGAAAAACGTGAGGAAGAGAGGTGTGCCCACCTCTGCCAACTCCACCCCTAAGGTAAGGGAGGCGAGGTGAAGCACAACCTCGAGTTCCCGCTATATTGAGGATGGGGGGACTCAGCCAACCAGGGACAGGCTCCTCCCCCCTCCCACTGGAGAGTGGCAAAATAGAGGGTGTACCCACCCCAGGGAAGGGACCCATTGGTCCCTGCCCTTTACCTACCAGTAACGCCCCTAAATTTAGTATTTAGGGGTACTCTGTACCTTCCTTCCTCAGATCCAGCAACCACAAGAAAAGAAGAAGGACAGGAAGCCGCGCAGAGCTAACAAGAGGATGACGCCCACTGACTTGCCTCCAGCCCTACAGGCCTGTCACCCCTCAAACATGCTCCTGCAAAACCCTGGCGTGTCCGGCGGCCAGCAACCTCCAAAACCCCGGAGGGCCTGCCTGCATTCACTTTCCAAGCTGTTTCTCCCGTGAACACTGGACGTGTTTAAACTGCAGCTTCTGGTGCAAGCCAGAAACCGCGAATCCAGTCCACTCTGCACCCGCTGAGCCCGTCCCAAGTTTGAGTGGAAAAACACCACAAGGAGGTCCCCCCGGCAATCCTGACCTGAGATCCGGTGACCCCATACCTGTCTCAAGCCTCCAGACGACGCCTGCAGCCTCATTCCAGAGGACCCCCCCTACAGCGACCAAAGCGGGTAAGAAAATTTGACATGCATAGGCACCCCTGCACCGGACGCCCAACCCAGCGGTGCATAACCAACTCTCTACATCTCTACTTACCCCTTGAAGTGGTGGTCACTCCTGGAAGATCCTCGTCCCCGAGCCTGCAGTGTTTCTTTGTCCCGGAGAATCTTCATTCAAATTAACAGAGCACAAGACCTCAAAACAGCACCCTGAACCCGGCGCACAAGTCACTACTTGTGTAACGATATATCTGTAAGAGACATTAGTTAGTATTAGATTCCTTACCTTAGAATATCCCCAGGCGTCAGACTGGATCCGGAAATTTTTGCGTAGCAGTACCCTTGCGCGTCGGTAGGCGTCGTCTGCGGCTCCACGTCCGTCGTCGGCGTCGTGGGCGCCGTGATGACGTCGTCGGAGTACTTAGACGCCGCCTCCGCGTGCTGACGTCAGTTCTTAGACACAGCTTTTCCGCGCCAGAAATGCAGAGCCATGTTAAAAACCAACACTGGTGCCATTGAAACTAGGGCCCTGAAAGGGGACAACTCTAACCCTAGAGATTGGTTCGCAGAACGGGGAGGATGGGTGGGTCGGTAAGGAATCTAACACTAACGAATGTCTCTTACAGATATATCGTTACACAAGTAGTAACTTGTGCATCTGAAAGAGACACGTTAGTATTAGATCCCTTACCTTAGAATAGATACCCCAGCAATACCAACCCCAGTGGTGGGTCTGCGAACCAAAATCACACCAGAAAGTCCCGGAGGACGGAACGGCCAAAGAAGCCATCCCTCCGGACTTGACTGTCCAGGCAGTAGTGTCTTGCAAACGTGTGCAGCGATGCCCACGTAGCTGCCTGACAGATGTCTTGTAAGGGCACTCCCATGCCCAGGGCAGTGGTAGTCGCCGTGGCTCGGGTAGAATGAGCCCGCAATCCAGCAGGAGGCTCCTTCCTAGCCAAGGAGTAGCATGCCTGGATACACAGGATGATCCACCGGGAGATGGTCCTCTTGTGCACCGCTTTCCCCTTCTTCGCGCCCACGTAACCAACAAAGAGTTGGTCATCCACCCGGAACTGGCGTGTGCGATCCAAGTAGAATGAGAGCGCACGTTTTGGGTCCAGACGGTGGAGCCACTCTTCCTCTTTAGAGGGATGCGGTGGCGGGAAGAAGGTTGGCAAGGTGATAGACTGCCCGATGTGGAAGGCCGTGACAACCTTGGGCAGGAAAGAAGGTTTGGTACGCAGCACCACTTTGTCCGGATGGACAGAAAGGAAAGGTGGAGTACAAGAAAGGGCCTGGAGCTCACTCTCTCTTGGCACAGGTGATGGCAACCAGGAAAGCAGTCTTCAGAGTCAGAAGGCGGAGAGGACAGTTGTGAAGTGGCTCAAAGGGAGCGCACATCAGAAATGTAAGAACCAGGTTCAAGTCCCACTAAGGCATCACAAACGGAACAGGAGGAAACGTGTGTGTGAGGCCCTTAAGAAATCTATTAACAATAGGGGACTTGAACAAAGAAGGTTGATCAGGCAGCCTGAGAAAGGCTGAAAGGGCAGAAAGGTAGCCCTTGATAGTGCCCAGAGCAGAGCCCTGCTGGGCAAGAGAAAGAAGGAAGAGAAGAACCTCAGAAAGAGGGGCAGCAAGAGGATCCACAGCCTTTGCTGTGCACCATGCCACAAATCTGTTCCACCTGCAGGCGTATACCGACTTTGTGGAGGGACGCCTGGCTGCCAGAATGATGTTACAAACTTCAGGAGGCAAGTCAAATGGCCTCAACTGTCGCCGCTCAATCTCCAAGCATGGAGGTGGAGACTGGACAGGTTCGGGTGGAGGACCGTCCCCTGCTGCTGCGACAGAAGGTCCTCCTGAAGAGGCAGACGAACCGGGGGAATCGACTGACAGACTGAGTAGCTTTGGATACCAGTACCTTCTCGCCCAGTCCGGAGCCACAAGGATGACTTGGGCCCGGTCGCGCTTGATCTTCTTCAGCACTCTGGGCAGAAGTGGTATAGGCGGAAAGGCGTACAACAGACCGCAACTCCACTCGCGACGAAAAGCGTCTCCGAGCGAGTGCCGCCTTGGAAATTCCAACGCGCAGAACTGATGACATTGCGCGTTCTCTTCGGTGGCGAATAGATCTAACCAAGGCTCTCCCCATCGCTGAAAGAGGCCTTGCGCCATGTCAGAGTTCAGATGCCATTCGTGATCCATCATGCACCGACGACTGAGCTCGTCCGCCCTGGCGTTCAGAGAACCTGCCAGGTGTTGAGCCACCAGGGTCACGCCCTGGCGTTCCAGCCATTGCCAAAGGCGAAGAGCCTCTTGACAAAGGATCCACGACCCCACCCCGCCTTGTTTGTTGCAGTACCACATGGCGGTGGTGTTGTCCGTGAATACCTGCACTACACTCCCCCGGACAGAGGGGAGGAATTCCTTCAGTGCCAGACGAATCGGCCGGAGCTCCAACAGGTTGATGTGGAGCCGGGTCTCTGCCGGAGACCAGAGGCCTCTGATCTCCGCCTCTCCCAAGTGGCCTCCCCAGCCCTGGAGGGACGCGTCCGTCACAACTACGTGCTCCAGTTGGGGAAGGGAGAGGGATCTGCCGCTGACCCAATCGCGGTCCGTAAGCCACCACTGCAGCTGTCTCGCAGTGCCCTCCGAGATCAGGACGTGGTCGGATAGGTTGCCCTGATGCTGGGCCCACTGAAACTTCAGGTCCCACTGCAGAGCCCGCATCCGCCACCTGGCGTGATGCACCAGTAGGATGCAGGAGGCCATCAGCCCCGAAAGCCGCAGCGTCAACCTGACCGAAACCCGGGATAACGGCTGAAATATGGTAATCAGAGCCTGAATATCCCGGACCTGCTGTTCGGGTGGATAAACCCGAAACCGCGCCGAGTCCAGAACCGCTCCGATGAAGAGGAGCTTCTGAGAGGGGCACAGGTGTGACTTCGGCACATTGATGGAGAACCCCAGCTGGTGCAGGAGGTCCGCCGTCGTCTGGAGGTGGCTGACGACTGACTGGGGCGAGCCCGCCTTCAACAGCCAGTCGTCGAGGTAGGGGAAGACTGAAACCCCTAACCTGCGCAGATGAGCTGCGACCACCGCCATCACCTTTGGTAAGGCCGAAGGGGAGCACGGTAAATTGAAAGTGCTCATGGCCCACCATGAACCGCAGGTAGCGCCGGTAGGCAGGCAGGACGGGGATATGAAAGTAAGCGTCCTGCAAGTCCAACGCTACCATCCAGTCTCCTGGGTCCAGGGCAGCCAGAACCTGAGCCAGTGTCAGCATCTTGAACTTCTCCTTCCGGAGGAAGCCGTTGACGTTCCTTAGGTCCAAGATAGGGCGTAGGCCCCCTTTGCCCTTCTTGGGTACCAGAAAGTAGTGGGAGTAGCAACCACACCCTACTTCCGGCCCAGGAAGGCGCTCGATGGCCCCCTTGGCCAAGAGGGCCGTAACTTCCTCCTGCAGAAGTCGCAAATGATCCCCCGATACACGGTGGTTCTGCGGTGGCATGGCTGGAGGAGTCGCCTCGAAGGGGAGGGAGTAGCCCCTTCGGACGATTTGCAGCACCCACCTGTCCGATGTGACAGTGCGCCAGTGGAGGTAGTGATGGCGAACCCTGCCCCCACTGGCGTCACATGGGCCTGAAAGCACAGACTAGGAGGGTTTTGAGGCGGATGCTGCGGGGAAAGGTGTGGACTGACCTCGCCGCTGCCCCCGACCGCCCGGACGGCGGTTCCCACGGCCGCCACCGCGTTGGGTATTGCCCTGCGGTGCGTGGCTGGCGGCGCGTGCGGGCGCACTCCTTCCGTGGCCACGAAAGGAGTGAAAAGCAGCCGATTGCTGGCGCTGGCCCGAGAGGCCCAAGGACTTGGCCGTAGTCCTGGAGTCCTTAAAGCGCTCAAGCGCATGGTCTGCCTTGTCGCCAAAGAGGCGACGGCCATCGAACGGCATGTCCATGAGCGTGCTCTGGACATCTGCCGAGAAGTTGGCGGACCTCAGCCAGGTGTGGCGTCTGACCGCCACCGTCGTTGCCATCGCTCTACCTAGCGAGTCGGTGGTATCCAGCCCACACCTGATGGAATACTTGGCTGCATCCCGGCCCTCTACAAGGGCTTGGCCGAGTTTGGCCCGTACCTCCAACAGACACTCTGGCAGCACTTCCGCGACCTTATCCCACACAGAGTGGGTGTAACGTCCCAAGAGGCAGGCGGTGTTGGAAGACCGCAGGCCTAGACTAAGGGATGAGAAGCTCTTCTTCCCATACTGGTCATACCTCTTGGATTCCCTGTCCGGCGGGGCCGACGGGAATGCGGTCTGGGAATTGGAGGCCTGGATGACCAGGCTCTCGGGGGTAGGGTGGGAGGACAGGAAACATGGGTCGCCCGGGGCTGGGCGGTGGCATCTGGCCACGTTCCTATCTACGGGCGAACCCGTAGCGGGCTTGGACCAAGTGCCCAGAAGAACGTCGGTCAAGGCCTCATTAAAGGGCAGCAGAGGCTCGGCCGAGCTTGACTGCGGTTTAAGGACCTCAGTGAGGAGGTTAGTCCTCACGGCCGCGACGGGGAGCTCAAGGCCCAAGGCCTTGGCAGCCCTTATCAGCACCACACTATATGTTGCCCCCTCCTCCGAAGCCACAGTAGGAGGGGAGACAAACCCAGTGTCTGGAGAGGTGTCCAGGCCACTGGCCTCCCCAAGGTCTCCTGTCCAGTCCTCATGAGACTGACACTCCCTAGTCAGAGGGTCCTCAGACCCCTCCCAGTCCTCTTCATCACCCATTTCCTGAAACTCAGGGTTCTCAGCTAATGGGGCCTGTTCATAGAAGTGAAACTCCCCAAACGACGTCTGGAGCGGCGCCCATCGGGGCCGTCCCGGCGCCGGAACAGGAACGAAGGTGGAACCGGGGACGGCGCCGGAGGCGACACCTGAGGGTCCGACGCCGGGGAGGTCGTAAGGTCCACCTGCGACGAACCAGATCCCGAAGGAGGTCCAGCGGCGTCGGGCCCGAAGGCGCCGGCGGCGCTGGAACAACTGAACCCCTCGGCGCCGGCGGCGTCGGGATAACGGGAACCTGCGGCGCCGGGCCCGAAGGCGTCGGAGGCGCCGGGGCCGAAGCACCCGACGGCGTCAGGGCAGATCCCCCCGACCCGCTAGGGGTCCCAGACAGGTCCGCTGGGCCCGAAGGCGCCGCGGAGCCCGTCGGAGGAGAGAGTTTCCTCATGGCCATGAGGAAGCGCTCGATCTCCTCCGGCGTCGCGTTGAGCCCAGGGACCGTAGGGTATGTGGCTGGACGCGGCGCCCGCGACTCAAGCGGAGCCGCGTGGGTGGTGTCACCCGTACCCCCGGCCGCATCGAAAAAATAAATCCGGGCATCCCTACGGCACCGTCGGAGTCGATAGACTTCGAGAACAATCAAAAGTGATCAAAAAGTTAGTCAAAAAATGACTAGGGTTACTGCTTTTTCCAGATCTGCGCTTGCTGGCGCGGAAAAAAGAAGAACTGACGTCAGCACGCGGAGGCGGCGTCTAAGTACTCCGACGACGTCTTCACGGCGCCCACGACAGACGCGGAGCCGCAGACGACGCCTACCGATGCGCAAGGGTACTGCTACGCAAAAATTTCCGGTTCCAGTCTGACGCCTGGGGATATTCTAGGGTAAGGAATCTAATACTAACGTGTCTCTTTCAGATTGCCCTAGCGCCGCTGAGGGTGCTCCTTTTGTGCTAACTTTGTCCCCTACTAGCCCTGAGCTTAACCCTAGGGGCTTTGCTCCCACAACCCCGTGGCCTGCTCGCCAGCAGCCACCAACCGGAGTCCCCCTATCCACCATAGGATAACTTGGGCCTCAACACTCTGCACCCGGCCGCCCTAGTGCTGCTGAGGGTGCAACAACAGTGCATCACTAACCCTGGGAGACCCTTGAGTCTAACCCCAGAACCCTAACTCCAAAGACTGATTACCTACCTGGAAACAGATAGTACGAGTTACTTACCTTCGGTAATGATCTATCTGGCTGAGACATTGTCTAGCAGCAGATTCCTTAACTTAGAAAATCCCCAGGCATCAGACTGGATCCGGAATTTTTTTTTTGCAGCAGCACCTCTACATGCCGGGTAAAGTCCCTGCCCTGACGTCGTCCACGTACGTGACGTCATACAAGTCCTTCCTGGCGCGCTGACATCAGTTTTCTTTGGAGAAACCTTTCCGTGGCACAACACGGAGCCACCATCAAAAACTGTGAAAGTATGGGAACAGTGTGCGAGGGATGAAAATCCCTGCATAAAGAAGGAGGATGGTGCAAGCCACCATCATAAAAGATAGAATTAGACACTGCCTACATATAAGTAAAAAAGCTGTGAGAAAGAGCCCCGCAAGGGAGCAAAGTCCATTCCCCAAGTGCCACAAGAGAAGAATATCTCAACAGACTGAAATAGACTGCCATTACCATGTAGAACCGTGCTGTCCAGCAAGAACGGAGCACAGAAAGAACAGTCCACTACAGGAAGGTATGAAAAGACTGGCACTTCCCCTGTATTACTGGAAGTGTGAAAAGGAGCTTCACAGATCCTCAAAGACGACTATAGAGGAGACCAGAACCCTGAGTCAATATAGAAGGCAGGAGGAAGGAAAGGCAACAGGAGAAGAAAATGAGTCTCCTGGTGAAAGTAAATCAAAAGGAAAGAAGCCCCTTAGAGGGAGTTAGCTATATATGGCAATTCTCAAAGCAGAGCGCAACGATGTGAGCACCCATGAGAGAAAAACTAAATGCAACTGAAATAGGCCAGTGGAGAACACCACTTGGCATGGTCCTCGCAGAACGGGGAGGCTGGGTGGGCATTAAGGAATCTGCGGCTAGACAACGTCTCTACCAGATACATCGTTACAGAGGGTAAGTAACTCGTATATCAGTGATACATCTAGCCGCAGATTCCTTAACTTAGAATAGATGCCACAGCCATACCCCAAGGGGTGAGGTGGGTCTGCGATAGAACAACAGAAAGCATTAAGCCCTCCCTTGAGCCAGCAACAGAGTGACTGGCAATGGGGGAGGCTGTGGCGGAACAGCCAGACAGCAACCCAAGTAGCTCAGAAGAGCGAAAGAAAAGGGAATGCAAGACAGCCCAAAAAAGCCAGAATGGCACTACACCATACCCATATAAAAACTGACAGGTAGAAACGGCACCAGCCATATACCAGCTGAAAAGAAAGAGAGAGGAAGAAGGACCACTCTCAGCTTAGTGGTGCACTATGTGGACACCGACCAAAGGATGAGAAGAAACATGAAAAGATGCCCACGGAAGGAAGGGTGGAGAGGCTACAGCCAAGTACCAAAGGGCAAGAGGTAGAAACTGAGCAATGTTTTGCGAATAGCAGGCGGGAACAAGAAACATGCCAAGTGCACACTCAGTCCCAAAGGAGGAACAGGAGCAAACAGTAACAATTTAAAGTCCACTGAAGCAAGCCACCACAGAAACAAGCAAAGCGCAAACAGCCACAAAGACCACAAGGTGGTGTAGCTAAAAGAAGCATAAAACTGCCCGAAAAAGGAGCAGTGTAAAACTGGGAACTACCCCAGTAAGTGGAACGCAAAGAGGGGCCTTATTGGCAATCCGGCAAGCATCACTGAAAAGCTCCATAACACATGGAGAAAACGGACTAGATCTCGCAGCTTCGAAGAGAGGTGAAGACGTAGGAAAAGGAATACCCATGGCAAGTTGCATATATACATACACACACATACATACACACACACACACACACATCTAATTATCTATCGATATCTATCTATCGATATCTATCTATATATATATATACATATACATATATATATATATATATATATCTATATATCTATATATATATCCACCTCTACTGCTGCCCTCACTCCTTTTCGTCCACCCTCGACATTCATGCCAGTCATGAGATGCTATAGATATTTTTGGTGACTGAGTGATCAATGACCTTAAGGCTTTACATAAGAAATGCATTTCTGTAACCAAAAAAGGCCATTTTAGAGAGCAACAATTTTCCCGCCTGATGGATAAACTGAGTAAAGAAAAAAACATCATAATTAATAAAGCAGATAAGGGCGGGAATATTGTTCTGTGGCCTCGAGATGCATATTTGGAAGAAGCCAATAAACAATTAGGTGATGTTAATTGTTATAAAAAAGTAGCTTTTCCAATCTTGCTAAAAGTGAAGGATCAGATTTTTAAAGAGCTATCCAAGTGGAAGAGGGAGAGTTTAATTGATAAGGATGAGTACAATTTTTTAAAAACAGAACATCCTATTACTCCTACCTTATATTTACTCCCTAAAGTTCATAAATTGATTACTCCAGTGCCAGGCCGTCCTATCATTTCGGCACAAGGTAGCCTGTTAGAATCCATGTCTAAGTATGTGATTTTTTTCTTCATGACTATGTAGCTGACTTACCTTCCTTCATTCGAGATACGGGAGATTTTTTGGAAAAACTTAAAGATGTGATTTGGGTAGATGGGTATCATTTTTTAGTGATGGACATCTGTTCCCTTTATACAAGTATTGACCATCTAGATGGCCTAAATGCTATCAAATTCTTTCTGTCAAAAAGGAATATTTGTTATAATGAACATAACAAAATGCTACTCCGTATCACGGAATTGTGTTTGACCAACAACTTCTTTATTTTTAATAAAGAATTGTTTCAACAACTTAGGTGTGTGGCAATGGGGGCGTGCTTCTCTCCCAGTTACGCGTGCTTGCACGTGGGCTGGTGGGAGGAGCACGTCCTCACACAATCCCATAAGAATGTTTTCTCTAAACACGTTATCAAATTGTGGCGGTTTATTGACGACGTGTTTGTCATATGGAATGGCACAAAAGAATCAGCTTTGGATTTTGTCAGAATGATCAATGACAACTCTCTAAATTTGGAATTTACAGCACAAGTCAGTGATTCAAAGGTAGAATTTTTAGATGTGGAGGTTTTTGTTGATCATAGGAACATTTGCACCAAATTACATCGCAAAGTAACTGCTGGAAATTCCATTCTTCATGCCAGTAGTGCTCACCCTAGGCACCTCATAAAAAGTATTCCTTACGGTGAGTTTTTACGCATCCAGAGGATTTGCAATAGGAAAGAGGATCTAGACACCTGTTTGAATGAATCTAGGGAAAGATTTTTAAATCGAGGATATAAGGCTAAAGATTTGCAATGGGCACTTGATAAACTGAATATAGGGGTTCTATTAGAGACTAATGAAGTAACTGATGTGAATCCTGTTGAACTAACCGTTCCACCTTCGGTAAGGCTAATCACTACCTTTTGTAGTCAAGAGCAGGCCATCAGAAAAATTGTCAGTAAACATTGGTCTATTTTACATACTGACATTACTTTATCTCCGGAACTTCTCAATCAACCCACTATCACTTTCAGACGAACACCGTCGATGCGTGATGCATTAGTGAAGACTAATCCTGAAGTGATCGATAAAAGTAATTGGTTGACTGACAAGAGGGGCTTTGTAAAATGCTACTCTTGTCGTGCATGTAAGTTCGGTTTAAACAAACAGTCTTTTTTGGATCCTTTTTCAGGTTCTATTAATAAGATCAAGGGACATTTCACCTGCAAAACTGATTGTGCGGTATATGTTTTAGAATGTACATGTCATCTTTTATATATTGGCAGTACCAAACACCCTGTATTCAATAGGATCCTCCAGCACTTGCGGGCAATCGTGAATTCTGATCCATCTTATCCGGTTGCCCGCCATTTCAAACTTGTGCACCAAAATAAATTGGAAGACCTTAAGTACTATGTAATTGACTCTGTACCGAAATCAATAAGGGGTGGTGATAGAGAGAAGAAACTCCGCCAGCTAGAGAGTCATTACATAGTTAGACTTAATACGAAGATACCCAATGGGCTGAATACAGGGGAAGATTTGGTCCATTTTCTATGATTATACCTGCAATATGTGACTTTGTATTGTCCCTATATCTGATGTTGGGCTCAACATCAGACCTCTATCCTCTTTGTCTTAACTAACCTTCAAACCTTCAGGTGTTGTTTATCCTTGATGAAATCATGGTCTTCTAATGCAAATCGAATGTATATGTAGGTTTTATATTATGGGTATTATATTTATTGATAATAATTAATTTTAACATGAGTTCCATTTATGTGAAATGTTGGTCTCTTAATTTGACCAAATGACGATCTGGCAGAGGATTTCTAGTTTCTATTTTTCCTTATAAATACCAGTTATATTCAGGTATTCAATAATGATCCCACTAAGAAAGCCATATTTTAGAATATATTCATATGTGTGTGTATATATGTGTTTATGCATTTGGAAAACTATGTGAACTGATCCTTTTCTATTATTGCTATATGTAATTCAGGACATGAACTTTTGTATCTTTTTCTTTACGTTTATAAGACTTGCTTAATAATTGCATCCCCACTATCATCTGATTTTAACTAATAATAATGTATGGCTAAAAGTAGTCACATTTCACGATCTGCACATTGGGTATTTTTACCATGATCAATTGTTTGTTGTCATTTTGTGCAATATTGGTAATCCTTCATGTGGATTAGAATTTGGGCACTTGCCCCGGATTTTTTCTTGATTAAGATTACAACATAAATGTAATCTTTTGGTCCAATTAATTTTAACAAGATTTTAACTTTTGCATTAACAATGTTTAATAAGTATTATTTGAGCATTGTTTGTTCAAAAAGAAATGTATTGGACGTTTGTTTGCACATATTGCATTATGCACTTTATATATGACTTAGTCTGTTTTCCCTCTCTATGTGAAAGATGGGAGGGTCTAAATTGTTTCATGGTATTTATGGGTGAAATTTTTCCTAAAAACGTCATGTGATCAAGGCCGGGGAAACTCGGTTGAAACGCGTCATGTTGTGTGAAGGCTGAAATAAAATGCACTAGGAAAACTTCAAAAACCTTGTGGTGGTCCGTTCCTGGTATAGCAGTTTGCCGAAAGGGAGTTTGCTTTTTTCCCCAGGACTTGGTGTATATATATGTATATATATCTATAGGTGGGGGCAGGTATTTCACCTTAGAAGCATGACCCTCCTTGAATCATTTTTACCCCTGGCGCTGAAGAAGGCAGACAACGTGCCGAAATGCATTCGCCCTTTGGGGGCTTTTGGGACTGTTACTCGCCTGTGTTTGAGAATTAAAGCTGTCTTCCATGATTGCCCTGCTGTTGGTCTCTTCACTGGGTCTTTGGATGCGGTGTGGAATTTTGATATTTCGGCGCGCTTTCCAGTGACGCGCTAAGGGACCCCCGCTTTATTAAGGTGACTCTGACAACACTGGAAATTGGATTTTCTCCGGGGTACCGGAATCATCAGAGTCCCCCTGGCTGTTCGGGACTTCGGCGGAGTAGGGGCTTTAAAAAGCCTCACGCTGGGTGAGGTGATGATGTCAGCCTTGCTCCCGCCCACAGCAATCCCGGGAACAACAGGGTGAAGCGGTATAGGACAATTGGAGATGGCGAGATTCTACACACATGTGTCAAGAAGGACGCCCCATGGTATTAATGCTTACCCGCTCCACGCAACAACTTCGACCAGAAAACAAACATGAACAATGCATGCTGGGACTGGTAGGAGTTTGCCTTAATCGCGACCTACCTGAAGCTGAATGTGCAAGGTATATTCCTTTAAGGAGCGGGTCTCAAAGCAACCTATCAGGTGGGGGCAGGTATTTCACCTTAGAAGCATGACCCTCCTTGAATCATTTTTACCCCTGGCGCTGAAGAAGGCAGACAACGTGCCGAAATGCATTCGCCCTTTGGGGGCTTTTGGGACTGTTACTCGCCTGTGTTTGAGAATTAAAGCGGTCTTCCATGATTGCCCTGCTGTTGGTCTCTTCACTGGGTCTTTGGATGCGGTGTGGAATTTTGATATTTCGGCGCGCTTTCCAGTGACGCGCTAAGGGACCCCCGCTTTATTAAGGTGACTCTGACAACACTGGAAATTGGATTTTCTCTGGGGTACCGGAATCATCAGAGTCCCCCTGGCTGTTCGGGACTTCGGCGGAGTAGGGGCTTTAAAAAGCCTCACGCTGGGTGAGGTGATGAAGTCAGCCTTGCTCCCGCCCACAGCAATCCCGGGAACAACAGGGTGAAGCGGTATAGGACAATTGGAGACGGCGAGATTCTACACACATGGGTCAAGAAGGACGCCCCATGGTATTAATGCTTACCCGCTCCACGCAACAACTTCGACCAGAAAACAAACATGAACAATGCATGCTGGGACTGGTAGGAGTTTGCCTTAATCGCGACCTACCTGAAGCTGAATGTGCAAGGTATATTCCTTTAAGGAGCGGGGCTCAAAGCAACCTATCAGGAGGGGGCAGGTATTTCACCTTAGAAGCATGACCCTCCTTGAATCATTTTTACCCCTGGCGCTGAAGAAGGCAGACAACGTGCCGAAATGCATTCGCCCTTTGGGGGCTTTTGGGACTGTTACTCGCCTGTGTTTGAGAATTAAAGCTGTCTTCCATGATTGCCCTGCTGTTGGTCTCTTCACTGGGTCTTTGGATGCGGTGTGGAATTTTGATATTTCGGCGCGCTTTCCAGTGACGCGCTAAGGGACCCCCACTTTATTAAGGTGACTCTGACAACACTGGAAATTGGATTTTCTCCGGGGTACCGGAATCATCAGAGTCCCCCTGGCTGTTCGGGACTTCGGCGGAGTAGGGGCTTTAAAAAGCCTCACGCTGGGTGAGGTGATGATGTCAGCCTTGCTCCCGCCCACAGCAATCCCGGGAACAACAGGGTGAAGCGGTATAGGACAATTGGAGACGGCGAGATTCTACACACATGGGTCAAGAAGGACGCCCCATGGTATTAATGCTTACCCGCTCCACGCAACAACTTCGACCAGAAAACAAACATGAACAATGCATGCTGGGACTGGTAGGAGTTTGCCTTAATCGCGACCTACCTGAAGCTGAATGTGCAAGGTATATTCCTTTAAGGAGCGGGGCTCAAAGCAACCTATCAGGTGGGGGCAGGTATTTCACCTTAGAAGCATGACCCTCCTTGAATCATTTTTACCCCTGGCGCTGAAGAAGGCAGACAACGTGCCGAAATGCATTCGCCCTTTGGGGGCTTTTGGGACTGTTACTCGCCTGTGTTTGAGAATTAAAGCTGTCTTCCATGATTGCCCTGCTGTTGGTCTCTTCACTGGGTCTTTGGATGCGGTGTGGAATTTTGATATTTCGGCGCGCTTTCCAGTGACGCGCTAAGGGACCCCCGCTTTATTAAGGTGACTCTGACAACACTGGAAATTGGATTTTCTCCGGGGTACCGGAATCATCAGAGTCCCCCTGGCTGTTCGGGACTTCGGCGGAGTAGGGGCTTTAAAAAGCCTCACGCTGGGTGAGGTGATGATGTCAGCCTTGCTCCCGCCCACAGCAATCCCGGGAACAACAGGGTGAAGCGGTATAGGACAATTGGAGACGGCGAGATTCTACACACATGGGTCAAGAAGGACGCCCCATGGTATTAATGCTTACCCGCTCCACGCAACAACTTCGACCAGAAAACAAACATGAACAATGCATGCTGGGACTGGTAGGAGTTTGCCTTAATCGCGACCTACCTGAAGCTGAATGTGCAAGGTATATTCCTTTAAGGAGCGGGGCTCAAAGCAACCTATCAGGTGGGGGCAGGTATTTCACCTTAGAAGCATGACCCTCCTTGAATCATTTTTACCTCTGGCGCTGAAGAAGGCAGACAACGTGCCGAAATGCATTCGCCCTTTGGGGGCTTTTGGGACTGTTACTCGCCTGTGTTTGAGAATTAAAGCTGTCTTCCATGATTGCCCTGCTGTTGGTCTCTTCACTGGGTCTTTGGATGCGGTGTGGAATTTTGATATATATATATATATATATATATATATATAGATATATATCTATATCTATATATATCTACCTATCTATCTATCTATCTATCTATCTATATGGAATATGCTACTTACCAGTATGCATCTGTTCTTGGCATGTAGGGCTGCTGACATTCACATCTGTGCATAAATCGCCGCCTAGTGTTGGGTCCGGATGATTGCACATTGTTGTCCTGGAAGAGTCTTCGAAGTATCACGAGATAGGTGGCTCCTCCCCTGGACTACAGTGCGCATGGGCATCCTATCCATCCTCAGATTGTTTTTCGCCATTGTGGCAGAGATGGAGTATGCTACAGTAAGAGATGTCCATGCAGGAAAGTAAGAAAGAATGCTACAGCTGCGACAGGCACCGGGGAGGAGGGTGACGATGTGAATGTCATCAGCCCTACATGCCAAGAACAGATGCATACTGGTAAGTAGCATATTCCGTTCGAGGCAAGTGGGCTGCTGAATTCACATCTGTGCATAGAATGTATAGCAGTCTCTCTCTTAGCGGTGGCTACCTGTGCCAGCTGCAGCAGTCTGAAACAGAGTTTTTAGAACAGCCTGTCCTACAGCCGCTTGCTGTTTGGAATGTACATCTACACAATAGTGTTTTGTGAAAGTATGTATGGTAGACCATGGGGCTGCTCTACATATTTCCTCTAGAGGAAAGTTTCCCAGGAAAGCCATGGATGCCCCTAGTTTGCGTGTAGAATGCGCTCTTGGGGGAACTGTTAAAGTGCGTTTTGCTTTTAGATAACATATTTGAATGCATTTAACTATCCATCCGGCGATGAAGTTTGGACGGGTACAGATACCAGCCATTAGAGTTTTAAGATGGGCCTCCCTCAAGTCCAGTGAGTGATTATGTGAAGCAATGTCCCGCCACAGGCATGACCACTCCCCGTCAGAAATGTCCCGCCCAAGGAGTTCCTCCCAGTGTCCCATATACCGGGGGAGAGGCGACACGGCAGAAGTAAGCAGTAGGTTATAAAGAAAGGAGATGACGCCCTTCATGGAAGTGGTCCGTAAGATGAAGGCCTCAAAGGGAGAGGGGGGCCTCGTGGCCGCATCGTTGACAACCGGGGATGTGGCCCAATGAAGCATTTGAAGGTGGCGGAATCTCTCGGAGGATGGGACTCCATAGTCCCGCATACAGTTTGCAAAGGTAAGCGGGGTATAGCCATGAAACAGGTGCGTAAGAGCCCTACAGCCTCCCTCCCTCCATATCTCGAAAGGGCCTTCATGCAATGTCGGTGGGAAGGCCGGGTTAAAGTGTATCGGTGTGAAGTGGGAAGGGAACGTAGTCCAGAGCTCGTCATTAGACACTGTATCCCAAACCTTCAGGGTGGTGCCGGTGGGGGTACTGATGTATGCGTTCTTGGGCCTATCCTTCTTGGGTTTCCACGCCAGATCCCAGATTGATCTCCCCGCCACGCTTCTGTCCATGTGCAGCCAATGTTTTTCCGAGAACTGCTGGGACCATTCCACTAAAACCCGTAACTGTGCAGTTTTGTAATATAGGTGCATATCGGGGAGGCCTACTCCCCCCTCCCCCCGTGGCTGCCGCAGAGTGGCGAAGGAGAATCGCGCCTGCCCCCCCTGCCAAACAAAGCGGAGCATCTGGGTTTTGAGGCGCCGGAATAAGTCCACATCCATCGGTATAGGGAGTGCCTGAAACAGGTATAAAAACTTGGGCAGGAGGACCATCTTAAGCGCGTGTATTCTATCCAGCCACGAGATGTATTTTGGTTTCCAGCGGTCCAGGTCCGCCCGCGTCTGCGCCAACAACGGGGGGAAGTTCGCAGAGTATAATTTCCCTATCGAGGAAGTCAGCCGAACCCCTAGGTACATAATGGAGTGGGAGGCCCATGGCAGCGGGGTGAGTGGCCGCACAATGTCCACTTCAGCCGAGGAGAGTGTCAGATTGAGAACATACGATTTATCGTAATTTACTTTGAAACCTGCCACCTCCTCGAAGCTCAGCAACACCTTCTGGATGTGTGGAAGGGAGTGAACCGGATCCATGACAGACAAAAGAACATCATCAGCAAAGAGGGTAATTTTGTGTTATTCCCCAGTAAAGGGGAGACTCCGTATCTCCTCATGCTCCCGCACCGCCAGCGCCAATGGTTCAATGCTCAGGGGGAAGAGTAGGGGGGAGAGAGGGCATCCCTGTCTGGTGCCCCGGGAGTGCGGGAAAAATGCTGATAAGTGGCCATTGATCGATACTCTAGAGCGGGGGCTGTTGTAATTCGCCCCGATCATCGTGAGAAACTTAGCCAAGAAGCCGAAGGCGGCCAGGGTTTGGAACAGGAAGCCCCAGTCCACCCGATCAAAGGCTTTCTCCGCGTCGAGACCCACCAGGACCGCCGGTATACGGAATCTGTTAGCCTTCTCAATCAGGTGGATGACCCTCCTCGTATTGTCGTGGGCCTGGCGACCTATGAACCCGGATTGGTCCGAGTGAATGAGCGCCGGTAGCAAATCTTGGAGCCTACTCGCGAGGATGGAGGAGTACAACTTGGTGTCTACATTGAGGAGAGCTATTGGGCGGTATGAGGAGCATTTAGTCAGGTCCTTCCCCGACTTGGGGATAATCGAGATAACGGCTTCTGCCATTGAACCGGACGTTTCCCCGGTCTCCGCCATGGTGTTAAACAGAGTGACTAAGAAGTCACTCACCTCCGTTGCGAACGTCTGGTAGAAAAGAGCGGTATAGCCGTCTGGCCCAGGGGCCTTATGGAGTTTCAGCGCTTTGATGCCATCTAGCACTTCTGCTCTAGTGATTGGGGCAGCTAGTAATTCATTCCATTCCGTGGATACCTGAGGTAAAGGCAGACCATCTAAATACCTCCGTTGAGCCCCAGAGTCTAAGGCCTCACCTGTATAGAGTGCGGCATAGAAGCGTCCAAAGAGATCGGCTTTGGTCTCGTCCCTATGCTGCAGAGTTCCCGCCGTGTCTCGGATACCTCCTATGTAGTCCTTTTCCCTCTTATCCCGAAGCTGGCGGGCCAGGTGTCTTCCCACCTTGTTTCCCTGGGAGTAGGAGAGGTGCCGTAGTCGAAGCAGGGTAAACTCCGCCCTGTTGTTGTAATGGGCCCTAAGCTTCCCCCTTACTGCAGTCAACGGGCGAAGTGTCAACCGGGAAGGATTCAGTTTATGTGCCCTCTCAAGAGCAGCGAGTTCTTCCTCCAGCTCCTCACGCTCCTTCCGCCGCAACTTATTGAGGTGAGCATTGAGGGCCAAGCAGGTGCCCCTCATGGACGCCTTGAAGGCATCCCAGGTGGTGAAGACGGAGGTGTCAGACACAGGATTGAGAGTAAAAAAGTCCCGGATGGCTTTCCGTAGTTCCTTGCAGGAGGGTTCGTCCCGAACAAGGGAGGCCGGAAAGTACCACTTGCGCTGTCCATCACCCCTCGCAGACCAATGTAGCCCGAGCACCAGCAAGCTGTGGTCAGAAACAGAGAGCGGGAATATACTGGAGTCACAGACATCTCCTCTAAGGGCTTGACTCAAGAAAATGTGGTCCAGTCGGGAATAGGAGTGGTGTACATGGGAGAAGAAGGTGTAGTCCCGAGAGTGGGGGTGTAGGGAGCGCCAGCCGTCAACCAGTCCCAAGTCCCCTAGCAGCTGTTGTGTTTCGATAGAGAACAAGCCAGCAGCAGACCTCTGATGATGAGAGCTATCCATTTCCCTGTCCCAAATCAGATTGAAGTCCCCCAACAGGAACAGCTCCCCCTCCACAAAATCTGCCACTCTTTGCAGCAAGTCCTGGAGAAACCCATTTTGTCCAGCATTTGGGGCATACAACACCACAAAGGTGCACAATCTACCACACACCAGACCCTTAACCATCAGCCAACTGCCATCCTTGTCACCGTGCACCCCCATGGGCTGAAAGTGAAGGGATGAACGGAAGAGAAGGGCCACCCCCCTGTGTTTTTCGTGGAGGCAGACGATCTGTAAATGAGTGGGAAATTCTTATGTTTGAGGCGAAGTTCATCCCTGCGTGCCAGGTGAGTCTCCTGAAGTCCCACTACATCCAGTTGGTGATCATTCAGATATTTCCACACCTTCTGGCGTTTTTGAGGGGAGTTCAAGCCCTTCACATTCCACGTGCCAATACTAAGAGGCATTACAAGGCAGTGACATTACCCCCGCTACCTGCAAACCACCAATGGACCCCTCCGCCTCCCGGAGTCGCCCCAGGGCAGTCTGCATTAGTACACCCCAGCAAGTAAACCCATGGGGTCCACACACCAAGGAAACACAATCCAACCATCTGCTCTCCAACCCTCCCTTCCCACCCTCCAACCCCACCACCCGCCCCGACCCCATGCAGATCAGCCACAGATTCCTCCCCTCCACCATGTTTACAGGCACAGCGGCAGACCGATCCAACAGAACCAACAACACCGCGCAGTCAGAATGGAAAGCACATGGAGCCTTCGAACCCAGGCCAGAACAATCAAAATACAGGCATACAGCATCCCAGAAAGCAAAAACTACATCAAACCATACATTCAGGTCACCACCACCCCCCCTCCAGTCCCAACC
Organism: Lissotriton helveticus; assembly: GCF_964261635.1. Lineage (NCBI taxonomy): Eukaryota > Metazoa > Chordata > Amphibia > Caudata > Salamandridae > Lissotriton > Lissotriton helveticus. The sequence continues at coordinate 358,414,447 of NC_136061.1, forward strand.
CTCCCAGTACCCCCAACAACCCCCCAAGAAACCTTCCTCCCCCCAAGAAGTGGGAGTTCCGCTCTAGAACCAGGAGGACAGAAGGAGGCAACAAGAAGAAAAAGAAACACAAGAAGAAAAAACAACGACCTTGACAGTCCCTTTATGTGGAAGTCTATGGGACCCCTCAAGGGGTGGCGGACAGGGCACCATCGAGCGTGCCCTCAAGGTCTCGTACCGGGGTGTCTTCCCAAAAGTACAATAATACCCACGGTACCTGAAGAGGAGGGGTCCCTCCGGCGCCTTCAAGTTGTCAACCCAGGGCTCAGGCCGCCCCAGAGCTCTCTTGCGACGGTGCCACCGTCACTGACGCCACGGAGGCCACCGCTGCATCTCTTTCCTGCAAGCTAGTGGTAGGATCTGGCCTCCTCGGTGCAGGCTCTCGTCCCACTCTGTGCCAAGACGGGGAGCGACGCCTCCTTCTCGACGGGGAGCTTCCAGCGCTCAGGGAGGGGGCAGGGTCCTCCAGGCCCAGGAGATCCCTGGCTGCCTGCAGGGATCGAATCTGAACCAGTCTGTTTTGCCACCTGAAGATCAGTCGAAAGGGGTGACCCCAGGAGTAGGACACATTTTGCTCACGTAAGAAGGTGGTCACAGGTCTAAACTCCCGCCTTTTTTGAAGTGTGGATGCCGCCAGGTCCTGGTATAGTTGAGGATGATGGCTCCGGAATTGCAAGGAGGGGGTCTCCCGGGCCTTTCGAAGTATGCGTTCCTTCAGTTGAAAGTCATGAACGCATACCAGGATATCGGGGGGAGGGCCCCCCGCGCCTTGGCAACCCGACCCTGTGGACCCTGTCCATCCAGATCTCGCTTAGGTCCTCTTCTCCCAGGATTTGCAAGAAAAGGGCTTCCACATACCCCCTCAAGTCTCCAGCTTCGCCGTCCCATGGCACAGCCCAAATGCGGATGTTGTTTAGGCGTGATCGCTTCTCCAAGTCCTCCGCATGAGCCTGAAGGTCTAAATTCTGCTCAGTGAGTCGAAACACATCCTGCTGTAGTTGGTGCACGTCTCCCGCCAGCCCCAGGTCGTGGTCCTCCAGTGCAGCCACTCGCTCTCCGATGCCATCCACGTCTCTCCGCACCTCACGAAGGTCCGAAGCCAACTGGGAGCGGAGCTCAGAGATGTCCTCCTTAATAGCAGAGAAAAGTTCCAGCATGAAGGCCTTTGTGGCGGGTGCCTCATCATCCCTCGGTTTAGGTGAGATGCTGGGACCAGGGGACGCCGCCTGTTGATTCCCCCTCGGGGGAGCTTCTTTGCCCGGCTTCTCCTTACGCTGTTTGGTGGTCATCGCGCCGTTGCTGGCCACACTCCTTCCTGACAGCGTGGTAGCTATGATTCCCAATCAGCAATGTGGGTTGCCGCTGGCCGTCCCGGGGTCCCTCCGCAGTCGCCGAGAGGAGCCAGCACCTGTGCAACAAGGATCGTCCCAGGTGGTGTGACCGGACAGGGCCGCTCGTGTCTAGCGTGTACGCCCAAGAGTCCGTGCCGAGCCCAGGGGCCACTGTATAGCACCAGAAGTGGGGCTGTGGTATATAAATAAATAATACCGGATCTATTTTTGTCTAGGCATAGCAATAACAGATAGCTCAATAAATAAGAGTCAAGATTCGAGGTAGTAGGAGTTTTGCAGGTTTAATACAGCATAAGGACAGGAACAGGACAACCTGCACGGGAACAGGATGGCAGCGCTGCCGGGGGCAGGATCGGAATCGGCGTAACATTTAATAACAATACACGAATATATATACTAAAACAGTTGCATTACAATACATATGATAGGCGGAGTAGTGGGTGTGGTCAATAGCAGTCGCGAAAGATAAGGGTGAAAAATGGGTGTAACAGGGGCGTACACATAGACATGTGATGCAAACGTAACAGAATATGTCATAAATGGGGCGGAAACATGGAAGGGGCTACCTAAGGAGCCGGGACCTCTGACCTAATGGTGCGCGCAAACTGGCAATGACGTGTTACTAGGAGAAGCTGGGGGCTATGAACTCTGTGCTAGGAGCAGAGACTGAAGTCTGGAGAGTCAGGGCGACATGTACCTAAGCACTATCTAGTATCTGATGTTTAGAGAACATGTTGATAGAATCCAAAAGTTATCGGGGTAGAGGCTAACAGACTCTAAGACTGGAGCATGCATTATTCTACATGTAGTGCGTGATGAAGAATATTAAATGATCATTAATACAGTATTTCTCCAACATGGAGACGTAAAGGCTAGACTATGATGGTAACTATTGATGCAGTTCAGTAGCTTTAGGAATGCAGAGAAGGAGGACTGAACTGATAACTGGAATCATAACATACTCTTGGCAGACTCAGAGGCAGAGCCAGGCTGAGCCGGGCACTGCGAGGCAGGAAGTAAGTGAAGGGTCGAGGATACAGGTGGGGGCTGTATCGCTCCTCAGCGAGGCTTCAGGAGACAGGAGCTGAATCTGGTGTCCAGGCCCTTTTGAGGCCTAGAAACGGGGACTTTACAATGAAATAACGTGCACACTGAGAAACGTGGCAACGTAGTTTTACATAGGCCTGATATTCGTAGTATTCACGAGAACTGGAAACTGACATACTAGAGGTGGATACAACTGTAATTGCGTCATTAATCGAACATGGGGAATACATATGCATATTAATCATGCACACATAACATATGATGGAGGACGCGTAGGGACACAGAACATGGCAAAATTTACTTTTCCACATTCCCTCCTTGTCACTACGTTTCCATCAGGAAACATCAATATTCATGATACCATCTATCATTTCATACAGTATCATTTGCTCGTCTCGAATTTTCTTGGAACGGGTTTTAGAACGGGGCTTGGGACTAGGAATACAAGAGGTAGCACAAATGCCGCAAATCGCAGGGCCACATTGTATACAGAGGCAGCAGCTGAATATGATCGCTACTGCAATACCTAGAAAGGACAAGACTTTCCATCCCCAAGCGGAAATTATATTCCAGAACCAACCGGACCATGTCCAGGTGCCTGGATCTTGGTGTAACAGATGGGCAATTTTATGGAGTCTGGTTATAGCTGAATAAACAGACGGCGCGTTATTAGGAATGAAAATGCAGCAACTAGATCCGATGACTCTACAGGCCCCGCCCCTATCGGCCAATATGACGTCAAGGACGAGACGATTCTGTAAAACGACAAATCTCATAGCAGATTGCTCTTCAGTTAAGTTACCTAGAGCAGAGGCAGTCTCATTTACTACAGCTTCAAGGGTTCTGGTTAACCTACGAATTAGCTTACTATTCTGGATAGGTCCTATAAAGAAGAAGAAACCTCTATTGAAATCTGTATACTGTTCTAGAGCAGTTTCGGTATAATCGACAATTGGGGACTCGATCTCCCTTTTATGTCTAAGGTGTACTAGATGTGTGTTTCTATGATAATCAGATGGGGCTAGGAAAACTGGTGGCAGTAGGAAGGCAATGTAACAGGTTCCCTCCCAATCGAGGGGCAGACTAACATATGCGGTCTGACCACAAATAAAATAAGAATGGCGTGAAGCTTTGAAAATAGATTTCCCACTGTCACTATATTTGACAATAGTAGTACAATCGCTATGTCCTACATGTACGGAACCATTATTTCTAACACATAATTCGCCTTTGACTGGTAGTACTGAAATAGCAGGTAAGTCTGGAGTGGAATCAGACTGAACATTCAGGACCATGAAATTCGAAGAATAATTACCTAAATTGTAAACTTCGTTTTCTAGATCTAACCCTGTTCTGTGGGGAAGACCTTGCTTGTCTGGGAAACATGTACTGTTAAGGAAAGACATATCTGTTGAAGATGACGTTAACGTGGACCATGCTCCACACGAACCATTATGTGAAAATGGATAAGGAAAGAGTGGCAGAACTCCCTTCGGTGTCTGGAAAGGGGGGAGTCGACCACACACCCAACAATTAGTGGCATTGCTGGTCTGGTGTGAATAATGTAACATGCGGATAAAAGAATTATTACGCATAGCGAGGCGGTAAGAGAGTTCATGAGGAGGCAGATCACTAAACGTGTGCTCTACTGTAGCATTGGCAGACTTATTTACATGAGAAACTGGAAAATACAAGTAGAATGCATAGCTGGTGCAGGAAATCATAATGCTGAGAAATAATATGAAACATAGAAAAACGATACATCGGATTGAGTTTTGACTAACTCTCTCACTATGAGGGTCTATTTTATACATGTCAGAAACCGGTCTAACCGTTTCACCTAGGGGAGGACTTAGACAATCAAACTGGCTGACTTATTTTACTAGACCTTAACTTGAGTTTATACTCCTGTTGCGGAGTTTTCTCTAACAGGGAGGGTGCAGTATCATTGTCTTTTGCGGGACAGTCCTTAAGAATAGTACTTTGGCAGTCTTTAGAATCCTCAGAAATGTTCTTTGAGACAGGTTTCAATCCATAAAATTTCTTGATGTGCGAAAGATGCACCCAGCCTTTGCGTCCCTCCAACTTCACGGCTGTACGGGTGGCCAGGAGAACCTGTCGGGGCTCCTTCCAGCGAGGCTCCAGCGGACTTGAGCGATCGAAATTTCGCACTAGGACCATGGATCCGGGAACGATTTCATGCGGTGCCACCTCGGTATTGTCTGGAAATGCGGCGGCAACCTGTGAACGACAAGAGTTGAGGGCAGACATCAAGGAAGCTAGGTAATCTGTCAGCATATTACTTGAAACATCGGTAATACTTCGAGGTCTAGGAGTACCCCACATGTTAGGGGGGCGGCCGAAAACGACCTCATACGGGGACAGACCTGATCTGGAATGTGCGACCATGCGCATATAGAACAGGGCGACCGGCAGAGCTATGAGCCAGTCCACACCTTTCTCTTGACAAACTTTTGCAATTCGGATTTTCAGGGTCTGATTATGTCTCTCTACGAGACCGGCTGCTTCAGGATGGCGTACACAATGGAACTTCCACTGGTACCCTAACAAAAGGGAAACGTGCTTCATGAGTTCAGATGAGAATGGCTGGCCGTTGTCAGAATATACGACTCTAGGGAGTCCGTAACGGGGGAAGAACTCACGAACCAACTGCTTGGCAGTGGTCGCGGCTGTGTAATCTGGGACTGGATATGCCTCCGTCCACCTGGACAAAGCGCATACAACTACAAGGACATACTTGAAACCTCGACATCGCTCCATCTGAATGTAATCCATCTGGAGGACCTCAAAAGGGTGGTCAGGAGGCTGGAATCCCCCTTGTTCCACCGGGACACTTTTACCTGGATTGAACTGGCAACATATCATACAGGTACGGACTTTCTGCTTGGCTGCTGCTCGTAAATGCTTGTTGAACCAAATATTCTGGATACTGTCTAACATAGCTTTTTCTCCTAAATGCGCTGGACTATGTGCGGTATTAATAATGACTTGAACCATAGAGTCGGGGAGAAACCATGTGGCTCTACCCTTTGTTAACCATCCTTGATCTGTCTGTACCCCTCCTTGTTCGGACCATTTCTTGATTTCATCGAGAGTAGCATGTAACTGGATATCTATGACATCTTGAGTAGGGTCTTTAACTGTCATACATGTAGTCGGATCTGGAGTGTGTGTCTGTGTCGGATTAACTGTAGTGTCTGGGGTCTGAGCTGTAAGCTTGGCTGTGCGATCTGCTAGATCATTACCTTGGGAAATAGTGTCAGTAACTTTCGTATGTGCTTTGCACTTCATGATAGCAATGGATGTCGGTAAATGTATGGCATCTAACAGAGCTTGAATAAGGAGACCATACTGAATCTTGGTTCCATGAGAAGTCATGAAACCTCTCTCTTGCCAGAGCACTCCGAAGTCGTGTACAACTCCAAATGCGTAACGTGAATCGGTGTAAACATTAACTTTCAGGTTCTTGGCGTGTATGCAGGCTTGAGTCAGAGCAACTAGCTCTGCTGCTTGAGCAGACAGGGTGTCAATGCGGTGTGTTTCAATAACTTCAGTGTCAGTAGTCACTGCATACGCGGCTACTAGTTCTCCTGTACTAGTTCTCATGCATGAACCATCCACATAAAGTGTCAGGTCGGGATCTGGTAATGGAATATCTGTCAGATCTTGTCTTGGTTTTGTCATGATGTTGACTACTTCCACACAGTCGTGTGTGGCAGAATTCGAAGTAACTGACGGTAACAATGTAGCAGGATTTAAAACGTTGCAGCGTCTGATTTCTATGTGTGGCTGGAACAGTGTCAATTCATAACCTGTTAAACGTGCAATTGTCAAGTGCTGAGTTTGTGTTCGGTTTAAAAGAACTTCCACGGAGTGTGGAACTTGTACTGTCAGGGAATGTCCTAATACTATGGAATCACTTTGTCTGATAGCTAGTGCTGTGGCTGCAACTGACTTGAGGCACGCGGGCAGAGCCTGGGCTACAGGATCTAATGTGCTCGAAAAATAAGCACAGGGCTTGCATTGTCCTGCTTGATCTTGTGTGAGGACAGATAATGCTGTACCTTCGCGTTCTGTGACGAAAAGTGTAAAAGACTTACTGTAGTTCGGTGTTGCTAGAACTGGGGCTTGACATAGGGCTTTCTTTAACTCATTGAAACTAAGTGTATGTTCAGATGTCCAAGGGAGGACAGTCGATACGGCTGCCTCCTGTGTCGTTAACTGTATCAGTGGCTTGGCCAGAAATGCATACTGAGGAATCCATTGTCTGCAATAAGAAGTGAGGCCAATAAAAGCACGTACCTCCTTCTGGGTCCTTGGCTGAGGAAGACTCGCTATTAACTGGATTCGGTCTGGTGTCAACTGCCTACCCCTCTTGGACAGTAAGTGTCCTAAGTAGACCACTTGCTGGACACAGAATTGAAGCTTAGAAGGGGACACCTTGTGTCCCATCTTGGCTAGGAAATACAAGACTGTAAGGGATGCTCGCTCGCAAGCACATTCAGAACGGGCTGTGATCAGGAGATCATCGACATACTGGAGCAGGGCAGTGTCAGTTGGCATGCGAATGTTGTCTAGTTGTCTCTTGAGTGCTTGACTGTAAATACTAGGACTTTCTGTGAAACCTTGAGGAGCGCGTGTGAACATATAGCTCCTTCCATTTAAACAAAATCCGAAAAGAAACTGGCTGTCTGGATGAATGGGAACACTGAAAAACGCGTTCTTGAGGTCTATGACAGTGAAAAATGAAGCTTCTGAATCAATGGCTGTCAATAGGGAAGAGATATCTGGGACAACTGGGTACTGGGGAATAATACATTTATTAAGCTCTCGGAGATCAATCACTAATCGATATACTGGGGGTGCATTTGGATCAGTGCGTTTCATGACTGGAATGATCGGAGAATTACGTACATTGGAGTCGGTTTCTACAACTACTCCTTGAGCCATGAGCTCGTCAATAATTTTGGATAAGGCTGCTACAGCCTCAGGTGGCAATCTGTACTGTCTGATTCGTGGTAACACTACACCTGGCTTGAGAGTCACACGATGGGGTGTGATTTGCATAAAGCCAACATCAGTTGGACCTTGCGCCCATAGATGCTGCGGAACATTGGACAATCTGGGATCAAAATCTCGTAATACATAGTGACCCTTGAAGTCACGTAGGAACAATCGTATTCCCTCTGGGGAACAGCATATAACTGCACCTAATTCTTTCAGTGTTTTAATGCCTAATAGATTCTCTGGACATGACTTAGTAAGTAACAGATCAGTAGTGCGGGACAATGGACCCACTTCTAGAGTAACTGGCTTTGATATTTCATTTACAATAGGTTTTCCTGAAAATCCAAGGGAAACATTTCTTGAGCCTGAGAGCGGAGCCCCTGGAACTTCGGCGTGACTTATAGTGGTCCTACTTGCCCCTGTATCAATCAGAAACTTTCTGTCTTTCCCTAATACTTGACTGTGAACATAGGGACCTTCTTGATCTACAGGTATCTCGATGAGAGGCAAGCCTACCTCCCTCTCTAGGCTGTTTCATGAATATGGCTGATACTCTGGATACTCTGACTGAGCATACTGGTACATCTGCTGTGTAACATGCTGTGTTGCAGCGATGGGCTGCGGTGCTGTAACTGTCTGTGGTGCATTCTGTGACTGAGGAGTCTGTGTAACTTGTTCTTGTCTAGGCGGACGTGGTCTTTCTTTAGTCTTACCGGTAGCTATGTTGTGTTTCAGAACTGCACACTCGTTTATAAAATGACCTGGCTGTTTACAATAATTGCAGTTTCCTTTAACGGGAGCTGCAGGATGACTGGCTTGATTTGTACCCCTCTTCTGACTGTCTTGAGGAACAGATTGTGCAACTAGTACTTTCATTTTCGTGTCTTTCATACGTTTTCTCTCGTGATCTTGCTCTTCTCTGATTCTATTCTGGTGATATTGAAGCATCTGTAACATTTGGGACGGGGTATTAGCTTGCCAGGTACTTTCGACTTTCAAAACTCGGTTTTTAATTTGTGGACTTGAATTCTCGACTAATTTAGTAACAAAAAGATGAGGGTATGACTCGCTACTCGTCTTGAGGCCACTGTTTATAATAAAACATTTTTCAAATCTAGAGTAAAAATCACTAGTGTCTTCGTCTTGTTTCTGTTTACATGCTGAGATTGCATCCCAGTCTTCCTTTTTAGTTGTCAATAACCTAGGCAAAACTTGTATTAATAATTCAGGTAATTCTTTACATTTATCTCCAAGACCGGTACCTGGTACTCGTGCCTTGTCTTCAGCTTCTAGGACTGTCCAATCGATCTTTTTCTCTCCCACCTCCCATTCTTTTTCTTTGAGTTTCTCATATACCCCTGCGGGCAACAGGACCTTTAACATTTTAATAATATCTGGATACGTGTATTCTCCCATACGGAGCATGTCTTTTAATTCTCGGTGGAACCCTGCTGGATCTTTATCATGACAGGGAATTAACTTTTTCATCTCTAGGAGTTCCATCTTTGTGATAGGGGTGTAAACAAACACGCGTTGCATTTCACCACCGTCTGTCTTAATTGGATGTACTTCTCGTAACGATTCTGTCTGTCTATGAAAAACGGTTTACTTTCTGGGGGTGAGACATGAACAAAATGTGGGTTCAGAAACGTTCTGTATTTGTGGCGCTGTTCTAGAATGACACTAATTAAATCGGTACCTAAACCTTTCCATCTATACTGGAGTAACTCGTTCAGGACATCGTGTAACGGACCTGGATCAGAATGTTGACCCTCATACAATGTAATGAGGTGCTGGATCATATACATACCCACCAGTCGTTGCTCGGCTGGGGGCAATTTCAGAAACATTCGTGCCACTATTTCGTCTGGAAAAGTGGTAGAATCAGTAATCCATCGGACTGCTGATCGGACTAGTTCTTGTTCATGCATAGAACTTAACTCACTATAACCGATTCGTGATTTCAGAATGTGATCGGTAGCTTGAAATACTTGTTCCAGAGAACCTTGTTCTGGTGCTGGATGATGAAAAATTGACTTGTGTTCTAGGCGCAAATGGCGATCTGGAAATCTAGATTTTCCTACGTACGCTATTCTGGCGGGATTCTCGTCCTCTACCTCTTCAGTATCAGAGTTACTTTCTTTCTCGCTTACTTGTGCTTCTTTACGTTGTTCGTGTACCCTTATTATTTCTTTACGGATTTTCTTGTACATACTCTCTATACTACTGATAGTCTTGTGCTTACCCTCGGCTATATTATCACTCCACCTTGTCAGGACTTTCATTTCGGCTCGATCTTTGGTCGGATAATCTTGTTCTCTTATTAGACAATTAATCAGAAACTTTAATATCATGAGCTGGACTTCAACTTTTCTTTGGCACATGACGTCACTAATACTTTCTGGATCATTCCCTGTACGGATGAAACGATATATTCTGTCTAGATCTTCTTTCATATATGGTAGGGTGACTAGATACTCGGTCACCTTTCTCACGCGTAATGAATATAAAACCATACTATCCTCGCCTGGGACTGGATCATAGCCACATTCGGTAAGGGCTTTTCTTATTTCTGCAACAGACTGATATCTGGGCGTACGCTGTGACGCTTGTGCATGTAATTCGGCTAACGTTAAACGCTTGTGTGGCGGCGGGGTTTGAGGAGGACCTCCCCCTGCGGCCCCTAAACTAGAGTCGTCTACTGATGCTCTTCGTCCTGGCAGAGTGGGAAATGGAAATGCAGGCTGGACTTGTATGGCGGGCTGGACCGGGGGTACCGTAACAGGTACTCCGGCGTCTGGAGGAGCGGGAAGTGCCTGATTTACAGGGACTGGCGGAACAGGAACAGGATTTGCATATTCTGGGACTGTGTCGTCCAAATAGGACGAAATGAAAATATCAGCTGCGGTCGGTTTGTGACGTAGCTTGGTCGGAACTAGTGGTGGCGGGAAATTACTGGATGCCTCTGGGGTCGCTTTTGGCAAGCCCTCGGCAAGAAGAGGATACATACCCTTAATAAGAGCATGCCTCTGTCTGTCTGACTGTTCGGTTTTAACTCGTTCACCAATCTCGATTAGTTCCCTTTCCTGGGCTCGTTCCAAGGATTCTCTACTTAGTTCTGACTTTCTGATTTCTTTTTCGGTTCTTTTATGAGATTCTTTGCGCCATAGCTCAATGGCATCTTTCTGTGACTGTCTGGCTTTCTTTTTCCATAATGCTTCTTCTACTCGCATGATGCACTCGGCATCCCATGTGCCTGATACAGGCCATCTATACTTTTCTTCTAACTGTTTGGTATACTCTACCCATAAATCTAGATATAGTATGGCACTTATGCCATGCTTTTGATACATGAAATGACCTGGACTGTCCCTAGGCGGGACAGGAACTGCTGCTTCTAGCAGACCTTTTCTGGTTTTTAACTGACGCAGTTTTGAAAAGAGCGGCATGACTGAACTATAATCTGGACATAACACAATACACAATAAACACGATAATTACTTCACACTCATACCACGACATTAAAATACATGAATAACATTCAGAATAACAGTTCGAACAGAATACTACCTGGAATACGGAAAACAGAATACATGAATTTTCTCGAGAACAGAACTGACTAGAACAGAAACTAGATGCACTGCTGAAACAGTACGAAACTTACCGGTCTCATACAGAGACACGTCAGGACCCGCATCCACCGAAGTGGACACTTCGTTTGTGGGCCTGTGTACCACCAACCCACGGACCAGAGTCAATTAGATTGACCCTGTCTAGATACTACCCCAGCAACGGTACTCACCGGGCAGCAAGAACGGAAGGCCTCAGACTGGACTGGACTGCTTCGACGCCGGACGGACGAACTTCGGACTTCTGTTACAGGTGGGCCTCCGGATACCTCGGACCTTGAACTCTCGGCTTGGGCTCTGGTCGGGACTCGCCGCGTTCCTCCACCGTCTCGTCTGGATGCTGGACCGCCTCCTCCGTCTCCTCCGTGGGCCTGAGGGATACTTAAAGCAGAAATATCTGCCGGTGCGCAGAAGAGTTCCGTCACGACTGCAGAGGGTCAGGGGGTCGGCGTGGCTTCACCGACGCGTGGGGAAAGGGCAAGTCCCTGTTCGGGCGCCATTATGTGGTATATAAATAAATAATACCGGATCTATTTTTGTCTAGGCATAGCAATAACAGATAGCTCAATAAATAAGAGTCAAGATTCGAGGTAGTAGGAGTTTTGCAGGTTTAATACAGCATAAGGACAGGAACAGGACAACCTGCACGGGAACAGGATGGCAGCGCTGCCGGGGGCAGGATCGGAATCGGCGTAACATTTAATAACAATACACGAATATATATACTAAAACAGTTGCATTACAATACATATGATAGGCGGAGTAGTGGGTGTGGTCAATAGCAGTCGCGAAAGATAAGGGTGAAAAATGGGTGTAACAGGGGCGTACATATAGACATGTGATGCAAACGTAACAGAATATGTCATAAATGGGGCGGAAACATGGAAGGGGCTACCTAAGGAGCCGGGACCTCTGACCTAATGGTGCGCACAAACTGGCAATGACGTGTTACTAGGAGAAGCTGGGGGCTATGAACTCTGTGCTAGGAGCAGAGACTGAAGTCTGGAGAGTCAGGGCGACATGTACCTAAGCACTATCTAGTATCTGATGTTTAGAGAACATGTTGATAGAATCCAAAAGTTATCGGGTAGAGGCTAACAGACTCTAAGACTGGAGCATGCATTATTCTACATGTAGTGCGTGATGAAGAATATTAAATGATCATTAATACAGTATTTCTCCAACATGGAGACGTAAAGGCTAGACTATGATGGTAACTATTGATGCAGTTCAGTAGCTTTAGGAATGCAGAGAAGGAGGACTGAACTGATAACTGGAATCATAACATACTCTTGGCAGACTCAGAGGCAGAGCCAGGCTGAGCCGGGCACTGCGAGGCAGGAAGTAAGTGAAGGGTCGAGGATACAGGTGGGGGCTGTATCGCTCCTCAGCGAGGCTTCAGGAGACAGGAGCTGAATCTGGTGTCCAGGCCCTTTTGAGGCCTAGAAACGGGGACTTTACAATGAAATAACGTGCACACTGAGAAACGTGGCAACGTAGTTTTACATAGGCCTGATATTCGTAGTATTCACGAGAACTGGAAACTGACATACTAGAGGTGGATACAACTGTAATTGCGTCATTAATCGAACATGGGGAATACATATGCATATTAATCATGCACACATAACATATGATGGAGGACGCGTAGGGACACAGAACATGGCAAAATTTACTTTTCCACAGGGCTCAGACCAGGGACCTCTCCACGCTTAGAACGGACCCCGGAGAGCAGGCCGCAATCTCTCTATGGCTCCTTTCCTGTTCTCTCCTCACACGTGGCTGTAGAACCGGCCCTTGTGAGTCCAGGCCGCACTGTGGGCTTCTCGAAGGCCTCCGGACCAGGACCGGCCCGCCGTGAACCAACCTCGGAGGGGTCTTGTCGGGGGGGGAAGGGCGACGCGTGTAGGAGCAGAAGCCGTAGCAGGGATCCAAGTCGCACTCTGCTCGGACTTCTTCCGCTCCGGGTAGGCCGCAAAACCCTGGCCGCCCGTAGCTCGCTGCCACACCAGCCCAGCCGTCGGATCGGGTATCAATCCTCCCGCGGGTGGTCTCCTCACCACTGGCGCAGTTCCGGCGTCCGCTCCCTCCGGACCCCGGCCGGGGTCCGCACAGGTAGGCCCAGGGCGCGTCGTCTCACTCCTCCCTGCCCCCTCACGACACCTCAGGCAGCGGCAGCTCCACCCGAGCCCTCCAGGTTCCAGGAGCGGGGGGGGGCGCACTACCGGGCACCCCACGAGGCGAGAACCGGGCTCGTCAAGGCCTCCTCAATGCTTGACCGGCCGTCTCACAATTGGGCGCCCGCAGCAGCGTGGCCGACCCCTCGCTAGCGTCTCCACAGGCGGAGCATGAACGCAGCTCCCACGCCCGGCGCCGCAATTAATCCACCCTGCCAGGGCTTGCCAAGGGGCCACAGAGCGTCGGCAGACCCAGGTCCCCCTGCCGCCGGGAGAGCCTCTGCTCCAGTGTCTGGCCTCCGGAAGGCCCAGGACCCCCCCTCGCCTCGGGGACAAACAGGCCCAATCCCCGGCCTCGGTTGCCGCACTCACGCTGGTCTGGTGCGGCCGTAGGCTCCGCTGCTTCCTCTGCCTGCTCCGCAGCTCCGAACGGCCAGCCAACCACAGTCCGGCCCCCCCGACAGGCTGGGGGTGCGGATCCTCGCTTTGCAGCCTCCAGCCGCCACTCAATGTTGCCTCGGTCGCGCGTTAGGGCTCCACAGCCCCGGCCGCGGCAATCACCGCAGTCCCCGGCTCCAACGCTGACCACGCCGCAGGCCTCGGCAGTCCAAGGCGTACCACGCCACGGGGAGGTCCACTAGAAGTCCCAAACTCGCTCAATCGTCTCGGGGACCGGTGCGACACTCCAGGTCAGGTCGCTAGGATCCCGGGAAGGCGCCACACAATGCTGAGCAAATTCGGCGTCGGAGGGACCGATTAGAGCGCCCTACTCCGTCACCATCTTGACTCCTCCCCCAGCCGCAGTCCTTGATGAGGCACCACGGATAGTTCTAGGAAAGTTGTGTACCATGGTTGCCTCGCCCATGTTGGAGCAACCAGGATTAGTGTCAGTGAATGCTGGCGTAGTTTGCGTGCCACTAGCGGTATTAACGGTGCTGGGGGAAAAGCGTACGCAAATCTGCCTGACCAGTTCATCCATATTGCATTGCCCTGCGATTGCGGATGTGGAAACCTGGCGGCAAAGTACTGGCATTTTGCGTTTTCCTTTGTTGCGAACAGGTCTATATCTGGGAGGTGTTCCGCCATGAGAATTTTTTTTCTTTGAATGGCCCACTTCCACATGCTTTGGGCTAGAAATGATAGCTGTGGAGAGTGTGTTCCTCCCTGTTTCTGTATGTAGTACATTGCTGTCATGTTGTCCGTCCGGATCAACACGTTTTTGTTGCATAAATGTACTTTGAACGCTTTCATTGGCCTAGTGCATCATGGGAACAGGGCAGACCAAACTACCAAGCCAATTCTTCACCAGAAAGGAGACACTGGGACAGGAACAGACTAATTTGCATGTAGCCAGGTTCTGAACTGGGATGGTGCAGTGAGCTAAAAAACGGTGATGGATCAAGCCCTGATCTTTTGACTGGGTAAGAGTGGTCTGCTTAATTCAGACACTCTGTTCATCACCACCCCCTTTTCTGAATCATTTTGTCCACCATAAGCGTGGAAGGGTATACTCAGATGTGAGTCCCTTGCTCATTGCACCATCAGGATTCAAGCAAGCCGGGCCGACGACGGCTGAAATGCCAGAAACCGGTCCCCGGAAGCTTGTTTCCTTCCCAGTATAAGAACTGGCTTGGTAGTTTGGTTTGCCCTGTTCCCATCATGCACTGGGACAGGAACAGACTAATTTGCATGTAGCCAGGTTCTGAACTGGGATGGTGCAGTGAGCTAAAAAACGGTGATGGATCAAGCCCTGATCTTTGGACTGGGTAAGAGTGGTCTGCTTAATTCAGACACTCTGTTCATCACCACCCCCTTTTCTGAATCATTTTGTCCACCATAAGCGTGGAAGGGTATACTCAGATGTGAGTCCCTTGCTCATTGCACCATCAGGATTCAAGCAAGCCGGGCCGACGACGGCTGAAATGCCAGAAACCGGTCCCCGGTAGCTTGTCTCCTTTCTGGTGAAGAATTGGCTTGGTAGTTTGGTTTGCCCTGTTCCCATCATGCACTGGGACAGGAACAGACTAATTTGCATGTAGCCAGGTTCTGAACTGGGATGGTGCAGTGAGCTAAAAAACGGTGATGGATCAAGCCCTGATCTTTGGACTGGGTAAGAGTGGTCTGCTTAATTCAGACACTCTGTTCATCACCACCCCCTTTTCTGAATCATTTTGTCCACCATAAGCGTGGAAGGGTATACTCAGATGTGAGTCCCTTGCTCATTGCACCATCAGGATTCAAGCAAGCCGGGCCGACGACGGCTGAAATGCCAGAAACCGGTCCCCGGTAGCTTGTCTCCTTTCTGGTGAAGAATTGGCTTGGTAGTTTGGTCTGCCCTGTTCCCATGATGCACTGGGCCAGGGACAGACTAATTTGCATATAGCCAGGTTCTGAGCTGGGATGGGGCAGTGAGCTAAATAACGGTGATGTATCAAGCCCTGATCTTTGGACTGGGTAAGAGTGGTCTGCTTAATTCAGACACTCTGTTCATCACCACCCCCTTTTCTGAAACCAGGATTGAAGCAACAAGCCTTGGCAAAGGCAAGCCCACGCGGTGGACTCAAGATGGCGTCTGGAGTGGACCAGGAGGGTCCGGGGTGCTCCTCTGTTGGAGGGGAGCTAGGGCCAGTCTGGAGCAACCAGACCAGTGATGGAAGTGTCGTGGTTCGTCGTCAGGAGGGCTACAAGCCAGCAGGCAAGTGGCCGGACAACGCGGTGAGCAGCAAAGAGCAGAAGGGCCCCACGCAGATCTCGTGGATGCTGGGGGGCTGGACTTCGGTGCTGGAGCTGCTCAGAGTTAGGGCTTCTCAAACCCTAATGCACTTACTCGAGGGTCTCTCGGGGGTCGTGCTGGTGAAGCGTCGTGCAGGTCTTGAAGATGGCCGGTCCCACTGGTCTCGTCACACCCACGAATCTCAGCTGGGCTGGATGATGTAGGTAGAGGTCAGAGATGGCAGGGAATCCGGGTCTCGTCGAGCTGGGCAGTCTTGATCCGGAGGATGGACTTACAGCAAACCGCAAGAGCTTCGATGGTGCCTGCTGGTGCAGGGTGGCTACACCTTAGCCACAAGGGAGAGTCTTCAGAAGAGTCAAGAGTTCCTTTCGTGGAAAGTAGTTTCAAGATTCAAGATTATATAATTTGGGAAGGGGTCCTGCTCCTACCTTTATCCTAAGAAAAGGGGCTGGCACGGGACTAAGTCCTGCCCTATGGGTGGGACTAGGAGGGGGGTGGTTACACCCCTCTCCTTTGTCCGGTCTCTCCCCAGCTCAGGGGCTGGTGTGCCCCAGGAACTGGTTTGAGCCGGCATATGCACAGTGAGCACCGGGGTGCCACTTGCAGTCACCTTCCTTTCAGCCCTGCCTACCTGGGATACACAAAATCCTGTCTGGGATGGTGCTGGCACCGCCCCTGACAGGAAACCCTTTGTCCATGCCTCCGTTGCTGGAAGGACTCCCAGCAGCAGGAGGGCAGACTTGTGTCTCGGTGGCAGCATCCATTTTGTGGAGCTGAGGCTATGTCTGACTTTAACCGGGGTTCGCAGTTACATACATGTCGTGTCCCTCTAGAAGGGTGGAATGCTAACCCCGTCGCCAGAATTGGCGAGGGGTTAGTATTCCAATTCGTATGACACCTTACTCGACATGTTTTGATAATGCTATACCAAAGTTAGCATTTAACCGCGAGGATTATAATCCACTTAAGTATATGGTATAGCGTTATCATGGAACAGCTATTTGGACTTGGTTCCGCAAGCTGCAAACGGGCTCAGCTCATGCCAGAGCACCATCTCACATAATTCCAAGCACTCTGCCTTCAGGATTGATAAGGCCTGCCATAGGAGTGACTGATAGGAATATATGTGTCCATTTTAGGGTTAGATATAGGAATACTATATCTAAAGCAAAGGGTGTTTACACCACCTTGCCCCAGCTGTCAAGCAGCCAGTTGTGTCTGTTTGGGTGGCCAGCCAGGGGTGGCATAATACATGCTTCAGCCCCTGGTAGGCCCTGGGTACTCCTATGCCCTGGATACCTAAGGTATGCTGTACAGGGACTGATAAGGTGGCCCAGTACCAATTGGTAAAATGCACCTAAGGTACATGGTTGTAATTTAGAGAGAGAACAGCTAGGCTGTGGGTCTGATTAGCAGGCCCACAGCCAGGGAAAGTCGTAAATCAGTGAAGCAAAAAGCAAAAATCTGGGGTGGCCATGGGATTGCAGACCCCACTCTCCTACACTGATGACTTCTTGCTGCAATAAGTTGAGGTGTTCTACAGACATAGGACGGTGTTCTGGTGGTATGTTGGGTGGTGTGGAGGTTAGCTCTAGGCAATAGCCATCCCGGATAATTTGCCTTACCCACTTGTCTGTAGTGATGTTTTGCCAGACTGGTAGGAACTGCTGTAATCGTCCCCTGACCGGTGTTATATGGTCTGGGGGTAGCGCTAAGAAGTCACTGTTTTGTGTTGGTAGAGGATCTGGTAGTATTATTCCCTCGTCCTCTGCCTTTGTTGTTATTGCAGCAGTATCCACCTCTATTGTTTTTATTGTAGGTGGTTTGTGTATTTCCCTTGTAGTTTGTGGTCTGCTGTGATGAGTTACCTCTTGCAGCACCCCTGTAATTTGAGCGACGAAAGGAGCCTCTATGTTGTTGTGATTGTAGGGCTCCCATAGACTTAGCTGTCTCAGTGTCTTTTTTCATTTTGTCCAGGAATGTATCTACCGCTGGACCAAATAAGTAGTCAGGATTGACTGGCTGGTTTAATAAAGTGGACTGCACTTCATTTTTAAAACCAGAAATGCGTAGCCACGCATGTCTCCTGATCATAACACTGGTGTTAATAGACCTGGCCGCTGTGTCTGCCACATCTAAGGCACATTTAATGGAGGCGTTATTGATTAGCTTTCCCTCCTGTACTAGTTGTTCAGCCTGTTCTCTGTAAGGTTCAGGTAAATGCTGGAGAAGTGTTTCTAAGGTGTCATAGTGTGCCCTGTCATACCTAGCTAACAGGGCTTGAGTGTTAGATATTCTCCATATGTTAGCTGCTTGTGCGGCTACCCTTTTCCCTGATGCCTCAAAGATCTTTGATTCTTTGTCAGGAGGTGGAGCTTCTCCAGTTGTTTGAGAGTTTGCACGTTTACGTGCATTGGATACCATTAAAGAATCCAAAGGCAGTTGTCCCCTAATATATGTAGGGTCTAGTGGCGCTGGCCTGTATTTCCTCTCAATTCTTGGGTTAATGACCCGTGCCCTAGTTGTATCCTTAAATATGTCTCCTGCATGTTTAAGTACCCCTTTTAACATAGGTAGTGTCTTAACAGTTCTTTCTGCTGTGGCAAAAGTGTCAAAGAGGAAATCTTCCTCCACAGGGTCTGCATGCATGTCCACATTGTGATGGAGGGCTGCCCTTTCAATTAGTGAATTAAAAGCAGCTGTGTCCTCTGTAGGAGAAGGCCTAGCAGGGTATGCAGATGTATCAGGAATGGGCTGAGAGTCACCAGGATGTACTGGGTCAATCCATGGTTAAGTTTGACTGTCTTGCTCAGTGTCTACTGGGTAATTGTATTCCTGAGTATATTCCTCATCCACCTCTTCATCTGAGTGTGTGGGTGTATATGAGTATGTGTTAGGCTGAATAGGCTCAAATAGAAAAGGTGAAGTAGAACAATCCCTTTTCTTTTTGAGTGGTATAGTGTAAGTCTGTTTCTCAGTCTCTGGTCTCATTTTTAGGTTTCGCTGGAGGGCGGAGCTCTTAGCTCCGCCTCCAGAGAAATCTCTTGATTTCCAGTAAGGAGAATGGAATACGCCCCCCTGTCCCATTGGCTAGCTCCATAAATGGAGGCTAGCCATTGGAACAGAGATCTGTCCGTCAAGGCCGGACCAGATTCGGGGGCGTTCCCGAGATTTTTTCCCAGGGCGGAGTTACGTTTTTTCCGTTCCCTCCCCTTTCACTGATGCGCTGTCCATTTCCGCCCCCCCTCGCTGTCCTGTGCACGTTTCCCGCCGTCCGTGTCCTCTCCCGCCCCCTCCCGCCGTCCGTGTCCTCTCCCGCCCCCTCCCGCCGTCCGTGTCCACTCCCGCCGTCCGTGTCCACTCCCGCCCCCTCCCGCCGTCCGTGTCCACTCCCGCCCCGATTGATGGTTATCTAGAGCCGGTGCCCACCCGGCATTTGCCCGTAAAAATCAGCCCCCGCCTGCCTACCTAAGGAGAAGGGCCGCTGCGCTGCCCGCAGCGACCCGGAAGTGGTTGGCCGGCCGGCCAATCCCAGCGCGGCCGGCCGGAAGTGCCCGCCCCCGCAGCCCGGGGGGGAAGAAAGAAGAAGCATGGCGGCATTGGGATGGGATGAGATGATATATCCTGATTCTTCAGCACTCTGGTAAGCTGAACACTAAATACTCCACCTGTACACGTTGCAATATTCTGTTCTGAAGACTGCAGGGACTCCGTGCACTTTGACAAGGCCCCCCTCCCCCCGCTGATACCCAGCAGGGCAGGGGTGTAACTTGATCTGCGGAGGGGAAACGAAGACCAACCTTGCGACTTCATTTCCTTTGTGTCCCCTGCTGACGCCTGCTGCCTCTCCAGTCTGTGGATCGGTTTCTTGGGTCCGGTTTACAGCCCCCACATTCCTCTTTTGGCGACCCTCTCTTTGTCTCCTCCTGATCAGCTTGCCTTTAATTTCTCATCGACCGTGCACTTTGACAAGGCCCCCCTCCCCCCGCTGATACCCAGCAGGGCAGGGGTGTAACTTGATCTGCGGAGGGGAAACGAAGACCAACCTTGCGACTTCATTTCCTTTGTGTCCCCTGCTGACGCCTGCTGCCTCTCCAGTCTGTGGATCGGTTTCTTGGGTCCGGTTTACAGCCCCCACATTCCTCTTTTGGCGACCCTCTCTTTGTCTCCTCCTGATCAGCTTGCCAGGCTTCTTCTACATGCAATGCCTTTTTTTAATCATCTAAGTCCTTGTTTTGACAGCCATTAAGGACAGCGTCAAACCTGTCTCAGTTCAGCTACTCTAAAAGGCAAAGAAAAAAGGTTTTACGTCTCTGGGAGATCAGAAAACCGAAGCTCCTTCACCATAATGAAATCAGCGCTCCTTACTGCGCAGAAGATGGCCACAATTAAGAAGTAGGAGTTCACATCTCTCACTTCAGGAAGGCTTGGGAAACTGTCTCAGGTTAGTGGATACTGAAGTTCATCAGTGCAACCACTTCCAAACGAGTCATTACTAAGCGTGTAAGCACAGTATCCACATATGGATTACCATGTAATAGAAGCCTGACAACAGACCTACACCTTAGAGAAGAATTCTATCAGTTCTTGAAGCAAAGAGGTATCTATCACAGCAGCAGTATGGCTACACTGGCTCCAGGAAAACACTTAACACTAACACCCAAACAGCCTCAGCCTATGCCCTGATGGGCTGAATCATTTGAGAAGCCACGCCAGTTGCCCCTTTAAGGTGAATTTTCCTCTCCCTTGTCCTGGATGGTGAAAGCCCAGAGGAAGAAGGTGAATCATGTGATGCACCAGAATAGAGGTACATGGCTCATCATAGGCTGAAGCAGTCCTCATAGTGTCTCCTGCAAGATGTCCTGATTTAGGAAGCATATATGGGCCTGTTTCAGTCACTAGCCCCCATGGTGAGGCTACGTTATGGATCCCAACCATGATACAGGAATGGAACTGGACTTGCGGTTTCACAAAGGCCCTCTGAGAAGGAGACATGAGTTGTTCAAGACCTCAAAGGGATCCACAGCCATTACTAATATCAGCATCCAGAGAAGTCCTGGTGGGAAGCCTCGGGAAAGGATCAATCAGGCAATGAACTGCAATCCATATCCTCCGACCTGCCTGTTTTATTGCATGAAATAATGTTTATAAATGTAAGAATACTTTTTAATGCAGGCACACGCATCATCTCATCATCATCAATATGTACTGCTGCTTTGAGGTGACAGAAAGGCTGATAGATATGAATTTGTGTTTTACATATGAACAGTTCTTTTTTATACTATACACACATAAATATAATATTTCCTGAAACCTATGTACCCTGGCTTTGACTAGAAATTAGAAGGGCATTCCATGATCTGTGTAAGCCATCTGGCTTTGGTGTAGGCACGGGCCCCATCAATAATTTGGAGAACTTTGCTTCTATGATACCAGGTACATTGACCCAGGAGAAAAAAAAATGACCCATCCCTGTGCTTGAGCACCAGTCTGGAGTAAACTGCTACAGTATGCATGTCTCTTATTCTATGTCTTAAATCATATATGCCATAATTTGGCAAAAGATAAAATGGAGATTTAGACAAAAAACCTGGAGAATTTCATTTTACCACTAACTTGTACTGTTGTGGGGAGGAAGCTGTACGCAAGTCAGAGGTAAAATAACTTTAATTCAATTCAATAACCTTTATTCCATCACTTGAAAGCAGATCTTAAAAGATACAACATATACATATAAATACATCATGGTTGTAATATAAATTCAAAAATAGGAACCAGCGTCAAAAATGTCAGCAAGATAAAATCCATCACCAATCATTAAAATCAGAAGAACGGAATATTAAACAAGCATTTACAATGCAACGGTTTCGCCTTTGGAAAAGTTAGAGCTATTAGCAATGTAAAAGACAATGCCATTTATTTATCTGTTTTCAAAACCAACACATAAATACAAATTTTGTCATTTACAATGCCAATAGCTCAAACTTTTCCAAAGGCGAAACCTTTGCATTGTAAATGCTTGTTCTTTTGTAGAGAGTGAGTTTCCCGGAATTAGGGTCAATGTAAAGTTTTGACTGTTCTTCTGATGCAGGGTCTGGTTATAAGACTTCCTGTTCAGCAGTTCTGGGTGTTTTTGCCAATGTCTTGTTTTGTTTGTGTTGGTTTGATGCCGCTTTTTGGGTCTTTGAGGAAGGTGGTAGGCCAAATTTAATTGGTCCGAGGTCCCTCTGTGGTACTACAGGTTGTTTAGGTAGTGCCTGTTTCTTCGGAGCCGAACTTTTTCCCGCTTCAACGGTTTTTCTCGGTTCGATTGTGGATTTGTGACTTTGTGTCGATTTTGGAACCTGTGGTTTCGGTTCGACGTTCTTTGCTCTTGGCTCCGTGGCCTTCTTCGGGTCGATTTTCTTCGGCTCGATTGCTTTCTGTTGCAGAGCCATTGGTTTGTCGGTTTTCTGTTTGGGTTCGACAACCTTCTTCGGAACGAGTCCCTTTTTTGTGTTTGCGGCTGTCGACGCCGATTTTTTCGGTTCGACAACCTTTTGTTTTGGAGTAGATATAGGGGCGCTGGTTTTCGTCTCGACGACCCTTGTGTTCGACTCCGATGGTTCGACATAGTTTGTCCCAAAGACCGTATTGTCGATGAGTTTCTTCGGTCTCGACTCCGATGGATCGACGTAGTGTGGTCTGAAGACCGTGTAGTCGATTAGTTTCGGTTTCGTTTTTGGTTCCACAACTTTTGGTTTCGATATTACCAATTTCCGAGTACGTTGATCCGATGGCTCTTTTGTATTATTCTTAGCCAAGCTGTATTGCGGGGCTATAGAATGTGTTTCGAGATCTTGGCTAAGGCCTTGTGGCGATGCCTCGACCTGAGCCTGTGGAACCATGGAGGTATAGGTATGGGGCGTCGTACTCACGGTTGGCCCCGTTTCAACACTGGAGTCGTCCTCTACGGCTCCGATCCCTTGTTCGTCGTCCCCTACCTCGACAATGTCTTCTTCGTCGTCGATATAGTAGTTGGAGTCATGCTCTGAATCTTGATCCGACTGTTATTCATATTCTTCGGCTTCAACGAGATCTTCTTCATCGTCGAAGATATTTTCCGGCTCTGGCGCTGGTTTCTGCATGATTAGCCTAGCTGCCCTTCGAGTCCGAAGTGTCTTTTTGGAACGAAATTGGGCACAGGCTAGGCAGTCGGATTCATTATGTTCAGGAGATAAACACTTGTTACATACAGGGTGTTTATCGATATGTGGGTATTTTGAGTTACAAAGAGGGCATCTTTTAAATGGGCTCCGTTCCATCGACGACTGGTCGCGTGGCGCCGAGAAGGCCCGCGGCCCGATTCGACGTGCCAAGTTGAATTAAGTTTGTAAAGAAGCTGTCGGCACCGATTCAAAACAATACCGACGATACCGAAGGCCTTTTGGCCTTTAGAAAGCGTAGTTTAGATTCCGAACTTCGAGTAAAGAAAAGTACATCCGAACCCAATGGCGGAAAAAAACAATCTGAGGATGGAGAGGATGCCCATGCGCACTGTAGTCCAGGGGAGGAGCCACCTATCTCGTGATACTTCGAAGACTCTTCCAGGACAACAATGTGCAATCATCCGGACCCAACACTAGGCGGCGATCTATGCACAGATGTGAATTCAGCAGCCCACATGCCTCGAACATATATATATATATATATATATATATATATATGTAATTGAGCCACGATTATGCAACATTTTTGTACACCTAGTGCATTAATGGCAGGCAGTAACCGCACTTGAAGTGGGAGAATCACCATGAAACCTTCCGAATGAGGAGAATGAGGCAAAAGGCAAGACAACCCATGGCGAACAGAAGATGGTGCCAAGGCACAACATTGAGCACCGTACAACAGATCATAACAGCACCAGGTGATGCGTAGAGACCAAAGGATCTCTAGGCCCAGTTGATATAAGCAGAACTATATAATAGCATACAAGTGCCCCACATGGACAATGCACACACCAAACAGCGGGGACCACCTCTTCGGGCAAACCACAGTCAGAGGACCAGACACAGCAACCTGTGAACACTGCCGCAGGCCAACTGCCAGCTCAAAAAGCATAATGCATCCAAAGGATGTTAAAGTACGAGTTACTTAACTTCGGTAATGATTTATCTGGTAGAGACGTCGTCTAGACGCAGATTCCTCAACTTAGAACATCCCCAGACTTGAGACTGGATCCAGAAATCTTTTGCAGCAGCACCTCTGCGCGCCGGCGCCACACGACCCCGCCCTGACGTCGTCCACGTACGTGATGTCAGCGAAGTCATATAAGTCCCTCCCGGTGCGCTGACGTCAGTTTTCTAAAAGGGTAAGCACCCTTGACCACAGAAAAAGAAGACGTAAGGCTCACTGGCCATATTAAACACACAGCGCATCTAAAGGATGCAAATTGAAAAAGTACCACAGAAGACAGGCCTAAAAGGACCTAAGTGGGAGGACGAATGCCTGCCAGGAGCCAGTGAACCGCCGACTCGGCGTGAGCATCAAAGAGCAAAACCCCATCAACGGGTAAGTCAACCACTCACTTACGGATATTTTCAGGGAAGACGCTATCTCGCAATCAAGCGTGACGCCTTAAGGCAACAGAACTCGCCATGGCTCAGCCAAAAGAATTCGCAGTATCTAAGGCTGTGAATTTGGCACGGTCGCAGCCATCCCGGATAAGGTGAAGGAAATCAACGCAAGCACCTTCAGAGGTGGCAGTAAGCAAAGTCTCTGCAAAGTCCCACAGGGCAGAGGTAGCCTGAGCCAAAACACACACTGTATTTAAGGACCATAGGGCAGCACTAGTGGATGCAAAGACGTTCCTACCCCATGACTCAAGCCACCTGGACTCCAGAGAGGGAGGAAGCGTTACAGGGGGCAGAGAGGAAAGGCAGTCTATAACACAAACCCCTGCGCATGAGAGAGCACAAAAAGACAGATGGGATCATGTGGAGCTGGACGGTGGAGGTGCAAAACTGAACGAGCCACCGTGTCACCTGAAGCAGGTCGGACCCAGGTACCCAAGAGGGCATCATAAAGGGAAGCCTCAAAAGGCAAAAGCGGCCCCACATTTCCAGATCCCCGGTGGAGGACCTCAAGCAAGGGGTCCACAGACAAAGAGGTAGAGGGGGGGGTTGCATATTTAAAATGCGGGTGGCCAAAGAGACCACTCTCAAAAAAGCCGCACCAGCCTCAGTAGCCCTCCGCGGAGGGGAAAACAGCTCATCAGTGGGGAAGGGTTGTAAGCTGATCCTCCCAAGACACTGAGGGTGCGCCCAATGCCCCACGGAAGGGAGCCCCATGGAAGAATGAGGATCTGATGGGGCTCCTAGGGAGGGAAACAGCCTGCCGGATCTGGGAGCTCCTGAGGAGGGGGGCACTGGTAACACTAGCTCCGATGACGCCGGGCGGGAGGGCGATGCCAAACTCTCTCCAGAGGCCTCTATAGAAGAGTCCAGAACCCGGCGTCGACACTGCGGAGGCGCTGCCTCCGCCTCATCCAGAACAGGCTCGGATTCCGGAGAAAGGAGCGGAAGCGGAGACGAGGCTCCGGCGCCGACCTCAGCTCCAGACAGGCAGCCGTCTGCCTGGAAGGCTGGGGTGTGCTCAAGTCAGGACTATGAGCACCGGCAACCACCTGTGGCGCCACAGGGAGCCCCGCCGGGCTATGGGGTGCGGCAGAGGCGCCGTGGGTCGTAGAGGGGTACCCAGCTGGGCCGCGCCCTAACGACACCACATCTCCGACATTCCTGGGAGGCAAAGGCTCAATTGGCACCGGGGTGAGCACGTCGGAGGCCCCACAAGAAGCAGAGGTACCGAGGACGCTCCATAAACGGACGAAGACCCAAGGGAGGCCTTCAAAGCCATAGCATAGGCCTCCATTTGGGCCTGAGTTGCCCCCACACCCGGAAAGGGCAGATAGAGGGGGACGACCGTGGAAAGCACACATCCGGGAAGTTCCGGGAACCAGTGCCCCAGACAACAGAAGAAGGTGAGGTCGAAGACCTAGGCGACAAGCGTCTTGACTTACCAAGTGGAGAACGACGGCCCCGGACCCCAGAGGGCGATCGACGGCGGAACCGAACAGTCGAGGGACCTGCAGTCGACGAAGAGGCCGGGGGACGTGACGACTCCGACCGGAACAGCCGTGCCGAGAGAAGCTTCATATGGCGCTCCCGCTGATACTTCGGTTACAGATGTTGGCAAGCTTCACAATCCGTGGAGTCATGGTGCTCGCTCAGACACCAAATACAAATAAGATGCGGGTCCATTGCCGACATTTGCCGCGAACAGGAATTACAAGACTAAAAGTCCGAAGGCATCGCACACTGTTCCAGACGCGAAGCATCAAAAATGAGGCCTGAAAACAGGCCAGAGGAGCTCACTCCGGATCCGCGTTGCACGCGGAAAAGAAGGAAACTGACATCAGCGCGTCGGGAGGGACTTATATGACCTCGCTGACGTCACGTCCCAGCGCGCAGAGGTGATGCTGCAAAATATTTCCCGATCCAGTCTCACGCCGGGGGATATTCTAAGTTAAGAAATCTGCAGCTAGATGTCTCTATCAGATTGAAAGGGTAATCACCCTCAACTATGCGAAAAGAGGACGTAAGGCTTACTGCCAGGCTAATGGCACATAAAGCATCTAAAGGATGCTAATAGAAAAGGTACCACCCCAGAACCAACGCCTGAAGAAGCCAGGCCTAAGGAGGAGGACGAAAGCCCACAAGGAGGCGCTGAACAGCCGATTGGGCGTGAGCATCAAACAACAAAACCCCATCAAAGGGTAAATCAACTAGTCGCTCCTGGATATTCTCCGGGAAGAAGCTATCCCGCAACCTAGCATGGCGCCACAAGGCAAATGAATAAGCCATAGCCCGGCAATCCGCAGTATCCAAGTCCGAGCGGATTGTGAATTCAGCAAGGTCACGGCCATCCCGGAGGAGATGAAGGAAATCAACGCAAGCGTCTTCAGAGGTGGCAGAAAGCAACGACTCTGGAGAGTCCCACAGGGCAGAGTTAGCACGAGCCAGAACACACACTGTAATTAGGGACCGTAGGGCAGCACTAGTGGAGGCAAAGATGTTCCGACCCCATGACTCAAGCCATCTGGACTCCGGGGAGGGAGGAAGCATTATTCGGGGCAGGGAAGGCAAGGCAAGGCAGTTTGCAAAACAAACCCCTGCACATCAGGATGTACCAAAAGGCAAACCGGATCATGTGGAGCAGGACGGTGGCGGTGCAAAACAGAATGCGCTACCGGATCACCCGAAGTTGGCCGAACCCAGGTACCCAAAAGGGCATCATAAAGAGAAGCTTCAAAAGGCAGAAGCGGCTCCACATTCCCAGTGCCACAGTCGTGGTGCTCGCCCAGAAACCATATACAGATAAGATGTGGGTCCGTCGTGGACATCTGCCGCGAACAAGAAGTACAAGTTTTGAAGCCCAAAGGCATCGCACACTGTTCCGGATGCGAAGCGCCTAAAAGGTGACTGAAAACAGGCCAGAGGAACCGCTTACTCCGGATCAGAGCGCGCCGGGAGGGACTTATACGAGCTCGCTGACGTCACGTACGTGGCGCCCCTGGCGCGCAGAGGTGCTGCTGCTGCAAAAAATTCCGGAACCAGTCTGACTCCTGGGGATATTCTAAGTAAAGGATCTGCGGCTAGATGTCTCGATCAGATACCTCTTTTTCCTCATAGAGTAACATTGACACTTTTTCTCCCAAAAAGTTTCAGTGTCTACTTTTGAAAACTACAAATATTCCTTAAAAATCAGCCGAATATCTAAAACGCATTTTCTCAACTGTTTTCAGGAAATGTGTCAGTGCTGAATCTAGGTATCCAGCACTGAGTAAGAAAAAGTATTGTTAACATAACTTACCTGCTAAGGGAACTTCCTCCCATAGGATAACATTGGTGATTCTGCGTGAAAAAGTTTCTAAGTGTCAAATTCTGAAATGCAATAATATTCTTTAAAAAGTGTACCTCTAACTGAAACGTATTTACTCACCTGTTTTCAGGAAATGTCCCAGGGCTGAATCTAGGATCCAGTCCTGTGTTAGCAAAAGTAATCTGAAAAGTAATTGACTGCATTTTACTTAAAAAACCCATTCATTCGAATGTACTATACCTACAATGTGTTGCAAACTGCTTCCTTAAAACTGTAACCAAAACTAGTGAAAGTTACACTACAATTATGCACTGTGTTCATACGAGTAATTTACTGCTGAAAAGTCTTTTTATGCTTACCTGTGCCAGGCTTGCTTGGTTCTAGAAATAAAACAGTACATTTTTTATACACAAACAATTGGCCTAGAGTTCAGTTCTTGAGTGTGTGAATTCATTTGCTGACTGAGTGTGTACATCAAATGCTTAACACTGTCTTCTGATACTGCCTTACTGCTCGACCAAGCTACCACTTTAGAGAGTTAGGTTCTATCTAACTTTAACCTCTGCCAAACCTCTGGAGACCCTTGGACTCTATACACACTGTACCTCACTTTGGTGCAGTATATATAGAGCCCGTTTCTTACAGGTACCCAGGGCCTATGTTCTTTCCCTAAAACTGCATTGAAGCCTAAACCCATTTGGCACCTCTGGCCACAGATCAGCCCCTGGTAAATGGTACCTCAGGTACCCGGGTCACTGTGACGAGAGATGGCCTCTAAGGGCTGCAGCACTTATTGTGCCACCCTTAGAGGTCCTGTACCCTGACACTCACACACTGCCTTTGCAGGCTACGTTTCTTGGTGCAGAACAAAGTGAAGAGTCGACATGGCACACATCTCTGTATACTATGTCTTCAACCTACTGCTCTGGCATAGGTCAATCACCCCTCTTGCTGGGTGCACTATATCAGTGGTGAGGGTACAGGTTCATGAGCCCTGTACCCCTACAGTGTGTAAGTCCATTCTTAGACATATTAAGTGCAATGCTGCCATTAAGAGTATAAGGTGCTGGGAGTTTGTCGTTACGAACTCCACAGCACCATAATAGCTACACTGAAAACTGAGAAGTTTGGTATCAAACTTCTCAGCACATTAAACCCAGACTGAGGCCAGTGTGGGATTTCATGAAAAATGCACTCAGAGGGCATGACACGTTTCTGGACCCCTGGGTTGAGAGCCGGCTGCTCTCTGGGGCCTGAACCAATGCACATCCTGTAGGAGAGTAGGGTCTGCTTCACTGGTTTTCGACTTAAGGTGGCTGTGGGCCTGCTAATCAGACCCACAGCCCTGCTGTTCTCTCTCTAAATTTCACACCATGTACTTTAGGTACATCACCAATTGGGATTTGGGTCACTCTTGTGAGTCCCTGTACAGTGTACCATAGGTACCCAGGGCATAGGTGCACCCAAGGCCTACCAGGGGCTGCAGCATATCTTATGCCACCCCCGACTGGCCATCCAAACTGACAACTGGCTGATCACTCAGCTGGGGCAAGGTCGTGTAATCACCCCTTGCTTAGGTATATTATTCCTATCCCTACCATTATATATAGACACAAATGCACCTATAAGTCACTCCTATGGCCGGCCATAACAATCCTGAAGGCAGAGTGAATGGTTTTATGTGAGATGGTGCTCTAGCATGAGCTGAGCCTGTCTGCAGCTGTCGGAACCATGTCCTTTTAGCTGTTCGATGATATAGCCATACCATATACTCTTAAGTGCATTATGAACCTCGCGGTTAAATGCTAACTTTGGTTTGGCTTTATCAAAACATGTCGTGTAAGGTGTCATACGCTTTGGAATACTACCCCCTTTGCCAGTTCTGGCAACAGGGGTAGCATTCCACCCTTCTAGAGGGAGAAGACATGTTGTTCCTACTAATCCCGGTTAAAGTTAACCAGAGCCTCAGCATCACAAAATGGATGCTGCTGCCACAGACACAAGTCTGACCTCCTGCTGCTGGGAGTCCTTCCAGCGAGGGAGGCTTGGACAATAGGTTTCCTGTCTTGGGAGGTGCAAGCACCACCCCAGACAGACTATAGTGTATTGGGGCAGGGAGGGCTGAATGAAATGAGAGACTGCCTGGGGCACACAAGGTGTCCCATGCATAGTCCAGTTCAAACTGGTGCTGGGGCACTCCAGCCCCAGCTCTGGTGCGAAACTGGACAAAGGGTAAGGGGTGTAACCACCCCCTTCCTGGGTCCCACCCGTAGGAGGGACCTAGCAGGTAATCCAGACCCTAAATTTGGTATATAGGTAGGAGCTGAGTCCCAAGACTTTAGATTTATCCTGACAAACTCTGAAACGAAACTCTGGACCTTCGACGATCTACTTTGCAAGAAGACGACTGAAGAATCTCCCTTGTGGTCAAGCAGGCACCATCAAGCGATTAACGGTTTGCCGGAGCCCGAGCACAGAGCCAGACAAGACCCGGACTTCCAGACTTCCAACAGCCCGATCCACAGTCACAGCAGAGCTGAGACCCGTGGAGGCGACGTGAGACCAGCCATCTTGGAAAGCCAGCGAATTGCTTTCCGTGCAACTTCTGAGGCACCCTCGAAGTTGTGCATTGGGGATTGAGAAGCCCTAGCCCCGAGCACCAACTGCACCGAAGATCAGCCCTCCACACTCCACGAGTTCTGCGTGGGGCCCTTCTGCATTTTCCTGCTCGACACGTCTGTCTGGTCACTTGCCCGTTGGCTAGTGGCCTCTGTGACGACGAACCCTTTGATTTACATCGCTAGTCTGGCTGCTCCAGACTGGCCCCTGCTTCCCTGAAAAGGAGAAGCCCATCAGACCTTGCTGGTCTGATCAAGAAGCCATCTTCGATTTCTGCGTGGGTTGCCTTTGCCAAGGCTTGTTGACTCCAATCCGGAAGCCAACACCGCCGACAGCGAGAGCCTTCGTGGGACAGTCCGTATCCAGCTCCTGGTCGTCGTCGACATCTCCTGGTCCACGTGTCTGCAGAGACAAGCTTCACGACATCACCCGATTGCTTCGCGTCAACGCCTGGTTCCTTCCTGGTCACTGGCTAGTGACCCAGACTCTGTCCACTCTGCTTTCAGGTACTCTTCATCCTCGATCCGCCCTTGGATCCACCCGGACACCTCTCCTGGTCGCCTGCAGCATCTTTCTCCAAGGCTCCATAGGAATCAGCGACGAAACCCGACACACTTTGACACCTATGCACCCGCCTCCTGTGGGTGAGGTAACGCAAGTATTTCAGTACTCCTGTGGGTATTGACTATCCTAGTGTCTTAGTTTCAAGTAGCTTTTCCCTACTCCATCCGGAAGTGTACTAAAAACTAGTTTCCAATTCTTTCGTTCCCATTCTAACTCTATGGTAACTTGCGTGCGTGTAAAGACACTGCACGCGCATCCCGTGGAACTCCTGCTCCCTAACTTTTGGTGATACAGCGTATCCCCAGCAATTCTTCAGGCCCTAGGCCTTTCCTTTGTTCTTGACGTGGTTCATATACCACTATTTTAGTATATTGTTCGAAGTGCCCCTAGGGCATTACTGTATTTTGTGCAACTTATTGTATGATAACTAAGTATCTTGTTATGTGCTTGTGCCTCTGACCTCATAAAGAGTTCAGAGGATTGTGTTAGAAATAAATACATATATATTTTGATATACAACCTGTGTGGTGTCCTTTCACTTGGTATTAAAGGGATTGCATATGGTAAAACAGCTGGCTTCACATGCCCTCTTGAGTTTAGCCTAAGACTGCTTTGTCCATGCTACCACTAGGATAGCTGGTCTATAGGGTTGACTTTACAACCATCACTATAAGGGTTCTTTGGACTGGTGCAAGGTGCTCACTAGAATAGTGAACATATACCAGGCCAACTTCTCACACCTCCTCCCCCAGGATGGCCAGGGTTCACGAAGGGGACGCTTCAAAGGCTTGCCACCTTTGTGAGCTTTCCCCGGCCACTTGCTGCTCTCAGCAACTGTTTCCCACTGGTTCTGACCCCCACTTTGGGCGGGAGAACCGGCAGGAAACAAGTGAGGAAGAGAGGTGTGCCCACCTTTTCCATCTCCACCCTTCAGATGGAGGAGGCAAGGTAAAACACAACTCTCAGTCCACTTCATCTTGAAGATGGGGGGGTGGGACACTCAGCCTACCAGGGACAGGCTCATGCCCCCCTCCCACTGGAGGGTAGCATAATAGGGGGTGTACCCACCCCAGGGAAGGGAGCCATTGGTCCCAACCTTTTACCTAACTGTAATGCCCCTAAATCTAGTACTTAGGGGCACCCCTGAACCTTGCTTCCCCAGACAAGAACCTGCAAGAAGAAGAAAAAGAAGGACCGAACAGCCGTGCAGCAGCTAACAAGAGGAAGACGCCCACTGACTTGGCTTCAGCCCTACCGCCCTGTCTCTACCTCACACCTGCTCCTGTGAAATCCTGGTGTGTCCTGCAGACAGCAATCTCAAAAACCCTAGAGAACATGCCGGCCTTCAACCTCAAAGACTTTGTTTCCCGGGAACACCGGATTTGTTCATCTGCAACCTCTGGCCTTGGCCGGAAACCGCAAAACTCTGCACCCGCCGTCCACGGCACGAGCTCGAGTGGGCAAACACCACAAGGAGGTCACCCCGGTGATCCTGACCCAAGATCTGGCGACCCCTGACCTGCATCAAGCCTCCAGCTGACGCCTGCAGTCTAAATCCAGAAGGCGCCCCTAACCGCAACCAGGAGCTGGTAGGAAGATCTGACCTCCAAAGGCATCCCTGCACCCAACGCCCCACGGCCTTGTGTGCCCAAACCGATGGTGCCTAAGGATTAGTTACTTACCTGTAGTCATAGTTCTCATCCAGGGGTATACTCATCAAAGTCATAATCTCTGAATAATCCCCGCCCATGTGCGGGATCCCGGAGCATATAGAAAATACATATATATATGCATATGTGAAAACATATACATGCAGCCTAAAATATTTCCAAAATGGCAAAGATGCTGAAATTACATAGGTTTGCATAGTAGCAGCTATACTCTCCCAACCCCTAAGGAAGAAAGAGAGCAGTAAACATTTATCATACAACCATGCTTTATTGCCATAGAAGAACCTGTAAATGCAGGCATTTGTCAGTAGGCTGCAGCAGAGTATAAAGAAAACAAAGAAAACTGACACCTTGCCTTTAAGGCATTAGAGTAGGGGTACCGTGCATTGAAGACCTGCAGGCGACCCCCTGCTCCCATGATGCACCACAGGTGGCAATTAGGTCAGTTCTTTTTGGAGGTGAATAAACACCTGAGTAAATCCATAAGTAACCTACCATAACTTTGCAGTAATGCTTGTCTGGGGAGGTGGGTGGGTCGCTTATGACTTTGATGAGTATACCCATGGATGAGAACTAGGATTACAGGTAACTAATCCTTCTCATCCAGGGGATACTCATCAATAGTCCTAATCTATGAATAGAGTAGCAAGCCCATACCCAAAGTCTCGCGGACGACCAATCAAATATACAGCAAAAAACATGAACATCACATTTATAACGCAGTTATGAAAACAAATTCCTCAAAGAGGCCTGTCCCACTTGGGCATCGGCCTGTGCATCTAAATCTAGGCAATAATGGCGGATAAAGGCATGTACTGAACGCCATGTGGCCGCCTTGCAAATCTCAGATATTGGAATGTTGCGAAGGAGAGCTGTAGTAGAAGCTTTCCCTCTGGTAGAGTGTGCATGAGGTTAGCCCTGTAAAGCTTTGTTAGCTAATTGGTTAGACAGAGCTATACAGGAGACGATC
Source organism: Lissotriton helveticus (assembly GCF_964261635.1). Classification (NCBI taxonomy): domain Eukaryota; kingdom Metazoa; phylum Chordata; class Amphibia; order Caudata; family Salamandridae; genus Lissotriton; species Lissotriton helveticus. The sequence goes on from NC_136061.1 coordinate 358,448,195, forward strand.
CATCGTGAAATAGATATTTTTGAAGCTGACAGACCGGTATTAGTCGACCCATAATTAACAAAGAACCGGTCAGACTTCCTGAGTGGAAGAGTTTTAGCCAGGTAAAGTTTTAAAACCCTCCGGAGATCTAAAGTGTGTAAAGACCTCTCCGGGGGAGTGGTTGGTTGAGGAAAGAAAGTAGGCAGAGTGATGGTCTGATTGATATGGAAATCCGAGCCCACCTTGGGTAGGAAGCCTGGATGTGTTCTCAGCACCACCCTATTGGCATGAAACACTGTGTAAGGTTCCTTGCAACACAGGGCCTGGATCTCGCTCACCCTACGGGCGGAGGTGATGGCTACCAAAAAAGCAGCTTTCCAGGTCAAGTGCTGCAAAGAGGCCTTATGGGTAGGCTCGAAGGGAGCGCCCATCAATATGGTAAGTAAGATGTTAAGCTCCCTGGGAGGAGAGGGGGACCTCACTGGTGTAAACACTTTCTTAAGCCCCTCTAAGAAATCTTTGACCACAGGCATGAGGAAGAGTGAGGTCTGAGAAGGAGACTTCCTACAGACTGTTATTGCCGCTAAGTGAACCCTGATGGAGGGGTATGTCAGGCCTGACCTTGCCAAATGCAATAGGTAGGGGAGAATCACCTGCTCCGGACCTTGGATTGGATCAAGAGAATTGTCCATACACCAAATGTAAAATCTCTTCCACTTGAAAGCATAAGACTTTCTAGTGGAGGGCCTCTTTGCCTCTTTAAGAATGTTCATGCAGTCTGCTGAAAAGTCTAGGTGGCCATACTGGATGACCTCAGGAGCCATGCCGTCAATCGAAGGGAAGGAAGGAAGGTTGGGGTGAAACACCCTCCCCTCGTCCTTGGTCAGCAAGTCTCGGCGGCAGGGCAATCTCCGGTGAGGAACCTCCGACAGCTGGAGGAGATACGGGTACCACCACTGGCGTGGCCACTCCGGCACTATCAGGATCATCCTGGTGTTGGTCCTGTAGAATTTCTGTATCACAGCCGGGATCAGAGGCAGGGGAGGAAAAGCATACAGCAATGTCTGAGACCAGATGATCAAAAGTGCATTCCCCCTGTGATCCCTGCTTGGGGAATCTGGACGCGAAGACGGGGCATTTTGCGTTTGCCGCGTCTGTGAACAGATCTATGTCTAGAACGCCCCATTGTCGAAAACACCTCTTGTGCGACCTCTTTGTTGAGCACCCAGTTGTGCGCTTCTACAAAGTCTCTGCTTAGGTCGTCCGCCTGAACATTCAGGATTCCTGGCAGGTGAAATGCCACGATGGAGAGAGCTCTCGACTGAAGCCAGCGACAAATGGATTGAGCTTCCAGAGACAGAACTTGTGACCTTGTGCCTCCTTCCTTGTTCAGATAAAACATTGTTGTTGTGCTGTCCGTCTGAACTTGAATGTGGTTGGTGCGCAGAGACGGGTAGAGGGATCTAAGCGCTAGCTAGACAGCCCGGAGCTCCAAGAAGTTGATATGGTAGCTTCTTTCTGTCTCGGACCAGAGACCTTGTACCTGAAGCTGGTCCATATGAGCACCCCAACCATGCATTGAGGCATCTGTTACCACTGTCTGCGATGGAGGCTACTGATGAAATGGGAAACTCTGCAGGAGATGAGAACGTTTCATCCACCATCTGATTGAGTCTCTGACAACTTGGTGAAGGGAAACACGATCTTCCCAGTGGCCTGACCTGTGAGACCATTGGTCCTAGAGTGCCTGCTGCAGAGGCCTCCTGTGAAGGCGTGCATTAGGTACAATGTAGATGCACGCGGCCATCGATCCCAGTAGTGAAAACATTTGCCTGGCTGTGGGGCTTTGGGTGTCTAGCAGAGTGCAGCACTTCAGAAGCATGGATGACAACCTCTCCTCCGAAGGACACACGCTTGCCTCTGCGGAGTCCAGGGAGGCGACCAGATAGTGTATTCGTTGGGTGGGATTGAGTACTGACTTTTTTGTAGTTGACCTGCAACCCCAAGGAATGCATCAGGTTGAGACAGTAAGCGAGATGGCTCTGAAGCAGAGCAGGTGTGGAGCTTTTCAGGAGCCAGTCGTCTAGGTAGGGATAGACGAAGATCTTCCGCCTGCGGAGGAAGGCAGCCACCACCACCATGCACTTGGAGAATGTTCGTGGGGCAGATTTGAGGCCGAACTGTAGCACTCGATACTGGTAGTGATGACATTCTATCTGAAACCTGAGAAATTTCCGATGCTTTACTGAGACATGAAAGTAAGCGTCCTGCAGATCGATGGCACACATCCAGTCTCCCTGGTGAAGGTGTGGAAAGATCTGGTGCAGGGCTAGCATACGAAATTTTTCTTTTCTGATAAACCTGTTCAGCAGATGTAGGTCGAGGAAAGGTCTATACTCTTTGGCTACTACTCGTTTTTGGACCAGAAAGTAGCGGGAGTATACTCCCTGATTTCTTTGCATGGGAGGGACTTCCTCTATGGCCTTTTTCATGAGAAGGGTAGAAACTTAGTCCTTCAACAGCTGACTTTGAATCCGAGGAAGGTGCTTGAGTTGGGGGAACACTTGCGGAGGAGGAGGCTTGAACCTCAGCAAGTAACCATGCTGCACAATACTCAGCACCCACTTTGTTATGGTTTTCCACTCTTCCAGGTGACACGCTACACTCCCTCCCACTGGAGTGGCGAACGGTTGAGGAGGAAGCAACTACTCAAGGTTGGGAGGCTGCTTGGAGGTGGACTGTTTATTGTTATTGTCTCTGTCTCTGGAACTGAGATCTTTGCTGCGTCTAGGAGGACCACAGCCTTAACAGTGTCCATCTCAGCCTTCATCTTGGTCATCTCGTCGTCAGCGTGAGCCCCAAACAGAGAGGAGACATTGAAAGGGAGGTTCAGTATCTTATTCTGAGCATCGGGCTTTAGGCCTGTGAGACGCAGGCAAGCCGAGCGTCGTGTGCAGACTCCATGGGAGTAGCCATGAGCGGCGAGATCGGAAGCATCCGCTGCAGCACTTATTACTTGGTTGGCTACGAGCCCACCTTCCTGTAGGATCTCGGTGAAATCCTGCTGGTCTTCTTTGGGAAGCTTCTTGGTGAAACGTGGGAGAGAGTCCCAGAGAGATCTGTCGTATCTCCCGAGAAGGGCAGAGGCACTGGCAACCTTCATGTATGACGCCGAAGTGTTGCACATCTTCCTCCCATACGAGTCCATCTGCTTACTATCCTTCTCAGGAGGCACCGAGGATTAGGTAGAAGCGGAGTGGGATTTCATGGCTGCCGCCACGATGACTGAATCAGCTGGTGGATCAGTCCTGAGGAACAAGCGGGCCCTCTGCTGGAGCCTTGTATTTTTTGCGAATCTGGAGGGTACAGAACCCACCGTCGCAGGAGTAAGAACGGTGGCCATAGCCGGTTCCAGGAATCCGGGCACCAGAGGTAGCAGCGGTCTAGGAGCTGTCCTGTGATGCAGGGTATCAAAGATGATCGGTGTGGGAGCCACCGGAGTATGCAAAGAGATGCTAAGTTTCTTTGCACCCCTACCCAGAACATCTGTAAATGTAGAGATGTCATCTATGGGTGAAAACCGTTAAGGCGGTGTGGAGGAGAAGGTCGGAGAGTAGTCCCGGACCGTAGATCTTGTAGACGAAGACCATGTAGGAGATCTTGTGCGCCTTCTCTTATGGGGCCTGTCGCGATGGCGGCTGTGCCGACCCCTGGATCTAGACCGATGTCTGTAGGCCGACCTGGGCCTGGAGTGTGATCTTGGCCTGGAGGGTGATCTTGACCTGGAGGGTAATCTTGGCTTGGCAGGAGATCTTGGCCTCCTAGGGGGAGACTTTGAAGGTCTGGCCAGAGTGCTCGTCCTTGGTCCAGATGGTGAGTACGTGCGGGAGTAATCCGAGCCCGGACTACTGCGACCACCAGATACAGCACCTTGCAGACGGCGAGGAGACAAACTGCGGGATTTCCCGTCCGCAGATTTGGGGGATACTTCTGGAGAGATCTCCACAATATGCAGCCCAGTAGATGATGACCGGTCCCTTGATGATGCTCTGGACCCGGGATCGGACTGCCTCGGGGACTCCGCAATACCTGTGACCTCTTCCCTCGAAGTCGAGTGCTTCGACGTCGATGATGTCTGAGTGACCATCAACGTTGAGCGAGGTCTCGACGTCGATCGTCTACGACGTGGGGACCTTGACGGCGACCTTTGGCGTCGAGTTGGTGATCTCAACGGTGATCTGCTATGATGCCGATTCGACGTCGATTTTCCATGACGTCGTGTCGAAGGCGATCTTCCTCGACGTCGAGTGGTGGGATCTCGACGATCCTCTCGACGGCGGCACGCCAGCCGGCGGCGATATGTCAGCTATCAATACTCTTGAGGGCGGCAGAGAGTGTCTTGAATCAGAATCTGAGTGTACATCATCGTCTGGGTTAGGAGATGGTCTAGGTGAATGCTGTGGTGGAGGAGGTGTATGAGTAGGAACAATATGGGGAGGTGGAGGAGAAGGGACCGTTAATGGAGAGGTTGCAATATCTCTCTTCTTTGCAGGGGGAGGAGGTGCTGCCACCTCAAGTGGTGTCTTCTTGGAGCTGAGAGTCAATTGTCCAGGTTTGGGATCCTTTACAAGGGTTTTTGAATCCGGTGTAAAAAGCTCTTGTGAGCCATATAAATCCTTTGGCGTTGACATTTTCGGCTCTGTAGGTTTTTTGGGCATCGAGTCGGTTGGCTTAGGAGTGTGTCCTTTCGAAGTGTCTTATACAGAACCTGCTCTTTCGGTTCGGAGGGTTTTTTCGGCTCCGGTGCGTGTAAGTCTGGAGCTTTGGTTGATTTTTTACTCGCCTCCGAGTGCAGTTTCGGTGTTGATGAACCGCAGCCAGTCTTCGGCGCCGTATGCTTGGGTGTCGAAGCAACAGTCGAGGTGGAAGAGGAAGTTGGATTTTTCTTCGGTGTCGGTACTGGGTCGGCACCGGAAGTAGGCTGGCTCGAGCCCGAGCTGCCTGAAGGCTTTGTGATCTTCTTTGCCGGGCCCGAAGGCGGGGCGTTAGAAGCAGTCTCTCTGTGTGCACCCGAGCCCGAAGGTGTGTGACCGAAGCATTTTTAGATGGTGTCGAGGAAGGGGTGGGGTCGACGGGCTTACTTACGACCCGTTGAGCTGGAGTGACCTCCTCGACGTCGGAGTCTTCGGCATCTGAGGATCCGATACTCTCTTCGGCGTGCTGGTGTTCTGGCATGTTGATGCCCTCATCGAAGATGTTGTCGGGAATCGGAGCCGACGAGCGAGCCGTAGTTCTTCGAGATCGTCGGTCCCGGATCGTCTTCTTGCAGTGGAATGAGGCACACGCCGAACAGTCTTTGGCCTCGTGCTCCGGTGAAAGGCACAGGTTGCACACCTAATGTAGGTCGGTGTGGAGAAACTTCGAGGACACTTCTTGAATGGCGCCCTTTCCATGAGCCAGAAAGTGAGGCCTAGGTGTGAGAAGTTGGCCTGATATATGATGCTCACTAGTTCTAGTGATCACCTTGTACCAGTCCAAACAACCCTTATGGTGATTGGTTGTAAGTCAACCTTATAGACCAGCTATCCTAATGGTAGCATGGACAAAGCAGTCTTAGGCTAAACTCTTTTGGCATGTGAAGCCAGCTGTTTTACCACAATATAACCCCTTGAATACCAAGTGAAAGGACACCACACAGGTTGTTATGAAAATAAACAGTATATTTATTAATAACAACACCTCTGAACTCTTTATGAGGTCAGAGGGCTAAGCACATGGCAATCTCTTACGAAAAATACTACAAGTTGCACGAAATTACAATGGTGCCCTAGGGGCACGACAAACCATATACTAAGTAAGTGGAATGTGAAAGTCGATAAAAGGAATGGAGCTGTCCAGAGGCTGTAGGATCGATGGGACCACGCTATACTAACTTCAGGTAAGTAATAGGAGGCCCACGGAACGCGTGTGCAGAGTGTGAACTCACACGCGAGATGCGTAACAATGTCTATGGACAGTACAGTTCAAGTTAAAGGTGAGTACGGACAATCCTGACTAGGTAGGACTAAAACGACTGTGGAACTGGACACTAGGACAGTTAAACTACCCTCGAGCACCGAAATGCTGTTGTTACCTCACCCACGGGCTGCGGGTGCATTGCTGTCAAAGTGCGTCTGGTTCTCGCGTTGAAGTCAATGGAGCCTGAAAGAAAAGATGCTGCAGGCGACCAGGAGGAAGATGTCCGGTGCAATCCAAGGGTGGATTGTTGAAGAAGGAGACCTGAAAGCAGAGGGGACAATGTTCACAGTCACTAGCCAGTGACTGGAGTGAAACCAGGAAGGAACCAGATGTCGTCGTCGCGATCAGGTGAAGAGTGGACGCTTGACTCTGCAGTCACGTGGACCAGGAGGCGTCTTCGATGACCAGGATGGAGGCACGAGCTGTCCCACGCAGGCTCTCGCTGTCGGCGGTGTCGGATCCGGGATTGGACTCAACAGGCCTTGGCAAAGACAACCCACGCGGTGAGTGAAGAAAGCGTCTGGTGCGGACTAGGAGAGTCCGGGGTGCCCCTCTTTTGGAAGGGAGCAAGGGCCAGTCTGGAGCAACCAGACCAGCAGTGAAGATTCAAAGGTTCGTCGTCTAGGAGGCCACTAGCCAGCCGGCAAGTGACCAGACAACACGTCGAGCAGAAACAAGGCAGAAGGGCCCCACGCACATCTCGTGGATGCTGGAGGGCTGATCTTCAGTGCAGGGGCTGCTCGGGGCTGGGGCTTCTCAGTCCCCAAAGCACTTGGTCGAGTTTACCCTCGGGAGTCGTGCTGGAAGCGAAGTGCAGGTTCGTTCAAGATGGCCGGTCCCACGTGTCTCGTCGCACCCACGGGTCTCAGCTTTGCTACAGATGTAGGTAGAGGTCGGAGAGGTCTGGCAATCCGATTCTCGTCGGGCTCTGAAGTCTGGATCCTCGAGGGAAGAGGACAAAGTGAAGCCGCTGGACGCTTGATGGTGCCTGCAGTTTGCAGGGTGGACACTCCTTGTCCACAAGGGAGATTCTTCAGTCTTCTGTGGAGCAGAACGTCGAAGGCCAGAGTTTCTTCTTGTTGAATAGTTCAGGATAATCTAATCTGGAATGGGACCAGCTCCTACCTTTATTCTCCTAAAGGGGCCTGCACTACTGACTAGGTCCCTCCCCTGGGTGGGACCAGGAAGGGGGGTGGCTACACCCCCTATCCTTTGTCCGGTTTCCCGCCAGAGCTGGGGCAGGGATGCCCCAGCAACTGGTTTGAACCGGTGCATGCACAGGACACCTTGTGTGCCCCAGGCATGTCTCATTCCTTTCAGGCCCATACTCCCCAATACACAAAATCCTGTCTGGGGTGGTGCTAGCACCTCCCAAGGCAGGAAACCCTTTGTCCAAGCCATCCTCGCTGGAAGGACTCCCAGCAGCAGGAGGTCAGACTTGTGTCTGTGGTGGCAGCATCCATTTTGTGATGCTGAGGCTCGAGTTAAGTTTAACCGGGGTTCACAGTTACATACATGTCGTGTCCCTCTAGAAGGGTGGGATGCTACCCCCGTCGCCAGAATTGGCGAGGGGGTAGTATTCTAAATCGTATGACACCTTACTCAACATGTTTTGATAATGTTATACCAGAGTTAGCATTTAACCGCGAGATTGATAATGCACTTACGAGTATATGGTATAGCGTTATCATGGAACAGCTATTAGGACTTGGTTCCGCAAGCTGCAAACGGGCTCAGCTCATGCCAGAGCACCATCTCACATAATTCCAAGCACTCTGCCTTCAGGATTGATAAGGCCTGCCATAGGAGTGACTGATAGGAATATATGTGTCCATTTTAGGGTTAGATATAGGTATACTATATCTACAGCAAAGGGTGTTTACACCACCTTGACCCAGCTGTCATGCAGCCAGTTGTGTCAGATTTAGATGGCCAGCCAGGGGTGGCATAATACATGCTTCAGCCCCTGGTAGGCCCTGGGTACACCTAAGCCCTGGGTACAGGGACTGATAAGGTGACCCAGTACCAATTGGTAAATGCACCTAAAGTACATGGTTGTCAATTTAGAGAGAGAACAGCTAGGCTGTGGGTCTGATTAGCAGGCCCACAGCCAGGGAAAGTCGTAAACCAGTGAAGCAAAAAGCAAAAATCTGGGGTGACCATAGGATTGCAGACCCCACTCTCCTACACTAGGTATGCCCGAAGGCCTTCGTCGACGACCGGAATCAAAGACTTAGAAGTTAGTTGAGAATCGTGTGGTAGATCGCGATCGAGACAATACTGTGGAACTGGGTGAGGATTGCGCGCCGAAGGAAATTTGGTTCCAAACCGGAGCGCATGAAATACATCCGAGCCCGATGGCGGAAAAAAACAATCTGGGGATGGAGCCGATGCCCATGCGCAATGTGGTCCTAAGGAGGAGTCACCTATCTCGTGACTTCCAAAGAACTTTTCAGGACAACAACAAACTGCAAACATCCAGGCCCAACACTAGGTGGGGATCTATGCATAGTGTGCAATCTGTAGCTCATATGCCTCGAACAAGTCCTTTCATAAATTATTTGATAAGTGAAGAAGAGCAGAGAAAAGGAAATTTTGGGCATTTCCTGAATCTGGAAAGAGCAGCAAGATGTACTTTGACCGATGAAAAAGTAAGCGCAGACTTGGCTAGAGAAAGCAGATAATGGAGAAATTTTTCTGCAGGAGCTTGTATTGAGCGAATAGTATTCACCTCACACCAACAGCAAAATTGCTTCCATTTGAAGCGATAAGGCTGGATTGTGCTTTGGGCACGAGATTTGGCCAATATTTCACGACAGTCCTGTGAAATGTTGAGGTCTTTTAACTGTAAGAAATGAGGATCCATGCGTGCAAGTGTAAAACTGTGGGACCGGATGAACCACTTGGCGTTCGTCCCTTGACAACATCATAGGCGTCTGCAGTAGGCGAATGGGCTTGTCTTGAGACAATAGTAGAAGTTCCTGGAACCAATATTGTCTTGGCCAACGGGGTGCAATCAGAATAAGATGGCAACCTTCCAGCTTCATCTTGCGGAGCACCACGGAATCAATGGTATTGGGGGAAAAGCGTACGCACAAATCCTGAACATCGCATCCCTCTTGATCCCTGTTGAGGGAACCTACTGGCATAATATCGGCATTCCTTGTTGTCTCTCGTTGCGAATAGACCCAAGCTTGAAAACTGGGTTAGCCTGTTCCTTTTCCAGCTTCCACTCGTGACAGTACGACTGAGACGTGCTCAGCGTGCCCACCACGGTATTGTGGAGACCCCTGACGTGTTTGGCTCTCAGGGCATCTTGTGGAATGTGACCCCTTCCCACAATTCCTGATCCTCTTGCAAGAGCGTAGCTGATTTCGTTCCTGCTTGTTTGTTGATATAATACATGCTGATTGTATTGTCGGTCCGGACTAGCCCAGAGGTACACGCAGTCCTCGGGAGGAATGCTTTGAGAGACAGAAAAATGGCGCGGAGCTCCAGCCTGTTGATCTACTGTTTTTGTCTTCGAGACTATCTTCCTTGAATCTGCAAAACCTGCAGATGACCTCCCCATCCTTCCATGGAGGCATCAGTCGTTAAAACGAAATCTGGAATGGTCTGTAGGAACGTGAGACCCTGGGTTAGATTCTCTGTCTGCGACCACTAATGCAGAGAATTAATCATGTGCAGCGTGACCTTGATGGTATCGTCCAACGAACCCATGGCTTATTGCCATTGAAGTTGCAGTTCCTCCTGAAGAGGTCTCATTTTGAGCCATGCCAAGGGTATGAGATGTATCGCTGAAGAGCACATCCTCAGGAACAAAGCAAACATTCACACTGAGACTGACCTTTTTGAAATTAATCTTGCCAATTTTTTAAGACGTAGCTGGCGGCCGTGTAACCAGAATGCGTTGCACTGGACCGTGTCTCACCTTGCTCCGAGAAAAAAACATGACTTGGAGAGAACGTAACTGATTTGCTGTCGTTGAGAACCAGCCCCAGAGAAGAGAAGAGATGGGTACATTCTGCTGTGGCAATTTTGGCTTCGTGTTCTGATGGACTTTTGAGCAGCCAATCGTCTAGATAAGGGAATACTTGTATTGCTCAAGATCTCAATGCTGCTGCCACTGGTGCAAAGCACTTTGTGAAGGTTCTTGGTGCCGATTGAGCCCAAACGGGAGCACTTTGAACTTATAATGGGTGCCAGGCACTTGAAAGCGAAGATATTTACACTTTTTGGGGTGGATAGGTATGTGGAAATACGCATCATCCATATCCAGAGAAACCATAAAATCTCCTTCGTTTAAACAACTCAAAATCTTGTGAAGACAAGGGGGAGGGGGAACCCTGGGCGGAATAGGAGGTGGCTGTTTGATGAATTCCAGGGTGAGGCCATTGGTTACTAGCTCTAGAACCAATTGGTCTGATGTCATTTCCTGCCATTTGTGAACAAATGCTGAAATCCTCAGGCCCACGGGTAAGGAAGGTAAAATGGTTGGTCACTGTGGAGATCACTGCTTCCGGTTAGTGTCTCGGCCTTGATACTGCGATCTCTTTCGACAACCCCTGACGGGAGATACTAGTCATAGACTATTGACGGTATTATGTCTTGCTCTAAGGCTGTACTGGGATTGATACTGCTTATTCTGTTGGTTTTGGTTTACTCCTCTTGATGAAAAACCACGTCCTTTCGCTCCTTTGAAAGATACACGCCCGTATTGAAGGGTGCCTAATGATCGTGCAGTATCAGTGTCAGTTTTTATAGCTCAGCGGGCTTCATCAATATTTTTACCAAACTAAAAACTCTCCATCATAGGCCATGTCTAGAATCTTGGTTTACCTCTCAGGTCTGAAAGTAGTGGCTTTAAGCCATCCCTGACGTCTAAGCACTGCAGCTCCTGCTAGCTGACGGAAGTTGGCGTTCACGATGTGCAAGGCGCAATCTATAGCTTCCGATGCGGCACGTTCCTTCCTGTCTTCGGTCCTCAGGAATGAGGTCAATGAAACTCGCCATGTCTGACCACATTTGACGGTCATAACAGCCGATTATGGCTAGAAGATTGGCAACTCTAATAGAGGCCGCTGCCAACGTAGAGAATTTATTTATTTAGTTTGTTTTTTGCCTATAAGGTCCAGACAATGTCCTTCCTTGTTAGGCGGTGTGGTGATAGGCGTTGCGGGATTTTAAGATTGTAGTTGGGCGGCCTGTGAAATTACTGAATCTGGCTGAAGGGGGCCTATCAGACAGGATGGGCTGTTAGCAGGTGCGCAGCACTTCTTTTCTATACGCGGAAGCACTGCTGGAATAGACATTGTCTATTATATGTACCAGTCTTGTGATCTTCCTGGATTCTTCCTTGAAATCATGAAGGAAATATTCTATCTGTTCGACTGTAACTGGCAGTTGAAATCTAGCTGCTGACCGCTTCATTAATTATGTACAGGATGCTGCCATAAATGAGGCCATCGTAGACGATCTCATCGTAGACTTTGCTGTCGTAGACATGGTTATGTAGGCGAAGTTATTGCAGACGGTAACGTCGTCATAGATAACCGTCATGAACAACCATCATAGATGAGGCTGTCGTAGATGACAGTCATAGACAATGCCATCATAGATGAGGTAATCATAGGTGAGGCCATCAGTAGATGAGGGAATCATAGATGAGGCAGTCCTATGATGGCCATCCGTGGACGAGGCCATTCGTGGATGAGGCCATTCATGGATGAGGCCATTCATGGATGAGGCCATTGTTGGATGAGGTCATTGTTGGATGAGGTCATTGTTGGATGAGGTCATTGTTGGATGAGGTCATTGTTGGATGAGGGCATTGTTGGATGAGGCCATTGGTAGATGAGGTCATACATAGACGACAGTCATAGACAATACCATCATAGATGAGACAATCATAGGTGATGCCATCAGTAGTTGAGGCAATCATAGATGAGGGAATCGTAAGATGGCCATCCGTGGATGAGGCCATTCATAGATGGGGCCATATGTAGTTGAGGCCATTCGTACATGAGGCCATACATAGATGAGGCCATTATCATAGACGACCATCGTAGATGACCATAATAGATGAGGTTGTCGAGCTAAGGCTTTACTAGGCAATGCCATTGTAAAAGAGACCATCATAGACGAGACCGTCATCGACGATCGTCGTAGATGAGGCCTTCGGCGACGACCATCGTAGATGAGGCTGTCGTCGATGTAGGAGAGTGGGGTCTGCAATCCCATGGCCACCCCAGATTTTTGCTTTTTGCTTCACTGGTTTACGACTTTCCCTAGCTGTGGGCCTGCTAATCAGACCCACAGACTAGCTGTTCTCTCTCTAAATTGACAAGCATGTACCTTAGGTGCATTTACCAATTGGTACTGGGCCACCTTATCAGTCCCTGTACAGTATACCTTAGGTATCCAGGGCATAGGTGTACCCAGGTCCTACCAGGGGCTGCAGCATGCATTATGCCACCCCTGGCTGGCCACCCAAATCTGACACAACTGGCTTTACGACAGCTGGGGCAAGGTGGTGTAAACACCCTTTGCTTTAGATATAGTATTCCTATATCTAACCCTAAAATGGACACATATATTCCTATCAGTCACTCCTATGGCATGCCTTGTCAATCCTGAAGGCAGAGTGCTTGGAATTATGTGAGATGGTGCTCTGGCATGAGCTGAGCCCGTTTGCAGCTTGCGGAACCAAGTCCTTATAGCTGTTCCATGATAACGCTATACCATATACTCTTAAGTGCATTATAATCCTCGCGGTTAAATGCTAACTTTGGCATAGCATTATCAAAACAAGTCGAGTAAGGTGTCATACGAATTGGAATACTAACTCCTCGCCAATTCTGGCGACGGGGTTAGCATTCCACCCTTCTAGAGGGATACGACATGTATGTAACTGTGAACCCCGGTTAAAGTTAACTTGAGCCTCAGCATCACAAAATGGATGCTGCCACCACAGACACAAGTCTGACCTCCTGCTGCTGGGAGTCCTTCCAGCAAGGGAGGCTCAGACAAAGGGTTTCCTGCCTTGGGAGGTGCTAGCACCACCCCAGACAGAATTTTGTGTATTAGGTAGGCCAAGGCTGAAAGGAATGAGACATGCCTGGGGCACACAAGGTGCCCTGTGCATACACCGGTTCCAACCAGTTGCTGGGGCACTCCAGCCCCAGCTCTGGCGGGAAACTGGACAAAGGAAAGGGGGTGTAGCCACCCCCCTTCCTGGTCCCACCCAGAGGAGGGACCTAGTCGTAGTGTAGCCCCCTTTAGCTGAATCAAGGTAGGAGCTGGTCCCATTCCAGATTAGATTACTCTTGACAACTTCCACGAAGAACTCTTGACCTTCGACCTCCTGGACACCAGAAGACTGAAGAATCTCCCCTATGGTCAGGGAGTGACCATCCTGCTTCGCAGGCACCATCAAGCACCTGTGCGGTTTGCTGCAAAGTCCTTCCATCCCGGAATCCGACGACCCAGCTCGACAAGACCCGGACCTCCAGACCTCTCTGACCTCTACCCACATCCACAGCACAGCTGGGACCCGTGGGTGCGACGAGTAACGTGGAGACGGCCATCTTGAAGAAACCTGCACAGCGCTTCCAGCACGACCCCTGAGGGTTCCTCGAGTGAGTGCATTGGGGACTGAGAAGCCCCACACCGACGCAGCTCCTGCACCAAAGACCAGCCCCCCAGCATCCCTGTGATCTGCGTGGGGCCCTTTTGCCTGGTTGCTGCCCTTCCTGTTGTCTGGTCACTTTCCGGCTGGCTTGTGACCTCTGAGATGACGACCCGAAGATTTCGACACTGCTAGTCTGGTCCCCCAGACTGGCCCTTGCTTCCTTGTGAAAGAGAAGCACCCCGGACCCTCCTGGTCCACACCAGACGCCATCTTTGTTCCACCGCGTGGCTTGCATTAGCCAAGGCCTGCTGTCCAGATCGACGATCCGACACCGCCAACAGCAGCAGACTACGTGGGACAGCTCGTGCCTCCAGCCTGGTCGTGAAGAACAGCTCCTGGTCCGCGCAGCTACAGAGAGAAGCGACCCTTCCTTCACCTGAACGCGGCGACAGCACCTGGTTCCCTCCTGGTTCCAGCACCGTCACTGGCTAGTGACCAAGACTCTGTCCCCTTCCTTTTCAGGACTTCCTTCTTCCTAGTTCCATCCTTGGTACCACCGGACTCCTCCATCTGGCTGCCTGCCAGCAACTTCTTGTTTCAGGCATCACCGGGATCAACGCAGCAAACCCGACACTACTTCAACCCTATGCACCCGCAGCCTGTGGGTTAGGTAACTAAAGCTTCTAGGTGTTGAAGTCTGTGTTCACTATCCTAGTGTCCAGGTCCACTGTTTTCCCTCCATCCAGCCGGGTTCGTCTGGAATCCGTAACTTTGTAAACTGTAGCATCCATAGACGTTGGTACGCATCCCGCGTGAGAGTTCCCACTCTGCACGTGAGTCCCGTGGTCCTCCTGCTCCTTACTTACCTAGTTTGTAGCGTAGTCCCACCGATCCTCCAGCCTCTGGATCTCCTTACAGTACTTTCCTTCCTCGCATTCCATTGTTTTGACTATATGGTTTGTCGTGCCCCTAAGGCACTCGTGTAAATCTTGAGCGAACTCGAAATTCTTTTGTAGTATTGTCATGTGCTTAGCCCTCTGACCTCATAAAGAGTTCAGAGGTGTTGTTATTAATAAATATATCGTTTATTTTCATAACAACCTGTGTGGTGTCCTTTCATCTGGTATTCAAGGGGTTATATTGTGGTAAAACAGCTAGCTTCACATGCCAAAAGAGTTTAGCCTAAAGACTGCTTTTGTCCACGTTACTAGGATAGCTGGTCTATCAGGTTGAGTTACAACCAATCATCATAAGGGGTTGTTTGGACTGATACAAGGTGTGAGAAGTTGGCCTGATGTGCAGTGCTCACTATTCTAGTGATCACTATATATCAGTCCAAACAACCCTTATTGATGATTGGTTGTAAGTCAACCTTATAGACCAGCTATCCTAGTAGCATGGATACGAGCAGTCTAAGGCTAAGACTCTAGAGGGAGTGTTAAGCCAGCTGTTTTACCATCACATTACCCCTTGAACACCCAGTGAAAGGACACCACACAAGTGTTATGAAAATAAACAATGTATTTATTAGAATCACAACAACCCTGTACTCTTTATGAGGACAGGGTGCTAAGCACACAACAAAACTCTTATGAAAATACTTAAGTTAGCACGTTATACACAAATGCCCGAGGGGCACGAAAAACCATATACTCTAAAAGTGGAATGCGGAATTACTAGCAGGTAAGTACAGTACTAATAGGCTTTGGACTCGCTAGGACTTGACTATAGAATTGTTAGATTACTTGTAGGAGACTTAGGGGACTCGGGTGCAGAGTGTGCACTCTCACGCGGGATGCGGGACAAAGTCTATGGAAGCTAGTAAAGGCAAAGTTAGTGTTCACGGGCGAACCCGACCTGGTAGGAAGAAAACGACAGTGGATCCTGACCCTAGGATAGTGAGGCTATGCTGGGACACCGAAGTGCCGAAGTTACCTAGCCCAGGGGCTGCAGCTGCATAGGTCTGAAAAGACGTCGGGAATCTCGTTGCCGGACCAGGAGCCTGGAAGAAGGAAGTTGCTGGCAGGCGACCAGTGAAGAAAAGTTCGATGGATCCAAGCCTGGATCAAGGAAGAAGAAAACCTGAAAGCAGAGGGGACCAAGTTCTTGAATCACTAGCCAGTGATTAAATGGGCACCAGGATGGCACCGGGCGAAGTCACCGCAATCAGGTGAGTGGGCGCTGCTGGGCTCTGCAGTCTCTCGGGCCAGGAGGCGTTGTCGGCGACCAGGATGGAGGTGCGAGCTGTCCCACGAAGGTTCTTGCCGTCGACGTCGCTGGACCCAGGATTGGGCAACAAGTCTTGGCAAATGCAAGGCCCACGCGGTGGACCTAAAATGGCGTCTTAGCCGGACCAGGAGGGTCCAGGGTACTTCTCCGATGGAGGGAAGCAAGGGCCAGTCTGGAGCAACCAGACTAGCAGCAGTGATGTCGTCGGGCGTCGTTCAGAAGGCCACAAGCCAGCGGGCTAGTAGCCAAACAACGCGGTGAGCAGCAAAAAGCAGAAGGGCCCCACGCAGATCGTGGAGATGCTGGGAGGCTGCACTTCGGTGCTGGAGCTGCTCAGGGTCGGGGCTTCTTGGACCCCAAAGCACTCACCAGGAAATTACTCGGCGGGCTTGCTGTGCAGAAGTCGTGCAGTCTTGAAGATGGCCGGTCCCTCGAGGTCTCGTCACACCCACGAATCTCAGCGTGACTGATGATGTAGGTAGAGGTCAGAGGTGCCAGGGAAGCCGGTTCTCGTCGAGCTGGGCAGTCTTGATCCGGAGGAGAGACTTGCAGCAGACCGCAGTGTTCTTTAAGATGGTGCCTGCGGATGCAGGGTGACTACTCCTTAGTCACAAGGGAGAAATCTTAGGAAGAAGTCTTGAGTTCCTTTCGTGGAAAGTAGTTTCAGGATTCAAAGATGATCTGATTTGGAAGGGGGCCAGTTCCTACCTTTATCCTGTAAAAAGGGGCTGGCACGCGACTAAGTCCTGCCCTAGGGGTGGGACTAGGAGGGGGGTGGTTACACCCACTTCCTTGGCGGGCTTTTCCCCAGCACAGGGTCTGGAGTGACCCTGGAACTGGTTCCAGCCAGCCTATGCACAGTGAGCACCGGGGTGCCACGTGCAGTCACCTTCCTCTGAAGCCCTGCCTACCTACAATACACAAACCCTGTCTGGGAAGGTGCTGGCACCGCCCCTGGCAGGAAACCCTTTGTCCTTATCTCCTGCTCTGGGAGGGCTCCCAGCAGCAGGAGGGCAGACTTGTGTCTCGGTGGCAGCATCCATTTTGTGGATGCTAAGGCTCTGTCTGATTTTAACCGGGGTTAGGGGTTACATACATGTCGTGTCCATCTAGAAGGGTGGAATGCTAACCCCGTCGCCAGAATTGGCGAGGGGTTAGTATTCCAATTCGTATGACACCTTACTCGACATGTTTTGATAAAGCGATACCAGAGTTGGCATATAACCGCGAGGATTATAATGCACTTAAGAGTATATGGTATGCGATATCATGGAAACGGCTAAGGGATGGATCCCGAAAGCCGCAGACAGGCTCAGCTCATGCCAGAGCACCATCTCACACGATTCCAAGCACTCTGCCTTCAGGATTGTTAAGGCCTGCCATAGGAGTGACTGATAGGAGATCTGTGTGTCCATTTTAGGGTTAGATATAGGTATACTATATCTAAAGCAAAGGGTGATTACACCACCTTGCCCCAGCTGTCAAGCAGCCAGTTGTGTCAGATTTGGATGGCCAGCCAGGGGTGGCATAATACATGCTGCAGCCCCTGGTAGGCCCTGGGTACACCTATGCCCTGGGTACCTAAGGTACACTGTACAGGGACTGATAAGGTGACTCAGTATCCAATTTAGATATGTACCTAAGGTACATGGAATCCATTTTACCGAGAGAGCAGTAGGCCTGGGGCCCTGAATAGCAGGGTCCCAGGTCAACTAAGTCAGAAAACCAGCAAAACACCAGGCAAAAAGTTGGGGGCAACCATAGTCAGGGATCTACCTTCCTACACAAGGTGATCACTAGAATTAGTGAGCATCATATATCAGGCCAACTTCTCACAGTCGACGACCGTCTTAGATGAGGCTGTCGTCGACGACCGTCGAGGAAGCGACCGTCGTAGATGAGGTTGTCGTAGATGAGGCCGTCGTAGATGAGGCCGTCGTAGATAAGGCCGTCGTCGGCGACCGTCGTAGATGAGGCCGTCGTCGACGACCGTCGTAGATGAGGCCGTCGTCGACGACCGTCGTAGATGAGGCCGTCGTCGACGATCGTCGTAGATGAGGCCGTCGTCGACGATCGTCGTAGATGGGGCCGTCGTCGACGACCTTCGTAGATGAGGCCGTCGCCGACGACCTTCGTAGATGAGGCCGTCGTAGAGGAGGCCGTCGTCGACGATCGTCGAAGATGAGGCCGTCGTAGATGAGGCCGTCGTCGACGATCGGCGTAGATGAGGCCGTCGCCGACGATCATCGTATATGAGGCCGTTGTCGACTATCGTAGTAGATGAGGCCGTCGTCGACTATCGTCGTAGATGAGGTTGTCGAGGACTACCATCGTCTATGACCGTCATAAGGGGCCATTGTAGACGAGACCATCGTAGATGAGGTCAATATTGGTGAGGCAGTAATAGTAGACATTGAGTTTTTAGACTCCTAATGTCAGGTTAAGAGGATTTCCCTGATGAGTTGTAGGATCAGCCTCTGAGGAAGTTTTTTCCAATAGCCTCTTTCTGTGAGAAATGCCTTATAAAGACTCGAGATGAGACTTATGGCTTTATGCGCGCCCTCTGGCGGCTCCTGGCGCGACTTTTTCCTTTGACCTCTCCTATGAGGTGAAGGAATCATCGTTGTCCTCATCAGAATTGGCAGATAAAAGTTTCTGTAGTCCTAATAATAGCCTCATCTCTCAGAACGTGAGAGTTATTGAGGAAAAGGTTAGACATATTTCGTAGTCTATTACTGTGAGAAGTTGGCCTGATGTGCAGTGCTCACTATTCTAGTGATCACTATATATCAGTCCAAACAACCCTTATTGATGATTGGTTGTAAGTCAACCTTATAGACCAGCTATCCTAGTAGCATGGATACGAGCAGTCTAAGGCTAAGACTCTAGAGGGCGTGTTAAGCCAGCTGTTTTACCATCACATTACCCCTTGAACACCCAGTGAAAGGACACCACACAAGTGTTATGAAAATAAACAGTGTATTTATTAGAATCACAACAACCCTGTACTCTTTATGAGGACAGGGTGCTAGGCACACAACAAAACTCTTACGAAAATACTTAAGTTAGCATGGTATACACAAATGCCCGAGGGGCACGAAAAACCATATACTTTAAAAGTGGAATGCGAAATTACTAGCAGGTAAGTACAGTACTAATAGGCTTTGGAATCGCTAGGACTTGACTAGGGAATCGTTAGATTACTTCTAGGAGGCCTAGGGGACTCGGGTGCAGAGTGTGCACTCTCACGCGGGATGCGGGACAAAGTCTATGGAAGCTAGTAACGCTGAAGGTAGTGTTCACGGGCGAACCCGACCTGGTAGGGAGAAAACGACAGTGGATCCTGACCCTTGGATAGTGAGGCTATGCTGGGGCACCGAAATGCCGAAGTTACCTAGCCCAGGGGCTGCAGTTGCATAGGTCTCAAAAGACGTCGGGAATCCTCGTTGCCGGACCAGGAGCCTGGAAGAAAGATGCTGGCAGGCGACCAGTGAAGATAGTTCGAGTTGATCCAAGCCTGGATCTGGAAGATGGATGACACCTGAAAGCAGAGGGGACCAAGTTCGTGACTACTAGCCAGTAGTCAGTGGGCACCAGGAGGGCACCGGATGGTAGTCACCTCGACTAGGTGAGTGGGCGACGCTGGCTCTGCAGATCTCACGGACCAGGAGGCGTTGTCGGCGACCAGGATGGAGAGGCGAGCTGTCCCACGATGGATGAAGCTGTCGGCGTCGAAGAACCCAGGATTGGGCAACAAAGCCTGACCTGCTTATTCCTAAGCTACTGAGACTTGTAGAACAGATTGCGGAAGGTGGACAGATGCCACCAACAATGCGAGAAGCTGTCATAATAGCGCTTCTAAAACCTGGCAAGCCTCCTGAGGACTGTGCCTCCTACCGGCCATTATCGCTTATAAATGTTGACGCAAAGATTTTTGCAAAAATCATCCCAACCGTATCAGCCCTCTGATACCGACACTGGTGGCCCCTGAACAGGCGGGATTTGTCCCCAACCGTACCTTGATCTATAATTTACATACAGTATTTGCAGCATTCCAACATACACAACAGGAGGTCTCGGTCTTCCTTGATATGGAAAAGGCGTTTGATTCGGTCGAATTGCCTTTTCTACGTGCAGTATTACTGCGTATGGGGGTAGGAGAACTTTTTCTACAATTGTTAAACACACTTTACACTTCCCCGACAGCACAAGTCCGCATAGGTGCGTTCACGACGGAACCATTCAGTATCGGGCGAAGGAACTAGGCAGGGGTGTCCCCTTTCTCCCCTGCTTTACGCCTTGGTGGCGGAGCCCCTTGCGTGTGCCCTACGGGAGTATCATGGGTACTGCGGTATTCGCTTCCGTACAATCTGATAGTGTCCACGTACACTTATGACACACTACTTTACGTACGAGACCCAGAGACTAACCTCTCGCGAGTGCTGAGAGAGGTGGTTCTGTTTGGTTCGCTCTCTGGAATTGGAATGAACTGAAATAAAACGGTAATGTTCCCTCTCACCCCAGCCACGAGCAGGGTAGACTTGGACTGCCCTATACAATGGACTCTGTCAGATACCTGGGCATACGGCTCCACACGGACGCGGAGGTGGTCCTACGAGAAAATCATGGAGTGGCCATCTCCAAACTTGAAGATGATGTAGAAAAATGGATTACACTTCCTCTTTCAGTAATGGGTTGCATATCACTGCTAAAAATGATCGTACTCCCCCGTTTCCTGTTTCTGTTTCGCAACATTCCCATGGTATTATCCAGCGCGTTTTTCAGACAGTTACACACACTAGTGTTGGGCGTATGGGCTGGTAAGCAGCCAAGAGTGGCATGGAATATCCTTATACGACCTTACGAGGATGGGGGCCTACAGGCCCCGGAATGATACTATCGAGCCGCACAGGGCGCTAACGCGTACGGATGGATACACGGTCCTACCAACGCCCCTCACATACTCATCGAGGGTATAGTCGCTGACCCTACTCCATTGCCAGCACTCATGGCTCAACCCCGAGATAGACGTACAGGATTACTTGACTCCTTGAATGCTGTGACACACGCCTGGCACTACCTTAAGGATGCACAGGCTTGCTCGCTGCTATATGCACCGGAGGCCAGATTGGAATGGTGCTCGTGGTTGGGACCTTGCAAAGACAAGGGTGTCCTGTCATCGCTTGCGAAACTAAACATAACGACTATGGGAGATCTGATTCTTAACGGAACGGTTCGCACATGGGAAGAAGTGGTTACGGAAGATGGTCCGAGCGCCCCGCCGCTGGCTAGATTCCAGTTCCACCGGGTGAGACTGGCCCTTAGGGCACTGTTGGGGGAGGACATGGCGGAACCACCAACGATACTGACATATGAATATGTTGCCACGGCTAAGACTCCAGCTCATTTAATATCGAGACTATATCGTGTCACACTGGGGGAGAAAACAACGCATTATGCAAAACCCAGATTAGAGTGGCAGGCAGATATAGGGACTGACCTTTCAGAGGACAAATGGAAATATTGCTGCGTCAAAAGAGTCTCCCTTAACGGCCGTCATCGACTCATGCATTTCAAATTCCTTAACAGGGTGTATTATACACCCGAGCGACTGTTCCGATATGGACTACGAGATGCCCCAAACTGCGAAAGGTGCTTGGAGAAAACTGCAACTTTTTTACATCTTGCCAGGCTGTGCCCGAAGATTGCGGATTTCTGGCACGCAGTTTACACGGAAGTGAATAGGGTTACTGATTTGTCCTTATCCCCCACACCGTTGCTTGCATTAATAGGCTACTCTAAAGACGTTGCCCGAGAGTTTCGCAGACTGGTTGATATAGCTTTCCTGGTAGCTAGACGCTGCGTAGCGATCACCTGGATGAAAGGGCCTACCCCGACACTGGACAGATGGTCCAGAGACATGCTGTATTTATGTACCCAAACAGGATTGTACAGTGAGTTACTCCCCCCTCGTAACCGCCCAAACTACTACTGGGCACTACATCTGGAAAAGAGGTCTGTGGCGGACGACGGCAATTCTGGGGACAAGTGCTCAGACCAGGATATGGACGATGTGCGAAAGCACATGACGAAACAGGGTAGAGATGTGACGGAATAGAAATGATAAACGGACTGGCAGCGGTGATGGATATGGGTGCTGGAAAATTGCTGATAATTGTTATTTGCTGTAATGTTAATGAACAATAGGGTGGGGGAGGGCGGCAATGATGGAGGGAAATACACTGTTGATGATTACGATGCCTTTATTGTGGGGTTTCGACCTGCGGGTGACTGTGATTTGTGTCAAATGACCGCTGTTGACATTAGTACGTGTGATGCGCGTATGCCAAACTGTAACATTGTTATTATTATGATATAATGCCAGAATTTCTGCCGTATGTATATGATTGTAAATGCCAATAAAAATTGTTTAAAAAAAAAAAAGTATGATCCAGGTTGATCCAAAAAGAAGTAAAAGCTGAAGAAACTGAGCAGAGCTCAGGGAGACTCCCTTCACACACGACGTGCGGTGAAAATCTGAGGAGAACTGGCTCTGCAGAGAGGGATCTAGAGGGTGCTGTAAGCTGATTGGTTGGGACAAAATCTTTGGTCCTTTTGGCATAATGAGGTAGATAGGCTACTACAGTTTAGGCCTCAGGCCTTTCTCTTAGGCCTACTACTATAATTTACCTTTGGCACTGCTTTTTTATATACCGTGGGACTCCCGCCTCGGCGACTGGGAACGATTCAGGCATGTGAATCTATGAAAGATACCCCAATACTGGATTAATGTCCATTCCACTGGCTTTCGCAATTCCCCATACCAGTCAGAGTCATCTTGGTGTACCAGAGGGTCCATTGTCCCCTTCCATTCATCTCCTGAGCCTAGAACATCCTCAAAGTGTTTAGATGACAACATAGAACCCCTGGGTTCAATCAAAGTCGGAACCTGTGTTGAGTGAAGTTGTTCCAACTCCGTGTCGTCAAGGATGAGGATGGGGCTGGCACTGCCGATGGGCACTGGTGGCGCCACAGGCACTGACTTTGGGTCTGATACTGGAGAAGGTCACGGTGGCACAACCAGCATCGACCCAGAACCAAGATTGGATCCATGAGGCACTACCAGCGCCGGAGCAGATGGCGTTGAACCCTATGGGACCTACTCCAACCTAGCAGGGCCAGTGAGCTCACCAGAGGGGTTGGCCTGCTCAAATACGGAAAGTATTGCCTCATAAAATTATATTATCTGAGCGGGGATCGCTCCGGCTCCCGGAAAGGAAGAGAGGTGCAAAGTCGACCCAGGCTCCACCTCCGCAAAACCGTGGCTAGAGCATCGGTGATCCTTACCTCTCTCGTCGACAGCCGAGGTGAAGATGAAGTCCACTTAGACTTCTTCTTATGCCTCTTCCCCGAGTGTCCAGAGGAGCTCGAGTGTGACATAGAGGACTTAGGGTTCCGGGAACTGTCCCGCGACCTCCTCTTCTTCGATCAGGACCGGGAATCTGCGGAGTCTCACTTAATAGTGTCGACTGTCAGGCCAAAAGGAGCTTCATCTCCTGCTCCCTCAAGGCCTTCAGAGACGTGGCCTGGCAGTCCGAGCAAAGCTCTGAGTCGTGGTCACGCTCAAGACACTAGAGACAGACTAGGTGGGGGGTCGGTAACCGACATGCGGTGACAGGCATTGCACGGCTTGAAAACTGTCTTCTTTGAAGACATCCCTCGCACGTGAAGATAGTAAAAATTACCAACAAAAACTCGAGAAAAAACCTGTCAAAAGCAACAGACAGATAGCTCTTTCCGGAACAGCACTTATATGGCGCATAAAGAAAAGAACTGACATTTGCGTGCCTGGATGGTGCCTATGTAGGTACAGTGACATCATAACCGATGCCATGAGGAGCTGAAGGGAGCCACCTGACGATACGCGCAAGGGGTATTTCTAAGCAAAAGTTGCCAGATCCAGCCCGACACGTGGGAAATTCAAAGGTAAGGTATCTGTAGCTAGAAGTCTTTATCAGATACACAAGTGTTTATATTATACTCAGGCCTCCACTAGAAATCAGCGTAGGAATTTGGATTTTGTGTAAACAGGGTGTCTTTCATTATAGACTAGTTGATACAGACTAATTTTTCATTTCTGGAGATGTCAATCTATATATTTAGTGGTCTCCATATAAAGTCATTCTGTAGTCTATTTACTACCTGACTGATAACCAGTTAAATACGATTTAATGGAATCAAATGAATCATTTTAAACACAGGAAAAGCATATGATATTTTTAGCTGTGTAATCAACTTTCAATTTTGCATAAAGTAGATTACCCAGCCCGTACACAATACTTTCACTTTTACGTGTATTGTGATACTTTGCACAAATATCCAAGGATCACAACAAGGTTGTCGGATCTCATAATGCAAGGACTGTCATGCCACGATTTAGTTGCACAGATTGTTTTTTGAACCATGACTTAACGTCAAAAAGTTGAAGACAGGCAATTTGAAAACCATTCTCTTGAAGCCATAAAAGATTTGAGTGTTGTCGGCAAAGGACAAACTTCAATCTGTGGAATTTGGGCAAATATTAAATAAACTTGGTGACAGGGACTATCTGTATTATCTGACTTCTTTTCTGGAGAAATGACGGTGTCCATATGATAGCAACAATACTAACACCAGTGCCTTCCATCAACTAAGGGATTAAGATATGGTGTACAGACTATGGAATATTGCAACACGATAAGTGAGCTTAGGTCTATCTAGTCAGTTTCAGTAACGTATCTTTAATTTCTATCAAGGATGTCTCTTTTCCATAATTTGATAGAATTGTGAGTCACTTAATCACAACACATACATTAAATATGCCAAGTACTAGAGGAGAAACATCTAAGTGAACGAAACTTAAAACTCTGAAGAAAACGTACAAACAAGATATAGTAACATGTTTCATAAACAGACAATTCATGCAGACACAAAACTACAGGGTCAAGAGTCAACCTTTGCCACTTAAAATAGCTGCAACTGAGCAGGGATTCCTACCTCCTTCTCCATGGCTGCCTGGTGTTTCTTAACAAGTTTCTCCATCTCAGCAGCAAAATTATTACGTTGTGTTTCTAGGTCTTTGTCCAGCCGAAGACGGTGTTCATCCATCTCTGCTTTTAGTTTATTCTCCAAGGCCATCAGCTGCTTCTGGTGCTGCCTTCGCATACGTTTGTAACCAGACATCTGCTCACGTTGCTCTGAGTCCTGTTCATGTTCCTGAATTTGTCTGGTCACCTGCAGAAAGAAAAACACAAATGTTTTCTTCCACACCTTATAAAAAAAATCATTTTCTTGGACAAAATACCACTTATAAAGGCATCGTGGACGGACTGTACATTTGCTGGCGGAATTCATTAATTGCTAATATCAAAAGTACTTTATACAGAAGAACAAGTTACTTACCTTCGGTAACGCTTTTTCTGATAGATACAATATCTGCCTGTGGATTCCTCACCTTGGATCGAGGTACCACGCCAGTCCGTGAGTCTCGTCTTCCAGTTACCCCAGCTCCTCGCTCGACGTCGGAACCGGCTCCGTCGGAGTCGTTACCGGATCCGTCGACTTCGGTTCGTGTGGAGTGGTCGAGACGCAGGGCTCAGCGTCTCTTGGAAGAGAAAAGGGGTGAAGATTCTGATATGGAAGAGGGTGAGCTTCTTGATCATGACGATTATTTTGAAGACCTACAGAATGCTAGTGGTCTGGAGCTCTCTCCTGAGTGGGGTTTGCCTTTAGTTTCTGATGCACCATCCAAGGAAGTGGCACCCTACCATGTCGTTATTAGGAAGGCTGCAGATCTTCTCAACTTAACCTTGCCTACTGTTGAGTACAAGCCCAACATCCTTACAGAGGTTTTGCACTCTCCTTCTATTATTGAACCTACACTGCCATTCACGGATGCCTTAACTGATACGATAAAGGAGGTCTGGAAGAGGCCATTGACTGCTCCTGCTGTTTCTAGGTCTGATGCAAGACGCTACAGAGTGGCTCCTGGTGACCCTGAATTTCTCTCTTCTCATCCTTCTCCGGAGAGTCTAGTGGTGCAGGCTGCATGTTCTAACAGAGCTGCAGGTTCGTTTCCTCAGGTACCAGCAGACAAAGACTCAAAAAAATTGGATCAATCTGCAAAGAAGATTTTCTCTTCAGGCAGCATGGCCCTAAAATCCACTAATGCTACTTGTCTTTTGGGTAGATATGTCCATGCGTTGATGGATTCTGTGAAGCAATTATCATCTAAGCTTCCAGAGGAGGATAGAAAGAACTTTAATGAAGTGGTCTCTGATACTCAGGCTGCGGCACGCATGGTTATTCAGAGTGGCATGGACACAGTTGATTCTGTTGCCGGGATTATGGGCTCTACTGTTGCCACCAGGAGAGCCGCATGGCTAAAGTCCTCTGATTTTTCTGCAGATGTGCAATCCACGTTGCTGGATCTACCTTTTGATGGGACTGGTCTTTTTGGAAAAAAGGCGGATGTCGCACTGGAAAGATTTAAAGATAGCCGGGCTACTGCAAGGTCTTTGGGTCTCCAGATGAGGGGATCGACAACTAGGAAGTTTAGAGGCTTTGGTAGATCTTCTTTTCGTCCCTTCAGGCAGAGCCAACAGCAACAACAGCAACAGCAGAACCCTCTGTACAAGTCCTATAGAGGTAGACAGAAGGGTCGTGGACGTGGGCGTCAAGTCTCTTCCTCCTCCACTTCCTCCAATAATGCCCAACCACCACCAGCATCAGCAAAGCAGCCCTAGATCCGCCATTCTGGATCATGTGGGTCCGGTAGGGGGTCGGCTTACTCATTTTCTACGAGATTGGGAATCGGTTACATCAGATATTTGGGTTCTCAATCTCGTAGAGAATGGGTATGCACTTCCTTTTCAGGAGTTCCCTCCCAATTACCCTCCTTGCCAAGGTTATTGTTCGGAGGACCACCTGCTTCTCCTGCAGGAAGAAGTCCTGGCACTATTCAGAAAGGGTGCGATAGAGGTGGTTCCAGAGCAGGAAAGGGGTCAGGGGTGCTACTCCCGGTATTTCCTGATACCCAAGAAGGATGGCAGACTTCGGCCAATCCTGGATCTCAGGATTTTGAACCTCTATCTCAAACAGGAGAAGTTCAAAATGCTCACCCTTGCTCAGGTTCTTCAAGCGCTGATGGAAGAAGACTGGATGGTGTCGATCGACTTGCAGGATGCGTACTTTCACATCCCAATCCTGAAGTCGCACAGGAAGTATCTCCGTTTTACGGTGGGATCGCAGCATTACCAGTTTGCGGTCCTTCCTTTTGGACTTACTACTGCGCCTCGAGTTTTCACCAAGGTGATGGCGGTGGTGGCTGCACATCTCAGAAGGTCGGGGATTCCTGTTTTCCCCTATCTGGACGACTGGCTGATCAAGGCAGAGTCGCCGGAGAAGGTGCTCCATCATCTGCAAGAGACAACTCAGTTGTTACACAGGTTGGGTTTTTCAATAAATGTGCCCAAGTCTCACCTGGTGCCCTCCCAGCGCAACCTGTTCATAGGTACGGTACTGGACACTACTGTGTGTCGTGCATTCCCTCCACCTCAAAGGATTCACGACATACAGGAAATGATTCCTTTATTTTTCAATGGAGCGGTTGTGCCAGTCCTGAAGGTCCTTCGTCTGCTCGGTCTGATGGCTTCTTGCATTCTGTTGGTCAACCATGCACGCTGGCACATGAGGGCACTCCAGTGGTGCCTCCGCAGGCAGTGGTATCAGCACAACGGAGATCTCAGGGAGTCAGTGAGGATCTCCAGAGAAGCTGCAGCGGATTTGTCTTGGTGGGGCATGGAAGGCAATCTGTCTCAAGGAAAACCTTTCCAACTGCCTCCATCGGTTGCCACAGTGATCACGGATGCCTCCACTCTCGGGTGGGGTGCTCATCTGGGGGATCTGGAGGTCAAGGGTCTTTGGTCTCCAGAAGAAAGGTTGCTTCACATCAACCTTCTAGAGTTACGGGCGATACGTTTGGCGCTCAAGGCCTTCCTCCCTTCCCTTCGCGGTCAGTCAGGTCAAGTCCTGACGGACAACACGACCGCGATGTGGTACATCAACAAACAGGGAGGAGTAGGGACGCAGTGTCTCTGCAGAGAGGCTCTGCGCCTCTGGTCCTGGGTTCAGGACCATCAGATTTGTCTGATGGCAAATCATCTGGCCGGGGTTCTGAACGTTCGTGCAGACGTTCTCAGTCGGCAGTTCTCTGCCGATCACGAGTGGAGGCTTCACCCGGAGGTTGTTCACGACATCTTTCAGATGTGGGGGACTCCTCGGGTGGACCTGTTCGCCACTCACGAGAACGCTCATTGCCTGTCGTTCTGCAGTCTCCAGTATCTGATGCAAGGAGCTTTGGGGGACGCGTTTCAGTTGAGTTGGGGAAATCAACTCCTTTACGCGTTTCCTCCCATACCTTTGATTCCTCGGGTTCTGAGGAAGATTCGCCAAGACCGGGCCCAAGTCATATTGATCGCTCCGGATTGGCCAAGAAGGGTGTGGTACACAGACCTTCTCCACCTCTCCTCTCACCCGCTGCTTCGTCTCCCTCACAGGGCAGACCTCCTCTCTCAGATGGAGGGGCAAGTTCTACACCCCCACCACCAGACATTACACCTTCATGCCTGGAGATTGAGCGGGGCAACTTGAGTTCTTTTTCCCTCCCTCACGATGTGGTGGATGTCATTCTTTCTGACAGGCGTGACTCCACTAAGTCCATTTATTCGTATAGGTGGTCTAAATTTGTCTCTTGGTGCAGGGAGAGGGATGTTGACCCTTTGAGGGCTCATTTGTCTGACATTTTGCAGTTTGCTCTTTCACTGGCGCAGCAAGGATTTGCTGTTGCCACAGTCAAGGGGTATCTTTCAGCCTTATCGGCATTTCTCTGTTTGCCGGATCAGCCCTCTCTTTTTAAGTCTCCAGTGGTTTTGACTGGAAGACGAGACTCACGGACTGGCGTGGTACCTCGATCCAAGGTGAGGAATCCACACGGCAGATGTATCTATCAGAAAGGAAAAGCATGTTTTTATAAATAACTAATTAACAAGTTACTTATTGTCAGTAAGGATTAGTTATTTACCTGTAATCCTAGTTCTCTTCCAGGGATATACTCATTAAAGTCATAAGCACTGAATAATCTCCGCCCATGAGCGGGAACCCGGAACATATAATAGAATATATGTGTAAAGATATACAATAGTAGTACATAGTACTAAACAAATTATACACATATATATGTATAACCAATAAAATGCAGCCCAACATAACCCATAGGCTAATAAAGCCATAATTACATATTTTCTGCAGTATGAAAATTAATCATATAAATAATGCAATAAAAAGGCATGAGCCTCAAAAGCATTCCATAATCAGCAAAAAACCCTTTATTTTCATCAAAGAATTTGTAATAAAAGGTAATTAGCCTAAGAAGACTGCATACAGAAAAACTATCCCTGTACAGAAAATCAGACTGACACCTCGCCTTTCAGGCATCAGAGAATCTGAACACTTTGCCTTTAGAGCCTCCAGGGGAACTCTGTTCCCATCATGCGCCACAGGTGACAGTTAGGTCAGTTCTTTTGTACAGTACAGTAAACTTAGCAGGAATCTGCATCTAGAAACACACTAGTAACATCATAAAGCTACTGCTCGCCCGGGGAGGCGGGAGGGTGCTTATGACTTTAATGAGTATACCCCTGGAAGAGAACTAGGATTACAGGTAAGTAACTAATCCTTCTCTTCCAGGGGATACTCATTAATAGTCATAAGCACTGAATAGAGTAGCAAGCTCATACCCACAAAACGCGGGCGAACAGAGAAAATAACAACAACAGCTGTAACACACAGATCTCAGGTAGAATTAGCAAATACATTTCTAAGACATGCTTGCCCAACCTGTGCATCTGCCTGTGTGTCTGAGTCAAGGCAATAATGGAGAGTAAAAGTATGCACTGAACGCCAAGTAGCTGCCTTACAAATTTCTGCCATAGAAACATTTCTAAGGAGAGCTATGGTAGATGCTTTCCCTCCATTAGAATGTGCTTTTGGTCTTCCTGACAAAGACCTATTTGACAACTGATAAGTTAGAAGGATACAAGAAACAATCCATCTAGCAATGGACCTCTTAGATGCTGCAGAGCCTGTATTAACAGGACCATAGTTAATGAACAAACGGTCTGAATGTCTCAAAGTCTTTGTTCTATCTAAATAAAGCTTAAGGACTCTCTTCAGATCTAAGGAATGAAGAGCCCTTTCAGCAGGACCAGTAGGATTTAGAAAAAAGGTAGGCAAGGTTATGGCTTGATTAATATAAAAATCTGACACTACCTTGGGCAGAAAAGCAGGATGCGTCCTGAGTACCACTCTATTAGAATGGAACACAGTAAACGGTTCTTTGCAACACAGAGCCTGAATCTCGCTCACTCTACGAGCAGAAGTAATAGCCACCAGGAATGCTACTTTCCAAGTTAAGTGTTGCAAGGAAGACTTATGTATAGGCTCAAAAGGAGCACCCATTAACTTAGTTAACACCACATTAAGCTCCCACCGTGGAGAAGGAGACCTGCTGGCGAATACACCTTTCTCAAACCTTCCAGAAAATCCTTTACTACAGGCATCCTAAAGAAGGAGACCTGAGTAGGTGATTTTCTGTAGGCCGTGATTGCAGCAAGATGGACTTTAATAGAATTAAATTGAAGACCAGATCTTGCTAAATGTTAGAGGTAGGGCAAAATCACCTGTTCCTGACCATGGATAGGATCAAACCCATTACTCTCACACCACAGGTAAAATCGTTTCCACTTAAAAAATAGGATTTCCTTGTAGAAGGCCGTTTCGCCTCCTTAAGGATATGCATACAATCAGGATTCAACTGCAAGTGTCCATACTGGATGACTTCAGGAGCCATGCAGCCAGGCGCGGAGAGGACAGATTGGGGTGGAACACTCTCCCCTTCTGTTTGGACAGAAGATCCGGGCGACACGGCAATCTCCTGTGTGGTACTTCCGACAACTGAAGGAGATCTGGAAACCACCATTGGCGCGGCCACTCTGGGGCAATCAAAATCATCCTGGAGTCGGTTCTGTACATCCTGTTGATTACTGTTGGCATCAACGGGGTCGGTGGAAAAGCGTACAGTAAGTTCTGACACCAGTCTATCAAAAGGGCATTCCTCTGAGGCCCGCTCTGGGGAAACCTGGACGCGAAGAAGGGGCATTTTGCGTTTTCCGCGTCTGCGAACAGATTGATATCTGGTGTTCCCCATGCCTGAAAAATACTGTTTGTGACTTCCTCGTTGAGTACCCAATCGTGAGCCTCGACGAAGTCTCTGCTTAGGAAATCCGCTTGCGAGTTGAGAACTCCCGGCAGATGTACAGCTGTTATCGACCAGTCTCTCGCCAGTAACCAATTCTAGATGGTCTGGGCTTCTATGGAGTCCTGGAACAAATACCCCCCTGCTTGTTTAAATAATACATTGTCGTTGCATTGTTTGTTTGCACCAGGAGGGACAGAGACTGGAATGATGGAAACAGGGACTTGATGGCTAGATGAACAGCCCGCAGCTCCATCAGGATGATGTGATAGCCCTTCTCTGAGTCGGAGCATAGCCCTTGTACTTGCAGAGGGCCCATATGAGCACCCCAACCCTGGAGTGAAGCGTCCGTGATCAGAGTCTGCACCGGAGGGTCTTGATGAAATGGAACACCTTTCATCAAGTGTGATCTCTTCATCCACCACCTGATGGAATTCTTGGCGGACTGATGAAGAAGAACTCGATCCTCCCAACATCCCGTGCTCTGAGTCCACTGATCTTCTAGACACTGTTGTAGAGGATGCATGTGCAACCTTGCGTTGGGAACTATGAAGATGCACAATGCCATGGATCCCAGAAGAGAAGATACTTGACAAACTGTTGGATAAGTGGATTGACGAAGCAGTTGACACTTCGACCTGATTGATAGCCACCTCTCCTCCGAAGGACACACGTTTTCACTTTCTGTGTCCAGAAGAGCTCCAGGTAATGAATCCGCTGAGTAGGATTCATAATTGATTTTTTGAAATTGACCTTGAGACCCAACTTGCGCATGAGATGAATGTAAATGTAAATGTATCGATATTTATAGAGCGCACAGCTACTTCCCTGAGGTAGTGTCCCGGCGCTGTCCGTATACCGCTTAGGAACCCTTCCTGGTTTTCCCTGTGAATATCCACTCCGGGGCACCCCCAGGGTGAAACCAGGCATCCCAGCGCTTTTGGGGCCGTTGTGATTAAGCAAGCTATTGCCCAGAGTCGCAGAGTGGGACCCATGATTAGAATAGGCACCGAGGCGAGAATTATCAGGTCCGAGGAAATTGAGCCCAAGACCGGCCAAGGCGGGTATTGAACCCTGGTCCCGGGCCAGACCTCTGCATCAGGGTCTGCCGCTCTAACCATTTGAGCCACACTTCTCCACATATGGACAGATGATCTTCAAACAGAAATGGGGACAAACTCTTTAGGAGCCAGTCGTCCAAGTAAGGATAAATAAAAATTCTCTGCTTTCGAAGGAAGGCAGCAACCACCGCCATACACTTGGAAAACGTTCGGGGAGCTGACTTCAGCCCGAATGGAAGTACTGCATACTGGTAATGATGAACAGACACTTGAAACCTGAGAAATCTGCGATGTCTTTTGGAGATTGGAACATGAAAATATGCATCCTTCAGGTCGATGGAACACATCCAGTCCCCTTGATGTAACTGAGGAAATATTTGATGGAGCGCTAACATTCAAAACTTTTCTTTTCGAATGAACCTGTTCAACAGTTTCAGATCCAGTATGGGCCTGAATTCTGCTTTGGGACCTTTCTTTTTCACCAGGAAAAACCGGGAGTACAGACCTTGGTTTCGCTGTGGACGAGGGACTTTCTCTATTGCTTTCTTGCACAGAAGGATGCTTGCTTCTTTTTGCAAAAGCTTTAGATTGTGATGAGAAAGTACCTTCGAATTGATAATGGGAGGAGGTTTCTTGAATTTTAGGAGGTAACCATTTTGGAAAATGCCGATGACCCACCTGTCCTTTGTTAATCTTCTCCACTCGTCCAAGTATAACGCAATGCTTCCTCCTACCGGAGTGGACAACAGCTGCGGAGGAAGTCTCTTCTCATTGCTTCTGAGGCTGTTTTACAGCAGAGGACTGTTGTCTGTTTCCTCCTCTGCCTCGCCCAGGTCTGCGCTGTTGAAATTGAGACCTCTGTTGGTTCTGGCCTTGATTTTGCGACGACCAGTTCGACGATTGCCCACGTTGCTGGAACGACCTCTTGTCATAAGGACGAAAATTACGCCGGCGGAAGTCTTTCTTCTTCTCCAGGCCCACTGTCTTCAGAGTGTCCAGTTCCGACTTCAGCTTGGTCGTCTCATCATCCGCATGAGATCCAAATAATGTCGACCCGTTGAAGGGTAGGTTAACTATCTTTCTTTGGGCATCCGGCTTTAGAACCGTGAGACGCAGCCAAGCCGATCTTCTGGAGCATATGCCGTGGGCATAACCGTGAGCTGCCAGATCAGCCGAATCCGCACTTATACTTTGGTTTGCCACCAAACCACCTTCTTCCACAATCTCCAGGAAATCTTTCTGATCTTCCTTTGGAAGTTTGTCTGCAAACCTCGCCATAAAGTCCCATAAGAGGCGATCATAGCGACCCAGCAAAGCCGCAGCACTGGCCACTCTCATGACCGAACCAGCTGTGTTACACATCCTTCGGCCAAAGGAATCCATGTTTTTACTGTCTTTCTCAGGTGGGGCAGACGAGACAGACGTAGCCGAATGGGCCTCCTGGCTGCAGCCACTATGAGAGAATCTGGTGGCGGATCTGTGCGCAGGAACATGGGGTCTTGATCAGGTGCCTTATACTTTTTTGCAATCCTTGTGGGACCTGATCCTACAGTCGCTGGCGTCAAAAAAGTCTTCATTGCCGGTTCCAACAAACCAGGCACCAGTGGAAGAAGAGGCCTAGCAGAGGACCTTTGATGTAAAGTCTAAAAAATGACAGAAGATTTCACCAGAGGCACTGTCATAGTAATATTGAATTTACTCGCCCCACGACACAAAACCTCATTGAAGGTTCCCAAATCATCTACAGGCGAAACCCTGGAGGGTGGTGTTGATGAAATCGTGGGCGAATAGTCTCTGTAAGAAGACCTTGTTGGAGATGAAGAAGCAGGAGATCTAGGTCTTCTCTCAGGAGTAGTAGATCGATGCCTACTGTGCTCGTCTTTGCACTGGAGATCTGGATCTCCTTGGAGACCCACCAGCTGGTGGTCTCGAAGCCTTCATAGTCAGTGGTCTTTGATTAGGTCTTGGCTGCATCTTCCAATGACAAATGCTCTCTAGCCATCTTGGAGACATACCTGCAGGTGGTGTTTTACGCACCGGAGAGCCCTCCGGGGAAACCTGCACAATCTGCATTCCCAACGAAGAAGAAGCAGATGAGGAAGCACTCCCAATTGAATGTGGAGACCCAGAAGCTGGAGCCTGCACCTTTCTGGGGACCAACTGTCTTTCTCCTGACACTGACTTTCTTGACATCGAGTCGGAATGAGCCACCACTGAAGAATCTTGGTGTGGAGAGGCTCCGACCACTGGAGATCTGTTCACCGATGCCCTTGACTGCAGGTCGTGTGAAGCAGACCTAGGGTCATCCAACACCCTCGACGCTGATTCAGACCTCGACAAAGACCTATGAGAGGTCCGAGAGGCTGATCTAGAATGTCTCGACATCGACCGTGAGACACGCAGCGGCGATCTCGACGTCGACTTCCTCAACGCCGGACATTTTCTCGACGCCGACTGAGCCATCTCAAGCCTCGAGCCCGAGGCATGCCTCGACGTCGAACCATGTCTCGACGGCGATCTAGATAGACTTCTCTTTTCAGGTCTCGATGTCGAACCTTTGTCTCTCGACGTCGATCTGAACTTCTCTCTCGACGTAGATCGAACTCTTCCCCTCGACGTCGAACGCATTCTCTCTCTCTCGACGTCGAACGCATTGCCCTCACAGCAATCGACACCAGATGTCTCGACGTCGATGCACCTCGACGGCGACCTCGATCTCCGCTTCGACGCAGACTTATGCCTCACCGGCGATGTCTTCGACGTCGTCGCAGTTTTCTCTGGTCTCGACGTCGGCGGTGATCTTGATTTCTACGCCGCACTTACTTTCTTCGTCGTCGACGCTTCCTGATGTCGTTTTTTCTTTCTTTTACCTTCAGGAGAAGCAGATCTTCGACGTTTTGAGTGAGAAGGGGACCTTCCAGATGAAAAAACACTCCTTGCCCCCTTTTTACGACGTCCTTCTCTCTCCATAAGCCCCAAAAGCCGAACTTTTTCTCTCTCTTTCGAAGTTCTGCTAGAAAGCTTGAGGCAATGGTAACATTTTTCCACATCATGTGTGGAAGGTAGACAAACCACACAAACAGAATGAGGATCTGTTTTTGACATCTTCTTCCCACAGGAAGGACACTTATACAATAAAGGTGGCATAACTGACTAAAATGTTTCTAAAGATTTAGTCAGAAAAGGTAGACAAACACCACCAAAAGCCAATTCTGTTAAAAAAGACAGGAAAAAACCAAATTATGACTGAAAACAGTCAAATTCAGCCGAGCTCAAGTTCCAGGTTCCTCACAGAACAAGCCGGAAAAAAGAACTAACCTAACTGTCACCTGTGGTGCATGATGGGAACAGAGTTCCCCTGGAGGCCTTAAAGGCAAAGTGTTCAGATTCTCCGATGCCTTAAAGGCGAGTTGTCAGTCTGATTTTCTGTACAGGGATAGTATTCTGTATGCAGCCTTCTTAGGCTAATTGCCTTTTATTACAAATTCTTTGATGAAAATAAAGGGTTTTTTGCTGATTATGGAATGCTTTTGAGGCTCATGCCTTTTTATTGCATTATTTATATGATTTATTTTCATACTGCAGAAAATATGTAATTATGGCTTTATTAGCCTTTGGGTTATGTTGGGCTGCATTTTATTGGTTATACATATATATGTGTATAATTTGTTTAGTACTATGTACTACTATTGTATATATTTACATATATATTTACATATATATATATATATATATTCTATTATATGTTCCGGGTTCCCGCTCATGGGCGGAGATTATTCAGTGCTTATGACTATTAATGAGTATCCCCTGGAAGAGAACACTCCTTATGGTAGAGACCATCTGACCACAGATTCCTCACCTTTTGTATATTTCCCAGGAATTATTACTACCCAGGCACCAGACTGGATACAGAAACTTTTCAGCAGTACCTATGCGAGCCATTAGGTGGTGCTGTGTTACTCCACACTGACGCCGTTCCACTACGGGAATTACGGGTGAGCCTATGTAGGCGCCACCCCCTCGAGCTGACATCAGTTGTTTCAGAGGCTGTCTATGCTCCCAGATGCAGAGCTCTAAAAGCAAATTGCCTTTAACCAGTCTCCAGATTCCTAGACTTGGGATACTATTCATGGAGAAAGTCCAATACGCAGAATGGGACGGATAGGGGGTCGGTGAGGAACCTGCAGCTAGATAGAGTCTCTACCAAAAAGAGCGTTATCAAAGTCAAGTTTAGCGTACAGGTTACTACCTTCGGTAACGATGCATCTGTAAAAGACACATGTCGTTATAGAATCCTTACCTCAGAATAACCCCCAGGCGTCAGACTGGATCCGGAGAATTTTTTTCGTAGCAGTACCCCTGCACGTCGGTAGGTGGCATCTACTTGATGCAGCCCCTGCGAGCTGACGTCAGTTCTGACAACTTTCCACGCCAGAAGCGCAGAGCTAATCAAGACACTGACCACTGGTGCACATAACCAGGGCGCTAGAAGGAGTCACGATCCATAGAATCAGTACACAAAAACGGGGAGGATACGTGGGGCGGTAAGGAACCTATAACTACATATGTGTCTTACAGATACATTGTTACCGAAGGTAAGTAACTTTTACTTTCGGACTTGGCTGTCCAGGCAGTAATGTTTAGTGAACGTGTGCAGGGCTGTCTAGCAGATGCCAACCAGCGGAACTCCGAGTCCCAAAGCAGTAGTGGCTGCCGTCGCCCTGGTGGACTGGGCACGCAGTCCTACTGGAGGTCCCTGGTGGTTCAAAAAGGCTACAAAGAATGGTAATTCTAAATTTGATATTGATAATGTTGCCAAAAGAGTTGAGGTTAAACAATACAAAAGCAAATGCCATTATGATGTCAACATGAAAGTCAAAGATCCATCATTTTCTGTTGGAGAATGGGTCAGAGTACGTAAACCTGGCATTGCACTTAAAGGTGAAATGAAATTTGGTAAACCTATTAAAATTGTTAAAGTTAATCGCAACAGTGTTGTTGCACAAGACGGAAAAGTATGGAACGTTAGACGTGTTAGCAAATGTGTTTATTACAATCATTAAAAAATTTCCTTAGAGGGGAAATGTGTTACATTTTATTGAACATATTATTTTCTAATTCCCTTTCCTTTCCTTTTAATGCTTTGTATACTTTTGATTATGGCTCCTGCCATTCCTTTTGAGTCTGTTCCTTTTAGAATTAGAATCTAGCTTTTGAGTCATTCTGCCTGGGCCTTTGAAGAGAGCAGTACTGTGCCTTTTACATTAACATCCTTTCCTTTTATCTTGGACTTTGTGATTATCTTTATTTGAATTTTACAGGTTCCTTTTTTGCCAAAGAACAACAGACCTTGATGCATAGGACAACTCATCGAGAGATGGTATGTTTGTGCATGACCCGATCTTTCTTGGCGCCACGTAACCCATGAAGAATTGATTAGCGCATTTTAGAAAACTGTAGATATTTTAAACTGTACTCTTTTAAAATAGCCCCTTACCTCGGCGCGAGACTAGCGTCGCTCCGAGGCTGTTTACAGGCTCTCCCCTGCCCACAGCGCTGCCGTCTCCCAGGCGCTGACACTTCACTCGACCCACCTCAGCCGCCATCTTGAGGGGAGGTAAGGGTTGCGGTGTAGTGGTTGGACCCTCCCACCCTCCTCCATTCCCTCTTGCACATGTATAAGAATACCAGACCACCCCGTCCGCGCAGCGGGCGCGCCAAAGGCAAGCCCGTCTGCGCTCGTCCGCGCCGGGACCGGGCATAGGGCCCTAACCCCTGGCCGCCGCCGACTGACCATAATTTGGTTTATTCACGCACTTCCTTAATGGAACTTCGCCCATTGCCTGCTTCCAGCTGTATAAGGTTGGACCCCAAATTTGCATTACAAGAATTTACCACGTTCTGCCCACATTGCAACAGCTATACCCACAAATACCTTCTCTGCTCATACCAAGCAACAAACTATTCTTAACAATGATAATATTGTTCTGGCTCTTATTAACGCGCGTTCATTATGCAAGCACAGTCAGGAAATAGCTGACCTTATGGTTGATTACAAACTAGACATTCTTTTTGTCACGGAAATGTGGACCGATGACTCTTCGGAGCCAGACTTAGTAATCGCAGTACCTAAAGGATACAAAGCCTATCGTCAGGACAGAGTACGAAAAAGAGGAGGCGGCTTGGCCATTATAGCCAGAGAACGGTTCATAGTGAGAACTGTACCTATTCCATCCACGTCATGTGCAGCGCTGCAATTTGGAATTAAGCTTACTGCTCTAGTTAACTTCAAGGGGATATTACTATACCGACCCCCAGGAACAAGGACTGGCTTCCTTGCTAATATAAGTTCCATAATGGAATCACTAGCCACAGAAAAGTCATTCACGATCCTAGGCGACCAATTTTCACTTAGAACAAGTTAACCATAGCGACACCTCCACCCTTATCGCAGACATGGAAACATTGGGGCTAAGACAACTGGTCTCCTCTGCCACTCATTCGGCGGGGCACACCTTAGATGCCATATTCTCTAATGTGGAGGGTCTGCATATATCCGACATCTTACCGATGCCGTGGACTGATCATTATGCTATACTTAGTAAAATGACAATTAAGACCTATCCAAGTAAGAATACCACCTCTGTCGACCTAGGTTCATTCAAAGACTGGAAGAATATAAACCAATCAGACCTGAAAATACAGCTGGATTGTACCCGCCCACTGGTGTCTAGTGACCCCAATGTGGCAACACAACAATTCCAGAATTGGTTGGGCCATGCTACCAATCATTTAGTTCCTATTAAATCTCTATCTAGGAACAGATCCAAACCGACTGCTCCATGGTTTACTGATGAACTAAGACTACAAAAACAATGCAACAGGAATAAGGAAAGGCTTTGGAGGAAAACATATGATACGGCGAGTAAGACATGCTACAAAGAATCATTGGCGCTTTATAAAGCAATGATTGTAAAGGCGAAAAAATTATTTTATTCAGAACAAATCTACAAAGCCAAAAACTCAAGCAAGCAATTATACGAGATCACAAACACTGTCAGGCAATGCCCCCGATCTCATTCCGCCCCCGTCACAGGCACTGTGCGACGCCTTGGCTAATTTCTTTTTTACCAAGGTGGACGACATATCAAGCCTTCACTTCCAAACCAATCACGGCGAATGCCTCCTCTCCCAGTATACCCCCGGTAAACGTTTTCACCGGTTTTCAAGCACTCACAAGTGATCACATAAGGACCATTGTTTCAACAATTAAAACAGGATCCGCGCTTGATCCCTGTCCTTTCTCTGTCCTTCCACCAGTGATGGATTCCATTATTCCAGTGATTACACAAGTTTGTAACTCCATACTGCTATCCGGGACATATCCTAACTCGTTAAAAAACACTTTATTGAAACCCCTATTAAAGAAATCAAGCCTTGACAAAAACGAATTAAAAAACTACAGACCTATTGCTAGTCTCCCTTTTTTAGCTAGAGTGGTCGAAAAGGCCATGAATTCTCAACTATCGGAACATATTGAGAAATACCGATTGCTAGATGACACACAATTCGGTTTCCGGAAGTATCACGGGACCAAAACGGCCTTGATTAAAGCCGCAGATGATGTCAGAGCAATTCGGGATCAGGGCGGGACAGCAATTTTAGTACTACTTGACCTATCTGCAGCATTCGACACGGTCGACCATAAGATCCTGGTCGACCGTGTCGAAAAGCTGGGCATCTGTCATTCTGCCAGAGATCTGCTTGCATCTTTTTTGGCGGATAGATCACAAGCGGTCACCTTGGGACCTTCCAAATCTGTATCAAAAACAATGCGAGGAGTATCCCCTATGAGGTTGAAGAACAGACGTATCTGGAGGACTGGTTTTTGGCAACAAGGAGGAAATTCATCCTTTTGTTTAAAACCCCTCACTCACCACCTAGTGGTGACATGCTTCATCATCGGGGTCCACCTTGGCGTCCTAGCGACACCAAGGTGTGCTGCGACACCTGGACTACAGTGGAGCGGGTTGTGACTGTGGGTGCAAAAAAATAAATGTTAAAAATTGTCCTGGTTGTACTCAAAAAATTAATTTTAATTATAGAGCAACTGAACAATGTTTAAAAATATAAGGGCGAGATCCTGGTAGGGGGGTTACGACCAAAGGGATCTCTATATGTGTTGAGTGGTCAACATGTTTCTACCTTAAGGGCTGTTGCCCGGTATTCGTCAGGACCAGAATAACAGGAGGACAGGAGGTGCGTGCTCCCTAAAAAGCACACCCGTTCCTTGATCCCCTGTGTGCCTACTGGCAAAAAATGGCCAGTGGTAAATGCTGCACAATACAATAAATGGGCAGGCGAATAAGCAAAAAAGAGACCTGTAGGGAGAGAAGAATGGATAAAAAGCAATCAGGTATTGAGTGATTAACTTACTCTCCTGTAACGTCGTGCAGTTTCTCAGTGAAATGAAAATATAGTGCCAAAAGAAGGGGGGGGTTGTGGTCTCCAGATAAACATAATACCGTCGTGATGGAGTGAGATATTAGTCAACATCTATGCCAAGGAGTAGGTGCACGCGAGTTGCATGCAGTGTAAACACGACACTGCTGGATAATTATATCGAGTATGTAAAGTGCCGATATCGAGGAAATACAAAGGGTGGCATTACATGGATCGTATTTATCACGTGGTGCCTTTGGTAATTGCAGGGTGATAAGTAACATAACGGTTCCTCTGCCATTGTGGGTGTATACTGGGTGGGGTGATCAAAGGCATAGCGGTAACTCGGTGGTGCTATATGTATTTTGACAGCATCTGACTCGTGCATGCGAGTGAATAACATTTAATTAACATACATGACGAACATACATGTAACACTGAGGGACAAACATCAGCCAAATGGCACAGAACTGGGCTTACTCGGATAAGAGCTCTCAGCGCTTCAACGGGCAGGGCGTAGGGTCAATGCCTATAGCGTAACATATTTCTGTAAGGTTAAAGAAAGCGCGGGCGTTGTAAATTTCTGTGCCGCTCAAGGCGCTCTGAGAATGGTGCCCTCGTGGACCCGGTACTAGATAGTGTACCCGGGTGCTAGTATTGAGATTCTACTTACAGTTACTGGCAAGGGGAATCAGGTTCGACCTACTCCTCGCGTCCTCTGCTCGGCTAGTAATTGCGAGGGCAGCTGGACGCGGTAAAGAGGAGTTTGCCGCTTCCGCATTCGGGCGCGGCCTGGGCGGGTATGGGGGCGGGGCTTACAGTACGTCATGGCGTGCTGTCGGTAGCTAGGCTACCGCAGGGAAACAGACAGCAGGTTAGGTTGTTGCAAACCTCAGGACAGGTTAGGTAGGCTCGCGGGGCTGCTCCGCAATGCTGGCATTGATGTAAATGTGGCGTGAAATACACGTCAAGGTATGTGGTGTAGAAATTAATTACACAGCCTAGGGAATTAAAAGAGATAAGGAAGGAATAAAATGCTGCCTGGCAGTGGCGCAGACATTAGTTGTGTGACCGGTATAAGGTCAAAGGGCGGCATGACACCACAATTAATGAAATCAGCCTACCATGGATTAGTTGACGTTGTTGGGTCACGAAATTAATTACACAGCCTAGTGAATTAAAAAAGATAAGGAAGGAATACAATGCTGGCCTGGCAGTGGAGCAGACATTAATTGTGTGACCGGTATAAGGTCAAAGGGCGGCATGACACCACAGTTAATGAAATCAGCCTACCAAGGATATATTGGGATTGTTGGGTCACGTGGGGGCTAGACATGTATGCGGGCGCCAAAATGGCGCAAAAAGCCTAGGGTGGATCATATGAAGGCCATGTAGTGTGAGGAACACTCAGTTAGAGGCTCAGCAGGGCAAAGGTTCGATATGCGCTGAGAGTATCATATGGCAGCTGTGCTCATTTCTTAGTCAGTGGTCGGGGCGACCAATGGGAAACGAGTTTCACTTCAGCACCGAGTTCCATGGAATATTATCGTTGAGTCCAATTTTGTGAGAAGAAAGACGATAAATCCATCGCTGCTCTTTTTCAAACAGTCGTGCTTGTGCATTAGGGCCTGGTTGGATTTGCTCAATTACCGTCCATCTCATATCGTTGGGGGTGTGATGCGCTGTAAGAAAATGGTCAGTGAGCCTGGTATTCGTTTTTTTACATCGGATTGTGCTACGATGTTCCGCTATTCGTTGTTTGACTCTTCTTGTCGTCATCCCCACATATGGCTTGTCACAACTGCATCGGATCAAATAGATGACAAATGTACTGTTGCAGTTTGTGTGTGATCTTTGTTGCCAAATTTTGCCTTCCTCAAGGTTCAAAGTTTTTGTGTTGTTGGTGAGGTGGCAAACGCTGCAGTCACCACATCTGGAATGTCCGATCACTGGGGGTAAGCCCCAAGCGTTGGTGATAGTTTGGTTGGTTGTTGTCATATTCTTTATAGGTCTGGTGTTCACCAAAGTGTCTTTTAGGCTCCGTGCCTTTTTGTAAGAAAACAGTGGCCTGTCCCACTTGCGATTCCCCGTGTGTAGTATTGACCAATGTTTTCTAATACTTTTGCTGACCTGGTTGGACAACGCATTGTATGTGGTCACGCATGTGAGCGGGAGCTCCTCCTCTTGTCTAGGTGTGTCCTCTAACAAAGCTTGTCTTGGCTGGTTTCTTGCCCTTTTCTGGCATCTCCTTGTGATCTTTTCGGGGTAACCCCGGTTAGTTAGTTTCTCCGTCAGATCTGCTGCCTGGGTTTTGTAGTCCTTTAGTTCGCTACAGTTCCTCCTAAGCCTGAGATACTGGCCGTAGGGTAAATTCTCCCTTAGGGGGCGGGGATGAAAACTGTCAAATCTCAGCAAGTTGTTTTTCGCCGTGGGCTTGAAGTGGGTTTTAGTCTTAAGCTTGTCTGTGTCTCTTTCGATCTCAATATCCAGAAAGACCATTTTGTCTTGGTCAACACTGTGTGTGAACCTTAGGTTAGGGTCACACGTGTTTAGCCACCTAATGAAATCCATTAGCGTTTCTTGCGGTCCTTGCCAGATAGTGAAGACGTCATCTATGTACCGCCTCCAGAATTTGATGTGGTTGCTGTAAGGGTTGTTGGGGGTGATGACATATTTTTTCTCAAAGTCATACACGTAGAGGCCCGCTACGCTGGGAGCGAAAACACTTCCCATGGATGTCCCGCCTATTTGGAGATATAGTTTGCCATCATGTTCAAAGAAGTTCCTTTTCAGAGCGAGGGTTGCGCACTCTACAATGAACTCTCTCGGTGTTGTGTAATCCCATGTGGAATTGTCCAGTGTTTGCTTGAGTACTGTGATGGTGGCGTCTTGGGGAATGTTAGTATAGAGACTCTCTATATCTAGACTCACAAGGATGTGGTCTGGTTCAATCTTGATGTCTTCCAACATAGTCAGTAGGCTTTTAGTGTCCCTCAGATAGGTTGCAGTATTTTGTACAATAGTTTTTAGGAAGTGGTCACAGAAGCGTGATAAGGGTTCCAAAAGCGAACCTATGCCTGACACGATTGGTCTGCCAGGCGGCGGGATCTTGCCTTTGTGCATCTTCGGGACTACATAGAAGTAGGGAATCTTACCCTCCGTTTTGCAGAGGTAGTCCGCTTCCTGTTTGGAAATGTGGCCTGACGCCTCTGCTGTTTCCACCATATTAGTTATTTCCACCCTTAGGTCATCGGTGGGGTCGGCTGTTAGCCTTCTGTAGTTGGTGTTGTCCCCCAGAAGGCGTTGGCATTCGATGTCATAGTCGGCCTTGTTCATTATTACCAACCCCCCGCCTTTGTCGGCTGGTTTTATTATGATAGAATCGTCATTTTTTAAGTCAGCTATGGCTTTGGTCTCCGCTTGGCTGTTGTTGTGGTATTGTTTAGTGACTGCTAGTGCTTCAATGTCGTTGAATACAGCTTGCTCGAAGGTGTTGATCTCCACCGGGATTGAGTGTGGCGGGGGCGTGAAGGTGGACCGCAATCTAAGGCCTGTTTCATTCTTGGTTTCATCAGATTCAATGATGGTGGTTTTTTCAAAATATGCTTTCAGCTTGAGTTTCCGAAAGAAAGCGGCCAGCTCACAATGTAATTTGAACTTGTCCAAGGCTGCAGTGGGCACAAAACCTAGACCTTTATTTAGTACATTGTATTCTGTAGTTGTCAGTGTACGTGAAGATAGGTTGGTTACTAGTTCCTCGCTGTGCTGGGGCCTGCTTTGTTGGCTCCCGATCTGCTCCTGGTTACGCTGCCCGTTGTGTCTTCCTCCTCCCAATGGACGTTGTTCCCTCGTCTGTTGCGTCCCCTTCCGCGCCTGCCTCTGCTCTGAAAAGGAGGGCGGGACTGGTTTTGTTGGAAGGGGAACTGCTGGAATGGTGGCTGCCAACCAAACATTGGGTACTGTTGTGGGTGTTGGTAAGGCCGACTATGACATCGAATGCCAACGCCTTCTGGGGGACAACACCAACTACAGAAGGCTAACAGCCGACCCCACCGATGACCTAAGGGTGGAAATAACTAATATGGTGGAAACAGCAGAGGCGTCAGGCCACATTTCCAAACAGGAAGCGGACTACCTCTGCAAAACGGAGGGTAAGATTCCCTACTTCTATGTAGTCCCGAAGATGCACAAAGGCAAGATCCCG
Source organism: Lissotriton helveticus (assembly GCF_964261635.1). Lineage (NCBI taxonomy): Eukaryota > Metazoa > Chordata > Amphibia > Caudata > Salamandridae > Lissotriton > Lissotriton helveticus. Next base: position 358,493,110 of record NC_136061.1, read on the forward strand.
CCGCCTGGCAGACCAATCGTGTCAGGCATAGGTTCGCTTTTGGAACCCTTATCACGCTTCTGTGACCACTTCCTAAAAACTATTGTACAAAATACTGCAACCTATCTGAGGGACACTAAAAGCCTACTGACTATGTTGGAAGACATCAAGATTGAACCAGACCACATCCGTGTGAGTCTAGATATAGAGAGTCTCTATACTAACATTCCCCAAGACGCCACCATCACAGTACTCAAGCAAACACTGGACAATTCCACATGGGATTACACAACACCGAGAGAGTTCATTGTAGAGTGCGCAACCCTCGCTCTGAAAAGGAACTTCTTTGAACATGATGGCAAACTATATCTCCAAATAGGCGGGACATCCATGGGAAGTGTTTTCGCTCCCAGCGTAGCAGGCCTCTACGTGTATGACTTTGAGAAAAAATATGTCATCACCCCCAACAACCCTTACAGCAACCACATCAAATTCTGGAGGCGGTACATAGATGACGTCTTCACTATCTGGCAAGGACCGCAAGAAACGCTAATGGATTTTATTAGGTGGCTAAACACGTGTGACCCTAACCTAAGGTTCACACACAGTGTTGACAAAGACAAAATGGTCTTTCTGGATATTGAGATCGAAAGAGACACAGACAAGCTTAAGACTAAAACCCACTTCAAGCCCACGGCGAAAAACAACTTGCTGAGATTTGACAGTTTTCATCCCCGCCCCCTAAGGGAGAATTTACCCTACGGCCAGTATCTCAGGCTTAGGAGGAACTGTAGCGAACTAAAGGACTACAAAACCCAGGCAGCAGATCTGACGGAGGAACTAACTAACCGGGGTTACCCCGAAAAGATCACAAGGAGATGCCAGAAAAGGGCAAGAAACCAGCCACGACAAGCTTTGTTAGAGGACACACCTAGACAAGAGGAGGAGCTCCCGCTCACATGCGTGACCACATACAATGCGTTGTCCAACCAGGTCAGCAAAAGTATTAGAAAACATTGGTCAATACTACACACGGGGAATCACAAGTGGGACAGGCCACTGTTTTCTTACAAAAAGGCACGGAGCCTAAAAGACACTTTGGTGAACACCAGACCTATAAAGAATATGACAACAACCAACCAAACTATCACCAACGCTTGGGGCTTACCCCCAGTGATCGGACATTCCAGATGTGGTGACTGCAGCGTTTGCCACCTCACCAACAACACAAAAACTTTGAACCTTGAGGAAGGCAAAATTTGGCAACAAAGATCACACACAAACTGCAACAGTACATTTGTCATCTATTTGATCCGATGCAGTTGTGACAAGCCATATGTGGGGATGACGACAAGAAGAGTCAAACAACGAATAGCGGAACATCGTAGCACAATCCGATGTAAAAAAACGAATACCAGGCTCACTGACCATTTTCTTACAGCGCATCACACCCCCAACGATATGAGATGGACGGTAATTGAGCAAATCCAACCAGGCCCTAATGCACAAGCACGACTGTTTGAAAAAGAGCAGCGATGGATTTATCGTCTTTCTTCTCACAAAATTGGACTCAACGATAATATTCCATGGAACTCGGTGCTGAAGTGAAACTCGTTTCCCATTGGTCGCCCCGACCACTGACTAAGAAATGAGCACAGCTGCCATATGATACTCTCAGCGCATATCGAACCTTTGCCCTGCTGAGCCTCTAACTGAGTGTTCCTCACACTACATGGCCTTCATATGATCCACCCTAGGCTTTTTGCGCCATTTTGGCGCCCGCATACATGTCTAGCCCCCACGTGACCCAACAATCCCAATATATCCTTGGTAGGCTGATTTCATTAACTGTGGTGTCATGCCGCCCTTTGACCTTATACCGGTCACACAATTAATGTCTGCTCCACTGCCAGGCCAGCATTGTATTCCTTCCTTATCTTTTTTAATTCACTAGGTTGTGTAATTAATTTCGTGACCCAACAACGTCAACTAATCCATGGTAGGCTGATTTCATTAATTGTGGTGTCATGCCGCCCTTTGACCTTATACCGGTCACACAACTAATGTCTGCGCCACTGCCAGGCCAGCATTTTATTCCTTCCTTATCTCTTTTAATTCCCTAGGCTGTGTAATTAATTTCTACACCACATGCCTTGACGTGTATTTCACGCCACATTTACATCAATGCCAGTATTGCGGAGCAGCCCCGCGAGCCTACCTAACCTGTCCTGAGGTTTGCAACAACCTAACCTGCTGTCTGTTTCCCTACGGTAGCCTAGCTACCGACAGCACGCCATGACGTACTGTAAGCCCCGCCCCCATACCCGCCCAGGCCGCGCCCGAATGCGGAAGCGGCAAACTCCTCTTTACCGCGTCCAGCTGCCCTCGCAATTACTAGCCGAGCAGAGGACGCGAGGAGTAGGTCGAACCTGATTCCCCTTGCCAGTAACTGTAAGTAGAATCTCAATACTAGCACCCGGGTACACTATCTAGTACCGGGTCCACGAGGGCACCGCTCACCATTCTCAGAGCGCCTTGAGCGGCACAGAAATTTACAACGCCCGCGCTTTCTTTAACCTTACAGAAATATGTTACGCTATAGGCATTGACCCTACGCCCTGCCCGTTGAAGCGCTGAGAGCTCTTATCCGAGTAAGCCCAGTTCTGTGCCATTTGGCTGATGTTTGTCCCTCAGTGTTACATGTATGTTCGTCATGTATGTTAATTAAATGTTATTCACTCGCATGCACGAGTCAGATGCTGTCAAAATACATATAGCACCACCGAGTTACCGCTATGCCTTTGATCACCCCACCCAGTATACACCCACAATGGCAGAGGAACCGTTATGTTACTTATCACCCTGCAATTACCAAAGGCACCACGTGATAAATACGATCCATGTAATGCCACCCTTTGTATTTCCTCGATATCGGCACTTTACATACTCGATATAATTATCCAGCAGTGTCGTGTTTACACTGCATGCAACTCGCGTGCACCTACTCCTTGGCATAGATGTTGACTAATATCTCACTCCATCACGACGGTATTATGTTTATCTGGAGACCACAACCCCCCCCTTCTTTTGGCACTATATTTTCATTTCACTGAGAAACTGCACGACGTTACAGGAGAGTAAGTTAATCACTCAATACCTGATTGCTTTTTATCCATTCTTCTCTCCCTACAGGTCTCTTTTTTGCTTATTCGCCTGCCCATTTATTGTATTGTGCAGCATTTACCACTGGCCATTTTTTGCCAGTAGGCACACAGGGGATCAAGGAACGGGTGTGCTTTTTAGGGAGCACGCACCTCCTGTCCTCCTGTTATTCTGGTCCTGACGAATACCGGGCAACAGCCCTTAAGGTAGAAACATGTTGACCACTCAACACATATAGAGATCCCTTTGGTCGTAACCCCCCTACCAGGATCTCGCCCTTATATTTTTAAACATTGTTCAGTTGCTCTATAATTAAAATTAATTTTTTGAGTACAACCAGGACAATTTTTAACATTTATTTTTTTGCACCCACAGTCACAACCCGCTCCACTGTAGTCCAGGTGTCGCAGCACACCTTGGTGTCGCTAGGACGCCAAGGTGGACCCCGATGATGAAGCATGTCACCACTAGGTGGTGAGTGAGGGGTTTTAAACAAAAGGATGAATTTCCTCCTTGTTGCCAAAAACCAGTCCTCCAGATACGTCTGTTCTTCAACCTCATAGGGGATACTCCTCGCATTGTTTTTGATACATTTCCTCCAGGGGAATAGGAGAAGTCTCTAGTTCACTTTCGAGTGAACGAACTCCCTTACTCTCTTTTTTGTTTGTAACCTTCCAAATCTGCACAACTTTCGTTGACATGTGGAGTTCCCCAAGGCTCATCCCTTAGTCAGACACTTTTTAACATCTGTGTGTCGGACCTTGCTAATGTTATCAAAGCACATGGGATGAGCCTAACCTCCTATGCGGACGATACGCAATTGGTACTGGCAATCAAAGGTGATGGAGGAAAGGTGTCCCAAGGCTTCCAAAATGGAATGTTGGAAATAGGAGACTGGATGGCAACAAATTGCCTCAAGTTGAACTCAGAAAAAACTGAGGTAGTTATTTTTGGACCACTCTCACCAGCTTGGTGATCATGTTGGAGGCCACCAGCCTTCGGAACACCTCCCAGTCCGACAGCTAAGGTCAGGAACCTGGGAGTCATTTTCGACGATGGTCTCAACTTCATGGATCACGCAAACAAGGTAGCAACCATTGCCCACTACAAACTTAGAATGATTAGGAAAATCAGCCCCTTCCTCCCAGAGTCAGCAACCAAAACGCTGGTCAGCTCCTTAGTTCTGTCGTCCCTTGATTATTGCAACGGCCTATTCCTTAATGCCCAGGTTAGGGTCACGATGAAGTTACAGGCAATACAGAACGCCGCAGCACGTCTGCTCTCCGGAACGCCCAAATTCGAGGCCATATCCGAAACCATTAAGGAATACCACTGGCTGACGATCCGGAACAGAATTAAGTTTAAATCACTATGTATAGTGTATAAGGTACTCAACAATCAAGGACCTCACTTTCTGAAGGACCAACTGAAACCCTACACACCTTGCAGACAGCTTCGTTCCACCACCCTAAACCAGTTAGTGATCCCACGATCCAAAACAGTTTCCTGGGGTGACCGCCGCTTTTTGGTGGCTGCACCCAAATTGTGGCACACTCTGCCTCAAAACATTAGGATGAGCCCCTCACTTCTCCATTTCCGCAAACATCTAAAGACATGGTTATTTGACCAATAACCTTCATCAAATCCTCAGGAGCTTTTGCTAATACTTATCTGAAGTCATGCGAATTGTTTAGCGCCGAGACGCCTGCGGGTAATTGTTCGCGCTCTATAAATGTCAAAAATAAAATAAATAATAAAATAAATAAAATAAATTGTTGTGAGAAAGTGCCATCTTTCTTGCCTTAGTATGCCCCCAGTTTTTCTGACTGCTGATGTGCTTTGACTAAGTGTGCCCTGGGTTCCTGCCAACCAGGTACTCAGGGCCTGTGTTCCTTCCCTAGAAACTGTGTTGAAACAAACCCAATTGGCATCTCTGGCCACCTGTCAGCCCCTAGTAAATGGTACCCTAGGTACCCAGGGCATGGTGACCAGAGAAGTCCCCTAAGGGCTGCAGCACTTATTGTGCCACCATTAGGGGCCCTGTACCTTGGTATCCACACACTGCCTTTGCAGGGTGAGTGCCTAAGTACAGACCTAAACAAAGAGTCGACATGGCACACATCCCTGTGTGCCATGCCCACCAACCCACTGCCCTGGTATACCTCAGTCACCCCTCTAGCTGGGTGCCCTATGCCAGTGGTGTGGGCACAGGGGCATGAGCCCTGTGCCCCTACAGTACCCAGGGCCATTCCTGGGCACTGTAAGTGCAGTGATGTCATTAAGAGTATATGGTGCTGGGAAGTTGTCATTACGAACTCCACAGCACCATAATGGCTACACTGAAGACTGACAAGTTTGATATCAAACTTCTCAGCACCTTAAACCCGCACTGATGCCAGTGTGAGATTTAATGTACAATGCACTAGAGGGCATCTAAGAGATGCCCCCTGAAAACCTAACCTACAATCCTCGTCTGGGCTGAGTGGCTGCAGAGGCTGCCACACCGCGGACATGTTGCTGGACCCCTGAGTAGGAGAGCCCCCGCTCTCCAGGGCCTGCAACAATGCACATCCTGGGCGAGGTGCTGGTCTCCTCCCCCAGGATGGGCAGGGGGAAGCTTCAAAGACATGCCCCGCCTTTGTGAGCTTCTCCAGACCATTTGCTGTACCCAGCAACTGGCCCCCACCAGTTTTAACACCCACTCTGGCGGGAAAACCTACGTCAGGAAGGGGGGTGTACTAGCCTGTGCCAACCCCACCCCTCAGGTGGGGGAGGCGAGGTGAAGCACGACCCCGGGCTCCGGCCATCTTGACGATGGGGAGCTCTGCCCAATCACAGCTAGGCTCCTGCCCCCCTCCCACAGGAGAGGAGCAGGCTAGGGGGTGTACTCACCCCAGGACAGGGACCCATCGGTCCCAGTCCTTGCCCTCCCTGTAACGCCCCTAAATTCAGTATTTAGGGGCCCTCTGAACCTTCCTTCCTTAGATCCCGAAAGAAAAAAGAAGAAAGAAGATCAGGAGGAAGAAGACCCGCCGTGCAGCTGCTAACAGGACGACAACAACTGACTTGGCCCCAGCCCTACCGGCCTGTCAATCCTGGAACCTGCTCCTGCCTAAATTCCCCGCGACTCCTGCGGACAGCAACCTTGGGACACCCAGAGGACCTGCCTGCCTTGACCCTCCTAAAGACTGGGACTCCCATCAGCAGAGGCTCTGCTGCAACAACCACCCTGGTGCCGGCCAGGAAGCTCCGTACCAGCCCACTCTGCACTCGCAGAGCCCGGGCCGTGCCCAACCGAACCAAGACCACAAGAACAACCCCACAGCGACTGGGACCAGAAGTCCAGTGCCCAAAGACCCTCCTCGACGAACTAGACGCCTGCAGATTCAGAACCAGGGGCCACCCCAACCGCGACCAGTTGAGGGATAGCTTTTCCGACACCCAAAGCCACCCCTGCACCCTACAGCCCTCTGTGCCTCCCTTTGGGGTACCTACCTGTGCTCCAAGATCCCAACTTACCTCTCGAAGTGCTGGTCGCTCCTGGAGAGTCTCCGTCCCCGAGCCTTCAGCCTTTGGCCCTTTTTGACCTTTCCCATTGGATAACATTGAGCGCCCTACCGCTCAAGCGCACCCAGCCGCCCGAGTGCCGCTGGCTGTGCCACCCTCGTCCTATCCTGCTTCCCCCCTTGCCCTGAGCAAGTGACTATTAGCCCAGCTCCCACAGCCTCGTGGCCTGCCAGCCAGCAGCCACCAACCGAAAGCCCCCTTTCCCTCATTGGATATCATTGGGTCTAACTACCTCTGCACCCGGCCGCCCATGTGCTGCTAGGGCTGAACCAACTGTACTTACCTGACCCTGGGGGACCCCAGAGTCTATGCCCAGAACCTTAACTTCACCAGCCAAGTACTCACCTGGAAACCGGAACTCACTTACCTGCCATTGGATAACATTGACCAATTCTGACTTGAAAATTTTCTGGAACTGAAAATATTCATATAAAATCAGCCGAATTCCGAAGTACTCACCTGTGCGCAGAGGAGAAGCCAGTACTGTACCTTGCAGCCCAGTACTGAACCGCAAAAGTAATCCTTACCCGGTTTACTAGTAATCTGTATTTTTTCCATAGGAACCCATTGTCGGCTTTTCTATGAAATTTCGTCTGTGTCTACTTTTGAAAACTTGAAATATTCTTTAAAAATCATACGAAATACTGAAACGCAATTACCTACCTGTTTTAAGTCAAGACCCCAGTGCTGGCCCTATGAGCCCAGTACTGGATTACAAAAGTAACACGATCATACCTGAATTTTCTCCCATTGAATAACATTGCCAGATTTTCATTGAAAAGTTTCTAAGTGTGAACTTTTAACTTTAAATTCATGAAAATTCACTACAGTAACGAAAACCTTTTTGCTAACCTGGTTTCAGCTTAGAACCCAGGACAATCTAGTATCTAGTCCTGGAACTACTAAAGTATTCTGCACTGTAATCAACTGTACTTTTATTAAAACAATCCATTGAGCTCAATGCTAAAGTGTGTCTAGACTTGAGTTGCCTTCAGGAACCCTCATACCTATTGTGTTTACAAACTTTGTTTCCTTGCAAAGTAATTACATGAGAACACTCATATCTAGCAAAGTATATTTTTATGACTATTGGTTCTAAAAATAAAACCACTCTATCTTTTGATATAAAAACAATTGGCCTGGAGTTCAGTCTTTGAGTGTGTGAAATCCTTTGCTGACTGAGTGTGTACAACAATGCTTTGCACGGCCCTCTGGTACTGCCTTACTGCTCGACCAGGCTACCCCTTTTGAGAGTAAGGTCAGTCCTGACTTTAACCTCTTTTATACCTTTGGGGTTTGTGGACTCTATACGCACTGTACTTCATTACAGTCCAATATATATAGAGCAACTTTCTCACAATTGTCCACCCGGAATTCTTTAGTGCAGTCACGGTAGATCGACAGAGCACGTTTTGGGTCCAGACAGAGGAGTCTTTCCTCTTTGGAAGAGTGCGGAGTAGGGAATAAGGTGAGCAATGTGATGGTCTGACCTATGCGGAAAGAGGTAACCACTTTGGGCAGAAAAGAGGGCCTAGTGCGAAGGACCACTTTGTACGGATGAACAATAATAAAAGTAGGCTTGGAAGAGAGAGACTGAAGCTCACTCACCCTGCGAGCAGAGGTGATGGCAAGCAAGAAAGCAGTCTTTAAAGAAAGAAAACGAAGAGGATAATTATGTAGTGGCTCAAAGTAGGCACACATAAGATATGCAAGTACAAGATTCAAGTCCCACTGGGGCATTACGAAAGGAGAAGAAGGAAAGAGATGAGTAATGGCCTTCAAGAATCTGTTTACAATAGGGGACTTGAAAAGAGAAGTCTGATCAGGAACTCGAAGAAAGGTCGAAATGGCGGAAAGATAGCCTTTAAGGGGTGCCCAGAACAGAACCCTAATGGGTCAAAGAGAGAATGAAGATGAGAACCTCTGAAAGAGGAGCAGAAAAGGAATCAACAGCCTTTGCTGTACACCATGCCACAAAATTGTTCCATCTACAGGCGTATACTGTTTTGGTGCAGGGACGCCTGGCTGCCAAGATAAAGTTACAGGCTTTGGGAGGAAAGTCAAAAGCTGTCAACTGTTGCCGCTCAATCTCCACGCAAGGAGGTGGAGGCTGGACAGGTTCGGGTGGAGGACCGTCCCCTGCTACTGCAACAGAAGATCCCCCCGAAGGGGCAGTCTGATCGGAGGATCGATGGGAATGTGCAAGACCTCGGGATATCAGGCTCTTCGTGCCCAGTCCGGAGCCACAAGAATGACTTGGGCACGGTCGCGCTTGATCTTTTTCACCACTCTGGGCAGAAGTGGTATAGGCGGAAAGGCATATAGAAGACCGCAACTCCACTCGCGATGAAAAGCGTCACCTAGCGAGTGCCGCCTTGGAAATTCCAACGCGCAGATTTGCTGACATTGAACGTTCTCTTCGGTGGCGAACAGATCTAACCTAGGCTCTCCCCACTGCTGAAAGAGCCCTTGCACCACCTCCGAGTGAAGACGCCATTCGTGATCCATCATGCACCGGCTGTTGAGTTCGTCTGCCCTGGCTTTCAGAGAACCTGCCAGGTGTTGAACCACCAGGGACATGCTCTGAAGTTCCAGTCACTTCCAGAGACGAAGTGCCTCCTGACATAGGGTCCACGACCCCACCCCACCCTGTTTGTTGCAGTACCACATGGCGGTGGTGATGTCCGTGAACACCTGCACTACTCTTCCTTTGACAGAAGGAAGGAATGACTTCAGTGCAAGACAAATCGCTCTGAAGGTTGATGTGGAGCCCAGACTCCGCTGGAGACCAGAGGCCTCTGATCTCCGTCTCCCCCCCCATGTGGCCACCCCACCCTAGTAGTGATGCATTTGTCACCACTGCGAACTATGGTTGGAGAAGGGAGAGGGACCTGCTGTTGACCCAATCATGGTTCATTAGCCACCACTGCAATTGGTGTGCAGTGTCCTCCGAGATCTGGACACAATCAGAAAGATTACCCTGATGCTGTGCCAACTGGAACTTCAGGTCCCACTGCAGAGCCCGCATATGCCACCTGGCATAGTCTACCAGCAAGATGCAGGAGGCCATGAGACCCAGTAGCCTCTGGGTCATTTTTACCGAAACATGGGATAGTGGCTGAAAAATCGGAATCAGAGTCCGAATAACCCAGACTCGCTGCTCGGGAGGATAAGCCCGAAACTGTGCTGTGTCCAGGACCGCTCCGATGAAAAGGATCTTCTGAGATGTTGGTATGTTGCAGGAGGTCCGCCGTAGTCTGCAGGTGGGAGACGACAGCCTGGGGCGAGCCCGCCTTCAACAACCAGTTGTCGAGATTTAGGAAGACTGGAACCTCTGATCTGCGCAGATGAGCTGCGACCACCGCCATCACTTTCGTGAACACTTGAAGGGCACTGGTAAGGCTAAAGGGGAGCACAGTAAACAAAGTGCTCGTGGCCAGCTGTGAACGGTAGGTAACGCCTGTGGGCCGGCAGGACGGGGATGTGAAAATAAGCGCAATGCAATTCCAATGCTATCATCCAGTCTCCATGGTAGAGGGCTGACAAGAGCCAAAGTCAACATTTTGAATTTCTCCTTCCAGAGGAAGCAGTTGACGTTCCTGCGATCCAAGATAAGACACAGGCCTTTGTGCTTCTTGGGCACCAGAAAGTAGTGGGAGTAACAACCACGACCTTGGCCAAGAGAGCCGTAACTTCCTTGTGGAGAAGGGACAAGTGATCCTCCGACATGCAATTGAATTGAGGTGGCATGGATGGAGGGGCAGTTTCGAAGGGGAGGGAGTAGCCCTTTCGGACTATCTGCAAAACCCACCTGTCCGACGCGATGTTGAGCCAGTGGGCGAGGTGGCCACGCCACGCACTAGTGAATGGTGGCCCTGAAAGGTCGGACTAGGAGGGCTTGGAGGCTGCTGCAGAGGGGGTGCTGATGGACTGGCCCACCCGCTGGTCCCAGACCCACGATGGTGGGTCCCACGTCCATGGCCGCACAGAAGCTGGACAGCTTGCGCAGGCCTGTGGCTCTGGATGGAACATGGCAGGGCTCCCTTTCCGTAGCCACAATAGGGGTGAAAAGCAGACTGCGTGGCGCGAGCGGTAGAAGTGAGGCACAAGGACCTGGCCATAGTCCTTAAAGCGCTAGAGTGCATTGTCTGCTTTGTCACCAAACAATCGACGGCCATCAAAGGGCATGTCCAAAAGTGTAGCTTGGACAACACCCGAAAAGCCAGTGAACGTCAGCCTGGCGTAGCGTCTTAGGGCTACTGACGTGAAAATTGTCCTGCCCAGCGAGTCTGCGGTGTCCAGTCCACATCGAATGGCAAACTTTGCTGTGCGTCTCCCTTCTGCAACTGCACGGGAGAGCACAGCCCGGGCCTCCTCTGTGCACTGTGGCAGCACCTGTGCGACTGAGTCCCACACCGAATGGGCGTAACGGCCCAAGAGCCATGCAGTGTTCACCGACCATAGTACTAAGCTGGAGGAAGAAAACCTTTTCTTCCTAAGATGGTCCAGCTTCTCGGATTCCCTATCAGGTGGAGCGGTAGGGAATGCGCCCTTGGATGTTGAGGCTTGGGACCACCAAGCTCTCGGAGTAGAGAGTTGGGAGAGAAAAAAAGGGTCACCTGGGGCCGGGCACTGGCATCAGGCAATCATCCTATCCACAGGGGACCCTGTGTTGGGCTTGGACCAAGTGCCCAGAAGGATGTGCGTGAGGGCCTCATTGAACAGCAGCAGGGGCTCCGTAGAGGTAGCTGCTGGTTGAAGCACCTCAGTCAGAAGGATAGTCCTGACCGACGCCGTAGGAAGCTAAAGGTTTAAGGGTTCAGCCACCCTACACAACACCATTGAGTATGATGCACCCTCCTCCAGAGCCACGGTAGAGGGAGATAGCATGCCACACTCTGGGGAGGTGTCCAGACCACTGGCCTCACCCAACTCCTCTCTCCAGTCTGGTTCTTCTAACTGGTCTGCCAAAGGGTCCACAGAGCCCTGCCAGTCCTCCTCACCCTCCTCTGGTATGTTATGTTAAAAGCTTTTATAAAGCGTGCGTACACCAAACGGTTTCATGGCGCTAAGGAGGCGGAAAGGTGATAACAGGCAACTGAGGTTAAATGTCATAAGATTGGGCAAACAATGGAGTCTTAAGCAGTGTTCTTAACTGTGAATAGGACATAACCAATCTCATCTACACAGGGAGAGAGTTCCACAATTGTGGGGCTAAAACAGCAAATCTTGAGCCTCCATGCTTCTAACGTTTAAAAGAGGGAGTGACTAGCAGGTTTAAATGAGAGGAGCGCAGATCCCGGGAGGGAAAATATCGTTGAATCCTAGAAGGGCTTGAAGGGCTTTAAAGATAGTACATCCCAGCTTTAAAACACACCTCTTGGCCACGGGGAGCCAGTGTAGATTTTTCATAATAGGTGTCACATGCTGCCACTTTGGTTGCTGAAAGATTAGTCTGGCAGCTTGGTTCTGGACCAGCTGAAGAAGTCTCAGTTGATAGGTGGGGATGCCACAATACAAAGAGTTAGCATAATCCAGTCGGGAGATAACCAGGGCTAAAATAACCAAGGTCAAAGCTTCCCTAGACAGAATTCTACTAATCTTCCTTATTCTCCGTAGTCGGAAGAAATTTGCGGAAGCCACTGAACCAATTTGGGCATTCAATGACAGGTCGTTAGAAATCACAATGCCTAAGCTTTTACAGAGGTTGCAGGCACTGGAGAGTTGCCCAAAGAGGATGGCCAAAAGTTGGAATGCCACAAAGAGGTACTGCTCTCTCCGGATCTGCTGTGGCTGTCAGAAAAGGAAAGAACTGACGTCAGCGCGCAGGGGCGGCATCTAAGTAGATACCGCAACATCATTCCAGGGATCACAATGCCACCTACTGACGAGCAGGTTTACTGCTGAAGAAAAATTCTCTGGATCCAGTCTGACGCCTGGGAGAAATTCTAAGGTGAGGAATCCATAACTAATAGTCTCTTTCAGATAGTGCCCTTCAAGCAGTCTTAGTGGCACTGGCAAGCGCCCCCATCCTATCCCAATGCACTGAACCCTGTCTTGGAAGTGGTCACACCTCCCTGTGACTGGATACAGATTGTTCTGCCTCCCCCAGCTCGCGCTTGGCTCAGCAGCAGGAAAGCAGAATTGTGTGTCTGGCCAGCAGCAGTCCTAGCTTTTGTTCTGTTCTGGAAGACTGGTACCGGGAACACTGAGGGCCTCCCGGAGCAGCTCTACAGTGCATAGAATCATACCTCCCACACCGTTTACAGTGTGGGGGTATGATTCAAACGTATTTGATACCAAACATGACAGGGCTTGTTACAGCCAGTTTAGAGTTGGCCATCGCGCAATGACGCATGGCCACTCTATATGTCATTATGGCTGTTCCACTTGCAAACCCGGAAAATGGACTCCGAAGGTTGTAGGGGTGTCCAGCTCATGCAGGTGCACCCTCACACTTAGGACCCAGCACCCTGCCTTCAGGATTGAAAGGCCTGCCTCAGGGGTGACTTATAGGTTTCAAATGTAGTGACCTCAGATATAGGGAAACCTACATCTGTGGTAAGTGGTGTTGGCACCAGCTTACACAGGCTGCAATGGCAGGCCTGTATATATGTATGTATGTGTGTATTTGGTATTTGTTAGGCGCATATATCACCCGTAGGTCTCATAGCACCAGCAGATACTCAGAGAAGACAGACGCGGGGCCTGGGCCGAACTAGAAAAGCCAGGTTTTTAGAGTTTTTCGGGACCTCCGATGATTCGGCTCAAGCCTGAGGTGAAGAGGCAAAGAATTCCAGGTTTCTGGGGCTATTTTAGAAAAGTATTTGTCCCCATTCCTTGCTGTTCTGACTTTTGGAACAGTTAGGAGATGCTTAGTGGTAGAGTAGAGGGTTCTAGCCGGTCGGTAGTCAATCAGCTTATTAGCTAGGTATTTAGGCCCATAGCCGTTAAGGGTCTTGTGGACTAGACAGCATAGTTTGAATTTGATCCGTGTTTTATGGGAAGCCAGTGTAATGTCTCCAAGCTGGGCGCGGAGGGGGTGCGGGAGGGAGGTTTAGGACAAGTCTGGCCGAGGTGTTCTGCAGAACCTGAAGTTTTGTCAGAAGGTCCTAATTTATGGAGGCGAGTACTGCATTGCCGTAATCCAAATGGCTTATGATTAGTCCCTGTAATAGGGGCATGCACGAGGGAAGGGGAATCCATTTGAAGATTTTCCTGAGATTGCGCATAAGCCCGTAGCTGGTGTGCACTACATTGTTTATGTGGTCTGCCATGGAGAGTTTGTGGTCTAATGTTATCCCCAGATTCCGGGGCTGCTGACTTAGGTGGAGGGCAGGGTCCCAAGGCCGGCGGCCACCAGTCGTCTGGCAACGGTTTGTGAGCAGCACTGAAGAGCAGTATTTCTGTTTTGCCGGTGTTAGGTAATAGGTGGTTGTTAGTCATCCAGTCATTTATTGCTATCATACATTGTTGGACACAATTTGAGTAGTCTCTCAAGGGTGGCATAATACATGCTGCAACCCATGGGAGACCCTGGGGTACCGATGCCCTTGGTAGAACACGTTTCTTACCTTCAGTAACGCATTATCTGGTAGAGAGACTGTAGCTGCAGATTCCTTACCTTTGAATTTCCCAGGCGTCAGGCTGGATCCGGAAACTTTTGCTGAGCAATACCCCTTTCGCGTGACGTCGGGTGGCTCCATTTGGCTATGCGTGACGGTGTTGGTAGCATCGGTTATGACGTTGCTGTGCCTACATAGACACCACCCAGCTGCGTGGATGTCAGTACTTTTCCTATTTTCCATGCCGGAAGCACAGAGCCACGAAGTAACTGACGTAGTTTTGTGCAAAAAATAGGGCCCTGAAAAGGGGAAACAACCCCAGACCTACTACATCAGTCTGCAAAGTGGGGAGGCATGGGTGGGGCTGTAAGGAATCTGGAGTTGGATAGAGTCTCTACCAGATAATGCGTTACCAAAGGTAAGTAACTTGTTCACCTGATACAGACTTCTAGCTACAGATTCCTTACCTTTGAATCAGATACCAGAGCCATACCATCCTGACGGCAGGTTGGGGGCTCATGATCTACACTAAGAAGTCTTGCAGGACTGAACGGGCAAAGTGCCCGTTCCTGCGCACTTGACCATCAAGGTAATAATGTTTTGCGAATGTGTGCAAAGATGTCTACGTTGCCGCCTGACAGATGTCTTGGACTGGGACACCCCGAGCCAAGGCTGTAGTCGCAGCCTTTCCCCTGGTGGAGTGGGCCCTTAATCGCTCGGGAGGCTGCTTCTTCGCCAAGGCGTAACAGACTCTAATGCAGAGAACGACCCAGCGACAAATGGTCCTTTTCTGCACTGCCCTTCCCTACCTCGCTCCCACATACCCCACAAAGAGTTTATCATCCACCCGGAACTCTTTTGTGAGGTCAAGGTAGAAAAACAACACTCTTTTTGGGTCACGTCGGTGGAGACGCTCCTCTTCCTTCGAGGGATGCGGGGGAGTGAAGAGGGTGGGCAAAGTGATGAACTGACCCATATGGAATGGGGTTACAGCCTATGGCAAAAAAAGATTCCATGGTGCGAAGCACCACCTTGTCCGGAAAGGACATAAGATCAGGAGGTAAGCTGGATAATGCCTGCCATTCACTCACCCTACGGGCCGATGTAATCGCCACCAAGAATGCTGTTTTAATGGTCAACAGCCAGAGAGGACAATTATGCAAAGGCTCAACGGAGCACACATCAGGTAAGTGAGGACCAAATTAGGGTCCCACAGGTCTCCCACTACACCTCAGATGCATGACCAATCTACTGGCCTTCAGGAAGGCATTAAAAACATGGCTTTTTATTAATTAAGTCTTATTTACAATCCCACCACTTTAGTGCCCTGCAGGACTTAACACTGCGCCAGGACACCTTCGGGTAACAGTATCTATAAATATCACAAATAAATAAATAAAGGGTGTGCATGGAAACAAGTGAGCTAGCCCTTTTAGAAATCTATTTACAATAGGAGACTTGAAGAGAGAAGGCTGGTCTGCCAGCCGCGAAAAGGCAGACAGAGCAGAAAGGTAACCATCTGAGTGTTCCCAAGCCTTGTTAGAACGAATAAAAGGACCATGGAAAGAGTAGCAGAAAGAGGATCAATAGACCTTTTGTACAGTATAAAACAAATTTCTGCCAACGGCAGGCGTATACCGTCTTAGTGGAGGGACGCCTGGCTGCCAAAATAACATTACAGACTTAGGGAGGAAGGTCAAAAGCTATCAACTGTCGCCGCTCAATCATCACGCATGGCGGCAGGGAGTTGACCGGTTTGGGTGGAGAACCCTCCCCAGCTGCTGCGACAGAAGATCGCCCCGAAGGGGCAGCCTGATCGGAGGATCAACACTCAGAATCTCTGGATACCAGACTCTCCTTGTCCAGTCCGGTGCCACAAGAATGACTTGGTCCAGGTCGCTCCTGATCTTCTTCAGAACCCTGGACAGGAGTGGTATGGGCGGAGAGGCTTACAACAGGCCTGAGCTCCACTCGCGACTAACCGCGTCGCCGAGCGATAGCCGTCTTGGAAACTCCAGCGTGCAGTACTGCAGACATTGCGCATTCTTTTCGGAGGTGAACAAATCTAACCAAGGCTCTCCCCACTGCTGAAAGAGACCTTGTGTCACATCGGAGTGGAGACGCCATTCGTGATCCTAAAGGCATCGACGGCTGAGATCGTCCGCCCTGGCGTTTAGAGTACCTGCCACGTGTTGAATAACCAGGGATATGCCCTGCTGTTCCAGCCATGTCCAGAGACGCAGGGCCTCTCGACAAAGGTCCACAATCTCACCCAGTCCAGCTTTTTGCAGTACCACATGGCGAAGGTGTTGCTCCAACAAGTTGATGTGGGGACCCATCTCCATCGGAGACCAGTGACTCCTCATCTCCACCTCTACCATGTGGCCGCCCCATCCCAGAAGTGACGCATCCGTCACAACTGTGAAATCTGGTTGGGGAAGGGAGAGAGGTCTGCAGCTGACCCAATCGTGATTCGGTAACCACCACTGCAGATCCTTCGCAGTTCCTTCCGAGATCTGAACCACGTCGATGAGATTTCTCACATGCTGTGCCCATTGGAAGTTCAAGTCCCACTGCAGTGCAGGCATACGCCACCTGGCGTGTCCTACCAACAGGATGCAGGAGGCGATGAGACCCTACAGCCTCAGAGGCAACTTCACCGAAATTCAGGATAGACGCTGAAATATCGTAATCATAACCTGAATATTCTGGACTCCTGCTCGGGAGGATAAGCCCAAAACTGTACTGTGTCCAAAACAGTTCAGATGAAAGGGAGCGTCTGAGAAGGAGTCAGGTGTGACTTTGGCACATTTATAGAGAACCCCAGTGAATGCAGGAGGTTCACTGTAGTCTGAAGGTGGGAGACGACTGCCTGGGTAGAGGATGCCTTTAACAGCCAGTCGTCGAGGTAGGGGAAGACGGACACCCCTAACCTGTGCAGATGAGCTGAAACCACCGCCATCACCTTGGTGAACACCCGAGGAGGAGCACTGGTAAGACCTAAGGAGAGCACGATAAAATGAAAGTGCTCACGGCATACCTTGAGCAACAGCTAACGCCTGTGGTCCGGCAGGATGGAATGTGAAAATATGCATCCTGCAGGTCCAACGCCACCATCCAGTGCCACCATCCAGTCTCCTTGGTCTAGGGCAGACAAGAACTGAGCCAGAGTGCCAGAGTGAGCATTTTGAATTTCCCCTTTTTGAGGAAGAGATTGACGGTCCGAAGATCCAAAATGGGCCGAAGCCCCTTGTTCTTCGGAATCAGAAAGTAGCGGGAATAACAGGCACTGCCTACTTCTGAAGCTTGTACCATTTCTATAGCTTCTTTGGCCAAAAGAGATGTAACTTCCTCTAGGAGCAACTTTAAATGTTCCTCTGCCAGCCGTTCCTGACTTGGCGGAATAGGAGGAGGAAAAGGAAAGGAAAAGAAGAGAATAGCCCTCCTGGACGATCTGGAAGACCCACTTTTCTGTTATCTATCTCCAGCGGGGGAGAGGATGACAAATTCTCCCACCCACTAGAGAAGTGTGGTCCTGCAGAATCAGCCTAGTAGTGCTTGGAGCCTGCGGCTGCTGGGGGCAGTGTGGTAGACTACTTCTAGCCTCCATTCCGAGGACGGAATGTACCGCATCCACACACAGCTTGGGTAGTCTGAACAGGACGGTGGCTAGGATAGGGCTGACACGGCTGGAAACCCCTTCTGTTGCCACGAAAGTGGCAAAAGGAAGACTGGCCCACAAGGAGTGGAGGAGAGGCCCAAGGATCTGGCCGTAGCTTGAGTCTTTGAACCTGACCAGGGACGAAGCTGCCTTCTCCCCAACAAGGCAGGTTCCATCAAAGGGCATGCCCATCAAATTGGCTTGGCGATCCCCAGAGAAGGTAGTTGTACGAAGCCAGGCGTGGTGCGTCAAGGTCACCGTTGTTGAAATCGACATGCCTAGCGAATCGGTCTAATCCACACCATATGGTGAATTTTGCTGCATCTCTCCCGTCCTTGACAGCGTGGGAGAGCACAGCCCGGGCCTCTTCCGCGACTTGTGGTAGCTCCTGCGCAACCGTCTTCCAAAGAGAGTGGGAGAAACAGTCCAATAAGCACGCAATATTCACCGACCGCAATGCCAGACTGGAGGAAGAAAACATCTTCCCAAATGAGTCCAATCTCTTGAATTCCCTATCCGGAGAGTCGGAAGGGAGTGCGCCTTGGGACGTAGAGGCCTGCGCCACTAAACTTTCTGGGGTGGGGTGTTGGTTGAGGAACTTTGGGTTGCCTGGAGCTGGGCGATGGCGGCGTGCAATTGTCCTGTTCAAAGCTAGGCTTTGACCATGTTCCTAGAGTGACATCTGTAAGTTCCTAATTAAAGGGCAATAGGGGTTCAGAAGTGGAAGCCCCAGGCTGAAGCACTTCGGTCAGGAGATTAGTCCTGACCTACACTGAGGGCAGCTCCAGTCCTAGGACCTCAGCTGCCCTCTTAACCACCAAGGCATAGGACGCCCCCTCCTCCGTAGCCACTGTAGGCATAGAGAGCATGCCAGTTTCTGGGGAAGTACCCACTGGTTTCCCCAAGTTCCCCATACCAGTCCATTGTCACCTCAGAGACATCCTGGTTCTCAAGAGGGTTTCTAGACTCCTCCCATTCCTCTCCTGAGCCCAGCATGTCCAGAAAGTACTCAGGCGACAACATAGAACCCCTGGGTTCTGTCGACGTCTGAATCAGCGCCACTCGACGCTGTTCCTGCTCCGTATCGTTGGGGATGAGGATGGGGTTTGTGCCTCTGACTGGCATCGGTGATGTTGTAGGCACTGACTTCGGATTCGACGCCAGGGAAAGTTGTGTTGGCACGACCGGCGTCGATACGGATCCAGAATCGAATCCCTGAGGCCCCACTGGCACTGTGGCCGGAACCGACGGCGTCAAACCAAAAGATCATGTGAGCTGGAAGTTGCTTGACTTTGAATATCGTCTGAAGAGGGTTACTTTAAGAAGCTTTACCATATTGCTTACACTTGTTTATCATAACGATCTTTCGGTTCAACGATCCCAAGGCATATGACTTTTCTGCTTTTTTTCGACTAATGAATCTTATCGGAATAACTTCGCACCTTTGGTCATCTTCATACTAGAGAAGAAAAGGACGTTTTTTGCTGATTTACAATTATCACTACAAGCCTGGAGAAAGTCCTCTATCGACGAAACACGTGTCGGCTGTTTGTTTGCTATACCGACTTGTCAACATTTTAGAGATCAAGATTACTGTATACTCATTGTAATTTCCCTTGTTTTGTCTGGAATTAAATACATCACTGACTAATGAAAGCCAGTTAAGACTTTTTTGTGCTGTGCTTGTCTAAAATTGTAACATTTGTACTATCTCCTACCCAGAGATAAAAACACAATACACATATACTTACGAAATAGAGCACGTAAGTAGTACAAAAACACAGTGGTCTCCAGGGGAGACCACACCATATACTAAAATAGTGTAATGAGGACCACAACTCAAGTCAAGAATGGACCCAGAAGATGTAGAAGAGCTGGGGACCCAAGGAACCACCCAAGGTGAGCATCTAGAAACCCCATGGATGTTGTGTGCAGAGTGGGAACACAAGCGCATGCTCAATGTTAGTCAATAGGTAAGTCGTGGTTGCAATTTTAAATAAGGAGGACCCTTGCGAGCGTACTCTGAAGAAACCCAGTGGAAGATGGAAGGTTGGAGAGTCACCTCACCTGTGGATACCCCATAACCAGGATCCCTACACCAAGGAAGCCGGGTGCATAGGTGTAAAGTGACATCGGAAACCGCCGCACACCAGAATGGAGGACTTCAGGAAAGATGCCAATGGAGAAGACGACGAAGGAGTCTGGTGGAACCCAAAGGTGGGTTCAAGATGAGAAGTACCTGCAAGCAGAGAGGGCAGAGTCTATGCCACTTACGAGTGACTAGAAGGATCAGAAGACGAATGCCCACCGATGTATGAGATGCAGGTGAGGCAATAAGCTTTAGCAATGGCAAATCGACATGGTGCACAGGAGTGCTGTTCCAGCGCTTCAGAGGAGGCATACTGGCCTCAAACTCAGTATGAAGACAGTGTAGGCCTCAAGGAAATTGCAGAACCACCACCTGTGTTGGGGAGCTTTTTGGAGTCTGTGGGAGCCCAGGATCAGCAGACCGGTCAGGTGTGGTGCGTTGCCTGCAGATGCAGGGGAGGGACTCCTCCACTCCAAGGGAGATTCCTTCGGGTGTCATGGATGTCCACAGGCCTAGTGCAGAACCGGTATGGAGCAGGAGCGCAGATGTTGCAGAAGACCAGAAGGACGATGAGACCAGGAGCAGCACAAATCTTGCCCCATACAGTCTTGCTTCCCAAAGCGAAGTCCAGATGGAGTTGAAGTGGTGTGTGATCTGAATCTTGTCCCATGACGATTCTAGGGACCCACCCACAGGTAAGCCCTTAAGTATCCTTAAGAGTTGGGACAATTCAGGGGTCCCTCCCAGAGGGGCTGGACAGTGGGGAGGATACTCTCATGTCCCTTTTTCCAGTTTCGCAATAGAGCAGGAGCCAATGGCCCCCTGAACAGGTTTAAACTAGGGTATGCAAGGAGGGCATTTAATGTGCCATACAAGCAGTCTTAGTGGTGCTGGCAAGTGCCCCCACCCTGTCCTAATACACTAAACCCTGTCTGGGTGGTGGTCACTCCTCCCTGTGATAGGATAACTTTTGTTCTGTCTTCCCCTGCTCGAGCTTGGTTCAGCAGCAGAAGGGCAGAATCTTGTCTCTGGCCGGCAGAAGCCCTAGCTTGCTGTCGGGTTCAGGAAAACTGGTACTGGGAGCACTGAGAGCCTGCCGGAGGAGCTATACAGTGTATGGAATTATACCTCCTACACCATTTACGGTGTGGAGGTATGCTACCAACATGTTTGATACCAAACATCACAGGGTTTGTTACAGCCAGGTTAGAGATAGTCATCATGTAATGACTATGGTCCCTCTATAATATGTTATAATGGCTGATGCACTTACAACCTGGGAGAATGGACTACGAAGTTTGTAGGGGTGCCCCGCTCATGCAGGGGCGCTCTCACACTTAGGAACCATCACCCTGCCTTCAGGATTGAAAGGCCTGCCTTAGTGGTGACTAAGTTTTAGATGTAGTGACCTCAGATATAAGGAAGCCTATATCTGTCCTAAGAGGTGCTAGCACCATCTTACACAGTGTGCAATGGCAGGCCTGGTGTCTTCATTTGAATGTTTTTTTGTGTGTATTTTTTTTTTTTTTTTAGAGTTTCACATAGCGCAAACTTGACCTGGTATCAGAGTGCTTTACATAGCAGCAGTTGCGTTACATGAGGACACATTAATTTTTGTTAGGCACAGGGAGATGAAGTGATTTGCCTAGAATCACAAGATGTTCAGCGTCATTGCCGAGACTCAAACCCAGTTTGCCAGATTCGAGGTCGACCACCCTAGCCATTAGGCCAACTCCTCTCCTCAACTCCTCTCTCTCATGGTCTCTCATGGGGTATACTAGGGTATTACACGGGTACACTAGAAGCCAATCTGGAGGGTAACTAGGTACCCAACATGTCCAATTTAGGGAAGAAGCACAGAGATTGGTGTCCTGATTAGAAGGATCCCAGTCAGACAAGTCAGTAAAACATAATGACCCCAGCAAAAAGTGGGGGGTGACCATGAAAGCAGATCCTACTTTCCTACAGTAAGTCTCAGCAGCCCTCTTCATTGTTGTAGAGGGATAGCTATCTACCCCCCCCCCAACCACCAACCCCTCACCTCTTGACTCAGCATTGAGATCCTACAATGTCACCTCAAACTGGTTCTGGTTGTTGACCCCTGTTGTGTCCTTGACCACCTAGAGTTCGAAGAACTCCTCCTGGTCCTCTTCATGAGGTCCTGGGGTTGTTGAGGCCTCCTGTCCCCATTGGCCGTCTTCGGCGGCCAAGAAAGATCTTGTATATTTGCAGAATTCCCTCAAGGAGTTGCCAAACTCCCTTTTCCTTAGTAGTACGACGGTCATAATTCTTTTGCTCGACTTAGAGTGCTTTTTGTCCGGCGTCGAGCTTCGGTCTCTGTCGTCTCTGAGGCCGCACTCTTCTCTTTCGCTCACTCCCAAGCCGATGGTTGAATTAAGATTTTCACCGGTGAATTGCCCCATCAGTAGCCTCTGGTCAGGAATCCGTGTGGCTCTATTTGTTTTGCTGACATTTGGTCGACGAATATTTTGAAGCAGAGTTCGCCTTTGAGGACTTGATATCCAAGGATTTAGCATCCGTGCCTCTTGGTGGTTTAGTTACCTTAATTTTCTTCTTTTCTGTGGCCTTCCCTTTCTTTCTTGATGCTTGCCTCTTTTTGGTGTCAGCTGCCTAGATTTAGACATCGGACTCCTCTCTTCGTGCTGTTTCGTCCTTCGCAATGTTCTCTTCCTCATCGCTAGATAAGCAGAGGTCTTCGAGAGATTCCTGTGAAAGAGGTGAGAGCCAGCAGAAGAGCGACTTTCCATTCCAGTAATTTCAACTCCACTTTATGAAATGGTTCGAACGGTCATTTCATGAGTTGTGCAAGGTCCACTTTGAGATTCCATTCCAGAGGAGGTGCTTGCACCAGAGAAAAAGTGCGGAAAAGTCCCTTCATAAATTGCTTGACCAGGCTTGAGGCACAAAGAGAAGTGGGCGCTGGAAGTTCTTCTATAACTAAACAGGAAGGCTAGATGCACTTTAACTGAGGCGACACCTAATTCAGATTTTGCCAAGGAGAGGAACTATGGTAAAATATGTTGCAGGGATGCTTGAAATGGATGCAGGCAATTTTGTTGTCACCAAAAACAGAACCTTTTCAATTTCAGCTTGTATATTTTCTGATCTA
Source organism: Lissotriton helveticus (assembly GCF_964261635.1). Classification (NCBI taxonomy): domain Eukaryota; kingdom Metazoa; phylum Chordata; class Amphibia; order Caudata; family Salamandridae; genus Lissotriton; species Lissotriton helveticus. Next base: position 358,516,263 of record NC_136061.1, read on the forward strand.
TATTTCAAGAGCTCAGGAGCCAGGCAAGCAAAAGCAGAGACTCCGGATTCGGATTGCCCACCTGTCCATTGCCTCCGGTCAGATGAGAGGGGGACATCTGCAGATGTACGGGTCTGGCTTCTGAAAGATGCAGAAGTTCCCGGAACCAGTGTTGCCTGGGCCACCTGGGCGCAATGAGTATTAGGCGGAAACTCTCCAGCTTAATTTAGGTCAACACTCTGGGGATCAATGAGATGAGGGGGAGGCATATATCCCTGACCATCGCATCAAAAGGACATTGCCCTGAGACCCCAGGAGGGGAGACCTGCTGGCATAGGACTGGCATTTGGCATTGTCTGTGGCAAACGGTTCCCGCGTTGTTTTCTTCTGCAAATACTCCTTCCAGTTGGGATTGGTTGAGCTCCCATTCGTTGCAATGGTCTGTAGCTCTGCTGAGAGGATCCTCTAGCGTGTTGTGGAAGCCTTGAACATGCTCGGCCCGAGAGAGAGCCCATGCTTTGTTGTCCAGTTCCATAGTTCTTGTGCTTCCTGTGAAAGCGTGAGAGATTTAGTTCACCCTTGTTTTTTATGTAGAACACACTGGTCTGTATGGACCAGTACGGAGGCACATGCTATTCTTGGTAGGAAGGCCTGTAAAGAGAGGAATATAGCATTTAACTTCAGGCAGTTGATATGACTTTGCTTTTGAGAATTGGACCATTTGTCTTGGATTTGGACGTTCTGCAAGTGACCACCCCAGCCTTCCGTTGTCAGGATGTACTCTGGAATGTCTTGCAGGAAAGTGAGGCCCTTCGAAAGATTTGGTCCATGATACAACCATTGCATTGCTGTTTTCATGGCTGGGGTTATTTGAATGGTATCTTCAAAGGATCCCAACGTTTGCAGCCATTGTTTCTGAAGCTCTTCCTACAGAGGCCTCATCTTGAGCCTGGCTAAGGGTACTAGGTCAAATGCTGATGAGCACATTCTTAGGAGCGACTTGTACCTTCTCACTGAATTGACTTTTTTCTTGAGACGGTCACAGCCAGCTGATGTAGACGTGCCTGTCGCTTGTTCAATAAGAAGGCGTTGCATTGGATCGTATCCAACCTGGCTCCCAGAAGTGGTGTTATCTGACTGGGAAGAAATTAAGACTGTTTGTTGTTCACTGTCAGCCCTAGTTTGTTGAATAGCTGGAGACAAGTACTAGTGGTGCTGGCCGCTTGATTTGCTGTTGGTGCCTTCAGTAGACAGTCGTCCAAGTAGGGGAATACTTGGTGACCTTGAGAGTGTATGGCTGCGACCACTGGTGTGAGGTATTTTGTAAATATTCTAGGTGCTGACTTGAGACTGAAAGGGAGAACCTTGAATTGGTAGTGGGTGCAAGCTACCGTAAACCTGAGGAATTTTCGGTGTTTACGATGGAAAGGGTTGTGGAAATATGCATATTCCAGATCGAGTGAGGTCAAAGTCTCCTTTGTTGAGGCGACGCGGGTTCTCAGCTAAAGTTACCATCCTGAAAGTTTGTTTTCTCGGGTACTTGTTGAGCTTTCTGAGATCCAGTATTGGTCTCCTCTCCCCTGATTTCTTCCTTGTTAATAACAAGAATTTACAATGCAATAGGTCTCACATTTACACGTGTTTGAGCTATTAGCATTGGAAATTACAATGCCTTTTAATTATTTTTAGGTTTTTAAAACAAATAAAAGGCATTGTCATTTACAATGCCAATAGGTTAAACTTGTGTAAATGTTAGACCTATTGCATTGCAAATGAATGTTTTTTTTTTACGTCGAAGGTTGCCTGGGGCCCTTTGTCGAGAGAGGAGGGCGGAGTTATTGTGTGGAAGTGGTTTGCTCTGGGATGTCAGTAATAAAAATAATCAAACGTGCACCATCAGTCATAAACCCTGTATACATAGATACTTGCATCAATAATCCCTAATAAAATTATACTTATTGCAAATGATACCCAGAATCCATTCAAGGCAGTACATATTTCAGAGAGGTGCATGTATTTGCCTCATTTCCTAAATTCGGGTCAGATTTACACTCTCATTGTAAGTCCCAAATGGGCCCGTAATGTTTTACCTGGGAGGCCGCCCTGTTCCCTTTCAGAGGCCCTGCAGAATCATCGACATCAATGTAGCTTTCTGGCAAAAACAACATAACCTGTCAAAACTGTGTTGACCCTGATCATTAAAATCCATGGCATCTAAATCAAGGTGATGCCTGAAGCTGTCATTGGAGGTGTGCGCATAACACTGATTTGAAAAACCATCAACTGCCAATAGACATCCAAAATCAATGAAGACCTGTTATGTGATCCTCTGTTTACGCATTACGTTTTCACAACATGTCCACTGTACCAACATAGCCCACATGAGATCAGCCACCATTCCTCCATATTGTTAAGATTTAGTTGTGTCAAGAAAATCACGTCACTGAAATGGCCTTTTACCTGAATGCCTCCTATTTCAACCACTCGACCATGGTCGTCGCAATGGAATTTATGAGATGCGCCCTTCCAAATATCGTAGGACACTGCTGCTTCCGGGAGCCTCCTGGGACTCGAATATATAACTTCTCTCGAAATGCAGGTTGGGCTGAAGCAGCAGTTTTTTGTTTTAAATAAAGTATTTGCTTGGTCTCATGCCTTGCTGACAAAACGTCTTCGAAAGAACTTTAACCTTATGCATTTGAAGTTGGATGCAAAGCTCCCATTGACCTCGCAATCAATAATGGTGCCCGTTAGTCTTCAAACTCCTTACAGTGGCATCCCTTCAGCGCACTGGGCAGAAGGCTTCCTTTCGCCCCACATGCCTGTCGCTGCCTGACCTACATTGTGAACAGGTGCGGATCGCCACTAATCCACAGCAAACAACCCATAAAACCTCCAAGAAAGCCCCTCATGTGACAGCCAGTGTGCGCCCCCCGTTAAGCCCACGACAAAGCTAGCACCCAGTGCTTTTACCAGGTGACAGAACACGTGGAAGCTCCAAATAATCCAAATGGTTAAGTTTAAAACTGAGCGTGGCGCCGCTTCAAGCACAGCGCTCGCTTTTTAAAAAGAACTCTAACACTGAGTGCGGTGTCCTTGAAGCGGGCACTGCGCTCTGTTTTGAAGTAAAAATAAAAACAGCGCTGTGTCCCTGAAGTGGACGCTGTGCTCAACACAAATGTAGAATATAAATAAAGTGAGCGCGGAGTATGCGGAACAGACAGCACAGACTGAGGGCTCTCAGTCAACACTAACAGGTACAGCACAGATACCACCAGCGCCAGCTCACCTCAGGGTGCGCTCACAAGCTGCAGCAGCAATGCAGGTTTCACACATAAATACAGGAGCAGTATAAGATTCGTGACACATAAAACAGATACAGCCTGCTCAGTAGTACACGCCGCATGCCACAGGCCATGAAATATAGACAGCCTCGTAAACTAGCTTCTCACACGCAGAAGAAGCTGTCGCTATTGCGCGAATAAAGAAAAAAAATATCTCACCCACCAATTAAAGGAGACCATGTCACGCTGCAAGCAAATGATCCATTCCGGATGGGCAGTCTGAGAAGGAGACAGGGCGGTAACAAAAAAGCCTTGTTTTCAATCGGAGGCCAGCGTTTAGCATAAATGATGACGCCAGCCAATGGGAATGATGAGCGGGGCTTCAAGTCCTCTTCTGAAATCTTATCGATAACAATAAGCATTGCAGAGCGAGGAGCGCATGCGCACTCACGTGCTAGGTCTGCGAGACCTAAAAAATGGGAGTAGAAACCCTGACCCATTTGTAGAGTTGGAACTTCCTCAATTGCACCTTTTGAGAGCACGATCTTTACTTCCTTGTGCAATAAGTGAAAATGAGGGGGAGGGGTTCCCTTGGGTGGAGTAGTTGTAGGTTTGTTTGTGAACTCCAGAGTATGACAAAAGGCAATTAGATCCAATACCCAATGGTCAGATCTTATGTTAACCCATTGCTGATAGAAATTGCAAATCCTCGCACCCACAGGAAGGGTAAAGGGAGGGAAGCAGGTACCCGGTGTTGATCAGTATTTTCTTCCATTGTCTTGTCCTTGGGATGGTGTTCTCTTGCGGCCATCTTAACGAGAGCAACCAGCCATAGAAGACGGACGGTAGGTGGAAGGATGATAGGTCTGCCTGGATTACGCCGGATATTGCTGGTATTGCTGTGCCCTCTGAAAACTGTCTCTGTAAGTGGAAAACCCATGTACTTTTGCTCCTCTGAAAGGCATCTTTCTATACAGGGGAGGGGGTGCCTAATGACTTTGCCGTGTCAGTTTTTATGGAGAGCAACACCAGATCAATGTGCTTGCAGAATAAGGGGTCTCCGTCGAACGCAATATGTTGTCGCCAACATGTCGTCCTCGGCTGATTCATCGTCGACAGGCTCGACGGCAGGATGGTCGCCGGCAGGGTGCTTGTCAACGACGCCTTCTTCATCAATGAAGTCTTCGACAGCGAGATGGATGTAGATGGGAGAGATGTCAACAATCCGATTCTCGTAGTCAGTACGGGCCTTGAAATGACTGCTGCTGTTCCTCCCGTCGATGGAGCTGACAACGTGACTGTAATTCTTGTCGACAATCTAGGAGTTGTCGTTGTCAATGATGATTATTTTCTGTCCTTGGGCCTCGCAGAATCTGTGGAGGAGGCTCTATTATGTTCTTTCTCCTTTCTCACAGAAGTGGTTGGAATAGATGTCGCAGGCTCTGAGGAGACTTTATGGTGCATCTCGGTTTTAGAGCTCTTACTCTTCTGAGAGGGTTTGAAGTGTTTCCTGCGCTCTCCAGATGTGTCATTCTGGAATCTGGTTCCCTTGTGAGGCCTGGATAAGAAAACAAGTTACTTACCTGTAACTTTGGTTCCCCAGTATTGGTAACTTTCATAGATTCCCATAGCTTGTATCATTCCCCGTCGTCAGAATGGGAGTCGCGGTAACAAAATAACATAGCAGTAGGTACAAAAGAGAAAGAAAAAAGGCCTAGGCCTCATTTCCTTTTGTAGCATATCCACCTCTTTTTGCAAAAGAGACCAAAACTAAGCATCAGCCAATCAGAAGAGCCTCACCGCCTAGAACCCTTCTGAGAGAACCTCAGATTTTCGTAGACGTTGTGTAACAGTAACCATATCTGCTGAAGGCTGAGCTTTCCCAGGGGAGGAGGGTGGGCGCATGGGAATCTATGAAAGTTACCAACACTGGGGAACCAAAGTTACATGTAAGTAACTTGTTTTCTTGCCCCAGTATTGGAACTTTCATAGATTCCCATAGCTTGTATCAGAGTAGCTAGCAGTAAGTAATAAAACACATTTTGTGACATAAATATTGAAATACCTCAGTATTCATATTGTCATAAGAAACAAATAAATACCTCCATATACATGGAGACAGTAATCAGTACAATCATTATATACAAAATGTGTAAAATAGGAAGGAGGGAAAGCTCACCGCTCAATGGAAGAGGTTCCTCAGGACTGCCTGGCCCACAGCCGTGTCATCCTGTGCCAAGGATTCCAGGCAGTAATGCTTTGTGAAGGTGCGCATGCTGCTCCAAGTCGCAGCTCTGCAAATGTATTTGATCTGCACTCCCGCAAAGAGAGCCGTAGAGGATGCCACGGATCTTGTGGAGTGGGCTCTAATCCTGCCTTGTAGAGGTTTGCCCGCTGCAGAGTGACAGTGTAGAATGGCACTGGAGACCCATCTAGCAATACCCTGCTTTGACAGGGAGAGGCCCTTGCAAGGAGCATTAATGCGATGAATAATTGAGAAGATTTACGAAATCCCTTGGTGCGATCCAGATAAAATTTCAAGCACATCCAGAGAGTGTAGTGACCTTTCCGCTGGCGTGGAAGGATGAGGAAAGAAAGATTTGAGAATATCTGGTTCATTGAGATGAAAGTCTGAAGGTACTTTTGGTATGAACCTTGGATTAGTCCTTAGAATTGCAGTATTCCTTTTAAACTGGAGAAAAGGTTCCTGTATTGAGAGCCTGCAATTCCCCAATGCGTCTTGCCGATGTGAGAGCAAGAAGAAGTGCCAGTTTGCACGAAAGAAATTTCATGTCTGCCTGATGAATCGGTTCAAAGGGATGTCAGTTGTGTGAGAACCTAATTCAAATGCCATGTGGGAGGCGGAGGTCTCACCTGGGGAAAGACTCGAAATAAGCCTTTGAGAAATTGCTTGACAATCCTGGATGACCAGAGAGAAGGTCCAGATGCAGTGCGCCTGTATCGAGAAATTGCTGCCAAGTGAACTTTCATGGACGAGTGAGCCAATCCTGCCTTAGCCAAGGACAGGAGATAAGGAAGAAGCTGATGAGGCTGAGAAGAGAAAGGGTCCACACCGTTCCTCCGGCACCAAATGCAAAATCTCTTCCATTTCAACCAGTAAGTTTTGTTAGTGGAAGGGGCTCTAGCTTGAGACAGAACCTCCATTATCTCATCCGAAAGGTGAAGGTTTAGGTACTCTCACTGCTCAGGAGACATGCTGCCAGGTGTAAGGAACGAGGATCCGGATGCCAAATCTGAACTTGAGACATCGCGAGAAGATCTGGAATCACCCGCAAAGGAAATGGAGGGGCCAAAGAAAAGAGGTGCAGCTCCGTGAACCAGAACTGCCTCGGCCAAGCGGGAGCTATTAGGATCATCTTGCATGGTTCCCCCTTGATCTTCTTGAGTAGCCTTGGGATCACAGAAATGGGGGGAAAGGCGTACACAAATGCTCTTGACCATGCAATCGAAAAGCGCATTCCCCAACGACCCTCGATGGTGTACCCTGCTTGCGTAAGACTGGCATTTTCTGTTCATCGGGGTGGCAAAGAGATCTATTGAGGGTTTGCCCCACCGATGAAAAATCTCCTCCAAAATCGTCTAGTTCAGTTCCCATTTGTGGCTGACTGACGACAGCCTGCTGAGTCTGTCCGCCTTTTCGTTTAGCACTCCTGGTAGGTGTTCTGCTTGCAGTGATATTCTGTGTTGGATCGCCCACTTCCAAATCTTCTGGGTTTCCTGAGATAACAGAAGAGATCTGGTACCCCCTTCCTTGTTTATGTAGTGCATGGCTGTAGTGTTGTCCGTGCGGACGAGAAACCGCCGACCCTTGCAGTCGTGGAAGAAACGCCTGGAGCGCCAGCCGGATTGCCCCGAGTTCCAGGAGGTTGATGTGAAAATGACGGTGCTAGGACAACCAATGCCCGCTGACATGAAGATCCTGAAGCACTGCACCCCAGCCCTCCAGTGAAGCATCCGTCGTTACCACTTATGGAGCTGGATTGCTTACGAAGGATAGACCTTGGAATAGGTTTTCTTTATTCGTCCACCACAAGGCTGCCCTTTTCATTGCCACAGTAATCATCACCTTGTCATCGAATGAGCCGTGAGCTTGTCGCCATTGCTTGTCTAGTTTTTCCTTAAGAGATCGCATCCGCAATCTGCAGTGAGGAATGAGAGGAATGCAGGAGGAAATCACTCCTAGAAGGGATTTGTAACAGCGTACTGAAAGACACTTTCTTCTTCTTAAGAAAAGCACCATGGATTTCAGTTTTTCCTGCCTTTCGAGGGAGGGAAAGGCCTTGTTGAGAGTCGAGTCCAAGATTTCTCCCAGGAAATGTGCCGTCCTGGACGGGAAGAGAGATGACTTCTCTCTGTTGAGAGTAAGATCCAAGTTCCTGAATAGGTTTGTACATGCCTTGACTGTTTCTTCCGCAGCCCACCTGGATGGGGCCTTCAGCACCTAGTCGTCCAGGTATGGGAAGACTTGAAAATGCTGTTTTCGTAGAAAAGCTGCCACCGGTGCCAGCACCTTGGTAAAGATCCTTGGGGCAGAGCGAAGTCTGAAGGGCAAAACCCTGAATTGAAAGTGGCTCTTGGCTACTGTGAATCGAAGAAACCTTCTGTGTGCCGGGTGAATGGGTATGTGAAAATACGCATCTTCGAGATCGAGAGTGGCAATGAAATCCCCTGGATGTAGGAGACGTAAGAGATCATGGAGTGAAAACATCCGAAAGGATTGAGAAATGAGATAGGTGTTTAGCTCCCTGAGATCTAAAATAGGGCGCCATTTCTCCAGCGTCTTCTTCCCCAGGAAGAATCTGGAATAGAATCCTTCCCCTCTTTGAGATAAGGGAACCAGCTCTATAGCTCCTTTGAGGAGCATCTGATGAACTTCGAGCTGTAAGAGACGCAGATGTTTTGAAGGAATGGCAGCAGGGGGCTTGGAAGGTGGTATTTGAGTAAACTCCAAAGTATGGCCCTTTTGAATGATGTTGCATCCTTGGCGACGAAGAACCGCTGCGCCAGCTAGCTGAACAAAAAGCCGTAGTGGCAATATCCATGGTACAATCTATCACCTCTGCCGCTGTTGTTTCCCCTTCCTGCAGAATCTTCTTGGCCTCCTCTTTGGATTCCTGAGGAAGTTGATCCAAATATGGTGAAAGATCACACCATAACTGTCGATCATACCTGCTAAGTATTGCCAATGCATTGGCCACTCGCACCAGAAGACTTGCCATAGAGGAGAATCTCTTCCCTGCGTTATCAAGTCGCCTGCCCTCTTTATCCGGAGGAGTTGTCAGGGGTGCCGATGGGTTACGGGACTTACTCTGTGCCGCCTGCGATATTACAGAGTCCGGTTTCGGATGCCCAGTTAAAGATGCCGGACCATCCTCAGGGGCCTTATATTTCTTTTCCAGGCGTGGTAAAACTGGAATTACCGTAACTGGGTTTCTCATCGCCTTGAGATCCTCTTCCCAAACATGGCTAACAATGGGTATCGATCGGGTCACCTTTCTATAGGGCTCTTTGAAATCATTGAAAAAGCACTCTGTTTGTACAGAAGGCATAGGCAGCTGGAATCTACTAGAAGCCCTCTCCATCAACTTATGAAAACCTGCAATATCTGCTGGGGGAGAATCCAATGGGTCCGGATTAGGTGACGCTGGGTCTGGGATCACGTAATCATTCCATTCCAATCCTTGATTAGGTCTGTTATCAACATCTTGATCCTCATCTGAGGAATCATCCTGAACCTCAGGGATTACCGGAGGTATACTTGGAACCGGTGTTTGTGGCTGAGAAAACACCTGGGCCAGCACTTCCGGAAAAACCACCATCGGAGCTGTGGAGGCAGGAGTAGCTTGTACTGCCGGGACAGAGGCAACAGGAGGTGGAGCCTGAGAAAATCTGGCCCCATAGTCCTGCAACATGCCATGGAGATCCGCCAAGATGGAGGAAGGAACGGACACCATCTCGTGGCCTACGCTCTCTTGACGCTGATAAGACTGCTGGTAAGAGCATTTGTGAAGAAACTCGCCTTCAGAGTCAGTCTCGTGGCATTTCACCAACAACTGAGAAGGACTATGTGCATAACCAAAAGAGTCCTGATCATCCCCATCAGAATCTTCTTCTTCCTCCAGTAACAGAGCGGGAGGCAAGGGGGTAACCCTCCTTGGAGACGTCATGTCCGGTGTTATCCTTTTTAAGGAAATAGTAAGCTTCTCAGTCGACGGTACCGTCGGCGATGGGGTCGATAGAGAAAAACTCGTCGACGAGGTTGTAGACGGAAGATCCACCGTCGACGGGTGAATAGTCGGACGTGGACAAGACCGTCGACGCTCCCGCCATCGTCGTCGTCATGGTCACCGTCGTTGAAGCTCTCGTCGACGACACTGTCGTCATCACCACCATCGACGACATCCTCGTCGTCGACGCTGTCTATGTTGACACTCTCGTCGACATCGCTGTAACTATAGTTGACGCTCCCGTCGACGCCAACTGTACCGTCGACGAGCCCGTCAACGGTATAACTTTTCCGACCTGAGATTTAGACGCCTTCGTCGAAGGAGTTTTCTGTAGTGTAGTCGCCGATTTGGAGCCTTTCTCTGACATCTCAGATGACAGTAAAGATGGCATCTTAAATGTCTTGGCAGACTCCACCACTGCTGCAGGTGTAGATGGTCCTTCCCTCTCCTTTACACCGTGGTGAGGAGATTTAGTAGGACTCCGGCTCTCAGACTCACGGGGGGTCTTTTTTGAGGCCTTAACTGGACACTCCACAGAAGGTGAAGGGGAAGCCCTACCCCTCTTAAATGACCTTCTAGATAATGTTGCAGTAGAGTCCTCACTGTCGCTTGACAGAGTTTCCTTTCTTGACTTTAATTTCTGGAGCCAAGTTAGGAGGCGACCCACACGGTCCCGGAGGGTCTTTGAACAGAAGGTGCTGCAGATCTTGCAGTCTGCAGCCTTATGATCTGGATACAGGCAATAAATACAGTCCTTATGCCTGTCTTCCACATATAGCCTTTTCTTGCCACAGGTGGAACAAGACTTGGAAAAGGGCTTTTCTCTCCTTGTCACACATTTCTAGAAGAAACACATAACAATCCTGAAGACAAAATGCTGAAAAAATTCTCAAATAGAGCTGAAGTGAGCAGAGATCAAAGGAGACTCCCTCAGCACAACGTGCGGTAGAAAATCTAAGGCTCTGAGGTTTTCTCAGGAGGGTTCTATGGGGTGAGGCTCTTCTGATTGGCTGATGCTTAGTTTTGGTCTCAGTTGCAAAAAGAGGTGGATATGCTACAAAAGGAAATGAGGTCTAGGTCTTTTTTCTTTCTCTTTTGTACCTACTGCTATGTTTTTTTGTTACCGAGACTCCCATTCCGAAGACGGGGAATGATACAAGCTATGGGAATCTATGAAAGTTCCAATACTGGGGCAAGCCATCACTGTCCTCCTCAGAAGACTTTTGTTGCTTAGTGGATTGGAGCCACAAAAGCAGCTTTCCCTCTCTATCCCTTAAGGTCTTAGATGAAAAAGTACAACAGATTTGCCACTGTCTTACCTCATGAGTAGGGTGGATGCAATAAATACAATCTTTGTGTGGAACGTTCACATGAGCTCTTATCCTGCCACGGGTCTTACATGGTCGGAAAAGGCCTTTTTTTACATGTTGGTGAATATCAGTTTTTAGGAGAAATTTCAAAAGTTTGAATGAAGAAAACTAAGTAGAACTCAGGAAGACTCCCTTCACACACGACGTTTGGTGAAAATCTGAGATAAACTGCCTCTGCTAAGAGAGTTCTTTAGGGTGCTAGGAGCTAATTGGCTGCATTCAACATTTGGTCCTTTTTTAAAAAGGACATAGAAAGGCTATTTGAAACTTGGCTCAGGGACATTATAGCCTATGGCATTATTTACATACTGCTTGATTATGATACAGTGGGACTCGCATATCGACGACGGGGAATCTTTCAGGCATGTGAATCTATAAGAGATACTCCAATACTGGATAAGGCCATCAGTCTCAGAAGCTTCAGAGTTGATCTCAATTAAATCCAGGACAGAGGCTGCAAGACTGGCATCAGAGCTTGTTTGTCCTGAACTCTGCTTTCGGGGAGAAAGGCACAAAACTGAACCGTATCCAGAATGGCTCTGATGAAGGGGAGCAGCTGAGGAGTCGGGTGTTCCTTCGGAAGTTGATGGTATGGTAACCTCCAAAGATGACAGAAGGTTCGCCATAGGCTGCAGGATGTTGATGACTGTTTGGGTCAAGGTAGGGGGTAGACTGGATTCGTCGACCTCCAAAGGTGTGCTGCTACCATCATTTTCATGAACAAAGTGAGGTGTGCTCGTGAGACCAAAGGGGAGCACAGCGAACTGAAATGCTCCTGTCCCACCACAAACCGCAAGTAGCACCGAAGGACCTGCAGAACTGGTACATATTCACATAGGCGTCCTGCAGGTCTAACAAACAAGTTACTAACCTTTAGTAACACCTTATCTGTTGGAGACTCCACCTAGCAGCAGATTCCTTACCTTACTTAGTATTGTCCCGAGGCATTAGACTGGATGCGGAAATTTCTCGTGAGGAGTACCCCTGTGCGCTGGTAGGTGGCGTCATTCGGCTCTGCGTGGCGTAGTCAGCAACACAAGTGACGTACACAGAGGCTACATTGGCAACACCCCACAGCACTTATGACAAGCGCTGAGCCACGAAGTACCCTTACCACTGGTGTGGCCTACTAGGGGGCCCTGAAAGGGAATCAGCCTTGACCCTTAAATCTGTTTGCAGAGAAGGGAGGATGGGTGGGATGGTATGGAAACTGCAGCTAGACGGATTCACTACCAAATAAGGTGCTACTGATGGTCAGCAACTTGTTCATCTGATAGAGACTTTTAGCCGCAGATTACCTTTGAATAGATACCCAAGCAATACCTCTGCATAGGTGGGTATGCAACAGGACCCGAGTGGCCTACTGTCCAGGCACTAGTGTTTGGTGAACATGTGCAGCAAGGCCCACCATGCAGCCTGGCAGACGTTCATGACCGGAACTCCACGTGCTAACGCAGTAGTCAAAGCCTTTGCTCTGGTAGAATGAACGCAGAAACCCTCTGGGGGTTGCTTCTAGGACAGTGCATAGCAGGTTTTAAAACAGAACATGATCCATCGGGAGATGGTCCGTTTCTGCATGGCATTCCCTTTCTTGGCCCCCAACATATCCCATTTAGAGTTGATTGTCCACCCGGAACGGTCTTGTGGGGTTAAGGTAGAACGGCAACTCTCTTTTTTGGTCCAGCCGGTGGAGTCTCTCCTCTTCCTTCGAGGAATGAGGCAGAGCATTAAAGATAGGCAAAGTGATGGACGGACCTACATGGAATAGAGCCCGATTCTGATTTGCACCAGCACCAGGCACTTTACTGTGGGGGCAGCCGGGGACCACAACTACCATCGTTCCTAGCCCCAGCGGCATCCCCTTCGCGCTGGAGGCGCATAAAGATGCTCTCCCGGCGTGGGAGCCTGATTCAGATTTGCACTAGCACCAGGCACTTTACTGCAGGGGCAGCTGAGGATCACAACTACCATCGCTCCCAGCGCCAGGAGGGCCCGCGTCATCCCAGACGCGCCGGAGGCGCATAAAGACTCTCTCGGGTTCCCGGGGTACAGGAGCCTGATACAGATTTGCACCAGCACCAGCCACTTAACTACGGGGGGCAGCCGGGTATCGCAACTACCATCGCCCCCTAGCGCCAGGAGGCGCCCGTGTCATCCCCTATGTGCCGGAGGCGCATAAAGACGCTCTTGGGCTTCAGCGGCACGGGTGGCCTGGGCCACGCCCGGGAGATGCCCAGGCCAAGGTCGGGCCCATCTGCGCCCATCAATGCCCGGAAGAGGCTGGGCCACCCCGTTAAGGCCTGCTGCAGAACTCCACTGTACCAAGTAAGCAGCCTCCATGGTACAAGGTACTGTTTTGTTATTCTGTCCTAGATATTTCCTGCTTATATTTACGCCTTGAGAGTTGTGGCCAGCCGCGCTTGCCAGGTTTAGACTATCTATCTGCCTATTCTGCTCCTGTTTTATTGGCCTACGTTCTTCCAACCAGGCTTGTAGTATGGGCAAGAGAAAGGGTGCCTCAAGATTTTTCAGTACGGTACCCCTCCCCTGCACCCGCTCAACTATCGACAATTACCTAACCCGGTATGTCGACAAGGTTCTCAATGAAATTCGGCTGGTGGAACATCGCCTTTGCCTCACAACTGAAGAGATCACCCATACACCTACTGACCAAAGCTCCTGTGAGCTGCTACCAATGCAGAGCGCATTAGTTACAAGCCCAACTGCAGCATCAAGGGGCCATGCTTGTTCCACGGAGCTAGTTTGAAAGGGGGGTGACGACCTAGACTGCGTAGGGGCTACACAAAGAGGGGAGACTAATTCTGGTCCACTATGCATTGAGGGTGGTGACCAGTTATGTGATACTGCGGGGGAGAGTGGCCCAAAAGCCAAGCGTAAGAGGAAAACTGCCAAACCAAATAAGTCTAGAAATTTTACCACAACTAGTCAAATTGTCTCCCGCCTTAATGTTGGTGATGTAGATCTGAGTGGGGGTTCAGCAGTGGTAAATGAAAATACCTGGTTTAAACTGAGCAAGTGTATAGGTGATCTTTTGGATTCCAAGTTGTGCCCTATCCTTGAGTGTTTAGCGGTAATTGAATCCAAACTTGCGAAGCCTACAGACTCAAGGACTTCCGTTTGTACTCAGTATTTTAACTCTGATCTTACCCCTATTATCCCTGCCCAGAGTATGGTTGTATTACTTCCACAAGACAATTTAAGTGCAAACCAACTTGCTAAACAACTGACAGTTTGTGCCCCAAACCAGGCCCCTCGACCTGTGATAGACCTTCCCTCAGCATCCGCTCTGTATGTTGTTGCCCTGACTAACATACCTAGGCTCACAGAAGAAAAAATAGAATCCACCAGGGGCCTAATTAACACATCCATCCATTGGCTGAATAACAAGGTCACTGGCAATTGGGACATAGCTAAAGAGATCTTGATGGCAAGACGAGGGGGGGGGGGGCGGGGGAGGCATTGGTAGCAAGGACTATGGGATTAGTGGGGATGTCATTGTGGTCAACTTCCGTAAACCGACGGTTGTTCAGGGAATACTGCATAAAGCAAGTATGAGAATGGGTAAAAACAGCTCCATTAAGATAGTCCCACTTGGCTTTTTCTATCGGTACCTTGTGAATCAATCCTGTACTCCAGGCAGTTTTGTTCTGCGTACCTCTGTGTTGCGTAGACTCCCTCCTCAAGTATCACTCCCTTCGAATAATAGATTCTCTTCACTGGTTGGGCTGGAAGATATTAATTGACGGTTTAGGGAGGAGCTTGTCTGCTCTGTTTCCCAGGAGGTGGGCAGGATATTTGATAGTTCCACTTTTGTTGCCCAAATTCCCCCCTCTCCCCAACAGAATCTTCAGCCTATGGTTCCAGGTTTACTAGAAAAGGGTGGGACCCTTTACAATTTCAGTTCTGTTGCACAAACAAATAGTACCCTCTCCCAGAACCATTTGTGTGTCGGACCTTGCATTCCGAACATTGACGAGGCACCTGTTAGTTTAAACCCTGATTCCCAATTGTCAATCGCTCCTACACAGAACTCTCCCCCTTTAGGGGCCAGTGTGAGCATATGTCTTGATGAAGGTCCAACTGATAATGCTTGCTTGAGATTTTTACGTTGGAACATAGCGGGTCTAGCCTCAAATACCTCGTAAGACAGGTGGGATCCTTCATCATGAACTACGATATATTCATGCAAGAAAGAGAGTAATGACATTGCATTTGATGGGTTTAAGTGTCTTAGCTTGCTCGCTACTCCATCTGCTTCAGACAGAGCTAAAGAGGTCTGTCGGCCTGGTTTAAAGTGAATATTGCTGGTTCGATTGTACTGCTATTTCAGGAACAGGGGGTGGCGCAGGCCTTCTGACTCACCTGGAAATAGACCCACAAGGTATACCTGGTAAACTTTTACAATAATAAATTCTCGTACAAAGGTGACTTTCAAGGCCTATTTGTGTTAATTGACATGCTTGTGGAGAGAGAGGTTCGAGTGGATTGCCCCCTTAAGCTGTTGGTGGCAGGGGACTTTGATGCAAAATTGGGGCACCCTCGGCCCCTATCTCCAACTACATTTGATCCACATTCTCACGAGTTAGATCGTAACGTGATGGATGCCAGGGGGCGGGTTCTATTCTCCTATCTGGAAAAACGGGGTACGGTTAATAAGGTTTCTACATTTACTGATCTACACATCGTAAACTTTATAGGGCGAGGTGCAAAAAGGATTAATTACTTACCTGTAATCCTAGTTCTCTTCCAGGGGTATACTCATTAAAGTCATAAGCAATGAATTATCTCCGCCCATGAGCAGGAACCCGGAACACAAACAATATACATATATATGTGTAAATATACCAAAAAGTACATAGTACTAAACTAAATATACACATATACATGTATAAGACCCATAATATGCAGCCCAACATATATACATAGGCTAATAAAGCCAAACTTACACATGTTCTGTACCATGAAAATATGCTATATATCAATGCAATAAACAGGCATGAGCCTAAAATGCATTTCATAACCATGAAAACATTTTATTTTCATCAAAGAACCTGTTGTAAACAGTTATTAGCCTAAAAGGCTGCACATGAAAAAATGTCTGTGTACAGAAAATTAGACTGGCACCCTGCCTTTAAGGCCCCAGAGAATCTGCACACTTTGCCTTTAAGGCCTTCAGGAGAACTCTGTTCCCATAATGCCCCACAGGTGACAGTTAGGCCAGTTCTTTTGTACGGCACCATAGACTTAGCAGGAATCTGCACTTTAAAACATTTACAACAATAACCTATTGAAAACTCAATGCTACTGCTCGCCCGGGGAGGCGGGAGGGTGCTTATGACTTTAATGAGTATATCCCTGGAAGAGAACTAGGATTACAGGTAAGTAACTAATCCTTCTCTTCCAGGGGATACTCATTAATATTCATAAGCACTGAATAGAGTAGCAAGCTCATACCCACCAGAAGCGGGCGAACAGATAAGTGCATAGCCACACTTTTAAACCATAGTGTTCAGCTAGAATTAGCAAACAAATTTCTGAGGGATGCTTGTCCCACTTGTGCATCAACCTGCACATCAGAATCTAAACAGTAATGGCGTGTAAACGTATGCACTGACCGCCAAGTAGCTGCTTTACATATCTCTGACATAGCCACATTCCTAAGGAGAGCTGTGGTTGAAGCTTTCCCCCTCGTAGAATGCACCCTAGGTCTACCTGATAAAGACTTGTGGGCTAGCTGATAAGCCAGTAGGATACATGACACTATCCATCTAGAAATGGACCTCTTAGACGCTGCCAAACCAGTATTCGTAGGACCATAGTTCACAAAGAGACGGTCCGTATGCCTCAAAGACTTTGTCCTGTCTAAGTAAAATTTCAAAACCCTTTTCAGACCTAACGAATGTAGAGCCCATTCAGCCAGGCTCGAAGGGTTTGGAAAGAAAGTAGGCAATGTTATGGTTTGATTAATATGAAAATCCGACACCACCTTGGGCAGGAAAGCAGGATGAGTTCTGAGCACCACTCTGTTTCCATGAAAAATAGTGTACGGTTCCTTGCAACACAGAGCCTGGATTTCGCTCACCCTACGAGCAGAAGTGATGGCCACAAGGAACGCTACTTTCCAAGATAAGTGTTGTAAAGACGCTTTATGTATGGGTTCAAAGGGGGGACCTGTAGGAAGGTGGATATCTGACTATGGTTGCCCCCAACTTTTTGCCTAGTGTTTTGCTGGTTTTTGACTTAGTTGGCCTGGGATCCTGCTATTCAGGACCCCAGGCTTCCTGCTCTCTCTGTTAAAATCGACTCCATGTACCCTAGGTGCATTTACCAATTGGTACTGGGCCACCTTATCAGTCCCTGTACAGTGTACCTTAGGTATCCAGGGCATAGGTGTACTCAGGGCCTACCAGGGGCTGAAGCATGTATTATGCCACCCCTGGCTGGCCATCTAAAACTGACACAACTGGCTGCCTGACAGCTGGGGCAAGGTGGTGTAATCACCCTTTGCTATAGATATAGTATACCTATATCTAACCCTAAAATGGACACATATACTCCTATCAGTCACTCCTATGGCAGGCCTTATCAATCCTGAAGGCAGAGTGCTTGGATTTATGTGAGATGGTGCTCTGGCATGAGCTGACCCGTCTGCAGCTTGCGGAACCAAGTCCTAATAGCTGTTCCATGATAACGCTATACCATATACTCGTAAGTGCATTATCAATCTCGCGGTTAAATGCTAACTCTGGTATAACGTTATCAAAACATGTCGAGTAAGATGTCATACGAATTGGAATACTACCCCCTCGCCAATTCTGGCGACGGGGGTAGCATTCCACCCCTCTAGAGGGGCACGACATGTATGTACCTGAGAACCCCGGTTAAAGTTAACTCGAGCCTTGGCATCACAAAATGGATGCTGCCACCACAGACACAAGTCTGACCTCCTGCTGCTGGGAGTCCTTCCAGCGAGGGAGGCTTGGACATAGGGTTTCCTGCCTGGGGAGGTGCTAGCACCACCCCAGACAGGATTTTGTGTATTGAGGTAGGGAGGCCTGAAAGGAATGAGACATGCCTGGGGCACACAAGGTGCCCTGTGCATACACCGGTTCAAACCAGTTGCTGGGGTACTTCAGCCCCAGCTCTGGCGGGAAACCGGACAAAGGATAGGGGGTGTAGCCACCCCCCTCATTGGTCCCACCCAGGGGAGGGACCTAGTCAGTAGTGCAGCCCCCTTTAGTAGGATAACGGTAGGAGCTGGTCCCATTCCAGCTTAGATTATCCTGAACAACTTTACAAGAAGAAACTCTGGACTTCGACGTTCTGCTCCACAGAAGACTGAAGAATCTCCCTTGTGGGCAAGGAGTGTCCACCCTGCAACTGCAGGCACCATCAAGCGTCCAGCGGCTTCCCTTTGTCGTCTTCCCTCGAGGATCCAGACTTCAGAGCCCGACGAGACCCGGATTCCCAGACCTCTCCGACCTCAACTCACATCTGCAGCAAAGCTGAGACCCGTGGGTGCGACGAGACACGTGGGACCGGCCATCTTGAAAGAACCTGCACTGCGCTTCCAGCACGACTTCCGAGGTAAACTCGACCAAGTGCTTTGGGGATTGAGAAGCCCCAGCCCCGAGCAGCCCCTGCACCAAAGATCAGCCCTCCAGCTTCCACGAGATCTGCGTGGGGCCCTTCTGCTTGTTTGCTGCTCGACGCGTTGTCTGGTCACTTGCCGGCTGGCTAGTGGCCTCCTAGACGACAAACCTTTAAATCTTCACTGCTGGTCTGGTTGCTCCAGACTGGCCCTTGCTCCCTTCCAAAAGAGGGGCACCCCGGACTCCCCTAGTCCGCACCAGACGCCTTTTTCACTCACCGCGTGGGTTGCCTTTGCCAAGGCCTGTTGACTCCAATCCCGGATCCGACACTGCAGACAGCGAGAGCCTGCGTGGGACAGCTCGTGCCTCCATCCTGGTCGTCGAAGACACCTCCTGGTCCATGTGGCTGCAGAGTCAAGCGTCCACTCTTCACCTGATCGCGACGACAGCACCTGGTTCCTTCCTGGTTCCACACCGGTCACTGGCTAGTGACTTTGAACACTGTCCCCTCTGCTTTCAGGTCCTCTTCTTCACCGATCCACCCTTGGATCGCACCGGACATCTTCCTCCTGGTCGCCTGCAGCATCTTTTCTTCCAGGCTCCATAGACTTCAACGCGAGAACCCGACCCACTTTGACACCTATGCACCCGCAGCCCGTGGGTGAGGTAACGGGAGCATTTCGGTGCTCAAGGGTAGTTTAACTATCCTAGTGTCCAGTCCCACAGCCGTTTTAGTCCTAACTAGTCAGGATTGTCCGTACTTACCTTTAACTTGAACTGTACTGTCCATAGACGTTGTTACGCATCTCGCGTGTGAGTTCACACTCTGCACACGCGTTCCGTGGGCCTCCTATTACTTACCTAGAGTTAGTGTAGCGTGGTCCCATCGATCCTACAGCCTCTGGACAGCTCCATTCCTTCTATCGACTTTCAAATTCCACTTACTTAGTATATGGTTTGTCGTGCCCCTAGGGCACCATTGTAATTTTGTGCAACTTGTCGTATTTTCTTAAGAGATTGTCATGTGCTTAGCCCTCTGACCTCATAAAGAGTTCAGAGGTGTTGTCATTAATAAATATACTGTTTATTTTCGTAACAACCTGTGTGGTGTCCTTTCAACTGGTATTCAAGGGGTTATATTGTGGTAAATCAGCTGGCTTCACATGCCAAAAGAGTTTAGCCTAAGACTGCTTTGTCCATGCTACCATTAGGATAGCTGGTCTATAAGGTTGACTTACAACCAATCACCATAAGGGTTGTTTGGACTGATACAAGGTGATCACTAGAACTAGTGAGCATCATATATCAGGCCAACTTCCCACAGGACCCATTAACTTGGTCAACACCACATTAAGCTCCCAAGGTGGAGAAGGAGACCTGACTGGAGGATACACCTTCCTTAAACCTTCCAAAAAATCCTTCACCACAGGCATCCGAAAGAAAGATATCTGTGTTGGCGATTTTCTATAAGCAGTTATTGCAGCAAGATGGACTTTGATGGAACTAAACTGCAAACCAGATTCAGCAAGGTAAAGCAGATAAGGTAAGATCACCTGTTCTTGACCATAAATAGGGTCAAGACCCTTACTCTGACACCAAAGGTAAAAGCGTTTCCACTTAAATCCGTAGGATTGTCTTGTAGAAGGCCGCTTTGCCTCCTTAAGGATGTTCATACACTCCGGATTCAGCTGCAAGTGCCCGTACTGGATGACTTCAGGAGCCATGCTGCCAAGCGCAGGGAGGGCAGATTGGGATGAAACACTCGCCCCTCCTGTTTGGACAGAAGATCCGGGCGACAAGGCAATCTCCTGTGTGGCACTTCTGACAACTGGAGGAGATCTGGGAACCACCACTGGCGTGGCCACTCTGGGCAAATCAGTATCACTCTGGAGTCGGTCTTGTACATCCGGTTGATCACTGCCGGTATGAACGGAGTCGGTGGAAAAGCGTACAGCAAGTTTTGACACCAGTCTATCAAAAGGGCATTCCCTTGAGACCCTCTCTGGGAGACCCTGGACGCGAAGACGGGGCATTTTGTGTTTGCCGCGTCTGCGAACAGATCGATGTCTGGTGTTCCCCAAGCTTGGAAATGCTGTGCACGACGACCTAGTTGAGAACCCAGTCGTGCGCTTCGACGAAGTCTCTGCTGAGGTCGTCCGCCTGTGAGTTGAGACTCCCTGGCAGGTGAACCGCTGTTATTGACAGGTCTCGTGCTAGCAACCAATGCCAGATGGTCTGGGCTTCTATGGACTGAGTCCTGGAACCCCCCTGCTTGTTTAAGTAATACATTATGGTTGTATTGTCTGTTTGCACCAGGAGGGACCGAGTCTGTAGAGATGGAGCCAGGGACTTGAGAGCAAGATGGACCGCCCTGAGTTCGAGTAGATTGATGTGATATCCTTTCTCGAAGTCTGACCATAGCCCTTGTACCTGCAGAGGGCCCATATGCGCCCCCCAACCTTGGAGAGAGGCGTCTGTGATCAGAGTCTAAGTTGGTGGGTCCTGATGAAAAGGAACTCCCTTCATCAAGTGTGTCTTCTTCATCCACCACCGGATGGAATCTCTTGCAGACTGTTGGAGATGAATTCGATCCTCCCAGCATCCCGTCCTCTGCTTCCACTGATCTTCCAGACACTGTTGTAGAGGACGCATATGCAAACGTGCGTTTGGAACGATGAAGATGCACGATGCCATGGACCCCAGGAGAGAGGACACTTGTCGAACTGTCGGATGTGCAGACTGAAGGAGAAGAATACACTTCGCCTTTATGGATAACCACCTCTCCTCCGAAGGACACACGTTTTCTTTTTCCGTGTCCAGTTGAGCACCCAGGTAGTGGATCTTCTGGGTGGGATTCATTATGTACTTCTTGTAATTGACTTGAAGACCCAACTTGCACATGAGGTGGAGGCATATCGATAGATGTTCTTCCAGTAGAGATGGGGATGAACTCTTCAGAAGCCAGTCGTCTAAGTACGGATATATGAAAATCCGTCTCTTTCGAAGACAAGCCGCAACTACCGCCATACATTTGGAAAATGTTCTGGGAGCTGATCTCAGGCCGAATGGGAGTACTGCATACTGATAGTGATGAGCAGCTACTTGAAACCTGAGAAACTTGCGATGTTTTCTGGATACCGGAATATGAAAATAAGCATCCTTCAGATCGATGGAGCACATCCAATCCCCCTGATGTAACTGGGGGAAGATCTGATAAAGGGCCAGCATTCGAAACTTCTCCTTTCGAATGAATCTGTTCAACAGTCTCAAATCCAGAATGGGTCTGAACTCCGTAGCTGGACCTTTTTTCTTTACGAGAAAAAAATCGAGAGTACAGGCCTTGATATCTCTGCTGAGATGGAACTAGTTCTATGGCCTTCTTCTTTAGAAGGATGTTCGCTTCCTGTTGTAAACGTTTTACATTCCACTGTAACATCTTTAGAGGACGCATGACAGGGGGTGGCTTCTTGAATCTCAAAAGGTACCCGCTCTGAATGATACCCATCACCCATCTGTCCTTTGTGATCTGTTTCCACTCGTCCAGAAAACACACAATACTTCCTCCAACCGGAGTGGCACACGGTTGTGGAGGAAGCCTCGGTTCATTGTTTTTGAGGCGGTTTGGTAGCGGATGACTGCTGCCTATTTCCATTCCCTCTGCCTCACCCAGGTCGCCGCTGTTGGAATTGCGACCTCTATTGATTCTGGCCTTGGTTTTGCGAGGACCAATTCGTCTGTTGGCTCCTCTGCTGGAAAGATCTCTTGTCAAAGGGACGAAAATTACCCCGACGTTTAAATTCTTTCTTCTTTTCAAGACCTACGGCCTTAAGAGTGTCCAACTCCACTTTTATCTTGGACATCTCATCGTCAGCATGAGATCCAAACAGAGTCGAACCATTGAACGGTAAATTCACTATTTTCCACTGGGCCTCAGGCTTTAGCCCAGTAAGGCGCAGCCAAGCTGAACGCCTAGCACAAATACTGTGCGCATAGCCATGCGTTGCCAGATCCGCCGAATCAGCAGCCGCGCTAATGCTCTGGTTAGCCACCTGTCCCCCTTCTTCCACAATCTCCAGGAAATCCTTTTGATCTTCCTTAGGGAGTTAATCCGCAAAACGAGCCACCGAGTCCCATAGCAGACTATCATAGCGGCCCAGTAAGGCTGCCGCACTGGCCACTCTCATGACCGACCCCGAGGTGTTACCCATTCTTCGCCCCAAGGAATCCATATTCTTGCTATCCTTTTCAGGTGGAGCAGAAGAGGTAGATGCTGCAGAATGCGCTTTTCTGACAGCCGCCACAATAAGTGAGTCTGGAGGTGGGTCAGAGCGCAAAAATAGTCGATCTTCTTCTGGAGCCTTGTACTTTTTTGAAATCCTAGAAGGACCTGAACCCACCGTGGCCGGAGTCAAGAATGTTCTCATTGCTGGTTCTATCAAACCGGGCACTAACGGCAGAAGAGGCCTGCCAGACGTCTTGTGATGCAGGGTTTCAAATTTGACTGACGATGTCACTTGGGAACTGCCATCTTTATGTTGAACTTATTCGCCCCACGACATAGTACATCATTAAATGTGCTCAAATCATCTACGGGAGACACTCTGGAAGGTGGAGTAGATGATATAGTGGGAGAATAGTCTCTATATGAAGACCTTGAAGAGGACGAAGATGACGTAGAATATGGTGAAGGGGTTCTACGCCGTCTCTGAGGAGTTGCCGATCGCGGCCTCCTAGGCTCCCTCGAACGTGATCTCTCTCTCACTAGGGATTTCGAGCATGATCTTCTATGCAGCTCCGTCTGAGGGACCGGAGCCCTCATCCCCATCAGTCCTGCATCTGGACGCATCTTCCAATGTCTCAGGCTTTCCAGCCACCTCGGTGACATGTTAAGAGGCCGCTCTGCACGCTCAGGTGAAGCCTCAGGTGAAACCTGCACAATATGCAGCCCTGCTGAAGACTTAGAGGCTCTGGAGACTACACTCCGCTCAGATTTTGATGAGCCAGATGGAGTCCGTTGTCTGGGCACCAATTGTCTGTCATCTGACACGTGCCCTGAGGTTGAGCCAGAATGCGCCACCACAGAAGAGTCCTGGTGCGCTGCCTCTTGACCCGCCGCAGACCTGTCTTTTTGCTCACCCTGCGGTGTAGACGCCACTAAAGGTTGTGGACTTATTTCTGACCTCGACAAAGACCTAAGTGAGGTCCGAGAGGCTGGTCTTGATAGTCTCGAAACCGACCTTTCATCAGGTGGGGGAAGACCTAGACTGACACTCCATGCTTCGAGTCCGAAGCATGTTTCGACGTCGACCCACGTCGCGATGGAGACCTCGACCTTCTGTTCTTTTTAGGTCTCGACGTCGAACTCTTCGACGCCGATCTTCCTTCGCCTCTCGGCATCGACCTTTTTCTCGACGACGACTTACGTCTCTCCCTCCACCTCGACCGTCGTCCCCCCTTCGATGTCGACCGATGACTCTCTCTCGACGTCGACACTGGATCCTTCGACGTCGACACTCGATCCTTCGAAGTCGGACACCTCTCTTCCCTCGACGTCGATCTCTTACGATCCTTCGACGTCGAACCTTGCACCCCCAACGTCGTCCTTACTGTAATCGACACCAGATGTCTCAACGTCGAAAGGGATTTCGACGGCGACTGTCTAGACGCTGAACCTTGCCTCACCGGCGATGTCCTCGACGTCGATGGAGCCTTCTTCGACGCCGACAAGGCTGACGGCGATCTGGATCTCGACGCTGAGCGCACCTTTTTTGACGGCGACGCTCCCTGGAGTCGATGTTTCTTAGTTCTACCTTCAGGAGAAGCTGTTCTTCGACTTTTGGGTTGAGAAGATGGCTTAGCAGATGACAACAAGCTCTGGGGGCCCTTCTCACCACGGCTTTCTCTCTCCAGAAGGCCCAGGAATGAATATGCTACTTACCAGTATACATCTGTTCTTGGCATGTAGGGCTGCTGACATTCATGTCTTTAGCATAGATCGCCGCCTAGTGTTGGGTCCGGATGATTGCACATTGTTGTCCTGGAAGAGTCTTCGAAGGATCACGAGATAGGTGGCTCCTCCCCTGGACTACAGTGCGCATGGGCATCGACTCCATCCCCAGATTGTTTTTAGCCATTGTGGCAACGATGGAGTGTAATAGTGTAAGCGATGGCCATGCTAAGAGTAAGTGTTAAAAAGTCTGCAGCCGCTACAGGCGCCGGGGAGGAGGGCGGGCGATATGAATGTCAGCAGCCCTACATGCCAAGAACAGATGCATACTGGTAAGTAGCATATTCAGTTCGAGGCATGTGGGCTGCTGAATTCATATCTTTAGCATAGAATACATAGCAGTCCCTCCACTAACGGCGGCCGCCTGTGCCAGCTGCAGAAGTTTGAAAAAGCGTTTTAAGAACAGCCTGCCCTACAGCTGCTTGCTGCTTGGAGTGCACGTCTACACAGTAATGTTTAGTAAATATGTGTGGTGTAGACCATGTGGCTGCTCAACAAATGTCTTCCGAAGGGATATTACCAAGGAAAGCCATAGAGGCCCCCAACTTTCGGGTGGAGTGGGCTCTTGGGGGGACCGTTAAAGTGCGCTTAGCCTTGTGATAGCAAATCTGAATGCACTTAACGATCCACCTGGCTATACCTGCTTTGGAAATGGGGTTGCCTTTGTGCTGGGCTGAGAAGGCAACAAAGAGTTGTGATCTTTTCCTAAAGTCTTTGGTCCTATCGATGTAGTACATCAAGGCTCGTTTGACATCAAGAGTGTGGAGCATTCTTTCGGCAACTGTTTCTGGGTTTTGAAAGAATTCGGGCAGTTCAATGGTCTGATTGACATGGAACTGCGAAACCACTTTAGGAAGAAATTTAGGGTTAGTGCGCAGCACTACCCTGTTGGAGTGAATTTGAATGAACGGCTCTTGTACAGTGAGCGCTTGTAGCTCACTAACACGCCGCAGAGACGTAATGGCAATGAGAAAAGCCACTTTCCATGTCAAGAACTGAATCTCACATGAATGTAGAGGCTCAAAAGGTGGGCCCATCAACCTGGTGAGGACCACATTGAGGTTCCATACAGGAGCCGGCGGGGTCCTGGCAGGGATGACCCGCTTCAGGCCTTCTAGGAAGGCTTTAATGGCAGGCACCCTGAAAACGGAGAGATGCTGCCTGTTTTGGAGATAAGCCGCTATGGCGGATAAGTGTATCCTGATGGAAGCGTATGCTAGATTGCATTTGTAAAGATGTAACAAATAGCAGATGATGTTGGGAGTGGATGCATCTAGCGGATTGATGTTGTGGGTAGCACAGTAAATGACAAACCGCTTCCATTTTGCTGCATAGCAGGCTCTGGTGGTGGGCTTCCTTGCCTCCCGTATGATATCCATGCATTCAGGAGGCAAGTCAAGGTAGCCAAACTCTAAGACCTCAGGAGCCAGATCGCCAGGTTGAGCTGTTGCGGATCTGGATGCTGAATGTCGCCATGGCTCTGCGTCAAAAGCTTGGGCGTGAGGTGTAGCCTTTGATGCGGTACCACGGAGAGTTCCAGAAACGTGGTGTACCATGGTTGGCGTGCCCACGTTGGAGCAACTAGGATGAGAGTCATCGAGTGTTGCTTTAGCTTTCGTGCCACCAGCGGTATGAGAGGCGCTGGGGGAAAAGCGTACGCAAATCTGCCTGACCAGTTCATCTATATCGCATTGCCTTGTGACTGTGGGTGAGGGAACCTGGCGGCAAAGGTTTGGCATTTTGCGTTTTCCCTTGTGGCGAACAGGTCAATCTGTGGATGACCCCACTTCTGGAAGTACGGGCGGAGTACTGATGGGTGTATCTCCCACTCGTGCATCTGGTGGCTGTACCTGCTGAGCAGGTCCGCCATCTGATTGTCCGTGCCTGGGAGGTGTTCCGCCATGAGGAAGATGTCCCTTTGAATGGCCCACTTCCACATGCTCTGAGCCAGATGAGACAACTGTGGAGAGTGTGTACCTCCCTGCTTCTGGATGTAGTACATGGCTGTCATGTTGTCCGTCCGGATCAACACGACCTTGTTGCACAGATGTACTTCGAATGCTTTCAGCGCCATGAAGATTGCCATCAGTTCTAGGTAGTTGATGTGCATCTTCTTTTGCTGTATTGTCCATAATCCCTGCACTGTGTAGTGGAGTACATGAGCTCCCCATCCTTGGAGAGACGCGTCCGCTGTCAGGATGATCTGTGGGACAGGCTCTTGGAACGGTCGGCCCTTGCAAAGGTTGTGTGGATTCCACCAATGCAGAGAGTTGTATGCCCTACCGGTGACCAACACTAGGTCTTTCAACTGTCCCTGAGCCTGATTCCACTGATGCGCTAAACATTCCTGGAGCGGACGCATATGTAACCTCGCGTGCGGGACTATGAAAATGCAGGAGGCCATCATGCCTATCAACTGCATGAACACTCTTGCAGGAAGCGAGTGTTGCGGTTGGAACTGTTGGATGAGCGACTGGATGTTGTTGATCCGCGCTGAAGTTGGGTGAGCCGTGGCTGCCAGAGTATTGATAGTTGCACCTAGATATTGCCGCACATGGGCTGGCTGAAGGTACGACTTTGTATAGTTCAGGGAGAACCCCAGACTGTGAAGAAGGTGAATGGTGTGGGACATGTCGGCGGCGCACTGCTGGGCCGACTTTGCTTGAACCAGCCAGTCGTCCAGATAAGGGTAGACATGAATGTGTTGTCTCCTGAGGTGCGCCGCTACTGTCGCTAGACATTTGGTGAACACTCTGGGGGCTGGGGTCACTCCGAAAGGAAGGACCTTGAATTGATAATGCCGATTTTGAATGGTGAATCTGAGGTATTTTTTGTGTGATGGATGGAGTGGAATGTGGAAGTAAGCATCCTTGAGGTCTAAGGTTGCGAGGAAGTCTCCCTGATTGAGGAGTGGAAGAACCTGTTGCAGCGTTAGCATGTGGAAGTGTTCTGAGAGAATGTACATGTTTAGGGGCCTGAGGTCCAGAATAGGCCTGAGGGACCCATCCTTCTTTGGGATTAAGAAGTACAGGGAGTACACCCCTGTGCCTTCCTCCTCCACTGGCACGAGCTCTATAGCGCCCTTTTGCAGCACGACGAGCACCTCCTGCTGCAATAAGTGCAAATGCTCTGCGGACATAGGACGGTGTTTTGGTGGTATGTTGGGTGGAGTGGATGTGAACTCCAAACAATAGCCGTACTGGATAAGTTTCCTGACCCACCTGTCTGTGGTGATGGATTTCCAGACTGGCAGGAACCGCTGGAGTCTCCCCCCGACAGGTGTTGGATGGTCGGGGGCAGTGACAGGGCGTCACTGTTTGTTGGAGGCAGAGGAACGGGAGTTGTTGTTGCCCTTGCCTCTGCCCTTGGCGTTGTTGCCCCGATAACCTCCTCTATGCTGTTTGGGGTAAGAGGATTGCGCCCCACCTTTATTGAATTGTGTTTGCTGGGACATCTGGCCTCTGGAAACACCCCTATTGCCTGAGCGACGAAAAGTGCTCCCCCGAAACTGTTGGGATTGGAGAGCTCCCATGGACTTGGCAGTTTCGGTATCCTTTTTTATTTTTTCCAAGGTGGTATCCACCTCAGGACCAAATAATCTGTCAGAGTTAACTGGCTGGTTGAGGATGGTAGTTTGGATCTCAGGCTTAAATCCAGAGATTCTGAGCCATGCCTGTCGTCTTAACATCACACTGGTGTTAATTGCCCTGGCTGCAGTATCAGCAACGTCCAGTGCACACTTTATTGAAGCGTTGGAGATGAGCTTCCCTTCCTGGATAAGCATCTCCGCAGCCTCTTTATATTGGTCTGGGAGATGTTGCAACAGGGTCTCTAGTGTGTCGTAGTGTGCCCTGTCGTAGCGTGCCAAGAGTGCCTGCGTGTTAGAGATACGCCATATATTGGCCGCCTGAGCTGCTACTCTCTTTCCCGATGCTTCCAGCACTTTGGACTCTTTGTCCGGGGGAGGAGCTTCACCAGTGGTTTGCGAATTCGCCCTCTTGCGGGCATTAGAAACGACCAGAGAGTCCAATGGCAACTGGCCCTTGATGTAAGTGGGATCGCCAGGTGCCGGTCGGTATTTCTTTTCAATTCTAGGGTTGACCACCCTTGCCCGTGTGGGCTCCTTGAAAATGTCCGCAGCATGTTTGAGGACCCCTTTCAGCATTGGGAGGGTTTTTACAGTCTTTTCAGTTGCTGAAATAGTGTCAAAGAGGAAGTCCACCTCCACAGGGTCAGCATGGAGTTCAACGTCGTGGTTCTTAGCCGCCCTTTCAATCAAGGCATTGAATGCCGCAGAATCCTCAGTGGGAGACGTCTTGATATTGTATATCTGAGGGTCGAGAGTGTTGCTGATCCCCCTGGTCACCCTGGTCACCTGTGTCCACCCATGCGTCCTGTTGTGCATCAGGATCAGCGTGGGTCGGGAAGCTGTATTCGTCATTTTGATCTCCAGCATCCTCGGCATCGGAATAAGTTGGCGAGGGCGTGGCAATTCTTTGAGTCCGAGGAGTCAATGGTTCGACCAAGACTGGTGCATCAGAAGCAGGCTTTTTGCGCTTTAAAGGAATGGTATATTACTCCAAAGGCGTCGTTGCCGTAATTTTACGCTTATAAAGCGTAAGCTTCCCAGTGTCGGCATCGATGAAACGTTCCGACTGTTCCTCCAGTAATGGTGGTCGATGCGTCAAGCCCCCAGCCGGGAGATAGGCGTCGACCCTACAGCACTGTGCGTTTTCGCTTTGGGTGCCGCCCGGGGTGCGAAGGCCTTCGGTGCCACCTTCGGCGGCAACGTGAAGAGGAGTGGCGTCGATGACTTGGAGGTGGGGACCGACTGTTTCGGCGCGGAAGGCGTTTTGGGGCCTTCTGCCGAGGCTTTGTCCCTTATACGCTTGAGTGAGTCCGAGACCTGCTTTGTGAATGAAGCGGACGGTTTCGCCGATACGACAGACAACCTCGGTCCAACAACGTGGGAAGACTCGATCGTCGACAACTTTGGCTGGTCGGTCCGAGGCGTGCCTGTGGTGGTGTCCTGGGCAACCGCTTTAGGGGCACCAACCTTTGGCTCGATGCCCTTGCTGGTCTTCGCTCGACGCCCTTAGCGACCTTTGGTGCCGCGGCCTTGCTTGGCTTCGGTTCGATACCCGATCAGGACTTTGGCTCGACGCTCTTGCTGTACGGAGTCTGGACGGCCTTTGTGGGCTTCAGCACGACGCCTTTAGTCTGCTTCGGCTGGACGGATTTCACCGACTTTGCCAGGTCGACAGGCTTCTTCGGCTTGGGCTGTCCCGACACCTCGGAGGACGAGGGTGTCGATGGTGTATCAGAAGGTTTCGGTTTCGATTGCGCCTGAACCACTTTAGGTTGTTCGGAAACCGAAGGTTTCACTTTCGGTTTCGATTTCTTTAATGGCGGCTCCGTCGAAGTGTCCGTAGCCGGGCCGGGAGGCGGGGCCATGGATCTTGGTAGAAGGTCTTGGCTAAGGCCGATAGGCGATCCCTCGACCTGAGCCTTTGTAAGAGTTAGAACGGGGCATAGCTCGTCCTCTGAGCTATCTTCCATGGCCCCATATGCCTCATCGTCGTCTCCTACCTCGTCGACGACTTCTTCTACGGGTAGGTCTTCTTCGATCCGCACACAGGACACTTCTTGATCGGGCTCTGTTCCATGTCGCGTCGTCGAGGGTCTTGCTGCGTCGACTGGCCTCGAGCTCCAAAGAGTCACGCGACTCAATGGATGTTGAACTCGGAAGGCGAGTCCGAACAGAACCGGGCACCGAACGCAAACAATACCGACGATAAAGAGAGAAAAAGGCCTTTTGGCCTCGAGAATTATGTCGATTCCGAACTGAGAGAACGAAAGTACATCCGAACCCAATGGCGGAAAAAAACAATCTGGGGATGGAGTCGATGCCCATGCGCACTGTACTCCAGGGGAGCAGCCACCTATCTCGTGATACTTCGAAGACTCTTCCAGGACAACAATGTGCAATCATCCGGACCCAACACTAGGCGGCGATCTATGCTAAAGATATGAATTCAGCAGCCCACATGCCTCGAACCCTCATTTTCTCCCTTTCTCTTAAAGTCCTATTAGAAAGGTTGAGGCAGTGATAACACTCTTCCACCTTATGAAAAGCTGGAAGACAAACCACACAAACAGAGTGTGGGTCCGTTTTTGACATCTTCTTCCCACAGGAAGGACATTTGTAAAATAAAGGTGGCATTCTGACTAAAAAACACCAACAGTTTAGTCAGAAAAAGGTATTAAACCACCACTAGAGTAGTATATTGTCAAAAAAGACAAGAAAAAAACAACTTCTGACAGAAAAACCGCCAAAAATTAGCCGAGCTCAAGTTCCAGGTTCCTCATAGAACAAGCCGGAAAAAAGAATTGGCCTGTCACCTGTGGGGCATTATGGGAACAGAGTTCTCCTGGAGGCCTTAAAGGCAAAGTATGCAGATTCTCTGGGGCCTTACTGATTTTCTGTACACAGACATTTTTTCATATGCAGCCTTTTAGGCTAATAACTGTTTACAACAGGTTCTTTGATGAAAATAAAAGGTTTTCATGGTTATGAAATGCATTTTAGGCTCATGCCTGTTTATTGCATTGATATATAGCATATTTTCATGCTACAGAACGTGTTTAAGTTTGGCTTTATTAGCCTATGTATATATGTTAGGCTGCATATTATGGGTCTTATACATGTATATGTGTATAATTAGTTTAGTACTATGTACTGTTTGGTATATTTACACATATATATGTATATTGTTTTTGTGTTCCGGGTTCCCGCTCATGGGCGGAGATAATTATGTGCTTATGACTATTAATGAGTATCCCCTGGAAGAGAACTAGAGCTATTCTGATTTGCTTAAATAATTTTTTATCACATGAAGCTTTATATGATCTAACTAGACCAGACCGTAAGAGGGGAAGGGGGTAGAGTTTTTTGTACGTCCTGACTAATGCCAGGCTACGGTCCAGCAGAGGTGGCATCTGCGGCAGCCTATACCACTGTTTCAAGCCAAGGGAGTCCTAGCTTATTTACTCAATCCTTCCAAGCTCAAAATTATTTATAAAGAGAAAACACTTTTTTTGTGTCTGAGATCGCTGCCAGGTTTTTTTTAGATACAATTTAGTCTAACGATTGTGTCTGATAAATGTAAAGGAAAATGCTACTTACCAGTATGCAACTGTTCTTGGCATGAAGAGCTGCAGAATTGCACACTGTGCATAGATGGCCACCTAGTGTTGGGCCCGGATGTTTGCAGTTTGTTTTTCTTGTAGAGAGTCTTTGGAAGTCACGGGATAGGTGATCCCCAGATTGTTTTTCGCCATTAGGGAAGTGATGGAGATAAGAGATAGTGATGACCATGTGTTTTTATCTAATGTTAATAACACTGGAACAGATAAAAGTAGCCGGGGAGGCGGGTGGGCGTGTGCAATTCTGCAGCTCTACATGCCAAGAACAGATGCATACTGGTAAGTAGCATTTTCCGTTCAAGGCATATGATCTGCAAATTGCACACTGTGCATAGATTATATAGCAGTACCCACACTAGCGGCGACCACCTGTATCTGTTGCAGTTGTTTGAAATAGTGTTTTAAGTACAGCTGGCCTACAGTAACTTGTTGTTTTGTTTGCACATCTACACAATAGTGTTTTGTGAAAGTGTGCGGTGTAAGCCATGTAGCTGCTTTGCAGATGTCTTCTAAGGGAATGTTCCCTAGGAATGCCATGGAAGCCCCTATTTTCCTTGTTGAATGGGCTCTTGGAGGAATTGTCAGTGTGCGCTTAGCTTTCTGATAACCTATTTGGATACACTTAACGATCCACCTGGCAATACCCGTTTTTTATATTGGGTTGCCTTTATGTGGTGGTGAAAAGGATACAAAAAGCTTTTTTGTTTTTCTGAAGCTTTGTGTTCTCTCTATGTAGTAGAGTAGTGCTCTTTTGACATCTAAGGTGTGCAAAGCTCTTTCTGCAACTGTTTGTGGCTGCAAGAAGAAAACTGGCAGTTCCACAGATTGGTTTAGATGGAACGATGAAATTACCTTTGGTAGGAATTTAGGGTTTGTACGAAGAACCACCTTATTGTGATGCATTTGCAGAAAAGGTTCTTGGATGGTGAATGCTTGCATTTCACTAACTCTTCTTAAGGAAGTAATGGCTACTAGGAAAGCCACTTTCCATGTGAGAAATTGCAATTCGCATTTGTGTAAGGGTTCAAATGGAGGTCCCATGAGACGTGTGAGCACTATGTTTAAGTTCCACACTGGTGAAGGTGTCATTCTTAAATGTCGGAATGTCGGAATTTGTAAAGCGCACAGCTACCTCCACCGGAGGTGTCCCGGCGCTGTCCGTATAACGCTTAGGAACCCTTCCTGGCTTTCCTGGCAAATGTCCACTCCTGGGCACCCCCCAGGTGCAGCCAGGCATCCCAGCGCTTTTGGGGCCGTTGTGGAGACTAAGCAAGCTATTGCCCAGAGTTGCAGCGTGGGACCCATGATCAGAACAGGCACTGAGGCGAGAATATCCAGTCAGGGAAATAAATGAGCCGGAGACCCGCCGAGGCGGGAATCGAACCCTGGTCCCTGGCCAGAGCTCTGCATCAAGGTCTGCCTGCTCTAACCATTGAGCCACACTTCTCCACAATTGTTGGAGGTATTATTCTTTTGAGACCCTCCATAAAAGATTTAATGGCTGGCACTCTGAAGAGAGACAGGTGCTGTCTGTTTTGTAAGTAAGCTGCAATGGCAGCTAGGTGCAACCTGATAGATGTGTAGGCTAAATTACACTTTTGAAGATGTAGTAAGTAGCCGATAATGTGTTGAATGGATACATCCGAATGGATTCAATTTGTTGGTTTTTCAGTATATGGCAAAGCGTTTCCACTTAGCAGCATAACATGCTCTGGTGGTGGGACGCCTTGCCTCCTTGATAATATTCATACATTCTTGAGGGAGTTTAAGATAGCCAACCTCTATGACTTCAGGAGCCAGATCGCAAGGTTGAGCTGAGCTGCGTCCGGGTGCCTGATCTCTCCATGGTTCTGGGTTAAATGATGTGGAGGTAGGTTTAGTTATTGGTGTGGTACCACAGATAGCTGTAGCAGTGTGGTGTACCATGGTTGTCTGGCCCACGTTGGAGCTACTAGTATAAGCATTAGCGAGTGTTGCTACATCTTGCGTACTAGTAAAGGAATCATTGGTAGAGGAGGAAAAGCGTATGCAAATAGTCCTGACCAGTTCATCCATATCGCATTGCCTTTGGCTAATGGGTGTGGGTATCTGGCGGCGAAGTGTGGGCATTTTGCGTTGTCGTGGGTGGCGAAGAGGTCTATCTGAGGTTGACCACACATCTGAAAGAACGGATGAAGAACTTGTGGATGAAGTTCCCATTCGTGCATCTGCTGGGTCTGCCGACTTAACAGATCTACCATGGTGTTCTGGACCCCTGGCACGTGTTGGGCTATTAGAAAGATGTTCTGAGGTATAGCCCACCTCCATATCTGCTGAGCTAGTTGAGAGAGCTGCAGAGAGTGTGTCCCTCCTCGTTTGTTTACGTAATACATGGCTGTCATATTGTCTGTGCGGACTAAAACAGTCTTGTTTACCACTTGTCTTTGGAATGCTTTTAGAGCTAGAAACACAGCTAATAGCTCTAGATTGTTGATGTGGAGTAGTTTTTGCATTGGTGTCCACTTTCCCTGCGTGGTGTGATGCAGTAAGTGGGCTCCCCAGCCGGAGAGCGATGCGTCTGCTGTTAGTGTAATTTGTGGAACTGGCTCTAGGAACAGTCGGCCTTTTGATAGGTTTTTTGTGTTCCACCATTGCAGAGATCGATGAGTCCGAATGTCTACCAACACTAGGTCTGTTAACTGACCCTGAACCTGGTTCCATTGACGTGCTAGACATTCTTGAAGCGGACGCATTTGCAGTCTTGCGTGAGGTACTATGAATATGCAAGATGCCATCATCCCTGAGTTGCATAAACACTCGAGCTGGAAGCGAGTGTTGTGATTTGAACTTTGTTAGGAGCGTTTGCACACTTGTTATCCTTGCTGGAGAGGGATAAGCTTGTGCTAGTTGAGTATTGATTGTAGCCCCTAGGTACTGTTGTGTGTAAGATGGCAGCAGATGTGACTTGGTGTAATTTACTGTGAAGCCTAAGTTGTGAAGTAACAGTATTGTATTGTGAGCGTGCTGTACACATTGGTTGTATGACTGTGCCTTTACGAGCCAGTCGTCTAGATATGGGAAGACGTGTATGTGCTGTCTTCTTAGGTGTGCTGCCACCACTGCTAGACATTTGGTGAACACTCTTGGCGCTGTGGTTACTCCGAATGGGAGTACCTTGAACTGGTAGTGCTGTCCTTCCAGCACAAATCTTAGATACTTTTTGTGCGCCTGATGAATTGGGATGTGAAAGTAGGCGTCTTTGAGATCTAGTGTGACCAGAAAGTCGTCCTGTAACAGGAGTGGGAGGACTTGCTGAAGTGTGACTATATGGAAGTGATCTGATTGTATGTAAGCGTTGAGAGGTCGGAGGTCTAGAATGGGTCTCAGAGATCCGTCCTTTATTGGAATCAAAAAGTACAGGGAATATACTCCCCCTTGTTCCGTTGATGTTTTGGAACTATCTCTATTGCATTTTTCTGCAGTAGAGAAAGTACTTCTTGTTTGAGCAGCGTTAAATGATCTCGTGACATTGGACGCTGTTTGGGTGGTATGTTTGGGGGGTAGATGTTAGTTCTAGACAGTAACCTGACTGAATTATTTGAAGCACCCACCTGTCTGATGTGATGTCTTGCCAGGCTGACAGGTGTTGCTGTATCCTTCCCCCGACAGGAGTGGAATGGGGCGGGGGAAGGGGAGGGGAGTCATTGGGTAGGGGTGGAGGCAGAGCGGGAGTTGTTATTCTTGCCTCTGCTTTTGTTGTTGTTACCGCAGTAACCTCCCCTTTGATAGCCCTTACCGTAGGTAGACTGAGTGGGGCTTTTATAACCTGTGGATGGTGTGTCTGATGAGTACCCTCTGCTCGCACCTCTATATGTGGAGCGACGAAAAGAACGTCTGGGAGCCTGCGACTGCAGTGCTCCCATAGACTTTGCTGTGTCTGTGTCTTTTTTCATTTTTTCGAGTGAGACATCTACCTCCGGGCCAAATAAGTGTTGCTCATCGAATGGCCTATTGAGTATGGCACTTTGGACTTCTGGCTTAGAGCCGGATATACGCAGCCAAGCATGCCTGCGCAGCAGAACGCTAGTATTGTTTGCTCTTGAGGCTGTGTCTGCTGCATCTAGTGCACAGCGGATAGATGTGTTCGTAATAATTTTGCCTTCTTGAATTAGCTCACTATCTCTATCCTTAAATTGATCAGGGAGATGTTGCATTATGTCCTCGAGCTCATCATAGTGTACTCTATCGTATCTGGCTAGTAAAGCTTGCGTGTTAGCAATGCGCCACATGTTTGCTGCTTGTAAGGCTGTTCTTTTCCCTGACGCATCAAGGAGTTTAGACTCCTTGTCAGGTGGGGGAGCTTCCCCTGATGTCTGAGAGTTAGCCCTCTTACGTGTGTTGGATACAACTAGAGAGTCGAGGGGAACAGGACCCTTTATGTATGCTGGGTCAGATGGTGCAGCCTTGTACTTCTTTTCCACTCTTGGGTTTATGACTCTAGTCCTGACAGGGTCTTTAAAAACCTCAGGGGCATGTTTAACCACCCCTTTGAGCATTGGCAAAATTGTGGAAGACTGTTGTGCATTGTCAAATGTGTCCAGGAGGAAGTCTTCCTCTACTGTATCGGAGTCCATGTCTACCCCATGGTATTGTGCTGCTCTGATTAGTAACTGGTTGAACCCCATGGTGTCTTCTGGTGGTGAAGGCCTAGACGGGTATATATCGTCTTGTGGGACGTCTGGGATGTCCGGTGTTTTGTAATCTACCCATGGGTCTGGCGAGTCTGGGGGATCAACTGGCTCTTGAGGATCAGCCCCTGTGTCTGATTCATCATCCCCATTATCCCCATGTGTGCTAGATGGCACAGGGGAGAGAGGTGAAGTATGGGGTGGAGGAGTGGGTGCAGGAGCTGGGTGAGGTACATGCATAGGTGAGGTAGCCATGTCCTTTTTCCTCTTTGGGGCTGGAGCTGGTGCAGGCGCCTCTGGTAGTCGTTTCTTTGATAGTGTCAATCGACCAGTCTTTGTGTCTTTAACAAGAGTCTTTTGCTTTAGATCTGGAGCCAACAAGTCTTTTTCAGGAGTATGGCCTGTCGGCATGAAAGGACGTTTCGGCGCCGGTACGGCCTCTTTTGTCCTTTTATCTTTTACGGGGGAAGCCGGTGTCCTTTTCGGATCCGAAGGCTTTTTCGGTTCCGGGTGCTTTTTCGAGTCCGACACTTTTTTCGGCTCCAATTGGTGCTTCGGCTCCGGTGTTTTTTTGGTGCCGGAAGCTTTTGGGTGCTCCGAAGTTGGCTTGGGTGCCGAGGGAACTGGGTGTTTCAGCGCCGATGGCTTCGGTGCGATAGTAGATGGTTTTTTCGGTGCCGGTAATTGTGTGCCGGCACCGAGCGGGGGTCGACTCGAGCCCGAGTCTCCCGAAGGCCTTATCGACTTCTTGGCCGAGCCCGAAGGTGGGGGCGTGGAAGTATTTTCTCGGTATGTGCCCGAGGGCGTGACCGTAGCCTTTTTTGTGGGTGTCGAGGAAGTGTGGGGGTCGACGATCTTACTTACGACCCGCTGCCCTGGAGTCAGGTCCTCGACATCTGAATCTTCTGCCTCCGATTCGCTGTCGACGTCGTGTTCTTCTGGGACGTCGACGCCTTCTTGGAAAATGTCGTCCGGAACTGGAGCCGAAGATCTTTGAGCCATGGTTCGCCTGGCTCTCCGGTCCCTGATAGTCTTTTTGGAGCGTCAAGAGGCACAGGCTGAACAGTCCTTGGCCTCGTGCTTCGGAGAGAGGCAGAGGTTACAGACCTCGTGGAGGTCGGTGTGGGGAAACTTCGACCCACATTGAGGACACCTTTTAAATGGCGTCCTTTCCATTAGCTGGAGTCGAGGCCTAGTTGGGCCCGAAGGCCGTATTTGACGACCGGAATGGACGTCCTTGGAGACGAAGAGTTATGTCGACTGGAAAACGCCTTGTAGAGTATTTTCTTGATGCTGATTAAGATTGTGCGTCGACGGTTAAATCGTTTCCAACACGGAGCGCTGGAACCACATCCGAGCCCGGTGGCGGAAAAAAACAATCTGGGGATGGAGCTGATGCCCATGCGCAGTAATACCCAAGGGAGGAGTCGCCTATCCCGTGACTTCCAAAGACCCTCTACAAGAAAAACAAACTGCAAGCATCCGGGCCCAACACTAGGGGGCCATCTATGCACAGTGTGCAATCTGCAGCTCATATTCCTCGAACATTATGTTTCCATAGTGTTTTCAATTATTTTGTTATTCAGGGGGGTGGGGATGATCATTGGGGATGATCAGTGGGGAGTAACCAGCCTTTCTCTCCATCACCAATTGGGACTGTTCAGTCCCTTTGCCTCATTTGGGTGGGTCCTGGGGTGAGTGAGGGTGGCTTTCAGGGTTTGAAGGGTGGGGTGGGAGGTGTGGTGTGTGGGGCAAGGAATAGCAGAGAAGGATTAGTTACTTACCTGTAACGAATATGCTACTTACCAGTATGCATCTGTTATTGGCATGTAGGGCTGCTGACATTCATATCTGTTGCATAGATTGCCGCCTAGTGTTGGGTCCGGAGGATTGCACATTGTTGTCCTGGAAGAGTCTTCGAAATATCACGAGATAGGTGGCTCCTCCCCTGGACTACAGTGCGCATGGGAATCGACTCCATCCCCAGATTGTTTTTAGCCATTGTGGCAAAGATGGAGTGTAACACTGTGAGTGATGACCATGCTAAGAGTAAGTGTAAGTGCTGCATCCGCTACAGGCGCCGGGGACGAGGGCGGGCGATATGAATGTCAGCAGCCCTACATGCCAAGAACAGATGCATACTGGTAAGTAGCATATTCGGTTCGAGGCATGTGGGCTGCTAAATTCATATCTGTTGCATTGAATACATAGCAGTCCCTCTATTAGCGGCGGCCGCCTGTGCCAGCTGCAGCAGTTTGAAAAAGTGTTTTTAGAACAGCCTGCCCTACAGCTGCCTGCTGTTTGGAGTGCACATCTACACAGTAGTGTTTTGTAAATGTGTGTGTGGTAGACCATGTGGCTGCTCTACAAATGTCTTCTAAAGGAATATTTCCAAGGAAAGGCACGGAGGCCCCCAACTTGCGGGTGGAGTGTGCCCTTCGGGGGATTGTTAAAGTGCGCTTTGCTTTTTGATAGCAAATTTGAATACACTTAACGATCCACCTGGCTATACCTGCTTTGGAAATGGGGTTGCCTTTGTGTTGTGCTGAAAAGGCAACAAAGAGTTGTTTTGTCTTCCTAAAATCTTTGGTCCTATCAATGTAATACATTAAAGCTCTTTTGATGTCGAGAGTGTGGAGCATTCTCTCCGCCAACGACTCAGGATTTTGGAAGAACACAGGCAGTTCAATAGTCTGATTGATATGTGTGAGAAGTTGGCCTGATATATGATGCTCACTAGTTCTAGTGATCACCTTGTATCAGTCCAAACAACTCTTATGGTGATTGGTTGTAAGTCAACCTTATAGACCAGCTATCCTAATGGTAGCATGGACAAAGCAGTCTTAGGCTAAACTCTTTTGGCATGTGAAGCCAGCTGTTTTACCACAATATAACCCCTTGAATACCAGATGAAAAGACACCACACAGGTTGTTATGAAAATAAACAGTATATTTATTAATAACAACACCTCTGAACTCTTTATGAGGTCAGAGGGCTAAGCACATGACAATCTCTTACGAAAAATACTACAAGTTGCACAAAATTACAATGGTGCCCTAGGGGCACGACAAACCATATACTAAGTAAGTGGAATGTGAAAGTCGATAAATGGAATGGAGCTGTCCAGAGGCTGTAGGATCGATGGGACCACGCTACACTAACTTCAGGTAAGTAATAGGAGGCACACGGAACGCGTGTGCAGAGTGTGAACTCACACGCGAGATGCGTAACAACGTCTATGGACAGTACAGTTCAAGTAAAATGTAAGTACGGACAATCCTGACTAGTTAGGACAACAACGAATGTGGAATTGGACACTAGGACAGTTAGACTACCCTTGAGCACCGAAATGCTCTCGTTACCTCACCCACGGGCTGCGGGTGCATAGGTGCCAAAGTGTGTCGGGTTCTCGCGTTGAAGTCAATGGAGCCTGAAAGTAAAGATGCTGCAGGCGACCAGGAGGAAGATGTCCGGTGTGATCCAAGGGTGGATCGGTGAAGAAGAGTACCTGAAAGCAGAGGGGACAGTGTTCAAAGTCACTAGGCAGTGACCGGTGTGGAACCAGGAAGGAACCAGGTGCTGTCGTCGCGATCAGGTGAAGAGTGGACGCTTGACTCTGCAGCCACGTGGACCAAGAGGTGTCTTCGACGACCAGGATGGAGGCACGAGCTGTCCCACGCAGGCTCTCGCTGTCGGCGGTGTCGGATCCGGGATTGGACTCAACAGGCCTTGGCAAAGGCAACCCACGCGGATGAAGGGAAAAGACGTCTGGTGCGGACTAGGAGAGTCCGGGGTGCCCCTTTTTTTGGAAGGGAGCAAGGGCCAGTCTGGAGCAACCAGACCAGCAGCAAAGATTCAAAGGTTCGTCGTCTAGGAGGCCACTAGCCAGCCGGCAAGTGACCAGACAACGCGTCGAGCAGCAAACAAGCAGAAGGGCCCCACGCAGATCTCGTGGAAGCTGGAGGGCTGATCTTCGGTGCAGGGGCTGCTCGGAGTTGGGGCTTCTCAATCCCCAAAGCACTTGGTCGAGTTTACCTCGGGAGTCGTGCTGGAAGCGAAGTGCAGGTTCTTTCAAGATGGCCGGTCCCACGTGTCTTGTCGCACCCACGAGTCTCAGCTTTGCTGTAGATGTAGGTTGAGGTCGGAGAGGTCTGGGAATCCGGGTCTCGTCGGGCTCTGAAGTCTGGATCCTCGAGGGAAGACGACAAAGTGAAGCCGCTGGACGCTTGATGGTGCCTGCAGTTGCCCACAAGGGACATTCTTCAGTCTTCTGTGGAGCAGAACGTCGAAGGCCAGAATTTCTTCTTGTTGAATAGTTCAGGATAATCTAATTTGGAATGGGACCAGCTCCTACCTTTATTCTCCTAAAGGGGGCTGCACAACTGACTAGGTCCCTCCCCTGGGTGGGACCAGGAAGGGGGTGGCTACACCCCCTATCCTTTGTCCGGTTTCCCGCCAGAGCTGGGGCAGGGATGCCCCAGCAACTGGTTTGAACCGGTGTATGCACAGGGCACCTTGTGTGCCCCAGGCATGTCTCATTCCTTTCAGGCCTCCCTACCTCAATACACAACATCCTGTCTGGGGTGGTGCTAGCACCTCCCAAGGCAGGAAACCCTTTGTCCAAGCCATCCTCGCTGGAAGGACTCCCAGCAGCAGGAGGTCAGACTTGTGTCTGTGGTGGCAGCATCCATTTTGTGATGCTGAGGCTCGAGTTAACTTTAACCGGGGTTCACAGTTACATACATGTCATGTCCCTCTAGAAGGGTGGAATGCTACCCCCGTCGCCAGAATTGGAGAGGGGGAAGTATTCCAAATCGTATGACACCTTACTCGACATGTTTTGATAACGTTATACCAGAGTTAGCATTTAACCGCGAGGTTGATAATGCACTTAAGAGTATATGGTATAGCATTATCATGGAACAGCTATTAGGACTTTGTTCTGCAAGCTGCAAACGGGCTCAGCTCATGCCAGAGCACCATCTCACATAATTCCAAGCACTCTGCCTTCAGGATTGATAAGGCCTTCCATAGGAGTGACTGATAGGAATATATGTGTCCATTTTAGGGTTAGATATAGGTATACTATATCTACATCAAAGGATGTTTACACCACTTTGGCCCAGCTGTCATGCAGCCAGTTGTGTCAGATTTAGATGGCCAGCCAGGGGTGGCATAATACATGCTTCAGCCCCTGGTAGGCCCTGGGTACACCTATGCCCTGGATACCTAAGGTATACTGTACAGGGACTGATAAGGTGGCCCAGTACCAATTGGTAAATGCACCTAAGGTACATGGAGTCCATTTTAACAGAGAGAGCAGGAAGCCTGGGGTCCTGAATAGCAGGATCCCAGGCCAACTAAGTCAAAAAACCAGCAAAACACTAGGCAAAAAGTCAGATATCCCCCTTCCTACAATATGGAACCGTGAAACCACCTTTGGAAGAAATTTAGGGTTAGTGCGCAGCACCACCCGGTTGGAGTGAATTTGTATGAATGGCTCTTGGATAGTTAGTGCCTGGAGTTCACTAACTCGTCGCAGAGATGTAATTGCTATCAGGAAAGCCACTTTCCATGTTAAGAACTGAATCTCGCATGAATGTAGAGGCTCAAAAGGTGGACCCATCAGTTGGGTGAGTACCACATTACGGTTCCATTCAGGAGCTGGTGGGGTCCGGGGAGGAATGACTCGTTTGATTTCTTCCAGAAAGGCTTTAATGGCAGGCACTCTGAAAAGTGAGAGATGCTGCCTGTTTTGGAGAGAAGCCGCAATGGCGGATAAATGTATCCGAATGGAAGCATATGCCAGATTGCATTTGTAAAGATGAAACAGATAACAAATGATGTTGTGCGTAGACGCGTCAAGCGGGTTGATGTTGTGGTCTGCACAATAAATGATAAACCGCTTCCATTTCGCCGCATAGCATGCTCTGGTGGTGGGCTTTCTTGCCTCCCGTATGATATCTATGCAATCGGGAAGCAATTTGATGTAGCCAAATTCTAAGACCTCAGGAGCCAGATCACCAGGTTGAGCTGTTGCGGATCTGGGTGCTGAATGTCGCCATGGCTCTGCCTCAAAAGCCTGGGAGTGAGACGCAGCCTTTGATGCGGTACCACGGAAAGTTCTAGAAACGTGGTGTACCATGGTTGGCGTGCCCACGTTGGAGCAACCAGGATGAGCGTCATCGAGTGTTGCTTCAGCTTGCGTGCCACCAGCGGTATTAGAGGTGCTGGGGGAAAAGAGTACGCAAATTTGCCTGACCAGTTCATCCATATCGCATTGCCCTGCGACTGTGGGTGCGGGAACCTGGCGGCAAAGCTTCGGCATTTGGCGTTTTCCTTTGTGGCGAACGGTTGGCCCTTGCAAAGGTTGTGTGGATTCCACCAATGCAGAGAGTTGTATGCACGACCGGTCACCAACACTAGGTCTTTTAACCGTCCGTGAGCCTGATTCCACTGACGTGCTAAGCACTCCTGAAGCGGACGCATATGTAGTCTCGCGTGCAGGACTATGAAGATGCAGGAGGCCATCATGCCTATCAACTGCATGAACACTCGTGCTGGAAGCGAGTGTTGCGGTCTGAATTTCTGTATCAGCAATTGAATGCTGTTGATCCTCACTGAATTTGGCTGTGCTGTGGCTGCCAGAGTGTTTATTGTCGCGCCCAGATACTGCCGCACGTGGGCGGGCTGAAGGTGTGACTTTGGGTAATTCAGTAAGAATCCCAGATCGTGAAGAAGGTGAATGGTGTGGGACATGTTGGCGGCGCACCGCTGGGCCGACTGTGCTTGGACAAGCCAGTCGTCCAGATAAGGGTAGACGTGAACGTGTTGTCTCCTGAGGTGTGCAGCCACTGTCGCTAGGCACTTTGTGAACACCCTGGGCGCTGTTGTTACTCCGAAAGGGAGGACTTTGAATTGGTAATGCTGATTCTGAATGTTGAATCTGAGGTATTTTCTGTGTGACGGATGTAGCGGAATGTGAAAATATGCATCCTTTAGATCTAATGTGGCGAGGAAATCTCCCTGATTGAGCAACGGAAGAACCTGCTGCAGTGTTAGCATGTGAAAGTGTTCTGATAGAATGTACCGGTTTAGGGGTCTGAGGTCCAGTATGGGTCCGAGGGACCCGTCCTTTTTTGGTATTAAGAAGTACAGGGAGTACACTCCTGTGCCTCTTTCTTCCACCGGCACGAGCTCGATCGCCCCTTTTTGCAGTATGACTAGTACCTCCTGCTGCAATAAGTGCAAATGCTCTGTGGACATAGGACGGTGTTTTGGGGGTATGTTGGGTGGAATGGATGTTAACTCCAGACAATAACCATACTGGATAAGCTTTATGACCCACCTGTCTGTGGTGATGGATTTCCAGACCGGCAGGAACTGTTGGAGTCTTCCCCCGACCGGTGTTGTATGGTCGGGGGGCAGTGACAAGGCGTCACTGTTTGTTGGCGGCGGAGGATCGGGAGCTGTTGTTTCCACGACCTCTGCCTTTGGTGCTGTTTCCGCGATAGCCAACTCTACTTTGTTTGGTGTACGTGTTTTGCGCGCCACCCTTATTGTACTGTGTTTGCTGGGACATCTGGCCTCTGGAAACACCTCTATTGCCTGAGCGACGAAAAAAACCACCCCTGAACTGCTGCGACTGGAGAGCCCCCATAGACTTCGCAGTTTCAGTGTCCTTTTTGATTTTTTCTAGAGTGGTGTCCACCTCAGGTCCAAATAAGTGATCAGGGTTTACAGGCTGATTTAGGATGGTGGTTTGTATCTCCGGCTTGAACCCGGAGATTCTCAGCCAGGCCTGCCGCCGTAACATCACACTGGTATTAATGGCCCTTGATGTAGGTAGGGTCCCCAGGCGCCGGCTTGTACTTCTTCTCAATCCTGGGGTTTATAACCCTGGCCCTTGTGGGCTCTTTAAAAATTCCAGCATGTTTTAGGACACCCTTTAGCATTGGCAGAGTCTTTACGGTCCTCTCAGAGGTGGAAAAGGTGTCAAACAAAAAATCCACCTCAATAGGGTCAGCATGGAGCTGGACAGCATGATTTTTGGCTGCGCTTTCGATAAGCGCATTAAATGCCGCTGAGTCCTCAGTAGGCGATGTTTTCACGTT
Source organism: Lissotriton helveticus (assembly GCF_964261635.1). Classification (NCBI taxonomy): domain Eukaryota; kingdom Metazoa; phylum Chordata; class Amphibia; order Caudata; family Salamandridae; genus Lissotriton; species Lissotriton helveticus. Next base: position 358,560,752 of record NC_136061.1, read on the forward strand.
ATACACCTGAGTGTCTGGGGCAGTTTGTGGATCTCCTGGGTCAGCAGCATCTGCCCATGTGTCATGTTGATCCTCCGGATCAGTGTCGGCAGGGTAGTTGTACTCATCATAGTCACCTTCCCCAGCCTCCACATCTGAGTAAGCGGGCGAGATAGGAGCAGTGCCCTGTCCACGTGGAGCTATTAGTTCGACAAGAATGGGTGAAGCCGTGGAATCCTTCTTCTTCTTTAATGGAATTGTGTAGGACTCCATAGGCTGTGCCGGGATGATCTTTCGTTTGTAAATAGAAAGTTTACCCGTGTCGGCGTCGATGAATTGTTCAGACTGCTCCTCAAGCAGGGGTTGTCGATGCGTTGTGCCCACAACGGCAGGTGTAGGCTTCGGCCCCGTGGACACCTTCATGGACGCCCCGACGACTGCCTTAGGTGTGAAGGCCTTCGGCACCACTTTTGGTGGCAGCGTAAACTAAATGGGCGCCGGCGACTTTTGAGGTTTGGTGGCAGGCTTCGGCGTGGAAGTATTGTAGGAGAGTAGGGTCTGCAATCCTATGATCACCCAGATTTTTGCTTTTTGCTGCACTGGTTTACGACTTTCCCTGGCTGTGGGCCTGCTAATCAGACCCACAGCCTAGCTGTTCTCTCTATCCAAATTGTACTTAGGTACTGAATTGGCACTGGGCCCTCTCCAAGTCCCTGTACCCAGGGCTGAGGTGCACCCAGAAGTCTCCAAGGGGCTGAAGCATGTATTGTGCCACCCCTGGATTGACTAACTAAAACTGACACAACTGGCTGCACGACAGCTGGGGCAAGGTGGTGTACTCACCCTTTGCTTTAGATATAGTATACCTATATCTAACCCTAAAATGGACACATAGATCTCCTATCAGTCACTCCTATGGCAGGCCTTAACAATCCTGAAGGCAGAGTGCTTGGAATCGTGTGAGATGGTGCTCTGGCATGAGCTGAGCCTGTCTGCGGCTTTCGGGATCCATCCCTTAGCCGTTTCCATGATATCGCATACCATATACTCTTAAGTGCATTATAATCCTCGCGGTTATGTGCCAACTCTGGTATCGCTTTATCAAAACATGTCGAGTAAGGTGTCATACGAATTGGAATACTAACCCCTCGCCAATTCTGGCGACGGGGTTAGCATTCCACCCTTCTAGAGGGACACGACATGTATGTAACCCCTAACCCCGGTTAAAGTCAGACAGAGCCTTAGCATCCACAAAATGGATGCTGCCACCGAGACACAAGTCTGCCCTCCTGCTGCTGGGAGTCCTCCCAGAGCAGGAGATAAGGACAAAGGGTTTCCTGCCAGGGGCGGTGCCAGCACCGTCCCAGACAGGGTTTTGTGTATTGTAGGTAGGCAGGGCTTTAGAGGAAGGTGACTGCACGTGGCACCCCGGTGCTCACTGTGCATAGGCTGGCTGGAACCAGTTCCAGGGTCACTCCAGACCCTGTGCTGGGGAAAAGCCCGCCAAGGAAGTGGGTGTAGCCACCCCCCTCCTAGTCCCACCCATAGGGCAGGACTTAGTCGCGTGCCAGCCCCTTTTTACAGGATAAAGGTAGAGACTGGCCCCCTTCCAAATCAGATCATCTTTGAATCCTGAAACTACTTTCTGCGAAAGGAACTCAAGACTTCTTCCTAAGATTTCTCCCTTGTGACTAAGGAGTAGTCACCCTGCATCCGCAGGCACCATCTAAGAACACTGCGGTCTGCTGCAAGTCCTTCCTCCGGAATCCGACTGCCCAGCTCGACGAGAACCGGCTTCCCTGGCACCTCTGACCTCTACCCACCTCTACAGCCCAGCTGAGAACCGTGGGTGCGACGAGACCTCAAGGGACCGGCCATCTGCAAGACTGCACGACTTCTTTCCAGCAAGCCCGCCGAGTGAATTCCTGGTGAGTGCTTTGGGGTCCGAGAAGCCCCCACCCTGAGCAGCTCCAGCACCGAAGAGCAGCCCCCCAGCATCTCCACGATCTGCGTGGGGCCCTTCTGCTTTTTACTGCTCACCGCGTTGTTTGGCTACTAGCCCGCTGGCTTGTGGCCTTCCTGACGACGCCCGACGACATTTCTGCTGCTGGTCTGGTTGCTCCAGACTGGCCCTTGCTTCCCTCCATCGGAGAAGTACCCCGGACCCTCCTGGTCCACTCAAGACGCCATTTTAGGTCCACCGCGTGGGCCTTGCATTTGCCAAGACTTGTTGCCCAATCCTGGGTCCAGCGACGTCGACAGCAAGAACCTTCGTGGGACAGCTCGCACCTCCATCCTGGTCGCCGACAACGCCTCCTGGTCCGAGAGACTGCAGAGCCCAGCGGCGCCCACTCACCTGACTGCGGTGACTTCGCCCGGTGCCATCCTGGTGCCCACTTAATCACTGGCTAGTGATTCAAGAACTTGGTCCCCTCTGCTTTCAGGTTTTCTTCTTCCTTGATCCAGGCTTGGATCCATCGAACTTTTCTTCACTGGTCGCCTGCCAGCAACTTCTTCCTTCCAGGCTCCTGGTCCGGCAACGAGATCCCCGACGTCTTTTCAGACCTATGCAGCTGCAGCCCCTGGGCTAGGTAACTTCGGCACTTCGGTGTCCCAGCATAGCCTCACTATCCTAGGGTCAGGATCCACTGTCGTTTTCTTCCTACCAGGTCGGGTTCGCCCGTGAACACTAACTTTGCCTTTACTAGCCTCCATAGACTTTGTCCCGCATCCCGCGTGAGAGTGCACACTCTGCACCCGAGTCCCCTGGGTCTCCTAGTAGTAATCTAACGATTCCCTAGTCCAGTCCTAGCGATTCCAAAGCCTATTAGAACTGTTACTTACCTGCTAGTAATTCGCATTCCACTTTTAAAGTATATGGTTTTTCGTGCCCCTCGGGCATTTGTGTATAACGTGCTAACTTAAGTATTTTCATAAGAGTTTTGTTGTGTGCTTAGCACCCTGTCCTCATAAAGAGTACAGGGTTGTTGTGATTCTAATAAATACACTGTTTATTTTCATAACACTTGTGTGGTGTCCTTTCACTGGGTGTTCAAGGGGTAATGTGATGGTAAAACAGCTGGCTTAACACGCCCTCTAGAGTCTTAGCCTTAGACTGCTCGTATCCATGCTACTAGGATAGCTGGTCTATAAGGTTGACTTACAACCAATCATCAATAAGGGTTGTTTGGACTGATATATAGTGATCACTAGAATAGTGAGCACTGCACATCAGGCCAACTTCTCACAAGTATCCTTCGGACCGACAGCGGAAGCCTTCTCCTTAATGCGTTTCAACGATTCCGACAACTGCTTCGAGAAGGAGGCGGACGGCTGCGTCGACTCGACTGGCTCCTACGAGCCACCGCCAGGCGCGGACTCGAGGGTTGTATTGCTTTTGGCCTTGTCCGGCCAACGTGCAGGATCGACAAGTTTTTGAGGTCCGAGTCCTTTGTCTGTGTCGACGGCCCTTGGCGCCGATTTCTTCGGGTCGACGACCTTGACCAGTGTTTTCGGTGTCCCAGTCTTCTGCTCGACACCCTTTAGCGACCTCACCGGGTCGATAACCTTTTTAAGCTTTGTCGGCGCCGATAATTCAGAAGACTTCGAGCCGACCAAAGCAACACGCACTTTCAGTTTCGATGGCGCCTCTAGTGCTTTTGGTTGTGTAGACCCCGAAGCTTTCTCTTTCGGTTTCGATTTCACCATTTGTGGCTCGTTAGAAGTGTCCAAAGCCGGGCCTGGAGGCGAGGCTGGAGAACTCAGTGTAACATCTTGGGTAAGGCCATGTGGCGATCACTCAACCTGAGCCGTATGAATTGTTTCGGCGGTTGGGCATAGCTCCTCGCTGGAGCTATCTTCCATGGCCCCATAGGCCCCATCGTCGTCTCCTACCTCGTCGACGACGTCTTCAGTATCGAGCATTTCAACATCAGCGTCGTAGCTGGAGTCGATCTCCGCTGCTGGATTGGACATCGGCTCTTGATCTTCCTGCTAGTCTGCCGCTTCCTCCTCGGTATCGAAAATGTTCACCGGGTCAGGTGCCGTCTGCTGGGCCTCCTGGCGCGCCGAAGTCAAATTGTCTTCTTGGAGCGGAAACGAGAACAAGCCATACAGTTAGCTTCATCGTGATCCGGCGACAGGCACTTGTTGCACACCGGGTCGACGTCGATAGGAGGATACTTCGAGTTGCACACGGGGCACCTTTTGAACGGGCTCAGTTCCATGATGGTTCGTCAAATAAGGCCTCTGCCGTCAACCGGGCCATCAGCGCCGAAGAGCCACGCGACTCCTCTGGATGTCCGACTCAGGAACTGAGCTGGAACAGAACTGGGCACCGATCGCAAGACAATACCGACGATATAGTAAAGGCCTTTGGGCCAAAAAGAAAGGTTTCTATTGATTCCGAACTTGAGTGAGCAAATAAGCATCCGAACCCAATGGCGGAAAAAAACTATCTGGGGATGGAGTCGATGCCCATGCGCACTGTAGTCCAGGGGAGGAGCCACCTATCTTGTGATACTTCGAAGACTCTTCCAGGACAACAATGTGCAATCATCCGGACCCAACACTAGGCGGCAATCTATGCAACAGATATGAATTCAGCAGCCCACATGCCTCGAACTCCTAGTTCTCTTCCAGGGGTATCCTCATCAAAGTCATACGCATTAGAATTTTCCCGCCCATGCGCGGGACCCCGGAAACACTATATTATATGTGCCCCACATACATATACTTATATATATATATATATATATATCACCTCCAAAACGGTTCCTTCTCGGGAGCTTGTGCAGCGCTCTCACATGTGCGGTATCCTGCGGCAGAACCCAGCCGCTTAATATTTCGCCAAATCTTCCCCCAAAAGAGGAAAGCAACGGGTCGCACAGCCAGTTTAGATTTAAACAGCAATCCTTTTTATTTTTTCAATTCACAGGGCAAATAGCGCATTGATCTACGCGTTTCGGTGTCACTCCACCTTGCTCACGATCACCGGGTTTGCCCCACCCACAAACATTTAAACACATTGTTTTAATTTTTTTCAGCATTTCCTGTCACATGTCATGCTAAGGATTATGGTCCTTATGGACCATCTAATACACAGCCACTTTCAGAAAAAACGACAGGATGATTGGCTGAAAACCAAGGGATTTGTGAAATGCCACGGTTGCAAAATGTGTCAGATCGCTAAGCCAACCAAAGAAATTATATTGGCCAACAAAAAGAAATGGCAAATAAAACAATGTATCACGTGTAAAACACCATTCACTGTATACATAGTAGAATGCCCGTGCCCTTTGCGATATGTAGGGAGTACAACTGGGGAATTGAAAAATCGCATTTTACAGCACATGCGGGCAACAATACACAAGGACCGCTCAAATGCCATAGCCAAACATATGGAACAATCACATCAGGGGGATTGGCTAAAACTGAGATTTTATGGCATACAAACAATTACTAAAGGTGAGCGGGGAGGTGACCGAGCAAAAAAACTGAGGCGAGCTGAATCTAGATTCATCATTAACCTGAGGACTATGCACCCGAACGGGTTGAATCAATCTGAGGAATTGCATGTGCACTTGTAAATTGATAAAGCAAATATGAACTATGCGAACACTGTTAAAAAATTGTGAGGTTACAAGCCTATTGGAAGGCGGTACAAAATGTAATGCGACATATTAGCCTATTTGAAGGCGGGACAGGTGTTGGACCCTTAATATTAATCAATAGTTTTGATTTTGCAAACTTGTGCGCACAATTTATGAATAATTTTGTTTCAGACAAATCAGAAAAACTACAAGGACCATAATCCTTAGCATGACATGTGACAGGAAATGCTGAAAAAAATGAAAACAATGTGTTTAAATGTTTGTGGGTGGGGCAAACCCGGTGATCGTGAGCAAGGTGGAGTGACACCGAAACGCGTAGATCAATGCGCTATTTGCCCTGTGAATTGAAAAAATAAAAAGGATTGCTGTTTAAATCTAAACTGGCTGTGCGACCCGTTGCTTTCCTCTTTTGGGGGAAGATTTGGCGAAATATATATATATATATATATATATATATATATATATATATATATATATATATATATATATATATATATATATATATATATATATATATATATATATATATCCTTGTAGATTCTGCATATGGCGTGCTTCGTACCACAGAATAACGGACCACCACGCAGCAAGTAAATATTTCAGGAAGATTTATTCTCTCTTCTCACGATCCTTCTCCGGCATGACGCGTTTCGGTTACCAAGTAACCTTGATCACATCAGAGCTGGAATATGCTGTGAAGAATGTCCACCCTACATGAATAATATGCATTATAAACATGAGAAACAACACAAAAGATTGTTTTAGAACTGTTTTAATGCTTAGGCAGCAGTAGAAATTCTTATAACATCCTGAAAGCATAGAAAGCTCCCAGGCTGCATTGCAACCACACAGTCTAAAAAGACTGAAAAGCTAACCTGTAGCTGAATACCAAAAAACTGACACCGTGCCTTTAAGGCACCCATGACCCCCTGTATCCCATCATGCCTCAGGGGTGACAGTTAGGTCAGTTGTTCTTTTCGGAGACTGAAAACAAACCCAGCAACAAAATAGGTTAACAATATCTCCTTATTAAAGAATATCCTTTGCCCGGGGAGGAGGGAGGGTTGCTTATGACTTTGATGAGGATACCCCTGGAAGAGAACTAGGATTACAGGTAAGTAACTAATCCTTCTCTTCCAGGGGATCCTCATCAATAGTCATAAGCATTAGAATAGAATAGCGAGCCTCTCCTCATCCCTGCGGGCAAAGGAACGACAAGACAGTAATCTCATCAACAAGCCTGAGCAGGCTATAGGCTACCCAAACAGATTTCTCAAGGAGGCTTGCCCTACTTGAGTATCAGCCCTGGAATCAGATTCGAGACAGTAATGTCTCGTAAACGTATGAACTGATTTCCAGGTTGCAGCTTTGCATATTTCTGACATTGGAATGTCATGTAAGAAAGCTACTTTAGCGGCTTTCCCTCTAGTGGAATGTGCTGTGGGTGACACCAATAAAGGCTTGCCTGCAAGCTGAAAGGCCAATTTAATTTAATTTAATGCAAGAGACAATCCATCTGGAGATGGACCTCTTGGCCGCTGGAAAACCCGTCCTCATTGAACCATAGTTCACAAACAGTTTATCAGTTTTCCTGATCCCTTTAGTCTTTTCCAAATAGAACTTGAGCACTCTCTTAAGATCCAAGGAGTGCAGTGACCGCTCGGCTGGGGTCGTAGGATTTGGAAAAAACGAAGGGAGGGAAATGGACTGATTTATATGAAAATCAGAAACCACTTTAGGCAAGAAAGATGGATGAGCCCTTAGGACTACTCTATTGTGGTGGAAAACAGTATATGGTTCCTTCGCACAGAGCGCTTGTATCTCTCTTACTCTGCGAGCTGAGGTAATCGCCACCAAAAAGGCCGCCTTCCAAGAGAGATGTTGCAAAGAGGCCTTGTGGATGGGCTCGAAAGGAGGTGACATTAACCTGGATAAAACCAGGTTCAACTCCCAAGGAGGAGAAGGATTTCGCACAGGGGGATAAACTTTTTTCAACCCCTGGAGGAAGTCCTTAACCACCGGAACCTGAAAGAAAGAGATCTGATCAGGTGATTTCCTGTACGCTACTATGGCTGACAAATGCACTCTAATGGAAGCATATTTCAAACCAGAAGTTGCCAAGGAAAGGAGGTATGACAGGATTACCTCCTCCTGCCCTTTAGTTGGATCCAAGTGATGATCCCTACACCATATGTAGAACCTTTTCCACTTGAACGCATAAGACGCTCTCGTGGAAGGCTTCTTAGCCTCCTTTAAAATCTGCATACAGTCGGGAGGCAGATTGAAATGTCCATATTGCAGGACCTCAGGTGCCATGCTGTCAGGTTCAGTGATGAGAGGTTGGGATGCAGTATCCTTCCGTTCATCTTGCTCAATAGGTTCTGTTTGCAAGGAAGTCGTCTGTGTGGACTGTGAGAAGTTGGCCTGATATGCAGTGCTCACTATTCTAGTGAACACTATGTATCAGCCCAAACAACCCTTATTGATGTTTGGTTGTAAATCAACCTGATAGACCAGCTATCCTAGTAGCATGGACACGTGCAGTCTTTAGGCTAAACTCTAGAGGGCGTGTTAAGCCAGCTGTTTTACCATCACATATACCCCTTGAACACCAAGTGAAAGGACACCACACAAGTTGTTATGAAAAATAAAGTATATTTATTTATAACAAGACTACCCTGGCTCTTTATGAGACAGGGAGCTAAGCACACAACAAAACTCTTAAAGAAATACTTAAAGTCGCACAATTTACACAAATGCCCAAGGGGCACGAAAAACCATATACTATACAAGTGGAATGCGAAATACTAGCAGGTAAGTAACTATTCTCATAGGCTTTAGGATCGCTAGGACTGGACTACTGAACCTTTAGATTACAAGCAGGAGGCCTAGGGACATCGTGTGCAGAGTGGGAACTCTCACGCGTAAGGCGGGAAAAAGTCTATGGAGGCTAGTAAGGAATATGCTACTTACCAGTATGCATCTGTTCTTGGCATAGAGGGCTGCAGAGTGGTACATTTATGAATAGATCGCCATCTGGTGTTGGGCTCGGATGATTGCACTTTGTTTTTCTTTTGGAGAAGTCTTTGTCGTCATAGATGACTCCTCCTCTTGGTGTTAGTGCGCATGGGCATCGGCTCCATCCTTAGATTGTTTTGCCATAGTAGGGTTAGATGGAGTAGTGTAGTATAGTACATAAAGATATGCCCATGTAAGTGTATCTAAATAAGATAATGTTGGGACAGACACAGGTTTCCGGGGAGGCTGGGAGGGCATGTACCACTCTGCAGCCCTCTATGCCAAGAACAGATGCATACTGGTAAGTAGCATATTCCGTTCGAGGCATATGGGCTGCAGATGGTACATTTATGAATAGATTGTAAAGCAGTTACCTCCCTAGCGGTGGTCACCAGTGTCTGTCGCAACTGTTTGAAATAAAGTCTTTAATACAGCTTGGCCCACTCTGGCTTGTTGTGCAGCCTGTACATCAACACAGTAGTGTTTTGTGAATGTATGTGGTGTAGACCAAGTTGCTGCTCTACATATGTCATCTAGGGGAATGTTCCCTAAGAATGCCATAGATGCTCCTAGTTTTCGTGTAGAATGAGCTCTAGGAGGAACAGTTAATGTTCTCTTTGCTTTAATGTAACATATTTGTATAATCTTACAATCCATCTAGCGATGCTTGCTTTAGAGATAGGATTGCCCTTATGTGTTGGGGAAAATGCTACAAATAGTTGTTTAGTTTTCCTGAAGTTTTGTGTTCTTTCTATGTAGTACAAAATGGCTCTTTTGACATCTAGTGTATGTAGAGCCCTTTCTGCCACCGTCTGTGGCTTTGGAAAGAAGACTGGTAATTCCACTGGCTGATTGATGTGGAATGCTGAAATTACCTTAGGCAAGAACTTTGGGTTTGTTCTAAGAACCACTTTATTCTGGTGTAACTGTAGGAATGGTTCTTGTATTGTCAATGCCTGTAATTCACTTACTCTCCTGAGTGAGGTAATGGCTATAAGGAAAGCCACCTTCCATGTAAGGAATTGTATTTCGCACCTATGCATAGGTTCGAAGGGTGGCCCCATTAGTTTGGTGAGTACTACATTGAGGTTCCAGACTGGGGAAGGTGGTAATCTTGGTGGAATGACTCTTTTAAGGCCTTCCATGAATGCCTTTATAGCTGGTACTCTGAACAGTGATATGTGTTGCCTGTTTTGTAGGTACGCTGCTATAGCTGCTAGATGTACTCTGATAGATGTGTACGCTAGATTACATTGCTGTAAGTGTAATAAGTAGCAAATAATCTCCTTTGTTGATACGTCCAGAGGGTTGATATTGTTATTAGTACAGTGTATAGCAAACCTCTTCCACTTAGCTGCATAACATGCTCTGGTGGTTGGACGTCTCGCTTGTTTAATTATCTCCATGCAATTTTGAGGTAGATCTAAGTACCCAAATTCTAGGATTTCAGGAGCCAGATCGCTAAGTTCAATTGAGTTGGATCTGGGTGCATTATTTCTCCATGGTTCTGTGTAAGGTGCATGGGTAGAATTCGTAATTTTTGGTGTGGCACTTGTGAGAGTTGCAGTAGCGTGGTGTACCACGGCGGTCTTGCCCACGTGGGTGCCACTAGTATCATGGTCATTGAATGTTGTTGCAGCTTCCTGACCACTAATGGAATTAGTGGGAGAGGGGGAAAAGCGTATGCAAATTTGTTGGACCAATTTATCCATAACGCATTGCCCTGCGACAGGTGATGTGGATACCTGGACGCGAAGCTTTGGCATTTTGCGTTCTGATGAGTGGCAAAGAGGTCTATCTCTGGTTGTCCCCATCTTTGGAAGAATGGCTGCAGTATTTGTTGGTGCAGTTCCCATTCGTGTATTTGTTCCGACTGTCTGCTTAAGATGTCTGCTATCTGGTTTTGGACTCCTGGTAGGTGTTCGGCTAACAGATAGATGTTTTGAGGAATGGCCCATCTCCAAATTTCCTGTGCTAGTCTGGATAGTTGGAGAGAGTGCGTCCCCCCCTGTTTTTGAATATAATACATTGCTGTCATGTTGTCTGTTCTGATCAGGACTGCTTTGTTGGTAACATATATCTGGAAGGCTTTCAATGCTAGAAACACTGCTAGTAGTTCTAGATGGTTGATGTGCAGTGTTCTTTCCTGCACACTCCACCTTCCTTGTACTCTGTACTTGTCCATATGTGCTCCCCATCCGGTGAGCGATGCGTCTGCTGTTATTGTCACCTGTGGAATTGGCTCTAGGAACGACCGCCCCTTGGCAATGTTTGTTATGTTCCACCACTTCAGAGAGCGGTGTGTGCGGTCGTCTACCAACACCAGATCTGTAATCTGCCCTTGAGCCTGATTCCACTGTGTCGCTAAGCATTCTTGTAGCGGACGCATTTGTAGTTTGGCATATGGTATTAGCAGTATGCAGGATGACATCATGCCTAATAGCTGCATGAACACTCTTGCTGTTAGTGAGTGTTGTGGCTGAAATCTTTGAATGATTGTAAGCATTGTTTGGATCCTGACTGGGTTGGGGTACACTTTGGCTTTTTCTGTGTCTATAGTAGCCCCCAGATATTGTTGAACCTTGTTTGGTTGTAGGTGTGACTTTGTGTAGTTCATCGTGAACCCTAGCTGGTGTAGTAGCTGAATTGTCTTTTGTGTGTTTTGAAGACATTCCTCTTGTGACCTGGCCTTTATTAGCCAGTCGTCCAAGTATGGGAAGACATGAATTTGTTGTCTTCTTAGGTGAGCTGCTACCACTGCCAGGCATTTTGTGAACACCCTTGGTGCCGTTGTGACACCAAACGGAAGGACCTTGAACTGATAATGTTGTCCTTCTACCACAAACCTGAGGTATTTCCTGTGGGCTTTGTGAATAGGGATATGAAAGTAAGCGTCTTTTAGATCCAGTGTAGAAAGAAAGTCCCCTTTCTTCAGTAAAAGGAAGTACTTGTTGGAGCGTGACCATGTGGAAATGTTCCGAATTTATGTATGCGTTGAGAGGTCTTAGGTCCAGTATTGGCCTTAGAGACCCGTCCTTTTTGGGAATTAGGAAGTATAGGGAGTATACTCCTGTTCCTTGTTGGTGCTGTGGAACCTTCTCTATGGCATGCTTTTCTAGCAGTGATAGTACTTCTTGTTTTAACAGTGTCAGGTGATCTTGTTTCATTGGACGCTGTTTGGGGGGGATGTTTGGTGGGGTAGCTGTGAGTTCTAGGCAATAACCATGTTGGATAATTTGTCTTACCCACCTGTCTGATGTGATGTTTTCCCAGACAGGTAGGAACTGTGATAGGCGTCCCCCGACCGGTGTTATATGGTCTGGGGGAAGCTCTATGAAGTCACTGTTTTGGGGTTGGAGAGTTGCGGTTGTTGTTGTTTCCGCGACCTCTACCCTTGTTGTTGTTACCCCTGTAGCCACCTCTAGAATTACCTCTGGGTGATGTAGGTGTAAAAGAGGTTTGCTGTTGGTTTGTACCTGTATTTTTGGATCCTCCTCTATAGGTGGATCTACGAAAGGAACCTCTGTGTCGGCTGTTGCAATGCTCCCATTGATTTAGCCGTTTCGGTATCCTTCTTCATCTTTTCTATGGCCTCATCTGTCCCTGTGCCGAAAAGTGTTTTCCCATCAAAAGGTTGGTTCAGTAACGATGTTTGTACCTCTTGTTTGAACCCTGATACTCTGAGCCATGCATGTCTCCTTAACATGATGCTTGTGTTTGTAGACCTTGCCGCAGTTTCTGCCGCGTCTAGGGCGCACTTTATTGAAGTGTTAGTAATTAACTTCCCTTCTTGTATGAGTTGATCTGCCCTCTTTTGATGTTCTTTAGGGAGATGTGTGATGAGTTTTTCTAACTCATCATAATGCGCTCTGTCATACCTTGCAAGTAGTGCTTGCGTATTAGCTATGCGCCAACTGTTTGCCGCTTGAGATGCTACTCTCTTGCCAGAGGCATCTATTAGTTTAGACTCTTTGTCAGGAGGTGGAGCTTCTCCTGTAGATAAAGAGTTTGCTCTCTTGCGAGCGTTTGTGACTACTAGTGAGTCTAGAGGAATTTGCCCTTTAATGTATATTGGGTCTTTTGGAGCTGCCCTATATTTTTTATCGATTCTTGGGTTCAATACCCTAGCCCTCACTGGGTCTTTGAATATCTCTGATGTATGACTGAGAAGGCCCTTAAGCATTGGTAGTGTTCCTGATGTTCTTTGTGCAGTAGGTAGTGTTTCTAATAAGAAGTCCTGTACTTGAGGTTCTGTATGTAGGTCTACCTTATGATATGTTGCTGCTCTAGTAATGAGTTGTGCAAACCCAGTATTGTCATCAGGAGGTGAAGGTTTTGAGGGATACGATTCAGGGTCGGTATCATTATCTGACCCTACATTATACTCTTCCCATGGGTCTGCCTCCTCTGGGATTGTGTCCTCATCATCCCCAGGATGTTCCCCCTCCCCTGTGTCACTCTCTACATCTGTTGTAGGTGTAGATGGTCGTGTGGGAGGAATATTTGGCCTATTGTGAGGAAGAGGAGAAGATGGTGTGTGAGGTTTGGGAGAAGAGGGAGGAGTTGTATTCGTCCCCATTGTTCTCTTCTTCGGATGAGTCTTGTCGTCCGAATGTTCATTCTTCCTCTTTTTAGGTAGTTCTGTGACTACCTTGCCAGTCTTTGGGTCAATAAACAAAGTCTTTTGTTTAGGATCCGTCCCGTGTTCCTGTGTCGGTACCGCAGTTTTCGGTTCCGAAAGGTGTTTTTTCTTTTGAATGTCCATTTGTATTTTCGGTGCCGAGATTTTGTTCGGATCCGATTTCTTCGGTATCGAAGATGTCCCCGGTGTCGAGGGTGTTTTCGACGCCGAAGCGTGCTTCGGTGTCGACATGGACTGCTTCGACTTCGAGCTTTCCTTGACTTCGTGCTTCGGTGTCGATGTGGTCCGTTTATCGGAACCGGAACCACTATGATGGGAGACCGAGTGTTTCGGTTTCTGTTTCGTTGCCGGGCTCGAAGGCGGGGCGTTGGAAACTTTTTTCGGTTGTCTGACCGGGCTCGAGGGCGGGGTCGACACCGTGCGGGGTCTGTTCTTTGGTAAAGGGACGTCGTCACTCACAGTTTGTTGGACGTCGATTTCCTCGACGTCGGACTCGTCCGCTTCAGACCCCGCCTCGTCGGCCTCTTCTTCCTCCTCTTCTGGGTGCTGGTCCTCGAACAGCTCCGGGATTGCTTGTGACTGCATTCTCGATACCTCGTGTCTTCGGGCTCGACGGTTTCTAATCGTCGACTTTGAAGAGAACGCTGCACAGGCCTCACAGTCCCTGGATTCGTGTTCAGGGGACAAGCAGAGGTTGCACACCTCGTGTAGGTCCTTGTGTGGGAACTTAGCACCACACGTTGGACATTTTTTGAATGTAGTCCTTTCCATGGACCCCGGGCTGGACTACGTCGAGTTTCTCGTAGTCGTCGTCCTTCGAACCGCGTCGGTATGGAGTAAAGTCGCGTTCGATAACGATACCGTCGATTTGGAAAGGAGTACGCGCCGGTTATAACCTAATCTTTGTTGAAGTCGGTCCGGAGCGCTTCGATCCTCATCCGAACCCGATGGCGGAAAAAAACAATCTAAGGATGGAGCCGATGCCCATGCGCACTAACACCAAGAGGAGGAGTCATCTATGACGACAAAGACTTCTCCAAAAGAAAAACAAAGTGCAATCATCCGAGCCCAACACCAGATGGCGATCTATTCATAAATGTACCATCTGCAGCCCATATGCCTCGAACAAGCAAAGTTAGTGTTTTCGGGCGAACACCAATAGGTAGGTCAAAAACGAAAGTGGATCTAGACACTTAGAGAGTTGGTCTACGCTGGAGCACCGGAGTACTCGGTTTACCTAGCCCAGGGGCTGCAGCTGCATAGGGTTCAAATGTCGTCGGGTTTCTTCGTTGATGAACCAGGAGCCTGAAGAAAGAAGTTGCTGGCAGGCGACCAGTGAAGAAGTTCTTGGGGATCCAAGCCTGGATCGGGAAGAGGAAGACCTGTAAGCAGAGGGGACCAAGTTCTGAATCACTAGCCAGTGATTTAGGTGGGCGCCAGAGTGGCACCGGGCGAAGTCACCTCAACCAGGTGAGTGGGCGCTGCTGGGCTCTGCAGTCTCTCGGACCAGGAGGCGTTGTCGGCGACCAGGATGGAGGTGCGAGCTGTCCCACAAAGATCTCTGCTGTCGACGTCGCTGGACCCAGGATTGGGGCAACAAGTCTTGGCAAATGCAAGCCCACGCGGTGGACTTAAAATGGCGTCTGGAGTGGACCAGGAGGGTCCAGGATGCTCCTCTGTTGGAGGGGAGCAAGGGCCAGTCTGGAGCAACCAGACCAGCGGTGTTTGTCGTCGGGCAAGCGACCTGGACAACGCGGTGAGCAGCAAAGAGCAGAAGGGCCCCACGCAGATCTCGCGGATGCAGGGGAGCTGAACTTCGGTGCTGGAGCTGCTCAGGGTTGGGGCTTCTCTTACCCCAAAGCACTCGGTCGAGGGTCACTCGGGAGTCGTGCTGGTCAAGCGTCGTGCAGTCTTGGAAGATGGCCGGTCCCTCGAGGTCTTGTCACACCGACGAATCACAGCTGGGCTGATGATGCAGGTAGAGGTCAGAGGTGGCAGGGAAGCCGGTTCTCGTCGAGCTGGGCAGTCTTGATCCGGTGAGGAGACTTACAGCAGACCGCGATGCTTGGTTGGTGCCTGCTGCTGCAGGGTGACTACTCCTTAGTCACAAGGGAGAAATCTTAGGAAATCTTAGGAAGAAGTCTTGAGTTCCTTTCGTGGAAAGTAGTTTCAGGATTCAAAGATGATCTAATTTGGAAGGGGGCCTGCTCCTACCTTTATCCTGCAAAAAGGGGCTGGCACGCGACTAAGTCCTGCACTATGGGTGGGACTAGGAGGGGGGTGGTTACACCCCTCTCCTTTGGCGGGCTTTCCCCAGATCAGGGGCTGGAGTGCCCCTGGAACTGGTTCAAGCCGGCCTATGCACAGTGAGCACCGGGGTGCCACTTGCAGTCACCTTCCTCTAAAGCCCTGCCTACCTAGCATACACAAAATCCTGTCTGGGACGGTGCTGGCACCGCCCCTGGCAGGAAACCCTTTGTCCTTGCCTCCTGTGCTGGGAGGACTCCCAGCAGCAGGAGGGCAGACTTGTGTCTCGGTGGCAGCATCCATCTTGTGGAGCTGAGGCTATGTCTGACTTTAACCGGGGTTACAGGTTACATACATGTCGTGTCCCTCTAGAAGGGTGGAATGCTAACCCCGTCGCCAGAATTGGCGAGGTGTTAGTATTCCAATTCGTATGACACCTTACTCGACATGTTTTGATAAAGCGATACCAGAGTTGGCATATAACCACGAGGATTATAATGCACTTAAGAGTATATGGTATGCGTTATCATGGAAAAGCTATTAGGACTTGGTTCCGCAAGCTGCAAACGGGCTCAGCTCATGCCAGAGCACCATTTCACCTTATTCCACGCACTCTGCCTTCAGGATTGTTAAGGCCTGCCATAGGAGTGACTGATAGGAATATAGGTGTCCATTGTAGGTTTAGATTTAGGAATACTATATCTAAAGCAAAGGGTGTTTACACCACCTTGCCCCAGCTGTCAAGCAGCCAGTTGTGTCTGGTTTAGTTAGTCAACCCAGGGGTGGCATAATACATGCTGCAGCCCCTGGGAGACTTCTGGGTGCACCTCAGCCCTGGGTAGAGGGACTTGGAGAGGGCCCAGTGCCAATTCAGTACCTGGGTACAATTTGGAGTAGAGAGAACAGCTAGGCTGTGGGTCTGATTAGCAGGCCCACAGCCAGGGAAAGTCGTAAACCAGTGAAGCAAAAAGCAAAAATCTAGGTGATCATAGGATTGCAGACCCTACTCTCCTACATGGACACACAGACAGATGCAGCAGGTCCGGGTACCACCACTGATGTGGCCAATCCGGAGCTATCAAGATCATCTCCATGTCCGACCTGAGGAGCTTGGAAACCACCTTCGGAATCAGAGGCAGGGGAGGAAACGCGTAAGCAAACGTTTCCGACCAATCCATCAGGAGAGCGTTCCCCTGCGTCCCTGGCCGGTGGAATCTGGACGCGAAGGCGTGGCATTTTGCATTTTCTTCGTCCCTAAACAAGTCTATGGCTTTTCCCAATTTTGTGTCCAGAACGGAGCCTAGGTAGTGGATGGACTGTGTTGGCCGCTGGACTGACTTCTCCAGGTTCACATGGAGACCGAGCCTGTGCAACTGGTGTAGACAAAGTTGCAGATCTTGCGTTACCTGTACCGGAGACGGGCCCTTTAAGAGCTAGTCGTCCAGGTATGGGTAAATGAAAAGTCCCTTCTTGTGAAGAAAAGCCGCCACCACTGCCATGCATTTGATGAAGACTCGTGGTGCGGACTTGAGTCCGAAGGGTAGCACCGTGTACTGATAGAGTTTGCTTCCTACGACAAACCTCAAGTATTTGCGATGCTGCAGAGCAATCGGAATGTGAAAGTATGCATCTTGCAGATCCACCGAACAAATCCAATCTCCGGTTTGAAGATGTGGGCATATTTGGTGAAGAGCTAACATGCGGAACTTTTCTCTGACAATGACTTTGTTGAGGAGACGCAGATCTAGTATAGGCCTGAACTTGTCCTCCTGATCTTTTTTGGGGGCAAGAAAGTATCTTGAGTAGACTCCCTTTCCTCTTTGAGAGGGAGGAACTTCCTCTACAGCTCTTTTTTGTAGGAGGACTGCCACTTCTCTGCGGAGCAAGCTCAACTGGTGAGGGCAAGAGGTCTTTGGAGGAATGCTTTTCGGGAGCGCACGGAAACGTAGCCTGTATCCATTGCGCAGTATATTCAGCACCCACTGATCTTTTGTGAAGCTGACCCACTGGAGTGGGCAACTGCGCCAGAGGAAGCCACTGATCAAGCCTTTTCTCCTCTTGTGGTGGTAGAGGACTGCTGGAGACCTCCTCTACCTCTGTTGGATTTGCCTCGGAACTGTGATTTTCCTTGGTTCTCATTCTGGGACCACTGAGGGGTTTGAACCCTCTGTTGAGCCCCTCTCCCCCTGTTGGTCTTGAAGTGGCGTTTGAACTCTTTTTTTCTTCTCCAAACCCACCACTTTCACCGTATCCAGTTCAGTCTTCATACGGGTCATCTTTTCGTCAGCATGTTCTCCGAAGAGAGAGGAACCCGAAAAGGTGAAGATTAAGGATGCGATGCTGAGCATCCGGCTTCAGCCCTGTGAGGCGCAACCAAGCCGACCTTCTGGCACAAACCCCATGTGAGTAGGAATGTGCCGCAAGCACTGCACCCTCCGCTGCTGTGCTTATCAACTGGTTCGCCACCAAACATCCTTCAGTCATAGTTTCTTCGAAGTCCTTCTGGTCATCCTTTGGCAGTTTGGACTTGAACCTCTCCATGGAGTCCCATAAGGCTCTGTCGTATCTACCCAGCAGTGCGGCCGCACTGGAGACCTTCAGCGTGGAGGCAGCTGAATTGCAAACTTTGCGACCCCACGAATCCTGAGATTTGCTGTCCTTATCTGGTGGGACTGAAGAGGAAGCAGCAACTGCATGTGTCTTCCTTGCCGCTGCCACTATCACAGAGTCTGCTGGAGGGTCAGATTTTACTAAAACTGGGTCAGAAGAAGCCGGTTTGTATTTCTTCTGTATGCGGGCTGGCACCGCTCTGATGGCTGCCGGAGTTAGGAAAACGTCCTTGACCGGATCCATAATCCCCGGGACTAAAGGCAGCAGTGGACGAGAGATAGATTTTTGGTGGAAAGTTTCAAAAATGACTGTCGTTGTAACCTGGGGGACAGACATTTCAATGCTCAGCTTCTGAGCTCCTCTTTGCAGGACATCCAGATAAGTGCCGATGTCATCGACTGGAGAGGATCTGGAAGTAGGACTATCCGTCAAAGTGGGAGAGTAATCCCTCTTGGAAGACCTGGTCGAAGAAGTAGAGGAAGTAGATGGAGTTCTGCGATGTTTACGGTGAGCACCGTGTCCCCTTTCACGTGACCTTCTTGGGTGCTCTTCCCTTCTAGGAGAGCGAGATCTAACTGGATCCTGTCTCCTTGGTGAACGAGATCTGACAGGATCTTCTCTGGGAGATCGGGATCTCACCGGATTTTCCGTTCTGGGAGAGTGAGATCTGATTGGTCTTTTCACAGGAGATTTTCTGGGACGACTACGCCTGTCCACTTCATCCACCAGTCTCTGGAGAGGAGATCTGTGCTGCGGACTGACGTATTCATGCATACGTTTAGTAGCCCCTGAATCTCGCCAATGGTCCAATGACTTATACCATCTGGGAGACAGTCTGACCTCCGCAGCCGAAGCATCTGGCTGACGCACAGGAGATCCGAGGACAGGACTTCTGGACCTCGAAGATGTTGTTGAGGGGCCAGAAGACTGAAGAAGAATGGCGAGAAGCTGACCCCGTAACCATGATCACAGAGGAATGTCCCAACGTCGAACGCTCTGGCGTCGTACGTTTTCTCGACGCCGAATGCTTTCGGGGAGTCGGCGGATCCAGCAATCTCGACCTTGAATGCCTCGACGGTGATCGATGCGAGGATCTATGTTCTCTCGACATCGAGTGGTGATGACCAGTCGTCGACGTCGAACAGCGATGACGAGCCGTCGACGGAGCCCTCTGTCTCGACGTCGAATGTTTGTGCGACGACAGCAGAGGGGTATTGGTCACCCTCGACGCCGAACGGGGACGAAACGTCGACGGATACTGCGTCCTCGACGCCGATCGACGTTTTACTGTCGACGGCGGAGGGGTCTTGGTCCTCGACGCCGAACGTCGTTTTTTAGACGACGGCGGAGGGGTCACACTTCTCTACGCCGGTCGCCGCCTGGATGACGACGGCGGAGGAGTGACCTCCCTCGACGCCAATCGTCGCACGGTTGACGACGGCGGAGGGGCCTTGGAACTCGACGCCGACCGTCGCCCGGTTGACGGCGGCGGAGTCACATCTCTCGACGCTGGTCGTCGCCCGGTTGACGACGGCGGAGGGGAATTCGACGACTGAGCTGGATCCTTCGACGTCGTCGACGTACCTGGTCTTCTTTTCGACGGCGAGCCCGCAGTCGACGGTAGTTTTGACAATGAATGACCCACCGGTGGTTCTTTCCTCAGCGCCAAGCCTGACGCTGAAGCTGAAGGGTGAGAAGACTTCTCTTTTGAAGATGTTCTAGCCTTCTTGGAGCCCTTCTTCACCGGAGACCTTCCTCTGGATGACCTGTGAGCCAGGCCATAGATGCGAATTCTCTCCCTGTCTTTGAGAGTTCTTCCTGACAGGTGCTCGCAGTGAGGACAGGTGCCTGGATCATGTTCTTAAGGCAGACACAGGATACAAACGTCGTGGTTGTCTGATTTTGCCTTCTTGTTGCCACAAGAAGGGCATTTGTCAAAAAGTGAAGGCATTCTCAGCTGAAAATGCTCACTAAAATGACTAAAAAAGACAGATTATTACTTGACTTGATGTAAAATGTCAAAGTAATAGAAAAAGTTGTGAAGAATGAAGTAATTTTCTGTCAAAAAACAGAAAATTAGTGGAGCTGTGTTACCAGGATCCTTCCTGAAGTAGCCGGAAAGAACAACTGACCTAACTGTCACCCCTGAGGCATGATGGGATACAGGGGGTCATGGGTGCCTTAAAGGCACGGTGTCAGTTTTTTGGTATTCAGCTACAGGTTAGCTTTTCAGTCTTTTTAGACTGTGTGTTTGCAATGCAGCCTGGGAGCTTTCTATGCTTTCAGGGTGTTATAAGAATTTCTACTGCTGCCTAAGCATTAAAACAGTTCTAAAACAATCTTTTATGTTGTTTCTCATGTTTCTAATGCATATTATTCATGTATGGTGGAAATTCTTCACAGCATATTCCAGCTCTGATGTTATTTGGCTGCTATTGCATGTTTTTATATTTATATATATATATATTTATTTTTTGAGCACATTGTTTATTTTCCATTTGTGATGATTTACGAGTGCTTTCCATTCTGGTTAACTTTGATAGACTGTCACAATGTCGACAAAATGAATTTACAAAATCTATTTTACTCCCTTTGAGTGACTGTCAGATCAAATCATGAGACGCTATTCTTACATGCCATTAGAGCACTAAGCTCTTAATATTGTCTTTTTGTACAACGATTAGAAACATAATTGCTTGGTACTATTGCTTTAACTATGAATTGTTGGCCTATTTGCTGTGTTGCAACCCTTGCGTCCTGTTTCTTTAGGCGCTTGGGCTTTTATAGTGAATTTATTGCACCGCCTACTCCTGACGCGTCATGTGATCAAGCTTCGCCTGCGGAGCGAAACGCGTCAGGGAGGGCACTCGCTCTTGCACTTTACGAAAATAAAAATGGATTGCTGGCACTAAGATTTCGTGATGTGGCTTCATTGGTGTTTTTCACTGGACTAAACACCTGGCACTGGAGTGGAGGTCTACGCCTGGTGTAACCGCTATCTTTGGCGGTCAGGATATATATAGATAGATATATATATATATATATATATATATATATATGGGGCACATATAATATAGTGTTTCCGGGGTCCCGCGCATGGGCGGGAATATTCTAATGCTTATGACTATTGATGAGGATCCCCTGGAAGAGAAGGGGTATCAAGCACAAACTACAGCCAAGATTTGTCTAATAAAAACTTTACAATCATATACTTACTTTTCAGAATGTTGGGTAATATTATGGGCAGGAATTTTGATCAAGCTTGGTCTAATCCACTTTAAGAATGGGTAAATTCACGGTGTGTTCATGGAATATTTGTGGGTTAAGTGACAGGAGGAAAAGGGGAATAATGGCCCAAATGCTTAAATCTATGAAAGTTGATTTACTGTGCATACAAGAGACCCATATAGCATGGAATAACAGGAGCTGGTTTAAAGATCTGGGTCTTGAAATAGTAGGGTGTACACGGCAAGGGTACAACCACAAGAGGGGTGGCTGTCTTGAAAAGACATGGTTGGGGGGCATGTAAGCGTGTGAAAGAAGACTCTTTTGGTCGCTGGCTAACCATTGAGCTGTGTCTGGAAGGTTCGTTATTGACCCTATTTACTATCTACGACCCTAATCTGGACAATCTAGATATGCTGAATCAACTTAGTATGGAGCTTGCGGCCTGGCTATCCCCTTTAATTTTATGCAGGGATTTTAATCTTCATTTGGATGGAAAGGTTGATATAACCAGCAATTATGTTTAAGGGAGAAGAAAAATAAAGTTTTCAGGGCAACCAGAGGGCGGTTTTATGAATTTGGGTTAGTTGATGTAGGTCATTTAAAGGTAATGGCAGCCCCAGGGAGTACTTTTTTCTCTGCCTCTCATCAAAAACATTTCCGCTTAGACTATTTCTTTGTAACTGCTGGATATGTCAACAATGCCAATAATGTCAGGGTCGATATTTTGCCTAAACTAATCTCCGATCACAACCCTATCAATCTTAGAGTTAGATATTAATCTTAGACCTCCTGCGAGACCCTGGACTTTTGAGCGCAAATTATTATTTGATCCCCTGTATGTAGAGCAGATGGGGAAATGGATAGTTGAGTTTTTTTTTAAATTAACCATGGGTCCGCTCCGGTTCAGGTGGTGTGGGATGCTTTTAAGTCGGGGGTTCGGGGAGAAACATTAAGCGAATCAATTAGTAAACAACGTGAAATACGAAAGGCACAAGACATTGAGATGGGAAAATTACGAGATATTGAAATCCAGCTGAAGCCGGCAATTGGTAGAGGGTTGAGTACTGCTCAAATTTTAAGGGATTTAGCCATTCAGAAGGCAAAATTGTACCAGACCGCTGCCCAAAAATTAGCTGCGCAAACTGCAGTCTATAGATCAGAGATTTACGAGGTGGGAGAAAATTTGGGGCGAATATTAGCTAAAAGGCTACGTCAGAAAGAGTTCGCTAGAAGGATAGATAGTATTCTTGATGATTCAGGGCAAATGTATGACAAACCTGCCGAAGTACTGGAGGTTTTCCGTAAATTTTATAGTAAGTTGTATACAGAGGAAAACATTTGTGGTACTGAGGATAATGTACCATATTTTAGTACTAATATCGAAAACTCTATATTAACATCTGAGCAGTCTGAGGAATTAGATACACTTGTTACATGGGAAGAGGTCGAGGCAGCCTTAATATCACTGGCGGCAGGTAAGGCTGTTGGCCCATACAGCATTCCTCTTGAATTTTTCAGGGTTTTTCGAAGAAGAACTAATGGCAGTCTTCTTGGAAGCCCAGAAGGGGAATGCACCTTTCACGTGGCGGAATTCAATAATCACAATTTTTCTTACAAAAGACAAGCCACCTTTAATACCCTCTTCATATAGGCCTATATCGCTTATTAATGCCGGCAGTAAGGTATACTCTAATATCCTAGTGTAGCGTCTCTCTGGCATAGTTACACAGGAAAGGCAGGAAAGGATTTGGTTCTTGGTAACCTACCTGCTTTAAAGGCTCTTTACCATTCCCCCACAGCGTGTATACGCTTGGCTGATCAAACATCTTCCTTGTTTTAAATTTCTCGGGGTACAAGACAAGGGTGTCCGTGCTCACCACTCTTGTTCGCCTTATATATGGCCCCGTTTTTGAATAAGTTAAATGTAGCATTTGTTTATGTCATATAGATTATCGAGCCCTCGCCTATGCGGATGACATTGTAGTAGTTACAACAGATATCGGTACTACACTTCCAGACATTAATGAATTAGTGGCCCAGTTTGGATCATTCTCGAGCTATAAGTTAAATATCTCCAAAACCCAATTCTTTATGATGGTGAAGATCCCCCGGCTAACATAATCACTGTTCCGAAAGTCACCTATTTAGGAATCAAGATTTCACTTCTAGTATGTAATATTCCAGAACTAAATATGAACCCTGCATTGACTAAAATAAATTCAGTATTAGAGAGGTTAGATCATCTCCACTTGTCTTTATACGGTAGATCTAACGTGCTAAAAATGCTGGTACTACCCAAACTCATACATGTTTCGCACAATCCCAATCGAATTTCCAGCTATGTGTTTTAAAAGACTAGAGAGGATCTCCTCTAGATTTCTTTGGGGTTACAAGTGACAACGAAGAGCTTATAAAAAGATGGTGCTGCCGAAAGATCGGGAGGGGTTGGGGAATAGCCTATTTTTTGTTTTATTACGCTGCAGCAACTTTGCAATTTATCAGCCCACTGGTAGTAGGTGTTCGACCCCGGATACTGTCCTGCAATAGCCCTTCTATCTATGAGCTCGGGATGGGCGAGGTGATTAAGGGCTGTCTGGCCAAAGTAGTAGAACCGAGATATTCAAAAAAACAAAATTTAAAATCTTAAACAGCGCTTATGCGGTATGGAAATTGGTTAAGCGCCAGATGGGAATTCCAAAACGAAATGTGTATACACCATTCGCAGCATCCGAGTTACTACCCTGTAACTTTTGTGATCAAATTGTCAATAGGTGGGGCACTAGAGGAATTCAATGTTTAAACAAGTCTCATTTATTCAATTGCAAAATAATTTTGGGTTACCTAAAAATATATTGTTTACATTTCTCCAAATCCGTAGCTTTTTGCAGACCTTAGGTCCTGGGATAGAACAGCAATTAATGAAATTTCCTCTTATCGAGAGTGTGGGGAAAAAGCGAATATTGTTGAATCATTTCTGTTGGCCAATCGGGTTCTTATGTCAGGAATGATGCGATCACAGCATTATATGGCTATACACGATTTATATTATACTCCAAGAAAGATCTCTACATGCAGTACTGCCACTGGGACCAAGTGCAACAAGTGAGGACAATTTGCTGCTGACGCTGTACATATGTGTTTTGCCTGCCCCAAACTATCTGAATTTTTTTTATCATTAGAACAGTTTTGCGATTAATATTGGGACGACCAATGAGTATAACTGGTGAATTAGTGTTGGTTGATCTCAGCCTTGAAATATCTGGTCATATAAACACCACCTCCTCTGACTAAATGGCATACAGAACTATATAAATGGATGCATGCTGATGTTGTAGCCCAGAGTAAGGCTCTACTTGATGCTCAAATAAAACAGAGGTGCGCAGAATGGGACCCCCCACATGATTAAGATTATTTAGCAGGGATGCCTCTAGACTCTTGTGTGTCTATGCGCTTGCACAAGTGGAATTGTTTAAGCAACCACAGAGTATGTACTGGATCACACACACTAATAATTTCACTTTAGTTTCATATGTAAGATTATGTTGAATACTGTAACATTCTCATATTAACTAATGTGGAGGTTAAAAGGAGGAACTTTTATGTAAAGAATACTTTTATGCCTGTAGTTGGCCACTAACGTACCTACATGGGGACGAGGACGCTAAAACGAGGAAAGACATTAGTCATGTCAGATATGCCAAACTTGGTGACTTGCAAATCATCTGGCTTCATGTATGGACAATTTAATCTGTTTACTAATGATAAAACTATTTTTTTTTTAACAAATTAAAGGTTTACCAACCTCTTCAAGGGCAATGTGCTGATTCAGGGCAACTGTAGCCTCTAGCTCGAGTAGAGGAAATACAACATGCCTCAGGTAGCCAGCTTGCACCTGTTCGGGTATCTCCTCTCATCTATATAAGTTTGAGTTGAAATTATAGAAAATATGAGCAATATCTTCAGGGGAAAAGATCACTTTCCCAGAAGGGTCAAATACATGTTTAATGAATTACTGATATTATGTGATGTTTGCGCTTTCAGTTTGTGAGCTAATAGGTTATTTGCTTTATCCCCTTTAGTATAAAAACAATGTCTGTGTGTAGCATTTTACAGTGGTTTCGCCCAAGAACAATTGCTCTAACTTGCTACTGACCTGCTGGAGTTCTATCTAAGTGCAACTGAAGCATGTATGTCCACGTTGAGATTCAAGCTCCCTTACCATCTGTTCTAACTCTAACTTTAGTGACTTATTTAAGAAAGAAAGTAGTTGCATGGGAGAGGAGTTCGCCCAGATAACTGCATAGGCTGCATCCTATAGTGTGGCAAAGAAAACCGCATCACTTGTATTCTTGTACACTTGCATGAGTAGTCTCTCTAATTGAGTGACAGACCACTGTATCAATAAATGCCACCTCATTCATGCGTAAAAGTCTACTGAATAGCTTTATAAGGAATAGAGTGCCATCGAATGTCAAAGACAACAGGGCATGTTTCGAGAAGATTTATGTTTCAATATTGCAAGCTGATATCATGAGAGTGGATTTCTGTTCAACTAATTGATAGTGCATCCTAGAGAATCTTGTGTGAACATTCAAATCGGATGTGTAGCTTCTCTCACCTAGATGCCATGGAACTATGTCTACAAACTGCTCTGTCAAAGAATCCATCAGTGACTGCCTCCTACCACACCAGTGGGCTGACCGATCTTCACCGGGGTGTAATATGGTGTTCAAATCTCTCCCATTATCAAAATGCCAGAGTCGAGGCTTAAAATATGGGGAAACATCTAAGAAGGCGCTCTGCCTATGCACACTTGCGACATAAACATTGATTAATTAAGTTTCTTTATGTGCCAAATGCTGAGCAGACCTAATGAGTCTGGTCCAAAATTATTTTTGAGTCCTCAGGTGCTTCAAGAATGGACTGGAGAAGCTACTGGACAGTCACAAAATCACTCTAAACCATAAATTATACCAGTGTAATCAATTCTCTCCAGCATCAATGTTATCCTGCATCTTTTGCTGACTTATTTCCAATGATGACATTTCTATCTGCTTGTGGGATCGTTCCATGGTAATTGATCCACCCGTTTCAATACTTTGAAGGGGATGGCCTGTTTAGGAGAGGGATCTAGAAACTTCTTGGCGAAAGGAGGATATGGGTTTAAGCAATTCTTGAATGAGTACTTGAATGTCGCCTTTGGGAGCAAGTGACGTTAAATCTCCTGTGATTATCAACTGATTAGGTGGAGTATCAGAATTAGCAATTGGGCAAATTGTCTAAGGTGGCAGATGCAAAAGCATCTTTAATCTACGAGGATGCAAAAGCATCTTTAATCTACGAGGTCTTGGGGTTATTGTTCTTATTTACCATACTGTTAGGATGACACAGACAAACCTACGAATAGGCACCAGTTCAGCAGTGGTGGGTCCAAATAGTATAATGAGGAATTGTTATGTACCAGACACTTGCTTATCCAATCATGAATGGGAGATCTGCCTTGTCCCCCTATGTACTTCAAGTTGTGACCTCAATAAAATTCAGGCTTACAAGCCTGTGACAAGCGCCCAGTCCCGTCTCAGAGATATCCTTATCGAGTCTCCACCTCAGCGTCAATGCAGTTGATTTAAGAGATGGCGGATCAGAGAGCGCCATCTTGGATATTTTGGCCGGTCTTCTCTCTGGTTATTGAGGGCAAGTGGGACTGTTATGGCCTCACAACACTGTTGAGTAAAAAGGGCTTAAAAATACTAAATTAGGATTCGGAAGCTAAGAAGAGACACGTGGTGCAGTGTCTCTTCCCAGGCCACACCTAATATGCACCTAATATTGCATTTTCCACTTACAACATTAACACTACTCAACATTACACAACAAATCCACTCCGTCATCCTTGCTTCCTAAGTCAATTTGACATGATAAACCAAAGAAACTTGATTTTTTTTCCATGCGACAGCCTCCTACAACCTACCAATTTAAACCTACCTTACCAGTGGTAAGATCATTTGGCCTAGATGTGCTATCATATGCTGATGACACACAGATCTTGGTATCCATCACCCAGCCAGTCTGTGAGATTGCTTCCAAGTTTAGAGCTTGCATGGAGGCAGTCTCCAAATGGATGACGTGTAATTTCTTAAAATTGAACGGCGAAAAAACCGAAGTTATGGTCTTCGGAGGGAGCCAAGATCTCTGGTCAAAGGATTGGTGGCCTCCGTCCCTGGGAGATTGTCTGATCCCCAATCCTATTGCTAAGAACCTTGGAGTACAAATTGACCCTGCCCTTTCTTTCGACCCCCAGGTAAATAGGACAGTGTCAACTTGTGGCATCATTAGAATCTTAAAGAAAATTGCCCCTTACCTGTCCTTGGCAGCCCGGAAACAAGCAACAGCTGGCCTAGTACTATCGAGGCTTGACTACTGTAATGCCCTTTATGGTGGCATCAACAAAGGCTCTATCCATCGCCTCCAAATGGTGCAAAATGCGGCTGCCAGATTGGTTCTAGGCCTTCCTAGGAGAGCGTCTGCAACAGTGGCCAGAAGGGACCTTCACTGGCTTCCGATTCCATCTAGGATCTCTTTTAAAATTCTTTGTCTGGCCCATGGTGCTATCCATGGCTCAGGATCTGAAGGCATTAGATCTCTTTTGTGTGCGTACACCCCCACTAGAACACTTCGCTGATCTTCGAAGAATAGGCTTGTGGTCCCTAGGTTTGCCACGGTTAGATGGGAAGGTAGAGCCTTTTCCACCTTGGCTCTCAACCTGTGGAACTCCCTCCCCTTTAAGCTTACCAGTCAATCCTCCTTAGCAATATTTAAAAAACTTCTTAAGACCTGGCTTTTTTTCTCAAGCATATTAGATTCTTGCTCTCCCAATGGCGTTTTGGTCTAGTTACCTGGAGTCTGGACTTTTCATGTCTGTATGTATTGCGCCTTGATGCCCCTTGGGGCTAAGTTTTTTTGCGCGGTATAAAAATGCCATTCATTCATCTGCTTTAAATCGGACGACAAAATTAGATGCCTATTCCCTAGACTCACCATCTCTCCACCTAACTTCATTACTGTTCCCTCTGCATGGTCCACCCAGAATGTTATGACTGCCACTGTTCTTTAATAGTTCCTATATACTAATATATGAAAGGTTTTATTAGGGGAAACTACGGAGCTACTGCTTGTCCAAGATATGCATGGGGTCCACTAAACAACAAAATGTACCGGTCATTTCATGACTACCTTTTTCAAAAACGTCAGCTGTAAATTAAACAGTTTTTAAGTTTACTTAACTTAGGTGATATTACTGGTTATGTCATATACGATGACACAAGTCAATAATGAATGGTGCCATCTGTACGTGGCGGGCAGTGCCATAAAAGGCGACTTTCAGTGCTCTTTAGGTTATGGATCACAGCCATGCATTTCTTTCAAATGTAGTTGGGTCTGTGGATGCGTGTGAGTGTGCCCGTGCACACACACACTACATTTCTTGTGAAAAGTGTTCTGGGGAGCTCTACAATTTCAATGACAATAGAGAAATAAATATTTTTCATCTGAATGATCATCCTCAAAGTGCCATTTACATAGCAATTCAAAGAATTTCTGAGGCAATTCTACAAGAGTAACACAAACTCACCAGTGAAGCTGTGCGAATGGTGGCGAAGTGTTCTCGGTTGCGGTAGTGAGACTTGTGTCGCGATACTTGGGGTGGAGACTGCGGCTCAGATGGCCGTGACCTGGGCTCCGGTTCTTCACTGTACTCTTCTTCCTGATACACGAAAACAACCACATAATAAGAAAAGCTGTATCAAACTTTTGCAGCAAGCATTTTTCTTTGAGAAATTCAGGCCACCAAGTTCAGACATCAACCCCATTGAGGTACTGTGGTAGGAAGAAAAGAGCTGTGCATTAATAATTGCCTTTAAATAGCACCAAGTTTTTTAAGGACAAGTGGGTCCGAATTCCTCTCAGGTCATTGAGATGTACTGAAAAAAGAAACTTACTTCAGGCTATTGCTGTTAAAGAGGATCCCACAAGTTACTAAATTACAGGGTGAACTTAATTTTTCACAAGAGGCTATGAAATGTCATTATTTGTTTAAGCAAATTAATTGAACAAAGTGAAATTTGTGAGGTAACGACTCCAAACATCCTGTGATTCTGGGCAAATCACTTAATCTCCCCGTGCCCAACAAAAATGAATGTGTGCCCTCATGTAACGTAACTGGTGCTATGTAAAGCGCTCTGATACCTGATTCGGTTCAGGTCACATTTGCGCTATATAAAACTCTGCAAAAAAAAAGTATGTCTCACATTAGTTTACATTTATCTTCCTTGGGGACTAGGTGTAGATTACATGAAAGCCAACTACATCTTAATATGTAATCCATAGTAGCTAATAAAAAGGGTGTACTTTCTCAGTTTACGCTAGCTGCAATAATCAGGCATAAATGATGAGGCAATGCTAAAATACCATAGAAAAATTGCTTGAAGTGAAAAACAACAAATAAAGAAAACTTTATTTACCCTGCAAGTATCTTTGGTAGTATGCAGTGCTGCACATTCACCTATTTTGCATTCTTTTTCCTCAAAGAACTTTGGAGTCTCACGATTTGCAGAACATCCCTTGGTTCACAATGCACAAAG
Source organism: Lissotriton helveticus (assembly GCF_964261635.1). Classification (NCBI taxonomy): domain Eukaryota; kingdom Metazoa; phylum Chordata; class Amphibia; order Caudata; family Salamandridae; genus Lissotriton; species Lissotriton helveticus. Next base: position 358,590,727 of record NC_136061.1, read on the forward strand.
GAGAACTGATTACACCTTAGATTGTTTTTCGCTCAGTGGGTGAAAGTGGAGATTAGAGTAAGAATATTAAGATGTGCCCTGTGCATTGTACGTTATTAATGTGTAATTAAAAAAACATGCACCATCACCTCCCGCTTCCGGGAAGGAGGGAAAGAGCATGTGAATCTACAGCTCTACAAGCTACGCAAACAGATGCTTACAGGGTAACATTTTCCATTAGTAGCATGTGTGGTTGTAGATACCCATGCTTCGCATATATTGTAAAGCAGTTTTCTTCCAGTGGAGGCTAGTGGGCAAACGATACAGATGTTTATGAAAATGTCCTTAATAGTATTACATTCTGGACACTCAAGCTCGTTGACCTGGTAGTATACCCACACAGTAATACTTTGTTAATGTGTGTGGAGTTCATCAAGCAGCTGCTTTGAAGATCTTGGGCTGACTAAATGATACCCAAGAAAGTCATGGTGGCTCTTTTTTACATGTAGAGTTTGCCCGAGGAGGTGCAGGAAGTACACATTTAGCCTTAGCTAAACATTTATAAACATTTGACAGTCCACCTTGATATACCTTTCTTAGCAATGCGGAGAGAGACACTTGTAGGAATCAATAAAAGCAATGAACAGTTTAATAGTTTAGCTCAAATTCTTAGATCATTCAGTATATTACATGAGAGCTATTTTAATGTCCAAGGTGTGAAACACTCTACACAAACCGAATGAGGTTATGAAAGAACGTGGGCAACTCAAAAGCTTGGTTACGGTGAGAATATCTTAGACAGGAACTTCAAATTGGGTACAAGGACAACCCTATATTGTGTATATGAAAGAATGGTTCTTGAATAGTAAGCGCTTGTAACACGCTGATGCACTGCATCCAGCAAAGGAACTGCAAGTTGCATGAGTGGACGGGTTCAAAAGACAGTCCCATGAACCTTGTAAGAACCACATTAAGGTACCAAATTGATGCTGGAGCTGGTCTTTGCGGTATCACTTGTTTGAGTCTCTCCATCAATGCCGTTCTAAAGCAAGATCAGTGTTCTTTGTTATGCATATATGTTGCCATGCGGCTAAATGAAGGCATATGGAGGTGTATGCTAGACCTGCCTTCTGAAGCTGTAAAAAGTTGAAATGATATCCTGAACTTTAACCTTGAAGGGGTCTAGAGACTTGGAGATGCAGTAGTAGACATTTCTTTTCCACGTACGTACATTCTGTCAGGAAGCCTAGGTAGCCAAACTCTAAGACCTTACGTCCCAAAACACGAGACTGAACTGCTCAGGGTTTGAGTGCCTGACTGGGCTGCCTTGCTGTGGGAGAACATCTGGCCTGATTGGAAGCTTTTCGTGGGGACTGATGGACATCCCCAGGACCATTAAGTACCAGGGGGTCTGGCCCAAAATGGGGCAACCAAAAAGAGGGCCATGGAAACCTGCCTGATCTTCCTCACCATGTAGGGAATGAGTGGGAGAGACAGAGAAGCATAGGCACATACCACTGACCAGTTCACTCATTCACAGTGACCATAGACTGTGGGTGTGGATACATGGAGACAAAGCATAGGTTTTTTGGTGTGGCAAATAAGTTATTGCTGGGGTTCCCAACCACTAGAAATACCTGTGGATGAATTTTCCACTCAGTGACGTGTTCCAGTTAAAAAATTCATAAAGTGGTAGTCGACTTCCAAAAGGTGTTCTGTCAGGAGATGTATTTGTGGCTGCCAGTTCCAGATACCTTATGCTTTTGAAGACAGTTGGAGGGAGGGAGTACCCCCCATTTTCTGTATGTGGTACATTGCTGTCATTTAGTCCATCCACATGAGGACTACACTTCAGCAGATAAGTGAGTAGAAGGCTTTCAGGGCTCGGTGAATGCCAATGAACTCCAGGCAGTTCATGTGCCTTCCCTGTTGAAGGAGGTCCACATGCCCTAGACAGTCGTCGACGAAATGTACACTTCACCATATGAGAGATGAGCCAGTGGTAATGTCCACCTGCAAAAGAGGGTCTATGAAAAGCCTGATTTAGCACTAGGTTCTTGCAGTTCTACCACTGCAGACAGGGCTGAGTACTGGCTTTTATCAATACTATCTTCCTAATGACCCTCTGCTTGGGACTACTGACACTCAAGGCACTGCGGCAGTGGGCACAGGAGCAAGCTGACATGCAGCACAATTGCTATAATGATGCCATCATCCTCAAGAACGTTATTCTTATTTCTAATGGATGAGTAAATTTCAAAAAGAGGCATCTGCTGAAATGCTATCGCCCTGTGCTGGATGGGGCATGCTTTTCCTGTGACAGCGTTTGGGATTGAGCCCAGGAAAAGTTGGACCTGTTAGGGCTGGAGGTGGGACTTCTTTGCATTTATAGTGAAGCCTAAGCTGTGGAGAAGGGTTAGAGCTTTCTGAGTGTGTGTTAGACATTTCTGTCTGCTGCTGCTCTTTTTAACAGTCTGTCATAGAGATATGGAAAGACATGGATGCCCACTCTGTGTAGATGAGTGACCACAACCGCCAGACACTTAGTAAAAACTTTTAGAACATAAATAAACCTGAACTGTAGGACTGTGAATTTGCAAAGCTGGCTACTTACCACACACCGAATGTGATGAGCAGAGAAGATATGAATGTTGAATTAAGTATCCTTGAAATTTAATGCTATCAAGAAGCCTCCCTGACAGAAGCAGTGATAATGTCCTGCAGGGGATCATGTGAAAATGCTCAGACACACTGAACGGCCTCAAGTCTAAGATGGGCCAGTGGAGCCATTGTTCTTTAAAATAAAGAAGTACAGTAAACAGACACCTTTTGTAGGTTGGTGTGGGGCTACCAGCTGGACTGCGCCCTATTGAAGGAGCGCGCCAACCTCATCTTGAAAGAGTGAGGCGGTCTTGAGTGAGGATGTGTCCGCATGGTGGTATGTTGGTTGGGTGATGTGGAGTTCTAAGCAGAAGTCCTTATGAACCATCACTAATACCCACTTATCATAGGTAATTTCCTCCCTGCGAGAGTAGAAATCCCGTAGTTGCCACCTGATAGGTGTTGTGTGATAAGGGAAGCATGGGTAAGTCAGAGCTTGGGAGCAAAGGCTTCTTTGCCACATTAGCCTCAATCCCTGTCCTTGCAGTTGTTAACCCTGTACCATCCACCTGGAGTATCCTCATTCTGCGTAAGAATAATACAAGGTCTGATGTTAGAAATGATAGGATCGCTCCTTGCCTAAGGGTGTGGTCTTGATCTGGTCCCTGGATTGCTGCCTGTGAAAGGAACCCCTGGGTGTTGCAAAGTGCAGGGCTGCCATGGACTTTACAATCTCAATGTCCATCTTGATTTTCGCTAACATCTCACCCACTTTGCGACCAACAGGATGTTCCCCATTGAGCAGAATATTAAGATGGCGATGTTGAAACTCCAGTTTTGACCCTAACATGAGAAGCTATGCATGGTTGCGGATGGACTGCAGGGAAAGCAGGAGATAATTCATATTAATCAGGTTATGAGTCTCAGTTGGTGTCTCTAGGCTGAGTAGAACTTCCAAGAAGAGTATTCTTGCCTTCGATAAACTAGCAACTCAAAAGAACTCTTCAACGTCATCCAGCAGTTCACCAAACCCCCCAGCGAAGCCATGGACGTGACGCCGTCCTAGGACCTTTGCAACAAGCTTGGCTCCTACTTCCACCTGAAAATCAAGGCCCTCTACGACAACTTCAGCGAACAGACTCCAGAAACTACCTTCCCCTCCAGGAATGACAACCAGCCCACCAACTCCACCTGGACACCGGTCACCACCGAATTTACCACTACGACCATGAAGAGCAACTACTCAGGAGCCCCCACGGACCCCTGCACCATCAACGCCTCCTTCGAATCCGTCATTTTCCCCGACGACTGGAAGCGGTTGAGGTCAAGCCCCTCCTCAAGAAACCCTCATCTGACCCGATGGACCTGAAAAACTACTAGCCCGTCTCTCTCCTTCCCTTCAAAGCCAAAGTCGCAGAGAAATTCGTCAATGACCAGCTGACCACCTTCTTCGAAGAGAACGCCATCCTCGACTCCTCCCAGTCCGGGTACTGCAGTAACCACAGCACCTAGACCGTCCTCCTTGCCGCCACCGAATACATCCACGTGCTACTCGACCAGGGCCACACCGCAGCCCTCATCCTGCTAGGCCTCTCCGCAACCTCCAACAAAGTCTCCCACCACACTGCTGTCAGACTCCACAACGCTGGCGTACGGTGGACCGCCCTCGACTGGATCAGCTCCTTTCTTTCCCACCGGCAGAACCCAAAGGATCAAACTCCCACCCTTCCTCTCCGAACCTACAGAGATCAACTGTGGAGTGCCCCAAGGATCGTCACTCAGCCCCACACTCTTCAACATCTACATGGCCTCCCTCGCCGCCATCGTCAGACAGCATAGGCTCAGTATAGTATCCTACGCTGACGACACCCAGCTCATCCTCTCCCTCACGAAAAAACCCCAAAGATACTAGACTCAGCTTCCAGGAAGGAATGAAAGACATCGCAGCCTGGATGAGCCACAGCTGCCTAAAGCTCAACTCAGAGAAGACAGAGTTCCTCGTCCATGGACCCTCCCCCACCGCTTTGGACAACACCTGGTGGCCCTCCGCCCTCGGAAGCCCACCCATCCCGACAGACCACGCCCGGAACTTCAGCATCATTCTAGACTCCTCGCTCACCATGACTCACCAGATCAACGCTGCTGCCTCCACCTGCATCAACTCCCGCTGCATCCTCCTTAAGACCTTCAATAGATCTCCGCAAAGCCAGAAAGACCATCACTCACACAATCAGAACCAGCAGACTGGACTACAGTAACACCCTCTATGTTGGAATCAACAAATCCCTGCTACACAAACTCTAGACCATCCAGACCACCAGAGCCAGACTCGTCCCCTCAGACCCCCACGACATGAGCACATGACCCAGAATAATAATATTAATAATAATAATAGGGAGTTTTATAAAGCGCCTGGTTACGCACACCGGCGTGTCCCCGCGCAGTGATGAGTATAACAAAATGCCCCCAACTGTGCTCACTGCGCCAAGTTATTGCCAAAATAGATGAGTTTTTAGCTTTCCTCTAAACCTGGCCTCCGATGGTTCCAGGCGAAGCTCCAGCGGGAGCTTATTCCAGCTCCTCGCTGCAAGGAGGCGGAAAGATCTCTCCCCCCCCCCCCCATGCGGGCCTTTTTGATTTTAGGGATCCCTAACAGGCCAGTGCAGGTAGACCTAAGAGGCCGAGCAGGTCTGTAAGAAGTAATAAGACTCTGTAAAGGCCTAGGTGCTTTGCCCCCGATAATACGGTGACAAGTACACAAGGCCTTAAACTCGATTATTCTCCTGACCGGAAGCCAGTGCAATGCCTCCAGCGCGGCCTTCGAGGCAGATCTTCTAGAGAGCCTCAAGACCAGCTGAGCAGCCGCATTTTGCAACACCAGCAGACGGTCTAGGCTTCTCACCGTAGCACCCAGATACAGGAGGTTGCCATAGTCCAGTCGTGATGTGACAAGGGCGTGCACCAGCGTCCGTCTAGCATCCGTTGGAAGGAGGTCTAGGATTTTTCGTAGACCTTTCAGGACACCAAAGCACACCCCCACCACACAACTGATCTGTGGTGCAAATGTGAGGTCCGAGTCAATCAGTACACCTAGGTTCTTAACCTGCTGGCACGGCATGGGAACCGGTCCTAAACAGGAAGGCCAGGAAGGCACCATGCTGAGGACCACACAGACAGGGGCACCCCCACCACGAGCACCTCTGACTTGCTACTGTTCAGCTTAAGGTAGTTGTTTGACATCCAGGAGGCAAGCTCCTGCATGCATGCTCTGAAGATAGGTGCCCGTGACAGAGAGATGGCCAGCTGCGTGTCATCGGCATACGACACAATTCGCATGCCATGACTCTCAACTATAGTTGCCACAAGGGAGACATAGAGATTAAATAGAGTCGGGCTCAGGGCTGAGCCCTGGGCCACGCCCTGATTCAGATTGATCACTCTAGAGTAGTGATCGCCCTGCCTAACCTGGAATGCCCGATCAGTCAGAAAGGACTGAATCCACTTCAGCGCCGCGCCGGATAACCCTCCCTAATTCAGACACTGCAGCAAGGTGAAATGCGCTACAGTGTTGAAGGCTGAGCTCAAGTCTAGAAGGATAAGAGCCATGGTCTGTCCCTCATCCACCCCCTGTCTAATAGTCTCGACAGCCATTAGCAGAGCTGACTCCGTTGAGTGGCCTGATCTGAACCCAAACAGAGTAGAGTGGAGCAGATTGGCTTCCTCCACATAGGTCATAAGTTGGGAGTTAGCGGCCTTCTCTGCCACTTTGGCCAGATAAGGTAGCAATGAAATGGGGCGGAGGTTCTCCAATTTCTCCCAAATAATATTTGGCTTTTTCTGAAGTAGGGTACCACCGCCTGCTTCCACCCTTCAGGCACATTGTGCGTTCTAAAAGATATGTCTAGCATGTGACTAATATAGGGCTCCAGGATATCCAGGCTTTCTGTGAGCAATTTCGGCGAGGCGGGATCCCTAGGGGACCCCGAATTTATAGAGCAACAGATCTGGCGTATTACCTCGGGGGGAGGGGTGATGAAGTTCTCCAGCCTATGAGCTCCCACATCCTCCCGCTTAGTCTCCACAAATTCTGATCCCATTTTTTTTTCTCCCGAAAAGGAGGAATATATTGTGGCCACTTTCTCAGAGAAAAAGCCCGCAATACGAGGGCGGAGCTTGCCGGCGCCGATGGTGGACGCCTGAGCGCTGAGCTCCGCTACATCGCCGATCACTATCCGTAATTAATCCTCCTGCAGCGGCTTTGGTCGACCGCCGCGGGCAGCCGATCACCCCCTGACCTCTCTGGAGCGGTCGGGGCTTGGTGCGGTGCAATTTGGCCCTTCACAGCGTGGGCGGTGGCCTCTCCAACGTTTGGCAGCGGAGGCCGCGCGGCCCCGGACTGGAGTAGTGAAGTGCCCGGCTTGCGTCGCCTGACGACCCTGGCAGCCCGGAGCCACCGCGGACCGGACAACGAAGAACACCGGCCTGACGCCTGAAGACCGGATTGGGGAGCCTGATGTGTGCTGGCTCCGGTACGTGGCGGACACAGGGGGCAGACCCTGCATCATACGTTTTGGCCCAGGTGGGGGACGAATTGTGTGCGTGGAGCTGACCTGGTGAGGTTGCTGACCGAGACCTGGCTGTGCTTGCGCCTCAACCGGGGGTCCGCCGATCTCCTGCGCAGAAGCATCGGACGCCGCCTGGGAGGCGGGCTGCTGGGTGCCCCCGGTGCCATTATACGGACGCTGCCTGAGAAGAGCGCCTGAGCGACGCCCTAGGACGCCATTTTGAACTTTCATCGGCGCTGCCGGGAGGTGCCCGGGGACGCTGTCTGGGACATATTGCGACCTCCTGGGGTGCCTTAGCCTTACCCTTGCCCGGTCCTGCGCTTTGGAGAGCCTGGGGTGCCTGCTGCTGCAGTCGAGAGAGTGGGCTGCCACTTTCTGCTGGGGACATTGTCTGGACACTGCCTGAGTCGCGCACTTGCAGAGCACGGACGCTTTGGTCCTGAGACGTCGCTGTGAGAAGGCGGCGAGAGGGGACACCCCGTGATTTTGGCGCCGCTTCTCGGCCTGGCCATTCCGCGCTCACTGTGACCTCCTGGGGTGGACTGTGATCTGCCCTGCTCGACCGGCCTTGCGCCCGCCTGCAAATTGGCAGTATTGGAGCTGCCTTGACTGCGGCGCGGGGCGGGTCTACATTACCTTGGCCTGCGACCCGTGAACACTGGAGGCGTAGCTGGCTGCTGGGACCAGGTGAACATTTGGGCATCCCCATTCTCGCTTCCCCCCCCACTGGTGCCGGGCCACGGACCAACGCGGAGGTCTTGCCTTTCAAGATGGGGAAAGGTGACAAGACCCAAACGAAACTCCCTTTTGAACAGCGGCGAACGAAGGCTCCCGACGCTCAGGTACCGGACACTGGGAGACAGCCCCACGCTCAGGATCAATCGATCTATACAGAGATTAAGGAACTTCTCCTCACCATGGAAAAGGGATTGCAGGACAGCATGGCGCAGATAGGGACGAAGATCGACGCTCTTTCCTACCGCATGGACAGGATGTCCGAGAGGGTTGACAAGCACGACGAACGCCTTGATATGTCGGAAAGGCGCCTGACTGAGGTTGAGGAGGGTCAGATGGAACTGGACAAGGACCGCAAGCAAATCAGCAAGCTTCTACAGGTGATTCAGGATAAGTCGGAGGATTTGGAAGCCCGCTCCAGAAGATCCAACATACGCATCACGGGGGTCCCGGAGTCCACTCAGACGGGCAAAATGGAGCTATTTGTAGAGAAGCTCCTGGCCACTCTGCTGGGCGCAGACATTTTCTCGCCGGTATTTATTGTTGAGAGGGCCCACCGTACTCTGGGACCACAACCCAGCCTGGGCCCCCCCCCCCGAGGCCAATAATTGCCAAACTGCTAAACTATAGGGATAGAGACGTGGCGCTCCGGGCTGCCCGCGAGAGGGGACAGCTGCAATACGAAGGTTCCAACGTCTCCTTGTACCCGGATTTCATTGCGAGAGTTCAGGAGGAGCATCGGCACTTTGCCCCTTACAAACCACAACTTCGCGCACTGGGCTTAGACTACGCAATGCTGTACCCTGCGAAGCTCAGGATAAACCGGCAGGGGCACTCCCACTTCTTCACGGACCCGAAGGCACTCCAAAAAGCGCTCAAGACTTGGACGAAGGAGCAACGGTCCAGCCCTAGGGGCCAGCAAGACAACCGGGACTCTCCCAGCCCATTGGATGAGCAGGAATGACTGCGCAACCCCACTGCGCTGCCTGGTCTGTGGATGACCTGACCGGGATCTGGGAGACAATTAAGATACTGGAGGAGGTACTGCGAGCCCTCTGTAGCAACTCGCGGCGGTGGATGGGGTCCTCAGATGCTCCTTGGGTGGACTCGATGACGCCGGATGCAGTGAGACTATTCCAGGGTGTTACTGCACTGCTTACTACTTGTAATTACTTTTGATTGTTGCTGTCTTCTGATATATACATCGGGCCTGCGGTTGGGGGCTGAACTATTGCTGATTTGAAGTTTAGAGAGAAAACACCGCGAGAGCTCCCAAACCGATTGCTCTTCACTGTTATGCGGCGACTGGCTGCCGTTGTAGGGTATAAAATGGGCGATGGGGTCTGGAGCTAACTTTGCAGACTGTTTAACTGTAACTTTCTTTTGATCCACGGCTAGCGACCTCCGCCCTAGCGCTATTAGCACTGTGAGTTCCCTCGGGGACTGGTATGGGTTACTTGGGGAATTCCGGGGAGGGAAGTGATTTCAGACTAGGCCGAGTTGGGGATGGTCTGCTGTGGGAGGGGGGGGCTCTTCAAGTTAGGGGGACAGTTGGGGAGAGATTATATCATTTTGATGGCTGCACACGACAACTAGCGCCAACAAGCACACATTACACGACCCTTGGAATAGCTAGCGACAGTTTCACAAGCGAGACATGGAAGTGCTGCAAGAGCACCTTGCACCTAGCGCAGACACGCCCGTCAGGCACTGCACGATGGCGAATGACATAGGTATGGAAAGCACTGATAAGATCACGGCCATTACGTGGAACGTGCGCGGCCTCAATGATCACCGGAAAGTGCGCAAAGTAGTGAGCTACCTCCAGCGACACAACAGACTTGGCTTTGCTACAGGAGACTCATCTTGCCATGGATAGTAGAATATTGCGACACAGGGGGCTGGAGGGTAATGTGGCAACTGCCGGGTACACCTCACATTCCAGAGGCGTAAGGACTTGGGTCAACCCCAGGTCTAAACTTACACTGCAACTCCTTGAGGCAGACCCCGAGGGCCGATATGTTATCTCCAAATGCAAGGGACGAGGGGTGTCTTTCATAGTGGTTAATACGTATGGCCCTAACTTTGACTCCCCAGAGTTTTACAAGGAACTGGCGCGGAAACTATGCCAGTACGACACTGATGACCTCTGGTGGGGGGGGGGGGTATGAACCTCACTCTGGATCCAACATTAGATAGGTCAGCTGGCCCACACCGCAAGCCAGCGGCGGCGGCGCTGGAGCTACTTGGGATCATGACGAGGCTGGGACTTGTGGATGCCTGGCGTGCACGAAACCCGGCGCAGGGGGGCTACACACACTACTCTGCATTTCACAATATACACACAAGGATAGATTATTGGCTAGTCTCTGCTCCCAGAATGGAGGCGATTACCAACTGCAAAGTACTCCCTAGAACTCTGTCAGACCACTCTCCTGTGCTCCTTGAGATACTAACACGTAAACCACCGACTCCACCGTTCACTTGGCGCTTTCCGCCCTACTCGCTATTAGATCCGGTATTCAGGGAAGAGCTAGCATCGGCCATTGATCTATACTTTGAGACTAACATAGGTTCGGTGGACAGCTTCCAGACGGTTAGGGAGGCATTCAAAGTATACATACGGGGGGCGGCAATTTCCAAACACTCGGGGGTACTGAAATCGATTCGTACACGTCTTAGTGACATTGAGAAGCAACTAGCCGTCGTGGAGAAACGGCAGAGCAATGAGGCTGAAGGCGCTGTAACTGGCGAGATTAAGACCCTACTGGAGGAATTCCATGAGGAAGCAGATAGAGAGGTAAAACATATGGGAAAATACGCCACGGCTAGGGTGTACGGCGAGCGAGATAGCCCGGGCGCGCTGTTAGCCAGGATAGTTGGAGGCGGGAGGAAGAGTCAGATAATCACTGAACTCAACTCAAGTACAGGCGACTCCCTTACTGACACAATTACAAAAAGGGGGTGGTGATGGACAGAGTATCTGAGTTAATCAGAACACTCCTACCCAGTCAAGAGATCAGGGCTTGATCCATCACCGTTTTTTAGCTCACTGCACCATCCCAGTTCAGAACCTGGCTATATGCAAATTAGTCTGTCCCTGGCCCAGTGCATCATGGGAACAGGGCAGACCAAACTACCAAGCCAATTCTTCACTGGAAAGGAAACAAGCTTCCGGGGACCGGTTTCTGGCATTACAGCCGTCTTCGGCCCGGCTTGCTTGAATCCTGATGGTGCAATGAGCAAGGGACTCATGTCTGAGCATACCCTTCCACACTCATGGTGGCCAAAATAATTACAAAAAGGGGGTGGTGATGGACAGAGTATCTGAGTTAATCAGAACACTCCTACCCAGTCAAGAGATCAGGGCTTGATCCATCACCGTTTTTTAGCTCACTGCACCATCCCAGTTCAGAACCTGGCTATATGCAAATTAGTCTGTCCCTGGCCCAGTGCATCATGGGAACAGGGCAGACCAAACTACCAAGCCAATTCTTCACTGGAAAGGAAACAAGCTTCCGGGGACCGGTTTCTGGCATTACAGCCGTCTTCGGCCCGGCTTGCTTGAATCCTGATGGTGCAATGAGCAAGGGACTCATGTCTGAGCATACCCTTCCACACTCATGGTGGCCAAAATAATTACAAAAAGGGGGTGGTGATGGACAGAGTATCTGAGTTAATCAGAACACTCCTACCCAGTCAAGAGATCAGGGCTTGATCCATCACCGTTTTTTAGCTCACTGCACCATCCCAGTTCAGAACCTGGCTATATGCAAATTAGTCTGTCCCTGGCCCAGTGCATCATGGGAACAGGGCAGACCAAACTACCAAGCCCTGATCTTTAGACTGGGTAGGAGTCTTCTGCTTAATTCAGATACTCTGTCCATCACCACCCCCTTTTGAAGCGTTTTGGCCACCACAAGTGAGAAAGGGTATGCTCAGATGTGAGTCCCTTGCTCACTGCACCATCAGGATTCAAGCAAGCCGGGCCGAAGACGGCTGTAATGCCAGAAACCGGTCCCCGGAAGCTTGTTTCCTTTCCAGTAAAGAATTGGCTTGGTAGTTTGGTCTGTCCTGTTCCCATGATGCACTGGGCCAGGGTCAGACTAATTTGCATGTAGCCAGGTTCTGAACTGGGATGGTGCAGTGAGCTAAAAAACGGTGATGGATCAAGCCCTGATCTTTAGACTGGGTAGGAGTCTTCTGCTTAATTCAGATACTCTGTCCATCACCACCCCCTTTTGAAGCGTTTTGGCCACCACAAGTGTGAAAGGGTATGCTCAGATGTGAGTCCCTTGCTCACTGCACCATCAGGATTCAAGCAAGCCGGGCCGAAGACGGCTGTAATGCCAGAAACCGGTCCCCGGAAGCTTGTTTCCTTTCCAGTAAAGAATTGGCTTGGTAGTTTGGTCTGCCCTGTTCCCATGATGCACTGGGCCAGGGTCAGACTAATTTGCATGTAGCCAGGTTCTGAACTGGGATGGTGCAGTGAGCTAAAAAACGGTGATGGATCAAGCCCTGATCTTTAGACTGGGTAGGAGTCTTCTGCTTAATTCAGATACTCTGTCCATCACCACCCCCTTTTGAAGCGTTTTGGCCACCACAAGTGTGAAAGGGTATGCTCAGATGTGAGTCCCTTGCTCACTGCACCATCAGGATTCAAGCAAGCCGGGCCGAAGACGGCTGTAATGCCAGAAACCGGTCCCCGGAAGCTTGTTTCCTTTCCAGTAAAGAATTGGCTTGGTAGTTTGGTCTGCCCTGTTCCCATGATGCACTGGGCCAGGGTCAGACTAATTTGCATCTAGCCCGGTTCTGAAGTGGGATGGTGCAGTGAGCTAAAAAACGGTGATGGATCAAGCCCTGATCTTTAGACTGGGTAGGAGTCTTCTGCTTAATTCAGATACTCTGTCCATCACCACCCCCTTTTGAAGCGTTTTGGCCACCACAAGTGTGAAAGGGTATGCTCAGATGTGAGTCCCTTGCTCACTGCACCATCAGGATTCAAGCAAGCCGGGCCGAAGACGGCTGTAATGCCAGAAACCGGTCCCCGGAAGCTTGTTTCCTTTCCAGTAAAGAATTGGCTTGGTAGTTTGGTCTGCCCTGTTCCCATGATGCACTGGGCCAGGGTCAGACTAATTTGCATGTAGCCAGGTTCTGAACTGGGATGGTGCAGTGAGCTAAAAAACGGTGATGGATCAAGCCCTGATCTTTAGACTGGGTAGGAGTCTTCTGCTTAATTCAGATACTCTGTCCATCACCACCCCCTTTTGAAGCGTCCCTTACTGACACGGCTGACATCGCTCAGGAATTTAAATCTTATTATGCGACTCTCTACACGGCGCGAGGGGGGGGATTAGACGGAGACATCGAGGACTACCTGGAGCATATAGAGCTCCCCTTCCTACCAAACGCTGACAGGGAATTCCTAATGCGCCCGATAGAAAGGGATGAGATATCGGACGCATTGCTGAGCATGAGGTCAGGCAGCGCCCCTGGCACGGATGGCCTCACTGCGGGATTCTATAAAGCTTTTAAGGACCAGCTGATCCCACACTTGTCGACCCTTTTCGACGACATATGCGTGGAGGGAAAGATGCCGGACTCGATGAAAGAGGCACTCTTAGTTGCCATCCCGAAACCCGGAAAGCCCAGAGAGGAATGTGGCTCGTACAGACCTCTGTCCCTGCTCAACGTGGATGCTAAGGTCTTTGCCACCAGATTGGCTCTATTGGCCCCTAAGCTGGTGGCCCCGGAGCAGGCCGGCTTCATCCCGAGCAGAAACTTGACGTATAATATACGCACTGTACTTGGCGCTATGCAACACACGCGACAGGATAGGGCAGCACTAGCAGTATTCCTCGACATGGAGAAGGCATTTGACTCTGTGGAGTGGCCATTCATGAGGAGGGTGCTGCAACACATGGGAATGGGCACCCCCTTTCTACAGATGATTGGAGCGCTTTACTACAAGCCATGCACTAGGGTACGCATCAACGACCTAGTAACAGACTCTTTCCCAATCACCAGAGGCACGCGACAAGGCTGCCCCTTGTCCCCCCTGTTGTACGCTTTAGTCGCTGAGCCGCTGGCCTGCGCTCTCCGTGAATACCATAATAATGAGGGCATCTGCTTCCCGAACTACAAGATAGTTGTCTCGATGTATGCGGACGACACCTTACTATATGTCAGGGACCCGGCCAATAATTTGGCATCGGTATTGAGGGAGGTAGTACGTTTTGGCGTATTGTCAGGACTACGAGTTAACTGGTCCAAATCGCTAGCATTCCCTCTGACACCTGTCACATGCCCCGTGGCTATGGAATACCCGCTCACTTGGACTTCGGACACGGTCAGGTACCTCGGGGTTCAATTACACACTGACCCGGAGATCCTTTTTAGTGCTAATTATGGCACGGCGTTTAGCAGGCTGGAGGATGATGTGACCGCATGGTGCAAGCTTCCGCTTTCCCTCATCGGGCGGATTGCCATCATGAAAATGGTGGTGCTCCCCAGATTCCTCTTCCTATTCTTGTCCATTCCGATGGTGCTCCCCAAAGTTTTCTTTCATAGACTGCAGCAGGAATTAACTCGGCTTGCGTGGGCGGGCGGACAGCCAAGGGCGAAGTGGTCGCTCCTCACATTACCATACAGTATGGGGGGGCTGGGGGCTCCAGACCTCGAATTATACTACAGGGTAGCGCAGGCGGCACATCTCCACACATGGATGCATGGGCATAAAGATATACCACACGTGAAAATGGAGACACTGTTTGCCCAACCACTCTCCCTCCCACTCACGATATTTGAACCTGTGGATCGCCGCACGGGAATTCTAGACTCGCTAGCGGCCACGACACATGCATGGCACAACCTCTTGCAGCGACAGAATGGTGCATTACTGTACTCTCCTAGCATGCCCATTGGGTGGACGAGGTGGCTCCCCCCCCTGTGTGAGAAAGGGGTATTGGAAGCTATGCAGACACTAGGGATTGAGACAGCAGGAGACCTGTTTGCTGACGGGGCGGTCAAAACTTGGGAACAGGCACAGGCTGGGCCGGAAGACTCGTCGTTTCTGACGAGATTCCATTTTTTCTGTGTGCGGCACGCCTGTCTTGCACTGTTGGGGAGTGACATGGCGGAACCGCCAGAGGTGAAAGAACTCACATACGTCATTAAGGCCGCTTCACCTCGGAGGCTTCTCACGCATCTTTACGCCTTGTCGCAATCCCATAGGGAGCAAACATACACTGCAGCGAGACTGGCTTGGCAAGTAGATCTACAGAAGACATTAGACGATAGCACTTGGACATACTGTTGCACCAACACTAGAAGACTCTCTTTGAACAGACGACATAGGCTTGTCCACTTTAAATTCCTGAACCGTGTATACTACACGCCATCCACTCTTTAGATACGGGCTCAGACCCGATGCTGAGTGCGAGAGGTGCCATTCCCCTAATGCTGATTTTCTCCATCTTGCATGGTCTTGCCCAGGGATTGCCGACTTCTGGATTAAAATTTTCGCGGAACTTAGTGGTATTACCGAAACTGTGCTTCCCCCGGACCCCACAATGGCGCTCATAGGGTACACCAAGCCATTGCCGAAAGCCATTCGGGGACTGGTCGACATGGGGCTGTTAATGGCACGCAGAGTAGTGGCCTGTTGCTGGATGAGGTGTCCGACACCGACTCTTAAGAGGTGGGCGTGTGATCTGACGTACTGCTGCAAGCAATCTGAGATTTACAGTGAGTTGTTGCCCCCCACTAGCAGACCGAAGAACTTCTGGGGGCTGTACCAAACCTACCTGAATGCCAGAGATGACAGGGAACAACCTACTGAGATGCCGGGGTCCCAGGGAGAGAATGTGTGATACACGATACGTACTAGACACTAGGCCTTCATGCGGGTGCGCCCACTGGGGTAGTGAGTATTGAATATGCCGATTCGATCCCTGACGTGCTGACTACTGTGTTCTTGTATCGCTGCCTGCCCCATTTACGGGGTTGTTGGCTAATTGGCGATGTATCTCCTTGGAAGGAATGTGGGTGTGTGCTTGAAGTTATACAGCCTGTGAGAAGTTGGCCTGATATATAATGTTCACTATTCTAGTGAGCACTTTGTATCAGTCCAAACAACCCTTATTGATGATTGGTTGTAAGTCAACCTTATAGACCAGCTATCCTAGTAGCATGGATACGAGCAGTCTAAGGCTAACACTCTAGAGGGCGTGTTAAGCCAGCTGTTTTACCATCACATTACCCCTTGAACACCAAGGGAAAGGACACCACACAAGTTGTTATCAAAAATAAAGTGTATTTATTTATAACAGGACTACCCTGGCTCTTTATGAGACAGGGAGCTAAGCACACAACAAAACTCTTGAAGAATTACTGAAAGTCGCACAATTTACACAAATGCCCGAGGGGCACGAAAAACCATATACACAAGAAGTGGAATGCGAAGTTACTAGCAGGTAAGTAATACTTTTCTAGACTGTAGAAACGCTAGGCCTACAATGCTGAACCCTTAGATTAGAAGCAGGAGGCCTAGGGACGCCGTGTGCAGAGTGGGAACTCTCACGCGTAATGCGGGAACAAGTCTATGGATACTAGCACTTCACAAAGTTACTGTTCTCGGGCGAACCCGACTAGGTGGGTCGAAAACAAGGGTGGATCCGAACACTTAGGGTGTTGGACTATGCTGGAGCACCGGAGTACTCAGTTTACCTAGCCCAGGGGCTGCGGCTGCATAGGGTTCAAGTTGCGTCGGAAACCCTTGTTGAAGATCCAGGAGCCTGAAGAAAGAAGTTGCTGGCAGGCGGCCAGTGAAGGAGTTCGTGGTGATCCAAGCCTGGATCAGGGAAGAAGAAACCAGTAAGCAGAGGGGACCAAGTTCTGAATCACTAGCCAGTGATTTGAGTGGGCACCAGGATGGCACCGGGCGAAGTCACCTCAGCCAGGTGAGTGGGCGCTGCTGGGCTCTGCAGTCTCTCGGACCAGGAGGCGTTGTCGGCGACCAAGATGGAGGTGCGAGCTGTCCCACGAAGGTACTTGCTGTCGACGTCGCTGGACCCAGGATTGGGGCAACAAGTCTTGGCAAATGCAAGGCCCACGCGGTGGACCTAAAATGGTGTCTTGGGTGGACCAGGAGGGTCCAGGGTGCTTCTCTGAAGAAGGGAAGCAAGGGCTAGTCTGGAGCAACCAGACCAGCAGTGGTTGTCGTCGTGGAGCGTCGTGAGAGGGCCACTAGCCAACGGGCAAGCGACCTGGACAACGCGGTGAGCAGCAAAGAGCAGAAGGGCCCCACGCAGATCTCGTGGATGCAGGGGGGCTGGACTTCGGTGCTGGAGCTGCTCAGGGTCGGGGCTTCTCTTACCCCAAAGCACTCAGTCGAGGGTCACTCAGCGGTCGTGCTTGACAAGCGTCGTGCAGTTCTGAAGATGGCCGGTCCCTCGAGGTCTCGTCGCACCCACGGATCACAGCTGGGCTGATGATGTAGGTTGAGGTCAGAGGTGCCAGGGAAGCCGGTTCTCGTCGTGCTGGAGCAGTCTTGATCCGGAGGAGAGACTGGCAACAAACCGCGATGCTTGGTTGGTGCCTGGTGCTGCAGGGTGACTACTACTTAGTCACAAGGGAGAATCTTGGGAAGAAGTCTTGAGTTCCTTTCGTGGAAAGTAGTTTCAGGATTCAAAGATGATCTGATTTGGAAGGGGGCCAGTTCCTACCTTTATCCTGCAAAAAGGGGCTGGCACGCGACTAAGTCCTGCCCTATGGGTGGGACTAGGAGGGGGGTGGTTACACCCCTCTCCTTTGGCGGGCTTTCCCCAGATCAGGGGCTGGAGTGCCCCTGGAACTGGTTCCAGCCGGCCTATGCACAGTGAGCACCGGGGTGCCACTTGCAGTCACCTTCCTCTAAAGCCCTGCCTACCTAGGATACACAAAATCCTGTCTGGGACGGTGCTAGCACCGCCCCTGGCAGGAAACCCTTTGTCCTTGCCTCCTGGGCTGGGAGGACTCCCAGCAGCAGGAGGGTAGACTTGTGTCTCGGTGGCAGCATCCATTTTGTGGAGCTAAGGCTCTGTCTGACTTTAACCGGGGTTACAGGTTACATACATGTCGTGTCCCTCTAGAAGGGTGGAATGCTAACCCCGTCGCCAGAATTGGCGAGGGGTTAGTATTCCAATTCGTATGACACCTTACTCGACATGTTTTGATAAAGCGATACCAGAGTTGGCACATAACCGCGAGGATTATAATGCACTTAAGAGTATATGGTATGCGATATCATGGAAACGGCTAAGGGATGGATCCCGAAAGCCGCAGACAGGCTCAGCTCATGCCAGAGCACTATCTCACACGATTCCAAGCACTCTGCCTTCAGGATTGTTGAGGCCTGCCATAGGAGTGACTGATAGGAGATATGTGTGCCCATTTAGGTTTAGATATAGGAATACTATATCTAAAGCAAAGGGTGATTACACCACTCTGCCCCAGCTGTCAAGCAGCCAGTTGTGTCTGATTTAGTTAGTCAGCCCAGGGGTGGCATAATACATGCTGCAGCCCCTGGGAGACTTCTGGGTGCACCTCAGCCCTGGGTACAGGGACTTGAGAGGGCCCAGTGCCAATTCAGTACCTGGGTACAATTTGGAGTAGAGAGAACAGCTAGGCTGTGGGTCTGATTAGCAGGCCCACAGCCAGGGAAAGTCTTAAACCAGTGAAGCAAAAAGCAAAAATCTGGGTGATCATAGGATTGCAGACCCTACTCTCCTACATGACCCCCCCCCAAACTTTGGGACAATAAACTAACCTTGACCAGGTGAGTCTTCTTGCTCTAAGTGGAAATACCTGGAGAGCCCATCAGCATTGCCATGATCAGTACCAGGTCTGAGCTCCACTGTAAAATCCATCCCCTGTAGGGAAATGGACCACCTAAGTAGTTTGGGGTTTTCACCCTTCATCGGACTTAGCCATAAGAGGGGCTTGTGGTCGGTCTGAACTGTGAAGTGAGTGCCAAACAAGTAGGACCTCAGCTTCTTCAGGGCCCAAACCACAGCAAAGTCCTCCCTCTCAATAGCTGACCAATTTTTCTCTCTGGGGGTCAGCCTTCTGCTAATGAAAGCAATTGGCTGGTCGTTGCCATCAAAATTCAGCTGAGATAGAACAGCTCCCACACCCAACTCAGAAGCATCTGTTTGGACAATGAATGGTTTGGAGAAGTCTGGACTCTTTAGGATATGTGCTGTGCACATGGCCTGCTTCAGGTCATCGAATGCTTTCTGACAGCTTGCTGTCCACTGAACTTTCTTTGGCATCTTTTTACTTGTCAGGTCATTAAGGGGGGTCACTATGGACCCATAATTTCTGACAAACTTCCTATAGTACCCAGTCAGGCCCAAGAAAGCTCGAACCTGTGTCTGGGTGATTGGAGGAGCCCAGTCCTTGATGGCCTGTACCTTACTCTCCAATGGCTGAACCTGGCCTCCACCTACAAGGTGGGCCAGGTATACAACCTGTGTCTGCCCTATCTGGCACTTAGTGGCCTTGATAGTGAGGCCTGCCTTTTGCAGGGCCTCTAACACTTTCCTCAGGTGGACCAGGTGATCCTCCCAGGTGGAGCTAAAGACAGCAATATCATCCAGATATGCTGCACAGAAGTCATCCATCCCAGTGAGAACTTGATTCACCAGCCTTTGGAAGGTGGCAGGTGCATTTTTCAAACCAAAGGGCATTACCACAAACTGATAATGCCCACCAGGGGTAGAAAATGCTGTTTTGGGCCTGGCTTCCTCAGCTAACCTGATTTGCCAATACCCAGCTGTCAGGCCAAATGTGCTTAAGTAGTTGGCAGAAGCCAATCTATCTATAAGTTCATCTGCCCTTGGTATTGGGTGGGCATCAGTCTTAGTGACTGCATTGAGGCCTCTGTAGTCTACGCAAAACCTCATCTCTCTCTTACCACCCTGGGTGTGAGGCTTTGGCACTAGAACTACTGGGCTAGCCCAAGGGCTATCTGAGGGCTCAATGACTCCCAGCTCCAACATTTTCTGCACTTCTGTCTTGATGCAGTCTCTGACATGATCAGGCTGTCTGTAGATTTTACTCTTGACAGGCAGACTGTCTCCAGTGTCCACTTCATGGGTACACCAATCAGTTTGACTGGGTGTCAGAGAGAACATATGTCTGAAGGATTGCAGAACTTGTCTGCAATCCTGTTGCTGATGTTCAGAGAGGCTGCCACAAAAGACAACACCATCTACTGATCCATCATCAGGATTCTGAGTGAGCAGGTCTGGGAGAGGGTCACTCTCTTCCTCCTGTCCCTCATATGTGGCCATGAGCAAGCTCATGTCCTTCCTGTCGACATATGCCTTGAGCCTGTTCACATGGAGCACCCTGAGGGGGCTCCTGGGGGTTCCAAGGTCCACCAGGTAGGTGACCTCTCCCTTTTGCTCAATGATGGTGTGGGGCCCAGACCATTTGTCTTTGAGTGCTGCTGGGGCCACTGGCTCCAGCACCCACACCTTCTGTCCAGGCTGGTATACAGTCAGGACAGCCTTCTGGTCATGCCAAGCTTTTTGGAGTTCTTGGCTGGCCTCAAGGTTTTTAGTTGCCTTCTCCATGTATTCAGCCATCCTGGAGCGGAGACCAAGTACATAGTCCACTATGTTGGTTGCAGGCTTTTTGAGAGGTCTCTCCCATCCTTCCTTCACCAAACACAGGGGTCCTCTTACAGGATGCCCATACAGAAGTTCAAAAGGGCTGTAGCCAACCCCCTTCTGTGGGACCTCTCTGTAAGCAAACAAGAGGCAGGGTATCAGGACATCCCATCTACGCCTGAGCTTTCAGGTAGTCCATGAATCATCCCTTTGAGGGTCCTGTGTAATCTCTCAACAAGCCCATTGCACTGTGGATGATAGGGTGTGGTGAACTTGTAGTTGACACCACATTCCTTCCACATTGCAGTCAGATATCCTGACATGAAGTTTGCACCTCTGTCAGAAACAACCTCCTTAGGGAAGCCCACTCTGGAGAACACTCCAACTAGGGCCCTTGCCACTACAGGTGCTGTAGTGGTCCTAAGTGGAATAGCTTCAGGATACCTGGTGGCATGGTCCACCACCACCAGTATAAACTTGTGCACTGATGCTGTCTGGGGTTCCATTGGACCAACAATGTCAATCCCCACTCTTTCAAAGGGAACCCCCACCACAGGTAGTGGTATGAGGGGGGCCTTTGTTGTGCCACCTGACTTACCACTGGCTTGGCAAGTGACACAGGAGCGACAAAACTCCTTGGTATTCTCACTCATGTGAGGCCAGTGAAAGTGTGAGACAAGCCTGTCCCAAGTCTTTGTCTGGCCTAAGTGACCTGCAAGGGGAATCTCATGGGCCAAGGTGAGAAGGAAACCACTCAGAGACAAGGGGATGACCAGCCTCCTGGTTGCACCAGGCTTGGGGTCTCTTGACTCAGAGTACAGGAGTCCATCTTCCCAGTATACCCTGTGGGCACCTGTGGCATTCCCTGCAGCCTCAGCAGCAGCCTGCTGTCTGAGGGGTTCAAGGGAAGGGCAGTTTAACTGTGCCTTCCCCAGGTCTTCTCTGGAGGGTCCCCCTGAGCCCAGAAACTCAACTTGATCAAGTTCAAGCTCTTTAGGCTCAGTTTCCCTCAGCTCTCTCAGATCAGCTTCCTCAGAAACTTGATCTTCAACCTACCAAAGCCTTAACCCTACTGCTCTTCTTGGAAGGTGTCTGGTCCATTCTTCCAGGATCCAGCACCTGTTCAGTGGGGCATCTTCTGGCCTGTGACCTAGTCACAGCAAGCACATGTGCTGGCAAGCCTAACATTTCCATGCGAGTCCTCTGCTCCACTTTCTGACCATAGTGATGACTCCAAATCATTGCCCAACAAACAATCCACTGGGAGGTCTGAACTAACCACAACTTTCTTTTGGCCACTTACCCCTCCCCAGGAGAAAGCAACAATCGCCATACTATGACTGGTAGTGACGTTGCTGGCATTGGTCACCAGGAAATCTGTACCTGGCATGATCTGTCCAGGGTCCACAAAGTTAGGTGTCACCATGGTGACACTGGCACAAGTGTCCCTATAGGCCTGAGCCATTTTGCCATTTATCAAAGGTGTCTGCCTGTATTTGCCCAAAGTATTGGGACTTACATCAGGGGTCATATCCATATCCCCTGTACAGACAAGGACAGCCTGAGTGAGTGTGCGAACTAAGTTGTCAGACTCCTCAGTTCCCAAGGTTAACCCAACTAATCCCTTGGGAGGTGCACTACCACTACTGACTGTACTAGGGGGTGCAGTTGCCTTAGGGGCTGTAGTGGTAGAGGTTTGCCCTCCTCTTTTGGTGCACTCACTAAACCAGTGAGACTTACTTTTACAGTACTGGCACCACCTTTTTGACTGGCCTTCTTGAGTCTTCTTTTTCTGCTGTGAAGCCTGACCCCCACCCTCTTTGGTTTGTTGGGGACCTGTTGAAGACTCTGGTCATTTTGTTCACTCTTAGTATTACCCTTCTGGTCTGCTTTCTTCTGACCACCCTGGTTCTGGTTCTGGTTCTGCTTGATCCTTGTTCTGACCCATTTGTCTGCCTTCTTTCCCAATTCTTGGGGAGAGGTCAGATCTGAATCAACAAGGTGCTGGTGCAACAACTGGTTCTGACAGTTATTTAAAATTTGTTCTCTCATCATCAGATTATACAATCCTGTGTAATCAGTAACCTTGCTACCCAGCAACCAGCCCTCCAAAGCCTTAGTGGCACAATCCACAAAGTCAGACCAGTCCTGAGACTGAGTTTTCTGGGTGTCTCTGAACAGCAACCTGTACTGCTCAGTGGTTAAACCAAACCCATCAACCAGTGTATTCTTCAGTACCTGGTAATTGTTAGCATCCTCCACTCTTGTAGTGAGGAGCTTATCTCTACCTTTGCCATTAAAGGAGAGCCACAGTATAGCTGCCCACTGACTCTGGGGAATGCCCTGCACAGTGCAGGCCCTCTCCAAAGCAGCCATCCATTTCTGGATGTCATCCCCTTGCTTAAAGGGGGGCACTATTTTTGTCAGGTGTTTAGTATCTAAACCCTTCTCTTTTTCTCTTGGGAGATTGCTGCCACCAGTGGGAACTAACCCACTCATCTGCTGCTCTCTAGCAAAGGCAAGCTTTTCTTTGGCCAGGGCAAGTTCTTCCCTTTCAATCCTCAGAGCAGCCTGTCTCATTCTGGCTTCATGCTCTATTCTCTGAGGGGAAGTCAATCTCCTCTGGGGAGAGTTCCTTCTCCTCTGAGAAGAGGCATTAGAGTGCAGAGATCTATTGGAGTCCCTAGAAAGAGATCTATCTCTCCTAACTCCAAGGTTAGGCCTACTTAGGGTCAGTACTGGGGGTCCCCCAGATCCTAGCCCAAGCAAGTCTAAGTTGGCCCTAGTTAGCCTTCTGACTACCTCAAGACCTTTGTCTACCTCATCCCCAGAGAGTTCCTCAGGATCCTCCTCCTCAACTGCATTTACAGTGTTGTGGAGGTCTGGATCCCCAGTGGTACCCTCTAAGGCTGGCATATTCCCATCTAGCTGAGAAATCTTTCTCGCATCATATGTCTCTAAGAGACCTATCAGAAAGGGAATGGTGGGGTTAGACCCCTGTTTCAGTTTCCTGGAGGTACACACTTGTCTCATCTCCTGGAAACTGAGAGCTGCATATCTTGAAGTGACCTGTGGAGGGTCAACTGCCACAAGGGGAGTCTCAGTAGACTCTCCATGGGTAGACATGCTTTTCTAGTGAGGTGTAAGTGGTGCACTTACCTACACTATATGTTTACCTACTGATCCCTTGCTAGAGTTGTAGTTTAGGGTGTGCTAGGCCCTAGGAGCTACAACAGCTGGTTCAGTAGAACTCAGAGTATTCTAAGCTACGTTATATGTACCTTAGTACTTATGGGATCTTTCAAATGATATTCTTAGGATACGTGTGGTAAAACAGCAAGCTCAAATCCCAACCGCTGCTCACCAATGTGAGAAGTTGGCCTGATATATAATGTTCACTATTCTAGTGAGCACTTTGTATCAGTCCAAACAACCCTTATTGATGATTGGTTGTAAGTCAACCTTATAGACCAGCTATCCTAGTAGCATGGATACGAGCAGTCTAAGGCTAAGACTCTAGAGGGCGTGTTAAGCCAGCTGTTTTACCATCACATTACCCCTTGAACACCAAGTGAAAGGACACCACACAAGTTGTTATCAAAAATAAAGTGTATTTATTTATAACAGGACTACCCTGGCTCTTTATGAGACAGGGAGCTAAGCACACAACAAAACTCTTGAAGAATTACTGAAAGTCGCACAATTTACACAAATGCCCGAGGGGCACGAAAAACCATATACACAAGAAGTGGAATGCGAAGTTACTAGCAGGTAAGTAATACTTTTCTAGACTGTAGAAACTCTAGGCCTACAATGCTGAACCCTTAGATTAGAAGCAGGAGGCCTAGGGACGCCGTGTGCAGAGTGGGAACTCTCACGCGTAATGCGGGAACAAGTCTATGGATACTAGCACTTCACAAAGTTACTGTTCTCGGTCGAACCCGACTAGGTGGGTCGAAAACAAGGGTGGATCCGAACACTTAGGGTGTTGGACTATGCTGGAGCACCGGAGTACTCAGTTTACCTAGCCCAGGGGCTGCGGCTGCATAGGGTTCAAGTTGCGTCGGAAACCCTCGTTGAAGATCCAGGAGCCTGAAGAAAGAAGTTGCTGGCAGGCGGCCAGTGAAGGAGTTCGTGGTGATCCAAGCCTGGATCAGGGAAGAAGAAACCTGTAAGCAGAGGGGACCAAGTTCTGAATCACTAGCCAGTGATTTGAGTGGGCACCAGGATGGCACCGGGCGAAGTCACCTCAGCCAGGTGAGTGGGCGCTGCTGGGCTCTGCAGTCTCTCGGACCAGGAGGCGTTGTCGGCGACCAGGATGGAGGTGCGAGCTGTCCCACGAAGGTACTTGCTGTCGACGTCGCTGGACCCAGGATTGGGGCAACAAGTCTTGGCAAATGAAAGGCCCACGCGGTGGACCTAAAATGGCATCTTGGGTGGACCAGGAGGGTCCAGGGTGCTTCTCTGAAGAAGGGAAGCAAGGGCTAGTCTGGAGCAACCAGACCAGCAGTGGTTGTCGTCGTGGAGCGTCGTGAGAGGGCCACTAGCCAACGGGCAAGCGACCTGGACAACGCGGTGAGCAGCAAAGAGCAGAAGGGCCCCACGCAGATCTCGTGGATGCAGGGGGGCTGGACTTCGGTGCTGGAGCTGCTCAGGGTCGGGGCTTCTCTTACCCCAAAGCACTCAGTCGAGGGTCACTCAGCGGTCGTGCTGGACAAGCGTCGTGCAGTTCTGAAGATGGCCGGTCCCTCGAGGTCTCGTCGCACCCACGGATCACAGCTGGGCTGATGATGTAGGTTGAGGTCAGAGGTGCCAGGGAAGCCGGTTCTCGTCGTGCTGGAGCAGTCTTGATCCGGAGGAGAGACTGGCAACAAACCGCGATGCTTGGTTGGTGCCTGCTGCTGCAGGGTGACTACTCCTTAGTCACAAGGGAGAATCTTGGGAAGAAGTCTTGAGTTCCTTTCGTGGAAAGTAGTTTCAGGATTCAAAGATGATCTGATTTGGAAGGGGGCCAGTTCCTACCTTTATCCTGCAAAAAGGGGCTGGCACGCGACTAAGTCCTGCCCTATGGGTGGGACTAGGAGGGGGGTGGTTACACCCCTCTCCTTTGGCGGGCTTTCCCCAGATCAGGGGCTGGAGTGCCCCTGGAACTGGTTCCAGCCGGCCTATGCACAGTGAGCACCGGGGTGCCACTTGCAGTCACCTTCCTCTAAAGCCCTGCCTACCTAGGATACACAAAATCCTGTCTGGGACGGTGCTAGCACCGCCCCTGGCAGGAAACCCTTTGTCCTTGCCTCCTGGGCTGGGAGGACTCCCAGCAGCAGGAGGGCAGACTTGTGTCTCGGTGGCAGCATCCATTTTGTGGAGCTAAGGCTCTGTCTGACTTTAACCGGGGTTACAGGTTACATACATGTCGTGTCCCTCTAGAAGGGTGGAATGCTAACCCCGTCGCCAGAATTGGCGAGGGGTTAGTATTCCAATTCGTATGACACCTTACTCGACATGTTTTGATAAGGCGATACCAGAGTTGGCACATAACCGCGAGGATTATAATGCACTTAAGAGTATATGGTATGCGATATCATGGAAACGGCTAAGGGATGGATCCCGAAAGCCGCAGACAGGCTCAGCTCATGCCAGAGCACTATCTCACACGATTCCAAGCACTCCTTCAGGATTGTTAAGGCCTGCCATAGGAGTGACTGATAGGAGATATGTGTGCCCATTTAGGTTTAGATATAGGAATACTATATCTAAAGCAAAGGGTGATTACACCACTCTGCCCCAGCTGTCAAGCAGCCAGTTGTGTCTGATTTAGTTAGTCAGCACAGGGGTGGCATAATACATGCTGCAGCCCCTGGGAGACTTCTGGGTGCACCTCAGCCCTGGGTACAGGGACTTGAGAGGGCCCAGTGCCAATTCAGTACCTGGGTACAATTTGGAGTAGAGAGAACAGCTAGGCTGTGGGTCTGATTAGCAGGCCCACAGCCAGGGAAAGTCGTAAACCAGTGAAGCAAAAAGCAAAAATCTGGGTGATCATAGGATTGCAGACCCTACTCTCCTACACAGCCTTGATATGTGTGGGTGGGAGGCGGGTGGGGGGGGTTGATGCATTGATTGAACTTTCTGTAACTTGTTCTTAAAATCATAAAATAAAATAATTTAAAAAAATAAAAAGCCCGCAATACGATTGCAGGTGTCTTCTGAGACTTCCGTGGGCATAGCAGACGGTTTAAGCGAGGAAATTTCCCTATAGATCTTAAATAATTCTTTCATAGAATTTTCTGCTTCGCCAATTCTCCCTGCATCGTAGGTTGCCTTGGCCCTTCTAATTAGCCCTTGGTAGGCCCTCCGCTTAGCTTTGTATTCCAGCTTAGCCTGGTTCAGAAAGGCTATCCTCCATTGCCTCTCAAGATGTTTACACTCTGCCTTTGCTCGATGCAGGTCATTATTATACCATGGAGCCGATTTCTGGGACCTCCTCCGTGAGTTGTTCAAATATAACGGGGCTGTGCTATCCAGGGCATATCTTATGCGTCTATCCAGATTACGGCACGCAGATTCTGCATCCATACCTTCCAGCCGCCCTCCTTTAGCCAGAGCTGCATTAAACTTGGACTGGGAGAAATCAGCCCATTTACGACTCGGATAGTTTAGAGTGAGCTCTTCCTGACCTCTAGTTTCATGAATATTTACCACAAAGGGCACAAAGAAATGGTCCGATCATGGGATGGGGATAGGTGACTTTACTTCAACTTCCCGCCAATTGGCAAATATAGGGGCCAATAGATGACCCTGCTGATGGGTGGGGACCTTTACTTTTAGGTTGAGTTGAAGTGCATGCAGTTCCTGACATAGATCTACCGCCCCCTTATCAAGTGAGTTCTCTAAATGTATATTGAGATCTCCTAACAGAAGGAATCTGTCCCTCCGTAGAGCTGATTCCGTCATGCCTTCCATCAGACTATCGATGAATCTAGTATAGGGGCCCGGAGGTCTATAAATCAGGAGTCCTTTTACCGTAGTGTGTGGGTTCACCTTAATTGTAAAGGCGCCCGCCTCACTATCAGCTACAGTTTGCTGTTCCAATTGACAGCCTAACGGTTGTTTAAATATAATTGCTATTCCCTCTCCTCTACCAGAGGCCCTATCTAGCCTGACCATCATATACCCCCCAAGTAGTGCCTCAACCACGTCTGGCTCAGAGTCAGCGTCCAGCCACGTTTCCGTGAGGAATAAGAGGTCAAGTTCCCTGTCAATGAGCACGTCGAAAATATCCATCTTATGTTTACGCATTGATCTAGCGTTAAATAGCCCACATGCGAGCCTAGTTCCCTCCAGCTTCATTTTATCTGTCACACAGAATGTGTACAGACATTCTTTGCAGCTCAGACTCTCTTCCACCTTCAGGCTACATTAGAGGTTTTAGGACACAGCTCCCGAAGTTGGTCCGCACTCCACTGTACTCTCACCACATTTTGTACTGGGGTTGTGACCCCGGTCCCCGCACGTCCGTGGACGGGCGCAGACGGGCTTGTCTTTGGGGCATCCGCTGCACGGCCGGGTGGACATCTGCCTTTTATGCCCCTCAGGAGCACTAGACCACTAACCCCCCCCCGCACACTCCCCCACCCGCGCACCGGAAGTGGCTGTCTCTACCTTCCTCGCCCTCCGCGCAACGGTGTTAGTCACCGCATCGGACCGGGGCGGGAAGGAGGGAGAACGAGATCAGCCCTCGGTGTGCGGACTCTAATCAGGTAAGCCAGCAAAGTGTTCTTAACTCAGTTCAAAATTTTAAAAGGGAAATCTAGATCGCTATCCCGCAATTAGTCCAATACAAAGTAAAAAGTGCAACAGCGCCGAGCACAGTAGCTGTGGACACTGCCACTGCCCACCCAGCACCTTCGAGACCTCCGCTGGCTCCCCGTCGAGAAGAGAATAACCTTTAAGCTTCACAACAACGCCTACAAATCCCTCCACATCGGACCCAAATACCTCAACGAAAGAGTCTCTTTCCACGTACCCAAAATAAAAACCCTCGGCTCTGCCGACCACGCCCTAGCAGAGACCCGCGCATCTGCAGAACCAGAGCAGGCAGTAGTCTTCTCCTACGTCGCTCCAAGGCTAGGAACGAGCTCCCAGTCAACATCAGATGCTCCCCTACCCTGTACACCTCAAGGAAGAGCCTCAAGACCTGGCTTTTCGGCTGATCCGAAGCTGTCGCCGTCCCCTCCACAGCGCCTTGAGACTCTCACGGGTGTGTAGCGCACTTTAAAAGCCCCTGATTGATTAAGTCAAAGATGAGTGCTGTGCCCACCAGGAGAACCACTCACAGTGATTATTCTCCGGATCACAACAGTTAGGCCCAAGATAGCCTCAAAGAACCAGTCTATTTCGTTAATGAGTGAGCATATCTTTAATAACTGTCAGAACCAACTTTTGCACCAGTATCTGATGGACTCTGATCTAACCTCGCCCCAAGAATTGGGAAAGAAGGCAGACAAAAGGGTCCGCACCAGGGTAAAGTAGAAAAACCATGGTGGTGGAGGCGACAAGAAGTAGCAGGATTCTTCTACACCCCAGGAGAAGGAGGCAGGAGAAGGGCAAAGAAAAAAAGGAGTCTTTCAAGGTCCCCAAAAAACCTGTCTCAGGGGGTCAGTCCCAAAACTCCAAGAAAGGCAAAAAGAAACCTTGGGGTTATTTATGTAAAGTAAAGAGCCAATGGACTACAGATGCTGATTGTCCAAAGGCCCAGGAACGTACTACCACTGCCCCTAGGGTAACTGCGCCCCCTAGTACCAGTACAAGTGGTAGTACAGCAACCAAGGGATTAGATGAATTAACCTTAGGTTCGGAAGTGGGTTCTTGCCTAGTCACAACCCCTGCTCAGGATGTTCTAGTCTGTGATGGTGGCATTGATCCTAACACCTTCCTGGTAAGTCCCACTAACTTGGGCAAGTACAGGCAACAGCCTTTGATAAATGGAAAGGAAGCAATAGCTTTTAGGGACACAGGGGCCAAAGTCACCATGGTGACAGAGAAACTTGTGTCCTCTGAGCAAATCATACTTGGACAAATGTACCAAGTCACCAACGCCAGCAATGTTAAGACTGATTGTTCCCTGGCAGTTGTGAATCTCAGCTGGAGAGGGGTAAATGGACCTAAAAGAATTGTGGTATCTCCAGACCTACCAGTAGACTGCCTGTTGGGCCAAGACTCAAACGTCAGACTGGTCTGAAGTAGAGTTCAGGACTCATGCAGAAACTATGGGTATTTCTGCCCATGTCTTTGCTATAACCGTGGCACAGGCCAAACAGCTCAGTACTGAAGAAGCACTGGATCATGGAACAATGAACCAGATTGCTCGTAAGAGAAGGAGCAGGAAGGGTAAGGAATTATCCTCCTCCTAAACTCGCAGTGAGGATCAGTCTCCTGAAGGGGATGATCTTAGTCCCAGTGAAGGAACTGTCCCAGAGGAACTTGGACCTGACCAGGCAGAGTTCTTGGGGACAGGGGACCCTTCCAGGGCAGACTTGAGGTTGGAGCAGCAATCCTGACCTCTCGAACCCCTCAGAAAGCAAGCTGCTGCTGAGGAAGCAGGGAATGTCAGTGAGTCCCATAGGATCTATTGGGAAGATGGGCTTCTATGGAGAAGTGTGGCTCACTGGTTAGAAGAGGCAGACCCTGAAGCAGAGGTCAGACCCGGGACCAGGGTTCAATTCCCGACGCGGCAGGGTCTTGAGCCCAAATATCCACGGACTCGATAATTCTCGTTTCGGTGCCTACTCGAATCACGGGTTCACACTCTGCAACTCTGGGCATTAGCTGCTTAATCTCCACTACGGCCCCCCCCCCCCGCGGCGGGATGCCTGGCTTTCACCTTGGGGATGCCCTGTACGGGTATCTCACAGGGAAAAAAGCCAGGACGGGTTCCCAAGGCAAGCGCCGAGATGCCTATGGGTAATCGAGCGCTATATAAGAATGCATAATAATAATAATAATAATAATAATAATAATAATAATGTTCTGACGGTAGAGATCCTAAGCCTGGGGCCACCAGGAGGTAGGAAATACCTCAGAGATTCAGGGATTTATGCTCTCGCTGGCACATGACATTCCCCTTGCAGGACACCTTGGGCAAAGTAAGACCTGGGACAGGATTGTCCCTCATTTTCACTGGCCCCACATGTCAGAAGACAATAATGAGTGTTTTCGCTCCTGTGTCACTTGCCAAGCCAGTGGTAAGTCAGGTGGCACTACAAAGGCCCCCTTAATTCCACTTCCAGTGATTAGGTTGCCTTTGAGAAGGTAGGGATTGACATTGTTGGTCCCTTGAACCCTCCAACTGCATCGGGGGACATTTACATCCTAGTGGTGGTGGCCAGAAACCGGTCCTCGGAAGCTTGTTTCCGGTCCAGGGAAGACATGGCTTGGCAGTTCGGGCTGGACTGTTCCCATGAGGCACAGGGTCAGACTGATTTGCATATAGCCATGTCTGAACTGGGGTGGCAGAGTGGGCTAAAGAACGGTGATGGATTAAACCCAGATCTTTTGACTGGGTGTGAGTGTTTGATTGATTCAGATGCTCCATCCATCACCACCCCCTTTTGTACCGCTTTTGGCCGCCATAAGTGTGGCAGGGTATGCTCAGACGTGAGTCCCTTGCTAACTTTGCCACTGGATTCAAGCAAGCCGGGCTGAAGACGGCTGGAATGCCAGAAACCGATCCTCGGAAGCTTGTTTCCGGTCAAGGGAAGACATGGCTTGGCAGTTCGGGCTGGACTGTTCCCATGAGGCACAGGGTCAGACTGATTTGCATATAGCCATGTCTGAACTGGGGTGGCAGAGTGGGCTAAAGAACGGTGATGGATTAAACCCAGATCTTTTGACTGGGTGTGAGTGTTTGATTGATTCAGATGCTCCATCCATCACCACCCCCTTTTGTACCGCTTTTGGCAGCCATAAGTGTGGCAGGGTATGCTCAGACGTGAGTCCCTTGCTAACTTTGCCACTGGATTCAAGCAAGCCGGGCTGAAGACGGCTGGAATGCCAGAAACCGATCCTCGGAAGCTTGTTTCCGGTCAAGGGAAGACATGGCTTGGCAGTTCGGGCTGGACTGTTCCCATGAGGCACAGGGTCAGACTGATTTGCATATAGCCATGTCTGAACTGGGGTGGCAGACTGGGCTAAAGAACGATGATGGATTAAACCCAGATCTTTTGACTGGGTGTGAGTGTTTGATTGATTCAGATGCTCCGTCCATCACCACCCCCTTTTGTACCGCCAAGCCACTAGTTATCCAGAAGCAATTCCCATTAGAACCACCACAGCTCCTGTAGTGGCCCGGGCCCTCCCGGGAATCTTTTCCAGGGTGGGCATCCCTATGGAGGTCTTAACAGACCAAGGTACCAACTTCAAGTCTAGTTACATAACTGCAATGTGGAAAGAGTGTGGAGTAAACTATAAGTTTACCACACCTTACCATCTACAATGTAATGGGCTTTTTGAAAGGTTCCACAAGACCCTCAAGGATATGATCATGTGACTCCCAGAAAAGATCAGGCGAAAATGAAATGTCTTATTACCCTGCCTTCACCTCGCCTACAGAGAGGTTTCTCAGAAGGGGGTTGGCTACAGCCCATTTGAACCTCTATGTGGACTTTCAGTTAGGGGTCCATTGTGTCTAGTTAAGGAGGGCTAGGAGCAACTTCTCAAACCTCCTAAACAGGATATTGTGGACGATGTCCTTGGCTTGCGTTCTCGTATGGCTGTGGACATGAAGTCGGTCAGTAAAATTCTTGAAGCCAGCCAAGAGCTTCAGAAAGCGTGGCATGACCAAAAGGCTGTCCTGACTGCTTACCAGCCAAGCCAAAAGGTGAGGGTGTTGGAGCCACTGGCTCCCCCAGCTAAAGACATGGTAAACTAGGTGTAGTGTGATATAGAAAGGGTTGTGCTAGACCCTCAGCTAGCAATCTAAAAAGTTAAGTAGAACTTACTATTTTGCAAAAAGTATTTATATGTACCTAATGCTAGTGATGGTTTTTCATCTAACCAGACCTAGATTCGCTGGTAAAACAGTGCAGGCTTAAATCCCAACTGCTGCAGACCAATGTAGGAAGGAGGCTTAATACATGGAGCACACTTATTTAAGTGAAGCACCTTGCACTAATCCAGACAACCCTTATGGTGGTTTCAGTGGTCTTAGACAACCTTAAAAAGCTCTCTAAGTGGTACCTGAGGGAAGCAGCCTTCAGGCTTAGTTCAGAAGGTGTGTTAAGCAGTTTCTTTTACCAGATCTAATCATGTAGTGAAGGTTAAATGAAAAAGAACCACACAGTGTAGTTATAAAAATATGTCTATTTATTACACAACACTCACAGGTCGTGGCACTGAACCAGGCGGAACAGTTGCCCATGGATTTGTGCTCCTGTCTCGAGGAAGTCGCTAACTGGATGAGCTCTTCTCACCTAAAGCTCAATGGTGATAAACTGAGCTTATGTTGTTGAGCAACCAGGTAAGCTTCAACTCGAGCACCATGTGGCCGACCTTTATGGGCCCGGCTCCAGCTCCAAAAAAGGAGATAAAAAGCATGGGCATCTGGTTAGACCAAGATCTCACTTTTAGAGCCCAAGCGAGATAGACTGCTGCCGCGTGCTACGGTCTGCTTAGGATGACCCGCAAAATACTACCCCTACTACCTTGCCACTCAACAAAGCTATTGATCCAGGCCCCAATCCTCTCTAGGTTGGATTATGGTAACGCTCTCTACTTTGGTGTCCCAATCTCAGTGATTGCTAAACTGTAAACCGTGCAAAATTCAGCAGCAAGACTGCTCATGGGCACAAACAACCGCTGCTCAGCAAAGCCTGCCTTACGCTCCCTTCATTGGCTCCTGGTGCATGAGATAATACATTTTAAAGCTCTCTGCATCGCGCACAAGTCTCTGAAAGGAAAAGGTCCACCTATCACGAAAACCTTGATCAGACCATACAAGCCTACCAGAAGACTTTGCTCAGACGAGCTCCACCTGGCTGAAGTACCTAAAATCAAAAAGGCCAGAACAGGTGGCCGTCTTTTTTAATACAATGCTGCTAAGCTCCGGAACTCCCTACCGTTCCGCATCCGTAAGGAATCTGACCATCTTGCATTTCGGAGGAAACTGAAAACTTGGCTATTCCCATAAATAATCCCTCCCCATTCTAGCATCCGCTGCAGCGCTGGGATGCCTCCGGGTAGCCATGCGCTATATAAAAGCCTCATTCATTTCATTTCATACACACATTGGTCTATCTCCTACATGGGGATATTAATACAGATACACAACAATACTTCAATTGCAAGAGGTTAAGTAAGCACAATACACAGTGGTCTCCAGAGGAAGACCAAACCATGTACTAAGGAAGTGGAATGTGAACTGCGACAGAAGTCAGGACTTGGACTAGGAGATTTGGAAGAGCTCGGGACACAAGAAACTACCCAAGGTAAGTACCCAGGAACCCCCAACGGAGGACGTGTGCAGAGTGGAAACACAACGTACACAATAGAAGTAAATAGGAAAGTCGCGGTTATTGTTTTGAAGAAGGACCCTTCTCAGTGGACCCTGAAGAAACCCCGTGGAAGATAGAAAGTTGGAGAGTCACCCCACACGTGGAAACCCCAGGAACCAGGATACCTACACCAGGGAAACCAGGTGCATAGGTGCATAGGTGCGAAGGGACGTACAAACCCCCGGTAGACCACAATGGAGGACTTCAGTAAAGATGCCGCTGCCGAAGACGGTACATGAGTCTGGTGGAATCCAATGGTGGATTCTTGAAGAGAAGAACCTGCAAACAGAGGGGGCAGAGTCTATACCACTCAGATGTGACCAGGAGCACGGAAGAGCAATGCCCACCTATGACGGAAGATGCAGGAGTGGTGACAGTGACCTTGTCGCTGCAGCTGTGAGGACCAGGCGACGACGAGGAAGACATGAGCTGTCCCACGTAAGAAGTCGAGAACCAGGGGATCGGTGTCCGGCGGGAGCACCAACAAGCATTGGCAGCTGCAACAGGCATGGAAAACTATGAAGGAGCAACGTAGGTACCAGCAAGATCCAACGGCATCACCAAGTGCAGGAGAGTCAGAGCAGGCCTCGAGCAAGCATGGGAGCCCACTGTAGCAAGAGAAGACCTTCAAAGGGACCCACAGGCCTAAGGCACTGGGGTCGCAAGAGGACCTCAAGCAGCTCACCAAAGATGAGGCTCCTGGTGCAGAGGATGGGGTGAGGACGAAGATCTTGGCAGGAAGAGATGCTGGAGGGTGGAGCTTCTTGTAACCCAAAGATCTCTGGAGTGTAGAACCAATAACCCTTGCCAACGGAAAGTAGACGCAGTGCACAGGGGTATGGTCCTAGCGTTTCCAACGAGGGATACTGGCCATAAACTTGCTGAGTGGACCGGTGATACCTCGAGGGAGTAGCAGAACCACCACCTGTGTTGCTGAGTCTTTCGAAGTCGGTGGAACATCAGGTGCAGCCGACCGGTCAGCTTCATTGCGGTGCCTGCAGATGCAGGGGAGTGATTCCTTTAATCCAAGGGAGATTACTTCAGGTGTCCTTGAGGCCCACAGGACTGTTAAAAATCCTGGAAAAAGCACAGACTATGAAAAAGACTTGCAGAACAGCAAGACCACTAGGGGTAGTAGTAGTCTTCCTTGATGCATTCTCAGTTCCAGGCGAAGTCCAAGTGTCCAGACAGTCGAGGTTTGAGTCCTCGGAATCATGGTGCTCTCCTAAGCATCACATACATATACAATGGGGGTCCGTGGCCAACATTTGTCGTCCAGAGGACATAGAAAAGGCACACTGTTCCTTTCAATGAAATTGTTGAGGTAGGCCAAAAATGTTTTGAGGAACTGCTGATCAGATCCACGTTGCAAGTGCGGAAAAGAAGAAACTGACGTCTGGTGCAGGCTTAAAATGTACTCCGTCGATGTCACACCCAGGAGGTCGACATCGCTATGGAGTCACTCAATGCCCACTACCAACACACAGAGGGACTGCTGTACAAAAATTTGGGAGAGTTCCAAGATAAGGAATCTGAGGCTAGATATCTCTATCAGGTCATTAACACTTAACACGACATATTGTGGAAAAGTGCTCCTGAGTCACTACATGCGAGCCGCGACTGTTCAGTGCTTAACACTATAAATGGAAATCCCCTACGAGAGAAATGCTGTGGCTCTGGGTGCTTTCCATTCCATGCCAGCTGTATAAATACTTCCTGCCCATTAGATCTCAGCTACTGCTTTCTTTTCAAAGTATCATGGTCTCTTGAGCTGATTTATGCCTCTTACCATCTGGTGAGACCACCAGAGTATGGCTTAGAATCAGACCTGAGGAACGGGTGATCTTGCTCGGATAGCTGGTACTTCTTAAGTAGATTTGATGTGATTATTTCTTCTGCCAGTTGGCTAGAATGCATCAGTGTCTCGGTCTGTATTCTTTGGCAGAAATGGGGTTAAGGCTGTCGTCTTCCTTTTTGTTTGAGGTAGACCAGGCAAATGTGAAACCATAGGGTCTAGTATCCAGTAATGTTCTCCATGAAGGTTGAGCAGGTGAACTTGGCTGAATGAGTGGCACTGCCTGAGGTGCTGGTGTTGTGGTCTGAGATCTAGCCAATTGGCATAAATTGTCGTCACTCAGGACAGTGAATACATAGCCAAAATACCTATCTACTACATTGAAGTCATCTACATAAACAAGGTGCGCATTCTGTCAATGTTTGTGCCTCCTCTGCTTGTTTGTTTCACTGTATCTTTCTCTCTCCTAGGAATCCTTGGGAATGAATGATGGGTTGTAGTAAGAGGGGCCTTTTACCTAAGCATTACTTTTGTAACACCTACTATTCACATCCTCCTACTCTATGGGGATGACACCA
Source organism: Lissotriton helveticus (assembly GCF_964261635.1). Classification (NCBI taxonomy): domain Eukaryota; kingdom Metazoa; phylum Chordata; class Amphibia; order Caudata; family Salamandridae; genus Lissotriton; species Lissotriton helveticus. The sequence continues at coordinate 358,627,183 of NC_136061.1, forward strand.
TGGTCTTTCGAAGTCCTATGGTTGACTATGAAAAGGGGAGGCAAAACATATGGAAGGTGGATTATCAGAAGTGTTATTTCTTCTACATCACTTCACAACCAATGATTGCATTGCAGAAAAATTGGAGTGTGCAAGAAAACAAGTATTCGTAATGCAATAGGTCTCGCATTTGCGAGAGTTCAAGCTATTGACATAGTAAATGACAATGCCTTTTCATTTATCTGTTTTGGTCATTAATACATAAATAAAAGGCATTGTCATTTAAAATACCAATAGCTCTAACTCTTGTAAATGTGAGACCTATTTTATTTCAAATAAGTGGCCGCCATTGTCCCGGGCTGCCTGGAATGTGAAATCACACACGGCGTGCTGAATGTTGCATGAAAGCATGTTGTGCTTGCAGTAGGAGAAACTCATTAAAGAAAATAGTCCTTACAGACTAGTGTGTAACAATAGAAGGTAAAGGGCCAAAGCCTATTAACGAATCAGAAGCCAGCATTTACGAAGGACAGTGACACAAGCCAATGACAAATATGGGCGGAGAGTGGGTGGGGCTTCAAGACTATACTCTAATACAGCATGCCTCGCAGAGCAGCACATTTGCTGCTCAGGCTCGACCTAATAAGAGTGCCAACACTTTAGATGCATGTTTGATGCTTCAGAACATTTTCTCTGCTCCTTAGAAGAGCCAAATTAATCTTCCCATATTCAGACACTCGTAATCTGTGGACCAGCACAAGAGAGGGTTGGTAACAGAGGCCAATAACAGCCACGATCATGGAAAAGGCAGGTGAATTGGGGTGCAATAAAATGCCTCATTTTCTTCTTCCCTGGATATGGAGCAACTTCCAATGCTTGCCAACATTAAGCAAAGAGGATAATGTCTCAGCTTGTTAGTGAGGGAATGGTTATAACCAGGATACATGTGATTCATCATAGTCATAATAAAAAGCATCACTTGCTACCTCCAGTCAAAATATTACTGGCTAATATTTCCTTTCGCTGCTTGCGTCGGCCAACGGCCGACACGCACACTACCACCGTAGTGCTGCGCAAGTCCGTTGCCTGACGCGGCCCTGCCCACTGACCTGAACTGCCGCACCAGATTTGCCGCCGTGGTTAACTGGGATTGTGCAATAACAATGCTCTATTCTGTCGAATGACACTGCAATCCTGTAGACTTTATGTGCTCATGGGACAGAACCTGCAGATGCCGGAGGGCTCACAACGCTATGAGAGGAAGACACAACCATGACGTTGACACATTGACAGACCATCTCCAGAACCAGTTGACCCTTTGCTAGTAGGACATTTTCCCTTGGCACTGCTTAAATTCAGTGTACCACACATCAACAGTTGGTTTCAATCGGGTACTTTTGAGCAAATGGACCGTACTTTTAATCTTTCAAAGTTTTGTGTGCAAAACTGTTGTCGCCAAGTCTCTGGTTTACAAATCTGCATTTTAAAAAGTAAACCCCGATTCGTCGCCAGAGCCTAATGCATGCGCACATTTCCAAGAAAAGTGATTATATATGGAATTACTCAGATACTACAAAACGGTATGGTCCAACATCGCTCAGAGAGAGATGGGTAGTGGCTTATAACTGTCACGATCCACTATGACCATGTACTTCATTCTGAGGGGACTACTAAAGAAAACGGCACACTCAGTTTTATTCTGATTTGTCCCTGTTTTTTATCCACAAATAAAGATAATGTTACATTGTATCAGATAAATGCTATGTGTATGTTTATATTCCACACGTGGCTGTGAAGCAGGAAAAGCACTTTTATAATCTTACAGTGACAACCGGGAGTTTACAAAACGTCAAAACTAATAAAGGCTTGTTCCCTCACTGTTTAAGAGTCACTTAAAATGTTTACCCATTTGCCGTTGAGAATTTATAAACAAGGATTAAAATGTCCAAGTTAAAAAAAAATCTAAAGGTACACTCTTTAGACAAACTTACATATATAAGCACAAGTCTCTGTAACATTTTTCAGCTATCTTGATGATTCAATTTGCTTAAATGTATTTAGAGGACTTGCAAAGTGCCACACTTGTCCCCTTATTAACCAATTCTTGGGCAAGGCTGACCAGTATGCTGGACTGTCATCTTTCAGGCTCATGGAGACATCAATGACATTCCCCAGGGACCTGGCAGGTGACATTTGTTATTCCTCAGCCAATTCACACAAAACGTACATTTATTAAGAAGGCTGAAGACCTGTATACCTCCACTTGCAGGACTGAATAGCTTGGTACGGGATTCATACACTTGTCACCACCTGATCAACTGAAGGGATGTATGAAATTTAAACGTAACAGCTACGGTATTTTTCGCTACAGACCAGCAACTGAACTTAACTGGAAATATTAAAGTATTTCATATCAATGAAAATTCTACATAGAGACACTATTTCCCAAATAACAGTGTTTAACTAATTGTAAGAGGGTTGTGCACCTTGTAAAAAGGTAAAGTTTGAGGTGAGTGCCCCTTAGCATTTCTGAATCACTGGTTTGAGACACACACACAAATCTCTGTAGTGGGTGCTCAGTTCATCGCACAACCTTATCAGCACAGCTAGGTCTGGTTTTCAGAAAACAAATGCCAGGGGTTGGAGTCTCAGCAGAGAGGTCAAGAGAACATGTTGTAATAAAGGTCACCCACCTCCTGACCCAGAAATATTGCCATCACCTATGCCCAGGGTCACTGGAATTATGCTACAGGTGAGGACCAAATTATGGGGCAAGAAAAGGCAAAATGTGCGGTGTAATGTGTCACATTTTGTGATGGCATTGCTTCATTTTTATTTTCACACAAAGGGTAACGATAACTGGGCAAAGATTTTACCAGTTTAACAACCAAACACAGCAATAAACAACTCGGCAGACTCCTCCGAGTGATGCAAGCTGGTGTTTTCACTTTAAGGGAGGAAGTCTGCCGAGGGTAATCCTCATCAGAGGCAACTCTTAGTTTTGGATGTTGGCGGTGAAGCCCTTAACCGCGAGGATTACCCGTCGTACAGGGTGCGAACCTGCTGCTCCAGGAGTATCTGGCGCAGCGTGAAAGGACAGCGGATACTTCAGAGCGAGAGACTTTTACAGACAGCGTTGTGCCATCTCTGCATACCCACTGTGGTTTTTATTTTGAACATTGTGAGTTATAGCAAGCACCCACATGGGAATTATTTAATGAAATGTGAGAACTGCAAATACCACAATGCCTTTGTGCATACGCCCACTGGGCGGGAGATGAGACCTGAGAGGGTGGACTCTTGAATAAACGTGCAGGTGTTTCACATTTGCTTGCTGTTTGTTCTTTCAAGGCTCGTGATCAAGGAGTGAAATCTGAAACGCGTTGAGCCACATATGCGAGCGAGTGATGCAAGCTGGTGTCTTCACTTTAAGGGAGGAAGCCTGCCGAGGGCAAGCCTCATCAGAGGCAACTCTTAGTTTTGTGTATATGTGTATATGTATATATGTATATATGTATATATGTATATATATATATATATATATATATATACACACATATATATATATGTATATATATATATATATATATATATATATATATATATATATATATATATATATACACACACACACACACACACACACGCGCGCGCATATGTGAAAACATATACATGCAGCCTAAAATGTTTCCAACATAGCAAAAATGCTGAAATTACATAGGTTTGCATTGTAGTACCTATACCTTCCCGACCCATAAGGAAAATAGGAATCAGTAAACAATTGTCATCCAACAATGCTTTATTGCCATAAAGAAAGCTGGTAATTGCAGGCATTTGCCTGTAGGCTGCAGCAGAGTACTAAGAAACAAAGAAAAACTGACACCTTGCCTCTAAGGCATTAGAGGAGGGGTACCGTGCCTTTAAGACCTCCTGGAGATCTGCCACGCCCCTTTACGAGCCCCCCTAGTTTTTGCATCCCACTTAAAGCCCTGACTATAGAGCTTAGAGCGCAGTGTGCGCGCGTGGCGCCCTCCTGCTCCACTGCTCTTCCCGAGTATAAGTGATAAGCTGCTGCTGCTGAAGGAGGGACGACGTGGTTGTTGCTGCTTCCCTCCCACGTGGTTCTGTTGCTGTTTTCTGCCCACTCCTCGTGGCCCCCGCTTCGTGGGTGCCGCTCGAGGCTACCACCAGGAAGGACTCCCTGACAAGTAGAGGAGCCGTCCAGGGACGTTTCACCCCTGCGGGACTGCGAGGACCAGCGGGCGCTGCGCTTCTATACTCGCCGCAGCTGGTCCTCTTCCCGCCCCCCTCCCGCCTGGATTAAAGAACTGAGGGCTGGGTGTGCATTGTACTGCTGCTGAAGGAGGGACGACGTGGTTGTTGCTGCTTCCCGCCCACGTGGTTCTGTTGCTGTTTTCTGCCCACTCCTCTCGGCCCCCGCTTCGCGGGAGCCGCTCGAGGCTACCACCAGCAAGGACTCCCTGACAAGTAGAGGAGCCGTCCAGGGACGTTTCACCCCTGCGGGACTGCGAGGACCAGCGGGCGCTGTGCTTCTAGACTCGCCGCAGCTGGTCCTCTTCCCGCCCCCCTCCCGCCTGGATTAAAGAACTGAGGGCTGGGTGTGCATTGTACTGCTGCTGAAGGAGGAGCGACGTGGTTGTTGCTGCTTCCCGCCCACGTCGTTCTGTTGCTGTTTTCTGCCCACTCCTCGCGGCCCCCGCTTCGCGGGAGCCACTCGAGGCTACCACCAGCAAGGACTCCCTGACAAGTAGAGGAGCCGTCCAGGGACGTTTCACCCCTGCGGGACTGCGAGGACCAGCGGGCGCTGCGCTTCTAGACTCGCCGCAGCTGGTCCTCTTCCCGCCCACTTCCCGTTATATACAGACAGCGTCAGACGCGCAAGCGGGACGCGCTCGGGGCAAAGCGCGGAGCGAAGCCCGGGCAAAGGGCGGGCCGTTTGAGGCCGTTCGAGGACCGGAGAGACCCGGACCGGGCTCCCCCCCCTGGTCGGGACCATTCCATCGTCCAACTTGTTACAGCCTTGGACCACTTAGACACAGGGATGTGTACCAGGGAAACAAGGAGCAAATCCGCACAGGTCATGGCTGGAGCCACCAAAGGCACCATCGATAATTACTTTGTCAAAGCTGGGTCTCTTTTGATAGACGAAATTACTGTACTTGAAAGACGCATCTCGCAAGAAATTGATTGGGTTAGGAGATCATCAATCGGTCCAATGGCTCTGGCTAAAACTCCTGAAGGAAGGACAGAACTTCATAGCCCTAACCAGGAGGGCCCAGAGGCAAATCAGTCGGCTATTAACCCAGACCTCACTATGGAGGCCTTAAGCGACCTTGAGGACATGAGCCTCATGACTCTACCAATGGCCCAAATACCACCTGTCCCACTCCCAATCTCTAGTAAGGACCTGGCCATTGTCAGTACTAGCGAGAACACCTCTGCTCCCCCAAGAGGAGTAAGGGAGGGAGCCATTCAAAAAAGGAAGAAAGGGGGACAAACCAAAGGAGGTAGTAAGCTAAAAACATCTGAGCCCAACCCTGCTAATGATGCTGCTAGCTCTGGCGGTAATAACTTGGGCCAATCATCTAAGATTGGTGCGGAGGCCCAACCAATTGTCATTGCACCCATAGATACACCTTCTCACTCTATCAACTTCTATATAGAATCTTCTAACGAGGACATTACACTCGCAGATGTAGGTACACTGTTCAGGTCACTCCTAAGCCCCCACGAAGCCCGGCTGATAAAGATCGAAGCCAGGTTGGTTAACATCGAAAAATCCACAGTCCAGCTGGCACACAGTCTTAAAACAGAAACCAAGAGTGCCAAAGGGGGGTCAGATCAAAAGCTTAAAAAGAGTGCCGACCCCACAACTTTAATGAAGAAAACTGGCCCAACCACCTCCCAACATACACAATATAAACCTAATCAAAATAAGATCCCCCAATCCATGGCTATCGCAAACAAAATCACATCACCCACACAAATTCAGGTACCGGCACCCCCATCTCAAAATACATCTACTAAACCGAAAGATAATGCTAAACCCTCTGATAAAACACAAATTGATACAAAATCTCCAGACAATATGCATAATAACTCTCGTAAAATCAAACCTGTGAATCTACCACCCGAGGCGTCCCCCTACACAGTGATCCTGGCGGGTGTACCTGAACTATCTCCCACTGCCATTGAGACGACCGCCTCACTCAAGAACAAAGTTATCAACTGGTTGTCCATATATAGACCTCTTCCGCAGGGCACGACCAGCGATGTTCTCATGGTGAGACGCGTCGCCTGGGTGGGCAATCTGAGAAAGACAATAAGAGGTGACTGCGTTGTGGTTAGTTTTAGAGAACCAGGGACAGCCTCATACATCTGAAGCTGGGCCTCTAATGATCAAGGGAACCTCATCCAGTCTCTCCCTCTCTCATCCTTTTACCCATCAAGCATGTATATAACAGAAGACCCAAGATGGGGGTATCATCAGGAATTATTGGAAGATTGGGAGAGTAATAGTGCAGGAATGAGGGAGCTTCATTACCCCAGGAGTATGGTGCCTGAATACTTACCAACGTATGGTGATGAAGAGGGGTGGGAGTATACCACTAGGAGGAGGGGTGGATGGGGTGGAAGATCGAGAGGAGTCCCAGGGCCACATAAAATGCACCACCCAACCTACCTTCCAACTTCTAATAGGTACAGCAGCCTTGAAATGGTTGACTGACTGCTTGACTCCAAAGTCAGGGCTGAGGACCGATTTCATCTAACAGATCATAGTGAAGATAGATTCACCCCTTGCGAACAAACCCAGCCCCCAATAGAACCAACAACTGTTCCCAACGAACCCAGCCACTTCCAAGACCCCGGTAATCCTATAACAGATGCATGGGGTAATGGTAGTAATTTACGGGCTAGACAGGGGGAATCACCACAAAACACAATGGGGAATCCTGTCGCTAAAGAGAACAACCACTCCAATACTGAGCTACCATTTCCAAGACGTCCAGCACTTAACATGATTTCATGGAATGTAGCTGGCCTTGGCAACAAAATGGAATGCCCGGAGTGGCGGTCGTTCATTAGCTCAAAAAGTATCTGCCTCTTCCAGGAAACCTGGGCAAGAGAGGAGTACACATGCCCGGGGTTCGCAGTGTTTTGCAAAAAAGCTAAATGGGGAGGAAAGGGACGATCGTCAGGAGGGTTGGCAACCTTGATTGCCTCCCAACTGGGCTGCAAGGCTAGGTGCTTAGCTGTTGACTCAGAGGATATACTACCTGTCCTGCTAGAATGGCCAAATTCCGCCAAACTGGTGGTTATAAATGTCTATTCGAGACCCGCTGCTATATCATGCGAATCGAATACCATTGAAGAACTCTTGGTTTTCCTGAGCAAAATCCCAAGGGACCTTCCCCACGTGGTCGCAGTGGATCTGAACTCGCACTACAAGCCACTCCCTGGCCTTCTTGATGGACCCTCCATAGAGGAGGACTCAAGATGGCTGATACCTGCCACGGTGGCACCCCCACCAAGAGCTTGGACTCCCCTTGCACTTCAGATAACTGCACTGACCCTTAACCACGGTCTAAGAGCATGTAACGGGCGCACAAAATCAGACAACCCAAGTAAATGCACTTTCAATAAATTAGGAAGTGAATCCAGACTTTATGTCCTAGTTCAATTGTCAAGTTGGTCACAAATTATTGACTTCAGGGTACTGGATAGAGAGGACAGTGACCACAACGCTCTCGAACTCGAATATGCCATCCCAGGCATCGAGGACATGGGACTGGACAAAGAAAATGCAATTACAGGATTACTCCTGGAGAACAATAGGAGGAGAGTCAGGTGGGGGAAACTGGCCACAAGTGGCGTTAAGCTACGTAGGCTCTACGCTAGAATCACTCCAGTGTTGGAAAAGGCATTCGCCCTTGCTAATGAATTAGACAACGGGGAAAATAGAGAGCAATTATGGCGAACCCATGAAGACCTAATAAACACCCTGGAGTTAGACCTATTTGTCAAAGGAGCAGGTAAAACTAATGGGACACACAAAAAGTCCTGGTATAATGCCACATGCCGGGACTCAAAACGAGAACTCCTACTCGTAATAAAGGCGCGTGGATGCCGGGAGATGATACAAGCCAAAAGACGGGCCTATAAGACATGGCTGGCAAATGCTAAGGCCGAATGGGACCAAAAACACTGGGAGGAACTCTCCGGTGCACTAGCCACTAAAGATTCTCGCAAATTTTGGCGGCTAGTCAACCACGGGTCAGAAGATCTCCCCTTGGCAATCAAACCGTACATTGCCCCGGGCACATGGCAAGAGCACTATCAGTCCTTATATGCTATGGAGGATGCGTCCCAGAGCACCCCTCATTGCACTATTCCAAGTAACCAGGAGGGCGAACCCTTCACAGAAAAAGAAGTCCGTGCTGCAATTGCGGGGTTGGCAGGAGGAAAAGCTCCAGGGCTTGACGGGGTCCCAGGAGATCTCTTCAAGCAGGAGCCAGGGATATGGGCCCCGTATCTCCTGCTGATATTTAACGCGGTTCTCAAGGGCATGAAGTTCCCCGACACTTGGCTAGGCGCAGAGGTGGTCCCAATATTCAAAAAGGGATCCCCTCTGCTCCCAGCCAACTACCGTCCAATAAGCCTCATCGATGTATCGCAGAAGCTTTTCGGTAGGCTAATATTGGATCGGTTGCAGAATTGGTTGGAGGAAACAGATACTCTTAGCCCATACCAGGCAGGATTTAGGAGGGGGGTCTCTACAATCGACCAAATATTCAGATTAAACCTCATGTACTGGAGGACCGCACTTATCGAGGGTGGCACCTTGTACACGGTTTTCGTGGACTTACGCGCAGCCTTCGATTTAGTGCCAAGATCAAAACTGTGGGAGGTAATGGCTGAGCTAGGCGTTCCGAAAGATATCCTTGCAATTTTGATGAAACTACATCATAACTTCGCAAGGGACAGGTGCGGGAGAAGCGGTAATCTAACTGAAAGATTCCCCGTTCACAGAGGGGTGAGACAGGGTTGTGTGCTTGCACCGACCTTGTTCTGCCTCTTCGTGAACGGGGTAATCGCACACCTGACTGGGACTGCCAACACTGATGCCCCAAAATTGACTGGCAGCAGGGTGCCCGCAATCATGTTTGCAGATGACACCCTGCTGCTGTCTAAATCCCCGACGGGCATACAGAGGGTGCTTGATGGCTTCCTGGAGTTCTGCACAGAAAGGGGTCTTGAAATTAACCCGCAGAAAACAAAATTTGTGATCTTAAATCCCAAGTCCTTCAAGCGCCCAAATCCTCGCCTTGGCGCAGTACGCTTGGAAAGGGTTCACACAATAGAGTATCTGGGGATAACCTTAAACCAAAACCTTACGTGGGGGGCTCACCAGATTAAAGCGAACATGAAGTTGGCCCAGAAGGTGGGTGGTATTATGAGAATTGCGGTTAAGTCAACATACCGCCCTCTGAGCCCTGTTATCCAAATATATAAAGCCCAGGCGCGGGGGGGAGTAACCTATGGTGGAGAGATGTGGGGCCATACTTCATCCTCCAACTTGCTGACCACTGAGAATACATTTTTAAGGCAGCTGACCGCTCTCCCGCCAAGCACCCCACTCCTGCCCCTGAGACTGGACCTGGGTTTGAGGCCCATCACGGAGGAACTAGGGCTCAAACCTTTAACATTCTGGCGGCGCATCTGGAGCAGCCAAGATCTCACCTCCTATAGAACTGAGTTACAGGAATTTTTTTCCTTACCTAATGCCACCAAGACCCCTTGGTTAAATTACATCAAGAGAACCTGTGAGACCCTTGGACTGCCAGAAATGTGGTCACATGCAGAAAGCGCAAGTGTCAGGATCCCAAGGAAAGCGCTCTCCAGAGCATACTATGATAAAATGCTTCTCCGAGCCCTGGACAGTGCACGAGAGGGATCTTTGACAGATCGCTTTATTACATTCAAAGACTCATACAACCATGAAAGTGTTTTGGATGGCATGACTCCTGTTCTAACAAGAAAATTATTCCTGCAATGGAGGTATGGGATCCTCCCTCTAATGTCTCTTACTAAAACATGGTCTGGTCTGTCCCCTACAGAGACGTGTCCCGCATGTGCCCACACTAAGGAGAACGAAGTACATGTTATCTTTTTCTGTCGAGCTTACCAAAAAAGCAGGATATTTTGGCTCGTCCCCCTCCTTAAAAAACTGGGATTCAGAACATTCCTGCCTGCATTCAGAGTGCTAAAGACAGATCTATCTCCGCCAACTGTGTTTGCCCTAGCTAAATTTTCAAGTGCAATGTGGCACGCCCGAACCCGACACATAAAAATGGCAGGAGACCCTTGGAAATCCCCTTCCCTTGATTCACTGTCACCCTTGTTTTAACTTTTTTAATTTATGCATTTAATACTATGATATATTGATACTTCGGAATTTTAAATGATGTGTTATATTGTATATCTTTTATGATCACCAGATCGAAATAAAGATTTGACATTGAATTGATAAGCGCTTTGTGCTGCGTGCACTACATACAGCGCTAGAGTACAGTAGCACAATGACACACTCACAGGGCTGCAGCCCGTGGGATGAGGTGCACCCCCAGGTTCAACTAACAACCATTGACAAAGCCAATGGTCCTGCCTTGTTGTAGGTATGATGTCACTTGTATCGTATCTCTGGATACAATGACTGAAACATCAAAATACAAGTCGGGCGGCACATGTGGTAAACACAAATTTTTAGCTCATATGTTTTAAATCACACCCTTAATTACTGTGGCCACGACCCTTTACCAGACCCCCTACTTTTTTCATCCCACTTAAAGCTCCACTGCTCTTCCCGAGTATAAGTGGTGAGCGCTTTGTGCCGCGTGCACTACATACAGCGCTAGAGTACAGTAGCACAATGACACACACACACAGGGCTGTAGCCCGCGGGATGAGGTGCACCCCCAGGTTCAACTAACAACCACTGACAAAGCCAATGGTCCTGACTTATTGTAGGTGTGATGTCACTTGTATCGTATCTCTGAAAGCAATGAGAGAAACATGAAAATACAAGTCCGGTGGCACAGTGTGCTAAACACAGAACAAGGGTAGTGGAACAATTGCCAGAACAAGGCATGATGGACTACGGACCAAATATTCGTTTTTATTATTTTGTCCCATTCAATCCCCAGAAATGCAATGTGTGAGAAACTTTTCTCAACACACAACTGAACAGCTACTAATCTTCACATGCTGCAGAAACCTGCCATTCTTGCCTCTTGAGCTAAAAAAAATAATCAATTAAATGCAATTTTGGCTGCGAACATTAAATTGTAGGAACTAAAACATAATGGTGAAACGCAGGACTTGTGAAAAGAAAGGCTTTGTTGTGGTCCCATGATAATAAACCTAATAGTCGTGCTACTACTGTGCTTTCAGAAAATCCAACAATACTCACAGGTTTTAAATGGATAACCGAACTGTTTGACATCACTGTGTGGTCCCCTTCCATCAGTTCCAGCTCACTCTTGTCATCAGAGGCATCAGGGAGACTATTTACACTACTGCTTTGGCTGCTGGCACTAATTGACATGCTGGGAATTGACTGGTTACTTCCAACGCTGTTGACAGTTCCGGTCCGACCCACACCATGATCTGTATCCTAGAGAGGGGAACAGATAAAAGCTGTTAAACCGTGCAGACTCATGGGTTAAGTTAAATCCATAGAGCTACAGTACGTATTATACTAAATAAGCATATAATTGGCTTTTGCCAGGCTAATCAACAATATTGTGCTTCTACAACTACCAGGAGTCTACAATCCTGCCAACCAAGTGGTCCTCACAAGGACCTTGTAGGGATCCGGTCTTCACAATAATTTACTACAGAATACACACTGGCACACCACACACCCTGCTCCGCTTTTCACTCCAGTCCTGATTCCTACTTCAGCATTCTGATGCATTATGGACTTGGTACAATAGTTTTTTTTGTCGTCAATCATAGCCAAGGTCATATCCTGGAGCTGGAGTAATTTGTGTTATCGTGGTTCCAAAACGCTTAGCAATTAATTGACTCATAGTTATGTGCATTCTCTCACATCTCCAACCGGCACTTCATTCCTCGTTTTCCGGTTTCCTTAACTGGGCCTTTCATTGCTTTCACTTGGCTCTCCCTGTTGCACGAGTTACTTACCTTCGGTAACGATATATCTGTAAGAAACAGTAGTTTGTATTAGATTCCTTACCTTAGAATATCCCCAGGCGTCAGACTGGATCCGGAAAGTTTTGCGTAGCAGTACCCCTGCGCGTCGGTAGGCGTCGTCTGCGGCTCCGCGTCCGTCGTCGGCGTCGGAGTACTTAGACGCTGCCCTCGCGCACTGACATCAGTTCTTATACACAGCTTTTCCGCGTCAGAAACGCAAAGCCATGATAAAAACCAACAATGGTGCCATAAAAACTAGGGTCCTGAAAGGGGATGACCTTAACCCTAGATATCGATTCGCAGAACGGGGAGGATGGGTAGGGCGGTAAGGAATCTAATACTAACTACTGTTTCTTACAGATATATCGTTACCGAAGGTAAGTAACTTGTGCATCTGAAAGAAACAGGTTAGTATTAGATTCCTTACCTTAGAATAGATACCCCAGCAAAACCAACCCCAGTGGTGGGTCTGCGAACCAATGATCACAACAGAAAGTCCTGGAGAACGGAACGGCCGAAAAAGCCATCTCTCCGGACTTGGCTGTCCAGGCAATAGTGTCTTGCGAACGTGTGCAGCGAGGCCCACGTAGCTGCCGGACATATGTCCTGCAAGGGACTCCCCGGCCCTGGGCAGTAGTAGCCGCCGTGGCCTGAGTGGAATGGGCACGTAGCCCCACAGGAGGCTCCTTCTTAGCCAGCGAGTAACAAGCCTTGATGCACAAGACGACCCATCGAGAAATGGTCCGTTTGTGCACCGCCAGTCCCTTCTTAGCACCCACGTAACCAACAAAGAGTTGGTCATCCACCCGGAACCGGGGTGTGCAATCCAGATAATATGAGAGCGCACGTTTTGGGTCCAGACGGTGGAGCCTCTCTTCCTCTTTCGAGGGATGCGGAAAGAAGGTGGGCAGGGTGATGGACTGCCCGATGTGGAAGGCTGTAACTACCTTGGGCAGGAAAGAGGGTCGCGTCCGCAACACAACTTTGTCCGGATGGACGGAAGGGAGGTTGAGAAGAAAGAGCCTGTAGCTCACTCACTCTCCTGGCAGAGGTGATGGCAACCAGGAATGCAGTCTTAAGAGTAAGAAGACGGAGAGGACAGTTATGAAGTGGCTCGAAGAGAGCGCACATCAGATAAGTCAGAACAAGTTTAAAGTCCCACTGAGGCATCACGAAAGGAACGGGAGGAAACATATGAGTGTTACCCTTCAAAAACCTATTTACAACCGGGGACTTGATCAGGGAGCCTTAAGAAGGCAGAAATGGCAGAGAGGTAGCCCTTTAGAGTGCCCAGAGCAGAGCCCTGCTGGGCAACAGAAAGAAGAAAGAGAAGAACCTCTAAAAGAGGGGCAGAAAGGGGATCCACAGCCTTTGCTGTGCACCATGCCACAAATTTGTTCCACCTGCAGGCGTATACCGATTTTGTGGAGGGACGCCTGGCTGCCAGAATCACATTACAGACTTCAGGAGGCAAGTCAAAGGGCCTCAACTGCCACCGCTCAATATCCACGTATGTAAGTGGAGACTGGACAGGTTCGGGTGGAGGACTGTCGCCTGCTGCTGCGACAGAAGGTCCTCCGGAAGAGGCAGAAGAATCGGGGGATCGACTGACATGCTGAGTAGCTCGGGATACCAGTATCTTCATGCCCAGTCCGGAGCCACAAGGATGACTTGGGCCCGGTCGCGCCTGATCTTCTACAGCACTCTGGGCAGAAGTGGTATAGGCGGAAAGGCGTACAACAGACCACAACTCCACTCGCGATGAAAAGCATCTCCGAGCGAGTGCCGCCTTGGAAATTCCAAAGCGCAGAACTGATGACCTTGAGCGTTCTCTTCTGTGGCGAAGAGACCTAAACAAGGCTCTCCCCACTGCTGAAAGACGGCTTGAGCCACGTCCGAGTTCAGACGCCATTCGTGATCCATCACCGACGGCTGAGTTCGTCCGCCCTGGCATTCAGGAAACCTGCCATGTGTTGAACCAACAGGGTCACGCCCTGATGTTCCAGCCACTGCCAGAGGCGCAGAGCCTCCTGGCAAAGGGTCCACGACCCCACCCCTCCCTGTTTGTTGCAGTACCACATGGCGGTGGTGTTGTCCGCGAACACCTGCACTACACTCCCCCGGACAGAGGGGAGGAATGCCTTCAGTGCAAGCCGGATCGCCCGCAGCTTCAGAAGGTTGATGTGGAGCCGGGACTCCGCCGGAGACCAGAGGCCTCTGATCTCCGCCTCTCCGATGTGGCCCCCCCAGCCCTGGAGGGACACGTCCATCACAACTACGTGCTCCGGTTGGGGTAGGGAGAGGGATCTGGCGCTGACCCAATCGCGGTCCGTGAGCCACCACTGCAACTGTCTTGCAGTGCCCTCCGAGATCAAGACATGGTTGGACAAGTTGCCCTGATGCTGGGCCCACTGAAACTTCAGGTCCCACTGCAGTGGCCCCTGGCGTGGTGCACTAGAAGGATGCAGGAGGCCATCAGCCCCAGAAGCTGCAGCGTCAACCTGACCGAAACTCTGGATAAAGGCTGAAAGATCGGAATCAGAGCCTGAATATCCCGAACCCGCTGTTCGGGAGGATAAACCCGAAACTGCGCCGAGTCTAGAACCGCTCCGATGAAGAGGAGCTTCTGAGAGGGACACAGGGGCGACTTCGGCACATTGATGGAGAACCCCAGCAGGTGCAGGAGGTCGGCTGTAGTCTGGAGGTGGCTAACAACTGTCTGGGGAGAGCCTGCATTCATCAACCAGTCGTCGAGGTAGGGGAAGACTGAAACCCCTAACCTGCGCAGAAGAGCTGCGACCACCGTCATCACTTTCGTGAACACCCGTGGGGCGCTGGTAAATTCGGCGCCTAAATTCATTATTTAGGGGCTCCCTCAACCTTCCTTCCGCAGATCCCGATACCAAAAAGAAGAAAGAAGATCAAGAAGAAGACCCGCCGTGCAGCTGCTAACAACAGGACAACAACAACTGACTTGGCCCCGGCCCTACCGGCCTGTTGTTCCTGGAACCTGTCCCTGCCTAAACCCGGCGACCCCCGACAGCAACCTTGGGACCCCCAGAGGATCTGCCTGCCTTGACCCTCTTGAAGATTGGGACTCCCATCAGCAGAGGCTCTGCTGCAACAACCCACCTGGTGCCCACCAGGAAGCTCCAGACCAGCCCACTCGGCACCAGTCGAGCCCGGGCTGGGCCAACCCAAACCAAGACCACGAGGACGTCCCCCCGGCGACTGGGACCCAAAGTCCAGTGCCCAAAGACCCTCCTCGACGAACCAGCCGATGCCTGCAGACTCAGAACAAGGGGCCTCCCCTACCGCGACCAGCCGAAGAAAAGCTTTTCCGACACCCAAAGACACCCCTGCACACGGCGGCCTACAGCCCCCTGTGAATTCCTATGGGGTACCTACCTGTGCTCCAAGATCCCAGCTTTAAGTGCTGGTAGCCCCTGGAGAGTCTCCGTCCCCGAGCCTGCAGCCTTTGTTCCCTCTTCAAGATCCTCATTGGATAACATTGAGCGCTCGAATGCTCAAAAGCACCCTGCACCCAGCCGCCCGAGTGCCGCTGGCTGTGACCCCTTTGTCCTATCCTACTTCCCCCCTTGCCCTGAGCAAGTGACCAGGAGTCCAGCTCCCAGAGCTGCGTGGCCTGCTAGCCAGCAGCCACCAACCGAAGGCCCCCTTTCCCTTATTGGATATCATTGGGCCTACCTACCTCTGCACCCGGATGCCCCTGTGCCACTGGGACTGAACTAACTGCACTCACCTGACCCTAGGGGACCCCTGAGTCTATACCCAGAACTTTAACTTCACCAACCTAGTACTCACCTGGAAACCGGTAACTCACTTACCTGCCATTAGATAACATTGACCCATTTTTGACTCGAATTTTTTTTAAGTGTGAAGTTTTGAAAACTAAAAATATTCCTATGAAATCAGCCAAAGTTTAAATTCCAAAGTACTCACCTGTGATCAGGGGAGAAGCCAGTACTGTACCTTTCAGCCCAGTACTGAACAGAAAAAGTAATCCCTAGCGAGTTTACTAGTAATCTCTATTTTCTCCGTAGGAACCCATTGTCTGCTTTTCTATGAAATTTCTTTTGTGTCTACTTTTGAAAACTGCAAATATTCTTTAAAAATCGTACGAAATACTGAAACGCAATTACCTACCTGTTTTGAGTTAAGCCCACAGTGCTGGCCCTAGGAGACCAGTGCTGGGTCACAAAAGTAACGCGATCGTACTTTACCTGCAACCTGAATTTCTTCCCATTGAATAACATTGTCAGATTTACATTGAAAAGTTTCTAAGTGTGAATTTTGGACAGTTAATCTATAGATGGGATCAGAGGAGTGTCCAGAGCAAATCTGGGAATACACTCAAGCTAGTCAAGTCTCCTTGGGGGACATGGAGTTTGCCAGTGTAGCTGGGTGGCCACCCAACTATTATTATTATGCGTTCTTATATAGCGCTCGATTACCCGTAGGCATCTCGGCGCTTGCCTTGGGAACCCGTCCTGGCTTTTTTCCCTGTGAGATACCTGTACTGGGCATCCCCAAGGTGAAAGCCAGGCATCCGGCCGCGGGGGGCCGTAGTGCAGCAAGCTGATGCCCAGAGCTGCAGAGTGTGAACCCGTGATTCGAGTAGGCACCGAAACGAGAATTATCGAGTCCGTGGATATTTGGGCTCAAGACCCTGCCGCGTCGGGAATTGAACCCTGGTCCCGGGTCTGACCTCTGTTTCAGGGTCTGCCTCCTCTAACCAGTGAGCCACACTTCTCCACAACTGTAAAAAGTATTTACAATACCCCTCCATTAATGGAACTAAAGTAGAAGCACTGAGGGATACAGGTGCCAGCATCACTATGGTGAAGGAAATGCTGGTTTCCCCAGAGCAATACCTGATTGGGAAATCTTACCCAGTAACCAATGGTGACAGCATTACCACCCAACGCCCTACGGCTATGGTGACATTTAATTGGGGGGAGGCTACTGGCCTTAAGCTAGTAGTGGTCTCTCCACAACTGCCAGCTGACTGTCTGCTTGGAAATGATCTGGAAACCTCAGCCTGGAATGAGGTTGAGCAAGTAACCCATGCAGCCATGCTGGGTATCCCTAGACTGGTGTGTGTGCAAACCAGAGCACAGAGCAAAAAGCAGGGTGAACAAGTAGGACTGGAGCCTGAAAATATGGCCCAACAAAGAGAAAAAGCAAGAAGACTGGGGAACCAGCTTCTACACAGCAAACCTCCCAGGACCCCTCTCGTCAGGGAGAGGACTTGGAAACCCTAGAGGGAACTGAACCCATGGAGCTTGAGCCTTACCAGGTTGGACTCCTGGGCCCAAGGGGACCCACTAGGGAAGAGCTGTGCCAGAGCCAGCGAGAATGCCCTACTCTTGAGAGCCTGAGGCAGCAAGCTGTTTTAGAAGCCAAGGGAGATGTCAGTGGTACCCACAGAGCCTATTGGGAAGAGGTATTACTGTATTCTGAGGCAAGAGACCCCAAACCTGGAGCTACCAGGAGGGTGGTAGTGCCACAGAAGTACTTTAGCTCATGACATCCCCCTAGATGGACATCTGGGGCAGACCAAGACTTGGGAACGGTTAGTTAGTCATTTCTACTGGCCCCAGATGAACCAAAAAGTAAAGGAGTTTGTGAGCTCCTGTGTTACTTGTCAGGCCAGTGGCAAGACAGGTGGCAAGCCAAAGGCCCCCCTGATACCTCTACCAGTGGTGGGGGTACCCCTTGAGAGGGTAGGTGTGGACATTGTGGGTCCACTGAAACCTCCCACAGCCTCAGTGAACAAATTAATTCTAGTAGTAGTGGATCATGCTAGTAGGTACCCTGAAGCAATTCCCCTTAGGGTTACTACAGCCCCTGCAGTAGCCAAGGCCCTCCTAGGTGTCTTCACCAGGGTAGGGTTTCCTAAGGCGGTGGTTTCAGACAGAGGTATCGACTTCATGTCTGCTTACCTGAAACACATGTAGAAGGAATGTGGGGTGCAGTACAAGTTCACTACCCCATACCACCCACAAACCAATGGTCTTGTGGAAAGGTTCAACAAGACATTGAAAGGTATGATCATGGGGCTCCCTGAAAACTCAAAAGGAGATGGGATGTCCTATTGCCATGCCTGCTTTTCGCTTATAGGGAAGTGCCACAGAAGGGAGTGGGGTTTTCACCCTTTGAACTTCTGTTTGGTCATCCTGTAAGGGGACCACTTTGTCTTGTAAAGGAGGGTTGGGAGAGGCCTCTCCAAGAACCCAAACAGGACATTGTGGACTATGTGCTTGGCCTATGGTCCAGAACGGCTGAGTACATGGATAAAGCATCCAAGAATCTGGAGGCCTGCCAGGAGCTGCAGAAGCACTGGTATGACCAAAAAGCTGCCATGGTTGAATTTCAACCTGGGCAACAGGTGTGGGTTTTGGAGCCGGTGGCACCAAGGGCTCTCCAAAACAGATGGAGTTGCCCTTACCCTATCCTGGAGAAAAAGAGTGCGGTCACTTACTTAGTGGACCTGAGCACCAGCAGGACACCCAAGAGGGTTATCCATGTGAACCGCCTGAAACTCTACAATGACAGGGCTGACCTCACCATGCTGATGGTGACTGATGAGGAACAGGAAGCAGAGAGTGAACCTCTCCCTGATCTCCTCTCTTCCAGCCCAACAGATGGGTCAGTAGATGGAGTGGTCTTTTCAGACACCCTCTCTCCTCAACAGCAGACTGACTGCAAGCAAGTCTTGCAACAGTTTGCTAGCATCTTTTCCTTGACCCCTGGTCTGACCAGCTAGTGTACCCATGATGTGGACACTGGGGACAGTAACCCTGTCAAAAACAAAATCTATCGACAATCAGACCAAGTCAATGAAAGCATCAAAGCTTAAGTCAGCAAGATGCTGGAGCTAGGGGTGATTGAACCCTCTGAGAGCCCCTTGGCTAGCCCAGTGGTTCTAGTCCCCAAACCTGATCAACAGAGTGGAAAGAGAGAGATGAGGTTCTGTGTGGACTATAGAGGGCTCAACTCTGGCACCAAGACAGATGCGCACCCCATTCCAAGAGCAGATGAGTTGATAGACAAACTAGAGGCAGACAAATTCCTAAGCACCTTTGACTTAACTGCAGGGTACTGGCAAATTGGCAAGGCCCCAGGAGCCATAGAGAAAACAGCATTCTGCCCTCTGATGGGCACTATCAGTTTACTGTGATGCCTTTTGGGTTAAAGAATGCCCCTGCCACCTTCCAGAGGTTGGTGAATCAAGTCCTGACTGGGTTGGAATCCTTCAGTGCAGCCTATCTGGATGATATTGCGGTCTTTAGCTCCACCTGGCAGGATCACCTGATCCATCTTGGGAAGGTTCTACAAGCACTGCAACCTGCAGGACTGACTATCAAGGCATCCACATGCCAGATAGGGCAGGGCACTGTGGGGTACTTGGGCCACCTTGTGGGTGGAGGCCAGGTCCAACCCTTACAGCCCAAGATCCAGAGCATCCTGGATTGGGCAGCTCCAACCACCCAGACCTAAGTCAGGGCATTCCTTGGCTTGACTGGGTACTACAGAAAGTTTGTGAAGGGCTATGGGTCCATTGTGACTCCCCTCACAGAACTCACATCCAATAAAATGCCCAAGAAAGTGAACTGGACTGTTAGCTGCCAAAAGGCTTTTGACAACCTGAAAGCAGCAATGTGCTTAGCACCCATTCTAAAAGCACTAGACTACTCCAAGCAGTTTATAGTGCAGACTGATGTCTCAGAGCTGGGGATAGAAGCGGTCCTCTCCCAGGTCAATGAGGAAGGCCAAGACCAACCTGTTGCTTTTATAAGCAGGAGCCTACTTCTCAGAGAGCAGCGTTGGAGTGCCATTGAGAGGGAGGCCTTTGCTGTGGTTTGGTCCCGGAAGAAGTTGAGGCCCTACTTGTTTGGAACTCACTTCCTGGTTCAAACTGACCACAGACCTCTCAGATGGCTAATGCAGATGAAAGGGGAAAATCCAAAACTACTGAGATGGTCCATCTCCCTACAGGGGATGGACTTTGAAGTGGAACACCGACCAGGGACTGCCCATGCCAATGCATATGGACTTTCCAGGTTCTTCCACTTAGACAATGAAGACTCCCTAGGGAAAGGTTAGTCTCATCACCTTTCGTTTGGAGTGGGGGGAAAGGGGGAGGGGGGGGGGTTGAGAAAGTGCCATCTTTCTTGCATTGGTATGCCCCCACTTTTTTCTGAACTGCTGATGTGCTTTGACTGAGTGTGCCCTGGGTTCCTGCCAACAAGGTACCCAGGGCCTGTGTTCCTTCGCTAAAACTATGCTGAAACAAAATACCCAATAGGCATCTCTGGCCACCTGTCAGCCCCTAGTAAATGGTACCCTAGGTACCCAGGGC
This sequence comes from Lissotriton helveticus, assembly GCF_964261635.1. NCBI lineage: Eukaryota > Metazoa > Chordata > Amphibia > Caudata > Salamandridae > Lissotriton > Lissotriton helveticus. Next base: position 358,647,785 of record NC_136061.1, read on the forward strand.
ATGGTGACCAGGGAAGACCCCTGAGGGCTGCAGCACGTATTGTGCCTCCCTTAGGGGCCCTGTACCCTGGCACCCACACACTGCCTTTGCAGGCTGAGTGCCTAAGTACAGAACTAAAACAAGAGTCGACATGGCACACATCCCTGTGTGTCATGCCCCTACAACCCACTGCCCTGGCATACTTCAGCCACCCCTCTAGCTGGCTGCCCTATGCCAGAGGTGAGGGTACACGTGCATGAGCCCTGTGCCCTACAGTACCCAAGGCCAGTCCTGGGCACTGTAAGTGCAGTGATGCCATTAAGAGTATATGGTGCTGGGAGGTTGTCATTACGAACTCCACAGCACCATAATGGCTACACTGAAGACTGACAAGTTTGGTATCAAACTTCTCAGCACATTAAACCCGCACTGATGCCAGTGTGGGATTTAATGTAAAATGCACCAGAGGGCATCTTGGAGATGCCCTCTGAAACCCTAACCTACAATCCAGGTCTGGCTGAGTGGCTACAGAGGCTGCCACACAACAGACATGTTGCTGGACCCCTGGGTAGGAAAGCCTCCGCTCTCCTGGGCCTACAACAATGCACATCCTGGGCGAGGTGCTAGGTCTGCTCCCCCAGGATGGGCAGGAGGAAGTTTCAAAGGCATGGCGCCTCTGTGAGCTTCTCCAGACCATTTGCTGTACCCAGCAACCAGCCCCCCCCCCAGTCCTGCCTCCCACTCTGGCGGGAAGACTGGCGGGAAAAACTACGTCAGGAAGGGGGGGGTCCAAGCCTGTGCCAACTCCACCCCTCAGGTGGGAGAGGCGAGATGATGCACGACCCCGGGCTCCGGCCATCTTGAAGATGGGAAGCCCTGCCCAATCACAGCATATGAAGAGCCCTTTCTGCGACTATTTGTGGTTGCGAGAAAAGGAATATGCTACTTACCAGTATGCATCTGTTCTTGGCATGTAGGGCTGCTGACATTCATATCTGTGCATAGATCGCCGCCTAGTGTTGGGTCCGTATGATTGCACGTTGTTGTCCTGGAAGAGTCTTCGAAGTATCACGAGATACGTGGCTCCTCCCTAGGACTACAGTGCGCATGGGCATCCTCTCCATCCTCAGATTGTTTTTCGCCGTTGTGGCAGAGATGGAGTATGGTACAGTAAAGGGTGTCCATGCAAGAAAGAAAGAAATAGATAAAGAATGCTACAGCTGCGACAGGCACCGGGGAGGAGGGTGGCCGATATGAATGTCAGCAGCCCTACATGCCAAGAACAGATGCATACTGGTAAGTAGCATATTCCGTTCGAGGCATGTGGGCTGCTGAATTCATATCTGTGCATAGAATGTATAGCAGTTTCTCCCTTAGCGGTGGCTACCTGTGCCAGCTGCAGCAGTCTGAAAAAGTATTTTTAGAACAGCCTGTCCTACAGCTGCCTGCTGTTTGGAATGTACATCTACACATTAGTGTTTTGTGAATGTATGTATGGTAGACCATGTGGCTGCTCTACATAATTTCCACTAGAGGAATATTTCCTAGGAAAGCCACGGATGCCCCAAGTTTGCGTGTAGAATGCGCCCTTGGGGGAACTGTTAAAGTGCGTTTTGCTGTGAGATAACATATTTGGATGCACTTAACTATCCATCTGGCTAACCCAGATTTTGAAATGGGGTTGCCCTTGTGTTGTGGTGAGAAGGCAACAAACAACTGTTTAGTTTTTCGAAAATCTTTAGTTCTATCAGTGTAGTATAGGAGTGCTCTTTTGACATCTAGTGTGTGTAGAGCCCTTTCAGGTACTGACTGTGGATTTGGAAAGAACACTGGCAGTTCTATTGTTTGATTGATATGAAACTGGGATACCCCCTTGGGCATGAACTTAGGGTTTGTTCTAAGAACTACCCTATTGGCATGCATTTGGATGAATGGCTCTTGAATAGTTAGGGCTTGTAGCTCACTAACTCGTCTAAGTGAAGTAATTGCCACTAGGAATGCCACTTTCCATGTTAAAAATTGTAATTCGCAGGAAGGCAATGGTTCAAATGGTGGTCCCATTAGTCTGATTAAAACGACGTTAATGTTCCAGACAGGTGAAGGTGGGTGTCTTGGGGGGATTATTCTTTTGAGTCCCTCCATGAATGCCTTAATCGCAGGCACTCTGAATAGCGAAAGATGCTGCCTGTTTTGAAGATAGGCTGCAATGGCAGCCAAGTGTATTCTTATAGATGAATAAGCTAGATTGCAACGATGTAGGTGCAAAAGATAGCAAATGATATTTTGCGTTGAAGCATCTAGTGGCTTTACGTTATTGTTATTGCAGTAAATGACAAAACGCTTCCATTTTGCGGCATAACAAGCTCTGGTTGTAGGTTTTCTTGCCTCCTTGATAATGTTTATACAGTCAGGAGGTAAGTTCAGGTACCCAAACTCTAAGACTTCAGGAGCCAGATTGCAAGGTTCAGTTGTTGCGGATCTGGGTGTTGTATGTCTCTGAGTGAGTAGAGTGGGCATTAGCCGCAGTCTTTGATGAGGTACCACGGAAAGTTCTAGGAACGTTGTGTACCATGGTTACCTGGCCCATGTTGGGGCAACTAGGATTAGTGTCAGTGAATGCTGGCGTAGTTTGCGTGCCACTAGCGGTAGTAACGGTGCTGGGGGAAAAGTGTACGTAAATTTGCCTGACCAGTTCATCCATATCGCATTGCCCTGCGATTGCGGATGTGGGAACCTGGCGGCAAAGTACCGGCATTTTGCGTTTTCCTTTGTGGGCAACAGGTCTATCTCTGGTTGCCCCCACTGTTGGAAGTATGGTTGGAGCACTGTGGGATGAATCTCCCACTCGTGCAGCTGTTGGCTGTGTCTGCTGAGCAGATCCGCTATTTGGTTGTGTTTGCCTGGGAGGTGTTCCGCCATGAGAAAAATGTTTCTTTGGATGGCCCACTTCCACATGCTTTGTGCTAGATGTGATAGCTGTGGGGAGTGTGTTCCTCCCTGTTTTTGTATGTAGTACATTGCTGTCATGTTTTCCGTCCGGATCAACACAAATTTGTTAAATAAATGTACTTTGAACGCTTTCATTGCCAGAAAAATTGCCATCATTTCCAGCAAGTTGATGTGCATTTTGTTTTGTTGTGCTGTCCATATGCCCTGTACTGTGTCCTGAAGGACATGGGCTCCCCATCCTATAAGAGATGCGTCGTTGTTAGCACTATTTGTGGTACAGGCTCCTGGAACAGTCGTCCATTGCAAAGGTTTTGTGGGTTCCACCAATGCAGAGAGTTGTATGCACGACTGGTCACCATCACTAGGTCTTTCAAATGTCCTTGAGCCTAGTTCCACTGCCGTGCTAAGCACTCTTGTAGCGGGCGCATGTGTAATCTGGCGTGAGGGACTATGTAGATGCACAAGGCCATCATGCCTATGAGTAGCATAAACACTCGGGCAGAGAGCGAGTGTTGGGACTTGAACTTTTGGATTAAGAGCTGCATACTGTTTATTCTTGCAGCGTTCGGGTATGCTTTTGCTGTAAAGGTATCCACTGTTGCTCCCAGGTACTGCTGTACATGGGATAGCTGAAGGTGAGATTTTTGGTAGTTTAGGGTGAAGCCTAGGCTGTGCAGTAGGTGAATTGTTTTTGACATGTGGCTGGCACACTGCTGGGCTGACTTCGCTTGTATAAGCCAGTCGTCCAGGTACGGACAGATGTGAATTTGTTGTCTCCTTAAGTGTGCAGCTACTGTCGCTAGGCATTTTGTGAACACTATTGGAGCTGTTGTTACTCCAAATGGAAGCACCTTGAATTGGTAGTGTTGATTTAGCAGTGTAAACCTGAGATACTTCCTGTGAGCAGGATGTATCGGGATATGGAAATATGCGTCTTTGAGGTCCTAGGTTGCGAGGAAGTCTCCTTGCCGCAACAGTGGTAACACTTGTTGTAGAGTGAGCATATGAAAATGCTCTGATAAGATGTATTGATTTAGGGGCCTGAGGTCCAATATTGGTCTGAGAGACCCATCCTTTTTGGGGATGAGGAAGTATAGCGAATATACTCCCGTACCTTGGTGTTCTAAGGGTACTAGTTCTATGGCCCCTTTTTGCAGCATGCTGATAACTTCTTGTTGCAATAAGTTTAGGTGTTCTGCGGACATAGGCCGGTGTTTTGGAGGTATGTTGGGTGGTGCGGAGGTTAGCTCTAGGCAATAGCCATGTTGGATAATTTGCCTTACCCATTTGTCTGTAGTGATATTTTTCCAGACTGGTAGGAATTGTTGTAAACGTCCCCCGACTGCTGTTATGTGGTCTGGGGGCAGCGCTAAGGAGTCACTGCTTTGTATTTGCAGAGGATCTGGTGGTGTTGTTCCCTCGTCCTCTGCCTTTGGTATTATTTCCGCGGTATCCACCTCTATTGTTTTTATTGTAGGTGGTTTGTGTGTCACCTTTATAGTTTGTGGTCTGCTGTGATGAGTTGCCTCTCGCAGCCCCTCTGTATCCTGAGCGACAAAAGGAGCCTCTATGTTGTTGTGACTGTAGGGCTCCCATTGACTTCGCCGTCTCAGTGTCTTTTTTCATTTTGTCCAGTATTGTATCAATATCTGGACCAAACAAGAAGTCAGGATTAACGGGCTGGTTCAACAAAGTGGACTGAACTTCGTTTTTAAAACCAGAAATGCGTAGCCACGCATGTCTCCTGATCATAACACTAGTGTTAATAGATCTGGCAGCTGTATCCGCCACATCTAAGGCACATTTAATGGAAGCGCTTGTGATTAGCTTTCCCTCTTGTATTAGTTGTTCAGCTTGTTCTTTGTAAGCGTCAGGTAGATGCTGCAAAAGCGTCTCTAAGGTGTCATAGTGTGTCCTGTCATACCTGGCTAACAGGGCTTGCATGTTTGATATTCTCCAGATGTTAGCCGCCTGTGCGGCTACCCTTTTTCCTGAGGCCTCAAAAATCTTTGATTCTTTGTCGGGGGGTGCAGCTTCCCCAGTTGTTTGAGAGTTTGCGCGTTTATGTGCATTCGCTACCACCAAAGAATCTAGAGGCAGTTGTCCCTTAATGTATGTGGGGTCTACTGGCGCTGGCCTATATTTCCTTTCTATCCTTGGGTTAATGACCCTGGCCCTAGTGGTATCCTTAAATATGTCCCCCGCATGCTTAAGTACCCCTTTCAACATGGGCAGTGTTTTAACTGTCCTTTCTGATGTTGCAAGAGTGTCAAAGAGGAAATCTTCCTCTACAGGATCTGCATGCATGTCCACATTGTGATGGCTTGCTGCTCTTTCTATTAATGAATTAAAAGCAGCTGTGTCTTCTGTAGGAGAAGGCCTAGCAGGGTACGCAGGGGTATCAGGGATGGGTTGCGAATCACCTGGGTGTGTTGGGTCAACCCATGGCTGTGTGTGAATGTCTGGGTCAGCATCCACTGGATAGTTGTATTCCTGATCATAGTCCTCATCCACTTCCTCATCTGAGTGTGTGGGTGTATAGGAATATGTGTGTGGCCTATGTGGCTGAATAGGCTCAAAAAGAATAGGTGAGGTAGAACAGTCCCTTTTCTTTTTAAGAGGAATAGTAAAGGTGTCCCTTTCAGGCTCTGGCCTTATTTTCCTCTTGTAGGTAGTAAGTTTGCCAGAGTCAGGATCAATATAGAGTTTTGATTGTTCAACTGATTCAGGGTCTGGATATAAGACTTCCTGTTCAGCAGTCTTTTGTGGTTTTGCCAAAGTCTTTTGTCTGATGAGCTTTGGTTCGACGCTGGCTTTTGGCTCAACCGCCTTTGGCTTCGAGGTAGGTGGGAGGCCAAATTTAATCGGTCCGAGTGTTTTCTGTGGTACTACGGTTTGTTTTTGTAGTGCCGGTTTCTTTGGTGCTGAAGGTGTGTCGACAGTCTTTTTCGCGTCGACACCTCCTTTTTGTACTTGTGCTGATTTTGGCACCGATGGTTTTGGTTCGACGCCCTTTGATGTTGCTTCGATACCTTTTTTCGGGTCAATTTTCTTCGGCTCGATGCTTTTCTTTTGGACAGCAATTGGTGTGTCGGCCTTTTGTTTTGGTTCGACAACCTTTTATGTATTGAGTCCCTTGTGTGGTTTTTCAGCACTCGGCGCCGACGTTTTTGGTTCGACGCCCTTTTGTTTTGGCGCAGGTACCGTGGCGCTGCGTTTCGGCTTGATGACTTGTCGACGCCGATGGTTCAACATAGTTAGGCCCGAAGACGGTGTTGTCTACAAGCTTCTTCGGTCTCGGCTCCGATGGATTGACGTAATGCGGTCCGAAGACCATGTAGTCAATCAGTTTCGGTTTAGTTTTCTCCGGTACCACCTTTGGTTTCGATATCACCTATCTTGGAACTTGTTGATTCGACGGCTCTTTAGTAATATTCTTAGCCGGGCTATATTGCGGGGCTGTAGAATGTCTTTTGAGGTCTTGGCTAAGGCCTTGTGGCGATGCCTCGACCTGAGCCTGTTGAACCATGGAGGTGGACGTATAGGACGCCGTTGTTACGGTTGGGCCCGTTTCGTCACCGGAGTCATCCTCTACGGCTCCAATTCCTTGCTCGTCGTCCCCTACCTCGACGATGTCTTCTTCCTCGTCGATGTAGTATTCGGAGTCGTGCTCCGATCCTTGATCCGACTGTTCTTCATATTCGTCTGCCTCGACAAGATCGTCTCCGTCTCCGAAACTGGGCACAGGCTAGACTGTCGGATTCATCGTGTTCTGGAGATAAACACTTGTTACACACAGGGTGTTTATCGATATGTGGGTATTTGGAGTTACTTTGAGGGCATCTCTTGAATGGGCTCTGTTCCATCAACGAGTGGTCGCGTGGCATCGAGAAGGCCCACGGCCCGATTCGACGTCCCAAGCAGTATAAAGTGTCTAAAGAAGTTTGTCGGCACCGATACGAGACGATACCGACGATAGCGGAGGCCTTTTGGCCACTAGAAAGAGTAGTTTCGATTTTGAACTTCGAGTAAGGGAAGATACATCCGAACCCAATGGCGGAAAAAAACAATCTGAGGATGGAGAGGATGCCCATGCGCACTGTAGTCCTAGGGAGGAGCCACCTATCTCGTGATACTTCGAAGACTCTTCCAGGACAACAACGTGCAATCATCCGGACCCAACGCTAGGCAGCGATCTATGCACAGATATGAATTCAGCAGCCCACATGCCTCGAACATATTGGCAACTCTACAGACTGATTGAGATGAAAGGGAGAAATAACTTTAGGAAGGAATTTTTGATTTGTTCTGAGAACCACTGTTATGATGAAGTTGTAAAAATGGTTCTTGAATAGTAAGTGCCTCTAGCTCACTGACTTCTAAGGGAAGTAACGGCCACTAGGAAAGGGACTTTCCATGTGAGAAATTGCAATTCGCATTTATGCAGAGGTTCGAATGGAGGACCCATTCGTCTTGTGAGAACAATATTTAAGTTCCACACAGGTGAGGGTGGTACTCTGGGTGGAATTATTCTTTTAAGGCTTTGATGGCAGGTACTCTGAATAGTGACAAATGTTGTCTGTTTTGTAAGTAGGCTGCTATAGCAGCAAGGTGTAACCCAATAGTTGTGTATGCTAGATTAGACCTTTGGAGATGTAGCAGGTAACCTATGATGTGTCGGATTGACACATCTAAGGGATTGATGTTGTTATTGTTGCAGTATATGACAAATCTTTTCCACTTGGCTGCATAGGCAAGCTCTAGTGGTGGGGTGTCTAGCTTCTCTGATAACATTCATACAGTCAGGTGGGAGGTTAAGGTAGCCAAACTCTAAGACCTCAGGAGCCAGATCGCTAGGTTGAGCTGTGCTGGGTCCGGGTGTCTGATCTCTACATGGTTCTGGGTTAAGAGGAGTGGGGAGAGGTGTCGTTTTTGGTGCGGGACTACAGACAGTTCCAGTAATGTGATGTACCAAGGTTTTCTGGCCCATGTTGGAGCAACTAGGATGAGAGTTAGGGGGTGTTGCTGCAGTTTGCGCACCACCAGTGGAATGAGTGGGAGAGGCAGAAAAGTGTACGGAAATTTGCCTGACCAACTCATCCATATCGCATTGCATTCGGACAATGGGTGTGGATATCTGGCAGCGAAGTTTGGGCATTCGGCGTTTTCTTGTGTGGCGAAGAGATCCATCTCTGGCTGCCCCCACAACTAGAAAAATGGTTCAAGAACTTGCAGCTGAAGTTCCCATTCGTGAATCTGTTGCATGTGACGACTTAACAGATATGCTATGTTGTTCTGGACTCCTGGAATGTGCTGGGCTAGGAGAAATATGTTCTGAGGAATAGCCCATCTCCATATGATTTGTGCTAGTTGAGAGAGCTGTATGGAGTGTTTCCCGCCTTGTTTTTGTATGTAGTACATTGCTGTCACATTGTCGGTGCGGACTAGGACAGCTTTGCCTGATATTTGTTTCTAGAATGCTTTTAATGCTAGGAAAATGGCTAGTAACTCCAGGTAATTTATGTGGAACCACTTTTGTTGCGGTGTCCACATGCCCTGTATAGTGTGATGTAATAGATGAGCTCCCCAGCCGGAGAGTGATGCGTCCGCTGTTAGCACTATCTGGGGAACCGGCTCGATGAACAACTGCCCTTTTTAAAGGTTTTTGGTGTTCCACCACTGCAGAGAGCAATGGGTGCGGCCGGCCACCAACACCAGATCTGTTAGCTGACCTTGAGCTTGGTCCCACTGTTGTGCTAAACATTCCTGTAGGCGACGCATCTGGAGTCTTGCGTGAGGTACTATAAATATGCAAGAGGCCATCATCCCTATCAACTGCATGAACACTCAAGCTGGAAGAGAGTGTTACAGCTGAAATTTTGTTATGAGGGTTTGCATGCTTGCTATCCTGGGTGGACTGGGATATGCTAATGCTTTTGAGATGTTTATTGTGGCACCGAGGTACTGTTGTATGTGGGACGGTAGTAGGTGAGACTTTGCGTGGTTTATGGTAAACCCTAAGTTGTGAAGTAGTTGAATGGTGGCTGAAGTGTGTTGTACACACTGGTTGTATGACTTGGTTTTTAATAGCCAGTCGTCTAAGTATGAGTAAACGTGAATTTGTTGTCTTCTTAGATGAGCTGCTACTACTGCTAGATATTTGGTGAAGACCATGGGTGCTGTGGTGACTCCGAATGGGAGTACCTTGAACTGGTAATGCTGACCGTCCACTAAAAACCCGAGATATATCCTGTGAGAGATGGGAATATGGAAGTAGGCGTCCTTGAGGTCTAGAGTGGCAAGGAAGTCTCCTTGTGAGAGCAGAGGACGGACCTGTTGAAGTGTGATTGTATGTACAGGTTTAGGGGTCTCAGATCCAAGATGGGTCTGAGAGAACCGTCTTTTTTCGGAACGAGGAAGTAGAGGGAGTAAACCCCTGTCTTTTGCTGATGCAGGGGTACTGTTCGCATGTTTTTGTAGGAGGGAAATGACCTCTTGACTTAACAGCGATAAGTGTTCTAGAGATATTGGGCACTGTCTGGGTGGGATGTTTGGGGGTAGCGGTGAGTTCTAGACAATCGCCTGATTGAATGATTTGTTTTACCCACTTGTCTGTAGTAATGTTGTTACAGACAGATAGGAATTGTGTTATACTTCCCCCGACTGGAGTGGAATGGTTCAGGGGGAGTGGAGGGAAGTCATTGGGTAGGGTTGGAGTTGAAACCAGTATTGTTGGTTTTGCCTTGACCCTTGTTATTATTACCTCTGTAGCTTCCTCTTTGATAACCTCTGGTAAATGAGGTTTGGGAGGGAGTTTTGTAAGATGAGGAGGGGTTGTCCGAGGAATAACCTCTTGAGGTGCCTTTGTAAGAGGAGCGACAAAAAGAGCGTCTGGGAGCTTGCGATTGCAAAGCTCCCATTCATTTAGCTGTGTCTGTATCTTTTTTCATCTTTTCTAGAGATGAATCTACAGCAGGGCCAAAAGGGTGTTGCTTATCAAATGGTTGATTCAGTATTAAAGTTTGCACTTCTGGTTTAAAACCTGAAATCCGTGTCGAACAGGCAGGTCTTAGAGACTCTGCCTTGGCCTGGCTAAAATCGTTCATATCTGAACGCACCCAAGCTGTTTGCCTAGGCTCTTTTTCTGCTGCTAAAACCAATTCCTTTTGTGGGGTCCCCCAAGGCTCTTCGTTATCTCCCCTATTGTTTAATTTGTATATGCGGCCCCTTCTTTTTGCTTTAAGAAAGCACAAAGTCACTGTATACAATTATGCAGATGACTTGCAACTAGTCTTTGTACTCAACTCTCCAAATGCTGTGGAGGATTTTCAGGCCACTATGACCCTTATCCAGAGTTGGATGTCCTTAAATCATCTCAAGTTAACCTGGGGAAAACTGAGCTGATTCTGCCCGGTAAGAGCGAAATCAGTTGGAGCCCTAATTTCTGGCCTGCTGATATGGGTCTCCCCCCAAAGAAATCTCAAACAGTAAAAAGTCTGGGGGTTACCATCAATGAGCACCTTACTTTAAAATCCCAGATTGGAACCGTGGTTTCCTCTGGATTTTTCCAACTGAGGAAAATTAGGAAAATCGCACATTTCCTCACCCACACCGCCCTAATTCAGGTGGTCATGGCCCTAGTCCTCTCCCATATCGACTTCTCAAACAGTCTCTATCTTGGCCTACCTGTAGGCCAACTTAGAAGATTGCAGTACCTGCAGAATCAGGCCGCCAGACTGATCTGCAATGTACCTAAATGGGAATCGATCAAATCAGGTTTAGAGACCTTGCACTGGTTACCTGTGGCTCAAAGAGCCGAATTTAAAGCAGGGTGCATCATTTTTAAGGCATTGCAAGGCAAGGGCCCCCTATTCATCAGGCAGTTGATTGGAAGGTATGTTCCTTCACGTAGTCTGAGATCAGCACTTAAAGGCCTACTTGAGGTACCACGCTTTAAGAAAAAACGACAGGGAGGCAGTAGTTTTCACTTTTTAGCAGCCACCCTGTGGAACTCCCTGCTGCTAGCTCTCAGACAGAGCAAGGACCTTCTTGACTTTAGAAAGGCATTTAAGACTCACCTCTTCAAACAGGCATATCTGAAATAGAGACTTCTGTTGATTTACCCCTTGTTATGTTGTTTTTTTAATCTCTTTCCAGCGCCAAGAAGCTCTTGGGCGTATGTGCGCTTTATAAATTTTAAATAACATAACATAACATAACATAACATAACATAACATAACATGCATGTCTATGTAAAAGGACACTTGTGTTAATGGCTCGGGAGGCAGTATTTGCCACGTCTAGAGCACAACAAATAAAGGTGTTTGTTATGAGTTTACCCTCTTGTATAAGGCCACTGGCATTGGTCTTGTATTTGTCAGGAAGATGTTGCAACAGTGTCTCTAGTTTATCGTAGTGTGCCCTGTCATATCTAGCCAGCAAAGCCTGTGTGTTGGTGATTCGCCATATATTGGCCGCTTGTGACGCTGTGCGTTTATCAGAGTTTTGATTTCTTGTCTGGAGGCCGAGCATCCGCTGACGTTTGTGAATTGGCCCTTTTACTGGCGTTGGAGACTACTAAGGAATCCAATGGTATCTGTCCCTTGTTGAACGAGTTGGTTGAAACCCACGGTGTCCTCTGGAGGGGAAGGCCTAGAGGGATATATGTCCTCTTGTGGTACATTAGGGACATCTGGTGTGTTATAATCATCCAATGGGTCTGAGGTGTAAAGTGGACTGGAATACCTTAGTGGTTAATTGCCTGCACCGTCCCCCTCTTCATCAGAGGGGTCATCGTCGTCCGGTGGTGGAGAAGATGGGGGTGGAGATGGAGTAGGGGAGGAGATGGAGGGGAGGAGATGGAGTAGGGGAGGAGATGGAGTAGGGGAGGAGATGGAGTAGGGGAGGAGATGGAGTAGGGGAGGAGATGGAGTACGGGAGGAGATGCAGTACGGGAGGAGATGCAGTACGGGAGGGGAGGAGTGTGGAGGGGGAGGTGGAGGAGGTATTCTGAGAGGAGATGTTGCAATGTCTCTTCTTTGGTGGAGATGGAGTTAGTAGAGGCATGTTCATTGTTCTCTTTTTGGAACGAAGCGTAAGTTGACCTGTCTTTGGGTCTTTTAGACGAGTTTTTCGGTTTGGATATGGCACAGAGTTTTTTGGTTCCGAAGGCTTGCTTGGAACCGGTTCCTGAGTGGCTTTATGCTATTTTGGCTCGGAAGAGTGAGTTGTTGTAGCCGGTAAAGGAGCTTGTGGAACCGATTGCTTTTTTGGTTCCGAGGATTTTTTTTGCTTCAAAGTCTGAGAGGTAGCAGTCTTGGTAATTGGATTTTTACCCGGTTCTGATGACTTCTTATCGGTTCTGATGACTTTTTGTTCGGTTCCGATGTTTTTGGAGCAGAGGTGTCTGTGCCTGCAGCTTTTGGTGTCGAGGGTGTGGACAGGGAGGCAGTGGTCGGCACGGAAGAGGACGACATTTTCTTTTTCGGTGCCGGAGTTATTGTTTCGGCACCGGTGGCAGGCTGACTCGGTCACGAGTGGCCTGTAGGCTTATTTATGGACTTTTTAGCGGGGCTCGAAGGAGGGGCATGAGAAGTCTTTTGTCGGTGTGCACCTGGGCCCGAAGGTGAAGGTGTTACCAAACCCTTTTTCGGGGTTGGGGGAGTGGGTCGGGGTCGACGTCACTACTTACGACCCGCTGCCCTGGAGTGATGTCCTCGACATCGGAGTACTGGGCTTTGGAGGCGCTGAGAAGGCCTTCTTCAACTTGCTCCTGTTCTGGTTCATCAACGCCCTCTTGGAGGATGTTGTCTGGAATGGGCGTCGACGATCGAGCCATAGTTCTATGAGCTCGACGTTCCCGAATAGTTTTCTTGGAGCGGAAGGAGGCGCAAGCTGGACAGTCTCTGGCCTCGTGCTCCGGCGAAAGGCAGAGGTTACACACCTGATCTGTGTGTGTGGAAACTTGGATCCACATTAAGGACACTTTTTAAATGGAGTCCTTTCCATGAGCCAGATATCTGGCCTACGTAGGCCCGAAGGCCTTCGTCGACGATCGGAATCAAAGTCTTCGGCTTGTAGAGATGCGCGTCGACTAGGGATCGTGATCGAAAACAATACCGGAGAATAGTCAAGTCAAGTCAAGTCATAAAATTTGTATAGCGCACTACATACCCGGAGGGTGTCAAGGCGCTTAGGAGGAGGAGGAGGATTATTTGTCAAATATCCACGTTTTAAGCTGTTTTCTGAACGCTAGGTGGTTCTGGGTGAGGCGGAGGTAAGCGGGGAGTGAGTTCCATGTTTTAGCAGCCAGGTAAGAAAAGGATCTGCCTCCCATGGTGGTCTTGTTGATGCGAGGTACAGTGGCGAGGGCTTGGTCGGAAGAGCGTAGTTGGCGGGAGGGGGTGTAGAAGGACAGTCGAGAGTTGAGGCAGTCTAGTCCGATGTCGTAAAGTGATTTGTGTGCATGGGTGAGCAGTCGGAAAGTGATCCTCTTATTGACGGGTAGCCAGTGGAGGTCTTTAAGGTGACCAGAGATGTGTTCGTTGCGTGGGATGTCTAGTATGAGCCTGGCTGAGGCGTTTTGGATTCGTTGGAGTTTCTTCTGGAGTTTAGCGGTGGTACCTGCGTAGAGGGTGTTTCCGTAGTCCAGTCGGCTCGTGACCAGGGCGTGGGTGACTGTTTTCCTAGTTTCGGAGGGGATCCAGCGAAATGTTTTTCTGAGCATGCGAAGAATGTTGAAGCAGGAAGAGGATACGGCGTTGACTTGTTTGTTCATTGAGAGTGAAGAGTCCAGAATGACGCCAAGGTTCCGTGCGTGGTCTGTCGGGATGGGTGCTTTTCCGAGGGCTTCTGGCCACCAGGAGTCGTCCCAAGCAGAGGGGGATGTGCCTAGGATGAGGACTTCTGTTTTGTCTGAGTTCAGTTTCAGACGGCTTTGTTTCATCCATTCGGCGACTTCTTTCATTCCTTTGTGCAGGTTAGCTTTGGCGGCGCCGGGGTCATTGGTGAGAGAAAGGATCAGTTGAGTGTCGTCCGCGTAAGAGATGATGTTGAGGTTGTGTTGGCGTGCGATGGCCGCGAGGGGGCTCATGTATACGTTGAAGAGGGTGGGACTGAGTGAGGATCCTTGAGGTACGCCGCAGATGACTTCAGAGGCCTCGGACTAGAATGGAGGAAGGCGGACTCTCTGGGTTCTACCGGTGAGGAACGAGGTGATCCATTCCAGTGCTTTTCCTTGGATTCCGATGTTATTGAGGCGTTGTAGAAGGGTGCTGTGGCAGACTGTATCGAATGCTGCAGAGAGGTCGAGGAGGATGAGGGCGACTGTGTCTCCATTGTCCAGTAGAGTTCGAATGTCGTCTGTTGCTGCGATGAGGGCGGTCTCAGTGCTGTGTTTTGCTCGGAAGCCAGATTGTGAGGGGTCGAGGGATTTGTTGGCTTCGAGGAAGGCGGCGAGCTGGTTGTTGACGGCTTTCTCGATGACTTTGGCCGGGAATGGAAGAAGCGAGATGGGGCGGTAATTTTTGAGTTCGGTGGGGTCCGCTGTTGGTTTTTTCAGAAGGGCGGTGAGTTCAGCGTGTTTCCAGTCTTCAGGGAAGGTAGCGGAGTTGAAGGAGCAGTTGATGACGTCTCGGAGGTGCGGTGCTATGACGGAGTCTGCTTTGTTGAAGATGTGGTGAGGGCATGGGTCTGTGGGGGATCCTGAGTGGATGGAGTTCATCAGGCGGATGGTGTCCTCAGTGGAGATTGGCTTCCAGTCGTTAAGGGTGTTCACGGGGGGAGGATGGACAGCAGACGGAAGGGTGGGTTGGTTTCCGGGTTGGTTGTCAAAGCTGTTGTGGATGTCTGCAATCTTGTTGTGGAAAAAAGAGGCTAGGGAGTCGCAGAGGGTTTGAGAGGGGGTGATGTCGTTGGAGTTGGCCGAGGGATTGGAAAATTCCTTGACGATGTTGAAAAGTTCCTTGCTGTTGTGAGCGTTGTTGTCGAGTCGATCCTTGAATGCTGCTTTCTTGGCTTTTCGGATTAGTTGGTGGTGAGTGCGGGTGGCGTTTTTGAAGGCGTCCTTGGTGCTGGTGGTTGGGTCTTTTTTCCAGGCCTTTTCAAGGGAGCGGCAGAGTTTCTTGGACTTCTTGAGATCATCGTTGAACCATGAGGCCTTCTTGCTGCCAGGTTTGTTTTGATGTTTTTTCAGAGGTGCTAAGGTGTCAGCGGTGTTGGATAACCATAGGGTGAGATTAGCGGCGGCTTCGTTAGCGTTGGAGGAGGGGGCTGGGGTGTGTTGAAGGAGCGATGCGGAGATTTGGTCCGTGGTGATTTTGTTCCAGTTCCTTTTCAAGGTAGGTTGGAGGTGGATGCTGGGTTTTGGTTTGTTGTAGGTGAAGTGAACGCATCTGTGGTCAGTCCAGATGAGGTCCGTAGTGTGGCTGAAGGAGACATGGTTGCTGGAGGTGAAGATGGGGTCGAGTGTGTGACCTGCGATGTGGGTGGGGGAAGTAACCAGTTGTTTAAGTCCGAGGTTGGAGAGGTTGTCCACGAGGGTGGCGGTGTTGCGGTCGTTGATCTTATCGAAGTGAAAGTTGAGGTCTCCCAGAAGGATGTATTCTTTGGAGGGGAGCGCGTGTGGAGTGATGAAGTCCGTGATGTCTTCACTGAATTTTGCGCGGGGTCCTGGTGGCCTGTAAAGGAGGGTGCCTCTGAGTGTGGTCTTGGGGTCAATGTGGATCTGGAAGTGAAGGTGTTCAGAGTTGGTGAGATTGACGTCAGAGCTGGTTGAGATGCGGATAGATTTCATATGGACTATAGCGATTCCTCCTCCTGTGTGGCTGGTGCGGTCCTTGCGTGTGATCTTATATTCATCAGGGATGGCAATGGTGATGTCTGGTGCTGAGGAAGCATTCATCCATGTTTCCGTAAGGAAGGCGATGTCCGGAGAGATGGTGTCTAGTAGGTTCCATAGGTCGATGGCGTGCCTGTGGACTGATCGGGTGTTGAGAAGGATACAATGTAGGTGGTTGGGGTCGGGTATCTGTGGTGAGGTTGTAGCGGAGATGTTGACGGTGCCGATGAATTTGCAGGAGTAGCATGAGAAGGGTCCATGGGTGTGTCCAGGAGCGGCTTGGACGCAGTTGGGAGCGCGACCAGGGTTAAGGGCTAGGAGGGTGGCGGCATCGTAGGTAATGCGGGAGGGCTGGGCAGCGCGAGGGGCAGGGGGTCTGGCGCTGGGCGCGGTCCAGGCGCGGACGGGCGTAGACGGGCTTACCTTTGGCGCACCTTCGGCGAGGCCGAAGCGCGTGGACGCTGCGCGTGGAGGCATTGGCCATAAATGGATGGTGGAGGGGGCGGAGCGTGGGAGGGTCAGCAGCTGGGAGGCGGTAGCGGGGAGGAGGGGCAGGGAAAACAACAACAGCAAACAAGATGGAGGTCAGAGGGGAGGCGAGGCAGGGGCAGTAGGTCGCCAGCGAAAATTAATACAATAATGCACGTTGCTGCCAGGTGGGCCAATACAGTTAGATGCAGTGCAGGGCGGGCGGCGCTACAATCACATGCGCTGAGAGCTGTGAGATTATAAAAACACTGCGCAAATTGGTGAAATGCAGGCGAGCAGATTTTAAACACAGCGCAAATTAGTCTAATGCAGGCGATATCACTAAATTATAGAATGCAGGCGATACCGTGAAGTTGATTCAGCAGTGCGGAGATCTCCAGGAAGATAGCAGCAGTACAGGGAGAGGAGCAAGGAGGGAGCAACCGGTCAGGAGCGAGTCCGGGCGGTCATAGGGTGAAGGATTGCGTTGAAAGTTGGATCGGTAACGGCACCGAACTGCAGTGCAATAAACACATCCGAGCCCGATGGTGGAAAAAACTATCTGAAGATGGAGCCGATGCCCGTGCGCACTATGGTCCAAAGGAGGCGTCACCTATCTCGTGACTTCCAAAGACTTTTCCAGGACAACAACAAAGTGCAAACATCCTGGTCCAACACCAGATGGCGATCTATGCATAGTGTGTGATCTGTAGCTCATATGCCTCGAACACATTTTATTTTGAACGATGACAACTAAACTTACTGCATCATCGTCACAGAAAGACCCCAACACACAAAGCAAGCTGTCACACTTAACTCTTTCCAATATCACGAGTCTGGCATGCCTGATGCAACACTGAAATAAGTCACTGCACAGAACGCTTATAAAATGCATATAAGAAACTAAAAACCATAAATTATGAATATCAACTAAAAAGTTCCCCTGATGTTGTGCCCACTGAAGTTCAGGCCGCACTGCAGAGCCCACATATGCCATCATGCCCAGTAGACGGAGGGTCATCCTGACCGAAACCCGGGATAGAGGCTGAAAGATTGGAATCATAGCCCATATATCCTGGACTCGCTGTTCAGGAGGATAGACCGGAAACTGTGCAGTGTCCAGAATCGCTCCGATGAAAAGGAGCTTCTGAGAGGGAGACAGGTTTGACTTTGGCACATTGATGGAGAACCCCAGCGAATGCAGGAGGTCAGCCGTAGTCTGAAGGTGGGAGACGACTGCCTGGGCCGAGCCCGCCTTCAACAACCAGTCATTGGGATGGGGGAAGACTGGAACCCCTGAAAAGCACAGATGAGCTGCGACCACCGCCATCACTTTCATGAACATCTGAGGGGTGCTGGTAAGGCCAAAGGGGAGCACGGTAAACTGAAAATGCTAGAGGCCTACCGTGAACCGCAGGTAATGCTGGTGGGCGGCAGGACGGGGATGTGAAAATAAGCGTGCTGCAAGTCCAACGCTACCATCCAGTCTCCAGGGTCGAGGCAGACAGGACCTGAGCCAGTGTCAACATTTTTAACTTCTCCTTCCGGAGGAAGAGGGTGAAGTTCCTGAGATCCAAGATAGGACGCAGGCCCTTGTCCTTCTTGGGCACCAGAAAGTAGTGGGAATAGCAACTACAACCTACTTCTGGGGTGGGGGGAACTCGTTCGATGGCTCCCTTGGCAAAGAGAGCCGTAACTTCCTGTTGGAGAAGGGTCAGATGATCCCCCGACACACAATGGTACTGGAGTGGCATGGTTGGGAAAGGGGGTGAGGATGTCAAGGCTTGGATCACCAAGCTCTCAGGGGTGGGTGTTGGGAGAGGAAAGTGAGGTCACCTGAGGTCGGGCGGTGGCGTCTGGCAATCATCTTATCCACTGGAGCCCCTGTGTTGGGCCTGACCAGGTGCCCCAAAGGATGCCGGTTAGGGCTTCATTGAACGGCAGAAGGGGCTCCAAAGAGCTAGCTGCCGGCTGAAGCACCTCTTTCAGGAGGATAGTCCTGACTGCCACCGTAGGTAGCTCGAGGCGGAGAGCCTCGGCTGCCCTACGCAACACTACTGCGTATGATGCTCCCTCCACCATAGCCACCGTAGGAGACAACAACATGCCAAGTTCTGGGGAGGTAACCAGACCACTGGCATCCCCAGGTTCCTCTTTCCATTCCGGGTCATAATCTAACTGGTCGGGGAAGAAAGCCAGTGTCGACCCTGGTGTGAGAAGTTGGCCTGATATATAATGTTCACTATTCTAGTGAGCACTTTGTATCAGTCCAAACAACCCTTATTGATGATTGGTTGTAAGTCAACCTTATAGACCAGCTATCCTAGTAGCATGGATACGAGCAGTCCAAGGCTAAGACTCTAGAGGGCGTGTTAAGCCAGCTGTTTTACCATCACATTACCCCTTGAACACCAAGTGAAAGGACACCACACAAGTTGTTATGAAAATAAACAGATATTTATTTATAACAGGACTACCCTGAACTCTTTATGAGTCAGGGAGCTAAGCACATAACAAAACTCTTAAGAAAATACTTTAAGTCGCACAATTTACACAAATGCCCGAGGGGCACGAAAAACCATATATTACAAAAGTGGAATGCGAATTACTAGCAGGTAAGTAACTATTCTCATAGACTTTAGAAACGCCTACAATACTAAACCCTTAGATTAGAAGCAGGAGGCCTGTGGACGTCGTGTGCAGAGTGGGAACTCTCACGCGTAAGGCGGGAAAAAGTCTATGGAGGCTAGCAAAGACAAAGTTACTGTTCTCGGGCGAACCCGACTAGGTGGGTCGAAAACAAGAGTGGATCCGAACACTTAGAGTGTTGGACTATGCTGGAGCACCGGAGTACTCGGTTTACCTAGCCCAGGGGCTGCGGCTGCATAGGGTTCAAGTTGCGTCGGAAACCCTCGTTGAAGAACCAGGAGCCTGAAGAAAGAAGTTGCTGGCAGGCGGCCAGTGAAGAAGTTCGTGGTGATCCAAGCCTGGATCAGGGAAGAAGAGGACCTGAAAGCAGAGGGGACCAAGTTCTGAATCACTAGCCAGTGATTTAGGTGGGCACCAGGGTGGCACCGGACAAAGTCACCTCGACCAGGTGAGTGGGCGCTGCTGGGCTCTGCAGTCTCTCGGACCAGGAGGCGTTGTCGGCGACCAGGATGGAGGTGCGAGCTGTCCCACGAAGGTATCTGCTTCTGACGTCGCTGGACCCAGGATTGGGGCAACAGTCTTGGCAAATGCAAGGTCCACGCGGTGGACCTAAAATGGCGTCTGGAGTGGACCAGGAGGGTCCAGGGTGCTCCTCTGTTGGAGGGGAGCAAGGGCTAGTCTGGAGCAACCAGACCAGCAGTGTTTGTGGTCGTGGAGCGTCGTAAAAAGGGGCCACTAGCCAACGGGCAAGTGACCTCGACAACGCGGTGGGCAGCAAAGAGCAGAAGGGCCCCACACAGATCTCGAGGATGCAGGGGGGCTGAACTTCGGTGCTGGAGCTGCTCAGGGTCGGGGCTTCTCTTACCCCAAAGCACTCAGACGAGGGTCACTCGGTGGTCGTGCTGGACAAGCGTCGTGCAGTTCTGAAGATGGCCGGTCCCTCGAGGTCTCGTCACACCCACGGGTCTCAGCTGGGCTGAAGATGTAGGTTGAGGTCAGAGGTGCCAGGGAAGCCGGTTCTCGTCGAGCTGGGCAGTCTTGATCCGGAGGAGAGACTTACAGCAGACCGCAATTCTTGGTTGGTGCCTGCTGCTGCAGGGTGACTACTCCTTAGTCACAAGGGAGAAATCTTAGGAAGAGTCTTGAGTTCCTCTCGTAGAAAGTCGGTTCAGGATTCAAAGATTGATCTAATTTGGAAGGGGGCCTGCTCCTACCTTTATCCTGCAAAAGGGGTCTGGCACGCGACTAAGTCCTGCCCTATGGGTGGGACTAGGAGGGGGGTGGTTACACCCCTCTCCTTTGGCGGGCTTTCCCCAGATCAGGGGCTGGAGTGCCCCTGGAACTGGTTCAAGCCGGCCTATGCACAGTGAGCACCGGGGTGCCACTTGCAGTCACCTTCCTCTAAAGCCCTGCCTACCTAGGATACACAAAATCCTGTCTGGGACGGTGCTGGCACCGCCCCTGGCAGGAAACCCTTTGTCCTTGCCTCCTGTGCTGGGAGGACTCCCAGCAGCAGGAGGGCAGACTTGTGTCTCGGTGGCAGCATCCATCTTGTGGAGCTGAGGCTATGTCTGACTTTAACCGGGGTTAGGGGTTACATACATGTCGTGTCCCTCTAGAAGGGTGGAATGCTAACCCCGTCGCCAGAATTGGCGAGGGGTTAGTATTCCAATTCGTATGACACCTTACTCGACATGTTTTGATAAAGCGATACCAGAGTTGGCATATAACCGCGAGGATTATAATGCACTTAAGAGTATATGGTATGCGTTATCATGGAACAGCTATTAGGACTTGGTTCCGCAAGCTGCAAACGGGCTCAGCTCATGCATGAGCACCATTTCACCTTATCCCATGCACTCTGCCTTCAGGATTGTTAAGGCCTGCCATAGGAGTGACTGATAGGAATATAGGTGTCCATTGTAGGTTTAGATATAGAAATACTATATCTAAAGCAAAGGGTGATTACACCACCTTGCCCCAGCTGTCAAGCAGCCAGTTGTGTCTGATTTAGTTAGTCAACCCAGGGGTGGCATAATACATGCTGCAGCCCCTGGGAGACTTCTGGGTGCACCTCAGCCCTGGGTACAGGGACTTGGAGAGGGCCCAGTGCCAATTTAGTACCTGGGTACAATTTGGAGTAGAGAGAACAGCTAGGCTGGGGGTCTGATTAGCAGGCCCACAGCCAGGGAAAGTCGTAAACCAGTGAAGCAAAAAGCAAAAATCTGGGTGATCATAGGATTGCAGACCCTACTCTCCTACACCTGGAGGCTCCGCACGTGGAGCCACGGGAGTGTCACCATACGTACCTTTTGTTGCGTCGGCCAAGGGGAATTCGAAGAGCAACGATGCTTCTTCGACTTCTTCTTATGCTGCGTCTTACCTGACCAGAGTGCGAAGACTTAGAAGAGGAGTGATGATGATGGCTCCTTGATCGGTCCCGCGACCTCCCCCGCAACTGAGACACCGAGCGACACGTAGCAGACTGCCGGGCCTCGAGTAGCTTTCGGGACCTTCGGGCCATGGTTCGGCAGTCGGAGCATGACTTGGGGTCATGATCGAGTTCCAGGCAGTAGAGGCATATGAAGTGCAGATCTGTCACTGACATCAGTTGGTTACAGGAACCGCAGGCCTTGAAGCCGGGCATCTCTCGTGCACCAGGAGTCAATGGACTCTAAAAACGAAGTTGACAAAAGTCGAGAAAAAGTCAGTCAAAAAGTGAA
Organism: Lissotriton helveticus; assembly: GCF_964261635.1. Taxonomy (NCBI): domain Eukaryota; kingdom Metazoa; phylum Chordata; class Amphibia; order Caudata; family Salamandridae; genus Lissotriton; species Lissotriton helveticus. The sequence continues at coordinate 358,669,391 of NC_136061.1, forward strand.
TGGAGGAACCGCTCTCTCTGGATCTGCGCTTCCCAGCATGGAAAAAAAAAAAGAACTGATATCAGTGCGCGAGGGCGCGTCTATGTAGCTACCTCACCATCATCCAGGCGACCACGACACCGAATGCGGGGTCGACCAATGCCACCTTTCGACACGCAGGGGTACTGCTGACAAAAAACTTTCCAGATCCAGTCTGATGCCTGGGGGTAATTCTAAGGTAAGGAATCTAGAACTGTTTCTTTAAGATACTGCTGACTACAGAAAATGACCCAACTTCAGAAGAAAACTAACTTTCACAATGTGCCCCGATGGTTCTTTGCTTGCATGAGGTTTTTATTCTGGAAATTTTAGAGTGAAAACAGATATACATTTTGTTTCAAACAGCTGATCGATTGCCAATTTTGTAAAGAAAATACATGTAAGTAAGCTTTAGAATCTACTTGAGCACATTAGACATAATTTCTGTTCTATTAAAAGAGGTGCGAGCCCAAGCACAATACAGCATGTTACTAACCGTGTCTCCTCAATACAGTGCATCTAGTTAAGTTTCTAGTTTTATAATTGTGTCTGCTTCCTGGATTGATAGAAAGAGGGAGAAAAACGCAAATGCACGCAGTTTCAAACCAATATTCTTTTGATCGACTTTACAACTCACCTCCTCTTCTTCCTGTGCTTCCACTGCTGGACCATTATGTGCCTCCTGAAAGAGCAGCTTCTTCATCTTGCGATACTGTAAATTGTCCAGCTCCCTCACGGCGTCCTTTGTTCTCTGGATCAGGTCAATTAGCACAGTTTCTGGCCTCTCTCGGAGAACAAACATGTGCTATGAAATAAGTAAAAATAAAAACAGGTATTATCCTTATGTGATGTCAGACAATGAACTATGCTTTCTATTATGTGGCAATATGATGTGAAGGCCAAACTTCAAATGGTAACTATTTGCTACTCCAAACTGACAATTCTCTTAGAAATGGACAACAATAGTGACTAAACTATTAAGTAGGAGGGAAACACTTTTCCTATTTGTTTATTTTTGTACTCCCAACACAGAGGCTACCTATCAGCTAGCAGACAGCAGGACTGAAAGTTAGTTAATTGTAATCATATTTCTGCTTTTCAGGTACTATCTTTATACTGAAATAAAAAGTGCATCTCTAAAGTGGTTTGGAATCTAGAAAAACATTCTGGTTCTAAAACAGTAATTTAAAAAAAAGCATTATGCTAAAAAAAAAAAAAAAATGCCTATTGGACAACAACATTTTGTCTTTTTTCTGTTTCAGTGAGGGAGGAGGCGATCCATCTGAACATGCCCCTTGGACACCGATGTGATGTAGTCTTTTGATCAGTGTGTGCTGGGATATTGTGACAAAGGCTGGCGAGAGGTCGAGAAGGATCAAAGCTGCTGTTTCTCCTTGGTCAGGGAGGGTTCGAATGTCATCGGTGGCTGCGATCAGGGCAGTTTCAGTGCTGAGATTGCATAACGAAAAAAAAAGTACAGAGAAATGTGCATTAAAAAGGTTGGTGGGATGGAAGGAAGGCTCACCTTTATTGATACCTGATAGATGTCTGAGAACCACTTGTATTACCGCAGCATCCTTCATCAATTTGGAATCCAAACAGTAATGCTTAGTGAATATATGCGGATTACAAAATGGGGGTCAACCCGGTAGTCAAGGGACCTGGGTAGTTATGTGGTATAGAAGAGATGGTCCCTGATCTATAAGGAGTAACTTAAAGTATCATAACAAACATTCATTGACAAAATTATTTATAGCACACTATCGTTTATTCACAGTGACAAAACTTTTTCATTGTATATTTCATTTCATAATTTTCATACTCTTAGAACATCTTAGCAGTGCCCACTGTACAGGGAAGGGGAAAGGTTGTGCGGGGTTCAGGAAGGTGTAGGTGGGTGAAGTGACTATTCAATTGTAGGTTACTTTCAACAATTGGAAATGGCTTCGCAGGGGAGCCTTGCCGGAATTAATCGAAAATCAAAAGAACATCATCGTAACATCATATTGTAACAAGTGTACTAAATCACACTTTGATTATGTGGATTGATTGATAGTCGACGTTTCGACCCTCGTTGCAGGGATGTTGCCCCTTACATGGCGGGTCTTCTTCAGGACAGTGAAGGGGGTGGGCATTTCCTGTTATAACGTTTGTGGGGACGTTATAGAGTTACACTTCGTATTTGGAGATGGTTGAGGTAAGGTGCGATGTTTGACCACATCGGTCTGTTGTAGCACCCCAGTAGCGCTAAGGAATCGGATGCTCTGTCAAAGCAGACATAGTGGAAAAACGTTTTCAGATGTTATCTAGCCTCCTACCCTCCTTATCTGGGGGTGCTGTTAGCAGAGACAATGGGTTCATTGACATGCGTTTGGCTGCTTGTGCAATCACGCAATCAGGTCTGGGGTGACATATGAGACAGAAAGATGTGTTGTATAGCGTTTAAGACCCTAGTGTAATTTTACCGATTCATGCCCTTATATAGGTATGAAATACTGTATCCTTATATAGGCATAGAAATCATAACCATATTAAGACATAGCTCAAGTAGTCCTAATACGGCTTGGCTACTTCCACCAGTTCCGAAAATCTACAACTATTTCTTGGAAAAACACGCCTTCAGCAGTCAGGGACTTCCCCCTGCATGAATATTAAGTTATCCAAGAAATCATGGAGTTTTCAGAGAATTAAGTCTCTGATGATGTTATTATGTCCAATCTTACGTCAAACTCAGCACCTTCAAGGTATAAATATGCCCACACTTGTCCAAACAAACACACTGTGGTTTGGAGCAGTTCGACTATCTACTTGCCCGATGCGCCCTGCTGCAGCAAGTGCCGAAGGAAGCCGACCCTTCAGCTGACGCACTGAGAGACGCTGTACTTTCTCCTGCCGAGAAGTCCAGCTCCAGTGTTTCCAGGCTACCCTTGCGGGTTGCTGTTTCGAAATCGAGTCCTGAGAGAGAGATACAAGACCTCCTACATTCTAAAACCAAGGTACAGAGATGATTAGACCCTAAGAGAATTCTTGGAGTAGATTCTTGCCAAATAATACTAAAGCTAGGCCTACACCCTACTTACTTCTTCCCTTGTACTAGACCTAGGTTAGGTACACCGGGGTAGGCGTATCTTAGAAGCACCAGTTGAGTACTTTTAGTCATTATTTATCACTGTTTGTATTTTATGCATTTTAGGTATCTTATGGCATAGAAACCATATCATGCTTTTACAGTACTATTTTATAATACTCTTCGTATTATATGCTCTGTACTTTACAGCAAGTATTACGATTGCAGCAGTACATTTCTTATGCTTGAGAAAGAAGACTGTTTAATAAAGCCCGTCTCTCTATTTCTCAGCACCTCTGGTGAAATGAAGCATGCACGATTGACTGAGTGAAATAACTATCTATTGTTTCCGCGACTCTAGAGATATATTTCTTATTCTTGAGGAACAAAGTTGTCATGTTTTAAGCGGTTGTCAGAAACTAATCCCTTCTTGTTTATTCGAGAACGTTTCTAGTGACCTCTGAGCTAGCTGGCACACACACAATTAAGTTTAGTATATTCAGTAGAGACCTAGTTGACTTCAGTCCTACGTGTAAACTACAGGATACACTATTCCAATGCGCAGAGCCTATTGGGAATATAGGAACTACACGGCGCCCAATGTTTGGTAAGGCGTTAATTTACCGCTAGATACTAGAGTAACTCAGTCGTGCTTTTCGAATAGACGTCTGGAGTGGTGGGGGGGGGAAGGAGGAGGAGGAGGAAGGAGGAGGAAGGAGGAGGAAGGAGGAGGAAGGAGGAGGAAGGAGGAGGAAGGAGGAGGAAGGAGGAGGAAGGAGGAGGAAGGAGGAGGAAGGAGGAAGGAGGAAGGAGGAAGGAGGAAGGAGGAAGGAGGAAGGAGGAAGGAGGAAGGAGGAAGGAGGAAGGAGGAAGGAGGAAGGAGGAAGGAGGAAGAGGAGGAGGAGGAGGAGGAGGGAGAGAGAGAGAGAGAGAGAGAGAGAGAGAGAGAGAGAGAGAGAGAGAGAGAGCTGTGACTGAGATGCAATACTGATCCCGGTAAATATGAGGAAAACCATTACTATAAAAGTTATAGAAAATGGAATATCACCTAGAGGTGGTAAATTAATATTTGTTATAGAGGCACATGAATATCGGCAGACAGAGGTATTCTATTCATGGATTCTATTTCCTGCAGCAAATGCAGCAACACACGAGTTCCACTTCTATAAATTAGAGGAACCACCAGCGGAATACGTTCTTTTCGAGGACGTTGAAATTCCACTAACTTACCAAGAGCATCAGCTCTGGTTTAATGGCGCCCTACAACATCAAAATCACATTACCAGGCTCGGTCCACTAGGTAGACCAGGAGCCACATGGCCGGTACTAGCCAGCTATACACCACATCCTGACATTGAAAGAATGACAGCTCCTGAGTTGTTGCTCAGCTAAAACAGCCGATGAAAATACACAGGCAGTTGGGTTCAATATGTCATGCGGACTTTAACAGTCCAACCATCTGTAAGAATTCCACAGCACATCCCTCATCAAGGGAACCCAAACAAAATTACACCACAGACTATACAGTCAGTCATTGGAGAATGTCCCGCAAAACGAGAACAAATTCCGTTTTGGTTAGCACAAAAAATTACTCAAATAAAGGCAGTATTCCCTGATAGTACACCTCGTGAGAAACACAGGATTCTGACAATCTGTTTACCAATGGGGATTGCACCACACGTAGAGGACTGCGATACTTGGGGTACAGTCTTTGCTTCAATCTACACGCAAAAACATGGTATCCAGTCTATGGCGGCAATACCAGACGTTCTAAGACAGATTCAAAATGAATACGGTCCAGAACCGTGTTGATTGTCTCAAGGAGTGTCTCAATGTCTATCTTTTCAACTGCAAATTATTCAATGCAGTGTGTCTTGACACACAATAGGGTCAACGATGAGTGCATCAATGTCACAAGTGATGACATGGGTGGGAAAACCTGAGGACTGCCCCTCAAAGTTGCTGTCATACTTGCTGCTGCACTGGTCTTTGACAGCTAAGCCATCGGTGCAGAGTCATGCTTAAATGTCGCCAGCGTTCCCAGGAGTATCTGCAACAGTGGTGATGACAACACTTATTTCTCTCTCTGGATCTTGATCTTCTAGAGCTTTTTGCATATAATGTTTTTTCTCAGTAGAGGAAGCACCCTCCTTGGTGAGCTTATGGACTTTTTTCTTTCTTTGTTCCTCCACTTGAGGTTTTCCTCGGTCAAGCTTTTGTCTTGAGCAAATTACCTCATGCTCTTTAAGTGCTCTTTTCAAAATGTTATGACAAAACTCGAATTCTTTGACCTAATGTGATGAGAGTAAGCAGTCCACACAAACACAATGCAAATCAAAAGCAGCCATTTTCCTCCCAAAGTAGGGGCACTGGAGAAAAAGTGGAGGGATTGCAGAAGAAAATGCCTTGAAAGACGGTAAAACATGAAGGTGAAAAGCTTCAAACTAAGACTAAAGAATCACGTTTTGAGAACTGAAAATTCAAAATGACTGAGAAAACCCTGAAGTGTTTTGAGCTTCACTCAGAATGATCTGAAAAAAAGAACTGAAGCTGTGAGGCAAACTGCCTGTAAAGTACATGCTGAGAGATTGATGACCAGGCTCAAAAACAAGCAGTTCAGTTTTGAACATTGTGCATTTTTAACCTTTTCCTCTATTTCTCTCAATTTTCTGTCTCTCATATGGGGATTTGAGATTGGTACTCATATTTTAGCACAGTTTCAGCCTCATGCAGCAATTCTGCTTCAGTATCAGACAAATATTGTAATTTCCATAAAGAAGGTAAAAGAATTTTGAAAAAAAGGTGGCCTGTTTTTATTATTGAGGTGTGACTTTGGAATAATGCAGGGCCTATTCCAGTGCCCAGCTCAAGACATAAATGATGCCTGATTAAGAGTAGTGGTCCAAAGCTCTTGCACACTTGTGGAATATTCTATCTTTATGACAATCTGTGAGGATCCCACAATGCAGACCCACTTCCAATGGCTAAATACATTGTAGTTACTATCCTGGAACATTAATGGTTTAGGAAACAGGCTCAAGCGGGGGGTGGTCCTTCAGTACATTAAGGGGCAGGCCCCAGACATAGTACTACAGCAAGAAAATTACCACAAGGACCCCACTAAAAGGTTTTAGACCGATAACGGCTACATCATGTGGGCACAGGCTCCCGAGGGGTAGGCATCAACACCTTATATCCTGGGTAATAACTGGACAGACCCACTGGGACGATACATCGCTCAAACAGGATAATGGTATGGACTGACAAACCTCTGCTCAGTATACACTCCTCCCAGACTATATACACCCACACTCCCCGAGATAGTCACACTGTTGCGCAGCATTCAGAGGGCATCCTCGTACTTCGGGGGTTTGAGGAGGACCATGAACTAGATGGCCTCAGACGCGATGGGCAGATGTCCTCCCGGGAAGAAGTAACCGGGTAGGAACGCAATTGTACACTTTTCTGGGCACTCTGGTGGACATCTGGGGTGTGCACAACCCCGGAGCAACATTACACATACCACTCTGGTGCACATGGCAGCCTCCCCCGACTGGACTATCTCTTCATACAGCACGCAGCACTACGAAACTTTACAGTGGGTCCGGCACCTCCTAAGGGGTATCTAGGAGCATACACCGACTCGAGTGACACTACAGAGTAAGACAGGCAGATTACACAGACACTGGGTGCTAAACCCCCGAAAAATGGGGCGATACTAGTGGGTCTCCACCTAGGTACTGATAAGTACTTCACCGACAATGAGGGAACAGTGGGCCCCCTAATTACGCTATGGGAAGCATACAAAACAATATTAAGGGGCCAGGCACTGTCCCTGGTATCAGGAGGAAAAATAAAGAAAAGGGGGCACGCTAGGAAAAGAAATTGAGGCACTAGAAAGCCTCACAGCCTCCGACAAGAACTCACACTTAACCTACAGACTAGCACTAAAACAACAGGACTACAGAGACATTTTGAAAGCTGGGGATCAACACCACTTACCCGCAACACATCGTCCCCTCAATGAAGTAGGCAATAAAACAGGCAAACTCTTGGCCTGGTTCGACCATAGAGAAAGGTTGACCAACTGTTTTTTTGGGATCAAAAGACCGGATGGGGAGACCCACTCAAGCACCTCACAAATAAGTGTTTGAGAACTATTATGTCAAACTATACATGCCTGCGGCGACCAGATCCTTTCAGGAGGCAGCTGCCCCGCAACAACATCTGAGGATATCCCAGTTGACTGTGATGACAAGCTAGAGACAGACAGAACAGCAGACATATCTGTGGCAATTAAGAGAGAAATGAGATGGGACCCAAAGGGCTCCCCATGGAACTATATAAAAGACTAGCCCCTAAAATCTAACCACACTTACGGATCATGTAGGAGGAGGAAATGGAGACGGAATATCTCCCAGCGGAGCCGCGACTAACCACCATTGTGGTAATACCTAAAGCTGGTAAACCCCCACGACTGAGCCTTCTACAGGTCGATTTTTCTGCTAAACGCAGAAATCAAAATACGGGCCAAGAGGTTGGCAAACAGGTTGAAAACAGTGAGTGCCACGCCACCTTAGTACAGCCCGATCACATGGGCTTCATGCCAAACAGACAGGACCAACTAATCAAAGTTATATACTGTGAGAAGTTGGCCTGATGTGCAGTGTTCACTATTCTAGTGATCACTATATATCAGTCCAAACAACCCTTATTGATGATTGGTTGTAAGTCAACCTTATAGACCAGCTATCCTAGTAGCATGGATACGAGCAGTCTAAGGCTAAGACTCTAGAGGGCGTGTTAAGCCAGCTGTTTTACCATCACATTACCCCTTGAACACCCAGTGAAAGGACACCACACAAGTGTTATGAAAATAAACAATGTATTTATTAGAATCACAACAACCCTGTACTCTTTATGAGGACAGGGTGCTAAGCACACAACAAAACTCTTATGAAAATACTTAAGTTAGCACGTTATACACAAATGCCCGAGGGGCACGAAAAACCATATACTCTAAAAGTGGAATGCGAGATTACTAGCAGGTAAGTACAGTACTAATAGGCTTTGGAATCGCTAGGACTTGACTAGGGAATCGTTAGATTACTTCTAGGAGACCTAGGGGACTCGGGTGCAGAGTGTGCACTCTCACGCGGGATGCGGGACAAAGTCTATGGAAGCTAGTAAAGGCAGAGTTAGTGTTCACGGGCGAACCCGACCTGGTAGGGAGAAAACGACAGTGGATCCTGACCCTTGGATAGTGAGGCTATGCTGGGACACCGAAGTGCCGAAGTTACCTAGCCCAGGGGCTGCAGCTGCATAGGTCTGAAAAGACGTCGGGAATCTCGTTGCCGGACCAGGAGCCTGGAAGAAGGAAGTTGCTGGCAGGCGACCAGTAAAGGAAAGTTCGATGGATCCAAGCCTGGATCAAGGAAGAAGGAAACCTGAAAGCAGAGGGGACCAAGTTCTTGAATCACTAGCCAGTGATTAAGTGGGCACCAGGATGGCACCGGGCGAAGTCACCGCAGTCAGGTGAGTGGGCGCTGCTGGGCTCTGCAGTCTCTCGGACCAGGAGGCGTTGTCGGCGACCAGGATGGAGGTGCGAGCTGTCCCACGAAGGTTCTTGCTGTCGACGTCGCTGGACCCAGGATTGGGCAACAAGTCTTGGCAAATGCAAGGCCCACGCGGTGGACCTAAAATGGCGTCTTAGCCGGACCAGGAGGGTCCAGGGTACTTCTCCGATGGAGGAAAGCAAGGGCCAGTCTGGAGCAACCAGACCAGCAGCAGTGTTGTCGTCGGGCGTCGTTCGGAAGGCCACAAGCCAGCGGGCTAGTAGCCAAACAACGCGGTGAGCAGCAAAAAGCAGAAGGGCCCCACGCCGATCGTGGAGATGCTGGGGGGCTGCTCTTCGGTGCTGGAGCTGCTCAGGGTGGGGGCTTCTCGGACCCCAAAGCACTCACCAGGAAATTACTCGGTGGGCTTGCTGTGCAGAAGTCGTGCAGTCTTGGCGATGGCCGGTCCCTCGAGGTCTCGTCGCACCCACGGTTCTCAGCTGTGCTGTAGAGGTGGGTAGAGGTCAGAGGTGCCAGGGAAGCCGGGTCTCGTCGAGCTGGGCAGTCGGATTCCGGAGGAAGGACGTGCTAATCAGACCCACAGCCTAGCTGTTCTCTCTATCCAAATTGTACTCAGGTACTGAATTGGCACTGGGCCCTCTCCAAGTCCCTGTACCCAGGGCTGAGGTGTACCCAGAAGTCTCCCAGGGGCTGAAGCATGTATTATGCCACCCCTGGGCTGACTAACTAAACTGGCACAACTGGCTGCACGACAGCTGGGGCAAGGTGGTGTACTCACCCTTTGCTTTAGATATAGTATACCTATATCTAACCCTAAAATGGACACACAGATCTCCTATCAGTCACTCCTATGGCAGGCCTTAACAATCCTGAAGGCAGAGTGCTTGGAATCGTGTGAGATGGTGCTCTGGCATGAGCTGAGCCTGTCTGCGGCTTTCGGGATCTATCCCTTAGCCGTTTCCATGATATCGCATACCATATACTCTTAAGTGCATTATGATCCTCGCGGTTAAATGCCAACTCTGGTATCGCTTTATCAAAACATGTCGAGTAAGGTGTCATACGAATTGGAATACTAACCCCTCGCCAATTCTGGCGACGGGGTTAGCATTCCACCCTTCTAGAGGGACACGACATGCATGTAACCTATAACCCGGTTAAAAGTCAGACAGAGCCTTAGCATCCACAAAATGGATGCTGCCACCGAGACACAAGTCTGCCCTCCTGCTGCTGGGAGTCCTCCCAGAGCAGGAGATAAGGACAAAGGGTTTCCTGCCAGGGGCGGTGCCAGCACCGTCCCAGACAGGGTTTGTGTATTGTAGGTAGGCAGGGCTTCAGAGGAAGGTGACTGCACGTGGCACCCCGGTGCTCACTGTGCATAGGCTGGCTTAAACCAGTTCCAGGGACACTCCAGACCCTGTGCTGGGGAAAAGCCCGCCAAGGAAGTGGGTGTAACCACCCCCCTCCTGGTCCCACCCCTAGGGCAGGACTTAGTCGCGTGCCAGCCCCCTTTTCCAAGATAAAGGTAGAGACTGGCCCCCTTCCAAATCAGATCATCTTTGGAATCAAGATACCACTTTCCACGAAAGGACTTCACGATTTCTTCCTCAAGATTCTCCCTTGTGGCTAAGGAGTAGTCACCCTGCATCCGCAGGCACCATCTAAGAACACTGCGGTCTGCTGCACGTCCTTCCTCCGGAATCCGACTGCCCAGCTCGACGAGACCCGGCTTCCCTGGCACCTCTGACCTCTACCCACCTCTACAGCACAGCTGAGAACCGTGGGTGCGACGAGACCTCGAGGGACCGGCCATCGCCAAGACTGCACGACTTCTGCACAGCAAGCCCACCGAGTAATTTCCTGGTGAGTGCTTTGGGGTCCGAGAAGCCCCCACCCTGAGCAGCTCCAGCACCGAAGAGCAGCCCCCCAGCATCTCCACGATCGGCGTGGGGCCCTTCTGCTTTTTGCTGCTCACCGCGCGCGTTGTTTGGCTACTAGCCCGCTGGCTTGTGGCCTTCCGAACGACGCCAACACTGCTGCTGGTCTGGTTGCTCCAGACTGGCCCTTGCTTCCCTCCATCGGAGAAGTACCCTGGACCCTCCTGGTCCGGCTAAGACGCCATTTTAGGTCCACCGCGTGGGCCTTGCATTTGCCAAGACTTGTTGCCCAATCCTGGGTCCAGCGACGTCGACAGCAAGAACCTTCGTGGGACAGCTCGCACCTCCATCCTGGTCGCCGACAACGCCTCCTGGTCCGAGAGACTGCAGAGCCCAGCAGCGCCCACTCACCTGACTGCGGTGACTTCGCCCGGTGCCATCCTGGTGCCCACTTAATCACTGGCTAGTGATTCAAGAACTTGGTCCTCTCTGCTTTCAGGTTTCCTTCTTCCTTGATCCAGGCTTGGATCCATCGAACTTTCCTTCACTGGTCGCCTGCCAGCAACTTCCTTCTTCCAGGCTCCTGGTCCGGCAACGAGATTCCCGACGTCTTTTCAGACCTATGCAGCTGCAGCCCCTGGGCTAGGTAACTTCGGCACTTCGGTGTCCCAGCATAGCCTCACTATCCTAGGGTCAGGATCCACTGTCGTTTTCTCCCTACCAGGTCGGGTTCGCCCGTGAACACTAACTCTGCCTTTACTAGCTTCCATAGACTTTGTCCCGCATCCCGCGTGAGAGTGCACACTCTGCACCCGAGTCCCCTAGGTCTCCTAGAAGTAATCTAACGATTCCCTAGTCAAGTCCTAGTGATTCCAAAGCCTATTAGTACTGTACTTACCTGCTAGTAATCTCGCATTCCACTTTTAGAGTATATGGTTTTTCGTGCCCCTCGGGCATTTGTGTATAACGTGCTAACTTAAGTATTTTCATAAGAGTTTTGTTGTGTGCTTAGCACCCTGTCCTCATAAAGAGTACAGGGTTGTTGTGATTCTAATAAATACATTGTTTATTTTCATAACACTTGTGTGGTGTCCTTTCACTGGGTGTTCAAGGGGTAATGTGATGGTAAAACAGCTGGCTTAACACGCCCTCTAGAGTCTTAGCCTTAGACTGCTCGTATCCATGCTACTAGGATAGCTGGTCTATAAGGTTGACTTACAACCAATCATCAATAAGGGTTGTTTGGACTGATATATAGTGATCACTAGAATAGTGAGCACTGCACATCAGGCCAACTTCTCACATTGGTGGCAGCGGTGGGATTTGAGCTTGCTGTTGTTTTACCACACATGCCCTAAGAATATCTTGTGAAAGATCACATAAGTACTAAAGGTACATATAACTTAGCTTAGAATACTCTGAGTTCTACTGAACCAGCTGTTGTAGCTCCTAGGGCCTAGCACACCCTAAACTACAACTCTAGCAAGGGATCAGTAGGCAAACATATAGTGTAGGTAAGTGCACCACTTACACCTCACTAGAAAGGCATGTCTACCCAGGGAGAATCTACTGAGACTCCCCTGGTCAGTGTTGACCCTCCACAGGTCACTTCAAGATATGCAGCTCTCAGTTTCCAGGAGATGAGACAGATCTGTGTCTCCAGGAAACTGAAGCAGGGGTCTAACCCCACCATTCCCTTTCTGATAGGTCTCTTAGAGACATATGATGCCAGAAAGCTTTCTCAGTTACATAAGAACATGCCAGCCTTGGAGGGAACCTCTGGGGATCCAGACCTCCCCAACACTGCTACAGCAGTTGAGGAGGAGGAGGATCAGGAGGAACTCTCTGGGGATGAGGTAGACAAAGGTCTTGAGGTAGTCAGAAGGCTAACCAGGGCCAACTTAGACTTACTTGGGCTAGGATCTGGGGGACCCCCAGTACTAACCCGAAGTGGGCCTAACCTTGGAGTTAGGAGAGATAGATCTCTTTCTAGGGACTCCAATAGATCTCTGCACTCTAATGCCTCTTCTCAGGGGAGAAGGAATCCTCCGCAGAGGAGATTTACTTCCCCTCAGAGAAGGGAGCATGAAGCTAGGATGAGATAAGCTGAACTGAGGATTGAAAGGGAAGAACTTGCCCTGGCCAAAGAGGAGCTTGCCTTTGCTAGAGAGCAGCAGATGAGTGGGCTAGCTCCCACTGGTGGCAGCAATCTCCCAAGAGATAGAGAGAAGGGTTTAGATACTAAACACCTGACTAAGATAGTGCCCCCCTTTAAGCAAGGGGATGATATCCAGAAATGGATGGCTGCTCTTGAGAGGGCCTGCACTGTGCAGGGCATTCCCCAGAGTCAGTGGGCAGCTATACTGTGGCTCTACTTTGATGGTAAAGGTAGAGATAAGCTCCTCACTACAAGAGTAGAGGATGCTAACAATTACCAGGTCCTGAAGAATACACTGGTTGATGGGTTTGGTTTAACCACTGAGCAGTACAGGTTGCTGTTCAGAGACACCCAGAAAACTCAGTCTCAGGACTGGTCTGACTTTGTGGATTGTGCCACTAAGGCTTTGGAGGGCTGGTTGCTGGGTAGCAAGGTTACAGATTACACAGGATTGTATAATCTAATGATGAGAGAACAAATTTTAAACAATTGTCAGAACCAGTTGTTGCACCAGCACCTTGTTGATTCAGATCTGACCTCTCCCCAAGAATTGGGAAAGAAGGCAGACAAATGGGTCAGGACAAGGATCAAGCAGAACCAGAACCAGAACCAGGGTGGTCAGAAGAAAGCAGACCAGAAGGGTAATGTTAAGAATGAGCAAAACGACCAGAAGTCTTCACCAGGTCCCCAACAAACCAAAGAGGGTGGGGGTCAGGCTTCCCAGAAGAAGAAGACTCAAGAAGGCCAGTCAAAAAGGTGGTGCCAGTACTGTAAAAGTAAATCTCACTGGTTTAGTGAGTGCACCAAAAGAGGAGGACAAACTCCTGCCACTACAGCCCCTAAGGCAACTGCACCCCCTAGTACAGTCAGTAGTGGTAGTGTACCTCCCAAGGCATTAGTTGGGTTAACCTTGGGTACTGAGGGGTCTGACAACTTAGTTGGCACACTCACTCAGGCTGTCCTTGTCTGTACAGGGGATATGGATATGTCCCCTGAAATAAGTCCCAATACTTTGGGCAAATACAGGCAGACACCTTTGATAAATGGCAAAATGGCTCAGGCCTATAGGGACACTTGTGCCAGTGTCACCATGGTGACACCTAACTTTGTGGACCCTGGACAGATCATGCCAGGTACTGATTTCCTGGTGACCAATGCCAGCAATGTCACTACTAGTCATAGTGTGGCAATTGTGGCTTTCTCCTGGGGTGGAGTGAAGGGACAAAAGAAAGTTGTAGTCAGTTCAGACCTCCCAGTTGATTGTTTGTTGGGCAATGATTTGGAGTCATCACAATGGTCAGAAGTGGAGCAGAGGACTCACATGGAGATGTTAGGCTTGCCAGCACATGTGCTTGCTGTGACTAGGTCACAGGCCAGAAGATGCCCCACTGAACAGGTGCTGGATCCTGAAATTATGGACCAGACACCTTCCAAGAAGAAGAGCAGTAAGGGTAAGGCTTTGCCTTCCCCCTTGCCCCAGGTTGAGGATCAAGTCTCTGAGGAGGCTGATCTGGAAGAGCTGAGGGAAACTGAGCCTAAAGAGCTTGAACTTGATCAAGTTGAGTTTCTGGGCTCAGGGGGACCCTCCAGAGCAGACCTGGGGAAGGAACAGTTGAGCTGCCCTTCCCTTGAACCCCTCAGACAGCAGGCTGCTGCTGAGGCTGCAGGGAATGCCACAGGTGCCCACAGGGTATACTGGGAAGATGGACTCCTGTACTCTGAGTCAAGAGACCCCAAGCCTGGTGCAACCAGGAGGCTGGTCATCCCCTTGTCTCTGAGAGGTTTCCTTCTCACCTTGGCCCATGAGATTCCCCTTGCAGGTCACTTAGGTCAGACAAAGACTTGGGACAGGCTTGTCTCACACTTTCACTGGCCCCATATGAATGAGAATACCAAGGAGTTTTGTCGCTCCTGTGTCACTTGCCAAGCCAGTGGTAAGTCAGGTGGCACAACAAAGGCCCCCCTCATACCACTACCTGTGGTGGGGGTCCCCTTTGAAAGAGTGGGGATTGACATTGTTGGTCCAATGGAACCCCAGACAGCATCAGGGCACAAGTTTATACTGGTGGTGGTGGATCATGCCACCAGGTATCCTGAGGCTATTCCCCTTAGGACCACTACAGCACCTGTAGTGGCAAGAGCCCTAGTTGGAGTGTTCTCCAGAGTGGGTTTCCCTAAGGAGGTCGTTTCTGACAGAGGTACAAACTTCATGTCAGGATATCTGACTGCAATGTGGAAGGAGTGTGGTGTGAACTACAAGTTCACCACACCCTACCACCCACAATGCAATGGGCTTGTTGAGAGATTCAACAGGACCCTGAAAGGGATGATTCATGGACTACCTGAAACTCTTAGGAGAAGATGGGATGTCCTGATCCCCTGCCTCTTGTTTGCTTACAGAGAGGTCCCACAGAAGGGGGTTGGCTACAGCCCTTTTGAGCTTCTGTATGGACATCCTGTAAGAGGACCCCTGTGTTTGGTGAAGGAAGGATGGGAGAGACCTCTCAAAAAGCCTGCAACCAACATAGTGGACTATGTACTTGGTCTCCGCTCCAGGATGGCTGAGTATATGGAAAAGGCATCCAAAAACCTTGAGGCCAGCCAAGAACTCCAAAAAGCTTGGCATGACCAAAAGGCTGTTCTGACTGTGTACCAGCCAGGACAGAAGGTGTGGGTGCTGGAGCCAGTGGCCCCAGCAGCTCTGAAAGACAAATGGTCTGGGCCCCACACCATCATTGAGCAAAAGGGAGAGGTTACCTACTTGGTGGACCTTGGAACTCCCAGGAGCCCTCTCAGAGTGCTCCATGTTAACAGGCTCAAGGCATATGTTGACAGGAAGGACATGAGCTTGCTCATGGCCACAGATGAGGGACAGGAGGAAGAGAGTGACCCTCTCCCAGACTTGCTCACTCAGAATCCTGATGATGGATCAGTTGATGGTGTTGTCTTTTGTGGCAGCCTCACTGAACATCAGCAACAGGATTGCAGGCAAGTTCTGCAATCCTACAGACATATGTTCTCTCTGACACCCAGCCAAACTGATTGGTGTACCCATGATGTTGACACTGGAGACAGTCTGCCTGTCAAGAGTAAAATCTACAGGCAGCCTGATCATGTTAGAGACTGCATCAAAACTGAAGTGCAGAAAATGTTGGAGCTGGGAGTCATTGAGCCCTCAGATAGCCCTTGGGCTAGCCCAGTAGTTCTAGTGCCAAAGCCTCACACCCAGGGTGGTAAGAGAGAGATGAGGTTTTGCGTAGACTACAGAGGCCTCAATGCAGTCACTAAGACTGATGCCCACCCAATTCCAAGAGCAGATGAACTTATAGATAAATTGGCTTCTGCCAAATTCTTAAGTACATTTGATTTGACAGCTGGGTATTGGCAAATCAGGTTAGCTGAGGAGGCCAAACCCAAGACAGCATTTTCTACCCCTGGTGGGCATTATCAGTTTGTGGTAATGCCCTTTGGTTTGAAAAATGCACCTGCCACCTTCCAAAGGTTGGTGAATCAAGTCCTCACTGGGCTGGATGACTTCTGTGCAGCTTATCTTGATGATATTGCTGTCTTTAGCTCCACCTGGGAGGATCACCTGGTCCACCTGAGGAAAGTGTTAGAGGCTCTGCAAAAGGCAGGCCTCACTATCAAGGCCACAAAGTGCCAGATAGGGCAGACACAGGTTGTATACCTGGGCCACCTTGTAGGTGGAGGCCAGGTTCAGCCACTGGAGAGTAAGATACAGGCCATCAAGGACTGGACTCCTCCAATCACCCAGACTCAGGTTCGAGCTTTCTTGGGCCTGACTGGGTACTATAGGAAGTTTGTCAGAAATTATGGGTCCATAGTGACCCCTCTTAATGACCTGACAAGCAAAAAGATGCCAAAGAAAGTTCAGTGGACAGCAAGCTGTCAGAAAGCATTCAATGACCTAAAGCAGGCCATGTGCACAGCACCTATCCTAAAGAGTCCAGATTACTCCAAGCCATTCATTGTCCAAACAGATGCTTCTGAGTTGGGTGTGGGGGCTGTTCTGTCTCAACTGAATTTTGATGGTAATGATCAGCCTATTGCTTTCATTAGTAGGAGGTTGACACCCAGAGAGAAAAATTGGTCAGCTATTGAGAGGGAGGCCTTTGCTGTGGTCTGGGCCCTGAAGAAGCTGAGGGCCTACTTGTTTGGCACTCACTTCACCATTCAGACAGACCATAAGCCCCTCTTGTGGCTAAATCAGATGAAGGGTGAAAACCCCAAACTGCTTAGGTGGTCCATTTCCCTACAGGGGATGGATTTTACAGTGGAGCATAGACCTGGTACTGATCACAGCAATGCTGATGGGCTCTCCAGGTATTTCCACTTAGAGCAAGAAGACTCACCTGGTCAAGGTTAGTTTATTGTCCCAAAGTTTGGGGGGGGTCATGTAGGAGAGTAGGGTCTGCAATCCTATGATCACCCAGAATAAGTGTTTGAGAACTATTATGTCAAACTATACATGCCTGCGGCGACCAGATCCTTTCAGGAGGCAGCTGCCCCGCAACAACATCTGAGGATATCCCAGTTGACTGTGATGACAAGCTAGAGACAGACAGAACAGCAGACATATCTGTGGCAATTAAGAGAGAAATGAGATGGGACCCAAAGGGCTCCCCATGGAACTATATAAAAGACTAGCCCCTAAAATCTAACCACACTTACGGATCATGTAGGAGGAGGAAATGGAGACGGAATATCTCCCAGCGGAGCCGCGACTAACCACCATTGTGGTAATACCTAAAGCTGGTAAACCCCCACGACTGAGCCTTCTACAGGTCGATTTTTCTGCTAAACGCAGAAATCAAAATACGGGCCAAGAGGTTGGCAAACAGGTTGAAAACAGTGAGTGCCACGCCACCTTAGTACAGCCCGATCACATGGGCTTCATGCCAAACAGACAGGACCAACTAATCAAAGTTATATACTGTGAGAAGTTGGCCTGGTGTGCAGTGTTCACTATTCTAGTGATCACTATATATCAGTCCAAACAACCCTTATTGATGATTGGTTGTAAGTCAACCTTATAGACCAGCTATCCTAGTAGCATGGATACGAGCAGTCTAAGGCTAAGACTCTAGAGGGCGTGTTAAGCCAGCTGTTTTACCATCACATTACCCCTTGAACACCCAGTGAAAGGACACCACACAAGTGTTATGAAAATAAACAATGTATTTATTAGAATCACAACAACCCTGTACTCTTTATGAGGACAGGGTGCTAAGCACACAACAAAACTCTTATGAAAATACTTAAGTTAGCACGTTATACACAAATGCCCGAGGGGCACGAAAAACCATATACTCTAAAAGTGGAATGCGAGATTACTAGCAGGTAAGTACAGTACTAATAGGCTTTGGAATCGCTAGGACTTGACTAGGGAATCGTTAGATTACTTCTAGGAGACCTAGGGGACTCGGGTGCAGAGTGTGCACTCTCACGCGGGATGCGGGACAAAGTCTATGGAAGCTAGTAAAGGCAGAGTTAGTGTTCACGGGCGAACCCGACCTGGTAGGGAGAAAACGACAGTGGATCCTGACCCTTGGATAGTGAGGCTATGCTGGGACACCGAAGTGCCGAAGTTACCTAGCCCAGGGGCTGCAGCTGCATAGGTCTGAAAAGACGTCGGGAATCTCGTTGCCGGACCAGGAGCCTGGAAGAAGGAAGTTGCTGGCAGGCGACCAGTGAAGGAAAGTTCGATGGATCCAAGCCTGGATCAAGGAAGAAGGAAACCTGAAAGCAGAGGGGACCAAGTTCTTGAATCACTAGCCAGTGATTAAGTGGGCACCAAAATGGCACCGGGCGAAGTCACCGCAGTCAGGTGAGTGGGCGCTGCTGGGCTCTGCAGTCTCTCGGACCAGGAGGCGTTGTCGGCGACCAGGATGGAGGTGCGAGCTGTCCAACGAAGGTTCTTGCTGTCGACGTCGCTGGACCCAGGATTGGGCAACAAGTCTTGGCAAATGCAAGGCCCACGCGGTGGACCTAAAATGGCGTCTTAGCCGGACCAGGAGGGTCCAGGGTACTTCTCCGATGGAGGGAAGCAAGGGCCAGTCTGGAGCAACCAGACCAGCAGCAGTGTTGTCGTCGGGCGTCGTTCGGAAGGCCACAAGCCAGCGGGCTAGTAGCCAAACAACGCGGTGAGCAGCAAAAAGCAGAAGGGCCCCACGCCGATCGTGGAGATGCTGGGGGGCTGCTCTTCGGTGCTGGAGCTGCTCAGGGTGGGGGCTTCTCGGACCCCAAAGCACTCACCAGGAAATTACTCGGTGGGCTTGCTGTGCAGAAGTCGTGCAGTCTTGGCGATGGCCGGTCCCTCGAGGTCTCGTCGCACCCACGGTTCTCAGCTGTGCTGTAGAGGTGGGTAGAGGTCAGAGGTGCCAGGGAAGCCGGGTCTCGTCGAGCTGGGCAGTCGGATTCCGGAGGAAGGACGTGCAGCAGACCGCAGTGTTCTTAGATGGTGCCTGCGGATGCAGGGTGACTACTCCTTAGCCACAAGGGAGAATCTTGAGGAAGAAATCGTGAAGTCCTTTCGTGGAAAGTGGTATCTTGATTCCAAAGATGATCTGATTTGGAAGGGGGCCAGTCTCTACCTTTATCTTGGAAAAGGGGGCTGGCACGCGACTAAGTCCTGCCCTAGGGGTGGGACCAGGAGGGGGGTGGTTACACCCACTTCCTTGGCGGGCTTTTCCCCAGCACAGGGTCTGGAGTGTCCCTGGAACTGGTTTAAGCCAGCCTATGCACAGTGAGCACCGGGGTGCCACGTGCAGTCACCTTCCTCTGAAGCCCTGCCTACCTACAATACACAAACCCTGTCTGGGACGGTGCTGGCACCGCCCCTGGCAGGAAACCCTTTGTCCTTATCTCCTGCTCTGGGAGGACTCCCAGCAGCAGGAGGGCAGACTTGTGTCTCGGTGGCAGCATCCATTTTGTGGATGCTAAGGCTCTGTCTGACTTTTAACCGGGTTATAGGTTACATGCATGTCGTGTCCCTCTAGAAGGGTGGAATGCTAACCCCGTCGCCAGAATTGGCGAGGGGTTAGTATTCCAATTCGTATGACACCTTACTCGACATGTTTTGATAAAGCGATACCAGAGTTGGCATTTAACCGCGAGGATCATAATGCACTTAAGAGTATATGGTATGCGATATCATGGAAACGGCTAAGGGATAGATCCCGAAAGCCGCAGACAGGCTCAGCTCATGCCAGAGCACCATCTCACACGATTCCAAGCACTCTGCCTTCAGGATTGTTAAGGCCTGCCATAGGAGTGACTGATAGGAGATCTGTGTGTCCATTTTAGGGTTAGATATAGGTATACTATATCTAAAGCAAAGGGTGAGTACACCACCTTGCCCCAGCTGTCGTGCAGCCAGTTGTGCCAGTTTAGTTAGTCAGCCCAGGGGTGGCATAATACATGCTTCAGCCCCTGGGAGACTTCTGGGTACACCTCAGCCCTGGGTACAGGGACTTGGAGAGGGCCCAGTGCCAATTCAGTACCTGAGTACAATTTGGATAGAGAGAACAGCTAGGCTGTGGGTCTGATTAGCAGGCCCACAGCCAGGGAAAGTCGTAAACCAGTGCAGCAAAAAGCAAAAAATCTGGGTGATCATAGGATTGCAGACCCTACTCTCCTACATATACTGTGAGGGAAGATGGGTTGACCCCACATCTATATATGCTGACAACTAACTGCACCACTTGACGGAACCTGGACTCGCCATAGACAGACTCAAGGAAATGAGGCACAACTTCCGTAGGTATTTTGGATTTACAATCAATTGGGGAAAATTCCTAATATCCACCCGGATGAAAAACGTACAACGATTGTCCTGAGGCTACAAAATACCCATAGCTAGCGACAGCTTTAAATATCTGGGAAAAGACATTTCTAAAACAACCTATATGCACTTCTTGAACCCTTTAAATGGGGCATTCATCATTTGAGCAGATTGCCACTCGTCACTGATGGGAAGGACAGCAAAAATTATGACCCTCCCTAGAATCATTTACGCTCGCCAAAAAAGCTCTAAAAGGTCCCAACACAATTCTTTAAAACAGTTGTAAGGGGGTGTGGTTGCTATGCTATTGTGGGTTGGGGCTTCCCCTTCCCCCCGAATAGCACCAGTAAAGCTAATGGGAGGAGTATGTGAAGAAGGAGCCTCCCTACCAGACATCTGCTAATACTACTAGGCGACTCAGCTGACAATAATGAGTGGGCACATGCAGCCCAAACCAAGTCGGCAGTGAGAATGGATAGATTAATGATGGGAGCCAAGGGATATCCTGCAGCACTATATGGGAGGGAGCCTCTTTTGAACATTATCCCGCATATCAGAACAGTAGTATCTACATGGCAAGAGGTTACTTAATAGCTGGACTGGAAGGGATAACTCACAACAGTATGCCATAATGGGACAACAAGGAGCTGACAGCCCTGGTAGACCTCTAGGGATTGGACAGGTACAACATAATAGGTATCTCAAAGCTGTGTGACTTATGGAGGGAGGGAAGGAAGGAAAATGGTCCCGTTGGAGAAGCTCCAAGAAACCTACCATCTGTCACAGACAGAAACATACCACTACCTCCTATTCAGACATGCACTACTGTCATATATCACCACAGGGACCAATATCCTCACCAATTCGGGGGTGGGGGGGAACCGGTGCTGCTGGAACCCTTCCACAAGGGAGCTATCTCCTACCTGTACCGGAGTATAGTAAACAATTCTGCAGGGAGTCTAAACTGGCTAAAAGAGACCTGGGAAACTAATCTGGGACCAGTTGAGGCGGGTAAGTGGGAAAAGGCACTAGAAACCCCAAGGGAGTGGTGATACAGACAGGGTTCCGCCTGGTGCAATTCACGTGTTGCATAGGGAGTATTACGGGAGAACGACCCTGCACAAGCTGGGGAGGAAACCAGCCGCAACATGCCTTCTACCACATCATACAGCAGTGCTCTTACACACAATGAAGAACCAGGTAGACATCTCACTGAAATGCATTTTACTCAACTTTATACGTGAAGAAACCACATCTCATCAAAAGCCTTGGATTGCACTGGGTCTACAGCACGGGAATGTGGCGGGGAGGAAACTCCAACATTACATAAATGGAATAGAGACGTGAGAGAAGGGGTTCTAAAATGTGGACTGCAAGTGGATCAAACACCGGGTATTTTGGGCTTGGAGGGGTGGGGCGGGGGGCTTGGAGACGAACTTTAGTTACTTACCTGTAATCTGTGGTTCTCCAGTATTGGTGTCTTTCATAGATTCACATGCCTGAATCATTCCCCGTCATCGGAGTGGGAGTCCCACGGTACATAAAAAACCAAAAAACCTTGGTAATACATAACCAGGAAGTAACGTAGCGCTAGTTACAAAAGCAAAAACTTCCACACTCATGACTATCAGTCATTTTGCATAGTCCAAACTGCAGCCAATCAGGCGACAGCACCCACCAGAATGTTCTTCCCAGAGGCTCAGGCTCTTAGATTTTCTCGCACAGGAGTGAAGCTAAATATCATAGCCAAAGAACCTCTGCGGGGAGGTGGCCGGGTTGCATGTGAATCTATGAAAGACACCAATACTGGAGAACCACAGATTACAGGTAAGTAACTATTGTTCTTCTCCAGTATTGGGGTGTCTTTCATAGATTCACATTCCTGAATCAGAGTAGATAGCAGTACAAACCATAATGCTATTTAGACGCTCTTTGTATCATAGAATATATGTAAACATGTATCTCAAAGAAGCAGGAGCAGAATCTTAAACGTATATAAATACAATAGTGCTTACAAATGCATACTGGGCAAAAAAGAATACCATGTAAGAATAAGCGTCTAAAAGAGCATAGTGGAGGAGGGAGAACAGAGGCTCACCTTATTTGAAAAGATTGCGGAGAACTGCTCGTCCCACTGACGTATCTGCCTTGCAGTGTCCAAACAGTAATGTTTGGTAAACGTGTGCCTGCTGGACCAGGTTGCCGCTCTGCAGATATGATGAAGAGGCACACCAGCAAAGAGAGTGGTGGAAGAGGAGACCGCCCTTGTAGAATGCGCTCTTGGCATGGAGCGTAGAGGCCTTCCAGCCTGTGACGGAGACTAATCGTCGAGGACATACAACGGGCTATAGTCTGTTTGGATACAGCGTAACCTTGAAGTAGCCTTACATATGCTACGAATAGCTGATCTGTTTTCCGAATTGTTGTTGAACTTGAGACATCTCCTGATGTCAAGGGAATGCAAAGCTCTTTCTGCCGCTGTTTGAGGATTTGGAAAAAATGTCTTTAGAATTACTGGTTCATTATGGTGAAAGTCTGAAGAAACCTTAGGAATGAAGCTTGGATTGGTACGAAGTACCACTGAATTTGACATGAATTGTAGAAAAGGAGACTTAATCGGGAATGCCTGAATGTCGCTGACTCTTCTTGCGGACGTCAGCGCCAAAAGTAGAGAAACCTTCCACGAAAGGAACTTAAGATCCACTTTATGAATAGGTTCGAAGGGGTGACGCATGAGCTGAGCGAGCACCCCATTCAAATGCCAGGATGGAGGCGGATGCCGAATAGGAGGAAACATTCGAAAGAGTCCTTTAAAAAAATTGCTGAATAACTCTAGCAGAATAAAGAGAGTTAGAGCCATCCTGATGGAACCTCGATATGGCTGATAAGAATACCTTCAACGTGGAATGAGCTAAACCCGATCTAGCCAAATGAAGAAAGAACGGTAAGATCTGTTCTGGCTTGGCATCAATTGGATGTAAATTGGCCGAGTGACACCAGGCACAGAATCTCTTCCATTTGAGTTTGTATGTCTTAACCGTGGCAGGTGCTCTATCATTGGCTAAAACTTCTTGGCAATCCGCAGGGATATCCAAGTGTGCGAACTCGAGGTGTTGAGGAGCCAAGCTGCTAATCTCAAGGAGGCTGGGTCCGGGTGACAAATTTGACCCCCCTGAATGGTCAGAAGGTTCGGTATTGGTGGAAACTGAACGGGATCGCACTCCGAAAGGAGGAGAAGTTTGGTGAACCAGTATTGGCGAGCCCATCTGGGAGCAATGAGGATGAGGCAACACGGCTACCTCTTCATTTTGCAGATGACTCTGGGAACCAACGGAATCGGAGGTAAGGCGTATGCATATATCTGAGGCCAGTTCATCGAAAGCGCATCCCCGCATGAGTCCTTGTGGGGAAGCCAGCTTGCTAAGTGTGGGCATTTGCAGTTCTGAATTGTTGCAAACAGGTCCAGATCGGGGTGACCCCACTCCCGAAAGACTCGGTCCAGCGCCAGTTGATGGATCTCCCATTCGTGAATGAATATTGCAGATCTGCAGAGCGAATCCGCTAGTACATTGGAAATCCCTGGAACATGGACAGCTGAAAGATTGATCGTGTGATCCAGAGCCCAATCCCAAATCTCTTGGGCTTGCTGGGAGAGAAAGGCCGATTTTGTGCTGCCTTGTTTAAGTAATGCATACTTGTTGTATTGTCCGTCCGAATTAGCACTGAGGACCCTTGAATGACTGTCCGAAAGGATTTCAAGGCCACGAATATGGCTCTTAGCTCCAGGAGGTTGATGTGCCACTTCTTTTGTTGCACAGTCCACTTTCCGTTGACAATCATTCCCTGAAGGTGTGCACCCCATCCTTCGAGGAAAGTATCCGTGGTGATGGTAAAATTTGGTACTTCCGCCAGGAATGCACATCCCTCTTGCAAATTTTTCATCTGAGTCCACTAGTGAAAAACTTCTCTAATGCAAGGAGTTATGTGGATAATGTCGTTGAATGACCCCGAAACTTGCAACCATTGGAGGTTGAGTGCCTCCTGTAAAGGTCTCATTCTGAGACGACAGTTGGGTATTAGAGGGATGCAGGATGAGATCATTCCCTAGGAAAGATTTGAACATACAAACTGAAACGTACTCTTTTTGTTGCAATAGGCGAGCCATCTTGCAGATCTTGTGTTGCCTTTCTTTTGAGACGAAAGCCTGAGTAAGATGGGTAACCAGTGTGGCTCCCGAGAATGACTTTCTTTGAGATGGAATGAGATGGGATTTTTCGAAGTTGATGGAAAGACCCAGAGACTGGAATAGAGACAGGCACTTTTGAACAAGTGCGCTTGCTGTTGTAAAAGAACTGGCCTTGATAAGGCAATTGTCCAAGTATGGGAAGATTTGAATGCCCTCTAAGCGGAGATGTGCTGCCACCGGAGCTATAACTTTCGTGAAAACACGGGACACTGAACGAAGTCCAAACGGGAGAACTTTGAACTGAAAATCCCTGGCAGCTGAATCGTAAGAATTTTCTGTGTCTGGGGAAGATCGGCACATGAAAATAAGTGTCTTGAAGGTCGAGGGTGGCCATGTGATCCCCCATTGAAAGAAGCTGGAGTATTTCTTGAAGTGTTAACATTCGGATGGTCAACTTCTTAAAGTATTTGTTGAGGGTGCGCAGGTCCAGGATGGGACGCCGTTTCCCTGATTTTTTCCTTATGAGGAGAAATCTTGAGTAAAAACCTGTTCCCTTTTGCAAGTAAGGAACTTTTTCGATCACTCCTTTCTGTATCATTGATTGTATTTGGGTGAACAACTCCTTGATATGAGCTGGAGGCGGGCCCTTGGGAGGAGAATTTGGGGGAATTTTGACGAATTCTAACTTCTGTCCTCTGGCCACTATATCCAGGACCCACTTGTCTGTAGTAATTGCGGACCAGTTTGAGAAGAATCAGGATATTTTCCCTCCAACTTTTGACTGGGGGGAGGGTAGAGATGGTCGCAGGTGGCAAGTCTCACTGTTTTTTATTGGAATCTCTTCCACAGTAGGAGCACTTCCTTCTGGACTGCGTGTTCAAATTACCCCGCTGTCCGTAACACTGTTGTTTGTAGGGCTGGTATCTCTGGTTGGATTGAGAGGTTTGATATGACTTCTGCTGATTGTAATTTCCTCTGTTGGAAAAGGATCCACGCCCTTTAGCCCCTCAAAAGGACGACTTGCGAAACTGCAGGCTAACCAAAGATCTCGCCGTTTCAGTGTCCTTCTTGATTAGCCTGCAGGGCCTCGTCAACATGCTGGCCAAAACGAAACTCGCCATCAAAAAGGCATGTCAATTATTTTGGTATGGACCTCCTGGCAAAACGATGTGGACTTTAGCCATCCCGGTCTCCTTAACACAGCCGCACCCGCTAGCTGTCTGAAACCTGTAGACGCCACGTCTACTGCTGCGTCAATCATCTCTGCTGAAGCAAGTTCACCCTCTTGCAATATTTGCTTTGCCTCAGTTTTTGCAGGTTCTGGTAACATCTCAACATAGGGGGAGATGTCGGACCACATTTGCCTGTCGTATCTCCCTAATATCGCTAGGGAGTTTGCGGCTCTTACAGTGGTTGCTTCATCGTGGAGACCTTCTTCCCGATGGAATCCAAACGCCTGCCATCTCTATCAGGTGGAGCCGAAATAGGTGAAGAGGGGTTCCTGGCCCTTCTTTGAGCCGCTTGAGTGACGACCGAATCAGCCTTGGGTTGCCCTATTAGGCATGCAGGAGAGTTGTCCGGTGCCTTGTACTTTTTGTCTAACCGGGGCAATACAGCCGGAAGGGAATTGGGTGTCGCCATCATTTTTAAACCTTCCTTCCATATGAAGTCAATGATGGGAAAAGTTTTGACTTGCCTTCGCGGCTGATCTTTAAAATCATAAAGAAAGCACTCATCTTTCTTTGTTTCCATCGGGATTAAGAATCTTTTAGTAGCCCTTTCCATCAGGAGATTTAAGCCTCCGATGTCTACTGGAGGCGAATTAGCCGCAGCTGAAAGTGACGGTGTCTGAATTTGGTATTCATCCCACTCCGGCAGACTAGATTTGTCATCCACCTCTCCTTCCTCTCTATCCTCATCTGTGGTGTTCGCTTCTTGAGAATGATGAGATGGTGCTGGAGAAGGTGGTCTTGGAGATTTCAAAGCGGATGTAGAGGCCTGAGGCATCGAAGTAGATGGTAGAGACGCCGCCGACTCAGATTGAGGGAAACGCTGATAGTAATCGTCTAACATGTACTGTATATTATTAAGAAGAGCCAAAGGCATTTGTGCTGAGGGCACCGTGGTAGGAGCTTGACATACAGATTCAGAGAACTGTTCCTCGTCTGGATCTTCCTCTTGATATTTAATAAGCAATTCAGATGGACTTGTAGCAGTGCGGAACCTGTCGTCTACATAAGATTGCTCCTCATCATCATCTGAATCTAGCAATTGGCCAGGCAATTTAAGCGGTGATAAGTGCTTTTAATGACGTGACATGTCTCTCAAGCAGAGAAGGTGACATAATCGGATGGGCAAAAGAGGCTGTAGAGGGTATGGAAGACCATACTTGAAGTTCAGTACATGTCGATTAAAGTGGTGTCGACTGTGTCGTCGAAGAAGATGGTGTCGACGAGACAGTCAATTTAAGTGATGGTGTAATCTTCGTTGATGTTTTTTACAACGAGGCCTCCTTCGTCGACGTGGCATTTTTCGTCGACGATGAAGCGGTCGACGATGAGGCAGCCTTCGTCGACGGTGGGATCTTCAACGTCGAGCCAGTCTTAGTCGACGGAGCACTCGTCAACGGGGTAGTCTTCGTCGATGGTGGGGTCATCGACGTCGGGCCAGTCTTCCGTCGACGGGTGCTTTGTCGATGGAATCTTACCTCCTTTCGTAGTCGTCGGCGCTCCGGAAGGCATAATCTTCGTTGACGAAATAGGTCTTACCACAACAGAGACCTGCGTCGACGGTGAAGAGGCTGACAACATTATCATCTTTGGCTTAGGTGGTGAGAAGGTGACTGTTGACGTTGAAGTGGCGTCGGTCGACGATGATAATCGACGACGATGGAACCGACGACGACTTCATCGACGACGTAGACCTCTTCTTCTGAGGAAAAACCTTCTCAGGTAGCCTCTTAGATGTCAAAGACTTTCCAGTCCTTTTAGGGGACAAGACAGATGACGATTCAGAAGGTGGAGAAGCCTTTTTTGCAGAAGGCAAGCTAGAGCCCTTGGAGGTCGGAGCTTTCCTGAGCACCTTAGCCCCAGTGGAAGATAGATCTTCCTCAGCCATCCTCTTTCTTGAGGATACAGATTACCCTGAAGCCACACTTTCCACTTCAGAGAGGGGATTGTTCTGGTCTTTAATCTTCTGTAGCCACAGAAGAAGGCATCCTTCCCGGTCTCTGAGGGACTTCTGAGGGAAGGTCCTGCAGATTTTACAATCTCTCACCTCATGATCAGGATAAAGGCAGTAGATGCACTTTTTGTGGGGATCTTCTTTAAAAAGTCAGAGCTTCACACAGGATTCACAAGGCCTGAAGAGAGATTTTTTAGTAGAAGACATCTTGGATGAAGAAATCCAGTCAGAAAAAGTGAAGTACTGAGCAGAGCTCAGGGAGACTCCCTTCACACGACATGCGGTGGAAAATCCGATAGCCTGAGCGTCTTGGGAGAACATTCTGGTGGGTCCTGTTGCCTGATTGGCTGCAGTTTGGACTATACAAAATTACTATGATAGTCAAGAGTGTGAAAGATTTTGCTCTTGAACTAGGGCTACTTTACTTCCTGGTTCGGTATTACCAAGGTTTTTTGGTTATTATGTGCATATTATTGTTTTTTTATGTACCGTGGGACTCCCACTCCGACAACGGGGAATGATTCAGGCATGTGAATCTATGAAAGACACCCCAATACTGGAGAAGATGTGCTTCACCATTTTTGAGTCGCTGACTAACTTTATAATGCGGTGCTACTTTTAAGTATCTAAAAAACGAATAAAAAAAACAAGTTTAAAAATAGATAATGCAGAACACTGTTCATTTGTTGTAGTTTACAATCCTTAACCCTTCCTTTGGTTCGCTAAAAGCCAAATATGTACGCAGAACAAAAGACACAAAATCCCTTGCAGCAAGATGAAGATTGGAAGCAAATGAACATGCGCTCAATAGAGACAATTTTCAGATGCTGCAGGGATAAAACAGAAACACACTTGAGAGCGACAAGTGTGAGATATGACACAGACATAAGAAAAAGAAAAGCATGTATAATTTTCAACGGCAATCTTCAATCGTTAGAGGTTTCCTTTAAGCAGCAAAGCAAGGGTGAACACGTCAAAAAAAATGCATTGTACAAAAAGTAGAGCATCTGTAATTAATTACCACATAATGACCTTAACCAACAGGAATGGCATTGATAAAAACAAATTACCAGCTTACTCGTCACATTGTTATGAAAGTGCCAATGGGAGGAATAGTGGGGGGCGTAGAGAGGAGGAGGCAGCTGCAGCCCAGGAGAGGGAGAGAAGAGCAGCTGTTCCAAATAAAAACAAGCTGCAAGAGAAGGGGGTGTTGGTGTGGGAACGGCACAGGTTATTAAGTGAACTGAGAGCAGCAGCGAGGAAAGAGCGGAAAAACAATGTGGCACTAAAGAAAAATACATGGCCCATACTGAAAGGATTCATGTAGCAGGGGCAGTCTCCAGGGTGGAACAAAACAGCCCAAAGGCGGGACAATTGTATGCTAATAACCAACTAAGGAATTTGTAAAGGCAGAAAAAAGAACCAATGGAAAGAGGAGGGCGTGTTTAAAGCCCATAGACAAAATACCACATGTCTCAAGGATAGTGCATGCGGTACCTAGGAGAGCCCTAAAAACATTAAGCATGATGGGTACTGGCATTCAAATGGTTGGCACTACCTTGTACATATATATGGCCCAAGTAACTGAAACTGGAACTTGCCAGTCAAGAACATCGGGAAGTTATGGTTTCACATGTTTATGGGTTAAATTTATAATGTACGTTCCAAAATAGATATCACAAATACTAGGAAAGTGATAGACAAGAAACGCTCATCAAATGTTTGCAAACCTTCATTGCTTTCTAGATTTTTGTACAAGAGTATTCAACCAATAGAGTATATTCCCCAAAGCAAGTGGATATCTCTCAGATTTTAAAAAGGAACTAAACACAAACATAAGTCGCAATAGCTCTAATTTCCAAGTGACACTGATCCATCGTTACTTAAAGGGAAAGTGTGTTTTAATCACAGACTGCTCCAGGAAGCTGCTACACTGCATTGCCTATCAATCAATTTAGAGTTTAAGCATGTGTCTCCTTTATATGGGCCTTTAAAATTATAACAGAAAAAAGCATAATTGAAAATCCTGATTGCGATTAAAAGAAAATGCAAAAATTATTTCACGCATTGACTTTGTATGCAATAACAATAGCATTTTTATTTCTTATGTTTACAAACTATATGAAAAACTGACCTTCAAAAGCTCCTCTGATGTAGGCCGGTCCTGAGGAATTTTCTGAAGGCAAGAATCTACAAAGTTTCGAAAATAGTCCGACCTATCACAAGTAAAAATCAAGATCCAAGTCTAAGCAAAAGCTCAAAGTTCAGCAACAACAAAGAATTCTTGAACAAAGAACAGTAAATATTTTACCAACAGTCAAAACTACCTGAAATAGCATGTATTTGATAAAAACGACTCACTCTATTGTAGCGGTCTGATGAATGAAAGCATTTGTCAGACTAAGTATTTTTACAGAAGGGGTGCATGCAATTCATTATTAAACCTGGAGTTAACAAGTAATCTAGTGAGTTTAGACTTTTATTAGGAAACAAAAGGGGTTTAGGGATGTGAGAGGGAACAACTAATACATCTTATTGGGGCAGTCAGCAGAATTACCTTGAAAGCAGATTATGGATGCTGAATTATAATTAAAGTCTCAATCGAATGGATCATGGAAAGACTTTAAAATAATCACATTAAATGAAAGGATTAAGTCAAAGTAATCATTTCAACACATTGGGGAATAACTATAAACGAGACCATGCAGCTCCAACAAAGCAGCATGACATGCACAGATGAGAGGAAGGAACAGAGGCTGGCAAATCACATAGTAAAACAAATGCAACAAAAGCAAAAAAATCACACAGAAAATCAAAACACCCTAGATACTGACATCTGCCAGACTTAGAGGTTCCGAGCTTAAAGTCCAGCAGGTTTAGGCTTTTGTGCCATTGATGTGCCTACATGCAATAGCAGTAAACACTTACGTAGGCTATATAGCAGTATTCTCCCAAAGCGGTGGCTAACCAGTAGATGTAGATGTCTGGAAAAGTGTTTGTAGCACTACCTGCCATACATTGGCTTGCTGGCGTGCTTGTACATCCACACAATAGTGTTTGGTAAATGTGTGTGGTGTAGACCATGTTGGTGCTTTACAAATGTCAGCTATAGAAATTAACTCTAGGGGGTGTAGATAAATGCCAGATTTAGAAATAGGATTGCCTTTGTGAGGTGGTGTGAATTAAACAAACAGTTGCTTTGGTTTACAAAAATCTTTTGTTCTTTCGATATAATACAATAAAGATCTTCTGACGTCAAGTGTGTGAAGAGCCCGTTCCGCTACCGAATTAGGTTGAAGAAAGAACACAGGTAACTCAACTGACTGGTTAATATGGAGAGGAGAAACCACTTTGTGAAGAAATCTGGGATTGGCACGAAGAACAACCCTATCTCCATGAAGCTGAAAGGAGGGTTCTTCTAAAGTTAATGCCTGTAGCTCACCAACTCTCCTTAATGAAGTAATTGCAATGAGGAATGCAACATTCCATGAGAGAAACTGTAAAGGACACTTGTGTAGTGCTTCGAAAGGTGGACCCATAAGTCTTGTAAGTACGACATTAAGATTCCACACTGGTGCCGGTGGAATGCTTGGTGGAATAACTCTCTTTAGGCTCTCCATAAAGGCTTTGATGACAGGAACTTTGAACAAAGACACATGCTTTCTGTTTTGCAAATATGCAGCTCCTGCTGCAAGATGCAACCGAATAGATGTGTAAGCTAGCCCACATTGCTGTAGGTTTAAAAGGTAACAGACAATGTATTAAATAGAAGCATATAGAGCTAGAATTCTGTTGTTATTGTAGTAAACAACAAATCGTTTCCATTTTGCTGCATAGCAAGCTCTGGTAGTAGGTTTTCTTGCTTCATTTGGAATAGTCCTACAGTCTAATGGCAATTTAAATATCCAAACTCTGACCTCAGGAGCAAAATCATTAGGTTGAGCTGCTTGGGATTTGGATGCTTGATTTCTCTATGGTTCTGAGTGAGTACACTGGAGGTGAGCTGTGGCTTTTGATGTGGAACTACTGAGAGCTCCAACAGGGTGATGTATCATGGTTGACGGGCCCATGTGGTAGCTACCAAAATCAGTATGAGTGAGGTTTGTCTGAGTTTCCAAACCACAAACGGAAGGAGTGGAAGTGGCGGCAAAGAGTAGGCAAATATGTCTGACCAATTCATCCATAAAGCATTGCCTTTGGATAGATGGTGTGGGAGGTGCTCTGCCAGAAGGTGAATCTTGTGATGGATTGCCCATTTCCAAATTGTCTGACACATGCATGACAGTTGAATAGAATGTGTCCCCTTTTGTTTTTGCA
This sequence comes from Lissotriton helveticus, assembly GCF_964261635.1. Lineage (NCBI taxonomy): Eukaryota > Metazoa > Chordata > Amphibia > Caudata > Salamandridae > Lissotriton > Lissotriton helveticus. The sequence continues at coordinate 358,701,577 of NC_136061.1, forward strand.
CATAGTACATGGCTGTCATGTTGTTTGTGCGGACTAGGACAACTTTGCATGTGAGATGAGACTGAAAAGCTTTCAGCGCTAGAAATACTGCTTAAAGCTCTAGATCTATAATGTGGAGACGTGCACCCGGCCCGTGTGTGATGGGTCGGCTGTTAGCACGACTTGTGGAACAGGGTTGATGAAAAACTGCCCTTTTGATATATTTTGTGGGTTCCACCACAGCAGAGATCGATGGGTGCGCTTGTCCACCAACACTAGATCTGTTAATTAACCGTATGACGGATTCCACTGACGTGCTAAGCATTCTTGTAATGGACATGTGTGGTATGCATGAGGTACTATTGCAATGCATGATGCCATCATTCCCAGTAGTCGCATGAAAGTCCTGGCTGGCAAGGTTTGGTTGGTTTGAAACTGCAGCAATAGAGTTTGGTTATTGGAAATTCTGGCTGCATTGGCGGAGGCTTGAGCTGCGTGAGTGTTAAGAGGGGCTCCTAGACAAGATTGTATCTGTGAAGACTGTAGATGAGATTTTTGAAAGTTGACCGTGAAACCCAATTGGTAAGGTAGGTGTAGAGCGGTATGAGTTTTTTCTAAATACTTTTGGTGTGTGCTGGCTTTGAACCAGTCGTCTAGGTACGGAAAAACATGAATTTGTTGTCTTCTGAGTTGAGCTGCTACCAATGCTAGGCATTTTGTAAACACCCTGGGAGCTGTAGTTACTCCGAATGGAAGTACTTTGAACTGATAGTGTTTGCCTGCTATCACAAATCTGAGATATTTGCAATGAGCTGGATGAATGGGAATGTGAAAATATGAATCTTTTAAGTCCAGTGTGGACATAAAATTGCCTTGCTGTAGAAGAGGAAGAACCTGCTGTAGCTTTACCAAATGGAAATGTTCTGACAGTATGTACTGGTTTAACTCTCTGAGATCCAAAATTAGAAAATAAAGAGAGAAAACCCTTGAACCTTGGTACTGAAACGGAACTGGTTCTATGGCTCCCTTTTGTAAGAAAGATTGCACCTCTTGTTTGAGTAACTGTAAATGGACTGACAACAGTTTGTGAACGCAAGGTGAATGTTCAGTGGATTGGAGGTGAGCTCCAAGCAATAACCATGTTGGATAGGGTCAAGCACCCATTTGTCGGTTGTTATAGATTGCCAAATGGGGAGAAACTATTGAAATCTTCCCCGACAGGTGTTAAGTGATCGAGGAAATGTTGGCAAGTCACTGTTTATTAGGTGAAGGGGTGTTACAAGATGTGGCACCTTTACCCCTACCTTTGGAATGGTTTCCTCTACATCATCCTCTATAGAAACCTCTAGAGGGAAAGGATTGATTGTTGCCTTTGTAAGAGAAAGTATTTGGGTCTGAGGATGTTGTTTTGGACCCTGTTGTGTAAAATGAGCAGTAAAAGAAGCCTCTATTGGATGGGAACTGGAGCGCCAGCATGGATTTTGCCACTTCAGTGTCCTTTTTCATCTTTTCTAAGGATTGGTCGACTAGAGGACCAAACAGACTGTTGAACTTCAGGCTTAAATTCCAAGATCCTAAGCCAAGCATGCCTTTTAAGGAGAATGCTAGTATTGATCTCTCTAGCTGCGGTGTCAGCTGCATTTAAGCAAACCTGATTGAGGAGATAGAGATGAGTTTTCCTTCTTCAACTAGCTGCTGTGCCTTAGTTTTGTGTTCGTCTGGGAGATATTGGAGCAGTTTCTCCATCTAATCCCAGTGTGCCCTGTCATACCTAGCTAGTAGGCCCTGTGTGTTTGCGATGCGCCAGTGGTTAGTGGCTTGAACAGCTACTGATTTTCCAGATTTTCCAGAGGCATACAAGTTTGGATTCTTTATCTGGGGAGGTGCATCCCTAGAGGACTGCGAGTTAGCTCTTTTGCGAGCATTGACCACTACTAGGGATTCAAGAAGTAATTGTCCCTTGATAAACACAGGATCTGATGGTGAGGGTTTATATTTTTTATCTACTCTTGAAGTTAAAATACGTGCTCAAACAGGGTTTTAAAGATATCAGCTGCATGCCTCATCATGCCTTCAAGCATAGGGAGTGTTTGACTTGACCTGTGCGTGGACTCAGGTGTTTCAAATAAAAAGTCCTTTTCTAATGTCTCTGTATTTAAGGGTACCCCATGATAGTCTGCTGCTCTAGCAATGAGCGGTAGATAAGCCATATTGTCATCTGGTGGCGATGGCTTTGCAGGACAAAGGTCTGGCTCATTGTCTACTGGAAGTTTAATGGTGTAATCATTCCATGGGTTTGCAGGCAAATGGGTATCATCATCACCATGATCCAAATCTGTATCTGTATGTGGAGACCCCTCAGGTGTTATGTGTAAGGGATTTTCAATTATTAACTGTGGAGAAGATGGTGGAGGCAGAGAGGGTTGTGGGGCTGGATAAACAGGAATGGTAGCCGTGTCCTCCTTCTTTAGGGAAATCTTATTAGCAGTGTCCCTGCTGGAAGCTTATGTTTTGCTGGTTCTTTATCCAAAAGATGTTCAGTATCAGGATTAATATTTAAAAAAAATCTGTTTGGGATCCAATTTGGATCTTAAGAACGTCTAAAATTGGTTCTGTTGGCTCAGGAACACTATCCTTCGATTTCGGCATCAAATTAGACTTGTCTTTTGTAGTGGAATGTTTCGGCTCCGAATCGTGTTTGTGTTACGAAGCGGAGGGTTTCGGCTCCGAACCACGTTTGTGTTTCGAAGCGGAGGGTTTCGGCTCCGAACAAGATTTGTCCTCTGAGCCTGATGATTTTGGGTTTCGAAAGTAATTTCGGTCGACTCAGTCCCGAGCCAGAAGGCTTGACTGTTTGTTTTGGAGCCAAGCCGAGAAGCAGGGCGTCTGAAACAGTGTCTCTGTGTCGACCTTGGCCAGAAGGCAGAGGTGGTGCCGTACCCTTATGTGTTTTGGAAGAGGATTTAGGGGCAAGGGGCTTTCGGTACTCATGGCTCCCTGTCCCGGAGGCACTTCTTAAGACCCAAGATCGATGTTGAGCTCGCAATTGGACTCTAGAATGGAGAGGGCCTCTTCTTCTTCTGTAGCAGACACTTCGATCTCTTCTTGGTCTGATTTTTCCCCAAAGATATCTGGAGTGTGTTGGATGCTTTGGCGTCGCATCTCTCTTCGTCAAACCCGATGATCGCGTAGAGGCTTCCTAGAACGAAACGATTTACAAGCGGCGCAGTCTTCCTCCTTGTGCTACGGAGAGAGGCACAAATTACAAACTTGATGTAGGTCGGTTCGAGGGTACTGGACGTGGAACCGAAGACAAAATTGGAATAGAGTCCATTCCATAGGCACAAAGCTGGACTGACGCGACTAGGCCTGTTGGCCTCCCACGAGGTTTTTGATCAAAAATTGAGAATCTATTGAACGATTCGATATGCGGAGAACAGGGAAACGCGTACGGAAACAATACCGTCGAGGGTAGAGTTGATTGCACACACCGAGGGGAACCTGAAAAACGGTTTTCATACCAGAGCGCAGTAATACAGGTTTGAACTCGATGGCGGAAAAAAACAATCTAATAATGGAGTTGATGCCCAAGCACTATCACCGAAAGGAGGAGTCACATTACCTTGTGACAGGAAAGACTTCTTCGAAGAAAAAGAACTTGCAAACATCCGGACCCAACACTAGTTAGCAGGAGCATGCAAAGCATGCACATCTACAGCACATGTGCCTCGAACAGTCTGTGAGAAGTTGGCCTGATATATAGTGCTCACTATTCTAGTGATCACTTTGTATCATACCAAACAACCCTTATTGATGATTGGTTGTAAGTCAACCTTTCAGACCAGCTATCCTAGTAGCATGGACACGAGCAGTCTTCAGGCTAAACTCTAGAGGGCGTGTTAAGCCAGCTGTTTTACCATCACATATACCCCTTGAACACCAAGTGAAAGGACACCACACAAGTTGTTATAAAAATATAGGATATTTATTAATAACAAGTCTACCCTGAACTCTTTATGAGTCAGGGAGCTAAGCACAATACAAAACTCTTACGAAAATACTTTAAGTAGTACAATTTACACAGATGCCCGAGGGGCACGAAAAACCATACACTACAAAAGTGGAATGCGAAATACTAGCAGGTAAGTAACAAGTTCCAGAGGCTTCAGGATCGCTAGGACTACACTACTGAACCCTAAGGTTAGGAGCAGGAAGCCTAGGGAGATCGGGTGCAGAGTGTGCACTCTCACGCGGGATGCGGGACAAAGTCTATGGATGCTAGATTTCGTAAAGTTAGTGTTATCGGACGAATCCGACTAGTTAGGCTGAAAACGAAAAAGGATCTGGACACTTAGATAGTGAACCTACGTTGGAGCACCGAAATGCTCGAGTTACCTAGCCCAGGGGCTGCGGCTGCATAGGGTTCAAAAGACGTCGGGAATCCTCGTTACAGTCTATGGAGCCTGAAAGAAGAAGTTGCTGGCAGGCGACCAGTGATGAAGTTCGATGGGATCCAAGCCTGGATCGGAATTGAAGATGACCTGAAAGCAGAGGGGACTCAGTTCTTGATCACTAGCCAGTGATCAGATGGGCACGAGGATGGCACCGGATGAAGTCACCTCGACCAGGTGAGTGGGCGACGCTGGGCTCTGCAGTCTCTCGGACCAGGAGGCGTTGTCGGCGACCAGGATGGAGGGGCGAGCTGTCCCACGAGGGTGTCTGCTGTCGGCGCTGCTGAAACCAGGATTGGAGCAACAAGCCTTGGCAAAGGCAAGCCCACGCGGTGGACTCAAGATGGCGTCTGGAGTGGACCAGGAGGGTCCGGGGTGCTCCTCTGTTGGAGGGGAGCCAGGGCCAGTCTGGAGCAACCAGACCAGCGATGAAAGTGTCGTGGTTCGTCGTCAGGAGGGCTACAAGCCAGCAGGCAAGTGGCCGGACAACGCGGTGAGCAGCAAAGAGCAGAAGGGCCCCACGCAGATCTCGTGGATGCTGGGGGGCTGGACTTCGGTGCTGGAGCTGCTCAGGGTTAGGGCTTCTCAAACCCCAATGCACTTACTCGAGGGTCTCTCGGGGGTCGTGCTGGTGAAGCGTCGTGCAGGTCTTAAAGATGGCCGGTCCCACGGGTCTCGTCACACCCATGAATCTCAGCTGGGCTGGATGATGTAGGTAGAGGTCAGAGATGGCAGGGAATCCGGGTCTCGTCGAGCTGGGCAGTCTTGATCCGGAGGATGGACTTACAGCAAACCACAAGAGCTTCGATGGTGCCTGCTGGTGCAGGGTGGCTACTCCTTAGCCACAAGGGAGAGTCTTCAGAAGAGTCAAGAGTTCCTTTCGTGGAAAGTAGTTTCAAGATTCAAGATTATCTCATTTGGGAAGGGGGCCTGCTCCTACCTTTATTCTAAGAAAAGGGGCTGGCCCGCGACTAAGTCCTGCCCTATGGGTGGGACTAGGAGGGGGGTGGTTACACCCCTCTCCTTTGTCCGGTCTCTCCCCAGCTCAGGGGCTGGTGTGCCCCAGGAACTGGTTTGAGCCGGCATATGCACAGTGAGTACCGGGGTGCCACTTGCAGTCACCTTCCTTTCAGCCCTGCCTACCTGGGATACACAAAATCCTGTCTGGGATGGTGCTGGCACCGCCCCTGACAGGAAACCCTTTGTCCATGCCTCCGTTGCTGGAAGGACTCCCAGCAGCAGGAGGGCAGACTTGTGTCTCGGTGGCAGCATCCATTTTGTGGAGCTGAGGCTATGTCTGACTTTAACCGGGGTTCACAGTTACCTACATGTCGTGCCCCTCTAGAAGGGTGGAATGCTAACCCCGTCGCCAGAATTGGCGAGGGGTTAGTATTCCTATTCGTATGACACCTTACTCGACATGTTTTGATAATGCTATACCAAAGTTAGCATTTAACCGCGAGGATTATAATGCACTTAAGAGTATATGGTATAGTGTTATCATGGAACAGCTATTTGGACTTGGTTCCTCAAGCTGCAAACGGGCTCAGCTCATGCCAGAGCACCATCTCACATAACTCCAAGCACTCTGCCTTCAGGATTGATAAGGCCTGCCATAGGAGTGACTGATAGGAATATATGTGTCCATTTTAGGGTCAGATATAGGTATACTATATCTAAAGCAAAGGGTGATTACACCACCTTGCCCCAGCTGTCTTGCAGCCAGTTGTGTCAGTTTTGGATGGCCAGCCAGGGGTGGCATAATACATGCTTCAGCCCCTGGTAGGCCCTGGGTACACCTATGCCCTGGATACCTAAGGTATACTATACAGGGACTGATAAGGTGACTCAGTATCCAATTAGATATGTACCTAGGGTACATGGAGTCCATTTTAACAGAGAGAGCAGGAAGCCTGGGGTCCTGGATAGCAAGATCCCAGGCCAACTAAGTCAGAAACCAGCAAAACTCTAGGCAAAAAGTTGGGGGCAACCATAGTCCGGTATCCACCTTCCTACACAGTCCAATCTCTATTTGACCGGTATTTTATCTATTGTACCCTTATCAGTCGGGGGAATATAGCTTATATAACATCAGTGTCTAAGAGCTCTTCAGCAACAAGACATATAAGTCTAGTGAACTTTTACTTTCTCCCCCCTCCTCCTCATTCAAAAAATGGCAGTTACAATCCTTAACTATTTTTGTGGCTGACCGGGTTTTGTGCAAGGGCATTCCTCAGACCTTGAGACATTTCTTTAATTACCTCTCTGTGCTACAAACACAAAGTCAGAATGTAAAGTTTTAATGTGAGTTTTAAAATGACATAAAAGCAAGCAAACTGTTGAGAAGGCATGATAGGCTCAGAAAAAATGTGTAGCTGTTCAATTTGGAGAGATTGGCTGAGTTACAAATGAAAATATGGCCACCTTTTGCCCTCAAATTATTTTCTGACAAAGAAAGTCATGCAGGTAACCTACATAAAAAGAGTGGACTAAATATCACAATCACAGACTTAGATCTCTCCCCGACATACACCATCAGCACCCCCTCCAGGCCCACCAACACCATGACACCCATTCATACTAACTCCTCGATCACAGACTTAGATCTCACCCCGACATACACCAGCCGCACTCCCTCCCGTCCCACCAACACCCTGACCTCCATTCATACCACTCACACTCCTCTCTCCCCTGACACCACAACTCCCAACTACTACGCCCCTAGCATACCTCAGCCCCAAATGGACATGCACCTCTCCTCTACCATCAGCACCTTAGACATACACCGACCTACGGTAGATACCTCACACCCCTCAAACACAGACATAGATCTGTCACCCATATACACCAACCGTACCCCCTCCCCCCTGTCACCAGCCCACATTCCCATTCTTTTCACCCATGACAACACAGCTTCCACCCACAATCTGCCCAACCGAGTTCAGCACCAGACCGACACGCACACAGACAATCCCCACCCTTTATCCCCCCAACTCGAAGCCCCCACTTCCACACATTAACTAATCACTCTGAGCACGCCACTATCAATTCAACTCCGCCTCCGCAAAAAAGAACCACATACAATGACACTCCCCCCCGATTCTCACCCCCATTACCCTACATGCGCCCCATCACAACTAACTTACGCCCATCCTCCACTATGCACTCTCCACCTACCACCAATACCCTCCTCCATTCTATGTCATCCTCCCCCAACCCTCCAATACCCATCACCAACACAAATCCCACACCAGACCACGTTATGGCCTCCCTCCTCCAGCTCAAAGAAGACATTCACATCATCAAACAACTACTTCGCTCGCATTCCAGTCACTCCTCACCCACCACCCTCCTCAAGCTCAAACAAGACATTCACATCATCAAACAATTACTCTGCACACATCCCGGACACCCCTCACCCGCCTTCACCAGCACCACCCTTCCTAACAGGACCTTCACTCGGGTAGCTGACTCTCGCACTCAACGCCCCCCGCACTGGATCTCCATCCCTGTTCGCAATCGGGAAAACCGCCCCCATCGTACCCGCAACACACTATCGGACCTCGACACAGTGACCCTCCTCCGCTCCTACGACCCAGCTCCCCTTAACGACATACCCTCTACCCTCCGCGCCATTCCAACGATTCATCCAAATCCCCTTAGACCCCCCACGCAAAACAGAATCTCTATCCTTAGTAACCTGAGAAAAGTCCCCCTCTCTCTAGAACCCCCTTCCACCCTCGACACACCCAGTCTCAAATGCACCCTCCTCAACTGCAGATCGGCCTCTAGGCACTCCTCTGCAATCGCTGATCTCATCTTATCACTGGACATAGACCTCATCATCATGACTGAAACCTGGCTAACTGAATCTTCTACACCCATACTGGACATACTGGTTTCCCCCCAACTACCACATCACCAGATTAGACAGGGTTGGTCAAAAAGGTGGGGGAATCGCATGTATACACAGGAGTAACCTCTCTGTCAAGAAAGTAACCTCTCCCTCCCTACCCTCCCCAACATCCTGTGAATACATTTGCCTTGATATTATCAGTGAGGGCAAACCGATATGTTCTCTCCACGGCATTTACCATCCACCAGGGGACAACTTTACCTTCGCGCAGCAAATTATGGATTTGATCACCACCAATTCGGGGCGACAACTCACACAAATATACCTTGGTGACTTTAACCTCCACTGGAACGATCATAATGACGCGGTGGTGAATAGTCTTAAAAACTTCCTCGACGCCCTTGACCTCACCCAAATATGCAACAGCCCGACACACGAGAAAGGCTCTATCATCGACCTTATCATCGCCAAAGAAGACGCTATCCAGCTCGAATCTATCAAACCCTGTGACTGGTCAGATCATCACATTGTCACGTTCTTCATCAACGAAAAAGTCAAATTTAACCCGGTTCAATCCTTCAAACCCAAAGTCTGGAAAAGAGACTTGAAAAAACTCAACCCAAACTCTCTACCCCCCAACAGCTGCAATATATTACTCCCTCCCACTGGCGTTGCGGATGTCCAAGCCTTGACGGATCACTATCTCAACGCTATGACCTCTTTAGTTAATGAAGCTGCGCCTATGCAGCTAAAAAGAGCATCCACAAAAATGTCCAATCCTTGGTACAACGGGAGTCTCAACGACGATAGACGGGCCATGCGTATGGCAGAGCGCACCTGGAGATCAGCTCCCTCCGCACTGCACCTAAAAACGCTGAAGAAAAAGAGAAATGCCCACTTCAGGAAAATAAAACGCACAAAATCAGATTTCTTCAGCCGTCAGCTTGAGCAAGCCAAAAATCGTCCGAGAAAGCTGTTTGAGCTAATCAACCCCAACCACACAGTACTCTGGGCGAAGCACCCTCCTGTGAAGACTTCGCCTCTTTCTTTATCCAAAAAACAGACAACATAAAGATCGATCTCCTCATTGACGTAAGTCTCTATCCCAAACCGCTCTGCACAGCACCCGCTGAACCAAAAAACAATGCTACATGGTCATCCTTTGCCACCTACTCGGAAGAAGAAATTGGTAGACTGCTCAGCACTGTGAAACCAGCCAATCACCTCTCGGACCCCCTTCCTGCCAACGCTGTCAAAGACCTTACCCCGTCGCTCCTCCCACTTTGGACTAAAATCATCAACAGCTCTCTTCAACAAGGGACCATTCCCGACTCCCTCAAAGTTGGACAAGTCACACCTCTACTAAAGAAACCTACAGCCGACCCCTCAGATCTAAACAATTACCGTCCCATTACCAATATTCCGACTCTTGCCAAACTACTGGAAAAATGCGCACAAACCCAATTGACTAATCACATTAATCAGTTTGATCTACTCAACACTCATCAATCAGGCTTCAGAGCGGACCACAGCACAGAAACGGCTATGATACACATAATTGACGACGCCCTCCAAATCCTAGATCAAAACGATACCTGCCTCCTTATCCTTCTGGATCTCTCCTCTGCATTCGACACCGTCAAACATGAGAACCTACTCGATCTATTAAACACAAGAATGGGTATATCTGGAACTGTGCTAAAGTGGTTCATGTCCTTTCTACACAACAGAACGCAGAAATTCAAGAGTAATAACTTGATGTCTTCTCCAATACCGGTATCGCTAGGCGTCCCACAAGGATCCTCCCTATCCCCAACTTTGTTTAACCTAGTCATGGAACCTCTCACCACCTTGCTACAAGCATCCAATGTTCAATTCCACATGTATGCCGATGACACCCAACTTTATCTCAAAGTACAATCACGCAAAGACATTATGCTCTTGAATTCAACGATCAGAAGCACCCAAGCATGGTTGGCCGCTAATCATCTCAAGCTCAATGCTCTTAAAACAGAGGTCCTCTTGATCTCACCTCCTGCGAAGATCACTACCACTCAAATCTGGCTTAAACACTTAACCGCACTCAATGTTCATCCCACCATTGTAGACTCAGCAAAATCTCTAGGCATAACACTTGACACCAACCTCAACATGCAGGAGCACATCAACAAAGCAACCAAAGGGGCGAACTACCAGATCAATACCTTAAGGAAACTCAAACCCTTCCTTCCAGCCAAAGATTTCCAAACTGCGGTACAAGCTTAGTCATCCCTCGAATAGATTACGGCAGCATCGCCCTCTGCGGTCTCCCCCTAACTACCACGGCACCCATAAGAGCTTCTCTAAACGCTGCAGCGAGACTCATCACCGGATCAAGAAAACACTCACACATTTCCCCTGACCTGAGAGCCCTGAACTGGCTACCTTTTGAAGCCAGAATTCATCTGAAAATCGCCTGCATCACGCACAAGGCTGTCCACCTGAGTTCACCCGGATACCTCGCCCAAAAGCTGTCGATTTCCGGAGGCTCTAGAATCACTAGAGGCACAAACAATCTCCTGCTAAAGCCCCAAAGATTCCGTAAGGAAAAAACGTATAAACGCTCCTTCTCTGGAATGGCACCCAGGATCTGGAACTCACTCCCCCCTGAAATCAGGCTCATCTCCTCTACCATACTTTTTAAGAAAGAAGTAAAAGCTATCCTCATGGCCAAATTCACTTGAATTATTACTGGGGATGTTATTTACAGACGCTGCATCATTCAGTTTTACCTTTTTTGCATTTTTGCATGACTCGTGTTGATGACCTGCCTGAGTGTTTACGCTATCAATTATTTGTACTTGTATTTGTACTTGTATCATTATTGATGTATCTGGTGGTCTATGCTCCCACATGTACCTTACCCACCCCAATACTATTTGCTCACACGTTGTTCTTTTCGTCTGTAAAGCGCTCTGATATCTGCAAAGATCTTGTTCGCGCTATATAAAACTTTCAAAATAAATAAATGAATCAATATGAGCTTTTTTAAAGACCGCACTGATGGTCAAGTGAAGACTTGTGTTCTAAGACTGAAATGAATTCTGTATGTGTAAAGTATTTGAAGAAAAATGAACTAATACATTTGAGTGTTTTTGAAGCAATGTCCATCATTCGAATGAGTAAAGCCAAGTAGGCAAATATATGAACAGTAGCCATTCATATATGTCTTTATCAAACAATTAATTCTGTTAAGATTTAGAAGAAAATTTTCATTTTGTGTTTTTCATATTCTAATAAAAATGAGTGACTCATTGAAAATGTGAACTGAGGTGTTCGATTCTGCATCTTATACCCATTGGATTACACTGCAATAACTGAGCCATAACAAAGTGGGTTAAACAAACATGAAACATATGTTGGCTGGAGGGTATTAGTATGGTCATCAAGATCACAAAGATTTTCTCAGCATTATAGTGGTTCTTCCATTGAGTTTTACACTGCTCTCAAACGTTGCTTTACTTACAGTGTATGTAGATCATGAACTGGGACTATGTTATGTGGTCTGGCAAGTGAATAGCGCACAGCTGCCACTAGTGAGTCATTGCCCAGAGTTACTGCAGGCATTCCCGTATGTTATGATCTATTTGGTAAGAGCTGGACGAGGTGAGCTGGGCCCTGCAAATATGGGGCTGCTCATAAGCATGCTCATATTTCAATATTACAGGACAGCAATAAATTCCACATCCTGCAGCTTTAATTCAGTTAAAAGCTGTTGCGATCTTGTATTCACTAGCTGATGGGTCTTTTCTTTGAGACTGCTTAGGTATCCCTTAGGACCCCAAAATTTCAGAAGCCACATTTTCCTAGCCTTCCGGAAAGCTAGGGGCTTCTCTAATTTTCTTATCTGGAGGTGGAGAGAGCCCCATAGCTTTTTGGCTTGAACCACAAAAACACCTCAGAGTCTTTTTTTGTTGAAGGGTGCCACTTAAAGCTGAAGGGTGTGTTAGATCAAAGTCCATCTCTAGGGTGTTGGGGAGATTCTTTGACACAGGAATATTACTCCTAGTCCATACAGTTTTATACTCTGGGTTTTGAACCCAATACAGCAAGATGCTGGGAGCCAGAGGAAGATCAAAAATGGCAGGTGTGATCACAGGATTTTAAGAATCAAAGGAGAATGGTAGCTTAGTTTTGCACTCATGTAGAATTTATTTAGAAGAGATTTCTCAGTTACTACATATAACCACTGCACATAGTTAAGGCAATAGTGCATAAATCTATACCCTACCCCCTTACTCTTCTCACTCCATTTTCCTTTATTTCTATGCTCCTTAAATGTTTTTACTGGTATCATTGGTAATATGTAACTGATGTAAGTTTGCAACTATGTGGAACCGTATGTAAAGCGCTTTGATACCTTCAGGTCTAGCCAGCGCTATATAAAACTCTTTCAATAAAAAAAAAAATAAGTCTATTTGTGGATGTACTCTGTGAGGAAAGCCAAGTTGAGGGAGAGCTTTAAGATTTTGAGCATATTTTGTCCTGAATTTCATTACCGTATCTGTTTGTGATTTCGTAGTAAGAATTGCATCAAGGATGACTCGGGCTTTGTGGTGTTTATGAAGGTGTTATTTTCCTACGTCCAGGCATGGCTGGGTTCTCCTGTCAAACAGCATTTGTGAGTACTTTGGTTTGGTCCCTGTTGAGCTCAAAATGGGTGGTGGGCATCCAGTCTTTCACATCAACCAGTCCTTCACATCAACCAGTCCATGTGAATCTCATGGAGCCACTGAGGTAAATTTGAGAATGACCTACGTTATTAGCATAGCTGTAACAAGGCAGTAGGATTGAATTAATGCAGGTAAAGGGCTGACGTAGATTTTGAATAGAAGGGGAGAGAGAACTGAGCTCCAAAGAACAGTGGTTATCAATTGGTATGGATTGGAGGTAAAAAGTGATCGCTATTACAGCTTTGAAGATTTCACACTAGAAAGTCTCTTACAAATGCCACAAAGGAGGCATGTGCTGTTGCAGTATTTCAAAATGCAACCAGACCCTCTAAATCACCTTTGTGCTTTCCACATATTGACTCCGTAATCTCCACTTTGAAGAGCATATGCTCTTTCAGCCCAGTTGGATGCACAGTTGAAGAAAATAGATGGGGTGAAGATGGGATATACATCTTCAAGCTTAATCTTGGATGAATCCTGAGGATTACTGGGATGCTAATAAACACCATGAAGCGTGACACTTGAGATCGACAAAATCTCATTTATTTATCTGCTTACAGGTACTGCCTCTAGAAAATATGTTTTCAAAGTCGGATGAATCTAAACAGAGAATTGCATTTGACTGAATGGAGAATACATCAATCTTAAAAGTAATAAATTAATTGCCTGAGCAGAAGATACATCAGGGAATACCTGAAACAAGTCAAACAAAGAATGCTTTAGAACACATTTTCCTAAAGCGTTGCTTTGACCATAAGTATAAAACCACTGTCCTAAAAAAAAAAAGACTAGGAGGGCAGAGTATGCAAGACAACCAAGTTATTTATCTTTTATAATATTTGATGGATAATTAGCTTCCAGGAATTTCCTTTTTTAAATGCCTTTCAAGCTGTCACACTGCATTCTGAACAGCAGGACTAGTGTAAAACACAGCAACCAAAAAAAATCAAATCTATATAAAGTACAACTGGAGACAGTTCTGTTAGTTTTACTCATTCGTTCCCACTTCAGAGTGGATGGAATATTGTGCAAACACCCCCTCCACCCCACCCAAAAAACTCATTAACACTGGCTGAGAGGGGAGATTGGATGGATAAAATGTATCTGCAGATCCATCCGAAGGAAACATTACTTATATTTACTGCAAGATCTTTTTCAAGGGGCATCATCATTAAAATCATAAAGCAAACGATCCAGCCAATGATGGGATTCAAATTTTAATTTTTTTCAACTGATATAAGGCATATTGTTCAAATCTCGTAAAATAATAAGTTGCATAAGCTTCGATATACTTACAAAGAGAAGAACAGTGACAAACAATCTGCACTAGCCATGTTATAAAGGACAAACAAGGGATGAGAAGAAAACAAGTTACTTACCTGTAACTTTGGTTCCCCAGTATTGGTAACTTTCATAGATTCCCATGCTTTTGTATCATTCCCCGTCGTCGGAATGGGAGTCTCGGTAACAAAATAACATAGCAGTAGGTACAAAAGAGAAAGAAAAAGGCCTGGGCCTCATTCCCCTTTTGTAGCATATCCGCCTCTTTTTGTAAAAGAGACCAAACTTAGGCATCAGCCAATCAGAAGAGCCTCACCCTATAGAACCCTCCTGAAGGAACCTCAGAGCCTCAGATTTTCGTAGCCGTTGTGTAACAGTCACCATATCTGCTGAAGGCTGAGCTTTCCTCAGGGAGGTGGGTGGGCGCATGGGAATCAATGAAAGTTACCAATACTGGGGAACCAAATTTGCAGGTAAGTAACTTGTTTTCTTGCCCCAGTATTGGAACTTTTATAGATTCCCATGCTTTTGTATCCGAGTAGCAAGCAGTAAGCAATAAAAAACATTTTTGTGGCATAAATATACATTGCAATAGCCAACAATACGTGAAGATACAAAATGTGTAGACTAAAGGAAGGTGGGATAGGAAGGAAAGCTCACCAATTAGTGGAAGAGGTTCCTCAGGACGGCCTGGCCGACGGCCGTGTCCTCCTGTTGCAAGGATTCTAAGCAGTAATGCTTTGTAAAGGTGTGCACGCTGCTCCAAGTCGCAGCTCTGCAAATATCTTTGATATGCACTCCCGCGAAGAGAGCTGTTTAAGAAGCCACTGATCCACGTGGAATGCGCTCTAACTCTGCTGGTCAGTGGCTTACCCGCTGCAGTATGGCAATGTAGAATGGCACTTGTAATCCACCTCGCAATACCCTGTTTTGATGGAGGAAGGCCTCAGCAAGGACCACCAAAAGCAACAGTTTCTCAAAGGATTGTTCCGTGTCTATCCCAGGCGGAGGCCTCACCGTGGGATAGACACGGAACAATCCTTTGAGAAACTGTTTCACTATCCTGGAAGACCAAAGAGAAGGTCCAGACTCAGAACGTCTGTGCCTAGAAATCGCGCGCCAAATGAATTTTTATGGATGAATGGGCCAGGCCCGTCTTGGCCAAGGACAAGAGATAAGGTAGAAGTTGATGAGGTTCTGAAGAGAAAGGGTCAACACCTTCTTTATTGCACCAAATGCAAAATCTCTTCCATTTGAGACGGTAAGTCTTGTTTGTGGAAGGGGCTCTAGCCTGGGAGAGAACTTTTATTTCATTAGAGATGGAAAGATTCATAAATTGTCACTGCTCAGGATCCATGCAGTCAGGTGTAAGGACTCTGGATCCGGATGCCAAATTTGCCCTTCGGACATTGTGAGAAGGTCTGGAATGGTTCGCAAGGGAAGAGGAGGAGCCAGCGACAACAGATATTGTTCCGTGAACCAGAACTGTCTCGGCCAAGCAGGGGCTATCAAGATCATCTTGCATGGTTCTATCTTGATCTTCCTGATAAGTCTTGGGATCAGTGGAATGGGGGGAAAGGCGTAGACAAATGTCCTTGACCAGGCTATCGAAAGTGCATTCCCCAATGATCCTCGGTGGTGAAGCCTGCTTGCATAAGACCGGCATTTCTAGTTGGTCGGTGTGCAAATAGATCTATTGCAGGTTTGCCCCACTGTTGAAAGACCTCGTCCAGATCCCGCTGGTTCAGTTCCCACTCGTTACTGATCGAGGATAATCTGCTTAGTTTGTCGGCATTCTCGTTTAAAATCCCTGGCAGGTGTTCTGCCTGTAGTGATATCCTGTGAAGGATCGCCCATTCCCAGATTTCTTGAGCTTCCTGAGACAACATGAGAGACCTGGTTCCCCCTTCTTTGTTTACGTAATGCATGGCGGTGGTGGTGTCCGTCCAGATGAGAACCTTTGAACCTCTCAGGCGAGGGAGAAAAGCTTGAAGAGCCAGTTTGATTGCTCTGAGCTCCAGGAGACTGATGTGGAGCCGACAGTTCTGAGGAGGCCAATGTCCATGGACCTGCAGGTCCTGCAGTACTGCTCCCCAACCATCCAACGACGCATCAGTCGTCACCACCTGAGGAGACGGATCGCTTGCGAAGGATAGACCTCGGGACAAGTTTTCCTGCTTTGTCCACCACAAGGCTGCTTTTTTCATTGCCGAGGTGATGGTCACTCTGTCGTCGAACGACCCGTGAATCTGTTTCCATTGGATGTCCAGCTGCTCCTGAAGAGGACGCATCCTCAATCTGTAGTGTGGAATTAGAGGAATGCATGAAGAAATTACCCCCAGAAGTGATTTGTAGCGGCGTACTGAAAGACATCTTTTTTGTAAGTCTAGCGCCATGGTCTGCAGCTTTTCCTGCCTCTCTAAGGTTGAGAAAGCTTTCTTGAGATTCGAGTCCAAGATGGCTCCCAGGAAGCGAGCTGTCCTGGACGGAACCAGAGATGACTTTTCTTTGTTTAAATTGAGACCTAAGTTCAGAAACAAGTTTGTACATGCTTCGACCGCTTCCCTCGCTGCCTCCTTGTGTGGTAAATAAATAAATAATTACCGGATCTATTTTTGACTATAATCAATAAACAGGTAGCTCAATAAATAAGAGTCAAGATTCGAGGTAGCTGGAGTTTACAGGCTTTAATCAGGCATAAAGGACAAGAACAGGACAGCCTACATGGGGATAGGATGGCAGCTGCCGGGGACAGGATCTGGGAGCATAAGGGGGGTAACTTTTAATAACAGTGCACAATATTTATAGTTAAACAAATACATTACATTCAATACAGTGGGCGTAGCAGTAGGCGTGGTTTCGTAACAGTCGCGAAAGATAAGGGCAAAATGATGTAACAAGAAGGCGTGTACAGGGCGTATACATAGACATGTGATGTAAACGTAACAGAATATGTCATAAAAGGGGCGGAAACATGGAGGGGGCTACCCGAGCAGCTGGGACCTCTAACCTAGTGGTGCGCGCAAATGGGCAATGACGTGTTACCAGGGAAAACTGGGGGCTATGACTTCTGCGCTAGAAGAGGAGACTAAAGTCTGGAGTGTCAGAGTGACATGTACTCAGGCATATCTGGTATCTGGTGTTTATAGTACATGTTGATAGAATCCAAAAGTTATCAGGGCAAAGGCTAATAGACTTTAAGAATGGTGCATGCATTATTCTATATGTAGTGCGTGTGTGAGGAATATTCTATGAACATTAATACAGTATTTCTCTTTCATGGAGACATAAAGGCTAGACTATGACGGAAACTATTGATGCGATTCAGTAGCTTAGGAATGCAGAGAAGGAGGGCTGGACTGATAACTAGAATCATAACATACTCTTGGCAGACTGGGAGGCCGAGCCAGGCCGAGCCGGGCACTGCGTGGCAAGAAGTAAGCTAAAGGTCAGGGATGCAGGTGGGGGCTGTATCGCTCCTCGGAGAGGGTTCAGGAGACAGGAGCTGAATCTGAGTCCGGGCCCTTTTGAGGCCTAGAAACGGGGATAATTCAATGAATTAACGTGCACACTGTGAAACGTGGCAACGTAGCTTTACATAGGCCTGATATTCGTTGTATTCACGAAGACTAGAAACTGACATACTAGAGATGGACACAACTATAATTGCGTCCTTAATCGATCAGAAGGGGATACATGCATATCGATCATGCACATATGACATAAGATGGGGAACACGTAGGCACATACAACATGGCAAAATTTACTTTTCCACATTCCCTCCTTGTGCCCTACGTTTCCATCAGGAAACATCAATATTCATGATACCATCTATCATTTCATATAGCATCATTTGCTCGTCTTGAATTGTCTTGGAACGGGATTTAGGACTAGGAATACAAGAGGTAGCACACATACCGCAAATCGCAGGGCCACATTGTATACAGAGGCAGCAACTGAATATGATCATTACTGCAATACCTAGGAATGACAATACTTTCCATCCCCAGGCAGATATACTCCAGAGCCAACCGGACCATGTCCAGGTGCCTGGATTCTGGTGTAACTGATGGGCAATTTTATGAAGTCTGGTTATAGCTGAATAAACAGACGGCGCGTTATTAGGAATGAAAATGCAGCAACTAGATCCGATGACTCTACATGCTCCTCCTCTATCGGCCAGTATGACGTCAAGAACGAGACGATTTTGGAGCACGACAAATCTCATAGCAGATTGCTCTTCGGTTAAGTTACCTAGAGCAGAAGTAGTCTCATTCACTACTGCTTCAAGGGTTCTGGTTAACCTACGTATTAACTTACTATTCTGGACAGGGCCTATAAAGAAGAAGAAACCTTTATTAAAGTCTTGATACTGTTCTAGAGTAGTTTCAGTTTGATCGACAATTGGGGACTCGATCTCCCTTCTATGTCTAACGTGTACTAGATGTGTGTTTCTGTGATAATCAGATGGGGCTAGGAAAACTGGTGGCAGTAGGAAGGCAATGTAACAGGTTCCATCCCAATCGAGGGGCAGACGAACATATGCGGTCTGACCACAAACAAAATAAGAATGACGTGAAACTTTGAAAATAGATTTCCCACTGTCACTATACTCGACAATAGTAGTACAATCACTATGTCCTACATGTGCGGAACCATTCTTTCTGACACATAATTCGCCTTTGACTGGTAGTACTGAAATAGCAGGTAAGTCTGGAGTAGTATCAGACTGAACATTCAGGACCATAAAAGTCGAAGAATAATTACCTAAATTATAAACTTCATTCTCTAGATCTAACCCTGTTCTATGGGAGAGACCTTGCTTGTCTGGGAAACATGTTCTGTTCAGAAGGGACATATCATTGGAGGATGACGTTAACGTGGACCATGCTCCACACGAACCATTATGTGAAAACGGATAAGGAAAGAGTGGCAGAACTCCCTTCGGTGTCTGGAAAGGGGGGAGTCGACCACACACCCAACAATTAGTAGCATTGCTGGTCTGGTGTGAATAGTGTAACATTCTTATAAATGTATTATTTCTCATAGCAAGACGATAGGATAACTCGTGAGGAGGCAGATCACTAAATGTGTGCTCTACTGTAGCATTAGAAAACTTGTTTACATGTGAACTTGGAAAACATAAATGTAATGCATAACTTGTGCAGGTAACCATTAAACTTAGAAACAATAAGAAACTTAGAAAAACGATACATCTCATAGAGTTTTGACTAACTCTCTCACTATGGGGGTCTATCTCATACATGTCAGATACCTGTCTAACCGTTTCACCCGAGAGGGACTTAGACAATTAAACTGGCTGACTTATTTTACTAGACCGGAGCTTTAACTTATACTCCTGTTGCGGAGATTTCTCTAACAGAGGAACTTTCAGTTCAGGATTCAGATCAAAGTCTGGTTTCAGGCAGTCTTTAGAAATGGAACAGTCCTTAGAAAATGTTTTTTCTCGAACTCCATGGAACTTCTTGACGTGGGACAGATGGACCCACCCCTTGCGGCCCTCCAACTTCACGGCCGTGCGGGTGGTCAGGAGAACAAGTCGCGGCTCCTTCCAACGAGGCTCCAGTGGACTTGAACGATCAAAATTCCTGACGAGGACAAGGTCGCCTGGAATGACCTCATGCGGTTTCACTTCGGTATTGTCTGGAAATGCAGCGGCAACCTGTGAACGACAAGAGTGTAGGGCAGACATCAAGGAAGCTAGGTAATCTGTCAGCATATTACTGGAAACATCTGTAATACTGCGGGGTCTAGGTGTACCCCACATATTTGGGGGGCGGCCGAATACGACCTCGTACGGGGACAGACCTGATCTGGAATGTGCAACCATCCGCATAAAGAATAAAGCAACTGGCAGGGCAACTAGCCAGTCTACACCTTTCTCTTTACATATCTTGGCAATACGGATTTTCAGGGTCTGATTATGTCTCTCTACGAGACCGGCTGCTTCAGGATGGCGCACACAATGGAACTTCCACTGGTATCCTAACAAAAGGGAAACATGTTTTATTAACTCGGATGAGAATGGCTGGCCGTTATCAGAATACACGACCCTAGGGAGTCCATAGCGGGGAAAGAATTCACGAACCAACTGCTTGGCAGTGGTCGCGGCTGTATAATCTGGAACTGGATATGCTTCTGTCCACCTGGACAAAGCGCATACGACTACGAGAACATACTTGAAACCTCGACATCGCTCCATCTGAATATAATCCATCTGGAGGACTTCAAAAGGGTGGTCAGGAGGTTGGAATCCACCTTGTTCCACCGGGACACTTTTACCTGGATTGAACTGGCAACATATCATACAAGTACGGACTTTCTGCTTGGCTGCAGCTCGTAAGTGCTTGTTGAACCAAAGGTTCTGAATACTGTCTAACATAGCTTTTTCTCCTAGATGTGCTGGACTATGTGCGGTATTAATAATGACTTGAACCATAGAGTCGGGGAGAAACCATGTGGCTTTTCCCTTCGTCAACCATCCCTGATCTGTCTGGACCCCTCCTTGTTCGGACCATTTCTTTATTTCTTCGGGAGTAGCATGTAACTGTATGTCTATGACATCTTGTGTAGGGTCCTTAACTGTCATACAAGTAGTCTGTTCTGGAGTGGATGTCTGTGTCTTGTTAACTGGAATGTCTGGAGTCTGAGCTGTAAGCTTGGCTGTTCGATCTGCTAGATCGTTACCTTGGGAAATGATATCAGTAACTTTCGTATGTGCCTTGCACTTCATGATAGCGATAGCTGTCGGTAAATGTATTGCCTCTAACAGAGCTTGAATGAGGAGACCATGCTGAATCTTGGTTCCATGAGAAGTCATGAAACCTCTCTCCTGCCAGAGCACTCCGAAGTCGTGTACAACTCCGAATGCGTAACGTGAATCCGTGTATATGTTTACTTTCAGGTTCTTGGCACGTATGCAGGCTTGGGTCAGAGCAACTAGCTCTGCTGCTTGAGCAGACAGGGTGTCAATACGGTGTGTTTCAATAACTTCAGTGTCAGTAGTCACTGCATACGCGGCTACTAGTTCTCCTGTACTAGTTCTCATACATGAACCATCAACATAAAGTGTCAGGTCGGGATTAGGTAATGCAATGTCTGTCAGGTCTTGTCTTGGCTTGGTCATGGTGTTAATAACTTCCACACAGTCATGTGTGGCAGGATTTGAAGTAACTGACGGTAACAGTGTAGCAGGATTCAGAATGTTGCAGCGTCTGATTTCTATGTGTGGCTGGAACAGTGTCAGTTCATAACCTGTTAAACGTGCAATTGTAAAGTGCTGAGTCTGTGTTCGGTTTAAAAGAACTTCCACGGAATGTGGAACTTGTACTGTCAGGGAATGTCCTAACACTATGGAATCACTTTGTCTGATTGCTAGAGCTGTGGCTGCAACTGACTTGAGGCACGCAGGCAAAGCCTGGGCTACTGGATCTAATGTGCTCGAGAAATAAGCACAGGGCTTGTACTGTCCTGCTTGATCTTGTGTGAGAACAGATAATGCAGTACCATCACGTTCTGTGACAAAAAGTGTAAAAGGCTTACTGTAGTTCGGTGTAGCTAGAACAGGTGCTTGGCATAAGGCTTTCTTTAATTCATTAAAACTAAGTGTATGTTCCTGGGTCCAAGGGAGGACAGTCGATACGGCTGCCTCCTGTGTCGTTAACTGTATCAGTGGCTTTGCTAGAAATGCATACTGAGGAATCCATTGTCTGCAGTAAGAAGTGAGGCCAATAAAAGCACGTACCTCCTTCTGCGTCTTGGGCTGTGGAAGACTCGCTATTAACTGGATACGGTCTGGTGTCAACTGCC
Source organism: Lissotriton helveticus (assembly GCF_964261635.1). Taxonomy (NCBI): domain Eukaryota; kingdom Metazoa; phylum Chordata; class Amphibia; order Caudata; family Salamandridae; genus Lissotriton; species Lissotriton helveticus. The sequence goes on from NC_136061.1 coordinate 358,723,686, forward strand.
TACCCCACTTGGACAGTAAGTGGCCTAAGTAGATCACTTGCTGGACACAGAACTGGAGCTTCGAAGGGGACACCTTGTGCCCCTGCTCGGCCAGAAAATACAGGACTGTAAGTGACGCTCGCTCGCAGTCACGTTCAGAACGGGCTGTGATCAGTAGATCATCGACATACTGGAGCAGGGCAGTGTCAGTTGGCATGTGAATATTGTCTAGTTGTCTCTTAAGTGCTTGACTGTAAATACTAGGACTTTCTGTGAAACCTTGAGGAGCTCGTGTAAATTTATAGCTCCTTCCATTTAAACAAAAACCAAAAAGGTACTGGCTGTCTGGATGAATCGGGACACTGAAAAATGCATTCTTGAGGTCGATGACAGTAAAAAATGTAGCTTCAGAATCAATGGCTGTCAGTAGGGAAGAAATATCTGGGACTACTGGATACTGGGGTATGATACATTTATTAAGCTCTCGAAGGTCAATCACTAATCGATATACTGGAGGTGCATTTGGATCAGTACGTTTCATGACTGGGATGATAGGAGAATTACATACATTGGAGTCAGTTTCTACAACCACTCCTTGAACAATAAGCTCGTCAATAATTTTGGATAAGGCTGCTACAGCCTCAGGTGGCAATCTGTACTGTCTGATTCGTGGCAAAACTATACCTTGTTTGAGAGTCACACGATGGGGTGTGATTTGCATAAAACCTACATCAGTTGGACCTTGCGCCCATAAATGCTGTGGTACATTCAGTAATCTTGGATCAAAATCACGTAATACATAGTGACCTTTAAAGTCTCTTAAAAACAATCGGACTCCTTCTGGGGAGCAGCAAATTACTGCACCTAATTCTTTCAGTGTTTTAATACCTAACAAATTTTCTGGACATGACTTCGTAAGTAACAAATCAGTAGTTCGGGACAATGGACCTACTTCTAGGGAAACTGATTTTGAAATCTCATTAACAATCGGTTTTCCTGAAAATCCAAGGGAAACATTTTTAGAGCCTGAGAGCAGAGCCCCTGGAACCTCGTCATGACTGATAGTAGTCCTACTTGCCCCTGTATCAATCAGAAACTTTCTGTCTTTCCCTAATACTTGACTGTGTACATAGGGACCCTCTTGATCTACAGGTATCTCGATGAGAGGCAAGCCTACCTCCCTCTCTAGGCTGTTTCATGAATACTGTTGATACTCTGGATACTCTGTCTGGGCATACTGGTACATCTGCTGTGTAACATGCTGTGTTGCAGCGATAGGCTGCGGTGCTGGAACTGTCTGTTGTGCTTTCTGTGGTGACTGAGAAGTCTGTGAAACTTGTTCTTGTCTAGGCGGACGTGGTCTTTCTTTAGTTTTACCAGTAGCTATGTTGTGTTTCAGAACTGCACACTCGTTTATAAAATGACCTGGCTGTTTACAATAATTGCAAGTCCCTTTAACGGGAGCTGCAGGATGACTGACTTGATTCGGACCCCTCTTCTGACTGTCTTGTGGAACAGATTGTGCAACTAATACTTTCATTTTCGTGTCTTTCATACGTCTCCTTTCGTGTTCTTGCTCTTCCCTGATTCTATTCTGGTGATACTGGAGCATTTGAAGCATTTGTGACGGAGTATTAGCTTGCCAACTACTTTCGACTTTCAAAACTCTATTTTTAACTTGTGGACTTGAATTCTCGACTAGTTTAGTAACAAAAAGATGAGGGTATGACTCGCTACCTGTCTTCAAACCACTGTTAATAATAAAACATTTTTCAAATCTAGAATAAAAATCACTAGTATCTTCATCCTGTTTCTGTTTACATGCTGAGATTGCATCCCAATCTTCCTTTTTCGTGGCTAGTAACCTTGGCAAAACTTGTATCAATAACTCGGGCAATTCTTTAACCTTAGCCCCTAGACCGGTACCTGGTACTCGTATTTTATCTTCAGCTTCTAGAGCTGTCCAATCAATCTTTTTCTCTCCCACCTCCCATTCTTTTTCCTTTAGTTTTTCATATACCCCTGCGGGCAACAGGACCTTTAGCATTTTAATGATATCTGGATATGTGTATTCTCCCATACGGAGCATGTCTTTTAATTCTCGATGGAACCCTGCTGGGTCTTTGTCGTGACAGGGAATTAATTTCTTCATCTCTAAGAGTTCCATTTTTGTGATAGGGGTGTAAACAAATACTCGTTGCATTTCACCACCCGCTGTCCTAACTGGGTGTACTTCTCGTAACGGATGCTGTCTATCTATGTAAAATGATTTACTTTCTGGAGGTGAGACATGAACAAAATGCGGATTCAGAAACGTTCTATATTTGTGGCGCTGTTCTAGAATGACGCTAATTAAATCGGTACCTAGACCTTTCCATCTATATTGGAGTAACTCGTTCAGAACATCATGTAACGGACCTGGATCAGAATGCTGACCCTCATACAGTGTGATGAGGTGCTGGATCATATACATACCCACCAGTCGCTGCTCGGCTGGGGGCAGTTTCAGAAACATTTGTGCCACTATTTCGTCTGGAAAAGTGGTAGAATCAGTAGCCCATCGGACTGCTGATCGGACTAGTTCTTGTTCATGCATGGTACTAAGTTCACTATAACCGATTCGTGATTTCAGAATGTGATCGGTAGCTTGAAATACTTGTTCTAGATTCTCTTGTTCTAGTGCTGGAAGGTGAAAAACTTTCTTGTGTTCTAGGCGTGAATGTCGGTCTGGAAATCTAGATTTACCTACATACGCTATTCTGGCGGTATTCTCGTCTTCTACCTCTTCAGTATCAGTGTTGTCTTCTTTCTCGCTTACTTGTGCTGCTTTGCGTTTCTCGTGTAACCTTATTATTTCCTTACGAATTTTCTTGTACATACTGTCTATACTACTGAGTGTCTTGTGTCTTCCCTCGGCTATATGATCACTCCACTTTGTCAGGATTCTCATTTCGATCGGATCTTTAGTCGGACAATCTTGTTCCCTTATTAAACAATTAATTAAAAATTTTAATAGCATGAGCTGAGTCTCAGCTTTCCTTAGAGACATGATTTCGCCAATACTTTCTGGGTCTTCTCCTGTACGGATGAAACGATATATTCTGTCTAGATCTTCTTTCATATTCGGTAGGGTGTCCAAATACTCGGTCACCCGTCTTACACGCAATGAATATATAACCATATTATCATCGCCTGGGACTGGATTATAACGGCATTCGGTGAGAGCTCGTCTGATATCTGCAACGGACTGATGTTTGGGCGTACGCTGTAACGCACGTTCATGTAACTCGACTAATGTTACACGTTTGTGTGGCGGCGGGGTACCAGGAGGACCTCCCCCCGCGGCCCCTAAACTGGAATCGTCGACCGATACTCTTCGTGCTAGCAGAGTGACCGATGTAGCGGGTACTTGTACTACGGGCTGGACCGGGGGTACCGTAACAGGTGCTGTAACAGGTGCCCCGGTGGCTGGAGGAACAGGAATTACATTATTTACAGGAGCTGGCGGAACAGGATTTGCATATTCTGGGACTGTGTCGTCCAAATAGGACGAGAGAAAAATATCAGCTGCGGTCGGTTTGTGACGTAGCTTAATCGGAACTAATGGCGGCGGAAAATTACATGGTGCTTCCGGGGTTGCTTTTGGCAAGCCCTCGGCAAGAAGAGGATACATACCCTTAATGAGGGCATTTCTCTGTCTGTCTGACTGTTCGGCTTTAACTCGTTCACCTATTTCGATTAATTCCCTTTCTTGGGCTCTTTCTGAGGATTCTCTACTTAATTCTGACTTTCTGATTTCTTTTTCGGTTCTTTTATGAGATTCTTTGCGCCATAACTCGATGGCATCTTTCTGGGACTGTCTGGCTTTCTTTTTCCATAATACTTCTTCTACTCGCATGATGCACTCGGCATCCCACGTATGTGATACGGGCCATCTATATTTTTCCTCTAATTCTTTGGTGTACTCTACCCATAAGTCTAGATATAATATGGCACTTATGCCATGCTTATGATACATAAAATGACCTGGACTGTCCCTAGGCGGGACAGGAACTGCTTCCTCGAGCAGACCTTTTCTGGTTTTTAACTGACGTAACTTCGTGAACAGAGGCATAACTTAGACTGGAATCTGGACACAATACAATACACGATAAACACAATAATAACTTAAGAAAACAAATCACTCATACCACGACATTGAAAACACATGAAATAACATTTAAAACAACAGTTCGGACAGAATATTACCTGGAATACTGAAAACAGAATACATGAATTTCTCGAGAACAGAACTTACTGGAATGACTAGATGCACTGCTAAAACAGTACGAAACTTACCGGTCCCATAAAGAGACACGTCAGGACCCGCATCCACCTAGGTGGACACTTCGTGTTGGATCTGTGTACCCAAACCCACGGACCAGAGACAAATTAATTGACCCTGTCTAGATACTACCCCAGCAACGGTACTCACCGGGCAGCAAGAACGGAAGGCCTCGGACTGGACTGGACTGCTACGACGACGGACGGACGAACTTCGGACTTCAGTTACATTACAGGTGGGCCTCCGGATACCTCGGACCTTGGACTCTTGGCTTGGGCTCTGGTCGGGACTCACCGCGTTCCTCCACCGCCTCGTCTGGATGCTGGACCGCAACCTCCGTCTCCTCCGTGGGCCTGAGGGATACTTGAAGCAGAAATATCTGCACGTGGCCGGTATGGTTCCGTCACGGCTGCAGAGGATCAGGGGGCCTGCGTGGCTTCTCCGGCGCGTGGGGAAAGGGCAGGTCCCTATTCGGGCGCCATTATGTGGTAAATAATCAATTACCGGATCTATTTTTGACTATAATCAATAAACAGGTAGCTCAATAAATAAGAGTCAAGATTCGAGGTAGCTGGAGTTTACAGGCTTTAATCAGGCATAAAGGACAAGAACAGGACAGCCTGCATGGGGATAGGATGGCAGCTGCCGGGGACAGGATCTGGGAGCATAAGGGGGGTAACTTTTAATAACAGTGCACAATATTTATAGTTAAACAAATACATTACATTCAATACAGTGGGCGTAGCAGTAGGCGTGGTTTCGTAACAGTTGCGAAAGATAAGGGCAAAATGATGTAACAAGAAGGCGTGTACAGGGCGTATACATAGACATGTGATGTAAACGTAACAGAATATGTCATAAAAGGGGCGGAAACATGGAGGGGGCTACCTGAGCAGCTGGGACCTCTAACCTAGTGGTGCGCGCAAATGGGCAATGACGTGTTACCAGGGAAAACTGGGGGCTATGACTTCTGCGCTAGAAGAGGAGACTAAAGTCTGGAGTGTCAGAGTGACATGTACTCAGGCATATCTGGTATCTGGTGTTTATAGTACATGTTGATAGAATCCAAAAGTTATCAGGGCAAAGGCTAATAGACTTTAAGACTGGTGCATGCATTATTCTATATGTAGTGCGTGTGAGAGGAATATTCTATGAACATTAATACAGTATTTCTCTTTCATGGAGACATAAAGGCTAGACTATGACGGAAACTATTGATGCGATTCAGTAGCTTAGGAATGCAGAGAAGGAGGGCTGGACTGATAACTAGAATCATAACATACTCTTGGCAGACTGGGAGGCAGAGCCAGGCCGAGCCGGGCACTGCGTGGCAAGAAGTAAGCTAAAGGTCAGGGATGCAGGTGGGGGCTGTATCGCTCCTCGGAGAGGGTTCAGGAGACAGGAGCTGAATCTGAGTCCGGGCCCTTTTGAGGCCTAGAAACAGGGATAATTCAATTAATTAACGTGCACACTGTGAAACGTGGCAACGTAGCTTTACATAGGCCTGATATTCGTTGTATTCACGAAGACTAGAAACTGACATACTAGAGATGGACACAACTATAATTGCGTCCTTAATCGATCAGAAGGGGATACATGCATATCGATCATGCACATATGACATAAGATGGGGAACACGTAGGCACATACAACATGGCAAAATTTACTTTTCCACACTTGGACAGAGCCTTCAGCAACCAATCGTCCAGGTAAGGGAAGACCTGAAAAAGCTTCCTCCTTAGAAACGCTGCTACTGGTGCCAGCACCTTTGTGAAGATCCTCGGGGCTGAGCGAAGACCAAAGGGTAAAACCCTGAATTGAAAGTGGCTCTTGGCTACTGTAAACCGTAGAAACCTTCTGTGTGCTGGGTGAATCGGCACATGAAAATACGCATCTTCGAGATCGAGCATGGCCATGAAATCCCCTGGATTGATGAGACGTAGAATGTCTTGAAGAGAGACCATCCGGAAAGACAGGGAGATGAGATAGGCGTTGAGCTCCCTGAGATCTATAATGGGGCGCCATTTCTCTAGCGTCTTCCTTACCAGGAAGAACCTGGAATAGAATCCTTCTCCCCTTTGGGCGGAGGGGACCGGCTCTATAGCACCCTTCAGGAGCATTTGATGAACTTTGAGCCGTAGAAGACGCATATGTTTTGATGGAATGGCAGCAGGGGGCTTGGATGGTGGAATTTGCGTGAATTCCAAAGTATGGCCCTTTCGAATGATGTTTAGCACCCATCGGTCTGATGTTATCTTGGACCAATTCTGAATGTATTGTGACACCGTGCCTCCTACTGATGATCTTGCGGAGGTGGGTACAGTAGGAAGAGCCAGGAGGCCGCTATTGTCTCTTGGACGTATAACGTCCTTGGCGAGCCTCTTCCCTCTGTTATTCGGTCTTGAGAAATTCGAGGACTGGCCCTGCCTTTGCTGAGAAGGTTGGCGGTACTGTTGCGAACCTGAGCCACATGATGAATACCTTTGCTGCTGATAAGAGCCTCTGTAGGTGGTGCTTTTGCCTATTGAACCTCTAAAAGGAGCTTTACGGTACTGAAGCATACCCAAAGACTTAGCAGTCTCAGTATCCTTTTTAATATCTTGGAGTGTCATCCATCAATTTCCCAAATAATGCCTCTCCATCAAAAGGTAAATCCAAGATCTTATTCTGGATTTCGGGTCTAAACCAAGTCGCCTTAAGCCATCCCTGGCGACGAAGGACTGCAGCCCCAGCCAAAGAACGAAAAGCCGTTGTGGCAATGTCCATGGCACAGTCTATGACTTCCATTGATGTTGCCTCCCCCTCTTGCAAAACCTTTTTAGCTTCCGTCTTTGACTCTGGAGGAAGTTGATCCAAGTATGGCGAAACATCACACCATAGTTGGCGATCGTATCTGCCCAATAGGAGTTGTCAAAGGAGCTGAGGGGTTACGTGACTTCCTTTGTGCCGCTTGGGAAATTACCGAGTCCGGGCTCGGGTTTCCTGTCAAAGACGCCGGACCATCCTCAGGCGCTTTGTATTTTTTGTCGAGGCGCGGTAGTACTGGGACCACTGTCGCTGGATTCTTCATTGCCTTAAGGCCTTCATCCCAAAGATGCTGGACAATAGGGATAGATCTTGTGGTCTTCTTATAAGGTTCTTTAAAATCATATAAGAAACATTCGGTGGCAACCGAAGGCATTGATAGCTTGAATCTGCCAGTCGCCCTCTCCATTAGTTTATGAACCCCGCCCCTATATCCGCTGGTGGGGAGTCCACCGGATCCGGAGATGGAGATGCTGGGTCTGGGATGACATATTCATCCCATTCTGTACCTTGATCCGTCCTGTCATCAAAATTTTGATCCTCATCCGAGAAATCATCATGGGTGTCCAATGGTATCGAAGGCTCCTGTCTAACCGGTGTCTGTGGCTGAGGTGACACCTGGGCCGGCAATTGGAACAGTAGCAGGTTGCGAACATCTAGACTTGTAATCCTGCAGCATATTGTAAAGGTCCTGCAAGAAAGATGATGGTACAGACACCATGTCTTGTCTCGAGTACTGTTGCGGCTGGGCAGAATGATGATGATAACCACATTCCTGGTTGTACTCTCCGTCAGAATCCGTTTCTTGGCATTTAACCAGAAGCTGGGATGGACTGTTTGCATAGCCATATGAGTCCTGATCGTCATCCTCTGATTCATCGTCATCCTCCTCCAAAAGTAGAGCTGGAGGTAAGGGGGTAACTCTCCTAGGAGATGTCATGTCTGGTGTAATCCTGGTCATAGAAATCGTAATCATTTTCTCAGACGATAAAATAGTCGACGATCCTGTCGACACTGGAGCTGATAATACTGCCTTCGTCGGATTAGTTGACGGAATAGGCGTTGTCGACGAAAGAACACTCGAGATGGGCGTCGTCTATGCCGTCGACGAGACAGTCGACGCTCCTGCCGTCGTCGTAGCTTTCGACGACAACACCGTCGACGAACACTTAGTCGTTGCTGTCGTCGACGACAACCTCATCGTCGTCGTCATCTTCGTCGACATCGCTGCCGTCGTAGAAATCTTCGCCGTCTACGCTATTACTGCCGTCAACGGCTCCCTCCTAGTCGACGATCCCGTCGACGAGCCCGTCAACTGTACCATTTTAAGCTTAGGCTTCAATTCCTTCGTCGACGGAGCCTTCGTCGACGACTTCTTCATCTTCGACGACGACGTGGAACTGACAGAAGACTGAGAAGAGGGTTTTTTGAAGGCTGGATCAGTCTTCGTACCCGAAGAAGGCGTAGATGGTCCTACCCTCTCCTTTTCACCATGGTGAGGAGATTCGACTGGACCTTGGCTTTCAGACTCACTGGGGGTCTTTTTTGAGGCCTTAGAAGGATGCTCCACAGAAGGAGAAGGGGAACCCCTACCCCTTTTGATTGACCTAGTTGATGACGCTGATGAAGAGTCCTCACTGTCACTGTAAGGCTGTGTCTTTCATGGCCTTCAACTTCTGGAGCGATGTAAGAAGTCTACCCTCACGATCCCGGAGGGTCTTGGTTGGAAAGGTGCAGCAGATCTTGCAGTCCGTAGCCTTATGATCAGGATAGAGGCAGTAGATGCAATCTTTATGCTTATCTTCAACAAATAACCTTTTCTTGCCACAGGTGGAACATGGCTTGAAAAGGGCCTTCTTTTCCTTATCAGACATCCTGGAATGGACAGCTAACAATTTTGAAGAGAATACCTGAAGAAAAACTTCTGAAAGAGTAGAGATTGAGCAGAGCTCAAAGGAGACTCCCTAAGCACAACGTGTGGTAGAAAATCTGAGGCTCTGTGGTTCCTTCAGGAGGGTTCTATCGGGTGAGGCTCTTCTGATTGGCTGATGCCTAAGTTTGGTCTCTTTTACAAAAAGAGGCGGATATCGTACAAAAGGGGAATGAGGTCTAGGCCTTTTTCTTTCTCTTTTGTACCTACTGCTATGTTATTTTGTTACCGAGACTCCCATTTCGACGACGGGGAATGATACAAAAGCATGGGAATCTATTAAAGTTCCAATACTGGGGCAAAGGCAATGTAGGCAGAAAGTCTGGGGCTATAAATCCCCTTTTCCATTAAGGAGACACAATCCAATTGAACACCATCATATACTGTTAGCTCCAAACCATGAACAGCAAGAGACAGTGAGAACCACAGACAGTTGAAAGGTGTGACTGTGGGAGAGGAGTTGTGCAAACGGCTACGGCGGTCGACCTCAAATCTGGGGAACGGGGAGCGTGGCCAGCTGTCGACAGGAATGGCCGCATGGTAGCTCAGCTCCGTCGTGCCACTCCCGATAAATCCGCCTAGCACTGTATGCCGCGGCCTAATTTCTGCCCAGAGTGCCTCTACGATCTTCGGTGCCGTTGCCCGAGGTATGGTGCAAGTTTGAGACCCATCGGAGCGAAGCAAAACATGTCTAACAATGGAGTCGGTGCCCATGTGCACTATCACCGAAAGGAGGAGTCACCTAAACTGGAAACACTTCTTCAAAGAAAAACAACCTGCAAACATCCGGACCCAACACCAGATGGCAGGAGTATGTAAAGCAGGTTCTACAGCACACATGCTTTGAACATCCGACCTATGTCAGAAAACCATTTTACTCTACTGCCAAGAAGCCAAAATGTAGAGTGAAATAACAAAAATATTCAACGTAAAAAAAAAAGTTCAGGGCTCGCTTTCACAAAGAGCAGAAAAAAACAAAACAAACAACGGAGAACCTGCCAGTATAAGTTATTATGGAATATGGAAGCAGTGTCAACTATTAGCTTTATGTAGCATCATGTGTGTCCCCACTCCTTGTATGTCTCAGCTGGTGTCTGGAATGCTGAGCGCAGATCATGTAATAGCATGTTGGAGTGGGGTGAGCAGTGATAGCTAAGACATAGTGGCAATTGGAGGGAAAAATGGAGGTCTGATAGGACATGTTGGATGTTGCTGTAAACCAAGGGCCTAACATGGAATAAAGAATGTACCTCCTACCAGAGTGCCTCCAGTTTCATGATGGGTTGTTAAGGACCTGAATTGAAATGCAGCAAGACTCTTGTGGCAGTTCTGCTAGGGGAGAATGCCTGCCATTAGAAGGAATATGTTCCTGTGACCACAGAGAATTAGTTTGTGGTTGGCCACCTTTAAACCCACCATTAAGTAGTGTCAGCTCAATCTGATGGGTAGGAGGAGCACAGCGAGGAGGGTGGGCAAAGTCTGGGTAAGGAAACAGAAACAGCTGCGGTAGCTTTTAACTGAGGTGATGTGGTGCAAAGAATAGTTCTAAGCATAAGGATGATGCTATGGAGACAGTATTATATGGACAGCGCTATGAGACCTTTCTGCAGAATCAGTGAGAAGAGGCCGGAAATCGAGCATAATAATGGAATAACCCATGGATCTTCAGGCAGCTATTCATTCATACAGTTTCATACGAAGAAGCATTGGTGAGTGTGCAGTATGGATTTCAAATTAAGTTGACTAGGCACAGGCTAATTCAGGTCAATGGAAGGTCCTCAGTGCCCTTTTGGTGTTACTGTGCTGCTACAGTTAATTTTGCTCCACTTGAATCCCAAGTTTCACATGAGCTGGGCTTATACATCACTCATGAGCCTGGTCATTGCTCTGTTGAGAGGCACAAGCTCTGCCTGCATCACTGGAGGGGCATGCGTCGCACAACAAGCAAGAACCCTGGTAAGCACTTGAGGCCTAATCGAGTTTGAGAAGGACAGCGTGTGCTCTCTAAGAGCACTGGTTGAAGGCATTCCACATATTTTATGGCGCCCAACGAGAGTGACCAGAGGATATGACATGGATCCTGATAGTGCTGTGGTTAAGATAATGTGGCAGTGGGCAGCACGACTTTCCTCCCTGGCACAAGCCAGTTAGCACTGTAAGAAGAGTATGTGGTACTGGTGCATATAGTAACACAAAGGGTTCATTTGAGAGCCTTGCCAATGTCTTGTATTCCAGTACTGGTGCCCGAGTGGAGACGCTGGCTTCATAGGCTTTGACACAACGAAGAAGGGTAGCAAACTGATGTTTGAATGGGACAGGGCTGGGGACTGTAAAAAAAAAAAAAAAGATTATCCAAGGCTTCCTGGTTAATACAGAAAATAGAAGGATAACTATTTCCAAGGACTTTAGAGACAGAAATGAGACTGTGCTGTTCGAGGGTGTACTGAATTCAGAAATTATGAGAAGTCGAATCATTGACTACCTGGCACCTGTCCAGGGAAAAACAGTTTTGAAGTCTTGGGCACATTTCAACAGCTTTTTCTAAGTATGTGTTCATTTAATTGTCAAAACAATGGCTAGTCAGTTATTTAATCTGAGGGGATATCTAGCAATCGTAGTGCTTAAGTTATGAACCATACTGCTGGGAAAAATGAGCCTTGGTTGCAGCAAACAGTGGGGTTCATAAAGTGAAGAAACAGTTTTGTTTGCAATTTTCAAGTACTGATATGAGCCATATAAATATTATTGGTAATGCATGTGATGCTGTTGATATTTTTTGGTGTTGGCTAGAGTACTGTTTTGCAAAATTCAGTAATTAATGATCTGGTGAGGCAAATGCTGCATGTTGTAAGGCATAAAGAATTTACTTGATTGTTGTGTTGGGAGCAGGAGTGTAGTGTCAGAGGGGATGTTTGGGGCATGACAAACCCCAAAAATATGCATTCTAGGCTTGGTAAGAAAACAAGTTACTTACCTGTAACTTCAGTTATCCAGTATTGGTATCTTTCATATATTCACATGCCTGAATCATTCCCCGTCGCCGAGACGGGAGTCCCACGGTAAATAAAAAAGCAGTGCCAAAAGCACTTTGTAGTAGTAGGCCCTAGAAAAGGCCTGAGGCCTAAGTTATAGTAGCCTATCTACCTCATTATGTTAAAAAGACCAAAGTCTTTGCTCCAACCAATCAGCTTACAGCACCCTTTAGAACCCTCTCTGCAGAGCCAGTTCTCCTCAGATTTTCGTACCACAAGTGGGAACAAGTATCCCAAACTTAGAGAACTGACTCTCCGGGGAGGAGGGTGGGTGCATGTGAATCTATGAAAGATACCAATACTGGATAACTCAAGTTACAGGTAAGTAACTTGTTTTCTTATCCAGTATTGGGGTATCTTTCATAGATTCACATGCCTGAATCAGAATAGCAAGCAGTAAACCAGGCAAAGTCGGTTGCGGATGGTCGGAGACTTATTGTAGTGCACCCCCATGAATGTACAGTTAACAACCAACAATCGCCTAGAGATTGATCTATTAACAAATCATATTCAGATTCAACATAGAAATTGTGCAATTTCCTACAGGAAAGAAACTTTAACACCATAGAAACACACCATATGTTAATATATGTCTGCATATTATAAACAACAAACTGAATCGTATGTAACTTTTTATGAAATAAGCCAACGTTAGTACCTGAATGTACTCCTTATGGAAACAGGTGGCGTAAAACAGCTTGGCCCACTGCCGCATCATCCTGATTTGCTAATTGTAGGCAGTAGTGTCTTGGAAACGTGTGGACATTCTTCCATGTCGCAGCACGGCAAATGTTCTCAAGCGTCACTCCTGCAAACAAAGCTGAAGACGCTGCCACAGCTCTTGTGGAATGAGACCGAACGCACAATTTCCTGTCCGGCAACTGCAGTTCACCGGGCAACACCAGAGTCAATCAGGAGGCTGAAGGGGGTGGGGCTAAGGCAGTATCAGAGTTTGATTGACAGTCAGTGAAGCGCAGCAGCAATACGGCGCATGTTCGGGTTTGTGCTGGTCATTTTTGCGACCAGCCCAAACATGCGCACTAGCCTGCACATAGGACACTGAGGGTTGCTTCATGCCGCAGCCCTCGGTCTCCTAATGGGCAGGGGTGTTACCCAGCCCAAGCCAATCCAGGCGCTGCTGAAGCAGCATCTCGATTGGCTGAGGCACGCGTTCACTGCGCAGACTGAGGCTGGCATAATCTGCATTGGGTGCCTTGCGTGGGTGGCACTTGGAAACATATGACCAATCACTGTGCAGCTGTGCAGACAGTGATTGGCCATTTTGCTGTGACGTCGTCCAACTTGCAGTAGACCGCGCGGCACCACACGTACTACACACCTCGTATCTTCAGTGCAATCCTTCCTGTGACGTTGCGATTTTTGCTCTGCACAGACTACACTGCTGCAGCTTCCAAGAATAAGGTCAGTACTGAGCCCGTCGAATGTAGTGAATATTTAGTATAATATAGCATGGTTTACGTTGTGACTTGACTGGTGACATGTCCATCGTGCGCAGGTGTATCCCCGGGGCTGGCTCTCACTCTGCATCCTGGTCATAGGGCCTCGCTAACGACAAGAACCTTTTCTGGGAAAGGCAGGCGAGCAGTAAGGAGCTATACTGTGACTGGTGAGCAGAAGGGTTTGACTCTAGCCCTGGCGAGGAGCAGAGAGAGCGGTTTGTTTCCGGGTAGGAACCATCCATGTAGCCGTGTGTGAGAAGTTGGCCTGATGTGCAGTGCTCACTATTCTAGTGATCACTATATATCAGTCCAAACAACCCTTATTGATGATTGGTTGTAAGTCAACCTTATAGACCAGCTATCCTAGTAGCATGGATACGAGCAGTCTAAGGCTAAGACTCTAGAGGGCGTGTTAAGCCAGCTGTTTTACCATCACATTACCCCTTGAACACCCAGTGAAAGGACACCACACAAGTGTTATGAAAATAAACAATGTATTTATTAGAATCACAACAACCCTGTACTCTTTATGAGGACAGGGTGCTAAGCACACAACAAAACTCTTATGAAAATACTTAAGTTAGCACGTTATACACAAATGCCCGAGGGGCACGAAAAACCATATACTCTAAAAGTGGAATGCGGAATTACTAGCAGGTAAGTACAGTACTAATAGGCTTTGGAATCGCTAGGACTTGACTATAGAATCGTTAGATTACTTGTAGGAGACCTAGGGGACTCGGGTGCAGAGTGTGCACTCTCACGCGGGATGCGGGACAAAGTCTATGGAAGCTAGTAAAGGCAAAGTTAGTGTTCACGGGCGAACCCGACCTGGTAGGGAGAAAACGACAGTGGATCCTGACCCTAGGATAGTGAGGCTATGCTGGGACACCGAAGTGCCGAAGTTACCTAGCCCAGGGGCTGCAGCTGCATAGGTCTGAAAAGACGTCGGGAATCTCGTTGCCGGACCAGGAGCCTGGAAGAAGGAAGTTGCTGGCAGGCGACCAGTGAAGAAAAGTTCGATGGATCCAAGCCTGGATCAAGGAAGAAGAAAACCTGAAAGCAGAGGGGACCAAGTTCTTGAATCACTAGCCAGTGATTAAGTGGGCACCAGGATGGCACCGGGCGAAGTCACCGCAGTCAGGTGAGTGGGCGCTGCTGGGCTCTGCAGTCTCTCGGACCAGGAGGCGTTGTCGGCGACCAGGATGGAGGTGCGAGCTGTCCCACGAAGGTTCTTGCTGTCGACGTCGCTGGACCCAGGATTGGGCAACAAGTCTTGGCAAATGCAAGGCCCACGCGGTGGACCTAAAAATGGCGTCTTAGCCGGACCAGGAGGGTCCAGGGTACTTCTCCGATGGAGGGAAGCAAGGGCCAGTCTGGAGCAACCAGACTAGCAGCAGTGATGTCGTCGGGCGTCGTTCAGAAGGCCACAAGCCAGCGGGCTAGTAGCCAAACAACGCGGTGAGCAGCAAAAAGCAGAAGGGCCCCACGCAGATCGTGGAGATGCTGGGAGGCTGCACTTCGGTGCTGGAGCTGCTCAGGGTCGGGGCTTCTCGGACCCCACAGCACTCACCAGGAAATTACTCGGCGGGCTTGCTATGCAGAAGTCGTGCAGTCTTGAAGATGGCCGGTCCCTCGAGGTCTCGTCCCACCCACGAATCTCAGCGTGACTGATGATGTAGGTAGAGGTCAGAGGTGCAAGGGAAGCCGGTTCTCGTCGAGCTGGGCAGTCTTGATCCGGAGGAGAGACTTGCAGCAGACCGCAGTGTTCTTTAAGATGGTGCCTGCGGATGCAGGGTGACTACTCCTTAGTCACAAGGGAGAAATCTTAGGAAGAAGTCTTGAGTTCCTTTCGTGGAAAGTAGTTTCAGGATTCAAAGATGATCTGATTTGGAAGGGGGCCAGTTCCTACCTTTATCCTGTAAAAAGGGGCTGGCACGCGACTAAGTCCTGCCCTATGGGTGGGACCAGGAGGGGGGTGGTTACACCCCTCTCCTTTGGCGGGCTTTCCCCAGGCCAGGGGCTGGAGTGCCCCTGGAACTGGTTTCAGCCGGCCTATGCACAGTGAGCACCGGGGTGCCACTTGCAGTCACCTTCCTCTGTAGCCCTGCCTACCTGGAATACACAAAACCCTGTCTGGGACGGTGCTGGCACCGCCCCTGGCAGGAAACCCTTTGTCCTTGCCTCCTGCTCTGGGAGGACTCCCAGCAGCAGGAGGGCAGACTTGTGTCTCGGTGGCAGCATCCATTTTGTGGAGCTGAGGCTATGTCTGACTTTAACCGGGGTTAGGGGTTACATACATGTCGTGTCCCTCTAGAAGGGTGGAATGCTAACCCCGTCGCCAGAATTGGCGAGGGGTTAGTATTCCAATTCGTATGACACCTTACTCGACATGTTTTGATAAAGCGATACCAGAGTTGGCATATAACCGCGAGGATTATAATGCACTTAAGAGTATATGGTATGCGATATCGTGGAAACGGCTAAGGGATGGATCCCGAAAGCCGCAGACAGGCTCAGCTCATGCCAGAGCACCATCTCACACGATTCCAAGCACTCTGCCTTCAGGATTGTTAAGGCCTGCCATAGGAGTGACTGATAGGAGATCTGTGTGTCCATTTTAGGGTTAGATATAGGTATACTATATCTAAAGCAAAGGGTGATTACACCACCTTGCCCCAGCTGTCAAGCAGCCAGTTGTGTCAGATTTGGATGGCCAGCCAGGGGTGGCATAATACATGCTGCAGCCCCTGGTAGGCCCTGGGTACACCTATGCCCTGGGTACCTAAGGTACACTGTACAGGGACTGATAAGGTGACTCAGTATCCAATTTAGATATGTACCTAAGGTACATGGAATCCATTTTACAGAGAGAGCAGTAGGCCTGGGGCCCTGAATAGCAGGGTCCCAGGTCAACTAAGTCAGAAAACCAGCAAAACACCAGGCAAAAAGTTGGGGGCAACCATAGTCAGGGATCTACCTTCCTACACCGTGCCACCGTAAACACAGGGATCGGTGCTGGTCCACGCAAGAGACTCACTGAGACTAGGAGCAGCCGAGCAGGGGCCCGCTCAGGAAGGAGCAGTGAGCAGAGCAAGAGGGTAAGGCCTTCATGAAAATCTCAGATCTGTCACCTGGCCTCCAAGTGGAGCGGGGGAGGAGGGGTGCAAGCAGAGGGCAGGAGGAAGAAAGGAGGAGTAGGTGGGAAAAAGGAGGGTCGAAAAGGAGAATGTGAGAGAGAACAGGTGAGATGAGGGTGAGACTGGGAGGGTGGCAGCAAGGAGAGTGGAGTGGGGAGGAGGGGTGCAAGCAGAGGGCAGGAGGAAGAAAGGAGGAGTAGGCGGGAGAAAGGAGGGTTGGGAAAAGAATGGTGAGAGAGAACAGGTGAGATGAGGGTGAGACGGCGAGGGTTGAGAGAGAAGATGTGCTGGGAGTTGGTCTGACTGCACTATTAGAACTTCTGAAAGGCCCGTCTGCTCTTGGAGCTCGGGGATTCGTCACAAATCCTAATTGAAACAGATTTTGTAAATAACCCGGCCATCTGCCATTTATGGAGGATTTAACTACCTGCCAATGTGCAAGAGTCATTCTCGTGTTTTTTTAACCTGTAAACTGTGTTGTCGTTTGTACACTCGATTCTTGACACCCTGACCATATTAAGGCAGTAAATGGCTCCGTGCGTTAAAGCAGCCATCGCAGTGATCCTTGCTTAACTTGTGGTCAAAGGTTCGGCTCCCGTCAGGAGCCCGTGGCCCATTCCATTCCTAGCCAATACCCTGAACTCAATCAGTGGGCCGTATAGTGTCTTACCCTGATAGAAAATGAAGGCCTGGGGAGTCTAAATCATCATGAAAGGTGGGCGCAACCTAAAAAGAAATAAGGAACCGTTTTTGAGGGTTCCCCTCATTGTGGCTAATAAACTTGTGTTAGATAGATCCTTACACTTAACGGTTCTTGTATCCATGATGAAAGTAAAGCAGATGGTAAGATAGCTAAGGGGGTCTATGCGCAGGCTGCAGACACCGATGTGCAGGTAAAGGGTGACAACCGAGCAATACTGCCTCTGCCTCTCATCCTTAATCTAAGGTTGACATATGGTGCCATTTATGGGTGTGTAGCGTTTTTAGTACGCTAGCCTATTCCTGCCTAGTTAATTCTCAGACTGTAATGTGGTTGTCTCTAGTGAGGTGGAGGGAGCAGATCTAGGCCCATTCATGGCAAGCTAGTGGTGCCAGGTATGGGGTGGAGCACTATGTAGTGAACAAGCAACAACCAATCAGAGATTGGTAGAGCACTAATCACCCGAGCGGTATCCAGGCACTTGTAGGAGGTGGAGCTACTCCAACAGCCATGTGTTGAGTCGACACCTGAAGTCAGCGAGGTGGGAGAAGGAGATCAGAGGGCTGCCAACTCCAGTAGGACGCGTGGTGGAAGAGGGCAGCAAACAGTGGTGGGCCCCGTGCTAGGCACTGCTGAGGAATGTTGCTCGAAGAGTTGTAGATCAGGGACCAGTTCTAGGGACTTGAGGTACAGGGAGGTGCCAGGTCGGGTGAGAAGTGCGGAGTCTGGGTGTCGGGAAATGCAAAGAGCTATTAGGATATTGTTTGGATGCTCAGGGCTTCGGCCTACACTGTCTGGTGGTGTACATCTTACTTGCGTCTCTTTTGTTTCTGGATCCGTATCACTCGTTGCATTTTTTTGGTTAAATGTTCATCCTGGTGGAATAAACTACTGTACAAATACTGACACAAAAGTGGAGACAAAGTGCGGGTGTCAAATTCCATTTATTTTGGAAGGGGAAACGTTATGTCACCATTCGGTCGTGTGCGCAAAAGGCTGCTATATTGGGAGCAAGATGTGACGTTGCGCTTTTTGCTCTACAGTTTTGAACAATAAGGTCAGTACTGAGTCAGTCGAATGTAAATGAGTAAATATTTAGTAACGCATGGTTTACGTCATGTCCATCATGCGCAGGTCTATCCCCGGCTCTCTTTGTGCATCCTGGTTTCACGCACAGCTGAATCAAGCCGGGTTATTGCAGAAACTGCTTCTGGGTTCATGGCTTCATGGTTAGTGAAGAGCTATTGACTGGAACAAGCCTTCACAGGCGTTTACTGTAAAAGAAATGAAACCTGAGAGCCCAGGCCGGCGTCCACAAGTGGCAATCTGAACGTGGTGTACTCTATGTGAGCTGCGGTAGGCCTCTTACGCGCCATCTGAGAAACAACGGACTCTTATTATTAAGAGTGGGCAAAAATTTCAAATTTCATACTCGTCCTTCCGCAGTGTAAAACCAGTATTTTTGCAAAAATGACACCTGGTATCTCCTAAGGCTTGGTCAATGAGCGTTTGTACGAAAAGAACATCCTTACCTTAGATGCAAATATAATGAATGACTCCCCAATGCAGTGATATAATTTATGGAACCGGGTGGAACATTTCCACATGTTAATTAAATTCACTTTAATTCTGAACAAAAGTGATCATATTTGGGAATAAAAGGTTCAAACTATGAAAAATAAATTTTAAAAAAACGAAATAAAGCAAGTCACTGTTTTCAGAAAGTGGCTAGATTGATATTATTCACACCCAAACATATTAGCGCTGCAGAGTTTGCCAGTGAAGCAGTACTTTTATTTTCTTGTCTTTTTTTCAACAGCATTTTTTCCGAGGTGGGAAAGTGCACCAAACATGGGGTGTGTGAGTAGCTGTATGGGTTACCGAGTGGGTGTGTGAGTAGCTCTATGGATGAGTGAGTGGCTGTGTGAGTGACTGTATGGGTCAGTGAGTGACTGTATGGGTGAGTGAATGTGTATAAGAGTGGCTCTATGGATGAGTGAGTGGGTGTGTGAGCTGTTGTATGGGTGTGAAGTTGTGTGAGGGGTGAGTGGTTCTGTGGATGTCATCAGTGATGTCATCAATGATGTCATCTCTTAGAGTATATCCATTTGTATCCCTTCCCTATGTATATAAGAGATCTCTAATCGCTAGTATATGCAGTAGACCTTTCTACTCTCTACCATTCCAATGTGACTCTTAGAGTATATCCATTCGTATCTCTTCTTTCTGTTTGTATCTCTTCCTTGTGTGACTCTACATCTTGTACATTTACAATGTTTACTGTTTGTATCTTTTATGTAACACATGTAATCCTTAGTCCTTATGTTTTGCAACTGGTTCTTATGTAAAGCGCTCTGACACCTTCGGGTAAAGTTTGCGCTATATAAAATCGCATTAAATGGGGTACTGCAAGGACTGATTGATGGGTGGATTGGTATCAAGTACTTCCTGCTTACATTTCACATGCTTTGCTTTTTCTAGGATGTTGCTACTTTTTATTTAGGCACCATATTGCTCTCTTTCTTGTCTAGTGCATAATTTGAATGGAGTAGCAAATGTATTAGGATTCTATGAGCACTCACTACCACTGGCAATTTTCAGAAACAATAAAAAGGTCATGATAACGCTTGTGATTAATGAGAGAGAGAGAGAGAGAGCGAGAGAGATCATAGTTTTGTCTAGTGGAAGTTTTGACTCATGGAAAGGTAGCGCCGAAGGTTAATGTGCCTGCTGCAAAGAACATGCAGATCACAAAATGCACATGATGTAAATAGGTCAGTGAGTCACTGCTTTTGTAAGTATACTTGTAAGTATACTGAATAAGCAGCTACCTATGTTATATGACATCTCTTTATTAATGTAATAACTGCACTTTCACAATTGCTTTATTAACCATCCTGCTTTTTCAAATTTGCTTGAAAATGCACCATTTGTCCACTCTTTTTTCAAAATTTTCAAAGGGGAGAATCTTCAGAATCCCCCCTACGTTCTTCGTGCTGGCTCACTCGCTACAGTGCAGTATGAAAATCATTTTACGCCGCACCACTTTCAAATGTTACCAGCCGCCACTGCCCCTCATGAATTGTTTAATTAGCGATGAAGAGCAGAGCGATTGAGTGTCAGCTATCTTCCTGTATCTGGATAAGGCCGCTAAGGGGACCTTTATTGAAGAAAAAGAAAGACCAGAGCACGCCAAATGCAATAAATAGGGCAGTATTTTCTCTGCTGGCGCCTCTATAGGATGTAAAGCGTTTGAGATGCACCAAGCGCAGAAGCGCTTCCATTTGAGACGATAAGTTTTTAATGTAGTCTGGGCTCTTGCTTTCTTTAGAATGTCTCAGCAGTCCTGAGGAATTTGAAGATGTTCAAACTCTAGGAAGTTAGGAGCCATGCATGCAATTTCAGCGATTGAGGGTCTGGGTGAAGTATCTGACCCTCGTTGCGTGACAGTAACGTTGGGGTTACCAACAGCCTGATCGGTGGCTCCTGTGAGAGTAGCATGAGCTCCTGAAACCAATATAGGCGAGGCCACCTGGGAGCAATTAGGAGAAGGCGGCAACTCTCCAACTTTATCTTGCGTACCACTCCTGGAAACAAAGGGATCGGAGGAAAGGCGTAGGCATAAATCCCTGACCATCGCATGGACAGGGCATTCCCCCTTGAACCCTGTTGAGGGTACTTGCTGGCGTAATATCGGCATTTCTTGTTCTGTTGGGTTGCAAATAAATCCAACGTCGGCTTGCCCCATCTCTGAAACACCTTGCACAATTGGTTGTTGTGCAGTTCCCACTCGTGGCAATCTGCTCAGTTTGTCTGCTAAGGTGTTGTAGAGACCTCTGACTTGTTCTGCCTTGAGAGTTATATTGTGAATTATTAACCATTGCCATAGCTCTTGGGCTTCCCTGGACAATGTTGTTGATCTCAGTCCCCCTTGCTTGTTTATATAAAAAATGCTGGTAGTGTTGTCCGTTATGACCAGGACTGAGAATCCTGTGATCCTGGGGAGGAACGCTTGAAGAGAAAGAAAAATGGCTTTCAACTCTAGACTGTTGATGTGGCATTTTTTGTGCTGTTGAGACCATTTTCCTTGCACCTGTAAGTCCTGGAGATGACCTCCCCAGCCCTCCATGGACGCATCTGTCGTCAGAATGAAATCTGGAGGAGTTTGCAAGAATGTGAGCCCCTGTTCCAGATTGCTCAGCTGTGTCCACCATTGAAGAGCATGCACCATCCTGCTGGTGACTGTGATGGTGTCCTCAAAGCCTGTCGCTTGTTGCCACTGACGATGTAGCTCTTCCTGTAAAGGCCGCATCTTTAGACGTGCTAATGGAATGAGGTTGATGGCCGAAGAGCACATCCCCAGAAGTGATGCAAATAGGCGAACTGAAAGTCGGAGTCGTCTCTCTCGAGACAAGAATGCCTTGCATTCTACTGTGTCCAGACAAGCGCCTAGGAACAGTAGGTTCTGCTTCGGAACCAATTGAGATTTGCTCTTGTTGATTGTAAGGCCTAGCGATGCAAAGAGATTGCGGCATATTGTAATGTCGGTCTTTACTTTGGCCTTTGATGGACCTTTGACTAGCCAGTCGTCCAAATACGGGAAGACCTGTACCTTTGCTGATCGAAGAGCTGCTGCTACAGGAGCCAGGCACTTTGTAAAAATCCTTGGGGCCGACTTGAGGCCAAATGGGAGGACTTTGAACTGATAATGGGCACCAGCCACAGTGAAACAGAGGTATTTTCGAAGCTTTGGGAGAATTGGGATGTGGAAGTATGCATCTTCCTTGTCCAAGGAAGCCATGTAATCTCCCTCGTTGAGGCAGTTGAGAATGTCCGAGAGAAAGACCATTCGGAATCCCTGCTTCTTGAGATATCTGTTCAGATTGTGTAGGTCTAGGATCAGTCGCCATTCCCCGGATTTCTTTTTTATGAGGAAAAAACGGGAATAGAAACCTGTCCTTCTCTGATGGATTGGAACCTTCTCTACAGCATTCTTGAGAAGCATTGCTTGAACTTCCTTGATCAATAAGTGAAGACGAGGGGAGGGGGACCCCTGGGTGGAGTTGTTGGAGGTTTGGTGATGAACTCCAGGGTGTGACCATGTTGGACCAGGGCCAACACCCACTGATCTGTTGTTATCTGATGCCATTGTTATTGGAAGGCAGATATCTTCGCGCCCACGGGAAAATAGGGGATTAAAGGTGGCGCCCAATTGACCTCACTGTTTCTTGTGACTGTCTCGCCCCTGATTGTTCGTGCGTCTTCTTCCTCCTTGGCGAGAGAAACCAGCCAATCCAGACTGGCGATACGAGGACTGATAGTTCTGGCAGTATTGCTGCTGGTATCGCCTGCCTTGCTGATGATAACTTCCTCTGGACTATCAACCGCGTCCTCTCGCGCCTCTGAACGATCCTCTTTTATACTGCAATGACCCCAGTGATTTTGCAGTATCCGTATCTGTTTTAATCGCTTGGAGAGCTTCGTCGACATGTTTCGCAAAGAGGGACTCTCCGTCATATTCCATGTCCAGTACTTTCAATTGGACCTCTGGACGCAAGGTAGTGGCCTTCAACTACCCTTGATGTCTCAAGACAGCCGCTCCTGTCAACTGTCTGAAATTTGTGTTTGCAATATCTAATGCGCAGTCGATGGATTTTGCAGCTGCGCGCTCTCCTTCCATTAATATTTTTCACGCTTCCTGCCACTTGTCCTCTGGAATCAGCTCCATGAAACCAGCCATTTCTGACCACATTTGGCGATCATAGCGCCCTATAATCGCCAAAGAATTCACCGCTCTGATGGAGGCCGCAGCCATGGTGGAAAACTTTTAACCAATAAGGTCTAAACGTCCCCCCTCTTTATCAGGTGGTGTAGAAATAGGGGTAGCGGGATTCTTCGACCTTTGTTGTGAAGCCTGTGAGATTACCGAATCCGGACGTGGATGACCAATAAGGCACGCCGGACTATTGAGTGGGGCACGGTATTTATTCTCATTTCTTGGCAACACAGCAGGCACAGAAGCGGGGTTTTTCATTACCTTGAGGCCCTCTTTCCAAATGTAATCAATGATAGGAATGGCTCTAGACACCTTCCTGGTTTCTTCTTTAAAATCATGAAGAAAGCACTCCGTTTGCTCCACAGTCACCGTGAGTTTAAATCTGTTTGCTGCCCTCTGCATCAGATTGTGGAACCCACCTACATCTTCAGGTGGTGAATCTGAAGGCTGAGGAGTCGGGGATGGCATGGGGATAACAATCATCCCATGGGTCTGATGAAGGTGCGTTAGGCAACTCTCCTTCCTCTACTTCCTCTTCTGATGACGTGTCCGGGGTTTGTGGAGGCAACTCAGGTTGCGTAGGTTCCACGACTGGAGAAAGCGGTGGAATTTGAGATGGAGGAACAGAAGTACTAGGCTGAGGCATTTGTGGCGGAAAGCGTTGTTTATAATCTGCCAGCATAGCCTGTAAGTCCTCTATCAAGGTAGGCGGTAAATGAGTGCCTTCTGAGACCTTAGGCCGTCTCTGATGTTCCAAAGAATGAGGCACTATAATGTCCTCCTGGTAGTAATGTTCAGTGTAAGTGTCGTCTTCATCATCATCTTGACACTTGATGATGAGATCAGATGGGTGACGCGCCACACCAAAAGCTCCTTCATTATCATCCTCAAAATCATCTTCTTACTCATCGGAGCAGGATTCTAGAAGATGAGAGGGCATAAGTGGCGACATATAAGAACCTTGTTGCCTCTTGTAAGATACGAGTTGAAAGGTCTTCATTGAAATTGGCGTACAAAAAGCCTGATTCCCAGCAATAGGCTTCACTAAAGCTGAATCCATCAGTTTTGATGGCACTGGTGACAAAGGTGCAGCTGCCAGCTGAAAAGATGCAGTCGTCGACGGGTTTATCGTCGACGAGGTCGACGACGAATGAATCGTCGTCGATGGAATTGCCGTCAACGGGACCGTCGTCGATGAGCTCGACGTCGACGGGACCGTCGTCGATGGACTCGACGTCCATGGAGCTACCGTCGACGGGACAATCGTCGACGGAGCAGCTGTCGACGGATTCGTCGTCGATATCGTCGATGCTTTCTTCGTCGACGGTGGCGTCGATGACTTAGTCGACGGGCTCTTTTTAGACGACGAAGGCTTCGTTGACGATGATGTCTTCATCGACGAGCCGTCTACGAGAGTTCTTTTAGCCACAATAGAAATCTTTGTAGACACAATAGGCGAAGTGATAGATGTAGTGGAAATCATAGCCGTAGAAGAGGAGGTTGAAGTAGAAATAGTAGTCACTGGTGAGTAGACAGCAGAGCTCTTACTCACGGTTTTCTTTGAGGAATCGTTGGTGGCTGAGGCTCCAGAGACAGAATGTTGAGATCTCTGTGAAGAGCCTGAAGTGGAGTGGGAGGTTTTCGCATGTTTTCCCCCCTCACTTGTCTTATCCTCTTGAGACCTCGCCCTCTTGCTAGGGGTAGAGTCTCTGTCATCATCATCCATGGAAGAGGATTTTATCCACAAAAGGACTCTGGCCTCCCTATCCATTAAGGTCTTAGAAGGGAAGGTGCGGCCGATCTTACAATTTTTTGCCTCATGTTTGGGATAAAGGCAATAAATACAGTCCTTTTGCTGGTCATCAACATGGACCCTCTTCTTCTCGCAGGTCCTGCAAGGTCTAAAAAAGGCCTTTTTGTCACACATACTGAAGCTCTGAGGAAAAAACTGAGTCAAGACTCAGGGAGACTCCCTTCCACAAGACATGCAGTGAAAATCTGAGGAGAACTGGCTCTGCAGAGAGGGTTCTAGAGGGTGCTATAAGCTGATTGGTTAGAGCAAAGACTTTGGTCTTTTTAACATAATGAGGTAGATAGGCTACTATAATTTAGGCCTCAGGCCTTTTCTAGGGCCTACTACTACAAAGTGCTTTTGGCACTGCTTTTTTATTTACCGTGGGACTCCCGCCTCGGCGACGGGGAATGATTCAGGCATGTGAATCTATGAAAGATACCCCAATACTGGATAAGTGGGTCTGGGGCTCCTGAGTCAGGTCTATGTCTGTGCTGGTTTTTCTTGTCATCCTGATTCCACTAATACGTTTAAACTTGTTAATGTTTTGGATCAAGCACTTATACATAGTGACTAGTTTACCAACAAAGTAGAAAATCTGCACCTAAACAAGTACTCTTTGAATGGATGCAAATTTACTAATGTTTGGAATACACAAACATTGGCAATAGAAGTCTTGGAAAGATAAACCACGCCCACATTTCCAAGCATAACATTACCAATCAAACACCCAAAAGACTTTGGGACCAAGGCTTGCAATTAGTCTAACCACTGGCAATTGTTGGGGGTAGCATTCTAAACCATTTTTTCCACCCACTGTGTCACTCCAGACAGAGGGCCTGATTTAGGGTTTGGCTAACAGAGAGAAAGAAGATAGGGTGGTGGAGGACTTTAGCTATGCCACCTTGCTTTGACTCCACCCACCAAACTTAGAGATGTTTGCCAGCCCAGCAGACATCTCTATATGTTAGCAGGAACCACTGTTATGGCAGTTGCTGTCAATTTACTAAAGGTTTGACGGATGACTCAATCAAATAAGATGGCTGGCGGTCTGGCGGACAGGACACTCTGCTGCTGATGCAAGGGAGTACCTGTCTCCCAAACTCTAAATCAGCCCAGCTCCTAATGGGAACAGTCCATCCTGATCCTTGTTCATCTTACCCATTTGCCATGCAGCCATTGCTTTTTTTATTTGGAAAATGTGGGAATCACACAACCCCTGAATGTTGTTGACTAAGCGAATTCCCTGCTTGGGAGTATAGTGTGAGGTCGTTTAACTCCACTGTTTTGATACGCTTGAGTCTGATTAGCAGAGTGGGGGAGAAAACAAGTTACTTACCTGTAACTTTGGCTCCCCAGTATTGGTAACTTTCATAGATTCCCATGCTTTGTATCATTCCCCGTCGTCGGAATGGGAGCCTCGGTAAATAAAAACATATCATAACCATAGGTACAAAAGAGAAAATCAGGCCTAGGCCTCATCTCATTTTGTAGCATATCAACCTCTTTGTGTAAAAGAGCCCAAACTTTCTGCAACAAACAATCAGAACAGCCTCACCCCATAGAACCTTCCTGAGAGCGCCTCAGTGCCTCAGATTTTTCTACCGCACATTGTGCTAGGGAGTCTCCACTGAGCTCTGCTCAGTTTCTTTCTTTATTACTTGATTCTTCTACAATTTTTCTTCAAACTATGTGTAACAAGGAGAAGAAGGCTTTGTTCAGGGCCTGTGCTACCTGTGCCAAAAAGAGACTTTTTGTGGAGGACAAGCATGAAGACTGTATCTATTGCCTGTATCCAGACCACAAGGCCACTGATTGCAAGATCTGTAGAACTTTTTCTACAAAAACATTGAGAGACAGGGAGAGCCGATTATTAACTTGGCTACAGAAAATGAAGTCATGGATGGAGGTGCTGTCTTCGGATGAGGAGGACTCTTCATCGGCTACATCCTCCAGAAAATCCAGAAAGAGGGGTAGGTCTCCTCCCTCTACTTCTTCTGGGGCCCCTGTCCAAGCCCATCATAAGATCTCTGATAGGTCTGAGAGGGCTAGTCCCATTAAATCTCCTCACCGAGGTGAAAAGGAGAGGCTGGGACAGGCTGCTGAGGTGGACACAGCCAAGAAGGTGAAAAAGGATACTTCTGTTCCTTCTCAACCATCCCAAAAGGCGAAGGAGAGCAAGACACTGGCTGTTGTCTCTCAGGATGAAAAGCCTGACAAGAAGCAGCGTCCGTCGACGACGAAATCAGCAGGTACGTCAACGACTTCTTCTCAGAAAAGCCTGTCTTCTCAGGTGGCTCCATCGACGGGACCGTCGACGGTGGCTGCGTTGACGATGATGGCTTCGCCGACGTTTAAGGTGCCTTCCTGCTGTCATCTCGACGTCGACGAGGGTGGTGTCGACGGCTGCTTCGACGATGAGGACTACGACGACGACGGCGTCTGCTGCAATGTTGATGACGACGAGTTCGTAGACGATGCCGTCGGCAATCAATCCACCGTCAACGATGAAAACTCAGTCGACGAGATCAATCCCTCCATCGACGGTTCCGTCGACCATTCCATCGACGACGATGACACCGCCGATTCCGTCGACGACGACTCTGGTGACGAGGTCGTCGACGATTCAGAAAATCCACATTTCCATGAAAAAGCAGCAAATAATGCCGGAGATGACTTCTCCTAGGCGAGTAGCATCTTTGCCTCCTACTATGCTGTTGGATGAGGAGTCTGATGATGAAGAGGATGATAATCCTTATGGGGATGCCTACAGTCCCTCGGACTTAAATGTGAAGTGTCAGGATACAGACACTGAGGAATATTACGAACACCAATATGTCCAGCAAGGTAGACCTCCTCCTCAGATGTTGGTGTGTAGATATATGCTAGCTGTGCGTGTCTAAGTGTTGCAGATGTGGGGAATAAAGGTACTTCGCCACATTAGACAAGAGTGTAGTACACATTTGTGTTGGTGCAAACTGGGGAAAGAGCACTACCCTGTCGCATGAGGTTGCAAGGGATTATACTCCGAGTTGTCCAAAAAGGGGGAAAATAAAAACCCTGTTCACAAGGTTGCAAGGGTTAGTACTCCTTGGTGTGTGCAAATGGAGAACACCCTGTTGCATAAAATTGCATAATTGGGGAATAGTAGTACCCTATCATGAGAGAAAAGGTAGGGAAGTGTAGTTACAGATGGCGCTGGGGCTAGTAGCCACAAGTTCTGCCTGTGTGTGCCCTGCGACCTGTCATTCTTTACAAATGGGAATATTTGCCAGGAGTGTGGCACTGTAGGTAGAGGATGTTTTAAATTGTTTTGTGGTACGTTTTAAAAAGATGGGTTTAATGGAGGCGGTCAGTTCTGTCTTTGACTGGTAGAATTTGATGTAGCTCTCTTGTGTTGTCGGCGAATCCTTCTTAACCTACTGATGAGGTCTGGTGTCAATGGCTAGGATTACTGGCTTGCTCTAATGTTTGATCATTGTTAATAATTTCAGTATACGTCTAATGGATGCTGTCAACACCGTGTTCGGAAGAGGTCTCGACCTTTCCAGTGCAGTTTCTGAAACGTGTGGTGCAGATTAAATGCTTTCTTCTCCAAGGCACTTGGTCATGTTGGTGTGACTGGGTGTTGGGCATGGTGGAGTGCTGGGCTGCACTTCTGTGTGTGATTGTATGGTGGTGTGCATGTCCCTCTGGGTTGTGTGTGTTGACTAAGTGAGAGTTCATAGGGTCTCTTTAAATGGCATATGACTGGGTCTAACCTGGGGTGGCATGGTGAGCAAAAGAACAATGGATTTAACCCAGATATCTTGACTGGGGGTGAATGTATGATTTATTCAGTATCCCGCTAAGTGGGATGGGTATGCCCAGACGTGGGTCCCTTGCTCACTGTGCCACTGGATTCAAGCTAGCCTGGCTAATGAGGGGTAATACTCAGAAACCGGTCCCAGGATGCTTGTTTCCAGTCCAGGGAGGACCTGTCTTGGCAATTCGGTCTGAATCAAGAGTGATTTGATTATGGCTGGGTCTAAACTGGGGTGGCATGGCGAACAAAAGAACAATGGATTTTACCCAGATCTCTTGACTGGGGGTTAATGTATGATTTATTCAGCATTCCGTCCATCATTTGTTTGCATAGCACTCTTGAAATGTGGCATTTTATTGGAGAGCAATTATCAAATGCTATACTTAATAAACCAGGGAACAACCAAGGGCCTTGACTCTACTCAGTAAGGCTGAGTCAATATTATGCAAACCAAAACACGTGTCAATACTGAACACTATTAACCATCCACTTTTTAAATGGTACCAATGTAAATACATCACAGGTTTCACGAAAAATCAATTCAAAAATACTTCTTTTTATTTTAAAGCTTTAACTTGTTTTCATAAACTACATACAAATACAATATTACATTCAATACGAACAATGCAACCACCACTTCATCCATTCAACATTCATTCCAGATACATTACCAACTCCACACAGCCAATAATTCACCTACAGGTTGTGCCAAAATCGCTCAAACTTTTTCTACGGCGAAACCCAGTAGGGAACTCAACGCACACAGCCAAACAACACCAAGTTTAGACAGCAGTCTCAAAAAAAAATGCACCAAAACGTCAACCCAGTAAATAGACAGTCATGTTATAGTACAAAACAAAACCTACTAAATTCTCAACATGTTGTACTAGAAACGGCGCAGTTTCTAGTCAAACAAACATGTTGAGAATTTAGTTGGTTTTGTTTTGCATGGTAACATGACTGTCTATTTACTGTGTTGACGTTTTGGTGCATTTCTTTTGTAGAGACTGCCGTTTAAACTTGGTGTTTGGCTGTGTGCGTTGAGTTCCCTACTGGGTTTCGCCTTTCAAAAAATTTTGAGCGATTTTGGCGCAAACTGTAGGTGAACTATTGACTGTGTGTAGTTGGTAATGTGTCTGGAATGAATGTTTGAAGGAGAGTATTGAGTGATTGTGGTGTCTTGATGGTATTTGTGTAAATTTGGATGTAGTGGTGTTGTATTGTTTGTATTGTTTCTATTGAATGCAATATTGTATTTGTATGTAGTTTCTGAAAACAAGTTAAAGCTTTAAAATAAAAAGATTTTTGAATAGAATTTTCAGGGAACCTGTGATGTATTTACATTGATACCATTTAAAAAGCGGATGGTAAATAGCGTTCAGTATTGGCACGTGTTTTGGTTTGCATACTTAACCCGTTCCGTGCTGCCTTTGGCCGACGGAAGCACTACCTCCCTAGTGCTGCCGTCGACTAACGGCCGACGCAGCTCCGCCCACCCTTTAGAACGCCCGCATAGCGGTGGAAAAACCGCCGCGGTTAAGGCATTAATAAACCATCCTGATGACATTTGTATTATTTGCATTGTTACTAAATAACAGTCAAAGACCAGTCAACATATTAGATAGAACATATCACACATCCAACATAGCTCAAATATGCAATCACATGGGTCTGAATGGAGAGCCTGTTGTGCATACCCGCAAACCGGGTGTGAAAATTGCGCTCCAAGCTCTGAGACCAGTCTGTCATTTTGCATATCAGCAATATGGCTGATTATGTATTAATAGACTGCATCGCAAAATGTCCATTTGGAAAGTTTGACAAAACAGGTTGCCAAATAAATATCAATAAGGTAGGTTACGGGGGAGGGGCTTAGCGCGCACCCAAGATGGTCGCGTGAGCTTAGGGCTCCCGGACTTTCGCCACCTCCACCGACTATCCTGAACCCTATCCTGATTTGGACGACGGGTTATTACTGGCACGGCCCTGCTGGTCGTTTATCCGTTTTCGGACTTCGATTTGGACATCGGGAGCTGAAGATATGGACTTTTGAACTTTTTCGGCCGCTCCATGGTACTGCCCCCGGGCTCGGTTTCTCTGCCAGCCTGACAGTAATTGAACAACAACGGATCATGCGAGCCTCCTTTGCCCGGTTGTCTACTTTCAGTTTCGTTTCTCGCGCTTAGACCTACTTGACTTTGTTTCGATCGCCCTGGCTTGCTGCTTTCAACCTCACCACTATTCACCGACTGGTGACTCGGCCCCTGGCCCTTTATCACTTGGTTCGCATCTTCCTTTCTATATTGTTGCGGGCGCATCGACTTTAGCCATTTTTACTAGGTCTCAGACTACCCTTCGGGGCGCACGAACTAAGATGGCCGCCAAGCCCGAGGGAGAGAAACGCAAGACCAGACCGGCAACGCGAGGGGGCTCCGTGCAATCAAATGTCATGGACAGATACACCCTCGTCAAGGGCTCTCCGGGTGGATTGACTAAATCCCCGGCCACTGTGGGAGAAGACTCCCCGATGGATGAAGAACTGTCGTTGAGGGACGTCATGGGCGCCATTGCCGGGATGAAGGCCACGCTGGGTCAACAATATGAGGCCCTGGCCCACAAGTTGGATACGGTCGCTATCGATGTTACCTTGATCAGGGCTGACCTTGCGAAAACCAATGAAAAGGTCAAATCCCTCGATCTAAAGACATCTAGTCTTGTTACTGACGTCTCCGATTTACAGGCAGAGATCGGTAACTTGCGAGCCGCCCGTGACTATCTCACTCGACGCCTGGACGACTTTGAGGGCCGTGCAAGACGAAACAACGTCCGTCTGGTTGGTGTCCCGGAAACTTCGGAAGCATCCTCGGTGGACCTGCTGGTGGAAGATCTGGTCCTGAATCATCTAGCACCCAAGGGCCTCAGCAAGTTTTTTGCTGTTGAACGGGCACACAGGATCCCGGGTGGTCCGCCTAAGCAGGGAGCCACTCCGCGTCCCATCATTGCTCGGATCTTTAACTTTCGGGACAGGGATGCGAACCTGCAAGCGTCACGCCTATCTGGTCCGACGGCTTATGAGAACACTGCAGTCAGCTTCTACCCGGACTTTACCCAGCAGGTTCAGAAACAGCGACTTGGATTCCAGGGGGTGAAAAAAAGGGACTGAGGACTAGAGACATGAAATACGCCATGCTTTTCCCGGCCCGGTTACGTGTGGTGTACAACGAACAAACATTTTTCTTTGATCATCCAGGGGCGGCAAGTGACTGGCTGGACACGCTGCCCCCTGGGACCAGATCGTTCTGAACACTCTGGACACTCTGGTGGTGCGGAGGGAGGCCCGGTGGAGCAGGAATAGGGGGCGGAATCAGCTCCCGGTCCATCGTGTTGACTTTCGGCTGTGGTTTGGTGCTATGCCACTATTGCTTGCTATCATGCTGTCTTATTGGGGTGTGTGCGGGGGGGTGGGTGAGTCTTCCTCCTCTGGGGTTCTTTTCATAGAATAGTTGTATGTTAGGGCGACAGGCACACTGCATGTTGGGGTGGTGTAGGAGAGTAGGGTCTGCAATCCTATGATCACCCAGATTTTTGCTTTTTGCTGCACTGGTTTACGACTTTCCCTGGCTGTGGGCCTGCTAATCAGACCCACAGCCTAGCTGTTCTCTCTATCCAAATTGTACTCAGGTACTGAATTGGCACTGGGCCCTCTCTAAGTCCCTGTACCCAGGGCTGAGGTGCACCCAGAAGTCTCCCAGGGGCTGAAGCATGTATTATGCCACCCCTGGGCTGACTAACTAAACTGACACAACTGGCTGCACGACAGCTGGGGCAAGGTGGTGTAATCACCCTTTGCTTTAGATATAGTATACCTATATCTAACCCTAAAATGGACACACAGATCTCCTATCAGTCACTCCTATGGCAGGCCTTAACAATCCTGAAGGCAGAGTGCTTGGAATCGTGTGAGATGGTGCTCTGGCATGAGCTGAGCCTGTCTGCGGCTTTCGGGATCCATCCCTTAGCCGTTTCCATGATATCGCATACCATATACTCTTAAGTGCATTATAATCCTCGCGGTTATATGCCAACTCTGGTATCGCTTTATCAGAACATGTCGAGTAAGGTGTCATACGAATTGGAATACTAACCCCTCGCCAATTCTGGCGACGGGGTTAGCATTCCACCCTTCTAGAGGGACACGACATGTATGTAACCTGTAACCCCGGTTAAAGTCAGACAGAGCCTTAGCATCCACAAAATGGATGCTGCCACCGAGACACAAGTCTGCCCTCCTGCTGCTGGGAGTCCTCCCAGAGCAGGAGGCAAGGACAAAGGGTTTCCTGCCAGGGGCGGTGCCAGCACCGTCCCAGACAGGGTTTTGTGTATTCCAAGTAGGCAGGGCTACAGAGGAAGGTGACTGCAAGTGGCACCCCGGTGCTCACTGTGCATAGGCCGGCTGAAACCAGTTCCAGGGGCACTCCAGCCCCTGGCCTGGGGAAAGCCCGCCAAAGGAGAGGGGTGTAACCACCCCCTCCTGGTCCCACCCATAGGGCAGGACTTAGTCGCGTGCCGGACCCCTTTTCCCAGATAAAGGTAGGAGCAGGCCCCCTTCCAAATTAGATCATCTTTGGAATCAAGACACGACTTTCTACGAAAGGACATCAAGATTTCTTCTTCAAGATTCTCCCTTGTGGCTAAGGAGTAGTCACCCTGCATCCGCAGGCACCACCTTAAGAACACTGCGGTCTGCTGCAAGTCCTTCCTCCGGAATCCGACTGCCCAGCTCGACAAGACCCGGCTTCCCTGGCACCTCCGACCTCTACTCACCTCTACAGCCAAGCTGAGAACCGTGAGTGCGACGAGACCTCAAGGGACCGACTATTGCCAAGACTGCACGACTTCTTCACAGCAAGCCCGCCGGGTAATCTACTGGCGAGTGCTTTGGGGTCCGAGAAGCCCCGACCCTGAGCAGCTCCAGCACCGAAGATCAGCCCCCCAGCATCTCCACGATCGGCGTGGGGCCCTTCTGCTTTTTGCTGCTCACCGCGTTGTTTGGCTACTAGCCCGCTGGCTTGTGGCCTCCTGAACGACGCCCGACGACATCACTGCTGCTGGTCTGGTTGCTCCAGACTGGTTCTTGCTCCCTTCCAGAAGAGGAGCACCCCGGACCCTCCTGGTCCACTCAAGACGCCATTTTGAGTCCACCACGTGGGCTTGAATTAGCCAAGGCTTTGTTGCCCAATCCTGGGTCCTTCGACGCCGACAGCTTCATCCATCGTGGGACTGCTCGCCCCTCCATCCTGGTCGCCGACAACGCCTCCTGGTCCGTGAGATCTGCAGAGCACAGCGTCGCCCACTCACCTAGTCGAGGTGACTACCCTCCGGTGCCCTCCTGGTGCCCCTGACTACTGGCTAGTAGTCACGAACTTGGTCCCCTCTGCTTTCAGGTGTCATCCATCTTCAAGATCCAGGCTTGGATCAACTCGAACTCTCTTCACTGGTCGCCTGCCAGCATCTTTCTTCCAGGCTCCTGGTTCGTCTACGAGGATTCCCGACGTCTTTTGAGACCTATGCAGCTGCAGCCCCTGGGCTAGGTAACTTCGGCATTTCGGTGCCCCAGCATAGCCTCACTATCCAAGGGTCAGGATCCACTGTCGTTTTCTTCCTACCAGGTCGGGTTCGCCCGTGAACACTAACTTTAACTTTACTAGCTATCATAGACTTTGTCCCGCATCCCGCGTGAGAGTGCACACTCTGCACCCGAGTCCCCTGGGCCTCCTAGAAGTAATCTACCGATTCTATAGTCAAGTCCTAGCGATTCCAAAGCCTATTAGTACTGTACTTACCTGCTAGTAATTTCGCATTCCACTTTTTGAGTATATGGTTTCCCGTGCCCCTCAGGCATTTGTATATACTGTGCTAACTTAAGTATTTTTATAAGAGTTTTGTTGTGTGCTTAGCTCCCTGTCTCATAAAGAACCAGGGTAGTCTTGTTATAAATAAATACACTGTTTATTTTCATAACAACTTGTGTGGTGTCCTTTCACTGGGTGTTCAAGGGGTAATGTGATGGTAAAACAGCTGGCTTAACACGCCCTCTAGAGTCTTAGCCTTAGACTGCTCGTATCCATGCTACTAGGATAGCTGGTCTATAAGGTTGACTTACAACCAATCATCAATAAGGGTTGTTTGGACTGATATATAGTGATCACTAGAATAGTGAGCACTGCACATCAGGCCAACTTCTCACAGGTGGCTTTTGAGTCTTACGCAGGGGTGCGGGGTGGGGGTATGATGTACGGGGTTGTTTGGGGGGTTAGGGGGGTTACAGTTTCTGTTTCTTTGTTTTCTTCAAGGCATATTATTGATGATCTCCTGTTGTACAGTGTCGCACCAGGTGTGGGGTGGGGATGGGGTTGATCTCTGGGATGGGGTTAGGGGACTTAAGGTACTGTGTTGGAACGTGAACGGGTTGGGGGATAGGATCAAACGGGGCGTGGTGTTGCAGCTATTGCGACGGTTGTCCCCTGATGTGGTCTTGCTTCAGGAGACGCATTTGCTTGGCAATACGTGCAATGCAATGAATAGGCGTGGCTATCGTCTCATCACGCACTCAGGTTTCACTTCTGGCTCCAGGGGGGTGGGCATTCTGGTTCGGAATTCCCTCCCTCTTGCTGTTGACGACATTATCCTTGATGACAGGGGACGGTACGCTGCCATTGTGGGGCGCTGGGAGGGAAGGGTTGTCACCCTACTCTCCGTCTATGTGCCCCCGGGTATCCAGACTACCACTTATGCGGATCTGGGAAGAGTGATTTTTGGAGTCCCCGAGGGTCTGCTTGTAGTGGGTGGGGATTTCAACTCTGTAGTGTCGGGGATGTTCGATCGCTACCCTCCCCGAGACATTGCGAAGTCACAATCCTGGTTGGGGGATTTCCTGGAGGCTTTAGGGCTCACCGACTGCTGGCGCCTGCTTCATCCTGGGCAATTGCAGTATACTTTCCATTCTGGTGCCCATAGCAGTCTTTCGAGACTGGATTATGTGCTGATGCCCTCCTCCCAGGCCTCCTCCATAAGGGAGGTGAAACATCTAGCTAGGGGCATCTCGGATCATTCCCCACTGTGGTTGGTAGTGGACGCTCACTTGGGGTCGGAGGGTAGGGTGGCCCCGATACACTCCTGGTATCTCTGCGACCCCAAGGTTAGGGCGGAACTAATTAAAACGATTGACCAATACTTTGCTGAAAATGTGGGTTCTGTGTCCTCCTCTGTCACGTTGTGGGAAGCGTACAAAACTGTTATTCGGGGCCAGGCCCTCTCCTTGATTGGCAATGTCAAGAGACGTAGGCGGGAGGAGGTTGTCCGTGTTGAAAATGACATCACTGTTATTGAAGGGGAGTTGGAATCCGAGGTCACCCCGGAGAGGCTGCACCTTTTGGGTCTAAAACAACTAGAGTATAGAGCGCTGGTGACTGATGCGGCGAAGGAGATGAGCAGGGAACAACAGGGACGTCTGTATGATGTTGGGGACAAGGCGGGGAAATTGCTTGCTTGGCTGGATAAGAGGGAACGTGCGAGTCGGGTGGTCCCTGTGATTGTTGATGTGAATGACGTGAGTATCACCGACCCTGCTGATATTGTTGAATGTTTCGCTGACTATTTCCGGGAAGTGTATTCCCCCGTCTCTGATAGACCTGAACAGGACTCCCACTTGCTCCTGCGAGATATCTCGCTGCCACGTTTGTCCGACCCTGAAAGGGATCTTCTAGAGGCTCCGCCTACAGTTGATGAGGTTGTTACGGCCATCCGCTCGGTTCGCTCGGGGAAGGCCTCGGGTCCTCATGGGCTCCCTGTAGAGCTTTACAAGCTCCGTCCGGATGTGATAGCACCATATCTGCGGTCGATGTTCTTGGAATCACTGGAGGCAGGCTCCCTCCCTCCTGACCAAAGATTGGCTTCCATAGTGGTGATCCACAAGGATGGCAAGCCACGTGACCGCTGCGCCTCCTTTAGGCCCATATCATTGATTAACGCAGAACCGAAGATTCTGGCCAAAGTGCTTGCCAACCGCTTGGTCACTGTCATAGGCGATCTGGTTCACCCGGACCAATCCGGATTCATACCCCATCGTAACACGGCACTTAATCTCCGGCGCCTGCATGGAGTCCTCGCGCGAGCGGCGACTCTGCGTGTACCGGCCATCTTGGCGGCTTTGGATGCCACCATGGCGTTCGACACGCTGGAGTGGCCATATCTATGGGCGGTTCTCTCTAAATTTGACTTTGGCCCCACCTTCATCGACTGGGTGAAATTGCTCTACACCGACCCCTTAGCCCAAGTGGTGGTAAACGGTCGTGTCTCGGCCTCCTTTGCTCTTGGTAGGGGAACGCGCCAGGGCTGTCGTTTGTCCCCTCTCTTGTTTACCCTTGCTTTGGACCATTGGCGGCATGGCTGAGAGGGGAACCGTCCTTGAGGGGCATTAGATGGACTCCTGAGTTTGAAGACCCAATATCCTTATATGCAGATGATATCCTCCTATATCTTACGTCGCCTCGGAAATCGTTGGTCGTCCTTTTTGACGTTTTGACTTCTTTCCGTAAAAACTCCGGTCTGGTCATCAACTGGTCGAAGTCTTGCATCTATGTTCTATGCGGCGAGGCCCCTCTCCTGCCTCGTGGCTGTCCTATTTCGGTGGTGTGGGAGGGATTCAAGTACTTGGGGATTTTTATCACCTTGGACCCTGTGCTTCGTTATGAATGCAATTTGTTGCCCCCTCTCCAGCGCCTCCGTGCCGATGTGACTGCGTGGGGCAGGCTCCCTCTCTCTCCCCTGGGACGGGCGGCGTTATTTAAGATGATGTCGCTCCCTCGGTTCCTTTATGCGTTGCAAAATACACTTGATATTGTGCCCGCCCGCTACTTCCGGGAGATAGAAAGTCTACAGCGACAATTGGTATGGGGGGGGCCGTCCTCGTATTGCTCTTGCGAAACTGACGCTCCCGTGGTACGACGGGGGTATCGCCCTCCCGGACATCCGCCGCTACTATTGGGCCTCTCAGCTGGGGGCCATCAACCACTGCACTTACGGTCCTTTGCCGAGCCCGGCGTTTGAAATGGATAGATGGCTGCTGCCTGGTGGAGACTACAACAGGGCTCTGTATGCGAAATCTGCAGGCGGATCTCTCACGGACCCCACTAGGACAGCGGTGCAGGTGTGGCATCGCGCTACAGCGGCCCTGGGCTGGGCTGATAAGCCGACCCGTGCTACCCCGCTTTATGCATCGGAAAAACTTGGCTCCCTCAGGAAGTCGAAGGGTTTCGATAAGTGGGATGTGATCGGTATCAGCAGGGTGAATGATGTGTGGATCAAGGGTAGAGTCAAGACGTTTGAGGAGCTGAAAGTTGAGTATGACTTGAATGATAGAGAATCCTTTCGATATGTGCAAATCCGACACGCGGTTTTGTCTGTATTTCCCCTGGGCTCGGATATTCCGGAGGCGTCCCCGCTCGAAGATCGGGTACTAGACGGACATGTCCCTGACGGCACGATCTCACTCATATACAAAAAGTTGATCAATGCCAGAACCGACCTACTGAGTAACCTTTGAGAGGTATGGACTAGTGACGGTCTGGAACTCGATGACAAGGATTGGCAGGCTGCGATCTCTTCCCCGAAGGAAGTGGCTATCCCGGCTCGCCTCCGGTTTGTCCAGCTCAAAATTCTCCATAGGGTCTACGTGACTGGTCCCCGTTTGGTGCGAATGGGGTTCTCTGTGGATGGACTGTGCAGGCGTGGTTGTGGTCTGGTGGGTACGTTTCTTCATATCATTTGGGAATGCCCTGCGGTGATGCGCTATTGGACTCGCGTGCATGAAGTCATGAGTGAGGTCATGGGTGTGCAATCAATGCCTGAGGCGAGGCGGTGTCTGTTGAATGTCTGGGAGCCGAATGATTATGACCTGGCGCAGCTTCGATGGGTGACCTTGGGTAATATGATTGCTAAGAGAGACATTGCTCAGTTGTGGGGTGCCCAGAGGCCACCGACAGTTCTGGTGTGGCAACAAAACATGGACTGGTGCATGTTTAGGGAAAAGACAGTGTATGTTTCCCGTGGCACGCCCCGTAAATGGGGGAAAATTTGGAATCAATGGAACGCATACCGTGGTGGCATCTGTACTCGCCCCCCATTCAGAATTGGACACTGACCTGTTATCCTCCCAACCTGCTGTTTCCTCCACGGGAATTTAGATATCTTGCTTATTCCTGGTCTCCTCCCCCCTCCCCAATCTCATCATATACTTCTGACATCTGATTTGAATGTGTATCCCCCCCCCCCAGCGCCGAAATGACAACTGTAATGTGTTGCCTTGTTTTCTGTTTTTTCTTTCTATGTTTTTTGCATTTAATAAAAAGATAAAAAAAAAAAAAAAAAGGTAGGTTACTTATTTGTTGTTCACAAGCCACATGCCCTCAGAAGTGCCATCTTTAATGGCTCACTCATTTCCTGGTGAAAAAAGGTCCAAAACTACAGAGGCAGAAATTAAGTTAACGACGAAGAGTAGCAAACTCAGGGACGTCTGAGAAAAATTAAATGAAGTAAAAAATCTCTGAATACAGTTCCGAGAGGTGCTCCCTTCTACATGACATGAAGAACGATATTGAAGCAATATAACCTCTAGAGGGAATGGAGCTCAATGTGCTCTCTCCTCATTAGTTGTAGTTTGGGTCTTTCAAAATGAGGTGATCTGAAGTGCTATGGTTGTTTAAAGTTTTTTTTAAGCAGTTTCTAACATAATTTGATTGTATTAGTATTGAAAAATTACGGTAGAACTCTTAAAATCTACAAGCGTAAATGATTCATGCAGTTAAATCTGTTACAGTGCTAAAACTTGTAACATAACTACTGTGTCCACTGCTTTGTGGGAATAGCAATGCAATGCTCTTAAAAAAAAGAATACTCACCATTCATTATTCTGCAGAGTAGGGGAATCATTCTGTGCTATGTGGTATAAGGCACTCATTGCATTCATGTTAAACAATGGAGGTTTCCTCTCAGCTGCGTAAGTTGAAAAGAGAAGAGTAAATTAACTTCCATCAGTTTAGCTTACAATTCAGTCTACAAGTGCATGCTTTACCAAGTTAAGGTAGGTGGCTACACTTCACAACAAAAGTTAAATATCCTTACTACCATTCATAACATCCCTCTCCCAACTTTCTAATGCCCAGCAGGCCAGATACTGTGGGATTCTCTCCCTCCCACTCCTCCTAAAATGAAACTGCTAGCACTTCTTCCTCCTTGGTGCCTCCAAAACCATCAC
The DNA here is from genome assembly GCF_964261635.1 of Lissotriton helveticus. Classification (NCBI taxonomy): domain Eukaryota; kingdom Metazoa; phylum Chordata; class Amphibia; order Caudata; family Salamandridae; genus Lissotriton; species Lissotriton helveticus. The sequence goes on from NC_136061.1 coordinate 358,763,743, forward strand.
AACTCCTGAGTGGGTACTTTACAGTCACATAGCATAGGTTTGCAACCTGAAAGCTTCAGAGCTTTAAGTTACTATCCCGTCTTCCTACCAACATTCAGAGAACTGTTTCCAGCTGTCATTTACCACAACCGTCCCTCTAACTGACCCCTGAACATTCCAGCATTGCGCTCTCGACATGCCCCTTCAGGGTCAGATAGAACCACTGATTACCATGCTGCTTAGGTCATGTGAAAGGGTCCCTCATCTTTCCAGTTCAGCTCAACAAAAGCATTGATGCAAAACCATAAGCCATCTATCAGTGCCTTCACAAGCCAACCCTATTTGCCTTAAGTCACCTGTTCCCCTTCCACTATCAAAAAGTCTATCAGCAAGATCATTCCAATCACACTTCATTCAGAAAACACTGCTTAGCAAAACCATCTTAGCAGGCATCCACTCTTTTTCTAAGCAAACCCTAAAAGCCTAAAGTTCCCTTCTCTCTAGACACAAGTACTAGGGCCATAAAAAATATGTGCTGGACAACACTATCAGACGACCAATTATTGTCACTAGATATACCCTGTGAACTAGAATGTGCTGTTTTGAAATTTTGAGTCAAATAAAGAATTTTTAATTTAAGATGTTGAGTATTTAAAGATGGAAAATAAAAACATTTTGCATGACAGTACAACCTGGTTCCCTTGACAAGCAAGTTACTTACCTTCAGTAACAATGTATCTGTAAGAGACATATGTAGTTATAGATTCCACAGCTTGGAATTACCCCAGGCGTCCGACTGGATCCGGAGAAAAAATGTTGTAGCAGTACCCCTGCGTGCCGGTGCGTGGTGTCTGTTGACGCCACGTTCGTCGGCGGCATCGTGGTTGCCGAGATGATGTCACGTTGTCTACTTAGCCGCTGCCCCTGCGCGCTGACGTCAGTTCTGACACGACTTTCCTCGCCAGAATCGCAGAGCCATGCAAGACACTGACAACTGGTGTACCCAACTAGGGCCCTGAAAGGGAGTCCCTATCACTAGAAGTCAGTTCGGAGGATAGGTGGGGAATCTATAACTACATTTGCCCCTTACAAATACATTATTATCGAAGGTAAGTAACTTGTTCATCTGAAAGAGATTGTAGTTATAGATTCCTTACCTTAGAATACATACCCCAGCAATGCCAACCCCGGTGGTGGGTCTGCAAACTAATTTCACACCAGGCAGTCCTGGAGAATAGAACGGCCGAAAAAGCGGTCTCCCCAGACTTAGCTGTCCAGGCAGTAATGCTATATGAACGTGTGCAAGGATGCCAAAGTGGCCGCCTGGCAGATGACAACCAACGGAACACCGCATCCCAGGGCAGAAGTGGCTGCCATCGCCCTGATAGAGTGGGCACGTAGTCCTACTGGAGGTTCCTTTTCTGCCGAAGAATAGCAGATTTTAAAGCATAAGACAACCCATCGAGAGAGGGTATGTTTGTGCACTGCCTGACCTTTCTTGGCGCCCACATAACCGCCGAAGAGTTGATTGTCCATCCGTAAACACGAAAGGAGCATAAGGCAGATTGGGGGTGACTTGGGGCAGCAGAGAGGCTTAAGGACTTCACCGCAGCCAGAGAATCTTTAAAGAGCTCAAGCAAAAAATCTGCCTTCTATTCGATGAGATGGATGCCATCGAAGGGCATGTCCATAAGGGAACCCTGGACATCGCCCAAAAATCCAGTTGCCCCCAACCAGACGCCTCAAGGCCTCCGTTGATTAAAACACACTGCCCAGTGAGTCAGTTGTGTCAAGTCCACATGATATTGTGAACTTTGCTGCATCTCTCCCTTCCACAACAGCTTGAGAGCACACGCCCCGGGCCTCCTCTGGGATTTGTGGCAGCACTTGCACAACCGTGTGCCACAGTGTGTGGGAGTAACCGCCCTAAAAGCATGCATTGTCACAAACTGCAATATTAAGCTGGTGGAAGAAAACATCTTCCCCAAAGACTCCAGCTTTCTGGATGCCCTGTCCGGGGGAGCAAATGCAAAATGAACAATTGATGGACAGAATGTTGAACAATCAATCACCCCAGTACAGAGATCTGAGCCTAAATCTATTGTTTTTTTGCTCCCCATGCCATTCTAGTTTAAACACAACCATTTGCAAATCAGTCTAGACACTGCTCCCCATTGGAACAGTGCAGACCGAACTGTCAGGTCAGGTCCTCCCTGGACCGGAAACAAGCATCCTGGGACAGGTTTCAGGGTTTCACCCCTCATCAACCAGGCTAGCTTGACTCCAGTGGCATGGAGAGCACAGGACCCACATATGGGCATACCGTCCCACTTGGCGTGACAAATGCAAAAAGAACAATTGATGGACAGAATGTTGAACAGTGTCAAACTTTCACCCCAGTACAGAGATCTGGGGCTAAATCCATACTTGCTTGCTCCCCAGGCTATTCCAGTATAAACCAAACCATATGCAAATCATTCTTGACCCTGCTCACCATTGGAACAGTCCAGCCCAAATTACCAGGTCACAGGATGCTCGTTTCCAGTCCAGGGAGGACCTGACCTGACAGTTCGGACGGGACTGTTCCCATGAGGGACAGGTTCAAGACTGATTTGCATATGGCTGGGTCCAAACTGGGGTGGTGTGGGGAGCAAAAGAGCGATGGATTAAACCCAGATCCTGTGACGGGGGGGGGTGTCAATTTCTGCATTGTTTAGCATTCTGTACATCATTTCTTCCTTTTGTTTCTGTCCGGGGGAGCGACAGAGGAAGCGTCTTGCGACGTCGAGGCTTGAACCACCAAGCTTTCCGGAGAAGGGTGTTGGGTGAGGTAGTTTGGGTCCTCTGGAGCGGGGTGGTGACGCCAGGCGATCATCCTAATCACAGAAGCCCCTGTGGTGGGTTTGGACCAAGTCTCCAAAAGGACATCAATAAGGGTGTCACTGAATGGGAGTAGGGGTTCAGACAAGGAAACTCCCAGTTATAACTTCTCTGTCAAAATGTTAGTCTTGACTGTCGCCCAGGGCAACTCAAGTTCAAGTACCTCCGCTGCCCTTCACACAACCATTGAATACAAGGCCCCCCTCCATAGCCACAGTAGGGGCAGAAATCATACCAGTATCTGGAAAAGCATCCAGTCCACTGGCTTCAACCAGTTCCTCACACCAGTCCATATTTGGGTCTTCTTGATAGGGCTGGTATTCTGTAGGGTCCGGCAACATCTCCCATTCTTCCCCAAGGCTTAGCCCAAGGGAATAGGGCCCAACCTCCGATCTTTGAGTTGGGCCGGGTCGCTCCGGCTCCCAGAAAGTCGGGGAGGCGCGGAGTCGGCCCAGGCTCAGAGGAACCAGTCCTAGACTGCCGACACTCCTTCCTCCCGTCAGCAGACGAACGAAGAGAAGTCAAAGATCGCTTTGACTTCTTGCTCTTTTTCTTGTGCCTCGACTTATATAAGTGTCCCAAGGACTTTGAGTGGGACAATGACTACTTCGGGCTCTGCGACCGGTCTTGGGACTTAACTCTGAATCGGGACCTCGATTTGCATGGAGTCGCATGTCGACCCGCCACAAGCTTTAAGGACTGCTTCCTCAAAGCTTAAGGAATCAAGGCGTGGAAATAGGAGCATGACTTCAGGACGTGGTCATGCTCCAAACTACCCAGGCAGACAAGATGCGGGTCTGTCACCGACACCGACCGATGACAGGCTCCACAGGGCTTGAATACAGTCTTTCTGGTGCGGAAAGAAAACAGCTGAGGTCAGCGCACCTTAGTGGCGCTTATATAGATACTATGATGTCACTTTCAAAGCATCGGACACACACGGAGCTGATCGTCGTCATCTACTGGAGAACAATGGTACTATGAACAACAATAAGGGAGTTAAACCTTAGGAATCAAACCCAACCTCAGTAGAGGGTAGGCGAACCAATGTGTTAGCCACAAACCAAAGGGAGGACGTCCTTTGTCCTTAAGAAGACCCCTCACTCACCAACCTAGTTGGTGACATGCTTCATCATCGGGGTCCCACCCGGATAGCCGAGTGCCATCCAGGTGTGCTGCGACACCTGATTACAGTGGAGCTGGTTTTTCTTTTATATGTGCAAGAAGGAAGAACAAGTGTTGTTAAAAGTATCCGGTACTACCCACTCACGGAGTTTATTCTGGAGTGTCACGGATACTGTTAAAAGAAGAGGCACCTGTTGCCCAATTAGGAGGGCTGTCGGTGTAAAAACTAGGAGGATGTGAGCTAAAAAGGTCTACATGTTTCAACCTATGTGTGAAGTTTACAGGTTTTCGTCAGGACCAAGTGGAGTTCCTGCGGGACGGTGTGCGCACGCTAAGGCGCACCCTATCCTCGTAGGTAACCAGAGGAGAGGCTCAAAATGAGTCTCCAATAAAAAATCTGTTTTCTTCCTGTATTCATGGAAAAAAGCCTGTGGGGAGAAAATAAGGGAAAAGGGTTGTGGATAACAAACATACACATATACTAAACACACACGTAAGACCCAAAATGGTGAATCGTGATGTACACCTTATATTATCAGGTGCTATATCAAAGGAAATAAATAAAAATAGTCCCAATTCCGTAGTGACCCACGATTATAGTACCACGTGGTTGGGGTGTCCACCCACTGTATCATGGATACTGTCTTCGCCTAGTGCCAAGCCGTCCTTGTGAGAGGGTACTTGACAAGCCTACTTGAAAGACACCAAGAACGTCCTACAACTGTTAGATCAATTGACGATTGATGAGGACACCATACTAGTCAGCCTTGACATAGAGAGCCTCTACACGAGCATACCTCAGGATGAAACACTAAGAGTATTACTAAGAGCTTTGGAAAAAGAGGATTGGACACACAGAACACCGAGAAACTTCATCCTAGAATGTGCTAGATTAGCACTTAAAAAGAACTACTTCGAGTTCGAAGGGACCCTATACCTACAAATAGGCGGAACTTCCATGGGAAGCACATTTGCTCCCAGCGTGGCAGGTCTGAATGTATACGACTTTGAGGAGAGATTCATCTTGAGCGACCAAAACCCTTTTGCATCACATATCCTCCTCTGGAAGCGTTACATAGACGACGTGCTGACGATATGGCAAGGGCCAGAACAAACACTCGTGGCATTTTTGGAGTGGATTAATACTCTGGATACCAATCTGAAATTTACACATACTAAAGACCCCACATCTATGACTTTCCTTGATCTGACAATCACCAAAGAAGGTGGACACTTAGAAACCAGGACTCACTTTAAACCTACTGCAAAGAACAATCTCCTGAAGTTCGAGAGCTTTCACCCGAGACCCCTTAAGGAAAATCTCCCCTACGGACAATATTTGAGAATCAGGAGGAACTGCAGCAAAATTAGTGACTACCGCAAACAAGCAGGGGATCTAACCACCAAACTCCAATCAAGGGGTTTTCTGGACAATATCCTCAATAAATGCCAAAAACGAGCGAGGAATCAACCACGTGAGGCACTTCTGGAAGAAAATGTCAAAGAACAAGTTGCTACCCCACTCACCTGTGTGACGACTTATAGCACAGCATCGACTCTAGTGTCGAAATCCATCAACAAACACTGGAAAATAATCAACACAGGGAATTTGAAATGGGATAAGCCTGTATTCTCCTATAAAAGAGCAAGAAGCATACGCGACAGCGTAGTCAACACTAGACCCAGGAAAAGAATTGAAGAACAACCCACGGTACTCAACGCGTTGGGCCTCCCCAGGGTCACGGGACACTACAAATGTGGGAATTGCAGTGTCTGTCCACTTACTGAAAACACAAAGACACTAACTTTGGAAGGAGGAAAGATCTGGACAATCAGAGCACACACCAATTGCAATGGCTCCAATGTGGTGTACCTGATTACTTGCCCCTGCAACTTACGGTATGTGGGCATGACTGGCAGAAAAATTAAACAACGCATATGCGAACACCGTAGCACCATCCGCTGCCAGAAAACAATGACTAAGCTAACAGAACATTTCTTGTCCATGAAACACAGCCCGAATGACATCAAATTGACTATCATAGAACAGGTTGAGAAAGAAATTAACCTCCTGGAAAAGGAACAACGCTGGATTTATAGACTCTCAACACACAAGACCCGCCTCAATGATAATATTCCTTGGAACTCTGTATTACATTGATCTCTCACTAGCTGTAATTCACTGCAGAGAAATACCATGCCCGCAAGCTTAGAAGTCCCCCTTGATTTTGTAACCCACTCTTCTATTGCGTGATGTTATTTTGATCGACCTCCTTCCTAACCGTAGTAGCACTATCCCCTCACTTACTCCATAATTCACTACGAATGGCCACTGGTTTTTCTTTATAAAAAAAGATGACGAGCACTCGAGTCGAGCCCCCACACGCTCGCCTTCCAATTGGTCACGCTATCAGTGACACGAGATAGTTCACACGCCCCCACACGCCCGTCTTCCTATTGGTTACACCTCCAGTGACACGAGATAGTTCACCACGCCCCACCCGGAAACGGGATACTCCTTTACCGAGCCGGCGATCCTGCTCAGTAACACACAGAGCACCCGCGGGGGACGGCATAGGCATAAACGGCGCCCGTCTCTCCCTCTACAAGTAAAATTGTTCTTCTGGGGGGCCACCCAGCCCCTTGATTTGAGTCTCGGCATGTTGTGATACTCACCATGTTACTTTCTTTTAAATCGTAGCAAGGATTGTGCCAGTCCCGGGTTTTGCTCATGGAGCCTTGAATAGTAGCGCTCCTAGTAAGACGTTTGGTAGTTACGCTCTATAATTTTGCATGTTCACTGTACCGGGCACGATCGCTCGACTGCTCATGATTGGCCGGTGTGTCACGTCCAGACTAACGATACTCGTTTTAATTCACGCAAGGTTCGCGTTAGTCTAATGCTACTTGCTTTTTAATCACGTAAAGTCGCTTTCCCATTCACAACAACTTTGCCTTTACCTCAATATTGAGGGACAACACCCACAACATTCGCCACCGCTTGTCAAGTACCCTCTCACAAGGACGGCTTGGCACTAGGCGAAGACAGTATCCATGATACAGTGGGTGGACACCCCAACCACGTGGTGCTATAATCGCGGGTCACTACGGAATTGGGACTATTTTTATTCAGTTCCTTTGATATAGCACCTGATAATATAAGGTGTACATCACGATTCACCATTTTGGGTCTTACGTGTATGTTTAGTATATGTGTATGTTTGTTATCCACAACCCTTTTCCCTTATTTTCTCCCCACAGGCTTTTTTCCATGAATTCAGGAAGAAAACAGATTTTTTATTGGAGACTCATTTTGAGCCTCTCCTCTTGTTACCTACGAGGATAGGGTGCGCCTTAGCGTGCGCACACCGTCCCGCAGGAACTCCACTTGGTCCTGACGAAAACCTGTAAACTTCACACATAGGTTGAAACATGTAGACCTTTTTAACTCACACCCTCCTAGTTTTTACAAAGACAGCCCTCCTAATTGGGCAACAGGTGCCTCTTCTTTTAACAGTATCCGTGACACTCCAGAATAAACTCCGTGAGTGGGTAGTACCGGATACTTTTAACAACACTTGTTCTTCCTTCTTGCACATATAAAAGAAAAACCAGCTCCACTGTAATCAGGTGTCGCAGCACACCTGGATGGCACTCGGCAATCCGGGTGGGACCCCGATGATGATGCATTTCACCAACTAGGTTGGTGAGTGAGGGGTCTTCTTTAGGACAAAGGACGTCCTCCCTTTGGTTTGTGGCTAACACATTGACTCGCCTACCCTCTACTGAGGTTGGGTTTGATTCCTAAGGTTTAACTCCCTTATTGTTGTTCATCAATATATTCAGGGGACAGGGAGTCCCATTCCTGCCTTCACTGGCAAATACCCTTTCTCTCTTTATTGTTGACCGAACAATCGTACTACTCATGAGAAATCTTCCACATCCAGTCTGACAATTGGGAAATTCAAAGGAAACGAATCTGAGGCTAGAAGTCTTTATCAGATGTGCATTTTTGAAGTCTCTCCTGTAAGCTCATGAAGGCAGATTTTCTATATTGTAAACTGCTCTTGGATAACTTCTGACACTGGCAGCAGTCTTCAGGACAATGTTCGCTTGGAAGACACACAATACAAGGGTTGTGCAGGTCAAACTTGGTCTTCTATTTGCCAGACGGTGAGGGGCGCATAGCACCGGAGAGGTCCTGAGGGCCACCTGGCTGGGAGCTGATGGACTACGGTCAGTCCCAGAAGGATGTTGCTGAAGACAGCGCAGACAACAAAAGCTTTTCTGAGTATCAGTGTTTAATTTCACCATTTGGGCTTAAAGGACGTGTAAAATATGTTAAGTCTTGGAGCATCATTGTTACTCATCCAAACAGGATTGCAGAAAAAACAATCAAACATGGAGCCGATGCTCATTGCAAACTAAGGGTGGTGAGCCAGTATATCCCATGACATGAAAGACTTTCTGCAAATGAAAACAACTGGTTAATACCCAAGCATTCTTGTCTTTCGATTTTAGTTCAAAAGTAGTTAACAACCCCTTAATGATGTTTCCTTATGAGGAGAAAGGGTACAGATCAGTATGGTACTCGATCTAGGATGTATGCATGTCACAGCTCAGACGCTGGCACCGGATCACTAGAAATTTAACAGTACGCAACAAACAGGGGAGAGGGAATTGTTTAAAAACCATAAGTAGTTACTGGTAAGTGAAGTGTTTTTAAATCTAATAACTTGGCTCTGGACAGAAATGTAAATTTTAGGTCCAGTATGTAATTCAAGAAAATCATCATTAAGAAGCAGTATATAGAGTGGGACTTTGGCTCTAGCCCATGAATAATTTCTTCTTTACAGATATCAGTTTGGGCAGCAATTGTGCCAAAGCTGTAATAAAGTTTATTGCCGTGCATGAACACTTGCATAGAGAGCATAGTGCCCATGCTCTTTAATGTAAGGATTCTTGTTATAGGTGTACTGCTCACATCTAGAAGAAACTTCCCTTGCTGCTGACAGATTTCCACTGTGATATCGTTGCAAGGCTAGCTCCACAAACGTGGCGTCAGCAGCAGGTCTGGAGCACTAAAGCTCAGCTGATAAGAAGTGTAAAGCCCAGACTGACAAATCTCCCTGCAGCTCTAAGAGGAAGCCTAGGCATTTTCATGTGTTTATAAGAGGACTCTTATTGGCTGGCAAGGGGATTCTGCTTCATCATACCAAGCACCCCTCTCTCTCCTGAGCCCCACTATGGCTAAGAATGTGTTGCCCTCTACCTTTGCTAGCCTTCTCTTAACGAGAGAAGCATAGCAAACCTCCTGTGTACAACACAGCAGGAGAGGTATAGCGGAGCTTGAGCCAATGTCAGTAGTAGACCCTGCCAGTGTGTAGCTGTCCTTCCCTTCCCAGACTCGCTGGAGGAAACGGGTGGCAGTGCACAGGGGGTGAGCTGGCTGTCAAGCATTTTAATGTCCCCCTCTCTCCCAGGCTTGCCCCTACAACTAGGAAAGAAAGACATGTACACATGTAATGGGTTGTCAGAGATAGGCTACAGGGATTGGATTACAAAGACCCATTGCTAGGGTGGCTCAGGGGGAAATGCACGATGAGGGGTGTGCCTGTATGAGTGCAAAGTGAGTAATGTGCCCGAGTGCAAGGTGTGCCTGTTTAAGTGCCGGATGAGCAAAGTACCTAATTGCAGTGCTTTCCAGTATACATGCACGTGAGCTGTGTGCACTGTTTGAGTGCAAGGTAAGGATATGGATTTGAGAGTTCAGGGTGCTTTTAGTGTTCAAGGGAACCGTGTGACCGTGTGTGTACATGGCAAGGAGTGTGCCTCTGTTGAAGTACATGAGCAAAGTGTAGGGTGAGTTGTGTGTCTTTAAGAGAGGAGGATAAGGAAAATGCTACTTACCAGTATGCATCTGTTCTTGGCATGTAGAGCTGCAGAATCACATATTTGTGCATAGATCGCCATCTGGTGTTGGGCTTGGATGTTTGCACTTTCTTGTTGTCTTGGAAGAAGTTTTTGTAGTCAAGAGATAGGTGACTCCTCCTTTAGACCATGATGCGCATGGGCATCGACTCCATCCTTAGATTGTTTCTCGCCATGAAGGGAATTATGGAGTTTGTAAGAAACAGAAAAGATGCCCATGTGTAATGTTTCCAAGATAAGATAACCTGGAACAGATAGAGGTACGGGGGAGGCGGGTGGGCAAATGGGATTCTGCAGCTCTACATGCCAAGAACAGATGCATACTGGTAAGTAGCATTTGCCGTTCAAGGCATAAGAGCTGCAGAATACATACTTGTGCATAGACTGTATAGCAGTGCTCTCCCTTAGCGGCGACCACCAGTATCTGTTGTAGAGGTCTGGAAAAGTGTTTTAAGAACAGCCTGGCCCACACTAGCTTGTTGCTTTGCTTGCACATCTACACAATAGTGTTTGGTGAATGTGTGTGGTGTATACCATGCAGCTGCTTTGCATATATCATCTAAAGGAATATTTCTTAAGAATGCCATAGATGCCCCTAGTTTACGGGTGGAATGAGCTCTAGGGGGAATGGATAGAGTATGTTTTGCTTTTTGGTAGCAAATTTGAATGCATTTGACAATCCACCTTGCAATTCCAGCTTTTGAAATTGGATTACCTTTATGTGGAGGAAAAAGGGACACAAACAATTGTTTTGTTTTAGGAAATGGTTTTGTCCTATCAATATAGTAGGGGAGAGCTCTTCTGACATCTTATGGAGAGCTCTTTCAGCAACCGTCTGGGGTTGAGAGAAGAATACTGGCAGCTCAATTGATTGATTGAGGTGGAGCGGTGAAATGACTTATGGAAGGAATTTAGGGTTTGTTTTTAGAACCACTTTGTTGTGATGGAGTTGTAAGAATGGTTCTTCAATTGTTAATGCTTGGATCTCACTTACTCTTCTGAGTGAGGTAATAGCAATTAAAAAAGCAACTTCCCATGAACGGAACTGTAATTCACACTTATGTAAGGGTTTAAATGGAGTACCCATAAGTCTAGTGAACACAATATTTAGATTCCATACAGGTGAAGGTGGTATCCTGGGAGGAATTATTCTTTTGAGTCATTCCAAAATTGCTTTGATGGCAGGTACTCTGAATAATGACAGATGTTGTCTGTTCTGAAGGTAAGCTGCTATAGCAGCCAGATGTAACCTGATTGAGGAGTATGCTAAACTTATCTTTGTAGATGAAGCAGGTAACATATGATGTTTTGAATAGAAACATCTAGTGGGTTAATGTTGTTATTTGTGCAATACATAACATACCTTTTCCACTTGGCTGCGTAGCATGCTCTAGTGGTGGGACGTCTAGCTTCTTTTATAACGATCATGCAATCAGGTGGAAGATTAAGGTATCCAAATTCTAAGGCCTCAGGAGCCAAATCGCTAGGTTGAGCTGCATGCGATCTAGATGCATGATCTCTCCATGGTTCTGTGTGAGTGGGTGTGGAGAGAGTTTTAATTTTTGATGTGGTACAACGGATAACTTCAGTAGTGTGGTGTACGAGGGTTTCTTGCCCACGTCGGTGCAATGAGAATCAATGTGAGGGAGTGCTTTTGTAGCTTGCGCACTACTAACGGAATGAGTGGGAGAGACGGAAAAGCATACGCAAATTTGTTTGACAAACTCATCCATATCGCATTGCCTTTGGACAATGGTTGTGGATATCTGGCGGCGAAGTTTGGGCATTTGGAGTTTAGGTGTGTGGCTAACAGATCTATGTCTGGTTGGCCCCACTTGTGAGAGAAAGGTTGAAGAACTTGAGGATGAAGTTCCCACTCGTGTATCTGTTGTCTTTGACGACTTAACACATCTGCAACTTGATTGTGAACTCCTGGTAGATGCTCTGCTATCAGAAAAATGTTTTGAGGAATGGCCCACCACCATAAGCTCTGCGCTAGCCGGGAGAGCTGTAAGGAGTGTGCTCCTCCCTGTTTTTGGATGTAGTACGTGGCTGTCATTGTCTGTGCGGACTAATACAGCCTTGCTTGATAGATAGTGTTAAAAAGACTTTAGAGCGAGGAAAATGGCTAGCAACTCCAGATGGGTTATGTGGAGTAGCTTTTGTTGTGGTGTCCATGTGCCCTGTACTGTGTGCTGTTGTACGTGGGCTCCCCATCCTGTGAGAGATGAGTCTGTGGTTAGCACCACTTGTGGAACTGGCTCTATGAACGGCCGGCCCTTTGAAAGGTTTTTGGTGTTCCACCACTGCAGAGAGCGATATGTCCGGTTGTCTACCACCACCAGATCTGTTAGTTGTTGTTGAGCCGGATTCTATTGGCTTGCTAAGCACTCTTGTAGGGGGCGCATTTGGAGTCTTGCGTGCAGCACTATGAAAATGCAAGATGCCATCATTCCAATTAATTGCATGAACACTCGAGCTGGTAGCGAGTGTTGCGGCTGGAATTTTTGTATGAGAGTTTGCATACTTTGTATCCTTGCTGCATTGGGGGATGCAATTACTTGGGAGGTATCTATTGTGGCACTCAGATACTGTTGAGACAGGGATGGTTAGAGATGTGACTTTTTTGGATTTGCTGTGAAGCCTAGTTTGTGTCGCAGACAGATGGTTTGATGCGTGTGCTGCACGCATTGGTGGTATGACTTGGATTTTATTAGCCAGACGTCTAGGTATGGGAAGACATGAATATTGTCCCTTCTTAAGTTTACTGCTACTACTGCTAGACACTTTGTGAAAACTCGAGGTGCTGTAGTTACTCTGAAAGGGAGTACTTTGAACTGGTAATGTTGACCATCCGGGACAAAGCGAAGGTACTTTCTGTGAGCTTGATGGATGGGAATGTGAAAGTAGGCGTCCTTGAGATCTAAGGTGGCAAGGAAGTCGCCTTGTTTTAATAGAGACAGAACCTGCTGTAATGTGACCATATGGAAGTGGTCGGACTGTATATAAAGGTTTACGGGTCTCAGGTCTAGTATAGGTCTGAGGGAGCCGTCTTTTTTGGGAATGAGAAAGTATAGGGAGTAAATTCCCGTGTTTTGATTGGGTATTGGGACTGGTTCCATTGCATTCTTTTGCAGTAGAGATGCAACCTCTTGTTTTAGGAGAGTAAGATGCTCCTGTGACATAGGACGCTGTCTGGGTGGTATTGTTGGAGGAGTGGAAGTGAGCTCCAGGCAATAACCTGACTGAATTATTTGTCTTACCCACCTGGCTGTTGTGATGGAGTTCCAGACAGGTAGGAACTGTTGTAGTCTCCCCCCAGACAGGAGTGAAATGGTCTGGGGGGAGGGGAGGGAAGTCACTGATTAGGAGTGTAGGCATTGCGGTTGTTGTTGCCTCTGCCTTTACTGTTGTTACCTCTATATCCTCCTCTGTAATAACCTCTATTGGGCAAGGATTGGGTGGGTGCTTTATAAGAAGAGGAGGTGCTATCTGTTTGAAAACGTTTTGAGGCGTCCCTGTAAGAGGAGCGACGAAAGGACGCTCGGGGGAGTCTGAGTTTGTAAGGATCCCATGGATTTTGCTGTGTCTGTATCTTTTTTCATTTTCACGAGTGCATTATCAACTGTAGGACCAAAAAGATGTTGCTGGTCAAAAGGTTGATTTAGGATACTGGCCTGTACTTCTGGTTTGAACCCAGAGATGCGTAACCAGGCATGTCTATGTAACAGTACGCCTGTATTTATTGCTCTAGAGGCTGTGTCTGCCGTATCTAACGCACAACGGATTGAGGTATTGGTGATAACCTTGCCTTCTTGTATTAAGTCAGAAGCCCTGGTTTTATATTGTTCTGGCAAATGTTGCATAAGTGTTTCTAGCTCATCATAATGAGCTCGATCACATCTTGCTAACAATGCTGGAGTGTTAGCAATCCTCCAGACATTGGCTGCTTGTGAGATGGTGCGTTTTCCTGAAGCATCTAAAAGCTTAGACTCTTTATCCGGGGGTGGAGCATCCCCTGTTGTCTGCGAGTTAGCTCTTTTTCTAGCGCTTGAGACAACTAATGAGCCTTTGATGTATGCTGGGTCAGTTTGTGCCGCTTTGCACTTCTTTTCTAGTCTGGGGTTAATTACTCTGGCTCTGACGGGGTCCTTGAATACCTCTGGTGCATGTTTTACCATTCCCTTAAGTATTGGTAATGTGGTTGTGGTTTTATGTGATGACAGCAACATATCCATAAGGAAGTCTTCCTCAACTGGATCTGTGTGCAAATCTACCCCATGAAAGGTGGATGCTCTGTGAATAAGCTGCGTAAACTCTATAGTGTCATCTGGAAGAGATGGCCTAGAAGGTGAATGCGTCATCTTGTGGCAGATCTGGTGCCTCTGGCGCGTTATAATCTTACCAGGGATCATCTGATGGCCCAGGAATATTATCTGGGTCATCTGTCATCTATGTGTTGCTCACTTTCTAACCCTTGTGAATGGTCATCCTCATCGTCATCATCCTGTGGTGCAGGACTGTGCATGGTAGATAGTGAGTGTGCAGGGAAAATGTCTAGTGGTATCTCCGGCAGCGGTGAAGGAATTCAAATGGGGGAAGTTTGAGCATGTTTTTTGAGAGAAACTGAAGGTGGCTTGGGAGATTTCATCTACCTCTTTTCAGGCACTGTAATTATATGTCCAGTCTTTGGATTAATTTGAAGAGACTTTTGTTTGGGATCTTGACAAAAAAGCTCTTCTGTGGAACTAGCCTTTTTCGGCACCGACTTGCCTTGCTTCGGGCTGAATTGTTTAGAAGGTTTTGCAGTGTCTATTGCAGTCTTTGGAGCAGATCTTGGTTTCAGTTTCAAAGACTTTGTGTCGTGCTGCTTTTTTGGATCAGTGACTTTTGGATCCGGAGTTATTGATTCCAAAGCACGTTTGGGGTCGATAACTTTTGGTGCCAAAGTGATGAGAACTGCGCCATGACTCTTCAAGCTCGACGGTCTCTGATAGTTTTCTTCGACCGGAAAGAAGCGCAGGACTTGCAATCTTGGTTCTCATGCTCTGGGGACAAGCACAAATTGCACACCTCATGTAGGTCAGTGTGGGAAATTTGTGTCCACATTGAGGGCACTTCTTGAAGGGTGTTCTTTCCATGGGTCAAAGGCCTAATGGCGCAGTTGGGCCCAACAGCCCCGACGAACGCTGGAATCGAGAAGTGCAAGCTTTTCTTCGATGCAGGTAACAGGAATTACGATCGAAGATGATGCCGATGGTATGATGGATGACCGGAAGTCGAAAGGAGATCGGTAACGGGACCGAACGATAAACACATCCGAGCCCGATGGCGGAAAAAAACAATCTGAAGATGAAGTCGATGCTCATGCGCACTACGCTGTACAGGAGGAGTTACCTACCAAACAAAAACTCTTCCAAGACAACAACAAAGTGTAATCATCCAGGCCCACCACCAGATGGCGATCTATGCACAGTGTGTAATCTGCAGCTCATATGCCTTGTACATAATGTTTTGAATTGAAGCATCTAGTGGGTCAATGTTGTTGTTATTGCAGTAAATTACATATCTTTTCCATTTGGCTGCATGGCAAGCTCTAGTAGTAGGGTGTCTAGCTTCTTTAATAATATTCATACAGCCCAGTGGGAGGTTGAGGTAACCGAACTCTAGGACTTCAGGAGCCAGATTGCTAGGTTAAGTTGAGCTGGGTGCCTTATCTCTCCATGGTTCTGTGTAAGAAGCTTTGGGAAGAGTTGTAGTTTTTGGTGTGGAACTACTGAGAGTTCCTGGAGTGTTGTGAACCATGGTTGCTGGGCCCCTGTTGGAGCAACCAGGATTATCTTGAGAGACTGTTGTTTGAGCTTGCGCACTACTAATGGAATGAGCGGGAGTAGTGGAAAAGCGTACGCAAATCTGCCTGATAAGTTCATCCATATCACATTGCCCTTGGACAATGGGTGTGGATACTTGGCAGCGAAGGTTGGGCATTTCACGTTTGCATGTGTGGCGAACAGATCTATGTCTGGGTGGCCCCACATCTGAAAAATTGGATGAAGAACTTGTGGATGAAGTTCCTATTCGTGGATGTGCCGTGTCTGACGACTAAGCAGGTCGGCAATCAGATTGTGTACCCCTGGAAGATGTTCTGCTAGAAGGTATATCTTTTGTGGAATGGCCCATTTCCATATGCTTTGTGCTAGTTGAGAAAGCTGCAAATAATGTGTTCCTCCTTGTTTTTGTATAGAATACATTGCTGTCATTGTCTGTGCGGACAAAGACTGTTTTGTTGATGTTTGTGTGTGGAATGTATTTAATGCTATAAAGATTGCCAGTAACTCCAGGTGATTGATGTGGAGCACTTTTTGTTGAGGGGTCCACCTGCACTGAATTATATGGTTTAAGAGATGGGCTCCCCAGCCGGTGGGCGATGCTTCCGCTGTTAGCACTATCTGTGGAACTGGGTCTAGGAACAGCTGCCCTTTGGAAAGGTTTTGTGTGTTTCACCACTGCAGAGAGCGATGTGTATGGCTGTCCACCAACACCAGATCTGAAAGTTGAGGAGAGTACTGTCCTTGCCTTCTCCAGACAGTTGGGTAGCACATGCGCAACCATATCCCACAGAGTGTGGGATTAACGGCCTAAGAGGCATGCGCTGCTCACCGACCGCAGCCCTAAGCTGGCAGATGAAAACAGCTTCTTGCCAAGCTGCTCCAGCTTCTTGGATTCCCTATCCGGAGGTGCGGAAGTGAACGCGCTCTGGGAAGTCTGGCAGTCGGCTCCGCAGAGTCGTGGTCGCGCCCCAGGAAGTAGAGACACAGCGGTGTGGGTCCATCACCGACATCATGCGGTGATGGTCCCCACAGTTGTTAAAGCCGGGCACCCCCATGACATCAGGAGTCGATCGACTCGAAGAAAATTGGACAAAAGGCCTTAAAAAAAAACTCAGTCAAAAAGTGACTGGGGGTACTTGCTCTTCCTGGATCTGCGCTTGCTGGCGCGGAAAAAGAAAGAACTGAAGTCAGCACGCATGGGTGCGTCTAAGTAGCTCCAGCGACGTCATCTTGGCACCAACGACATACGCGGAGCTGCACGATGACGCCTACCGACGCGCAGGGATACTGCTGACGAAAACTTTCCACTTTCCAGACTGAACTGTTAGATCTTGGAAATGAGCACCCCACCCTGTGAGGGGTGAATGAATGGCCGCCCTTTTAACAGGTTGTGAGAGCCACTACTGCAGCGAGCATAGAGTGCGGCTGTCTAGCAACAATAGATCGTTGAGTTGTTCCTCTGAGTCCACTGTCATTCTAAACATTCCTGCAAAAGACGCATGTTTAGCAAAAGACACACAATTGACGGACGGAAAGCAGAACAAATCAAAACATTCCCCCCCAGTCAAGAGATCTGGGTTAAATCCATCATTCTTTTGCTCACCATGCAACCCCAGTTTAGACCTGGCCATATGCATATCAGTCTTGACCCTGTGCCTCATGGGAACAGTCCAGCCCGAACTGCCAAGCGAGGTTCTCCCTGGACCGGAAACAAGCATCCTAGGACCGGTTTCGGGGTTTCACCCCTCTTCAGCTAGGATACCTTGATTCCAGTGGCACAGTGAGCCCAGGACCCACGTCTGGGCTTACCTGGGGCACTTAGGGCGAGGAAGCAAAAGACAGACAATTGACGGACGGAATGCAGAACAAATCAAAACATTCAGCCCCAGTCAATAGATCTGGGTTAAATCCATTATTCTTTTGCTCACCATGCCACCCCAGTTTAGACCTGCCCATATGCAAATCAGTCTTGACCCTGTGCCTCATGGGAACAGTCCAGCCCGAACTGCCAAGCCAGGTCCTCACTGGAAACAAGCATCCTAGGACCGGTTTCAGGGTTTCACCCCTCTTCAGCCAGGATAGCTTGATTCCAGCGGCACAGAGAGCCCATGTTTAGTCTTGCATGGGGCACAATGGCAATGCATGACGCCATCATCCCTAGAAGATGCATGAAAGTTTTGACTGTTAAAAAGGTCTTGGAACTGTGGTAGGCGTGTTTGGAAATTTTGAATCCTGACTGGATTTTGGATACACTAGACCTAAGTGAGTGTTATGGTTGCAGCTGTAACGTTGAAGAGGGGATGTATGGGCATTGGTAGTGAATGATGACACAGCAGGTGTGTATTGGCTTTGATAAGCTAGTCGTCCAGCTGTGGGAAGACATGAATGTTTTGTCTTCTTAAAAGCACTGCTAAGAATTTGATGAACACCCTGGGTGCAGTGGTAACTCAAGAGTGGAAGGACTTTGCGATGTGCTGGGTAAATAGGAATGTGAAAGTACGCATCCTTTAAGTCTAGTGCTGACATAAAGTCGCCTTGCTGTAGAAGTGGAAGCACTTGTGGGAGTTTGACCATATGGAAGTGTTCTGATAGTATGTAGTGGTTTAAAGGCCTGAGAGCTAAAATAGGCCGTAGAGAGCAGTCCTTTTTGGGAATTAGAAAGTACAGGGTGTAAACCCCTGATCCTCGATGTCTTATTGGTACAAGCTCTATAGCTACTTTCAGTAATAGAGCTTGCACTTCCTGTTTGAGCAGGTGTTGATGTTCCAGAGAAATTATGTGTGTGTGATGTGGAATATTGGGAGGATTGCTGATGAGGTCCAGGCAATAACCATGCTGGATAACGTCCAACACCCACCTGTCTGATGTTATAGACTGCCAGGTGGGAAGAAACTGCTGTAGTCGACCCCCGACAGGTGTAGGATTATCTGGGGAATAATGAACGAGTCAATGATTGTTGGTGGATGAGCAGGTACGAGTTGGTGTACCTCTACCCCGTTCTTAAGAGTTGTTACCCCTGAGAATGCCGCTGAAATAACATCTTGATGGAGAGGATTGATTTTGCAGCCTGTATGGATATGTAGAGGCTCTGTGGAAGGGGTTTGGGAACCTCCCCTATAGAAAGACACAAAAGAAATCCCTACTGGTAGGTGTTTTAAAGTGCTCCCATAGATTTAGAAACTTCTGTATTTTTTTTCATCTTTTGTAAGACCTCATCCATTGCGGGACAAATAAATGCTCAAAAGGGACTTTAATAAAGTTTGCAAAATTCTGGCTTAAAACCAGAGAGGCATGCCTCCTTAGGACGACACTAGAACTGAGAAATCTGGCTGCGGTATCAGCTGCGGCTAGTGCACATCTAATGGAAGAGTTGGATATTTATTTCCCTTTTCTGCACTAACTCTTGTCCCCTTTTCTTATGCTCTTCCAGGGGATACTGGAGTAGTTCCTCCATTTCAAATTGTGCTTTATCATACCTGGCTAATAGGCCTTGTGCATTTTCAATCCGCCAATGATTGGCAGACTGTGCAGAGACTCGTTTGTCTGAGGCATCTATGAGTATTGAATCTTTGTCTGGAGGTGGTACGTCTACTATTGTTTGTGAATTTGCCCTTTTCTGGGAATTTGAAACAAATAAGAAGTCTGGTGGAAGCTGACCTCTAATAAAAAGTGGGTCAAATGGTGCATCCTTTTTATCCACTCTAGGGGTATAGATGAGTGCTCTTGCAGGGACTTTAAAAATATCTTCTGCATAACCAAGGCTCGACAAAACCACTCGCCCGCTCGCATTTGCGATGGAGAACTGATGAGGACGAGCTATTTTTTAGGTCCTACTCACCCTTTCTGGCGAGTAGGAAGGCAAACTAACTTTTGTCCTCTGTCTTTAAAAACGGAGCAAAAGTGACAAGATAACAAGATTTAAAGGCATTTTTATTGCTCATATAGGGAATGAGCAATAAAGATGCCTTTAAATCATGTTATCTTGTCACTTTATCTTCGTTTTCAGAGACGGAGGTCAAGAGGGTTGCAGTCAGGTCGAGGGGATTTTCCAAGGTACTAGACCTGCAGGACTAGTACCATTTTTCGAGCCCTGATAACACATCATACATTTTAACATTGGTAGGGACTGAGATTGGTTTGCGTGTGGCCCTAACGCTTCGAATAAAAAAATCTTCCTCAATAGATTCCTCATGTAATGTGACCCCATGATATTGTGTGGCCCTAGCTATCAGCTCCTGATATGAGGAAGAATCATCAGGGTGTGAAGGTTTAGCAGGATACATATCTGGGTCTGTGTCCCCTGTAGGGTCTGTATTATAATCCTGCCAGGTGTCTGGTGGTGGTGCTTCATACTTCTATTCATTCCCCAAATCTGCATCTGGGTCTATGTGTGGAGAACCCGGAGGTGTGATGTTTAAAGGATTGTGTGGCAAATGAGGTACTGAAGGTACATGTGATGGAGATGTAGGATGAAGTGGAGAAAAAAAAGAGGAACAGGGTAGCTATGTCCTCTTTCCTCCTTTTTAAAGTTATTATTGCATGAATATCCTGTTGGGAAGACTTTTCTTCTTAGCAGAAGGTATTGAGGCAGATTCTGTGACAATGCGGCCAGTCTCTGGGTGTATATGGATCTGTTTCTGTTTGGGATTGAGTTTTTCTTGCACTGTCCCTAAATTTGGATCCGGGAGTGTTGCAGGAACCAATTTTAATTATATGCTGAACTTTGTTTCACTTTCGAATCGGAGCAGTGTAAGGTTTTGTGTGTGCTTTCAGTGCTGAGCCGGAGGGCGGGGCACCCGAAGCCAAATCTCGGTGCCTACCATGGACAGTTGGCAGTAGTGACCCGAAAGCCTTTCGTTTAAGGGAACATAAGCTGTGTGTGTGGCAGTGGGGGCTTTGGGTACTCACGACACCTTTACCAGGTGGAAGATCGATCTCGAGGTCAAAGTCGGAATCTTGAACCGAAAAGGCCCCTTCTTCAGCAGCCGGAGCTTCAAGATTTTCCTGTTCGATATTTTGTTATCCGAAGATATTCGACATGTGTTCGATGTACTGCCTCTGCAATTCTCTGCGTCGCAAATTTAAACTACCGACAGGCCTAACAATCTACTACCTTGTGCTCAGGGAACAAGTACAGGTTGCAGACTTCGTGCAGGTCAGTGCACTGGAACTTGAAATTGCACCGAGGACCGAATTGAAATAGAGTCTGTTCCATCAGTAGATAAGCATGGATGGAGTTGGTAATAAGTATAAACAATCTCAAACGGGCGAGGCCCAAAGGCCCCGGTCGGAGTTCTCCCACCCGATAAAGGAACGACTTCTGGATTTCGACACACTACGTATGGAAAACCAGTATAACACAATACTGAAAAGGGGAGAGTGGATCCCGCACCAAAAGGATCCCAAAAATGGTCTCGAACTGGAACTCTGTAATACACGTCCAAGGCAGATGGTGGAAACGGAACAATCTAACAATGGAGTTGATGCCCATGGACATTATTACCAAAACTCGTGACTTGAAAGACTTCTTAGAAGAAAAACAACTTGCAAACATCCAGACCCAACACTAGATGGCAGGAATATGCAAAGCATGTGTATCTACAGCCATACATGCCTCGAACATATACGTTTCTTATTCAAGAGGCAGCAAATCTAGGTTATTTTATTTCCGGAAAAGGAATTTCTCCTAAACAAAATTTGCTTCAGGCAATTGAACCGTTGCATACACCATCTGATAAGGATCAGTTAGGATTATATCTAATGTAATGTGAATTTTATTCCAGGTTTGGTCATTTTTTGCCAAACAGCTTTACCTCTTAGGCCCTTACTGGTGGTGGAATGGGGGATGTATGGGAGTAGGGTCTGCATCCTAAGGTCACCCCCACTTTTTGCTTTTGCTTTACTGGTTGTCGACTTAGATGTGGCTGTGGGCCTGCTAATCAGACCCACAACCCAGATGTACTCTCTCTAAATTCACACCATGTACTCTAGGTACAACCACAATTGGGAATTGGTTCACCTTATCAGCCCCTGTAGAAGTGTACCCTAGGTACTCAGGGCATAGGTGTAACCAAGGCCTACCAGGGGCTGCAGCATGTATTATGCCACCCCTGGCTGGCCACTCAAACTGACACAACTGGCTGATCACTCAGCTGGGGCAAGGTCGTGTAATCACCCCTTGCTTAGGTATAGTATTCCTATATCTACCCTTAAATATAGACACACAGTAACCTATAAGTCACTCCTATGGCAGGCCTTAACAATCCTGGAGGCAGAGTGCTTGGTTATGTGTGAGATGGTGCTCTAGCATGAGCTGAGCCTGTCTGCAGCTTTCGGAACCATGTCCTTATAGCTGTTCTGTGATATTGCCATACCATATACTCTTAAGTGCATTATGAACCTCGCGGTTAAATGCTAACTTTGGTTTGGCTTTATCTGAACATGTCGTGTAAGGTGTCATACACTTTGGAATACTACCCCCTCGCCAATTCTGGCGACGGGGTAGCATTCCACCCTTCTAGAGGGAGAAGACATGTTGTTGCTGACTATCCCGGTTAAAGTTAACCAGAGCCCCAGCGTCACAAAATGGATGCTGCTGCCACAGACACAAGTCTGACCTCCTGCTGCTGGGAGTCCTTCCAGCGAGGGAGGCCCGGACAATAGGTTTCCTGAGAGGAGAGGTGCGAGCACCACCCCAGACAGGATTTTGTATATTGGGACAGGGAGGGTTGAATAGAATGAGACATGCCTGTGGCACACTAGGTGCTCCATGCATACCCCAGTTCAAACCGGTTGCTGGGGCACTCCAGCCCCGGCGCAAAACTGCACAAAGGAAAGGGGGTATAACCACCCCCCTTCCTGGTCCCACCCATAGGAGGGACCTAGTGAGTAACCCAGCCCCCTTTAGTAGTATAAAGATAGGAGCTGACCCAGGAGACTTTAGATTTGATCGTGAACTTAAACTTGAAACGAAACTCTGGACCCTTCGACATTCAACCGACTTGAAGACTGAAGAATCTCCCTTGTGGCCAAGGAGTGACCACCCTGGGAAACCAGGCACCATCCAGCAACTAGACGGCTTGCTTTGTCCCCGTTCCCCCCGGAACTCGAGCGCAGAGCTTGAGTCCAGGACTCCTCTGACCCCACTGCACGACTCCAGCATAACTGAGCTCCGTGGAAGACCTCGGAATCCGTGGAACCAAGCAACTTGGAAAGTCTTCAACTTGCTAACAGCGCAGCTCCTGAGGCATCCTCAAAGCTGTGCACTGGGGACTGAGACACCCCAACACCAAGATCCACTTGCACCGAAGAACAGCCCTCCACACTCCACGAGATCTGCGTGGGGCCCTTCTGCTTGTGTTCTGCTCGACGCGTTGTCCCTGAAAAGGTGAAGTACCTCAGACCCTCCTGGTCTGCACCAGAAGCTCCTTGTGTATCTTGCGTGGGTTGCCTTTGCTTAGGATTGTTGGCTCCAATCTTGAAGTCGACCCCTCCATCTGCGAGAACCTTCGTGGGACAACTCCTCCCCAGCACCTGGTCGTCTTTGACGCCTCCTGGTCCGCATGGCTGCAACGACAAGCTTCACATCCGCACCTGATTGCTCCACAACGACGTCTGGTTCCTCCCTGGTTCCACCCGGTCACTGGCTAGTGACCTAGACTCTGTCCCCTCTGCTTTCAGGTCCTCTTCATCCTAGATCCACCCTTGGATCCACCCGGACATCTTCCTCATGGTAGCCTGCAGCATCTTCTTCCACGGCTCCATAGGAATCAACGAGAAAACCCGACACACTTTGACACCTATGCACCCGCAGCCCGTGGGTGAGGTAACGCGAGTACTTCGGTGCTCCTGTAGGGATTGACTATCCTAGTGTCTAGTTTTGTTAGTTGTACATTCCTAGTTAGACCGGAAGTGTCCTAAATCTTCGATTACTTACCTTTAAAGTTCCCATTGACTTTCTATTGACTCTCGCGTGAGCGTACTGACACTGCACGCGCCGCCTGTGGGCCTCCTAACCTAAGGGTCAGATAGTGTAGCCCCAGCGATTCCCTAGGCCCTAGGCCTTCTCCTTTCCCAAGTCGTGGTTCTTATACCATTTACTTAGTATACGGTTTTACCCCCCCCCCCCAGGTCCTAACTGTAAATTGTGCTATTTAAAGTATTTCTAAGTGTAACTTTTTATGTGCTTTTGCCTCTGACCTCATAAAGAGTTCAGAGGAGTGTGTTCGTAAATAAATACATATATATTTTATATATATCCTGAGTGGTGTCCTTTCATTTGATATTCAAGGGGTTACATATGGTAAAACAGCTGGCTTTACACGCCCTCAAGAGTCTTTTAGCCTAAAACTGTTCTGTCCACGCTACCACTAGGATAGCTGGTCTATAAGTTTGACTTACAACCATCACCATACGGGTTGTTTGGACTGGTGCAAGGTGCTCACTAGAATAGTGAACATCATATACCAGGCCAACTTCTCACATTGGTGGCAGCGGTGGGATTAGAGCTTGCTGTTGTTTTACCACTTGTAATCTTGAGATATCATTTGAAAGATCACACAGGTACCTGTAGGTACATATAAAAAAGTCTGATGATGGGTCAGTTCTACTGAACTTAGCTGTTGTAGAGCCTGGGCCTAGCACACTCTGACTACAACTCCTAGATAGGTTCTGTAGGAAAACACATAGTGTAGGTAGGTACAACACCACACCTCACTAGAAACCATGTCTCAGACAGTGAACCCCAGTGGTTCTCTGCCTGCAGAGCTAGATCCCTTGGGGACTGTCAAGATATGAAGCCTTAGCCTTCCAAGAATTGAGACAATTGTGTACTTCTAGAAGGCTAAAACAGGGTTCAAACCCTACCCTCAAGCTCCTAGTTGAGCTCTTAGAAGAGTATGATGCTCAAAAGACATCTGACTCAGGTGCTTCAGGTAGCTCAGATGAAGTCCTGCCCTCCACAGAGGATACCACTGATACTATAGTACCAGATGAGGTAGAAGAGGTAGAGGAGGATGATTCTGATCCTGAGACAAACAGCCAGGTCCCAGTCGGAAGACTTAGCCAGGCTAACTTAAGCATACATGGGAGTCAGTATGGGTAGCCCTCATACAGACCCCAAGTGGGCTTAACCAGGGGCAGAGAAGAGGGAGATCCCACTCCAGGGACTCTCTCAGATCTCATGCTTCAAATAGCTCTCATGGCCTTACTCAGAGAGGGATGACTTCCCCTCAGAGAAGGGAACATGAGGCAAAGATGAAAGAAGCTGCTCTTAGGATTGAGAGGCAGGAACTTGAGGTTGCCCTGGCCAAAAAAAAGCTTGCTCTTGCTAGAGAGCATAGAGAGAGTGGGTTAGAACCCACTGGTGGCAGCCATATCCCTAAGGATAAAGATATGTCCTATGAAAATAGACACCTAAGTAAGATTGTGCCCCCCTATAAAGAAGGAGGATGACATCCACAAGTGGATTACTGCTTTGGAGAGGGTAGCAGGTACCCCAAAGTCAGTGGGCAGCAATCTTATGGCTCTCCTTTTCGGAAAAAGGCAGAGATAAGCTCCTCACAGATAGTGATGGGGATGCCAACAACTACTCTGTCCTGAAGAGTGCTCTGATTGATGGGCTTGGCCTAACCACTGAACAGCATAGGTTGATGTTCAGAGATACCCAGAAGACACAGACTCAGGACTGGACTGATTTTGTTGATTGTGCCACTAAGGCTCTGGAAGGCTGGTTATTAGGAAGTCAAGTTAGGGACTATACAGGATTGTATAATTTGATCATGAGAGAGCAAATCCTTAGCAACTGTCGAAACCAGCTCTTGCATCAATACCCGATTGACTCTGATCTGACCTCTCCCCAAGAATTGGGAAAGAAGGCAGACAAATGGGTCAGAACCTGGATTAAGCAGAAAAACCAGAACCAAGGGGGTGATCAGAAAAAGGCAGACCAGAAGGGTAATGAGCAGAAACAAAAAGACCAGACGTCTTCACCAGACGCCCAAAAGCCACAGGGGGAGGGTGGCTCCAAAAAGAACAAACAGAAACAAGAAGGTCCAAAGAAGCCCTGGTGTGGATACTGTAAGTCAGTCTCTCACTGGTTTAATGAGTGCACCAAGAAGGGCACAGCACCAACCACCATTGCCCCTAAGGCAACTGTTCCCCCTAGTCCAGCTGTTAGTGGTGATTCCCAGCAAAAGGGTGTAGTAGGGTTAACCCTGGGAACTGAGGTGGACTCTGGCCTAGTCAGAGTACCAACTCAGGCTGTTCTTGTCTGTGATGGGGACATAGCAATGTCCTCTACTGTAAGTCCCAGTAATCTGAGCAAGTAAAGACAGACACCTTTTATTAATAATAAGATGGCTAAGGCCTACAGGGACACATGTGCCAGTGTCACCATGGTGACACCTAACTTTGTGGACCCTGACCAGATCATACTAGGTGAAACCTACCTAGTGACCAACGCTAGCAATGCCACTACCTCCCATAGTATGGCAGTTGTTAACTTCTCCTGGCTTCAAAAGAGTTGTGGTGAGTTCAGACCTTCCAGTAGAGTGTCTGTTAGGAAATGATCTTGAAACCTCAGTTTGGTCGGAGGTGGAGTATAGGACCCATGCAGAAATGCTGGGAATATTAGCACTAGTCCTTGCTGTGACCAGGTCACAGGCCAAAAAGTTCTTACCTGATCAGGTGCTGGATCTTGGAACAATAGACCAGACACTACCCAAGAGAAAGAGCAAGAGGGTTAAGGCAGTGCCTTCCCCCCTGCCTCAGGTTGAGATCAGCCCTCCAAGGAGGAGGATTCTGAGATCCAAAAGGGAACTGTCCTAGAAGAGCTTGAGCCTGACCAGGTTGAGTTTCTTGGGACAGGGGGACCATCAAGGGCAGATCTGAGGGAGGCTCAATTAGATTGTTCCTCTCTTGAACCCCTCAGACAGCAGGCTGCTACCGAGGCTGCTGGGAATGCTCAAGGTACCCATAAAGTGTATTGGGATGATGGGCTCCTTTATTCAGAGGCTAGAGACCCCAAGCCTGGTGCTTCCAGGAGGTCGGTTATACCTCTGCAATTTAGGGGCTTCCTTCTTACCTTGGCCCATGATATTCCCCTAGCAGGACACCTGGGCCAGAACAAGACTTGGGACAGGCTTGTCCCTCACTTTCACTGGTCCCATATGTCAGAAGATACCAAGGAGTTTTGTCGCTCCTGTGTTACCTGCCAAGCCAGTGGCAATCAGGTGGCACAACAATGGCCCCCTCATACCACTACCTGTGGTGGGGGTACCCTTTGAGAGAGTGGGGATAGACATTGTCGAACCAATGGACCCCCAAACAGCATCTGGGCACAGATTTAAACTGGTGGTAGTGGATCATGCCACCAGGTTTCCAGAAGCTATTCCCCTGGGGACCACAACAGCTCCTGTTGTGGCAAGAGCCCTACTTGGATTTTTCTCCAGAGTGGGCTTTCCAAAAGAGGTTGTCTCTGACAGAGGTGCAAACTTCATGTCAGGATATCTAACTGCAATGTGGAAGGAGTGTGGTGTCAACTATAAGTTCACCACCCCTAGCACCCACAGTGCAATGGGCTTGTGGAGAGATTCAACAAGACCCTTAAAGGGATGATAAAAGGGTTACCTGAAAAGCTGAGGCGAAGATGGGACATCCTTTTACCCTGCCTTCGGTTTGCTTACAGAGAGGTCCCACAAAAGGGGGTTGGCTACAGCCCTTTTGAGCTTTTGTTTGGGCATCCTGTAAGAGGACCCCTATGTCTTGTGAAGGAAGGATGGGAGTTACCTCTCAAAAAGCCTAAACTTGACATAGTGGACTATGTACTTGGTCTCCGCTCCAGGATGGCTGAGTATATGGAAAAGGCTTCCAAAAACCTTGAGGCCAGCCAAGAACTTCAGAAAGCTTGGCATGACCAAAAGGCTGTGCTGACCGTGTACCAGTCAGGACAGAAAGTGTGGGTGTTGGAGCCAGTGTCCCCAGCAGCACTGCAAGACAAATGGTCTGGACCCCATACAATAGTTGAACAGAAGGGAGATGTCACCTACTTGGTGGACCTTGGGACTCCCAGAAGCCCCCACAGGGTGCTTCATGTCAACAGACTAAAAGCATTTGACGACAGGGCAGACTCATGGCTACAGATGAGGGGCAGGAGGAAGAGAGGGACCCTCTCCCAGACCTGCTTACTCAGAACCCTGATGATGGGTCAGTAGATGGTGTTGTCTTTGCGGACAGCCTCTCTGAACATCAGCAACAGGACTGCAGACAAGTTCTTCAATCCTTCCGACATCTGTTTTCCCTGACCCCAAGTCAGACAAGCTGGTGCACCCATGAGATGGACACTCGTGACAGTCTGCCTGTCAAGAGTAAATTCTACAGGCAACCTGACCATGTCAGGGACTGCATTAGGACAGCGGTCCAAAAGATGTTGGAGCTGGGAGTTATTGAGCCCTCAGAGAGCCCTTGGGCCAGTCCAGTAGTCCTGGTGCCAAAACCTCACACCCAAGATGGTAAGAGAGAGATGAGATTTTGTGTGGACTACAGAGGTCTCAATGCTGTCACTAGGACAGATGCCCACCCCATTCCCAGGGCAGAGGAGCTCATTGATAGATTGGATTCTGCCAAGTTCTTGAGCACATTTGACCTGACAGCAGGCTACTGGCAAATCAGGTTAGCTGAGGATGCAAAAGCCAAGACAGCATTTTCGACCCCAGGAGGACATTATCAATTTGTGGTAATGCCCTTTGGTTTGAAGAATGCACCTGCCACTTTCCAAAGGTTGGCGAATCAAGTTCTCACAGGACTGGATGACTATTGTGCAGCTTATCTTGATGATATTGCTGTCTTTAGCTCCACCTGGGAGGATCACCTGGTCCACCTGAGGAATGTTTTAGAGGCTCTGCAAAAGGCAGGCCTCACTTCAAGGCTACAAAGTGCCAGATAGGGCAGAGCAAGGTTGTGTACCTGGGCCACCTGGTAGGTGGGGGTCAGGTTCAACCACTGGAGAGCAAGATCCAGACCATCTGATACTGGACTCCTCCAATCACCCAGACACAGGTCAGAGCTTTCTTGGGCCTGTCTGGGTACTACAGGAAGTTTGTGAAAAACTATGGGTCCATTGTGACACCACTGAATGATTTAACTTCCAAAGAAAGTTCAGTGGACAGTTAGCTGTCAAAAAGCATTTGATGACCTGAAGCAGGCCATGTGTACTGCGCCTATTCTGAAAAGTCCAGATTACTCCAAAGAGTTCATAGTCCAAACAGATGCTTCTGAGTTGGGTGTGGGAGCTGTACTTTCACAATTGAATATAGATGGTCAAGACCAGCCCATTGCTTTCATAAGCAGAAGGCTGACCCCTAGAGAGAAACGTTGGTCAGCTATGGAGAGGGAGGCCTTTGCTGTGGTTTGGGCCCTGAAGAAGCTGAGGCCATACTTGTTTGGCACTCACTTCAAGATTCAGACGGACCACAAGCCCCTCCTATGGTTAAATCAGATGAAGGGTGAAAATCCCAAACTTCTTAGGTGGTCCATTTCCCTACAGGGGATGGACTTTACAGTGGAACATAGACCTGGGACTGACCATGCCAATGCAGATGAACTCTCCAGATAATACCACTTAGAACATGAAGACTCAACTGGTCAAGGTTAGTTTAATGTCCCTAAGTTTGGGGGGGGGGGTTGTGTAGGAGAGTAGGGTCTGCTTCCTATTGTCACCCCCACTTTTTGCTTTTGCTTTACTGGTTTTCGACTTGGATGTGGCTGTGGGCCTGCTAATCAGACCCAGTACCCAGATGCACTCTCTCTAAATTCACACCATGTACTCTAGGTACAACCACAATTGGGAATTGGTTCACCTTATCAGCCCCTGTAGAAGTGTACCCTAGGTACTCAGGGCCTAGGTGTAACCAAGGCCTACCAGTGGCTGCAGCATGTATTATGCCACCCCTGGCTGGCCACTCAAACGGACAACCGGCTGATAACTCAGCTGGGGCAAGGTCGTGTAATCACCCGTTGCTTAGGTATAGTATTCCTATATCTACCCTTAAATATAGACACACAGTAACCTATAAGTCACTCCTATGGCAGGCCTTAACAATCCTGGAGGCAGAGTGCTTGGTTATGTGTGAGATGGTGCTCTAGCATGAGCTGAGCCTGTCTGCAGCTTTCGGAACCATGTCCTTATAGCTGTTCTATGATATTGCCATACCATATACTCTTAAGTGCATTATGAACCTCGTGGTTACATGCTAACTTTGGTTTGGCTTTATCTAAACATGTCGTGTAAGGTGTCATACGCTTTGGAATACTACCCCCTCGCCAATTCTGGCAACGGGGGTAGCATTCCACTCTTCTAGAGGGAGAAGACATGTTGTTGCTGACTATCCCGGTTAAAGTTAACCAGAGCCCCCAGCGTCACAAAATGGATGCTGCTACCACAGACACAAGTCTGACCTCCTGCTGCTGGGAGTCCTTCCAGCGAGGGAGGCCTGGCAATAGTTTTCCTGCCTGGAGAGGTGCGAGCACCACCCCAGACAGCATTTTGTGTATAAGGGACAGGGAGGGCTGAATAGAATGAGACATACCTGGGGCACACTAGTTGCTCCATGCATACCCCAGTTCAAACCGGTTGCTGGGGCACTCCAGTCCCAGCTCTGGAGTGAAACTGCACAAAGGAAAGGGGGTGTAACCACCCCCCTTCCTGGTCCCACCCATAGGAGGGACCTAGTGAGTAACCCAGCCCCCTTTAGTAGTATAAAGATAGGAGCTGACCCAGGAGACTTTAGATTTGATCCTGAACTGAAACTTGAAACGAAACTCTGGACCCTTTGACATTCAACCGACTTGAAGACTGAAGAATCTCCCTTGTGGCAAAGGAGTGACCACCCTGGGAAACCAGGCACCATTCCGGAAACGCGACGGCTTGCTTTGTCCCCGTTCCCGCCGGTACTCGAGCGCAGAGCTTGACAAGACCTCGAGTCCAGGACTCCTCTGACCCCACTGCACGACTCCAGCACAGCTGAGCTCCGTGGAAGGCATCGGAATCCGTGGAACCAGGCAACTTGGAAAGTCTTCAACTTGCTAACAGCGCAGTTCCTGAGGCATCCTTGAAGCTGTGCACTGGGGACTGAGATACCCCAACACCAAGATCCACTTGCACCGAAGAACAGCCCTCCACACTCCACGAGATCTGCGTGGGGCCCTTCTGCTTGTGTTCTGCTCGACGCGTTCTCCCGGTTGCTGGCCAGTTGGCTAGTAGCCCTGTGACGACGATTCCTTTGAAAATCCATCGCTGGTCTGGTTGCTCCAGACTGGCACGTGCTTCCCTGAAAAGGTGAAGTACCTCAGACCCTCCTGGTCTGCACCAGAAGCTCCTTGTGTATCCTGCGTGGGTTGCCTTTGCTTAGGCTTGTTGGCTCCAATCTTGAAGTCGACCCCTCCATCTGCGAGAACCTTCGTGGGACAGCTCCTCTCCAGCACCTGGTCGTCCTCGACGCCTCCTGGTCCACGTGGCTGCAACGACAAGCTTCACATCCGCACCCGATTGCTCCTCAACGACGTCTGGTTCCTCCCTGGTTCCACCCGGTCACTGGCTAGTGACCTAGACTCTGTCCCCTCTGCTTTCAGGTCCTTTTCATCCTAGATCCACCCTTGGATCCACCCGGACATCTTCCTCATGGTCGCCTGCAGCATCTTCTTCCAAGGCTCCATAGGAATCAACGAGAAAACCTGACACACTTTGACACCTATGCACCCGCAGCCCGTGGGTGAGGTAACGCGAGTACTTCGGTGCTCCTGTAGGGATTGACTATCCTAGTGTCTAGTTTTGTTAGTTGTACATTCCTAGTTAGACCGGAAGTGTCCTAAATCTTCGATTACTTACCTTTAAAGTTCCCATTGACTTTCTATTGACTCTCGCGTGAGTGTACTGAATCTGCACGCGCCGCCTGTGGGCCTCCTACTCCTAACCTAAGGGTCAGATAGTGTAGCCCCAGCAATTCCCTAGGCCTTCTCCTTTCCCAAGTCGGGGTTCTTATACCACTTACTTAGTATATAGGGCCTAACTGTAAATTGTGGTATTTAAAGTATTTCTAAGTGTAACTTATGTGCTTTTGCCTCTGACCTCATAAAGAGTTCAGAGGAGTGTGTTAGTAAATAAATACATATATATTTTTTCTATATATCCTGTGTGGTGTCCTTTCATTTGATATTGAAGGGATTACATACAATGTAAAACAGCTGGCTTTACACGCCCTCAAGAGTCTTTTAGCCTAAGACTGTTCTGTCCACGCTACCACTAGGATAGCTGGTCTATAAGGTTGACTTACAACCATCACCATAAGGGTTGTTTGGACTGGTGCAAGGTGCTCACTAGAATAGTGATCATCATATACCAGGCCCACTTCTCACAGGGGATATTGTTAGAGCACTCATGTAAGGTCTCTAGAAACCCGAAGTTTTAATTTATCCAGCTCATGATTGTGCACCGTGCATATTTAACCCCCACAAGATCGGCAGAATGTTCCCAGAGGTATTAGATGATTGTCCCCGCTGCCATTCCCCAAATGCCGGTTTATTACATATGTTGTGGGACTGCCTGAGACTACTGCACTAGTGGTCAACTGTGCAGGAACTAGAGAATAGTGTGGCACCGCCGGGGAACATTCGGTCACTGTGTGGTAAATAAATAATTAATTACCGGTACTATTTTTTAATACAATCAATAAAACAGGTAGCTCAATAAATAAGAGTCAGGATTCGAGGTATCTTGAGTCGACAGGCTTTAATCAGGCATAAAGGACAGGAACAGGACAGCCTGCAATAGTACGGGATGGCAGCTGCCAGGGAAGGGACAAGGGAAACTGGGTAACTTTTTGTAACAGTTCACAGTATATATATCAAAACAATTGCATTACATTCAATACAGTAGGCGTAGCAGTAGGCGTTTCTTGTAGCAGTCGCGAAAGATAAAGGCAAAATGATGTAACAAGAAGGCGTGTACAGGGCGTATACATAGACATGTGATGTAAACGTAACAGAAGTGTCATAAACGGGGCGGAAACATAGAGGGGGCTACCTGAGCAGCTGGGACCTTTAACCTAGTGGTGCGCGCAAACGGGCAATGACGTGTTACCAGGGAGAACTGGGGGCTATGACTTCTGCGCTAGAAGAGGAGACTAAAGTCTGGAGTGTCAGAGCGACATGTATCTAAGTCATATCTGGTATCTGGTGTTTGGAGTACATATTGATAGAATCCAAAAGTTATCAGGGCAAAGGCTACTAGACACTAAGACTGGTGCGTGCATAATTCTACATGTATTGCGTGTGCTAGGAATATTCTATGAATATTAATACAGTATTTCTCTTACATGGAGACATAAAGGCTAGACCATGACGGAAACTATTGATGCGGTGCAGTAGCTTAGGAATGCAGAGAAGGAGGGCTGGACTGATAACTAGAAGCATAACATATTCTTGGCAGACTGGCAGGCAGAGCCAGGCCGAGCCGGGCACTGTGAGGCAGAAAGTAAGCGAAGGGTCAGGGATGCAGGTGGGGGCTGTATCGCTCCTCCGAGTGGGTTCAGGAGACAGGAGCTGAATCTGGTGTCCGGGCCCTTTTGAGGCCTAGAAACGGGGACAATTCAATGAATTAACGTGCACACTGTAAAATGTGGCAACGTAAGTTTACATAGGCCTAATATTCGTTGCTTTCATGAGAACTGGAAACTGGCATACTAGAGATGGACACAACTGTAATTGCGTCTTTAATCGATCAGAGGGGTATACATGCATATCGATCATGCACATATAGTATAAGATGGGGAACACGTAGGCACATACATGGCAAAATTTACTTTTCCACATTCCCTCCTTGTGCCCTACGTTTCCATCAGGAAACATCAATATTCATGATACCATCTATCATTTCATATAGCATCATTTGCTCGTCTCGATTTGTCTTGGAACGAGATTTAGGACTAGGAATACAAGAGGTAGCACACATGCCGCAAATCGCAGGGCCACATTGTATAAAGAGGCAGCAACTGAATATGATCATTACTGCAATACCCAGGAATGACAATACTTTCCATCCCCAGGCAGATATGATACTCCAAAGCCAACTGGACCATGTCCAGGTGCCTGGATTCTGGTGTAACTGATGGGCAATTTTATGAAGTCTGGTTATAGCTGAATAAACAGACGGCGCGTTATTAGGAATGAAAATGCAGCAACTAGATCCGATGACTCTACATGCTCCTCCTCTATCGGCCAGGATGACGTCAAGAACGAGACGATTTTGGAGCACGACAAATCTCATAGCAGATTGCTCTTCAGTTAAGTTACCTAGAGCAGAAGTAGTCTCATTTACTACAGCTTCAAGGGTTCTGGTTAACCTACGTATTAACTTACTATTCTGGATAGGTCCTATAAAGAAGAAGAAACCTTTATTGTAGTCTTGATACTGTTCTAGAGTAGTTTCAGTTTGATCGACAATTGGGGACTCGATCTCCCTTCTATGTCTGACGTGTACTAGATGTGTGTTTCTGTGATAATCGGATGGGGCTAGAAAAACTGGTGGCAGTAGGAAGGCAATGTAACATGTTCCATCCCAATCGAGGGGCAGACGAACATATGCGGTCTGACCACAAACAAAATAAGAATGACGTGAGGCTTTGAAAATGGATTTCCCACTGTCACTATACTCGACAGTAGTAGTACAATCACTATGTCCCACATGTGCGGAACCATTCTTTCTGACACATAATTCGCCTTTGACTGGTAGTACTGAAATAGCAGGCAAATCTGGAGTAGTATCGGACTGAACATTCAGGACCTTGAAATTTGAAGAATAATTACCTAAATCATACACTTCATTTTCTAGATCTAACCCTGTTCTATGGGAGAGACCTTGCTTGTCTGGGAAACATGTTCTATTCAGAAGGGACATATCATTGGAGGATGACGTTAACGTGGACCATGCTCCACACGAACCATTATGTGAGAACGGATAAGGAAAGAGTGGCAGAACTCCCTTCGGTGTCTGGAAAGGGGGAAGTCGACCACACACCCAACAATTAGTGGCATTGCTGGTCTGGTGTGAATAGTGTAACATTCGGATGAATGTGTTATTTCGCATAGCAAGACGATAGGATAGCTCGTGAGGAGGCAGATCACTAAATGTGTGCTCTACTGTAGCATTAGAAAACATATGTACATTTGAAATTGGAAAACATAAATGTAATGCATAACTTGTGCAGGTAACCATAAGACTCAAAAATAATAGAAAACATAGAACAATAATACATCTTTTAGAGTTTTGACTAACTCTCTCACTGTGGGGGTCTATCTCATACATGTCAGGAACCTGTCTAACCGTTTCACCCGAGAGGGACTTAGACAATTAAACTGGCTGACTTATTTTACTAGACCTGAGTTTATCTTTATACTCCTGCTGCGGAGTTTTCTCTAACAGGGGAGGCTTGAGTTCAGAGTCTGTTTTTAGGCAGTCTTTAGGAATAAGGCAGTCCTTAGCAAAAGTCTTTTCTCGTAATCCATGGAACTTCTTTATATGGCTCAGGTGGACCCACCCCTTCCTGCCCTCGAGTTTCACGGCGGTCCTTGTTAGCAAGATCATGCGAGGCTCCTTCCAGCGGGGCTCCAGCGGACTTGAACGATCAAAATTTCGGACGAATACGAGATCACCGGGAACGACTTCATGCGGTTTCACCTCGGTGTTGTCTGGAAATGCGGCGACAACCTGTGAACGACAAGAGTGTAGGGCAGACATCAAGGAAGCTAGGTAATCTGTCAGCATATTACTGGAAACATCTGTAATACTGCGGGGTCTAGGTGTACCCCACATGTTTGGGGGGCGGCCGAATACGACCTCATACGGGGACAGACCTGATCTGGAATGTGCAACCATCCTCATATAAAATAAAGCAACTGGCAGAGCTACTAGCCAGTCTACACCTTTTTCTCTACATACTTTTGCTATGCGGATTTTCAAAGTTTGATTATGTCTCTCTACGAGACCGGCTGCTTCAGGATGGCGCACACAATGGAACTTCCACTGGTACCCTAACAGAAGGGAAACATGTTTCATAAGCTCGGATGAGAATGGCTGGCCGTTATCTGAATACACGACCCTAGGGAGTCCATAGCGGGGAAAGAACTCACGAACCAACTGCCTGGCAGTGGTCGCGGCTGTGTAATCTGGAACTGGATATGCTTCTGTCCACCTGGACAAAGCGCATACAACTACGAGAACATACTTGAAACCTCGACATCGCTCCATCTGAATATAATCCATCTGGAGGACTTCAAAAGGGTGGTCAGGAGGTTGGAATCCACCTTGTTCCACCGGGACACTTTTACCTGGGTTGAACTGACAACATATCATACAGGTACGGACTTTCTGCTTGGCTGCAGCTCGTAAATGCTTGTTGAACCAAAGGTTCTGAATACTGTCTAACATAGCTTTTTCTCCTAGATGTGCTGGACTATGTGCGGTATTAATAATGACTTGAACCATAGAGTCGGGGAGAAACCATGTGGCTTTTCCCTTCGTCAACCATCCTTGATCTGTCTGGACCCCTCCTTGTTCGGACCATTTCTTGATTTCTTCAGGAGTAGCATGTAACTGTATGTCTATGACATCTTGTGTAGGGTCCTTAACTGTCATACAAGTAGTCTGATCTGGAGTAAGTGTCGGTGTCGTGTTAACTGGAATGTCTGGAATCTGAGCTGTAAGCTTGGCTGTGCGATCTGCTAAATCGTTACCTTGGGAAATGATGTCAGTGACTTTCGTATGTGCCTTGCACTTCATGATAGCGATAGCTGTCGGTAAATGTATTGCATCTAACAGAGCTTGAATGAGGAGACCATGCTGAATCTTGGTTCCATGAGAAGTCATGAAACCTCGTTCTTGCCAGAGCACTCTCGTTCTTGCCAGAGCACTCCAAAGTCGTGTACGACTCCGAATGCATAACGTGAATCTGTATATATGTTTACTTTCAGGTTCTTGGCACGTATGCAGGCTTGGGTCAGAGCTACCAGCTCTGCTGCTTGAGCAGACAGGGTGTCAATACGATGTGTTTCTATAACTTCGGTGTCAGTAGTCACTGCATACGCGGCTACTAGTTCTCCTGTACTCGTTCTCATACATGAACCATCCACATAAAGTGTCAGGTCAGGATCAGGTAATGCAATATCTGTCAAGTCTTGTCTTGGCTTTGTCATAGTGTTAACAACTTCCACACAGTCATGTGTGGCAGGATTTGAAGTAACTGACAGTAACAGTGTAGCAGGATTTAGAATGTTGCAGCGTCTGATTTCTATGTGTGGCTGGAACAGTGTAAGTTCATAACCTGTTAAACGTGCAATTGTCAAGTGCTGAGTCTGTGTTCGGTTTAAAAGAACTTCCACGGAGTGTGGAACTTGTACTGTCAGGGAGTGTCCTAACACTATGGAATCACTTTGTCTGATTGCTAGAGCTGTGGCTGCAACTGACTTGAGGCACGCAGGCAGAGCCTGGGCTACTGGATCTAATGTGCTCGAAAAATAAGCACAGGGCTTGTATTGTCCTGCTTGATCTTGTGTGAGAACAGATAATGCAGTACCATCACGTTCTGTAACAAAAAGTGTAAACGGCTTACTGTAGTTGGGTGTTGCTAGAACAGGTGCTTGACATAAGGCTTTCTTTAATTCATTGAAAACAAGTGTATGTTCCTGGGTCCAAGGGAGGACAGTCGATACGGCTGCCTCCTGTGTCGTTAACTGTATCAGTGGCTTGGCTAGAAATGCATACTGAGGAATCCATTGTCTGCAGTAAGAAGTGAGGCCGATAAAAGCTCGTACCTCCTTCTGTGTCTTGGGCTGTGGAAGACTCGCTATTAACTGGATACGGTCAGTTGTCAACTGCCTACCCCACTTGGACAGCAAGTGTCCCAAGTATACCACTTGCTGGACACAATTGTAATTTAGAAGGGGACACCTTGTGCCCCTGCTCGGCTAGAAAATACAGAACCGTAAGTGACGCACGCTCGCAGTCACGTTCAGAACGGGCTGTGATCAGTAGATCATCGACATACTGGAGCAGGGCAGTGTCAGTTGGCATGCGGATATTGTCTAGTTGTCTCTTAAGTGCTTGACTGTAAATACTAGGACTTTCTGTAAAACCTTGAGGAGCTCGTGTGAATTTATAGCTTCTTCCATTTAAACAGAAACCGAAAAGGTACTGGCTGTCTGGATGAATGGGGACACTGAAAAATGCATTCTTGAGATCGATAACTGTGAAAAATGTAGCTTCAGAATCAATGACTGTCAAAAGGGATGAAATATCTGGGACTACTGGATACTGAGGAATGATACATTTATTAAGCTCTCGAAGGTCCATCACTAATCGATATACTGGAGGTGCATTTGGATCAGTACGTTTCAGGACTGGAATGATAGGAGAATTACATATATTGGAGTCAGTTTCTACAACCACTCCTTGAGCAATAAGTTCATCAACAATTCTGGATAAGGCTGCTACAGCCTCAGATGGCAATTTGTACTGTCTGATTCGTGGTAAAACTATACCTTGCTTGAGAGTCACTCGATGGGGTGTGATATGCATACAACCTACATCAGTTGGACCTTGCGCCCATAAATGCTGTGGTACATTCAATAATCTTGGATCAAAATCACGCAATACATAATGACCTTTAAAGTCTCTCAAAAACAAACGGACCCCTTCTGGGGAACAGCAAATAACTGCTCCTAATTCTTTTAGTGTCTTAATGCCTAACAAATTTTCTGGACATGATTTCGTGAGTAACAAATCAGTGGTTCGGGACAAGGGACCAACTTCTAGAGTAATTGGTTTCGAAATTTCATTAACAATTGGCTTTCCTGAAAATCCAAGGGAAACATTTTTAGAGCCTGAGAGCGGAGCCCCTGGAACCTCGTCATGACTGATAGTAGTCCTACTTGCCCCTGTATCAATCAAAAACTTTCTGTCTTTCCCTAATACTTGACTGTGTACATAGGGACCCTCTTGATCTACAGGTATCTCGATGAGAGGCAAGCCTACCTCCCTCTCTAGGCTGTTTCATGAATACGGCTGATAATCTGGATACTCTGTCTGAGCATACTGGTACATCTGCTGTGTAACGTGCTGTGTGGCAGCTATAGGCTGCGGTGCTGTAACTGTCTGTTGTGCATTCTGTGGTGACTGAGAAGTCTGTGAAACTTGTTCTTGTCTAGGCGGACGTGGTCTTTCTTTAGTCTTACCAGTAGCTATGTTGTGTTTCAGAACTGCACACTCGTTTATAAAATGACCTGGCTGTTTACAGTAATTGCAGGTCCCTTTAACGGGAGCTGTAGGATGACTGGCTTGATTCGGACCCCTCTTCTGACTGTCTTGTGGAACTGATTGTGCAACTAATACTTTCATTTTCGTGTCTTTCATACGTCTTCTTTCGTGTTCTTGCTCTTCCCTGATTCTGTTCTGGTGATACTGGAGCATTTGTAACATTTGTGACGGAGTATTAGCTTGCCAGGTACTTTCGACTTTCAATACTCGATTTTTAACTTGTGGTAAAGAATTCTCGACTAGTTTGGTAACAAAAAGATGAGGGTACGATTCACTACTTGTTTTCAGACCACTGTTAATAATAAAACATTTTTCGAATCTAGAATAAAAATCACTAGCATCTTCATCTTGTTTCTGTTTGCAAGCTGAGATTGCATCCCAATCTTCCTTTTTCGTGGTTAGTAATCTTGGCAAAACCTGTATCAATAACTCGGGCAATTCTTAACTTTACCCCCAAGACCGGTACCTGGTACTCGTGACTTGTCTTCAGCTTCTAGGGCTGCCCAATCTATCTTTTTCTCTCCCACCTCCCATTCTTTTTCCTTGAGTTTTTCATATACCCCTGCGGGCAACAGAACTTTTAACATTTTAATGATATCAGGATACGTATATTCTCCCATACGGAGCATGTCTTTTAATTCACGGTGGAACCCTGCTGGATCTTTATCGTGACAGGGAATTAACTTCTTCATCTCTAAGAGTTCCATCTTTGTGATAGGGGTGTAAACAAATACTCGTTCTAGTTCACCACCCGCTGTCCTAACTGGGTGTACTTCTCGTAACGGATGCTGTCTATCTATGCAAAATGATTTACTTTCTGGAGGTGAGACATGAACAAAATGTGGATTTAAAAACGTTCGATATTTGTGGCGCTGTTCTAGAATGATACTAATTAAATCAGTACCTAAACCTCTCCATCTATACTGGAGTAACTCGTTCAATACATCATGTAACGGACCTGGATCAGAATGCTGTCCCTCATACAGTGTAATGAGGTGCTGAATCATATACATACCCACCAGTCGCTGCTCGGCTGGAGGCAGTTTCAGAAACATTTGTGCCACTATTTCGTCTGGAAAAGTGGTAGAATCAGTAGTCCACCGGACTGCTGATCGGGCTAATTCTTGTTCATGCATGGTACTAAGTTCACTATAACCGATTCGTGATTTCAGAATGTGGTCGGTAGCTTGGAATACTTGCTCAAGAGAACCTTGTTCTGGTGCTGGAGGAGGGAAAACTTTCTTGTGATCTAGGCGTGAATGTCGGTCGGGAAGTCTAGTTCTACCTACATACGCTATTCTGGAGGGATTCTCGTCGTCTACCTCTTCATTATCAGAGTTGTCTTCTTTCTCGGTTACTCGTGCTGCTTCTCGTTTCTCGTGTAACTTTATTATTTCCCTACGGATTTTCTTGTACATACTCTCTATACAGTTCTGTGTCTTGTGTCTTCCCTCGGCTATATGGTCACTCCACCTGGTCAGGACCTTCATTTCTTCCGGATCTTTATCCGGATAATCTTGTTCCCTTATTAAACAATTAATTAGAAACTTTAAAAGCATGAGTTGAATCTCGACTTTTCTTTGAATCATGGCATCGCCAATACTTTCTGGATCTGCTCCTGTACGGATGAAACGATATATTCTGTCTAGATATCCTTTCATATTCGGCAGGGTGTCCAAATATTCGGTCACCCGTCTTACACGCAATGAATACAGGACCATATCATCATCGCCTGGGACCGGATCATAACGGCATTCGGTAAGTGCTCGCTTGATATCTGCAACTGACTGAAGTTTGGGCGAACGCTGTAACGCTCGTGCATGTAGCCCGAGTAGTGTGATACGTCTGGGTTGAGGTGGGGTTCCAGGAGGACTTCCCCCCGTGGCTCCTAAACTAGAATCGTCGGTGTGTACTGTACGTGCTGGTAGAGTGACTGATGTAGCGGGTACATGTACTGTAGGCTGGACCGGGGGTGCCGTAACAGGTGCTGCAACGGGTGCCCCGGTGGCTGGAGGAACAGGAATTACATTATTTACGGGAGCTGGCGGAACAGGATTTGCATATTCCGGGACTGTATCGTCCAAATAGGACGAGAGAAAAATATCAGCTGCGGTCGGTTTGTGACGTAGCTTAATCGGAACTAATGGCGGCGGAAAATTACATGGTGCTTCCGGGGTTGCTTTTGGCAAGCCCTCGGCAAGAAGAGGATACATACCCTTAATAAGGGCATTTCTCTGTCTGTCTGACTGTTCTGCTTTAACTCGTTCACCTACTTCGATTAATTCCCTTTCTTGGGCTTTTTCTGAGGATTCCCTACTTAATTCTGTTTTTCTGATTTCTTTTTCGGTTCTTCTATGAGATTCTTTGCGCCATAACTCGATGGCATCTTTCTGGGACTGTCTGGATTTCTTTTTCCATAATGCTTCTTCTACTCGCATGATGCACTCGGCATCCCATGTACCTGATACAGGCCATCTATATTTCTCTTCTAATTCCTTGGTGTAGTCCACCCATAAGTCTAGATATAATATGGCACTTAAGCCATGCTTATGATACATAAAATGACCTGGACTGTCCCTAGGCGGGACAGGAACTGCTTCCTCTAATAACCCTTTTCTGGTTTTTAACTGACGTAACCTGGAGAATAGAGGCATTGTCTAGGCTGGAATCTGGACACAATACAATACACGATAAACACAATAATGACTGGAAAAACAAATCATTCATACCACGACATTGAAAACACATTAAACAACATTTAAAATAACAGTTCGGACAGAATATTACCTGATATACTGAGAACAGAACACATGAATTTCTCGAGAACGGAACTTACTAGAATGACTAGATGCACTGCTAAAACAGTACGAAACTTACCGGTCCCATAAAGAGACACGTCAGGACCCGCATCCACCTAGGTGGACACTTCGTGTTGGATCTGTGTACCCAAACCCACGGACCAGAGACAAATTAATTGACCCTGTCTAGATACTACCCCAGCAACGGTACTCACCGGGCAGCAAGAACGGAAGGCCTCGGACTGGACTGGACTGCTACGACGACGGACTACGAACTTCGGACTTCAGTTACAGGTGGGCCTCCGGATACCTCGGACCTTGGACTCTCGGCTTGGGCTCTGGTCGGGACTCGCCGCGTTCCTCACCGCCTCGTCTGGATGCTGGACCGCAACCTCCGTCTCCTCCGTGGGCCTGAGGGATACTTGAAGCAGAAATATCTGCACGTGCACGGTATGGTTCCGTCACGGCTGCAGAGGATCAGGGGGCCTGCGTGGCTTCACCGGCGCGTGGGGAAAGGGCAAGTCCCTATTCGGGCGCCATTATGTGGTAAATAAATAATTAATTACCAGTACTATTTTTTAATACAATCAATAAAACAGGTAGCTCAATAAATAAGAGTCAGGATTCGAGGTATCTTGAGTCGACAGGCTTTAATCAGGCATAAAGGACAGGAACAGGACAGCCTGCAATAGTACGGGATGGCAGCTGCCAGGGAAGGGACAAGGGAAACTGGGTAACTTTTTGTAACAGTTCACAGTATATATATCAAAACAATTGCATTACATTCAATACAGTAGGCGTAGCAGTAGGCGTTTCTTGTAGCAGTCGCGAAAGATAAAGGCAAAATGATGTAACAAGAAGGCGTGTACAGGGCGTATACATAGACATGTGATGTAAACGTAACAGAAGTGTCATAAACGGGGCGGAAACATAGAGGGGGCTACCTGAGCAGCTGGGACCTTTAACCTAGTGGTGCGCGCAAACGGGCAATGACGTGTTACCAGGGAGAACTGGGGGCTATGACTTCTGCGCTAGAAGAGGAGACTAAAGTCTGGAGTGTCAGAGCGACATGTACCTAAGGCATATCTGGTATCTGGTGTTTGGAGTACATATTGATAGAATCCAAAAGTTATCAGGGCAAAGGCTACTAGACACTAAGACTGGTGCGTGCATAATTCTACATGTATTGCGTGTGCTAGGAATATTCTATGAATATTAATACAGTATTTCTCTTACATGGAGACATAAAGGCTAGACCATGACGGAAACTATTGATGCGGTGCAGTAGCTTAGGAATGCAGAGAAGGAGGGCTGGACTGATAACTAGAAGC
This sequence comes from Lissotriton helveticus, assembly GCF_964261635.1. Classification (NCBI taxonomy): domain Eukaryota; kingdom Metazoa; phylum Chordata; class Amphibia; order Caudata; family Salamandridae; genus Lissotriton; species Lissotriton helveticus. The sequence continues at coordinate 358,806,980 of NC_136061.1, forward strand.
ATAACATATTCTTGGCAGACTGGCAGGCAGAGCCAGGCCGAGCCGGGCACTGTGAGGCAGAAAGTAAGCGAAGGGTCAGGGATGCAGGTGGGGGCTGTATCGCTCCTCCGAGTGGGTTCAGGAGACAGGAGCTGAATCTGGTGTCCGGGCCCTTTTGAGGCCTAGAAACGGGGACAATTCAATGAATTAACGTGCACACTGTAAAATGTGGCAACGTAAGTTTACATAGGCCTAATATTCGTTGCTTTCACGAGAACTGGAAACTGGCATACTAGAGATGGACACAACTGTAATTGCGTCTTTAATCGATCAGAGGGGTATACATGCATATCGATCATGCACATATAGTATAAGATGGGGAACACGTAGGCACATACAACATGGCAAAATTTACTTTTCCACAACTGGACTGTTGCATATTAGGTCTTGATTCCCAAGAGGAAGAAGGGAGATACTACCCGCAGATTCGTGAACCTTGCACTGATCTTGGCAAAAAGAAATTTATCCATGAGGTGGAAAGCTACCGGGCCTCCCAAATTGTTAGACTGGTATACTGAGGTGGTGCGTCGGGGAAGGGCGGAGGGAGTGGAGTTACAAATAGAAGAACAGAAAGGGATGCGAAAGGTACCTAACTCGCTCGATTGGAATGCAATGGTGGAGGAGTTCGCAGCCAAAGAATTACAAGAGTAGCGTCAGAATGTATAGGTCAGGACTGCAAGTACTGTCAGATGTTGTAGACAATGTACGAGGTGGAATAATTTTTTTTAATCACATTTTTTTATTGGTGAAAGCAGTTAAATTGGGTGGTCATTGTGAGAAGTTGGCCTGATATATGATGCTCACTAGTTCTAGTGATCACCTTGTATCAGTCCAAACAACCCTTATGGTGATTGGTTGTAAGTCAACCTTACAGACCAGCTATACTAATGGTAGCATGGACAAAGCAGTCTTAGGCTAAACTCTTTTGGCATGTGAAGCCAGCTGTTTTACCACAATATAACCCCTTGAATACCAGATGAAAGGACACCACACAGGTTGTTATGAAAATAAACAGTATATTTATTAACACCTCTGAACTCTTTATGAGGTCAGAGGGCTAAGCACATGACAATCTCTTACGAAAAACTACTACAAGTTGCACAAAATTACAATGGTGCCCTAGGGGCACGACAAACCATATACTAAGTAAGTGGAATGTGAAAGTCGATAAACGGAATGGAGCTGTCCAGAGGCTGTAGGATCGATGGGACCACGCTACACTAACTTCAGGTAAGTAATAGGAGGCCCACGGAACGCGTGTGCAGAGTGTGAACTCACACGCGAGATGCGTAACAACGTCTATGGACAGTACAGTTCAAGTACAAGGTAAGTACAGACAATCCTGACTAGTTAGGACAACAACGACTGTGGAATTGGACACTAGGACAGTTAGACTACCCTTGAGCACCGAAATGCTCTCGTTACCTCACCCACAGGCTGCGGGTGCATAGGTGCCAAAGTGTGTCGGGTTCTCGCGTTGAAGTCTATGGAGCCTGAAAGAAAAGATGCTGCAGGCGACCAGGAGGAAGATGTCCGGTGCGATCCAAGGGTTGGTTGGTGAAGAAGAGGACTTGAAAGCAGTGTTCAAAGTCACTAGCCAGTGACCGGTGTGGAACCAGGGAGGAACCAGGTGCTGTCGTCGTGATCAGGTGAGAGTGGATGCTTGACTCTGCAGCCACGTGGACCAGGAGGTGTCTTAGACGACCAGGATGGAGGCACGATCTGTCCCACGCAGGCTCTCGCTGTCGCCGGTGTCGGATCCGGGATTGGACTCAACAGGCCTTGGCAAAGGCAACCCACGCGGTGAAGGGAAAAGACGTCTGGTGCGGACTAGGAGAGTCCGGGGTGCTCCTCTTTTGGAAGGGAGCAACGGCCAGTCTGGAGCAACCAGACCAGCAGCAAAGATTTCAAGGTTTGTCGTCTAGGAGGCCACTAGCCAGCCGGCAAGTGACCAGCCAACGTGTCGAGCAGCAAACAGGCAGAAGGGCCCCACGCAGATCTCGTGGATGCTGGAGGGCTGATCTTCAGTGCAGGAGCTGCTCGGGGCTGGGGCTTCTCAGTCCCCAAAGCACTTGGTCGAGTTTACCTCGGGAGTCGTGCTGGAAGCGAAGTGCAGGTTCGTTCAAGATGGCCGGTCCCACGTGTCTCGTCGCACCCACGGATCTCAGCTGTGCTGCAGATGTAGGTTGAGGTCGGAGAGGTCTGGGAATCCGGGTCTCGTCGGGCTCTGAAGTCTGGATCCTCGAGGGAAGACGACAAAGTGAAGCCGCTGGACGCTTGATGGTGCCTGCAGTTGCAGGGTGGACACTTCTTGTCCACAAGGGAGATTCTTCAGTCTTCTGTGGAGCAGAACGTCGAAGGCCAGAGTTTCTTCTTGATGAATAGTTCAGGATAATCTAATTTGGAATGGGACCAGCTCCTACCTTTATTCTCCTAAAGGGGGCTGCACTACTGACTAGGTCCCTCCCCTGGGTGGGACCAGAATGGGGGGTGGCTACACCCCCTATCCTTTGTCCGGTTTCCCGTCAGAGCTGGGGCAGGGATGCCCCAGCAACTGGTTTGAACCGGTGTATGCACAGGGCACCTTGTGTGCCCCAGGCATGTCTCATTCCTTTCAGGCCTCCCTACCTCAATACACAAAATCCTGTCTGGGGTGGTGCTAGCACCTCCCAAGGCAGGAAACCCTTTGTCCAAGCCATCCTCGCTGGAAGGACTCCCAGCAGCAGGAGGTCAGACTTGTGTCTGTGGTGGCAGCATCCATTTTGTGATGCTGAGGCTCGAGTTAACTTTAACCGGGGTTCACAGTTACATACATGTCGTGTCCCTCTAGAAGGGTGGAATGCTACCCCCGTCGCCAGAATTGGCGAGGGGGTAGTATTCCAAATCATATGACACCTTACTCGACATGTTTTGATAATGTTATATCAGAGTTAGCATTTAACCGCGAGGTTGATAATGCACTTAAGAGTATATGGTATAGCGTTATCATGGAAAAGCTATTAGGACTTTGTTCCGCAAGCTGCAAACGGGCTCAGCTCATGCCAGAGCACCATCGCACATAATTCCAAGCACTCTGCCTTCAGGATTGATAAGGCCTTCCATAGGAGTGACTGATAGGAATATATGTGTCCATTTTAGGGTTAGATATATGTATACTATATCTACAGCAAACGGTGTTTACACCACCTTGCCCCAGCTGTCATGGAGCCAGTTGTGTCAGATGTAGATGGCCAGCCAGGGGTGGCATAATACATGCTTCAGCCCCTGGTAGGCCCTGGGTACACCTATGCCCTGGATACCTAAGGTATACTGTACAGGGACTGATAAGGTGGCCCAGTACCAATTGGTAAATGCACCTAAGGTACATGGAGTCCATTTTAACAGAGAGAGCAGGAAGCCTGTGGTCCTGAATAGCAGGATCCCAGGCCAACTAAGTCAAAAAACCAGCAAAACACTAGGCACAAAGTTGGGGGTAACCATAGTCAGATATCCACCTTCCTACAGTCATCACATACAGGGATTGCAGGTTACACAAAAGTATCATTGTAAAAACATAATACAAATAGATAATGGCTGGAAGAGAATTTCATTAGATGTTATCAATACAGGAGTCTTTTACATTGTGATTAGATGGTCAATGGGTGTAATAAGGGGGGGTTCACACAGATTGCCACAATACTCATTCCAGTTGGACCATACTCATACCCACTTCCGATGGCAACCCCGGGCCACATAGACCATCTTTTCTTGGACCATGCACCAGTCCATATCCCTCTTCCAGGAGCGGAGCGTTGGAGGTGTTACCGCTCCCCACAGTCGTGCTATATTCCTTTTTGCGATTGCCAATCCTAGTGTTACCCATATTTTGCCTTTTGACAAAAGATCTGTGGGCTCCCAAATGTTCAGAAGGCACCTCTTAACCTCTGGACGCATTTCTACCCCCATACCTCCGGCATACAGTCGTGTACCCGCCTCCAGTAAGCTTGCAGCACAGGGCACTCCCATAGTATGTGAAAGAAAGTTTGCGTCTCCCCACATCTCCTCCTACAGAGCCCATCGTCACTTCGGCCCATCAACATCAGCCTGGTGCCGGAAATATAAACTCGGTGGAGTATTTTCAGCTGAATCAACCTCAATTTAGCCAATATTGCTATTACTTTGGGGGATGCGAGTGCCCCTCCATTCTTCATCATCAATTTCAAGTCCGTCTGCCTCCCACTTTTCCCTAGGTGTCAGCAGGGGATCCGGGGCGTGGTTGATAAGCTTTTTGTATGTGAGGGAAATAGCCCTTTTTGGGAGGTGGCCATCTAGCAGCATGTCCTCGAGAGGGGAGTATTCTGGAAGCAGTGTCCCTGGTGGGATGTTCGCCTGGAAGGAATGCCTAACCTGCAAATAACGAAAGTGCTCCGTGTGCGCCAAGTCGTAAGTGTGTTGGAGCGAAGCGAATGTAACCACCTCATCAGGACCCCACAAGTCTTTTATGCGAGAGATCCCTATTGGGTCCCAATTGTAAAAGCCTTTGGTGTGGCTCAGTGTACCCAACCTTTCAGAAACCCATAGCGGGGTAGCTAGTGTAAGTTTGTCGGCCCATCCCAGTTTTCGGTTAACAGTGTGCCAGAGTTGGGCCGAATGCTTTGTTGGTCCTGTGAGAGGGTATCTGTTGGGCCTAGAGTAGAGTGCAGCCTCGAAGTTTCCGCCCGGGAGGAGCCATCTGTCCATCCCATAGTGCTCTGGTTTATGGCAGAGAGATGCGCCGCCCAGCAGTATTTCCGGAGGACTATAACTCCATCGTACCAACCTAGTGTGAGTTTCTGAAGGGATATTCGGGGCATTCCAGTCCACAGAAGGTCCCTTTGGGTGGCCTCGATGGCTGCAAAATATTTTTACGTAGAGGTAGAACAATTTAAACTGTATGTGTATTGCTTATATATTGAACTTTATAAGCATAGATATGTATCACTGAGTCCGCATGAGCGATAAACACATGCCATGTATACAAATGTCAGCTTGAGCACAACAAGAGTGGTGAGTGTTTGGGAGATGTTTTCGATTAATTTGTTCCAATAAGAATGCAATGTGGAGTGGTGTGGCTCACTGGTTAGAGGCGGCAGACCTGGAAGCAGAGGACGGCCCGGGACCAGGGTACTATTCCCGACGCAGCAGGGTCGAGGACCAGGGTCAGCGGACTCGATAATTCTCGCCTCGGTGCCTACTCTAACCAGGGATCACACTCGGCAACTCTGGGCATTAGCTTGCCTCATCTCCACAACGGCCCCCCACATACGCCGGGGATGCCTGGTTTCACCTTGGAGATACCCAGTAGGGACCATCTCACAGGGAAAGCCAGGACGGGTTCCCCAGCGGTCTACAGCGCAGAGATACTCCTTCGGGAGTCGATTTTAGCGCTTTAGAAACCCACAATTAATTAATTAATGTTCACGAGACTTGATGGATAAAATATTTGTATTATTGTAAAAATCAATAAAAATAAGTAAAAAAAAATACTTAAGAATGGTGGCAATCTAATGGATTACAGGAACATCAATTAGGCTTTGAGAAACTTGAAGGTTCAATTGCCAATGCTTCTACATAGTTTCCTTTTAATCACAAGTGTAATTGTGTATTGTATGTTGATGCCAGTGCAGAGGGTTTCGGGCCAATATTGAATCAGAAAGGTCAAGGGTGTGGAAATTCCATAGCCTTTGTTTCAAGACCTCTTACCTGTACTGAACTTAGATATTCGACCATTGAAAGAGAAGCAATTGAGTAAACCTGGGCAGTTGAACACTATGACCTATTTAAGGAGAAAGGAGTTCACTATTAAAACTAATCATAAGTTGTTGTTGGCTTGAGGGGCGTGGCCAGCCAGCCAACATGGCGGACATGCTCAGCTAGAGCTCCGTCGCCGAGACCCCTACATTATCCTGAACATCGTACTTAAAAGCGACCCTGCGCCTGTAGCTTGCTGAGCGGGTGCGGAGCCTGGGACGACCACCAGCCTAACGACCGAAGCTGTAACAGCGAAAATTGGAGCAGTAAAAGGAAAGGCGCGAAAACCCCCTGAGACCAGGCGACCGTTAGGAAGCCCAGAGCCGCCACTGGAGTGAAGCGAGGTGCCGGGCGTCACTCTCTGCCCGAGCGCCCGTTTTCTGGTGCAAAAGCGCCGTTTGCGGGGCCGGTGGGCTCCGTGACCCGAAGAAGCTGCTGGCGGCCGCTGGAGGAGCGAGGACGCTGGAGCGAGGCCTGGAGCAGGGCTGGGGATAAGCGGCTGTGGCCGGAGCAGCCGAGAGACGGAGCCGGCGACTGAGTGAAGGCGGACCAGAGGTAAGGCGGACCAGAGGTGAGGCGGCCTGGAGCATTGCGACGCTGCCCCTCAGCACCCTGAGGCCTGCGGGGCTCTGAGGATTCACCAGACCGCAGCGCTGCAGCCCTGGGAGAGACAGACGACTGCAGCGCGTGACACTGCTACAGGCCGGTGCGGAGCGGGACCCTGGGCAGACTGGGGAGGCCCCGCGGAGACTCTGGCGCAAGAGGGCCGACCTGAGGTGCCTGGAATGGCTGCGGCGAAGCCGCGGGACTTACAGTGCCTAGACGGGCGTTATTGAGCACAGCCCTACCGGGAACACGCTGCTAAGGGAGGAGGCGCCCTCGGAGTCCTGCCTCCCGCCGATGAGCTCAGTGATTGCACACAGGCAGAACCGTTCCAGCACTGGGGCCCTGCAATGGGAGAACAGCCCCGGAAGTGAATAGACACGGGTATCATTGTCCGCCGAGGCACGTTAAAGGCAATATATTTGGCAGCTTACTGGCGACCACGCTAGCACCAACCTGGTGAGGGACTCAAATTGGCGCAGGGACCCGGGAACGCGAAACACTCAGGCGACCCCTAGGCGCTAAGGTACAAGGGCTGTGACAGCACGCCCGGACCTGCTAAGGACTGGGCGCCATCTTGAAGCAAGGGTCGCCACTCCCATCTCCACAGTTGAGAAGTCCCTCCAGCAGAGTGTGCAAAGGAGGCACCAGAAGTCTGCACCCTGAACTGGACTATCACACCTGAGGCATCTCGCCTGCATAGCATAGAGGCACTAGCACAGGAAGAGGGCAGTTGCTGGCATGGGGAATTGTGCGCGCCGTCCAAAGAAGAGAGAGCCAGGGTGTCCCTCCTAAAGGCAAAGGGGGGCAGCGGAACCGCCGCGGGAGTGATGCCTGCGGTGCGGACAGGAAGCGCCAGTCACTTAGACACCGCTGAGTAGCCGCCTGGCGGGGATAGGAGACAGGCACTACGGCAGGAGCTGCGGAGGGGCGGGCGCGGGGGGCCCCTTTCCTGACCCTTGCGTGGGGACCTGTCACAAGGGGGCTAATCGTTGGGGGACCAACGCGGATGCCTACCGCGCAACAACTGGCAATGGGCCGACTCAGAGACAAATCCCAACAGAGGTAGCACGCGGCTGAAGACCCTGGCTCGCCTCGCGGGCACCAGAGCGGTAACATGGGACCGACTGCAGCCCTGGCTGCCAAGATGGATACTGTGCTGGCGGTGGAACGCATTGGCAGCACCCTTGAACAAACCAAAGCGTCGCTGGAGGCCCGGATCGATGCGGTCACCTCAGACTTTACCCTCCTACATGCTGACCATCGCAAATTGACTGAGTCGGTTGCCGCACAGCGTCAGTCACTTCAAGAGCTGCAACCGGTTGTGCAGACGCATACCTCAGCGCTTCAGGACATCATGGACAGAATGCATGTGCTGGAAGATTGCATTGAGGACGCGGATGGGGCGCTATCGGCGCAATAATGTACAGGTGGTTGGCCTGCCGGAGGGCGAGGAGGGGAGAGACCCGGAGCGGTACACTGAGAGTTGGTTGCAGGAGATCTTACCCCCGGGGGTGCTGTCCCCGCACTTCGCAGTCGAAAGAGCACACAGGGTGCCTGCGCGGGCGCCCAGGCCGGGACCCATCCTCGCCCGTTCCTCTTTAAGCTCCTAAACTACCGTGACCGAGATGTGGTGCTACGCGAGACTAGGAAACTAGAAGAACTTGCAGTGCGAAACAGCCGTGATGCTCTTTCCAGACTACACGGCAGCAGTGCAGAGGCAGAGGAACACATACATGGCGGTGAAAAAGAAATTGAGGGAGCTCGAACTGCCCTACTCCTTGCTATTCCCCTCTCGCCTCCGTGTGATCTCGAAGGATGGCGCCCGATTCTTTGATGCTCCATCGGATGTCTGGGATTGGTTGGAAGAGACAGGTCAGTCGACGGGGGAGCGGCCCACGGGCTCAGAAGACGGCGGATGGCAGGAGCAGCGCTCAAGGAGACATCGGAAGAGGGGGGGCCGCCGCGGCCGAAGCCCAGCTGCACCCAGCCCAGAGAAGCTGAGAATGGAACGACAAGATGCACTGGATGCGGTTGCGACCATGGGAGTGGTGAACGAGGCTGGCCGCATGGACTCCCAGCTGCGCAGGGACCTGGACACTAGCGGCTCCTCATCCCCGTCAACGATGATCTCTGAAGACATGAACATGCCAGTGGTGACGCCCCAAACGGCTGACCAACTCATGTGACTGATTAGTGGTCCAAGAAAGCCCAGTAGGGGCCTCTATCCATGAGTACACTGTTTATTGTATCCTTTATATATTGGTGATGCACCTGATGCCGTATGCGAAGGACAGGGGGGTTTCCTGACACGCAAGCACATGTTGTTACAACCTATTACTCGGCCAGATACATGTGAGAGCGGCTGCTGTTCCGTTGCCGGGCTGTGCTGGACACTTGCCCGGCTCCTGGCCTCTGCCGGCGCGCAGCGGCCCTATGCGCTTGCCCGCACTAGATTCCTTTTTTGCGATTTTTGATAGCTCAGGGGTCTGCGACTGGGGCGGGGTTTGATTGGGATGTCGGCAAGAAACCAGAATGCTCCCTCATGACCTATAAATGCTTTTAACACGGCTGATACCTCAAAAAAACAGGGCATATACAAAGTGCAATTGTATGTAAATTTTGAGTTATTTTATTTCATTTTTTCATATCAAAACTTTTTTATCTCTTTTTTTGTGTATAAAAACAGTGATTGTAAAATTCATCATTATTCACAAAAGGATTTCTTTCAATATAATCAATCCGTAGTTGTTTGTCATTAATTGTACAATTTCACACAATATACAGAAATTCAAAAGACCAGGTAGAGAACCAACCACACAACCACTTACGTACACACTCAACATGCATTCCTTTTCACAACAACCATAGACATCCTATAGTACTGTAACTGTTGTCCAAACTCATTAGTTCTAAACAATGAAGGGTATTGATCACAGATTGGTCGACGCGTTTCGGTGGGAAACCGTTGTAGGGACCACCTTCCTCAGGACCACACAGAGACAATTCAATAGAGGATCTCTATACCTGGAGTTCAAATCTGAAAAAATATACATAACAGAAAAAGTTTTTTTACTCAAATTGCCCTGTGACACATTTATTTAAATACATTGCATTTGAAACAACAATTGTGGACCAACACACTCATGTACATTCACACAATTTCACATCCCAAGGTGCTACCTTATATCCCAGAAACAGAGTGTATTGTACCCATTACCACAGAAAGGAGGTAGCATGTGTGCACAGAGTGAAACTCTACTGCACTCTAAAGCTAAATCGCTTTTAAGTACCTTGTTAGTGATCTTTGTTTATAAAAATCTTCATGGTATCCCTAAGTTGAGACCTCAGCGTTGTCTACTGTGGAGGAGACATATGCAACTATTTATATCCACTGCATATGGTTTTTACAAAAAAAAGAGAGAGAGTTTCTTTCCATTTATAATTACCTGAAGGTTTCTACTCAATATGGCATACATCTACTATTTTTCTCTATACTTCTTCAAAGTGCTACGTGGAATTTTTTTCTCCTGAAAGGAACAACAAGAGCAGAAATGGTTCAGCCCTAGTTGCTTTTAGATGCACATATTCTGCGATATAGCAAGGAGAGATTGTTACCTGTCATAATTTATACAGAACGTAGAGCGGGAACACATGAACGACTCATCTAGAAGCTCTTTGCTTGGTCTGATTTTCCAAAAAACATGTGGAGGGGACACCACATCTAGAAAGAAGAGTTTTTTGGATGTATGAGTATATACTACTTTTGTACTACTAAAGTAATACTAGATAATCATAAAGCTGTACTTACTTTAAAAATGATCTTTTCTTAGTACGTAAGGAATGTACATCACATCATATTATTCTTGGATCACATTAGAAATGTCGGAATCTGGTGAAAGAAGGAAGGTATATTTATGCCCGATGAGGGAGAACTAGTGGTTTCAAATTACCTGACGCCTCTTGAGCAACCCTGTCTGGACCCGTTAAAAGGACTAGTGTATGAATATATCAATTTCAGCGAATATTGTTACCCTACTGAGGCCGGACATATACCGAAAGGATCAGCCTGCACAAGTTTGTAGGGAAAACAAGCTAACATGCCAAAACTCGGCGCAGTCACTATTAAGCCCTCCCGGTGACTAGAGACTAACTAAGCCCTTTCCTTTTTGTTCCCCCATCCAAAACCGCAGTCGTGGGTGCCCTCCATAGAGGTGTGTCGCCCGTAAGGACAACAATACGTCACAACATGGATTTCTTTTCCCCACTTACGTGTCTCTTAAAGATGATATTCCTCGTCCCCTTCTCGAGTCGCCTCCGCCTACGCCCGCAGTCGAATCCACGATGACAAGTGGGCGGAATTATCTCTCCTTAAATACATGTTGCAATTAATCCTAACCAGGCACACCTGTATCCGTGAGGTGCCGAGGTTCACACATGACCGGAGCTATCATTACGTCAAGAGAATAAGCATAGACGGCGGACTATTACATCAGCCGCCATCTTGGAATTGTTTTTCCTACATAGCGTACTTGCTACGTAAATTTACGGCAGATAATCGACCACAATACCGAGTCGATGTCAAAAAACTCTGGCATGGGGACACACTATCAACTACAACAATTAATATGCTGTTGATACTTGTACATTGGAGACAATTAAAACCTGATAAAAAATCCGAGCAGGAAGCATAAAGGGCGGACTAAGCCACCCGTCGCCATCTTAGAGTGGTGTTTTAAGTGAAATACATATTACCCGTTTTTTAGCAGTCAGTTTATACAGACATGATGATGCCCCACAATCGGTTAATATATACCGAAATCAGAGTAACTTAAGGAATATTCACAAAATGTGAAAAATATATAGCAACTTTTTTTCGTATTATATAGGCTTAAGCTGTGAGGGGAAAATATATACTCTCCACCAACTCACAGTCTAATGACATTTACAGGCCAGAAAAAGACTTGTATTCTCTTTAATGGTCATAGATCTAAAAGATGGATCATAATAATCCAGCGACCATACTGAGTACCAGGAAACATAAATTATTATGTTTAACCATAAATACAAGTTAAATCATTTCTTAATTGTATACTTGCCTATAACAGAATTGGACCGTTGTCATCAACACCATGCCAATACTGTAACATAGAACCATGTCACAATGTATTACCAAGGAGTAGTGATGAACCATTGTATCTCCTCGTTGAGTCCCTGTCGGACCGAATCAAGGAAGAATATCCAAAAACACTCACGTCGTTTTCGTGAAATGTCCATAGGAGTGCCAACACCACCCTTCACTTTTTCCAAGATGCACCACCGAGCATCTGTCTCACAGTGATTTTTTTCTTTAAAGTGTCTAACAAGTGGTGCTTCCATGCGACTGTTGCGGATAGCGGATTTGTGCTCACTGAAACGAACACGAAATTCACGTGAGGTTTCGCCAATATAAATCAAATCGCAGGGGCAGAATATGCCATAGATTATATTTTTACTCCGACAGTTGGTAAAGTCCTTGAGTTGGATTTGTTTCTCCTTGTAAACAAGTCGATCAGTGACGTATGCTGTGTCACATGCGTGGCAACTACCGCACCTATGGTTCCCAAGAATGGGAGATAACCGCGTGATGGTACTCTGCCTGATCTTGTTAGAATTATCAGGTCTCGTGTGAACTAAAATGTCACGTAGGTTCCGGTTCCTGCGGAATGCTACCAAGGGTTGTGCAAGAACGGGGTCTTCTTCTCCCGCATTCAATATCTTCCAATTTCGTTGGATAATGTTTTTCAGTTTGAAATTGAAAGGAGAATGATTTACTACACAGACTACCTGATCATTCTTTGCACGCTGGTTGCCTTCCAGTAGGGCATCCCTGTTATAGTATTTAGCCCTTTTATAAGCATGACGAACCAGCCGGTTCGGATATCCTCTGGCCAACAACCTAGATTTTAAGGCGTCACCATGTCTGTGAAATTCCGACATTGTACTACAATTTGTCCGGATACGGAGAAATTCTCCAAACGGGATTGAATCCTTCTGTATACCAGGATGATAACTCTGGTACTGGAGAATTGTATTTTTGGCTGTCGGTTTCCGATATAAGCTCACCTCCAAAACCAAATTAGTACCAGATATACAAATGTCCAGAAATTCTACACTTTGAGAGCTGCTATTAGCAGTAAAGGTCAGATTGCAATCACTCGCATTAAGCCAAAGTAGATATTCTTTAAGGGAGCCATCATCACCTCTCCAAATCAGAAAAATGTCATCAATGAAACGCCTCCACGTAACGACCTGATCGAAAAATGGAGCCATCTCATTGAAGACATTTCTCCTCTTCCACTCTCCCATATAGATATTAGCGACACTTGGAGCACAGGAAGCCCCCATGCTCGTGCCCTTTATTTGTTGGAAGAGTGCCCCATTAAATTCAAAAAGTTATTGAATAAGACAACTTCCAGACATTTCAGGTTTTAATTGTCTCCAATGTACAAGTATCAACAGCATATTAATTGTTGTAGTTGATAGTGTGTCCCCATGCCAGAGTTTTTTGACATCGACTCGGTATTGTGGTCGATTATCTGCCGTAAATTTACGTAGCAAGTACGCTATGTAGGAAAAACAATTCCAAGATGGCGGCTGATGTAATAGTCCGCCGTCTATGCTTATTCTCTTGACGTAATGATAGCTCCGGTCATGTGTGAACCTCGGCACCTCACGGATACAGGTGTGCCTGGTTAGGATTAATTGCAACATGTATTTAAGGAGAGATAATTCCGCCCACTTGTCATCGTGGATTCGACTGCGGGCGTAGGCGGAGGCGACTCGAGAAGGGGACGAGGAATATCATCTTTAAGAGACACGTAAGTGGGGAAAAGAAATCCATGTTGTGACGTATTGTTGTCCTTACGGGCGACACACCTCTATGGAGGGCACCCACTACTGCGGTTTTGGATGGGGGAACAAAAAGGAAAGGGCTTAGTTAGTCTCTAGTCACCGGGAGGGCTTAATAGTGACTGCGCCGAGTTTTGGCATGTTAGCTTGTTTTCCCTACAAACTTGTGCAGGCTGATCCTTTCGGTATATGTCCGGCCTCAGTAGGGTAACAATATTCGCTGAAATTGATATATTCATACACTAGTCCTTTTAACGGGTCCAGACAGGGTTGCTCAAGAGGCGTCAGGTAATTTGAAACCACTAGTTCTCCCTCATCGGGCATAAATATACCTTCCTTCTTTCACCAGATTCCGACATTTCTAATGTGATCCAAGAATAATATGATGTGATGTACATTCCTTACGTACTAAGAAAAGATCATTTTTAAAGTAAGTACAGCTTTATGATTATCTAGTATTACTTTAGTAGTACAAAAGTAGTATATACTCATACATCCAAAAAACTCTTCTTTCTAGATGTGGTGTCCCCTCCACATGTTTTTTGGAAAATCAGACCAAGCAAAGAGCTTCTAGATGAGTCGTTCATGTGTTCCCGCTCTACGTTCTGTATAAATTATGACAGGTAACAATCTCTCCTTGCTATATCGCAGAATATGTGCATCTAAAAGCAACTAGGGCTGAACCATTTCTGCTCTTGTTGTTCCTTTCAGGAGAAAAAAATTCCACGTAGCACTTTGAAGTATAGAGAAAAATAGTAGATGTATGCCATATTGAGTAGAAACCTTCAGGTAATTATAAATGGAAAGAAACTCTCTCTCTTTTTTTTGTAAAAACCATATGCAGTGGATATAAATAGTTGCATATGTCTCCTCCACAGTAGACAACGCTGAGGTCTCAACTTAGGGATACCATGAAGATTTTTATAAACAAAGATCACTAACAAGGTACTTAAAAGCGATTTAGCTTTAGAGTGCAGTAGAGTTTCACTCTGTGCACACATGCTACCTCCTTTCTGTGGTAATGGGTACAATACACTCTGTTTCTGGGATATAAGGTAGCACCTTGGGATGTGAAATTGTGTGAATGTACATGTGTGTTGGTCCACAATTGTTGTTTCAAATGCAATGTATTTAAATAAATGTGTCACAGGGCAATTTGAGTAAAAAAACTTTTTCTGTTATGTATATTTTTTCAGATTTGAACTCCAGGTATAGAGATCCTCTATTGAATTGTCTCTGTGTGGTCCTGAGGAAGGTGGTCCCTACAACGGTTTCCCACCGAAACGCGTCGACCAATCTGTGATCAATACCCTTCATTGTTTAGAACTAATGAGTTTGGACAACAGTTACAGTACTATAGGATGTCTATGGTTGTTGTGAAAAGGAATGCATGTTGAGTGTGTACGTAAGTGGTTGTGTGGTTGGTTCTCTACCTGGTCTTTTGAATTTCTGTATATTGTGTGAAATTGTACAATTAATGACAAACTACGGATTGATTATATTGAAAGAAATCCTTTTGTGAATAATGATGAATTTTACAATCACTGTTTTTATACACAAAAAAAGAGATAAAAAAGTTTTGATATGAAAAAATGAAATAAAATAACTCAAAATTTACATACAATTGCACTTTGTATATGCCCTGTTTTTTTGAGGTATCAGCCGTGTTAAAAGCATTTATAGGTCATGAGGGAGCATTCTGGTTTCTTGTAGTGTTTCTTCCCCTTTACTCCCTGGCCTCAAATTATTTACAAGAAGGGGTCTCCCAGTTCTAATTAATTGATTGGGATGTCGGTAACACACTCATCCAGACAGCCACTGCGCTGACCTCCCATCTCTACTAAGGGTGGATCTTACTGAAGTTTGGACGAACGCCCCGTTGGGCCTCGCCCTTTTAGTTACATTGTTCTTTTTAGTGGTTTCCTGTTTAGTATGTGGCACATTGACACTCCCCCCTCCTGCGGCTGTCCGCTGGCTCCCCGAGAGGCGCTCCCCGGGCAACGGGAGGGCACGATCTATGCAGACACATGACGCACACTAACATACTGACGTGGAATATCCGTGGTATGCACACACCGTCACGGCGCTACTCAGTCTTCTCCTACCTGCAGCGGCATGGGGTGGGGATCGCCCTTCTCCAGGAGACACACATGACACAGGTCGAGCTTGATAAGCTCCGTAGGCGCAGGCGGGGACAAATTCATGGCACCACCTTCTCTAAGCATGCGCGCGGCACGTTGATATGGGTGAGAGCAGGTGTCCCATTCATTTGCAAAGATGCAAAAGTGAATCCAGAGGGGAGGTATTGCCTACTGAGAGGAAGGTTAAATGGTCAGGAAATCCTGTTAGGATCACTCTATGCCCCGAACTCAGACCAGCCCTCCTTCCTAGCGGCACTGAATCAAGTCCTACACTCATACGCTGGCCTCCCCTGGTTGCTAGGTGGGGACTTTAACATGGTGCTGGACGTAAGGCTGGACCGCTCCTTTCCCCCACTCTGAGCCACAACGGTGACATCCAATTCGCAAGCGTTTAGAGACTGGCTCACACACTGGGAGACACAAGACCTATGGCGTGTGCAACACCCCGCAGACAAAGTGTACTCATACTACTCCTCAGTGCATGACCTGCACGTCCGACTGGACCGGATAATTGGCACCCAGTCGCTGCTCCCCTTGCTGGCCGACCCGAAATACTTGGGGAGAACGCATTCTGATCATAATCCGCTAAAGCTCAGACTTAGTTGGGAGGCGGCCTGCTCACCTGTGCCTACATGGAGGCTGCAGCCTGCTGCGCTCGAGGATCCCAAGTTCCGTTCCTCATTGGGCACTGCTGTCCTTGACTACTTTGAGATTAATGAGAGGTCTGCAAGCAGCGCTGCGATGGAATGGGACGCGCACAAGGTAGCCATCAGGGGACATTGCATGGGAGCCTCATGGAACATACGCAACTCACTGTCCACCTCCCTTACAAGCTTGGAAAATGAGCTCCTACAGTACGAGAGGGAGGGCGAAAGGACCGGGATACACGCACACGCGCTGAGCGGCCTGCGCACTAAACATGCAACTCTCATGGAACAGCTGCGGTGTCATAACTACGCGGCACACACAGCTCGAACACACGCCAGGGCGGATAGGGCGGGCCGGCTACTAGCCTGGTTGATACAAAGGGAAGGTCGAGGTGCCCCAATAGGAGCTCTTCACACGGCGGAGGGGGTGGTGGTATACACGCAGCGCGAGATACACCGTGCCTTGGTTAGACACTACACACAATTGTACCGGACTCACGGAACCGGTTCCGGACGTGCGCTAGAATCCTTTTTAGATTTGGTCACTTTGCCTGTGGTCTCGGAGGAGCATAAGGGCACCCTTAACGCACCACTCGCACTGGAGGAGGTGAGAGATCCAGGCTCAAGCGACCGGGAAGACACTGGGGCCCAATGGTCTGCCTGCCGAATACTATAAGGCCTACAGAGATTCCCTGGCGCCCTTACTCCTCCGCATGTATAACGAAGCAATTGATAAGGGCTCGCTCACCCCGTCCATGCGGGAGGCTTTCCTGGTCTCCTTACCTAAGCCAGATAGGGATCCAACAGTGATGGGCACATACAGGCCATTGGCAATGCTCAATGTCGACTATAAAATCCTGGCAAGCTTTCGACTGCCTGGAATGGGGATATTTAGCCAAGGTGCTAATGCGCTTTGAGTTCAACGTGGGCTTCCTACAAAAGGTCGACCTCTTCTACAACAACGTGTAGTGCGTGTGCGGCTGGGCCCTTACATCTCTGAGGCGGTGGCGGTGGGCAGGGGCCCTAGGCAAGGTTGTTCCCTGTCGCCCCTACTGTTTGCACTGGCGATAGAGCCTCTGGCGGCGGCACTGTCACAGACCCTAGATTTGGGAATCCCTCTGGGAGACGCAACACACCAGGTTTCTCTTTATGCCGACGACCTGCTGGTATTTATGCGAGATGTGCATTGCATACCGGAACAGCTGACACAGCTGCTGAGTACGTTTGCAGAAATCTCGGGACTTCGGGTAAACGTATCCAAATCCTGTTTATACGCGTTCAATAGCGGGGTGGGAGACCCGGGATATTGCCTGGGGGGCACGAGAGTCCAATGGAAGGCTGATACTTTTAAGTATCTGGGGATCCAGATCTATCACCAACCAGCTGACCTGTTCAATGGAAATCTGGGACGGGCGGTGGCAGCGCTCAGATCCCAGATAAGCTTTTGGTCCACGCTTCCGTTGACAGTCACGGGCAGAGTAGCCCTTGCCAAAATGGTCATGCTTCCCAGGCTCCTCTACTATTTTGCCAACTTGCCGTTATTCATCCCGACCCCCTTCTCCAAACTCAACGCATTCTTACGGGACTCCATCTGGGGCACGTCCCGGCATCGACTAGCGATGACGAAACTGTTTCTGCCAACGGACAAGGGAGGGCTAGCCGCCCCCTGTTTTGAGCACTACTATCTAGCCGCGCAGCTACAATGGATTGCCCGCTTTTTGGCAGATAAGGGTCGGGAAGACACTGCTACTACCGAGCCGCCGTACTCTTTATACCGTGTCACAAAGGTCTTCCACCCGCTGACGCCACCTGAGAAGCCCGTTCCGCTGTTGCTGGCGGTGGCATACAAGTGCTTCCGCAGGGCCTTGTTCCTCACTCGTAAGATGCTCCCGTACGCGCCATCTATACCCTTGGAGGGCTCTCCGGGGGGTGGAGGAGCTATCACGCACCCAATGTTGGAGCAGTGGAGAGAGGCTGACATCCAGACACTCGGAGACCTTTTCAGGGATGGAAAACTAGTGGCATAGGAGACGCTGGTATCCAAGGACGGGCTGCCTCTTGGGGGGTTCCTGCTGCATCGCTCACTCGTAGCAAAGATGGCGGCTAGATAGGGAGACATGGAGACAGAGCCTGAACAACACTTAACCGTACAATACCTGCACGTTATGGGGAGGGGTAGGCACCTGGTCCGCTGGTTTGCCGCATCGCTAAGGGCCCACACAGAGATCAGTCTGGCACCGCTCAGGGGCAAGTGGGAACGAGATCTGGAACGGGCGCTGACTGATCAGGAATGGGAGAGAGTTCTCAAAAGTCCGGTGCGCATTCCCCGAAACATGCGCTTCCGCCAGATACAACTCTTCATTGTTCATAGGGCCTACCTTACACCGGAGCTCATCAACAGATACTTCCACCGCTCCGACGCGTCCTGCCCCAGATGCGATGAATTTGACGCAGGCATTATCCACCTCTTATGAAACTGCCCTAGGCTGGGGGGTTACTGGACTGCGATATGTGGAATGCTCGAGGTGTGCACGGGTCGCACCGTTCCCTCTAGCTGGCCTGAGTACATCCTACACCATTTCAAGAGGTCACCTAAAGATAAAGCATCTTCCCGCTTCTTAGACCTGGGGTTAGTGGTGGCGAAGCGCCTCCTTACGAAACGGTGGAAGGCGCGTGAACCACCTGCTGCGCAGGCGTGGGTCTCATCCCTTCAGGCGTGGGCTCGGGCGGAATGGATCGCCATACGGAGGGAGGAAACGACGGGGCTCCGAAAAGCACCTATGGCGGAACAATGGGAGCGCATGCTCAATGCCCTACGGCTGCCGGCGGGGGCTGGCGACTGATACAGAAGCGACCTAGGTAAATAGCCTGAGGGGTTGGCGCGTACCGTGGGATACTTCACTGCCCGGATATCCTGTCACACAGTCTTCCAGCCTTCGGGCACGCAAGTCTGCGATACATACTTACTCACGGATGACGTTGCACACACGGGAGGGCGCCGGGTGGGGAGGGGGAGGAGGATCAACACGCATGAATGTATGTGTTTTGCCGCTACTGTTCAAGTTCTTTTTGTGTAATTGTTAGATAAAAGTCATTTCTGGGCGCAAGTCCATAGTACAAGGATTCACCCCGCAAGCATGTTACTGTGCAAGGCTGAATCAATAGATAGACATGAATCAATGTTGGGGGTGCCGGACTAGGTCCTTCCTGTAACAGTCAGTTCTGAGCGCAGGCTCTTCGCTTATAAGACATTGCCAGCGTGGCTCCATGATTTCACTCTGTATTGATGTACGCTGATTGAATGTTCAACTGACGCGGCCGGAATGTCATGCTAAACTGCTCATTCTTTCTGTTGCACTTTGAAAATATAAAATGCTAATAAACAGATTTGACAAAAAAAATAAGTTGTTGCTGGCTTTACTCATTAGCATTGGGACAGGCAAGGCCTCTGATTAGTGAGGATTTTATAGAAATTGTATGAATACAATTGTTGTGCTAACTATATACCAGGATCTTACAGTGTTTTAGCCAAATATTTTTCTAGTTGACCTGATTTAGGAGTGAAAATTAAGTTTGAATTGATGAGGAGTGTATGGCTATTTTGCTAGATGATGTTTTAACTTTGAATGATGATGATGATGATGATGATTTTTCCAAAGAAAGTTGGATAGAGGGTATCCAGGCTGATGAGGATTCGTTCACGATAATAGATTGAACCAATAAAGGTTGGCCTCAGGAGAAATTAATTTCTCTTGTCATGCAATGTTTTTTGGAAGGTCAGAATTTTTGTGTGCATTAGTGGCGGGATTGTCATGGAGGAAGTGGGTGTCATTACCCCCCGAAGAATATTCACCACACCATAATTAAGTTGGCTCATTCAGGACATTTGGTTGAGTTGAAAATAGGTCAGAAAATTATTTTGGTGACCTTGTATGGATTCCCAAATTTCTGAACTTGTTAAGTATTATTCCTTAGGTTTTAATTCTGACACATTTCTCATCACGAACAAGGTTAATACCATACATACACAGTTTCCTCACAGACCCTGGGAGAAGTTGGCTTTGGACTTATTAGGCCCCATCACAGTTTTTTTCTCAGCATAAGGTTTATGCTTTTGTACTCCATGATTATTTTCCTAAATGGATTGAAAACTAAGTGAACAGTTCAACTCACCACTGACAGTGTACATCAGTTTCTCACTTATTGTTTTCTCAGAGAGAGATTTCCCTGTAGTATTGTCACAGACAATGATATGTAGTTTACATCTGATTTTTTAAAGACAAAGGTATCTGTCATAAGACAACAGCTCTGTATTCTCCAAATGTGAATGTTTTGGCGGACAAGAGTCATTGTTGAGGCTGTGTATATAGCTCTGGTCATTACAGCGGATGTCAAAATGTTTCTTTCTGAAAAGATTTGGGCATATCATTTCTCTTATGGGGTTTTCCCCTTTTGCCACATTAAAAGGGAGGGTTCCATGCATCACTCTCAATCCATCTTGGATCGAACAAGAATGACCTGTCATTGACCTCAAAGACATGTATCTCAATGCCAAAGCTAACGTCGGTCTCAAAAACAGAAATCTATGTGTAAATAAATTAAAGTCATACAATTTGAAGTTAAAGGTGAGGAATTTAGTTAAAATTAAATTACTATATCAGGTCAAAAAAATAAATGCGAGTCCACATTTTGTACAGTTTTTAAAGATTTTAGGGGAAATTCTCTGCTAAACTCAACAATGATACTTGGTAGAGTTTATTTATTTAAAGAGTTTTATATAGTGCTGGCTAGACCCGAAGGTATCAGAGCGCTTTACATAAGGTTCCACATAGTTGCAAACTTACATCAGTTACATATTACGAATGATACCAGTAAAAACATTTAAGAAGCATAGAAGAAAAGGAAAATGTAGTGAGAAGGGTTAGGAGGTAGGGTATAGATATAACGGAGAGACGAAAGGAAAGTCTGCCCAAGGTCCGGCTGGGTAGGTGACGGCCAAGGGGGAATCCGCAGCCCATCTCCTCTTTAGCTATCAAGTAGCTCCACCGGGCATCGGTCAAATAGCTAGGCCTCAACAGAAAAACATTAAAGGGATAGAAAGTAAGAAGAAGGGAGCGTGGAGGGGAAAGGGTGAAGGGGTAGGAGGGAGATACGACAGAAAGACAAAGGAACATCTGCCCAATGTCCAGCTGGGTAGGTGACGGCCGAGGGGGGGTCCACAGACCGTCTCCTCTTCAGCTAACAGGTAGCTCCACCGGGCATCGGTCAAATGGCAGGGTCTCCATGGTTGAGGAAAAGTTCGAAGAGTACATGTCCTAGAGGGAGAGCAGGATCAAGGTCAGGTGAGAGATGTGGTTAAGATCAGGGCGGTGACCAGTTCTATTGTCCGGGAGTGGTGGAGCATCGCGGAGAGACCAACTGAGGCGGCCATCTTGAGGTCAGGCAGGGGGGTTGTGATCTTGGTGTTAAGTTCAGTTGGTCCCCAAAATTCCCAATGACTCAAAAGCATAGGGGGTGCAATCTATGCAGTGAGGCGGCAGGAGGACAAGGTCAGTGTCCGCATGTCTTCAGAGAGGGTGAGTGATGCCTCCAGAGTCATTCACGCATAGTCAGGGGGCAAATCTGTAGATTAGCCAGAATTGAGTGTTTGAGCCAAATTTGTACAATGTTTTGATTCTGGCTCACAAATTCCTTCTGTTATAGCCGGCGTTGGAATAACTGGCTCTGAGAAGTCAAATGTTAATGCTTCGCTTGACAAGATATCTTCTAGTGCATGTGAGCCGTTAATCCGGTTGTTCAAGGTATTTTGAATAAAAAATTGGAAGTTAATCTGGGACTTTCATCTAGAAATGGAAAGGACTCTCAATCTGATTTGGTTTTTTGGTTATCAACAGTAAGATTCATCATCCCAAAAGGGAAAGAGTTGCACCTAAAATATTTTTTGACTGTTGTCTAATTTGATATGGGGAAGAGTGCGGTGATTTTTAATTCTGCCCCAGTTTATTTTTGTTTTACTGTCATCACTTTACTGTTTTCTTGCAACGCAGTGTTGTTGTTCAATGTGTTCCATTACGCCTTGTGAGCTTTTGCAGAGGCTATATGCTGAATAGTTTATTCTTACTTTCCTGGTCCAGTTAGAAGTTCCTGCTTGGTTGGTGCAGTTCACTTTCCACTGCTGTGGACCTTAAATGCAATAAAATATTTTACTCAAAATCTTGCACGTTAGTGCCTCCTTCAGAGAGGTTTCTTTTGGGACCGCCCCAGTCCCGCCAAATCTCCTTCCACACAAGCCTGCTGTTCAGGACGGGTTCTCTCGGTCTCCCTTAAGTGCCCTTTTTTCCTAGCCCTTTAATGGAATCGGCAACACCTGATCAAATGTTCTCATGTATGTGTCCAGCCTCTCCTGTACCTCTAAATTGAAGCTCAACGCAGATGATTTAGTGGTATATCTGAAAGCAGAATTTATTGGATACAATTACAGAGCTTACTGCAGTTGGGGGATATAAAATAAATCATGGGAAGACGGAAGTTATTTTATTTAATGCCTCCAGGGCTGTCATTCCATTTAGATTATATGTACAACCCCTTACACCCGGCTCGGTATTTAAGCATCTACGTCACAACTTATTATGCAGATCTGTTTAAACTTAATTATGCAGTCATGCTTATCAAAGTTCGTAATCATCTTCTTAAGTGGTCTTTGAGCCCTATCTCAAGCATTGGTAAAGCAGCCCTAATTAAAATGTCAATCCTGCCTCTTTTCATTTTCAAATGTCCCAATTAAAATTCCAGGGAAATGCTTTTCAGAATTACATATGTTACTATGTAGGTTTATTTGGAATAATTGTCAGCATATGCTGAGTCTCTCAAATCTTCAATAGGACCAAAAAAACCTGGTAACTGTGCGCTCCCCAACCTGCAATTATATTATCTTACAGCTCTTTTAGACAGCCTTTCTCAAATTCATGATCCTTTTTCTGCCCTGACCTCTGACAATTGTTTCTTTTCTGCTATGTTAAAGGATTCTGGCGTTGCTTTTCCAGTTTTTATAAGAACCTTCCATTTACCGAAAAATACGAGGAATAAGATGATCCAGTATTTATTACGGCGCCAGAATGAATTTTTTTTAGAGTATTACAAATTCCAGATTGACATGAATTCCTTTCACTTGAAGATTGTATTGGTTTTGGCCTAGTTCTCCCGGTTGAGAAAGCGTTTCACTGGGAAAGCTTTGGCTTTCGTGAGGTTAGCAATTCTAAATTTATACATGGAAAACGTGGGACCAACCACGCTTAGCAGAGGACATCTCAGGAAAGAAGCGGAGATAACATGGTTTAGATTCTTGAAAATTAAAAATCTGTTAACTATATATTCAGCATATTCAGCATCTAGGCATTTTTTAACTGGGGCATAAATATAATTGGCGAGGCTTTGGTAGATGGTATAGACAGATCCAACAGAGAGTTAATCTTGATCTCATTACTAATCACATTTTTAAAAAGTCAATAATCAAACTGGGGTCTGTTTGACGGTCAAAGAGCGGGAGAAAGTTTGTCAGTTTAGTTATTAGTCACTCGGAGAGTCCACTTTTAGATGCATATAGCCCTTCTCTCACCAGCTTCTTTATAATACTCCCAAGCTTTTGTGTAGATTCTTCCCTACAGTTCATAACTGTTGTTTTAGATGCCATCAGGAAGGAGTAGGAGATTGGCTGCACCTTATTTTATGTCCCGCTCTTTGAGAGTTTCTGAATTAACTGGCGGCCTTCTTGAGTTCTTTATTAAAAAAAATCTTTTTTTTTTATCCCTTTACCATTTTCTTTTGTATAATCAGGCATGCTTCCAGATTACTTTTCTTCCATTATCTGAGCGCATACTCAGTTTCATTGCAATATTGATGCCTGTTATTTGATTTTGCTAAACTGGATTTCGAATAATAGTGCCCTTTTGAATCACAGGTGTAATAAAATGAATAGAGTTAAATTTTTGGAATATCTAAGCTAAAAAACGAATCTATTGAAGAAACAATTGTATATGGGGTGATTTTGATTTTGTTTGATTTAGTTCTCAAGTATGGCAGCTTGTCTATGTTGGTTTATGCAACTCTCTATAAGACTGCTATTTATGTATCTGCACTTGTATTGCCTTTTCCTATCATTTATTTTTTAGAAAGGCTTTTTTGTGTTTAGTACCAAAATAAAATGTGTTGTGTCCAGCCAATCAGATCCTTTCTGTACAGGCATGGAAATTGAAGTCAATATAAAAAACTCCTGTGGCTAGTCAAAAGTGATAATTTAAAAAAAGATTTCTGGTAGCGCATGAGTACGGTGGTACAACTGTCCAGATATCTCTAACTTTTCCTGAGGGTTAAACTTTCATACCCATCCAGAGCCTCACACCAAATTGTTGGAAAAAAACTGAACAGATTCACAACAAATCATTAGAAACACCCTTTCTGGGTAAAGTTAGAACTCTGTGAGACATTTGCTGTAATTCCTTTCAGTTTTTTTTTCCGTTTTTTTTTTAATCAGAGAGTAAACTTTCCTATGGGAATAAAAAAAAATGTAAAAAAAAAAATTGCACTTTAGGGAGTATTCTTTTTTATGTCCCCTCCTTGACGTATCATATCATTCCAAACTTTCCATGAGTAAAAGAAGATTAAGTTTTGCTTTTGTTTACGGAAAGTTACATGCAGGCTCGCCAAACCGTATCAAAGAAACAAAAAATTAAAAAATGTGTCTGCTATGGAAATTCTGACCTAACTATAACTACACTGGCTCTAGCACCACCAGTGTCAAATGAATACATAAATGTATGTGTGTGTACATGAATATATATTTATATATATATATATATATATATATATATATGTATGTGTGTGTACGTATATGTGTGTGTATAATATATATATATATATATATATATATATATATATATATATATATATATATATATATATCAGCTCCAAAGACCCTTCCCCGTAATCAACCGGGAATTAGGAAGCAGCACTCTCAGGGTAGATTCACAGTAGGTTTATTTCTCTCAAAACGTGCTTTCGGCACTCGGCCTTCGTCAGTAATGAAACGGAGGGCTCAGCAGCCACATTACATTTAAACCATCACGTGATAACTTGACTCAACATAGAGATAGGACACAGTAATCAAAACGTAATCTCCATCTTGGAGTGGGGCTGTATACGATAAATGGTCTGTCACATTTGATGAATACAACAAAACCCAGACAATACATAATTGTCTGTATCAATCAGATCATATATTTGTTACAAAATGTAAACATTTAATATCACGCCCACAAATGGGCTTTTGTGGAGTGTTCTAACCCAATCAACCCCCTCGATGCTGTTATCTTGCCCTATATGGGCTAATACATATTACAGTCCAAATGCTATGATGTTAAGAAGAATCAAAATGCGTCATATAATAATTCATCATGTAATAGACCAAAAATAATAAAGAGTAAGAAGAAAAAGGAAGAAAAATCAAGAAAATTGTGATTAATCATTCACAGTGTATATATCTTACAGTATCATTATAGAAGATGGACAGCCAAGTCTTCGTGCATATTAAGTCCCATCGGCATTTTACTCTGCAGGTCAATAATATATCGCGACTCAAGTCGCCTGAGTTTGTGTACTCTATCTCCCCCTCTCACACTGGAGGGGACAGAGTCTAGACAGAAGTACGTTAGCAAATTTCTGTTACGTGCATGCTCTTTATCAAAGTGTCTAGCCACTGGATAGCTCACATCTGCATTTTGAATCGCTCTTTGATGTTCCAAGATTCTTAATTTCACTGGATTCGTGGTGCTGCCAACATACCTTCTGCCACAAGGACATGTTAAGCATTAAACCACATAAGGCGTAGTGCATGTAAGGAACTTTAGTATTTTTCTAGGCTGTTTCACCCCTGGCACATTGTATTGTGTTGTGCGTTTGCTCCCTTTGCACGCCTTACATCTCCCACAGGGAAAAAAACCTTTCATGGGTTCTGACTTGGATTTCGGTTCTAGTCCTTCATGGTGACTATGGACCAAATAGTCTTTCAGTGCTCTTGCCTTCCTAAAAGTCACTAAAGGATAAGGGGGTAAATCTTGCTCGTCGTTATGAGTCTAAATGTTCCTCCAACAGTGTTTTTGTTGTTGATGTTATCATTTTTAAGCAGCCCTGCCCTCTCTAGATTGCAGACCTTACCCAAAGCTTGCCTGAGTACCCCATCGTTGTACCCTCTTGCCTTGAATCTATGTATGCTGCTGCTAGCCGCTTTTCGAAAATCTTGTTCCCTGGTGTTATTTCTCTTTATCCCGAGTAATTCACCATACGGTATGCTGTTCACCAAGCTCTTCGGGTGACTGCTGGTCGCAAATAAGGTGGAATTACCTGCGGTCTCCTTACGGAAGAGCTTGGTTTGTAGACTACCATTTTCAACAAATACTGTTAAGTCAAGATAATTGACTTCAATTTGGCTGATCTCACCAGAGAACCTCAAATTATTGTTGTTCGTGTTCAGTACCTCCCTATATTCTTTAGCCAAATCGACTGAACCTTCCATAATTATAAAAAGATCGTCGATATACCGGTACCAACATTTCACACACTCATTCCATTTCTCATTAGCCGGGGACCAGGCCACCTGCTCCTCCCACCACCCCACGAATAAATTCGCGAAGCTGGGGGCGGAGCAGGTACCCATAGCCACACCCGTGAGTTGCTTGAATAGGTCCTTGCCAAAAAGAAAAATATTGTTGTTTAGGCAGAATCTTAGGAAATCAAGTAGCATCTTATTATGTTCAAAATATTTCACTGGTCTACTCTCCAGAAACCAGGAAATGGCCCTCAGCCCTTCTTCGTGTCCAATACACGTGTACAGGCTGGCAATATCGATCACCATCATAGTGTATCCATCACACCAATTAACACTTTCAATGCAATTCAAAAAATGTTTGGTGTCCTTCAAGTATGATTTCAAATTGATCACATGAGGGGAAAGAAAAGAGTCTATGTATATCGATAAGTTTTCTGTGAGACTGCCCTGGGAGGCTACAATGGGCCTACCTGGAGGATTCAATAAGTCCTTATGAATCTTAGGTAAGTAGTAAAAGGTAGGAGTAACTGGGTTAAGGCATCTCAAAAATAGATGTTCGTCACAGCTCAGCATGTCATTGTTATACCATTTAAGAATCATATCATGATATTCCTTAATGCTGTTGTTATATACATTTGTGGTGACTCATGTATGTGGTAGGATCATTAAGCTGACGTAAAGCTTCCTTCTCATATTGTGTTTTGGTGAGCAAAATGATATTCCCTCCCTTGTCCGAGGGTTTGCACACCAAAGAAGAATCTTCACATAACTTTTTGAGTGCTACATGCTGCTTATTAGTAAAATTCTGCTGCTCATATTTGAATTTCATAGTACTCCTCAAATTCCGTAGATCTTGAATCACAGCCTCAGAGAAAGTGTCTATAGCATCTGCACCCATCACGGGCATAAAGGTGGAAGTCGGTTTAAAGGTGGTGGCACCACCTTTTTGCTGTACACCCATGTCCATAATCAACTGAGTGTTCCTCAGATTGGAGGTCTCATCCTCCAGCCCCTCCGTCCTTAGTTCTTCTAGAGATCTGATGCCAGCCAGATCTCTACAGGTCAAAATATCATCTTCTGTACTACCAACCACCGTTGGTTTATCCACTTGAGGGTTAGTTTTAAAGTATTTGTACAGTTTCAATTTACGGGTGAATTTGAAAAGGTCTATCCATGTCTGCGTGAACTCTAGGTTTTTCTGTGGGCAAAACGTGAGTCCAAGTTTGAGGATACTTTGTTCTTCATTCGTCAATATCTTGGATGTCAAATTTACTATCGTTAAATTGTCCGTATCTTCTACATCTATTTCTTGTAGAAGTTCTTCCTGCTCCTGGTTAAGGGTGGCGAGCCTACGATGTTTGAGGCTCCAGCCCCCCCTCCTCGTCTTCCTCTTTTTTCCGGGGGTTTGCCCCTTCCCCCCTGGAGTTGTTGTTTCCGCATCACATGATATTCCTTGTGAAAATCCGACGACTCTGGTGGAGTAGGTGGACCATCTTGACCGTCCTCACTGGACACTTCATCACCCGTGACTGATGATTCTGAGGTCTCGGGAACCTTCAAAGTTGCTGTTGGTTGTTTCTTTTTCAATTCCTTTCTGAGTTTGTCATATTTTTTTGAAAAGGTCAGAACTCTTCCACTGTTATAGTCTTTCTCATCTCTTTCGAATTTTTCTTCCTTTCTTTGTTTGATTTTATCTTCATATTTCTTTAATCGTTTTTTCATTGCTTCCCGTTTTTCTTCTAATTTCTGTTGATCTTCTTCTTTGGCTAGGTCATGTTCCATATCTTTTATTTGTGTCAGCGCTTTGTCTCTATCGCTCCAGGCGAAGCGCACCAATATGTTCAGCCCATGCATCCAATAGTAATGGGTCGGGGTTTTCGTATGCCGGGATAGTGTAAATCCTAAGTCCTCTCGGCACGCGGTCAACGTCTATGTAATTCTGGAGAGAAGTGGCTTCCCACCATTTTCTGCATTCTCTCTCATACAGACGCTCCAACGTTGTTAATTTTGCATTCAAGTCAGTTGTGTTTTTATTCGACGCTTTCGGTGCTTCGTCATGGGCGCCAACAGCTTTATTTCTATTTTTAAACATGCCTAGCTCGGCTTTGCGTCGCTCCGTTTCACAAAACATTGTTACTTATAGTCACAGCCGTGACCATTAAATCCTTTACGTGAACCCTGACGCCAGCAACAGTTTGACATGTGTTGATTGGTAACGGACGGAGATTCTCTTACCCGGTATAGCCTGCAATCGCCACACTGTAAAAATCCATCCGGAAGGCGACGGGCACCGTTAGAGACTCCGTTCAATAAATCCAAAGTTTTTGTCAAAGTTACGGTGCGACTGGAATAAATATTCACGCTCCACTTGCACCTGCCTGTCGCACTCCTAGGCTAGTGCCTGCTAGTCGGGGGTGCACCCGACAACAATATCAGCTCCAAAGACCCTTCCCCGTAATCAACCGGGAATTAGGAAGCAGCACTCTCAGGGTAGATTCACAGTAGGTTTATTTCTCTCAAAACGCGCTTTCGGCACTCGGCCTATATCGATTTTCGCGGGGGGAGCGACCGGTACGCGTACCGGGGAGCGTACCGTGGAGAAAAAAGCATGACAGAGTTTCCCAAAAAAGTTACTTTTTTTTATACATTAGAGCTAGTTCTAAAAAGAACTGTTGTTTTTATTCTTTTTGTTGTTTTATATTTTTTTATTGTTTTTTTGAATTTTTTTTACTTTTTTTGACTTTTCTGAACAGTTTAATATTTTTTTTGTTTTTTTTAAGGGGAGAAACAAAAAACAGGGAATTCTAAAGGGCTCAACAGGAGCAAAAAAAATAAAACGGAAAAAATTAATGTTTCCTTGAGCACTTGTGGTTATCCCAAGCACGGTTAATAAGTGTGATGCTTTGCTCTCCAAAGCATATTGTTTCTCCACAAAAATTACAAACCATTTTAAAATTGGAAAACTTTGTTTGTATGGTGGAGCACATCTCCCTAACGTCAGGTCCCGATGGGGTGGGAACATTAGTTTGGGAGGTGCTGGCAGAAGATTGGACAGGGTTTCTGGCCAGTTCCCTGACCTCTGCCCTAGCATAGTTATTTGGATGCTTGCGTTGCATATGCCTGATCATGGTGTGGTTGCCAAAGGAGTATTTTTTGTTGGATTCCCCCTTGACAGCTCCTGATGACATATAAAGCAGGTTGCCTTAGGCGCATTTACTTTTTTCTTGTCCTTGGGGATTGAAAAAAACTGCCAGATGATGTGCTCTTTAGGTTTGTAGGTAATATTGTCCTCTGGGAGGAACCTCCACCTCCACCTCCACCTCCCACGTTATAGTTAGTTGGACTCACTATAACTCGTGCGCCCGCAATGCACTGCTGATGATGTCACATATTACATCATTCATGACATGGTTAGTGACATCACTGATGACATCACTGATGACATCTCAAATGAAATCACTGATGACATCACTGATGACATCACTGATGACATCACTGATGACATCATCCAGTGACTGTGTTTCTGTAAAGTTTAAATATGTTTTACATATTCAAGAATGAGTGAGTGTATAAGTGTCTGGATGAAGGATTTAGTTGGTGCATGACTGACTGTATAAGTGAGTGATTAAATGTGCCTCACTGAATGCATGGGTTAGTGACTAAACTGTCTGAATGTGTGCATCAGTATGTCTGTTGTTGTGTAAGCTGCTGCATGTGTTGCTCAATAGCTATATGAGTCGCTATATGGTTTATTGATTGGTTGCCCAAGTATTTGTATGTGAGGCTGAGTGTGTGTGGCTGGTAGGTGTGTGATTCTGTGCATAGATGTGTGACCAGTTGATTCACTAGCTGTATGGGTTCAAGAGTGCATGTGGAAACAGCTGTATGGGTGGTTGACTGTGTGCATGACTGTGTTGGTGAGTGAATGGATATCTCAGTGCTACATGTCCAAGTAAGTACATATGTAAAACACAGTGCATGTGAGAGTTGGCATATATAAATGACTATACATGAGAGCCAGTGATTGCGTGGGTGGCTGTATGGATCAATGTGTACTTGTATCAGTGATAAAGAGAGTAAGTATGTGTTAGTCTATTTTTGAATAATTAAGGTTTTGTGTGTATAAATGTATAGATGAGAAAATGGGAGTGTGATTGATTCTTTGCATGACTGACTAGGTGTGAGAATAACTCTGTGGATGAGTGTCAGCGTGTGAGTGTCTGTATAGGTGTATGAGTGGATATGATAGTGTTCTATTGATGAGTGACTGTATGTATGAGTGATTGTATGTGTGAATGAGTGGATGTTTGTGTAGACCTAGAAATCAGTGAGTGCGTATGTAGTTACTGGTATTGGTGTGTCAATAATTTCAGGAATGGTATTTTTTATTTAACAGTTGGTGTATTAAATGTTAGATTAGAGTGTGAGGAGGTGCATCGTATTATCACATGGATGATGTCATCAGTGATGTCATCAGTGATGTCATTTGAGATGTCATCAGTGATGTCATCAGTGATGTCATTTGAGATGTCATCAGTGATGTCACTAACCATGTCATGAATGATGTAATTAATATGTGACATCATCAGCAGTGCATTGCGGGCGCACGAGTTATAGTGAGTCCAACTAACTATAATGTGGGAATTTCAATGGTTTTATGTCAGTAAAATTTCCAGGTAACTATAACTGGTGTGAAACCTATGTTTTTTTCAGTGAATATATATATATATGCATCCAAATCACTGCTTTTAACTGCCTCTCGTGAGCAAGAAGACGAAAAGTGGACCCAGGTATCAGTGCCAAACAAAGATTTTTTATTTTTCGAACAGCCAGTCCGCCATGACGTGTTTCGACCCCCAATCGGGTCTTGATCACATGACGCGTTGTCATAGGAAGGGGAGGCATTTAAAGTGGGTACACAGGAAATGACAGTGCAAAATTCATCAAAGAAAGCAACGAAGTTACTTATAGCAGCATAATACAATGAAACTGTGCAAAATATACATATATCTCAGTGCAGAATTGGACATAGAGAGTAATGTTTAACTCCTAGCAGCATAATACGTAGTTAATGTGCAAAATAACCAACATGAAATGAAGGTGAAAATCGGTATTTTAAATAAAAATATAAATAAATATTAAAAAAACACTTGTTCTAATGCTTTTTCTTAAAAAAAAAAAAAAGCAATTTGTCCTTTTAGGTTGCATCTCACAATATATACGATTCAATTCCTTCCTAATATCATGGAGGCTAACTTTGAAACATGTGTATCTACGATGGTTGACCTATGATGGTTGATAACCTGGAAGTCCGGGTATACAACCAAAATTATTACTTATCAGGACTACCATCTATAAAATCCCATGCCTGTTACATTGTTGACATTCATGTTGACATTGCCACATACGCTTTGTATATCTTTTTATATATATATATATATATATATATATATATATATATATATATATATATATACATATATATACACACATACACACACACGTATGTATTTATTTATTTTTTTAAGTGTTCCAGGATTTTGTACGCAGACAATTCTGTGCTTATTACTATTCAGCGCTTGGGAATGTTGAGGAGAAACTTTGTGCTCTTGAACAAGCACCAGTTGCCGTGAAGACTCTAAAGTACTTATTGAGGCACTTTCACTGCAATGGTATATAAATGATAAAGCAGCATAACACAGAGTGGTTACCTAATTAATACTCTCTGATTAAACCATTTTTCACTTGTTGCTCATGGGCCCTATCGTTCATACTCCTACAGAGCCATATTTTCAGAATATAATATAGGTAACTGAAAAGTCTGTGGATGACCTATTAAAGCCCTTGATTTGTTTCATACGCTTCGGTTATGCCTGAATTTGAAATCTACAAGATTGCTGTACTTTAAATATTTGTGTATGAAGTTTGATTTAATCATGAACATGATTGATCTTTTTTGTTCAATGCGAACTGATTTAGTGATAACTCTCAGAATGTTTTCAAAGCAGGTGGTTTAATAATGTTAAATGTCTCAATATTGTTTAGGCTTCAATGAACATTTGATTTTTAATAAACCATTTTTTTTATTTGTCCTGGCAAGACTGGGATGAGCATGCACATTTGTGTTGGCAAAAATGAACTAAATGTAGCTAGCTACCTGCAGACAACATGAGTCCTGAGGATTGGGACTGGATATACCACTAATATGGGTAGGGCTACAAAACTACTGCAAATTGTTTATTTTTATATCTGGCAACATGCCTTAATAGGGTCCCTTCAGACCCTGAAAAATACACCAATGTAAACAGTGAGGGGCTAAACGACGAGTGCAGTCACATGATCAAAATAAGTCGGACTCAACAATGCAAAGTACCCAGGCTTGCACACGTGCAAATAGGGAACTAGCTAACTTATTATGGCCACAGGTGTAATAAAAGGTTTAATAAAAACTCTGATAAGAAATCAGAACATCTAATTAAGATTGGTCAGTGGATAAAAAACCTGAATGTGCACCAAAGATGCACATTTACAATTGCATCTTTGCTGATGATGCTAGGATTGTGAAGAAATATACCAAAATAAAGTTGTTGATTTTTACCACTTATCTACAAATTCATTTCAGCATAACGTTTTGCAGATAACATGTTATACTTTGCTCACCTAGCTCAATGCTTGTGATTCCGAGAGACCATACATCTACTTTGCCATCATACTGGCCTTCATCCATTGCCAGGATCACTTCTGGGGCCATCCTAAAAAACATTAAAAGACTGTCATTTTTGCATGAAAGTTGGAATACGAAACAAAGAAAATGGTAATTTAAATAAGACCAGAGATTAGCTCTATAATGAAAAATGTGACTTAAAAAAAAAAAAATGTTGCTCATATATAATCCCACTGCACCGGTACGGTACTAAGTTTAAATTCATAAATAGATCATGAGTTACACTTTTCCCAATTAAATATCTCTCTTCAAAACTTTTTTAAAACACTGAAAAGTACAACATATTATTTATTTTATTTCTGAATTAACTGCAAATAGAATTAAAATCAGTTTAGGATAAATAAATGAGCTGCATTCACGTTCTTTTTGCAGAGCCTTACGAAAGCATAAAACAAAAGGTTTGCTAAAAGTAAACCCTCAATTAAGAGTGTAGGGTAGCAGGCTTGTGGGTGCGACCCTGAGCGCTCAAATGCAGGCACAGCTGCGCCCGCGACCGTCACCAGACTCCTGAGGCTTGAGCCGGGAGTGCGCCACGTTTCTCGCGCTGCATTTCATTTTTTTAATTAATTTGAACTTTGCGCACTTGCTGTTTCCTGCACTTACCTGCAAAACGTGGGTTTCTATTCTGGGCATCTGGGAATTTTCCCGGGGTGGCTGGAGCGTTTCCGCCATCTTGGGGGGAGTGTAGGGTAGCAGGCTAGTGGTTGCGACCCTGAGCGCTCAAATGCAGGCACAGCTGCGCCCGTGACCGTCACCAGACTCCGGAGGCTTGAGCCGGGAGTGCGCTACGTTTCTCGCGCTGCATTTCGTTTTTTTTTTTTTTTTTTTTTAGACCTTTATTGTACATGCACAGAGATACACAATGTAGGGCCCACAACCCCCAGGGCTGGCCGCAGCGATAAAACAAGCAATTCGGAATATACTGAGCACACAGCCTTAAAGCCGACAACCCAGGGGGTCCGGCGGCGGACGGAAACATCATGATGCATGATGGTAAGAAAGTAAACATACAACATGACTTAGGTCTAAGATGTTTCTCTTTTTTAAAACAAATAACAAACCTCACAGAAAATTAAACCCACGGCAATCACGTTCAGTCCCTCGAAGGCGACAAAATATCTGTCAGGACTGCAGCTATAGTAACAGTGATGTTGTGACCAAAAAACAAATCCCACAGTGAGAAGCCCGCTAAACAGTCGTGCGGGGTCTATCAAGGCAAAAGGAGTTCCGTGCTAGCTTATGCAAACCGTAGATCATACCTGTGAATCCGAAAGACACTCATCCGGTGCAACTCGTGGTGGCTCACATATGTCTCCCCTAAATTGGTTCCAGGCCCCCCAGATTTGCCCCCATTTTTCGGGGCATCCCCGGTGGACAAACACTGCTTTTTCAGCCACCATCGCTTCATCCATGTCCTTACACCAGTCTCGCAAAGTAGGCAGTGCGGTGGATCCCCATAGCTTGGCAATATTCCGCTTTGCCACCAACATCCCAGTATGGCCCAATCTTGTTGACGGTGAGTCAAATCCTCCGCACACCAGATGTTTAACAGGCAGCGACGCGGGTCGGGCGTTAACGAAATGGTTGTGGATTGAGAAATGGTTCGCATCACCCCTGCCCAGTACGTGGCCACCCGGCTACAGTCCCAAATGGTGTGAAAGAATGTCCCTCTCTCCCCACATCCACGGAGGCAGTATTCGTGGGAGGCCCTCCCCATTTTGTAAAGGACCGTTCTGGTGTAGTACGTGTGATGCAGTATTTTAAACTGAACTAGCTTAAGTCGGGATGGGATCGCAGATTCTCGTGGTGACGAGAGTGCCTCCTGCCATTCCGAGTCATCAAGGGCGCCAATTTCTCCCACCCAAGACAGGCGCAGTTTAGATAACATGTCAGGTAGGTTGTTGATCAGCTTCCTATATGTGTAGGACGTCGCTTTTTGGGACATATGGTCTGTTAGTAGCCTATCTTCCAACGGAGTGGACTCTGGCAGTTGTGTACCAACCGGGATGACCGACAGAAGTGAGTGACGGATCTGCATATATCTATAATACTCAGACTGGGCCATTTCGTGTTTGGCTTGTAGATAAGTGAAGTCTACTATGTTTTTCCTCCAGAGATCTCCCACCACCGAAATGCCTATGGCGTCCCATGCCCGGAATCCCTTGCTATTGCCCCTGAAGCCCAGTCTGTGTGAGTCCCAGAGGGGTGTCATTTGTGTGATAGTGTCTGCGCACTGAAGGCGTCTATGCGCCCTATACCAGAGTTGGACCGTGTGACGGGTCGGACCGACGAGGTCGGACGGAACGTGGCGACTATAAAGGGTTCTTAGTAGTCCCCTGGACTCGGTATTCTGCCTGTCCGCCATAAAGGCAGGCTCGGTCTGCGGGGCGTGTAACCAGAAATTAATCTGCTTGAGGTGGGCAGCCCAGTAATATGGTTCGATATCAGGGAGTGATATGCCCCCATCATACCAATCACGGACTAGTTTGCATTGAGCAATTCGTGCCGGTTTCCCATCCCATAAAGTAGAAACCGCAGCTGCGATGGCTCTGAAGTAGGAAGAGGGGAACGGAGTGTTCTCGAGTAGGTAGAGAAAACGACGCAATGCCATCATTTTAAACAGTGCGGCCTTGCCAAGGAGGGTGAGGGGGAGGGAACGCCACACCTTGACATCCCGCGTACATTTTGTTTTTTTAATTAATTTTAACTTTGCTCACTTGCTGTTTCCTGCACTTATCAGCAAAACGTGGGTTTCTATTCTCGGCATATGGGAATTGCGGGAGGCTCACTGTGCACTGGGTGGTGGACAAGGCACCAGGCAGCAGCTTTCCCGGGGTGGCTGGAGCGTTTCCGCCATCTTGGGGGGAGTGTAGGGTAGCAGGCTAGTGGTTGCGACCCTGAGCACTCAAATGCAGGCACAGCTGCACCCGCACAGCGGACGCGCCAAAGGAAAGCCCGTCCGCGCCGGGCCATCGCCAGTCGCCAGGACCCCTGCATCTTTTGCCGGAGACACCATCAGGTATTCTCGAGAAGAACTTCTGGCCCGACATCAAACTGCCCCTAGAAACCTTGGGCCGATTACGAGCGCCGCTTTCTTTGTGAAGTATGTGCATTTGAGTTGATACCAGTAGAACGATTTTTCTCTCCACCTGGCTATACAGACTATAAGTTTCTTAGCTTGAATTGCCGCTGGCTGGTCAAACATCACGCTGAGGTGTTCGATCTTCTAGTTGACGAGTCCCCAGACGCTCTTTTCCTTACGGAGACATGGCTCACGCAAGACTCTGTAGCAGAGCCTTGGTTGGCCCTTTCTCAAGGGTATGTGTTGAAGACCATTAATAGAGAGGGAGGGAGGGGGGGCGGGATTGCGCTGATCGCCAAGGAAGCTTACTCTTTCAGTCTGCAGAAGGAAAAGATAGCGGACTGTGAAAGTGCCCTCTTTAAAGTTAAGCTTAATCATAACTTTTCATTATCTGCCCTTCTAATTTACAGGTCGCCTGGTCCGTCAAATGCGTTTAGGGATGACTTATTGGGCAAAGTAGGGCATTCGGCTCGTAAGCCGGCAAACTTCACCATTCTCGGTGACCTGAATCTTCACCTAGAGAACAGGGGGAAAGTGGAGATCGCTAGTTTTCTGGCAGATCTGGAGGCCTTCCAGCTGCTGCAGCATGTGCTCGATAGTACCCATGTAGCGGGCCACTTGCTGGACCCTTTCTTTTCCAACTTGAGTCCTCTTATAGTCCATTTGCCAATGCCATTAGCCTGGACCGATCATTTTTTGGTGTCATTTGTTTTGCCGCTACAAGGCAAAGGTGACGTGATCTGTCCAGCCAAGGTCCTTAAACGCCCATGGCACAAGTTGGACCCGTTTTTCTGCTTGGCTTGTCAAGCATAGGCCTCAGCTTCCATCTGATGCAGATGCGGCTAATTTGTGTGTCCAGGAATGGCTGACAGCTGGCCTGGATACTTGTATCCCGGCCAAATGGGGAGGTAAGGGGCGAGGACCCTCCAACTAGTGGTTTAACGAGTCACTCTTACAAGCAAAGAAGGGCTGCAAGCGGCGCTAGAGCGTGCCTGGCGCCGCTGTTATGATGTGTCGGCTAAATTAGAATATCGGGCGGCCATCAAACAATATCACAAAGGTATTCAGAGAGCGCGGGCGGAGTTTGTGGCCAATAAGCTCTTAGCCAGTTCAAACCCCGCAAGGACTATCTTCTCCCTGCTCAAAGGTATGAAGAATGCAGGGGTGGCCAGTGTCTCTCCCATTGCCTCTAACCATCAATGTGAAGCACTTGCATTGCACTTTGTTAATAAAGTCGACCAAATTTATATGGGCCTACCATCGATGCCCCCTCATTTGGAGAGGAATATGTCAGAAATGGCAGAGAACATGGGGGGTAACAGTTTGCTATCATTCCCGCTCCTGACACCTGGGGATTTTGAAGCTCTGTGTTTAAAAATTAAATCAGGTTCTCCAGCGGATGCCCTGTCCCCTGCTTTTTCCGCCAGGTTCACCATCTGATTTCGCCTGAGTGCTTAGAACTGGCTAATTTGTCGCTTAGGTTGGCCACAGTCCCTCGGGCATGGAAACATGCCAAAGTTATTCCATTACTAAAAAAAAATTCTTTGGACCCGGGGGAACCTGGCAACTACCGGCCAATTTACAAACTCCCCTTTCTGGCTAAGCTAGTGGAATCCCACGTGAATCCTACTCTTGCTAATTTCATTGAGCAGAATGCAATTTTTGACCTGTCACAGCATGGTTTCCGACCGAGGCACAGCACGGAGTCTGCACTACTGGTTGTCTCGGAGGCTATTCGCGGCAGCTTGGATGTTGGGGACTCGGCGGCACTGGTCCTTTTGGACTTGAAGCCGCGTTTGACACCATTTCCCATGACATACTCCTGAAACGCCTCCTGGAAGTTGGAATTGGGGACGTGGCTTTGGCCTGGATTCGGTCCTTTCTGGAAGATAGGTCTTTCCAGGTTTCAGTTCCTCCATTTCACTCACAGGAGTTTGTCCTCCATCGGGGGTGCCACAGGGCTCGGTCCTAAGTCCGCTCTTGTTCAATCTGTATGTTAGACCCCTGGCGGAGGTGCCAAGGGGCAGGGGGCTTTCCCTGGTATCGTATGCGGAGGATACCCAGCTGGTGACTGCTTTCTCTAAGAAAAACAACGCCAGTTTGGGGAAGTTCAAAGATGATGATCTGGCCATCTCCGACTGGATGGCAGCAAATTGTTTGCAGTTAAATGCCAGCAAGTCGGAGATCCTGTTGCTCGGCAAGGACCAGGAGCTTTGGTCTGAGCAGTGCTAGCCGGATCATTTAAAACCCGCCCCACTCCCCAAGGAGGCTGTGAAGAACCTAGGTGTTTGGTTGGATAATGGTCTGACCTTCGATAAACAAACAAAAGCTGTAGCCGGGGTTTGTTTTGGGCTGTTGCGAGGTCTAAGACCGCTGCTGGGTTTTTTTCCTCCCAAGGTGCTCCAGACCATTGTACAGGCCTCTATCTTGTCCAGATTGGATTATAGTAATTCTCTGTACTTGGGGGATAACAAGGCAAGTATCAAGCGATTGCACAGGGTTCAGAACGCAGCGGCCCGGCTCTTGGTGGCACTGCCTAGGTCCAGCTCGG
This sequence comes from Lissotriton helveticus, assembly GCF_964261635.1. Taxonomy (NCBI): domain Eukaryota; kingdom Metazoa; phylum Chordata; class Amphibia; order Caudata; family Salamandridae; genus Lissotriton; species Lissotriton helveticus. Next base: position 358,846,027 of record NC_136061.1, read on the forward strand.
TGGCGCATGTACTCCCCAAACTCCATTGGCTGCCGGTTGAAAAGCGCATTGAGTTTAAGGTGCTGTGTTTTTCTCACAAGATTCTGACACATCAGGCCCCAGCAGGGCTACTTCATCTGCTGGCGCCCTAAGAGCCGGGGCGTCTATTGCGCCCCGCTGATCTTGCGCTGGCTCGCGTTCCGCGAGTATGGAAAGCGAGGGCCGGAGGTTGCTCCTTTTGTTTCCTGGCCGAGAAGCTTTGGAATTCGCTTCCGGTCTTTATGAGAAACACTATGAATCATCTGGCCTTTCGCAAAGCCTTAAAGACCTGGCTTTTCCCTACATCGGCCGTCTAATTTGTTACTCTGCTACCCTTGGTTCTTCTGTTCCGTGGTTTCTGGTTGCGCTGGGACGCCTCGTTGCTGGGGCAGCCATACGCATCATAAATCCAAAATAAATAAATAAATATGGTACTGGCCAGACCAATTCCCTCTTTCAGGGCCCAACTAGCATTAGGGCAGTGCGCTACATTGATACTTGAATACGGGGACACATAGCTGCAAGATGTGATGCATTATGCACCATCAGGTAGCCAAAATCTCATACTACTCCCTGGTACACCAGCTGCACCCTGGAATTGATCTTCTTTGTAACTCGGCGAAGGTTCTCTATATTCTAACCACTGAGTACCTAAGGCGCACCCCTCTCAGAAGACAAATCACTCAAAATGCTGATGCTATGGGGCAGATGGAAACACACTGATGAGTTTTCAAGACATTGTGGATTACTTCTTTTCAAGAGATTGGGTATCACTGGGGTAATTGCTGATGTACAGTGACCTGATAAGCACAATTACAGCAGCATGGGAACTGGATTACAAGGAACCACCAATAAACAAGTTAACAGGCAGACAATGGACATCCTCCTTGGAACACATTAAGAGGGTATTGAGAAATTTCTGCCTCAAATATACCTAATTCAACTACCTACACCATACCTATCTAACCCCCAAGCAAATTAACCACGTTAGACCACGCATAAACGATCTCAATGCCAGTGCCTGGAATCAGACTTGTACCATATGGCATGGAATTGCCCATAAGCTGCGCGGTTCTGGTCTGAAACACTAGCAATGACAGTGGAAATCTGTAAACTGTAGACTCAGTCTTGTGTTTATTAAGGGTGCACTAAAAAGAATAAGCATGTCAGGAGTAACTCCTCCATCTCTTCACTGATAAATGCCCTTTTAAAGAAACCTAACCTTGACCAGTCCAACTTAGCCAACCTTCGTCCCATTTCGCTCCTTCCCTGGATGAGTAAGATCCTGGAAAAACATATAAATACTACCCTAGTAGACTTTCTAGAATCCTACGATCTCCATCATTCCCAAACTGGCTTTCGCCCTCAACTACGGACCGAAACTGCCCTTTTAGCAGTAACTGAGGAGGCAAGGTGGATACTGGATCAGGGAGGCAAGGCAGCGATCATCCTCCTTGACCTCAGTGCCGCTTTCAACACTGTTAACCATAGCACTCTGATCCACCGGCTAAAGAGTTTGTGAGTGACCGGGACGGCTATAACATGGCTACAATCCTTTCTCAGCGATCGGTTCTTTCAGATCTTTGAGGGTGATGTTGTCTCCAGCCGGCTGTCTCTCGCCTGTGGGGCTCCCCAGGGCTCCTCCCTGAGCCCCATGCTGTTTAACATCTATAGGAGTCCGTTGGCAGAGATCGTCCAACCATTTGGAATGAAAATCATCACATATGCAGATAACACGCAGCTCGTGGAGGCATTGAACCACCCCGAGAGGTCAGCAGGCACCCTAGGCCCATGCTTAGAGGAAGTTGCTAAATGGATGGAACTCTCCTGCCTTAAGCTGAACGGGAATAAGACCGAGCTTATGCTCCTGGGCAACTCACCCTCATTCAATCCTGTTTTGCTCTGGTGTAACAGCCTCGGTCCTGCACCAGATCTGAAGACTCAAATTAAGAACCTTGGTGTGTGGCTTGATCGCTCGCTCAGCTTTAATCACCAGGCAGTCAAAATCTCAGCCACATGCTACGGCTTCCTGAGGATGCTCCGCAAGATCCTTCCCCTTCTCCGTTTCCAGGCCAGAAGGATCATGGTTCAGGCCCACATCCTCTCTCGCCTGGACTATGGTAATTCCCTCTACCTGGGAGCCCCCCAAGCCACCATCCATAAGCTCCAGATCATTCAGAACTGTGCTGCTCGTATGCTTCTTCAGGTCCCCCGATGGCAATCTGCGAAACCTGCTCTAAGGAGCCTCCATTGGCTACCAGTCAAGGCAAGGATCCAGTTTAAGGCCATGTGGCTGACTCTCAGAGCCTTCTGGAAGAAGGGCCCGGTGTCAATCCAATCCATGATCACTCCCACTCAACCTTCCAGAGATGTTCTTCTACATAGCTTTCCGCGCCAGGAACGCAGAGCCATGCAAGAGACCGACACTGGTGCCATGAAACTAGGGCCCTCAAAGGGAGATACCTTAACCCTAGATATCGGTTCGCAGAATGGGGAGGATGGGTGGGGCGGTGAGGAATCCAATACTACTGTTTCTTACAGATAAATCGTTACCGAAGGTAAGTAACTTGTGCATCTGAAATAAACAGGTTAGTGTTAGATTCCTTACCTTAGAATAGATACCCCAGCAATACCAACCCCAGTGGTGGTTCTGCGAACCAAGATCACACCAGAAAGTCCTCGAGGACGGAACGGCCGAAAAAGCCATCTCTCCGGACTTGGATGTCCAGGCAGTAATGTCTAGCAAACGTGTGCAGCGAGGCCCACGTAGCTGCCTGGAAGACGTCCCCGACCCAGGGCAGTAGTACCGAGCAAGCTCCGCCTTGGAAATTCCAACGCGCAGAACTGATTACATTGCACGTTCTCTTCTGTGGCGAATAGATCTAACAAAGGCTCTCCCCACTTCTGAAAGAGGCCTTACACCACGTCCGAGTTCAGGAGCCATTCGTGATCCATCATGCACCGGCGGCTTAGTTTGTCCGCTCTGGCGTTCAGGGAACCTGCCAGGTGTTGAACCACCAGGGTGACGCCCTGGTGTTCCAGCCATAGCCAGAGGCGCAGAGCCTCCTGGCAGAGGGCCCGCAGCTCCAGAAGGTTGATGTGGAGCCGGGACTCCGCCGGAGACCAGAGGCCTCTGATCTCCGCCTCTCCCATGTGGCCCCCCCAAGCCCAAGAGGGACGCATTCGTCACAACTACGTGCTCTGGTTGGGGTAGGGAGAGGGATCTGCCGCTGACCCAATCGCGGTTCGTGAGCCACCACTGCAACTGTCTCGCAGTGCCCTCCGAGATCCGGACGTGGTCGGAAAGCTTGCCCTGATGCTGGGCCCAATGAAACTTCAGGTCCCACTGCAGAGCCCGCATCCCCCACCTGTCACGATGCATCAGAAGGATGCAAGAGTCCATCAGCCACAGCGTCAACCTGACAGACTCAGGATAAAGGCTGAAAGATCGGAATCAGAGCCTGAACATCTCGAACCCGCTGTTCGGGAGGATAAACCCGAAACTGCACCGAGTCCAGAACCGCTCCGATGAAGAGGAAATTCTGAGAGGGGCACAGGTGTGACTTCGGCACATTGATGGAGAACCCCAGCAGGTGCAGGAGGTCGGCCGTAGTCTGGATGTGGCTGACGACTGTCTGGGGCGAGCCCGCCTTCAACAACCAGTCAGCAAGATAGGGGAAGACTGAGACCCCTGATCTGAGCAGATGAGCTGCGATCACCGCCATCACTTTCGTGAACACCCGAGGGACGCTGGTATGGCCAAAGGGGAGCACGGTAAACTGAAAGTGCTTGTGGCCTACCGTGAACCGCAGGTAACGACGGTGGGCCGGCAGGACGGGGATATGGAAATATGCGTCCTGCAAGTCCAGCGCTACCATCCAGTCTCCAGGGCAGCTAGGACCTGAACTAAAGTCAGCATCTTGAAGGCTTAGTTACTTACCTGTAATCCTAGTTCTCATCCAGGGGTATACTCATCAAAGTCATAAGCTATGAATAATCCCCGCCTATGTGCGGGATCCCGGAGCATATAGAAAATACATATAAATATAGAAGGGAAGGAAGGTTGCAGCCTAGAACATTCCCAAACTGGCAAAACTGCCGCAAAATTACATGAATTAGCATACACACAGTAGTACTCTCCCAACCCCTAAGGAAGAAAGAGAGCAGTAAACATTTGCATACAACAATGCTTTATTGCCATAGGAAAACCTGTAATTGCAGGCATTTGCCAGTAGGCTGCAGTAGAGTATAAAGAAACAAAAAAAGACTGACACCTTGCCTTTAAGGCATTAGAGTAGGGGTACCGTGCCTTTAAGACCTGAAGGTGACCCCCCTGCTCCCATGATGCACCACAGGTGGCAGTTGGGTCAGTTCTTTTTGGAGATGCATGAAACCTGAGTAAATCCATAGAAAAAACTTTATGATCATGCTTGTCCGGAGAGGTGGGCGGGAGGTTATGACTGAGGAGTATACCCCTGGAAGAGAAATAGGATTACAGGTAAGTAATTCTTCTCATCCAGGGGATACTCATCAATAGTCATAATCTATGAATAGATTAGCAAGCTCATACCCAAATTCTTGCGGACGAGCAAACAAGTACTCATAGAGACATGAATAAACTTCACATTTTACATACAATTATGCAAATAAATTTCTCAAAGAGGCCTGTCCCACTTGGGCATCGACCTGTGTATCTGAATCTAGGCAATAATGGCAGGTAAAGGTATGCACCGAACGCCATGTAGCTGCCATGCAAATTTCAGAGATTGGAACATTACGAAGGAGAGCCGTAGTAGAGGCTTTCCCTCTAGTGGAGTGTGCGTGAGGTCTACCCTGTAAAGCCTTGTTAGCTAATTGGTAAGACAGAGCTATACAGGAAACTATCCAGCGCAAAATGGATCTTTTCGAGGCAAACAGACCAGTATTAGTGGTTCCATAGTTAACAAAAAGCCGGTCACACTTCCTAAGTGGAAGGGTTTTAGCCAGGTAAAATTTCAGAACCGTCCGGAGATCTAGAGAGTGTAAAGACCTCTCCGAGGGAGTGGTAGGTTGAAGAAAGAAGGTAGGCAGGGTGATAGACTCACGTGGAGTAGTGTGGCTCACTGGTTAGAGGCGGCAGGCCCGAAAGCAGAAGTCGGCCCGGGACCAGGGTTCAATTCCCGACGCGGCAGGGTCGTGGACCTTGGTCAGCGGACTTGATAATTCTCGCTTCGGTGCTTACTCTAATCAGGGGTTCCACTCGGCAACTCTGGGCATTAGCTTGCCTAATCTCCACAACGGCCCCACCAATTCCGGGGATGCCTGGCTCCACCTTGGGGGCTCCCAGCAAGGGACCATCCCAGAGGGAAAGCCAGGACGGGTTCCCCAGAGTTATACAGCGCCAGGAGACCTATGGACGGGTAGCAGTGCGCTTTACAAGCTCAAAAACATTTACATTTACACATAGACTGGTTGATATGAAAGTCTGAGACTACCTTAGGCAGAAAACCTGGGTGTTTCCTCAGTACCACCCTGTTGGCGTGAAACACTGTGTAAGGTTCATTACAAAACAGGGCCTGGATTTCACTAACCCTACGGGCAGAGGTAATCGCCACTAAAAAAGCGGCTTTCCAGGTCAAGTGCTGCAAAGAAGCCTTGTGTATAGGCTCGAAAGGAGCACCCATCAGCTTAGTAAGTACGATGTTAAACTCCCAGGGAGGGGAGGGGGACCTCACTCGTGGAAACACTTTCTTAAGCCCCTCTAAGAAATCTTTAACCACAGGCATAAGGAAGAATGATGTCTGAGAAGGTGAGTTCCTATAGGCTGTGATTTGCCGCTAAGTGAACGCTGATGGAGGGGTACTTGAGGCCTGACTTTGCTAAATGCAACAGATAGGGTAGAATCACCTGTTCTTGACCGTGGATAGGGTCAAGAGAGATGTCAAGACACCATATGAAGAATCTCTTCCACTTGAAAGCATATGACTTCCTAGTGGAGGGACTCTTTGCTTCTTTGAGAATGTTCATGCAGTCTGCTGGAAGGTCTAGGTGTCCATATTGGATGACCTCAGGAGCTATGCTGTCAAGCGAAGGGAAGGAAGGTTGGGGTGAAACACCTTCCCCTTGTCCTTGGTCAACAAGTCTGGACGGCAAGTAAGTCGCCGGTGCGGGACTTCGACAGTTGGAGGAGACCCGGGTACCACCACTGGCGTGGCCACTCCGGGGCTATCGAGATCATCCTGGTGTTGGTCCTGTAGAATTTCTGAATCACCGCCGGGATCAGAGGCAGGGGAGGAAAGGCGTACAGTAATGTCTGCGACCAGCTGATCAAAAGAGCGTTCCCCCGTGAGCACTGTTGGGGGAACCTGGACGCGAAGACGGGGCATTTTGCGTTTGCCGCGTCTGCGAACAGGTCTATGTCGGGTACGCGCCATTGAAGAAATACCTCCTGTGCGACTTCTTCGTTGAGCATCCAATCGTGCGCTTCTACGAAGTCTCTGCTTAGGCAGTCCGCTTGGGTATTTTGGATAAGGGGTAGATGAACTGCCACGATGGATAGACCTCTTGCCAGGAGCCAGTGCCAGGTGGCTTGCGCTTGCAGGGATAAGACTCTTGACCTGGTGCCTCCCTGCTTGTTCAGATAGAACATAGTTGTTGTGTTGTCTGTCTGAACTTGGATGTAGTTGGTGACCAGAGAAGGATAAAGAGATTTGAGCGCCAGATGAACTGCTCGAAGCTCTAGGAAGTTGATGTGGTAGCTTCGCTCTACTTCGGAGCAGAGACCTTGGACCTGAAGCTGGTCCATATGAGCGCCCCAGCCTTGAAGAGAGGCATCCGTAACCACTGACTGAGATGGAGGAGGGAGATGGAATGGAACTCCCCGGAGGAGATTGGAACATTTCATCCACCATCTGATTGAGTCTCTGGCACCTTGTAGAAGAGAAACACGGTCCTCCCAGTGACCTGACCGCTAAGACCATTGGTCCTCGAGAGCCTGCTGCAGAGACCTCATGTGAAGGCGTGCATTAATCACGATGTAGATGCATGAAGCCATCGACCGCAGGAGAGAGGACACTTGCCTGGCTCTCGGACTGTGATTGTCCAGTAGAAGACGACACTTCAGGAGCATGGATGACAACCTCTCCTCCGAAGGACACACGCTTGCCTGCACGGAGTCCAGGGAAGTGCCCAGGTAATGAATCCGTTGGGAAGGGTTGAGTACTGACTTTTTGAAGTTTACCTGCAACCCCAATGAGTTCATCAGGTTGAGACAGAACGAAAGATGGGTGTGAAGCAGAGCCGGAGTGGAGCTTTTCAGCAGCCAATCGTCTAGATAGGGATGGACGAAGATCTTCCACCTGCGGAGAAAAGCAGCCACCACCGTCATGCACTTGGAGAATGTCCGTGGCGCGGATTTGAGGCCAAACAGAAGCACTCGATACTGGTAGTGATGGTGTCCGATCTGAAACCTGAGAAACCTTCGGTGCTTTACTGAGACAGGTATGTGAAAGTAAGCGTCCTGCAGGTCGATGGCACACATCCAGTCTCCCTGATGAAGATGCGGGAGGATCTGGTGCAGGGCTAGCATGCAGAATTTTTCTCTTTTGGCGAATCTGTTCAGTAGTCGTAGGTCTAGAATGGGCCTGTATTCTTTGACTACTCCTCTTTTTTGGACAAGAAAATAGCGGGAGTAAACTCCTTGATTTCTCTGCATGGAAGGAACCTCCTCTATGGCCTTCTTCTTGAGGAGGACAGAGACTTCGTCCTGCAGCAGTTGACTGTGGAATCGGGGAAGGTGCTTTATTTGAGGGAAGACTTGCGGAGGGGAGGACTTGAACCTCAGCAAGTAACCATGCTGCACAATACTCAGCACCCATCTGTCCTTTGTTATGGATCTCCGCTCTTATAGATGATGAGAAACACTCCCTCCCACCGGAGTGGCGAACAGTTGCGGAGGAAGCAACTGCTCAGGGCTTGGGAGGCTGCTTGGAGGCAGACTGATGCTTGTTATTGTTGCCTCTGCCTCTACCAGGGCGTCTCTCCTGAAATTGTTTTTTTTTTGCTGTGTTTGGGAGGACCATTGAGGGGTTTGAACCCTCTGCTGGTAAGGTCGCTTGTCCCCCTGATGAAAGCGCTTTTTAAGTTCTTTACGCTCCTCCAAACTCACAGCCTTAACAGTGTCCATTTCCGATTTCATTTTGGTCATCTCATCGTCAGCGTGGGCACCAAAGAGAGACGTACCATTAAAGGGGAGGTTCAAGACCTTCTGAGCATCCAGCTTGAGACACGTAAGGCGGAGCCACGCCGAATGCCGTGAGCAGATTCCATGGGAGTGGCCATGGGCCACGAGGTCAGAAGCATCTGCTGCGGCACTAATGACCTGCTTGGCTACGAGCCCTCCCTCCTGTAGGATTTTGACGAAGTCCTGTCGGTCTTCCTTAGGAAGCTTCTCTGTGAAGCGAGTGAGGGAGTCCAAGAGGGCCCTATCGTACCTCCCAAGTAGAGCAGAGGCACTGGCCACCTTCATATATGAAGCAGAGGTGTTGCATACCTTCCTGCCAAACGAATCCATGAGTTTGCTGTCCTTTTCTGGGGGTACCGAGGATGAGGTGGAGGCCGAATGAGACTTCATGGCAGCCGCCACGATAACTGAGTCAGCAGGTGGATCCGATCTGAGGAACAAGGGGTCCTCTGCGGGAGCCTTGTACTTCTTGGCAAGTCTTGATGGAACAGAACCTACCACTGCAGGTGTGAGAAAGGTAGCCATCGCCGGTTCAATGAAGCCAGGCACCAGAGGCAGCAGAGGTCTAGGTGCTGTCCGGTGATGAAGCAAATCAAAAATTATAGAGGTGGGTACCACAGGAGTATGCAGAGAGATGTTGAGCTTCTTTGCTCCCCTGCCCAGCACATCTGTAAAAGTTGCGATGTCATCAATAGGTGAGACTTGTGAAAGAGGAGTAGAGGAGAAGGTCGGAGAATAGTCCCGGGCCATAGACCACGTAGAAGAGGACCAAGTTGGAGATCTTGTGCGTCCTCTGTTATGGGACCTTCCGCGATGATGGCTGTGCCGACCCCTGGATCTAGACCGATGTCTAGACGGAGATCTTGGCCTGGGGGAAGGTCTTGACTTGGCAGGCGTTCTTGGCCGTGTTGGAGAGCGTGATCTGACAGGATATCTTGGTCTGGATGAGGGTCGCGGCCTCCGAGGAGGAGACTTAGATGGTCTGACCGGAGTACTTGTCCTTGGAACGGACGGTGAAAATGTGCGGGAGTAATCTAAGCCCGGACTACTGCGACCGCCCGATACAGCTCCCTGAGGACGGTGAGATGACACTACGTGATCTGTCCGCAGATCTGGGAGAAGCTTCTGGAGAGATCTCCACGATATTCAACCCAGGAGATGAAGATCTGTCTCCTGATGACCTGGACCCAGGTGACAATACAACCACCGTGACCTGTTCCCTCGATGGCGAAAGCTTCAACGTCAAAGATGTTTGTGTGACCAATAGCGTCGAGCGAGGCCTTGATGCTCTCGACGTGGTGGCCACGACTGCGATCTTCGGCATCGAGTCGGTGACCTCGACGTCGATCTTCCTCGGTGTCGGGTCAACGGCGAACCTCCATGGCGTTGTGTCGACGACTACCTTCGACGTCGTGTAGACGACGGCCTTCTTAGACTTCGTGTCGACGGCGACCCTTCCTTGACCTTCTCGACGTCGAATGGTGGGATCTTGAAGACCCTCTCGACAGCGGCACGCCAGCCGGCGGCAATGTGGAAGCAGTCATAACTCTCGACGTTGACCCCCTCGAGGAGAGTGTCTCGGTGTCGACGGAAGCCTCGATGCCAGCAGCCACAGACTTCGAGCCCGAAGTGTGGCGTCTCGACGCCGACTTACTTGGCTGCGGCAGAGACTCTCGACGTCGCAATGGTGAACTTCGTCCTCCCTTTCTCTTTCTGGCGGAAGGAGATGCAGAACGTTGCCGTTTTTGGCCTTGCTTGCTTGAAGAAGACGTCCTGGGGCCTCCATGGCCACCCACCTGATGACTTTTGTCTTTCTCCAACATGGCATGAAGTCTGATACGTTCTCTGTCACAAAGAGTCCGCCTAGAGAACTTCTGACAGTGGTGGCACTGGTCAGGGTCGTGTGCAGATGGAAGGCACACGATGCACACTGAGTATGGGTCAGCCAGTGCCATCTTCTTGTCACAAGAAGGACACTTCCGGAAAAAAGCAGGCATCCTGACAGAAAATGTTAGTGGAACACCACAAAAACCGAAGCAGAAGCCTTAATAAACCAGAAGATGTCAAATCTTCTGAGAAAATTCACTCAAAAACAATTTCAGTCAAAAACTGAAGAGCTCAAGCTCCAGGATCCTCACTGAAGGAGCCGGAAAAAAGAACTGACCCAACTGCCACCTGTGGTGCATCATGGGAGCAGGGGGTCGCCTTCAGGTCTTAAAGGCACGGTACCCCTACTCTAATGCCTTAAAGGCAAGGTGTCAGTCTTTCTTTGTTTCTTTATACTCTACTGCAGCCTACTGGCAAATGCCTGCAATTACAGGTTTTCCTATGGCAGTGAAGCATTGTTGTATGCAAATGTTTACTGCTCTCTTTCTTCCTTAGGGGTTGGGAGAGTACTACTGTGTGTATGCTAATTCATGTAATTTTGCGGCAGTTTTGCCAGTTTGGAAATGTTCTAGGCTGCAAATATGTTTTCACATATATATACATATATATTTATATGTATTTTCTATATGCTCCAGGATCCCGCACATAGGCGGGGATTATTCATAGATTATGACTACTGATGAGTATCCCCTGGATGAGAACTTCTCCTTCCGGAGGAAGCCGTTGACGCTCCGGAGGTCCAAGATAGGGCGTAGGCCTCCTTTGCCCTCCTTGGGAACCAGAAAGTAGTGGGAGTAGCAACCGCGTCCTACTTCTGGCCCAGGAACGCGCTTGATGGCCCCCTTGGCCATGAGGGCCATAACTTCCTCCTGCAGAAGTTGCAAATGATCCCCCGACATGCGGTGGCATGGCTGGAGGGGTCATCTCGAAGGGGAGGGAGTAGCCCCTTCGGACGATTTGCAGCACCCACCTGTCCAATGTGATGGTACGCCAGTGGAGGAGGTGATGGCGAACCCTGCCCCCCCACTGGCATCGAATGGGCCTGAAAGCTCGGACTAGGAGGATTTTGAGGCAGGTGCTGCGGGGCGGATGTGGACTAACCTTGCCATTGTCCTCCGGCACCGCCACGGCGGTTACCACGTTCGAGACAGTGTTGAGATTGGTTCTGCGGTCTGTGGCTAGCTAGACGTGTGGGAGCGCCCCTTCCTTGGCCACGAAAGGGGCGAAAAGCAGAAGTTTGCTGGCGTTGGCCGAGGCCCAAGGTCTTGGCCGTAGCCCTGGAGTCCTTGAAACGCTCCATTCACTGTCCGCCTTGTCGCCAAAGAGGCGACGGCCATCAAAAGGCATGTCCATAAGGGTGGCCTGGACATCCCCCGAAAAGTTGGCGGACCTCAGCCAGGCGTGGCGGCGAACCGCCACTGTCGTTGCAATCGCCCTACCCAGCGAGTCTGTGGTATCAAGTCCACACCGTATCGAATAGCGTCCTGCATCCCCCCCTTCCACTAGGGCTTGGGTAAGCCTTGCCTGGACCTCCACCAGGCACTGCGGCAGCACTTCCGCAAACGTATCGCAGAGAGAGTGGGTGTAACGGGCCAAAAGACAGGAGGTGTTGACAGACCGCAACCCCAAACTCAGGGAGGAGAACAGTTTCTTCCCAAACTGATCGTACCTTTTGGATTCCGGTTGGCAATGTGGTCTGGGATGTAGAGGCCTGGATCACCAGGCTCTCGGGGGAGGGGTGAACGGACAGGAAGCTGGGGTCGCCGGGAGCCGGGCGGTGGCGTCGGGCCACGTTCCTATCTACAGGAAGGCCCGTAGAGGGCTTGGACCCTGTGCCAACCAGACCGTCAGTGAGGGCTTTGTTCAATGGCAGTGGAGGCTCCGAGGAGCTTGCCTGCAGTTTGAGCACCTCAGTGAGGAGGTTAGTTCTCACGGCCATGACAGGGAGCTCAAGAGTCAAGGCCTTGGATTCCCTAGTCAACACCACGCTGTAGGCAGCCCCCTCCTCCGTAGCCACGGTAGGAGGGGAGACAAATCCAGTGTCTTGCGAAGTGTCCAGACCACTTCCCCAGCTCGTCTGCCCAGTCTTGGCTCAACTGGCACTGCAGTGCCTGAGGGTCCTCAGACCCCTCCCAGTCCACCTCGTCATCCATCTACTGATAGTCAGGGAAAAATGATGGAGCCGGGTAGTCGGTGAATGGCTCACCGATCGGCGTCGAAGACAGCGCCGGGTGCTGCCGGTCCGACGCCGGACCGGGGCTGGAACCGGGGACGTCGTTGTCCGGGGACAGCGTCATGGGCGGCGCCATAGGGGACGGCGCCAGCGGAGGGGTCGTAAGGTCGACTGACACGTCCCAGATCCAGGCCTGGAGTCGTCCACTGCACCGGGGCCAAAGCACCCAAACGGGGCCGCAGCCGCAGGTTTGCTGGGGCTCTCAGACGGACACGACGTGGGGCCCGAAGGCGCCTCGACAGGGTCCGACGGAGGAAAGTGAGTCCTCATGGCCACGAGGAAGTCGCGAATCTCCTCCGGCGTCGCGCGCAGCCCAGGGACCGGCGGGTGTGGAGCTGGACGCGGCGCTTACAGCTCCGGGAGAGCCGCGTGGGCAGTGTCGCCCGAACCCCCGGCTGCGTCGCGCGAGCGTCGGGGGGGGGGGGGGGGAGTCGGAAGAGCAATGACGCTTCTACGACTTCTTTTTCGAGTCCCTCGACTTACCTGAGGACTTGGAGCCCGACAAGTGGTGGTGACTCGTCGAGCAGCAATGACTGCAGCCCCGCGACCGGTCCCTTGACCTCCTCCTGGACCGGGACCTCGAGCGCCATAGCCTTCCAGGTCAAGGCCCGGCAGTCGGGGCACGAATTGTCATCGTGGTCAGCCTGAGAAAGTAAAGACACCGACGGTGGGGGTCGGTCACCGACATCCAAGCGGTGACAATCCTCGCAAGGTTTAAACCCCGGCATCCCTACCGGCACCGCGAGTCGAAGATCGACTTGAGAAGTGACCCAAAATTGATCAAAAAGTTAGTCAAAAAATGACTAAGAGTACTGCTCTTCCCGGATCTGCGCTTGCTGGCTCGGAAAAAAGAAGAACTGCCGTCAGGGCGCGAGGGTGGCGTCTAAGTGCTCTGACGACGTCATCCCGGCGATCACGACAACAGATGCGGAGGCGCAGATGACATCTACCGACGCACAGGGCTACCGCTACGCAAAACTTTCCGGATCCATTCTGACGCCTGGGGATATTCTAAGGTAAGGAATCTAACACTAACCTGTTTCTTTCAGATACTGTATTTATATAGGGCTTACTCTGACAAGGCGTTAAATTGCTTTTCGGCTAGTAGCATTGTTACTCTGGAACACAAAAGAATTAGTGGTGGATTAGTATAAGGAAATAGGAGCATAGCTTTAGTATAGAGAGGTACAAGTTAATTTGAGCAGAAGACATGAGTCTGTTTGTTGGATTGAATAGAGTAATGGAAGGATAGACGAGGGAAGAAAAACAGAAGTGATAATTGGGAGATCACAGTAGTAAGCTGAGGTCTATGATGAGTATAGTATTAGTAGAAATGTTTTGTGATGAGAGAGTGAAGATAGAGGATACATTGATAGAGGTGTAGAGTGATGGTAGGACAGAGTAAAGATTTCAAGGGTATTTTTGTATTTTTATGTTTTATTTTTGTGGAGTAATGAGAGGAAATATTGATGTAGTAGTCTTCTGTGAATGATTTGTATGTGCAGTACTGCTGGTGAGTGGTATTTGAATAGTACAGGGGTGATGATGTGTTTTGGAGAAGAGTGTGGGAGTATGAAGGGATGGACAAGAGTTATTTAGTGAGTGTTTGTGTTAGATTTGATCACTGGAATAGGTAATGTGTAAGGATTGTATTGTAGTGTGTAATTGGTCAAAAGAAGAGGCGGGTGTTGGCAGATGGTGTGATGGAAGTCTAAGTATAGGTTTTTTTCAGGATAAAAGAGGATCTGTTAGGAGCAATTAGAGGATAGAGCTGGGGTTTTGTTTGAACCTGGAATGTGTATCTGGATGCATTTAAATTATGTATAATGTGGCTTTGTGTTGTTTTGATGATGTGTTAGTGGTATAGGACAGTTGTGTTTTATGTGAGAATGCAGGTGTCCTAGTGTTGTAGATGGAGTAGAATAGTGTGTAGGTGTGGTTTGGGGATTTTGTAGTGGTTCAATACACACTGAAAGCTGTATGAGGTTTGTTTGTGGTGCATGAGTAGAATGCCTTTGCTGGTATTGTGTTTGGATGTTCGATATAGAGGAGAGAATGGAAGATGTATTTCAGTGATGAACACTGTCCATATCTTTTTTCTGTGTATTCCACATCTATTGAATAAGGTGTTCCAGGCTTCGCGCAGGCAGCACAGAATTATTCAAGGTTTGTGACTATCAATGAAGATTCTAAGATGCAGAAAAAAAGTAAATACAGGAGTCTATCCATGCTCGTACGCATTGGCAACTAAGGGAAGAGTAACTAAACCTTGTGCCTCGAAAGACTTCTTCTGAGAAAAACAACTTGCAAACATCCAAGCCTAACACTAGATAGCAGGAGTATGGACAGCATAAGTATCTACGCAACACATGCTACAAACATTTATTTTTGTGTCTTTCCTATACCTAAGGCCAACAGATGAAGTTGAATTGTCCATCTTCAAAAGTGTTCATGGCGGATTAATCTGATTTTGGGAAACAGATCTAGCATTACTTTTCAAATTAAACCTTTTTCTGATGTGCCTTTTGAAGACTGAATAAGCAATAGCAAACCCAACAGTTCTTGTGTTTGAGACTTACTGGCTCTGACACTGCCTGTTGTTCAATTTCTACAGCACTTGCAAAAATGATGTTGTACAGCATTGGCAAAAATGCTGATGCTGTACAGTATGAACAAAAGGAAAAAAAGGTGCAACAGCTTTCATATCTACTTGCAAAAAACCAAAAAAAACAGTAAAGATCAGAAAAAAAGACAACAAAGACAATATCCCATGTTTTTCAGTAGAAAACCATATAAATCTGCAGACGCTTCAAGAATAGAGGACAGACTATGCAGGACATCTTCATACTGTAACCTTGTCTGCTGACAGCACACAAGGAAAACAGGCCATGAAGTCACGTCAAACCCACTGCCACCTTTTATAAACCAAGAACACAACTAGTATAAACACAACACATTCTTAGCCTGAACACAGACTAGGAAACCATGTGATGCCATACCCAACAAAGCCTGTAGAGCATAAACAAAGACAAGGTCTACAATATCACATAAGTCTGGTTGCAAGCAAAGGAATCGGGGTGGATCTGGAATGGACAGAGCCTTTGCTGTAACGCCCTGCTGCATGAGCACTACAGCTCATCCAAAAAGAGAATCAGCTGCCGATAGCACAGCTGCAGCGCCCCAGATCACGGACCACAAACAAAACTCCTTTGTCCCTGGATCAGGTAAAAAGGATCCGCAGGCCTCGGTGCCCCCATACTTTAGTGCAAGCATGGTGAACGGGCAGAGGGGGGATACAGCTGCTCAACTACCCTGAAAACCTACCGGAGTCAAGAAAAAGTCCAACACATAATGCAGATCGTAGGAGCACAGTGGCTTTGAGCATGGGATCTTGAGGTGAGAGCACGGTAGGAACAGGGCCCTCCTCTCAAGCAACATGGAGTGCAGGTGGTAGGAAGAGGGAAGGACACAAACATATAGCAGATGGGGAGAAGAACACAGACAAGAGAAAACAAAACAGACAGGGGGCGAAGCACAGGGGCAAGAAAGCATGGGCGAAGCACAAGGATGAGAGAAAGCACAGGAGTATAAGCCAGAGATGAGAGCAAAAGGTGCGGTCAGGGAAGCATACAAGGAAGACAGCGGGAAACCACATGCACTCTCAAAGGGTGCTTAAGTAAAAAGAAAAGAGTAGCTCCTTAAAAGTAAGGAGTGGAAGGACAAAAGTTAAAAGGGTATGCTTCAGGGGAGGGACAGGCGCAAAATGAGAAACGTCAGTGATCCAGTAAGAAGCAAGCAAATAAGTGACAATAAAGCCAACCAATGGGTGAGCTTTAAACCCCACTAAATCCTGAAATGGTGACAATAGGTCACATCGTAGGCTTGTCCTAAAAATGATTTCTGCATTATAGGCATGAAAAACAGACATGCCTTTCAAGAAGAAGGGTGAGAGTCATTAGGTTCTAAAGCAGCAGAGGGTTTAAGCAGTACACACATTACTGACTTTTTGACAAATCTGTGGATACAACATAAAATAGAAAAGGGTCTTGTTCATAACGTAATACAATAAATAAGAGTATTGATATAGGTGGCATTCAAACCAAATGCTCCTGAATTTTACAAAAACTGCTAACTCAATTAATTTGTCAAGATAAAGTAGAGACCTTGGGTAATTTGAAACAACCAAAATTGGTAGAGCTGTGAACATCTACAAGCATGTGAAGAAAGTGTATTACTCAGAAAGCTTTCCTACCAATATGGTGTCCCCACAAAGGAATTGGCAGGAGATGCTATTGATGCTGATCCAAAGTCTGCAAGTTTCACCTGACCAGGCTCCGTTAAGAGGATGTTTCCAGCTTTAATATCTCTGGACAGAAAAAGAAAGAGAAATCATTTGTACAAGTCTAGTTGACATAAGTTCCACTAAAAACAGCCATCACTGCACAAGAACAGATGTCAATGCCTGGGATAAAGTCTTTCCAGTCATACTGTAGCACTTGACCATTTCTATTATTCTATTATAGTTCAGGACATTGCTACGATGCCTGTGTGCGTGTTTTTATGTGAATTACAAGTAACTCCAGCAAAATGTATTCCTTAAAAGTATCAAAGGCAATCAACAGAGTTAAGTATTCAGCAAGGCTTTGTCCACAATAGTAGCCTATCAGTTTCAGTACTGAAACACAGTCTTCCCAAGGATTATTTTCCAAAGGTGAACTGGATGCATTGGTTACACATTTCTCTGCAACTTTTGGAAGGGAAAGGGAGGTTTGAGACAGGGCAAAAATGGTTTCGAATCTGAGCATGATGTGGCTTTTTTCAATTGATGTTTGACTTTAAAGGTTTTGAGACAGCCTGGCAACATCCCATAGGCTAGCCTAACACAAAGCATATTGGTGTCTTGCTATTTCTGCATGTGTAGCTGGGATGCCTCCAAAGAAGTGGTTACACCATATAGATTAGTGATAGTATTGATTAATTTCTCCTGGGATGTCTCATTAAATTTCAGCCAATTTGAGGAGAATTTTTGTATGTGTCAGGAAAGGGTGGAATTGAAATGTAAAATGTGTCAAGTTTCCACAGAAAAATATGAAAATTCATCTTTTTTTCCAGATCAGAAACAATAAGCGATGGGGGAGTACTGGATGTTTGTGTAAATCTGAAACAGTTGTTTGGATTGTTCTTCGTTTGAGTTTTAATAAAAGCGTATTTAGATTAAAAAATATTTTGTATGTAGTATTTGAACATTAGGTTAGTAACCCTGGTGGCATGTAGTTTACCGACTGGTTCTGTCAAGGCTTTGTTGTAAAGTTTTACAGCATCAGCAAGATGCAGTGCAGCAAGGGCAAATATAAAAAAAATTTAAAAAGTGGACTGTTGAAGGCACCATTTTTTTAATTTACCTATCCAAGATGGACTGGTAAATAAAAAGTTATAAAGCAGTTTTCTTTTTTCAAGGGGAAGGAGACGCTTTACAAACTCATCACAGATGATGGACATTGACGCATAAGAAGAGGCAGCAGCCACAAAAACAACTGCTCACCAGAACTGTGTGAAAGAGGTCCACTAGGAAGATTAGCAACTTCTGCAATGGCCAATTTTCACGAAAGTGGGAGACCTCAAATCCACTCCTCCCTTTCTGCTACAGCCACAGTACGCTGCACTTCGTGGCACAATGCCTGTACGGTGAGAATTTTTAAATAATGTATGGCACGCTTTTAGCGGCCACCTTCTATATCAACAAAATGTATGATCAATAAAAGGTATACACACAGTGTGCCTCTTTAAAAAGGTGGTACACCTATGTCCTGCAAAGTTATATGGTATCACACCTTTAGGAAGACCTCGATTGAACATTGTCCTGTACTTCAGGTCGAAACGTGCCGGCTGTAGGAAGCTGGATTTCTGTTGCAGTAACCCCGTCCCCCCCTCCCACATACACACACACTTTTTGCCAGATTTCTGATGCACCATGACTTAATGTGCCTTGGGTCCGTGCAAATCAGGTTCCCAGTGCCTGTGTTCCTTCCCAAAACTGTATCATTGTACCCCCAATTGGCACCTCTCTGGCCACATGTAAGCCCCTTGTAACAGGTACCATGGGTGCCAAGGGCACTGTGACAAGGGAAGGCCTCTACGGGCTGCAGCACATATTGTGCCACCCTTAGAGGTCCTGTATCTTAACATACACACACACTTCCATTGCGAGTTGCGTGTTTTGGTGTAGAGAAAAGAGAATAGTCCACATGGCACATGTACCTGTGTGCCATGCCTGCAACCCACTGCCTAGAATAAAGTTAAGACACCCCTCTGGCTGGGTGCACTCTACCACTGGTGAGGGTACAATGTATGAGTTACTTACCTTCGGTAATGATGTATCTGGTAGAGATGGTGTCTAGCAGCAGATTCCCCAACTTAGAATATCCCCAGGCATCAGACTGGATCCAGATTTTTTTTGCAGCAGCAGCAGCAGCAGCAGCAGCACCTCTGCGTGCCAGGGGACAACGCCACACGACCCCGCCTTACACGTCGTCCATGTACGTGACTTCAGCAAGGTCATGTAATTCCCACCCGACGCGCAGAAACTTTTTGCGGCACAACGTGGAGCCACCAACAAAAACTGTGAAAGTATGGGAACAGTGTGCAAGGAATGAAAATTAGAGATAAAGAAAGAGGATGGTGCAACCATCGTAAAAGACAGAATTAGACACTGCCTACATATAAGTGAAAAAGCAGTGAAAAACAGCCCCGCAAGCGGAGAGAAGTGCAACAAAGGAAGAATATCTCAACAGACAGAAGTAGACTGTTGTTACCATGTACAACTGTGCCGTCCAGGAAGAACGGAGCACAGGAAGAAAGGTCCATTGTAGGAAGGTATTAAAAGACTGGCACTTCTCCTATAGTAAAGGAAGTCTGAAACAGAGCTCAACAGATCCCCAAAGAAGACTACTATGGAGGAGACCAGAACACTGAGTCAATAGAGAAGGCGGGAAGGAGGGAAGGCAGCAGGAGAAGAAAAGAAAAAGACGACTCCTCTCCTGATGAAGGTGAATCAAAAGGCACCATTTTAACAGAAAAGAAGCCCCTTGGAGGGCGTCAAAAGCAATTCTCAAAGGGGCGCGACAACGTGAGTACCTGTGAGAGAAACTAGAATTGGCATAGCCAATAGGTCACGCCTTTGGGACCTTATAAGTGTTTAGCCATGCAATAATTGATGTTGATGCAACAAGTATTTTGTGCTGCATAACTAAATACTTATAAGGCTCCAAAAGCGAGACCTATTGGCTATGTAAATGACCATGTTTATTTTTGTTTGGAGTGGAGTGATTATTGTCCTTAACGCTACCAAGATCGTGTTTAAGATGTTTACGAAGGTTATTGGAAAGCGTGTGAAAGCACATACACCGGATGTTAAATGAACAAAAGGAGTAAGCAAGTGAGTGTTAATTGAACAGGCAGAATGTTACATCACTGCTCACAGAGACTGATAAGAAGTGTGAATAAGGACACTTAATAAAAACAGGTATCCAGTGAACACTAATTAAAGTGTGCTAAAACAAACATAATAGTCAAAGCGTGTAAGTAGCTATGTTTAAGTAAGGAAAATATTAGGATGTGTAAATCCTATTCAGCCGACCATTGTGACTAAAGGGAAAATAATGAAGTGCTGTGTATTTATGCACACTAATGTTCTGAAGGTATGCCCTTGATAACCGTCATGTCAAGGTTTAAATGTTCAAATCGCTGCCTCATTAATCTAGGATTGCTACCACAGACCTAACATTACATCCCTGAGTGCCGAATGTTATACATTACTGTGCCAGAGTTCAGCAAGAAACGAGATGTTATTAAAAAGGAAAATGCTACTTACCAGTATGCATCTGTTCTTGGCATGTAGAGTTGCAGAGTTGTACACTTACCATTAGATCGCCACCTGGTGTTGAGCTCGGATGATTGCATGTTGTTGTCGTCTTGAAAGAAGTCTTTGTAGTCACGAGATAGGTGACTCCTCCCTTGGACAATAGTGTGCATGGGCATCGGCTCCATCCTTAGATTGTTTATCGCCATGATGGGAAATGATGGGAGTTAGTGGAAAGATAGAAAAAGGATGTCCATGCGTGCATATCTAATTAAGATAAAAAACTGGTACAGATACAGGTCCCAGGGAGGCGGGAGGGCGTGTACAACTCTGCAGCTCTAGATGCCAAGAACAGATGCATACTGGTAAGTAGCATTTTCCGTTCGAGGTGTATGAGCTGCAGAATGTACACTTAGCATCGATTGTGCAGCAGTGTCTCCCCTAGCGGTGGTCATCTGTATCAGTTGCAGTAGTTTGAAACAGAGTTTTGAGGACAGCTTGGCCTACTGCAGCTTGCTGTTTAGCCTGCACATCAACACAATAGTGTTTAGTGAAGGTGTGTGTTGTAGACCATGTCGCTGCTTTGCAGATGTCTTCTAGGGGAATGTTCCCTAAGAAAGCCATGGAGGCTCCTAGTTTGCGTGTAGAGTGCGCTCTAGAAGGAACTGTTAAAGTGCGTTTTGCTTTTTGGTAGCATATTTGTATACATTTAACAATCCACCTTGCAATTCCGGATTTCGAAATGGGGTTACCTTTATGTGGTGGAGAGAAAGCTACAAATAGTTGTTTTGTCTTTCGAAATGATTTTGTTCTATTAATGTAATATAGAAGGGCTCTTTTGACATCTAGTGTGTGTAGAGCTCTCTCTGCTACCGAATCGGCATTTTGAAAAAACACAGGTAATTCTACCGATTGGTTTATATGAAAAGGAGTAATTACTTTAAGAAGGAATTTAGGATTAGTTCTTAGAACCACTTTGTTACGGTGTAATTGTAAGAATGGTTCTTGTATAGTAAAAGCTTGAATTTCACTAACTCTTCTAAGAGAGGTAATAGCAATGAGGAAGGATGTTTTCCATGTGAGAAATTGTAATTCACATCTGTGTAAAGGCTCAAATGGGGGTCCCATGAGCCTAGTAAGAACAATGTTTAGGTTCCACACTGGAGACGGTGGTAACCTAGGAGGAATAATTCTTTTTAATCCTTCCATGAAAGCTTTAATTGCTGGTACCGTGAACAATGACATATGTTGTCTGTTTTGGAGGTATGCTGCAATGGCTGCAAGGTGTAATCGTATAGCTGAATAAGCCGGATTACACCTTTGTAAATGAAGCAGGTAACAGATAATATTTTGGATGGAAGCATCCAATGGATCAATTCTATTATTATTACAGCAAATGGCAAATCTCTTCCATTTAGCTGCATAGCAAGCTCTAGTTGTAGGTCTTCTGGCTTCTTTAATAATATGCATAAAGTCTGGTGGTAGGTTAAGATATCCAAACTCTAAGACTTCAGGAGCCAGATCGCTAGATTCAGTTGGTTTGGATCTGGATGTCTGATGTCTCCATGGTTCTGCGTTAGCATTGATGGTGTTAGAGACAGCTTTTCGTGTTGAACTAGAGAAAGTTCACACAGCGTGGTTAACCACGGTTGACGTGCCCAAGTGGGAGCTAATAGTATCATCTTGAGAGACTGTTGTCTGAGCTTGCGTACTACAAGTGGTATTAGTGGGATCGGCGGAAAAGCATATCCAAATCTGCCTGACCAATTCATCCATATCGCATTGCCCTTGGACAACGGGTGTGGCAACCTGGCGGCAAAGGCTGGGCATTTTGAGTTTTCGATTGTGGCAAACAGGTCTATGTCTGGATGACCCCATTTGTGAAGGAATGGTTGAAGAACTTGTGGATGTAGTTCCCATTCGTGAATTTGTTGTGTCTGTTGACTTAACAGACCTGCTATCTGATTGTGAACTCCTGGAAGGTGTTGTGCTAGCAGATGTATGTTTTGTGGAATGGCCCACCTCCAAATATTTTGTGCAAGATGAGACAGTTGCAGGGAATGTGTGCCTCCTTGTTTTTGTATGTAGTACATGGCTGTCATGTTGTCCGTCCGGATTAAGACAGCTTTGTTTTGTATGCGTCCTTGAAAGGACTTTAGTGCCAGGAAAATTGCTACCAATTCTAGGTGATTGATGTGAAGCACCTTTTGTTGAGTAGTCCACCTTCCCTGAGTTGTGTGGTGGAGCAGATGTGCTTCCCATCATGTTAGGGATACGTCTGTTGTCAATACTATCTGTGGAACTGGCTCTAGGAACGGCATCCCTTTGGATAGATTTCTGGTGTTCCACCATTGCAGGGAACGATGTGTGCGGCTGACCACCAACACCAGGTCTGTTAGTTGTCCCTGAGCCTGGTCCCACTGTTGTGCTAGACATTCTTGTAGTGGACGCATCTGCAGTCTTGCATATGGCACAATAAAAATGCAAGATGCCCTCATGCCTATTAGTCTCATGAACACTCTGGCTGCGAGAGAGTGTTGGTGTTGAAATTTTGTGACTAAGGTTTGAATGCTCTGTATCCTTGCTGGACTGGGATATGCTAGAGCTGTAGACGTGTTTATTGTAGCCCCTAGGTATTGATGTACATGAGAGGGCTGTAGATGCGACTTTGTGTAGTTGATTGTGAATACCAAGTCGTGCAGTGTTTGAATGGTCTGCGTCGTGTGTTGGACACACTGTTTGAATGACCTGGCTTTTATGAGCCTATCGTCTAGATATGGGAAGACATGGATGTGTTGTCTTCTGAGATGTGCTGCTACTACTGCTATGCACTCTGTGAACACTCTTGGTGCAGTTGTGACCCAGAATGGAAGGACTTTGAACGGATAGTGTTGTCCTTCCAGTACAAACCTGAGATACTACCTGTGAGAAGGATGTATAGGAATGTGGAAGTAGGCATCCTCTAGATCTAGTGTTGTAAGGAAATCGTCTTGTTGCAGCAATGGGAGCACTTATTGCAAAGTGATCATATGAAAATGATCTGAGTGTATATATTGATTGAGGGGCCTGAGGTCGAGAATTTGTCTTAGTGTCCCGTCCTTTTTGGGTATTAGAAAGTACAGCGAGTAAACCCCTGTTCCTTGATGTTGTAAAGGGACTATTTCTATTGCGTTCTTTTGAAGAAGTGATAGTACTTCTTGTTTGAGCAAAGTGAGATGTTCAGTGGACATTGGACGCTGTCTGGGTGGTACGTGTGGAGGGGTAGCTGTAAGTAGGAGGCAATAACCATACTGGATAATCTGTCTTACCCACTTGTCTGTTATAGCGTTCCAGACAGGTAGGAACTGTGTTAGTCTGCCCCCCACAGGAGTGGACTGCTGTTGGGGGAGCAGAGGCAAGTCACTTGTTTGTGGTGGAAGAGGTTCGATTGCAAGTCTATTGACACCTTCCAGTCTTCTTCCATCAGCACTTTAAGAACCTGCACAAGGGTGAGCATCTTGAACTTCTCCTGCTTCAGAAAAAGGTTCAAGATTCCTGAGATCCAGGATTGGACGAAGTCTGCCATCCTTCTTGGGGGATCAGGGAGTAGCATCCCTGACCCCTTTCCTGCTCTCGAACCACCTCTATCGCACCTTTTTTCAGTAGTGTTAGGACTTCCTCTTGCAAGAGAAGCAGGTGGTCCTCCGAGCAAAAACCTGGCAAGGAGGATAATTCGGAGGGAACTCCCGGAAGGGAAGTGCATACCCATTCTCCACAAGATTGAGAACCCAAAGGTCCGTTGTGACCTATTCCCAATCCCGTAGAAAATAGGTAAGCTGACCCCCTACAGGACCCGCATGATCCGGAATGGCGGATCTAGGGCTGCTTTGTTGATGATGGAGGGGGGTGGGAAGAGGAAGAGAAGGAAGAGGAGACTTGGCGTCTGAGGACGAGCTCTTTGCTTGCCCCTGTAGAATTTATACAGCAGATTTTGCTGTTGCTGCTGCTGTTGAGTTTGCTGTTGCTGCTGCTGTTGAGTTTGATGATAGGGTCGAAAGGAGGAACGTCCAACACCCCTATATCTTTTACTCGCAGTGCCCCTGGTCTGCAACCCCAAAGATCTGGCAGTAGCCCTACTGTCCTTAAATCTTTCTAAAGCTGCATCAGCCTTTTTGCCAAAAAGAGCAGAACCATCAAAGGGCAAATCCAATAAGGCTGCTTGAACGTCTGCAGAAAGGTCAGATGACTTTAAACAGGCTGCTCTTCTTGAGGCAATAGAAGTCCCCATAACCCTAGCTACTGAGTCAGCAGTGTCAAGTCCGCTTTGTATAACTTGACTTGTAGCAGCTTGTGTGTCAGCTAACACCTCCGGAATCTTAGGAGCCAACTGCTTTACCGAGTCCATTAATGCATGTATGTATTTCCCCAAAAGGCATGTGGCATTAGTTGACTTAAGAGCCATACTCGCAGATGAGAATATTTTCTTAGACTCCTTGTCTCCAGGCACTTGAGGGAAAGCACCAACAGACTTCTTTGAACAGGCTGCCTGTATCCCCAAACTTTCCGGCAAAGGGTGTAATGATAAAAAATCTGTGTTACCAGGCGCCACTCTATACCTCCTCGCAAGCCCCTTAGCAACTGCAGGAACTGTGAGAGGCCTGTTCCAAACCTCCAATATAGGTTCTGTCAAAGCCTCATTAAAAGGAAGTAATGGTTCCACAACAGAAGATGGGGAATGGAGGACTTCTGTCAAAAGATTAGATTTGAATTCAGCAGTATGCAGGCTTAAATTCAAAAGATCTGCAGCCTTCTTGATGTTCACATGGTACGGTGCAACGTCTTTTGAAGGGGCATCTGAAACAGAAGATAGCTCCCAATCATGCGAAAGCTCCAAACCGCTAGCCACCCTTAAGTCATCAAAATAATCCTCTTGAAGCTCACCTTCTTCGACTTCAGCTTCAGCCTCTCTATACTTCCACTCTTCAAAAAGGCGGTGAGCTTCACGCCTCGATCTCTCCTTCAAGAGCGGCGTCGTCGGATCCGCGATCGACTCAGACAGAGCCGGCGTCGAGATCCGATCT
The DNA here is from genome assembly GCF_964261635.1 of Lissotriton helveticus. Classification (NCBI taxonomy): domain Eukaryota; kingdom Metazoa; phylum Chordata; class Amphibia; order Caudata; family Salamandridae; genus Lissotriton; species Lissotriton helveticus. Next base: position 358,871,304 of record NC_136061.1, read on the forward strand.
GGGAGCACAGGCCAATATTCTCGAGGTCGGACCGGCGCCGGTGACGACGGTATCGGCATCGAAGACCTCGGCGGCGCAGAGAAATGCCAAGGCGGAGTCGGCATAAATGGAGCTGGAGCATATAAAAGGGGAACTCCCAGATTATATGCCAGTGGACCCATGGGACCTGACTGTACACCAGAGGGGTACAAAGCTCTTGAGTAGACGTCATACATGCGTTCAAAAACTGTGTAGGGTCTTGACCTGGAGCTGGAAAGGGCGGGTAAAGACCCACAGGATGCTCACGTGGAGGCTCCAGATTCGCCTCCTCTTCTACAGGTGGATGAACCGGAGTCATCGAACCCTCTGGTAAAGGAGCCTCTTCTTCCTCTCGAGCCGGAGACGGCGCCGGAGAGGGATTCGATACCGGAGCCGGGGAATGCTCAGACGACTTCAAGGGCGTGGCCTCACCATCCGGATTCAGAATCTCTGGTGAAGGAGATAATTCATCTTTTCTATGTCTCCTCCTAGGCGACTTTGGTCTCAAATCCAAGTCTTTTCCAGAATGATGACGAGATCCATGTCTTCTTATGTTTCTTTTTTGCTGATCTAGAAGCATGTCCCGATGACGACTTCAAAGGAGGCGCCGTGCGGGATCTCGAACTCTACTTCGACCTCGTCCGCCTCGACTGCGAAGTCTTGTTTTCCTTTTTACCTTTTAATTTGGCCACCAGAAGTTTCGCCTATCTCTCACAAAGGGCTTTCGGGTTCATCTTCTTGCAGGAAGAACACCCCTGCACATCATGGTCCGAACTCAGGCACCAAATACAGTCTTCGTGCGGGTCCGTAATCGACATCTTTCCGCACTCCCCACATGGCTTGAAGCCGGTCTTCTTTGTAGACATCTTCAACAAGAGACAAAGAAGCAAGAACACACCAGACAGATAACAAGAGTAACTCAAGTTACCAACAGCTACAGAGGTTCCCTCGAAAACCGGTAGCGTCGACGACGCGGAAAAAAGGGAAATGATGTCATCACGCCAACGTGGGCCTTTTATGGAGTCGGTGACGTCAGCCGAGCCGCGCGCGATACCGTGCTACTTTGATGTCGTCTACGTCGGGGCGAAGCTACTTAAAGAATTTCCGAATGTTGCTGACGCAAGGGGAAATATTCACAAGGTGAGGAATCGACTGGCAGATGTATCATCAGAAAGCTATCATTGTGACTGTTCTCACTGTCAGAGCTTGAGTATTCTGGTAAAGGTGAACCTGTCACAGGACTGCTTGAACCCATATTGCAGGTGGGTTAGCCAATTCAGTGGCTGTGTCATGGTCAGCTCCCCAATAGGTTTTCTTTTTTGTCTAGGATGGCAAATGGTTTGCCCAACTTACTGTGAATCCTCGCTTGTGTAACAGTGATACCACATTCGTGAGATATTGTAGGCACTGGTGAAAAGGGTTTGCAAATACTAATCAATTGTCCAGGTACTGCTAGAAACTGTATTGTGTGTCTCCTTAGCAGTACAGCCACTACTGCCAGCAATTTCATCAACACTCTTGGTGAGGATATGAGGCTGAATCGCAGTACCTTGAACTGGTAATGTTCATCCTGCATCATAAATTCTAGATACCACCTGTGTGAAATGTGTATGGGAATGTAGAATCAGGGGTCCTTGAAGTCTACTGTTGCCAGGTGGTGTAAGAATCTGGCTCTATATATACTGCATCAAAGTGAGGTACAATGTATATAGAGTCCAAGGGTCTCCAAAGGTTTGGCAGAGGTTAAAGTTAGTTAGAACCTTACTCTCTAAAGTGGTAGTTTGGTCAAGCAGTAAGGCAGTATCAGATGACAGTGTAAACCACTTGATTTACACACTCAGCCAGCAAATGGTCTCACGCACTCAAGAACTGAACTCTAGGCCAATGGTTTTGTATAAAAAAAATATACTGTTGTTTTATTTCTAGAACCAAGCAAGCCTGGTGCAGGTAAGCATAAAAATACTTTTCAGTAGTAAATTACTTGTATGAACACAGTTCAAAATAGCAGTGTAACTTGTACTGGTTTTGGTTACAGTTTTAAGAAAGCAGTTTGCAAGGCATTGCAGGCATAGTACGTTCAATTGAATGGGCTTTTTAAGTAAGATGCAGTTAATTACTTTTCAGATTACTTTTGCTAACACAGGACTGGATCCTAGATTCAGCCCTGGAACATTTCCTGAAAACAGGTGAGTAAACGCTTTTTGGGTAAAGGTACGATTTTTAAGGAATATTATTGCATTTCAAAAGTTGACGATCAAAGTTTTTTTACATAGAATCGCCAATGTTATCCTATGGGAGGAAATTCACTTAGCAGGTAAGTTAGGTTATCATTACTTTTTCTTACTCAGTGCTGAATCCTGGATTATAATACATCAAAAGGGCAATTTCCCAAGGAACTGGGTATCATCAATAACAAAACATAATTGATCCTTGAGGGATCATTTACCTTTGAATTAATGCTTATAATGTCACAGCAGTGATCACAATTTGACACAACTCAAAAGATTTTTATCAAAACCAACTTCTTTATGTGATCGAATTAATCAATTATCACAATCAAATCATTTTACAATGAACATAGAACAATATACATAAATCATTATCATACATGGCAACACAATTAGCATCATTTAATTTCTTCTCATATGTAATATTCAATTCTTCACTTTTCATTCAATTAAATAAACATCCATTGATAAGCATGTATACAAAAGCAGTGTCGTAGCGTCAACGTTTCGGTCTCACATCCGGTTAATCAAATCCACAAGACCATCATCAGGACAAATGTTGCACCATGAATAAAAAAAGTCAAGTCTTTAGGCTAATTATTTCCGCAGCACCGGCTGTCACCTTCACATTAAATATATGATTCAGCGCTTTAATCCGCTATTCATTAAGAAGTCCGATTTAATCCATCCTTCACCCGACATCCAGACAGAGTTTCAGCACTGGGATATTTCATGAAAACAGTTGAGAAAATGTGTTTTGGTTATTCGGCCGATTTTGAAGGAATATTTGTGGTTTTCAAAAGTTGACACTTGAGAGAAAAAGTGTCAATGTTATCCTTGAGGAAAAATGAGTTATCGGTTTCAAGGTAAGTAATATGTCTTTTAAGTTAGGGATCTGGGGTTAGCGGACAGCTAGACCGAATTATTACTTTTCTGAGGCTCAGCCGGGAAAAAATTAGGAGCGTGTGTGCTATTTTTCAAAATTGTTTGTGTGAAACTTCTAAATTGTTATTTTTAATGCATTTCGTGTCTCTGTTCTGCACTGTCCTGTATTTATCTTGCACGGGGCTCGTTAATACCCGCACTGTCACCGCGAACCCTGAAGCCGAATAGGTGCTGTCCAGGGATTCACGCAGTCCTAGACGCCATATTGGGATTAGTTTGGGGTGGCGCTCTAGTTGTTCGGAGATGCACGCCCTCCAGGCTACTTAAACTGCGCTCAGACTTTGTGCGCTAGCTAGACCGAATTATTACTTTCCTGAGGCTCAGCCGGGAAAAGTTAGGAGCAAGTGTGCTATTTTTAAAATTGTTTGTGTGAAACTTCTAAATTGTTATTTTTAATACATTTCGTATCTCTGTTTTGCACTGCCCTGTATTTATCTTGCACGGGGCTCGTTAATACCCGCACTGCCACCGCGAACCCTACAGCCGAATAGGTGCTGTCCAGGGATTCACGCGGGCCTAGACGCCATAGAGGGATTAGTTTGGGGTGGCGCTCTAGTTGTTCGGAGACGCACGCCGTCCAGGCTACTTAAACTGCGCTCAGACTTCGCGCGCTAGCTAGACCGAATTATTACTTTCCTGAGGCTCAGCCGGGAAAAGTTAGGAGCGCGTGTGCTATTTTTAAAATTGTTTGTGTGAAACTTCTAAATTGTTATTTTTAATACATTTCGTATCTCTGTTCTGCACTGTCCTGTATTTACCTTGCACGGGGCTCGTTAATACCCGCACTGCCACCGCGAACCCTACAGCCGAATAGGTGCTGTCCAGGGATTCACGCGGGCCTAGACGCCATAGAGGGATTAGTTTGGGGTGGCGCTCAAGTTGTTCGGAGACGCACGCCGTCCAGGCTACTTAAACTGCGCTCAGACTTCGCGCGCTAGCTAGACCGAATTATTACTTTCCTGAGGCTCAGCCGGGAAAAGTTAGGAGCGCGTGTGCTATTTTTAAAATTGTTTGTGTGAAACTTCTAAATTGTTATTTTTAATACATTTCGTATCTCTGTTCTGCACTGTCCTGTATTTACCTTGCACGGGGCTCGTTAATACCCGCACTGCCACCGCGAACCCTACAGCCGAATAGGTGCTGTCCAGGGATTCACGCGGGCCCAGACGCCATATTGGGATTAGTTGGGGGTGGCGCTCTAGTTGTTCGGAGACGCACGCCCTCCAGGCTACTTAAACTGCGCTCAGACTTTGTGCGCTAGCTAGACCGAATTATTACTTTCCTGAGGCTCAGCCGGGAAAAGTTAGGAGCATGTGTGCTATTTTTAAAATTGTTTGTGTGAAACTTCTAAATTGTTATTTTTTTTTTTTCAGAACAAAATTTTTTTTTTTCAAGTACTGACATTGCACAGAGTATAAGGACATCGTCCCGCATCACAACGCAGGACCAATGAGCATAAGCATATAGAAAAAAGGATATGCATTCAGTACAAGCATTATTGCATTAAACACCCAACCCCCCAACTCCCTAACTCCCCTGACCCAACCCCGCCCTCCACCCAGTGTCTGCTAATCTCAAGGCATAGAAAATAATAATAGCCAGTGTGCGTACTCCCTGTCGCCCCGGGTACAGTAGTTAAAGGTCTTCCCCAGTGTCCTGGGCCATCGGTGGTTCCAGCCACAGTCCCCTGTATTCCGCCCATCTTTTCCATATCTTAAAATGTTTCCGGGGGCATCCCCTGGCCTCAAAGATCGGGCGCTCAAGTCCCATGCAAAAGTCCAATCCTCGTCTCCAAACCTCCAACAAAGGGGCCCTGGGGTCCTTCCAGGCCCTGGCTATGTCCCGCTTGGCTACAGTAAGGCCCAGGACCAGTAAGTGACGCTTGTAAATGTTGCCCCCCACCTGTTCCATAACATGAAGCAAGCCAAGCTGCGGTGTTCGGGGAAGGTCCCAGCCCAGAACCTCAGCCAAACAGTCCCAGACCCCCACCCAGTACCTGGCCAGGTTCGCACATGACCACACAGTATGGACAAACGTTCCAACCGCCCGGCCACATCTCAAGCATTCGGGGGAGGCAATCAAACCTGCTTTCCACAACCGCTCTCTGGTAAAGTAGGCCCTATGTAAGTATTTAAACTGAATAAAGCGGAGGCGCATCGCAATGGCTGCCCCCTTAGGGGCCTCCAGGGCCTCTCTCCAGTCCTCTTCCTCGAACGCACCAAGATCTCTCTCCCATGCAGTACGTAACCCATCAAGAGAGGAGGAACAGTGCGTGACCAGAGTTCGGTATATATTGGAAATCTTTTTCTCCTCTAGTTCCCCCATGAAAACCTTGGCCTCCAGGGGGCTGAACTCGGGCAGAGATTCCAAGCCCACCAGGGAGGGAGATAGTGCATGGCGTAGTTGCAAATATTTAAAGAATTGAGTTTTGGGCATGTCGTATTCCTCCCGCAACATCTGGAAAGACTTAAGGGTGGTGCCCCTCAGGACGCTGCCGAGCGTGGAGATACCGATATCATCCCAGCCCCTGAATCCCCGTAGGGACGCCAGTTCCGGGAGACGGCCGTTCTGCCACAGCGGGGTCTCCCCCGTCAATCTATTCCACCATCCCATGCGGCGCAAGGCAGCGCGCCACACCCGGAAGACCACCTGAGTGACCATGGGGAGTCGTTTCCTGATAGCTGCCGAATAAAGAATGGTGTGGACCGTATCTGGATCCATCAGGTACCGCTCCAGGGCATAAGTCGGGTCGCCCCGATCCCCATACCACCAGTCGTTGAGCACCAGCAGGTGCGCCGCCTGATAGTATGATAAAATGTCTGAGGTGGCCAGGCCCCCGCAGTACGTAGAAAGAAAGCAGGTGCGGAGAGCCACTCTCGCCACTCCCCCAGCCCAAAGGAACTGACTTAGGGCGGCGTTCACTTGGCGAAACCACTGCGGGGCAATGGGGTATGGGTGGTTCTGCAAGTGGTATAGAAGGCGCGGCAGGGCCACCATTTTAAAGATCGCCGACCGGCCATATATGTTCAGCGGCATTCTGGACCAGGTTTTTATGTCCGAACGCACCCTGTCCCACACAGGCACCACATTGCGCTCCCATGCCAAGTCTGGAACATCTGTAAGAAAGATACCCAGGTACTTGAGGCCCCCCACCGCGCTCTGCAGTGTCAAGGCCCAATCACCCGGCCCGTCCCCGCCGCCCAGAGCCCACAGCTTGGACTTCTGCACATTCAGATACAATCCCGAAACCTCCCCGAAGATTTTCATTATCTCCAGGACCCTGGGTCCGGACCTATTAAGGTCCGTGAGGAAGAACAGGACATCGTCGGCGTAGAGCGCAATGCGGTCGGAGGGGCCCATGTCCCATTCCAGTCCCCGGAGTTGCGCATCCATCCTCACCCACGCCGCCAGAGGCTCCATGGCCAGGGCGAATAGGTAGGGGGAGAGAGGGCATCCCTGCCTGGTGCCCCGTCCGATGGGGAAGGACTCGGACGCCGCTCCCGCCACCCGCACCGACGCGGTCAGGTCCGTATAGAGCAAGCTCAGGTACGAGAGGAAGACCGGCCCGAGATTGAGGCGGGACAGCAGTGCCCTAAGGTACACCCAGCTGAGCGAGTCAAAGGCTCGGTCGATATCTGCCAGGAGGAGCGCCGTTGGGATCCCGGCGGCCCGGGCTGTCTCTACCACCACCTGCGCCCGGCGAATGTTGTGCCGAGTTGCTCTATGGGGCATGAACCCCGCCTGGTCAGGGTGTACTAAGTCAGTGATGTACGGGAGAAGGCGGTTGGCCAAGGCCTTGGCCAATATTTTCGCCTCGAAATTTAAGAGGGAAATCGGTCTGTACGAAGAATGCTGTTCCGGGGGCCTCCCTGGCTTACAGAAAACAACAATTTCTGCGTGTCGCCAATCCGCTGGTAGGAGTCCACTCTCCCTGGCCGCCTCCAGTGCCAACTGGTAGCGCCCCTCCAGCTGGATGTGAAAGGTCTTCAATAAACTCGCACGGAAATCCGTTCGGTCCCGGGGCTTTGCCGGTGTTCAATTCCCCAAGCGCCGTGCCCAGTTCCTCCAAAGAGAGGGGAAGGTCCAGCCGATCCCTGGCCTCCTCTGGGAGGGCGCGCGGCGGGAGATCTGCCAAAAATTTGTCTATATCCTCCGCAGAGAGGACCTCGCGGGGGGCATAAAGATCGGCATAATACCTCGCGAAGCTGGCAGCTATGGCCTCAGGGGCCGCCAACTGGACACCTTGGACATCCCTAATGCCCGGCAGAGCCTGGGGCCGGAAGGTGTGTTGGCAAAGTCTATATAGCATGGTACTGGATTTATCCCCCCATTGATAGATCCTGCTCTGAGTGGCCAGCCAAAGCTGGCGCGCCTCATTGCGCAGCAGGGAGGAGTACAACTGCTGTGCCTGTAGGAGCGGCCCCACCGCCACGTCCGTGTCACTCGCGGTACAGTCCCTCTCCAGGTCCCGAACCCGCCCCGCCCCGCCGCCTCCTCCACCTCGCGCAGACGGGTCCTTCGGGCCTCCACACACCAGGCAATGTCCACTCCCCTGAGCACCGACTTCATCGCCTCCCACTGGGTGACGGCGTCGACCTCCGGCCCGCCATTCTCTGCCCAATAATCGGAGATAGACTCGCGCAAACGTGTGCGGTATCCATCCTGCTGTAGGTGCCACGCTGATTGGCGCCAACGAAAGGGCTGTCGCCTCCTGTCCAGCAGCAGGTCCAGGGACACGGGGGAGTGGTCCGAGACGCCACGGGGGAGCACGGCTGTGGTAGCGACCCTCGGCAGCCAAGGAGTCGGTACGAACAGGTAGTCTAGCCTAGAGAAGGACTTGTGCACAGCCGACACATAGGAGTATTCTCGGCTCAAGGCATGCTGGTAGCGCCATGTATCGGTCCAACCCATGCCCTGTGCCAGGCCATGAAGCCTCGTCGGCGCCGCTGTCTGGGGTTCCCTGCCGGGCCTGTAGCGATCCATCCGCCCATCCATCACATCATTCCAGTCTCCTCCCACAATCGCCAAAACATCCGGGATACCGATCCACACTTCGAACAACCTCTCAATAAGGGCATCTTGCAGCGGGGGTGGGGCATACACACTACCAAAGACCATCGGCTCATTCCCAATCATTCCTTTAACAAACACGTATCTACCATGTGCATCGACCCAATGAGTTTCGTGTACATATGCGAGCCTTCGGTGTATTAGGACCGCCACCCCCCGGGACCCCCTTGCAAACCCGGCATGAAACACCTGTTGATAACCATACCTCTGTAAACTAAGGGTCTTTGTGCCCTGAAGGTGCGTCTCCTGGAGGAGGAGGACATCCGCCCCCTCCCTCTTCCCCAGCTGCAGCACCGTCCCTCGCTTAATTTTATCCAGCATCCCCCGGACATTCCAGCTCACCACTCGCAATTTTGCCCTTGGTAGGCCTGACCGTTGGTGATCAACCATAGTCAATGGGGAGGAGATGTAAGGACCCGGGCTCTCGGAGCCACACACACACACAAGAAAGTAGCCTAAGTAAAGCAGACACTGTGCCACCCTCCCCTACCCCCCCAACTACCCCAACCCCAACCTGTCCCCCAACCCATCTCCCCAACTGCCCCCCTCTCCCCCCCTATACCTCACCAAACATTGAAGTACCTGTCGCGATATGGGCGGCTTCGGGCCCAAAACAGAGCGCCCAAAGCCTACCATACCAATGGATCCCGAACACCCCCTTACTCTAACGCTTCCCCCCTCCCCCTATCTACTCCCAACTATGCAGGAGGCTAGCAGCCCCTGTATCGGAGCACCCCGAACCCGTCCCAAAGTCTGAACCTGTTGCGGGACAGTCAGAAAACGTAACAGTTAGCACATGTTGCAGTCCCCAGGTATGCAAGGCCCCAGTGGAACCCCGTCCACCGCTGGAGCGGCTGGTAACCGTAGGCGGTCAGGACCACCCATTGCACCTCATCCAATGCCCCCCGAAGCGTATGGATCAGCTGGCTCAGCGGTACTGCGCCCAGTGTTGGAGGCGTTGCGGCGCCTGGACCTGGACTTCCTATTCTTCCGGCTACGGGCCTGGTGATCACTCTGGGTTCGCGAGGAATCACTCGTGTGGCCTGGATCAAGGCCCGGTTGGGGATGCGGCCTGACCCTCACTGTCTCATCTGTCCACCTGAAAACATCCTCCGGCGTCTCAAAGAAGTGAGTTTTAGATTGGAAGACCACCCGCAAGCGGGCCGGATAGAGTAAGGAGTACTGTATCTTTAGGCCCCGGAGTTTAGCCTTGGCGTCTAGGAAAGAGCGTCTCTGTTGCTGCACCATCTTGGTGTAGTCGGGGAAGACCATGATCTTGTGGGATTCAAATGAAAGAGAGTCCTTGGCCCTCGCCTCTCGCAAGATAACGTCTCGATCGTGAAAGTTCAGAATCCTGGCGATCACCGGCCTGGGTCGTTCACCTGTCGGCGGTTTCTGCGTCAGGGCCCGGTGCGCGCGTTCGACTACGAAGCATCTGGACAGGGTATCCGGAGGGAGCCAGCTCTCCAGCCATCGAGAAAGGAAGCGTCCCATGTCCCCCTTCTCACAATCCTCCGGAAAACCCACAAAACGAAGGTTGTTCCTGCGCGCCCGCCCTTCGGCGTCCTCCACCCTAAGTGCTAGACCCTTCTGGATACTCTCCATCGCCGCCATTTTCCTCTTCAGGGTCCCGACATCATCCTCCACAACTGAGACCCTGGACTCTGCTTCAGTTATGCGCTCCACTGCATTGCGCAGGTCCTGCCTTAGAAGTGTCACATCGGCCCCAACAGCCCCAATCTTTGCATCCAGCATGTCTCTCGACTGGGTGATAGCTGCCATCAGCGCCGCGTTGTCCGGCCCCGGTCCCTGGCCGCCCTGCGCTCCGGCCCCGCCATGCGGTTCCGTGATTTTGTCGATGGGCCCCTGCTTAGCGGGCCCTCCTCCCCCCCTGGTCATGGCGAAGGCTGAGTCCGGCCGAGTCGTCCCCAAACGCGCCGGCGGCCGCTGACGGCGGGGCACCCTTCACTCCAACAGCTATCAAGAGCAGGGCACCCTCACAAGCGATGGCCTCCTCACGCCCCCGGCTGTCGTATACTCCAGGTGATAAGGGGGGGGGTGTTCCCCAGACGCGACTCCGCCGACCCCCGCAGGCCAGGTCCCAGCGCGTGCAAGCCTCTCCCGGGGCCCCCTCCGCTCTATGCCAGCTGGCTTTGGTGTACCTCGTGTGTCTCAGGGGCCGCCAGGGGACCCCCCAGGTCCGGCAGTCTGGGCCAGGCCCCCAATGACCCCCCCGGGCACAGCGTCTCTCAGCAGTCACGCAGTCACCACATCACCATTTGTAGGGGGGGGGGGGGGGGGGCCCAACACTCACTGTTCGTCGGGTCTCGCTGAGGGTCGGCACCAGGTCCACGCCGGGCACCCCCAATGCGGCACGGGCCACTGCAGTCCAGGCCTCCGGGCCCCACCGCTCCGGCGATCCTCGGATTGGGAGAGACAGCAGACCAGATAGGGCTCGCCCCTGGCCCCTCGGTCCCCGGGGCTCCCAGGCGCCTGCACCTCCGGGCCAAGGATCCGTGCAGGCGATTGTGGGCAGGGGTCGCCAAACTCGAGGCCCCGGCCCCTCCAAGGCCAGGTGGGCCGCAGCATCGCCAAGGCGCCCCTCAGCACCAGGACACCGTGCTTGCTCCGCGTGGAAGGGCAGTGGGGGCTCGTGAAGGTCCGCCCGCTGTAGGCTGCGCCGGATAGTGGCAGGTAAGCGGCGCCGCTGACCCCAGGACGAGCTCCCCCATCCGGGTGCGCCAAAATCGAGGCCCCGGCTCGGCCGACTGGCTCTAGGCCGCCCGCCGCTCCAGCTCACTTCACCACCAGGGAGGGTCGCGGCTCGCCAGTCCCGGCACCGGAATGCGCCCTGAGCCGTCCGCCACCTGTGCCCCAACTCCGATATGCTTTCCGGGTCCGGGGGCCAGGAGAATCGGTAGGATAATCGTCGGGCCGGCGGGAGCTCTAAGAAGCCACGTCCGCCATGATCGCCCGGTAAGCCACGCCCCCCCTAAATTGTTATTTTTAATAAATTTTGTATCTCTGTTCTGCACTGTCCTGTATTTACCTTGCACGGGGCTCGTTAATACCCGCACTGCCACCGCGAACCCTACAGCCGAATAGGTGCTGTCCAGGGATTCACGCGGGCCTAGACGCCATATTGGGATTAGTTGGGGGTGGCGCTCTAGTTGTTCGGAGACGCACGCCCTCCAGGCTACTTAAACTGCGCTCAGACTTTGTGCGCTAGCTAGACCGAATTATTACATTCCTGAGGCTCAGCCGGGAAAAGTTAGGAGCACGTGTGCTATTTTTAAAATTGTTTGTGTGAAACTTCTAAATTGTTATTTTTAATAAATTTCGTATCTCTGTTTTGCACTGTCCTGTATTTATCTTGCACGGGGCTCGTTAATACCCGCACTGCCACCGCGAACCCTACAGCCGAATAGGTGCTGTCCAGGGATTCACGCGGGCCTAGACGCCATATAGGGATTCGTTTGGGGTGGCGCTCTAGTTGTTCAGAGACGCACGCCCTCCAGGCTACTTAAACTGCGCTCAGACTTCGCGCGCTAGCTAGACCGAATTATTACTTTCCTGAGGCTCAGCCGGGAAAAGTTAGGAGCGCGTGTGCTATTTTTAAAATTGTTTGTGTGAAACTTCTAAATTGTTATTTTTAATAAATTTCGTATCTCTGTTCTGCACTGTCCTGTATTTATCTTGCACGGGGCTCGTTAATACCCGCACTGCCACCGCGAACCCTGCAGCCGAATAGGTGCTGTCCAGGGATTCACGCAGGCCTAGACACCATATTGGGATTAGTTTGGGGTGGCGCTCTAGTTGTTCGGAGACGCATCTCCCCCTTCTTTCTACCCTATAAATGGCATCTGTCAGGCGTCCGCGCAGCGGGCGGGCGCAGCAGGCGCACCGGCGGAGCGCCAAAGACAAACCCGTCTGCGCCCGTCATCACCAGGACATCGCCTCTCGCCAGTATCCCTGGTCAAGGTCTGCGGGATCACCGTTATTATGATAAGGAGGCACTCTTGACATTGAATCTATGTAGCCAGACTTGCGGGGAACTGCCGGCGCAACTAGGGGAGACAGGTTTGAAATGCGATAATTGCAATTTTGCTGCACCTAGGCCATGCCTGGTGGGACAAGTCCCGGGGTCTGGAAAACAAGTACAGCTCACTGTCCTCCAACTAATGAAAGATCACTTGTTAAACATTATTTGGAAATACAGACACTCATTGTGGAAGAATCCCCTGATGTCTTTTTTCTGTGGGAAACCTGGTTGCGGGATGACATGACTAGTTTACCCAACCTCACTCTCCCGGAAGGCTATCTGATCAAGCTTGTAAATAGAGTCTCGAGGGGTGGCGGCATAGCGGTAATCCATAAAGCACAATACCCCTGTTCCTTCACTAAGGAAGACATTTGGGGTTGTGAATGTGCCCGCTTCAGGATTGTAATTAGCCCACATTTTTCACTTTCAGGACTATACATTTATCGTACCCCGGGACCTGCTTCTAAGTTTATTGAATCTATGCTAGAGCTGGTTAGCTCCTTGGTAGTGGGATCGGCTAACTTTACGATTCTAGGGGATCTAAATCTCCATTTTGATCAGATTCACGACGTGACCATCCGGAATCTGCTGGCGGATCTAGCGGCCTTACAGCTGGACTCATTAATTCAAGTCGCTACGCATTCGGCAGGGCATATATTGGACCCACTGTTCTCCAATATCCCGGTAGTGAACACAGACGCCAAACCTATGGGGTAGACAGATCACTATCTGGTCAAAGCCAGTGTGGAGGTCGCTGAGCCATTTAAGGTGAATGGGGTGAATCGGGTGTTTAAGAGGCCATGGCATAAACTTAATTTGAAGGACTTCCATGCCTCCCTTTGGACGTTTCCCTGTGGGGACATGGCGGATCCTGATACGGCATACACTACCTTCCATGATTGGATTGTGGGGGGACTGGACGCCCTTATTCCTCCCAAATGGACTAAGGAGCATAGATCTACCTCTAACCCTTGGTATAATGATGCCTTGAGATCCATGAGAAAGGATTGTAAGAGAGCGGAGCGGGCATGGAGAAGGGACTATACAGAGGGGGACAAAGTGACCTATCTGGCTAAACTTAAGCTTTATCACAAAGCAATCTGTTCCGCGCGCGCCACATTTTATGCGGAAGAAATCAAAGTTAGTTCTAACCCCACCAAATGTATTTTTAAAATTGTCCAGGAACTACAGAGCAATAGAACTACTGTATCCAGCAAAACGTCTGCACAGCAGTGCGAAGAACTTGCCACTTTTTTTGTGGAAAAGGTGCAAAAAATGTATAAGTCATTCCCGCAACATTCCCTAGCCATACACTCTTCCGCTAATACCAAGGTGGAGGATGCCACCCTGACAACTATACCAGAGATCACTAGTGAAGAGCTAGTTAAACTTTGCAGGAGAGTGAAATCTGGATCTCCGTCGGACCCTATGAGGCCGGCACAATTCATTGAATCCCTGACATTCTTCCAGCAGCCTCTGGGCTTTATACGCAACCTGTCCTTTTCCATGGCCAGTGTTCCTATGGCCTGGAAGCAGGCTTGGGTATCTCCTATCATTAAGGAATCCACCTTGGATCCGTCAAAACCGGAAAACTTTAGACCTATTTCCCTCCTCCCATGGGTGGCCAAGATTGCCGAGGCCCATGTGAATAATGTGCTATCTCAGTTCATGCATCTTAACGGCATTCTGGATCCATCTCAAAATGGGTTCAGGCCTGGTCACAGCACCGAGTCTGCCCTATTGGCCACGACCGAACATCTCCGGACGATTCTTGACGCCGGTCAGAGTGCAGCGCTGATTCTGTTAGACCTCAGCGCTGCCTTTGTCACGGTGTCTCATGACATCTTGTTACATCGTCTGGAGGTAGCTGGGATCACTGGACTAGCTTTAGAATGGTTTCGATCATTTCTGAAAGATAGGTCTTTCCGGGTACCACCACACCTTTCTCAGCCCCATTACATCGGCCAGGGAGTCCCTCAAGGTTCTGCACTCAGCCCGTCTCTATTTAATCTTTATGTGCAGCCGCTTGCGGCAGTGACAAAAGAGTGGGACCTCATGTTGGTATCATATGCTGACGATACTCAGCTGGTTATTACCCTAGCTGAAGGGCCATCGGCATCGGCCATGAGGTTCAGAGACGGGATGGCAGCAGTAGCCCAATGGATGACTGACAACTGCCTGCAGCTTAATGCAGGCAAGACAGAGGTTCTGCTTGTAGGGAAGAACACCACCCTCTGGAATGAGCACTGTTGGCCGGCCTCGCTCGGCACTATGCCAGCGTCTAAGTCACTAGTTAAGAACTTGGGCGTCTGGATGGATTCCTCGCTTAGTTTTCAGACTCACACTAAGAGAGTGGCAGCTACTTGTGTGGGTTTGTTAAGAGGCCTAAATCCTATTCTGAAGTTCTTTGACTCTAAAGTGCATCAACTCAATGTTCAACCCACCATTCTATCACGCCTGGACTACGCCAGTGTGTTGTTCCAGGGCGCAAATAAAGCCAAGATTGCGCGTCTCCAGCGATTCCAAAACTCAGCAGCAAGGACCTTGGTAGGACTTCCTCGAAGGTGTTCGGCCAGAGCTACGATCAGAAAGCTACACTGGCTTCCGATTAATGCTCGAATCTAGTTCAAAGCTCTCTGCATGGCATTCAAGATCCTTAAATCCGGGAGCCCAGATCTCCTGTTTCCACTCCTGACTTCATATGTTTCCCAGCGTAGTCTGCGTTCACTAGGACAACATCAAGTGATTGTACCTCGGACTAAACGTTGCCGTATTGGTGGCTGCTCCTTCCGGGTTTTGGCAGCCAAGCTCTGGAACTCCTTGCCGGTCGGCATCCGCGGAATGGAGAATTTGCTTGCCTTCCGGAAAGCCATCAAAACCTTCTTGTTTCTGTCATCATAGGGATGTATGACCTGGTTGGCTAGCCTTTGCTGTTCAGTACTTTTTTGATCTAGCAGCGCCGGGACGCCTCTTTGCTGGGGCAGCTGTTGCGCTTATAAAATTATTAACATAACATAACATAACATAACAGACTCAGGGGTCTCCCAGGGTCAGTGATGCACTGTTGTTGCACCCTCAGCGGTACTCAGGCAGCCGGGTACAGAGTGTTGAGGCCCAATGTTATCCTATGGGGGATAGGGGAGACTCCGATTGGTGGCGTCTGGCAAGCAGGTCACCGAGTTGTGGGAGCAAAGCTCGTAGGGTTAAGCTCAGGGCAAGATGGGGAACAAGTTAGCACCGAAGGGGCACCCTCAGCGGCGCTAGGGCAGCCGGGTGCAGGGTGCTATTTTGAGGTCGGGTGCCCTGTTTATTTCAATGGAGATTCTCCGGGACAAAGAAACACTGCAGGCTCGGGGACGAGGATCTTCCAGGAGTGACCACCACTTAGAGGGGTAAGTTGGGATGTAGAGGGATGGTTAGGCACCGCTGGGGCTGGGTTGGACACACAAGGCCGTGGGGTGCCTTTGGACATCGGATTTTCTTAACCGCTCTGGTTGTGTTAGGGGGGGTCCTCTGGATTGAGGATGCAGGTGTCTTCTGGAAGCTTGAGGCAGGTCAGGGGTAGCCGGATCTTGGGTCAGGATCGCCGGGGAGACCTCCTTGTGGTGTTTGTTCACTCAAACACGGGCTCTCGGCGGGTGCAGAATGTGCTAGATTCATGGTTTCTGGCTGGCACTAGAAGCTGCAGTTTAAACACGTCCGGTGCTCACGGGAGAAACAGCTTGGAAAGTGAATGCAGGCAAGTACTCCGGGGTTTTTGAGGTTGCTGGCCGCTGGACACGCCAGGGTATCGCAGGAGCAGGTTTGAGGGGAGACCGGCCTGTAGGGCTGGGGCCAAGTCAGTGGGCGTCGTCCTCTTGTTAGCTCTGCATGGCTTCTCGTCCTTCTTTCCTTGTTGTTGCTGGATCTAAGGAAGGAAGGTTCAAGGTGCCCCTAAATACTAAATTTAGGGGCGTTACAGGTAGGTAAAGGGCAGAGACCAATGGGTCCAATCCCTGGGGGGTACACCCCCTATTCTGCCACTCTATAGTGGGAAGGAGCCTGTCCCTGGTGGATTGGTCCCCCCACCCTCAAGATGGCAAGGACTCAAGATCGTGCTTCATCCTTGCCTCCCCAACTTAGGGATGGAGTTGGCAGAGGTGGGCACACATCTCTCCCTCACTTGTTTTTCCCGCTGGTTCTCCCGCCCAAAGTGGGGGGTAGAACCAGTGGGGACCAGTTACTGAGTACAGCAAGTGGTCTGGAGAGGCTCACGAATGCGGCATGCCTTTGAAGCTTCTCCTTCGTGCCCATCCTGGGGAGGAGGCTTGGCACCTCGTCCCAGGATGTGTATTGTTTCAGGCCCCCGAGAGCGGCAAGCTCTCGACCCAGGGGTCCAGAAACATGTCTGGGAGTGGCAGCCTCAGCAGCCACTCAGTCCGGTCACTGGGAGTTGGTCGAGTTTCAGGGGCATCTCTAAGATGCCCTCTGTTGTGCATTTTTTCATTAAATTCCACACTGGCATCAGTGTGGGTTTAATGTGCTGGGAAGTTGGATACCAAACTTCTCAGTCTTCAGAGTAGCCATTATGGTGCTGTGGAGCACCATATACTCTTATTGGCAGCACTGCACTTACAGTGCCCAGGAATAAACCTGGGTACTGTAGGGGTACAGGGCTCATGCAGCTGTACCCTCAACACTGGCATAGGGCACCCAGCTAGAGGGGTGACTGATGTATGCCAGGGCAGTGTTTTGTGGGCATGGCACACAGGGATATGTGCCATGTCGACTCTTCACTTTGTTTTGCATCAAGACCCGCAGCCTGCCAAAGCAGTGTGTGAGTGTCAGGGCCTAGGGCCTCTAGGGGTGGCACAATAAGTGCTGCAGCCCTTAGAGGTCTTCCCTGGTCACAGTACCCTGGGTACCTGTGGTACCACTTACCAGGGGCTGACCTGTGGCCAGAGATCTCAATGGGGTTAATTTTTGGGGGAGGAACACAGGCCCTGGGAACCCGATTGGCAGGGACCCTGGGCACACTAAGGAAAAGTTCATCAGTGCAAAAAGTGGAGGGGTTACTGCAACAAAAACCCACTTTCCTACAGGTGGCCCGACTTTTCAACCAGGAATAATATCTTGTAATATTATAATTTGGAATCTGTGTTTCTCTGTACCGGTTTACAAATCTGAGGTCTAGAACATGTCACATGTCGTAGGTAGTTCTGGAAAAGAAAGTGAACAGAGTGCACACCTTTGTGAGGGACATTTTGCATTGCAGCTATTGTAACTCTGCTTGTGGATGTGTAATTGATTTGTTTTGTACCCTTTGTGGTTTGGAGGTTTAACTGGGGTTAACCCCCAGGGAGCGGAGAGGGAGTGTGTGGCAGAAACGAGTCACTTAGTAACCACAGGTAGAACGTCTTGAGTTACAGCCCTCTGGTTTTCCCCTCCTTTAAAAAAAGGGTTTTGGTGGTCTTTCTGCTGCCACTGTGTGGACACACTTGTTTTGGGGTGGGTACACCAACAATCTGTCACCTGCTCCCTCCTGTCTAGGAGAATTCCTCTTCTGAATGAAAGTCTGGAGGTTTTCAATGCCCCCATGGCTTTTTCAGTTTTGTTTTGCTTTTTCATTTTCTACAGAGCCTACTCCTGGGCCAAAGAGTTGATTTCCTGTCAATGGTATGTCAATTATGTTAGATTGCACCTTTGGTGTAAAGCCTGAGAAACTCAACCATTCATGGCTCCTCCATATTTTACCAGTTACAGGTTGCCAGCTTTGTCAATGGAGCTTCCAACATTCCAATCCTTCCTACAATAGTTTTTATTAATTATTCTTTTTATACTCCCCGCCCCCCAGAGTTGTGAGATCCTGTCCGCCCAATGTTGGTTGCTGTGCATGCCTATTTAACAGGACATTAGAGTTGACTATTCGCAACTGTGTGGCAGCTGCCCTTTCCCTTTTTCTTCCTCTAGCCTCTGTCTTTCTTTATCTGATGAAGGCCCAATGTTGGATGGTGAGACATCCATTTCTCTTGCAGTGTTAACTTTTAGTGAGTTTGATTCAATGAGTTCCTGGATATTATTTGGTTCCAGGTTGGTCTCTCTATATTTTTCAGCAATGAGGCACCACAGCTTTAGCAGTTGCTGGCTTTGCAAAAACATCCTTGCACTGCTGGACTATCCTTGAAAGCGTAGGCAGGAATTGATTCTTCTTGCAGAGTGGGTTTTGAATTACCGGAAGAAAACAGGTTTCCTCCTCCATTTCCATTTCCATCTCCATCTCCACTTTGAAAGCGTCAGCAACTTTCATAACCACCTTGTGTTACATCGAGTTGACATTTAGGGGTGATGGCTCGAGTTACATTTCTATTTCTTCCTGTGGTGAGTCAGCCTTAATATCCTTCCAAAAATATTCTTCCTTGGGCACGTGAAAATCCATCTACTCAAACTCAAAGAGTGGGAGTGTACCCTTCCACCCGAAACTCTGTGCCCTATGCTAACTCCTGTTCAGTTTCCTCATGTTGTGTGGTCAGTGTATATCATGTGCTGGTCTCCTAATACACATTTGGAGCAAAATTTTCCATGAATTTTTAGTGGTACAACTTTGCTTGAAGACTTGTGCTTTAGAGTCTTAGCCAGTAGCATGAGTGTCTTACCTTTGGACCCCAGAGAGGGCTTTCAGGCATGGGGCACTGTAGGCTTAGAGTCATGTCAACGTTATTTGACGTCCTGCGAAACATCTTCGAGGTCAATGTCAGTCTTCCCACTTACCTTCCATGGCATTGTCTTCCAAGATCTCCATCTACTCCATCGACTGTGCACTTCTCATGTTTTTTCTAGTTTATACAACTCCACGAGGTCTGTGGTAGCCCAATGTGCTTCAAGAATATTACATCTGTGCACCAGAGTTTTTGGCTTAAACAGCGAGCATGGAAAACAAATTTCACACTCTGAAGGCAAAACACACCGAATGGATGTTCATTGTTTAGGGCAAACGCTCTGTGGCAATTCTGACAATCTAAAAAGTGCGCTCATGCTCTAAATGGTATCTAGGAAACCAAGGGATCCTACACTGACCAGATATTCTCCGATTGCGCAAATACCGCCCTCTCCCCTGACAAAACCCTGAAAAGCCTCTCTCCAGTGTCTATCCCAATGCCCTCTCTATATCGCTTTGTATATTTCTTGGAGGTATTCTTGACAATTAGACGAAAATCTGACGCTCAATCAATGCGCCTGCGTATCCAATGGCGGGAAAGAATCTAAAATGGTGGGCACGCATAAGGGCATTGTAAAATTAGGGTCGACGTCATACAAGGCAGGCCTTAAGAAATCAACTCGACCACTCACTATATCGAGTCTGATTTTATCAGTGCAAGTTATTTTTAGGAACTACCAGCCTGGTCTGGCGAGAGACTCCAGCTGACAAAAAACAGGTGTTCTTTTAATTCAGAAAGTGAACGAGCAAAAAAGATGCCTTTAAATCTCATTGCATCTGCTGTGCATTCAACAACATAGGTCTGATATCAGGTAATGTGTTCTTACAAATTGCTCCTTATTTTATTTTCATCCTGGAGATCATATTTACAAAATCCTCTAACTATGCAGTCAGGGAAAGAAAAGTGAAGTTAACTGTCTAACAATCGTGCTGTGTAAAATGAAAGGCTATTTTTCAGTGTTTTTTGTAACACATTTACATAGCATGCAAATGTACTGTTTAAACACAAATATTTCATTAATAACTTGAATATGAACTGTACAAATACAATGATTTCAAAATATATTTCAGTAGTTGAGAAACCACTTTTTTATTGTGAAGTTAAATGGAAACAAAGATTTTAATACAATCAAAACAATCAGAACACTTTACTTGGTGATGTGCAAATGATAAATATTAGCTAAAACCCCATCTCAACATTATTAATTCTATGCTATATAGTTTTATCAGAAACTTTATGAAAGTTTGTGACCATTTCAATAGAAATAGGTTGTCTGTAAATGGCAGTGTACTACCACATCATGCTTTAGTTATCTATTTATTAAAAGTGAGAGTTTTTAAACATTGACTAGGAAACATTCCTGCCCTGATGACAATGCTATTAGTGAACTACGAGGAAAGTCAGCGATCATGTGTACCCAATACGTGAGCTAGTTTTTGTATTGTACATGGAGCAAAAGTTTAGTCTATTAAATAAACAAAAAAACAAAAGCGTTTTGTGCAGCAGACATGCTAAACTCATATTTGAAGGATCTCTTATATTAAATAATGAAGAAAAGATTGACTGAAATAAAATATTTGCCTACAATACCAATTTGAGACCAGTTTATGGTTCAAGCGCATTACAGTTAGGTTGAGTAGATTATTCAAAGTCACTGGTAAAATTTTTATGACCCCCACTTGCTAACCAGAGAAAATGTTTACTAGAAAAGACACAACCATTAGATAGCGACATTGTGCAAAGCATGTGGACCTAAAAGAGATTTCATGCTACAAAAGTTCTAGATTCTATCACAAATCATAGATTTCATGGTGCTAAACCTCTAGATTCTATCATAAATCATTATTGAACTAATAAGATCCTGGACATCTGAATCAAACACATTCATTATTTGTTATCATTTATTAGTCAGTCAGTCAAAAAAGCTTTATTATCGGTTAAAAACCATAAAAGCACAACATACAAGATACAGATAAAAACATTTAGAATAATATACTACATTCATAAAAGCTTATATACATAAAATGGATAAAAAAAGACTGTAGGGATACAGACATAATAGAAACCCATTCAGATTAAAAAGAGGGCAATCAATGAGTAGACCCAGGGCGATTCAATTTGTGGGCAACCTTCTGGGTTACAATAAGCCAGTGTGGGAGCAACTGATTAACAGTTATTTAGATAGATTCTTGCTCTTCTTGTACACCACATTGACAGCGATCGCAAACACAATCACGGGGGTGGTATCATATTTTAACAATCTAAAAACCTCCCTGTAATCCCGGAGTCCCCTGGATTTACAAAGTTGGATGATCCATTTATCCCTTGCCTTAGAGTAGGAAGGGCAGAAGAGCAGAACGTGCAGATCTCTGTCTCTTCACAACCTTCACACCCAGACCACTTATTTGTCACTGCCCTCAATGTTCCATGACTAAAATGGACATATAGTTTCTTGGCCAGTAAGGGCTGGATGTCATTCAGAAATTTCTCGAAGTGAGGGGCAACCTTGATATCCAAAAAGGTATTGGTCAACTTGCCCAAAGAGGAATTCATTAGTGTGAGTTCTGTTCGATATTGCTTAAGTACAGAGCTCAACGACCTCTTGGTAAACAAGACACAGGTCTCCTCGGGAGAAGACCAAATGTCTCCCCTGCCAAGTGCGTAGCACAACTGTTTAATGTATCTAAGCCAGGGGATTTTTACCAAGCCTCGTCTGGACTGAAGGTCCCTAAGGTCCTCCTTATAGCTCGAGAGCTCAGGGGTGGCCCAGAGGCGCCTCCAGTACAACAGTGGGCGATTTGAGATGATCTCATGTAGAGGGACCAAACCTAGATCTAACATTAGTGGAATCAGCGGAGTACTCTTAGGAAGTCTCAAAAGGCACCTAATGAAACTGTTTTCAGTAGAAGATAGAGAAGCGGCGCCTCCATGGCCCCATAAATCTGCGTCATATAGCGCTCCCCCTCTCGCCTGGGCTTTGTAGATTTCTACCGGCGGTCCCAAGGGTCTGAGGGAGCTCTCATTATAAACCTTTAGAATCCTGCCAGAGGATTGGACCAGTTTCAGGTTTGCTTTAGCCATATGGGACCCCCAGTTCATGCCATCGTTTAGAGCAGTGTTTTTCAATCTGTGGGGCGCGCCCCCCAGGGGGGCGCACCACCATCCATGGGGGGGGCGCGCACTCCCCTCTAAAACCTAATCTTCGTTGTCTTCTTTTTCCTCTGTCCCACGTTGCAATTTCAAAAGGAAAGCTGGCGCAGCATCTAATCAGCAGCACCTACGAACAAAACTCACCAGTGACATTGGGCTGATGTTCCCCGTAACGCTGTAATGGAGGGTTGGAGGGCGGGGAAATCGATGGGGCACGACATGCCCATGCTTCTGCAATTTCTCAGGGTTTAATTCCTACAGCTGAAACGCTTCAGCTGCAGTGGGAGGCAAGGAGTTTCCTCTGCTAAAACTGAAAGCAAACAAACAGACACACTTTCGGTTTTAGCAGAGGAGACTCCTTGCCTCCCACTCAGCTGTATGAATTTAACCCCTTCCTGGGAGGATTAGCTTTTCCCAGAAAGAAGAAAAAGTTTCTTTTAAAATTCTACAGGCAGTAAAGTATGTATAAACTTAGCTTCCTAAACTGTATTGCACTGGCAATTATATCGTGTTTTTTTTCTGCTTACTGTGAGGGCTGAAGTACTTTTGGGGGTTATGAGATATTCCTAGTCTTGTCTTCAGAGGTACCTAGGTCTGCACATAGAAGCCACATCACATCATTTCAAACCTGTTAGTAAATAGTTGGGGAAGGCAAGCTGGAAAATACATAGGGGCAGATTTACAAGCACCTTGCACAAATTTTGCGTCACTTTTAACATGGGAAAAGTGATGCAAAAGTGACGCAAGGGGCTTGTAAATAAGCCCCGTAGTTTCTTTTAGAATTATACAGGCAGGCGGAACACTTACACGGCTAGAAGGGCTTCATGCCAAAATAAAAAATGCCAGCCATGTGTTGTATAAACACCCTGCACATTGCTTGTCTTGGCACTAAATACGGGTTATAAATAAAGAAGTATGTAGTCATTTGTAATGTGACGTTTCTGTCTTTGTTCCCTCTCAGTCATGGATCTTTCAGGCAGCCTACAACACAATTTAAACGGCTTTCTCTTTATATTTGCTGTTCGAAGCATGCACAGATAAGTGGTGAAAATACATTAGGTGACTGCTTATTTTTGTACGGCCTGGGACATCAAAATAAGGAGCTGGCAACCCTAATCAGAAAACTGGAAGTTTGTTGCAGGATCAGCACGTTATTTATTTCCTCAACCCTCGATCCCTGGTTATGCCATAATAGCAATAGTTTAACTTATATGGGAAATCCCACACCGCCGTCAATAACATGCTGACATACTTCAAGTGTCTGGGAATGCACCCTACATTCACACAACGCAATCTCCATTCTCGCCCTTCACTTTCACGCTCACCCTGCACTTACAGCGATCACAATGCCCTCACACTGTTCCCCATGCACTCACACCATTCACCCGCTCACCCTGCACTCACAGTGATCACTCTGCACTCACAATGTCATTTAACCAGACCCACTCACAAACCTACAGTTAACTAAACTCTTATTGTGTTGAACATTATTAGCCGGATATGGCCCGGGATATGTGGGTGGTGGTCGATTATGTAGTGTACCAGATTCCAGAAATTTCTGCCAGTTGGTTGGGGGGGCCCGGCTTTAAAAAAAAAAAATCAACTGGGGGGGGCTCAAGCTACAAAAGTTTGAAGACCTCTGGTTTAGAGTTACCCCCAAGTACTCAAAAGGGGAGACACGTTCCAAAGCCACGCCATCCAAATGAGGGAGAGGACAATTGGAGGACTTGGGGTTATAAACCATAAACTTGGTTTTAGAGAGGTTAATCTCGAGGTTCCTTAATCTACAAAAGGAGCAGAACGCCTCCAATGTTCGCTGGATACACGTCGACGATTTTGATAAGAGATGGGTATCGTCAGCGAACATCAGGGCTGGTATCTTGCGGCCTGCCAGGGCGGGAGAATCTAAGTCCCTTGCACCCAATAGATGTTCAATCAGCCCGTTGAGGAAGAGGGAGAAAAGCGTGGGAGCCAACACGCACCCCTGCCTTACTCCCCTATCCACTGCAAATGGGGCCGAAAGCTCCCCGTTCCTCCCGTACCTCACCCTTGCGTAGGTACCTTGGTGCATACTTTGAAATAGGTGGCACAAATACACCGGGACACCCATCTCTAGTAGTATTGACCACAGCTTATCCCTCTGAACAAGGTCAAATGCGGATCGGAGATCCACAAAGATCAAATACTAACTGCCCGCCCCCAGAGATACAGTCTTCCAGTAAACCAAGTGAAGTCTAAACAGTTGTTCAATAGTAGAGACCTTCGCTCGAAAGCCCGCTTGGAGGGAGGTTAAGATGTGATGTTCATCCATCCAGCTCTGCAACCTCGATAGTAAGAGGCGGGCAAATAATTTCTGGAGGACATCAATGAGGCTAATTGGGCGGTAGTTAGCCGGGTCCAATGGGGAAGCCTTTTTATGGATGGGGATAATTTCTGCACCCAGCCGGGATTGAGGGATCTCCATGCCCTGCAATATAGCGTTAAAATACACCCAAATGTAGGGGACCCATACCTTCTGTTCACTCAGGTATAAGTCTCCTGGGATCCTGTCCAGGCCCGGTGCTTTCCTAGAAGACAAGCTTTTAAGGGCCACCTGGATTTCAAGTATTGGAACATGGTGGGCAATCAGGGCCCATTGCATCGGGGAGAACTGAGTCAAATGTATTCTTTAGAGGAATTAGCTCTACTAGGAGTGCGGAATCATTAAGGGAATAGAGGGGCTTAAAATGGGCTAGCCAGACCTCTTCGCTTAAGTTAGGGTACAATAGCCGACGACCCCTCTGCTGTTCCTGATCTCACAAGATTCCAAAAAGCCCTGTAGTAACATCCGTCCAGGGCTACTTTTAGACTTTCCCACCTTGAAGCCTCCCATTCAGACCTAGCCTACGTGATCATTCTTTTATAGATTTGCCTTGCCAATCTAATACTCGACACAGACCCAGATTTTACCTCCTTTATAAGGTTTTTTTAGCCGCCCTACAATTTTTATTATACCAGTGGGCGTGATTTTTTACCCGTGGCCGCACATTATCAGTGGTATAAAAATAATCTGCTAGAGCAGAAAAAGCTTATTATGTATGTGCTGTAACTCCTGGGCGTAAGGTAAGTCACATTTAGAGCCCACAAGATCGCGAACCTCTGCTAAAAAGCAGGCAACCAAGTTATATAACTCAGCTAGTTTGTCTGAGGCTAGCACGACCGTTGCCCACCTAATACGTCTGCCACCCGCCACTGTGACTAAGGAATATGCTACTTACCAGTATGCATCTGTTCTTGGCATAGAGGGCTGCAGAGTGGTACATTTATAAATAGATCGCCATCTGGTGTTGGGCTCGGATGATTGCACTTGTTTTTCTCTTGGAGAAGTCTTTTGTCGTCACGAGACCGATGACTCCTCCTCTGGGTGCTAGTGCGCATGGGCATCGGCTCCATCCTTAGATTGTTTTGCCATAGTAGGGTTAGATGGAGTAGTATAATAGAATACAGAAAGAGATGCCCATGTAATTGTATCTAAATAAGATAGTGTTGGAACAGACACAGGTTTCCGGGGAGGCAGGGAGGGCATGTACCACTCTGCAGCCCTCTATGCCAAGAACAGATGCATACTGGTAAGTAGCATATTCCGTTCGAGACATATGGGCTGCAGATGGTACATTTATGAATAGATTATAAAGCAGTTACCTCCCTAGCGGTGGTCACCAGTGTCTGTTGCAACAGTTTGAAATAAAGTTTTTAATACAGCTTGGCCCACTCTGGCTTGTTGTGTTGCCTGCACATCAGCACATCAACACAGTAGTGTTTTGTGAAGGTATGTGGTGTAGACCAAGTTGCTGCTCTGCATATGTCATCTAGGGGAATGTTTCCTAAGAATGCCATAGATGCCCCTAGTTTACGTGTAGAATGAGCTCTAGGAGGAACAGTTAATGTTCTCTTTGCTTTTATGTAACATATTTGTATACATTTTACAATCCACCTGGCAATGCCTGCTTTAGAGATAGGATTGCCTTGTGTGTTGGGGAAAACGCTACAAATAGTTGTTTGGTTTTCCTGAATGTTTGAGTTCTTTCTATGTAATACAATATTGCCCTTTTGACATTTAATGTATGTAGGGCCCTCTCTGCTACCGTCTGTGGTTTTGGGAAAAAGACTGGTAGTTCCACTGGCTGATTGATGTGGAATGCTGAAATTACTTTAGGCAAGAATTTTGGGTTTGTTCTAAGAACCACTTTATTCTGGTGTAACTGTAGGGATGGTTCTTGTATTGTGAATGCCTGTAATTCACTCACTCTCCTGAGGGAGGTAATGGCTATAACGAAGGCCACCTTCCATGTAAGGAATTGTATTTCACACCTATGCATAGGATCGAAAGGTGGTCCCATTAGTCTGGTGAGTACTATGTTGAGATTCCAGACCGGGGAAGGTGGTAATCTTGGTGGAATGACTCTTTTGAGGCCTTCCATGAAGGCTTTAATTGCTGGCACTCTAAATAGGGATAGATGTTGCCTGTTTTGCAGGTATGCTGCTATAGCTGCAAGATGTACTCTAATGGAGGTGTAAGCAAGGTTACATTGCTGTACGTGTAGTAAGTAGCAAATAATATTTGTTGCTGATGCGTCCAGAGGGTTGATGTTGTTACTGTTACAGCATACAGCAAACCTTTTCCACGTTGCCGCATAGCATGCTCTGGTGGTGGGACGTCTCGCTTGCTTAATGATCTCCATACAGTTTGGAGGTAAATCTAAGTATCCAAATTCTAGGACCTCAGGAGCCAGATCGCTAGGTTCAGTTGTTTGGGATCTGGGTGCATTATTTCTCCATGGTTCTGTGTAAGGTGCATGGGTAAAATTCTTAATTTTTGATGTGGCACCTGTGAATTGCAGGAGCATGGGGAACCACGGCTGTCGTGCCCAAGTGGGTGCTACTAGTATCATGGTCATTGAATGTTGTTGCAGTTTTCGAACCACTAATGGAATTAGTGGGAGAGGGGAAAAAGCGTATGCAAATTTGTTGGACCAATTTATCCATAATGCATTGCCCTGCGACAGGTGGTGTGGGTACCTGGATGCGAAGCTTTGGCATTTTGCGTTCTGATGAGTGGCAAAGAGATCTATCTCTGGTTGTCCCCATCTTTGGAAGAATGGCTGCAGTATTTGTTCGTGCAGTTCCCATTCGTGTATTTGTTCTGACTGTCTGCTTAAGATGTCTATCTGATTTTGAACTCCTGGTATGTGTTCGGCTAACAGATAGATGTTTTGAGGATGGCCCATCTCCAAATTTCCCGCGCTAGTCATGAGTTGGAGAGAGTGCGTCCCCCCCTGTTTTTGAATATAGTACATTGCTGTCATGTTGTCTGTTCCGATCAGGACTGCTTTGCTGAGAATGTGCATTTGAAAGGCTTTTAATGCTAGAAACACTGCTAGTAGTTCTAGATGATTGATGTGCAGTCTTTTCTCCTGTACACTCCATCTTCCCTGTACTATATATTTCTCCATATGCGCTCCACACCCGGTGAGCGATGCATCCGCTGTTAGTATCACTTGTGGAATTGGTTCTAGGAACGACCGCCCCTTGCAAATGTTTGTTGTGTTCCACCACTTCAGAGAGCGGTGTGTGCGGTCGTCTACCAACACCAGATCTGTAATCTGACCTTGAGCCTGATTCCACTGTGTTGCTAAACATTCTTGCAGCGGACGCATTTGTAGTCTGGCATATGGTATTAGCAGTATGCAAGATGACATCATCCCTAATAGTTGCATGAACACTTGTGCTGTTAGTGAGTGTTGTGGTTGAAATGTTTGAATCAATGAGATCATTGTTTGAATCCTGACTGGATTGGGGTATACTTTGGCTTTGTTTGTGTTTATAGTAGCCCCTAGATATTGTTGAACCTTGTTTGGTTGCAGGTGGGATTTTGTGTAGTTCACCGTAAACCCTAGCTGGTGCAGCAACTGAATTGTCTTTTGTGTGCTTTGAAGACATTCTTCTTGTGACTTGGCCTTTATTAGCCAGTCGTCCAAGTAAGGGAAGACATGTATTTGTTGTCTTCTTAGGTGAGCTGCAACCACTGCTAGGCATTTTGTGAACACCCTTGGTGCTGTTGTTACCCCAAACGGAAGGACTTTGAATTGATAATGTTGTCCTTCTACCACAAACCTGAGGTAATTCCTGTGGGCTTTGTGAATTGGGATATGAAAGTAAGCGTCTTTTAGATCCAGTGTAGAAAGAAAGTCCCCTTTCTTCAGTAAAGGAAGTACTTGTTGGAGCGTGACCATGTGAAAATGTTCCGAATTTATGTATGCATTGAGAGGTCTGAGGTCTAGTATTGGCCTTAAGAGACCCGTCTTTTTTGGGAATTAGGAAGTATAGAGAGTATACCCCTGTTCCCTGTTGATGTTGTGGAACCTTCTCTATGGCATGCTTTTGTAGTAGTGATAGTACTTCCTGTTTTAACAGTGTTAGATGATCTTTACTCATTGGACGCTGTTTGGGGGGGATGTTTGGTGGGGTAGCTGTGAGTTCTAGGCAATAACCATGTTGGATAATTTGTCTCACCCACCTGTCTGATGTGATGTTTTCCCAGACAGATAGGAACTGTGATAGGCGTCCCCCGACCGGTGTTATATGGTCTGGGGGGAGCTGTATGAAGTCACTGTTTTGGGGTAGGAGAGTTGCGGTTGTTGTTATTTCCGCGGCCTCTACCTTTGTTGTTGTTACCTCTGTAACTACTTCTAGAATTACCTTTGGGCGATGTTGGTGTAAAAGAGGTTGATTGCTGTCTTGTGCCTGTATTCTTTGATCCGCCTCTATAGGTGGACCTACGAAAGGAACCCCTTTGAGTTGGCTGTTGCAATGCTCCCATTGACTTAGCCATTTCTGTATCTTTCTTCATCTTTTCTAGCGCCTCATCTGTGCCGGAGCCGAAAAGTGTTTTCCCATCAAAAGGCTGGTTCAATAAGGATGTTTGTACCTCTTGTTTGAACCCTGAGACTCTGAGCCATGCATGTCTTCTTAACATGATACTGGTGTTTATGGATCTTGCTGCAGTGTCTGCTGCGTCTAAGGCGCACTTAATGGAAGTGTTAGTTATTATCTTCCCTTCTTGTATGAGTTGATCTGCCTTTTTTTGATGTTCTTTAGGGAGATGTGTAATGAGTTTTTCTAACTCATCATAATGAGCTCTATCATAACGTGCAAGTAGCGCTTGTGTATTAGCTATGCGCCAGCTGTTTGCCGCTTGGGATGCTACTCTTTTGCCAGAGGCATCTATTAACTTGGACTCCTTGTCAGGAGGAGGAGCTTCTCCTGTAGTTAATGAGTTTGCTCTTTCACGAGCGTTTGTGACTACTAGCGATTCTAGAGGTATTTGTCCCTTGATAAATATTGGGTCCTTTGGGGCTGCCTTATATTTTTTATCAATTCTTGGGTTTAGTACTCTAGCCCTCACAGGGTCTTTGAATATTTCTGATGTGTGATTGAGGAGACCCTTAAGCATTGGTAGTGTTCCTGATGTTCTTTGTGCAGCAGGTAGTGTTTCTAAAAGGAAATCCTCCATTTGAGGTTCTGCATGTAAATCTACCTTGCGGTATTTTGCTGCCCTATTAATTATCTGTGCAAAACCTGTATTATCAGGTGGTGAAGGTTTTGAGGGATATAGTTCAGGGTCGTTATCATTATCTGACACTACATTATAATCTTCCCATGGGTCTGCGTCTTCTGGGACAGTGTCGTCATCATCCCTAGGAAGTTCCCCTTCCCCTGTGTCACTTTCTACATCTGTTTGAGGTGTAGATGGGCGTGATGTAAAAGGAATAGCTGGCAGAGTGTGAGGAAGAGGAGAAAATGATGTGTCTCTAGGTTGTGGAGAAAGGGGAGGAGTTGTATTCTTCCCCATTGTTCTCTTCTTAGGAGGAGGAGCTTTGTCGTCCAACTGTTCATTCTTCCTCTTTTTAGGTAGTTTTGTCACCACCTTGCCAGTTTGCTGATCAATAAACAAAGTCTTTTGTTTTGGATCTGTTTGATGCTCCTGTGTCGGTACCGAAGTTTTTGGTTCCGAAAGGTGCTTTTGCTTCTGACTCTCAATTTGTGTTTTCGGCACCGAAAGTTTGTTCGAATCCGATATTTTCGGTGTCGAGGGAGTCTTCGACGTCGAAGCCTGTTTCGGTTTCGACATGGAATGCTTCGACTTCGAGTGTTTTGGTAAAGGGACGTCGTCACTCACGGTTTGATGAACGTCGATTTCTTCGACGTCAGACTCGTCCACTTCCGACTCGTCCTCCTCTTCTTCTTCCTCTTCGGGGTGCTGGGCCTCGAACAGCTCCGTGATTGCCTCTGACTGCATTCTCGACGCCTCGTGTCTTCGGGCTTGACGGTTTCTAATCGTCGACTTGGAGGAGAATGCCGCGCAGGCTTCACAGTCCCTGGATTCGTGTTCAGGTGATAAGCAGAGGTTGCACACCTCGTGTAGGTCCTTGTGTGGGAACTTAGCACCACACGTTGGACATTTTTTGAATGGAGTCCTTTCCATGGACTCCGGGCTGGACTACGTCGAGATAGGCCTCCCGGTCTCGTCGACTTAGAAGTTGGAAAATTTGTTGTTGACGTCGAAGCGCGTCGAAATGGAAATGTACTCGCACTCGATAAAAATACCGTCGAATTGGAAAGGGAATACGCGCCGAAATATAACTGTTTTCTCGAAGTCGATCCGGAGCGCTTCGATCCTCATCCGAACCCGATGGCGGAAAAAAACAATCTAAGGATGGAGCCGATGCCCATGCGCACTAGCACCCAGAGGAGGAGTCATCGGTCTCGTGACGACAAAAAACTTCTCCAAGAGAAAAACAAGTGCAATCATCCGAGCCCAACACCAGATGGCGATCTATTCATAAATGTACCATCTGCAGCCCATATGCCTCGATTGTTGGAGTTCGTATGAGTCACCGATGACCCCGAAACATTATATTGTCCCAGTGTACAGTTTAATTCTAGAGACAAGAGGTTATGGTCGCTATCTACTCTTGGGGTAACGGTGAATGCTCTCGTTTGGGCCCAGTATTCCACATTGACCAAGATGTAATCAATGGTTGTGCGTTTCCCTGGTCTGTTGTAGGTACTTAAACCAGGAACGTCGGGAAGCAGTCTACCATTGCAGGCCCTGAGGGAGTGGGTTACTACTAACTTATTAATCTGGAGCACCAAAGGCGATATACGATTAATCGGGTACATAGAGCACTCCAAGATGTGCCAAATGGAATCCTCATCTGAAGTTACAGAGGGGATCCCAGCAAGCGGTTCGTAGTGGCAATTAAAATCACCCCCAATAATTTTGGGGGTTGGAGGCGGAAATAGGAGAAGAAGTTCCTCAAGGGCCTCTAACACAGATACAGCCAGTTGATAAGGTGTCGGGAGTAAATATATATTGATCACTACCAACGACGAACTATCCAAAAATAGAGCGATGCAAAAAATGTCTGGAGAGTGGGAGTCTATTACCTTAACTGAACACCCCAAATGTGAGGCCACCCAAGTACACAACCCCTGGGTCCCTGCACAGCTGGGGAGTGAAATGTTGCATAGCCCACCCTAGCAGGGGCAGACAATGACCAGGTCTCTAGAAACAAACACAAGTCATGCCTGTCCATCAGTTCTCCCCAGTCTGGGTTATCCAGCTTCGAACCTATCCCTGCTACATTCCAGGACCCAATTAGAGATCTACGAACCTCAACTCTATCGGTGGTGAATGTAGTAGGATGGGACTCATTAGGGGAAGGGGGGCCTGTGAGAGTATAAGTATCCAACTCCCTTCAACACATCTCTGGCTACTGATGGGGTTTGGAGGAGAAGTTTCCATGCCCGCCGCCTTGTTCCTAATAGCCAACACCGGTAGCCCCATCTCATTGCACTCACCCATCTCCAAATTGCTCCAGGCTATATTTGGGACCATCTCAACGGGCGCCAGTAAAGGGGATAGTCAGTCTACATTGCTCAAAACACTGTAGCTGTTAGCTACAGGTAAATTATATTCTAGCTCCTGTCCGTCCTGGTAAAAATAGGTTATCATTTATATGTGATGTTTTGTCCTTATTTTCTGTCCTATGTGAAGTCTTATGTATTGCGGTTTGTCATATATGGAAACTGTAATATTATAAATAATTAGGTAAGAATTGTTAGAAAGTTGCGATGAGGTACACACTGAATACATTCTGTGTTAGCATTAATTCACTTGAATTTACGGCTAGTGGGAGCTCTCTTTTTTCTCATTTTTAAAGCAGTAGGCAGACATCAATTTGCGTGGGTGTAGGCGGAGTGAGGGGAAGCACAAAGTGAGAGCTACAAACATGGAGTGCGGGGTAAGAGAGCAATTGACGGGACTCGCGAAAAATACAGAGGGAAGAGAGCTGGGAAACATGCACTTATGGAGTGCTCAAGCAAAAAGAAACCAGCACTGGCAACGTCAATAGGTCTCACATTTGCGAGAGCTACTGACTTTGTCAATTCCTTTAGCCATGTCGTTCAGCAGCATCCAATTTGATCGTTTCATTGCAGTGGGAAGGTGACCGACTTCACACACTTAGTGTGATGGCCGTAATGTTGATTTTCGTTAAGTGCAGTGAAAAGTTCATCTGTAAATAGTCAGACCTATTTCCGGTCTAAAATCCTCAACTCGGAGGCAAATTTCCTTGACAATAATGAGGTCTGGGAAGAGCTCATCTCTTGTGCTAGTTTGCTGTAGTTTTCGATCTTCATTTGCTAGGACAGAGGTGAAATAAGGTAGAGCTCTGTTAATGGAATTATCCCTATGTAAATTCAGATCTTCAAAAAAAAAAAATTAAGCTAGAGTTAGACTAGATTAAGATGTGAATATGTTCAATGTATTGTTTAACAACATTTTATTTTTGCCCTGGAGTGGTACATTACACTGATTATATCGGCATTAGAAAGAATCAATTTACGTTCTTCCACCAGGCGTTGGAAGGAGGAGTAAGATGAGTCAGTATATGTTTACATTGTAAGAATTCTTGAGTAACAGTGTGAACACCGTTTTATTCTCAGTGAAGCTAAGAGTTAGGAAGGAGGTGGAGGTTCCAATTTATTATTTATTTATTTATTTTTATAGAGGGCGGACAAGACCCTTACGGGTATCAGAGCGCTTTACAGTACATGGGAATAGTGTTAACATAAGTCCAAAAAGAGTACATAATGCCAAAGGGCAATCATAGAGCAGGGCAGTAGGAAGAGACCTGAAGAGTGAAGGTAATACAGTCCATGTAAGTAAGTGAAAATAAGAATAACATCATCAAGAACGACAAATAGGAGCAACAAGGAGATAATAACGAACTGAGGACAAATGGTAGCAGCAGCAAGGATACTTAGGAAGGCTAGTTTGATACCATGTACGTATGAACATGGTATCAAATAGCCCCCCTATCTTAGGAAGGCTAGTTTGATAACATGTACGTACGTACTTGCGGAAAAACAAAGGTCTGTGTTTAAGAGAATTTTGCCATAAGAATGCCTTTTACTTCCCGTTTGAAAGCTGCAGTGGAGGGGTTCAGTTTAGTTTCCTGGGGGAGGGCATTCCAAATCCTGGGCGCCATTCCAGAGAAGGAGCGTTTGTAAGTTTTTTTCTTGTTGAATCTTTGTGGCTTCAGAAGGAGCTTTTTCGAGCTTCTCGTGGATCTTATTCCGCCGGATATTGTGAGTTTCTGTGTGAGATAGCTGGGTGCCTTGTGGTGTATGGCCTTATGCGTCATGCTTGATATTTTCAGGTGAATTCTGGCTTCAAATGGCAGCCAGTTTAGGGATTTAAGGTCATTGGAGATGTGGGTCCTTCTTTTTGAACCAGTGATGAGTCTCGCTGCTGCATTGGTAGAAGCTCTTAGGGGGGCCGTAGTAGCTGTAGGCAGTCCGCAAAGCGAGACACTTCCGTAGTCTAACCGAGGTAGAACTAGGGCTTGCACCGCCATCTTGAAGTCATTGGCCGGTAGGAAGGGTTTAAGTTTCCTGAGGGTGTTAATCTGAAAGTTTGCTCCCTTGGTTGCGTTACAAATGTGTTTCTGCATGTTGAGGTTGCAGTCTAGTGTTAAGCCCAGTGATTTCGCTGAGTCAACAATGGTTGGTTGGACGTTGAATGCATTAAGGTGTTTGATCCACTCCTGCATTATGGGGACTTTGGCAGGTGGGGCTATTAGGAGGAATTATGTTTTTGAGGCATTCAATTTGAGGTGATTCTCTGCCAGCCATGTTTGAGTGGTCTTAAGGGTCATGTTAAGCAGGTTGATGTCTTCAAGAGTGTTGATCTTAAGGTAGAGGTGGGTATCATTAGCGTACATGTGGAATTGCATGTTGGTCATTTGTAGCAGATCTGTGAGTGGTTCCATCAATAAGCTAAAAAGTGTTGGTGATAGCGCGGATCCTTGTGGAACTCCTAGCGTAACTGGTACTGGTTTAGAGAGGGTGTTGTTGACCTTGAATTTTTGGGTCCGGTTATGCAGAAAAGAGCTAAACCAATTAAGCACTGATCCAGATAGGCCCATTCTACATTTCAAAAGATATATCAAGTTCTTGTGTTTGACAGTATCGAAGGCTGATGAGAGGTCTAGGAGGATAAGAAGGCATGATCCGTTTTGATCCAGTATTTGGAGAGCATCATCAATGATGTGCGTCATGGCTGATTCAGTGCTGTGATCTGCTCGGAAGACGGATTGGTGTTTGTTGAGAAGGTTGAAGCGATCAATGTGTTTTGTTAATTGGTGATGAACACATTTTCCAGGAGTTTGGCCAGTGTGGGAATGTTGGTGATAGGTTGGTAGTTGTTTAGGTCAGTAGGGTCAGCTGTGGGTTTCTTAAGGATGGGAGAAACCTGCCCCACCTTAAGGGAGCCAGGAATGCAACCTTGTAGGAGTGAACTGTTGATGATTTTGGTCCAGAGAGGGAGAAGCAATGGGGTAAGTTCTTTAACCGCATTTGCGGGAAGAGGGTCAGTGAGGTGATTGGAAGGCTTCAGGGTATTGAGAAACTTGCCTATAGCGTCTTCAGAATAGGTGTTAAAGGAGGACCACACTGCATCGTTTTTCAAAACATACTTTGAAGGTGTAGGTGGTGTTGCAATAATGGATAGAGGGGAGGTATTGGTGAGTGGACAAGTGTGAGATATTAGGTCATTGAGGAGGTCTTTCTTGATGTTCTCAGTCTTCAGATTGAAGAAGGTAGAGAATTCTTCACATGTGGGTTGAGATAGGTCTTGTGGACGCTGAGGAGCGTCCTTAGATTGGGTTTTGATTAATTCAAAGAGTTTCTTTGGTCGATTTATTGCTTGGGCCAGTTGGTGACTGAATAAGTCTGCTTTAGTGCACCTGATCTTACGGTAGCAGGCATTTCTCTTTTCTTTTAGAATCATGAGGTGCTTGGCGGATGGGACCTATCTCCAGTTGCGTTCAGCAGTTCTGAGAGAACTTTAAGTGGACCATTGAACCAAGGTTTAGAGTCTTTTGTGAAGACTCTCTTTAATTGAAGGGGAGCAAATTTGTTGATAATGGTAGTCATGGAGTTGAGATAATGGTTGGTGAGATCATTTACGTTGGAGGCATCAATAGGGGGCAAAAGTAGGTTGTGTTTGGAGATGGGTAACATGTTTGGGTTGAGTTTTTTCCAGTCTCTTTTCCAGACTTTGGTTTTTGTCGATTGAGGCAAGTTGCGGTTAACTTTTTCATTGGTAAAAAAGGTGATGTGGTGGTCTGACCAGTCACAGGGGAGGATCGATTCAAGGTGTGTGGAATCATCCTTGGAGATTATTAGGTCCAGAGTTGCGCCTTTATTGTGTGTGTGGCTGTTGCAAATTTGGTGAAGGTCTAAGGCGTTGAAGTTTTTGAGACTGTTGACTAGAGTATCGTTTAGGTCGTTCCAGTGGAGGTTGAAATCACCCAAGAAAATGTGGGTGTTTTGTCGTCCAGAGTAGGTAGTAATCATGTCCATGAGATGTTCTGTGAGGATGAGGTTGTCACCAGGAGGGTGATAGATAGTGTGTAACGTACACACAGGTTTGCCATTACTGTTGATGTCCAGGCATATGTATTCACAAAAGGGGAGTGTAGGAGATATGGCTCTGTTTACGGTGATGTTACTCCGGTGGATGCAAGCAATTTCTCCTCCTGTCTTGCCACTCCTATCAAGCCTGATGATGTCATAGTTAGGTGGAACTAGGATGTCAATGAGAGGCAAGGAGGGTTCTGTAAGCCATGTTAACTAGGATGTCAATGAGAGGCAAGGAGGGTTCTGTAAGCCATGTTTCAGTGAGGATTAGCAGATCCAGGTCAGTAGAGAGGAGGTCTGCTAAGGAGGTTGCGTGCTTAGAGGCCGTTCTGCAGTTCAGGAGTGTGCATTTAAGCTGAGGAGTAGCGAGGGTGGTTTGATCCTGCGTGATTGGAACTATACTAATGTTGTGGGTAGGGGGCCTATTAGGGTCAGAGAGGATAGAGGGGATGGGGATGTGTCTGGAGGAGGTTGGACTTGCGATGGAGGGTTCGTAGGAGAGAAGAAAACAAGTTACTTACCTGTAACTACAGTTATCCAGTATTGGTATCTTTCATAGATTCACATGCCTGAATCATTCCCCGTCGTCGAGGCGGGAGTCCCACGGTAAAAATATATACAATAGCAGTGCCTAAAAATTTCTTGTAGTAGGCTGGAAAAGACTAAAAGGCCTAACTAGGCCCAAAACTTAGCAGCCTATCTACCTCATTATGTAAAAAGACCTGAAAAAATAGCCTCAGCCAATCAGCTGTCCTCACCCTCTAGAACCTTCCCAGCCCAGGCAGTTCTCCTCAGATTTTCCCAGCACAAGTGAGAAGTAAGTATCCATAAAAAAGAACTGCCCTGCCGGGGAGGAGGGTGGGTGCATGTGAATCTATGAAAGATACCAATACTGGATAACTGTAGTTACAGGTAAGTAACTTGTTTTCTTATCCAGTATTGGGGTATCTTTCATAGATTCACATGCCTGAATCAGAGTAGCAAGCAGTGACATGTCTGTCGTTAGAGAAAGGTGGGAGACAAAATAAAACGAAACCATCCCACACAACCTGGAAGGTTATAGAGCACAAACATGTTAACATAACATATGCATTAAAAAACCTTTATATAGTACATTATAGAGGACAGCATTTGAAAATATTAGAACATTATAATGAAATACATATGCTTAAAACATTCAAAGCATGATGAAAAAAAGACTATAAAAAATCTAACCTTAGTGAAGGAGATGCCGCAGCACCGCTTCTCCAACCGCTGTGTAATCATGAGTTGCCGACTGCAGACAGTAGTGCTTCGTAAAAGTGTGCACACTTTTCCACGTAGAAACTCGGCAAATGTTCTCCAGCGTCACTCCAGCAAAAAGGGCAGTCGACGCTGACATCGTTCTGGTGGAATGTGCTTTAACCTTTCTTGTTAAAGGTTTGTTAGCTTTTTCGTGACAGAAAAGAATTGTAGATGACAACCATCTAGCTATAGTCGCCTTTGTTACAGCTTGACCCACAGTGGCTTGACCATAAGCAACAAAAAGCTGACTAGATTTGCGTATGTCCTTTGTTTTTTGAAGATAAAACTTAAGGCATCGTTTCACATCCAGGGAATACAATACCTTTTCTGCCGGAGTTTTAGGATCCGGGAAAAAAGTTCTGAGCTTGACAGGCTGATTGATGTGGAATTGGGTCGGTACCTTCGGGATGAACTTTGGATTAGTTCTAAGCGTCACAAAGTCCCTAGAGAATTGTAAGAAAGGATGTGTAATCGTGAAGGCTTGTATCTCACTGACTCTGCGGGCTGAAGTAAGAGCTAGTAAAATAGCCACTTTCCAAGTTAAGAACTTCAGCTCCGCCCTGTGAATGGGTTCAAAAGTCCTCTTTAACAGTTGGGATAGAACAACATTGAGGTCCCACTCCGGAGGGGGGGGGGGCGAACTGGCGGAAAAGCTCGGAATAACCCTTTAAGGAATTGTTTGACCAATGATGATGAATATAATGATGGTTTGTTGGAACTCTTCCTGAATCTGGATATTGCCGCCAGATGCACCTTAATGGATGAGAAAACCAGACCTGCTTTAGCTAAAGACAGTAAATAAGGAAGGATGTCCTCGGGTAGAGACTGGAGTGGATGAACATTATTTTCTCCACACCAGGAACAAAATCGCTTCCACTTAAAACGATATGTCCTGATGGTACTTTGCGCACGGGCTTGTGATAGAATCGCCCTGCAAGCTGGGGAGATGTTAAGATCCTTGAACTCTAAGAAGTCAGGAGCAAGGCGTGCACGTGCAGCGATTAAGGGTCCGGGTGTCGGATATGGCCTCCCTCTCTCGTTAACATCGACACTGTCGGCTTGAGACGAAGTAGAGGCTGCTGAGAGAGCTGAAGGAGTTCTTGAAACCAATACTGTCTTGGCCAATGGGGAGCAATGAGGATGAGAGTGCAATGTTACCTCTTCATCTTTTGCAGTATCTCCGGAATGAGTGGGATCGGAGGATAAGCGTATGCAAATATTCCAGACCATCTCATTAAAAGGGCATTTCCCCATGATCCCTGTTGAGGAAACCTGCTGGCGTAAAACAGGCTTTTGCGGTTCTGCTGCATAGCAAAAAGATCCAGAGATGGTGTTCCCCATGTTTGAAAGATTCTCTTCACTTGCTGTTGCTCGAGTTCCATTCGTGACAGCTTGTGAAAGTCCTGCTGAGGTTGTCGGCTAGAGAGTTCTGGACACCTTGCACATGCTCTGCTCTGAGGGATATGCCGTGGTGTAGGACCCACTCCCACATCTCCTGAGCTTCCAGCGAGAGGGAGAGAGATTTTGTTCCCCCCTGCTTGTTTATATAATACATGCTGGTGGTGTTGTCTGTGCGCACCAGGACTGACTAATACGCAATCCGTGGAAGGAAGGCTTGTATGGACAGAAAAATGGCTCTCAGCTCCAGGCTGTCGATATGTTTCTGCTGATACTGATGAGACCACCGCCCTTGAATCTGAAGGTCCTGGAGGTGACCTCCCCAACCTTCCATGGAAGCATCCGTTGTCAGGGTGAACTCTGGTATGTCGTGGAGAAATGTGAGGCCTGGTGACAAATTGTGTTTCTTTGACCACCAAAGAAGGGCTTGCTTCATCTTGGATGTAACGTTTATGCGGTCGTCGAACGACCCGTTCGCTTGCTTCCACTGCCGATGTAATTCTTCCTGCAGTGGCCTCATTCTGAGTCTTGCCATGGGGATGAGACTGATTGCAGATGAGCACATCCCTAGAAGGGAAGCAAATGTTCGGACCGAAAGAGACCGCCTTGCAAATATCTGTTTTGCCAGGTTTAACAGTTTGGTTTGCCGCTCTAGAGTCAAGAACGCCTTGCACTGGTGTGTGTCCAACACCGCTCCCAGAAAGGTTAATTCCTGCCGGGGTTCGAGTTGAGATTTGTTTGCATTGAGGGTCAGTCCCGGATTGGAGAACAGAGAAAGGGAACTCTTGACCGCTTCTTTTGTGGAGTCCTTTGATGGTCCTTTTAGGAGCCAGTCGTCGAGGTACAGGAAAACTTGCATTCCCTGAGGCCTCAGCATGACCGCTACCGGGGCTAAACACTTGGTAAATATCCTCGGTGCTGATTTCAGGCCGAATGGGAGCACCTTGAATTGAAAATGGACGCCAGCCACTGCAAAACTCAGTTATTTGCGGTGTTTTGGATGGATAGGGATGTGGAAGTAGGCGTCTTCCAGGTCCAGAGAAGCCATAAAGTCCCCTTTGTTGAAACAATTCAGAATATCTGTTAGTGTTACCATGCGAAAACTCAGTTTCTTCAGATATTTGTTGAGCTTGCGCAGATCCAAAATTGGCCGCCACTCTCCTGAATTTTTCTCTACGAGGAAGAAGTGAGAATAAAATCCTTTCCCTTTCTGGGTAGAGGGAACTCGCTCTATCGCATTCTTGTGTAGCATCTTTAAGGCCTCTTTGAACAATAAGTGAAGACGAGGGGGAGGGGGAGGGGGACCCCTGGGCGGCACGGTTGGTGGTTTTTGCAAAAACTCCAGAGTGTGTCCATTCCTGACAAGATCCAGGACCCACTGATCCGAAGTTATGCTCCGCCACTGTTGATAAAAAGCGGAAATCTTGGCGCCCACGAGCAGGGGAGGATGAATGACAGACGTCCGGCAAAGCTCATTGGCGCCTGTTGGAATCACGCCCTTGATTGTTCGAGCGCCGTTTACCTCCCTGGCGAGAGAAACCACCAGAAGCAGGCTCTCTGTAGGATGATTGATAGTACAGCTGCTTGTACTGAGACTGGTACTGTCGATTTTGCTGGTTGGAATAATTCCCTCTGGAGGAGTAACCACGGCCTCGCGCTCCTCTAAAGGATCCCCTCCTGTACTGTAGGGTACCTAATTATTTGGCAGTGTCGGTATCCGTTTTGATAGCCAGTAAAGCATCATCAATGTGTTTGCCAAAGAGCGAGTCCCCATCGTACGCCATGTCCAAAATCTTCGTTTGGACCTCAGGTCTGAAGGAGGTAGCCTTGAGCCAACCTTGACGTCGGAGGACTGCTGCTCCCGCCAATATGTCGAAAATTGGTGTTAGATACATCAAGGGCACAATCAATGATCTCCGATGCCGCCCTTTCTCCCTCAAGCATGATTCTGCGCGCCTCCTGTTGGCGATCCTCCAGGATCAGATCGAGGAATTCTGACAGATCTGAACACATTTGTCTGTCATAACGGGCCAAAATTGCTAACGAATTAGCTGCCTTAATGGAGGCTGCTCCATTTGCAGAGAACTTTTTCCCTATTGCATCCAGTCTCCTGCCTTCCTTGTCAGGTGGCGTTGAAATCGGAGCTGAAGGGTTCTTGGACCTTTGTTGCGCCGCTTGAGAAATGACCAAGTCCGGCCGAGGGTGTCCTATTAAACAAGATGGAGAATCAAGTGGCGCGCGATACTTCTTCTCAATTCTTGGAAGGACTGCCGGAATGGAAGTGGGTGTCTTCATGATGTTGAGGCCCTCCTTCCATATGTAGTCAATTATTGGGAAAGCCCTGGTCATTCTCCGATATCCCTCCTTAAAGTCATGCAAAAAGCAGTCAGACTGCTCCACTGTGACAGGCAATTCAAACCTGGTAGCCGCACGTTGCATAATGTTGTGAAATCCACCAATATCCTCAGGCGGAGAATCTGACGGGTGCGGTGAAGGCATGGGAATGACATAATCATCCCACGGATCCGTAGGTGTAACATCTGGCAACTCGCCCTCTTCCCTGCCATCAGCCTCTTCAGAAGAAGAGGTATCCGTGTCACCTTGGGGAATAGGATTTGTATCCTGCCTTGGCGACAAAGCGGCTTGCGGCGAAGGAGGCCTTGGCATCTCAACCGGCACAGGCGGCACAAAAGGTGTAACTGGAGTTGGAGGAAATCTCTGGTGATAGTCTGCCAACATTGCTTGTAAATCCTGTATCACAGTAGGTGGCAGATGACTTGAGTCCTCCGAACGTGGAGGTCTTGTATTATGTGAATGATGTGGCGTTGAGAAGTCCATGTGGCCGTAATGCTCTTGCTCATCGTCGTCCTCCTCTTCTTGATACGTAATGTTCAATTGAAAAAGGTGACGGGCAACCCCAAAAGGGCCTTCATCTTCTTCTTCGTCATCAAAATCATTCTCCACATAGGTCTCCAAAATGTGAGATGGTAAAAGTGGAGAAATGTGAGAGTAGTTCTGGCTCTGATAAGTTTTCATTCGGAAACGGGTATACTGTACTCTCGTTGGAGGTGTATGAAGCAATAGTGGAGCTGATGCTAGAGCTTTTGCAGAAGACGATGACGACGAGCTTGTTATTGAATGCGGTGTCGTCACCGGAATTGCCGTCGATGGAACTGTCGATGGTGTTACCGTCGAGGGAGCTGTTGTCGACCGTACTGCCGATACTGATGTCGTCATCGACGAGGTTGTCGACGGAGTCTTCGTTGACGAAACCTTCGTCAATGGGGCCGTCGATGGTGTCTTCGTCGACGAGTCCCTCGTCGACGAGGCCGTCGATGGTGTCTTCGTCGACGAAACCTTTGTCGACGGGGCCGTCGATGGTGTCTTCGTCGACGAGTCCCGCGTCGACGGGGCCGTCGATGGTGTCTTCGTCGACGAGTCCCGCGTCGACGGGGCCGTCGATGGTGTCTTCGTCGACGAGTCCCGCGTCGACGGGGCCGTCGATGGTGTCTTCGTCGACGAGTCCCGCGTCGACGGGGCCGTCGATGGTGTCTTCGTCGACGAGTCCCGCGTCGACGGGGCCGTCGATGGTGTCTTCGTCGACGAGCCCTTCATGGGCGAGGCCGTCGATGAGGTCTTCGTCGACGGAACAGTCGTCGACGGGCTAGTCGTCTTCGTCGGCGGGGCCTTCGTCGACGTGGCTGAAGGGTTCTTCGTCGACGGAGCCGTCGTCGATGGGATAGTCGACGAGGATGTCAACGGCAAGAGGCTTTTCGTCGACGAAGTCTTTATAGACGACAACATTTTTGCAGACACCAAAGGAGAGGTAATAGCCGAAGTGGTGACCGTAGCAGAAGAGGTTGAAGAGGAAGAAGTGAAAGTCGTAGTATGAGGAGACACCAGAGAAATAGTTTTAGTCTGGGCTGTACTCACAGTGGACGGTCTTGATGGAGACGAGGTGCTCCTTGAGGGTTCTGAGGCTCTCTGAGAGGGTTTAGATTTTTTCTCTCTCTCTCTCAGGAGAAGAGCTCTCCCTGGATCTGGCACTCTTGCTGGAGGTAGAGGCCTTGTCCTCATCATCTGTAGAAGATGATTTTAACCATAAAAGTACCCTTGCCTCTCTATCCCTGATAGTTTTAGTAGGGAAGGTACGGCAAATTCTACAATCCTTCACAACATGTGAGGTTTGTAGACAATAGATGCAGTCGGAGTGCTGGTCGTCGACATGGACCCTCTTCTTATTACAGGTTCCACAAGCCTTGAAAGGAGCCTTCTTTTCAGACATTTTGAAGAAAAAGAGACAAAACTGAGTAGGCACTCAGGGAGACTCCCTTACACACGAAGTGCGGTGAAAATCTGAGGAGAACTGCCTGGGCTGGGAAGGTTCTAGAGGGTGAGGACAGCTGATTGGCAGAGGCTATTTTTTCAGGTCTTTTTACATAATGAGGTAGATAGGCTGCTACGTTTTGGGCCTAGTTAGGCCTCTTAGTCTTTTCCAGCCTACTACAAGAAATTTTTAGGCACTGCTATTGTATATATTTTTACCGTGGGACTCCCGCCTCGAGGATGGGGAATGATTCAGGCATGTGAATCTATGAAAGATACCCCAGTACTGGATAATAAGAGAGCGAAGATCGATCTCCGAAAGAGGGTTGGTGGAGCGCATTGGGTGGGAGGAAAGATTGCAGTAAGGTATTGATTTCCAACAGGGAACATTCCGTATGGGGGTGATAGGTAAGTGAGCTGGGGGCTTGCTGGGTAAACATGTACTGTAGAACCTGTAGAGCCGTGGCTGTCTCGCAAGCATTGATTTGAAAACAAGGAGATCCTCTTTGATTGAGTGAAGACATGATCTCATCTAGTCTAGTATCGGAATTGGTAATGATTGGGATGGGAGGCGGTAACATAGGGGTGTGCGTCTGAGGTGTGTGATGGATGGATATAGGAGCCAGGGCAGGGGTGAGCGGGTTAGTAAGCCTGTTCGAGTGTGTGTGTGGGCTAGTTGTTACTGTGGGGGGTTGAGAAGATGGAAGATGGTGGACAGGGGTGGTGTGGAGTGTGGTTGGGGGCGGCGTGTTTTCCAAGGGTGGGCAAGTTATTTGACTGATTGTTTGTGAATTTTCATTTCACCAAGTTTCAGACAGTATCATGGTGTCTTATCTCTATGCTATGTTTCAGCTGCTGATCTGAAGACGTGCAAAAGAAATCTTAATGAGCCAACATGGTTTTCATGATATTTGAATTATGCAATTTCCTATCTCAGTGAGTTTATTAATGATTCACCAAAGATTGCAGGCTCCCTGCGTTATTATTCACAAGTTATACTTATTGATTTTTCAACCCTCCAGGTACTTCAGACACTTCTAAATTGATTTCTGGAGTTTTGTGATCTTAGAGGCAAGTAACTACTCTAAAATTAATCATATGATTAGAAACCCATACAAATCGTACCATGGTTCTATTTCTTTGGGTGGTACTGAACTTGGATTTTGAATACCTTAGGTCAAATTAAAAGTAAATGTTTCTTCAGCAGACTATCTCATTGATTTTAAGGATGTTTAAATCATCTCAATCTAGACCCATCACTCGAGCTATTCAAATCTATATTATTAAGGTTGTGGGACATGTCCTGTATGGAGCAAACTTTTTGGGTGACACACAAGCTTAATATAGTTCCAAATGCATTTCTGCAATCACTGGTGAATTTACCACAGCGCACACACTTCTACTATTTTTTTGGGGGATCCATCTCATCCAAGGCTAACATTAGAACGTGGCTTTTCTGGAGAAGAGTATGTTGAACAGAGGAATTATCTCCGCCAAGGAACACCTGGACCTCAGACACCAAAACAGCTGTGTCTCCTGCCACTTCTCCTGCAACACAACCTACAAAAGGTCCGGCTTCACTCCTGCTCACAAGACGAATAACACCCTGCAACCTCTCCACTGTATCCTGCTCAACGC
This sequence comes from Lissotriton helveticus, assembly GCF_964261635.1. NCBI lineage: Eukaryota > Metazoa > Chordata > Amphibia > Caudata > Salamandridae > Lissotriton > Lissotriton helveticus. Next base: position 358,916,126 of record NC_136061.1, read on the forward strand.
CTGATCACTAGGCAAACACGCCACGGAAATCTGGGGCACCTTCACGTCCCTCTCCACAGACATTGCCTTCATGACCGAAACGTGGCTCAACCCCTTCTTGAACCCCAACATCACCACTGTCTCTGCCAAAGGCTACAGGATTATACGCAGAGACTGCGCCTTCAATCGAGGCGGAGGCATTGCCATCATCTTCAAGGAAATTATCAGAAGAAGACAGAAGCAGATGAAAGTGATTACATGCACTAAAGAGTGAATAGTAGATATAGTTCTACCATAGTGCTAAAACAGTGTATATATGCAGGCATATAAACGTGGCAGTAATCAGGCGTACCCCTACTATGCAAACCATACTCTGCGGGTACCTAGAGGGTGTGTATGTGTGAAGCAAAGAATTCCCCACTCCCCCCCCCCCCCCAAGGGAAGATCCAACCCCATTACCTGGCGGGAGAGAATGTAGGACTCCGTCCTGGTCACAAACTGGACACCCCTCACAGAGATGTCAGACCACTACGTGATGAAGTCTCAGCATGCAGGGGCCCTCCCTCTGTGTCAGCTTAAGTGCCTCCTCTGCTAATGTTTTGGGATGCTCTTTATTTAGAATAGAAAGCGTCCTTGTGATGTATGTATAGTGATGTTATGGTTAAGTAGATAGCACTTTTGCCCTGTGGATGAAGATAGATTGACATATGTACATAGTGAATAACAGGGTCTTGTACATGGTGTTCGAGGCATCATAATAATGTTAAGCGAAGCTGGATGTGTAAACAAAGTTGTTTCAGAGAAACTAATCCAACAATGTCGTGCACACAAATATATGCAAAAGGTCACAGAAATGTTACTGTGAAAAAGAGGACAATGTAAGAAATTAGCAGCTTTGCTACATAGACCAAACCCGGACACAGAACACCCACTCCTCATACTAAGGGTCAATATATTAAAGCCATGTAAAAGCCAACAGGCCATAATGAAATAAAACTAAAAAGATTTTAAACTACTCTTAAAATCATCTAAAAGCAAGCTTCCCTTTAAGTAATTCATAAAACCCTTTAAAAGTCATTTATAGTATTTGAAATCCCAAGCACAAGGAAAGCCATGGTGCCTAGATAAAGAAAGGAAAACAGTTTACAACTTTTTTGCTGAAAAACAGGCCAAATAATTCCCACCAAACGGAAAAGCCAATTATTTATGTGCTCTGAGGAGTAGTCGCAACATCGTTGTTGCAGCCAACCGAAGAAGACGTTCCCAGGGGCGCACCTCGTAGCAGGTTTATAGAGCAAAGGTGTTTCCATCCAGTTCCTGCAGTAGCTGCTGAGGGAGGGACTGCATCCTGTAAGCGTATTATAGAGCCGGTATCCAGTTCACTAGGTGCCAAAGCATCCTAGGGCGGCACGAAGAGTGAGAGTAGATAGTGGCAGAATCTGCTAAGACCCGTTGTTTGGCGGTACAGCTATTCATTTCTTTTAACCTCTTATTACTTTGGCTCCGTATCTACAATTATTAAAATTGTCTTAGCATTTATCCTCACTGTTTTTAAAACTTTTACTTTACTTAGCCCATTGTATTTTAAAACGTGTGTGTGAAAGTGATCCTACTTGCACTCGCGGGTACCTGTGCTCGGCTGACAGCCTTCCCGCACCGGTCCGACGTGGCAGTTCGTGCCGTTGAGCGGAGGGCGCGGAAGGTAGAGTCAAGTACTTCCTCTTTGAGAAGTGGTAGCGGTTTAGTCTGGGGGAAGAGAAGCTACTTAGTGCGCATGCCTGAGCGGACGCACAGCGGGCACGCCGCTGGTGCGCCAAAGGCAAGCCCGTCTGCGCCCGTCCGAGGCCGGACGGGACCCGGGCCAGAACCCATGCCCGAACCGGACTAGCCCGCAGTTATACCGTCAAACAGTTACACGCACTATGCTCCCCATTATGGAAATGTGCAAGCATAGCATATTGGCAGGGAACATGCGTCATAACTGTAGCCACTGCCCTTTTACGACAGAGACAAACTTGAAACGGAGAGAGACCGGTCAGAAGTTAAGACTCTCTTTGACTAACTGTAGATCCCGGAGGATCAAGACTATTTGGTAGATGGTCAGCCAGATGTGTTATTTCTTACGGAAACCTGGCTAAATGAGGATTCTGCTCCAGAAATTCTCGAAGCCCTTCCTAATAATTATGGAATAATTAGAGTGGATCGGCCTACTAATAGGGGAGGAGGGATTGCTATTATTCACAGGCTATCTATTCAGTGTACCCTAGAGCTCACAAACATTGAGGATAGCGAAGCTGGCTTCTTCTCTATTATGGCATCCACAAATTACATTATAAAGGGGTTTCTGATTTGCAGGCCCCCTGGGCCCTCCACGCGGTTTGCATCTAGCATTATTGAGCAATTGATTCAACCCGCATTGTGTTATGAGAAACTGGTGTTGGGGGATTTGAATCTTCATTTTGATGAATGGTCAAACACTGGTGTGCAAGAGATCTGACAGGAACTGGCTGTTCTCCAATTGACACTTAAATCGGTGCTCCCTACCCACCAACGTGGCCACCTATTAGATCCGATTTTTGCCAATTGGAGCGCCTTAGAAATTGAGCCCCAGGTCCCTGTCCCGTGGTCTGATCATTTTGTGGTTCCCTTCAGGGCCTTGCTGACTCAGTCTCATTTACCGAATAAGTCAGGCACCAAGAAAAAGCATAGGAAGTGGGTTAAGTTTTCACTAGCTAACTTCAATCTGGCCCTACTACAGGGCTGACCACCTGGCGGTACAGATATGGACTCTGCCTGCGACGCACTTGACAAACGTATCATGGAGGCATTAGATAGTAATACTCCATGGTCCTCGAGAGAGCCTGGTAGACAATTAAAATCTGCACCTATGGTTTAGTAGTGCGCTTAGAATAGCTAAATCAGCCTCTAAGCGCCGTGAAAGAGCATGGAGGAGAAATCTCTCAGATCTTAGGAAAAGTGAATACAAATCCAGTCTTAAAAATTATCACTCTCTCATTAGGAAAGCTCGTGTCACCTACTATAATGAGAGGATCGGGATAGCTGAGAACTCTTCGAAGGAACTTTTCACTATCTTTAAAGAGATCTCGTCACTAGCAAGAACCACAGCTCCAACCATCAGCTCAGTGGATTCCTGCAATTTGGTGGCAGACTTCTTTGCGGAGAAGGTGGGAAAGATTTATTCAACCTTCCCTGACGCAGCACGTAACGTGCGCTTGGATAGTGATGGGATATCCAACACAGCAGAGGCGGTATGAATTTGTAGTCCCCTCATGTGACACTCTCAATAATGTAGCCTTAAGCATCAAGTCAGGCTCACCTAGAGACCCTGCGACCCCTAAGGTGCTAAGAGGGAGACTAAAGGTACTAGAGCCTTATATCAGACACCTCCTCAAGCTCTTTTACCTCAGGAACTCTCCCTAAAAGATGGAAAGAGGCAATCGTCCTCCTATTAAAAAAGAAACCGAATGTTAGCATGAGCCAACTGGAGAATCTACGCCCAAACTCACTGCTGCAATACTTTGCCAAAATAGCAGAGAAGGTGGTTAACATCCAATTGACACACACACCAGTAAACATAGCTTATTTCACTCCACTCAATCGGGCTTTCGTGCATCTTATTCTACTGAATCAGCACTGCTCCTTTCTACAAAAATCATCCGCAAATATGTAGATGAGGGACAGGTGGTTGCCTTAGTCCTATTACACCTCAGTGCCGCGTTCGACACTGTTGCCCATCAAACATTACTCCAGCGCCTTAGGAAAGGAGGTTTGGCTGGTCGAGCCATGGAATGGCTGGGGTCCTTCTTACACAATCGTAGTTTCCAGGTGTCTCAGGAACACTACCACTGCAAAAGTATAAAGCTGAATCAAGGGGTCCCACAGGGCTCTACACTCAGCCCCACCCTTTTTAATCTCTATATCACCCTCCCCCCCCTCGCCTCCACCACCCCCCCCCGGCAGAGATTATTGAAAAATTTGGCATCAGTGTTGTCCCATATGCTGATGACAAACAGCTGGTGATGTCCCTAACACAAGCTCACGAGAAGGCACCCATCAATTTCTTGACGTGCCTACAAGATCTAGCGTCCTGGGTGGCTAACAACTGCCTAAAACTTAATGGTAACAAAACTGAAGTGCTAATCATAGGCAAAGCACCCTTGATCTGGTCTTCAGCATGGTGGCCTCAGACATTGGGACCAACCCCTTCCCCTAGTGATCAGGTAAAGAACCTAGGGATATGGTTGGATACCAAACTTTCCTTCGAGAACCACACCAGGCGGTTGACGGGAACATGTTTTGGGGTTCTGTGAACTCCAAAAGTCTCTAGATGTACTTCCTGTTACAGCGATGAAAACTATGGTTCACGCTTTGGTGACGTCACGCTTGGACTATGGGAACGCCCACTACTTGGGAGCTAGTACCAAATGTGTACAGAGACTCCAATGTATCCAGAATGCAGCGGCTCGTCTCGTCCTAATGCTACCCAGGAGAGCTCCTTCCAACAAGGCCCTAGCTTCCCTTCACTGGCTTCCGGTAAGGGAACACATTTTTTTTAAAGCTCTGTGTGTCAGCCACCGCATCCTACAGAGAAGAGGGCTCACCTATCTGCATGACCTACTTACCCCATACTCTGCGACCAGTCGATTGAGATCAAGTGGGACGGGGCAGGGTAGCATTCAACCGTCAGAAGAGCAAGGATGGGTGGTCGCACCTTCCGCTTTTTAGCAGCCAAACATTGGAATAAACTCCCCCGGGGCTCCGGCTGGAGTCTTCGGAGACAGTCTTTCGGAAAAAGCTAAAGACCTGGCTCTTTCCCTCTTTAAGCCCCCCCCCCCCCGTCTAATTTCTCTCTTTTTCACTCTACTGCCCTGAACTTGGTTTTTCTTTTTGCCGCAGCGCGGGGACACACTAGTTAGTGTAGCCATGCGCTTTATAAACTTGTTTATTATTATTATTTATCAACAATGGAATACGCTGGAGGTAGCTTACTCATGGGCATTCAAGGGGTCCATCAGTATTTCAATGTCTACTTGATGCATTAAAAATGTCTTTTATGGTTTTTAATGGAAATCTAACTATATTAATAAATATGCCTAAATATTCACCTAGTGTACTGTTATAACCTATCTTAACCCTCCACTGGCTTGCCAAAACACCTGCAAACAACTGGAATGCTGAAATCCCACTTTTCAATGGCCTGCGCAGTGTTGTGAACACAAAGCCCTTACATACAACACTCAATGCAGAGGTCTGTGAAGAAAAAATCTCCTGGCCACTTGCATTAAAGTATACAGGCCTAGGTAGGAGTTAGCAGAGATAATTATCCACTCCATCCTGAGCAGTACATTTGAAAATCAGAATAGCGTAAGGATGGGTGGACCAGATAAATCTTTCAGGGGGTAGCCAGCAGTTTCTCTCCATATTCCAACATAGCTGATTAACATAAAAGCTGCAACTTGCAAAAACAAACAAAAGTGTCCTTTACAATAGAATGTGCCAACACCAGTGCTCATTCTTTTGCAAGTAAGGTACCAACTATCTCCCGTAGCCACATTTAAAGAAGCTAAGATGACAGGGAGTTAAGGCCGAAGAGCTCTAATCAACTTAGAAGCAAGACTTCTGAGCAACTGACAGACATTCGAAAACAATCAAAAAGGGGAAGAAACACCAGGCAACCTCAGATCTGCATAAACATTCTAAAGGATGTAAAGATAGACAAGAGAAAGTACAAAGAGAACCTACAACACAACCATGCTCTAGTCTGACATGGAAAACTAGCTATTCAGGTTAAATGCTATTAGAGAACCAGAGCAATACTTTTGCTGTACCACAGCAGTTTTGGATCAACTGGATTGTTGAGAATTCTTCTCCAATCCTACCAATTAGACTATATATTCCAAGGAGCACTTCTAAACACAGTATTTCACACCTGCTTAAGGGGAGACGTTTCTGCTGCAGGTCTAGTGGCATTAAAGGAGGACACCTAGGGGGGGCGTGGCTAGGCGAGCTGCAAAATGGCCACTTCTTAAGCGTGCTCCGCCGGCTGGGGCCAAAATCCTACATTTATCCTGAAAAAAACCATCGAGTTGAAGGCACAACAATACAGCCGAGTGCTATGCGAAAGTTTATGTACCTGACGAGCTGATTTTCCCCTGCAAATTTGAGGTGGAGGGCGAGTTACACGGCATAAAAAGCAGACCGAGGCGTGAGACTGCTGACTCCCGACTGCTGTGTGGGCAAGCCCGGCTGCACTCGTGACCTGAAGCCGGGGCTGCTGAGGCCCCCTGCCGGAGATCCTACATCAGCTCCATCGCAGTGGGGACGCCGTATTTACCGCGGTGGGACCGGACCTAAACTTGAGGTCTGCCACGACATTGCCGAGGGGCGCGACATCATCAGTGTGCCTGGGAAGCTGCTCTTGCCCGGCGGTTGTGTGGCTGCAAGAGGGTTGCACGACCAGCAGGTCCGGCTGAACTGAGCGGCTGCTGTCTCCTAGTTGACGAGCGGGCGCGCTCTGCTACACCCGGGGCCCGTGACCGGAACTGCTGGAGTCCTCCACCGGCACAATTGAAGCGAGCAGGCTGCATCCGCTGCGGCGAGGGCTGGATTCGAATTGGCGGTGGGTGGATCGGCCTGACCCATATACCGGGGGTAGGTGAGGTGGGGCCCCGGGTGCTGCTGAGCTGAGCAGGGCTCGATATAGGGCGCCATCTTCTGACTGCACACCCGCATCGGAGGGCCTCGTTGTGGACAGGCGCCCTGGCAGATTCCAGATGCGACCGTGAATGGCGGGGACATGAGCTATTGAGGTGTGATGCAACCACGGAAGACGAGAAGAGGTCTCCTTAGCTCATGTGATGCTGTGATACACAATAGGACTGTGAACGGGAGCTTGGCGACAAAGTTTTCAGAAACCATACACTGCTGAGTTGCTGGTCCTGTAGGGTAGTGTGCCGCCTGGTGGTATATAGCCTATCTTCAGTTCATTTGCTCAGTGTCAGCTGTGCAGCAGACGTCCCCTTCAGCTGCTGGACAGGAGCTGGCGAGCCATTCTGTGCGCTGGGGCTGCGAGACTGTCACAAATACCATTAATGGACGCTGCCTGTATGTCCAAAAACGCCAGCGACCGGAAGGCCTAGATACACAGAGGTTCCGAGTTACGTCCTGTGCATCATGGAGTGGAGGAGCGCTTTGCTGCGGCTGAGCTGAATTTCTGCCTGACTGCTGGGATTATATCGACAGGCGCCTAAACTGCGCAAATAGGTAGGCTCTCAGCAGGTCAACTGTGAAGTAGCCGAACTCCCTCACATTACCCTCTATTAGACACGCCTGGACATACGGAGCATCCAAGTCGACAAGAGTGGGCTGCGGTGACGATGGGCAAATCCGACGCTAAGCAACCCAAGATCACGTTTGAGAACAAACGAAATGCTAAACAGTCGGACCAGGCTTAGGTCACGCAGGGCCCAACAGGCCAAGATGACCCATCCCGCAGCCCAGAGGAAGACATTCGCTCATTGATGATGGATGTGAGATCCAGCCTGCGCAATATTGACGCAAAGCTTGACGCTATCACCACCCAACTGGACTCAGTTAAAGCCCAGGTCTCGACTCATGAGACACGTCTGGATAGCTTAGAAAATAGATGCACGGAGTGTCACGAATTCAGAGCAGAAACAAAAGAGCAGCTCTTGAATATGGACAAGCTACTAATGGTCATCAGAGCAAAGAATGATGATTTGGAAGCGCGTTCTCGGCGGAACAACCTAAGGGTCACTGGAATTCCGGAGATGACTGCGATACCAAAGATGGAGATCTTCATGTCGGACTTGCTTCATGAACTCTTTGACCCTCACTTATCCCCGGTGTTCACTGTTGAGCGGGCACACAGACACTAGGCCCAAAGCCGCCGGTGGGGGGACGCCGAGACCCATTCTGGCTAAGCTTTTAAATTATCAGGATAGAGATCTCATATTACGGTTAGCGAGGGAGAGAGGACAACTCACGCATAAAGGTAATACCATCTCCTTTTACCCCGACTTTACCCCTGCAGTCCAGGCGGCAAGGAGGGAATTCCTGCCGGCGAAACGTCTACTGCGACAGGTCGAAATTCCCTACTCCCTCATGTACCCAGCCAAGCTGAAAGTCTCACATTAGGGCTCACCTCACTTTTTTACGGATGCCAAATCAGCCCTTAAATTTGCTAAGCAGGTCTGTGGGCCTAAATCTAAACGGAACGCAGATGCTACTGCGGGGGGGCAGGGGGGAGAAAACTTGAGTGACAATGACTGATGTGATTTGGCCTCATTGTTAGATTACAGTCCGTTCTCTGCTACTACAATTGTAGTGATATTTTGCTTTCTATATACTAGACTTGTGGCAGCAGGGCCAATTGTGATGTCTCCTAAGTTTGATTTTCACTTACTCTTGTTCGCAACGTGTAGGCCCTCACTCTGATTACTAGGAGAGAACCGAGCTTCTGATATATTATGTTGGGCCTTCGCAGATGGCTGTCTATACCCCCAGCCACCCTGTTTTCACGGGGGTGTATGCCGGTATTTCACGCCCCCACGGGAAGTTTCCCACTGTTTGATTCATGCTGCCTCGCAGAAGTTCTTGGGAGGTTTTGGGGGTCAAGTCACAACCTAATTGGGGGGTTGGTGAGGGTGGGGGGGAACAGTTAGGGGTTTGGTAACATGTCGGTACCTATGGAATTTGTTAAATGACAACCTACATGACTGTCCCAATGGGGAGATGTGTGACATGGAATGAATGCAGATTGAACGGTCTAGCTGGGTCTGACTAAAATCCGGACGTGGAACATTCGAGGTTTAAATGACGGCAGGAAGGCGAGGTTAATGCATACATATTTACAGAGACACAACGTAGATGTATGTTTCCTACAAGAAACGCACATAAACACCCAACCATCACCGAAACTCAAACATAGTAGATGGGGTACTATATACTCTGCTGTATATTCGAACTATGCTCGAGGGGTGGCGATACTGATACGTAGAGGATTGGAGAGAGCGAAATATATGTATAGACCCGGATGGGCGATTTGCTGTGGTGTGCGGTGTGCTCAGTGGTAAAATGGTTGTACTGGCAGCTGTGTATGGACCAAACGTAGATGACCTGGAATTTTTTTAGAGCTGTCTGGGCCAAGATAAATATGATGGGATGTGCAACCGTTATTTAGGGAGGGGATTTTAACGTTGCTCTGAATGACTCCCAGGATCGCAGGGGTACAGCTCGTCCACTGCATCCACACGCTAACCGAGCTTTACATGATATTATGCTGGAAGGGGATCTGACAGATATTTGGAGAGTAAGGCACCAACAGGCGCGCGAAGGCACATGCCTATCAAGTCACCATGCGGCCTAGTCGAGACTGGATTTCTGGCTGATCTCCCCATATGTGGCCTCCTGGACGATGAGTGTAGGAGGCCTGGCCCGTTGGCTCTCGGACCATGTCCCATGTCTGTTAGAATTGAAAATCCCTGATACCCCTACCCATGCCTTTAACTGGCGCCTGCCACCCCACGCGCTGCTTGATGAAGCTTTCAAAGAAGAAATAAGGAAGGACATCACAAACTATTTTGATATTAACTCAGGCTCAGTGTCCACTGAATCAGTGTTGTGGGATGCCTTTAAGGTGGTTATCAGGGGACAATGCATTGCGAGACAGGCGGGTGTCCTTAGGGCCATTAGAAATACTATAAGTACCATAGAGGGGGATATAAAAAAACTAGAAACCCTATTCTGCAAAGATCCCAAGCCTGAAATAGCAGCAGAACTGAAAGCGAAATTGCTGGACTTTGCTGAAGAAGCGCAGCGAGAGCTGAAATTCCTAGGTAAGCAAACTGAAGCTAGACGTTATGGGGAAGGAGATAGGCCAAGTCGTACACTAGCAAGGCTCATTAACACTGTCAAACCTAATGCATTCATACACACAATAGTTAGCCCTGCAGGAGACACGATTGTGGGTCAAAGCGAAATTCTACAGGAATTCAAACACTTTTATTCCACACTATACACATCTAAATTCAAGGCGACCCCAGAACACCTCGAAGACTTTTTAGAATCCATAGCGCTGGCTTGGTTCAACGATGCACACCGTGAATACATGGCTCTCCCGGTGACGGTAGCAGATATCGCAAAAGTCATTAAAGGATTACCGTTAAATAAGGCGCCGGGTCCAGCTGGGCTAACCACAACGTTTTACAAAGCATATGTGGAGGAATTAGCTCCGAAACTACATGCTGTTTTTGCGGAATCAATAGAACTAGGAATCCTGCCAGCGTCCATGTGGGAGGCGTTGATTATTACGCTACTGAAACCAGATAAGGACAATCTATTGACTCATACAGTCCCCTTTCACTCATAAATGTGGACGTGAAAATTTACGCAAAAATCATAGCTGACAGGTTGCAACCTTTACTCCAAATGGTGGCCCTCCCGGACCAATCGTGATTCATACCTGGACACTCCACGTCCGACAACCTCAGAACAATATTCTCAGTGTTGCACTATCTCGACCCTACTGTTCATGCCGCAGCAATTTTTTTAGATGCCACGAAAGCATTCAACTCTCTTGAATGGCCCTACTTATTTCGCATACTGAATCGCATGGGATTTAGCCCGCTATTTATTAACCAAATACGGCTCCTATACATCAAGCCGATAGCACGGGTGAAAGTCAATGGCATGATATCTGACCCATTCGAGATCTCACGAGGAACTAGACAGGGCTGCCCCCTGTCTCCTTTATTATTTGCCATTGCTATGGAACCACTCGCGGCCAGAATAAGACAACATCACACTGCGAGAGGGATAGGTTTCAGCACGCGCAGTTTGTTGATCTCATTATATGCTGATGACGTCACTCTATACGTCCTTAACCCAGCTGAAAACTTGAACCCTCTGATACGGGAATTTATACTTTTTGAAGGCTTAACTGGAATATCGATAAACTGGTCTAAATCTGTAATATTTCCCCTAACAGATAGCACACCCGTTGTACAATCAGAGTTCCCACTGAGATGGGAGGCAGATGAGGTTAAATACCTAGGTGTGTGGTTAAGCCGAGACCTTTAAAGTATTTGGTCATTAAATTTTGGTAGAGCTATAAATTGGCTCGAGGGCAAGGCGTCGATTTGGTCGCAGTTACCCTTTTCTATTGCTGGTAGAGTGGCGCTAACGAAGATGGTAATATTGCCTAAATTCCTGTTACAAACATCCCGATTCCACTCACTAAACATTTTTTTACTCGCTTAAGATCTTGCCTGCTGTCACTAGTCTGAGCCGGCACACAAGCTAGAATATCCTGGGCGTTACTGACCTTGCCGCTTAGACAGGGAGGACTGGGTGCTCCAGACATGCACTTATATGCTCTATATGCGCAAGCTCAGTTCCTACAATTCTGGTCATACCCGACGCCTTATCAACCCCATGTGGCGGTTGAGCTGGACTCGGTGGCCCCGTTACCTTTGAATGTGGCTCTGTATCAAAGAGCCCCCAGGCCCACAACTGATGTGGACACGGCCAATACATTACAGTGGACTTGGCGGGAGCTACAGAGGCGAGCCCACCTCCCGCTACTATATGCACCAGCCATACCACTGAAAAATAACCCAATGATCCCCTGCCTGGCGGAAAGCGGAGGTGAGATTTCACTAGCTGGCAGTTCGTTACGAACATTCGCTGATATATACCCAGGTGTGTTCAAAGATCCACAGTTGGGGGCGGAGAGTTTGGATGTGTCGTTCCAGGACGCATTCACCTATCAAACTGAGAACATCCTGTCGGGCATTCTGGGGGGGGATTTCCGGATGAGCCTCCGACACTGCTTGCACTCCAAAATATTTTGGCTCGCGCTTCACCAAAAAAACTAGTGACTCGCCTATACTCAACTATGCAAGACCAGGCCCCGATTATAATACCAAATTCAATGCAACTTGGGAACAGAGAACTAGACCCACCGCTGAGCCAAGGCCAATGGTCATTTTGCTGCAAACAACTACTAGAATCGTCCCCTAATTACAAACTGCGACTAATACATTTTAAGTTCCTGCATAGATATTATCGCACTCCTGTCAGCCTCCACCGAATGGGTTTAAGGGACAATGCTAGATGCTGGAGTTCTTACATGTGGCCTGGAATTGCTCTTTCCGTAATACTTACTGGACTGAGGTATTTGACGCTATCAAGCAAATAGTTGGGAGATCTGATGTTCCCTCTCCAAAACTAGGACTCCTGGGGTTAGTAACTGACACTGCACCGACCAGACGCAAATTACATGCCCTTTTATTGTTATATGCAAGACGCCAGGTGGCAGTCAGATGGGGCCGCAGAGTTCTACCACATTTAAAGCCTGGTTATCGGATGTAACATATGGACACACACAACTTGGCACATATTGGGAACTGATGCCTACAGCATCTAGACCCCGTGCTATATGGGAACCGTTTGTGAATTGGGCTTGAACTAGAGTACCTTCCCCTACACCTGCCCAGTCTGTGTCTGAAACTGTGGGGGGACAGAATGTCCTGATGAATGTGCATGCTCTGACCCCAGAGAGAGTGAGTTCGATACCCTAAATATCTATAAGGTAATATGACCTGTTACCTGATTGTTTGTAATAGACTACAGCCTCATTCGTTGCCGTAACATGTATGTTTACCCACTATACTGTTTATCCTTTGAAAAGCGAGCTGGACCGTGCTGCACACTCCCCATGGGAATTGACTGTTATTTCTTATAAGATTGGATGTTTGAACTGCACTAGATGGATCCTGCTCATTCGGTAAGAATTATGAATACTGACTAATACCAGTTTTCTTTTCTCTAGTTGTAATTCTTGTACATTCTATAAGATCCTGTACAGTACTCAGTACTATTATACAACTGTTTGTCAAATGTATTGACTATGTCTGACACACTGTATACACTGTACTAAAATGCAAAACCTAATAAACAACGTTTTTTTTAAAAAAAAGGTCGACACCTAGTTCTGTGTAGTCTATGCCTGTTTTTTTATACTTTTCTTAAAGTATTTTTTAACTTTTTTTATTTCTTAATATTTTAGAGTTGCTTCAAAACCTTAACAGTTACGAAACTGATAGCTGTTACGGCATTGATAATGATGCTTATGGTGAAAGGTTATAAATTAGAAAATTTCATGCCAGGCACAAACATAAAAAAATAAGTTTTACAGTTTTAAAATATGGCATGAACAGAAATTGAGCAACATACACATTTGTTGAACAAAACAAGCAGAAGGAATGTGTTACTTACCTGTAACTGCAGTTATCCAGTATTGGTATCTTTCATAGATTCACATGCCTGAATCATTCCCCGTCGTCGGGATGGGAGACCTCGGTACATAAATAAAGTAATGTCTCATTAGACATATAGAGTAATAGGCCAAGGGCCTCACATTAGTAACATATACATGTCCTTTTGTAAAAAGGACCAAACTTTGGAGTAGAGCCAATAAGCTATCATCACCCTCTGGAACCTTCCAAGGAAGGAGCTCTAGTCCCTCACATTTTTGTAAGCACAGTGCTAATTAATTGTATTCCTGAGAGAACTAGGTGTGCCCTTCCAAGGGAGGTGGGTGGGTTGCATGTGAATCTATGAAAGATACCAATACTGGATAACTGCAGTTACATGTAAGTAACACATTCCTTATCCAGTATTAGGGTATCTTTCATAGATTCACATGCCTAAATCAGAGTAGTAAGCAATGATGAGCACATTTCAGATAGTACAGTATATACGAATTCCCCAGATAACATATCGATGTGAAACATAGAAAGTACCAAATTGCACTCAAAGAGAATAGTAAGGAACACAATAAAGAAATGTGCGTATAGAAGAAAGTATGGTGAGATGAAGAGAAATGCTCACCTCTAATGAAATAGATGACAGAGCAGCGCTTTCCCACTGTAGCATCCTTCATGAGTTCTGTATCCAGGCAGTAATGCTTGGTAAATGTATGCAGCGTCTTCAATGTTGCCGCTCTGCAGATATCTGTAATGGGGCACACCTGCAAAGAGTGCCATGGAGGTAGAAATCGATCTAGTGGAATGGGCTCGAACCTTGGAACGCCGGGGTTGCCCCGTTTGCTGGTGACAGAAAATAATAGCTGCAGAGATCAACCAAGAGATACTTTGTTTAGTGAGTGGAAGACCTTTCCTAGGTCGGCTTTAAGCCACAAAGAGCTTGTTGGATTTGCGGAACGTCTTTGTCCAGTCAATGTAAAATTTAAGGCAACGTTTAATATCCAGAGTAAGTACAGTTTCTTTCTGCCGCCGTTTGAGGTTTTGGAAAAAAGGAGCATAAGACTATAGGTTAATTGAGATGAAAGTCTGACGGGACCTTAGACACAAATTTAGGATTCGTTTGTAGTATAACCCTGTCGTGTTTGAACTGAAGGAAAGGGTCTTGAATTGAAAATGCATAAAGCTCACTTACTCGCATTGCCGAGGTAACGGCTAGAAGGAGCACCGTTTTCCAGGAAAGATATTTAAGATCAGCTCTGTGTATCGGCTCAAAAGCGTGTTTCATAAGCTGAGCAAGAACTGTGTTAAGTTGTCAAGTGGGAGGTAAAGACTTTACAGGAGGGAATGTCCTGAATAGGCCTTTGAGAAATTGTTTAATCAACCTATTAGACCAAAGAGAAGGGCCTGCAGAGGATCTTCTGAAACTGGATATTGCTGCCAGGTGAACTTTAATGGAAGCGTGAGCAAGACCTGAATTCGCCAGATGGAGAGGGTAAGGCAATATTTGTTCCGGTGAAGATGAAAGAGGGTATATCTTCTTTGACTTGCACCAGATGCAGAACCGCTTCCATTTTAAGGAATATGTTTTGTTAGTACTGTTGGCTCGAGCCCGAGCCAGAACTGTCCTGCAGTCCGGAGGAATGTCTAGGCTATGCACTTCTCTGAACTCAGGAGCCAAGCCAATAATTTGAGAGATGCTGTATCCGGATGTTGGACTTGTTGCTGGCTCATTGTGAGGAGAGAGGGAAACTGTTTAAACGGGATCAGTGGTTCCAGGAAGAGAAGATGAGGCTCCGTGAACCAATGTTGGCGTGGCCATGCTGGAGCTATCAAGATGAGCGTGCAAGGTTCTGCTTTCAACTTCCTGAGGACCCTGAGAATTGGTGGAAAAGCATATGCAAAAACGTTGAACCATGAAATCGAAAAGGCATCCCCTAGAGATCCCCTTTGGGGATGTCAGCTTGCGAAGTGTTGGCATTTGGCATTCTGCTTGGTAGCAAATAGGTCCAAGAGAGGGGTGCCCCACTGAGAGAATATGCGGTTAAGAGTCCACTGATTCAATTCCCATTCATGGCACGTTGTTTGTTGTCTGCTTCGTGAGTCGGCAAGAACGTTGTCTGTCCCTGGGACATATTCTGCACCAAGGGAAATGTTGTGATGAAGTAACCAGCTCCAGATTTTTTGTGATTAGTGAGAGAGTGTCAGAGAACGATTACCTCCCTGCTTGTTCAGATAGTGCATTGTCGTGGTATTGTCCGTCCGGACAAGCACTAGAGAATTTTTTATCCTGGGAAGGAACGCTAGTAGCGCCAGATAGACAGCTCGCAGCTCGAGGAGATTTATGTGAAGCTTCCGTTCGGAAAGTGACCAATTTACGCTGATCTGGAGTTCTTGGAGGAAAGCTCCCCAACCTTCCAGGGACGCATCTGTTGTGATGGTATGTGGAGAAGCTGGAAGCAAGAAAGGCAAGCCTTGAGAAAGATTTTGAGGGCGAGTCCACCACTGTAGAACCGTGACCATTTGAGGGGTCACCCGGATGACATCGTCAAATGACCCTTCGCATTGGACCCATTGAGCCGATAGCACTTCTTGGAGAGGGCGCATGTGGAGGCGATAGTGAGGAATTAGTAGAATGCAGGAAGACATAATTCCAAGAAGGTATTTGAAAAGGAGCACTGAGAGAGACTTTTTGGATTTTATGTGATTTGCCAAGTAAAGAAGTCTGTTTCGTCACTCTTGCGACGGAAAAGCTTTCTTCTGGGTCGTATCGAGAGTAGCACCAAGGAAGGTTATTTGCTGAGAAGGCTGGAGGGCAGACTTGTCCTGATTGAGAGTGAGTCCCAAGCGATTGAAAAGCTGCAGACAAGCGTCGGAAGACCTGGTCGCGCCTTCTAGAGAGGGTGCTTTGACGAGCCAGTCGTCCAGATATGGAAAGACCTGATGGGGTTGTTGTCTGAGATATGCAGCCACCGGAGAAAGGCATTTCGTAAAAATGAGTGCCGCCGATTTGAGTCCGAACGGCAGGACACGGAATTGGTAATGTCTGCCTGCCACTGCGAACCTCAAACATTTTGTGATTCCGGTGGATAGGAATGTGAAAATAGGCATCTTGAAGATCCAAAGACACCATGTCGTCGTTTGCGTTGAGAAGTTGCAGTACTTCTTGGATGGTAACCATGCGAAACGACTGCTTCTTTAAGAATTTGTTGAGACTTCTCAAGTCTAAGATTGGTCTCAATTTCTTCTCCTTTTTTGCGCACCACGAAAAAACGGGAGTAAAACCCCTTCCCCCGTTGACGAAGAGGAACGCTTTCTATAGCACCCTTCTGGAGCATAAGTGAAAGTTCCAGGAGTAGAAGACGTAGATTTTTGTGAAGCATAGGTCGGGGAAGGGTTTGGGGAGGAATTTGAATGAACTCTAGCGAATGTCCAAATTGAACCAGTTGAAGAACCCAAAGGTCTGTTATTTGTTTCCAACTGTGCAGGAAATGGGAGATCGGAAACTAAAGATGCAGGTAGACAAACCATGGGAGGTTGAGGTGGATGACACTTCAGGATAATCTTCCTGGTCCTCTGGTTCTTGGTCGTCTTAGTCCGAGCTGTCTAGGTACTTGACGTGAAGTTCAGATGGGCTTATCGCAGTTCTGAACATACTGCCATCGCCAGAATCTTCTTCCTCTTCCAAAAGGTGAGTTGGAGGTAATGGTTGGACCCTACTAGGAGAAGTGAGGGCAGGTGTCAGCGTGCGTTTTGTAATCTTGAGGTGGACATACGCACTTTGTAGATTGGATTCTGTTGTCGTCGACAGTGTAGTCGTCGACAGTGAGGCGCCGACTGGCACCATTGCAGGTAACGTCAACAGAGCCCCGTCGACGGAGCCGATGTCAACTGTGTTGTCGTCGATGGAGTCCTCGTCAACGGAGCCTTCGTCGATGACAGGGTAGACGTCGTCGGAACAGTCTTCGTCGACGTAGGCGTCGATACGCTCGTCGGCGATCATAACATCGCCGCTGGTTTGGACGGCGAAGATGATTTCTTTATTTTTATCGTCGACGAGACAGACTTACCAGCCTTCGACGATGAAGTCGTCGTCGACATGGACAATGCTGATGACGCGACAGAGGTTGAGAAAGTCGTCGTCGACGAGGTTACACTCAAAGGTGTAGACGGTGGTTTTCTCATCGTCTAAGCTACCGTCGACGGGGCAGTCGTCCACGAGTTGGAACTAGGCTTCTTAAAGGTATGAAGAACCTCCCGAGGAGAAACCTTTGCTGGTAAAGCCTTAGGATGTGTCTCTGAAGACTTTTTGAGCGTCTTCTTTTGAGGGGGCTGTGACGAAGGTCCTGGAGAAGCCACTCTGGGTCTTTTTTGAGAGTATTGTAAAGACTTGGAGGAGCTCTCCCTCTCCTCAGAAGACAAGGCTTGGTCTTGGTTATAATTTGAAGGGAGAAAGGAATTGACCCTTCGAAGCTCTTATATACTTTTTGTTGATGACCGGATATAGGGAATGTTGTGAAATAATTATAAGTCAACGTCCTTCTATTGAAATAGTTGTGGGCTGTTTAGACCAGCAAATTGGTTATTTTTTAAATGTTGTTTGTTTGTATTGTATAAATTGTGTATATTTGTGTTTGTGTATATATATAAATATAAATATATATATATATATATATATATATATATATATATATATATATATATATATAAATATATATATATATATGTATATATATATATATATATATATATATATATATATATATATATATATATATATATATATATATATATATATATATATATATATATATATATATATATATATATATATATATATGTTTTGGCAAAAATAAGTGTTACTAAAAAAGAAAAAATAAGCTTAAAGAAATAATAAACCGCTTTAATAATCCTTTTAAGAGTGATTAATTTAGCACTAGCTTATATAGGAAAACAAGTGCTTTGATTCAACTGAGATAAAGTTTTTTATGACCATGATTCTAGGTTAGGAAAGGACAATTAATGGTGTCTTTTCTAGAATTTAGTTGTAGTTTTCAAAAAACGTTTACCATAGGCATTGCTTTTGTTTAAGTTGGTCTTTGGATTTAAGCCTCTGCAGCCAAATTAAGAGGCGTCCCTCGGTCTTTGAGGGTCTTTGAAGAAAAGGTACGACATACCTTACAGTCCTTTGAGGAGTGATCAGAGTAAAGACAGTAGAGACAGTCTTTGTGTTGGTCATCAACATGAAGTCTCTTTTTACCACAGAAAGCATAGGGCCTAAAAAGGCCTTTTTTAGGAGTATCTGCCATAAAGAACTTGAGAATTTCACACAGAAGATGGAATTTTGAAGACAAAAAAATCACTGGAAATCCAGAAACAAGGAAAGCTGAGCAGAGCTCAGTGGAGACTAACTTAGCACGACGTGCAGTAGAAAATCTGCGGGACTAGAGCTCCTTCCAGGAAGGTTCCAGAGGGTGGTGATAGCTGATTGGCTCTACTCCAAAGTGTGGTCCTTTTTACAAAAGGACATGGATATGTTACTAATGTGAGGCTCTTGGCCTATTACTTTATATGTCTAATGAGACATTACTTTATTTATGTACCGGAGACTCCCATCCAGACGACAGGGAATGATTCAGACATGTGAATCTATGAAAGATACCCTAAAACTGGATAAGCTGTGTTTAGTAGCAGTGTATCTTTTTTATTTTTAAACAATGGAATTATTAGTACCATTTAACCAGGTTGGAGAAAGATGATGAATAAGCAGAGCAAGGATAGCTACACATTTTCTGCTCATTTGAAGCACTTACCTATGAATCATGTTGTGTGAATGCAAATACGCTAGTCCTTGAAGAGCACCATGGGTAATTGCTGCTATTTCAATTTCTTGTAAAGGCTTTTTATGAACTGAAAAGAAACAATATGTTGATCACAACCTTCAATGCATAGTTTAACAACTAATGAACAAGTGCTTTTAAATTTAAGTTTTTCATTCAAGTTATGTTTCTCTAAAAATTATGCACACCAACACCACAGTATCCACATATAAAGTCATAAGACTAGAGGCAGAAGAGGTGCTTTGCCCGTGTTATGTCTAGTAGCTATTATTTTACACTTCCAAATGCTCTCCATGCGCTGCTTGATAGTACTATGAAAATACAAAGAGACTAAATCTAGGTACAATATACTCGGTGGTTGAGAGGCGGGCGTTCACAATGAGCCTCAATAGGCAGGATGTACTCAAGTACCACCCTTAACTTGAAGTGGGAAATGTTTCTTACTTGTAATATCCTAGTTATTAGACTCATTTAGACCGTTTCAGCGTTTTTATAAAATAAGATGAAAGAAAAAAGTTACTCACCTGCAGTACTATCAATACATTCAGATAAGTACCTAGTTATACCAAAGTCAATCAGCTAGCAGGCAACAGCTCTATTATGAAGTTAAGCAATCAGGAGACCACACTAAGAAGATATGATGTTCTCTGTTGAGTCCAAGCACACATCATACTACAGCCATAAACTAGACATTTATTTCATCTACCAGTGAAATAAAGAAAACAAAAACAGAGGGAGTTTATTATTCATGTGCCATTTTAACCTTGTCTATGTGGCCCGATTTAATTTTAAGTGACACTGCATTTGTTCAGCTGCTCAAAGTGGGCTTTTAAGAATTAGGAACGGTCTTAGTTTGTTCAAAAGACACACATATTTTGATTAGTTTCTCCATATCCTGCAGAGTAGTACTAGAGCCCATGACTGTTGGTCGTGCCAGCTCAAGTCTGGGAGCCATAGTTTGTGTACTTTGATAGATGCTGTACCACTCTTCTATCATTTTGGGTGGCAAACTAGTTACCTGACCATCACCATATGCCAGTTTCAACGCAGCTACAGAAGTGAAACTGCTTGACTAATGCGCCTTCAGCACAAGAAAGGCATGAACAAAGGGAAGTCTGTCTGTGCCCTTATCACACACCGCGCCTGGACAAGCTACCAGGAACTATGCCACATGAAGGTCAGGAACATTTAGTTTCTAATTTGCAGAGCATCAAAGAATTGCGATGGGTCTTTACAAGGCGGAACAAGAAATAATCCCACAATATATCATTTAAAAGCATGCAAATACCTTTTGAGTGCAACTGAATTTAATATTTGTATTTAGACAATCCACTTTTAACAAAACCACTGCAGCACAATTAAGAGAGATGTCCCCGCAAGGAATGGCTTCTTACCTGTAATCACAATTCTCTCTCAGGAGAATCTCCATTGAAGTCATAAGCACTAAAAAGTCTCGCCCACGTGCGGGGATCCCAGAGCCCTGCTTATAATTGGTCTTAAGTGTAGATGTTTGCCTTTCTTCAAGAAGGACTGGAGAAACACTTAAGACAAATGTTTTGCAAATGTTTTGGCTACAATGGCCAATTTCTTCGGAATGCATTTAAAAACGGGTAATAAATATATATGTATTGTGAGAAAGTGCCATCTTTCTTGCATGGTGTGCCCCCACTTTTTGCTGAATTGTGCTGATGTGCTTTGACTGAGTTTGCCCTGGGCTCCTGCCAATAAGGTGCCCAGGGTCTGTGTTTCTTCCCTAAAAACTGTATTGAAGCTGAAACCCAATCTGGCCATATGTCATCCCCTGATAAATGGTACCCTAGGTACCCAGGGCCTTGTGACCAGTGCAACCCTTAGGGTCCCTGCACCCTGACACCCACACCCTGCCTTGGCAGACGGAGTGTCCTGGTGCAGACCTAAACAAGGAATCAACATGACATCCCTGTGTACCATGCCCACAAACACACTGCCCTGGCATCCATCAGTCACCCCTCTAGCTGGGTGCCCTATGGCAGTGGTGTGGGCACAGGTGTATGAGCCCTGTGCCCCTACAGTACCCAGGGCCATTCCTGGGCACTGTAAGTGCAGTGATGCCATTAACAGTATATGGTGCTGAGAGGTTGTCACTACGAACTCCACAGCACCATAATGGATACACTGAAGACTGGCAAGTTTGATATCAACCTTGTCAGCACATTAAACCCACACTGATGCCAGTGTGGGATGTATTGTAAAATGCATTACAGAGGGCATCTTAGAGATGCCCCCTGAAACTTTACCTACAATACATGTCTGGTCTGAGAAGCTGCCTAGGCTGCCACACAGCAGGCATGTTGCTGGACCCCTGGGTGGAGAGACCCTGCTCTCCTGGGCCTGCAACAATGAACATCCTGGGTGAGGTGCTAGGCCTCCTCCCCCAAGATGGACAGGGGGAAGCTTCAAAGGCATACCGCCTTTGTGAGCTTCTCCAGACCACTCGCTGTACTCAGCAACTGGCCCCCACCCGTTCTGACCCCCACTCAGGCAGGAAGACTGGCGGGAAAACCTATGCTAGGAAAGAGGGTGTGCCAGCCTGTGCCAACTCCACCCCTCAGGTGGGAGAGGCGAGGTGAAGCACAACTCCGGGCATCTTTAAGATGGTGAGCCCTGCCCAATTAGAGATAGGCTCCTGCCCCCCTCCCACAATAGAGGAGCAGGATAGGGTGTGTACTCACCCCAGGACAGGGACCTATTGGTCCCTGCCCTTCCTCTACCTGTAATGCCCCTAAATGTAGTATTTAGGGGCCCCTGAACCTTCCTTCCTCAGTTCCCGATTTCGAAACAAGAAAAGAAGACCAAGAAGAAGAAGACCTCCTGTGCAGCTGCTAACAAGAGGATGACACCAACTGACTTGGCCCCAGCCCTACAGGCCTGTTGATCCTTGAACATGCACCTGCTAAAATCCGGCGTGTCCTGCGGACAGTAACCTTGAGAACCCCGAGGACCTGCCTGCCTTGACCCTCTTAGAGACTGGGACTCCCACGAGCAGTGGCTCTGCTCAAACAGCAATGCCCCAGGAACAGCAAATCCAGCCCACTCTGCACCCGCAGAGCCCGGCCTGTGCCCAAGTAGACAGAGACCCTGAGGACGCCCCCCCCCGGCGATTCTGACCTGGAATCCAGTGCCCAAGGACGCTCCTCGTAAACTCAGACGACGCCTGCAGACTCAGAACCAGGGACCCCTCCTACCGCGACTGTGTGAAGTTGGCCTGGTATATGATGTTCACTATTCTAGTGAGCACCTTGCACCAGTCCAAACAACCCTTATGGTGATGGTTGTAAGTCAACCTTATAGACCAGCTATCCTAGTGGTAGCATGGACAGAATAGTCTTAGGCTAAAAGACTCTTGAGGGCGTGTAAAGCCAGCTGTTTTACCATATGTAACCCCTTGAATACCAAATGAAAGAACACCACACAGGATATATATAAAATATATATGTATTTATTCACTAACACACTCCTCTGAACTCTTTATGAGGTCAGAGGCAAAAGCACATAACAAGTTACACTTAGAAATACTTTAAATAGCACAATTTACAGTTAGGCCCTAGGGGTAAGTGGTATAAGAACCACGACTTGGGAAAGGAGAAGGCCTAGGGCATCGCTGGAGCTACACTATCTGACCCTTAGGTTAGGAGTAGGAGGCCCAAAGGCGGCGCTTGCAGTGTCAGTACACTCACGCGAGAGTCAATAGAAAGTCAATGGGAACTTTAAAGGTAAGTAATCAAAGATTTAGGACTCTTCCGGTCTAACTAGGAATGTACAACTAACAAAACTAGACACTAGGATAGTCAATTCCTACAGGAGCACCGAAGTACTCGTGTTACCTCACCCACGGGCTGCGAGTGCATAGGTGTCAAAATGTGTCGGGTTTTCTCGTTGATTCCTATGGATCCTTGGAGGAAGATGCTGCAGGCGACCAGGAGGAAGATGTCCGTGTCGATGCAAGGGTGGATCTAGGATGAAGAGGACCTGAAAGCAGAGGGGACAGAGTCTAGGTCACTAGCCAGTGACCGGGTGGAACCAGGGAGGAACCAGACATCGTCGAGGAGCAATCAGGTGCGGATGTGAGGCTTGTCGTTGCAGCCACGCGGACCAGGAGGCGTCGAGGACGACCAGGTGCTGGAGAGGAGCTGTCCCACGAAGGTTCTCGCAGATGGAGGGGTCGACTTCAAGATTGGAGCCAACAAGCCTAAGCAAAGGCAACCCACGCAGGATACACAAGGAGCTTCTGGTGCAGACCAGGAGGGTCTGAGGGACTTCACCTTTTCAGGGAAGCAAGTGCCAGTCTGGAGCAACCAGACCAGCGATGGATTTTCAAAGGAATCGTCGTCACAGGGCTACTAGCCAACTGGCCAGCAACCGGGACAACGCGTCAACCAGAACACAAGCAGAAGGGTCCCACGCAGATCTCGTGGAGTGTGGAGGGCTGGTCTTCGGTGCAGGTGGAGCTCGGTGTCGGGTTGTCTCAGTCCCCAGTGCACAGCTTCGAGGATGCCTCAGGAGCTGCGCTGTTAGCAAGTTGAAAACTTTCCAAGTTGCCTGGTTCCATGGATTCCGACGCCTTCCACAGGGCTCAGCTGTGCTGGAGTCGTGCAGTGGGGTCAGAGGAGTCCTGGAGTCGAGGTCTTGTCAAGCTCTGCGCTCGAGTTCCGGCGGGAACGGGGACAAAGCAAGCCGTCGAGTTGCTGGATGGTGACGGGTTTCCCAGGGTGGTCACTCCTTGGCCACAAGGGAGATTCTTCAGTCTTCAAGTCGGTTGAATGTCGAAGGGTCTAGAGTTTCGTTTCAAGTTTCAGTTCAGGATCAAATCTAAAGTCTCCTGGGTCAGCTCCTATCTTTATACTACTAAAGGGGGCTGGTTTACTCACTGGGTCCCTCCTATGGGTGGGACCAGGAAGGGGGGTGGTTACACCCCCTTTCCTTTGTGCAGTTTCGCGCTGGGGCTGGAGTGCCCCAGCAACCGGTTTGAACTGGGGTATGCATGGAGCATCTAGTGTGCCCCAGGCATGTCTCATTCTATTCATCCCTCCCTGTCCCAATACACAAAATCCTGTCTGGGGTGGTGCTCGCACCTCTCCAGGCAGGAAACCTATTGTCCAGGCCTCCCTCGCGGGAAGGACTCCCAGCAGCAGGAGGTCAGACTTGTGTCTGTGGCAGCAGCATCCATTTTGTGGCGCTGGGGCTCTGGTTAACTTTAACCGGGATAGTCAGCAACAACATGTCTTCTCCCTCTAGAAGGGTGGAATGCTACCCCTGTCGCCAGAATTGGTGAGGGGGTAGTATTCCAAAGCGTATGACACCTTACAAGACATGTTTAGATAAAGCCAAACCAAAGTTCGCATTTAACCGCGAGGTTCATAATGCACTTAAGAGTATATGGTATGACAATATCATAGAACAGCTAGAAGGACATGGTTCCGAAAGCTGCAGACAGGCTCAGCTCATGCTAGAGCACCATCTCACACATAACCACGCACTCTGCCACCAGGATTGTTAAGGCCTGCCATAGGAGTGACTTATAGGTTACTGTGTGTCTATATATAATGGTAGATATAGGAATACTATACCTAAGCAAGGGGTGATTACACAACCTTGCCCCAGCTGAGTGATCAGCCAGTTGTGTCAGTTTGAGTGGTCAGCCAGTGGTGGCATAATACATGCTGCAGCCCCTGTTGGCCTTGGTTACACCTATGCCCTGAGGACCTAGGGTGCACTTCTACAGGGGCTGATAAGGTGAACCAATTCCCAATTGTGGAGGTACCTAGAGTACATGCCACATCTAAGTCGAAAACCAGTAAAGCAAAAGCAAAAAGTGGGGGTGACCATAAGAAGGAGACCCTACTCTCCTACAGCGACCAGCAGAGGGTAAGATTTCCCGACGTCCAAAAGCACACCCCTGCCCCCGCTTCCCCCCGGCCTCCTACGCCCAACTCCAGGGTGCCTACCTACCCTCCAAGATCCCAACGTACCCTTCGAAGTGTTGGTCGCTCCAGAAGAACCACCGTCCCCAGGACTGCAGCCTTTGTTCCATTTTCAAGATCGCCATTGAATAACATTGAGCGCCCGATGGCTCAAAAGCACCCTGCACCCAGCCGCCCGAGTGCCCCTGGCCGTGCAACCTGTGTCCTATCCTACTTCCCCATTTACCTTGAGCAAGTGACCAGGAGCTCAGCTCCCACAGCCGAGTGGCCTGCTAGCCAGCAGCCACCAACCGAAGGCCCCCTTGCCTCTCATTGGATAACATTGGGCCTAACTATCTCTGCACCCAGCTGCCCCAGTGCCGCTGAGGTTGTACCAACTGTACCTACCTGACCCTGGGATACCCACGAGTCTATGCCCAGAACCTTAACTCTGCCAGTCGAGTACATACCTAAAAGCCGATAACTCACTTTTCTTCCATAGGCTAACATTGCCTGGTTTCACTCAAATTCTTGTGTGTGGAGTAATGGAACTTCAAAATATTCACCTAAAATCAGCCAAACAATGAATTCCGATTTACTCACCTGTGATCAGGAGACACCGCAGTGCTGCACCTTCTAGCCCAGCACAAAACCTGAAAAGTAATTTTAACCGTACTTACCAGTAACCTGAATTTTTTCCATAGGAAACCATTGACTGTTTTTCTGTGAAATTTCTTCTAAGTGTCAATTTTTGCAAACTACAAATATTCTTTAAAAATCGTACCAACTACCAAAATGTAATTACTTACCTGTCTTAGTTAGAGGTTCCAGTGCTGAACTTAGGAGTCCAGTACTGGATTACAAAAGTAACGTGAACATACTTTATCTGCAAATCAAATTTTCTTCCATAGGAAACCATTGACTGTTTTTATGTGAAATTTCTTTTAAGTGCCGATTTTTGCAAACTACAAATATTATTTAAAAATCGTACCAACTACCCAAACGTAATTACTTACCTGTTTTAGATAAAGGACCCAGTGCTGAACCTAGGAATCCGGTACTGGATAACAAAAGTAACGAGAACCCACCTTACCTGCAACTTGAATTTCCTTCCATAGGATAACATTAGTAATTTTGCATAGAAAAGTGTCAACTTTTAAAATACAATAATATTCCTTAAAAATAACTACTGTAACCAATATGTTTTTATTTAACTGTTTAAGGATCAAGTCCTGTGGTTAGAAAAGTAATAAACAAAGTAATTCATTGCATTTAACTAGAAAGTCCCATTGAGCTCAATGTTGCATTGTGTTTGAAATTGTGTTGCCTATTGCAGCAAACTGTAACTATTGTATCCAAAGAGTCTATTGCCTATCTGAAAAGTATTTAACTAAAGTAATCCATTCTGAGAAAGTATATTTTGATACCTTGTTGGTTCTAAAATAAACAACTATATCTTTTGATACAAAACAATTAGCCTAGAGTTCAGTTCTTGAGGGTGTGAGACCATTAGCTGACTGAGTGTGTACAACAAATGCTTTACACTGTCCTCTGGTACTGCCTTACTGCTCGACCAAGCTACCACTTTAGAGAGTAAGGTTAACTTTAGCCTCTGCTAAACCTCTAGGGACTGTGGTCTCTGTACACACTGTACCTTACTTTGGTCCAGTATATACAGAGTCACTTTCTTACATGAACGACCTGGTTAATGACCGGAAGAGGGAATATTCACAGGCCTATTTTGCCTCAGCAAATATGGCAGAGTGGGGAGTAGGGATATTGTTCACAAATAAGGTAGATTGGGAGATTAAGGAGGTAATTGGTGAAAGGGATGCTATATGGATTGGATTAAGGTAGCAGAATTATTTCTTACCTTTTTTTAATTACTATGGCCCAATTATTGGTGGTATTAAAGCTTTGGAGCAGACCTATTAAGCTTAGAAGGACCCATTGTTATGGGGGCAGGGGGGGTTTGGGGGTGGGGTGATTTTAATTATACAAGATCTAGGGCTAGATACTTTGAATAAAACTAAGTGACTATTAAAATCAAAACTACATAACTGATTGCGATAATAAACGTATGATTTTGCCCTAATAGATCAGTGGTGATTAGATTACCAGGATCTTTTCCAGTTTATGTGTTATTCTTCAAGATTTAAAACAGCTCCGCACCTAGTGGATAAATTATTAGAAAAGGGTCTGAAATAATAGCTAATTTCTTCTCTGGTCACTCTATAGTCTCTCTAGCAATAGTGTTTGAAATACCTAGGAAAAGCAAATCCAGATGGCAGTTTGACAAATCCTTGCTAATGCTACATTTCATTCAGATGTTTTTTGAGAATCATAACTACTGCCCCAATATTTATGGTGTGGGAAGCTTTTAAGGTCTCTTTCCAGGGCAAGGTTATTTCTTATAAAGCTAGGATAAATAATCAACGAGTGCAAAAGATTGAAGCTTTACAAAACACAGAGGGGGCTGGGAATAAATATAATTTAGGGATGACAGGAGAGCACTTTGATAGGGTAATATATCAAGAATGGATGAGGGCAAAGGAACAATTACAAGACTTTTTTCTACTAGAAGATACTGCTGGGAGTAAGGCTTATCAATAAAAATAGTACGAAGAAAGCCAGCATATAGGTTAATATTTAGCATGGAATGCTAAAACTCCGAAAAGTGGGCAATTAATTACTCAGGTGAGAGATTCGAAAACAGGAACCATTGACAATAACAAGGAGAGGAGAGCGGAAATATTTCCAAGCCACGTTAAGCCAATCTAGCCCATACTTTAGATAATAGATCAACAAGAGTTGGTAGATTACTTCGGGTATTTCCAGCTACAACAATTACCAGGTATCACACCAAAGCTCTGACTAAGCCAATAGAGTCCATAGCAATGGCTGATGCACTTAAAATGATGCACTTAAAATATGGCTAGCACAAAGGCTAGCAGAGGTGATGGTATTCCCATAGGTAAAAAAGGCTTTTCAAGCTGACCTTTTTCTATTTTTAAACATCTCTAACAAAATTAAGGATGGGATTCTCATTTCTTAAAGTCTGAAGGAGTCAGTAGTGATGATTTTTCTTAAGAAAGATAAAAATCCAAGTGACCCCAATTCTTATAGTTTCAGAAGTCTATTAATTTCAGATTACAAATTATTTATGAAAACGTTGGCGACTGAGAATGCTCCCAAAAGGTGGTCTATGCTGATCAAACAGGGTTTCTCTGGAAAAAGTTCTACGGCTGCTGATGCCTATTTTTAACCCTGGCTATCGATTACTTTTCAGTCAACAAGGACAAGGCCGCAGTAGGAATGAAGGATGGAGAAAAGGCGTTTGACCTTGTTGACTGGCAAGCTTTGTTTTTTATCCTGGAGAAATTTGGCTTTCCATCTAAATTTATAGCAATGCTAAAGGAATTATACAATGAGGCAAAAGCTGAAATTATTATTACCACAGAAGTGAGTAAGCGAGTAACGTGGCAGGGATGTCCTTTATCCCTACTTTTGTTCTCTCTCGTTCTAGAGCCGCTTGCAATTAAAATTAGTTATAATCCATTGATTTTAGCTCCTAGTTGGGATGTCAAAAATAATAAACTATTTGCAGATGATTTAATATATTAAGTCTGAGCATTCAAACATACAGAAGATGGAGTAAATCCAGGCTTTTACACGTGTAGGGGGATATAGCGTAAATCAGTCTAAAACAGAAATGCTCTTGTATAGCTATGCTTTCCCAGCTGTCGGCTGGTTTGCAGTTTCTACCACAATGGCCCATTAGATATTTGGGTATTTTTGTAACAAGGGACGGGTAAGTTTTTGGCCTGGCCAGGAAAAAGAGAGCAATTTTTGAGATGGGTACATCAAATACAAGGTCCCAAGGGGGAAGAAATTACTAATGCTCAACAGATAGCGGAAACATTTGCTACTTATTTTGACTGAGTATACACATCGACCGTGTCAGTTTCGTCTTTGGAGGCTCAGGAGTTTCTCTCGACCACTAAAGTCCCTTCCTTGTCGTCGGAAGACAGGGGACTCTCTCGAAGGAGATCCCACTGAAGATGAAATTCAATTGGCCGTTCGAGACATCCGCTCAGGCAAGGCTATGGTACCCAATGGACTCCCAATTAAGTTTTTTGTTTTTTTAAATCAAAAGCTTCCAAATGACATGAGAAAGGGGCACTGTCAGAGGAGATCCAATTGGTCACAATAGTAGTTATCCACAAACCAGGTAAACCGCCTACTGACTGCAAGTCATACAGACCTATTTCTCTACTAACGGCGGAGGCTAAGATACTTGCAAAATTACTTGCCAATAGGCTTATCCCCGTGCTCACTGGGCTGGTCTACCCAGATCAATCTGGCTTCATGCCGAGCCTAAACACAGCCCTAAACGTACGTCGCCTACACGGGGTGTTGGGCAGACAACGGCGATCAGGGAAAATGTGGTCCTGCTGGGCCTGGATGCCCAAATGGCCCTTAATACTATTGAATGGAATTATCTATTCGCGGTCCTAGAGAGAATGGGAGTTTGGCTCAATTTTATAAATTGGATCAAGCTGTAGTATGCTAGCCCTACCGCTCAAGTGGTGGTGAACCAACACACATCCAGAAAGTTCCAACTTGATAGGGGAAACCTAGCACAGATGCCCCCTATCGCCCTTAATATTTGCTTTAGTGCTTGAACCTCTAGCGGTATGGGTTAGGAGTGACCCTAAGATTCGTGGACTCAAATGGACCAATAGTCACGAGGATAGCATATCATAATATGAGGATGATATACTGTTATATATGGCTTCTATGACATCCACCATACCTCGCATCCTCCACATCTTCCACATATGCGGCAATGCACAAATTACTTACCTTCGGTAACGATATAGCTGTAAGAAACAGTAGTTAGTGTTCGATTTCTTACCTTAGAATATCCCCAGGTGACAGGCTGGTTCCAGAAAGTTTTCATAAGAGTACCCTTGCCCGTTAGTAGGCATCGTCTGCGGCTCCGCGTCAGTCGTTGGCATCGTGATCGCCGGAATGACGTCGGAGTACGTAGACGCCGCCCTCGCGCACCGACATCAGTTCTGTACATAGCTTTTCGCAGCAGGAACGCAGAGCCATGATAGAAACCGACACAGGTGCCATAAAATTAGGGCCTGAAAGGGATGACCTTAACCCTAGATATCGGTTCGCAGAATGGGGAGGATGGGTGGGGCAGTAAGGAATCTAACACTAACTACTGTTTCTTACAGATATATCGTTACCGAAGGTAAGTAACTTGTGCATCTGAAAGAAATAGGTTACTGTTATATTCCTTACCTTAGAATAGAAACCCCAGCAATACCAACCCCGGTGGTGGGTCTGCGAACCAAGATCACACCAGAAAGTCCTGGAGAACGGAACGGACGAAAAAGCCATCTTCCGGAGTTGGCTGTCCAGGCAGTAGTGCTTAGCAAACGTGTGCAGCGAGGCCCATGTAGCTGCCTGACAGATGTCCTGCAAGGGGACTCCCCGACCCAGGGCAGTAGTAGCCGCCGTGGCCCGAGTGGAATGGGCGGGTAGCACCACATGAGACTTCTTTTTCACCAAGGAGTAGCAAACCCTGATGCACAAAATGACCCACAAGAGATGGTCCGCTTGTGTACCGCCCGTCCCTTCTTAGCGCCCACCCGGAACTGGCGTGTGCGATCTAGATAGACGGAGAGCTCATGTTTTGAGTCCAGACGGTGGAGCCTCTCTTCCTCTTTCGAGGGATGCGGAGTCGGAAAGTAGGTGGGCAAGGTGATGGACTGCCCAATATGAAAGGCTGCAACCACATTGGGCAAGAAAGAAGGATGAGTCAGAGTCCTCAGAACAACCTTGTCCGGATGGACAGAGAGGAAAGGAGGCTTAGAAGACAGAGCCTAGAGATCACTCACTCTCCTGGCAGAGGTGATGGCAACCAAGAATGCAGTTTTAAGAGTCAGAAGACGAAGAGGACAGTTATGAAGTGGCTCAAAGGGAGCGCACATCAGATAAGCCAGTACAAGATTCAAGTCCCACTGAGGCATCACAAAGGGAACAGGAGGAAACGTGTGTGATGCCTTTCAAGAATCTATTTACAACAGGGGACTTGAAAAGAGAAGGCTGATCAGGAAGCATTAAGAAGGCTGAAATGGCCGAGAGATAGCCTTTGATAGTGCCCAGAGCAGAGCCCTGCTGAGCAAGAGAAAGAAGGAAGAAGAGAACCTCTGAAAGAGGGGCAGAAAGTGGATCCACAGCCTTTGCTGTGCACCGTGCCACAAATTTGTTCCACCTGCAGGCGTATACCAATTTTGTGGAGGGACGACTGGCTGTCAGCATCACATTACAGACTTCAGGAGGCAAGTCGAAT
Source organism: Lissotriton helveticus (assembly GCF_964261635.1). Taxonomy (NCBI): domain Eukaryota; kingdom Metazoa; phylum Chordata; class Amphibia; order Caudata; family Salamandridae; genus Lissotriton; species Lissotriton helveticus. The sequence goes on from NC_136061.1 coordinate 358,947,561, forward strand.
GGCCTCAACTGTCGCCGCTCAATCTCCACGCATGTAGGTGGAGACTGGACAGGTTTGGATGGAGGACCATCCCCTGCCGCTGTGACAGAAGGTCCTTCTGAAGAGGCAGACGAATCGAGGGATCGACTGACATGCGGAGTAGCTCGGGATACCAGTACCTTCGTGCCCAGTCCGGAGCCACAAGGATGACTTGGGCCCGATCTCGCCTGATCTTCAGCACTCTGGGCAGAAGTGGTATAGGCAGAAAGGTGTACAACAGACGGCAGCTCCACTCGCGACGAAAAGCGTCTGCGAGCGAGTCTCGCCTTGGAAACTCCAACGCGCAGAACGGATGATATTGCGCATTCTCTTCGGTGGCGAATAGATCTAACCAAGGCTCTCCCCACTGCTGAAAGAGACCTTGCGCCACGTCCGAGTTAAGACGCCATTCATGATCCATCATGCACCGGCGGCTGAGTTCGTCCGCCCTGGCGTTCAGGGAACTTGCCAGGTGTTTAACCACCAGGGTGACGCCCTGGTGTTCCAGCCATGTCCAGAGGTGCAAAGCCTCCTGACAAAGGGTCCACGACCCCATCCTGCCCTGTTTGTTGCAGTACCACATGACGGTGGTGTTGTCCGTGAACACCTGCACTACACTTACCCGGACAGAGGGAAGGCATGCCTTCAGTGCAAGACCGATCGCCTGCAGCTCCAGAAGGTTGATATGGAGCCAGGATTTCGCCGGAGACCAGAGTCCTCTGATCTCCGCCTCTCCCATGTGGCCCTCCCATCCGAGGAGGGACGCATCCGTCACTACTACATGCTCCGGTTGGGGTCGGGAGAGGGATCTGCCGCTGACCCAATCGCGGTCCATGAGCCACCACTGCAACTGTCTCGCAGTGCCCTCTGAGATCAGGACGTGGTCGGACAGGTTGCCCTGATGCTCTGCCCACTGAAACTTCAGGTCCCACTGCAAAGCCCGCATCCGCCACCTGGCGTGATGCACCAGTAGGATTCAGGAGACCATCAGCCCCAGGAGCTGCATCGTCAACCTGACAGAAACTAGGGATAAAGGCTGAAAGATCGAAATCAGAGACTGAATATCCCTAACCGGAAACTGCGCCGAGTCCTGAACCGCTCCGATGAAAAGGAGCTTCTGAGAGAGGCACAGGTGTGACTTTGGCACGTTGATGCAGAACCCCAGCGAGTGCAGGAGATCGGCCGTAGTCTGGAGGTGGTTGACGACTGTCTGGCGCGAGCCCGCCTTCAACAACCAGTCGTCGAGATAGGGGAAGACTGGAACCCCTGATCTGCGTAGATGAGCTGCGACCACCGCCATCACTTTCGTGAACACCGGAGAGGCGCTGGTAAGGCCGAAGGGGAGCACAGTAAACTGAAAGTGCTCGGGGCCTACCGTGAACCGCAGGTAGCGCCGGTGGGCCGGCAGGACGGGGATGTGGAAATATGCGTCCTGCAAGTCCAACGCTACCTTTCAGTCTCCAGGGTCTAGGGCAGCCAGGACTTGAGCTAAAGTCAGCATCTTGAACTTCTCTTTCCGGAGGAAGCCGTTGACGCTCCGGAGACCCTTCTTGGGTACCAGAAAGTAGTGGGAGTAGCAACCACGTCCTACTTCTGGCCCAGGGACACGCTCGATGGCCCCCTTTGTCAAGAGAGCCATAACTTCCTCCTGCAGAAGTTGCAAGTGATCGCCCGATATGCGGTAGTACTGCGGTGGCATGGCTGGATGGGTCGCCTCGAAGGGGAGGGAGTAGCCCCTTCAGACGATCTGCAGCACCCACCTGTCCGACGTGATGGAGCGCCAGTGGAGGAGGTGATGGCGGACCCTGCCCCCCACTGGCGTCCAATGGGCCTGAAAGCTCGGACTAGGAAGGCTTTGAGGCAGATGCTGCGGGAGCAGATGTGCACTGACCTTGCCGTTGTCCCCCGGCACCGCCACGGCGGTCACCACGTCTGCGGCCGCGTTGAGGCTGGTTGGCCACGAAAGGGGCGAAAAGCAGAAGTTTGCTGGCGCTGGCCTGACAAGCCCAAGGACTTGGCCGTAGCCCTGTAGTCCTTGAAACGCTCAAGCGCACTGTCTGCTTTGTCGCCAAAGAGGCAACGGCGATCAAAGGGCATGTCCATTAGCATGGCCTGGACATCACCCGAGAAATTGGCGGACCTCAGCCAGGCTTGGCAGCGAACCGCCACCGTTGTGGAAATCGCCCTTCCCATCGAGTCCGTGGTATCCAGTCCACAGCTAATGGAATAACGCGCCGCATCCCGCCCTTCCGCAAGGGCTTGGTCGAGCCTGGCCCGGGCCACCTCTGGGCACTATGGCAGCACGTCCGCAACCTTGTCCCACAAAGAGTGGGTATAACGGACCAAAAGGCAAGCGGTGTTATAGACCGCAACCCCAAACTCAATGAGGAGAACAGTTTCTTCCCAAACTGATCAAAACTTTTGGATTCCCCATCCACGGGAGCGGTTGGGAATGCGGTCTGCGACGTAGATGCCTGGATCACCATGCTCTCGGGGTGGGGTGCACGGACAGAAAGCTAGGGTTGCCCGGAGCCGGATGATGGCGTCGGGCCACGATCCGATCCACAGGGGGCACTGTGGAGGGCTTGGACCAGGTGCCCAACAGAACATCCGTGAGGGCCTCATTGAACAGTAGTAGAGGCTCCGAGGAACTTACTGGCAGCTGAAGCACCTCAGTGAGAAGGTTAGTCCTCACGGCCGCAGCAGGGAGCTCAAGAGCCAAGGGCTTGGCCGCTCTGCGCAACACCACACCATACGTAGCACCCACCACCGTAGCCACAGAGGGAGGAGAGATGAATCCAGTGTCGGGCGAAGTGTCCAAACCACTGGCCTCCCCAAGCTCATCTGTCCAGTCCTGGCTCAACTGGCACTGCTGTGCCAGAGGGTCCTCAGACCCCTCCCAGTCCTCCCCTTCATCCGTGTCCTGGTAAACAGGCTGGAATGACGGAGCCGGGTCATATGTGAAGGCCTCACCCATCGATGACGCCTCTTCGACTTTCTGCGAATGCCTCGACTTACCGGAGGACTTGGAGCCCGACGAGTAATGGTGATGACTCGACGAGCGAGGACTGCAGCTCCGCGACCGGTCCCTCGACTTCCTCCTCGACCGGGACCTCAAGAGGCACGGAGCTGACTGACGGATCTCGAGTAGCTTGCGGGACCGCTCCCGCCTAGCTTTTGAGGTCAAAGCCCGGCAGTCGGGTGCACGACTTGTCGTCGTGGTCGGCCCCGAGGCAGTAGAGACACCGATGGTGGGGGTCGCTCACCGACATCAGGCAGTTACAGGCGTCGCACGGCTTGAAGCCAGGCATCCCTACGGCACCAGGAGTCGAAGTCGACTCAAAAAAAGAGATCCAAAATAGACTAAAAAGTTAGTCAAAAAATGACTAAGAGTACTGCTCTTCCTGGATCTGCACTAGCTGGCGCAGAAAAAAGAAGAACTGATGTCAGCGTGCGAGGGCGGCGTCTAAGTACTCCGACGACGTCATTCCGGCGATCACGACGCCGGACACGGAGCCGCAGACGACGCCTATTGACGCGCAAGGGTACTGCTGACGAAAACTTTCAGGATCCAGCTTGACGCCTGGGGATATTCTAAGGTAAGGAATCTAACACTAACCTGTTTCTTAGAGTTCACTCGGGCTACACAATAAATTGGTCCAAATCACAATTATATCCATTATATGGCCTGTCGCCACGCATACCGAGGGACTACCAGATCCCTGTAGCACTGGAGGGATTTCGCTAATTGGGCATTTATATCACTACTGGTTCATCCCGTTTTTATGACATAAACCTGCCAGACCCCTTGACACGTTTTTGTGCTAATAAACACTGGTGCTCCCTCCCTCTTTCTCTTCTGGGACGCGCTGCCCTTTTTAAAATGTTATAACAAACAGTGGTTCTGTCGGGTATAGCTATTTCTTTGTAATTGAAAACAATTATATAAACAATAAATCAAATGATGGCACAAAATAACAGACAAAATTCTCCGACTCCTATTTCTCCAGTATTGACAGTGCCGTGTGTACCTTTTGTGGCATGGACGGGCCCACGGATAGCAATGCACAAGCTGTCGGCGGGAAGGTATGACGGGGGAATTGCGCTGCATGACCTCCAGTCATATTATCAGGCGTCTCAACTGGTGGCGATTAATCAATTGGAGCATGGGGACCGTGGGGACCCGAGTTTCCATACCGATTGATGGCTCATGGGACAGGGAGGATTTAATAGACCACTATATACGCATCCCAATAAATTGTGCCTCACTGGACCGACAGCACGCACAATCGAAACCTGGCACAAGGTTATTACAAAACTGGGATGGCACAATAGAATCACATGAGCGACTCCTCTCTGGGAACTCGAACAATTCGGACACCTAAGCGCTAGCCCCAGGTTTGACAAGTGGGACCTTATAGGTATCTCACGGGTGGGAGACATGTGGGAATCTAAGGGATTAAGCACTTTTGCCAACTTGCAGAAAGAATACGACCTTTCACAATCCAAAACATTCGGATATCTACAGACCAGTCATGCTCCTAAAGCAGCAATACCGGGGGCGACCCACCTTCTGAGGCCTCCCCGCAGGAAGACTGGTTACTACTCGACCCTTTGGACAGGAAGGCCATTTCCCTCACGTACAAAAAATTGATTAACAACCACCCTGAACCCTTGACGCGCTTCTGGCAGCACTGGGAATCGGAGCTGGGGGAGTTGGAAGAGTATAACTGCTGTGACGCCCTGGCTTCACCTAGAGAGGTGGCCATTCCTATGAGAGTTTGCAGTTGGTTCAACTCAAAATCCTGCACTGAACCTACCTTGCCGTGGGGGTGCTGGTCAAGATGGGGAGGAGGGCTGATCCTTTTTGCCTCAAGACACGGTCAACAGGAGGGGACCTACTTTCATACAATTTTGGAACGTCCCGTCGCTCAAATGTACTGGAAAGCCATTACCACACAATTAAAGAACACTTGCGGTAAAAATTTGACAGTATCTCCGAAGCTCTGTCTGTTGAATATTTGGGATGCCACTGACCTCAACCAGTCCAAGAATTCATGCGTTTCGCTGCGATGGGTCATGTCAAAACGAAACATCTAACAGAGATGGGGCGTGGGGGAGGCACCGTGCGTTAGAAATTGGGCCGCCGATGTGAGAAGTTGGCTTGATATATGATGCTCACTAATTCTAGTGATCACCTTGTATCAGTCCAAACAACCCCTTATGGTGATTGGCTGTAAGTCAACCTTATAGACCAGCTATCCTAGTAGCGTGGACAAAAGCAGTCTTTAGGCTAAACTCTTTTGGCATGTGAAGCCAGCTGTTTTACCACAATATAACCCCTTGAATACCAAATGAAAGGACACCACACAGGTTGTTATGAAAATAAAAGGATATTTATTAACTAAGATACACCTCTGAACTCTTTATGAGGTCAGAGGGCTAAGCACATGACAATACTACAAAAGAAATACAAGTTCGCACAATATTTACACGAGTGCCCTAGGGGCACGACAAACCATATACTCAAAACAATGGAATGCGAGGAAAGTACTGTAAGGAGATCCAGAGGCTGGAGGATCGGTGGGACTACGCTACGAACTAGGTAAGTAAGGAGCAGGAGGCCCACGGGACTCACGTGCAGAGTGTAAACTCTCATTAGGGATGCGTACCAACGTCTATGGATGCTACAGTTTACAAAGTTACGGATTCCGGACGAACCCGGCTGGATGGAGGGAAAACAGTGGACCTGGACACTAGGATAGTGAACACAGACTTCAGCACCTAGAAGCTTTAGTTACCTAACCCACAGGCTGCGGGTGCATAGGGCTGAAGTAGTGTTGGGTTTGCTGCGTTGATCCCGGTGATGCCTGAAACAAGGAGTTGCTGGCAGGCAGCCAGATGGAGGAGTCCGGTGGTTCCAAGGATGGAACTAGGAAGAAGGAAGTCCTGAAAAGGAAGGGGACAGAGTCTTGGTCACTAGCCAGTGACGGTGCTGGAACCAGGAGGGAACCAGATGCTGTCGCCGCGTTCAGGTGGAAGAAGGGTCGCTTCTCTCTGTAGCTGGCGGACCAGGAGCTGTTCTTCACGACCAGGCTGGAGGCACGAGCTGTCCCACGTAGTCTGCTGCTGTTGGCGGTGTCGGAACGTCGATCTGGACAACAGGCCTTGGCTAATGCAAGCCACGCGGTGGAACAAAGATGGCGTCTTGTGTGGACCAGGAGGGTCCGGGGTGCTCCTCTTTCACAAGGAAGCAAGGGCCAGTCTGGGGGACCAGACTAGCAGAGTCGAAATCTTCGGGTCGTCGTCTCAGAGGTCACTAGCCAGCCGGCAAGTGACCAGACAACAGGAAAGCAGCAACCAAGCAAAAGGGCCCCCACGCAGATCACGGGGATGCTGGGGGGCTGGTCTTTGGTGCAGGAGCTGCGTCGGTGTGGGGCTTCTCAGTCCCCAATGCACTCACTCGAGGAACTCTCGGGGTCGTGCTGGAAGCGCTGTGCAGGTTTCTTCAAGATGGCAGTCTCCACGTTGCTAGTCGCACCCACGGGTCCCAGCTGTGCTGTGGATGTGGGTAGAGGTCAGAGGGGTCTGGAGGTCCGGGTCTTGTCGAGCTGGGTCGTCAGATTCCGGGAAGGAAGGACTTGCAGCAAACCGCACAGGAGCTTGATGGTGCCTGCGAAGCAGGATGGTCACTCCCTGACCATAGGGGAGATTCTTCAGTCTTCTGGTGTCCAGGAGGTCGAAGGTCAAGAGTTCTTCGTGGAAGTTGTCAAGAGTAATCTAACTGGGAATGGGACCAGCTCCTACCTTTATTCAGCTAAAGGGGGCTGCACTACGACTAGGTCCCTCCTCTGGGTGGGACCAGGAAGGGGGGTGGCTACACCCCCTTTCCTTTGTCCAGTTTCCCACCAGAGCTGGGGCTGGAGTGCCCCAGCAACTGGTTGGAACCGGTGTATGCACAGGGCACCTTGTGTGCCCCAGGCATGTCTCATTCCTTTCAGCCTTGGCCTACCTAATACACAAAATCCTGTCTGGGGTGGTGCTAGCACCTACCAAGGCAGGAAACCCTTTGTCTGAGCCTCCCTTGCTGGAAGGACTCCCAGCAGCAGGAGGTCAGACTTGTGTCTGTGGTGGCAGCATCCATTTTGTGATGTGAGGCTCGAGATAACTTTAACCGGGGTTCACAGTTACAGACATGTCGTGTCCCTCTAGAAGGGTGGAATGCTAACCCCGTCGCCAGAATTGGCGAGGAGTTAGTATTCCAATTCGTATGACACCTTACTCGACATGTTTTGATAATGCTATGCCAAAGTTAGCATTTAACCGCGAGGATTATAATGCACTTAAGAGTATATGGTATAGCGTTATCATGGAACAGCTATTAGGACTTGGTTCCGCAAGCTGCAAACGGGTTCAGCTCATGCCAGAGCACCATCTCACATAATTCCAAGCACTCTGCCTTCAGGATTGTTAAGGCCTGCCATAGGAGTGACTTATAGGAATATATGTGTCCATTTTAGAGTTAGATATAGGAATACTATATCTAAAGCAAAGGGTGTTTACACCACCTTGCCCCAGCTGTCGTGCAGCCAGTTGTGTCAGATTTGGGTGGCCAGCCAGGGGTGGCATAATACATGCTGCAGCCCCTGGGTACATCTATGCCCTGGATACCTAAGGTATACTGTACAGGGACTGATAAGGTGGCCCAGTACCAATTGGTAAATGCACCTAAGGTACATGCTTGTCAATTTAGAGAGAGAACAGCTAGGCTGTGGGTCTGATTAGCAGGCCCACAGCCAGGGAAAGTCGTAAACCAGTGAAGCAAAAAGCAAAAATCTGGGGTGGCCATGGGATTGCAGACCCCACTCTCCTACAGCCGATATGGACAGAGTCATGATAGTAGAGAAAGATGTTTTTAAACACAGAGGATGCCCTAAGAAGTGGGACCGTAAGTGGGCTGCGTGGAATACACACAGGGGAGACATTTATTTATCTCCTATGGTGGAACTACAGCGTAGCTAATCCAGATTGCATGACTTATTCAATGCTGTCGAAGATACACCAGGCTGATGTGTCTAAGTGGTAGTGATGTATGCAGAATAATATATCCACGCTTTGTATCGGATTGTATCTTTTTGTGGAAGAACTGCATTTCTGTGCATGTTGTTATGAACAATAAAAAGAGTTTAAAAAAAAGTTATTAGATAGATTGACTTTGCTGCCTTCGTCCTTAGTGGGCCGAGTTTTGTTAGTTAAGTTGTCAATACTTCCTTTGTTTTTCTTTTTGTTCCTTAATCTTCCCTTAAAAGTACCTAATTCATACTTTAGCAAATTAGATAAGGACATTCACGAGTTCATTTGAGCAAATAAACAAACTCAGGTAAAATTGTCCACTCTCCAATTAGCTACAGTACAGGGGGGATTAGCGTTACCACATTTTTCAACATATTACCAGGCTTCATTGGTTAATTTGATGATGCACAAGTTACTACTTGTGTAACGATATATCTGTAAGAGACATTAGTTAGTGATAGATTCCTTACCTTAGAATATACCCAGGTGTCAGACTGGATCCGGAATTTTTTTGCGTAGCAGTACCCTTGCGCGGTAGGCGTCGTCTGAGGCTCCGCGTCCGTCGTCGGCGCCGTGATGACGTCGGAGTACTTAGACGCCGCCTCCGCGTGCTGACGTCAGTTCTTAGACACAGCTTTTCCGCGCCAGATACGCAGAGCCATGATAGAACCAACACTGGTGCCATGAAACTAGGGCCCTAATAAGGGGATGACCTTAACCCTAGATATCGGTTCGCAGAATGGGGAGGATGGGTGGGTCGGTAAGGAATCTATCACTAACTAATGTCTCTTACCGATATATCGTTACACAAGTAGTAACTTGTGTATCTGAAAGAGACACGTTAGTGATAGATTCCTTACCTTAGAATAGATACCCCAGCAATACCAACCCCGGTGGTGGGTCTGCGAACCAATAATCACACCAGAAAGTCCTGGAGGACAGAACGGCCAAAGAAGCCATCCCTTCGAATTTGGCTGTCGAGGCAGTAGTGTCTTGCAAACGTGTGCAGCGAGGCCCACGTAGCTGCCTGACAGATGTCTTGTAAGGGCACTCCCCGGCCCAGAGCAGTTGTAGTCGCCGTGGCTCGGGTGGAATGTGCCCGCAATCCAACAGGGGTCTCCTTTTTAGCCAAGGAGTAACATGCCTGGATACACAAGATGATCCACCGGGAGATGGTCCTCTTGTGCACCGCTTTCCCCTTCTTAGCGCCCACGTAACCAACAAAGAGTTGGTCATCCACCCGGAACTGGCGTGTGCGATCCAAATAGAATGAGAGCGCACGTTTTGGGTCCAGGCGGTGGAGCCGCTCTTCCTCTTTAGAGGGATGCGGTGGCGGGAAGAAGGTTGGCAAGGTGATAGACTGCCCAATGTGGACGGCTGTGACAACCTTGGGCAGGAAAGATGGCCTGGTCCACAATACAACCTTGTCCGGAAGGACAGAAAGGAAAGGAGGAGTACAAGAAAGGGCCTGGAGCTCACTCACTTTCCTGGCAGAGGTGATGGCAACCAGGAAAGCAGTCTTCAAAGTAAGAAGGCGGAGAGGACAGTTGTGAAGTGGCTCAAAGGGAGCGCACATCAGAAACGTAAGAACAAGGTTCAAGTCCCACTGAGGCATCACAAACGGAACAGGAGGTAACGTGTGTCTGATGCCTTTAAGAACTCGATTTACAATAGGGGACTTGAACAAAGAAGGTTGATCAGGCAGCCTAAAAAAGCATGAAAGAGCAGGAAGGTAGCCCTTGATAGTGCCCAGAGTAGAGCCCTGCTGGGCAAGAGAAAGAAGAAAGAGAAGAACCTCAGAAAGAGGGGCAGAGAGAGGATCCACATCCTTTGCTGTGCACCATGCCACAAATCTGTTCCACCTGCAGGCGTATACCGACTTTGTGGAGGGACGCCTGGCTGCCAGAATGACGTTACAGACTTCAGGAGGCAAGTCAAATGGCCTCAACTGTCGCCGCTCAATCTCCAAGCATGGAGGTGGAGACTGGACAGGTTCGGGTGGAGGACCGTCCCCTGCTGCTGCGACAGAAGGTCCTCCTGAGGAGGCAGACGAACCGGTGGATCGACTGACATACTGAGTAGCTCTGGATACCAGTACCTTCGTGCCCAGTCCGGAGCCACAAGGATGACTTGGGCCCGGTCGCGCTTGATCTTCTTCAGCACTCTGGGCAGAAGTGGTATATGCGGAAAGGCGTACAATAGACCGCAACTCCACTCGCGATGAAAAGCGTCTCAGGCGAGTGCCACCTTGGAAATTCCAACGCGGAGAATTTATGACATTGCGCGTTCTCTTCGGTGGCGAATATATCTAACCAAGGCTCTCCCCATCGCTGAAAGAGGCCTTGCGCCACGTCCGAGTTCAGACGCCATTCGTGAATCCTCATGCACCGACGGCTGAGCTCGTCCACCCTGGCGTTCAGAGAACCTGCCAGGTGTTGAGCCACCAGGGTCATGCCCTGGCGTTCCAGCCACTGCCAGAGGCGCAGAGCCTCCGGGCAAAGGGTCCACGACCCCACCCCGCCCTGTTTGTTGCAGTACCACATGGCGGTGGTGTTGTCCGTGAACACCTGCACTACACTCCCCCGGACAGAGGGGAGGAATGCTTTCAGTGCTAGACGAATCGCCCGCAACTCCAAAAGGTTTATGTGGAGCCGGGCCTCCGCCGGAGACCAGATGCCTCTGATCTCCGCCTCTCCCATGTGGCCTCCCCAGCCCTGGAGGGACGCATCCGTCACAACTACGTGCTCCGGTTGGGGAAGGGAGAGGGATCTGCCGCTGACCCAATCGCGGTCAGTGAGCCACCACTGCAGCTGTCTCGCAGTGCCCTCCGAGATCAGGACGTGGTCGGACAGGTTGCCCTGATGCTGGGCCCACTGAAACTTCAGGTCCCACTGCAGAGCCCGCATCCGCCACCTGGCGTGATGCACCAGTAGGATGCAGGAGGCCATCAGCCCCAGAAGCCGCAGCGTCAACCTGACCGAGACCTGGGATAAAGGCTGAAATTGTGGAATCTGAGCCTGAATATCCCGGACCCGCTGTTCGTGAGGATAAACCCGAAACTGCGCTGAGTCCAGAACCGCTCCGATGAAGAGGAGCGTCTGAGAGGGGCACAGGTGTGACTTCGGCACATTGAGGGAGAACCCCAGCTGGTGCAGGAGGTCTGCCGTTGTCTGGAGGTGGCTGAAGACTGTTTGGGGCGAGCCCGCCTTCAATAACCAGTCGTCGAGGTAGCGGAAGACTGAAACCCCTAACCTGCGCAGATGAGCTGCGACCACCGCCATCACCTTTGTGAACACCCGTGGGGCGCTGGTAAGGCCGAAGGGGAGCGCGGTATACTGAAAGTGCTCGTGGCCAACCGTGAACCGCAGGTGGCGCCGGTGGGCCGGCAGGACGGGGATGTGGAAATAAGCGTCCTGCAAGTCCAACGCTACCATCCAGTCTCCTGGGTCCAGGGCAGCTAAGACCTGAGCCAGTGTCAGCATTCTGAACTTCTCCTTCCGGAGGAAGCCGTTGATATTCCTAAGGTCCAAGATAGGGCGTAGGCCCCCATTGCCCTTCTTGGGTACCAGAAAGAAGTGGGAGTAACAACCACACCCTACTTCTGGCCCAGGAACGCGCTCTATTGCCCCCTTGGCCAAGAGGGCCGTAACTTCCTCCTGCAGAAGCCGCAAATGATCCCCCGATACTCGGTAATACTGCGGTGGCATGGCTGGAGGGGTCGCCTCGAAGGGGAGGGAGTAGCCCCTTCAGACGATTTGCAGCACCCACCTGTCCGACGTGACAGTGCGCCAGTGGAGGAGGTGATGGCGAACCCTGCCCCCCACTGGCGTCACATGGGCCTGAAAGCACGGACTAGGAGGGCTTTGAGGCGGATGCTGCGGGGGAAGGTGTGGACTGACCTCGCCGTTGTCCCCGACCGCCTCCACGGCGGTTTCCACGGCCGCCACCGCGTTGAGTATTACCCTGCGGAGCGTGGTTGGCAGCACGTGTGGGTACACCCCTTCCGTGGCCACGAAAGGAGTGAAAGGCAGCCGATTGCTGGCGCGGGGCCGAGAGGCCCAAGGACTTGGCCGTAGCCCTGGAGTCCTTAAAGCGCTCAAGCGCATGGTCTGCCTTGTCGCCAAAAAGGCGACGCCATCAAACAGCATGTCCATCAGTGTGTTTTGGACATCGGCCGAAAAGTTGGCGGACCTCAACCAGGCGTGACGTCTGACCGCCACTGCCGTTGCCATCGCCATCGCTCTACCTAGGGAGTCGGTGGTATCCAGCCCACACCGGATAGAATATATGGCTGCATCCCGGCCCTACACAAGGGCTTGGCCGAGTTTGGCCCGTACCTCCAGCGGACACTCTGGCAGCACTTCCGCAACCGTATCCCACAGAGAGTGGGTGTAGCGGCCGAAGAGGCATGCAGTGTTGGAAGACCGCAGTCCCAGACTAAGGGAGGAGAAGATCTTTTTGCCGTACTGCTCATACCTCTTGGATTCCCTGTCCGGCGGAGCCGACGGGAATGCGTTCTGGGAATTGGAGGCCTGGATGACCAGGCTCTCGGGGGTGGGGTGGGTGGACAGGAAACATGGGTCACCCGGAGCCGGGCGGTGGCGTCTGGCCACGTTCCTATCTACAGGCGAACCTGTAGCGGGCTTGGACCAAGTGCCCAAAAGAATGTCGGTCAAGGCCTCGTTAAATGGAAGCAGAGGCTCAGCTGAGCATGACTGCGGCTTAAGGACCTCAGTGAGGAGGTTAGTCCTCACGGCCGCGACAAGGAGCTCAAGGCCCAAGGACTTGGCTGCCCTCATCAACACCACACTATAGGTTGCCCCCTCCTCCGTAGCCACGGTAGGAGGTGAGACAAAGCCAGTGTCGGGCGAAGTGTCCAGACCACTGGCATCCCCAAGTTCACCTGTCCAGTCCTCCTGGGACTGACATTCACGTGTCAGAGGGTCTTCAGACCCCTCCCAATACTCATCACCCATCTCCTGATACTCAGGGTCAGAAAATGATGGGGCCGGTTAATGGAAAGTAAACTCTCCTAACGGCGTCTGAAGCGGCGCCCAGCGGCGCCGCTTCGGTGCCGGAACCGGGTCGAGGGAGGCATCGGGGACGGCGGCGCCGGGGAGGTCGTCAAGTCCACCGGCGGCAACCTGGATCCGGAACCGGATCCAGTGTTGCCCTGAGGCGCCGGGCCCGAAGGCGCCGACAGCGTCGGGACCGAAGCCCCCGATCCGCTAGGCCCCCTAGACGGGTCCGCTGTGCCCAGAGGCGCCGCGGAGCCCGTCGGAGGAGAGAGGGACCTCATGGCCATGAGGAACCGCTCGTTCTCCTCCGGCGTCGCGTTAGGCCCAGGGACCGGAGGGTATGAAGCCGGACGCGGCGCCTGCGACTCCGATGGAGCCGCGTGGGCGGCGTCACCAGAACCCCCGGCCGCGTCGTGCGAGCGTCGGGGGGAGTTGGAAGAGCGATTACGTCTCTTCGACTTCTTGTGCTTACCTGACAACTTCGACCCGGAGGAGTGATGTCGACCCGGAGGAGTGATGTCGACTCCCGGAGCTCCGATGGCTCGTCTCCCGCGACCGGTCCCTCGACCTCCGTGCGGACCGGGACCGTTCTCGGCGCGGGGCCGACTACAGGAGTTCGAGCCGCTTACGGGACCGCTCCCGCCTAGCTTTCGAAGTCAGGGCCCAACAGTCGGAGCAGGTCTTGTCGTCGTGATCGACGCCGAGGCAGTGGAGACACTGACGGTGAGGGTCAGTGACCGACATCAGTCGGTCGCACTCCTCACAGGGCTTGAAACCTGGCATCCCTACCGGCACCGTTCGGAGTCGAAGACTTCAAAAAAGGATGATCAATAGATCAAAAAAGGTTAGTCAAAAAGTGACTAAGGTACCACTTTTTCCGAATCTGCGCTGCTGGCGTGGAAAAAAGAAGAACTGACGTCAGCGCGCGGAGGCAGCGTCTAAGTACTCAGACGACGTCATCACGGCGCCCACGACGCCGACGACAGACGTGGAGCCGCAGACGACGCCTACCGATGCGCAAGGGTACTGCTACGCAAAAAAATTCCGGAACCAGTCTGACGCCTGGGGATATTCTAAGGTAAGGAATCTATCACTAACGTGTCTCTTTCAGATACAATTAACAGTAGCATCATCAAATTACGACAACTTTGTTCTAAATTATATATTAATTGAAAGTGCGATAAGATGACCAACTTTCCTGCTGTTCACAAGAATTCCTAAGAAAACAAGATATAAGGTTACATTGACGCTAAGATAGCATACACAGCTATTTTTTAAACCATGAAATATGCCTGTATGTCATGTGTTTACTCCAATGCCAGATTGTGAGATTTGGGGGCTACAGCTTTCACAGGGAGTCTTGCTGTCATGTAGTGAACTAGGCTTTGAAAAATTAAAGGAATTTTATAATCATGCAAATTTGATTGCATGGGAATCAATACACCAGCAATTGGTAGTTAAAATGCAGCTATATGTTTAAGTTTTAACCAGGTTACTAGCTTTCTTAAAAAAACTATGTGATGCTGAATGAGTCTGTAGGAGTGATAATTGGGGCAATTAATGAAAATAAGATGGATTGAGTGGTAAACTGGTATTTCCCACTTCGTCATAGTGTCAACAAGAATCTACCGGAAGAATTACTTCCAAGAGTTTTTCACGAAACAGGTTGCAGATTTATTAATAAAGAGTGGCAGTTACAGAGTGAGATACGATATATAGAGCTTTAAGAGCAGCAAACTTTAAAAGTATGGCCTTTTTATCAAGGTGAGTGGCATATTATACATCACATAGACAGCTTAAGATGTTCCTGTTGCTCCCGGATTAATATTTCAGGTGTAAGATGAATGGTACAGGTGGATGGGCTGAAACTTTTTTGCATGTACCAGCCTACAGCAATTTTGGGAGGATGTTTTTAAGATTATTAGTCATTGCATGTCCACTATCATTCTTCCATCAACTATGTCTGTCCTATTTGGTTCTTCAAATGTAGTGCACCAGTTAAAGAAATACCAACAATATTTTATTTTGATAGCAATAACGGTGGCCAGGTCCTTGATTCTGCAGAATGGGAAAACACCTAGGCTGCTGACAATGTAGTTGCTGAATAAGATGGCTAGGACTTATGACTTTAAAGATTTATATGCTAAGCGAGTGGGGGCACTTCGTAGGTTGGAAGCGACAGGCAGATTATTCTTCATTATTAATGAATATGCAATGATCTGTAAATGATTGAGTTGGTTGATGTTGGATACAGCTAGCACTTTAGGCTTTTGTATAAATAAGATTAATGCTGCTATATTGATATATAATATTATTGCTGCTATTATTAAGCTCAAATTAAACTTTCAGAAAGACAGAAAAAAGACTAGTAGGCTATATTTCTATAAAGGTTAGAATGATTTTTTTTAGAGCAATAGCATAGGATATGCTTTTTATTTTTATACAACTGCACTTTGTCACTTTAAATGGGTTTTCATGCTAAGGAACTAAATATGTGTTCAATTTACTTGGATAAGCTTGCTTAACTGTTTTGGAGATGGTTTTACTTGACATGAACTTGTTAGATTGAAGAATATGTATGAATTATTTGCATTGCCTGCTTCTTTTCTTACTCAAATAAAAAATTACAAAGAAAAAAGATTGATGTGATAAGTCTTTTCCCTTGGAGACAATGCTCCCTGGATTTGAAGAGGATCCATATGCGCTACCCAACCAAAAAAAGGGGCATCTGTAACTATTGTCGAGAGGGAACAAACTGATGAAAGGACATTCCGTGAAGTACGTTTATCAGAGAGCACCACCATTTGAGGGACTGTTTTACTTAGGGAGAGAGTGTGTGATCTTGTCTTCCCAATTACCTGAGTATTAATCCCACTGATTCTCCAGACATTCTTGTAGTGGAGAACAATGTTCGGAGTCAGAAAAGTGCACAAAGCATTTGAGCCGGGGAGAGATTACACATTTCCAACTGTGGGATGAGAGACTTTCATGAGAGTGACAATTCAGACAGATTGATAACAGTCTCTCCTCCGAAGGATTCACTCTTGCTTGTAGGGTGTTGATGGTAGCACCTAGGTAATGCAGAGACTGGATTGGAGTAAAGTTCGCTTTGCTGTGACTTACATGCAGTCCTAATCAGTGGGGAAGATTGTTCGGCAACTGATAAGGAGTTTGGGATGCTTGTGGTGTTGACACCTTGATCAGCCCGTCTAGATATGAATGGACGAATATTTGGAGTTTCATTTGATATGCAGCGACCACTGCCACGAACTTGGAGAAAGTTCTGTGGGCTGATTTGAGGCAAATGTATGCACTTTGCACTGGTAGTGATTGTGTCAGAATTTGCTATATTTTATGGCTACTGTAACATGAAAGTACGCATCCTGGAGGCCTATCGAACAGAGCCAGTCTCCCTTGTGTATTTGGGGAAAAATCTGATGTAGGGCAAGCATCCATAACTTTTCTCTCCAATCCATTTGTTGGCTAGCTTCAGATCTAGAATGGGTCTAAAATAGTTTTTGAGTCCTCTCTTTTTTATTAAAAAGTAACAGGAAGATATCCCTGTGACTCGTTGTTTGGGAGGAATAATCTCCATTGATTGCTTCTGTAGAAGGATGTTCACTTCTGAGCGCAGCATTTGAAGATGTTGATTGGATGGTTTGGTGGAGTATTTGGCAGAGGTCTGTCAAACCTGAGACAATACACATACTGTACAATATTAAAGAACCCAGGTGTCTTTCGTGTTGGCTTGCCACTATGTCAGGAAATGAGAAATACTTCGAGATTCATTGTTTGGAGCCTGTTGGATGCTTTCCTGCTTGAGCAGGCAGGTGGCTAGCTCTTCCGTTGGATTGTAGACACTGATGTTGCAAAAAAAAAAAAAGGTCTTTGTTGTTGCTGTTGGTGGTGACCTGGGTACTACTAGTGGTTTGAACCCTCTGCGGATAGAAACGTCGTTCATAAGTCTTTTAGATGTGTCTACATTGTTCCTTTAGTTTCTCTCGACCTACCGCCTTCAAGATCTCATCATCAATATGATTGCCGAATATGGTGGTCCCCGAGAAAGGAAGATTAAGAATATGTTGTTGGGATTCTTGTTTTACGGCTGTCAGACTAAGCCAAGTGTACATTCTTAGGGCTAAGCCATGATTGTATCCCATGGGCTGCCAGTAGTAAAGAGTCGTCGGCAGCACTAATAACTTGGTAGGAGACCATCGTGCCCTTATCTACCACCTCAAGGTTGTCCTCTAATTTATCTCTCGGGAGGTCTTCTGCAAACGTTTGCAAGAAGTCCCACAAGGCTCAGTCATATCTGCCCAGCAGGGCCAACGCAGTTGCGCTTTCATGGTGGTGGCAGCACCCTGACCTCAAACTTTGCACCCCAATGAATCTAGCTTTTTACTCTTTGTCTCCTGGGACTGCTAAAAAAAAAAAAAAAAAAGGTCTTCGCTGTTGGTGGTGACCTGGGTACTACTAGTGGTTTGAACCCTATGCGGTAGAAACGTCGTTCATAAGTCTTGTAGATGGGTCTACATTGTTCCTTTAGTTTCTCTAGACCTACCGCTTCAAGATCTCATCATCAGTATGCTTGCGAATATGGTGGTCCCCGAGAAGGGGGCTTTTTACTCTTTGTCTCCTGGGACTGTAGACGAAGAAGTAGTGAAATGCTGTTTCTTTGCTGCAAGGATGATCACAGAATCAGGGAGAGGGTCTGAGCAAAGAAACAGTGGGTCCTGTCCTGGAGGTCTAGATGTTTACTGTAGCCTCAATGGTGCTTATATGGTTGAAGCCAGTGGAAGGAACAGCTCCATAGCTGGTTCCGATAGACCCAGAACCAGTGGTTGGAGAGGTCTTGATGCTGCCCAGTGGTGAAGCATCCCATAAGTTACTGATGTTGAGTGTGCGCTGGCATCGGAATGTTCAATTTTGATGAACCTCACACAAGCTTCTCTTGAAAGGTGTTCGTGTCATGCACTGGGAAGACTAGGAAAATATTGATGAATATCTCCATGCACTGAAGGAGGAAGAATAAGAATAGGTAAAACAACGTTTTGAGTATGTGCTACACCTAGACCAGGATGCATAATGACCATGTGTGCGTTGAGAAGATGAGTAACGTCTGGGACCGGTGGTGATATCTCGAATGTCTTTAACGATGATGAGATTTGGAATGTGATCTTCGTGAAGGTAGCGGCCTCGGGAGGGGGGCTTCCACAGTTTGTGGAAGCTGTGCTGGAGGAGGTGAAAGAGGCGCTGGAGGAGGTGGAAGAGGACACAGGAAAGTCTGGAAGAAGAATAGGCGATGATGGAGAATATGCCCTGGAGTATTGAGTCACAAGTGGATGGTAGACGTTTTGGTCTTCTTACTTTTTCCACAGGTCTGGATTGTCTAGACTTTTTAACGTCGACTTTCTCCTTGTTTCGACGACGGCCTAGAATTACGTAGTTTTTCATGTGGTCTTCTCTTTTGGGATCTCTGATGTCTAAAGTCCTCAAAGGTAGGTGGAAGAGCCCTGGCAGAGGACTGACCCTCTCTTTGCTCCAACGTCCCACGTTCCGATTGTGCCTGCTGGCTGGGGGTGCACCTGGAAAACATCCTGCTGCGTCGGCACCTGTCAGGAATTGAGGATCTGACTTGGCCTTCTTTATTCCACAGGTAGGACACTTGTCAAATAAAATGGCATTTTATTTGATCACAGGGAAAACAAAACTCTGGCAAAAAAAAATTATACATAAACTCTAAAACTGAATAAATCTGTTGAGTGAAACATTTTCAACAATTTCCTAGTGAGATTTTTGAGGAAATAAAGCCAAAGAGGCTGAGCTCAGTGCTCCAAGATCCTGACAGCAGAAGCTGGAAAAAAAATCTAAAGCACCTTCTGCGCATGATGGGATACTGGGAGTCTCTGGGCCCTAAAAGGCGTAGATGCTCGTCACATTTACATAATGTCAGCCCACGGGCTACACTGCTCTCACTTCCTTCATCTTTCTATCTTTAAAAAGGGTTTATGAAAGAGATTTAAGCAGTCAAATAACTTTTACTTTTAAATTGCCTGAAACGTATACATACATATATATATATTACCTTTTTAGGGCTCGGACTCCTCCCCACTGTAAGTGGGGGAGGAGTTTCGAGATCCTAATGTTATAAGAAAACAAGCATTAGAAATGCAATCGGGCTCGGATTTATTTGAGTTTGAGCTAATGGCATTGTAAATGCCAATGTATTGTTGCTATGTGTTATGGAGTGTGTTCATGTGGTGTGTACTGCTAGGGATCTCCTTGTGAATGTGCCAATATTGCACCACTTGCCTGTGATGTCCTTCTTATGTGTGAGAAGCTTGCACCTCTGCTGCCTGTGGTCTCCTTGTGAGTGTAAGAAGCTTGCACTGCTGCTGCCTGTGATGTCGTTCTTGTGAGTGGGTGAAGATTGCACCTCAGCTGGCTGTGGTCTCCTTGTGAGTGTATGCACTGTCATTGCTAGCCTGTAGATATGCACTATCATCGCTAGCCTGTAGATATGCATTGGCTTCACTAGCCTGTAGGTATGCACCGTCATTGCTAGCCTGTAGATATGCACTGTCATCGCTAGCCTGTAGATATGCGCTGTCATTGCTATCCTGTAGATATGCATTGGCTTCACTAGCCTGTAGATATGCACCGTCATCGCTAACCTGTAGATATGCATTGGCTTCACTAGGCTGTAGTTATGCTCTGTCATCGCTAGCCTGTAGATATGCGCTGTCGTCGCTAGCCTGTAGATATGCGCTGTCGTCGCTAGCCTGTAGATATGCGCTGTCGTCGCTAGCCTGTAGATATGCGCTGTCGTCGCTAGCCTGTAGATATGCGCTGTCGTCGCTAGCCTGTAGATATGCGCTGTCGTCGCTAGCCTGTAGATATGCGCTGTCGCTAGCCTGTAGATATGCGCTGTCGTCGCTATCCTGTAGATATGCGCTGTCGTTGCTAGCCTGTAGATATGCATTGGCTTCACTAGCCTGTAGATATGCACTGTCATCTGCACTCTGCACCGCCACTCTGCACCGCCACCCTGCACCGCCACCCTGCACTGCCACTCTGCACCGCCACTCTGCACCGCCACTCTGCACCGCCACTCTGCACCGCCACTCTGCACCGCCACTCTGCACCGCCACTCTGCACCGCCACTCTGCACCGCCACTCTGCACCGCCACTCTGCACCGCCACTCTGCACCGCCACTCTGCACCGCCACTCTTTACAATGCAATGGTCTCGGAATTATTAAAGGTAGAGCTATTGGCATTGCTCATTACATTTTTTTTTTTAAATCATAAATAAATAGCATTGTCATTTACATTGCCAATAGCTTAATCGGGAAAAAAATGGCATTGTCATTTACCAACATTGCCAACATTCTTCAAGAGATAAACTGATCTCAAGCCCTTCCAATGAGGCCATATGACATTTTGGCATAGCAGCCTCAGGGCAGTCCATCTCACAGATCTGTAGAACGCAAAGGAAACCTAGTTCAGCTATCACCATGTGGAAGAACATCTGTGGGTGCTAAATGATGAAGTTATTTTCAAGATTATCAAAATATTGGGAACTCCTGCCATCAATTTATTTGTTATGACAAAACGCAGGCCTTTACCGACTCCCTAAGTCACAAAAAGTACAGCTCCGGTTTGCTGATTTGGCCCTAATTATACCGAAGCGCTCCATCACTGTGAGGTGGAAGTCAGCCTTCCCCCCAACATTACACTCATGGCACATGGAGGCAGTCTGATGGTGCAATGCAGAAAGTGCAACCATTAGGAGAGAAGAATATAGGGGCCTATGGAAAACACAGATCTCGATAGAATGGGATCAAATGCTTGAAGCCCTTAAGGCAACCGAGCCCCCTTTTCCACAATGCAAATAAAACACGAGTCCCCCTTTCCCTGACAAACAGCCATGACCGGCCACCCACCGAGCTCGGAATAAGCTAAAGGATAACGAGGTGAGCCAAATAAAAGGCAGGGGGTGGGTTCCTTAGGAATGTTCTTTCGAATTTTAATGTTTATATACGGTCATTGAATGACAATTAACCTCCTATAAATCCTCAATTGCATGTAGACGTTACAATATTGATGTCTTGCATAGCTAAATGCCTAAATCTTTAATTAATCTAATTTGAGCGTAGAATTTTCTACGTATTCAATAGTTCTAGCTCCGCCTATGCATCCATCATGTTCACGCCCACACTTTATGCGGCACTCTGTAAAATCAATAAAGTATGTATTTAAAAAAAAATGAAACGGCACGCATTCACTTTCGTGGAAGCTTCTTTCATTTGGAGTGGTTGTTTGATAGATTGTTAGAGACATTCTTTTGACTTTTCCTTTGATTTCTGTGCCGCCCAAAATGGTTGTCAAACTCAGACAATGCAGGACAGCGATTAACATTACATAGGAGTGTTTGCAGCACTCGTGAAATAAGTATATTTAGCTGCAATTACCAAATGCTGAAAATGTTCCCCATTAGCAACTTTTTCACCATTGCAGTGATTTAAAACGTTTCTGCCCTGCTTGTGCGTTAAAATGCTTCCTAAATGTAATGGTCTCCCCTTTGGAAGAAATAGTCAAAATGAATCTCTAGAGATTGTTTATTGCAGTTGGCCAGAGTGGAGAGTTCGCTTCCAGCTGTGAGTGCACAGAAGAACATTATACCGTGTTCCATCATGATAAGGGCTGTTACTGTCTGCTCAAAGTAATTTTATATTTTCACCTGATTTCAAACAGTTTTGCACTAGCTTCGCCCCCTGATCTTTAGACACCGTGAGGATTAGTCACTGCCAAAGACGCGTGAGAAGGAAGGACTCAGCAATTCAGTCCTACATTAGTCAGCGCAGGCATGTTATACCCTAAATACAATCGCCAACTGGGAACAGTGGGAGGAATGATTGCCTGTTCTCCTTCACCGAGACTGCAATTACCAGAATGCACTGGGGTAGCCAGTCGCACAGTTGGCATGAGGGGGGCATAGATGAGAACAACAACAGAGCTTGACAAATGCCAACAGCCCCTTTCCTGGCAGCATATCATGCCCCCGTCAGTGATGTGGCACGAGGAAGTATGCAAAAAAAATTAAACGGCACGCATTCACTTTCCTGGAAGCTTCTCCCATCTGGAGTGGTTGTTGGATAGATTGTTAGAGACATTCTCTTGACTTTTCGTTCGATTTCTGTGCCGCCCAAAATGGTTGCCAAACTCAGACAATGCAAGACAGCGATTAACATTACACAGGAGTGTTTGCAGCACTCGTGAAATAAGTATATTTAGCTGCAATTACCATATGCTGAAAATGTTCCCCATTAGCAATTGCCCTGTCACAGCAGGCAGGCTCGCTCGGCTCAAAGGCAGCCCACTGCAAGTTTTCTTTCCTAGTTTGCACTCTCCCCCGCACCCCGCTTTTATAATATACATTTACCAGAGCTGGGATTGATCCGCTGAAGCGTCCCAAAAAACACTGTGGCTGCCGCACCGGGCTCGGTCTGTGCAGGGGACACCTTTCCGCGGTCGGGCATTAATGGGGGCTAGGGACCACTGCACGCGGCAGGGCTACCGGCTGGGCTGCAGCATCGGAGGAGCAGAGAGGGTGGGGGCTCCAGTGCCAGAAGACACGCAGGGGCATGTAATGGCATCATCAGAGCCAAAGGGAAAGCATTACTTTAGGGCAACACGGGAGCAAAAGAATAACAAACAAATAAAACACGGCAGGGAAGGAATGCGTGCCAATAAATATTTTTCGCTGCAAGTTCGTTTAATTAAGAAGGCATAGTGAGACTTCACCAATACAGCAGAACATTCGTCAGGCGCTAAATTCTAGGAAGATCTGATTGCGCTATTTGTAAATAAATAACAGGAAGGGGACCTAATCCACATTCGGGAAACTATTCCAGCTCGCCCAGTGACTAGGGAGTTTTCCGGCAGCCTCCATGAGTTTGGTTAGCCTGCACGTCAAGCCTCACAGTCTGCAAACAGATGAGAGGTGGACCGGGCTCGGTGAAAAGCAGGCGTACTTAAGGGAGAGGTGCACTGCGTTTTCCGGCAGCCTCCATGAGTTTGGTTAACCTGCACGTCAAGCCTCACAGCCTGCAAACAGATGAGAGGTGGACCGGGGCTCGGTGAAAAGCAGGAGGACATAACGGAGAGGTGCAGTGCTTATTTTCATACTTTACTCGGTCTGTGCAGGAGACACCTTTCCGCGGTCGGGCATTATTGGGGGCTACGGACCACTGCACGTGGTGGGGCCACCGGCTGGGCAGCAAACAAACCGCGCACATAATCACCGGAAACACACCAACTGAATGCTTCATATGCTCTGGGAAGCAAGGCAGGCATACAGGCAAGTACCAACCGGGAAAAGCGGAGTGAATGAAGCATCGGCCTCAAAACAGCACGAAATAAAAGTACAGTACTAGAAAGTGCAAAAAATTGTAAACGTGACTAATTACAAGCACAACGAGAAGGGGGGGCGGGGGCGATCAGCACAACCTTTCTCCAGCGGCGGTCGGGGGAAATGGCAAAACAAAAGGGCCGGCAAAAAAAAAAAATCGTTGTGTTGCCCGGGTGGTTCACCGCCCTGTGCGTGTAAACGTTTGCCCTGCCGTCGCCTTGCGTCACGAACAAATCACTTAATCTCACCGTGCCTAACAAAACAAGGAAGCTGCGCGCTGAGCGCTGCAGAATTGTGAACGCGCCCGGCCATCTGGATTCACTAACGGAGGCACCCTGACAGCTCCTAATTATAATTTATGTACTTCTTTGCTCGAGCACGCACGAAATATGCCCAAAATGGCGGAACAAAACTACATTTACCCTATCACTTCAAGCCTATTAAAACGAAAACACAAGGAAGACGAATCACTGACCAGATGACAGAAAACGCTAAGGAATGTCTGGAATTTCTCTCTCCAAGGCCCTAGGAGATACTTCTTCTTTTTTCTCCTTTAACATTAGTTCTCGAAACTCCTCCCAGTTTCACTGGGAAGGAGTCCGAGCCCTAAAAAAGAAGAAGTATCCTTAGGGCCTTGGCGAGAGGAATTCCACACATTCCTTAGCGTTTTCTGTCATCTGGCCAGTGATTCGTCTTCCTTGTGTTTTCGTTTTAATAGGCTTGAAGTGATAGGGTAAATGTAGTTTTGTTCCGCCATTTTGGGCATATTTCGTTCGTGCTCGCGCAAAGAAGTACATAAATTATAATTAGGAGCTGTCAGGGTGCCTCCGTTAGTGAATCCAGATGGCCGGGCGCGTTCACAATTCTGCAGCTCTCAGCGCGCAGCTTCCTTGTTATTGTTTTTTTTACAATTGGATCGCTTTCGCGATCTGTGGTCCGGCGTTGTGAAGCTTGTTTGTTCGGGGATTCTACGCGCGTTCAGTTTTTCATCGGAGGTACATGCCGAGTTGTTATGAAGTACATGGGAGCAGTTTAACAGCACTCGGATAACTCTATTGTGCGGACCAGGCATGTGAGTGAGCACGAGCTTATTGCCAGCGCGCCGGAGATGCACCTTAACCCTGCGTGTAAAGAAGCGTCGCTGTGTCAGGTACCGAGAACTCCGACTGCTCTTCCGTGGGCTTCTATCCTGACCCCCCGCATCCTTATCATTGTACAGGGGCGCCATAGCTCAGGCATTGGGCCTCAATTCTGATTCCAGGGAAGCCACTCCCTCTGCTCTTTCATTACTAGGCGCGCACACCACAGCGGTCGGTGCACCTCAATCCCGACCTGCCACATCGTCTGCTATTTCAGTTCCGGAGCGAGCTTAGCTCCGGCAGTGTACCTAAATCCCGACCTGCCGCATCCTCTGCTATTTCAGTACCAGGCGTGCACAGCTCTGTCAGTGCACCTCAATCCCGACCTGCCGCATCCTCTGCTATTTCAGTTGCGGAGCGAGCATAGCTCCGGCAGTGTACCTCAATTCTCACATGCCATGCACACTGCTCTTTCAGTACAGGGGTGCACAGCGCCATTTTCTCCTGTTTTTAGGTCCGGGGCGCACACAACTCGGTCAGTGTACCTCAGTCCTGAACTGTTGACCCTCTGCTATTTTTGTACTGAGGCGCATCCTACCCACCTCAATCCAGACCGACCGCACCCTGGGCTCCAGCAGTCCCGGAACGCCGCAGCTCTGCCAATGTGTCTTAATGCAGAGCTGCCGCCCCCCCCTGCTGTGCAATACAGGGCGCACTCACTTCAGCCAACGTATCTCAGTCGGGACTAGCACAGCATCTGTTACAGCACCACCACACTGTGCCAAAGTACCTCGACCCAGACCTTGGCAGCCTCTGCTGTTACACGACTGACGCACACTCTGCTCTTCCGATGCACACCAATCCTGACCCGCCGCAGCGTCAGGTATTACAGTACTGGGACATACTTAGTTCTGGCAGTGCCCTCTGTACAGACCCGTCGGACCCTCGGCTCTCACAAGCACACACTATCTCTTCCCTGTGGCTCCCCATCTTTTTCAGGGAGACACCCACACACTGCAGAGTGTGAGTGCAGAGTGTGAGTGCAGAGTGTGAGTGCAGAGTGTGAGTGCAGAGTGTGAGTGCAGAGTGAGAGTGCCGAGTGAGTGTGAGTGCAGAGTGAGTGCAGTGTGAGTGCAGTGTGAGTGCAGTGTGAGTGCAGAGTGAGTGCAGAGTGAGTGCAGAGTGAGTGCAGAGTGAGTGCAGAGTGAGTGCAGAGTGAGTGCAGAGTGAGTGCAGAGTGAGTGTGAGTGCAGAGTGAGTGTGAGTGCAGAGTGAGTGCAGAATGCAGAGTGAGTGAGTGCAGAGTGCAGAGTGAGTGCAGAGTGCAGAGTGAGTGCAGAGTGAGTGCAGAGTGAGTGCAGAGTGAGTGCAGAGTGAGTGCAGAGTGAGTGCAGGGGCAGAGTTAGTGCTGAGTGAGAGCAGGGGCAGAGTGAGTGCAGGGGCAGAGTGAGTGCAGAGTGAGTGCAGGGGCAGAGTGAGTGCAGAGTGAGTGTAGAGTGCAGAGTGAGTGTAGAGTGAGTGCAGAGTGAGTGTAGAGTGAGTGTAGAGTGAGTGCAGAGTGAGTGCAGAGTGAGTGCAGAGTGAGTGCAGAGTGAGTGCAGAGTGAGTGCAGAGTGAGTGCAGAGTGAGTGCAGAGTGAGTGCAGGTGCAGAGTGAGTGCAGAGTGAGTGCAGAGTGAGTGCAGAGTGAGTGTAGAGTGAGTGCGAGTGTAGAGTGAGTGCAGAGTGTAGAGTGAGTGCAGAGTGTAGAGTGAGTGCAGAGTGAGTGCAGGGGCAGAGTTAGTGCAGAGTGAGAGCAGGGGCAGAGTGAGTGCAGAGTGAGTGCAGGGGCAGAGTGAGTGCAGAGTGAGTGCAGGGGCAGAGTGAGTGCAGAGTGAGTGCAGGGGCAGAGTGAGTGCAGAGTGAGTGCAGGGGCAGAGTGAGTGCAGAGTGAGTGTAGAGTGCAGAGTGAGTGCAGAGTGAGTGTAGAGTGAGTGCAGAGTGAGTGTAGAGTGAGTGTAGAGTGAGTGCAGAGTGAGTGCAGAGTGAGTGCAGAGTGAGTGCAGAGTGAGTGCAGAGTGAGTGCAGAGTGTAGAGTGAGTGCAGGTGCAGAGTGAGTGCAGAGTGAGTGCAGAGTGAGTGCGAGTGTAGAGTGAGTGCAGAGTGTAGAGTGAGTGCAGGTGCAGAGTGAGTGCAGAGTGAGTGCAGGTGCAGAGTGAGTGCAGAGTGAGTGCAGAGTGAGTGTGACTGCAGAGTGATTGCAGAGTGAGTGTCCGCTTCATGACATAATAAGCATTATAAACACTAAACTGCCCGCATTAATCCCTCCCCCAGATGTGGATGGGCTGACCTTAACGTGCGCCACTCTTGCGGATTCCATAACTGTTTTCTTTGTTTACTTGCCATAATTTATACGAGCCTGGCAACGGATTACTTTCCGTAATTGATTAGATTGTACGTGGTTAACGATCACAGCCACACTGGTTTAGTTACAGGTTTGTGAACCGCATCCCCAGGCCTGCTGCACCCTAAAAAGATTAATGTTGGCTAACCTTTCCATTTTACAGTAAATATGTGGAAGAGAACTGTGAGTTTAAGAGCCTGATTTCTTCTTGGCACGCCGTGTTCACAGACAACCAGTACTACCACTACCAGTACCACCACCACCACCAGTACTACCAGTACTACAGCCACCAGTACTACCTCTACCACCACCACCAGTACTACCAGTACCACGACCACCAGTACTACCACTACCAGTACTACCACTACCACTACCACCACCAGTACTACCACTACCACTACCACCACCAGTACTACCACCACCAGTACTACCAGTACTACCACCATCAGTACTACCAGTACTACCACCACCAGTACTACCACTTCCAGTACCACCACCAACAGTACTAACACTACCAGTACCACCACCACCACCAGTACTGCCACTACCACCACCACCAGTACTACCAGTACCACGACCACCAGTACTACCACTACCAGTACTACCACTACCAGTACCACTACCACCACCAGTACTACCACCACCAGTACTACCAGTACTACCACCATCAGTACTAACAGTACAACTACCACCACCAGTACTACCACCACCAGTACAACCACCACCAGTACTACCAGTACTACCACCATCAGTACTACCAGTACTACCACCACCACCAGTACTACCAGTACCACGACCACCAGTACTACCACTACCAGTACTACCACTACCAGTACCACTACCACCACCAGTACTACCACCACCAGTACCACCACCACCAGTACTACCAGTACTACCACCATCAGTACTAACAGTACAACTACCACCACCAGTACTACCACTACCACCACCACCACCAGTACTACCAGTACTACAGCCTCCAGTACTACCACTACCACCACCACCAGTACTACCAGTGCCGCGACCACCAGTACTACCACTACCAGTACTACCACTACCAGTACCACTACCACCACCAGTACTACCACCACCAGTACCACCACCACCAGTACTACCACTACCAGTACTACGGCCAGCAGTACCACCACCACTAGCACTACCACTACCGGTACCACCACCAGTACTACCACTACCATTACCACCACCAGCAGTACTACCACTACCAGTACCACCACCAGTACCACCACTACCAGTACCACCACTACCAGTACTACCACCACCAGTACTACCACCACCAGTACTACCATTACCAGTACCACCACCTCCAGTACTACCAGTAACACCACCACCAGTACTACCACTACCAATACCACCACCACCAGCACCACCACTACCAGTACTACCACTACCAGTACTACCAGTACCACTACCACCACCACCAGTACCACCATCACCAGTACTACCACCACCAGTACTACCAGTACCACCACCACCACCAGTACTACCACCACCAGTACCACCACCACCACCAGTACTACCAGTACTACAGGCACCAGTACTACCACTACCACCAGTACTACCAGTACCACGACCACCAGTACTACCACTACCAGTACTACCAATACCACTACCACCACCAGTACTACCACCACCAGTACCACCACCACCAGTACCACCACCACCAGTACCACCACCACCAGTACCACCACCACCAGTACTACCAGTACCACGACCACCAGTACTACCACTACCAGTACTACCACTACCAGTACCACTACCACCACCAGTACTACCACCACCAGTACCACCACCACCAGTACAACCACCACCAGTACTACCAGTACTACCACCATCAGTACTACCAGTACTACCACCACCACCAGTACTACCAGTACCACGACCACCAGTACTACCACTACCAGTACTACCACTACCAGTACCACTACCACCACCAGTACTACCACCACCAGTACTACCACCACCAGTACAACCACCACCAGTACTACCAGTACTACCACCATCAGTACTACCAGTACTACCACCACCACCAGTACTACCAGTACCACGACCACCAGTACTACCACTACCAGTACTACCACTACCAGTACCACTACCACCACCAGTACTACCACCACCAGTACCACCACCACCAGTACTACCAGTACTACCACCATCAGTACTAACAGTACAACTACCACCACCAGTACTACCACTACCACCACCACCACCAGTACTACCAGTACTACAGCCTCCAGTACTACCACTACCACCACCACCAGTACTACCAGTGCCGCGACCACCAGTACTACCACTACCAGTACCACTACCACCACCAGTACTACCACCACCAGTACCACCACCACCAGTGCTACCACTACCAGTACTACGGCCAGCAGTACCACCACCACTAGCACTACCACTACCGGTACCACCACCAGTACTACCACTACCATTACCACCACCAGCAGTACTACCACTACCAGTACCACCACCAGTACCACCACTACCAGTACCACCACTACCAGTACTACCACCACCACTACTACCACCACCAGTACTACCATTACCAGTACCACCACCTCCAGTACTACCAGTAACACCACCACCAGTACTACCACTACCAATACCACCACCACCAGCACCACCACTACCAGTACTACCACTACCAGTACTACCAGTACCACTACCACCACCACCAGTACCACCATCACCAGTACTACCACCACCAGTACTACCAGTACCACCACCACCACCAGTACTACCACCACCAGTACCACCACCACCACCAGTACTACCAGTACTACAGGCACCAGTACTACCACTACCACCACCACCAGTACTACCAGTACCACGACCACCAGTACTACCACTACCAGTACTACCAATACCACTACCACCACCAGTACTACCACCACCAGTACCACCACCACCAGTACCACCACCACCAGTACTACCACTACCAGTACTACGGCCAGCAGTACCACCACCACCAATGCTACTGCTCACCACCAGCCATCAGTGCACCATTTCTACAGGCAGTCACGGCCATCAGTACATGCATCGATTGTTACACATCCACAATTAAGTATTGTAGCAATCTCAGTATGGTACACTTTAGTTTTAAACATATTCATGTAAAAACACAGCATGCCACCATTGCTACAATTATAATCTAACACACATAATTCCACTACACACCACATTAACACACTCCATAACACTTAGCAAAAATACATTACCATTTACAATGCCATTAGCTCAAACTCAAATAAATCCGAGCCCGATTGCATTTCTAATGCTTGTTTAAAATGAAATCAGAAGAAATTGCCATAGTACCCTTTGCTTCTTCCTCCTTGTTTTCTGAAGAAAGGCGAAGATATACACTTAAGAAGACATGGTTTAAGAAGTGCTCCAGAATTTCCGCGTGTGGGCAGGGCTATTCATTGGTTAGGACTATTAATAGAGATCGCCTGAGAGAGAATTATTCATTATGAAAATGGCTTAATATCATGCGCAAAAGAGTATCCAATCACCATGTGTAAATCTGAGCAAATGTAAAAGATAACACCAAAAAAATGACCGCATGCCGGTAATTCAAAAATAAATTCTGAGTAACGGTAAAAACAGTCAATAAGTATTTGGATAATATGAGGAACATATCTTGAAAAAGGAATATGCTACTTACCAGTATGCATCTGTTCTTGGCATGTAGAGCTGCAGAGTTGTACACTTAGCAATATATCGCCACCTGGTGTTGGGCTATTGCAGGTTGTTGTCTTCTTGGAAGAAGTCTTTGTAGTCACGAGATAGGTGACTCCTCCCTTGGACAATACTGCGCATGGTCATCGACTCCATCCTCAGATTGTTTTTTGCCATGATGGGAAATGATGGAGTTAGTAGAAGTAAAGAGAAAGGATGTCCATGCGTGTGCATCTAAGTAAGATAAGTACTGGAACAGATACAAGTCCCGGGGAGGCGGGAGGGCGTGTCCAACTCTGCAGCTCTACATGCCAAGAACAGATGCATACTGGTAAGTAGCATATTCCAATCGAGGCATATGAGCTGCAGATTGTACACTTAGCAACGATTGTGCAGCAGTGTCTCTCCTAGCGGTGGTCGCTTGTATCCGTTGCAGCATACTGAAATAGTGTTTTAAGGACAGCTTGCTGCTTGGTTGCACGTTAACACAATAGTGTTTAGTGAATGTGTGTATGGTAGACCATGTTGCTGCCTTGCATATGTCCTCTAGTGGTATGTTTCCTAAGAAAGCCATAGAGGCTCCTAGTTTGCGAGTGGAGTGCGCTCTAGGAGGAACTGTTAGTGTATGTTTCGCTTTTTGATAGCATATTTGAATACACTTTACAATCCATCTGCCAATTCCTCCTTTAGAGATGGGATTGCCTTTGTGTGGGGAAGAGAAAGATACAAATAGTTGTTTTGTCTTTCTGAAGGATTTAGTCCTGTCTGTGTAGTATAAAAGAGCTCTTCTAACATCTAATGTGTGTAAAGCTCTTTCCGCAACAGAGTCTGGTTTTTGAAAAAACACTGGTAACTCTACTGATTGGTTAAGGTGAAAAGGATTAATCACTTTTGGCAGGAATGTGGGGTTAGGTCTAAGAACCAATTTGTTAGGGTGTATCTGAAAAAATGGTTCTTGTATTGTGAATTCTTGTATTTCACTAACTCTTCTGAGAAAGGTGATGGCAACAAGGAAGGCAGTTTTCCATGTTAGGAATTGCAGTTCACACTTGTGTAAAGGCTAAAAAGGGGGGCCCAAAAGCCTTGTAAGGACCACGTTTAGGTTCCATACTGGTGCAGGTGGTAACCTAGGTGGGATTATTCGTTTTAATCCTTCCATAAATGCTTTTATTGCAGGTACTCTAAAGAGAGATAGATGCTGTCTATTTTTTAAATAGGCTGCAATTGCTGCTAGATGCAGTTGTATGGAAGAATAAGCCAAGTGGGACCTTTGTAGGTGTAGAAGGTAGCAAATAATATTTTGGATGGAAACATCCAATGGGTCAATGTGATTGTTGTTACAGTATATTGCAAATCTTTTCCACTTAGCAGCATAGCATGCTCTAGTGGAGGGTCTTCTAGCTTCTTTAATTATATTCATACAGTCTGGTGGTAAGTTTAAGTAGCCAAACTCTAAGACCTCAGGAGCCAGATCGCCAAATTCAGTTGGCTTGGTTCTGGGTGCCTTATTTGTCCATGGTTCTGTGTTAACAGGGATGGCGTGAGCCGTAATTTCTGATGTGGAACCAGTGAGAGATCTAGTAGCGTGGTGAACCATGGCTGTCGTGCCCATGTGGGGGCCACTAGTATTAGTTTGAGAGACAGTTGTCTGAGCTTGCGTACTACTAGTGGAATGAGTGGGGGAGGCGGAAAAACGTACGCAAATCTGCCTGACCAGTTCATCCATATTGCATTCCCCTCCAACCGTGGGTGTGGAAACCTGGCGGCGAAGGTTGGGCATTTTGCGTTTTTGTGGGTGGAAACAGATCTATTTGTGGCTGCCCCACCTTTGAAAAAAATGGTTGGAGAACCCGTGGGTGCAACTCCAATTCGTGAATCTGTTGTGACTGACGACTCAACAGATCTGCTATCGGATTGTGAATTCCTGGGAGGTGTTCTACAGTCAGGTGTATGTTTTGAGGGATGGTCCATCTCCAAATGTTCTGTGCAAGCTGGGACAGTTGCAGAGAGTGTCCCCCCCCCTGTTTTTGATATATAGCTGTCATATTGTCCGTCCGGATTAGAACAGCTTTGTTTTGTACTTGAAAAGTTTTGAGTGCTAGGAAAATCGCTAGCAACTCCAGATGATTGATGTGGAACAGTTTTTGTTGGCTGTTCCATTGGCCTTGAGTGGTTAGTGCAGGAGATGGGCTCCCCATTCTGTGAGGGATGCATCTGTTGTGAGCACTATTTGTGGAACAGGTTCTAGGAACGGCTGTCGCTTTGTCAAGTTTTTGGTGTTCCACCATTGCAGAGAGCGATATGTACGGCTGTCTACCAACACAAGGTCGGTGAGCTGACCTTGAGCCTGATTTCACTGTTGTGCTAGACATTCTTGCAGTGGGCGCATTTGCAGTCTTGCGTGAGGAACTATGAAGATGCAAGACGCCATCATGCCTATTAGTTTCATGAACACTCTGGCTTGAAGAGAGTGCTGGCATTGAAAAAGAGAGACTAAGCTCTGAATCCTGGCTTGACTGGGATAGGCTAGAGCTGCCGATGTGTCTATGGTAGCTCCTAGATATTGGTGAAAGTGCGAAGGCTCTAGGTGCGACTTGGTGTAGTTTATTGAAAACCCTTAGTCGTGTAATGTTTGTATTGTTTGTTTTGTGTGTTGTACACACTGGTTGAACGATCTTGCTTTTATGAGCCAGTCGTCGAGGTAAGGGAAGACATGTATCTGTTGTCTTCTGAGATGTGCTGCTACTACTGCTAAGCACTTTGTAAACACTCCTGGTGCTGTTGTGACCTCGAATGGAAGGACTTTGAACTTATAGTGATGTCCTTGTATGACAAATCTTAGATACTTACTGTGCGCAGGATGTATAGGGACATGAAAATAGATATCCTTTAGGTCTAGTGTTGTAAGAAAGTCTCCCTGTTGTAGTAATTGGACTACTTGTTGTAAAGTGATCATGTGAAAATGATCTGATTGAATGTAGTGGTTTAGGGGCCTGAGGTCGAGGATCGGTCTTAATGTCCCGTCCATTTTGGCTATTAGGAAATACAGGGAGTAGACTCCTGTTCCTTGTTCCTGTAAGGGGACCTTTTGAATAGCATCTTTTTGTAGAAGTGCTAGGACTTCCTGTTGAAGCAGAGTTATGTGTTCTGTGGACATTTGACGCTGCCTGGGTGGTATGTTTGGGGGGTTGCTGTGAGTTCTAGGCAGTAACCATGTTGGATAATTTGTGTTACCCACCTGTCTGTTGTGATGGAATTCCAGACAGGTAGGAACTGTGATAATCTGCCCCCCACAGGAGTGGAATGCTGTAGGGGAGGCAGGGGGAAGTCACTGTTTGGGAGTGTAAGAGGAGCGGTTTTTGTTATTACCTCTACCTCTTCCCTTATTGTTGTTGCCTCTGTACCCTCTTCTAAAGTAACCATTATTAGAGGGTGTTTGTGTATGTGTTTTAAAAGATGATGTGTTATCTGCGCCGGTATGCTTGGAGCCTCCTCTATAAGAGGAGCGACGAAAAGAACTTCTAGTTTGGGTGGATTGTAATGCACCCATAGACTTAGCAGTGTCTGTGTCCTTTTTCATCTTCTCCAGTGTATTATCTACTTCTGGCCCGAACAACTTGTTCTGATTGAAGGGCTGGTTGAGGATGGTAGTTTGTACCTCTGGTTTGAAACCGGAAATGCGTAACCATGCATGACGTCTGAGGATAACACTAGTGTTAACTGCCCTGGATGCTGTGTCAGCTACATCTAGTGCGCATTTAATTGAGGCATTAGATATTAATTTGCCTTCCTGTAAGAGCTCTGCTGCCTGATCTTTGTATTGATCTGGTAGGTGTTCCATAAATTTTTCTAGTTGGTCGTAGTGAGCCCTATTGTAGCGTGAGAGTAATGCTTGTGTGTTTGCTATGCGCCATATGTTTGTTGCCTGTGCAGCAATCCGTTTCCCTGACGCATCAATGATTTTTAATTCCTTGTCAGGCGGGGGTGTTTCACCAGAAGTCTGGGAATTGGCTCTTTTACGTGCATTTGACACTACTAAAGAGTCCAATGGCAGATGTCCCTTAATGTAGACTGGATCAGCTGGTGCTGGTCTATACTTTTTCTCTATTCTGGGATTTAGTACCCTACACCTTACTGGATCTTTAAAAATCTCTGGAGCATGTTTAATGACCCCTTTGATCATAGGTAGTATTTGAGTAGATCTTTGCGACTGCTCAAAAGTGTCTAATAAGAAATCCTCCTCAATGGCATCAGAGTGCATTGGAACTCTGTGGTAAAGTGCAGCTCTATTTAATAGATGATTGAACCCAATACTATCCTCTGGAGGGGAAGGTTTTGTTGGGTAATATTGAGGGTCAGGGATGTCTGGTGCATTATTTGGTTGGAAATTATGTGCATCATCCTCTTTGGTATATTCTGGGTTGACATCCTCATCCTCATCTAAAGGGTATTTATTTATTTTATTTATTTATTCAAAGTTTTGTATAGCGCGAACAAGATCCTTACAGATATCAGAGCGCTTCACAGAGACAGGGGTAGGGGCAGCAGGAAAGAACAGGGATAATGGGAGCAGTATAATAGACACTAACATAGTACGATAATAATAACGTACAGAAAACATATCAATATACAATCAGATAGACAAGTAATATAAGACGGCACAAGTCATTAATCTCACTACAGAAGCTTTCAGGTAAACCTTGGATGTGTGGATGGCTTATACCAAATTCTTAGGCTAGAGAGAACACTGAGTGGGGCATCGGTTCAGTGGACCAAAGTGTATCATATGTTGGTCGGTAGTAAGAGGGTAGCGTAGTAGTGTCATCATCAAGTAGAAGTATAGTGCCAATGGACAAGGTGAACAGTGATACAAAGCGAGGCAGAGTCTCTGATCCAGTACCTATAAAGTTCAGGAGATCTTGGCCAGAAGGATGGTTTTCACCTCTTTCTTGAAGAGTGCAGTGGAGGAGATAAGCCTGGTTTCAGGAGGGAGCGCATTCCAGATCCTGGGTGCCATTCCTGAGAAGGAGCGCTTGTATGTTTTCTCTTTCCGGAATCTACGAGGTTTCAGGAGTAGATTTTTTGTACTTCTATTG
The DNA here is from genome assembly GCF_964261635.1 of Lissotriton helveticus. Classification (NCBI taxonomy): domain Eukaryota; kingdom Metazoa; phylum Chordata; class Amphibia; order Caudata; family Salamandridae; genus Lissotriton; species Lissotriton helveticus. Next base: position 358,983,339 of record NC_136061.1, read on the forward strand.
GATCTCGAACCTCCTGATATAGACAACTTTTGAACGAGGTAGTTGGGTGCATTGTGGTGCACGGCCGCGTGTGTCATAACTGCAATTTTTAGCTGTATTCTGGCTTCAAAAGGCAGCCATTTTAGAGACTTTAAATCTGGGGATATATGCGAGTGTTTTCTTGAGCCAGTAATGAGTCTCGCAGCAGCGTTCAGGGAGGCTCTTAGGGGTGCCGTTGTGGATAGCAGGAGTCCGCTGAGGGCCACAATTCCGTAGTCTATTCGCGGGATGACTAAGGCTTGTACAGCAGTTTGGAAGTCTTCGGCAGGGAGGAAGGGTTTAATTTTCCTCAGTGTGTTGATTTGGAAGTTAGCTCCTTTTGTGGCTTTGCTAATGTGCTGCTGCATGTTGAGCTTGGCGTCGAGTGTGATGCCTAGGGATTTCGCCGAATCCACGATGGTAGGTTGGACATTGAGTGCTGTTAGGTTATTGAGCCAGGTTTGGGCGGTGGAAATTTTCGCCGGGGGTGAGATGAGTAGGAACTCAGTTTTCAGAGCATTTAGTTTGAGGTGATTATCGGCCAGCCAAGATTGAGTGTTAATAAGTGTGGAATTCAGATGTTTGATATCTTCCGGGGATTGTAACTTTAGGTAAAGTTGTGTGTCGTCGGCGTACATATGGAATTGGACATTGGAAGCTTGGAGCAAGGTGGCGAGCGGTTCCATGACGAGGTTGAACAGTGTGGGGGAGAGGGAGGATCCTTGTGGAACACCTAGATCTGCAGGCACAGGTGTAGATAGCATATTGTCGATCTTGAACTTCTGAGACCGGTTATGAAGGAAGGACGAAAACCATTTGAGAACAGTTCCCGATAGGCCCATTCTAGTGCTTAGCAGCTCCAGCAAGTTCTCATGTTTGACCGTGTCAAATGCTGAAGAGAGGTCAAGAAGGATGAGGAGGCAGGACTCATTGCGATCAAGGATTTGGAGGGCGTCATCAATTATGTGTGTCATAGCTGTTTCCGTGCTATGTTTCGCTCGGAAGCCTGATTGATGAGGGTTGAGGAGGTCAAATTGATCAATGTGTTTAGTTAGTTGGAGTTGGACACATTTCTCCAGCAGTTTGGCCAGGGTGGGGATATTGGTGATGGGACGGTAATTGTTTAGGTCAGACGGATCAGCTGTAGGTTTCTTGAGTATAGGCGTGACGTGCCCCACCTTGAGGGAGTCTGGAATGAGACCTTGTTGAAGGGAGCTGTTGATGATTTTGGTCCAGAGAGGGAGGAGCAAGGGGATGAAGTCTTTTACAGCATTAGCAGGTAGGGGGTCAGTGAGGTGATTAGAGGGCTTCAAGGTGCAGAGCAGTTTGTGTATTGCTTCTTCCGAATAAGTATCGAAGTATAGCCAAGATGCATTGTTTTTAGGTTGAGTGTTAGACATCCTGGTGTGGTTGGGGAATCGGCTTACATCCATGATGAGATCACTTCTTATGTTGTCAGTCTTTAGCTTAAAGAAAGCAGAGAAGGCTTCACAGTGTGGGGTGTCGCTTGTTGTGCTGTTTGATTGTAAGGGTTGTGTCTTTGTTTGAGTCTTGATTAGTTCGAACAACTTTCTTGGCCTGTTTTTTGCTAGGTCCAACTGGCGGCTAAAGAAGTCAGACTTTGTGCGCTTTATTTTCCTGAAGTAGGCATTTCTCTTGTTCTTAAGCCTTTTGAGGTGCAGTGCTGAAGGGTCCGATCTCCAGGTGCGCTCTGCCATTCGCATAGTACGCCTGTCGTCATTGAGTCTATCGTCATACCAGGGGTTAGAAATTTTGGTGGAGACTCTCTTCAGTTGCAGTGGGGCGACTTCATTGACTATTGTATTCATAGAGTCAAGGTAGTGGTCGGTCAGTAATTGAACATCCGAGGCACCTGAGGGGGGGAGGAGGAGATTGCCGATGTGTGGAGGCAGAGTAGAGGGGTTAAGATTCTTCATGTCCCTTTTCCATGTTTTGGATTTGCCTGGTTGAGCTGGGTTAGGTTTAACTTTTTCGTTGATAAAGAAGGTGATAATGTGGTGATCTGACCAGTCGCACGGTTGTATCGCCTCCAGTTGTGTAGAGTTCTCTTTGGCGATGATGAGATCAAGTATCGAGCCTTTGTCGTGTGTTGGTCTATCGCATATTTGGGTGAGGTCAAGCGCATTCAGGAAAGTTTTGAGACTATTCACCACTGTGTCTTTCTGATCGTTCCAATGGAGATTGAAGTCGCCCAGGTAGACTTGGGTGGTCTGCCGACCGGCATTGGAAGTGATCATGTCCATAAATTGTTGGGTGAATATGAGGTTGTCCCCAGGCGGGTGATAGATGAGATGTAAAGCACAAACTTGTTTGCCCTCGCTGGTGATGTCGAGGCATAGGAGTTCACAGGAGGAAAGGGAGGGGGAGTTGACTTTAGTAACGGAGAGGTTGCTCCTAAAAATGCATGCAATTCCCCCGCCCGTTTTGCCAGGGGACCTGTCTAGCCTAATGATGTGATAATTAGGGGGGACTAGTATGTCCATAATCAGGGTAGAGGCTTCAGTAAGCCACGTTTCCGTTAGAATGGCTAGGTCCAGATCCATAGCTGAGACGAGATCAGCGATGTCGGAGGAGTGTCTCTGGGCCGATCTGCAATTGAGTAGGATGCATTTGAGTTTGGGAGAGAGAAGGGTGGTCGAGCTTTCTAGGGTGAGGGGAACTTTTCTGAGGTTGTTAGGGACGGAACCTCTGTTGTTGAGTGTTAGGAGCCTCAGAGGGTTTGTAAGAATTGTGGGTATGGGGATGTGTGTGTTGGATCTGTGTTTTACCCGGCCTGGGCCATAAGAGCGTAGGAGAGAGCATATGTCGCGGTCCGACAGTGAGGTGAGGACACGACGAGGGCGCTGGGAGTTATTGCGAGCGAGGATAGTCGTCCAACTGGAGGCGATGGTATGTAGGGAGGGTGCGTCGTTTGTAGGGTAGAGGGCAGGTGGGAGGCAGACTGGGCTGTGAGGAGAGAAGGTCTTTAATTGCGTGGACATCTCTTTTGATTTGTAGAATATCCTCTTTGACTTGTTGGAGGGTGGATAAAGTCAGGTCGGGAGGTGGATTGGGGATGGGGTTGGTGGTGAGAGCCATTGGTGATTGGTTGAGTAGTGAGCTGGAGAGCGGGCAGGGTATCGAGGGGGGGGATATGCTAGCGTTGCTGGGAGGTTCTGCGGTGCTAATGAGTGGGATGGCATTCAATGTGTGGGCGTGTTTGTGGGCGAGGGGTGTGGGTGACGTAGGCGGTGAAGGCGGTGGGTGGGAGGCATAGGTAGTGCCGTCAGTGAGAGACGGTGCTGGTGAGTAGAAGAGTGAGTGAAGGCTGAGTACAGTGGGGGAGACAGGAGGGTAGAGCCAGGAGGGTATGTATGTGGCTCTGGTACATCATCTCCCCCACCTAAGTCATACTCTTCGTCAGTGTGGTGTGATGATGCAGGAGATGGAGCATGAGAAGTTATAGGCTCAATATATGGAGTGATAGGAGAGGAAGAAGGTGAAGGAGAGGAAGGGTGCATTGGAGAAGTTGCACAATCCTTTTTGGCAGGAACCACAGTTGGAAGTTATGTTATGTTATGTTATACATTTATTTTTATAGCGCACGGCTACTCCAAAGGAGTGTCCCGGCGCTTTATCGAGGCAGCTCAAAATAAAAAACTTAACACCATACAGCGAACAACTGAGACAAAGAAAAAACAGCAGAGATACTAAAGGTTAAAAAGCCAGGTCTTCAGGCTCTTCCTGAAGTGAAGCAGATTAGAAGAGGACCGTAGGGCCAAAGGCAGGGTGTTCCACAGCTGAGGGGCCCTCAGACTAAAGGAGCGCCCCCCAGTGCGTGCCTTCCTGGTTCGAGGAACCACAGCCAAGAACAAAGATTCGGATCGCAAGGATCTGGCCGGGCGGTAAAAGGCGAGCCTGCGTTGCAGGTACTTCGCGCCCACGCCAAAAAGCGCTTTATGCGCCAGCGTCAAAACTTTAAACATGATCCGCTTCCGGATGGGCAGCCAATGAAGCGACTGCAACAAACCGGAAGCTCCTACTCGCCTATGGAGGCCAAAATTAGCGCGAGCTGCAGCGTTCTGCACAACCTGCAGCCGCTGAACAAGATAGTCCGGCAGACCACTGTACAGGACATTAGCGTAGTCCAATCTGGAACCAACCAAGGCCTGCACAGTGATCTTTCTGTGCTCTTCTGAGAGCAGAGGCAAAAACTTCCGGAGCATCTTGAGTAGCCCAAAACAAGTACCCGTTAGGCCACGAACATGTGGCACCAGTGTCAGGCTGTTGTCCATCTTTACACCCAGATTCTTTGCCACCAGCGATGCCACGGCAGGGGGACACATATCTGTGGGCCACCAGGCCCGCCAATCCGGGTCGAGGGAGCACCCGAAGAACAACACCTCCGACTTATCTGAGTTGGTCTTGAGGCCGTTCGACTGGAACCAACTGAAGACCGACTCCAAGCAGCCCCGGATGTTCTCCCCATCGAAAGCCTGATCTTTCCCACACGTGAAAAGCAACTGCGTGTCATCGGCGTAGGAAACGATCTGGGCCCCAGAAGACTCCACCAGTGCCGCCAAAGGTGTCATAAAGATGTTAAAGAGAGTCGGGCTCAACACAGATCCCTGCGGAACACCGACTCCCAATGGCGGCATCTCGGCGGAGCTCGGAGAGGCCCAGACTGTTTGTCGGCGGCCCTCCAGGAAAGATGAAAACCAATCCAACACCATCCCCCTCAGACCGATGTCAAAGTCTGGCGAGAAGCATCTCGTGGGGGACGGTGTCAAAAGCCGCCGACAGATCGAGCATGACAAGCATGGCGCGACCTCCAGAGTCCAGTGTCTCCCTAATGATCTCTGCCACCTCCAACAGTGCCGTCTCCGTACTTAAATTAGGGCGGAAACCGGACTGTGAAGGGTGTAGCAGATCACTGGACTCAAGAAAGCTGATCTTGGCCAACGCCGGGAGGAGGGAGATCGGCCTATAATTGGCCAAAACCTCCGGATCCAGCCCAGGCTTCTTGAGAAGGGGGATCACCATCGCCCTTTTCCAGGGCGATGGAACCTGCCCCTCCCTCAGAGACAAATTCACAAGTGGATTGACCACAGGGTTGACCACCGTCGCCATCTTAGCCAAAAATTTAGCCGGGCAGGGATCTAATGGCGAACCCGACTTAAGATTGGCCAGAAGCGCCAAGGAAGCATCGATGGAAATAGGTGGGAACTCTGCGAGGACCACAGCCTGCGAAGGCCGCCACACCGGTCCCGCCACCACACTAGCATGCACCTCGGCTGAGCCCACTGCGAAAGAGTCCTGAATGGACTTAATCTTATCCGTGAAAAATCTGGCCAGGTCACAGACCCACAACTCAGATGGAACCCCTTGGGGCAAGTTGGATCTGGGGGCCATAAACTCCCTAACTACAGCAAAGATCTCCTTGCATGAGTTTGAGGCGGCCTCAATCCTCCTGGCCAAGAAAACCTTTTTTTCACGGAGAATGTCGCAGTGGTAGGCTTTAACCATTGATCTATAAGCCACTCTAGCCTCCAGATCATAATGGAGGCGCCACGCCCTTTCTGCCAACCTTACATTGGCGGCAAGTGGCCAACAGTGCCTCGGTGAACCAGGGGGCCGAAACCCTCTTGATCTTATTTCTCGGGGCCATAACGGGGGCCAGATCATTCAGCCTCTCCGTCAACCACCCCTGTAGGGACTCAACGTCCTGCTCCAAGTTGCCTGATAGAGAGCACGGATGGTCCACAGCCGCCTGATTTAACATCTCAGGCGTGACTCTATGCAGAGCCCTCCGCGCCGTGCCCTGCTGTCTCGGCACACTACAAGGGGGTTTCTTGCTGGCTAATATCGAGAATCTGGCCAACCTATGGTCAGTCCAAAGCACCGGAAGGAGCTCGATATCAAAGAGAGGGATTGAAGAGAAAACCTGGTCCAAGGTGTGTCCTTTATCATGAGTGGGACCTGTGAGACAAGGGACAAGGCCCAGAGAAGCCGTGATATCCTGCAGTTTGTTGGAATCCGAATCACCGGCGACATCCATATGGAAGTTAAAGTCTCCTGCCAGAAGACAGTGCTGCGCACTCAAGACCAGCCCAGCAGTGGCAGCCTGGAGGTCGTCGAAAAAGGATCCAACTGGGCATGGGGATCTATACACCAGCAGCCATTTCAGGGCTTGTTGCGGGGACAGTCTGATGGTAAAAGCAAGAGATTCAGATCCTGCGATGGCGTTAAGAGAGAGAATAGAGCAGGAAACTGCTTTATTCACTACCACCGCTACCCCACCCCCCCTGCCTTTGGCTCTATCTTGCCGGAAGATATTAGAATCCGGGGGTATCGCTGCCATGATGTCCGGATTGGACAGCTCCCCCAACCAGGTTTCGGTCAGCAGCAGGCAGAGTGGCTTTTCTCTCACAATGAGATCAAAGATCTCCAGAGCATGCTTGCCTACCGATCTAGTATTGAGCAGTAGGAAAAGATGTCTCACTCGATCCTCACCTCTCCCTTGTGAGGAGACGGAGGCATAATTAGGCACCCAGCCGCAACCCGGGCAGAGCCGCTTACCCCTATAACGGCCCGGGAACACGGATCGGCATGCACAGGGACGTTTATGCAATGCGCGAAGTTCCCTAGCAGAATAACAAATCATATTGCCCGAGGACAGTATACCACCAGAACCTACCGCCGCTCCGCCGCCTCCGGGACGCTGACAGGCGCAGACGGGCAGGACACTGGCAAGACTCAGGCAAAGCGAAGGCCGACCCGCTACGCGATCCCGCTACGCTTAGGGGACTGGTTTAAACAGTGCCTCCAGGTGAGGGGCAAAGCGCACCACCAGGACACTCAAGATGGCGCTCAAAAAGCGTCAATGCCCTTCCCAAAATGGCGGCCGTTAAACAAACTCGGGAGACCCCCAACCACCCCAGAACCGGGTCCGCTCGAGCAGCGGTGCTTCACAATTAGTGTGCAGGTGAGGGGAGAGCCCAGAAATACCTCCATTTAAAAACAGGGTCAAGAAAACAAAAACGAACAAAAATAAAAAACTGGAGTTTTAAAAGCAAAACAGCCTCACCGCGCAGCGCAGTAGACTATAATGAGCTGCCAGCACCTGAACGCTGAGACCTATCAAGGTCTGACACTAGAAGGACCGCCTTAAATAGTGCCTCCAGGTGAGGGGCAAAGCGCACCACCAGGACACTCAAGATGGCGCTCAAAAAGCGTCAATGCCCTGCCCAAAATGGCGGCCGTTAAACAAACTCGGGAGACCCCCAACCACCCCAGAACCGGGTCCGCTCGAGCAGCGGTGCTTCACAATTAGTGTGCAGGTGAGGGGAGAGCCCAGAAATACTTCTATTTAAAAACAGGGTCAAGAAAACAAAAACGAACAAAAATAAAACAGCCTCACCGCGCAGCGCAGTAGACCATAATGAGCTGGCAGCACCTGAACGCTGAGACCTATATATGGTGTGTCTGCTGGTCTCTTTTTGTGAGGAATTGCTTCCAAATGTCCAGTTTTTGGATTGATATAGACCTTTTTCTGTTTTGGATCTGGTCTAATAGATCTTCCTCTTGTATAATCCTCTTCGGCGCCGATTTCTTAGTGGTTAGTGGATAGTGGTTGTTTAGTGTCTTTTGCCTTAGGAGGAGTGATAGAGTCCTGTGGCAATTTCTTCGGTGCCGAAGGTAGTTTAGGCTTGTCTGTATCAGGCCTTGTGGTCTTTGGTACCGCTATTGAACATTTCGGCGTGGAGACAGGTTTTGTTGGGCCTGCAGCGCCGGAGTCTATCTTCCAGTCTTTGTTTTTGGAACCGGATGGTTTCGGAGTCGGAGCTTTCGGGTCCGTTACTGTCTTTGGGTTCGGCACCGATGTCTGTTTAGGTTTGGGTGCCGAAGGGCGTGTTAGCTTCGGTGCCGAAGAGTCCTTCGGAGTCGAAGGATGTTTCAGTGCCAATGGAGGAGGTGGAATTGGCACATGTGGTTTTTTCGGTGCCGAGGCACCGGAGGGCGTAGTCGTTTTCCTCGGAGCCGAGCCCGAAGGCGGGGCGTCGGAGGGTAAATTTCGGTCTCGACTGGGCCCCATGGGCGGAGTGCTGACCGTTGCCTTTGGTTTGGGCAGTGTCTGTTGTGCAGGGGCAGAGGTACTCACGGGTTGTCGAGATGGAATCGAATCGTCCGAGTCCTCTGCTCCCGATATGATCTGGAGATCAGGCGAGTCTTCCTCGGCGACGAGTGGAGCCTTGTCCTCGGAGACGTCTTCTTCGACGATCTCCTCATCAAAGATGGCCTCCGGTGCTGGCGCTGATCTCCTCATCTCGTGTCGACAGGCCCTCCGATCCCGAATGGTCTTTTTCAATCGGAAGGAGGCACAGGCTGTGCAGGTCGACCCGTCGTATTCTGGCGAGAGACAGAGGTTGCAAACCTCGTGATGGCCGCTATGAGGGAATTTTGCTCGACATACCGGGCATCTCTTGAATGAAGTTCTGTCCATGAGGCGTAGGCCGTACGGCGCCGATAGGCCCAACAGCCAGCGTCGACGCACTGGAATGTAGCTGTGATGTCGAAAGGTTTATTCGATGTCGAAAGTTGATTATCTAAAGGTTTTGCTTCGAAAATGTCGAAAAGTGTCTTTTGTAGCCGGAGCGGAAAACTTTCATCCGAACCCAGTGGCGGAAAAAAACAATCCGAGGATGGAGTCGATGACCATGCGCAGTATTGTCCAAGGGAGGAGTCACCTATCTCGTGGCTACAAAGACTTCTTCCAAGAAGACAACAACCTGCAATAGCCCAACACCAGGTGGCGATCTATTGCTAAGTGTACAATCTGCAGCTCATATGCCTCGAACATGGAATTTTATTCCTTACGATCAGTGTGGAGGGGGCTGTATTTGTAAAACCATGAGACTAATTTCCCTCGTGCTTGTCCTTTGTAGTCAGTATCTGTAGTTTAGAAGAACAGTCCGCTTTAATTCAGTATCAACAGGTTTCAACCTAATGTATGTTGATCGGTCTTTTCAGAACTGGGACGGTAGTGTAAAAACATTTTCTCAGCAATCGTTTACTTGTAGGGTTATACATTAATGATCTTACTGGTTACTGTTTGCTGAGCCTTATCTCCTTGTAGTTGTGTGGGTCTGCTGTTCCAGCCAGAGAATTGCTGTCCTTGAGCGGATTCTTGATCATGCTCACTTGAAAATGTGTAATGAATTCCCAGTGTCTAAGAAATAAGGATCACTGGTTGGCTTTTGCTTTCATACCAGCACTGCTGCTGCAAGGTTGTAATTTTGTACTTTTTGTGTTTAAAAAATGGAATTGCTTAAATGCAAATACTATATTTGTTGCACTGATAAAAGTCTTTACATTGTTTTATGTGTTTAATAAGGGTATGGTTATAGGGGTTTGTCATTGAGCCTTTATTTTATCATTCAAATGCTGTGGTGAAACTGTTCTCCCTTAACTTTGGGCATCGACCCACAGCACAGTTCCATCCCAGTAGGTGGAGGAGTGAGGAGGTATGAGTTCTCTCCCACTCGGGTGGGGATCTTTAAACCTTAGATGCCTTCCCACGTTTCGGGGAAGCATTGTTAGAAATGGGAGGGTCTCCCCTCTCCAATGATGCCTCCCTGAAAGGATTTCTTGGTTGTGGACCATGGTCGCGCCATGATCCACAACCATGAAAGCCACTAGGCCACCAGGAATTAGTGTATTTGGTGAGTCGGCAGTTGTGGTGGACAAGCCGACCTCCCTTGTAGGGCAAAAATTTTAAAAATAAAAGTTTTTTTGAAAAAGGACAATAAAACCATGTTAAAGAAATTGTCAGGGAATCGGCCCTCCTGCCATGCGGTCCAAGCCCCTCTGGCTACAAGTTTTGTTGTGAAATGGTTAAAATGTGTAATTCCCTGGTGAAAGATCGTAGCCCACAAGAGAACCACACAAAAAAAGAAGTGTAGGCAAGGGGGCTGCCATTTTAGCATAGGGGTCGACCCCCTTTTGGGGAAATATAGATATACCAGCCCTGAGACGTGGATGTAGTCGGACACCAGCAGGAGGGCATATATATATATTTATCCGACTACATCCACCTCTCGGGGCTGGTGCATGGCAATGGGAGCAGGACCCGCTTTAATCCGCAAAGAAATCTTCATCTTCAAACCCACTACAAACAAAAAGCCAAAAATCCAGGGATCAGTACAGGAATGATTTATTTCGCCATCGAAAAGACATACACCTACCGATTGATTTCGCACTAAACTTCTGTCTTCTATGTAGGACAGTGTTTTAAAAGAAAGGTTTTAGACAGTCAGCAAAGAAGGTGTTTCGGTGATGACTGCTGCACAGACCCTACCTCAAGTTATGGAGGACAGCTCTGAGGCAGGATCAGATAAAGAAATAGCATCTGAGAGAGGAAAATTGAGCAGAATGTGGAAAGTGATTTTTTTGGTCAGCAGAGTTCAGTCCCATGACTGGTCTTACAGCGAGTCTCAGGAAAATTGTTGTGGAAGTTGTGATTTCCCTTTGTAAGCACAGTCTGTACAGCAAAGTGACCATAGCAGAGTAGACCAACCCAGAGAACAGGCACGTGCAGAGGAAGACAGAGATGGTGTGCTCTCTTTGTGGCCCCCACAATGTAGTGCAGCCCTAAATTTCCCCATTCACTGTAGATGCTGGGTTGAAAGTGTATACAGATATTTTTCTGCCAACTGACTATGTCCATCTATTTTTGGATGTTGAAATGCTTCAAGAAATTGTGCAGCAAAGAAACCTGCTTACAGAACAATTTCTAAAGATGCATGGAGGTAATTTGGGTCTGGTTATAGGGCACACAAGTGGACTAGCACTTCACTTGAGGAGCTGAAGACATTTTTGACACTTTCGCCCAAGTTGGGGTTAGTGCACAAATCAAGCTTGCCGTTCTACTTGTCTACATGAACGGTGAGGCCAATACCCATCTTCACACAGTACATGAACAGAAATCGTTTTTTGCTATTGCAGCGTATGCTGAATTGCAATGACCGCTTTGCTACATTGACAAAGGTCCATGCAGACCATGACAGGGTGTTCAAAATTCAGAACATTCGTCTTCCAGGTTTCCAGAAATGTACATATCTGGTAAGAATAGTTATTGATGAGTCTTTGATCCTGAACAGAGGGCGACTGCAGTTCCGGCAGTACAGTCCAAGCAAAAGAGCTCATGACATCAAGTTGTACATACTGTGTGAAAGCGCTACTTGCTATGTATACAGATTGAGAGTGCATACAGGGAAGGGCTCTACTCTAAACCCTGGAGGTTGCCCCCTGACACTAAGAGTCAAGGCAAAGATTGTATAGGAGACTTTCTAGCCACTCCTCCATAAAGGTAATTACCTTTATGTGGACAACTTCTATACAGGAGTAGAGCTGGTCAGTGAACTGTACAAACCTGGCACTGTGGAACGCGGGACAGTTCTATGTTGCCGCAAAAGATTCAAGAAAGAACTTGCTTGTAAAAAGCTTCACAAATCTCAGAGCACTGTGTTGCGTTCCAAGTAATTTCTCACTCAAATTCTCTGATAGGCATGATGTGCATGTGCTCACTCCAATCCATGATGAAAGCATTTCCCCGTCCTGAACTGAGCTGCCTCCGGTGCCGGGGATTGAACCGTGAGACCTGCGCCCGGAGTCAGCTGCTCTGGCCGCGGTGCTTTGTCTCCTTGGGGTATCCGGCGCAGTTTGAAGCATGCCTTTGAGCATAGGCAGACCCTGGTTTTGATGCCTCTAGTGCTTGGGAGGAGGTGAACGCTCCAAGGCAAGCTGTTCTTTGAAAGTAATTTTCTTCTTTTTTTTTGGGAAGAGTGTCTTAAACCTTAGGTGGCAGCATTGTACAGATATTTCCAGTCGGTGGGTGGATAAAGAGTCTCTTGAGGAGCGTCAAGCTCTTTCGGGAGACGATTCAAGACCAGCTAGCCCCATATCCTCGGAAACCACCAATAACAGGGGTTTTGGCATCAAACTACTCAACGTCAAAGCTTTCACAATATTTTGGAGCACACATGCACTTCTACGATCCAATTATATATACAAGTAACAAAAAATCAACAGTATTCGGTTGGGCTCTTGATGTTTTCTTCTTTTAATGTCATCAAATTCCAATCCCTTGTGCCAACGCGTTTCGCCGTGGTATGGATAACCTACGGCTTCCTCAGGGCTGGAAATAATACAAAGTGTGCATTTGTAATCACATACTGTAGCACTTACACTAGTGCCGTAGAGCCCACATTTTGTTCAACCTTGTGCAAAAGGACTATTCAAGCCTACAGCGAGTGCACCAAGTTTCTACACAAGCCCAAGTTATAACAGACAATCCTACCTTGTTCTACTACATTGTTAGATAACATTTGATACATAATGTAAGCCCCAGGCTCAAACTAAAAACAACTTTCTGGATCAAGATCTAGCTTTCTGTCAAAGTTGGTGTGATTCGTTTTAACCACTATTTTGTCGGGGCTGCAGGGGAAACCTGAGGGCCCCTGCTGCCCAGCCGGCTCTCCTATCAGCCGTGTACCATCCTGGGTGCTGGTGAGAGCCACCAATTATATTTTTTTCTTCAATATTGGGGAGGGCACCTTTACCGAATGGACATTCCTTCTCAAGACTGCTTTATTTTCAGGCTTGTACGGTCCACAGCACATTTGGCCCTTGATAGGAAGGTGCCAGAAATTCAACTTATTAAGTGTGGCGGGCCTTGCAAGAGGGTTTCGCATCGTAAGAGTGATTTTTTTTAAATTCAAGAGATTTTCAAGACTTTTTGGGGACAGTTTGCACTATTTGTCATGGGACTTTCACATACCCTGCACATGAGTTGACAAAGTAAACATACCTTCTAATAAGTCAGACGTGGATCCTAAGCAATATTCCATTACAAGCTGTGGATGAGAAAAGAAAATCATTGGGATGCTGACTAAAACAAATTGACCATAAAGTACAAAAAGGGTCTAATGAAAAGTTCTGCAAGTACCAGAGCTACAGTTATGATCCAAACATGATGCATCTCAAATTAGAATTTTACAACTGCACTGCATACACTTCGAAAAAAGGTAATATACAGACATGAACAAAGGATAAGATTGGTAATTAGAAAATTGTAAAATACTACAAACGCCCAAAGTTCTGAGTTCATAAGGAAAAGCGACTTACTTGTAAGTCTTCTTTCGCCATCACTCGTATTCTCTCTGAATTCACACAACACATTTTTTTAAATATACACATGTTCAACTTAAAAATGTTAAGAAACAATGCTTGTTGTAGGCAACATTTTAATTCTACAAAAAGCCATGCAGGCACCACCAACTAATCATAATAGACTATACTTTATTGACAAAACTACGCTAGCAATAGTTTCAAGTGGAAATTAGAACCGGTGCTCACATTTATTAGAGTAAAAGAGTGACCAAAAAACAAGTTACTTACCTTTGGTAAATCTCTTTATCATGGATACGAAAATAAGTTACTTGCCTGTAACTGCAGTTATCCAGTATTGGTAGTTTTCATAGATTCACATGCTTGAACCATTCCCCGAAGTAGGAGTACCACAGTGTGGTAAATAAGGAAAATGCTACTTACCAGTATGCATCTGTTCTTGGCATGTAGGGCTGCTGACATTCATATCTTAGCATAGATCGCTGCCTAGTGTTGGGTCCGGATGTTTGCACCTTGTTGTCTTGGAAGAGTCTTCGAAGTATCACGAGATGGGTGACTCCTCCCCTAGACTACAGTGCGCATGGGCATCTTCTCCATCTGCCATTGTGGCAAAGATGGAGTATAGAAAAGTAAGAGATGACCATGTAAATATACGTTAAGAAGGTAACCCTGCAGCTGTGAGGCACCGGGGAGGAGGGTGGGCAATATGAACGTCAGCAGCCCTACATGCCAAGAACAGATGCATACTGGTAAGTAGCATTTTCCGTTCGAGGCATGTGGGCTGCTGAATTCATATCTTAGCATAGACTGTATAGCAGTTTCTCCTCTAGCGGTGGTTACCTGTACCAGCTGCAGTGGTTTGAAAAAGAGTTTCAAGGACAGCCTGGCCTACAGCAGCTTGTTGCTTAGCTTGCACGTCAACACAGTAGTGTTTAGTGAAAGTGTGTATGGTAGACCATGTAGCTAACTGTTAAAGTGCGCTTTGCTTTTTGATAGCATATTTGAATGCATTTAACGATCCATCTGGCTATTCCTGTCTTAGAAACGGGATTACCCTTATGTTGTGGTGAAAAGGCAACGAATAGTTGCTTTGTTTTTCTGAATTATTTTGTTCTATCAACATAATATAGCAGAGCTCTTTTAACGTCTAGTGTGTGTAGAGCTCTTTCAGCCATGGACTGCGGGTTTTGAAAGAAAACTGGCAATTCTATAGACTGATTGATGTGGAAAGTGGAGATGACTTTTGGCATAAATTTACTGTTTGTACGGACTACTACCTTATTGTGGTATATTTGCATGAAAGGTTCCTGAATCGTTAGTACCTGTAGCTCACTTACTCGCCTAAGGGAGGTAATGGCAATTAGAAAAGCCACCTTCCATGTTAAGAATTGTAGTTCCCATGAACGAAATGGTTCGAAAGGAGGTCCCATGAGTCTGGTAAGTACTATGTTTAGGTTCCAGACTGGAGAAGGTGGATGCTTTGGAGGGTTAATTCTTTTAAGTCCTTCCATAAAAGCTTTGATAGGTGGTATTCTAAACAGGGAGACATGTCTGTTTTGAAGATATGCTGCTATAGCAGCAAGGTGTAGCCTTATTGATGAGTATGCTAGGTTATATCTTTGAAGATGTAGAAGGTAACAAATTGAGTTTTGGATGGAGGCATCCAATGGATAGATTTGATTATTATTACAAAAGATTACAAATCTTTTCCATTTAGCTGCGTAGCATGCTCTGGTAGTGGGACGCCTTGCTTCCTTGATAATGTTCATGCAGTCGGGAGGAAAGTTAAGATATCTGAACTCTAAGACCTCAGGAGCCAGATCGCTAGGTTCATCCGATTTGGATCTGGGTGCCTGATTTCTCCATGGTTCTGTGTAAGCAATTGTGGCGAAAGGCGCAGCCTTTGGTGGGGGACTACAGAGAGTTCCAGGAGTGTCGTGTACCATGGCTGTCTTGCCCATGTGGGAGCTACTAGGTTCAATGTGAGTGACTGTTGCCTTCGTTTGCGTGCCACTAATGGAATCAGTGGGGTTGGTGGAAAAGCGTACGCAAATCTGCCTGACCAGTTCATCCATATCGCATTGCCATGTGACAACGGGTGTGGGAATCTGGCGGCAAAGGATGGGTATTTTGAGTTTTCGTTTGTGGCACACAGATCTATTTCTGGATGTCCCCACTTTTGGAAGAATGGTTAAAGAACTTGAGGGTGAATCTCCCATTCGTGTACTTGTTGACTGTGTCGGCTCAGTAAATCTGCTATCTGATTGTCTATTCCTGGGAGATGCTCTGCCAGGAGATAAATGTTTTGTGGAATTGCCCACTTCCATATGTATTGTGGTAGGTGAGACAGCTGCAGAGAGTGTGTCCCTCCCTGTTTTTGGATGTAGTACATGGCTGTCATGTCAGTTCAGATTAACACAGCCTTGTTGTACAAGTATTTCTGAAAGGCTTTCTTTGCTAGAAATACTGCTACTAACTCTAAGTGGGTTATATATAGTGTCTTCTGTTTGACTGTCCAGAGACCTTGGACTGTGTATTGAAGGAGATGGGCTCCCCAACCTGTCAGTGATGCGTCCGCTGTTAAAACTACTTGTAGAAATGGCTCTTGGAACAGTCTCCCCTTGGAAAGGTTTTGTGGGTTCCATCATTACAGAGAGTTGTAAGTGCGACTGTCTACCAACACTAGGTCTTTTAATTGTCCTTGAGCCTGGTTCCACTGCCGTGCTAGGCATTCTTGTAAGGGACGCATGTGAAGGCGAGAATGAGGGACGATGAATATGCAGGAGGCCATAAAATGCTCTGATAGTATATATTGGTTCAGAGGTCTTAGGTCCAATATTGGTCTGAGGGATCCGTCTTTTTTTGGGATGAGGAAGTATAGAGAATATACTCCTGTCCCTTGATGTTGGATAGGGACTGGCTCTTTTTGTAGCATTGAGAGCACCTCTTGTTGTAACAGCGTGATGTGTTCTTTGGACAGTGTTTGGGCGGTATGTTGGGTGCAGTAGAAATGAGTTCCAGGTAGTAACCACACTGGATAATTTGTTTCACCCACCTGTTTGTAGTGATTGCGTTCCAGACTGGTAGGAATTGTGTTTTTCGCCCTCCGAATGGTGTTAAATGGTCTGAAGGGAGTGTTAACAAGTCACTGTTTGTTTGGTGGTGGTACAAGCTCTGGTGTTGTTACCACCACGTCCTCTGCCTTTGTTATTGTTCCCTCTATAACCTCCTCTATTGGAGCCTCTATTAAAGGTTCTTTGTGTAGTACTTTTAAATGAGGAAGAGCCCTAGGATGTGTGAGCTCTGCCTGAGCCTCGAAAAGAGGAGCGAAGAAAGGAGCTTTGAGACTGTTGAAATTGAAGTGCACCCATGGACTTAGCGGTGTCGGTATCTTTTTTCATCTTTTCTAAGATGGTATCCACTGCAGGGCCAAACAAGAAATCCTGGTTAATGGGTTGATTGAGTATGGTAGACTGCACTTCATTTTTAAATCCAGAAATGCGGAGCCAGGCATGCCGGCGTAGTAACACACTAGTGTTGACAGACCTAGCGGATGTATCCGCTACATCAAGGGCGTATTTAATGGATGCATTGGTGATGAATTTCCCTTCCTGTACCAGTGCATTTGCTTTTGCTTGATAGGGTTCTGGTAGGTGTTGTAATAACCCTTCCAGTTCATCATAGTGTGCTCTGTCATAGCGTGCTAAGAGAGCTTATGTATTGGCAATTCTCCATGTATTAGCTGCTTGAGAAGCTACTCTTTTGCCTGAGGCTTCTAAAATCTTTGACTCCTTGTCTGGAGGGGGGGAATCACCTGTTTGCGAATTCGCTCTTTTCCTAGCGTTAATAACAACTAGAGAGTCTAGTGGTAGCTGAGCCTTGATATAAGCGGGGTCTGTAGGGGCTGGTTTACATTTCTTTTCAATTCTTGGATTGAGTACACGCGCTCTAGCTGGGTCTTTAAAGATATCTGATGCATGCTTTAGTACTCCCTTTAACATAGGTAGTATGCGTACAGACTTCTCTGATGTTGGGAAGGTGTTAAATAGGAAATCCACCTCTATAGGGTCAGTGTACATGTCTACGCCATGATACTGAGCTGCTCTGTCTACTAGCTGGTTAAAAGCGACCGTGTCGCCAGTAGGAGATGGCTTTGCGGGGTATGTGGAGTGATCGGGTATGGGTTGTGTATCATATGGGTCATCAGGGTCGTTTTGATCGTCCCATGTGGTATCTTGGTTCCCTTGATCGTCAAGGTCTATAAAATCCTGTTGAGGATCTTCACCCATGTCTTCTTCCTCATCATAGTGTGGAGGTGTAGGAGAATGTGGAACATAAGGCATGTTAGGAATGAAAGGAGGAGGTGTAAAGTCTTGAAGGGGATGTCCCAAAGTCTTTTCTTAGGAGGAACAGGAGAAGGAGCTTCAGTCTCCAGTCTTCTCTTGTTTTTACTGTAAACTGCTATATGTCCTGTTTCAGGTTCTATATACAGTCTATTTTGGCCTGGGCTCATTGGATCAGGATGAAAAAATTATTCTACTGTCCGTGGCTTTGCCGCCGAGATTTTTGGATCGGTCGCTTTCTTGTCCTTATGTTTCCGTGGAGCTGTATCCGGCTCGACGTCTTTTGTCGGCTCGACAGCTGTTTTCGGGTCGACGTTATTGTTTAACTCGGTCTTTTTCGGCTCTATCGTCTTTTTAGGCTCGATGTGCCTTTTCAGTTCCACGACTTTATTCGGGTCGACCGCCTTTTTCGGTTCGACGGCCTTCTTTGGCTCGGTGGTATTTTTCGGCTCGCCGCCTTTCTTTGGGTTGATACCTTTCTTCGGGTCGATGACCTTTTTCGTGTTGACGCTCTTTTTTGGATCGACGACCTTTTTCGGGTCGACAGTCTTTTTAGGATCGACAACTGTTTTCGGTTCGATGGACCTTTTTGTGTCTACGCTATTTTTCGGGTCAACGAGTTTTTTGGCGTCGGTGCCCGTTCTCGGCTCTGTGGCCTTTTTTGATTCGACAGTCTTTTTGGGGAAGTGTTTTACTTGGTACCGGCGTACCGGAAGGCTTAGGTATAGTTTTCGTAGCCGAGCCGGAAGGCGGGGCTTCTGAAGCTTTATTTCGGTCTCGGCTAAGGCTTTTGGGCGATGCTTTGACCGGAGCCTTGGATGGAGGTGGAGGCAGGGTAGGGGCTTTGGTGCTCACGGTTTGCCCCGGTGTGATCTCGTCATCAGAGTCCGACTGGTCTTCTACG
The DNA here is from genome assembly GCF_964261635.1 of Lissotriton helveticus. Classification (NCBI taxonomy): domain Eukaryota; kingdom Metazoa; phylum Chordata; class Amphibia; order Caudata; family Salamandridae; genus Lissotriton; species Lissotriton helveticus. The sequence goes on from NC_136061.1 coordinate 359,001,792, forward strand.
GTGACTAGCTCCAAGTCGGAGTCCGCTGCTTCTGGGAGTTCATGTACGTCCTCGAAAATGTTTTCTGGTTCTGGCGCCTGCCGCTGCATCTCTAGTCGGGCAGCTCTTCGGTTCCGGATAGTCTTCTTCGACCGGAACGGAGCACAAGCTGGGCAGTTTTCTTCGTTGTGCTCCGGAGATAGGCACCTGTTGCTTACTGTATGCTTGTCGCTATGTGGAAACTAGGATCAACATTGTGGGCATCTTTTGAACGGGGTCCTTTCCATCGGCAGGAGGCCCACGTGGCATCGAAAAGGCCCAGCGGCCCGCGTCGACGACCAGATATAGATGGAAAGAGTTGCCGAGTCGAGGGATACCGAGCGGAAACAATACCGTCGAAAGTTGAAGGTTTTTGGCCTTTGAATCTTGGAAAACTTCGGTCCTGAAGTTGGAGTTGTCGAAGTGCATCCGAACCCAATTGCGGGGAAAAACAATCTGAAGATGGAGAAGATGCCCATGCGCACTGTAGTCCAGGGGAGGAGTCACCTATCTCGTGATACTTCGAAGTCTTTCAAAAGAAAAACAAGGTGCAAACATCCGGACCTAAAACTAGGCGGCGATCTATGCTAAGATATAAATTCAGCAGCCCACATGCCGCGAACACACTAAAATCAAACTATCCCAAGGTATAATGGTCGTAGGCCCTCAATTTAATAGCCTGTGACTTTTTAAAAAAGGACCAAACAAACTATAACCAATCAGGTGCCAGCACCCTCTAGAACACTCCCAAGAGAGGCGGAGTCCCTCAGATTTTCCAGCATAAGTGGAAGCCATATCCCAAGTATAAGGCAGGGGTGCGTGTGTGGAGTGGGTTTCAGGGGGGTTGGGGGTAGAGGCTATCCAGAGAGGAGGGTGGGTTGGATGTGAATCTATGAAAAATACCAATACAGGATAATTGCAGCTACAGGTAATTAACTTATTTTCTTATCCAGTATTGGGGTATCTTTCATGGATTTACATGCTTGAATCAGAATAGCAAGCAGTATCCTATGGATGTACCTATCCATAGCAGATGGTGGGTATGAATAATATACATTTGCTGAAAATGCTTTGTAGAATAAATGGTAAATTTTTCATGCATAAATACGTAATCATAAGGTTATTGAGAAAAACATATCTACCACAAGCTTTGATGCATGTACTTGAACCATAACAAACAAATTACCAGATGTAATTACACATATATATACATATATATATATATATATATATATATATATATATATATATGTTTCCTGAACCACCACACTCGTCGCTGAATTAACTGGCGCATCTATGGTGGTGCAGAGCTGAAGATGGCATAGACAAGCCATTGATCATATTTACCATGTTTCTTCAAAAGAAAAGCTCAGTCGGACTCACGGTCGCTCATATTCCTACTTAAATTTTTCAAAAACCATGTAAGCCAGGACCAACAATAGCCCAAACGCGTTTTGATCTAGCAAAGACCTAGTTCACTAAAAACAAACGCAGCAGTTCTCAAACCAATAAGTACAATTGAGATGTCACAACGTCAATTCCTGTTAAAACAGTGCTTTGATTTGTGGATTATGTACTGTATGCTTGGAATAGTAAACCATTAGAAACTAACTAAACACAAAATAAAGAAATCTTTGTGCAGTGAACAAACAATTGCTCAGGATTGTACTTTCTTATTTCAATAAACATCTATCATTTTCATTACTAAAAATATAATTTCACCAAATAGATTCTGTTGATACTATTTTAGATTGTTATACCAAATCAACTACAATAGTCATTCAAATTATAAACCTGCTGTTCTGACCACATATCGTCCTTTTGCGTCAGAATCAGTAGGCAAACTAGAATATGTTAAAGGCATAGGAACGTATACAAGCTGGAAAACTCATTGTTCCCAGAAATCAGGACCGAAACATGGTAATACAGTGTCAGGTTACCGGAGGGTCGCGGTCAACGTACAACCTTCCAGTAGGTGAGTGGGGAGTTTCCAAATGAAAAACAAACACGTTTGTTTGCTGGTTGGTCTCGAATTGAATACTGCTATTTGAAACTTTGAAATTCAAAATGAATGCTCGGGAGTTTGTCTTTTGAAGAGAAAAAAACAACACAGCATTCTGGAAACGGGTACGCTCTAAAACTTATATAAACATAACAATTAACCAAACGGTTTGAGCTGAACCAAAAAAAAATTTATAAAAGGGAAGCAAAAAGGAATGCTACGATGGCAACACTTTTTTAACAGGACATTGGTGCCTCTAGGGGAAATGGACAACAGCCAAATTTGAAAAAAGCAGATATTAAAAGCAAACTTAAATAGAATAACCAACATATCAGGCCGTATATCATCATTAACCTCTACAGACGCAAGTGAGAGTGAATTGGAACAAACGGAAGCCAGGGTGAAAATCACTTTTTTAGGAGAAATGAGACTGTCCCTCCAACAGCAGAATTGGGAGGAAAACATGGGGGCACAGCCATCAATCAACAGAGGAAGGGGCAGAATCAGACCAGAGCAAACAGACAAGAAGAGGCAAACTATGTCACAGATGCAAAAAAAGTGGGAACAACAACAAGAAGCATGAAACAGAAGAGGACTTGGAAGATCTAGCACAAGAATCAGTTGTTATCAATTTATCACAAAGGTCCCTAACTGTATTGGAAACAAAAATATTAAAACGTGGTCTGAATTTCTGCCCAACAATGCCAATGAACTTAGCACAAACGAAGATTGATCTTTATAAATAAATTCGTACTATCAAACTTGTTAAAATCTTTGCAGAAAATAAAAAATGGCAGGATATAAAAAACAACTTGAGTTCACCTACTATGGACCTAGCAGTAAAAGTTTTGAATCATCTTTTGGCACTCGTAGAATTGGATGACATTGCCCACAGCAGGGGACTGGAACAAGTGGTAAGAAAGCAAAATCTCATTATTACCCTCAACTACCGCCTGGTAAAAAAATTGATGTCTTCCATGAGGCAGCAATCAAAGATTTATACAAAATGAGAAAAGACCAAATACATTAATAACTTGACGCTAAAAGAAAGACTAGCTTCGCGCAATTTAAAACCAGATGAACGGATTGAGATCAAAATGGCTGATAAGGGGGGCGTGGCTAGCAGCCAACGATGGCGGCCGCAGCTTAGGGAGGCTCCAGCGGTAGGGCGGCTTCCCACCTAAATCCGGCACATTAATCCGTGCATTTATCCACGCTTTCGGGGCGGAAAGGGTCTGGTGACCGTGCGGCGCCCAGCGTGAAAGTTTGGGAGAGTCAGCGGCACCGCAACCGGCAAAACTCCGAGGGGAGAGGAGGGGCCTTCAGCCTTCGCTGAGACAGCGCGGTAACCTGTGGACGGTGGCTGGGCGGAAGTGAGGTGAGGCCGGGTGCTGACTCCGGAAGTGGCGGACCCCCGGCGGACTCGCTGGCTGCGCGAAAGATATAACCCCCTGGAGAGCCTGTGGACTGGCGGAAGGTGTGGACACCGGTGCCGCGATACCAACGTGGCTCCGGGGATGGGACGGCGGCCGGAAGCGGCGGAACGGCCCAAGCATCGGCGCACCTAGGACTCGGTCATCCGGAACCTCAGGCGGGTAGGTCCGCCACGGAGAGCATAAGAGGGGGCCCCGGAGGTGTATGAAGCGGAGAACGGGAGGGAAGATCTGCAGTGGGCTGCGAGACTCCGCGCGGCGCCACACTCTCCCCCCCTCCCCCCCACGTTCTGAAGCACCGAGCGGCGGCGGCCGCCCGTCGGCCTCCTTAATCCAGCCGTCCCGCTGAGGGCCTCCCCCTGACAACGGAGATTAACGCAACGCAGCGCAGCACAGACACGAGGTGAGGGGGGACCAGAATTATAAGCCTTGGTCCACGACTTTCAGATTGCCTCAGGTGTTGGTGGACCTTGAGAGTGGGGGTCACATAGGCGGGCTGCAGCACAAGTGAGAAGCAGTCGCGAGTCCTGAACAGCAGTCGCCGAGTGCGAAGATACCGTCCAGGAGGCACAAGTGTGACCTCTGCCCCGAACAAGTGACGACCCCAGCTTGTGCTCAATCTACTTGCCGGCTGACCAATATGGCGAATAGGGGCCCTAGAAACAGCTCCACGCAAGCCAAATTAGACAAATTTGCCTATGATAAGCACACTCCCCCGCAGGAACAGCGCAAGCAGCCTGGGAAAATGGCGGACGCGGAAGGGTCGAAGAAGGCTACACTAGAGGACGTCCTGACGGCGCTGGCTCAAGTGCAGGCGACGGTGGGGGCGACGGCAACGGAAGTTACCCTAATCCGCGCAGACCTCCAGAAGATTAATGAGAGAGTGAAACAGGTCGAGGTGGTAACCAAGTCACTGGTCGAGGATGTGTCAGACCTCCAAATTGAAATGGTTAAGCTACGGGCGGACAACAAACTACTCAAGGAGAAGCTGGACGACCAGAAAGGACGTTCGCGACGGAACAACGTCCGCATTTTAGGGGTGCCGGAATCCGAAACTACGGGAGCAATGGACCTCTATGTGGAGGATATGATCAAGAACAGACTGCAACCAAAAGGCCTGTCAAATTTCTTTTCAGTGGAGAGGGCACACAGGGTGCCGGGGGGAAAGCCGAAAACGGGAGGACCCACGAGGCCGATCCTGGCGAGACTCTTCAACTTCAGAGACCGGCACGCCATTTTACAAGCAGCTAGGGTGGCGCAGGCCATTCAGATTCAAAACTCTAAGGTGTCCTTCTTCCCGGACTACACAGCGGAGGTATCCCGAAGGCGGAGGACCTTCCACGAGGTAAAAAAGACGCTACGTGAAAAAGAGCTGCCCTACTCCATGCTATTTCCGGCCAGGCTCCGTGTGGTTGCTGACAAAAAAGTCTGTTTTTTTGACTCCCCTGAGGTGGCTAGAGATTGGCTCGAGGGCTGGCATACTATGGACAGGAATCGGAGGAACCACAGACACAATACTGATGAACGTGCGGACAGCCGGACGGGGTCACAAACCTCAGGAAGAGGAGGGCCGGGAAGGTCCCCAACTCAGGACCTCGTGGAAGCAGATGGAAATGAACACTTGGAATAAGAAAATGGTGCACCGCTGTCTCTTCATTAAGGAACTACTGTTTTGTAGCTGCAATTGGACGCTGGCCTGATTTGCCCCGGAAGTGAGCAGGGATGCCGCCTGCCGAGGGAGACATTCTCCCCCTACACGCAAGTACTCTGGTTTTGGGAGGGGATAAGCACTCTGCTAAGTTGGGGAGGCGGGCAGTTGGAAGTCCGTTAGGCAGGGGGGCAGGGAAGGGGGGTTGTTTTGAAGTTGATTGGAGCACACATGTATGGTCAAGAACTGAACCTCAACACTCACGTGATGTAACGGAACATTGGTTGAAACGAAGGTGTAAGGGCTGCTCTATCAGAATGCAAGCTGAACATTTTAGAGACTTTGTAGCCATACATGGCGGATAACCCTTCAATTGCACTGGGGGACATAGACCCGAATCCCCGGGGTTCCCCCTTAAGACTAATGACATGGAATGTACGAGGGCTCGGGGATAAGATCAAACGGGGACTAGTGTTGACCACACTGAAAAGACAGAAGCCCACTATAGCGATGCTGCAAGAGACACATTTAACGGGAGGGACGACGAAGGCCATGGATAGGAAAGGGTACAAAATGCTAGTACACTCGGAATTTACGTCCGGATCACGGGGAACCGGTATACTAATACAGAAATCCTCACAGTTCATTCCACTACAGACTAAGATTGATGATCAAGGATGCTTTGCCACAGTGCAAGGGCAATGGGATGGTAGACTCCTTAATCTAGTGTCGGTATACATTCCCCCTGCGCTCCACTCGGTGCAGCTCCCGAAATTAGCTGACTTTTTACTGGCCCTTCCCGGGGGAGAGGTGATTCTAGGGGGAGACTTCAACGCCATAGTGGACGCCCAGCTAGACAGATTCCCGGATAGACTGACAGGATTTGGGGAGAAATCCGGCTACACGATCAACTGGTCTAAATCACTGCTTTACCTATTGCGCGGCCCAGCTCCAACCCTACCCCCTGACTGTCCAGTACAAATAGCGACCGGGGGATTTAAATATCTGGGAATCTACGTTACACCTCAGGCCACCACCTTTATGGCGGAGAACCTTCTGAAGCGACTCCATAGACTGAAATTGGATGTGTCCCACTGGCGGTCTCTCCCGCTCACTCGGTTAGGTAGAGCAGCGCTCTTTAAAATGTTGGCGCTCCCCAGATTTCTTTATCTACTACACAACACTCCTTTCCCGATCCCGCTCTCATATTTTCAATCTATCAATGCCGAAGTGGCGACTTTGCTATGGGATGGACGCCCAGCTCGGATAGCATACCCCAAACTGACTCGGAGCTGGTATGATGGCGGTATAGCACTTCCAAGCGTCAAACTGTATTATTGGGCGGCGCAACTAGTGGTGATCAATCAGTGGCTACATGCACCCCACGACGACCTAGTTTACAGACTAGATAGAGAGGTGTTGCCGGCTGAGCGCCTGATGAGGGCTTTATACGCCACTAAGAGACGCCAAGCACTTACTGGCCCCACGGCCCATACGATTAGAATATGGCACATGGCCCAGAAAGCATTGGGGTGGGAGGGAGTGCTCACGCTGTCTACTCCACTCTGGGAAACAAAACGCCTGGGCACATTAGCAAACACCAGAGGGTTCAGACAGAGTGTGGAGTGCAAAAAAACGATGGATTTAGGCCCAGATCTCTGTACTGGTGTGAATGTATGACATTGTTCTGCATTCTGTCCATCAACTGTTGTTTTGCATTTGTCACCCCGAGTTGGATGGGTATGCTCAGACGTGAGTCCCATGCTCTCCACACCACTGGAGTCAAGCTATCCTGGCTGAAGACGGCTGATAGCCAGAAACCGGTCCTAGGATGCTTGATTCCGGTCCATGAAAGACATGGCTTGGCAGTTCGGGCTGGACTGTTCCCATGAGGCACAGGGTCAAGGCTGATTTGCATATGGCCATGTCTGAACTGGGGTGGTGTGCAAAAAAACGATGATTTAGGCCCAGATCTCTGTACTGGGGTGAATGTATGACATTGTTCTGCATTCTGTCCATCAACTGTTGTTTTCCAAGAAAAATACAGCATGGCAGACACAGAGTTGTACCGCTACTCCCAAATCAGGCACGCATTCCAGTGTGCTATTACCCCCCCGACACCACATTGGTGGACGCCTCCCCACTGGAGGACAGGCTCCTCACCGATCATGTAGATAAGAAAGCCATCTTACTAACATACCGGAAGCTGCTCAACAACCTCCCTGACCCTACTGTGGTGCTGCGCAGCAAGTGGGAGATTGAACTTGGGGACATAGACGACTCGGACTGGATGGAAGCACTTGCATCAGCTGGAGAGGCAGGGATCCCCTCCCGTTTGAAACTGGTGCAGCTTAAAATACTGCATCGAGTCTATTACTTCCGCACAGTGGTACACAAGATGGGGCGCGCGCCTGACCCACTCTGCCTCAGAGGATGTGGTCAAACCGGTACTTACTACCATACGCTAGGGGCTAGCCCCAAAATACAATCATACTGGGAACACGTGCTGGAGCGGCTCTCGGAAGTGAGTGGGGTGGAAGTTCTGGCAGATCCTCGCTGTTGTATCCTGAACATATGGCAACCTACAGATCTTAATGTGGCACAGAAAACGTGGGCGACATTGGGTATGGCCTTGGCAAATCGGAATATAGCAAGACACTGGGGCTCCAGGGTGACACCCTCACAATCACGGTGGGAAGAGGATATGGACATCGCTATGATAGCCGAGAAGGCGGTTTACACACATAGGGGCTGCCCCAAGAAGTGGAATGAAGCCAGAGGGAACTTATGTGAACCGCCACGTACAGAACTCACACCGGAGAACAGTCCATGAGAGACGCGATTCTTGGAATGGCCGATGGTTTTATAATGCTGACGGAAATGGAGGGCGGCAGGTGGGGTGATGGGTGGGAAGATGTGAGGGGTATCTACTGTATGTGTACTGTTCTAGAATCACATAATGGAACTGATGTGAAGCCGATTATTTTCAACTACTGTAACAGGAGACAACTGTACTGGTTTGATTTGTTATCACTGCTTGATGAAATGAAAATAAAAAATTGTTTAAAAAAAAAATCCCTTTTAATTTTAGTTTTATCAGGGAATATTATGTTTTTAAAAAAAATGTACTTTATAGATTTATGGTTCTTGTAATGGGTGAGGCAGGCATCATTATGACATTTTCTTTGTTGATATAGATGTAAATAAATATTTTATATAGCACTTGTCTTACTGAGATTAGACTATGGCAGCGCTACGCTCTGTAGCCTCCCCTAACAAACCCTGGCTCCTCTAAGGGAATCACTTAATGCTTCGGCTAGACTGGTTATAGGTACCTAACAAAATGTGAATATATCCCCAGTCCTAAAATCAATCAAATAGTTGCCCTTCGAAGCTCGAATCCAGTGAAAGATTGTGGTTCTGGTGCACAAAGCCCTTCACTTCAAAACTCCCAGGTATCTAGCGCAAAATCTTGAATTATCCTGTGGTGGTAGAGCCTCAAGAAGCGCTAACACTTTCCTCCTGAAACCGCAAATCTTCAACAAAAAGAGAACTTGCAACTGAGCCTTCTCCGTTGCCGCTCCAAAGATTTGGAACTCTCTGCCACCGGAAGTACGCAGAATCTCTTCAACGACTGACTTCAAACTGGAAGTCAAAAGATTCTAATGAACAAATTCTTACCTTAATGTGGCTAGGCTCACCTGCTCAAAGCAATTGCCCCTACAACCGCTTGACCATCCTTGGATATTGCTCTTTACCGCATAATATTTCCCCCCTGAGGTCCGATATTTACCCGTTTATTGTATTACTCTCCTTTGACCGATTCGTAGTGCAATTATGCGATTATTCTTGTTTCTACTCGTACCTGATGTTGTTACTGCATTTATAACCTTCCTTCCATCCTTTTGTAAAGCGCTCGGATATCCTTCGGGATCTTGTTTGCGCTATATAAAACTTTATGAATGAATAAATAAATAAAAAATAAGATCCAATCTTCTACCCTCCTTATCAGGCAGAGTTGAAATAGGGGTCGCCGGGTTCTTCGATCTTTTCTGCGCCACCTGTGATATCAATGAATCAGGGCGTGGATGTCCTTTAAGGCAAGCTGGAGTTTCTGGCGGTGCTTCGTATTTTTTCTCAATCCGTGGAAGCACCGCGGGTATAGAAGCAGGTGTTTTTGTTATTTTAAGACCTTCATTCTGAACGAAGTCTATGATTGGAATCGCTCTAGTTATTTTTCTGTAACCTTCCTTAAAATCATGCAAAAAACAGTCGGATTGTTCGAGAGTGACTGGCAATTCGAATCGTGTTGCGGCCCGTTGCATAATGTTGTGAAAGCTACCAATATCTTCAGGAGGAGAATCGGAGGGCTGAGGCATAGGAGGTGAGGGCATGGGAAAGATGTAATCATCCCAGGGATCCCCAGCAGCATTGTCATTGGGTAATTCACCTTCCTCTCTTCCATCATCATCCGAAGATGAAGTATCTTGATCCCCCTGTGGTACTGTTCCAGAAGGCTGACTTGGTGAAGCAGGAACTTCCACCGGTGGTTGTGGTGCTGATGTGACCGCCGGTATGGGAGATATGACCGGAGTAGTTGGCTCAGGAGGAAACCTTTGCCGATAATCAGCCAACATGGCCTGTAGATCTTGGATCAAAGAAGGAGGAAGAGGACATGTCTCTCCTGGACGTGGAGCCCTTTGGTGCTGCCTATGAGAAGGTGTAGACAAGTCCTCCTGATAAAAATGCTCTTGATAGTCTTCTTCATCATCATCCTCTTGGCATTTTATTTGTAATTCTGAGCGATGGTGAGCAATACCAAAAAGACCCTCCTCTTCTTCATCATCAGATTCGTCATCTTCCACATATGTCTCCAAAATATGTGATGCAACAATGGAGATATATATTGCTATAGTCTTGTCTATGATATGTTTTCAATTGGAAGTGAGTGTAGGAAACAGGCGTTGTCTGAGATACTTGAGGAATTGTTGATGACCAACCTCTCGTCGATGGAGTTTTCGTCATCAAGGGGCTCCTTGTCGTCAACGGGGCGCCTTGACCAACGCCGTTGTAGACGACTGGGTCGTCGACTGTGATGTAGTCGATGAAATCTTCGTTGACGGGCTCGACATCGACAGAACTGTTGTAGATTGTGCTGTCGTCGACGGGCTCTTCGTCGACGGTGCTGTAGTCGACGGGCTCTTCGTCGACGCTGCTGTGGTCGACAGTGCTGTGGTCGACGGGCTCTTCGTCGACGGGATCTTCGTCGACGGTGCTGTCGTCGACAGGCTCTTCATCCATGGCCAAATCCTTAATTGGAGCATAGAGGGAAGAAAGGACAGGGTCGCCCTCCACTCAACAATTTTAGAACAAACAAAAGACCATATCCCTGGACGTCAACAGAGGTCAGTTACTAGGGAGATAGAACAGTCTATGTGTACTGATAACTACTCCAGAACCCTACAAGATGTGTGGGGATAATTTCACTGCACTGCGCCCAAATTCATGACCAACCCAAATTTCCTTGGCAGAGACACCGAACAACAATATGTCTGACCCACCTAGGTCGATGACAAAGATCCACCCACGCGGTGTTGGATCAAATTCTCCTTAGAAAAAATGTGTGAAAACCAAATGACACCTCACTGAAACACCACCAACGGGGTAACTGGTATGTAATTTCCAGACAAGCCCCTGTCTCATCATCGGTAGTTACTTGATTCTCAAAGAAAGAGAAAAAATAGTGTCCAAAAACAAACAACCAAAACGTGTAACAAACAGTGGAACGCAGAGAGCATCTGCTAGTGACAAACACACAACATAAATAAGTGCATAAAACACAGCATCTACTTCCCTTAACCAACTTTATTCATAGGGAAAAAATGTGTATGCTGTACCACTAAAAAGGCTGGTAGCTATCCATGCATACCATTACCTAATGCCAGTGCCGACATGTTTCACTGCCATATACTTTTAGGCAGTTTCATCAGGGCTGCACTATATGCTGCCACTCCACTTTAGGACACTTGTTCTTTGTTAACGCGAGGCCACCATGTTGCTCATACCGGCCGCCTCGGGGTTGGGGGAGATGTAGGGGTACTCCAAACGTGAGTTCCTACCTTCACGTAGCTATTGGCTTTCGTGGTAGCTCTTCAGGAGGTGGGTGAGACGAGGCGCTCCTGAAGAGCTACCACGAAAGCCAATAGCTACGTGAAGGTAGGAACTCACGTTTGGAGTACCCCTACATCTCCCCCAACCCCGAGGCGGCCGGTATGAGCAACATGGTGGCCTCGCGTTAACAAAGAACAAGTGTCCTAAAGTGGTGTGGCAGCATATAGTGCAGCCCTGATGAAACTGCCTAAAAGTATATGGCAGTGAAACATGTCGGCACTGGCATTAGGTAATGGTATGCATGAATAGCTACCACCCTTTTTAGTGGTACAGCATACACATTTTTTCCCTATGAATAAAGTTGGTTAAGGGAAGTAGATGCTGTGTTTTATGCACTTATTTATGTTGTGTGTTTGTCACTAGCAGATGCTCTCTGCGTTCCACTGTTTGTTACACGTTTTGGTTGTTTGTTTTTGGACACTATTTTTTCTCTTTCTTTGAGAATCAAGTGACTACCGATGATGAGACAGGAGCTTGTCTGGAAATTACATACCAGTTACCCCGTTGGTGGTGTTTCCGTGAGGTGTCATTTGGTTTTCACACATTTTTTCTAAGGAGAAATTGATCCAACACCGCGTGGGTGGATCTTTGTCATCGACCTAGGTGGGTCAGACATATTGTTGTTCGGTGTCTCTGCCAAGGAAATTTGGGTTGTTCATGAATTTGGGCGCAGTGCAGTGAAATTATCCCCACACATCTTGTAGGGTTCTGGAGTAGTTATCAGTACACATAGACTGTTCTATCTTCATCGATGGCGCCAACGTCGACGGGCTCTTCGTCGATGGTGCCGTCGTCGACGGAGGTGTGATCTTCCTCGACTATGTCTTCGACGTCGACGGGCTCTTCGTCGACGATAACTTGGTTGACGAGGGAACCATTGTCGATGATGTCGACAACGACGCGGTCGTCGACGGAGGCTTAGACGAGGAACTTTTAGAAGATGAATCCTTGGTCACAGAAGATTTCTTTGATATAGAAATTTTGGAAGACACAATAGGTGAGGTGATAGCCCTGGTAGAGACCGTAGATGAGGAAATCAAAGCAGAAGAGGTCACCGAAACCGTATAAGAAGACACCAGAGAGAGAGTCTTGACCTGGTCTTTACTCACGGTTCTGGTAGTTGAAGGCCTAGAAGTCTCAGAAGACTGAGACAAGGCTGATCCAGCAGGAGGAGAAGAAGATCTCCTTGTCTGGTCCGAGGCTCTATGAGAGGATTTGTGGTGTTTCCTTCCCTCTGGTGAAGAGCTGTCTCGGGATCTAGCTCTCTTGCTAGATGTTGAGGCTTTGTCATCCTCATCAGTTGAAGAGGATTTCAGCCATAATAGTACCCCTGCCTCCTTGTCTCTGATGTTTTTGGCAGGGAAGGTACGACAAATTCTACAATCCTTAACAATATGATTAGGATGTTGACAGTAGATGCAGTCCTTGTGCTGATCATCTACATGGACCCTCTTCTTATCACAGGTCCTGCAAGCTTTAAATAGAGCTTTCTTGTCAGACATCTTGATGAGAATATTGAAGAAAACTGAGTAGGCACTCAGGGAGACTCCCTTCCAAACGACGTGCGGTGAAACTCTGAGGAGAACTGCCTCTGCTAGGAAGGTGCTGGAGGGTGCTGGCAGCTGATTGGTTGGAACTACTTTTTAGTTCTTTTCATATAATGAGGTAAATAGGCTACTAAGTTTGGGCCTTTCGGGCCTCTTGTCTTTTTAGCCTACTACAGTTTCTTACTAAGGCACTGCTTTTGCATATAATATTACCGTGGGACTCCCGCCTCGGTGGTGGGGAATGATTCAGGCATGTCAATCTATGAAAGATACCCCAATACTGGATAAGTGGGATGCAGGAGCAGCAGACCAGTCAGCTTCGTTGTGGTGCCTGTAGATAATCAAGAACGGGTGACTCCTTCACTCCAAGAGAGATTACTTTAGGTGTCCTTGATGCCCACAGGTATGGTGAAGAAGCACAGACAGACGATGAAGACTTGCAGAACTGCGAGACTAGGAGCAGCAGGAGTCTTTCTTAGTGCAGTCTTGGTCCCAGTCAAAGTACAAGTGCCCAAACAGTCGAAGAGTGAGGGGGTTGAGTCTTGTCCCACGACGAATCTGAGGGCCCAACCACAGTTGAGTTCTTAAGTACTCTAAGGGAAGGGTTGGAACAACTCAAGGGTCCCTCCCACAGTAGGGGACAGAGGGGAGAATACGCCTATGTCCTTTGTTCAGTTTTGCGGCAGAGCAGGAGTCAAGGGTTCCCTGAACTGGCATAAACTGGAGTATGCACAGAGGGCACCAAAAGTGCCCTTCAAAGCAGTCTGGTGGCACTGGCAAGCACCCCCACTACAGCCCAATACACTAAGTCTTGTCTGGGAGGAGGTCACACCTCCTTGTGACATGAAACCTATTGTTCTACCTTCACCTGCTCGAGCTCAGCTCAGCAGCAAGAGGGCAGAATTGTGTCCATGGTCAGCAGCAGCATTAGCTTGCAGTCACCCTGAAAGGCTCTAACCAGGAGTACAAAGTGGCACCTCAAGGAATCCCCACAGTACATGGGATCATACTTGGGATCAGTGTTGGGCCATGATTCCAACATGTTTTATACCAAACATGACCAGGTTCAGTGCAGCCACTTTACAGTTAGACATCTAGTAATGACTGACTGAAGGAGCGTCCTGCTCATGCAGTGGCATCCTCACACTTCTAACCAAGCACCCCGCCTTCAGGACTGAAGGGTCTGCCATAGGTTTTAAGTGTAGTGACCTCCGATATAAGGAAACGTATTATCTGTTGTGAGAGGTGCAACCACCAACTCGCACAGGCTGCAATGGCAGGCCTGTAGTTACAATTTAAGTGGACTTCTATGGGTGGCACAATACATACTGCAGCCCATGGGAGACCCCTGATGTACCTATGCCCTTGGTACCTTAGTGCCATATACTAGGCATTTACACAGGTACACCAGTAGCCAACTGTAAATGTACACAAGTATTTACCAAGGTCAATTTAGGGAGAAAGCACATTGACTGGGGTCCTGATTAGCAAGATCCCAGTCAGACTAGTGAAAAACATACGGACATACTGACATCAAGTAAAACGTGGGGGTAACCATGAAAGCAAGAGGGGAAGAGGTGTGGCGCCGCGGCCAGGGCGACTGACGCTGGAATCTGGGGATCACGGTTCGATCCCCGGCGCCGGTGGCAGGTTAGCCCAGCACCATGTGACTCTGGGCAATAGCTAGCTTAATCTTCCCAACGGCCCCCAGCGCCTAGAGACCCTTGCGGGTAATTGTGCGCTTTACAAATGTGGATTTTAAAGCAGATACTACCTGCCTACAGTCTCTCTAAGCCAACTGCCTTCAGAGTCTCCATTTCCGCTTTTATTCGTGCCATCTCATCATCGGTGTTGCTTCCAAATAGAGTAGCACTGGAGAATGGAAGTTTTAATATCCTCTGCTGTGATTCTGGCTTGAGGGAAGTAAGGCGAAGTCAAGAGTGTCTTCGGAGAGCGACGCTGTGGAAGTACTCATGTGCCGCTAGGAGGGAAGAATCTGCTGCAGCACTAATGATTTGATTGGATTTCCACAAAGTCTTTTCATTTGTCGCTTGGGAATTGTTCAACAAACTGCAGCATGGATTCCCACAGAGCCCAGTCATACCTGCCTAAAAGGGCGGTTGCACTCAGGGCTTTAATCGTGGTTGCGGGTGTAGGGCAGAATTTCCAACCCACAAAGTTTAACCTCCGACTCTTTATCCTGAGGAACTGCTGAAGTGGGAGTAGTGGCTTGGTGTTTCTTTGCCACTACTACAAAGACAGAGTCTGGTGCTGGGTCAGTACGGCAAAAGGCAGGATCCTGCTCCAGAGGGCGGTATTGTTTCCGAAGCTGGACTAAGCTGGCTTGACGGAGGCTGGTGTCAAGAAGAGGTCCATAGCCGGTTCTAATAGTCCTGGCATTAGTGGCAGCAAAGGTCTTGATGCTGAACTATGTTGAAGGGTTTCAAATGTTATTGATGGTGTTGGAGCTGACATCGCAATATTAAGTTCAGCAGCTCTCCTCACCAATACCTCTTGAAAAGTGGTGATATTCTCCATCGGTGATATGCATGGAGGTGGGAGGTCTGAAAAAGTTGAAGAGTATCGTCCTGTAGCAGTGGATGATGACTCCATACTGTGTCTGGACCGAGACCATTGTGAATGGTGACGATGATAGGAGCACCTCGATGATAGAGATTAGCGCCTTGAGCTGTGACGGTGGCGCTTACAACTGTTGTGCAATCTATGCAAATATTTGGGTCTCTGTATGGGAGCGACTGGCACCAGTGGTGGTGGTGATGTTGGAGGAGGCAAAGATGGCGCTGGTGGAGAATAACACAGTGAATCACTTAAAGAGAAGTATGCTCCTGAATACTCTGAATCTGGAGAGGAATAGATAAGTCTCCTCTTCCTTCTTTCCTCTTGTATTCTCTGAGGAAGCCGAGAGTTCTCGACGTCCACCTGCTTGTCAACAATGGTTCCTCAATATCGATATGCACCTACACGGCGAGTGTCATGGTGGCCTCGTAGTTGATGGGCTCATTGACGTCAAACAAGGTCTGCAAGTCGACTGTATTGTTATCAATGTTGACACCCCTTGTCTTGATGCTGACCTGCAGCGCTTTCTCAACGTCAAACCATGGATAGACAGCGAACATGTCGGTATCACACCTCTCCTCGATATCAATCCTCTTGACGTCGACCGGGACAATGCCGTTTTTTTGCTGTTTTCTTCTTGGCACGTCCTCCAGACACAAAAGACAAAGCTCTGGAAGAGGTCTGACCTTTTCCTCGCCCTGAGGTTGCACCCCAAGACTGCATCTGTTGTCTTCTTCGCTCCTCGGTACCATGAAGGCGAATCTTCTCCTGGACTTTCAGGGTGCGTCTTGAAAAATTCCCGCATTGATGGCAAGACTCAGGAACATGATTTTCTGAGAGGCAGAGTATACGCACCTCATGAAGGTCTGTCTTGGCCTTTTTTCTCCCACAGGCTGGGAATTTGGCAAAAAGAGCTGGCGTTTTCTGTCAAACTCCAATTTCTGTCAGGAGAAGACAAAAAAAAACAGGGAGAGTCCAAAGATGTCGAATTAAATGGTTGTCACCACAATTCTGTTGTGAATTTTGAGGAAAAAAGCCAAAATTAAGCCGAGCTCAATGCTTCAGGCTTCTGTCACCAGGAACCGAAAAAAATTACTAAAGCAACTGTCACCTGCTCAGCATGGTGGGATACTGGTTGTACCTGGGATATTAAAGGAATAGTCTCTATTTTAACCCATACAATGACAGCCTATGGGGCTACACTGTCCGACTTGCCTTTATCTCTATGCTTTATCACAAAAGGGTTTGTGAAAGATATTTATGCTGTTGTACTACAATATCATGAAATTATAATTCTTGTGGCCCCTTCCTTGAGTACAAGATGAAGAATAGGGCCATTGTAGCCTAGTACTACAGGCTGCATAATATATTCTTTCTTAAGTGACTCTGCAGGCCATCCTCAAGAAAGGCTAACATGTGGGCATGTCTAGTCAGCGCTTATGACCATAATGGAAATCCCCAATGAGAGCTCTTCCTCTTTTCCTGACTCTGCTAAAAACATGAACTGCTTTGACTCACTACTTTTGCAAGAAAATGATCGTTTGACCCATCTGCCTCTCCATATTTACCACCATTGTATACCACAGCAATCCACAAACCACCCTTTCACAAAAACTTTGATAAATGATAGCTCTGCTAGTTACTAAAACACAATAAACCTCTCAAATGGGTTCACATACACTCCACACAGTTCACCAGTCTTCTGCTGGCTTTCACAAGCTCAGTGCTCACTCCTTTGACCACTCATATTGGAGGCCTGACTCTTGTAGCTGCACTACTTCCTGCTGGTTACCAGCTGGATTCCAGCATCTCCTTGGCAGCTCAATACAGTATGTTCCTAATTTATGAGAAAACTATTTGGCCTTAACGGCTGCAAGAATAATAAGTGAGTATCAAGCATTTACAAATAAGGAACCCTACTTGCAAATTTGTAACGAAGGAGCCTTCTTAGGTACAAATTCTCAATGTATACCCCAATTGCCATTAGACTTTCATGTAAATAAATTAACAGTCATGAACACTGTTGTCAAGAATCCTGTTCTTACAACAGACCGTGAAATTCATACCCTGGATGTGAGAAGATATCTAAGATTTTATCTAGACAAGACAAGGCACTTCAGGAAGCCTGTTCAGCTTCTTGTAGTTTATGGTTCTCCCAGAAAAGGACAATATCTATCAAAGCAAATGATAGCTCGCTGAGCATCTGCAGTGATTCTGTACTGTCATAATATGGCCGGCCATCCTTTACAAGGAAATGTAAGTGCTCAATCTACACGATGGGTGTCTACTTCATGCGCTGGAGTGCCAAATATTTGCAGGGCAGCAAGCTGGGTGATCAGACACTTTTACTCAGCACTACTTCTTGGACTGATCAGTGCAGAGGGATGCCGCAGTAGGACAGGCAGTTTTAAGTCATCTCCTTCATTGAGGTGAGCCATCATCTTCATTTAACTACACACTGTGAGATGTTGGCCTGGTGTATGATGTTCACTATTCTAGTGAGCACCTTGTACCAGTCCAAACAACCCTTATGGTGATTGGTTGTAAGTCAACCTTATAGACCAGCTATCCTAGCGGTAGCATGGACAAAAGCAGTCTTAGGCTAAACTCAAGAGGGCATGTGAAGCCAGCTGTTTTACCATATGCAATCCCTTTAATATCAAATGAAAGGACACCACACAAGTTATATATTATAAAATATATGTATTTATTACTAGAATAATCCTCTGTACTCTTTATGAGGATAGAAGCACAAGCGTTAAACAAAGAACTTCATATAACATACAAAAGTTGCACAAATATATGGATAGGCCCTGGTGGCCCCTAAAACCATATACTAAAATAGTGGGATAGGAACCACGTCACGGACAATGGGCCTTGAGAATCGCTGGGGCTATACTGGACTAACAGTAGTCAGGGAGCAGGAGGCCCACAGGATGCGGGTGCAGTGTCTAAATGCACACGCGTACACCAATACAAGTCAATGGTGCGTAAAAGTTAGAAAGTTGCAGATTTGGAAGTCTTCTGACTGGACTAGAACTTAACCCCTTAAAACTAGGACACTAGGGATGTAAATCTCTACAGGAGCACCGGAGTACTCGCGTTACCTCACCCACAGGAAGCGGGTGCATAGGTGTCAAAGTGCGTCGGGTTTCTTCGTGGAGTTCTATGGAGCCTGGAGGAAAAGATGCTGCAGGTGACCAGGACAGAAGAGTCCGGTTGTATCCAAGGGTGGATCGAAGATGTAGAGTACCTGAAAGCAGAGGGGACAGAGTCTGGGTCACTAGCCAGTGACCAGGAAGGAACCAGGAAGGAACCAGGCGATGTTGGGCACAATCAGGTGGTTGTCGTGAAGCTTGTCTCCGCTGCCACGTGGACCAGGAGGTATCGACGATGACCAGGACCTGGGCACGGACTGTCCCACGAAGGCTCTCGCTGTCGGCGGTGTCGGCTTCCGGATTGGAGTCAACAAGCCTTGGCAAATGCAACCCACGCAGGAATCGAAGATGGCTTCTGGGTCAGACCAGCAAGGTCTGATGGGCTGCTCCTTTTCAGGGGAGCAAGGGCCAGTCTGGAGCAACCAGACCAGCGTTGTAAATTCGAAGGTTCGTCGTTGCAGAGGCCCCTAGCCAACGGGCAAGTGACCGGACAGACGCGTCGAGCAGGAAAATGCAAAAGGGCCCCACGCAGCACTCGATGAGTGTGGAGAGGTGATCTTCGGTGCAAAAGCTGCTCGGGGCTGGGGCTTCTCAATCCCCAATGCACAGCTTCGAGGGTGCCTCGGGAGCTGCACGGAAAGCAATTTGCTGGCTTTCCAAGATGGCCGGTCCCGCGTCTCACGTCGCCGCCACGGATCTCAGCTTTGCTGTGGCTGTGGATCAGGCTGTTGGATGTCTGGGAATCCGGTTCTTGTCGATCTCTGTCGCTCGAGCTTCGGCGGGAGCAGCAACAAAGCAAACCGTTGAGCGCTTGATGGTGCCTGCTTGCACAGGGTGATCTCTCCTTGACCACAAGGGAGATTCTTCAGTCTTCTACGTTGAGTAGGATGCCGAAGGGTCCAGAGTTATGTATCAAAGTTTCAGTCAGGATTATCTAAAGTCTTGGGACTCAGCTCCTACCTTTATTCCAAATCAAGGGGCTGGATTACCTGCTAGGTCCCTCCTATAGGTGGGACCCAGGAAGGGGTTGGTTACACCCCTTTCCCTTTGTCCAGTTTCGCGCCAGAGCTGGGGCTGGAGTGCTACAGCACTGGTTTGAACCGGGCTATGCATGGGACACCTTGTGTGCCCCAGACAGTGTCTAGTTTCATTCAGCCCTCCCTGCCCCAATCCACTATCTCCTGCCTGGGGTGGTGCTAGTACCTCCCTGTGACAGGAAACCTTTTGTCCAGGCCTCCCCTGCTGGAGTTTCGGTCAGCAGCAGGAGGCCAGACTTGTGTCTGTGGCAGCAGCATCCATTTTGTGATGCTGAGGCTCTGGTTAGTTTGAACCGCGTTTAAGGAAAGTAACATGTCTTCACCCTCTAGAAGGGTGGAATGCTACCCCCGTCGCCAGAACTGGCGAGGGGGTAGTATTCCAAAGTGTATGACACCTTACACAACATGTTTTGATAAAGCCAAACCAAAGTTAGCAATAACCGCGAGGATTATAATGCACTTAAGAGTATATGGTATGGCAATATCAAAGAACAGCTATAAGGACATGGTTCCGAAAGATGCAGACAGGCTCAGCTCATGCTAGAGCACCATCTCACATAAAACCAAGCACTCTGCCTCCAGGATTGTTAAGGCCTGCCATAGGAGTGACTTATAGGTGCATATGTGTCTATATGTAAAGGTAGATATAGGAATACTATACCTAAGCAAGGGGTGATTACACCACCTTGCCCCAGCTGACTGATCAGCCAGTTGTGTTAAATTGGAAGGCCAGCCAGGGGTGACAAAAGATATGCTGCAGCCCCTGGTAGGCTTTGGATGCACCTATGCCCTGGGTGCCTATGGCACACTATACAGGGGCTGATAAGGTGACCCAAATACCAATTGGAGATGTACCTAGAGTACATGGAGTACATTTTACAGAGCGAGCAGATAGCCTGGAGCCCTGATTAGCAGGGTCCCAGGCCAACTAAGTCGAAAACCAGCTAAACACAAGGCAAAAAATCTGGGGTAACCATAGTCAGATATCCATCCTCCTACACTCACATCCACTTTAAAATGCTTACAATAAATTTACAGCTTGCTACTCTGATTCAAGCATGGTAATCCAAAGAATTTAGCTGTGTACGGGTTAGTCTTTATATTCTGGAATGCATAATTGATGTGTTTTCCTAACAACGACTCTCCGTCAAAGAACATATCTAAAGTGCAATTTTGAACTTCAGGTATTAAAGAAGTCACTCTGAGTCAGATTAGTCTACACAATACAGCAACCCATGCAAGCTGATGCAGTCTATGTTAGCAGCTGAAGTCCTCCCACCTTCAACAAGGATTCCTGTTTTTGGATTTCAGGAAAAGAACCAATACATAAGGCACTATATCAGACCACGTTTGGCAATCCTGTCTTCATCACACAGCCATTCCGTCAAATGCTCTTGTCGAAGTAGCTGCCATCCAAGACAAACTCTTTCCAAAGGCATCCATTCTCTAACCCTCCCTGTCTGGGGATAACCAAGTTTCTTGACCTCCTCTGGGCTGACTGCATTTCATTGGGTCCGCGGCAGGGTGTCCAACTAGGCATGTTAATGTTTTATCTGGTGCCTTGGATTTTGTGTCTAGACTCAGGATTACTAGGCCTAATGCTGCATTCATTTTAATCCTTCTTGTCCGAGGGAAACTATATCTGGTTTGGCTTAAATAGATTTTCTGGCCAGTTTCCTAAAATTGTTTAAGAAGCAATCTATTTTCATGCCCATCACAGGCAGTATGAATATTTTGGAAGCTCCTTTCGTAATAATGTGGAACCTAGCAAAATCATCCACTGGTGAGACTTCGGCAGATGACTGGCCAGCTTCACCACCAAAATTAATTACTCATCTTGGAGTCTTAGGTTCCGCTAGATTAGGGGGTTCCAACCTATTCTGTAGTGAAAGCTACTTCTGATCCATGAAAATCATTGCGAGCTACTGAAGGCTGAACAACTCATGCATAACCTGACACCCCACGCCCAGCTTCATTGACTTTAAGGCTAATGTCCATAAAGTCAGATACTATGGCTTGATAAAATACTTTGACCAGGGACACTATGACAGGGCTGCCGTGTGTGTCAGTGAGAGTGCGGTCTTTGGGAATATATGAACATATTTGCATATGAATGGGATATATGTATAAGGTGACTGAGAGCCTGTGTCATATGTATCTGTGGCACAGAACATACCTTTTGCCATATGTGGCACAGTTACCTTATAACACATTTTTTTAATGGGATGAAAGTAAAGTGCAGAGAAATGTTATGCAAAATATGGAAACATTTTCTGCACTTTAAATTTCTCCCATTTAAAATAATGACAGTACTTCTCATTTCTACATATGGCACAGTGTCTACTAGCCATTAGAAGCAAGAGGCCTGATGTTGGCAAATGAGACACTTTGAAATGGGAGAAAATTAAAATGAAGAGTTAACAATCATTAAGGGAACTTTTCATTATAATTTTCTACCATTTAAAAGCATTTGGAAAAAACAATTTCTCACGCCCCAACATTGAGTTGAAAAGGACTTTTATTTAAGAGTTAAATACCGCAGTCTTCACCTCTGTGCTCCAACCCTAGCTGGGACATACATCTGACTGCCACTGCTCATTATCAGGCCCTGCTATCTGCAGCCTAATGATAATAATGTAAAATAAACACACCTTCCCTTAACTTTAAAAGGAAAATGTGACCCTGTGCTTATTTAAAAATTAACTCACAGCTGAGAGCTACTCCGAAGGTGTCTGGAAGGTGTTGGAAGCTCACGATTGACTGGTTGAAGACACCTGCACTAGACATCCCCTTCTTCAATATCAAAATATTTCTAATCACCATGTTCTGACGCGTCCACCCGAACATGCCTCCATGATTGGGTTGCTGGCAAAACCAGATGTGGGGTCTTGGTGTCGTAGGTACCAGTCTGATCTACTCTGCTGGTTGCTAAAACTGAGGATGAGGAAACTCTGGAGGCGGAGGAGGAATATTTTGAGGGGCCCTTGGAAGACTGTGGGAAGGCTAGGAAGATGACTCAGTCAGATAACAGCAAAAACAACAGATGAAGGACTGAATGCTGAACAAATCATTCAGTCACAGATATGGGTTTAATCCATGAGTTTTATGCTCACCACACCACCATAGTATGGACCCAGTTATATGGAAATCAGTCTTGACCCTGCTTCCCTGGGCCCGAACTACCAGGCCAAGCCCTCCTTGAACCAGAAGCAAGCATTCCTGGGACAGGTTTTGGGGTATCACCCCTCATCAGCCAGGCTAGCTTGAATCTAGAGGCAAAGTGAGCATGGTACCCACGTCTGAGCCTATCCTTCCCACTTATGGTGACAAAACAAAAAAAAAAGGGACGGAATGCTGAATGAATCCAAAATTCACACCCTACTCACAGATCTGAATTCAATCCATAGCATTTGTTTAGCTTACGCCACCCCAGTTTGGACGCAGCCATATGCAAATCAGTCTTGACCCTGTTGTTTTGGCTTTTGTCGTCCTAAGCGGGAAGGGTATGCCCAGATGTGGGCTTTGTGCTCACTGTGCCCCTGGGTGATACCCTGAAACCCAGTCCCAGGATGCTTGTTTCCAATCTAGGGAGGACCTGGCCTGGCAGTTCGAGCTAAACTGTTCCCATGGGGAGCAGGGTCAAGAATGATTTGCATATGGCTGGGTCCAAACTGGGGTGGTGGTGTGAGCAAGAAATTGATGGATTAAACCCAGATCTGTGACTGGGGGTGAATTTTTGATTTGTTCGGCACTCTGTTCATCTTGTTGTGTTTGCTCAGTCTGGTAACAGGCATAGTAATTCCCTGTCATTTGCTAGAGATTTTTTAGTACATTTACTGGCACCTGCACCATTGGTGGGTATTTATTTTCACCATTATAAAGTTGTTGTGGTGATCTTAGTGAGTCCTATCCTCTGGCGATTCATTTCTCCAAAATCAAACTTAATCAATGTGGCAATGCTGTGGTTGCTGGCCCAGTTCCAAGTGTGAAGAAAACTACTGTTGTTCTTCTATGCCCTGATATGTCAGCTTGAGTTATCGAAGGCTGTACTCAGTCCGGAACTGATAATTTGGGTGCAAATTTAATTTTCCAGTAGCTTAGCAAATCAATTAGGAGGAATCCTGCTTGGTTACATGTGCTCTTTGAAGACTGCAGATGGACATGTCACTTTTCTTGGTTTGGGGTCCACTGGATTTCAAGGAAGAGCTTGGGGCGTTTGTTGGTTGTAAACATAGCATTGTGAAAAAACAATACAGTGCTAGTTTCACACATGGCTTTTAATGCTCCCTTGATGTATCAAGAGAAGCTCAAGAAACTATTACGAGAATCGTGTTCAAAAGTAATTATAGAAACAACAGAGTTGTCACCACGAGCTTCCCCAAGGCAATCTAGTTGAAAATATATGGGTAACAAGCTAAGTGTAGACTTCAGAAGCCTTAATGGGGAAATATCGCTTGAAAGAAATCCATTGCCAAACTTACATGAACTGGTGTCTATGCTTGCCAGAGCGATAGTTTTCTCCACCTTTGATCTTGCCAGTGACTACCATCAGGAGGACATAGAAAAATGTAAGGGCCTTTGAGATACCCCCAAATTTAAGTTTTGGTTTTGCAAGGTGCCTTTTGGCCTCGTGAACACAACATCAGTCTTCCAGCAACTTTAAAGGGAGTGTTTGGCAAGTCGGATTTCCAGAATAATTTGGTTTTTATAAGGAATAAGTGTTCACATGATGGGCATTTATCTGCTGTTTTGCATAAACCGGAAAAGAGAAATTTGACTCTAAAAGCTTCTTAGTGTAACTTCAGGTGTAGAGAAGCCGAGTCTCTGGGACAGAGAATTATTGAGATGGGGTAACAAAACTAAATAGAATCATATTTAAGCAATAATGGAAGCCCCAATTCCCCAGTTCAAAGAACAGTCATCTTCCCTAGAGTTGACTGAATTCTATTAAAAGTTTGCTCTGATACATTCTACTAATGTTGATATGTTGCGATGCCTGCTAAGAAAATAGGTAACTTACCTGTAACTGTAGTTCTCCAGTATTGGAATATTTCATAGATAACATGCTTGAATCATTCCCAGTCGTCGAGAGGGGAGTCCCACGGTACCTTATAACAGCAATATAATGTTAAACATACACTAGAAGGGCCTTAGGCCCTTCAGTTTTGTTACACTTCTTAGTCATTTAAAAAAAAAAAGAGAGCATAATTAGGTTGGAACCAATCAGAATGCCTAGCCCACTAGAAAACTCCTGTGAGAAGCACCAGTCCCTCAGATTTTCAAAGCTAGGGTGTAGGAGATACACCCACAAAGAGAGAGAGAAGTGAGCTTCCCAGTGGAGGTGGGTAAGTCGCATGTGAATTGAAAGATTCCAATGCTGGAGAACTACAATGACAGGTAAGTAACTTATTTTCTTACTTCAGTATTGGGGCTTTCATAGATTCACATGCTGAATCCGATTACATAGCAGTGATGTAGAACATTTTAACATAAATGCCAAGTATACACACATATGTATACATCATCATACAAGGAAAATGCTATTTACCTAGTATGCATCTGTTCGCGTCATGCAGAGCTGTAGAGTCACATGCTGAGCATAGCTCGCCATCTAGTGTTGGGTCCAGATGTTTGCACTTTGTTTTTCTTTGAAGACGTCTTTCCAGTCACGTGGTAGGCGACGCCTCCTTTTGGTGATAGTGCGTATGGGCATCGCCTCCATTGTTAGATTGTTTGACCCAAAGGGTGATAATGGAGTTAGTAAGAGTAGTAAGAGATGTCCATGTATGTATGTATCCAAGTAAGATGTAACTGCAACAGGTATAGGTACACAGGGAGGCGGGTGGATGCATGTAAAACTACTGCTCTGCATGCCAAGAACAGATGCATACTGGGTAAGTAGCATTTTCCGTTCAAGGCAAGTGAGCTGTTGATCACATGCTGTGCATAGACTAAAAAGCAGTTATCTCCCAAAGTGGTGGGTAACCTGTAGCTGTTGCAGTGGTTTGAAAGAGTGTACATAAAACTGCTTCGCCCACACTAGCTTGCTGTCTTGCTAACACATCTACACAATACTGTTTTGTGAATGTGTGAGGTGAAGACCATGTTGCAGCTTTGCAGATATCATCTATGGGTACGTTTCCTACGAATGCCATAGAAGACCCTAGTTTGCGAGTGGAGGGCGCTCTAGGGGGAATTGTTAAAGTTCTTTTTGCTTTTGCATAACATATCTGAATGCATTTGACTAGCCACCTTGCAATGCCTGATTTTGATATTGGATTCATGCGGTGGAACAAAAGCAACAAATAGTGGTTTTGTTTTGTTCTTTCTATATAGTAAAGAATTGCTCTTTTCACATCTAAAGAGTGTAAAGCACGTTCTACCACAGAATCTGGTTGAGGAAAGAACACAGGCAACTCAACAGATTGGTTGATGTGAAAGGCAGAAATGAAATTTTGTAAAAATGTAGGATTGGTCCAAAGAACCACTTTGTTTTGATGTATTTGTAAGAATGGTTCTTCTATGGTTAGTGCCTGGATCTCACCCACTCTCCTCAAAGATGTGGTAGCTATGAGGGAAGCTATCTTCCAAGTAAGAAATTGTATTTCACATTTATGCAATGGCTCAAAGGGTGGACCCATTAGCCTTGTGAGGACAATATTGAGATTCCACACTGGAGCAGGTGGAAGTCTCGGAGGAATGATTCTTTTAAGCCCTTCCATGAATGCTTTGATGACAGGCACTGTAAAAAGAGACAGATGTTGTCTGTTTTGTAGGTAAGCAGCTATTGCAGCAAGATGTAAGCATATGGAAGAATTGGAATGCTGTAGATGTAGTAAATAGCAGATGATATTTTGAACTTAAGCGTCCAATGGATCTGTGTGATTTTTATTGCTGTATATCACAAAACGCTTCCACTTTGCTGCATAGCATGCTCTTGTAGTAGGGCATCTAGCCTCCTTGATAATGTTCATGCAGTCTGGCAGAAGATTGAGACAACCAAACTCTAAGATTTCAGGTGCTAGATTGCAAGGTTGAGATGGCTGGGATCTGGGTGTCTTATCTCTCCATGGCTCTGAGTGAGCAGCTTGGAAGTCAGGTGTAGTTTTTGATGAGGAACTACTGAGAGCTCCAATAGAGTTGTGAACCAGGGTTGTAAGGCCCATGTGGGAGCAACGAGGATTAATGTCAGGGGCACCTGTCTGAGCTTCCGAACCACTAATGGAATGAGTGGGAGAGGCGGAAAAGTGTAAGCAAATATCCCTGACCAATTCATCAATAGTGCATTGCCCTTGGACAATGTGTGTGGATGTCTGGATACGAAATGTGGGCATTTTGCGTTTAGGTTTCTGACCAACAAATCGGTCTCGAAATCCCCACATTTTGAACAATGGGAGGAGAACTTGAGGTTGAAGTTCCCTTTCGTGGATATGTTTTTGACGACTGAGTAGATCTGCAATCTGATTGTTTACTACTGGAAAGTGTTCTGCAAGGAGAAATATTCTGTGATGTATGGCCCATGTCCAGATGGTCTGTGCTAGCTGTGACAGCTGGAGAGAGTGTTTTAGTATGTAGTACATTGCTGTCATGTTGTCTGTACGGATCAGAACAGCTTTGCCTACTAGATGAACTTGAAACGCATTGAGCGCTAGAAAAATCGCTAGTAGTTCTAAATGATTTATGTGAAGCTGCTTTTGTTGCAAGGTCCACATGCCCTGAATTATATGCGTTTGGAGATGAGCGCCCCAACCAGCGAGTGATGCGTCTGCGGTTAGCATTAGCTGTGGAACCCGGTCGATGAAGGGCTGCCTTTTTGAAAGGTTTTGTGTATACCACCACTGCAAAGAGCGATGGGTGCGGCCGTCCACCAACACAGACCCTGAGCCTGGTTCCACTGATGTGCTAACCACTCCTAAAGGGGACGCATGTGAAGTCTTGCATAAGGGACTATTAGTATGCAAGACGCCATCATCACCAGTAACTTCATGAACACTCGAGCCGCCAATGAGTGTCGAGGTTGGAACTGGCAAAGTAGAGTCTGCATGTTGCAGATTCTGGACGAATTGGGATAGGCCTAAGCTTTTCGTGTGTCTATTGTGGCTCCCAGATACGCCTGTGTGTTGGATGGCTGTAGATGGGATTTGGGCAGATTCACTGTAAACCCAAGATCGTGGAGCAACTGCACTGTTTCGAGAGTGTGATGGAGACCGCTTTTTTGCGAGTTGGCTTTTAAGAGTCAATCGTCCAGGTATGGGAAGAGGTGAATATTTTGCCTTCGAAGATGAGCTGCGACTACTGCTAATCACTTGGTGAAAACTCTGGGTGCGGTACTTACTCTGAATGGGAGCACCTTGAACTGATAATGTTGTCCTGCTACTACGAAGCTTAGGTATTTGCGATGAGCAGGATGTACTGGGATATGGAAAAATACATCCTTTAAATCTAGAGTGGACAGGAAGTCACCTTTTTGAAGGAGCGGTAGTACTTGTTGTAAAGTGACTATGTGAAAGTGGTCTGATTGAATGTATAGATTTAGATCTCTGAGGTCCAGTATAGGCCTGCGAGACCAGTCCTTCATGGGAATTAAAAAGTGTAGGGAGTATACTATGGTTCCTTTGTGTTTTAATGGAACTGGTTCTATTGCTCCTTTTTCTAACATAGATTGAACTTTTTTTTTTTTTTTTTAGAAGGGCGAGATGTTCCTGTGACATTGCATGTGATCTTGGAAGAATGTTTGGGGGAGTGTCTAAGGTCCAAGCAGTAACTATATTGGATAATTTGTAGAACTCATTTGTCTGAGGTGATGGTGTTCCAGACAGGGAGAAATTGAGACAGACGTCCCCCGACAGGAGTGGAATGATCGGAGGGTAGTGGAAGGAAGTCACTGTTTGTTATTAGCGGGGGGAAGTGTGTGTGGAGTTGCCTCCGCCTCTTTCCTTACCATGGTTTCCTCTAAAACCTCCTCTAAAATATCCTCTTGATGAGGGCGATTGGTTGTTGCCCTTGTAAGAGGAGGAGGGATTTTCTGTGGTAACAGTTTTGGAACCACCCCTGTAAAAGGAGCGGTGAATTCAACCTCTACTGGCAGGTAATTGTAAAGCCCCCATGGACTTTGCAACCTCAATGTCCTTTTTCATTTTCTCCAGGAGGCGCATAAAAATACCGTCAGCCCTGCTGAGCGGGGGGGAGCATTTGGGAACCTGCCGGTTGCCGTTTCGAGTCTGGGTGAGGGACTGCTGACCAATCTTGCCGCCTGCCCGCCTGCCTCCCACTGCCCATCACCAACAGGGGACGCGCTGGCTGTTGCGTGGAGTGCAGGCTAGGGAAACTACAAGCCCCATCAGCCCAGAGAGCACCACGTGATCTATCGGAGCGCCAGGAGGCGCATAAAAATACCGTCAGCCCTCCCTCGCGGGACGCGAGCCGGACGCCGGGCTAAGCCCGGGCAAAGGGCGGGCCCTCTGTGGCCCTCCGAGGCCTGAGGAGGACGGGACGGGCCACCTCCCTTGGCTCCCTGATTACACAAGGTACAGAGATGTTCTTCATTATTTATTGACCTTTCATGAACTATTTTCCCACGGCGAAAGTCACCAACACTGAACATATTCCATCAAGATTGATGCAAAACCCATTTCCACTGCGGGGTACGGGGAAGGGGATGGTAAATGAAACTCCGAGAAGGAAGACACTGTCCCCTCTAGCAGAAGAAGACTCTGATGTATCTTCCCAACTCTTAGATTGTATGCAATCTCCTCCATTAACCTTGGGAACATCGCAAACTTTGTATTATTGGGAGGAACTAAATGCATTGTGTGGTACTAAGTTTGTTCCAGTAGCATCCCCCTTCCCTGTAAAAAACTCCTGTATCGATACCCCTGTTGGCAGACCGTGCGAACCATCTCCATTATCTAACAAGGTTAACTCCCAAGCCGCTGCACTGCCACAGGGTTCAAGCATTAAAGGGAAATATGACTATGTCAATGACTATGGAACTCAAGGCAAAATACAGAAACTCTGCCTTGGTCTCACATCGCCCGCCATGATACCCACCGCATCTAAGGGGGATGTTGATAGTTTGAATGACCAAGTACCATTGCCCCAGTTGCCACTATTATTTCAGTTTGAACAAATGCTAAGATCCATAATAGCACCCCTGATAGAAAAAATTAATATCTTGGGGGATAGGCTGTCAAATATAGAGACAACCATCAAAATCAACTCCTTAACTCCTATACAGACGGTAATACCTAAGTGTCCCAACCTACCCACTGCATCAGAAGCCCCTATGCCAATTAACACCAGGAAAAATGTTCAAACTGAAAGTCAAAAGTCTAAAATACCACCCCTAACTACTACTAAAATTGCCCCCAAACTTGTATTAACAAATCACCCTGTGGTTAGAGCAGAGCGAAATAGTGTAGCTCGTATTCATTTACCTCCGGAAGCCGCCCCTTTTGTGCTTGTCCTTTCGGGAATACCGGCACCCACTTACGGGAAACCCGAAAGACACCAGGACCTTTTAAATAAGGTCATATTTTGGCTAAATAAAAATAGACCCCTCCAACCCAATCAAGACGGTGGAATTCTAAGTGTTAGAAGGGTGGGCTGGCTAGGGCCACTACCCAAAGAAATCTCTGGGGACCGAATTCTAGTTAAATTCAAGAATCGGAACATTGTCCCCCACCTACGATCTTCCCAGCCCAAAGATGGAGACGGCCCCATTTCTATCTGGGACTTGTACGATTTCTACCCAAGTACCCCACATATCCCTCCACTTAGTTCAATGACAGCATACAAACATCAGATGGAAAGTGGACTTTGTGCTTTTACGGATAATAGCTCTCCCACCCGCAATAGATTTGACTTATTGTATAAACATTGTAATTTCTGAAGGGACAACCCAACGCATTAACCAAAACTGTAAATGCTAACCTTATGTATAGTGCGATGTAATTAATGAATTGTCCCAATAGGTTGGGCATACGCTCTTTTAACCTGTAGATATATTATTGATTGTATGTTTTTTCTTCATGTTTGTTTGTATGCTTTTATGACTTTTTAAATCAAAAATCGAATAAAGCCAAGTGACTGACTGAGTACACACTCAAAGACTGAATCCAAGACCAATTGTTCTGCATAAAAATATTACATGTTACTTTTATTTCTACAATCAAGAGAACTTGTTGGCAGGTAAGTACCAGTTTTAAAATAGCAATATTTTTCAAGTACAGGAAAATGTGTTTGCAAAAGCAATGGAACTAATGTACAGTGATACCGAAAATACTTTGCGATGTCAAATCAACAGTTCCAGTAACTTAGCAATGTAAAAGATAGACATTTTGTGCTCCTATTCTCAAAACAAGTGAATTCGGCTGGTCTGAGAGGATCCAGGGGTAACCACTCTATTCCCGAAACCCTCAACCAAACTTTTAGCCGTAAGCGGTGTATATTATTCACCACTGCGGCATTACTGTTTGAGCGCCATCATCATTGTGTTTCGCACCTAGGTACTCGTTTCCCTAGGTACCTCCTCCTCTCGAGGGAAAGTACCGGTGGGATCCATCTAATAAAGTCTAAAAATACCTCCTGTATCCTCAAAGAAATGACCAGACCAGCTGAATTCACCCACCCCTCCCCCGAGAATATAATGATGCATAGAAGAAAAGTTTTACTGCAAGCTTCCATCCCCCCCCCTTTTTTTGATTTGAATATTCTTCCTCCTAGCCTGAAAGGAGGAAAAAAGGGGGTAGTTGCAGGCTGTAAGCGGTCATTGACATTGGTCAGTGCCCTTTCCCTGGCATCCCACCCTTCCTCTTGGTGCTAGCCAATAGTAGGCTGTTTGTGGTGGTTGCCGTTGTGCGTACTGAGGTAAAAACTGCTGAGAGGCATGAGTATGTGGGGTAACAATATAGTTAGTAACCTCCTCTGTAGGAGGGAAGTCCCCTTCCCCTGGCGCCTCGAAAGGGTAATTTCCGATATTGAAGTGTGCCCAGTGATTTAGCACTGTCAGTGTCTGTTTTATGGTTTGTAGAGCTCCGTCAATATGCTTGCCGAAAAGGGCTTCACCCTCGAAGAGCAGATTCAAGATCTTGTTTTGGACCTCCCGCCTAAAAGAGGTAGCTTTGAGTGAGCCCTGCTTCCTTAACACAGCAGCTCCTGCAAGTTGTCTGAATGCCGTAGTGGCAATGTCAATGGCTCAATCCATCACCTCCGATGATGTGCGCTTTCCTTCCAGTCAAACTTTTTGGGCCTCCGGAAGCTGGTCCAGATATGGAGCATTATCGGACCACATTTGGAGATCATATTCGTCTGAGTACCGCCAGGGAATTTGCAGCCTTAACCATAAGCACTGACATGAATCAAAAGTGCTTACCAATATTATCAAAGCGCCTACCGTCCTTGCCCGGAGGCACGGAAATTGGCACACAGGAATTCTTAGATCTGCGCTAGGCTGCCTGAGCAATAACTGAATCAGGCTTGGGTGACCAGTGAACATGCATCCTATTTAGCCTTGAAATATTTATCCAAGCCCAGTACAACTGCAGTCACCGTGGCCGGATTCTTAATTACTTTTAAGCCCTCATCCCATACGTAGCTCACATTGAGCATAGCTCTCACTTCCGAAAGGGCTTGTTGAAATCATAAAGAAAGCAGTCCATCTGTGTAGTGGGCATGGGCAGGGTGCACTTTTCTCGTTGTAGTAGGTTATGGAATAATCCCAATGTCTTAGGGTGGGGAATCCACAGGAGTTGGCGACGGAGATGATAATGTAGGTAATAGATAATGAAGGTCCAGTACCCAATCTCCTAAAACAATCACTAAAACAAGAAGGTACTCTTATTGTAGGAGAAAGAAAGGAAAGAGGCTAGGTTGGAGAATCCCCAGGGATTCTAGTGATTATTTCTTATTGCACTGACACATCCAAATGGAGGTCATGCCTCATCATAGGGCATGCTCCTCGTCGGGCCGGTGCTGTAATGCCCTACAGGTCCCGCGAGACTGCTCGTCCCTGAGATCTTTCTAGTTTTTAGCCATAATGATGCAGGTATGGAATGTGTAGGGTGGAGTGGGTGCAGAATAAGGTGTAGAACTAATTAAAACGGTCTAAGGGATATTAAACTGCTTCCTCCTTTCCTTCTACCACAGGAACAATACCTTCTTGATTTAGTAGATAATAGATAATCTTTCCATTCCTTGCGCGGGTTGCGGAGCTTCCCCTCGTCTCATCGGAACTTGCTGGGTCCTGCAGGAGAGCGGTTTATGGAGTATGTCTTACCGACATAAGCAGTAACAAATTACTAATCTGTGGAGTAGATGCTGCCCTAATGGAGATCCTACAGGTGAGGAAGTTTGCACAGTATTAGATGATGTTGACCGAAAACGCTTTCTGTAATCTGAGAGCATGAATTGCAGGTCTGCAACTAATGAGGAAGGCAGACACACCATTTCCTCTTGGTATTGTTGGTAATATTGGTCTTGAGGGGACCTTCTAGGGGATGATTACCAATCAGTTTCCTCCTTTCCTTCTAATACAGGAATAATACCTTCTTGATTTAGTAGGTAATAGATAAGCATTCCATTCCTAGTGCGGGTTGCGGAGCTCCCACTCTTCTCTAATGTCATCGGAAGTTCCTGGGTCCTGCAGGAGAGCTGTTTGTGGAGTATGTCTTACCGACGTAGGCAGTAACAAAGGTTCAATCTGTGGAGTAGATGGATACCCAGGTGGAGATCTTATAGGTGAGGAAGTTTGCACAGTAGTAGATGATGCTGGCAGAAAACGCTTTCTGTAATCTGATTGCATGAATTGCAGGTCTGCAACTAATGAGGAAGGCACACACACTGTTTCCTCTTAGTATCGAGGGGAGTAATATCCTTCCTCCTCATACCTCATATTCACCCTCATCGTACTCATTGTCCTGGCACTTAACATGAAGCTCGGATGGCTTTGCCCAACCCCTAAGGGCCATTCCTTATCCAAATCTTCTTCATCCAACAGGTGGGATGGCAGCAGTGTCAACACCTTGCTTGGAGAGGTATGTGCGGGAGTTAAAGATCGTATATGGTTTTGTTTTTTAATTTTTCCTCTTGTCTATTGACGAGGATGACAGCAATGATGTCAAAAAAGTACTGTCTTATGTTCACCAGAAAGATGTCGTCGACAGTGACAACATCGTCCTTGATTGAGGAACCGTGTTCACCGTCGTCAAGGTCAAAGTAATCTTCAGCGTCAGTGGTCTGTGTGTATGATCTGTCAATGAGGATGTAGTCTTTGTTAAAGACAATTACGTAGTCAGTGTGGAGATGGTACTCGTGGTAAAGGTCTTAGACGCCACCCTGAATGTCTTCTTCGTTAACAGTGCTGATGGCGAGATTTGACGGAAGGAGATGGTGCAGATGACTGTTTCTTGAAGGAGTGAGAGACTTTAGGAGGTGGTGTAGGCAGTTCAGTCACAGCTTTTTCAGGCTTTTGTTGAGGAGACTGATGGCTCTTTTTTCTCCTTTCCCCTAGAAGAAACCTCACCTTCCTGAGGAGATTTCGAAGGACTGCACCCTCTGTAAGACCCATGAGGGTCTTTCTTTAGGCTTTTTTAGTCTGCCTCAGAGAAGAGCGAGAATTAGATCTCTCCCTCTTCAGTAATCTTCTTGAGGAGCATGAAGAGTCCTCACTGTCATCATCAGACCAGGCTCCTTCCTGGGTTTAAGTTTTTGGAACCATATTAGCAGCTGTCCTTCAGGGTTTATTTAGAAAAGGTAGGACATACCTTACATTCTTTGACCTTATGTGCTGGATAAATGCAATATTTACAGTCCTCCTGAGGATCATCCGAATTATGCCTTTTCTTACAGCAGGTAGTACAGGCCCCGAAAAGACTCTTCTTTTCTTTATCTAACATGATGAAGCCAGAGTTGATGTCAAGAAATACAGACAAACTCATATTATGGATAAATCTGTATACATCTGAGGTAATAAGGTTTGGAATTTCTTGGAATAGTTCAGAACAGGTATAACTGAGCAGATCTCAGTGGAGACTCCCTAGCATGACGTGCGGTATGCAATCTGAGGGACTGGAGCTACTCACAGGAGTGTTCTAGAGGGCAGGGCATTCTGATTGGTCCAAACCTAAGTTTGGTCTCTTTTTAAAAATGGACTAGGAAACGTTACAAAACTGAAGGACCTAGGGCCTTTCTAATCTATGTTTAACATTGGATTTCTATTATCAGGTACCGTGGGACTCATATTGACGATGGGGAATGATTCAAGCATGTGAATCTATGAAAGCTTCAATACTGGAGTAAATAAGAAGGTGCTATTGAATGGGGCCAGAACAGCATAAATCTTTTGAGGAACATAAACGTGAAATGGTGCATACACCTTTACTAAGATCATTTGAGATGGGCAAAGAAGAAACAAGTTACTTACCTGTAACTTTAGTTCTCCAGTATTGGTAACTTTCATAGATTCCCATTGCTTGTATCATTCCCCGTCGTCGGACTGGGAGCCTCGGTAATAATAAATATATATATATATAAATATATACTTAGGTAAATACACCCTAATAGGTGTAAAAAGTAAAAAATTAGGCCTAGGCCTCATTATATTTTGTAGCCTATAGGTGTCCTTATGTAAAAGGACCCAAACTCACATTAGCAACCAATCAGATTAGCCTCACCCTGTGGAACCTTCCTGAGAAAGCTCAGAGCCTCAGATTTTCGTAGCCGTTGCTTTGCCACATAATCACCTAGCCCAGAAGTGAGCTTTCCCAGGGGAGGCGGGTGGGCGCATGGGAATCTATGAAAGTTACCAATACTGGAGAACTAAAGTTACAGGTAAGTAACTTGTTTCTTACTCCAGTATTGGAACTTTCATAGATTCCCATTGCTTGTATCAGAGTAGATAGCAGTTAGCATACCTCAAACATTTCGTGCATAGTTATAGAACCATTATAAACCAATGATATTATACATCATAACAACAATAAATCAGTAACCATATCATAATAAACGAAATGTTTGAAAAAACAGGAGGAGGGAAGAGAGGAAAGCTCACCTCTTACTGGAAGAGATTTCTCAGGACTGCTTGTCCAACAGCCGAATCCCCCTTTGCAGCCGCCTCCAGGCAGTAGTGCCTCGTGAATGAGTGAGTACTGCTCCAGGTGGCCGCTCTGCAAATATCCTTTATCGATACTCCAGCAAACAGCGCTGTTGACGATGAGATCGATCTTGTGGAGTGCGCCTTCACCTGTCCTTCCAACGGTTTGCCTGCCGCCTGGTGGCAGAAACGGATCGCACTTGATATCCATCTGGAAATTCCCTGCTTTGACAAAGGAAATCCTTTTCTTGGGGCCCCGAAGGCCACAAACAGCTGGGGCGTCTTCCGAAATCCAGCTGTGCGTTGCAGATAAAATTTCAGACATCTCTGAACGTCCAGAGAATGAAGTGTCCTCTCAGCCTGAGTGGAAGGCCGAGGAAAAAAAGAATTCAGAACCACCGGTTCATTCAGATGAAAGTCTGTCGGTACCTTCGGAATGAATTTGGGGTTCATTCGTAGGATCAATGTATCATTCTTGAACTGCAAGAAAGGTTCTTTGATAGTTAAAGCCTGTAGTTCCCCTACTCTCCTTGCAGATGTGAGTGCCAGAAGAAGCGCCACTTTCCATGATAGGAACTTCAGTTCAGCCCTATGTATAGGCTCAAATGGCGATCTCATCAGTTGAGCCAGGACCACATTCAAGTGCCAAACCGGAGGTGGGGGCCTGACTGGCGGAAAAACTCTAAACAGCCCTTTCAGGAATTGCTTAATTATCCTTGCTGATAGTAGAGAAGGGCCCGATCTTGTCCTTCTGTACCTGGAAATAGCTGCCAAGTGGACCTTGATGGAAGCATGAGCCAGACCTGCCCGTGCCAAAGATAGAATGTATGGCAAGAGCTGATGCGGAGCTGATGAGAATGGATGCACTCCATCCCTCTGGCACCATAAATAGAACCTTTTCCATTTCGCTCTATATGTCTTATTAGTGCTAGGAGCTCGTGCCTGTGACAAAATGTTCCTGCATTCTTCTGAAATGTCTAAATCCTTAAACTCTCTGTGTTCAGGAGCCAAGCTGTCAACTGAAGCGAGCTCGGGTTGGGGTGGAGAACCTGGCCGTTGTACATTGATAGAAGGGTCTGGTTGGGGTGCAGATGAATGGGCCGCTTTTCCGATAGAAGAAGCAACTCCGTGAACCAGAACTGGCGAGCCCAGGCAGGCGCTATTAGTATCATCCTGCACTTGTCCAGCTTGAGCTTCTTGAGGACACGAGGAATCAGGGGAAATGGCGGAAAGGCGTAAACAAATGCGCCGGACCAAGACATCAAAAGGGCATTCCCCAGTGACCCTCGATGGTGTTCCCTGCTCGCATAACACCGGCATTTCTTGTTCCTCGGTGTTGCAAACAGGTCGATCGCTGGGGTTCCCCAACGGGAGAAGATGTCCTTGACCACTGTGTTGTCCAGTTCCCACTCGTGTGAGACTGCCCTCAAGCGGCTTAGCGTATCTGCCTTCGTGTTGCATACTCCTGGAAGGTGTTCCACCACGAGCGTGATGTTCTGTGAGATCACCCACTCCCACAGCAACTGGGCTTCCTGAGAAAGCAGTTGTGATCTTGTGCCGCCCTGCTTGTTGACGTAATGCATTGCGGTGGTGTTGTCCGTACGCACCAGGATGGCCGAATTTGAAATCCTTGGAAGGAACGCCAACATTGCCAATCGAATAGCCCTTAGCTCCAGAACGTTGATATGCAAGCGACGTTCTAATGGTGTCCAGTGGCCACTGACCTGGAGATCTTGCATGACCGCTCCCCAACCCTGAAGGGAGGCGTCTGTGGTAATGACGCGAGGAGCCGGTGCCGCTCTGAAACTGAGACCCACTGCGAGGTGAGATTTCTTCATCCACCATGAAACCGTCCGTTTCATCTGCTGGGTGACCGTTACCTTGTCGTCGAACGACCCTTCCACTTGTCTCCACTGAAGGTCCAGTTCCTCCTGCAAGGGGCGCATTCGCAGCCTGCAGTGCGGAATCAATTGAATACAGGATGAAATCGACCCTAGAAGAGATTTGTACATCCTGACTGTCATCCAAGTTTTCCTCAGCAGCCGAGCGGCTGAAGACATGAGTTTCAACTGTCTCTCTTCCGATGGGAAGGCTTTGCACAACTGAGTATCGAGGATCGCTCCCAAGAACTTCACCATACCTGACGGTTGAAGAACCGATTTCTCTCTGTTGAGTTGCAAACCCAGATGAATGAAGAGGCTCAAGCATGTGTCCACTGCTTCTGTTGCCTCTTGGAAGCTTGGTGCCTTCAGCAGCCAGTCGTCTAAGTACGGGAATACTTCCAGCGACTGTCTTCTCAGAAAAGCTGCTACCGGGGCCAGCACCTTTGTGAATATCCGAGGAGCGGATTTTAATCCAAATGGGAGCACCATGAACTGGAAGTGACTCTTGCCCACTGTGAAGCGAAGATAACGTCTGTGAGCCGGATGGATCGGGATATGAAAATAGGCATCTTCCAGGTCTAGTGTAGCCATGAAATCGCCTGGATTCAAGAGGCGCAATATGTCCTGGAGTGAAATCATCCGAAACGACAGCTTTACGAGATAGGTATTGAGCTCCCTTAAGTCCAGGATCGGACGCCACTTTAGTTTCGTTTTTCGGATCAGAAAAAATCTTGAATAGAAACCTTCTCCTCTTTGTGATAGGGGAACACGTTGGATCGCCCCCTTCCGAAGCATTTGTTGAACTTCCAATTGCAGAAGGTTTAGATGTTTTGAAGTAGTGGCGTGGGGAGCTCTTGTAGGTGGAAACTCCTGGAATTCTAGTGTATGCCCATGTCGGATGATGTTCAATACCCACTGATCCGATGTTATTTCTTCCCAGCTGCTCAGATGTTGAGATATCCTGCCGCCCACTGGAGATACCAGAGGCGGAGGAACAGTTGGCAGAGTCAGGAGGCCGCTATTGACGCTTGCCAGCGTCTTTGCCCTGACGCCCCTGACGTCCACGAGCGTTCTGACGAGAGAACGATTGAGACTGTGACTGTCTCTGATAATATTGATTGCCGTACTGTGGTCTGTACGACTGCGACTGCTGCGAGTATCGCTGTTGCTGATAACCACCTCTTGGAGAAGTGAAGCCTCTTCCTCTCGCTCCACGGAATGGTGTCTTTCTATATTGTAGGTTCCCCAGAGCCCTTGCTGTCTCTGTGTCCTTCTTTATTCCCTGTAGGGTGTCATCGACATGTTTCCCAAATAACATGTCCCCATCAAAGGGCAAGTCCAGAATCTTATTTTGGACCTCTGGTCGAAAATAGGTCGCTCGTAGCCACCCCTGCCGTCGAAGAACAGCCGCGCTGCCCAGAGCACGGAAAGAAACGGTGGCGATGTCCATCGCACAATCAATAATTTCAGAAGAAGACCGTTGTCCTTCTTCCAGAAGTTTCCGAGCTTCAGCTCTAGGGTCATCCGCCAGTAATTCCACATAGTGCGCCACATCACTCCACATCTGGCGGTCATATCTTGCTAGAATCGCCAAGGCATTGGCCGCCCTGACCAACAAACTAGCCATAGAAGAAAATCGCTTTCCAGCGTTGTCTAACCTTCTACCCTCCTTGTCCGGTGGAGTTGTGAGGGTGGCCGAAGGATTCCGTGATTTCTTCTGCGCCGCCTGCGATATGACTGAGTCTGGTCTAGGTTGTCCAATCAAGCAGGCGGGACTGTCATCCGGAGCTTTATACTTTTTCTCCAAGCGTGGAAGTGTTGGAATGACTGTCGCTGGAGACTGCATCACCTTCTTTCCTTCATCCCAAATGTGCTCTACAATGGGAATCGAACGCACTGTCTTACGGTATGCCTCTTTAAAATCATACAAAAAACAATCCGTAGATGTTGCCGGCATGGCTAGCTTAAAGCGTGCCGTGGCTCTTTCCATCAAGCTGAAGAAACCTCCCACATCCGCCGGAGGTGAATCTACCGGGTCCGGCACCGGAGAAGCCGGATCCTGTGCTATATACTGGTTCCATTCGTTATCAGGATTCTGATCCTGGTTCTGTTCATCCTCATCCGAGGTATCATCCTGGACCTGTGTCTGCCGAGGATATTCCCTCTCCTCTTCCCCCTGTGAAGGGGCCACAGACTGAACTGCCATCACCTGAGGCTGAACATGCGCCTGACCTTCCACTGGTCGCGACCCTTGCCTGCTTCTATACTCCTCCAGCATTGCTCTCAAGTCCGTCAAAAGACTCATAGGCATTGTAACCGTGCCCTGTTGTGCCTGAGTTTCCTGGTATGCGACCTGTTGTTGATGTCGCTGCTCCTGCCCATAATAGTACTCATCATCCTGGTCAGAATCGTGGTATTTCAGATGCAACTGAGATGGGCTATATGCATCCCCATACATCTCATTCTCCGAGTACTCATCCTCATCCAACAACAGGGCTGGGGGTAATGATGACACCTTTCTAGGTGAAGTCATATCCGGCGTTATTCTCCTCTTCCTGGTGCCTCTATCACCTGCCGTCGACGGCATCTCCATAGTCTGAACCGTCGTCGACGGGACCGTCGACGAGACAAACTTCACCGTCGACGGGATCGCCATCGTCGACGGGCTCGTCATCGTCGACGGGTTCGTCATCGTCGACGGAACTGCCATCGTCGACGGGCTCACCCTC
This sequence comes from Lissotriton helveticus, assembly GCF_964261635.1. Lineage (NCBI taxonomy): Eukaryota > Metazoa > Chordata > Amphibia > Caudata > Salamandridae > Lissotriton > Lissotriton helveticus. The sequence continues at coordinate 359,042,085 of NC_136061.1, forward strand.
GTCGACGAGATCGTCGTCGTCGACGAGATTGCCACCGTCGACGGGATAGTCATCGTCGACGGAATTGTCTTCGTCGACGAGGTGGTAACCGTCGACGTAGTCATCGTCGTCGACGCTGTAGTCGACCCAGTCTTCGTCGCCGGCATCGTCGTCGAAGTCCTCGTCGACGCTGTCGTCGTCGTCATCCTCGTCGTCGATGGATGGCTCGTCGATGTATGAGGAGACAAAGTCACCACAGAGGCTTTAGCGCCTTTTTTGACCACTGTTGAAGCCTCTACAGTTGGTTTCTTGAAGGACTTAGAAACTTTCTCCTGATGTGAAGGCCCAGCCGAGCCCTCATCCAGTTTTGCCTTCAGCACCTGAGGTGCTAGCCTTTCCCTCTCCTTTACACTCACGTGAGGAGATTCGCTAGGCCCGGGCTTGCCAGACCTATCAGAGGTCCCACGCAAAGCCTTTGAGGGGGGTTCAGATGAAACTTCCTCAGATGGTACACCCCTCTTCAAAGATGTCTTGGAAGATGATGATCTGGCATCTTCATCATCACTAGAAACCACTTCTTCCTTCTTTTCCAACTTTCTCAGCCAAAGAAGTAACCGTCCTTCACGATCTCGAAGAGTCTTAACAGACATCATCCTGCATATCTTACAACCCTCTGGCTTGTGGTCAGGGTATAAACAGTATATACAATCCTTATGTTTATCCTCAGTATAAAGTCGTTTTTTGCCACAAGTGGCACAAGGCCTGAAAAGGCTCTTCTTTTCCTTATCAGCCATAGTAAGAATTTAAAGGAATCCTGTCAAAAAACAGCTTAAATAGTACCTCAAAGTAGAAGTTAGAGCAGAGCTCTAAAGAGACTCCCTGTCATCAACGATGCGGTAGAAAATCTGAGGCTCTGAGCTTTCTCAGGAAGGTTCCACAGGGTGAGGCTAATCTGATTGGTTGCTAATGTGAGTTTGGGTCCTTTTACATAAGGACACCTATAGGCTACAAAATATAATGAGGCCTAGGCCTAATTTTTTACTTTTTACACCTATTAGGGTGTATTTACCTAAGTATATATTTATATATATATATATTTATTATTACCGAGGCTCCCAGTCCGACGACGGGGAATGATACAAGCAATGGGAATCTATGAAAGTTCCAATACTGGAGTAATGTGTTTTTACAGGTGATGCAAGTAACTGCAGTCTTTAGGCAGTGTAATTACAACACAATAGAGGGAGCAAGAGGGTTGAATTGTATGCTTCCAGAACACTGAAAGAGTCCGAACAATTATCCAGTTGTAGAAAGAGAGCTCCTGGCATGCACTTGGGCTACCAACATCTTCAGACTACTTTTATGGGGTATGCAAATTGTCCTCAGGACAGAAAACAAACCAATTCGGAGTATATTATCACTTGGTGGCAGGACATTATGTGTAGCTCAGTCAGCAAGTTTAGCTGTTAAGCTTGAAGACCTAACAATTTCATGTTGAATATGTCCAGGGCAGGGTTAACGTTCATTCTGATTGCATGTAGCGTTTGCCATTTGAGGCGGATCAAACCTGTGAGAATTGTCACAAAAAATATGAAGTGGCTTGCAGGCTTTCACAGTAGAAGAAGCCATGTAGGAGACTATGCATTGATGTTCTGGGCCCTTTCAGTGCGACTCCAAAGACAATTTTATGCCCTTGTGTATTATTTCACAAAGTGGCAGTAAGCTAGGATCACAGAGGAGGTAACATCAAGGGACGTGAAGGAGTTCCTATTGGATATTTCTATAGGGAGAAACTACTTCAAGTGTTGATTTCAGACAATAGGTCCCAATTCGTAAGCAAGGAGTTTGGGCAATATCTATCTAAGTGTGCCATTGAACATATGAGATCTGCTATTACCCACCAAGCCAACTATCAGATTGAGAGTTTAAACTGTGTTGTTAGGGAGCCTGTCCAATTGGCAGTAAAATGGGGTTTGTCTTGGTGCAAGGCACTTCAAACTACTTGGGTAACTAAAACCAGATTCCATAACTGGGGAGTCATCATTTGAGCTGCTGAGCGGAAGGAATCCAGAGTCTAAGTTGGCCCTGTGGCAGCCTAAGAAGCGTAGTAAAGTTAGCAATTGTAGTTAAGACATTGATTTTTGCAACAGTGAAGGAGCAAGGGGAGAGATACCAAGACAGAATGAAGCTGTATGTGAATGGTAAAGAGAAAAACCTACAGGCCATGCTTGCAAAGTCAGATGTGGGTTTGAATTAAATACCCTGCAGTCTTAGAGAAGGAATTGCATAGGTGTTCTGATCCCCATTGGGCTATAGTGGTGTTCATAGTGAGGTTGTTAAGAGTTGAAAGAGAGAAGATTTAGAACGAAAGCAATCTTTCAGTATGATCTGGCCTGGTTTACCCATGCCGAATACAATAATCTTTGAAATTCCATGTATCAAAATCTATTTTTTTTTAATTCAGAAAAAAACCTTCTTTTGAGAATTATCACAAGCACACTGAAATAACAGCTTTTCACCAAAAGAAAGAGGAGTAATTTTAAGGAAAAGCAAGTCATAGACAATTGCAGCTTATGCCAAACTCACTGCTTCGTCTACGTAAATAAAAAAGGAATGCCCAGGCTCACTCCATTTGCTGCAGTAGATTACCAAAATCGAGGCACTCTAAATGCCCATAAATTTATTATTATTTCAGGAGGGTACGTCAACAAAAATGATCATTTTCAAATCAGAATAAGGTATCCGAAATGAAGAAGTTCATATAATGTTATCCTTGCTGAATTTCACAATACAGGAGAAGTTGTACAAGATTACAAACCCACATTCCGGCAGTAGCCCCATGGTACTCACAACAGCACACCCAGAATTTTTAGACAAAATAGAAATCATAAATTACAATCTTACCCAAGCGGTGTGTTCCCGTAGGTAGCATCCTTTGTATTCTATGCTGTTTGGGTGCTGTATTCTTTGCAGGAACCGGACTTCCTTAATAATGTCTTGCCATTTCTGTCGAGCAAAATAAAATTATTTCAATATATGACAAATATGACCATAGCTGCTAGCAAGACTTTTTAATAATGCACTTATTCACTAAAAAGCTACAAGGCATAAACTCTGTTTATGGACACAACAAAGTGGCTTCGATTTGATCAAAGAACTAAGAATTTCCATCTCAACAAGCTATGGCAAAGAAAACAGGTTTAGGTTATGAATAAAAGTGCCTTGTGTCATTGATGGGTTGAGGCACTCAATAAGTCAAAAAACATGCACATTCAACCATCCACGGACTCATTTTTGATTTCACCCTCTAACACAACTGCAATTAAACACAAACTCAAAAATGTATGCAAGCTAAATTTAATTAAAATAATACAAGCAGAAAAAAGAAAACAAGTTGCATTCTTGAAATTGCGGACATATGATTTCAATAATGAAACTAAGAAAAGTAGCAGTTGTCTGTTTCGAAGAGGTATTGTACCTAGTCTATCATCATTTTAAAGTGACAGCATGGCAGCCACATTAAACCTTTCCGTGCATCGGACGACCGGAAGCCGCCCGACATCAAGGAGGGCGTGTGCGTCGGATGGCTCCCGGCCATCCTAGCACCCACCCACTGGGAAGCGCTGACGCTCCGCCCCACCTCCCCCCATGGACCGCCCTTCAAGCTGACCCCACCGCGGAAGGCAGGGGAAGCCCTTCCCCTGCCTCCCCCACCCCCCTACACGTCATCTCATGACAGCACGCGAGGCGCGTTGATGTCATTAGAGGATACTAGATGCACTGGAAGCCATTTGCTTCCAGCGCGTCCTTTAAACAGGAGGTAAGTTTCTCCTCTGGGTAGGGGGGCATTTTAACAAAAGAGGCATCGGGGGAAAGCAAGGGTTATCCTTTCCCTCGATGCGTCTTTGAGCATTCCTGCTGCACAATCGTGCAGCAGGAATGACCACTAGACACCAGGGAAATTTTTTTATTTGAATTTTTGAATGTCATTAACTGTTTGCAGGGAGCGGACCCTTAGGCAAGGGTTGCTTCCCTTTTGGGGGCAATGTTTTTTGGCTGTGTCTCGCCCCCCACGCCCCCGGGGGGGGGCAAATCTTGCCTTTTTTTTTTTAGCAGGCCCGCTAGAACACCAGGGATTTAATTGTGGGGAGTGACCCCTTGGGCAAGAGTCGCTCCCCTTTGGGGACAATGTTTGTGGCTGCCCCCCCCCAGGGGAGCAGATCTCGCCATTTAATAAAAGAAATCTGGCCCACTAGACCACCAGGGATTTATTTGTGGGAAGTGGCCCCTTAGGCAAGGGTCCCTCCCCTTTGGGGGTAATGTTTTTGGCTGCGTCTGCCCCCCAAGGGGGCCAATCTTGCCACTTTGTTAACTTTGCTATCGAGCCCACTAGATCACCAGGGATTTGTTTGTGGGGAGTGGGCCCTTGGGGAAGGGTCACTCCCCTTTGGGGTGCATTATTTTGGCAGTTTCTGCCCCCTATAGGGCCACCAGGGATTTCTTTCTTTTTTTTTGATGTTGGAGTGGGGACGCTCCCCTTTGGGAATCATTATTTTGGCAGTTTCTGCCCCACTAGTCCACCAGGGATTTCTTTTTTTTTGTTTTAATGTTGGGGAGAGGGTCGCTCCCCTTTGGGGAGCATTATTTTGGCAGTTTCTGCTGCGCTAAGTCACCAGGGATTTCTTTTTTTTTTTGGGTGGGTTTTTTTATGTTGGGGAGTGGCCCCTTGGACAAGGGTTGCTCCCCTTTATAGGAGGATGACTGGCCATTTCTGTCCTTTTTGGGTGGCAGATCAGCCGTATTTTTTTAGGCCCATCTTTCCCCAAGGGGGCAGAAGCCACTAGACACCAGGGTTTTTACATTTTGGTGTTGGGGAGTGGCCTCTTGGGCATGGGTTGCTCCCCATTTACGGGGGTGAATATTTTGGCTGTTTTTGCCCCTCTTCGGGGCAGATCAGCCTTATACTCTCAAGCCCACTTATTCCTTAGCTTGGCTGCAGATTGTGTGTGGACTGGTGCATTATTTGCATATGTGATAGTAAGGTTTATTATTTTTCCTTTTTATTTTAGTGCAAAGCTTTTGATTCTTGTTTTGGCAGTGGTTCTGCAGTTTTGCATAGTTGCCTTTATTTGGTAAGAAGCACAAGTTACTACTTGTGTAACGATATATCTGTAAGAGACATTAGTTAGTGATAGATTCCTTACCTTAGAATATCCCCAGGCGTCAGACTGGAGCCGGAAATTTTTCCGTAGCAATACCCCTGCACGTCGGTAGGCGTCGTCCGCGGCGTGATAGAACCACCACTGGGGCCAAGAAACTAGGGCCCTGAAAGGGGATGACCTTAACCCTAGATATCGGTTCGCAGAACGGGGAGGATGGGTGGGTCGGTAAGGAATCTATCACTAACTAATGTTTTTTACAGATATATCGTTACACAAGTAGTAACTTGTGCATCTGAAAGAGACACGTTAGTGATAGATTCCTTACCTTAGAATAGATACCCCAGCAATACCAACCCCGGTGGTGGGTCTGCGAACCAATAATCACACCAGAAAGTCCTGGAGGACGGAACGGCCATGGAAGCCATCCCTCCGGACTTGACTGTCCAGGCAGTAGTGTTGTGCGAACGTGTGCAACGAGGCCCACATAGCTGCCTGGCAAATGTCCTGCAAGGGCACTCCCCGGCCCAGGGCAGTTGTAGTCGCCGTGGCCTGAGTGGAATGAGCCCTCAATCCAACAGGGGGCTCTTTCTTAGCCATGGAGTAACATGCCTGGATACACAAGATGATCCACCGGGAGATGGTTGGCTTGTGTACCGCCTTCCCCTTCTTAGCGCCCACGTAACCAACAAAGAGTTGGTCATCCACCCGGAACTGGCGTGTGCGATCCAAGTAAAATGAGAGCGCACGTTTTGGGTCCAGACTGTGGAGCCGCTCTTCCTCTTTAGAGGGATGCGGAGGCGGAAAGAAGGTTGGCAAGGTGATGGACTGCCCGATGTGGAAGGCTGAGACAACCTTGGGCAGGAAAGATGGCTTGGTACGCAACACAACCTTGTCCGGATGGACAGAAAGGAAAGGTGGAGTACAAGAAAGGGCCTGGAGCTCACTCACTCTCCTGGCAGAGGTGATGGCAACCAGGAAAGCAGTCTTCAGAGTCAGAAGGCGAAGAGGACAGTTGTGAAGTGGCTCAAAGGGAGCGCACATCAGGAAAGTAAGAACAAGGTTCAAGTCCCACTGGGGATTCACGAAGGGAACAGGAGGGAACATGTGTGTGATACCCTTAAGAAATCTATTTACAATAGGGGACTTGAACAGAGAAGGCTGATCAGGCAGCCTCAAGAAGGCAGAAAGGGCAGAAAGGTAGCCCTTGACAGTGCCCAGAGCGGAGCCCTGCTGGGCAAGAGACAGAAGAAAGAGGAGAACCTCAGAAAGGGGGGCAGAGAGTGGGTCCACAGCCTTTGCTGTGCACCATGCCACAAATCTGTTCCACCTGCAGGCTAATACCGACTTTGTGGAGGGACGCCTGGCTGCCAGAATGACATCACAGACTTCGGGAGGCAAGTCAAATGGCCTCAACTGTCGCCGCTCAATCTCCAAGCTTGTAGGTGGAGACTGGACAGGTTCGGGTGGAGGACCGTCCCCTGCTGCTTCGACAGAAGGTCCTCCCGAAGAGGCAGACGAATCGGGGGACCGACTGACATGCTGAGTAGCTCGGGATACCAGTATCTTCGTGCCCAGTCCGGAGCCACAAGGATAACCTGGGCCCGGTCGCGCCTGATCTTCAGCACTCTGGGCAGAAGTGGTATAGGCGGAAAGGCGTACAATAGACCGCAACTCCACTCGCGACGAAAAGCGTCTCCGAGCGACCGCTGCCTTGGAAATTCCAACGCGCAGAACTGATAACATTGCGCGTTCTCTTCGGTGGCGAATAAATCTAACCAAGGCTCTCCCCACTGCTGAAAGAGGCCTTGCGCCACGTTCGAGCTCAGACGCCATTCGTGATCCATCATGCACCGACGGCTGAGTTCGTCCGCCCTGGCATTCAGAGAACCTGCCAGGTGTTGAACCACCAGGGTCACGCCCTGACGTTCCAGCCACTGCCAGAGGCGCAGAGCCTCCTAGCATAGGGTCCACGACCCCACCCCGCCCTGTTTGTTGCAGTACCACATGGCGGTGGTGTTGTCCGTGAACACCTGCACTACACTCCCCCGGACAGAGGGGAGGAATGCCTTCAGTGCTAGACGAATCGCCCGTAACTCCAACAGGTTGATGTGGAGCCGGGCCTCCGCCGGAGACCAGAGTCCTCTGATCTCCGCCTCTCCCATGTGGCCACCCCAGCCCTGGAGGGACGCGTCCGTCACAACTACGTGCTCCGGGTGGGGTAGGGAGAGGGATCTGCCACTGACCTAATCGCGGTCCGTGAGCCACCACTGCAACTGTCTTGCAGTGCCCTCCGAGATCAAAACATGGTCGGACAAGTTGCCCTGATGCTGGGCCCACTGAAACTTCAGGTCCCACTGCAGAGCCCGCATCCGCCACCGGGCGTGACGCACCAGAAGGATGCAGGAGGCCATCAGTCCCAGAAGCCGCAGCGTCACTCTGACCGAGACTCGGGATAAAGGCTGGAAGATTGGAATCAGAGCCTGAATATCCCGAACCCGCTGTTCGGGAGGGTAAACCCGAAACTGCGCCGAGTCCAGAACCGCTCCGATGAAGAGTAGCTTCTGAGAGGGACACAGGTGCGACTTCGGCACATTGATGGAGAATCCCAGCAAGTGCAGGAGGTCGGCCGTAGTCTGGAGGTGGCTGACGACTGTCTGGGACGAGCCCGCCTTCAACAACCAGTCGTCGAGGTAGGGGAAGACTGACACCCCTAACCTGCGCAGATGAGCTGCGACCACCGCCATCACCTTTGTGAACACCCGTGGGGCGCTGGTAAGGCCGAAGGGGAGCACGGTAAACTGATAATGCTCGTGGCCTACCGTGAACCGCAGGTAATGCCGGAGGGCCAGCAGGACGGGGATGTAAAAATAAGCGTCCTGCAATCCAGTCTCCGGGGTCCAGGGCAGCTAAGACCTGAGCCAAAGTCAGCATCTTGAACTTCTCTTGTCGGAGGAAGCCGTTGACGTTCCGTAGATCCAAGATAGGGCGCAGGCCCCCCTTGCCCTTCTTGGGCACCAGAAAGTAGTGGGAGTAACATCCACACCCTACTTCTGGCCCAGGCACGCGCTCGATGGCCCCCTTGGCCAAGAGGGCCGTGATTTCCTCTTGCAGAAGTGATCCCCCGACACGCGGTGGAATTGCGGTGGCACGGCTGGAGGGGTCGCCTCGAAGGGGAGGGAGTAGCCCCTTCGGACGATTTGCAGCACCCACCAGTCTGACGTGACAGTGCGCCAGTGGGAGTGGTGATGGCGAACCCTGCCTCCCCCACAGGCGTCACATGGGCCTGAAAACTCGACTAGGAAGGTTTTAAGGCAGGTGCTGCGGAGGGAGGTGTGGACTGGCCTCGCCGCTGACCCAGACCGCCGCCACGGCGGTTTCCAAGGCCGCACCCGCGCTGCTGGGCATTCTGCGGTGCGTGGCTGGCAGCACGTGTGGGGACACCCCTTCCGTGGCCACGAAAGGAGCGAAAGGCACCCGATTGCTGGCGCGTGGCCGAAAGGCCTATGGACTTGGCCGTTGCCCTGGAGTCCTTAAAGCGCTCCAGCGCATGGTCTGCCTTGTCGCCAAAAAGGCGACGGCCATCAAACGGCATGTCCAGAAGAGTGGCCTGGACATCGGCCGAAAAGTTGGCGGACCTCAACCAGGCGTGGCGTCTAACTGCCACCGTCGTTGCCATCGCCCTGCCCAGTGAGTCCGTGGTATCCAGCCCACAGCGGATAGAGTATCGTGCCGCATCTCTACCCTCCACAAGGGCTTGGGCGAGTTGTGGCATTGTGGCAGCACGTCCGCAACCGTGTCCCACAGGGTGTGGGTGTAGCGGCCCAAGAGACACGCGGTATTGACAGACCGCCGTCCCAAACTCAGGGACGAGAACACCTTCTTTCCGAACTGTTCACATCTCTTGGATTCCCGGGCGGGGCCGTCGGGAATGCGGTCTGGGAAGTGGAGGCCTGGATAACCAGGCTCTCGGGGGTGGGATGGTTGGACAAAAAGCAAGGGTCGCCCGGAGCCGGGCGGTAGAGTCTGGCAACGTTCCTATCCACAGGCGGACCTGTGGCGGGCTTGGACCAAGTGCCCACAAGAACGTCACATAAGCCTTCATTAAACTGCAGCAGAGGCTCACTGGAGCTTGCCTGCGGTTTAAGAATCTCAGTGAGGTTAGTCCTCACGGCTGCAACGGGGAGCTCAAGGCCCAAGGCCTTGGCTTCCCTCGTCAACACTACGCTATAAGCAGCCCCCTCCTCCGTAGCCACAGTGGGAGGGGAGACAAATCCAGTGTCTGGCGAGGTGTCAATACCACTGGCCTCCCCAAGCTCATATGTCCAGTCCTCTTGAGACTGGCAGTCCTGTGCCAGAGGGTCCTCAGACCCCTCCCAATCACCTTCGTCACCAGTCTCCTGTAACCCAGGGTCAACAGACTGGACCTCCTCATGTAAATAAAAATCTCCAAAGGCCGTCTGAAGCGGCGCCCAGAGTCGGACCGAAGGGAAGATTGGGGACGGCGTCCACAATGGGCGTCGGGGGCAAAACCCTCGGGGCCGGCGCCGGTGAGGTCGTGAGGTCGACCGGCGACGCCCCGGATCCGGGAGCGGATCCGGTGAGGTCCTGCGGCGCCGGGACCGAAGTCGCCGGGGGCCAAGCTCCCGGCGGCGTCGGGGCCAAAGCGCCCGGCGGCGTCGGGGCCAAAGCGCCCGACCCGCTATGGCCTCCAGCCGGGACCACTGGGCCCGAAGGCGCCGCGGGACTCGGCTGAGGAGGGAGGGACCTCATGGCCATGAGGTACGGCTCGACCTCCTCCGGTGTCGCGCCGTGCCCAGGGACCCGAAGGTGTGGGGCAGGCGGCGACGCTTGCGACTCTCTTGGAGCCGCGTGGGCGGTGTCGCCCGAACCCCCGGCCGCATCGTGCGAGCGTCGGGGTGGGTCGGAGGAGCGATGATGCTGCTCCGACCTCTCGTGCCTCTTACCTGAGGACTTGGAACCCGACGACCGATGTCCACTCCCGGAGCTGCGACCTCCCGTGGGACCAGGACCTGGAATGGCGCGGGGGCCGACTGCCGGAGCTCGAGCCGCTTGCGGGACCGCTCCCGCCTAGCCTTCGACGTCAGGGCCCGGCAGTCGGAGCAGGTGCGGTCGTCGTGGTCGAGGCCTAAGCACTTCAGGCACCGGTGATGGGGGTCCGTGGCCTACATCAGTCGGTCGCGCTTCGAACAGGTCTTGAACCCGGGCATCCCTACCGGCACAGTTGGAGTCGAAGACTCGAGTAGAGAAATGATCAAAAAGATCAAAAAGTTTAGTAAAAAAATGACTAGGAGTAGAGCTTCTCCGGATCTGCGCTAGCTGGAGCGAAATAAAGAAGAACTGACATCAGCGCGCATGCGCGGCGTCTAAGTACTCAGACGACGTCATTCCGGCACTAACGACGCCGACGACGGACGCGGAGCCGCGGACGACGCCTATCGACGCGCAGGGGTATTGCTACGCAAACATTTCCGGATCCAGTCTGACGCCTGGGGATATTCTAACTTAAGGAATCTATCACCAACGTGTCTCTTTCAGATAACATTTTTTGTTGTTTTTACTCCAGAGTATTATTGTCATACATTAATTATTTTTTTGCAAGTGGTGTCATAATGGCAACATATTTAGTTAGTGTTTTGACCATGAAATTCTTTGCGATGTGTTTTGCATTTTCTTATGTATAATTTTCATTTCTTTTTTTGTGTTATATTGTTGATCCTTACTGTGTCTGTGCAGAGTAGGTGGTGGCGAGTCTAGCTGCTTCTGGCAAGTGAGTGGTATAGTTTTGGAGTATATAGGTCTTCGTGATAAAGCCACATTTACAAAGTGCTTGTTGTGGACTTGTTTGACAAGTTATCTTTATAAGTAAGGATTATGGCTAGCCGTAGAATCACTGCTCAGCAGGTGGTTGGTATGCTTTTTGAATTTTCCTCTGAGCAGGATTAGGAGACTGACAGTGCATCCGAGAGAAAGAGAGGAGGGAGTGCAAGATTCTGGCAGTGTGTTTTCTGTCAACGAGGAATCATCTGATGATGAAGCTACTCTCAGTGCGGATGAAGCGACTCTCAGTGCGGATGAAGTGCCTGTTTTAGAGGAGGACACTGATGTGCCGATGGTGCAGAAAGAGACATCTGGGATTGCAGTCTGAGGCTGCAAGGTTTCCTACTGGAATATTAAGAATAATAAAATAATTATAAAAGGCATTTGTAGAGCGCGCAGCTACCCCAAATGGGGTGTCCCGGCGTTATTGCAGACAGAGGGGAGGGTGAGGTGCCGGGCAGAACTAATCGTTCCAACTAAAAAGACAGGTTTTCAGGGACTTACGGAATTCCTGTTCGGACTGTGTCATGCGCAGATTGAGAGGGAGGTTGTTACAGCATTTGGTGGTACCAACCTCAAATGTTCTGCCTCCCATTCTCGCTATTGCAAAACGGGGTGTGGAGAAAAAAAGTGTTTTTTGTTAGACCTTAAAGATCTGGTTTGTTGATAGGGCCGGAGTCTCCTCCTCAAATAGATCGGCCCTCTTCCTTTATCTGCCTGGAAGGCAAATGTCAGGGCCTTAAATTCGATCCGTTTGGCTGTTGGCAGCCAGTGACTTTGCCGAAGGTACGGGAAAATGTGGCGTTGAAGTGGGACACCACAGACCAGACAGGCTGTGGCATTTTGAATGATCTGGAATCTACGGATCAGGCGAAGCGGAAGGTCTATGTACAGGCCATACGCATAATCAAGGTGAGAGTTGATCAAAGCATGGACCACGGTTTTGCTGGTTGCATTAGGCAGGAAGTTGATACATTCCCTAATAGTTTTATTTTTGCTAAAGCAAGCTGCAGAAACTGTTTGAACATGCGTCATGAGGGACAGATCTTTGTCCCATCTCACACCTAAATTTTTAACCGAGTCCTTTGGAGTGGGAGCGTTACCCAGTTCAGAAGGCCACCATGCATTAGGCTGGAGAGGGTTGATTAAAAAACAGGACCTCGGTCTTAACGGAGTATCATCCGCATATGATGTTACTTTTATCCCTGTTTTGGAGATGAGCTCCGCCAGGGGAGTTAGATAGACATTGAAGAGGAGCGGGCTCAGGGGCGAGCCCTGGGGTACTCTCCATTTAAGAGGTTTGGGGGGTGAGTCAGGACCTGTTGATTACGGTCATGTAGAAAGGATGATAGCCAATTCATCACTGTTCCCTGGATGCCTATGTCCTTTAGAAGATATAATAGGATGGGGTGAGAGACTGTGTTCAATGCTGCAGATAAATCTAACAGTACCAACATGGCCTTAGAGCCTCCATCCACTGCCCAGCGTATGGAGTCAGCCATTTCAATCAAAACAGATTCAGTGCTGAATCCTGGGCGGAAACCAGACTGGGATTCATGAAGGAGGCTGTTACTCTCAATAAACCCAGCCAGTTGCTGGTGCACTAATTTATCTAAAACTTTCGCTGGAGCGGGGAGCAGAGACATAGGTCTGTAGTTGCTAGTAATTTCAGGGTCAGCGTTGGCTTTTTTTAGTATGGGTAGGAGAAAGGCATGTTTCCAGGGGGTTAAGACACTCCGCTAGGGCACTATATTGTTTTGCGGGCCAGGGGACCCTGATTTGTAATTCTGAAGTTCAGTCAGCGAGGCTTCAACCGAGATCTCCACAAATTCTGAGAAGGCTGGCCTCAGGGTCTGCTCAAGATTATGATCATTGGCCATCTGATAAACGTCGGGTGAACCAGGGAAGGATGCATAAATCAGAGCGATTTTCTCCTCGAAGAAATCAGAGATTTTGTTGCATAGTGTCTGTGGGGGAGGATGGGCGTGGGTAAGCGCAAGGGTGTTGGTGAAAGTCTTCACGATTTACAAAAATTCCCTAGAAGAGTTCTTAGCATTGGTAATCCTTTCGGCAAGAAAGTCTCTTTTTTTTCCAATGAGGAGCTTACGATACTCTTTAAGCGCTGCCCGATAGCAAGTTTTACTTTCATCGGAGTAGGTTAAACTCCTGACAACGTTTTTACATTCATATTTTTTAGCTCTGATCTCCTCCGAAAACCAAGGAGCAGAAGGGGACCTTCTAGCATAATTTACTGGATTAAAGGGGGGGGGGCAAGGAGTCAAGAGCTTTGCTAACCCATTTATTTATGTTTGAGATGCTAGCCTCCAGATCATCTGAGAAAGGAGGGCTTGGAGTGCTTCAGGTGTTGAGAAAGACTCGGGGATAACCCTCCTCCAATTCCTTCTAAGATCTTTGGGGATGGAGGTGGCTCTCCCAACGCTTGTCAGGTGTAGTTGGAAAGGGATCAAGAAGTGATCTGACCACATCACCGGAACAGGTGGATGGACTACGGTGTCGGGAACGTTAGAGCACATCAGGTGAAGTTCTGGACTCTGGGTTGATCCAAACATGGTGCCGCTGGTGTTGCCTGCCTTTAGTGGTGATGCAGGGGATAGAGTGTATTGTGATTTTTATTTGCCTATTCAGTTTTTTCAGTTGTTTATGGTTGATGTATTTTTGGCTGAGATTATTGAGCAGAGTAATTTGTATTCTGAACAGTTTTTGAGATACAACAGTGCAAGATTTAGGCCCTGCTCTAAAGCTACCCGGTGGACTCCCACAAATCTGGATGAGAAGAAGTAGTTTTTGGGTTTGACTTTTTTGATGTGCTTGATAAGGAAGCATTCCCTGGCTTCATATTGGACTGCCAGTCCCTTGATGACAACGGCCATATTTCCTGCATTTACGGGTCGTGTTGAGGGCGGAGCTTGCCTGACTCCAAGATGGCCACGAGTTAGTGCAGCTCCCTGGATCGCCACCATTAATCCATCAAAATCCTAGCACAGCTCCGACTTTTACCCTGTGTGAGAGATGTCTTTGACTTGCTGCTACTAAGAGCCACCTATTGCCCCATGCGTGAGTCAGTTCGCTGTAGGGAAATGGAGGTTTTCGGCTGTGACGCATATCTGCCACAGCGAGGGGTGAGGCCTTCCAACGACCCGGATCTCCAGAAAGGGCCGCAACGAAACAATGAAGCCAGGTGGGCGCCCCGCCTCGAGAGAGACGTGGCGGGCTCTGGAATCGAAGTGTGTCGCAGAGCCGGTGGTGAGCCGCGACAGATCGAGTGACGCACGCAGTGACCAGAGCTGCGCAATGGTGGGCGGTGAGGCGGGCCCACGTGGTGTGTTTCCCTGGGGGCAGCTGCCGGCCTATATGGTGACGATAACTCGCTGCTGGTGAGAGGCCCCGCGTATGCAAAAAGCGAATCCACCGTGAGGCGGACTTCCCACTAAGCCAGCATCGGCAGTAGTGCACATACCCAGGCCAGGGGTGACTTAAGGAGGCCTTCCGACACACACCGCACCAGCACCCAGGCCTGAATCGCCATATTGGAGACAGTTCACTGGTACTCCTGGGATCACATGAAACTGCGCAGACCAGGCTCACCGTGCTTGGGGGCAAGAACAGACTACCGAAAGGACATAAATAAAGGTCGACCGGTAAACCATCATGCGGAAGTCCTCTCGCTGGAGGGGGAGAAGCCATAACAGAGAGGCCATCATCGGGTGCGTGGCATCTGCTGGTCACACGTAAGGTATTGCCGCAGATCTTGCGATGCTCGCTGCGTGGGCGTGGCGATTGCCTCAGGGGCTTCACATTGCTCTTAATCCTCAGTGGGGCTGGGCCCCCAGCCTGAATTGCATTGAGCCACTAAGATACTCTGTGCAACACTCTTGCTCTGGGCACCTCCCCACACCATGGGCAAAACAGACAGGCTCCAGCCCAAACTGCATTTCGACCTGCGCAAGACTCCCAAATCTAGAGACCCCACGTCAACGGAGCAGGATGCTGCCTCTGACGATCCAGAAGCAGGAGCAGATATAGATGTAAAACTTGCGTTCCGCACTATGCAACAAAGTCTATCGAAAATGGACAGTAAGATTGATGCACTGTTATTCCGAATGGACGGAATGTCGGAGCGGCTGGATAAACATGGAGACCGACTTGACACAGCAGAGCAGCGCGTGTCTGATTTGGAAGATGTTGTGCGTGCAGACGAGGAGACAAAGAGAGAGACAAGATCTTGCGCGTGCTGCAGTTAAAGGCCGAAGATCTCGAAGCGCGATCAAGGAGAAACAATGTGCGCATTCTTGGTGTGGCACCAACCAACACTGGCAACATGTAGCAGTATGTAGAGCAGCTACTTATCACACTGCTGGGTCGGAGCACTTGCTCAGAAATATTTATCATAGAACACGCACATCGCTTGCTGGCACCCAGGCTGATTCCGAGGGCACCTCCTCGGCCAATCATTAAGCAAATATTGAACTACAGAGATCAAGATGCAGCCTTACGAAAAGCATGGGAGCTGGGATCTCTTCCTCATGAGGGATCGGAAATATCTCTCTTCCCGATTTCACATTGCAGGTGCTCTTCATTCCTGCAAAAAAGAAGCTCTGCGAACTGAATCTGGAGTATAGCATGCTTTATCCAACGAAGTTACAGCTCAAAATGGATGGTAACGTTCTTTTTTCCCCATATCCCAAAGCTGTTCTGCATGCCATTAAAGACAAAGACCAGCGTCTGAAACTACGGAGTTCGACAACGAAGTTCGCCGACCGCCTCGCAGTCACACACAGAGGATTCCTCAGGAAATTGTGAAAAACAAGATCTTGGAAAATGACTACACGGACTATGCTGTGATGACTGCCTCTCAACGCAGCATAAGACACTATTGGTAACTAATGCAGGGCGCTGTATTGAGGTAGTAATAAATGCCAGGTCATGGTGAGGACCAAGTGCATGGTTTGAAGTTGTCCGGATAGACACTCCCGAGTCCCGAAACTGACTGGCTAATACAGGTGCATTTTTGTTAGGGAGCATAAACTGGGTCAATTTGCATCTCTCAGCGATATTCACTCATGCAGTTTATAGATGTGTGAGTTGACATGGTGGCGTAGAGAGTTAACACAGATGGCAACATCTACCCCCAAGTGTATCACACAATCGTCTTTGCTTTTTGGGGGGGTTTTGTTTGTGTTCAGGGAAGTGGGAGGGGCGGGAGAAACGCATACTTCCACGACTGTTGTGGGGTATCTTTGCGTGGGTGGGAATGTTAGCTTGTTTTGTGAAGATGACCGTTTAGACGATGAGTTCATACCTTTTTTTCCGCACAGTGCGTACTGCAGATATAGAGGTCCGTCTTTTACAGGAGTTACATGTAACGTATGGCCACTGAGGGTGCGAAACAGCAGGTTCTTCAACTAATGACTTTGAACGTTTGTGGCCTCAATGATAACAGGAAGGTTAGAAAAATATGAGCCTACCTAAGGAGATACTCTGTGTCTATTGCAATCTTAAAGGACACGCACCTCGCCCTAGCACGTAGCAGGGAGTTACACCAGAGGTTACAGGGAACATGCTACTTAGCTGATTTCACTTCTCACGCCAGAGGGTTCCTATAATGGATTGATAAAAAGGCTGGGGTGGCAATGACGGGCCTGGTTAGTGACCCTCACGGCATGTTTGCAGTAGCACTCTGTAAAAAAGGAGATTTCAAATTCGTATTAGTGGGAGTATATGGCCGCAACTATGACGACCCCCAATTCAACAGATCACTGGCTGACAAACTGGTACAATGGAGGAGTATCCTGCAGATCTGGAGGGGTTGGGGGGACGACTTTAACTGTATATATTGGATACCACCTTGGACAGGTCTAGAGGCCCACCCAGACGACCAGTGGCTGCCGCAATGGCCATACAGGACATTATGCATAAAGAGGGTCTCAATGATATTTGGGGATATAGATCCCCTGCTACACGAGGTTACACCCATTATTCCTCCGTCATTGACACCCACACCCAGATAGACTTCTGGCTAATATCTGGGGGCTAGACAGGAGGAGGCCCTCGGTGAGCCGCAGTTAGAGAACCCTGTGAGGCGACGCAGGTGTGCCCCCCCCACCCCACCCCCCGAGGGAGTGCTGCTGCTCTGGGACTGCATGGGCGCCTGTATATGCGCAGTGAGTGGTGCCTGCGGTTGGCACCGGGACCGGCACTGCGGGACTGCCCGTGTATGGAGGTGAGGCCATAAAGTACATTGGTTGTGATGTAGAGGTGACCCCCTGGAGAGCTGATATTGAAGTGTGGCAGCGGTGCGGGGAGACTAGAGTGCCTCCCTCTTCCTGACCCCCTATAGGGGACCCGGTGCTGAGTGAACAGGCAGCGCAGTGGTGTAGAGGGTTGTCGACCGTGGCGCTGACCAGGGCGGTGCGGACCGGTGTACTGCGACCCAGAGTTTGATAGAGTGCGCCACGGACTGCGCTGCACGCACACAGTCGGGACTCCTGTGCAGAGGGGGCAGCCATGGTGTATGCAAACTCGACCCAGCCGAGTTGGGGGGTGCCGAACTGTCAGTCCGCCTCCCTCGCAAGGAACGGGCCACTGCACATGCCACAATGGGGCGAGTATAGGGCAAACTGCAGGACACTGCGGCTGGACTCGATTGGATCCCTGGCACTGCGATGTCGCTGGGTGGCTCCCAATAGGCTAGCTGCGCAGCATCTACCAACACAGGGGAGGCGGCGGACAAGCTGGACTTGATCTTGCAGGTAGTGCGTGACTCTAGGAAGGCCACAGAGGCCCAGATCGGCGCTCTTACATCTGGTCTGTCGCTGCTCCGGGCGGGTCACGCCAAAGCTTGCGGATCGGGTGAGAGACCATGGGGAGGAACTACAGGCCTGGTCTCCTCAACAAACCAGGAATACTGCCGATATTAAACAGCTCCGGTCCCAGGTCACCACCCTCATGGACCGCGTGTAGGATGCGGAAGGTAGAGCACGGAGGGACAACGTTCGCGTAATAGGAATGCCGGAGCGAAGCGAAGGGGCTGATGCAGCAAGATACATGTAAGTTTGGCTCAAGGAGCATGTAACCGTGGAAGGCCTTTCGGACCACTTTTGCATTGAATGGGCACACAGAATCCCCACGGGCCGCCCAAAACAGCCACAGCCCTGCCCCGCCCCCGACCGCTAATAATTAAACTGTTAAACTACAGGGGCCGGGATGTGTTGCTACAGAAGTCAAGAGAGATGCCCCAAATTTACTTTGAGAACACTAAAGTCTCGCTGTACCCAGATTACACACTGCCAGTGCAGAAACAACTCTCCTCCTTTCTATTGGTCAAAAGAAAATGCGAGAGCTGAACTTGCAATACGCCCTCCTCTTCCCGGCGTGGTTGAGGATTATCCACGAACGGAAAGCGTATTTCTTCGAGACCCCAGGTACCGAGGAGTAATGGCTGAGGTGATGGAACTGGGGAGGCAATCAATGGCTAACGCTCAGTCCTCGACATCCACCATGCAAAGAAACCGCGCAACGGGCCGCCGCGCTTCCAGAAGACTGCGCAAAAGGAACACACAGCTCCGGCCTACAGCCCAAAAGATGCAAGGCGATGAGCAGACGGCGATCATGGCGTCCTCCTCCTTCCGGACTACAGCGCAAATTGACGATCGACTACGTCGGAGGTGGACACCCAAAGATCGGACTAGGATGGGAGTGTGTCCCTGTTCCCCTCATTGACCCCACAGACACCGGATGGATTAATTCCCTGAAGCGAATGGACAGTATTACGGACTTGCAACTGAACAGTAATGTACATTGCTGCGCTATCCTTGCCACCATATTTGTTGTACAGGCATTGTATCCCTTGTAATTAAGGCCCGGGTCAGTTTGACACTCAAGGTAACTCAGAGGAGGAAGAGGCGCTGCATGGGTAGGTTTGGCCACGTACCCCAGTATGCGAATGCTTTGCATAGATGTTACACAGGTTTCTTTGTTTCCTGTTTTGTTGGGTGGTCCGGTATAGTTCCACGACCGGACCGAGTATTGGGGATTCTTGGGGTGGGTAAGGGTCCTGTGGGATGCACTCTCCTGCGCTGGCGCGGCACTACATTAACCTTGATGCCTATACGGTGGCCACATCCAGACACGTGATGCAGATACAGAACAAACTTACCATAATTACATGGAATGTCAGGGGTTCGTTCAAAAGCGACAGAATACTCGCGCAGTTGTTAAGATGCAAGGCACAGATAGTATACTTGCAAGAGTCCCACTTGATTGAGGGGGAAGTGGGGTAGCTGCGTAAAAAGTGGAGAGGGCAGGTGTTCTCAACCACGAGCTCAGGGTTTGCGCGAGGCGCCACGATATGGGTCAGGCATGGAGTACCGTTCAAGTTAGTGGAGCAGAAGGTGGATCAGCAAGGGAGGCACGTCCTGGTCAGGGACACCTTGGATGGCCAACCGGTAGTGCTGGGATCAATCTATGCACCAAACTCAGAACAGGACAAGTTCTTATGTAAATTGTCAGCTGCACTGATGGGCTGGGAGAGTGATCTGTGGATTATTGGCGGGGATTGTAATGCCGTGATGGATGTATTGCTGGATAGGTCGCACCCTCCTCTGCATGGGACGGGGGTCTGTAAGCAAGCAAAAGCATTTTGTGACTGGGCGGAGGGATGGGGGTATGTGATGTGTGGAGAATGAGGCATCCGGCACACAGGGCGTACTCTTTCTACTGGCCAGTACACGTGCTACACACACATACCAACAGGATGTACTGCTCTAATACCATTGCAATGCAGGTACTGACCACCACATATTTAGCGAAGTCCTTCTCCGATCACAGTCCATTGGAAGAGGTGATTGGATGGGGCAGGGTGCCCACCCCAGTGCCAACATGACGGCTGTGGCCACAATTGCTGGAGGACTCAGTATTCCGCACTACCATGTCGGACACCATCCAGCAGTATTTCGCAGACAACAGCAACACAGCGCCTACCAGGTTGATCGAATGGGACGCATTCAATACAGTACTCCGGGGGAAAGCCATTGAGGTGACGGTAGGGACAAGGCAAGAACTACATATGTCCTTGATTGACGTGGAGGAGAAGCTGACTAAATTGGAACAGGAAGCTAAACTGAACGAGGAACAGCGAGCCCACCTACAGGAAGCAAGAATCAGACATGCTGAACTTTTGGAGTCCCTCCGAGTCATAGACTACCAAAGGTACACTCACATGACCCACACGGAGGCTGACAAGGCAGTGACATTACTGGCTAAACTACTGCGAAATGACCACCCCCTACTGTGGTGATTACCGTCACAGGGTGTGTAGTGGACACCCAGGGAGAAATTAATGAGGCCTTCCGGCAATACTACGCACAGCTTTATAGCGCACCAGAAGAGGGAGTCGGTACGGATGTAGATGAGTTTTTATCCGCAGTTCAATGCCCCCAACTTACGGCGGATGCTCGGAAGGATTTGATGGGCCCGGTTACTTAATCGGAAATTAGGGCTGGCATTAAGGGCCTCCCCCGTAATAAGAGCCCTTGGTTGGACGGCTTAACAGCCGAATTTTATTCCTCCTTTGCGGACATCCTTGTACCCCAATTGGAAATCCTTTATAGGGAGGTCTTGAAGGAGGGAGCTTTGCCCCTCACTATGGCGCAGGCGCTGGTGGTATCACTCCCGAAACCGGGTAGGGACCCCACAGACATGGCTAGTTACCGACATCACTATTGACGACGGAGTACAAAATACTCAGCAAAGTCCTGGCCAACAGACTCTTGCCAACCCAACACAAACTGATCCACATAGACCAGACAGGCTTTCTGCCAGCGCGTAGCACATCCCTAAACGCCAGAAAGCTGCATCACTTACTTGCAGAGGCCCAAACCGAACGGACTTTGGGGGCTGTATCTCGTTAGATATGCGCCAAGCGTTCGATATGATTAATTGGGAATATATATTCAGGGCCCTAGCACAGTTTGGTCTGCCAGAGGAGTACATTGCTTGGATCAGACTGCTATACCACGCTCCCACGGCTAGAGTGAGGACAGGAGGGCATATTTCGGCGGAATACAAGATACATAGGGGCACGAGACAGGGTTGCCCGCTCTCGGTGCTTTATTTTTATATTGGCTCTTGAGCCCTTGGCAGTAAAGATCAGGGCAGACCTGCTTGACATGGGGATAGCTGTGGGCGCTACCACGCATTTGTTCTCGGCCTACGCCGATGATATCATACTATACCTACATGACCTCCGCTCCCCCATGGATGCTATGGATGCGTTATTTGCCTCCTTTGAAAGACTGCCAGGTCTCGCTATTAACCCGGCGAAATCTACGGTCTTCTTCTTTAAAGAGCAGGAGGCTATGCCGGATTTTAGATTTGGGACGCTGAGTTTTAAGAGCGCTCCCCATACATTCAAATACTTAGGAATCCATGTATATAGGACCCAGGCAGATAGGCTGGAGGGCAACCTGAATAGAGCTCTGAGAGCCATACGGTCCAGTGTTAGCTTCTGGACATCCCTGCCGTTGTCGGTGGCAGGCAGGGCAGCGATCGCCAAAATGGTGGTCCTTATGCAACTACTTTATTATTTTACGAACATACCGCTTACGCTTCCAAATACTGCCTTTAAATTGATGTACACCTTACTAGTTGAACTTATTTGGGGGTCGGGCAGGCGGAGGATCAGCCTGAAGGAGTTACAGCGGGCACATCTGGAGGGGGTCTGGGGTGCCTGACCTAAGGGCATATTTTTACGCCTGTCAATTACAGTGGCTGTCCAACTGGACGGCAGGGCGCAACTTGCAGGAGATGGGATGACAGAACGAGATATAGACACAGGGGAGTTACATACCCTTTTGTTGCCGCATAGTAACATACCGCGGGACCTTCCCCCCTTCTACATACGACGCTACAATGCTGAAGGGCGGCGTTGCAATATGCAAGGGGACCCTCAACCTATGCCGGCAATATACCTTTGCTTGGCATTCCCTTACAATGCGGTCCCCTAACGACGCGCAGGCTTACACCCTGGGCGGATGTGGCAGTCACTACAGTTGCAGACCTCTTTGGAGATGGGACGCTACTGGACCAAGATCATTTTGTCAGAGGAACGGGAGCGCCAGATCGTTTGTACCTTCTGCACGCCGCCTTACTACAATATGTACGGAAGTATTGGGCACCGCAGAGACAGGAGCCCCCCCATTAATGACCTGGTAAAAACACTGTACTATATGGGATGGGGACGTCACCTCATTAGGTGGTTATATGTAGGCCTGTGATCACATACACAAATTGACCTGACCCCGCTACGCACAGCCTGGGAAGGGAATTTAGACAGGGCACTTGCGGACAAGTAGTGGGAGAGGGTGCTGGAGCACCCTATAAAGGTCTGACGGAATGCACGCTTTAAATATATACCAACTATGATCCTACACAGGGCATACCTCACACCACATAAACTTGACAGGATGTACCCAGCAACGCGCCACCAATGCCAATTAGAGGGAGCAGATCTAGCACACATGCTATGGTCCTATCCGCGGATCGTTCGATTTTGGGCCTTGATCTGGGGACACACAGCGGAAATCACAAACAGAGAGTTAGTTGATGCGATGGGGGATTGTCTCCTTGGGCTGCAGAAGGGAACTTCTAAGCACAAAGTGCAATTTAGATTTGAAAATCTGGCGCTCCTATGGGCAGTGCGAGCGATCACCATGCGGTGGAATGTCTAAGATGCCACCCACGGTACACGCATGGCACAGTGAACTGTTGAGGTGGGGAGTAGCAGAGAGCGCTGCATTGTGGCGGGAAGAGGCTAGAGGACTGCGCCAGACCCTAATGGCACTGGATTGGGATGTCAGGTTGGAGGAAGGTAGATCTTTGGACATATCCATAGACACTAGTGTTAGCAATTCCTAGGGTGATGACTAGACCTATGAGTGAGAGCGTCTTGGGCCTGGGTGTCTGCGGAAGTGGGAAGAATGTACAGACAATGATTGAACTAGTGCCGGCGGTCGAACCAGGAGAGGCTCTATATGTATATATGCAGGATAAGAGGGTGGGTGACACACGGTTCCGTTGGGGTTTTTTGTATTATAAAGGTACGCAACGTTATGTTATGACAGAACAGGCTGACACAGCATAATAATAACACTCTCCCCCTGGCTAGGACGGGTTTATGTCATAATGCAACTGGAAGATGATGCCATGATTGGAAACACACGACAATGGATTGATGGAATATGTACCAAGAGCACTGCGATACTATATTGTAGTAAATGTCAGTTGTACGAGACACAGATATGCTTTATTGTAAGCCTGTAAACCGTGAAGAAAAAAGTAAATCAATAAAAAAATATATTTTTTTTTAAGTATATATTCGGGGGGTGGTGATTCCACACATGCAGGAGTGCTGCGCTCTATCCGAGGCAGGCTGGATCTCTAAGAAAGGGATATAGTACGCATGGAACGGGATCTGACCGGGAGTGTAACTGCCCAAGCTACTGAGAGCCCTAAGCAAAAACTGGTAGAGGTCCAGGACATTGCCAATGAGGAAATCAAACACATGGGTAAATATGCTTCGGCACGCAGCTACGGAGAGCGGAATCGACAGGTGCTACATTGGCATGGTTATTGAGGCCCAACAGAGAACTAGATAAAATGGTAGGCATGACAGATGAGAATGAGGATCTCTTGAGCACCACGGAGGAGATTGCAGTACATTTCCGCTCTTATTACCAGGGGTTGTATACTTCCCAAATCCCAACAGACAATGCCCTAGAGGATTATCTAGCGTATATTAAAACGCCTTGGCTGGTAACTGAACATAGGGAGCACTTAATGGGACCACTGACAACCGATGAGATACGCATCGCGTTGGGTGGGATGGCAGCTGGGAAGACCCCAGGGCGATGGTCTTACGGTGCCCTTCTATATAGCTTTCCAAGATATACTAACCCCCTATCTCAAACTGCTCTATGAAGAAATGGCGGAGTCAGACACCATGCCGCCTTCTATGTGTGAGGCTGTCATACATAGTCACATTACATAAACCAGGAAAATTGCCTAGTAATTGCACCTCCTACAGACCCTTATCCCTGCTTAATGTGGATGCAAAGATTTATGCTAAAAGTTTAGCAAACAGGCTGGCCCCAATGTTACCCAGCATTATTCGACCGGAACAGGCAGGGTTTGTTCCCAGCCATAACCTATCCCTAAATCTTAGGACGCTGTTTGTTGTGGTGCAGAGTGTGAATCCAGAGATCAAGGCTGCTGCAGTATTTCTCGATGCAGAGAAAGCTTTTGAGTCTGTTGAGTGTTGCTTCATGTTCGCATTGTTGCGCAGGACTGGAGTAGGTGACCTATTCCTTCTATTGAAATAAACAAAGAAGGAGTGCCCCAAATCAATAAAAAAGATTTTTCAGTCCAATGCTGCAATCCATAAGTTCTTTATTTTCTGCTTGTTCCAGTTTTTCAGGTTTATCCAACAGAACAAAATATATGTTCAATCAAAAATTTCCACGTTTCATAGTTCCTGAGCTGATAATCACATATGATACAGCCTAAGCGTTTCGTCCTAGTCGGAAATCATCAGGGCTTCAATATCTTATGTTCCAAATTCAATACGGAAAATATCCTAATAATACGCAGTTCAATCACTTCTACCATTAATTAGCCTCAGTCAGTTCTCAATGGCGTATGTATCATTCATAGTACTTCTGATAATCAATCAAGTTCCCAGCTTTACCCCAAGTCGCAATTCAGTCTTCAGGAGCTTGCTTCCCAAGGTAACGGTTTTTCATTTATTCAAAATCGCACCAATAGTCTCGCTAATGTTCAAGCGATGTAGATCCTGACATCCTTTTACAGCGACACACCCGACCGTGATAAATCAGCAGTAACCTATTCCTTCGATTAATATCAGAGTTGTACCGGATTGGAGGTCGCTCCTTTCGTTACCTGGCACCTCAACTTTGGAACTTCTTGCCAGTCCCTCTGAGAAAAAACTTTAATCTGCTAGCTTTCAGGAAGGAGCTGAAGTCCTGGCTGTTCGTTCAATAGTTGTTCTTCTTTGTTTCCTTTGCTCCTGACTTCTGCATCGGGTTTCTTGAAGCGCCGGGACACTCCTCGGAGTAGCTGAGCGCTATATATAAAACCGATTTTAACATAACATAACATAACACATCGCCCACCGCCAGAGTACTGATCGGGGATGTAGTCTCACAGCTATTTAATATCACGCTGGGAACCCGGCAGGGCTGCCCGCACTCCTCGTTCCGGTACACGATTGTCACAGAAGAAATGCGTTACTTACCTGTAACAGCAGTTATCCAGTATTGGTGTCTTTCATAGATTCACATGCCTGAATCATTCCCCGTCGTCGAGACGGGAGCCCCGGTAATAGAAAAGTAATGTCCTATAGACATACATAGAGAAAAGTAGGCC
Source organism: Lissotriton helveticus (assembly GCF_964261635.1). Lineage (NCBI taxonomy): Eukaryota > Metazoa > Chordata > Amphibia > Caudata > Salamandridae > Lissotriton > Lissotriton helveticus. Next base: position 359,067,524 of record NC_136061.1, read on the forward strand.
CAAAGGCTTTGCCTTAGTAGCCTATCTATGTCCTTTGGTAAAAAGGACCAAAATCCTGAAGGTAGCCAATCAGCTACCACCTCCCTCTAGAACCTTCCTGCCAGGAGCCTCAGTCTCTCAGATTTTCGTACGCACCAAGCTAGGTAGACGTAACATATGTTATGAAGTGAGAGATGAGTCCTTCCTGGGGAGGCGGGAGGGTTGCATGTGAATCTATGAAAGACACCAATACTGGATAACTGCTGTTACAGGTAAGTAACGCATTTCTTATCAAGTATTATGGGTGTCTTTCATAGATTCACATGCCTGAATCAGAATAGCAAGCAATACATTATGCACATTTGCGATGGAACATAACAAATAGTCTGAGATAATACATATCATGCGACTAGTAACCATCAGCAATACAAATAAGAAAGTAAATAAATGTGCATACCATTGCAGGACGGTGGGAAGGAGGAAGGCTCATCTTACTGGAATAGATGGCGAAGTACAGCCTGGCCTACAGCTGCATCCTGCATCAGTTCCGTATCCAGACAGTAGTGCCTGGTAAATGTATGCGGCGATTTCCAGGTCGCTGCCCTGCAGATGTCCAGAATCGGTACTCCAGCGAATAGTGCCGCCGATGTGGACACAGCCCTTGTGGAATGCGCTCGGACTTTAGAATGTAATGGACGTCCGGCTTTGTCATGGCAAAAAGCAATTGCCGCTGATATCCATCGGGAAATGCTTTGTTTGGAGAGTGGCATGCCTTTTCTAGGTCTGCTGAAGGCGATAAAAAGCTGATTTGTTTTTCTGAAATGTTTTGTTTTGTCTAGGTAAAATTTTAGACATCTCTTTAGGTCCAAAGAGTGAAGAGATCTTTCAGCCATAGTACTGGGGTTCGGGAAGAATGATCGAAGTACAAGTGGTTCATTTAGATGGAAGTCCGAGGGGACTTTAGGAATGAAGCGAGGATTGGTTCTTAAAAATCACTCTGTCCTCTCTGAATTGCATGAAAGGATCTTGCATTGAAAGAGCTTGTAACTCACTGACCCTTCTCGCCGATGTTAAAGCCAAAAGAAGTGCAGTCTTCCATGAGATGTATTTGATATCAGCCCTATGGATGGGCTCAAATGGATGCTTCATTAATTGGTTGAGAACCACATTAAGGTGCCACGTTGGTGGAACTCGTCTTGGCCTTGGAAAAGATCTATAGAGCCCTTTAAGGAATTGTTTTATCAATCTGTTGGACCATAGGGAAGGTCATTTTGAAGTTCTCGTAAAGCCTGAGATCGCCGCCAGATGTACTCTAATGGAGGCATGTGCAAGTCCTGTTTGTGCCAGATGTAATAAATAAGGCAGTAGCTGTTCTGGAGTGATCCTGAAAGGATGGATATTGTTGTCTTTACACCAAACACAAAAGCGTTTCCATTTCAAGGAATAAGTTTTGTTTGTGCTAACTGCTCTTGCCTTAGCTAGGACTTCCCTGCACTCCTGCGGGATGTTTAGGTGACAGAACTCTCGGTACTCAGGAGCCATGCCGATAACCTGAGAGATTTCAGATTCGGGTGGAGTACTTGGCCTTTGGACATCGAGAGTAGAGAGGGATGTTGATGCAGTTGGATTGATGGTTGGACTGAGAGGCGACGGAGGTCCGTGAACCAATGCTGTCTCGGCCAGTATGGGGCAATGAGAATCAAGGTGCAGTGTTCCATTTTCATTTTCCGAATGACTCTGGTTATCAGGGGAAATGGCGGAAATGCGTACGCAAACACGTTGCGCCATGCGATGGAAAATGCATTTCCTAGTGACCTCTGTTGGGGATGCCAGCTTGCGAAGCTGTGGCATTTGGCATTCTCCCCGGTGACAAAGAGGTCTATTTGCGGTTTCCCCCATTCCGAGAAGATGTCGTTTAGAACTTGTTGGTCCAGTTCCCACTCGTGGGACAGTGACCTCTGTCTGCTGAGAGCGTCCGCAATGACGTTGTCTTTTCCGGGGACATACTCTGCTGTTAATTTGATGTTGTTGAGTAGTAGCCAGTTCCAAATTTTTTGCGATTCGCGAGACAGTGTCAGTGAACGTGTCCCTCCCTGTTTGTTCAAGTAGTGCATTGTGGTTGTGTTGTCCGTCCTCACAAGCACTGCTGAGTTTTTGATGCGAGGGAGGAATGCTTGTAGAGAGTGTAGAACTGCTCTTAGTTCTAGGAGGTTGATATGTAGAGTCCTCTCTTGTTCTGTCCACTTGCCACTGATTTGCAATTCCTGAAGGACTGCACCCCATCCTTCTAGAGAAGCGTCCGTCGTTATGACGTGTGGAGTTGCTGATATCAAGAACGTTAGACCTTTCGATATGTTCTTGTTCGTTGTCCACCAAAGTAAAGCCTTGGTTATCAGTCGAGTGATGACTATGTGATCCTCGAAAGAACCTGTACATTGGGTCCACTGTTTTGTGGAAAAGTAAATTTTGCCATGTTCTGTGTCCCTACGCCTCCTCCATCATATGTTATGTGTGCATGATTAAATATGCATATGTACTCCCCATGTTCGATTAATGACGCAATTACAGTTGTGTCCACCTCTAGAATGCCAGTTTCTAGTCCTCGTGAATACTACGAATATCAGGCCTATGTAAAGCTACGTTGCCACGTTTCTCAGTGTGCACGTTATTCTATTATAAAGTCCCCGTTTCTAGGCCTCAAAAGGGCCTGGACACCAGATTCAGCTCCTGTCTCCTGAAACTTCGCTGAGGAGCGATACAGCCCCCACCTGTATCCTCGACCCTTCACTTACTTCCTGTCTCGCAGTGCCCGGCTCACCCTGGCTCAGTCTCTGAGTCTGCCAAGAATATGTTATGATTCCAGTTATCAGTTCAGTCCTCCTTCTCTGCATTCCTAAGCTACTGAACTGCATCAATAGTTTCCGTCATTGTCTAGCCTTCACGTCTCCACGTTAGAGAAATACTGCATTTAATGGTCATTTAATATTCTTCATCACGCACTACATGTAGAATAATGCATGGTCCAGTCTTAGAATCAAGTTAGCTTTTCCCCTCCTAACTTCTAGTTTATATCAACATGTTCTCTAAACATCAGATACTAGATACTGCTTAGGTACATGTCGCCCTGACTCTCCAGACTTCAGTCTCTGCTCCTAGCACAGAGTTCATAGCCCCCAGCTTCTCCTAGTGATACGTCATTGCTAGTTTGCGCGCACCATCAGGTTAGAGGTCCCGGCTCCTTAGGTAGCCCCCTCCATGGTTTCCGCCCCATTCATGACATATTCTGTTACGTTTGCATCACATGTCTATGTATACGCCCAGTTACACCTACTTTCGCCCTTATCTTTCGCGACTGCTACGCGTCACACCTTCTACTCCACCCACTGCTACGCCTACTGCAATGTAATGCTATGTGTTTGCGTTATGTATATATGCTCATGTATTGTTATTAAAAGTCAGCGCGCTCATCCCAGATCCGGCCCCAGCAGCTGCTGGGCCCTGTCATCCTATTCCTATGCAGGTTGTCCTGTTCCTGTCCTTATGCTGTATTAAACCTGCAAAACTCCTACTACCTCGAATCTTGACTCTTATTTATTGAGCTATCTGTTATGATATATGTCTAGTCAAAAAGAGAGGTATTATTTATTTATTTACCACATAATGGCGCCCGAATAGGGACTTGCCCTTTCCCCACGCGTCGGTGAAGCCACGCCGGCCCCCTGACCCTCTGCAGCCGTGACGGAACCATACCGTGCACCGGCAGATATTTCTGCTTCAAGTATCCCTCAGGCCCACGGAGGAGACGGAGGAGGCGGTCCAGCATCCAAACGAGACGGTGGAGGAACGCGGCGAGTCCCGACCAGAGCCCAAGCCGAGAGTCCAAGGTCCGAGGTATCCGGAGGTCCACCCGTAACTGAAGTCCGAAGTTCGTCGTCCGTCGTCGTAGCAGTTCAGTCCGATCCGAGGCTTTCCGTTCTTGCTGCCCGGTGAGTACCATTACTGGGGTAGTATCTAGACAGGGTCAATCTAAATTGACTCTGGTCCGTGGGTTGGTGGTACACAGACTCACAAACGAAGTGTTCACCTAGGTGGATACGGGTCTTGATGCGTCCCTTTATGGGACCGGTATGTTCCGTACTGTTTCAGCAGTGCATCCAGTAACTCTAGTCTGTTCCGTTCTCGAGAAATTCTTGTGTTTCTGTTTTTCAGTATTCCAGGTAATATTCTGTCCGAACTGTTATGTTATGATGTTGTTCAATGTATTTCCAATGTCGTGGTATGCCTGAATTGTTTTCCCAGTTGTTATTGTTCCTCGTGTATTGTATTGTGTTCCGATTCAAGTTTACAATGTCTCTCTTTTCGAGATTACGTCAGCTAAGAACTAGAAAGGGTTTGTTAGAAGAAGCAGTTCCTGTTCCGCCGAGGGACAGTCCAGGTCACTTTATGTATCAGAAGCATGGCATAAGCGCCATATTATATCTAGATTTATGGGTAGAGTATACCAAACAGTTAGAAGAAAAGTATAAATGGCCCGTATCGGGTACATGGGATGCCGAATGCATCATGCGAGTAGAAGAAGCATTATGGAAAAAGAAAGCCAGACAATCACAGAAAGATGCCATTGAGTTATGGCGTAAAGAATCTCATAAAAGAACCGAAAAAGAAATCAGAAAGTCAGAATTAAGTAGAGAATCCTTAGAACGAGCACAAGAAAAAGAACTAATCGAGATAGGTGAACAAGTCAAAGCCGAACAGTCAGACAGACAGAGGCATGCCCTTATTAGGGGTATGTATCCTCTCCTTGCCGAGGGCTTGCCAAAAGCGACCCCAGAGGCATCCAGTAATTTCCCGCCACCATTAGTTCCGACCAGGCTACGTCACAAACAGACCGCAGCTGATATTTTTATTTCGTCCTATTTGGATGACACAATCCCAGAATATGCAAATCCTGTTCGCGCTCCGCCAGTCCCTGTAAATCAGGCACTTCCCGCTCCTCCAGACACCGGAGTACCTGTTACGGTACCCCTGGTCCAGCCCGCCATACAAGTCCAGCCTGCATTTCCATTTCCCACTCTGCCAGGACGAAGAGCCTCAGTAGACCTAGACTCTAGTTTAGGGGCCGCAGGGGGAGGTACTCCTCAAACCCCGCCGCCACACAAGCGTTTAACGACAGCCGAATTACATGCACAAGCGTCACAGCGTACGCCCAGACATCAGACTGTAGCAGAAATAAGAAAATCCCTTGCCGAATGCTGCTATGATCCAGTCCCAGGCGAGGATAATATGGTTTTATATTCATTCCGCGTAAGAAAGGTGGCCGAGTATCTAGTCACCTTACCGAATATGAAAGAAGATCTAGACAGAATATATCGTTTCATCCGTACAGGGGATGATCCAGAAAGCATTAACGAGGCCATGTCTCAAAGGAAAGCCGAGATCCAGCTCATGATATTAAAGTTTCTGATCAATTGTCTAATAAGAGAACAAGATTATCCGTCTAAAGATCAAGCCGAAATGAGAACCCTGACAAGGTGGAGTGATAATATAGCCGAGGGTAAGCACAAGACCGTCGGTGCTATGGAGAGTATGTACAAGAAAATCCGTAGAGAAATAATAAAGATACACGAACAACGTAAAGCAGCACAAGTAAGCGAGAAAGAAAGTAACTCTGATACTGAAGAGGTAGAGGACGAGAATCCCGCCAGAATAGCGTATGTAGGAAAATCTAGATTTCCAGATCGCCATTTACGCCTAGAACACAAGTCTATTTTTCATTCTCCAGCACCAGAACAAGGTTCTCTAGAACAAGTGTTTCAAGCTACCGATCACATTCTGAAATCACGAATCGGTTACAGTGAGTTAAGTACCATGCATGAACAAGAACTAGCCCGATCAGCAGTCCGATGGATTACTGATTCTACCACTTTTCCAGACGAAATAGTGGCACAAATGTTTCTGAAAATGCCCCCAGCCGAACAACGACTGGTGGGTATGTATATGATCCAGCACCTCATTACTCTGTATGAGGGTCAACATTCTGATCCAGGCCCGTTACACGATATCCTGAACGAGTTACTCCAGTATAGATGGAGAGGTCTAGGTACCGATTTAATTAGTGTCATTCTAGAACAGCGTCATAAATATAGAACGTTTTTGAACCCGCATTTTGTTCATGCCTCGCCCCCAGAAAGTAAACCATTTTACATGGAGAGACAGAATCCGTTACGAGAAGTCCACCCAGTCAGAGGAACGGGTGGCGAACTAGAACGAGTGTTTGTTTACACTCCAATTACAAAGATGGAACTCCTCGAGATGAAGAAATTAATTCCCTGTCATGACAAAGATCCAGCAGGGTTCCATAGAGAATTAAAAGACATGCTCCGTATGGGAGAATACACATATCCAGATATAATTAAAATGTTAAAGGTTCTGCTGCCCGCAGGGGTGTATGAAAAGCTCAAGGAAAAAGAATGGGAGGTGGGAGAGAAAAAGATCGATTGGGCAGTTCTAGAAGCTGAAGACAAGGCACGAGTACCAGGTACCGGTCTTGGAGATAAATGTAAAGAATTACCGGAATTATTAATACAAGTTTTACCCAGATTATTGACAACTAGAAAAGAAGACTGGGATGCAATCTCAGCCTGTAAACAGAAGCAAGACGAAGATATTAGTGATTTTTATTCTAGATTTGAAAAATGTTTCAGCATCAACAGTGGCCTCAAGACAAGTAGTGAATCATACCCTCACCTTTTTGTTACTAAATTAGTCGAGAATTCAAGCCCACAAATTAAAAATCGAGTTTTGAAAGTCGAAAGTACCTGGCAAGCTAATACCCCGTCCCAGATGTTGCAGATGCTTCAATACCACCAGAATAGAATCAGAGAAGAACAAGAACACGAAAGAAAACGTATGAAAGATACGAAAATGAAAGTACTAGTTGCACAATCTGTTCCTCAAGACAGTCAGAAGAGGGGTCCAAATCAAGCCAGTCATCCTGCAGCTCCCGTTAAAGGGAACTGCAATTATTGTAAACAGCCAGGTCATTTTATAAATGAGTGTGCAGTTCTGAAACACAACATAGCTACTGGTAAGACTAAAGAAAGACCACGTCCGCCTAGACAAGAACAAGTTTCACAGATTCCTCAGCCACAGAATGCACCACAGACAGTTACAGCACCGCAGCCCATCGCTGCAACACAGCATGTTACATCGCAGATGTACCAGTATGCACAGTCTGAGTATCCAGAGTACCAGCAGTATTCATGAAACAGCCTAGAGAGGGAGGTAGGCTTGCCTCTCATCGAGATACCTGTAGATCAAGAAGGTCCCTATGTTCACAGTCAAGTATTAGGGAAAGACAGAAAGTTTTTGATTGATACAGGGGCAAGTAGGACCACAATTAGTCACGCCGAAGTTCCAGGGGCTCCGCTCTCAGGCTCAAGAAATGTTTCCCTTGGATTTTCAGGAAAGCCTATCGTAAATGAGATTTCAAAGCCAGTTACTCTAGGAGTAGGTCCATTGTCCCGCACTACTGATCTGTTACTTACTAAGTCATGTCCAGAAAACCTATTAGGCATTAAAACACTGAAAGAGTTAGGTGCAGTTATATGCTGTTCCCCAGAGGGAATACGACTGTTCCTACGTGACTTTAAGGGTCACTATGTATTACGAGATTTTGATTCAAGACTGTCTAATGTTCCACAGCACTTATGGGCGCAAGGTCCAACTGATGTAGGTTACATGCAAATCACACCCTATCGTGTGACTCTCAAGCCAGGTGTAGTGTTACCACGAATCAGACAGTACAGATTGCCACCAGAGGCTGTAGCAGCCTTATCCAAAATTATTGACGAGCTTATTGCTCAAGGAGTGGTTGTAGAAACTGACTCCAATGTATGTAATTCTCCGATCATTCCAGTCATGAAACGTACTGATCCAAATGCACCCCCAGTATATCGATTAGTGATTGACCTACGAGAGCTTAATAAATGTATTATTCCGCAGTACCCAGTTGTCCCAGACATCTCTTCCCTATTAACGGCCATTGATTCCGAAGCCACGTTCTTCACTGTCATAGACCTCAAGAACGCATTTTTCAGTGTTCCTATTCATCCAGACAGCCAGTTTCTTTTCGGATTTTGTTTAAATGGAAGGAGCTATATGTTTACACGAGCTCCTCAAGGTTTCACAGAAAGTCCTAGTATTTACAGTCAAGCACTCAAGAGACAACTAGACAACATTCACATGCCAACTGACACTGCCCTGCTCCAGTATGTCGATGATCTACTGATCACAGCCCGTTCTGAACGTGCTTGCGAGCAAGCATCCCTTACAGTCTTGTATTTCCTGGCCGAGATGGGGCACAAGGTGTCCCCTTCTAAGCTTCAATTCTGTGTCCAGCAAGTGGTCTACTTAGGACACTTACTGTCCAAGAGGGGTAGGCAGTTGACACCAGATCGTATCCAGTTAATAGCGAGTCTTCCTCAGCCCAAGACCCAGAAGGAGGTACGTGCTTTTATTGGCCTTACTTCTTACTGCAGACAATGGATTCCTCAGTATGCATTTCTAGCTAGACCACTGATACAGTTAACGACACAGGAGGCAGCCGTATCGACTGTTCTCCCTTGGACATCTGAACATACACTTAGTTTCAATGAGTTAAAGAAAGCCCTATGCCAAGCTCCAGTTCTAGCGACACCGAACTACAGTAAGCCTTTTACACTTTTCGTTACTGAACGTGAAGGTACAGCATTATCTGTTCTCACACAAGATCAAGCAGGACAATACAAGCCCTGTGCTTATTTTTCGAGCACATTAGATCCTGTAGCCCAGGCTCTGCCTGCGTGCCTCAAGTCAGTTGCAGCCACAGCCCTAGCTATCAGACAAAGTGATTCCATAGTCTTAGGACACTCCTTGACAGTACAAGTTCCACATTCCGTGGAAGTTCTTTTAAACCGAACACAAACTCAGCACTTGACAATTGCACGTTTAACAGGTTATGAATTGACACTGTTCCAGCCACATATAGACATCAGACGCTGCAACATCCTGAATCCTGCTACACTGTTGCCATCAGTTACTTCGAATTCTGCCACACATGACTGCGTGGAAGTAGTTAACATTACGACAAAGCCAAGACAAGATCTGACAGATATTCCGTTATTAGATCCCGACCTGACACTTTATGTGGACGGTTCATGTATGAGAACTAGTACAGGAGAACTAGTCGCCGCGTATGCAGTGACTACTGACACTGAAGTTATTGAGACACACCGCATTGACACCCTGTCCGCTCAAGCAGCAGAGCTAGTTGCTCTGACACAAGCCTGTATACATGCCAAGAACCAGAAAGTTAATGTTTACACAGATTCACGTTACGCATTTGGAGTTGTACACGACTTCGGAGTGCTCTGGCAGGAGAGAGGTTTCATGACTTCTCATGGAACCAAGATTCAGCATGGTCTCCTTATTCAAGCTCTGTTAGATGCCATACACTTACCGACATCTATTGCCATCATGAAATGCAAAGCACATACGAAAGTTACTGACATTATTTCTCAAGGTAATGATCTAGCAGATCGCACAGCCAAGCTCACAGCACAGACTCTAGACATTCCAGTTAACATGACACACACTCCAGATCCGATTACATGCATGACAGTTAAGGACCCTACACAAGATGTCATAGATATCCAGTTACATGCTACTCCCGAAGAAATCAAGAAATGGTCCGAACAAGGAGGGGTCCAGACAGATCAAGGATGGTTAACAAAGGGTAAAGCCACATGGTTTCTCCCCGACTCTATGGTTCAAGTCATTATCAATACCGCACATAGTCCAGCACATTTAGGAGAAAAAGCTATGTTAGACAGTATCCAGAACATTTGGTTCAACAAGCATTTACGAGCGGCAGCCAAGCAGAAAGTCCGTACCTGTATGATATGTTGTCAGTTTAATCCAGGTAAAAGTGTCCCGGTGGAACAAGGTGGATTCCAGCCCCCTGACCACCCTTTTGAAGTCCTCCAGATGGATTATATTCAGATGGAGCGATGTCGAGGTTTCAAGTATGTCCTTGTAGTTGTATGCGCTTTGTCCAGGTGGACAGAAGCATATCCAGTTCCAGATTACACAGCCGCGACCACTGCCAAGCAGTTGGTTCGTGAGTTCTTCCCTCGTTATGGACTTCCCTAGAGTCGTATATTCTGACAACGGCCAGCCATTCTCATCTGAACTCATGAAGCATGTTTCCCTTTTGCTAGGGTACCAGTGGAAGTTTCATTGTGTACGCCATCCTGAAGCAGCCGGTCTCGTAGAGAGACATAATCAGACTCTAAAAATCCGTATTGCAAAAGTGTGTAAAGAAAAAGGTGTGGACTGGCTAGTAGCTCTGCCAGTCGCTTTATTTTATATGCGCATGGTCGCACATTCCAGATCAGGTCTGTCCCCGTATGAGGTCGTTTTCGGCCGCCCCCCTAATATGTGGGGTACTCCTAGACCCCGAAGTATTACCGATGTTTCAAGTAATATGCTGACAGATTACCTAGCTTCCTTGATGTCTGCCCTCAACTCATGTCGTTCACAGGTTGCTGCCGCATTTCCAGACAATACCGAGGTGGCACCGCATGAAATCGTTCCAGGATCCATGGTGATGGTCCGCAATTTTGACAGATCAAGTCCGCTGGAGCCTCGCTGGAAAGAGCCCCGACAGGTCCTCCTCACCACCCGTGAAGTTGGAAGGACGCAAAGGCTGGGTGCACCTTTCTCATATTAAACTTTTTAATGGACTGAAACCCGTCTTAAAGAACATTTCCCAGGATTTGAAGGATTGCCAAAGCATTGTTCTCAAGGACTGTCCCGCAAAAGACATTGCTACAACCCCTCCCCTGTTAGAGAAAACTCCACAACAGGAGTACAAGCTAAAACTCCGGTCTAGTAAAATAAGTCAGTCAGTTTGATTGTCTAAGTCCTCCCCTAGGTGAAACGGTTAGACTGTTTCTGACATGTATAAAATAGACCCCCATAGTGAGAGAGTTAGTCAAAACTCAATCCGATGTATCGTTTTTCTATGTTTCATATTATTTCTCAGCCTTATGATTTCCTGCACCAGTTATGCATTTTTCTTGTATTTCCCAGTTCTTCATGTAAATAAGTCTGCTAATGCTACAGTAGAGCACACGTTTAGTGATCTGCCTCCTCATGAACTCTCTTACCTCCTCGCTATGCGAAATAACTCATTTATCCGCATGTTACATTACTCACACCAGTCCAGCAATACCACTAATTGTTGGGTGTGTGGTCGACTCCCCCCTTTCCAGACACCGAAGGGAGTTCTGCCACTTTTTCCTTATCCATTTTCACATAATGGTTCGTGTGGAGCATGGTCCACGTTAACGTCATCCTCAACAGATATGTCTTTTCTTAACAGTACATGTTTTCCAGACAAGCAAGGTCTTCCCCACAGAACAGGTTTAGATCTAGAAAATGAAGTGTATAATTTAGGTAATTATTCGTCGAATTTCATGGTCCTGAATGTTCAGTCTGATACTACTCCAGACTTACCTGCTATTTCAGTACTACCAGTTAAAGGCGAATTAAGTGTCCGAAATAAGGGTTCCATACACGTAGGACATAGTGATTGTACTACTATTGTCAAGTATAGTGACAGTGGGAAATCTATTTTCAAAGCTTCACGTCATTCTTATTTTATTTGTGGTCAAACCGCATATGTTCGTCTGCCCCTCGATTGGGAGGGAACCTGTTACATTGCCTTCCTACTGCCACCTGTTTTTCTAGCCCCACCTGATTATCATAGAAACACACATCTAGTACACATTAGGCATAGAAGGGAGTCCCCAATTGTCGATTATACTGAAACTGCTCTAGAACAGTATACAGATTTCAACAGAGGTTTCTTTTTCTTTATAGGACCTATCCAGAATAGTAAACTGATCCGTAGGTTAACCAGAACCCTCGAAGCTGTAGTAAATGAGACTGCCTCTGCTCTAGGTAACTTAACTGAAGAGCAATCTGCCATGAGATTTGTCGTTTTACAGAATCGTCTCGTCCTTGACGTCATACTGGCCGATAGGGGCGGGGCCTGTAGAGTCATCGGATCTAGTTGCTGCATTTTCATTCCAAATAACGCGCCGTCTGTTTATTCAGCTATAACCAGACTCCATAAAATTGCCCATCTGATACACCAAGATCCAGGCACCTGGACATGGTCCGGTTGGTTCTGGAATATAATTTCCGCATGGGGATGGAAAATATTGTCCTTTCTAGGTATTGCAGTAGCGATCATATTCAGCTGCTGCCTCTGTATACAATGTGGCCCTGCGATTTGCGGCATTTGTGCTACCTCTTGTATTCCTAGTCCCAAGCCCCGTTCTAAATCCCGTTCCAGGATAATTCGAGACGAGCAAATGATACTGTATGAAATGATAGATGGTATCATGAATATTGATGTTTCCTGATGGAAACGTAGTGACAAGGAGGGAATGTGGAAAAGTAAATTTTGCCATGTTCTGTGTCCCTACGCCTCCTCCATCATATGTTATGTGTGCATGATTAAATATGCATATGTACTCCCCATGTTCGATTAATGACGCAATTACAGTTGTGTCCACCTCTAGTATGCCAGTTTCTAGTCCTCGTGAATACTACGAATATCAGGCCTATGTAAAGCTACGTTGCCACGTTTCTCAGTGTGCACGTTATTCTATTATAAAGTCCCCGTTTCTAGGCCTCAAAAGGGCCTGGACACCAGATTCAGCTCCTGTCTCCTGAAACTTCGCTGAGGAGCGATACAGCCCCCACCTGTATCCTCGACCCTTCACTTACTTCCTGTCTCGCAGTGCCCGGCTCACCCTGGCTCAGTCTCTGAGTCTGCCAAGAATATGTTATGATTCCAGTTATCAGTTCAGTCCTCCTTCTCTGCATTCCTAAGCTACTGAACTGCATCAATAGTTTCCGTCATTGTCTAGCCTTCACGTCTCCACGTTAGAGAAATACTGCATTTAATGGTCATTTAATATTCTTCATCACGCACTACATGTAGAATAATGCATGGTCCAGTCTTAGAATCAAGTTAGCTTTTCCCCTCCTAACTTCTAGTTTATATCAACATGTTCTCTAAACATCAGATACTAGATACTGCTTAGGTACATGTCGCCCTGACTCTCCAGACTTCAGTCTCTGCTCCTAGCACAGAGTTCATAGCCCCCAGCTTCTCCTAGTGATACGTCATTGCTAGTTTGCGCGCACCATCAGGTTAGAGGTCCCGGCTCCTTAGGTAGCCCCCTCCATGGTTTCCGCCCCATTCATGACATATTCTGTTACGTTTGCATCACATGTCTATGTATACGCCCAGTTACACCTACTTTCGCCCTTATCTTTCGCGACTGCTACGCGTCACACCTTCTACTCCACCCACTGCTACGCCTACTGCAATGTAATGCTATGTGTTTGCGTTATGTATATATGCTCATGTATTGTTATTAAAAGTCAGCGCGCTCATCCCAGATCCGGCCCCAGCAGCTGCTGGGCCCTGTCATCCTATTCCTATGCAGGTTGTCCTGTTCCTGTCCTTATGCTGTATTAAACCTGCAAAACTCCTACTACCTCGAATCTTGACTCTTATTTATTGAGCTATCTGTTATGATATATGTCTAGTCAAAAAGAGAGGTATTATTTATTTATTTACCACAGTTTGGTCAGGGCCTCCTGAAGGGGGCGCATTTTGAGCCGTCAGTGAGGGATGAGTAGTATGCAAGAAGACATCATCCCTAGAAGGGACTTGAAAGTTCGAACTTTGATGGTGTGTTTTGAAGACACTGCGGTAGCCAGAGCCATCAGTTTGTGTTTTCTTTCTTGAGATGGGAAGGCCTTGGAAGAAACGGTGTTTAGAGTTGCCCCCAGGAATGTTATAATTCTGGTGGGATGTAAGGTTGATTTCTCGTAGTTGAGAGTCAGACCTAGGTGCCGGAAAATATCGAGACAGGCGTTGGAAGACATTTGCGCGTCTGTGAGAGATGGTGCTTTTACCAGCCAGTCGTCCAGGTAGGGGAAGACCTGGTGATTCTGCTGTCTCAGGAAAGCTGCCACAGGTGCCAGGCACTTTGTAAAAATCCGTGGCGCTGATTTGAGGCCGAATGGGAGGACACAGAATTGGTAGTGTTGACCTGCTACTTCGAATCGTAGAAACTTTTTGTGGCGTTTGTGTATTGGGATATGGTAATATGCGTCTTGCAGGTCCAAAGACGTCATAAAGTCTCGTTCCTCTAGGGATCCTAGGATTTCCTGGATAGTCACCATTCGAAACGATTGGCTCTTCAGGAAGGCATTGAGTGCCCTGAAATCTAGAATGGGCCTCCATTTCTTCTTTTTCTGTTGAATTAAAAAGAAGCGGGAATAAAATCCCTTCCCTTTTTTAGCTGATGGGACTCGCTCTATTGCCCCCTTCTTCAGCATTGAAGAGATTTCTTGCAAGAGCAAACGAAGGTGCCTGCGTGGAAGTTTGCGAGAAGGAGTTAACGGTGGGATTGAGTCGAATTCCAATGTGTGGCCGTGCTGTATTAATTGAAGTACCCACCGATCTGTCGTTATCGATCTCCAGTTGTGGAGGAAGTGTGTCAATTTTCCTCCAATTTTGAGTGGACAAGACGGTGGGGGGACTGGCTGCGGGAAATGGTCATTGTCTTCCGCCGGTCGTTTTCCTCTGGGATTTACCCCTGAAGTTCGGATCTCCCGTAGGGGGTCTCAACGACCTTGTTGCTGCTGTCGCTGCTGATATTGTGAGCGATTTTGATTGTAGGAATAAGAGGGTTTTCCTTGGTATGATCCTCTGTAAGAGGGCTGACCCCTACCTCTGTGCCCTCGAAAGGACTGGTTCTTGAATTGTAAAGTCCCTAGTGCTCTTGCAGTGTCAGTGTCTTTCTTGATCGTCTGCAAGGCCTCATCTATTTTTTCCCCAAATAGATGTTGTCCATCATAGGGCATATCCAAAACTTTGGTTTGGACCTCTTGTCGGAAGGATGTCGCTTTGAGCCATCCTTGTCTGCGCAAAACCGCTGCGCCTGCCAGCTGTCTGAAGCCGGTCATGGCGACATCTACAGCGGAATCAATTATCTCCGACGCTGACATTTGTCCTTCTTTAAGGAGTGACAACCTCATCCTGCAAGTCGTCGGGTACATCCGCTAGATATGGAACGATATCTTCCCATAATTGTCTATTGTATCTGCCTAGCAGAGCAATGGCGTTGGCCACTTTTACCGTCATAGCTGACGTTGTGGAGAAACGTTTGCCGATGCCATCCAATTTCCTGCCCTCCTTGTCTGGTGGTGCTGACAGTGGCGAGGATGGGCTTCTGGAATTCTTTTGAGCGGCTTGGGTGACAACCGAATCCGGCTTGGGATGTGCATTAAGGCATGTAGGTGCAGTTGACGGTGCCCTATACTTTTTATCCAGTCTAGGCACCACTATTGAGACCGATGCAGGAGTTTGCATGAGTTGCTGACCTTGTTCCCAGATGTGATCTACTATGGGAATTGATCTAGCCGCCTTTTTTATAGGATCTTTAAAGTCATATAAGAAACAATCTGTTTCTTTTGATTCCATGGTCATGTGGAATCTAGTGGCAGCTCGGTCTATTAAATTGTAGAATCCGCCGACATCCACTGGTGGAGAGTCTGAAGAGTTGGGTTCTGGAGTGGCTGGAGAATGAGCGACATAATCCTCATCGTCTCTGTTATGTGACAGGTCGTCTCGAACCTCTCCTTCCTCAGGTACATCCTCTTCCTCATCAGAAGATTGGATGTTATGAACTGTTTCCCTGTCTTGAGAAATGTCCAAAGGTGGTGGTCTTGACTTTGGAGATTGTTGTGGTTTGGTCGACGCTTGAGATCTCTCCGTGGAAGGGGCCTCTGACGATTCTGGGAATCGTTTCTTGTAGTCGTTGATCAAAAAATGAAGATCAGTGACTATCGCAGCTGGAAGGCATATCATTGGAGTAACCTGAGTATGCACTTGAGCCTGAACAGTTTCTTCTGTTTCTTCTGTTTCTCCATCATCGTCTGTACTCTGGCATTTTACACTGAGATCCGACGGACTAGTAGCCTGATCGAATTGGTCGTCTTCTGACTCATCATCTTGTAACAGGCAAGATGGGGGCAGTTTTTGAACCCTACTGGGCGATGTTAAGTCTGGCGTGATAGGGAGTTTGGTAACCTTTTTAGATGGAATTAACTCCGCTTTTTTCCATGGTGTCAACGATGTTGTCGTCGACGGTGTCGACGTCGATCGTTTCTCATGCGTCGACGATGCGGTCGTCGGCGATGTTGTCGTCGGCGGTGCGGTCGTCGACGGTGTCCTCGTCGTCGGCGCTGTGCTCGTCGACGGCGCTTTCGTCCTCGTCGTCGCCCTCGTCGATGACGGTGTTTTAGTCATCGATGGTGCCTTAGTCGTCGACGGTGATTTGGGCGTCGACGGTACTCCTACCGTCGTCGACGACTTCGTCGACGGTGTGCCTGGCGTCGATGGTATCTTCGTCGACGGTGTAGGCGTCGCCGTTTTTTGTTTCGTCGTCGTCGACGGATTCTTGATTAACGACGACTGCTTTTTAATCAGTATAATCGAGGACAGTGGCTTACCCATGGTCGACGATTGGGTGGTCGTCGTCGATGAGAAGGCCGACGACGCCATCGTCGTCGATACTGTCGTCGTCGACGTGGTGACATAGGTAGTTTTTCTCGAAGAAAAAGTCGACGAACTCGTCGACGATGACTGCGTTGGCTTTCTGAAGGTGGAGGCATCCTTCACAGACGTGTCAGATCTTACCTCAGAAGACTTTGCGGCAGTCTTTTTATGAGGAACGTCTGAATGGCTAGGGGAAGCATCCCTTGGCCTCTTCAAGGACAGTTTCGAAGAAACTGAAGCCATTTCACTGCCCTCCGAGGACAGTACATCAGCATCTCTGGTTTTGAGTCTGTTCAACCAAAGGAGCAGTCTTCCTTCTCTGTCTTTAAGAGTCTTAGTAGAGAATGTTCTACAAATCCTACATTCTTTTGGAGAATGATCAGGGTAAAGACAGTAGAGGCAAGTTTCATGCTTGTCATCGACGTGCAGTCTCTTCTTACCACATGATGAACAGGCTCTAAACAGTCCTTTCTTCTGTTGTTCAGCCATTGTTGAAGCAAGTAATCCAAGTTTTTGTAGAAAAGAGATAAATCCAAGAAACCTGAGGAGAGCTCAGGTGGGGACTCCCTAGCACAACGTGCGGTAGAAAATCTGAGAGACTGAGGCTCCTGGCAGGAAGGTTCTAGAGGGAGGTGGTAGCTACCTTCAGGATTTTGGTCCTTTTTACAAAAGGACATAGATAGGCTACTAAGGCAAAGCCTTTGGGCCTACTTTTCTCTATGAATGTCTATAGGACATTACTTTTCTATTACCGGGGCTCCCGTCTCGACGACGGGGAATGATTCAGGCATGTGAATCTATGAAAGACACCCATAATACTGGATAACCACTAGCTTGTGCCATTTGTGAGTATCACGCACACAGGGGACTAAGATTTCCCGAGTACACGCTCAATATTTCCGCGTATGCTGATGACACCTTACTTAACATTTATGAGCCAGAGGTAAATCTGTCCCCTAGATTGAGAGAGGTGGTCCAGTTTGGTGGTCATTCTGGGATTCGCATCAACTGGGATAAATCCATCATATTCCCACTCACACCTGCCACCACAAATCCAATGATGGAGTTCCCGCTATGCTGGACTACGGATGCAGTGCGATATTCAGGAATCCAATTTCACAAAGACCCGGCATTGGTAATTCGGGAAAATTATGGTGGGGCAGCGGAGCGGCTAACTGAGAATGTAGATAAATGGATTAGGCTCCCGCTTTCTCTAATGGGGAGAATCGCTATCATGAAAATGGTAATCCTACCTAATTCTTATTTTTATTTCAAAATATACCCACTCTACCACTTAAAAATGTGTTTAAGATTTGGCGCACGCAGCTGATACGGTTGGTGTGGGCCAGAAAACAGCCCGCATAAGGTGGGACTCTTACTCCACCCTATGAGTTAGGCGGGTTGGGAGCCCCGGATCGACAAAGTATTACAGAGCTGCTAATAGCACATTTCCTCATTATTGGATACATGGTCCACTGGACGTAACTTTTTTATATTTGGAAAGAAACACAGCAGATCCGATTTTATTACCCCAGTTCTTTGCGTGACAGACCTCCAGGCGCCTTCAGGTCTATAATTCCATGGCGGTCACTGTGCAGGCCTGGCAGACGTTATTACAAATGCAGGCAGGGCACTTCTTGTGCTCTCCAGAAATGCCAATCCAGTGGGGGTTGGGGGTCTTGTTGGGCCAAGATGCGTACTGCACCCCTGAGCGCCAGTTTAGACGTGTTAGCAGAGACCTCCCGCTGTCAAAGATGTGGGGAATAAGATGCAGGATTCTGGCTTATGGCGTGGCAAGTGTTCCGGGATACAGGCATTCTGGGGCAGTGTGTTTCAGGACCTAGGAATTATCATCAGTGCTGATTTGGATTCAGATCCCCGGGATGGTGCTCCTGGGGTAGGATCTTACAGTGGGCAAGGCAGTGTGTCCGTTGTTAGCTATTGGACTTCTCCTGGCTAAGTGCCGGGTGGCATTACGCTGGATGGGCGGCCCACTGTTGCGGATAAATGAATGGCAGCCTGACATG
This sequence comes from Lissotriton helveticus, assembly GCF_964261635.1. NCBI lineage: Eukaryota > Metazoa > Chordata > Amphibia > Caudata > Salamandridae > Lissotriton > Lissotriton helveticus. Next base: position 359,086,223 of record NC_136061.1, read on the forward strand.
CTGTATTACAATACACAAGCTGTTCTATACAATGAGTTACTCCCGCCAAGAAGCTGTCCTAGGAATTATTGGGGACCATACCAAGCATACCTTTCAAATAAAACTGCGGATGTAGTCTCAGATACCCACTGGGGCATTTACACAGGAGATAGGAGCATAGAAATATAAAGATTCAATGGATGAGAACACAATATCTCAGACTGATCCAAGATATGGGGGGGCAGGGCCCTAGGTTGGGTGATGGCCAGTGGAGCAAATTAGTTCATCTGCGGTGGTTCCAATTATCCTTCTATGATGGCATTGTACAATGGTATCTCTTTAATGCCTGAATTATATCTTTGTGTATTTATATCGAAATTTATTTGGGTGCCATATTGCAGTATTACTGTGCATTCTGTTCTATATATAATGTTTTATGATGACAATAAAATAACAATTTAAAAAAATTAATAATTGTGAGTCGTGATCGGTATTTACTTGTGCTTCAGATGCTGTATTTTGTTGATAATGCTTTAGCATTGCCACGAGATCACCCTGACTGTGACAGTCTTTTTAAGATTCGGCCTGTTCTTGATCACTTTGTAGATCGATTTTCAGAGATAGATACTCCAGGTAAAGAAATAGCTGGTGATGAGTCTTTGGTCCTGTTCAAGGGCCTTTTGGTTTTTAGGCAGTACATTCCTAGCAAGAGGGCACGTTACAAAATTAAGAAGTATATGTTGTCTGAGAGGATATGACTATAATTTCCGAGTGTACACTGGTAGGGATTCTACTATTGACCCCCCTGGTTGTCCCTTCCACTTTTGGAGTTTCAGAGAAAATTGTGTGGGAACTTGCTAGAGGACTGTTTAACAGAGGTCAGCATATGTACCTTGATAACTTCTACACTGCTGTGCAATTGTTTAAGGAATTGTTCAAAGCGGACACTTTTGTTTGTGGCACAATCCGTTCTAACTGTTAAGGTTACCCAAAAGAGCTTGTTTGCAAAAGCTCCTGAGGGGACAATGCAGTACCTTGCCTAGTGAGGAACTACTAGCTGTGAAATTTGTGGGCAGGCGGGATGTGTACATGCTGACTACCATCCATGATAGCAGTACTTCACCTGTGACTGTTTAAGGTCAGGTTACTTAAGTGTGCAAACCTGTGTGCATTGTAGACTACAATAAGCACAAGGGTGGTGTTGATAGAGTAGATCAGAGGTTGGAATCTTACACTGCTGTTCGTAAGGCTTACATATGGTATAAGAAGTTGGCCATCTATCTCTTCAATTTAGCAACTTTTAATGCTTTTGTTGTGTTCAAGGAGTGTTCTCCTGCGTATAAGATGACATTTGGTCAGTTTCAGGAGTCTGTGATAGGCAGCCTTGTTGTAGTGGAACAGGCAAGCGTCCTAAAGTTTGATTGGTGGTGGATGTGGCTAGGTTGGAAGATCGCCACCTTTCTGATTTAATTCCTCCCACGCCACAAAAATAAATCCCTGCAAGAGATGTAGTCTGTTTGCGAAGAGGTATGTGGAAGGAGAGTTTTATGCACTGTGCGGATTGTCCTTCCAATACTGGGCTGTGTGTGCCCACGTTTCTGACTGTATCACACTCAAAAGAGTTTTTGGGAGCAACCGTGAGCCTAATAGTGTACTGCCTGGTCTGTATGGTTTTATAAAGCTGTTGTTCATTTTTACGATTGGCATTAGAATGATGAACAAGTTACTTAACTTCGGTAACGATATATCTGTAAGAAACATAGGTTAGTAATTGATTCCCTACCTTAGAATTACCCCCAGGCTTCAGAGTGGATCCTGAAAGGTTTTTCATCAGCAGTACCCCTGAGCATCGGACTATGGCGTTGGTTGACTTAACGTTCGCCGTCGGTGTTGTGGTAGCCGGGATGGCGTTGCGGTAGCTACTTAGACGCTGCCCTCGCGCACTCACGTCAGTTCTGTAACCGGCTTTCCACGCCACAGCGCAGAGCCATGCAAGACACTGACAACTGGTGCACTAAACTAGGGCCCTGAGAGGAAATCCTTAACCCTAGAAGTCAGTTCGCAAAACAGGGAGGATGGGTGGGGCGGCAAGGAATCTATAACCAACCTATGTTTCTTACACATATATCGTTACTGAAAGTACGTCACTTGTTCATCTGAAATAAACAGTAAGTTATAGATTCCTTACCTTAGAATAGATACGCCAGCAATACCAACCCCGGAGGTGGGTCTGCAAACCAAGTTCACAACAGAAAGTCCTGGAGAACAGAACGGCCAAATAAGCTGTCACTCCAGACTTGGCTGTCCAGGCAGTAGTGTTTGGTGAACGTGTACAACAATGTCCATGTAGCAGCCTGACAGATGTCATTCAGGGGGACTCCTCATCCCAAAGCAGTATTAGCTGCCGTCGCCGTGGTGGAATGGGTGCGCAGCCCCACTGGAGTCTCCTCCTTTGCCAAAGAATAGCAGGTTTTGAGAACTGCCCACCTGGAGAAGGTCCGTTTGTGCACGGCCCAACCTTTTTTAGTGCAAACGTAAGCAACAAAGAGCTGGTCCTCCACCCAGTATTGTTTGGTGCGATCCAAGTAGAAGGAAAGTGCACGTTTTGGATCCAGACGGTGGGGCCTCTCTTCCTCTTTCGAAGGATGCGGAGTTGAAAAGAAAGTGGGAAAAGTGATGGTTTTGCCAATGTGGAAAAAAGTAACCACCTTGGGAACAAAGGAAGGCCTCGTTCTAAGGACGACATTGTCCGAATGGACAGCCAGAAAGGGAGGCTTGGAAGAAAAGAGCTTGTAGGTCACTCACCCTGCGTGCAGAGGTGTTGGCCATCAGAATTGCAGTTTTTATAGTGAGAAGTCTGAGAGGACCGTTATGTAGCGGCTCAAAGGGAGAACACATAAGATATGTAAGAACCAAGTTCAAGTCCCACTGGGGCATTGCGAAGGGAACAGTGGAAAAAGAAGGGGACAGGAGGAAAAAGATAAGTAATGCCCTTAAGGAATCTATTTACAACGGGGGACTTGAAAAGAGAAGGCTGATCAGGAAGCCAAATGAAGGCTGAAATGGCCGAGTGGTAGCCCTTTAGAATGCCCAGAGCAGAGCCCTGCTGGCCCAAAGAAAGGAGGAACAGGAGAACCTCAGAAAGAGCGGTGGAAAGGGGATCCACAGCCTTTGCTGTGCACCTTGCTACAAGTTTGTTCCATGTTCAGGCGTATACCGTGTTAGTGGACGCATGGCTGCCAAGATAACGTCGCAGACTTCGGGAGGCAGGTCAAACGACGTCATCTGCCGCTGCTCAATCTCCACACAAGGAGGTGGAGGCTGGATAGGTTCAGGTGGAGCCGCTTCCCCTGCTGCTGCGACAGAAGTTCCTCTGCAAGAAGCAGTTGGATCGGAGGATCGAAGGCCTTGTTGAGCCGCTCGGGATACCAGACTCTTCGTGCCCAATCCAGAGTCACAAAAATGACTTGGGCCCGGTCGTGCTTGATCTTCTTCAGCACTCTGGGCAGTAGTGGAATAGGAGGAAACGTGTATAGAAGATCGCAATTCCACTTGCGAAGAAAAGCATTGCCTAGCGAGTGCTGCCTTGGAAATTCCAGCGCGCAGAATTGCTGACATGCAGAAGTTACTTACCTGTAATCCTAGTTCTCTTCCAGGGGTATACTCCTCAAAGTCATAAGCACTGAATAGTCCCGCCCACATGCGGGGACCCCGGAGCAATAGCCAATAATATGCATATATTTACATATACATATATAACCATATATAAAGATAATATGCATATACATATGCAGCCTAAAAACACACTACTAGGCTCCAAAACTGCCATTATTGCATGTATATTTTCCATTTGAAAAAATAAAGATACATAAGTCATCATACACATGATATATATAAAGAAAACTGCCCTGAGTTTGCTCTGAAACACACAACCTTTATTTTCAAAGGTAAAAAGGGAGGATCAGAGGCAGAATTAGCCTAGACAGGCTGCATACAAAACAATTAGAAAATTGGCGCCGTGCCTTTAAGACCTCCAGTAACCCCCAGGCTCCCATCATGCACCACAGATGACAGTTAGGTCAGTTCTTTTAGACGGTGTATAACAGTGTAATCAAAATATGATTAACAGGTGCATATATAAGCCTGATATTCGTCCGGGGAGGAGGGAGGGTTGCTTATGACTTTGATGAGTATACCCCTGGAAGAGAACTAGGATTACAGATAAGTAACGTATCCTTCTCTTCCAGGGCATACTCAACATTAGTCATAAGCACTAGGGGGCGTGGCCAATCGCGATCCGAAATGGCCGCGTAGTTGTAGAGCTCCGTGTTCGGTGAGCCCTAAATCTATCCTGGCTGCCTATCCTGTTGTCCGGAGTGCTTCACCCAGGGCCGGAGGTGTTTTGGAGTCAGTACTGCCGGTCCGGAGCTGTTTGCAGCCCCCGCAGAGGTGTGGTGGCGCGGCTGGGTCTGTTCTACCGAGTGTGGGCCCTCAAGCCAGGACCCACAGTAGTAGCTCCGAACCGGCAAAAAGGAACTTCCGGTTTGGCCGGAAGATGGGGCCGCAGCGCTAAGAGGGCAGGACCGGGCTATTTCCTGACCCCGCCGCTGGACTGCAAGACTTTGCGCTCCCTCGGTGGGAGTGCGGAGCAGAGAGGAAGGTAGCGGCAGTGAGGGTGCTGCGGCGGCTGCGACTTCGGCGGACGCAGCATCTATTGTTGATTACCGGTCCCGGGGCGGAGAGTGGATCTCCCCCCCACCAGTGTTGACTGCCGATCCTTCGAGGTGTTGTCTCTCCCTGCCCCCCCTGGTGATACCTGGATTGTGATGGAGGGGCGGCATCAGTGGGGACGGATCCTTCCCCTTCTCTTCTCCTTTGCCGCTGGGGCGGATCGGTGACGATGGTGGCCCTGAGATCCAGGAGCTGTGGGTTTGGTTTGCAGCTTCGAGGACGCTTCTAAGTGTCTCTGTGGCCTGGTGGAGGGCCCTCTTCCCCCCCCCTTGATGGGCAACTTAATCTGCCTGCTAAGTTGGTAGCGCGGGCTACACTGCATGGAGAAAGACACTGCTGTTTGGTGCTGTGAGTTGCGAGTAGACGGCTGGCCCTGAAGTTGCTTCTTTTTGACGGCAGCTGTATTGCTGGAGCCCCCTCCGAACTTGCCCTTTGGGACGTTGCGCTGTTATTGGGGGCCACACTTGTGTCTTATGGAGACTGGCGCAGGTAGGGCCTAAAGGTGTGTGACGGGCCTGTTGCGAGCGGCTTTGAGACAGTGTGTGGAGGTGGACCTGCATTGAGTAACCCTGCTCCCTTGGGCTGACATCAACTTGGTGTGTGTTGGACTATTGGGCAGTCAGCGGATGGTGCACTGAACCTCTCTGTACATGAGCATTGTATGGGAAGCAGTGAATGGGCATTGAAATGCAGCTGATTACTGTCTGATAGTGCTGCAGTGGTGCTGCCAGTGTCCCCTGCTAGGGTGGATTTATCCTGCTGTCATTTCTCCGACACGGCGCACCGGCATAGAGCCCATCTCAGTGCTCATATTATTGGTGGGCTGTGCTGTTTGTCTTTGCTGCTGTGGACTCTGGAGGGCCCTTGTCCGGAGTTACCGTCTTGGGTGTACTCTCTGGCTGTCTCTGGGGGCTGCCCTGTATAGTGCTCTGCTCATCGGGACATGGAGCGTGTGAAGAAGTTGAAGTTGAAGGGTTTTGTATTGCGCTCTACTACCAGGCGGTTTCTTGGCGCTGCAGAAGGGAACTGAAACTGAGGAAGGGAGGGGGAGGATTAAGAAGTATAGGCGGAAGAAAAAAGATGGGTTTTCAGAGCAGCCCGAAAGTCCAAGTAGGAGGGAATAGACCTAATTGTCAGAAGGAGAAGGAACTGAATGGCAGAGCGAAGATTTCTAGCAGGAACATATGCAATGATCTTAGATCTAAGGAATGCAGGAGCGGTGCCAGCTAGAGACATAAAGGTCAAGCATCCCAGCTTGAAGAGCGAGCGCTCCTTGATGGGGAGCCAATGGAGAGTGTTGAGCAGAAAGGTAGTGTGACTAGATTTAGGGAGCCTAAAAATGAGGTGAGCCGCTTGGTTTTGGATAAGCTGCAGGCGGCGGCGCTCGTAGGCTGGGATGCCCACATAAAGGGCATTGCCATAGTCTAGGCGGGATAGAATCATTGCCAAGACAACAAGTTTAAGAGCTTCAGCTGAGAAGTAACGTGAGACTTTACGGTGGTTCTTAGGGACAGAAAGCAAGAGGAGACTGTCGAGCTTATCTGGGGGCGTAGAGAAAGGCCCTGGCTGACTTTGATGCCCAGGGTTCTAACAGAGGCAGAGGGAGGCGGGGGGGGGAACCAAGGATGGGGGGCCAAAAAGCAGAGGACCAGGGATTAGAGGGACCACCGCTGAGAACCAGCTCTGTCTTGTAGGGATTCAATTTTAGTTGATTAAGGTTCATCCAGTTATAAATTAAAGTAAGAGTGGAGAGGACCCTGGAGACTGAGTCAGGGGAGGAGGAGAGATTGAAGATGAGCTGGAGGTTATCAGCGTAATTGAACGCCGTGTCCTCCATGTCCTGTAAAGCAACAATAAGGGGGTGTATGTAAAGGTTGAACAGAAGGGGGGACAGGGAGGAACCTTGGGATACCCTGCAGGAGACAGAGTGGGTAGGTGCAAGAAAACCTTCTAGTCGAACAGCCTGAGTTCGGCCTGCTAAGAAAGAGGTGAGCCAAGTCAGAGCCGACCCCCGAAGGCCGGCGCCTATGACACGGTCGGGAAGGATGGAGTAGTCGACCGTGTCAAAGGCTGCAGATAGATCAAGCATGACTAAGGCCTGGGGGAATTAGTGTTGGCGCTACGTCTAAGCTCATCAACCACCGAGAGGACAACAGCTTCCGTGGAGTGTACAGGCCGGAAGCCGGGCTGGTGGTCAGCCAGGAGATGAAGAGTGGAGGTGAAGAGTGAAGAAGTGATACGGCTCTCCAAAATCTTGCTCAAAAGTGGGAGGAGCGAAATAGGTCTAAAGTTGGAGGGGGCAGTGGGATCGGCACCAGCTTTTTTTATAATAGGGATAACCGTAGCTGATTTGAAGGAATCGGGTACAATTCCTGAGGTGATGGAAGTGTTAAGCAGGGTAATAGGGGGGCTGGACGGTGAGAGAAAATCTCCCTCAAAATATGTGCCGGGCAAACGTCAGCAGGGGAGCCCGTTTTAACTTTGCCCAAGAGGGTACAGAAGGCTTCTTCTGAAATCAGAGGAAATTGGTCGAGAGAGGAGGGGGGTGGGGGTAGTGGAGGGCAAAAGAACAGAGGAGGTGCCAAAGGGATATTCTGCTTTATGGTGGTGATCTTCTCAGTAAAGTAGATGTTAAGGGTGTTACAAAGGGATTGGGAAGGAATGGGTTTAGGCGCAACTCTGTCGGAGGCAGCAAGCTCATGCACGATCGTAAAGATCTCCTTAGGTTTGTTTGCTGCCCGATTAATTTTATGGGAAAAGTATGTGAAGGGCACCGGAACCAGGGGGTCGAGCCCGGTTAAATCAAATAAGCTCGACAGGTACACCGTCACTAAGGATATGTCAAAAGGACGGCTGTCGAAGGATTCGGTGAAGGGAGCGCTGACTGGAGATGAACCTGAGCTCTCGCTTAAAGATGTTATGGACGCTATTTCTGGGCTTAAAACTTCGCTGGAGCATAAGATGGATTCAATGGCCATAGATATTAACCTGATTCGTGCAGAGATGGGGAAACTGAACAAAAAGGTACAACAGGTTGAACTTACCACCTCCAGTCTCGTGGAAGACATCACCCAGTTGCAGAGAGAGGTCGGAGAGCTGCGTGATTCACGTGTTGCCTTTGACCACAAGTTGGATGACTATGAAGGCCGCCTCTGCCGTAACAATCTGCGCATCCAGGGCGTGCCTGAAAAGTCGGAGGGGCAGGCCCCAGACTTGTTTGTAGAGGATATTATTCTCAAGCACCTTCAGCCGAAGGGCCTCAGCAAGTTCTTAGTCGTCGAGCGGGCACACAGGGTCCCGGGCGGCCGTCCCAGACCGGGCGCTCCCCCGCGGCCCAAGTTGGCCCGAGTCCTGAACTACCGAGACAGAGATGCTATGCTTCAGTGCTCAAGAGCCAGTGCTCCCCTTAAATATGAGAACGCTACTATTTCCTTCTTTCCTGACTTCACGCAAAGAGTGCAGAAGCAACGAAAATCCTTCTGGTCTGTGAAGCACGACCTGTGGGAGAGAGGCATGAAGTACCCTATGTTGTTTCCGGCCCATCTTAAGAGTTGAGGCGGATGGTAGGGCATGGTAATTTGATTAGCCGGAGACAGTGTCGGAGTGGCTTGAGTTTCGGGGCCCACCGGATCGGGCGAACCAGGGAGGAGATGGTGACTCAGAGGCTCAGCCTTCTTAAATGGACATCCATCCTTGTCTCTTGGCGATGTGGGGGGTGGTGTTGTGTGTGTGGGGGGGGTCGGTGGGGGGGGGAGGTGGGATGTGATGTATCCTTTGTTTCACTGAGGGGGGTGAGAGGTATAACGTTTGGTATAACTGTATTCTTGCGGACTCATCATTATGTCTTTTTGGGTGCTGACCGGAGCTCTCATGATCTATCCCCCTAAGTACTTTTTTGTTCTTTCTTTTGAACGTTATGGGCGACAGGCACTCTGCGTTTTTCAATGGGAAGTTCTAAGCCTAGTGGGCAGGGCAGCGGGGTGGGGGGAGTTGGGGAGGGAAGTTTGTTTCACCAGTTGGGTGGATTGTTGATGGCATCAGCATATTGTACTTGATTAGCATGCAGCAGACAAGGATTGTCACTTCCTTTTCATACATGACGATGGGGGGTAGGGAACTGAAGGTTTTGAGTTGGAACGTGAATGGGTTGGGGGACAAAATTAAACGTAGTGTGGTTCTTCAGTATCTTAAACGCCAGGTGCCGGATATGGTTTTGCTTCAAGAAACACATTTAGTCGGTAATTCATGTAAGGCGATGCATAGAATAGGGTACAAGTTGGTGACCCATGTGGGATTCACATCTGGTTCCAGGGGGGTGGGCATCCTCACTCGGAAGGCACTCCCTTTTGTGATAGATTCCACGTGGGAAGATGATAGGGGCAGATATGTTGGCATTACAGGTCGATGGGAAGGGTATGTTCTTACCCTCTTGTCTGTCTATGTCCCCCCGGGTATGCAGTCCACTTAATTCGCTGATTTGGAAAAGCTTCTGCTCGAACTCCCGGTTGGGCTCTTGATCCTGGTATATGACTTCAACGCAGTTGTTTCTGGAGCTATGGATAGATATCCCCGCGTGATATGAGGCGCGCCATGCGATGGCTACCAGACTTCATTGACGCAATGCGTTTAGTGGACGGCTGGAGATTGCTTCAAACTGATCAGAAACAATATACATTTCACTCCGGTGCCCATGGCAGCCTCTCCCGCCTGGATTACTGCTTGGTTCTGGTGGCTCAAGCATCTTACTTCGTGGAGGCTGTTCATCTCGCCAGGGGTATCTCTGATCATTCCCCGTTTTGGTTCCGGCTTTGTATCACTTCTGGAACGGCAGGTAGGGTAGCCCCCATTAACCCCTGGTATTTACTTAACCCCAAACTTCGCGCGGACCGTATAAGGGCTCTAGATGTAAAAAAAAAAAAAATAATGAAGGATAGGTGTCCTCCTCCATGTCTCTCTGGGAAGCCTTTTAAACCGTCATTAGGGGTCAGGCTCTGTCACTGATAGCTGGAACAACAAGCATTTACAATGCCACGGTTTCGCCTTTGCAAAAGTTCGAGCTATTGGCATTGTAAATGACAACATTTGTATTTATGTGTTGGTTTTGAAAACAGATAAATAAATGGCATTGTCATTTACAATGCCAATAGCTTAATCTCTCGCAAATGCAACACACACCCACAGAGAGGCCCCCCACACAGAGCCCCCTACACTCCCACACAGAGCCCCCCCCACACACCCAGAGCCCCCCAACACACCCACACAGAGCCCCCCAACACAGAGCCCCCCCACACACCCACACAGAGCCCCCCCAAACACCCACACAGAGCCCCCCCCACACACTGCGAGCCCCCCCACACACACTGCGAGATATGTGACTAGAGGCCTCGAGGCAGACAGGTTTTCTCAGGCTCCGATTTAAAACACCCCGTCCTATCTTGCAGATGGACGGGGGAGGGGTGCATTTTCTAATTTCTACTCCATTTCAATAATCCTACAGTTTGGTAGCTGCAGAAGAGGCTATAACTATTTCACTCCCATGAGTGATATTGCAGGTCTCTAACTCTTTATTTTAGACATCACTATTTTTTTTTTCTTCACAGAAGCAAAGTTTATTGCAATCCTTGTGGGAGAGCTAGTATTTCTTAAAACTTTTGCTACAAGCACTCTCTGTACTGCACTTGTCCTATGTTCAGAAAGGTGCTGTCTCATGTTTGACTCTTATGTTCTCTTTTAGTTCATTGTTACATAGAATAAAGTCTTCCTGCATCCGTCTGGGTCTCTTTGGGTCTAGTTGACTCCCTTTCCTTCTTGTAAAAGCCATAGTACCTCCCGGTTTCCGCCAGGATTCTTCAACTGGCAGTTCTCCTAGTTGCACGAGTTTGTGCGGCACAAGTTGTATAGCTGCATGTCATCTGATGCCATTTTTCAGGCCTGTACTCAACGGTGCTCAAATCTTTCAGCGCATCTGCGTAGGTGTGTGGTGCATGCGCCTGATTAAATGTGAACCTTATTTGAGGTGCAGGCGCCGGCAGAACGTCAAAATGTACATATCTACTACTTCACCCCGTTAAAGGGACAGTGACTTTGTCTGACATCCCGAGACCACTAGCCACCAGGAGCCTGCATAAAATATCAAGAACTCTCCTCGCGCAGGTTAACGTGTAGCTGGGCCATTAGCGAGATTAAAGACTGCTTCTGGCATGTGCATGCACAATCGGCAGCCAATCTCTTTCTTATCTGAGCATTAACACTAAAGGAATGTCTCTTTATAAAACGTAGTTTCCGCAGCACGTCATTAAACAGCACACAGAACAAAGCGTGCCACCGGTGGGCTTTCAGATATCACTCGGAGACATTTTTAAGTTCGGGCGCATGGGATTCACAACAATTAGAACGAATCACATTATTGGTTTCTCCTTTCTTTGTGTGATGATATATTTTATAGATTGGGTGCGACTGTTTGACACCCACGAAATCATCTCAGTGTTTTAGTTAAGGACATGAATACAGTCCCCGACATGGACCTGTCTCAAAGTGCGTTTTTAAATACTTTCAGGTCCGAGACCAGGAGGCACTTAAAGCATTGGCATGTTCTTGCCCCTGTTTGTAGAAACGCCGAACCGCCATTAATACACTCAAACATTTTCAAAATAGGTGTTTATTGTTTAGGCCGAGGAGTAGGGGGACCGTGAGAGGAAGTTAGACCAAGGAACAGCGCAAAAAATGTTTCTGACGTCACCCAGGAAACATTGATGTAGACATTTCCAGAACAGGCGCGTGACAGATATGAGAAATGTAAAGACATAAAAATGCAAAACAGCAATAATCGTGACGTTCCTTTTACTGCACAGAGTCCAGTTTACTCCTGCAGCTGTTGCTCTGCCTTCTACGTCACCCCTGCAAGAAAATTTTCAAATCGGCCTAAAGAGGACACGAGCCAAGAAGCTGTCCCCGGCCCGCTCTCTGGAGGGGTCCGCGCCCTGCTCCGGACATGAGGCAGAGATTAAGGGCGATCGCTGGGCGGAGCCAAAGGTGGGCCTGAGCGATGCCGCACCGGAAGTCAGGACGCAGGGGGCCTCCCACTAACCCCACACCAAGAATGACACGCCCGGAATGAAGGGCACACCCCAGTCATGAAACACCTCCTTCCCCCGCCTCTAGGCGCATCCCTGGCCCCACTGCTCCTCGGTCCTCCCAGTCCCGCTGGCTGACCCCTTCCTCCGGAACGAGGCCCGGGTTAGCGTCTTCATCTTGAATACCCAAACATATAGAAGCCGCTACCTCCTGATATGTATGTAGCCTACGAAGGAAATGTGGCTTAGACGATAGTTGCTAAGTTAGGCCGGGTCATTGAAACTTTGCACTAATCTAAACACCTTTACAAATGCACCTTTTTGTTGCTTCTGTAATTTGGAACGGAGCAGTAACATTTCGCCTGGCCACATTGCAAAAAAAAATTCCACACCAACGGAAAACAAGAAGCACGGGCACACGGACGGGGGGGGGGGCGGGAACGGGCACACGGACAGCGGGAGGGGGACGGGAACGGGCACACAGACAGCGGGAGGGGGGGCGAAAACTGGATAAAAAAAAATATTAAAAAATGCCGCTTACCTGCAAGGAAAGAAATCGCGCAGCCCACCGCATCCTGGCAACTTCAATCTCGCAGCCCACTCCTGCAAAGGACACTTTGAAACTGACCAAAACAGGACGAGAAAAAAAAAAAGATCCGCCCACCGCCGCATGACGTGAGCAGAAAGCCTAAAATTCTCGGGAACGCCCCCGAATCTGCTCCGCAATTGACGGACAGATCTCTGTTCCAATGGCTAGCCAATGGAACAGAGGGCGGATTCCCAAGCCACATACTGTAGACATAAGATTTCGCCTGCGCGAAACGCTGCTGGCGCAGCTTTCGACAGGCGAAACCTAAAAAAGGAAAGGAAGAGAGGTTGTTGAGGCAGAGACTGAGATTGGTCGTCTGGAGGGGGAACTGGAACAGGAAGTAACGCAGGCTAAATTGCATCTCTTGAGCCTTAAGCAGTATGATTATTAACAACTGGTCACGGATAGTGCCAGGGCTCTTGGCAGGGAGCATCACGGTAGGCTGTACGACCTCGGGGATAAGGCAGGGAAACTTATTGCTTGGTTGGACAAAAAGGACTGGGCTGACCGTGTCGTCCCAGAACTTGTTATGGAGGAGGGAGCGTTGCTTACGGAGCACAGAGTATCGTCGATAGCTTTGTGGCATTTTTTCAAAATGTTTATACCTCGGTCTCAGTCCGACCGGAAGAGGACTCATTTGCTGCTCCGTGACATACAGCTCCCTTGTCTGTTCCATGAAGACCGCAATTTTATGGATAGTGCCTTAACAGCTGAAGAAATAGCCCAAGCTATTCGCTCCTTGAACTCGGGTAAGGCGCCAGGACCCAATGGGCTCCCAATTGAACTCTACAAGCTCAGACCCAATAAGCTGTCTCCCTACCTTAAATGTATGTTTGTTGAGGCCCGGGAGAAAGTGAGGCCCAGTGATCAGAGAGTTGCTTCAGTGGTGGTGATCCGTAAGGTAGGTAAACTCAAAACTAATTGTGCCTCTTATAGGCCTATTTCTTCACTGAATGCCGAGCCCAAAATTCTGGCCAAGCTTCTTTCTAATAGGCTGGTGAAAGTGGTCAGCGGGCTGATCCATCCGGATCAATCGGGCTTCATCCCCCATAGAAACACGGCCCTGAATTTACGCAGGTTGCATGGCGTGATAGCCAGAGCCCACACTCTGCAGGAACCAGCCGTAATCGCTTCACTTGATGCAACCATGGCTTTTGATACCGTAGAATGGTCCTATTTGTGGGCGGCCCTGACTAAATTGGTCTTTGGTCCCGAATTTATTGGCTGGGTGCGCTTGCTGTACACTGAGCCACTCGCCAAATAGTCGTTAATAATCGGGTCTCGGCGTCCTTTCGTCTTGGTCGGGGCACTTGGGAGGGCTGCCCTCTCTCTCCCCTTCTTTTCTCGCTGGCCCTGGAACCCCTAGCAGCTTGGTTGCGATGGGAGCCATCTATCCGTGGCATTCGGTGGTCCCCTGATTGGGAGGACCGAATCTCCTTGTACGCGGACGATATTATGCTTTATTTAACATCTCCCCGAAAGTCCCTCATTGTAGTGTGTGACGTCCTGGCCTCGTTTGGCACGAACTCCGGGCTCTCCATTAACTGGGGGAAATCTCAGTTGTTTGTCCTTAAGGGAGAGCCCCCGGTCCCTCCGCGAAATTGTACCATTTAAATTAATACGGACGAGGTGCCGCTTCGCAGTGGAGACTGCTGGAGGGGCGTTGAGGAGAAGCGATGATTGCGGGACCGCTGCGTGATCCAGGTCGGGGGCCCAGTAGAGGAAGATTGCCAGCTTGCTCCCCACCCCCCTGCCTGCTGTGAGGTTTCCTTGGACCAACTGGACTACAAGTCCCAGCAGCCCAGCGACGGAGAACACCTGAGGCTCATTGAACTGCCTCGTGAAAACAGCTCGAAGTGGAGACTGCTGGTGGGGCGTTGAGGAGAAGCGCTGATTGCGGGACTGCTGCGTGATCCAGGTCGGGAGCCCAGCAGAGGGAGATTGCCAGCTTGCTCCCCACCCTCCTGCCTGCAGTGAGGTTTCCTTGAACCAACTGGGCTACAAGTCCCAGCAGCCCAGCGACAGAGAACACCTGAGGCTTGATTGGCCCCTCCGACCACCTGTAGTTAACAGTATCTATCTCCCACCACGCGGGACGTGTGCAGGCGTGTGCCGGGCGAAGCCCGGGCCAAGGGCGGGCCCGTCCGAGCCCGTCCGAGACTGTCCAAGGCTGGGCTGGGCCATCTCTCTTGGTTTACATTTTGAAGTTTAATGCAGAATAAGCTGAAATAATCCTGAGTAACTGACCTGCCCATTATATTTAAGCCTTTATATTGAGGATAAGGTCTTACTACAGTTTTTTAGGATATTGTTTAATTATTGGGTGTGATGTATATTATAACATAGGCTTTGTGTTTAAGGTTCATGTGATTGTGGTTTAATTAATTTTTAGAAAATGTCTAAACGTAAGGGAAATAAAACCCCTGTTGAACATGCGGGTGCAACCATTGACACTTATTTGGTAAAAGCAGTGAGTGCTATGAATGTAGAGATTGATAGGGCTGAACGCCGATTATCGCTGGGCTCCCGTGTTTTGTTGGTACTACCAGTTTTACATATCACCAGACGCTGATTCACAATCATGCAAGGATGTTAAGAACCACTGCTAAACTCAATATTATGAAGCACCTTCTGCCCACATTTGAAGGTTTCCATTAGCCGATTTGTCATTGTAATAGCCTATCAGTGGAGATTCTAAATAAAACGAGTGCCACCACGGGGCTCCACCATAAGGCTTTATGCTCGCTTTTTCAGGATACATCATGTAGGGAAATAGGATCCGCTTTTATGGTTACCCCCACTTTTTGCCTGGTGCTAAGCTGTTATTGACTAGTCTGACCTGGATCCTGCTAATCAGGACCCCAGTCTATCTGCTTTCTCCCTTTAATTGTTGTGTTCAGTACTTGGGTACATCCCAGATTGGATACTGTAGTACCCTTATCAGTCCCTAGTATATGACACTAAGGTACCAAGGGAATAGGTACCCCAGAAGTCACTCATGGGCTGAAGCATGCATTATGCCATCCTTGGGAGACCATTCAAAATCGAACTACAGGCCTGCCATTGCAGCCTGTGTAAGATGGCGGTAGCACCACTTACTAAAGATATAGTTTTCCTATATCTAGGGTCACTTAAAACGTATACGTCACCCCTATAGTAGTCCTTTGCAATCCTGAAGGCAGGGTGCTTGGTTCCAAGTGTGAGGGTGCCCCTGCATGAGCAGGACACTCCTACAGCCTACGGAGTCCATTCTCCCGGGTTGTAAGTGAAGCAGCCATATACCATATATAGGGGCACCATGTAATTACACGATGACCATTTTGCAATTGGCTGCAACGAATACTATCATGTTTGGTATCAAACATGTTAGAATCATACCGCAATACCGTGTTCACAGTGTACCAGGTGCCTGCCTTCTAGACCCGGACAGCACAAAATGGTTGCTGCCGACCAGAGACGAGATTCTGCCCTCCTACTGCTGAGCCAAGCTCGAGCAGGGGATGGCAGAACAATAGGCATCTTGTCACAGGGAGGTATGACCACCTCCCAGACAGGATTTGGTGTATTGGGACCTGGTGGGTGCACTTGCGAGCGCCACTCAGTCTGCATGAGGGGCACATTTGGTGTCCCCATGCATAGTCCAGTTCAAACCAGCTCTCGGAGCCTTTGGCTCCCGCTCTAGTGCGAAACTGGACTAAGGACATGAGAGTAACCTCCCCACTGTCCAAGCCCTCCCCTGGGAGGGTCCCCTAAATCGTCCCAACCCTTTCCTAAGACTACTTAAGGGCTTACCTGTGGGTGGTTCCCTAGACTTGTCGTGGGACAAGATTAAATTCAGACACCACTTGTTCTTCTACTGTCTGGGCACTCTGGACTTTGCTGGACTTCGTTTGACTTAGTCTCCATTCCAGTCTGCTGCATAGTCTGTGCATGTGCACCATACAGGAACCTTCCAAGGACTGTGGCATCAAAGGCACCCAAAGGAATCTCCCTTGAAGTGAAGGCGTCACTTCCCTGCATTTGCAGGAACCACATCTAAGCTAACCAGTCTGCTGATCCTGAGCTCTTATGGACTCCGAAAGGTTCTGCAACACATGTGGTGGTTCTCCACAGCTCTCGAGGCCTGCCCTGCCCTCTCACCAAGTTTGAGGCCAGTATCCCTCGTGGGAGCGCCAGGAACCGAACACCTGTGCACCGCGCGACTTGTCGTTATCTGATCTTTGGGCTCCAAGTAGCCCCAACCTCAAGCATCTCCAGTGACCAAAGATTTTGCCTGCATCCCTTTGTTTGCACCGTGGCCAACATCTTTTGGTAAGCTGTTCGAGGTCCTTTTGAGACTGCATTGCCTGCGGCCTGTGGGTCCTGTTGAGGGTCACCTTTGTTTCTTTTGGGCTCCCCCAATTGCCTTGGGCCTGCCCTGACTTTCCTGCTTGAGGGGAGTCCCCTGGACCTTGCTGGTCCCGACATTGCACCTTCTTCGACTTCTGAGTTGCTTGCATTTGCCAAGGCTTGCTGGTGCTCCTGCCGGACACCGACCCCTCAGCACTTGACATCCGACGTGGGACAGCTCATGCACGGCTCCTGGTCTTCCTCAGCATCGCCTGGTCCCCATGGCTGCAGAGTCAAGGTCACTGTCAAGTTTCCTGCAACAGCAGATATCGGTGGGCATTCGTCTTCAAGGTCTCGGGGTCATTCCTGAGTGACATAGACTCTCTCCCCTCTGCTTGCAGGTACTTCTCATCCTGAATTCACCTTCGGATTCCACCTGACATTTTTTACTTCTCCATCAGCAACACTTTCCTGAAGTACTCCATTGGGTATCACACCGGTTTCCGACACTACTTCACACCTATGCACCCGGCTTCCCTGGTGTAGGTAACTTGGGTACTAGGGTATCCACAGGTGAGGTGGTTCTCCAACCTTATGTCTTCCACTGGGTTTCTTCGGGGTCCACTGGGAAGGGTCCTTAATCTTTTAAACTCCTACCGCGTCTTACACATTGATTTGTACGGAACACTTGGTTGTGTTCCCACACTGCACACGCTCTCCATAGGGTTCCTAATCACTCACCTTGGGTAGTTCCCTGGGTACCCAGCACTTCTACGTCCTCTCGACATTGTCTTGACTCGAGTTGTTCTTATACCACTTTCTTAGTATATGGTTTGGTCCCCCCCCCACCTAGAGGGGTCCATTGTGTATTCTGTGCTATTTACATAATTTCTATTCCAAGTATTGTGTGCATTGTGCATATCTCCGGGTAGGAGATATTTGTATGTGTTGGAGAGTATAATATAATAAATACATATTTTTAGAAATACTTTGTGTGGTTCTTTTTCACTTAATCTATACATATACGATTGCATTCTGGTAAGTAAAACAAGCTGCTTTACACTCCTAGACTAAGCCTAAAGGCTGTTCTCCACAGCGACCACTTAGAGAGCTTTCTAAGGCTGTCTAAGACCTTTTAAATCACCCGAAGGGATGTCTGGACTGGTGCAGGGTACCCACTTACATTAGTGGACAGCACATACTAGGCCAGCCTCTCACACATCAGAATAATGCTTTGGTAAGCAACTGAACATGCAACCCCTAATACCCACTTTGTTGTATGCATTATATGCACAGTATGTTTCTTGATGCACTCTCATTCTTTACATTGGCTTTCAATTATTTAATCTACACCATTTCTTGGGTGGATAGCCTTGTAGGAGGAGGATTGAGTGTATGGTGTGCACCTATTGGTGAGGCACTGTGCACGGAGTACAGGTAACCCTTATTGATAGTAGAAGTGGTCCCTATTATCCAAAGCTCTCATGGGGTAGCTGTGAAGAGCAGCTAAGGCTTATTGAGGAGGATGTAAGGCGGGTACATTACCGCATAGTCAGCCAGTGAAGCTTACACTAGAAAGAACCACACCAGTCTTAAAAAAATACCTTGTATTTATTATACACTAACACTAAAACTACTGTGGTATATCTACTACCCGTTATGTTAAAAATATTTACTAAACACACGAACACCAAGCGGTTTCATGGCGCTGTGAGCAGAGAGGAGGTGGCATCGACTGGACAGTTGGCTTACTCCTATGCCTGAGAAAATAACCAAGTCTTGGGCTGTTTCCTGAGCTGTGCATAGAGACTCGTAGACCTCAGTTCCGCAGAGAGCGAGTTCCAGAATCGTGGAGCCAGAAACGCAAATCTGAGGCTCCCATGCATTTTTTTCATTTGAATGAAAGAGTGGTTAACAAGTTCAGGTTGGAACACCGTAATTCCAGAGAAGGGATACAACGCTGGATCCTTGAGGAGATGAAAGCAGGGCCATTCCGGCGAGAGCTTTAAAGATGGTACATCCCAGTTTAAACGCACAGCGTTTAGCCACTGGAAGCCAGTGTGGACTCTTCATCAAAGGTCTAACATGGTGGTATCTGGGTTGGCGATATATTAGCCTAGCCGCTTGATTTTGCACCATCTGCAAACTATGTAAGTGATATGCTGGGATACCCACATATAATCAGTTGGCATAATCAATGCAGGAGATTACAAAGGCAAGAATAGCCAGGGTCAAGGCCTCAGTGGTCAAGAATCTACTGATCTTTCGGATTCTGCGCAGATGGAAAAAGCAAGCAGAGACCACTCAGCCAATCTGGGCTTTCATGGACAGATCATTGCTGATCACAATCCCCAAGCTCTTAACGGAGCTGGCTGGGCTTGGGGCGGGGGTGTGGGGGGGGGGGGGGGCTACCCAGCAGCGGTGGCCAATAATTATGATTCCATGGATTAGAAGTTCCTCGTGTTAAAATCAACTCGGTTTTATCAGGGTTCAGTTGGTTGTCATTCATCCATTCACTGATGAAGCACATTGTGGACTGAAAATTGGAAAATGAAGAGATGAAGGAATCGATATCAAACACCAACTGAAGGTCGTTAGCATAGTTAAAAGTTTTAACCATTCGTTTGCGCAGAGACCGAACAAAAGGTAATAAGTATAGGTTAAAAAGAAGGAGCGAGCGGGAAGAACCCTGGGGAACCCCAGAGGTCAATTTCATTTTTTGGGAGGAGAAATTGACAAGGCGAACTGCTTGAAATCGATTGCTAAGAAAAGAAGGAATCCACTTCAACGCCAAACTCTGGATCCCAGCATTAGTGACACGGTCGATCAGGAGACCATGATCAACCGTGTCAAAAGTAGCTGACAGATCCAGGAGTACCAGAGCTTGGGTGAGACCTTTGTCGGCCCCCCTTCTGTGTTCATCCATGACTGCAAGGATGACTGATTCCGTAGAGTGTGCAGGTCTAAATCCTGCCTCGTGGGAGTCAAGGAAGTGGGAGTGTTCAATGAATGAACTGAGGCAGCTGGCCACGTGGGCTTCTAAAATTTTGCCTAAATAAGGCAATAGGGAAATGGGACGGAAGTTGGTAAGAACCAGAGGGTCAGAACCAGGCTTCTTCAAAATCGCTACAATTACGGCACATTTAAAGGTTTCTGGGACAATGCCTAATTTAAGAGAGTTGTTCAGGAATGAAAGGGGTGGGTCTGGGGAAGTAAGGAAAGCTTCCCGTAAAATATGAGGAAGACAGCAGTCGGTAGGGGAACCAGATCAGGCTAAGTAGTGCACGGAATTCTTCCCTTGAGATTAAAGTAATTTGGTGAAGTAGGAGCGGGTTTTTGCATGGGATAGGAGAGGTCATGGAAGGGATGGGGATAGGGATGCTAGCCTTGATTGGGTCAATTTTCTCAATAAAATAAGAGTTGGGAGGGAACAGGTTTTGACACAACTCTATCCGGTTGAGCAAGCTCTTCGACGATAGAGAAGATGTCCTTAGACTCATTAGCCGAATTTACAATTGCTGCCTTGGTCTGGAGGATGGCATTTTTGTATCCTTTGAGCCGAGTTATATAAATGACCTTTTTATCTAAAGAATAATCGCGTCTCCTACTACCTTAAGGCTGGTTACTTTAATATTAGGTAATCAGAAAACCAGTATTGGGCGTCTTGAAGTCACTTCATCTTGATTTTCTTAAAACGGGCAATGCTATCACTGGCAGCTTCGAGCCAATTCTTGATGCTTATTGCATGATTGCAGAGAGACTCCTGTTCAGTAGGTGCAGTGGCGATTATAATGAGCAGAATTCGCCAATATTGGCATGATTCCACTTTCTAGCCAAATGATTTCCTAACTGGGGAATTTTAATTGGGGGGACACAGGAAATAGTGAATGTGATAAAGTAATGATCTGACCATGTACATGGGGAGATTAATAACTGAGATTTCCAAATTGGATGTCCAAACTTGGTCTAAAACGTGCCCCTTTATATGAGTAGCTGTATTCACATGCTAAGTACAATTCATTAAAAGGTGGTCTGTTCCGACAAGCATGCGCTGGACTCAAAGATAGTGCCAGCTGATATCACCCAAGCGATATGTGCCCTGTCCCGTAACAAGGCCCCGGGCCTTGATGGACTCCCGCTGGAGTACTACACGGCATTCCCTCCTTTATTAGTCCCGCAATTAACACACATGTTCGCAACGGCCCTTGAGCAAGGGGTGTTACCCCAATCCCTGCGGGAGTCTGAAATCGTGACTTTTCTGAAACCGCATTGGGACCGACATCTTATGGAGTTTTATCGCCCCATTACGCTTTTGTACGCCGATTGCAAACTCCTAGGGAAAATGTTAGCCAATAGATATATTCAAATAATACGCCCTCTAGTCCACCCGGATCAATGCGGGTTCGTCCCCGGCAGGAACACCTCTCAGAACATCCGCCGCGACTTTCATGTGCAAGATCAAGTTAAAGACATATACCCGCGTTCCGCCTGCCTCATCCTTGACCTCGAGAAGGCTTTTGACACCCTCATCTGGCAATAGCTATTCTCTGTCTTACATCGCCTCAACATTGGCCCCACTCTCATAGCGTACACGCGACTACTATACACAGATCTAACGACACGGGTCCGAATAGGGAGACAGATCTCCGCGGCCTTCGAGGTTCGGAGGGGTACGAGGCAGGGCTGCCCCCTTTCGCCTCTCCTCTTCGCCCTAGCGGTCGAACCACTGGCCATTAGATTGCGCCAGGAGGGCATACACTGGGGCATCTCACTCGTGGGCGTCACTCATAGCGTCTCCATGTACGCTGATGATCTCCTAATCTATGTGCGGGACATCTCGGCTGACCTGACCTCCATATGGACGACGCTCACGGAATTCGCGGACGCCTCCGGCCTCCGGGTCAACTGGGACAAGTCTACGGTGTACCCATTCCACACGGACTTACCCCCTCGCGACGTCTGGATGGGGTCACAGATGGTGTCCTGGACTACAGAGGCTCCCCGATACCTCGGGGTCCGACTTTACCATTCTCCTACAGACATAATTGAGGGTAACCATTGCAGAGCGTTTGCTAGCCTTCGTTCGGGTTTTGGACCAAGCTCCCACTAGCCCCGATTGGCCGAGTGGCCTTAGCTAAAATGCTAATGCTCCCCCGGCTCCTGTATCACTTTACGAATCTGCCGGTGATTCCACCCAAAACTTTCTTTCGCGACCTCAACTCCCTTCTTGGTACACTCATCTGGGGATCAGGCAGACACAGAATAGCGCTGAAGACCCTCCAACTGCCAACTACCCAGGGGGGCCTCGGGGCCCTGTCCTTCAAGTCTTACTTCCTAGCGGCACAACTCCAATGGCTGTCTTACTGGACGGCGGGCCGGCACGCACATGAAACATGTACCCCAACAGATAGGGTTCCCACACCGGAGCTTACCCGCCTCCTTCTCCCGGGCACCAAACCGCGACGCACATATCCCCTACAGGTTACGATGGCGCGCCGGTGCATGGTCCGGGTTCACCGGATGTAACCCGGTGCACCCCCGTACTCCCCTTTACTCCCGTTGGCTGGCTGGCCTAGACTTGAGTCGTACTTCCCGACCAACATGCTTACGGCATGGACGGCGTGCAGGATCACGGACATGGAGTCCCTATTTGAAGAAAGACAGCTTAAACCATTCCACCGCCTGGTGGCTGAGTACGATGTCCCCCCGGGTCAACTCCTGCTGTATCGCCAACTCCTCGAGGGCTTCCGTCCCCATCACAACCTCCACACCGGAGAACCAGACACTCATCTAGTCATACATGCTATCCTGCGCATGGGGGTGGGTCGACACTTAATCACCTGGTTATACAAGGCGCTACGCGAACTGGTAAATACACCCCTGATGACTTTACGTGCCACATGGGAGGAGGACATCGGACGTCCACTGCATGAGTCGGAATGGGTCAAGGCCCTCGAGGCCCCCAAAAAGATATCTAGGAACGCCAAATTAAAAAACACAGTACAACATACTCCATAGGGCGTATCTGACGCCAGCACGTTTACAAAAATTCTATCCCGACACTCAATTCCTTTGGCCCAGGTGCCACTCCCCGGACGCTGACTTTTGCCACATGTTTTGGAGCTGCCCCGACCTCCACTCCTTATGGCGGACTGTACATGATACTCTGAGAGACCTTACAGGACTAACGACTCTGGCCACTTGGGAAGCTAGCGCGTTAGGCATATTCAGAATACAGAAGCATCTTACAGCGCATAAGTGTTTCATCTCACTAGCATTACTGCTGACAAAAAGATGTATAGCCATGCACTGGCAATCTCCCATGGGCCCCCCTACAGAGGCTTGGGTGGGAGCGGTATGTAAATGGGCAGCGGCAGAGGAGGATGCTCTACGCAAAGAGGAGATTAAGGGAGCCCGAAAACACCCCATTTCCATGGAATGGGCCATGCTACTCCACCTCTTTAGACAGTTGACACGCGACGAAGACCCGGATACACATTCGCCCGCTCCCGCTGCCCCTCCTCCTCCCGCACAGGCACGTCCGCGATCCCAGAACTCCCGCTGATGACACACCTGTGCTGCCTACAGTTGCATTCTACACCCCGTACTTCTGTCGACTGGTCCCTGCACACGACCTGACACAGAAACATCCCCCCCCTCTAGCGACCCTGGCATATTATCGCACGACTCACTGACCCATTAGTTACCAGACCCGTATCCTTCCTGATCTGCTCGCACTCTGCGCCCACATGCATCTTTCCTGAGTTTACACCGCCCCAATTCTCCAACGATGCTGGTACATGGACTCTACAGATTCGACCCACTTGCCACCGATATGATGGAACTTTGTAAGAATGTTCTACTTTTTATTGCCTATATATCTAACAATAAGATCTGTATTGTTCAAATAATAAAATGCCAATAAAAATAAGTTAAAAAACAAAAGGTGGTCTGTTAGTTCTACAGAACCACTACTTTCCCGTGCATAGTTAGACCAATAGTTAAAATCTCCAATTATAAGGACTCTGGCATGATTAATTACTAAAAGGGAGATCATTTCACCTAGCAATTGGGGAAAGCAGGCATTTGGTGAGGGGGTCTATAAAGTAAAGCACACATAAAAGAGGATTGGGGGGATTCAAATTTCAGTGTGAGGCTTTCGACCAAGGGTATGCCTGTGATACCTATTTTATTTATTTATTTTGAAAGTTTTATAGAGCGCGAACAAGAATCTGGCGGATATCAGAGTGCTATACAATCAATAAATGTTACTTATACATCAAAAAAAGAAGAGCGAATCAAAACATATGTACAGGGGCGTATTGTAAAGCAAACAAGTAAGAAGCGATATACAGTCTGTCTCGTAGTGTGAGACCTAGGGACGATTTGATGCAAAGGTTGCTTACAAGGGTCTTTAACCCATTCGGTTGAGGTTTTCTATGGACCATATTTATGGGAATTTGGCCATGAGGATGGCTTTTACTTCCTTTTTAAATGAGGCAGTGGCAGGGTAGAGTCTGGTTTCTGGGGGTAAGGCATTCCAAATTCTAGGTGCCATCCAAGAGAAGGTTCGGTTATATGTTTTTTTCTTATTGAATTTTTGTGGTTTCAGAAGTAGTTTTTCTGCATTCCTTGAGGGTCTGGTCCCACCCGAGATCGTCAGCTTCTGTGCCAAGTATCTGGATGCATTGTGATGCATGGCTTTGTGCGTCATGCAAGCTATTTTCAGATGAATTCTGGCTTCCAAGGGTAGCCAGTTTAGGGATTGTAGATCCGGGGAAATGTGGGAACTTCGTTTAGAACCAGTTAGGAGTCTTGTTGCTGCATTGATTGAGGCTCATAATGGAGCCGTCTGAGCTTTGGGTAGACCGCATAGAGAGACACATCCGTATTCTACTCTAGGAATGATTAGAGCTTGTACTGCTTGCTTGAAGTCATTGTGTGGTAGGAAAGGTTTCAGCTTCCGCAGTGTGTGTATCTGGAAGTTGCTGCCCTTGTAGCACTGCTGATATGTTTTTGCATGTTAAGGTTGCTGTTCAGTATTATTCCTAGTGACTTTGCTGAGTCCACAATGGTGGGTTGCACGTTGAGTGCCGTAATGTGTTTGATCCAATCTTGCATGTTGAGGATTTGTGCAGGTGGAGCTATTAGAAGGAATTCAGTCTTTAGGGCATTCAGTTTGAGATGATTTTCTGCCAGCCAGGCTTGGGTGTTTCTAAGCGTTGTATTAAGCAATTTAATGTCCTCTAGGGTGTGGACCTTAAGGTATAGATGTGTGTCGTCTGCATACATGTGATGTTGTACATTAGAGACTTGTAGAATTTAGGTGAGTGGTTCCATGCAAAGATTAAACAGTGTAGGGGATAGTGAGGTCCCTTGTGGGACTCCCAAAGTCACTGGGACTGGCTTGGACAAGGATTTATTGACTTTGAATAGTTGTGTCCGATTTTGGAGAAATGAGGTAAACCAACTTAGTACTGTCCCTGTTAAACCCATTCTATGTTCCAGGAGGTTTAACAGGTTCTCATGTTTGACCGTATCGAAGGCTGAGGAGAGGTCTAGAAGGATGAGTAAACAGGAACCATTTTGATCGAGGATTTGCAGTGCGTCGTCAATTATGTGTGTCATGGCTGATTCGGTGCTATGACCTGCCCGGAAGCCGGATTGGTGTTTGTTAAGGAGGTCTAAGTGATCGATATGCTTTTTTAGTTGTAGATGCACACATTTTTCCAGGAGCCTGGCCAAGGTGGGAATATTGGAAATAGGGCGATAGTTGTTTAGGTCCGTAGGGTCGGCCATGGGCTTCTTTAGTATAGGTAATACTTGGCCTACTTTGAGGCAATCTGTGATGCAACCTTGTTGAAGTGAACTGTTTATGATCTTGGACCAGAGAGGTAGAAGCAGAGGAGTTAGGTCTTTGAATGCATTTGCAGGAAGCGGGTCAGTGAAGTGATTGGCCGGGTTCAGGGCACTGAGAATTTTGCCAATGTTTTCTTCAGAGTAGGTGGTAAATGAAGACCAGGCTGCCTCGTTTTTTCGGTTAGGCTTTGATGTGAGTTGGCATGGTGCAGTTGGGAGTGCTGGGGGGGTTTGTGGATGCGGTCTCGCGTGTAAGGCGTAAGGCTAGATCAATTAGGAGGTCGTTCTGGATGGTGTCGGTCTTCAGAGTGAAGAAGGTGGAGAACTCTTCGCAGTTTGGCTGCGGGTGCGTTATGTCTTGTGTACGATGAGGTGCCTCCTTCGATTGGGTTTTGGGACGATTTCTTGCCTGGTCAAGTTGTAAGCTGAAAAAGTCGGCTTTGATGCGCTTGATCTTTCGGAAGTATGCATTTTTCTTTGTTCTGAGAGTCTTGAGGTGATTGGCGGACGGCATCGATCTCCAAGCACGTTCAGAAGTTCTGAGTGAATGCCTGTCCTCATTGAGTATTCCGTTGTACCAAGGTTTGGAATCTTTCTTAGAGGGTCTTTTTAATTGAAAAGGTGCTACCTCATTTATTATCGAGGTCATGGCAGAGAGGTAATGATTGGTGAGATCATGTACATCGGAAGACCCGGCAGGGGCTAACAGTCGGTTGTAACAGGAGGATGGCAGAGTGTTGGGGTTGATTTTTTCAGGTCTCTTTCCCACAGTTCTGGGCCGGTCACACCACCTCGCACCGCGCACACTCCCTGTGGGTGTGCCCAGGCTGCCCGATCCCGCCGCTGCCCGCAGCTGAGCTCCTGACCTCTGGTGTGCCACGATCCCGCCGCTGCCCGCAGCTGAGCTCCTGACCTCTGGTGTGGTCTCAGCCTCCGGAGCGCTGCGCCGCCTCTCCTGCTGACTGCTGTCTCTCCCCTGGTGCCCGCTCTGTGACCTGTCTCCTTGTTTTCTGCTTTGTGTACCCCTGTTCATCGCTGTATCCTCTGTTGCCCCTCTGTGCCTTCTTGCCCTGTAACTGTTGGCCGCTGTTCTCCCTTGCTGTGACCCCGCCGCGTTTCCCGCCACCTCCCCGCTGCCCCCCTGCGGCCCCGCCCCCTTACACCTGAGAGCCTTCCATTCGCCAGCCCCGCTCCCGCCTCCCAGCGGCTCCTCCCTCGCTCCGCCCCCCCACTCTCCTCATATGGCAGAGTGGCAAACGCGCAGCGTTGACGCGCAGCGGGCGCGCCGATTGAGCGCCGAAGGTGCGCCAAAGGTAAGCCCGTCTGCACCCGTCCGCGCCTGGCCCGCGCCCAGTGCCAGGACCCCTGGCCCCCACCGACAGAAGCCGACCCGACAGACCTACGACACCACCGAACTCATCGCTCTCAACACCAGCCGAACCCCGGGCTGCTACCGAGCCACACCGAGACGCACCCACGGACCCTTCAGCTGCCACGCCTGCAAGTTCACCTGCAACCGGACCCAAGCCACACCAGCACCCACCAAGCCGAACACCAACAGCACCCACCTGAAGTGCATCCTGCTCAACACCCGCTCCGTCCACAGACACGCCGTAGAACTCTGGAACCTGCTCGACACCACAGCCCCAGACGTCGCCTTCCTCTCAGAAACCTGGATGGACGCCTCCTCAGCGCCGACATCGCCATCGCCATCCCGGACGGCTACAAGATCATCCGGAGGAGGAGGCATCGCCATCATCCACAGGAACAGCATCCGCATCACGACCAACGCCGACGACACCCTCGCACCCGCGGAACACCTGCACTTCCAGATCCACATCAACCCCAAGACAACCCTCAGAGGCACCCTCATCTACAGACCCCCGGGACCGCGCACACAATTCAGCGAAGACATCGCCGACTTCATCAGCCCGCACGCCCTCCTCTCCACTGACTACATCCTCCTCGGGGACCTCAACTTCCACCTGGAGAACAACAACGACCGCAACACCACCACCCTGCTGGACAACCTCGCCAACCTCGGACTCAAGCAACTGGTGACCTCCCACACCCACTACGCCGGTCACACACTCGACCCGATCTTCTCCTCCAGCAAGGACATCGCCTTCAGCCACGCCACGGGACTCCACTGGACGGACCACAGCTGCGTCCACTTCAGCTTCAAAAGGACCACGCTCCACCATCACCAGCAACAGGTTCCCCGCAGAAGCTGGAACAAGATCACAGCCGACCAGCTCGCGTCTTCCCTGAGCAAGAAGCCTCCCACCAGCACAACGAACCCCAGCCAAGCGGCCACCAACCTCACGAAATGGATCAGCGACTGCGCAGACGACCTCGCCCCTCTGAAGACCCCACCGAGCAGACCCGGCAGCAAGAAAGCCCCATGGTTTAACGACGAACTCAAGAGCTCCAAGAAGAACTGCAGAGCACTCGAGAAAACCTGGCGAAGAGACTCAACACCGGACAACATGACTGCCCTCAAGCTCGCCACCCGAAAACACCACCAACTGATCCACGCCACCAAGAAAACCGCATTCAAGGAACGACTGGACAAAAACGCACACAACAGCAAGGAACTCTTCAACATCGTGAAAGAGCTCTCCAACCGCAACGCCGGAAACAACGACATCACCCCTTCGCAAGACCTCTGCAACTCCCTCGCCTCCTACTTCCACAACAAGATCGCGGACATCCACAACAGCTTCAGCACTCAACCGACGCACGCCACGACCGAACCACCGCCCCCCACCACCACCCTCCACGCCTGGACTCCGATCAGCACCGAAGACACCATCCGCACGATGAACTCCATCCACTCCGGATCTCCGACAGACCCCTGCCCTCACCACGTCTTCAACAAGGCAGACACTGTCATCGCACCCCACCTGCGGGACATCATCAACACCTCATTCGACACCGCCACCTTCCCGGAGAGCTGGAAGCACGCCGAACTCAGCGCTCTACTCAAGAAACCGATTCATAAAAGGGGGTGGTGATGGACAGAGCATCTGAATTAAGCAGAACACTCCTACCCAGTCAAAAGATCATGGCTTGATCCATCACCGTTTTTTAGCTCACTGCACCATCCCAGTTCAGAACCCGGCTACATGCAAATTGGTCCGTCCCTGGCCCAGTGCATCATGGGAACAGGGCAGACCAAACTACCAAGCCAATTCTTTACTGGAAAGGAAACAAGACTAATTTGCATATAGCCAAGTTCTGAGCTGGGATGGTGCAGTGAGCTAAAAAACGGTGATGGATCAAGCCCTGATCTTTGGACTGGGTAAGAGTGGTCTGCTTAATTCAGGCACTCTGTTCATCACCACCCCCTTTCCTACTCAAGAAACCATCAGCCGACCCCACCGACCTCAAGAACTACCGCCCCATCTCGCTGCTCCCGTTTCCGGCTAAAGTCATCAAGAAGACTGTCAACAAGCAACTGTCCGCCTTCCTCGAGACGAACGGCTCCCTCGACCTCTCGCAGTCTGGCTTCCGGGCCAACCACAGCACCGAGACCGCCCTGATCGCAGCTACCGATGACATCCGAGCCCTGCTTGACAACGGAGAAACGGCGGCCCTCATCCTCCTGGACCTCTCCGCGGCCTTCGACACCGTCTGCCACCGTACCCTACTACAGCGCCTCAGCAACGTTGGAATCCAGGAGAAGGCACTGGAGTGGATCATCTCCTTCCTCGCCGGAAGGACACAGAGAGTCCGCCTCCCCCCGTTCAGATCGGAGGCCACCGAAGTCATCTGCGGCGTTCCTCAAGGCTCCTCGCTCAGCCCAACACTCTTCAACGTCTACATGAGCCCCCTCGCAGCCATCGCACGCCAGCACAACCTCAACATCATCTCCTACGCCGACGACACCCAGCTGATCCTCTCCCTCACCAACGACCCCACCACCGCCAGAGCCAACCTGCGCGAAGGGATGACAGACGTGGCCAAATGGATGTCGAACAGCCGCCTGAAACTGAACTCAGACAAGACGGAAGTCCTCATCCTAGGATCCTCACCCTCCGCCTGGACGACTCCTGGTGGCCCCCCGCCCTGGGCAGCGCACCCAAACCAACAGACCACGCACGCAACCTGGGCTTCATCCTGGACTCCTCCCTCTCCATGACCAGACAAGTCAACGCCGTCTCCTCGTCGTGCTTCAACATCCTGCGCATGCTACGCAAGATCTTCCGATGGATCCCCTCCGAGACCAGGAAGACGGTCACCCAGGCCCTCGTCACCAGCCGTCTGGACTACGGCAACTCCCTCTACGCCGGAACCACCGCCAAACTCCAGAAGAGACTCCAGCGGATCCAGGACACCTCAGCACGACTCATCCTGGACATCCCCCGCCGCAGCCACATCTCCGGACACCTGAGAGACCTGCACTGGCTCCCGGTCAACAAGAGAATCACCTTCCGGCTCCTCACCCACGCACACAAAGCCCTACACAACCAAGGCCCAGGATACTTCAACAGCCGCCTCAACTTCTACGCTCCCAAACGCCAGCTTCGATCGTCCAGCCACGCCCTCGCCGCCGTCCCCCGCATCCGAAGAGCCACCACAGGAGGAAGGTCCTTTTCCTACCTGGCCGCCAAGACTTGGAACTCCCTTCCGACCCGCCTCCGCCTAAACCCAAGACCACCTCGCCTTCAGGAAGCAGCTCAAGACCTGGCTGTTCGAGCAGTAGCGGACCCCCCCTCCCCCCCAGCGCCTTGAGACCCTCCGGGTGAGTAGCGCGCTATATAAATGCTTTGATTGATTGATTGATTGATTGATTGATTGATTGATTGATTGTGGATTGAGCTGAGTTCAGTTTCACATATTCCTTAATGGCGAAGGTGATAATGTGATGGTCTGACCAATCACACGGTTGATCTCTAGTTGAATGGAGTCTCTTTTAGAGATTATTAGGTCCAGGATCGAACCTTTTAACGTGAGTGGGGGAGTTGCAGAATTGGGTTAGGTCTAGGTCAACTAGGAAGTTCTTGAGGCTGTTAACCACTGTATCATTGTGATCATCCCAGTGGAGATTGAAGTCTCTAAGGAATATTTGAGTATTTGGTCGCCCCGTGTTCGAGAATACCAGGTCCATGAAGTGTTCGGTGAAAGTGAGGTTCCCGCCTGGCGGGTGATAGATGATGAGCAGATGGGTTTGCCATTACTGGTGATGTCAAAACATATGTATTCACAGGACAGGAATGCAGGGGAAATGGCTTTGTTTACTGAAATATTACTACGATGTATGCAGGCGATACCTCCCCCGACTGATCAGATCAGTCTAGTCTGATGATGTTGTAATTAGGTGGCACTAGAATATCAATGATTGGTGTGGAGGATTCCTTTAGCCATGTTTCAGTTAGCATTATCATGTCTGGTTCTTGAGCGAAGATGAGATCGGCTATGTCTGCAGCATGTCTAGAGGCCGATCTGCAGTTTAGGAGTATACATTTAAGTTTGGGTGAGATGAGGGTAGAAGAAGGTTCCTGGGTGATTGGGATTCTTCTGAGGTTATTGTCTATGACTCCGCTAGTGTTTGGTTTAGTGGTTCTATGCGGATTGGGGGGGATAGTAGGGATCAGCGACGAGGCGGGAATGAGGGGTTTCATGGGGGTGGAATCATATGAATGCACCAGAGAGAGTAAATCATTCTCCGAGAGCAGATTGGAGCTTCTGATTGGTCGGGAAGAGTTATTATAGGAGGGGATTGAGGGCCAGGTGGGGCGATGGAGATTTGCGTTGGTTGTTAATTGGTTCCTTGACCAGCTAGATTTGAGGTGTCTTGTGGCTCTAGCTCCCCAAGATTGTCTGGAGAAACAATCATTGAGAGCTTGGAGTTCTTCTTTTATTTGATTTAATGAGATCATGATCTCATCAAGTCTGGGATGTTGTGCGGGTACGAGTGGGGTATGTGGCTGTGTTATGGGCGTGGATGTAGATGCATGCAATGAAGTCTGGTCTGGTGTGAGGTTTGTGGCGGGTGTGAGTGGGGTTGGGAGGGGTGTGAATGTGTAAGATGAATGGATTGTCGGGGGTGGATACTAGTGGGGTATGGGGCTGTGTTATGGGTGTCGGTGCATGCAGTGAAGTCTGGTATGTGGTTTGGGGAAACTGTGCATGGGGATGGTGGGGGTGCTGCGGGTGTGAGTATGTATGATGGGTGGGCTGTGGGGGGAAAATGGCAGGGATGTGGGTTTGGGAAGAACTGTGGATGTAGGAAGGTGGACTGTGGGGGTGGATGGGTGGGATGTAGTTTTAAGAAGAAAACTTGGGGCCAAGGGGTTCTCAGAGAGCCGAATGTCTTCTATGTGGTAGTGGGGTGTCTTATTATGTCTTAACATCTGAAGTACGGGTGATGGTCTAGGTTGGGGGAAGTGCTTACTATGAGTGTCGATGTTCAGCAAGGTTGAGGTGGAGTTAGTGTTGGTGATGGAAGGTAGGGTGTTAGCCAAAGGGGCCTCTGTTATTGTAGGTAAGGGGTGTTCAATATTTACTGGGGGTGCATAGAAAGCTGTAGCTATGTTGGGTAGGTGAGTTATCTGGATTTCGGGAGTAAGTGTGATGGAATGTGTCTCCATTGATATCACTGGAGTGTGTAGTGGAGATAAGGGGTTGTCGGGTGTGTTTGGGGAGGTGGTTTGAAGTGTGTTAGTGTAGGGGGTAGCCAGGGAACGGGAGTGGCATATGGGTCATATGCTGGTAATGGTCGGAAAGGGGTGTTGTTGACAGCATGGGTGAACCGTGGGCTATTTTAAGTATTAGCGAATGGAGTAGTCTGAGTGGCCGTTTGGGGTTTGGACACTTGCTCTTTGATAATAGGGAAGATGTTATCTAGGAAGCTTAGATTACGATCTGTGGATTGCATGAGGATGGTTCTATTATTATATATGGTGATGGATGCAGTCCCTTGGAAAGTTGGGAGGGGGCAATATAGATAACTAGGCCATGGGCGGTTTTCCTGGTGGAAGAGATTGTGAATAGGGTTAGGAGTGCATTCCTCCATTGCGCTCTTCGTTTCGTGTAGAAAATGATGTCATTGGTTGTGTGCCCGTTGTATATTGAGAAGTAGGGATCTGTGATGGGTATTTCAGGGTGGTGTTTTATAAGATTGTGTTTAAAACGTTTAGCTGCCTTTTTAGAGAGTTTTTTGGGGGGGGGGGGGTAAATGATGGAGTAGGTGTGTGAGCCTATGAGCTCCATGATATGATCGATACAGTTGGGGATGTGTTCAGGGGCGCGAGATGTAAGTGGATCTCGGTTAACAGTCAGCGCTATGCGGTGTGGGGTCGAGTTTTGGGAGGTGGGTAAGGGGGGGGGATGAGTGGGGTGGGGCTTAGGGGGGATGGTTGGTGTGGGGGCAGGAGTTGACTGTAGTGGTGCTAGAGTGAAGTGAAGTAAAGTGGTGTTTTTGATGAATGATAGCTGCAACCCCTCCCCCAACTTTACCCATGGATCTGTTGATCTGAAGAATGTAGTAGCCGTCGGGGACTGCTACTAAGATATCCGGAATGGGCTTGGCAGTGAGCCGTGTTTCGGAAAGGAGGAGGATATCCGGTTTATCAGCGTCTAAAAGCTGGAAAATCTCGAGCTGATGTTTCACCATTTAGAGGGTATTCAAGTAAATCCTAGTAAGTCCTCCCCCCTTCTGTCGCTCATGAAAGATTAAGTCTGGCTGGCCCTTTACGTCGATAGGAGGCTCTCGGCAGCTACAGTAAATTTATGAGAAGGTGTCCCTGTGTGACTGGATCCCCGCCTTATCAGCTTTAGCCCAGGTTTCAATATTGACAGGCCAATTGCCCTGCAGCCGCTTCAGGTCTGATGCCGCATAGGTGAGAAAATGGGCATAGTGTATGGACCCTGGCACCGGCCGGCCGTGGATGGACGCAGACGGGCTTGCCTTTGGCGCGCCCGCTGCATGCGTTTGCTGCGCGATGAGGAAGGCATACCAATCATATAGGCTACGAGCACTAAAGCGCTAACCACTCTGCTCCGCCCCCAGCATCAGGAAACCGGGACTCAGAAACGCCGGCACCCTCCACAACAATCGGGGAAAACCCGTTGTGGACTGGGATGCAAGCATGAACTCAACAGTCCAAGCAGAAAGTGCAAAATGCAAGTAAGGAGCAGCAGTGAGGTTTTTCAGTTAAAAGAATACCGAGTAAACGCAGAACTCAATACGAGCAGAAAGTGTAAATACGTGTAAAGAGCAGCAATGTGGGTTAAAAAATGAGAGTATAATAAGTAAAAACAGTAACATAAAATGTGTGCTGGTTTTAAAAATCAAGAGACTTGATCAATTACAATTCAGGTCAGTTTCAGCAGCAGCTACTGAATCGTGTCTGCCCGGAGATATCAATACACAATAAAATATACTTCAAAATAGGTAAAGCACATAAAACACATGGGTCCCTATGGAGGGGGCAAACCATATACTAAATGAATGGAATGAGAGTTGAGTACCAAACCAAGACTAATACCCAAGGAAGTCAGGACTAGGGGGAGCACAGAACAGCCACAGGTAAGCAATAGTTGCTAGGTGCCCGTGTGCAGAGTTGATATGCCGGGTCAATGTCCATTAGCTAACGAGAGAAGTCACGGTTGGAGTTTTACTCTTTCAGGACTCTTCCCAGAGCGCACTGAGGAAACCTGTTGGAACCAGGGAGGTTGGAGGAAACCTACATCCGTGGCTACACAAAGAACCAGGATACCTACACCAGGGATCCCGGGTGCATAGGTGCAAAGAGGCGTCAGAACTGCCCGTTGACATCAATGGAGAACCTCGGATGTCCAGCTGCTACTGAGTCTTGTGAACCAGGTAGGTGGAACCCAGACGTGGATTCTGGACAAGGAGTACCTGCAAAAAAAGGGGACGGAGTCCAAACCATCCGGAGCTGTACAAGAGCAGCAGGAGGACAATGCCAGCCCTTGTTGGAGGTACTTTGCTGTAGCACAGTGGTCTTGATGATGCAGCTGTGGAGCCTAGGAGACTATGCAGGAACACAGGAGCCTTCCACAAGCTATCCCACACCAGTCGAGGAATGCAGGAGGGTCAGTGGCCAGCAGGACTACCAAAAAGCCTTGGCAAACGCAACTTATGTGTTGCCAGAAACAATGCTTAGTTGCAGATCAGCAAGGTCTGTGGGACTCGCCCAGCAAGAGTAAGTCAGGTCCAGCCGTCAGCAAACAGTAGGGCCAGCAGGAATCGATGGAGAACCCAGGAGGACCTTCTGACAGTAGGCACAGTGAGGACGTCCCTCTTGGATCTGTGTGATACTGGAGGCTGGAGTTTCTTGAGCTTGAAGATCTTGGGCAGGACAGCCAACAAGCCTTGGCAATGGCAAACAGACATGGTGCACAGGGATGCGGTTCCGGTTGGCTGGAGAGGGATTACAGTCTACCAAGTTGAATGGAGGAATGGTCAGGCCTCTCGAGAGCCTACAAACCATTCCCTCTGTTGTAGAGCTGGGAGGTGTCCATGGGACAGCAGGAACCACAAGTGGTGCTTCACCTCAAGGGACATTCCTTCTTGCTATTTCAACGCATGCAGAGTCGTGGGGGACTCCGGAGGATGCACAGCCACTGAGGTTGCATAACTTGCAAGAGCACAGAGACGAAGTTGTAGTAGGAGTCTTACTACCATAAGCAGTCTTTGTCTTGGTTCCTGGCTCGGTCCAGCAGCAGAGTTTAGTGTCCAACAGCAGAAGTCTTGAGACAAATCTTAACAGGAAGTCAGTCGTTCTTTAAGAGGAAGACCAGACAAATCGAAGAATCCACCCTCAGCGGAGCCCTGAAGTAACCCAGAAGGGGGAAGGACAACTTCTGCAGTGACCCACCTATCAGGGAGGGTCAAGTGCACTACTCTGGTGGACTGACCAGTCAGATGCTTCCAAGAGCCTTTGCCCATCTAAGATTCAAGATGGCAGAATCAAGTGGCCACCTGGCAGAGCTCTGGGCACCACCCAGTGGAGGAGCTGGACGGGAGGGTGGTCACTCCCCTGTCCTTTGTGTGGTTTCGCGACAGAGCTGAAGCCAAGGACTCCTGGTCTGATAAAACTGGTTTATGTAAGAAGGGCACCAAATGTGCCCTTCAAAGGCTGAAGGCACTCAGGAGCACCCCCACCCTAACCTAAGACACCTATTCTAAATGAGAGTTGGTTACACCTTTCCTCTACAAGTAATCATCTGTTCTGCATTCCCCTGCCTGAGTTAAGATTAGCAGCAGGAGGGCAGAACCATGTCTGGGGTCGGCAGCAGCACTGGCTTCCACGCAGACCCTGCAAGGCTACACAGGTAGACATGGGGGGGGGTCCTCTAAGGCGCACCGCAGTACATGGGATCATGCAACTAGCACCGGAATCGGTGTATTGGCAGGATTCCAACATGTTTGATACCATACATGACCGGGGTCGGTGAAATAATTATGTAGGTGGACATCTTGACTTGGCCAGTGTCCACTACATACCTAGTAATGGCTTCCTCACACTTACAAAGCCCAGAGAATGAACTCTGGGGTTTGTGCAGGTGCCTCTGCTCGTGTAGGGGCACCCTCACACTTAGAGCCATTCACCCTGTCTGTGGGCTGTAAGGCCTAAAGTAGGGGTGACTTATAGGTTTAAAGTGCACAGACCAGGATATAAGTAAAACGTCATATCTGAAGTAACAGGTGCATGCACAATTTAACGCAGGCTGCAATGGAAGATCTGCAGACACAGTTTGCATAGGCTCCCATGGGTGGCACAATTCATGCTGCAGCCCTTGGGATACTCCTGATGTACCAATGCCCTAGGTACCTTAGTACCATATACTAGGAACTTACAGGGGTACACCAGTGTACCAATTCTGGGTGTGCAAAGTACTTACTAATGAATTGAGAAGAGAGAGCACAGACACTGGGGACCTGATTAGCAGAATCCCAGTGTACTACAGTCTAAACAACCTGACACCAGGCACAAAGTGGGGGTAACAATGCTAGAAAGATCCTACTTTCATACAGGACTGGTCACGCTGATGCACAACACATTGTTTTGGTGCACTTTTTTCTTTTACGAGGACTTTTTGTTTTTTTATCACCAGCACCTGGCTTTAGAGTGGATCGGCTGTTCATGCTGATGCAACATCCACAAGATTACACAACATGAGGTGGTAACATGGGCAAGAGCTTCTTTTAAGTTTATTGGGTAAAGGTGTAATAGGCCACATGGTGTGGTTTTCGGACAGGATCTCCCTTTTTTTTTTTTTTTTTTAAACATGGGAATGTGTATGTTTATGCTTTAGGAAAGCCATACCTAGCATTTTCCATCTCCTGATGTGGCGGTAAAATCCCTCTTGGCCTAAAAGTGTTGAGCTTTCAACAGACAAATTCTCTCGAAAAGAGAAACCACTACAAAAAGGTTTTCTCACAAGGAGAAGGTAAAAAAACAGTTCTTCGTCTACTCCCTATTGGGCTACGAGATACCGCGGGTCGACTATGGACTAAATATTTATATAGACACCTGTCATGCTTTTGGATGAATGATAGACACGGAATGCACTACTGAAAAATTTGAAAATCATATTGATGAATAAATGTATATTTTTGTATTTCTGTATATCAAGACTGTCTTGTTTACCTAAGTTGGCTAATGCCTTGTTTCCCCAAGCTTTGGGTATTCTGCTTGCTCTATCCGGGGCAATGAAGAAAGAAGTTTAAATACAATAGTCAAACAGATTTGTTTCTCAATGAGAAAAAATAATATCATTGTTGTAGAATTACGTTATTTCAACATTTATCCCTATAGAGAACCCCTTTTACCAGTAAGATGTTCAAGAAACTGGGCTCACTAACTGTACGTAAACTAATAGTCAACATATTTCTTTAATTTATTTCTTTGAAGCCCACCCAAAATCTTTTTGTAACTACTAAGCAAGTTTATACTAAACTGAGAAAGGCGTTCAGAACAAAATTCTATTTTCTTATGTGTTTTTTTTAAAACGATTTTTATTGAAACAATTTGTGGAGCATTCCAATGACAGCATATTGAACATGTCATGCAGGTACATCATTATACTAGTCACATAATTGTCTATACATTCCTCATAAATCACAGCTCGTCTGCTCCCCTTTCCAGATCCCGCTCCATCCGTGGGAACGCATTTTAATAAGTTGTACAGTACCAATTTTTCAAACACTCACATCCGAATCAAGAGTCCTCAGGAGGCGGGGGTTCGCATATGCCTCCCCGGTAATCGTTCCAACCTCCCCAGACCTTCTCCCATTTTTTCGAACAGCCTCGATGTATATAGTCTGATCTTTCTACGATCATCGCCAGGTCCATATACTTGCACCAATGAGTAAGAGTGGGGCTAATCCTAGACACCCAGCATTGTGCGATGTTCCGTTTCGCTACTGTCATTCCTAAGGTTACCCAGTCTCTGGCAATTGTGTTTAAGTGTGTTGGTTCCCATATATTTAGTAGGCAACACCTCGGGTCTGGCAATACAGTGACTCGCGTGACCTGGGAGAGCGTCCTCATCACTGCCATCCAATACCCGACAAATTTAGGGCAATTCCAGATGGTATGGTAAAACGTTCCTGCCTGCTCGCAGTGTCTGAGACAGAGCGGTGTGTCCGCCCTACCTATCCTATGTAGAAGTGTCCTAGTGTAGTATGTGCGGTGCAGAATTTTCAATTGCACTAGTCTAAGCCTTGATGGAATAGCAGCTTCCCTAGAGGAAGCTAGTGCCTCCCTCCAATCCGCCTCGTCAATGTCTCCTACCTCTCACTCCCACCTAGCCTTCAAGGTCTCTGTGGGGTCAGGCCTATTATTGACTATTATCTTATATGTCAACGAAATTGCCTTCTTTTGAAGGTGATCTGTCAGGAGTCTATCCTCCAACGGAGAGGATTCCTTAGGATTCGTATCTGGTGGCAATAGACCGTTCTGTCTCCGCTAGGCCATAGGTGGCCTGTAAATGATTAAAGGTAACCACTCCCCCTTTCTGCCAATAGTCCCCAACTGTTGATATACCTATTGAGTCCCAATTGGGAACCCCTTTGTCTTGCCCAGCATTCCGAGCTTCTTTGTATCCCATAGTGGCATCGCCTGCGTGACCACTCCGTCCCACCCAAGTGCTCGCAGTGCCGCAAACCATATATGTATTGTATGTAGTGTTGGTCCTGTAATATTGTGCCTCTCCTTTTTATTGTATAAGGCGCTCATGATCCCAGCCGGTGTTAGAAGATGTCTATCCAGCCGGAACGCTGGGTCCTCCTGAGGAACATGAAGCCAGTGATTAATCGCGACGAGCTGGGAAGCCCAATAGTAGGCTTTGATGTCAGGAAGAGCAATCCCGCCG
Organism: Lissotriton helveticus; assembly: GCF_964261635.1. NCBI lineage: Eukaryota > Metazoa > Chordata > Amphibia > Caudata > Salamandridae > Lissotriton > Lissotriton helveticus. Next base: position 359,125,136 of record NC_136061.1, read on the forward strand.
TCGTACCAACTCCTAGTGAGTTTATTAAGTGCTATGCTGGGTGCTTTCCCATCCCAGATCAGCGTCGTCACCTCCGCATTAATTGCTCCAAACTATGCCGAGGGAACAGAGTATTCTGCAGCGAATATAGAAACCTGGGAGTGCCACCATTTTAAAGAGTGCAGCTTGGCCCAGGAGTGTTAAAAGTAACGTGCGCCAATGTTTAACGTCTTTCTTGAATCTCGCTAGGGGTTGAGTCAAGTTAATTTCCGTGAATTGTGCACGATCGTGCGTTACAAATACCTCCCGGTACTTAAACCCATTTGTGACTATTTGAAGAGCGCACCCCTCCGGCAATCGTGGCGGTGGACCCTGCAGGACATATAACAATGACTTGTCCCAATTGATGGTGTATCCAGACATCCGCCCATATGCAGCACATATATCTAATAAGCAATCAATGGAGAGCGCAGCGGACGTCAAATATAACAGGATGTCATAAAGCGACATACGAACCTCCCAGCCAATCGGCCACCATATTCCTCGTAGCATGAGATCCTGCATAATCCATGCCGCCAGCAGCTCTAACACTATCGCAAAGAGCAGGGGTGACAGCGGACACCCCTGTCTTGTCCCTCTCCCCAGCGGGAATTCTTTGGACAGATAGCCATTAACCACCACCTGCGCCATTGGCCGTGTGTTCAGTAAGAGGAGCCACAGAAAGAATTTTGGGCCAAAGCCCATGTGTTGGAGGACCGCAAAAAGAAAAGGACACTCCACCAAGTCAAACGCCATTCGTGCGTAGAATTCTAGTTTGTTGCTAAGTTTCGTGCAAGTGTTTTTTGCTGTAGCAGACAGCAAAGTTTCCTATAGGAATTCAAATGTGAAATTCTTTCTTTCCTCCTTCCCGACCCTCTGTGATTTGATTGAAACATTCCATACTGATCAATCAAATGGCGCCATAGTTACAAGCAAATCAAAAATAGGCTTTTCATCAGAAACTTACACATAACGCCAATTACACATTCTCTATCACCAACTGGCTGATATGTATAATAAAAGTCTGACTCTTAGAAATGTTTCCAAGGTTTCTCCAACGCCGACTTCTGCCTCAATTCAAACAGTGATCAACTTCCTAGTGCTTTAAATCAGCTTATGAATGGTAGATTTTGATCAGGTCTCCAACAATGAATACTTTCTGAAAGAGCTGTCCCTCCTAAAGCAAAAATCTAAATCTGTCTTAGTTAGCTATAACTCTTTGGCCAATCTTACACTGAGTTTAGCACCCCATACCTACTGCACAGTAGATCACACATTAAAAGTGTAAAAGTTAAAGAAGGATTGTACATACCTCTGTGGACTGCTTTCCACTGTATGACATTTTCTTGATGGCAACCACCTCATTGGTACGTGAATCACGAGCCTGTCAGACAAAAAAACACAAAAGTCAAGACTGCTGCTTAATACTTTATTTAATAGCAGATAAACTCATTGTCATAAATCACATTGTCTCTATCAATGAAAAGGAAAGTCAAACATTTTGTACCACGTTTTGGAAGGCTCCACATTTTCGCTTTAGCAATGTTAGAGGATCAGTATGGACACTTGTTAGGTGGTAAATGCCCATCAAATAGGTTCCAACTGTCATGCTTGCATATTTTCTAATCATGGTAACTGTGCCTCCATAATATTTCCTCACATGGTGAAACTCACTCTTGCCTGCCTGAGCCTCCTTGCAGCTGTATCTGAGGAAATCCTTGTCACTACTCAGCAGGTGGCCCATCATTTCCTGTCATCTTTAAATCAGATGTCAAAATAATCCAGCTCTACACAGCCAATTTCCAGGAGATCCAACTTCAAAACTATTTGTGTACTAGAAAGTGCAAAGACCCTATGAAGTTGCAAGGTAATCTTTTGCAGAAAGCACTATCAGCTTCATAAGATCTAAACTCTTTCAAAAGACACATTAAGTCCAGCTTCGCAAATCTGCAAAAATGTATTTCACAGTGATCTTTATATATTTTTACCACAATGTGCAACAATTATACATATTAAGAACCTAGCAGACAACGACAAAGAAGGTAGTGTAAGGGGATCAGATAGCAGATGAGTAAATGGAGAGGTTGTGACCAGAAGATGCAAAGTACTTGAAATTAAAAATATAAGACATTTTTAAATATAAAGATATCAGTAATTAGAGGGCCTTTAGTGCCAAAGGTGCAGGGGGGGTTACAGAAAGGAATAAGAGGGTATGGAGGAACGCATTGGGAAGATGAGCACAGAAGCACAGAGAATAGTATGATCAAGTTATATGGGATGATTAAGCGAAAGGATACAAATGGAGGAACATGCAGGCGATGAGTTGCATAATCAAAGGTGGCTTCTTCAAGGGGCTAGTTTCATTTACGATGCTCAAGTATTCTTTCAGGTGGGCCCAAATATATACATATATATGCTGGCACAGAGGTACACCATTTATTCAAGGGATAATTAGGGCTTTTTGGGCATGTAGTGAAATGTTAGGCAGCACAGTGGGGTTGAGGTGTTGAATAGTTTGAATACATTGTTTAGGGCAAGTTTTAGGTTTCAGAGTGGAGAATAGCAATTCCCATTCAACAGCACAACCCATCAGGCTCTGTTGACTGGGAGGTCATATCAACGCGCACAGCACTGAGACAGCTGACACCATATGCAGCTCTGGCGCTCACACCGTTATATTCCACTCCGGTCAAGGGAGGTGTGGTGTCCCACAACTGACATAGTATAGATGTTCGCCTTTCTTCAGGAAAGCCTGTAGAAACACTTCTCTCAAGAGCATTGTGCAGCCTATAAGGAAGGCAATACTGGCCTAATACTTAAAGGGTAAAGAAAACCAATGTATATGCATATTTAAAGCCAAATACTTTAGGAGCAAGCTCAAATCTCTTTCACAAACTCTTTTTTGAAAAAGTAAAAACTTCAATGATAGGACAGTTTTTTTTTTTGGGGGGGGGGCTATTGAAGAAGACTGTTAGACCACCAACAGACAAAACTGTGTGTGTTGCCACATACAATACAACCTCACATCAAATCAAGCAAGCAGTACTTAAACACTGGTGCATACTTAATTCCAACAGTATGACAATAGCTAAGCCTCTCTTCTCTTTTAAGAGGAGCGCACATCTCAAAGACATTCTGGTGCACACCAGACCTACCACAACAGAGGGGACTGAAACACCAGGGGGACTCCCCCCTCTCTGGGGGCACTCAAGGTGTGGTTGATGCAGTGTGTGTCACCTCACAAATAACTCCAAGACCATAGATGTGGGTCTCACCTATCCACGGGAACAAAGGTCACACACCATCTGTAACTCTGATTTAGTGGTTTACCTCATTACATGTCCCTGCCGAAAACAATATGTGGGCATGACCAGCAGGAAAGTGAAGACACGTATTATGGAGCACCGTAGTACGATTAGGTGTTTGAATTCCAACACAAATCTCACAGCCCACCACTTAGAAAAACATCGCACCATTGAAGATCTGATGTTGATAGTAATTGAAAAACCTAGATTGAGCGCAGCTGCAGGAGAGAAAACAAGAGCCCTCTTGCTGAGAGAGCAGAAATGGGATCATCGTTTGAAAAGTCATCTGGTCTGTGACGTGCTGCCAACGACTAGAGTTCTTTAATAGTGTACTAATGACAAATGTTAACATCTCACCATGTAATGCGAGAAACTTTTCCCTCCACCGTGTACTACAGTTACATTTCATGTTGGTTGTGAATACTAAAAATGTAAAAGGCCAATAAAATGTTTTTTAAAAAAGTCATCTGGTGGGTTTAAACAATGGCATTCCATGGCAAACCCTTAACAGGTAGACTTCTACCTGACACACAGATAGTAAAGAAATTCCTTTGCATCATAAGTTCCTCTCTTACACTAATCACACCACTTCTACGTGTTCCTGGAGGATAGTCACTGTGGGGTCATACCCACGTTGATTGTACCGTCCACAGCATTATTAAAAACTTTAGACACTTACCAACTGCTGACCATTGGGCCCCGACAGCCCTGAGAGCTGATTATAGGGCATACTATGGGTGCAAGACACATAGTTTAGTGTTGAAAGCAGCTGGCCCATGGAGCGATAAAGTTGATCTAATTGAGCAATAAGAAAGGGTTTACGCGCTGTCTTTAGCGCTTGACAACGTTTCCATGGTAACCTGACACGCCGAGACCATGGTCACTGAAGTGGGCGAAGTGCGCATCATCACGGTCTCCACATGACCGAAAAGGTTTTCCTGGTAACCTGATGCGCCGAGTCCATCATCATTGACTGACCACCGGAGCCACGGGGGTGCCACCACCCTCAGCTGCGTCGCGCGACAGGGAAAGGGGAAGTCGAAGAGCGACAATGCTTCTTCAACTTCTTTTTGGAATGCTTCGACTTAACTGACCCAGAGTGCGAAGACTTAGATCCAGAAGAATGATGGCGACGGCTCCGCGACCGGTCCCTCGACCTTCCGTGGGACCGGGACCTCGAGCGGCGGCGGAGCAGACTGCCGGACTACCAGCAACTTTCGGGACCACTTCCACAAAGTCTTCAGCACCATGGCACAGCAGTCAGTGTGGGTCCGTCACCGACATCATGCAGTGACAGTCCCCACAGTCTTTAAGCCGGGCATCCCTATGACACCAGGAGTCGATCGACTCGAAAAGCTGAGACAAAAGGCCTCGGAAAACTCAGTCAAAAAGTGACTGGGGGTACTAGCTCTTCCCGGATCTGTGCTTGCTGGTGCGGAAAAAGAAAGAACGGACGTCAGAGCGCGAGGGCGCGTTTAAGTAGCTCCAGCGACGTCATTCCGACGCCAAAGACGCACGTGAAGGGGTACTGCTGACGAACACTTTCCGGATCCAGTCTGACGCCTGGGGGTAATTCTAAGGTAAGGAATCTATCACTACATGTTTCTTTCAGATACAGCCCCCACGTGACCGGAAACGCCGCAGGACAATTGGGTGCCGAAGAGTATATGTAGACATCTTCCTCCGCTCCCCCACTAACCTACACGATGAGAGCAGACAAGTAGTCAACAGTAGGAGTGCCTACCTTGATGTAGTAAGGAGTTGGGGGCATTTAGGTATACTTTCCAGTACTTGGCAATTAACCGACGCTCAGGGATCGTTGGGCTATTTTTCTCCCTTCGTGTTTTTGACCCTGTTTTTTCCACTATGTTTATCCTGCCATTTCTCGTTCCTACAAGCCCAGATACACTAATTAAACATTACCAACCGGCACTAGAGCAACGTCGTTTTGCTGGTGGCGCAGAGTCTGCAGATATATCATTTAGGAGGCTTAGGCCATAATATCCATTCAGGTCATTTAAGAGAGATACCTTTACAGTATGGTATACAATCTATTAACCACGAGGATGTTCTTTTTGATTTCGTCTCCCTCAGAGTATGACTACAGGGGGTCTCTCCTTGTCTCTCGCCAATTTTAACAATGTTTAAGGGTAAACTCGGTAAGTGACGAAACACTATTTGTTCATGTGTTTGAGTGAAAAGATGTGATTTGTGGTGCACACGTACATTGATCTACACCTATTCTTTGAGTAGGAGAACCTATTAACATATAGCAACGTCTAATGATTCCTAATATAGGAGTGGACTCTTGGTATTCTCCCCAGAATTGTGGTGGACTGATTTTTTATTAAAACATTACATTAAACAAAACTCTGTTAGTGAACTAACTTTAGTGACCCGTTCTTCATTTGTTTTCTTGTCCCCTTTCTCTCCGATGTACTACAACAGTACAGTACTCTCTAGGGGAAACCTCAGTGCAAAAACAACTGGTTCAGACACCCCCTCATTTTGGTTAACAAGGTGCTTTATATCCTGGGACTGGTAGGGTCCTGAAGAAGGCCGGCGTGACCCTGCACTAGGGGCACAAACTTACGGCTGAATCATGTTAACGAATTGGCAGTAAGGAGCGGTGTTAAGAGCCCGTAACATCTCCCATTCACCACCATCCTTCACGCTTTTAATCCTGGCCGGAGGGTCCGGGAATAAATTGTATGCACAGCGACACTTATGATCTAGTCTCAATTTACACTGCACTTTCACTTCCGGTGATTCCAGACACTTTATACATTAATTTCTCTCTTATGTGTTGTGTTTTGTCTTCCCCTACCCTACTGCTCCACCCCAGGCGTTGGGTGTGCTGGGGTGTTTGAAGCAGCTCTATGATGAAGCATGTCACCAAACTGTGTGCATGAGGGCAGTATTAGGACACAAAGCACATGCCACTGTTGTAATTTGGCAGCGATTGAGGTTAGCATTTAGCTGAAGCCATCTTGTTTTTGGCGGCCATCTTGACTGCCATGTGCTCCCCATGTGCTCTAGCCTTCCTTCCTGTCGTTCACCCTCGTACTATGCTTAGAGACAAGACTATATTTAGGCTTTGCTACTCTGCACATGCGCAGAGGACAGTGTGAATGTTCACACCTGTTGTAGCTTTTAACTGTCAGGGTATTCTTACCGTAATTAGCAAACTGCTAAGCTCCTCCCAACTGTTGACTGCGTTTCTGTATGCCCGTTTATGTATGTAAACATTCTCTTCTGTACTTGTACGCCTTCTTATGAGCTCCTGTGTGGGTATAAAAGGACCATGTTCCTTCTGTTCAGTGTGCTACTACATACACTACCAAAGGGTGTTGTGTGAATGTAGTTCCACCTCATGAGGTTAATAAAAGCTTTGTTTTATATTCCAGTTTCCGTGCCAACTTCTATTCTATTGGTCTGAGGACTTGCGCAGAGAAGGGCGAACCCCTAGCACTGGTAGGCCTAGCTGAGGCTCACCACGACAAATTGGCGCCCAGCCAGTGGGGCTCATCGGCGACTCGGATGCCCAAAGGAGTGGTCAAAACGAAGGATTGGAATCTCACTGCAGACGATCACTGCCGGAGGAGACCCGCGTCTTGGCAACCACTGCGTTTTTCCCCTCTTTCTGATCTGACCCTCCAGGTGGTGCCAGTCCTAGACAGATCTCTTCTGTTGATTCGCCATGCAGTGACTTGGTCGATTCAAGAACTTGGCGGTTGGAAATCTGGACATTTGGGATTGGTAAGGTCGTTGCTGCGACGATAGCCGTTTTGGTTTGGTATTTGGATTGGCCGATTTTGGATTTGGTAATATATGAATTGCAATTTATATAGACAAGTAATGAGGAGAATTTTCTGTACTTTGAATAAGATTTGAACGGCACAACCTGATTTAAGTGCTACTTTGTGTATAATGCTGCATATTTTGCACTATTTTTGGCATGCCTGTTTCTAGCACACTTCGTAGAATATGTTGCTTTTGTGGTGGTACCAGTTTGAGACTCGAGCCACAACCGGCCCCCCCAGAGGGATGCCTAATAGGGATAGGTATATTAAACATGGTATTTCTTCTATAATGTACAGCACGTTATGGAATAAATATACTAGTAAGGATCCTGAGTTGCGCTGGCCTATGCATGGGTTATTTAATTTACAAAAGATTCAGTATGTGGAATGTATATTTAAGCGAAAGACTAGGCAGGATATGTTTGACTGTGTACGAATGTGGGAGGAAGAAGTGCGTGTACGAATAAAACGAGAGCAAGCCTTGATCGAAAAAGAACAACAAAAGAACATTCATGCAAAAGCATTGGAAATGAAACACAAAGAAATGAAAGAAATGAAAAATAAAAGATAGAAGATAGGGAGTGCCATTTACAGGTAACTGTCCAATACGCTGTTAGGCGACCCCTTTATCCTATCCTTAATATACCACAAGATGTAGCAAATGACTAAGCATATGCGTGATGGTCTTTTTCTCCCCTCCCTTGTGGCTGACTCAATCTGGCGTTTGGTTAAATTTCGTGCCGAGGCAGTCCGTTTGGGGGACGGGAAAAAGGTAGCAGACATCCCAGACCAGCGTGATACAGGCTTCTACTTCTGAGACAGATAAGAATGTAGTAATTCATGTGAAACCTATGCGGGAAGCCGCACCTTTGTATGTCCCTCCTAAAGGAACAGGTACGGATGATGATAAGACTTCCACCGACGCAAAGGGTTATTTTATTTATAATTGGGTTTACACTCCTTGGAATAGAGCAGATGTTATGACTCATAAAAATGCATTACCTGATCCGCTGAAAAATCCAACCGCTTTTTATGAGGAACTTGAGGGAGCCATTAGTTCTTGTACCATGACTCTGCCTGATATTGACACACGTTCTTTGGGTTAATATTACCCCCTGATATGTGGAGAACTATTTGTAAAGTTGATGATCGTGCAGCATTTGGAGCGTTATGGAAAGAATTAGAACAAATTGATGTAGAAAGGGAACGCGCACAGAAACCGTGTCAGTTAATTTTAGACCTTCCCTTAGCTATATTGGTTAAGTTAAAAACGATTATTCCCCCTAAAAAGATAAACTGGACTTTATTAGCAATTTGTAAGCAAAAGGCAGATGAATCGGTTTCTGACTTCTTCACACATTTTGAGGAGGCATTCCACAATTTTAGTGGCCAGTCATTGACAGAGGACACGGGCAGGCATCTGTTTGTCGATAAATATGTCGCCAACCTGTTGCCAGGAATAGCTAGTCACCTAAAGGCCAGTGAGAGTTCATGGACTACCTCTTCTCCAGTTTCTCTTAACTATGGCTCAGTATTATGAACGTCAGGAATTAGAAGCAAAGGGTAATGAGGAGAAGAAAACTAAGGAGTTAAAAAGGTTATGTTGGCTCAGGCTTATGGTCCGCCTTCTAGAGGTAGTGATAGAGGTGGGCGTGGGTTGTATGGTCCGTCGTTTTCTCCTTATATTCGTCCGACTTTGTCTTCTGACCAGTGTGCGTACTGTAAGAAATTCGGTCATTGGGCTGCCGATTGTCCGGTATTGCGTGCTCCACAGTATCCACGGGGACAAATGAGGTCGTTCAGGGTATGCAGGGCCTAGAGGAAGCACGAGCGATCGTGCTAGGTTTGATTCTAATCGCATGGACAAGATGGGTTTAATACTTTCAATAGACGCAACCAATATCAAATGTCTGATTATTTGCCGTCTGATTTGAAAGATTCTGTTTATGCATAGGACTGCCTAAGATGGGGTAAGGAATCAGTTGAAGTTCTGGTAGATCAGAAGGGTCCCTATGTTACAGCAGATGTTTTGGCTTCGACTGATCGGTTTCTGGTTGATACAGGAGCTACTCGTAGCGCCTTATCTAAACAATTGGTTCCAAGGGATCCCCTGTCTGGCTTAACCATTACATTGATAGGTTTCGATGGAACACCTTCCCTTAGCCCACTGTCACAACCGCTTGCATTTCATGTTGACAAATTTACTGCTCCTTGTCCATTTTTGCTTTCTCCGAACACTCCGGATAACATTGTGGGTAACTTGGGGTAGCCAGCCAACTACCGGGATCTGCAAAGCATCATCCGATGTGGAGGGCAAATGTTCCTTTGCAAGACTGTCTCTCGTCTTTTGTAGATTCTGTAAAACATTGCAACGTTCATCTACGTCAGAGGAGGCAGCAACAGCCGCCAAGTCTAGACCGTCAAGGTCCGGTACAAACATCTTGATACCAAAGAGCATCTCGTATGGGGTCCGCCCACCTAGAGACCATCTAGGGAGGTTATTTAGGGCACGCTGCACGCTATTGAGGTGGGCCAGCCAGTTCCTGCCAGTGCCTATAACTCGAGCTGTCAAAGACTGCTTTAAATCTCGGTTCATTCGTTCCACAACACTATTACCCTCAGGTCTGTATAGAGACGAAAACTTGACTTGGACCCCCAACAAAGTCATGGCATCCTTATACGCCTTCGAGGCGAAAGCCGTACCCTGATCCGAATGGAATGTACCACAGGCAAAAATCCCTACAAAGACACGCAAGTCTCTTATGACAGTTCGTGAATTAGCACTGCGGTTAGGCCACACCCACACAAAGCGTGTGCATGAATCAACTGCTACTAAGATGTACTTGTATGCAGTATCAGAAGAAAAAGGACCGCAGAGATCTAAATAAACACAACCTAGTGGTTTATTAGATATGCACAACTGTGTCTGGGGCGGACGCACATCAGTTGAAGGCCTAATCTGCTGGCAAATGTCACATTGAAGGAAATAATCACGCATCTGTTTGTATAGTCCCCGCCACCAGAAACGCTGTTGTAACTGAGCCACAGTAGCCGAAACACGCGCATGCGCAGACGCAACTCCTTCATGGGCCGCTGTGAGCAACGTGTGCCTGCGATCTGCGTTGGGAATCAACCTCTCACCGGGGGCGGAGCTAGCCAGCAACGGAGATGGCCGCCTAGTCCGTCGGCTCCTCCGCCGAATTCACTATCCTCACAAATATCCTGCGGGTGACGGTGCCCTTCGGACCAAGAGCTGCCTAAAAATAAAATCGGAGCAGTAGGGGCTCATATTGGGAAATTTTTGGAGGTGCAGGCTGCCGGGAACTGCAGTTACGGGATGGACCTGGCCTGCCGTGGAGACCCGGAGGGCAGCGACCTACCTTGCACAGCGCAGTGAGCGTCGCCTGCCCTGTGATAGTCTCCTGTCCGGGGACGTCTGGAGCCTCGGTGAGGACGGAACTCAGGCCGGCGGCAGAGCTGAGAGCGGTCCGACGGCTGGAGGGGCTGTGGGGTGCCGCGGTGCTGAGCCGGGCACGCTGCGTGGACTGAGGGGCCTGAGGCGGCGACGGACTATCTTTCGAGGCCCCGGCTTCTGCGGTGCCTCTGGGCCCTGTGTCCCTAAGGAAGCTGACGGAAGGGAGAGGTGGAGACCTAGCCGCAGCGCTGCCAGCCTGTATGCTGGTGAAACCGGATTGACGTCCTCGCACACGGTAGGAGAAGGCAGGGGTGCATGAGACGGCCAGCTTCGGACCGGGGCGGAGGAGGAGCAGTAGGCGCGACCCAGCGGCTGTGGAACTGATGTGACATGAGGTGCCGTGACTATGATGAAACCTTGCGAGTGTGCCTGAAAGTGCGCTGAAACTTGGAACTGTCACAGCAGAGGTACTATTCTCGGGCCGCTCTGTGTGTGGTGACACGAGGCGAGGAGGCCTAATTCCTGTATTTATAATTTGGCGCGCCGGCCCTGGCACTTATCTGAAGGGCTCTGTCTGGGAGTCCACTGCACTGGCTAGAGGACTGGGAACGAGTATCTGCGTCTGGGGACGGCGGGCCTGAAAGGTGAGAGCTTTAATCTCTACATTTATCCTGCTGGGCACGTGAAGAAGTGGAGTGCTGAAGGGCGGACCCTGGGGCAAAGATAACTGGACGTGACCTGAGGCCTGGACCCCTGAGGGGACCACCATAACGAACGCACGATCACTAAAGTAGAGCTGGAGAGACGTGATTTGTGCGGCACTTTATCGGAGGCCCTTCCCTTGCTGCGCGGGTGGATACTGCTGCTGGGCCAACACAGGCCAATTGGTTCCTGGGTATATTATCACAAAGAGGGCGAGATGGCTGTTGTGTACACTGTTTGAACTTGTCCCCGCGCTTTGACCAACGTCGTGGAGTAACAGCACGGCGCAGAACGCGTCCTCTCCAGTGAGAGAGGGAGACCCTGAGGTGGATACCATTGTCCTGTGTACTCCTGCTTTGCGACGTGGGCAGCGAGAGAGGCATCTGGGTGCTAACTCTGCTGAGGGGGGTCTGGACAGGGAAGCCATGGGTCGCCCAGATCGTACACAGCCCAAACTGACTTTTGATAATACCAGGAAGACTAAAGCCCAGGACCCTCCACCAAATGAGGCGATCGATGGAGCAGGTAGCTCGGGAGACGGAGAGATGACTGAGCCTGATATTCGTAGCATCTTACTGGCAATGGAGAAGAACTTACAGGGCGGCATTACTTCTCTAGGTGCCAAGATGGACGGGCTCACGTACAGAATGGACCGGATAGCGCAGGGTGATCCAAATCTTGCAAGACAAGGCGGAGGATTTGGAGGCGCGCTCGCGTAGATACAACATACGCATTACGGGCCTTCCAGAAAACACCCAAATGGGAAATATGGAACTGTTTGTCGAATCTCTATTGAAGAAACTGCTGGGGGACAATGTTTTCTCGGACATGTTTGTTATAGAGTGAGCCCACCGTACCCTTGGCCCCAGACCAAAACCAGGGGTCCCTCCACGCCCTATTGTAGCCAAGCTCCTCAATTATTGGGATTGCGACACTGCTCTGAGGCTGGCTCGGGAGAAACAACCTCTAAATTATGAGGGTACGACACTGTCATTGTTCTCGGATTTCACTGCGAGGGTTCAGGAAGCGAGACGCCAGTTCGTCCCCATGAAACGTCAACTTCGGGACCTAGGGATTGACTATGCGATGCTCTATCCTGCAAAATTAAGAGTCAACAGACAGGGGAGATCTACTATTTTTACGGACCCGAGGGCACTCCAGAAAGCCATGAAGGACTGGCGCAGAGTCAACCGGAACGCACCCGGAGAAGGAGATAATGGAGCCGCTACTGATGACCCCACGGAGGAACAGGAATAAGAACGTGGTCTGCTACTAAGGGAGGTATTTGTGTGAATGTGAAAGAGGATGTGGTGGATCACTGGCTCTGTTGCTGCACGGGGGAAGGTGCTGCACAAGGCATAGAACTGTGCGAGAACTGTGCCACAATGAAGTTATGCGAACAGTTGGAGTGGACCTGGGTAGCCGGAAGATGGGTGGATTGAAAGTCATTCTGCAACGTTGGGGTTTTTACGGGGACATTTTGGTTGTATTTAGCCCTATGCGCTTATCACTGCAAGAGATCCGCTCAACAGAGATCGCATTGTGACATTGCAGCTCATTTAATGATGGAAAGATGTTGCATACTGTATATACCGGAAAAAGATGGCTGTTCAGTGATTGCAGTAATTAATGGGGGGTGATGTGAAGAGATTGTGTACTCTTATTGCTGAGCGTTAAAGCCTCTTACTGCGACAGGAACAGTTTTGATATTTCGGGGGGCGCTGTTTACCTTCCTATTTTTATTTTATTGGCGGAGGTGCGGGACACAAAGGCGGAAATGATGCACTGACATTGATATAGACTCATAATGAGCGAGCTACCTAAACTCCTGTGTGTGCTCTGCGCTCTTCCGAATAACCCTAATTTTTGGGTGATTGCTTTATGTTATGTGTTTTATTGTATTTAACGATTGGTATTGGGGATGGAGAGAGGGGGAGGGGGGAGGGGGGTAGTGTTACTAGCCCCAATGCAGAGGGTGGAGGGGGTTTGGGATTGGGGAGGGAAGGGACGCAGCCATGTTTGGGTTGGGCAAGCGTGGGAGGGGTCGGGATTGCGACTTTGGTTTTTCCTACTTTGCTGAATTTGGAGGTCAGAAAATGTTTTGTCGTTGGTAGTTTGAGCACAGAGCACTGGACTAGGGTATACACGATGTGGACAGTACTATTTATTTTTCAAGTATATGATGACACCTGAGGTTACACAGATGACACGCGATAAGGACATCATTACGCTATTGACATGGAATGTACGTGGTCTAAATGACCATAGAAAAGTCTGACGAGTTTTGCAGTATTTAAGGGGACACTATCGACGTGGCACTCCTTCAAGAGACGCATTTACGCCCCGACAGCCCGACATTGTCCTATAGAGGACTCCATAGACACATACATGCTGCAGGGTTTACGTCACACGCTCGGGGAGTTCTCACATGGGTTAAACCGAAGATGCTGACTCCTGTGATCACGGATCTGGAGGGGAGGTTTGTCATCTCAAAGTGTGTAGGTAAGGGTATGACTTTCCATGTGGTCAACTCGTATGGTCCAAATTATGATTGCCCTTCCTTCTATCTGAATTTAGCCACTGCTATAAGGGAAAACTGCGGGGACAGGTCCTTTGGGGAGGTGATTTTAATATGGTGCGCCAACCAGAGTTGGATAGATCAGATGGCCCGCTAAGACGACCGACGAGCTCAGCTCGTGCACTAGATGCGGCGATGATCAGATTGGGGCTGCAGGATGTGTGGAGGACTAGGCACCCGTCACAGGGAGGGTACACGCACTACTCTGCCCATGATAGTCACACTCGGATAGGTTATTGGCTATTACCCACTTCTCTCCTCTCTGCGGTGTTGTCGTGCTTGACGCTACCCCGCACGTATTCTGATCACTCCCCTGTACTGGTTAAGATCAGAGCTTTGACGAATAGGCCACTCCCTTTCAGTTGGCGCCTGCCTCCGTATGCGTTGCAAGACGCTGCATTCCGCGAAGAAATGGCGACATCTGCTGAGGAATTCTTTGAAAATAACATAGGTTCGGTGGACTCCTTCCTCACGGTATGGGAAGTCGTTAAGGCTTATATGCGCGGGCTCGGGATCGCCAAGCATGCGGAAGTACTGAAGTCGATCAGGGCTCGGCTCTCTTTATTGGAAGCCAAGCTGAAAGACATTGAAGCGAGACGATTGCGAGACCTTGGTATAGAGCTCACTAGCAAATTGGCTCAGACGCTTCGCGAATATCATGAGGAAGCCGATGCTGAAGTAAAACACTTAGGGAAATATGGCATAGCTAGATCATATGGGGAAGGAGAACGCCCAGGTGCGGTACTGGCGCGAATGGCGAAGCAGCGCAGGCAGGGAGTCATGGTACCTATGATGAGGGATGAGCACACGGGGGAAGTACTGTTCGAAGATCAGGTGGAAACGCGATTCAGAGACTTTTATGCAGCGCTGTATGAATCGCGGGGTCCGGCCTCGGAGGAACGCATTTCGGATTACCTGATGCATATACAACTGCCTTGACTGACGAACACGCATCGGGAATTTTTGGTCAGACCGTTTGAGAGGGAAGAGGTAGACTGGGCACTCTCTTCCATGAAAGCTGGAAGTGCCCCTGGCAATGATGGATTCCCAGCCTCTTTTTATAAAGCGTTTTCTGAGCTTCTGATCCCCAAATTGCTGACGTTAATAGAGGAGATGGCGGAAGCGGCGGAGATGCCACCTGAGTTGAGGGAAGCCATTATTGTGGCTATCCTTAAGCCTGGAAAACCCCCTGATGACTGCGCTTCTTATCGGCCGCTATCGCTGCTTAATGTAGACGCAAAGATATTTGCTAAGATTATTGCTAATCGACTCAGCCCGCTGATTCCAAAACTAGTTGCCCCCGAGCAGGCAGGCTTTGTGCCCAACCGTAATTTGACTTACAATATCCGAACCGTATTTGCGGCCTTTCAGCATACGAGGCATGATGTTCCGGCGGTGGCCGTCTTCCTAGACATGGAAAAGGCTTTTGATTCAGTGGAGTGGCCCTTCCTAAGGCTGGTGCTGCGACGTATGGGCGTGGGTGACCTTTTTATACAACTTTTAGACACGCTGTATAAATCTCCAGTGGCTAGGGTGCGTATAGGCTCCCTTACGACTGAGCCTTTCTCAGTGGAATGAGGCACCCGCCAGGGTTGCCGATTGTCGCCACTTTTATACGCTTTAGTGGCGGAACCATTGGCGTGTGCATTGCGAGAGTATCATGGACATCGCGGACTCTGTTTCTCTACGTATAGATTGTGTCCACGTATGCGGACAATACTTTATTGTATGTGAGACACCCTGAAGATAATCTTTCTACAGTATTAAGGGAAGTGGTTTTATTCAGCTCGCTCTCAGGGATACACGTGAACTGGAGCAAAACCATTATGTTCCCCCTCACCCCTGCGACAAAGAGTAGATTCGGAGTACCCAATACAGTGGACTACTGACTCGGTCCGTTACCTGGGCATTAGGTTGCACATGGACCCGGATATAGTCCTAAGGGAAAACTATGGAGTGGCTGTATCTAGGCTAGAGGACAACGTGGACAAATGGATTGCACTGCCCCTGTCTCTCATGGGAAGGATATCATTGTTGAAAATGATTGTGCTGCCTCGCTTTTTATTATTTTTTAGTAACATTCCTATGGTTTTATCGGGTGCATTCTTTCGCCAGCTTCATGCTTTAGTGCTGCGCCTGGTATGGGCTGGGAAACAGCCCACAGTAGCCTGGAACATCCTTATTCGACAGTATGAGGACGGAGGGCTTAATGCACCGGATTTTGAATTATATTACCGGGCAGCGCAGGGGGTGCACGCGTACGGCTGGATGCATGGTCCTGCAGATGCACCGCATTTGAGACTTGAGGCACTGGTGGCTGCTCCGGCGCCGCTGCCGGCCTTACTGTCCCGGACCAGAGATCGACGTACGGGATTACTGGACTCAATGAACGTGGTAACGCACGCGTGGTATCACCTTATGGATGCCCTGGCTTGCTCATTGCTGTATGCCCCAGAGGCGAAACTGGCGTGGTGCTCGTGGCTTGCCCCCTGCAGAGATAGTGCAGTGCTGAAGGCCTTATCACCCTTGAATGTAGATACCATTGGTGACCTCTTCGTGTCTGAAAGAGCTTGCACATGGGATGATCTTAACCCGAAGGAAGGCGCCGGGACTCAGTTGCTCCCGCGCTTCCAATTCCACAGAGTTCGTCATGCCCTGAGAGATCTGTTGGGTGAGGACATGACGGAAGCCCAAACGGTATCGACGTATAAATATATAATTACTGTCAAAACCTCTGCCAAACTGATCACTAACCTGTACCGTATCACTCTGGCCGAAAGAACGGCTGCTTACACTAAGCCGCGTCTGGCTTGGCAGGCGGATTTAGATATTGAATTACCTGAGGCTACATGGAAATACTGCTGCGCTAGTGTCCGTAGGATTTCCCTTAATGGCAGACATAGATTGTTACATTTAAAATTTTTAAATAGGGTATATTACTCGCCGGAGCGCTTATTCAGATACGGCTTACGCGACAGCCCAGGATGCGAAAGATACCGAGCTCCAACTGCTGATTTCCTTCACCTAGCTTGGCTATGTCTGAGGGTGGCGAACTTTTGGTGCGAGGTATATAACGAAGTCAATAGGGTAACTAGTTTATCGTTGTCTCCATCCCCACTGCTGGCCTTGTTGGGATATTCCAGGGAAGTCCCCCCGGCTGCTCGCCGTCTGGTGGATATGGCCTTCATAGTGGCTAAAAGATGCGTAGCACTTACTTGGCTGCGAGGCCCGTCTCCTACACTTGCCCGTTGGTCTAATGATATGTTATATTGCTGTACACAATCTGAACACTATAGTGAATTACTACCACCACGAAACAGACCTAAAAACTACTGGGCGATGTACCTAGAAAAGAGACTTGCACAAGGTGAGGACGAACAGGGGGAGACACACTCTACACTGGACACGGGGGAGGTACGGGAGGATGGGTCGCCTCATGCCGAATAGGACTTTATTGCAGCGGGAGAAGATGGAGTCTAGGAAATGCACTTAGACTGTATCTGTTGTAGCGTGCGGGTGGATGGTGAGATATATTGTATTGTTTCATTGTAAAGTCCACTCTGCTTGATTGTTGATATCTGGAAGTCCTGAATATGCTCATATTGTGCCCTATGATTGTATGTTGCTGAAATTACAATAAACAGATTTAAAAAAATAAATTAAAAAAATAAACCTCTAAAAGGTATTTTCACATAAGGAACTTTATCAGGACTTAAGTGGTATGAATACTTCGAAGGGTACCCCTTAGGATATTTACTTCCCCTCTCAGTCGCAGCAACAGCTGCCAAGATATCATCATCAATCTTACTTTTGGACTGTGTAACTGCTGCAACTAAATATGACGATACTGCTGATTTTGCGGCCTCATCTGCCAACAAATTGCCAACAGCGTGGACTCCTACGCGCTGATGACCTAAAGTGTGAATTACAAACACGAGTGGCAACTGCTCTTTAAGCTCAGCCACTCGGACCCTGATCATTTTATGTTTTATTGTGTTACCCTTGGAATCACGAAAATCATTCTGAATCCAAAAGAAGAGGTTCTCATTGTAAGACTGGAGTAGTAAGAATCACTCACAATAAGAGTCGTCACACTAGGATCAGCGTACTCCAATGCAAGCATCAGAGCACGAAGCTCTGCCAATTGTGCGGTGCAGTCCCCTAGAGTCTGTGTATGCACGACTCTGGACTTGAACTCATCATTCACCATGGCACCTACCACAATGGCGCAAGCGGAAACATATGCATTCTTAGACCCATGCACAACTTGCGCTGAACCATCAGTGTAAATGATACAATGGAAATCCTCCAAAGGCAGCATAGCCAAAGGCGCAGGATGAACAAATTCATACTGCAAAAACTCCTGCGACAGTAAAGAGGCGTCAAAAATAAACGTGACATCCGGAAACGTCAATGATGCTGCCCATTGTATCCACCGTGGGTGCACAGCTTTAGAATTTGGTACACTGGCTTTCGTCACTGCCTCCAAAGCAGTATACAGGGTAACAACCAATATGCGTTTTCCCTGTGACAGCGCACGTTCCTTAAGAATCGCCATCTGCACTGCTGTCAATACTTTTTCCACAGAGGAAAACCGCAATTCAGCCGAAGTGTACAAGTGTGACTTGTAATCAATAGGTACTATGTCTCCTTCATTAAACGTAAGGTAAGTGAAACCCACCGCCCCAGGGATGATCCTCATCACCAGGTTGGTGTGGTTATCACAAGTCAGTAAGAATTTAGATTCTAAAAGATCAGCCTGCAAAGATTGCAAAATAGCTGAGTGTTCTGGCAGCCACAGCACGATTTGGTAAAAGTAGGTTGCATCAAAGCATACAAAGGCTTGATACACTGGGCATATTCAGGAATGTATGTACGCCCGAAATTCAAAAATCCCAGCAAGGACTGTAATTTTTTCAGAGATGTAGGAGCGCGCAATTGTGCACATTTCTCCACGAAGTAAGGAGCTAAACCTCAACCTTCATTGTTGAGCTCAAAGCCCAGGAAAAACACTGTGTACTCTGCAATGTGAGACTTTGCAAAGTTCAATTTGTAATCGAAGTCCGCAAAGTTACAAATTATGCGGTCAACGCGACACAGATGCGCCCAAAGCTCGTCGTCTGTGAGATAGAGGTCATCCACATACGAACATGCATCCGTGTCCACTCTCTCTAAGAGAGAGACAATGCGGGCAGCAAACACGCCTGGACTGTTCTTATAGCCCATCGGTAAACGTTTGTATTGGCACTGTTTGCCGCCACTTGTAAAACTGGTCCATTGGGAACTTAGACCATCTAAATTGTGGGCAAAAAAAACATTGGAAATGTCAAGTGTGGTTTTAAAACGTTTCAGCACAAGACCATCCACTAAAGCAGAGCTGTGGGTATTCTGTACTGCACAGGTACGACAATGCGATTTAAGATGCCGGTAATCCAATACCAAACGGTACGATCCGTCTGGCTTGGTCACAGTAAAAAGAGGGTTATTCATCAAGTTTCAATTACACCTTGATATTCCAATTGTTCAAGGATCTCCGCAACGGAAGCCTTAGATTCGCGTCTGATAGGATATTGAGGTTGAGGCTGTGGCATAGAACGTAAGGGAATCTCGTGGTGTGGGGAACATGTATCACAACCACAGTGTGTACGGTAGAGAGCCGGCGCAAGGGCTTTAGCACACTCTTCTGCAAAATTCAGCGCGTGCTCCTTCGAGACAGTGTGAGCGAAATTAGGGAGGATCACCTCCTCCCCTCTCGGAGCTGCGAGCACAAAAGGTGGGGGCCAGTCAGCCTCCGCTAACAAAATGTCATAAGTAGTCGTAAGATTTTCCCAAAATACCCATTTTATGGTACGTTGTAGGTCACCTTCAATTAAAAGGACTATTTCATAAAGTCTATCAGGGGGAGCAACTCTAGAGTCAGCTGTCTCCACAACAACATATCGGTGAATTGCTGTCACCCTCAGTAGTGGACGCAGGGCCTCTCGCACTATGGTAATCTCCACCGCGCTGTCCAGCAAGGTCAGAACCCATGTCTGATTCCGAAGCTGCGTTCTCACTATCTGTGGCATATCTCCCTGTTAAAGCGGCAACTTTCTTTTTCTGAAACTGGGGTCTTTTCGGTGTTGAATCGTCCTACTTGCCTTTACCGTCTTACGGGTGGGGTTGGTCACGTCCCTGCTGACCGCCCCGACCTCTGCCGCCTCCTTCACCACCGGTCGATGAGGCCGATGATTCCTGAAAAGAATGAGGAGAGCGTTGTTCAGAAACCTGAAAACGTTCAGGTGATTTTATCGTCGCGCGATCGCGCAAGTCAAATACGTTCTGTAGGTGCAGGCACTGGAGATGTAGGACGAGACTCCTGTTTCTGCTGTTGTTTACCCTGTTTTTGTTGTTTTTTCGGCCAATTTTGCTTCTTAGCCTTGGGCTGTTCCGTCAGTTTCTGACTTCTGCCCTTGGGGTTGTTTTTTCTCTTTCGTTGAGAAAGGCTTGAGTCCCAAACTATTACGGCTTACGGTTTTATAAGCCGCCACAATAATTCTTGCTAACTGTCGGGGTTTGTCGACATCGGGTACAGCCTGAAAAGCATTAGACACCTGAAAGTTCACAGCATCTCCCTTGACATTCGCAAGTAGGAGATCGGAAACTACGTCAAAAGCGCCGCATAGGCGCATACCCAATTCAACCGCCGCCTCGGGTCCGTGCTCATCCTGAACACGCTTAAGGACCGTAGGAAGGACAGTCATTGACGGAGTGCCGAAGCACCTCGTATACACTGCCGCAAAGATCTTACCCCATGCCTCACAGTCATCAGGTTCTGGGACCAAGTCTTTTGGCATGCTAATTGTCAGAATCCTGTGTTTTTCACCAGGAGTCGTGTTAGGAAATACTGCTTCCAGCTGGTCAAACTTCTCGGCAAACCAGAAAGGAAAATCATCCTTATTCTGGGGGCGCTTGCCTATTACTGCGTTCACCATCACATGACTGAGCTTCATTCTGCCCTGTCCGGCAGGAAGCGCCACAGCACCCGGGGCCCCGCCCGGGAGATTGCGGGTAATGCACTGCACTAACGACCTAATTACACTAATTGCGACTATATGTAACAGCCATAAATCTGTAACGGGAACCGCTCCATGTCTAGGATGCGGTGTAAATCCAGCCAAAACAGGCCAAGTTGCGCCTGGAATGGACAAAGGACCTAACCTCGGAGTTGACAAAGAGTGGGGTAGGGCGCCATTAAACCAAACTCGGTGCTCCCAAGCATTAATAGGAACTTCCTGTGTCCTATAGGGAACATATTCCTGTGGCATGGCAGTCGCAGTGTACGTGTCGAATACATTAGTATTTGCATTCACAGCCGGGAAGGTCACCCACGAGGAAACAATTTCGTATGGGTAAGCTACTTCCGCACTCACCACCATGATCACAGCCATGCCATCCACAGGGACATTATAAGTCTGTAAATGATTGCGAACCGCAATCAGACTATGCTGTGGAATATCAACGGCATTAGCCATAGCGAGACAGTAAGAGAGAGGTACAATAAAACCAACGTAGCACAACTGGGTAGTAATTCAAAAAGAAACCGTTTGAAAAGATTCAAGCTTGAAAAGACCTATGTAACTTATAGGTAGGTTCGTCCGACACCACTGTCTTCCAGAAACAATAGCGAAGGGTGTTAAGGACAGATAGAAGCACTACTCAAGTGTCATGTAATAAGACCACCAACGGTTGGGCGCCATGTCGCAGGGATCTTGCTCTCACACAGAACTGTACATAGAGACTTGGAACCTCAGTGAATTAGGGTGTGCCAAAACTCACCTTAGTACCCAAAATCCCCTACCAGACTAGCAATCAGTGTCTCATTGGTTCTTACAAACTCCCAATGTTTAGACAACCCAGAACATGGACTTAGAGCACCTCATGTAACGTGGAACACATGAACACTCTTTCGTTATACCAACTTATCAATCCAGAACGAGGAGTAAATGAAGACACGTGCAAGTTTGAAATGTTTATTTCTAATGCAGTGTTCTCAAGCGCAGTATCTTAGCTAATACAAGCAAACATATTATAAAAAACAAAGTAATCCGCATAGTCACTAGTCCATAAGCTACAAAGGGAGAAAGCATGTTAAAATGCTACAGGGAAGAAGGCACGTAAGTCTTACCCTCCCTTGCTAGTATATTATATTATATCTAAAGAAGGTCTCTTTGGGTTTTAGAAGGGCGGCCCCATACCTCTGATCCTAGTGGAAAGGGATCACATCATCTTCCACCAGCTCTCTGCATCAGAGTGTGTTGGCATGCTCTGTGCAGTGCAATATTAAACGCGCCTAAAGCCAGAGTTGGCCGCAGCTGCATATATGTTATGTTTAGGACGTGCGAAGATCAGACCTCACAACAACGACTGTGTTGAAATAACCTTGAAGGCCTCGGCACTCACTGTACAGACATAGCTTACCAAGCAAAGCTAATACAATAGCAAAACATATTATTCTCGTGTGAAGCACAATATTCTACTAGGCTCAAAGCTCTAATAACAATATGTGCTGTGTGTAGAAGCAGCAGAAAGGTAAAATGGCGTTTAAACTCCTAATAAGCTCATGCTAACTTAACACAGTGTGAAGGCAAAGCAAATCTATATGACAGCCCTATACTGTCTTAATTAATATTGTTTTTCCATTTACTGCTGTGTAATGTACGATCCTTATTCCTAAATTCTGAACCGTCGGAAACCATAGAATGGCAGAGGAAAGGCAGCGCTGGGAGGGGGCTGGGCAACCATGCCAGCATTCCGATTCACGAGCAGATGGTCCTGTTTATGACTTGCGGAGCGCGTGAAGTGGCTGGTGGCAAATGGATTCAGAGCGGCTGCGGTCGCTTTGATGTTCTTGTCTTGCTTTGTTGGAAGGGTAGGGGGAGCGAATTCCTGTGCACGCGCCTGGCTTACATGAACTGTATGCGATCCGCACTTGGGTAGACTTTTCGGAACCCTTACTATAAATCTCGCCCACCATCCCTACGGGATGGAAGAACAAGTTACTTACCTTCGGTAACGCTTTTTCTGGTAGATACTATATCTGCCTGTGGATTCCTCACCTTGTGAATATCCCCTTGCGTCAGCAACATTCGGAAATTCTTTTTGTAGCTTCGCGCCGACGTGGATCCGGACGTCACAGAGGCACGGCATCGCACGCGACCTCGCTGACGTCACCGGCGCCTATAACAGGCCCACGCCGGCGTGATGACATCAGTTCCGCCCTTTTTTCCGTGCCATCGAGGCACACGGACGGACCGATGATAGTAGAAATATACACAGTATACGTAGTATAGAAACAAGGTAACACACACAGTGTGAAGCAAATGCAATAACAACATTTGAAATAAACATTTCCATGACAATAAAATAACACATCATAGAAACTCTGGCATAGAAGAGTGGACAACGGGGAGGCGGGTGGGTCAGTGAGGAATCCACAGGCAGATATAGTATCTACCAGAAAAAGCGTTACCGAAGGTAAGTAACTTGTTCTTCTGATAGATACATCTGCCGTGTGGATTCCTCACCTTGTGAATAGAGTCCCACAGCAGTCCCCACTCCCGGAGGAGGGTGTCCACTTGCTATACCAAGAAATCTTGGAGGACAGAGCGAGCGAAGTGGCCGTCCCTCCTCACCTCGGTATCCAAGCAGTAGTGCTTCGCGAAAGTGTGGAGGGAGGCCCAAGTCGCGGCTCTGCAAATGTCCTCAACAGGAACACCTCTAGACAAAGCAGATGTTGCAGACTTTGCTCTAGTCGAATGTGCTCTAATACCCTCTGGAGGGTCCTTACCAGCCAAAGAGTAGCAGATCTTAATGCAGAGCACGATCCACCTCGACAGAGTCCTCTTATGGACCGCTCTTCCTTTCTTGCAGCCAGCAAAGCCAATGAAGAGCTGGTCGTCCACTCGACAGTCTTTAGTCCTGTCCAAGTAAAAAGACACCGCCCTCTTGGGGTCAAGACGGTGTAATCTCTCCTCCTCCTTGGAAGGGTGAGGGGGAGGATAAAAGGTAGGAAGGGTAATGGATTGACCAAGGTGGAAAGGAGTCACCACTTTAGGCAGAAAAGCAGCCCTGGTCCTAAGAACCATTCGTTCAGCATGAATGGTCAGGAATGGGGGCTTGGAACTAAGAGCTTGAAGCTCACTTACCCTCCTTGCTGAGGTTATTGCAACGAGAAAAACCGTTTTCAAAGTCAGAAGCCTCATGGGACACTTGTGAAGAGGCTCAAAGGGAGCACCCATCAAAAATGTCAAAACCAGGTTCAAATCCCACTGAGGCACAACAAAGGGTGTAGGAGGGAACCTATTAGTAAGGCCCTTCAGAAACCTTAAAACAATGGGAGACTTAAAAAGAGAAGGCTGGTCAGGCATACAGATAAATGCCGACAGCGCAGACAGATATCCCTTCACCGTGGCAACAGCAAGCCCCTGCTGGGCCAGGGAAAGGGCAAACTGGAGCACATCAGATAAATGGGACCTCAAAGGGTCTATAGACTTCTCCCTGCACCAAACAACAAATTTAGACCACCTATAAGAATAGATGGACTTAGTAGAGTCACGCCTGGCCGACAAAATGACATCCACCACATCGTGAGGGAGAGAAAAAGAAATCAGGTTGCCCCGCTCAATCTCCAGGCATGAAGGTGTAAGGTCTGGAGGTGGGGGTGTAGAACCTGCCCCTCCATCTGAGAGAGGAGATCTGCCCTGTAAGGGAGACGGAGCGGCGGGTGAGAGGAGAGGTGGAGAAGGTCTGAATACCACACCCTTCTTGGCCAATCCGGGGCGATCAATATGACTTGGGCCCGGTCTTGGCGAATCTTCCTCAGAACCCGAGGAATCCAGGGTATGGGAGGAAACGCGTAAAGGAGCTGCGAGTCCCAACTCAACTGAAACGCGTCCCCCAAGGCTCCTTGCATCGGATACTGGAGACTGCAGAATGACAGGCAGTGAGCATTCTCGTGAGTGGCGAACAGGTCCACCCGAGGTGTCCCCCACATCTGAAAGATGTCGTGAACCACCTCCGGGTGAAGCCTCCACTCGTGATCGGCAGAGAACTGCCGACTGAGACTGTCTGCACGAACGTTCAGAACCCCGGCCAGATGATTTGCCATCAGACAAATCTGATAGTCCTGAACCCAGGACCAGAGACGCAGAGCCTCTCTGCAGAGACACTGCGACCCCACTCCCCCCTGCTTGTTGATGTACCACATCGCGGTCGTGTTGTCCGTCAGGACCTGGACTGACGGACCGCGAAGGGAAGGGAGGAAGGCCTTGAGCGCCAAACGTATCGCCCGCAATTCTAGAAGGTTGATGTGAAGCAACCTTTCCTCTGGAGACCAAAGACCCTTGACCTCCAGGTCTCCCAGATGAGCACCCCACCCGAGAGTGGATGCATCCGTTATCACTGTGGCCACCGCTGGAGGAAGCTGAAAAGGCTTTCCTTGTGACAGATTGCCTTCCACGCTCCACCAAGACAGATCCGCTGCAGCTTCCCTGGAGATCCTCACTGACTCCCCGAGATCTCCATTGTGCTGATACCACTGCCTGCGGAGGCACCACTGGAGTGCCCTCATGTGCCAGCGTGCATGGTTGACCAACAGAATGCATGAAGCCATCAGACCGAGTAGGCGAAGGACCTTCAGGACTGGAACGACCGCTCCACTGTAAAATAAAGGAATCATCTCCCGTATGTCGCGAATTCTTTGAGGGGGAGGGAATGCACGACATACGGTTGTGTCCAGTACCGCACCTATGAACAGGTTGCGCTGTGAGGGCACCAGGTGAGACTTGGGTACATTTATCGAAAAACCCAACCTGTGCAACAACTGAGTTGTCTCTTGCAGATGATGGAGCACCTTCTCTGGCGACTCCGCTTTGATCAGCCAGTCGTCTAGATACGGAAATACATGAATCCCCGTTCTCCTGAGATGAGCTGCCACCACTGCCATCACCTTGGTGAAGACTCGAGGTGCAGTAGTAAGGCCAAACGGAAGGACCACAAACTGGTAATGCTGTGACCCAACCGTGAAACGGAGATACTTTCTGTGAGACTTCAAGATGGGAATATGAAAATACGCATCTTGCAAGTCGATCGACACCATCCAGTCCTCTTCCAACAGCGCCTGAAGAACCTGTGCAAGAGTGAGCATTTTGAACTTTTCCTGCTTCAGGTAAAGGTTCAAAATCCTGAGGTCCAGGATTGGCCAAAGTCTGCCATCTTTCTTGGGGATCAGGAAATACCGGGAGTAGCACCCCTGACCCCTTTCCTGCTCTGGCACCACCTCTATTGCACCCTTTCGAAATAATGCCAGGACTTCTTCCTGCAAGAGAAGCAGGTGGTCTTCCGAACAATAACCCTGGCAAGGAGGGTAATTGGGAGGGAATTCCTGGAAAGGAAGAGCATACCCATTCTCTACAAGATTGAGAACCCAAAGATCCGATGTTATAAATTCCCAATCTTGTAGAAAATGAGTAAGCCGACCCCCTACTGGGCCCACATGATCCGGAATGGCGGATCTAGGGCTGCTTTGCTGCGTTGGCCGGGGGTTGGGAAGGAGAGGAGGAGGAGGAGGAGGAGGAAGCTTGACGACCTCTAGGACGGGGTCTTTGTCTGCCTCTGTACGACTTGTACAGCGTGTTCTGCTGCTGCTGCTGAGGCTGCTGCTGCTGGAATGATCTGTAAGATCGAAAGGAAGATCGGCCAAATCCTCTGAAGCGTCTTCCGGTAGTACCTCTGGATTGAAGGCCTAAAGATTTTGCAGTGGCCCTACTGTCCTTAAAACGCTCCAAGGCAGTATCAGCCTTCTTTCCAAACAGACCTGAACCATCAAAGGGTAAGTCCATTAAAGCAGACTGGACATCAGCAGAAAACTCTGAAGATTTGAGCCAAGCAGCTCTCCTAGTAGCCACAGAGGAACCCATGACTCTTGCCACCGAGTCTGCAGTGTCCAAACCACTCTGGATGACCTGTCTCGCAGCTGCTTGGGTGTCCGAGATTACTTCTTGAAAATCCTTCCTGTCATCCTCAGGAACCTTTGGAATGAGTTGTTTGACAGAGTCCATCAAAGCATGGATATATCTCCCCATCAAACACGTAGCATTGGTTGATTTCAATGCCATGCTGGCTGATGAAAAAACCTTTTTTGCATTTTGGTCCTGTTTCCTGGATTCCTTGTCTCCAGGAACCTGTGGAAATGCTCCAGCAGATTTTTTAGAACAGGCAGCCTGCACTACCAAACTCTCAGGAAGAGGATGCGTTGTTAAAAATGCAGGATCATCCGGTGCAGCTCTATACCTTCTCGCCACCGTTCTAGAAACCGCTGGAGCAGACAAGGGTTTCTTCCAGACCTCATAGACAGGTTCAGACAACGCCTCGTTGAATGGTAACATAGGCTCGATCACAGATGAGGGTGAATGAAGTACCTCAGTTAAAATATTGGGTTTATAATCAGCTGTAGGCAGAGTTATGTTTAGTAAACTCGCTGCCTTCTTAATCACAGTGTGGTAAGGCACCACATCCTTAGATGGAGCATTCGATACAGAAGCCAACTCCCATTCAGGTGACAGTTCAAGACCACTGGCTTCACATAAGTCATCAAAGGGATCCTCAGAATCCTGTAATTCTCCTTCCTCAGTGTCAGAATACCCATATTTTTCCTCTTCTAAAAGTCTCTGGGCCTTTCTCCGAGACCTTTCTTTCACAATCGAAGTTAAAGGATTCGGAATCGACTCCGACGGGGTCGCTGCCGGCGTCGAACCCGACGTCGGACGAGGCTTCTCGACACGAGGTCGGACAGAATCCTGCCTCGGAGTCACGGGTATCGGCGTCGATGGGATCGGCGTCGATGGAGCCGGCGTCGTGCGCTTCGGCGTCGACGACACCGGAGGTGTCGGAAAATGCCAATGCGGCGGTAGAGCCGGCATAAAGGGCATGAAGGGTGCAGGGGCATAAGCCTGCGGAACCCCTAGGTTAAAGGCCTTAGGACCCGTGGGACCAACAGGTGCACCAGACGGGAACATTGCTCTTGAATATACACCATACATGGCGTTCAGGAACTGGGAAGGATCCTGACCTGGAGTCGGAAACTCAGGATACGGACCTCTCGGTTGTTCCCGGGGAGGCGGAGTCGATACGACGTCGACCTCTTCTTCGGGCGCCGGAACCGGAGTCGATGAACCATCGGGTGCCGGAACTTCGGCTCCACCAGCCCCCTGCTCCTCACCTTCATCCTCCTGACCAGAAGGATTTGATGGAATCGGAGATTGGACCTGTTCCTGAGGTTCGGGTGAAACCGGATGCACAGCCTCTTCATGTTCCGACTCCGAAACCTCCACTTCTTTACACACGAGCTTGATCTGGGACTTCGGTTTCGAGCTAGAGTCCTTCCCAGAGTGATGACGTGACTCATGGGACTTCCTTCTGTGTTTCTTCTTCGATGACTTCGAAGCGTGTGCTGACGATGACTCCGAGTGTGACCTCGAACGAGACCTCGACCGACGAGATCGAGATTTTGACGACTTCTTAGCTTTTTTGCTCTTGAGTTTCGCCATAAGGAGCTTTGTCTCCCTCTCTGTTAAGGCTTTTGGAGTCATCTTCTTGCAGCAGGAACAGTCCTCGACATCATGGTCTGAGCTCAAACACCATACACAGCATTCGTGGGGGTCGGTGATTGACATGGTCTTGCCACATTCACCGCAGGCTTTAAATCCCGTCTTCTTCGACGACATCTCGAAGAGAATGTAAGAAAGACACAAATACGAAGAAATAGTAACAAAGTTACTGTAAGCTACTACACGATCCCTGAAAACCGTTAGCGTCGACGACGCGGAAAAAAGGGAACTGATGTCATCACGCCGGCGTGGGCCTGTTATAGGCGCCGGTGACGTCAGCGAGGTCGCGTGCGATGCCGTGCCTCTGTGACGTCCGGATCCACGTCGGCGCGAAGCTACAAAAAGAATTTCCGAATGTTGCTGACGCAAGGGGATATTCACAAGGTGAGGAATCCACACGGCAGATGTATCTATCAGAATAGACGAGTATGTTACCCAGAGGAAGATGGTTATCTTCGAGCTGAAGGGACTGAATGGGAGGAATATCGACCTGAGAATATTTCTATGCCTTATGTCTTCCCAAATATGCGAACTATTAAGAACAATGGACCATTTGTGATTTCTGTTACCAGAGCTAAAGCAGATTTGTGTATAGGCAGTGTTGGCAGAATTCCAGTAGGAAGAAGTGAGTGTACTATGGTTCTGACTATTGAAGGTGCCTATAACAGCAGCTTAGTGAAGTAGTGTGACTCACTGGTTAGAGGCGGCAGACCCGAGAGCAGAGGACGGCCCGGGACCAGGGTTCGATTCCCGGCGCGGCAGGTTTCTGGACCAGGGTCAGCGGACTCGATAATTCTCTCGCCTCGGTGCCCACTCTGATCAGCGTTCACACTCGGCAACTCTGGGCATTAGCTTGCCTCATCTTCACTAACGGCCCCACCAGACCGCCGGGGATGCCTGGTCTCACCCTGGAGATACCCATTAAGGGACCATCTCTCAGGGAAGCCAGGAAGGGTTTCGCAGCGGTCGAAGCGCCTTGGGACCCTACGGGTAAGTAGTGCGCTATATAAATGCCTATACATACATTTACATTTATATCTTCGCATAATACTTATTTTGTCTGTGGCAATAAGGGATATTACCAACTACCTGTTGGATGGTCCGGAGTATGCTATGTATCCTTTCTGTTACCCCCTGTGTTTCTGGCACCTGCAACGTATCATAAAGACTACAAATTGTACAACTACATTTCCAAGAATAGATATAAGAGGACAATAAGCACTGAGGAAGTGGACCAGACTGACACAACTTTGCAACAATACGTCTATTTCAATTTTGGCTTGTTTTTCTTTGTGGGTGCTGCATTAAACAGCAGAAAAATAAGGCAATTGACTCGTGTTGTAGAAGCTGTTACCAATAATACAGCTATGGCACTTTGGAACATTACAGAAGAGTTGCAAGTTGCGAGGATTTTAGCACTCCACAATCATATGGTTCTAGATGTGATTTTGGCTGATCGAGGTGGAGAATGTCGCATCATTGGTAGTAGCTGTTGTGTCTTTATCCCAGATCACTCTCCTTCAGTTTTTGATGCAATCTCTAAACTGCATAACATTGCTGCTAAAATTCACCCGGAAACTGGCACCTGGACTTTTGCCTGTTGGTTTTGGACACTATTTGCCGCTTGGGGCTGAAAGCTATTGACCATCCTATGTGTGATACTTGCAATACTATTTACATGCCGTATATGTATACAATGTGGTCCAATGCTTTGCTCCGTCGGCATTACTGACTGTACACCTGGCTAAGCGAAATTTTGCAGAAATAAAAATCCAAAACATGCTAAATAAAGCGATTACTGATATGATGCAGATAAATGTACAAGATGGGAATTCAGATTATCCTAAATGAACGAATGTCTTCAGCTAATGCTAAAAGGGTCCTCGGTTGTAATTTGGCAGCGATTGATGTTAGCATTTAGCTGAAGCCATCTTGTTTTTGGCGGCCATCTTGACTGCCATGTGCTTTGTCCTTCCTTGCTGTCTTTCACCCTTGTACTCTGCTTAGAGACTAGACTATATTTAGGCTTTGCTACTCTGCACATGCGCAGAGGACACTGACTTCACACCCGTTGTAGCTTGTAACTGTCAGGGAATTCTTACCGTAATTAGCAAACTGTTAAGCTCCTACCAACGGTTGACTGTGCGTTTCTGAATGACCTTTTATGTATGTAAACCTTCTCTTCTGTACTCGTACCGCCTTCTTTTGAGCCCCTGTGTGGGTATAAAAGGACCATGTTTCTTCTGCTCAGTGTGCACACTATAGAAGGGTGTTGTGTGAATGTAGTTCCACCTCATGAGGTTAATAAAAGCTTTGTTTTATATTCCAGTTTCCTTGCCAACTTCTATTCTATTGGTCTGAGGACTTGTACAGATAAGGGCGAACCCATAGCACTGGTAGGCCTAGCTGAGGCTCACCACACCACCATCACATATAGAGATATTTTACCACTCCCTACTCCTTTTGGTGTATTAAAAAAGCCCTTATAATCTGCTATTATGTGAGTGTAAAACAGTGTCTGTGCCTTGAAGCGCACGGAGAACACCAGTTCCCATCAGGCCTAGCAGGTGGTAGTTTCTTCAGTTCTTTTGGACGAGATGGGGCAGTATCTGATAGGTCCAATAATCGCCTCTTTCATCAACACCGGGGAGGCAGAAGTGTTGTTTAAGCCTTTAATGGAGATTCCCCTGAGAGAGAACTGGGATTACAGGTAAGAATCCTTTCCTACGCTCTCAGGGGATCTCACTTGAATAGAGTAGCAAGCCCTTCCCCACCAAGAGTGGTGGAAAAGACAGAGGAAAGATCAAACAACCAGATTAAGCAAACAAATTTTCTCAAGGAGGCCTCTCCTACTTGAGCATCTGTTCAAGCATCCGAGTCCAACAATAATGTTTGGTAAACATGTGAACAGACCTCCATGGAGGAGCTGTGCAAATTTCGGCTACAGGGACATTTCTCATCAAAGTGGAAGTAGCTGCTTTCCACATAGTAGAAGGAGCTTTATATCTAGTGGACAAATGGGGCGCTAGGGGGCATGCACGCAAGATAATTTGACGAAGGACAACCGGCAGAGACAGAGTGCAGAGGAGAGCTAGAAGACGGGCTATTGCGGAATGGAGAATACAGACTAACCGCTGCGAGCCACCACTGAGACCCATAAGGCGCGAAAGATGAAGGGGGACCAGTAGCACTGGTGAAAAATCTCAGGCAGAGAGAGAGCACAGAGCAGATCCAGTAGAAGGGGCCACAGCAGAGAAGAACAACCAAGTCGACGGCTGTGGTCCACTGCTGCTGTCTGGGCAGGGAGAAAAGCATGTGACTCTGGTGAGGCAGCCCGGTAGGAAGAGGCACTGACGCGGGCGCTAGAGGAGCCAGACCCTTGTTCTAGTAACCAGAAGGCCAGTGGCGGACGAGGGCTCTGCAAAGGGACTATTACTCGACTATAGGGGTATAAACTAGATCGGAGCAAGCCTATAAAGTTCCAAAATACTGACTACCACTTAGGTAATGAGGAAGACCCAGGCCTGAGTACATTTGGAGCGAGTGAGAAAACAAGACTACAGGCACAAAGGCGCATATCCTAATAAATGGGAGCTGCTTGAAGCCTGTGTTGCGCACCGGAGAATCGGCCTGTGGAGAAGGGTGCATTGCACCCATACTATACTGCGGAAAGTGTTGCGAGAGGGGTGAGGGGGGAGGCAAGCAAATGTAACGACCAAAGTTGCACTGCACAAGTAAACAGAAAAGTTATGGTCCACTTAAAAAGAGTTCTCTAAGCATAAATAACCTGAACAGTAAGTACACATATAAGAGGGCCAGTCCTCATGGGAGGATACAAAATTCCATAAGGAGGGACTATTAACCCGTTTACCGTGGCAATTATTTTGCCGCAAAGCGGGCATTCAACGGAGTGGGTGGGGCTGCGTTGGGCGTTCGCAGCACCAGCGAGGTAGTGCTTGTGACGGCCAACGGCCGACGGGAACACGGAAGGGGTTAAGCTTTTTCATCAATGGAAAGCCAGCATTTTTTAAAGGACAGCAAGAGGAGCCAATTAAAAAGATGAGCGTTTTTTCAAGCCCATATCCATTGCTTTGAATATTGACTGGACTCAACCTGAATGCAACTTTGTTTATGTTGTTTTTCGCAAATATTGTTTTTGTAAACTGTATGTTTTGTACATATGTGTAAAAAATTGGTGAGGGTGGTGTCTCTTATGGAATGACATGCTCCATTAATAAAATGAACTTGCAAAAAAAGTTGTAAAAATCTAACTAAATAAATACGCAAGACTATTTATTACACTGTTGAAACAAATACAGCACCCTAAATGTGACAGCTTGGTACTTTTTTTGTTACTTAATTAGTCTAGGCCCTACCCACGGTATGGATATGAATCCTTGCAAATAGTGTAAACCAGTGGCATGTGCTCTGGGACACACTCGAACTAATGGTAGGTGAAAAAACAGATATTTCTGTGAAATTCCATAACATTTCATACAATTAGGCTTCTAGAACAAAATGTGGATGCTTCTGGTAAAGAGGTCCCGGAAATACCAGTAGGACAATGGTTCCAGGGAAAAAGGTCTGTAAATGAAACATTTTCTGAGTCCATGCAAAATTTATGTGAAATTGCACAATGCAAAATCTTAAGTAATTTCTAGAATGTCGTTCAACACGAAATTGTGAAATTATTAAAATTTCCCCTATGCCTAATTCTAATCCAATCTGATATATGAGATTGCAGGTGTTCCAGTGTCCCTGCACGCAGTGGGTTGTATTTTAATGTTCATGATTATCAATTAAGTTGCTATGATGCACAATTGTAGTTTCATATTAGACCCATTCAGTTCTTTGTGTCTCTTGAGACACCCAGCCAGTGTTTCACACGTGCCCCCATTGAAGACAATTTCATAAATGGTGGTAAGAAGAAGGCACAATGGTGAATCTATCACCTAGGTGAGGGTTCAACATACTAAGGAGCAAACGCCTGGCAGAAAGTCACAGGTCCCTCAGCTGAGAAGTACCTATTTTACTTTACAGGTGTTTAACTTGACCTCTTCCCCTGGTTTAGCATACAATACTTATTTTACTCTGTGGGCTTCCAATAACCTCATTAAAGAAAGTAAAGGAGTGTACCATCTCAAAAACACCATTCAATGATACTCTCAAAGTTTACCCAATCAATAACAGTAACATCTTGCCCAGTCTCCCACCAATTGTTAAACTATTATCCCTTAAATGAGGACTTGCTACTTTAAACAAGCAATTCCCTTTTTGCCGGCTAGTACTCAAACATGTATAAAATGCTATTATGACCCCTGAGCCACTTTGAAAAGCAAACATACTCTCTTCTAGACTTTTTTCTCGCTGAACCGTCTAAGCTCTTCAAATAACTTTTCATAAACCCTGCAGATCTGACTTTTCTTAGCAAATAGCAGGTGTTATCACTACGAAATTTACTCAAATTGAAAGGATGGAATGCGGAGTTAGCGCTGCCTATCCTAACGTATTGCATCAGTAGGCCTTTAAATCATTTGAGTCATCCTTTCTATTTAGTTTTTTTAATTGTTTTCAATGTGTTCTTCTAGCATGTCGATTAACAATTGGCATTGTGAAAGTGCCTTATCAATAAAACTTTGAAATGTAATCATTACGCTCTGCTCAAAGCAGCTTTTTTATGTGGTCTTTTTTCTTCTTTTTTTTTTATATATATTTTTATTGTTATTTACAGGTTACACGTTACATCTACTGACAGACATATAATTGCACTTCTTGAATACTGTCTCGTTTTAGAATATAAACAAAAAAGACAGACATATAGCAAAACATATAACATTAAAACCGAAAGCGTCTGGTGGTGGCGGTTGGTGTAGACAGAAAATGGCAGGTCTGTTAAGGTGGATAAACGAAGATTTTCGGCCACAATGATATCAGGTGATTGGTTCGGAGACTTTTGTCTCTATGGTGGTTTGAAGGTGTGCATGTGGTTGTCCAGTTTAGACCACATCGCTCTGTCTTGCAGTCTACCTGGCGTCTTTCTGAGGGTGGTCGTGTCTGCGCCTCTTAGGAAGATCACCCAGTTGAGCCAGCTTTTGAAGGTGGCCTTGGAGGTGTCCTTCCAGTTTGTCAGGATTGTTTTTGTTGCCGACGTGAGAGAAAAAAAAATAAAAAAATAAAATTAATTTAAAAAAAACAAAAAAACAAGAAGATTCTTGTCGTCTTGGGTCGCTATTTCTTGTGATATCTGCGTTGTCACGATCGTGGCAAATGATTCCTTAAGGGTGCAGTTTAGCCTTTTGTTTGTGAACTCTAGGACCGGTTTCCAGAATTTTTTGACTTTGGGGCAGCTGAAGATGAGGTGTTCTAAGTCTCCCTTCCCTGATCTGCAATTCCAGCAGGTGTCGTCTTTTAGTCCCACTGATGCTAGGCGTGCCGGCATCCAGTAGGCTTGGTGTATCCAGAATTTTGTTTGTGCGAGTACTGGAGAGATCATGTTCTTGGAAGGGGACGCCCAGAGGTTTTGTGCTTCCTGTTCAGACAGTTTGGTCCCAGTTAGACTTTCCGAGTAGGCCTTTTTCTTATCGTTGAGCTTAGACACGGCTGGTCGGAGTATTTTGTACAGCAGTGAGACTTGGTGGCCTGTATTGTTTATGCTCGCCATGAGCTTGAAGATCAAGGGCGTTTGTCTATGTAGCTTTGGTTTCGTTAGGGGTGTTTTTATGACTAGGAAGTTGTAGAGTTCCATGTCGGGTAGATTGTGCTCTCTTTGCAGGTAGTTAAAAGTGTGTGGCGTTCCTTCGTGTTTTAGTTGTATTGGGAGAAGTATTCCCTTCGTCTTCCATGTGCTCATGTTTAAGGATTTGCCTCTGTATTTGATCTTGTTGTTCTCCCACAGTGTCTCCCACTTTGAGTTTTTGATGCTGACCTCTAGTTTGCGGTCTATCTTCAATAGTGCTTGTTTTGTGAGTTTTAGGATCAGGTTGTTGTCGAGTGATTTCTTGTTAGCCGTGAGTAGTGCCAGTTGGGTGGTGTTGTTTAGCATTGCTTTCTCTATGGCTAGCCATGTTGGCGTGTACTTTTGACCAAGTAGCAACCAATGTATTCCTTTTCTGGCTATGAATGCTAGTTGGAAAGTTTTCGGGTCCGCTAAGTTGTGTCCGCACAATTTTTTCCCCAGTCTCAGCTTGCGGAGTCTTATCCTAGCTTTCTTGCCCTGCCATATGGATTTGTTGATCATTTGGTCTAGTCGCTTGTGGAAGTCTTCTGTCATGGGTAGGGGCAGCATGTTCGCTAGGTAGTTGACTATGGGCGTTATCATCATTTTGATGGTGTCTATGCAGCCCCACCATGTGATGAACTTGGGTGACCATGAGTCTAGTAGATCTTTAACCTTTTTTAGTGTGCTTGACTCGTTTAGTTCTAGAGTTCCTTTTAGGCTTCTTTTGAAGTGGATACCCAGGTATTTGATGGCTTTCGGCTGCCATGCTAGGCCTATATTCCCTATGTCCTCCTTGGTTGTGTGGACATTTAGTGGCATGCAGTCCGATTCGTCCTTGTTGAGTTTATAGCCTGAGTGATTGGCGTATGTTTCTATTGTGTCCATGAGTGCTGGTAGCGATTCGGATGGATTGTTTGTCAGGATTAAAAGGTCGTCTGCGTAGGCTGCAATTTTGGCTGTTGTGTTATTTATTGTTACTCCTGTGATGTTACTGTTTGCCAGGATGTCCGCGATCAGGGGTTCTAGGGCTAGCAGGAATAGTAGTGGCGATAGTGGGCATCCCTGCCTCGTGCCTCTTTTGAGTGTGAACAGGGCCGAGGACCCCCCCCGTTTATGGCGGTTTTTGCGGTTGTTTTTTTGTATAGCGCCATGACTTTTTTTCGAGTATTCGCTTCCTACGTTGTATTCTTGCGTGCACGTTTCGAGGAAGTGCCAGGAGACTCTGTCGAATGCTTTTTCGGCATCTAGTGTGATGGCAACTGCTGAGTCCATTGAGTTAGAGCAGTGTTCGATCACCTGGCAGAGGAGTCTGGTGTTGTCGTGTGACATGCGGGTTTTCATGTACCCAACTTGAGAGTTTCCAATCAGCTTGGGTAATATTTTGTTAAGTCTGGTGTCTAGTACTTTTGCATAAAGTTTGCCGTCGAGGTTGATTAGCGAGATTGGGCGATAGTTTTTGGGCCATTGTGGATCTTTGCCTTTTTTCGGGATGACTATGATGTCGGCTTGTGACATTGTTTCTGTTACTGTTCCTGGTTGAACGCTTTGGTCAGGAATGGGCTTAGGAGTTCCTTGAATTTTTTGTAGAAGGGTGCTGTGTAGCCATCTGGTCCCAGTGCCTTGTTGTCTTTTAGAGCGTTGATGGCATTTGCTATTTCTGATTCCGATCAGATCAAGCAAGCTTTATTCGACGACTGTCATAAAATATATGCATATAATACATATAAAATACATCTGTAAAAATGTAATAAATATTATTAAAATTTACAAATTTATAAAAGTCATTGCTACTACAATCATAAAGGGTAAGGTTAAACATGTTACATAGTCAAAAGTTTTATCACCCCATAGTTAACATTAAGCTGCCAGCAGTCTGCTTCTAATTGACCACGCCCAACCTAAAAATTTGGCTACAGGTGGG
Source organism: Lissotriton helveticus (assembly GCF_964261635.1). Taxonomy (NCBI): domain Eukaryota; kingdom Metazoa; phylum Chordata; class Amphibia; order Caudata; family Salamandridae; genus Lissotriton; species Lissotriton helveticus. The sequence goes on from NC_136061.1 coordinate 359,162,244, forward strand.
TTGGTACATGTACGAAGTAATCTTACAGCAACCAACCCACTCCTAGTGCCCAATAATCTGCACACTGGACGTAACCAGATCCGTCAGGGTGCTGCATACACAGGGCATTCAAACAACAGATGGCTGATAGTTTCCGTGGTGGCCGAACACACTGGACAGGCAGCCTTGCCCCCACTAGTCCATCTATTGGTAAACGCCCTTACTGGTAAACTCCCAATTCTCAGTTGGAAGTAGAGCTTCCGGTCTAAGGGTTTCGTGATGACATCCCAGAAGGCTTCAAAACTTGACCCATCTTTGAAGTCCAAGAACATGCCAGTCAGAGAAAGGGGAGCAATGTTCCTAGAAATTTTCGAAGCCACGACTTCCAGTACAAGTCTTTGAGAACCTTCTTGGGGGAAAACCTAGCATTCCCTGGGTCTTCCCACAATTCGCCAAGGCCTAAATCTCTTAATACACCCCGAATGTTTCCTAACCACTTGATTTTGTGGGAAGTATCGCTTCTTATTACGTCCAGCAGTCCCCTGGTATATATTTACAGTTCGGGCGTAGACCAGATCCGCCTCAAGTATAAAACTGGGCGCAAGGACGCAATGAGAGCTATTGGGCACAGACCCAGATAGTAAAATAGGTGGCTCATAGGGGTGCTCTGGGGTAGTTTGATTAAATTCCTGAGGAAACGGTTTTCAGAAGCTGTCATCCCCCTTAAGTTTTCAAATCCCCATATTTCCACTCCATATAAAGCGGAGCTGACAACTTTACCATTATATACCGATCATACAGGGGCTATCGGCTTTGCGAGGGACCTTGAGTGTTCCAGACTCAGAGCTCCTGCAAGCTGTCGATGTTTTAGAGTAGCCAGCTCAACCTGCTGTTTCCACGATAAATCATGCTGAACACAGACTCCCAGAAAGCTAAAAGCTTGAACCTTCTCAAGAGGTCATTTGTTCATGCTTACAGTACCCTTAAAAGATTGTCGCGTTAAAAGACATGAACTTGGATTTTAAAACATTCACTTCCAAACCTCGAGCGGTGCAAAACTTTTTAAAAATCAACAATGCCCTTTGCCGCCCACTCGGGGTTTTAGCTACTATCAGACAATCGTCAGCAATTAAAATGGGGACTTTGGCTCCTGCAAGGGTAGGCGCATCAACATTAGAGTCAATCAATATCTTAGCCACGTCGTTGATGGTTGATGTACATAGAAAATAAAGTTGGCGCCAAAACGCAGCCTTGACGCACTCCGGTTTCTACAGGGAACTGGGTAGTGACATTACCAGGACTGCCCCACCTAATCTGAGCAAAATTTTGCTCATGAAGTTTTTTAATTAGTGAAAGGAGGGCCCCGGGCATGCCCATATCATTAAGAACATTTCAAAGGGTTAAACGAGGGACCAAGTCGAATGCCGCTCTAAGATCGATAAAGGCAGCATATAGGCTACCACGTCCAATTACCACAGTCTTCCAGTACAGCATAGCAAAATGCAAGACCTGGTTGACTGTGCTGATGGACGTTCTGAAGCCTGCCTGCAAATGGGATAAGATGTTCTGGTCCCGCTCCCACGCCAACACTTTATTGAGGATTGAGGATCAGCCTGCCAAAAATGTTTTGGGTGGTGTCAATCAGGCTGATTGGGCGATAGTTACCGGGTAGGGATTTATCCCCCTTTTTAAATACAGGTATGATTTCGGCCCCATTCCAAGATTGAGGTATCGGAGCTCCCTTAACAACCGCATTATCCAAAAGGAGTATGTAAATACCCCAAGAATCTTTATCCTACGGGAATAAATTCGCAGGTATGCCATCAATACCTGGCGCTCTTCCAGGGACAACTGAATCTAGGGCACAATACACATCTCCAAGGGTGAACGGATCTTCCAAAAAAGGTATAAACGGTACCTGCATGGTTAGGTTTGTAATCTCACCCTTTGCATATTGCGGCTTAAAATAGGCTACCCATTCTTCTTGTGGGACCCAGTTCTGGGGCTTTTCCGGGTTACCCTCACTACCCCATTTAAAGACATTCCAAAACCTGCGCGAGTCTTTTTGAGATCCTGCCTCTTTTAAATCTTGCCATCTCTGCTAATCCCAAGCACGTTTGGCTTTAGAGACAGCACCTTTATACGCGGCCCTAGCAAGACGAATATTCCCGCTTGATCCACTTTTAATAGCTCTTCCCAGATCCAGGCGGGCCTGCCTACAAACCCCTGAATACCAACGTGGTGTGGTGGCTGGGAGATGCGGGATCCGCTTGACTTACAAGGCCTAACAAATAAGCTTCTTAGCTCTCTAAAGAAAGACTCGTGGATCCTTGTACCCTTTTCTAGTGTAGGAGCCATTAAACACTCTTTGGATAAAACACCCAATTCACATGTTGCCTGAGCTAGCTTGCTTGATATAAAATCAATATTCTCTTGAATATTCGAAACCTTGGACCAACGGACGTGGCGCATATCATTCGAGATGGCAATGTCGGTGGGAGAGTTAATACCCAACTCCCCTCCATCATTGACAGGCACTTCCCAGTAGGTGAGCGTCATACATAGGGGGTTGTGATCACTCTCAACCCTATCGATAATTGTCATGTCCTTGAGGTGTCTCCATAAGCCCAGACTGACCAGGATATAGTCAATTCTACTCTTACGTGGCCCACTCTTAAACGTGTAGGCCCCTGACTTATCTCCAGCAGTCCTGCCATTAGCCGATCTTAAGCCTTTATTTAGACAGATTGAGCTAAGCTGAGTAACTATCTGTCCACCTTTTAACTGGCTCAAGGTCAAGTTTGGGTACACCTCATTCCCTATCTTCTTCATCCGCTATGTTCCAGCTATCACATAAAAGGGGTTCAAAAGTTACATTAAAATCTCCCCCTAGAATTATATTAGAATGAAAAGAATAGGATTCTATCAGGTCTTCCAGGACTGCTAATACTTTGGATTTCTTCCCCCCAGTTTATTTATTTTGAAAGTTTTATATAGCGCGAACAAGATCTTCGCAGATATCAGAGCGCTTTACAGAGGAGGGGAGCATATATACATAGATACATCAATAGTGTTAAAAGTACAGTGAGGTGATATCATAAACAATCAAGTAAGACAATTTCAAAGTCGAACAAAAATGCAAAGGGTTCGAACAAATAGTACAGATCAGTATCGAGTCTTTGAAGTTGATCCCCAGTAGTGGTTCAAGTGTATTTAGCCATGAGGATCGCTTTTACTTCTTTCTTGAAAAGTATGGTAGATGGGATGAGCCTGGTTTCAGGGGGGAGTGAGTTCCAAATCCTGGGAGCCATTCCTGAGAAAGAGCGTTTATACGTTTTTTCCTTGCGGAATCTTTTAGGCTTTAGCAAAAGATTGTTTGTGCCTCTAGTGTTTCTGGAGCCTCCAGAAATCGTCAGCTTCTGAGCGAGGTATCTAGGTGAGCTCAGGTGGACAGCCTTGTGCGTCAAACAAGCAATTTTCAGGTGTATTCTGGCTTCAAAAGGTAGCCAGTTCAGGGATTTGAAGTCAGGGGAAATGTGTGAGTGTTTTTTTGATCCAGTGATAAGTCTCGCTGCAGCGTTTAAAGAGGCTCTTATGGGTGCCGTAGTAGCTAGGGGGAGACCGCAGAGGGCGGTGCTGCCATATTCTATTCGAGGTATGACTAGTGATTGTACAGCAGTTTGGAAGTCTTTGGCTGGCAGGAAGGGTTTAAGTTTCCTAAGGGTGTTGATTTGGTAGTTCGCTCCCTTAGTTGCTTTGTTGATGTGTTCCTGCATGCTGAGATTGGTGTCAAGTGTTATGCCCAAAGATTTCGCTGAGTCCACGATGGTGGGTTGAACATTGAGTGCCGTTAGGTGTTTAAGCCACATTTGTGCGGTAGTGATCTTTGCGGGAGGTGAAATCAGAAGGAACTCTGTTTTAAGGGCATTGAGTTTGAGATGATTAGCGGCCAGCCAGGATTGGGTGCTTCTGATCGTTGAGTTCAAGAGCGTGATGTCTTTGGGTGATTGTAGTTTGAGATAAAGTTGGGTGTCATCAGCATACATGTGGAAGTGTACATTGGATTCTTGTAGCAAGGTGGTGAGAGGTTCCATAACTAGGTTGAACAAAGTTGGGGATAGGGAGGATCCTTGTGGTACGCCTAGCGATGCAGGTCTTGGCGCGGACATCAAGTTGTTGCTCTTGAATTTCTGCGACCTGTTATGCAGAAAGGACGTGAACCATTTGAGCACAGTTCCAGATAGGCCCATTCTTGTGTTTAATAGTTCGAGTAAATTCTCATGTTTGACGGTGTCAAATGCGGAGGAGAGATCAAGGAGGATGAGGAGGCAGGTATCGTTATGATCTAGGATTTGAAGGGCGTCGTCAATTATGTGAGTCATAGCAGTTTCAGTACTGTGATTTGCTCGGAAGCCTGATTGATGAGAGTTGAGGAGATCAAACTGAGTAATGTGTTTAGTCAATTGTATTTGTGCGCATTTTTCCAGCAGTTTGGCAAGAGTCGGAATGTTGGTAATGGGACGGTAGTTGTTTAGGTCAGAGGGGTCGGCTGTAGGTTTCTTTAGCAAGGGTGTGACTTGTCCAACTTTGAGGGAGTCGGGAATGGTTCCTTGTTGAAGTGAGCTGTTAATGATTTTAGTCCAGAGTGGAAGGAGCGACGGGGTAAGGACTTTAACAGCGTTAGCAGGAAGGGGGTCCGTGAGGTGATTGGATGGTTTCAGAGTGCTGAGCAGTCTGCCAATTTCTTCTTCCGTGTAGGTGACAAAGGTTGACCAAGTGGCATTGTTTTTTGGTTTAGTGGGTGCTATGTAGTGGGTTTTGGGATAGAGGCTTGCGTCCATGAGGAGATCATTCTTTATGTGGTCAGTTTTTTGGTTAAAGAAAGAGGCGAAGTCTTCGCAGGAGGGAGCTTCGCACATAGTGTTGAGAGGTTGGGGTTGTTCTTTGGATTGTGTTCGGATAAGCTCAAACAGCTTTCTCGGACGATTTTTGGCTTGGTCGAGCTGATGGCTGAAGAAGTCTGATTTTGAGCGTTTTATTTTCCTGAAGTAGGCATTTCTCTTTTTCTTCAGGGTTTTTAGGTTCAGTGCAGAGGGAGCTGATCTCCAGGTGCGCTCTGCCATTCGCATGGCGCGTCTATCGTCATTGAGACTCCCGTCGTACCAGGGATTGGAAATTTTTGAGGAGGCTTTTTTTAGCTGCAAGGGTGCGACTTCATTAATTATTGAGGTCATAGTGTTAAGATAGTGATCAGTCAAGGATTGGACGTCCTTAACGCCAGTAGGAGGAAGCAGTAAGTTGCAGCTGTTGGGGGGCAGAGAGTTTGAGTTTAGTTTTTTCATGTCTCTTTTCCAGACTTTGGGCCTGGCGGATTGAACAGGGTTAAATTTAACTTTTTCATTGATGAAGAATGTGATAATATGATGGTCTGACCAGTCACAGGGTTGGATAGATTCGAGTTGGATAGAGGCCTCTTTGGAGATGATAAGGTCGAGGGTAGAGCCTTTCTCGTGTGTCGGACTGTTGCAAATTTGAGTGAGGTCAAGGGCGTTAAGGAAATTCTTCAGACCTTTTACCACCGCATCATTATGATCGTTCCAGTGGAGGTTGAAGTCACCAAGGTATATTTGTGTGAGTTGTCGCCCGGAGTTGGTTGAGATCATATCCATGATTTGTTGGGAGAAGGTAAGGTTGTCGCCGGGTGGATGGTAAACGCCGTGAAGAGTGCAGATCGGTTTGCCCTCACTGATAATATCGAGGCAGATGTATTCACAGGAGGGTGGGGAGGGTAAGGAAGGGGAAGTTACTTTCAAGACAGAGAGGTTGCTCCTGTATATACATGCGATTCCGCCACCTTTTTTAGTGCCAGACCTGTCAAGTCTGGTGATGTGGTAGTTGGGGGGAACCAGAATGTCCATTATAGGTGTAGAAGATTCTGTTAGCCATGTTTCAGTCATGATGATTAAGTCAAGATCCAATTTTAGGATGAGATCGGCGATAGCGGAGGAGTGTCTAGCGGCTGATCTGCAGTTGAGGAGAGTGCATTTGAGACGGGGTGTGTCGAGGGTGGAAGGGGGTTCTAGAGCGAGGGGGACTTTACTCAGGTTACTATGGATAGCGATTCTCTTGTTCAGTGTGGGGGGTCTAAGGGGATTGGAGTGAATCGTAGGAATGGCAGTGAGAGTGTCGGGTGTGTTGCTATGGGGAGCTGAGTCGTAGGAGCGGAGGAGGGTGATTGTGTCGAGGTCCGAGAGAGGGTTGCAGGAGCGATGGGGGCGGTTTTCGCGGTTGTGAACCGGGATTGAGGTCCAGTGCGGTGGGAGTCGAGTGCGAGAGTTCGCCGCCCGGGTGGAGGACCAGTTGGGAGGGGAGGTGATGGTGGAGGCGCGTGAGGGGTGTCTGGGGTGTGTGCTGAGTGATTGTTTGATGATGTGAATGTCTTGTTTGATCTGGTGGAGGGTGTTGGGGGAGGGGTGACTGGAGTGTGATAGACAGAGTAGTTGTTGTTTGATGATGTGCATGTCTTCTTTGAGCTGGAGGAGGGAGGCCGTAATGTAGTCCAGTGTGGGAAATGTGTTGGAGGTGGGGATGGGAGGGTCGGGCGTGGATGACATAGGGGAGAGGTTGGTGGTGTGGATGAGAGTATTGGTGGTAGGCGGAGTGTGCAGGGTGGAGGATGGGCGTTTATTAGTGGTGAAGGGGGTGGAGGTTGGGTAGTGGGGGGTGAGACTGGGGGGGGAAGTGGGATTGTAGATGGTTCTTTTTTGAGGGGGTGTAGTTGAGTTGATGGAGGTGGTGTGTTCTGTGTGATTAGTTAATGGGTGGAAGTGGGGGCTGAGAATGGGGGGGGATAAAGGGTGGGGTTTGCCTTTGTGTGTGTCGGTCTGATGCTGATCTAGGTTAGGCGGGTTGTGGGTGGGAGCTGTGGTATCAGGGGTGAGAGGAACGGGGATGAGGGCTGGTGTGTAGGGGGAAGGGGTGAGGTGGTTGGTGTATGAGGGAGAGAGATCTATGTCTGCTTGAGGGGTGTGGGGTAGCTATGGTAGGTGGGTGTATGACTAAGGTGCCGGGAGTGAAGGAGAGGTGCATGTCGTTTTGGGTGGGAGCTGTGGTATCAGGGGTGAGAGGAAAGGGGATGGGGGCTGGTGTGTGGGGGGAAGGGGTGAGGTGGTTGGTGTAAGAGGGGGAGTGATCTATGTCTGCTTGAGGGGAGTGGGGTAGCTACAGAAGGTGGGTGAATGACTAGGGTGTCGGGAGTAAAGGAGAGGTGCATGTCGTTTTGTGGCTGGGCTAGGTTAGAATGAGTGTGGTTTGAGGCTGTGGTGTCAGGGGTGACAGGAATGGGTGTGTTATGAGAGGAGGACAAGGTGAGGTTGGTGGGGGGGGGGGGAGGGGGTGCCGCTGGGATGTGTGGGTGGGGGATCTATGTCTGTAAATGAGGAGTGCGAGGTAGCTACATTAGGTGGGTGAATGTCTAAGGTGCCGAGGGTGGAGGAAAGGTGCGTGTCGTTTTGGGGTTGAGCTAGGTTAGAAGGGTTGTGATTGGGGGCTGTGAATTCAAGGGTGATAGGCCTGAGGGTGCTATGAGTGGGAGTCCGGTGATTGGCGAGGTGTTGTTTGAACGTGGGGAACAGGTTGTCTAGTAGTTCCAGGTTCTTATCTGTGGATTGAATTAGGATAATCCCGTTATTGTATATAGTGATGGTGGTTCTGCCCGGGAAGAGTAGGGATGGTGTGATGGAGAGTTTTAGGCCATGCGCGAAATTCCTGGAGGTGGAGACGGTGAGTAAGGTGAGGAACGCTTTTCTCCATTGGGCTCTGCGTGTGGTGTGGAAGATGATATCAATGTTCAGTGAACCATTGACTGGTGAGAAGTAGGTGTCTGTAAAGGGAGTTTCAGGGTGGGACCTCAGGAAGTTGTGTTTAAAGCGTTTAGCGGCTTTTTTAGTGAGTGAGGGTGGGTAGTTAATTCTATGTGTGTGCTTGCCGACGGGTTCCATGATGGGAGGACAGTCTAGGTAGGTGTAGTAGGGAGGGTGCACTGTCATAAACAGTTGCGTGGGCCAAAAGTGACACTAGTGGGTGCACAATAATGCTATATGCAGAGTACAGATGCAGACAATAATAGTGAGATAATGGGAAGTGACACTAGTGAGCTGCCAAGGTATTTGAGGTAGTAATCGGTGCATACAAGACTAACACTTGAGATGGGTGCGAGTTGCACAAGTGTGTAGGGTGCACAATAAAGATATAAGGGAGCAGAATACTGATGAGGACTGTAAGTTACATGGAGCAGGGGTGACACCAATGAGCAGCTAACAAATATGAGGTAGTAATCAGTGTATACGGGAGGGAACAATGTAATGAGTGCAGGTTACATCAGTGACAAGTCTATGTGCGATATTCGTCAGTGCATTTTAAGAATAGGAGTGAATTCGATGTAGGTTATAAACAAGTGCAGAACAAGTAGAAATATAATACTGACAAAATACTGGAATAAAATAACTGTGCAGAACATAGAAATATCTAAATCGAAGGTGACAATAGTGAGTAGTCAAAAAATGTAAGGTACAGGAGTGACAGAATACAGTTGCACACACAAATTATATGAAACAACAAGTGGCATTAGTGAGCAGCAAAAGAAACATATATGAGGTAGCAAACGGTGCATTACCGGTGATGATAAAGTGGGACGTGCAAGATACAATTAGGAATATACAATATAATACCACTGTAAAAGGCAATAATATATGGGTAGCAATAGGTGCAGAAAAAGTGAAATGTGCTGGTTACAATTGGGAATATATTAATATTAGAGGTAGCAATCTGCGCAATACATATGTTCAAAATATAGGTAGAAGTATAATACTACAATAATAGGCAGACATTCTTTCACACTAGTCTAAAATACTAAAGTCCAATAGAGACTAGTCAAAAATGGCCCCCAGATAGTTCAGATCGAGACAGTAGTCCTCTGTTTGTTGCTGTTGCTTCGATAGCAGGGGAGAGCAGCTTTCCTTCGCAACCATGCAGGCAGGGGGAGATAGAGATATTAGTCCTCTGTCTGCTGCTATTACTTTGAGCACAGGGGATGGGATTACACTTTCTGTTTAAGCAGGCAGAGCTCAAGGCTAGCTGGGAGGAATTCTTATCTCTGTGTGGGGGAGTTAAGCTGATGGGCCTCGTGGGCAACAGAGGTAGGGGGGGATTTATTGCTACAGTTTTATGGCCCCAGCCATTTTGAACAAAGGAGTTAGTTTTTAAAAAAGAGAGCAGGCGGGCGGGAGAAGTAAATACCTTAAGTTTCTGTGTGCCTGTTAGTTTTGCCTGTAGAGTTATACAGGAGCAATGCTTTAGACCATGATGTTGATGATCCCTTCCGCTTCGTAGATGTGTAACTTCACTCACTCCTATAAAAAAAGTTCTTTTTGTTTGTTGAGCTGTGCTCTCGCGGGTCCGCTGCTCGAGAATGTGATACCCCTGTGTTTGCTAGCAACCAGCGTCCCAGGCCCCTCTCAGCCCTCCAGACCGTTAGGATTCCTCTGCTGCGGAGCGGGAGGGGGGGGGGGTTGCGTTGTCGTGTCCTGGTGCTGCTATCTGTGTCCTCTGTTGCCTTCAGGAAGGGGTCCCTGCTTCAGGTCGTAAGTGGGGGAGGGGTCCGGTGTCCTTTTCGTTGTGCAGAGCGGGACTCGTATAATACGCTCTGCGTATAATGTCACTGCAGCCCCGAGTGCCAGACTCGTCAATGCAATAGCGGGCAGCTGGGGGGCAGTAGGCGGCAGCGAGGGGCTGCGAGGTGAGGGCCAGGACAGCAGCGCCGATGTCCACTGTACTTTTCGTTGTGCAGAGCGGGACAACCGCTCTGCATATAATGTCACCACACTCCGGTGCAAGAGAGGGGGAGGGGGTGAGCTTCCGAACCGGTAGTCGCCTTCAGAAGCGGGTTTACCGCGCCGCGAGACACCTGCTGCAGATACTCCTCGCGAGGTCATTAGAGGCTAGGTTCTGCGCCCCGATCGTTTGCATTCCACTGCGGCACTGTGAAAGGCGAGAGGTTGGCGGCGGGCAGCCGGTGGGGCCAGGACGAGGATGGCGTTGTCATCCAGCATCCGGCAGCCGGTGGGGCTAGGGTGAAGTTGTCGGCTTCAGGGGCAGGAGCCCTTCAGGTATCCACAGTCCGGTGGGGGGGGGGGTGAACTTCAAGTCAACCGCCGAGCCTCCATAGGATCGAGGCTTGTCGGGAGCAAGAGCCCTGCAGGGTATCAGATAGGCTTTTTATTTGTGAACTCCAACCTTAAAATCTGTAGGTCCCTGTGGTTGGTGGGTAGGGGCTTGATTGTAGCATCGAGGTCCTACCTAACCCATATTGTCAGGCCACCAGATGGACGGCCTCTCCCTCCCTTATCAGCCGGAATACTATAATTCAAATACCCTGGGAAATGCAATGCATCAAATAGCCAAGTCTCCTGAAATAGACATATTTCGTACTGGTTAATGTATGTTGCCCATTCCGGAGAGCCTGCTTTGGATTTCAGGCCGGCTTTATTACATGACAAGATGGATCCTGATTTGCCAAAATTAAATACAGAGGCATCGTTTTGGATTATATCTGAAGTACTAAGTGGCACAATGGTCGAAGGGGGCACAAAAGGCTTTGAGACTGGTGGAGAAAGAGTATTGCCCGGGATAATAGTTGTACCCGGGGCAGGGTTTTCACCATTACTTACTTCTCTACATACTACTTTTGCATCTTCTACCAGTAGTCAATCATTACAATCCAGTGTAGAGCTTACCCTATGATTACCCACAGCACACTTTTTATTTTTGGTCAACCACTTCGGGGGGGGGGGGCGGGATGGTCTTAATTGAATCCTGGAGTGATCCGGGGAACAAGTTCTAAATTCTAGGTTAATTAGGTCTCCAGCCAACTTGGGATTTTTTGAAAGTTAATTCAATACAACCATATATATTCCCCTGGAAAGTAAGCCTCTCAGCACTGAGGATATCCTCCCTGAAAACAGACCTGCAGCCTCTGACATACCTAATCCAATGGATCGCTTTATTAGTTAAAGATTCAGTGGATTCGTAATCACTGCCGGGACTCAGCTTGGGGGTATTAATCGGGTACACCATTGGTGGTTTACTTAGGTGGGAATTACACTGGGGAACACACGTACTCGATTGAACTAATCTGTTTACTTGTTGAGTACTTGCGGTTTTCTGTTCAACAAGTCTTGCTGTAACAGTAGAAACACCACCCACATTCACTGCTGGTGTACGTGCTGAGGTTGCAGACACTGCACCACGTCCTTTGCATTCATGATGGGTAAGAGGTGCTCCCCTCACCTCACTAAACGGGATGCTTAAAGTTGAAGAAACACACCTGGAGGTGGGGGGGCGGGGGGGGAGTCGAGGCGGGCTTAATGCAATCCTCCACCCGCGGTCTATTTGGGCCAATAGGTTTTGTCGCTACAGATCTGTTTGAGCAATAACCTACATCCACCCTCATATTGTTTACCACATCGGTCAATCGTTCAATTTTGGCTTGCATACCTTCTACCAGGTCACACAGGTGCTTTACAACTTCAAACAGCGGATTGGCATTTGACTCCATTTGCCGTAGAACCTCAAAATTTCCAGGCACATGGGGTACGCCTTCACTTTGTGGAGGAACTGGCACAAATACTTCAGGACCGATTTCAGGATGGCAGTTTTCTATGTGGGCCAAAATAGAAAACCTATTGCTACAAGGCAAAGTGACTTTATTAATTAGAACTGTGAATGGTTACTGGAGAAGGCTGTATTTGATCTATGCAATGGCCCTCCCCCTCAGGAATCACAGGTTTTACCACACTCCCTGCGCTAGGTTTACTCAAAAACATTTCTGGAATAACCGCTACGCCTCGCTTTTGTCCATTTCCTTCGTTGATAAGCGTATTACTCCCACCCTCTGGGTCCCTCTCCTTGGGGTCAGGAGCAGTAGTCAATGGTCTTCACAGTCTTGCACCAAACCGGCAATACGGTCCATGACACAGTTTCCACCCGCATGAGACAAATGCTTTCTGGGAGGCTTGTCCTTCGACCTCTTAGCTTTTTTCCCTCCTTTAGCTACCACACCTGCAGCCTCATTAGCGTCTTCTGTAGTTTTCCTTTTCCCCATGATTACGATTAATGAAAAGGAGGAACAAGCAATAAGAGTATATAGCACAGAGTACCTTCAGGTGACGAGGCGAAAGGGGGGTGGGCCCAGCCCTGCCTCCTCCTGCCACACACGGCCCGCCCTTTGCCCGGGCTTCTCCCGGGACGCTCCCGCGCAGCGGAATAGAGTGCTGGTGAAATAGCGTCTGGGTGGGAGGCGGGGCAGGGCACAATCACAGCTTCAGGTGTGTGGTGCTAGGGGCTCCTGGGACATGGAGTCCGTTGTGCGGTGTGAGCGTCGCGAAGCCAGCCCCCGATGTCAGTCCTGGGGGCACAGAGCAGAGTCGACGCACAGACCCCGATGTGAAGCACGGTTCCCTCCTGTTCACTCCTGCTGTGCCAGCCCCACTTGCGCTTCATTGCGCCTTCATACAGTCTTGCAGGACCTCAGTCTCGCCCACAGTCTCGTCGAATCACAGGGTCCCCCTCCTGTCCTGATAGCACCCTGCGTGTGCCGCCCGACCTCGTCCTCCACTCTCACACTTCGAATTTATCGTGCTCCGCTCAGTGCAGCCCAACTTTAGCCCAGTTGGAGCAGGCGGGCGGGGGGCGCAGGCGAGCACGGGTGAGCCGAACAGGGAAACTAGCGCTGCAGTAGTACTTCAAAGCAGGGGCGGCAAAACGGCAAGAAAGTCGGCAAAGTGGACGCAGGAACTCCGAGGTAGACCGTGGCTTGATAATTTGTATTGGGCTAGCGCATAGCGAGAAACGCCTTCGCTAGTGCAGAGCTAGCCGCCATCGCCGAGCAGCTTCTCAGACGGGTTGGGCGGGGCTTGCTTTCTGATTCCTTGAAGTCTTGGCCTAGTTGTTTCGCTTCCTCGTCCTGTAGTTTAGGTAGGTTGAGTCTTTTTAGGTAGTCTGTGGTGGCAGACTCATCTATGTTGTCGTCCTTTGTGTAGAGTTCCTCGTAGAATTCTCTGAAGGTTTGTAGAATTTCTGAGTGGCTCGTGTGTGTTTTGTTCTATTTGTCTGTGACACTTGCTATGGAGTGCTGTCTTTGTTTGCGTTTTAGGTATGACGCCAGTGTTTTCCCCGCCTTATTGGCCCCACACAGATTAATTTGTTTGTGCTTCTTGATCCACATACCTGCTCTCTCGCTGAGGATTCTATTATACTCGTACTTCTTGCTAGTGAGCGTTAAGTGGAGGTCTGTGTTTGAGGTGTCTTCTATATGCTTTGCCTCTAGCCTTCTAGTTTATTCAGCCGTGAGTTAGCTTCCTTGTCTCTTCTTGCATTAATTTCAATCAGATTCCCTCTAATGGTTGCTTTCAGGGCCTCCCACAGGCATTTCGGGTTCACTCCCTCTGTGTCGTTCTCCACTATATAGTTTTTGATTGCGCTCTCTATTGTGTCTCTGTCTTATTTCTTTGCTAGCGTTATGTTATTGAACCGCCATTTGTGGGTGGTCTGGTCGTTCTGTCTCCCTGACATGTGTGGGCTAATGCAGGAGTGGTCTGAGACTGTTCTAGCTGCTATGTCTGTGTGTTCCGTCAGGTGTGTGTGTGATTTGGAGATGAGGATGTAGTCGATTCTGCTGTAGGTGTTGTGCGGGGTTGAGTAAAAGGTATTTATTTTATTTATTTATTTATTCATTCAAAGTTTTATATAGCACGAACAGGATCCTTACAGATATCAGAGAGCTTCACAAAGACAGGGAAGGGGCAGTAGGAGTCAACAGAGATAATGGGATACAGTATAATAGTCAATAACATGGTAATAACATGGATAATAAAAACATACATAAAACCAATCCATATACAATCAGGTAAGGGAGTAATATAGGAACAGCACAGGTCATTGAGCACACTACAGAGGTGTACAGGTGGATCAGTAAACCAACGTGTATCATATCTTGGTCGGTAGTAAGAGAGTAGCGTAGTAGTGCCCCCAACAAGTAGAATATAGTGCCAGGGGATAGGGTGAGCAGTGATACAAAGCAATGCAGAGTCTCTGTACCAACATCTATAACGATCAGGAGATCTTGGCCAGAAGGATGGTTTTCACCTCTTTCTTGAAGAGTGCAGTGGAGGAGATCAGCCTGGTTTCAGGAGGGAGCGCATTCCAGATCCGGGGAGCCATCCCTGAGAAGGAGCGCTTGTAAGTTTTCACTTTCCGGAATCTACGAGGTTTCAGGAGAAGATTTTTTGTGCTCCTATTGGATCTCGGACCTCCTGATATAGACAGCTTTTGAGCGAGGTAGTTAGGTGCCTTGTGGTGCACGGCCGCGTGTGTCATAACTGCAATTTTTAGCTGTATTCTGGCTTCAAAAGGCAGCCATTTTAGAGACTTTAGGTCTGGGGATATGTGCGAATGCTTTCTAGAGCCAGTAATGAGTCTCGCGGCAGCGTTCAGGGAGGCTCTTAAGGGTGCTGTTGTTGATAGCGGGAGACCGCTGAGGGCCACAATTCCATAGTCTATTCGAGGGATGACTAAAGCTTGTACAGCAGTTTGGAAGTCTTTGGCCGGGAGGAAGGGTTTAATTTTCCTCAGTGTGTTAATTTGAAAATTAGCTGCTTTTGTGGCTTTGCTGACGTGCTGCTGCATGTTGAGCTTGGCGTCGAGTGTGATGCCTAGGGATTTCGCCGAGTCCACGATGGTAGGTTGGACATTGAGTGCTGTTAGGTTGTTGAGCCAGGTTTGGGTGGTGGAGATTTTCGCCGGGGGTGAGATGAGTAGGAACTCAGTTTTCAGAGCATTTAGTTTGAGGTGATTATCGGCCAGCCAAGCTTGGGTGTTAATAAGCGTGGAATTCAGATGTATGATATCTTCCGGGGATTGTAACTTTAGATAGAGTTGTGTGTCATCGGCGTACATATGGAATTGTACATTGGATGCTTGAAGCAAGGTGGCGAGCGGTTCCATAACGAGGTTGAACAGTGTAGGGGAGAGGGTGGATCCTTGTGGAACACCTATATCTACAGGCACAGGTGTAGATAGCACATTGTCGATCTTGAACCTCTGAGACCGGTTGTGAAGGAATGACGAAAACCACTTGAGAACAGTTCCCGATAACCCCATTCTAGTACTTAGCAGCTCCAGCAAATTCTCATGTTTGACCGTGTCAAATGCAGACGAGAGGTCAAGAAGGATGAGGAGGCAGGTCTCATTGCGATCCAGAATTTGGAGGGCGTCATCAATTATGTGTGTCATAGCTGTTTCAGTGCTATGTTTCGCTCTGAAGCCTGATTGATGAGGGTTGAGGAGGTCAAATTGATCAATGTGTTTTGTCAGTTGGAGTTGGACACATTTCTCCAGCAGTTTGGCCAGTGTGGGGATATTGGTGATGGGCCGATAGTTGTTTAGGTCAGACGGATCAGCTGTAGGTTTCTTGAGTATAGGCGTGACTTGCCCCACCTTAAGGGAGTCTGGAATGTGGCCTTGTTGTAAAGAGCTGTTGATGATCTTGGTCCAGAGAGGGAGGAGCAGGGGGATAAAGTCTTTTACAACATTAGCAGGTAGAGGGTCTGTGAGGTGATTAGAGGGCTTCAAGGTGCAGAGCAGTTTGTGTATTGCTTCTTCCGAATAGGTATCGAAGTACTGCCAGGATGCCTTGTTTTTAGGTTGAGTGTCTGCCTTTCTGGTGTGGTTGGGGTATCGGCTTACATCCATGATGAGGTCATTTCTTATGTTGTCAGTCTTTAGTTTAAAGAAAGCAGAGAAGGCTTCACAGTGTGGGGTGTCATTTGTTGTGCTGTTTGATTGCGTGGGTTGTGCCTTTGTTTGGGTCTTGATTAGCTCGAACAGCTTTCTTGGCCTGTTCTTCGCTTGGTCCAACTGGCGGCTGAAGAAGTCAGACTTTGTGCGCTTTATTTTCCTAAAGTAGGCATTTCTCTTGTTCTTAAGCTTTTTGAGATGCAGTGCTGAAGGGTCCGATCTCCAGGTGCGCTCTGCCATTCGCATATTACGCCTTTCGTCATTGAGCCTGTCATCATACCAGGGGTTAGAAATTTTGGTGGAGACTCTCTTCAGTTGCAGAGGGGCGACTTCATTGACTATTGTATTCATAGAGTCAAGGTAGTGGTCAGTCAGTGATTGAACATCTGAGGCACCTGAAGGGGGAAGGAGGAGGTTGCCGATGTGGGGAGGTAGTGTGGAGGGGTTAAGATTCTTCAAATCCCTTTTCCATGTTTTGGATTTGATAGGTTGCGTAGGGTTAGGTTTAACTTTTTCGTTGATAAAGAAGGTGATAATGTGGTGATCTGACCAATCGCAGGGTAGAATCGCCTCCAGTTGAATAGCGTTCTCTTTGGCAATGATGAGGTCGAGTATCGCGCCTTTGTCGTGTGTTGGTTTATCGCATAGTTGGGTGAGGTCAAGCGCATTGAGGAAAGTTTTGAGACTATTCACCACGGTGTCTTTCTGATCGTTCCAGTGGAGATTGAAGTCACCCAGGTATACTTGAGTGGTCTGCCGACCGGCGTTGGAAGTGATCAGGTCCATGAATTGTTGGGTGAATATGAGATTGTCACCAGGCGGGTGATAGATGAGATGTAAAGCACAGACTTGCTTGCCCTCACTGGTGATGTCGAGGCAGAGGAGTTCACAGGAGGAAAGGGAGGGGGAGGTGACTTGAGTAACGGAAAGGTTGCTCCTAAAAATGCATGCAATTCCCCCGCCTGTCTTGCCAGGAGACCTGTCCAGCCTAATGATGTGATAGTTGGGGGGGACTAGTATGTCCATAATCGGGGTAGAGGCTTCAGTGAGCCACGTTTCCGTTAGAATGGCTAGGTCCAGCTCCCTATCTGAGACGAGATCCGCGATGTCGGAGGCATGTCTCTGGGCCGATCTGCAGTTTAGTAGGATGCATTTGAGTTTGGGCGAGAGAAGGGTGGTCGAGCTTTCTAGTGTGAGGGGAACTTTTCTGAGGTTGTTCGGGACGGAGCCTCTGTTGTTGAGTGTTGGGAGCCTCAGAGGGTTAGTAAGAATTGTGGGTATGGGGATGTGTGAGTTGGAAAAGACTTTTACCGGACCTGGGCCATAAGAGTGTAGGAGAGAGCATAGGTCGCGGTCCGACAAGGGGTTGAGAACACGACGGGGGCGGTGGGAATTATTGCGAGCGGGGATAGTAGGCCATTGCTGGTGTCGTCGGGGGCGAGGGTATGTAGGGAGGGTGCGTCGTTTGTAGGGTAGTTGGGTGGTGGGAGGTAGACTGGGCTGTGAGGAGAGAAGGACTTTGATTGCGTGGACGTCTTTTTTGATTTGTGACATTTCCTCTTTGACTTGTTGGAGGGTGGATAAAGTCAGGTCAGGAGGGTCATTGGGGAAGGTGTTGGTGGAGAGAGCCGTTGGTGAGTGGTGGAGTAGTGAGCTGGAGAGCAGGCAGGGTATCGGTGGGGGGGGGTATACTAGCGTTGTTGAGGGGTTCCGCGGTGCTAGTGAGTGGGATGGTATTCAAGGTGTGGACGTGTTTGTGGGCGAGGGGTGAGGGTATTGGAGGTGTGGCAGGCTGTGGTTGGGAGGCATAGGTAGTGACTTCAGTGGGAGACGGTGCTGGTGAGTAGAAGAGTGAGTGAAGGCTGAAGACAGTGGGGGAGACAGGAGGGTAGTGAGGGCTGAGAGTAGGAGGTGGGAGAGAGGGGGATGCTAAGGTAAGGGGGGAGGTATGTTCTGTATCTTTTGTTGGGAGGGAGATAGAGTTGTGAGTGGGAGTGGGGAGGGAGCAGGGAAGGAAGAGGTGTCTGCATTGGGGGGGATGGGGGGGTGGATAAACTCCGAGTGATGGTGTGTGCAGATGTAGGCGTGTTGTGGGTGGGAGTTGTTGTGTCAGGTGTGAGACTCGTGGGTGGGGGTGGGGAGGGAGATGGGGAGGGAGAGGTGTCTGTCATGGGGGGGATGGGAGTGGGGGGTGGATAAACTTTGGGCGGTGGCTTGTTCAGATGGTGGTGTGTTGTGGGTGGGGGATGTTCTGTCCGGGGGGAGAG
Source organism: Lissotriton helveticus (assembly GCF_964261635.1). Classification (NCBI taxonomy): domain Eukaryota; kingdom Metazoa; phylum Chordata; class Amphibia; order Caudata; family Salamandridae; genus Lissotriton; species Lissotriton helveticus. The sequence goes on from NC_136061.1 coordinate 359,180,342, forward strand.
GGATGGAGGGGGTGTGGGTGGGGATAAGAAGGGTCATGTTAGAGGGGCTGCTAGTATGTGCAGTGGAGATATTTGTGACTGTCATTGGGGAGTGGGGAGCGTTAACAACAGGTGGGCCATTTACTGGGGAGCTGGGGGTAGAAGTGTAGTAGGTGGTGGCTGCGACGCCAGGGGTGCTAGTGCTGGCGGAGTTCTGTGTAGGGGTCCGCAGCTTGGAGAGGTGCTCTTTGAACTTGGGGAACAGGTTGTCTAGTAAATCCAGGTTCTTGTCCGTGGATTGGATTAGGACAATCCAGTTATTGTAGATAGTAATGGTAGACCTGCCAGGGAAGAGGTGGGAAGGTGTGATGGTGAGAATTAAGCCATGAGTTGTTTTCCTGGTGGTGGAGACTGAGTAGGGATAGGAAAGTTTTTCTCCATTGGGCTCTGCGTGAGGTGTGGAAGATGATATCGGTATTCAGAGCTCCATTGCCCGATGAGAAGTAAGTGTTGGCAAAGGGTGTTTCAGGGTGCGACCTCAAGAAGTTGTGTTTAAAACGTTTAGTGGCATTTTTGGAGAGAGGAGTGGAGGGGTAGTTAATTCTAAAAGTGTGCTTGCCGTTGAGCTCCATTTTGGGGAGGCTGTGGTGTTAAGTGTAGGAAGATGGACGATAGTACAAACTGTCAGCCGCTAGTTACAGGGCCAAGGACGACACTAGTGAGTGATCAAAGATATAAGGAGTAGAAGTCGGTGTGATCTCCGAACAGACAGTGCGTAGGTGCATCTTACCACAAGTATCCTATATATGAGGTAGCGGTCAGCTTACACCGTGAAACCAACTATGAGAGGTAGGACCGATTAGGTGGAAGCCAAGTTACATATTAGAATGTACGAGGTAACAGCAGTGTAGTCTAGGCGTAGAAAGTGGCTGTGTGCAGCTTACATGATAGAGTGAGTTGAATGAGGTAGTAATAATCAGTGCAATAACGTGATGTAGCTTACATAAAAAAAAAAATAAAAAAAAATAAATGCGGTAGCGGACAGTGAATGATGGGGATAGAGGTGAGATATGTGCAGCTTGCCGCATATAAAATGCAGGCTAAAATAGGGCTAAACTACTAATGAGTTACTGCATCCCATAAATGTGCATACAAACTGCAGCAATAACAGATATAACACTAGAATATACGATAGTAATGTGATAGCAATGCATACAGTGTAGGAAGCCAGTAATAATAAAATAAGATAGAATAAAATAAAATAGAAACTGCAGTAAAGGCAATGACTAGTCCATGATGGCCGCTGAGTAGAGAGAGAGGTCAGTCTAAAATGGCCGCCAGATAGGTCTGGAGACGCTAGTCCTTTTTTGTTGTTATTGCTTGGAGCAAGGAAGAGAGGATCGATTAGTCCTCTTTTTGTTGTTACTGATATCCGAGCAGAGAAGAGTAGTTTCAGAGTCTGTTCGGCCGGCGCAGGAACTTGCATACCAAGGGGAGTCTTATCTCAGTTTTTTATTATCTTAAGAGGGGCTGCTGAGGGGCCTCGTGGGCTCAGGCGGTACAGGAGGGGATTAGGTACTCAGTTTATGACCCCCGCCATTTTGAACAACAGAGGTTTTGTAAAACAAAACGAGTGGGGCAGAATGTGCACATTTCCCATAAAACGCAGAAGTGGGGCAAAACAAATACCTTCTTTAGCTGTCGCTGTCACTTCGGCAAAGACGATCTTCGCTAGCGTTTGCAGACCAGTCGGTCTGTCTGTTCCTAATGCAGCTGGGTGTTGGATACAGAGGGGGGGTTAGGGGGGGAACGACCATCCACCCTACAGCAAGGCGTCAGTTTCCTCTGGTGTCAGCTTCCTCTGGTGGCGGCTTCCTCTGGTGGCGGCAGGCAGGGGACGAACAGCCAGGCGAACAGTTTGCCAGGCAGGGCAGGGAGATCACTCCCGTTGTGAGTCAGACACCGGGTCTAACCATCACCCAGTCAGTCTGGCGTGTGCGACGGTGCTCACTCAGGCTCCGCTAAAGCTCCCCTCGCCTGCAGACTCATCATCCAGAGTGAGCGTCGAAGCCGATGTTTGCAGATGGCTCCCGCTCCCGGCGTGGCAGGGCAGGCTCCAGCCGACTTCCGTCCCACTGATCCCACCAGCCACAGGGCTCCTCTCCGCTAGCTCCTCAGACGGCGGTGCCCCACTCCTCAGATCGCCCCCAGCACTCAGCCTCTCTCGGCACTCCAATGACGCCGTGACTCCCTGCTGCCTGCTGCCTGCTGCGGGGCTGGCGGCTCTGCTCCACTGATGGCAGCCCCCCATGTACCTGACCGCGTCACTGCCGTGGATCGGGCGGTGGGGGGATGGGGGGGGTCGCCGCCGTGAATTGCCGCCGTGAATCCTGTGGAGCCGCTCCAGTGTTAGCAGGCAAACCCCCGCAGGCAGGCGCCCTCCCGCAGGCAGCACAGGGCTCACCGATCCAAGAGAGAGATCCCTGATGTAGGCAGCTCCTGCGGTGCGCAGCTCTTCAGGCAAACCCCCGCAGGCAGGCGCCCTCCCGCAGGCAGCACAGGGCTCACCGATCCTTAGAGAGAGATCCCTGATGTAGGCAGCTCCTGCGGTGCGCAGCTCTTCAGGCAAACCCCCGCAGGCAGGCGCCCTCCCGCAGGCAGCACAGGGCTCACCGTATAGGGTATAGTCTCTGGTGTCTGGGTGCTGTAGTCTCCATGGGTCTTATAGTTAAAGTCTATTACAGATGTTTTTCAGGATGTTGTGGGTGGCCGGTGGTCTTGTCTGGGCGTGTGTCTGTCTGTCTAGTGTGTGGTCTAGGACTAGGTTGAAGTCGCCTGCGACGATGTTTAGGGTGTGTGTGTGGTACTTTTCCAGCTACCTTGTTACCCCTTCCCAGAATTCTGGGTCTCCTGTGTTTGGTGCATAGATATTTGTTACTAATATCGTTTCTACTCTTTTCAATTTTGTGTGCAGAAGTCTTCCTTCGTCATCGTGTACTACACTCTCGATTGTTATTTTTGACTTGGCGCTCACTAGGGTGATTACTCCCCTCTTTTTCCCTACTGCTGGTGAGCTGGCTGTGTGGCCTATCCAGCGCGCTTTGATCCTGTCTGCTTCCTCCGACGATAGTTTGGTTTCTTGTAGGAGGATGATGTCTCCTTTTGTCTTTGCTAAGTAGTCTAGGATCTTCTTTATTTTAACAGGATGATTCAGCCCTTTTACATTCAGCGATATGACCTTCAGGTCGGATTGTAGTGTCTCTTTACTGTTCATTGCGATGTTGTGACGGTCGCTTTACTGACAATTTCTGTGTGTATGGAAAGTATTCGTGTTGCCTGCTCTTGTTGGGCGGCCAGTGGTCATTGTCTGCTTTGCTTGGTCTTGATTTCTGTCTGAGGTTACGCTTCGGGTGTAGATATGACTGACAGGACATCTCCAACTGACAATACAAAACAAATAAACATAACATAAATGACATTCTCCCCTCCTTTCCCTTGTCCTTCCCTCCCCCTTCCTATTTCTTTGTTGTGCTGGAAGCGTGCGACAGCAATGTACTCTGCCCCCGCCTTCCTGGGACTTTGTTTAGTTTCGTTGATGATCTTGTTACGATAAAAAGAAAGACTCTCGTGCCCTCTCCCTCCTTTCTTTTGTAAGTATAGGCCTCACCGTTAAACTTATCGCTAGTATACGCTTTAAAGGATATGTTTGACTTGTTTTACGCTTGTGATTGCTTCGCTTACTATTCGGGATAGTGTTCGCCAGCTGCATTTTGTTCAGGTTCGATTTGGCGATCTGTTCTGTTTTGAGGGCACGATGCTTTATCTGAGGTAGATACGTACTTTGGTGTTCTCAGTGCACAGTGTTCTAGTTTCTTTTGTTTTGGTGAGGTAGAAGTGTTTGCCAGTTCATGTTTTGTTGTTGATTCGAACTTCTTTAGACAAGGTAGTTAGATCGTTGGTGTGTTCGTTTGCTCCATCTTTGCTTTGTTCGTTGTTGAGATCTTTGCTTGAGCCTTTTATGAGGTAGGTATCTTGACTTGTGAGTTCCTTGTTAGGTGTCTTTTTTATTCTGTTGCGTTGTCTTGCGATGCTCTTCGTTTCGATGATGTGGTCGTTAGTTCCATTTCTTGCGGTTCGGCTCCCCTTGGGTATCGCGACAGTTCTGTTGGGTCGTCAAAGATTAGTAATTTACCATTGTTTGTTATTCTGAATCTTGCGGGTCCGACAAAGGAGTCCGTGATGTTTTTCTTTCTTAGATTTTCTCTTTGTGCTAGGAAGCCTTTTCTGATGTCCACTTTGTTTTTGGAGTAATCCTGCGTTAGGATGATCTTATTGCCCCGCCAAACTAAGTTTGTGTTCTTTCTTGCTACTCCAAAGATGGCCTCTGTATGGTGCAACCGCAGCGCTTTACATATTATTGGTCTTGGTGTTTGCCTGTTGCTTTGTCTTTGCACAGGAATTCTGCATGCCTTGTCGAGCTCAAAGGGGTTGTCAAACTTTAGGTTAGTTAGCTTCGGGATAAGGTCTTGCAACATAGCTACGCAGGTGCCCTCTTTGTCTTCTTCTCCCTCTGGTATTCCAAGAATCCTTATGTTACCCTCCCTTTGGCAGTTTTCGAAGTCGGCCGCTTGTTTTTGTAGTTCCGTTGTAGCTTTGGCAATCTGTCCCATTGACCTGTTTGCAAGTTGCGACTTGTCTTCGATGTCACTCACTCTTTGTTCGACTGTGGATAGTCTGTTGGTCGTGTGGATGTCTGCTGTACAAGCCGCGAGCTCTAGCTGAATAGAGTCGGTGGTCATTTTCGTTGATTTTGCTAGGTCGTGTACCTCGGCCAGTTTTTTGAGGATACTTTCTAGTGTGGTGCTGATGTCCGCTTTCTGCTTAAAGGGTGATTCTGGGGTGGTCTCTGCTTTTGATTTCTTCTGTTGTTGGGTCGCTTTCCCATCACTCCCCGCCATGTTGCACAGCCCTCTTTTGCTCTGCAGGATCACGCACCTTTTTTTGTTGCCGAGTGAGGTCTTGGGCGCTGGTCCTTTTGCTTTCTCGCCTATTACTCTTGTTGTCTTTGTACTTGTTGTGGATGAGCGCTCTTTGGTTGGCCTTGGGTCTTTTCCCGTTTTTTTGACACCTTTAGTGCCCAACTTCATGCACCGCGTTCTTTGTGACAGTATTGTTTAAGCAGGTTTATTTCTGTGCCGCGTTCCCCCCAATGGTTGCCTCGGTGTTCGTTGCCCTCCCCTCGTCGAGGTGGCTGCTGGTCTTTTGCCCGCTGTGCAGAGCCTGTTTGTGTGGCCGCGGGAGGCAGTTATATCTGCTGGCTGCTTGGGCCTCGTATGACCACCTTGATGTTTTCCCCCTGCACCACTTAAGATGGCCGCCGTCTGGTTCGCCTGTTTCTAACTCGCTCTCTGTGGGAGGGATCGATCTGACTGCGTGCGGTTGCCAGTCTTTTTTTCTGTGGCTCGGTATATGCCGGTGTGTGCTCCCATTAAGACCCCTGGTTGCTTTTGCCTTCGTCACTCCTCCTTTGGCCTCCTTGTTGTTTTGTGCCTCTGCCCCACTCAAGGTGGCCGCCGACTGTTTTGGCAGAGTCTGCTGGTCAGCGCCCGTCCGTATTCTAGCGGGCGGCTCCTTCAAGGTTCCCTGGTTGCTTGTCTCTTTAGGTATGCGTCTCTCTCTGTGTGGCCGCTTGTTTGTGCCTTTGCGTCACTCAAGATGGCTGCCCCCTTATCTGTGGATGGGTTTTCGGGCAAGCGATCAGGCAGGAGATCGGGCGGAGCGAGGCTGCGGGGTTGTCCAGGAGATCACGGGGCAGTGTGGAAACAGGTGTTGTTCAGCTTACTGTTTTTTTTCCCCCCAAGTATCTCTTATTATTCGCTCGTTTGCTGTGTTCGTCTTTGGTCTCTAAGATGGCCGCCCCCTGTGCATTTCACTTTCGCTTTCGTTGTTTATGCTTGTGAGTCAGCTGGCGATTTCTACAACTCTCGCATTGGGTCAATTTGGGGGCCAGCGGTGGTTGCTCTTTGTTGCGGGGGAGTGCGCGGCACTAACCTTGCGTTTTGCTCGCTGTCCCGACGGCGGAATGATCTTTGAACGTCCCCTCACTGCCACTGCCTCCGTTAGCACTCTGCATCCGCCATCTTGTTGGCTTCATTTCTTCTCGCTACGTTATATTTTTTTGGGGGTATTGCTGCTTTCTGGGAGGTGCGTTCTGCGCGAACTCTTTACCTCACCGTGCCTGGTGGATTCCGGCAGCGGTTTCTTTGCTTTTGTGTCCTCGGTAGTTACGGCTAATATTTAAATGCCGTTCATCCAAAGAGGTACTGAAACCCAGCAATCTGCTACCAAGTTTGCAATCTAGAACATTTTTCAATATTTGTCTTATTGAGAAGGGAATGTATGTAAAACATGTGTGGTAGCAGGGCTGTGCATGGTGAGAGTCAGAGTCGTGGAACCAGTGGGATCCATTTTGGATAGCTCAGGGTTTAGCATGACACAAGAAAGGGTGTGTTTAAAGATTCCCCAGATAGTGGAAGTTTAGTAACTGAGTTTATGTGGCAAGAGGAGACCCAGGCATCCCATATTTCAAAAGGGTTTTGGGAAGGTCTGAACAGAGAATCCCCTTCAGTGTAGGTAGTAAAGAGCAAACAATAACAGTCTCACCTACCTGTAATACAATTACGTTATTATGTAGGAGCACCAATCTGGGATAAGTTTCTTAATAGTCATACAAAAGTGAATCTAAAACTATATTTGAAGCACTCTTTGTATTTATAATAATCCTGAACTGTACTTCGAACAGATTTACCTTGCTAACCGAGATTACAAAACCAATACCCTTCATCTCATAGTTTATTGTGCGCACTTACTGAGGTTCTTTCATGAAATGTGTGTTTGCGGTACCACTACGGTGCTATTTAAACATATAACTATTTAAAATTACTCGCTTTATTACATACTTTTATGAACCTTTTTGAGTAAGACTGCAAACACATTTAGCAACCCTTATCACTAGCGTCTGAAAACTCCTCTAGATAACAGCACCTTATGTGATTTCCAGTCTCACACAATATTTAAGGAAACCACTAAAAATCTTAACTTTGGCAGTCACAAATCATTTGCTGGTAGTGGATCACACAGGTCATGGGTATATTTCTAAGTCATATTTGCAAAGCATGGCAAATTAAGGCAGCAAGAGAAGGCAGTTGCTACACCGAGTTGAAACAGTGCCACAGAAAATTCAAGAATCAACACAACAGACTGCCAGTGAAGGCACTTAATTATTGGACAACCTCGTTAAAGGCACTTACGAAATAAACCGCTCCAAAGCTTCCATGTCCAATTTCCCGAAGATCAGAGAAAAGCTTCTCTGGATCGTCCCGGAAGAAAAGGTCTGCTATTTCTGGGTCTTTCAAGCTTCCAGCACGGTTGGTCGACGGCATCCTGCTGGGCAGAGAGCCGCCTGACTATCTGGGTTTAAAATGTGGCATCAAGATGTGGTTCATCTGTGTGAACGGTGGTTCTTTTTCCTGCATGGACAACTGCAAAAGAAAAACAGAATAAGTTCAGAGAAGTACATTTCGAGAAGATGGGCAAGGAACTGAAAAAAAAAATCAACTATGGCCAGTAGTGAAGCTCAAATGTCAGTGAATATGCATGCAAAATTTCCATCCCAATTTATTTACATGTACTTGATGTAAAGATATCATAGAGTTCACTTTACCAATGGAATTTACAGCTAGAAAGGCAAGGTGCTTAAAAGATCGAACGTATATCTGTTCTCACTGACCCCTTTTTATATAAGTGTCCCACAAACATACTATTTTATGGTGCCCTAGTCATATAGTTACATTCAAGCCCATGGATGCAGTCTTTTGACATTTATGGGGTGGTGAGATTCATGGTATTCTTAAATAAGATAATTTGGAGGTTTCTACACAGATTTCTTGATAAATTTAGGGACAACACTGTGCATTATTAAAAAATACACAACAACCATCATTTAGCACGCTATGAGTGTGCATGCACTTTCCTGCTCTCTTTCAAACCAGCTACCCCCTCGTAAATCTGCTTTCAGTGTTGCTCGCAACCCTCCCAGCTTGTCTGTTAAAGCATAGTAACAAGTATATTTTTGCCAGGGTACAAGTTAAGAGCAGTTTTTAAGGGTTGTTCTGTTTTTGTTTTCTCTTCTGCATTCCATATACTACTTGAAAGCTCAAGTCATGACACACAAGGACGTGTAAAGTTTTTGCGGAGATGCTAGCTCCTGTACTTACTCAGCTAGTATTTGAGGCAGAAAGTATACTTAGCATCACAGAAAAGGAGATTCCTCTTCTCCTGGATGTCTATAAATTTGCTAACTCGGCTACTATAGGATCACATGCTTGGGGATTTTCTTTCTCTGAGTGTTATCAAGTGCAAATTATACCTTGGCAAGTGTTTTTCTAACAATTCAGACATTGCTTATTCTTTTTCTATTCTCTTCTTGTAAGGCCTTTCTCGGTCATTATCTAGAAAGGCCTTACAGGCACTCTCGCTGGCCCATCTAGAAGAAATTCGATTGGGAAATGAAGCCTCCAAACCATCTGTTCAACACAGTATAGCTGTACAGTTAACTACATTAATCCAGCCTTATTTAACCTATGATCTAACTATCTTTGAGAGATTTCTCTTAATAAGATTTAAAAAAAAATCATCGTTTGGTCGCTTTCCCGGAAAAAAATAACTGGGATTCTGTTTTATCTTTATGTCCTTGCGATGAGACCTCAATTCAGGCCACTATCCACACCTTCTTTTTCTGTAAGTTCTATAGAGAGCACAGAAAGTATTGGTTTATACCATTATGAAGATATGTTGGAATAAGAAGATGTCGTCCAGCCTTGCTATTTTTACAATCACTGAGCGAGGAGTGGATGTTGAAGACCATTGTAAAATTCTTGAAGTGTATTTTTCGCCATCGATTGAATCTGTAGCTGAATTCTGATAAATATGAATTAATAGAGTAAAACGGGACCGAAGTCTCTGTAAATACTTTTAATTCATTTTAACTATTTATAATGTATCTGTTTTTATATGTATAATTTTGTATTTGTATTTAATCTCGCACTCACCGTGCATCTACGATCCCCCCGGAACTGCTAGGGGCACCAGGGCTCATCTTAGAAATCTGCGCTCAGTGTTTCAGCCTGCCCGCCCTGGTCCGACTCGGTATCCTATACCGTTGAGCGGAGGGCGGGACAGGTATGAGCCAGACACGCCCAGACACCCCGGGACAGTTGAGCGGTTAGCGCTCTAGCCTCTTATCTGAAAGGGCTATTTAGGCGGCGAGGAGGCTTGGCTGATTGCGGTAAGGGAAGGACAGTGGTAGTATCTCCCGACCCCGCTTGGCGCCAGGTAATACTTGCAAAGCGGAATAACATTATTCAGTATTGTAGAGCACGCTGTAAACTCTGTAACTGTTTTAGAATTGAATACAAATTTTAAAATCAGATTCGCCGTTTAAAATTGACTCATACTAATTTTAAACCACCCACGCTGTGCTAATATCGGGAATTGGAATTGATTGCTAATTTTAATCTCGCGCTCACCGTGCATCTACGATCCTCCCGGAACTGCTAGGGGCACCAGGGCTCATCTTAGAAATCTGCGCTCAGTGTTTCAGCCTGCCCGCCCTGGTCCGACTCGGTATCCTATACCGTTGAGCAGAGGGCGGGACAGGTACGAGCCAGACACGCCCAGACACCCCGGGACAGTCGAGCGGTTAGCGCTCTAGCCTCTTATCTGAAAGGGCTATTTGGCCACTCGTCGGCTCAAGCGCGCAGCGGTTGCGCGCAGAGGGGCGCCCAAGCCTGCGCCTAATACGAGCCAAAGACTAGCCCGTCTGCGCCCGTCCGCGACAGGACGGGGCCAGGGGCCAGGGACTATGGCACTCTCCACTAATGTCTTTTCACCCGCTCCCAGTACTCCAAGAATGTATACAGCCCAGGAACTGTTAGGCGTACGAAATTGCCTCCCAAGGGGTTGTAGTAAGCTGACAGACATCAACTTGGAAGGTCGGTTCTCCTGTAACTAGTGTAAAATTCAGTTCCATACACTACCTGAGGACATAACCCCGAATGATAGTCAACCTCAGCCACTCGAGGGGGAGCCGATGCACTGTAACACCACCCATAGCCACAGGGAAGATACGGGCACCTCTTTAGGGAGAAAGAATCTGCTCTATAACATCAGATCCCTGTCCAAACATTCCACAGAGGTATGGGACCTTATCACCTCAGAAAAACCTGACATATGTTTCCAGACGGAAACATGGTTAAAGCCCCATTCGGTCCCAGCTATAACTTTAGCAATCCCAGCTGGGTATAAAATAGTCAGATTGGATCGGCCCGTCAAAATAGGAGGGGGAATTGCAATTGTCCATAAGCAAGAAATAGACATCTCGGTAATTGAAGGACTATGTACCCCTGAGCTAGAACTTCTGATTTTTAAAATCAAATCCACGCCCAAAGGGAGCAAAAAAGGAGCTCTAGTATTCCGCCCCCCGGTCCATGTACCAATTTCTCCATCCCACTTTTAGAAGAACTGGCTCCTCACGTACAGGAACATGAAGATTTCCTGCTTCTAGGTGACTTCAATGTTCATAGTAACCAAGCAGAATGTAAGGAAGCACAATCCCTATTAGCAGATCTGTCGTCACTGGGATTGAAACAAATCAATAACGGTCCCACACACAAGGCAGGGCACACCCTGGAATTGATCCTGACCAACTCCCCGTTGATCAAATGTCTACCCCCTTCCCAAGTAGATTGGACTGATCATTTTATTATTAAATTTTATATTCCTATGGCTAACCCCCCGCCAACCAATCAGATTTCTTTACCTACTAATAGAAAACAAGGGCACAAAATGACTCAGGAGTCTTTCAAAGGCAGATATGTTGAACCCACCCTGACCTCTATTGAGAACATTGAGACTGCTATGGCTAAATTTGAAGGGGCAATCGCCAAAGCAGTAAATGATATTGCTCCATAAAACATTTTAAAACTCGTCCTGCTCAAAAACAAGAAGTCTGGTACTCAGAGCACTTAAGATCATTAAAACAAGCAGCCAGAAAACTCGAAAAGAAATGGAGAATATCCAAACTGGCCGAGGACAAACAATGTTATTGGCATTCTCTCACCACATACCATAAAGCCATCCGTGCTGCACGAAAGAACCACATTGCATCCCAGCTTATGACTGAGGGAAACTCTCCCAGAGTGCTTTATCAAATTCTGCTATCCTTCGTGAAACCAATGGCTTGCGAAAGTTCAGAGGTGGCATCGCAGCAACTCTGCGACGACATTTCACTATTTTTTACCCAAAAAATAGACGGAATTTATGATAAAATTATCAGCTCAACTCAATCCTTTGATGGAGGGAAAACGCCTCCTAGGTCGGCAGTAGAGCCAGTTGCAGAAACCCTCCCCACCCACTCCCTCAACATGTTTCCACCAATCTCTTTAGAGGAGGTAATATCCTTAATCTCCCAGATTAGGAGTGGATGCCCAACTGACATCATTCCGGCGAGATTAATGCCCATGATTGCCAATGATCTATGCCCTGGGATTCAAAAACTGGTTAATCTCTCCCTATACAACGGAGAGGTCCCCAAGGAATGGAAAAGGGCCTTAGTCAGACCCATTAGGAAAAACACCACTATCCCATGGACAGAATTTACCAATCTAAGGCCAATATCCCTTCTCCCGTTCTTGGGCAAACTTGTTGAAAAGTATGTCAACCGCCATCTATCCAATTATATTGAATTAGCAGGCGGGTTGGACTATTCTCAATCGGGGTTTAGGCCAAAGCACAGTACCGAGACCACTTTGATGTCAGTCGCAGACGATCTACATATGTATCAGGACAAGGGCTTTTCCGTGATCCTGTTACTATTGGACCTGTCTGCGGCGTTTGACACCGTGTCTCACAACATCCTGACTACTCGGCAGACCAACATTGGCGTGGAACACAAGGCTCTAGCCTGGCTTAGGAGTTTCTTATCTAACCGGACCCAGCGTGTGACCACGGGGGACTATCGCTCAGAGGAGACAGAGATCTCAAAAGGGGTGCCACAGGGCTCTTGTCTGAGCCCTACCCTCTTTAATATCTATGTGGCACCCCTGGCCAACATCATGAGAACTTATGGCTTCATTCCGGTGTCCTACACCTCACCATCGAGATTAAGAACTCCTTTTCTCAGGGTATGAAGGCTGTGGCACATTGGATGTCCTCCAATTACCTTCAATGCAATGTTGGTAAGACCGAAGTCATGTTGTTTGGAGAAGCTAAACTTCTGTGGCCCAGTCCCAGACCCAAAGCAGGTCGTAAAAAATCTAGGAGTTAGATTAGATCAGGAACTCACATTAAAGCAGCTTTGCAATTACGTTGTGGGCTCGTGCTTCCACGTAACTGGGCTGCTACGGAAAGTATTCCCACTGCTCCCCGACTCAGTCAGAAAAACACTGGTGCAGGCTCTTGTCTTGAGCCGCATAGACTACTGCAATGGCCTGTTTCTGTCCGCTAATGAAGGAGTTCTGGCAAAACTCCAAGTGGTTCAAAACACTGCAGGCCGACTAGTCCTCAACGTCCCTTCCCAAACCCCTTCCAAACCTCTGCTGGCAAAACTTCTTTGGCTGCCTATAAAACAGAGAACCAAATTCAAAACTTGCTGCATTATTCATAAATGCCTTAACGGTTCTGGTCCTGAATATCTAATAAACAAATTCACCCCCTATATCCCCCACACGCTCCCTCAGGTCCAGTGACCAAGGTCTACTATGTGTGCCTCGGACTAAGAAGGCTAGACACGGTGGCAAGACACTGTCTGTGGCTGGACCTTCTCTATGGAACAGTCTCCCTAGAGCCCTCAGACAATGCTCAGAACATTTATCATTTAGGAAACAACTTAAAACCTTTTAGTTTCAAATCTAGCATATATTCTAGCTAAAACTCCCTTACATCTTGCTGTTGTGGCTGCCAAAGCGCGGAGATACTCCTTCGGGAGTCGAATCAAGCGCTATATAAACCCGCAAATAAAAATAAATAAATAAATGTCAGTATCTCGTTTTAAAGTTGATCACGAAATGTAAATGATCTATGTAACTGCTTTTATGGTTTTTTACCTGCCAAAAACCGAATAAAGAAATACTTGACTTGAAGTGCAAATTATACCTTGGCAAGTGTTGTTCTAACAATTCAGACATTGCTTATTCTTTTTCTATTCTCTTATGAGTTCTCAGTGAAAACGTGTTACAATAATAAACCTTGCTACTTTTAAAGATTGAAACTATACCTTAAGAAGTACTTTAAAATGTGTGTATGCTTTTATGGCAGTATTTTCAATTTTTTTTTCTTTTACTTTTTTCAAATAATGCTTTATAAGGAAGAATTGGCTTGACCCTCACATTATAAAGGTGAAAGCTATTGGCTTTGCCAATGCTAGTTGGGGCTCTCATTTCCCTGATTCCATACACAGATACCAAGTTCACCTACAGGAGTTGTTTAGGTGTCTTTCAATTTTAGCAGCTCACTTGTGTCACAATCCCACTGTGCAGCAAAAGGGTAGGTCAGGGATTGAATGAGAGCTGATAATGTCCCCTATCCTTAATGCAATGAAAGCCTCTCAGGGTCTCGTAAGGAATTCATACAAACGTCACAGCATTATTCACACAAGGATAATGAGTCTAAGGGGCTGAGGTCACAGTAGATGAAAACTGCTGACATCAAGCAAGCCTTCCTTTTCTAATTCACTTCCAAAAACAGACAAGCCCACTCACAGCATGTGATCAAATATTTGAGGCAAACTAAAGGATCAGAGTGCTAGAATGACCCTCGATTTAGAGAGCAGAGGAGCAGGACAATAACTTCTCTTTGAATTATCAAGCAAAGGAGTTTACAGATTGAGAGATACAGAGGAGGCAAAATTCTGCTTAGTATGTAGTCAATAGTCAGGAGTGCTGCAAAACAGTATTTCTCAATATTGGGATACGATTAATTGGATTCTGAATTGAATAGTTATAGTTTAACATGTGAATAAATAACTGGCAATTGCATTAGAGTAACCCCCAAAGCCTGACTAGCATGCAGTCTATCACAAGGTTTGCACCTGTTAACGTTCCTAAACCAACTATACGCTCTACTTCTTAACCAGCTATACTATGAGAACAGTTCTTGCATGCTTCCATTTAGGAAAGAGCTGAAGACCCCAGTCAGGTGAGGGGATAGGCAAAAGAGAATCAGGTTTGGCACACTGCCTATCTGAGATTATAGGAGTCGCACAGTACTTGCTCTTCAAAAAGGATATTTGGTCTCCGACTGGAAAATAAGAGTCTCTTAATCCCTTACAGCACAACAGGGTTAAACTAGGGAAAGCCACCATAGTGTCAATTCTTGTACTTTTTAGTCCCTGCTCTTCTTTCTTTAAAACAGATTCGAAAAATCTATGAACAAGTAGGCAGAACAGAAAGAAGCATCACAAACACTGTCACTTCAAAAGAATTTGAGCCCTCCATATGTGATCGCCCCATGAGCCCACCTTCTTAGTTACGAGTCACCAACCACCATACCATGTTCCTACTTGCCTCTTGTGAAATGCAGGTTCCTAAGCATAGCATGTTTTTTGAAGAATTGGCTGGAAAGGAGGAGAAGCAAAATTGGAGTTTGCATAAATTACCATTAAGGCAGTAGTCTTCAATCACTCGTTTCCAACTGCCTGGAAATCCGATTTCACAACTTAACAAGCATTTACAATGCAATGGTCTCGGCTTTGTTAAAGTTAGAGCTATTGGCATTGCAAATGGCTTTTTTCATTTTTTGAAAAACATAAATAAATGGTATTGTCATTTACAATGGCAATAGGTGAGCATTAGAGAGTAGTAGAGAGTATTAGCGGACACAGAGTGCCCCACATACACAGAGTGCCCCACACACACATACACAGAGTGCCCCACACACACATACACAGAGTGCCCCACACACACATACAGAGTGCCACACACACAGAGCCACACACACACACACACACACACACACAGAGCCACACACACACAGAGCCACACACACAGACACAGAGCCACACACACACACACACAGAGCCACACACACACAGAGCCACACACACAGACACAGAGCCACACACACACACACACAGAGCCACACACACACACAGAGCCACACACACACAGAGCCACACACACAGAGCCACACACACAGAGCCACACACACACACACACACACACACACACAGAGCCACACACACACACACACACACACAGAGCCACACACACAGGGCCACACACACAGCACACTGAAAGTATTTGTTATATACATGTGTCTTCTTCTACTTGAAATCAACCTATAGATATCCCGTGCTCTTTCCTTCATGCAAACCAAAAGTGACCCGCAAATTCCTGCGCTCCTGCTTTCCGATAGGTCTACATAGCTAAAACCTAATGAATATGCATCATACTTCATGGCTGGCCAAAGTCAACATGGTCTATTCGATATGAACCAGAATAAACAAAACAAAAAATTAGATAAAGATATATTTATGGAAAAGTTGATTTCCTAGCAAATGGGAATATGAAACAATCACAAATTTGGGAAAACTCTGTAGAAACGAAGCATGCACGATTGACTGAGTGAAATACTTATCTATTGTTTCCACGACTCTGAAGATAGTTATTCCAGTCCTAGGGAAACAAAGTTGTCATCCCTTCTTGTGTAACCAAGAAAGTTTCTAGTGACTTCTGAGCCAGCTGGTACTCACAATTAAGTTTAGTATATCCGATAGAGACCTACTGACCTAAGTCCTAAGTCATATCTATAGGATATACTATTCCAATGCGCAGAGCCTATTGGGAATATAGGAATTACACTACAACCCAAGATACATCCACACGGACAAAGGCAATCGAACACTTAACCAAGACATTGTCAGACCACTCACTAGTCCGCCTCACGCTGGCTGTCCCCACACATATACCCAGACAATTTACACAGAGGCTGCTGAGTAGCACACTTTGAGACCCTGTATATCAGTGAGCTACAACTAGCAGTAACAGACTATTTTGACATTAACTCCGGGTCAGTGGACAGTGCAGGATCGCTGTGGGAAGCATTTAAGGTCACAATAAGGGGGCACTGCATCAACAAACATGCTGGCATTTTGAAAGATAACCAGCAACAATTGGCCATGATTGAAAGAGACATTGCACAACTAGAGGAAGAACATATAATGACGCAAAGCCCTGCACTGCTAGCCAAAATTAGAGGAAAAATGGAAGATCATCAACAATAAGCAGCTGATGAAATAAAATATAAATCGCGTAGATTTACGGCACGAATATATGGAGAAGGGGCAGGCCTGGTCGTGCCTTGGTCAGTAAAATAAAACCGGCACCAACAGCGTCTTACATTACACAGATGACTGATGACAATAACCACACTTTATGACACCTCATCTATCTTAGATAATTTCAAAAACTACATTAAAAAAAAAAAACTTTATCGAGTTTACATAGTCTGAAAAGGCGCATCAGACACACAAGCTCATAGACTGCATCAGCGGTATTCAAAGGATATCTGTAGCCACATCATGAAACGGCCCCTCAACTCACTAGTTCGTCCAGGCCACCCCATTCATTGCTGCAGGGAGAGGAGTCCCTCCGAATGTGGGGGGCATGGTCCCATCGTCGAGTAGCTTGGCCCCAAGAGGCTGAGTTGTGTGGGTCCCAGCTTAAACGAACACTGCCCACATAAATCATCATGTCGGAAAACAATGAATATAACCCCCCCCAGCACAACCCCCCTCCTGAACTCCCCCATAACCCCACCTCCCTCCTCCCCTCAGACATGTTGCTTTCCCTAATAGCACCGTTGTTGCACATTATTCACTCCACACCCTCCGTCAGATTCCCTGTCAGTGAGTCATGTTCCTCCTAGGAACCTCTCACCCTGTGATCTGCAGTTGTGGTCCCAAGTTGCAGAAAAGACACCCAAAGACGGAAGGATCAGTCCTCATCATCAGTCGGATTTTTAAGCAGGTCCGCCATCATCACCCAGGCTCTCGCCGTGTCCCAGTTTGTCGTTATCAGTTCTCTGAGCTAGTTGGAGCCGGAAGGCCCCCTCGTAGTCCGCCCTTAGCCAACGCGCAACACTGGGGGCTGTGACCGCCTTCCAATGACTAGTGATTTCACGTTTGGCCAGGACTAACCATAGATCCAGGAACTTACTGGTGGTTTTGTTACGAGCAGTGTGGGGGAACCAATGTAGCAAACACCCCTGGAGTATCTAATTTCAAAAACTACTATGGCGAACTCTATGGTACGAAAACAACAGCCACACCACCAGATATAAATCAATATTTACAGGATATTGCCATAGCTTGGCTATCCGACACGCACCACAAATTCCTGAGCCTTCATATTACTAAGAAAGAAATTGTAGACCCTATAAATTCCCTCCCAAATAATAAAGCACCTGGATTGGACGGGCTCCCTGGTGAATATTCTAAGGCATATAGTAAGTTGCTCGTACCGTATCGGACCGAAATGTATGAAGGGTACGAGGAGGTCCAACTACCCGCTTCACTAAGGGAGGCTCTCTTGGTAGCGATTCCCAAGCCAGACAAAGACCCCACAAAATATGACTCGTACAGACCACTATCTTTAATAAATATAGATGCGAACATTTTAGCAAAAATAATCACAACCAGAACACAGCTCCTACAGGAGAAACGAGTATTGCCAGATCAGTCGGGGTTCGTACCCAATAGATCCACTACTCACAACCTCCGCACCATTTTCACTCTATATCACCACTTAGATCCCGACATACCAGCAGCGGCGGCCCTTCTGGACCCGGCGAAAGCCTTTGATTCCGTTGAACGGGTACATATGCTTACAGTGCTGCGCCGAATGGGTTTCCCAGAGATATTTCTGAAATGGATAGAGATATTATATCACAGCCCCAGAGTCAGGATTAATGGACAGACGTCAGAACCTATACGTATAAGTAGAGGGACGAGACAGGGATGCCCGCTCTCCCCTATCTTATTCACGCTGATACTAGAACCTTTGGCCTGCAAGATTCGAGAATTGCACTGGGAGGCGGCACTTCAATTCCATCTCCGCCCCTTAACATCTCCCTTTATGCAGACGATATGGTGCTATTCACCCAAAGCTCGGATACACACTTAAATACACTAATTAGAGAATACGTACGATTTGAACAATACTCAAGTTTGCAGATTAACTGGGGTAAGTTGGTGGTTATACCGATTACACCGGCCACAACACGTCCGAGTCTGGACTATCCTCTGAAGTGGCAAACAGACCCGGTAAAATACTTAGGCATATGGATACATAGGGACCCGGAATTGGTGGTAAGGGAAAATTATGGTAGAGCAATGGCTAAATTGGATGATCAAATAGAAAGATGGATACGGATGCCCCTATCACTTGCAGATCGTATAGCTTTGCAAAAAATTATTATCCTACCAAAATTCTTATATTTATTTTGCAATATCCCAATTTGGTTAACACAGGCAATGTTCTCAAAATTGAGGACAGCAATGCAGAAGCTAACATGGGCTGGAAAACAGGCTAGAATACGCTGGGATATATTTGACGAAACCGTACCACAAAGGCGGTTTTGGAGCACCAGATCTGCAACTATACTATTATTGCGCTCAGGCACAACACGCTCATTATAGGCTGCAACTGCATGCCTATATCTCGCACGTGGCTGTAGAGAGGGACAGTGCCTGACGGCATACATATCAGACCCATACTGACATGATTCAACCAGTCCAATGCACCTCAAGAGCATGGTACATGCTGGCGCACAGAGCCGAGAAACTTCCTGTCTACGCACCAGCACTTCCAATTGTGCACCACCCGAAACTGTCTGTCACACAGGAACAGGGTATGCTTCAGCTGCTGCAAGAGATGAAGTTAAATACTATGGCAGATATATGTGCTCATGGCAGATTTAACAGGAGGGAGGATCCATCGCTAAGCACACACCATGCACCAATGAAACGGTTTGCCCATATGCGTTTGCAGACAGCGATAAATGAACTATTCACCACATACCCGGATGAACCACCCAAATTGCAAGCCCTACAGGCACTATTGACTGCGCCTAACCGCCAGAAACTGATCACCCGCTTATACAACAGATCGCAACTAGAACAGGGTGGAATAGTGAATAGATCACTGAATAAGTGGGAAGAGACACTATGGGGCACTATAAGCTAACAAGATTGGGACTACAGCTGTATGCAGTTGCAACTAATTACACCAAACTGCAAATTACGTATAGTGCACTTTAAATTTTTACATCAATTCTCCTATACCCCGACTCAGCTACACAAATACGGCCTTCGCCTGACCGACAAGTGGTATGGGTGCGAGGCTTTGAATGCAGACTTCTTACACACGGCATGGCCTGCCCACAAATACATAAATACTGGGAGGAGTTTACGGAAGCGCTCACAATCATGTTATCCGAAATGATACCAAATGCACCACTGACATGCCTACTGGGTATATATAACACCTGCAAAAAGGAGGAAATTCTTAGTGGTTGCAATACTACTCGCAAAGCGTCGAGTTCGTCAGGTGGGGCAATAAACGTCCCCCTTGATTGAAAGAATAGCTCAAAGATATGTCCTACTGAAGAGACACCTTAGAGATTTATGCGGAAGAATTACCACTAGCGTCCAGACCCAGGGATTATTTGGAACCTCTGATGCACTACCTACAAACTACACAGACAGGTGAGTAAATACCATGCTGAACAATGTGGTAGTAGTAAACATGACAATTTTCAGCGGCTTCTTGAGGGAGAAAGGACTAGAGGTAATGTTTTTAAATATGGATAAAAAATGTACAAATGAAATGCACAAATTGAAATGCCGAAACGTCTTATAAGATGGGTGAATTTGAATGAAGTTGATGATAATGTACTCCCCCCAGATATGTGGGGTAATTCACCATAAATTTCAAGTCTGTATACTATGTGATGAAACATGATGTTTGTACAAGCTTGTGATATAATGCAAGTGATGCTGAATTTTGATGCTGTCTGGAACCAATAAACAAATTAAAAAAGATATATGTTTCAAGCATCCCCAAACTTAGACAAAGAAAGAAAATAGTTTTGGCTTAATTTAGCCAAAACAATAAATCACAAGACCCCAGCTATAGAAACCAAGCCTGTCTATGTATACAAGCATATGGGAGGTGTTTAGAAATCTGGACTCAACAATATTGATGGACATTTATCCGTCATTGTGCCTTGAAACCAAGTCTTCTTTTCCTTCCTAAGAGCACAAATGCAATACCGCAGATGTAAGCCCAACTAGAAAACAAGCTACTTTATGTGCAACACAAAATTTAAAGACACCATTTTCAGGAAACCAAATATTGCCTTTCAATTTATCACATTATAATCCTACTCAACCCCCTTAAATAATAATATAAATATACAAGCACTCCCTTTCAAGTCAAGTGGGCAAGGTGCAAAAAAAATCACCGTTTCATATTAAACAGTTTGATCATTGATTCTCTTTGTTACATCATTTATAATCATTGTAAATTATTCTACTTTCTAACTGGTTTCTTCAAATAGCAAAGCACATTCAGTAATAAATGCAACTGACCAGAATGGAAAGCTAAAAGAGTGGTGGGAGTAATATCTACAGTCCCCCCAAAGAACCCGTAACTTACCTTTACCAACCCTCTTTCTAGTGGTTATTCTAACTGTTGATTCCTCTCTTTTAGAATATGCCCAAGAGCCAGACCAAGGATAGTCATCCGCGTTCGATCACAACACTGGCTCTGTCTACCCTAACAGCCATATCTCCCTTCACAAAACTTCCAGACTCGGCTGGACTCCTAGCAAACATCCCACACATACACAGAACAAGATCTGGAAGCAGGGCCTTCTCTTATCGCACTCAAACGACCTACCACTACACCTCAGAGCCTCCTCTTCACTCCTCGAACAGTCCTCTGCAGAACCGCCCCCCTAACTGCACCCTTGGCATTGCTAGACTCACACCTGCTCAGTGCCACCATCCCTTCCTGGGTGATAGTGTGCTCTAGAAAATAAAATAATGTGGTGGCAGCCTTGGGCGCGGTAGAATGGGCACAGAGTCTTTTTGGAGGCCGCTTTTTTGGCCAATTTATTTATTTATAAAGTTTTATATACAAGATGCATAGCAGATCTTAATGCAGAGGGCTATCAACCTCGATAGAGAGTTGACAGTCATTTTCGGCACAGTCTTTCCTTTCTTTGCAGCAGAGAATCGCAAAAGAAGCTGATCGTCCACTGGATGGTCTGTCAAATCGATGTAAATGCTTAAAGCCAATATGGAGTCCAGCTGATGGAGTCTCTTCACCTCTTTTAAGGGGAAGGAGGAGCAAAGAACATGAGGGGGGTGAATTGCCCAAAGTTAAAAGGTGTCACCACAAGACTGTAGGCAGCGCCATTTTGTCTGGAAAAATGGTGGTGTAGGATAATTGCACTAACAGACCATGGTGTCCAAACATGCAACCAGATGAAGTGATCGCACTGAGGAAGACAGGCTTCCACATCACAACAGATGATTGAAACAAGGACAGTTGGTCCTGAAAATGGAAAAGAGCCAACAATGGGACTGATGTCAATAAAAGTAGGACAGGCGTCGATTGTGGAGCCAGAATAGAAGTCAGCACCGGAGTCCATACAGATCCAGAGGAGTGTTCTAGGGGCTCAGGTAGCGCAGAGGACAGATCCGATGGCGATACCCTGACTAGAGGCCCCTGCAAATCCTGAGAGAGCCATAAGAGTGGAAAAAATACACATCATGGCCTCCCTAAATACCTCAACAGGCTGCTTTGTTGCAGATGGTCCAGGAAATTCGGAGTGCATAGGGAGCAGTAGTAGAATCGGCTCCTCAGTTGAGAATCAGGAATGAGACAGACCCACATTTGGACGCCCTCGCGACTTTTGCTTAGAGAGAGTGGTGGGATGGGGTGAATTCTTGCTTTGACTTGTTAAGCTTCTTCAACTTGGACTTCAGCTTTCCGGATGACTTCGACTGCGAAGTCGACTTGTCTCTTGAGCTGCCTCAAAACTATGAATCAGTACAGATTTTCGACTTTGAGCAGGAGCATGACTTATGTAAAATCGCAAAAAAAAGATTTCACTTCCCCCCCCCCCCCCCCCCCCTTGCCGCCAGAAAAGAGTAGTCTTTCCCCAAATCACATCAAGATTTGACTTTTGCAATAGTCTTTATGCAGTTTCATGCAATTTGCTCCAAACAGCTAATTCATAGGTTCCAGATAGTGCAACATGCTGCAGCTAAATTAGTGATTCAACTTCCTAAGCGGAACTCTGCATCGAATGCCCTAAAAAAGCTCCACTGGTTACTCATCCACAAAATATTAAAGATACTACTAATAGTCTTCAGAGCCTTTAAGTCGTCTGGCCATATATCTTTCAGGGCCCGTTTCTGCCAGTACAAGACCCAGAGAACGTTGAGATTCTCAGATACAAATTTTTTTGAGGTCACCTTCCTTCACATTAAAAACACAGCGGGCTGGGCCCAAAGCCTGGAACCAACTCACCAACTCTTGCCATTTTATTGAAAGAGAAGAAATCTTTAAAAAAAAAATCTTTCTCACCCAATTCTCTCTGTCACTCCCTTATATAACCATTCCAAAGCTTTTACGTAAGGAGCCCTGTTGTTCTCCAGCTTCTCGAGTGACAATGTTCTCCATAAGTGGAATATTCATTCTTGCGATGTCGCAGATGGCCTTTGAGGTCAGGAGGGAACATTATTCGCGTGAATTGAAGTTGTGCACCAAGCCCAAACACCAAGGCACACTTTGTCCATGTCTGTTACCAACTTCTGTTTCCGCCAGTCACAGCTTGGTTTGAACCCTGCAGTCTTCGGTGGAGATATCGTTCCCTTGTTCACAGGAATTTAATTTTTTAAAAAATCATCAACTGACGAAAAAGGGAGCGGAACTCCAGATTTGCGTTCAAAGACGCAGAAAGAAAGGAACTGATGTAGACATGCAGGGGTCCCTTAACTGCTGCTCTGCCACATCACTTTCAGGGTGGAACAAAGCAAACATAGATCTGCACTGCGCCAACTAGCGGCACGTTGGGGGGACTGCTGAGTAAACTCAGTCTGGCACTTAGAGATAGAGTAAAAGTGAGGAAAACTGAAGTTGAAAGTATCCATCAAAATTGTTCATTGGGTGCCTGTGAAAATGCAAAATGGCTATGACTAGCAGCTAGTTCAGTAAAATGCGGAGTATGAAATTTTGTTTTGTACATAAAACTGCTTATATCACGACAGCAAGGAATTGCAAGTCTTCTGATTCTGCAGCAAACAACAAGGTCATGGATGAAATGCTTGAATTACTCTTAGTCACTAACAATCGCTAGGTCCGTTTTCCAGTCGATTGCTTTTCACCCATCATGGCACTCTAGACTCTTCTGAATCAATGACGACTGATCAAGGTAGCAAAAGCAGTTAACCATATATTGTACCACAAGAATGTAAGATCATATAAATGCAGAAAAATAGGCAGGTACTTCCACAATTAAATACCGCTCAGTAACAAGGTTCAGAGGTGCGACAGGAAATGACAAGGATTCATATAGAAGAATCCATGCTGCGGGCAGACTAAAAGCAGAAACTTTCCGTATTCTCTTACCTTTAAAAAACTGTCCCACAGAACACAGCCGTCACGCATGTTTCTGTTTCTAACATTGTGTTCAATATAGCTCAAATTGTGGGACCTATTATGCCATCACATCATTGTTTTCTATTTAAGAACATTTAATATTATTGAATTACTTTCACAGGAGCTGAAAACCACCTGTATACTGCATTAGTTTTCTAGTCATTCTCCAGAGGGCAGAGGGAGGAGTAAATGAGGAACATCATCTTTATGTACAATGAGTCACAATCAGGTTTTTCGTCTCTGGCTTTGCCAGGGCCTTCTGGAACCTGTGAAGCTTGCCATCTTCTGATGCAACAACAGTGCTTAGTAACACATACATAAAATGGTGTAATGCCAATGTGGTGTAATGCCAATGTGTTACTTTCATGTAATATTAGTAAAATCTCTGTTTTTGACTTTTACTAGTTAGACCAGACAACACGTCCTCGTATGAAATCTAATTGTATTATGTATTTCATAATATTTTGATTTGCTGGTGTTACCATAAACAAAGCTGCATAATTTGCAGAAGATACAGAATAGCATACGTGGGGCTGCCCATAGCAAGGGCGTCCTAAACAGACACAGGTCAATCGAATCCATGCCAGATCAGCGGCGTAGATGGGGGGCGGGGGCGGTCTGCCCCAGGCGGCACTCTCTTGTGGGCAGCCGCGCGGCACTGGTGGCCCGTTGCGGCATCCTTTATAATTTGGGGACACCCACTGATACTACTGTCAGTCACAGTAGTGTCAGTGTTCCTAAATAAATTATAAAGGACGTCGCAACAGGCCACCAGTGCCCCGCATGCGGCCCTGGCAGTTAACGTTTGAAAGTGCAAGCAGCGCGCACCTGTCCTGACCTGCCTACTTGCTGTTTTGTTGTAACTGCTGCGCCAGTCAGTCAGTGCGCCTGCAGTGCTGCCGAAAATGCCGCCACGACGTCCCGCTTTGTTTGAGCTTGCTTGATTGTTGGTCCGTCCCAGGGCCGTCAATCTTATAGCGTGCGAACGCTACCAATGACGGCCCTGGGCATCTCTATGGCCAGCCCTCGCGATGAGAACGTAGTAGTGACGCGTCACGCGCTTCACTACTACGCGCTCTCGTGAGGAGTCAATTCTGACCTGGCTGGGGCAGTGGCAGTGCTGCTGCTGGGCGATTTGCTTTGCTGGCTACTGCAGTGCAGCAGAAGTGAACGAAGTTCGAACCAACCCCTGCCTGCCATAGAGTGAGGTAAGAAAGAGAGCAGCAAGAGCTAGCTAAACATTTTCAGAGGGGTAGCTCATCACCTAGGCTCAGCCACAAATCCACTTTCATAGATATTACGATGAAAACGTTTGCTCATGTTAAGCACTGCATTTACTTACCACCAGGCACACCAATAATGATGCCAGATAAAAATGTTTACTGTTCCAGCCCTAGAGCTCCCTTAAAGTGACGAGGCCCCAGAACATTTTTGACTGGCCGGATGTCCTTGGGGGAAGTTAAAGCAATTCTTGATGCAAATACTTTTTCCACTGGATCACGAACGAAAGCATGATTCCGGAGGTGTTATTGTGTGGCAAGAATATTACTGTGCATGTTTGTTGTGTGCCATTTTGCTGCGGTGTTGAGGCCTACTGTTGTTCTGGATGGTGTAGCATTGTGCTGTCTCCTTCCTTCAAATGATTGCAGCAGGAAACGCGGAATCATCTTGTTAAGATGTCTTACTCATGTATAACATTAGTTCAGTGCAAAGTTATTAGAAACCCTGCACAATAGGGCTTCCATCCTCTGTGTGTGTGTCTGTGTGTGTGTAGTGTGTGTTTGTTTGTGTGTGTATGTAGGGGTAAGACAGGGCTGCGTGCTTGCACCAACCCTGTTTTGCCTCTATGTCAACGGGGTTATCTCCCATTTGGAGGGGATCCCCAACTCTGACGCTCCAAAGTTGGCAGCTGCAAGGGTGCCGGCAATCATGTTTGCCGACGACACCCTGCTGCTATCAAAGTCCGCAATGGGTATCCAGCGTATCCTGGATGGTTTTGCGGACTTTTGTGAGGTGCAAGCTCTAGTCATCCCCCGCATAGACTATGGAATTGTGGCCCTCAGCGGACTCCCGCTATCAACAACCGCACCCCTAAGAGCCTCCCTGAACGCTGCCGCGAGACTTATTACTGGCTCAAGAAAACACTCGCATATATCCCCAGACTTAAAATCCCTGAAATGGCTGCCTTTTGAAGCCAGAATACAGCTAAAAATTGCCGTTATGACACACCCGGCCGTGCACCACAAGGCACCCAACTACCTTGCTCAAAAGTTGTCTATATCAGGAGGTTCGAGATCCAACAGAAGTGCAAAAAGTGTACTCCTGAAACCTCGTAGATTCCGGAAGGAAAAAACATACAAACGCGCCTTCTCAGGAATGGCACCTAGGATCTGGAATGCACTCCCTCCTGAAACCAGGCTTATCTCCTCCACTGCATTCTTCAAGAAAGAGGTGAAAACCATCCTTATGGCCAAGTCCACCTGAACTTTAAGGTCGTTGGATCAGAGACTTTGCATCGCTTTTTATCATTGGTTACCTGATTGTCTATTGGCATTATATTCTTACTTGATTGCGACCCTATTATGCTACTCTCCTACTACCGACCACTATATGGTACACATTAGTTTGTTGATTCACCCTCTTGATGCCCCCACCCCTTGTTCTCTCTAATTCTAAGAAAATGGTATAAGCCATCCCTACAGCCAAAGTTTACCTGAACCCTATTGTAGCTGGATCAATGACTTTGCGCCGTCTCATATTACTGATTACCTGATTGTTTATTGGTATTTTATCTGTACATGACTGCTATCCTATTATGCTACTGACTATTATACTGTACCCATTAGTCTGTTTAGTCACCCTCCTGTTGCCCCTACCCCTGTCTCTGTGAAGCGCTCTGATATCTGTAAAGATCTTGTTCGCGCTATATAAAACTTTGAATAAAATAAAAAAATAAATTTTCTCGGGCTCCTCCTGTGAACCCATTGGCTTCTGTTTTCATGCATAATCAGCATTTGCTCTCTGTGGTTTGGAACAAAGCTGCAACATATCTAAAAGGAGGCTGAGGTGCAGGACCTCATATATCTAACAACTTTAACCTAAAGTCTAGTTTAACCCAGAATATGGGCCAGATGTGGTTGATTTCATGTAGCTTCAATATTGCCTTTGACACTGATATGGACCTGCGTTCTTTGTGGAGGTCGGGAGTTTGGGAGAATGGGTTTAAATTTGGTTGCATGGTTTCCCCTTGCCTGGTTGCTTGAGGGTGTTGATGGCACTTTTGCAATTATTTTTTGTATTGTATTGTAATTGCATTAATATAGCACTCACTACCCATAACAAGGCATCAAAGCGCTTTTTCAGCGAGTGGCACGCTACTCCGGAACAAATTAGTGGTGAATTAGTATAGTGAAAATTTGAAAGAAATTTGAGTGGTGTGTATATGTTAGTCAGTTATTTGGATTGAGAAGGATAGTGGAGGGCTAGAAGAAGGGAAAAAGGTTTGCATTTATATAGCACGTGCTACCTTTGATGGGGTGTTAAAGCGCGTTTTTGGCGAGTGGCACGTTACTTCGGAACCCAGAAAGGAATAGTGGTGAATTAGTATAGTGAAAAGTTGAAAGTAAGGTGAGTGGTGAATATGTTAGTCAGATTATGTGGATTGAGAATAATAGTGGAGGTATGGAGACTCAGACACTTTGCACTATGTTTTCTTTTTCTTACTTCATCACAATTTTTGTTATGGGTTGGCAGTCGCTGATGATGAGAACCTGAAGATGCAGCCGAGTACAAGTCTGCAGACTCCCATGGTGTTACTTCCGCGAGGCACTGCCAATCGTTTTTCACCTTTTTTCCTTTCCTACTTATGTTTGGTCATTACACACTGGAGGGTAGGAAAGACGACGGGAGGCAGAGCTCACAGACACAATTGTTTTTTATTAACTAGCAGGTGATCCAGGGCTCTCCTGAACAGACGGCATAAGGATAACCGCTGTTCCGTCACACAAAGTTGGGTGACTGTACATGTTTGGAGGTGTCACTGAGCAGCGTTTTCACCTTCTGAACAAGTCCATTGTGGTTTATGATTGCTTTTATATAGAACTTGCTACCTCTGATGGGGGGGTGTTTGAAGTGTTTTTCAGCGAGTAGCACACTACTCGGGAACCCATACAGTGTTAGTGGTGAATTCGTATAATTAAATATGTTAGTCAATTATTTGTATTAAGAAGGATACCGAAGGGATAGAAGAGGTAAAAAGGTTTGCATTTATATAGTGCTTGCTACCCCTGTTGAGGTGTTAATGTGCTTTTTCGGCAAGTAGCATACTACTCAGGAACCCATAAAGGATTAGTGGTGAATTAGTATAGTGAAATAGGAAATTTATTTGAGTGGTGGACATGTTAGTCTGTTATTTAGATTGAAAAATGGATAGTGGAGGGGTAGAAAGTAAGGATTTTGATTTTTTTTTTGTTTTGTTGTTGCGATACCCTTCATTACGAGTGGTTAGTCCCCCAGTAATGAGGACCAACATCCAGATCTTGCTGCTTACTGCACCTAAATGCCATCTTCCGGTTTTCCCCTGATAGATATCAGTAGGTTTGGCCTGAAAGCATTTATGAAGGGAACCTGGTTTTCATTCCAAAAATTTAAGGTCAAATAAGTGTGGTTCCAGGACCTGCCGCACATAGCAGAATTTAATGCAAACTCGTAAGGGAGGCAAAGACAAAATTACCTTGGGAAATTTTCTGACAGTATAAAATTGAAATTTCTCAAAACTTTAGCAGCAGAAAACAGGGTTTCAAAAATTCTAACTTCATGTAGGGCTAATATGTGGTATGCACTCCTTTCGTGTTGTAATTGTTCACGCAGCTCTCTGATGGATGTCACATGCAGTTTTTCTGAGTCCCCAGATAGATCATCACCGGTGTATTCAACTGTGAAGCCTTGGACTGTGTCATGTGTGTGCACTTAACTTGCATGATCGAAGTAACTATTAGCTGCGATACTATGCGTCCCTCTTTCAAGTGCTCGCCGTCCTTTTTCCCCAGAAGCCCTGCCCCCAGGGGCGGCAATCTGAGGGATAGCCCCGGGCGCCACAAGCTCTAGCTACGCCTCTGTGCCAGATTTTCCACTTACTAGGTTAAACAGTTTCATTTAGGTTCGTTGTACTTCACTTTATCTCATGGTAATAGCCTGCAATCGATGCGACCTTCAATCCTCCAGGAACTATGTGCAACGCTGTTGGCAATCAGTGAAACATTTCTCCTCATTATTGGTTTAGCTCGCATAATTTATTAGAAGCCATATACGATGCATAAAACTAAGTCCATACATGTGCAGGTGGGTTATAATTGTAACACTGTACTCTGCTACTCTATTCTCCACTGGTCTTCATTCCTTGGCAGAAATGTTTACGATTTTGAATCCTCTAACACCCTCCGAAAAGAGTTCTCCCACACCACAGGAAAGGTATCTCACTCACCCTTACAACAAGCACAGATGGCAGGTGGTAATCAAAAACTAATTTCCCTTTCCTAGTTACTCACGGAGTCATCTAGAAATAAGGAAGAAAAACTTTTCTGGTGTGGTCGCTTTGAGTTCACAGGCAATTAATTATACATCTCCAACAAAAGAGGTCTGATCAAACTTATGCTATATAGGATGATGCCCAGGACAAGAACAGCCTGTAAACGGCATCAAAAAGAACACCAAGCCCAACAGCGATGTAAAAATCTTTTATTTTTCCACTCTTCAGCCATAATTCAGGTTTAATTGCTTCCTAATATATGTGTTACTTACCTTCGGTAATGATGTATCTGGTAGAGACGATTCTAGCCGCAGATTCCTTAACGTAAAATTATCCCCAGGCACGAGACTGGATCCGGAAAACTTTTTGCCACAGCATCCCTGCGCGCCGGGAGGACGGCACCACGTGACTCCGCCCTGATGTCGTCCGCGTCGTCAGCGAGGATACATAAATCGCGCCTTTGTCAGATTTCTTCGGAGAACTTTTTTGCCCCACAACGCGGAATCATCACAAACAAAAACTGTGAGAATACTGGAACAGTGTGCGAAGAAATTAGCTAAACAGAAAGGGAAGAAACTAATGGTGAGGAACAGCACCATCCAAAATAGTGCCAGGCACTATGGCACCAAAAGTCATGGAGGGAATGAACAGAACATAGCTACTGCAAGGCAAGTCTGCAAACAAATATAACAGCCTCCTGGGGAGCAGAAAGCATGTGAAAAAGTGCACAGCAGACGAAGAAGTCTGCAACCACAGAACAGAGAAGGGCACCAAGGCCAGAATGGAAGAGGAATGACAATTCACCCACAGACAACCTCAGCAGGGAGAGACATCTCCTGAAAAGAGCTAAGGGTCGAGACCCAGCCAAAGGACCTCAACCCCAAGGACTGCAAAGGAGTCAGAAGTGCAAGTAACAAAAGAAAGAAGAGCACAAGCAACCCTCACACTGGAGACCAGGGTGCAGGGGTGCAGAAGCACCCATGAAACATCAAGGAAGCATCAGAAAGGAAGGAATGGAGCAAACCAGACGAGCATCCCCCTAGGGAGGAAGTAAGAAAAAGGCACTCGACGAAGACTACCCGAGGCAGGCGAGTGCAGAGGACCAAGAAGGGTCCTCGCACAACGGGGAGGAAGGGCGGGCCGTGAAGGAATCTGCAGCTAGAATCGTCTCTACCAGATACATCGTTGCCGAAGGTAACCCGTACATCTGATAGAGACTACTAGCCGCAGATTCCTTAACGTAGAATAGATACCCTAGCCATACCCAAGGGGGAGGAGGGTCTGCAAGAGGACCTCTCCAGCCTGGACGAACACAGGACCCAATAGGGGACGAGGCACAGGGAGAATAGCCGTTGGGACTGCTCCGGACAGAAACGAACCACGAAGAAGTGCGATCAGCTAGAAGATCAGTGAAACAAGCAGGACGGACCAGGCCGACAAACAGGAAATTATCCTCTCAGAAACACCAGACAGAGGACCAGACCAAACTGCAGACAAAGGGCAAAAACCCCACAGCACAACGCCATAAATGACCAAGCCACGCCCAAGTAAGGACCAAGTAAGGCACCAGCGTAATACAGCCACACCACAAAATGCGAGGAACCCGCAAGGGAGAGTCCACACCCTTCCAGCATAAGACAGGGCTATACAATAGCTACAAGTACCCCACATAGGGTAGGACACGTCCCAAAGAAAGAATGGGAACCACTCTTAAGGACGACAATCCCGCATCGGAGAACAAAATCATAAACCTGCGGCAGAAACCACAGAAGGCTAGAAATAAGCCAAAAAGTACATTCTTACCCAAAAAGGGGCTGAACCAGCAGCTAACTGAAGAGAGGGGCCAACCAAAGGACCCCAAGGGCACAGTAACCCACACAGAAAGTGTAACAGCCACTCCAAAAACCAAATACCAGGAGCAAAGTGGGATAACGCCTCCCACCAAGACCCAGAGGGTCAACAAACCAACCTACTGAGGAGGAGAAGGTGGAGGAGGAGGACAGAGCCCTGTAAGAAGACGTTGAATGGCGGCGTCTGCATGAGTATTAAACAGAAGGACCCCGTCAAAAGGCAGGTCAACCAGACGCTCACCAATATTTTCTGGAAAACAGCATCACGTAGCCAAGCATGGCGATGGAGGGCCACAGAGGTGGCCATATCACGGCCGAGAGCATTAGCAACATCCAAGGCCGCACGAAAAATAAACGCGACCAACTCCCTACCATCCCGCAGATCAGCACGGGGACCCACATGGGAGACATGAGAAAGAAGACACTCCACAGAGTCCCACAGGCTGGAAGTAGCCCTGGTCAACACACACAAAGTATTGAGCGCCCGCAAGGCACCGCTGGAAGAAACAAAGACATTACTCCCCCATTTTTAGGTTTCGCCTGGCGAAAAGCTGCGCAAGCAGCGGTTCGCGCAGGCGAAAACTTTTGTTTACCAGTATGGATGTTCGTCCCGTCTCGGTTTCCCATTGGCTAGCTCCATAAATGGACGCTAGCCATTGGGAAACAGAGGCGTCCGTCATTCTGCGAGGCGACTCGTGGGCGTTTCTGAGAATTTTTCTCATCCGGCCCCTTTGTGACGTCATTCCGGCGGTGGGCGGATGTTATTTTTTTTTTTTCTCGTCCTGTTTGGTCAGTTTCAAAGTGTCCTTTGCAGGAGTGGGCTGCGAGATTGAAGTTGCCAGGATGCGGTGGGCTGCGCGATTTCTTTTCTGCAGGTAAGCGGCATTTTTAAATATTTTTTTTTTAGCCAGTTTTGGCCCCCCCCTCCCGCTGTCCGTGTGCCCGTTCCCGACCCCCTCCCGCTGTCCGTGTGCCGTTAACCCGCCCCCCTCCCGCTGTCCGTTAGCTCGTTCCCCGCCATAAAAACGTGTGTACATGCTGCTGCCCAAGTAAACAGCATTTGTGAGCATCTTTGTTTACTTGTGTTGGCTCATGAAAGCCAAGCCTGCTAGCTTTGCTAATGCTCTTTATCTATATCCTGTAAATAATGTTCCCAGAAATTAGGGGTTCGGGTGGCTTCTCGGATTTATGATAAATAGTAATAATAGTGCTCGCAGGGTGCGCCAGCCTGGACCCACGCGCACCACATGGCGCGAGCAGACTGGGCCGCGTTTCAAGCACGGTTGGTTTCACTTAGCGGCAGCATTCAGTAGCACTACGTATATATAACCTAATTGCGCAATATAATTGGTTTGAAATATTAACAGCGACCCCCGTGCTCTACTAAAAGTGCACACTGATCTAATTTCTGGAAGTGCTGAATTCCCAAAGGGAGGCTAATGAGGGTTCGAGTCTGCCGCAGGTCACACAGCGTGTACTAGGGTGACAGGAAACAGATTATTCTCAGTGACGCATCTGCCTCGTCCTCCTCAGCAGTGTCACTTCATACCCAGCACGGGGAATGAAGTCATTCACTCCCCCTGGCAGACCAATCCACGGAACGTTTGATCTTGGGCCCCAGCAGTAAGTACTGCTTGGAGGACCGTTTCTGTAAAGGACGCCCCTCACAGCCCTGTACAGAATTGACAGCGAGTCGGTGACAGGGAGGCCACACACGGATTTAGAGGTTGGAAGAGCCAAAGTTTGGACACTAGCGGCAAAATTTAGGTGAACTTCAAACACTGATGGACTGTAAATAATCACATTCTGGAGATGCTCAGTTTTTTTTATGTTGCATAATCACCATGCACGTAATACAATTCTAGGTTTGTTGTGTTTGACATCTTATTATTGTGTTAATGAGCGGGTTAGAGGCGCCAGTCAGCATGTAATGTTTTCCCTTAGTGTGGCAATGATTGAGCTTATGTATACCCATAAGCAGGATTTGGGCTTAGTCCTGCAAAATTGGCACTTGTGGTCAAGTACTGGATTGGAGGGCGGGGGAGGGGGTGAGCAGTTCCACATGGCTAGTAGAAAGTAAGCTTTTAGAATGCTAGCCTGAACGCAGAGCTGGCTCGTGCATGAGAAAGAGTGCTGGTCCACAGGAAGGCAAAGTGTGATTGGGGGGGCGGGGAGGGGTCTGAAGTCATCCATCCATTAATCTTTTGATTGGCCCCAAAAGTCTGCCAACCATGAAGTGAGCGCTGTAAAGTGTTTCCTGCTTGCGAGGTACAGAAAGTCTTGAATTGACACCAATGACCCTAAACACTGTGAATATTGTTCAGAATCAGAACATCAAGAGTTATACACATAAACCGGGCTGTTTCGGTTTCCTGGTATTGCAGGGAAGCCTTTCTCATACAAGAGTGGGAGCCCCTTTTTTTAGGCCCCATGGCATGGGAGCAGTTTTTCACACTCCCACGATGAAATCTTGGCAGGATTTTTTCTGAGGGTGGGAGGTTTTGCTGTGTATTAGGGAGACCTATTTGGCACTAAAAAGGACTATCCTCACCAACCATAAGGGCATCTTGTAAAACACATCTCTAGTTTTGCAGAATAGAGAAGGATTTCCAAGGCCTCGTGTGTACAAGGATGGGTGTGAGCCCTCTAGTTCATCAGTGCAAGTGCGAATGTTTGACCCTTCCATTTTAGTCTGTTTATGAAAGGGTTTGTGTACATCTGCTTAGGTGTAGACTGCTGTGGCTAAGTCGAGCAGCTAGTGGCAAAAAGTTTTTTCATGAGAGAAATAACAAGTTGGAGGCACAGCTGCAACATGACCTAGGTCAGTGTCAGAATTTTCTCCTTACTATGGTGGACTATGGGGGTCAAATGTTGTACTCCCTCTTTATAGGGATCCCAATCACTGGCAAGAGTTGGGCGAAGGAGGGACAGAGGGGGAGCCAATGTATTCCTGTTGTTGGTAGAACGCCAGAGCCCTTAAAAACACATACTTTTAATTGAGGCCTAGGGGAAAAAAATAGTTATGTATTTTAGTAAGCCCCCTCCAAACAAGCATTGGTACAAGCAATCATTGGTTGCCTGGAGCGCTTCAGCAGGCTGAACCTGGCGTTTACGCCCATTATTGACTCATAAGTGCTAGTGACCTGGGCTGTTTGTTTAATTGAAGGGCTGCCTTTTATGCGACGCTTCTTTTGGGCGTATAGTTACAATTTTTACTGAGCAAAGTTCTTTTCCATCCAAACATTTCCCCAAAAGATTCCTGTTTGTGCCAATAAGAAACATAAGAGTGTTTTTTATACTTAAAAGTGCAACCACCCTGTGAATGACGTGTCTCTGCGGCTGCAGCGCCAGGTTTCCAGTCATGGACGGATTACCTCTGGTGCTCATTCAGAGGTAGTCTCTTTCCCAGGAGTCTGATCCCCGTGCGCTCAGTGTGTGCGTTCAGAAGAGTCTGCCAGGGGCGCCTCTCCGCCCGCCCTCTCGCTCTCGGCCCCATCGGATGCCGGGTTATTTTAAAAGCGGCTGCAGTTGTGGCGCGAGCTCTTTCCCAGGAAAGCTGCGACCGCAGGCATAATGGACACTCGCGCGGCTCTTTCATGTGGTGAGGCGGGCATGCTTCAGATTGTTGAGGCGGGGCCGTGCACCACCGACCAGCACGACCAGGCATGGGGAACATTCAGGAAGTCGCTGCTTGTAATTAGGCCCCCCACCCTGAAAAAAAGCAAGACGTGCTGTGACAGGCTCCCAGAAACAAGACGTGCTGTAAAAGGCCCCCCAGGGCTGTAAGTGTGATGAAAAAACTGCGGCGGGTCTCTCAAAGCGGCACGGCCGATGTAATTACGGGCATGGCTTAAAAACACAAACTAAAAATCTGTGCTTAGCATAGTGCGCCGCCCCGCCTTGTGTTTTGCTGTTTCTGTCATTGCATCCAGATATATGATACAACAAGTAACATCATACCTACATTAAGGCAGGACTATTGGCTTTGTCAATGATTGTTAGTTGCATAAGATAAATAAGCAGCCACAATGGCTTGTTGTATATAATATTGAAAAATCTTCCACTTAAAGCCCTGCTGACACCATGACAATGTTGCTGCTCCTGAGTTTCAAAAAGAGAAGCGAAATCCAGAGAGAAAATAACTCTCTTAAAGGATTTCTCTTCCCTTACAACCCTCACCTGGCATGATGTCATGCCGTAACTTCTCCAGTAGTGAGAAGTCACCAGTGTGAGCACACGCTCATGGATTTGTCTGCTGTCACTGCAGTCCAGAAAAAAACGGACTGCCTGTGCCAGGGCACAAAACAGAGCCTGATTGAGACCCACTTTGAGGACCCCTTAAAAAAACTGCCGCTGCTCAGACCTGGTGAGACCCAGCCCACTTAAAGCCCTACAATAGGTCTCACATTTGCGAGAGATTAAGCTAATGGCAATGTAAATGACAATGCCATTTATTTATCTGTTTTCAAAACCAACACATAAATACAAATTTTGTCATTTACAATGCCAATAGCTCTAACTTTTCCAAAGGCGAAACCATTGCATTGTAAATGCTTGTTTTTTATTTTTTTTATTTTTAAGACCTTTATTATTCAAAGTGCATGGTACAAAGCATTCAGCTTACAACCCGCCAGGGCCAGCCGCGTATGTTTGTAACCTTGTATGCATTAGTAGTTGAACACATCCTCTAGGCGGACAACCCTGAGGTTCGGCGGCGTAGATTGTTCCATGTCAGCACTGCACAATCATCAAAACATGTAGTAATAAGGAAGTATAGGCCTGTAGGGTTTTCTTTTTTCTTTGTGAATCCGTAGTTACAGAACTATGATAGCACTCATCAACTTCGTCAATTGGATAACGGCCTGTTCCTACTCATAATGTGTCATGAGGAGATGTGTCAGCTAGGTCTGCCCTCCAATAGTGCGCGGGGCAGCGGTAGCAGAGGATGAGGCTATGCGACGTCTTAAGTGCGTCGGTGAGCGAGTATCCATACAGTTTATCAATTCTAATAGGAGTGGCCGAAGTTTATATTGGTGCTCAGGGAGGAGCACCGCGGCTATGGCTGTTACTCTCAAAGGCCCCATGTTGTAGTGTGCACAGTAACTAACTTCAAAGAGCCTGGTCAAGAGGGGATGCGGGACCAGTGCGTCAATAAACTTCAACACGTTAACATGTGAGGTATACATTAAAGGGAGGGGGAGTATGGGTAGATGTAGCCATGTGATTACGAAAAGTAGTGCGGTGCCATTGTGTCAGTAGCGGTCGAGTGGGCGGGTAGGAATTACAGTATGCGGCCCGCGAGACATTACTCCCCCATGAATCCAACCACCGGGCCTCCCGAGACGAAGGAAACAACACTACAGGCAAGCACGGAAAGGCATTCCGCAGAAGAGAGCCTTGAGTAGAGGGGTGGAATGAAAGACAGACAGTGTCATGCGGGGCAGGACGGTGGCGATGCAGAAGCGCCTGAGGCACCGGTTCACCCGTGGCAGGGCACCCCCAAGCCCATATAAGAGAATTATGGAGTGACGCCTCAAAAGAAAGGAACAACTCCCGTCCACCAGAGCCCTGATGGAGAACCTCCAAGAGGTTATCTGTAGGAAAAGGAGTGACAGGTTCACCCATCCTCAGAATACCAGCAGCTGTGGAAATAGCCCGAACAAAGGCAACACTGGCCTCAGTAGAGCATCGCAGAGAAGAAAGCAATTCCTCTGTGGGCTGCAGACTGAGCCGTCCATCCCCATGTCCAGGGGGGAGCAGCCAGCCTCTGAATAGAGGAGGGTCCACAGATGAATAGGGAACCTGAGGGGGAAGGCGGAGAGGCTGGTGGAAAAGCTAGCCGCGAGCCACGGAAAGAAGGGTTCGAGGACTTAGGCCGTGGGGACTGAGAGAAGCCCTCCCTGGAAGATGCTGGTGAAAAGGCAACGATACGGCGCCCAGTCTCGGAGGAGGAACACACCAACTGATGACAGACCTCTGGAGAAGACGGGACCTCAGGAGGCGAATCAAGAACCCGACGCCGGTGCGGCTCCGGGGAGTCCGCCATCGGTGTCCGATCAACATCGACCGGCGCTGGAGTGGGCAGTTGTGGCCCAAGATTGACTTCTGCCACCACGTGCTCTCTGGGAGACTGGATAATTTCAAAAAGGGGGTGGCAGGGTCCACGCCGGAGCGGCGCCGAAAAGGCGCCAGCTCGGCCTCAGACAGGACAGCCGCACGCGTCGAGGATCGAGAGGGACTCGGGAAAGCACCCCAGGTCCCGGCCTCTAACCGCAACTCCACCGGAGCCGGGAGGAAGGCTCCCGGCGCCAAAACGTCGCCGGCTCGGCCTCTGGTAAGGCAGCTGCCTGCTCAGAGGACAAGGAGGACTCTGGGGCAAGCCCGGAGTCCCAGCGATCTCCTGCAATGCCACAGGGAGCTCCGTAGGGATTTGCGATGAGGCAGGCACCGAAGAGGGGAGCCCGGAAGGACAACTCCGACGAACCATCCATTCTTCTACCTGAAGCCAAAACCTTCGGTGCCGGACCCGCCTGCGACTCCACAGAAGGCCCAGCACTAGGCAGGGGCTCCGCAGATGTCTCAGGAGGTGGAGAAAGGGCCAAAGAAGGCTGTAGAGCCTCAGCGTAGGCTGTCATTTGGGCCTTAGTCGCCTCTGCACCGGGAAACGGCAGGTAGGAAGGAAGGCGACGAGCGGGGGTGCATGTCCCGGGGGGAGCCGGCGCCCACCACAGAAGGAGGACAGGCCCTCGGAGACAAACTGATGGACCGACCAGCCGGTGAGCCACGCCCCCGGGGCCGTGGTGAGAGACGATGTCGCAGACTGAACCGGCGGCTCCTCGCCTCAGAAGTAGGGGACGGATGCTGAGATGACCTAGACAAGCTCGCCGACAGCAACTTCATCCGCGCTCCTGCCGCAATTTAGGCTTAAGGTGCTGGCAGGCATCGCAGCTCTCCGAGTCGTGGCGCTCACCTAGGCACCACATGCAGGTCGGGTGCACAGGAGGTACACGTCTTGAAGCCCAAAGACATTAGTACACTGTTCCACAAACGCCCAGCGTGAAAAAGAAGAGAAGGCCTGAAAACAGGGGAGGACACAATGCGGGTCCGCGTTGCACGCGGAAAAGAGAAAAAACTGACGTAGGCGCGCCGGGGTGAGACTTATGTATTGCCACTGACGTCACGGACGCGGACGACGTCAGGGCGGAGCCACATGGTGCTGTCCCCCCGGGGCGCAGGGATGCTGTGGCAAAAAGTTTTCCGAATCCAGTCTTGCGCCTGGGGATAATTCCACGTTAAGGAATCTGCGGCTAGTAGTCTCTATCAGATTAAAAATGTCAAAAGGAACTCCTACAGTAGTGCTATGTTGGCCAGTTACAATTGCAGTGCCTCCTAAAAGAGAACATGGCTGGGGTCCCTGCTAAATTGTATTCAGATTCTAGGTTAGACACTCATCTCGAAGGATATTAGAGTAAGAAGAGAGAAGATGAAGATAGCAAAATAAAAGAGATTCTCCACTATTTCAACAAATGAGTCAGGAGAAATTCTGCTTCTTCTTAATCCATGCGACATTAGCAGGAGGATGAGCAACCATCAAATTCAAATCAAGATGACATACAAAATTCAGAATACAGCTCCTTAGGGGATACTGGCAACCTAGCTCCTCAAAACACACAAGACCAAAGAGTTCTCACTTGAGAACCATATACTAAGCAGACTGCAAGGTGTGAAAATTTAAATTAAAAATCTGATTGACCGTTTGGGACACAGAACTGATGTCCTATAAATGAAGTTAGAGGGCTTTCTGATTAGAACTCATGAATTAGAACAGCTAGTTTTAGGAACGGACTCAGAAATGAGGCTTGCAAACATAAAAGCTGACCAAGGAAATAGAAGGATTAATGATGGAGCATGATCGCAAATAACTGGATCCAGGCTTTAAATGTTGTCACATGATGGTCCCCTCAAGAGTCTTGGAATTATGGTTCGTGAAAGAGTACCTAACACCCGCCTTGCACTTTTTGAACAAAGGGAAACCAAAAGTGGTATTCAACTTTTGGTAAACTGTGTTCAGACACTTGGGCCCAGAGAACAAACCCACAGAACAGACTCCATTATGGGTGGGTACAATCTTTTTGAATGTGTTGGCCTTGGTGAGATCCAGTGGATGGGACAGCCTCAGATTTTCTATCTTCGGCTACATAACCATGGCGGATTGTGGTCCTTTACATAATTGAGGAAGGAATATGGACCACTTAAAACACAGTTTTTCGGAACTCTCCAACTCAAGGCATCCTATAATACCATATGTATCAAGTCTTGACGAGTATCCAGAGCACAGCCCTCTGGAGGAAAAGCTCCTCGGATGGGAAACTCTACCCCATTCACAAATCTCATCAATTCCCCATCTCATTAAAAAAAAAAACAACAACAAAAAAAACGTAGGGAGACGTGAGTACTTGATCTATGCCCTTCAGATGAGGAGGACTGGATGTTTTGGGCTCATGGCCCCACAAGAGGTTTCAATGACAAAATACACTGTGATATACACAACTGAAATATCTACACAGAATCTACCACACCCTGCTGAGACTTTGGCGCTTCCACAGAGGAATGCGGCCATAAGGTCTACGGGGCCTCAACACAGCAGGTGATTTCTTACACAGTGTGTGTAGGTCTGGGCCTAGAGCCCTCTCAAAGGAGATATTTCACACAATACAGGTGGTCATGAAGAGACCGTTAAATTGAACCCCAAAACTTATTTTATTCACTATATTAGAAGACAAGGGCTTTATAGACTAGAGAAGATATTGAGATTATGCCCCACACTAGGGACGAGTGACACTGCCCAAAAGTGAAGGAGCTAAACAACTACCGCAATTCAGATATGGAAATAAGACCTAGATGGGTAAGAAAATATTGCGTGCTTGAGAGTAAAATTTTACACTAGATATGATCCCAAGTTTAACACATTAAATTCATGTTCTCAGAAAGTAGGAATTTCTATACTACGAGAGACCAAACAAAAAGACTGTGATTTGAAAGCATTGGTAGGAGGCGTCATTTATAAAAGTACCTTGTGCGACTTTCAAAGAGATCTTATGATCACCAGGGCTCAGTGTGCCATTTTGCCCTCCACAAGCTGGAGCAAGCTCTAGCTCAATAATAGTACATTTTGAAGACTATCCCATGAGTGAAAAATTGTAGCAAAGGTCATCGTAGCAAAGGTGTTTATAGTAACTAATGAATTTGATATTATAAAGTTTTCAAAAATAAGCGGTGAAGCATGCAGCGGCTGGGAACTAAAACAACATTAATACTTTCAGCAACTTAAAATTCAGGCAAACATAGTGCCAGCTGTCAAAACTGAAGATTCTACATTTACGCACACAGATTTCAAGCATTTTCCTATTCCTATGTACAACCTGCAAACAACCTTTTAAAAGAACTCCGAGATTAGATACATGGTTGAATGTTTCAAGAATTCTGAAAATGTTTTGTTTCCAGCTGAAGTAATGTGATATTTGGGTAGAGAAGAATCCAAGCAGTTTTCTGCTCAGTCAGTAACAGTAAGAGGCAAAGAAGAACATTTTCCACCCAATGGACAGGGCAGTTTCAGCTAAGCAGGCTGGCTTCTTGGCACCAAGGAAGGCACCGGCCATTCATTTTCTCTTCCATAGCTTTTTAGGTACCTGGTTCACCTTCAGTTCATGTCTGATGAATAAACGGTCCTGTTAGGACTTTAAAGAAATTGACAGTAAATTTCATGCTTGAGTCACCATTAACGAAAAAGGTCTCAAATTGTTTGACATTTGTGCATTTTTAGGATCATAAGTTGCCGTGAGATCTCAGGTAACTAGATATTCTAATCTGTCAAATATGGCTCAAGATGGAGCACAGGGCAGAGTAGTTTGGTTGGGGAGAAGCAGACATGAGACAAAGTGAGCAACACATGAGGGCGAGAGCAAAATGAAGCATGTGGGTATTAGGCAGAAGGAGAAGCTCATGAGGGAGGGATAGGGTAAAAAACATGCAATCTAGTGGATTGTTTAAACAAAAAGATAATTGTTCTGTCAAAGTGAGCAGTGGAAGAATACAGGGTTGCCAATCAAAAGGA
The DNA here is from genome assembly GCF_964261635.1 of Lissotriton helveticus. Lineage (NCBI taxonomy): Eukaryota > Metazoa > Chordata > Amphibia > Caudata > Salamandridae > Lissotriton > Lissotriton helveticus. Next base: position 359,221,601 of record NC_136061.1, read on the forward strand.
TGGTAAAGAAGATATGCTCCAGGGGAGTTACAAATTTAAGAATAAGAAGAAAAGCAAATGAGAGGGACAATAAAACCAACTACTTGCATACAAAGTGTAGGCTGGAAGCCCACTATAAGTTCAACTTGCACTGACTGATAGGCGAGACCTAAAGAGCAAATACAGTAAGGCCAGAACACACATTACTTCAAGATTGGATAATCCTGTTCTATATTCTTCTTGAGAAATAAAAAAGTGTGAGCAGATGTACTTGAATTCAAATTCAAGGGTGAAGTTTCCATATGAAAGGAGTGGACAAAAAATCTTTACAAAAGCGACCTAAATGTATATAATTCTGACAACAGAAAAAGTTTACAAATATTTTATTAGGTAGAAAGTCAGCATGAAATACACTATTAAGACAACACAGCGACCATGGTACTCAGGTGGATATATTGAATGTATAACCAGGTTTAGAATTTATATTTAGAAACAGTCTTTCATCGTTGCCTTTGCAGGCGGCAACTCCTTTCTTAGAACCTAAAATGTATGTATTGCCTAGAGTTGTTCAATATTTTTCAGATGTAAAAGCACAACCATTTCCAAAAGAAACACTGGGTACTACTGCAACTATAAATGAAAACATAACTGGAGCCAATGATGGCTGACACACCCTGAACTCGAGGAGCAGGCATAGTTCTATTTTGGAGCTACAAGTACCAAAATACCCTTTAACTATAAACACAATATCAGATGTGTCCTTGAAGTAAAGAGACAACAACAAAAAACACAAAATAAGAAATGTATTTTAACCATACATACTGTGCAGGGACAAAGTTCAAATTTGTCAATTAATTGGTACCATAGTTAGTAGAAAATATAAGAATTGCTGATATATATATATATATATATGTAAAACGGAAGTACTCCAAATGTACCTTAACCTGAAAATGAATAAAGTAACACAACATAAAAGGCTTTTGGCCTAGTATAAATTTTTAAACAATTGACGAAATAGCTTCAAAAGAGTTTGTGTCATCATATGTTGAATTTATAAACTTGCCAAGACGGATCCAAAAAACATTCATAGAACACACACCAGGGTACCATGAACAATTGGGTAAAAACACAATATAAGCAGATAAACGTTGGGGGGCGTGGCCAGCTGCTGAGCATGGCGGACGTGAGCTGAAGGAGCTCTGTCCCCAGCCCTGACACTCTGCTAGTTATCCTGCAACCCGCTGGACCCCCGCGTCGGGGAGAGACGAGGAGCTGGATACACTGCGCGGCGGCCCGGATGACAGCTGAGAACCCTGGCGTGGACATAGAGGTTGTTACCCCTAATTGGAGTTGCTTTGGGATGTGGCGGTGACTAGCATTGTTGGGAACTGCTGCGTCACATCAATGACTGCTGGGCGGAAAGTGGCGGACGCGGCTGATTGTGCCTGACACCAGCGTGATTGAGGCCCGGGGTAAGAGGAACCCGAATGTGTGGGGGCGCGCTGGCAAAAGACCCGAGGGCGGCGGGCAGCGGGAACCGCCGTTGCGTCCCCCCCTCCCTCCTGATTGTGCCGAGTATTGCCAGCTACGGTGGTGGAGAGCGGCAAGGCGGAGTGGCCTGAGAAACTGTGTGTGAGGGAATCACTGGTATTGAGCTGGTCATAGCTTCTCCCTGGGGCATGATAGGGACTACATTTCATGGCCTGCATCCTTAGTAACACTCGACCCACGCTGTTTGCACTCTGATGAATGCGCAATGTCCTGGAAGTGCTGAACAACACGCTGAGGCAGAACCTTCTAATGGACATTGGCATCCCGGCTCCCGGAGACACGAGAGCTGCTACTGCTGCTGCTATCCACCCGCTTACTACCCAGGGTGCAGGAAGGCGCCCAGGCTTGGTTTGAGGGTGCAGCTGGGCCTATTACTGCCAAGACTGCTCCAATATTTGTGATGGCCATAGTGGGTAGCAGCGGAGATGGCGCACTTGAGGAATGTGCGGCCACTGAGTGCAGGGTTCTGAGGACCTGTGGCATAAGGAACCGGGGCCTACAGAAGTGGCTTTAGTGCACCGATAACCTGCGCTGAACTGTGAGGCTGTGCTGCGTGGTGTAGCGCCCCAGAGGCCCCCCCATGTGCCCACCCTGGAGCAGCGACGGACGGACGCCGGGCGCAATGGGGCGCAATCAGAAGAAACAAGCGGATGCTGCCGCGGACGGCGAAACTCAACACACATGTGGCAGTGACCCCTCCAATGCTTCAGACAGTGATGTGATACCCCCTACTGGTGTGAACCCCCATGATGCTAAACTGGATTTAATATTGAAAGAAATACGAGACTCACGAATGGCGCTGGAAGCGCGCATAGGAGCGAGGTCTACTAATCTCAACCTACTACAAGCGGATCACAAAAAACTTGTGGACAAGTTCAAATCGAACAAACTAGCTTTGGATGATCTCATCCCGCAGCAGACTCAGCACTCCACTCAAAATATTTCAACGTCAATTGAAAGAATTACAGGACAGGGTGGATGACGCGGAAGGGAGGTCATGCCGCAATAACGTTCGCACCCTTGGAATGCCTGAGCGCAGCGAGGGAGCCAATCCTACGCAGTTTGTGGAGGACTGGCTGAGAGACCATGTGGCGACTGAGGGCCTGACATCCTTGTACAGTGTGGAGAGCGCGCACCAGGTGCCTTCCAGACCTCCTCAACCGGGTGCACCGCCCCGCCCGCTGATAGATCGCAACACTATACTGCGGGCTGCTAGAGAGAACGCCCCGGTGCGTTTTGAGAACAAGACAATCTCTCTCTATCCGGATTTTACACCGGCGGTTCAGAAAGCTAGAGCTACATTTTTGGGAGTCAAGAAAAACTTACATGAACATAATCTGAAATATGCGCTATTGTTCCCTGCTAGGCTGAAGGTCGTCCACGGACAAAAAACTTATTTTTTCGACAATCCAGAGGAGGCGGCGGACTGGCTCGAAATAACTTTCACACCAGAGACTTCCCAGACTTCACTCCCGTCAGGACAACTACGACGTGCCTCCCCGATGCAGTCGACCGGACTACTCCACTCGGGAAATGGCATTACTAAGATCAACATGGACACTGGACCACGACTAGTCAGCAAGATGCACCCCTTACAGCAGCAGCTCTGGCTGCTCATGATGCCCAGGTTGCTGCGGCCTCGGAGCAATCATCAGATGGCGACACAGAGCGTTCTGACTCTGAACGTAGCATAACACTGTTCCCTCGATTACACCTCACGTTGCCAGGGACTTCTAGGGTTGTGCTCCGAGACGGCTGGGAGTTGTAAAGTATACTGTGACTTTGCAATATGTACTATGGATGGTGGCTGCTTTGTGGGTCCAGAGAGTAACTGAGCTTTATAGGGCAGTGTGCTGATGTAACAAAGATTTATCTGAATGAGTAATATGTTGTACTTATGAACTATCGCAGTCTTGGCCTTTACCCCCCCAGGCGATTGTGATGATGCCGCCTTTATTGTTTGTATTCCATGTTGGATTTTTGTTTCAAGTTTGGTCCTCTGCTGTTATATGGGGGAACCTAGTATTGGGGATTTTTCATGTCAATGCATGCTCAGCTTATAGACAATCTAAGTTTGCAAGATTTTGGCTCCCACAGAACACATGGCAGTTGCGCTTATTATGTCCCAATGGCTTTACATAATACATACACCTACTGCACGTGGAACAAGAGGGGCTTGGATTCCGTACATAAAAGGCACCGGGTCCTGGCACAACTTAACAGGAGAAGGACTGCTTAAGCCTATTTGCAGGAAACTAACCTTAATGAGGACAAGGCAGCTAAACTGCAGAGAAAATTGAGGGGGCAACTGTTTGCTACTACATACTCCGCTTTCTCTAGGGGGCGGCAGTGTGGATACGGAATAACGTCCCTTTTAAACTTCTAGAGCAGAGAATTGATGGCAACGGAAGATATGTGTTACTTCATGTTTTGTTAGATGGGGCTCATGTGGTTCTGGGTTGTGTATACGCACCCAACACTGATCAGGATAAATACTTGACTACATTGGGCACAGCCTTGACGGACTGGATTGAATATCCCTGGGTGATAGGGGGTGACTTCAATGCGGTGATGGAGATCGTCCTAGATAGATCATACCCCCATTACACGCCACTGAAAGTAGGAAACAAGCAGAGGCGCTTGCAAGATGGGCAGTGGGATGGGGACTCCATGATGCATGGCGGGCAAAACACCCTGGGAATAGGGAGTACTCCTTTTACTCACCACCACACAAATTGCACACTCGAATAGATCGGTTCCTCTGCTCTGGTGCCCTGTTGGGGACCATAAATTTGGTGCTCCACATGGGTAAAACCCTGTCAGACCATAATCCAGTGGAATTGACTATGCAGTGGGGCAAGGTTCCAACTCCTATACCATCTTGGAAATTACAACCCGCGATGCTGGAGGACCAGGTCTTCCGTAACGCACTGTCAGTGGCGATTACCCATTATTTTTCGGAGAACACGGGGTCTGCTAGCACTCACCAGATGTAGTGGGATGCCTTTAAAACGATCATCAGGGGAGTGGCTATTAGCACCAAGGCGGGGTACGACTTGCTCTCATAGAGCAACTTTCTAGACTAGAGGGTAGCTTGACCGCGTTGGAAGGAGAGGCAGTGGGGACGAATGAACAATTGACAATTGCGGGAGGCTAACATTCAATACGCAGAACTGCTCGTGGAACTACGGGTTGTTGATTACCGACTGTACACACAGAAATTGCACACACAGGCTGATAGGCCGGGCCCCTACTGGCGCGGTTGGTTCGGAATGCCCCACTACCCACACCCATATTCGAAATTAGGAATAGTGAGGATACTGTGGTGACTACGCAACTGGACATCAATTCTGCATTTAGGGACTGTTACGAATACCTATACGGTCCGCCACCTGGACTTCCTGATACTGAATTTGATCACTTCTTTGACGGTTTAACCCTTCCGCAACAACAACGTGATGACTTAATGAGGCCAATAACTGGGGCGGAAATCCGGCAGGCAATTAAGGACTTACCCCGCAATAAAACCCAAGGGACTGCCAGTCGAATTTTATGCAGTGTATGCTGAATTGTTAACTCCACATTTGCAACGCATATACCGAGAATCTCTGGAGGAGGGTGGCCTCCCTACTACTACTTTGCAAGCGTTAGTATCTCATTATTAAAACCTGGGAGAGACGCGCTACTCATATCAAGCTATAGACCCTTGTCACTCCTCAACACGGATCATAAAATTCTCAGTAAGTTGCTGGCCACTCGCCTTGGTCAGTTTATTCCTGCATCAATACACACTGATCAGTGTGGGTTTGTGCCTGGTAGGAACACTGCACTCAACATCAGACGCCTCCACCGGGTCATGCTGGGCACACTAGACACAGGAACTAGGGAAGGTTGTATATCCCTTGACTTGAGGCAGGTGTTCGACTCCTTACGCTGGGATTATATGTTCGGTGCACTCGCCCGCTTCGGTATACCTGAGGAATATATAGCATGGGTGCGCTTACTATACAAGAACACCACTGCGCAGGCGCGCACAGGTCAGCACATCTCAGGGCAATACGTGGTGGCACGGGGAACCACACCGGGCTGCCCCTTGTCACTGCTGTTTACTCTGGCATTGGAGCAGCTTTTACATAGCCTTCGTGCTCTCGCCCCCTGTAAAGGAATACCGCGTGGCAGTACGTCCCACACCGTCTTGGCGTACGCAGATGATCTCATTCTTTATATCAAGGACATGGATGCGGATCCTCACCCAATGCCCTCTATTTTTGAGTCTTTTCATGGCCTATCTGGCCTGGCTATTAATGCTACCAAGTCGTATGCATATTTCTTTGATAGCGCTGAAAGGAGCGGGCATTTTCCGTTTGGCTCCTGGACCTTCCATATAGCATCTGATACATTTAAATATCTCGGAATACAAATATATCGTACTACCGAGGACCTCCTAGATGGCAACCTTATGCGAGCGATCGCCGCTCTCAAATCTCAAGTGCAGTTCTGGGTCTCATTGCCGCTCTCGGTAGCGGGCAGGGTGTCCATTACGAAAATGGTGCTGCTACCGGGGCTCCTTTACTATTTTTACCAACTTACCGATACTTGTCCCCGCTAGGATTTTTAAAATATTGAATTCTCTGGTGTCAGATCTAATATGGGGCACAGGACGGAGACGTGTTAGCCTAGTGAAACTACAACTCACCACGACACGAGGGGGGATGGGAGTGCCGGATTTATGTGCATATTGCTATGCTACCCAGCTGCAGTGGCTGGCATATTGACTGGCAGGACGTAATTTGCATGGGACAAGGGGGTCATTCACAGGCTATTACCACAGACCACTATTGCCGTCAACGCCCCACTTGTTGAAACTAGCTATCGCTTACTGGCAGAGTGCAGTGAGGTACACTGGTCAGGTCGCCGTACGCCCCTACTATTCCACTACTGGGTATCCATACACGCTCGGGACTGACCACCGTCCGCAGGCTGCGAGCATGGGCTGAAAAGGGAATCACCACAGTGGGGGAGTTCTTTACTGAGGGTGTATTAATGCCACATGAAACTTTTGTACGTGTACATGGTGCCCCCGACACGCAGTTCCTCCTACATGCACATATAACCAGATACATACGCGCCACATGGTCATCCGAGGGTATTGAACCAGCCATGAATGCACTGCTTACCATGCAATACTTAATGGGAAATGAGGCACGGCTGACGAAGTGGCTAACCCATGGAATTTGCATTGAGAAAATGGTCTCCTTACAGCCGCTGCGTGATAAATGGGAGGGAGATGTAGGCCGTGCATTCACAGACAATAATAATAATATCCACATTTGTAAAGCGCACAATCACCCGTTAGGGTCTCTAGGCGCTGGGGGCCGTCGGAAATATTATGCAAGCTATTGCCCAGAGTCACATGGTGCTGGGCTAATCTGCCGCCGGTGCCGGGGATCGAACCGTGATCCCCAGATTCCGGAGTCAGTCGCCCTGGCCGCGGCGCCACACCTCTTCCAAGGAATGGGACACTGTACTGGGGTACCCCAAGAAGGTTTTTTCGAAATCCTAAGTTTAAATTTATCCAATTGATGTTACTGCATAGAGCTTACCTGACCCCACACAGACTGAGCGTTATGTTTCCGGGAGCGGACGGTGCCTGCCCGCGATGCCACACCCGTGTTGCGGGGTTGATACATATGCTGTGGGATTGCCCTAGACTGGGACACTATTGGGCGACGATCAGTAGAATACTGGTGAATATAGCACCGGTGCGCCAGAACGACACGTTGGAATACTGCATACTGGGTCTGGGGCCCCGTGACAAGAAGGGTGGCTCTGCCTGCCGTTTCGCCAATCTTGCACTCCTGCTGGCCAAGAGAGCCATAACTGATAGATGGAAGGCTACTAGAGCCCCGTCCCTGCAGGACTGGCAGACGGAAATGCTGAGATGGGGTAGGGCGGAAGAGACTGAAATGAAACGCGAGGAATATAGAGGCCTAAGAAAAACACCGATTTCGATGAGATGGTGCGCGATGATGTCTTGTCCTGTTGAGGCGGGCTCAGATTGTTACATGAGGGCTTACTCCACAATGATGGGGCTCTTGGGCTCCTCGCGACCCTTGTGGGATATGCTGTGTGGATTGACAGGACTATGCGGACTGCCTGAGTCAGTCCTCGGAGCCAAGGCACATACAACTGCGAATGTGAGAAATGTGCAGATACTACTGGTGGGTGTATAGGGCCGAGCATGCAAAGGGGGAGGGAGAGGGTGGGTGTGAGTTCTTATTAGAAATGTTATGATTGTATTAGACATTGATAGATTTGTTTGATCATGATACGTTGGACCCGATTCTAAGCATAGTAGTAACTGTTGATACTGCTTCGTAAAAAAAAATTAAATTTTTTGGGGGACGCATTAGTGACATTAGACCACTAAATGATTCCACACAGGGAATGTCATGGAGGTACGATATTGATGTGATGTGATATTCTACATTGCTTGTCAATCTGTGTACTATGCAATGCAATTATGTGTCCATATATGGTTGTATGCTGTCCGGCTCAATGCTGTGTGTCATTCAATAAAAAAATATTTTAAAAAAAAGCAGATAAACGTTTACAGGAAACATATGATAAAGTATACATACTACACCCAGGCAGCAGAGCAAATACAAATAAACATAAGCAGGGGCACAGCCATTAGGTCTGGTGCTGTCTCCCATGCTTTGGCTTTGTCAATGCTTGCTTTGTCATGGTTTTTGCAAAACGTTTTTGATGGCGGAGCAGTCAAGCCTCGCCAATATGAAAAAATTATTTGGCTAAAAGAAAATCATTTTTTTTATCTTAAAAAAAAAAGGCACATATCATCATAGTAATCCATGGCACTGAAAAATATTTATAGGCACATGAAGATATAGGCAATAAAGTTATAGGCCACTTCAAAATGGCTGACATTCAATTTATTCAGTCATGATAGGTATTTATCCAAAATAAAGTAAGTCAAAAATTCAAAGGCACGATATACAATTTGTAATGTCCACACGGTTATCATCAAGAAGAAGGGGGTGTGAAAGTTAGTACTCATGTGAAGAATAGAAAAGAAAGAAAATGAGTTACATCAAGAGGTTAATTCAAATAAAGTAACCCTTTCTCTGCTGCCGTTGACCTTCACGAGCACTCCCTCTCTAGTGCTGCGCACGACCAACGGCAGACGAAGCACCGCCCACCCTTTAGAACGCCCGCACGGCAGCGGAAAAAACGCCGCGGTTAAGGCGTTAATGCATAAGGGATCCAGCTTAAAATTAGACAAAATGGTCGCCCTTCAGAATTTTGGCCTACCCCTGTATATACAATCAGATACAGTACATTTCATTAATCAGTTTCTTCACAGTGTAACCTCATCTGTGATTCTGGTATAGGGGGTCAAGGACAAGCAATATATCGTCTCCAGCTTCATGGTCCATGATAGATTCATAAGGGCTCTTTGTGCGTTGTATCTGTAGCCCTCCCCAATTGATCCCTTTCCGTTCTGTCCTGGGATGTGGCAGTGCTGATGCCATTTGGTTCACATTGGAAGCAGTGGTGTTGCAGCAACGGACAGGCAAACTGTGTTGAGGCAGACGTAGTGCTTGAGGAGCAGCTAACAGACGCATACACAGCAGAGTGGGCGGTGAGGAGTGTCAGAAGTACTATGACAGCGCAGCTATGGGCCTTACCATCTCTTACATATTCTCCAGTCTCTTCAGCATGGGCAGATGCGGATCCTGATGGGTGAGCCGTCACTAGACTACTCCTAACCTTCTGTGCTCTCCTTCTAGATGGGGCATGTTTTGAGGCTGGGACAGTTGTTCCAGAGTACTTGCTGTTCTCTAATCTCTGATTCACTGTCAACCTGCGAGTAATTCCACAGTGCTGCAGGGCTGTGTTCTGCCGGCATCCCCTTTATCTTCAGATGAACTAGTGTTTACTGTGTGGTGTGTTCAAGGCCTCACAAACCTGTCCATTGATTATACATGTACTGCTTGGGGAACCGGACATTTTTTACCTCCATGATCTGCCTTCATACAAACTACCCACCCACCCCCCCAAACTATCTATAAGCTAAAAAATTCAGAATAGTTTGTTTGCCTGTCCACTACTAGATTGTGCTAACTCACTAGGAACTAGTCATAAGACTCAGCCTTGCACACTGTTTTCCCTAGCTGTAGCTTCTCTCATCTTCCCCCTACTTTTTTCCCTGGCTTCCAGTCAATGTGGAACCGTAGCCAGGCTGCTCCATACCATGGCTGAAATACATTGACAAAGCCAACAACTCTTGCACTGCCAAGACCTATTGGCTTTGCCAATGCTCGTTAACTCGAGCTACAGCAACAGCTGATACAAAGCATTGAGTTGTTTCCCCTCAGACATGTCTTGGAAATCAAAAGCACAGATATGGGCCTAAATTATATAATGGTATATGGCAAAATGTAATTCCAGACAGCATGTTAGTTTAGCACCTATTTTTCACAAAGGTTATCAGAGTCAAACTCTAATTTTTACTGGAGAAAGTCTATTTGGGCATTCATATCGACCTGACGTTTAAAAGCTAGGTTTGGAACACATAAGAAGCTTTTAAACAATAAATGAGTCGTGACTTTACCATAACAATCTGTAAGTTGATAAATCTTCTCTTAACTCTGGCAGCTATTTTTGATTAAGTCACGTATGTGTGACTGCTATCAAATGGAACATGTTAGTTAGGGCTGGCTTGACAGCAAAGCTGTTTGCAAAAACGAATTTTATGAGGCAGTGACTAATTGATAGAAGTGAACGCACAACCGGTTGTACTTAGACTCCACGGTGATTATAAAATATTTAGAACAGTGACTCCCCTAGTCTAAGTAGCCATAAAACAAAAGTTATAGAAATATTATAAATCATTCAACCTGCCTGACCTTGCTGGTAGGTCGCTCCCCCACCACACAGCCCCGCCTGTGTGCCCTGACGCTACCGCTGCTGTAGAAGTTGAGGCCCTACTCCACCCGCAGGCTACCACCTGCGCCTCATCCCTGGTGGCCAGTGGTAGGCCCTAGGTTTGTATTTTGTGCCCGTTTAGCCTTCGGTTTCCCACTCGCTGCCCTGGATTGTGCCCATATTGCCTTCTGTCTACCCCTCGCTGCCCTTGATTGTGCCATTTTACCTGTTTCCCCCGCCCCCGCTGCCCTTGATTGTGCCCATTTTGCCTCCGTTTTCCCCTCGCTGCCCCGTTCCCGCCGCTGCATCCCCTGTGGCCCCGCCCCTCACTGCCATTCGCTGCCCCTGCTTTCCAGCTGCTCCTCCCTCCCACATTCCCATATATGGCAGCAGCTGCGCGACCGCTGGTGCGCCTAAGGCTAGCCTGTCTGCGCCTGGACCGCGCCCAGAGCCAGAACCCCCTGGTCCCCGCACCCGCCACGACGACCACCACCGCTACGACGCCAGCACACTCCACGCTCTCAACCCCGGAAGGACCCACATCTGCTTCAAGGCCGACCCGAAACGCACACATGGTCCCTTCACCTGCCGAAACTGCAGCTACACCAGCCTCAGAGCCGCCGAACAATCCACCAAGAAAGACCTCAACCACCTCAGATGCATCCTACTGAACACCCGCTCCGCAAGCAAACACGCCGTCGAACTCTGGGACCTGCTCGACAAATCATCCCCGGATATCGCCTTCCTAACAGAGACCTGGATGAACGACTCCTCCGCCCCCGACATAGCCATACCCATCCCAGACGGCTACAAGATCACCCACAGAGACCGCACCAACGGAGTCAGAGGAGAAATTGCCATTGTCCACAAGAACAGCATCAGGGTCTCGACCAGCACCGACGACACACTCAGCACCGCCGAACACATGCATTTCCAGATCCACACAGACCCCAAACTCCACCCTCAGAGGCACCCTCATCTACAGACCCCCCCGACCCTGACCCCAGTTCAGCGACTCCATAGCCGACTTCATCAGCACGCACGCCCTAACCTCCACCGACTACATCCTCCATGGAGACCTGAACTTTCACCTGGATAACAACAACAACAGCAACTCTACAACCCTGATCGATAACCTCGCCAACCTCGGACTGAGACAACTCATCACAGCGCCCACTCACTCCGCAGGCCATACGCTTGCCCCCATCTTCTCCGCAAGCCCCCACGTCGCCTTCAGCCACACCACCGAACTCCTCTGGACCGACCACCGCTGCATCCACTCCTCCTTCCATAAACCCACCATACACCATCGCACCCAACAGATCCCCCGCCGCTGCTTGAAAAAAATCAACGAAGACCAACTACACACAAACCTCGCTCTCAGCCCACCCACCAAACCCTCCAACACAGACAACGCTGCCTGCAACCTCAGATGCTGGATCGACTGCGCCAACACCCTCGCCCCGCGGAAGAAACCCCCCCCCCCCATAGAGACACCAGCAAGAGGGCCAGCAGGTTCACCCCAGAACTTCTAGCCTCCAAACGAGCCTGCCGGAAGCTAGAGAAGAAATGCCACAGCGAACAGACTCCGGACAGCCACGCAGGCCACAAGGACGCCACCCGCAACCACCATCACCTCATCAGGGTGGCCAAGAGGACTTCCTTCAAAGACCGCCTCGATAACAACGCACACAATAGCAAGGAGCTCTTCAACATCGTGAAGGGACTCTCCAACCCCAGCTCCAACACCGACGACATCCTGCTGTCGCAAGACCTGTGCGACTCCCTTGCCACTTTCTTCCACCGCAACATAGCAGACATCCACGACAGCTTCAACGCCCAGACAGCCCCAATAGACAGCAACACAACAGCATGAGCATCGATGACACCATCAAGACCATGAGCAGAATCTACTCTGGCTCCCTGTCAGACCCATTCCCGCACCACATCTTCAACAAAGCCAGCAGCTTCATCGCACCCCACCTGCGCAACGTCAACTATCTCGCCCTCGAGACCATGACCTTCCCGAAGAGCTGGAAACACGCCGAGATCAACGCCCTACTCAAAAAACCCAAGGCTGACCCTAGAGACCAGAACAGAGAGAGAGGGACCCAAATCGCCACAGGGGCATGGTACCAAAAGACAAATGTCAAGAGAAATCCCCTTGGGAACCGATAAAACTGTTTTAACAAACGTACCTCACAACCAAAACTATGGGCATACTCATTTCACACATTCACCACGCAATGAGCCAAAGAAACTAATCAGTGCAAAAACAATTATAAAAAGTAGCATACAATCTATTACAGACGTTGTAGCTAGCAACTTCACACATTAAAAACACATTGTACAAAAATGATCAATAAAGTTTAAAAACAATATAAAAAAGTGGGACAAAAGAAAAACAGCAAGAACAAACAGTTCCAAATCAGGAAAAAACACGGTAGTTGAACATGTCAATATGTAAACACAGCTTTTAAGCATAACAAAATCATTGCCAAATAATCAAAAAGCAAATGTTTGCATTCATTAATTATCCGTGATAGTTTCCATACAACTTGTAAATCTTGAAAACATAGCCACAAATTTGTATCGTACTTAAGTCAAAGTACGAATAATGTCAGGGTAGTCAAACTATAATCAAAGGTATACCAACCTTAATGGAATAGTATATGTGGCTCATCTAGTAGACAGAATGAACCAGGTGTAGAGTAATCAATTATAGAGACTTCCTACATGAATATAAACACCACAACATGGTATTTGTCTAAGAATATAGCATGCAAAACCGGGCAAAAATACCTTGTGAGTTCGCTTTATCAGTGGATACAAATTTGTGGCTATGTTTTCAAGATCAATACAATGCCAGTTTAGCATATCTAAAGATGAAGTACGACTTAAAGGGTAGATTTTAGTATAACAGTATGTGTGTAGGGTTTGTACAATACCTTTTAGGTATGGCCGTTAAAATAAATTTTGAGCCTACCTGGTGGATTGCGAGAATAAGTCTGAGTATAAATTGTGGATGTATGGATTGTGAGCCATTGAACAGAGTCAGTTAAAATTTTAATATATGTATGTTTTTATATTTTACTAGCAATTTTATATACACAGTGGGAAGAATTTTCTGTCCTGAAGAAGGTGGGGAGCTATTCTGGTTGGACCCACCGAAACGCATCGACGCCTTAGTTGTATGGAAACTATCACGGATAATTAATGAATGCAAACATTTGCATTTTGATTATTTGGCAATAATTTTGTTATGCATGAAAGCTGCGTTTACATAGTGACATGTACAACTACCGTGTTTTTTCCTGATATGGAACTATTTGTTATTGCTGTTTTTCTTTTGTCCCACTTTTTTATATTGTTTTTAAACTTTATTGATGTTTTTGTACTATGTGTTTTTAATGTGTAAAGTTGCTAGCTACAAAGTCTGTAATAAATTGTATGCAACTTTTCATAATTGTGTTTGCACTGATTAGTTTCTTTGGCTCATTGCGTGGTGAATATGTGTGAAATAAGTATGACCATAGTTTTGGTTGTGAGGTACGTTTGATAAAACAATTTTAACGGTTCCCAATGGGATTTCTCTTGACATTTGACCCTAGAGACCTCAAGAACTTCCGGCCCATTTCTCTGCTCCCGTTCCCAGCCAAGGTAATCAAGAAGATCGTCAACAGACAGCTAACCCAATACCTCGAAGAAAACAGAATCCTGGACCCTTCCCAGTCAGGGTTACACAGCAACCACAGCACCGAGACTGCCCTCATCGCTGCCACCGATGACATCAAGATACTGCTGGACAGCGGTGAGACCGCAGCTCTCATCCTCCTGGACCTCTCCGCCGCCTTCGAGACCATCTGCCACCGCACACTATGCGCACGCCTCCAAGCCATAGGGATTTAAGACTTAGCCCTGGAATGGACTACATCCTTCCTCTCCGGCAGAACCCAGACCGTCTGCCTCCCCCCCCATTCCGATCTGAAGCCTCGAAGATAATCTGCGGCATACCCCGGCATACCCCAGGGTTCTTCCCTCAGCCCGACACTGTTCAACATTTACATGGCCCCTCTCGCACACGTCGCCCGACAGCACGACCTCAACATAATCTCCTACGCCGACGATACAACTGATCCTCTACCTCACCAAGGACCCCATCACCGCCAAAGCCAACCTCCACGTAGGAATGAAGGCCGTCGCCAACTGGATGAAGACCAGCCGATTGAAGCTAAACACGGACAAAACGAAGGTCCTCATCCTCGGTTCCAACCCCTCAGCCTGAGACAACTCCTGGTGGCCGATGGCATTGGGGGCAGCTCCGACACCCACCGACCACGCACGCAACCTGGGAATCATCCTCGACTCAACGCTCTCCATGACCAAGCAGGTCAACGCCATCTCCTCCTCCAGCTTCAACACCCTCTGCATGCTCCGCAAGATCTATAGGTGGATCCCAACAGACACAAGAAGAACAGTCACCCAGGCCCTCGTCAGCAGCAGACTCGACTACAGAAACGCCCTCTAAGCGGGACCCCCGACTAAGCTCAAACGACTGCAACGCATCCAAAACGCCTCGGCACAACTGATCCTCACTGTACAATGCCACGGCCACATCACCCCCCACCTGAGAAATCTGCACTGGCTACCCGTCAACAAGAGGATATCCTTCAAGCTCCTCATGCACGCACACAAAGCACTCCACAAGACCAGCCCAGCCTACCTCAACAAACGACTTTCCTTCTACACCCCCAACCGCCAGCTCTGCTCCGCCGACCTCGCACTCGCCACCGTCCCATGCATCTAAAGAAAAACCACTGGCGGGAGGTCCTTCTCCCATCTCGCCGCCAAGACCTGGAACACCCTCCCCATGAACCTACCACAGACCCAAGACCTGCTGACCTTCAGGAGGCTACTCAAGACCTGGCTGTTCGATCAGTAGCGCCTCCCAGCGCCTTGAGACCCTCACGGGTATGTGGTGCGCTCTAAAAATGTTGTTGATTGATTGCAGAATTTTTTGCTTTAGACCAGGCTACCTCTACAGGTGTGCGAATGTGCTGAATGAACTGGGAGCACCAAAATGATAGTGCAAGCTAAGCTTGCTAAAATGAAGGTTCTGAAAAAGCAACGCGCAAGCGATGAAGTAAAACACACACGGAAAATCCCTTAAGCATGGAGAAAATTTGGCAAGGGTGACTGCATACAATTAACAGGGGTAAAGCAATTCTATAAGCTACCTCTGCAAAAAATGATTTCTCTTAAAGTCATGTAAATATACGTTTGAGCATTTTAACTCTAATGCACTTAAATGAGGCAATGTTTTTTCCTTGCTATTTAGGGAATGGGCTTAAGAAAATCTATCTCTCCTCACCCACCGCATTCTTGAATATCTTTGACATTACACATGAAACGCTGTTAATAAGAGTAACCCACCCTGAAGCGCACAGAAGCAGCTGCATGGGCCGATGGCAATTGTAGCTCCTGCGCAGAATAGAAAGAGTAACAGAAAAAATAAATTGATTTCACACTTGCCTGTATGATGATGAAGTCTGCCAAGGAAGTTTATCTCCATGTTTCTCTGTAAAAGAAACATGGCTGGGACAATGTTGACACTTAGGAACCGCTCCCGACGCTAAACCACTATCTGATAGTGATGCAGGTCTTCTTTGCTTGTTTAGATAAAACACTGCAGGAGTGTTGTCTGACGGCCTGGATGATGTGCATATCTTTGTATCACAGAGTTCAGGGGCAGAGGGACTCATGACTTTTTGACAATGAGCTTCCAAAACGCACTGCAAGAAATCTGCAATTATTGTCATTTAAAGGGTATCCTTCTAAAATGACAACAAGCGACATGACGTTAACACTTAGCCAGACACTGCTATCTCCTTGGCCTGTAGCTAGAGCTTGAATCCCGCCAGACCCAAATAATGTTGCAAAAAGCTCAGCATGCACCATGAATGCAAGGTTCATCAGGCCAAACAAACCCTAAAACCACCAATAATGTAATAATGTACCACGGTCTAATTCAAGGTGGTGAGAATGAAAGATTCACAAAAGGAGCCTATCACTGCTTTCTACAAACTTGAGCCTGTGAAACTAAATCAGACTTCTGACTCGTCAGAATTCTTAGGTTGGAAAGATGGGAAACTAGATGAAGGCTTTTTGGCGACGACTTGAAGACAGATTGATTCGATATTCGCCCAGGGAAAGAAAAAGCTGCCAAAGACGGGGCCTTTATGAGCAATCTTGTAGCAGAGTTCAGGTTAAAGGTCGTGATGATTCCAGATGATAGAGACTGTTGAGTCATCTTACATAATTGGAATACATAAGTATGCATTTTTGAAAATGCACAGAGGTCCTTCATCTGTATGGACCGAAGATCTCAGTAGGCCTTGACAAATCTTAGTAACCGAAATAATCTACTCAACCAATGGACTAACACTATATAGTTGTGTTAAATGTAAGTTGTCATGAAGCTATTTTCCCTAACCTAATTACATGATGAGCTAAAACAATCCTAGAGACTTTAGACTATTTCTTAATTGATCTATCAGGCCTTGTGTTAGCAACTTTTCAATGCTGCTCCAGTCATCATCTGGAAAGCAGCATGGTCCTTCCTTTTCACTACACTTAAAAATAAAAAAATCTTCCAATGTAGTGACATTACACCATCTTAAGTGGAATTCACAGTCAGAAAATGCCACAATTATTGCTTCTGCGAATATGATTTTTTAAATGTTTTAGGACTCTCGACCTATATTTTCTCACCCACTGAAAAAAGAAAAAAAGATTAGGTACGAGAGAATTCTTATCTGTCATGTTCGGCTTTTTGGGACAAAAATGATACTATAAAACATATTTGCGTGGTTTATTTGGACATTAAAAGCCATATCTGTAGGCAGACTCACTGTCTGTATATTTTGTGGATATATTCTATATTTAGTGTATACATGCTTTTCTTCTGTGGTATTGAGGGGGCTCTAAGCATTTTGTTTGTATATACCTGATAAAGGGTCACAACAATGCATGGCTGTCTTCTGTCAAGAGCAGTGAGGATGGAAAAGTCCTGGGCAAGAACAATCGGTCTCCTGCACTGCCTCTGCCCCACCTGCTAAAGACCTTGAGGCTGGACTCTCCAGGGCACAATCACAGTGCAGAGACGGAGGGAGTCTTGGCAGTACTGCAGGAGCCTCAGAAAGAACTGAGCCCCCCCAAAAAACGTGTGCAAACACAAGACGTTCACTCCAAAGGGCTGAATGCTCGCTTTTCACTCCATAGTCACCAAAAGTCATGTGTGACAGAAAACCATTGGATGCCAGATGATGTGTGGGTATGACTAATGTGATGGCCGCTACAGTGCTTTTGTGTGAGGAAGCACTCAACACATAGGCCATTAGCCAAGTGGACCATAACAAGCCCAGACCATGAGAAGGCTAGACTACAATTCGACAGGTGAGCCCGCCCTTGTAAGGTGTGGTCTGCACATAGACCCACTTTTGCCCAGGGGGTGGGCAGGCTAAAATTAATTCACCCTCGTTGGTGAATGTTCTAGCCCCACAACCCTTCTGCACTCAAATTAATTTACTCTCGAGACTCCCCTGCTGGCTCTTGTGCCACTAGTAATTCCATCAGTGGCCATGAATATATTCAAATGACTGATCACCATGCTAGATGCGATGTGTCTGCTACAAGATAGAATGCTGAAAATAAAACATGACACATGTAAGGGGTATATACAGGACCTTAGAGCAGAGAAACGGATACTTAAAAAATGTAGATTGCAATGCACAAAACTTACAAAGCACCTCAAACAGATGTGGAAGTAGAATGGTTTCAAAACTTAAAATGAAACATCTCAGCAACAATGGCAAGAAATCTAACATCTCCAAGAAGTCATTAATACATATCACTACTATCTAAGCCGGAGATCACTTGCTTAGTCCATCTCAAGAGCTGGAAGACGCTGTAGAGGTTTTCTTTCAAGATAAGAACAGAAAAACCTTTGTTAGGCTCTCCACATAATGTTCAGCTAAGGTCCCATTTAGATCAGTCAGTTCTATTATACCGATGGAATTTAATACTCTAGCCAACAAAGAGAAGGAAGGGCTAATTAGGAAATTGGAATCTCCAGGTAACAAACCTCCTTCCAAGCAATTCCTTGAATAGCATATGGTTCCAAGTAACACCTTTCCTTACAAAAAGGATCAATTCATCTCTGAAAATGGGCCACGCTCCCAAATCTCAAAGCAGTAATCGTTTGCACTATTCTTAATTACTAACAAGCTATCCTATTAACTCTTTAACATTTATCTCCAAATTTCTCGAGAGAGGTATAGTTAAATAAATACAACTCCATATTGGATCCAATCAGCACCAGCATGGCATACAACCCAGATTCAGGACAAGCAGAGTACTGAAACTGGTAGTGATATTAGTTGTGGATGACTGGCAAACAATACTAGAAGAGGGTAACGGGGGTGCTGATTTTTCTTCACCTCTACTCTGGCACTATAGACCACAAATATGTTGTCACTGGTAGTATTATTGGAGGCACAGTGCTAGCCTGGATCAACTCCACTCCTTTTTGGGTGACTGCTCTCATGTGGTCGAGACACGTAATGTTCTGGGCCAGTCCCCAAGGCCAAATAAATACACTTTAATTTAATATTAATGGTTGCTCGCTGGGTGACCTATTTTAATAGGTTATACACAGTTGAGACTGAATTATCTATACAGATAAGACTAAGTTAACTTTTTAACCTGAAAGGCTCCTGTCATCGCAATCATCACAATCATCCCAATCTCTCTTAAGCCTTGGAAGCAACATCAGCAACAACAGATACTTCCTCAAACTAAATGCCTGGGAATTAAAAAATGTCCCTATTTTAAATTAGATAATCACCCGGAATCCCACTTCGTGGCCTGCAGCGATTGGTGGCCTCCAACCCCCCAGAACCAACACAAGTGACTTCCCTCTTTCATTTGATGTCCCAATATTTTTCCTTTCTAAATCTTGTCATTTCCATTTGAAGATCCTGTCTGTTGCTTCCTTTTCCATCCTTTCCTCACACAATTTTAGTAGAAAATGCATTTGTAAATGCATGACATTATTTTCGTCTACTCTAATTAGACATTTTCATTAAAAACATTTGATGAAACTTCAAAAATTCAAAACTCCCTTAGTTGTATTTTATGTCATCTTAAGAAATTTTATCAGGTCTTAGATTCCAGTACCAGCTGTACTGATTATCGAAGAAGGTTTCAAAGCTGCCTGTATCCTCCTAATAACCTTACTTGGCAACAAACCTTCATGTCTTGCCTTAAAATTTAGGAAATACTAGGTCACTCAGTTGAGATCCATCAACAGTTGCAGGCTCTGGTCTCTAGGATTAAGTCCCTACCTGGGGCAGCTGTGCTTTCCACAAACATCTTTCTTCTAAAACTGCCACCCTCTCCCTTTGAGAATATAACAATCTTTCAAAATTTAAAGTTCCTTCAAGCATGTTTTTTTTTTTTTTTGGTTACTGTCCACAAATGGTACCACTTGCAGCCGGTCAGTAGCTGTTTATAGTGCCGGGAGGCTACCCACGAGTGATGGTGCACTTAATAAAAACTATAAATTAGACAAAGTAAATTTTAGGGTCTCCATAACCTTAAACGTCATGGACAAAAATACCCTATAGTATGTAGGCTCAGGGGAATTTACATCCATGTCAACACTAAGTGTTTGGCAGGAGAAGACTAACTGGCTTTTCAAGCACACCTACAACAGAACACTCCAGAGTGATACAAATAAGAGATCCTGGAGTACTTTACCAAAGGAAATTAAGATAGTTTGGCGTTCCACACCAAGGTTGATGACCAAAAGAATGTGGTAGCAAACCAGCCATGTGATGAATGTTTTTTCAGGTACACAAAATAAACAGTACATGAAGGACAATCTAATTCTTTTCAAATGGGTAACAACTGTTACAATGCAGTCAAAACCACAACACACCATTACAATGAAGCTGTTACCATGCAGGAGTATTTGCCACGCATGCCTTCACCACTCAGAGATTTACAATGATTATGCCTTCACCAAGCATGCCTTTATAATGAATTCCGTTGTAAAGGCATGAATGGAAAAGGCATATGCTTGGTAAAGGTTTCAAAAGTAAATGAAAGTATTTTGCAGTTAAGTATTGAGTGTTTATATCCAGCACTTACCTTTAACTGAGCTAACTATAAATTACGACCCGCAATGCACTGCTTATGACCTCACATACTGCATCACTCATGAGATAATCAGTGACATCACTGATGATATCTCAGATGACATCACTGATGACATCATCCAGTGAGTGGGTGTTTAGAAAACGTTTTGAGATGTAAAGATATATACTAAGCTACAGCAAAAGATACAATTACTATTGATCTGTACAACTGAGCAACACTATTTCTTTAAGGTCATCTGAATGGCTGTGTCACGGTCTAAATCGGTGTCTGAGTAGCTGTAGGAGTGTGTGAGTGCCTATATGGGTGAATAAGTGGATGTGTGAGCAGCTGTATGGGTGACTGAGTGGATGGGTGAGTGTCTTTGAGTGCCTGTATTGATGAGTGAGTGGTTGTATAAGTAGCTGGATGGTAGGCGAGTGGCTTGTGTCACTCATGACATCACTGATGAAATCTCAAATTACATCATCCGGTGAGTGAGTGTTTCGAAAACGTTTTGAGATTTAAAGATGTATACTGAGCTATAGCAAAAGATACTATTGTTATTGTTTCGGTACAACTGTGTGACACTATTTCTTTCATGCCATCTGAATGGCTGTGTCACGGTTTAAATCTGTGTCTGAGTAGCTGAATGGGTTTGAGAGTGCTTATATGGGTGAATAGGTGGATGTCTGAGCAGCTGTATGGGTGACTGAGTGGATGGGTGAGTGTCTCTGAGTGGCTGTATGGATGAATGAGTGGCTGTGTGAGTAGCTGGATGGTTTGG
Organism: Lissotriton helveticus; assembly: GCF_964261635.1. Classification (NCBI taxonomy): domain Eukaryota; kingdom Metazoa; phylum Chordata; class Amphibia; order Caudata; family Salamandridae; genus Lissotriton; species Lissotriton helveticus. Next base: position 359,243,064 of record NC_136061.1, read on the forward strand.
CTCTATGGGTGGGCGAGTGGCTCATACACCTATATACACAACAATATATACATATATGCATTCATACACATATACATATTTGGATACATACACATACATATTTACAAACATACATATATACATACATACATATATACATATACATACATGCATAAACACAGACATACATATATGAGAAATGGATTTGGTTGGGATCGGTATAGGATTCTGGGTGACAAGGGTCTTTTTAGGGTTTAGGGTGGGTGTAGGTTTTTGGATATCAAGGGCATTTTTAGGGTTGAGGGTGGATATGGGTTTTTGGTGGCAAAGTCACTTTTAGGGTTTAGGGTTGGAATGGGCTTTGGGTGGCAATGTTTCTTTGGGTGGCAAGGGCCTGTTTATGGTGGGTAAGGGTTTTTGGGTGGTAGGGGAATTTTTAGTGCCACTGGTCAATATCGCACACTGATGTTCACTAACTTCTACAGTCTGACACATGATGCAAGCAATCCAAGATAGCGTACAAAAATAGACAGTACGCAAAAAGAATTAGCGTTTTAATTAAATCTTCAGAATGATCAGACCTACAAGAATAAAAAGTCTTAGTTCACGGTGCAGCTACCTTTCGCCTATCTAAAGAATACAACACATACTCTGAATGCAAACCTTTCATATTGACAACAGTAAATTAAATTGTGGATGCCGACGACTGATGGGAACTCCCGTTTTTAAATCTCTGTATTTATAGTATCCTACTATAAAGTTCCTGCCAAAATCAAGAACCTTGCCTAACTAGCATCACAAACAAGCAGAGTTGATGTAGCCTTGAAAGAAGTCTGTAAGCCTACCCCATCCGCTGGTGAACATTTCTACTCCCAATCATGTGCCCATCCCAGGGAGTGAAAATACTGTATGCAAGAACTGTCAATTGCAGTAGGTCTGGCTTATAAATGATAGGGCCTCCTCAGCAGCTAATGTGTTTGGGCACTTAATGTGTATGCATATATTCACAATATCCCTCACCCTTGTTCTCTCACACAATGGTAATAAAACACACAAACTCAATAACATATGCAAAAACTAATTAAAGGAATAAAAGTAGAAAAAAAGAAAACACGTTGCTACCTAAACGTGTCGGCATATGCTTGCAATAACCAATAAAATTAACTATAAGCAGTTGATGGCCATCTTGCAATGGTACTGTACGTAAACTATTGCTGTTAAGTTCCAGCCTAACCACCAAAGTAGAACCAGCATATTGGTCACCTTGGAATGGCAAAACTATGACACTAGAGGCAATTCCATTCCACAACCGTAGCCTGGATTTGAGGCAGTAGAAAAAGAGTGTGCTGCACGATGCAGATGAAATGAGCAACTAGCAGGCATCCAGTTAGCATAGTCTGGGAAGCTACAGTAAGCTCTAAGCAAATTAAAATAAAAGGAAGAGTAGAAATGAAGGGGAAACCTAGAAAGAGAAATTGGAAAATGAACAGGATTTTAGTCCACAAGCCCCGGCACTGTACGTGCTCATTGTTATGCAAATGTGATAACACAAACATCATCACTCACAGGGTAACAAAGCCAATGGCTGAAGTGGGCTGAGCAATTGTCGCATGCTTTAATCTGTTGTGGATGGAAGGAGAGTGTAAATGAGACTCATACACAAGAAGACTAACTAAAGCCTATTTAAACAATTATATGTATACATATGTAATACAATGATTTTTTGATGTTTTATTATGCCAGCCTGGCAACACTGTAAGTCAAATAAGACTGGCGGGCCTTCCAAAGTGAATCAAGAACAAATGATCAAAAATGCAAATCATTATCACCGTGGTTTGTTGTATCAGGTTATCAAAGTGTATTATGACTGGGAACTCAATGAGGGCCACATTAAATACAAAGAGGATTTTTAACAAGCAATATAAAATATACAAAATGATAAAACACAAGACAAAACCATTCGGCGTACAACTATACTCTTACTTTTGATAAAGAGGCCCCAAGTACAGAAAAAGTGCAAATGCGCTATTAAATCAAACATTATAATGCGGTACAAAAATACAAAAGACTATACAAGCTTAATAAATGCCACAAATAAGCGATACAAATGTTTTACAGTACCACAGTAGTACAGTACTTCTATTTATGTAATATGTACAGCATTACAAAGCAACACTAATAGGATAATTCTATTATACTGTGCAAAATATTCAACACCAACATGCCATATTCCACGAATTCAAAGCCAAATGCAGTTACTATGGAATAACGACATTCAGACATATCTAAAGAAATATTTCGTAACGGTTTTAAAAAATGTGCAAAATTTTGCACTATTTCTGATGGTCGTGCAAAGACATTTCCGGGACTCCGCTAAACATAGTTATGTTGTATTTTAAGAACAATGGTCTTAGCAATTGACGTCGCAACAAATTAAAGTAGAGGACCAACAATATAAATTGTGAACACAAGTCCCACAAATATCAAAAAGCCCCTCCTCCTTAGGTAATCTCTCCCGATATCCAGTGAGTGATAACTCGTAACAGGTGCAGATTCAATGTTAATAACAAAATCGTTCTGCGCACACCATGAAGGATGTTCCATAGTACATTTCATTCTGGGCTGGCTGAGCACACAGGACAATGTCCCTTTTCTTGATCACTTTGTTAATTTGATTTTTTTTCTAATCAGACTTTTTAAGATAAGCTTTGGAAGAGGAGCCACATCACTGTGACCAATTCAGACATTTCCAGATCTTTCTTATAATTTGGGAAGACGGCACTTCTTCCCTTCAAAAATTAAAACATTTCATATTTCAATGCAGCCCAGATGGAAGCAGAGTTATCATTCAGTATGGTATTCCCCCACCTAATAAAAGCAGCCATTGCGAGCCCATTAGCAGAGAGAGGCCCAAATTCAACCCGGAGAGCCGAAGGTACGGCTGAAAAATTCAAATTACAGATGTGGCGCCAAATACGCCCTTTGACATTCTCCAACACGCATTGGCATAGCCAATAGGTCGCGCCTTTGGGACCTTATAAGTATTTAGTTATGTAGCACAATATCCTTGGTGCAACAACATCAACTGTTGCATGGGTAAACAGCATGCCTCACCCAGGGCCTGAAGAAATATAAACACCTCCGGTCCTATTAGAACATGACTGGCACCCTTTGCCGGCCCGCACCATATTCAAAACCAGTTTATTAATTGTAAGACCATCACAACCAGCATGCAGAAAAGCTCATCATCTCTGTTGGTTCTCAGCACATCTTCCTCCACCTCATGAGTCTCCAAAGACTCATGACTTTTTGACAATGAGCTTCCAAAACGCACTGCAAGAAATCTGCAATTATTGTCATTTAAAGGGTATCCTTCTAAAATGACAACAAGCGACATGACTATAACACTTAGCGAGACACTGCTATCTTCTTGGCCTGTAGCTAGAGCTTGAATCCCGCCAGACCCAAATAATGTTGCAAAAACCTCAGCATGCACCATGAATGCAAGGTTCATCAGGCCAAACAAACCCTAAAACCACCAATAAAGTAATAATGTACCACTGTCTAATTCAAGGAGGTGAGAATGAAAGATTCACAAAAGGAGCCTATCACTGCTTCTACAAACTTGAGCCTGTGAAACTAAATCAGACTTCTGACTCATCAGAATTCTTAGGTTGGAAAGATGGGAAACTAGATGAAGGCTTTCTGGCGACAACTTGAAGACAGATTGATTCGATATTCGCCCAGGGAAATAAAAAGCTGCCAAAGACGGGGCCTTTATGAGCAATCTAGTAGCAGAGTTCAGGTCAAAGGTCGTGATGATTCCAGATGGTAGAGACTGTGGAGTCGTCTTCCATAATTGGAATACATAAGTATGCATTTTTGGAAATGCACAGAGGTCCTTCATCTGTATGGACCAAAGATCTCAGTAGAACTTGACAAATCTTTGTAACCGAAATAATCTACTCAACCAATGGACTAACACTATATAGTTGTGTTAAACGTAAGCAGAGTTGTCATGAAGCTATTTTCCCTAACCTAATTACATGATGAGCTAAAACAATCCTAGAGACTTTAGACTATTTCTTAATTGATCTATCAGGCCTTGCGTTAGCAACTTTTCAATGCTGCTCCAGTCATCATCTGGAAAGCAGCATGGTCCTTCCTTTTCACTACACTTAAAAATCAGAAAATCTTCAAATGTAGTGACATTACACCATCTTAAGTGGAATCCACAGTCAGAATATGCCACAATTATTGCTTCTGCGAATATGATTTTTTTAAATGTTTTATGACTCTCGACCTATGTTCTCTCACCCACTTAAAAAAGAAAACAAGCATTTGCAATGCAATAGGTCTCGCATTAGGCAAAGTTTGAGCTTTTAGTATTGTAAATGGCATTGGCTATTTTTTTTTGCAGTAGTTACGTTTTGTTTTTATAAAAAGGGACATATAAAATATGTTGCATATTGACATATAATGATGCAGCCCGGACTGAAGTTAGAATACCCTGTCAGTCTAGTCCTACAAGAGGTGTTGCACAAGTTTTACTGTATTTCAGAATTAAGAACAAGTTCACTTTTTTGTTGATAGGTATTTCTGTAGACTGGAGATGTTTTGAAGTCTGTTTTCTCTTTCTATGCTTTCACGCTGAACCCCTTTAATCTCTCGACGCACATTTGATGCTTAAGCTCTTTCCCTGCAAGGTCTTCCTCAAAGGCCTTGTGAGTAGCTCCCGGTACTCTGGGATTGCTGTGTGACTGTGCACATTGTGTTTCAATTTGTACTGTAAGTGCAGCTCCTGACAGTCCTCTGACCGCAGTCCGGTCGCTGCCCTGCGTGTTTTCTGCTGGCAGCTGCACTCTGCAACCTTCCACTGTTCTAAAGGATTGTATCCCGAGAGTGGGCATTATTGTATGTTAACTCCACATTCCGCAATACAAATAACTTGCACTTTCCTCTGCAAGGCCTATTTCTATTTATAGTGGCTTATCCTGTACTTTATTTAATTTCAACTTTTATTAAAAGAAAAAAAACTACTCACTTGGGTGTGTGGCTGTCTTATTTCCCCATTCATAAGTTGTAAAATGCATATTTAACCTGCAGAGTGAATTTTGTTCTGTTCATGTTATTAAAGTATACCACTAGCTGCTGAAAATGCCTTGCTGCGCTCTACCAGCTGTTGGTGATGTTGTATTAAATGTCTGATTTCAGTGACAGACCAAGCTCGAAGAAGCTCTCCTTGGAAGGATGCTCAGTGTGTACTTTTATTGAAGGGCACTGGCGCTCCTGCCTCTCCCATCCTTTGTACGTCAAACTCCCACACGTTTATCCTTCCAATGTATGTAAAAACATCTAACACCAGTGCTGCGTTTTTTAGGTCTGGCTACGAACAGCTCAAGTGTTTACACCGAAATCTGCAAACAATGGAAATTATGGAATACCCTCCCTCATTGGCTATGATGTGTGGAGTAGCCCCCCTGCACAAGCATAGGGTGATTTCACTGCACATTAGACATGCATCTGCTGAGAGCGAATAGACAGATTTCACTTAAAAACAGCCCTACTGACGGCCGCATACGAAGAAATAGCAGTGCCACTACAATGCAATAGGTCAATAAGGGAAGAAACCACTATATATAAAATTACATTTACACAGTTTTTCTAAATATTTTATGAGACAGTAAATGAAGAGCCTTGGCTGAAACTGTTCCAAGAACATGTATAAATAGTTGCACTATTTTTAGTATCACCTGTGCAAACTTGCGGTCACATTTCGTAGAAATGTGGTGTATGTGCCAGAAGCTTCTAGTGCCTGCATACTAGAAAGCGCTCCTTCAAGATGACCATCACCAACCTTTATAACATCCTCGTTACTCTGCCGGCCTGCGACCAGGAAGTCAGGCAGGCCGGCGCGACAACAGGAAACAGGAAGTAGGAGGGCGGGAGCCTACCCCGCCTCCCACGGAAGAGCCGGAAGAGCCGCGATTGGTTGCAGCACCGGAGCAGGCAGGAGCCTACCCTGCGCCCCGGTGCCGAAGAATGGAGGAAGAGTCCTGCTGCCGGTGAGTGGGGCTTCGCTTTGTGGCTGGCCTGCGAGGGCGGGAGGGGGGCATGTGTGGGCGCGCGCGCGGCGGCCTGTGTATGTGTGCGTGTGTCTTGGAGTCTGTGTGTATGCGTGTGTGACTGTGGGGGAGGAGGAGGAGGGGGTTGCCTGTCTGGGTGCCTGCGTGTCTGTGTAAGTGCGAGTGCGCGCGCGTGTGTGTGTGTGTGTGTGTGTGTGTCTGTGTCTGTCTGTGTGCATGCATGCATGCGCGGTAGGCTGGGAGTATGGGAGGGCGGCGCAGGACGGAACGTTCGCGCACACCAATCCAGCCTGGACTGCGCTCGTGCACCTTCTCGTCCGTCCTTCCCTCGAGACAGCTGACTATACGTCTCCAACCCTGGAAGCATCCTTTGGATGCTAATTCCAGGGCGAGACCTAAAAAGCGAGCTTTACCTGCCGCTTATGCGGCTCAGCGGTAGAAGACCTGCTATGTCTATGTAAAGAACTCACAAGAACGAGAACTACTACTAAAACACCACTTTAGTCAGCGAAGGGTACGCACCAGGAGACAAGCAGTGCTGGCATGCTTTGCACCAGATGATCCACAACTGAATTGCAGTTTAGTAAAGTTCTTGAGGTCATGCGAAAAGAAGATGCCAGTACAGTAGTCACGAATTATCTTTAGTCGTCTAACACAAGCTGTAAGTCCAACATGGAGGTTTGAATAGATTGCTCCCTACCATTTACTCTATTCCTGCCACTAATGCACTTTATACAAATCCTAAGCACTTCTCTGAACTCTGGCATAAGCATTGATGGGAAGTATGGACTGGAACTAAGTATGTTGCACCTAACGACCCACGACTGAACTGCCGTCTAGTAAAGGTGCTGAGGCTATGCGGAAAGAAAATGCTAGCATAATAGCTATTAACTTTTTTAGTTGTCTAGAACCAGTGAAAGCCCGATACGATGATTTGCCGCAGATACTCCCTACCATTTACTCTGTCTTGGCACTAAAGCACTTTACTGAAGTTTATAGCACCTCTTTGCACTTTTACTGATTTCCGATATAAGTAGTGAAGGGAACTGTGTACTGGAATTAAGTACCTTCAAACGATGTGTGCAAATCCAAAAATAACTTGGTTGGGAAACTTGTTTTACATTTGTTGTTTGCAACATAAATGTAAAGAATTATATAAGACATGTGAATTCTTTTATATGTATATTTGGGTTTTACATTGGTATATTTTTGTATTGCAACGGTTTCAATTAACAATGCAAATAAAATAAAGAGATCGACACCTATTCCACTGTTTCAGTTTAATCTGCAATGAAGAGCTTGGTCCTCTTTTCGGTTATTATACTGGATTACAAAAAGGGTTCTAGTTCAAGACCTTGTACCCGTTTTTGACTTATTTAAGGAAGCCATAACAATAGTTTAGCTTTTTAACATCAATGCCTTGGCTTGCATGTTTGAGAGAGGGCCAAGCCCGAAAATCCTAATGAAAAATAAAGAAACTGTCAAATAAACACTGATGTAATCTCATTGGCTCGAATCTCATCCGTGGAGCTCTGAAAAAAGCAGGCATAACCTGCACTGTAGATTTGATTCTATTTGTTACTACATGATACAAAATGTAATAACGATGGTTTAAAAAAATAAACCAGCACTGTACATAGCTGTTGGTGTCTCACTTCAGGTTTAACTGGTAGACTCTGCTGCCAAACCCAAACCATGCCACAGGACAATGCGGAGGGAAACATGGCTAAAATGTTTTTCGGATTCAACCTGAATCAATGAAAGAGTTGAAGTAAGAAATGTGCAGGAACAAATCTCTTAAATAATATCTAAATTGCTAAAGCCCAAAGGAACACTGCCCCCCCCCTAAGTGGAACTAAGGTGTTTTGATGAGGCAGATAACATGCTAGTGGGATTTGAGGTGTCAGAGCATTTTTATTCTTACTTTTCATGGTAACAGAGTTCCTGTCGGTGGGAGGTTCTCCATTAGTACAGTCTGGGTTGAGGAAGGAGAAAGTTGGTAATGGGCTCTTTTCATTTGACAATCGTTAAAAAAAACTCCAGGTTTTAGAGTCCTAACTATTGTTAAGGAATGCAGGAATCAACCATTCGCACATAAAGCAAGAAGTGGCTAAGCCAACAGGTCTGGCAAGCCTGATGTAATGGCTATTTATGTTTTTTGCACGCATATGCCACAAAATAACAAGAATGCCCACAATACGTTGTGGTCCCATTATACCAGGGATGGGCTCAATAATGCCAAAGATGCCAACATCATGCTAAGCATTGCTAGACTAAAAGTGGGAATAATTCTAACAGGGACACCACCAATAAATTAAGAAGGAACACCATTACGCTAAGGCAAGCATTACCGCCTTCGGGTAAAGTCCGCGCTATATAAAAATGCATAAATACATGAATAAATAAATACCGCCTTCGGGTAAAGTCCGCGCTATATAAAAATGCATAAATACATAAATAAATAAATACCGCCTTCGGGTAAAGTCTGCGCTATATAAAAATGCATAATTAAATAAATAAATACATACCGCAAAACATCCTAGTTACTCTGCCGGCCTGCGACCAGGAAGTCAGGCAGGCCGGCGAGACACCCAGAAACAGGAAGTAGGAGGGCGGGAGCCTACCCCGCCTCCCACGGAAGAGCCGCGATTGGAGCCGTGTTGGGACCACCGGAGCAGGCAGGAGCCTACCCTGCGCCCCGGTGCCTAATGAGGGAAGACGAGTCCTGCTGCCGGGCCCTGCAGCTGAGGAGAGCCGGTGAGTGCGTTGCTGAGCTGCTGCTGCGGGCGGGCGGGCGGGCGGCGGAGGGGGGGGGGGGGGAAAGCATGTACGGGCGGGCGGGGGCGGCCTGTGTATGTGTGTGTGCGCGTGTGTGCGTGCGTGCGTGTGTGTGTGTGTGTATGTGTCTTGGAGTGCGTGTGTGTGACTGTGGGATAGGGGGTGTGTGTGTGAGCGAGTCGATGTGTACGGCGCGGGACGCGGACGCGACGTGCGCGCAGACGAATCCAGGAGAGGAAATGCTAGTGCACCCTCTGGTCCGTCCTTCCCTCCAGACAGCTGACTATACGTCTCCGTCCCTGGAAGCATCCTTTGGATGCTAATTCCAGGGCGAGACCTAAAAAGATTAGGTACGAGAGAATTCTTATCGGTCATGTTCGGCTTAGTGGGACAAAAATGATACTAAACAACATATTTGCGTGGTTTATTTGGACATTAAAAGCCATATCTGTAGGAAGACATTCTATATTTAGTGTATAAATGCTTTTCTTCTGTGGTATTGAGGGGGCTCTAAGCATTTTGTTTGTATATACCTGATAAAGGGTCACAACAATGCATGGCTGTCTTCTGTCAAGAGCAGTGAGGATGGAAAAGTCCTGGGCAAGCACAATCGGTCTCCTGCACTGCCTCTGCCCCCACCTGCTAAAGACCTTGAGGCTGGACTCTCCACGGCACAATCGCAGTGCAGAGACAGAGGGAGCATTGGCAGTACTGCAGGAGCCTCAGAAAGCACTGAGCCCCCCCCAAAAAACGTGTGCAAACACAAGACGTTCACTCCGAAGGGCTGAATGCTCGCTTCTCACTCCCTAGTCACCAAAAGTCATGTGTGACAGAAAACCATTGGATGTCAGATGATGTGTGGGTTTGTCTCAAGTGATGGCCGCTACAGTGCTTTTGTGTGAGGAAGTACTACACACATAGGCAATTAGCCAAGTGGACCATAACAAGCCCACACAATGAGAAGGCTAGACTACAATTCGACAGGTGAGCCCGCCCTTGTAAGGTGTGGTCTGCACACAGACCCACTTTTGCCCAGGGGGTGGGCAGGCTAAAATTAATTCTCCCTCGTTGGTGAATGTTTCAGCCCCACAATCCTACTGCACTCAAATTAATTTACTCTTGAGACTCCCCTGCTGGCTCTTGTGCCACTAGTAATCCCATCAGTGGCCTTGATTATATTCAAATGACTGATCACCATGCTAGATGCGATGTGTCTGCTACAAGATAGAATGCTGAAAATAAAACATGACACATGTAAGGGGTATATACAGGACCTTAGAGCAGAGAAACGGATACTTAAAAAATGTAGATTGCAATGCACAAAACTTACAAAGCACCTCAAACAGATGTGGAAGTAGAATGGTTTCAAAACTTAAAATGAAACATCTCAGCAACAATGGCAAGAAATCTAACATCTCCAATAAGTCATTAATACATATCACTACTATCTAAGCCGGAGATCACTTGCTTAGTCCATCTCAAGAGCTGGAAGACGCTGTAGAGGTTTTCTTTCAAGATAAAACAGAAAAACCTTTCTTAGACTCTCCACATAATGTTCAGCTAAGGTCCCATTTAGATCAGTCAGTTCTATTATACCGATGGAATTTAATACTCTAGCCAACAAAGAGAAGGAAGGACTAATTAGGAAATTGGAATCTCCAGGTAACAAACCTCCTTCCAAGCAATTCCTGGAATAGCATATGGTTCCAAGTAAAACCTTTACTTACAAAAAGAATAAATTCATCTCTGAAAATGGGCCACGCACCCAAATCTCAAAGCAGTAATCGTTTGCACTATTCTTAATTACTAACAAGCTATCCTATTAACTCTTTAACATTTATCTCCAAATTTCTCGAGAGAGGTATAGTTAAATAAATAAAACTCCATATTGGATCCAATCAGCACCAGCATGGCATACAACCCAGATTCAGGACAAGCAGAGTACTGAAACTGGTAGTGATATTAGCTGTGGATGACTGGCAAACAATACTAGAAGAGGGTAACGGGGGTGCTGATTTTTCTTCACCTCTACTCTGGCACTATAGACCACAAATATGTTGTCACTGGTAGTATTATTGGAGGCACAGTGATAGCCTGGATCAACTCCACTCCTTTTTGGGTGACTGCTCTCATGTGGTCGATACACGTAATGTTCTGGGCCAGTCCCCAAGGCCAAATAAATACACTTTAATTTAATATTAATGGTTGCTCGCTGGGTGAGCTATTTTAATAGGTTATACACAGTTGAGACTGAATTATCTATACAGATAAGACTAAGTTAACTTTTTACCCTGAAAGGCTGCTGTCATCGCAATCATCACAATCATCCCAATCTCTCTTAAGCCTTGGAAGCAACATCAGCAACAACAGATACTTCCTCAAACTAAATGCCTGGGAATTAAAAATGTTCCCTATTTTGAATTAGATAATCACCCGGAATCCCACTTCGTGGCCTGCAGCGATAGGTGCCCTCCAACCCCCCAGAACCAACACAAGTGACTTCCCTCTTTCATTTGATGTCCCAATATTTTTAAATCTGGTCATTTCCATTTGAAGATCCTGTCTGTTGCTCCCTTTTCCATCCTTTCCTCACACAATTTTAGTAGAAAATGCATTTGTAAATGCATGACATTATTTTCGTCTACTCTAATTAGACATTTTCATTAAAAATGTTTGATGAAACTTAAAAAATTCAAAACTCCCTTAGTTGTATTTTATGTAATCTTAAGAAATGTTATCAGGTCTTAGATTCCAGTACCAGCTATACTGATTATCGAAGAAAGTTTCAAAGCTGCCTGTATCCTCCTAATAACCTTACTTGGCAACAAACCTTCATGTCTTGCCTTAAAATTTAGGAAATACTAGGTCACTCAGTTGAGATCCATCAACAGTTGCAGGCTCTGGTCTCTAGGATTAAGTCCCTACCTGGGGCAGCTGTGCTTTCCACAAACAGCTTTCTTCTAAAACTGCCACCTTCTCCCTTTGAGAATATAACAATCTTTTAAAATTTAAAGTTCCTTTAAGCATGTTTTTTTTTTGGTTACTGTCCATAAATGGTACCACTTGCAGCCGGTCAGTAGCTGTTTATAGTGCCGGGAGTTTACCCACGAGTGATAGTGCACTTAATAAAAACTATAAATTAGACAAAGTAAATTTTAGGGTCTCCATAACCTTAAACGTCATGGACAAAAATACCCTATAGTATGTAGGCTCATGGGAATTTACATCCATGTCAACACTAAGTCTTTGGCAGGAGAAGACGAACTGGCTTTTCAAGCACGCCTACAAGAGAACACTCCAGAGTGATGCAAATGAGAGATCCTGGAGTACTTTACCAAAGGAAATTAAGATAGTTTGGCGTTCCACACCAAGGTTGGTGACCAAAAGAATGTGGTAGCAAACCAGCCATGTGATGAATGTTTTTTCAGGTACACAAAATAAACAGTACATGAAGGACAATCTAATTCTTTTCAAATGGGTAACAACTGTTACAATGCAGTCAAAACCACAACATACCATTACAATGAAGCTGTTACCATGCAGGAGTCTTTGCCACACATGCCATCACCACACAGAGATTTACAATGATTATGCCTTCACCAAGCATGCCTTTATAATGAATTCCGTTGTAAAGGCATGAATGGAAAAGGCATATGCTTGGTAAAGGTTTCAAAAGTAAATGAAAGTATTTTGCAGTTAAGTATTGAGTGTTTATATCCAGCACTTACCTTTAACTGAGCTAACTATAAATTACGACCCGCAATGCACTGCTTATGACCTCACATACTGCATCACTCATGAGATAATCAGTGACATCACTGATGATATCTCAGATGACATCACTGATGACATCATCCAGTGAGTGAGTGTTTAGAAAACGTTTTTAGATGTAAAGATATATACTAAGCTACAGCAAAAGATACAATTACTATTGATCTGTACAACTGAGCAACACTATTTCTTTAAGGTCATCTGAATGGCTGTGTCACTGTCTAAATCTGTGTCTGAGTAGCTGTAGGAGTGTGTGAGTGCCTATATGGGTGAATAAGTGGATGGGTGAATAAGTGGATGTGTGAGCAGCTGTATGGGTGACTGAGTGGATGGGTGAGTGTCTCTGAGTGGCTGTATTGATAAGTGAGTGGTTGTATAAGTAGCTGGATGGGTGGCTGTATGGGTAGGCGAATGGCTTGTGTCACTCATGACATCACTGATGAAATCTCAAATTACATAACTGATGACATCATCCGGATAGCAAAAGATACTATTGTTATTGTTTCGGTACAACTGTGTGACACTTTCTTTCATGTCATCTGAATGGCTGTGTCACGGTCTAAATCGGTGTCTGAGTAGCTGAATGGGTTTGAGAGTGCTTATATGGGTGAATAAGTCAATCAATCAATCAGGAGTTTGTTAAAGCACGACTACTCACCCGTAAGGGTCTCAAGGAGATAGGGGTGGGGGGGGGGGGGGGGATTGGGGGGGGTGCAGGTTCCATTCCATCAAGGAGGGGGTCTGTCGAAGAGCCAGGTTTTGAGGTTTCTTGCGAAGATGGGGAGCGATGTTGTCTGTCTGAGGTGGAGCGAAAGGGCGTTCCATGCTTTGGCCGCGAGGAAGGAGAAGGAGCGGCCTCCCGATCTGGTCTTTCTGGTGCGGGGGACCACAGCGTAGGAAAGCTGGGCTGATCGTAGGGTCCTTTGGGGTGCGTGGAATTTGAGTCGACTGTTCAGGTATGCTGGTCCGGTGCCGTGGAGGGCCTTGTGTGCGTGGGTGAGCATCTTAAAGGTGATTCTCGCCTCGACGGGGAGCCAGTGGAGTGTGCGCAGGTGCTGGGAGATGTGGCAGTGTTTTGGCAGGTTGAGGACCAGTCTTGCGGCGGCGTTCTGGATGTTCTGTAGCTTGCGGATGAGGTTTTTGTTTATTCCGGCGTAGAGTGCGTTGCCGTAGTCGAGTCTGCTGGTGACCAGGGCGTGAGTGACTGTCTTTCGGTGTGTGTGTGTGGATGTGTGTGTGGATGTGTGAGCAGCTGTATGGATGACTGAGTGGATGGGTGAGTGTCTCTGAGTGGCTGTATGGATGAATGAGTGGCTGTGTGAGTAGCTGGATGGTTTGGCTCTATGGGTGGGCGAGTGGCTCATATACCTATATACACAACTATATATACATATATGCATTCATACACATATACATATTTGCATACGTACACATATACATATTTACAAACATACATATATACATACATACAAATATACATATACATACATGCATAAACACAGACATACATATATGAGAAATGGATGTGGTTAGGATCGGTATAGGATTCTGGGTGACGGGTCTTTTTAGGGTTTAGGGTGGGTGTAGGTTTTTGGGTATCAAGGGCATTTTTAGGGTTGAGGGTGGATATGGGTTTTTGGTGGCAAAGTCACTTTTAGGGTTTAGGGTTGGAATGGGCTTTGGGTGGCAATGTTTCTTTGGGTGGCAAGGGCCTGTTTATGGTGGGTAAGGGTGTTTGGGTGGTAAGGGAATTTTTAGTGCCCCTGGTCAATATCGCACACTGATGTTCACTAACTTCTACAGTCTGACACATGATGCAAGCAATCCAAGATAGCGTACAAAAATAGACAGTACGCAAAAAGAATTAGCGTTTTAATTAAATCTTCAGAATGATCAGACCTACAAGAATAAAAAGTCTTAGTTCACGGTACAGCTACCTTTCGCCTATCTAAATAATACAATACATACTCTGAATGCAAACCTTTCATATTGACAGCAGTAAATTAAATTGTGGATGCTGACGACTGATGGGAACTCCCGTTTTTAAATCTCTCTATTTATAGTATCCAACTATAAAATTCCTGCCAAAATCAAGAACCTTGCCGAACTAGCATCACAAACAAGCAGAGTTGTATGTAGCCTTGAAAAAAGTCTGTAAGCCTACAGCATCCGCTGGTGAACATTTGTACTCCCAATCATGTGCCCATCCCAGGGAGTGAAACAAGCATTGGAAATGCAATAGGTCTCGCACCATTAGAGTTAGTGCTTTTAGAATTGTTTATGGGTTTTTTTTGTAAATGTTTAGCATTTTTGTTTCCTGTAGCCAATGCTAAAGAATTACAAATAAAAAAAGCCATAAATATTTATAAAAGCTGTAACTGAAATGGTCTGAGAGCTATTGCACTGTGTGAGGGTGAGGTGTTGAGGGTGAGTGAGGGTGAGCGTGAGGGTGGGTGAGGGTGAGTGTGAGTGAGGGTGAGTGAGGGGTTGAGGGTGAGTGAGGGTGAGGGGTTGAGGGTGAGTGAGGGTGGGTGAGGGGTTGAGGTGAGTAAGGGTGAGTGAGGGTGAGTGAGGGTGAGTGAGGGTGAGTGAGGGTGAGTGAGGGTGAGTGAGGGTGAGTGAGGGTGAGTGAGGGTGAGTGAGGGTGAGTGAGGGTGAGTGAGGGTGAGTGAGGGTGAGTGAGGGTGAGTGAGGGTGAGTGAGGGTGAGTGAGGGTGAGTGAGGGGTTGAGGGTGAGTGAGGGTGAGGGTGGGTGAGGGTGAGTGAGGGTGAGGGGTTGAGTGTGAGTGAGGGTGAGGGGTTGAGGGTGAGTGAGGGTGAGGGATTGAGGGTGAGGGGTTGAGGGTGAGTGAGGGTGAGGGTGAGTGAGGGTGAGGGTGAGTGAGGGTGAGGGGTTGAGGGTGAGTGAGGGTGAGTGAGGGTGAGTGAGGGTGAGTGAGGATGAGGTGTTGAGGGTGGGTGAGGGTGAGTGAGGGTGAGGGTGAGTGAGGGTGAGTGTGAGTGAGGGTGAGTGAGGGTGAGGGTGAGTGAGGGTGAGGGGTTGAGGGTGATTGAGGGTGAGGGGTTGAGGGTGAGGGTGAGTGAGGGTGAGGGAGGGTGAGGGGTTGAGGGTGAGTGAGGGTGAGGGTGAGGGGTTGAGGGTGGGTGAGGGTGAGTGAGGGTGAGGGTGAGGGGTTGAGGGTGAGTGAGGATGAGTGAGAGTGAGGGGTTGAGGGTGAGGGGTGAGGGTGAGTGAGGGTGAGTGAGGGTGAGTGAGGGGTTGAGGGTGAGTGAGGGGGAGTGAGAGTGAGTGAGAGTGAGGGTGAGGGTGAGTGAGGGTTTGAGGGTGAGGGGTTGAGGGTGAGTGAGGGTGAGGGGTTGAGGGTGAGGGCATTCACATGTACTGCGCGTGGGTGTCCTTCCTTTCCTGGAAATGCTAACTTTACTGTCTTAAAAGAAAGTGAAAGCAAAGCAGACTAAAGATCGAACAGAGATCGTCGGGGACTTTCCACTTCGACCCAAGTGTGGCTTTGTTCAGCTGTTAGGCAGAGGGTGTTTGTGGAGTGTGGGCGGGGCTACCTGTATTTGATGGGTGACATCACCTTTCGTAGGAGTTTGGAGCTTAACATTGGCCACAGGCTAAGCCAATAGGCCCTAGAGCCCTAGTCTTCAAACTTTTTAAGCCCCCGCGTCAATACATTTCATTAGGGCTCCCAGGCGAGCGTGGGAAAGGAGAGGAGGGGAGAGCAGCAGAAGAAGCCGAATGAGAGAGATCGAATGAGGAGAGAGGCGGGGCAGGAGCCCGCTTGTTAATAAATAATCCCCGGAGGTGGTGATATTTCCCGGGATTGTGACAGAACATTTCTCGCTGCACCAACACAAACAGAGGCAGCGAGAGACATGTCACCGGGGGAGGGGGCGGGTGTCTGCGCGCTGCTCCGGGGACAGCGGGGGAGGGGCGTGTGTGCGGTGCTGCTGGGGAAGGCATGCGGGGCTGCTGAGCAGGGACAAAGGCAGAACAAAAACGGAGGTTGGATGGGCAAAGGAAGAAAGAGGTGACACACGAACTGGAATAAATAAAACTAAAAAGTAGAAAATTGGGGATATTAAATAGAAAGGGGTGAAAGAGGGGGAGGCAGGAAAGTAAACGGAGAGCGGTGAGACAAAACGAAGACGACTTTCAGGAGGCGAGCGCGGGAAAGGAGAGGAGGGGAGAGCACGGCGGGCAGGGGTGGGGCGGAGAGGGGAGAGGTGCGACACGGCAGGCAGGGGAGGAGAGTAGGAGGAGGAGGGGGGAGGAGAGTAGGAGGAGGAGGGGGGAGGAGAGTAGGGGAGGCACAGAAAGGTCTTCTGCTCGATGTTAATGATAGCCAAATGGCATATATATAACCCAGACGGGGCTTATTTACAAAGCCAGCGGGGATCTTCAAAGGGTGGCACAGCTCTTGCCCCGGTGGAGCAACAATGGGCAATGCAGCCGTCCAGGACTGTGTAGCTATGGAGAGCACAATATTATACCATTAGTTGCCCGAGGCTATGCCATGTTAGCTACAACTGTAGGGTGTTTGTAACACGAGCTCCAGACATTTGTTTCCACGCTCTAGGCATTGACAATTATAGCCGCTCAGCAAAGCTTCGTGGTGCCTTTGTCTGGTGGAGCGCGGAGCGTAGATGATTTAAAAGGCAGCTGAGACATGCAGGATGAAAGAGGAGTGTCACTGTAGAATGCTGGAGATGAGAGGGACTGCCAGCCTAAGATCCAGGAGGCGAGAAAGACCGTCAGTGTGGAGTGCAGGATTCGAGAGAGACTGTCAGTGTGGAGTATAGGAATGAGAGAGAGCGTCAGTGTGGCGTGCAGTATTCGAGAGAGACTGTCAGTGTGGAGTATAGGAATGAGAGAGCGTCAGTGTGGCATGCAGTATTCGAGAGAGACTGTCAGTGTGGAGTATAGGAATGAGAGAGAGCGTCAGTGTGGCGTGCAGGATTCGAGAGAGACTTGTCAGTGTGGAGTGCAGGAGGCGAGAGAGACCGTCAGTGTGGCGTGCAGGATGAGAGAGA
Organism: Lissotriton helveticus; assembly: GCF_964261635.1. NCBI lineage: Eukaryota > Metazoa > Chordata > Amphibia > Caudata > Salamandridae > Lissotriton > Lissotriton helveticus. The sequence continues at coordinate 359,260,715 of NC_136061.1, forward strand.
GACTTGTCAGTATGGAGTGCAGGAGGCGAGAGAGACCGTCGGTGTGGCGTGCAGGGGACGTAAGATATTGTAATTGCTGGGTGTACGAGGCGTGGGAGACTGTCATGTAGGGTGGGTGCAGCAAATGAGAGAGATTGTCAGTGTGGCGTGCAGGATACGAGAGAGACTGTCAGTGTGGGATGCAGGAGATAGAGACACTGGAAACGAGAGACTGTCAATGAGGCGGGAGAAACGGTCATTGTGGGAAGCCGGAGTTGAAATAGACTCAGCGTGGGACGCCTGGGATAGGAGAGACTGTCGCTGTGAGATGCAGAAGATGAGAGGCAGTGTGAGTGCAGGTGTGTGGGTAGGAAAGGACGGCGTGTACGTCATGAGTGCGGGCACGGTTTCTGTGGGGTGAAAGGGAGAGGAGGGCTGCTGGTCTGGGAGGGTGGTCTGTTGGAAGAGGGGGTCGCCGTGGGAGGCACTGATGACGCAGTACTGAGGGAGAGAGTCCGTATTTGCACCGAGTGGTCGTCGGAGGTGTGAGGGCACAGGCCGCGGTGCCCGTGACATTGTGAGTGAGGATACGAAGCCGGATTTGACGGACGGGATTGTGACAGAACATTTCTCGCTGCACCAACACAAACAGAGGCAGCGAGAGACATGTCACCGGGGGAGGGAGCGGGTGTCTGCGCGCTGCTCCAGGGGACAGCGGGGGAGGGGCGTGTGTGCGGTGCTGCTGGGGAAGTGGAATAAATAAAAACTAAAAAGGAGAAAATTGGGGATATAAAATAGAAAGGGGTGAAAGAGGGGGAGGCAGGAAAGTAAACGGAGAGCGGTGAGACAAAACGAAGACGACTTTCAGGAGGCGAGCGTGGGAAAGGAGAGGAGGGGAGAGCACGGCGGGCAGGGGAGGGGGCGGAGAGGGGAGAGGTGCGACACGGCAGGCAGACAGGGGAGGAGAGTAGGAGGAGGAGGGGGGAGGAGAGTAGGGGAGGCACGGCCTAGCGGCCGTGCAATCAAGAAGTGAGGGGGCGGGAGAGTAGGCAAGGCAGGCGGCTGGGGGCATGTGCACGCGCTTTTAAGCTCAATGCTCATGCGCATTGAGCTTAAAAGTCACGGGCACTGCAAGGAATCGCCACGATTCCTTGCAAGTTGGACAAAGAGTGGTTAAGCCCCCATAGTCTCGCAAGCTCGATGCGCATGCGCATCGACAGGCGAGACCTAAAAACAGTAAGTAAGAACTGGCAATTGCAGTAGGTCTGGCTTATAAATGAAAGGGCCTCCTCAGCAGCTAATGTGTTTGGGCACTTAATGTGTATGCATATATTCACAATATCCCTCACCCTCATTCTCTCACACAATGGTAATAAAACACACAAACTCAATAACATATGCAAAAACGAATTAAAGAAAAGTAGAAAAAAAGAACACACGTTGCTACCTAAACGTGTCGGCATATGCTTGCAATAACCAATACAATTAACTAGAAGCAGTTGGTGGCCATCTTGCAATGGTACTGTACATAAACTATTGCTGTTAAGTTCCAGCCTAACGACCAAAGTAGAACCAGCATATTGGCTACCTTGGAATGGCAAAACTATGACACTATAGGCAATTCCATTCCACAACCGTAGCCTGGATTTGAGGCAGTAGAAGAAGAGTGTGCTGCACGATGCAGATGAAATGAGCACCTAGCAGGCATCCAGTTAGCATAGTCTGGGAAGCTACAGTAAGCTCTAAGCAAATTAAAATAAAAGGAAGAGTAGAAATGAAGGGGAAACCTAGAAAGAGAAAATGGAAAATGAACAGGATTTTAGTCCACAAGCCCCGGCACTGTACGTGCTCATTGTTATGCAAATGTGATAAGACAAACCCCATCACTCACAGGGTAACAAAGCCAATGGCTGATTGGGCTGAGCAATTGTCGCATGCTTTAATCTGTTGTGGATCGAAGGAGAGTGTAAATGAGGCTCATACACAAGAAGACTAACTAAAGCCTATTTAAACAATTATATGTATACATATGTAATACAATGATTTTTTGATTTTTTATTATGCCAGCCTGGCAACACTGGAAGTCAAATAAAACTGGCGGGTCTTCCAAAGTGAATCAAGAACAAATTATCCAAAATGCAAATCATCATCACCGTGGTTTGTTGTATCAGGTTATCAAAGTATATTATGACTGGGAACTCAATGAGGGCCATATAAAATACAAAGAGGATTTTTAACAAGCAATATAAAATATACAAAATGATAAAACACGAGACAAAACTATTCGGCGAACAACTATACTCTTACTTTTGATAAAGAGGCCCCACGTACAGAACAAGCATTTACAATCCAATGGTCTCGGCATTTTTAAAGTTAGAGCTATTGGCATTGCTCATGACATTATTTTTATTTATGTTTTTTTTTTTTATTTAAATAAATGGTATTGTCATTTACAATGCCAATAGCAGGGCCGAAGAGCAAGCACAACGAACAAGGGGGCAGGACAGCAAGCACAAGCAACGAGCTATAAACAGACACGGAGAGGAGGAGAGAATCCCCAGGTACATGGAACACTTACCCAATCAACAATTGTGAGACTAAAGGTATATAGGAAGGCACACAAAGCATCAGTTACTAGAAGAAAGTATTTTGGGGAGCTCATGGGAGGTCAAATGAGAGCAGAAAGAGGTAAGGGGGCACTTGAAGACTGGAAGGGATCGTCAGAGCAGAAGTCATGTGGGGAGAACAGATGGCCAAGAAATAAAAGAGTGCAACAGAGAAAGGTAGGGCAGGGAGCAAGGAGAGAAAAGGCAAAAACATTAAAAACGTGACAGGTTAGGAGACCGTAATGATAAGGGGGTACAAATGAGGGCAGAGAAATGCTCGCAAAGGGAAGGAAGTCAAGTAGGGTAGAGAAGACCAGAATCCGAAATATTACGAAACAGACGCAGTCAAAGATCGACGTGCACAGGAAAGAGAATGCTGGTGCTGCAGAGAAGGCGATCAGCATCCACTCTACGCCGGAAGGGTGCTCGGCGGCCCGCAAGATGATTCTTGAAATCATGCACAAAGAAGCCAAAGACACGAAAACGGCTGATGATGTACCTTTGAAAATCCTTGCACATAACAACTTTGTGGGACAACAGATATCATTCAAGAGGCGGTCTGGCCGAGAGCGGGACAGAGGAGGGATGAGGGCAGAGGGGGCGAGAGCAGGACGGAGGAGGGCTACGGGCAAAGGGAAGGGGGGGGCGAGCGGAGCCGAGCAGCTCCAGAAAGAGCTAAAGGCGAGAGACACACCCAGACGCAACGCCCACGGATCGCATCAAGCCGGGGAAAAGGGTATGGGACCTTGGCGAGAGGGAGGGTGTGGGGGGCGGGACTTAAAAAAAGAGACAGAAACGCCCACGGATCGCATCTAGGCGGGGAAAATAGTAATTGACACACCTCTCTTCCAATGGCTACCCTCCATTTACGAAGCTAGCCAATGGAAGATAGATGTGGAATAAAGCACACTGTTGAAGTCATTAAATCTCGGGCTCCGCCCACACTGCTTACGCAGTGTGATGCTAGGCCCGAGACCTCAAAATGTTGTCATTTACAATGCCAATAGCTCTAACTTTTCCAAAGGCGAAACCGTTGCATTGTAAATGCTTGTTTCTTATACTTCCTGCAAAGGCCCTGGGATGAAGGGCTGATGCCTGGGGCCATCCCGTGCCAGCAGACCCAAGGCCCTGTTCTCACCCCGCCTGCGCTACGCCAAAGCCTCAAGGGGTCAGAGGTCACACTGGGCCCCCGGGCGGATGCTCACCAAGGCTCTCACAGGGCATTTAAATAAAGATTTTAATTAGAATGACGCCTTTCTTATTTATTAATAACGACATAGCTTGTGTAGCTGACCACTATAGGGCGCTTTCTTTCCCCTGCCTTTTGTCGCAGATCACACATGGCGACAGAAGCATCCAGAGGCTCACGACGACTCACGGGTTGGCCCCAAGCTGCACACAGACTTCAGGCAAGATGGGCTGCGCACAAATATAAACACAGGCTGAAAACAGGCCTGGACTACAGGTTCAACAGAGGGAAGTGTGCGGGGTAGAAGCAGGTAAAACTATCGCCAGGGTCTTAAGTGGGAGGAAAAAAGTAGGGGTCCCTGGAAGGGTGGAGCCTATGGAATTAAGAGTGTGGCTGCAACATGTACACTTAAATTCCCATAGAGTGTCACTCTACCCACACATTTATATAGAATCACAACTGCGACTGGCATATATGATCATTGCTCTGTGCGCTTTCTAAAGAGGCCAAGGATTGGATGAGCACGTATTCTGAGCACCTTTTTGCCCCACTAACAGGCACTGAGAGAAACTCGCACTGCCTCCAGCCACAGCTCAGCTGCACCCTATGGTAAACACACGGAGGCCACCCCGTTCGAATGATGCACCAGATACGAGTACAGAACAGCCTGAAAAAAACAACAGCATCCTGGAAAAGCAAAGCGGCACAGGGAATGCAAGATTAAGGAAAGCCTGTGAAATATAGAAATATAGCATAGTTCTGTGGACTCCCACAGAGCACAGAGTCACCAAGGGCGGGATTTACCCACGCCCCTGACTCCGACACAATAAAAGAGCGCACATTTTAATCTAAAGTGTCTGCTACACCGTGGGCAAAAACAATTAACGATAAAAAAATAAATGCATAACGCGCCTTTTCACTTTTTTTTAATGTTATGCATTTCTTTTTTTATCGTTCACTGTTCATGTTTTGAGGTGAGCGGGGGGCCCTCCCCGCAGGATGCAGATGCTGTGTGTGGGTGGTGGGGCACTGGGCCTTGAATTCAGACCCACGTGGAGTCCCAGGTCTGCCCTGCCTGACCCGACCCCCCACCAGCTGTTCTCACCTCTTCCAGGCCCCTTCATGGGGTGATGGGGGGCACTCCGAGGACGGCCTCTCATTGGCTGGTCTCTCCAGGGCGCCAACTTAGGCCGCTTCTCCCAGAGGTGGGGGGCGCTATGGTCCAGGTAGAAGTAAGACTCCCTCTGCCATGAGGAACACACGAAGACCCCCCAGACAAGCGTCACCCACGGACAGCCCGGGACGGACCGAGGCTTGACCACAGGCCCTGAGCGGAGGGGCCACAGGACAGACTGCTGCCCGGCACAGGACACACGGCCAGAGGGGGCCCGGGGCGGACTGGCACCTGCCCACATCCGAGGGGGCCCAGGCTGGACTGGCACCTGCCCATCCGGCCTGATCCGAGGGGGGCCAGGACGGACTGCCGCCTGCCCACATCCGAGGGGCCACAGGGCGCACTGCAGCCTGCCCACGGGTCCTGATCCGAGGGGCCTCAAGACACTCCAGGGCACACTGCAGCCTGGACACATCAGAGGGGGCCCAGGGCGGACTGGCACCTGCCCACCTGACCTGATCCGAGGGGCCTCAAGTCAACCCCAGGGCGCACTGCAGCCTGGGCACAGAGGGGCCTTGGGACACCCCAAGTCGCTTCTAGCCCTCCCCCCACAACACCCTGCTCGAGCATCCACAGCTTGGTGACGGTGCAGCGTCCACCCGAGGCAGGAGGAGCCACGCGCCTGGAGGTAAGGGGGTGTCTGGGCAGTGCGGGGCCCGTGGCCTGGGTACATTATTTATTTATTTATTATTTATTTATTTAGAAGTTTTCTATAGCGCTAACAAGACCCGGAGGTAGCAGAGCGCTTTACAGTAAAAGGCATGACAGGGTGAACAAAAAGACATGTAACAAATAGAGGCAGTCCTCGAATGACAATATTGGGGGAGGGGAAGTTCGTAACAGTGGGGCTTTTGGTATAAGGATACATAGATGACACATAGTCCAGTGGGAGATCCTAGTTATCTAGGACCTAGGGAGCGGATGAGGAACAAGGATTGGAGTTGGTTTTTGAATTCCGCATAGGACGGTAGAGTTCTGAAATGCGGGGGGATAGAGTTCCATATTTTGGGGGCATTTATGTGCGTCCTGCGCTGTGGCGGGGGTGTGGGCACGAAACTTTGTAGGTCAATGTCACTTCCGTTTGGATGGAGGGCCTGAGGCGTTTCAAGGCATGGTATGTGGGCTCTGGCCCGGGGCCCCAGCCTTCCAGGGGCCCCCTAGAGCCAGCCATGTTCTGCAGTCTTGCCCCGATGACCGTGAATCATTTTTAAACCGATTGTTGTACATAGCATGTTTCTGTTATTTGTTTTTTAATGTGTGAGTCTATTACAGACACTTTGCAGACAAAATGAGATTGTTTGATGCAACGTCCATATAAAAAGTTTCTTATGAGAAATGAGGGGTTTCACGGGTATTATTTGCAGTAAAAATCAGTGAGCTGCTGCTGTGTTACAATACTGAAAACACATAACTATCCTGATACTGGGTCATAAAATCAAAGCTGTTCCGAACAGGGGGCCCCCAAACCCTTAAAACGTCCCTGTGGGGAGTGAGTGAGTAAGATCTCTCCTGCCCTGCGGTTACAAAAATACAAAAGACTATACAATCTTAATAAATGCCACAAATAAGCGATGCAAATGTTTTACAGTACCACAGTAGTACAGTACTTCTATTTATGCAATATGTACAGCATTACAAAGCAACACTAATACGATAATTCTATTATACTGTGCAAAATATTCAACACCAACATGCCATATTCCACGAATTCAAAGCCAAATGCAGTTACTATGGAATAACGACATTCAGACATATCTAAAGAAATATTTCGTAACGGTTTTTAAAAAATGTACAAAATTTGGCACTATTTCTGATGGTCGTGCAAAGACATTTCCGGGACTCCGCTACCATAGTTATGTTGTATTTTAAAAACAATGGTCTTAGCAATTGACGTCGCAACGAATTAAAGTAGAGGACCAACAATTTAAATTGTGAACACAAGTCCCACAAATATCAAAAAGCCCCTCCTCCTTAGGTAATCTCTCCCAATATCCAGTGATAACTCGTAACAGGTGCAGATTCAACGTTAATAACAAAATAGTTCTGCGCACACCATGAAGGATGTTCCATAGTACATTTCATTCTGGGCATGCTGAGCACACAGGACAATGTCCCTTTTCTTGATCACTTTGTTAATTTGATTTTTTTTCTAATCAGACTTTTTAAAATAAGCTTTGGAAGAGGAGCCACATCACTCTGACCAATTCAGACATATCCCGAGCTTTATTAGAATTTGGGAAGACGGCACTTCTTCCCTTCAAAAATTAAAACATTTCATATTTCAATGCAGTCCAGATGGAAGCAGATTATTCTTCAGTATGTTATTCCCCCACCTAATAAAAGCAGCCATAGCGAGCCCATTAGCAGAGAAGCCCAAATTCAACCCAGAGAGCCGAACGTACGGCTGAAAAATTCAAATTACAGACGTGGCGCCAAATACGCCCTTTAACATTCTCCAACACGCATTGGCATAGCCAATAGATCGCGCCTTCGGGACCTTATAATTATTTAGTTATGTAGCACAATATCCTTGGTGCAACATCATCAACTGTTGCATGGGTAAACAGCATGCCTCACCCAGGGCCTGAAGAAATATAAACACCTCCCCCGTCCTATTAGAACATGACTGGCACCCTTTGCCGGCCCGCACCATATTTAAAACCAGTTTATTAATTGTAAGATCATCACAACCAGCATGCAGAAAAGCTCATCTTCTCTGTTGGTTCTTAGCACGCACATCTTCCTCCAAACAGCCCCGTTAATTTTCATTTTCATTTGAGCTTGTTCTGTGCACTTGCCCCGTTCCCTCACCTTGTGGCACTGTTAATTATAAGCACTGTGATTTTCTGAAGCAGTGTTAGCTGCACGCAGAAGATGCTCGATCAAATGAGCTTCCTTTGAAGAGCAATTTGCTAAGGACATAAAGCCCACTAGATATAAGCACTGCTGCCCTCAACAGAGACGTGTGGCTTGCATGAGCTCTGATTTTATCATACCAGACAGATAAAAAAAAAACACCCAACAGAACAGGCCCAAACAGTTAAGATAATCATAGGGATACATTAAGAAACAAGGTGATGACAGTAACACTAAATGGCGTATACGTACTTCTGAACTTTACAGACCCCCTTCATGTGCTGCATTTTTACAATCTGAGAGAAAAAAAAACAAGGAAAAAAGCACTACTGTCCGACGAACTAATATATGTGCAGACAATATGTAAATGTAAATGTATTTCGATTTATATAGCGCACGAATCACCCAGGGGTCTCAAGGCGCTTGCTTAGGGAACCCGTCCTGGTATTCCCCTGCAAGATACCCCGGCAGGGTATTCACAAGGTGAAAGCCAGGCATCCCGCCGCGAGGGGCCGTAGTGGAGATTAAGCAAGCTATTGCCCAGAGTCGCAGAGTGTGACCCCGTGAGTCGAGTAGGCACCGGAGCGAGAATTGTCAAGTCCGTGGAATTTTGAGCCCGAGACCCGCCGAGGCGGGGAATCGAACCCTGGTCCACGGCTGATCTCAGCTTCCGGGTCTGCCGCCTCTAACCACTGAGCCACGCTTCTCCACAATAGGGAACAGTATATTGTATAACCACACACCGATCCCTCCACCACCCAAAAAAAAAATTGCATCAGAAGCGGTTTAATTGTATGCCTCTGGGGTCATGGCAGTCTCGCTGTGAAAGTGTGAAACGGTCCACTGCAACCAAACATGGTGCAGCGTCGGTGTAACTGTTGCATCCTGCCTCCCCTTCGGTTGGAGTGCAGCTGCCATAACGTGACGCGCACACCATTAAAGAGCATGTACGCAGATGGGGCTCCCACGTCCAGATGTGCTCCAAGATGGACTGCTACGGACTCACGCTAACCAGCCACATCCTCAAGACATGTTGCAAAAAGAAGAATGTGCTGATGTCGCCACTAGTTTTGTCATAACACCAGTGACCAGCAGCCTGTTTCAATTGGTGGCATAAAGCTGTGCTAGCAAAATTAATAGCAGTTTGGCTAAATACAGCTGAAGTTCGTGATAAAGGTGAAAATAGAACACAAATTGTCCTGGGCTATACTGAAGTACTGGGGTCGCTTTTTAGAGACCGTGTCCGTGGTGCGAAGTACGAACCCCTCTACCTTATTCACGCCACAAAAAGTTTTATGCTAAGACACACTGGAAAAAAAATCACCCAACTCTTCGCGCCGAGGGGGGGAATACTGCGACAATATAAAATGTACGACCTGTGAAAGTATCCACGAATACGGGCAAGGTACATAGCCAGCTCTTGCCATCAAGCAGATTAATAGGGTCGCCTTGAGGGACGAAGCACATAGATAAGGTTTCAAACGGGGACGAGACACGCACAGCATTTCCCTTGCAGGAGCGAACAGCAGCGCCATCAGTTTCAAAAGCGCGAGCAAGTTAATTGAAAACAGATGGCGCTGCTGCTTGCTCCCACAAGGGAAACGCCAAACGTTTCCCTTGTGGGAAAAGTGCAAAACATGCACGAGTTTTGAACAAAAGCCCGGAGAGATTCTAAAAGGTCACTCCAAAGCAGCGCTGCGCAGGCGAAACCTAAAAAGGACCAGTACGGCTCTTCCATTACTTCACAGGCATAGCTCAATGAAAGCGGAATCTTAATCTTATAAGCCACCAATACATGGGCAAAATGCCACTGCCCGCAAGACTTGTATAGTCTGCGAATAGCTAAAGCTTGAAATAATGCCTTAGTTCTACACTGACTGATGCAATCCTTATTTAAGCAATTACTAGAGTAAATTCTACCTAGATATGGATACAGCTTCACCACTTCCAACTAGTCATTCCCCAGGAACCAGTGCAAACCCTTCCTTACTTTGCACCCCCCTCTCCCAGACCCAACCACAATAACTTTACTCTTGGTGATGTTTATTGTTAGAATGTGCTCATCAACATAATTTCCCATCTCTGTAGTCCTATTGGGGCTAAATCCAACATAACATTATCATCTGCTAAGAGTAGACCGTAAACGCTCATTGCTCCTAGTTTAGACGGATCACCTTAGGCTGTCCAACTCTATAAGCTAGGTCATGGACGCAGAGGGAGAAAAGAAGGGGCGCAAGTAGGCACCCTTGCTACAATGCATTAGATGTGTCTACTGTGCTGGACAAATCCTGGTTCCCTCTCATCAGGACCAGAGTCCAAGTTGAAGAGTGCAAAGCAACAATCAACCAAGTTAAGTGCGCGAGGATTCCCACTGCAACCAATTTCCTCCACAGCGTCCCATGGTCAACCCTATCGAACGTAATGGAGAAATAAATAAAAGCAGAATATAAGGCCATTCCCTTACCCACAGGATACTTTTCTATCAGTGTTTGGAGGGCTGTGATATTATCTAAGGTTCCACAGTTCTTACGAAAGCCAGCTTGCTCCACGGGAACAAGGTTATTACCAAGTGCCCAATCCTGAAGGTGGAGGAGAATACTCTTGGTAATCAGTTTCCCCGATCACGTCCAATATTTCAATTTGCCGGAGGTTGCGGACACTTTTTAGGTCTCATTATGGCAAAAACTATGGGGCCCCTGCAATATAGGATGAACCCTAGCAGGAAAATACTAATTTTAGAAAGACGAACAAAAGCACCGGGTTACGTGCATGATACATGAAACAATCTATGCGTTAGCACTAAAGAGAAACAATTCATCAATCAAACGTATGAAAAGATATTTTTATTGTCATACTTTTTTTCTTTTTTCTTTTTCTATCACAAAATATATATGGTGTGAATAATTATTTGTTGGATACATATTTAATAAACACATTCTTGCATCTAATGGTTTACTTACTAAAATATTGATACATAATCTGTATATTTCTACAAACGGTACATAATACACCGAGAGCGAATTGATCACAATAATAGATAACAATATACAAATTAATCAGGAAACAAAAATCATGCGATCACTGGTAATGATGTGCTAAGTAAATCACCAAATTGATCACAAAAGTTGATAACAATATGCAAATTAATCAAAAGACAAAAATCACAAGATCACTGGTAATGATGTGCAGAACAAATCACCACAATATGCAAATTGATCAAAAGACAAAAATCACAAGATCACTGGTAAAGATGTGCAGAACAAATCACCAACGCGTTTCGGCAAATGCCTTCCTCAGGATTTCTGTTTTACCAGTACAAACTGTCATATCTGATCTTGACAACTTTATCACACGGGAAGATATATTTGAGACATATGATCTGGATTAAATAGACCTGAAGAAGTACCCGGAGGTTTCTCTATGGTTAGTTTATAATATGGGCGGAGGCTATCACGTGTTGCACTGCTCCCATTCTATTTCTGTATTGATATAAAGAGGGTCAATATGACTATATGGTTCCTGTTTTTGATAGAATACATGACCCGTTGGAGCCTCTACGTCCTGTTCCTGGATCACTGATATAAAAAAAGGTCATGGACTCGCGCTCCTCTCATCGTGTCCCGCATGACAGATTATGTATCAATATTTTAGTAAGTAAACCATTAGATGCAAGAATGTGTTTATCAAATATATGTATCCAATAAATAATTATTCACACCATATATATTTTGTGATAGAAAAAGAAAAAAAGAAAGTATGACAATAAAAATAATATCTTTTCGTAAGTTTGATTCATGAATTGTTTCTCTTTAGTGCTAACGCATAGATTGCTTCAAGTATCCATGCACGTAACCCGGTGCTTTTGTTCGTCTTTCTAAAATCACTTTTTAGGTCTCGCCTAAGCAGATCGCATGCGCTGCGTAGGAGGAGACCTCTTGAAATCGATTCTCTTTTAGGCCAAAATAGTGCACGCATTACATTGCTTTCAATGGAAACGGGTGCACGTTTGGCGATTCCCTTGCAGGAGCGAGCTTTGGCGACATCTGTTTGTAATTAACTTGCAAACAGATGGTGCCCTATGCTCACTCCTGCAAAGAAAACGCGGTGTGTGTGCTTTTGCCGCACTCCCCCCACTGCATGGACGAGTACTGTTTTGTTTCAGCGCTTGTTTAGGACTTGTGCCTGATTATACGTTTATTAGAAAATAGTAACTGGCTTCTACTGAAATGTATACTTTTTATACATTCGAAGCATAAATACAGGATTTAAAAACACTTATTGTTATGGGGTGCGATTAGAAACTCTTCAACAACAAGCATTTACAATGCAATGGTTTCGCCTTTGGAAAAGTTAGAGTTATTGGCATTGTAAATGACAAAATTTGTATTTGTGTTGGTTTTGAAAACAGATAAATAAATGGCATTGTCATTTACATTGCCATTAGCTTAATCTCTGCAATCACTCTGCACTCTCTAGCACTCCCTAGAACTCCCTAATCACTATGCACTCTCTAGCACTCCCTAGCACTCCCTACTCACTCTGCACTCTCTAGCACTCCCTACTCACTCTGCACTCCCTATGCACTCTCCACTCCCTATGCACTCTCCACTCCCTATGCACTCTCCAATCCCTATGCACTCTCCAATCCCTATGCACTCTCCAATCCCTATGCACTCTCCAATCCCTATGCACTCTCCAATCCCTATGCACTCTCCAATCCCTATGCACTCTCCAATCCCTATGCACTCTCCAATCCCTATGCACTCTCCAATCCCTATGCACTCTCCAATCCCTATGCACTCTCCAATCCCTATGCACTCTCCAATCCCTATGCACTCTCCTCTCCCTATGCACTCTCCTCTCCCTATGCACTCTCCTCTCCCTATGCACTCTCCTCTCCCTATGCACTCTCCTCTCCCTATGCACTCTCCTCTCCCTATGCACTCTCAACTCCCTATGCACTCTCAACTCCCTATGCACTCTCCACTCTGCGCTCCCTATGCACTCCCCACTCTGCGCTCCCTATGCATTCCCCACTCTGCGCTCCCTATGCACTCCCCACTCTGCGCTCCCTATGCACTCTCCACTCCCTATGCACTCTCCGATCCCTATGCACTCTCCACTCTGCACTCTCCACTCTCCACTCCCTCTGCACTCTCCACTCTCCACTCCCTCTGCACTCTCCACTCTCCACTCCCTCTGCATTTTCCACTCTCCACTCCCTCTGCACTCTCCACTCTCCACTCCCTCTGCACTCTCCACTCTCCACTCCCTCTGCACTCTCCACTCCCTCTGCACTCTCCACTCTCCACTCCCTCTGCACTCTCCACTCCCTCTGCACTCTCCACTCTCCACTCCCCAAGAACTCGCGTTTCTCGCTCAGATATGGACAAAAAACACTCCCTTGGGCATCTCACCCACTCTGTGAGTTCACACATATCTCCTACACAGCACCAACCCCAGCAAATACAACATTTCTGCAGAACTGCAGCACAGAAGAAACCAAACTGCGATTATCCGAGGTCCTCCAGAGTATCCCCCTGTCCTTAACATCCTACCCACGCTCAGGGCAGAAACACCCCCGAGACTGTCCTCGTCCGTCTATGCCACACCCAGAGCAAACTTCACCCTGACACCAAGCGAAGAGAAGGCGCTTCCATCACCATCTCTCCCACCTTTGGAGCGCACAGATCACCTCACTCGCCAAGAGCGCTCACAAACATTACACGCTGTTCTGACACGCCAGTCAATGTAAATTAATTTTTAAGAAAAAAAACATTTACCTAGCGCAAACTTTCCAACAAGCACTGAACTGGCACCTCCCTGTACTTGGTACTCTGCAGTCCCCCCCCCCCCCCCCCCCTCCGGCCAAATAGGTCCTGACTACTCTGTGTACTGGTCCACTCCGTGTCAGAGTCTCCACCTGTAAGGCCAGGGGAGGGAAGCCATTATCCTGGATAAACGGGGCCCAGGCCATGGCGCCGACATATTGGGGTGGGGTGGGGGCAGCTAGAGCTGTCTGTATAGGTCATGCAGCAGTGCGTCCAAAGTTGGTCAAAGATAGGTCTAGAGTTTTTGTGTATCCTGTCAACACGTTAATTCTGCAGTAAGGAGGAAGGGTGCTGTAAACAGTATCACTACCAAATCAAGTAGAGGGTACGATAAATGTTTTCAATGGAAGGCAGGCGGGGGCAGAGGGCAGAAAACTGGGTTTCGACCGGGACGCTGGGGGAGTAAAGCAAATGCCCCCTTCGGCTCTAGGCGCGTGTTCTAGTTTACCTCATGTACAGAATTTCTGGAACAACTTAGCAATTACAAATAAAAACACGTTTGTAAAAATGTAACGGCTGAGTAAATACAGCATCATTATTTACTAAAAACACCACAAAGATTGCCACGACAGGTAGAGTCACAAATGCTAAAAACAGAAAGCATTTTAAGTGCTTGCCCTTCAAATATCTCCAGTGACCTAAAAAACACCGGCAGATTTCGATGTAATGCACCCCTCCCCTCATTGCATGAGCAGTTCTCAGAGACGGGCGGTTTCGGCAGACCACGAGGGGAAGAGAGGAGATCAAATGGCTCATTAAAACCTTCCAAACACACACACACTGCTGCAGATGCAGTCACCATGCTAAAAACCCTGTGCAGACAAAAGAGCTGCAACAAAAGCCAACTGCTGCCAAAACACGGGAACAGCTTGAACTCAGAGCCTCCGGAGGCAGACCAGGGAGGCCTCCGCAGGAGGAGGCTCTTTCTGAAAGCCAATCTCTTACACCGACTCCAGGGGCCCAGCTGCAAACCCTCCCCTCGCTGCTACTACTGTTCTTTCACATTATCTGCGTTTGTACCTTAGCAAGAGGCAGCAACACTGAAGAATCGCCCGAAAGAGGGACAGCAGCGGGGTTGACTGCCCTTGTGCCCCCGGTACGCGCATACGGACAGCCCAGGCTCTGCGGAACCAGGTGGCACCTCTAGACACCTCACATATACCCCCATCCCGGCAAATCACGGAGACCAAGATAGTACAGGGAGCGGATGGGGCCGGAGGAATAACCAGGGCCACGGCTAGGGAGTCAGATGGATGGGGCACTGATGCGCACAACACGGGGAGCAAGCACCCTTTTCGGGTTTGTTAGGAAGAACAGGCAAATGCAAGAAAGGTGGCCAACCGCACCAAGAAATACAACAAAGTAGTGTGGGAATTCCTCCAAAAAACAAGGGCATGTAAGCCGCTTGCTGTCTGAAGTGTCGGCGAATTCAAACGGGACAATCCAGAGCCCCCACCCTGATCCACCCAAGAGCTGGTAATAGCTCTGCAATGGTAGGTAGGACGTTTTCGTATCTACTCCAAGAAAAGGAGCAAGCACAATGAAGTGGGCACAGAAAGGATAAAATCCCAGCTGCCATGAGCTGTAATCTATCAGTTACACTCATGGTAATTGTGTCCCTGGCCATATGTCTTGAGCTGGGTGGTATTTCAACCGAGTGAGCAATAGGAATTCAAATGGCACGCCTAACTAACAGCACGGCCACGCGGCCGCTAAAAGCACGAAAGTGAAAAATAGTAATAAAAAAAATAAACAAGTCAGGTCCCGGGCCGTGCTGTGATTAGCTGACGTCACGGGGGTGTCCCGGGCCGGCAGCCAATCACAGCGCGGCCCGGGAATGACGTCACGGGGGTGTCCCGGGCCGGCAGCCAATGACAGCGCGGCCCGGGACAAAGGGGCGGGACTTAAAAAAGTCCCAGAAACGCCCCCGAATCGCATTTTCTGGAGAAAGCGTGATTGGCAGCCTCTGTCTCCCAATGGCTAGCCTCCATTTATGGAGCTAGCCAATGGTAGACAGAGGCTGAACCAAAGTACATATGTAGAATCATGAGGTTTCGCCGTGGACGGGGCAACTAGTTGCCAACGCCCAGGGCGAAACCTAAAAAGGAAACTATAACTAGACCGCAACCAAGTAAGTGAGCATAGCCACAATGTCAAAAAGTCACAGAGTTCTGCGTTGTTCTTTTAGATCCGGGTTTGACTATCCCGGGACATTGGATACTTTCTGTGTTTTCTTTCCTTCATTAAAGATGGTATACGGTCTCTCAGTATCAATTGTGGGAGAACTATATTTATAAGTGCCCGGATGCCTGCCTGATAAGCCACCACGGTTTTCCTGTTTTTGAAAGCGTGTTTTCAGATAGCAAACACCAAATTTAGGCTTAGTTAAACAATACAAACCACACTTGCACCCTTGAAAGTCTGATTCATATTTATTCATTGATATCCCTGGGGGACAGGGAGGAAGCTGGGGGAAGTCTGTCTTGCAATGGCATCCTTGAATTTTTTAAACACGCCATTGGGATGCATTTACACCGTCCACTTAGTTTGACTGAGCTGCTAGGACTAACGTTTCTACGTTTGTAAAATGCAAAGTTTAAACGTGAATACTTCATGTGAGCAAAAGCAGGCAACGCCGTAAACGGATCATTTCAAGCAGCAGTTATACAATTTGAAGAATAATAAAACTTCTCACTGCACCGGAAGATACTGTACTGCTGGATGAATACTTTTTAGGTTTCGACCTGGGAGTTGCAACTGCGTAGCAGTTGCTCCTCCCACGGCGAAACCTCATGATCCTACATATTGACTTTGGTTCCGCCTCGGTCTCCCATTGGCTAGCTCCATAAATGGAGGCTAGCCATTGGGAGACAGAGGCTGTCAATCACGCTTTCTCTTGAAAACGCGATTCGGGGGCGTTTCGCTGTGTTTTTAAGCCCCGCCCCTTTGTCCCGGGCCGCGCTGTGATTGGCTGCCGGCCCGGGACACCCCCAGGAGGATTTGTCGTTGGCCAGGCTTGTTTTTTCATTTTCAGTCACGTGTCTGATCGTTGAAACCCCCGAAATTACGTTAACCTCTGAGCTAGCAAGAGTACCGTTTTCTCGAGAGCCCGTCACAGACATCCTTTGTGGTGTGTTTTGTCGAATGTTACAGTGAGTCATTCTGCCAATTTGTTAAGGAATACATTTATTTAAAAATAAAACTTTTTTAAGGTGAAAGGAAAGCTTCATATTTCACAAAGGGACGTGCGTGCATTTCATTGTTACCTTTGGTTTTGGTGGAATCTGCAAATAACTAGTGGCATTTTATTGTTACCCCTGTATGCAGCTTGTTATTTTGGTGGGCACGGAGATATTGTGATTTGCCCTGAATCACAGGATGTTGAACCGACGCCTAGACTCGAACTTGGTACCCTAGCTCGAAGTCGGCAGCTCTGGCGGTGACGCCACATCCTCTTGAGCTCAGGTTTGCGACGCTAAAGAAACGAAAGTACATGTCCTAGGCTACAATGTAACGTGTTGATGACTGAAAGAATCGGGGCAGGGGCTCACATGACGTGAAGCCACATTTTGGAGATTTTTCCGGTCAGAGCATTTCAGGTGTGCGCAACACAGACCACTTTCCGACTCCTGCCGTGCTGGATGTTCTCAGCCGGCTCCTGGCTCCAATGTGATTTATGGGCAGAGCTGACACTAAGCCTTTCATCTCTGACCTTTGCTCCCCCCCCCCCTCCTTCGGTCCGCCCAGGTGCCAACGGGCCACTTGCCATCAATTCCATGTACGACACCCTCTAGCCGGACAGGGCCTTTTAGCCTTCATGGAGCTTTAAAAGCTGCAATATTTGTTTTATTATTTGCAGTTTTATACAGCGCAAACTCAACAAGAAGCGCTTTACATGAGCACCAGTTAAGTTACAAAATGACACATTCATTTTTTTTTATTTTGGTAGGCACGGAGATATTGTGATTTGCCCAGAATCACAGGATGTTGAACCGACGCCTAGACTCGAACTTGGTACCCTAGCCCGAAGTCTGCAGCTCTGGCGGTGACGCCACATCCTCTTGAGCTCAGGTTTGCGATGCTAAAAAAAAGAAAGTACATGTCCTAGGCTACAATGTAACGTGTTGATGGCTGAAAGAATCGGGGCAGGGGCTCGCATGACATGAAGCCACATGTTGGAGATATTCCGGTCAGAGCATTTCAGGTGTGCGCAACACAGCCCACTTTCCGACTCCTGCCGTGCTGGATGTTCTCAGCCGGCTCCTGGCTCCAAGGCGATTTATGGGCAGAGCGGACACTAAGCCTTTCATCTCTGACCTTTGCTCCCCCCCCCCCCTCCTTCGGTCCGCCCAGGTGCCAACGGGCCACTTGCCATCAATTCCATGTACGACACCCTCTAGCCGGACAGGGCCTTTTAGCCTTCATGGAGCTTTAAAAGCTGCAATATTTGTTTTATTATTTGCAGTTTTATATAGCGCAAACTCAACAAGAAGCGCTTTACATGAGCACCAGTTAAGTTACAAAATGACACATTCATTTTTTTTTTATTTTGGTAGGCACGGAGATATTGTGATTTGCCCAGAATCACAGGATGTTGAACCGACGCCTAGACTCGAACTTGGTACCCTAGCCCAAAGTCGGCAGCTCTGGCGGTGACGCCACATCCTCTTGAGCTCAGGTTTGCGATGCTAAAAAAAAAGAAAGTACATGTCCTAGGCTACAATGTAACGTGTTGATGGCTGAAAGAATCGGGGCAGGGGCTCGCATGACGTGAAGCCACATGTTGGAGATATTCCGGTCAGAGCATTTCAGGTGTGCGCAACACAGCCCACTATCCGACTCCTGCCGTGCTGGATGTTCTCAGCTGGCTCCTGGCTCCAAGGTGATTTATGGGCAGAGCGGACACTAAGCCTTTCATCTCTGACCTTTGCCCCCCCTCCTTTGGTCCGCCCAGCTGCCAACGGGCCACTTGCCATCAATTCCATGTACGACACCCTCTAGCCGGACAGGGCCTTTTAGCCTTCATGGAGCTTTAAAAGCTGCAATTTTTTTTTAATTATTTGCAGTTTTATATAGCGCAAACTCAACAAGAAGCGCTTTACATGAGCACCAGTTAAGTAATGACACATTCATTTATTATTATTTCTGAATTTGTAGAGCGCATGGTTACACTTACAGTGTGTCCCCGCGCTGTCAGAAGAGCCATCTACTCCGTCAGTCAGACAGGACGGGTTAATCTTTAGGGAAGAGGAAAGTTTTGAGCTTTCTACGGAAGATGAGCTCCGATGTTTCCAGTCTTAAGCTCAGGGGGAGAGTGTTCCATTTCTGTGCCGCCAATGTACGAAAGGATCTTCCTCCCATTCTGGCTTTCTTGTGTCTGGGGACAGCGAGGAGGCCTGCCCCTAGCGAGCGGAGTTGTCGAGTGGGCGTATAGGGGCAGAGAAGGTTCCGCAGGAAGGCTGGGCCCTTGCCATGTACGATCCTGTGACCAATACAAAGGACCTTGAAATCTATTCTTTCATTGATCGGAAGCCAATGTAGGGTTTGTAGGGATTTTTTTGAAAGGGGCTCTTCTGGGCAGCCGGAGGACCAGGCGAGCGGCAGCATTCTGAATTGTCTGCAGTCGCCGCCGGCTAGTGGCATTGGCTCCCAGATAGAGGGCATTGCCGTAGTCCAGTCTTGACGTGACAAGGGCGTGGACCAGGGTCTTCCTAGATGATTCTGGGAGGAGGTTGATGGTTTTGCGGAGTTTCCGTAGAATCGAGAAGCACGTCCCGGCTACCCGTCTAGTATGGTAGTCGTAGTCCAGCTTTGAGTCCACCCATACTCCCAGATTCTTGACCTGGTCACTAGGGGTAGGAAGGGGCCCCAGGGTCTGCGGCCACCAAGCAGATGACCAGACTGAGGGGGGTTTTCCCACAATCAGCACCTCAGTCTTGTCACCATTAAGACGGAGGCAATTCTTCGCCATCCATCCCGCCATATCCTGGAGGCATGCTGAGAAGTTAGCGGCGACTTGTTCGGCAGGTTGGGTCAGAGCGACCACCAACTGTGTGTCGTCTGCGTATGTCACTACTTCTACCCCGTATCGTTCCGCAGTAGTAGCCACGGGGGTGACATATAAGTTAAAAAGGGTTGGACTGAGGCTTGAGCCCTGCGGCACTCCTTGACCAAGGTCGAAGGTGTCAGAGCGTGCTCCTCCTTGCTCTACCGAGAAGCTACGGTTGGTGAGAAAGGATTCCAGCCATGACCAGGCCAAGCCTGTCACCCCTCCTTTCTTCAGACACTGTAGCAACGTGTGATGTGCTACAGTGTCGAAGGCTGCACTGAGGTCCAGGAGCACCAGTGCTGCCACATGTCCTGCATCTACGTGCTTCCTCAGTGCCTCAGTCGAAAAAAGGAGGGCTGATTCCGTGGAGTGGCGTGCTCGGAATCCCGATTGGTTGGTATGCAGGAGGCCTCTGGACTCTATGTGCGCGGATAGTTGTTGGTTAACCAGCTTTTCCGCCAGTTTAGAGAAGAAGGGTAAAAGCGAAATGGGGCGTAAATTGCTGAGCTGAGACGCACTGATGTTGGGTTTTTTCTTCAGAGGCAGTACGACTGCCTGTTTCCACCGGTGAGGGACCTTGCCAGTGTTGAAAGAGGTAGATAGTATGTGGCCAACGTAAGGTGCCAGATGACTCATGGCGCTGGCCAAGAATTTAGCAGGGGCAGGGTCGTGCGGAGAGCCTGATTTAATGCCTTTAGCTATGGCTATCAGGAAGTCCTCTGACGGAACTTGGAATGCTGTGAGGCAGTCTTCGATCTTTGCCTCCCACATTGCTTCTTCCTGAGAAGGAAGAAGGTTGGGACCAGTTCTTGCATCATCCGGGAAACTGTTGCAAATGTCGCGTATTTTTTTATGGAAAAATTCTGCGATGGCGTTACATGATTGTGCTGATGTGTCAGCGTGCTCTAAAGCGGGGGGAGGTGAAGTAATCTCTTTATAAATCCTAAAGAGTTCCTTGGATGAACAGTTAGCACTATCTATTCGATCCGCATAGAAGGTCGCTTTGGCTTTCCTAATTTGGAGGTGGTATTCCTTTATGCTAGCTCTGTATACAACTCTTGCTTCTGGTGAATAGTTCTTCCTCCAGACTCGTTCAAGTCTCTTACAGGCTGCCTTGGTTTCTCTAAGAGTTGTGCTGAACCAAGGTGCAGTTTTAGTTTGTCGCTCCGGGCCCTTATTGGCCCAAGGGGCAGTGATGTCCAGGGCTTTAGTAATGTGTCCGTCCAGGGCTAAGCAAGCTCTGTCAACGTCCACTCCTAAGTCGGCGGGGGAACCGTTTAGCCGGAAGTGATGCTCAAAAGAGTCCATGGAGAACCGGGCCCATTTCCTTTGTCGTTTATTGGCGCAATGGTGAGTTTTTATATGATGAGTCATAACTGGGAAGTGAAAAGGGACTAGGAAGTGGTCTGTCCACAGCAAAGGAATGGGAGTATCCTGCTTCAAATCCTCAAAATTATTAAAAATGGAGTCAAGAAGGTGCCCCTGACGATGAGTCGGGAGGTGGGAGGCAGTTACTAATTGTAAGGTTAGCAGCTCTTGGCACAATTCTTGAGCAGCTGAGTTGTTCAGGTCTTCAATGTGGAGATTAAGATCCCCTAATACAAGGAACTTCCTGAATCTCAAAGCCAATGGAGTGACGTTCTGGATAAGACTTTCCGTAAAGTTTCTACTACCTCCAGGGGGTCTATAGATCAGTAGTCCTTTAATGACCGTATTTTTGTCAATACCAATGGAGAAAGCTCCAGTTTCGCTATCAGTTATAGTAACAGGTTCGAGGGAGCATGTCATATTCATTCTATAGATTATGGCAATGCCGCCTCCCCTTCCCTTAGGTCTATCCTGCCTGCAGATTGCATATCCAGGGGGCAGGGCCTCCCTGACTTCAGGGTCTGAATCTTCGTCCAGCCAAGTTTCAGTAAGGCATAGTAAGTCCCATTTGTTGTCAGTTATAAGGTCGAATACTTCGAGTTTATGTTTTTTGAGGGAGCGACAGTTAAGTAGAGCGCCACTGATTTTTCTACTGTGCTCTGGTTGGGCATTGCCGTTGGGCGTGCTAGCTTTGGGGTGTTTATTGAGGGTGAAGCCACAGTTGTCGCAGGAATTAGTAGGACTACCGAGATCAATACTGTGCTCACATACCTTCAGGTAGTTGGTGCGAAGGCTGAGGAGCTCGTCTTTGTCGTAGCGATTATCTGGTAGGTCAGGACCAGGGGGTCTGGCCCCGTGCCCCGGTCTGCCGCGGACGGGCGCAGACGGGCTTGCCTTAGGCGCGCCTTCGGCGCGCAAACGGCGCGCCCGCTGCGCGCGTCCGCTGCACGTTTGTGGAGGGCACATTTTCTAATGATGTGGAGGGGGGTTCGGCCAGCGTCAGTGGGCGTGGCTTGTGCTCGCTCTGATTCTGGCGCCAAGAACTTCGCCCGCCGCAGCCCTGAAATCGGCAGCGCGGGGAGTTCTAAACAGGTAAGGTGAGGGGGTGCTTTAGTTTCCAAAGTGCAACTAGTATTCAACTTTAAAAAACAACAGCATCAATTATTACATATAAATTTTAAAAGTAAGTCTTTAAAATTCGGCAATACAATTGGTTAAAAAAAGCTCTCCCGGCTATCTCGCCTCAGGAGTAGAGTTGTCTCTGTTAAGCGGCTTGATTTTCACTCGCTTTTGTAAGATTTGCAAGGGGGCGCGGCCAGCGTCAGTGGGCGTGGCTTGTGCTCGCTCTGATTCTGGCGCCAAGAACTTCGCCCGCCGCAGCCCTGAAATCGGCAGCGCGGGGAGTTCTAAACAGGTAAGGTGAGGGGGTGCTTTAGTTTCCAAAGTGCAACTAGTATTCAACTTTAAAAAACAACAGCATCAATTATTACATATAAATTTTAAAAGTAAGTCTTTAAAATTCGGCAATACAATTGGTTAAAAAAAGCTCTCCCGGCTATCTCGCCTCAGGAGTAGAGTTGTCTCTGTTAAGCGGCTTGATTTTCACTCGCTTTTGTAAGATTTGCAAGGGGGCGCGGCCAGCGTCAGTGGGCGTGGCTTGTGCTCGCTCTGATTCTGGCGCCAAGAACTTCGCCCGCCGCAGCCCTGAAATCGGCAGCGCGGGGAGTTCTAAACAGGTAAGGTGAGGGGGTGCTTTAGTTTCCAAAGTGCAACTAGTATTCAACTTTAAAAAACAACAGCATCAATTATTACATATAAATTTTAAAAGTAAGTCTTTAAAATTCGGCAATACAATTGGTTAAAAAAAGCTCTCCCGGCTATCTCGCCTCAGGAGTAGAGTTGTCTCTGTTAAGCGGCTTGATTTTCACTCGCTTTTGTAAGATTTGCAAGGGGGCGCGGCCAGCGTCAGTATTTTGGTAGGCACGGAGATATTGTGATTTGCCCAGAATCACAGGATGTTGAACCGACGCCTAGACTCGAACTTGGTACCCTAGCCCGAAGTCGGCAGCTCTGGCGGTGATGCCACATCCTCTTGAGCTCAGGTTTGCGAAGCCACATGTTGGAGATATTCCGGTCAGAGCATTTCAGGTGTGCGCAACACAGCCCACTTTCCGACTCCTGCCGTGCTGGATGTTCTCAGCTGGCTCCTGGCTCCAAGGTGATTTATTGGCAGAGCAGACACTAAGCCTTTCATCTCTGACCTTTGCCCCCCCCCTCCTTCGGTCCGGAGGCCCTGCACGTGTGCTGCACAGCTGAGCAGTCGGTGTAACCTGCACGGACAGGTCTACAAAGCCAAACGGTGACACTGAAAGGTGCCACCTCGACGTGCCCTGGTAGAGAGGCCTTTCTGACAGAAGCAATCGCCCGCCTCCCTTACGAGCCCCCCACAATGCTAGACCACCCTGACGAACACAAGTTTACGACGGAGATTTTAGGTGCAGAGGGCAGGGTGAACACACGGGGGAGGGGCGAAGCATTGGCCCGCACAGCTGCAGGCTCGGGGGCTGTCAAAACGAACATCTGGGAAGCACAAAACACCCTTTGACAGGCCTGCGCTGCCTAAAGGAAATGTACTGCTATAACGACCCGGGTGATATATATATATATATATATATATATATCTCACAGCATACTGACAGCCAGGCACTTGTTGCTAGGACTGTACATCACACAAACAGACTGCTATGTTGCCTCCAGCACCCCTCCCCCAAACAAATAATGGATATTGAGGCTGGTACCAATGTCTTGGGGTGTCTGTACACTCTTTAATGGACGTCAGTGTTCACCCTGTGTTATCAGCTCCTGCTGGGTGACCCTATGGACAGGAAACAAGCATCCTGGGCCTACCTTGCCAACTTGGGGCGAACAAAGCAAACACAAGGAGATGATGGACGGAGCGCTGAAACTCTCCCGACACTCACCCCCAGTCCTAGGATACTTGTTTCCGGTCAAGAAAGGACCTGGCCTGGCAGTTGGGGCTGGACTGTTACCATGAGGGGGAAGGGTCAAGACTGATTTGCATATGGGTGGGTCTGAACTGGAGTGGTGAAGTGAACAAAAGAACGATGATGGATTTAACTTAAAAGTGACTGGGGGTGTGTGTCTGAAAAGTTTCAGCGCTACATACATCATCTTACTATATTTGCTGTTTCTCATTGCTCACCCCAGTGAAAGGAGCGCCCGTGCCTTTGGAGCCTCCCTGACCCAGAGCGTGCAGGAAAGTTCTGGAAGGATACAAAGGGGGCTCGTACCCCAGCTGCTGCTCTGTGGCTCCGTGAAGGTGGGTGCCTGTGATTTCTGCCTGCATTTCCTTTGTTGGGACTCGGCAGCTCGGATGTCATGAAGGGGAGCGAGGGCGCCTGGGGGGAGCCAGTGTGATGCTGAGAAGTTCTTGTGACCTACAGTGGACCGCGTGAGATGCAGTGGGGAGTTTAAATTAATTAACTGAGGTGGTCGCACGTGATAGTCTTTAATGGGTGGACGCCCGCATTCTGTCCATAAGTGTATTTCAAAATTGGTAGTACACAGTCTGGGAGGGCGGCGTTTCATGGGTGTGTTTTACGTGAAGGGGCTACGGCTTATGATTGAGGGGTGTTTCTATGCAATATATTTATATTTGTACTCATTATTGATTCTGGCGTGTGTGACTTATTTTGTTTTAAATCTCTTCAAGCAGTAGTTTAGATGGGGGTGAGGTGAGAGTTGCATTTGGGCTGCAATTCATGAGTAGTCCTTGGGCTGAACTAAGGAATCTATCTGCATTTACTGCTCCGGCGTCAGTTCAAGTTCAGTCTGCCCTCACGAGTTGGATAGGTGTCGGTGGGGCTGGTCTGCAGCGCCTTTAGTTGGTATGGGGGTGCTCTTCAGGCTCTGGGTGTGTGTGTGTGTGTGTGGTTCTGGGGGTGTGTGTGTGTGTGGCTCTGGGTGTGTGTGGCTGGCTCTGGGTGTGTGTGGCTGGCTCTGGGTGTGTGTGGCTGGCTCTGGGTGTGTGTGGCTGGCTCTGGGTGTGTGTGGCTGGCTCTGGGTGTGTGTGGCTGGCTCTGGGTGGGTGTGTGTGGTAGTAATTGCTGTCTGCTGAGCTCGTCCGTAGGGTACAGTAGGTCTCACATTTGCGAGAGATTAAGCTATTGGCAATGTAAATGACAATGCCATTTATTTATCTGTTTTCAAAACCAACACATAAATAAAATTTTTGTCATTTGCAATGCCAATAGCTCTAACTTTTCCAAAGGCGAAACCGTTGCATTGTAAATACTTGTTTTTTCTCTTTCTCAGAGCTCGCCCTCCCGACTGTTGACACCACGTGTGTTTACCGGTTTTATTCGCATCGAAGGAGTTTCCTGCTTCGCCTTGAGATGCATGGAGACTGCCTGTTAATGGAAAGCATCTTTGCCAACGTCTGTCATTGTCTTTATAATAAGTGAATATAAAACTATGTATGGCTAACGATAATAGCCTCATTTGTGGGTAGGCCTGCCTGCAAAAGTAGAATACAGCCAAATGCATGCTTGTGGGTATTCAATTCAATAGAGCTTTAGTCGGTATGCACAACAACTGTAAAAGCCACAAGCAATGGCATAGCCAATAGGTCTCGCCCTTGGGACAGTATAAGTATTTAGTTATGCAGCACAATATCCTTGGTGCAACATCAACTGTTGCACGGCTAAACACTTATAAGGTCCCAAAGTTGACACCTATTGGCTATGCCAATGCGCGCTATATAGAGGCACAAAAACAATTCCTTTCCAGGAAGACAGTATAACCCCATGCAAATAACAATATTGGAACACCAGGCATAGAAAAGAAGTCCATGCAGAAACCTCTTTTACAGATATTGGGGGTTCATCCAGGACCATCGCCAGAGAACCCTGCACCAGTAATAAAACTATCTATTATCTCCTCTTACAGGCCATATGCATTCAATGAGGGTGGCTCATCACTTAACTCCAACAACATCCCGCAACTGGAATTGAGGGCATATAACTGCAAGATATATTGGGTCCACTCTGCATCGGATTTAGAAATGGC
The DNA here is from genome assembly GCF_964261635.1 of Lissotriton helveticus. NCBI lineage: Eukaryota > Metazoa > Chordata > Amphibia > Caudata > Salamandridae > Lissotriton > Lissotriton helveticus. Next base: position 359,286,855 of record NC_136061.1, read on the forward strand.
ATCAGCCTTAGTTCTAGAATCACAGTATTGAGGTATTAAAGACCAGCATTAAGGCGAGTCATCATGAAAGGTGACTTCTCTCATCTTAATCCATTTCTGGTCCTCCTCCCTCCTCCGCTGAGACACCTTCAATCTAGTTGTCACCCACTTCAACCGATTGATTTCTCTTTGCCTCCATAGCGACAACTGCTTAAATTGCTTCCTTACTAGTGAATTTATCTTGCGATTTACCTTTTGTACCTTCCAAGGAATAACTATAGAGGGTTTAACACTAGTAATACTATTTTTTCTCCCACATGATCGAAACAGGGAGAGCTGCTTTTCAAACCAGGTAATAGGGGTCTCTAGTGGAGTGACAGAAAGATACAATCTCGCTATTTAACCCGAGCAGACAGGTTCACCATATTATCATCTGACCAAAAAGGATGTTTTACTGTACACAATAGTGTCATTTCTGGATTTCCAGGCCTCAAGTGCCTTAAAGTCAAATACCAAAGAAAGAATACTGTGATCACTTAAATCTGTCCTCAGTACCTCAAATTGAGAGCAAGCGCCTAACATTTAGTAAGATAGAACAATACAATCAAATAATGATTGCCCTCGAGAGGCATGAAAGGTGAGAAAGGATGCAGAGTCCTCTGGAAACCTACCATTTAAAACAATTAGGTCATTAGATCTCAAGCAATCCAGAAAGTCTAAGCTCTGCCTGGTTGATCTAATATTACCAGGCAAAACAGCCTCTGGAATACTCCACACCAATCCAACTCTTGAGTTTCCAAAGGTCAAAGAAGAACAGTTCGATATTATAGCATTAAAATCTCCCAGAATGATCAACAATGTGCAATCTTCTGAAATGTTAATATGGTGGACAAAAGAAAACAGACAACAAAAAAAATCAAAATGATCTCCCAGGGGGTTATACACATTTACCATGGGGGTTACATCTCCCTTCCCGGATTCCCTGACCCAGTGATCCACGTTGTTTCACTCTCCTCCTCGTATCTCTTCCAACTGAGATTGTGATAGCCTTCAGGTATAGAACCCCAGGGCTCCTACATGAATTGTAATTGGGAATCCTGGGTGCACAATCTAAAACTACAAGGCTTAGGGTTTATGGTTCCTTCAAAGGGGAAGAAATCAATACCTTTTTTCTGGAAATGGCTTCAATTGGCCAGTGTTAGAAGTGGCTGTCTCTAGTTGGCAGAGGTATACACTTCTGACAAATAGGGACACACCTTTTCTAGTCAGGGCAAGGGGATCACACACTTAGATAACCCCTGCTCACCCCCTTGGTAGCTTGGCAAAGCAGACAGGCTTATCTCTGAGACAGTGCGTTAAGCATTTATGACCACATACAGTAATAAAGTGAATACACTACAAATGGACACGACACAGTAGTATTATGAAAATAAGGATGTTTATATAAGGCTTAGCACAAGACCAAATAATGACAAAAATATACCACAATCTTAAAAAATACTCTTGGAAGGAAAAAAAGCGTAGTTTCTTCTTAGCAAAAAGTATTTAGTAACAAAAGCAACCCTTCTTTAAAACACAGTTCTTGGCAACAATGTAACCCACACGGGAGTCACACGACGTCGAGGCAAAGTTAATCCAAAGGTTCGGCGTCGACCGCAAGGAGCGCTACGTCGAGCCCGGAGTCGCACAGACCCCCACAACACAGTACCTTGGAAAAGTGAAGCACACGATGATCAATGGCGTCGAGATGTCCGGCGTCGCGTCTTCGGCGTCGATCGAGCCTCGAAGTTGGGGCGATCTGCAGCGGCGTCAACAGATGTCAGGCAGGAGCAGCGCTCCCGAGGCGAAGCAGGATACGGCGTCGATGGTGATGTCGCAAGAGTGAGCAGCGTACACGGCGTCGAGAGGGCTCGGTGTCGAGGCGTCGGCAGCGGCTTCGCTACTAGCGTCGATCGGGCCCGGCGGCCGGCGTCGAAGGTGCGGGACACGGGAGCTGCACTCACGATGTCGAGTTGGGATTCGGCAGCATCCGTCGGCGTCGGGATTGCTGGATTCTTCAGAGGTGCTGGATTTTCAGGTTCCAGCAACAAGCACTTTCAGCAAATAAATGAAGTCCTTTGGCCCTGTGACTTCAACAGGAGGCTGGCACTCTTCCAACCCTTGGAGATTTCCTTGGCAAAGCTTGAGAGTACACACTCAGTTCCTCTTTCCTGGTTCCTTGGCAAAAATAATGAAGTAACTGCAGGATTCCCCCAACAAACAGCACACTGGCAGAAGGGGTAGGCAAGTCCTTGGATCAGCAGGCTTCTTGTCCTTGGTTCAGGTTTCCTTGTCAGAAGTGATCTAAATTCTTGGTTATGGGGTCCTTCTCTTATACCCCTTTTTGGCTTTGATCCCTTTGTCCATGCAGGGGAATTTCCTCCCATTCTGGGTTTGTTGTGGGTGTTGCCAGGCCGAGGCACCTGGCCTATTAACTGTGCAGGGCAGGGCCTTCAGCCGCCCAGCAGGAAGTGGAGCCAGCATTGTCACTGGCAGGGGCAGGGCCATCAGTCGCCAGGTAGGAGGTGGGGCCAGGATCGTCCCTGGCAGGCACAGAGTCATCAGTCGCCTGGCAGGAGGTGGAGCCCACATTGTGTCAGGCAGGGCAGGCTATCAAGAGCTACTCTTCCCCTACTCTCAATGCAAATGCCCCACTCACCCCACACTGCCTCATTCAGACCTCTGGAGCCACCCAGCTCCTGTCACACGCACACCAAACCAGCAGAGACCAGTAGACAGTCAGACAAGAAAATAGCCACTTTCTAAAAGTGCTATTTTCAAACACAGAGTCTAAAAACCATCCACCCAAACGGATGCGTTATTAAACCCTGAGTTCAGGGATACTAAACTCGACATTGCACCATGCTCCCTGAGCCCGCTAGGATTATACCATTAATAATCCTGGCAGCCCATTCTAACTTATGGAGAGCAGGTTACCTTACAATAGTGAAAAACTAATATGGCTGTAATTCACTATTAGGACATGCCAACCTCATCAGGCTTGTCCTACCTTATGCTTACAATGCACCCTGCCCTTGGGCCTACCATAGGGGTGACTAACATGAAGATACGGGAAGGTTTAGGGACTGGCAAGTAGGTGTACTTGCGCAGTCTACGTGACAGTACCAGACTGCACGTAGGTCTAGCAATGGCAGACCTTTAGACATAATTTACCAGGCTGCTTCTGTGGGTGGCACAACACGTGCTGAAGGCCCACTAGCAGCATTTGTATTTACAAGCCCTGGCACTCCTGGTGCACTCTACTAGGGACTGACAGTAAACCAAATAAGCCAAACATGGAATCCAATCAATATCAATTTCACATAGGGAGCACTTGCACTGTGGCACTGATCAGCAGTGGCACAGTGTCCAAAGCAATATACCAGCAAAAACATCGTAAACAGAGGAGGCAAACAAAACAAAATGGAGGAGAGACTCATGCTAATGATGCCAGGTCTAACACGTGTCCCCTCCAGCTGAAATGTGGGGAGAACTACCCTTACCCTAGGGAGTCCTCACCACTAAGGCGGAAGAATCTGGACAGACCATCAGCATTGGCGTGATCAGTGCCCGGGCGGTGTTCCACCGTGAAGTCCATCCCCTGTAGGGAAATGGACCACCTTAACAGCTTTGGATTCTCACCCCTCATCTGCATCAACCATCTGAGGGGCCTGTGGTCTGTCTGAACCCGGAAGTGAGTCCCAAACAGGTAGGGTCTTAGCTTCTTCAGCGCCCAGACCACAGCAAATGCTTCTCGCTCTATCGCACTCCACCTCTGTTCCCTGGGAAGTAACCTCCTACTGATGAAGGCTACAGGTAAGTCTCGGCCCTCTTCATTCACCTGAGCTAGAACAGCCCCCACGCCATGCTCTGAAGCGTCCGTCTGGACAACAAATTCTTTAGAAAAGTCGGGTGCCTGGAGTATGGGTGCTGTGCACATTGCAGTTTTCAGGGTTTCAAAGGCCATCTGACAGGCGTCAGTCCAGATCACAAGTCTTGGCTGCTTCCTGGAAGTCAGCGAAGTCAAGGGGTGCACAATGTTACCATAATCCTTGACAAACCTCCTGTAGTAACCCGTGAGACCTAAGAAGGCTCTCACCTGAGTCTGGGTTTTGGGCGGTGCCCAAGCCAGGATGGTATCAATCTTGGGTTGCAGGGAGGCCACCTTGCCGCTCCCTACTTGGTGCCCCAAGTACACCACTGAACCCTGCCCAATCTGGCACTTACTGGCTTTGATTGTGAGGCCTGCTCTGCGCAGGGCCAACAACACTTCCTGGAGGTGGCGCAAGTGTTCCTCCCAGCTGGCGCTGAACACTGCTATGTCGTCCAGGTAGGCGGCACTGAAATCCTCCAGTCCAGCCAATACCTGGTTGACCAACCTCTGGAAGGTGGCAGGGGCATTCTTCATCCCAAAGGGCATAACCCGGAACTGGTAGTGCCCATCTGGTGTGGAGAATGCTGACCTCTCCTTTGCCCCATCAGTCAAGGCGATCTGCCAGTACCCAGACGTTAGATCAAACGTACTAAGGTACCGGGCAGCCCCTAACCGATCTATGAGCTCATCAGCTCTGGGGATGGGGTGCGCCTCAGTCTTGGTGACTGAATTGAGTCCTCGGTAATCCACACAGAACCACAGTTCTGGTGAAGCACCAGGCGCTGCAGCCTTCGGGACCAAGACCACTGGGCTGGCCCAAGGACTGCTAGAGGACTCAACCACCCCCAAGGCAAACATTTTGGAGACCTCCTCCTTGATGTATGCTCTGACCTTGTCAGTCACTCTGTAGGCCTTGTGCTTCACAGGAGTGCTGTCCCCGGTGTCCACATCATGGACACACCACTGACTGACACCAGGAATCAAGGAGAACAGATCAGGGAATTGTCCCAACAGTTGGCGACAATCTTGTTGCTGCTCAGGGGTCAGGGTGTCAGAGAGGACAACACCATCCACTGACCCATCTTGCTCTTTTGCATACAGGTCAGGAAGAGGCTCACTCTCCTCCTCCATTCCAGCATCTGTAGCTAGGAGCATGCCCACTTCGGACCTTTCTAAGTGGGGCTTTAAACGGTTGACATGCAGGACCCGCAATGGGTTCCTGGGAGACTTCAAGTCCACCATGTAGGTGACATCGCTCTTTTTCTCCACAACCTCAAATGGTCCAGTCCACCTGTCCTTGAGCGCAAAAGGTTCCACAGGGGACATGACCCAAACTTTCTGACCAGGTTGAAGCTCCACCAGAGTGGCATTCCGGTCGTACCACCGCTTCATCTCTTCCTGGGTGGCCTCCAGATTGGCCTGAGCAAGATCTCTGAAGCGCCTAGTCTGGTTCCTAAAGGCCAGCATGTAACTGTATACATCCTGGGGAGGTTTCCTGGGAGATTGCTCCCAGCCTTCTTTGACCAGACTCAAAGGTCCTCTTACCGGGTGTCCATACAAAAGCTCAAAGGGGCTGAACCCTAGAGACTTCTGTGGCACCTCACGGTAAGCAAACAGCAGGCATGGCAAGAGGACGTCCCATTTACGCCTCATTGGTTCTTCAAGACCCATAATCATGCCTTTAAGGGTACGGTTGAATCTCTCAACCAACCCATTACCTTGAGGGTGGTAAGGAGTGGTGAACTTGTAGGTTACCCCACACTCCTTCCACAGAGACTTCATATAATTGGAAATGAAGTTGGTGCCCCGGTCTGACACCACCTCTCTGGGGAACCCCATTCGGGAGAAAACACCCATCAGTGCCCGTCCCACCACGAGGGCCGTCACTGTCCTGAGAGGGATGGCTTCCGGGTACCGTGTGGCATGGTCCACCAAGACCAGGATGAACCTGTTGCCTATGGCTGTCTTGGGGTCCAGGGGCCCAACAATGTCAATCCCCACCCGGTCGAGCCTTCTGCTTCCGCCCGCTTTTCCCACTTGCCTGGCAAGTTTGACAGGTTTTGCAATGGATATCTGTATCCCTTTCATCTGAGGCCAATAAAAATGGGTGACAAGCCTGTCATAGGTCTCGTCCTGCCCCAGATGTCCAGCTAGCGGAACGTCATGAGCCAAACCCAGTAGGAAAACTCTGAAGCGCTGGGGTACCACCAGCACACGGGCTGACCCAGGCTCAGCAGCCTTAGGCTCGCTATACAGGAGATCGTTCTCCCAGTAGACCAAATGTGACCCTGACTGATCACCTGTTGTCTGGGCTGAGGCCTGCTGCCTCATACCCACAAGAGAAGGGCACACTTTTTGCTCAGCACAAAATTCTTCCCTGGAGTGACCACCATCCTGCTGCCAGTGGGTCAGCTCGGGCAGGTCTCCCAGTTCAGCTACTTGTTCGCCGGTGGGTTCCAGGGCATCCCCCTCAGGGTCTGCCTCCTCCTGGACCACGGGAACTATGGGGGACGGTTTCCCGCGCCCCCTACCTCTTCTCTTCACAGCTGGGCCCTGGGCCATACTTTCAGGCTCCGGGACCCCATCAACACCCTTACTGGCTGTCATCGATCGAGTGGTTGCACACACCCACTCTGGCACACCCAACATTTTCAAATGTGTCTCCCTCTCCACCCTAGTCCAGGGGGAGTTCTCCAAATCATTGCCCAGGAGACAATCAACAGGCATGGCGGGCTTTACAGCAACCTGAAGAGTACCTGAAACTCCCCCCCCATTCAAAGGGAACCTGAGCTACCTCACACTCTCTCTGGGAGTTGTCAGCAGCTATCACAGGGTAGAATGCGTGGGGAACCACCTGCTCTCTGGACACCAAGTGACACTTGACAGCTGTCACACTCGCTCCGGTGTCTCCGAGAGCTTCCACTCTATGGCCATTAATGGTCACCCACTGCCTATATTTCTTAGTGTTACTAGGCAGAGGGGTGGAGGGACCATTTCCATGTCTCCTAAAGAGACCAGGGACATCTCTGCGGGACCCTCCCCACCAGGGGCAACCATCTCCTCCCCTCCCAGGGCTACACTCGCCAACTCACGGGGGGGGGGGATGCACGAGGTGGTGCATTTGAGTTCTTCAGGGGACACTGTGGATCATAATAACGGTGTCCCACCTGCTTACAAACATAGCAGGTCATTGGGCCCCTCTGAACAGGTTTACCTGTCGGGGCCTCTGGCTTCTTCACAGGGGGAGGCTGGGAACCCTTCCCTTGGTTCCCCTGAGGATTACTTTGGGGCCCTTTCTGGAACTCCCTCTGTTTACCCTTGCCCCCCCACTCTTCTGCTGGGGACCCTGCTCACCTTTGGCTGGGTCTCCCACTGGACCCTTGTGGACCCTGGTACTGACCCAGCGGTCCGCCTCCTCAGCAAGTTTTCTAGGGTTAGATGTCTTGCTATCAATAAGGTGCTGGCGCAGCTCTGGAAAACAGTTATTAGACAAGTGCTCCCAAGCAAACAAATCATAAAGAGCATCATAACTTTCCACTTTGCTGCCCCTTTACCCAACCATCCATGGCTCTGCAAAAAAATGACACATATTCAACCCACGTAGTACCAGGCAACTTCTTACATTCTCTAAAGGTTTGTCTGTACTTTTCTGGGGTTAGGCCATACCTTAACATTAAAGCATCTTTCATATGAGTACAAGACATCCTATCCTCCACAGGAATGTCCAACAGGGTATCTCTTCCCTCATTCACAAAGCGACCCCACAATCCCACTCCCCAATCCTTTTCAGGGACCCGGTGGGCCAACAATGCTAACTCATATGCTTTAAACCATTGACCAATATCCTCATGCTTCTGAAAATCTTTGATCACATCTTTGGGAAAATAAAACCTACTTTCTGCAGGCACAGATGGGATGCTGCCACCAGAGGGATTCAATTCTAAATTCTTAGCTTTGAGCTCCATGTCCCTCACCATTTTCTCACGCTCAAAAGCTAACTTTTCTCTTTCAAACTCCAACCTTTTGATCTCCATATCAGCTTCTCTCCTGCCTCTTGCATTCTCTAACTCCAACTGCCCATCTATCTTAAGTTTTGCCATTTCCATGTTGTATGCTCGCTCCTTCGCCCTTTCTTCTCTTTCTTCAGGAGACAGACTTTTGGAGGAAACACTGCTGCCGGGAGGGGATCCAGGCCGATTCACTGGCACCTCCCCTTGCCCTTCCTCTAGCGGGACCACCACCGCATTAGAGGGATCTCTGGCCTCTAACCAGGCCTCCAAAGCTTTAAGAAATTCTGGTTTGTTTTTGCAGCCTGTGGTAGGAACTTTAAATTGCTTGCAAAAGTGTTTCAGCATTTTTAACGGGTAGTCGTTGATCTTTTCCCTATCAAACTCCTCCACAACAACAGGGGTAGTGTTAGAACCCGGGGTCTCTGGTTGGCAGAGGTAAGTACCTTAGACCAAGTAGGGACCCTAGCTTCCAGTCAGGGTGACGGAATAACCCTCTGAGATAACCCCTGCTCACCCTCTAGGTAGCATGGCGCGAGCAGTCTAGGCTAAACAGAGGCAATGTGGATAACATTTGCACTTAACACAACAATAATCCCCAATCCACCACAAACTGAGACCACACAGGTAAGTATATTTTATAAAAATATATAGCTTTATCTAGTTTCAGCATGTAAATGAAGCAGTTGCATGACAATCACTTCTTTAGAAAACGTAGCATTTTATCTTAAAGGTTGCACTTAATTCTTAATGGTTCTTGTAAATAGGCAGTTCTCAGAATCAAAGCAGAAAATGGAAATAGTCTCAAGTCTCTCAAATCAGGGGTCTAAAAATAATGCCCCTGATTCCTAATCATTCCGCTCTCAAAACGATCATTAAAAGCAGTGCCAAAGCGAAGTTAGTTACAGCCAGCCTTCATAGGCACTTAGCCCCCCCCCAAGCGCGACAAGCGCGCCTCACCCGGTATCCTGGGGACTTCTTTTCTGCTGGGTGGGGGCTTCCGCGTGCGCCGGAGGGTCTCAGGCGCCTCGCACCCAGAAGCGCACACTCGCTCCTAGCCCCGGCCGGTCCCCTGGTGCTCTCCCGCCCGCTCTCGACAATCCAACGAGCGGCGGGGGACGCAGCACCTCGGGGGACGACAGGCCTGGGGCGGGGAACACACGCGGACTCACTCCCTCGGCGAGGACGGGTCAGCCAGCTGCTCCGGCGGTCGGCTCCTCGCTGGGGGGGGGGGTGATCAGGTCGCGATTCCCTCGGCGGCTTCCAGGCTGCTCCACGCTGCGGCCAATCAGGTCGCAGCCCTCTGGTCGAGCCCCTTCAGTGCCCGGGAGTCAGCCAATGGCAGAGCGGCTCCCGGGACAGGTTGGCAATGACGCTCCGCTACTTCGGCCAATCACGGCCCACCACTGCTGATGACGCTGCGCCGCACGGGCCAATCCCGTCGCGGCGTTAGTGAGGGGGCTCGGCTCCCTCCACCAATGGGAGCGCGGCGCCTTCGTTCTTTGGCGCTTCAGCTCCCCTTCGCTAGGAAATCCACGGAGGGTGTTTTCTGGCCCCGGGCCGCGTCGGTGATTTGGCGGCAAGGTTCCCTTGGGTCCTGGGATTGCTGCAGGACGTCTCTGTGGCCCCCCTATCAGCAGGGGGGGAAGACTCCTCGTTAAAGGACCACACCACGGTCTCTCCTCGCTCCTGGAATCTGTGCCGATGAGCACAGCGAGCTCCAGACAGCTGGCAATTGGGACCCACGGGTTGGGGCCGCTCCCCACACGATCTTTCAGTAGTTTATGGCAAAGCTTCAGGAACCTTTAGACCTGGGTTCCAAGCAGGAGGCCAGCTCTTCTCAGGCCCTTGGAGATTCAAGTTGCAGACAGCACACAGCAAAGTCTTGGCAGTTTCAAGCAGGCAGGGTCATAGCACACAGCAAAGTCCCTTTCTCCTCCTCAGCTTCCAGTCAAACAGCAGAACAGGTCAGCCCTTAGAGCACACAGCAAGGCAATCTTCCTTTAGTTCTCTAGCCGTCCTCCTTCCAGCCGAGGTTCCTTCTTGGTTCCAGAGTTTCAGATTCTAAACTTCTGTAGTCAGGGGTCCTTTCCTTATACCCCTCAATGTCTTTGAAGTCCTTTGAAGTCTTTGTGCATGGAGGCCCTGGGTCCAGTCTAAACCAGTTCTGGGGGTTGCGGAGCACTGAGGTGTCTCTGGTTTTCTTCTCTCTGTCAGCTTCAGGGCCAGAGGTGTCAGTTGACCACCAGGAGGGAGCTAGCATGGGGGAGGTGGCCGGCACAGCCCAGTACTTATCAGGCATTCCTTCCTCCCACCTCCCAGGCAGGCAGATGTGCCCTTTCATCCCCGGGCTGGCTCCGACCCTCTCCTCCGGGGCTCTGCAGCCCCCCTGTCACACCCAAGCATTCCACAAACCCAGGCACACAGAAAGGTTTAGACAAGAGAACAGCCACTTTCTAAAAGTGCTATTCTCCAACACAGGATTTAAAAACACCCTTCACTAAAAGATGTGTCATTAAATTCTGAGTTCAGGGATATCTTTCACTTATGTCCCATCTTGTTCCTATGGGAAGATAGGCTGGTATCACATGGGCCCAGCCTCCTCCATGTTACTCTATGGAGCAAGATAGCCTTACAGCAGTGAGCACATAGAATGGCTGCAGCCCACTACCAGAGCATGTTACCTGCACTTAGTACATGCTCTACCTGATCCATACACTGCACCCTGCCCAGGGGGGTACCTTGAGCCTTCCATAGGGGTGACTGATGTGCACAGACAGGGAAGGGTTAGGCCTAGCCAGTGGGGACACTGGCCAGGCTGACATGGCAGTCACTGACTGCACACAGGCTCTGCGCTGGCAGGCCTGAGTCACCATTTTAAAGCTACTCATGTGGGTGGCGCAATCTGCGCTGCAGGCCCACTAGTAGCATTTGTCATCACCAGCCCTGGCACACACAGTGCACTTTACTAGGGACTTCGTGGTGATACAAATATGCCAATCAGGTATATTCAATCAATATCACAATTCACAGAGGGAGCACTTACACTCTGGCACTGATCAGCAGTGGCAGAGTGTCCAAAGCATCTAAATCAGCAAAAACGAAATCCAGCACAGCATCAAAACACATGAGTCAGAGGCAAAAAGATGGGGGAAGAACCACGCCAAAAGGTGTCAGGTCTAACACGTAGTGACTCCGGCATCACTCACGGTCAAAATTGGCAGTTTCAAAAATCAAGCTCCAGGAAAGTGGAGAACAAAAATAGAGTATCCAACCAAAACAGATTGGGGCTGCGCTATGGTCTGCTTTCACTATGTAGCGCACACTAATCACTGCACATGGGTCATAAATGCAAAGTTCAAATCCTCACCGCTGACCCACCAATGTTATAAGCGGCTGTCTCTAGTTGGCAGAGGTATACACTTCTGACAAATAGGGACACACCTTTTCTAGTCAGGGCAAGGGGATCACACACTTAGATAACCCCTGCTCACCCCCTTGGTAGCTTGGCAAAGCAGACAGGCTTATCTCAGAGGCAGTGCGTTAAGCATTTATGACCAAATACAGTAATAAAGTGAATACACTACAAATGGACACGACACAGTAGTATTATGAAAATAAGGATGTTTATATAAGGCTTAGCACAAGACCAAATAACGACAAAAATATACCACAATCTTAATAAATACTCTTGGAAGGAAAAATAATAGTTCAAGTGTAGTTTCTTCTTAGCACAAAGTCTTTAGTAACAAAAGCAACTCTTCTTCTTTAAAACACAGTTCTTGGCAACAATGTAACCCACACGGGAGTCACACGACGTCGAGGCAAAGTTAATCCAAAGGTTCGGCGTCGACCGCGAGGAGCGCTACGTCGAGCCCGGAGTCGCACAGACCCCCACAACACAGTACCTTGGAAAAGTGAAGCACACGATGATCAGCGGCGTCGAGATGTCCGGGCAGCGCTCACGAGGCGAAGCAGGATACGGCGTCATCGTCGATGTCGATGGTGATGTCGCAAGAGTGAGCAGCGTTCGCGGCGTCGAGAGGGCTCGGCGTTGAGGCGTCGGCAGCGGCTTCGCTACTAGCGCCGATCGGGCCCGGCGGCCGGCGTCGAAGGTGCGGGACACGGGAGCTGCACTCACGATGTCGAGCTGGATTCGGCGGCGTCCGTCGGCGTCGGGATTGCTGGATTCTTCAGAGGTGCTGGATTTTCAGGTTCCAGCAACAAGCACTTTCAGCAAATAAATGAAGTCCTTTGGCCCTGTGACTTCAACAGGAGGCTGGCACTCTTCCAACCCTTGGAGATTTCCTTGGCAAAGCTTGAGAGTACACACTCAGTTCCTCTCTCCTGGTTCCTTGGCAAAAATAAAGAAGTAACTGCAGGATTCCCCCAACAAACAGCACACTGGCAGAAGGGGTAGGCAAGTCCTTGGATCAGCAGGCTTCTTGTCCTTGGTTCAGGTTTCCTTGTCAGAAGTGATCTAAATTCTTGGTTCAGGGGTCCTTCTCTTATACCCCTTTTTGGCTTTGATCCCCTTGTCCATGCAGGGGAATTTCCCCCCATTCTGGGTTTGTTGTGGGTGTTGCCAGGCCGAGGCACCTGGCCTATTCACTGTGCAGGGCAGAGTCTTCAGCCGCCCAGCAGGAAGTGGAGCCAGCATTGTCACTGGCAGGGGCAGGGCCATCAGTCGCCCGGTAGGAGGTGGGGCCAGGATCGTCCCTGGCAGGCACAGAGTCATCCGTCGCCTGGCAGGAGGTGGAGCTACTCTTCCCCTACTCTCAATGCAAATGCCCCACTCACCCCACACTGACTGATTCAGACCTCTGGAGCCACCCAGCTCCTGTCACATGCACACCAAACCAGCAGAGACCAGTAGACAGTCAGACAAGAAAATAGCCACTTTCTAAAAGTGCTATTTTCAAACACAGAGTCTAAAAACCATCCACCCAAACGGATGCGTTATTAAACCCTGAGTCCAGGGATACCAAACTCGACATTGCACCATGCTCCCCGAGCCCGCTAGGATTATACCATTAATAATCCTGGCAGCCCATTCTAACTTATGGAGAGCAGGTTACCTTACAATAGTGAAAATCGAATATGGCTGTAATTCACTATTAGGACATGCCAACCTCATCAGGCTTGTCCTACCTTATGCTTACAATGCACCCTGCCCTTGGGCCTACCATAGGGGTGACTAACATGAAGTTAAGGGAAGGTTTAGGGACTGGCAAGTAGGTGTACTTGCGCAGTCTGCGTGACAGTACCAGACTGCACGTAGGTCTAGCAATGGCAGACCTTTAGACATAATTTACCAGGCTGCTTCTGTGGGTGGCACAACACGTGCTGCAGGTCCACTAGCAGCATTTGTATTTACAAACCCTGGCACTCCTGGTGCACTCTACTAGGGACTGACAGTAAACCAAATAAGCCAAACATGGAATCCAATCAATATCAATTTCACATAGGGAGCACTTGCACTGTGGCACTGATCAGCAGTGGCACAGTGCCCAAAGCAATATACCAGCAAAAACAACGTAAACAGAGGAGGCAAACAGAAATAAATGGAGGAGAGACTCATGCCAATGATGCCAGGTCTAACAGCCAGGATTAACTTTACAATAATCTGACCACCAAAAATAATCCTAGAACTCGGAAGTGAAGCAAGGGGATCCAAATACACCCAGTCAATAGCTCTACTTGACACCAGGCACAAGGGCTCACTTTCTAATAGGAGCTGCAAGATAAAACTTTCATTCAGAGGGCCCAGTTCACTATCAAACAAGGAAACAAAATTCAAGGTATTAGAAAAACAGCCAAAACCAAGTCCTTTGACAGAATTATTATTATGCCTTGGCCCAGCCCCCGAATTAAGCGTCTGTACTAATGGAAGAAAAGGAGAGCCTCTCCATTAAGAGTCTTCACGAATTAGGGAGAATAACAAACAAAAAGATCCTCCATGAACTGGGGGAGATCTTTTAAGGACCTACTCAGCCTCTGGGGGGGGACTCCACAACCTTCTACATCGAATCTCACCAATTCAACAATCCCAAATCCAGTATCAACCTACACCCTTGTTCGCACCACCCCAATTATTGTGTACAATCACCCCTAGATCCATGAGTCCCTTCACCAGCCGATAGCAATTTAAAGTTGATTCTTCTGGTATATTAGGAAGGGACAGGACTGGAAAAATCTACTCGCCACTCGCAATTGAGATCAAAAGTTTAATGGGTTGAGCTATTTTTAGCACCTACTAGTTCCATCTGGCAGTAAACTTAGGCTAGAAATCAACAGGTATACTGCTCATTCAGAAAGTGAATGAGCAATAAAGATGCCATCAAATCTTGTTATTATCCAACATATTTGCTGTCTGTTCAAGGAAAGAGGTCAAATGTCAGTTTGTCTTTTAACTAATTGCTGTTTGGAAACTGAGGTTTATATGTAGTGTTTAATGCCATTGCAACTTTGTTGCCAGGTGGAGTTTTTATTAAGGCCCCTGGCGAAACAGTATTGGGGCTCTTACCTTTCCCTTGTGCCTTTTTTGAAAATTCCCGGAACTTTTACTGATTTTCCGACGGTGCTATCTCCATTTTGCAATGTACAGGGAGAAGAGTTGGTTTTCTCCTGCCGTGCACAGACAGTACCGTCACGTCTATTGCCTGCAAGGGGGGGGGGGGGGGGTTCCGATCCTGGGATTCCAGTGGACCTTCCGTCTGAGCCAGAGCCTCGCAAAGCCCAAGACAGAACGCTCTGGAATTCCACCGACGTCCAAGCAACCCCCACCGCTTGTGATGGTCAGCTTGCAAGGACGGTGGAGACCCCTCAGGAAACAAGTAGCGCAACAACCACAGCATGCCCAGAAGTTCTGCAAATGTTTCCCGCTACATTTGTCGTCGGAAGGTAAGGCGGGGGGGCTAACGCTGAGGAGTGTCAAGTCTGCTCACACGATAGCTGCCGCGACCGCCATCTTGCCATGGGCCTCCAAGTCTGCTGGGTTTTTTTTTATCATCAACCCTCAAGCACAAACAACATTGGCTCATGCGTACATCACTGGGAGCCACAACTGCTCTGCCAACATCCTGAAGGTTTTTGCAATCTAAAATGTTATTTATGTGTAAAAGTAAAATCATACATACCTTGGGGTAGAAGAACCCTGCTAGTCAACCAGCTAAATCTTTGCCTTTAACCCTGTACAGCGATCGCCACCCTATGGCTAGGTATAGGCTAAAGAAATACCAGCTATATATATAGCATAACCCCGAAGTCTCATCTCTGAGCCTAGTTAATGGTGTACATATCTGTGGTCTCACCTGCAATATGTTATTTGTCAGTGTTGGGCTGCTTGTGGCTAAAAGAGATAGTGTGCAATTCTAGTGAACAAAAACAGCCCCAGATGGTGATCCTTGAGGCCCCGGTTTATGGAGTCAGAGGATGCTAAGCTAACCATTATAACATATGGGGCCACCAATTCTATTAAAATATGAAGCCCTTGTAAAGAGTATTGTGTTGGACCCGGCCTCAGGGCGTGGTCCTACTCCTTCCGCATGGCGAGCCCAGAACGACATCGGCCCTACACCCAGCATCGGGCAGCCCTTTTGCCCGACACTGAACGCCCCAACATTGCTGGTCCGGCCACCATCCCGGACCCCCCCTACCGACCTGGCCCCATCGTGGGCCCCTCACGACCTAAGCATGAGGCCGCGCCCGACTCCATCTTGGGCCCACCACGTCACGACCACGTGGCCTCTGCTCCGGCCCAGGCCCCAGCGAAGCCCAGACATCGAGGCACCAAGATCCACCCAGGTGGTCGAGTGGCCATTCGACAGATCCCGGAAAAGAGGGTGTTTCGATGGCCCTCCAGCCGTCCCCGGACGCCTGGTTTCGATCGCCCTCCGGCCTCCCTGGGCGCTGGCTCCACCCCCCTGCTGGGTGTCTGGACACCATCATCCTGGCCCTTCTGACCCCCAGGCGCGTAGGTCCGGACATCAAAGGACTCCAGTCCTATATCTGGAAGCCCTGCTGACGCTGTCACGGCCGACACCAGACAAACTCATCCCCGGTAACCTGAACCATCTGAGAGCCTGCTGGCGCTGCCGCGGCCGACCTTGCTGAAACCATCTTGAGAGCCTGCTGGCGCTGCCGCGGCCTACCTTGCTGAAACCATCCGAGAGCCTGCTGGCGCTGCCGCGGCCCACCTTGCTGAACCATCTGAGAGCCTGCTGGCGCTGCCGCGGCCTACCTTGCTGGACCATCTGAAAGCCTGCTGGCGCTGCCGCGGCTCGAACCCCTCGGAACCCCCCAGCTCGAGGATTGAGAGCTGTGCGTAGGGTATCCCATCCTCCGCCCAGAACTAGACTGTCCCGCTACCTACTCCCCTTTCCGAGACTTCACGGATCCTTCGATCCATCTGTATATACTGCCAAGAACCAGCAACCTTTTCTACTTATAAAAGCTTAAGAACTTGATCTCTTGTGTGGTGTCCGTTTGTAGTGTTGTGATTACTTGGCTGTACGATCCTTGGAGAGGGCCCTCATTCAGGAGGCCCCTCCGTAACGCTCGGCTACTTCTCGAAGGAGAGGTGGACCTAAGGGTGGCCAGTCAGACCTCTTCTGCCCCCCCCCCGGGTCCCCTTTCTAACATATTGCAATTTGAACAGATCTTTTGCCAACATACAGAACCCATGGGAGTAAAGCAGACCACATAGGCTGTACCCTTCACATCCTCACATGCTAATTGGGAAACGGAACGTCCAAACATTATTTGTGTGTTTAGATGGCCTTTATCAGAGCATTGCAATGTGGACAGCTCCATTTAATGGAGTGGCTCAGGGCTTATTATATAGCCTTACAACTTGCTGCAGAGGGATATACCGGTTGCTAAAGGCCCTGAACTCGAGTTATAGGCCTGAGCCACAGGGCATTTAACAACAAGTATATTGCCCAAGGTAGAAGGGCTATTAGAACATTCCACCCACAAAGGCGTTCTAAATTAAAAAGGGAGAAACATGAAGACAAACATTGGAATGACGAATCAAATAAGCAACCATGATCTTGTTGTGAATTACATTTTGAAATGTTTCAATTATATAAATGTGAGATGGAATGAATGAATAAGATAGTTTATTAGTCAATTAAAACCATAAACATTACAGGAATCATACAGTACGAAACATGTAGCAAAAATAAAAGGTCTTAAACTTATATATCAGCTGCAACCATTGCACATCTAATTAAGAGACATTCATTATTTGCTGCACTTCATGATTATAGGAGTAAAAATACTGGTGTACAAATAGTAAGAGGCAGTCTGGTGAAGCAAGCCAACACAGCACCTTCTTTCAAATCTAAAAGTGATTTGTCATAAGCCCCTTTTTACCCAATTAGTTAACATGTATATGCTTTACTATGCGGTCAGTTGTAAATCTGCCAATAAAGGGCCAGTGTGCAAGACTATGATGTGGTTAAAGTCCCCATGTGCCGCTCTACAAGGTGGATAAAGTGCCAATGTGCAAAAGTAACTATTTGTTAGGCGAATATTTCCACAGCTTGACAGGATAGTGAGCGGCTTCTGTCACATTCCCTAGCAGCCCATCCTTACATATCCATTTACCTGCTCACACTTATTTTCATAACTTCGCAGGATTGGCAAAACTTGATGTCAATTTCTCTAGCAAGCCTTACCTACAGACCCTAGAACCCACTAGGAGCTTATCAGTTCTCTTCACAGCCCCCTCCCCCCAATTCATCCAAGACCAATGCAGCTTGAAGATAGTCAGGAACTGCACTAATCTAATGTTCAACATTGGGTTCTTGGGTCCAGCGACTCCACCATTGCAGTTCTGTAGGACCGGATTACCTGATCAATGAACTCTCTTCTTAATAGGCTTCTTCACTGATGAACCAATACTGGACAGATACATATGACGTGCTGTCTCAATCCCCTGATGTCATAGTCAGCAGTTCTAGTGTTCACCATTTTGGTGGAAATCTTGTGTGGGTATCTCACTAAGTCCGAGAGCCAAGAATGACTGTTTAACCGTACACTGATAACGCGCTGCAAGAAGTGTTGATTTTCGTAAGACTGAATAGGATTTCAACACCAGCCACCCATGGGGACGTTTGGACAACCTTTCCTTGACTGCAGTCCAACTTTGCAATTTAGTCAACTTGTTTGCCATTTTCTTGAAGACTTGCCCAGATATTTTAGAGTTCCATAGATCACCCAGTTCTAACATCTCAATGCTGTTCTCAAGATATTTCTTGTAAGCACCATTCCCTGTTGTAGATTGATTCAAGACCAAACTCGATTAGCCAGCATATCATCAGCAGCTGCATGCAGCTTGAAACAGAGCTTTACAAATGCCGCAGGTCTGGCAAGTGACTGTTTTATTAATGAAAATTCCAACCAAACTCGCGAAGGCGAAACCAATCTAGGTAGTCGAAGGTTTGTTTATAGGATATTATCAATAGTTTATCGAGTAGAGTAGCCTCAGCACCTAACATTATCTCTGATCAGTACTCAAGTGTTGGTATCAGTTCATTACTGATCCCAGGGTTTCAGGTCATGGCCTCGGATGGATCTTGCCAATGAGGAGAATGCGTAGTTACTTGCCTGAGCATTTCCCTTTATCGCCTTTTTCTGGGATGCAAATGTGCCACATGAATCTATTTTGACCCCGAAATATACGTAGGTGGCTGCCTCATCAATATTCTTTACGCTAAGATGCCATCTGTGATTTTTATTGATGCGCCGATTAAAGGCCATCACATTTGTGTTTTTTGTGATTTACTTCCAAGCCATTCTTTTCTGCATATATGCATAGGCAGTTGAGTAGCCTCTGTAGGTCTATTAGAGTGTTACAAAGCAGAAGTACATCATCAGCATAAAGGATGTGCGACAGCTGTTGATCACTCAAACTCGGTGCGTCTGCTGTCTGCCCAACTAACTCTGTTGAAAGATCAGCGATTTACAGGTTAAAAATAAAAGAGGTTAACACACAGCTTGGTTTTAGGCCAGTTGTTGTTTGAACTTTCTTTGATACGTGGGTAACATCTCCGATTTTTATCTTAACCTACGTATCCAAGTATATTAACCTGATTGCTCGTAAAATATTGGGTGGGATTCCCCATTGTTGAAGATTGGTCCATTACATATTACGTGAGACACAGTCAAAGGCTGCCTTGAAGTCAACGAAACACATATAGAGCAATGTACCGGTTGCCTTTGCTCTATTTAAATTTAGGCTCAAGGTCATAAGATTGGTTGTAGTGCCTTGACCCCTTGTAAAGCCAATTTGATTTAAAGGGAGTCTCCCGTTTTCATACACCCAAGATTCCAGATCGTGTAATACTAAAGTGGAAAAAATATTTGAACTCCACGTCCATGAGAGGGATTAGACAGTAATTGCTGGGTGAATATGCCAGTCCTCCTTTGAAAATGGGATGGATTATTGAGCCCCTCCAGCTTTCAGGGTTAACGTCATTTGGCAGAATGCAATTATACATTAATGGCAAAAAGGCTGCCCACCTTGATGTAAAATGCTTAAAGAGTGCCTGCGGTAGTCCATTTGGGCCTGGAGCGCAGGCTGCGCGCAACTTTTATAACTTTCTGTACCTTCACTGAGGTGTATAAACAAAGTGCCAAGTTATCTTTATAGGGCCAGTGAGGGTTTGTTACTCTTTTTGCTAAAGAACTTCCCTTAAAGTGTAGTTTTAGATATTGAACCCATTTCGACTCACTAATTTTTGCGTTATTCACTGCACCAGAACATCTCTCGATGTTGTTGATAAGCTTCCAGAATCTTTTTGAGTCATTTGTTTTTGTGGCATGTAACAACTTGGGCTTTAATCAAAAGGAGACTAGCTAAAGTTTGAGGGAGGTTAAACAATATTTAGTATTAAAATCTAAGTGACTCAGTCTTGTTTTGTCAAGGGATAGTGACACCTAGTACGTGTGCTCATGAAGCCCTCACCCACCAACCTAGTTGGTGGCATGCTTCATCATCGGGCCCACCCAGTGACACCTAGCGTGTCCCGGGTGTGCTACGACGCCTGATTACAGCGGAGCAGGTATGTCGCTGTGTATGCGGTGAGGGGTGCTTTGAATGTGAATTTAAAACGGCTTGGCGGAGGTCCCAGTACCCGAAGGTGAATAAACTTTAATACCTGGGCCACCGTCAGCGGTTAAAAATAAGGCTGTGGGACGTTCGAGGCGGGTTACGACCTCCCACGTCCTTGATGGGTCAACATGTTTCAGCCAGTGCCTTATGAATATGCTGGCTTTCTTCAGGACAGATAAAAGGTGTGTGCAGTTAAAACTAGTGGATGTGTGATACAGACTATGTGTCTACACACCCTAAAGTGTATCTATGTGTGAGAGGGGGATTCCCTTCTCAAGAACACCTGTACATGTAACATGTAAGGACAAGGACAAAACAGACATGGGAAAAAGAGAGTCACTAGAAAGTATTGCATATATACTCATAACTGCCGACTTTATAGCGTTGAGGGTGCAGGCTATAAGCGGCTAGGGTGTAATGATACTGGTGGTACCATTATTGTGAGGATCGCACTTGAATTCCGTTGGTGGGGTGACTAAAAAGACGGTGTTCACAGCAATTAGTGAAAACAGTGGTAATGTTTCCTGTTTAGGTTTTTTATACACCCAGATCTCTTTTTTTAAGTAACGTCTCTCGCTGCGGAAATGTTTTAATAATTCCGTATCTCCCCAATTTTGACATAGTTGTCAAACGAGCTTGCCTACTTTATTTTTTGATTTTTGAATATGGAATGGCATCATTATAGATTTACAATGACTCAGGAGAGAGCTCTCTTTTTCATACTATTATCCTAATAGGTTTTGCTCTAATTGTAAGAGAATATTTACCAGGCCACAATCTGATAAGAGTCATTTGGAGCTAGATCCTCCAAGCTTGCTACTGCTTCTTCTGCTAAGCTGTTAACTGTGCTCGAGGACCACTTAAAACCTTTACGATTTTCTGCGCCAATGTCCCCCTGTAGCATAGAAATTGCTTTGTGTTTGTATGTGAATGTATTTACTGTAATCACCTGGGGATTGTGGTCGCTCTCTCCACACGTTGGACTATGCTAAAATCCCGTACCTGGTTGTATAGGGACAGTGAGACAAGTGTGTAATCTAAAATGGAGACTGCGTTGCCTCAAGCTCTTGTCCAGGCGGGTAGAGTGTCACCTGCCTTCCAGACATTCAGGACCACTAGGCCCATTAGCTGCAGGCCTTTATTAGTACTTCTCTGGTTTTATCCCTCTGATTTTTAAGTGTCATTATTTGCACAGGAAGAATTCCAACTGCATCAGTGTGTTCCTCAGTTGGCTGATGGAATATGTTACAGTTAAAGTCTCCTGTGTCTAGCCAGTGTGATTTGTGATGAATATCTTTTAGTTGGGCTAGTTGAGCTGTCATTCTTCTAGCAGCAGCTGCTCTTTTCTTTGGATTGAAGTATAGATTAACACGAATGATGGATTCTTCTGGATGTTTAGCCCAACCATCCATTTTCAATGCCAACCTGCCTGGATCATCCACGTGCGGTATGTGTTCTTGACCAATAGGTTAGTATTGATGCACATTGTCAGGCACCCTTTCGCTCTTCAAAAGGAACTACTTCTTTCGGACAGTTTTGAATATACTTTGTAGCCAATTAGGGGAATGCTATTTTGAGTCCATGTTTCCGGGAACATTAATATATCAAATGATCTCAGGAATCATACAACCGCTGGGTACATAGATTTTGTCCGCAGACCGCTGAAATCCCAAGAGCAGATTGTCAGGCCACCCTGTTCACTTTCAGGTGGCGACCCCACCACTCGGTCATTACTGCTCCCAACTTGTGACAGGGCTGCGGTAACCAACCCTGGTGTTTTGGTGGTCAAAGTTTGTTACCATTCTTTGCTGCAAGCCGGATTCTTCTTTTTTGGTTACCTTAATTATCACCTTTGTAAAGTTTGGGGCACTTTTACGTTGACCCACTGATGGGTGCCTGCCATCTGCTCCATAATACTGATGAGGTGGACACTGCATGCTTATAGCCCTTCTAGTAGCACGTGGGGGTATCTGTCCCCCCTGGTGTGCTATTACTTCAATGCCCCAGGCTTTTAAATGCTTTCTCTTCTCCATGAGGGAGAGCATAAGAGGGCCAAAACGACGGGGCTCGCGGTGAAGCTAAGGGTTGGTGGCAGCACCCTGCTTTGCTGGCGGAGTCCGTCCACATTGATATTAAGAGCCTGACACGAGCGGAGAGCTCGTCATTATTAGCATTGACCTCTCACCAGTTTAATAAGTTTTAAAAAAAACTGTATGTGCACTTTTAAATTACGTTATTGTTGTTACTAACGTTTTTTGGTTGTGCAGGTTCGCTTCTTGCCTCTCGTGGCCCACTCTCCCCGGCCATCAGGGTCTGGAGAGGGGAGTGCGAGGCGCCATCTTGGGTGGGTGTCTCCCGGGAGCCTGGACGCAGTCAGCGTTCTAGTGCTTCCCGAGGGAGAGCATAATAGGCAATGTGCCTCCGGGAGCGCAGCGGACGGGCGCAGCGGGCGCGACGGTGGCGCGCCGAAGGTGCGCCTAAGGTAAGCCCCTCTGTGCCCGTCCGTGACCGCACGGGACCAGGGCCATGTTATTCTGCCCGCTCTCCCATCCACACATACTCTACCCAGGAACTTCTACGCCTTAGACCCCCAGCGTCCCTTTGCCCCCCTCTCCCCCGCTATACGCTTAAACTCCTGAGCGATTTAGGCATTTCTCAGGTCACTTTACCACCTGGGCCGAATTACAAACGCAGTATGGTATCCATCAAATCCCCTATTAGTTCCAATCTACCTCTGCTTAATTTGGATTGTATTTACCTTAATACTAGATCTTTGGTGAAGCATCAATTGGATATATTTTTGCTACTTACTTTACAGAAACCTGACCTATTGCTACTCACTGAGACCTGGCTTACTGAGAATTCGCAGCCTGACATACTGGCCTCACTCCCATCAGACTATTATATATTGGCAGTAAATCGCGCCCCAGGTAAAGCTGGAGGCGGGGTGGCGGCTATTATTAATAAAAAACATAACTTTATCAGTCGCCCGTCCCTGCTGCTACCTGGTACTGAAAATTTTGTCATAAAAATTGATACTGAGAAAGGCGCCATAGCCCTGGTTTTACTTTACCGTCCCCCACAATCTATGCCTGCCTTTCCCTCAGGACTTGCTGAACAAATAGCGTCAATCACCATGAAATACCCTCATACCATCCTTATTGGAGATTTTAATCTGTGGTTTGACAGCCTGGACACTGACATCCAAGCTAGAGAATTGTTTGATTTACTCACCGACATCAATATGATTCAATTCATACAGCCTTCCACTCATGAGAAAGGCCACCATCTTGACCAATTATGGTCGCATAATCTCCCTCTATTATCTATCCTGATTCAGCCCTGTATTTGGTCAGATCACCATTTTGTTTATTTTTCCCTTCAAGTAAGGAGACAACATCAGACCCCTTCTCGGCCTGGAGGGGAAACTCGCAAATGGGGGGCGATAGATCTTTCTGCCTTCCTGGACACTTTGGTCTCTACTTTGCCACCATTTGACGACATGGAGGACGTAGATGACATCTATGAGGCACTATTCTTGTGGATTCAAAGTGCTGCCAATATTCATGCCCCCAATGTAAAATTTTCCCGCTCACGCGATAAAGAGGCTCACAAATGGTTCTCTGCGGACCTCAAACAACTCAAACTAGAGGTCAGGCAAAAAGAGAGAATCTGGCGTAGAAATTATCTTCCTCAAGATAAAGAGGCCTATTGCCTGAGCCGTCGTCTCTACCAAAAAACCATCCTTAAGAGGAAGACTGATTACTTTTCAGGCATAATTCTGAAATCGCAGAATCAAACCAAAGACATCTTTAGAATAGTGAACGACCTCTGTAACGATGAGCGTACGTCACTACCTATTGCACAATCTCAAGCTTTATGTAATGAATGATTTGAATAACTATTTTATTAATAAAATCATTACAATTAAACAAAGTATACCACCACACCCTGTCAGCAACTCCACTGAGGATACATACATGAATCCAGAGATCTTACACCACATCCCTCCGATTGACTCCAAACAACTGTCGGAACTTCTGCAAAGGATTAAATCAGGGTCACCTAATGATATTTGTCCCCCTTCTATTTTTAAAGAAGTAGGCCTATCCCTTCCACATGCACTCCTGCCTATTCTTAATGAATCCCTTAGACAAGGCAGAGTTCCCATAGATTTTAAAAAAGCGCTCCTTATACCTTTGGTAAAAAAACAAGGGAAGGATCCTTTGGATCTTACAAACTATAGACCTATCTCCCTGCTGCCCTACCTCTCTAAGGTGCTGGAGGCTCATGTTTCTAAGAGCGTCTCTAACTTCATCGAGACCACCAACTACTTGGAGCCTAATCAAGCGGGGTTCCGCCCGGGTCACTCAACAGAGGCGGTGATCCTGGCGGTTCAGGACAACCTTAGAGCCAATGCGGATGCCGATTCTCACCAAGCCTTGGTGCTGCTTGACCTCTCCGCCGCGTTCGACACGGTTGACTATGACATCTTGCTCAACCGTGTCGAACAGGCCGGCCTGAGAGGACCAGCGCTGAGCTGGATTACATCCTTTATTGAGGGCCGGACTCAGGCAATTCAACTGGGTAATTTTACAGGTACTATGCATACGTCCACCTGTGGAGTTCCGCAGGAGTCGTCATTATCCCCCTTATTATTTAATCTTTATCTCCGCCCTCTTCTTTACTCCCTCAAGAAGTTTAAAGTCACGGTGTTCAACTACGCGGACGACTTACAGCTAATATTTCATCTGAACATCTCTGATGCTGTGTCCGAATTTCAGAACACCATGAAACACATCCAATGCTGGATGAACGAAAACCATCTAAAACTCAACCCGGGCAAAACAGAACTACTTTTGCCCGGGAATAGTTTATCCAGCTGGAGTGTTAACTTCTGGCCAGCAGACCTGGGCATCCCCCCTGTAAGGTCCACGGCCGTAAAGAGCTTAGGTATCACACTCCACTCGGACCTATCTTTAAAAACCCAGGTGGGCGCCGTGGTCTCAGCTAGCTTTTTCCAATTGAGGAAAATAAAAAAAATTGCTCACCTTCTTACCCAGTCTGCCTTAATCCAGGTTACTATTGCTTTGGTCATGTCCCGCCTGGACTACTCCAACAGCGTCTACTTGGGACTTCCAGTGGGCCTGTCGAAGAGACTTCAACTTGTCCAGAATCAGGCGGCGAGACTCATTCTACAACAGCCAAAGTGGTCTTCTATTAAACCAGGACTCGAAAAGCTACACTGGCTTCCGGTTTCCCAGCGCATAGCTTTTAAAGCAGGTTGTATCACCTTCAAGGCCACACAAGATAAAGGCCCTGCCTTTATCCGTTGCCTGATCTCTAAATACATACCCACCAGAAGCCTGCGCTCTGCGCAAAAATCTCTACTGGAGGTGTCCCGCTTTAAAAGGAAGCAAAAGGGAGGCTGCTGTTTTCGCCATCTAGCAGCCTCATTGTGGAACTCCATCCCCTTACCGATTAGGCAGAGTAAGGACTTACTCACCTTTCGTAAGGGATTAAAAACTTGGTTGTTCTCTCAAGCCTATCATTAGCCATTGTCAGCTCTGTGTTATGTTGGACGGATTCTTCACTTTTCCTATAGCGCCATGAAGCCTACGGGCGTACGAGCGCTCTACAAATTGATTTTAACATAACATAACATAACATGACCCCCTTGGGGTGTCATCGCAGTGATTTTTGTTTCCTCGTCTAGTATTGTGGCAGAAGAGATCCAGGGCCGGGTCTCAAGCATGAGACTAGTTTTAACTTCTCCACCTCTCCGAGAATTTCTTCCATGATTACGGGTAGTTGAACTAGTCTATCTACCACCTCCTTGCACAAACAAATTGCAAAGTCTTTGAGGTGGCTTCGTAATTAGTGAGTTTAGTTGTTCAGGTTTCCCATTAATTCCCGACACGGAAATTGCCATCGTGTTGAGTACATGTCCAGTTTGTTAGAGTGATGTCTCAGAGCCAACACTGTTGCTTGCATTGAGGTTAATATGGCAGACCATGGGCAAGAGGAATTGTCGCTAGATTACAGTGTGCTCTTACTTTCATCCATCTAAGCTCTCTAGTTTGTCTCTCTCTGTGAGCCAGCTCCCGGAGTACCCTTGTTGATCCTCTCCTGCGAGTCCAGCGGCATAGGATGCTCAGCATTGTTGAACATAAATTCAGGGAATGAATAGAGCTTGAGCTGTCTGGTACAGCTGATACCATACTGACAGTCTCCAACTCATCGAGCCGCCTGTCCGGCTATGCAAATGTGAATTTTGTAAAATCATGATGGTTGGTGATGCGGGTGTAACTCCCCCACACTGGGCTGTTACAGTCAGGCCCCTGAGACTGAATTAAAGATTACCAAAGTCTGTGGAAGAGGTAGTAATCTTCAGAGTCTCATTCACTCCTAAACACTCCCTCATGCAGATTTCGTCTAGCATCATTGTTATGATACTTACCCCTTTTTGCTCCACACATTTCTCCACACATTTCTGAACTCCTCATTCTACATGTCTCACACCTCACCTCTTTTCTTGTAAGCATTGTCTTTTCACATCCATCTTTTGTCCCACTTTTTTATATCCTACACTTCATCACCCCAAAACACAGCTCACCCACTCATCTGTACACACTTAATTTTTTCTTCCTTTGGGGCTGTCCATATTTTGACAACTCTGTATCTCCTTCACACACTTTCTAACAATTACAAGTGGCCATGGCTCCATGCAAAGGCGCAAATTAGTGGATGTGCTTGTAGTCTGTCCATCCTTATGACCCACTTACAGGCACTGTAAGAAACTCACACTGCCTTAAGCCTCACCTCCAGAGGTCGTGCTCCATCACAAACAGTCACCGACAACCTGAACTCACCCAGACAGTTGGGGTGACTCAGTCCACATTCGTGACTACACAAAACTCGCGTGTCGCTTGGAAAAAGAAATTAGAGTAAGAACATCTGGAAAAAGCAAATCTTAGGGATGCCAGAGGAAGTAAAACATGAAATATAAACAGGGACTACACTGCTGACATCAATTACTTCAGGGTATATACAGTCATTGTTGAGAAATCAACAAGCGATTTTCAACTCTATAGTAAACATGAATATAGGGACCGATAGGGACCGGATTCAAAGCAGGTTTTTAACTTACTGCCAGGTCTAAGACCCTTCAGGACCCAAATACAATTGTGTGGGCGTGCGCGAAGATAAGAAGTCCAATGATCACAAGTTAAGTTTAATGACGTTTCTTTATTTCATGTTCAATGTCCAACAAAATACTTTACTTTCCAAAAAACGTGTTTCGTTCTCCATCAGAGAGCTTCATCAGGGCTTATTGTTATTAGTACACCTTTCTGTTCGAAGCCTAAAGGTTATCAATGCGTTTTCAATAAATTTCCGCTGGTTCATATGAGCAAGAAGTCGATCCTCAAAGGGAAATCTCAATCCTATGGTAGATGTTGAATTATGACGATTCGACTTCAGAAGTAAAAAAGTCCCCGTCATGATAGTAACATCACTCAAGTCAGTGTTGTGTTCAAGGAACGGACATAATTATTTAACCTCCTCGGCGTGATGGCTTCAAAAATGTATCTATGTGAAATAGTCGTAGACATCACAGTAATCCTGCTAGTCGCACGATGAGACCGACAGTAGTGGAAGAAGTCCTTATGCGGGACCGCTAATAGTGCAGGGAAAAGTTCCCATAGGCTTTAGTGTGCCTGAGATTCCAACACGCCGGGTCCACGGGTCCCTTCAGGACACAGCTCGCTCACTTAAAAACCCTGCACGACTGTTTCCTTAGCACTTTGCCTGTGGCTGACTGATGCTGGTCTGGCTCCCTTCCTACACCCAACAAGTACGAGCTAACATATGGCCAAAGTGCATATTTTCAGTCAACCAACATCCAATATTGTGCGAATTCACCTGCCGCAAAATAATACAGCCAGCACCACCAGCTCGAAACAACTTTGCAAGGCAAGTTTGCCTGCTCTTCTGGAAATCGCAATACACATAACTTTGTAAGTGCTGAGGTTTCATTAAAAAAATGTATGTTTGGATTTAGTAAGCAGGTTTAATTAAAGTTCCTAATCTGTAAACGTCCTTCTGTCATAGCAGCACCAATAAACGTCTGCTTTTTAAATTTGCATACATCTGCACCAGATGCCACCATTACTTACATTTATACCAACAATCGCATCCCAAAGTACTTAACATGCACAAACGTTCCTTTCCTTGCATCATCTCTTGTTCACTGTCACAACTAGTAGCCTTGTAATTGAAGTTGGATTTTGCAACTATCACATTAACTTCCCGAATTTCAGAGAGAGCTCTACTAACCTCCAATTTGAACACGAGGTACATCAGCCCCCATTTACGCCCCTGCAAAAAGCTTAAAAGTTATTGAGCTACACAGCTCTCTACCCTTCAGCCTAATCATATTTCCCCTTATCTTTCCTTCATGATGCTAAGATGTGCCAACAGAAGCTCCTCTCTTGTCTAATCACACAGGAAAAGAGACCCTCTCCTCGCTTTCCTAAATAAAACATAGTAAAATACAGTTCGGAGCTCAGAGTCCAAACCAGCACCCTAAGTATATTCTTCATAGCCTCTATTTTCTTTTTTTTAGTAAGTTTACATTGTGGCACAATTTGAACAAGTGAATTTAAGAACTGGTGGTCTACAATGACTGGATTGCTAATTTGTTTGCTAAAGCACATTTATCCAAAGTTCCTAACATTGAGGGAACATAAACAATGATTCCGTTTCAGCTGACTAAACTAAACCACATAGCAGTGGTACATACATAAATTTCGTCAACTGGGCAAAATTGGTTACACCGAATGGGAAAATACACTCCAAGTCTACTCTGGTAATGTCTGGTTACATAACTAAAGATATAATAGTGTGGAAAAGTGCGTTTATTGTCTTCCCATTTCTCTCCGCCATTTTTGTGATTCACTCCACCATTTATTTTGCTGTGCCCTTGTGACTGACTTTCTCTCTGTATCACGAACACTCTGGAGCTCAAACTTTTGACCTGTTGCATTCCTGCACGGACACTCTGTTCATGCTTTGGCCTGACACTAATTGACCGGCTCGTACTCAACCAATCAGACAGGGAATTTCTCAGATGCTTATCGTCATCGCCCTGTACATTGCGCCCTGCAGGCGTCCATCAACGGGCCTATCCCTGCTTGCTGTGTAATCATACCTATCACCTGTGCCCTGCAGTGGTAAACAGCTAAATACTTGTGGACTCCATTATATAAACATGTTTTTCGCCTACACCTTACAGGGGCCTCCCCGTTACCTGTGCTTATCAGATTAACCTTTGTTTGACATGTAATCATGCTATGCCCTGCAGTACCATCTAAATCAGAAGAACCTCTGAACTATGTAATTATAATGTTTTGCCCATATCCTGCGAAAAACCCCAAAGGCTACTCACCTGCTGACCCTCCAGATTTTCCATTTATTTAGGAATGTAATAATGCGTGATTGGTACAACTCCCTTACATGCCTGGGGCAGGATAAAGAGTATATAAGTAGTGAAGTAAGACCATTCTAACAGACTGCCTCCTCAGACAGCTATGAGTGTCTGTTGTTGAGGCCTCTCCATCTCATGAGATTGTAATAAATATCCTCTCTCTCTGGCTCCAGCGTTGGTCTCAGTTTGTATTCCGGACCCCAGTGGACAATAGGGTGACCCTGACACCTTTGGTGGTCTACCAAAAGACCCCCAAATCCACAATTGTCGCCCAGACGTGGGGCCGATGAGAGACGCGGATTGCCCGGTCGCGGGATCCCGAGGAGGAAGTTGAACGGACGGTGGTGGGGCCAGTCTACATGAAAAAGGCCCTCGTCTGCATAGCCGCCACCCAACCTTCACTACATCTGAAAAGACCCCCGCAAGTGGCTCCGGTCCTGACTCGGGCCCTCGATAGACTTGGATGATCTTTGCAGTAAAGAGACCACCTGGAGAAAGAGACAAAGGATTCTGGTAGGGTCGCTGATTTGCAACACCTTTTTGTTTGTACTTGGTTTTGGTTGTCTGGTTTGTTTGATTTCACTCTTTGCAAAGATTGAAGATAAAACAGGTAGTGTGGACTTTTTGTCCGACCTTTGAAATTTGTAGAGATATTATTTAAGATAACATAGAAAAGCATGCCCGTACTTGGTAAATCCGCTTGATAAGGTTGTTGATGACACCCTTCTTTTTGGTATTTTGGTTATCCAGACTTGGTATTTCGATATTTGCAAATAACGAAAGTTAAGCGGGTAAGCTGGACTATTTGTCCAGTTTTCTGAAATTTGTAGAGACATTTTTTTAAGAAACTAGAAAAACATGCCCACGTTTAGTAAAGTTTGCACGAATGGTGTTGTTGTCACACCTCTTGATCTCAAATATTAGACGATAGTCCGCCAGCTCCCCCGGAAGGTACCTCAAGTAAGGATATGTACATAAAATACGGTATTTCTCCCATAATCATTCATTATGGCATAAATACACGCCCAAGGATAAAGAGACTCAGTGGCCCATATATGGTTCTTTTGAATCTCACAAAATTGAAGCTGTAGAAATACAGCTCTTTAAAAGAAGGTCGCGACATGCAATGTTTGATGCCCTAGGCCAATGGAAAAAGGGGGGGGGCTGAAAGAGAGAGAAAGGGCTCAGGCAAGGTTACAGAAAGAGGCTAGAAAAAGCAATGAACAGAAATTAATAGAATTACAACAGGAAAAAGTTGCATCCAACCTAGCGTGTACAGTTAGAGAAGTAAGGTGTCTTGTGAATGTTTAAACATGGCCATGTTTGAAAGTTGGTTGTTATGATTGAATGAGGAATATGCTACAGCAATCATTAGGCCTTGTGTTAGTAAATTGAGTTGTTTTTGGATATTGTTACCACCCTAATGATAAGCACTTGGCTGAGAGTTAACCTGCCCCGTCTGAGGGCAGCACGAGTCATGATATGTATGTAAAGCATGGTACTACACCCCTTTTGGTTAAAGCATTATGGCTGTGAATATATGGGAGAAGTACAAGAAATTTGTTTAATTTGGCCTCATTGCCATCAATGCGTCGCAAAAGATAATTGGAACTGGTATAGTTAGGAAAGGAGCACCCCCTGTGATTTGATGATAACCTCGATTTACAAAAGTACTAATGAAAAGTAAATATGGACAGTTCAAAAGTTCAATTTAAGAGGAAAAATGTGTGCATTTGGAATTTGCAGGTTGTTCTAATTTGGGGTTGGTTTTTTTATGGCTCAGTGAGCCAATGTGCCCGGTGCAGAGGTTTGTGTTTAACATCATGGCTGTACGTTCTAATTTTAGTTGGACCTACTGAGACGTTCATCCATTTGAGGTTGATAAAAAGAGTGCCATTGCGTGGGGTAGTAACAAACATTTGCTCTATGTTGATATGTTATGTTATTATGTTCTGGGAATTATTCACAGTAAGTGTTTTAATAATTTAAGAATAGAGATAACTTGTAGCCCCTAAAAAAAGATTTTTTTTTTTAAAACATGGTGAATTATTGAAGTTAGAAAGAATTAGGAAGGCTTTTTGTCTTTGACAGCTTCAGAGTACAGAAATTGGAGTGCGTGAAATGACTGCAGTGGCTGGCTAAAAAGCCCATAAAGTTCCGGAGTGAGGTGTTCTTGAAAAATAATGTCCACGTAGCTGCCTTCATTTAACAGAAAATAAAATGTTGCATTAGTCTTAGACAGAAAATAAGATGAAGCTCTTTCTTAGAATTGTGTGGGCTACATGCCTAGGTAAAAACGATTAGCAAATTCAGATTTATTTTTTCACAGGAAAAATTGTGGCGCAAGGGGGACACAGAGTGTGTGAAACAGTTTTACTTTCGGACAGTCAAAATTAAGGTGGCTTAACATGCTTGCATGTTTTAGTTATTGCAAAGTTGACAAGATGGTTACAGGTAAGTATATTTACTATTTTTATGTTTTGTCTCCTGATTAAAAGTTACAGTTGATATTTTGTGTGTTATGTGAAGTGTCTCTCTTTTGTGTTGTGTATTTTTTTTTGCTTCTGCCCACAGATCATTCATGGATTGTTCTGGGTGGTTTTAAGGCTGACAAGACACGTGAGTTGGTTTGACAAAAAGGTCATAGTTGTGAGGAAAAAGGTGAAATATGCGCCCTGAATGACTATAGGTATGATATCAGGGTAAGAGAAGATTAGAACGGACCGAGAATGTTACAGTAGGTGTAGGGAAGCAGGGGTGTGGAATTTATTAAAATATCTACTTGTCCATGGGGCAGTTTGCTTCATAAATCTACTTGTCCTGTAACAAAATCCACTTGTCCCTTTGGTGTCCCTTTGGTGCCATGTAGTGCTGCGACAAATTATGGCAGTAATCTCATTATATAGGAGCTCTTCTATAGCCTCTCTGATTATGCCAGGGCTCATACCATAGTAGTGTTTTAATACTAGCAATCCCTTTATGTTGCCACGTTTCGGCAGATCTACATACTGGGACTGAAGGTAGTGGTAAGCAATAGCTCCAGGGTTGGAATGCCCTTTTGAGTCGGTGAAAACCTACTAACTTGCATGTTTTAAGGGTTTTCAACAACTCTTCTGTAATCTTTTCCCATACTGAGAAATGTTGGAAATGTACTCCGATAATGGCAGACGTAAACCTTCTTCCAGATTTGGGAAAAAAGTGGTTAGAGGGAAAATTAACTTGCAAATACTCAGGTTTCCGCATGAGCAAATCTACACATGCATATTTGCTCATGCTAAAATGCAGTTCACAAATATTTTCTAGGAGTACAATTTCTTGCCCTACTTCTGTAAATTCTTTTGAATTCACGAAAGCTATATAGCTGCACTTAATGTAAGGAAATATACCAAGGGTGCACTTTTAATTGGGCCCCTAATTTGGTCTGGCGTTAACCATGACCTTTTGGGTTTATTAAAATTCTCTCTCTCTGGATCTGCTGCCTTCACTGCGAGTGACGGCATTCTGCTCTTTTACAAGGAGCATATCGGCACACAAAGTAGTTTTGTTCAGTGCCAATAACTAATGTGGCAGTGTGTTCTTTTTGAGACCACAAACAGTTTTTTGCTTTTGCCAATGTTTGTTATAATGGTGAGGGCCAGGCTGCTTTCGAATCAATAAGGTTTTACAAAAACCATGGCAAAACAAGTCACGCATTGCCAAAACTAAAAAGCTGACCACCAACGTCAGACCTACTGGGTTTACCAATGCTTGTTTGTTTTTATATTTCCCATAATCTTATGGAAACTGGTTACACTGATTTTCCAATATGAATATTTTTGGGAAATACTAGCATGCATAAACACATTTTACTAAATGATGCTGCAAAGATATCTTACCTGAAATGTTACAGTAGTTTAGCAATATGTTTTTCCCTTCTTTCATTTTCTGAGGAACATTTTATATTGAAAGCTAAGAATCATTAATCTTGCTCTCCAAATATTTCAATCTAATAAGAGAGCACTCTGGGAGAATTATGCATATCCTCATATTGCCAAACGTTGAAACCGTGTGTACACATTTTTATACTGGAACCACTGTCAGTAGTGCAGTCCGAATTTACATTTACATAGAGGCCTCATCCTTATAATAAAGGCTTTAAATTAATGAACCATGAATGCAAATTTGAACAGCATTAACATATGCACACAAATATTAACTCCACTGCAGGCAGTGCCCTTCCCTGACCCTTAATGTGGCACTCCAAACTGGCAGAAAAGGGGGTGGTGATGAACAGAGTGCCTGAATTAAGCAGACCACTCTTACCCAGTCCAAAGATCAGGGCTTGATCCATCACCGTTTTTTAGCTCACTGCACCATCCCAGCTCAGAACTTGGCTATATGCAAATTAGTCTGTTCCTGTCCCAGTGCATGATGGGAACAGGGCAAACCAAACTACCAAGCCAATTCTTATACTGGTAAGGAAACAAGCTTCCAGGGACCGGTTTCTGCCATTTCAGGCGTCGTCGGCCCGGCTTGCTTGAATCCTGATGGTGCAATGAGCAAGGGACTCACATCTGAGTATACCCTTCCACGCTTATGGTGGACAAAATTATTCAGAAAAGGGGGTGGTGATGAACAGAGTGCCTGAATTAAGCAGACCACTCTTACCCAGTCCAAAGATCAGGGCTTGATCCATCACCGTTTTTTAGCTCACTGCACCATCCCAGCTCAGAACTTGGCTATATGCAAATTAGTCTGTTCCTGTCCCAGTGCATGATGGGAACAGGGCAAACCAAACTACCAAGCCAATTCTTATACTGGTAAGGAAACAAGCTTCCGGGGACCGGTTTCTGCCATTTCAGGCGTCGTCGGCCCGGCTTGATTAAAACTTGTTGCCCTTGACCCCAAACAATATGTCCTTGGCGTCGGGCTATAGGAATTCCACATCCCTGAGGGAAGTAGTGGAAAAGCAGAGGTCAATAGCAAACGCATCAGTGATGGTCCATTCCCGAGGTGGTGGAACGAGTGTTCCATATGTACCTGTGGGACCTAATCAATGTGCAAATTGCAAAAAGAAGGGTGCTGTCAGCAGTATGTTGAAACAAGATGTGTTTATGCATAACTCCTTTGAAAAGAAATGTTCATGTGTTTTTCATGTTTGTGCATTTTGTCCTTTTATGAATTGTTCCTGCTGGTCCTGTGTGTCAGAAGCGACACAGTAAGTTGTATTTGACAGCCGATCACCACTAAGATGACCTGCTGTCAAAGGGGGGGTGAGGAAAGTAAGGAAATGTAATATTGATTTTAAGCCTGACAAATTAAGCAGGCCAGAATATTGTGTTTTTGGCTGCAGGTTCACTGTGCATAAAGTGCATAACACAGTGTTGTGGGTCACCGCTCATTTGCATGTACTTTTGTTATTTGTCTTTGCTTTCTGTGCTTGGTATACAGCAAGTATACCTGATGGCTTGGCATGTGTTTTTTTTCTTTTAAGCATATTTTTTTGTTTTTTTGTTTTTATGCTTTTACATTTAAAGCTATTACAAACTCCTCTGTGTTGTGAAGGATGGTCATGACGATGCCCATCGCTACGCAACAGTCTGTTGGACTTGTTCTAGTTACTAAATTTCACAGATATGATATTTCATGCTGTGAACATGACAGACAACACTCCACCAGTGTATGTCTATTTGGCTATAATGGTATTGAAGAAAAGCAAAAGAGATATACAGGATTAAAAGTGTGTCACCTGCAGTTAGCCATGTTACTGCCCCTTCCCTTAAGGGACGGGAAGCCCTTGATTAAATATTCCCTGATTGGACCCTAAGGAGGAAATCTGCAGCTCTTGCAAAAGGTGACCTAAATTTTTCTCATGATATTGCACTAGTTAATCCTGTTCTGCTTCCTAGGTAGTGTATGGCTTTGTTCCTTAAAGGAAACCAAGTTTCATTTTCCCCGGGGAAGGAACTGGAACATTAGTTGAGATTACAGTATAGGGTGTAGCGGCCGGCGGTAGAGTTAAAATCTGTGTACTACTTTGGCTTTTGTGTATTACCCGTACTCTTGGTGTTGTGTCACATGCCTGACTATCACCCAAGTAATTTCTTGTCCTTCCTATAGATTTTTCTTTTTGCCGCTTCTCCCCTGATCGATGTTGCATTGTGCCTAGTTATTGGGGATTTTAGCTGTGTCCTAGTCCCATTTCTGTATTCCGTTCACCAATCAGCCCTTTTATTATGGTTGATGTATTGTTCCCAGACTGCAGTGATGTACCAGGGACCCCCATATTATGTATAAATTCCCTTCTGTATGACCAGGTTAGTTTTCAAGAATTTTCTTTAGACCCACTTTGATGTTTTCCAGTCTGACTGTTAGGGTAGTGATGGACTGGTTAACTGACTCAATATTATAGTAAGGCAAGTTTTCCATCTCAATAGGGGATACCTTACGTTTATTTTTTGTACATGATATATTTTCAATGCATATTCTAGTTTGATTTTTACCCTTTTTGTCCCTGCTGTTTTGATTTTCAATGGGATCAGATGTGTTCTAATTGTGGAAATGCCAGGACTCTTTAGTTCTTGTCTTTTGTTCCCACATTTTGATCATTAGCCTGTGTATTGTATAGTGCCCCTGATGCACAATTATAAAATGTAGGTATCTACATGTCTCTGATAATCCTTTTCATGTGTTTTCCTTTTTGAGATGTTCTAGATAAGGAATGTAGCAACACACAGATGTAATAATATAATGCCACTATGTGTGAGGATACACATTTAGATAGAATCCCCATGTAGCTATCTACCCTTAGATGGAGGAGGATATGCTCTCACATTGAAGTTAGTAAGGATAATGAAGGGTACCCAATTGAAGAGACTAGAAGTACTGCCTTTGTATCCTATGAGAGGGACAGTGCATTCTAGACCAGAGTAATCCCATGGCGTATGGCCACTCCCTCGCAGATTGCAGGCCACCCGCTTGCAGTCACATTGTTAAATACCATGAATTGTTTTTGCGTTAATTTGAAGAAAACTAACAACTGTGTCACATTTCCTACATCACTAGGTTCTGCAGGATCTTCCAGAGTAAAAGGAAGAGTCATAATACCCTGCAGAACAATGATGAGGGGCGGACGTCTTGGACCTGCAGTCCCAGCACCCAGAAAGTAGCAAGGCTGGACAGCGATCGCCAGCGCGTCATCAATGGCACCTCCAAAGCATTGTGCTTGCTCCATCAGACGGCGTTAGACATCAGAGAAGAAGAAGAAGCTGGTGCCCTGCTTGTTGCAGAACAAGAGTTTCAGTGCAAAAGAACGAAAGAGAAGGATCCCTGTTGACGGCAGGGCTGGTTTGAGGCTTCAGTTTTCTACCGGTCATGTGCTGGTAACCTCTGACAGCGCGCGGTCCCTTGAGCCCCTTGGCCTAAGTTTTGGCCACCCCCTCCTTTTCTTTGCTCCAACAGAAGGACAGTGCACCAGAGGATCCAAGATTGACAAAAGGAACGACATTTGTGATACCCATGTTGAAAGGAAAATTAGAATGAAAGAGCAGTTTGAGCGCCCTCTGACACTGAATAACAAGTGTTGGAGCCTGAGAGTGTTGCTGAACCTGAAACTCTGTTGCTTTTTCCTGATTAAACGGTACTTGGGTCTGCACGATATGATCAGCGCCCACGACCAACGAAGAGCACGATATCTGTAGTGCCTGCCGCAGAGGAGAGACACTGGTGCCCTGCCTTGAGACATTGAGACTATCGAGTGAGCTGTGAGTGTTTGCCAGGAGGGCACTCCAACAGATACTAAGAAGCACTATTTTCATGGAAAGGCCTCGATCGAGAGGCCCAAAGCGGAAGAAGACAATGGATGGACGATAGAAGCCTACCAAAGAGGCTTAGAACGGACTTTGGGCACAGTTGCAGAAGCGATTCCAGTGCAACTGTATGAAGTAAATGTTAGATAAGTTCTCATTTGACTAAATTGCCATGGAAGAGAAAGTGGCTCTGCCTCTAGCAACCAAAAATGGTCCACCATAAGTGAATTTGTGTGACTGTTCTTACTATTCTGCTAGCATTGTATTAGAGTAGTGTTCTGTTTAGTAGAGCAGCATCAAGTACATGGGGATGGAAGGTCCTAATGATTATCCTAGTACAATGGTTCCCAAAGTGTGTGCCGCGGCACCTTGGTGCGCCGTGATGAAAAGCCAGGGGCGTTGCGCCTCCGTGCAGGATGTGGGTCGTGGAAACTGCAGCCACAAATCCTCCCCCTCCTTTGTGCTGCCAGGTCAATTGATCCCAGCCCTCGCCCTCTGCATCTGAATGGCTCCATTAAGGGCTGCGCTCATCAGCCCCAGCGCCTTACCTGGTCCTGCTCCCCAGTGACGAGCTGCTCATTACATTGTCTGTGCAGATAAGGCCGGGGGGGGGGGCTCTGTGATTACAGCTAATGGGCCATCACTCCCCAGATCAAGGGCGCCTTTTTAAATCGGACTCCCAGGGGGGCTGGGCCAGATAGCAACATCTCCGGCCTTTGAGAAGATTAGAGTTAAACGAGGCACACCTTGGAAATGCAGGGAAGAGAGTTTTGTGCTGTGTGTCTGCTGTGAGACAGGGAGGCTGGCTTCTTGCGCACATGCTGTATGGTTTTCGGGAAAGCAAAGCTTGCACGGTCTGTCTAATTTCCATCTGTCTTTATGAGAGGATAGCTTGCACTAAGCTGTTCTGTTGTACCTGTTCTGTGGGGAAGGTTCATGCCTACGCCTGTTGCCCAATCTGTACCTTTTATGTGAGGGCAAGACACTTGCACTGTTGATGCTGCAGTTGTATCTATTCTGTGAGGAAGAGAATCTTGCACGGTATCTCCTGGTGTTGTACCTGTTCTCTATGTGTGAGAGAAACCTTAGTGCCATTCCTCCTGCTACTGCCCACTGTCCTTTACCTGTTCCTTATTTTAGGGAAGCATATACTGCTTCCCCGCATGCTGTGCCCGTGTTGTGCATTAGAAAGATGTGGTATACATCTTTTCACTATACAAAGGCCAAACAAGCGGCATTGTTGGTGCTTGGTTGAATGCATGATGTGAATGAGAGTGAATCATTACAAAATGTAATTAGAGCCTAATTTTCGTTTTGCCCTTAACCAAGCACAGTTTTTGAAGTGGCCCAATAGTTGTGTGACATTTTATTATCTGCCATGTGCCTCTAGGTCATGTATGATATCTTCAGCCAATTCTGGCTTTGTAGCCAATATCATTTTGCAAATTGGGATGTATGAACCGATAATGTGTGTCAATGCTGAAACGTGAAAAAAATATACTCCACAATTGCATGCCTTTGCAAGTAAGATTCTTCTAAACAGATCGGAGGCGTGTTCACAATTAGTGGAGTTATGTGGCGCAAAGTCCAACAGTCAGTGTATACTTTTATGTTTTCAAAAACTCTGCCCTCCAAAGGAATTGGCAAAATTAATAAATGTGATAGTATATCTGTTGTGTTTCATTGAATTGGTCACAACAGATTTAAAATAGGTTACCAGGTTAAGGTCCCTGCTGCAATATGATGGGCATTCTCCAAGATGGGTTTGGCTTCTTAGAAGGGAATGCTAGTGATTTTGAGAGCTTTGGGGATCCCGATCTGTTCATTGTTCTAAAATCGCACACAAATGTTTTCACATTAGCATTGCTAATTAAGGCCACCAGTATTGCCCTGCGCGTCACCTGGAAGGAAGGTATTGTATTGTATTGATGATTTGTAAAGCGCGTTGGCTACCCAGGGACGTCCCAGCGTTGGGAAATGCCAACTTGTCATTTTGCTGTGCTCGCAGCAGTCTTTGAGAGGATGCAGCAGTCGGTGATGGAGGGGCTTAGACTTTGCGAGTTCGTTTCGTGTGCAGTGTGATCATTGCTGGCCTGGGAGAGCTGCATCGCCCCGATCAGTTTAGGCTCCAGCTGCAGATCTGAAGCAGCGTCTCGACTTGCCCAGTGCATGCAACTCGAGTACACCCAAGAGCATGAATGTTGTATTTGGCACGCCCAAGAAAAATGGTGGGGAGCCACGGCCAACTGCCAATTAGGTCAAGGGAGCCATGGGTCAAAATAGTTTGGGAACCACTGTCCTAGTACCTCTTGCACTGATCTTCTTCTGCTGTATTTTCCTTCGATGTGCCCCCCCCACTCTGCGGCCTATGAGCAAATGCTATCAAACCAGTCCCCCTGAATGCCCATGTCAAAAATGACAAGATAACGACTGAACGTGAGACACAGCTATTGATGAACATTGTAATTTACTGAAAATGGTTTCACTTATGGCAAAAGGAGGGTCTATGGAAAAGTGCGTTTATTGTCTTGCCATTTCACTCCGCCATTTTTGTGATTCACTCCACCATTTTTTTTGCTATGCCCTTGTGACCGACTTTCTCTCTGTATCACAAACACTCTGGAGCTCAAACTTTTGACCTGTTGCATTCCTGCACGGACACTCTGTTCATGCTTTGGCCTGACACTGATTGACCGGCTCGTGCTCAACCAATCAGACAGGGAATTTCTCAGATGCTTATCGTCCTCACCCTGTACATTGCGCCCTGCAGGCACCCATCAACAGGCCTATCCCTGCTTGCTGTGTAATCATACCTATCACCTGTGCCCTGCAGTGGTAAACAGCTAAATACTTGTGGACTCCATTATATAAACATGCTTTTCGCCTACACCTTACAGGGGCCTCCCCGTTACCTGTGCTTATCAGATTAACCTTTGTTTGACATGTAATCATGCTATGCCCTGCAGTACCATCTAAATCAGATTAACCTCTGTGAACTATGTAATTATAATGTTTTGCCCATATCCTGCGAAAAACCCCAAAGGCTACTCACCTGCTGACCCTCCAGATTTTCCATTTATGTAGGAATGTAATAATGTGTGATTGGTACAACTCCCTTACATGCCTGGGGCAGGATAAACAGTATATAAGTAGTGAAGTAAGACCATTCTAACAGACTGCCTCCTCAGACAGCTATGAGTGTCTGTTGTTGAAGCCTCTCCATCTCATGAGATTGTAATGAAAATCCTTTCACTCTAGCTCCAGCGTTGGTCTCAGTTTGTATTCCGGACCCCAGTGGACTTTAGGGTGACCCTGACACCTTTGGTGGTCTACCAAAAGAGCCCCAAATCCACAATAGTTTGAAAACATGGATTTTGAACGATGCTGATCTCCTGGTGCCTCTGAAACAACAAAAATCTACATGCGCCGGAGGGTATAGTACCATGGTTTTCAAGTGAGCTACAGGAACTAAAGCAAAGTCTCGCCAGGGGCCGTCCAAACCGCACACACGTGGAATTCTCCAGCACAGCGGGGGAATTCCTGCCGCAACGAAGAGATTAAAAAGCTGTCAAGAAGTTCCAATATGCGATCAGAGAAGCGAGAGTCAATTACTTTACGAACAAAATACAAAAAGCGTTGAACTACACAAAACAACTCTACAATCTGGTGACTAGTTGAATGCATCCCACCAACATGAAAGCCTGTATACCCCCTTCAGAAGCAAGCTGTAATCAATTGACCAATTTCTTTCTAGAAAAGGTCCATACTATCTTCCATTCTCTGGAACATGAGGAGACCATCACAACCCCTGAACTGGGGAATGAAAAGATGAGCAACGTCTCTGAGATGATCATTGAAGATACTCCAACTATTCGGTTGTCTCTAAAATCGGGCTCCCCTCAGGACCGAGCAGCCCTTTATATTATGTTCAAGAAAGGAACGCCAGTTACCGCCATTATGAGTAAATTGTTCAGACAGTGATTAAAACTGGGAAACAAAACAATTTAAGAAATCCAAAAGGTTCAAACGTGATCCTGTACTTCAGGTTATTTTCGCTAAAACGTGGAAAATTAAGTCGAGAATCGTGTGTTCAAATGAATTCCTTTGGTAATATTGTCTATTGTTAAAAAGGGTCAAACGTGGTGTAAAGGAAACTTTCCGTTAGGTATCAACATGGACACGTGGTATGTGTTCATTAATCGTTAATAGCGAACAATCTGACAAATGCAATGATTCTATGCGTAAAGATAGATGCAGGTTTAGGTGGCAGGCTCAAAAAGATGTGACAATGGCGGAGGTACAAGTGGAACAGCTGATGCACGGCTCCTTGGTATAAAGTGCACTCTTTAGGGGCTTTAGAATCCTCCTATTTTCTGCCAGTACGAAATTGATGCCGATTTCACTAAAGAAATCATTGCATATGTCAGATTATTCACTATTAACGATTAATGAACACATACCACGTGTCCATGTTGAAACCTAACGGAACGTTTCCTTTACACCACATTTGACCCTTTTTAACAATCGACAATAATACCGAAAGAATTCATTTGAACACACGATTCTCGACTTAAGTTACCACATTTTAGCGAAAATAACCTGAAGTACAGGATCACGTTTTAACCTTTTGGATTTCTTAAATTGTTTTGTTTGATGGCAATTTCCTGATGAAGACACCTCCTGTGTCGAAACGCGCGAAGAAACCATCGTTATCTATATCAAATTGTTGATTTTTATCATGAATTTTATATGTATTAATGAAAGTCGTTGACTATTGTTTTTAAATACACAGATAATCTGCTGAGATAATTAAAATATATGATTTTTTAACAATCTTTCTTTGAACTCTCCTTTTTACACTGCATTTACCGTATATTGCCTGGGATTGTTGTTTTCCATTGTATGCTTTACCCTGTCCCAGGAATTGTACCTAATTACAGGGGGTCCTTGATACTTACAAGCCCTAAAACTGGGAAAGTCCCACAAATGTGGAAACATAAAATAGT
This sequence comes from Lissotriton helveticus, assembly GCF_964261635.1. Lineage (NCBI taxonomy): Eukaryota > Metazoa > Chordata > Amphibia > Caudata > Salamandridae > Lissotriton > Lissotriton helveticus. Next base: position 359,329,155 of record NC_136061.1, read on the forward strand.
CAGACCACTTTTGAAAAAATCGTTGGCTGACTCACTACTGTGCGAGGACTGTTGTTCAATCTCCCTCTTACCAAGTCCAACAGATTCCTGCATTTCACTCAAACTGGCTTTAGAAGACGAAGCAGTACGGAGACTGCCCTCCTAGATGCTATCGAAGAACTGAAGGAAATTCTGGACATAGGGGGCATCGTGGCCTTGATTTTACTGGATCTAAGTGCCGTGTTTGACAAGGTATCACACCCAATAGTGATCAAAAGGATAGCTGAAGGGGGCATTGGGCACAGCTCTGAAATGGCTTACCTCTTTTCTTCACAATCGCACCTTCCAACTACAAGAAGATGACAGGCAGTCTAACATTCTCTCCCTCAAATGCAGTGTACCGAAGGGCTTGAACTGGCCTACTGCTCTGGGTAGCCATCATACCCCCAAAATGGAGGCATAAAGCTAAGGGATCTGGCTGGATGAAAATCTGAAAATGGATAACAAGGTCAAGCAATAAGCAGCCACTTTTTTCAGCCTACTCTGCACCCTAAGAAGACTCCTGAGATGGCTGCAAGGCCTGGTAATCTCCTGGCTTGACTGCGGCAATTCCTTATATCTTGGAAGCCCTAAGTCAGTCTTGAAAAGAATGCAGGTCATATAAAACACAGCAGCACGCATTCTCTTAATACCCAAACACCAATCAGCAAGGACATCACTTGAGGCCCTACACTAACTTCCAGTTGACAAGAGAGTACATTTTAAGTCTCTATTCCTTGTACATAATGCGATCCACAATAAAAGTTATTGAGCTACACAGCTCTCTGCCCTTCAGCCTAATCATATTTCCCTTTATCTTTCCCACATGATGCTAAAATGTGCCAACAGAAGCTCCTCTTTTCTCTGTTCCCAGAATCAAGAGAGCCAGTGGTCACTCATTTGCCTACATTGCCCGGAGACTTTGGAAAGCTCCCCCCCTACAAATGAGAGTAATGGAATCAGAACTGAAATTTAGAAAACTACTAAAGTTTAGACTGTTCGAGTAGGTTCTGCAGGATAGCTGTCCTGTGGCTAGTTAGCACTCAGCAGCCCTTTTCTGTAGCCATGCACTTTATTAATTTAGGAGAATAGAATAGAATACATTATTCATGACTAAACAAAAGAATCCGAAAGGTAGAACACAGTTACACTTATTTATTTATTTATTTATTTATTCAAAGTTTTATATAGCGCGAACAGGATCCTTACAGATATCAGAGCGCTTCACAAAGACAGGGAAGGGGCAGTAGGAGTCAACAGAGATAATGGGAGACAGTATAATAGTCAATAACATGGTAATAACATGGATAATAAAAACATACATAAAACCAATCCATATACAATCAGGTAAGGGAGTAATATAGGAACAGCACAGGTCATTGATCACACTACAGAGGTGTACAGGTGGATCAGTAAACCAACGTGTATCATATCTTGGTCGGTAGTAAGAGAGTAGCGTAGTAGTGCCCCCAACAAGTAGAATATAGTGCCAGGGGATAGGGTGAGCAGTGATACAAAGCAATGCAGAGTCTCTGTACCAACATCTATAACGATCAGGAGATCTTGGCCAGAAGGATGGTTTTCACCTTTTTCTTGAAGAGTGCAGTGGAGGAGATCAGCCTGGTTTCAGGAGGGAGCGCATTCCAGATCCGGGGAGCCATCCCTGAGAAGGAGCGCTTGTAAGTTTTCACTTTCCGGAATCTACGAGGTTTCAGGAGAAGATTTTTTGTGCTCCTATTGGATCTCGGACCTCCTGATATAGACAGCTTTTGAGCGAGGTAGTTAGGTGCCTTGTGGTGCACGGCCGCGTGTGTCATAACTGCAATTTTTAGCTGTATTCTGGCTTCAAAAGGCAGCCATTTTAGAGACTTTAGGTCTGGGGATATGTGCGAATGCTTTCTAGAGCCAGTAATGAGTCTCGCGGCAGCGTTCAGGGAGGCTCTTAAGGGTGCTGTTATTGATAGCGGGAGACCGCTGAGGGCCACAATTCCATAGTCTATTCGAGGGATGACTAAAGCTTGTACAGCAGTTTGGAAGTCTTTGGCCGGGAGGAAGGGTTTAATTTTCCTCAGTGTGTTAATTTGGAAATTAGCTGCTTTTGTGGCTTTGCTGACGTGCTGCTGCATGTTGAGCTTGGCGTAGAGTGTGATGCCTAGGGATTTCGCCGAGTCCACGATGGTAGGTTGGACATTGAGTGCTGTTAGGTTGTTGAGCCAGGTTTGGGTGGTGGAGATTTTCGCCGGGGGTGAGATGAGTAGGAACTCAGTTTTCAGAGCATTTAGTTTGAGGTGATTATCGGCCAGCCAAGCTTGGGTGTTAATAAGCGTGGAATTCAGATGTATGATATCTTCCGGATATCATACATAATAAAGTGCTCCCTCAACAATGTCTTAAAGACAGAGAAAGAGGAGCCGAACAAATGAAATGCAAAGGATCATTCCATAGATACAAAGCAGACAACCAAAAGAACATGTAAACGCAGGAAAGCCAGAAGGATCCGGTGCTTTAGGGTAGGCAGAGAAACAAGCACCCTTGAAGGCAAAGGCCAGAGGAGGTTTTATATTTTACAAATAATTCAACCTAACGTACAGTTTTCATGTGCTAAATGAACCGGACACATACCCGTGTCTTTCCCTTGCCATCCCTTTATTACGTCGAATGGACGTGAGCCAGGGGATTCAGTAGGTTACACTGACCCAAATCGTTCACCATTTAACACACACCGGTGTGCACATCCGTGGCTCCTATTGAATCTTAATACCGCTGTGACCAGATCGCCTCAGACTGATCACGTTCCCACACACCCTGTGGTACAGACCTGCCGGGTTGGAATTATCACCGGCATCTCAATTACGCCGCTTTGCTTTCAGAATCACAGCCCTAAAGAAGTCATGGGAGTATTCTCCTAGACGAAACACTTGTTGGCTGGTTGTTTTGGGCTGATTGCTTTTCGACGCGTATGAAATTAAAAAGGAACAAGAAACAACTTCTGCGAACTTTATTGAAATTGAATTTTCTCATGGTCTTACGTTATGGTGATCTTTTTCTAAAATACACCATTGTATGAGTGCCCAGGATTTAGGAGTATTAGGTTGTTGTAGGTTTTCCCTACACTCACATAGGAGTTATGGAGTCTCCCCTACCTGGCTAGCACCATATTCACTTGAACTTTACTTCACATAAATGCAAATATAGCTGAGCGCCACCACTTCCTACTCACTGAAAACCCTCCCTCTTGACTATACGTCTATTTTTGTCACTTAAAGTCTAGCATGTCTACAACATATCAAGAATGCCATTGTCAGGATGTTATTTAATGTCAAAAAGTAGAGCCAGGTCACTGATCAAATCAAACAACTTCACTAGCTCCCAGATTATAAAAGAATTCAATTCAAATCAGCATGTTTGCTCCATAAAATATAATATGGAAACTGTCCCATATTTTCCCACAAAGTATCTTGAAGTACGTTCCACACACTTTCTTAGATCTGCCGGTACAAAACAAGATTGCAGTAGAAAACAAAAATGGTCAAATGCGGCTGTAGATCTTTCCAAATGCTAGGGAACAAATTCTGGAAGTTCTTACTCTAAACCTTAAGAGTAGAACTAAAATTGGTTTAAATGTAAGATACTACTCATAAATTGGCTCTCAAAAGAAAGCTTGATGATTGGGCTTTTGGATATTCCATAATGAACTGTTTGAAAGTTTTTTTTAATTGAAGAAACCAAAGCGAAATCTTTAACACAGGAATGTAGTGGGACTGGAATTGATTATTGGACATATCAAAGGGGCAGGGATGTGAAGTATCTTGCAATGAATGGGATGTGGATAAAGCAACATGAACCATGCCCAGATGCAAGAGGTGGTGATAAATGAACATGTATTAAAGAACACAAAAACAGAGCATGCAGACCACACCAAGCAAAACCAAAGGTGGTGATGGACGGAGCGTTGACAATACAAACACTCACCCCCAGTCAACTGATCTGGGTTTAATCCATCACCGTTCTTTAGCTCACTCCGCCACCCCAGTTCAGACATGGCCATATGCAAATCAGTCTGACCCTGTGCCTCATGGGAACAGTCCAGCCCGAACTGCCAAGCCATGTCTTCCCTGGACCGGAATCAAGCTTCCCAGGACCGGTTTCTGGCATTACAGCCGTCTTCAGCCGGGCTTGCTTGACTCCAGTGGCAAAGTGAGCAAGGGACTCACGTCTGAGCATACCCTGCCAACTGAGGGCGAACAAAGAAAAACCAAAGGTGGTGATGGACGGAGCGTTGACAATACAAACACTCACCCCCAGTCAACTGATCTGGGTTTAATCCATCACCGTTCTTTAGCTCACTCCGCCACCCCAGTTCAGACATGGCCATATGCAAATCAGTCTGACCCTGTGCCTCATGGGAACAGTCCAGCCCGAACTGCCAAGCCAGGTCTTCCCTGGACCGGAATCAAACTTCCCAGGACCGGTTTCTGGCATTACAGCCGTCTTCAGCCGGGCTTGCTTGACTCCAGTGGCAAAGTGAGCAAGGGACTCACGTCTGAGCATACCCTGCCAACTGAGGGCGAACAAAGAAAAATCAAAGGTTGACTGGGGGTGAGTGTTTGTATTGTCAACGCTCCGTCCATCACCACCTAGGGTTTTTTCTTTGTTCGCCCTAAGTTGGCAGGGTATGCTCAGACGTGAGTCCCTTGCTCACTTTGCCACTGGAGTCAAGCAAGCCCGGGTGAAGACGGCTGTAATGCCAGAAAACGGTCCTGGGAAGCTTGATTCCGGTCCAGGGAAGACATGGCTTGGCAGTTCGGGCTGGACTGTTCCCATGAGGCACAGGGTCAGACTGATTTGCACCAGCCGGTCTTTGAGCAGTCTTTCCTTCGTCTTTCTGCCGTATATCCCTCCCATCCTGTTTTTCTACGAACCTCTTCCCTCGACACTTGAGACCGAACTACTTTGTCTGATGCCTGATGGAGCTACCTGGTTTAGCTATAGGGGAGATGGACCGTGGATTCCCTCCTTGGTCGTCACCTACCCAGTCGTTCTTTAGACAGACTTCCTCTTGTCTCTACGGTTGTCTCTTCCCTTATCCTCACTTTCTCACCTCCCTTACCCTCCACTTCTTTTCGCTCTCCTTTCTCTCCTCTCCTAATGTATTGCGGATTGTTTGATGTAATGTGTAATTGTTGATCTTTTTCTGTTATACTGTTAAACCACATTGTTGCACTTCTTTTCGTCCCTCCTGTCTTCTCCTCCAACTTCCTCCCTCTATTTATGTCTCTCCTTCTCCTCTCTCTCTCAATGTATTGAGACTGAACTTTTTTGTCTGATGCCCGATGGAGCTACCTGATTTAGCTATAGGGGAGATGGGCCGTGGATTCCCTCCTTGGTCATCACCTACCCAGTCGGTCTTTAGACAGACTTCTTTTCGTCTCTCCGTATTATCCCTTCCCTTATCCTCCCTTTCTCACCTCCCCTGCCCCCTCCACTACTTTTCTCGCTCCTTTCTCTCCTCTCCTAATTTTATTGCCTAATTTTTGGGGATTTATTGTGTAATTGTAGAACTTTTTCTGTTACATCGTTGATTTTCTGTTATATTGTTGATCCTCATGTAAAGCGCTCTGATACCTCCGGGTCTAGCCAGCGCTATATAAAACTCTTTAAATAAATAAATAAATAAATATGGCCATGTCTGAACTGGGGTGGCGGAGTGAGCTAAAGAACGGTGATGGATTAAACCCAGATCAGTTGACTGGGGGTGAGTGTTTGTATTGTCAACGCTCCGTCCATCACCACTTTTGTTTTTTTCTTTGTTCGACCACACCAAGCATACGTAAGAAGTGTTTGATATATGTACGCGATTATTTATGATATGGTATGTTTTCACATTGTTCAATTCAGAAGATGAAAATAAAAGAAATGTGTGCCAATACTTTGCTGGATAGCCAAAACCCAAGAAGTTTTACATGTAGCTATCTACCCAAAGGACAGCATCATTCAGAAAACATCATAAAGGAAAATTGCGTATCTGACAAAGAAAAAGTACCACAGAATGCTCGATTTGCCTAAAAGAAAGCTACTCTTTCTTTGTTGCATTGTGGAAGGAAATGGGGAAAAAAAAGATTTGCCTTTTCCGCCTAAAGAATGTACCAACGGTTGACACTAATAACATGCCCACATCGAGACAAAGAAGATATCTGGAAGAAAAACACCCCAGTGCTCGTTTAAATGTACAAAACAAACATCGACGCTCAGAAACATACAAGGAAGTGCAGTACAAAATTGAGCGAAACCAGTTTGAAATGGAATACATTTTTTCAAGGGCAAACATCACAGAACAATATTGCGCTCAAAACCGTACAACCAGGTAACACGTTTCCATGCATTATTGACAAATCTAAATGATAAACGACAGTCCTACATTATGTCCGTCAGATGGGGGAAATGGATTTTAGGCTAACATAACAAGTGTAGCGCACGTTCACCTCTGATGGGGCATCTTGGTGCTGAATAACAGATGTTTATTGTTACCCAACTCAATGGTACTAATTTTATCGACCTCAGATGGATGAAAGGCTGAGTGGACCCGCCGGGATTTGAACCTGTGACCATAAGGTCAAACACAGGCCCCTGCAGTGGATGCATTAGTCCACTGAGCCACCAGACCCGGTGGCTCAGTGGACTAAGCAAGTGTTTACCCAAAGAGAAGAATCATATTTTGTGTTTGTTTTTTTGGATTAGCTAAAACATTTGTTTTCTACACAAAAAAGCTGACAATTGCAATGATCTTCATAGTAAACCGAGATAACTATTTTTGACCGACATTAAGTAGCAAATAGCTCAAAAGTAATAAATATTAATGTTTGTTGTTGTTGTATAGCTTTATTTCGAAATATTTCATTTCATAAAAGCATTGCAATAAAACAAGTACAGGATAAAAACAGTTATACAATTTAAGATCAGGAGAAAAAATCATTTAAAAAGTACAATATACAACAATGCTAAAAAACGTCCATCTTGGGACAATCATAGGGACACATACTTAGTCGACATTAGGGGATGGAACGGGACACAACAATAGGTAAATGAGCCGATGGATTATAAATTGGAGCCATTTACTGGAGGATCATCATCCTTGCGGATCTTGTCCTCCAGGCCCACCCCAGGTATTTCGCCAAGCCACAGGCGAACAAGGGTTGGGGGTCTGATCTTAACAGATATAGTGCCTCCGCATATGACCGTGTACCCAGCCTCAGACAAAGCGGTTTCAACCATCTACGGCGAGGACTAGTATATGCGGGACATACAAACATTAGATGGAAAATGGATTCGACACTGTTTGTACAGAAAGGGCAAGTTGATACAGTTTGCCAGGGGGGTTTCCAATTTGCTGTCCATGATCCCAGGGGCAGAACACCAACCCTGAATTTAAAATACAGCGCCCTATCTGTTGGGTTAGAAATCACATCCAAATAACGCTCTCTATAGGGGCGGCCTTTGATCGACAAAAACTCCACCGCAGATCTACATAGGTTGGTTTGATTAGGTCTCTCATTATCCACCCACGCCCAGAATAATTTCTTTAGTAATTGTTTGGGTGGCGAAGATCTGTTGGCCCAGGCGTCATCCAGGCCGAGTTCACAAAGCAGAAGCTTTACTTCCGAGAGCCAACCGATCTTATACCAACCCGAGGTGGAGAGGAGCTCGCGAAGAGCATCTGCATAACTCGAGAGTTCAGGAACATTCCATATGCGGGCCCACAAGAGAAGGGGGCGTAACTTCGCCTGCTCAGCTATGGAACGTGTACCAGTGTCAAATAGAAGAGGGAGAGTTGGGGAGCTATGAGGAAGCCTCATTAAATCTTTGTGGAATTTGTTCTCAAGATGGAATAGAGTATCAAATTTCTGAGTACCCCACAACTCCGCCCCATACAGTGCCGCACTCACAGCTTTTGCCCTATAAATATCTAGTATCACCCCAATAGGCTTGAGGGAGGAGGCACGGTGTTCTTTTAATAGGGCGCCCGTGACCCTCCTATGAGCCAGAATGATCTTTTGGTGGTGCGCCTTCCAGCTCATAGAGTCACAAAGGCGAATTCCTAAATAATCAAATTCCCTTACCCTTTCTAAGGGAACTGAATCCAGAGATGGAGGGTGGACTGTCTTTCTAGGGGGATTCAACACCAGGAACTTAGTTTTGCTGATGTTGATAGCCAAGCCCCTGGTGACGCAGAAGCCCTGGAACCTAGTTAGCAGGGTTTGAAGGCCCACCGGGGATTTCGAAATCAACAGGGTATCATCTGCAAACAGGAGTGTTGGTATCTTCCTGCCCGCCAGGGAAGGTGCGTCTGCAGGTAGCTGGAGCAGATGCTCCACCACTCCGTTTAGATATAATGAAAACAGAGTGGGGGCTAGCACACACCCCTGGCGGACCCCCCTGTCTACAGAGATGCGAGATGTTTTTTCGCCCTGCGCACCCCATCTGATTCTGGCAAAATTTTCCTCGTGGAATTTAATAATTAGTGCCAGCAAGTACGCGGGCATACCCAAACCCTCAAGAACAGCCCACAGTTGGTTACGTGGGACTAGGTCAAAGGCAGTCCGCAGATCTATAAAGGCAAGATACAGACTGCCCTTGCCCAGTTTGACCACTTTCCAATATAACATAAGGAAGCGAAATGTCTGCTCAATTGTGCCGGTACCAGATCTAAAGCCGGCCTGAAAGTCAGACAAAACCTTCGCTTCCTCAGCCCATTGGAGAATCCTCCCTAAAACCACCTTCCCTGCTACCTTCTGGGTGGAATCAAGCAGACTTATGGGTCGGTAGTTGGCAGGATCGTCCCTACACCCTTTTTTAAAAATTGGGACAACTTCCGCGCCCCTCCAGGAATCCGGAAATCCACCGCCCTCCAATGCCTCATTTAGGAGTTTAGCAATGAATAGGCTCCACTCCTCTATGTTGATCCGCAGCAGGTCGCCAGGGACTCCATCTGGGCCCGCTGCCTTATTGGGCACGATACACCTAATTGCTACTTCTACCTCCTTGGGTGAAAAGGTAGAGTCAGAGTGTAAGCTGTTATCCGATATTATGTAACTATCGCCCCTGCACTGGCCCCTAGCCCCCAGAGAATTAGAGTAAAGTTTTGAAAAATGGGCCAGCCAAGCATCCCCTGTGATGTTGCAAGTCAACAGTGAGTCAACCGGCCTATCCCTGCCTCTAAACAAGGCCCAGAAGGCCCTTGAGTCCTTCCTGGACCCAGCATCCATTAATTCACTCCAGAAATTAGTTTCGTGAGTAGCCCTTGCCACCTCTTGGGCTTTTCTGTATTCCTTCCTAGCAGAGGAAATCAAACCAGGGTCTTTCAGGCCTACTGCTCGGATAAGGTTGCTTTTGGCCAGACGACAGGCAGGTGAATACCATTGATCTCTGCCCCTTAATGCAGTTCTCCGCTTAGCCCACCCCTTCCCTGGGGAGCTAAGAACAGGTTGCCAAGTGATACGATAATCTCCGTGAAAGTTGTTAGAACAGCTTCATCGGAGTCCAACGTACTCAAGGTACCCTTGGCTTCCAGCATTATAGTTCTTGCTTGGGCCATTCTTGATTCATCCAAAGCAACTTTGGCCCATTTCAACCGTCTCCCACAGTTGGATGGGACAACTTCATTAGATGATTTCCAGGTGGACCGGGGCGATGCTAGATCCCCTGCCTCCCATGGGAGAGCAAGTGATAAAACCAAGGGATTATGATCACTGTCCGCTGTTTGTTGGACCTCCATATCGAGAAAATGCTCCCACAAATTGTGGTTCAGCAATATATAATCTATTCTAGAGGTGTGGCCCACCCTATTGTAGGTGTGCGCACCCCTTGTGTCTGATTTGGAACGGCCGTTTGTGGCTCTTAGGGCATATTCCAAACAGAGAGAATTGATATCGATAGCATTCTGTGACCATTTTTTAATGGGGTCGAGATCAAGCAAGGGAATACCTCTCTTGGCATCATCCTCCCAGGTATCCAAAATATCTTCACAGGCCAGCGGTTCGAAGCAACAATTAAAATCACCAGCCAAAACAATAAAGGAATCAATATCGCAGCCCCGAAGCTCTTCTTCAACTCCAGAGGAGGATAGAGGAGAAGAGTCCCCCCCCCGACCCCCCCTGAAATACAGGTTAAACAATTCCATAATCCTACCCCCCGGGCACCGAATGGTAAGTCTCAGCAGATCTGGCGATTGGGTATTTATATGTTTTATGGTAAGCCCCAGAGAGATACTGACCCAGACAAGAAGGCCACCAGAGGGGCGGCCTTTACTGCCTTTTGGCTTGGAGGCCGGCACATGGTACGTCGCGAAACCAACCCTATGCACGGGCTCCAAACACCAGGTTTCTTGTAGGAGACAGATCCCAAAAGGCTCCACAAAAGAAATCCAGTCAGGTTTATTTAAATTACGCACAAGCCCCGCCACGTTCCAACTTAAGATCTTAAACGAGGAACTGCCTACCGAGCTTGTGCAAGGTTGGGCGGCAGTAGCTGGGTAAACAACATGGATACCGTCAAGCCGGGGATGCTGGGGATGAGCCACAGTTGTCAGCGAGTCCTGGGCTAACAAGATTGCTGCTGAGGAAGAACTAGCATTGCCATCGAGCAGGGGAGGGTACAACAAACCCTGAACAGGGGTGGCCTGGGGCATGACCTGGGTCAGGGGACCAATGCCCCCCCATGTCCAAGGTAGTGAGCAGTGGTGAAGACTCAGCCTCCACCTGCGGGGTATCAGATTTGAGTAATGGTACCGGCGCAGGGGATGTTACAAGTCAATCCACATCTTCAAGGCTGGCAAACCTATTAAAGGTTGGGATACCAGGCCAGCCACTAGTTGGGTTGTGTTCCTTAGGGGCAAACCCCCAGCTGGACTGCTGGGGAACCAGAGTCCAATTGCCCCCCTGAGGGTGCACCATCCGGGGTGGATAGAAGAATGACAAGGGCCTCGGGGCAATAGAAGAGCCCCCATTCTGGCTCACCCAGGAGCAGATGTGGTTGGCCGTAAAAACATCATCAAAAGTTACGACTATGCAGTCCCCAGGGATTGATTTCCTAGTTGTTCCCACCCACGGGACTCTGCGAACCATTGTGACTCTACTCCTCCTACCATTAGGGATAGGTCTGTAGGAATTGAGCCAATGCATAACTTTATTATGGAGGGATTGCTGGTGTTCATAGAGGCCATTCTGTATTTCCGGCACCCCCGTCAATACTGCCACATAATCGTTGGCTTCAGGTGGAAGATCGATATATCCCCCTCGGAAGTTGCTCTTAAAACTAGGACCCCCCAAAGAACGGGTGCTAAATTTGTTTTGGGAGGTGTGAGCAGAACGAGAACTAGACCTAGTGGGATTCTGTGTTCTCGCGTCGGCCGGGTTGGCACGAACATGTGGTTGAGTGGTAGGGGCGCTTGAGATGTTGGCCCTAGGCTGGAGAGCCGGGATTGCAATGTCAACTCTCTTGGTCCGCGGTTTGGGAATGGGCTGAGTAGAACAAGGCACGGTAAGATTAGGCTGCAAACCTGGGATGACCGTGGGGGGGGGGGGAGTAGCAGCCTGGGCAACTCTATTATTGTCTATCAGACCCTGGTGTTCAAGGCCTCTCAGGCCAAGAGTGGCCAAAGCAATAATGCTTTTCTCCATCTCTAGGAGGTTGTTCTCTATTCGAGAGAGCCTTAAATCCAGGGGAGACAATAGGCTTTTTAGGGTGTCCCAAACCACTCCTATAAATTCTCTTTCCCTCCCTTCTTGGTAATTTGGGGCAGAGTCCAATCTCCTGCTAGATGAAAAACTACCAGATGCCACAGAAGCAGTCCCCTCGTTGTTAGCGCACCAAGAGGCCTGTGGGGCGATGAAGGGCGTCCCTGTGCTACCATTAGCTGCTGTGCTACCCATATTAGACAAATTACCACCCCTATTTAAAATCTTTTTGTGTGGGGAGGATATGCTGGGTGAGCGTTTTCTTTTGTTAGGGTTGCCAGGGATGCTGTCTAGTCCTCCATAGGTAGTGGAGGCAAAAGAGGAATCTGACGAGTTTAGGATGGAGGTAGGGGCAACAGAAAGACTACCCACAGCAGTTAATTGACCCTCGGGCAAAACAAGTGGACACAAAGGTATAAAGGGGGTAGGTGAAACTGGGATGTTATGGACATCGACCTTAATTTCGGTTCCCTCTATATTATGAGCACGAGTAGGAGTAATAGCAGATGCAATATGCCCAAGGGAAGATTTCTTATGGGTAGCAAATTCCAGTGACAGCTTTCTAGCAGCTTCTAGGTCAAGAGACACTCTAGTTTGCAATTTGGTGATTTCTTGGTCTATGGCAATGTTCGTTCGTGTAATGAAGTCATCCATAGGTCCATTCGGGGCTGGCCCCCCCTTGGCCGCCCTGTTGCGGGTTACACGAGTACACATGTAGGCTAACAGTGACGACCAATTTGGACCGCGCTAAGAACAGCCACAGATACCAACAACAACCAGATGGTGGAAAAAGGGTGACAGAGGAGGGGCCCAGACCAGACCGCTCAGACCTCGAACGGCCTCAAACGGCCCGGTCTTTGCCCTGTCTTCGCCCGGGCTGCGTCCCGCGCTGCGGGAGTGTAGTGATGTTAAGTAAGGGGTAGAAAGGGGCGGGGGGGCGGGCCAGCAGGGAGAGCGGACCGGAAGCTCTCCGTCGGTCTCGCAGGGACTTCTGGGAAATGAAGTCCCTGCACGCTCGCAGCCCCGCTGGTTCCTCGCGCCCCTTACCGCCTGAGTCCTGGGTCCTAATGAACTCCTCCCTGAAGCGTCCACCACCAGTGTCCAATGACGCAGCGGCACCCGCGGAGCGGGTGCGGCAAGGAGTGGGCAGGAAAACTCGTGCGCTGCTGCAAAGTGCGCTGGTGCACTACGATGCCTCGTCGCTGGAGCCTGGAACCGCCGTGCTCAGAGTAAGTGTCCCGCAGGTTGGAGAGACAAGACCACCTTTTGAGTCCCTTGGTGGGCGGGGGGCGGGCCAGCAGGGAGAGCGGACCGGAAGCTCTCCGTCGGTCTCGCAGGGACTTCTGGGAAATGAAGTCCCTGCACGCTCGCAGCCCCGCTGGTTCCTCGCGCCCCTTACCGCCTGGGTCCTAATGAACTCCTCCCTGAAGCGTCCACCACCAGTGTCCAATGACGCAGCGGCACCCGCGGAGCGGGTGCGGCAAGGAGTGGGCAGGAAAACTCGTGCGCTGCTGCAAAGTGCGCTGGTGCACTACGATGCCTCGTCGCTGGAGCCTGGAACCGCCGTGCTCAGAGTAAGTGTCCCGCAGGTTGGAGAGACAAGACCACCTTTTGAGTCCCTTGGTGGGCGGGGGGCGGGCCAGCAGGGAGAGCGGACCGGAAGCTCTCCGTCGGTCTCGCAGGGACTTCTGGGAAATGAAGTCACTGCACGCTCGCAGCCCCGCTGGTTCCTCGCGCCCCTTACCGCCTGAGTCCTGGGTCCTAATGAACTGCTCCCTGAAGCGTCCACCACCAGTGTCCAATGACGCAGCGGCACCCGCGGAGCGGGTGCGGCAAGGAGTGGGCAGGAAAACTCGTGCGCTGCTGCAAAGTGCGCTGGTGCACTACGATGCCTCGTCGCTGGAGCCTGGAACCGCCGTGCTCAGAGTAAGTGTCCCGCAGGTTGGGGAGACAAGACCACCTTTTGAGTCCCTTGGTGGGCGGGGGGCGGGCCAGCAGGGAGAGCGGACCGGAAGCTCTCCTTCGGTCTCGCAGGGACTTCTGGGAAATGAAGTCCCTGCACGCTCGCAGCCCCGCTGGTTCCTCGCGCCCCTTACCGCCTGAGTCCTGGGTCCTAATGAACTCCTCCCTGAAGCGTCCACCACCAGTGTCCAATGACGCAGCGGCACCCGCGGAGCGGGTGCGGCAAGGAGTGGGCAGGAAAACTCGTGCGCTGCTGCAAAGTGCGCTGGTGCACTACGATGCCTCGTCGCTGGAGCCTGGAACCGCCGTGCTCAGAGTAAGTGTCCCGCAGGTTGGGGAGACAAGACCACCTTTTGAGTCCCTTGGTGGGCGGGGGGCGGGCCAGCAGGGAGAGCGGACCGGAAGCTCTCCGTCGGTCTCGCAGGGACTTCTGGGAAATGAAGTCCCTGCACGCTCGCAGCCCCGCTGGTTCCTCGCGCCCCTTACCGCCTGGGTCCTGGGTCCTAATGAACTCCTCCCTGAAGCGTCCACCACCAGTGTCCAATGACGCAGCGGCACCCGCGGAGCGGGTGCGGCAAGGAGTGGGCAGGAAAACTCGTGCGCTGCTGCAAAGTGCGCTGGTGCACTACGATGCCTCGTCGCTGGAGCCTGGAACCGCCGTGCTCAGAGTAAATATTAATGGCGGAATTCGACCGTCCAACATATCACAAAAGACCATTAAGTAGGGCCATTAAAACATTTTCTCAAGTTTATGCTCTGAGACCGAGCATGTATAGAAGCCAGGGACATATACAACGAAATACTGACATGATGATCCTCAATCACAAATTCAGCAACACTGGTCTCTTGAGAGACCAAATGCCACTCTGAAAGCAAGTTTTTCATCTAGCTGGCTCGGGTTGTCATTCTTTTCAATATCCTATGAATCCATCTTCTCGCAGGCCCACCTTTCAGGTCTTCACAACTATGCATTATTGCATGCAGGCGACGCACATGTTCTGTGCTCGCTGAAGCCTTATACTATATTTTCCTGAAGCCTTTCCACGGGTTTTATAGCGGTCTTTTTCTGGGTTTACGACCGGGTTAGGATTTCAGACTTTGGATCAGTTGTTTATTATGTTCCACGGTGGGAAGGAACCTTAACCAAGTTTCCGAGAAAGTCAGGATAGGTGCAGCATTCTAAGGAGTTCCAAATGTCAAGTGACAGCTTTCAAGTCCTTTAAGTTTCCTATGTATCGTAAATTAGAACTTTATTTTCTTTGCCTGTTGTGAAAGACATTTAAAAGCGCATACGAAGGACAGCTGAAACCCTGCACTGTTGCAACTTGCTGGGATGGACAAGAGAGCCATAAATGATTATCTTCTCTTTACTTAAATTTGGCTACTGTTGTTATCATTCAAGCCTGGGACATGCAATCTGTGTTTTTTCTTTCTTACTTTATGTGTATGTATTGCCATGCTAACTGAAAAAGTGGTTTGGAACAGGTGAAACGGATAGCAGCATAGCTGGGGGGCAAAGGGAGGATCTTGACTGACCTCGGTTTTCCTTGATGAAATAGTCACCATACTTATAAAACAAGCTGTTGGTATAGTATAAATGACACTATTTAGTGATGTCAGAGGCACAAACCACTTGAACAAAAGCGCTGCCGTTGAGAGCTTTGGAGTGGATAGCACCTGATCACAATAATAGAACTATTTTTACAACTCGAACAGAACTGTGTCTACAGGCTGATAAACGGTATTATTATTCACTTGCTTTATCAATAGTTTAGTGATATGCAAAGTCTGTTCCTCCTGTTTTTAATCACCTGAAGTACTCTCCACTGTGTTTCATTTGTTAATGTTGTGATCTAGTCTTGTTTGAATTACATCATCGGAAAGAAGACTATCCCTACTTCAACCACTTCATAATGCTGCTGCCGGATTGCATGGGGGATCTTCAGAAGCATGATTGCACCCACCATCATGTGCATATTTCATCAAGTACCAATAAAAAAAAAATCTACTCAAAGCTTTGGTGGGGGTCAACATGCATGAAATCTTCCCCTTATCTCTATGCCAAATTTTGTAAAATATAACTCAGCACGCTCTTTCGTATCTTCCCAACACTGACTGTTGGTTGTGCCTGGCCGAGGTAGGTCAGAACTGGGAGCAAGTCTTTTTGTGACAGCCGCTAAAAGGTGGAATTCTCTTCTGGTACATCTGTATCCAGCAAAGCTCTTTAATACGGTTCCATGAGAAGCTCAAAATGTTACTATTCCGTCTCTTGACCAAGGCAAATATAATTTATGTTCTCCCATTAGACAGAACTAACGAGCTACAGAGTTGGTGTGCTTAACAAGTATCCCAAACACAAACATCAACCATAGACATATGGCCCGTTAGGATTTAAACATGACTTGAGGTTTATCTGGTTGTTTTGCTTTGTCCACTGAGAAAATCTACTGACACTGACAGAGGAAAGAAAAGCCAATTCTGAACTCTGATGCTAGGTAAGGGTAGGAAGGAATGCCCTAGGCACCCATGGCCTCAGAGTCTGTGGGATACTTAATATGTTGGGGTGGGGGACCTTCGAATTATACAACACTTGAACTAGCCATGGCATTTTGGAAAATTAAAATGTATGCAACCAAATCTCTCTTCGACCCATCACATGAGCCGTGGTGTGACAAGTGGACTGATCTTTCATAACAATGGCTCTGAAACACTCACCACCCCGAGTTAAAAAGATGGTGGAATTTATTCACAGAATGAAAGGCATTAGATCATAACCCTTGGATCTACCAAATGTTCAGAAAAGGCTCCAAAGAAGCTGTGGGAGTGAAAAAAGCCATCAGCTATAAATCTACAAAATGGAGGTTCTAAGACAATGATACATGACAAAGTCCAAGAGAGTTTTGGGCTGACCCCCAACTGACCCGCCACAGATCACCCACAAAGTATGCAAAAACACTAATACTAAATAGATCCACACAATAAGAGTAAAATCCCAAAACACTTTAAATATTGAGTCGCAGTTATTCAAAGTCAAACCATTTACAAAATGTCTAAATTTTAAATTCTTATTATTGCATTCAGATCAGATATAAGCCACAAAATATCCTTAAATGCATGATGTTTGATGATAGGAAGACTAGGTAGTTTAATAACAATAAAATGTTCACCACGGCTATAGCTTCCATAAGTCAACCAAAGCCGGAGGCT
Organism: Lissotriton helveticus; assembly: GCF_964261635.1. Lineage (NCBI taxonomy): Eukaryota > Metazoa > Chordata > Amphibia > Caudata > Salamandridae > Lissotriton > Lissotriton helveticus. The sequence goes on from NC_136061.1 coordinate 359,346,074, forward strand.
TTTTCCCCACTAAAGCACTCTTTTCTTCTTCATAACCATACGCACTCACACAAACCAGCGCCCCATGAATCAATAATTAGAGCACTGGTGTCCATGTGAACGTCAAACACCTCGTCCAGTAAAAGGTACCAAACCTATCTTAGGGGAATGATCCATAGCGCACCTAACTCTCTACTCCAGCAAAACTAAGAAACATCTAAAGGCAGACGTGCCCTACCAGAACCTCCGACTGTTCCCTTATGCAGCCTCTACTCCAACTGGATAGGGATACCCACATCTTTAACTCCTGTGGTGTTTGCAGGGATGTGGAATTCCTATAGCCAGACGCCCGGGACATATTGTTTGGAGTCAAGGGCAACAAGTTTTCATGTGTTATTTGTCCTTGGGACAAGTAGGCCCAACCCCCTACATCACACACCCTTTCACTGCCAGTTTACAATACCGCATTATTGATAAGGGTAAGGCATTGTCTGCAGTTAAGGGAATATTTGTGCCCATGTGTTAATGCTGTTCAATAAGACCAAAGGGAGGGGTTTGGGGCGGGAATGTGGTAGGGGAGGGGGGGAAGGGAAGAAGGGGAGGGAATGTGTTAATAAAAATAATAATAATTAATAAGACAAAAGGGAGGGGTTTGGGAAGAAGGGGAGGGAATGTGTTAATGCTGTTCAAACTTGTATTTATGGTGCCTTAATGCAAAACTTTTATTTTTAGGGTGAGCGATCTAAGTACATGTTGTAAGCTCAGACTGTACTACTGACAGTGATTGCAGTATAAAAATGTGTATACATGCTTTCAATCTTTAACAATATGAGGCTATGTATACTGCTCCCAGAATGCTCTCTGATTTGATGTAAACATATGCAGAAGCTTGAAAGCAAGATTGATTATTCTTTGCTTTCAAAATAAAATGTTCACAAAAAAATGCAAAAACATTTTGCTAAACTATTTAGGTACTGTTTCTTTGCAGCATCATTTGGTAAAATGTGTTGATGCATGCTAGTAGTTCCCAAAAATATTCCTAATGGAAAATCAGTGTAACCAGTTTTAATAAGATTATGGGAAACATAAAAATAAACAAGCATTGGTAAAGCAGATTGATCTGAAATTGTTGGTCATCCTTGGTTTTGTCAAAGCGTGACATGTTTTGGCATGGTTTTTGCAAAACCTTATCGGTGTGGGAGCTGCTGGGCCCTCATCATTAAAACAAACACTGGCAAAAGCAAAAATAATTTTGGCCTCAAAAAGCACACATTGCCACAGTAGTTCTTGGCACTGAACAAAACCACTGTGTCGATTATGCTCCCTGTGAAAAAACAGATGATGTGATCACTCACAGGGAAGCTAGCCAATAGACAGAATGCTAATAAACACAAAAGGTCATGGTTAACACCAGACCTAGTTAGGGGCCCAATTATTAAATAAGGGCTCAAAGGTGCACTCCTCTCCCTGCATTAAGTGCAGATATGCAACTTTCGTGAATTCACAGAACTTTACAGAATTAGGCCAAGAAATATTACTCCTAGAAAATATTTAACAGCATTTTGGCATGAGCAAATATGCAGGTGCATATTTGCTCATGCGAAAATATGAGTGTTAGCAAATTCACCTTCCCTCTAACCACTTTTTCCCCCAATCCTGGAAGAAGTTTTATGTCTGCCATTGTCAGGAGTAAATCCCCAACTTTTTCAGTATGCGAAAAGATTAGAGAAGAGTTGGTGAAACCCCTAAGAACATGCAAGTTAGTAGGTTTGCACAGAGCATTCCAACCCTGGAACAGTTTACCATTACCTTCAGCGCCAGTGTGCAGATCTGCGGAAACGTGGCAATATAAGTGAATTACTGGTATTCAAACCCTACTATGGAAGGAGCCCTGGCATAATCAGAGAGGGTATTTAGGAGCTCTTATATAATGAGATTGCTGCCATAATTTGTCACCGCATTACATGGCACAAAAGGGACAAGTGGATTCTGTTACAGGACAAGTTGATTTATGAGGCAACCTGCCCAATGGACAAGTAGATATTTTATTAAATTCCACAGCCCTGTTTCTGCCTAATGGATGCTGATCAACACAGTCTAAGCTCTTCTCCTGCAGCCATAGCCCTGACAGTTATAGACAGGGAGTACTATCTAAATATCTGCAATTCTTGCTCCTGATTCCTGAGCGCAATCGCATTCGACTACAGCATCAGGATCATCACATGCAAGGTAGCCACCGTGTATCCTCAATCCTCGTCATTTCAGGGATGCTTGTTTACCAATCTTTCCAAACTGTTCAGACAGAAAACCAGCCTCCTTATCCTGAGAAGAAGGGGGCACATATATAGCTTCCCAATACATTTAGGTTTACATTTTAAGGTTTTATAAAGCGCACAGCTGCCCAAGGGCTTCCCAGCGCTGTGGAGAAGACGATGAAATGTGGATCAGAAAGTTAACATGGAAACAACCATGTTTTTATTTTTTTTCCAAAGCTTAGTTCATCCCTTAGCAATCTCATTTGTTTGGGCATAGAGTTCCACAACCTTGACACTAGGTGGGAAACCGATTTTCCTCCCCCTTCTGGATATCTTTATCCTTGTAGTCTTGACTACCTACCTCATGCCCTCTCCCCCAACACTCAGTCCGTGGGTCGGCACCGCTAAGAGAAAACTCCAGCATAAGACTTGCTTTCCCTAGAGTTTGAGACTACCTCTTGACCCCTCTTCCTCTATGTCACACCTCGGATCCCTCGACCTCTCTACCTCAACGACGCACGTCGACATTTAGCAGAACTGTAATTTTTGAACACTTTTGTATCTGTCTACCTTGCCACTATCCTGGATTTGTCGTCTCTACATCATGTTGTAAAGCGCTCCGATACCCTCGGGTCTGGCCAGCACTATAGAAAACCTCTAAAATAAAAATAAATAAATAAAAATGATGAGCCGATCCGAGAAACACTTTGAGTGCATATGGGGTGATGAGTATTCTAAGAGGGGCTGGACCCTTGCAGTTCATGGCTTTGTGGGCTATACATAAGGATTTGAATTTGATCCTGGCTTGGATCGGTAGCCAGTGGAGGAGTCTCAGTGCTGCTTTTGCGGATTCTTGCCCGGGTATACCGCGGAGTATCCTGGCTGCTACGTTTTGAACCACCTGTAGCCTGTTCACCACATATTTAGGCTATCCCAGATAAAGGGAGTTCCCGTAATCGAGTCGTGAGATAACCAAGGACTGTATAACGGTTCTTCAGGTCTGTTCTGGTATGAGGTGGAGGGATTGTGGTCCAGCCACATTCCCAGGTTCTTTATGGAGTTTTTACGGGTGGGAGGACAGCAAAGTCCAAGAACAGAGCACCCACAATTTATAGTTGTCAGATCAAAGGGTACAAAGGCACTGATCGACCAGAGCTATACAGCTAAGGGTATCCAATTTCAAGTCATCTAAAGGGGAGTTTACCTATCGCTTTCTCGTCTTTCTGGTCAAAAGAGGGGTCTTCCACTTACAGCGGCCTTACAGTCCTTACAGATTGAAATGCTCACATGAAACATTTCACCTTAATCTTCCCTTGAATCTGTACAGACAACAGTGTCAAATTACACAAGTTTTACTTGGGTGCTTTTGGCAGTATGCCTTTCGCACAATTAAACAAGCAGCCAATAAATACAATATTTATATACATAATAAATGAAAACAACAAAAATTGAAGACAACCTACAATCCTAAAAAGCACTTAGATTGGCCATTATGGGCACAAGGTCATAGTTCATTTCTCAGCTGATGGTCCTCAGCCTGCCCCTATTTTATGTCCACTATCTCCAAAATACCAGCTCTTAGCCAAGTATCATACCATGAGTCCTGCTACATTATAAGCGCTGTATCACAGCAGACGGAATAAGACCTCCATATCTGTTTCAAGGGCTTGTCTTTTCTTTTACTTCTGAACGACGCGGATAACTCAGCACAAAATGGGAAAATCTACCTCAGGTCACATTTACAAACATTTCTTGAAACCAACCTTTTCTTGCAAAATAGAATTCCAATCAGGAGTGACCTGCCCCCATTTAATGTCAATAATCTTTTCTCTGCTGGATTTATTAGCCTTAAGAGGGAGAGCTGAAGAATTTCTGGGACATCGAACAACTCCATTAAATCCCCTGCATAAAACCCACCTGGAATAATCAATCTGTTGTCCTGAAGTTAGGCCACATATTTTCCATGGTATACAGAGCTATTGGTATTGGATGTCTTGAAATGTGATCCATATCACCAATCTCAAGGCCTAGATGACTTGATTTCATTTTCCAAGCTGTCTTTTTTTTCCCAAGCAGGCAAGCATTTTTACTGGGCGCTTACGTCCGAATGCTCTTTTCAATCCTTCTTAACAACCAATTTGTAAATAAGGTTGAACGTTTCATTGCTTATTTTAAAATGTGCTATTCTACATCAATTGTGAATGGAGCTATAGAATACTTCAAGCTCCAAGGCAATAGTCAGAAATCCTTCTGGCTCTCAATTTCCAGACGAGTGGCCAAGATGGTGACCCTGCCACAGATAATATACACACTACAAAACTACCCATGAGATATCTGAGAAGTTCTTAAAGAATAAGACATTGTGCACTCCTTCCTGTGAAGGGGAGGGGTTTGAACGGTAAAGTTGAATAAATGCTGTCAATACAAATACAATGGCAGAACGGAGATAGACGATGTCCAATTCTAGTACTGGGGCGTGAACCTTATTATAGTGAATGACGAGCTATTTGGATATAAAAAGGACCCACCATTTCAACTAGAACATAACTTGTTTTAGGAAACTTGTTTGCTTAATATGCTGTATGGATGCAAGGCCGCTGTGAAACTCCACCCCTGCATGGCAAAGGTACTCCCATGTTGGTGCTTAAGAGAATCGGGTGAGCGCTTAAGGTGACCAAAGAAACATTATTTTGGGTGCACGCTGCGTTTCCCCAGTATTGGTGCTGATGGTTTGCTTACCCAGGAATTAACCAGTTATTTCTAGGCTTGATGACAAATAGGACAGTGATCATATAAATTGTTCACCGATCTATCCTCGGAGTATGACCGCCGCAAACCACAGACAGTTTTAAAGTTTGATTAGTCTGATTAATAATACACCTAAACGTCCGTAGAGCATGCATAGAATTCTACCTGTGATGCTCTTATTCTGTGGGAGACTTCTTTCATACATCCTGGAGGCACCCAACAACCCAAAAATACCGGGAGGAAATTATTGACCTCTGTCAAAAGTATAGTGTTTGTACCGAATGAATTGATAAAGTTATATCGCTAACATACCGGAAAATAATTAATAACCAGGTAGATCCCACACAAAGTCTCCGTGGGAAATGTTAAGCAAACATTGGAGACCTAGACAATACGGATTGGCAGGAGGCGCGGGAGTCCCTGCGGCAGGTGGCCATACCCTCAATGCTGCGTCTGGTCCAACTCAAGGTACTCCACAGGACATATTTAACTAGGAAGGTGCTGGCCAAGATGGGGAGGGCAGATCTCATTTCGACATAGGTACATTCTTCCATACGATGTGGGAGTGCCCAATTATCAAAACATACTGGGAAACTGTTATGGACATAACACGGACCAGTGGGGCTCCAGAGCCACCGGAACCTAAGCGATGTCTCTTGAACATATGGGAGGCCACCGACCTCAATCATAAGGCACAAGATTGGGCGACACTGCGCATAACAATAGCAAAACGTAACCGACAAACATTGGGGAGCACAAGAGGCACCAAAGTATGCAAAATGGCGCAATGACATGGACTGGGCCATGGTGGCCGAAAAGGCAGTATATGTAAATAGAGGATGTCCCAGCAAATGGAAGCAGTTGTGGGGAGAATAGAATAAATTCAGAGGAAATATCTGTGCCCTACCATCAGAGAGACACGCAATTGGTGATAACCAATGATAATATATTGGAGGGACCTGCGGAGCGATGTCTGTGGAAATATACGCAGTTTCGAGAGAAATTAGCGGTGGCATGGGAACCTTCATTTCAGTATAATTGTACATAACTGTATATAGGATGCTGTCATTCAAGTTGTGCAATCAATAAAAAGAGTTATATAAAAAAGTATAGTGTTTGCAGTATTGAACTGGAACCCAAGGTGACCTTACCCGGCCATGTTACTGATCCAGATCTGGCCTGAGAAGCTGAAAAGCTGATTTATCTGGGCTTTCTCCTAGCAAAGTATGACTCACCCAAGCATTGAGGATTCATAACTGAACTGCAGACAGAATAGGTAAGATGTGTGGACGCATATGAACAGAATGGCTGGCCCCCATAAACACAGAAAGATTTGCGGTTCATAGTGGGAATACTTCTACACAGAATCCCAGATATTGTAAATGACAAAGGACTGAACACTACCCATGTTGCTAATAAATAAACTGTTTAAACCGCCATAATACTACAAATGATGTCCAGATGTTATTGTCTCACTTTTGTTGTATTGGTATAATCTACTTAAATCCAAATGAAAGTATTTTATAGACAAAATAGTTGGAATTCCTTTTGGAAACAGGAGCAATATTTTTCAAAACCTTCCCTCAAAGGGACACATTTCATCTATGAGGCCGAAGAGTTCAGTCTCACATGCTATCTGGCTTCCACTTTAGCCTAAACCGCTGTTAATTTGCAAGGGAAAATCTGATTCCATGCGCACAGGCTGATTGAAAGATAGCATTAAATTATGCTTCGGATTTTTAGACATAACAGTTAATGTATTCCCACAAACTATTTGACAGGGTTATACCCAAATACAAGATTTCTTTTTCATCTTTTAAGGCATTTGAATCGCAATAATGTTCCTCGGCTTGTAACTGGGCTTGAAGTCCTTTTGGGGTTCGGGCATACAAACTCATTGATGTAGAGTAATGCTGGAACAGGACATATTCTATGCTGAAACAACTTGGGAAGCAATCAAAACCTCCTTGTACAGAATGCTCATGTAAAGTAGGAAAATTAAATAAGTGTAAGCAACTCTGCAGATCGAAGGCTGAGGCGAGATCCAAGAACACTACATACAATGACATTTGCCTTAGCATGCAAGATCTGTGCAGGATAGGGGGAAAACACAAACGATTGATGATAATAGACAGTCGTCGTTGGAAGCTCCCTTGAATTACATTCAGTGCATTTTTCTCCTCTACCACATCTTTAAACGTATTGAGAATGAATTTGAAAATTGCTATCAATCTATGTTGATGATCCTAATTAGTCTGTTAGAATTCAGTTAATTCCAGGCATCTTTGTTGTACAGTGGTATTACTATAATATTTTGACACGAACTAGGATGTTTGGTTTATTGAAATTTATATTTAAAAAAAACTATGAAAATAAGGTATCCCACAAAGAGATTCTTGTAAGCTCTGGGGGTATAATTTCTTTGGGCCGGGAAGAGTATCATAAACCAAGGTGTCAAATTGCATCCTCCAAATGCCTAGAAATACATATCTGCTCCCCCTTTCTTGCTGATGTCCGTCTCTAGCCTTCCTCGAATCCTCATAGTCAGATGCTACTCTTCACCGTAATAAACATTAAGGGCGATAGAAAAGATTCCACTAATTACTGCCGGATAAGTCTTCTAGATAATATACTGATGTTCTTCTTCCTGTGCACTCCTGTCTATGTTGGAAACTTGGGATGAGAATAACAAGAATCTTTCATACTGCCAGACAGGTTTTACAAAATAACGAGTATGATCAATTAGGTGTTTAGGTTTTAGCTTCTTTACACAAATATTTAGTGGTTAGGAAGGAACCACTGTGTGTGGTGTTTGTGGATCTTCAGTCAGCTTTTTACAACGTTCCTAGGCATCGTCTGTGGGTATTTCCATGGTTTTTCACCTGGCCTCCTGCAAGTTTTGGTTATCTTCATAACGTGAATTTTGCCATGGTATGCTGGAGACCAGCAGAAGTAACTATTAAACCTTTCCAAGTGAACAAAGGTATCCGTCATGGATGTTCACTAGCCCCTCTGTTCTTCTCTTTAAACATAAATCAGTTGATGGAGGCAGTTTAAGCATGCACGAACAAACAAAACCCAAATATTAGGATTAAAGGTTGCAATACTTTTGTTTGTCTACCATGCCTTACTGTTTTCTACTGGTATTGAGTGGTTTACAGAACCTACAAGATAATTTGGCGAGTTTTTAACTAAGCCAAGGATGTGTATCCTACATAAAGTTTCCAAGAACAATCCCCAGCTAGATAATTTCTCTCCAGCATGCACAAACATTTGAGTTTAGATACAACATGTGGCAAACTGGACGAAACAACAAGATCTAGTAACCTCCTTGCACAGCAAGCAGGCACAATTGTACTCCGTTGAAAGGGAAAATGGAGGTCACCTGAGCTCATCAGCCTTTTGAGGTCTACAAATTAGTAAAGCTGGCACCATAAGAAGCCAAATTATGGGGCTATTATGTCCAGATATATCACTTTCTGAGGAGATTCTTTAAATGTCTGATGAGACCACTCTCCAGCACCCTGAAGTTACCTTTATTAATTGACCTGACCTCAGGATGATGAATATCTCCTCACTTGCAAAGCCAAGACCTCTCTTGTAATGAGTAAGATTGGTGGGTGGGGGAACGGGACAGAAGATTGGGTCATTACACGAAAGCGTTATGCAGTATTTTATGCCTCACTGATTGTCTTTCACTTGGTTGGCTTAGGAATGTCTGTGACCTATTCAGGCTGTTCGATCTCTGGCATTTTTTGAGTCTATTACTCTAGGAAAGACATACAAGGTTAAATCTGCATATAAAATATGGCATCAGTGGTGTATGTCCTTTGATTCCAGCAAAGGGAAATTATCTAAGGCTTTTTGTAACCTGCAAATAGGTACCTTAATGTGACAAGTATATGGATGATGTAGAACCAGTGATGGCCAGAGTTCTGCATCTTTAGCTAAAGATTGGTACTCTACCTACGAAATATGTCCCTCGTAATTCAGACGCTGCTCATGCAAACTCAAAATATTATGTTAATGTTATTAGTTCCTGGACTGGGTTGGGGACAAGCTACATTTTCACCCCAGTTTTTGAAGGTATGCCACTCTAAGCCTAAGCAACTGTTAAAACCCATCATTACCTCAAGGCCGGTCTCCTGTTTCAGTTTACTTAATGAAAAAGAAGGCAATGTGCTGACTCTGAATGATTAAGGTGTTCATACTTATTGCAGACAGCTGCTTTTAAAGGGATTTGTCCTATTGCTTTAAGTCTAATGGACCAAGATTTGTATCTGTATATCTTATCTGCATGGGTAAAAAATAATAGTAATATTATTATTACTACTATTCAGTCCACTGCTCGTAACAGGTTGGGCTGTTGCGTGTTCCATACCACCAAATCTTAAAGCTAAGGGTGTGCCGCCTGCCCCTCGTAAGCAGAAATGTCTACCTTTAAAAGGACATCACCCCTGCAACCTTACATCATTACAGTAAGGGGTGTCTACTTATAGTCTCTCACCAACCCTTAGAAGACAGTGGCTCAATCTGAAGTATCGCACCAATACTAACTGACAGGGATACCTCACTCCAAGCGTCATACAGTCTCCAAATGCATCATTCCAGTGCTTACAAGCAGAGGTGCCCACCTGAAGCCTCACTCTAATATTTAAGGACACCCCACCCACCCCATTTTCCAAGGACCTACTATACCATTAACAGAGAATGTGGCACAACAGAACATATTTTAACAATTCTTACAGACAAGACTGTTCGCTGCAACCACCATCCAAACTGTTATGCAAAAACAGTCCAGGAACTTTCATATACTTCCACCTGACTCTAATTAGCCAGAACTGCTCTGACCCACCAATATGTATGGGGGGGCACTTGAGACAAAACGTGTAGGCTGTTTGTCCCTCGGCGTTCTCTCCGTCCATCTTAACCCACCTCCCCAGACACAACGTATCGTTCAGTGTCCCCATTAGCTCAATGAGCACTCTTTCTTCGTATCGGCCAACATTTCTCACAGGCCCCTCGCGTCTGCCTTACCCTCCCCAGTGATCAGGCCAAACCTCGTTCCCAGTGAGCGTTATCTCAGACCCACAACTCCATAGCTCAAAGATCTCTGTCAGCCACCCAGTCTCTCTGAGGCCCCACCCCTCAAAGCAACACATCTCTCCTTGGGCAGACCCATATTACTTCCAGTGGCCCATTTTGCACATGCTCTTATTCTCACCAAACCCGCACCTTCTCGCTCCATCTAACCCATGTAAATCCTTGATTCACTATCTCTCGCAGGCCTTTCCACAGTCGCCAAGCCCTCCCGTTGCCACTCAAAGACCGCATCAAACAACGTTCCCGAGATTCTTATCCCGGTCTTGGCACCGGGCCTCTCATGCACTCCCACCCCCTTTCTCTCATGTCTACCCTCCCAATCCACTGACCTCCCCGCCACCTCACCGATCAGGCCCAGCACCGGGCTCGCAGGCACGATTTTGTTTTCCTCTTGAGGTCCCCGTCTTCTCTCACTTCCGTTGGGTTAGGAAAGCCGGGTCTCCGTGGCCAGTTGCCCGCGCAGGGGGCCCCGTTGCCCACACGGGCTCCACCGGGCCCCCGCTGCTATATACTAGTACTGGGTATCCTAATGATGTCGGTTCCAGGCCGTCTCCCTTAAACTGCTTCTGTGGGCCCCTTGTCATGGAGCCTCCAGGGCTCAGGCTCTGCGGTCTCCTTGTACAGGGTCTACCGCCCCTGTCGTGCTCGCGGGCGCGGCCCCTGTGTCTCTGCCCGGCCCTGTCCGCGCGCCGCCGCCTCACTCTTTCAGTACAAAACTGCCAAAGCCTAGCGCGAGCATCAGCTCCTCGATCTCGCGAGATTTCCTCTCCCAGGCGAGACCAGCGTCAATAACAAACCAGGGAACCATCCCTGGGAAAGAGAGCATTCAGCAACGTTCCATGTGGGCGTGGTTTAAACGCCCATTCCCCCCCCACCTCCTGACCAAGAGAACTCGTACAAATCAGAAGGAAGAAATAACGAGCAGAGGAAGCAAGTCTGCTCGTTAAGTCTCTAGAGACAGCAACACGGTGAAGATCATGGCTTAAAGGAAGGTGTAGAATAGAGTGGAGAAATGACATAACACAAGGAACAGCGACGCAACGACGTCAGAGACCAGCCAATAGCTGGTTTACCACATCAGTTGCTGCTGATTATGGACAGGCCATAATTCCAAGTACAATTTTTGTCCAAGCCTTTAAATGAAACAGCAGTGGCAAAGTCAATAGACCTGACTATGTCAATGCTTGTTTTGTAAAATGTAATTCTTTTTGTTAAAACACAGGTTTGCATCAGAACGCCCAGAAATGTATGTTAAAAAAATACATATACATATATATCAAAACAATACCCTTTCAGGCATAGAGTGGCTCATAAATTATGCAAAAAAGAAGCAAAGAACTCAGTAGTTCTCAAGTTTAGGCGGAAAGCATCTCTGTCAACTGCAAAAACAACAAATGATGGACAGAATGCAGAACAACACCAGCAACACACTAGATCTGCTCACCTCAAATGTCTGGTTTTCTATCAAAGTCTTTAAGTATACTGTGTATGGGGTTGATTTACTAATTTCAGGTTGACTTGGTTGGTGTTTTACCAATTCAAGGCTGTATTGCTGTGCCTGGAGTGGTAATTGGCTTTTGTCATTTTACAGCTTGGCATAGACAGCACTGTGCTAGTCCTATGCTTAAATACATTGCTGTAAAAATGGCAAGAGACTTTGTCACTTTCTATCTCGGTGTGGATGGCACTGTGCTAATCCTATGCTTAAAGACTTAGATGTAAAAGCAGACATTTGAGGTGAGCAGATATAGAGTGTCGTTAGTGTTGAGAGTGCTCTATACAGGAGCTGCTTTCCACCTAACCTTGAGAACTACCCAGAGTTCCCGGATTCTTTTTTGTATATATTACCTACTGGCGGTTGCCAGTAGGTATATATAGTTAGGATTTTTTCTCTATGGGATTTTTGAAAATTCTATGTCAAATAACTTTGGCGTTTGTGGACGGAATTGGCTGAAATTTTCAGGAAAATGGCACATTTTGTTTCTGAGCAGCCCCTGAAAATTGGGGGGGGGGTTCGTCCAGGGGGGGTCGAGAAAAAAGGGGGGTCCCAAAACGTGTTTTTAACATTGAGTTTTCCATAGGGCGGTTGGCCTCACTTTTAGCCCGAACGGCTGAATGGATTTGCACGAAACTTGGCAAAATTGTAGGGACTGGTAGCCCGATGTGCCTTTTGTAGGTCTCAATATATGTGCTACAGTGGATTTTGAGAAATTAACGTTTAAAAAAAGATATATATCTGTAACAGCGGACCGGACAGCGCTCCAGTACGCGTACTTTTCGCGCAACGGAGCTTTGTGAAGCGAAGCTGATTGGTTCTCCGGCGTCTGTAAACATTCCAAACAGTCCGTAGCGGCCGCCATCTTGTCTCTCGGTAGGATCGAGAGACAAGAGGAGGCCAAAGCGAAGGGGCAAATGACCATAAGGGGGCATAGTAGATCCTCGCTGACCCCCTAGGTTTGATGTGGAGGTTTTAAAAGGGCCCCGCGGGGCAAAAAAAAAATAATAATAATAATAATCGAACGGCTGAATGGATTTGCACGAAACTTGGTAAAATATTAGGGACTGGTAGCCCGATGTGCTTTTGCTAGGTCTCAATATGTGTGCTCCAGTGGATTTTGAGAAATTAACGTTCAAAAAAAGATATATATCTGTAACAGCGCTCCGCTTCGCGTAACGGAGGTTTGCGAAGCTGATTGGTCATTCTGTCACTGGGCTATAGTTGGGCTACATCTGGCTGATATTTGGGCTACATTTGTTTTTTTTGTCTCTGGCGGCCATCTTTGGGCTACATTGGGCTCCATTGGGCTTCATTGGGCTACATTTGGGCTCCAACATATATATAGGCCAATGTAGCCCAATATATATTTTTCAAAGTTAATTTTCGTAAAAACCACTGGAGCATATATCTTGAGACATAGCAAAGGCACATCGGGCTACCAGTCCCTACAATTTTGCCAAGTTTCGTGGAAATCCATTGAGCCGTTCGAGCTAAAAGTGAGGCCAACCGCCCTATGGAAATGAAGGAAATGAATGGGTAATTTGTAATTAGCAAATAGCTCATCGCAAACTAGGAATGGTAAAGAATCGCTATTTATTCCTTAAAGTTCGCTATTTAGGAAATGCAAAAAACTTTGATGATACATATGGCGGTTCATCTCTAACAAGATAAGAAGCATAGGGATAGATTTATGATGACTGGCGCATCACCAGGGATGTGTTAGTCATTCTGTGCCGCTGTTCCGTCACCTATGGTGTGCTGCATTTACAATGCGGCGCATCATGGGGCAAAAACAGCACAGATGCGTGATGTATCTGTGCCTTAAAGGTGGCGCATTGCTGGAGTTGTATCGCAAGTGTGATGAAGCTGCAGCAAGGGTCGGGGGTGCCCCTGCCGCAGGGTTTCTGTTCTCACACAGAACTGTGGACAGAGGATTGGAACCTCGGCGAATTAGGGTGCCCCAAAACTCACCTTAGTAATCAAAAACCCCTTAGCAAGCTAGGTACAGTTTCACATTGGATATAACAAACTCTCAATGTTTAGACAATCCAGAATATGAACTTATAGTACCTCAGGATACGTGGAACTCATGAACAGTCGGTCGTTATATATTTCTTAGAAACCAGAACATGGAGTTAAGAAGAACACATGTGTATTTGAAATGTTTATTTACTAATGCCGTCTTCTCAGGCATAGTATCTTAGATAATACAAGTACACATATTATCAGTAGCAAAATTACCAGCATAGTTACTAGTACATAAAAAGCGAATGGTGACAGTATGTTAACATGCTGTAAATGAATAAGAGTTAGCAACACTTATAAGCAGCCACGGGCCGTGGAGGGAGTTACGGTGGGGCAGGGAGGCGGGGAGGGGCAGGGTGGAGAGGGCTCCACCCTGCCCCTCCCCCTCCCCGCCTCCCTGCCCCACCGTAACTCCCTCCACGGCCCGCGGCTGCTTATATCTCACCCTCCCTAATACACATATTATATTATTTGCTAAGAAGGTCTGTTTGTGTTGGTTTAGGGCGTGCCCATACTTTAGTGTCTTAGATTTGAAGGAATCACATCAGCATACACCAGCTCTCTCTTCATGTGAACCGCATCAACTGTTGTGTATGTGTGTTCGGCAAAGCAATATAAAACCCGCCTCATGCCCAGAATTGGCAGAAGCTGCACTTATGTTATGAGTATGAAGTCGTGGAGATCAGACCTCATAACAATTCTGTATCGTGTTGTTCTTGAAACTTCAGCACTCGCTGTACAGATATAGTTTAACAAGCAAAGCAGATAGTAGAGCAATAACATATTATTCTCATGTAAACCACGATGAACTACTAGGTTGAAAGCTAAAGCAACAACTAAGTGTCGTGTGCAGAAATTGCAAAAAAGGAAAAATGGCGTTTAAACCGGTAATGAGCCCATGCTAACTTAACACGGTGTAAAGATATCCAGGACCTAGATGATACCTCCCCATGATCCGGAAACGAACTGAATAAGATAATAGAAGTGCCATCTCATGAGAGCAGATTGCAACTTTATATGTGGACGGTCCGCAAGGTAAAACATTAAAAACTAGGAAAATTTAATGCTAAAGAAAAATAAAACAGCCAAGTACTTTATCGAGTCTTAAGCCAATAGGCAAGCTAAATGATAAAAACTTGACAAATAAGTCAATGAATTGTCAATGAAATGCTAGTACTCAGCATATCAAACATGAAAAAGGTCTATGACATAACTGTGTATGCAAAATAAGCTGCAACAGCCTCCAATAAGAAGTCACCGTCTTCATCCGAAAAGAGTTCAGCCATCCAATTTAAAAGCGGAAAAGAACATACGTGCTCTCCCAGCACCGGATCCTCTATCACCATCAGAGGACAGCTCGGTGGGTTTTCAAGAAAGCTCTGTTCCAAGAAAGACTGTGTTGCCGCCAGTAAATTCCAGGGACCAATTAGTCCATGCATCAATGCCACAGCCATAATCCTTTCGCCAGGACAAACCAACTCGTGAGTAATGATAGGAGTCATCAGCTGATTAAAGTCGACGTCAGGAGAAACCGGTCCGCAGAGACACAAATCAATGGCCCAATCGAAATCACAGGTCAGGCAGTGAAATACAGGCTGGACACAGGTGAAGTAGGAGAATCGAAAAGATAATCCATATGCCGTGCTTAATATCGCCAACGGCATTGTGCCATAATATTCTAGCATGCGATTGCGGAACAGTGTCAGCAGCTGCAGGGCGGGAGCTTGCACAGGAGGGACATCCATATTTAAAAATGTAAAAAAGCACAAGAGCGTCCGCTGGTAATGCAAGTAAAAATGGGAATCCACGAAGCACAGTGGAAAAAAATAGAATGCAAGAAAGCAGGGATGACTCCAAAGATTTTCTCAAATGAAGTCACGAGACCACTGGTAACAACTTTAAAAAAGTGCGCCAGGCCCTTTGTGGAGGACGCGTTAAAGATAGTCCGAACCATCTTGCTGAAATGGAAAGGCGAATCTGTATTGAAAAGGGTCTGCACCTCTGTACGGGTGTTCGCTATGTGAAGCACGAAAGTTTCACGGGCCGAACTCAAGGCCACCTCTCTCTGAGACAAAAGAGCTCTTATTCTTGCCATGCCGTTGAAATCTGCTCCCAAGGTTGGTATTTGTGGCCAGATTGAAAACTCCCTATGTTCATGTGTGGGAGGAAATAGAACATTTCTGCAGCAAATAACCCGTTCACTTACTGTTACGATAAAAGGAATACTTTTAATTAACCCAGAACAATCTTCATTATTGAGCATCAAATAACTACCATTTTCCAACAACTTGAACGTGGGGATGATAGCAGGAACTGGCGTGCCTTGCAACACGCAAGCCATATTTGGTCGGTGTTTGTTGCATGAACCGTGTAACTGTATGTGCCTACACATTAGTGAATGATCTGGCGTCTCAGTGCATTCCTCTCCATTCAGATAAACTTCTTGATCATCTTTGAAACATCTGTATGTGTATGGAAGCGACCAGACCTCATGAAGAAAAGCACTACCTAAAGGTTCATAACGACCTATTGGTATATATTTCATACAATTTGAAAACTTATATAAAGCAAAAGGCAGCGTTATTAAACCGTGGATAAGGCACGTTGCCAAAAAACCCGCAATCCTCTGCTGATGATGTCACTGAGCATGTCATGAATGATGTAATATGTGACATCATCAGCAGTGGATTACGGGTAATAGTATCTCTAGTTTACTCCCCTATAGCTGTCTTTCTTTTAACATAAGTGTCTGTTTCCTTCCCTTATACTTACTGTTCTTTTTTAAAAAAAACATTTTTGGTTCACTTCCGGTTCGCGTACCGGCGAGCGAACTGGGAAGCGAACTACGAGAAATAGAGGTTGGCACAGTTCCAAATATTGTACCAATTTTTTAATAACGGGGAGGTAGTTCTGAAAAGAACTTTTTTTTTTATTGTTTTTGTTGTTTTATATTTTTTTTATTATTTTTCTGAATTTTTTTTTACTTTTTTTGAATTTTTCTGAACAGTTTTATATTTTTTGGGGTTTTTCTTGCAGGGGGCAATGAAAACGATTCATTGTAAAGGGCTCAACAGGAGCAACAAAACAAAAAAAAAGTATTTATTATTTGGGGCGTTTCGTACAAACTTGCATATGATAGTCAATAGCTCTGTTGATCAGAGTGATGCTTCTTTCTCCGTAGCAAATGAATCCATTGCAATGTACGCAGACGTGTTTTACTTCATGAAATCTCGTTTGAATATTTGGCACCATCTCCCTGCCCTCTGGTCCCGTTACTTCCGGTACAACAGATCTTCTGGCCATAATAGGGAGATTATCTAGGTCGTTACGAAACTGTGCAGCACTGTAGTTGTTAGGATGCCACCTAGTCATATGGCGATGCATTGTGTAGTTTCCGAAACTGTATTTTTTGTCGGTCCCTCTGGACAGTCTATCTTGACATATAAGGCAAGTTACGTATCTTGCATTTACTTTTTTCTGACCTTTGGGAATTTTAAAAAAATTGCCAAATGAAGTTTTCTTTCCGGTGAGACGTCCTGGGCTCCTCAGGCAAAAAGTGCCTCTCTTCGTGCTCGTCGTCCTGTTCCTCTTCTTCCTCTTCTTGCTGAATTATAACTTGAGCAGGTGGTCCACTCTTCCTTGGATGTGGTGGAGGTGGTGGGGAAGCACCAGCTGAAGCTACTAAAGAAGCCATTGCTCACTGGTAACAAAGGGTCTTTCTCTCACAATGATGAAAGTCAGAGTGAGGAAAGAAGGAGGGATTTTCATCATTTGGGAAAAACAATAGTTCTCAACCAATGAAAAGTGTTCATTTTAGATTATATGACCTAGTCTTACATCATTAGGAAACCAAAAGTGAAATGAACCAATGAAAAGTGTTATTACCAAGTCAAATGACCTGCTGTGTTTACGTTAAGCGCTTTGCAGGGCCTCCCGGTCTGCTTCCAGAAACCTGTGCTTTGCGACTCGGTAAGCGTACCAGTTCGCTAACGTAGCACGTCATATGACGTATCACGCGACAACGCGAAACGTCATGCGGACGGGAGGCGTCACGATGTTGTTTTCTAACGCGGCAGTTGCGGTAAAGAAACGTTTACCGGCTCGCGGTCTATTTCGCGGCATCAAGGTCAGCTAACGGGAAGCTTCCCGATTCGCGAAGCGGGAACGAAGAAAAAAATATATAAAAAAAAAAAATTATTAATAAACATATAAAATATATTTTTGGATTTAAAGAAGAATACATTTTACAGCTACAGATATTAGATGTTAAAAAACCAATGAAATTCACTGAAAAAACCATAGGTTATAGACCATATATAGTTAGGAATTAGCATTTACAAAACCTTGAAAATTCACTGAAAAAACCATAGGTTATAGACCATATATAGTTAGGAATTAGCATTTAGAAAACCTTATTTTACTCACACAAAACCATTGAAATTCCATATATAGTTAGTTGCACTAACTATATATCGCGCACCCGCAATCCACTGCTGATGATGTCACATATTACATCATTCATGACATGGTCAGTGACATCACTGATGACATCACTGATGACATCTCAAATGACATCACTGATGACATCACTGATGACATCTCAAATGATATCACTGATGACATCATGACACACCAATACCAGTTACTACATACGCACTCACTGATTCCTACGTCTACACACACATTCACTCATTCACCCATACAATCACTCATACATACAGTCACTCATTATTACAACACTATCATATGCACTCATACACCTATGCAGACAGTTACACACTGCCACTCATCCATGGAGTTACTCACACACCAAGTCAGTCCTGTAAAGAATCAATCACACTTCCATTTCTTCATCTATACAGTTAAACACAGAACACCATACTTCAGTGACATCACTGATGACATCACTAATGACATCTGAAATGACATCACTGATGACATCTCAAATGACATCACTGATGACATCATGACACACCAATACCAGTTACTACATACGCACTCACTGATTCGTACGTCTACACACACATTCACTCATTCACCCATACAATTACTCATACATACAGTCAGTTATTATTAGAACACTATCATATGCACTCATACACCTAGTCAGTCCTGTGAAGAATCAATCACACTTCGATTTCCTCATCTATAGTTAAACACAGAACACCATACTTTTCACACATATACTAACACATACTTACTCTCTTATACAATCACTGATACAAGTACACATTGATATGCACAGCGTCACACACCTCCCAGCCAGCCACACACACACTCAGTCTTCCATCCATCCAGTCATTCTTCAATATGTAAAACGTATTTAAACTTTACAAAAACACACAGACACTAGATGATGTCATCAGTGATGTCATCAGTGATGTCACTGACCATGTCATGAATGATGTAATATGTGACATCATCAGCAGTGGATTGCGGGTGCGCGATATATAGTTAGTGCAACTAACTATATATGGAATTTCAATGGTTTTGTGTGAGTAAAATAAGGTTTTCTAAATGCTAATTCCTAACTATATATGGTCTATAACCTATGGTTTTTTCAGTGAATTTTCAAGGTTTTGTAAATGCTAATTCCTAACTATATATGGTCTATAACCTATGGTTTTTTCAGTGAATATATATATATATATATATATATATATATATATATATATTATTCACTCCTCCGAATCAACGAAGTAATGGGCGCACACGCGCTATCTTTCCACAATTAATTTATTGGATGTTTACAGCTTGAAAACAAACAAACGATCAACGCGTTTCAGTGCTCCTGGCACCTTGCTCACGATCGGAGGAGTGAATAATAATTAACGGCGAGGTTCCGCCGTAGGAGAATGCACCCACATTGAGCGCTCGCCAAGCTGGGAAAGCAGGAACCGGCGTGTGAAGATATATATATATATATATAACATCCAAACCTTTAACGTCGAGATAAAAAGAAAAGGCGCTGACTCCGTGAGCTTCACGAAAAGGGAATTTTATTTACCCTGTGCAGATGGCTTAACGCGTTTCGGCGGACAAACCGCCTTGGTCACAACAACTTCCCATATAAAAACGACAGTTTAGGGGGAGGAGCCTAGCCTGCAAACATGATGGCCGCCTAAACCCTCGGCTCCGCTGCCCCGCTTGTCTTTCCTCCGTACCGTTGCTCATCCTGTACTTTATCCGGTCTTCTTGATACGGTATCGGATTCGGGAAGTGATGCTGATTCCAGCGGTGTGCCCCCCGATGTGCTCCCTGCAACAGGACTGATTGAACGTCCCTGTTTCTTTTCCGGTGTTAATGGCGGCGACCGGGTCTTTGTTCTCGGAGCCGGCTGGCCCCGGCCGCCACAACAGCGGCCACTGACGGCAGAGCGGAGTCGACCGGCGGATAGCGGCGGCCGCTTAGAGTTCTCCGCAGCAGCGCGCTTTCATTCCTTTTCACCTCCACACTTGCTCGATCTTGCAGCTGCCAGTGCTACATTTGTATCCTTACCCCTGGCCGACTTTGGGTGCCTTTCAGTCTCCGGAGCGGTGAAGGTGGCCATTTTGGACCGAGCGCTCGGCGACTATACCTGGTGGCCTGACCAACTACTGAGGGTGCTTACGACTGCCGACCTCGCACAATGTCCGTGTGCCGAGTCGGTATGGAATGTGCTGCCCATGTCCCCGCGACCTGGCTGTGCTTGTCGGGGCGCCCATGGGACGACGGACTGCTGGAAGGGGATGCCGGCGTACGGACTCGAGGACTGCCCCTAGTCGTCGAGCCCTGTGTGCAAGGAGCTTCATCATCCTCATCTCCGGAGGTGCCCCTTAAGATCACCGAGATTCTGGGCGCCCTGGTTGCCTTACGAGCTGCTTGGTGTGGTCATGCCCGGGACCTGGGAGGCCGATTAGATGCCATTTTGTCCACGCCATCCTTAACTGGCCGAGCTGGAGATCGCGTGCAGAGCGCTTCGCCACACCCTGGGCCCGATTACGGTGAGCTGTCTATCCAGAGGTACATGGAGACGCTGGGGGTGCAAGAGCGGGATACCGCTGCGACTCTATCTGCTACAGCGGTGGAGAGCTGTGAGACTCCTGGACTGGCGCAGCTGCTGGGGAGTCGCCTTTGGGCGCCATGTCCTGCAACTTCTTCGGGATCTGCTGGCGATTCTTCCTATTGTGTCCTGGGCGCGCTGCTTCTACTTCAACTGTTTAACTTTGGAGGACTGCTATTGCGCACCGCCCTTCTTTGTACACCGGTGGCCCGCATGGCTTTGTGTTGGACAGTTCTTTGTGGACGGCGCCCTGTCCTGCCGTGGTCCTTGCAGCTGTTTACCTCATTCTGGGGGGCTGTTTTATTGTTGCTTCTCGTTGGCACGCTGGATCGTCAGGGACAAGGTTGAAAATGATTTTCATTTTTGCTTACTGTTGTTTGCTTTGCTGGGACTGTGATGGGTAGACGGGGGAGCTGGATGTTGGTTATGCTTCAATTTGGGGTCGGGGGTAGGGCGGCCGAGAATATCCTGACGGGCTGTTTAGGACACATAAATTTGGCCCTCCTCCGGTTTTATATGTATACTTTTTCTTCCTTTCTCTTCTTTCTTTATTTCGGGTACTCTTTATTGGGCGACAGGCACGCTGCTAGGGGGGGGGGTAGGCCGTAGCCTCTGCATGTGTGCTGGGTGGGGGGTAGGGGGGGGGGGCTTTGTTTTGTCCGTTTTAGTTCCTATGGGCCTTATTTTTTCTTTCTTTATTCTCCAATTCCTTTCCTTTTTCCTTTTTCTTTGGGTCAATGGTGTGGGTCGGGGAGGGGTGGGTAGCGATCGGCACACGACATGCTAGGCGATTATCAATCCTTTTCAGATATCACTGTGCCGCCATTTTGCTTCTGTTTTAATGCTCGCTGGATTTCTTTGATGGACGTTGCCCACCTTTGTTTTGAATGTATAGTGAGAACTTTGATCCTTTCTAACGTTTATTATTACATATGCTTTATGAACATTATAAAATTAAACCTTAATTTCTCCTGCTTCTCGGTAGTGTAAATGCTTCCATGTAACCTAGGTTGCCTGTATTTGGATTTGAGTTGCTACTGAGTTGCCATATTGCTTGCTACGGTGCTCCGAATGATGTCGAGGCCGGATGGTTGTAGGCCCGTAATTGTTTATGATTCTGTGCAATAAAGGTTTTAAAAAAAAAACAAAAAAAAAAAACGACAGTTTATATACATATGCACAACTCGATCGTCGGAGCAGTTTGATGACGTTCATTGTTTACATCGGCTGTTTAATAAACATGGAAGAAATCTTTTTACACATGATTCTAATGTAAGATTTTGTCGTGCTTGGGCATTACTTTATGAATGAAATCTACTGCAAGTGCAGTTTGCGATTATTATACATGATTGTAAATTAATTCAACTTTCTCAAATACAATACATCGCAAAATCTCATGTTTCTAAATACTCTATGCCCAAAACAAAGATAATGAACTCATTAACAGATGCACGTGCCAATATAGATGCATATATGTACGCGACCAACAGCCAAAATAATAATTTTAAAAGTGCTAAAAATAAACACCAACTGTGACTAATTGCATTGTTACAGAATAATCAAACCACACTTTGAGTTTGTCTCAGTACTTAAACGTTATATGCCTTGCAAATTACCACCATGTAAATCATCTATAATTCTGACAATTAATTCAAAGTGACAATAGGATTATTGAAATAGAATTCAGCCCCAGTGGGAAAAATCATTGTCGGCTCATTATGTGCTTTCATGTATACACCATAATTCATGATAATTTAAGACCATTCAGTACAAAATTGTGTGGATTCATTATACGTGATTTTCCTATTCTACTTGCCCTATGTGCTCCTAACGACTATTGAAATTAAGAGTGCCTAATGTTTTTTAATTGAAGTGTGCTGATACTCTGGTATTACACTAGTATCCACACTGTGAAGGTTCAGAGGAGTGGGATACGTGAATTAGCATGGAGCCAATCTATATTAATCTGCTCATGAGATTACAGGTAACGGGCTACTTTCCAATAAAATGTGATGTTACAGGTGTACACTTAAAGCTTCGTCAGAAATTAACCCGTTTGGTGTTTTGGTGTCGAGAAGAATAATATATCTCGACTCCAGCCTCCTAAGTGCTAGGAGTCTATTGCCACCTCTGATGTTTTTGCTAATACTATCGATCACAAAGTATTGCAGGTCTTCTGTTCTCCCTTTATGAAAAGCGTTAATGTGGCGAGCCACCGGATAACTTTGATCGTCATTGGTCACTGCTCTCAAGTGCTGTAAAATTCTTACATGGACCGGATGTAAAGTGCTTCCAACATAACGCTTTTTACAAGTACACTGAAGGACATAGATTGCGTAATCTGTCTTGCAATTGTAGGCCCCTTTCAACTCTAATGGTATTTTCCTTAATGGAAGGTGTACTTTGTTAACATTGACACCGCACTGACAAGCTTTGCCCTTAGTGCTCTTGAAAAATCCATTCTTATTGGAGAGCCAATTAGTGTTTTTTGGTTGGCTCGGAATGTTAGATACCAGTTCCTGTTTCATGGATTTTGCCCTTCTATAGGTAATCTGCGGCAACTTGGTACATATTGTTCCTAATGCAGGATCACTACGCACTATGGGCCAGTGCCTGTACAAGATTTTACGTACTCGGGTATGGTAGGCATTGTACCCTGTGATAATTCTAGGTGTCTCATTTTTTTCTATAGATGTTACGATTGATTTGTTTTGAAACAACAGGCTCTCTCTATTTTTCGTCAATCATTTATCTTCTGCTGTTTTTAACACTTTATCTGAGTAGCCTCTTGTACGTAGTCTCTTGAATAACTGATCTTTGGATGATTCAAAACCTTCTTGCGTACTACAATTTCGTTTCATTCTGAGACACTCAGCATAGGGGATACTGGAAATCAGGCTGTGTGGGTGGAAACTTCCGGCATGTAAGATGGTATTGCCGGAAGTGGGTTTTCTGTAAGTTCTTGTTTGAATCTTGTTCTCAGAAACAAATAGTTCTAAGTCCAAGAAAACAATAGAAGATTTGCTGGAGTTGCATGTGAACTTTAAGTTCAAAGAATTCTCATTTAGTTTCTCAGCAAATAATCTTGCACTTTCTTCACTGCCCTTCCACAGCAAAAAAATGTCGTCAATATAACGACTGTATTTCAACACATTGTTGGACATTTCTGTGCTGTGTTCTGCCATGAGTACTTGCTCCTCCCACCAGCCCATATGCAAATTAGCATAGCTGGGGGCAAGTACCCATGGCAGTCCCCTGAATCTGACGATAGAGAAGCCTGTTGAACATAAATGTATTGTTTTCGAGACACCATTCCACCATCTGTAATAACATGGCTGTGTGCTGGTGTAGTGTTATGTCCCTAGTGTCAAGATAATGTTTTATTGCGTGCAGCCCATCATAGTGTCGAATACTTGTGTACAAACTTTGCACATCTAAAGTTACCAGGACAAGGTCCGAATGCCAGTCAGTATCGTAGATTTTTGTTAAAAAATCACCACTGTCTTTTATGTACGAGGGCAAGTTACGTACGAAGGGTTGTAAGAAAAAGTCGATGAACTTGCTGGTATTCTCAAAGAGCCCCCCGATTGCCGATATTATGGGCCTCCCCGGGGGGCACAGTTCATGTTTATGAATTTTGGGAATGAGGTACGGGTGCGGTGTCACCGGATAGTTGTTTCTTAAAAAATCAAATTCTTGCTTTGAGATTAGTCCTGCAGATTTCCAAGTGTACAAACATTGATGGTATCTTTCCTGTATATTTGTTACGTTGGTGGCGCTGATTCTGACATAACACTCTCTGTCAGATAAATGCAGAGAGGCTTCTTTGTTGTACATTTCTTGGGGCCATAGGACCACATTCCCACCTTTGTCTGACATTCGTACCATAATGTCCTTTCTCGCCTTGATTTTATTCATTACACTCTCGTATTCGGTTCTTTCATTTCTCCTTGATTTCAAAAAGTCATTGCTGCTTTCTAGGGACAACTGTTTCAAATCTTTGATCACCTTGTCTGAAAAGATGTCTAAATTGTCTTTAGGCATTAGTGGACAAAAGGTTGATTTTGGTCTGAAGGATGTTTTAGCGGATTCAGAGATGTTGATACCGGCATATTGTGCTGCCATTTCTGTGTTCCACAAATACTCTTGGCTTCCTCCATCTTTATCCAATTCAGCCATCTCCTGGATAAAATCCATGTCCGCCACCTATATATATATATATATCTCCTTTCACTCGGTTCCTTTCTGCCGGGTACCTCGCAGCGCTCTCCTGTCGGTTCATGTTCCTTGCGGCAGAACCACGCCGCTCTCACTTTCCACACAATCCACCCTTTGCGGAGTGGATAAATAGATCTGTGTTTGCCTGCCATTTAAGGAATTTCAAGGCTGAAAAAAAGAATAAAAATAGTAAAACTACTCGAGCACGCGAGTTCGTCCTATTTATCCACTCCGCAAAGGGTGGATCGTGTGGAAATATATATATATATATATATATATATATATATATATATATATATATATATATATATATATATATATATATATAAAACATCTTTTTCACCTTGTTTTTTTTAATCAAAATAGTTTTTATTAATTTCCAGGTAGGCCTTCAGTACAGTTATACCCATGGAACAGTCTCCCATAAAAGTACATAGCTTATGTGAGGTACAGTTCGTATACCGTGAGAGCTGTCACTTTTACATCTTCACTTTTAAGGCCCACTGTATAAACAAACAACACAAAATACCCCTTCACCCTCCCTCCCTTGAAATCCCAGAAACGTATCCATTGGTACAAGGGAGCTTCGAAGTCTAGGTATTAGAATATCAGCTCTTCACCTCCCCTCGGGGGGGCCAAAGAAGAGAAGAATGACAGGAATAGCTAAGACTCCCTCTCTAATCCACTCCCAAGGAATATACTCATTTCAAAATTGAAAGAGGTGTTAAGTCCTTGTGCGGGTGGGATACGCACACAGAGGCTGGCCCATGGAAATATAGCGAACCAACGGACCCCAGATATATTCAAAGTTTTTGCAGGAGTCTGCCATTATGTCAGTTATTTGTTCCATCATGACTGCACACCACAATCTACTGGGTCAACGAGGGTGCTGCTGTACGCTTCCATGTCGCCGCCATTATTGCAGCCCCCAGGCATTGCCACATCACTGACCTGTCTCCGCTCGTCTGGTATTTAAGAGTTTGTTTTCGCAACCCCACCAGCACAGAGCCAGGGTTGTCGAGTATTCCAAGATGACTTTTATCTGGGCGAGGATTTTGGCCTAAAAGGAACGGATGGTCGGGCAATCCACCAGATGTGCTTAAAGTCGCCTAACATTCCGCAGCCCCGCCAGCATAGCTCTGATGTCTGGGGAAATGTTTTATTTAATTTGGTAGGGTATAGGTACCAATCATACAAACATTTATAATGCACTTCTCTTAGACTCATTGAGTTGTTGAACCATGGAATATCGCACCAAAGTCTGGACCAGGGGGATTCCAAGATGGGTTCCCCCAGCAGTTGTCCCCATTGTATCATACGATGTGGCCTAGGTGTAGTTAACATGTCTAATAAGAGTGCATTCTGACTCTCACCTGAGATCTCATTCGGAGGAGGCACCAGGACTAACAACTGGGCGCCACAAGATGGTACAAGAGCTTGGAGAGCGCATGTGACTTTATTGCACATTAGTTTCACGAATCCCTCTGAAAAGAAGAGGGATGTTAAACAACAGGCCACACAGTTCTAGTGGTGGCTTGTATATTTTCCCTTTTTCACTTTAACCACTTTTTTGCAGAGTGACTTGATAATATAGGTCCTGACGAATGCCTTTTGGCAGAAACATATTGACCTTAAGAACTAGGGTATATCTGTTAAAAAAAAATACTTTATTCGGTTTTAGAGGTGTATAACCATAAAAGCACATACAATTCAATCATACATTACAAATATACCATTAAAAATACATTAAAAAAAATGAGAAACATCATAAAACTAGATCACATTGTAATTGATTTTCTCGCTCTAAAAACACTTTTTAAAAAGACTGAAACTGATAATACAACCACAATTGTCTCTAATTGCAGGAGTACCAAAAGAGCGGGGCGGCAGAGCCTTAATCCTGATTATTTTAGGATAGGGACGATCCATTTTTTCCTTGGGAAGGAATAACATTTACAAAAGAATAGGACGTGTAACGTAAACTGATCAGAGGTGTCGTCACAAGGGCTTTTGCAGAGGTGTTTTGTCCAATCATTAGCTACAGGGAAACTAATTAATCTGTGTAGGGAACCGCGTTAGCAAAAATCAATAATAATCTTTCATTTGCAGGCGTAGGTATGGCTGAAGACAGAGGGTAGTTAAAGTGAGATTGTGTGCTTGAACCGAGATTTTATTTAGTTCGGCACATTGTCTTTGTTCTGCCAGAAAGTTCAGACAAATTTCTGCTCATTTCAGCCATAGTAGACGGTTTGTCATAAAATTAATGTAAACCTAGTTTAATTAAAAAACATCCAATCCTTGTAGCCCCATCCAGGCCCATACTATCTACTAAAATTCCCCTATTAAAATGTGTCTCCTTTGTGGTCCATATCCTGTGCCATAAGAGTACCAGTTGAATTTTTATGGTATCTTCAATGTAAGTTAGTCCTAGTTCCGTATGGCATACAAAAGAGGAGGTACTATTGGGAACCATCAATAGAAATTTTAAAAACGTATTTTCAGCTACCTGGATTGAGCACACGTCTTCATAACCCCATATGCCTCCACCATATGTGGCCACGCTAACACATTTCGCCTTATAGATTTTAATTAATTCCACAACGGGACGTCTACCAAGTCTCCTACTGAAGTTAGAAAGAACGGACAAGGTCTTAAGGTAGAGTAACCTCCTTGTTCTTACGGCCTGCACCCAGGACCCTGTACGGTCAAACAGTATCCCCAGATAAGAAAAAATCTTTGTAGTATCTATCCGCTTATGATCGATAAAAATAGATTTCTTCTTTAAACATCCTGACCCCCAGTTCATTACATATGTTTTTGAGGCATTTATAACGAGACCTCTATCTGACATGTAGGTTTCAAAACTGGAAATAACCTTTTGCAATCCCATCATATAATAATGCGGGAATAGACCGCTATCCAGCCTGAGGTAAATCTTTACAGCCTTGAACTAATACTTTTTCGACACTATTTATGTACTGGGTAAAAAGGAAGGGTGCAAGAACATACCCTTGCCGGACACCTCGTTTAACTTCAAAGTGACACGTGCATTCGCCTCCTATCCCAAACCGAACCCGTGCCCTCGCCCCTAGATAAAACTCTCTAATAAATGAAACTAAAAATGAATCAATGCCCATTTCTTCTAGAGTAAGCCACAATTTACTGTGATTTACACAATCAAAGGCCGAAGATAAATCGACAAAGGCCAAATTTAAGGGTCCCTTTTTGGCCTTAGTATATTTATTCAATAAAATATTTAGATTTAAACCCTGCTCTATGGTACCTAGTTTTTTACAAAAACCGAATTGTACGTCGCTAATCACTGACTGTTCTTCCGCCCAGTCTTGTAACCTATTCAGTATAACTCGGCCTATAATTTTTACGGTCAAATCTAATAAAGATATGTGTCGGTAACAGGCCGGATCATTTCTGTCCCCTTTTTTGTATATTGGTACGAGAATAGACTCATACCAAGTTGTGACGAAGCCAGTTGAAATTGAAGCATTAAATACGTGAGTAAGTAAGGGGCCCCATAGAGCGGTGTTGGTTTTAAAAACATCAACTGGGACACCGTCCGGCCCCGCTGCCTTCCCTCCTGAACTTGACACAATCGCTAGATTAACCTCACTCAGCTTAAATGATGTGACATTCCCTTTGTCACTGAGCCTTAAACCTCGATCCTCCCTGGCAGCCAGATTTAATGTATCGGAGATGCCCTCGGTAATCACGGTCTCAGGAAATTGGAAGTTGTTACATCATATTGAAGTGAAAAATGCTCAATCCACCTATTCTCGGGGATAGCGACCTCAATTGTTGATGCCACCTTATCATTAAAGAATGGTGCGTTGACAGCCCTCTAGAATGCACAAGGATCTTTAGCAATTGATGCTTCATGGAGTTCTGTCCAGGCCTCTGCTTTCAATCTGTTCTTTCTATCTTTTAGGGCCTGTTTATATTCTTTCTGTGCCCTTCTAATTTTATCTCTATCTTCGAGTTTGCCGTGCAGAGCATGTTTTAAATTTCTGTGGGTCCTAGTACAGTTTGCATCAATCCAGGCCTTCCTCCCTTTACAGTTATACTTTTGCTTTCTAATGATGGTATGGGCCTTTTTTTATATAATTTGTGATTAAAGTGAAATTATCAATAACATCCTCAGGTGGGGCATTTTCCTCCAGACATATCAAGATTGCATCCTTACAGTTAGTTACCACCCCAACCATAAAGTCTGAGGGCATCACCTTTTCCCAGCTCAGAACATAACCATTCTGTCTAGTTAGGGCAATGTTTTCAGGAATAGTATTTGGGTTATTAGCTTTACCTATAGTTTGTTCAAATAGTGTTATTCCTACACTCTGCGGGAAGTGGTCGCTCCTTGCTATTTGATGTTGGGTAAAGTCTTCCACAATAGACCCATAGCGATTAGAAACCAAAATGAAGTATATTATGGAGCCAGATCCATGCCCATTAAAAGTAGGGCCCAGAAGCACCGGGGGACTACTGAGAGTATTAGCAAAACCCAGATCGAGCTCAAATATTAATTCATTTAAACATTCACCATATGATGTATGTGGGAAATGTGGAAGAAATATCTCTATATCGTACGTTAAACCACAGTTCCCATTATCTGAATGTTGGTAGAGGGCCATGTTGAAATCTCCACCCCATAGTGTAATCACATCTTTCTTCCCCAAATCCTTCAATTGATACAAATGTCCATGTATAGCCTTCAGGATACCCTCTCGTAGATCATGTGGAATGTTATTGTAATAATTCACAAGTAATACTAAGCAGTTGGTATCAACCTTCACACTGATAATTTGATAAAAACTGTTCTCCCGTACCAGGTCTACTTTTCAAAATGTAGCTAAATTAGAAATGAACGTACACAACCCCCCCTTTGCTCTACCATAATTGAAGGATGTCGCATTGGTATGGAGAGTTCTATAACCATTGATGTATATTGGTTCAGTCACCTATGTTTCTTGAAGGCTAAAAACATCAAATTGCTGAATAAATTGGTGCCATATAACATTATTCACTTTTGATTTTAGGCCAGCAGTGTTCCAGAACATAAAATTACATCTACCCTTCCCTAAGGGAGCTCTCACAGATATCATACTTTCTGCATTACTCAGCACAGGAGTGATATCCCTAAATGGGAAGTGAGCGACATCAACTCTAACAGATTTCTCTGAAATGACCCTAAATGATTGGTCTTCTTCCAGCATATACACCAATACTTCATTATCATGTATTTCCATAGCTCCACTAGGTCCTTATCAACATCAAGCATAAAATTCATTGATATTTGATCTACGGTGAAAACACTAGAATTTTTGGGAACTTTCCTCATACAGACATTCTCATGTGTTTTTGAAACTTCCCTCAGGCAGACAGACTCAGACCCAATTTGTCAATCTACTTCTTCTAAGTTTTGCAGCTTGTGAAAACGATTAGAAGTGGGAATATCATAACCTAAACCTAAACCGGGTAATGTCCACGGAGCAACTTTTCTCTGTGACCCAAATCCAAAATGACTAAGTTTATAAAAAAATAACCTAATGGGACAATATTAATATAATCTCCACTAATTGGAATATTATACACCCGTCTAAAGTAGCCTTTGATCAAATGAGGGGTTTTAAAATTCAAGATTACGCAATCTCCCTCGTGATCCTTATGTCCCTTTCCTATCCAACCCACCCTTCTAGCCATTTTAAATTCATTAAACAGGTCTTAGGATTTCCCATGACTCATCAGACCCTTCATGGAGCCTTGGGACATTGGTTAGGACTACAACATATGGAGTTACTTCCGGTGGAAGGTCTATATATGGCAATACTTTTTCAAACTCCGGACCTCTCGGAGCATCTACCATTCTAGACCCGCTATGCCTCTCATGTTGGTTAATATCACGTCCATTAAGGGAAGTTACTCTAGTACTAGTCACCTTGTCTCCAGGCCTATTTCCAGTTTTACATAATGGATTTTGGGTATAGGTTTGTAAATTGTTGCCCGGGTCTGAAGTAATATTATCTGTTACATGGTAGGTAACCTGGACTTGTAGTAGAGGTTCACCTTGGCTATGAGATTTAATCAGTAATTCTTCTATGGCACCCAGTCTTACACTTAGTTTCCCAAAAAGATCCCTAAGATAAGTATCTAGCGCTTCCAATTTAATTTTTACATTTAAAACTTCATTCTGCAACCTAGCGTCTGGCCTGACTAAGACTACCTCCTTCACAGTTGGTTTATTTTGTGCCTATGTCCTGCCCTTTTTTGTTACTTTTGTTTGTGGTAGGGTAACTGCAGCCACATCCTTTAGTGTGTTCCTTGCCCTGCTTTTTAAAATGATCAGGATTTCGGGATCGCTTCGGGGGGGCTGAGGGTCACTCTCTGAGTCAGTACAGTCAATATGGTCGGAGATATTGACCACACCACCATTTCTAGCATCAGATCCAACTGTGCTATCCAATTTTTCAAATCGGGGATCCAGTAATACTTTTGAATTATTACCAGTACTAGTCCGTACAATAGGGCCCTCCATGCTATTGGATTTATCTGAGGTCATGGCCTCTTCCACATTTGAGATTTGTTTTTCAATGGCACCCATTGCACCAGTTAGATAATTCATTATCGATAAACCTGTTTTTCCCTGCTTCTTTTTAGACAAAGCACTTACTGTTTTACGTTCCCCATATTGGGTATGATGTACGCAATCAAGATCTTTTACAAATACCGCCCACAAGTAAGTACCACTCAAGCCCAATCAAGTCCGGTGTCCCTTGTAGATGGCGGTGACTTTCAGTAGAGTCCCCCTTTGATCGTAATACACAGTATCTTCAGTTGATGTTCAAATGGAAGCAGCCAAGAGCCGTGGCCCAACCCAGTCTCTTTCAGCCGCTGACGGGCGCGTCCCGCGCTGCGGGAGCCCTAAGATGGCTTTAAATCGCCTCGTGGCGCTGAATGGTGACGCGCCTGTGAAGTGCCCCGGGAACTCTGGGAAATGGAGTCCCGGGTGCAGAGTTCAAGCGTTGCAGTCCCTCACGGACTGTTTTCGGGTAAAGCAGCGGTTTGGCGTGTGGCAGGAAGGCAGAATAGGGACCCCTATATCTGTTGAATCCCTAACCCTCTTGTATTTAACCATGTCACTGTGACCACCTAATAAACTTTCAGTCGACTCAGCTAGACATTTTTAAATCACACTTTATGTAGCCTTTCTGCACTCTGCTCCTCATTCATCTATATTTCTACGCTCATCTTCTGAGAAAACACCTCTGCTCCTCCCCTCGGGAAGTCGTAGCCCACACTACGGTGTGAGGAGGGAACCCATATGATGAAGCATGTCACCTAACGGTGAGTGAGGGTTCTTGTCCTGAGGGAACTCTCCCCCCTCCGTTCCTACATAGCACTCGTTCTTCATTTTCTCTATCCCCACTTTTCTTCCCCTGACACATAGCCAGACGCACTTCTATGTGAATAGTATTCTCTCGAGGGATCAGTACGCTCTGGCTTTCACAGATCGCCTGAGATCCTAAGTGTGTATATGATATATGTAATTTGAGATGTCATCAGTGATGTCACTGACCATGTCATGAGTGATGTAATATGTAGGGTCATAAGCAGTGCATTGTGGAGGTTCAAGTTATAGTTAGCTCACTAACTATAACTGCTGAATTTCTATGATTTTTACAAATGAAAACTGAGCCTTACTATAACATCCCTGTAACCTTTGTTTTTTTCGGTGAATTTCTAAGTTTTTAAGATTCCATTTCCTAGCTATAACATCCCTGTAACCTTTGGTTTTTTCAGTGAAATATATATCAAAACCTCGAACCAGCACCTCCAGCAAATCTCCCTCGAAAAGGATTCCACCAGAGACAGGAAACGAGCGCCGACCCGAGCTTGAGGTGAATAATTTATTTGTTATTTAATTTCGCCACCAGCATAACGTTTCGGCCTATATATATATATATATATATATATATATATATATATATATATATATATATATATATATATATATATATATATATATACACACAAAAAAGAAGCAGAGAACTCTGGGTAGTTCTCAAGTTTAGGTGGAAAGCAGCTCCTGTATGGAGCACTCTCAACGCCAGCGACACTCTAGATCTGCTCACCTCAAATGTCTGCTTTTCTATCAAAGTCTTTAAGTGTAGGATTAGCACAGTGCTATCCACGCCGAGATAGAAATGGACAAAGTCTTTTGCCATTTCTACAGCAAAGTTTTTAAGCATAGTACTAGCACAGTGCTGTCCTTGCCGAGCTGTAAAATGACAAAAGCCATTTATCACTCCAGGCACAATATTAGCAGAGCATTATGGGCCTAACGCGTCAGGCATCCATGGCACATTGAACTGCTTAAAGTCATTGTTGTGCTGACGAACTGCATAACAGAAAGGCTCTTTATGAGCATGTTGCCGTTCAAGTGCTCCTTGTACGTTGGGAACGCCGCGTATGCCGAGGGTTGGAGAGTCGATACCCTATCACAGGTTCGGCACTTTGTATTTTACGTTTCCGGCATTGCTCAGAAGCATTTGGGCAGGGATTATATTTCGGGGAACCTCGACGTTCGACATACAGTTAAGAGGCTGGCCCAAATCTAAAACTGGTTCTTAATCTCTCCACGTGAGAAACAGGATAACTCCAGGACCTACAGGCTGACATACGCCATCCTTACTTTTGAGAACGCACGTCCGGCCTGTACAGATCACTATGCGGAACTGCATGACACTTTGAATCCTTTTTTTGGAGTCTCGAGTTTATCAATTATCGCCCTGACGAAGTTCCAAAAGCCAAGAAAGGAACGAAACGCGTTGGCTGTGCCTATGATGTTTGAAAGAATTTCAGAATAAAGAAGAATTTATACAAAAAAGCAACTTCTGATATTGACTTTTTTGAGAGTGCACCTTCTATTCTGTCTCTATATTATATTATATAGTCTACTGGGGTTCGCCAGTAGATAGTTACAGTTAGGATCTAGTTTTCATAGGAAAAGCGCTTTTTTGGTTTGCTTATAACTTTGGCACAGTTTGACGAATCTTCATGAAAGTTCCCCCAAAAAGTGGCACAGTATGTCTAGTTCTGCCTGGAAAGTTTTGGGGTAATCCATCAAGCAAAATTACACAAATAAACTAAAGTTAGAAGGACGTTATAGTTAGGAAATAGAATTAAAAAATCTTTAGAAATTCACTGAAAAAAACAAAGGTTTAAGGGATGTTATAGTTAGGTTCAGTTTTTACTAGAAAAAGTGGGGGTCACAAATGTGTGTTTCCAATGTAATTTATAATAGAGATTTAATACATGACTGTAGCCCAAATTGCTCAACGGAATTACACCAAATTTGGCAGAAAGCTAGAGTTTGGTCCAGAAAGAGTGCCTTTTGTGACCTGGTGTAAATCCGTTCAGTAGATTTTGGGATATTAAAGGAAAAACAAATTTGAATATTCAGCATCGCTGCCCCTTTGCAGATCCTTCATGACGCTCTGCAAACCCTTACATCACCAGCAATGCTATGTTTGGGTGCCTGGAATGTGAGTAGAAACTTGCAGCCGCCATTTTAGATATCGGAGGACATTCCCTGATTGTGAAAATGTTGATACAATGTAGTAGATGGGGTCAGTG
The DNA here is from genome assembly GCF_964261635.1 of Lissotriton helveticus. NCBI lineage: Eukaryota > Metazoa > Chordata > Amphibia > Caudata > Salamandridae > Lissotriton > Lissotriton helveticus. The sequence goes on from NC_136061.1 coordinate 359,380,590, forward strand.
TAGAGGTACCTTGACCCCATGGGTGCAATACAGGGGTCTGTGAGGAAGCCCTGATGGGCCACAAAATACCCTAGGGCAATTCCACCGCAATGCTCAGCACGGCCCCCTGTGTACCACCACTGCAGATTCATGAATTTGGCCAAACAATATAGTCACACACTCACTCAGAAACTGATGCTCCCACTCTCAAACCCATTCAGACGTTCTCATATAGACACTCACACACCCACTCAGATACACACACATCCACTCACAGACCCACTCAGTCACTTTCACACCTAGTCAGACACTTATGTGCCCATTTACAGACCCACACAGACACTGACACACCCACTCACAGACCCAGACACTCGCACACCCACTCACAGACCTACTCACACATTCACTCACAGACCCATACAGCCACTCACACACCCAGTCACCGACTCATATAGCTACTCAAAAACACACTCACAGACCCATACAGCCACTCACACACACACTCACAGATCTATACTGCCCCTCACACACCCACTCACAGACCCATACAGACACTCACACACCATTCACAGAACCATACAGACACTAACAACCCTACTAACACCCACAACACCACTCACACACCCATACAGCCACTCACACACCAACCTACAGACTCATACAGCCACTCATACACCTACTCACCAACCTATACAGCCACTCACACACATCCTCTCAAATGTTACATGTCACAGTTAGAAAATAACATTTAAAAAATGTTAGAAATTCACAAAAAGTACAAGGATGTTATAGTTAGGAAATAACACAAACAAAACGTAGAAGTGCAATAAAAAACTAAAGTTAGAAGGTCGTTATAGTTAGGAAATAGCATTAAAAATTCACGGAAAAAAACAAAGGTTTAAGGGATGTTATAGTTAGGTTCAGATTTTACACACACAAAACCACAGCAATTTATCCATTATAGTTACCTGAGCTAACTATAACTTACGCCACCGCAATGCACTGCTTATGACCTCACATATTACATCACTCATGACAAGGTCAGTGACATCACTGATGACATCACTGATGACATGACATCTTAAATAACATCACTGATGGCATCATCTACAAAACCACTCACATACCCATTCACAACCCCATACAACTTTTCACACACCCACTCACATGTCCACACAACTGCTCACATACCCATTAACCGACCTATACAACCACTCACTCACACACCCACTCACTCACGCAAACAGCCACTCTCACACCAGCTCAGTCACCCATACAACCACTCACTCATCCATACAGGTACTCACACACTCATCCATATAGCCACTGACACTGCTACTTACTCACTGACACAGCTTCTCACACACCCATTTATTTATCCCTACAGCAACTCACACATATACATACCGATACAGCCACTGACACAGCCACTCACTCATCCATACAACCACTCACACAACCACGTACATGCCCATTCACATATATTCACACATCCAAATAACCACTTGACACCCATTCACTCCCCCATACAGGCACTTACACAGACACTCACATACCCACTCACTTACCTATACACACAGTCAAACAGCTTCTCACGTACCCATAGAGACACTTACACACCTACTCCCTCACCCCTACAGCAACTCACAGAGCCACTCAGTGACCCAAACACCCACCCACACACCTAACAATCAATCAAAGTCAATTAAACAGCACACAGCTGCCTCAGCAGAGGTGTCCCACCTATGCAGCCGCTTACACAGCCACTGACATACTCATAAAGCCACTTACAGAGCCACTCACTCACCCAACAGCTACTCACACACCCCAACACATCCATACAGCCACTCACACACCCATACAACAACTTAGACGCTCACTCACACACTGATACACATAGTCACACAGCCACTCAGATGAGATATACTAGAAATAGTATGAATAATTATTAGGACAGAAACATTAGTAATTTAACTTATGCAGTAGTTTAGCATATATCTTTGAGTCTGAAAAACGTTTATACAACGCTAACACTCACTGGATCAGTGGCAGCTGGTGACCTTTAAAAGTGGTGGGGAGTAATCCTTGGCTCGAACTCCAATGAGTTTCTTCTTGAGGGATTCTCTCACACTTTCTTGCGCGAAGGGCCTAATTTACAAAGATTTGGCATAGGGCAGTGTCACAAGTATTGTTACTGCACTGCCCTATGCCAAATCGAAAGGGCAGGAATGCACCGTATCTACGAGATACAGTACATTCCTGTCCTTTCAGCCAGCCCCGGCGCACAATTTGGTGTCCAACGCCAACGCAGGCACTCTTGCACCATGGTGCAAGGGTGTCTGCATTGTTGGCAGGATTATTTTTGTGCAGGAAGGGACACCTTTCTACACACAAACAATCCATGGAAAGGTTTTCATCGTTCTATGTTTGCTACATAATGCAGTAAACATGGAAAGAGGAAAAAAGAGGAGAAATGAAAACATTTCTCCTCCTGATGCCTGCTCTGGGTAGGCGTAAGGTTTTGGCCCTGCCCCAGGTTTACGTGACTTTTTAAATCTGGGGTAGCATCAAAATCCACTGCAATGCCCATGGAGCACCTCCAAAGGACAGAGGAAGGCAATGCAGTGCTTTACGCTGACTTGCCCTCCATATCTATAAGGCGATGCAAAGCCACACAGGGTGGCACCGCATCAACTCATAGATATGATTGAGAGGCCTGCGCCAATAGAGTGTCTAAAAAAGTGACACTCCGGTGGCGCAGGCGTCTTGTAAATAACCCCCTAAGTTTACTGTCTCACTTGGACTCACTAATTCACACAGTCTCACTCATTCTACTGTGAACCACTCTGTCTCCCTCAGCCCCCTCATTCTGAATTACTCAATCTTACTGCATCTCATACACAGTTACACTCAGTTACACTCTGTCCTTCTCCCTCACTCACATTAATTCTCATACATACTTCACCTTAGCGTCACTAATTCTCACTAACTCCGACACACTCCTTCACTGACTCTCTCTCCTTTTAACTCACACACATAATCACCCAGACATGCTCACAGTGCTGGAATGGCACAGGCACCTTCATGTACCTGTGTAAGCAATCAGACAATCTCACTAGTTGCCTCCGTTTTTTGCTGGACCCGAAGTGGGCCTGTAGGAGAGAAGGGTCTGCTTCCTATGGTCACCCCCACTTTTTGCTGTGATTTTCTGGTTTTTCGACTTTAGTGTGGCTGTGGGCCTGCTAATCAGACCCACAGCCCAGCTGTTCTCGCTCTAAATTGATACCATGTACTTTAGGTACATACCAGATTGGTTACTGGGTCACTCTTGTAAGCCCCTGTATAGTGTACCTTAGGTACCCAAGGAATAGGTGCACCCTAGGCCTACCAGGGGCTGCAGCATGTATTGTGCCACCCCTGGTTTGCCTTCCAAACTGACACCACAGGTCTGTTCGCACAGCCTGGTTAAGGTGGTGTAATAACACCCTTACTTAGATATAGTATACGTATATCTACCTTATATATAGACACATATGCACCTATAAGTCACTCCTATGGTAGGCCTCGACAATCCTTGTGCTTGGTTTTATGTGAAGGGTGCCCTAGCATGAGTTGAGCCCCTCTGCAGCTTTCGGAACCATCTTCTTATAACTGTTCTATGATATAGCCATACCATATACTCTTATATGCATTATAATCCTCGCGGTTAATGCTAACTTTGGTTTGGCTTTATCAAAACATGTCATGTAAGGTGTCAAACACTTTGAAATACTACCCCCTCTGCCAATTCTGGCGGCGGGGGTAGCATTCTACCCTTCTAGAGCGAGAAGACATGTAGTTACTGCTTTACCCGGTTAAAGTTAAACAGAGCCCCAGCATCACAAAATGGATGCTGCTGCCACAGACACAAGTCTGACATCCTGCTGCTGGAAGTCTGACATCCTGCTGCTGGACAAAACTCCAGCAGGGGAGGCCTGGACAATAGGTTTCCTGTCCAGGGAGGTGCCAGCACCTCCCCAGACAGGCAGATGTGTATTGGGACAGGGAGGGCTGCATCAGCAGATGCTTTTTGAGACACTGCCTGGGGCACACAAGGTGCTCCATGCATAGCCCGGTTCAAACCAGTTGTTGGGGCACTCCAGCCCCACTCTGGTGCGAAACTGGACAAAGGGAAAGGGGTGTAACCACCCACTTCCCAAGTCCACCCATAAGAGGGACCTAGCAGGTAATCCAGCCCCTTAGCTTAGTATAAGTATAGGAGCTGTGTCCCCAGGACTTTAGATTATCCTGGAAAGAAACTTTGATACAGAACTCTTGGACCTTCGACATTCTATTCTGACTAGAAGACGGAAGACATCTCCCTTGTGGTTAGAGAGTGACCACCCTGTGCAAACAGGCACCGCCAGTAACTTGCCGGTCTGCTTTGTCGACGCTCCCGCCGGAACCCGAAGACTCAGCAACACAGGAACTGAACTCTCAGACTTCTCTGACTGCGACCCACATCCACAGCAAAGCTGAGACCCGTGGTGGAGAAGGTTAAAACGGATGATCAATGGTTGGATTTGGTATCCAGAAATGCGCAGTGCGTCTTGGAGTGGAGCGTTGACTAGACGCTCCCCACAGGATTGTACTTAAAAATGGTGCACTTCAGGGCATGGCACTGCCCAGTTCTGCACGCGAACTGACAAAGATGTTTAAGATTTATGGACTAAGTAATGATTATAAGGAATAAACGCGATGTGCATACCACCACTTTCAATGTCTCAACATGTACTGCCCCTCGTTGGTTTTGCACACGAAGACGTAGGAAGATTAAAAGGAAAGATCCTTGGACTGGTGATTCCACGGATCATGAATAGCGGGCTTACAGCAGCATTGGATGATGGAGGCAACTTGGAAGGACATACATACAAATGTGGAGAATTGCGATATTACACGCATATGGTTGACAGGATATATTTACGTTCTGTGTGTAGATTGTTTTGATAAGGAGACCAGATGCAATACGGGTATTGTAGTAACGTAATGAACGCTAAGAGTCTTGGGAGTTTTCTTTTTACACGGAATGGGGGTGGAGCACATACTGTTTAAATCAGGCTTGGTTTTCGAGAAGGTAAAACAGGCAAGATGAGAACCTGACGTTTGTTGCTTTGCAAGGAGAAAAAGATGATTATTTAAGCAGGTACGCATTGAGGTTTGTTTTGATCGGTCACACGTGGTTGTTTAACAGCTCATTTGAAAGGTGAATGACCGTCGGTAGGCGCCCGTTAAATGTGTGGTGCAAGTCAGCAGGATATGTCCAGTGAGAGAGGGATAACAATGTTTGGGGGTAGACAGAAAGCTTTTTTATAAAAACGCTAGCTGCACAAAGCATGAGTTCGGGGTTCTAATTATAATAAGAATGCTGTTTGAATTGCCGGTTGCTCGTTTCTATTGATCAGCATAATGCACGATTCCCAAAAAAACAAAGTCTGATTTTTGAGAATGTAAAGACACATATATATATTTGTTTGAGTTCTACTATGCTAATGAAGGGATGAACACTAGATAAAAATCGGGTAATTAAAGAAATGGTCATTGTCAATTCACATGCAAAACGTCATATGTGCAATTTGTATTTGTATTTGTATCTGGGTTTTATATCGCGCCAACTCACCGACAGGTCTCAAAGCGCTTCTGACCAAGTACAGCAACAAGAAACAAGAAGGGAAAATATGGAATATCAGCCAATCTTACGGGGATGTGAATGCGTCCTTGAAAAGTAAGGTCTTCAGGGATTTCCTAAAGCGTAGAAGATTGGGTTCTCTACGAAGCACCTCCGGCAGCTTGTTCCAGATGGAGGGAGCTTGGACTGAAAAGGATCTACCTCCTTTAGTTGCCAGTTTAAAGCGTGGGCAGGATAGCAGAAAGGAGTTGGAGGATCGCAGGGCGCGTCTAGGTTCATACACTTCCAGCCTATCTTTTATATAGGCTGGGGCCTGTCCATGAATTGCTTTGTGACAAATGCACATGCTCTTAAATTCGACTCTCTGCTTCATAGGGAGTCAATGTAATCTATAAAGCAGGGGGGAGGCATGGGTCCGCCTAGGAACTCCGAATATTAGGCGGGCTGCGTCATTCAAGATAACTTGAAGACGATTTATGGAATTTTTTGGGAGACCTAGGTATAACGCGTTTCCGTAGTCGATTCTGGACACTATTGTGGCTGAAACAATAGTTCGGAGCATATTCATTGAGAGTAGGGGGACGAGCTTACGTAGCTGCCTAATCAGGTTGGTACAGGAGCCAACCACAGCGGACACTTGGTTGGTCATTGAGAGTTCCTGATCGATTTTCATACCGAGGCTCTTTACACTAGGGCACGGTTTTGGGGTAGGTCCAAGTTCCTGTGGCCAGAACAGATCGTTCCAGGGGGAAGTAGAGGTTGCGACTACGAGGACTTCCGTTTTGTCTGGATTGATTTTTAATAAGTTGGACGACATCCAATTTACCGTGAACCGTAGTATATTTTGGGCCATGGACTGAGCCGATGTTGTGTTGTCGATACTCAGCAGCAGCTGGGTATCATCGGCATAGTTAAAAACTTTACAGCCCATGTTTGCCAGGGATTCTATCAAAGGCTGTAAGTACAGATTAAATAAAAGTGGAGAAAGCGCGGACCCTTGCGGGACTCCACAAACTAAGGCGCCCACGTCGGAGACCTGATCTGCTAGCTGGATCCTCTACAATGTTAAACCAAGATGAATATAATTTCACTTAAAACAAAATACATAGTAAAATAATGTATGGTATTTTCGACTTTCAGTTACCCCTGACGAAGGGCTGGTCAAAGCCCGAAATGCATTGGGTTGAAATAAAGAACTGCTGCTTTAAGCTACTGGTTGTATTGGACCCTATTTACAAGGAGGCCTGGATGGGCACATGTGAATATGTGAAGTTTTCCAAATACAATTTGTTTTAGACATGGAATAGCTAACAAAGAGAATGAAAATATGTTAATATTGTTATAAAAACACGACGAACATGGAGAAGGTTAAAACGGATGATCAATGGTTGGATTTGGTATCCAGAAATGCGCAGTGCGTCTGGGAGTGGAGCGTTGACTAGACGCTCCCCACAGGATTGTTCTCCCCAGAGGGTGGCAGGGTAACGCCCCTTCTGCCCATAAACTCCAGTGGCCCCTGCACTGGATGATGTCATCAGCGATGTTATTTGAGATGTGACCATGTCATGAGTGATGTAATATGTAAAGCCATAAGCAGTACATTACAGGGGCGTAAGCTATAGTTAGCTCACGTAGGTATACCTGCTGAATATTTATGGTTTAGTGTGTGTAAAATCTGAACCTAACTATAACATCCCTTTGACTTTTGTTTTTTGAGCGAAAAAAACAACAAAAGTATATAATATATATATATCCGTTTTAGACACCAAAACAAACATTACTTTGCCCTGGTCAAACAACAACATTTAAACAATCAGATTGTGATCAACAGATCCGACAAAGGGGGAAGTATCGTACTATGACCTAGAGCCCAATACCATCGAAGAAGCACAAATACATTTGAATGATACTTCATGCTACAAGGTAAGTAACACCCAGGAAGTCAACAGAAAAATAAATGATTAAAAAAAGAGACTTATTGACTTTAAAATGGAAGGCCTACTCACAAAAGATGAATTCCCCTATCTCCACAACAAGACACGTGTGCTTCCTGTCCTGTAATTCTCCCCGAAGTCCATAAGAGTAGGTCACCGGTTTCCGGTTGTCCGATCAGCTCAGCATGCAATAGCTTGTGTGAACATATGTCTAAGTATGTCGATTATTTTTTGCAGGAGTTTGTCACACAATTACCATCATACCTCTGTGACACTAGTGATTTCCTTACTAAGACCAATCACATTCAGTGGTCTGAGAATTATATCTTACTGTTTATGAATATCACCTCCGTATATACAAGCATCAAACACCATGATGGGTTAAGAGCCTGCAGATATTACTTCAAAGAACGACCCATACACTGCTACCATCATAATGAGCTGATCATGTTCATGATAGAATGGTGTCTAAATAATAACTTCTTTATGTTTGACAGGGTATTTACTAGCAATTGAGGGGGGTGGCAATGGGTGCCTGCTTCTCTCCCAGCTATGCATGCTTGCATGTGGGCTGGTGGGAGGAGCAGGTCCTGAAGGTAACACAACGTGCATTATGGAGCTCACACATTGTTTCATGGCTCCATTATATAGACAATGTTTTTGTTATTTGGAATGGCACCAAGGAGAGTGAACTTGAGTTTATTGCTGCTTTTAATAAGAATGAATTGAATCTTGAGTTCAATGCCAATATCAGCAACGCCTCCATAGAATTCCTTGATGTTACCATCTATGTTGAGAATGGTTCTATGCACTCCAAACTACACCACAAATATACACCTGGGACCTGCACACATGCCACGAGTTTTCATCCCAAACATCTCATAGCCAGTATACCTTACGGTGAAATGCTCCGGCTCCGTACAATCTGTAGCTCTGAGAGAGACTTGAACGAATGTCAGGAAGAAGCGCATTGTCGATTTATTGCATGGGGGTACTCTGCCACATCCAAAACGAGAGCCAAAATTCGTGCAAATGCTATACCAAGAGAGACACTGTTAAATTGGTGGTGTGACATGACCAGCAATTCTGACACTAGTGCCACTGGAACGGTAGACACTAGCCTTATCGTTACTTACAGCACGGAAGAAAGTGCAATCAGATCTAGAGTCAACAGGCAATGGCGCATAGTTCAGACTGACCCCTCCCTGGGTCCTCTAGTCACCGAAAGACCTACTATCACGTAATCGTCAGGCTTTCTCAATGAGAGATACTTTTGTCAAGGGCAGTCCCGAAGTCATTCCCAAAACCAATTGGCTCTCCGACATTAAGGGGTTCCATAAATGCAACATCTGCAGGGCCTGCCGGTTCGGTATCAACACTACCCAAGCCGCTGCTAAGTTCCACACTAAACCGATCATGCTAACTAATAGATACACATGCAGAACTCAATATGCAGTTTATGTACTATAGTGCAGCTGTGTCCTTAAATACGTTGGTAGTACCAAACTCCAAGTCCACATGAAGACCCTATAACACCTGCGAGCAATAGTCAACAACAATCCCACATACCCAGTAGCAAAACACTTCAAAGAGGTACACAACAACCTTGAACACCTAAAATACTTTGCCACTGACAGTGTGCCTACACTCGGGGGGGGGGGGGGGGGGGGACAACAATCGTGAAAAGAAGCTCAGGCATTTAGAAACACGCTAGATCTTGGAGCTCGACACCAAGACACCCTCAGGTCTCAACATCAGTGAGGATTTATATAACTATTTGTGATGTGTTTCTGTTGGCTCTCATACTGTTGTCTATGCCTACTGCTATTTGCGACCACCTATTTCTTCTGTCTCTGTATCTTCCTGTGCTTTCACTTTCTCTGCATTTATTCATATATCAGTGTATCTACACCATCACCTCTGTATTGCCTTCTACCGATCATTACCACTATTTATGTCTCTGACTGAGGCTTTCAATAGGCACAATTATGTGCATTATGTTACTGTTCCGGCTGGGACAGTTGGACACCAATGTATGATCTCTGGTATCTCTAACCAGAGATCGACGGCTATTAAATCCTGTTTTATACAGTAATTTTGTCTTCGTGTTTGATATATTTCTTTAGATAATTTGCATTTTCTTACCTTGGGCACTAAATGTATATAGAGCACCTGCACCACACTATGCGACATCCACTTTGCATGATGTATTCATTTTTAAACTCACCTCACACCCCGAGCTTGGTTTAGTCACATAGACACATATCCCGAGCGCTGCCTGGATAGTCCTCCAGCTTCTGTAGATGGCTATGCAGTTTCACTATTAGTTATATTACCCTGAGCTCCCCACGTACTAGGGTCATTCGGCTTAGATTCTATGGCAGGACCAGAGGGTTCTGATTATGCTTTCTCAATTTCTTTACTGCAAACACAGCAGCCAATGAAAGTAAAACTACAACAATAAAATACTTCAATACCCATGAGGCTTTGAACCACGCCTCCTTAGTCACAGCCAATCACTGCATCATCAAGTTTACAAAGTAGAGAGACACCAATCTGGCTTCCTCTTTCTTTGCTGCTCCGCAGCCCTGATAAGTGCCTCTCTACTCTGTATACTTGCACTGTTCTGTGTTTGCTTACATTGCTATTGTCATATCTATTTATTTTATAGGCATTAGCTTATTAACGTTGTCGCTTGTGCGTTGCTTACTTGGGGCTTGCTGTGCTTTGTGTGCGTTTCTGAGTCGCACTGTCCCGCTGTGTTTTCCCCATTGGGAGTGCGGCTTCCCCGCCCGCTCCGTTGTTCTTTAGCCCCTTCCCAAGCGCGTGTTGCGCTTTAGCTGCTCCCCGTATCTGCTTTTGTGCTGCCTGCAGCTCCGGCTGCTTCCAATCGCGGTACGCGATCGCGAGGGGCTTGGCCCCTCCCGCGGGGAGTGAGGCGCACGCTGAGGCCTTCGCGGGCTCCCAGTGTGCGTCTCCGCGTCTCTGTACGCGCGCAGCCCAATTCAGTGCCTACACAGACACTCTGCCCCAGGCTGAAGAGGGGTTACCACGCAGAAGGCCAGGAGCCGATTTGGGCCGATATTTCAACTTTATAAAGGCAGCGTCAAGGTCGCTTTTGGTGTTTCTAATTACTTGTGCTCGTGGCAGACTTTTAACTCCTGATTGAACAGGGCTTTTAGGCCACAATTTTTGGGACCCCCAGTCTGTTCCCAGATAGGGGTTTATACCTCCACTAGTCCTAGAGTGGGACTATTTGTTCTTTGTGTGATTTTTGGTATTGTTTAATTGGCTCCTGCGCCTGGCACTACTCCCAACCGACGCCCTTACCTCGGGCTGCTAATTGAGCTTCCCTCTGGGGATTTTGGACTGGATTTTTTTCAAATCTGTTGATGAGGATGGCAGAATACGATTGCTATCAAGAGGAGGTTTCTGCGTGCGATGACCAGGGCGATGAAGAGTACTATGAGGAAGAGTCCATGGAGGACCTCATTGACAAAAAGCTTGACGCAAAGTTGGATAAGGCCCTTTCTTCAGCCCTGATTCCCCTAGCTAAGAAGTTAGAGTTGTTGGTCCCTGCTAAGCCCAAACCTCTCTCCTCCACTGTTCCCGACCCGGCCCTCCCCCCCCACCCGGTGAGTGCCCCTGCCGGTTCCGCTTGGCCCCATGTACATTCCTATGCTAAACTGTACAAATCCAAAGAAGATTCCAAGGGTAATGCTCCCGCCCCTTCCTCATTCATCTCCTATCCCAGTACATGACAACACGACTGATACGGATACCAACACTGATTCCTCTCAGGCTTCCAAGCCTCGTAAGTGCGCCAAAAAGCGTAAGCACGCTTCCTCCCTGGTTACCCCTTCTCCCTTCACGTTTGATCTCTCGGACATTGTCCACCCTAGATCCTCTGACTGGGTTCCCCCACCTGCGGTGGCTGAGTATTTGCAGGTCCACCTGCACAAAGGTTTTGACAAAGAGGTTAGGGCCCGTTTGAAGTTAGAATGTCAACGCCCAGACCTAGCCCACAAGGTAGCCCTTACCCCCGAGATAGATAACTCTATGACTACCTTTTTAAAGAAATATAAAAAGGATCCCAAGAAGGGAATTGACCGCGCCCTCCGGGCGTGCCAAGATAAGGTCCTGGACCTTTCGGGCCCATTGGCTAAGATTCTAGAATTGGCCCTTCAGGCTCAGGAGACGGGTGCCGCTATCCATCCTGAAGTCCTGGCTGGTTGGGCTCAAAGAGCGATTTGTATGCTTGGAAACGCTAACTGCGCCTTGGCCTCGGAGAGACGAAAATCCGTCTTGCTCAGGATGGATCCACAATTGGTGGAGTTGGCTTCATCGGAACCAGGCCCCTTGGCTGAGGGCCAGCTCTTTGGTGACAAATTTGTAAAAGATATCGCCAAGTTCGTTAGCACTTTTGCTTTCCTCAACAAATCTCAGGCTTCCTTGAAGAGAGTGCTACACAAGGTCTCTGGCAGAGGACCCTCGACCGGCCGCTACTCGAATACAAGTCCTCAGCGAGGATAGCCCCAAGAAGCGGCAGAGGTTACACCCAGAAACCCAAGCAGGCTGGTTTCTATCCCTCCAGGTCGCGTGGCTACAGAGGCCGTTTCAACCGAGGGTACATGAATTTTGACGCCCAGTCCTCTGGTAAGTCCTGTGTGTCCGTTGATCCCCCTCGGGGGAAGATTGTTACATTTTGTGGTCAGTTGGACGAATCTCACCTCAGATGTGTGGGTCCTTCAAACAGTACAGGGTTACCAGATAGAACTGTTGGACTGTCCCCTTCAAGTGTTCCTCCCCGTTCTCTCCTTTTTTCCCTTCAAGAACACAGTTTTATAGACTCAGAACTAGAAGAGCTTTTGGCCAAACAGGCCATTGCCGTAGGACCCTTAATTCTCGAAGGATTTTGCCGCAACGTCTTTTTGGTTCAAAAGAAGGGCGAAGGTCAACGCCTAGTGTTGAATTTGAGAGATTTCAATCCTTATGTAGTTTATCATCACTTCAAGATGGAAGGCATCCATCTTTTGAGGGATCTCCTGCTGGAAGGAGACTGTATGGTCCGACTGGACTTGAAGGACGCTTATCTGACTGTACCATTTTGCCCCTCACATCAAAAGTTCTTGCAATTTCAATGGAAAGGGCGGTGGTACCGATATCAAACTCTCCCCTTTGGCCTGTCATCAGCTCCGTGGGTCTTCACCAAACTCCTGAAGCCCGTGGTCTACCGTCTCCGGGAGATGGGGGAGCGCCTCATTGTGTACTTAGACGACATGCTAATTCTGGCGCAGGATCGGACTCTTCTTCTCACTCATTTGGAGTGGACGACGTCCCTGTTACAGAATCTGGGTTTTGTTATCAATTCCAAAAAATCAATACTGATCCCGAGTCAACAGATGGAGTTTTTGGGCTTCCTGATAGATTCCATCTCAGCCCAACTCCTCCTTCCGGTATCCAAGATCAGATCCATAAAGCGAGAGATCAGATCCACCCTGTCCAAGCAATTGATTTCTCTGAGAGTTCTAGCAAGAATAGTAGGGCTTCTTGCGTCATCAATTCAAGCCATTTTTCCAGGTCCCTTGCACTACAGGGCCCTTCAGAGACTCAAGATTTACTATATTCAAAAGAGGTTTCATTACGACCACCTCATTCCCTTGTCCCCGAAGCCCGGGAAGAGCTTCAGTGGTGGTTGGAGCACATGACGACCGGGAAGAGTAGAGCAATTTTCGGCGCAGCCCCAGACGTGGTTGTCGAATCCGACGCCAGCCAATGGAGCTGGGGCGCTCGCTGTGGGGATTTTACCACAGGAGGATGGTGGTCAGCCGAAGAATTAGAACTGCACATAAACTGCCTAGAGTTGCTAGCCGACTCCTTTGCCATCAGATCTATCTCACTCCTGAAGAACAATTGCTGCATCCTGCTTCGAATGGACAATGTCTCAGCGGTGAGATACATCAATCGATTAGGAGGGACGAAATCCTGCATGCTTGTGAACATAGTGAAAGAATTCTGGCATTTTTGCCTAGACCGCAAGATTTCGGTTGTGGCTGAGTATCTTCCGGGGAAGATCAACCAAGTGGCGGACTGGAACTCCAGATTTCTCCGGGATATCAGCGATTAGAGGCTTCACCCCTCGCTGTTTGCTCAGATTATGGATATGCAAGGCCCCTGCCAGATAGATCTGTTTGCTCACGCCTCAATGCCCAACTTCCCCTGTTCTTCAGTTGGAGACCGGATCCGATGGCAATGGGAACGGACGCGTTCCTTCACCATTTGGGGCATCAGAGGAATTATGATTTTCCTCCATTTGCCCTGATCCCGAGGGTGGCGGTTTGGTTCGCCGACAGAGAGCTTTATTAGTGTTGGTGACACCTTTGTGGAAGACTCAGTCGTGGTTTCCCACACTATTGGAGTTATCTGTGGACCTTCCATTCAGACTTCCGGTGTTTCCGACTCTTCTCCAGGACCCAGTGGGGTCAGGCCATCCATTGGTCCTTCAGAATCAGTTAATACTGATGGTATGGATGCTCTCAGGAGACATGAGAGCATTGCAGGACTTTCACAGGCGGCTGCCAGCTTTATGCAGCAAGCATGGGCTCCTTCCACCCGAAAACGATATTCAGCTTCGTGGAAGAGATGGGTGGGTTGGTGCCTTCGAAGGCAGATGGATCCCGTGGGATCTAACGTGACTGAGATTTTGGATTTCCTATCTGAATATGCAGAATCAGGTCTTGCTTACAGGTCAGTTAATAATTTCAGATGTGCTATTTCTGCTAGACATGATCAGATTGATGGTAAGTCTGTGGGGATGCATCCCCTGGTTTGTAAGTTACCTAAGGGTGTCCGTGTGGCCAACCCTCCTCGGCCCAGGTATTCCACTTTATGGGATGTTTCTAAAGTGCTCTTCCTGCTGGAATCCTGGCTGGACAATGTTGATTTATCTTTAAAGCAGCTTTCTGCCAAGCTTACCATGTTGCTGCGCCTCATTTCATGTCGAAGAGTGTCTGATGTTCGAGCTTTAGACCTGGCTGGTAGGATGTTCTCTCCTCAAGGTGTCTCTTTTGTGATATGAAGACGGACTAAGACCATGTCTCATTCGGTGGAGTATCCTTCTTGTCCTCATAATAACAAGTTATGTGTATTACTGTGTATGAAGTGTTATGAAGAACGTACGTTTGCACACAGGTCTCATCCTTTGGGTCAATTGCTGATTTCTGTCCAGAAGCCATTCAAACCAGTCTCTGCTGCTACCTTAGCTAGGTGGGTGAGATGGGTGATGTCGGAAGCAGGTATTGACATCTCTGTTTATGGTGCCCACTCTGCCAGAGGGGCCATGGCCTCCAAAGCCTATTTGTTAGGATCCCGTTTGGAAGACATCCTCAAAGCAGCGGACTGGTCTTCTGATTCGATGTTTAAAGTGTTTTTATTATAAACCTATTCCTCATGATTCTGATGCTGTGATTGATGATCTTTGATCTAGCATAATCAGAAGCCTCCGGTCCTGCCATAGAGTACAACATTTTCTAGCTATTGCGACAAGAATTTTAGATTCTATTAACGACACGGAGGCGAGGATTATTCCACCCGTTGGGACAGTTTTATGCAACTGTAAAGTTGTTTGATATTATATTGTTCTAACAACGTTTTTTGCCCACCCGATGAGAAAAGAAGTTGTGGGCTCCCTTTCTCAACCTTGTTTTGTGTTTCAGGAAATTATTCCAACAAGAGTTGATTGCCAACTCCGGATGGAGCTACTGTGCCTTCCTGACAGAAGCGGATGTCTTAGTTCGTTGTGGATTATTCTCCGTTGCGAATTCTTACAGGAACTTTTCATCTCTCCGTTGAGTTTAAGACTTTGATTGTTCTTATTGGACTGAGTTCACGCAAAGAAAGAGGAAGCCAGATTGGTGTCTCTCTACTTTGTATACTTGATAATGCAGTGATTGGCTGAAAGTAAGGAGGTGTGGTTCAAAGCCTCATGGGTATTGAAGTTTTTTATTGTAGTTTTACTTTCATTGGCTGCTGTGTTTGCAGTAAAGAAATTGAGAAAGCATAATCCTCGCCTCTGTGTCCTTAATAGAATCTAAAATTCTTGTTGCGATAGCTAGAAAATTTTGTATTGTTCTGCGCGCTGTTGGTTCATACGTCGGGATTCCTTTCCCTTTGGCCACTAGAGGGCATTTTGTCATCCCACCTCCTTGTGTTCCGAGGAACAGCATCTATTAGGGTATAGCGATAGATATTCCCGCTGTTGCTGGTATTCAGTACTGCTGATTAGCACTATGCAGATATACATGGACAGCTGCAGTTTTAGAAGTCCAGGCTGTTTAAATACATTGTCTCCTCTACACATCGCTACCTCACCCTCTCGCTGGCCAGTCTATTTTCTATGTCTATCGACCTATCTGTCTGTCATCCCACATGTGACTGCTTGGGGCTCTCACGTAAGTCACTCTGTGGTGTAATACCTATGAAAGTACTGTCAAGAGATGCATGAAAAACATGTAAAAAATCATAAAGCAAAAAAAAAAAAAGTAAAAATATCGTAAAGCAACCTACCTGCCTATATATGATGCTACTTGCACGTAGATGTGTTCAAGGCCACAGGTCAGCAGTCGAAACCAGTCATTTGGACCATGTAACATTGGAATAAATTTACTGCAATTGCAGTCTGTGCCTGTGTGATTTATCTTTTTTGGTAACATTCGGGATCTTCTGGTGATATATATGTATATATATATATACAAGACAAGAGAAGTGCTGAATCCCAATTTCGGAATAAAACGATGCATTTATTTTCTCCTTAAAAGTGGCTGCAACCTCATGTCCATATGCATTTCGGCTGTTGTACCTTGATCACAGATGAGTAAAATTGCAATCACTGGGTAGTGCTTTTTTCCATGCACCTGCATGGTTAGTGTCACAATCATTCAGTTCCCAAAATGCATCTGTATTTCTTACAAATATGTATTTGCCATCATAGCGTCTTCATTACCACAATGTATATTATATTATTTGCAGTGCATTTTGTAATTTCAAATAAAGTGCGCAGATGCATGTTAATTCAAATATTACTTGGCCTGCTGGAAATCCGAATAAGTCCTGGAGATAAAGTGCTCTCTCTCTCTTCCCCCTTTCTCACCTCGTAAAACAGATATTCCAAGGCAAATCCATTTATATCTAATACCAGTCAAGCAGGTCATGCCCCCGAAATATGAACACAGCAAGACTCCATCGTGGGGGCGCCCAACCCTTAAGGGTGTTTGCCGCGTACGAGAATGGAGATTCCATAACATTAATCCAAAACAAGAGAAGTGCAGAAGCCCAATTTCCAAATAAAACCATGCATTTATCTGAGCGGATGAAGTCCACTTGAATGCTGAGGTTCCTCAGGGCCAAAAGGTCCCAAGTAAGTCCCAAACAGCAGGATTGCTGAGCTGAGCTAACTATAACTCACGCCCGCAATAAACTGCTTATGACCTCATATATTACATCACTCATGACATAGTGACATCACTGATTACATCTTAAATAACATCACTGATGAGGGATCCCCCACAAGCAAGAAATTGTCTAAAAAAACAGTTTTTAGCTCTCGAGGGTCCACAGATCCACTGCAGTATGACCCCACTTTGTGATCTGCGGCAGATCCAGACCCCAATTAAAAAACACATACATGCACTCACAGACCCACACACTTACTCACACACACATACACCCACAACCACACACACACATACAGCCATTCACACACTCACAGACCCACACAACCACTCACTCACCCACTCAGACCCACACAGCCACTTACAAACCCACTCCCACAATAGCTTACATACCCAGACAACCAATCACACACCCATACAGCCTCTGACAGACCCACACAGATACTTATACATACACTCATATACTCACTCACACACCCACCTACACACCCACACAACCACTCACATATGGCCAATCACACTCCCACTTATAGACCTACACAACCCATCACCCACCCACTCACAGATCCACACAGCCACTCACCTACACACTCACACAACCCCCACACACCCATAGGCCAATCACATACATACCCACAAAGCCACTGACACACCCACTCAGACACTACAGCCAGTCATACATGTACTCACACACCTATATAGATACCCACACAGCCACTCACTCACCCATACAGCCACTCACTCATTGACCCACAAAACAACTCGCAGTTCCACACAGCCACTCATGCAACCTCTCATACACCCACTTATATACCCACACAACAACTCACACACCCACTCATAGACC
The DNA here is from genome assembly GCF_964261635.1 of Lissotriton helveticus. Taxonomy (NCBI): domain Eukaryota; kingdom Metazoa; phylum Chordata; class Amphibia; order Caudata; family Salamandridae; genus Lissotriton; species Lissotriton helveticus. The sequence continues at coordinate 359,398,464 of NC_136061.1, forward strand.
TACAAATCCACTCACACACACTCACTGACCCACACAGCCACTCATACGCCCACTTATACACACACACAATGACTTACACACCCATACAGCCACTCACACACCAACTCACAGATCCACAAAACCACTCACACACCCACTCACAGACCCTATAGCCACTCACACATGCACTCACACACCCACTTACACACCCACACAGCTACTCACACAGCTACTCACACAACCACTTACGCACCTACACAACCACTCACACACTGATACACTCACAGACCCACAAAGCTGCTCATACACCATTCACATACCCACACATTCACTCGCACACCCACTAACACAACCATTTACATACTCAGACACCCACTTACATACCCATAAACACTCAGACTTACACACCCACTCCCACCACCACAAAACCACGCACAGGCCCACATAGCCACTCTCACCCACTTATATACTCACTCACACACCAACTCACACAACCACCCACACACTCATACACTAATATATCCACTTGCATACCCACTCACAGACCATAAAACCACTCCCACTCAGACCCACACAGCCATTCACACACCCATACAGCCACTCACACATAATCACAGACCCACAAAACCACTCACATGCCCACACAGCCACCCCTACCCCAACACCCACATCCACACAGCCACTCACATACCCACTCATAGACCCACTAAAACAAAACCACTCACATACCCACGCCAACACACACACACCCACACAGCTACTAACGCACACAGATTGCCACTCACACACCCACACACAGGCAGTGATACACCTATAGAAATTGCAATAGCATATGTTTGCATTAAATGTGTTGTTGTTTTAACATTTAATGTGTGCTTATGTTTGGATCCATAAACTTCTTCAAAAAAAGAAAGGCTTGGTGTTTGCATTTATAGAAAGACTACATAAGTTACCTTACCTTAATTTTGTAATGTTTAGTTTTAAAACATATAATAAATATTAATGTGTGAATAAAATCAATTTATCAATGTCATGGTTCCGGGTCCGGTATGCGTGCCTGGGGAATATGTTTGCACGTCTCTGTTCTCCAACGAATTGGCCTCCCAGCTCTACCAGGAAGTTGGTAGACCGGTTAGCGGTCTAGCCTTCTTCCAGAAGCAACCTCCACACAATCCGGCTTGCACTTCCAGGTGAGACCACATAATAGCCCTCAGTGCTCGTCCCGGCAATGCTTCGGATTCTATAGCAGGACCGGAGGCTTCTGATTATGCTTACTCAATTTCTTTACTGCAAACACAGCAGCCAATGAAAGTAAACTACAACAATAAAAAACATCAATACCCATGAGGCTTTGAACCACGCCTCCTTTATCACAGCAATCACTGCAATATCAAGTATACAAAGTAGAGAGACACCAATCTGTCTTCCTCTTTCTTTGCTGCTCCGCAGCCCAGATAAGTGCCTCTCTACTCTATATACTTGCACTGTACTCTGTTTGCATACGTTGCTATATTCATGCTGTTATTTTAATATGCATTAGCTTATTAGGGCTGTCGCTTTGTGCGTTGCTTACTTAGGGGCTTGTTGTGCTTGTTACTCGACACATGCTGTTCCGCTGTTTTTTCCCGTTCGGAGCGCCGCTTCTCTGCCCGCTCGGTTGGTCAGTTAGCCCCAATTCAAGCGCGTGTTGAGCTTTAGCAGCCCCCTGTGCCCGTTCTCTCGCTGCCTGCAGCTCCGGCTGCTTCTGATCGCGGTGTGCGATCGAGGAGGACTTGGCCCCTCCCGCTGGGAGTGAGGCGCACGTCGAGGCCTTCGCGGGCTCCCAGCGTGCGTCTCCGGGGCTTGAGCGCATCTCTGTACGCGCGCAGCCCCGTTCAATGCCACCGCAGACGCTCTGCCCCGAGCTGAAGAGGTGTTCATCACGCAGAAGGCCAGGAGCCGATTTGGGCCGTTTTTTCAACCATACAAAGGCAGCGTTAAGGTCTATTTTTGGCATTTCTTCTCTTTCACGCTTGTGGCAGAATTCAACCCCTGACTGACCAGTGCTCTTGAAGCCACAATTTTTGGGACCCCGAATCTGTTGCCAGATAGGGGTTTATACCTCCATTAGTCCTAGAGTGGGACTATTTGCTCTTTGAGTGACTTGGTGACTTTTAGTATTGTTTTGACTGGCTTCTGCGCCTGGCACTACTCCCAACCGATGCCCTTATTTTGGGCTGCTAATTGAGCTTCCCTCTGGGGCTTTTGACTGGATTTTTTCAAATCTGTTGATGAGAATGGCAGAGTAGGACTGCTATCAAGAGGAGATTTCTGCCTGAGAGATGAAGAGTATTATGAGGAAGAGTCCTTGGAGGACCTCATTGACAAAACACTTGACGCAAAGTTGGATAAGGCCCTTTCTTCAGCCCTGCTACCCCTAGCTAAGAAGTTAGTTGTTGGTCCCTACTAAGACCAAATAACGCTCCTCCACTGTTTCTGAACCCCCCCCCTCCCCCGGTGAGTGCTCCCGCCGGTTCCTCTTGGCCGAAGGTACACTCCTATGATAAACTGTACAAATCCAAAGAAGACTCCCAAGGTGACGCTCCCACCCCTGCCCTTCCTCAGTCATCTCCTATCCCGGTGCATGATACCACTACTGATACTGGTACCAACACTGATTCGTCACAGGCTTCCAAGCCTCGTAAGTGCGCAAAAAAGCGTAAGGATCCTTCCTCCCCTGTTAATCCTTCTCCCTTCATGTTCGACCCCTCTGACATTATCCACCCTAGATCCTCTGACTGGGTTTCCCCACCTGCGGTGGCTGAGTATTTGCAGACCCACCTGCGCAAAGGTTTTGACAAAGAGGTTAGGGCCCGTTTGAAGTCAGAATGTCCACGCCCAGACATAGCCCACATGGTAGCCCTTACCCCCGACATAGATACCTCGATGACTACTTTTTTAAAGAAGTATAAAAAGGATCCCAAGAAGGGGATTGATCGCGGCCTGTGGGTGTGCCAAGATAAGGTCCTGGACCTTTCGGGCCCATTGGCTAAGATTCTGGAATGGGCCCTCCAAGCTCAGGAGGCGGGTGACGCTATCCATCCCGAGGTCCTAGCTGGTTGGGCTTAAAGGGCGATTTGCATGCTAGGAAACGCTAACTGCGCGTTGGCTTTGGAAAGACGAAAGTCCTTCTTGCTCAGGATTGACCCACAGTTGGTGGAATTGGCCTCATCTGAACAGGGCCCTTTGGCAGAGGGCCAGCTCTTTGGTGACAAATTTGTGAAAGACATTGCCAAGTTCGTTAGCACGCTCGCTTCTCTCGACAAATCTCAAGCTTCATTGAAAAGAGTGCTACACCAGGTCTCTGGTAGGGCCGGGCGTGGCAGAGGACCCTCGACCGGCCGCTACTCTAATACAAGTCCTCTGCGAGGATATGCTCCAAGACGCGGCAGAGGTTACACCCAAAAGCCCGAACAGGCTGGTTTCTATACCTCCAGGTCGTGCGGCTACAGAGGCTGCTTCCACCGGTGTGTCAACAAAGGGTATAAGAATTTCGGCGCCCAGTCCTCTGGTAAGTCCTTTGTGTCCGTTAATCCCCCTAGGGGGCAGATTGTTACATTTTGTGGTCATTTGGACAAGTCTCACCTCAGATGTGTGGGTCCTTCAAACCGTACAGGGTTACCAGATAGAACTGTTGGACTGTCCCCTTCGTGTTTCCCCTCCCCACCCTCTCCTTTTTTCGCTTCAAGAACAGAGTTTTATGGTGGCTTCGCGGGCGAAGATGGTGGACGCAGCCTTCTAGAGCTCCCACCAGCCCGACATCCATCCGACGATTTATCCTGGCTCCCGGACCCGGCCTGTAGCCCACACCCGGTATGCTTGTACCGGACGGCGAGGTGTATCATCCGGTGCGGAGTGTGGCATTCCCAGGCCCTCTGGCGAGGAGATTGCGGCAGTAGCGACCTGTGGCCTAGTCCCGGCGAGTGCAGCCGGGGCCTCAATTTTGGCGCCCTCCAAACGGGAAGACTTTGAGTGGGCCGGCTGCGCCAGCGTATGCTTCTGGCCCGGTGCCCCCGATTGGCAACGGAGTGGTGGGCGATGCATCGGAGCTGTCCCTGACTAAGCCTGTGCCGGTCCGTGCAGCGGAGACGACTACAGAGAGCTGCGGCCTACGCGAGGACCGAAAGACCGGGACCTCGAGTTTGGAGGCTCCCGGCGGTGAGTGGTGGCGGCCTGGGCGGCGACATAGAAGGACCGGAGGTGCTGTGACCCCCGAGACGTGGCCCTGCCCACTGAGCCTGACATAGCGCTGCGGCACCTCCTTGGTCCATGAGCCAGGGGACGGCCAGAAGATCCGACGGGTGTGCCACCCACGCCCTGGGTGCCCCTGTGGCAGTGCTGGTGGTGACGACGAGAGGGACGTAAGTGATCCCTGGCACCTCCTTGGTCCATGGGCCAGGGGACGGCCAGAAGATCCGACGGGTGTGCCACCCACGCCCTGGGTGCCCCTGTGGCAGTGCTGGTGGTGACGACGAGAGGGACGTAAGTGATCCCTGGCGCCCCTACAGTGCGAGCTGGCGACGGGGGAAGGGGGGCCATGACCCGCGGCTGCAGCACCCGCGGGCTCCCCAGTGTGTTTGGACTGTGCAGAGAAGGGGCCCCTGGTAGTCCGGGGCCGGCAGCCGATTACGGGGTGGCCTGGAGTGGAGCCACGAGGCCCCCCGCAGAGCGGGGTCCAAACCAGGGGTCCTTCAGCGCGGGGACAGGATCCGGCTGAGGCCACGCTGTGCACCCCAGACGGGAGAGTGGAACGGTATAAGGACGTGGTAGAGTTGTGAACTTGGGGGCAGGAGAGATTCTCGGGTGGCATATCCTTGGTCATTGTTGGTGGAGCTACTGACTTGTGGACAACAGCCTCCCGGTGCGTTACAGACATGACCAGGGGTGGAGGGGGCAGCAGGCCAGCCAAGCAGGGGCCCATTGATAAATTCACCGGGCCGAGTGGGGGACCCGGAGCATCTGGAGGCGGTCAAGGGACGGGGCCGGACAATGCAGCACTCATGGCAGCGATTACACAATCCAGGGATATGCTGGACGCCAAAATCGGAGCGGTTGGGGCAGATGTGACCCTGCTGCGCCAGGACCTGCGCAATGCAGTGACGCGTATCACAGAGGCAGAATCCAGAATCTCAGTGGTGGAGGACGACGTGGGGGCCCTGAAGCAGAAACTGGCGGCGATGGAAAACATCCAAAAAGGTCTTGCGCTCCGGGTGGAGGATGCCGAGGGGCGGGCGCGCAGGAATAACCTTTGCTTTGTGGGCTTTCCCGAAGGATGCGAGAAAGGGAACATGGAACGCTTCTTGTCCCAATGGCTGGAGAGCTGGCTCCCTCCGGATGTTCTATCGCGCTGCTTCGTGATAGAGCGCGCACATAGGGCCCTGACGCAGAAGCCGCCGGCGGGGGAGCGACCAAGGCCGGTGATAGCTAAAATTCTGAACTTCCATGATAGAGACACTATTCTACGTGAGGCGAAGGCAAAAGACTCTCTTCTATTTGAAAGTCAGAAGATCATGATCTTTCCAGACTACACCAGAATAGTGCAACAACAACGTCACTCATTTCTAGCTGCCAAGGCGAAACTGCGAGGTCTGAAGATCCAATACTCCCTCCTTTATCCGGCCCGCTTACGGGTAGTGTTCCAGTCACGGACCCACTTTTTTGATACGCCGTAGGCAGTCTTCGAGTGGACGGATGAGACGGTGAGGGTCAGGCCACATGCCCAGCCGGGCCTGAACCCGGGTCGGTCGAGGGGCCCATCGCAGAGCGGGATGACCAGAGTGTCCGGGGCAAGAGGAACAGAAGATCGAGATCGAGGAAGCGCTCCTCCTCTCGCAGTGGAAAACAGGACGGCGCGCCTACTGACTCAGCCCAATCCGGAACCGATAATTGAGGGACCACAGGGGAGCGAGTTTGTCTGCAGCTGCCGCGGGCTCCCGTTGGGAGGGTTTGCATAGCTGTGCCTTGCTGATCTGACATTTAAACTCTGAGCATATGGCCGCCACTTGTTTTATGTACTGATGATTGTGTGAGGCGGCGGGGTGGGGTTCGGGGTGCTTTTATGCAGTGGCTCCTTGCCTCCTACACGTGTGGGAGTTGGCGGGGGGGGGGGTTCTTTTGGTTGAGTGGGTAGTTGGGATCCATTGGTATGGTTGGCCTTGGGCGCTCTGTTTTGGGCCCGAGGTTGCCCATGCCGCGACAGATACTTCAGAGTTCTAGGAGGTATAGGGGTGGGGGATGGGTGATAGGGAGTTGAGGGGTGTTTTCGGGGGGGGTGGATGGGGGGTTGAGGGTGGTGGGTGGGGGGTGCACGTGATCTCTAATGCCTTACTGCTGACTGTGCTGTTCGCCTGGGCCTGGGACTGGGTGCTTCTGTGTTGGGTCCCATTGGACCATGGCTGATACATCACCTCCGGGGCTCCCCAGGGAGTCCATGCGCGTACTGAGTTGGAATGTCAGAGGGATGCTGGATAAAATCAAGAGGGGGGCAATCTTGAGGTGGGGGAAGAGGGAGGCGGCAGATGTCTTATTGCTACAAGAGACACACATGATGGGGACGAAAGTGCTTAGCCTGCAAAGATGTGGTTACCAACAGGTTTTCCACGCTGGGTTCTCCAGGGGCTCCAGGGGGGTCGCCATCTTGATTCATCGCCGGTTGGCTTACATTCACGAACGACAGTGGATCGACCTGCAGGGCCGATACGTCTTTGTAAAAGGAATGGTGGGTACGGAACCCGTGGTGTTTGGGAGTATATATGCCCCTCCCCCTTTACAGTGGTCCCTGGCTGAGAGGTGGTTTGCGGTGTGGGCGGAAATTCCAGAATCCCTAGCAGTATTGGGAGGAGATTGGAATGTTGTGATGGATGTGCATATGGACCGTGGGCGACCGCGGGAGCTGCTGACTGCTGCTGCCCCTGCCCGGCTGAGTGCGTTGGTGGAATGGTTGAGCTGGGTAGATGTTTGGCGACACATGCATGCCGGGGCCCGTGAGTACACCTATGTTTCTGCTGTGCATGGCTCCTTCTCGCGCCTGGACTATGTTTTTGTGCCCTGTGTGTATCTGAGTAGAGTGCGGGAGGCGGGTATCCTACCTAGGGGATTGTCTGACCATTCCCCGGTGGCTGTGGAGGTTGAACTATATAGGAGGAGACAACCATTCCGATGGAGGATGTCTTCGTGGCATCTCCAACAAGCTGAATATGTACGGCACATGCGGGGTGCGAACGCCCATTATTGGCAGGAAAACCTTGTGGCGGACATGGACGTGACGGTGGTCTGGGAAGCCATGAAGCCCACCTTGAGGGGGATAGATATAGCGTGGTGCGCGGCGGCCCGTCGCCGACGTCGGGAAGCCATAGTTGCGGCTGTGGCGCAAGTGGAAATCCTGGAGCGGCGGTGTCTGAGTGAGGGAGGCGATGTAGCGGTGCGGCTGCTTCTCCAGGCGCAACAGTCCTATGCGTCCGTGTTGATCGATGAGGCTCGCCAGGCGTGGCTGGCCACGCGGAGTAGAGTGTATCAGTGGGGAGACAAGTCCTGTACTATGCTCCATAGGTTATGTCAACATACCTTGCAGCCTCTTACCCTGCCTGGACTCACGGATGGGGATGGTGTCGCTATCACAGACCCAGCTGAATTGGCAGCGAGTTTTGCCCGATATTATGTGGGGCAATATGCACCGCAGGATTGCCTTCCGGTTGACGCAGTCGATAAATTTATTGCCGACCTGCCCCCGAGGGCGGTCTCCGCTGAGACGCGAGCAGCATTGGACCTTCCTCTTACGGCGGAGGAGCTGGGGGACGCGCTGGGGCAGCTCAACACAGGGAAGGCGTCCGGGCCAAGCGGCTTCCCGTGTGAATTCTATAAGAAATTTCACCTCCAATTGGGGTCCCATTACAGGACTGCACTGGAAGCGGCGCGGGAACTGGGTCGGCTGCCAGCAGACTGGTGCCATGCTGAAGTGGTGGTTTTTCAGAAACCGGGTAGGCCCCCAGACCGCCATGACTCGTACCGCCCTATATCGTTGCTTAATATTGAAGCTAAACTGCTGGCTAAGGCGTTGGCGAACCGCCTTCTCCCCTACGTGGCTGACCTAGTCCACCCGGATCAAGCTGGTTTTATGCCGCGCAGGGCGACCCGACACAATATTAGACGGGCGCAGACAGCTGTGGACGCAATGGGAGCCACCGGGGAGCAGGCGGCCCTACTGCTGGCTGATATCGATAGGGCCTTTGATTCTGTGAGTTGGACCTACTTATTTGCGCTCCTGCCCCATCTTAATCTGGGCCCGGTGTTTATCTCGTACATCAAACTGCTATATACTGATATTACGGCGTCCGTGCGCGTCTCCGGAGCGGTGTCGGAGAGGTTTCCGATCGGTCGGGGGACCCGTCAGAGGTGCCCGCTGTCCCCGTATCTATTCGCACTAGCCATGGAGCCCCTTGCCTCTTGGGTACGCATTGACGCGCAGCTACGGGGCTTCGTGTGGAATGGGGGACTCACCGACAGAATCGCTCTATATGCGGACGACGTCCTCTTCTTCCTCACGGACTTAAATAGATCTGGGCCCGAGTATTGGAGATCATGCGCATCTTTGGCGAGGTGTCGGGCCTCTGTCTTAACACGCACAAGTCCACCCTATGGGTGCTGGGTGGCGGGGCGGTGGCGGGCTCGTGGGCGTCGGCCCTACAGGTAGCTGCAGGAGGCATGAAGTATCTTGGAGTGTTCCTGTCCGAGTCCGCGGCGATCTCATGGGAGCGCAACGTGATACCGGTGTGGGAGAAGGTCCAGACGGATATTACAACGTGGTCCCGGATGCCTCTTACCATATATAGTAGGTCTGCGATCTTTAAAATGGTAGCACTTCCACGCCTATTATATCAGCTTCAGAACCATCCACACCAGATCGCGTCTCGGTGGTTCCGGCTGGTCAACTCGGTCCTTTGCCGCTTCTTGTGGGCCGGGGGTGCGGCTAGGGTGGCGCTGCGTACCTGCTTCCTGTCTACGTACTGTGGTGGTCTTGCTACGTCGGACCTACTGTCATATTACTAGGCCTCCCACTTGTTGGTGCTAAATGAGTGGTGGTACGGGGACGGAGGGGACCCGGCATACGCCCTGGAGCGCTCGCTAATGGGGGACAACACACTGCACACAATCCTATACTCAGCCAGGCTGCGGAGGCAGCTGCCATGTGCCACGCAAGTGGTTTTTGTGATTTGGCGGCAGGCTCTGCGTCGCATGGGCTGGTGGGGTAGATTGACAGCGGAGACCCCGTTGTGGAATAACGGGCGGCTCCCCGCACTGGCCTCCCTAGCGGGATTTGGCGGATGGGATTCTATCGGGATCTCTGCGCTTGGAAATGTTGTGACCAGAGTGACCCTCAAGTCATTCCAGGAGCTCAGGAATGAGTTCCATATGTCCAAAACCCAATTTTTCAGGTATCTGCAGTTTCGTCATGCGCTTGCGCCTAGTCTGATTGGTTTGGAGTCGCTGCCGGAATTCAGCCCAGTGGAAGCGAAAGTTTTCATGGCGGACCTCGGGGATAAGAAAGTATCCCGTATTTACCAAACGCTGATTACTCACTGTTCCTCTTCCCTACTTCCATTGAAAGCAGCCTGGGAGAAGGATGTCGGACCCCTAGATGACGACGATTGGAGGAAGGCCTTGGAGTCCCCGCGTGGGACCGCTATAGCCGTACGACTCCGACTGATCCAATTTAAATATCTCCATAGGGCTTACTATACACGGGAGCGACTGTGGAGGGCGGGTCTGATTGCGTCCCCGGAGTGCCTGAGATGTGGAGCTGAAAGGGGTACCCTGTTGCATACTGTATGGTCTTGTGCTGGCCTGACTAGGTTCTGGACGGGTGTATGGAGCTGTCTGTCGGAGGTGTTGGGCTGGGATCTCCCCCGCACCCATCGCTTAGGCCTTCTCCATGTCCTGGAGGGTGTGGGAGGGAATATTTATAATCGTCACCTTTTGTTGCTGGGTCTGGTTGTGGCCAAGCGGGACCTGGCCCGAGCGTGGAAGAATGAGCGAGCTCCCCCCTGTGCGCATGGACGGCAGGTCTGGACTATTTTATGGGGTTGGAGTGCCCAGTGTTTGAGGCCAGAGGATGCCCCCGCAAACACTACAAAATTTGGAAACGATGGGCAGACTATAGGGATTTGACCCTGGAGCCCCCTGCTGACCCTGAAGAAAGTCCGGATTTAGACATTGGACCTCAGGCCTAGGCAGGCGCACAGTGCCTGGCATGATACAAACTGTTACTAGAGGCTTACTGTGATCACGTACACTGGGTTAGGGAGGGATAAGGGGTGGGTAGAGGGGTTGTTGGGTGGTTGTGGGAGGTGGGGGGAGCTTGGGGGGGTCGTTCCTTTTCCTTTTATTGATTGGGTTTACAAGATGCTGTGCCATGTGTTGATATTTGACAGTGATCTCCTGACTGTGGAGACCTGTGTATACACCTTGACCTGATCAATCAATAAAAATCTGTTGTGAAAAAAAAAAGAACAGAGTTTTATAGACTCAGAACTGGAAGAGCTTTTGGCCAAACGGGCCATTGCCGTAGGACCCTTCATTCCCGAAGGATTTTGCAGCAGCATCTTTTTGGTCCAAAAGAAAGGCGGAGGTCAGCGCCTGGTTTTGAATTCGAGAGATTTTAATCCTTATGTAGTTTACCGACATTTCAGGATGGAGGGCATCCATCTTTTGAGGGATCTCCTGCTAGAGGGAAACTGGATGGTCCGGCTGGACTTGAAGGATGCTTACCTGACTGTATCAGTTTGCCCCTCACATCAAAAATTCTTGCAATTTCAATGGAAAGGGCGGTGGTACCGATATCAAACTCTCCCCTTTGGCCTGTCATCAGCTCCGTGGGTCTTCACCAAACTCCTGAAGCCTGTGGTCTCCCGTCTCCGGGAGATGGGGGTGCGCCTCATTGTGTACTTAGACGACATGTTAATTCTGGCGCAGGATCGGAATCTTCTCCTCACTCATTTGGAGTGGACAACGTCCCTGTTACAGAAACTGGGTTTTGTCATCAACACCAAAAAATCATTGCTGATTCTGAGTCAACAGATGGAGTTTTTGGGCTTCCTGATAGATTCCATCTCTGCCCAACTCCTCCTTCCGGTAAGCAAGATCAGATCCATAGAGAGAGAGATCAGGTCCACCCTGTCCAAGCAAATGATTTCTCTGAGAGTTTTGGCAAAAATAGTAGGGCTTCTTGCATCATCGATTCAAGCCATTTTTCCGGGTCCCTTGCATTACAGGGCCCTTCAGAGACTCAAGATTTACTATATTCAAAAGAGGTTTCATTACAACCCTCTCATTCCCTTATTCCTGGAAGCTCGAGAGGAGCTTCAATGGTGGTTGGAGCACATGACGGCCTGGAACGGCCGAGCAATTTTTGGCGGCGCCCCGGACGTGGTTGTCGAATCTGACGCAAGCCAATGGGGCTGGGGCGCTCGCTGTGTGGAATTTACCACAGGAGGAAGGTGGTCAGCCGAATAATTAGAATTGCACATAAATTGCCTAGAGTTGTGGGCCAGTTTCTTTGTCATCAGATCTATCTCACCCCTGAAGAGCAATTGTGCATCCTGCTTCGAATGGACAATGTCTCAGTGGTGAGATACATCAATCGATGGGGTGGGGACGAAATCCCGCATGCTTGTGAACATAGTGAAGGAATTCTGGCATTTTTGCCTGGACCGAAAGATCTCGCTTGTGGCAGAGTATCTTCTGGGGAAGCTCAACCAAGTGGCGGACTGGAACTCCAGGTTTCTCTGTGATTTCAACGATTGGAGGCTTCACCCCTAGCAGTTTGCTCAGATCATGGATATGCGAGGACCTTGCCAGGTAGATCTGTTTTGCCTCTTGCCTCAATGCCCAACTTCCCCTGTTCTTCAGTTGGAGATTGGATCCGATGGCGATGGGAACGGACGCGTTCCTTCACCATTGGGGGCATCAGAGGAATTGTGCTTTTCCTCCGTTTGCCCTGATCCCGAGGGTGGCGGCCTTTGTCCGTCGACAGAGAACTTCATTAGTGTTGGTGACACCTTTGTGGAAAACTCAGTCGTGGTTTCCCACACTATTGGAGTTGTCTGTGGATCTTCCGTTCCGACTTCCGGTGTTCCCAACTCTCCTCCAGGACCCAGTGGGGTCAGGCCACCCACTGGTCCTGCAGAACCAGTTAACACTGATGGTATGGACGCTCTCAGGAGACATGAGAGCATTGCAGGCCTTTCACAGGCGGCTGCCAGCTTTATGCAGCAAGTTTGGGCTCCTTCCACCCGAAAGCGATATTCAGCTTCATGAAAGAGATGGATGGGTTGGTGCCTTCAACGGCAGGTGCATCCCGTGGGCTCTGAGGTGACTGAGATTTTGAATTTCCTGTCTGAATGTGCAGAATCAGGTCTTGCTTACAGATCAGTTAATAACTTTCGGTCTGCTATTTCTGTTGGTCATGATCCTATTGACGGTAAGCCTGTGGGGATGCATCCCCTGGTTTGTAGGTTACTTAAGGGTGTCCGCGTGGCTAATCCTCCTAGGCCCAAGTATTCCACTTTATGGGATGTTTCCAAAGTTCTTTCTCTTCTGGAATCCTGTCCCAATAACGTTGACCTGTCTTTGAGGCAAATTTCTGTCAAACGTACCATGCTACTATGTCTTATTTCATGTCGGAGAGTGTCTGATGTTCAAGCTTTAAACCTGGCTGGTAGAATGTTTTCTCCACAGGGTATTTCTTTTGTGATCATGAGGCGAACAAAGACTATGTCGCGTTCAGTGGAGTATCCTTCTTTTCCTCACAATAACACGTTATGTGTCTTACAATGTTTGAAGTGTTATGAAGAACGTACTATTGCACACCGATCTGATCCTTTGGGTTAATTGTTTATTTCTGTCCAGAAGCCATTCAAACCAGTCTCTGCTGCTACCTTAGCTTGGTGGGTTCGATGGGTGATGTCGGAGGCAGGTTTTGATATTTCTGTTTATGGTGCCCACTCTGCAAGAGGGGCTATGGCCTCCAAAGCTTATTTGGTAGGATCCCGTCTGGAAGACATCCTCAAAGCAGCTGACTGGTCTTCCGATTCTATGTTTAAAGTCTTTTATTATAAACCTATTTCTCATGTTTCTGATGCTGTGATTGATGAGCTTTGAACCAGCATAATCAGAAGCCTCCGGTCCTGCTATAGAATACAACATTTTTCAGCTATCGCATCAAGAATTTTAGATTCTATTAAGGACACGGAGGCGAGGATTATCCCACTCGTTGGGACAGTTTATTCAACTGTTCAGTTGTTTGATGTTATATTGTTTTAACAACGTTTTATGCCCACCCGATGAGAAATGAAGTTGTGGACTCCCTTTCTCAACCTTGTTTTCTGTTTTAGGAAATGATTCCAACAAGAGTTGATTGGTTACTCCGGATGGAGCTACTGTGCCTTCCTGACAGTAGCGCATGTCTTCGTTTGCTGTGGATTATTCTCCGTTGAGAATTCTTACAGGAACTGTTCATCTCTCCGTTGAGAGTTTAAGACTTTGATTTGTTCTTATTGGACTGAGTTCGCGAAGAAAGAGGAAGCCAGATTGGTGTCTCTCTACTTTGTATACTTGATAATGCAGTGATTGGCTGTGATAAAGGAGGCGCGGTTCAAAGCCTCATGGGTATTGATGTTTTTTATTGTTGTAGTTTACTTTCATTGGCTGCTGTGTTTGCAGTAAAGAAATTAAGTAAGCATAATCCTCGCCTCCGTGTCCTTAATAGAATCTAAAATGAATCTAAAATTCTTGTCACGATAGCTGGAAAATTTTGTATCCAGCTTCAACGTCGCGGTTCCCGGCTGCACCTCCGTGCCCGCAGTTCCAGGTACAACCACATCTTCATTTCCTTGTTCCCCGGTGGCTCACACAGGAGCGCGTTGCCGCTGGCTCATGAGGTTGCGACTCGCGCAGGAGCGCGTTGCCGCTGGCTCGTGGGTGGCAGACTCACGCAAGAACGCTTTCCAGCAGCGCACTTCCACCAAACTTTGCACTTTGCCTGGTGCAGGAGCGCTTGGGCTATTCTCTTTGAGGCAGAGCAGTGGCGCTTGCCTCAATCACTTTGCATGTATTTGTAGAGCAGGGGCGCTTAACTCTCTGCCTGGGGCATGTGCAGGAGCACGTAGTCTCATTGCCTATCCATGTCTGTAGCCTAGCACAGGAGAGCTTGGGCTACCCCAAATGAGGCACACAGATGCGCTTGCCTAGTTTCTTTCCTTCATTTGTTTAGCGCAGGTGTGCTGGGTATCTCTTCTTTTGACACAGCGCCCAGGAGTGCTTTATATCTTTTCATTTCGACATTACCCGCAGGAGCACTTATCATTTCTACAATCCTGGTATGTGAGGACTTCCCTTTCTGCCTGACATCATACCCCACCCCAAGTGACTATGCTATTTCTAGAATAGTAACATTGACTGTGTGTTTGCGTCTGTCTGAATGGGAGCAGTGGGGATAGTACTTACCATTACGTTTGTCCCTACAGACGGTGTTTCCTAGAAGGGTCCAATCATTATCTAAGGGTGTAGCCAACCAAGTCTTCAGTAAGGACACCTCTCAGCCCTACAAGGATTTCCCTCCCCCGATTCCATTTCACCCTGGTCAGAATACTTACCATTTCTAGCAAAAGTAGGAGACGGTGGAGGTTGTTCATGTCTTCCCTGCAAGATCACTCCACAAGCAGAAGGTAAGACTTGTAGGGGTCCCGACAATCAACCTGTTGTCAGGCTGTCAGCAGCACAAGTATGTAAACAACGCCACTAACCTTGCTCTTATCACCAGCAGAGGCGATGGTAGATGCTTATTTCCTCCACTTCCCCTGAACACAACCCCCAACAGAGGAACGGGTATCCTGCTGTGTGGAATCGAGCCCATGTGAAAAAGGGAAAGGGATAAAATAACAAACGTGCTGCTAGCACTCTGGTCTCATCAGGGTCTGATCTAGGAGATTGTATGGCACCCGTATGGAAGCGACCCTGCAGGATAGGAGAAGAAAACACAACAGATGTAATGGGAGCGTATTCTAAATGCACAATGTCAAACTGCAGACTATTTATACCCACTCACCAGAAGCTCAGCAGTTGGAATATTTGAAACTATTCACCACATATTCGTAATCCATAGCGGTGAATATTAATCATAAGGTCTTGATAGACAACAACATAAATAATAAGAAGTCATCAGGAGATTTTGCCCTCTGGACTCGTAGCATTACATGTCTCTCCTGACCTATAAAATGGAATGTCTGTATTTGTCAAAAGAAAAACAATAAGACCAAGCAGAGTTAGTACAAGTACTCAGCACCACCAGACGGTAATGCAAGCAAGAATATGTGCCCGTCCACTACTGCAGCTAAACTAGGCTGCACGAGGCAGACGTGGCTCTGAACAATCAAAAACAAAGTTCAATAAATCCTCGGAGCATCTGGAACATGCTCCGGTGTTTCTTTGGTGCACACGGGAAATAAACCGTGGTAAAGGAAAACTGGAGCCGTGGAAGGAAAAGAAAACGCGGCGGCGTTTCTTTTCACGAGACAGGCGGCACTGAATCAGCAGTAAACAGTGAACACAGGGAGACACGGGTATGAAGCGCACACCTCTTCCCGTTATTACCTGTACCACTCAAATCCTCAGAGACGATCCACAATGCGGGCCCAACTTGCGGGAGAAAACTGATCCTTGGAAGATGCAGGAAAACGCTGAATGTGCTTCACGCAGGAATCCGGTGGGGATTACCATCCGCCATGACGAGCTTATCCAAACTGATTGTTAAGCACCGGTCTAGGACGAAGGAGGTGCTTATGTATGGCCTGCCCTCTGCCTTCCTCGAACTTGCCCCATTGCCTGCTGTGAAATGTAGTACATCGGGTCCTTTCTCACTTTAAACCCTGGAGCTGATGTGTAATTTTTGTGCTGAATAGACTTTCTCCCTGTCTTCAGGTGGAGAATCGCTACAGTACCCCCTCTCAAGGACCGTCGACTCGGCGGTCGCCCAGGCTTACCAGGATGTATTGCATGGAATTGTTCTACCAGTTCAGGGTAATGGAGATTGTCTTCAGGTTCCCATGTCCTGTCCTCTACCCCAAAACCCTACCAATCCACTAGGTATTGAATCCGACCTAGTACCAACTGGGAATCAAGGATCTCATGTACCTCATGCTCTTCCTGACCGTCTATGTCTATAGGGAGAGGTCTATTGGGTAGCCTAGTGCTGGCGGGACATGGTTGGAGTAGGGACACATGGAAGACAGGATGGATACGCCATGCATGAGATAGAGACAACCTAATGGCTACAGGGTTAATAGCCTCCTCGATACTGTAGGGGCCTATGTATTTTGGTTTTCGTTTATTTACTCCCCTTAAATGCAGGTTCTTTACGGCCAACCATACTTTATCCCCCACTTGGTAATCAGGTTCCTTAGTTCTTTTTTTATCTGCAAAGTGTTTGTGTGCGACCTGAGCAGTGGCAAGAATACGGTTGGCATCTGTCATTACAGCCCTGAAATGTGAGTGATGTTCGTGTAAGCTGGGTACTGGGGATCGTATAGGCCAGTCAAATGGGAGCATATTAGGATGATGACCATAGACACAAAAGAAAGGAGAACAGCCTAATGTGATGTGACAAGCGATATTGTAGGCAAACTCTGCCATCCATAGCAAGGTGGGCCAGTTAAGGGTGTATTGCATAGTGAAACAGCGAAGATACTGCTCTAACGTCTGATTTAGACGTTCCGTTTTGCCATCTGTCTGGGCATGGTTGCTAGAGGAGAGTCGAGCATCAATATCCATGGTTTTGCAAAGGGCTTTCCAAAAACGGGATGTAAATTGTGTATCCCGATCAGTGATCAAAATGCAAGGTGTCCCATGGGCTTTGACTACGTGTTGGAGGAGAAACAAGGCAAGCTCTAAAGGTTGTGGGAAGACCCGTCAAGGGTATAAAATGTCCCATCTTCGTTAGATGATTGACTATTACCAACACTACAGTCTTTCCTTCACTTGGGGGCATTTCCACAATGAAATCCATTGATATGGTATGCCAAGGCTGAGGAGGAGTAGGCAAAGATCGAAGGAGTCCCGTAGGTTTGACATGACTGGCTTTCCCTTGTACACATATTGCGTAGTGCTTGATATAATCCCCGACATCTTTTCTTTAATTCGGGCCACCAAAAGCAACTTCCACATTGGCAATAGTTTTGTATGTTCCCATGTGACTTCCCAATGTTGAGTCATGAGCCTATGTCAGGACTTGTTGTTGTAGTGTCTTGTGTGGAATATACATGGCGTGATAATGGTAGGCTAAGTCCCCAGTTTCTGAGTGATGTTCTGGTTCTTCTTGGATCCAGGCTTGTATGTCCAGGTTGGCCAGAGACATTCGTACGTCTTCTAAAAAGTCCTGAGAGGAGAGTAGAGCTATGGTATGCTTAGGTGGGTGTACGTCAGATAGAAGATAGGGTGGTTCTGGTTGGTTTATCGAGGTCTCATCTTCTGATTCGTCCATGCGGGAAAGGGCATCTGCTTTCCCGTTTTGTGGTCCTGGTCAGTATTTGATCACGAAATCATAATCGGAAAAGAACAGGGTCCATCGTAACTGACGGGGTGTCAGGGCTTTTGCAGTTTTTAAGAACAGCAGATTTCTATGGTCCGTGTAGATCTCTACAGTATGTAACACACCCAAAAGATAGTGTCGCCACTCTTCACAATCTCTTTTGATCGCCAGTAATTCCTTGTCAGAAATTGTGTAATTAACTTCGCAGGGTGTGAGTTTTTTTGAGTAGTATGCTACAGGTTGTAACTGTCCCGTTTCAGGATGGCGTTGGGACAACACCCCTCCCACAGCATATTGCGAGGCGTCTGTTTCTATGACAAAAGGGAGCTGCGGATCAGGATGGCGCAGGATGGGAGCCTGAGTAAACTTGTCTTTCAAGAGTTGAAATGACTGAGCCGCCTCTTCTCCCCACACGAAAGGCACGCTCTTTCGCAATAAACTCGAGATGGGATATATCAGTCTCGAAAAGTCCGTGATGAATCGCCGGTAGTAATTGGCAAAGCCGAGAAAGCTTTGTACGGATTTGATATTCTGGGGGTTTTCCATTTGGTGATTGCATCGACTTTGCTCATATCCATCTGAAAACCCTGACCATTGATAATGTAACCTAAAAAGGCTACTTCATGGACATGAAAAATACATTTCTCGAGTTTGGCGTATAATGCATGTTGTCGGAGCCGATCCAAGACTGTTTTAACGTGAGCCACGTGTTCCTGGAGTGTGGGTGGACGGATTAAAATATCATCAATATATACCACACAGAAAGATTCCAAATAGCCACGCAGTACTTCGTCCATAAAAAACTGAAAGGCTGCGGGGGCATTACAGAGCCCAAAAGGCATCACCCTGTATTCAAAAAGACCGAACTTGGTTCTAAAAGCAGTCTTCCACTCATCCCCCTTCTGAACTCGTACTAAGTGATATGCTCCTCTAAGGTCGAGTTTGGTGAAATATCGAGCATCCTTTAATTGATCCAAAAGCAAAGGTGTCAATGGCAGAGGGTATCAGTTTTTTATGGTCACCTGGTTTATGGCTCGATAGTTGATACAAGTCCTCAATTCCTCACAATCTTTCTTCGGAATGAAGAAAAGAGGAGAGGACGCAGGTGAGGATGAGTGTCGGATGAAGCCAGGTGCAAGGTTTTCTTCAAGGTAGGTCTTCAAGTATTGCATCTCTGGTTCCGTCAAGGCATAGACCCTGCTGCACGGTATGTTAGCTCCTGGCATCAGCTCGATACGACAATCATACACCCTGTGGGGTGGTAATCGAGTTGCCTGTTGTTTATCGAATAGGGGATGGTATTCGTGGTAGATATCAGGCAAGACCATGGAACAGCAATAACTTTCTTGGACACAGGCCGCGGCCAGATACATTGATGGTGTTTTTTCGTTGTCCTGATAATGTTTTTCCCTTTTGTTGCAATGTTCCTTGCAGTATTCAGAAGCCATGGTAACTGTGCGGGCCGCCCAACTGACTAGGGGATCATGAAGTGTTAACCACGGCATTCCTAGAATAAGTCGGAACTGCAGAGCATCAATTAGGTCAAATTGAATATACTCATGGTGATCACAGCCAAACTTCATCAGAAGGGAAAGAGTGCAATACGTCACAGGACCGGAAGACAAGGCCGTCCCATCCACTGCTTTCACAAGTTTGGGGGTTTCTTTCTTTTCACATGGGAGCCCAATCTTCAGGGCGAATTCTTGGTCGATGTAATTACCAGTTGCTCCGGAGTCTAGCAGAGCATCCACTTCCAATATATCTTTTTAGTAATCCACAGGGATACACTGACTTTCAGGTGGGCAACAGCAGATTGTTGGGTGTTTGCAAGTACCAGCGAGATCATGGAGTGACATTTACCCAAATCAGAGACCTCATCCTGTCTCGGGCTCTTCAGTTTTCAGCCGGTTCTCCTTGTCTTATAGTGGCCGGTATCCGTGGTACAAGGGTTCTCCCAGAGAGAAGAGTTCGAGCACGGCATTCTCTAATGAAATACCTCCTTTGCCACAGTACAGACACAATTTCATTTTTCTTCATTTCTCTCTCTCTTCAAGGGTAAAAGGACCACAAATCCCTCCTATCTGTATCTGTTTGTGTCCTTCTGTGGGTTTGGGAGGTTCATCCACTTTACTCTTTGGTCTCGGATATATATACCGGATGTCTCCTCTGGTCCTATCCCCTTTTCTTTCCTGGAGTCGATGATCAAGTTGCACAGTTAAATCTATCAGCTCTTTGCAAGTCTGTGGTAATTGGACTACTTGGGAAAGAACATCTTTGAGTTTCAACCACTAGCCGGTTAACCGTCATGATGAATGTTGGCAGATCTTGGGACCTTTGTCTTAAAGTGAGTAGTTCTCGGTCCAAGGACATCATGTGGGACTTTCTGTCGAATAATTTCCTAATTTCTGTGCAGAAATCTGTGAAATGATGCAAAACGGGATCATTCCTTTCCTTCAGGGGGCTAGTCCAACTGGCTGCATTACCGGGAGACAGCCATGACAACGCGGGTTTTACACCGCGCTGCCATTACGACGATGCCATTACAACGCAAGTCGTTACAACGACTTGCGCTGGATGGCGCTAGAGACTAAGGAATCTTTTTGTAATATAGTAATTTTTTCACTTTTTGTGGGCATCAGTGCAAGCACTGCTTCTTAGACCACCATGTATTTATTGAAATATATTTGGCTTGCCCTATTTCATTTCGGTGGGCATTAAGTGTTACAGATTATGCTATTTAAAAAATGTGCATAAGAAAATCAAGAGGATTCTAAATAGCAGGGTTTTCATTTTTAACTATTTCTGCTGAATGGTTCAATGTGTTAAGTCATGAGAATTAGGAATATATTTTTTCTCTAGAAAGGACAGTGTATAACAAAATACTCAATATTAGAAATTTCTATATATGCTTAATGTATCTCACAAGTGATTTATGCTGTAAAGCGCTCCGATACCTTCGGGTCTGGCTAGCACTATATATAACACTCATAAATAATAATAATAATTATTATTCTCTAGCATCTGATAACAATAGATATATGAGTACATGATTCGTAAATTCTTTTTGTGTCACCCTATATGGTTTTTTAATGTTCTGGTATGTTGGTTGTAACTGAGGAATGTTTGAGAAATCTTTGTGTTAATGTGTGGATGTATGTTGAGTTTTTTATCATGATGTATGGAGAAGGGTTTATACAGCTTTACAGGAACAATTTTTATTACATTGTAGTAAATGATGTTATATTATGTTGTTTAAATAGCATTTCACATAAAAGATAAATAGTTGTGTGGATAATGAGAACATATTTTGAAAGAAAAGACAATAAAAAAGTGAATGGAAAATATATATATAAGTAGTGTATGTATATTACATGTTGGGCTGGACACGTATGCTTTGAACAATGATTAATGCAGACTTAATCCCTTCGCTGCCAGGCCTCTACCCTCCCGTACCACTCTTTTTTTTTGGCTATTTGGGGTAGTTCGCGATTAGGCCCCCATACACTTTTGTTTTATTCAACAGTTTGACAGTTACACAGCACTTCACCCCAAACTCAATCTGTCAGTACAGAATACAAGTTGCACACACATTAATTTAATATACACAGCCATTTAGCCAACAACCCTACATGCGGCGTCCATCATCAAATTGGGAGAATAAAATAGACCAGGAAACTGCACAGGTGAGGGGACAGTTATTAGGACCCAGCGCTATGTTAGGAGGATAACCCTCTAGAGTGCAGCTCGCTGAACTACCCATCAGTAACAAACCCACAATAGACGCCAACCCCACACACCTTAGTGCCATAGTTTTTTCCAATGAACCATACACACGCCCGACACATTCCCGCCACTGCACTGTCACACCCCAAACCCTCTGTACGAAGTTGCCAAGTCCTCAGCCAATCCCCGCCGGCTTGCTCACACTCTCAGATCTCCTGACATTTAAACCATCTGCCTCCTCCTCTGCATTTCGTTCCTCACGCTGCATGTAAGAGACATACAAGCCCCAGAAGTTTTTTGGTCTGCTTCTGAGGGGCAGAAGCTCACTGTATGCTTCAGAATGTGTGGAGCAATAAATCATATCCCGGGATCAATGTCGCAGCGTCGAGGGTGGCCCCCTCATCCATCACAACGCCACTCGTCTCTTGGCAATAAGCAGCCCCATATCAACCAGTCTGCGCGCTGCCTTAGGTAGCGCCTTTGTATATCCCAAAAGTGCCATCAGTGGGTCCAGTGTAAGACTCAGGTCGACCACTCTACCCAATTCCTCAAACACACTTTCCCAGTAGGAATAAACTCCCAGGCACAACCATGCCAGATGCATAAAATCTGCAACTGGCGAATCACACCTCTCACACCTGGCATTATCTCGTAAGCCATATCTGCACAGCGTTCAGGTGTATAGTAGATCCTGTTCAGAAACTTAAAATGCACTAACCTATGCCTACCATGCAGTGACATTTTCCTGATGTTCGTGCAGCAATAAACCCACTTGTCGTCCTCCAATTGCACATCCAAATCACGTTGCCATGCAAGTCTGGCCGCAGTGTACTTATGTGACCTGTGTGATATCGCTATCCTGTAGATAGACGTAACCAGTTTGCAGGGGGAATCGCTTTTGATAACATGCGTCAACTCCAGTACTTCCGAAGGCTCCTCCATACTATCGCCCAATTGCGCCCTAAGATCCCTTCTCACTCTATGAAATTGAAATCTAGTCAGCAGAGAGACCTCTTCCATTTTGCCATCGCCTGCTCCAGCATGCAAACTTCTCCATCACGGAACAGATCACCGGCTACCTCTACTTTAAGTTCACGCAATGCCTGAACGACACACCGTTCAGTGCACGGTCCTATCCATCTCATCCACTCTAGAGGCATGGCTGGAGAGTACAACAATGCACCCACTTGATTCTGTAATAGACAATGCTACGCATGCAGAGTGGTATTCAGTGAGTCTAAAATGCCCGTTCTACGATCTACAGGCTCCATGATCGTTGCTGGCAGAGGGATAGGGTCAGCAAAGAGTTTCTCTAGTCGTAAATACGGGACGTCTGCGCCTCCGTGAATCCAAGCGTGCATCTGTGCTCCTTGGGCCGCCCTATAATATAGTTCGAAGTCCGGCGCACCCAGTCCGCCCAGATGATACGGCAGCGTGAGCACTCCCCATTTCACCCTAGCTTGCCTTCCTCCCCATACCAGCTTTAACATCAATTGCCTCAGTCTGTGAAAGAATATGCGCGGCAGCACCAGTGGGATATCCGTGAAAGAGAACAAGAGTCTGGGCAGCACCACCATTTTCATAATAGAGATACGCCCCATCAAGGACAATGGTAGACAGCACCACAAATCGATCTCGTCTTCTAGTCGGGAAATGGCTGTGCCGTAGTTTTCTCTAAAAACTATATGAGCATCAGTGTGTATTCGCACACCTAAGTATCGCACGGAGTCCGTAGTCCACAGTAATGGATATTCCATGTCAAATTCGGTAGTGGTGGTGTCAGCGGGGACACCAGGGATTTGCCCCAGTTAACCCGAAGTCCAGATAGCGCACCAAATCGGATTACCTCCCTAATAATCGGTGCTGAGTTGTTCTCCGGGACTCTTACATACAATAGCGTATCATCCGCATATGTAGATACTACTATTCTATACGTCGGGAATCCGATGTCTTCATTCCAATGATACTCCCTCATTGCGCAAGCCAATGGCTCTGCTACCAGAGCGTACAACAGCGGGGACAGTGGGCAGCCCTTTCTTGTGCCTCTAGTAATAATAAAAGGGGCCGTGACCATATCACCAATTCGCACCCTGGCCGTTGGTTTGTAGTAGAGAGTCCTTAGCATTTGTAAAAACACTGCCACCAGCCCGATTCTCTGCAGTACTCGGGTTAAAAATGACCATTCCACGGAATCGAATGCTTTTTCCATATCTAGGAAAACTGCCACCGCCTTTGTGTCCTGTCGAGTGTGCTACATTACACTAAAGACTGTGCGGAGATTGTATGTTAAATTCCTGGACGGAATAAATCCCGCCTGTTCGGGGGCTACCAAGATATGTGGCATCAGAGCGAGCCTAGTGGCCGAGACCTTGCCGAATATTTTAACATCAACGTTAAGAAGAGACAATGGATGGAACGAACTGCACTCGTCCAACGGTTTACCCGGCTTTGGGATAGCAACTAGCATAGCCTCCCTCATAGATGGGGGTATAGTGCCCTTTTCACACATGTCATCAAATAGGGTTGCAAGGTGCGGGAGCAATTGTTCTAGGAATGCCTTATAAAAGGCAGCTAACAGACCATCTGTCCCCGGGGGGCTTCCCGTCTTCATGCTGCCCACCACTTCAATTATCTCATCCCTTTCTATCGGGTGTATTAGTAGTCCCTGTGTGCATTTGGAAGAAAGGGAAGCTGGATATGCTCCAGGTATTCAACTATTTGTTCATCAGTTCCCGTCAACCGGGAGCTGTATAGCTCTGTATAATATTGCCGGAAGCGTTCGGCTACCTCCGCCTCCTCTGTCAAAAGCTCCCCTCCTTCCGACTTGATCTCAGTAACTAGCGTCTTGCCTCGCCTCGTTCTCATTAATCGAGCCAGGACAGATCCCGGCCTCTCCCCTTCACCATACATGCGCGCTGTGGAATACTTCCCTAAATGTTTCACTTCGCTATCCGCGGCCGCATGGTATTCCTCCAGCACCTCCTTATGTTCCTCGTCTAGTGTCTCGCTTCCCCCCTCAAGCCGTTGCCGCTCTAGACCTTTTAGTTTTCCCTCAAGATCCGTCAGAGTCTTACGTAAGGCTCTAAGGACCCCCGAATGCATAGCAATTGCTACCCCTCTAATATAGACCTCAAACGCCTCCCACAGCGTCTGGAAATTATCCACCAAGCCAGCGTTTGTGTCAAAGAAGGTGTCAATGGCTTCAGCTATCTCCTCCCTAAACACCGGATCTAGTAAGGAGTAGGGAGGAAACCTCCTCGTAAATGGCGGCAGTCGCCTACCCGGGGTCTCCAACACTATCAGTAACGGGGAGTGGTCTGAGAGCGTGCGCGGTAGCAACAAACAGTGCCACACCGTATGAATCAATGCATTTGAAACCATCCAGTAATCAATTTGTGTATGTATGTTGTGGTACGCCGAATAGTGTGTATAGCCCCCTTCTCTGCATTCCTCTCACGCCACACGTCGCACACATCCAAACGCACTATGACCTCTTCAAGCTTCCTGGCAGCCGCCGATGGGTTCCTGACAGGTCCAGCAGATCTGTCCCTGTCCGGGTCTCTGACCAAATTAAAGTCTCCTCCCCAAAGAATCTTAGTGTCCCCCATTGGGTAACAGTCTTAGCTATGTCACTAGAAAATTCCGGGCAATCAAAGTTAGGGCCATAAACATTAACTATAAGCAGGTCAGCACCCCTACCTGTACACTTGGAGATGACATATCTGCCTTCAGGGTCCCCTTTAAGCAGTGTGAGTTTAAGCGAGGATCTGGGGTTAACCCAGTTCAGTACTATCCTAGCATGTGTGGTGAAACCAGACGAGTTAATATTACCCACCAGCCCCCTATATTTCAACATAGGACTCAATTGGGGCAGATGGGTCTCCTGCAGCAGGGCCGGATCTACATTGTGCCTGTTAAGGTAGTTCAAAACTTTCCTGAGTTTGCGGTGCTCATTGAGTCCCCTAACGTTCCATGACAAGGACCTTATGTCCCCCCCCCTGTTCCCTAGTCTCACGTTGAGCACCTGCCATTCGTTGCGTATTGCGTGTATTCACACTTTTGAATTTAGACATGCCGAACTGCGTCAATTCACTCAACATCCAACTTCCAAACCATTCCCCCTCCTGAAGCACACTATCACCCCCCACCCACAGAAGACTCCCCCAACATGGCCGCATGCAATACAATTCTCCATCCCACCGCCCCCAAGCCCCCCCTTTCCCTGCCCATGAACCATACTATGCAAAAAGAAACAACAACAGTGCTAGGCATGCGTGAGCGGAGGTAGCTCCTCGCATCCAACTTTGGTAAGTAGTAATAACAATTGTAAACTGGCCCTAGCTCCGCTTTGCCATTCCAACAACATTTACAGCTGAGGCTATTAAGCGTCCAGCCCCCACAAATAAGTTTACAGGTACCCCCGACTTATCTCAATATGCTAGTCCCAGCTGGCTCTCCAAGCATCGGCACAGGAAATCTGGTCCAGTGTCATCATATTTAGCCTACTTGTATACAGGAGTCTAACCCGCAACCTGGCAACAAATACACAGAGTCGTAGTAACCATATCCGACCAACTTTTCCTTCAGTAGTGTGCCCCCCCATCGAGGGGTCCCATGTTGGTACATCCAAAGGATTATGTCCGGATACATGAAGCACCTCGCTCAGTGTTTTCCAGTACTTTACAATGTTCTAGTAGCAGCTACCATGTAAATCAATCCTGTTCGTCCAGCGAGGCCTCCTCTATCCCTTCATGCTGCGTTCGCGTCGGGCTAGTCTTCCGATCTTTGGTCCAGTTTTTGAAAGCCTGCTGCAAGACCTTAGGGTCCGTGAATATGTGTGACTTCCCCTGTCTGTTCACCCGAATTTTCGCACGATACAGCATGGCGTAGTCCACACCCAGCTCGCGCAATTGCTTCTTGAGAGGCACAAAATGTATGCGAGCCTCCTGTACTCTAGCAGTAAAGTCAGGGAACAAGGAGAGTTCTGACCCCTCATATTTCAAAATTTCCTTTTCCCTGGCAACCCGCAGAGCAGCGTCCCGATCGCGGTAATTGAGCAGTTTTGCAATTATGGGGTGCGGGGGGCGCCCGGTGGCGGACGAGGCCCCAGGGCCCTGTGCGCTCTCTCCACAACAAACATTGCCGAGAAGACACCTTCCCCCAGCAGAGAGAGAAGCAATTTTTCCATGAATTGCTCCATATTGCCCGTAGATGTCGATTCCGGCAGGCCCACAAGCCACAGAGTGCAGCGCCAGGAACGCGCTTCTATATCCTCCGTCTTCTCCTGTAGGATGCGGATGACTTTTCCCAGTTGCTTGTGGTCAGCGTCAAGCGTGGTGTGAGCCTCCTCGACCTCCGTGAGTGTCAAGGTTCAGGTTCCTCAGGAGCAGTACCCTCTAAAAGCCCACCTTCAGGCAGCCCCGACTCTGAATTAAATAATACAGAGTATCAGGAGGCCAGATGAGGGGAGGGTAAGGGAGGGTACTGCGGGGAGGGAGGTCTGAAAAGACAGAAGCTGCAGCGATCCTCAGACTTAGTAAACTTTCTGTAATTCTTTCCTCAGATTTAGTTCTTTGCTGAGTGCTGCTAAAACATGGCAAAAATAACCAATGATACTATAGGGTTAACATTCACCTACAGTTACATGAATCATAACTGTATTTCTGGTTATTAGTATGTACATAAATCAAATAAACATGTCTGATGATAAATACTAGAATCTAGTTAAAGCACAACATATCAACAGTTTACATATTAGTCCGTTTAAGAATTTAGCTTAAGAATCCCATACACTTGTTTAATCATGAAATGTCTATTTGCCAAAAGTTCGCAGGACCTTGACCTTAATTCTTAGCCAGAAGGTCATGCAAATGAGGTTAGTCTTTGTCGGTAAATTCACAAGATTTATCTTCAATCTCAAGCCTGAAAATATACATTAGAATTTGCTTTGCTTTCTCAAATTCGTAAAGGTCAATGTTCAGAACGCATTTATAACATGTATACACCCTGCTTAAATGTTAGAAATGAATGCCATTTGCTCTCACTAATTCGTAAGGGTCCAGATTCAGAGTGCGTTTTAAAACATGTAAACACCCTGCGTAATGTAAAAAAAAAAAGCCAAGAGACTTACCTAGAAGCCACTAAAGAAATACCTGAATTCTTTCTGATCGGAGAGCCTCACAACGGAGATGCAGGGAGCCTCGGGAAACAGCAGACTCGAACCGCGATCCTGAATAATCCGCAGCAGGTGAAGGGCGCGGCTCCCTTTTATACGCGCTGGGATGGGAAACGGAGGCCGAAGCTGTAGTGTTGCGCTCTAGCCTCCGGCGCACGGCGTGATGACGTGCCGCGCCGAGGCAAGAGCGGAACACTGGCGCATGCGCTTGAGGCACGGGCAAAGAGCGCGAAGGGCAGAGACGGCAGAAGCGACCGGAGCTGGGCACAGTTAGACGCTCGGCGCTCTGTGGATAGTATAGTTGTATGAAAATAATAAAGAAGCGTTTCCACACCAAGCTGGTATCCTGTAGTCTGTGAGGGGCAGAAAAGGACAACATTACAGTGGCGACGAGGTCTGGGATCACCCCACCCACCCCACGCAGCAACACAGGAAGAACAGCAACAGAAGACAAAGCGAGGAAACAGGTCAGAGACAGTGGGAAGGGGCACCACACAGTGTGCACGCCCTTAGAAACAACCCTATTTACGATAGAGAGCGGCAGCAGCGCCAGACCACAGCACCCTGCAACCACGTGGCACCCAAACAGACCAGAGCAGGTCAAGGCCTGCACAACGCGCAGAGGGGCACATAGCTGATACCCTGGCAGAAAGAAGGGACAGTGACAAGAAGGAACAAAAAGCACACCTCCACGGTGACGCATGAAGTGGCATTACCAGCACGCCTGGCAGTCCCAAAAGCCAAGGGGACGTCTCAGACGGAGAGGAGAGTCCCACCACACCAGGCAGTCCAGGGAACAGAGACGGAGGGCCAAGAACAGCGCCCAGAATGATAAACCAGATGACATCACTAACAGCACCCATCCCATTCCTACCCAGACCAGGGGAACCCTTGATGAAGTGGGAGGACTGGAGGGAGTACTTCAAAAACTATGTAGGAGCCTTGGAAGATGAGAACGGCGAGGAATTCCCCAGCGCTAGGAAGAAAAGGTTGCTGCTGCATAACCTGGGCCCGGAAGGTGCAAGGGTGTTTGCGAACATCGTGCCAGCGGAGAGACCAGCCACAGCCGATGACGTCTTCAAGAACGCCTTGGAAGACCTAGACAACCATTACCGCCCAGCAGTATGTGTATCCATCGATCGGTACAACTTCCAACAAAGGAAGCAGGAGCAGGGAGAGTCGATAGATGATTATGTGGCAGCTTTGAGGCGACTAGCCATCACGTGCAAGTATGGGCAACTGCAGGATGAATACATCAAAGACCAAATTGTCATGCACACCACAAACAAATCGGTCCAGGACAAGTTGTGGGCACAAGGAGAGGCCTCACTCAAAGACGTAATTGCCATGGTCAAGAAAGCGGAACTTTCGAAGCGCTATGCGGAATCAGCGAAAAAGGAGAGTGCACAGAGGCAGATGGTCAACAAGATAGACGACGCGTCCTCAACCACGAGGTACAAGGGATCTGCGGGAGAAAGAAGACAGGATCCTAGGTGGACAGGAAAACAAGCAGCTCCAGGAAGACAACCCACGGACAGCAAATTCGCGTGCTACAGGTGCGGGAGTGCGGATCATTCAGCTCAAGACAAACGGAGTCCTGCATTTCGCACCAGATGCTCTTTCTGCGGCCTCGTCGGCCATTTTGAGAAGGTGTGCCGCAAGAAAGGGAAGAGAACTGTGGTGAAGTACATAGGGCAGTCCTCGTCGGAGGCCCCGGATGAAGAAGACCTGGAGAACGACGACATGGTCTTATGCATCGAGGAACAAGTTTTGGATGTGACGGGCAAGCGCTCGGACAAGCCGCGCACAGACATGTTGATAGGGGGAGTGAAAGTCCACATTGCAATTGACTCGGGGTCCCCGTACTCCATTGTGCAACGATCAGTATGGGAGGAGGACTTTGTGCCCATCCTGGGTCCCCAGCTCGATCCACCGGACATTCGTCCCATTTCATACACTGAAAACGCAATTCCCATGGTGGGTTTCCGCACCTTGAAATTTGAATTCAGAGGCAGATCTGCGACCTGCAAGCTGTATGTGGCAGAGGGAGGACCCTCTGTACTAGGCTGGAGAGACCAGGGCGACCTTGGTATCAAGCTAGATCCGGGGGGCAAAGAACAGATCCTGCTGACTGACGACAGCCTATGGCCACAGCAAGACAAACTAAAGCAGACCTTCCCCAAGGTATTTGGAGGCTCGGTAGGGAAGTTGGACAAATTCGTGCACACAATACTCCTCAAGGAGGACGCTCGTCCGGTGTCACACAAAGTCAGGAACATCCCCATTGCTGTTAGAGACGCTGTCCAGCAAGAACTCCAAAGATTGGAAGAACAAGGGATAATTGAACCGATTGACTGCTCAGAATGGTTGGCCCCCTTGGTCGTGGCCAGGAAACCAAATGGCAAGGTACGTTTATGTGTGGACCTCCACGAGCTCAACAAATGCTTAATAGTGGAGAAGTTTCCCCTGCCGAGGATTGAGGAAATGCTGGCAAGAACAAGGGGAGTGTCATGGTTCTCAACAATAGACCTCACATCAGCGTATCATCAGATCGACTTACACCCCTCAAGCAGGAAACTAACCTCATTCATCACACCATTTGGGTGTTATCAATTCCGCCGCATGCCGTTTGGGCTGGCCTCAGCGGCTGCGGTGTTCCAGAAGTTAATGCATCGCCTATTTAAGGACCTCCCAGGTGTCCAGTACTTTTAGGACGACATCCTGATCATGGGAACGAGCAAGGAAGATCATGACGAGAAGCTGACAAAGGTACTGACAGTGCTTCAAGATAAAGGTCTCACAGCCGAGTGGAGTAAGTGCAGGCTGGGCATGTCATCCGTCACATATCTAGGACATGAAATAGGGAACCGAGGTATATCCCCAAAAAGGCAAAACGTGAAAGCCATTTGCGATGCCAGTGCCCCGGTCAACAAGGAACAAGTGCGGTCATTCCTCGGGATGGCGGAGTACTATAGTAAATTCGTCAGACACTTTGCCACCAAGACTCACAAACTCCGCCAGCTCATCAGAGACAAATCACAGTTCAAATGGGATGAAGAGGCACAGAGCGAATTCGATGAGTTGAAGAATGACATAAGTGGAGCTATACCCCTGCATGGATATGACCCTACAGGCAGCACCATATTGACAACGGATGCCAGTGAAAGAGGACTGGGAGCAGTGCTCGCACAGGAAAGGGCGGATGGCACTGTAGAGACGCTCAGTTTTGCATCCCGAGCGCTGTCCCCCACGGAGCAGAAATATAGCGTCATGGAAAAAGAAATGCTGGCTGTCACGTGGGCCATGGGAAAGTTTAGGCAATTTGTCTGGGGCACCCGCTTAAAACTACAAACTGACCATAAGCCTTTGGTCAAGGTGCTAACCTCATGCAGCCACGACACTGCCACTCCACGCATCGCTAAGATGACACTCAAGCTATTGGACTATACCTATGATGTGGAATACCTGCCGGGGACAAGGAACAAAGTAGCGGACTATTTGAGCCGAGCCTCCGCCATGGAGGAAGCACCTGCAGTCCCTCCTGAAACAGACGAGATGGTGGCAGTAATGGAGGATGCGGAGAAGACCATCAGCAGGCAAGAATGGGCCCTGGCCTATGAAGAGGATAGAGAGATGGAGGAGGTCAAGCAATACCTGATCTCTGGATGGCCAGAAAAAAGGCACCTCAAGGCAGATCTGAGGAAGTACTATGAGATACGGGAGGAGATATCGTTGAGCGACTCAGGCATTTTCATGTACCGGGGAGACAAGGTGATGCCCCCAGCGACGCTTATCCCCCTGCTACTGAATCAACTCCACGAAGGTCACCTCGGCATTGTGAAAACGAAGCTGAGAGCGAAACAAATGTACTGGTGGCCGGGAATGGACAGTCAGATAGAAAGGCAAGTGAGGGAATGTGCCCAGTGCCAAGGAGCGGATAAAATACTGAGGCCACTGAGGCCGGCGTTGGGGGAATTTGAGAGACCCCAGAACCCCAGGGAAGATATAGCAGTGGACATCTTGGGTCCCGTCCTTGACAACAAAGGCATTTCCAAATATCTATGCGTGGTCATAGACAAATACTCCAAATGGCTGGAGATAGAAGTGCAAGAGACCATGGACACAGACGCGGTGCTGAGATTCCTCACCTCATTGTTCCTAAGAGAAGGAATACCGAGGACAATATTAAGTGACAATGGACCGCAGTTCACCTCTGATAAATGGAACAGGTACATGAAGAGGAACGGGATAAAGTCGAAACACACTGCAGTGTATCATCCCGCATGCAATGGACAAGTGGAACGGTTCAACCGTGTACTGATGGGATCCATACAGGCGGCCATAATGCAAGGGAAAGATTGGGAAATGGAAGTTCAGAGCATGCTGTGGGCGTACAGGATCACCCCAACAGCGCTAGGTTACAGCCCCTTCCAGATCCTAAGGGGCAGACTCCCCTTCACGAGAGACAATGTAGTATGGAGAGAAAAAACCGTGACGAGCAAATGGTCGCCGGCAGTGGTACAGCACAACCTGGAGAAAGCCCGTAAGGTGTACGCCGCACATTACAACAGAAGACACAACACCAAAGACACGAACCTGGAAAGAGGGGAATGGGTTAGGGTCAAACTGGCAACCCTCCAAAGAAAAGGCGAAAGCAAATACAGCAAACCCCTGCAGGTTCAAGAGGTGTACGGGAGAGCGGCCTTTCTCAGCGATGGGAGAGTATGGTCCCAAGACCGTATGGCAAAGGTCAACAGGATCATGCAATGGCCGGCAGCTAAAGAAGAAGAGAATGAGGAACGGTGGCAAACCAACGGCGATGAAGAGATGGAGAATGGCGAGGAGAGGCACAAGGAGAGATCTGCCTTAGAGGACAATGAAGTGAACGAAGGAGCACAAGCAGATGAAGGGACAGTGGTGAGTGCGGCCCCGGCAGGGGAAAAGGAAAAAGGCGCACTGAAGGACGTGAGGAATCTTCCCGGTGAAGGTAACAGGGAAGAGCTCACCCCGGTAAGAAGAACCCGTGCCGGGAGGACAGTCACCCTGCCCTCTCGGTTCAGAGTGACTATTGACTTGGGACATGTGTTTTGCGTTATTGGAAAAGAAGGAGATATGTAGTGTTGCGCTCTAGCCTCCGGCGCACGGCGTGATGACGTGCCGCGCCGAGGCAAGAGCAGAACACTGGCGCATGCGTTTGAGGCGCGGGCAAAGAGCGCGAAGGGCAGAGACGGCAGAAGCGACCGGAGCTGGGCACAGTTAGACGCTCGGCGCTCTGTGGATAGTATAGTTGTATGAAAATAATAAAGAAGCGTTTCCACACCAAGCTGGTATCCTGTAGTCTGTGAGGGGCAGAAAAGGACAACATTACAGAAGCTGAACACATTTCAGAGGTGTTTTCATAGCGTGAAGCAGCGCGAAAACACCAAGAGGGCAATACAGTGTCATGCCAAGGGGCCAATAAGCATTACAAGGTTAATGCACAATTTAAGGATGGAGTGTTAGTATGAAATATGCAAACAAAACACAGAAGTACAAACAAAGCCATGAGTAGCCTGCACATGTACTGCCTTGACATCTACGCAGTCATGCAATTCTGGAGCATCAAACAAAATAAAATAAGGCACATCTGGACAACGCAAAATTAAAGCAAAAGAATACAAGCAATGTTTATAGGAAACTGTTGGCTATGTACTAGATTGCTACTAGTACCTTACTGAACTCTGGTGGGTCATGACAGTGAGGTGCCTCTCGGACATATCCAATCGTTCGGCGTGTTTGTCCAGTGGCTCCACCATTCTATCCATCCTATACGACATGGCGTCCATTTTAGTGCCCAACGCAGTGATGCTGCTCTGCAATGTTTGCTCCATGGACTTTAGGATAGATCGGATGTCTTCATCTGCATCCTCCTGCACTGGCGCCATCGCCCCCGCACCCCTGCCCGGGCCGCGGTCTTGTGACTTGGACCGTCTTTGTTCAAAGGTCAACTTAGATTGAGTCTTATCGCCCTTACCCATTCTCATTGCTGGTGCTCACTTCAGGTGGCCTGCGCTGCGACACTAGCAGTTCAGAGGGCAACAACAGGCAAGGGGATTCTTTTAATTAGGTACGGTCAGCCCACAGTTTCAGCCTCTCTCGACGCACAACCACTGTTGGCCAGTGCGACTCCAATGTTCTCCCTCCATTTCACTACACCGCAATTCTTGTACTCCGCTTAGCAAGTCTCACCTTGCACAGGTAACAAACAGAGGGTGTAGCCACACCAGCAGGCCAACGTCTCGATATAGAGGTGCACGGCCCCGGGCCCAGCTCACTCAATCACCGCCTCCTCTCTGCAGGCCCGTGCTTCAGAGACGCCAGCTTTTGGAATCTCGTTTAGGTCCTCCCTGTCACGGGATAGGCCCGTTGCGTGCTCTATTGGTCCGGCCAAGCTGTGTGCAATCAATAGACGGCCCCAAGGATACAAGGCCACTGTCTGCGCTTAGTGTCTCTCCCCACACCTCATCCGTAGCCTGCTGCAGCTGCCCCTGTAAATGCCGAGGTTTCACCTGACCGGTACGAGGGCTTTTCACATGAGGCACCTCTTCCCTATGCTTGCACTCGGTAATCCTCTTTGGGTAGAGTCACAGTCTTGCTGGGGTGGCGTCACCCCCCCGCCCCACCAACAGCATGCACCCAGCCGCTACCGTCACTCCCTCTGTGTCTCTCCCCAGTGGCCTAGTCTCTTCCTTTTGCTAAATCAGTGCCCACTGATCACCACTGCGTCGTTACGCTTCTTACTATGCCGGGGCGGGCGCAGCTCCCTCCGTTAGTAATTCCTGGCAGGCCCGCTCTCATCGACACCAGGCGCTCACCCGCAGCCGCACGCCTCGTTACGCAGCCTGGCTTCGCGAGCTACTGTGGGCCGGGGATTCGCGGCCCAGGTGCAAAGGATCGCTCCAGTTCATCCTGCCTCCGGAAAGCCAGCAATCGCGGGGCCGGCTCGCCACAACGTCTCCGGACCCCTTCCGGTGCCGCAGAGGCTATTTAATATTTGGAAATGCGCCTCGGCTGCAGGATTATTTGCCGGATCTTGTGTTGGCTCCACGGAGCTCCGGGCTTAAGCGGCCATCGCGCTCCCAAACAAGCTCCGCCCCAGGCCCCCATACACTTATGTCCACACAAGGTCTCCATGCCTTATTTCCATCGTGAGGATTCTAATGGTACCCAGGGTTTGTGGATTCCCCTAGAGGGGACCGAGAAATTAGGCAAAATACAGCAACATTTTGGGTTTTTGGGGAAGAAACGGGAAGAAAGTGCTGCAGGAGACAGTGTCTGTTTTTTCCCCTGCAAATGGTATTAACAAAGGGTTTGTGGTGCTAAAATCACAATCTTCCCATCTTTCAGGAACAGGTAACCTTTTGTCAGAAAACCAGATTTTCTACACAGTTTATATATATAGTCTATTTTTCGTGCTTTCAACCTCCTTCCAGTTAGTGGTAGAAATGGATGTGAAACCAATAATGGATCCCGGAAGGCTATACATTTCTGGAAAGACGACAAAATTCTGAGTTCAGCAAGGGGTCATTTGTGGGGATCCTGCAAGGATTTTCTATGGAAAGTAACATTTAAAAAAACAAAAATATTGAAATTGAATTGAAAAAAACCCAGCCATTTGTGCCTACATTTTCACATGTAATTTCTTCTAAATATGCTATATTGAGGCATGGCTAAGATGGCGGCATGAGCAGACGTTCTGCTCCGGAGCTCCCGCCGACGGCCCATATTAGCACCGGCTTATCAGCCGTAATTGCTGCAGTCGGCCATATATGTGTGTGTGGTGTTTGCCTGGATCCTGGCAGGTGCAGTTTTGGGTCTGTGACCGGCGCCCGGAGGGATGCTTTTGCTTTCGGAGACAAGCGGACTGGAGTGGTGGCTGGGGAATGACCGGCGAGGCCCGAGCGCTAGGACAGAACGCCATGTGCCCAGCCACGCTGTCCTACGTCCTGCCGGGCAGATGAACCCAGAGACCGGCCGACGGAACGGAGAGCCGCGCTGCGGCAATTGCTGAGAGAGGGTGCTGAGGTTTTCCCCCCGTGCAGTCGGGGCCTGTGGCTTCGCGGCGATCCCGGACCGGCCGCCATCTTGTGTAGGACCTGCGGTGAGGAACCGAGCAGCAGTGGGGGAGGACATTCACGGTGCCTTCCGGCCACCGGTGAGATGTGGTGTGTGGGGTCTGGTGCCGGAGGTCCGGCTTCCCGGGAGGTTGCTCGGTCCGGGGAACCTTGGCATTTTCCTGGTGGCGATATCCTGTGGCAGCGCTGGAGTGGCAGAGACGGGCTGCCATTTTGCAATAGGTCCCCCGCGCCCGGAACATTCAGGCGCGGTAGTGGACTCTGGAGACGCCGCCGCTGAACGAAGGGTCCGGGCCGGCGTAGCCTGGATGGGGTCCCTCGGCACTGGTTAGCAGTGGGCCGCTCTCAGGCCTGTCACGAGATCTGCTTATCGGCGGAGCGGGTGGCAAAGGCCAGCTCTGTAGCAGTGGCTGAAGAGGGGCCCGCCAGGAGCAGCAGCGTTGTCCCATCGGCGAAACGCATCGGAGGTTGGCCCCGGAGCGGAGGCCCTGGCTGAGTTCACCGGCAAGGGGGCAGCGATAGGAGCATTGTGGGGAGCAGCGGAGCCCAGGTACCCGATCCCCGAGTTGTGTGGCGGTGTGGCCTGGCCTGGGGGTGCTGTCGGGACGAAGAGTGGAGATAGTGGTCCCCGCCATGGGAACAGAGAGCTGGGTGGCGGCAGGCCAAAGGCGGGCCCGGGCTGAGAGCTGGTTTGCGGGCAGTGGCATGGGAGCGCCTTGGTGTGGACTCGGCTGGGGCGGCTACTTCAATCTGGACTGCACACAGCCTGGAGCTCCAGTTGTGCCCAGTGGCGGACGGCCCTGTGACTGACAGCGAGTGGTGGCAGAGGACGGCTACGGGCCCTATCCGAGCGGAACACTCCCAGGTGACCACACTGCATTTGTGGTTCGGGGCCCTGCGACTGGGAGTACGAGTGTGGTGGCAGATATTGGTGGGCCCCACGAGCAGGTAGGGCGCTACCTGGAGCTGAGCTACAGTGCAGCAGAAATACTGTGAGTGAGTACTGTGGAATCGGATCGATTGAGAAAGCCAGGGGCTGCTGGAATTACCGGGGCCAGGGCTGCACCCCGTGAAAGGAGCGGACCTGAAGATATCTGGCGTGGAGGTGGTATCCGCCCGGACAACGCTGGGACTGGAACATTACTTTGAGAGAGAGTATTGGAGATCCCAGCCCTGCGAGAGTGAGGTGGGTGGCTTGGCCTGGCACCTCTGCAACGGTAGGTCGTGAGAGAGACCGGGGCCTAAGGGACTAGCAGAATTCGTCGACGGTGGTACTGTCCGCTCGACCGATTGTTGGATGCAGGACTGGTCTGAGAAGAGCGGTGACATTGGGGGTGGGCGATGTCCACTTCCAGGGGGCGCAGAGATAAAACAGTGAAGGATCCCTTCGCCAAGGTCCAGGAGAGCCAACAGCAGGACGCCATGGCCACGGCTGCGAAACAGGCATCGTCGGAGCCTGAGACCAGCTCGGAACCTATTACCAAGGCCTTCTTGGAGTCTCTATTCACGTCCCTGAGAGATAACATTCACACCTTGAAGAAGGAATTCAGTAGTGAAATCAGGGAGGTTCGCAGAGACGTGGACGGTATTGGAGAACGGGTTGCAGAGCTTGAAACAAAAGGCGATAATACCGACACGGAACTAGCGGCTCTGCAGCAGGAAATTGTAAGACTCCATGATCTCCAGGCACATCTAGAGGACCTGGAGAAACAATCCCGGCGGCATAACATACGGATTCGCAATGTGCCACCCAGCGAGGAAACTAAAGACCTGTTTCGCTATGCGAGGGAACTGTTCAACCATATCTTGGGGCGCCCGATGGACTCGGAACTGCGACTAGATAGGGCTCACCGAGCTTGGGCCCTGCGAGCTGCGTCGGCGCCCCCTCCTGACATTCTGGTCTGTGTTCAGGATTTTCGCACAAACGAGGAGATCCTGCAGAGGGCCAGGCAGATGCAGCCATTGACATTTCAGGGGCAGTCACCGGTTCTTTATCAGGACCTTTTCAGAGCTCACTTTACAGAAACGCAGACTTTTTAAGCCTGTCACGGCCCATTTACAGCAGCAGAAAATCGCCTACAGTTGGGGCCACCCATTCCGCCTGGTTTTTAACCTGGAGAACAAAATATATCAGCTACGCTCAGTCTCGGAGGCCTGCCGACTGTTGGGCATTGATCCACCTGTGGAGGAACAGGAGACGGCGAGTCAAGGGGCTGACGCGGATGATTCTAGGCCCCGGTGGCGTATGCAGAGGAGGCGTCGGAGGGTGAGGAAGCCTTCCCCGGCTGTGATTGCGGAGGGCCAGAGAGCGGCGGTTCAGGCGGCCGGTTTGGACTCTAATCCTCCCCAGACTAGGCATGGAGAAGCTGTCTTTGACATTGGCTGGGGAGGGTGCTAAATACTCGGAGCTCTGGCGGCCTTTCCTGCCCCTGCTGGCCTCAGAGTTCCGAGAGGGTACATGCCCTCGCTATTTTTGTGCTTGTTGCGCCTATCGAATGTGGACTAGTAGGGGGCAGATTAGTGAGATGCTATTCTTGATGGAGGGGGTAGTGGACTTGGAACATGGGTGGTAGGTGGGAGGTGGGGGGTGGGGTGGGTGTGGGGGGATTTGGGTGATTTTTGATTGCTTTGTTTTTAATAAAGTTCGTTCGCATGTACAGCGCGCCCAGCCTCGGAGCTGGCTTTATAACAAGACATGGCTCTGTTTATGCTATTGTCTGAGCTCCCTATCTTACACTGTAACAAGAGTAAGGGGCCATATGGTCATGTGCTGTTTATATATGCATTCTAATATGTCAATAAAGAGATTTAATACTAAATATGCTATATTTTTTAAAGCAATATACTGTTACGTCCGCGGAGATACATCAGGCTTGTAGATTCACAAAGAACCCGAGGTACGCAGAGCCAATAACTGAGCTGCACCATGTCATGGTTTTTCATTGTATATACCGGTATACAGCAATTCATTTGGTAAAATATAGACAGTGAAAAATAGGCATCAAGGAAACCTGTGCATTTCTGAAATGGGACCAAGATATGCAGGTTAAAAGCAGTGGTTATTTGCACATCTCTGAATATGTGGGCAGATGTACTAGAATGTGTATTGGGGGCATTTTTCAAAATGTCTTCTCTTTTGCAACACTGACCTACATTTGAAAGGCAGAAATGCATAGAAAGACAACTGGTACTAACACTTGTTCTACTATTATGTGTTTCCCTAAGTGTCCCGATAAAATCGGTACCTCACTTGTGTGGGTAGGCCTAATGCCTGCAACAGGAAAAGGCCAAAAACGCAACGTGGACACATCACATTTTTCCAC
The DNA here is from genome assembly GCF_964261635.1 of Lissotriton helveticus. Classification (NCBI taxonomy): domain Eukaryota; kingdom Metazoa; phylum Chordata; class Amphibia; order Caudata; family Salamandridae; genus Lissotriton; species Lissotriton helveticus. The sequence goes on from NC_136061.1 coordinate 359,437,395, forward strand.
AGAAAACAGACCCATTTTTTGCAATGTGCTTAGCTGTGGATTTTGGGCCCAATCTGAGCTGCCATTTAGGGAAACCTAGCAAACCTGTACATTTTTTACAACTAGACACTCAGGAGAATCCAGAATGGAGTGACTTCTGTGGCTCTCACCAGGTTCTGTTACCCAGAATCCTTGCAAACCTCAAACTTTGTAAAAAAACAAACATATTTCCCTCACATTTCTGTGATTGAAAGTTCTGGAATCTGTGAGGAGCCACAAACGTTTACCCACCCAGCATTTCTCCATGTCTCCCAATAAAAATGGTACCTCCCCGGTGTGGGTAGGACAACACCCGCGACAGAAAACGCAAAGTGGACACATAATATTATTCCACAGAACTCTGATCCTTTTTTTTAAATGTGCCTACCTGTGGATTTTGATGCCTAGGTCAGCCGGCACCTAGTGAAACCTAGCAAACCAGTACATTTTTTAAAAGTAGATACTCAGGAGAATCCAATATTGGGTGACTTGTGTGGCTCTCACCAGGTTCTGTACCCAGAATCCGTTACAACCCACAACCTTTTTCAAAATGTACACATTTTCCTCATATTTCTGTGATGGAAAGTTCTAAAATCTGTGGGGAGCCACAGACCTCCACTCACCCAGCATTCCCCCAAGTCTTTCAATAAAAATGCTACCTCACTTGTGTGGGTAGGCCTAGTGGCTGTGACAGGAATCGGTCCAAAACGCAGCATGGACTCATTACATTTTGCCATAGAAAACAAACCCTTTTTTTTGCAAAGTGCGTAGCTGTGAAATTTGGGCCCTAGCTCAGCTGGCACCTAGAGAAATCTAGCAAACCTGTACATGTTCAAAAACTAGTCAGGATGGGGTGACTTGTGTGGCTTTCACCAGGCTCTGTTACCCACAATCCCTTGCAAACCTCAAACTGTGTAAAGAAAAAAAAAACACACGTTCCTCATATTTCTTTGATGGAAAGTTCTGGAATCTACAGGGAGCCACAAGCTCCCACCTACCCAGCAGACTCTGGATAATAATGTTACCTCACTCGTGTGGGTAGCCCTAGTGCCCACGACAGGAAACAGCCCAAAACGCAACGTGGACACATCACATTTTTACACAGAAAACTGACCCTTTTTTTTGCAATGCCTAGCAGGGGATTTTGGGCCCTAGCTCAGCCGACACCAAGGGAACCATAGCAAACCTGTCTATTTTTAAAACAAGACACCACGGGGAATCGAGGAAGGGTTGTGGCTCTCACCAAGTTCTGTTACCCAGAATCCCTTGCAAACCTCAAACTTTGTCAAAAAACACATTTTTCTTACATTTGTGTGATGGAAAGTTCTGAAATCTGCAGGGACCCCCAAACATTCGCCCACCCAGAATTCCCCCAAGTCCCTTGATAAAAATTGTACCTCACTTATGTGGGTAGGCTATTAGAAAATAATCCACTCCGCAGACAGCAGGATATGAAGAGGTAGGTCATTTTATTGAAGCGCCATCTGACAACAGACCAGTTCCTTCATTGCCAGTAGTCAATTTACCAGTACAGAACATTCTTTGTACAAAACCATCCAGTGGAATCTCACTATAGTGAGATTCCACATGGAACAACTCAATAAGTCCAAGTAAATTACAACACATTTCTTTTTCTTCCAATAAGTAAGACAACTTTCATTAATAAAACAAGTACACTTATAGGACATAGGGAGAATAAAGAAAGAAAAACATGGAAAAGCTAAGATCCCACAGTAGGCTACAAAGACGGAAAGAGAAAAGAAAAGAACCATGTGATGCGGAAACAAGTAAAGACCAAATACAGTGTATCAATAAACATAATTTTTCAAGTAAAGGGGGGTTTGCGCTCTCTAGTTTGTTTTCCTTCACCACACCCCACATCTTCTGTCCTTTCCCACTCAAGAACATTCAAATCTGTAGCAACTTCGTGACGAACCATTTCTTCCCCATGGTCGTGGTTGAACAAAGGTCCATCATAACATCCGAAGTCTCCTTTCCCAATAAGCATAAATCCATCCACAGCTTCATCATGTTTTTTTAGCACACACTGCCCTTCTGATATAAGGCAACTCTGCGTTTGTTCATATGCTCTCTATTCTCCAAGACCACATGAAAATCAAAGGCAGGCTTAACCTTGAAAGGTCCCCTAAATTGGGTCAGCACTCTAGTTACTCTACCTGCCTTAACTCTCACCCAATCACCCCCTTGAATCCGTCACCTGTCAACTTTTACATCTTTACCCAACACACACTCTTTCAACCAAGCTGGTACCAATCTATTGCCTGTAAACCTTCCTCTCATCACTTCAAACTGAGATTTACCTAAAGTATCTTGTTCAGTGGTGCAGTAAGCCCACACCATATCATCAACAGCTTCCTTGACATCCTGATTAGATACACATGCCATCTGAATGACTCCCTTAACCAATCTATTTTTCCTTTCCGCTATGCCATTCCCTTGGGGATTGTACAGTGAGGTGCGCTGGTGCTTAATACCATTTTTACAAACAAATTCCTCCATCACCTGGAAAGTAAGTTGCATACTATTGTCCATCACAAGGACAGAGGAGACCCCTTCCACAAGGAACACTTTTCTCAAGGCACGAATGGTGGTACTTGTAGTAATATCATCCATTAATTTCACACGCAACCACTTTGAATAAGCGTCCACGCATACCATAGCAAATCACAAGCCTCGGACATCGGAACTATGAAGTCCATGCAAATTGTGTGCCAGGGCGAACCAGGATTTCAAATATGTCCCATGGTGGTTTGATTACCAACACGAAAACACTTCTCACTTTCCTTACACACACAGAATTTCACCACCCGATCCACCACATGAGCATCCATCCACGGCACCAAAATTATGTTTAAAGACGTTTCTGGGTCAAACTTTGTCCGAAATAGCCTCCATGAGCCATTGCTACCAGTTTGTGTCTTAAATTAACTGGTGGCACACATTTTTCGCCGCTCATTAAGATATGATTGCCACATATGGACAACTCATCTATCAACTAGACAAATGCTCATAAAGAGCTGGCAACACAACTTTCCCTCCGCTTACCATAAACAATCATACTTATGACATCACTAAGAGTAAGATCCACATCCATAGCTTGCCACCACTCTTCTTTTGTGAATGCACCAGCAACTTTTAACACTACATCTTGTATAGATGCAACTGCCCCTTCACCTTCCTTCTTGATCATCCACACACAGTACCTTTCACCATCCGCCGATCAATAGATTTGTGTGAAAGGCTATCCGCCTGTATGTTCCTCCAACCTTGAATATGCTCTACCAAGAGCTGGCAACACAACTTTCCCTCGTCTTACCATAAACAACCCAACCGTACTTATAACCTCACTAAGAGTAAGGACCACATCCATAGCTTGCCACCACTCTTCTTTTGTGAATGCACTAGCACCTTTTAACACACAAAATCTGAGCCGCCAATCAGACTTTTGCATAAGACCACAGGAGAGACCCAGCTTGATGCCTCCACAGGTTCTATGACCTCTTGTTGCAACATTTCTTGAATTCATTTGTTTACCTCCTCATGTACCACCACTGGGACGCTCCTTAATTTCTGTTGGATAGGAATGGCCCCCTTCTTCAAAAGAGGGCATACCCCTTCAACAAACCCAAACTGTCGTTAAAGACTTTACTATTGGAGAGAAGTATATCCTCGATAGACTCCTCATCAACCACCATCACTTGAGAAGGTGCCCTAGGATTAACAATGATATATAAATCATATTGGTGAAGCCATCCTAAAATTGGCGCTCAGCGTTCAGCTACATAAACTTTGCATTCAGTAATTATACCCTCAAATTTAATTTGAGCATCCATGAAACCCAAAATGTCAAAAGTTTCACCTTGATAGCCTGCAGTTGAAATGTCCTTGCGTTTCAGGGTACACTCTGACCACTTCTTTTCACATATAGATAGACCCACTGCCCACCATTAGTTCCACTTCACAGTCATTTATGATAAACATCGCTTTGGGTCGGTTTTTCCTTTGCCCCGCTTGTACCATCTCTTTTGCCTCCTTTACCATGAGATTTCTGTCACAGGACTCAACAGGAGATACACCACCTTCATACACCAAAGACACTTTGTTTTGGTTACCCATCCTACACATCCTCGCAAAATGGCCCATACGGCCACATCTCCTGCATTCTTTGTTCTTTGTCAAAACAACATTTTGAGTCTGAAGAATGGGTAGTACTACCACACCGATTGCACAACCTACTGGCTTGTTTAGCAGTCCCAACATATTTGTTAAAATTGCCGGTGTGCTTTGGTGCAATTACAGATTATAAGGGTTTGCCTATAGCCCCTATTTCAGAAAGCTCTCCCTCTTGTTTCTTCCTCTCTAATTAAGTATGCATGAGGCCCACTGCTCCAAACATTTAGCCATATCTATAGCCTCCCTTAACATGGGATTTTTTGGTGCCCACAAACGTACTTTAATTTTCGTCTCTCTACACTGTACTATCAACTGACCCCAGTGCTTAATTTGAGCTGGTAGTTTCTGGTGCTCGGCACCGGCACTTAATCTGCATTTAGCTTCTTCAAATGCATCTACCATTGGTTGGCCACTCTGTTCCATAGCTTGGGGGTACCGAAAATGTATTTGCCCTTTGTTACCCCATAACTCTTTTTTCCTGAAGGAAAAAAAATCTTGCCCATCTAATCTTGCCCATCTTCCCCCTAGTCTTCCGATAAAAATGGTACAGCACTTATGTGGGTAGGTGATGGAGCAGGGGAAATACACATTTTTTGTACCCCCTTCGAAGTTAATGACCTCATAACTTTAATAATATTTACTGTGTGAAGCATGTAAACTAATCAACAAATGCACCTTTTAGTTAGACACAACACGTGGGAAACTAACGGCTATTTGAAAAATTCTAATTTATTAATACAATGTGAATTAAATTAACATAGGTTTCTGATTGCGTAGAAATAAAGAGTAATTTGCATGGCTTTTTGTCTGTAGTAGAGTTATATCGTGGCATAGAATGCAGATGGTAAGTAAAATGAGTTTGAATGTCGCTTTTGCTAGGTAATACCTAACACAGGTCATTAGAATGTTGGGCGGTAAACAGAAGTTCTTATTTTCTATTTCTAATTTTTGTTATGTTTGCTTTCGTATTAGTTCCGATTCGGGTCTGCTAGGCCTCGCATGAAAAATGGCTGCTGTGAAATGCGACGGCGTAATAGAAAATTAAGATGGCCCGCGCATGTGCAAAATGGAAGTTTCAGTCACGAGTGTATGGCCTATGCCCGGAGTGAGAGATGTCAAGGCCAGCCTGGCCTACAACAGGAGTGGTGCCAAAGAGACTATCCTAAAAGCATGGGAACGGATGAAAGAACTGAGTTCCAGAGGATGAACAAATTCATGACTGTGGAAGAATGTTACAAACAGTTTAACAAAGTATAAATGTGAATATTTCATGAAGTCATGTGAGCCCCGGAATGAGTCAGGACTTTACGAACTAGTTCAAGCTAGGAGGACAATGAGGTGATCATCACCACCCCTCCAATAGACCAATAAGAAGTGGAGGTAGCCCCTAAAAGTTTCAATTTTGGGTATAGAAAGTTAGTGAAAGGGTATTAAGAGAGCTTGTCCTTATGACGAAGTGTGGCTTATCTTTTCGCACCTTGGACTTTGAACTCTGATGGGGAAAAGTAACAAGACCATCGCGCGAATCCTTTCTCAGGAGGTTTACGTCCAAGGAGGTTAGAGGGACAGACAGTCAGCTTGGGAACCAATCCTGTGATCTGCAGTTCATTTTCTGGTGAACCATTCTCATCATCGCCCTATGGTCAAGGGGTAATGAGTATTTTCCATTTTCTAATTTCCTTTAAATGTATTGAAATAATGCTTAGATGTACTTGTCTAATAAGACTTACGTAATTAAATTTCTCGTTAAATGAATTTAGATAAAATCTTATGAAAATATAAACTCGAGTTTGTGGTTATTAGAATAAAAGTCATGACAAATAAAGGTTGAAGGTTTTATATTGTGATTGAGCTGGACTTAATCGCCATCAACTGATTCCTACTAGTTGGTCCATCGACCAAATAGCGGGGTACCTTGATGTTTTTGGAACTGACTGCTATTAAAAATGAAATGTTGTAATGTATATGGTTGATGTATAGGTTAATAAGGTACCCCGCATGTCTTGCAGCTTGTCTAATTATCACTGATCCAGAGAAAATGGAATAAGTGAGTGTTTTCGGTGTTATGGGCCCCACCGATGAAAAAATAATAAGAGTTTTCTTGGGTTAGTGACAACAGGAAAGGGTTTTTATGTTAGACCCACTGCATTAGTTTTCTTGGTAGCAGAGTCATGGTTTCTATAGGTCAGTTTGGAGATCATTGATTATTAATGTTCTATGGGTACCACTACATTTTGAGTTTGTATTACGTTAAATGTAGTTGGAATTTTAAAAGCTTCCAGCAAGTAGGAGGTGGATATATGTGACAAGAGAAGTCACATGGAATTGTGCATTGTCTGATTTCAATCTGGCGATAACACTGGACTGTGTTATGATAGGGAATTCATGTATGCATTGAGTCGAGTGAGCTAGCGACAGGTATGCTTGTGAAACTCTGGCCTTAATTCTCAGGAGCAGTATAGTCTTCGCATGTGTTTTATCCCCAGAGAAACGGGGTTACTTCTTACATGAGAGAAGGGTAAGGTAGAGGGAAGTGCTACACTTATCGAACAAATGGTAACCTTGGATGTTTGGACAAACTATCTCTTTGGTTTAGAGAAACAGACAATGGAAATGTGTTTTGTGTTGTAAAGAACCGATTTTTGTCAAAGAAAAGCTTATAAAATCAGTGTCAATAATTTTGCAAAGGAGGGGTCAGCAAAGGCAGGAGTAGAGCTGACATCAGCCAAAACTGCACTGGGATTGGACAGTTGCGGAAGAAGTAAGGCGTTCTGATTGGTACGTTAGTGTGCTTCGGGCTGGGATAGGTCAGTGTGAGCGTGACAGAAAAGTGTTTTGATTGGTGGGTTAGCTTGGTCCGCGTTGTGATAGGACAGAATACTCGAGCAGATTAAAGAAAAGTGTATGCCTTTGCTTCCGTGAATAATTGTGAAAAATGGCTAATTACGATGGACGAGAAAAAGAGAAACCTTTGTGGTTTACAAAAGTCAAGAATCTTTTTAAGAAAGACAAAGAGATTGTAACATGAGAGGGAAAAGTACTTCCTCTGCCGAAAACACCAGCATCTGATATGATAACTAAATATGGTTATCACACTTGTATTTGGTTAGAGAATTGGGTGAAATATACTAAACATGATGGAGTATTGGCATTTCCAGAAACAGGTTAATTTAGCACAGCTATATTACGAAATCTAAGAGATAAGATGATGAAACTTGAACCGAGACCTAGACCAACACAATTTGAAGCTTTAAATGAATGGGAAGATGAGATATATGAGCAAGAGAGAGGGAGACATAGAGATATAAAAGAGGACAGTTATATTTGAGGAAAAGTATGGGTTTCAAACCATGAAAACAGGATGAGACGCTGGAGGTACGCTGATATGTCAGATGGCATGTTTCCTGTTAGAACGGTTGATGAAATAGTGGGAAGAAAGTGTACTGAGAAAAAGAAACATGTATTGCCAGAAAGGAGTGGATATGGAGTTAGTGATACTGAGGACGAAGTGTTGGAAGACACCCTCCGTATCAACAGGCTTCTGCAGTGGTGACACCGAATGCACCGCCAATGGAGACTGAAATGAATGAAACCTCAAAATGATTTTCTGAAATAGATAGTCCATCTAATAAACAGAAGATACCACAAACTATAGAACCTAATACATCTGAATTAGCGAGATCAACTAAAGAATTAGCTGAAAATATAACAGAATTGACAAAGAATGTAGAAGCTGTTACTGTGCCAGTAACTATGGGTCCTGTGATACCGGTATTTGAAAATCAAAAAATATATGAACGTCCCTTAACGATTCCTTTAAATTCCAGTATGCAGAAAGTACGCGAAAAGATTTACCCTGACCATAGTGAGACAAGAGATTTGGTTAGATCAACTCCACCTACAGATTTAACGATAAATCAGAGTCCAATAAATAGAATTCCTATGGGAACTGAATCAGCAACAGAAACGCCAGAGAAAAGTGTGGATAGAATAGATTTAACTAAGACCCCTGTAGGTCCAACAGCAGAAGAAGTAAACAAGTGGGTTAGGACTTTGCAGAAGAAAGATAAAGAACTGCAACTTTTGGATGTGGTTAGAGTACAAATAGAGATGGAAGAACTGATTATCGGAACAATTGGCACAGATCAACTAAAAACATATTATGATGATAAATTGATGTCTATGTGCAAAAGTATTAGTTGGAGAGCCAAGAATTTGCATGACAAATTGGAAGAAACAGCAAATGAGTTAGGAGTAGATTTTGCAAAAATTGGAGGATTGCAGAAACCCTGTAGAGTAGACTTCACAGAGAAAGATATAGAAAATCCGAACACATCAGGACGGTTAATTCATATAAAATAATTAATTGTATTACTGAGAAAATGGGGAGATGTAGACTGATGGAGAAGTAGGTGGATAAAGAAAAAAGACGAAACGACTGATAAAGCAACATTAGTTTTTCCTTTAAAAGAAAAAGAATCTGTGGCAGGAGAATGTCCGATGAAAGAAATTCTGGGAGGAGGTTATGTACATGTCCCATGGTCCAGACAAGATATATTGTCATTTACAAAAGATTTCCCAAGTTTGCGAGAAAAGCCTGTAGAATGGTACAGACAAGTAGAAAGGTTTGTAAAGGTTTCAAAGGTTTTGTGGGAAGATTTGGATGGATTATTTGAGATTGTTGTACCTGCTGATTTATGGACAGAATGTAAAATTACAATTGACTGGCCAAATGAAGAATACCCTAGAGATGCAAAAACAGGAGCCCCATGTCCGGAAGTAATGAGGAAATATGAGCAGGCCATGACATTTTTGAAAAATAAGATTCCTCCAAAAGAAACAGATTGGGTAAAGATTGATAGAATGACTCACGAACCTAAAGAATCTGTGCACGCTTATTATGAAAGGCTACTTCTAGTTTTCAAACAGTATAGTGGATATGAGACCTTGAGTGAAAAGGATATGAGTCACTTTGTATATCGATTTGTGTATGCGCTGAGACCCGAGATAAGTGAAATGAGTAAGCAGCATATGTTGTGTTGGCAATCCAGTACGATAGATGAGGTACTGAGATATGCAAAATATTGTAGTGATGACATTGACGCTAGGCAACGTAAGCTCAAAGAAAAGGCAATGTGGGCACAGGTGAAAGTTGCAGAACAGCAAGAAGCTCAGATAATTAATCAGATTAATGAAGTTATCAGGGTTACCAAGGCACTCTTACCTGATTAGTCTTGAACTCTTACCTGTAAGGCGCTTGGTAGTGTTTCGCAGAGACGCTATGGGCCAAACTCCCAGAAACCCTATCCTGCAACCCGTGATTTATATTATACACTAAAGGTTGATGATAGTAATTAGGGAGGAGGGACGAATTCGGACGCTAATGGAACTTCTAGTAGTCGACCTGCGAAGCAACAGGAAGTACCCTTAGCAAAGATTATACAGAGTTTGTCTTTAACACATTTTTAGTTCTAACTATTAAAAGGTTGTTTGCTATAATGTCCAAAAGATTTCTACCTGCAATCTACAGAGTTGGGCTGCCTTGTCTCAAGTCTTATCAGCTGCTAAACAGTAATAACTCCTAAATATTGTTCCTTTGACTTACATAAACATCCCTTTGCTCATATTTTTCTCACGACATTCACCTTCTAAGAAATGAGCAGAAAAAAGTGCCAACAAATATACAAAACTTTTCTTGTGTACAAACTGCACATTGAATGTCCTCAAAGTCCTTAAAGTTCACAACAGTTTTTTCTTTTTTTTTTAACAAAAGAGGATTCCAAAAATTGTTCTTTCTTTTCTTGAAATAAGTACCTTTCTTGCGATGGGCGCCTTGAGAAAATAAACGGTTCACTTAACTTTTTCTCTTTTCTCTTTTAGGTGTCATCTTGCAGGATAGAAGCGAAGTTGAAGATTCAGAAAGTCTGGAAGAAGACTGGGTGTCCTTCGGTAAGTGGTGCTTCCTACCGCGATGATTCCTCGAAGAGATCTGGAAGGCTAAGCAGTTTCTGGGTGTGGCTCTAAATACTTCAGCCACACCCAGGGAGGTTTATTTGTTCGAGCGCGTATAAGCGTTCTCAAGCTGTGTTCTAGAATTTACACAGCGCGAGAGAAGCTGCTCACGCAAGCGTTTCCTTTCATGCTTTTCCCGTTTTCAGACACGGAAAAGCATGTGCATGCAAGCGTTTCTGAGCCTCTTCAAAGTGCTTAAGGTGCGCTGCATACTTTACATACATAGAGAAAACAACTCTGAAGCTTCCATGACGACTGCCTCACCAATAAGCATTGGCAAACTCAAATAAAACATCATGTTTTTTTCTCAATAAGTCTACCAAACATGTTAAGTCTTTAAACGTATAAACAATTGAAGAAACACCATGTCTCCCTAACATACAAACATCTGGAGTGCAGGATGCACTGGATAGGGGTGGGTTTTAATGGGGAGCCATATGTAACACCTCATAAGAGGTCTATCAAATGTGTAGAGCGTGGTGTCTTACGTAGTTGCTAAAGGTGGTTTCATGACAGAAGTTGGACAGACAAAAATTAAACCTAACATTGGTAAAGGAAAAGGTCAGATAAACATAGAGGAAGCTAAATAAAATGGCCATGTCATAATTGCGGAACATTAGGGCATTGGAAGAACGAGTGTAAATTACCACCAAAAATTAATACAGAAAATAAATCATTTAATCCACATGTGCAGAATGAAGTGAGTTACCAATCACCGCCACAGCAACAGGTAGTTACTCAACAGAGTCAGGTGCCACAACCACCTCTCCCACAGAGTGTAACTCCTCAAAAGTACAGTGCAGACACAGGATTCTACGGCGGAGAGTAGGTAAAGAAATTGCAGCACGCAGCTGCTCTTTCGCAGTATTGGTTACAACCGGATGGAAATGAATCGGATGAAAGTTTATGACGGTGCCTAGGAGAGGAAGAGGAGTGCATGCTTGGCGCAACTCTAGAGATGGATCAGTCAGGTCCCTTTGTGGATGGAAAAGTGAATGTTGTAAGTGTTACTTTCCTTGTGGACACTGGTGCTACCCGTTCTACTGTTAGATCAGTGGAAATTCCAAACCTTCCTCTCTCAGGAGAATATATCCAAGTTGTAGGTGTGGCAACAGACAAATTAAAGCCCCTCTCACACAATCAGTAGAGGTGGAAATCGGTCTCTCTAAAGAGATGCACCGTTTTGTGGTGTGTGATAGTAGTCCTGTAAATCTGCTTGGACGCAATATATTATGCAAGATGAATTGTGCCATTTACTGTACCCCAGTTGGCATTGCTTTCCAGACATCAGATGATGATGTTTTGTATAAAATGACCATGTCAGTAATTGAATAAGGAAAAAGTGACCCATTCCCTGTATTTGATGAAGAGAAAATTCCTATTGAATTGAAAGGAACAGTTAAGACTGAGGTGTGGGATTTTACAGGTGAAGATATAGGTTTAATGAAAGGAGTAAATCCTGTAAAAATTACTATAAAAGAAGAGGCAGTTTACCCAAATACCCCACAATACAAATTGACACCAGAAATTATTGAAGCAATAACGCCAGTAATTGATAAAATGATTGAGCAAGGGATTCTAAAAAAAATAATGAGTAGTCCATGTAATTCACCTATAATGGGACTAGAAAAGCCTAATGGAACATTTAGAATAGTGCAAGACTTGAGAAAGGTGAATAAAATTGTTGTCCCCTGTTGTCCAATCGTGCCAAATCCTGCTGTAATTTTATATCAAATTCCGCACGATGCTGATGGTACACAGTTATTGATTTGTGCAATGCATTATTTTCAATTTCATTACACCCTGATAGCCCACTAATATTTGCCTTCAGGTTTGGCAAGCGTATTCTGGCATGGTGCTGAATTCCTCAGGGGTATACTGAAAGTCCTTCCATTTTTAAACAGATTCTGAAGAAATCCCTAGAAAACTTGAAAATGCCTGAGAAATATGTGTTGGTTCAATATATTAGTAACCTATTGTAGTGATTGAGCCATTTTTATGGATAATTGGCTTGATTATGACCATTTCCCACTACCATCTCAGTATATTTTGTTCTAATATAGTGCTATGCAGGCCCGCATAATATAGATTGGCTGTAAATAGGACTCGATAATGTTCTTTCTGTGTCTGACTATATCTTGCTTAAAGACAGGGCTTACGTATTGGCTTTGACATACTCTAATGCCATCTTGCATACTAATTCGGGCTCTTTGCGGGAATAGTGGCCTATGCTTGAGCGACCCCATTTTCTAAGCTGTCGCCATCTTCTAAGCCTTTCTGGGTGAGGAGTCATGTTTTACTTCTCACTTGTTTTTCGCACTTCGTATACTAGTAGGAACTGGTTCTTGTCGGAGGAATGTGCTCACTCTGCCTCGAAGTCATAACAGACGCCTAGCTAGCTGAAGCTGTGACCTTGCCACGGGGTGGTATGGAATCTGATGGGAACAGGGGGTGAGGCTTGCTAGAAGCTTCGACCAATGTTTCCACTTGTACTTAAGGGGTGTTCGGGTCTCGACCACTGGTAGTTCATCACAGTACAGATGTGTAGCTATGACGGTGGAGCGGAGAATCCTGATTGGGCTGGAGAAACGGACTCCCCTCTGGCGAAGTAGAAGCGGGATGTGTAGAAACTTGGGGCCAGATGTAGGTACCAACAATAGAAGGCCTCACCTGAATTGCACCTATCTGAATTCTTACGTAGGATCTGACACTAATATTTCCGCCTTATCCTCTTAGTGTGTTAATTTCCACTACTATGCAATATCATGGTGTCCTTTTAAAATTCAACAAAATGTCATTGCAAATCTTGTACTAGCTCGTGAAAAATTTTATATATGAGAAAAAATGTGTGTGTGTGAAAATGTGTGTGTGAAGAGAGAGTACCTCACGGTAGCAACACCCGAGGGGGTTACTGACCAATAATTGCCAGTCTACCCACTTCTCATCATTGGCCACTCTCTCTTTTTGTGCAAGAAAGTAATTATATACTAAAAAGGAAATCAACGTGCTCCCTTTTAAACACAACTCATATAGTGAAGACAAGAAAGAACATCATCAAGTGTGTCCACTACACTAGCCACTGTTGTGCTCTCAGAACCCCAGTGAAAACTCAAAAAAATGAATTTTTAGAATTCTCACTTATTAAAACCGGATAATGCTTGCTGGCCATCCAATTTTATTCCTGACTGAAAGCATTCCCATTAAAAATGGTTACCAATACACCATCATTTCTGCCAACATGTTTCGTTGCCAAGAATTTGCGCAACTTCGTCAGGGCTTTTTAGGGGGTTCTATATTCTTATTCTTCACTCTTAATAGTTCCCAAGACCTGTGATGACATAAAAACGAACCAGCATTAGATAACCAAAGGTTATACATTGAACACCACTCATTCTTGGAAACCTCAAAGGTTCCCAAAGAACACTTTATCATCTCAATTCTTTCACCATACCTGATGGTTGCACTTTTACTGCATACCTACAACCATTCTTCACAATTGGACCTCATGTCAAAAGATCACGTGTCCGATGGGTAGCCCCTCAATGTCAGGCACCCTACACGAGGACATAAGATAGAAAGTATCAAGATTCAATCAATATAGTCAAGTTATATGGTACAATCCCCAAATTAAGAACACCTACACTGCCTCAGTGTACCAGACTGTCCCTAAGACTATTTAAAAAGTGTCTGTCATGTTCTTATATTCTCGAACGGTATCATACAAAGTACTGAACCTACACTTTAAAATCACGACTCCATTAGTTCACATCCCTCATCTCTGTCCAATGTACTCCTTGCTTATTCTACTCACAAAACGGGACAACTCGCTCACACATTCGTTATCGATTAGTTCATGCTACCCGCTCTCAACATGCAGACAACCATCCTCGTAGGCTTACCGGTGCCGAGTCCCTCCGGCGCGTGTAGAGCTCCACCAACCTGCTCTCACCGCCGCTCGGTTAAAACACCCGTATTAGCCACGCCTCACGTCTGCAGTCTGGCGCGTGCGTAAACACGTCATTACACGTGACGCACATCGCGTATCAGAAAACATTGTTGTTGTGAGCGCCAGCATCTTTATCAGAATATCTTTGACCATTTATCCAGGGGCCCCTGCAAAAATGGCACCATAAATGATACGGCCTCTATAAATCGCGGGAATTACCTCGGTCATTGCGCTTGCATACAGCTGCCACATTCGGCGGCGGCCATCTTGGAATGGGGCAAGTTCTTTAAAACAGAACTAATAAAGTTATCCACTTTGACAAGTTGTCACTATCCGATCTCAATATACCAGATGCTCTCCTAATTCTCAAGTCAGCTCAAATTTAAATGAACCCTAAAGAAATACATGATCTAGTTTGGAATCAAGAAATTAATCGATTAATAAATTAATAAAGTGATACAAACTATGACCATATATGCAGCCTCCGTCTCGAGCCATATTAGCAGCATTACTGGTATTAAATCCTGCCTCCCTCTGTATACATATCGGGGCATAGATTTCTTACCGCCTGCTAACCTTATTCCACTCAATAGAATCATTGAGCCCATCCTGATCTGCTCGTTCCAAAAAAATCCATTTGGCTTCCTTTCTGGCCAGGATAGCATCCAGATTGTATCACCAATCACTTTTTCCAATACAGTCCATCTCAAATCCCTAGGGTCATGCCCCTTGTCAATAAAGTGTTGCACTAGGCGTGTTGTCAATTTTCTTTCTCTTATTGTGCTTAGATGTTCCTGTATTCGTATTGTAACCTTTCTAGAGGTTAGTCCAATATAGTGTAGCCCGCAACTGCATGTCAATCTGGAAATCACATAGGTGGTATTACAGTTACTGAACCGGTTGAGGAACCAGGTTCTCCCATCATGAAGTGTGACACTTTTCGTCATCTGTGTCAAACCACAGACCGAGCATCCTCCACACGGGAAATTCCATGTTGCCAATGAGTTAGATGGTGTCTCTGTAGGTGTACGTTAATGGACCAGTTTGTCTTTTAAATTAGACGCTCTTTTAAAAGCAAAACGTGGCGTTGGCATTTTACCAGCAGCTGATTCTAAAATGGACCATTGTTTACGTATAATCTGCCTCATTTTTGTTGACAGCGGATCAAATGTAGTCACCACTGGAAGACAAGCCTGTCTCTCCCTTACATTTCGTTCAAGCAAGGCTTCACGCGGGGTATTTAATGCCCGTTTCTGTGCCTGCTTGATTACCTTCATGGGATACTCTCTGCCTTTCAGTTTATTTATGAGTTCCTCCGATTGTTCCATAAAAGTATCAGTTGTCGAGCAATTCCTCCGATAACGTAAAAATTGGCCATTGCAAAGAGGATAACAGCAGGTCCTCTGTACCTGTCCAGATACAGAGGACATCATCTATATATCTTCCCCAAAGGGAGGGATGATGGACCACACCCGCCTCAAACCGGCCCACATAGATGCAAGCCAAGCCAAGCTCGGGGCGAATGTGGCCCCCATCGAAGTTCCAGATACTTGCAGATAGAGCTGGCCTTGGAACTCAAAAAAATTCCTCGTCAGTGCCAGCTCTATACACTGCATGACAAATGTTTGAGGTGTGTCATAAAACCATTCAAGTTCCTCCAGGGCGTGTGCTGCTGCCACCAGTGTGGCGCCCTGGGGGATACTTGTATATAGTGACTCTATGTCAATCGTCACCAGAAATTGGTGCTCCGGATCGAACTCCACTTCCTTCAAAATGTTCAGTATAGCGGTTGTATCCTGAACATATGAACTCTGAGTGATCACCGCCTCCCTCAAGAAAAAGTCCGCAAACTGTGAAAGCGGTTCCAGCACAGACTGGATACCCGAGACAATTGGGCGTCCTGGGGGCGGACGCTGGGGCTTGTGAATCTTGGGTAGGCAATAAAATGCCGGGACACGTGGTTTCGTGTTGACAGCCTCTTTAGATGTTATCCATTTCTTTGACAATGCATCAGCCACCATATTCTTAATGATAGCCAGATGTAGGTAGCCAAATACCGGTCGGTAGCGGCTGAAAATGCCGTCACCGACCGGTATTTCCATTTAGAGATGTAGTGTTCAAAAAACTACAGAATCGGTAAATTTACAGATTCGGTAAAGTTACCGACTCGGTAAATTTACCGACTCTGTAAATTTACGAATCGGAAAATTTACCGATTCTGTAAATAAGAAATGGTAAAAATGCATTTTGAGATGTAGGTAACCTCTAAAATACTGAATTTGCATGAAAATCGGTATTTAAGAGTCTGTATTTACCATGGATTGAAAGCAGGTGGTAACCAGGTGCAGGCTATAAAAAAGGCCCAAAATGCAACAGTTTAACCAGAATGGCGGCATTCTATGTGATTGCGAGGCGGCTACAGGCAGAAGGAGAGGGGTCTGGAGAAGGGAGGAGCAGGTCTACAGACAGAGGATCACCCTTTTCCAACTCACTGATGCAGAGATCCAACAAAGGTACAGGCTACATCCCCAAACCATCCTGGACTTGATCAGGGACCTGCACCCACTTTTGGATCATCCCACCCCAAGGGCACACGCCATCCCACCCCATGTTCAGGTGCTGTGCAGCCTACACCTGCTTGCCTCAGGCAGTTACCAGAGTGTCATTGCTGCGGTAGGTGGGGTGTCCCAGAGCTGCCTGTCCCGCTTCTTTAGGAAGTTCCTAGAGGCCATGATGCAGCGAATGCATCACTACATCACCTTTCCTGAAACGCACGCAGAACTGCTCAGGACAAAGACAGGGTTCTATCAAATAGCGCACTTCCCCAACGTCATCAGTTGCATTGATGGCACCCACATTCCAATTTGCCCACCTGCTGACACAGAGTACATCTACAGAAACAGAAAATCAACCCAAACCACAAATGTACAAGTAATCTGCGATGCAAACTACATCATCCCGGATATGGTGGCCAAGTTTCCAGGCAGTACCCCCGACTCCTACATCTTCCAGAATAGTGGGATCTACGCACGCCTGACAGCGGGGGAATTTGGTGAAGGCTACTTGCTAGGTAAAACAGTGTGTGACACTCCCTTGATACATGTTTCAGATGTATGTGAATGTGTGCATGTGAGTAACGTTTTTCTGATTTTTAAATAGGGGATAGTGCATATGCCGTCCGGTCCTTCATCCTTACACCCTACCTCAACCCTTCAGCCCTCAGCCAGAGGCAATACAACAGGGCACACAAATCTACCAGGAACATTGTGGAGCGCACATTTGGCCTGTGGAAAAGCAGGTTCAGCTGCCTCCACAAAAGTGGAGGGGCACGCCAGTACACACCAGTGACCTGCTGCAAGATAATTGCAACCTGTGCAATGTTGCACAACCTTGCCATGAAGAAGGGCACCGAGGTGGAATTATCTGATTATGAGGACCATGATGACGAACAAGCACTGCTTGAACCCAACACTGCAGAAGTTGCAATACCAACAGATGGCAGACACAGACGGGAAGAGATCACACGCAACTACTTTTAATTAAGTAAAGAGACACAGACAGGTGGAGTATGCACCCAACGTAGTTTAATTTTGTCACTACGCAGGTTCCCAAAGCACAATTGTGCAACTCAAATAATGTACATTCAATGATGTTAGTCCTGGGTCACTTCCCCATTAACTGAATTACTCATTTTCGTCCACGCCTACCAGTGCCAGATGATTGTGGCTGGCTGTCTTCACTTGGCGTTTGGGCTGCTGCCTCACCCTGGCACCTGCTGCTCCTCCGTGTCTCTACAACAAGGGGGCTTGCCATGCTGCTCCTACTTGTGCTCCCTTCACTCTCTGGCACATAGAGAGCAGCAGTTTGTGCTGTTTGTGCATTTATCATCACCTCAACAGCACTGGTAAGACTAGCAATGCCCCTAGTTAACCTCATTGCTATTTTGCGTGAGTCCCTCCTGCATGTTTATGCATCTCCTGCATAGCAGGGAAGTAGCTGTGGCCAGGCGGTTGATGGCTTTATTTTGTTGCTGCGCACGCTGCTTCTCCTTGCGCCTTGATGCAATTTCCTTATCTAGTTTGGTGCACAGAAGCTGCACCGATTGTGAAATATCATGCATCCCTGCTGCAATCTCCTTGTTGGCATCAACTAGTTCTCTGATGCCCTTCCCTATGTCTTCCATATTGTTGTTTAGGGTCCTCATTTGGCATTGGACAGACATGATGGCCTTTCCCTGCATCCTTTGGATCTTCACTATGCTCCCCTCCAGGCCACGGAACACACTGGGACCCTCCACACGTGCAGCTACACTGCTTTCTCGGAGCCTGCGGCGTCTGGAAACAGTACGGGACACCTCTGCACTGGACTGCAGTGCGGCAGTGCTACCGTCACCAGGCAAGGTGTGTGTGTCTTCCCCCTCCATGTCACCTGCTGATGACTCCATTTCCAATAGTGGGGCAACAACATGCCTCCTGCTCTGTTGTGCGGCAGGTGTTGTCACAGGCAGTGATGCTGGCATTTCTGGGAATGACAGTAACAGAGGGGATTGTGTACGTTCTGGGGACGCCTGCAACTCTGGAGCCATTTCTGTGTCTTGGGATGGTGGCTGTGTACTTGGTGCACCTGTGTCCTCTGATACATTCTGTGCACTTGGACTTGACTCCTGACTCCCATCCCTCTCTGGTGCCGAGCCTTCAGTCTCCCTGGAACGCCTGCGAGATGTCTCACCTGTGGACATATGAGCGTACATTAGCTAAGTGCTACTGCCTCACAGCCACTACAATTAAATAATTTTCTTGCTCAATGTACATGTTGCCTGCGCTTCTTTCTGTCTGGAATCATTTCCCTAACTTGCTGGTTGCTATGCTGTATGACATTGTCTTTCATTTCCTGACTACATGTCCCATAATGCATTGCTCCTGTATAGTGCTAGCTGTACTGGACTGGGGTTCACTTAGCCACATAGGGTAAAGGGAAGGATGATGGTGTGGGGGGATTGCTGTGCATGCGTCTTACCTTTTCTGCTGGCAGCTCTGGCTGAGCTGTCTACTTCTCCCAGTCCGCAGACGCTTTCAGGTTCTATGGTTGAGCTCACCATCTCCTCCAGGTCTGTTAGG
Source organism: Lissotriton helveticus (assembly GCF_964261635.1). Lineage (NCBI taxonomy): Eukaryota > Metazoa > Chordata > Amphibia > Caudata > Salamandridae > Lissotriton > Lissotriton helveticus. The sequence continues at coordinate 359,456,682 of NC_136061.1, forward strand.
GGGGGTGCTGGGTTCTTCCCTCCACCAGTTTTGCTTGCCTGCTTGTGGTGTTCACCAATTTTTTTTGTCAGGCCCCTGAAGTCGTACCACCTCTTTTTAATGTCCTCTATATCTCTAGGAGACACTCCAACTGCATTCACTTTATCTTGAATGTGCAGCCAAATGTTCCTTTTGGCTGATTCAGCCACAGTGAGGAACTGCCTGCCAAACAGTTTTCTGTACTCCTTCACCACCTCCTCAACAAGGACCTGTAGCTCCATGCTGCTGAATTTTAGTTTCCTCTTCCTCTTTGGCTGATCTTTGTCTGTGCTGCTTGCCAGTTTTCTAATTTAAAAGTGCACAAAACTCTTTCTGCTGCTCAGGGACTCAGCTCAGCTCCAACTGCCTCTCCAGAAGCTTCTAATTAGTTGCAGCTGCCTGTGTAGCCACGTCCTGGTAGGGAGGGGGAGGGTGGTAGCACCTGATTGGCTGCTTGAATCAGTTTCACTTTTTTTTGCTTTCGGATTCGGTATTTACCGAATCGGTATTTACCGAACCGGTATTTCCCATTCATTCCTATGGGCCAAAAGGCCCATTGGAATGCATGAATCCTTCCACCTTATTGCCTGATGCAGTTATTGCAGAAGTAAAAAATGACGTTGGTCACAATTGTTTGGATGTACTTGAATTCTGTCCAAAGCCCCGACCTGACATTAGAGATGAACCTCCAGAAGAATCAGATTATGTGATGTTTGTGGATGGATCATGTTTGAGGACAAGCAAAGGAGTTTGGAGTACCGCGTATGCTGAATGCACAGTGACAGCCATAATGGAAGCATCTTGTTTGAGTGGAATACGTTCAGCCCAAGTTGCTGAGCTGATTGCTCTGATTCGAGCATGCAAGCTGGGAAGAAATTTTCGAACCACTGTGATCACGGATAGCCAGTATGGCTTTGGAGTGGTACATGATTTTGGACAGATCTGGTCCCAGAGGGGATTCATGACCTCTTTGGGATCTCCAATCGGTAATGGTGAGTTTGTGAAAATGTTGCTTGAGGCGATACAGCTGCCTAAAATGATTGCGGTTGTTAAATGTGCAGCCCACAAGAATAGAGATGACTACATTACAGAAGGAAATAAATTTGCGGATGCAATAGCTCAATATTGTGCTAGACATATGAGCTCAATGAATCGGAGAAGGGAAAATAACATGTTTCATGTCCTTTAATACTTACTAACGTAGTTGAAACTTGGGGAGAAGTGAGATAATTGCAGGAAGAAGCTAGTGATGAGGAAAAAGATAGATGGATAAAATCAGGTTGCAAACAAAGAGAGGAGGATGAAGTTTGGGTTTACAAGGACGAAAGACCAGTTATACCTGATAGCATAATCCCTAACATGGCGCAGATGTACCATGGACAGGCACACATTGGTAGGGATGCAATGATCAGACTTTTCAAACAGACTTGGTATAACCCAAAGTTTAGAATCATAGCTGAAAGTGTTTGTCAAAGATGTCTTATATGTCAACAGTTGAATCCAGGAAGAAAGACGGTTGTGAGTCTAGGAACAATAGGACGAGAAGGAGATCCTTTTACCAGAATGCAACTTGATTTCATTGAAATGCCCCCAAGTAACAGATTGAGGTATGTTTTGGTGATTGTCTGTGTGTTCTCTCGTTGGGTGGAAGCATAACCGACAAGAAGGAAAGATGGAGTTGCAGTTGCCAAACTCCTGTTGAGAGAATTCATTCCTAGGTATGGTTTCCCAGTAACGATAGAAACAGATAGAGGAAGTCACTTACAGAATGAGATTGTTCAACGGATATGTGAGGCATTGGACATTCATCAGAAATTGCATTGTGCCTACAGACCAGAGGCTTCAGGGGTGGTTGAGCAAATGAATGTCACAATCAAAAATGGACTGGGAAAAATGTGTTTAGCCACAGAACTCAAATGGTCAGATGCCTTGCTACTTGTACTCATGAGCCTAAGGAATGTACCTGATAGAAAAACAGGTGTGAGTCCTCACAAAATATTAATGGTACGAGTAATGAGACAAGCATTCGTACCTGTCAACAAACTGCTGACTATAACCGATCTTATTTGGACTATTGCAAAGGATTGGCTGATGTGGTACATTCTGTGTTTCATCAGATTGGAACAGATGCGAACACTCTTGAAAGACACCCAGGTCATGATCTGAGGGTTCGCATAAAAGTACACAGAAGAAGGAATTGCCTGGTTCCTTGCTGGGATAAACCATGCCAAGTGATCCTGGTCACTACCACAGCAGTAAAGTGTGCACGTGTGAAAAAGTGGATCCATGCCAGCAATACAATCAAAGTTCCAGAGCCTGAGGATCGACATGTGAGTCGACGTCTGGAAATATCAGATACCAGTTTAGCATCTGATACAGCAAATGAATCAAACAGAATTCCAGATTCGGAAGCTCGACTTGTAAGTCGACATCTGGAAATATCAGACACCAGTTCGAAATCTGAAGCAGTGACTGAAATAATCAGAGTTCCAGATCTTGAAGATCGACCTGTAAGTCGACATCTGGAAAAATCGAACACCAGTTCGGCATCTGAAAAAGAACAGTTTGGAACTGGTGAAGGACAATTTGAGGACTCTGCAAACCAAACAGAACATATTGAAAGGCAAACTATTGATATTATTGAAACTGGTGAAACAGAAATAACTCACAGTGATGATGAGCAACCAAGTACAAGCCTTGGTGAAATTCCTCCTAAAAGAACAGAGATAACAAAAGAGGATCAAAATTCAGATGGCGAATCTGAGATCATAAATTTCAAAGTGAAAGGAAGTGAAATAAGGTCTGAAACAGACTCTGGGGAGAGTGAAAGAGATATAGAACAAATGAGCGGTCCAGGAAAGAGGGCTTGGAAAGTGAAATGAGAGACTGAAGTAAAAAGGCCAAGAAAAGGAGATAATTGGCCCAATGAAATTAAAGGACTGAAATTCAAAATATTAAATGTGAATAAAGATAAGGAGGAAAAGGTGAATGAAATAACAAGTCAAGACAGCCAAATAAAAGAGAATAAAGGACATTTGCAAAGACCAAAAAGAATAAAAAGACCTAAAAAGATACAAATCACCTGAATGGACTTATATTGCACTGCCTGATATTGAGAAAGTGGAAAGCAGTCAAGAGAACAAATTGGAAAACTGTGAGCAGGAGGACTAAAAGTGAACTGTGCCATACTGAAAAAAATGGAGAAAACAGAATAAGGGTAATTTGACAAAAAATAAAGCTGGAAAAAACAAAGAAATTTTGAAGGAGCAAACAGGAAGCTAAGTGCGGCTGGATTAAAGGACATATTTCCAGGTGTAGAAAGATACATATTTTTTCTGTGTGTGTATATATATATTCACTGAAAAAACCATAGGTTTCAGGAGTTATATACTTAGGAATTAGTTTTTAAAAAACCTTTGAAATTCACTAAAAAACTATACGTTTTAGTGGTGTTATAGTTAGCTGGACATTTTACTCATACAAAACCAATGAAATTGCTCCTATATAGTTAGTTGTACTAACTATATTTCGCGCACCCGCAATCCACTGCTGATGATGTCACAGATTAGATCATTCATGACATGGTCAGTGACATCACTGATGACATCTCAAATGACATCACTGATGACATCCCTGATGACATCATCCAGTGAATGTGGTTTGCTTCGTTATTTAAATATGCATTATATATATAGCAATTTACATTGAAGAATGAGTGGATATATATAAGTAAATCTTTGGATGGAGGATTTAGTAGCAGTGTAATTGACTGTTTACTTGACCAATTTATAATGTCTCACTAAATATAGTGGATAGTGACTAAACTGTGTGAATATCTGTATCACTTTGTCAGTTGTTGTGTAAACTGATTCTACAGTTGGTTACTAGCTATGTGAAAGTCTATATTAGTTATTGATTAGTTAACTGAGTATTTGTATGGGAGTGTGAAAGTGTGTGTGGTTCGGTGGGGGGTGTGTGACTGTCCAAAGATGTGTGAATAGCCGATTCAGTAGATATATGAAGTTAAAACTACATGTTCTAACAGTTTGGGTGAGGGAATCTCTTTATGGGTGTGGTGATGAGCAAATATATTTCTCAAAGATACAGGTCCAACAAACTAGAAAAATAAAAGGCAGTGTATGTGTCAGTTGTTGTATATAAATAAGTATACATAAGACACAATGATTGTGTGAGCGACTGTATGGATAACTGTATACTTGTAATAATGATTTTATAATTCACTAAGTATGACTTGCTATCTAAATGAATAGAAGAAGTGGTGTTTGTATAAGTGTTTTGCTAAGTAAATATGTAAGTATGATCCATTGTTTGCATAAGTGAGTAGGATGACTTCATATGTGAATAGGATGCGTGCTGTTGTTTAATGTCGATATAGATGTATAAGTATTTTTGATAGTGTTCTATTGTAATGTAATGTAATGTATGTATACTTGTAAAGCGCACTGTTACCTCGTTACGTGGTGTCCTGGCGCTGTATACCGCTGGGGAACCCGTCCTGCCTTTCCCTGTGGGAGGGCACCCCAAGGTGAAGTCAGGCATCCCCGGCGTTGCTGGGGCCGTTGTGGAGATTAAGCAAGCTCATTGACAGCATGTATGAGTGAATCCATAGGTAAGTGATTAGATGTGTGTATACATCTATGAATCACTGAGTGGATTTTTAGATACTTGTATTGCTGTGACAATGGATTTAAATATGATACGCTGTATTTTACAAACAGTGATGAAAAATTGTAATAATGTATGAAAAGGTGTATGTGATTGTCACGTGGATGATGTCATCAGTGATGTCATCAGTGATGTCATTTGAGATGTCATCAGTGATGTCACTGACCATGTCATGAATGATCTAATATGTGACATCTTCAGCAGTGGATTGCGGGTGTGCAAAATATAGTTAGTACAACTAACTATATAGGAGCAATTTCATTGGTTTTGTATGAGTAAAATGTCCAGCTAACTATAACATCACTAAAACTTATAGTTTTTTGAGTGAATTTCAAAGTTTTTTTAAAAACTAATTCCTAACTATATAACTCCTGAAACCTATGGTTTTTTCAGTGAATTTCAAAGGTTTTTTAAATGCTAATTCCTAACTATATAAGGCCTGAAAACTATGGTTTTTTCAGTGAATTTCAAAGGTTTTTTAAATGCTGATTCCTAACTATATAAGGCCTGAAACCTATGGTTTTTTCAGTGAATTTCAAAGTTTTTTTAAATGCTAATTCCTAACTATATAAGGCCTGAAACCTATGGTTTTTTCAGTGAATTTCAAAGGTTTTTTAAATGCTAACTCCTAACTATATAAGGCCTGAAACCTATGGTTTTTCAGTGTTAAAAAAAAATTGATTGGTTAACTGGCTTATTAAGTGTATCTTAGTGAATACATATATTAGCGAGTAATGTTTAAATATTTAAATATATGCATGAGTGATGTAATATGTGACGTCATCAGCAGTGCATTGCAGACGTGCAAGTTATAGTGAGTCCAACTAACTATAACGTGGGAATTTCAATGGTTTTATGCGAGTAAAATTTCCAGCTAACTATAACTGGTGTGAAACCTGTGGTTTTTTCAGTGAATTTCAAAGGTTTTTTAAATGCTAATTCCTAACTATAACTGGTGTGTAACCTATGGTTTTTTCAGTGAATATATATATATAAAATTTCTATGGCTAAATGAAACCCCTCATTTTGTTCCTTTTCAAATTAAATGTATTAAGTGTTACCACTTTATTCCAATCAAGATGACTTCAGGTGTGCCATACTTTTGTCATAAGTAAGACTGTTAGCGTTCTAGTTGTTCTTTAGAACACTCTGGGACATTCTGTCATTGGGCTATAGTTGGGCTACATCTGGCTGATACTTGGGCTACATTTGGGCTCTTTTGTCTCTGGTGGCCATCTTGGGAGACTGCATATCAGAATTTTTTTAATGAAATATAAGAGGATTTGAGAAGTCACTCAAAATGTGCCCTAATTTTTCTTACTTCAGCACTAATCATAATTTCTATGGCAAAATTAACCCCCTCATTTTGTTCCTTTGCAAATTAAGTAATAAGTAAGACTGTTAGCGCTCTAGTTGTTCTTTAGAACACTCTGGGACATTCTGTCATTGGGCTATAGTTGGGCTCCATCTGGCTGATATTTGGGCTACATTTGTTTTTTTTTGTCTCTGGTGGCCATCTTTGGGCTACATTGGGCTACATTGGGCTACATTGGGCTACATTTGGGCTCTAACATATATATAGCCCAATGTAGCCCAATATATATTTTTTCAAAGTTAATTTTCGTAAAAACCACTGGAGCACATATCTTGAGACATAGCAAAGGCACATCGGGCTACCAGTCCCTACAATTTTTCCAAGTTTGGTGGAAAACCATTCAGCCGTTCGGGCTAAAAGTGAGTCCAACCGCCCTATGGAAATTAACATGGGGAAAACACGTTTTGGGACCCCCCTTTTATCTCGGCCCCCGCTTGACGAATCCCCCCCAAACTTTCAGGGAAGGAGCGGAGCACCGCGAGGCAAAGTTAAGGAAAATATTAGGAAGATTCCTCAACCGGCGCCAAAGTTATTCCCAATAGAATGTTGCGATTTCCCTATGAAAACAATCTTAACTATATATACCTACTGGTAATATATATATATATATAAATAAAATAGTTTACTATGGCAGAGAATAAAAATAGAAGATCTAGGTGTAGTTTTTTTCGTAAATGGTGTAGAATGTGTTTTTATTGTACAGGTTTATTGATGCTTATTTGGTTCATTTTAGCAATAATTATTCCATGTAAACTAAATGCAGAGAATGCGTCTGGAATGAAAATAACACAAATAGTAATTGGGCACATAACATGAAGAATACTGTAACACTGATGGATAATACTGAAATTCATAAAGATAGGTAAATTAATGATTTTTCTAAGAATGTTTGTACAAAGCTTTTATGTGAATATGTAGAAACCAAGGATTTTGGACCTGTGCAGGGTTGGGATCCTATTGGGAAGAGGTTGTGACGTGTCTGAATCATGTGACGGGGCGGACGCTGGAGGCTGAGATGGCCACTTGTTTGCTGCTTTGGTTTCCCCATACCTCCCGCATTGGAGACGGCGAGAGCGTGGGAGGCACTGGTGACTGAACTGCGGACCCCATCTGCAGACTCCGAGGAGGAGGAGGGAGGGGCGAGTACTGACACTGAGACTAGTCGGGGGGGCTATGCCGGCGCCAGAAAGGTGGAGAGAGTGTGGAGTGAGACTGAGGGGTGCGGGTAGATTGGTGGAGCGCCCTTCGACGAACCAGGATTGATTGCGTTTGCAACTTTGGAAGGGGCTATAGGGCTCTGACTCTCTTATGGAAGCACTTTATCATGTTGGTACATTTGATCCTAGGGGGTTACACGGCTGTATAGTTGGGTGGTCCACTACTAAACTCCCATTCGACCTACATAAGGCGCACTGGCGGGGGGGAGGGGAGCAGGGAGGGGGAGACGGGTATTTACGGGTGTTTAGAGGGAAGATGTGTATTCAATGTTTGCTTTTATCCTGTGGCAGCATGAGCCATCGACGACATGGCAGCCTTTTCCTTGTGGCTTAAATGGTTTCTTGCAAAACTAATAAAATCTGTTACAAAAAAAAAAAATGTAGAAACCAAGGATGTGAGAGATTGTTATGTATGTATGCAGTTACCTGCGTCCGTCTCAGAAGGTGTAACATATCATCACCTTCCCTTGACGTTTGGAATTACTTGTTTATTTTATAAAACAAGCACATTAGAATACTATTATTCTGACATGGATGATGTTTTTGCTGAAATATTTATAGTTCCTGGACTAAACAAAGTGAAACCTGGTAAAGGTTTTGGAGAATTTTTCTTAGAAACAAAACAATTAACTCTAGAATATGCATTTAGATACAATCTTACCTGTAAATTAAGGAAAGAAGAAAAAGTATTTTTAAATATATTGGAAGATAGAAGGGTTGAATTCCAAAGAAAGGCACCTGGAGAAAAGATGAAAACACCACCTTTGGGTTTTGAGGAAGAAAATAATGATAAGAGTGATACTATTATAGCAATAGGATTAGACTTGCCACAGCAAGGGAAATTGTGTATTCATAGAGATAACACTATGTATGACAACTATTTCGTGGGTGGCAGTGAATGCAAAGAAACATACAGAATTTTAGGGGGATGGGGATTCAAAGGAGGAAAAGATCCAGTATTTCCGGTGATCTAATATATATGTGGGAACAAAGCTTATTACATGTTGCCGGACCATTGGTATGGAACATGCTACCAAGGCCTGGTCTTTCCAAAGATATTTCATGTAGATAGAGGGACTAAAGGAATTCACGAGATAGGTAAACCACTAACTCGTAGAAGAGAAAGTTTCTCAGAGATAATAGGTGATATTTTTGGAGCACTAATACCAGCAGTGGGTATATCATTAAATGCAAATAAGATTTTGAAACTGTCAACAATCGTGGGTCGTTTATCAACGAATACTGCAGGAGGGTTCTTAATGGTATATACTGAGATGGTTGCCATGAGAGCTATGGTGATGCAAAATCGACTTGCTCTTGACATTCTTTTGGCAAAAGAAGGAGGAGTGTCAGGACTCCAAGACTCCAAATCGGAGTAATAGCACAGAGGAGAGAAGGTTGCAGCGCTACTCGAGTGAAGGGAGATAACTGGACGGAGTCAACTCGGAAATGGCACCTTAAAATGGTCGCCAGTGCTGAGTTGAGGTCAGCGGTCTAGTTGCCAGCCGATATCACAGCGGAATCCAGGTGAGGCTCGCGCTCGGTCAGAACTGCGCACTTCACCAGGATTTTCACCGCGAGAGGAACGTTTTGTGTCAGGAGCCCCGAGTTTTAGTATTATAGTTACCGAGTGAGTAAATAATTCCGAAATCGTTAAAGTTATTCGGAAAGGTCAAAAGACGATGACTTGCATACCAGAGGAAGGATAATAACGAGTTTTGAGAGCGAGAGACAAGATCAGCGCTGCTGAAGTGAATACTTGCCTCAGTTCCAGAAGAAACCCACGACGACGGCATCGGTGCACCTAAAGAAAAGAGAAGACCAAAGCTAAGTGATTTATAGACAAATAGTTGTTAAGCCAATGTAAATAATTGTAAAATAGAATTTAAGAATATAACGCATACTTTCAGAGAGCCAGCGTTAAGAGAAGCAGTCAGCTTTCCTAGTGTGCATTCAAATTTAAACCTGTGAATAAAATAAAAAGAAAAGAAGAGTTTAGTGTGAACAGGAAGAATACAGAAGAAAAGAAAAGGTTAAATGAAGTAAGTTAAGAAATAATTCACAGATAACATAGTACGGTTAAAAAAGAGCAGAGAGAGAGAAACTAATAAATCTATATGTGTTATAGGAAAGCCAGGAAAAAGACAGGCAAAGAAGGACACAGCGGAGCAGTTGAGAATCCCAGAAGTGAGGATAAAAAGTGGGCGCAAAGATAGAGAAGTGAGTAGGAATAAATAGAGAGAATTACAAGAGAGAGGAATAACAATGACTTAGGGTTATTTTCTGAATTACAGGGAAAAGACTCTATCAAAGCCAGATAGCACTAAAACTAAAAGAAGAAGCTAGTGCGAAAAATAGAAGAGAAGCAGAGTTCTGAGTATTAAAAGGGTAAGGAAGTCAGATTTAAAAGAAAAAGATAAAAAAGACAGAATAAGGATAGAATTGGTTGCTAATATTATTAATTGTCTTCAGGGTTTCGCCAACCGTCAGAGGTCTGCAGAAAAGACTTCAGGAGGAACCGACCAGAACAGTCTCTTCTCTTATTTTTTGTTATTTTATCCACTTTCATCCTTCCCCCCAAGGTAGCATATCTGGAGACTTGTGACTACCAAGCTCTGGGTTGCTGTCTAGGTGGATTCGGGATCTAGCATCTCTGTTCCTGTGTAGTATTACTAAGTTTCGTAGAGTCTGACAGAGTGAAGTGCCCAAGTTGCATTTTACACCCGAACAGAGATGGCGGAGGGGATAGACTTACAAGGTCTAGGAACCATCTTAGACACTATACAAAAGGAGTTAAGTGCAGTCAGAGATGAGAACCAGAACCTTAGACTAGAAGTAGTTAACTCTAGAAAAGAGACTGCAGAGTTAGGGCAAAGGCTTAGACAACCCTTTAGTACTGGGTCAGATGCTCAAAACCCATTATCAGAAAGTACCAATAGAATGACCACTCAGGTGATTCACTCCCTGTCACCAGTTATTCCATTAGCAGCACCGGAACGTCTTAGCGGGGACCCACAGAAGGCGCAAATATTCATCACGCAGTGCCCATTACATTTCATGTGCCGCCCTTCAATTTTCCCGGATGCGCAATCTAGAGTAGCCTTTGTGTTGTCGTACTTGAGTGGGGATGCAGCGTCTTGGTCTTTGCCTTTGATTACCAAAGATGATCCAATATTACGAAATTACGAGAGTTTCAAAGAAGAGTTTTTTCAAATTTTTGAGAGACGATGAATATCTCAAGCTGTAGACAATGAATTGCTTGACCTGAAACAGGGAAATCGAGATGTGGTCTCTTATTTGGTTCAGTTTAATAAGCTCGTGGTAGAAATGAACTGGCCAGAGAGTAAGAGAGCGGCGGTATTCTACCGCGGGTTAAAGGACGAACTAAAAGATGTGCTGGCTGGAATACCAAATAGACCCACAGACATCTCTGCGTTAGTGGATTTAGTCTTGGAAATAGATTTCCTACAAGGGGAAAGAAAAGGCGAAAGAAGAAAAGATTTCAAATCGGTGGTTCCCAGATTTGATCGGGTCCGATCGGAAGGAGGACGAAGTTATGAAGGTCAACAGGGTACGGTGTGCAATTGTGTACATTGACAATATCCTTATTTACTCCGTGGATGAGGAAAGGCATCAGGAACAAGTTAAAAGAGTTTTACAGAAGCTGAGAGGAAACAGATTGTTTGTAAAACTAGAAAAATGCGCCTTCAACGTTCCTCAAGTGGAATTCTTGGGTTTTGTCATTTCACCAACGGGCATTCTCATGGATAAAAAGAAGATTGAGGCAGTGGTAAACTGGAAGTCCCCAGAGAGCGTCAAAGAAGTCCAAAGCTTCATTGGGTTGGCAAATTTCTACCAGAGGTTCAATAGTGAGTTTTCACACAAGATCCTACCACTCACTCGACTACTGAAGAAAGGACTCAAGTTTGAGTGGACAGCTGATGCAGAGGAGGCTTTTCGATCCCTAAAGAAAAACTTTAATTCCGCCCCAATTCTACAACATGCAGATCCAAGTGAACCTTTCTTTGTAGAAACAGACGCCTCAGATCAGGCTGTGGGAGGAGTCTTGTCGCAACGAAATAAGTTAACGGGCCAGCTGCACCCAGTTGCTTATAGGTCAAGGAAGTTAACCCCGGCAGAAGTCAATTATACTATCACGGAGAAGGAGCTATTGGCCATAAAAGACGCCTTCAAGGAGTGGCGACATCATTTGATGGGGTCACAACACCAAGTAACTGTATACACAGATCATCGGAACTTGAAATTCCTGAAGACGGCTAGAACTCTAACTCCAAGACAATTACGTTGGTCGCTGTATTTTGACGACTACGACTTCGTCATAACTTATCGGCCAGGAGCGCAAAACGGAAAAGCGGATGCCTTTTCTAGAATCGACACGGAAAATCAGAAAACTCCTTTGGAAAACCAATCAATAATCCCAAGTGAAAAAATAATTGGAGCAATAACTTCGATCAATCTTGAACATGGTATTATGGAAGCAATGGATGTGGAAACCATGCAAAGATGGGTGAAAGAGAAAGAAGGTAGAAGAATTCATCATCAACTACCTTACTTTCAAGAAGCCTTGTACATACCCACCAGAGAATTACAGCAAAAGATCATAAAACAGTGTCATGATGCAAAATTAGCTGGACATAAAGGAGAGGCAAAGACCAAGGAACTGATCAAACGACACTATTGGTGGCCCGAGATGGCTAAAGACATTGAGGAGTATGTCAAGACTTGTGAGATTTGCGTTCAAGGAAAATCTGAACGGCAGGCTCCAAAGGGATTGCTTTTGCCCTTGCCCACCCCACCTTACCCATGGCATACCGTTACATTAGATCTCATCACTGACTTGCCGCTCAGTCAAGGTTACAACACCATTCTAGTAGTTGTAGACTCCCTTTCAAAAATGGCACATTTCACAGCCCTAAAAGGAGTGCCAACGGCTAAACAATTGGCAACTCATTTTAGCACCCAGATAGTGAAAATACATGGAATCCCCAAAATCGTGATTTCTGACAGAGGCCCACAATTCATTTCTCATTTTTGGAAGTCCTTTATGGAAGGGTTAGGTACTGAAGTCCGGTTTTCCACGAGCTATCACCCAGAAACTGACGGTCAAACCGAGAGGGTGAATCAAGAGCTAGAACAGTACTTGAGATTGTTTCTTTTGAAACAAGAGGGAAACTGGTCGGGCTTTCTGTGGGCTGCAGAGTTCGCCCACAATAATGCCAAGAACGTTTCCACCGGGTTTTCCCCCTTTTATATGAATTATGGTAGGCATCCAAATTCAACAATCAGACAAACTGAAATTTCAGTTCCAGCAGTGGAGGAAATTGTGTCCCACTTAGAACAAGTACATAAGAGTGCGATAGAAAACCTAGAGCTAGCCAAAGGTAAATACAAAATCTATGCAGACAGGAGAAGGCGAGTGGGTCCCCATCTAGAAATAGGAGATTATGTTTGGTTAAGTACTAAAAACCTGAGGCTAAAGGGAAACCGGAAGTTCCAGCCGAGATTTATTGGACCTTACCAGGTAGAAGGAAAGATAAACACAGTAACGTACCAAATCAAATTGCCACCCAAACTGAAGATCCACTCAGTCTTTCATATATCTTTGCTAAAGAAGGCTTCAGCAAATTTGCGAATTGACTCGCCACCAAAACCCCTTCAACTGGAGACAGGTACAGAATTTGAAGTCAAAGAGATACTAGACTCTAAGGTGCAAAAGGGCCAATTATACTATTTGGTGGACTGGAAGGGTTATGGACCAGAAGAAAGGTCTTGGGAGCGGGATGAAGATGTCCATGCTTCAAGATTAATTAAGTAATTTCACTGGCGATACCCAACAAAACCAAGAAGGAGAGAATCTACCTTGTTGGGGGGTACTGTCAGGACTCCAAGACTCCAAATCGGGATGATAGCGCAGAGGAGAGAAGGTTGCAATGCTACTTGAGTGAAGGGAGATACCTGGACGGAGTCAACTCGGAAATGGCACCTTAAAATGGTTGCCAGTGCTGAGTTGAGGTCAGCGGTCTAGTTGCAAGCCGCTATCACAGCGGAATCCAGGAGAGGCTCGCACTTCACCAGGATTTTCACCGCGAGAGGAACGTTTTGTGTCAGGAGCCCCGAGTTTTAGTATTATAGTTACCGAGTGAGTAAATAATTCCGAAATCGTTAAAGTTATTCGGAAAGGTCAAAGGCGACGACTTGCATACCAGAGGAAGGATAATAACGAGGTTTGAGAGCGAGAGACAAGATCAGCGCAGCTGAAGTGAATACTTGCCTCAGTTCCAGAAGAAACCCACGACGACGGCATAGGTGCACCTAAAGAAAAGAGAAGACCAAAGCTAAGTGATTTATAGACAAATAGTTGTTAAGCCAATGTAAATAATTGTAAAATAGAATTGAAGAATACAACGCACACTTACCAGAGAGCCAGCGTCAAGAGAAGCAGTCAGCTTTCATAGTGCGCATTCAAATTTAAACCTGTGAATAAAATAAAAAGAAAAGAAGAGTTTAGTGTGAACAGGAAGAATACAGAAGAAAAGAAAAGGTTAAATGAAGTAAGTTAAGAAACAATTCACAGATAACATAGTAAGGTTAAAAAGGAGCAGAGAGAGAGAGACTAATAAAACTATATGTGTTATAGGAAAGCCAGGAAAAAGACAGGCAAAGAAGGACACAGCGGAGCAGTTGAGAATCCCAGAAGTGAGGATAAAAAGTGGGCGCAAAGATAGAGAAGTGAGTAGGAATAAATAGAGAGAATTACAAGAGTGTCAGGAATTCCGGGACGCTGTGTGGCTCAACGTGGCATGGCAGCGGAGACAGCCGCAGAACCCGGCATCGGCGGGCGGACAAGAAACTACTAAGACCAGCATGCCTGGTGCGACTAGCGCGCATACGGAAACGCGTATTTAAGACGCATAGGACGACAGGACGTTGTCGGATATTTTGATTCTTGCCGGCCTCATTGATTCCCGCAGTTACCTTGTTTTCCGTGGAAGCCCGACCCGTGTAGCTTTACGGAAGTTAACGGACAAGCATTTCTTGTTCTCAGGATCACAGAAGGAGGTAGGACGAGCGGCTGCTTGTTTTATCGTAGCACCGAAGGAGTCTTGGTCGAGTGTTGCTTTCTACACTCCCAGGACGGATTTTGGGCAGAGTCGCACACCAAGGGAGGTGTTTGCCGCGTCTCTGCTTGGGCTTCATTAGACGCTTACCGGAGGGAAACAAAAAGGAGTGTAGCAACTGTCACTACCCCTGGTGCGATTGCTTCCCGACCGGTGTAGCGTATTCCTGCGTTCAGACGCCAAAGGTAGAGCGGCCGCTCCCTTCAACAACAACTAGATCCATCGGTAGAGTGCCCGGCCGGGCATTCCCGAGCGCTGTATTCCTCAGCGCAAGGTCACCAACTTACGCGCTGTCACGCAGAGAACCGAATCTGCCCCATCAGTCGTATTCGAACGGCATTTTCGGCCATTACTTTGCACGGTGTCCTCCGTTGGAATAATACCGGGACCGGTATTTATGCGGAGGACGGTTGGAACTCAGCCCTGCTAAGGACCAGGGCGACGGCTGATGGGTATCGTTATACTTTCTTGTTACATTATTGTTTGGCAATTGATGGATGGGAGCATTCTCACCATAGCGAGACAGTGAATCACTTATTCTTAATTTTCCTTCACCCTTATTTTACTGTGTACATTAAACAGTTGCTGTGTAGGCAAACCTAACACCTTGTTGTTGTGCGGCTATTATCGTCTCCCCGATCCCGAGATCTTAGGAAGATTACAAAGAGAGAGGAATAACAGTGACTTAGGGTTATTTTCTGAATTACAGGGAAAAGACTCTATCAAAGCCAGATAGCACTAAAACTAAAAGAAGAAGCTAGTGCGAAAAATAGAAGAGAAGCAGAGTTCTGAGTATTAAAAGGGTAAGGAAGTCAGATTTAAAAGAAAAAGATAAAAAGACAGAACAAGGATAGAATTGGTTGCTAATATTATTCATTGTCTTCAGGGTTTCGCCAACAGTCAGAGGTCTGCAGAAAAGACTTCAGGAGGAACCGACCAGAACAGTCTCTTCTCTTATTTTTTTTGTTATTTTATCCACTTTCCCCTTTCCCCCCAAGGTAGCATATCTGGAGACTTGTGAATACCAAGCTTTGGGTTGCTGTCTAGGTGGATTCGGGATCTAGCATCTCTGTTCCTGTGTAGTATTACTAAGTTTCGTAGAGTCTGACAAGGAGTCTGTGGAGTGTTGAAAGTGCAACATTGCTGTACTTACATTTCTGATAAAAGTCAAAATATACAAAGATATATTAAGAATATTACTGAATTGCGTAAAGAAATTACTCCACTGGAGGTTGTTGGTGTAAGAGTTTTTTTGCGGTAAAAAAATGGTTTGCAGAAATAGGTAGTTCATTAGTAGGAAAAATACTAATACCAGTAACTATAGTAATATTAATGACATTGATGCTAAGATTAAGCTGTGTAAGTATTAGAAAAAGAAAAGAAGAAAAGCAAACAAAAATGCAAATTGAGAAAATCAAACAAAGAGAACGAGAAATGGGAGACATCGAACTAGAAGAGTTTAAAGGAAAGATGTACAACAAATCTAAGAGACAAAGGGCCGATTTCGGCCGTTACCGACCGGTATTTGGCTTTTGACATGTAGGTGGCTCGGAATTTACAGAATCGGTATATTTACCGATTCGGTAAATTTACCAATTCGGTATTTTTCCGAATCGGTAAATATACCGATTCTGTTAATCCATATGTAGGTGGCACAGTTTGCAGTGCCACAGGCCCTTAGGGTTTCTTATTTTACCACCCAATCCTATTGGGTGGTAAAATACCGAATTCCAGTGTACATGCACATCTGTGCATGTACACCTATGCCATGTGGCACACAGACATGCCCTTAGGGCATGTCTGTGTGCCACATGGCACACAAGCCTGCAATTGGGGTGCTACAGGGTGTCAAAGTGACACCCCGTTCCCCCTGCCAGGATTCTGTATTTACCGATTCTGTAAATACCAAATCGGTATTTTCCATTGATTCCTATGGGCTTCAAGGCCCATAGGAATCAATGGGAAATACCGATTCGGTATTTACAGAATCGGTAAATACCAATTGAAAAATAAAAATGACCTACATCTGCCTACTTCCAATTTACCTACTCTTAAATACCGAATCGGTATGATTCGGAATTTAAATCAGAATTCCTACATCTGGCCCAAAATGTGAAAGATACTATTGTTTGAGCTAAACAAAATGAAAAAGGACAAGAAACATGTTTCTGATAAATTGTTGAAGATGGTTTTCTGGTGATGTTTTTAGAAAATCACCAAAAGGGGGGAGTTGAAGGAGCAGGGGAAATACAAACATTTTTGTACCCCCTTCGAAGTTAATGACCTCATAACTTTGATAATATTAACTGTGTGAAGCACGTAAACTAATCAACTAATGCACCTTTTAGTTAGACACTACATGTGGGTAACTAACTGCTATTTCCAAAATTCTAATTTATTAATAAAATGTGAATGAAATTTGCATAGGTTTGTGATTGCGTAGAAATAAATAGTAAATTGCATGTATTTTTGTCTGTTGTAGAGTTATATCATGGCATAGAATGCAGATGGGAAGTAAAATGGCTTTGAATGTCGCTTTTGCTAGGTAATTCCTCTCAAGGGTCATTAGAATGTTGGGCGGTAAACGGAAGGGCTTATTTTCTGTATCTAATTTTTGTTTTGTTTGCTTTCCTATTAGTTCCGATTCGCGTCTGCTAGGCCTCGCATGAATATTGGCTGCTGTGAAATGCGACGGCATAAAAGAAAATTAAGATGGCCCCAAGCATGTGCAAAATGGAAGTTTCAGTCATGAGTGTATGGCCTATGCCCGGAGTGAGAGATGTCAAGGCCAGCCTGGCCTGCAACAGGAGTGGTGCCAAAGAGACTATCTTAAAAGCATGGGAATGGATGAAAGAACTGAGTCTCAGAGGATGAGCAAATTCATGACTGTGGAAGATGTTACAAATAGTTTAACAAAGTATAAATGTGAATATTTCATGAAGTCATGCGAGCCCCGGAATGAGTCAGGACTTTACGAACTAGTTCGAGCTAGGAGGACAATGAGGTGATCATCACCACCCCTCCAATAGACCAATCAGAAGTGGATGTAAAAGTTTCAATTTTGGGTATAGAAAATTAGAAAAAGGGTATAAAGAGAGCTTGTGCTTATGACAAAGTGTGGCTTATTTTTTCGCACCTTTGCTCAGCCCGACATGCTGTCAGTTGAGATGATTTTCTTTTTTTATGGTACAAGAGACTATGAACATTTTGGACTTTGAACTCTGATGGGGAAAAGAAACAAGACCGTTGCAGGGATTCTATCTCAGGAGGGTCCAAGGAGGTTAGAGGGACAGACAGTCAGCTTGGGAACCTATCCTGTGATCTGCAGTTCATTTTCTGGTGAACAATTCTCATCATCGCCCAATGGTCAAGGGGTAATGATTTTTTTCCATTTTCTAATTTCATTTGCTTAAATGTATTGAAATAATGCTTAAATGTACTTGTCTAATAAAACGGACGTAATTAAATTTCTCGGTAAATGAATTTAGATAAAATCTTATGAAAATATAAACTTGAGTTTGTGGTAATTAGAATAAAAGTCATGACAAATAAATGTTGAAGGTTTTAAATTGTGATTGAGCTGGACTTAATCCCTTTCAACTGATTCCTGCTCGTTAGTCCATCGACCAAATAGTGGAGTACCTTGATATTTTTGGAACTGACAGCTATTAAAAATTAAAATGTATATAATATATATGGTTAAGGTATAGGTTAATAAGGTACCCCACATGTCTTGCAGCTCGTCTAATTATCACTGATCCAGAGAAAATTGAATATGTGAGTGTTCTTGGGTTAGTAACAAAAGGAAAGGCTTTTTATGTTAGACCCGCTGCATCATAGGCCTACTGCCCACAACAGGAAATGGCCCAAAATGCAACGTGGACACATCACATTTTTCCACAGAAAACGGACCCTTTTTTTTCCAATGTGCCTAGCTGTCGGTTTTGGGCCCTAGCTCAGACGGAACCACCAGTACTTTAAAAATAAGGTGTGCATATCACCACAATGAAAATTATACGCTATAAGGTGTGCGTGCCACTGAACAGTAAGGCACCTGTTTTCCAAACTGCTCACGTCGATCCGCGTATTCTATTTGCTCCTGTAGCAAGCAATCGATATGCTGTGTAGCGCTGCTACATCCAAGATGGAGGTACATTTGTGTGTGACTTCACCAACCAGCCAGAGCACTAACCTCCAACCGTTCTGACCGCGACTTATGTGATCCTAGTGAACATATTCATACACCACTAGTCGCTGGCCGAACTGGATAAAACTTTGTCTCTATGAGGGCAATCCTTCCCTACAGCGACCTCCGCAAGGCTTCAACCCTCTGTCTAAAGCCAACAATAACGAAATTATGTGCATGACCGCTCCGGGTCTGCAGCTCAGATGCTGACAGCATTTCGTCATCAAAATGTTAGAAAATAATCGACTTCACAGACAGCAGGATATAAGGAGGTAAGCCGTTCTATTGAAGCACCATCTGGCAACGGACCGGTTCCCTCATGGCCAGTAGTCAACTGACTAGTACAGCATGTTCTTTGCACAAAACCACCCAGTGAAATCTCACTGCAGTGAGATTCCACATGGAACAACTCAACAAGCCCAAGTAAATTACACTATAGGCCTAGTGCCCATGACAGGAAAAGGCCTAAAACGCAACATCCACAAAAAACTGATCCTTTAAGGTGCCTAGCTCTAGATTTTGGGCCCTAGCTCAGCCGGCACCTGGTGAAACCTGGCAAACCTGTGTATGTTTGAAAACTAGACACCCCAGGAAATCCAGAATGGGGTGACTTGTGTGGCTCTCAGAAGGTTCTCTTACCAAGAATCTCTTGCAAACCTCAAACTTTGTCAAATAAAACACATTTCCTCACATTTCTGTGATGGAGAGTTCTGGAATCTGTGGGAAGCCACGAACTTGCACCCACCCAGCATTTCTCCATGTCTCCTGATAAAAATGGTACCTCACTTGGGTGGATTTTGGGCCCTAGGTCAGCCGGCACCTAGGGAAACTTAGCAAACCTGTAATTTTTTTTAAAATAGACACCCAGGGGAATCCAATATTGGGTGACTTGTGTGGCTCTCACCAGGTTCCACAGAATCACTTGCAAACCTCACACTTTATAAAAAGAAACACATTTTCCTCACATTTCTGTGATGGACAGGTCTGGAAGCTGTGGGAAGTTACAAACATCCACCCATCCAGCATTTCCCCAAGTCTCCCGATAAAAATGGTAGCTCACTTGTGTAGGTAGGCCTAGTGCCTGTGACAGGAAAAGCCCAAACCGCAAAGTTGACACATCACATTTTTCCACAAAAAATGGACCCTTTTTTGCAATGTGCCTAGCTCTGGATTTTGGGCGCTAGCTCAGCCAACACCTAGTGAAACCTAGCAAACCTGTACATTTTTGAAAACTAGACATTCAAGCAATCCACGATGGGGTGACTTGTGTGGGTCTCACTAGGTTCTGTTACTCAGAATCCTGGCAA
The DNA here is from genome assembly GCF_964261635.1 of Lissotriton helveticus. Taxonomy (NCBI): domain Eukaryota; kingdom Metazoa; phylum Chordata; class Amphibia; order Caudata; family Salamandridae; genus Lissotriton; species Lissotriton helveticus. The sequence continues at coordinate 359,476,610 of NC_136061.1, forward strand.
ACCTCAAACTTTGTAAAAAAACAAAACATATTTTTCTCAAATTTCTGTGATTGAAAGTTCTGGAATCTATGGGGAGCCACAAACGTCTACCCATTTCTCCATGTCTCCCGATAAAAATGGTACCTCACTTGTGAGTGTAGGCCTAGTGCCTGCCACAGGAAAAGGCCCAAAATGCAACATAGACACATCACATTTTCACACAAATACTGCCCCTTTTATTTGCAATGTACCTTGCTGTGGATTTTGGGCCCTAGCACAGCCGGCACCAAGGGACGCTTAGCAAACCTGTACATTTTTAAAAACTATACACCCAGGGCAATCCAGGATGGGGTGACTTGTGTGGCTCTCACCAGGTTTTGAAAGCCAGAATCCCTTGCAAACTTCAAAATTGTAAAAAAACAAAACATTTTCCTCACATTTCTGTGATGGAAAGTTCTGGAATTTGCGGGGAGCCACAAACTTCCACCCACCCAGCATTCCCCCTAGTCTCCCAATAAAAATGGTATCTCACTTGTGTGGGGAGGCCTAGTGACCGCGAAAGGAAATGGCCCAAAACGCAACATGGACACATTACATTTTTCCACAGAAAAACTGACCTGTTTCTTCCATTGTGCCTCACTGTGGGTTTTGGACCCTTGCTTAGCTGGCATTTAGGGAACCCTAGCAAACCTGTACATTTTAAAAAACTAGGCACCCAGGGAAATCTAGGATGGGTGACTTGTGTGGCTCTTACTAGGGACTGTTGCTCAGAATCACTTGCAAACCACAAACTTTGTCAAAACAAATACCTTTTCCTCATATTTCTGTGTTAGAAAGATCTGGAAGTTGCGGGGAACCACAATCTTCCACCAACCCAGCATTTCCCCAAGTCTCCAAATAAAAATAGTACCTCACTTGTGAGGGAAGGCCAAGTGCCCGCAACCGGAAACGTCCCAAAACGCAACGAGGACACATCACATTTTCCCACAGAAAACTAACTCTTTTTTTTCAATGTAACTAGCTGTGGACTTTGGGCCCTAGCTCAGCTGGTACCTCGGAAGCCTAGCAAACGGGTCTAATTTTTTTAAATTGGAAACCCAGAGTGATCCAGGATGGGTTGACTTGTGTGGCTCTCACCAGGTTCTGGTACCCAGAATCCCTTCCAAACTTCAAACTTTGTTAAAGAAAACACATTTTCCTCATATTTCTGTGACGGAAAGCTCTGGAATCTGCAGGTAGCCACATACTTCCACCCACCGAGCATTCTCCCAAGTCTCTCAAAATGCTATCTCCCTTGTGTGGGTAGATCCAATACCCGTGACAGGATATGGCCCAAAACTTGGTGTGGAGACTTAGAAATGATCGATCACAAAAAAGACCTGTTCTTGCTAGGGAGTCACCTGCATGTTTGGCCTGGGCTTGTGGCCATGTAGGGAAATGTAAAGTATGAAGTCCAGTAAATGGTCAAATAGTGAAGTTTATTTGAAGGAAAAGGCACAGCGCAACCTTCAGGTAAAATGACAAGATTAAAAACTGCCAAACACAGAACATGGAACATAGAACTTAGAAAGTACACGCTGGTACTTAGTTCTAGCTCCAAGAAATAAATAAATAAATGCATGTAGAATGTAACACATCTCATCCCTACAGGAAAACAATGAAGGAAAGAAAGAAAAAAAGAAAGAGAAAAGAAAAAGAAAGAGGGAGAAAAAAACCCAATAAAATAAATAATAAACAAAATGAGGTTATGACAAAAATCTAGAGGGTAATACAACAGGTCGGGAATTACTCTTAACTCTATAAGCAATGGATTGAGAGGAATGTGAACTCTGTTAAATATATTCTCATTGGGATCATTGTCCGATTTCATAAATTTACACTTGGCAACTTTTCTTATGTTCTAAACTCTCCCATCTTGAGTAATAACTGAATTTTTGCACACCTTTACAATTTTGATAGGATTACCAAACTTGGAAGAACCTTTGGGTGAAAAACCTGGTTTTTTTATTCTCACTCACTCACCCACTTCAAAACTAGGAATTTTCACTTTCATGTTATAGTCAAACAATGCTTTCATATTATTTTGCTTGGTTTCCACCCGTTTGGCAACTTGACTGATGTCCACTTGATCAACATCCTTGTTGATTTTCTTTACCCACCAAGGACATATGTCAGTAATGGGTTCTCTGCCTTTGAGAAGTTGGAAAGGACTTACTTCAGTAACTGAATGTGGAGTAACTTGGTAGGTGGAGTGGTGTGGCTCACTGGTTAGAGGCAGCAGACCCGGAAGCAGAGGACGGCCCGGGACCAGGGTTCAATTCCCGACGCGGCAGGGTTGTGGACCAGGGTCAGCGGACTCGATAATTCTCGCTTCGGTGCCTACTCTAACCAGGGATCACACTCGGCAACTCTGGGCATTAGCTTGCCTCATCTCCACAACGGCCCCCCACATACACTGGGGATGCCTGGTTTCACCTTAGAGATACCCAGCAGGGATCATCTCACAGGGAAAGCCAGGACGGGTTCCCCAGTGGTCTACAGCGCTGGGACGCCCCATGGCTGGGGTAGCCATGCGCTTTACAAGACAACCTAACATAACATCCATAATCTTTTCCTCACTACATCTCTCCAAAGTTCACCAGACCTACAAGCAACTTCAACCGCATCTTTAAGAACCCGGTTAAATCGTTCAACTTGACCATTTTCTCTTGGCTCATAAAGAGAATTAGTAAGATGTTTAATACCACATGAACCAAGGAAATTCTTCATTTCATGTGAAATTAGTTGAACTCCATTATCCGTAACCAAAGTTTCTGGTGAGCCTTCACGTGCAAATATCTCTTTAAGAAATGAAATAATGACTAATGTGGTAGCACTCGCAACAAATTTGACTTCCGGCCACTTAGAATGGTAATCTATCAGGACTAGAGCAAAACGGTCATTGTAAGGGAGATGATGGAATGGACCAGAAATATCGAAAGCTACCTTTTGCCATGGATGTTTTGGCCAGGTAACAGGATTGAGGGGAGCAGAAAAAACTCTAAGCATCTTATCACTGCTTTTACAATCAGAACACTCTCTAACTGTTTTGTCTACCATACTGTCAAGTCCAGGCCACTAACAATTTGCTCTAATGAGGCGCTTCATAGAGGACATACCTAAGTGTGCCTGTTGAGCAAGGGTAAGAAGTTTCCCTTGTAACGAGACAGGAGGAATTATTTTTCCCCTCTTAAAAAGGAATCTACCAATTGCTTCAATTTCAGCTGATACTTGACAAAAAGTGGCAAAATCTGCAATGATGGATTTATCTTTGGGCCATCCATTCTTCAAACAATCAAAAATAAACTGAGACACAGCATCTTTCTCCATCTCAGACATCCATTCAGATTCAGACAAACCACTAAACTCATTGGAAACAAAATCTTTAACAGTAGAAACAATCTCAACCTCTTGTTCATCCGAGCTCATATCCAGATTTGAACAAGGCAATCTGGAAAGAAAATCTGCCTTAACATTACTTTTGCCCGGAATGTACAATACCTCAAAATCATATTCTTGTAGTTTGGAAGACAACCAGGCTATACGAGCAGTAGAATTCCATCCACCACCCGGAGATAAGATTCCCAACCAAAGGCTTGTGATCAGTTTTGTGGATGAATCTGTTCCCCCATATGTAATTCGGAAAATGTTCTACAGCCCAAATGCAAGCCTGCAATTCCCTCTCTATGACCGCGTACTTCCTTTCAGTAGCAGATTAAGTCCTAGACGTGAAAGCAACACACCATTCCTCCTTTCCTGAAGTTTGACTCAAAACGGCCCCTAGCCCATAACAGCTGGCATCAACTGTAATAACACACTTCTTGTTGAGGGAAAAGGATTTCAAGGTGGGAGCATTCACAATGTCATTTTTAATTTTTTTGAAAGCTGTTTCTTGCCTGTCAGACGATAAGAATTCGGATGATTTCCTAGTTAATTCCCTGAGAGGTTCCATTTTGGTAGCAACATTCTGGATACATTTACTGTAATAGTCACATAAGCCAGCAAAAGAAAGAAGTTTCTCTCTATTATCTGGTGATGGTGCCTTCACAATTGCCTCAAATAAAGATTTTTTTGGTATCACACCTTCAGCAGAAAGGGTGTGGCCTAAATACTCTACAGACTTACAAAACATTTGACGAACAGACTGACATCTTTAAAAATATGGTACATTGCTCTCTGAAAGACAGAGGCAGCGTATGCCAGGCCAAAAGGCATCCTTCTGAACTGGAAGAGCCCATGCGGAGTAATAAATGAGGTGAAATGTTTTGAATCTTCAGCTAATTCAATTTGGTGGAATGCTGAGCGGAGATCAAGAGTAGAAAATATGCACGCACCATCTAACATACTCACCATTTCGTTGATATTGGGTAGAGGATGACAGTCTGTGATTAAATTAGCATTCAATGCCCTCATGTCAACACATAGCCTAATGCTTTTATCAGGTTTTTGGGCCAAAACAATGGGCGAAATCCACTCTGAAGATTCAATCTCTTCAATAATATCACCTTGAACCATTTCATCCTGCAATGATTTAAGTTCAGCTCTAACACCAATAGGAACTCCTCTAAGTTTCTGTTTGTCCGGGATTGAATTTTCCTTGACTTTAATTTTGTGTGTGAAACCCTTAAGTCTACTAAGTTTCTCAGTGAAAACTTGAGGAAACATTAAACTAAATTCCCTTTCCTGATCATCAGTAGTGGCCACAATATTAACATCTACTTCAGTGCACTGAGTTTCCTGAACATCGCTACAAAAGGAAACATTCTCTTTGACACACATTTCTTTATCATTAATAACAGCAATGACAGAAACTGGGTCTTTATCCCTGGGATCTAACCGAATGCCAAGTTTGGCTTGATACCTCCAACCCAGTACATTCACACCCTTTAAAGCCACATATACCTTTATCCACGCATCATTCTCTCTGAATTCAATTAAAACTTCTTTAAAGCCAATGAAGTGAATATAAGACCCATCAAAATTCTGTGCCATAATGTCCGGTTCGCACAAATTCTTGTGATCAATTAAATTACCAAAAACTTCAGCACAATATTGTTTTGTAATAATGGTCCATGGTGACCCTGAGTCCGCCATAAGTTCAAGTTTTTCCCCTAAAATACTTACAACACAATTTGGTGGACCTAAATTGTCAACAAGTTTAGTATCAAAAGAGTCGTGGATGGATACTACAATACCAGACTCAATTGTTAATAGAAGATGGATTGTTGGGTGTAATATTATTTACAGTACCCGGATCCAGTGCATTAAAGGTCACATTACTGGCAGAATTGGAAACAGAACCAGAACTGGAAGTTTTGTTTTCAAGAGTTTTCATCCATCGTTCAGATTGCTCCAAGGCTTTCGCAGTACTAATAGCTGTTTCTAAATCAGGATCACCTAAAATCCACAGTTGTTCTTGGACTTTTTTACTTCTAACATGAACAATGATTTGATCCCTGATCATCTCATCAGTAATCAAACCATAATTACAGTGTAAGGATAAAGCACGAAGAGCTGTAAGTAAGTCGTAAAAACTCTCACCTTCTTCTTTGGCTCTAGTATAAAATGTATACCTATTTAAAGCAGCACTAGTATTAGGTTTAAATCTGTTCTCAATGCGCAACAAAGCTTCATCATAAACATTATGATCTCCTCCAGATCTCATGGGAGGTAGGGTTCTAAATACATTCTGCCCTTCAGAGCCTAAACAATGAAGAAATATATTATTTTTCCTCTTCACAGACATTCTTTCTCCATCGATAGCTTTTAAATAGGTGATAAACTCCTCTTTCCATCTTGCCCATGGAATGGGAGGTTCGCCCTTACTTTGCAAAAAATTGTTTGGAGGATCAAAATGTATTATATTAAATACAGGAAAGTAATTATACACACAATTTTAAATGTAGGAATGTGTGTATGCACATAAACAGCAAAATTATTAGAATAGAAACTAATAATTAATAGTGTATAAAACACTAAATAATATTACAATTTTTAATAAAGAAGGTTACATTTGTACATTAGAAGCATTACTATAGTAGTGTTGTACATTGAGAAGCTAATTTTCAATAGTGAAAATATATGTACGTTTAAATATTGCAAGTAAACATTGAAAAATTGATTTAAAATACTGGCTCGGTCATTGTCGTGCACATCGACGAAGTGCACATAATCCACAGGAATAAAAGTAATGTCAAAGCTCTTTTTTCCTCGTTTAGAACAGAAGCGAAGCAATGTCAAATTTACAGCTCCTTAATTCGTTTAAAAACGGAAGCGAAATGTTCCAAAATGAATAAAAAGTACCTTGAATAGCATCAAAATACTTCAAACAGAAGCCGAGAACAGCCGGGCAAGGAATTAAAGATGGCGTCTGTGAATGATGTCAGACGCTACGCTGCGTTGGGCACGTAAGGAAAACAAGCCCAATTTCCAAATGAAAGTGGCGTCTGTAATGATGATGTCAGACACTAAGGTGTGTTGGGCACGTAATCAAAATAAGCCCAACACGCATGCAGAATCGGGGAGTCAGTCTTACGTACGTCACCAAGGAGCTGGGAGCCCAGGAGCGTCACCAAGGAGCTGGAAGCCGAGGAACGTCACCAGAAAATAGGATACCGTTCCAAGGAAGCCGTTGTTCCCAAAGTTAGGTAAAGAGACAAAAATCCACAAGTCTCTTGTAAAACAAGCTGAAGAACTCCAAGTAGGACGATTCTGCACCAAATCAAGTAAGTAAGATGTTAACAGCTTCGTGAAGAAGAAAAAAAACGGGTCCGGTAGTAGAAGAGGAACTCCTTCGCACCTGTGCCACGGCTAATGCTGCAGGAGGAGTGTCCCAAAAATCGTCGCCAATTTTATAAAGTAAGAAGTCCAGTAAATGGTCAAATAATGAAGTTTATTTGAAGGTAAAAGGCACAGCGCAACCGTAAGGTAAGATGACAAGATTAAAAACTGCCAAACACAGAACGTGGAACATAGAAATTAGAAAGTACACGCAGGTACTTAGTTCTAGCTCCAAGAAATAAATAAATAAATAAATGCATGTAGAATGTAACATGAAACCTACCAAAACCAGACATTTCTGAAGACTAGACGCCTGGGGTAGTCCAAGGATGTGGGGCTTGCATGGCTCCCCCAACGTTTTCTTACCCAGAATCCCCTGCAAACCGCAAATTATCTAAAATAAAATAACATTCTCCTCATAATTTGTGTGTGGGAATGTTGTGGAATCACTGGACCAGCACACATTCCCTACCACCCAGCGGTCCCCCATGTCTCACAATGAAAAAGGTACCTTACTTGTGTGGTTAGGCTTAGTGCCCGCTACAGGAAATGGCCCAAAATGTACTGTGGAGACTTGAAAATTATCAATCACAAAAAAAACTGGTTTCGCGAGGGAGTCACCTGCACTTTTAGTCCTGGTTTTTGGCGGCCATTTAGGGAAACCTACCAAACCCAGACATTTCTGAAAATTAGATCCCCGGGGGAGTCCAAGGATGTGTGGCTTGCGTGGATCCCACAACGTTTTCCTACCCAGAATCCCATGCAAACCATAAATTTAGCCTAGAATATCACATTTTCCTTATATTTCCCTCTGGGATCACTGTTCTGGCACAAATTTCCTACCACTCAGCATTCCCCTTGGTCTTCAAGAAAGGAAAGGATACCTCAATTTTGTGGGTGACCAAAGCAGAGTCAACCTAAAAATGTATATCAACAAAAATATAGCGCTTAGAACTTGCTGTGCTATCCCCTCAATCTCTATATTTTTGACTCCTCCCAGTCACAGGTCGTTGGACCACCCACACAAGTGAGATATCATTTTACTCGGGAGACCAAGGTGAACACTGGTTGGTAAGAAATTCGTGCAGGTATGGTAATTCCCTCACAGAAATGTGATTTTTGTAGCAAAATTTGAGTTTACAGGGGATTCTGGGTAAGAAAACACTGGAGGATCCATGCAATCGACACATCCTTGGACTCCCCTGGGTATCTAGTTATCCGAATTGACTAGGTTTAATAGGTTTTCCTACATGGCTGCCAAGCCTGGGATTAAATATGCAGGTAACCCCCTTGCAAAGCCAGGTCGTTTGTTATTGATAATTTTTGATGTCCCACAAGAGTTTTTGGGCCCTTCCCTGTGGCGGGCACTTGGCCCACCCACACCAGTAAGGTACCATTTTTATCGGGAGGCCTGGGGGAATGCTAGGCGGTAGGAAATTTTTCACGGTCCGGTGATCCCACAACTTTCCCGCACAGAAATGTGAGGTAAATGTGATTTGTGTAGCAAAATTTGAGGTTTGCAGGGGATTCTGTGTAGGAAAAAGTTGGGGGATTCACACAAGCCACACATTCTTGGACTCCCCCGGGTGTCTAGTTTTCAGAAATGTCTGGGTTTGGTCAATTTCCCTACATGCCGCCGAGCCCAAGACCAAAAACGCAGGGGCTCCCCTTGCAAAAACAAGTCAGTCAGTCAGTCATAAATCTTTTATTCGGTTGCCATAATTTAGTAGGAACCATAAAAAGTACAATACAGCATACAATTTATAACATTTAGTCGACAATAGGAATTTTCCGAGAAACATTTTTATAAGGAAAAAGAAAAAAATGACTATTTGTTAAAATTGTTAAAAAGACAGAGGATTTGATAATAAAATGCTAATACGTTAAAACAGCCAATTAATCGTGGTTGCGTCGGTATTTTATACACATTTTAAGAAAACATGCTACACATTTGGCAATGAATACAGAATCCAAATATTGCAAGGCCAGGAAAGCGGGACGACAAGATCTCAGGCCCATGAATGAGAGAAGGGGAATAATCTAACGCTTTCGAGGCAATTCGTAAAACCTGCAAAATAGTATAACATGAATTGTGGATTGGTCCGAAGAGTCGTCTCATGGGCATTTAATGATAGATTTAGACCAATCCTGTTTTTTCGGAAAAGAAATCATACGAAAGAAAGTGTTAAAACGAAACCTTGTAAGAAGATATTTTTCATGTGCATTCAAATGGTATTTTAAGTACGGTTGGATGCCTGGAGTGGTTTGAACATTTAGAATCTGAATATTAGAGGGCTTGCTAATTTCGTGAGATAAACGCAACTCCCTTAAATGTGATAAACATAAAATTTTCACGTTTTTCCTAGAAATGTTTAACATAGTTAATGGCTCAATAAAATACAGAGAGAGATCTAAGTCCACCAAGAAATTGTTCACATAGGCCAACCAAGGAATTTTGGCCCAGTATGCCAAGCCCAGACAGTCGGTAATAAGGGAACGAGTAAGGTGACACTGCTCCATGGTCCACACTCTATGCCATAAGAGAATGGGCTGAATTTTGATGTTGTCAGTAATAATAGTCCATACCCAACTCAATATGGCTACCGTAATTTAGGGCACTTTTAGGAGCTGCCAGCAAATACCTAATAAAGGCATTTTCTACAACCTGAAGAGCGTCTGCGGTGGCATAGCCCCAGACCCCCGCGCCATATACTGCCACACTATGGCATTTGGCGTAATACATTTTCAATAATTCATCAGGGGGGGGGGCTTACCAAGCTTTCTTGCGAAGGCTACCAAGGCAGTGGTGGCTCGTAGAAACTGTAGTTTCCTACTGCACATAGCCTGCCTCCAAGACATTTTACTGTCGAATAGAATGCCTAGGTAGGGATAGGTGTTAGTACAGTCCAACTTAGCGTTGGCGATAACAATCGGTTTGGGTTTCTTTAACCGCTTGCCCACATGCATAACAAAAGTCTTTTTAATATTGACCATTGGGTCCAGAGAAGACAAAGTTACAATAGTTGTTAAGAAGGTGCTGCAGCTGGTTAGGGGTTCTTGCCATTATCACGCAGTCGTCCGCATATAATAATACAGGGATAGGGCGATGGGCTATTGTAGGGAGGTCCTGACTCCCTTCCAAAATAGCCAACTCCAGGCCATTAGTATAAAGATTAAAAAGGTAAGGAAGCCAGTACTCAGCCCTGTCTAACTCCCCTCAAAATGGCAAATGACGATGTGAGATCGCCTTGAGTCCCATATCTCACCCTCGCCGAGGCGCCAGAGTACAGTTCACGTAGAAATGTGACCAGGGGTTGGTCCACACCCAATTCAGTTAAAATTGACCATAATTTTGAGTGAGACACGCAGTCAAATGCTGCGGAGAGGTCCACGTATACAAGGTGAAGGTTACCATTCTTAGCCCCCACATATTTGCCGATAAGAAGGGAAAGGTTCAACGCCTGCTCTACAGTGCCCAGACCCTCCCGAAACCCATATTAAATGTCGGCCATAATTTTATTGGCTTCGGCCCAGTCGTGTAATCGCTCGAGAACCATTCGACCTGCCACTTTGCCAAGGGAATCAAGGAGGGATATGGGCCTGTAACATGCAGGGTCATTACGATCACCTTTTTTAAAGATGGGGAGTAACGTAGACGTTGACCATGAGTCAATTAACCCAACAGCTGTACAGCCTCAAAAACGCGGTTCAAGATCGGGGACCAGAGCTCCTGGTAATGGGTAAAGATGTCCAAAGGAACCCCGTCCGGGCCAGGAGCTTTGCCGGACTTTGAGGCTGACAATGCAGCGATGACTTCATTGTGACCAAAGACCAACTGCATAGGGTACGTTTTGAGGTCGAGGAAGCATGCACCCTAGTTTGGTCACCCTCGTTCTGTAATAATTGTCCCCCAGAGAAAATGTTTGAAAAATGAGTAACCCAATTCTCAGCAGAGACAGCTACTTCTATTCTGGGTACTGAGCTCGACTCTGAGAGAAAGGGAGATTTTATTACGCGCCAAAATGCAGAGCTATCTTTGGTTCGACAAGTCTCATGAAGTTGTTCCCATAAATCCCTTTTTATCTCGCGTCTACAGTTTTTGATGGCCAAGTTATATTCCTTTCTGAGTTTTCTCACTACAAGAACATCCCTAGTAGGGTTACGTAGGGCCTCCTTCAAAAGAGAAAGAGCCTTGCGACATTGGGTGTTAAACCAACCTATCCCTTGGGAGGGATTAGAATTCTGCTTACGGAATAATTCCTCTCTTATTATTTTAGTGATATCTGCAAAACTGGTCAAAATCAGATCCACAGGGGATTGGTTGTCTAAACATATTTCCAATAAAGGAAGTGCTCTTTTAATTATCTTAGCTGACAGAGCATTAGGGTCTGCACTCGACCATTTAACTGAGTACCCATTTGGCTTAGCTATTGTCAGGGTGTGTTGATTAAGTAAGCTAGCAATCCTAGTTTGTTGACGAATGCCCTGGATCGTAATAGTAAGACTATTAGAATAGTGGTCACTACTAATATCTGTCCCCGTTGTAAATTTTGACAGGTGGGAATGCGAATTATGGGTACTTAATATATAATCAATGACACTTGATAGCCCCCTTCCATGGAAAGTAGGAGAGAATGCTACGGGGGGGATCGACTAAGTCATTTGCAAAGCCCAAGTCTAACGAGAATAGCAGTTCATTTAGGCAATTCCCTGGAATCGTATGAGTAAAGTGAGTTAAAGGACACCCACCTTCATCTATAACACCGCATTTGGTAGAATCATAGCTTGCACACAAAGGAATATTAAAATCACCACCCCATATCAAGTTAAAAGAAGAAACAGGAGCCTGTTGCTCCGTTAAAACATGTAACAATTCGTTTAAAACAATAACAAAATCAGAAAAAGGCAAATTATTATACATGTTTACCAGAAAGTACGTACACCCTTTGTTGACTGTTATTTTTAAAATTTGATAATTCTCAGCAATCTTCAGTGCGAAAATTTCCTTTAACGGGAGATCAATAGATAAATAGATGATTAAGCCTCCTTTAGGTCTACCGGAGGTAGAAGGGCGAGCATTTGAATGAAACGTTTTATAACCCTGAATGTGAATGGGAGAAATCAGCCATGTTTCCTGCAGACAAACTACAGAATGTTCTCGAATTATTTCAAGCCAGGTAACTTGATCGATTTTAGTACATAATCCTGCTATGTTCCAGTAAATTATATTAAGTGTTAGCTCACCCGGTGGTACAGTGGTAGCAGAGGAAGGTACTTGAGGGACTTCCGTTACAGACAGAGAGTCAGGGGTGGAGTAATTATGCCTGGAATTAGACAGACTATCCGCCACATGGGATTGGGATATATTCTGCACGTTATTGGTGCTCACAATAAAAGGGTTATGTGGGGGGGCAACCAAAACAAAATCCTCTGGGTGCCCAGCACTAATGTTATTTGGAGTGATAAGGGCATTTCGAATCAATTTATGCTTCGGGGTCTTCACATATTTATTTACGAGTCAATCCACCCACTCTAAACTGGATAGGGCCGCAAAAAGATTGAAGGTAGTAATATTGAAGGTTGGGGCCAAGTTATACATAGGGTTCATTGGAATGTGATTTTCAACAAGAGGTCTTGGGTAGAAATAGCTTAAAGATTTGGTAGATATGCCTCCCTCGTAGCTGTCGTTATAACAATCTCTAATAAAATTAGTAGCCCTATGATCTTTAAAATTTATGATTATGCTGTCCCCAAGAATGTCCTTGGGTCTTTGTCCCAGCCAGGGTAACCTCCTAACATGTAGGATTTTACCGTCTATACTTGCGGGAAGTGGTCTATTGATGCTAAGCCAATGCGTGACCTTATTTTTCAGGGTCTGGTAATTTTCAAATTGGCCAGGCTTCAGTATTGGGACCCCGGTTAACACTATTATATAAGGCTCTGCTTCGGGCAGGAGGTTTACATGCAGCGCCTTCCCTTTTTTGTTTTTGTTCACCGTAGGCCTCTCCCCATGAATGTTGTTCAAGTCCTGTTCATGACAATTATTTTGTTCCAATTTTCTTGTATCTCTAGAGTTATAAATAGTTGGAGCTGGGTTGAGGAAATGACTAGTGGGGGGGGTTAACTTGAGGTGTTGTCATAGGCTTTGGCTTTGCCTTAGGTGGACTCTTACCTAGATTAGATTTTTCACAAAGGGAAGGAATTTTCAAGGAAAGCCTGCTGACAGTCAATTCGCTGAGTAACTTCATGTTCGAGGTACACGCTGCTTGAACTTCCCCAAGTTGGACTGTTATTAGCTTAACACGCTCAAGGAGAGGCAGCAGTAAAGATCTCATTAAATGCTCTATTTTACTCATGACATCATCTAGCGGAAATGCGTGGAGGGGATCATATGTAGAGGGTAGGGGAGAAGTAGAAGTTTTAGAATTTTTTGCTTTAGAGCCTTTATGTTTGGTACGACCACGCTTTCTTTTAGATGGAACTGATGGCGCGGCCTTTACAGTACTGGAAGGATTTGCTGGGAGCTGCTCTTCAAAAGAGCTGTCCGTAGAGGAATCGGATATGACCACACCAAGCTGGGGAGACATTCGGAAAGATCTTGTAGGAGACTCGGGATACCTGGATCAGGTGGTAGAATGGGACCCGGATTGTGCTCAGGAGTAGGGAGTAATTTCTGAGTAAGGCCAAAGGAGGAAGGGTTATTTAGCCACTCAGAAGAAATGCGCCTTTCAGCCTGCGCTATTTCCCGGTACACGACAGAAACTGCCCTAGTGATGTAATTATCTAGGGTCCCCTTAAAGGAAGTAATGGAACCCCCCCGGATGGTTTACTAGCTGTGCTAGATTTCGAAAGCATTATGGAATACAGTTCTTACAATTCTCCAGTGGTTCAGCAAAGTTCACTACGGTAATAGGTCCAACAACAGATCTTACTTTAGAGTACGTAGGGGGTAACAAATAATGTACGGGGGTGGCCCAGCCCAGCCTCTGAGGGCCTCTGAGGGCTGCGGAGGGCCCGCCCTTTGCCCGGCCTTCACCTGGGCTGATCCCGCGCGCGATCCCGCGCCGCTGGCTCTGACCTCCTGTTAAATGCGCCTCCTGGCGCGGAAATGCTCAGGTCAGCTGCCGCTGGGGAGTCTGGGATTTGTAGTCCCCACCTCCGCTCGGCGGCCGCTTAGGGGTGGTGCTGCGGCGGCTGGAGGGGGGACTAGGTGGCCCAAGGTTGCTGCTGGTGGATCCCGCGGTCAGGTCACGGTCGTCTCGGATGCCCAGAGTTGTTTGCACAAGGTAGTTGACAAGTCATTTTGTGATTGATAATTTCTGATGCCTCCATAATACGTTTTGGGCCCTTCCCTGTGGCGGGTAATTGGCCCACCCACACAAGTGAGGGAGCATTTTTATCAGGGGACATGGAGGAACACTGGGTAGTAGGATTGTTGTGGTTTCCTTCTGATTTTGGAAGAACATGGCACAGTAATGCAAGAAACATTCGGGACTGTAGTCACATTTTTAGATATGCAGGGCATTTTGGGTAAGAAAGCTTATTGGGATCCACAAGAGGGACACCAACCTGTACTCCCCTGGGTTTCTAGTTTACAAAAATATTGAGAATTGGTTGATTTTCCCTTGAGACACGTTGGCAGAGAAAGACAGAAAAGACAAAAATTACCTCACAGCCAACTATTTCTCAAGTACACACACATACTGGTTGGATTTGGCAAAAGGGTGAGTGAAGTTTCAGAACGTCAAATTTTATCAACAAGAGATTTCACAAAAAGGAAATACACTGTTAATAATTAAAAGTTAAAAACCTGAACCAATGACTCACAGCTCATGAGCTGAAAAGCCATGGCAAGGCACCAACCTCTTTCCAGGCCATTCACACAAATTTCATACGTTACGTAGACAAGACCATTAACCCCTTCGCTGCGGGGGTTATTCCCCCGCTGTGCTGGGGGGGAGGGGGGCGCACACAGCGCCCCCATGCTCATGACGAGCTCAGCTCGTCATGAGCTACGGCGCTCCGGTGCTTATGACGAGCTGAGCTCGTCACAGGTGCATTGGCTCCTGTGGAACGCTCAGCACAGCAGGGGAATTGTCCCCGCATCTGAGCGTTCCACGGGCCATGATGAGCTGAGCTCGTCATGTGCACCGGAGCGCCGTGGCTCATGACGAGCTCAGCTCGGCTTGGAAATCCGCATTAGATAAATGTATGTCTGCCGAAGTGGCTGTGTTTCAGGCCAGGGGTTGCCCGCAGAAGCATGGGAAAATCTGGACTGCATGGGCCAAGTACCGGGGCGTTAATCTTTCTATCTTTTCCACGTCCACGAATCAAGATCTCATAGACAGACTCACCATTACATAACTTTCTGCTTTAACTGCTTTAACTCGCGGATTAGCCGGCGTGGAGATGCGATCATATGTATATATGCCTGTTTAGTATTTCAAGCGGGTAGGGCGGTGCAGGGGTGGGGGGTGGCGGGAGGTGTTTTATAGATCCTCGAAGCATACCCTCGGCAGTGGCATGTATACCTATGATCATTGCTATGTTTGAATATTGCTTGTTGGGGGCACACCCCATTGGATGGAAAAACTCAATAAAAAATGTCAAACAAATTATTGCCCAAGTACACACACATACTGTTTGGATTTGGCACGAGGGTTAGCGAAGGTTCAGAGGCACAAATTCTATTATCAAGAGGTTTCACAAAAAGGAAGTGCACTTTTTATAATTAAAACATAAAAAACCTGAGCCAATGACTCACAGCTCGTGAGGTGTAAACCCACGACAAGGCAACAACCTCTTTACAGGCCATAAACACATCTTTCATTCATGACACATACAAGACCATTCACACTGGCAGCCGCGGGCCCAGCACATTGCAACACTCACACCAACAGGCAGCGCCATTCAAGGGCCCATCACTTTCATGCGCCCACATGCCTGACACAGCAACCACACCGGCTGGCAGTGTTTGTGGACTGGCATTTGGTTAGCAGTGTGTGTAGTGACCAGCAGCAAGTCACTAATCACACACTGCCAAGCCCTAGTCCACGCACACTGCCAGCCAAGCACTAGCCCACACACACCGCCAGCCAAGAGCTAGTCCATGCACACCACCAACTAAGCGCCGGTCCATGTACACCACCAGCCATTTGCTAGTCCACACAATGTGCCAGCCAAGGGCCAGTCCATGCACACCGCCATCACATTCTGTATGCAAAAAGGAAAACACAGACCAATTGGTAATAGATACAAAACTAGAACTACAAACACAGCAGCTCTAACTCAATACATCACAATAATGCCAACCATGAAATCTGAACAAAAAGTTTAAAACAATGCAGACCAGTCAGTTTACTTTTATGCTCAAGGTTGCAACCCAAAACTCTGTTGTGTGTGGTACAATTTAAAATATGTGGACACACAGCCCAGGTTAAGAAAGACAATAGGGGCAGCACATATGACTCTCCTTCCACATACATCTTCGGGCTCAGACTCTATGGGCCAGATGTAGGACCATTTGCTTTTGCAACTTGCAAATTGCGAAAAATTGCGAGTTGCAAAAGCAAACGTATAACACTGGCAGAGACACTGTTAGCGATTCCCAATGGGGTTGCAAACAGCGAGGCTCATTAATATTAATGAGCCATCGCAATTTATGACCCCATTGGGAATGGCTGGCCCTCCCAAGGATGGTGGCCTGCTGGGCTCAGCAGACCTCCATGTCTGGGACTGCTTTTAAATAAAACAGTTTTTTTTGTAATGCGTCCTATTTTCCTAAAAGGAAAACGGGATGCATTTAAAAAAAAAATAATGAAATGCTTTTGTTTCATTTGTTATGGACAGGAAATGGTCCCTGGGACCACTGCCTCCCCTTAGAAAATATTTTCCCATGCATTCCCAAAGGGAAAGGGGTCTCCTGGGGTCCCTTCCCATTTGCAAATGTTTTACTACCTACTTGAAGTAGGTGGTAAATTGAGACTGTTTTGCCGCCGTAATTGCGGTTGCAAAACAGTCATACATAGGGCTCAGACTTGCTATTAGGAAGGGACGCCCTTGAAACGCCCCTTCCTAATAGGGAGTCGCAAATCCTAATTAGCGAGTCACAAATAAATTGTGACTAATTAGGGTTTGTACATGGCCCTTAGGTATTTTTGCATGTGCAAACGGGTTGCAAACTCGTTTGCGCATGCAAAAATACATTTTACGTTCCCCTCCGCAACTACCGAAGGGATGTAGTCTAAAAATCGCAGAAGGGGTTTTTAAATATTTGGGAATTTACATTACACCATTAACAGGGGTATTTACGGAAAAAATCACCTACCACCTCTGAAAAGACTCCACCAAGATACTAAACATTGGCGATCACTACCATTGACGCTGCTTGGAAGAGCCGCTCTTTTCAAGCTGATGGCACTTCCCAGATTCCTCTATGCTCTTCAAAACACCCCGTTTCCTGTTCCTTGAACCTACTTCAAGGCAAATGAGGCAGAAGTAGATAGCCTGCTCTGGAACAGAAGCCGGCCCGCATTGCCATGAACAAACTGGTAAAGGGATGGTATGATGGCGGCATTGCTCTCCTGAATGTGCAAATGTACTACTGGGCCTCCCAGTTGATTGTTGCTCAATCAGTGGGTTCACGCTCCCAAACAGAACCGGCGTTCTGCTCAGCCAGGTATAGCCTGGGTGAGGGAGGAGTAATGAGAGCACTTTATAATAGAACACCACTAATACAACCAACAGGGCACACAGTTCAGATTTGGCACATGGCACAAAAACAGCTAGGATGGGATGAAGTCATAACACAACTGACTCTGCTTTGGCAAACTCCAAGGCCGGGCAGACTCAATACTAGTAAAGGATTTAAGCAATGGGATTCTATTGGAAATTTCAACAGTAGGAGATCTATGGAAAAAAGGAGAGGTTGTTACCTTTACCCACCTCCAAGATCAGTATGAGTTGGCACCCACGGAAATATTTAGATATACCCAGATTACACATGCACTCAAGAAAGCCATCCCAGCAGTCACTATACTTCCTGAGGCCTCCCCACTAGAAGATAGACTCCTAACAGAGTGTATGGATAAGAAAGCCATTTCACTGACCTACCGTAAGATCATCAATAATCAACCGGATCCCACAAAATTCCTTTACGATAGATGGCAGACTGAGGTGGGGGATCTAGATGAGACAGATTGGCAAGAGGAACTTATGTCCCCACGAGAAGTGGCGATAGCCTCAAAACTAAGATTGGCACAGCTGAAGATACTTCACCTTATCTACTACATAAGAGTAACCCTGCATAAGATAGGGAAGGCCGATAACCAACTTTGTTTGAGGCAATGCGGGGCAATCGGTACCTTCTACCATACTCTGTGGGAATGCCCAGTGATAATGACCTACTGGGAAACAATTATGCATGCAATTATACAAGTTGGCGGAGTAACTGTTACACCAGAGACCAAGAGATGTCTCCTAAATATATGGGAGCCAACAGCTCTCAATCACGCAGCTAAAGATTGGGCAACGTTGGGTATGATGTTGGCCAAATGCAAATAGCCAAACACTGGGGGGCACAAACCTCACTGACGTACCGTGAGTGGTGTGAAGATATGGATGGAGCTATGGTAGCAGAAAGAGCGGCATATATACACACAGGGTGCCCTAAAAAAGGGGAACGGATATGGGCAACTGGAACACCTATAGAGGGAACATCTGTACTCCACCTATGAGTGAGATCAGAATCGGACTCCAGTTGAATCAAAGGGTGTGGTAGTATGTCACTTAAATTAACATACTATCCCGGAAGTAACTATATACCTTTGAAAGGAAAATCAAGTGTAATGTGAAGAGTAATTTCTACAACAATATACTACTCTGTACCCATATGATTGCAGGTTTTAACCTGTAACCAATAAAGAGAATTAAAAAAAAATACTTTGTACATCTGGCCCTACATTTCTTAGCAGGAAATGCTTTTTTGGCCGTGGGAGGAAGGTTATCAGGAAAGTGGTGATCTTTCAATCTAGCCACATCCTTTACCACTGCTTCTCTAGGAACTCCTGCCTGTTACTAAAACAAGACTGCCTATCAGAGAGTGCAGAAACTAAACAAATGTCATCTTTGATGCAGGAGAACAATCCTTAAATACAACAAAGGCCTAGTAGCTTGCTAAATGGAATAAAAGGATAGCCAACTTCTTAAACCAAACGTACGCCTTACGACCAGAAGTATAAGGTTCCAACCTCTGATCTACTCAATCTACACAATCCCTGTGCTAATTGTAGTCTAAAGTGCACACAGGTGAAGTACTTTCATCATGGATAGTCAGCATATAGACATCTCTCCTGTCAGAAAAGTTCAGAGCTATACGTTCATCACAACGCAAGGCACTGCACTATCCCTTCACAAGTTTTTTACAAACCAGCTCTTTTGGGTAACCTTTATGGTTAGAGCGGATTGTGTCAGAATCAACAGTGTCCACTTTGAACAATTCCCTGAACAATGGCACACCAGTGTAAAAGTTATCTACATATAAATGGTGACCTTTGTTAGAAAGTCCTCTATCAAGTTCCCACACAATTTTCTCTGTAACTCTGAAAGTAGACGGACAACTAGTGAGGGCAATACAGGAATCCCTACCAGTGTAGAACCTGAAATTATAGACATATCCAGTACTACTCTCAGACAGCATATACATCTTAATTCCATAATGTGTCCTCTTGCTACAAATGTACCGCCTATAAAAACCAATGAGCCCTTGAACAGGACCAAAGACTCATTAACCGCTATTTCTTTCCCTGGCACCTAGATCTCTGAAAATCGATCTACAAAGTGATCAAGGATAGGCCGAATCTTAAAAAGATGGTCACAATCAGGGTGATCTTGTGGCAACGCTAAAGCATGATCAACAAAATGCAACGTCCGGAGAAGAAGCAAATACTGATTACGACTCGGTTGCAGGAAATATAACCGTTGCCATTGAGGGACTCGTAGACCAATATGAAGACAGCGACAGCTTCCTTATCAGGCTCATCAAAAAAGTTAAAACCAAAATCTTCTTCAGCTCATCCAGATTTATGGGAGTCCACTGGATAGCTCTAGAGTGGGGCTTACGTCTAGCACTGTTGTCCCTCAAATACTGTTCAGCATACTAATTAGTCTGCTCAACAATCTTGGCCAAAAATACATTGTCCATAAACAACTGAAATTAATGTACAGGCAACATTTTTTCACAATTCAATCTACACCCTGCATCATCACTAAAGGCAGCAGGCAACACCAGCTGCACCATCTTTGGGTCAATCCACAGTCCAGCACTTCCGATGGGATGCCTTGCAGCCCCGGGCTGCAAACCAGATGCCTCTTGCTGCACTATAGGCACACCAGTGTCTTCCTCTTAAAGCGGCACTTCATCCGCACTGAGAGTGGCTTTATCATAAGATAGTTCTTCTCAGACAGAAGATTCCCTGCCAGAATCCTGGACTTCCTCCTCTGCCTCAGATGCAGAGTCAGTCTCATAATCATGGTCAGAAGAAGACTCAAAAAACAGACCAACAACCTGCTGAGCAGTCATCCTGCAGCTAGCCATAATTGTTAGTTATACCAGTAACCTGACAAATAGGTCAACAGTACCCAACGCTCTGTAAAAAAAAAAGTCATAAACAAAGTTTGGATTTATAAAACAAAATTTAAAACTACTGGCATATAGCAGTTGCAAGGTAAGGTCAATCAATACACAGGACACAAATATGTAAAACAATACCACTCACTTACCAGAGACTACTAGACTCACCAGAACCTACTCTGCAGAGACACAGCAAGCACCAATATCCCACTAGAAAACAAAATCAAAAGAAAATGACACAAAAGGCAACACAATACACGTTGTGCACAAATACAAGGAAAATGTCACATACATTTAAACAGAAGCTAAATAAGCTGCTAACAACAGTTCCAAAATAAACATTCATGCAGGTCATTGATACTCATTTGGAGTAAACAATATAAAAAAAATGCCTTACCAAAGACTTGCAACTGCACAAACTGCAGCTCTGCTAGTGCCGAAACGCAAGCACAAGTTACACCAAAGTAAAACAAAAGAAATGCACTAAAATGAAAAGGAGAAAAAAAGTTACAATCACAAATAGTAGCAAAACATGCAGACCATAAGCCAAACTACATTTAGCACACAAACTTTCACTGGTGGTCTAGTGGCTTCTGCTCCCTTGGGGGCACACAGGCTAAAAAGCACAAGGCCTATCTGTCCCCAATGGAAGCAGAAACAGTCAAAATATTCCCCCCTAAAAGGGGAGCGACCCTTGCCCAGGGTCCTCTCCCCAAAACAATTTGCGGCATAAACATTAAAATCCCTGGTGGTATAATGACTTCTGCTCTCCTTAGGGCAAGATTTGTCTAAAAATATAATGCCAATCTGCCCCCAAGGAAGCCAAAAATAGCCAAAACATTCACCCTAAAGGGGGAGTGACACTTGCCCAAGGGGCCACTCCCCAAAACATGTTTAACTACATACAAAAAAATCGCTGGTGGTCTAGTGGCTTCTGCCCCCCTTGGGGCAGATGGGCCTAAACATATAAGGCCAATCTGTCCCCAAGGGGGGCAGAAATGTCCAAAACATTAATCCCCAAAAGGGGAGCTACCCTTGCCCAAGGGGCTACTCCCCAAAACATTTATAACTACATACAAAAAAATCCCTTGTGGTGTAGTGGCTTCTGAGAGAGGCCTAAAAATATACGGCCGATCTGCCACCAAGGGGGGCAGATATGGCTAAAACATTCATCCCCAAAAGGGGAGTGACCCTTGCCCAAGGGGTCACTACCCAAACATTTATAACTACATACAAAAAAATCCCTGGTGGTCTCTTGGGGCAGATGGGCCTACAAATATAAGGCTAAATTGATATGACCAAAACATTCATTCCTCAAAAGGGGAGCGATCCCATCTAAAGGGATTGCTGTTTGTAATTATGAAACAATGAATCCCTGGCTTATAGTGGGTTTCGACACCCCAAATGCTAGATCAGCCTAAAAAAAAGGCCAGATCTGCCCCCGAGGGGGTGCAAAACATGGCTACACTTGCCCCCAGAGGAGCGACCCTTGCCTAAGGGGTCGCTCCCCCAACAATAAAGAAACAAATCCCCGGTGGTCCAGTAGTTAGATTCCGGCTCCAAGATTGCGGGCCTAATCCACGATCATGGAGCAGGAATCCATTCAAAACAGGCACAAGGGAAAGGAAAAACTCTTTCCTTTCCCCCTGTGTCTGTTTTCCCCAAAGAACCCCCTCACCCCGAGAGAAGGACGTACCTGAAACACGTCTTATCTGTGGACGTGCTGGAAGCAAACGTGTTCCCGGCAGCCTATGATAACTCTGGTGCGCCGTGAGCGTGCCAACATCATCCAATTGCCAAAGGGGGTGGCAGGGGAAGCGATTTCGCTGCCATGTGCGCTTCGGCGGCATATATGCTAAAATTGGAACGATACAGAGAAGATTAGCATGGCGCCTGCGTAAGGATGACACGCAAAGTCGTGAGAGTTCCATATTTTGAATGTGGTTAAGAGGATTATTATTCTTTGTTATTTACTTAAACAGGTGATGTTGACGTATATATGTTCTCTCTTAAAAATTTGTGTCCACTAGGACCTTTTTTTCCTGTATTGTACCTTACCCAGGTCCTAGTGACGCTTCTGGGATAACCCCTTTATTTTGTAATGCCATCCCCATTGGAGGCATGTAGGTGGGCGGCCCACGGGGGCACCAGCGTTTCCCCCGTGGGCCAGAACCAGCATGTAATCGCTACGTCCTCGGCACAGCAGCTCTGCTGCCGAGTATGTAATCATTACATCCTTGGGATAAAAGGGGTTAGTGATTTGGGGTAGGCAGTTATTGTTTGTGTTCTGATTTATATCCCCTAGATTCGCCACCTGGTATATATACTCCTCACAGGCCCTCTTTTCTCTTTAGACAGCATTTAATAGAGCTACCATCCTCCATCAATCTGGCCTAAGGAACTTGGAGCCCCCACCAACAGAATCAACAGAAATGAGAAACCTATAAGTGATCAAGGACCCATCATATTCTTGGCTCCCCGGCTAAACCATGTCATGAGTAGTGCCATAAACCATGCACACCTTTTTTTTACTCTTACATGCTTTAATGTTTAGTTGGCTCATTACATCCAAGTAAGCATACAGCGGTGTATCATTTGTCATGCTAATGCACAAACATTTTCCAACTGTAAATAGTGTCATCAACAATTTTTCCAGCATGTTTTATACATCTATATGTAATGTCTCCATTATCCATTGTTTATCCATTCATTAGTACTTGGCAGTGATTCACAATCACACCTCATAATCACCCTTCTTTTTTTTTTTATAGCAGCAGCCCATCACCAAATACGAACCAAAGATATGAGATCCTTGACCTATCATAATAATGCTGAGTGGGGAGGGTTCCAGCACACTGCACATAATACTTCAAAAAATGAAAAAATAGCTTTTCAGTTTGTTGCAGGGGAAGGGCACAACTATGCCATGTGTATATAATTGGCGCCTGGATCATGACACCACATGCACTTTGTGTCAACCTCCAGGCCGAATGAGTTCAATTTCACAGCTATATAGCAGAGCCTGTGGAGGAATGTATACAGAAATAGTCTATACTTGCTATTTAATGAGACATTTTTTGTTTGCATACAGCACTAGCACCTTTGCCAATCTGTTAGTGGGGGCCCCAGATCCGAATACCAGAGACTTCTGGGCTGGGCACTGCAACAATTTTGTTCCCCTATCACTTCCCTATCAACACAAGAAATTAGATGCTGTAAATTAGAAATGGTAGTCAGCTGTGTAAAAACCATGCAATTGTGTGGCTCATCATGGGGATCACCTGCAATCTACTGTGAAGCCGAAAATATGAAGAAATGTCAAGTGCGTTTGTATTACCTAACTTTAAATTGAGAGGTAGATGAAAATAAATCCCTTTTGCCGCAAGTTCCCCTTATGGGTGAACTTTAATCTACGCAGCAGAAGCTGTGCTCCAGGTTCAGAGGAGAGTGGTATGCCATGGCTGTTTATTATAGGATGTTATAATAAATATAGAATCACAGCTCCAGTTAATGCAGGCCACTGCATTTGTACTCTTTTGAGGTCTTGGGAGTGGAGTCGCTAAGAATGTGTCTAGAGGACTGGGGTCTACTGTCTCCTTCTCAGCCTTGCTATGAGGCACCGGTGTTCTCGCATGGTACCAAAAATGAGAAGTGTGCACTTGGGCAACATGGAAGTAAAGTACAAGGTCAGTTACCATCAAGCACGGCTGTTTACCTGCTCACTCCAGTCTTGTCAGCAATGTCTAAAGCTGTCCAAAGAAGCCTTGGGTCAGAGGTAGTGGAATTGAAAACATATACTAATTTGGTTAAAACCACCATTTAATGAGTGCCATGTGCTCCGTACAGACAATGGCAGTGTAATCCAATGCTCCACTGATTCTTTTAATTTATGTATCACAGAGCTGTCATTTTACCTCATTATCACTTCTCCTTCCCAATGTATATGTATCCCTAGCAAGTTCATGGATGTATATCTCCATTATACTGGCCATTCTGTATCAAATTGGGTGGTTCCAATTGTCAGTCAAATACCTCTGATTTGTTCCAGTTGCTCAGTCCAGATATTCTTCCAAATCTAATAATCTCCCTCTCTATCGGGGCCAACTTCTACTCTGATTCTCCAATACATAATATCATGTGATCTGATTAAAGATATAGCAAAATAGTAAGTGACTGTATGTATGACATTCCTTGAAAATGAACACCAGAGGCTCTAATGTAATCACAGATAGCAGAGGTGATGAGGAGCATCCATGATGTGTTTCTCCTGAGATTATGATGGGCTGTGACATCAGGCATCAGATTTTTCACCCTAACGCTAAATTGGAGTGACACATATAATAGCGATATCCAATTTAATACCCCTTCACTCCATCCACCAAATCACACTATGCAGAAACATTTATTACATAGAATCAAATGCCCTTTCAGCATCCAAGAAAACTGCTGTAGCCTTCAAATCAGGCCACATATGATGATGTAGCAAGGTAAAGATGGTAAAAAGATTGTTCACTATTGATCGGCTAGGAATAAATCTAGACTGATCAGGTGAAACTAGAGAAACTATAAGAGGGGCGTATTGTCAAAATAATGTTTGCCATTATTTCAGTGTCTGTATTTTTTAGTCAGAGGGGTTGTTGGAAAGAGAAAAGTTTCCTGCAGGGCTCTAGAGAATGTGCAGTCCCTATAACTAGGTCCTTCGCTCAGCCATAAGGGAAATGGATGTTGCAGGTATGTGTATTACAGGAATGTAGATGTATGTGGGCACTTTGCCTATGTATGTAGAATGCATGTGGAGAGCGAGACAGTGCATGTGGCTATAGTCACAATGGGTTTCATGTTGTATCAGACATACTCTGTGTGGTACTTAAAACAGAGGCATAGAGGGAGAACCACAGACGTAGATGTATATTGCATGGCTGTGCCCCATTCCAGGGATCTCTTTCATTAGTCCAGTCATTTAAAATTAAGAGAGGACTTCCCGCTGCACTTTACTGACCCAGTGTGGCCTACGAGAGGCTAAACCGTCAGGTTAACAGGTAGTTAAGCTGGTTAGCTTCCCTTTCATTTGTGCTCTTGCTTTGGGTTCTTCCTAAAAGGAGATTTCCAGCTCTCCTGACTTTCTGCTCACACTTGTCAAAAAGACCATGACTGCACCAGTCTCTGTAGAATTCACTAAAATATAGAACTTCCCAGGATTGGCCAAATAACTGAACTGCTGGAAGGTTCAAGAACTGCAACCTTGGTATAAATATAATGCAGAATCATGCAGTCAGTTTGCCAAGATTTCATGACACCAGTGGCTAGTAGGAGATTCCTTTGAGCTCCAGGATTGGGGTATTGATGGAAAACTCCCCTTACGAAGTTCTGGATAAGTAGCTTGAGGAAACTGAAAGAATTTGCGAGGAGGTGCTGCCTGCATTCTACTTTGAGGGAGAAAGCGGACTTTCTGCTCAAGAGGACCACTGGAGGTGTCCCAGCATGAAGAAGACACCACTTGAAAGGAACAGAGACTGTGAGGAGCTCCCGCAGTGTGATGTGATGCCAGCACTGCAACTCCGGGTGTAACCACCATTGAGAAGCCGAGAGTGAGGTCCGGAGGCCCTGATGTTTCTCCCTTTAAAGGGGCATTGATTCCTGCGGCTGAAGTTGTTCTGAGGTTTAGCACCAAGAAGTACCAAAGCGCTCTGAAATTCGTAACTGTCGATGAGGTTAGACTTGGAATACTCCATGTGCCAAAGAGCAGTCCAAGGACATGTGAGGAGCGCCACTGCTGTAACTCGGGGTGGGCACCGGCTTGTTTGGGAAAGGGTTTTAGATTGGGCCTGGGGAAGACTAAAGCAGCAAGATCCCTACGACCGTGAGGTCTAACCCACTTATGCACTAACGACTAACTTATGCTGGTGCTGTTATGACTTACCTTAGGTTACGGGTGGCATGCCAATGTTAAGCTCAAACTTCATTAGCTGGATGAGAGCCACAAAGAAAGCATTGCTGCTTGGAGGACCTTGTCTGGTGCTCATCACTGAAGCCAAGTCAGCCCTGGTGGCAGCGACGCTCACTTGCAGTGCCTGTGGGACAACTTTACAAACTCTAAAACAGGGACAGAGAAATAAACTTTCTTTTCTGAGGGAAGAGTAGGTGCACTTGAGTGGGATATGATTGAACATCTTGTTGGGACTGCAATTCACATAGTAAATTGCATTATCCTGGCAAAACAATATAAGATTCACATGCATAGTGCCAAAAAACAAGGTTCTGCTGTCACTACAACCTGAATAACTGCCCTCTTTTGAGCTCTGTACAGTGATCTATTTCTGTGTGCAGTAAAGTACTTTTCTTTAATAATGAGTTATTATTTTTCACTTGATTTTCATTCTGTGCTAAATCTTTAACCCCACACGACTTCCCTCTGTAAGCCTTGACCTGCTCGACTTTGCCACCTTGAAAGCCAAATGCTAAATGGATGCACTTGGTGACCAGTTTTGTGTCCAAGTAGCCCCTGGGCACCAGTGATAAAAAGCTCTGATTGATACAGTCTGATCCCAGTAACCCCTGCCTCCCCAGAGCTCCCTGAAAAAGTTTCCACCAGGTTGGTTACAATACTTTGTGGTAATCTGTAACTCCCAAGAGATTTACTACTGAACACATATTTAATTGCAGACAGTATCTCTAGGAATATAAGTGGCTCAACTAGAGGTGCCCTCTCCAGTAGCAGCCCATCCCTATGGAGTGGCAGGCCGTGCCGGAGGAGAAAGGTGGGAGGGTAGATTTGCGGACAGAAAAAAGACAAAATAATATTTTAAAAAACTTACCTGAACAACGTTGCTGCATTGAGCTCCTCCGTTCTCCCTCTGGGCACAGGCTTCCAGACTGCACTGCGGCCAATCCTGATGCTGCATGAAAGCAGCGTCAGGATTAGCCTGAGCTCCAGCAACTTGCGCTCCCAGGTAGATTGGGAGCCTGCGCCTGCTCTCTCCTGCCCCAGCAACACAGCTGGGGCTGGAGAGAGCTTCACTGTGCGAGAGGGTTTGGCCGGCCTGTGATGGCCAACTAAACCCTCAGGCGCATTGAAGGGCCCCCACCAGCAGTGTCATCCCCTGGACCCGCCCCCAAAACTCCTCGGGCGGATCCAGGGGATTACAATAAAACGATAATAAAACTTGTTTAAAACCTGTTTTATTATTGATTCATTTGCTGGTGGTGGCAGGGGGTCAGCGTTGCTGCGCTCTAATGGAGAGACCACCACTGACCCCTCTTTTCTCTCCTATTGTTATATTCCGTTCTTAGAACCTTCAGGAAAAGTTCATGGTAGAATGTTGTGGAGAGCCACCCGAAGGATTGTGTGTCAGAGGATTCCTGTGAGAAAAAACGTACCTTCTCCTTCTCCTTGTGTGAATATTATTATTTTAACAAATTGGCGATGAGCTTCGTACTGCTCAGGGTGCAGCTTGGAATCCTCTCCCCTGGTCTGTATTTTCATCGTAGTTTCACTTTGTGGTGGAGAGCCTGTGCTCTTTCTATCAGAGTTGTTTTTGCCAGGGAGACCTTTCTCTCTCTAAGGAAAACGTCTGTGTAACAGTTGGCGGTATAGTAGCCAACTCTGTATACCACACCACATCCACAGGCCAGGCGTGGCCTGCGGGGTTAAAATAAAATGGGGGGCGGCCGCCCGAGGTCGTCACTTCCGACCTGGGCACTAGTGTGGTCTGTGGTGTGTTCCTTGCGCGCTCCTGCTCCCGCGCACGGCCTGTCCCTCTTTTAGAGCCCGCCGAGTGCAGCCCTGGGCTAGACATCACACTGGCGACGAGCGGAGGGGACCCGACCCTCGCTCGCACCTCGTGCTACTCCGTGAGGCAGCCGCCTCCTGTGCGCTCCGATGCGGCTGTTTACCGCGTGTGTAAAAGGCAGCCCAGCGTTGGCAGAGTGTGTGCGACCCGCTGCCACTTCGGCAGAGGCCGCGTTTAATGCGGGTCACATCGCAGGTGTCCGTGGCTCCACCGGACACCTCTCAGAAGCACGCCCTGGCCGGGCTGATTAAGCGGGCTCCGCCCCGGCCGTGCACCAACGCTCTGGGCCCTGCCGGGAGGTCGAGCTACCCGAGGCCTCACCTGCACAGCTAGACCGGCTGATTGCAGTTCTTCCCAGCCTCGTCTGAAGCCATCAAGCATTGGTAGATGCAAGAAGAAGACAAAAAAAAGAGAAGATCAAGCAAGGAGAAAGAGGGGGAACCAGCCCACAGAGCACCTAGAGCAGAGACTGGTAGGAAGACCAAGCACAACGTGATACGCCCGCGCTATTCTCCCCTAAAACCTGCCGGAGCACGTGGCAGACCACCGGCCTGAGTTCTGTCAAGGGCACCCACCGTTGGACACAATGGGAGACGGTGACCAGGCCGCAGCCCGCATACCATTCCAACATGCAGCGTCAGGAGTCCTACCTCCTTTCAGTGAATTAAATGATTCCGCATCAGCCTCCCCCGTTGGAAGATATGGATCGAACGTCTCAACAACTACTTCGTCGCGACGAGAGAGACGGACAACACAGTAAAGAGGTCTTTGCTGTTACACTATGCGCGGGACTAGATTTTTAAGCTCTTCAACAAGCATCTACCCAACACAGGAGCGGCAGATGACTACGATGCAGCAGTAACAGCGCTAAATGGACGTTTTGATCCGCAACTAAACCCTGATTTCAAAGTCTTCAAACTCAGACAAGCCCGCCAGAGGGAGGGAGAATATATGGACATGTTCTATGCACATCTCTGAGAACTTGCCAGCACGTGCACCGACGAGGACCAGCCAAAAGAGATCAGAAAACCTTAAGAGGAATCATCTTGCGAAAACCAAGAATCACGCTTGAAGACATGCTGATCCTAGCAAGATCGCATGACCTGTCAGCAGCTAGAGCAAATGAGATGGATCAAGCCCTAACCAAGCCCCACGGGAAGTCAGACTTTATCAAGACAGAGTGGGCCGAAATCCAGAGGAGATACATTCAGAGGACCAAAGGGAGACGCCTCGAGATCAAGGTGCGGGTACTGTGGCCATGAGCCACATGCCGCCAAAGACTGTCCGGTCCAAGGGAAAACCTGCACCAACTGTGGGATAACCTATCATTTTGCATCGGTCTGCAGAAGGCGCAACAGGAACCGAGAGTTCCACGGGCAGAAGCCCCAATGCGAGCCGTTCGGCAATTGTCAATGACAGACGCTGCGTCACCTGAACACACGCAGAAAAAGCCCGCAAAACACCTGCCCGCAGTAGAAGATTCCTCAGACGACGATGAAGAAGAGGTATACCTGGTATCTTTTGCAAGAGAACTTAAGCAACGCCGCTGGCCACAACCAACATGCATGGTTCACGTTGCTGGTACTAAATTGAAAGCAGTCATGGACACGGGAGCGACAGTGAACGTCATGGGGCTCCAACAATAGCGACGCCTACGTCCTCGCCCCCCCCCCCCCCGTGATGCAGTCAAAAACCCGGATCTATGCATACGGAGCTGACACGCCCCTCCCATTAAAAGGGAAGATATCAATACCCATTAAAGCAGATGACCTTGAGGTAATGGCAACAATCCATGTCATTGACAGAGAAGCGGACACCCTCCTGAGCAGTCACACCGCAGAAGATCTCAGGCTCATCTCATTAGCCAGAAGGATCCAGACGTACCAAGTAGAAGAACCACTCAACCAATTCCCTGAACTCTTGATTGATTGATTGATTTAGAGCTTATATAGCGCAATCTGTCACCCCACGGGTATCCTGGCGGTTCAGACTAAAAACCGAACCACAATGGAATAGGCCGCAACTGGTAGAACATGGAGAGAGTACTCAGACTAGGCCCTAGGAAAAAGCCAGGTCTTCAGGTTCCTGCGAAACTCTAACAAGGCGCTGATCTATCTAAGACTCTGGGGAAGTCCATTCCACAGTCGTGCGCCGGCCACACTGAATGCCCTTCCTCCTAGCCTGGAACGTTTAAATCTAGGCACCGTGAGAAGCCCGGCACTGGAGGATCGGAGCTGCCTTGTAGGTTGATACCAAGAGAACCTTTCCCTCATAGGAACAGGGCCAAGTTCATGTATTGCTTTAAAAACCAGGCATAGGGATTTGAAACGAATACGTTCCATCACTGGTAACCAATGCAGTTCTCTCAGAGCCAGTGTGGTTGAGGAGCAGCGTTGCTCTTCAAAGGGCTAGGGTGCATCAAGTGTGATCCAATCAAGCTTCACATAGACAAGTTAGTCTCCCCGGTCGCTTTGCGGCACAGAAGAGTCCCTTTCTACCTACGGCCACTGGTGGAGAAGGAGCTAGAAGCACTAGAAGAACAAGGAGTCATCGAAAAGGTATCGGGCCCCACACTGTGGATATCCCCGATGGTCATCGCCGAAAAGCCGAAACAGCCTGGAGCCATACGCCTCTGCATTGGCATGAGGCTCCCAAACAAGGCCATCCGCAGAGAGCGACACATAACACCGACAATGGATGACATCATCGCAGATGTTAATGGATCAAAGTGGTTCTCAAAGATTGACTTGAACGCCGGATACCACCAGCTGCCCCTGTCTGAAGAAAGCAGGTATATCACCACGTTCAGTACCCACCTAGGGCGGAGGAGATATAAGCGCCTGAACTTTGGGATATCCTCAGCGGCTGAAGTATTCCAGAACACCATACGGGAGCTGCTGGAGTGTTAAACATGAGCGACGACATTTTCACCCACTCAGCGACGGCCGCTGACCACCATAAACACCTTTGCAACACCCTCAAACGCCTCAGCGAATATGGAGCAACATTGCATAAGGACAAATGCCAGTTTTTCCAACCATCCCTCAAATTCTTCGGTTATGTCTTCAACCAAGAAGGCATTCAAGTGGACCCAAGGAAGTCGCAGGCGATCAAGGATGCCCCCGCACCGACAACACCGACAGAAGTAAGGGGCTTCTTAGGGATGGCAATGTACTGCAGAAGGTTCATACCAGGTCTAGCCACCCGGGCAGAGTCGCTGCGTGCACTTACGAAAGTGGATGCAACCTGGCACTGGGGCCCAAAGGAAGAAGAGGCCTTCCAAGGGATGAAGGTTGCCCTCCTAGAAGAAGCTACACTGGCCTACTTTGATCCTGCCAAGCGAACGGAAGTACTGGTCGACGCGAGCCCCGTAGGGCTTGGAGCAGTCTTGGCTCAAGAACACGAACCGGGCCACTGGGCCACCCTAAAGTTCGCCAGCAAGTCCCTCACCTCCACAGAAACAAGGTACGCTCAGATTGAGCGCGAAGCTCTTGCCATCAAGTGGGCCTGCAACCACTTCCATCTGTACCTCAAAGGGCAACCATTCACCATGGTTACCGACCACCAGCCTCTTGTCCCTCTCTTTAAAGGAACGGCACCCCACCCACCTCCGTGCATTGAGCGCTGGGCTGTTCAGCTGCAACCATATGAAATGGAGGTGGTGTATCGCCCAGGATCCAAGAACAAGGCTGACTTCCTCTCGAGACACCCCGTTTGGTCGGAGAAGCAAGAAGAAGCCGATGACGTCGAACAATATGCCCGTCTGATATCTCTTGCAGCATGCCCCCAGAGCATGTCCCTCGACGAGGTGAGGGAAGCTGCTGCCACTGACTCCGCCTACACCAGGACATTGTGTGCCGTGGAGGAAGGGTCATGGACAGATTACCTCCGCTATGGCCAACTCGTGGACCCAGGATGATCATGACACCCTGACAAAGTTGTGGCGGGTATGCCACGAGCTCAGCGCCACCAGCGAAGGTATCCTGCTGAGAGGGTCCAGACTGGTAATCCCGCAGAGTCTCAAACATCGGGCAGTCCAATTAGCCCATGGAGGACACCAAGGGGTAACCAAAATGAAAGCACGAATGCGAGAGAAAGTCTGTTTTCAAGAATTAGAAGACATGGCCACTGAAGCCCGAAAACAACTGCACTGGCTCCCCGTTGAATACCGGATCCGTTTTAAATCCTTGTGCCTGGTGTATAAAGCTCTTGCTAAACCCAACCTTACAAGTATGGGATCCATTCTTTCTCGGCACAACCCTAGTAGAAATCTTCGTTCCGGTCACAAACTCCTCCTCTCTGTACCTCGTGTCAGAAAAGTAAGATGGGGAGGTAAGGCCTTTTCCTTTTTGGCACCCAAGTGGTGGAATGCCCTCCCTCTCGAAGTAAAATCTAGCCCTTCTCTGCAAACTTTTAGATCTGCGCTCAAAACTCATCTTTTCATACTTGCATACCCCTAGTGGCATTCTGCATTAGTGGCATTCTATATTCTGTATATTTTCTGTTTATTGATTTTGATAGGCGCCTTGATACCTTCGGGTTTAGTCTGCGCAATACAAATTGCTTAATAAATAAATAAATAAATGGTGGAGGAGTACGCTAGATGCTTCTCGTTATGCCAGCTGACAAGTGGCCCTGAGAGACCGGTCCCAGTTATCAATGAGGAAGCCTGCACCACTCCGTGGTCCAAAGTAAGAATAGACTTTGGGAGCTTCCCAGGAGGTGGACACACGCTTGTGGTCATAGACGCTTACTCAAAGTACCCCATAGTAGAACCCGTCACACCCACAGCCTTCAACCATGACGGATCAGTGCTGGAGAAGATCTTTGCCATGTTTGGTTTTTCCCACGAAGTACGCAGTGACAATGGTCCGCCATTCCAAGGGTCCAAGTTTGCCATGTTCCTCAAGCAGCAGGGCATATCTCACCGCCGGATCACCCCTCAGTGGCCCCAAGACAACGGGGACATTGAACGTTTCATGCGCACTTTGAACAAGATGTACCGCATAGCAGTCGTGGAGCAAGCAGACCCGGAACAGAGACTCCATGAATTCCTAAGGGAATACCGAAGCACATCTCATTGTACCACCCGGAGGAATCCCTGGGCCCTCATGCTTTATGGACTCCGCCGAGACCTATTCCGTACCTGCCCGGGGTGGTTGTCGCCTCGGCTGGAGGTCGAAGAAGTGCAAGAGAGGAGGACGAGACACAACCAGGATGCAAGCATCCGCCTCCGTGCCACCCCAAGAACGATGGCCCCGGAGCGACAGTTATCCTACGAAATCGGCGTCAAGGAGGAAAATTCCGGACAAACTATGAGCCAGGCACCTGGACAGTCACTGCTAACCACAGCACCATGGTAACGGCGCGGAGAGGAGAAGAAGAAGTGTCCAGAAACGTCTCGTGGTTCAAGGAGGTCCCGTCAGAACATCCCCAGGAAACCTCAGGTACCCCAGCCACTTCCATGGTGGCCGCCTCGCCCGAAAGCGGGGAGGAAGAGCCGGTAAGTAGCGGAGCCGGTGAGACCTCAGAAGTAAGCTTCTCACCTCAGCAGGTGGTTCGCTCTGAAGACCCCCCGGCCTGGGACTGGTACTGGGCGCACCGTGTCCCAAAGATACAGCCTGAGGCTGAACCCCCACCCGAGCCAACGCCTGAAGAACTATGCCTGCTGACAATGCCTGGGTATCGCTGGCTGAGGTTCATGCAAGTATTGAGCCTATGTGACATGTTTAAGACTTTGTGCTCATGTTCAAAAGAAACGTTGAATAAAAGGACTGAGTTGGATAGGGATGTAACAGTTGGCAGTCTAGTAGCCAACTCTGTATACCCCACCACATCCGCAGGCCAGGCGTGGCCTGCGGGGTTAAAATAAAAGGGGGGTGGCCGCTTGAGGTCGCAACTTCCGACCTGGGCACTAGTGTGGTCTGCGGTGTGTTCCTTGCGCGCTCCTGCCCCCACGCACGGTCTATTCCTCTATTAGAGCCCGCCGAGTGCAGCCCCGGGCTAGACACCACAGTCTGTAGTTGCGACACCACCTTACGTGCAGTAAGTCTGTCATCATCCTCTTCGGAACAAAGTCTTAACCTAGACGTCTACCTCACATTGTGGAGTGCTTTGAAGAACTTTCCTGCCACCTGAAAGACCTGCCTCACTTTACGTTGGTCACATTTTGGGAGTTGCTGGCAGCCTTGCTGGAGTTTTGTTTCCTGTGTATTCTCCGCTTGTAAGATTTTCTCATCGACGTTCTAAGCGGTCCCTGTCATACGCCTTGGACTGTCAAGATCTTCTAGAAGTTCCTTCTGAATACAAGCTCCTTGATCATTTGAATTGTTTCAGCTTTCCAGCCATCGTTTCCTGTTGATGTAACTTTTGCTTATATTTTTTTAGCCTTCAACAGTGTTTCAGTTACCAATGTATTATATTCTAGGGAAAATTCTATAGTGTATGAGTTTTCATATTGTTTCCTTCCTTTTCTAGCTTTTATTATCCCTTGTTCTCTTTCCTTTTTATACTACCTTTATTATTTTCTAGTTTTTTTCCAAAAGTGTACTTTGGTGGAATTTACTGTATGTGTATAGCTACATTTAATGTCTTTTAAAAAAAAAAAGGTTTTTATTGGCATTTTGAATATACATTTCGCCTTTAACATCAAATCATTATCTCATCCATATATCTGTATAAAAAATGTATCAACATCCCACCGCCCTCGCCCCTCCCACCCAACTCAGGCATTTAATTCCGCAAACATCTAAAGACGTGGCTGTTTGATAAAAAGGACGAATAGGAAAGATCATCATATGTAGACCGATTTCTGTAGCAGCAGACGTTTTTTTTCTCTCACCTCAGAACCTTGCTCAGTCTCAGCGCGGGGACACGCGGTTGGTGTAACCATGTGCTCTATAAATGGAAATAAATAAATACATTTCTATGTTCAGGTAATTGATTCTTAATCTGGTACTTTGTATGCTTAGTGAAGTGTAATCTCTTTCTTCTTTATTATTTCCCTGTTTTTTTTATTTGTGTTCTCTGAGTGAGTTGAAATATGTACCACTTACTATGGCTTCATTTGCAATTTCTCAACTGCCTTCTTTTTAAATGATGTAGGTGAAACACTTGTTGCATGCAAAAGATGGATAAAACTTTTTGAGTCTTATTTAATTGCCATTGGAAGTGATAGATTTTCCTCAGTGCATATGCAGCACACTCTTCTACACAATTTAGGGAAATATGCAAGGGAAATATTTGATGATCTACTAGATGTGAACACAGAAATACAGGAAAGAGGAAAGGATGCACGGGGAGATTTACAGCTAGATCTATACCAAAACACTTTTAAAAAATTAGAGAAGGAATTTGGTGAAAAGCTAAATGTGGTATTAGAGCGTCAAATTCTTTTCCAGATTAAGAAGAATGAAAAACTGAGTAATTACATTGCAGCTCTAAGAGGTTTGTCATCTACCTGTGATTTTGGCACACTTACTGAATCTCTTATAAGGGATCAATTAGTAAGATGTACAAGGGATAAGAAAATTCAAGAGACTACTTTCAGAAAATCCAGAAGGAGGGGGTCTGTCGAAGAGCCAGGTTTTGACATTTCTTGCGAAGATGGGGTGCGATGTCTGTCTGAGGTGGAGCAGAAGGTTGTTCCAGGCTCTGGCCGCGAGGAAGGAGAAGGAGTGGCCTCCCGATCTCGTATTTCTGGCTTGGGGGACCACTGCGTAGGAGAGCTGAGCTGATCGTAGGGTCCTTTGGGGTGCGTGAAATTTGAGTCGGCTGTTCAGGTATGCTGGTCCGGTGTTGCGGAGGGCCTTGTGAGCATCTTGAAGGTGATTCTAGCTTCGATGGGGAGCCAGTGGAGTGTGCGCGGGTGCTGGGAGATGTGGCAGTGTCCTGGTAGGTTGAGGACCAGTCTTGCGCCGGCGTTTTGGATGTTCTGTAGCTTGCGGGTGAGGTTTTTGTTTATTCTGGCGAAGAGTGTGTTACCGTAGTCGAGTCTGCTAGTGACCAGGGCGTGAGTGAGAGTCTTTCTGTGTTCGAGAGTGATCCATTTGAAGGCCTTGCGTAGGAGGCTCAGGGTGTGGAAGTAGGAGGACGATACAGAGTTAAACTGGTGGTCCATTTTTAGCTCTGAGTCCAGGATGATTCCCAGGTTGCATGTTTGGTCCGTGGGGGTGGGCGGGCTTCCGAGGGTGGAGGGCCACCAGGTGTCGTTCCAGGCATCGGGGTTTGGGTCTATGATGAGTACTTCTGTTTTGTTGGTGTTTAGTTGTAGCAGCTGGTTTTCATCCATTTTTCATCCATGCCTTCTCGTAAGTTGTGTCTGGGAGTGTTGGGTTAGTTGGATAGGGAGAGGATGAGTTGGGTGTCATCCGCATATGACACAATGTTGAGTCTGTAGGTTCTGACGATGGGGGCGTGTGGAGCCATGTAGATGTTGAAGAGCGTCGGGCTGAGGGAAGAGCCCTGGGGGACATGGCAGGTGGTAGGTGAAGTGTCCGAGAGGAAAGGGGGAGTCTGAC
This sequence comes from Lissotriton helveticus, assembly GCF_964261635.1. Taxonomy (NCBI): domain Eukaryota; kingdom Metazoa; phylum Chordata; class Amphibia; order Caudata; family Salamandridae; genus Lissotriton; species Lissotriton helveticus. Next base: position 359,513,347 of record NC_136061.1, read on the forward strand.
CCGCTGCGTTCTGCCGGAGAGGAAGGAGCGGATCCATTTGAGGGCCTTGTCTTGGATCCCTGTGTCGTGGAGTCTGCATATTAGGGTGCAGTGAGAGAATGTGTTGAATGCCACAGTGAGGCCGAGGAGGATGAGGGCTGCTGTTTCTCCTTTGTCCAGTAACGTGCGGATGTCGTCTGTTGCGGCGAGGAGGGCGGTTTCCGTACTGTGTTTTTTTCTGAAGCCGGATTGAGAGGAGTCGAGGATGTTATGCTCTTCGATGAATGTGGTGAGTTGGTTGTTGATGGCTTTCTCTATGACTTTCGCTGGGAACGGGAGCAGGGAGATGGGTCTGGGTCCGCCGAGGGTTTCTTCAGGAGGGGGTTGACCTCGGCGTGTTTCCAGTCGTTGGGGAAAGAGGCGGTCACCAGTGAGCCATTGATGGTGTAGCAGAGCATGGGTGCAATGGTGTTGGTGGCTCTGTTGAAGATGTGGTGGGGGCAGCGGTCCATGGGGGCTCCAGAGTGGATTGATTTAATCTTCTTCAGAGTGTTTTTAGGTGGTGAGGGCTGTCCAGTTGTTGATCGTTGGCTTCAGGGTGTCGGGGTGGTCGGTGAGGGGTCAGTGTGTTGATTGTCTTTGTCGAAGTTGTCGTAGATGCTCTTGATTTTGTGGTGGAAAAAGGTGCTGAGTTTGTCGCAGGGGTCTTGTGAGGTAGGGATATCGGTGGACTCGCTGGTGGGTTGGGCAAACTCCTTGATGATGTTGAAGAGTTCTTTGCTATTGTGTGCATGAGGGGAGATTCTGTCTTCAATCGCTTTTTTTCTCGTTTCTTGGATGAGTTGGTGGTGGGTGTAGGTAGCGGATCTGAAGTTGTTGTGGGCTTCTGTGGGTTTGGTGTTCCTCCAGGCATTTTCGAGGCAGGGGCAAGTACGTCTGGACTCTCGAAGTTTGGTGGTAAAGCATCTGGCTTTCTTGGCATGGGTGTTGTTTTTTTTTGAGGGGGGCTATGGTGTTGGCGATGTTGGAGATCCATCTGTGCAGGGTTTGGGCTGTGGTGTTGGGCTGGTCGTTTTCCGTGGTGGGTGGGGTGGAGTTGCTAAGTGAGGAGGTTAGCTGGTCGTCAGTGATTCTGGTCCAGTTTCTTCGTTGGAGCAGATGCTGGTGTTTGTGGATGGTGGGTGTTGTGAAGGTGATGTGGACGCATCGATGGTCAGTCCATGGGAGTTCGGTGGTGTGGCTGAAGGTGATTGAGTTTCCTGTTGTGAAGAGAGGGTCGAGGGTGTGTCCTGCTGAGTGCATGGGTTCGGTCAAGATCTGGCGGAGTACGAAGTTGTGGAGGATGACTAAGAGGGATGCAGTGCTGGAGTCCAGTTGGTTGTCGATATGGAAGTTGAGGTCTCCCAGCAGGGTGTAGTTGGTGGACGCGATGGTGTGCGGGGAGATGATGTCCGTGATGGAGTTGGGAAAAGGTCTGCGGGGTCCAGGGAGTCGGTAGGTGAGGGTTCCTTGGAGGGTGGCCAGTATCTTGAAGGAAAGGTGTTCCATATGGTCTGTGGGCTCGTCGGGGAGTGTGCTCAGGTGGAGGGTCGATTTGTGTATGATGGCAATTCCTTCTTCTGGGCGGGTGGGGCGGTCCTTCCTGGAGATCTTGTATCCTTGGGGAATGGCGATGGCAAAGTCCAGCCTGAGGTGGCATTGGTCCAGGTTTCGGTGAAAAATGCTACGTTATGTTAAGCAAATTTATAAAGCGCATGGCTGCCCCAACATCGGGGCGTCCCAGCGATAGCCGACCACGGAGAAGCGGACATGCAGAACTAAATGGAGGAGAATAGCCACGTTTTCGTTGTTTTCCTGAAGGCCCAATGATCTTGTGTGCTCCGCACAGCAAGGGGGGAGGCATTCCGCAAGGCGGGGGCCAAAGCTTTAAAAGAGCGTCCACCTGTTCTTTGTCTGCGCACTCTTGGGATACTGGCCAAATGCCTATCGGCCGAGCGCAGAGCCCAACCCTGGGACATATGGAGAGCATAGCCCTTGCAGAATTTGAGGGGCTTGGCCCTGCAGGATCTTATGCATAATACAGAGAGTCTTAAGCTGAACTCTCTGTTCAATCGGCAGCCAGTGCAAATGGCGGAGAAGGTGGGAGGTGTGGCAGTGTTTCAGAAGGGCAAAAAGATTGCGAGCTGCCGCATTCTGAACCCATTGGAGTCTTTTGGTGACAGTTTTATTGACTCCAAGTAGGAGCCCATTACAATAATCCAGGACAGTACAATTGCTTGAACAATCGTTTGGCAAATAGGTGCATCAAAGAAGCTCAGAATGGGTTTCACACCGCGTAGGAGGCCAAAAGAAGTTCCTGACACTTTTTTCGCATGATTTTCAAGTGAAAGGGCATTTGTCCAACAAGACCCCATGATACGTAACTGCCAATTTAGGTTGTGGAGAGGCATCTAAGGCCTTCGGCCACCATTGGTTGTCCCATAGGTGGGTATTCCGACCCACCAAGAGCACCTCAGACTTGGTGGAGTTCAATTGCAGACAGTTGTCTGCCATCCAGTCTGCAATGGCCAGAAGGTCCTCTTGGAATTGTGCTTGGTCCTGGTTGATGTTGTTAGAGAAGGTAAAAAGCAGCTGGGTATCATCAGCATATGATACCAGCTTCATGTTCTGTGCTTTTGCTAAAAGGGCCTGTGGTTGGACATAAACGTTAAACAGCGTGGAGCTAAGGCAGAGCCCTGCGGAACACCACAGCTGAAGGGACAGACGCTGGAACGATAGGGGGGAGCATGGATTTGAAAAGTGCGTTTGGCCAGAAAAGATGCCAACCAGGCTAGAGCCTTGCCCTTGACACCAATTTCCCCCAGCCGTTGAAGTAATATTCTGTGGGAGACAGTGCCAAGGCTGCGCTGAGGTCAAGCAACACAAATGCCGTGGTATTACCTTCATTCAGCACTGTCAGTAACGGTTCTGTAACCGCCAGGAGGGCAGGTTCTGTACTGTCTGGATCATTACCCATACGTCCGGGGTGGTGCTGTCTAGGAGGTCCCAGATTTCGGTGGCGTATTTGTGGAGAGATCGGACGTTGAGGAGGATGCATTGCACGGTCTTCGGTTCGGTTGTGTTCTTGCAGGTACGTTGTGCTGGGTGCGTGGTCTTGGCGGTGCTGAAGGTGTTCCAGCAGCGCAGACAGCTGAAATACATTAGAAATAGTATAGTTTACTATTCCAACACCTTCCCTACTGTTACGTAGGCCTGAGTTGGAATAGTAAATTATACATTTCTAATGTGAGCGCGCCATCTACTGCAAATCAATGTAATGACTTGTGTAGTAATGGCTTGGCGTGGTAACAACGCGGTCGTTGTATCAACCGCGTTGTAATGGCACACGTTGTGATGACTTGTGTTGTGAGTCATAATCGCTATAGATATAGCTAAAAGCATTGAACATACTGCGTACTGCATGGTAGAAATGAAAGATGCTATAAATACTAATGTGATTACAAAAGGGGGTGGTGATGGACAGAGTATCTGAGTTAATCAGAACACTCCTACCCAGTCAACAGATCAGGGCTTGATCCATCACCGTTTTTTAGCTCACTGCACCATCCCAGTTCAGAACCTGGCTATATGCAAATTAGTCTGTCCCTGGCCCAGTGCATCATGGGAACAGGGCAGACCAAACTACCAAGCCAATTCTTCACTGGAAAGGAAACAAGCTTCCGGGGACCGGTTTCTGGCATTACAGCCGTCTTCGGCCCGGCTTGCTTGAATCCTGATGGTGCAATGAGCAAGGGACTCATGTCTGAGCATACCCTTCCACACTCATGGTGGCCAAAATAATTACAAAAGGGGGTGGTGATGGACAGAGTATCTGAGTTAATCAGAACACTCCTACCCAGTCAACAGATCAGGGCTTGATCCATCACCGTTTTTTAGCTCACTGCACCATCCCAGTTCAGAACCTGGCTATATGCAAATTAGTCTGTCCCTGGCCCAGTGCATCATGGGAACAGGGCAGACCAAACTACCAAGCCAATTCTTCACTGGAAAGGAAACAAGCTTCCGGGGACCGGTTTCTGGCATTACAGCCGTCTTCGGCCCGGCTTGCTTGAATCCTGATGGTGCAATGAGCAAGGGACTCATGTCTGAGCATACCCTTCCACACTCATGGTGGCCAAAATAATTACAAAAGGGGGTGGTAATGGACAGAGTATCTGAGTTAATCAGAACACTCCTACCCAGTCAACAGATCAGGGCTTGATCCATCACCGTTTTTTAGCTCACTGCACCATCCCAGTTCAGAACCTGGCTATATGCAAATTAGTCTGTCCCTGGCCCAGTGCATCATGGGAACAGGGCAGACCAAACTACCAAGCCAATTCTTCACTGGAAAGGAAACAAGCTTCCGGGGACCGGTTTCTGGCATTACAGCCGTCTTCGGCCCGGCTTGCTTGAATCCTGATGGTGCAATGAGCAAGGGACTCATGTCTGAGCATACCCTTCCACACTCATGGTGGCCAAAATAATTACAAAAGGGGGTGGTGATGGACAGAGTATCTGAGTTAATCAGAACACTCCTACCCAGTCAACAGATCAGGGCTTGATCCATCACCGTTTTTTAGCTCACTGCACCATCCCAGTTCAGAACCTGGCTATATGCAAATTAGTCTGTCCCTGGCCCAGTGCATCATGGGAACAGGGCAGACCAAACTACCAAGCCAATTCTTCACTGGAAAGGAAACAAGCTTCCGGGGACCGGTTTCTGGCATTACAGCCGTCTTCGGCCCGGCTTGCTTGAATCCTGATGGTGCAATGAGCAAGGGACTCATGTCTGAGCATACCCTTCCACACTCATGGTGGCCAAAATAATTACAAAAGGGGGTGGTGATGGACAGAGTATCTGAGTTAATCAGAACACTCCTACCCAGTCAACAGATCAGGGCTTGATCCATCACCGTTTTTTAGCTCACTGCACCATCCCAGTTCAGAACCTGGCTATATGCAAATTAGTCTGTCCCTGGCCCAGTGCATCATGGGAACAGGGCAGACCAAACTACCAAGCCAATTCTTCACTGGAAAGGAAACAAGCTTCCGGGGACCGGTTTCTGGCATTACAGCCGTCTTCGGCCCGGCTTGCTTGAATCCTGATGGTGCAATGAGCAAGGGACTCATGTCTGAGCATACCCTTCCACACTCATGGTGGCCAAAATAATTACAAAAGGGGGTGGTGATGGACAGAGTATCTGAGTTAATCAGAACACTCCTACCCAGTCAACAGATCAGGGCTTGATCCATCACCGTTTTTAGCTCACTGCACCATCCCAGTTCAGAACCTGGCTATATGCAAATTAGTCTGTCCCTGGCCCAGTGCATCATGGGAACAGGGCAGACCAAACTACCAAGCCAATTCTTCACTGGAAAGGAAACAAGCTTCCGGGGACCGGTTTCTGGCATTACATCCGTCTTCGGCCCGGCTTGCTTGAATCCTGATGGTGCAATGAGCAAGGGACTCATGTCTGAGCATACCCTTCCACACTCATGGTGGCCAAAATAATTACAAAAGGGGGTGGTGATGGACAGAGTATCTGAGAATTGGCTTGGTAGTTTGGTCTGCCCTGTTCCCATGATGCACTGGGCCAGGGTCAGACTAATTTGCATGTAGCCAGGTTCTGAGCTGGGATGGTGCAGTGAGCTAAAAAACGGTGATGGATCAAGCCCTGATCTTTTGACTGGGTTGGAGTGTTCTGCTTAATTCAGATACTCTGTCCATCACCACCCCCTTTATGAATCGTTTTGGCCACCACAAGTGTGGAAGGGTATGCTCAGATGTGAGTTCCTTGCTCACTGCACCATCAGGATTCAAGCAAGCTGGGCCGAAGACGGCTGTAATGCCAGAAACCGGTCCCCGGAAGGTTGTTTCCTTTCCAGTAAAGAATTGGCTTGGTAGTTTGGTCTGCCCTGTTCCCATGATGCACTGGGCCAGGGTCAGACTAATTTGTATGTAGCCAGGTTCTGAGCTGGGATGGTGCAGTGAGCTAAAAAACGGTGATGGATCAAGCCCTGATCTTTTGACTGGGTAGGAGTGTTCTGCTTAATTCAGATACTCTGTCCATCACCACCCCTTTATGAATCGTTTTGGCCACCACAAGTGTGGAAGGGTATGCTCAGATGTGAGTCCCTTGCTCACTGCACCATCAGGATTCAAGCAAGCCGGGCCGAAGACGGCTGTAATGCCAGAAACCGGTCCCCGGAAGCTTGTTTCCTTTCCAGTAAAGAATTGGCTTGGTAGTTTGGTCTGCCCTGTTCCCATGATGCACTGGGCCAGGGTCAGACTAATTTGCATGTAGCCAGGTTCTGAGCTGGGATGGTGCAGTGAGCTAAAAAACGGTGATGGATCAAGTCCTGATCTTTTGACTGGGTAGGAGTGTTCTGCTTAATTCAGATACTCTGTCCATCACCACCCCCTTTATGAATCGTTTTGGCCACCGCAAGTGTGGAAGGGTATGCTCAGATGTGAGTCCCTTGCTCACTGCACCATCAGGATTCAAGCAAGCCGGGCCGAAGACGGCTGTAATGCCAGAAACCGGTCCCCGGAAGCTTGTTTCCTTTCCAGTAAAGAATTGGCTTGGTAGTTTGGTCTGCCCTGTTCCCATGATGCACTGGGCCAGGGTCAGACTAATTTGCATGTAGCCAGGTTCTGAGCTGGGATGGTGCAGTAAGCTAAAAAACGGTGATGGATCAAGCCCTGATCTTTTGACTGGGTAGGAGTGTTCTGCTTAATTCAGATACTCTGTCCATCACCACCCCCTTTATGAATCGTTTTGGCCACCACAAGTGTGGAAGGGTATGCTCAGATGTGAGTCCCTTGCTCACTGCACCATCAGGATTCAAGCAAGCCGGGCCGAAGACGGCTGTAATGCCAGAAACCGGTCCCCGGAAGCTTGTTTCCTTTCCAGTAAAGAATTGGCTTGGTAGTTTGGTCTGCCCTGTTCCCATGATGCACTGGGCCAGGGTCAGACTAATTTGCATGTAGCCAGGTTCTGAGCTGGGATGGTGCAGTGAGCTAAAAAACGGTGATGGATCAAGCCCTGATCTTTTGACTGGGTAGGAGTGTTCTGCTTAATTCAGATACTCTGTTCATCACCACCCCCTTTATGAATCGTTTTGGCCACCACAAGTGTGGAAGGGTATGCTCAGATGTGAGTCCCTTGCTCACTGCACCATCAGGATTCAAGCAAGCCGGGCCGAAGACGGCTGTAATGCCAGAAACCGGTCCCCGGAAGCTTGTTTCCTTTCCAGTAAAGAATTGGCTTGGTAGTTTGGTCTGCCCTGTTCCCATGATGCACTGGGCCAGGGTCAGACTAATTTGCATGTAGCCAGGTTCTGAGCTGGGATGGTGCAGTGATCTAAAAAACGGTGATGGATCAAGCCCTGATCTTTTGACTGGGTAGGAGTGTTCTGCTTAATTCAGATACTCTGTCCATCACCACCCCCTTTATGAATCATAAATACTAATGTGGTTACAGACAGTAATGTACATAACATTTCGGGATAGGAAGACAATAGTACAAATTATACAATGGACATGCAAAAACAAAAACATGAAAGTGGGAAATGTAAACGTTATAGGTGTGGTAACACAGATCATTTAGCCAATAACATTAAGTGTCCAGCAAGAAGAGTAACATGCAGGCAATGTAACAAAGAAGGACATTTTACTCACATGATCAATAACAAAGAGATTCAGAAGGATGATATTGTTTTCCAGGTTGCAGACATAAGGGAGTATCTGGGAAATGTTTATCCCACATGTGACATTGTCATAGATAGTATTTCCTTCATGGTATATGCAGACTCTTGTTCTCCTTATACTTAAATTTTTTTTAAAACTTTATTTATTCATTTTCTCAATTGACATATGGGTACAATCTCTTCACTGGAAAACAAAGCATATGTATAATCACAAAATGACAGTTAACCTTCGAAGACGGCTCACGTCAGCCTGCATCAGTGCATATCACACAAATTAACAAAGATGACTACTTTAAATCTGGGGCTAAGTGTCCACAGTCCTTTATGCAAGCCTATTTGTGATATCATGCATCAGTGTATATACATTATCATTGACCCAATAGTACAAAGCATACATGTATATGTGCATTAGGTCTGAATCAACGACAGCAGAATGTATCTTCAGCTTCCTTGTCGTTTCATATCTCTGGTAAGGTAAATACATAAGGCTTACCAATCTATATCTGTGTCACATCATCATTGCCGTCCAGCTCTCCGCTGGTTTGTCGACCTGCGTGAGCTGATAAGTATACCTGTAATGGGCCCCATATATCCCTAGGTCTACTCTGAACAGGCTGTGTTTCAGCATAAATAGTATTTTGGTCTCGGCAATAAATAATATCATGCAACCAGTCCTTAAATTTGGGTGCTCTCCCTCTCCCCCATCGGCATGCAACCCTACGTTTCGCAAGCAGTAGAGCAATATCAAGAAATTTTCTGGTGGGCCTGGGCGTCTGCAATGTGTAACCCAAGAGCATAATGAGTGGGTCCCGATCAATCTCACCCTCCAGCATGATCTGCAATGCGGAATGCACCTGAGTCCAATATTCATCTACCCCTGGACATTCCCACGCTAAGTGGAGAACCCCCGCTTCCTCTGCATGACATCTTTCACATCTATCATTGTCTGTCAGTTTGAATCGCAATTTTTTAGCAGGTGTGTAATAGAACCGCTGTAGAAATTTAAAATGGATAATTTTGAGCCTACAACTAGACGAGATGTTGGCAGTGATACTACAACAGTAGTTCCATTGCGCTTCAGAAATTTCTTTGCCTATGTCTGCACTCCATAACCTGCAAGCAGCACTCTCGATGCCTGTGCGTTGCATCCTAATAGTTCTGTATATTCTGGAGACCAAATGACGCCCATCCGGTGATGTCAGCATATTATGTAGCGGTGTCACTGTTACAGGTTCGTCCGGGAATTGTGGCAGTACTTCTTTCAGTCCCTGCCGTAATCTAACATAATAAAAAACCTCTAACGGTGTGGGGTGCACTTCCTGAAACATCTGTTCCTGTGTCAGAAATTGCCCATTTAGAAACAAGACCCCCCATGTGAGGATCTTAAGGCGCCTACACATTAAGTGAAATCCCGTTTCCTGTAATAGTGCCAGTTGGGGATGATATACGAGTGGCATGCACGGACTGTACAGCAATTTGATGTTTAGGAACTTCGCAATCCTTCTCCAGGCATCTATCGTGCAAGTCACCGTGGTGAACGGTGTTTCCAGAGCCTCGACAGGGCAATGAATCAAGCCATTGAGAGGAAGAGGCCGTGCGACCCAATCTTCAGCTGCTAACTGCGGCATATATGGCGTTGGGGCAGTCCAATGATAGGCATAGTGCGCCTGTGCATTCATATAATATATTTCAAAGTCAGGCACATCGAAACCTCCTTTATCGTAAGGCTGTGTGATGATGGACCACCGTAGCCGCGGTTGCTTGCCGCCCCAAAACAGGCGAAGGAGTTCTGATCTAAGCGTTTTAAAACAAATGTGCACCTGGGTAATAAGGGATATTTTGGAAGAGATATTAAAAACGAGGCAGTATCACCATTTTAATGAGAGACGCTCTGCCCACCATAGACAATGGCAACGACATCCAACGGGTAACATTATCAGCCAGCTTGGTAATGGCCGTGCCATAATTCAATCTAATCGTCTCTTCCCTATCCGTAGACAACATGATACCTAAATAACGGAGGTCGGAGCTACACCACTCCAGCGGGTAATCCAATTGGAACCGTGTCACTGCAGGGGTAAGTGGAAAAAAACTGCGATTTATTCCAGTTTATTTGAATGCCCGATAGGCGCCCAAACACCAGTAATTCACTTAGTATAGGATTTAGATTGGATTGAGGGTTTGTGACATATAAAGTTAGGTCATCCGCATATAATGACACCCCAATTTGTCGTTGGAAACATTTGAACGCGCTTGCTCTATGCAATTGTCGGATGCGGCATGCTATCGGCTCGATCGCAATAGCGAAGAGGAGTGGGGAAAGAGGGCACCCCTGTCTGGTGCCCCTTGTGATGGGTATCTGGGTAGACAATCCACCATTAATAAGCACTCTCGCCATGGGCCTCGTATAAAGCAACTCTATCCATGCTACAAACAGTTTGGGGAATCCCATTCTGTGTAAAATGGTAAAGAGGTAGTTCCATTCAACTGAATCAAGCGCTTTCGTAGCGTCAAGAAATATGGCAGCGACCGGAAACCCCGGGTCTATAGTTTGAATTAGGGAGAAGAGAGTGCGCAGGTTATGATTAGTGGACCTACCAGGGACAAACCCCGCTTGGTCTGATAGCACTATTCTCGTCATTAGAAGGGACAGACGAGTCGCGAGAACTTTGGCAAGTATTTTTGCATCGCAATTAATAAGCGATAGCGGACGACAGGAATCACACTCCATGGGGTCCTTTCCAGGCTTCAAAAGGGATGTGATTACTACCTCGCTCATCGAGCAAGGCAACACCCCTATTTCTAACGATTCCTCAAACACTTCCTTCAGCACCGGGGCCATAATGTCTATGTAACATTTATAGAACTCGGCAGGTAGGCCATCGAGTCCAGTTGCTTTCCCATTATGTAGGGACATTATTGCGTCCCTTATCTCGTCCACTTCCAATGGAGCACTGAGGAACTTTCTATGCCAGTCGCTTAACCAACATAGCGCAATATCATCTAAGAAATCTTCGAATCTCACTTCCCCTGCTTGTTGCGAAATGTATGGTTGCTCATAATGTGCCATAAATAGTTCTTGAATGCCCTCAGTATCTCGACATACCCCGCCATCTGATGTATTCATTTCCAATATGTGTGTACCAAATCGCGGATTCCTCGTGATTTCTGCTAATGCTTTGCCCGGTCTCCCCCCTTCACAGTATCGCCGTGCAATCCAGTGTTTCCCCCTAAATTTTGCCTCCCTGGCGGCCTCTTCTTCATATTGCGACAGTTTGTCTCTAAATTCTTTATGTATACTTGCCCCAGCACCCCGCGCCATCTGTGTCTCCAAACCCTTTAATTCCTGCTCCAACTTCCTTATAGTACCCTTGATGTCCCTCAAAACCCCGAAGCTCTTGGATATGCAGTACCCTCTGACCGTGACTTTAAACGCTTCCCATATCATTTCAACACGGTCTACAGAGCCCTTGTTCCTGGGAAAGAATGCTGCAATCTCCTCGCCCAGTTCAGTTTTAAAGACTTCATCAAGCAGTGCCGTGGGTAGAAGACGCCATGAAGGTCGTGGTCTACCATAGCCAGGTATACCCAGTTGTACCAGCACTGGAGAGTGGTCGGAATATGTTCTGGCTAAATGTACAACCTTCCCCATATCTGCACTCAGACCCCGGGATATTAAGCAGAAATCAAGGCGAGCCCATGTATTAGCATACGTCGTGAAATGTGTCCCTTCTTTACTCAGTGGGTGGGCAAAACGCCAGCTGTCAATCAGCCCACCCTCCTCCATAATGCCGTTCAACACATCCCTGGCCTGTCTGTTATATTGTGTACATCCATCGGACCTGTCCGTCCCTGGCACCATCGCTACATTGAAATCCCCTCCCCATATAACATGCATGGAGCCAATATTTATCACCTTTCCCCAGAGTGTTGTAAAGAATTCAGGTGTATCTACATTCGGAGCGTAGCAATTTACAATCATAACAGTGTCAGTGCCAAGTCTGCCCCATATTACAACAAAACGTCCGTCAGGGTCAAGTATATCTCCAACTACCTGAAAAGGCACTGACTTCTTAATCAACACCGCTGTACCTCTGGCATATGAAGAGTATGAAGAGAATTTCCTAACTGATGCCCATCTAGTCGCGAACGTGTGACTGGATCGTGGATGTAGATGTGTCTCTTGCAATAAAGCGATGTGCACATGGTGTCGGTCTAAATACGACAATATATTTCTGCCTTTCCTAGCATCATTCAGACCCCGTATATTTCAGGACATTACGGATATCTTCCCCGCCCCATCATCGTTCATCATTGTTGTCTGACATGCTATAACTGAACAACATCATACGGCCAAGCATTTTCCCGTCTCCATCAACTCGTAACTTCCTAGAGATATGTACCCGTTACTGAACTCGTACAACACCATAACATAACCCCCCCTTCCCTCCTCCCTCCCACTGACATTTCCCAATCATGTCAGACCGTCCCTTCCCCAAACATTCCAGAGTCATGAAAGAATTGGGGTATTCCCATCAGGGCTATCTCCCCAGGTGGCACACTGTACACCCTACTGCGACGCCGGGGCCCACTTGTATGTTGCAGTACCCCAGATCCAGCACGGGCGTCCGACTATCATTTCTGTAATGAATCATATAACTGAAAAAAAAAGTATTTCACAAGCTGTACCCATCCTCCCCCTCGCATAAAGTACAATTCCTTCTTACTTTAATGGCACAGTTTCTCACAATGCACAGCAGTTGCCACTGTACGCGACCATGGATCATTTGTAATGTCTCCATTGCATTGTCCAGAGTGCTTATCCATCATCTATCGATGTGCAGTAAATTGTGTTGTAGTGTGTGCCACAGTCATTCAACGTCCGACAGCAGTGCATCCTCTATCCCCTCCCGTGACGCGGACTCCGTCTTTCTGCGTTTCAGCGTATGAAGGAACTTTTCTACCGATTGTGGCGATGTATGTATGGTTTGGCATCCCTGATATGTGATTCGCAGTCGTGCTGGGTACAGTAGAGCGTAATCCACCTGCTCTTGTCTCAGTCTCTGCTTCACACCTTTAAACTTTTTCCTTTCCTCCTGCACCTGCACCGTAAAGTCAGGGAAGATGGTAAAGGCCACACCCTAATAGTTCAGTTGTTTCTTTTCTCTTGCGATCCTTAACACCACATGCCTATCTCTGTAATTTAACAGGCGTGCAATTATGGGACGCGGAGTCGCTCCTGGTTTCGGCCATGGCCCCAGCGATCTATGTGCCTTCTCCACAATGAATTGTGCAGAAAGGGCCCCCTCACCAGCAATCGCCGTCAGCATTTTCTCGACATAGAGTTCCATACGCCCAGTATTGGTGCTCTCTGGTACACCTAGGATGCGCACATTGTTACGGCAACTGCGCGCTTCAATATCCTCGTTTTTCGCATCTATGATGCGCATCAGTTTATTCATTTGCATCATTGCTGTTTTTAGCTGCTCTGAGACATCCTCCGAATCGGATATGCGCTGTTCAGCTTCTTTTAGCCAGATATCATGCTGATCCATTTTTCGCGCTATATTGTCCATGCGGGTTGTTAGCGTGTCGACCTTGCCAGCGATCGTTGCAAACCCTTGTCTCTTTCCGTTAATATGGTTTGTAGATCATTAGCTGTGTTCGAGTCTCCTTCTGCTGGCACCTCCAGTGCTCCCCCTTCACCGTCTGTAGGTGTTTTTTTAGAAGTGGTCTTTTTGGCCTCAAATGTGAGGCGAGGCTGCCTGGCATCTGGTCGCCCCATTTCGTCCACCCGCCTCTCCTGGTTACCCAGTTGTCTCGCAATGTGAATGGTCAGGTATGCAGATAGTTATGTATGCTGTATCCGTTTGTGAGTTTTGTGTCTACTTTTCTGCCACACACATTAACACCTGCTGCTTAACTGCGCACTGGGAGGCGCTTACAGCACCCCAGTCATCTCCTGCAGTGCCCCAGATAACGGCAAGTCTAGTGGCCCGCCATGCGCGGGTCAAGCGGCATGCGCTCAGTAGCGTGAGTGCGGTAAGTAGCAGTCAACCAGTATCGCATTCAATGATTGTGTAAGTCGCCCAGCTTCTCTGTATGCGCACCGCTGGTATAAGTAGCTGGCGTGGTCCTAAACACAGCAATGTTCAGAGAAGGAACCCTAGCCAGTTAGGCCCAGAATCCCTCTCTCGCGCCAGCACCGCGCCCTCAAGTTTTCAAATCTCGGCATATGCGCAGTATGTCCTGACAAGAAACGCTGTTTGAAGCCCAGTTTCCGACAAAAAAGAATATGTGCCTCCAGTCACGCAGTGTATCAGTGCACACCTCCCATGGTCTTACACTGTCTACAGCTCTTTGTCAGCAGTCGCCTCGCACCAGCCAGCGTCTCTGTGCTATATCTCGCAAATCTTCAAGCACACGTTATTGTAGCCGGCCCCTGCACAGGTGCATATAAGTAGCTTAGTCATGTGCCACAGCTTTTCCTCAATTTTATGAATGTTCCATGCAAATACGATCTACACTGTGCCTGCAAGGTACAGCCGTTGTGTATACTGCACCCACCGTCTGTAAAATTACCGATCTGCAGGGTGGACAGTACAGAGGCTAGTACACCTCGCAATGCTGCAGTGAATGCTGAAAATATCCGCCGTGTCCCCCTTCAAGTGCTTCCCTGGCATCACTGATAGTCTCCCCAATGTTCCTAAGTATGAGGCCTGTCACCGGCACTGGCGAACAAGAAAGATGGCGGCCACCGGAGTTGTTACCTTCCGGGCGTATATTAAAGTCCGGCTTTGCCTCGGGATGTAGCCGTAAAGTATTCAGAAGGGGGACCGTGTAATGGTGCGACTCACCGCTGGTGTATTCAAGTTGCAGCGCTGCCTTTTCCTGCTAGCCGCGTCTTCCGTTACTCTGCGGCCTACCGCCCATCTGGGGACCACGGCACTCACGTAGCTGCCGTGCCCAGTGCCGCGCAGCGGCCAGCTCCCGACGTCCTCTCTGTAGCAGGCTCCGACCACTCCTGGTTCCGCGATGACTGCCGTCCTGCCGATTTTCGCTCGCCAGCAGTTGCCCTGTGCAACGACCATGCAGGGGAGACGATCAACAGCATGTCAGAGGATAATTGCTTCAGGATAAATATAGTTTAGTCCGCCGGACTGCGGGAGCCTCACACAGGTGCGGCCATTCCGCTCGTGCGCCACCTAGCGCCCCCCCCTCTCCTTATACTTTGATTAATGAAAATATGCTAAAAGAAAATTTACAGAATGATATTAACCCAAGTGGTAATAACAAAGACCCCATACCTCTAGCAGGGATGTTGCTTATGCAGATATTTTGCAAAGAGAGATCCAATCTGGGGAAGATATATATAACAAGCATTGGCATAGCCAATAGGTCTCACCTTTGAGACCTTATAAGTGTTTAGCCATGCAACAGTTGATGTTGTTGCACCAAGGATATTGTGCTGGATAACTATACACTTATAAGGTCCCAAAGGCAAGACCTATTGGCTATGCCATTGCTTGTTAGGTCTGATATTGGTTAAGAAGTTTTAACTTTACTAAAATTATATTTAAAATATACTGACAGGAGCTTTCAGCCAGGCCTCCTTAGCCTTTGGTCTATTATTGTGTTATTCACATTTCTCCTTTGTCCACTACAGCACAGGGCAATGTGTCATCCACTAGCTAACCTCTCGGTGAGAGACAGCATTATCTCCTTTCACAAGAGTGCATGTACACACAAGTAGTTATTTTCTGTTCCAGTAATTACTGTAGCATTCTGTACTTTTTGAGACCCAAACTGTTTTAAGCCAACTTGTTTTCTTTTTGGGATTGACGATGCCCCAGCACCTTTCCTAAAAATAAGCTTTTGCAAAAATCCTGACAAAACAAGCATTAATAAAGTCAAAAGGCTAGCAGCCAAAGCAATACTTTTTGGCTTTGCCAATGCTTGTTAATTACTCGGTGCTGAACCAAGATTTGACTTATGCACCAAGGTGAAAATTTTACATTTATTTTTATTTTACACTGGATGCAAGTGAAAAAAATCTCATACCATGTGGTGTGGGTTGTGTGTGGAGTATCTATTGCAAAGAATACAATCCCTGCACCAAAGATTTAAGACCTACATTTCTTATGTATGTTTTGGTATTCCACTATGGAGACCATAAAAAAGAAATCCTCTTCCGCTCCAATATGGCCTTGGCGACCGTAACTCGTTTCACCTGACAATAATAGAAATACATAAGGAAGAATGGAATTTCGACTCATTCGACTCTTTGTTTAGGTCGTGGTTACCCTTGATGTGCATATTTTAGTGCCTCGTGCTAAGATGATCATAGACTTGCTTGGTGCTTTCGAAAACTTTAAAATAAAATAACACACGGAGAAGACTCTGTGTCCACTGAAATAAAGCATGCCTATTATGAATATTAATGAGCTGATAATGGTCTTCTAAAGTGATGCATGAAGCCTTTGCAGATGCCTCAACCCATTACAGTTAACACAGGATCACCCTAAAAGCCATGGGCTGATTGATTATGACTTGTCAAAGGGTGAATGTGGGTGTAGCACTCCGAGCACTGCCCATATGTTCAACTGTAAAGCCATCTATGTTAGGATGCCACAACTGGTCACAAAGCAAAGCAGACCTCATGAAACAAAAGTACATTCTGGAATGCCTGTAAAGGCACCCAAGAGGTTTTAACTTCTGCAAACCCCAAACAAACTATTATAACATTTCTAAAAAAGAACGGCGTTGATGTGATGATCTCCCTGTTTATCTAGTGACCCCTTGGGTGCTCTCTGAGCCTTTGATTTACCTACTCCACACAACATTCTGGGATTTGTAGTTTTGCTTTCGTATTATGACAATTACAGAAACCCAACGTTAAAAATACCCATAAATGTATAAGTAACTCACACCTAACAAGGGGAAGGTGGAGGCCTCATAGCTATTGTAAAAAAAGTATTATGTGCAAAGGGCATCTCTGGCTTGGTAGAGGCGAAGTGAGTGCCCATGCCCATTCAATCGTTGGCCTCTGTTACGGCGGGATTTTTGATCTATGGCTATAGGTCTAGATCCCAACTCAGGTCGACTGAACCGTTGATACCTGTCATAAAGTAAAAGGCAATCCACTACTAGGTCAATTAATAAGGACTTACACCACTCTAAAGAACCACCTACTACGAATAAGTTTTAAAAGTTTATTATAAAGCCAAAGTTAACTGGAGATACAAACATCTCAAGATAAGGTTCAAAAGATATACTGGTATCAATACAAACATAAATTTTCTACAAGCTCTTAGTCGGCAAAAGAATATCACCAAAACTAATTCAAAAATCATCAGAGTTGCAAGAATAGACACAAGCTGTAGCTTGTGAGTCATTTACAGAAAGGAAGAAAATTCAGATTAGACTGTCCCTACACTAGACTAAGTGACATCCCTACTTAGCAGAATCTTAACCTAAAAAGGTGTCAGCAGTGGTGACTTCCAAAGAAGATCACTCACTTCCCTTAGTCTTCGTTGTAAATCGGTGTCTCGCAGTTAACCTATCTGCCTACCCATCCGCTCTCTTAGGTTCCTCAGACCATCTGCCCTAACTCCACCCAGGGGTGCTGTCCCTAATACAAAATCACATTTACAATAGAAACGCCCTTTAGAGACGCCCCTCACGTGGTGTTGGTTCTGGCATTTTCCATGCTGATACTCCTCTGGGCCCATCGTTAGCGTTGACCTTGCTTCTCAGGCTCTTCTCCGGCAGGACGGTACCCCTCAGGAAATTCCTGAAGCCTCCTCCAGGCCTGTGCCTGGCGCCCTGAACAAAACTCTATTCATCACTCTCTTGATTGGAACCTCCTCGCACCTGCAAACAGACACTTGTACAGTGGGCCCCAAATTCCGGCCTCCACCATATCTTCTAAGTCGTAAACCATCGAGCAGGCTCCGCAATTTAAACTTAACATGACATTCTTCTAACTAGCACATGCAGATCAAAAGAAATGAACTTATCTATTCAGGCCTATTAGAATTACATGAAACGGGCCTGTGCACTCTGTAAAACATTCAATTTCTTAGCCTAAACAGTATTCTAACTTATTACACACAATGGTTATATGAAACACTTCTATAAAACATATTTTTCAGTTCTATGATCAATAATACCTTGAATTATAACAACATTAAAATCCATATCAGGTGAAAGTATAACATCACCTTTCGTTCTCTGTGAACCGCCATGTGGCCTACACATTTCTTCGTTTAGCAGCGTTACATTCTCCTTTACAACAGCCACATAACATGGTATTTCAACATCATTATAACATCTTTACACACTTCTATATTAGCTTTTCACACTGATATATGCATTCTATTCTAGTTAAACACTCTTATGTATTTTCACTCTATAAATTCGACACTCTTATGAAATCTTTACTAAACTAATGCAATGTGCTTGTAAATATGGTGCACTTCTAAATTTTGTTTTCGATTTTCGCTCTCTCTGTTCCCCCCTTTGATGACTTTCAGTAGTCATCACCATCACAACACCATCCCTGAGGTATGCATGGAATCAAACTGAACTCGTTGCAGTACTCTCTTGTTTCATCATCTCTAGAGCCCTCAGACTCCTGTACTGATTATCCTGCATCTCAGCTAATCTCCTCCCCTGCTCTCTCATGGATCTTTGCAACCTATTTGATCTATACCATTGGTACAGCCGCACCAATCCCCACAGGGTGATTATACAAACCACTATTATGATGATAGGTTTCAGTATGTACCAAATGAAACCCTTTCCTAGGTTGGCAAACCAACTTCCAACCTTACCCATTCCATGACCTACTTTTTCCCACACATTTACCTGTGTCAAATCCTCAATCTCATGATGAATTTCAGTGATATTCCGTATATACTTTTCTAGAGGTTTTGAATTGTCTGGAATGTAAGTACAACATTCCTGAACCTTCAAAGCCTTACAGACTCCTCCCTCTTTGGCTAACAAAACGTCTAGAGCAAGTCGGTTCTGAAGAACCATTGCCCTTATCGATCGCATCTCTCCCTCCACCAGCATTAGTGATCTAGCAGTACTGGCGGACAACCTATCTACAACTGTTGCCAATCTTCTAATCTTGACATCATTCAGTGCTAACCCTAAAAGAGGAAACATAGCACCAAATACGTCTCCAACTACCTCCTCATCGCTTACATCCCTTCTTCCTCTAGCTTGAGTTCTTCCCTCTATAATTTCCAAATCCTTAGCATGGTATATTTTGGGGAAGACAATTGCTAAGTAACATGATCCATACCAATTATCCGGTAGTTTCACGTATGCATTTCTTCCACAAACAAAATATACATTCGGGATCACCTGCATTCCCTTCAAGAAATCTTTTGTATAGTACTCTAATTGGAAAGCATGTTCACAATTTACTTCTCCCACAAACACATTCTCATCATAGGTTTTACCCCTATATATACACAGTTTCCCTTTCTTCTCTCGATCTAAAGCTATTGGACCATTACTACCCTTCCTTTGGTGTGATCTTTCTTCCTCTGTCCAATCTGTTTTCCTTTGGCCTGAAGCTTTTAAAATCTTCTGTCTCCTGTACCGATCATCCACTTGCCCTATAAACCTTTTCTCAATTTCTGACACTTTACAAGTCAAATTATTTCTTCGGGCATGTGAAGTATCTAACGTTTTCCAAGGAATGAAAAATTTCTTTAGTCTATCTTCACTTTTATAATAATCCCACTTATTCATATGCTTGTAATTTGGAACTTCTGGTAAAACAGCATCAAAGTTTGAAAAATAATATTCAAAACCATCACGTTCATAAAATATACTAAGCAACAAACTACATGGGTCAATGGAAGATGATGATATCTAATACCTTCGTCTACAGAGGTTGGCAATTGCATGCAGACATAGCAATCTTTAGCCTCCATAGCATCAATATATTCATAAAGCAACTTAGCATATGCATTTGATTTGAAATTTCCCTGTGATTCATCCACATGCAACCTACGAGTCTCTGCTGCTAGTAAAGCTTTATCTTTCTCTGTATTGTCCCCCTTTTTACCAGCAGTAGCAGGTTTCTGTATCGGTACAATTTTTGCTTCCTTTGTAGCCTTTTCTTCATTTTCATGTCCCACTACATATGATATAGTAACTACTAAAACTATAAGAAAAATTACTCCCACTAAAAGTGTGCCTACTATGCATTTTGTCCTGCGGTTTGGGTTGCCAGCCTCCATGATCTCAAGACAGTGTAGTTCTGGTTCTCTTTCACAGCACAAAGTCTCTTTTCTTTGCTTATTCAATCTCTCCGAACCACATCTGGAAGCTGATAATCCCTTCAGCAAGATCAGTCTTTGAGTTCTGAAGCAACAGACAATCCTAGCCCTTCTCCGTCCACTAAATGGGAAGCCCCTAAATTTCTTCTTCTTCCACTTGGCGCTAGGTCAGCTTTCAATCTGTTTATTTACAAAGTCTTTAACAATCTGGAATCAGGCGTGTTCCAGCGGCTCTAATCATGTATTATAATATTTCCAAACGAAGAGTGATCTCCTCATGCGTTGGCCTTGTTGAACAAAAAGTCGGAAATTCTATTCTGTTTAAAACCATGTCTCTTATCCCGCTCAGATAAGGAGGATTGGGGACAGTGAGTGTCAGCAGCCCTTCGACCTCCACTCTGGGTATCACCAACACTATTTCCACTGTTAGGATTGGGTCAGTACTGATCAATGTCACTTCCCTCACCCTCCCAGATCTCCGTGCACTGGACATCTGCAGCTAGGTAGGTCCACTCAGGAGTAGCGTATCTTCTGCAGGGCACTCGCACCCTCCTCGATCTTCTCGGACCTTCCTGTTCCTGTCCTTGTGCACCTTCGGCCAAATCCGAGTCTTCAGATATAGGAGCAAGAGTTCTCTCTGGAGTTGGCTTCAAGCTCGGCCTCTTCTTTCTTTCAGGCAAACTAGCTTCTCCACGCCTTGTTCTCCTATTTCTTGTCCTCACACTCGGTTCTTGATCACTCTTGTCTTGATCGGTCTCTGAGCCGTATTCACAACAACTTTCTCCTTCGGTGGCAACTTCAGTTTCACTGTCGTCCTGTCTTTCTTCTTCTGGATCTGTAGCACTCCCAACTTCTTCCGACACCCCCACAGCTTGACTGATCCCCTCTAGTGGTTCGCCGTCCACAGTTGGGTTTTCATCTGTGAGAGGAGCTGTTTCTTCTAAGGGTGCTGGAACTCTTCGAGTATGGGAAGCGTGGATCCAGTTTGGCAGCCCTCCACACTTTACAGCAGTATTCGTTGTCAAGATTATTTGGTAGGGCCCCTTCCAACGCACATCTAGGCAGTTCTTCCGGACGTGCTTTTTAATAAGCACCCAGTCTCCGGGGCACAAGTCGTGACACAGGCCTCTTGAAGATGGAACTTCAGCAGCCTGCACCTGAAGAGACACAGAATGAAGGACATCAGAAAGTCCCTTGCAATAATCCAAGATCAGGTCATCTGTAATATTCAACAAAGCTGTAGTTGGAACAGACGGAAGTCTCATTGCTCTCCCCATTAACACCTCATGTGGAGAGAGACCTACCTCCTGTCTGGTGTGCTACGCATACTCATGAGTACCAAGGGCAGAGCATCAGGCCAGCTTAAGGACGTCGATGAACATACTTTGGCTATTCGGGATTTAAGAGTTCTGTTTATCTGCTCCACGATACCTGAAGCCTCTGGTCGATAGCTACAGTGCAACTTCTGATCAATGTTCAATGCAGAGCAAAGCATCTTCACAACTTCGCTGTTGAAATGAGTTCCTCTATCTGATTCCAAAGCGCGGGATCAACTCTCTAAGCAACAACTTGGCTACTGTGAGTGTGTCGCACCTGCGTGTAGGGTATGCTTCGACTCATCTGGAAAATATGCATACAACCACCAGAACATACCTGAGGCGGTTGCTTTTTGGCATCTCAATAAAGTCTAATTGCATTCTGTTGAAAGGCCCCCAGACCTCCCAATGTGACTCATTGTAACTGGTGTTCTTTTCCCTACGTTCAATTGCTGGCAGGTGACACATCTCCGACACACTGCTTCTGCTGCTATCCTAAACCTAGGATTATACCAAGTCTGCCTAAATAACCTCAGCATGGCATCTCTTCCTAAGTGTACTGGACCATGTATCTGTCGTGCCATTGGACTCACTAGTTCATCAGGTAATACTGCCCTTCTATCTGCTGAAACCCACAAATCCATCTCACTTTTCACACAACCTGCTGTTTCCCATGCCTTTTTCTCAGAATCTGGTGCTTTCTCTTGCAGGTCTTTTAAATCATCCCAAGTATCAACTGTTTCTAGCATCATGTTTAACTCTGTCTTTTCCTGAGTCCCACCTACTTCCACTTCCGTGAAAGAATATCCTTGCTCCGCACAGTAGCGGGCAACTTCGTCTGCATATCGATTACCTTGCGACACAAAATCTGTATTTTTGGTGTGGGCTACACATTTAACAACCGCAATTGCCGCTGGACCTTGTAATGCTTCTAACAACAGCCGCACAAATTCCCCATTTCGAATAGGCGAACCAGAGGAAGTCATGTAACCTCTCTGAGACCACAATTGCCCATAATCATGAACTACACCGAAACCATATTGGCTATCGGTATAAATGGTGACTCTAATTTTGCTACCTGCTATACAGGCACGTGTCAATGCAATGATTTCGGCTACCTGAGCGGAGTGTACTCCTTCCAGGCAAGCGGCTTCCACAACTCCAGTAATGGTGCAAACAGCATAAGCTGCTCTCAACCGACCAGTATCGTCTCTTAAACATGAGCCATCAACAAAGAAAATTTCATCAGGGTCAGTCAACGGCTCATCCACAATATCTGGTCTTGGCTTGGTGCATAGTTCAGTCACATCAAGGCAATCGTGATCTTCACATTCTTCGCCTTCTATATCATTAGGAAGTGGCATCAATGTAGCAGGATTCAAAACAGAGCACCTCTTAATGGTCACGTTCTCCGCAGCAAGAATAACTTGCTCGTAGTTCGTGAGCCTATTATTGGTTAAGTGCTGTGTCTTGGTCCTGGTCATTAACAGTTCTACAGAATGAGGTACATACATCACTAATTGGTGTCCCATAACTATATTTTCACACCGTTCAATGCTGACACCTGTTGCAGCAACGGATTTGAGACATCCGGGCAACGCTGCGGCTACCGGATCTAAAGTAGCCGAAAAGTATGCAACTGGTCTACGGGCATTTCCATGAGTTTGTACTAAAACTGACAAAGCACAACCCTCTCTTTCGCAGCAGTAAAGTGAAAATGGTTTTTCGTAATCAGGCATTCCCAAAGCTGGAGCACGGCACAAGTCCTCTCTCAGCTGTAGGAACGACATCAAACAATCCTTGTCCCATGGTACCGGATCACTCACCTCCTTGTGCGTCAGTTTTTGTAAGAGCTTTGCTTTCAGGGAAAAGTTAGCTATCTACTGTCGGCAATAACCAACCATTCCTAGGAACATCCTGACTTCTCTCTGTGTCGTAGGCGCGTTCATTTTCATTATCGCCTCTATCCTATCTGGTGACACCTTGCGCTTTCCTTTTTCTATCCGGTGATCCAAGTACTGTACTTCTGTCAGACAGTACTGCAATTTGCTCGGAGATACTTTATGCCCATTTTCAGCTAAATGGTTCAACAACGCAATGGTATCTATCTTACAAGCTTCTTCCGTTCCTGACGCAACAAGTAGGTCGTCTATGTACTGGACCAAAACCGAGTTCTGTGGCAGTACTAGACTTTCAAGATTTTTCTTCAATAGCTGGTTGAAAATTGATGAGCTTTCTGTATACCCTTGTGGGATACGACACCACGTTAGGACACGATCTACCAGCTTAAAAGCGAAAAGATACTGGCTCTCCTCATCCAATGGGATTGAAAAGAAAGCCTGACAAAGATCTATCACTGTGAACCACTCAGCTTGGAATGGTATCTGAAACAATATCACTGATGGATTCGGTACCACTGGACAACATGAAACAACTATGTTATTAATCTTTCTAAGATCTTGCACTATTCTAAATTTCCCACTAGGTTTCTGCAAACCCATAATCGGGGAGTTGCATGGACTACCCACGATTTCCTTCAGTATTCCCTGTTGAATCATAGAGTCGATTACGGGTTTTATTCCTGCAATCGTCTCCGGGGTCAATTTGTATTGAGGCGTTCTTGGATATTCAACATTTGGTTTTACCATGATCTTCACTGGTTCTACTCCTTTGATCAGTCCTATCTCTTCTCCAGTAAAATCCCATACCTCTGATGACACTGTATCTCGCAAATCCCGAGGAAGGTCTCCCACAGTCAGGGTAGGATACAGTTCTACACACGCTCTCGAATTTGCAACTTTAAAGGTAGCATCCTCGTCTGTAGTCTGTACCTCTACTCCCTGAGGTGGGCAGTATATTGTGCAGTTCAGTTTGCACAATAAGTCCCTTCCTAACAAACACACAGGACTAGAATCACATACCACAAACTGATGTTCATAGTTGTGGTTTCCTATTCGCACTAGCACTGGTTCCGTCAAATGGTTAGTCATTCTCCTATTTGCAACTCCTACCACTTGAATTGTTTCCCCCGACATTGGTAGATCTGGAACCACTGCCGATCTCAAAGTTGATCGAGTAGCTCCGGTATCTACTAAGAATGTTGTAGGACACCCTGCCACTTCAGCCTCAACAAACGGTCCTCTTTGATCCACCTCTAGAACTGCCCCGAGGGTACAGTCCTCCTCTTTACTTACACGTCGTCCTGTCAATGGATCAACGTAGTAACACTTTTCTTCGTCTATAAAAAGAGGCATTTGTCTATAGATCTTTCCCCCTGTCGTAATCTTTGGTGGCTGCGGGAACTGGGCTCGTGGAGCCGAAGTCCCCCCTTTGACCACCTTACTTTTTGGCACTGTCACCCTTTGAACTGGAACTTCTAGTACTTCCTCCTCCTCTACTTCTAACTCACCATTTTCAGTGTTATAGGGACACTCGCGTTTCCAATGTCCCACCTGGTGACACTGGTGACACTTTGTCGTTTTTTTCAATGTAGCAATGTCTATTCTAGGTCTCGAGTTTTCCTCACTGTCCTTATTCTGACTATTTGGCTTCCGTCTCATCGTCCCTGTTCCCTGTTGCTGCTGTCCACCCTTTCCAGCAGACTGCATCTGCACCATCATCAGTTTCTCCTTTAATTTCTTTGCTTTGGAATCTATTTCATCACTGCAATACCTTGCGTATCTCAGAATTTCATCCAATGGTTTGTTTTGCCAACAAATTAAATGCTGCTGAATCATCAAACAAATATCAGGTCTCAACCCCAAAACGAACTTCGATACAAACTGTCCTATATCTTTGGGATCCATTACATCTAAACCACTGTATTGTTTGAACGTTTTCAGCAATCGCTCATAAAACTCATGAACTGTCTCCTTGGGTGCCTGTCTTGTTCGGTCTATTTTTACCCAATCTATATCTTGTGGTGGCACCTTCTCCTTCAGCCATGTCATCACCCTATCATATTTTAACATTACTGTTTCTGACGGTCCATTAGTACGTCCATCCCTTTCTGGTTCTGCAGTTGGCCATTCAACACTAACCTTGCATGCTATCCACAAGTCTCCTGGGACCACAATGTCAAATAAGGTGTTCAAATCAATCCACAATACCTTTGAAATTTTGACAAACCTCTCTACCTGCTTGTACCACTCTACAGGATTTTCCCTTAACTTCGGAAATGAATTGGTAAATGCAGCCAAATCTCCCCTACTCCAGGGCACGCGTACATAACTCCCATTCGCTATTTCTCGCAAAGGGAATGCCTCCATCTGCAGTAGCCTTCCCTCCGGAGACATCACATTTGCGCTCCGCCTAACAGTTCCCTTTTTGGACCACCTCTCTTCCCATTTGTCCAGATCTCTCCATGCTCTTATTCCCGTGATCAGTTCCCTTATGTGTGTTTTTAATCCAGTTGTCCTCCTCTCATCTAAGTCCTGATCTGAATAATGCAACCTATGGTTACCCTGCAATGCCTTTGTTCTGGACAAATCTACCATATACTTGTCGGCCAGTTCAGACAGTTTCTCATGAGTTGCTCTTGCCTTTCTAGTAACATCCTTTGCTATAAACAGCAGCTCATCTTGTTCGTACATGTCAATCCTTTCTAAAGGCAACACACCATCAATTATCTCGTCCAGGCCAGATTTTAAGCTGGTCACATTGAGTCTTTTGGCTTTTATCACAGCTTTCAGTATGCTATCTCTAGAGAGTCCATTTACATCTCTCCCATCACAGCTCTGAGTCCTACGTCTGGGCTCAGGCGTGTTATGGGGAGTCCTCCCATGCTCCCATCGCTCCAGGTCCCATGCAGTTCCATCCTCTCTGGGTGTATAGTGAAACACTTCTCTATTTCCCATAGTCCCACATTTCCCGTTCTGCCTGGTTTCTCTGGGCGCATGGTAAGACATTCCGTTATTCCCCATACTCTCGCAATTTGTCTGTGATCTCTGATCACTCAGCGCATGGCAAGATCCTCCGCGATTCCCCATGTTCCCACAGTTCCAGTACTGTACGTTATCATCAGGTGCGTGGGGAGTGCACTTAAACCTATCCCTGTACTCTTGTGTCCTTTGGTCTCCCTCACTTTGAATGAGACGAGACGTCTCTCCACACTCCGCACTTCTACCTTTTTGCTCCTGCACATTTCCACCGTCAATATGACGTATAACTCCTCTATTCTCCTGACTTTTACCGTCCCACTCCTGACTGCTTTCGCTAGCCCCGCAGTGAGATAATGTCCCGTTGCTTCGACTTCCCCATCCAGCTTCTGCTCTTGACCTGTTGCTCGGTGCTTCTGTGGACCTATCCCATTCCCTCAAGTCAGCCCTCAACTCTTTATAGGATTTCGGCCGTGGTCCCCTCAGGTCCATCGGTCCTCTCTGACCCGCCTTCTCTGCTACGGGATCCACTGCTGAATCCAATGGGGTGCTCCACGTTATCGGTCCTGGCAATTTCCTCCAGGCATTTGTCGTGTTATTCCTTCTTTCCATCTCAACTCTTTCTCTGTCTAGCCGTACCTGTTCTTCCTCTCTCCCTTTCTCTGGGTGATAAACCGACACTATAGGACCTATGGTAACGGGTACTTGAAGAGCATCTGGCAATCCATAAGACTCAACCCTCTCTGTTGCTGGCATCTTCTGCACCACAATCTTTCCGACTACTCTCTGTACAGGACTATGTTGTGGTGTCTCCTCACCTTTGGTAGGCACCCAATTCGTTATAGGGAGTGGCCTGTTCTCTTCTATGTCAACCCTATCTTCCTTTGGGAGCTCAGTACCTTCTACCTCCCTAATGTCCGGAGGCGGTCTATCTATCAACAACCTATTTATTAGGCCATCCTCCGACTCGCTCTCATCATCCTCTTCTATGGGTCTCTTTTCTCCTGTAACCTCTCTCACTGGGTACAACTTATCCACTTCAATCGTCTGTACCCTCCATCTCTTGGCCTCCGCATCCCATTTGGCATCTTGCACTGCCCTTACTGATCGCCTTACCCTTTCCTGGCGTCTGTTCTGACTCCTGTCGTGCGCCGCCCTAATCCACGCATTAAGCGCCTCAAACTGTGTTGGTCTAGGCAAAGGTCTCAATGAGGACATAACTGCTTTCAACTGATGCAACACTTCTAGTCTAAACGTTCCGTATTTCGGAAAAGTCAGTTCCTCATTCCCTTCTGTAATCTTACTCCAAGTTCCAAGCCAAAGTGTAGTATGCAACCCGACATTCGTTGCCATATAGTGAGCTGGTGTACCCTCTGGCGGTGCCTCTTCCCCGTAATACGATTCTCTTCTTTTTCTCTTAAAGATCGCTCTCAAACATTTAAAACACTTCATGTTCAAAATCTACAAAATTTCAGTTTTCTCCGCGTTCGTTTACTTCCTGATGACAATCCACCAATCCCAGCGCGGTTCTCGCTAACTGGCCTATCACAGCGCGGCTTTTCGCTGACGTCACACCAACCGGCCTATCACAGCGCGGCTTCACACCAACCGGCCTATCACAGCGCAGCTCTCGTTGACGTCACTACTACCGGCCTATCACAGCGCGGCTTCACACCAACCGGCCTATCTCAGCGCGGCTCTCGTTGACGTCACTCGTCCCCCTTCGCAGCAGTTCCCCTCCTTTCTCCGCTCGTCTCCCGGTCATGCATGCGTCCCATTCATACTCTGAAAAATGATTACTTCCATCCAAGCGATCACTTTCCTTGACTGTACGCCCACAGTCTAACTGTAATTGTCACCTTAACTGACGAAATGTCTTTCCGTGTACGTCCAGACAATCGCCTTAACTGATAGGTTACTTACACACGGTAACTTTCGACCTGCGTCCGTTACCCACACACTCACTCTTGCGTTCCCCCTATCTCGGTCCTGCGGGCGATCAATGGTACCTCATGACCCCCTTCTCTGGTCGACAACTACTCTGGATGTTCGATACACCCGAACCACTTAAGCTCTTCTCCGAACTTAAGATTTTCCCAGTTTGCCAGGTTGCACGCGCTCACAACCCTCTCTCCCTCACACTACAGGCATTCAACTCCGCATGACATTACAATACAGATACAACACAAAACACCGCAATCTGTCAACGCATGACCCTTGTTATACTCACTCTCGTCCGACCCTGCTGCTGTTCTCTCGCACCGTCGGCACCTTCTTCGGCAGGCGATTCTTCCGCTGCTCATCTCTCGATCTCTAGGGACCTTGGGGTAATCTTAACCTAGTCTAGATCACCTTCCTCTAGAAGGTAACCATCCTCTCTGCTACCAACTGTTACGGCAGGATTTTTGATCTATGGCTATAGGTCTAGATCCCAACTCAGGTCGACTGAACCGTTGATACCTGTCATAAAGTAAAAGGCAATCCACT
This sequence comes from Lissotriton helveticus, assembly GCF_964261635.1. NCBI lineage: Eukaryota > Metazoa > Chordata > Amphibia > Caudata > Salamandridae > Lissotriton > Lissotriton helveticus. The sequence continues at coordinate 359,542,060 of NC_136061.1, forward strand.
ACTAGGTCAATTAATAACGACTTACACCACTCTAAAGAACCACCTACTACGAATAAGTTTTAAAAGTTTATTATAAAGCCAAAGTTAACTGGAGATACAAACATCTCAAGATAAGGTTCAAAAGATATACTGGTATCAATACAAACATACATTTTCTAAAAGCTCTTAGTCGGCAAAAGAATATCACCAAAACTAATTCAAAAATCATCAGAGTTGCAAGAATAGACACAAGCTGTAGCTTGTGAGTCATTTACAGAAAGGAAGAAAATTCAGATTAGACTGTCCCTACACTAGACTAAGTGACATCCCTACTTAGCAGAATCTTAACCTAAAAAGCTGTCAGCAGTGGTGACTTCCAAAGAAGATCACTCACTTCCCTTAGTCTTCGTTGTAAATCGGTGTCTCGCAGTTAACCTATCTGCCTACCCATCCGCTCTCTTAGGTTCCTCAGACCATCTGCCCTAACTCCACCCAGGGGTGCTGTCCCTAATACAAAATCACATTTACAATAGAAACGCCCTTTAGAGACGCCCCTCACGTGGTGTTGGTTCTGGCATTTTCCATGCTGATACTCCTCTGGGCCCATCATTAGCGTTGACCTTGCTTCTCAGGCTCTTCTCCGGCAGGACGGTACCCCCCAGGAAATTCCTGAAGCCTCCTCCAGGCCTGTGCCTGGCGCCCTGAACAAAACTCTATTCATCACTCTCTTGATTGGAACCTCCTCGCACCTGCAAACAGACACTTGTACAGTGGGCCCCAAATTCCGGCCTCCACCATATCTTCTAAGTCGTAAACCATCGAGCAGGCTCCGCAATTTAAACTTAACATGACATTCTTCTAACTAGCACATGCAGATCAAAAGAAATGAACTTATCTATTCAGGCCTATTAGAATTACATGAAACGGGCCTGTGCACTCTGTAAAACATTCAATTTCTTAGCCTAAACAGTATTCTAACTTATTACACACAATGGTTATATGAAACACTTCTATAAAACATATTTTTCAGTTCTATGATCAATAATACCTTGAATTATAACAACATTAAAATCCATATCAGGTGAAAGTATAACATCACCTTTCGTTCTCTGTGAACCGCCATGTGGCCTACACATTTCTTCGTTTAGCAGCGTTACATTCTCCTCTACAACAGCCACATAACATGGTATTTCAACATCATTATAACATCTTTACACACTTCTATATTAGCTTTTCACACTGATATATGCATTCTATTCTAGTTAAACACTCTTATGTATTTTCACTCTATAAATTCGACACTCTTATGAAATCTTTACTAAACTAATGCAATGTTCTTGTAAATATGGTGCACTTCTAAATTTTTTTCTCGATTTTCGCTCTCTCACCTCTTTGATAAGATCATCATGTGTGCATTAGTGCTACCCTTTTGAACTCCGTCCATAAACTCATTTATCACCGATCACTGCCCAACCAGAAAGATCAGCTAAGTAATCTACAGGGCTAAGGTTTTTCTTATCACTCTATTACTTACAGCGCTACAATTATGAATTTAGGACTGCTAATAGCAAAAGCACAAGGAATAACCCTTGACTGAGCAAACGAGTTACACCCAACCTGGGCCAACTTGAAATCTGTGCTTTTGACCAATAGCAGTCATATTTAACTTAAAACCATCTAACGAAAAGTTAAAACGTATTACTTAGAGGACCTCATACTCCAGCCCTGCGTTTTCATTTAACAACTAAATACACTCTGGGAGTTGTATCCTTCATGAACTGGAGTTGAACTAAATACACTGAGCAACAATTTAGAATTGATTTTAAGTAGTTTTCCCAGAACTGGAAACAGATGACCTCTGTGCCACGGAGTTTTATTTTTGCAGTATTATATAGCATGAACTCAACCCAAAGGTTTCACAGCGTTTTACATGAGCATCCGTTGCATTAGAGACAGACACGGGGAGATGAGGTGATTTGCCAAGAATCACAGGATGTTTAAGCCTTCTGCCAGACTCGAACTTGGTTCCCCATCTTCGAAGTCGGCCGCTCTAGCCCTTAAGCTAAATCCTCAGTGGTAACGCTTAGCATGGGTTGAAAGCACGACAGTCAAGCTATCACCCATTTGGCACACGAACGATCTCAGGAACATAAATACTTGGATAGCACAACTAATGTTTACAATAACAACAACGTCTACAACACATACCCTCGGGCCAGTGGCGCACACATCTCCGGCACAGCCCTGCGAAAGCACATCTAACCTGTAGGCTCGGGTTTTCTCGAATAAACTCCGTTCTGAAATGTGGTGCACGCCTGACGCTCGGAGCTCCTTCAAAGAGCGGGTCCTGGCGCCTGAAGTCTCCTTGCGCTAAGGGGCTATCCCGAGCTCCTTGCTGGACAGCTCATTGTTGAATGTGTACCAAAACATCCAGAAGACCATGCTCAGCGCGATGATGAGGGTGCCATTGTAGATGTAGAAATCCCAGGCAGTGAGGCTGGTGAATATGCCCACAAGCAGCCACACCAGCCTGGCGGGGTCAAAGATTAGCGCGATCAGAAGGATGAGGTAGGAGAGTCCTACCCTGAAAGGAATTTAAGTGGAGCGTGGCTGGAAGAAATCCATGGACAGCCTTTACATTGCGGGAGTGAGCAGCAAGGTGCAATAATTGCAAACAGATGGCGCCCGTGCGTGCTCCCGCAAGGCAAATGCTCTGCATGCATGAGTACTCATTGGAAACAGTGCAAAACATGCAAGAGTTTCCAAGAAAGTAGAGAGTGATGCCAAGAGGTCCCTCCTAATCCGACCTTACGCGCTGCGTAGGCGAGACCTAACAAAAAATGGTTCAGATCTTTTAGGGTGGAAACACCAAAGAGATCTGGGGATCAAGTTAGATCCCAATGCTTCAGAACAAGTATATTTGATCGACAGATCCATGGTGGGCCTGAAAGTGTGTGAAACATTCCCAGAAATATTCCTTGACAATTTAGGCTTACTTAAAGTGTTCCAACACAAGGTAAAAGAGCATGCCAAATAAGTGATCCACAAAGCAAAATCCATTCCATTGTTAATGAGAGACCCATTAAAAAAGAGTTGGGGGGGCGTGGCTTGCCGATCAGAGATGGCGGTCGCAGCTTAGGCGAGCTCCGACCGGCCCACTAATTATCCGACGATTATCCTACCCCTTACCCCGATTTCAGGTGCCCCCATCCTTGGCACGAGGTCCGGGACCAAGTGGCGGCGCTCCGGTGTCTTGTGCGGAGCTCGGAGGGCCCGGGACGCTGTGCGATGTGAAGCGCCCCTTTGAGGCCCAGACCAGGGGAACGGAGCCGGGGACCTCGAGTTTCGCGTCCCCGGGCTCGGACACACTGACGGCGGCCTGAGGCCACGGAGAACAGACGGCGACCGATACACGGCTCCTACACGTCCTGGTAGGGCGCCGAGACAGGTGCTGGCGGCGGAGACCAGGTGGGGGAGAGGAACCGTCAGGGGCAGCAGCTGGGATCCATCGGGAGGCCTGATAACGGGCCGTGAGACCGGCGCCTGGAGTTTCGTGCCCTCCGTCCGGGGTGTGCAGCGGCCATCGAGGTGCGACGGTGGGGAGCAGGTGGGCTCCCGGGGGACAACCACGGACAGCTGCGACGCCCCTGCGGCAGTGTGATACTACTTGGAGCCGGGGCAAGCGGCCGCTGGACTGCCCTGCTAGTGAGCGACCGCCATAGCGGGAGGGGAGGGCTCCCCCCCCCTTCTTCAATTGAGATAGCCGTGCACTGGGGCTGCGACGGCCGCACAGACTCGGCGGGCAGGTCGGCCCCCGGTGAGCGCACTGAGGGGGTGTCCTGCGAGACCAGGGGCTGCCTGAGGCCATAGGGCAGGCCTCGTGGGGCCAGCAGTTGACTACATTCCTCCTCCGGATCGCTCTGGGGCATTGCGGTTGGCCGTCCCGGGCCCCTCCCCCTCAATAAACTCTGGGGCCCGGGACAGCCAACCGCAATGCCCCAGAGCGATCCGGAGGAGGAATGTAGTCAACTGCTGGCCCCACGAGGCCTGCCCTAAATCAGCAGGCGTATCATGCGGGGTTTGCCATGGGATCCAGGGGAGTGGCTGTCCTGGTGCACCGCCGCGTGTCCTATACTCATGAGAAGCAGTGGATTGACCCACAGGGTAGGTACATATTTGTCAAGGGTATGATTGGTGCGGAACCTGTCGTGCTGGGAAGCGTGTATGCCCCTCCTCCCTTGCAGTGGTCATTGGTGGAAAAATTGTTTGCAGTATGGGCTGATGTACCTGAGGCGCTGGCGGTGGTAGGGGGAGATTGGAATGATGTGATGAGTGGCCGGATGGATCGCTGTAGGCCCGGGGGGGACAGGTAGCGGACACACCTACTAGGCTGTGTGACATGGCGCGGGGCTTGGGCTGGGTTGACACTTGGCGGCACCTACATGCCCGTACCCGGGAATAAACGTGTCTCTCAGCGGTTCATGGGTCCTTCTCTCGCTTAGACTGTGTGTTTGTCCCCAGTGCATCGCTACCTAAGGTGAAATCGGCGGCCATTCTGCCCCGGGGGTTGTCGGATCATTCCCCAGTAGCGGTAGATGTCGTGTTGGATAAGGGAAGGCAGCCATTCCGGTGGCGCCTCTCCACGTGGCATCTCCAGCGCGAAGACTATAAGAAACACATGAGGGAAGCTATCGCCCACTACTGGGCGGATAACTTGGGTACAGTGGCTAATGTAGTGGTGCGCTGGGAAGCTATGAAACCCACGTTGCGCGGAATCGACATTGCGTGGTGTGCGGCGGCCCGTCGGCAGCGTAAAGATGACCACGTGAGGGCAGCGGCGCGAGTTGAGGCCCTGGAGGCCCGCTGTAATAGGGTGGAGGAGAGTGGTGGGCTAGGGCAGCTGCTACTGGCACAGCAATCATATGCGTCCCTGCTATTGGATGAGGCTCGGCAGGTATAGCTGGCGACGCGTAGTAGGGTATACCAGTGGGGTGATAAGTCGAGCACTATGCTCCATAGACTTTGCCAGAACGCGCTGCAGGCACAGGTATTACCCGGGCTCACGGATGAGGCTGGGGTCACGATTACAGAACCGTACGAGTTGGCGAGTAGCTTTGCAGGGTACTATGCTACACAATATGCTCCACGGGAGTGTCATCCGGCGGATGCAATAGATAAGTTTATAGCAGATTTACCTCCGCGGGCAGTATCGGACGACACACGCGACTGTCTTGAACTCCCCTTAACTGCGGAGGATCTGGGTGAGGCTCTGGGTCAGCTTAATACAGGGAAGGCGCCGGGACCTGATGGATTCCCCTGCGAATTTTATAAACAATACCAGCTTCAGTTGGGCACGCACTATAGGGTGGCGCTGGAGGCGGCTCGAGAACAGGGTCGGTTACCGACGGACTGGCGACACGCGGAGGTGGTAGTGTTCCTACAGCCGGGTAGACCCCCGGAGAGGCATGAATCTTACCGCCCTATCTCCCTCCTTAATATAGAAGCCAAAATATTGGCCAAAGCTCTGGCTAATCACCCCCTCCCCTATATCTCGGAGCTGGTCCACCCGGACCAAGCTGGGTTTATGCCACATAGAGCAACACGACATAATATTAGACGCGCTCAGATTGCGGTGGAAGCTGTGAGGAGCACCCGGGAGCAGGCGGCCCTTCTGTTGGCAGATATCGATAGGGCGTTTGATTCCTTAAGTTGGACATACCTGTTTGCATTGCTGCCACGCCTTAACCTAGGGCCCAAGTTTCTGTCATATCTTAAATTGCTCTACACAGATCTGACGGCGTCAGTGAGGGTGGCGGGGGCTACCTCTGATAAATTCCGTATAGGGCGAGGCACCCGACAGGGCTGCCCCCTGTCACCTTATCTATTTGCGCTAGCCATGGAGCCATTGGCAGCATGGGTGCGCATTGATGCGCAGCTGAGGGGCTTCGAGTGGGACAGTGAGCCGTCGGATAGGATTGCATTATACGCGGATGATGTCCTGTTCTTTATTACAAACATTAATAGGTCGGGCCCGCGTATCCTGGAGATCATGCGGATTTTTGGGGAAGTGTCCGGCCTCTATCTCAATCCGCTTAAGTCCACCCTATGGATGCAGGGCGATCGGACGGGCGTTGGCTCGTGGGCCTCGGCATTACAGGTGGCAGTGGGGGGCCTTAAGTACCTTGGGGTCTTCCTGTCTGAGTCGGCTGTTGTGTCATGGAAACGTAACATAGTACCGGTCTGGAACCGGGTTTGTACAGACATGAAGACGTGGTCCCGTATGCCTCTCACTATCTATGGCCGTTCGCCGATTTTTAAAATGGTTGCTCTCCCGCGACTGCTGTATCAACTGCAGAACCATCCACATCCCATAGCCCCCCTTTGGTTCCGGCAAGTTAATTCAGCGTTGGGGCGTTTTTTATGGGCAGGGGGTGCGGTAAGAGTGGCACTACATACTTGCTTCCTTTCCACATACTGTGGTGGTCTTGCGACATCTGATATCCTGTCGTACTATCAGTCCTCCCACCTACTGATCCTCAATGAATGGTGGTACGGTGATAGTGCCGACCCGGTCTATGCCCTGGAGTGCTACCTGATGGGACATGAAGCCCTCCATAAGATCCTATATTCAGCTCGGTTGAGAAGGCGGCTACCGCAGGCCACACAAGTGGTTTTTCAAATCTGGAGACAGGCGCTGCGTCGTATGGGTTGGTGGGGCAGGTTGACGGAGGAGACCCCTCTGTGGTACAATAGTCGCTTCCCGGCGCTGGCCTCACTACGAGGCTTTGGGGGATGGGACTCCATAGGTGTTTCAACGCTAGGGGATGTTATGTCTGGCGTAGTCCTTAAATCCTTTCAAGCTCTTAGTGAAGAGTTTGACATGCCCAAGACCCAGTTTTTTAAATACTTGCAATTTCGCCATGCTCTTGCGCCTAGTTTGGTAGACCTGGACGCCTTGCCAGAATTTAGCCCTCTTGAAGCGAAGGTGTTTATAGGGGACCTAGTTGATAAGAAAGTATCTCGCATTTACCAGACTCTGGTCACACATTGCTCTTCCTCCTTACAAAAGTTGAAAGACTCCTGGGAGCGCGATGTAGGTGCACTGGAGGAGGAGGATTGGAGGGAGGCCCTGGAAGCGCCCTGGGGGCGGCGATAGCGGTGCGCCTTAGGCTTATCCAATTTAAATATCTGCATAGGGCATATTATACGAGGGAGAGATTGTGGAAAGCGGGATTGATTGCGTCGCCGGATTGCCTGAGATGTGGTAGAGAGGTGGGTACCTTGTTTCATACGGTGTGGGCCTGCAAGGGCTTGAATAGGTATTGGAAGGGGGTCAGACTGCTTGTCTGAAGTGCTGGGATGGGACCTCCCCCGCACCCTCAGGTTGGGACTCTTACACGTGTTGGAGGAGGTGGGGGGCAATGTGTATAAGAGGCATCTCCTTTTGTTGGGCCTTACTACAGCCAAACGGGATATAGCCCAGACCTGGAAAAGTACGAGAGCACCCCCAATATCGGTATGGAAGAAAAGTTTGGATTTTTGTATGGGGTTGGAACGTCCTGTATTTGAAGCCCGGGAATGCCCTAGAAAACACTACAGAATATGGAAGAGATGGACACATTATAGAGGCCTAGACCTAGATCCACCAGCGGAACCTGAGGATGTGGCTGAGGGAGACACTGGAGGTGGTACCTGAGGAGACGTATACACGGTATTATTCAATGTCATGCTTTGGAACAGAGACACACACGTGCTGTGGGCTGGGGTGGGATCCGGGTGGGGGGGACGTTGGGGGGGGTGGGTAGGGACGGGGAGGGAGGGGAAGTGTTGGAGGGGTGTTCAAAGGTGATCAGTAGTGTGGAACGAGTTATGTCTCTTGATCTGCTTGCAGTAGTCTCCTGACTGTGGAGTGCTGCACCTGTGTTGCACCTGATCATTGCCGGAAATAAATAAAAATTATGTTTAAAAAAAAAAAAAAGTTGGACAAGTTAGAGGATAGTGGGGTCATTGAGAAGATAGAGAGTTCTGAATGGCTGGTCCCCATCATCATAGCATCCAAAGAGGGAGGCACGATCGGATTGGGATTGCAATTAGGCCCGGGCAGCCCCAAAAAAGTGGCCCACATCCGGGGGTCGTCTCCTTTCAGAAAACATTATTTGATTAGTCTCATTGGACTCATTTTTAGAGAAATGTTTATTAACCTAACGATTTTAAAGCATATATAATAATAAAGATTGATGAAAACTAGAGGCTATGTGGGCGAGGTGAAATAAAATGGCCGAAGGGCCACAATACCTGATCTGGCTAGGGTTACCACCTGGCTGTTTTTTTACTGACATGCCCTGTATTTTAATATTATGGCCAATGTGAAAATGAAGAAAAATGCCAAGGTCTCCATTTTTTTCCCCGTGATCATTATGTAAACAGTCAATGTAAGTTGAAAGAACTTTAAAATATATTGCAAAGCTGCTTTACTCAACCGTGACTAATAGTTAAACTAAAAAAAGACAGAAAAGATACGTTCATGTTAAAAATAGATATGTGGATATCTTTATATGAAGAGCGCTCTCTAATTATCATGCTCTGGCCCTTGCAGAATCTTATTACATAAATAAGTTGTCGTTTTGTTTTCGAATTGCTTTTTAATAGTTTTACATAAGGTGAACTTGGCCCTAGGGCATTGGAGCAATTTACATGCGCAACAGTTACACTACACAAGAAAAAATGTATTTTTACTTTAGGCTTTGGAAGATTAAGTGATTTGCCAGACTCACAGAATGTTGAGCTGACGCTGGGCCTGGAACCTGGTCCCCTACTGTCAAAGTAGGCAGCTTGTGCCTCAATTCCACATCCTCTCTAGTTTAATAAAAGCCTAATAATGGTTACCTCACACCGAGGCCTTTGCAAATACAAACACACCATCCATTAAGGCTTCTCTTAGTTCACTCCCTCCCAAGGTATCCATTGCCTCAGGGTGATGGCCTTGCAGGAGAGGGGTCAAGAAAAAGGGCACAGCTACTCCTGCACGGCCTGAGGTGTGGATGGCCCATATCCAAAAATCCTGCTCCCCAGTCAGACACTTGCATACTCCCACCTGCCCCCACCCACCATTGCCTGAATGTGATTGCCTGGCAAGGGAGGGATCCGGGGTAAGACACCACTTCCCACCCCCACTGGGGGCCGATGTAAGAATGACCCACCAAATAGAGCAACACCTTGCCATCATTAATGCAGATTGTCACACTTAACACCTTTGCCCGCACACCATTACCTGAAGTGCCATGGCCTGGGAGATCAGGAATGACTCAGAGGCCCTTAAAAACTGGCCCACCTGGCACCCTTAGAAACCAGCCCATCGGCCATTGCCCAACTGCCCGCCTTCCCAGTCTGACCGTGGAGGGACTGAAGAGTATCCGCCTGTGCATTGACCTTAGAGATCTCAATGCTAATATCTGGTTTGTTAGGCCTCCCCTCTCTAACATAAATGAAATGTTAAGTGTTATTCAGGGTGCTAAGGATTTTAGCGTCTTAGATCTCTCATCAGCTTAACACCAGGTAACTCTCCATCCTTACTCTAAGGCTCTGACCTCTTTTATTACTCCTTTTGGAGCATACCAATTCCACAGGATTCCATTTGGATTAGCGTCTGCTGCTGCAGTTTTCCAACGAGTAATGCAACACATCTTGCAGGTAACCAGTAAAGTTCTTTGTTTCCAAGATGACATTCTCATGTATGAGAGTTCAGAAGAACACAATAAGGTACTAGATGAAGTTCTGAGGAAATTAAGCAAAACTGGGTTCACTATACAGAAAGAAAAGTGCAGGATAGGAGTTAAATCGGTGGAGTATCTACTAGGTCACACTATTTCTGAGGAAGGCATTAAACCCAACACTAATTTAGTTGACTACGTCAGGATGGCACCGGCACCCACTAACAAAGAAAAATTAAGATCTCTCCTGGGCCTTATGGAATATATGTCCAAATACATTCTAAATGTTGCTGATCATGTACTATCTCTAAGAGCCTTACTTAAGAAGGGATGTCCTTTTGAATGCAGTAGTCAGTGTCAAGATGACTTTGCTCAAATTAAAGAGACATTTTCCAGTGCTCCCTAATTAGGCATGTTTGATTCCAGAGCTAGAACCACCCTTACCATTGATGTCAGCATGAAGGTTTAGGGGCATCTTTGTCAGAAGTTATTGATGATAAAGAAAGAGTAATTGCATTCGCCTCCAGAATGTTAAAAAAATGCAGAATGTAACTATTCTATGATAGGGAAAGAGACACTATCTTGTTATTGGGCTATACACCATTTACAATTTTACTTATGGGGCATACCATTCACATTAAGAACTGACCATGAACCTCTTTTACCTATGTTCTCATCCAAATATATGGAGAAAACCACACCCGTATAGCCAAATGGGTATTTGGACTGCAAGGTTTTAACTTTAACATGGTGTACGTCCCAGGTAGTAAAAATCAGATTGCTGATTGTCTTTCATGACTCCTCATGCATGCGAGGACTCTCAAGTCAGCCCTCAAGATGAAGCCATTCTGTTCATTGAGATCCCGGCCATAAACATGAATGGGAAAAGTGTGTAAAGGAGGATGCCACCCTAACTGCTATTAAAGAAATCTAATGGCTTACCGGATATTCTACGACCATATTGGAACGTGAAAGATTAATTATCTATAATTGATGACAGAGTTTTTAGATCCAACAAAATTGTTCCCCCTCAAGACTATGCAGTGGCGTATCATAGAGATAGGCAATGAAGGCCATCCTGGTAGCAGAATGACAAAAAGTAAAATCAGAAATGATTACTGGTTCCCCCAACATGGATTCCGTGGTGGAGAAAAAGGTAAACACATGCTTTGCATGCAGCTCCAGTGAAAATACCAAGGTTACACGCAAATCCCCCATTCTCCCTGTGGTAGTACCTTCTAAGCTCTGGGACAAGTTAGGTCTTGAAATCACCGGACCCTTAAATATGCTCAATTTATCTCAGAAATTCATGTTTGTGTTAGTGGATTACCATACCCATTGGATTTTCACTACGGCTGTCACAACCATTAATACTTATTCACTATTGAGTTTCTAAGTGAAATATTTACTAAAGAAGGCTTTCCAAGCGCTATTGTCACTGACAATGGAGTACAATTTGCTTCTAAGGAAATTACACAGTTTTTGGAAAATGTATCCGTTACACATGTAAAAACTCCTCTGTATTGTCCAAAGGCCAAAGGTTTAGTGGAAAGAGCCAACAGGATGATTAAATAAACTATCCATTAGCTCTCATGTCTAGAGAGCCTGTGGAGAAAGCATTAAGGAATATTTTGTGGTCATATCATACCACTCCTAAAGCAGTTTCCAGAGTATCCCCATTTGTTTCCCTTAAAGAGGAATGCAGGTTCCCTTTTTCACTCCTAACTAGCTCAATGGAGGATGCCCGGTTTTGGTAGACAGAAGCTCAATCATGGACAAGGTTGGATGACATCAACAAGATTACAAAACTAAGTATGACAGGACTGTTGGAAGAGAATGGAGAGAAGGTCAATGGGTCATAATCAAGAAAGGATCCGTGGCTGGCGTATCAAAAGAACCTAGCCAAGGACATACAGGTGGTTCACCAATAGGGTGGAAACCAACCTCTGTTAGCCGAAAAGAAACATTTCTTTTCTTGAGTCCCCTCACTCAACCAGGGTTGCCCCTAGGTGACATGCTTCATCATCGGGGCCATCCACTGCTTGGGGCGTGCTGCGATTTGCAGAGTTACGTAGGAGCACTTATTTTGTGAGGATATATGTAGTGCAGTGTAGGGGGAGTGGTGTAAGTGATATTTAAAAATTTACCTAACTAGTGAGCCAAAGTTTATTCCTGCTCCCACTTGGCAAGGATAAAAAGGGGTTAATAAAAGGGAAAAATAACTGTTATGTAATTATAATCCCTAGTATTGTGTCGACATGTTTCAAGGTTTCCCCTAAACCTCATCTTCAGGGCAACAAAGGGACCAGCTCCTTGTGTACCACTCCATGCAGGCCTAATAGTTAAGTGAAAATAAAGATAATGAATGCACACCTATTGTATGAGCATTTCAAAAAAATACATACAGTTGATTCTGAACACGTAGTATCTGTCATGGAGAAGAAAAAGCAAAATGCAAGTTAATATATACTGCCTGCCCACCACTCCTGTGGGCAGGTTATGGCATTCCGCTGTGCGTATTTGAAGGTACTTCATAAAATTGTGTAAGTGCCCTTGAAACTAACAGTAATTAGTGCTTAGATCCTGTGTGTATTAATATACAACACTTGCGTCAAGAGCATGCTACATGGACAGAGAGATAGAGCAAGGATAACACACCAGAGCAGCGTTTCCCTCCCAAGTATGAATGCATTCCGGTCTGTTTGTGTTAGGCGCCAAAAACACTACATCCCCCAGAAGCCATTTGGACGCCTCATGAAAAACCGGATCAGACTCCCTTGTACAAACGGCCGCTATAAAGCACCTCCTCTTCCTGAGGGAGATGCTTGACAATCTTGCCTGGATTTTGGACACGCAAGCGGAAGGTTCTTCCCTGCTGGATTCGAGGAAATCTCCGTGGCTTGTTTTCGCCTTCTAAAGCAAAGAAGAAACTCCGGTGGAGCACGCGTTGCTCTTTTATGCCTGAAAACTCCGGTGGAGCACGCCGTTGCTCTTATCTGCCAGAACGCCTTGGGTTTTAACTCCTGGTCGGGGAGTTAGCAGGTACTTTAGTCTCGGTCGGGTGAGAAGCGTCGGAACGCTTTCCCCAATTACCGTGACTATTATTGCTTTTCCTGCGTGCTGGAAGTTTAGCGCTTATTACTGACAAGTACCTCCGCGGTGTATTTGAAATCTGGATGGGTGCTTTTGGGTTCCTGAAAAACACTTGCGCTGTGAATCAAACATCGGCTGGTGTGTTTAAACATTCTGCTAATGTTTTTTTTCCTGGGCTCCCAGACCAGACCGACGCGCACTCTCGCTGTGATATCAGAACAGCGGTGGGGTGCAGTTCCCTCCATTAACCCCTTCCATGCTCATGACGAGCTCAGCTCGTCATGCAGTACACTGCTTGTGTGCTCATGACGAGCTGAGCTCGTCATGAACAATGGGAGTCCAAGATGGTCAGCACAGAGGGGGAATTGCTGTAGCATTAATGTGGTTAAGGTTGTACTTTCTGCTCCTGTTATTTGTACGCTGTGGGTTAAACAGCGTTTAGGGGGCAGTGCCTGGGAGGTAGTCTCTGAAAAAGATGTATCTGCAGGATGGGGGTTGCAATCCATGAGAAACGCATATAGCATATGTGGAACCAGTGAGTGAATGAATAATTAATTCCCCATTCACGTGTTTGTATATTTTTTCTGTTTAGTCTCTTATACACATCTCTCTTCCTTTCTATGCTGTATCCTTAAATGAAGAGATCAGTGGAGATGTTCAGAACCCCAGACCAGGCTCAGGGATCTAAGGCGCCAGCACTACAGCAGTCTTTGCTATTTTATCCCCTTACCTTTTCCTCGGGGTGCTCCCTTCCATAGTAGTGTGTATTGCTCTGTGGGGGGTTGTGCCCAGAGGAGTAGGGAGGCTCCTCTACTCGCCATCGTCCCTGCTGGCCGATATTCGAGATTAGTGGCTTTTTGCTTTTATTCTTGAGCTGCTGACATCCTGACAACTTGACATCACTATTGTGAAAAAGCGAGGTTAAATAATATGTTAAAAACACTTGTGATCATGGACAAAACAGGACGCACACAACATGAAACATAATAACAGTTTCTTTTTGCAACATACTTATTTTAAGGCCAAATTGTGTCTAATGGTCTGTTTGGGTGGTAGGGCCTGTAGAAACCTATATTGTAATTAGAAGAATACACAAAGAAGTGTAATTATAGGGATTTTGTTTCAAACCATTCCTCTCTTTTAACATCCCTTGCACTGATCCTAAAAAATGGTAAGAAATGCGGTGAGAATACGGGAAAAAGAGTTTCTGGATTTCCTGTAGGGAGAAAAAGTCTTACTGTGCTCAGCAACCCTCAGTCAATACGACCTACTCGCTCCCAGGGTGGACCACATCTTAACATGTCTGTGCCTTGGTACCGGTAGAAATAGTCTTTCAAAACAGCCGAGTCATGTCCTCATGATGTTAAAGACTAGTGCGTGTCTCGTTTCGTTTGGAAATGGTCTGCCATGTTGCTAGTATTTTTGTGTCTCTTCTTGTCTTACTGCAAAAACTGAGTCGCCTCTAAATGTCTAAATTATTTATTTATGTACAGTAGTCCCTCCTTCGGATTATAGAGAGAGACCAGGTAACATTATGAAAAAATGGGGGGGTTGGTATCGAACCCTGGTATTAGGGACACTGTGAGGCTCTATAATGGTGGTCATATTGGAGTGGACATAAATAGCAAGAGGCTGTTCCTCATACAGCTTCCAGTTTAAAAGAATGAGGTGTAAATATCAAAGTTCCTTTTTTTTTTATTCTTGTAGAGCGGTCCCCGTTTTACAGACACATGGTATAGGAACATGACAGGTAGGTTTTTTTCACGAGAGAAAAACAAATTTGGGTCTCAAAAACACTGTCTGTTTTAGGGTGGTTGTACATCAATAGACAGCCTGGGTTTGTTTTCTCACACATCATTTTGGTTATTACAAAACTAACTACTTAAAAAAATACGGCTGTTACTTAGGTCTGTTATTCTTAAGATAGGTGTTATATTGTGCAATTGTCCTACAGGTGTACGCTTGCTGGGTGAAAGTTTTGTTAATTGATGAGGTTTCATCTTAAATTTGAGATTGCCATTTGTCTGAGGTATCGGGGTTCATTTATCTAGTGAATTGGCCCCATGGTATGCTCTCGTTCAAGCCAGTGATGTTGGTGCGTAACTTGAAAACCCATCTTTGCTCCTTCTCTAGGAGCATCTGTTCCAAGTTATCACAGGGTTTAATGTGTTTCAACATTACCCACTGCATGTCATTTGGGGTGTGTTGCTTCTCATTGAAATGTGACGTCATTCTGGTACTTGCCTTGGCAGTGACCCTGATATCATCAAGATTGGACTACTGTAATAGTCTCCTTGTGGGAATCAATAAAAACATCCTAAGGAGACTACAGGTAGTCCAGAACGCAGCAGCCAGATTGGTGTTGGGTCTGCCACGCAGGGCCTCGGCCACAGCTGCATTAAAGACTCTCCAAGGGCTGCCGGTTTGCAAGAGAATTCTGTTTAAACTGATCCTGATAACATTTAGAGCCTTCCACAAGCTAGGTCCGGGGTATCTTTCAGTAAGATTTAAGCCATATATCATGATAAGAACACTAAGGTCAACTACGGCCAACCTGCTTAGCGTCCCAGCGTTTAAGCTAGTCACCAGAGGCGGAAGGACAGCGACTGTTCTGGGAGCCAAAGCTTGGAACAGCATGCCCAATGAACTGAGGGCCATTAAACAAGAGGGGCAGTTCAGAAAACAGTTAAAAACATGGATTTATGGGCTATCCGTGGAATGCTGCCAAAAGTTATTTAGGTTTATGTCACCCATCTGACCGGTTGTTGTCAGCGCCAGGAGACTCCGTTAGTAGTGACAGTTGCGCTTTATAAATTTTTATTTCATTTCATTTCTATGGCATCGGATGTTGCTCCGATGTTCGCAAATTCTTGTGCCCACATAGTGTAGGTCACAGCAGCATGTAATCAGATATACAACTCCTATAGTGTTGCAAGTGGTACATTTCCGCAACTCCCATGATTTCCCTGTATTGAAAGTGACACTCTTAGAAGTTGTGGTGAGATGGCATACACTGCAGTTACCACATGGGTGGTGGCCTGTTAGTAAAGTACTGATTACCTGTTGGTTACTTTTGTTTTGTGGCTACGGGCGTGTGTGTACCAATATATCCTTCAGATTTTTGCACCTCTTATGTGAGAACATTGGTGTTGGTGTGTTCAAGTTACCACTGTTTAGAATCGGCCAATGTTTTTTTACCAGCTTGGAGACTTTGTCTGATGCTATACTGAAGGTAGTTATACAGATGGGTCTTTTGTCTTTTTCATTCTCTTGTTTATCATACGTTTTCAGAAGGGTGTCTCTATGATTATTTCATGGCCTTTTCCTTGCGTTTGCAATGATTTGGAAGGGTATTTTCGTTTTTCTAGGTTTTCTGCTAGGTCTTTTGCCTGCTTATCATAATCTGATGTTTCTGTGCAGTTTCTCCTAAGTCTAAGGAACTGTCCAAAGGGGAGATTGTCGTTCAGATGTCGCAGATGAAAGCTGTCATAAAGTAAGAGGCAGTTATTTGTGGTTGGTTTAAAGTGTTGTGGTTTAGAGTGTACCATATACTGCATAGATGTTAAGGTCAAGAAAAACTAACTCAGACCTACTCATTGTGTGGATGAATTTTAGAAAGGGGTCCTGTAGGTTGAGCCACTCCAGGAAGATGTTGGCCTCTGTTTCGTCTCCCCTCTATATTACCATGATGTCATCAATGTATCTCTTCCATTCCACAATCTTCTGGCGATGTGGGTTTTGGTGTGATAGGATGTTTTGTTCCTCTAGATGATGGACATACAATCCAGCCACACTCGGTGTGAAAGTACTACCCATGCTGGTACCGTGTTGTTGTTGAAAAAGGGATCCTTAAAAACGGAAGTAGTTCTCTGTCAGTGCCCATTTGCAGAATTCTAGAACCATATGCTGTGGTGTATGGTAGGGCCATGTTGACCCATACAGGATTTCCTCAAGAATATCCATAGTTTCTTTGTGTGGCAAGCTTGTATAAAGACTCTCCACATCTAGGCCAATCAGGATGATACATGCAGGTAAAACTAGAGGTCCCTCAGTAGGCCAAGTACGGCTTTGGTGTCCATCATTAGTGTTTTGTATCAGTGGACGTAGGAAGGCGCCTGCAAACTTGGAACGTGGTTCCAGGATGGATCCGATCCCGGAAACAATAGGTCGTCCCGATGGATTCTCCACTGATTTATGTATCGTAGGGATTGTGTAGAAATAGGGTACTGTTGGGTGGGCGTTGATCATAAACTCCCCCTTTTTTTTGGTTACCCAGTCATGGGTGAGTGCTTCTTCAACCATGCTGGTGATTCCGATCCTGATCCGTTCAGTGGGATCATCTGTGATGGGTCTGTAGTTTCTTTCATCCGACAAGAGTCTGAGGCATTCTTGGCGCTCTACAAGAATCAAAAAATAAGGATATTTACACCTCATTCTTTTAAACTGGTAGCTGTATGAGGAACAGCCTCTTGCTATTTATGACCACTCCAATATGGCCACCATTGTAGAGCCTCACATTGTCCCTAAGACCAGGGTTCGATACCAACCCCCCCATTTTTTCATAATGTTACCTGGCGTCTCTCTATAATTCGAAGGAGGGACTACTGTACATAAATAAATAATTTAGACATTTAGAGGTGACTCCGTTTTTGCAGTAAGACAATAAGAGACACACAAATACTAGCAACGTGGCAGACCATTTCCAAATGAAACGAGACACGCACTAGTCTTTAACAGCATGAGGACATGACTCAGCTATTTTGAAAAACTATTTTTACCGGTACCGAGGCACAGACATGCTAAGATGCGGTCCACCCTGGGAACGAATAGGTCGTATTGACGGAGGGTTGCTGAGCACAGTAAGACTTTTTCTCCCTACAGGAAATCCAGAAACTCTTTTTCCCATATTCTCACCGTATTTCTTACCATTTTTTAGGATCAGTTCCTGGGATGCTTTAAAGAGAGGAATAGTTTGAAACAAATTCCCTATAATTGCACTTCTTTGTGTATTCTTCTTATTACAATATAGGGTTCTACAGGCCCCTCCAACCAGACAGACCATGAGGCGCAATTTGGCCATAAAATAAACATGTTGCAAAAAGAAACTGTTATTATGTTTCATGTTGTGTGTGTCCTGTTTTGTCCATGATCACAAGTGTTTTAAACATATTTTTTAACCTTGCTTTCTCACAATAGTGATTTCAAGTGTTGTATATTAAAACACGCAGGATCTAAGCACTAATTACTGTTACTTTCAAGGGCACTTACACCATTTTATGAAGTACCTTCATTTACACGCAGCGGAATGCCATAACCTGCCCACAGGAGTGGTGGGCAGGCAGTATATATTAACTTGCATTTTGCTTTTTTCTTCTCCATGACAGATACTACGTGTTCAGAATCAACCGTATGTATTTTTCCGAAAAGCTCACACAATAGGTGTGCATTCATTATCTTTATTTTCACTTAACTTTAGGTCCTGCATGGAGTGGTACACAAGAGGCTGGTCCTTTTGTTATATTGAAGAAGAGGTTTATGGGATACCTCAAACATGTCAAGTGGGAGCAGGAATAAAACTTGAGCTCACTAGTTAGGTACATTTTTAAATATCACTTGCACCACTCCTCCTACTATGCACTACACATATCCTCACAAAATAAGTGCTCCTACGTAACTCCGCAAGTCGCAGCACGCCCCAAGCAGTAGATGCTTGGGATGGCCCCAATGATGAAGCATGTCACCTAGGGGCAATCCTGGGTGAGTGAGGGGGACTCTAAAAAAGACATTTTTCTTTTCGGCTAACAGAGGTTGGTTTCCACCCAATTGGTGAACCACCTGTATGTCCTTGGCTAGGTTCTTTTGATCCGTCATCCACGGATCCTTTTTGCTACACTTTGGACACCTAGGAGGGTGAACCTAGCCCAATACTCCCTCTCCCCCTGTTTTTGATTCATAATCAAGAAACCCATCAATACTCACTCTAAACCATCTTCCTTCTCCAAACCTGAGAGGATCAAACGCATCAATCGCAACTCTGTGGTGTTGGAGGATGGGCATACATGGAGTATGGACAATGTGACCCATTGTCCAGATGTGCTTATCCTGTTACTAAGGGTGGAGATGATGAGGCTAAGTTTGGTGAGTCCCCATAAACCCAAAGATGTCAGAGTCTGTCGCCCCCTCTACCCCCTTGTTAGCAGGCAGACAATAAAATGAAATGACTTTTTCAAATATGCATGTTTCTTTTATTCCATTGTATTATTCTTTTTGTCCTAAGTCAAATATTGTTCAATCATTAATCTAGCCAAAGAAATGTTTCCTCCCCATTGTTAAGGGAAATGTGTTGTGATGTCCAATTGTATATTCCCTCTCCTTCCCCTACCTGTTCTTTTGTATTCCCCCATCTTTTGACTCTCCTATGGTTATATTCTGTTCTTAGAACCTTCAGGTGAAGTTCACTGTAGAAAGTTGTAGGGTTGTGTGTCAGAGGATTGCTATGAGAATAAACTTACCTTCTCTTTCTCCTAGTGTGAATGTTATTTTAACACGAAATGAAATAAGTCTTATAATGCGCTACTAAGCCCGGAGGCATCAAGGCGCCTAGCAAAAGAAATCAGAATGACCAGATAACCAGCACTACGGGTACGACTTTGAGAATAGCCACGTTTTTAGAGCTTTCCGAAAGTTCAGGACCGACGGTTGGGATTTAATTTCATGGGGAAGGCTGTTCCACAACTTGGGGGCTACTGTTGAAAACGCCCTTCCGCCCCATTTACTTCTACGAACACGAGGCACCACCAACAGGCTCTTAGTTGAGGAACGGAGGACTCTATCCGGTGCATATGGGCGCATGAGTTTCCTCACGCCATCCGCCCATTTGCCAGCAAGCGCCCCATAGGTCAAGCAAAGAGTCTTGAAGACAATCCTGGACTCAATAGGAAGCCAGTGCAAGCTTTTCCTGGCAGCCGTGGCGGAGGAGAGTCTAGGAGCATCCAGTACAAATTTGGCCGCCGCATTCTGGACAGTCTGAAGGCATTGCACCAGACCTTTGTTAGCGCCAGCATACAGAGCGTTACAATAATCAAGTCGCGAAGCAACAAGTGCAACAACGACCTGCTTACGAGCCTGAGGGGACAAATAGTGATTGATTTTCCGAAGAATTTTAATAATGCCCCAGCAGGTAGCGACTGTTCTATTGACCTGCTGTGTCATTGAGAGAGCTGGGTCGATCATCACTCCCAGATTCTTCGCAGAATCTGTTGGTGTGGGGCAGACTCCCAACGAGGGGGGCCACCATTCGGCCGCCCAGATGTTGGTGTTTCCGCCGAAGACCAGAATCTCGGTCTTCTCCCCATTCAGTTTAAGTAAATTGAAAATCATCCACTTAGAAACCGTCTCCATGCAGTTTCTAAAATTACGAATGGGAGCGTTCACCGAGTGAGAAAGGGACACCAGGATCTGGGTATCATCGGCATAGGAGACTACCTCCATCCCAAACGATCTCACAAGCCTGGCAAGTGGGGCCACATAGATGTTAAACAGGGTCGGACTTAATGCCGACCCTTGTGGAACCCCACATTGCACAGGTGTGGGAGGAGATAGATATTCTCCCAGCTTGACCCTCTGCTCCCTCTGATCCAGGAACGAGGCCAGTAACCTCAGGGCTGCGCCATCTACCCCTATCTCCCTCAGACGAGATGTAAGAACCGAGGGAGACAGAGTATCGAAGGCAGCAGTCAGGTCTAATAGGATCAGCAGGGAGGTATGGCCCTGGTCGACCTCAGTGCGGATGTTATCAAGCACTATCGTAAGGGCCGACTCCGTGCTATGGGCTCTCCTGAAACCATGTTGGGACTGATCTAGCAGACCCGAGGTATCCAGAAACGCCGCCAAATGCTGGTTAAGATGGGTCTCCAGCATCTTTGCTGTTGCTGGGAGCAAGGTAATGGGGCGAAAGTTTTTAAGTACCTCAGGGTCTAATGTAGGCTTCTTGAAGAGGGGCTTGACTACAGCACTCTTCCACTGGGAGGGGAAAATACCATCCATCATTGCCCTGTTCATGATGTCCAGAAGCGGAGGCAACAAAGTATCTCTGCAGTCCTTGAAGACTTTAAGAGGACATGGGTCTAAAGGAGACCCTGACCTCAACTTGCTTAAAAGTAAGTCCAGTTCCTGCAGGGAGAGCGGAGGAAACACAGACAGACTCACTGTAGTAGTCGGGGCATAAACTTCAGAAGGGAGGAGGGTTGGACCAGGAGGAAGAGGCGGCATTAGGGCCTTTTGTGAATCAAGGGCAGAGTAGATGTCTGCTATTTTCGTGTGAAAATATCCTGCGATTTTATCACAGAGGTCTTGTGAACACACAATAGGATCAGGCATCTGTAATGTGCAAAGTGAATCCACTATCTTGAAGAGTTCTCTCGGGGAGGTAAGAGTAGTCGTTAGATGGGTGAAATATTCTTGTTTCACCTTGATAACCTCCGCCTTATACTCCTTAAGGAGAGATTTGTGCTTCTCCCTCTCTAGGGGGTTCCAGCTCACCCGCCATAGCCTTTCCTGCCTCCTACACCCCTGCCTTAAGAGTCTTAAAGGCTCCGAGAACCAAGGGGCTGATGGTCTCTGTCGGGCAGAGTAACGAAAGGTTACTGGGGCTAGCACATTTACTGCTGTCGTAATGGCATTCGTTAGTTCGAAAGCAGCTATATTAACATCTTTGGCTGAGACAATAGCAGATTTCTGAATTAGAGGGGCGAGGGAAGAATTAGTAACCTTCCTAAAATTTCTTCTAGGTTCCATTTTACTAGGACCAGCCAGATTAAGGTTCCTAGGGAGAGCCTGAAGTTCCAGCGGAACGGCCAGATGGTCGGACCAGGTCAATGAAATAGGTAGGTCCGTTTTTAACCTAGGATCATTTGTAAACACCCCATCCAAGATGTGACCCGCCTGGTGGGTGGGAAATGTAACCAGCTGCTGAAGGCCATAGGTGGACAAGGAGTCCAAGAGGGTACCAGAATCTCTGGAAACGGAATTGTCCAGGTGAAAATTTAAATCGCCCAAGACCGTCAATTGGGCACAGCCAAAATAGGGTTCCAGGATGTTAAGCAAAGACTGGCTAAAATCAGTTCTAGGACCCGGGGTCTATAGATCAATATGCCCATAAAAGGGGCAGCACTGGGGAAATTAATTGAAAAATGAAGAGCTTGAAAGGAATCTGAAGGACCAGACAATTCAAAAGTACCACAAATATGAGATGTCTTATAAAGGATCCCTAATCCACCTCCTCTACGCCCAACTCTATCCAGCCTGGCAAGCGCATATCCTTCCGGAATCGCTGCCACCAGATCAGGGCCGGAAGAGTCAGAGGCCCAGGTCTCAGTAATGAACACCCATGTGGGCCTTCTTACCAAGACAAAGTCACTAAAGGCGATGTTGTTTTTCACCAGGGATCTTGCGTTAATGAGGAAACCACTTTCATTCGTGGAACTAGTGATAAGGGGCAGGGATATGGGAGGGGAAGACCTAGGGGCAACTTGCAATGGCTAACAAAGCAGCCACAACGGGGGGAGCTTCGCAAAACCTCCGGAGAACAAGAGAAGTGGCACAATAACCAAGAAGGTTTATAGGCACATATATCCTGATAGGAATATTTAAAGGTTACGTGAGTAGCTGCATCAGGTCCGCTTACCTCCCCATAGGTCACGTCCATTATCCCGTCCTTAGCGCGGACGGGCTGGACTCTGGCGTGACTCCGGCGTTACTACGGCACAAACGCTGCGCGCAAACGCTGCGCGCTGGAAGGGCCGCTTTAAATGCAGGTCTAGCCTGTCCTGATGACAGCTAGCCCGCAAACAAAAATGGCGCCGCCAGGCGTCCACTTCTACCCCCAAGATGGCCGCTACACAGAGGGCGTGAGGCTGGGGACCCGCCAAAGGCGGTGAGTATACCAATTATAGTGCGTGAGTGAGGGCGATGTCGTTAAAATCAGGGGAAAGTGCCAAACAAATATATAACAAAGAAGACAAAAAAGGATTTTAAAAAGCGCTATCGCGTTTTACCAAAGGAGAGCCTAAAAGCGCACTGCGTGCACGCAAGCGTCGCAAGGGTTATCCAATCTGGAGAGCCCGCCTATACTGCCCGCCTTAAATGCAGGTCTAGCCTGTCCTGATGACAGCTAGCCCGCAAACAAAAATGGCGCCGCCAGGCGTCCACTTCTACCCCCAAGATGGCCTCTACACAGAGGGCGTGAGGCTGGGGACCTGCCAAAGGCGGCGAGTATACCAATTATAGTGCGTGAGTGAGGGCGATGTCGTTAAAATCAGGGGAAAGTGCCAAACAAATATATAACAAAGAAGACAAAAAAGGATTTTTAAAAGCGCTATCGCGTTTTACCAAGCGTCGTGAGGGTTATCTAATCTCCATGGTTATCCTCTCAAAAAAAATGAAAGCATCGGCCTCCGAGGAGTCTGCCCATGAAAATATAAAGGTCAGCATAATCATCTGCATAGGTTTTTAGGAGGCCAGGGTTATAGAAATAGATTTGTCTCCTGTCTCCTCTGACTGTCACCCTGTCTCCTGATGTCTTGTGAGCATCTAGCAACCAGTCTAATGTTCACCCAGGTTATTCTCTATCTCAGTACCAGCTGGTTGTGTTGTTTTAAAAAAAAAAATTTATTTAACTTTCCAGTACTTCAGTATATTCTGGCAGAGTGTGTTGCATCACCAATGTATTCTTTCCTTTCACTTGCACATATATAATTTCCAGAAAATGTATTTCATTGTCCAGCCCACTGAAATTATTCAGTCTAAACTTAAGTAACCAAATCTCCTATATGTAGACCTTTAAATGCCATCCATATTACTTTTGGACTACTCAAAATATTTGCTGATGGCCTGCCTCTACTCTGTCATAGAATACTCATTAATGCCTCCTGTTAGAAGCACCAAAATATGCAGTAGGAGTCAGCTTGTGTCAGCATACGTGTCAGTAATACTGGTAAGTGGTCTGCTAAAGTACATGGCCAAGTCTGTCACCTATAGGTATACACTGCGAGAGGTCAATCAGTTGTCATTACGGGATGCTAAATCATGCATTGATGAGCACATTTATTCTATTTTGCCGGTCTATCCCAGTCTCAAACCGTCTACCATATCCTCTTTTCGGATAATTTGTACCAGCGATTTTGCTGCTAATGCTTAAGGTTGAGTCCTGTTGATACCCTATCTATTTTAGGAGTATGAATCCTATTAAAGTCACCCCCTTATCATCATACATGGGTCTGTCCTCATGCATGAGGCAGTCAGCTCTTCATAGAAGCAGGGGTCATTCTTGTCGGGTCCGTGAGTCATATAAATAGCCATGCACTATGAGATAGCGCCCTCATAGATCCACAATACTTTGAATATATTTAAAAGGGCACTCCCGATTTGGGTGAGGATAATGATGTGTCAAGAGTAGGTGTTATATGAGAGAAGCGGTGTGGTCCCTAGCTCCTGGTGAAATCTCTCCAAGCCCTCTGGGAGAGGGGAGTTTCTATCAGGACGGCAACATGCATTTCATGCCTTTTTAATTAAGATAATACCCTCTTAGCTTTTGGGATAGTATTTAATGCTCTCACATTCTAGGGTATCAGTTGGAGCTCTAGTCTATAAACCTTCATAGACATGGACATCAATCGACACACAAGTGTACCATACTCAATTTTTAGCAAGACAGCAGGCTAGAATTATGCATTTACTTTTATACACTCCTTCTGAGCAGAACACAATTTAAAGATCCATGTATTGGAACGGTAAATAAACACACATTGGAATAGAATCTTGCAATTCCATAAAAACTCTCTGTCCGTTGTTGCGTATTACGACAGGGCGCACCCTGACAATCTTCCTCGAAGTGGTACTGTTAGGTATGTTTCTTCATTCAAGCTTGGTAGGGCTTCCACTAAATTCACAGAACTCACTTTATTCCTGATAGAGTCTGGATGTTATCGTTCATCTGATCTCTATGAATTCACCCTGGAAAAATTGATTGTGACAATAATTTACGGATATGACAAATGTGTGTTGAGCTATCTTGCTTTGAAAACATGCACAAAATTAAGTTGATCTAGATACTGCATCGTAAAAGCATGCAGAATGTTAGACGTAGATTTGTGATGATACCTAACCACAGATGAAGTAATGAGAAGTTTAATAATGCTATTGGTATATGTTTACTTTAACAATAACAGAGAAACAATAAAGTGAATTTCCTTATACGTGTATGAGTAAAGTTGTTCTAGGTATTATGAAAATGGACAGTAACATTAGAATGTGTAAGGTGAGGACTGATATTGATGAGAAAAATAAATAACTATAATATTTTATGCTTCGTAAAGGTTTACTTTAGCTATGCTTCCAAATACCGAATGATGTATTAAACTTGCAACATGAGGAAAAGTTAGCAAAACTAATATGTGAAATAATAATTAGACAATATAATTTTTTTTATAATGGGTACTTTATACTTACATGATGTAATCGCAAGTCAGTAACCTTCCTAAATGAAGAACTAATATACTGTATTCAATGATGTAAAATTCATATTTTAGCACAACTCAGGACGTACAAGCTGCATTCCATATAGGCCTCAAACTTCTTTTCCTTCCTAGCATGAACTAATAAACTGAATAGTCTGAAGTCCATGAGAACGTTTCGTTAAGTTTCTACTTGTGCTCTAACACTCAATAATTCCTTTCACAATTGTAGCTTATTTGATCGGACATGCAACAAATTTGTTACTTTCTAGAGTACATGCTTGGGAAAGTACTGACAAAGGAAGAGGGCATGGACTCGCCTACTTCCTAGATGTTATAACCAATCGGATTAATACAAATCAGTGGGCTAATGGAAAAATGCAAAGTAATGGATTACTTAATCTTCCTGATTTGTATGCTTTACCTACTGCACCATCTCATCCTATCAAAACTGACCAATGGGACACAATTGCCCGATCAAATTGGTGATGTCAAGGGGTGTCAAACAGAAATCGATGGAGTATAATTACCTAAAGTACGGACAGAGTTGGTTCCTATCTTGCCCACCTTCTTGACTCACCTTGTGGTACAGAGACTGATGATTTGGACTTCCAGAAACTAACGCCAATTGGGGACAATTACTGTGTTTGCTGTTGGCTGGTATGCTTCCGTAAGTGAAACCTTTCCAGCTGGAGGGTTTCCGTCAACAGCTGTGGCATTTGATGCTGCAGTGCGGACATGGGTGGACAAACCTGTTCATGATTTGGAACTGCCCATTTTGGCAATTACTGAACTTACATCTATAGGGTTTGTGTGAGGGTTATATGCTTTAAAAAACAACTTTCTCATGATGTAATCTTCCTCGGCGGAGGAAGGATTTCCTTTAAACTGGATTCTTACAGCTTTATTAATGCTTATTAAAACTCTATAAGTCAGTAATCAAATTGACATGAAAAGTACTTTCAAATGCGATAAAGATACCAACTGAGATAATAATTCTGTTGATTCTGTTTCATTCATTTGTTGTTTCATGTTATCTGTTTGCAAATTCATTTGATCTTAACATTTTATGCCAGTACAAGTACATTTGGTTATGAATAAATGATAACTATTATCTTATTACAGGTCCTCATGTGATAATAGTTCATCCCCTAAATATTCTAGTCCCTTTCAGCACAGACCAAGATCCGTCGGAGGACCTAAGGGGAAGAGGAAATAGTAGCTGAGGTTATTCTGGGGAATTGTATTCATTATTAGAAAGGAATTTGAGGCCCAACACGTTTACGCTACAACACTCCTTCGTAGCGCAACGTTTTGATTCACTCGAAGACTGCTATTTCACCAGTTAGTGCCACCTGAGCCAGGATTGCAATACTCTGGCTCCACTAGCAGAGCACTTTTGTGCACCGGGAAGAACGTTCCAGCCTACGGAAGTACTTTATAGCCAGTCTTTAGGATACCTTGATGGAAACATTTAAAGTATGCACCACGTCTGGCACCCAACCAACATGATTGCTTACCCCTGACACCAGTATTTTCACAGGGTCATTTTCTCTATCTTAGATACCTTACCTTTCCTTCTGTACCTAAGATTGTACAATACCTCTTCTTCTTTTTATATCTTATAGTCCACTTAGCTCTATGGTACTTTACTCTAGAAGCAGCATATCTACCTGGGGTGGGTACAAATGTATAGCCACCCACCCCCTGCTCAGCAGACAAACATTTGTGATGTCGGTCTCCAATCTTCCAATACTTTTAAATATTAAACATCAGCCTCCAACCAATTTTAACAGCGTCCTTTCGAGTACGGGGAAAAGGCCAATTACTACTTTTCGAGTATCGGCGATACTCGAAAAGTATTAATTGACCTTTTCCCCGTACTCGGAGGACGCTGTTAAAATTCACACGACGAGGCTGATGTTTAATATTTAAAAGTATTGGAAGATTGGAGACCGACATCACAAATTGAAAGAACACTGAATCTTCGTATTCAAATTGGAATTATATACTTTAACATCTGCTCTGGTGTTTTTGGCGTGGACTTAAGAAGGCCCACCGTACATGTCCCTTGACATACCAAATCTAGCCTTAGCCCTGAAGAAGTCTTTTGGTTACCACACCAAGACGAAACAACTGTTGGCGGCTAGTGTGTGTTCGTTTGAACAAGACTGAAATAAATCAAGATGAAATGATGACTAATCGTCTTATTGAATTGAATTGATGGACTATAATTCTTGGCTTGAAGCTCAGGATACACAAATCATTATGGCTATGGACTAGGCACAATCCTCTATACATAGTTTCTTTGAAGGCAATACATTATATGTCAATGCTGGGGGAGAGGGTAACCTTTCGGGAGTGTTTTCTACAAGGCCCAGTATATGTGATACCAAAGCAGAGGAACCTGTAGGGGAAACCAAGGTCCAGCTTCTTTCTTTCCTCAGAGAGGAAGAGAAGGCAGAGCTAGATCTTCAAGAGCAAGAGTTCAAAATAACAGATAAGGATAAGGTAAGTATTAAGACTATTCCTGGTTTTATCGAGGAAAAATTGGAAGGAAGACTGAAACATTTCTAAGAAAATTGGAAGAGTATAATGAAAGGTCCTTGGGTAATAGCAACACTAACATGATATGTAATAAAGTTCAATTCAGAACACCTGCAGGAATAGGAACTGAGGGAGTTGAGTTCTTAAAAAGTATTAGAGAATTTTGTTACAATTGAAGAAGATTAGATGTTAACAAAGGGTACAATAGTGAAGGGGAGCGACAGTCGGATCAGTTTTGTGAGTACTTTGTTTTTTGGTGGGAAAAAAAAATGTGACCCAGTGATTTGAGACAAATACATTATTTTGTGACTTAGTACATTTAAAAATAGAGGGGGATTAATCGGCTGAGAGATGTGTTACAGAAATTGGATTTGAAAGATGCACATTTTACTGTACCAATAGCATTTGAAAGTCTGTGTTATTTACAGTTCAGATACAAAAGGCAGTTCCACTACCTTCCTTTTGGTTTATCGGCAGCCAATTGGTGCTTTACAAATTTGCTGAGACTCATGGAAGGTTTTTTGAGAGAGAAGGGAATATGATTGATAGTTTATTTAGACAACATCTTGATTACGAATCAGGATGTAGATGTGTTAAGGATACAGTTGTTTTTCAAGAAAGAATTGTTGAAATCCTTGTGGTTCATTGTCAATATAGAGAAGTCAATTTTAGAATCAACACAGAAGTTGGAGTTTTTGGGATTCATGATAGATACTGTGAAGATAGAATTACAACTTACAAAGAAAAAAATCAAAAAGTTAAAACAGGAAGTGAAACAAATGTTATAGCAGCAAGAGCTAACTTCGTGAAACTTAGCCAGTGTAATTGGCCTTTTCTCATCGTTTATTCAGGCAATATTTCCAGGCCCATTACACTATAAAGCTTTATTGCATTTGAATACTGAGTGTCTTTCAAAAGAGATTTGGTATGCGGATAAAGTAGTGATGTCTTCAGCTGTGAAAGAGGAGCTGATTTAGATGAAGGAGAATTTTGAAGCTTGGCATGGTCAAGCTATTTTCTGTGGGATGCTATAAAATGACAGTTACAGCAAACAAATGATAAACGGAATGCTGACAATGCAAACATTCTCCCCCAGTCAAATGATCTGGGTTAAATCCATCGTTATTTTGCCACTACCCCACACCAGTTTGGCCCCAGCCATATGCAAATCAGTCTTGACCCTGCACCCCATGAGAACAGTCCAGACCAAACTGCGAGGCCAGGTCCTCCCTGGACCGGAAACAAGCATCCTGGGACCGGTTTCAGGGTATGTCACCCTTCTTCAGCCAGGCTAGCTTGAATCCAGTGGCACAGTGAGCAAGGGACACACGTCTGGGCATACCCATACCACTTAGGGCGCAAAGTGTTACAGAAAACAAATGACGGACGGAATGCTGACAAAGCAAACATTCTCCCTCAGTCAAAAGATCTGGGTTAAATCCATTGTTCTTTTGCCCACTCCGCCACCCCAGTTTGGACCCAGACATATGCAAATCAGTCTTGACCCTGTGCCCTATGGGAACAATCCACTCCAAACTGCCAGGCCAGTTCCCATAATTTTATTGCATAGAAAATTGTGTTTTTTTAAAAACAAGGAGGCTAGGATTATTCCACGCTCTTTTCCTGGGAGAATAAGATTAAGTATAGAATTTGGGACTTGAGTTTTAAAAATCTGTTAATTAAAATTAACAAAGACAATTATCATATTGAAAATAGAATGAAAAGGGTGAAATGTTTGCATTTACTAACATAATGAAGCAGTAATGTTTGTTTTATTAGCAGAGAACCATTGGGAAAGGCTGGAAGTTGATAGGAAGAAAGTGTTCAGAGTAAGAAGACAGCATCAAAAGATGGAGAAATAGGTTGCATAGAGAGTTTATATGGAATTGCAAAATTCTATTTCATTGAGTGTTCATAGAGTGTTCTAATACATGGATCTTTAAATTGTTTGCTGCTCTGAGGAAGTGAATAAAAGTTAATACATAATGCTGGCCTCCCTCTCTTTAATATAATCATGATTCTCTATGCAATAAATTGATAAGAAACTGCATCCTCTACCCTTGAGATCTAGTTCTATGAATAAACCATTTTGCAAAAATGTGTCTATCCACCTACACTGTTGCAACACGGCACATAATCCCAAAGCCCACCCATCTTCCACACTGATGGCCTTAACTGTCCGTGACCTCTGCCCTCCACATAACCCATAGGAACATTGGCACAGTCATGTTATAAACGTTATCTACTCCAATTCTGGAAAAGAGCATGCACATGAGAGCTATTTGGGTTAAGGCCTTTTTATTGAATGAGCCTCCTCTGACCCAGCATAGAGAGACGCGTTTCAGCTGCCGGAGCAGCCTTCCTCAGTCTAGTGTGCCCCATTTTTGTAACAGCCTTTATACATTTTAAAATCATAGACAAAGTTCACGGCATCTGAAATTTAAATATTACATTTGAATTATCTTAAAAACAGTGAATGAATACTGAATTACATTAATATTATGTACATGATGGCTGTTGATATCGTCAACTGTATGATACCTAGTGCAATAAATAACATTTGAATATATATATATATATATATATATATATATATATATATATATATTTATTCACTGAAAAAACCATAGGTTTCATACCAGTTATAGTTAGCTGAACATTTTACTCATAGAAAACCATTGAAATTCCCACGTTATAGTTAGTTGGACTCACTATAACTCGCGCGCCCGCAATCCACTGCTGATGATGTCACATATTACATCATTCATGACATGGTCAGTGACATCACTGATAACATCACTGATGACATCTCAAATGACATCACTGATGACATCACTGATGACATCTCAAATGACATCACGGATGACATCATTCATTAGATAATATGATGCACCTCCTCACACTCTAATCTAACCTTTGATACACCCAATATTAAATACAGACTACCATTCTTGAAACCATTGACACACCAATAACAGTTACTATGTACGCACTCACTGATTCCTAAGTCTACACACACATCCACTCATTCACCCATACAATTACTCATACATACAGTCACTTATCAATACAACACTATCATATGCACTCATACACCTATACAGACACTCACACACTGCCACTCATCCATGGAGTTACTCACACACCTAGTCAGTCATGCAAAGAATCAAACACACTCCCATTTCCTCATCTATACAGTTATACACAGAACACCTTACTTATTCAAACATATACTAACACATACTTACTCTCTTTTACAATCACTGATACAAGTACACATTGATCCATACAGCCACTTACGCAATCACAGGCTCTCATGTATAGTCATTTATATATGCCAACTCTCACATGCACTGTGTTTTACATATGTACTTACTTGGACATGTAGCACTGAGATATCCATTCACACACCAACACACCCATGCACACAGTCAACCGCCCATACAGTTGTTTCCTCATGCACTCTTGAACCCATACACCAAGTAAATCAACTGCTCACACATCTATGCACAGATTCACACAACTCCCAGCCACCAACACACACACTCAGCCTCACATACAAATACTTGGGCAACCAATCAATAACCCATATAGCCACTCATATAGCTACTGATCAACACATGCAGCAGCTTACACAACAACAGACATAATGATGCACACATTCAGACAATTTACTCACTAACCCATGCATTCGGTAAGACACATTTAATCACTCACTCATACAGTCAGTCACGCACCTACTAAATCCTTCATCCAGACACTTATACATCCACTCATTCTTCAATATGTAAAACATATTTAAACTTGACAGAAACACACAGTCGCTGGATGATGTCATCAATGATGTCATCAGTAATGTCATTTGAGATGTCATCAGTGATGTCATCAGTGATGTCACTGACCATGTCATGAATGATGTAATATGTGACATCATCAGCAGTGGATTGCGGGCGCGCGAGTTATAGTGAGTCCAACTAACTATAACGTGGGAATTTCAATGGTTTTGTATGAGTAAAATGTTCAGCTAACTATAACTGGTGTGGAACCTATGGTTTTTTAAGTGAATTTCAAAGGTTTTTTAAATACTAATTCCTAACTATAACGAGTGTCAAACCTATGGTTTTTTCAGTGAATTTCAAAGGTTTTTTAAATGCTAATTCCTAACTATAACGAGTGTCAAACCTATGGTTTTTTCAGTGAATTTCAAAGGTTTTTTAAATGCTAATTTCTAACTATAATGAGTGTCAAACCTATGGTTTTTTAAGTGAATTATTACGTTTTTTTAATAGCTAATTTTTATAGCTATTAATAATTATATTTGTTTCTAATTATTCCAATATTCTATATTTTTATATTATTATTTTTTGAATGTATTTTTACTGTTTTTTTTTATATTTAAACCCTGGAGCGCTCAGGGAGCACGTACCGGTAAATGCAGCCGTACACATAGCGTGAGCGCTATTCCCGCGATAGAAAAAAAATATATGTATGTATTTAAAGTAAATAATAATGCAAGACATTCAGTGGCATACTCACAAAAGTAGTATTTTTGATTTTGAATCACCGTATTTTGACTTGTAAACACATTTCCGAAAATCGAGCAAAATGTCATTCATTCGCGCCGCGTAAGCGCCCCCAGAAGCGCCTTCGTAAGCCCCTACGTACGTGCCGTATAAGCGCCCCCGGAAGCGCCCCGGAGCGCGTAGCGTAAGTGCGCGTCAAGCCATGTGACCTTAAAACAACACTTTTGATTGGTTAATAACAGTTTTTTACACAACTATGGAAAGTCTCCACTCATTTCCCTCACTACCTCTTTGCAATTGCTGAGAGAACACCTCTTCTCCATTCTTCTTGAAAATACTTCTTTTTTTGGAAAGATGTCTGGTTCCAGGGAGCCCTCTTCAGACTCTGATCTGGAATCCTACCTGAGGACACCCCCCAGAGAAAAGTGAAAGAGCACTTCATTTGGAAGTTCTTTAGTTTACCAGAGGGGCAAAAAAAAGTTAATGCAGCAAAAGTGACCTGCAAGATATGTGACACAACTTTGTCACGTGGGGATCCCACCCGCAAATATAGTTTTGGGAATGCCAACTTGATCCGGCATGTACAGAGGAGGCACCCAAATAATTTCGCAAGGGAGAGCACCAGGGACCTGGCATGCAATCCCCCAAGAGATGGCGCCAGCACCTCCACCGGAGCAGCAACACCTTCTGGAAGAGAAGCAGCACATTTAATCCCGAACATACAGCCGGTGTTTGCAGATTTAAAAATAAAATGCAAACAGTGTGATGAACTACTCTGCTATGGGGAGCAGAGCATTGAATTAATTGTTCGAAAGACGGAGGAACACCGCTGCTCCACCCATCCCTAATTTTTCCCCTTTTTTTTGCTCCTGTTGAGCAGTTTGGCATTCCCTATTTTTGTTTTTGTTCTGAAAAAAATACAATTTTTTTTTAAAAACGTTTGGAAAAAGTAAAAGAAACTAAAAAAGAAGAAAAAAACCCAGTTCTTTTTAGAACTACCTCCAATTCTCCAAAAAGAGCTATCAGCCTTATTCATCAACGGGCCGGTTTGCAAGCCCCTAATAGCGATTCATAGCGAATCGCTATTAAGGACTCGCAAAACGGTATTCATGTAAGAATTGCTAAATAAATAGCGATTCCTACACATTCCTTATTTGCGAGTAGCAAATTGCTAATCGCAAATAAGGAATAACTCCCCATTCATTCCTATGGGCCAAAAGGCCCATAGGAATGAATGTGGAATATTCCTTATTTGCAATTAGCAATTAGCTAATCGCAAATAAGATAGCGATTGAAAGGGTGCCAGGGGTGTCCAAAGGACACCCTGTAGCACCCCTTAAATGCAAATTGAAACAGGTGTTGCGCACACACATGTCCAAAGGACATGTGTGTGTGCAACATGCAACTTAGAAAAATGCTTTTAAAAGCATTTTTCTAAGTTTTTGCTATTTACCGAGAGGTCTGACCTCTCGGTAAATAGCGGCCCAAAATTGCATTTTCGCAATTTTAAAATGCTTCATGAATTGCATTTAAGGAATCTCAAATAGAGATTCCTTAAATTCAATTCTTCGCAAATGTGCGAATTCTTAAATAGCGAATTTTGCATTTGGGATGATGAATCCCAAATGCAAAAATTGCACTCGCAAAAGGCAAGATTCTGAGAATCTTGCCCTTTGCGAGTGCAATTTAGCTTGATGAATCAGGCGGTATATTCCTTACATATTCTCAAGGAGTGAGTGAAGTGGAGTACAGTGAGAGAGGAAAGGAAAATGAGTGAGGGAGCGAGGGAAGGGAAGGGAGGAGAAGGGAAGTGAAGCAGTGGGACTGAAAGAAGGTGAGTGTGGGAGGTGAGTGAGTGGAAGGGGAGTGAACCTGGTGAATGAGGATAAGTGAGGAAAGTGGAGTAAGGGAATGGGGTGAGGAAGGGTAAGAGAAGAGCAGTGAGGTTGAGGAAAGAGTGGTGATAGAGGGTGGATAAAGGCAAGTGAGCGTGAGACAAGGGGAGTGAGGAAGTGAGGAGACAGAGGGAGTGAAGGAAAGAGTGAGAGAAGGGGACTGAGTGAGGGTGCATAGAAAGGTAAGTGAGGGAGTGTGGGTGAGTTAAAGGGAGTGAGCATGAGGGAAGGGGACTGAGAGAGTGAGGGAACAGAGGTAGTGAAGCTAAAAGAGAGGGAGTGAGGGAAGGAGAATGAGGATGTGACAGGACAGATGGAGTGAGAGAAGGAGTGAGTGAAGTGGAGTAAGGTGAGTGAGGGAAGGGGAATGAGTGAGAGAGCGAAGGAAGGAAATAGACGGGAAGAGGCCTGAAGCATAGGTACAGAGAGAAGGTGAGTGGGGGAATGAAAGTAAAGGGAAGGAGAAAGAAGGATGGGGAATGAGGGATAGTGAGGGAACCGGAGTAAGGGAACGGGGTGAAGGAGGGTGAGAGAACGGCAGAGAGTGTGAGTAAAGAGGGGTGAAAGAGGGTGGATAAAAGTGAGTGAGGGTAAGACAAGGGAAGTGAGGGAGTGAGGGGATAGAGGGAGTGAAGGAAAGAGTGACAGAAAGGGACTGAGTGAGGGAGCAAAGAAAGGTAAGTGAGGGAGTGTGGGTGAGTTATAGGGAGTGAGCGTGATGGAAGAGGAGTGAGAGAGTAAGAGGACAGAGAGAGTCAGGCTAACCGAGAGAGAGTGAGAGAAGGGAAGTGAGGATGTAAGAGGACAGTGGCAGTGAGAGAAGGAGTGAGTGAAGTGGAGTAAGGTGAGTGAGGGAAGGGGAATGAGTGAGGGAGCGAAGGAAGGGAAGAGAGGGGAAGGGAAGTGAAGCAGGGAGACTGAAAGAAGGTGAGTGTGGGAGGTGAGTGAGGGGAAGGGGAGTGAACATGGGGAATGAGGATAAGTGAGGAAAACGGAGTAAAGGAATGGGGGTGAGGAAGGGTAAGAAGAGCAGTGAGGTTGAGGAAAGAGGGGTGATAGAGGGTGGATAAAGGCAAGTGAGCTTGAGACAAAGGGAGTGAGGGAGTGAGGAGACAGAGGGACTGAAGGAAAGAGTGAGAGAAGGGGACTGAGTGAGGGAGCATAGAAAGGTAAGTGAGGGAGTGTAGGTGAGTTATAGGGAGTGAGCGTGGAGGAGTGAGAGAGTGAGGGGACGGAGGTAGTGAAGCTAAGAGAGAGGGAGTGAGGGAAGGAGAATGAGGATGTGACAGGACAGAGGAAGTGAGAGGAAGAGTGAGTGAAGTGGAGTAAGGTGAGTGAAGAAAGGGGAATGAGTAAGTGAGCGAAGGAAAGGAATATAGGGAAAGAGGACTGAAGCATAGGTACTGAGAGAAGGTGAGTGGGGGATGAAAGTAAGGGGAAGGGGAGAGAAAGATGGGGAATGAGGGGTAGTGAGGGAAACAGGGGAACGGGGGTGAAGGAGGGTGAGAGAACGGCAGAAAGCGTGAGTAAAGAGGCATGAAAGAGGGTGGAGAAAAGTGAGTGAGGGTAAGACAAGGGGAGTGAGGGAGTGAGGGGATAGAGGGAGTGAAGGAAAGAGTGACAGAAAGGGACTGAGTGAGGGAGCAAAGAAAGGTAAGTGAGGGAGTGCGGGTGAGTTATAGGGAGTGAGCATGACGGAAGAGGAGTGAGAGAGTGAGAGGACGGAGAGAGTGAGGCTAACAGAGAGAGAGTGAGATAAGGGAAGTGAGGATGTGAGAGGACAGTGGCAGTGAGAGAAGGAGTGAGTGAAGTGGAGTAAGGTGAATGAGGGAAGGGGAATGAGTGAGGGAGCGAAGGAAGGGAAAAGAGGGGAAGGGAAGTGAAGCAGGGGGACTAAAAGAAGGTGAGTGTGGGAGGTGAGTGAGGGGAAGGGGAGTGAACATGGGGAATGAGGATAAGTAAGGAAAGCGGAGTAAGGGAACGGGGCTGAGGATGGGTGAGAGAAGAGTACTGAGGTTAAGGAAAAGAGTGATGAGAAAGTAAATTTTGTTTGTCAAACTTACCTAATAAGTAATGTAAACTTAATTACATATTTTTAATACATTTAATATCTGTGGAAAAGGAAAAAAATACTTATAATTTCTATAATCTATATTTCAAAATACAAGAGACAAGGCAGGAGATTAAAAGTCATAAAAAGGTACTAAGAGATAAAGTAGGAGTGAAGGACACAGAAAGAGAAACAAAGGAATACTGAAGGACAGAGAGAGGGAAAAAGAAATAGAGGGAGAGCAAATTACTAAGAGGATAATGAGGCGGATAGATTCAGTGACAGAGAGCAAGAGAGGGAGAGAGAAATGAACTGAAGGTGAGTAGGATACTAAAGGAATGTGAGTTTCCAGAACTATTTAAGGAAAGGGGAGTGAGTGACAGGGAAGGGGGAGTGAGTGAGGGAGCATTCACGACAATGAAGAATGGAAGGTGAGTGAGAGTGAGTGAAGGGGCGTGAGAGAGTGAGGGGATAGAGGGAGTGAGGGTAACAGAGAGGGAGTGAGAGAAGAGGAATGAGGAAGGGAGAGGGCAGAGGGAGTGAGAGAAGGAGTGAGTAAAGTAGAGTAAGGTGAGTGAGAGAAGGGGAATTACTGAGGGAGCAAAGGAAGGAAAGAAGGGGAAGGGGAGTGAAGCAGAGGAACTGGGAAAATGTGACTGTAGGAGGAGAGTGAGGGTAAGGGGAGTTAAGGATGGGGAATGAGGATAAGTGAGGGAAGTAGAATAAGGGAAGGGAGGTGAGGGAGGGTGAGAGAATGGCAGTGAGGTTGAGGAAAGAGGAGTGATAGAGGGTGGATAAAGGTGAGTGAGCGTAAGACAAGGAGAGTGAGGGAGTGAGGACATAGAGGTAGAAAAGGAAGGAATGAGAGAAGGAGACTAAGTAAGGGAGCATAGAAAGGTAAATGAGGGAGTGTTTGTGAGTTAAAGGGAGTGAGTGTGAGGGAAGGGGGAGTGACAAAGTGAGGGGATGGAGGGAGTGAGGGTAAGAGTGAGAGAGTGAGGGAAGGGGAGTGAGGATGTGAGAGGACAGAGGGAGTGAGAGAAGGAGTGAATGAAGTAGAGTAAGGTGACTAAGGGAAGGGGAATTACTGAGGGAGCAAAAGATAGAAAGAAGGGGAAGGGGACTGAAGTAGAGTGACTGAGAGCTGGAAAGTGGTGGAGGGGAGAGAGGGAAAGGGGAGTGAAGGAATGGGGAATGAGAGGTAGTGAGGGAAGTGGAGTAAGGGAACAGGGGTGAAGGAGAGTGAGAGAAGGGCAGTGGGGGTGAGTAAAGAGGGGTGATAGAGGGTGGAAAAAGGTGAGTGAGCGTGAGACAAGGGGAGTATAACATATATTTCACAATACAAAATACAAAATAACTTGTACAACATGTTATATGGTTTATTTTTGCTGTTCTCAGAATATATTGAATTTCACTTAAAACAGTGAGTTCAATACTACTCATCATATGACAGCGGGCAAAAAAAAACACAATCAAAAAGATTGTGTTTAAAAAACCCATACAACGTTTCAATAAATAATGTAAAATTTAGAAAAAACATATCTTAACTCACTTTTGATCCACGTACTTCTCCACGAGGCCAAATAGTATATGGAAAGTCCTTTTCTTTGGAAATTACTCAATAGTATTCTTAAACTTCCATTTACCCGAGTTTCTGAAAGAAAAGCTCCAACATCTTTTACATCATGAAACAATAGTTATATTTCCACCTCTGGCTTACTCATGATTAACATTTCCTATAATACTGATATCACTAACTATGTGATACACTTACACTACCTCTATGACAACTACAAGTTTTTTATTATCTTGATCAATCTCACTCACAAAGTAATTTTGAACAGCAGACTAAGTTTTATTAACTGCTCCAATCTTCAAAGGCCAATTACCTTTCCTAAAATTTTGGTTGTAAGAACACTAGGTAAGAATTTTGTAAGTCAGAAGGCAAACGTTGTTTGAAAGTCAATTGAGTATCATTACAATTAGTCCAGCCTTTTTGACATTTTAAATACGCTGTGTAATGTCCTGATGTTGTCGAAGGGCCATCATGGTAAATAATTGCTGCAGTTGCAAAGGTTCTTCCTGAAATTGATAATTGAGAAGCCACAAAATTTTTAATTAAAGTTGTCAATTTAGTTCCATCAGATCTACATCGTTGGAACATTAAAATTACATACTGTCCATATCTTTGTATAAATAATGTTGATAGCATTGCAGATTTACATTGAGTACAGACCATGTTTTGATTTGCTTCTCTAACTAGATTATTAAAAGACACTGATTTGCAGTCTGGTAAAGTCAAATATATAAATCTTTCAGTATCTATTGTAGTAGTACTTGAAAAGGAACAATTGTCGCAGTTATGCTGCCATTTATAAGAAAGGCCAAAAAGGTTTTCTACATCTATACCTTCATCTTGCAATACAACAACCATATACATTAGAAATTCCTGACAATCTTGCTGAATATTCTGTGAAAATTGATTTAGACCAGAACATATGTCTAAAACATGTCGAATTTCAGAAACACTTTCTATTTTTGTTCTATCACTGCTACATTTCTGAAACACAGAATTCAACAAACAACAAAATCTTTGATCCTGATTTTCAACAATCTGTTCTTGTAAAGTTTGGAGAAAAAAAAAAACATTAACCACTACATTAGCATAGCAGTTGACACCAGAACTATTTTCAAACTGAAATCCAACAACATCTTTAACTGAATCCTATTCCTTTCTGCTTACAATTACTGCTTCATCTACTTTTTTTCTTTTTGCTACAACTTCACTAGAATTTTTCTCATTTTTTCTTTTTCGGCCTACCACACGCTTTTCAAATAGAGCATTGTGGAACAGACCCCTCCCCTACCTCTCTCAGGCGGTGGCTCAGTACCGTTTCCCTGGGCTCCGACGATACTCCCACCGCGTCCCTGGCAATCCGGCATATCCCCCTTTCTCTTTCCATGCAGGAAACGAGTACGAGGGACGGCGAACCGGAAGTACCTGTCTCCAACCCCGGAAGTCCCGCCCACGATCCCGGACCGGAACACGGAAAAGGACGCCACAGAGAAGAAGCGGAGTTCTTGAAGGCGGACTCGTGGCAGGAGACAGCAAACCGAGAACTGAAGGTGGTGGACGGAGAGCGTGGAGAAGAGGAGAGCGGAGGCGAGGAGGACGAGATCTGGAGCGAGGACTGGTGGAG
This sequence comes from Lissotriton helveticus, assembly GCF_964261635.1. Lineage (NCBI taxonomy): Eukaryota > Metazoa > Chordata > Amphibia > Caudata > Salamandridae > Lissotriton > Lissotriton helveticus. The sequence continues at coordinate 359,581,569 of NC_136061.1, forward strand.
TCCTGTGGAGGTGGCTGGAGAGCGGCCGCAACTCGGAGAAGAGTTGCGGCGGGGCATGTGAGTACCCTGTCTCCTGAATTGCAGGCTGACTTGTATCATAGTGTAGATATCGACTCCTCTCACTGTATAGCACTCCTAGGAGCACTGTATATATGCGCACGTCCTGAGACACCCTAGATAGTCCATACCGCCACCGGAATCCTCACAACTTGCACCCTTTCCCTTCCTGCTTGAGTTCCATTCCATCTTCTACCCTTCCGACCCCCCCCCCTCACGCTCTCTTCTATCCCCTCACAACCCGGGTGTTGGTGTCACCAGTTAGTACTCGTGACCAAGGACTAACTGCCCTGTCATTGTCTCTCTTTACCTCCGAGGACCACCGGACTACCAAAGACGGAGAAAAGGAAGACCCCCACACCTGCTCACCGCGGATCCCGGCTCCCTGACGACTACCATCCGGATTCCCTCTCCATTCTTCTGTTTCCTCTGCCCCTACGTACTATAACTGTCACTGTTAATAAACAGAGCTACAGAAATTGCTCAGTACATACGGCCTCCAAGCCTGTTATTCCGGTCCGCCCATACCCAAAGCCCACAAGCATATTGAGGTAAATTTGGAGCATACTCTCTTCTTAACCTATTATATTCTTTTACACAATTTAGACCTGCATTAATCTTTGTCTCATCAAAATCTATCAAGTACAATCCAGATCAAGTTCTGACTCGAGATAAAGCAACATATGCCATACCCTCCTTGAACACAGAACTTCCAATATTCACCAAAGCACTATCTACACTTAAACCTTGAGTTTTATGAATAGTCACCGCATATGCCAAAGAAACAGGAAACTGTTTTCGGCGGACATATAAATCTTTCACAAGCAAAAATCGAGCAGAACAACGACTGATTTGTTGTACTTCTTCAATACCATCAAATTTAATTTTTATAAATTCAATTCCATCTCTATTTCGGTAATTCACAAAATCAACAACATGACCCATTGCTCCATTTACTAAACCTCTTTCCACATGTAAATTCCGTCGTAAAATTATACGACAATTTAAAGATGCATACAGTCTTTTCCAAACCAGCAGTTTTAGATATTGTCTTCTCTAAAGAATCCATTTTTGATTTCAACTTTTCTGACAAAATAATAGTTGCTCCTTCATGCTCTATTTTATCAATAGCTTCCAGTTTCACAATCCCTTGATTTTCTAACTTTAACATTTTGTTGTTGAAGATTGAACATTCTTGCAGAGTTGGCATCAAGCATATGACAGATTTGTTTTCAGGAATTTTCTTAAAAATATTCTCTGGGAGAATGTTTTTGTTTGGAAACAAATTTGAAGAAATTAATCGTGCATGTAAAGCTTCTTTGCCATGCTCACTTACTTTTACAATTCTTACATCTTGTAGAATATTTTTATAATCTTCATCCTTTGCCTGTCGCATATTTTGAAGCAGTTATGCATATTTGAAATTTAACCATATGTTAACATTTCCAATGCTTCCTAAGCACTTCCTGGTATCTTCATGCGTAAGCATTTTAAACACTGGTTGTCCTTTCACTGGAGTTAGCTGCAGTAGATTTCCAAAAACAATGATGTGTTTGCCTCCAAATAACACATCATACTCTGTTTTAAGAATTTCTTGCATTCTTAAATGCACAAAAGCAAGCATTACATTTGATACCATGCTTACCTCATCAATGATAAGAAGTTTCATTTTCTTTAGGACTCTTGAAACTTCACAACAAGCTTCTCCAGATAGCTTGTGGTATTGTAATTTATTATCATGCTCTACTGGCAGCATCAATAAACGATGTAAAGTAATCCCTTTAATGTTATGTGCTGCCAACCCAGTTGGAGCGGTAACAACACAAGGCAGCGAGGACTCCGTTCTGTTCTGCAGATAAGTTGCAATTGCTTTAATCAGAAAACTTTTTCCAGTTCCTGCTTCTCCACTCACGTACAGTCGGACAGGTATAAATGATGTACATGAGCACTCTTATTTCTCATGACATAAACCATGCTCAATCTGTTCTGGGACTTCGTCATATATTTGTCTCTGCTCAATGTTTAGTTCTTTTTCCAAATCTTCTAAGTTAACTACATCCTCCTGAGCTTGTTCCATGGCTCTTTCCACTTCATCCATGGCAGTGGCAGCTTCATTTTGGATAACTGATCCTCCTAGTGGATCCTGACTCAATGAAGCAGAACTCTGACTGTCTTGAGAACTGTCTCTAGCAATCTCTGCTGCAATTGTAGCTTCTTGCTGTATTTCCTCGTTTGCAGATAATTTGTAAAAACAGGACATTCTATGGTATCCTTGGTTGCATTGAACGAATCTTCATAACTGAGAAAATCTCCAAGTAGTTCCTCTTCTGTATGCCATGGCTTAAAGAGTTGCAAAAGAGCTAAATAGTAAAATTCCCTTTTGTCAGGAGATTCACAACTCAATTTTCGATGATTAATCAAATGGCCTTTTCTTTGTTTCACCAGACATCCTTCACATCCAATTACAGCATATACTCCTTTATTGATATCTTCTGTGATGTTCCTCTTAAAAGTATAGGTTTGCAGAACTTCCTAGAGACAAACGTTCTCAAGATGACTACTTCTATTTGGATAGTATGTATCCAACATGTTTGTCTTCAAAATATCTGTACTGTTTGGTTCTTTCTCCGCCAAATACTCTATTTCTTGTACAGATTTCAAAACTCGGTTTCGTGTTGCAGCAAGACCTAGACTCACCCAAATGATTGTTCTAGATTTGGCATATAGACTTGCTGATGATAACCGATCAGAACATTCATATGCTTCAATTTCTCGATGCGACAACATCTTCAGACTGTAACTGTATAATTTCTTACTTAGAATCTTTTCATGTGAAATTTCCTCCCACATTTCCTTCAGTTCCGTCTTTTCTGATTTTGTGATGTAAGAAGTCACATATGGAGCCACAGCAATAGAGTTGTCAGCAACATATTGAATATCCATGTTAGCATTCCACAAGGACAAAATGACTGGGTTGTAGTCATTTATGTATTTGGACTCTTCATTTCTTCTTAGGTTGTATGTATTTTTCGGTGATTTTCTTGTCACAGTATGTCGCAGAGAAGACATAAAATTGTTCACTATTCCTTTCGATGTTACTGGACGTGGAAATGCAAAACGACATTTTGTGTAGAACTTGTCTTAGGATTTGTATTTTCGACGACAGTATTTTCCACAGCGATGAGTTTGAAAGCGTAAAACTTGATGTCTTAAATTGTTTTCTTCTGTACTTTTCGGAACAGCACATGTACAATACTGTTGAATGAAACTCATCACTTTGTCATCCGAATCTGTTCCAAATTTGGGTGCATCTTTGATCCATAGCAGCATATGTATGTGAGGAGCACCTCTTGCTTGATACTCCTTTCTCCAAAAGAAATCCAAAATCTCTCCAAGCTGAGGATTTATTTTTGTTTGTTATAAAAGACATCATAGCTTCAAACCTATGATTGAAATACCTGCATACATTAACTGGATCCAAAGAGCACAGTTCTCCAGGTGTCTTGTATTCAATATTTTCAATGTTTGCATTTGCCTCTCGTAGAAATTGAAGTAAGTCTTCCCAAGCATACTCAGCACAGCTAAGAGTGAGGAACCATGTAGGAGTTCCTAAGTTTCTTAGCATACATTTCAATTCCCCATGACGACGGTACCAATACTCGTTAGTACCATGCTAACATGCCATGAGATTAATTAGGTGAGATTCCAAAATACTGTCTTGCAGTTTGACTTTATCCATAAAGTCCCTTGCCGAAACATTTTGCAGATGTACTCCACTTTTCAGTATATGGTTCACTGCATAAGAAAGTCCAGACAAGTCACTCTCAAACAGTAGATGTAACAAATATGGAATGCATTGGCGAAAAACCATGGATCTTCTGCATATAATCTTAAAGTCCGGTATTCAGATGCAGGAATTTGAACAGGTCGGTCGTCATATCGTCCACCTTGACCTGTTGGAAGTAACTGTGGAAAACAACGAGCTTCCAAACTTTCTTCCCATACACTAATGGGACTTCCTTCAGCTTCTTTCATTTGAAACAAGTCAATAGCATTCCCCATTACTTCTTTGGAATGCAATGGATGAACACTATAATGTTCATAAATTTCTTCACTTCTAGAGACATCAACTTTTTCAATTTTCCCAGCTGAGAAATCACTATCCTCTTCTACAGTTGTTTCCTCTTCTCCAACATATACATTTTTGTAGTAGTGATTATTTTTTACCAAATACAACGTTGCCTTTTTGACTTTCCTAACATCCACTAATTCTTGCCAGATTTCTGCATGCACCAAATCATTATCCTGAAAGTAACTTTCTTCATTAAAAAATGGCTCACAACTTGAACTATGCTTCCATTCTCCAGAAAAAACATCACAAAAATTACTCCGATTAATTACTCTTTTCCACTTACATTTTGATTTGAAAACATTGATTACCTTATCTAGTGTACGAATTCTATTGATTACTAGACCGTATAATTTGTTTTTTACTTCAAAAGCCTGATCCACAATCTTCACTATACTTTTTTTTTCTTGTAAAAAGCACTCTTTCTTTTTATACATCTTTACATTTTTTAATAAATTTAAAACAATTCTGTTATAAAACATTCGTCTACGAATGTCAATAAATTGATTTCTCCGTCTATTGCTATAGAGAATATCATCTCCTTCTACAGGTCTAACATTTTTTGAGGGGCTCTGTTTTTTCTTTGTATTTAGAGATGATTTTTTTTTCTTTGAAAGAACATCTTTTTTTTTTTTTACATAGCGTTAATTTCCTTAAAAACTCCTTTGTTTGCTTACCAGGAGCATTCTTTTTTTTCACTGAAGATTGTGTTTTGGATTAATCTTCTAATTGTGTTTTCTTGGACCATAAACCATGTTTATATATTTTTTTCTTCTTTCCTTCGTCGGCATATTCTTTTATCTTTCTGTAGATGATTACAATCTGTGGTAAAGAAAAAATAATATACTATAGACCACTACTAACATACTACATAGCAATTACAATAAGTAAACGATATAAACACTAGTTTACAACATAACTAAGTTTATACCACAGCAACTGTGTCACAGCAACAGTGCAGTACAGTTTCATTATTAATCTCACTCTCTGCCTGCACTAACTCAATCTGTGCCTGTGTCTCATCTCACTCTGTGCCTGTGTCTCATCTCACTCTGTGCCTGCCCCATCTCCAGGGTGTGCAAAAAACAGACCATATATATATATAAGCAAGACATAACATTCCTTTTTCATTTCAACAGCACACCCTGGATCTTTATTGCACAGCTTAGAGCCTATTTGCAAACTAAGAGGCCTAACACACATGCTGCCTAAGATTCTCTACTAGTACATATCCTATAGCCTAACTGACTTCGAGAATACATGTATTCCCATATTTTCAAACACATCAACTAAGCAAATTATTCACCCTGATTCATTTAAAATCAAGCTTGACTCACAGTGTGATCTTAGGCACATGACCAGGATTTTACATGTAATCTACCATGTCTGTCTCTGCCTCCACTATGTGTGTTTGTGCTCATACTATCTCACTGTCTCTACTTGGAAAAAACAGACCATATATATATAAGCAAGACATAACATTACCTTTTCATTTCAACAGCACACCCTGGATCTTTATTGCACAGCTTAGAGCCTATTTGTGAACTAAGAGGCCTAACAGACATGCTGCCTAAGATTCTCTACTAGTACATATCCTAAAGCCTAACTAACTTCAAGAATACATGTATTCCCATATTTTTAAACACATCAACTAAGCAAATTATTCACCCAGATTCATTTAAAATCAAGCTTGACTCACAGTGTGATCTTAGGCACATGACCAGGATTTTACATGTAATCTACCATGTCTGTCTCTGCCTCCACTATGTGTGTTTGTGCTCATACTATCTCACTGTCTCTACTTGGAAAAAACAGACCATATATATATATAAGCAAGACATAACATTACCTTTTCATTTCAACAGCACACCCTGGATCTTTATTGCACAGCTTAGAGCCTATTTGTGAACTAAGAGGCCTAACAGACATGCTGCCTAAGATTCTCTACTAGTACATATCCTAAAGCCTAACTAACTTCAAGAATACATGTATTCCCATATTTTTAAACACATCAACTAAGCAAATTATTCACCCAGATTCATTTAAAATCAAGCTTGACTCACAGTGTGATCTTAGGCACATGACCAGGATGTTACATGTAATCTACCATGTCTGTCTCTGCCTCCACTATGTGTGTTTGTGCTCATACTATCTCACTGTCTCTACTGGCAAAAAACAGACCATATATATATAAGCAGCACATAACATTCCTTTTTCATTTCAACAGCACACCCTGGATCTTTATTGCACAGCTTAGAGCCTATTTGTGAACTAAGAGGCCTAACAGACATGCTGCCTAAGATTCTCTACTAATACATATCCTAAAGCCTAACTGACTTCAAGAATACATTTATTCCCATATTTTTAAACACATCAACTAAGCAAATTATTCACCCAGATTCATTTAAAAGCAAGCTTGATTCACAGTGTGATCTTAGGCACATGACCAGGATGTTACATGTAATCTACCATGTCTGTCTCTACCTCCACTATGCGTGTTTGTGCTCATACTATCTCACTGTCTCTACTGGCAAAAAACAGACCATAGGGGGCGTGGCTAGCAGCCGACCTGAATGGCTGCGTAGCTGAGGAGCTCCGTGACTAACGCGGCTCCATCACATCTATCAGTGCTTATATCCAGCAAAATTGTACCTCCGAGAGCAGAATCCGGGAGAGGAGAACAAGAGGCACCGTCCACCGCAACTCCGGTGCGGATCCGACGACAGGAGCCGTGCGAACTGAGACGCATCCAGTAGGGGCCTATCGCTGTCTTGGCTACATCGGACTGGCGTACTGGAAGAATCCGGGCGGAAGTGCCTCTAAGCTGGGAACACTCGCCGGAAGTGAGCGCTGGAGGAGGCGACCTGCGTCCTCGCCAAAAAGCAGCGGACCGGAGCATTGCACATTTGTGACCCTGCACCCCGCGGACACTGCTCCTGCCACCCGCCCCTGCAGGCCTTATTTCTGATGAGAGAAGCAGGGAAAGAGAAGCCCTGACGTCGGAACCGTCCCGACGCAACATCAAAGCAGGGGTAATGCGGCGATTAACCGGCATTGACTCCTGCAGTATCGCCATACGACCGTGACGACCCCACCCCCGGATCATTTCAGTGCAGCGGGGCACCGTGTAGTACAGGACGCACGTATAGGGCCCACAGTAGGAAGAGGCCACGCTGAGGGGTGTGGAAGCCATCATCAGGGAGCCCTGCCTGACTCGCACAGTAACACCAAGGGGTGACGCCTGGCGGAGACATCGACTCGCCCGGGAATAAATAAGAAGCCATTACGGGCTAATATGCACACCAGCAGTGCAGTGGAACTGTATGGGATTAAGGATGGGGTGTAGGTGAGCCGCTACACGTTCTACCCTACAGGGCACCTTGAATACAGTGCACATACCACTCCAAGAACAGTACAGCGAGGACGCAGAGACGCCTGAATGAGAGGGGCATGCTCTAACGCCTCATAGCAGTGACAGGGTCCATTCGGCCTCGGGAGCCCCGAAACAAGACGCAGTCTTGATCCCGATACCAAGGCGGGCCTCTCATTGAGCGTCCCGACCTCATCCCTGCAAGATTGGGCTCCGGAACTTTTGGCATTGATCGCTTGCTGACGCAGATTTAGCCACGCTCAGCGACACAGCAACGGTGACCGTCATGACGGGCAGGACCGCAAGGAATAACACGGCGCAGTCAAAGCTGGATAAATATGCATACAAAAAGGCCACCACGCAACACCCAGAAGGGCGCACTTCTACGGGAAAGGGCCCAGAGGGAGACGGGGCCAGGAAGGTAACATTGGAAGATCTAATGAACAAGCTGTCCAGTGTCCAGACAACGGTAGGATCCATCTCCACGGATGTTGGCCTTCTGAGAGCAGACTTGCACAAAATGACGGAGCGGGTGGCACAGGTGGAAGTGGTCACGAAGTCCCTGGTCCAGGATACCTCCGAATTGCAGTTGCCGATGGAACGTATGGAAGCAGTCACCAAGAAACTACAGGAAAAGCTGGACGATCAGGAAGGGCGCTCCAGACGCAATAACGTGCGAATCCTGGGAATACCGGAATCAGAAGGCAAGCAAGCAATGGATCTATATATTGAGGACCTTATTAAGACCAAACTGCAGCCAAAGGGACATTCACATTTCTTTTCCGTAGAAAGAGCCCATAGGGTCCCCGGCAGAGCACCGAAACCGGGGGCCCCACCACGACCAGTGCTGGCTAGACTGTTTAATTTCCGGGACAGAGATGCCATACTCCAGACATCACGGACTTCGCGGCCTCTTAAAATTCATACTTCCACACTTGCCTTCTTCCCCGACTACACGGCCGAGGTGGCCCGGCGAAGAAAAACCTTCACAGACATAAGAAGACACTGCGGGCGAAGGAACTGCCCTACTCGATGCTGTTCCCGGCGAAACTGAGGGTGGTAGACAATCACAAAACATGGTTCTTCGACACACCTGAAGCAGCACGAGAATGGTTGGATGGCTGGAGGCAAGTGGAAGCGCCACGACGCACGGGAAAGGGACAGCAAAACCAGCGGAGCGAGGCCCGAGCAAGTTCGCCGACGTCAACCGGGAACAATCAGGACAATGTCTCAGAGACGGGACTGGGTGAAGAGGAACGCCAGTCTGACTCCCAAGATCCCCATCGGCTATAGCTCTGACAATATTAGTTAAACATGGTAGACGGGTTGCCCTTGGACTCCGATCAGGAAGAAGCAGAGGAGGGCAGATGGGGCCGCTGACACCGCGGAACTTCTTCTCCCCACAAGCAAGTACAATGGGTTGGGACGGGAATGAGCACTCTGCTAAGTTGGGGAGGCGGGCGGTTCTATGTCCGTGTAGCAGGGAGGCAGGGCGGGGGTAGGGAACGGGGTTTTGTTTGTTATGATGCATGTTTTGCACGTTTGGACATGACACGACAAGAGACACTCACGCACAATCCACTAGGACACTGGATCCACATCAATGACGGGCGCGACACAGGTGCTCCCACGTCAACCACCTCACTGTGCCACAAAACTCGCACAAGGCCATCACATGCCCGTCGCACGATGGGGCGCTAGACCTACAGCACTGTTGGGGACAACACAGGGGTTCCCAGTTGAACGGCCTCCCTATGTCACAACACGCCCAAGATACCGCATGTAGCGGCACACTGCAGCATGCAACCGTCCCTCCCCTGAAGGTGATGACCTAGAATGTGCGAGGACTGGGCGACAAGATCAAGAGAGGTCTGGTGATGCAGGCACTTACGCGCCAGAGCCCACATTTGGTCTTGCTGCAAGAGACGCACCTCACGGGTACAGCGTGTCAGGCGCTAGATCGCAGAGGATACAAGATGGTGGCTCACTCTGAGTTTACCTCTGGTTCCAGGGGAACGGGTATATTGTTGAAGAAGACCTCCCCCTTCATTCTTTTACATCACAAAGTAGACGATCAGGGCAGATTTGCGGCGATACATGGACAGTGGGAGGGTCGGCCTCTTACCATTATCTCCGTTTATATCCCGCCGGCACTTCAAACAGTGGCATTACCGGCACTAGGAGACTTTTTGCTCAATCTCCCGGCGGGAGACACCTTAATAGGGGGTGACTTCAACGCAGTGGCTGACCCAACGTTGGATAGATTCCCAGTGAGGGCACATACACCCAGCCCCTCTGGCTTCCACGGCTTCCTGGAGGCCATGGGTCTGATGGATATCTGGCGTCATAGGCACCCGACCGCGAGACAATATAGCTGCCATTCGGCGGTACACAACAGCCTCTCACGTATAGATTACTTCTTGGGGGTGGGAGACGGAATGCACAATGTGGATACCGTCGAAATACAGCCCAGGGGAATATCAGACCACTCTCCGATAGTCTTGACGTTACTCAGTCGAGCAAAGACTCGCAAAAGGATATACCCCATATATCCTAACTTTCTGAAACTCCCGGGTATCAAGAAGGCTCTAAAGACAGCGACCAAGTTTTACTTTACTGAAAATGCAGACTCGTGCGCTCCCCCTCGACCCTATGGGAAGCATACAAGACAGTTCTCCGCGGCCAAGCAATGGCCTCTATTACGGGGCACAAAAAAGCACAAAGACAAGAACTTTTAGAGCTGGAACGGTTAGTATTTGTGGCCAATGAGTCTCACGCGGCAGACCCCACAATAGACACAGCACATACTTTACAGTTATGTCAACAGAGACACAAGGAATATCTCCGACTACAGGTACTTGACCATATGTCAGCTACAGCCCACAAAATTTACGAGGTAGGGGACAAGGCGGGAAAATTGCTAGCCTGGTTGGAAAAGAGGGGAGGGAGCAATAGAGGCATTCAACAGTTACACACTAGTACAGGCCGTCTACAGACTCACCCGGAGAAGATTGTGGACACGCTAGCGGACCATTTCGAAAAGGTATACACCCCAGACCGGGAAATTACAGAAGGTGTGGCGGTGGATTCCCTGAATCACATAGCGATCCAAACACTTACACAAGAAGCGGTCCAAGAGCTAGAGGCCGACCTCTTTAATGAGGAAATTAAACTAGCAATCCAGGCGATACAGTCAGGGAAAGCGGTAGGCCCGAACGGGATCCCCAATGAGTGGTACAAAATGATGCCAGATACGCTCGGCCCGCCTTTGTTGGCCATGTACACGGAAAGTCGGGAAAAGACGGAACTTCCGCTGGATCAGCAGACAGCCACAATCGTGGTGATTCCTACGCCTGGCAAACCGCCGTCAGATTGCACATCGTATCGCCCAATTTCTCTCCTTAAAGCTGAGGTCAAAATTCTTGCGAAATTATTAGCCACAAGATTGCTGGCCCATCTCCCGTCTCTGATACACCCCGATCAGTCTGGCTTCATGCCGCACTGGAGCACAGCACTTAATCTCCGGCGGGTACATGGAGTGATAGCACGAGCCAAGTCATTAACAGAATCAGCGGTGATCCTTTCCTTGGACGCCAGAATGGCGTTCGCCATGGTAGAACGGGGTCATCTCTTAGCGGTCTTGACGCATATGGGTTTCGGCCCAAATTCATGTCTTGGGTGCGACTTTTATATGCGAACCCGGTGGCGCACGTAACAGCCAACGGTCACACTTCGTGTACATTCCCACTAGCGAGAGGGAGCCGACAAGGCTGCCCCCTCTCCCCTCTGTTGTTTGCTCTGGTCCTGGAGCCTCTGGTGACACTGCTTAGAACCACACCATTACTAAAGGGCATTAGCTGGAAGGAGGGATGGGAGGATCGCGTATCCTTGTATGCCGACGACATGTTGGTGTACTTGACGGACCCAGACAGGAGTATACCAGCCCTACTGGCACTGTGCGACGACTATGGGGCATCATCGGGGTACACCCTTAACTGGTCAAAGTCAGTCATTTATGTGCTGAAGGGACCTATGCCTCAACTCGACGACAACTGCCCACTGCAGCTGACCACGTCCTCATTCAAATATCTTGGTATTTATATAACCGACAACCAATCAGAATTCTTTGACAAAAACTTGACTCCGCCCTTGGCCCGACTCCGTAATGACGCCAAACACTGGGCTTTGTTGCCGTGGACGCTCCTCTGGAGGGCGGCGCTCTACAAAATGATGGCTCTCCCGCGGTTCCTCTATGCCTTGGAAAACTCACCGTACCCGGTCCCGCCGGGCTATTTCCGACAAGTCATGACGCTGGTGTCCAACCTATTATGGAGCAACAAGCCAGCACGCATTGCACATGTCAAGCTGAACAGGAGTTGGTTCGAGGGGGGGATTGCTTTACCAAACCTGCAATTGTATTACTGGGCCGCTCAACTCAAAATCATCAACCACTGGCTCCATGCGCCTCTAGAAGACCCAGCCTATAGGGCAGACAGGACTCAACTGGGCACGGACAGTATGCTTTCAGTGCTTTAAACCAAAGCTCAGGCGGCGCGATTGATAGGCCCCACGAAACACACGGCTCTGCTGTGGCACGCGGCGCAGGCGAAACTGGGGGGGAGGGGTATCATTACTAAGCTTACCCCGCTCTGGGACACTAAGGCATTAGGACAATTGAGACGCAGAAAAGGGTTTACACAGTGGGACAGCATAGGCATATCCATGGTGGGAGACCTGTGGGACAAGGGAACAGTGGTGCCATTCTCCCATCTCCGGCAGCAGTATGACTTAGGGCCCAACGAAACCTATAGATATGTGCAGATAAGGCACGCACTGCTGCGGGCGATACCTCCAGACACTGAGGTCCCGGAATCCTCACCGTTAGAGGATAGACTACTCACAGACTATATGCAATGTAGTGCCACTTCCCTTACTTACAAAAAATTATTAAACAACCAAACAGACCCTACACAAACTGCGCGAACGATGGGTGGAAGAACTGAGAGACATGGATGAGGTTGAATGGAACGAGGCGCTGGCGTCCCCGAGAGCGGTGGGCATCTCAGCGAGGCTCAGGCTTGTACAATTGAAAATCCTACATCGTATATATTATACGAGAACCACACTACACAAGTTGCAGAGAGCTCCGCACCCCTACTGTCTTCGAGGTTGTGGGGAGGAGGGTACATTATTCCATACCCTCTGGGACTGCCCCCTGATAGCCGACTATTGGCGTCAGGTGATGCGCACATTGTCACAAACACTAAATGTATCCCTGACTCCTGAACCACGTAAATGCTTACTAAACATCTGGGATCCAAATGACCTGTCTAGATATGGTCTGATATGGGGTACGTTGGCAATCATGGTGGCTAAGCGAGACATAGCGCAAAAATGGGGTGCGCCAGACTTGCCCACGTTAGCACAGTGGGGCAGGAATCTAGACCTGCTAATGCTTACGGAGCGGGCGGTATACACGCTATTTAAATAAACAGTCCCTGCCCAGGTGGGCGTGGCCACTACCATGGCCTTCTGGGATCCATAGGGTGTAAATAGTAACTCCAAGGGGATGCGCTCTCTTAGCACCAATGAAGACACAATTAAAAAACCCCAGTGGGTTCATCAGCGATCCTGTGAGAGACTGCTCTGCTCTACTGAAGTCCATTGAAGTACGAGACTGGCATCCCCTGTGAATGTCAGTTCCTTCTTTCTTTGCCAGACACCTGCTGGTATTGACATGAACCCGCTGCAACGGTGGGCCTCTTTCGCGACCGGGACGGCCGCCAAAACATGCACAGAAACAGGAACCCATTTGAAAGAGGCCACAAGAAGTAAGTAAGCTTCATTTGATTTTAATGGCTTCATGACTTCAGGCTCGCAATCAGGAAGGCACTTTCAATCAAACAAAAACGCCGAACATGTTTCGGGAGTATTCCCTTCTTCAGCAGCGAAGTCTTAAGTGCAAGGGAAGCCCAATATTCACGCTATTTAAATAAACAGTCCTTGCCCCTGTGGGCGTGGCCACTGCCATGGCCTTCTGGGATCCGTAGTGCATGAATAGTAACTCCAAGTGGATGCGCTGTCTTAGCACCAATGAAGACACAATTAAAAAACCCCAGTGGGTTGAACAGCGATCCTGTGAGAGACTGCTCTGCTCTACTGAAGTCCATTGAAGCACGAGACTGGCATCCCCTGTGAATGTCAGCTCCTTCTTTCTTTGCCAGACACCTGCTGGTATTGACATGAACCCGCTGCAACGGTGGGCCTCTTTCGCGACCGGGAATTTTATTTAAATAGCGTGAATATTGGGCTTCCCTTGCACTTAAGACTTCGCTGCTGAAGAAGGGAATACTCCCGAAACATGTTCAGCGTTTTTGTTTGATTGATGTGCATTCCTGATTGCGAGCCTGCAGGCATGAAGCCATTAAAATCAAATGAAGCTTACTTACTTCTCGTGGCCTCTTTCAAATGGGTTCCCGTTTCTGTGCATGTTTTGGCGGCAGTCCCGGTCGCGAAAGAGGCCCACCGTTGCAGCGGGTTCATGTCAATACCAGCAGGTGTCTGACAAAGAAAGAAGGAGCTGACATTCACAGGGGATGCCAGTCTCGTGCTTCAATGGACTTCAGTAAAGCAGAGCACTCTCTCACAGGATCGCTGTTCAACCCACTGGGGTTTTTTAATTGTGTCTTCATTGGTGCTAAGAGAGCGCATCCACTTGGAGTTACTATTCACGCACTACGGATCCCAGAAGGCCATGGCTGTGGCCACGCCCACCTGGGCAGGGACTGTTTATATAAATAGCGTGAATATTGGGATTCCCTTGCACTTAAAACTTTGCTGCTGAAGAAGGGAATTCTCCCGAAACATGTTCGGCGTTTTTGTTTGATTGAAAGTGCATTCCTGATTGCGAGCCTGCAGGCATGAAGCCATTAAAATCAAATGAAGCTTACTTACTTCTCGTGGCCTCTTTCAAATGGGTTCATGTTTCTGTGCATACATATATAAATCTAAAACCAGGTAAGCGCGACCCAGAGCTCAAACCCGGAGGAAGCGATTCGAAAGGGTTAAGACATTAAAGGGGCAGTACAGCATTTTCGTGATTCCGCATAATGCAGCGCGTTAAAAGGAGCAACAGGTATACGGGTGGCTCTGTCTAGTCTGAGGAGCAGACGACCGACACCTGATAAAAGGATAAAACCACACAACGAGCAACAATAAGATGGCAGAGAAATCTAGGAACCGCCAATTAAGGGCGAGTGAGCTACTAAATGATGATGACACCCCCACAACAAGCACAAGCACAAGAGGAACCTTGGGGGGCAAGGAAAAGGACAACAGAACCATAATGAACATTCTGAGAGAACTACAGCAAAATAGAATCCTTGAGATCAATAAATGGTGGGAAAAGACAACACTAGAAAAATACATAGAATTCAAAAGAGTCCCTAGAGGGTTCCGAATACTCATCATGCCTACCCTGAACGATTTGGACCCAGATATGATCAAATTGTGGCAAACTGACACCAATGAATGTTCCTTCAAACTCATGAGAACACTAATCATACATGCTGAAAGAAAATTAGAGAAAATTACCAGCATAATTGAAGCATTAGAGCAAGAATTAGCCAAAATTCCCCCATCGGAAGAAAACAATGAACTAATTAAAAACATGGAGAAAAAATTATCCAAACATGAAACAGAGGTGGAAAAGCGTAAAGCAAATAAATTCACAAGAGATAGGCTGGACTACGCCAATGGGCGTATCTACACATTCGCTCGTAAATACGACACATAACGGAGTCGAGTCATGATGGATAAATGCGCAGGCGCAGAACACACAGATACAGTTGATAGCTCAGAGATCAGCTCAACTGATGAGGATGCAACAACCCCACTGGATTTTCACGGGGAGATGCAGCTAGCCCAGATGATAACGAGACAAAGAGGGAGAGGCAGAGTAAACAGGTGGGGGAGAGGACAATCAAAACTACAATCAAAACCACAACCAGAAGGGGCAGAAGGAGGAATAAAGTCAAAGAGAGAAAAAGGAAAGCAAAAGTAGTCCTAAAAAAAAGGACAAAGAACACGGATAATTTGGTTATCAATTTATCGGATAAGAAACTATCGGAGACACAACTGAAACTACTTAATAGGGGACTATCTTACTGCCCAAATAAAAACATGGATGTCCCGAACGCATTGATCTGTACAAATTTTGTCGAAAAGTCAAATTGAAGAAATATTTTTCAGAGAGAAAACCTCGAAAGAATGATCACCAAGCGGAAGTTATTAATTTGTCCTCTATTGCTCAAAAAGATCTACCAGCAATGAGGGCATTGACATCAATTGAAGATAACATACTATCAAATATAGAGGAAAGTCAAAATTCATTTACATCTGACATTGACTTTTGCAACATAACTGGATTGCCCACGAACAAAGGAGGTGAGAGTGGATTAAGAAAACAATCCCGGTTTTGTCCGCAGCTACCACCTGGGAACAAAGTTGATCTAATCCATGAGATAATGGTGGAAGAAATCGCGAAAATATCAGGAAAACCCATTAACGACAAGAATGAGGTGTGGAATAAAAAATCACGCAATCTCTCGCCAAAAGAGTATCAGGTGATGTCAGAATTCAAGAATGACTCCACCATAATAATAAAATCCTCGGATAAGGGGGGGCAATATTGTGGTGCAGAATGTCACGGATTATATCATTGAGGCGAAACGGCAATTGGATAATCAAGATCATTATGAACAACTAAAGAACAACCCAATGGAAGAATGGACAGAAGAATATCACACTCTACTACTGGGTTGGAAAAACAAAGGCTTGATTGATTTTGATGAATATTCATATTTAAAAACGGACAACCCGAGGAGGAGCCAAGCTGGCGACCGAGATGGCTGCATAGTCGCTCGGCTCCGTGAGCCTTCCCACCCCGCGCATACATCCTGGCCACTATCCTGAGCCGTAACGGCATATTCGAGTAGGCAAAGGACAACTTTCACTGACCGTTTGCTCCTGAGGCTTTTCCGTGCGGCGGACCCGTTGAATTGTCCCCGACTGTTTTGCGGCCTTCACGGAGCTGCGACCGGGGTGTCGAGTGTGGAGAGTGGCCGGCCGAGACTGCGACAACAGCGGCCTCCGGTGAGGGTGAGGGGTCGGCTGGAGGACACCGGACGTCTGAAGGGCCGATGGTGACAGTGCCGACCCAGTCCATCTTGTGGAGTGCCTTGTGGGACGTTCGGTGAAGCGGGGTCGAGGGAAGTGTACGTTATTTGGCCCCCTTTCCGGTGTTGTGTCCGGGCTCGACTCATGACCTCTCCCGGACTTGCAGGGCGACTCCCAGGGAGCGGCGGAGATTTTTTTTAGCCTTTCGGTGGCCCTTCGCTGAGAAGCCTGCTTTGACTTTCCGGGTCCCCGTAGTGAATCCTGTCGCGCCCCGGTCCGGGGCCCGGTCCTGAGGTCAGATGGAGAAGGACGGGGCCCGATCAGCTAAGATGGCGGACGGCACCCTCTTATGCAAACCGCATCCGGGCTGCGAAGCTGCTGTGCGAGTGTTAGGGGTGTTACCGGTCGTCTTAATTAGATTCTGACCCAGAATTGATTCAGTGTACATCTTGTGAATCAAAAGGGTTAATTTAGTTTAGTGGGTACATTTAGTTTATTATTTTTAATGTAAAATTTTAGTTAGAATCCTTTTAGTAATGATATTTTTAATAATTGCCTTTGGCAATGCTTGTTTGTTATTTAATTAAGATATGAGCAATTCTCAGACTGTGCGCTCAATAGAGACAGGCTCGCGTCAGCCCTCGCGCTTTGAGTTATGATGTGAGAGGCTCGCGCTGGGTCTCGTGGCTGAAGCAATAAATACGTGCTTCTGCCAACTGCCAAACGCTTTGTCTCTCGTTGTTCTTGCCGAGAGCTTCTGCCCCCGCGTAGGAATTCCTCAGTTCTTGAAACCTCCTGTTTACCCGCTTGGTTCATCAAAGCCCCGTAATTCCTTTCTCTGAAAACCTGTACCGTGAGGTCCCGGAAGCCCTGCCTGTCAGCGTCGCAGATTTATGTTTAAGAAGACGACGTGGCTGGATTCCGGTACTTCTCCGAGGCAGCCGGGAGGTTTGTTTACCCGCTCTCCTCTGCCGGCTGGCTGTTCGAGTCTCCTGTCAGCACATTGCCGCGTTATGGAAAAAGGACAGTAAGAGGTTTATTTATTCTTTCAATTTGCCACGAACAATTTGACATGATATAGAAGTGGCAAGGGTTATATTCAGAAAGATGCTCTAGACGCTAAAAGAGATAAAGCGCGTCAAGGAGAGCAGATCTATGAACAAGCCTTGACAAAGGCAAGTCACTCAGTATAGTGAGCTGGGACTAAAAATCCAAAGGTTTAGCGCTTGTTACACGGAGTGATTCAAAACAAAGACTTGGAAGGGACTAATGTCTGCAATTGAAGTGAGCCAAACATTGAACTGATTTAAGTGCTCAAAAAGCGGACAGTAGGAATAAACAAGCCTTGATAAAGGCAAAAGTGTAAAATAGGCAATCTGAATCTATGTGTACAATTCTGTGATATGTTGACTTTATAACAGAGTTATTTAAGAAAGGTTAGCATATTTACAAGTTTAGTCAGGAATAATAACCTTAGATAGTAGAGTGAATTTAGATAGGCTGTTATTTCCTGTTTTCCATGCTGCAGAATCTCCTAACAGAAGAATTATTTAAAGACTCAGGTATGGCCCTGCATGACGTTTCTGAGTTCAGTTAAAACTAACCCAACTAATCAAATTAGCCTGTCTCCTCAGTAAAAGTGTTAAGCTATTTTGACATGTTATGTTTACTTGAAGGTGTCAAGACTCAGAGCCAGAGCTAAAACTTCAGTAAAAGTGCGAACAAGGGTCAGACGGATTAATGGTCAGTAAGCACAATGTTTAGTTAATTTTTAAGGTTAGTTAAGAAGTCGTCAGCTGAGTAACTGTTGTTAATATTGCACCACAGTGTAGCGTGAAGTCAGCACAGAACATTCCTAACAGAAGGTCCTCGGCCCGGAGCACTTCCTAGAGAGAGACACAACCGAAGATTTAATCTTGTATAATTTGTTGTGAGTCTCTCTGTCCACTTCCCCTTTCCCTGGGGGAGAAGTCAATCCAGTCAGTGTCAAAGTCCTGATTGAGTTGGTTGATCCTTGAGGGAGTTGGGAGTTCGCAGCTCGAGAGGAAACGTCAGAAGAGTCTCGCAGGACTCCTCAACAGTAGACAAAGCCTATCTTCCCAAATTTTAAAATTGTTTCCTTTCGAGTCTGCAAACTCACCCTCATGGATGCTTCACAGTTGTCACAGTTAGTCCAGAAGATGACAGTGGAAATGGAAAATTTACGTTTGGAGAATCAATCGCTTCGTCAGGAGCTAGATGAGACTAGGGCTGGATTCTCGATTTGGAGGGATTCCTCTAAGGAGAGGAAACCGGTTCTAGCGCCAGCTAGATTTGGAGCTGATGTTGTTCAGCCTCATACCTCAGAAGATCGGTCTGAAAAACAACCAGTTCAAGTTACTGTTGTTACTCCTACACCTGTCCCTTTGGCTAACCCTGAAAGGTTTACTGGAGATAATAGCAGATTTGCAACCTTTTTTAGTCAGTGCCAATTGCACTTCATGTGTAAACCTCAAATTTTTTCTTCTGATTCTGCTAAGGTGGCATTTATAATTTCTTATCTGGGAGGGGTGGCTGCGAATTGGGCCATGCCTTTAGTAGACAATAATGACCCTTTGCTTCATAATTTGCAGAATTTTAAATTGGCCATGTCCAATTTATTCGCCAAACACACTTTGATTCAGTCTTCTGATAATGAGTTATTGAGTCTTCGTCAAGGGACCAAGGATCTTATCTCTTATATTACTACCTTTAATAGACTTCTGTCCGAAACTCATTGGCCAGAGGAGAAGAGAATTTCTTTATTTTATAGAGGTCTAAAAGATGATTTAAAAGATTCTCTTGCACACATAGTGAATTTGCCTGATGAGTTTAAGGAATTTCAGGATCTAGTGGTTAGACTTGATCACAGATTATGTGAACGTAGAAATGAAAAAACAAGGAGTGATTTTAGAAGTCCACTAGTTAAAGTTGAGAAAAAAGAGTCAGAAGTTAAGAATGTTTTTGTTGAACCTGTTTTACAGAGTGGGTTCAAAGGGCCTTTAACTCCTGAAGAAAAAGAACGGAGACGTAAGGGCAATTTATGTTTATACTGTGGCAAACCTGGGCCTTTTGCCAAGGATTGTTCTGTAAAACCCGCAAAAAAGAAAGTTCTAGCTATTGAAACTCTTCCTATTAAGCCGTCGGAAAACTGAAATTCTCGAGGGAAGCAGAGATCGTTTCCTCGAGCAAAATTTCTTCTAAGATCTCCAAATTTGTCACCAATGTAACTACACATATTCCCAAACATTTTACTATTTGGATGGTCTTTATCTTAACTACTCTTCAAAGACATAGTATTCCTGTACTTTTGGATTCTGGGGCTACTGGGAATTTTTTCGATATTGGGTTTGCCCATAAATTGAATCTGAAATTTGTTACTAAGGAGGAACCTGAGTCTGTGAGAGCTGTTGATGGTTCAGTTTTGTCTTCTGGTATGATTCAATTTAACACTGAACCATTGACTTTAGTAGCAGATAATGGTCATACTGAGAAAGTGGTTTTTGATCTTATTGATGCACCAAGTTTTGGTGTCATCCTAGGCATTCCTTGGTTGGAATTACATAATCCCAAAATTGATTGGATTAAAAGGACTGTTACCTTAGAGTCTTCCTTTTGTAAGTTACATTGTTATCAAGAGACCAAAGATCCAGTGATGCCCCTTTTTTGTGCTGCTCTAACTGCTGAAGATAATAAACTCCCAGTAGAGTATAGGAATTTTCCTAAGGTTTTTGATCCTGTTGAAGCAACCAAATTACCACCACACAGAATTTTTGATTGCAGAATTGATTTAGTTCCGGGTGCTATTCTACCATGTAGTAGAATTTACGCCTTAACTGAACCTGAAAATGTTTATTTAAGGAACTATTTGGATGAGCTTTTGGAATTAGGTTTTATTCGACATTCTACCTCTCCTGTTTCGTCTCCTCTTTTCTTCGTTGCGAAGAAGTCTGGGGATTTGAGGGCTTGTATTGATTACAGAGCGGTAAATAAAGCAACCATTAAGAATAGGTATCCATTGCCTTTGATTCCAGTGCTTCTTAATCAAATTAAAGGTTCTAGTGTTTACACCAAACTGGATCTTAGAGGAGCATATCATTTGATTAGAGTCAAAGAAGGCGACGAGTGGAAGACCGCTTTTCGTACGAAATTTGGTCTTTTTGAGTATACGGTTATGCCTTTTGGTCTTTGCAACGCTCCAGCGGCTTTTCAATACTTTATTAATGAGGTCCTGCATGATTTATTGGATGTCTGTTGTATTGTTTATATTGACGACATCTTAATTTATTCCAAAAATATGGAAGAGCATGTACAACATGTTCAGTTAGTATTACAGAAATTGAGAGATCATTCTCTGTATGCTAAATTGGAAAAATGTGTTTTCAATGCTTCTCAAGTGGAATTTCTTGGCTATTGTTTATCACCTGAGGAAATTCATATGGATCCAAAGAAAGTTGAGGCAATTTTAACTTGGCCAATTCCTGCTTCAATAAAAGACACGCAGAGAATTCTAGGATTTGCTAATTTTTATAGGCGATTCATTTCTAAGTTTTCAGAAATTGTTACTCCCATTACCCAGTTATTGAAAAAAGGGAAAGTCTTCTCTTGGACTGAGGAAGCCGACCAAGCATTTTCATTGTTGAAGAAGGCTTTTACCTCGGCTCCCATTTTGGTTCATCCTGATTCTGACAGGCCTTTCTTTGTGGAAGCAGATGCTTCACAGACTGCTATTGGTGGTGTGTTGCTTCAAAAGGATGCAAATACTGGTCACCTTCATCCAATCGCCTTTTTCTCTAGGAAATTACTTTTGGCTGAGCAGAATTATACGATTGCAGAACGAGAATTGTTAGCCATTAAAGATGTGTTTCAAGAATGGAGACATCATCTTTTGGGGGCTAAACACACTATTACTGTTTATTCTGACCATAAAAATTTACAATTTTATTCCACTGTTAAGGCTTTTACTCCTAGACAAATGAGGTGGTTACAATTCTTTAGCGAATTTGATTTTTTTATTATGTATCGACCTGGAAAGAAGCAGCTGTTATCTGACACACTTTCACGATTAGTTTGTGAAAAAGACTTAAATTCTGTTAAGGATCCTCCCAGTATTTTGCCTTTAGAAAAAATTGCTGCTGAAATCCATTCAGAAAGTTTCTTAGATTCTGTTAAGAAGGAATTAAAGAACTTTGATGTTCATGAATGGTTATTAAAAAAAGGGAATTCCATTAGAGATGGTTTTTTCTATCACAATGATAAATTGTTTATTCCCACAAGAGATTTACAGGATAAGGTCATGCAGTGGAATCATGATTTGGCAATTGCTGCACATCCAGGTATTAACAAAACCTTGGATTTATGTCAACGTCATTTTTGGTGGGAAAAAATGATTTCTATAATTCAACAATTCGTGAAAGCCTGTCCAGTTTGTTCACGTCAAAAGGCTTTACATGAAGTTCCAATGGGTTTACTTCGTCCAATGACTATTCCTCCTCACCCTTGGCATACAATCAGTTTAGATTTTATTACTGATCTCCCTAAGTCTAATGGTTTTACTACTACGCAGGTCGGCGAACGCCAGATCACCAGCGTCAGGAGGAGCCACAGTAGGCGAAGCCAATCCAACGCAAGGGAGATGCAGTTTACCCAACATAGTTGACCTCTCTGTGTCTCAACTAGCAGATTCACAGCTTAGCGCCGACCTTGAAAAAACCCCGGACTTAGTTATGCAAACTCCCCCACCAATTTCCTCCCTAGAAAAAATGGTAGAAAGGGGAAGGAGGGAGGGGGCGATAAGCAAAAAGAGGGGGGTTCCTAAAAATTCTATCCCGAATAACTTGACCCCTTTACCAAGCACACAAGTAGAGAGACCGGACAGAGCAGAACATCTAGCCGTCCCAATACTAGTACATCACTCAAAGTCTGAAACATTCCCCTCGCTTACCCTGGAGTCCCAAACTAACATACAATCTCCCAGGGGATCGAGCGTATCGGAGGTCCCTAATCCTTTATTGGCTAAACTTACTATAATATTTAAACAATCACTGCAACCCTTGGAGCAAAGACTAGCGAATCTGGAGATACAGATTCTTCACTTTATAAAAAATCAACATCATAATCACCCTACAGGCCCCCAAAAAGGAGGGGGAAATAATGCAAATAATCCACACACTGTAAATGTATCTAACGATAAACTACATTCGATTAATCCCCAACAGAAGACTCGTCAAACCAAAATTTCCACGGCCCCCACCAACACTACTAACCAGAAATCACTAACCAATCCTAGCATTCCTAATTCCTCAACAAACATATCTCTTTTGACGATCCCAGGAACCCCAATTACTCCGGCACCGATCATACTCCCATCTAATAAACCCTCCAATAAAACTCTTAATCATACTACGAACAAATCATCTAGTACAACTCCGGTCCCCCAGCACCCAGCCCCGAATTCCTCGTCAGTGAGGCCCAGGGGAAACACTGTCAAAAACCAAGGTAAAACAAGATCGCCAGCAGTTTTCCCTCCTGAAGCCTCACCGTACGTGGCAATTATGACTGGTGTGCCTGAGTTGGCTGACCCCAACTCCGAACCTGCCTGGTCCCTAAAAAATAAAGCTCAACACTGGTTGCAGACCAATCGTCCGATCCCGTCCACATGGACGGGAAGGATTAGATCTGTCGTAAGAGTACCCTGGGTGGGTAACACTCGTAAAACTATCCCCGGGGACTGCCTAGCGATCACATTTGAGGACCCTCGTATAGCAGACTATATCTGCTCATGGGAGGACATCACCCCGAAGGGTGGTATTAAGATCAAATCACTCTCCTTCTTCTATCCCTTTAGACAACAAAATGACACTTATGAACAAGAGCCCCCCTGGACGGTCCCACTCCCTAGACAGAATGATGCAGATAACTTTAGGTATCATGGTCCTCCAAGACCCTATGACATAGATTATTCCTGGAACACAATACCCCCCCGCTATCAAGGGGGAGGATGGGAAGACAGGAGACCCTACCAACAAAGACAGGTAGTCAGAGACCATCCCAGATGGGACCCATGGTATAACATCCCTCTGCAAAACAGGTACAGTGGACTTGAAATGGTCGATTGACCATCAAGCGATAACCCACCTAATAATTTCCATGTACCACCTAGCCCGGCCTACATAAATAGTCCCCCGATCCCCACGAACATGGTAGACGCACCCTCAGTCGCACAATCAAATGAGATCACCCCCTCGACCTCCTTGATATCTCTCCTCTATTGGAACATAGCAGGTCTTCGCTCCAAAATCGAGGATGGGAGTGCGCAAAATTTCCTAAATCCATATCAAATTATCTGTCTTCAGGAGACTTGGACCACAGAAGAACTACACCTCCAAGGTTATAAATCCTATTTTATCCCGGCTATAAGCAGCACAATGGGAAGACCCAGAGGTGGGCTAGTAACCTTCATAGCTAACACCCTGACTCTGAAGAAAGTTGCCATACTTTCCTGTGACTCCAATTTTCAAGTTCTCTCCTTAACCCTTGCTAACAAGGAGACCATCTTCCTGACTAATATCTACAACAACCTCCCGGAAGATCAACTCCTAACTCTCCTTGGAAACATTCACGAGACCCTGAAAAAATCCTATCTATGGGAAACTGGTAACAAGATAACCCACCTAATCTGGGGCGGAGACTTCAACCACCACCCTTGCCCAAAGACTAACCCCCTTTGTTGTGGGGTGGCAGATGAACTTGAAGTTCCTCTGGCACATTTTACACACAGTAAAGTAGGAAATCTACTAAACTCAGTCCTCTCTGACTTGGACCTGCAAATTGTGAACCATCAACAAGCAGAACCCAATGTATTTAGTCCGACCTACGTGGGCAGAGGTCACTCTACGACGGTAGACTATATACTTTTATCACCTGGCCTACGGGCCTTGGTTAAAGATTTTGAGGTCATCGGCAACCCACTTAGTGACCACTCAGCCCTAAAGGTTAATCTGCACTTGTCACCAACCAACACCCTAAATGTGGAGATTGCAAGTACGCTAAGACAAAACAAATTAGAGATTGGCAAACAAAATGGCTACACAATCAGCTGGGCTAAGATTAACCCGATGGAAGTCACTAAAAAACGTATAGTACAGACATACCCAAACATCCTAAAATGCCTTGATCTATCCTCCGATCACGAGGAAGTCCTAGAGAACTTTCATCACATTTTGGTTACCATCAAGGCCCTACTGACATCAAAACCCAAAGCCAACCTCCCGATAAAGAAAAGGTGGTTTGACCACAATTGCACAAAGGCCCTCAAAACATTAAAATCAGCTCTCCACCACAAATCAAGAGATGCAGCCCAAATACAAATTCTAAGGCGCGCATACTTAAGTGAAAGAAAACTGAGAACAGCACAATTAAAACAGAAATTGTAGGCAGATCTCCACGAGAGCGCGTCATTGAAAAACAGCATGCAATTCTGGCGTATAGTTAGAACTCCATACCTATCGGATTCAGACGCCCCTAGAATAGAAGTCGCTATAGATGAAAACACATGGGTCGAGCACTTCTCTAACATCTTTAAAAATTCCTCCCCAAAAGATTTAACGCCCCCGGGAGTACAGTACCCTATCACGCTTGATTTTGATATTCCCGACTTATTGGAGGCTTTGCAGAAAAGTAAAATCGGAAAAGCGCCAGGCCCCGATGGAGTCCCAGTGGACCTTTTCAAAATCAACCTAGATCTCTGGGCCCCGATCCTGACAAGAGTATGTACTGCCGCAGTCCATGAGGGAGTGCTATCCTCTTGGACAAAATCAATAATGGTCCCCATTTTTAAAAAGGGGGACAGACAAGACGTGAAGTGCTACCGGCCCATCTCACTGCTGGACTCACTCGGGAAAGTAGTGGGAAGAGTAATCCTAGAGCGTCTCCAGCAGTGGAGTGAGGACCATCGTATCATCACTGACATCCAATTCGGCTTCCGAGAGGGTTTCGGAACGGTCGAACAGGCCCTCAACCATACCCTTTTGATGGGAAAATACACACAGGCCAAACCTAATAAAATCTACATGGTCTTTGTCGACCTCTCCGCAGCCTTCGATTGTGTTTCTCATGCCAAGCTGTGGCTAATCCTCGCCCAAATGGGAGTAGATCCCCCCCTCCTTGACTTCTTACGCGAACTCTATTCTGGCGCCACGGCCAGAGTACGATTCGGCGTAAATGGCGAGCTGACGGCCCCGTTTAGCGTAGGGCGAGGAGTCAGGCAGGGCTGTGTCCTGGCCCCCTTCCTCTTCTCCCTTTATACAAATGGCTTGGAGGAGGAGATGTTGAGGGGGGCCCGGGACCTCCCACGTATTAACCATCGCCTGATTCCCGCACTCCTCTATGCGGATGATGCGGTCATTTTCGCGCGTACTCCTCGCGAGCTTCAAAGTTCTCTTAATAGGTATACAACCTTCATGAGCAATTTGGACCTCAAAGTAAACGTGAAGAAAACCTTCGTTATGACAGCAGGCAAAGGCTCCCTAAGAACTAAAGCCATTTACCTTGAAGCCCAGAAACTCAACGTGACTTCCCAATACCCCTATTTGGGCATCATGATTGACGACCACCTATCATGGAAGCCAGCAGTAGTCACAAGGGGCAACCTTTTTAAAAGATCAATTGCTGCTCTAACAAGCTTTTCCCAGAGACTTGGACAAAGGCCTCCCGTGGAGCTACTAAAAATTTACACCGCCAAGTGTATGGCCACAGCCACATACGGCGCGGGTGTCTGGGGATACGTTGACGCCAGTTACATCCAGAAGGCGGAGAATACTTTTCTTAGATTCCTCTTGGCAATGCCGAGAGGTACCTCAACGTACGCCATGCATCAAGAACTAGGAATTCCCTATATAGAGGACCTAATCAAAATAGAACCCGTGATGCTGTGGGGGCGTATCTGGGCATCTGATAAAAACAATCTGACTCAGTCTATCATTACAGACTCGATGGCCCTCGAAAAATCTTCTAGCATAAAGTGGCTGTCGTACGTAAAAAAATTTTTGTCAGACCTAGACCTCCAGCACTGTTACTTCAACCCAGACACCATTAGGGACATTCCAAAGAGAGCTCTTAAACTCCAAGCGTTAAGTCACCTGGAATCGTTAAGACTATCATCAAATGCATCTAAAATGTCGGTTGTTCACGCCAACATGGTACAAATAACTCATGGCATCCACCCATATCTGACTTTGCAATTATCGATATATGAGAGAATGCTATTAACACGTTTCAGACTAAATTCTTTCTTTAGACTGGTCACGTTTCCTGAGAAAAACTGCTGGAAAGACATTCTCTCTCCTTGTCCATGCGACGGAGTATCCATACAATCAACTTTACACGTGACTTTGCTCTGCAAATTTCACCGCACACACAGAAGAATTTGGTTACTGCCAATTTTAAGGACTTGGGGTCTGAGACAATGTAGACCAGCTCTCCTTAGACTCCAAATGCTGGAATCAGAAAACGTTTGCTATTTCGTGAGTAACTTTTTAAAATGCATTTTGAAGCACAGAAATAACTTATAATCCGCTCTGTTGATGCTACTCCATGCAGACTGTTACAGAAAAACCTTTTAAACAATTTTTTTGATAATAGCCTCTTGTTTTTTTAACTACACAAAATGTAATGAACGTTGAAAACTGTGTCTTTTATGGTTTTTCCACTGTGAACAAACCGAAATAAAGAATTTATTATTATTATTATTACAGTTCTTGTTGTGGTGGATTTGTTATCTAAAATGGGACATTTTATTCCGTTACACAAGATTCCATCTGCAACTGAATTCAGTACTGTATTTTTATCTAGTATTGTGAAACTTCATGGTCTGCCCTCAAAGATTATTTCGGATAGGGGCCCTCAATTCATTTCTAAATTCTGGTCGCAACTCAGTAAACTTTTAGGAATCGAGTTAGCTCTGTCTTCTTCTTTTCACCCACAGACGGATGGACAGACGGAGAGATTGAATCAGCATGTTGAACAAGGTTTAAGATGTTTGTTAACTACCTCCTCTTACCCTTGGGATGAAGTTTTACCTTGGGCTGAATTTTCCTATAATAACACCACTCATTCAGCTTTGGGTTGTTCTCCTTTTTATTTTCTCACTGGTCAACATCCAAGATCTATTCCTATACTCTTACCTGATGAACAATTGTCTATGCCAGCAGTTACTGATAGGTTGACTCATCTGTTGGATATCCAAGATAAGGCTAGAAAACAATGGGTCAAAAGTAAGTTATCTATGAAAAAGACTGCTGATTCTCATCGTAAACCTTCTCCTTTGTATAAGGAAGGTCAGTTGGTATGGTTATCCACTAGAAACATTCAGTTGGAGGGTCCCAGGAAGTTGAAGCCCAGATATATTGGGCCTTTTGAAATTAAGTAAGTTCTGAATCCTGTGTCTGTGAAATTAGTTTTGCCTGAGGAATATGCTATTCACCCTGTTTTTCATGTTTCTCTGTTGAAACCTTTTGAACCTTCTACTCGAGCTGATAACCCACCTCCGCCAGTAATTGTCGGTGATCATATTGAGTACGAGGTTAAATCCATTCTAGATTCTAAAAGAATTCGGGGTGCCTTGTTTTATTTGGTTGACTGGAAGGGTTATGATCTTTCTGAGCGATCTTGGGAACCTGAGAAAAATGTTCATGCTCCTAGACTTGTTAGATCTTTTCATGCTCTGCATCCTGATAAACCTAGACCTGTAAGACGACCTTTGGGGGGAGGAACTGTTAGGGGTGTTACCGGTCGTCTTAATT
The DNA here is from genome assembly GCF_964261635.1 of Lissotriton helveticus. NCBI lineage: Eukaryota > Metazoa > Chordata > Amphibia > Caudata > Salamandridae > Lissotriton > Lissotriton helveticus. The sequence continues at coordinate 359,610,121 of NC_136061.1, forward strand.
AGATTCTGACCCAGAATTGATTCAGTGTACATCTTGTGAATCAAAAGGGTTAATTTAGTTTAGTGGGTACATTTAGTTTATTATTTTTAATGTAAAATTTTAGTTAGAATCCTTTTAGTAATGATATTTTTAATAATTGCCTTTGGCAATGCTTGTTTGTTATTTAATTAAGATATGAGCAATTCTCAGACTGTGCGCTCAATAGAGACAGGCTCGCGTCAGCCCTCGCGCTTTGAGTTATGATGTGAGAGGCTCGCGCTGGGTCTCGTGGCTGAAGCAATAAATACGTGCTTCTGCCAACTGCCAAACGCTTTGTCTCTCGTTCTTGCTGAGAGCTTCTGCCCCCGCGTAGGAATTCCTCAGTTCTTGAAACCTCCTGTTTACCCGCTTGGTTCATCAAAGCCCCGTAATTCCTTTCTCTGAAAACCTGTACCGTGAGGTCCCGGAAGCCCTGCCTGTCAGCGTCGCAGATTTATGTTTAAGAAGACGACGTGGCTGGATTCCGGTACTTCTCCGAGGCAGCCGGGAGGTTTGTTTACCCGCTCTCCTCTGCCGGCTGGCTGTTCGAGTCTCCTGTCAGCACATTGCCGCGTTATGGAAAAAGGACAGTAAGAGGTTTATTTATTCTTTCAATTTGCCACGAACAATTTGACATGATATAGAAGTGGCAAGGGTTATATTCAGAAAGATGCTCTAGACGCTAAAAGAGATAAAGCGCGTCAAGGAGAGCAGATCTATGAACAAGCCTTGACAAAGGCAAGTCACTCAGTATAGTGAGCTGGGACTAAAAATCCAAAGGTTTAGCGCTTGTTACACGGAGTGATTCAAAACAAAGACTTGGAAGGGACTAATGTCTGCAATTGAAGTGAGCCAAACATTGAACTGATTTAAGTGCTCAAAAAGCGGACAGTAGGAATAAACAAGCCTTGATAAAGGCAAAAGTGTAAAATAGGCAATCTGAATCTATGTGTACAATTCTGTGATATGTTGACTTTATAACAGAGTTATTTAAGAAAGGTTAGCATATTTACAAGTTTAGTCAGGAATAATAACCTTAGATAGTAGAGTGAATTTAGATAGGCTGTTATTTCCTGTCTTCCTACTGCAGAATCTCCTAACAGAAGAATTATTTAAAGACTCAGGTATGGCCCTGCATGACGTTTCTGAGTTCAGTTAAAACTAACCCAACTAATCAAATTAGCCTGTCTCCTCAGTAAAAGTGTTAAGCTATTTTGACATGTTATGTTTACTTGAAGGTGTCAAGACTCAGAGCCAGAGCTAAAACTTCAGTAAAAGTGCGAACAAGGGTCAGACGGATTAATGGTCAGTAAGCACAATGTTTAGTTAATTTTTAAGGTTAGTTAAGAAGTCGTCAGCTGAGTAACTGTTGTTAATATTGCACCACAGTGTAGCGTGAAGTCAGCACAGAACATTCCTAACAGAAGGTCCTCGGCCCGGAGCACTTCCTAGAGAGAGACACAACCGAAGATTTAATCTTGTATAATTTGTTGTGAGTCTCTCTGTCCACTTCCCCTTTCCCTGGGGGAGAAGTCAATCCAGTCAGTGTCAAAGTCCTGATTGAGTTGGTTGATCCTTGAGGGAGTTGGGAGTTCGCAGCTCGAGAGGAAACGTCAGAAGAGTCTCGCAGGACTCCTCAACAGCGAGAGAGTCCTGGTGTCTGGAAACACGAGATGGAGCCCACGTTCAGAGATATCCTGGCTGCGTTAACAACCCTGCATACGTCCCTGCTCCGGGACGCCCGGGATCTGGGAGGAAGGATGGCCGCCATTGTTGTCCCACCGTTCCACGCGGGCATGGTTCGATCTCGTGGGGGCGCCGGTGTGTCCGCCTCTGCGTCAGTGATGAGTGCTCCGGCTACGCCTATGTTCATGGAGACTCTGGTAGACCCGGTCCATGATGTAGCTTTGGCCGGCCCTGTCATACATGTGAGTGACTCGTCTGGGCACTTGTCTACTCGGCGGCTGGGGACTCGATGTCGATCTATGGCTTGGGCCACGCCGGCGGCGCACCGGCGCTTCCCGGATGGTGTGACTCTCTTTCCCTGGTTGGTGAGACTATGTCCGGACTGGCGGGTGTTTTCGGGGCCGATACTGACACAGACGGATTTCCGCCATTTTAGCTCGGCTGGGTTTTGGAGGCTGAAGTCCCATAGATTGACGACACTGCCCGGTCTGCCCGGATCACTTGGACCCTCCATGTTGCTCTATGTGCCGATTGATCAGTGGGCGTGTGTTGGTACTACTGATAAGAAAGGCCAGGGGTGAGACCTTCTGGGACGTAGTGGGTTTTAGTGCTGGCTGACTGTGATTAGGGGGACACTCAGCGGGGATGTTATTGATTGTGCTATTGGTGGCGATGTTTTCCATGGCTACTCTGATCTTGCTTAGAATGTTTACTGTGCGCGGTGGTGGGGGAGGGGCCGGGCGGCCAAATCGAGGGCCCTTCCCCGTATTTTTCCTCTTCTTCCTCTTTTTCCTTTCTTCTATATTTCGGGCCTCTTATTTAGGGCCACAGGCACGCTGCTGGGGGGGGGGGGGGTTAGGCCGTAGCCTTCTGCAGGGGTGCAGGGTGGGGGGTAGAGGGAAGGGGTTTGTTAATTTGTCCTTCTTTTGTTTCTATGGCCCTTTGTCTTCCTTCCCTTTTTTGGTGTCGTCGTATTGCATGTCTCCTACAGTATGCTCATCTTGAGGGGTGGGGTGCAGTTTGCTACGCAGCGTTTTTGTTTTTTGCATTTATCCTGACTCGTGTGCCTCACCCCCGCTGCTTCCGACGTATTTGCATTTTTGCGGATTTCCTGCTTTGTACTGCTATCGTAGGACCATGTGTGACCGTATGGCATTGATTCTTAGTTTTCTTTATTGAAATATGAACCTTCTCAAATCCTGAATCGTACACAGTACGTTTGATTGCGAGTTATAACCCGGACTCTTATTCTGCCCTGACTTTCGGGCTGCTGTCTTTACTACATTGCTTTGCTGTATGTATGTCTTGATTAGCGGCCGGCCGGAGTGGTTGTAGGCCCGTATTTGTATTCACCTGACGTGACAATAAAGGTTCTAAAAAAAAAACTATAAAAAAAAACGGACAACCCTATCACAGCCACTGTCTACTTTCTGCCACAAGTACATAAGGCAATGGAAAGACCGCCTGGCAGACCGATAGTGAGTTCTATAGGTTCATTATTTGAAACAACCTCAAGATTCATTGACATATTCTTGATGAACTACGTAACATCACTACCTTCGTATCTAATGGATACCATGGATTTTCTAAACAAGATGTCGGATATTGAATGGAAAGCAGGATATCTGATGACAACGATAGACGTATCATCTCTCTACACTTCAATACGTCATGAGGACGGAATAAGAGCCATCAAAAAATGCCTGGAGAAATGATCAATTAGTCATCTAGAACACTCTGCCATGTTGATTGACATGTTGACTTACTGCCTGATGCACAATGTTTTTCTCTTCCTGGGCAACCTGTACCTGCAGAAACAGGGTACGGCAATGCGGACATCTTTTGCCCCAACGTATGCAAATCTTCTGATGACCATCTGGGAGAATGAGGTCGTGGAGAAAGAAAAGAAAAAACATTCAAAATTCAAAATCTGGTGTTGTTTCATCGACGATCTGTTTGTCATATGGGATGGGAGCAAAGAAGATCTTCAAGCTTTTTATTGACTCACTGGAGAATAACAACTATAACCTCCACTTCACATCAGCCATAAGTGAAACTAGTATAATCTTTTTGGATGTAGAAGTTTTTATCCAGAGCAACCGACTATGTACTAAAACACATAGAAAAGCGACATCATGTAATAGCATTCTTCATGCTAACAGTGGACATCCAGCTAAACTAAAATGGAGTATACCTTATGGGCAAATGTTGAGAGCAAAAAGAAATTGCTCTGAGATAGAGGATTTGGAACAGGAAATTGAGAAAATGAGTGATCGATTCATAGAAAGGGGCTACCCGACAGAAGTAATAGAAACAGCAATATCCAGAATGAATCTAAAGGAGAGAACAGATCTCCTGGTCCCAGAAACTGACAGAGCAGAAGGAAGGAAAGATGAAACGGGTGAGACAAAGGGCATAACACGCTTAATCATGGATTTCTACAACCAAAGTGAAGATCTAAAAAGGGCACTAAAAAAGAACTGGAAGATCCTACTATTGGATGAAACTTTGAAAGAGAATTTAACATCGTATCCGAGTATTACTTACAGAAAAACGTCCTCTCTACGAGATATCCTCACTCAGAGTCATCTAGAAATTAAACAACCAACGAAGACCTCATGGCTAACAACACCTGGATTTTGGAAATGCTCCAAATGTAAAGCGTGCGAACATGGTCTTAACATCACAGAATACAAATTACAGAATGGGAGGTCTGAGAAAATTGTGGACCATATTACGTGCAAATTGAAATATGTAATCTACAGGCTACTGTGCCCCTGTGGGAAGTCCTATATAGGAAGCACGATTAACAAATTGAAGTTAAGAATATTCCAACACCTCTGTGCAATAAAGAACAAGGACCCTAATTACCCCATGGCCAAACATTTCGATGAATTCCATCAAAGCAATTGCAGCCTATTGAAATATTCTGGGATAAAGATAAGTAAACCATCACAGAGAGGGGGTGATCGCACATTGCAATTACGAAAACTTGAGTCCAGAATGATTCTGGGGATGGGGACAGAGTACCCGTACGGACATAACCAAGATGCTGAATTATTTGTACATCTGTAAATAAGACTAAAGGAAAAAGAATGAAAGAAATGAACTTAGACAAGCTTTGAACTCTAATATCAATCGGCTTTTTGTACATAGGTGTAAATATCATGACTAATAGTGGCTTGGATCGCCCTAAAAACTTGAGTGAAAATGTAATATGTGCAACAGAAACAATTAGTTGATCTTGAGAAGTGGGATTATCATCATGGTATGGGAACAACGACGAGAAATCAACATATTTTGAACAAACAGGCATATAAATCTAGTTGTCCTTGAGAAGAGTTTACTGCATCATACTGTTCCAAATATTGATAAGAGTACTTCACATATACAAAGAAATGGTATAATTATAATGATAATGAGATCTGATCATACAACTTACAAGGACAATTACTGAGAAACAATTCAATTGCACTGTCCAACTGTATATAATGTAAATAGTCGTTACGTGATGAAAACCATGATACATGATATACTAAGTCAATGGATGAATTAGTTTTTGAAGGAAATTACAAGTACGTTACTGTGATACAAACAAACTAAATCAGAGACAATTGTATGTTGTACGCATTTAACTTCACAAGTACTTTACTGTGATGTCTTAGTTTTGTAGTTTTTTGCTTAAGAAAATGGCGACCTTTTTTTTTTCAAACTGTTTTTATTAAAACAATAAGAAATGTGGCAATACATACATTTGCATATATATCAGATGTGTTCTTCGCTCAGTTAAATCACAGTTCTTGTTTAAAGTAGTTCTTTGTTATTTGCAGTTTGACCTCATCACTCCACTAGTTCTTAGCCTCACTTCAGTCCTAATGTTGTTCCTTACCCCTCTTCTTCTTCCTCATCCGAACAATCTACCTCTGTGATTCTGGCAATGGGTCACATATGTCCCCCTTAAAGGTATTCCACGCTGTCCAGATTTTATTCCACTTCCGTGGGCAGCCCCTGGTAGCATACACTGTTCATTCAGTGATCATCGTCAAGTCCATATTCCTGCTCCATGTTGATAAAGTTGGAGCCTCCGCTGCCCCCCATTTCTGTGCAATGTCTCGTTTAGCAATTAGGAACCCCAATGTGACCCAAATTTGCATACAACGTGAAAGGTCAATAGGCTCCCACACATTTAATAAACACCTCCTCGGGTCCGGCAAGAGTGACACTTTTGTTGTTTGTGATATGGTGCGCAGTACCTGCCACCAATAGTTTGTCAAAACTGGACAATCCCATAAAGTGTGTAACAGGGTCCCTTCCTCCCCGCAGCCTCTGAGACAGAATGGGTGTGTTGCTCTCTGTAGTTTGTGTAAGGTGGTTCTGGTATAGTATATGCGGTGCAAGATTTTAAGCTGCACTAGCCGGAGCCTGCTAGATATTCCCACCTCTTTGTGCGATGCTAGGGCTTCCTGCCATTCCTGATCTTCTAATGCTCCCACTGATGTTGCCCACTTGACTCTCAGTGTTGCTGTTAGGTCTGGTAAATTATTGAGCAATTTCCGATATGTGAATGAGGGGGCCTTTGCCTCCATGAAATCTGTGAGTAGCCGGTCTTCCAGCGGGGAAGCATCCGGAATCTCTGTGTCTGGCGGTATCGCCTTTAATAAGGCGTGTCGTATTTGCATATATCTAAATTTCTCGGTCGTGTACAGTTGGTATTGTTGTTGTAATTGCTCAAAGGGTATCACCGTTCCCTTGTCCCACAAATCCCCCACCGTGGAGATACCTATGTTGTCTCATTGTGTGAAACCCGTACTTCGTCGCAAGTGCCCTAATGCCTTGGTATCCCACAGTGGGGTCAGTTTGGTTATCACCCCTCTCCAGCTCAGCCGAGTCTGTGCCGCATGCCAAACCTGGTCAGTGTGTTTAGTAGGGCCAATTAATTTTGAGATCGAGCCTTTGTTATAAAGCACTGCTAGCATATTATTTGTTCCTAATTGTTCCCTATCCGCCCTGTATGCTGGGTCACCCCGGGGTATGTGGATCCAGTGGTTTATTATTTTAAGTTGCGCCGCCCAATAATACAAGCGGAGGTCCGGAAGTGCAATCCCCCCGTTGTACCAGCTTTTATATAGTTTCGCTTGAGCAATACGGGCTGGTCTGTTACACTACTTGTTGAAAATAGCGGGGTGATATCGTATCGGGCGTGTTCTCCAGGATGTAGAGGAATCTAGGGAGTGCTTTCATTTTGTACAATGCTGCTCTTCCGAGCAGCGTAAGGGTCAGTGATGCCCAGTGTGTCAAATCTCGTTTCAGCCTCTCTAGTGGTGGTGTCAAGTTTTTGGCAAAGAAGTCGGCTGAGGTTCTGGTGATGTGTATTCCTAGATATTTAAAGGAGTTCTCTGCTATCAATAATGGGCAGTCCGTGGGGAGTGTCGGTGGTGGTCCCTTAAGGATGAAAATGACCGATTTAGCCCAATTGAGCGTGTATCCTGAGAGTCTCCCATGCGCATTACAAAGATTAAGAAGTTCCGGTATGCCACTCTCCGGTTCTGTAAGATACACCAACATATCATCCGCGTAGTGAAAGGCGTTCTTCCCACCCCTCCCTCCAGTTGATTCCCTTAAGCAACAGGGTCGCTCTAATCAGTGTTGCCAGGGGTTCCAGTACCAGTGCAAATAATAGCGGGGACAAGGGGCACCCTTGGCGTGTGCCCTGAGCCAGCAGTATCTCCTCTGATAAGTGGCCATTAGCCGTTACCCGGGCTACGGGTTTCGTATACAGGAGTCTTATCCATGCACAGAATTTGGGGCCAAAACCCACCCGCTTTAGTACTCCAAATAGATATTTCCATTCTACCATATCGAATGCCATTTTCGCATCCAGCGACAGTATCACCGTCGGGCCCGTTAGGAATGGGGCCCTCGCCTCCGCCCCCTGTACACGCCTCAAATTAAGTGCTGTGTTCCTGTGAGGCAAAAAAACCGGACTGGTCCAGGTGTATTAATTGTGGTAGATGAACCATCAACCTGTTCGCCAATAATTTTGCTAGAATTTTTGCCTCTGCATTTAATAAAGAGATCGGGCGGTATGACGCACACTCCGCCGGAGGTTTCCCAGGTTTTGGGATCGTCACTATTGTCGCGATACGTTGGTCCAACGGGAGTACAGCTTTCTCCAAACTCTCCTTATACATCGCTAACAGGGGTGGGCCTAATGTGTCTGGCATTTGCTTAAACCACTCTATGGGTATCCCGTTGGGTCCTAGCGCATTTCCTGATTTCACCGCATTAATTGCTGTTTGCAATTCTGCAAGAGTTAACTCCCCTTCCAGCTCTAATGCTATCTCCGGTGCCTGAGTTGGCATCTCGATATGTTCCAGGGAGTCCTGTATCTCTACCTCCGTCAGTGTTGTAGTCGGAGTGTATACCTCTCGGAAGTGTTCAGCTAGTAATTGCACTATTTCTTCTGGGTGTGAGTATAGAGATCCCTCCCGTGATCGTAATTGGTGTATGCCCTTCGTACCCTCTCCTTTCTTATCTAGCCATGCCAACATTTTACCAACCTTGTCTTCTATATCGTAAATTTTATGCTTAGTCATTGTAATGTTGGTTACGGTCTGTTTTTCGAGGTAATCCTTGAACTGTCGTTGGCGGAGTTTCAGGATATGTGCTGCGTCTTGAGTTGGGTGTAGTGTATAAGCTTTATCTGCCTCTGAAAGGGTCAGTTCTAGTTCTGTCAGTTCCCTCTGTTGCAACCACTTATGCCCAGTGATGTATGCAATGGCCTGCCCCCTAAACACCGTTTTGTAAGCTTCCCATACTGTTATAGCAGGGTCCACCAACTCCGTGTTTTCCTCAAAATAGTGTTTGGTGGCTGTTCGGAGTTCTTTCTTGATGGCAGGGACCTTAAGGTAACCTGGATAAATGGGGGATAGACGCCTATGCGCTTTTTCATGACATGCTAGCGTCAACACAACTGGTGAGTGGTCTGAAATACCTCTTGGTTTTATGTCTACCTCCTCGACATTTTGAAGGCAGATGCCCAATAATAGAAAATAATCTATCCTGGAGAGACTGTTATGTACCATGGAGTGATATGTGTATTGACACGTTTTAGGATGTATGTGTCTCCAGATATCTATGAGACCCATCGCTTCTATGAATCCTTGAAATCGTGAGGGCCCAGACATTTGCGCTTGTGCGGGGTATCTGTCTAACGCTGCGTCTATTGTGGTGTTAAAATCCCCTCCTATGATGAGGTCCCCCTCTGGCAGTGCGAGTAGGAATTTGCCAAGCGCCGGCAGGGCCACCGAATGGAGTGCTGGCGGTATGTATACCGACACTACAGTTAGGAGTCTGCCCTCCCACTGACCCTGTACTGCTGCGAATCGACCTTGATCGTCAACCTTAGTCTGCAAGACCATGAATGGTGATGTCTTTCTAATCAGGATGCCGGTTCCCCTGGAACCTGAGCAAAATTCGGAGTGTGCGATCATTTTATATCCCAATCTATCTAAAGCTTTGCATGCCTTTCCTGTGAGATGCGTTTCCTGGAGGAGCGCCAGTGTCGGGCCATTACGCTTCAGAGCGTGCAATATCAATCCCCTTTTTATCTTGTCCCCCAGCCCTCTGACGTTCCATGTTAAAATTTTAAGGGGGTGTACCGATGTTTTCTGTGTCATGTCCCCGGGGCCATTAGGTATTGAACTTGTTGCCATATGTAATGCTTGACTGTAAGAGGTGTCCCTTTCTCTGGATTACAGATAGGAGCTCCATCGAATAGGTGTAATTGGAACCCATTGAAGTGTGCAAACAATGCTCTACGTGTGTGTGATAAAGCCAAATCTCTAGTATGTGTTGTGTCTCCTGAGCCAAAAGGCTGTCTTGTACTCGCTGCGTTTCCCTATGATCTTTGCCACTAACTATTGCTAACCAATTACAAAAATTAATAACTGTCCCCCCCCTGGTACCCCGCCCTCCCTGCCTCCCTGCTTAGCGGTATTGCAACTACCCGCCACCCCAACTCAGCAGAGTGCTCCTGCCCTCCCAAAAACATAGTACTTGCTTGTCCGGGGGAAGAGGTCCAAGTGGAGGCCTCAGCCCTTCTTGCCCTCCGGGGCCCACCTTAGCCCGCCATCCCGGCCGGCCCAGCCTAGGTCGTGCTAAATGCTATTTGTCTCTGTTGATCAGTCCGCCGGTGTCCTATCAAATGGTGCTTGCAACAGCCATTTGTCTATTCTTTCTCCTGGCTCGGTGTTTGTTCCGATTCCGAGTGTCTTGTTACTTGAGTTCCCGGGTCGTCCTCTTCTTCTCGTCAGCGGTGATGTCTGCTTCCGCGCTTTGGGTTCCCCACCGTACGCCATCCTTCAATCCAATCCTGTGCCGCTTCTGGCGTGTCAAAGAACCATGTCTGTCCATCCGCGACTACTCGGAGCTTTGCAGGGAAGATCATAGTGTAGGGCAGTTCCTGGGCTCTCAGTATTTGTTTTACTTCCTGGAAATTTCTCCTGCGTTTAGACACTGCTGCAGTGTAGTCTGGGAAGAAAGTTATTGTGAAGTTTTGTACTCATATGGGCGGAGAGACCCTTGCCGCCTGCAGGATGGCGTCCCTGTCTCTGAAATTAAACAATTTTACGAGTACTGGTCTCGGGGGGCCCCTGGTTGCGGCCTGCCGCCTGGCACCCTGTGAGCTCGTTCTATTGAAAAGAAGTTGGCGAGTCCCTTGGGTTGGAGCCTGGTCTTCACTAGTTCTTCCACATAGAGGTCCATTGCTTGTTTGCCTTCTGTCTCTGGTATGCCAATTATACGTATGTTGTTCCTTCTAGCACGTCCTTCCTGATTATCGAGCTTCTCCGCAAGCAATTTGTTTTCTTTTTGGAGTTGAGAGACGGCTGATTGTAGCTCCGACGTATCCGTTACCAGCGATTTCGTCACTATCTCTACTTCCTTAACTCTGTCTGCCATTTTATGTAGATCAGCTCGTGTAGTGAGACGTCGGTTGAGATAGAGCCCACCGTGGTTTGTACACCAGTTAGTGCCCTCATGATATCTTCAAGAGTGATTTTTTTCCCGGTTCCATCCCCATCTGGGCTTTTCCCTGTAGGTGTGCGTCCTTCTGATTGGGTTGTCGAGTTCTTTTCGAAAGGCATACTTGTCCAGTTTAGCCTGTGTGGCGCTGTTTTTAGCGCCCCTTCCTGCCATGGCGTTCTCTGAGTAGAGTGGGTGATTCCCTGTGATATATGAGTCCGCTGCTGGGTAGGGTGTGATGGGAAGGTTGTGGTGTATCTGGTTATGTCGTCCTTCTCTTACCCGTAGGTGCCAGGCGTCTTGCGCCACCGCTGTCCCCTTTTTCACCCCCTTTTCTTTCCCCCCGGCGAACGTCAAAGAGACCGCTTCCTGCCTCGGGCCCCTTTGTACCGCTGTTTCCTGATCCGAGGCACCTCTTTTCCCGTGTGCTTTTCGCTGCAGTGGAGTGCCCAGAGTGACTTTCCCACGAAGGAGGTTGAAGGTGGGCCAATCGCCGCGTGGTCCCAGGTGCTCGGTGGGTTTGGCTGTGCTTTACTGGGTTATGGAGGTCCGCGGATATGTTACCCGTGGAGTGTGGTTAGGCAGCTCAGTGCGCAATTCACAAGTCCGCTAGGGCCCAGTGATATTCTGTGTGTCACTTTCTCTCAGGGCCCACCAGCGCCCATGTCAGGAGTCTTCAACAGGCTGGAGAAGTTAGTGTGGTACAAAATGGGGTGGTGATGGACGGAGCATCTGAATCATTCAAACACTCACACCCAGTCAAAAGATCTGGGTTTAATCCATCACCGTTCTTTAGCCCACTCTGCCACCCCAGTTCAGACATGGCTATATGCAAATCAGTCTGACCCTGTGCCTCATGGGAACAGTCCAGCCCGAACTGCCAAGCCATGTCTTACCTGGACCGGAAACAAGCTTCCGAGGACCGGTTTCTGGCATTCCAGCCGTCTTCAGCCCGGCTTGCTTGAATCCAGTGGCAAAGTGAGCAAGGGACTCACGTCTGAGCATACCCTGCCACACTTATGGCGGCCAAAAGCGGTACAAAAGGGGGTGGTGATGGACGGAGCATCTGAATCAATCAAACACTCACACCCAGTCAAAAGATCTGGGTTTAATCCATCACCGTTCTTTAGCCCACCCTGCCACCCCAGTTCAGACATGGCTATATGCAAATCAGTCTGACCCTGTGCCTCATGGGAACAGTCCAGCCCGAACTGCCAAGCCATGTCTTACCTGGACCGGAAACAAGCTTCCGAGGACCGGTTTCTGGCATCCCAGCCGTATTCAGCCCGGCTTGCTTGAATCCAGTGGCAAAGTGAGCAAGGGACTCACGTCTGAGCATACCCTGCCACACTTATGGCGGCCAAAAGCGGTACAAAAGGGGGTGGTGATGGACGGAGCATCTGAATCAATCAAACACTCACACCCAGTTAAAAGATCTGGGTTTAATCCATTACCGTTCTTTAGCCCCCCCTGCCACCCCAGTTCAGACATGGCTATATGCAAATCAGTCTGACCCTGTGCCTCATGGGAACAGTCCAGCCCGAACTGCCAAGCCATGTCTTACCTGGACCGGAAACAAGCTTCCGAGGACCGGTTTCTGGCATTCCAGCCGTATTCAGCCCGGCTTGCTTGAATCCAGTGGCAAAGTGAGCAAGGGACTCACGTCTGAGCATACCCTGCCACACTTATGGCAGCCAAAAGTTATTGTGGGCGCCGTTATTGGGCTGTGCAGGGGGGGGTCCTTCAGCCGCTTTGGGGGCAGCGCCACTTCCTCGGTCCACTGGTTCTGCGGATTCTGAACCGCCGTTAATAAGCTGCCTTCCGCCGTCAGTGGGTCCGCTACGTTTGGCTCTGCGCACTAGGGTCGTCTTCCGGGGTGCTGGAGCGCTATTTCACGCCGCACTCCACCGCTTAAAATACCGTCTCCGAGTGGCGACGTAGGTCCCGTTTTTATTAGTATGGTTGTGTGGGCCCGACTCTCACTGTCGCGCTGCCTCTTCTGTAGGTGTCGCTTCAGGTCCCGCCGCGGGCGCCCCTTCTCACCAGCTCACCGCCACACGGTCCCCTGCGCACCTGCGTCGGAAGTCGGGTCTTCTGCAAACTTTAGTCACCGGTCTGTCTCTCAGTGGTAGGCCGCTCCTGTGCACTCGGTCATATCTTCATCTCCCGGCTCCTGATCTACTCCGGATTTTGCCCAGCCATTGCCGCCCGGTCGCGGGCCTCAGTCCCAGCCCCTGAAGGTCATTGGGATGACGGATGTCTTGTCGTGATTGTTTGAAGGGCCGCGGTTTCACCGGAGCTCTGTTACTAGGCAGCCATCATGCTCGGCTGCTAGTCACGCCCCCCATGGCGACCGTTTTTGGCCATAAACTTGAAGTAGTAGAAATGGAAAAGGGTACTGTCACTAAACACTTTAAAAGATGGTCTAGACAGCAGGGACTCTATGATCCAGTGGAAGGCTAGTAGTAGCCGAAACGCGTAGGCCGTCCCAATTTTGCACGTTTATTTGCACATGGTGTGTATGAAATAAATTTTTGATAAACAAAACTTACCTGTTGTTGTGCCGTGACTTCCGCCAGGAGAAAAGGAGGCGAGAGGACTCGAAGAAATAAAAAAAAAAAAAAATATATATATATATATATATATATATATACATACACACACGTGTGACGAAGGGAGGTTGGAGCAGGGAGAGGAGGGAACTGATGTATACTGGTGACCCCGATAACCCTATCTTCCCCTCTTGTCTCCCAACAGCCGGAGGAGTGGACCCTGTCACCTGTTAAACAGCAACTCAAAGAATACAACGTTCCCTTTAAGTGGGAAGACTAGGAGAGTAAAACCATGCCCCCTCTTGCTGACGCGACATATCCAGGACCAATAAAAAGAAGGAATTCCCCATTGACGGTGTGTCCCCAGAGGAGAAAATCCGGAAGCCAGAGAAGACACCAGAGACGGAAGAAGAAGCCGAGCGAGAGAAGAGAAGCAGAATCGTGCCGAAGAAGTGCCAAGCGCCGTGGGAGAGCCAGGAGGCCAACGGCAACGAGCTACAACCAGCCATGTGCCAGGAGGAGCGTGGCTCGCCAGGTACGTGAGCGCTTCACAGGTTGGGTTAGGAGGAGGCAGAGCTCCGCTAAGTAGCCCAATCTACCACCTGTTGCTCTCGTCTTTGTAAATACCATACCCTGTGCACTCTCACTTCACGCCCACGTTCTGAAATCCCTTCACCATAACGGAGTGAATCAAGTGTGTTTTTTCCTCACCCCATTTTCCCCTTTTGAACGGCCACAATAAGTTCAGAACTGATGCCCATTCTATTTCTTTTTTTCACGGAGGTGTAGCTGAGAGTATTTCTAGGACAGCGGTGCCGAAAGGAAGCTGACCCCTCTCCCCCTCTCATATCAACGGAGGCAACCCGGGAGGACAGCGAAGGACTGGGAGGAGGGAACCCCCTTCTCTTAAGAGGACATCAGCGTATAAATCGGACTTATAGGAATAAAACTGGCTTCTTATAGAAAATGTGTCCTGGGAAAAATAAAACCCTCTTTAACTAGAGTTGGAGTACGTGTCCCTTATTCGGTCCCGCAACAAGTGGTGGAAAATGCGGGCATTTTTACATAGCCCATCAGTAATATCACGATGGACAACATAATCCGACACCTCGTGAAGGGACAAGAAAAACTGGAATGGGCAATTGAAAGACAAATGACGTCAGCTCAAGCTGATCTCAATGTCTTTAAGAACACGATATCTATGCAAATAGAGGGGATACAGGAAGCAGTGACCGAAGGTCCAATCCCTAGGCCCAAGACTATCAAGGAGCTTCTCATGGTCCTTCGGGAATATCTTTACAGAAATTTGTACATGGGGAGGATCCTGATGCTTTCCTCCTCAATTTTGAGCGTGTGGCTCGCGCATGCGGATGGCCTGAGGAGAAATGGCCCTTCTTTTTAGCCCCCTTACTTACTGGGGAGGCACAAGCTGCATATCAGGTGGCAAACGCCACCGGAGATACTTCCTATGCAGAAATTAAAGACGTTATTTTGGATCACTTTGGTCTTGATGCAGAGGCCTACCGAGTAAACTCCAGAAAGGAGAAGGGCGTAGTGGGTGAAAACCCTAAAACCCTGTATTTCCGCCTCAAGATGGCTGCGGACAAATGGCTAAGCCCCTCCACTAGCACTAAGGAGGAGAATATGAACCGTATATATTTAGAACAATTTCTCGAGGCTCTTCCATATAATACATCAAGATGATTGAGACAACACCCCCATTTAACCCCTACACAAGCCATCGAGATGGCTGCTACATATTCTAGGGCCCAACCTTGCAACCCTGTTTGGGAATCAGATAAAAACCAGCGCCCTTTCCCAATGAAAGCAGAAAATAAACCTCAACCTTTGATGGAGTCAGTGAAGCCCAAGCCCCCTAAAAATGATGGCCCCCCTATTAGGGCCCCCCAATGCTTTGATTGCGGGGAATGGGGCCATACAGCCCGCCTCTGTCCCCGAAGAAAACCCACGGAGGAACCCATGGAGGTGGGATATATCCCAAAAGCCATCCATATACCGCAGAAATGGAAGGAGCATTCCATGTAAGTGTACAAGTGAATGAGAGGGAGGTAAAAGCGCTTCAGGACTCCAGGTGTAAGCAATCCGTTATACAAAAGGCCCTTATCGAACCAAATCAAATCATCACAATGCTTTTATACAGATTAAATGCGTCCACTGAGACATTAGACCCTATCCCCTGGCCTCAGTAATACTATATCCCAAACAGACGCCTCCTTGTAGAGTGAAGGTAGGAGTCCTAGAGATATTACCTGAAGGCCTCATAATACGGACTGACAACCCCGACTTCCTGACCTTGTTTCAGCGTTCTTTGTCTACCTATCAGACACAGTCATCTAAGCCTCAACCTGCCCTCCTTACTTCTGAACCCTGGGTGATGGATCGTGGTTTTAAATTTGCACAAGCAATTGACGCCACCTTGTTGAACGCCTGGGAAAGTGCGCATCTAAACCTGAACAACCCTTCCCCAACTTATCCAAGATTTGTTATACAAGAAGGATTGTTGTACCGACAGGGAAATCCCAATGACTCTTTCCAACTACTAGTACCCAAACCCTTTAGAGATCAAATACTCTTTTTTGCACATTCACACCTCACAGCAGGACACATAGGAACCAAAAAGACAACACAAAACATATTGCGGAATTTATTTTGGCCAGATATATATAAAGAAGTACACATCTGTTGTCAGGAATGTGGAGTATGTCAAAAGAAGAACTTGCAATGACCCCCAGTAGTTACCCTACAACCATTACCGATTATAGGTACCTCATTTGAGAGGGTAGGTATGGATCTAATTGCACCCCTGCCGAAGACCCAAAAGAGAAACACATATGCCCTAGTCATCGTGGACTATGCAACCCGCTTTCCTGAGGCCTTTCCCTTAAGGGCAGCTACCACCCGGAACGTCGCTGACAGAATGGTAGAATTCTTCTCAAGAGTAGGATTCCCAAAAGAGATCCTCACAGACCAGGGCAACCCTTTTATATCACGGCTAATGAGAGAAATATGTAATTTATTGGACCTCCACCAAATCGGAACGTCCGTCTACCACCCACAGACAGATGGACTTGTAGAAAGGTACAATCGCACATTAAAAACTACATTAAAGAAGATGCTCTCAGTAGAGGGTAGAGATTGGGACCGTTTGTTACCATTGGCCATATACGTCATTCCCTCCTCTACCAAGATTTTCCAATCTGAGTGGCAAATTCATCACCACCATTGACCTAACAAAAGGTTATTGGCAAGTACCATCGTAAAACCGCTTTCTCCACCCCAGATGGCCTGTATGAGTTCATTGTACTCCCATTTGGATTACATGGAGCCCCGGCCACTTTCTAACGTCTAATGAACACCGTATTACAATAACTCCAGTCTTTTTGTTCTGCCTACTTAGACGATATTGTAGTCTTCAGTCCAACCTGAGATCTCAAAGCTGTCCTTGATACCCTTGAAAAGGCCGGGTTGCATATCAACTCCAAAAAGTCCAGGGTAGCGTACCAAAAGGTCCGATATCTAGGCTATCTATTAGGGAATAGAATGATAGCACCATAAAAAGAAAAGATACGAGGCATCTCAGAAACAACATTTCCCACTACCAGACGAGAGATGAGAGCTTTTTGAGGCCTGATAGGATATTATCGCCGCTTCATTCCTGATTCCCGGCAATCGCAGCACCCCTCACAGACACCCTAGAAAAGGAAGTAAGTCCCCGTTGCCTCTTAACTCCAACTCCCCAAATGTTAGAAGCCTTCCACACCTTAAAGGGGATAATCACATCCAGTCCACTTCTAGCTACTCCCGATTTCAATAAGACTTTTATCTTACACACCAATGCGTCCAACTGTGGTTTAAGTGCTATGTTGTCCCAAATAGCTGACGACGGGGTTGAACACCCAGTATTATACATTAGCCGAAAACTGTTTTCAAGGGAGACCAAATATCCAACTATCGAACGGGAATGCCTGGCCATAAAATGGGCAATAGATAAGCTCCATTATTACCTCGTAGGCAGACCGTTCAACTTGTACACTGACCATGCTCCCCTACTGTGGATGGCACGATATAGGGCTCATAACCCCAGGGTCCTCCACTGGTTTTTATCACTCCAACCTTTTTCCTTTACGGTACTGCACAGACAAGGGAAAAATAATGGGGATGCTGACTATCTGTCCCGGGTATTCCCTCTCCCCGATTGGGAGAACCCTGGTGAAAGGAAGTGAGACGAAGGGAGGTTGTAGCAGGGAGAGGAGGGCACTAATGTAGAATGGTGGACCCCGATACCTCTATCTTCCCCTCTTGTCTCACAACAGCCGGAGGATTGGACCCCGTCACCTGTTAAGCAGTAACTCAGAGAATACAACGTTCCCTTTAAGTGGGAAGACTACGAGAGTAAAGCCACGCCCCCTCTCGCTGAAGCGACATATCCAGGACCAATAAAAAGAAGGGATTCCCCATTGACGGTGTGTGACGACACCAGAGGAGAAAATCCGGAAGCCAGAGACAACGCCAGAGACGGAGGAAGGAGCCGAGCGAGAGAAGAGAAGCGTAATCGTGCCGAAGAACTGCCAAGCGCCGTGGGAGAACCAGGAGGCCAATGGCAACGCGCTACGACCAGCCATGCGCCAGGATGAGCATGGCTCAGCTAGGTACGTGAGCGCTTCACGAGTTGGGCTGGGAGGAGGCAGAGCTCCGCTAAGTAGCCCAATCTACCACAGCGGTGCCGAAAGGAAGCTGACCCCTCTTCCACCCCTCATATCAACAGAGGCAACCGGGAGGACAGCGAAGGACTGGGAGGAGGGAACCCCCTTCTCTTAAGAGGACATCAGCGTATAAATCGGACTTATAGGAATAAAACTGGCTTCTTATAGAAAATGTGTCCTGGGAAAAATAAAACCCTCTTTAACTAGAGTTGGAGTACGTGTCCCTTATTCGGTCCCGCAACAAGTGGTGGAAAATGCGGGCATTTTTACATAGCCCATCAGTAATATCACGATGGACAACATAATCCGACACCTCGTGAAGGGACAAGAAAAACTGGAATGGGCAATTGAAAGACAAATGACGTCAGCTCAAGCTGATCTCAATGTCTTTAAGAACACGATATCTACGCAAATAGAGGGGATACAGGAAGCAGTGACCGAAGGTCCAATCCCTAGGCCCAAGACTATCAAGGAGCTTCTCATGGTCCTTCGGGAATATCTTTACAGAAATTTGTACATGGGGAGGATCCTGATGCTTTCCTCCTCAATTTTGAGCGTGTGGCTTCTTATAGAAAACGTGTCCTGGGAAAATAAAACCCTCTTTAACTAGGGTTGGAGTACGTGTCCCTTATTCGGTCCCGCAACAACACGTTATATATGTTATATATGTTTAACTTTTCCGCCAAAGCCAGTGGCTTTGGCGGAAAAGTTAAACATATTGATTTCTGCCACAAGCTCCACCACTGATCCTGATTTAAAAGGCGGAACAATGCCCAGCAGAGTCAGGTTTGGGGCTCTGATACAGTGGGCGAGTGATGCACAGCGGGAGAGACTCTGCCGAGACGCAGGAGACTCAACAGAGACGAGTTGGAGGACACGCAGCCGATGAGAGGACTGCCCCGGTAAATTTCTACCAATACAGCATATGCATCAACTTATAAGACGGTAGTAGTGTTGTAAGTTGTGGATCAACAGTATTCAACTTTAAAACTGTATCTATTATACAGCTTGCAAATCAAGTGAAATATGTTCAGCGATGCTGAACAGTCAGAGGCAGCTGATTCACTATTAGGGAGTGCAGCGCCTAGCAGCAGAGTGCACGGTAGTGCACGTGGAGCCGAAGTCATGCCAAACAGTTTGAAAGGATATTTCTTGAATCTGGAAAAGACTTATGAAAAAATATATAAGAAAATGGTGGGAAGCATCATTATTTCAGCGCTGTCTGGATCAGTAGGGGATTACGAATCTACACCATTTCCTCATATGAAAATCCTGACCCTAACCTTTTGAGGGAATGGGCGGACTTTACTACACAATCAGCGAAAGGCATGGTGGAAATTTTAGTGAAATATGCTAAAAGTGATAGACGTAAATTGCTGGAGGAGATTCAGAAACTGCAAGACATCATAGCACAGGATGCAGACAAAAAATGGGCAGAATGTTTGAGACAACAAATGAAGATACGCCTGATAACATACGAGAATAAAATAAAGCGCCGTAAGCAAAGTAAATTTGCATGTGACCAGAGGGATTATGAATCAGGAAGAGATATAACTTTTGCAAAACAATATGATGCACCACAGAAAATATTGCAAGAAACAAAAAATATGAGGTCAACAAAAGTGAGGGATGCTTCGTAATTGGAAGTTGATACTGAACTCTCAGAAGCAGAAACAACCAGGGTGGCATCAAGACGAAACACAAGTGGAGAAGTACATTTTCCACAGGAGTATCAACTAATCAAAGAATCATGGTGAAAGTTTCCCCAATGGTCACGCCTCCAGAACAGGTAGGTGCAAAATCAGATAAGGGTCCAAAGGAAGGAAATCACAAGGTGCAACCCTGAGTAAGCAGGAGCAAGAGAGGAGGGTACTGCCATTGATACCAGAAACCTTAACGGTGCTCAATCTATCTCATCGGGCACTGTCAAAGACAGAAACTGTGGTATTACAAAAAGGATTAAAGTGGCTCCGCCCCACTACAAGGTGGGAATATACTCAGACCCGCATTGACCTATATCAATTTATTCAAAAATTTAAATTGAGGAAGATGTTCACACAACACCCAAGAAACAAAGAAAGGGAAGAAATCATTGCAGAAACATCTACAGACATTCTGACGGGGAATGACTTAGAAACCCTAGAAGCGCTACATGAGCTGCAGGAACTGCCTCTAGCAATGACTGAGAAAAAGGAGGAGAGAGTATTCCAACTCTTGTATCAAGCAGGAATACAACAACAGGGCAGTTAGAGTGCATTCAAAATTAAATCTCGTTTTATACCTAAAATGCCTTTTGATGCCATTGACTGCTTCCATGAGACCATAATTAGAGAACTGGATAAATTTAGGATGGAGACCAATCCTAGAAAAATCTGAAACAAAACACAATCTCACAAAAGACCAATGGCCTGCTATCACAGCTTTAAAGAATGACACTTCATTAGTTATTAAACCTTCGGATAAAAGTGGTAACGTGGTGATAGTGGACAAGGCAGCCTACCATGAAGAAGCATTATGACCTATGAGTGATGTTGATAGTTATACACCTGTAATGAGAGGGCAATGTAATACTCGTGTGGAAGCTTTTTACAAAACAATAGGGAGTCGAAAAGACAAAGGTCTTCTGGGGGAAGACGAATATCATTTATTCACAGTGGATCATCCAGTTTTACCAACCTTCGATCACATTCCGAAAATCCACAAGGATAGCGAGAAACCTCCAGAATGTCCGATAGTGTCCTCGAAAGGGAGTCTCCTGGAACAGACATCAATATATGTAGATTCCTTTTTGTTCCCTTTTGTTAGAGATCAAAGTTCCTATATAAAGGACTCCACAGATTTTATGAGACATATACAAAACATTAAGTGGGAGGACGATTTCATTCTGATTACAATTGACATTACTAGTCTATACACATGTATAAAATACCAACATGGCCTGCTAGCAGTAGAATTATTTTTAAAAAGCACCAAGAACATCATTTTATGTTATTACAACCGATTTCCTTCTGTTCGAATAATAATATTTTTCTGTTTTCAGGACAATTATACCTCCAAACTCGGAAGCCTGCAATGGGCACATGCTTCGCCTGAAGTTATGCAAATCTTTTTGTAGGCTGGTGGGAGAAGCATGTGGCCTGGGCGGAGCCCAATGAACAATGGGTTGAAAGGTATATTAATGAGCTTTCTATTAACTGGCAGTGCACATAGGAGGAAACTGAAAAGTATATTGCAATTCTCAGTAATAATGAATTCAATCTCAGCTTTACCAGTCAAATGAGTAAAACGGAAGCCCCATTTCTAGATCTGTTGGTCTTTGTAAAGGATGGCAAATTGTGTACCAAGCTTTATAGAAAGCCAACAGATTGTAATGCAATTGTACATGCAGAAAGTCAACATCCACTGAGACTGGTAAAGAGTATTCCCTATGGAGAGCTTTTACGGCCGAAACGTGACTGTTCCCTGCTGAATGATTTCAGGGAAGTGGAACAGGATGCATGCAAAAGGTTCAGTCAAAGAGGTTATTCAAATAATGCCATGAGCTAAGAGGTCCACAAAGCCCAACAGAAAAATAGACAAAAGTTATTAGCCCCCAAATAAAGAAAAAGGAGGCGCAAACTATGACAAGGATGATACAAAATTTCGCAGAGGAGTGGGCTTATTCAAAAACATTGGGGCCTATTACAGGCGGATGCCATCTTAGGAAAGGTGTTGCCAGAGATATGACATACCCTATAGAAGGAGTGTCTCATTAAAAGACCTGTTAGTATACAGGCACTACAGAGAAGAATGTAATAAACCCAGAAGTTTTAGGATTTTTACCATGCACTAGATGCAAGGCATGTAGGAACAGTAGAAAGGTAAAGGACATTGAGATTCCAGGGAAAAGAGAACGAAGAGTGAAAAAGAAATTGCTGGATTGCAATTCACATTTTTCTGTATATTGCCTGGTATGCCCATGTGACAAGAAATATATTGGAAGAACCGTTCATCCAGCCAAAAAGCAGGTATTGGAGCATATCCGGGCAATAACGAACAACTATCATACCTACCCAGTGTCCAGGCACTTTGCAGAAGCACATCAAGGCAGAAGTGATTTACTATGATTCTTCTGCACTGACCAAGTACCACACAAAGAAAGAGGGGCGACAGGGTTAGATCCCTCAGGCAGCTGGAATCATGATATATAGTGGAGTTAAGGATTCGCACCCCACGGGGCCTCAAAAGTGAAGAGAAGATATGGTCCCACATAGGCTTAAAGGGATATCAGCAGGGATCATGGCAACATAGTAGCAGAGGAGAGAGTAACTTTTGCCTCGGGCTAGTTGGGTTATAGCCATGATATGAAAGTCTGTAGTCCAATGTAATAGAGGGATGTGATAATTATGATGTAAATATCACAAATCCCCATTGCCTTGTACAATTCCTCTCACTTTTATTTATCGGTTTTGTCCCTGATTCATAAATTGGATTTGTGACAATCGGGAAAATGTCATTTATTCGATTAGAAATTTGGAAGTTATGTCTGCCTCCATGCCTATATGCATCCAAAGCATTCAAAACACCATATGTAAGCTCATTCAGGGGGCGATGTAATATAATGTCCAGGTTGGGAGGCAATGAATTGGTATATACATATATCTGTTTGGACATACATAGCCCGTTCAGGGCGCAATATAACGTAATGCACAAGCTATGAGGAAATGAATTGCAATAACGAGTTTAACGTGATTTTGACTTCTGGAATTACATATATGTTTTTGAATAATTAGAATCGTACGTGGAGTACGTGTACGGGGCGCCTTATAGGACGTCACGCGGGATATATATATTTTTTATTAAAAAGACGCAGGGTACGCGTTTTGGGTGAAAAAGAAAAAAAACGTGAAGCCCGCTTTATTGTTAATTAGCCTCCGGGGGCGGGGGGGTCAAATCTCTGGGGCTATTTGTTTTTCATAATGGGGGTCCTAGTAGGGTCTCCCCTGCTCGGGGATCGCTATCCCCCCGGATGTTTAACTATATGTATGCGGGGGGACTCATGGCCCCCCAGAGTTCCGGGGACCACCTTCTCCTCCACTCGATTCCTTACCTCTTCCCCCACCTCTGGGGCCTTTTTTTTTTTTATAAAAAAAACTGTGGAAAGGTGTTGCAAATGTGGTATTTTGGTTTCGTTTCTTTCTTGTAGAGGATCCAAGGGAAATATAACGTTTTTTTGTACAGCCACTACCTTTCTGCCTGTTACCATAGTAACAGTTCATGGATCACTTGCGTGAGTAAAGAGGTTAGAAGTTCACCACAATATGTTGGTAATTGAAATACTTACTGTGCTGGAGATTTATATATATTTTTTTCATAGGAACCGTTAGTCGTAGAAGAAGTTTGTGGAAAGGTTTTATTAAGGATTCCTTCCTGTTCGGGGAGTATTAGGGCAACGTGCTCCAAGCGGGACTTTACGAAGTTTAATTTTCATTGGCTGTAAAGTATAAAAAGTAGAAGGCTTAGCAGAGGAGCTACGAGAGCGACCAAAATGGCCGCTTGAGTCCCGGGCTTCCGAGACCCCTGCCTCCCCGGGGCATATCCTGCATGTAATCCTGACGGCAGACCGCGAAAATCGTTACCGGAGGTGAAGCGGTGCTGGATGCTATAATCCGCATCCCGATCGGCCCCGAGAGACAGAGGAAAAGTGATTCAAAGGATTGAGGCCTGTGAGCCCAAAAGCCGGGGCCTCGGGTAGCGGGCCGGCCCGGTCCTTAGTGCATCAACATCGGGGCTGAATCCGGAAGTCCCCGGTCCGGCCCCGTGGGAGTTCCAGTCGCGCTTCTAGCGCTTGTCTGACCGCCTCCCCCTCCCCCTCGCTGCCCCACAAGTGTTGCATGGTCGGGCATATAGACGGGGGCACGCACGCTGTGGGGGTGCTTTGGATTGGCGCAGCCCGCGTCAGAGGCTCAGAGGCCGCTGTGGCAATACTGTGGTCTCGATTGATCCGTGTGGCACTGGGCAATGAAGCTGGGGCAAAGATTAAAGCCCAGGATTTTCAGTAGCGGCTTCGCTGGCAAGCGGGGGGGCCGCAATGGAATATGTAGTCTAAATGCATAAATTGTGACGCAGCAGGCTGAGGCTACACTATGGTTGTGATCAATAGCGGAAGGGTGGCGAATACCCCACTTTGAAGTCCATGTGCATCCAGTGCATGGCCATCAAGACAAGAGTGCACACTGTGAAGTAGCCATTATCTTGACTTTTACTGATCGATGCTCTGTGCTGGTGCAACAGCGGCTGGTGTACCTGGGTGGATCTCCGGCCATCCCTCCCCTGAGAATCGGGTTTGAGCGACAAGTGAGGAACTGTGCTAAATAAGCAGGAGGGTAAATAAGGTGGTCGGCGTAGCTGAGCAAAGTGTTTAGTGTAGTGTTGTGGGAGCTCTACTACTTCCTGTTTTGCCCCCCTCTTTGTCCTTACTATGGCGACTAAAACTGAGACTGAAAAGCTGCAATCAAAGACGTCTAGAGGAGCCAGGTACACCCAAACTAACAAGTTAGATCGCTATACACAACCTAGAGGGTCTCCAACTGGGTTTGGGAAATTGCAAGAAGGTCATGCCGGGGACTCGGCCTCTACAGCGGAGCCTACATTACAGGACATGATGGCAGCGATAGATGGGGTGAAGACCTCCCTCGGCAAGAAGATGGAATCCATAGATCATAAACTTGATGCGGTCACAATAGAAGTTAATTAATCCGAGTCGACCTCACGAAGACCAGTGAAAAAGTTAAATAACTGGACATCAAAACCTCCAGTCTTACAGACGGTGTGGCTCTTTTACAGCAGGAAGTTCGCGATCTCAAAGCCTCCAGTGAAGTCGCTGGTCGCAAGTTGGATGAATATGAAGGGAGGGCCCGTAGACATAACGTGCGTATCATTGGAGTGCCTGAAAAGGCAGAGGGACAAGCTGCTGGCCTTTTTATTGAAGACATTATTCTCAATCATTTAAAACCCAAAGGCCTGGGAAATTTCTTTACAATTGAAAGAGCGCATAGGATACCGGGAGGGAGACCGTGTCCTGGTGCACCACCCCGGCCGATGATTGTGAGGGTGCTCAACTTCAGGGACAGAGAAGTTATCCTGCAAGCGTCCAGGACCGGGGGCCCTCTGCAGTATGAAAACTCCAGCCTAAGCTTTTTTCCGGACTTTACACAGGCGGTGCAGAAACAACGGCAGACCTTCATGGGTGTGAAACGTAAACTTCGAGATAAAGGATTGAAGTATGCTATGATGTACCCCGCCAAGTTGAGAGTTGAATATGCGGGCAGGGCACTGTTCTTTGACAATACTGAAATTACTTCGGACTGGTTAGAGAACATCTCCTCCCAGAATGATCAGCGGCGAAGGAGTGGAGACGACGATGAAGGCGCACAAGAGCAGGAATAAGGATTAACATTATTGCAGGTGGTGTTTGACTAAATAGAGGGATAGAGACGATCTGAAAAGAGTATGCAGACAAGTCAGTTGTGGATAATGTGTTTCGCGGTCTGAAGAACGTATGGGGTCGGGCGGGAAATTGGAAGTCGTACTCCTCCTCAGGGTTACTTTTCGATAGTTTAGTAGGTTAAGTATGAGGCGACAGGCACACTGCGAGTTGGGGGCAGATGAATACCGTGAGCAGGAGTGCGGGGAGGGGGGTGGTGCATGGAGTTTGTTTGGGGGGGACACTGTTTGTAATTTTTTTGTATTGTTGTTTGTAGGTATTGCATTTCAAGGCTTCGTACAGAACAGTAGCATGTTTAAGGTGCAGGAATTGGAGAGGGGACTGACCCATTTCATGTTTTATGATGGGGGTAGGGGGCTGAAGGTGTTAAGTTGGAATGTGAATGGGTTGGGGGACAAATTTAAACAGTGTGGTTCTTCAGTTCCTTAGACGTCAAGCCTCGGATGTGGTACTGCTTCAGGAGACACATTTGGTTGGGAACCCCTGTAGGGCAATGCACAGAATGGGTTACCGCTTGGCGGCACATGCGGGATTCACATCAGGGTCCAGGGGGGTAGGGATTCTGCTTAGGAAGACGCTCCCTATGGTGATTGATTCTGTCGTTGAGGATTATAGGGGCAGATACATAGGGGTGTCGGGTCGCTGGGAGGGGCTCACCCTCTCCTTGCTGTCGGTGTACGCCACCCCAGGTATGCAGGCAACCACATTTGTAGACTTAGGGAAAATCCTTCTGGACCTCCCGAGGGGTCTTTTGATTTTGGGAGGCGATCTTAATGCTGTGGTCTCCGGCACTATGGACAGGCATCCCCCTAGAGATACGGGAAGGGCACAGAGATGGCTTCCTGAATTCATGGATGCAGTGGGTTTGGTTGATGGTTGGAGATTGCTGCACCCGGACCAACGACAGTTCGCCTTCCACTCTGGTGCACATGGCAGTTTATCACGTATTGATCACTGTCTGTTGCCAGCCGCCCTGGCATATTGCATCACAGAGGCTACACACCTAGCTAGAGGCATATCGGATCATTCGCTACTCTGGGTCAGGTTTGATGTGACCTCGGGGTCGGTAGGATAGCCCCTATTAATCCCTGGTACATGCGCAATCCTAAAATCCGTAAAGACTTGCTGAAGGCATTGGAACACTATTTTCAGGAGAATGAGGGATTGGTGTCGGCCTCGCTTTCGCTATAAAAGGCCTTTAAAGCAGTCATAAGGGGCCAGGCCCTGTCACTGATTGCAGGAGCAAAGAAGGATAGAAATGAAGAAATTGTAAAAATAGAATCTGAGATTGCTCGTATTGAGGCGGAATTGGAGCAGGAAGTGACCCGTGCTAAACTGCATGCCCTGAATCTTAAGTGTGAGAAGTTGGCCTGATATATGATGCTCACTAGTTCTAGTGATCACCTTGTATCAGTCCAAACAACCCTTATGGTGATTGGTTGTAAGTCAACCTTATAGACCAGCTATCCTAATGGTAGCATGGACAAAGCAGTCTTAGGCTAAAGTCTTTTGGCATGTGAAGCCAGCTGTTTTACCACAATACAACCCCTTGAATACCAGATGAACGGACACCACACAGGTTGTTATGAAAATAAACAGTATATTTATTAATAACAACACCTCTGAACTTTTTATGAGGTCAGAGGGCTAAGCACATGACAATCTCTTAGGAAAAATACGATAAGTTGCACAAAATTACAATGGTGCCCTAGGGGCACGACAAACCATATACTAAGTAAGTGGAATGTGAAAGTCGATAGAAGGAATGGAGCTGTCCAGAGGCTGTAGGATCGATGGGACCACGCTATACTCTAGGTAAGTAATAGGAGGCCCACGGGACGCGTGTGCAGAGTGTGAACTCACACGCGAGATGCGTAACAACGTCTATGGACAGTACAGTTCAAGTTAAAGGTGAGTACGGACAATCCTGACTAGTTAGGACTAAAACGACTGTGGAACTGGACACTAGGACAGTTAAACTACCCTTGAGCACCAAAATGCTCTCGTTACCTCACCCACGGGCTGCGGATGCATAGGTGTCAAAGTGTGTAGGGTTCTCGCGTTGAAGTCTATGGAGCCTGGAAGAAAAGATGCTGCAGGCGACCAGGAGGAAGATGTCCGGTGCGATCCAAAGGTGGATCGGTGAAGAAGAGGACCTGAAAGCAGAGGGGACAGTGTTCAAAGTCACTAGCCAGTGACCGGTGTGGAACCAGGAAGGAACTAGATGGTGTCGTCGCGATCAGGTGAAGAGTGGACGCTTGTCTCTGCAGCCACGTGGACCAGGAGGTGTCTTCGACGACCAGGATGGAGGCACGCAGGCTCTCGCTGTTGGCGGTGTCGGATCCGGGATGGGAGTCAACAGGCCTTGGCAAAGGCAACCCACGCGGTGAGTGGAAAAGGCGTCTGGTGCAGACTAGGAGAGTACGGGGTGCCCCTCTTTTGGAAGGGAGCAAGGGCCAGTCTGGAGCAACCAGACCAGCAGTGAAGATTTCAAGGTTCGTCGTCTAGGAGGCCACTAGCCAGCCGGCAAGTGACCAGACAACGCGTCGAGCAGCAAACAAGCAGAAGGGCCCCACGCAGATCTCGTGGAAGCTGGAGGGCTGATCTTCGGTGCAGGGGCTGCTCGGGACTGGGGCTTCTCAATCCCCAAAGCACTTGGTCGAGTTTACCTCGGGAGTCGTGCTGGAAGCGAAGTGCAGTTTCTTTCAAGATGGCCGGTCCCACGTGTCTCGTCGCACCCACGGGTCTCAGCTTTGCTACAGATGTGAGTTGAGGTCGGAGAGGTCTGGGAATCCGGGTCTCGTCGGGCTCTGAAGTCTGGATCCTCGAGGGAAGACGACAAAGTGAAGCCGGTGGACGCTTGATGGTGCCTGCAGTTGCAGGGTGGACACTCCTTGTCCACAAGGGAGATTCTTCAGTCTTCTGTGGAGCAGAACGTCGAAGTCCAGAGTTTCTTCTTGTAAAGTTGTTCAGGATAATCTAATTTGGAATGGGACCAGCTCCTACCTTTATCCTGCTAAAGGGGGCTGCACTACTGACTAGGTCCCTCCCCTGGGTGGGACCAGGAAGGGGGGTGGTTACACCCCCTATCCTTTGTCCGGTTTCCCGCCAGAGCTGGGGCTGGAGTGGTTTGAACCGGTGTATGCACAGGGCACCTTGTGTGCCCCAGGCATGTCTCATTCCTTTCAGGCCTGTCCTACCCAATACACAAAATCCTGTCTGGGGTGGTGCTAGCACCTCCCAAGGCAGGAAACCCTTTGTTCAAGCCTCCCTCGCTGGAAGGATTCCCAGCAGCAGGAGGTCAGACTTGTGTCTGTGGTGGCAGCATCCATTTTGTGATGCTGAGGCTCGAGTTAACTTTAACCGGGGTTCACAGTTACATACATGTCGTGCCCCTCTAGAAGGGTGGAATGCTACCCCCGTCGCCAGAATTGGCGAGGGGGTAGTATTCCAATTCGTATGACACCTTACTCGACATGTTTTGATAATGTTATACCACAGTTAGCATTTAACCACGAGGTTGATAATGCACTTAAGAGTATATGGTATAGCGTTATCATGGAACAGCTATTAGGACTTGGTTCCGCAAGCTGCAGACGGGCTCAGCTCATGCCAGAGCACCATCTCACATAATTCCAAGCACTCTGCCTTCAGGATTGATAAGGCCTGCCATAGGAGTGACTGATAGGAATATATGTGTCCATTTTAGGGTTAGATATAGGTATACTATATCTATAGCAAAGGGTGATTACACCACCTTGCCCCAGCTGTCTTGCAGCCAGTTGTGTCAGTTTTAGATGGCCAGCCAGGGGTGGCATAATACATGCTTCAGCCCCTGGTAGGCCCTGGGTACACTTATGCCCTGGACACCTAAGGTACACTGTACAGGGACTGATAAGGTGGCCCAGTACCAATGGGTAAATGCACCTAAAGTACATGGTTGTCAATTTAGAGAGAGAACAGCTAGGCTGTGGGTCTGATTAGCAGGCCCACAGCCAGGGAAAGTCGTAAACCAGTGAAGCAAAAAGCAAAAATCTGGGGTGACCATAGGATTGCAGACCCCACTCTCCTACATTAAGCAGCTCGAGTATAGAGCGTTAGTTACTGAAAGTGCCAGAGCATTAAGTAGAGAGCAGCATGCCGGAGATAAGGCCGGGAAGCTTATTGCCTGGTTAGATAAGAAAGACAGGGCTGATCGGGTTGTTCCGGAACTTGAGACGGCAGAAGGGACGCGAATAACAGACCCCCAGGGCATAGTGGATAGTTTTGCAGAACATTTTCGTATAGTGTATACCTCGGTCGCGGGGCAGCCAGAGGAGGACTCTCACTTGTTATTGCGAGATATCCAACTCCCAGGCCTAACTAAGGAAGACCGTGATTTTATGGATAGTGCCCTTACTGTAGATGAAGTGGCTCTGGCAGTGCACTCTTTGAACTCTGGTAAGGCACTAGGCCCTAATGGGCTCCTGATTGAGTTGTATAAGCTTAGGCCTGATAGGGTTGCCCCTTATCTTAGAGATATGTTTGTGGCAGCACGAGAACAGGGAGTATTACCGTATGATCAGAGAGTGGCATCTATTGTAGTTCTCCATTAGGAGGGGAAAACAAAAACCAAATGTGCCTCTTATAGGCCTATCTCTTTATTAAATGCAGAACATAAGATTCTTGCTAAATTATTGTCCAACAGGCTTGTTAAGGTTATTAGCGGTCTGATACATCCTGATCAATCGGGTTTTATTGCCCATAGAAACACAGCTTTAAATCTTCGCAGGCACGGGGTGTTGGCTAGGGCCCACTCCCTGAAGGAACAGGCTATAATAGCGTCGCTTGACGCAACGATGGCCTGCGACACACTAGAATGGCCGTATCCGTGGGCAGTCTTTGCTTAGTTTGGTTTCGGACTGGGGTTTATTAGTTGGGTGCGTCTGCTATATACTGAACCTCTAGCGCAGGTGGTTGTGAATAACCGGGTTTCGGCAACATTTTGTTTTAGGCGAAGCACCCAACAGGGATGCCCGCTCTCTCCCCTTCTATTCTCATTGGCACTTGAGCCTTTGGCGGCCTGGATCTGCTGGGAGCCCTCCATTCGAGGTATTCGATGGTTCCCTCTGGTGGAGGACAGGATCTCTTTATACGCGGACGATATTCTGCTCTACTTGACTTCACCCAGAAAGTCTCTTATTGTCGTCTGTGATGTTTTAGCCTCCTACGGTCGGAAATCGGGGCTCTCTATAAATTGGGGGAAATCTTATTTGTATGTGCTGAGTGGTGACACCCTGATTCCCCCACGACATTGCCCGATTCAAATCGTTGCTGATGGGTTTAAGTATTTCGGGGTCTTCATTTCAATGGATCCTACAGTTCGATATGAGAGAAATCTCCTTCCTCCTTTGGTTAGGCTAAAAAGCGACACAAACAGTTGGAAGAAGCTGCCCCTCTCCCTGTTGGGGAGGGCGGACCTCTTTAAGATGATGTCCCTACCACGTTTTCTTTATGCCCTCCAGAATACATTAGATATAGTCCCGGCCAGTTATTTCCGAGAGGTGGAGGGGGTGCAGCGTAGTTTATTATGGGAGGGTAGACCTCTTATTGCTTTGGCTAAATTGACGTTACCGTGGTTTGACGGTGGTATCGCCCTCCCTGATATCAGAAGATACTATTGGGCTTCTCAATTGGCAGCCATAAACCAGGGTACTTATGGGCCTGTCTCAGACCCTGGATATGCTATGGATAGATGGCTAATCCCGGGGGGGAAATTATAGTAGAGCTCTATATGCCAAGTCGGCAGGGAAAAGTTTGACGGGACCAACGAAGGTATCTGTTCGAATATGGCATGATGCCACTAGCTCTTTGGGGTGGAGGGACCGCCTTATGCTGGCCACTCCACTATTTGACTCGGACGCACTGGGGAAGCTTTGGAACACGAAAGATTTCGATAAGTGGGACTTGATAGGGATTGCTAAAATTGGCGATATTTGGGTCAAGGGCAGGATTAAGACGTTTGCTGAATTACAAACCGAATTTGAGTTGAATGGATCGGAGTACTTCCGCTATGTGCAGGTTCAGCATGCGCTACGGTCAGCAGTACAGGCGGAGGGTGACCTGCCCGAAGCCTCGCCATTGGAGGATAGAATACTGGATGGGCATTTGCTGGATACAACTATTTCCCTCATTTATAAGAAATTAATTAACCACAGAGTAGATCTCCTTGTAGAGTTGAGGGGCAAATGGATGAGGGACGGAATTGAACTGGATGATGAAGACTGGCAGTCGGCCGTGTCATCCCTGAAGGAGGTTGCGATTCCAGCGCGATTGCGGCTAGTCCGGTTGAAAATACAACATAGGGTGTATGTCACAGGTCCACGCTTGGTCCGGATGGGGCTTTCTGAAGAAGGTTTGTGCAGGCGAGGATGTGGGCAGGTGGGCACGTTCCTCCATATCCTCTGGGAATGTCGCTATATGGTGGAGTACTGGAGTTCGATATATGATGTTATGCGAGAGGTGTTGGGGGTAACAGTGTTACCAGAGGCGAGGAGATGTCTCCTCAATATCTGGGAGCCCACAGATCTAATCACAGCACAGACCAAGTGGGCCACTCTGGGGGCAATGATAGCGAAACGGAATATAGCACAGTATTGGGGATCCGGGAGACCGCCCACGCTTGAGGAATGGAAAGAGAGCATGGACTGGTGTATGTTTCGGGAGAAGACCGTCTATCTGGCTAGAGGCGGACCCCGTAAATGGTTGACTGTGTGGGGGTTGTGGAATCGATACAGGGGAGAGATTTGTGTACCACCGGTTGATTTCTTTTGGATATACTTGCATCCCCGTGACCCTTGTATGTAAAAGCATTTCGGCCCGCCACCTTCTTTCTTTTCACATCCCCCCAAGTATTTTTGCCTTGTTGTAATGATGTATGGGAATGTCTAGCCTCTGTTCTATGCACTCATTTGAATGCCTTGTATTAATATTAAGAAAGTAGAAGGCTTAGCAGTCATTCCTTGCTCGTCTTTGGAGAACATGGACATTTTATTAGCTAAAGTGTTCCGAATACAAGTTTGCTCCTTATTGGGTGGGAACGGTTCACTGTTGTCAGTGATATTGTGATGCATTTTCCAAAGGAGTATGGGGAAAGAAAGTAGTAGAGGGTAAGTTAGGAAAACTATTAACTGTGTACAGTGCCCATAAGGTGGTGGAGAGGAATTATGAGGTAAACAATTTTTTATATATGTTTCAAGGGCCATTTATATAATTGCCGTGTGGTGTATAAATCACGGCGGAAAAATTAGTGTTTTGCGCTGTTTTCTTTTATCAAGTTTGTAGGTGACATACTTCTTAGTACTACTATTTACTTATAATGTGGTGTTTACTTTCATGATGGGGAGGTGTGGTTGCGCGGCAAAAAATTCAGTCTAGCTTTGAAATTGTTTTTATTAAGCAAATACAAATAAACTTTCTTCAGAAACTGTTGCAGTATATATGAAAGGGGTGACTATTAAACATGGAATTTCATATAATATCAGTTAAGCGTGGCTATATAGTTCATTTTTGTGCTACAGTTTGTAAAAGTGTAGCCCACATTCTTGTTGATGTAAGAGGTTACTTTTAGATAAAGTAGAATAGAAGTGCTACAACAAACACTCCCGCACTACATTATCTCAGATCAAGAGAACAAGTAAAACAGTAAAATCTAAATTGTTTCATATTACATAGAAATGCATGCATTATTATTTTTAAAATTTGTATTCTGTACAATTCAGAAACATGCTGTCGTAGTGTTTACAAGTTGCAGACTTCCGCTAATAAATCACATACTCACCAAAGATTATATAGAATGTTACTCTTATAACATATAGTACAGGTCCTATATATTCTTTAGGGAGAAGGTGAATAGGAATCGCAAATAAGAATAGAAATTAGAAAATAACATTCAGAAATGTAGGGTTTCTTAAATATTTAAAGTAAGAAAGTATGCTTGATAGCTATATTTTAATATATATAAAAATATCTGATCAAGTTTTTATAAATATTTGATAATTATATTACAGATGGCGCTGAAAAATCTCCCATTCCTCTTCTGTAGCAATAGGACAATCTATTATAATATAACAATTGATACCATTGTTACAGTAAAAAGAAAAGGAAAATAAAGTTATGTATTTCACAGAACATCCATAATGAAGTAGTTTTGAGCGGTAATTATTTACTGAACTTCTTTTCTCCGGGAGGTGAAAAAATTAGATCTTCGTGGCAACGGGTCATAAACTCCTCTGAGATCATGACGGTGAGAATAATAATATGTATATATTCTGACAGCATATGATCACAAGGGGAAAATAGACTGAAAGCCGCAAGTCATATTACTATTACTCTTTGTGACAATGGATTGTGAACTCCACTAAGACCACCAAGACTGTTAATGTTATACTATACATATAAACAGTATGTGATCTCTAGGGGAAAACACAATAATAAGTGGAAGATGGTGACATTGATTGTAAATGTTTAGGGTTTGCGTTGACGGGTCACCAACACCTCTCGAGAGAAGTACAGTATCAATATTATAATATAAAAAGTCACTATATATATAAGGTAAAAGGAGCCAGAAAAGGAGTAATATTTGTTATAATATATGTTTCTAAGAACAAGCTGCTGACGTTACAGAGAAAAAGGGAAAAACATGCAATAACATTTTTTTCTACATATAAATGTTTAAATATTGACAAATAGTCACAATTTATAACTAAGTACTATGCCTATGCCATCTTGAAACAACTTACAACTCCGGAATATGTTTGTTGACGCAAAAAGAGAATCCGATTCTGTAGAACGGAACCTGCAACAGAGATTGGCGATTTAGAAATAACTCGGGAAAACGAAACTAATTGCACAGTAGGTGTGGTTAATATAGTTTTTTGTTGTTTAGTAGTCTAAGGAAGGAAGATGTGGCTCCGCCTATGTAGATGGCACGTTTTGCAGTTTACAAGTGCCCACGTTTTAACTGTTTTTCGTCTGCTCGTGTTCGGAAAAGTTTCAAACTGTGAAGCTGTAAAGGTTTCGATTTTGATAGTAACACGTATTAGATATTATTATCTACATAAGTTGGGGAGTTTAAAAAGTGTTACTCGGTAAACTGTGTTCTTTGCATTTTCATGAATAAAAGCATCTAAATAGAAGACGTATAAAAAAATATCGGTATCATTAGAAGAAAAAAAAGGTTTAATATTTGTTATTTTTATGGTTCTTAATTTAAAAAATGCTAGCATTTGTAGATCATAATCCTACTCTCGGAAAGGTGTGCTGGCCTTGGGGCGTTGGGAAGGTTATTAAATACTAAATGCCCTTTTCTATGTACCTGTAGACTTGGCTTTTAAACTTTCAATTGCCTAATCTGTATATTTACACTTCCTCCAAACATTTTGGTACTGCTATTTTACTATTGCAGTGATTCATTCAGCAGTATGTGTTTATGTATACATTGTTCTAAAAGTGAAGCTGCTGTACATTTTGCCAGACACTCTCCTTGCAGAATTGTAATAATTCAGCCAGTACCCAAGTAGTCATGGTGCAAAGTGGGCCTTAGGGCACGGACTGCTTCAAAGTCCTATACACTATGCATGCACTCTTCTATGCACGGGCAAACTTGTCTTTTATAGCTTTTATTATCCAGTCTATGTTCTTACACTTCAAGCAAACTCTTTGTGATTGCTGATTCAGTATTGTAGTGAAGTATTCAGCAGAATGCCCTTATGTATGCACTATGCTAAAAATGAAGCTCTTCCAAATTCAGACAGACACTCTCGTTCTAGAACTGTAATTATCCAGTCAGTACTCAAGTAATCATGGTGCAAAGTAGGAATTAGGACATGTACTGCTTTAAACCTGTATAGAGTATGCTTGCACTCTTCTATGTAGGTGTACATTTGTTTTTTATACATTGAACTAGCAGCCCGCCCCAGCGTTGCCTGGGGCAGAAGGGGGCTGGGGGCAGCATTTCCGGATTGCGGCAGTGTTGTCCGGGGCAGAAGGGGGCTGGGGGGACCATTTCAGGCTTGGGTGCATTCCAGCCCCGGCCCCCGCCCGCCCCGACATTGCCCAGACCGCCGACCGCCTCGCCTTACCTGAGCCGCCGCTCTTCCCCGCGATCCAGACTTCACCGCTCCTCCCCGCCTGTCGTCATCACGCTAGTTGCGGACATCGCTAGGTCGCGGCCGGTGCTACTTTTAGGGGACTACTTTGTTTTTAAAGTTTAATTTTTTAATTTACGTTTTTATTTTATTTTATGCAGCCTATGTCCATCTATACACCCTGAGGATTACAACAATGTATTGGGTGTGTGGATTGGCGCTGTGGTTCCTGAGTTTACCTTGCCAAAAGGTTTCTGTTCTCTCTTTATAATAGTCGTATAGATTGTTCAGTCTGTATCATTAGACTTTTACAATAATTCTCACTCTACTGTTTCAATATTGTAGTGAGCCATTCAGCAGTATTTCCTTATATATGTACTGTGGTAAAACTGAAGCTCCTTTAAATTCAGTCATGCACTCTCTTTGCAGAACTGTAATCATGCAGTCAGTACCCAAGTAATTATGGAGCAAAGTAGGCCTTAGTATATGGACTGCTTCAAACTCCTATTTACTATGCATGTACTGTTCTATGCACCTGCAAATTTACCTTTTATATTTTGAATTCCCCAGTCTCTATCCTTACACTTCCAGTAAACATTCTGTCATTCCTCTTAAAGTTTTGTAGTGACTCATTGACCAGTGTGTAGTAATCCATTCTCTACATTGAAACAGTAATAAGGAGATGTACAATAAGTGGTACATTCCGAGAGATATGGCAGTTATTGTGCACTGTGATATCAGCACAATGGATGCACCGTATTTACAATGTAGTGTATTATGGAGCAAAAACGGCACAGATATGTGATGTATTTGTGTTGTGAAGGTGGTGCATTGCTTGACTTGCATTCCAAGTGCAACGCAGCTCCAGCAATGCTCTTGTGGTTCTATGCTCACAAAGCTGTGTCAATCCTTATACCTGTTTCAAGTAGGAGCAGGGTTTTGATGTAGCATAGCACTAAAAGTGACTGAATGCAATATTATAGATTTCACTCAGTCACTTTTAGGAGGTGTTCCTATGCTAGAACACTTGCACTCCCGCACCCCCACTCTGCGCAGGAAAGTCTCTTTCTGGCGCGGGGCTTTAGAATATGATGCACCTTCCATATGCATCACATTGTAAATATCAGGTACTATGGTGCATCTTTTGCAACACCGCAGCATCACAAAAGTGACGGAAAAGATGTGTAAAAGAGGTACAAGGGGGTTGTAAATTCGCTCCTAACACATACAAATTCACCCAGGCGGTTTCACTAGCAGTGCAAATTGAAGTATAGACTTCTAACATATTTATATGGATGTGTTATATTGAAGTGCTTCGGAGATACTACAGTATAGTATGGGTAAATACCTTATACATTTTTGCTGTACCACTCTCTTATACATTTTGCACTTTCACATTCACCATACACTACTAATTCATTAGTTCCTTTATGCACTACACATTCATTCTGACAACGTTTTACACACTAATATAGAAATATAGTTCTTTTTTAAGCCAGTGGAGGTAGTTCTGAAAAGAAGTGTTTTTTTTCTTTTTAGTTTTCTATTTTTTTGGTATTTTTTCAGGAAGTTTTTAGTTGTGTTTTTTTTAAACCAAAAAAATGAAACTGGAAACAAAAAACTGTAAAACAGGAAGAAAAAAGAAAAAAATATTATTGTTTTGGGCAACGGTGCTCCTCTTTGCTCTTCACAATGAGGTGAATAGACTGCTCACCGTAACAAAGGAGTTCTCTGCAAAATTTACAATGAATTGTAAGATTTGCAAACTGATGCACAATAATAGGATGCGGAATGTTCGGTGGAGGTTATGGTGCTTTTGAGGTAGAAGGAACTGCAGGTTGAGGGTGTTCCTGGAACCTTTGTGTTGTCATCCTTTCATAATTATTTGGATGCAAATTTTTTAAAAGGTGAACCATTGAGGCTGTCCCAAAAGAGTACTTTTTAGTGGGGTCAGCCCTGGAAAGTGTAACCTCACAGATCTTGCATGTTACTTTCGGTACATTCACGTTTTTCTGTCCATCCGGAAATGAAGAAAACTTCCAAATGAAAGCTTCTTTTCTCTTTTTCTGAGGTGGCTTGGTAACAAAATGTTTCTTAGAGGAATGTACGTATGAAGTCTCTAAAAGAGCAGCCATTGTGAGGTCACTGACCATGTCATGAATGATCTAATATGTGACATCATCAGCATTGGATTGCGGGTGCGCGAAATATAGTTAGAACAACTATATAGTTAGTACAACTAACTATATAGCAATTTCAATGGTTTTGTATGAGCGAAATGTCCAGCTAACTATAACACCCCTAAAACTTATAGTTTTTTGAGTGAATTTCAAAGGTTTTTTAAAAGCTAATTCCTAACTATATAACGCCTGTAACCTATGGGGTTTTTTTCAGTGAATTTTAAAGGTTTTTTAAAAGCTAATTCCTAACTATATAACGCCTGAAACCTATGGTTTTTTCAGTGAATTTCAAAGGTTTTTTAAATGCTAATTCCTAACTATATAAGGCCTGAAACCTATGGTTTTTTCTGTGAATTTGCAAGGTTTTTTAAATGCTAATTCCTAACTATATAAGGCCTGAAACCTATGGTTTTTTTCAGTGAATTTGCAAGGTTTTTTTAAATGCTAATTCCTAACTATATAAGGCCTGAAACCTATGGTTTTTTCATTGAATTTCGAAGGTTTTTTAAATAACAATTTTTAAATCTATTAATTGTTATTTTTTTATACTGATTTACTACATTTTTGCAGGCAGGTGTTCAGAGGGCACGCCCCCTTTTTACAACGTTCTGCAGCGCAACCCCTGGCGCGTTTGCAGAGGAGGAACTAATTCCCCTTGCATACTGGGGGTGCCTGGGGGGCAACTAGCCCACCAGGAGCCTCCAGTGTAAGCCAGGGAGCTGCATTACAGAGAGGTGTAATGAGGCCACACCCTTTTTTACACCTCTCTGCAACGCAGTCCCCGGGCGTGTTTGCAGAGGGGAAACTAATTCCCCTTGCATACTGCGGGTCCCTGGGGGCCAACTAGCCCACCTGGAACCTGCAGTATGCGCCAGGGGGCTGCATTGCAGAGAGGTGTAATGAGGCCACACCCTTTTTTACACCTCTCTGCAGCACAACCCCTGGCGTGTTTGAAGAATAGGAACTAATTCCCCTTGCATACTGGGGGTCCCTGGGGGCCAAGTAGCCCACTAGGAGCCTCCAGGATGCGCGCAACGGGCTGTGTTGCTTTGCCCCCGGGGCGGCGGTACTATACAAGGGAATAATGCAGCATAGATTCTAGACATCGACTATAATTTAGACTTAATAATTGTTTAATCGTATGGGCACTAGTCCTTTAAACTACTTTGAATCTTGTTGCATTATTAATTGTGCTGCATTATTCCCTTGTATAGTAGGTACTGTCCTATTATGGGGTGTATTGGTTATTTTTCACCATTCTAAGATGGCGGCTAGTTTTACTTAGTAATGTCAGTAGAACTACTTATGTGTCCTTCCTTTGTGCTGATGAAATGACATGTTCGAAATGTATAATTCATTGTGACCAGCAGGGGGTTTTCACGTGTAATCCGTTATTGCTGCAATTTCCTGAGTGCGTCTTGTGTGCTTTTCAAGCAACTTGTGGATCTATATTGACTTTTCGGCTTGCGTGGTTCGCCGAATCTTGGACGCCCCCTGACTCGGGAGGAAGGATCCCGGAAGAACCCCTTGTGCCAGTATATATATATATATATATATATATATATATATATCAACAAAACCACTCCGTCCACCTCCACCAAAGACCTCGGCGGCGAAGAAGGAGAAGCGAACCACTTCTTTGTAGGCAATATATATATATTCACTGAAAAAACCATAGGTTATAGACCATATATAGTTAGGAATTAGCATTTACAAAACCTTGAAAATTCACTGAAAAAACCATAGGTTATACACCATATATAGTTAGGAATTAGCATTTAAAAAACCTTATTTTACTCACACAAAACCATTGAAATTCCATATATAGTTAGTTGCACTAACTATATATCGCGCACCCGCAATCCACTGCTGATCATGTCACATATTACATCATTCATGACATGGTCAGTGACATCACTGATGACATCTCAAATGACATCACTGATGAGATCACTGATGACATCATCCAGTGACTGTGTGTTTCTGTAAAGTTTAAATATGTTTTACATATTGAAGAATGAGTAGATGTATAAGTGTCTGGACGAAGGATTTAGTAGGTGCATGACTGAATGTATGAGTGAGTGATTAAATGTGTCTCACTGAGTGCATGGGTTAGTGACTAAACTGTCTTAATTTGTGCATCATTATGTCTGTTGTTCTGTAAACTGCTGCATGTGTTGATCAGTAGCTATATGATTAACTATATGGGTTATTGATTGATTCTCCAAGTATTTGTATAGGAGACTGAGTGTGTGTGTGGCTGGCTGGGAGGTGTGTGACTCTGTGCAGATCAATGTGTACTTGTATCAATGATTGTATAAGAAAGTAAGTATGTGTTAGTATATGTTTGAAAATGTAAGGTGCTCTATGTTTAACTGTATAGACAAGAAAATGGAAGTGTGATTGATTCTTTACAGGACTGACTAGGTGTGTGAGTAACTCCATGGATGAGTGGCAGAGTGTAAGTGTCTGTATAGGTGTATGAGTGCATATGATAGTGTTGTAAAGATGAGTGATTGTATGTATGAATGATTGTATGGGTGAATGAGTGAATGTGTGTGTAGACGTAGGAATCAGTGAGTACGTATGTAGTAACTAGTATTGGTGTGTCAATGGTTTCAAAAATTATACTCTGTATTTCACACT
Organism: Lissotriton helveticus; assembly: GCF_964261635.1. Lineage (NCBI taxonomy): Eukaryota > Metazoa > Chordata > Amphibia > Caudata > Salamandridae > Lissotriton > Lissotriton helveticus. Next base: position 359,650,564 of record NC_136061.1, read on the forward strand.
GGGTGAAACAGAGGTTATATTAAAACGTGAGGAGATGCATTGTATTGTCACATGAATGATATCATCAGTGATGTGGTCATTGATGTCAAATGAGATGTCATCAGTGATCTCATCAGTGATGTCATTTGAGATGTCATCAGTGATGTCACTGACCATGTCATGAATGATGTAATATGTGACATGATCAGCAGTGGATTGCGGGTGCGCGATATATAGTTAGTGCAACTAACTATATATGGAATTTCAATGGTTTTGTGTGAGTAAAATAAGGTTTTTTAAATGCTAATTCCTAACTATATATGGTGTATAACCTATGGTTTTTTCAGTGAATTTTCAAGGTTTTGTAAATGCTAATTCCTAACTATATATGGTCTATAACCTATGGTTTTTTCAGTGAATTTCAATGGTTTTTTAATAGCAAATATCATAAGCTGTCGAATGTCAAGTACGTGGTAAGTAAAAACATTTTCGTGTTTATGCACACTGATCTGCTTTGAATGCTGCCCCCCACCCCTCATTTCTATTAGGAGTACTCTCTCTTTGCAGATAGTGAAGGGTAGTTAACGCAGCCCTTTGCCCCCTTTGTAATCCGTCGTGCCTGCTTCTCTCTCCATTTGATTGATTGTTCTCTTTGGTTCATTCTCTATTTACAAACAAGCACAGAGTCGCAATACTCTGTTTAGTCTTTGCAGATAGCGAAAAATCGTGTAAAAAAACAAAAGGAATCGAGCAAAATCAGTAGGCCACTAATGGGATCTCTTTTTGACCTCGCTAAAATAGAAACATTAGGAACAACCTGTTGAAAATAGCAATGCGTATGTACATAAGCGGCGTTCATTTGTGTTCACAGTACCCCTTGTTGATTGTTTGAATCGAGCATTGAATTGTTCGAAGTTAATTCTCTTAAGGATCTTCTCTGCCTGCAAACGAGGAAGAATAGGAATATTCTCTCTCCCTTTGCAGATAGTGAAGGGTAGGTAACGCAAGCCTTTAACACGTCGTACCTATTTCATTCCTCATTGATTGATTGATTGTCCTAACATTGACTGTTTGGGAATTAGTTCTTTTTGGAGGTATTCCCTGTTTGCAAATAAACGTAGGAAAATCTTTGCAAGTAGTGAAAGGGTACGTAATGCGGACCTTTCTCCCCCGTTGTAATCTGTCATGCCTATCTACTCCCCACTGATTGATGCACCTGTTTCACCCGGACCATTTACTAGAGATACGTCATCTGGCCCGACCAGAGAGCACCCCTAGTGAAAAGGACATATGCAATAATAACGAAGTGATCACTGTATCCTGTTAACAGAAACTTTAGCATGAAACAACCTGGAAAGAAAAGAATAGGAAAACGAAAATCAGTAGGCCACTGATGAACATGAACTTTTATTAAACAACGAACAAAGAAACGATAACATAACGTAATGATAAAACCTATTAATGTCCTAGAAACAAGAAAACGTTAAAATATGCCAGTGGTGAGAGACCAGAAAAACAGTAAGAGAAACCAAATCACCCCTCGCTGTCCCACCGCCTGCCACGCCAAAAAAATCGATAGACTACGGAAAATGCAAGTCAGTAGAACATCCGCCCCCACTCTGGAAACTTCCAAGGTGGGGCAGGGTTCCGACTACGCCCAGCCGGGAGCAGCCCATATAAGGCAGGTCCTGCTGCCACGCCTCGGCCAGGATATCCTAACGTAGGGTGTAGCCGGAGGAGAGGCCGAGGCCAGCGGGACCCGGCCAGGGGATTGCCTTTACAACGCTGAACAGTTGCAGGGGGGGGGAATGTCTCCTCGACCCTCCCCTCTCTCTCCCAGTCCGGCCGCGGTGGCCCTTGAGAGTTGCAGGTAGTCCCGCCACATGCTCTTCCGGTCCAGCCACCAACGGTCGGGGGGCCGAGGCCGACGGGATCCGGCTGCAGCCGATAAACCAAGAAACCCGTTCATGGGGCCAGAGCCAGGGGCGTCCGGCCGACATCTACCGGAAGCCCGGCCCGAAGACGGACGGGACACTTCTTCTTTCTTGAATAATGGCTGCGACAACACTGGGGGGGGATGTCTTGCACATGCCTCCGACCCCCCCCCCCCCTCGTCCTCATCGCCTGGTCCGGCCATAACAAATCTCAAGCGAGACGCCGTGGGGTGCACTGGGAGGGAGAGACGGTGCGAACAGGCCTCTCCCGCCTCCCCAGGTGGAGGCTTCCCAGCTGCACCCTCAGCGCTCCAGGCGCCCGGAAAAGGGTTCTTCCACTGTGGCCATGCTGCAACGTCTCGCCCGGCAGGGTGGAGCCCGTCCGCTCATGTGACCCCGCGATCGCCAGTAGCTACCGAACTCTCAAAATGGCGGTCGACCTGGCAAGAGCGGGCCCAGCATAAAGAAATGGCCCGGTCACTGGTTGACTCCACCACCGTAGTCCTCCACGACCTTGAAGATTCTAGAGGAGCCGCGGGAGTCTCCGACCCCCGATGGGGAATGACTGCCATGATCGCCCGTGGAGTGACGAAACTGTATCCGCGGGACGTCGGCGCTCCCATGCTGGCGCCAGCCTCACTTTGAATTACTAGAATCCTGCAGACCTCACTTCCGGTGAAAGCACAGTGTGACCCGGTAGGAAAAATTATTGCACCCCCTCCCCTTTTTGACTGATAGTTCAAACCACCGATCCTTTCCTTTGCCCTTTTAACGGAACTTTGGACTGCCTCCCCCTCTTTTACATTTTCTAGAGAAAACAAAACATTAACCACTACATTAGCATAGCAGTTGACACCAGAACTGTTTTCAAATTGAAAACCAACAACATCTTCAACAGAATCCTTTTTGTTTCTGCTGTGACCCTGCTACAGCACAGGCATTGTCCCCAGCAGTAATTCTGCAATGCCGGTAAGAATAGCTGTGGTGCCTACTGGACTCACTCACCCCCGCGGCGCCCCACGCCGTTATTTGCTGGGCGGCAACTTACTAGACATCACCTTCGTGCCATCTAGATTTCAGCGCGTTCTGCTGCCTTGGAACTATTCGCACAACAGACCGCTACTGACAAGAATATTTCATTATTGGTGCTGTCAATTTCAATAAATCTATTGGATAATTCAAAAGAAATTGCCACGGTCTCTTCGTTGTTTAAATGTTTTTACTGTTTTTGTTTTGTTGTATATATTTATATGTTATTAAAGTTTTATATTCCTACTACTTTGTTGGAGTGCTATATATTTTTAATGTGACACATAATTGTAAAAACTTTGATGTACAAAGAGTCATTCCTGGAATCTTCCGCTTCAGGCTCGGTCCCCTCCCCAATCACAATACAGGATGGTTTTCAGATAGTAGGAACACGTGTGGTGTGACGGATCTCATCGGGTGTGGGCCTTGATCTACTATAACTCCTTTGAAGAGGGGTGATTCTTTACAGCTGGGGCCATAAACTACATCTGCAGGGCTAGCTGATAGCCTGGACAATCGGACACAGAGGAAGAGGAGTGTCAGAGGGTGCGGTAGTGAATAGAGCGAAAGGGAGGTGTCGGGCGGGCACAGAGTGTGATTCTCAGGGAAGAGCAGCGCAGATGGGGGGAGGTTTATTGCCCATGCATAAGACAGAGAGCGGTGGTGACCAGTGCCTGGGGAAGATGCTTGCGTGGGTGAGGAGCCATGCTACGAATCGACAGCGTGCAGAGAGTGGGTCTGGTCAAGACATCTAAAATGGCTGCCGTGCACGACAAAAGTGTGGCATTTCAAAAAAGGCAAGATGGCGCAGACAATGTTTTTCAACACTTCCTCATTTCCTTCGAATCGAACGTTAACAGACGTTGGGGCATATTACCAAAGTTAAGCGATATTTATCGCTAACGATGCTTACCAACGAATTTTTTACCACTAAGCATCGTCAGAAATTATCGAAGATAAACCTTGCTATTATCAAGGTTTATCGCAAATGCGATAATAAACGGCCGCAATGCATGAATATCGCTAAAAACTCAGCGATATTCATGCATTACCGAGCTAATGCTCTTAGCCATGTTATCCACCTCCCATTGGATAACATGGCTAAGAACTGCTCAGGGCAGGTGTTACTTTTTGGAGATATTCGCGCTTAGCGCGAATATCTCCAAAAGTTGGTAATAGGAGATAGATATCTTGCATGTTGTAATGCAAGTTATTGTGGTATATGGAACTCATACCATAATCTCTCAGGAAAGCAGAAACTGATCCTTTTGGGACCGCCTAAAAAGGCCTAGGGGGTGAGGAGTACTCTACTTTGCCCCCTTTTCACGTTCCGAACTATTTTATTTTACTCTCTTCTGTAATTACACAAAATAGCAGCGATAAGATGCATCGGAGACACACAGTGAGAGAAAGGAGGCCGGAGATGAAGAAGAGATGTCAAATACACATTGGAGATAATATAGTGGCAGAAGGGAAGTAAATATGAGTAAACTTACCATGTAACATAAAAATGTTGCACTCTATACTATAAGTCTCATTTTATACTACAATCACTTCGCTACAACCTCATAAATTAAAAATAAAAATGAATAATGTCTCAAACAATTTTTGATTTCTAAATATAAATTTATTCTTCAGAATTTTCTAAATTTGAAAGAACTAGTAACATGTCCTCATCAGCAATGTCCTCATGAAAAGTCTCCAATGATGATTCTTGTAACTCTATGGTCTCCAAACACTCGATAAATTCGCCATCAAGAGATTGATCAAAAAAATCATTCAAGTCATCTCCTCCTTGTGACAATATTTCATTATTGGTGCTGTCAATTTCAATCAATGTAGTGGAATCATTCAAGTCATCTCCTCGTGACAATATTTCATTATTGGTGCTCTCAATTTCAATCAATGTAGTGGAATCATTCAAGTCATCTCCTCCTTGTGACAATATTTCATTATTGGTGCTGTCCATTTCAATCAATCTAATGGAATCATACAAGTCATCTCCTCCTTGTGACAATATTTCATTATTGGTGCTCTCAATTTCAATCAATGTAGTGGAATCATTCAAGTCATCTCCTTGTGACAATATTTCATTCTTGGTGCTGTCCATTTCAATCAATCTAATGGAATCATACAAGTCATGTCCTCCTTGTGACAATATTTCATCATTGGTGCTCTCAATTTCAATCAATGTAGTGGACAATTCAAAAGAAATTGCCACGGTCTCTTCATTGTGAGCCATTTTATTTTGAAATTGCTTGCTGTAAATTGCAGAAAAAAATAATCACTTTCATTTATCGTTTTTAGTAATACATAATATAAAACTAACTTTATCAAGTATTTAGTATAACAGAAGGACTGCAAATAAATAACAGAAAACATTTTTCAAATTATCTTCAAGTGTACAACATAGTTCCCCTTACAAATTAACAACTCACCTTTTTAAAAGTAGGAGAAGTGTTAGTACTGTGTAAATCAAACACCAGAAATTCACCACCAAAAATTCCTCACAAATGTACCTCAGACAGTAGTATCACAAAATGGCTGTGGTTTCCTCTCATTTGAAATATATACATAACCAATTAACTTTCATCACACACAAATACAAAACCAAAGTAACATTTTAATTGGTTCTAAATTTCAACACTTTCAAATGTGTTTTCGCCATGCAATTTTCCATAGGACATTTACATACGTCTACAGCCTGAATGGCTGAACGGAATTACACCAAACTTGGCAAAATGGTACATCAAACCTAAGAGGTCAGGAAGGATCTACTATGCCCCCTTATGGTCATTTCCCCCTTCGCTTTGGCCTCCTCTTGTCTCTCAATCCTACCGAGAGACAAGATGGCGGCCGCTACGGACTGTTTGGAATGTTGACAGACGCCGGAGAACCAATCAGCTTCGCAAAGCTCCGTAACGCGGAAAGTACGCGAAGCGGAGCGCTGTTACAGATATATATCTTTTTTTGAACGTTAATTTCTCAAAATCCACTGGAGCACATATATTGAGACCTAGCAAAGGCACATCGGGCTACCAGTCCCTAATATTTTGCCAAGTTTCGTGCAAATCCATTCAGCCGTTCGATTATTATTATTTTTTTTTTTTTTGCCCCGCGGGGCCCTTTTAAAACCTCCACATCAAACGTAGGGGGTCAGCGAGGATCTACTATTCCCCCTTATGGTCATTTGCCCCTTCGCTTTGGCCTCCTCTTGTCTCTCGATCCTACCGAGAGACAAGATGGCGGCCGCTACGGACTGTTTGGAATGTTGACAGACGCCGGAGAACCAATCAGCTTCGCTTCACAAAGCTCCGTTGCGCGAAAAGTACGCGTCCTGGAGCGCTGCCCGGTCCGCTGTTACAGATATATATCTTTTTTTAAACGTTAATTTCTCAAAATCCACTGGAGCACATATATTGAGACCTACAAAAGGCACATCGGGCTACCAGTCCCTACAATTTTGCCAAGTTTCGTGCAAATCCATTCAGCCGTTCGGGCTAAAAGTGAGGCCAACCGCCCTATGGAAAACTCAATGTTAAAAACACGTTTTGGGACCCCCCTTTTTTCTCAGCCCCCCCTTGACGAACCCCCCCCCAAATTTTCAAGGGCTGCTCAGAAACAAATTGTGCCATTTTCCTGAAAATTTCAGCCAATTCCGTCCACAAACGCCAAAGTTATTAGACATAGAATTTTCAAAAAACCCATAGAGAAAAAATCCTAACTATATATACCTACTGGCGACCGCCAGTAGGTAATATATATACACACATATACATACTTATATAAACATATATAATCTGCATATCTATATAAATACAAATATAAATGCATGCATACATATGCATATATGCATACATATGCATGTTATTTACATGAAAGTTTGAAAAACACTATTAAAAGCAAAGCTAAAAAGCCACCTCATTACAAACAGAATGGCTTTAACTTAAACGAGGGCAAGATCTATTGCATTTTCAGTGCTTGTTTACTTTGGTTCCATCAAGAAGGCATTCAGATGTGTCACACATTTGCCATAAATTCTGAATGTTAGCACTCTAGTTGCTCATTATATCACTGTAGTAAAGCTACTGCTCACCAGGGAAGTCTGCTGCTGGTATTCAAAGTGCATGTTTCAGTCTGCATGTCAGAATTCTTTTAATGAAATAGAAGAGGATTTGAGAAGTCACTCAAAATGTGCCCTAATTTTTCTTTCTGAAGCACTAATCATACTTTCTATGGCAAAATGAACCCCCTCATTTTGTTCCTTTTTAAATTAAATGTTTTCAGACTTACCACTTTATTCCAATCAAGATGGCTTCTGTTGTGCCATACTTTTGTCATAAGTAAGACTGTTAGCGCTCTAGTTGTTCTTTAGAACACTCTGGGACATTCTGTCATTGGGCTATACTTGGGCTACATCTGGGTGATATGTGGGCTACATTTGGGCTCTTTTGTCTCTGGTGGCCATCTTGGGAGACTGCATGTCAGAATGTTTTAATGAAATAGAATAGGATTTGAGAAGTCACTCAAAATGTACCCTAATTTTTCTTTCTGCAGCACTAATCATACTTTCTATGGCAAAATATATCCTCATATTGTTCCTTTTTAAATTAAATGTTTTAAGAGTTACCACTTCATTCCAATCAAGATGGCTTCTGTTGTTCCATACTTTTGTCATAAGTAAGACTGTTAGCGCTCTAGTTGTTCTTTAGAACACTCTGGGAAGCTGCAGTAGAACACAAAGGAATCAACTGACAGTCTCTGTCCTTGTTGGATGTACATTTTTTACTGAGAATGTCAGACTTCATTCTCACATGACTGAGAAAGATAATGTGAATTTACAGAAAATATGCTTTTAGTTTAGCTTATAGATCCCCTTCCAAACCACTGTGGGAAAAGCATGAGCTAATAGTTTTCTTTCAAACATGATTCATGATATCCCAGCAGAAGGCTTTTTCACATGGTAAAATCACCTTAGAACACACCACAATTCCTAAAATGAGTATGGTACCATCAACAAATGATTTATAATTTAACTAAAGTCCTAAAACCCTCTATTAACTACAATGCTTTTTAATGAGGTCCTATCATGTATATTGGTCCTAAGATGGCTGCCAACACTTCTTGGATGAAGAATTTGAATTTTGAAAAAAAAAATGTTTTGCCTTGGGGGACCTTGTGGGACCCCCTGAGCAGTTCTAGGGGGTCAGGTTGCTTCTACCCTGCCCCCTTTTTGAGTTCTACACGTTTGTTTTTCTGCTTTCCTGTGCCTCAGTCTACTGAGGCACAAGATGGCTGCCAACACTTTCTGGTTTGGAGTGTTGACAGACATTGGCAGCCAATCAGAATGCAGCTCATGCTCGGAAAGGTAAGCTTACAGTAAGCTTACACGTAAGCTGCTATAGATATATATATTTTTTCTCTTTTGATTTTCTCAGAAGGGATTTTCACCAAATATAGCAAAGGCACATCTGCGTACCAGTCCCTACAAATTAGCAAAGTTTGGCGTAATTCCGTTCAGCGGTTCGGGCTGTAGACTTGTCAGACCGTCCTATGGAAATTAACATGGGGAAAACACGTTTTGGGACCCCCTTTTTTGTCAGCCCCCAGTTCACGAATCCCCCCGAAACTTTCAGTGAAGGAGCGCAGCAGAGCTGGCCAAAATTTGGGAAAATTACACACAAATTCCTCAACCGGCGCCAGAGTTATTCCCAATAGAATGTTGCGGATTTCCAATGGTAGCCAATCCTAACTATATATATATTCACTGAAAAAAACATAGGTTTTACACACGTTATAGTTAGGAAGTAGCATTTACAAAACCTATGAAATTCACTGAAAAAACCATAGGTTTGACACCAGTTATAGTTAGCTGGAAATTTTACTGATATAAAACCAATGAAATTCCACGTTATAGTTAGTTGGACTCACTATAACTTGCGCGTGTAATGCACTGCTGATGACGTCACATATTACATCACTCATGACATCACTGATGACACCATCCAGTGAATGTGTGTCTTTCTGAAAAATAAATATGTGTTACATATGTATATATTATTGAATATCTTAGTGAATACATATATTACTGAGTAATGCTTAAATATTTAAATATATGTATTAGTGTTTCACTTTGTGTATAAGTGGCTGCATGGGTTGATGAGTAAATACATGTGTATGTATATAGGTTATTAGATGTTTTTCTTAGTATCAGTATGAGTGTTTGCATGCTTTGGTGGGAGTATTACTTAGTACATACATGCAAGAATGACTGAGTCTCTGTTTGTATGTGTTCTGAAGCCAGCATATGTGCAGGACTGTATGGGTGGATTAGTGTGCATATGTCTGTGTTAGTGAGTGAATGACTGTCTTATTAGTGTCTTTATCAGTAACTACATATGTTTTAATGTAGTATATGTGAATATTGATGTATATAAGTGACTATATGTGAGAGTGAGGTATTGTAAGAGTTCCTGTTTAAATTAGTATGTGTTTCTATAAGTGATTTTTAAGAGAGTAAGTATGTGTAAGTTTCCTTAGAAGTAAAGTGGTAGTGTGTGTATAGCTGTTTATGCAAATAAATGGATGTTCAATAGTTTATTTGCATGTGTGAGTATGTGTGTGAATAACTTTTGGATGACTGTCAGTGTGTAACAGGATGTGTAGGTGTATCACTACATATGATTAGTGAATATATGTATGAGTGACTATATAGAACTGTTGGTGAATTAGTGCATGTGTATATAGATGGTGGAATTATTGAATTGGTTGTTGTAACTGGTATGAGTATCTCCATTTTTTTGAACATTTTAGTTTCTATTTTTTAATATGCGTTTCAAGGGTTAGATTACAGTGAAAGGAGGTCTGTCACTGTGTCACAAGGATGGTGTTATCAGTGATGTCATGAGTGATGTAATATGTGACGTCATCAGCAGTGCATTACACGCGCAAGTTATAGTGAGTCCAACTAACTATAACGTGGAATTTCATTGGTTTTATATCAGTAAAATTTCCAGCTAACTATAACTGGTTTCAAACCTATGGTTTTTTCAGTGAATTTCATAGGTTTTGTAAATGCTACTTCTTAACTATAACGTGTGTAAAACCTATGGTTTTTTCAGTGAATTTCATTGGTTTTTAAAATGCTAATTCAAAAATATCTCGTGTATACAACCTATACTTTTGTCCATAAAGTTCTGGCAATATTTTTTGCGGAAACAAGCCGTTTTCTTCACTGTTCAAGTTGCATAGAGACTCCTTGTAAAGCGATACAGAATTAGAAAGTCTGTACCTTGCCTTTTTTTCAACGCATTAAAATTTGTCTGTAAATAAAAATAGCCTTTCTAAACTTTCGTGCGCGACCCGGTGTGCGCACTCTCGGCAACAGTTCTCAATAAAATGGATAGTGCATTTCCAGGCTTTCGTGCGCGACCGTGTGCGCACACCCACCTATATATTTCGTGAAAACTTTGCAATCTGAACTTATTGAATTTCTTCATAGACCCATCAAAGAACTTATAATACGTCAAACAGACTAAACCTAGGCTTCTTTTTTAATATTATGAAAAATGTCATTAAATGGAGCCGAATGTCTTTTTAAACTTTTGTGTGTGACCGAATGTACACACCTTGGTATTTTAAAAAAATATATAAAAGGTGTTATACTTTAACAATTGTATGCTTGAATCGAGCTCAAAAGATATATTAAATCCGAATATGTTTGAATTTACTTCTTTTCACGTTTTGAAACTTCGCTGAATTAGACCGCTACTTCCAAATGACGTACGTGACTAGATACTATCACCGCGTACACGTCCTGAGACGCGCATGTGAAGTCATGTGACTTGAAAACAACACTTCCAATTGGTTCTTAGTAGTTTCTATTCTGCAATTTACACGGAGGACTCCACCCACTTCCCTCACTATCTTTTGTACTCTCAAAAGAGAACAACGTTCAACACCCTTCGGAAGACTTTGCTGAAATGGCTGCGGCCCCGCATTCATCTTCCGAATCTGAAGGAAATGAGCGACTACCTTTAAAAAGAAAAAAGGAATCTTTTATTTGGAAATTTTTTACTTATCCTGAAGAATTAAAGAAAGTAAATGCGCCAAAAGTTACCTGCACGATATGCAATTCGGTTCTCTCAAGAGGAAATCCAAGAAAAAAATATTCCTTTTCCATACATACCATGATGCGGCATGTCAAACAAGTGCACCCTGTGGAATTTGCAAAGGCATCGACAAGAGCCCTGGCCACGCTATTACCATCAGAGGTGGCCAGCACATCTTCTGGTGGACGACCTGTATCTCCATCGAGTGCTGTGATGGACTTGAGACCATATCTTGCAAAGGTGCACATGAAATGCAACGAGTGTGGAGAAATTCTTCTGTACGGAGAGCAGAGCCTCATTCTTACTAAACTAAAAATTGAGAGTCATAAATGCCCCGAGAAAAGATAAATTTCTTCATTTCATTTAAAAAACAACATAACAGTTGTTTAAAAAAAAAAAAAAAAAGTTATTTTCAGAACTAACTCATTGTACCAAAAACAGCTCCAGGAGCATATTATAAAGGGCGTTTATCTCCCCGTTTTTGGCTTTCGATCGTGCGCGACCGTGTGCGCGCACCCGCCGATATATTTCGGGAAAACTTCGCGATTGTAACTTATTAAATTTCTTCATAGACCCATCATAGAACTTATACTACTCAGAAGATATATTCAATCCGGATGTGGAGAAGTGTGGCTCAGGGGTTAGAGGCGGCAGACCCGGAATCTGAGATCGGTCCTGGACCAGGGTTCAATTCTCCGCCCCGGCGGGTCTTGGGCTAAAAATTCCACGGACTCGATAATTCTCGTCCCGGTGCCTCCTCGACTCACGGGTTCACACTCTGTGACTCTGGGCAACAGCTTGCTTAATCTCCACAACGGCCCCTCGTGGCGGGATGCCTGACTTTCACCTTGTGGATACCCTGCTATCTCACAGGGGAATATCAGGAAGGGTTCCCTAAGCAAGCGCCGGGAAACCCACTGCGGGTAGCTGTGCGCTATATAAGCTCAACTACATTTACATTTACATTTACATGTGTTTAGATTTACTCCTTTTCACATTTTGAAACTTCCCTGAATTAGACCGCTACTTCCAACCAGATACTATCACCGCGTACACGTCCTGAGACGCGCATGTGAAGTCATGTGACTTGAAAACAACACTTCCAATTGGTTCCTAGTAGTTTCTATGCTGCGTCAATACCTACGCCTGCTTCAAACACATGCACAGTTTTGAAACAGCATGGGCCTGAAAGTCACTGAGTGAAATATCATACATTACAGTCAGCCACTTTCAAGACGCATTCCTTCAGAGGAACACTTACCGTTTATTAGAGGTAGATCGTCCGACTCCACCGGAGGACACCCCTAATAAAAAAGACATATATATAAAATGCGGACTAGCCGCTGTATTGTACTAGCAAACTTTAACTTAAAAATCGTTAGAGAAAACAAAAGGAATCGAACAAAATCAGTAGGCCACTGATAGGATCTCTTTTTGACCTTGCTAAAATAGAAACATTAGGAACAACCCCTCATGAGAAATATGAAACTAGTGAGAGAAACCGAGCTCGACGCCATCTTGCCCCCTTTTAGGCCCCATCACGAACATAGATAGCCCCACATAGCAAAACGTGATCTTATCGCCTGCCCAACTTCAGATCTGACCCCCCCCCCCTTTTGCTCTCATGTCCTGTCGGAATGTCCGGCTGTAGATTACAATCACATGTTACATTTGGGAGGGGAAACGACATCAGAGCGACAAATATTAGAAATATACCACACGACAGCAAAATAACAGGTTAAAACGTTTTTATTCTTGAACAAAAATATATTAAAACAACTATGGAGAACCATTACGCGAATAGTCCGGAGGCGACACCACGCGCCAAGGCCTGTCCCCAGGATGAACCAAGGGATCCGTTCCTGGGGCCGTGGCAAAGAGCAGCCGGCCGCCATCGGCCGGAGAAGGCATGGGCCCGACCCGAGATGTAGTTGTGGTCCCATTCTCTTCCTCTTTCGGCGCCTTGCAGGCCACGAGTGGGGGATGTCTTGCATATGCCTCCGACCCCCCCCCCTCTCTTCATCGCCTGGTCCGGCCATAACAAATGTCAGCAAGACGCCGTGGGGTGCACTGGGAGGGAGAGGCGGCGCGGACGATCCTCTTTCGGCGCCTTGCAGGCCACGAGGGGGGGATGTCTTGCATATGCCTCCACCCCCCCCCCTCTCTTCATCGCCTGGTCCGGCCATAACAAATGTCAGCAAGACGCCGTGGGGTGCACTGGGAGGGAGAGGCGGCGCGGACGAGCCTCTCCCGCCTCCCCACGTGGAGGCCCCTCAGCTGCACCCCCAACGCTCCACGCACCCGTCAAAGGACTCGTCCACTCTTGCGGTGCAGCGACGCTCCACGCACCCGTCAAAGGACTCGTCCACTCTTGCGGTGCAGCGACGCTCCATGCACCCGGCAAAGGACTCGTCCACTGTGGCGGTGCAACGATGCTTCGCCCGACAGGCTTGAGTCCATCAGCTCCTGCAACCCAGTGACTGCCGGTGGTTGCAGATCTTTCCTTTCAAAATGCTGCCAACAATATTTTCTGAATGGCGTAGCCACGAGACGTTGGCGCTCTCATGCTGACGCCAGCCTCAGTTTGAATGACCAACAATCCGGGGCGCGGCGCGGGGCGCGGCGCGGAGCGCGTAACGTAAGCATAACAGGTCATATGACTTGTTAATAAAGCTTTTCATTGGTTTAGAAATATTTTTATGAGCATATTTGACTATTTTATTAAAAACACTACACATAACCTGTTTTTCAAGTTATGTTTAATTTTAAATGAAACGGTTTACATTTTCACTTTTTATTTCCAGTACATTTGAAAAATAAATGTTTATAGTTCCATATGCTGAAGCACGTCAGCTTCCCACCCTATGTCATACAATTCTGACAAATCGGCATCCTCATCATGTTCTTCATCATCCTCAGGATTTAATTCATCTAAGGGATCCACTTCCACTGACGTTTCAATGACAAGTTCAACGATAAGATCGAGATCAACGGATTGCTTATTATCACTCATGGTTAATGTTGTCGTTATCTTTAAAGAAAGAGAACAACAATGAGATGTTGCAGAGTAAGAGACAAATCTCAGAGACTATAATAGTAAATTTTTTTAACAAGAGTAACATTTTGCAGCTATTATTTAGCCATGTCCAGCGATGCTGAGGAGGTGAGTCCTATGTCCAAGTTTTCAGTGAACAGGACTCATCTCTTTTTAACCTTGGATAAGCCTCACCAAAACTGTGTCCCCTGCTCATACTTAAATGTAAAGGGGCAGATTTATGTTAACTGGTGCATCCCCAGAGATGCACCAGTTAATGTGCACCGCTGCTCTGCCACCCATGGTGTGCCGCATTTACAATGTGGAGCACCATTGAGCAAAAACAACACAGATGCGTCACGCACCTGTGCCGCAAAAGCAGCACATTGCAGGAATCACGTCGTAAGCACGACATGTCTACTCCAATGCACAGGAGCAAGCCACACATTGCATGGTGCATCACTCCTTATGCCTGTTTCAAACAGGCGTAAGGATTTGATTCAGGAATGCTATAAAGCTGACTCAGTGAAATCTTCTAAATTTCACTGTGTTAGTTTTACAGGGCTTTCATGCAAATGAATGCCCACCTGCAACAAAACGCCTATATGAAACCTGACGCAGGTTTCATGTGGTGTAGAAAATGAAAATGTATATGTACATAAGCGGCGTTCATTTGTGTTCACCCTCACCACTGTTGGAGTTAAAGCGAAAGTCACGGCACAGTGGCCCCGCCATCTTGCCCCCTTTTAGGCCCCATCACGAACATAGATAGCCCCACATAGCAAAACGTGATCTTATCGCCTGCCCAACTTCAGATCTGCCCCCCCCCCTTTTGCTCTCATGTCCTGTCGGAATGTCCGGCTGTAGATTACAATCACATGTTACATTTGGGAGGGGAAACGACATCAGAGCGACAAATATTAGAAATATACCACACAACAGCAAAATAACAGGTTAAAACGTTTTTATTCTTGAACAAAAATATATTAAAACAACTATTTACATGACAAACGGCCGCAGCAACAAACCCACAATGCATTTCGCCGACTACTTGACGCCGTCCCTGTCCCTCCTTCCCCAAAGTAGCAATGTTGGGCTACTTTTGGGCTGCTTTCTAGTAGGGTTTTTGAGCGTCAGAAAGTGTACAAAAGCCGTCGGCAACGGCCTGGGGTGGAGAACCATTACGTGAATAGTCCGGAGGCGACACCACTCGCCAAGGCCTGTCCCCAGGATGAACCAAGGGATCCGTTCCTGGGGCCATGGCAAAGAGCGGCCGGTCGCCATCGGCCAGAGAAGGCATGGGCTCTACCCGAGATGTAGTTGTCTTCCCATTCTCTTCTTTTTTCAGCGCCTTGCAGGCCACGAGGGGGGAATGTCTTGCATATGCCTCCGACCCCCCCCCCTCTCTTCATCGCCTGGTCCGGCCATAACAAATATCAGCAAGACGCCGTGGGGTGCACTGGGAGGGAGAGGCGGCGCGGACGAGCCTCTCCCGCCTCCCCAGGTGGAGGCCCCTCAGCTGCACCCCCAACGATCCACGCACCCGGCAAAGGGTTCGTCCACTGTGGCGATATAGGGACGCTCCACGTGCCCAGCAAAGGGTTCGCATACTGTGGCGGTATAGGGACGCTCCACGAGCCCAGCAAAGGACTCGCCCACTGTTGCGGTACAGCGACGCTCCACTCACCCAGCAGGGTCTCGTCCACTGTGGCGGTGCAACGATGCTTCGCCCGACAGGCTTGAGTCCATCTGCTCCTGCAACCCAGTGACTGCCGGTGGTTGCAGATCTCCTAAAAATGGCGGTCGACTTTGCAGGAATGGGCCTGGCGTGAAAAGTTGGCCTGGTCGCCTGTTAACCAGAAAATGGGCCCCTGTCTTTCCTTTCAAAATGCTGCCAACAATATTATATCAGTGTGGAAGACCGGGGGTCCCTACCTCTTCGGAAGAACGTTGTAGTCGGGGGGGCCAAACCCCCACTCCGGGAGGAACAGCGTCCCTTGGTCACCGGACATCCTCTCTTCACCCACAGGATCCGCTAAGCCCCAAGGACCCGGAAACAGAACAGCAGGAACCCGGAAGCGGAACTCCTGTCGACGAACCCGTCCCATCCGGAACCGGAAGCACGTCCACTGAGGTCCGCCGGGAACACAGAAAAGACGGCAGGAACGGGGAAACATCGTTCAGCCCAGCGGACTCGTGGCAGGAGACAGCGAACGGCGCGGAACCCCCGACGGAGAGCAGAAGGAAGGAGGAGAGCGGAGAAGAGGCGGAGATCGGAGAAGAGGACGAGGAAGAAGACCTGTGGACGGAGGATTGGTGGCGACCTCCGGAGGTGGCTGGAGAGCGGCCGTAACTCGGATGAGAGTTACGGCGGGGCACGTGAGTACATTCTATCCTTCTCCGTGTCCCATAGTGTAAATATTGTGATTGCTTGTACCATACTGTATATAGAGCCTCACGAGCACCCTGCACTCGCCTTAGCCTTTAAGAAACGTATCACGAGCACTGTAATTATCTCCCTCGCACTCACCCCGGACACCCCCCTCGCACTCCCCTCCTGCTTGCGGATTGGTCTTGTCCCTACCTACCCTTCCCACCTTCCCCACTTTCAAGACCTGGCCCCTCACTTCCCGGTGACGGTGGTAGTACTCAGCAGTCCTTACTGGACGGGACTAACCCCTGTACTCTCTCTTACTTATCTCCGAGGAGACCCATCAACCGGCCGTATCCCGATGACATCAGCCCCGCAGAGGACCACAACCCGGAGATTCCCACAACAACCACACCCTCCCGGCTGGGTGCTTCTCGGCGGCGCTTCTTCCCTGGAAAACTCTTTGAACCCAGACATTGTGTACAATATCATTCGAATAAATCCTTGAACATAGCTCATTACATTCGGCCTCCCAGCCTGTTATTCCGGTCCGCCCAGCCCACAGTCTCACAATCAGACTCTGCATCGGTACTTACTTATAAATGCAGAAACAACTCAATTAACACAAGGCCTCTTTTCAGAGCCACCTTATATCAAAGCACTCAAACTTCTGATTTATCTCCATTTTCACACTTTTGTAAATAGTTGTGCGCGCCCGAGTGCGCGCACCCCGCAACTTTTTTTGGGAAAAAAATATATATATTTTCGCGTTTAAGGTCCTTACTGCACACCCTGAGAAAACCTACGCAGCAAAACAATCTCTACCTTCACCCCTTTCCATGTTCCAATGCTTTGAAACGAGAATATATTTACTCGAGCGCACCCCGCAACTTTTTTCGAAAAAAAAATATATATATATTTTCGCGTTTAAGGTCCTTACTGCACACCCTGAGAAAACCTACGCAGCAAAACAATCTCTACCTTCTCCCCTTTCCATGTTCCAACGCTTTGAAATGACAATATATTTACTCGCAGTGACAAAATGGCGGTCAACACTTCCTGATTTCCTTTGAATCGAACGTTAACAGACGTCACGCAGCAAAAAAAAATTCCGCGCGCGCGCAGCCGCTTGAGTGCGCGCACCCGTCCGCGCTTATAGATATATAATTGACTTTAACTTTAATTTTCTCAACAACTACTGAACGGATTTACACCATTCCACAAAAAGCGTAATAACTTCAGATCTGACCCCCCCCTTTTGCTCTCATGTCCTGTCGGAATGTCCGGCTGTAGATTACAATCACATGTTACATTTGGGAGGGGAAACGACATCAGAGTGACAAATATTAGAAATATACCACACTACAGCAAAATAACAGGTTAAAACGTTTTTATTCTTGAACAAAAATATATTAAAACAACTATTTACATGACAAACGGCCGCAGCAACAAACCCACAATGCATTTCGCCGTCTACTTGACGCCGTCCCTGTCCCTCCTTCCCCAAAGTAGCAATGTTGGGCTACTTTTGGGCTGCTTTCTAGTAGGGTTTTTGAGCGTCAGAAAGTCTACAAAAGCCGTCGGCAACGGCCTGGGGTGGAGAACCATTACGTGAATAGTCCGGAGGCGACACCACTCGCCAAGGCCTGTCCCCAGGATGAACCAAGGGATCCGTTCCTGGGGCCGTGGCAAAGAGCGGCCGGCCGCCATCGGCCATAGAAGGCATGGGTCCTACCCGAGATGTAGTTGTCTTCCCATTCTCTTCTTTTTTCAGCGCCTTGCAGGCCACGAGGGGGGAATGTCTTGCATATGCCTCCGACCCCCCCCCTCTCTTCATCGCCTGGTCCGGCCATAACAAATGTCAGCAAGACGCCGTGGGGTGCACTGGGAGGGAGAGGCGGCGTGGACGAGCCTCTCCCGCCTCCCCAGGTGGAGGCCCCTCAGCTGCACCCCCAACGATCCACGCACCTGGCAAAGGGTTCGTCCACTGTGGCGATATAGGGACGCTCCACGAGCCCAGCAAAGGGTTCGCATACTGTGGCGGTATAGGGACGCTCCACGAGCCCAGCAAAGGACTCGCCCACTGTTGCGGTACAGCGACGCTCCACTCACCCAGCAGGGTCTCGTCCACTGTGGCGGTGCAACGATGCTTCGCCCGACAGGCTTGAGTCCATCTGCTCCTGCAACCCAGTGACTGCCGGTGGTTGCAGATCTCCTAAAAATGGCGGTCGACTTTGCAGGAATGGGCCTGGCGTGAAAAGTTGGCCTGGTCGCCTGTTAACCAGAAAATGGGCCCCTGTCTTTCCTTTCAAAATGCTGCCAACAATATTATATCAGACTCTGCATCGGTACTTACTTATAAATGCAGAAACAACTCAATTAACACAAGGGCTCTTTTCAGAGCCACCTTATATCAAAGCACTCAAACTTCTGATTTATCTCCATTTTCACACTTTTCTAAATAGTTGTGCGCGCCCGAGTGTGCGCACCCCGCAACTTTTTTCGGAAAAATATATATATATATTTTCGCGTTTAAGGTCCTTACTGCACACCCTGAGAAAACCTACGCAGCAAAACAATCTCTACCTTCACCCCTTTCCATGTTCCAACGCTTTGAAACGAGAATATATTTACTCGCGCGCACCCAGCAATTTAAAAAAAAAAAATATATATATATATTTTCGCCTTTAAGGGCCTTACTGCACACCCTGAGAGAACCTACGCAGCAAAACAATCTCTACCTTCTCCCCTTTCCATGTTCTAACGCTTTGAAACGAGAATATATTTACTCGCGCGTACCCCGCAACTTTTTTCGAAAAAAAATATATATATATTTTCGCGTTTAAGGTCCTTACTGCACACCCTGAGAAAACCTACGCAGCAAAACAATCTCTACCTTCTCCCCTTTCCATGTTCCAACGCTTTGAAATGACAATATATTTACTCGCAGTGACAAAATGGCGGTCAACACTTCCTGATTTCCTTCGAATCGAACGTTAACAGACGTCACGCAGCAAAAAAAATTCCGCGCGCGCGCAGCCGCTTGGGTGCGCGCACCCGTCCGCGCTTATAGATATATAATTGACTTTAACATTAATTTTCTCAACAACTACTGAACGGATTTACACCATTCCACAAAAAGCGTAATCTGCGAGCCGGACTCTACAGTTTTGCCAAATTACTTATAAATCCATTCAGCTGTTCGACCTGTAGCCGTGTCTAAACGTCCTATGGAAAATAACATGGAGAAAACACGTTTTGGGACCCCCCTTTTATCTCAGCCCCCACTTCACCAATCCCTCCCACATTTTCAGGGAAGGAGCGCAGCGGACCGAGCCATCTTCTTTGAGAAATTCGCAAAGATTCATCCACCAGGGCCAAAGTTAATCCAAATAGAATGTTGACGATTTCCTATGGAAACTAGGTCCTAACTATAACTACCTACTGGCGACCGCCAGTAGGTAATATATATATATATATATATATATATATATATATATATATATATATATATATATATATATATATATATATATATATATATATATCAACAGCTTCCAAGTCCCGTTAGTTGAAAGGACACAGAGACGACACACCAAGAGAACTTTGCACAAACCCTTTATTGTGCACTCATGGAACAAGGATGACGCGTTTCGGCGTTAGCCTTTATCAAGTAGCCACCATTTTGTATTTTACACTTATATAAGTCCATCATCCATGTCTCAATTCATAAACATGAAGAAAATACTTCCATTATGTACATTGTATCAAATATATACATATTTACATTTATGATTGCATCACATTTCGGTAAATATCCATGTTGATGTCTGATACGTAAATGGTTGTGGATCGCTCGAGCAGCACTTGGAGTGAATATATATATATATGTATGTATATATATATATATATATTCACTGAAAAAACCATAGGTTATAGACCATATATAGTTAGGAATTAGCATTTACAAAACCTTGAAAATTCACTGAAAAAACCATAGGTTATAGACCATATATAGTTAGGAATTAGCATTTAAAAAACCTTATTTTACTCACACAAAACCATTGAAATTCCATATATAGTTAGTTGCACTAACTATATATCGCGCACCTGCAATCCACTGCTGATCATGTCACATATTACATCATTCATGACATGGTCAGTGACATCACTGATGACATCACTGATGGCATCTCAAATGACATCACTGATCACTGACAGTGAATTTCAATGGTTTTTTAATAGCAAATATCATAAGCTGTCGAATGTCAAGTACGTGGTAAGTGAAAACATTTTCGTGTTTATGCACACTGATCTGCTTTGAATGGTGCCCCCCCCCCTCATTTCTATTAGGAGTACTCTCTCTTTGCAGATAGTGAAAGGTAGTTAACGCAGGCCTTTGCCCCCGTTGTAATCCGTCGTGCCTGCTTCTCTCTCCATTTGATTGATTGTTATCCAAGTATTTACTGTTTTAGAATTAGTTCTCTTTGGTTCATTCTCTATTTACAAACAAACACAGAGTCGCAATACTCTGTTTAGTCTTTGCAGATAACGAAAAATCGTGTAAAAAAAAAGAAAAGGAATCGAGCAAAATCAGTAGGCCACTAATGGGATCTCTTTTTGACCTCGCTAAAATAGAAACATTAGGAACAACCCCTCATGACAAATACAAAACTAGTGAGATGAACTGAACTCCACACAATGATGGCTGCAAAACAGCTCGGCTCCGCCACCCACCCCGCCCAAAATAACGATAAAGAGCGGCTGCCATGATTGGTTGCGGAATGGCCACGACGGAGCTACGAAATGGTGGTGCTCTCATGCTAACCCCAGCTTCAGTCTGAAACATCCAGAAACACTGTAGACTACCAATTCGATCAGTTCCGGTAGCGCCCCAATGTAACCCGGTAGAGAAGAACTAGCCCTCCCCTCTTTCACTGATGGTTCTTGTTGCCTGTCCCTTCTGTTCTCATTTAACAGAACTATTTAGCCTGCTGAAAGGGGTTGTGTTCCGACCGCTGGTTGGTGGAGACATTTTGACTATATTCTGGACCTGCGTTGTCGCGTAATGCGTCATATGACGCGCCGCGTTAGCGCATCCGGAAGTCATCCGGGGCGCGCAGCGCGTAACGTAAGCATAACAAGTCATGTGACTTGTTAATAAAACTTTTCATTGGTTCATTTTACTTTTCTTATTGTAATGATGAAAGGCTTGCTCATATGACCTAAAAATTACGCTTTTCATTACTTCCGAACATTATTTTTTCTTAAATATATGTTATAATGTTCCAGGCTAATGTACTTTCCCGGAAATTTTACAACTGTCCTGCAAGTAAAATATATTCTTTTTTCGAGAAAAAGAGCGTTTCTTCGTCCCATGATGGAGCCGTTGAGCAAAAGAGGGTCGACCTGCTGTCTTAGTCGCCGATACGCCTGAATATGAGATTCTTATCGATCACTTTATGTTGCAGGAATAGAAAACACAACAGCCCTTGACCATTTATCTTTACTGCGTTCCTTCGTATTATACCTTTTACCCTTCATGTAATTGGTCTGCTTTATTTCACTTGCCTTTTAATGATTCTAAAACAGTGACTATTATTACAAACTTTACCAATGTATATACTACTACCATGTTTTCTTTTAAAAACCTTTATTGTGAAAATTTCATTATACAAATACGAGCCTATAACCACGTGGGCCGGCCACGGAGCAAACTGTAATCGTATGTGATGAGTAGACATTTACACTGTAGAGGAACGTAACGGGCGGGCCATTAGGTTGCAAGAACTAAGGTGTCTAACAGTTACGGAATCGGTGGACGTACATTTTATAATTAAAATACGACAGGGCCAGTTACAATAAAATTATCTAGATATACATTTGCGGGCAAGTACCATGGGTGACGTTAATTCGAACTTTCAACAGTACAGTAATCAATAACACATCAGAACTTAATATCAATAGGGATGTCGAAATATTCAATCAATTCTCGTCCCCGCCCGCCATGTGCTTCAAAACTGCATACGTATCTCGTGATTTCAAGGTTCTGCAACCAGTACACAACAAGGAGTTACGAGTCCCATTTATTCCGGCGCCATTTTGGGCGAGGACGGGCAGGTCCAGGATATAGTCAAAATGTCTCTACCAACCATCGACTATGATGATGTTCATATGCTGTATTTATTAGAGTAACACTCATCTGCCCACATGAAATTAATTTACCACAATCTAAACATGTCATTTTAATCTTTCCAAAGTTCTTCTAAATATTTGGGACCGTTTTCCTTGCCTCTGAAGCTCTCAGTGCCACTTCTTTGATGAATGTACTAGCAGGTCAGGGGTTCTCCTCCAAATCTCTCTTTTATGCAGCACTATAATTAATTGGTGCCACCTCTCCATATGACGATGCATGGTATAGTTACCACAACTATATATTTTTTCGGTTCCTCTGGAGAGTTCATCGTGGCAGATGAAGCGTGTAACATACCGGGCATTTACCTTTTTTTGCATGTACAGGAAAGGAAAAAAAAATCGAGCGTTCGAGTTCTTAGGTGTCCCGGGGCCATTTTAGTGGACCAGGCCCAAATCCAAAGAACAGCTATCTCACAGGCTAATGGGGCGACCCACGCCGAGTTTCAGCATTGTAGGATGACCACACAAGTACAGCAACTTGCTAGACATCACCTCGGTGCCATCCGGATCTCGGCGCCCCACTGCAGATGAAGTGCCTCTCAACTATGAAACCACCAGAAAACGCTTGAGTCAGCTTTGTGTGAAGCCGCCATTTTGATTCAATCAATAGCGTCCCCCTGCACACATTCAGGGACCTGGTCGTGTCTTCAGGTCAAACGAATTTGGGACAAGATGCAGAAAGGAAAAGGAAAAAAGTTCCGCCGGACCCCGGGAGGTGGCCGCCTATGTCATGGGCGATCTTAGGCCACACCAGGGCAATAGTGAAGCTGCAGCAGGTGCAAATAAGCTTCAGACAGTGTTACAAGCGCTGCTCAGAACTCTCAACTATGACACCACCTCGGTGCCATCCGGATCTTGGCGCCTTGTGCTGGTTCCGGCCTATTCACACATCGGTCCGCTACTGACGCCACCTCACAGGCCAACGGGGCACCCCACGCCGACTTTCGGCGCAGCATTGTAGGATGGCCACACCAGTGCGGCAAATTGCTGGACACCACCTCGGTGCCATCCAGATCTCGGCGCGTTGTGCTGCCTTCGGCCTATTCGCCACAAGTGCGCACGCAACTCAGCTGCATAGCGAGTGAAACACCAAGGGGCGCCCCACTGCAGCCGAGGAACCTCCATCTTGGGGGCGACGCACAGCATCACATTGCTTTCCAATGCAGTCAGATCCTCAAACAGCCCCCACTGACTGACGCGAACTCACAGGCCAACGGGGCGCCCCACGCCGACTTTCGGCGCAGCATTGTAGGATGGCCACACCAGTGCGGCAAGTTGCTGGACACCACCTCGGTGCCATCCGGATCTTGGCGCGTTGTGCTGCCTTTGGCCCCATTCGCACATCAGTCCGCTACTGACGCCATCTCACAGGCTAATGGGGCGCCCCACGCCGACTTTCAGCATTGTAGGATGACCACACCAGTACAGCAACTTGCTAGACATCACCTCGGTGCCATCCGGATCTCGGCGCCCCACTGCAGATGAAGTGCCTCTCAACTATGAAACCACCACTGTGACATCCGGATCTTGGCGCGTTGTGCTGCCTTCGGCCTATTCGCACATCGGTCCGCTACTGACGCCATCTCACAGGCTAATGGGGCGACCCACGCCGAGTTTCAGCATTGTAGGATGACCACACCAACTTGCTAGACATCACCTCGGTGCCATCCGAATCTTGGCATCTCAACGCCTAGTGGTATCTTCCATACAGAAAATATTGTTACGCTACCTTTGGCCCCATTCGCACATCAGTCCGCAACTTAGACATCACCTCGGTGCCATCCGGATCTTGGCATCTCAGCGCCTTGTGGTGTCTTCTCGTCAGAAAATATTGTTGCGCTGCCTTTGGCCCCATTCGCACATCAGTCCGCTACTGACACCATCTCACAGGCCAACAGGGCGCCCCACGCCGACTTTCAGCATTGTAGGATGGCCACACCAGTGCGGCAACTTACTAGACACCACCTCGGTGCCATCCGGATCTTGGCGCGTTGTGCTGCCTTCGGCCTATTCGCACATCGGTCCGCTACTGACGCAAACTCACAGGCCAACGGGGCGCCCCACGCCGACTTTCAACATTGTAGGATGGCCACACCAGTGCTGCAACTTGCTGGACACCACCTCGGTGCCATCCGGATCTTGGCGCGTTGTGCTGCCTTCGGCCTATTCGCACATCGGTCCGCTACTGACGCCGCCTCACGTGCCAACGTATTTTCTCCGCATTTTATACCCTATGCCGCATAACAGGTCATGTGACTTGTTTATAAAACTTTTCATTGGTTCATTTTACTTTTGGTTTCCTAATGATGGAAGGCTTGATCATATGACCTAAAAACAACACTTTTCATTGGATGAAAACTTTTTTTTTTTCCAAACGATGAAAGCCCCACCTTGTTTCTGGATGTTTCAGACTGAAGCTGGCGTCAGCATGAGAGCACCACCATCTCGTAGCTCCGTCGTAGTCATTCCGCGAGCAATCATGGCAGCCGCTCCCCACCAGAAGCCTGCAGGAGTCGGGGCCCCCAAAACTTTTGATGAATTCTCAAGGCGGAGGGGACGCTTTCGAGAATGGGGTCCAAGACCTAGCAGACAAGCGTCCGATTTCCAAGGTGTCCCAGGGCCATTTCAGTGGACCAGGCCCAAAAAGGAAAGAGCCTGCCGCCATTTTGAGAGTCCTGTGACAGCCGCCTATCGCTGCACCGCAAGAGTGGGCGCAACTCAGCTGAATTGCGGCTTTTGACACAGTGGACCAAAAACGGACGGAATGGCAACTGAAACGGTAAAGGGGCGCCCCACTACAACAGATGACACTCCACCTGGAGAGGCCCGTTCACGCCGCCTCCCCCGGGGCGCCCCACGCCGTTATTCGGAGCAGCATTGTAGGATACCAAAACCAGTGCGGCAACTTACTGGACATCACCTTGGTGCCATCGTTCTGCTGCCTTGGAACTATTCGCACAACAGTTTGCTACTGAAGACCCACCCCCCGCGACGCCCCACGCCGTTATTTGCTGGGTGGCAACTTACTAGACATCACTTTCGTGTCATCTAGATTTCAGCGCGTTCTGCGTGCCTTGGAACTATTCGCACAACAGTTTGCTACTGATGACCCGCCCCACGCCGGAAATCTGGACGTTGTGCTGCGTTGGGACTATTCGCACAGCCGACCGCTACTTCGTTGTTTTTCCCTAAAAATGTTTATATGTTATTACTATTTTTGTTTTCTTGTATATATTTATAAATTATTAAAGTTTTATAATCTTACTACTTTGTCGGAGTGCTATATATTTTTAATGTGACACATAATTGTAAAAACTTTGATGTACAAAGAGTCATCCCTGGAATCTTCCGCTTCACGCTCGGTCCCCTCCCCAATCACAATACAGGATGGTTTTCAGATAATAGCAACGCTTCTGCTGTGACGGATCTCATCGAGTGTGGGCCTTGATCTACTATAACTCCTTTGAAGAGGGGTGAATCTTTACAGCTGTGGCCATAAACTACATCTGCAGGGCTAGCTGATACCCTAGGACCAGCCTGGACAATCGGACACAGAGGAAAAGGAGTGTCAGAGGGTGCAGTAGTGAATAGGGCGAAAGGGAGGTGTCGGGCGGGCACAGGGTGTGATTCTCAGGAAAGAGCAGCGCAGATGGGGGGAGGTTTATTACCCATGCATAAGACAGAGAGCGGGGGTGACCACTGCCTGGGGGAGATGCTTGCGAGGGTGGGGAGCCATGCTAAGGATCGACAGCGTGCACAGAGTGGGTCTGGTCAAGGCATCTAAAATGGCTGCCGTGCACGACAAAAGTGTGGCATTTGAAAAAAGACAAGATGGCGCAGACAATGTTTTTCAACACTTCCTGATTTCCTTCGAATCGAACGTTAACAGACGTTGGGGCATATTACCAAAGTTAAGCGATATTTATCCCTAACGATGCATTGCAAAGATTTTTTTACCGTCAGAAATTATCGCAGATAAACCTTACTATTATCAAAGTTTATCGCAAATACGATAAAAACCGACCGCAATGCATTAATATCGCTGAAAACTCAGCGATATTCATGCATTACCGAGCTAATCCTCTTAGCCATGTTATCCACCTCCCATAGGATAACATGGCTAAGAACTGCTCAGGGCAGCTGTTACTTTTTGGAGATATTCGCGCTTATCTCGAATATTTCCAAAAGTTGATAATAGGAGATAGCGATGTTAGCGACTGTTTCCAGTCGCTAACATCTTGGCATGCCCACTTTGCATGTCATTAGTGATAAATATCACTCACATGCAAAGTGGGGCCCAAGATGGTCGCTATCTCCTACTAGCCGTCGCTAACTGGTGTTAGCAACAGCTAGATAATACAGATATAATTTTATCTCCGCGAAGCGGAGCGCTGTTACAGATATATATCTTGTTTTTGAACGTTAATTTCTCAAAATGCACTGAAGCACATATATTGAGACCTAGCAAAGGCACATCGGGCTACCAGTCCCTAATATTTTACCAAGTTTCGTGCAAATCCATTCAGCCGTTCGATTATTATTATTATTTATTTTTTTTGCCCCGCGGGGCCCTTTTAAAACCTCCACATCAAACCTAGGGGATCAGCGAGGATCTACTATGCCCCCTTATGGTCATTTGCCCCTTCGCTTTGGCCTCCTCTTGTCTCTCGATCCTACCGAGAGACAAGATGGCGGCCGCTACGGACTGTTTGGAATGTTTACAGACACCGGAGAGCCAATCAGCTTCGCTTCGCAAAGCTCCGTAACGCGAAAAGTACGCGAAGCGGTGCGCTGTTACAGATATATATCTTTTTTTGAACGTTAATTTCTCAAAATCCACTGAAGCACATATATTGAGACCTAGCAAAGGCACATCGGGCTACCAGTCCCTACAATTTTGCCAAGTTTCGTGCAAATCCATTCAGCCGTAAGATTATTATTATAATTTTTTTTTTTTGCCCCGCGGGGCCCTTTTAAAACCTCCACATCAAACCTAGGGGGTCAGCGAGGATCTACTATTCCCCCTTATGGTCATTTACCCCTTCGCTTTGGCCTCCTCTTGTCTCTCGATCCTACCGAGAGACAAGATGGCGGCCACTACGGACTGTTTGCGGCCACTACGGACTGTTTGGAATGTTGACAGACGCCGGAGAACCAATCAGCTTCGCTTCACAAAGCTCCGTTGCGCGAAAAGTACGCGTCCTAGGCCGCTGCCCGGTCCGCGCTTACAGATATATATCTTTTTTTAAACGTTAATTTCTCAAAATCCACTGGAGCACATATATTGAGACCTACAAAAGGCACATCGGGCTACCAGTCCCTACAATTTTGCCAAGTTTCGTGCAAATCCATTCAGCCGTTCGGGCTAAAAGTGAGGCCAACCGCCCTATGGAAATTAACATGGGAAAAACGCGTTTTGGGACCCCCCTTTTTTCTCGGCCCCCCCTTGACGAACCCCCCCCAAATTTTCAAAGGCTGCTCAGAAACAAAATGTGCCATTTTCCTGAAAATTTCAGCCAATTCCGTCCACAAACGGCAAAGTTATTAGACATAGAATTTTCAAAAATCCCATAGAGAAAAAATCCTAACTATATATACCTACTGGCGACCGCCAGTAGGTAATATATATATATATATATATATATATATCACAGAGAAATATATATTTTTATTTATTTATTTATATTACCGATTGGCGGTCGCCAGTTGGTAGTTATAGTTAGGACCTACTTTCCATAGGAAATCCACAACATTCTATTTGGAATAACTTTGACGCTGGTGGACGAATCTTAGCGAATTTCTCCAAGAAAATGGCCTGCTCCGCCCTGCTCCTTCCCTGAAAGTTTGGGGGTGATTCGTCAAGTGGGGGTCGAGAAGACAGGGGGGTCCCAAAACGTGTTTTCCCCATGCAATTTTCCATAGGGACATTTAGCCAGGGCTACAGCCCGAAGGGCTGAACGGAATTACACCATATTGGGCAGAGGGGTAGAGTTCGGTTCGCAGATTGTGCTTTTTGTTAAATGGTGTAATTCCGTTCAGAAGTTCCTGAGAAAATCTAAAGTAAAATCATAGCAATATCTAGAGACGAAGTACTGGACGCGTACCGAAATCCGTACAATTAAGAGCACGAGCTGCATGATGATTGGATGTCAACTGTCTGTCAACACACCAAACCAGGAAGTGTTGGCAGCCATCTTGAGCCTCGGTAGCACCGAGACTGAAGAAAACAGTAAAACAAAGTTGAGAAATAAGGAAAGGGGGCAGGGTAGAAACATGTTGACCCTCTAGGCCTGCTCAGGGGGGTCCCACATGGATCTTTAGGCGCAAATTTTTTTTTATTTTATTAAAAACATTGCGGGGTACGCGTATGGTACTAATACGCAAACTAGAAGTTCGTTTTATTCTTAATTAGCTTCCGGGGGGGGGGGGGCAAATCCCGGGGGTAATTTTTTTTTATGATAGGGGCTTGGAAGTGTCCAACAGAAACAAAAGAATGGAGAAAAAAAACGAATGTAGAGGACAGCGATGCTCCTGCTTCCTGCGTTTTCTCAGGTCAATAGACTGTTTATTGCAATAAATGCACAGAATTTTAATTTTAGCAAAATCAGGATCAATTTGTGGGTGTTGACTGCTTGCTGAAAATGCTGGTGCAGCAGTGGATGTGCTTGGTCCAGCACCATCAGGTAGGTTGTCCTTCAACCTCCGTGTTGGAGCTCGAGCAAAGTTGTTGGGGTGTAAGTTCTTCACGTGTCGCTCCATATTTGCTGTGCCAAAGGAGTATTTTTTAGATGGATCACCCCTTGAAAGAGTTGTTTGGCAAATTTTACATGTTACTTTTGGAGCATTAACCTTTTTTCCCTTCTGGAAAAGTAAAAAACTGCTAAATTAGGGCTTCTTTCCTCTTTGGCGGTTCTTCAGGAATTAAATATTCCTCTGAAGATTGCTTGGAAGATGAGTCCATTGCTGTTATTATGGTAAACTTTGTTCTATTTGACAAGATTCTCAGAAGAGATGCTTCTTCTTAGAAAGTCAAAGTAGAATTATTAAAATGGGATGGAAGTTTCAACAGTTGTAATAGGAAGTGTTATGAACCAATCAAATGTCTTCTTTTAAAGTCACATGGCTTTGGGTACGCTTACGCTGCGCTTACCGTGCTCTTACGATGCGAGTACGCATGACGTTCCACCGCGATTTGTGTAATTACTTTTAAAAGTAATATAGGATTATTGAAACTTTTTAAAAAATGATTTCATAATTATCGTAGATAATGTCTTCTATTAGTATGTTCATTAAATACATAAATATATGTTTTTAAACAATTAAAAACATTTGCGTCTTTTGCGTACGGGGCGCCGTACATGACGTCACAAGGAAACTTTGATGCGATGCATAACGTGAAAGCGTATTCGTAGCATATGCTGAGAATGATTAGCAGTACAAACTATGGTGCAATCACTCTCTCACTATGAAATCAGAGCACAGGGCGCGCTATGTGAATGGTTACAAGTGGGCACTCATTGGAGATCCGATTCAGCTTTGTGGCTTATCTACGGTATCATAACGTTACTTTTTAGCCTGTTTAAGTTTGAGGTTTGCATTAAATACTATGCTATAGGCAGATATGGATCTTTAGGCAGCGCTTATCTCCATGAAGCTTGGTTATCATCATTTACATATAGGTGCCTGAGGGAGGGAAAAGAAGTCTATCTGAATGGCGAGGATTGCACAATAGCACCGGATCACTCCTTAATTTGTACACACATACAATTGCATGGCTCTTGTAATGAAGATGGAATGGAATGGAATGGAATATATTCTTATATAGCGCAGACTGTCACCCCACGGGTATCCTGGCGATTAGATCAAAAAGAGGTTAGACCAGTCAGCAACTAGTTTCAGGCATTTAAAAGAAGGGGAGAGGAACAAACCCTAGGGAAGAGCCATGTTTTAATGGGCTTCCTGAACTCGGGTACAGAATCCATTTGACTAATATTCTGAGGAAGCTTGTTCCACAGGAGAGCGGCGGTCACACAAAATGTTAGCAGGCACCGCTTACAGGATTACGGTAACTGAGCGTGTGGTTTGCTATAAAAAAGTTGTGTTTACTCCTCTGCATGGGAAGCTGGATGTTTCCATCTGGCCGCTGATTCCAACCTTGAAAGCAGAGTCAACCAAATGAGTCGTATAAGAGCGCTATTGTCTCAAAAAGAGGTCACTCTTACATCTGCTAGAGAAACATTTGTCCTTCATGTAGCAAACACCCGCACAGAAGTGCATGCTTTATTAAATATAGACTTGCTCCTGAATTTTGGGGAGTTAATTTAGAATATCTTTAATGCGTCCTGAACTACGGGGTTACCTTAGTTTTTTAAAGTTAGAAGCAGTGGCCGTGTGACTTCTTTTCAAACTATATTTGGTGTCATTTCGGGATTTTTTCATTCGATTTTTTCCAGCATCTTTGGTGGATTCCGCTTAATACTCGCATTAGTTGCCGGTGTGCTTTTATTAATTTGTTTACTTAAATATGGATGCACATCCTGCAGCAGACGACAATATGTCCCGGCTGTTGCTGGTCCGCAACCGAATGCTTAGTTATTACGGAGCGCTGCCTCTGGCTACATTGAGTGCAGTTTATGGATTATCGTTTCGATTCTCCTTTTTCACATGCGTTCAACCTGTCTTCCATTGCCTGAGCTGCGATTTCGACTAGGCCCTGTCTCTGCTGTACGGTGTCTCCCAACGCGGATTATGACCAGCTGATGAGCCCCTTAGTGGTTCATGACTTGCTCTGTTCTGGCGGCGGGATTATGGCCTTAGCAGCGATACATGGAATATTGGAACGTTGGAATGTTTTTGCAGCGGCGCATGACTTCTTGGCACGCAGTTACATTGAAGATGACCCGAGTTTTCCTCTGATGGTGATAGAGGCTCAGGTCGTTGAGGAACATGTATGTTCATTCTCGCTATTGAATTGGATGGCTGAAATGTTTTCAGATGAGAACAATGACTTCCTCTTGGAGGCTGTTGCTACATACTGTGCTTATACGCTGTTGGATTAAGACTCTTTGATTTTTCAACCTATTCTTTATTATATAGCTACTGTTTTCTATCAAACAGCGAATAATTTTTTTGCAAAGTTGAACTTGACTCTGCTTTACAGGCTTGGACTCTGCGTTCCTAATTCCCCTAAGTTTATATCATGTGCTTCGATCGAGGGAGGGTGTCGTGGGCTGAGCCTTGCACTCACACCGTGTTAAGTTAGCATGGGTTTATTAGAAGCTTAAACGCCATTTTTTCTTTCCTGCTCTGCTTTGCACACGACATGCACTTGTGATATTGTTTAGAGAAGGCTGAGTATTTTGCTTCATATGAGAATAATTTGTTATGCTACATTTCTAGACTGCCTCGCTAGTTTAGTGTGTATATTGAGAGCATGGAACATCAAGGTTATCTTGAATACTGTGTCTGTTATTCAGAATGATCCTTGCACGTTCAACCCATAACACATATGCAGCTGTGGCCAGCTCTGATAGTGGCGCGTTTAATAATGCATTGTGGAGGCATAATTATACACAGTTGAAGAACATTCGTATCCCGACAGTTTGTGCAGAACTCAATGTGATCCACTACTGCTGAGTACCAGTGGTATGGGTCTGCCCATGTAATCCTATGAGACCTTCTGTAGTTATAAACTAACCTGCTAGGTAGGGAGGGTGAAATGTAGGTATATTTTAAATTTGTTTACCTTTAGCATTATAGGATGCTTTTTCCCTTTGTATTTTATGGAATAGTAACAATGCTGACAACCTTGTTTCTGATAATATGTTTGGTTGTATTATCTAAGGTACTGTGCATGAGATTACGACGTTAGAAATACACATTTCAAACTTGCACGTGTCTTTATTTACTCCTTGTTTTGGACTGGTGTAAGACTATAATGAAAGAGTGCTCTTGTTATCCACCTTACTTGAGGTAATCTAAGTCGCATGTTCTGGGTTGACTAGTCATTGGTGTTTTTGCTATAGGACGAAGAACCAATGAGTCACTGATTGCTAGTCTGGTAGGGGTTTGTGTACTAAGGTGGGTTTTGGTATACCGTAATTCACTGAGGTCCTAAGTCTTTATGCACAGTTCTGTGTAGGAACAGAATTCCTGGAATCGTAGTTACAATAAAAAGGTTCGATAAAGGGCGTGCACTTTGAATAGGAACATAAAGTAGAAGAATAGTTAATAATCACAGGTAAGGAATGCATCAAGTAGATTTGTGTATGTGTAGATGATGTGTTGATTGAGTGGAAGATGAAAAACGTGATAAATAAGAAAGGCTGGAGAGACGCAAACTACCCACTGCATGGTCAGTGAAGAGGATCTTTGGATTTCCAGCTCATTACACAGACTGGGTGTTGGATTCCGCAGTGGGAGCAAGAGAAACGAGTACCACATCTAAGGAAGAAAGCTAGTGAATAAAGTACATGTACATCTTTAGTGAAAAGTGAAAAGAAAAATTTAGTGATTCTATTATCAATCCTTATATAGAGTGCAATAAACTTATCTTATCTTATCACTGCAACTCTTCTTAGTCCTCAAAGTCTATCTACCCTTCGTTCTCCCCTACCACTTTGTTTGTTTTGTTAGTCTTTCTCCCTCCTCATCTCGCGCTCTCATTTTTTTGCCTCTTTCTTCCCCGCGCACCACTTATATCCTTTTTGTCTCTCTAGAGTGCTAAATGAAAACATATAATGCTCATGAATCTTGTTTTTATTTATCCCTGACAATAATGTGATGACTTAAAAATGTACATGATAATATAAATAAAAATATGCATCATCTTATATAGAGTGCAAGTAATAGCAATAGCGCTAGAAATAGAAGAAAGATGCCCAGGAACGAACACCGAAATGTGTCAATAGCAACAGACAAATAGAACTTTATTAACAATAAAGTCCAATAGATGCAAAATAGAGAGAAGTCCCAGCTGCCCTATGTTTGAGGTGGGTAGTTTGTAACTGTTGGTAGAGAAATAAAATAATAAAGGGCCCCTCAACTTACTATGGGAAATGTTATAGATCCCAAAAGCCGGACTACAACCTTCCGAGTGGTTTTGTAATATTCCAAATGATATAATATAACGATGTGGATGTACAATGTGTGTATCCTTACAAAGAATGGGCGAGGCCACTGTAAAAGTAATAAAATATGCAGGTTAGGGTGGGCAGACCTAGGAAGCATCAGGGTACAAGGGAATTTTGAAATAAGGGTGTGAATTAAGACTGAATGAGTATGAGTCAGAAAGGCTGGAAACAGATAGGGGAGGTGAGGCACAGGATTAAGAAAGACGAAGGATGCATAAAGAAACAAGAAATCGAGAAGATGGAGATTCTTTGTTTAGATACCTTGAAGAGTAACAGTTCTGATACAGTCGTCTGAGTACACTACATATTCTAATGTCTGCGGAACTGTGTTAGATATCCCAATTTAAATATTTGTAACTATTTGACAGAGGATCAAAACTGTTTATGTTCTGAAACAGAAAAAGAGGGAAATATAGTCTATTATTTGTAGTAGGGCACTGACGATATCTCTCAGTGTTGGTACGGATGGTCCTCACAGTGAACTTTCATGAACAACAGATAAATGATAGAGATTCCTATATTTATTTTCATTGTATATAAATTCTGAAAATTCGATTTAGCACAAGGATAACTTTGTAATAGACAAGATTCCTGCATGCAGTAGCATTGTTATCTAACACAATTCCGGAGCACTGAAGTCGATTTATTTGTAAAACCAAAAGCTAGAAAGACATTACTACAGCTCCGTTTGGATAAATCCTCCGACTTCGTAGAAATTGTTCTAATCTGTCAGATTATGACACCAAAGCCCATGATATGAAGGAGAAATTCTATCAGAGAGGATACCCCAGACGACTAGTGAGAGAAGCATTCAAAAGACCAAGATTTTATGGTAGGGACCATCTACTAAGGGAACAACATAAACAAAACAAAAAATAATCTAGTAGTTTGTGTAACGAAGTATTCCACTATGAATGAAAAGGTGAAACAAATCATCAATACCAATTGGCACATTTTGAATAGTACTGCCACATCAGAGTCTTTTCTCCCTAAACCTTTGTTTGCACATAGACGTAATAAAAACATTCAAGATCTTGTGGTTCATTCCAGAATAAAGAATGATGTGCCCTTAATACAATAGACAATTGAAGGAAAAAAAACCCTGCTACGTGCACACAAATGTACCCAGTACAAAGCGTGTGACTCAGTGATCGGGAATGATGAATTCACACATAATGGCTTTAAGGTGAAGTCAAGAAAATGTACGAATTGTAAAACAAAGAATTTGATTTATCTTCTCCTATGTCCATGTAATTTAGGTTATGTAGGAGAAACAGCGCGCACAATGGCGACAAGATTAACAGAACATAGAAACAGCGCGCGCAATGGCGACAAGATTAACAGAACATCGGTCAGCAGTAAGAACAGCCAATGTATCGCCCCGCTCGTAGAATATTACCTCTCGAATCACCATACAACGGACCACATAAGATGGCTAATTCTAGAAAAAGATGTATTAATGTAGGAACCATTGAACCTTCAAGTACGTAAATAACGAGACTTTTTTTGATATTTACATTAGGTACATCATATAAATGAGGCTTAAATAACGAAATTGATTGGGAGAATGCAATTAAATACAACACTGCTGGCAACTGAATCAATCCACATTGTACTAGTCACCTTGGCACAAAATTCTTAAAACTTCTGTAGGCCTCTGCCTACCTTTATGTGTTTTATGTGTATATATACCATCTCATACATATGCATTCATCCTTATTAGCCAGAGCGGTGCAATAGCTTTACATCATCTTGTGGCCTTACGGGCAGGTCGATCTCTTTAAATCGTCTTACACCATAGCTCACTTCCATCAAAATTACATCTGTATATATTCAGTTAGGTTAAGTTTTCTCATTTTCTGTACTCCAATGTGAAGTCAGGTCCAAGATCAGTATTAAATCCAGTCTATTAAGTAAATGAATTTATTGTTTCAACTAATAAAAATCGTTACAAAAGGCAGGGCATAGGGTGTCCTTCCACGCACCTTCTTTAGTCATTAATAAAAACAACATTGTATACTTTCATTTAGTACATTGCAAACGGTTACACAGGACAAAAAAATAGGGATCCATTTCCTGAACTGACAGACAATGACTGGGCAGAAGCCATAGCCAGTCCCCGAGGCGCTGCGGTGCCCACCCAATAGCGCCTTATACAGTTCAAGTATTTACACCGTGCTTACTACACACGGGTCAGACTTTGGAAGATGGGTGTTATCCAGTCCCCTTCATGTTGACGATGTGAAAGGGAGGATAGGACATTTTTACATATAGTTTGGAGCTGCACCGCCTTACAGCCCTATTGGCGTAGAGTATTGTCATACTTAAGTGAAGTTCTAGCATGGGAACTCCCACTCAACCCACGACTCTTGCACTGCACAGATGAAATTGGGGGAATAGATAAAAGCAGCACTTATTGTTTTTTTGCTCTTACCAGATGCAGAAGGGGACCTCTCCCCTGACTATCGGCAAATGGAAGGCCGGATTAGACCGATGTATGGGGGGCAGAGATTGCTGCGTTTCTGTCTCGTGGTGGCTCCTTTAAGCATAGAAAAATCTGGACCCGGTTGGAGACGTATCATGGGCTAGATCTCCCCCCTCAGCCATCCTCAGACCCCTGATAAGAGCCACTACCTATAAATATATTCCATGATTGGACTATTCCATATTCTGATGATTGCCCATTACTTTATCAAGGAATCATATGTACATTTGTCGAGGTCTAGCACAGTTGCATATTGTTTGGTTTACGTAGTCTGCATGTTTCGCAGGCCGTGCAATTGTTTAAAAATGTTGGTGCTTCTGCTATATTTTATTGTCTACAAATCTTTGTAGGGCTGCAACCCAAAACGCCACAGAACAACCAGCTAAAATTTGTTGTTAAAAAAAAAAAAAAATAGGGATCCATAAAATGTGATATATGCTCGCTGATTTGGACCTGTGGTCTGCCTTTAGATCAAGGATCGATCTTTGCTTACAAGTTCTTTAAGTTGACGTGCAAATTTTGCTAATCTGGCCAGTTCCATGGGGATCTCTAAGTTAAAAAGAAGTTTCATTGCATCTAGGCAGGTACGGATGCCATATTTTAAAAATAAAGGTTTTAATAAAGTGCAATGTGCGTGACTCAGTTGAGGACAGATACAAACTAGGTGGGCCAAAGACGCCACGTAATGATTACACAATCTGCAAGAGGTGACCCCCTCAAGGGATTTCCAGCATATGTTTATGTCTTTTATTGGCATGACCATTAGTCTGGCTGACAGGATTTACTTTAATATTGATTTGTTCAGAGCTGTCTCAAGATATGGCTGCCTCAATTTGTCCTTGTAGGAGCAGGCTAAAATCCCAATGTTGCTGCTAGAGGACTAATTGACCCCCAAGTCGCCTCACTTTGATAATAGTCTAACTTGTTTCCTTAAAATGGTTTTTAGAGATCCCTGTTGATGAATAAAATAACCCCAGTTGGACAAGGTGCAGTTCAGTGCGGGCATTAGATAGGGAGTATGCCCAAGGATTTTTACTTTTTGTGAACATTTCTTTCAGGGTTGCTTTCATTGTGTTGGGGGGGCTGCACATCTACCTCGGTAATAACAGATAATCGATGCTCAGTATTCATAGGATATTTGCGTAGACCGAATTCCAGCTGTACTAAAGAATTACGGGCATGGGCAGGTATCTGGAAAAATATGTTTAAATGTTTGGCAAAAAGGCAGACTCCATGATGTAAATTAATGCCCCAAAAAGACGAATTGCCCGTAAGAAATTGAGGGAAGTAACTTGGCTTTTATAACCTTTCAGATTGTCTCGGTTGCCGGGCTCCACAGTTTGGAGTTGGGTTTGCAGAGGGCATACGTCCTTGGCTTTTGATTCTATAGATGCAATATGTGCTGTTGGCTTCCCATTGCTCGTGATCCAAACCCCCAGATAGTTATACTTAGTTGTTGTAGTTATTTTCAGGTTACCCATTTTCCAGTGATATTTGAGTTTGTTAGCATATTTTCAAAAGATCACTACCTTTGTTTAGCTAGCATTTGCTGTCAATTCATTTTCATCATTGTAGGTAAGTGCTCTTTGCGGACCCATTTATGTGTGGTCAGTGTATTGCATTAAGAACATTCTAGTCAGCTCACTCTTGGATGCTAACTGGTTAGCTTTTGATATTGATTTGCCAAGGTCTGCAGAATATAAATTAAAAAGTAAAGGAGCCAATACGCAACCTTGTTTCAGCCCTCAGTCCGTGTATACCTTCTTTGTTGCTGTGTTGTGGGTTAGTTTGACTCGTACCCAAGTTATTGTGTAGAGGGCAATGATGTTGTTCAACAGTGTAGTTAGGATCCCCCAGTCTTTAAATTTTTGCCAGAGTAAATTACTATTGACACAGTCAAATGCCTACTCAATGTCAATGTAGTAGTCAATGAAGCATGCAAAAAGGGGGCACTGTTTTTCCTGGGTGGACTGTTCTACCAGGTAGGCTAGGGCTAGAATGTTATCCAATGTTGATGGTCCTGCCCTGAAGCCAGATTGGTTAACTGGTAGTATTCCATCCTTATTAGCCCAGTTTTGTAGATGTTGTAAAAGAAGACTTGAGTATGCTTTGCCTCGATATCCAGAAGGGCTATCATCCTGTAGTTGGTTGGATATACAGTGTTCCCTTTTTTATGAATTGGTTGTAGAAGGGAACCTTTCCAGGCTTTGGAGATTGTTGAGTTAATCATACAGAGCTTGTATAACTAGATGAGTACAGTTGCCCAGAATACGTGATCCTCTTTGAATAGGTGTCCAGGAAGCCCGTTGGGCCCCGGGGCTCTGTTTCTGCTGATATTCTTTAATATTATTAGCACACAGTTGTACACGTCAAGAGGTACGCTTGTTTTGTCCTTGATTATTTGTTTTGCCCCAATTTTGTTACCAGTGACATTGTGCGGGCTGGTGCTTGTAAATGATAGTGGATATTCTGGAAGGGTATTGTAAGACGAATTGCAGTAGAGAGTTTTCACATGGTTAATCCAAGTGTGACTTGGAACTCCGTTTTACCGGTCATGGCTTTGCCCAAACAGCGTGTTGCTGTATAGCCAAAATTCTGGTTGTCTAATTGGGATTAAAAGACTGTGGATGTACAGCCATTGGGAGTCTTTTGTTGCCTTTTGAAATTCCATATGTTTCTTGTATGCGTGATCCTGGCTGTCAGCTGTTTTTGGAGTCCTGTTTCATCTCTTGCACATTTGTAGTTACGGTTGGCTTGTCTCAGTACCTTCTTGCTTATTTGAATTTTTTTACACCTTGGTTGATGTTGGCAGCACACCCTTTCTTTGGATTCTGACCAATGGTTTAGTTTTGAGCTTAGCAGAAGGCGGTACAGCTCTGGCACCAGTTTTGAGCATTCCGCAAGTATGGTCCTCTCGATATAGTCAATGTTGAGTATTGGCCAACTGTTTTCCCAGGCTGCCAGGCAAGATGTGTCAATTTTATTTCACTTTAGTTGACTCATGAGCATGTGTGTTTCCTCCCCATTAGATGCTCTCAGGGGAATAATGTGCTTAAGGCTGACCATTGGCAGGGAAATAGCTGTGAACAGTGGGAGGTGATCGTTGGGCTGCTGTACTGGTTTTAGAAATTCAACCACTTGTTCTTGAAGGCAATAGCTCATAAAAATTTGATCAATGGTTGATTTGGGTTTTCCCTGGCAATCTTTAATTGTAGCGAGGTCTGTGACTATTGCCTCTTGTACAGACCTTAGTCTGTAGGTGTTTAGGAATGTGTTATGCAAATTACCAGAGCAGTCCCAAGTTGGTAGGTCGCCTGTCTCCATTTCCAGCTTGTGAGTGTTGAAGTCGCCACCCATTAT
This sequence comes from Lissotriton helveticus, assembly GCF_964261635.1. NCBI lineage: Eukaryota > Metazoa > Chordata > Amphibia > Caudata > Salamandridae > Lissotriton > Lissotriton helveticus. The sequence continues at coordinate 359,690,194 of NC_136061.1, forward strand.
TATCCCAGAATTTGGGTAGTTGCTGAAAAGTTCTTCTCGTGTGTTGACCTGGCCCCTCATGTTAAATGTAAATGTAAATGTACATGGATTTGTATAGCGCAAATCAGCACTGGTTTTAAGCGCTTGCTTAGGGAACCCGTTCTGGTATTCCCCTGTGAGATAACCCCGGCAGGGTATTCGCAAGGTGAAAGCCAGGCATCCCGCCGCGAGGGGCCATTGTGGAGATTAAGCAATCTATTGCCCAGAGTCGCAGAGTGTGAACCCATGAATCGATTAGGCACCGGAGCGAGAATTGTCGAGTCCATGGACATTTTAGGACTCAAGAACCCGCTGAGCCGGGAATTGAACCCTGGTCCCGGGCTGACCTCTGCTTCCAGGTCGGCCTCCTCTAACCAGTGAGCCACACTTCTCCACATGTTGCCGTGTATCGGGCTGCCTTTGCAATTGTATGTAAACATTCAATAGTATGATCGTTATTGGGGACCCGTTCAGTTTTAGACCTTGCAAGTGTAACGCTTGGACCATGTCCATGCTTATTAGCGATTTTGCTAATGTTATGGTAGTACCCAAGCTTAAGTATGGATGGGCCCCCTGATGGCCTTCCGAATACATTATACTTTTTCGCTCGGTGTTGTAATTCCTCGAATCCTGGTATAGTCAAAGGGGCGAGGAGCCAGGTTTCATGGAGCCACAGCAGGGACTCAGGTCTCTTTGGGACTCAGGTCTCTTTGCCAAAGCGCCGGGACACCCTCTTGGGTAGCCGTGCGCTATAGAAGAGATCGCACATAACATAAGGTCTCATGTCTGTAAGAATTCAAAGGTGGCTCTGTTCTGTAACGTGGTTTTCATCCAATCCACGTTGCGCTAGGAGCAGTTTGATTGCTGGCCTGACAAGGTTTTTACTGCTCCATCCTGATCATATGTGTATGGCTCGGAATTTCCTCTTTCAGTAATTTTGCACCCTTTTGCAGAGGAAGTAGGTGAAAAGTGTATTCTCAAGTTGAAGAATGGTTTAGAATAGGCAACTTGGTTGTGCCTCTTAAAATGGACTTACTCTGCGACTGTGTTTTTCTGTTGCTGGGTCTGCCTGTTAGCATGTGTGGATATTTTTCCTCTTCGGGTTCATGTACATTGATTCCCCATTTCCAAATCTGGCCTTTTCTGTCATGATCATTTGGGCCATTGTGCTGGTTTTCCATGGTGCTATTGTCGATTCTCTGGTTGTGTTATTGTTCAGGGCCTTGAATAGAACTCGGATTAGGTCTTCTGTTGTGAGATGTATTAACTCTGGACTGTATTGGAGAATTTGTAAAATAATAGCCCTATTTAATGTATCTAAACCTCTGCGGAATGTGTATTCAGCAATAAGCACTACGATGTTATTTTCTGGTTCCCTTTGGGCGAGGGCAGTTGGCCTTGTGGTAACAGCGTATGTTTCCGGGCAATGTCTGTTTGTTATGTTTGCTCTGATGTCTATTTGGGCTGCATTGATCTCCCGTAGCCCTTTACTGTTTACTTGGGGGAGAGGTGTTTTTGTGCTGTCCATATTTGGTGGAGGCCCATCTGACTCCTGCCTGTTTTTTTTTTTTTGTTTTTGTTTTTATAAAGACCTTTATTGCACATTATCGTCAGGACACAGCTTAAGGCCTACAACCTCTGGGGCCGGCCGCGAGCATTCAAGTGTTAAATTTACAATACAAAGAGTTACACAGCCGTTTAGCCGGCATCCCAGGGGCCCGGCGGCAAATATTCATAGTGTGCTTAAAGGAGCTGTTATCATTGTCTGAAATTACTAAGGTCTGCTTTTATAACTGTAGAACCAAACTGTTCATGAAAACAAGGCCACAGCTGTAGAAAAACACAGAGCGATCCCAGAGGGTAAATAGACATATATCCTCAATCATGTTATCTGCAATATTAGGGATGCCTTCCAGAACCGTTCCCAGCCCTCCCTCTCCTGTAATGGTCGGGAGGTCTCCAAAGCTGCGGGGCTTGTCACCACCTACAGCCATAGTATAGTTTTAATCCTCAATCCGACAAACACTCATCTGAGTCCTCCCTCGGTGGTTCACAAATGTTTCTCCTATACCTGTTCCACGCCCCCCAGATCAGACCCCATTTCTTGGGGCAACCCCTCTGGACAAAGACTGCCTTCTCAGCCACCATCGCGTCATCCATGTCGCTGCACCATTCTCTCAGTGTGGGTAACACAGGTGAACCCCACAGTTTAGCCACATTGCGCTTCGCGACCGTCAGACCCAACATCACCCAATCCTGCTGCCGATGGGTCAAGTCCGTTGCTTCCCATATGTTCAGTAAGCAGCAGCGCGGGTCGGGCAGCAGGGAGGTAGCCACAGTCTGAGAGATAGTTCGCATCACCGCTGTCCAATATCCTGCCAACCTCCCACAATCCCAAATGGTGTGATAGAACGTCCCCCTTTCTCCGCATCCACGGAGACAGTAATCGTGTTCAGCCTTCCCTATCTTGTGCAGGACCGTCCTGGTATAGTATGTACGGTGCAGTATTTTCAGCTGTACCAGTTTAAGCCTGGAGGGAATTGCTGACTCGCGCGGCGACGAGAGAGCCTCCTGCCACTCCGAGTCGTCTAGGTCACCTATATCCGCCACCCAAGTGGAACGCAGTTTGGACAACATGTCGGGGAGATTATTAACTAGTTTCCGGTATGTGTAAGAGGTGGCTTTTTGGGGCATGTGTTCAGTTAACAGTCTGTCTTCTAGAGGGGTAGATTCCTGCAAATTCGTTCCCTCCGGAATGGCTGCCCTCAGTGCATGCCGTATCTGCCTGAACCTGTAATGTTCGGACATAGCCATACCGTATTTGGTCTGTAGAAATTCAAAATCTACGACTTTGTGGTTTTTCCAGAGGTCCCCCACCACTGAGATGCCTATTGCGTCCCATGCCTTGAACCCCTTAGTATTGCCCATGTAACCCAACCTGTAGGTGTCCCACAGGGGCGTCATCTGCGTAACGGTGTTTGCACATTGAAGATGTCTGTGCGCTTTATACCAGATTTGAATCGTGTGACGAGTCGGGCCCTGTAGCTCAGTCGGGATGGTGCGGCTATAAAGGTTTCTCAGCAGGCCCCTGGATTCGACATTCTGCCTGTCCGCCATGTAGGCTGGTTCCGTTTGTGAGGCGTGCAACCAGTAGTTGATCTGTTTAAGGTGGGCAGCCCAGTAATACAATTCAATACTAGGGAGCGCTATACCCCCATCGTACCAGTCTTTCACCAGCTTGTCCTGAGCAATACGAGCCGGTTTCCCGTCCCAAAGCAGAGTAGAAACTGCCGCTGCGATGGCTTTAAAATAGGAAGGGGGCACTGGAAACGGTGAGTTTTCAAGGAGGTACAAAAAACGGGGCAGTGCCATCATTTTAAACAGGGCGGCTTTGCCCAAAAGAGTGAGTGGAAGTACTCCTGCCTGTTTAGATGTCATGCTATGTCGTTGCCCCCTCTATTGCCGATTTGTAGAGGGAGTTCAGTCTCTTGTGGGGCTTGCCTCAACCCTTCGTCAGCCGGACCATCCCCGCTGTGAGGTTTTGTGAGTGTGCGTGCTACAGGAGCTGTGGTTCACTGGTCATTCCCTGGACTGCAGGTGGACCCCGCCTTTTGGAAGACTGGGCAGAGTTTTTGTGGCCGGAGTGGTTTTGGTTATTGGTCGACCTTTAGGTCTGTTTAATGACATGGGTTACCATCTGGTGCTGCCAGTCTATTAATACACACAGATAGAGTCCGTTCATTTTCTATATTTTCCCATCTTGGATATTATAGCCAATTATCTATTTACCAATCATGTAATGTAGTATATTTACACATGGGGATTCACCCCCACATGGCAGCAACCTTTTGGGCTTCCATCTCAATCTGCATTCGATATTGATAAATTGTTTATACAAATACATTTACTCATTGGAGTCCACGATACAATTAACACCCCTCTTTTGAATTAGGATAAACACAGAGTCCATATATCCATCAGGCTATTAACCTGCATCAAATTATTAAGTCTAATTAGCAGTATAGCTGTTTGAGGTGGCTTGACAGATCTGGGTATAAGTTAAACCCCGAACTCGACATGAATACATCCGATTCCAGCCATCTAGTTCTTGACGATGGAGCCGAAGCAGACATGCAGTAGGGCACATCCAACCATATCAGGTACCAGTTTTTTTTTTGCAGTAGGCATAATGGGTTTTTCACAGTACTGTATCTCTCCGCACTTTATGTAAATGCAAGATATTGTGTACTGCAGTTATACAATTTTTAGATGTTATCCGCTATTATATCTTCTAGTTTCGCCTTCCAGTGGTCAGAACTGTTTCGCTCTACGTATTGGCTGATGCAGAACTTAGGCCCATGAAACCGTAATGAGTCTTTTACGTTGGCACGCTATTATCTATACTAGTGTCAATCACCTCAGGCTTAGGTATAGGTGCTCTTATGTCTATTGACAACATTACTAGCGCCCGTGCCCAATATAGCCATTATAATCTTGAATGTCGAGTCCCTGCTACTGCATGCAAGAATCTTGTCTATTATGAAATTATTCTTGTGCTAGATCGAATTCATAGCATTTATATACAATGAAAATAAGTATAGGAATCTCTATCATTTATCGGTTGTTCATGAAAGTTCACTGTGAGGTCCATCTGTAACAAGAGAGATAGGGTCAGGCATATGCCCTATTAATAATAATAGACAATGTTTCTCTCTGTCTTTTTTCATAACATAAAGAGCTTCGATCCTCTGTCAACTAGTTATGAATATTTAATTTGTGACATTTAACACAGTTCCACAGAAACGAGAATATGTAGTGAAGTCAGACGACTGTATGAGAACTGTTCTACTTCAAGGTATATAAACACAGAATCTCAATCTTCTAGATTTCTAGTTTCTTCATGCATCCTTCCTCTTTCTTAATCCTGTGCTTCACATCCCCTATCTGTTGCCAGGTTTTCTGACTCTTACTCATTCAGTCTTAATTCACCCCCTTATTTCAAAATTCCCTCCTACCATGAAATTTCATAGGCCTGCCCACCCTACCTCTGCATCTTTTATTACTTCCACAATAGCCCCGCCCATCCTTTGTAATGATACAGCATTATATTATACCGTTTAGAATATTACAAAACCACTTGGAAGGTTGTATTCCGTCTCTTGGGATCTATAACATTTCCCATAGTAAGTAGCTGGGCCCTTTATTATTTTATTATTTGATTTATCTACCAATAGTTGCAAACTACCCACCTCAAACTTAGGGAATGTGGCACTTCTATTTATTTTCCATTTATTGAACCTTATTGGTAATAAAGTTCTATTTGTCTGTTGCTACTGACACATTTCGGTGTTCTTTCCTGGGCATCTTTCTTCTATTTCTTGCACTATTGCTATTACTTGCACTCTTTGTAAGGATTGATAATAGGATCACTACATTTTCCTTTTCACTTTTCACTTAAGATGTAGATAGCCACTACCACATAATGGTGGGGTACTAGGAGGAAAGAAATATTTTTATTATTATTGGCTTAGCCAAGCACATATATATATTATTTGTTGTTTTCTATCATTATTACAGGTTTATTTTGAGTACATCTGTCGCGTTCCTAATGAAGGCGCTAATGTCGCCGAAACTCGTGTTGATACTATTCTACCACGAATTAGCCATATTTTAGGCCTTTATATTGTTTTGTACTTATTGTTCATTATTGTCGACACTTAACCTTTTTAACATGTTGATAAGATGAAGATGTATGATAACTTAGTTTACACATAATATAGTTTCCATTCCCTGGAGTCATCTGTTCTTTGGTTGTGTGATTTTAAATGTATATATATTTTTTATAATAAAAAAGTAATGATGAATATTACAAGGTTGGCTAGGCTTATTGAATATTAGAATACGAGACCTGTTGGCTATGCCAATGCTTATTATTTTTTGTTACATCAAACGTCCAGTGAGAGGTCTCTCAAAGCAGCATTCAAGAGTCTTGTCCATGGACTTGCTTTGTAGACAAAGAAAGTTTAAATGAAGCAATAATGGAGGATTGACTCTAATTCCTCCTTGCTAGATCAGGAGTCTTGTCACTCGCCAGGAAGATAGATACAGAGGGATTGACAGTACAAGAGGTTCCAGGAAAGGCATGCAAAGCAACCTAAAGTGCCAGACCACTGGAAAACTGAAATCTGATATTCCGAGAAACAAAGGGAAAAGGAGCTGAAGAAGGCCACTTACAAAATCAAGTGGAGGCAAACTAACACCAATGTACAGGGGCGTAGCAGAAGAAAGAGGTGCTTTCTTAGGTTGGATAGTTGGGCTTGCGGTCCCTGAGTTGTGACTGAAAAATCAGTATAGGTTTTTCACATCATGTACCAAGAATAAACAACAAAACAATGACCTTTGATGTAAAACAGGAGAGAGACAGAGGTAAACATCTGGTGACTGAATTTCAAAATATGAAACCAGATAACCTGGAATCAATACCATTTTCCCTGCTCGTCCAAATTGTGTGGTTCTAGGCAAACATTTTATTTCACAGAGCCTCTTTTTCTATATTATCATATGTGAGGGTACTTTTACATACTTGAGTTCAGGATGTGCACTGGCAAAGCACCTCTTATATATAATAAGAATCTAGGCCATGCTTCACCAATGGCATTGTTATTGGGGGCGAGCCATTAATGGTTCCAAGTTCATGTTTAAACAAAATCATTTTTAATAAATGTCTGTCTATTAAGTGATATAGTCTGATGTACTACAATGAAATGCTTCTAAATATTAAAGGAATACTCTTTTTTTAATTTTGTAGCGACTGTATCATATTTTTACACTTTCGTTGTTACACAATATACATGCCAAATGTTTTCATGGCTTGGCTCATACACAGACTCTTAGAGCCAAACCAAACCCTTTGGCTCATCTCTGGCTTGGCTCGCCCTATTCATTTGCTGGCACACCCACCTCTATTTCCAAATCGGGCTTGGTACATTGGAGTGTCAGTCACTTAACAAGAGGATTTGTAAAAGGCAAGACCGGAAACGTAGAATCCTGACTAAATGCACTGATTTGATCTGGCAACTCAACCATCAAGACTTAAATATACATAATTGTTCGGTTCACCGAAAACAATATATATATACACATGAACCCATAGAGGGACTTCTTGAATGGGTGCAAATTGGCTGCATTTTGAAATTCACAAACATTGGCAGTTGTAGGCTTGGAAATTTGCATCAGTCTCAGGTTTCCTGCCATACTGCTGACGACCAAACGCCCAAAAGCTGATGGGATAAATGCTTGTAAATAGTCTAACCAGTGGCAATCGCACAGGGTAGCATTCCAATCCATCGTTTTTCACCCACTGTTCCACTCTAGACAGAGGCCCACAAAATACAAATCAGCACTGACCCTGTTCCTCTGGGGAACAGTGAATCCCAAACCTTGATTATCCCACCCATAGTTTTTTTAGTTGGGAAATTTGAAACTCACACCCCAAGAATATTACTAAGTCATGCTCCATCAGTGTAACCCGTGATATTGTCAGGCAAGATTTCCATGCCTCAAGCTACTCTATTGTTAGTGCTACTCCTGTCACATGGAAGTACTTGTTTTCCAAAACAATATCTTACCATTTGGCACACCTCTGTTTTAACCAGATGATGCACCATGTTAGTATAGAACACAGTTCATACAGTATCACCTGGAAAATTCCGCAGAAACTCCTGGCACCTGGTAAGCAGTATCTAGCTTTGGACCATCCCGGCATGGTCGCTACAGCCATCATCTCCATCCCAGCTCAAATTAACTGAGTGGACAATTTTCCTAAACCCCACTACAAGAGACTGGAGAGGCGTATAGCTGAAATTTTGGAATACGAAGAAGGAAACATGGGGATGAAGCATGACAGCTGTGCATTAAAAGGTTACCAACATATCTAAGCCTAGTACTGGTTTATTTCATCATAATGGGAAGCACAAAAGCTGGAGACATTTCATGAAATTGCATCTAACCCACACATATACGATTTTATGCATTCTTTATGCCTCTGTTTGGAAGGGGTAAACTCCTCCAAACTACCATTTTTATAAATATCTACGGGCCAGATGTGCGACTCGCAATTTGCGAGACACAAATGGAATGTACAACAGTGTGTTTAACACTGTTTGCAATTCCCAATGGGGTAGCAAATTGCAAGGATCATGAATATTAATGAGCCTCTCTCAATTTACGAGGCCATTGGGAATGGCAAGCCCTCTTAGATATGGTGGCCTGCTGCGCTCTGCAGACCACTATGTCTGGGACTGCTTTTAAATAAAGGTTTTTTTTTCCTTAAAGGGAAACGGGATGCATTAAATAAAAAAATTACATGTTTTTATTTCATTTTTTTAAGTGCAGGTAGTGGTCCCTGGAATCACTGCCTGCCCTTAAAAAATATTTTCAGAGCCTGTCACAAAAGGGAAGGCCTTCCCATTTGCGACTCCATTACTTCACTCTTGAAGAGGGTGGTAATTTGTGAGTGGTTTGCCCCGCAATTGTGGTCGCAGAACATTCGTACATGGGTTAGAGAGTCGCTATTTGGAAGGTAACGTCCCTTCTAAATAGTGAGTCTCTAAACACTTTTTTGCGAGTAGTAATTCATTTGCGACTCGCAAAATTGTGTTAATACATGCCATTCCAATTTTAGCGTGCGCAAACGGGTCGCTAACCCGTTTGTGCTTGCTAAAATTGGTCCGACATCTGGCCCTTATAGTTTTAGATTGTTTATGCATGTATAACATAAATTGTATTGGCAGTTATATAGGGCTTACTATCCCTGAACGGGGCACTGAAGTTCTTTGTAGCAAGTATTATGCTACAGGGAAACCCAGTGTTATTGTTAATTTGGTGAATATTGGTTTTAGCCTTGTGTTTTCAAACTGTTTCAAGTGTTTAGGCCAGTTTCTCTGTGGTGGTACTAGTAGCATTTATTTATCGTGAATTAGAAAGATTTGTGAATGAATGCACTATAATTTGTATGCTTAGAGACAGAATAGAGGAGTATGGACAGTGTACAACAATGCAATGCCAGATTTAAAACAAAGAAAAGACTACACGTTATGGGGTGAGTAGTGAGCAATTAGCATGAGATACATTTAAACAATATTAGGTAAATGGTATTTTTTCATTTAATACATTGATTTAGGGCTGTGTTGTGGAACGAACTTGTCAAGATTGCATGTGGTATTGTGCACTCAATAGAGAGAAAGATTTAATTTAAATTATATTTATGTAGTGCTTACTATATGTATGTGGAGTGTTGAAAGTCTTGCCCGCATGGGGAGCATGCTACACTGTGTTGCATTTGTGGTTGGATGGGTGTTGTCTTTGCTTTGCTCCTATGTAGGAAGTGTTTCCATGTTATGACCAAAGTGCAGTTATCATGTTATGGGATGTATGATGGATGCGATGGATGAGAAAGTAGTTACAGTTTTGATCAGCTTCTTTATGTTCACAGTTCACTATGGTGGTTAGCACTCAAAGTCGTCCATTTTGAGCTTTATGGTCCTGAGCAGGCATATGGTCAGGATTAGAAGATTAGAGATCAGCTCTGTTGGACTGCATTACAATAAACCATCATATGAAAGTCATTATAAGATGTCAAAAAGCAGTTATAGTATATAGGAAATCGAAACATGCAATGGTGGACAATGTTGGAGTCTTCCAGTGGCCAGCAGTGTTTAGCAGAGCTCTTCAATCATCCCATACTTGTCCAGTCTCAGTCTGGCAGCACTCTAGAGAGACAGTCACCTATTACTTGTGTTTATCTGGATATCACTCCATAGCAAAAGTTCTTAACTTGTGGTCTGCGGGCCCCTAGAAGTCCGTGACGAATGCTAGGGGTATACGACTGTTTACAAAATTAAATAATTCCAGCAGATTTATAAATTATGTAAACATAAAAAAGCAAAATGTAAAAAATAAAATGTAAAATATAAATATGAAGCAATTAGAAATCGGAGGATTTTTTTTTTATTGCTTTATATTGATTTACAAATGTAAACACAACCTGTACACTAGGCAGTCAAAGATGTTAGCAACATTTCAAACATTCTGGGATTCATTAGCCAAGTACAAATTACAGTTGCAAAGCCATCCTTACACTAGACGGTATAATCTCAGTAGGCGATAATCTTGTTACTCAATAGGAGCCTATATAACTAATATTAACAATAACCAAGCCCCCACGCAGCTCAAGCGATTCATATACAGATCTAATATGTGTACATTGGGGGTAGTATATCTGTACTGCATTTCCTAATTGCATATTCAGGAGGTGGCATGAACAGGCACATATATATGTATAACATTATTTATTTTTATTTTATTTTAACGACTTGTAGAGCGCCTGGTGACCCGAAGGCATCCCCGCGCTGTAATGATTTTGATATCCAGATGAGATGGAGGAGAAAAAAAAAGAAAAGGGGGGGACGTTATTTCGGAAATAGAAGTGTTTTCAATTTTTTTCTAAAAATAAGATAGCTGGGTTCCAGTCTGAGGGTACGGGGGAGTGAGTTCCATCCGGTGGAAGTTTTCACAGAGAAGCGTCGGCCTCCAGTGCGTATCTTTTTAAATTTGGGGATGTTGGCTAGATGTTCATTCTCGGACCGCAGGGATCTGGGAGCTATATAAGGAGTTACCAGGTCGCTGAGAATCGGAGGGCCAGCTCCATTAATCAGTTTGTAAGCCGTGCACATGGCTTTGAATTCCACCCTTTGACGCACCGGGAGCCAGTGCAGGGCTTTGATGGCAGGTTTAGCTGACACTCTGGAGGGAAGGTTCATGAGTAGTCGGGCTGCAGCGTTCTGTGTTCGTTGTATTTTAGCCAAGGTGGCCTCTGGGGCACCCAGGTAAACCATGTTACTGTAGTCCAACCGTGACAGTATTAGCCCTTGGACTAGGAGTTTTCTGGAGGTGGGCGGGAGTAGGGGAAGAATCTTGCGGGTGGTGCGCATAAGCCCAAAACAGGTTCCTGCAGTTTTGGCCGCTTGTGTTTTCATTGAGAGCTCGGGTTCTAGCCAGACTCCTAGGGTCTTAGGGGAACCAACATCAATCTTCAGTATCTCAGTGGTCTTATTTACTATACTGCCAATTTCAGTACATCTTTGTGCTATTTATCACATTCCAGAGCAACATGAACCTTGTAATCCAGAGTCCTAGTTCTTTTAGCAGGCACTATGGTGAAGTCCACAAAATAATTGACTCCTCTGGATTTCTTGGGGCACGGTATGAAGCCAAAAACGCACACCAGTGGGTCTTTCCAGTAGTATTCTCCCAAAGATATCACTAATCTGACCCAGCACCCAAGACCAAAAAGTGTGAATCAATAAATCAGATGTCCGCCTGAAGGTATTGACATCAGGGGCAATGGGCTTGTACACCAGGGAACATCTCCAAGATACGTTTCAGGGACAAGTAGATTTAGTGTATATAATTTAGTTGCATGTATTTAAATCGCTTGTGCCTGGAGGAGGATAAGCATTAAGCTGGTATCCTTGGCTTAATTCATGGGAGCAGCACAAGTACAGAAATTAGAATCTAGTATGGATGGCTGGTGGCCTCAAATGAAGCACAGGCACATGCAAACAAGAAAAGGACACGCATTAGGAGCAAAAAAGACAAAGTGATGTGCTACAGCCTCACATATAGTTTGGTCTTTTAGAATCCAAGCCAAATATTAAACAGCTTCAACCTTCTCATTACAATTATGTTTTTATTTGTGATTTGAATAAAATATTTCGTAGTTTGTGTTATGATTTGGTCTATACTTTTTTCTGTATTTCTGTACATTTTTTGGAGGTTCAAATCATATCTATGGCTTAGGTATGGGTCCTCAGCTTCAAGTAGCAATTCAGTGGGGGTCCACAGAAGTCCAGTTTGTTAACCTCTGCTTTCCAGTGACCACCATCTATCACTTCTCTCTACTTAGAAGCACTCAGTTGGCAAGGAGGACAGACGTCTGAGTCCGGAGCCTCCGTCACCCTGAGACAACAACCAGCGAACATACCGGCGGAAAAGCCCCAAATCGACAGCGAAGAGCAACAAAGGGCGTCGGAAGGAATAGGACACAAAGAGGTGGTGCAGATTCTCTGATGGGAACAGAGCTGAGCGAGAAATAAGCCGAAAGATGCGGGCTAAGAATCGAAGCGAGGAGCACAAGATGGCGGCGCACTAACCCGGCCGAAGCTCCGACAAAACAACTAGCCCGAGGAACACCAGACGAGCGGTAATGACGGCGATGCAGTGACCGTAACCAAACCAGACCGGTAAGGAGGCTGATTTACCGACGCGCGAGTAATTCCAAGGGAGAATCGAAGCGCCACAGATCCGGAGCACAAAAACGAAACCGAAAGACACTCTGGGCGCAGCCATCTTAGAGCGGTGCCAGAGCAGGAACATAACACCATATACGAACACCAACAATAGCCCGTGCTCGAAGCAGATAGAAAACCCACTGCTCAACAAGGAAATTAAGAGAGAAAGAGCAGAGACCCATTCGTACCACCGAGGCAGTGGCTCGGCATAAACCGGAGAATCGGAGCGAAGTTCACAAGATGGCGGCGCTCCAACCGGCTGGTGCTCCGACACAACAACCAGCACGATAACCACCAGCGAGCGGTAATAGAGGCGGTGCACTGACCAGAACCCAGCCAGGCCGGTAAGGAAGTAGACGTACTGACAAGCAGGCAATACCAGGGAGAATCGAAGCGCCGCAGCTCCATAGCAAAACCAAACCAAAAGATGCTCTAGGCGCGGCCATCTTAGAACGGCGCTACAAACGAGACATGGCGACACACGCACACCAGCAATAAGCCTGAATCGGATGAGGAGACCCACTGCTCACCCACAATTAGCCAACAAGGAGAGAAGAGCAGCGACCCATTCGGACCACCGAGGCAGTGGCAGTGGCACGACACAAGACCGCAAAACAAGCCTGTGAGGCCCCCAATCAAGAAGCGGAGAAGAAGGCAGCTGCCACCCGGCAATAACCTCTCTATAACTGCCCAAATCAGGGCAAACAAAACGGCCCCAATAGACGGACGGACAAAACAAGCTGAGAAGGTGAGGAAGTGCAAAGGGGCGAACAACGCCAAACGTCCTCACGTGGACGCAAGTATACCCCGACACCACGACCCAACAGCGGCACCAGCTAAAAAGCGTTTAGGGGAGCAAGCACCAACTTCTCATTAGGCTCACGCCCCAAGCGAGTAGGGAACAGCGAATAACTGAACACCAAGCCAAGGAAGGAACAGGGGGAAGCAAACCAGCACCAACACTAAATAAGCAAACTGAGAACACACAAGAGAAGCAAAGCAGTTGCCAATAGAAAAGCTGGCGTGCGTCAAGACCAGAACGAGAACAATAAGGTGGCCAAGCAGATTCAGACTGGACGGCACACCCGAAAATAAAGACAACGGAAGTACGGATAACAAACAAGCTCACCCGGCAGCCCAGCAGAAAGACGACAGACTCTGCACCTACCTGTTGAGGAGAGGTTTCGGCAAAACGACGACCAGCGACAACAAGAAAGTCAGGAAAGACCTAAACGATTCCCCTACGAAGCTGAAAAACAACCACAGGAACGAAATAACACTAGATACACTCCTCAAGACGATCAATGAAGGGAACGACCTAGCAAACGCCACAAAGAAAACCATAGACAATATGCAGCTAGAACTGGCAGCCATAAGAGCAGACCAAAGCAAGATGAACACCAGAATCGACATGGCTGAGAAAAGAATAAGTGATCTGGAAGACAACACAATCAAAACAAACAGAGACATTAGCTACGTGGTAAAAACAACCAGCCACCTAGAAAATATGATGGCAGAGCAAGACGACCGAAGTAGGAAAGGAAATATCCGACTTCTAGGAGTGCCAGAAGGTGAAGAGGAAGCAACAGGCTCATGCGCGGCACTACTGGAAGACCTGCTACCAAAACTCACTGGCCTAAGGTTCGACAGGACATTCGAAGTAGATAATGCGTACAGAGTACCAGCAACAAAACAGCAGCAGGTAAAAGGCCCGAGGCCTATCATATGCAAACCACTGCGAGCAAACCACACGGATGCTATCTTCTCCTTCGCAAGGAAAGGCCAAAACGTTCAATGGAAGGTCAAAAGATCATCATAACACAAGACTTCTCCAAGCAATCGGTGGAGACGAGGAAAGGGTTCCTAGCACTAAGAGACAGTCTCCGGAAAGCAAACATAACATTCAGCTTCGCGGGTACGGCCAGAATGAGAGTCACTGACAGGAAAGGCACAATGATCTTTGACGAACCCAACGAGCTGCGGAGATATCTACATGGCCCGTATCCCGAAGAAATGGAAGCACAGAGCCCAGGAGCAGCGAAGAGAAGAGAATCATCAGACACCTCCGAAGGAGGTGCAGATGGAGGACGATAGCAAAAGCTATAAGACTGTACCAACATGTTAGGAAAGAGGAATCCACCTCAGCACAACAGATCTACCTCACTACAACCGACCTGAAAGTAAACCAGAACCTCTCAGGAACAAGAACTCTGCTCTTGAACTACAACCTGCGGACAACAGAGAAGAATCTACCTCAGCACAATGAATCTACCTCAATATAAACAGACTTGGAAGCTGAATCTGCACTCCTCAAGAACAAGAACTCTGAACTTTGAACTGTAATCTTGCGGACAGCAGACCTGTCTCACCAAGCAGCACCAGAGACAATGGGACACTGCAGCCAAGATGACACCAGGTACCTAAGAAGCCAGCCGAATATCCTCCAGCCCAAGGTACAACACGTTTACAATGGAAGGGCCAGAAGGGAAAAGAACTCGGGGGGGGGGGGCGGAGGGTGGGAGGAACCTTGCTGTCGCACGCCTATAGTACTATGACAGGGGGGAGGGGTTAGGGGGTGGGGGCAGGGAGGGAGGAGGAGCTCCACAGTAGAGTCAGATGCGCTTCAATATCTACATGTTCTTTTGATCCGTATCTTTCTTTCCTTTCTGTCGATCTCCCAGGGGGGCAAATCCAGCACAACACTACGACCTACACTCGCCTCTCAGAAGGTGGTACAAAGCAACATAAGCCATTAAAGTCAGCAATAGAGGCAAACCACCATGACAACACCTACTAACATCCAGCTACTCTCTGACATTAAAGTAGTGTCCCTCAACGTAAAAGGCCTCAACCACCCAGTCAAACGCCGGAAAACACTAGACTACCTAGCGAAACTCAAAGGCGACATTTACGTCCTCCAAGAGACCAGGATCTCAGAGGAGGATGCACAACGCCTTAAAGCGAAATGGATAGGAGAAGTAGCCTGCTCACCGGCCATACACAAGAAGGGTGGAGTGGTCACAATCATTAGCAAAAAGGCCAAACTTGCACTACACGAATGTCAGACAGACAATAAAGGAAGAGTACTGGTTACAAGCCTCAAAAGAGGTGGAGAATCGATACACGTAGCCAACGTTTACGGGCCCAACTCGGCAGACAGTACATTCTGGGAGGAGGTGGAGGCCAGACTAAGCAACATCCCCCAAGGGGAGCTAATAATCCTAGCAGGAGACATGAACCAGACCCTAGACCACGCCATAGACAGACACCTACACAGAGCGAGTCACAGGTCACAAGAACAGAGCATCCTTAAAAACCTATGTGCCAAACTAGAGATAAGGGACCCATGGAGACTCCAACACCCAGACGCAGGGGAATACACCTTCTACTCATATCCACACAACTCATACAGCAGAATCAACTACATCCTCATCTCAGCCACACACATACACCTCATAGACACAACAGAAATCGGCCCAATGTCAATCTCTGATCATGCACACGTCACCCTCACAATCAGGGGCAGGCACAATGAGAAGCCCAGCCGAAGCTGGCGACTAAATAGCGACATCCTGGAGAACCCCGCCAACATAGCAGAAATTGAGGGAGCAATCAATGAATACCTTTTCTTCAACGATAACGCGGAGATCAACAAGGGCAGCCTTTGGGAAGCCCTAAAGGCCACATTACGAGGCAAACTCCTGAATATCAAATCCAGGATGAACAAAGAGAGAGCCAAAAAAATAATTGATCTGGAGACCCAGATAAAAGACCTAGAGAGAGGCCACTGCGCCAACCTAGCAGACAAAAACACCCTGACTGACCTCACTAAGAAGAAGTATGAACTCAATAATAATTTTGAGTGAAAGAGCTGGCACATGGATCAATAAATACAAATCCATCAACCTATGCTCAGACAATAAAGCAGGGAAAACATTAGCAGCATACCTGAAGGCAAAACAAAGGCAGCACACTATAGAAGCGATAACGATAAGCGATAAGCGACAAAACGAACAAGACACATACTGACAACACAAAAATCTTTGAGGTGTTCAAAAGCTTCTACAAAGAGCTATACACAGCAGACAAAGGCCTAGCACCCGACGGGGGGGCAGGCCTACTAGAGAAACTAAGCCTACCCAAACTGACAAACCAGCAAAGGGACACTCTGGAGGGAGACATAACCGGGGCAGAGGTAGAGAAAGCAGTCACAGCCCTCAAAAAAAACAAAGCGCCAGGACCGGACGGATACACCGCCATGTTCTATTAGCAATTCCTACAGCAGCTAAAACCCACCATGGTTGAAGTCTTTACGTTCTGCGCACAAAGAGGCAAAATGACAGACACAATGGCGGAAGGTGACATCATAGTGATCCCCAAAGAGGGCAAAGACTCACAACACCCGCAAAACTACCGCCCTATCTCCCTCATAAACGTCGACTGCAAAATATACGCCAAAATTATGGCGGATAGACTAAACAAGCTTCTACCCCATCTAATCCACAACTCGCGAGTAGGATACCTCAAGAATAGGATGTCCCAAGACAACACCAGACTCTTATGCCACCTCATCCACCTCACGGCCAACAGCCAAGACCAAGCTGTAATGAGAGCTCTAGAAGCTGAGAAGGCCTTTGATAGGGTCTCGTGGCCATTCTTGGACCTATGCATGGATAAATTTGGTCTGGGAACAAAGTACCGAAGCTTGGTAATGGCACTATATAACAACCCCAGAGCCCGAGTAGCAGTCAACGGCGGAACATCGAGAAGCTTCCCCCTAGAAAGAGGCACGAGGCAAGGATGCCCACTGTCCCCGGCATTATTCCTGTTAGCCCTAGAACCACTATTGGCCATGATAAGAAGCAACCCACACATAACGGGCGTCCGTGTCAGGAATAACACAGTAAAGTTAGCAGCATACGCAGACGACATATTGATTACAACGAAAAACCCGACTACCTCAATAGCGGCACTAATGAGCACGATAGAAGAATACGCCCAAGTCTCAGGATACAAACTAAATAGAGAGAAGTCTGAATGCAAACCCATGAACTGTCACACCACTAGTACAGTCCTGGGAACATCGGGGCTGACGTGACAAAAGAAACCCCTTAAATATCTCGGCCTCCTATTTGGTAGGGACCTAAGGTCTACCCTGGACCACAACGAGGAGGCGATTCTAAAGGAAATCCAAAACAAGCTAGAGTCCTGGTCTCCTAAATTCTTCAGCTGGTGGGGAAGAGTAGAAACCATTAAATTGATGATAGCGCCCATGATGAACTACATGCTAAGTATGCTACCACTTACACTAACGGAAGATTTCCACAAGAAGCTAGATGCGACTATTTACAAGTTCCTGTGGAAGGGGAAGAAACCCAGGATCAGTTTGAAGAAACTAAGACTGTAGAAAGAACTAGGGGGACTAAACATCACATATTTCAAGACATTCCAAACAGCCTGCTTAGCGAAACAAGGAATATTCTGGCTCGTCCCTGCACAGGAGTATGAACCCGTATGGCTCGAGATGGAGAGAGATATCCTGGGGGGCGCGGAACCTGTAGCCATACTCACAGCCAACAAGCACCCTGAGGCAACCAATGTAGTGTTCAAAAACACAAAGGCAGCACTCTTGAAAGTAGACAAGAAAATGGAACACAGCATCAGAAGATCCAGATGGGAGTCAATCTGGTTTAACTCAAAAATAACATATAGGGGTAGAACACTCGCAAATGAAGAATGGTACGGAAGAGGGATCACAACACCTGCCCAGCTGGAGAAGGCAGGCACACCACTCACATTTGGAACGCTGAAAGGAACACATAACTTACCCAACATTGAATTCTATGAATTCCTGAAAATCAAAACTGCCATCACCAGAGCGAACCTCAACAAAGAGAAACCATCGATCATAGAATACATGCAAAACCTAAACAAGATCGGACACCAAACGGCCCACCTATACAAACTCATGAGTCAACAAACATCTACACTAAACACCAGAGCGATGTCGTTCTGGGACACACAACACAATAGACACTTCAGCGAAGATGAGAAAGCTAAACTATGGGTCTCAGCCTCCAAAAATAAAGTCTCCCCTCAACTAGCACAAACAAAGTTCTGGCTACTACACAGAATGTTCTGGACACCGGCCCGGCTGGCTACAGCGGGTGCCGTAGAGAATGACACATGTTGGAACTGCCACAAAGCCAATAGGGACCTAGCCCATCTCATCTACGAATGCCCCAAAGTCAAGCTGTTTTGGGGCAAAGTCAACAACTTCATCAACACAGTAGTAGGGAACACCATTAAACAGTGTCTTGACGGAATAGCCACAGCGTTCATGGCCCCAGACCTAGAATCTAAGGAAGACAGAGACCTGGTAGACCTACTACTCACAGCTGCGGTTAAAACAATCCCTGCGAACTGGAAGTGCACCAGCAAGCCACCTTTAAAAGATGGATAAACTGGGTGACCTTTCTGAGAGGTGCAGACAACACCACAGCAAAACACACAACCAACCACACAGCTAGGAATGAGATGTGGGCCACCCTAGACAAACATCTAGAACAGAACAAACCCCCCTAGACTGTAGAGGCACGCCAGGCTCAGCAGCTGGCCCCAGAGATCTGCCCCCCTCCCTCTTCTTCTCTCTTTCTCTTTACTCTTGGGGCCTACAGGTAGACGCTCACCAGCATCAGGAATAAACCCAATCAACGCCAGTCAACCACGACACTCTGTATGTGCCCCCACATTGCTACTGTACTGTATTTGTATTATATTTGTAAACTTTTCAATAAAAAAAACCTCTGAAATAAAAAAAAAGCACTCAGTGACAGTCATCTATCACTGCACTCTACCTGGTAGCACTCTAGAGCAGGGGTCTCCTTTTCTGAAATAAGAGCTACTTATGTTGGATGAAAAACATCCCGATCTACTAATAACATTAGAGTTTTAATAGTGACCTGACCACATCAGACAAGAATAGTGACTACATGCAAGATTACTAGCCGTTATCAGCTCAGAGATGTATGCAGGATTGCAAATAGTAATGTAAAACAAGCATTTGCAATGCAATAGGTCATGCATTAGAAAAGTTTGAGTTATTGGTATTGTAAATGACAATTTTTTTATTTATGTGTTGGTTTTGAAAATAGAGAAATTAATAGCTTTGTCATTTACAATGCCAATAGTTATAACTTTCGCAAATGTGACACCTATTGCATTTGTAATGCAATATGTGTTGTTTGTACGTGACTTAGATGTATTGATATTACAAATAACAATGGCTTAATTTTTTTAAATAATTAATACTTAAAAGTTATTGTAATTTATAATGGGAATAGCTTAAACTTTAGTAAATAACTTTTGTGAATATTATGTTCAGTGTACTTTATTGTGACGAAAATCCAAGAACAGAAATGAAATATTAACATATTTTTGTGACATTTGTAATAAGGCTTGAAACATTGATAGAACATATTTGAACCAGTTGTTGTTGAATCGTTGCACAGATTGATGCTGTGGTGCCCCTGAGTGATGCTGTGGTGTCCCTGAGTGCTGCTGTGGTGCCCCTGAGTGCTGCTGTGGTGCCCCTGAGTGCTGCTGTGGTGCCCCTGAGTGCTGCCCCTGAGTGATGCTGTGGTGCCCCTGAGTGATGCTGTGGTGGTGCGCTAGATAGAGTGAGGGCGATAGATAGAGGGAGGCCGATAGGTAGATAGAGTGAGGCCGATAGGTAGATAGAGTGAGGGTGATAGGTAGAGTGAGGCCGATAGGTAGATAGAGTGAGGGCGATAGGTAGATAGAGTGAGGGCGATAGGAAGATAGAGTGAGGGCGATAGGTAGATAGAGTGAGGGCGATAGGTAGATAGAGTGAGGGCGATAGGTAGATAGAGTGAGGGCGATAGGTAGATAGAGTGAGGGCGATAGATAGATAGAGTGAGGGCGATAGATAGATAGAGTGAGGGCGATAGATAGATAGAGTGAGGGCGATAGATAGAGTGAGAGCGATAGGTAGATAGAGTGAGGGCGATAGGTAGATAGAGTGAGGGCGATAGGTAGATAGAGTGAGGGCGATAGGTAGATAGAGTGAGGGCGATAGAGTGAGGGCGATAGATCGAGTGAGGGCGATAGATCGAGTGAGGGCGATAGATCGAGTGAGGGCGATAGATCGAGTGAGGGCGATAGATCGATAGATACAGTGAGGGCGATAGATAGATACAGTGAGGGCGATAGATAGAGTGAGGGCGATAGATAGATAGAGTGAGGGTGATAGATAGAGTGAGGGCGATA
The DNA here is from genome assembly GCF_964261635.1 of Lissotriton helveticus. Taxonomy (NCBI): domain Eukaryota; kingdom Metazoa; phylum Chordata; class Amphibia; order Caudata; family Salamandridae; genus Lissotriton; species Lissotriton helveticus. The sequence continues at coordinate 359,710,851 of NC_136061.1, forward strand.
GATAGATAGAATGAGGGCGATAGATAGAGTGAGGGCGATAGATAGAGTGAGGGCAATAGATGGATAGAATAAATAAGTGCCGTGTAATTATGTGGCACTGAGTGGTATTTGGAGTGTATGTTGCATTGAGTGCAGTGTAATTATGTGGCATGTAATTATGTGGCGTGTAATTATGTGGCACGGAGGGGTATTTGGAGTGTATGTTGCGTTGAGCGCAGTGTAATTATGTAGCATATAATTATGTGGCACTGAGGGGTAATATGAGGAGTGTATGTTGTATTCAGTAGAGTGTAATTATGTGGTGTGTAATTATGTGGCACAGAGTGGTATTTGGAGTGTATGTTGCATCGTAATTATGTAGCATATAATTATGTGGCACTGAGTGGTATTGTGTGGAGTGTGTGTAGCATTCAGTAGAGTGTAATTATGTGGTGTGTAATTTTGTGGCACCGAGTAGTATTTGGAGTGTAAGCTGCATTGAGTAGAGTGTAATTATGTTGCGTGTAATTATGTGGCACTGAGTGGTATTTGGAGTGTATGTTGCATTGAGTGCAGTGTAATTATGTGGCCTGTAACTATGTGGCACTGAGTGGTATTTGGAGTATATGTTGCATTGAGTGCAGTGTAATTATGTGGCACTGAGTGTTATTTGGAGTGTATGTTGCATTGAGTGCAGTGTAATTATGTGGCGTGTTATTATGTGGCACTGAGTGTTATTTGGAGTGTATGTTGCATTGAGGGTGCAGAGTGTTTGAGGGTGCAGAGTGTGTGAGGGTGCAGAGTGTGTGGCCTAAAGTAGTGTGTGGGCGCAGTGTGCGTGGCCTAAAGTAGTGTGTGTGGCCTAAAGTAGTGCGTGTGCGCAGTGTGCGTGGCCTAAAGTAGTGTGTGGGCGCAGTGTGTGTGGCCTAAAGTAGTGTGTGGGCGCAGTGTGTGGGCGCAGTGTGTGTGGCCTAAAGTAGTGTGTGGGCGCAGTGTCTGTGGCCTAAAGTAGTATGTGGGCGCAGTGTGTGTGGCCTAAAGTAGTGTGTGGGCGCAGTGTACTAAAGTAGTGTGTCACCTCATTTGTCAGCAGCGAGCGCAGATGCTCTTCGAGGGTGGTGGCGGAGACCTAAAATAAAATAGGGAAAGCGTCTCCATGGACATCGATGTTTTACTTACAGACTGTATTCCCAGCCTAACATTTTTTTTAAACGTCGTTATGTCACTCCCATACATGAGTGCAAAAAGCGAGCCCCAGCGCCTTGACAGCTGTAGGTGGAATGGGCGCTACACGAACATCTGATAACATAGCAGCCAGATCGTAGCCTGAGGTTGAGCTACAAACAGCAGAAAAGAGAGGATGATGGAGAGATGAAAGAGAGCTAGAGACTGCCCGAACAGAGAGTCTGCGGGGGAGGGGCTTGGAGGGGAGAGGGAGATCAAGAAAGGGGGAAAGAAGAGTAAAGAATCATTGAGAAAGCAAGGGGGGGTGAGGCACGGAGAATGACTTAGAGGAGGACAGAGATTTAGGAATGACAGGACAATAGACTAGAGAGGCGGGGGGGGGGGGCATCCCCACTCCCCAGAGAGTTGGCAGGACAAAGTCGGGCGATAACGGGTTGGGCGTGAAACGGAGAGCTAGAGAGAACGGCGAGATAAAGAAAGGAAGAGAAACTGGGACCGATAGAGTGCGAGATACGGGGCTATTGCAGAGGAATAGCAACGCGTGACTTGAGCAGAGAGTGACAGACAGACGCGGACAGAGCAATCCAGGGAGGGACAATGCAGAGAGATAACAATGGACTAAGGGGATTTTCAATGAGGCCGGGGGAGCGTGAGGGCAAAAACAGACATCAAGAGTGGCGAAAAGGAATGAGAGAAATGGGTCTTGGCAGTGAGAACACAATGCAAGAGAGACAGCTAGAGGGAGAGAGAGGAGGACAGCTGGAGAGATGGGGAGAAAAGAGCGGCAAAGAAGGGAAACAGCGAGAGAGAGAGGCGGTAAAAGAGACCGGACAAGGCGCAAATGGGAAACATCATTTACTACGAAGTCTTTACCACGAATGACTTTTAGTACGATTCACTTACCCCGCAAACGTCTTTTCAACTTGGGTGCATTCCACGATCGTCATCACCACCACATCATTCTTTCCTTCCAGTCTTCGTTCTCTCGTCCTGCTCCTTCATAATTAATAAAAGGGAACTATAAAAAAACAAGGGGGCTGAGGGGGGCTGGGGGGGGGTCTCCCCCCCAAAAAATAACAAGCTGATTAAAAAAAAAAAAAAACGGACAAAAAAAAGATATTAAGTGCCTCTGACGATCATGAAAAGAGCCTCCCCAGCGACGTGACATGTACGTCATTATAGTAGTCCTATCTCTATTTTTTCTAAACGTTTTTTGACGCTCGTTTCCGTGAAGGGCAGTGGAGAGGTGAGATAAGGATAAAATGTTTATACATAAAAAATTAAAAATAAAGCGCATTGTAAATTAAAAATGTTTTAATAAAAATGTAATCTGTAGTATTGTTTTTTAATAAATATCGATATTTCGCTTTGTTAGGCAGTTTTGAGATAATTTTTAGTAGCCTATCAGTATCATTATGTAAATTTAGAAGGGACGTAAGAGGTTAGTTAACGTAATTTTTTTGCGGAGTAGAATCATGCGTTATGAATTGCTGCGTGGTAAAGACACATGCGAAGTAAAATTTGCGTGGTAAAGCCATGCGTGGTACAGGTAAGCGTTGTAAAATCATATATTCGGCGCAAATACATCTTTACACTAACGCACCAAATAAATTGCAGACATACACGTGCAGTCTGACGGTCGAAGGTTTGAACCCGAGTGCGCCTCCCAGCCTCTCATCCTTGTGAGGTCGGGAACTTTGTACAATTCAGCTGACTAATAAAACTCCACGCTCCCTTTTGAATAGCAATAAATACTATTAAGTGAAAAAAACGAGAGGGTTCAAAAGAGATCATGCAATCCAGAGTGGAGAGAAAGGAGAGACTGCCAAGGAAGACAATGACAAAAGAAGAAAGACTCGGGATAGACCGAGAGAGTAAAATCACTCTCTCCGAAGCAGTGGTGTAGAAGGATGCCATTGGCCCTGGTGCATGAAAGGAACAGCTCCCTTTGTTGATGTGGCAGTAAAATGCAACATTTATCGTTGAGAAAACATGTCCCCAAGGAACATACTTTTCAGTGCGAATCATTCGCCTGCTGGTATCTCGTGAGACTTTTTTTTGTATATACAAGTTGACCGCTTACTCAAAAAAATGCTTGTTTTTTATTGCATGCCATTTCTGCATATATTTATTTACCATTCTAAAAAATCCATACCATATTGTAAAGGTACATGAAGAATCCAATACGACAAAAAATTACAAGATGTCCGTCGTTATTTAGCACACATATGCATGCTCCAGCACCAGTCTTGGAATGATTTTTGATGTGCTTTAGAGAGAGAAAAAAATCCAGGTTGACAACTATGTGTGCAGACGTGTTTTCGGGTAATCTTTTACTTCTCTTCTTGCATTCGAAAGGCAGGACCTGTTGGCCTTTTCAGTGAGTGTTATTGGGGGCTCTTTCTCCCTAGCAAGGAGCAGTCTCCACTGCACCGCCCACAGGCATGTGTACAATTAAGGTTTGACCCCCACATCCACCAGCGCGCGTGACGCCTCCCCTCTGAGACAGCCAGGGCTGTGCCTCTTAGCGGCAGCCATCTTGCGGTGATTCACCTGAGCTGTCAAACAAACAAAGGTAAACCTGGCACTATTTACTTTGCGAGAATAATTGAACGTTGAAATCACCAGATACTTACGGCGAGTTGACCAAGACTCATACACGTCAACATTTTAAAACCAGAAAGTGGGAGATTTTGGGGGGGGAAATCGTAAGACTGTATTTTCCCCATTTATTTCTAGTGAAAATGAGGCAATTTCAGGCGGGAGACAGCTATAAGTAAGCACACCTTGGCTTGCAAAATCGGGAATGTCCCGCCTGAACCGGGTCTATTGGTATGTATGAAAACTGGCTTTGGATTGGTAGTTGTTTCCATTCCTTGCCTGGCTCTGTGTTTGCGCCCTTATTGCGGTTGCGGTTTGATCTCGAGGAGGGAGCGAGAGCGGGGTTTTCCTTGCTCGCTCGGTCTGGCCAAGCTGAGGCACGCGCTGTGCACCCCAGTCTGTAATGAGAGACAGATGTGGGTGATTCACGGGGTGCTGGGTAGACCCGGCCCCTTTGATGAAATGTCACGCTCGGGCAGCTGCGGGAGAAGTGTTGGTCTTGGGCCGCTGCCGGAGCCCAAAGGATCCTGCTTGGACGGCAACAGCCACGATTCCAAGCACCGTCCCTTTCAGCGGCTCTCGCGCCGCAACTCTAGGTTCCACTCTCTTCCGGCGGCTCGTTCTCCCCTGCTTTCTTCCAAATGTGAGACCGCTGTGGTGTGGGGAGGGAGAGAGGGAGGGAGGAGATGCGGCACTGCGCTGGTCAAAATCGGCTAGTGTGAGGACTCCACTCTAAAGCTTGAAGCTGCTGAGCGTAACACCTAATCTCAAAGAGTCGGAGAGCCAGCGCCTCCATGCCTGCGAGTAAGGGATTAGTAGATGCAACAAGTGAAAGCCCAGGGGAGGGAGGTGCACGGGGGCGGGGCTTAGGTGTAGGGCGGGGCGGGCAAGAAACGCGAGAGCAGAAAGTGAAAATAAGCTACACTGGGAGCAGGAGCGCGTCACCATGTACGAGACTCATGGCCCGTTATTACAGCGTTAGGTGGCGGCGGCGGCGGGGAGCGGAGACACCTTGCTCAATGTGTGGCCACGGAGCGGGCAGCAGCGTGAGGCGCGATTAAGAGGCATGAAGTGAGGCTGCGGTCGGGAGTCGGATTAAAGCAGAGGTCCGGCAGCAGCGGAGGGCACGCTTGGTGTCTTCTGAAGTGGTGAGGAGGAGATGGGGGGGAATGTGTGTGCGTGGCTGTGTGTGTGCGCGTGAGCGGGGTGGGGGGGCCTGCATGTGTGTGTATGCGCGTGTGTGCGTGCTGTGTCCTGACTTGCTGGGAATCTGAGGCAGGGGATGTGCACGGCGCCGGCCTGAACGTGCGCGCCCACGAGATGCAATCGGCGCGTGTCCGAACCCTGTCTCAGATTCCCAGGAGACTGATAACAATAGTTGTCGAGCTAGACGCATGCTATGCATGCGCACTCTAGCTCGACCTAAAAACGGGACCATCATGATTCAAGGCAATGATACCAACCTATTCACCTTTGAATCCATATTCCCTACACTAAAAAACACCATATCTCTGCAGCAAACCTCTTACCCGCAAGCCATTCACCCCCTCAGAATATACAAAATTAAACACTCACGAGTAACACCACTAACTCCATAGCACACCACTCACCCCCCGAAACTCTCATAAATCACAAAGAACTAAGCAACATCTCTAACCGCCCCAGAATCCCCAACTCTCTTCCCCGCTGACAACGTAAGACTCCAGACAGCCTACCCCTTTCAACACTAAGCAACCCACCCACACTCCCTCCTCCCTAAAACTAAGAGCCATGTCCAAGCTTAATGAGCGATTAACGCGCATAGAAAATCAACGTAAAAGTTTTTAATTGCACAACGAACCTAAACATATGTGCAAGTCCTACCCACCCCCGACCTACAAGCCTTAGCACACAACTCATAAGTCACAGACTTGTAGCCGGACCACTACACATTTAAATAAAGCTCTGAGCCCCAAAAGAACGACCGAAATGCTGTTTTAGAGTGTGGCGACGGTGCTAAACAAATCTTACAACGGGCACCTAATAGACACAACTCCTGTAATTAAATCCAGGTTATCACGGGACGAGGGCAAAATCCCATTCCAATCAAAACAATCAGGCCCCCAGCACACCTCCTCAACATCACCTTGACCTCTTCCCCCAAGATCTTAGGAAAGGCAGTGAGGTGAAGTGCATGATCAAATTGCAGATCTGCAACCAAACATGATACAGAATTTGCAGAGACAATCCTGAGCCACAACATTGATTTTGCATTCATTACTGAAACATGGCTAAATGAATTCTCTTACCTGGTCATGGACACACTAGTCCCACTGGGGTTTTCTATCATAGGGAGGGACAGGAAGGACTGCCACAATGAAGGCATCCCCATTATCCACAAGAATAACTTCAATTTAAGTGAAACAGATACTTTCTCTTACATTGAATATATCAGTACACCCATTACGATGAAAGACAACAGCACAATGAACCGTCACCTTCTCTACCAACCACCAGTTAACGTACCATCCTTTGGTGAACAGCTAGCAAATATGATAACTCCCTGCTCACTTTCACACACCAATATCATCCTTAGTGCCTTCAACTTCACCAGAACGATAACAGCAACACTCTAATCCAGTACTTAAACCACCTCTTTTTCAGCAAGAAGCTGTCCCAGCACTGCAAAGGGTAAACCCACAATAAAGGTTAAGCCCTAATACTTTATAAATAAACAAACCCTGGATGCTGTAACAGTTCATAAAGAAATCACAAACTATAGACTGCATCCTTCCTATCGACTGGTCGGACACCCACCTGATTTTATTTCACATCAAAAAAGTCTACCCATCCCCCCCCCCCCCAAACCCAACTTCCACCCACAAAATACTCCAATTGATGAGAAACTTAAGGCAAGTACCTCTTCTGGAGTACTGGAGTATAAGGTAGAACTGGCCAGACGCAGGGCAACGTTAAAGGAGGAAACATGGAAGGAGTTAATTGAGGTGAGAACTCTGAATAGTTCCAGGTCCAGGAGTATAACAAACAGCCCCTTTTTGAATGAAAATGTAGGAAACGCAGTGGGCGCTTACATTATAGAGAAGGAATGGGTGCTTCATTTTTAAGTCATGTTTCAGTGTCCCCCTGACATAGTTCCCCCCCCCTAGACAGAAGGGTGCAAAGGGGGGGGCAAGGATTGTAGGAACATAGGGGGCCCTGGTTCTAGTCCTCAAGTACTTGTTCAAATAAAAACACAGACAGATGTAATTTCAAAATGTTTTGGTACTCACAAAGAAGCAGCTATTTCCAATCCTAATGAGTCTGCCTCAGGTACTCAGGTAGTCTTAGAAGATTTTGTTAGAGGGATGCTAGAATCAAAGATCAGTTCAATGATGATCCAGATAAGTACTCTCATCGAAGAAAGATTTGGCCACATGGAGAAAAAAATTGAGCAGCTGAAAGGGGTTGTAGGGATTATTATTAATTCATTGGATAAATTATCACCCCGCTACGGTACAAAGGGTACCAGTCCCCCTCATATGGAGGGACTCCAGCCCTCTAATCAGGAGAAAACGTGCGGGAGACCAAGAGAATTACAAATAGTCATTTTACCTTCACGTGTAGTTGAGGATACTGAACTTAAGGATCCCATTAGGGATGGAGATAAGAGTAGACTAGGGCAAGATAGACGAAACTACTTCCATAAGATGGTTGAGCACCCTAGCCCAGATATATTAGATCTACCACCTGCCTCTATGTAATAATTCTAACTGGGGCCCGCTACTAAAACAGAGACAGAGCGAATCTTGGATTACTCGCCGTAACAAAGTGGCGGACTGGTTGACCAAATTCAAGAATTTTAGTCCCCAGCACATTAATGAAATCCTGATGGTCCGAAAAGTCGGGTGAGTCGGCAAAGACCATTCCTGGTGACTGCTTTGCATAGATTTTATCTTTTTGTCAAGTTGGCGGCACCCCTTATTATGAATTTTAAAACACACAATTGTTCCTTTAGTGATCACTTTCCCAACTCTATTACTCTTGGGGCGAGGAAAGACCAATCAAATGAGATCACATGGTGAAGAAAATTTGGTCTTGAATAGAATAAATGGTTACTCGCTCAAGTGGGAATATGCTGATCCGGTTAAGATCACCAAGGAAGTTGTTAAGAATTCCATGAAAGCCATCAATAATTGTTTGGATGACTCCTCTACTCCTCAGGAGATCTTAGATAACTTTATGGTTGTAACAAAATCAGTAAAGGAAGCCCTATGCATTCAATATAAAGGGAATAAGAGAAAAAAGGTGGGCTGGTTTAACAGTACTTGTACTAAAGCACACTCGAATTAAAAAACCGCCCTTCATAACCCAGTAAGAGACAAGCGAGAAATAACTCAACTTAGAAAAATCTATCATTCTGCACTCCGACTAAGGAAAACTGAATTGAAACAGGAGCTATGGGCTGAACGCCATAAGAGTTGCTTAATGAAAGATAGCATTGCTTTTTGGAAGGAAATTAAATCCCCATTTCTGTCCGGACCTAGGGAAACCAGTAGAATGGAAATAGCATTGACAAATCGTCCTGGGTGGAACATTTTTCCCAGATTTTCGGACAAACTTGCAGTGCATCGATAGCCCAGAACCAACCAGGGATGAATAGTTTTTGCACTAATCCTCCATTCACTCCTCTAGTTTTAGATTTTACGCAGGCTGAAGTTGAACTTGTCTCTTGTTTTTTATTGCATGCCATTTCTGCATATATTTATTTACCATTCTAAAAAATCCATACCATATTGTAAAGGTACATGAAGAATCCAATACGACAAAAAATTACAAGATGTCCGTCGTTATTTAGCACACATATGCATGCTCCAGCACCAGTCTTGGAATGATTTTTGATGTGCTTTAGAGAGAGAAAAAAATCCAGGTTGACAACTATGTGTGCAGACGTGTTTTCGGGTAATCTTTTACTTCTCTTCTTGCATTCGAAAGGCAGGACCTGTTGGCCTTTTCAGTGAGTGTTATTGGGGGCTCTTTCTCCCTAGCAAGGAGCAGTCTCCACTGCACCGCCCACAGGCATGTGTACAATTAAGGTTTGACCCCCACATCCACCAGCGCGCGTGACGCCTCCCCTCTGAGACAGCCAGGGCTGTGCCTCTTAGCGGCAGCCATCTTGCGGTGATTCACCTGAGCTGTCAAACAAACAAAGGTAAACCTGGCACTATTTACTTTGCGAGAATAATTGAACGTTGAAATCACCAGATACTTACGGCGAGTTGACCAAGACTCATACACGTCAACATTTTAAAACCAGAAAGTGGGAGATTTTGGGGGGGGAAATCGTAAGACTGTATTTTCCCCATTTATTTCTAGTGAAAATGAGGCAATTTCAGGCGGGAGACAGCTATAAGTAAGCACACCTTGGCTTGCAAAATCGGGAATGTCCCGCCTGAACCGGGTCTATTGGTATGTATGAAAACTGGCTTTGGATTGGTAGTTGTTTCCATTCCTTGCCTGGCTCTGTGTTTGCGCCCTTATTGCGGTTGCGGTTTGATCTCGAGGAGGGAGCGAGAGCGGGGTTTTCCTTGCTCGCTCGGTCTGGCCAAGCTGAGGCACGCGCTGTGCACCCCAGTCTGTAATGAGAGACAGATGTGGGTGATTCACGGGGTGCTGGGTAGACCCGGCCCCTTTGATGAAATGTCACGCTCGGGCAGCTGCGGGAGAAGTGTTGGTCTTGGGCCGCTGCCGGAGCCCAAAGGATCCTGCTTGGACGGCAACAGCCACGATTCCAAGCACCGTCCCTTTCAGCGGCTCTCGCGCCGCAACTCTAGGTTCCACTCTCTTCCGGCGGCTCGTTCTCCCCTGCTTTCTTCCAAATGTGAGACCGCTGTGGTGTGGGGAGGGAGAGAGGGAGGGAGGAGATGCGGCACTGCGCTGGTCAAAATCGGCTAGTGTGAGGACTCCACTCTAAAGCTTGAAGCTGCTGAGCGTAACACCTAATCTCAAAGAGTCGGAGAGCCAGCGCCTCCATGCCTGCGAGTAAGGGATTAGTAGATGCAACAAGTGAAAGCCCAGGGGAGGGAGGTGCACGGGGGCGGGGCTTAGGTGTAGGGCGGGGCGGGCAAGAAACGCGAGAGCAGAAAGTGAAAATAAGCTACACTGGGAGCAGGAGCGCGTCACCATGTACGAGACTCATGGCCCGTTATTACAGCGTTAGGTGGCGGCGGCGGCGGGGAGCGGAGACACCTTGCTCAATGTGTGGCCACGGAGCGGGCAGCAGCGTGAGGCGCGATTAAGAGGCATGAAGTGAGGCTGCGGTCGGGAGTCGGATTAAAGCAGAGGTCCGGCAGCAGCGGAGGGCACGCTTGGTGTCTTCTGAAGTGGTGAGGAGGAGATGGGGGGGAATGTGTGTGCGTGGCTGTGTGTGTGCGCGTGAGCGGGGTGGGGGGGCCTGCATGTGTGTGTATGCGCGTGTGTGCGTGCTGTGTCCTGACTTGCTGGGAATCTGAGGCAGGGGATGTGCACGGCGCCGGCCTGAACGTGCGCGCCCACGAGATGCAATCGGCGCGTGTCCGAACCCTGTCTCAGATTCCCAGGAGACTGATAACAATAGTTGTCGAGCTAGACGCATGCTATGCATGCGCACTCTAGCTCGACCTAAAAACGGGACCATCATGATTCAAGGCAATGATACCAACCTATTCACCTTTGAATCCATATTCCCTACACTAAAAAACACCATATCTCTGCAGCAAACCTCTTACCCGCAAGCCATTCACCCCCTCAGAATATACAAAATTAAACACTCACGAGTAACACCACTAACTCCATAGCACACCACTCACCCCCCGAAACTCTCATAAATCACAAAGAACTAAGCAACATCTCTAACCGCCCCAGAATCCCCAACTCTCTTCCCCGCTGACAACGTAAGACTCCAGACAGCCTACCCCTTTCAACACTAAGCAACCCACCCACACTCCCTCCTCCCTAAAACTAAGAGCCATGTCCAAGCTTAATGAGCGATTAACGCGCATAGAAAATCAACGTAAAAGTTTTTAATTGCACAACGAACCTAAACATATGTGCAAGTCCTACCCACCCCCGACCTACAAGCCTTAGCACACAACTCATAAGTCACAGACTTGTAGCCGGACCACTACACATTTAAATAAAGCTCTGAGCCCCAAAAGAACGACCGAAATGCTGTTTTAGAGTGTGGCGACGGTGCTAAACAAATCTTACAACGGGCACCTAATAGACACAACTCCTGTAATTAAATCCAGGTTATCACGGGACGAGGGCAAAATCCCATTCCAATCAAAACAATCAGGCCCCCAGCACACCTCCTCAACATCACCTTGACCTCTTCCCCCAAGATCTTAGGAAAGGCAGTGAGGTGAAGTGCATGATCAAATTGCAGATCTGCAACCAAACATGATACAGAATTTGCAGAGACAATCCTGAGCCACAACATTGATTTTGCATTCATTACTGAAACATGGCTAAATGAATTCTCTTACCTGGTCATGGACACACTAGTCCCACTGGGGTTTTCTATCATAGGGAGGGACAGGAAGGACTGCCACAATGAAGGCATCCCCATTATCCACAAGAATAACTTCAATTTAAGTGAAACAGATACTTTCTCTTACATTGAATATATCAGTACACCCATTACGATGAAAGACAACAGCACAATGAACCGTCACCTTCTCTACCAACCACCAGTTAACGTACCATCCTTTGGTGAACAGCTAGCAAATATGATAACTCCCTGCTCACTTTCACACACCAATATCATCCTTAGTGCCTTCAACTTCACCAGAACGATAACAGCAACACTCTAATCCAGTACTTAAACCACCTCTTTTTCAGCAAGAAGCTGTCCCAGCACTGCAAAGGGTAAACCCACAATAAAGGTTAAGCCCTAATACTTTATAAATAAACAAACCCTGGATGCTGTAACAGTTCATAAAGAAATCACAAACTATAGACTGCATCCTTCCTATCGACTGGTCGGACACCCACCTGATTTTATTTCACATCAAAAAAGTCTACCCATCCCCCCCCCCCCCAAACCCAACTTCCACCCACAAAATACTCCAATTGATGAGAAACTTAAGGCAAGTACCTCTTCTGGAGTACTGGAGTATAAGGTAGAACTGGCCAGACGCAGGGCAACGTTAAAGGAGGAAACATGGAAGGAGTTAATTGAGGTGAGAACTCTGAATAGTTCCAGGTCCAGGAGTATAACAAACAGCCCCTTTTTGAATGAAAATGTAGGAAACGCAGTGGGCGCTTACATTATAGAGAAGGAATGGGTGCTTCATTTTTAAGTCATGTTTCAGTGTCCCCCTGACATAGTTCCCCCCCCCCTAGACAGAAGGGTGCAAAGGGGGGGGCAAGGATTGTAGGAACATAGGGGGCCCTGGTTCTAGTCCTCAAGTACTTGTTCAAATAAAAACACAGACAGATGTAATTTCAAAATGTTTTGGTACTCACAAAGAAGCAGCTATTTCCAATCCTAATGAGTCTGCCTCAGGTACTCAGGTAGTCTTAGAAGATTTTGTTAGAGGGATGCTAGAATCAAAGATCAGTTCAATGATGATCCAGATAAGTACTCTCATCGAAGAAAGATTTGGCCACATGGAGAAAAAAATTGAGCAGCTGAAAGGGGTTGTAGGGATTATTATTAATTCATTGGATAAATTATCACCCCGCTACGGTACAAAGGGTACCAGTCCCCCTCATATGGAGGGACTCCAGCCCTCTAATCAGGAGAAAACGTGCGGGAGACCAAGAGAATTACAAATAGTCATTTTACCTTCACGTGTAGTTGAGGATACTGAACTTAAGGATCCCATTAGGGATGGAGATAAGAGTAGACTAGGGCAAGATAGACGAAACTACTTCCATAAGATGGTTGAGCACCCTAGCCCAGATATATTAGATCTACCACCTGCCTCTATGTAATAATTCTAACTGGGGCCCGCTACTAAAACAGAGACAGAGCGAATCTTGGATTACTCGCCGTAACAAAGTGGCGGACTGGTTGACCAAATTCAAGAATTTTAGTCCCCAGCACATTAATGAAATCCTGATGGTCCGAAAAGTCGGGTGAGTCGGCAAAGACCATTCCTGGTGACTGCTTTGCATAGATTTTATCTTTTTGTCAAGTTGGCGGCACCCCTTATTATGAATTTTAAAACACACAATTGTTCCTTTAGTGATCACTTTCCCAACTCTATTACTCTTGGGGCGAGGAAAGACCAATCAAATGAGATCACATGGTGAAGAAAATTTGGTCTTGAATAGAATAAATGGTTACTCGCTCAAGTGGGAATATGCTGATCCGGTTAAGATCACCAAGGAAGTTGTTAAGAATTCCATGAAAGCCATCAATAATTGTTTGGATGACTCCTCTACTCCTCAGGAGATCTTAGATAACTTTATGGTTGTAACAAAATCAGTAAAGGAAGCCCTATGCATTCAATATAAAGGGAATAAGAGAAAAAAGGTGGGCTGGTTTAACAGTACTTGTACTAAAGCACACTCGAATTAAAAAACCGCCCTTCATAACCCAGTAAGAGACAAGCGAGAAATAACTCAACTTAGAAAAATCTATCATTCTGCACTCCGACTAAGGAAAACTGAATTGAAACAGGAGCTATGGGCTGAACGCCATAAGAGTTGCTTAATGAAAGATAGCATTGCTTTTTGGAAGGAAATTAAATCCCCATTTCTGTCCGGACCTAGGGAAACCAGTAGAATGGAAATAGCATTGACAAATCGTCCTGGGTGGAACATTTTTCCCAGATTTTCGGACAAACTTGCAGTGCATCGATAGCCCAGAACCAACCAGGGATGAATAGTTTTTGCACTAATCCTCCATTCACTCCTCTAGTTTTAGATTTTACGCAGGCTGAAGTTGAACTTGTCTTAATGGCAAGTAAAGGGGGTAAGGCGCCAGGCCCGGACGGGGTTCTGGTCGACCTCTACAAATTTAAAATGGACCTCTGGATGTCAATCCTGCTTAGAGTTTTGGAAGCAACTTGTAAAGTCGGACTGCTGGACTCATGGTCAGATTCCATCCTGGTCCCGGTATTCAAAAAGGGAGATTGTCAAAGCCCATCGTGTTATCGTCCCATTTCGTTATTGGATTCTGTGGGAAAAGTTGTTGGGCGCATTATATTTGAGCGCCTACAACATTGGGCGCATTATATTTGAGTGCCTACAACATTGGGCCGACGACAAAAAGATATTATCGGATCTCCAGTATGGATTCAGGGAAGGTTTGGGTACCACTGAGCAAGTCTTAAATCTGACTTTATTAACGGGCAAATACGTGAATGCTAAAGCTGGGAGAGTGCATATGGCTTACGTAGACTTAACATCAGCCTTCGACTGCGTAAGCCACTCGAAAATGTGGGGCATTTTAATAGAAATGGGTGTTGATCTCTCACTAGTTAATTTCCTACGTGAAATGTACTCCAATGCCACAGCCAGAGTGAGATTTGGAGTGGGAGGAGAGCGGACAGCGCCATTTAGGGTTGAGCGGGGTGTCAGGCAGGGTTGTGTCCTGCCCCCCTACCTTTTTACCCTTTATACAAATGGCTTAGAAGAAGCGATGTTGGAGGGGTGCCAGGACCTACCTCTGCTCCAAAACCGTCCGATACCCGCTCTCTTCTACGCGGACAACGCGGTGATTATTGCCGTACGCCCCTGGAACGCTCACTCAACAGATATAACACCTTCGTGTCTAATCTTGACTTAAAAATTAACATCAAAAAAACTTTTATAATGAATGTAGGGCCAAGGCATAAAAAAGTAGAGACATCTTTATCAATAATTCCAGGGTGGAGAATACAAATACATACCCTTATCTTGGAATTTAAGTAGATGACAAAGGCTCATGGAGAAAAGCTATAGAGGCCAGAAAGTTGTTGTTTTTAAGGTCAACCATGGCGTTAGTAAGTTTTACTCAGAGGCTAGGAAAAAGACCTCCGGTTGAGATGATCCGTATATATCTGTACTGTATGAGATTTTTAAGCAATTTTTTTATTTTTGTACAAATATATTGTATTTGATTACATTTTGTACTATGTGCGGTTTTAGATTACTTTTATGGTTTTATGCAAAAACTGAATAAAGTGTATTTGATTGATTGAAACACTGAAATGTAACCTACTTCTATAAGTAACCAAAAGTGTAGGTGCACTCCAATTCCCATATTAAAACTACCTGCCAGTGTTATTATCTAAACAGTAAAGAGGTGCTGAGTGGTCACTCCTCGACAATATAAAGTACAAACCACAGTGATGAAGAGCTGTGTAAATCACTTTTGCCTAGCCTTTATGCCTAGCGTGCTCTCTCAGATGTGTGCAAGTCAATGTGGTCAATTTTACTAAACGTTTAATGCAATACATTAACCATCTGAGCATTAAACACTTTCCGTAAAGGCGAGTTCTACAAGAAGTATTTACCATGTGCGAATAACTAAGAAACGTGACATCAGTACTAGTAGCATTGCAATGAGGTCAAGAGAACCAGAAGCAGATGAGAAGCAGGGTTGGCCAACGGTGAACAGCGAAAGAGCCCGAGCTGCAGAGGCCTCCAAAAATCCAACAACCCTAACTGATGACCACAGGATCCACGAACCCAGCACAATCTAAACAGAACAATAGTCCCTATATACAGAAAATCACAACAACACATCAAGACTAACAATAAGAAAAACTGAGGACCGATAAAAGCAAAACCCAGCACATAACAAGCATTCCAAGTAGTTTATAGTGCAGAATACAAAAAGAGAAAATACACAATAATCGGGCAAGTAATCATCCCCAGAAACAAATTTAAAAGAGCCTTAGTCAACAGGCTAAATACACAGCAACAAAACCGGCAAGGAGGTTCAATAATAACATGTCTGCTTCACTGCTTGCATAACACATAAATGTTACAAAACGAACTTCTCCGTGCACTGAAAACAATTCCCAAGGACTCATCTACAGTTTGGAGGGGTCTTAAAATCCTTTCTGAAAGAAAATCTAAATGCGGAGTACATGCACCCGGAAGAATTTCCTCTTCAGCATGGATAGCCGGAAAATACAGCCGATCTTTGTACCCCGAATTTAAGACTGTCCTCCAGAACTTGGGGTATGTCTAGTTCCCGCCAAACTCTAAATGAAGCCCATCGAGACGAGTAGTGCTCAAGCAACCGTTAGCATTAACGATAAATGTAACTAACGCAACAAAGGCATGATCAGACTGACTGTGAAATCATGGTAATAACCTGTTTACCGGTAGACTCGGTGAAACCAGTCTAATCAGTAGCTTTACCCTGAACATTAATGTTCAAACTCATTTTCTTCTATCAAGACTTTCAGTGTAGTTTATGCATTTATAAACTTAGGAACACAGCGCATTTTGGGATTGACAAGTGCGAACTGCAAGTCCCAGAACTGAACGCAACACGTGGACTCCATATTCTTATCACATACTAACCTGGGGAACCTGAAAATGCAGTAAACACCTTGCCCACATCCCCGCGGCGCCCCAGCGGAGGGCGCGGGCAGCACTTCCGCACTCACTACCGCCGGCTCAGCACTTTCAACCAGCGCTCAATGCCGAGCAGACATTTTCAGCCTCACGAAAAAATACACTTGTAAACAAGTACCTGGAAATCGCTTGAGTTCCTGGCAAGCCACCGGCCCAAACTGGCGCGAAATCCGGAATTCCGGCAGCGTCATGCTTGCTGTGGGGCGGGACTTCCGCCATAAGCTCGTGCACGAAGTGACTCGCCGAGATGGAAGTGGTGACGCATGGCTCCCATGCCGGAGGGGGAGCCCGGCGGTGGCGGCAGAAAAGTGGTGACATTAGCGAGGGAAGCCCCGCGTGTGCCACGTCAATGGAGGCGGAGGAGATGACACCCGGTGAGTGGGACTTGGTGCCTTGGGGGCTCGTGCACAGGCTCGGGCGGCTGGTGCGTGTGTGTGCGGCCATGGCGGCTGGTGCGTGTGTGGGCAGCTGGTGCGTGTGTGCGGGGCTGGGAGCGGCTAGTGCGTGTGTGGGCAGCTGGTGCGTGTGTGCGTGGCTGGGGCGGCTGGTGCGTGTGTGGGCAGCTGGTGCGTGTGTGCGCGGCTGGGGGCAGCTGGCACTGTGTGCGCGTCTAGTGCATGTGGTGGCGGCTGGTGCGTGTTCCCAGTTTCTGGGAAGCACGTCTTAGAAGCACGTGCACAGACCAGAATCTGCGCGTTCACTGACCAGAATCGCCGCTCGTGCCCCTGTCTGTGTCCCTTGACAAGCAACTCGGCAGCAATAGGTCTCCAGCGAGACCTAAAAATATGTTGTCAATGGGAAATGCCTCAGTACAAAGGTATATACCTAGGCCTAAAATTATAAAAACAACCAAGGCTATTCCAACAACAAAAAAAGATTATAAAAGTGAACACACAAAATGACAAAATTTACTGATATTTAAGAATTTAATTCTAGTGATAAAACAATCGATCAAATACATATTAACATAACATAACTAATATATTAAATACACATGATACATTAAAAAGTGTTATTTTCATTGATCAATTTCTTAAAAAAGACATGTGTTCTGATCGGTGTGCAGGTTTACAGATATGGTCTTCCCAGATATTATTGGGAGGGCTGTTTATCTCAACGCGTTTCGACACGTAGTAGTGTCTTCATCAGGAAAATATTTATACAGCCAATTATCTAAAGAGAACAAAACATATTTTTAGATTTTTGAAACATTTAAGACTGTGTGTTGAGAGACAAAACGATATATAATTACATAGCCTGGTTGAAAGATAAAAGTTATTTTATAATGCTGAAGTTTAGATTTTTTGCATCTTGACATTAGTTCAAGGAAAACAATCTCTATATACATATAACTCCTTGATATTCGATATTTCCATATATATGATTTTCAAATATATTTGATATAGTTGATCAATACATTCAATTGCATCTTATCAATATTTTATATAAAAGCATCCTTCTGTACGAATTGGAAAAAAGAGAGAAGGAAAACAAGAATAATAGAGTTTACGGAATCAAGATAGCTCTCATTTACGCGATAAGGGTTGTTCTAGTTTCTTTTATAAGTGAAATCTTTTCTCCTATTATAATTTGTATCATGCAGAGACACAACGGGCAGCTATTCTTGACCAATGCTTGTTCCTAATAAATCAAAGGGCGGTTTGTGTATATATATGTATCAATGTGGTCATACTGTGAACACATCGAACACATATACCCAGTTATATTCTGTATTTACTTACGAAAAACCAGGTCGTTTCCAATCATCTAACTATCAGTTTAAAACATCTTACCTAGACTATCTTTTTCCGCTTTTTAACAGTTTCAGAACGATGAAAGCGAAGAGTGAGGCACCTTTCTTTCCCCTTGTATTCAGTCTTGGTATGTGAAACCTACAGAGAAAAACGGGTTCCTAGCTTTAAGTCAATCATTAACAAAGGATTAGTGAGAGAGTTTTGATTTGCATAAACTCGTTCTAAGATCTCGCTCTGTATTTTACATAGTCGCGTGTTACCTGGGTATGGCGGTTTCACTGCGTACATCCCACTCTTCGTTTCAGATAGTTAAAACATGCTAGGTTCTTTAAAAACAGATATTCTGAAACAAGAGGTGGAGATACAAGCTTAGATGAATGGCCTCTCTTTTTTATGATTGGATTCAATATTTTTTGTACGAGCGTGGTATTTAATTTTAAAAAGCCACATCATGTTAAATTTTACGTTCTATCTGAAAAACATCTATTTATTGCGCATTTTGTTCAAACACGCTGGCAATAGAAATCCCATAATATAACGATTCCTTATTTGCCACTCCACAAAGTTCCTGAGACATAAAATATTACTATTGACGGAAGTTCATATGTGTGCGGCATAATTTTACCTTATTCGATTATTGTGTCAGCGCTTTAAATCCTTAGCGTCATAAGTATTTAGTCAACTGAATGCGCCAGCACGCGACGTCGCGTGTAGATTAAAATCGTCTCTTTGGCTAACAGCAATTCTAGGGAGACATAATCACTGTGGTTATCTTATTGTGGAGTAGAGTTATGTTTCTTTTCGTCATTCTGTAAATGAAGCAGATTTATACCTGTGTCACTACGTGGGATTAATGAATCCTGTCTGTGCAACTTCACGAGCAGATAAGGAAATGAAACAGTATTTTCTTGCTCTATAGCCTCCAAGTTCTTCTTTGCTTCTTGATTAATGAGCGTGTTCTCATTAGAATGGAGGTTACCAACTGCAAGACAGAAGAGTGCAGAAGAATGCAGTCAGGCTGTTGACTAATTTCCCTAGGTTCGGTATTGTTTAGCGTTTAGGGGGGAAATGGACATTAAAGTTCTTCCTATTTCCAAAGTCTTACCGGTAAGGTTGACGACAGACTACTATCTCACGACGCCTCGGCTGGTGCAGAAGAAATGAATGAAGGGTTTGTAATCTGCTTTCTCATTAGTATTTATACCGAACAGGTTCGGTGTCATCTCAGTATATACACGCCCACATTTAAAGCTAGAGTGCATCCGAGATCAGTATGTTTTGGTCATCTTTTTTTATAATTTTTTACTGACTCCAATAGCAGAGTTTAACCGTTCATATCAGTCATTCTGTCCTTACGGAGGTTCTAAAAGGTTTGCCGACGATAGGCTATGGTAAACTTTATTTTCAATGAGCAAAAATATTCGTTATTCTATTTGATGTATACTGAAGTATATATATCCTCATCACTTCGTATGTTCTATCCATTTTTATATGATTGCATTCTCCCAGGGTAACTCATGGTTAAGGCCATGTTTGAATGTTCCAAGGGTAAAAATCCAATAAACCTCTTTCTTTTTTCTTATTCTGTCTCCACCTTTATTGTTGGGTATGTGGACTTTTTCTAGTATTCGCCATTTCAGTTCATCATGCGAATGTTTGTACTCTATGAAGTGGCTAACTAAAGGTGCTGTCAGTTTCCTGGTTCTTATCGCTGACCTGTGTTCTGTTAGTCTTGTCTTTATTGCTCGTGACGTCTCACCCACATAGCCAAGATGGCATGGACATGTGATTAAATATATCACATTTTGGGTGTTGCATGTCCATAGCTCTTTAGCCTGAATGTTGATTTTATTAAACATTAAATTTTCTCCAGTGATGATACTGTTGCATGACTTACATGAGCCGCAACGAGAGGTTCCTTTTGCTGTGCCATTATCAGTAATTGATCTCTGTATAAAAGGAGGATTATCCGTACTTTGAATATGTCTCGAGTGTACAATTTGATCCTTAAGATTCTTATTCCGCTTGTGGGCATAAAGTGGTTTAGCTATTTTTTGGTGATTTTCGTTCAAATTCAATAGGTACCAGTTAGAATTTATTATTTGTCTGACTGAGGAGTCTAGGGTGGAATGTTTTGTTACACAGACTAACGTCGAGTTTGTTCTTTGTTTTTGTGAGTGTAAAAGTACATCTCTTTCGTAAAATCTGGCCCTCTTAAAGGCCTCTCTAACTAAAGGGCGAGGATAACCTCTCTGGATAAATTTTTCTTTCATACTTTCAGACTGATTGTCATAATCACGTACTCTAGCCCCTGCTGATGTCTCCCTATTAACTAAAGGGTTATCTTTTGTCCCTCACGCTAATGTGAATATATTTGAGTTATATCAGGATCTCCATTCTTTTTTTAGAAAGATTAGATTAAAAAAATTCTTTTTAGATAGTGACCCCATTGAATTGGTTGACACTGCATCAAATATAGTGGCTTTGCCATCCACATTCACTCCGTCTCTAGACCAGGTGGGCCCTGAAACAGCAATTTTTGAAAAGGCAGTTATAAAAAAATTAGATCAGGCACTCAGATTTATTCCTAAACCTAAATATAACATAACTAAGGAAGAACATAACTCGCTGACCAAGTTCAAGAATGATAACGCAGTGACTGTAAAAAGCAGCGATAAAGGGGGTGGAATAGTCCTAATAGATAGCACCACTTATGAGACCAACATGCTTAAAATGCTAAATGATCCCACTTTCTACAGAAGCATCAAACTAAATCCTACAGAAAGGATAATTAAAACTATAAACAGGCTAACAGTAAAAGCACATGAGGAAGGGATCATAAACAAAAAGGAATTTGAATTCCTAAATAAATCTGACAAGAAAACTTCTTGCATTTATGGGTTACCTAAGATCCATAAAAATCAGGATAACCCTCCATATCGCCCGATCGTCTCTACAATAGGGACACCCCTTGAAGCAGTCTCTAAGTATTTGGACAATATTCTTCGTCCCTATATTTCTTTGTCTCCATCATATATCAAAGATACGGCTGCGATTATTACTAAAGTAGAAACACTGCCCTTTAATGAACAAAGAGATATCTTAGTGACCCTAGACATTGAGTCGCTATATAGCAACATCCCTCAAACAGGAGCAATTGAAACAACAATGTGGTTTATTGACAAACACCAAATACCCTGTTCTAAAACTTTCATTAAGGATTGCTTAACACTCGTTTTACAT
The DNA here is from genome assembly GCF_964261635.1 of Lissotriton helveticus. Taxonomy (NCBI): domain Eukaryota; kingdom Metazoa; phylum Chordata; class Amphibia; order Caudata; family Salamandridae; genus Lissotriton; species Lissotriton helveticus. The sequence goes on from NC_136061.1 coordinate 359,732,153, forward strand.
GAAAACTTCTTCGAATTTGGAGAAAATGTGTTCTTACAAACTAAGGGAGTCAGTATGGGGGCTTCTATGGCCCCCTCAATAGCAAACATCTATATGACTGCATTCGAGGATCAATACATCTTCAATGAAGTGGCCCCTTTCTTTGAGTCTGTTTCCCATTGGTACCGATACATAGATGACATCTTTTTTGTATGGACCGATGGGGAACAGACTCTGGGAGAATTTCTCCTTTGGTTGAATCTGGCAGATAATAATCTCCGATTCACCGCCCATACCAGTACAACAAGAGTAGAGTTTCTTGATATCTACATAAAAAACAACGGAGGACTTTTGGAAGTAGATCTATACACTAAACCCACAGCGAGGAACACATTATTACATTTCAAGAGCTATCACCCCAAATGCCAGAAAGATAGCATCCCCTTTTCCCAATTTCTAAGGGTAAGACGAAATTGTACTAACCTCAAGGATTATGACAATCAGTCTGAAAGAAAAATTTATTCAGAGAGGTTATCCTCGCCGTTTAGTTAGTGAGGCCTTTAAGAGGGCCAGATTTTACGATCGAGATGTACTTTTACACTCACAAAAACAAAGAACAAACTCGACGTTAGTCTGTGTAACAAAACATTCCACCCTAGACTCCACAGTCAGACAAATAATAAATTCTAACTGGTACCTATTGAATTTGAACGAAAATCACCAGAAAATAGCTAAACCACTTTATGCCCACAAGCGGAATAAGAATCTTAAGGATCAAATTGTACACTCGAGACATATTCAAAGAACGGATAATCCTCCTTTTATACAGAGATCAATTACTGATAATGGCACAGCAAAAGGAACCTCTCGTTGCGGCTCATGTAAGTCATGCAACAGTATCATCACTGGAGAAAATGTAATGTTTAATAAAATCAACATTCAGGCTAAAGAGCTATGGACATGCAACACCCAAAATGTGATATATTTAATCACATGTCCATGCCATCTTGGCTATGTGGGTGAGATGTCACGAGCAATAAAGACAAGACTAACAGAACACAGGTCAGCGATAAGAACCAGGAAACTGACAGCACCTTTAGTTAGCCACTTCATAGAGTACAAACATTCGCATGATGAACTGAAATGGTGAATACTAGAAAAAGTCCACATACCCAACAATAAAGGTGGAGACAGAATAAGAAAAAAGAAAGAGGTTTATTGGATTTTTACCCTTGGAACATTCAAACATGGCCTTAACCATGAGTTACCCTGGGAGAATGCAATCATATAAAAATGGATAGAACATACGAAGTGATGAGGATATATATACTTCAGTATACATCAAATAGAATAACGAATATTTTTGCTCATTGAAAATAAAGTTTACCATAGCCTATCGTCGGCAAACCTTTTAGAACCTCCGTAAGGACAGAATGACTGATATGAACGGTTAAGCTCTGCTATTGGAGTCAGTAAAAAATTATAAAAAAAGATGACCAAAACATACTGATCTCGGATGCACTCTAGCTTTAAATGTGGGCGTGTATATACTGAGATGACACCGAACCTGTTCGGTATAAATACTAATGAGAAAGCAGATTACAAACCCTTCATTCATTTCTTCTGCACCAGCCGAGGCGTTGTGAGATAGTAGTCTGTCGTCAACCTTACCGGTAAGACTTTGGAAATAGGAAGAACTTTAATGTCCATTTCCCCCCTAAACGCTAAACAATACCGAACCTAGGGAAATTAGTCAACAGCCTGACTGCATTCTTCTGCACTCTTCTGTCTTGCAGTTGGTAACCTCCATTCTAATGAGAACACGCTCATTAATCAAGAAGCAAAGAAGAACTTGGAGGCTATAGAGCAAGAAAATACTGTTTCATTTCCTTATCTGCTCGTGAAGTTGCACAGACAGGATTCATTAATCCCACGTAGTGACACAGGTATAAATCTGCTTCATTTACAGAATGACGAAAAGAAACATAACACTACTCCACAATAAGATAACCACAGTGATTATGTCTCCCTAGAATTGCTGTTAGCCAAAGAGACGATTTTAATCTACACGCGACGTCGCGTGCTGGCGCATTCAGTTGACTAAATACTTATGACGCTAAGGATTTAAAGCGCTGACACAATAATCGAATAAGGTAAAATTATGCCACACACATATGAACTTCCGTCAATAGTAATATTTTATGTCTCAGGAACTTTGTGGAGTGGCAAATAAGGAATCGTTATATTATGGGATTTCTATTGCCAGCGTGTTTGAACAAAATGCGCAATAAATAGATGTTTTTCAGATAGAACGTAAAATTTAACATGATGTGGCTTTTTAAAATTAAATACCACGCTTGTACAAAAAATATTGAATCCAATCATAAAAAAGAGAGGCCATTCATCTAAGCTTGTATCTCCACCTCTTGTTTCAGAATATCTGTTTTTAAAAAACCTAGCATGTTTTAACTATCTGAAACGAAGAGTGGGATGTACGCAGTGAAACCGCCATACTCAGGTAACACGCGACTATGTAAAATACAGAGCGAGATCTTAGAACGAGTTTATGCAAATCAAAACTCTCTCACTAATCCTTTGTTAATGATTGACTTAAAGCTAGGAACCCGTTTTTCTCTGTAGGTTTCACATACCCAGACTGAATACAAGGGGAAAGAAAGGTGCCTCACTCTTCGCTTTCATCGTTCTGAAACTGTTAAAAAGCGGAAAAAGATAGTCTAGGTAAGATGTTTTAAACTGATAGTTAGATGATTGGAAACGACCTGGTTTTTCGTAAGTAAATACAGAATATAACTGGGTATATGTGTTCGATGTGTTCACAGTATGACCACATTGATACATATATATACACAAACCGCCCTTTGATTTATTAGGAACAAGCATTGGTCAAGAATAGCTGCCCGTTGTGTCTCTGCATGATACAAATTATAATAGGAGAAAAGATTTCACTTATAAAAGAAACTAGAACAACCCTTATCGCGTAAATGAGAGCTATCTTGATTCCGTAAACTCTATTATTCTTGTTTTCCTTCTCTCTTTTTTCCAATTCGTACAGAAGGATGCTTTTATATAAAATATTGATAAGATGCAATTGAATGTATTGATCAACTATATCAAATATATTTGAAAATCATATATATGGAAATATCGAATATCAAGGAGTTATATGTATATAGAGATTGTTTTCCTTGAACTAATGTCAAGATGCAAAAAATCTAAACTTCAGCATTATAAAATAACTTTTATCTTTCAACCAGGCTATGTAATTATATATCGTTTTGTCTCTCAACACACAGTCTTAAATGTTTAAAAAATCTAAAAATATGTTTTGTTCTCTTTAGATAATTGGCTGTATAAATATTTTCCTGATGAAGACACTACTACGTGTCGAAACGCGTTGAGATAAACAGCCCTCCCAATAATATCTGGGAAGACCATATCTGTAAACCTGCACACCGATCAGAACACATGTCTTTTTTAAGAAATTGATCAATGAAAATAACACTTTTTAATGTATCATGTGTATTTAATATATTAGTTATGTTATGTTAATATGTATTTGATCGATTGTTTTATCACTAGAATTAAATTCTTAAATATCAGTAAATTTTGTCATTTTGTGTGTTCACATTTATAATCTTTTTTTGTTGTTGGAATAGCCTTGGTTGTTTTTATAATTTTAGGCCTGGGTATATACCTTTGTACTGAACAATTTCCCTGTCCCAGGATTTTTATCCTTACCAAGGGGTCCCTGATATACTACATAATGGGAAATGCCTCTACATAGGTAATACATGACAGCAGCACCTGCGTTGTCCCTGGCACCCAGATATTAATATTAGTAAATCATGGCTTCACTGCTGCATGATGTATAACTCAAATATCAGCTTTAATTGTTATTTTGTTTTTTTAATTCACCCATTTTTCTTCAGACATCAGTGTGAGTTCTGAATGGGCATATATTTTTGTCTTGAATACACACTTTTCAATTTTGGTATACATATATGAATTCAGCCAAGCAAAAGTTGCTAATTTAGTAGGCAGGACTGAACACAGGAACGCTCCTTACAGGTGACTGGAGAGCTATCAGTAGAGTGCTAGCCATCTATCTACCACTGTTCTCTCTACCACACGAAGGCTTTGCTAATACCAGGGGAGGGATACCTAGGCTGTGATATAAAAATATAATTATGTCGGGTAGAAAGTACGTTAGATAAAGTTGCTCAAAGTGCAATTGTGATAACTTGGGTAACCTCTAGAACACGCCTGTAGGATAAAGCACATATCACTTATTGAATAAGGACTGGGATAAAGAGCTTGGTATGGTTACTTTTATCAGAATTAAATCATTCCTGATATTCACAGTAAACAAAAAAACAGAAAACTGTCAACAAGAGATATTTACATGGATGCAGGGTGATTAGAGTGACAATAGTGCTCAGTGCTCAAAGGCCCCTTAGTCGGCCGGAGCAGTCTCAGTCGGGGGTGTGGGGACCTTAGGAATGTTCAGGTCGGGTCCAAACGGGTATTGTTCTGTATATTTCAGAATTTCGAAGCTGGACGGACGGGCCGTAGTACTTTCTACCCGACGGAACCAATTTTTTGTTTAATTGAAACTTACCCAGGGTCTGAGGGACACAGGGTTACCCCATTATTACCTAATCTAGGCTGTGATACAGCACACTCACACTCAGGGATATATGTTCTAAGTAGTGTCAAAGAGGTGCATGACATTAGAGGGTCTCTACAGGGTTACGCCCATTCATCTAAACACTGCAATGATGTTACTTCAGAAGTTATTTCATACTTAAAGCTTTGGTTCCTTCCCAGGTCCTTCTGCTTACAGTTTGCTAGTGAGCAGCACAATGCACTTCCGGCAGCAGCGGATCTCCCAGAGAGCCGCAGGCGCGATGTCGTCACAGTGAGGCTCCTTGACTCACGAGCCACGCCTTCCTTTGGCCGGTCCTGCCACTTAAATTCCATCATGAACACGTCAGCGGTCACACTCGGGTGTTGCCTCCCTGAACTGAAATCACCTTGATGAAGTGTTGGCAATGCAGAACCTGAGACTTGCCCGTAACATCAGCTCCTCTTAATCTTCACAAACCTGTGACCTTGGTCTGGGTTATTGCTGTCACAGGAGCTTTGTGCACGGGCTTAACGCGTTGAAAACCAGCAGCAGTGATCACTTCACGCTGACCCACCTTTGCCGCATTCGACGTCTGTATTTCTTTCGTGTGATCATCATGCCTGCGCAGGTCAAATGTTTCTCCTCGTTTTGAATCAGTTCCTCCATGTCTATTTGCATTCTTATTATCCCCAGGGGCGTAGCTTGATCAGTAAGAAGATTTTTTTGGGAGGGGGGAGAAGTGCGTGCACATCAGATTTCCCGACAATCGCGCTGGCATATTAATGTTAAAATATATTATATGACAAGCAGAGCGCATGAGGAGTTTAAGAGGCAGTGGATAGGGAAGGGCATACGGATACATAGGAGTAGTAAATGATAAAAACACAATTTTGTTTATAAAATATTTTTTTAGGGCTTTCAAAACAGAGATTAGAGTGTGTGTGTGTGTGTGTGTTGTCAGTAGGTGCATGCAAACATCGCAGGTGAAATCCGACGGACATGTCACCATACTCAAATGAAAGCACCTGTACCTAACTATTCATCAGAAAATACATTTATTAGGGGAGATTTTAACACCTCCCATGAAGCTACGCCCCTGATTATTCCACATTTACCGTCATTCTCACTAGCGCTTCCAAATACTGTGTGACATTTTATATTCCGTTCTTCTTGATTTTTACAATTTCTACTTTATGTTGGTGCTGTTTAGCACTCCTAGATCTGAGTTTGTCAGGTTTCCGGTTCACGGAAGACCTGATTGGCAGTTCGGGCTGGACTATTCCCATGAGGCACAGGGTCAAGACTGATTTGCATATAGCTGGTTCTGATCTGAGGTGGTGAAGTGAGCTAAAGAATGATGATGGATTCAACCCAGATCTGTGATTGGGGGTGAGTGTCTGAAAAGTTTCAGCGCTCCGACCATCGTCTCCTTGTGTTTGCTTTGTTCGCCCAAAGTTGGCAGGGCATGCCCAGACGTGGGTCCCTTGCTCACTTTGCCACTGCATTCAAGCTAGCCTGGCTGATGAAGGGTGTTACCCAGAAACCCTCCGGTTTAGTGAAGACCTGCTTGGCAGTTCGGGCTGGACTGTTCCCATGAGGCACAGGGTCATGCTGATTTGCATATAGCTGGTTCTGATCTGAGTTGGTGAAGTGAGCTAAAGAATGATGATGGATTCAACCCAGATCTGTGACTGGGGGTAAGTGTCTGAAAAGTTTCAGTGCCCAGTCCATCATCTCCTTGTGTTAGGTTTCTAAAGTGACCTGGCATATTTCCAGTTCCATCTTTTGATTCAACATATTTTCATATTCCTCTCTTACAGCAATATGCGATCACAACAGTAACTGCCATTTCCACTTATTTAGGAAGAAGGGATTTTTCGCACCAAAAAGCATAAGTTATTTAGCATCTCTGCAAAAGATAACGGTCTGCAAACTGTTAAATGCAATGCCGTGCACAAAAAGCATTGGATATATATATATATATATATATATATATATATATATATATATATATATATATATATATATATATGTGTATATATGTATATATATATATATATATAGAGAGAGAGAGATAGAGAGAGAGAGCGAGAGAGAGAGAGAGAGAGGGAGCCTATTTTGTATTGTATTGTAATTGCACTTATAGTGCTTACAACAACTGATGAGGCATTGAAGTGCATCACACTAAGTACCACACTTCTTCGGGACAATAATGAAACAAACGCCACAGTCCAATTTTCTATTGTAAGGGATACTTTCCGCCACCTTACTAACTCGTATTCTTCCTCTTTAGAACCCTCTTTCCAGCATATCTCTCTGTGGAGGGGTTTAAGCATCTTCACGTACTGCCCCTTCCAAATGTGCAGTTTCGTCGCTTACATGAGAAGAGCTCCCAGGGACATAGTCACGCCCATATAGAGTAATTTTTTAATCTTAAGTCACTTGCTTTCAAGCCTCACTTTCTTATTACCTGCCTCGCCTGCCTCTGTACCTGCCCCTGTACCTGCACTCACCTCTTTTTTGTTTATGCCGTTGAACTGCCCCTGGGCCCTCTCTGGCTCCTCAGTGCCCCCTGCCACATCCGTCACAAACCTCCCCTTACGTAAGCTTTGTCCCTCCCCTCTTGTCAAGCCACTCGCTTCCACGCCTGTGGATACCATCTTTGGTGTCCCTACTGTGTCCTTGTTCTTACCTGGCGCCAAGGTCAGTGCCCGTGTTGCTGCAGTCTGCCTCACCAGTGGCCTACCTTTTTAACATGTTGATAAGATGAAGATGTATGATGACCTAATTTACACATAGAATAGTTTCCATTCCTTTGTGATTTTAAATGGTATATTTTTTGATAATAATATATATTACAAGTTTTGCTTGGCTTATTGTATATTAGAATACTTGAACGTAATACAATGGGCTGCCTAAGGTCTTTATGTAAAATATATATTTGCCCTGCTTTGGTAGCATTGATTATTAGCAGGGGGGTCCTTTTTGTTCTCAATCATAGCCAACAGGTCTCGCCTTTGGGACTTTATGTGTCTAGCCATGCAGCACATTATCCTGGGTAATGTGCCACCAGGGATGAAAGAGTTATACATTTATTACACACTGGATCATGCAGTGTGATTTAGGAATACATGCTTGCCTCCGGAAACATTTATGGACACATTCTAAGGCTTTTTAATGCACAGACAGAAAAACAAGTGCCTCAATGCAAGTCAACAGCATAATAATATTCTGTGTGCAACTGCATCACTACAATATTGAACAGCCTAAGAAAAAAAGCAGCGAAATACTTTCTATTAGAGGAGACGCCACTTCCCTCCTTCCCCAGGCCTCTACTGCGCACCTCACCCCGAGGTAGTGCGCACTGCATCATTATTTAATCTTAGTGGTTTTGACTCATATTGTTTGAGTGTGAGTTGTTGACAGTTGATGTTCTAATGAATGTAGAAAAGGGTCAACATAGCTACTGTTTGTGCATAGAACGCATTGAAGTACATGACTGTAGTTTAGGGTTAGGAGGCTGGCCTCCTTAATATGAATTTTGCCCTTTCAGCTCTAGGCCAAACCTATGAACTGTGGTTACTCAGTTGTCACGTATTTTCTGTTGCTCACATTAAAAAGCTGGAGAAATACATTTTCCTCTCTCTATAGCTGTTTGCATGTTGCGGTTGCTGTGGATCAACTCTACAAGTGGAAATAGCCTTGTGTAGTTCAATATTGTAAGCACTTTATGGTTAACTTTGTTTTATTAGTTTGCAAACATGTAAAATCAGCATTGAGTACCTCCGACAATCCCACATTGTAAACTCAAAGTTAAAGTCCCCCCAACCTACCAACCAGATCCCTCTACATATTGATGAGTCCCAGGAATTCTTCCGTGGAGGAGCGGGGAGGTACATGCAAAAAAAGGGGCGGCATGGGATTGGTCCGAGGAAACATTCGAAGACATTGAAGAGTAAATATGATACAAAACTCCCGTTAACCCCACGCCCCTTTCCGTCCCTCCCTTCCTCCCTGAACCAGTGCGCTAAGCGAAAGTCTCTTAAAAACCTTTCGTAAGGGGTTTCGACTAATAAGCGGTTTTAGGGGCTTCATCCGCTAGTTGCACTTCGGTGAGCCGAAGGATACGCAGGAATTTGGGGCATGTCACAGCAAAGGGTGCCAAATTTCCCTAAAATAGTCCGTAGAGTTCATCTGGGTATTTTGAATATGTTCCATGCCCATAATATACCATAATTTGTGTAGCCAACCTGTGTTGGTCGGTCGTGTCTTTGTGCCCCTCAGAGAAAGAATATGTTGAACTGCTGATCTCAGTGCTAGACCCATCTGTTTCCCTTCAAGTGACTGCAGGGGATAGGTGAGTGGATTGGGGAGCCCTAACAATGTCTAGGCAGGGAATTGGGGGATATCAGTCTCAAATTGCCTGTCAATGTCGTCCAGAATAGTACCCCAGTAATCAGTTAGTTCCTTACAGTCCAAAGAAGATGAGTCAGTGTGCCCTCCTCATAACAACCTCGCCAGCATGGCGGGCTTCGGTCCGGGTTCCCTCTGTTCAACCTGGCTTGTGTTAGGTACCAGTAAGTGATCACTTTGACCGCCGCTTCCCTACTAGCTGTATTACGGGCCATGTGGTTAGCCTTAAAATATACATTGTGCCATTCTTTCTTTGCTAGGTCTTTCCCAAGTTCCCGTTCCCAACGTCACTGTCCCGCTGAGGTCGGGGAGAGAGCTATGGGAAGCAGCATGCTATATAGTTCAGAGATCATCTTTTTATCAGAGACTTTGGTTATGAGCCATTTCTCATAAATGGGGAGCTTTCTCTGAACCAGCGGCCGCACTTCGGGGTGAAGGAGACAATGGCGAATTTGGAAGTATTGGTAGTGTTGCGGAGCAGTAATTGTGTATGATTGTTGCACTGCTGCAAACTAAAGGAATCCATCTAAATCGAAGATGTGGCCTGCCGACTTGCATTCCGTTGCCCACCATTGTGGGAATGCACGCTCCTCCAGCCCAGGTGGAAACTCCGCGTTGTCAAATATGGGTGTCAATGGTGAGGGAAAGGATGTGAGTCCACGTTTAACTGCCACCGAGTCCCAGACTCGTAGCAGCATGCTCGTGATTGGGGAGCCCTTGAGGTTTGGCGGTCTATCTGACCGCTTTAGAAAAGGCACCTTCCATAAGGAAAGCTTCGCTAGCGCCTGGTCTTTGAACAACCACCGTATTTCAGACTCGGGTCTGCTCCACTCCGCCAAGTGCCTAAGTTGTGATGCTCTAAAATATTCTAGAAAGTTCGGGCTACCTAACCCCTCCCTGGTCTGGAGGTCTGTGAGATAGATCTCTGCGCATACGGGGATTTGCCCCTGCCTACATGAATTGGTGCACCGCGTTTTGTATTTTATGGAAGGTCCCCGTCGGGGGCCAGGCCTGTATGGTCTGAAAAATGTAAAGGACTTTGGGTAAGATATTCATTTTGATGGCTGCTATGCGGCCTAGGGGTGAGAGGGATAGCTTCTGCCACTGTCTAAAGTCCTTCTGAATGTGGAAGGAATAATTCTGTGTGACCGTTCTTGTGAAGGTAGATGCAAGGTTGATCCCTAGATAGGGAATTGTATCACAGGCCTGCAGCTCTCGGTATCCGGACCACTCACCCTCACGTCGGGCTGCCCCACTACCCAGATGTAAGACCATGGATTTCCCGACGTTCACCTTAAAACCAGAGACCCGACCAAAGGCAGTCAGTTCCTGCAAGAAGGCTGGCATTGAGTGCTCCGTAGACTCTAAGGTCGCTAGAATATCATTGGCGTATATTTATTTATTTATTTTAGTGTTTTATAGAGCGCGAACCTGACCCGTTAGGGTATCAGAGCGCTTTACAGGAACAAAACAGTATACAATAGATTTGAAGTCAACAAAAGTACACAATAATATAGAAAGGGGCGGGGTGCTGGGCACATAAGGGATAGAGGGTACATATGTACATTATACATTATACATATTACTCGAGGTGACAGTCTCAAAAGTGTACAGTAGGGTAGGAGGTGGCGTGCTGGGTACATAAGGGATATACGGTACATATGTCCATTTTGCATAATGCATTTACTTCTAGGGGTTTCGTCTCAGATGTCTGGGGGGTTGAGGCAAAAATTAAGCGATAAATTTGCCCATAAGGAAGGTTTTGGCATCCTTTTGAATTGTGCCAGTGAGGGGATTCTTCTGATGGCAGGCGGGAGAGCGTTCCATACTCTTGGCCCGATTGTGGTTTTTTTTTTCCCGCTGCCGCGCAGGTTGGAGCAAGAGGTCTCTGGCGGACCTGGAGTTTCTGGTTCCTCCAGATAACACAAGTTTCTGTGCAAGATATGTAGGGGAGTTTGAGTATAGTGCCTTGTGCGTGATGCATGCCAGTTTGAGTTGAATTCTGGCCTCGAGAGGAAGCACAATTCAGAGCTTTCAGATGAGGTGAAATGTGATTGAATTTCCTTGTACCAGTAAGCAGTCTGTCGGCCGTGTTGAGGCTGGCTTTTAAAGGTGCCATGGAGATCTTAGGTAGCCCCGACAGGGTAGAAAAGCCATATTCCAGTCTAGAGATGACTAGTGCCTCGACTACCATTTTAAGGTCGGGAGTGTCAAGGAAGGGTTTCAGTCTCCAGAGGGAGCTCAGGTTGAATCTGGCTGCTTTGGCCATCGAGTTGATGTGGTCTTGCATGTTCAAGTTGCAGTCAAGGGTTATGCCCAAAGATTTGGCTGAGTCAACAATGGTCGGTGGGCAGTTTAGGGCTGTGATAGCCTTAATCCATGTCTGAATCTCAGGGATAGTTTTTGGAGGGGAAATTAGGAGAAATTCTGTTTTCTTTGAGATGAGTTTGAGTTGATTGGAGGCAAGCCATTGGACAGTCATTTTCAAGGCCTCATTCAGAGATAGAATCTCCTCGAAGGATGAGGTTTTGATGTAGCTCTGGGTGTCGTCAGCGTACATATGGTAAGAGATGTTCGCGGAGCGTAGTACTTCAGCAAGCGGTTCCAGGTAAAGGTTGAAGAGGGTGGGGGACAGGGTTAAACTTTGAGGGACTTTAACCGTGACCGGGGAGGGGGCAGACAGGTTACCGTTAATTAGGGATCTTTGTGATCGATTCTGGAGGAACTACCTAAACCAGTCTAGAACAGAACCATCCAGTCCCATCCTAAATTTGAGGCGTTCGAGTAATTTTTCATGGTTGACTGTGTCAAAGGCCGAGGATAGATCCAGGAGGATTAGGAGACAAGTTTTGCCTTGGTCAAGGGCTTGGAGGGCATCATCTACGATGTGGAGCATGGTGGTTTCAGTACTGTGCCCGGGTCTGAAACCTGATTGGAAATCGTCAAGTAGATGAAAGTTGTTGATGTGATGGCATAGCTGCTGTTGCACACACTTCTCCAACACTTTGGCTAAGAGACGGATATTGGAGATTGGTCTGAAGTTGTCAGGGGAGGCTGGATCCAGAGACGGCTTTTTCAAGATGGGGAGAACTTGGCCGGCTCTCAGAGAGTCGGGTATCGATCCCTGCCTGAGAGAGGTGTTGATTATTGCAGTCCAGCTAGGAATGATGGATTGGGTGGCGGCAGCTAGGCAGTTGGAGGGGAGCGGGTCATGGAAGTGGTTGTTCGGGTTTAAGGTAGATAGGATTTTTTAGACAGAGTCTTCATCATAGAGCTTGAAATTAGACCAGCGTGCTTGCATTTTGGGTGAAGCCTGTGGGGGCAACGCGGAAGAAGGGGGCAGATGCGGAAAGGGTTGAGAGTTTGTGGCAGACGCTGAGTTTGTTTCCTAAGGCTGTGATTTTGTTGGAGAAAAAGGAGGAAAAATCCTTAGATGATATTAGTGATTTAGGGGTTTCTTTCGATGTTTTGGCCACTTTATTAGATTGGTGTTTGACCACTTTGAAGAGCTTACGTGGTCTGTTCTTGGCGTTCTCCAGCTATGATCTGAAAAATTCTTTTTTTGCATTGCGAATATGCCTGTTGTAGGCGTTGCTGGTCTGGCGGAGAAGTTTTAAGTGTGCTGCTGAGGGGTGCTGCCTCCATGTTCTTTCCGATTGTCGGAGGGATCTCCTCTCGTTACAGAGGGAGCCAGACTACCAGGGATTCCTGTCTTTGATTTGGGTTCTTTTTAGATTTAGCGGGGCTGGGTCATCTAGAATGTTTGTTATAGTTGCAGAGTAGTGGTCATTAAGGTCACTGGCCATTGTGATATGCGAGGGGGGGGTTAGAATTGCGGCGAGCCTTCAGTTCCCTGAGGTCCAGGTTTTTGGTGTCTCTGACCCCGCGTTTTGGAATCACCGGTTGCGGTGCCCTTGTTTTGTGAGTGCCAGGTAATTGGAAGGAGATAGTATGGTGGTCCTACCAGTCACATGGATCTATAGAGATAAGTTTAACTGTTGACTCCTTGGAGATGATCCAGTCAAGGGTGGCCCCTTTCGAGTGTGTAGGGAGTATGCAAGCTTGGGTCAGGGCTTGATCAGCCAGGAGGTCTTTGATAGCATTGACATGAGGATTCTTAGGATCGTTGCAGTGCAGGTTGAAATCCCCAAGGAAAATGTCATTAGCTTTGGAGAAAACCTTGGCTGTGATGATTTCCATGAGGTGGTCGTGGAGGTGTCGTTGGTGCCTGGGGGGTGGTAAAAGATGTGCAGATTGCATAGTTGAGTTGAGTTGCTGCAAATGGAAAGGGCGAGGTATTCGCAGGAGTCTGAGGTGTCCGCTAGAAGTTCCGTGATAATGAGGGTAGAGCGGAAGATGCAGGCGATGCCTCCTCCTTTTTTGCTGGATTGCCTATCCAGACTACCAATGGTATAGTTGGGAGGGACTAGGAGGTCCAGGCATGGAGATGAGGATTTGTTAAGCCACGATTCAGTCAGGATCGCTAAGTCAAGGTTTTTGTTCAGGAGGAGATCAGCGATGTCAGCAGCATGCCTGACAGCTGAACGGCATTTGATTAAAAGGCCAGATAGGGGCGGGTCGAAGGGAGAGATGGGAGTCCGGCGGATAGAGGTACGGGCGCTAGATTGCTATTGACCACGCTTCTGTTACGGAGGGTAGCTGATCTGTTGGGGTTGATGGCGACCGTGCAGATGGCAAGGTCGCCCTTCACGTCCGGTTGACGGAGGGAAACTGGGGCGGGGTTGTAATCAAGGGGGATGGCTAGACTGTCTTCTTCAGTGAGGTCTGGTGGGCATGGGGTGGCAGGGTTGTAATCAAGGGGGATGGCTAGACTGTCTTCTTTAGTGAGGTCTGTGGGGCATGGGGTGGCCAGGGTAGTAGTGTTGTAGGAGAGGACGAGAGTTAGGATTTCCTCCTCCGAGAGGGGGCATGGTTGCTTGAGGGGGGCGAATGTGTCTCAGGGGTAGCAGTTGAGGAGTCCCACGGGGGCTTGAGCTTAGCGAAGGAGAGTTCAGAGAGGTGAAGGAGGCTCTTTAGGTCAAGAACGGAGTAATAGATGCTTTTTGTTAATTTGGTTGGTTGGTTGGTTTGGTGAAAACTCATAGTATGGCGTTCCTCCCCGAACGGGATACCTAGGATATCGGGTTTATCACAAATTTTTTGTGCTAGGGGTTCCACGTAAAGTGCAAAGAGAAGGGGTGACAGAGGGCACCCCTGTCTCATATCCCTCTGTATCCCGCTGGTTCAGAGAAAGCTCACCATGTATGAGAAATGGCTCATAACCAAAGTCTCAAAAAAATCCCAGCTAACTCTGTCAAAAGTCTTTTCGGCGTCGACCGACAGTAGTAGAGCATTCATATTGGTGCGGTGAGCTTTATCACGTGTAATAGGCGTTTAGTGTTGTCACTGTTTTGACGGTTAGATATGAAGCTGGATTGGTCTGGCTCAATAATCCCAGGTAGACGCAGGCCCAATCATGCTGTGAGGATCCCCGTGAGCAACTTTAGTGCGAGGTTGAGAAGGGAAATGGACGATATGAACTACATTGCGTCAGATCATTTCCTGGTTTAGGAATAACTACGGTGTCAGCAGCCAACATATCAGGGGGGGATGGTGCCGGGCCCTCAAAAGGAGTTAAAGAGCAGTGTTAAAATCAGAGCTAATAGTGGGCAGAAGGCCTTATAAAAACCCATTGAGAAGCCATCAGGGCCCAAAGACTTCAGTGGCAAGAGGCGAGAAATCGCACCAATCACTTCTTCAATCTTAATGGGCGCGTCTAGTACTTCGGCCCACAAAGCGCTTAATGCCGACGTAGCGGCCCCCAGAAGATACACTTCCCCGTCGTCACCCAACTGCGCAGGTTTACCATATAGTGTGGAGTAGAAGTCTTGAAAGACCTCAGCAATCTCCTCGTCCCCCTCAACCGTGTCCCCTCTGTCATTCTGGAGCACCTATATTTTGGCTCACTGGCTCTGGGCCCTAACTTTGCTGGCTAGGAGTCGCCCCTTTTTATCGCCTCCCACATAGTAAGTGTGCTTCAGCCGAAGGGCTGCATATTCGGCTCTATCTATGTCCAGAACCACCATCTGTGCCCTGTCTGCCTTAAGTTGGCGCCATATCCGAGGTGCGCAAATGCGTTGATGTATCCGTTCTAGCTCCATCACATGGGCAGTAAAAAGTTCCCTCTTTTCCTTACGCTCTTTGGCTTCAGCTGCGGAGATGGGGATTAATTCACCTTTCACCATGGCCTTTAGTGCACCCCAAAGCGCCGAGAGAGCCGTATCCGGGGAGTCATTTGACGTTAGATAGTCAGTGATGCATTTGTGTATTTGCTGAGGCACCCCTGATCTAGAAAGCACAGTTTCCCTAAGTCTCCATCTCCCGGGGGGCCTATGGATCGTGGGCATAGAGAGAGTCAATGCCACCGCATTGTGGTCTGATAGGGCTGCCGGAATAATGTTCACTGTGTCTACCAATGTGTTTACAACAGAGGTCCCTATAAAACGATCCAGTCTGGCATAGGTTTGGTGTGCATGAGAGTAGAAGGAAAATTGCTTGAGTTGTGGATGAGCCACCCTCCACAAATCTAGCAAGCCCCTGTCTCTTAGCCACTCCCAGTTTTGAAAAGTGCCTCTGTTTGTCCGTAGCGCTGCCCTGACCGATCTGCCTCCGCATCCATGACCCAATTTTGGTCCCCCCTACCACCATCCTCAGCTCTTAGGAACACAAGATCTCCGACATTGCCACCTTCAGAAATTTTTCTTGTCCCGAGTTTGGAGCATAGACAGAGCCCACCACCAAGGGGGCACCCTCCACCCAAATCGTATCGGCCAGTAGACAGCCCTTTATTTCCGCCACTTTGCTCCCCACCTTACCGTGGAATGAATTAGCTATCAGAATGGCCACCCCTGTTTTTTTATCTGGTGTGGAGGAATACAATTGATGAGGAAAAGCGCAGGATCTCATACGATGCCAGTCTTTGGAGAGGAGATGGGTCTCCTGTAAATAGGCATACAGATGCCCAGAGTTCTCTAAATAAGATAAAATGGCTCTCCTTTTAATGGGATTGTTTAACCCCTTCACATTAAGGGTGAGAATCTGCAATGTGGACCGTGACATAATGTTATTACAAAATCAAACCGCTAAGGTTGATGGGGAAGACTCCTATCCTCTTGATCGCCCTATAGGTTCTCGCCACCCTTCGCTTATCAGCATATGCCCCATATGGACCTCTTCCCTGTATAGCACACCGGTTAACCCCCACCCGCCCCCTCCCTAACCCCAACATCCCTACAACCCATCAACGATGAGCCTACTCCCTCCCTCCCCTGCCCTTTCATCCCAAGCCCCCCTTCCCTCCCTAACCCCAACATGAAGACCCCAGAGTCCCAACAATGTCCATTGCCCATCCCGCAAAGATGCGGGCATATGGTGAGTAGAAAATCGGGGTTAGTATGTGGTCCAAGTATCTCGGGCCCTCCGCCCCGACCCTCCCCCGGCCATGGCAATATCAACGCTAATCAAACCCTCTGTTAGAGTCACGGGTGGGCCGTCGCAGTGGTTTCTTTCTGGACGGTTTCAAGAGCCGCCAATCTTTTGTGTGCCTAAGCGTCCGAACTCCACCGCCGTTCTGAATTGGGTGAGTGCCTACGGCTCACTTTCTGCCATCCGTTGCTCGATGAGTTCTGTGTACGACTGGGTGATTCTTCTGAGGCTCGATGTTCCAATCCGAGAATCGAACAGGTTTCTTGAAGGGATCGGAGCTGATGAAGCTTGCAGTTCCATTTAAAGATCAGGTGGAAGGGGTGGCCCCAGGAGTATGCCACCCCTTGTTCTCTCAGGTGAGTGGTCACCTCTCGGAAAGCCTTCCTCTTTTGCAGGGTGATGGAGGCCAGATCTTGGTATAGAGCTATTGGATGCCCTTGCTATTTTATAGGTTGTTTCGACTGAGCCTCCTACAGTATTCGTTCTTTGAGAGGAAAGTCCGGCAGGAAGGCAAGGATGTCTGGGGGAGGAGCAGGGGCCCGTGGCGCCAGCCCTACCCGGTGTGCTTGGTCTATGCGCATTTCAAAGTCCTGAGACTCTCCTAAGATATCCCGAAACAGTCCCTGGAGATATTGGGTCACATCTGGCCATTCCGTTTTCTAGTGGACTCCCCTGATGCGAATGTTCTTGCGTCGTGATCGATTCTCGAGATCCTCTGTATGTGCTTGGAAATCTAGTTGTTGATCTCGCAGACGGATCACGTCTTGTTGGAGCTGTTCAATCTCTTTATCTTTGGTTAGTTCACATTCTTCAATGGCTGCCATCCTCTCCCTGACTGCATCCACATCTCGGCGAATCTCTCGCACCTCGCTCTTCACCTCGTTCTTAAGGTTTTGAAAGTCTTCTCTGAGAACGTTTAAAAAACGATTTGAGGAAGGAGCGGGTGATGGGAACCTCTCTGTCTTCCAGGTCTGCGGTAGCTTTCGGGCCTGGTGTCGTTCTACTCTCCTTGTCCCCAGGAAAGGGGTCCTTTAGTGAGCATGTCTTTCAGAGACCTTTCCCCTTTCTTCCTCATCGGGGACATCTCTGGGCCGTTCGTTGGGAGGGAGGCACTACTCCCTTTGTGGTGGAGGGCATTCGTCTCTCTGTCTTCTGGCGGCAGACAACCTTTGCCCGGATACACCTCAGTCCCATCACTATGTTCAGCCTTCGGTTCATCAGCCCACTCAATGTTCTCTGTCTGCCGAGGATGTCCCTCTCCCTTTTGTAATGTTCTTGGGTGTTAGGTGACTTCCCCGCTGCTGCACACCATGCTGGGGGCCCCCCTGACTTTTGGTCGGTGCCTCTGGCAGGTGGTTATGGCCGGCTCTACTCCTCTCCGCCAGCCGAATGCTCTAGCTGTTTGTCTGCACCTTTGCTCTTCTCCCGGCCTCTGTGATCCCTTGGACCCGGTTGTAAGGCGCAGCCCCATATTCCTGTGCCTCCACTGTGGCCCCTTATTCACATCCCAATGGCTGGTGTTTGAACAAGACTTCCCCTCAATCCTCCCGCAGGCTGATCTTGTCAACCGGTCGCTGCTTGCTGAAGAAAAGTTATGTAGCAGTTCAATTCTTCGCAAACTGTTCTCCATGGAGGGGGCCCCAGGTCTCTGTGTGCTACAGCGCCAGTCTGCCCTGCGGCCACCGCACCTCGTGTCTCTGATGCCGCTCCCTATGTGTTGGATCCACTTCCTGGAGACTCGCCCGAGGCCCGCCCGCAAGGTCCACCACTCACGCCGTCCTAATTGGGCTCCAGTACCGACCTCTAGGTGACCGGGGCAAAGGTTAGGAGTCCGCTGCACTGCTGCGTCCACACCTATACTCCCCCAGTCACGCTCGTCCTGCTCACTTAGTCGCACAGCCCCTCTGCTTGTATGGCGGCTCTTCGCACCGTGCTCAGGCCTCCCTAGCCTCTCGTGTTCTGTCCTGCAATCAGGCGGCTCCTCTCCGTGCCAAACTCTGCCGGCGGCGCTCGTATAGGAGGAGGCCCTCCCTGCATTGTCTATTATGAGCGCCCCGTTTCCCTTGCACAGGCAGTCTGCTGAGCCATGCGTTAATGGCCGCTTCAGTGGCTACTGGGTCGAGACGCCATTTTCTGACTGTGCATCCCGTCTTTACCAGGCCGCACGAAAGCCCTGGGCTCTGCCAGAAATCCTGGGCGTTTGCACTTGGGCTGCCCCTCCATAGCTCCTCAACTTGTCTGCGAGGGTTTCCCGACACTCAGGGCGCGGGCCGCCACCGAGGCCTCTTCCGAGCTACCTCTGAGGCGATGGCAGGCGCCGCCCAGCACAGGCAGCCGTTATATATTTGATATATTGACAGTTATTGTATATAATGTACAGAAATAATTTTTTGACTCAGAAAATGATATAAAGAGATAAAGTAATGCACAAGATTTCCTTTTTATTTATTGTAAGGATTCGTCTCAATGTTTCAGAGGTGTTCTGTTGGTTCTATTAGGAGCATTGCATAAAAAAACTGTTTAGATAAATCACTGTTGTTTGAACCCGACAGAACCAATATTTTCTAAATTATTTATTACCCAGGTTCTGAGGGACACAGGGTTAACCCCGTTGTTTTTATAAATGCGTAGAGACTTCATCGCACGGACAGGATGGTAATTGTTTTGACCAGTCATTCCCTTTTGGGAAGGTCAATAGGCGATGAAATATGTCCAACCTAAATCGCGTTAGGAGAAACCTATCATAGCTGCTTAAATTAAATGTGAGATAGGGCTGAATAGTCATTGTAGTTTGGATATTAGCGTATGTTGGACTGAAGGTTTGGGTGCCTCAGTGGACAACCGCAGTTGATCTAGATGAATTAAACAGAGTTTTTTTAGACCCTTTCTAGATAACTCCGAAATTGTTGTCGGGGAATGATAGTATCTGACAAGTCCCAAATAAGTCAAAAATGTTTTAATATAGTTAAGCCATCCAATCATATGGCTATGTGCTATTGAAAGGCAATCCTGGATAAGTTCTTGGTTGAAGGTAGTTTTAGTGGATGTCCAAAGACGGTGCCATAACAAAATTGGTTGTAGCTTGGCTATATCAATGACGTACACACCAAGTTCCAAATGACAGCTGTAGGTGGAGGAACTTCGTGTCACAGCAAGAAGGAATCTCAAAAAGCTGTTTTCTACTTTTGGAGTGCGTCCACCTTACCATATCCCCACACTCCTGCACCATAAATAGCGACACTTATGCATTTAGCCTGATAGATTTTAATCAGTTCAGTAGGTGGTCTTTTCCCTAACCTTTGTGCAAAATTTGCTAATGCAGTTGTTGCCCTCATAAAAAGCAATTTAATCGCCTCAATTGCTTGCTTCCACGAGCATTTATTATCCATTAAAATACCTAAATAGGGATACGTCTTTGTGGTCTCAAGCCTCTTTTTATCAATAAATATGTCCATTGTTTTCCTAGATCTAGGACCAATGGATATCACAAAGGTGTTTTTAATATTAACCCTGAGGTCTAAATTTCCAATAAAACTGTGGTAACTCTTAAGAGCTCGCTGGAGTCCAAGGGGTGTTCGGGCGAGGATCACGGAGTCATCGCTGAAAAGTAGGGCCTGTATTGGGAGTTTCCCAATAAAAGGTAGGTCCTTGCAACCCTCCAACGTTACTTGCTCCAGACCATTTGTATAGAGCGTGAACAGGAAGGGTGCCAGGACACAGCCCTGCCTTACCCCTCTCTCCACCCCGAATGGCGCCGTTAATTCACCCGATAGCCCATATCTCACTCTGGCTGTTGCATTAGAATATAATTCCCATAGGAAACTAACCAGAGTGGTATCCGCTCCCATATCTAATAAAAATGGACCACAGTTTGGAATGGCTCACACAGTCGAAGGCTGCTGTTAAATCAACATAGCGAAAACCAAAGTAAGGGTTTGGCTTCTCTGCAGTAAGGCCAAGCCTTATATATCATAAACAACCACAATTTACCAGTACTGCAATATTGTTTCTCAAAGCATCAGCATGACGAAAAAGAATTAAACTCTATCATCAGAACAATCTCATTTGTTTGAGTTAATCATTTTATTTTTCAAAAGTTATTCAAAAATCAATTGCTAGTTCTATCAAAGAGAACGTGTTAGATTCACAGGAGAGACAAAGGAAACACAAGGGAAAGAAGTTTTGTGTATTTGCTAAAATTGGAACATTCTCACACTCATACATGAACTTCAACATTCATACTCATATATACAATTTTCTATGATTAAAGAAGGGCAAACATGAAAGGGGGGAGTTGAAAAAAGGTGTTCACAAACACAGTGTCAAAAAACAGAAAGGCAAAGCATTTAGAATTCAGGTTATAATTTTACACAATAGGCCATCCAAAAGATGAATCAATATTTTCAAAAATAATTTGTTCTATATTCAATGATTGGCCTAACACATTGCTGGTCGACGCGTTTCGAGTTCCCGGTGTGAGGAACTCTCTTCAGGACCTCTGATGGTTCTGAAAAAATAAAGAAAGAACTCTGTCTTATTGGGATGTCATGAGACTCAATATGTCCAAATCGTGCGGGCAGCTATGCCCAAAGAACGCATGCCAACACTGCGGGATTTTGTCAATTTACCACCTGTGAAAGGCCACCATAAATGTGGAAATTGTGCTTGCTGTAACTCCACAATCGAAGGAGACCTGTTCAGCCATAAAGGTGTTTTTTGGAGACATGAAACCTTTACAAATTGTAAATCGAAATATGTAATTTACGCAATCCAGTGTCCTTGCCAAAAAGTATACATTGGTAAAACATCACAAGAAATACGTTATCGAATATCCCAACATAAATCTAAAATCAGAAGACATGTACAAACCGCCCCTCTTGTAAATCACTGGCATTCACAGTCTCACACAGAGCAACAATTACAATGGACTGTAATCTCGAAAGTAGAACGCGATGCTAGAGGCGGTGACCTGGAGATCAAACTATCTAAACAAGAAGCAATGCTAATCATTAAATTCAATACAGCCACAGAAGGATTGAATGAACTGTCTGAGATTTTTAATCTCTAATTCTCAGGAAAACGGACAAAATTACGTCTTTATTATGAATATCACAGCGCTCTGCCCCCACCCGTTGTGACACAACTCAGAAATTGCTCTACCATCTGCATATTTTCATCACCAATATACTAAGAAGATTCGAACTCATGTATTCCGATTACAGAGTTCACTGCTCCTCCCATAAATCACAAGACGGCATAACGTGATTGCGCAATAAGGCTAAAACTACTCGACAGAACTACAAATCCCAGAAGCCCTGAAACAAGTGATCACGTGATATCAACACGAGACCTGCCGAAGACGAGCACAACAGGAAAACGCCAAGAGGAGAGACACGAGAAGCCTCCTTCCAGGTAAATTAAATTAAATATGCCCCAAACTAACGAGCGATACCACGATAGATTTTAGAGGATTACCGCTTAATCACAGTAGACGCCAGCAGGGCGGAACCTTTTTTACAACAAACGGCGGCCCGAGCACACGCCAGTAAATGAACATAGACTATGCATGCACTTAGGAACCTGCAGTAGGAGCAAAATAAACACCGTTTTCTTTAAATCTTTTTGTAGATCGCGCATTCAAAGCGACGAGAACACTGGTATACCCAAAGTAAAGAAAGCGCTAAGGTATGAAACCTTTTAACTTCACCATTGCGTGCAAAATCTCCAGATGGAGCAAATGAGTAATTAGACGTACTTTTTGGGTCTGCAGACATACAGCAAGTCCAGCCCAGCTGAGAACTGAATCCCCAAGAGAGACAGGCTGCCCGCAGCCATAAGTAAGGACCTTCATTTACAATCTTTTCTGACACTGCTTCCAAGATCTGTTTTACAAAAAACACTTACAGGGGTCATTATCATTACTATTTTCAGAGAATGACTGCCACTATGCACATCATCGTATATGTGGGAACTAGCTAAAGGTAAGAGAGCCAACGCTCCCGGCTGGGAGTTGGTTGTGGACATATTGAGTCTCATGACATCCCAATAAGACAGAGTTCTTTCTTTATTTTTTCAGAACCATCAGAGGTCCTGAAGAGAGTTCCTCACACTGGGAACTCGAAACGCGTCGACCAGCAATGTGTTAGGCCAATCATTGAATATAGAACAAATTATTTTTGAAAATATTGATTCATCTTTTGGATGGCCTATTGTGTAAAATTATAACCTGAATTCTAAATGCTTTGCCTTTCTGTTTTTTGACACTGTGTTTGTGAACACCTTTTTTCAACTCCCCCCTTTCATGTTTGCCCTTCTTTAATCATAGAAAATTGTATATATGAGTATGAATGTTGAAGTTCATGTATGAGTGTGAGAATGTTCCAATTTTAGCAAATACACAAAACTTCTTTCCCTTGTGTTTCCTTTGTCTCTCCTGTGAATCTAACACGTCAAGTTCTCTTTGATAGAACTAGCAATTGATTTTTGAATAACTTTTGAAAAATAAAATGATTAACTCAAACAAATGAGATTGTTCTGATGATAGAGTTTAATTCTTTTTCGTCATGCTGATGCTTTGAGAAACAATATTGCAGTACTGGTAAATTGTTAAATCAACATAGGCCATATAAAGGTTTCCACCCTTTGCATGAGCATATTTTCCCATTATTAATGTCAAGTTGAAAGCTTGCTCAGTATTTCCTAGTCCTTCTCTAAACCCGAATTGGAGGTCTGATAACTTGTTGTCTTCTGCCCACTGCTGGAAACGTTCAAAAATGATACGGCCTGCTACTTTGCCTAGCGAATCTAGCAAAGAAATTGGTCGGTAGCAGGATGGGCTCTGACGGTCCCCCTTTTTAAAAATCAGGACTAGAACTGAGATTGACCAGGATTCTATAAGCCCCACAGCACAGGAGGCTTCAAGCACTTTGGTCAATATTGGGGTCCACAGTTCCAGGTTGTATTTAAATAGGTCAACTGGGACCAAGTCGGGACCAGGCGCCTTTCCCCCCTTGCTTGCTAACAGAGCACGCTCAACTTCAAAATGTGTAATTTCGAGTGCTATTGGGAAAATAGAATTTGCAGGGTTTAAATTTGTATTATCCTTGTCAATATGGGCATCTTTGTCCTGTGATGACGAGCCAAATATCTGAGCAAAATGTTGGATCCATGCAGCCTCATCAATGGCAATATCCATTTTAGAGTTTTCCCTAGCTTCTGTTAGAAAGGGTGACTTGATGGTTTTCCAGAAGGCGATATTATCTTTTGTGGAACAACTTTTATGTAGTTGTTCCCATAGTTAATTTGTTGATTCCCTTTTCCTTGCTTTGATAGCCTGATTATACGCCCTTCTGAGATAGGAGACTTCTTGCCTGTCTCGTTTTGTCTTATGGAGGGCAGCGTTTAAATTTGAGTAGGCTTTTGTGCAAGTTGTATCAAAGCAACCTTTATTTTTACCCTTTCTGTCCTTTGCTTTCCTATGCAGGGCTGTTCTAACTGTACTAGTTATGACCGAAAACTCTCTAAGATTTCCGTATGTGGAGTTGCAACTTCTAAACACTTATTTATAGATCTTAGGGAGTTAGTCACGACCTCCGTGGTGATTACTGCAGGATCTATTTTGTCCCACTTTAGGGAATACCCATTGAGCCTATCCAGGATTAATGTATCTTTCCCGTATAATGTCTCTGACTTACGCATTTCGTGCTTGTGCGGGAAAGATACTGTTATGCTGATCGGATAATGATCGCTGGTGGCATTTTGATGGATTCTAAAATCCAGAACAAATAGAATTTAATTTAAGCATCCCCCTACAGAAGTATGGGGAAAGTGGTTTAGGATGTTCTTACTCTGGTCCTGAAGGCCACAATTTAAGTTGTTATTATATTTACAGAGGGTGAGGTTAAAATCGCCTCCCCATATTATTAGGACATTTTTAGTGTAGTTATTTTTTATTTTCTGTAATGAGCTTGAAATGTCATTTAGGGTTGATATTAATTTGGGCTGACGAAGATTATTATAGAAATTCACTAATACATAACAGTATCATGTTTATTTTGATCCAGAATTTCTATTTGATAGTTTGTTTCCAGCTTAAATGGAGTAATTTTCTTAAGTTCCAGGAGGCCATTGGTAGCTATTTTTGAAGCTACAGGTGAATTTAAGGGAGCCTCGTTATCTACTTGATCTAATTCAGTGGACGTCTTTGAGGAACCTGCCTCTAGGGATTCTTCCACTGTTAGGATCTGCTTATTTAGGGCCCCCGTAGCACCAGTAAGGAAGCTCAATAAGGATTGTTGGGAATCTGATTGACATTTTCTCCCAACTCCTCGGTCTAGGACTAATCATTTTCCTTTTTCCCATTTCCAGTAGACTGGCTGTTTCAATTTAAAATGATTTAAATAAGCTGCCCACTCTTTCACTGGGAGCAGAATCCAACGGACAGTTGTTAACATATACAGTTACTACACACTCAGTCCCGGATGAAGATTCAGTCTTAAGGTTGTATAGATGTCTAAATCTTGGAATAACTGGGCAGGTAACACAGATGGTAATAAAGTCTTACTTGGCTGTATCGCAGATGTTTTCCAAGCGAGACCAAGAGGGTAGGCTCAGCCCAGCCTCTTTCGGCTTCTGACGGGCGCAGGACGGGCCTGCCCCTGCGGTCTCCCAGGCAGATTTAAACAGTGACGCGGGTCCTCTCGCATCTCTTCCCGCGAGACCGCACTGCCTTCTGGGGGATGTAGTGCCCCGGCAGTCCGCGGTCCGCGAGGATAGCGCGTGGATAGCTGTAGTGGCTGTAGTGCAGGGATTGAGCCCACAGGACTCTGGGCGGCAGCAACAATGGGCATAAAAAAGGCAGCAAAAGATCAGGTAATCAGCAAATGCGTAAATCAGCAAGATATAATATAAATAGTGATTAGTCTAATTGGTTAGGAATGTATCAGGAAATCTGTTTAGACATATTTTGGGTTCACCCTTCTATTTATTTTGCTCATTGAGGGGGTCAGGGTCTGCAGGCTCACATACAGTTGAGAGATTCTCTAACAGTTTTGTATAACTACTAACACCCTTCCCCACATGGCCATATTCCAATGAAGGGGAATCATCTGCCAGCTTTCCCTTTTTCCAGAAAGGTTGCAGATTTTTTTGAGGGCTTGTAAAACTGACAGGTTGTCACCCCAATAATTTCAGTGAATCCAACATGAGTTCCTATCCAACTACATTTCACTTTCAAAATGTCATACCTCAATAAGATTCCAAGAAATAAATTGAATAAAAAACCTATTTGACGACCTCCAATTAGGATTCTGACTAATTCTATTAAAAGACGGTAGGCTTCATTTAGAGGTGGGAGGAAATGGTGTATCCACTGTATATTTTGCAGTTGTCCTGGTTCACTCACCTCACGATTGCCTCACTTCAAAAGAATCTGAATAGGGTGATCCTCCAAATGCTGCAGAGTCAGTGGTCTATCCATCACAGGCCTGCATGGTATACAACATCTGAAATCTTGTACTATTTAGAATAGGCCTTCTGGCACTGTTTTCATATTCTAGAGTACCCTGAAAGGCTTGGCAGTGATGAAAAGGAATAATGTAGAAATATCTCTATGGTCCATGTAGCACTGCAGTTGTGGAATGTGATCTGTATGCACACAGGTGCTTTTCTTTGGAAGTTGTGTCCTTTCGGACAAATGCCAACAGATGTTCGTCTTTTGCACTTGCAGCCTCTGGGTGAGAACAGGGCTTCCACTTCATTAACAATAACAGCTTCCACACCATTTACACCAAACATTGGACACTATCAGCACTAGGCCTCGGGCATGCTCAAGATAACAAAATGGCCCAATGTTGCTTTCACACTCAATTTCATTATGTGGTCCCCTAATGGAACCACAGAGGGTGACTGGGAAACTCTTCACTACGCAGGTCAGCTCTGGTTTCACTTCTGATAGCAGTTAGCTGCTTTGAGAAGCTGGGCTGCTCCTACACGACAATTTCACCTCCTGTAAGGCAAGACACACTTATACACTCTCTCTGAGTGGGCAGGCTGACTTCTAGGTACTAGGTAGGTCCTCAGATTCTCCATCAAATTGTAGACTCAAATGATTTACCATCACCTCTTTGATTCTGCTTATCATGCAGACAGCAGCCTTGGTCACACAGCGGCTCTCGGAGTACTCTGTGGAGCACTCCCTGTGTCAAGAAAACCTGGAACTGGAGCAAAGTGAGGTAGTTTGGGTCCCACATTAATACTCGTTTTCTAGAATCGGTATGTGCATCCACTGTCAAAGATTCTGGACCTGTTTTGGGGTGGTTCAGTTTCAAATGTAAATTTCTGGCTATAGTGCAGACAGCCTTTGTGCAAAGTGATGCTCTCACAGTATACAGCAATGACTGCTGACCCACCCCTCTCCCCTACTATCCACCAAATGGCAGTGCTCAGGAAATTCTAATCAGCAGCTCTTTGCTAAAAAGACTTCATAACTTTTCTATGGATAGCCCTGTCCCCATTTTGCCTCACTTCAGTGTCAGGTTTTCCAAAGTCCAGTCCAGAAATGACCATATCTCGTGAAGCTGTATGCACATTCCATTTTGCACCCTGCTAAACCAGAGGCCATCCAAAATGGATCATTGTTCTTAGCTTCAAAACTCCCAATAAACACAGTCTCGCTGTCATGCATATGTTCCACATAGACTATATGCACTTCCACTCAACAAGCAAGCAGAATTTAAGAACTAGGATCTAGGGGGCCACACTGAAGCAGAACTTTCCATACGTGTGGTCTGTAGACCACACTGCTGTCTGACACAGGAAAAAGGTCTGGTCAGGACAAATAACTCATAACATTTACTATCCTCCCACCACTACTGTAGGTGAGTAACCAGGACCGGGTCAAGTGGTCCCATGTTCATTTCTAGGGGACACTTGGTGCACCCCTTTAAGTCACAGAACAGTTTTTTGACCTTGGCATTTCCATTCAAATGTGCACATGTTCTACTAGCGTGAGGGCTGGGCCAACAAAGAGCCATGATACTAATTTCACATGGAGTTGGGTGACGCTGGGCAGGGGTACATGCCTGTATCCCATCCCAACAGCAGGGCAGAGGTCCCACTGTCCCTCTGCATTTGTCATTAATACTAGTGCATGAATGTTGTTTGTATTTCTGGAAACTTGAATAGCAAGTGAACTTGCAGGGAATGGTGCAGCAACAAAACAGCAAACGGTCATGCTGGTTACAGGTGCAAATAGGGGCAATAACACAAGTAAAAAAGCAAGTATTCGTGGAAGCAAGCAAAATTTAGGCCCAGGAGGTTCACGGTGGACTCGCCCCCTCGTTCCTCTGTAAGCATAGGATTTGATAAGATTGCAGACTTGCCTTATGTATGTTGCTGTTAAAGAGTGCATCACAAACAAAGGTGTTATTAGGGAATTCTGCAAGGTTCCATTCATCGGTTAAGTGATACTACAAATCACATGTGGATGAAAAGAGGTTCTGTAGTGCGACAATAGTGGAACAGGCACCAAGGTGGTATCTGGAGTATCACAAATAAATCAATATTTTGTTTTAGCATCGACTCACATGCTGTAGATATAGTTGTAACAGAAGCTTGTTTTATTTTGGCAGTTAAGTATTTTGGTATGTAAATTTATGTACATTCCTTCATGAGTAAAATAAAAAGGGAAACATAATAATGGGAATAACTGAAAGAGTTGAGAAAGAAACAATTGTTAGATTTGATAGTATTATATACAAAGGCCAATACGTATGCTTTCACATAGAGTACTTTTGAAATTTGTAAAATCAGGGGAGATTAGAAGGGAGGGATGGCAAAAATGTATTTGACCCGACGATGCAAACAAAGCTATTTTATTGTTAGCCTGCCATTTAGGGACCTAGATAACGTCTGCGATGCAGCCTATGCTCGTTTTCTCATTTTTGGCCGTTCTGAGGTTTGTAATAGAGGCAAGATATACAGACTTAACTGTTGAACATTTGGCCGTACAAACATGACATACTGTTGAAGTTTAACACAATTACGTTATTTCTGATTAACTATCTCTCCATATGTCTTTTAGAGTGGGCTCACTAATGCTCCAAGAACGTTTTGTGTAGTTATGTAGAGCAGGTATTTGATAAGTGTGAACCTAGCTGGGGAGCAGCACAATGCTGTACAAGCTAGGACAAAGGTGATCGGGGGTTTGTTGTGGCCAGTCCTGTAATGTTGTGTGAGAGCCTAATGCATTGTGGATGCTGAAGTCTTGTTTTGCTTCCATTGAACTAATTCGACTAACACACCTAAAATCAATACTTTGCAGGTAAAAAGTTCAGGACTAAAGACAATGTCTGTAATGACCTGGCAAGAGGAAGTCACAATAGTGGGGAGTAAATGCATAGGGAATATGATTCAAGATCATGAACATAGTCTGGGAAATAACTTTTTAACCCCCCACATTGCGTGACCTCATTAGGGCATGATAGGTTCTGTGTTATTGTATTGTTTTGTTATAGGCAATAAACAAAATGTGACAAATATTTTTGTACATGGTTGCATTACACAATTATGTTGAATACCCCAGTAGTCTAGCTTCTGCTTAAAATATGCATACACCTCTAGACCGAGATCATTGAACACCACCACATATCTCAAAATGCCCAGAAGAAATTACGCCTTGCACTTAACATGGCCACTGATCCCAGGAGAAGGCAAGAACACCTGAGGGGCTCGGTCACTTCTGAGCCACCTTCTTGAACGCCAACGCTGTAGCCATAAAAAGGATATGCTCAGAAATGTACAATTGCTTTTTCAGTTTATCCACGGTGGAATTGAGATTACTTGTTACAGCATGCCTGGAATATTTTAACTTATTGTTTATATAATTATTGCAATTAAAAACTGCTTAAATATAAAATCAGGTCTCGACCTGTATTCCTTCAAGGTATGTGTAAGTGTATATTGTGGGAAGCTGACAGTACATCTTATGCAGATAAGTAAGATGACGCAAGAGCTGATGAGGTAATGAGTTGCCGGATGAAGTAGAGATGTCACTTGATTGCCTGCTGCTTAGGAGCTTGAGTGTGATTTATGTGAAATTTAGTAACAGAATTTGGCTGGTGGAGAGACCTCGAGCCAGTTCTACAGTTTGAAGGATGGACCGCTGCTCCTTGATCTGTCTGTCAAGTTGGTGGTTAACTAATGACTGATGGACCACTATACGTCATGACAGAAAAAGGATCGTTGGCTGTTCTTCAGTCCGCTTTTGTCAATTCCCCCAGCTTCCATCAACAGACAGCCATCTAGCAGCATTGGTATGGTGGGTGGTTTGCCATCAGAGTGGGATGGAGGCATATGCTGCTGGCAGGATAAACCAGGTAGCTGCACCTGCTGGAAAATGGTGAAACCGCGTCTACATCCCGGACCAACCTTCGCACCCCCTGGGAGCCTGCCACAAGATCCCCTATTTGTTGCAGGGGCCTGGAGGGGGCAGGGCAGTCACATGGGCACCTGTAGGCCCAGCCTGCTGCACAATGACAGAAAGGAGAGGCGTGTTGAGTTGCAGTCTGAGCAAGACAGGGGTGCCTGCCTGGGTGCAGCAGATACCTCACAAAATGGTCCTTCAGAGCTGCTGCGGAAATACATTGGGTAGAGAAGAGCAATAGTGTGGCGTGCGGTATCTAGACCACCAGGTGACTTCTGGGACAAGCATCGCCTGACCCCATCCACTTTGGACGGACCACTGAGGCGCTCAAGCTTCTAGGCTGCTTGGCTTTCGCTCTTCAGGGTGTACTCCTCAAAAGGCGGATGCCTTTCCAGGAGAGGAGCAAGCTCTTTGCTTGAAACAACAGCTGAGGCTCACCAAGCCATTCATCCCTAAATGGACTGAGTATGCCAAAATGTTTAGAGTACAGTGCTGGCTATACAGTCCCAAAGCAGGCCATTCTGCACAGATATGTTAGCTTTGCATCCCTGCCTGCTGTCTGGGAAGGCAGGTTTGGAGGAAAAGACCACCTGATGGGGCTGAAAGGCAGCTATGGCTTTGCAGCACCAGATGACAAATGGGTCTTTAGTACCTTCTCATATAGAAGCGGGTTGCACACCATTTCTTCCTCGAGTATTTCCTGTTTAAACGTATAGCTTCTTCATAATGCTTGCTCACTGGTGACGTGCCAAGCCCAAACAGCACATAATGAACCAAATACCATGATTTTGGGGCTCTTTCTCACCCCAAATCCAGTGGCGACAGCCATATATAATTCAGCATTTGCATCTATGCCTTAATACTTGATTTTCTTTACATCCTTTTTAAACCATAATGTGCGACATATCGTCATGCAAGGAACTGCGAATTTCCCAAGTTCCTCATGTTCTGGTGGGCCATCCGAACCTCTCTTCCCAAAAACACGTACAAAAGCAAGATTCTTCAAAAGCAGTTTATTGTAACCCAATGCATTTCGGACCACACAGGTCCTTCGTCAGGGGAAACTGTAAATAACAATAAGACATACTTTAAAAAACATTCCTCCAAATATACAAAAGTTAAACTCATTTTAATGCACATTATCTGTAGATTACACTACTCTTCTCTCCTAGCTACCAAAAACTTGCTTTCTCATATGTTACGCTAGATTTCCCTCTACATTTCGGTGGCTGCGCTCCCTTCCCACATTATATTCCCTTGATTGTTAATTCCCAACTGTGACCTCTTCAACCTCCCTACTCAAACCTTACTTCACATACTTCATCATCCTTCATGCTATGATTCAGTGTCTGCATCATTGTCTTACTCATTCCCACCCTCCTCCATACTCATTCCTCACCTTCACTTAAAAACCCTTTAGAACCTCCTTGCTGCATTCCCTCTTCCCGCACATCACTCCTTCCCACTAACCTCCTCTCCTCCATTATCCTCGAGTTTTCACACTCAATGACAATGTCCCCTCACGTACCTGCTAAAACGTATTCATCCTACCCTCTCGTGAAATGAAAGCTTCACCTTCTCTTATACAGCCCTACTTTAAATACAACCTTCCGCCTTCATTTCCTATACCCTCCCCTTAATCCCACTTCATAACTTCCACCTGAGCCGCCCAAGCCTTCCTGAAATACTACAACTCCCATAATTCACTTGGCTTACATCCTGTAACATCAATAGTTAATCCGTAGCTATGAATAACTTGTGCCTTTAAAAATTATGCAATCTGATGAAAAGGTTAAAGAAAAATGTTAATAATGTTAATAATATGTCCAATGTCTCGTATAGTTATTTATCGTGTTCTTCTGACACCCTTAGAAATAAACTTGCTTAATGAACCAAGATGTTCAGCCTTCATGAAGAAGCCGAAGGATTTTTCCAAAGTTTCTTAGTTGTGAAGGGTGCTTACCCGATAGGGCAAACGTCAACAACATCATGTAGGAGTGGGTTGCACACCATTTCTTCCTCGAGTATTTCCTGTTTAAGCGTATAGCTTCTTTATAATGCGTGCTCACTGGTGACGTGCCAAGCCCGAACAGCATGTAATGAACCAAACACCATGATTTTGGGGCTCATGCTCGCCCCAAATTCAGGGGCGACAGCCATATATAATTCAGGATTCGCATCTATCACTTAATACTTGATTTTCTTAACATCCTTTTTAAACCATAATGCGCAATATTTCATCCTCTCACTTTCTTTTTAAGCATATATATCGTCATGCAAGGAACTGAGTGATAGCGGGGTACATTTGAGAGAATGTATCCGACCTCCTGGAGCCTTGACTGGGCTTAAAGCTTCAAATGAGTCCTCATTTGGACTTCCACAGCAACTTAGAATTGGGAACACCAAGTCACGTCAAGGAAATACCTGTTTTGCTTATTTATTTTAAGTATAAGACACCCTCAGTGATGTTGGCCTGGCACTTTTTGCACCACTCATGTAGGCGTGGTAAATGTCTCACAGGCATAATTTCACATTTCCTCTAATTATAATTTCGCACAGCCCTAATCAGACGCACAGAACTCTACTTGTTCCATGTCAAACGTAAATTACATGGAATTTCGGCTTATATCACCTCGAATTATAATGCTTATCATATTGTTTTGGTCAAAGGGAAGAGTAAAACAAAAATTGCTACAATGTAAAGTGATGTGAGGAAATATCTAGGACAGGCTGAACTTATTATGCTCTACATGAAACTATATATACAAATATGTAATATCTGAATAATGTTTTTTTGTGAATACTGGTCCCATGTTGGCAATATATAACAAGCATTTGCAATGCAATAGGTCTCGCATTATGAAAGTTTGAGCTATTGGTCTTGTAAATGACAATTTTTTTATTTATGTGTTGATTTTGAAAATAGCTAAATTAATAGCTTTGTCATTTTCAATGCCAATAGTTATAACTTTCGCACATGTGACGACTATAGCATTTGTAATGCAACATGTTTTGTATTTACGTGACTTAGACGTATTGATATTACAAATAGCAACGGCTTTTAATTTTTTAAAATAATTAATACTTAAATAAAAGTGATTGTAATTTATATTGGCAATAGCTTAAACTTTTGTAAATAACGTTTGTGAAGATTATGTTCAGTGTATTTTATTGTGATGAAAATCCAAGAACAGAAGTGAAATAACATCTTTTTGTGACATTTGTAATAAAGCTTGAAACATTGAGAGAACATAATTGAACCAGTTGTTGTTGAATGGTTGCACAGATTGATGCTGTGGTGGTGCTGCTGCTGAGTTTTCTCTGAATCTGCACTCACAATCTGCACTCTGAATCTGCACTCTGAATCTGCACTCTGAATCTGCACACTCTGAATCTGCACTCTGAATCTGCACACTCTGAATCTGCACCCACAATCTGCACCCACAATCTGCACCCACAATCTGCACCCACAATCTGCACCCTGAATCTGCACTCTGAATCTGCACTCTGAATCTGCACTCTGAATCTGCACTCTGAATCTGCACCCACAATCTGCACCCACAATCTGCACTCTGAATCTGCACCCACAATCTGCACCCACAATCTGCACCCTGAATCTGCACCCACAATCTGCACCCACAATCTGCACCCACAATCTGCACCCTGAATCTGCACCCTGAATCTGCACCCTGAATCTGCACTCTGAATCTGCACTCTGAATCTGCACCCACAATCTTCACCCACAATCTGCACCCACAATCTGCACCCACAATCTGCACTCTGAATCTGCACCCACAATCTGCACCCACAATCTGCACCCACAATCTGCACTCTGAATCTGCACTCGGAATCTGCACTCTGAATCTGCACTCTGAATCTGCACCCACAATCTGCACCCACAATCTGCACCCACAATCTGCACCCACAATCTGCACTCTGAATTTGCACTCTGAATCTGCACTCTGAATCTGCACCCTGAATCTGCACCCACAATCTGCACCCACAATCTGCACCCACAATCTGCACCCACAATCTGCACTCACAATCTGCACTCTGCACACTGCACTCTGAATCTGCACTCTACATATGGTATGTTATGCTTACATACGTTCCATATATTATCCATGTATATGCCACATTTAGTTAAGAATATATGTTCTGTTTAGTTACATTACTTTGTTTGTATACCCTTTTATGCTGCTCTAAAGTTATTTCAATGGGTGAAATGCGGAGCCTGGGTAGCAGGAAGGAGAAGAAAACAGTACAACTTAACAATACTAAATATATTGTAAAAAACACAAAACGCTCGATTTCAAAGTGCTGTTGTTTCAGCTGCTGTATTGTAATTGTTGTTGATAGTTTAAGAATCTTCTAATAAACGACTAACGACCAAGTAAAACGGTTAAAAGGAAATGTAAAGAAAAAGAAAAGAAAGGGAAAACAAGGCAGTGCTGGGAGGGGGGCTGCGCACCAACTGAAGTGCTCTGGTTGCACGGCCTGCAGCCGTGTGAAGTGATAAGCCTTTGAAGTATGTCACGGCGCCTGAGGGGAGAGCAGAGTTCTGACGGCAAAGTTAGGGGAGGAGAAGTAAAGGCTGTGTTTGCGAGGGGAGGTGCTGGTGTGGGAGGAGTGCTGCTACGGCCTGGGGGAAGCTGGCTATGCAAGTTTATGGCCCAAAAGCGCGTGCCTGTGGCCACGTGAACTTCATGAAAACGCCAGCAAAAAGCTGGTGGTTTCATGAGGATTTTGAGCACTTGAATTCTCGATCCCTCAATGCGCTTGCGCGCATTGTAGGTCACAAGACCTAAAAATATTGCCCCAGAACAAAAGTCTAAGTTCAAAGGCAACATGCTGCACAAAATTAGCAAAGTCCATTGAAATGTAAGATGTGCAGCATACCA
This sequence comes from Lissotriton helveticus, assembly GCF_964261635.1. Classification (NCBI taxonomy): domain Eukaryota; kingdom Metazoa; phylum Chordata; class Amphibia; order Caudata; family Salamandridae; genus Lissotriton; species Lissotriton helveticus. The sequence goes on from NC_136061.1 coordinate 359,767,002, forward strand.
TACACATTTGCGCGCACACTGTATAATCAGCGCAAAACAATCACACCAACAATGAAAGCTGTGCAGAGAATCACCAACAGTGAATTATATTCTGTGCGTGGCCACCTTATTGACAATTGCTGCTGTTGTGTTTGATATTGATTTACATCTTATAAATGTGATGTCATCAGGAAATCAATGGCACAACATTTCCTACCATTAATTCCTTCAAGATATCACAGGTATACATTACAAATAGCCTCCAACCACAACAATAGATGCATGAAGGCTGCTGAACTTTAGCCTGGTTTGAATTGGTACTTTAGTGATCATCCTGTAACATCCAGATCTTCTGGTGTACCACACAGCGCTAAGTCACTTTCTCCAACTTTTGCATTCTACTCAGTGAATCCAACCATTTTGCTTCGGCCAACTCTCCATAGCATTTCCAATGCTCAGTAATAAAATGAAGAGCCGTTACAATCTTTTAATAGTTTGGGTGCCTTAGTCTCATTCCCCAACACACCTTTAAAACCACACTCAAATACAGAGCTTCATGTAAGCAAGATGCTCAAGCGTGAAATTGCATTTACAATAGGCCATATTCGCTTCCAGACTTGTATCTATAATCCACAGTTCTGTTCATATAATGCCTACAGGATTTAATAGAACACAGGTATATAGCTGATTTCTAGCTTCAAATGAGCTCCCCATGGTGTTCTATTAAAAATGAAGTGTGCATATGGAATAATGTTTGCAGATTTTGTAAAAGCCAAAAGATTTTTACTCAGTGTCCACGACTCATTATAATCTAGTATTGTGCCAGTCTTCTCTTCTTTTTTTTTTAAACATATTTTTATTAGCATTTTATAGTTTTACCATGACAGTACGTAATACAAATGCAAAAACAACAATTGATGGACAGAATGCAGAACAATGTCATACATTCACCCCAGTACAGAGATCTGGACCTAAATCCATCGTTTTTTTGCACTCCACACCACCCCAGGTCAGACATGGCCATATGCAAATCAGCCTTGACCCTGTGCCTCATGGGAACAGTCCAGCCCGAACTGCCAAGCCATGTCTTTCCTGGACCGGATTCAAGCATCCAAGGACCGGTTTCTGGCTATCAGCCTTCATCAGCCTGGATAGCTTGACTCCTGTTCATATAATGCCTACAGGATTTAATAGAACACAGGTATATAGCTGATGTCTAGCTTCAAAGGAGCTCCCCATGGTGTTCTATTAAAAATGAAGTGTGCATATGGAATAATGTTTGCAGATTTTGTAAAAGCCAAAAGATTTTTACTCAGTGTCCACGACTCATTATAATCTAGTATCGTGCCAGTCTTCTCTTCTTTTTTTTTTTTTAAACATATTTTTATTGGCATCTTATAGTTTTACCATGACAGTACGTAATACAAGACATATATTTGAGGAATATACTTCATCTGTTATAGTCAATTATACCGTTAGTGATATGTGAGGCTGATTAACAGGCCTTGTGTCAATGGCGGTATTTAATGCAGTGTGAATGCCGTATAGAACAGGGGTGTGAGAACTGGGGATAGGTGCATGGAATTACTAAGTATAGGTATCGGGTGCAAGTCTGGGTGTTGTGAGTCTCACCAATCAACACAACAGTGTACTGTTGCTCCGTGGGGATGGGTACTGTTGAACAGGTATCAGAGCCAGATCGCCTAGCGTGATAAGGTGCGGGGTGCAGCTGGCAGCATTAAGAACGCGCCAATGGTGAGAGTCTAATGTTTGCAGTTGTGACTGGCGTTGGTGGTTGGGGGTCTGTTGGCCTGGGCGTGCTGGTATCCGACTCTTTGCTGTGTGATGATTGCTTGATGTGGTGTAGCAGTAGGGCCCACTCCATGGAGATGGGTTGTTTACGTATCCACTTGACCTCTTCCTCGCGCAGTGCCTCCTCCTCTGCAGCCGCCCATTTGTGTACATCTCCCACCCACGCTGCAAGCGGGGGACCCGTGGGGGATCGCCAATGCATGGCTATGCTCCTTTTAGCTAATAAAACAGCCAGCGAGACGAAGCGTATGTGCACTTTAAGATGTTTCTGCGTCCTGAATATGCCTAGCGCACTAGCCTCCCAAGTGTTTAAGAGTGTGAACCCCGTGAGGTCTCTCAGAGTGTCATGAATATTTTGCCAAAAGGGCCGGATTGTAGGGCAACTCCAGAACATATGCTCAAAGTCTGCTTCCGGGGAGTGGCATCTGGGGCATAGGAACTGCGTGTCAGGGTAGAATTTTTTGTAAGCGCGCCGGTGTTAGATACGCTCTGTGGAGTATATAAAATTGTATGATTTTAAAGCGGGCATTTCTGGACACCTTTTTTGGGAATTCAAGGGCCCTGACCCATTCCTTCTCATGCAGTGGACACCCAATTTCATCCTCCCAGGTGGTGCGTAAAGTCGTTAAGGGTGTGTTTTTCGAAGTTCTCGGAATGCTTTATAAAGCCACGTAACTAAGTGTCGCCCTACTCCCATGTGCAAGACGGCATGTATGACTGGATGTGTGTTTGGTTCCCCAGCTAGGAGATTATGATGTGGGCGAAAGCACTCGAGGAGTTGGGGATACTGTAAGAACTGGCCCGGGGGGAGACCATACTCGTCCATAAGACATTGGAATGATTTGATCTGTTCGACTTCATATCGGTAATCCCGCATTCGTTCCATGTTGTTAGCATGTTAGCCGTATAGAAGGTTTCGTGTCTAGGCCAGCCGACAAGTGGGAACATTGGGGAATATGGGGATGTCCCTGGCGACATGCGATGCACTCGTAGCATACATACATTGGCGTACCACTGCTACTTGTAGGGGGTAGGTGCGCCGTGGCTTGGTACCTGGTAGGAGCAGGTGTGTGAGTTCTGGGGCAGAGATACGACCTCTCGTGGTGTGCGTCTCATTGGTGTGCCTGCCTGCTGTCCAGTAAGATAACCATTGAAGTTGTACCGCTAGAAAATAGGACTCAAACGAGGGGGCGCCTATTCCTCCCTGGGTTGTAGGTAATTACAGTGCTATTCTATGCCTGCCCGACCCCCATATTAGTGTGCTAAGAAGGGAGTTTAGGTCACGAAAGAAGGTTCTGGGTGGTATCATGGGTAAATTCGTAAAGTGGTATAACAACCGGGGGAGCATTATCATTTTAGCCAAAGCCACTCGACCAATCGGGGCCAACGGGAGTCTGCTCCAGAATCCGATGGCCGATCTGATGCCAGCGAATGCCTTAAAAGATGTCAGCCGGGGAGTGATATAGGCGGATCCCAAGGTATCGGGGAGCTTCCGCACTCCAGGACACCCTCTGAGTGCCTATCCATATGTCTCGAGGGGGCAGATTCGGATGGAAAGGGTATATTGTGGATTTGTCCCAGTTTACCCTTAGCCCAGAGGCCGAATTCTGTAGAAATGCGTCTCCCTATTCGGACACGTGAGGTGAGTTTGGTATATAGAAGTCGTGTATACCATAGAGGATGGGGCCGACCTTTGTTCGTTGTAGGACGGAGAATAAATATTGCCAGGTAAGGGTATCGAAGGCCTCCTCAAGGTCTAAGATGAGACAGGCTGATTAGGGGTATGTGTCACTCACCTGATCCTGAACATGAAAAATGCAACGTATATTCTGGGACGTGTTTCTACCGGGGACGAATCCGCATTGATCTGGATGGATCAGGGGGCGTATAATTTGTGTGTATCTGTCTGCCAATACCTTCCCGAGGATTTTACAGTCGGTGGAGAGAAGTGTGATGGGACGATAAGATGCCATAAGTTGCGGGTCTCGATGCGGTTTCAGGAAGGTAACAATTACAGATTCCCTAAGGGATTTTGGTAGTTCCCTTTGTTCAAGCGCAGTCGCAAACATCTGTACTAATCCGGGGACTAACAGGGGGGGAAAAGTTGTGTAATATTGCAGTGGGATCCCGTCTAGTCCCGGTGCCTTGTTATGAGCTAGGGCATGCAAAGCCTGGGTGATGTCAGTGGATGTTATCACTGTGTCTAGTGCCAATCTATCTGACTTTGTGACTGTGGGGAGTGTTAGGGGATCTAGGAAATGATCAATTATGACCTGTGCGGTTGGGGTCGGGTTGCTATATACCTCCTCATAATATTGTTGGAACGCCAGGATGATCTCATCTTGGGATCGCACCACAGTGCCCCGAGGGTCATTGATGTCAGTTATAGGCCTCATGTCTGTATCCTGCTTGGCCAGCCATGCTAGCAGCGTGCCTGTTTTATCTCTCTCTTTGTGCATCCGGGTGGCATATTCTCTGAAATTATAACGGCGGAGATCAACACAGGCCGCCTGATATTCTGTTTTGGGTTTGGCCGTGAGCGCTACCCGTTCCTCGGACAAATCGTCTCGTTTAGTGGCTGTGGCAAGGTGCCGTTCAGCTTTAGTGAGTGCCTGCTCTAACGTCCGTCTGACCCCTGATATTTGCTTGATACACTCTCCTCGGGCCACTACTTTAAATGTGTACCATTCCACTAATACCGATGAAGCCGTGCCTGCATTGTGGGTAAAGAAGTCTTGGATGCTTTGCCCTTGGTCGTGTTTAAAGACCTGATCTGTTAGACAGTCTCGGGGTAGGCGCCAGGTTGGGACTGGGGGAACGGGGGTCTCCAGCTTAACCGTAGGATATTAGTATCATGGTCCGATACGATCCTACCCATATAGTCTGTGTGTAAAATTTTGGGGAGAATCGCCGCGGAGCAGAGGAATCTGTCCAGACGTACCCGTAGGTTATGTGGGATGGAGTGAAATTAATATAGTCGGGTATGTGGGTGGTTCAATCGCCATGCATCTGTGAGTGCCCTTTGTGTGACCCAGGCCCGAAATCTCTCAGTTTGCTTGTGGGCGGGGGAGTGTAAGGGTGGGGGGTGGGATCAGTCCAGGGTAAGGTCCAGCGTACAATTGTAATCTCCACCTAGAATCCATGGGATGGCAGTGAATTGTGCTAGGATCCCCGTGAGACGGTCCCAGAATTTGTCCTGCTCTACGTTGAGGGCGTAAATGCTACCTAAGAGGACTGCTTGGCATCTAGGACCCTTCTAGCAGGGCGTATCTGCCATCCTTGTCCACCACCCGTCTAAGCTCCTGGAATGGAGTCCCCGGCCTAACCCAAATCAGGGCACCACATGCATACGCTGAATAAGTCGTGGCACAGATTGTACCACGCCATTTAGTTTGTAGTTTGCCCGCTTCAGTGCCAGTGAGGTGCGACTCCTGGAGGAATGCGATCCTGGCGTTATGACGTTTAATGTATGAATATACAGCATAGCGCTTCCTCGGTGTGTTAAGGCCCCTGACATTGAGCGTGAGGATACTAATGTCCGTATGTTGTGCTGCCATTGTCATGTATCAGCATCAAGGCATGCGAGGGGGATATATATCTATCGGAACCTCTGAGTCAGTAACCCTCCAGCTTGGGGAGACGACCATGTGACCCATGATGTTGCTCCCTGATGTGTGCCAAGTACCCTGAGTTATACCATGCCATGAGGGGAGTGGGGCGGAACTGAACCAGGGCGTTAACTTGTCTAACTGGGGTTGGGAAACAGTCCCAATATCAAGGACCCATCGTTGGAAACGATACGTCCAAACTAAATCCCTACAAGGGGGAAGGTGTGACAAGATACTGCGGGGGTGGCAGTGTGTGTGCGCGAGGCAGCACGCTGATCGGGCCTTTGTAGGATCAGTGGATGTCGCGCTAGAGCCGTTATGATATGGCTACGTATATAGTGCAAGGGAGTCCAGTTCATGTCGGTGCCCATGATGATGTCAGTGAGATCCTCTCATGCCAAGGAGGTGCTTATTTATCCATCCAGGATAGCATCAGCCGTCTGTGGAGTAACCAGGGGGGGTGACGGAGTCCCCGCCAGACAATGTTCCATCGCTGTTGTTTTCTCCCTCCGATGTAAATATGTGTGGGGGTCGATCTATGTCTTGCGTTGGGGGGGATGTCTGCAGGTCGATCACTGCCTGTAATACCTCCCGGCGTTCTTTCACAATTTGTGTCAAGTCTGGAGAATCCTGGGAGAAGGACCCGGCCACTCTAGTGGTCCCGCCGCGGGGGTGCTTCGGGCCGCGTCTTCTGGATCGTGGCGGTGGTCTCGGCTCTGGATTGTAGTGGGCAGTGCTGATTGACCCAATCATGTGCTTCTTCGGTGGTGGCGAAGAAGAGGGCGGAGCCCTTGTGTAGAACCTTGAGGCGAGCCGGGTATAGCAAGGAATATTGGATATTGTTCGCTCGTAGCCGTCGTTTCACATCCAGGAAGGAGGACCTTTGTTATTGTACTGCACTCGCGTAGTCTGGAAAAATCATTATTTGTTTTTTTTCTACGTGCATGGGGCTAGCCAATCGGGCCGCCCGCAACACTGCGTCTCTGTCGCGGAAGTGCAGAAACTTTGCCAGCATCGGTCTCGGGGCAGACCCCGGTGGCGGTTTGCGGGCTGGGACCCTGTGGGCACGCTCAAGAGAGAAAAATGCAGTCCGGTCCGTGGTCGGGGTAAACGATTTCACCCACTTCTCCATATAATCCAGGGTGTCCGAGCCTTCAATTCCCTTCGGCAGACCCAGCACGCGGATGTTACAGCGTCTCGACCGCCCTTCCAAATCATCCGCACGTTCTTCCATGACAGTTAGGCAGTGAAGGACATCCTGTAGCGTTTTTTGGTGTGTCTTGACAACGTGTTGTAGGTCGGCGAGCATCTTCTCCCCGTCTTCCACTTTGTCTGCCAGCTTACGATGGTCGTCACGGATTAGGCTGACATCGGTTGCCAGGGTGCCCAGCCGCTCCTTCACAGACAGCCTGAAGAGTTCGATGGCAGCCAGCACTTGGTCCAGTTTGGCTGAAACTGTTGGGCCAGCCTGTGACGCATTAGCGTGTGTCCATGCCCGCGTATTTGGCATATTCTCCGGGGCAGTCTCCGGCACTGAGGTTTGCTGAGTCGTCCTCTGTTTCCCCATTGTGATGATCACGGAGCTGCTTCGAGGTGCCGAGCTCAGCAAGGAGTGCGTCGTTGAGTAGGCTCCTTTCCGGACAATTGGATCGCAGGACGAGTCGGCTCTCACCGGTCAGTCCTGTGGGCACCCAGCCAGAAGCGTGGGAGGTCAGAGCAGTGGCCGAGGTATATCCGCTGTCGTGCTCCGCCCTGCCAAAGTACCGTACATCAAACAGGGAAGCAACTTGTGTGGAAATTGCGGGAAGTTCTGGGGGCCAAGTCTTCTGCCCCTAAGATTGAATTGGAGCCAGTCTGATGTTGGAATAGGTTAAGTGAGTGCGCCTCCACGTTAGGGTCAGGCAAGTCCTCTCCTCTGTTAGTCCGGATTCGCAGCAGCGGTGGCCTGCCGGGGGCACCCAACCTAGGGAACTCTCCAGGGAAGGGTGGGAGAACGCTGCTCACCTCCGGTTGTCGCGCTGGTGGGCACTCCCCGGGGGTCCGCAGTATCTGTCTCGTCACTCCAGATGTTCTGCGGGCGCCATCTTAGGGTCAGACGGTCTGATCAAGAGGACTCCTCCGGGGGGGCACATTCGGCCCGGTGTTCGCAGGCAGGCCCCAGCTCTCAGGCACCGGTAGAGAGGGAGGGGGTTTCCCCATCTCTGGGCCGCTGTGGTGTGGGTCGCCTAGGCGAGACGGCGTCCTCGAGGGTGACGGTGCGCTCTGGACAAAATGGCGGGTCCGCGCCAGTACGATGTCGCCTCTTGTTGGAAGGTGGGGGCCGCAGTGGGAGCGCGTCCCGATGAATGGCCCCACCGGTCCCACTCGTTCCGCAGGTGCCGATTGTTGATGGGCACCTAGCGCTCAGTGGTCGTCTGGCTCCTGCAGGCGCACTAGCGGGGAAGTGCGGGCGCCATTTTACGGCTCAGCGCCAGTGTCCGGTGTATTCAGGCTTTTCTCCGGCTAGACAATGATCTCTCGGGACATGAAGGCTGCCGCTGGTACTGGGTGAGTTCCGATTGCGGGATTTGGCGTGAAAGGCTCTAGGCGGTCTCAGGAACTGGGTATTGTGCAGGCCCGATTGCGGAGCCTCAGCGAGACACAGCCGCCATCGTGGCTTGCTTGGCCCCGCCTTCTGCCAGTCTTCTCATCTTATGTTTCTTAATGGTGGATATGTGGATATAGTGCTGTGGATGTAATCCCTATACTGGTTTAAAAATGTTGACTATGAAACCAGTCTCCGACAGTTGTTAAGACTTACGTCAGCTCCAAGATCCATTTTGTGGTAGTGTTTGAGCTTTACTACAGTTGCACACAAATTTTCATTATTCATCATCACGTCAGCTGGAAAAGCATATTCAATCTATAACTCAGAAAATTGTTTCAGTCACTCCCTGTTAAAAAACTGGTTGGAATACCATGTGACAATGTCCCACTAATTTTGCTGGTGTACATTTGGGGAACACCTACTGAATTTTATATTGATCCAAATATTCTCTCTGAGCAAATCATAAGTCCCATGAAAAACATTATGGCAAGAGTTATTAATAAGTCCTCAATGGGGGCAACATCTTTAAGCAATCCCACTATGATATGTTTAAGGAATACCATCTCTCTCCCATACTATCAGATTTGTTTTTACTCTGAATAGATCCTTTTAGTTTCTGCAACAGAAAAGCCTCTAGTATGCTGTTGGGGTGACCCTGGGATGAGGACAGTCAGGTGGGCTCTCAAGAAGAGACACCCTGAACTATTACAGGAGTCAGCCCCAAAACGCTTCAATTACCTGTGCTTTGTTTACAGGGACACATCAACCCTTATTTTATTCAAGGTCAAGCATTTGCATTGGAGATAGTAGAATGTCCAGAATCTCATGGCGGCGATGGCCGGAAGTGGGCGGACCCCTCAGCGTGGATACCACAAAGAAGCAAATGAAAGAAGACGTGCGGGTGAAAAAGAGATGTGAGGCGAAGTCGGGTGAAATTGCGGTACCAGCGTGTGGGAGAGTGCCCAATCCAGAGTCACTCACAGCTCAATACTTACAGGGGGTAAATCCATTGTTCCATGGAAAGATGCAGAGACCATCACGAACCTGGAAGATAAAAGAGAAAGAAAGGATTAAACCATTCTTCCTGGCCTTTCCCGTACAGGAAGGAGGAGGAGCCCACCCAGGAAAAGGCCAATCCGGAACTCCACAAGGAGAAGAAAAGGTCCTCATATTGGAACAGGAAGAGTTTGGAGCAGAGGTTAAGAGGCGGAGCCACGAGAGCTGGAGAACGCTAAGAAGGGAAGCCCACGTGGTGCGCCCAACGGTGGAAACGGAGGACCAGAGGAAGACTCCAGGGACGAAGAGGAGATGCCCGAGGAGTGGAGCGGAGACTGATGGATTCCCCCCTGGGGGAGATGAGCAATTGGAGAGTTGCGGCACGGGCGGTGAGTGACCATTATCTGGCCATATCCGAATGGCGACATTTTTTAACGGGGACGTACATTGTGAGGGCGGGATCTAACACTGTGGGAGCGGGGGCGGAAGACTTTAAGGAACTGTCACAGGCGCCCCAATAGCAAGGGCAGATTTTGTTTAAAGGTGAAAGCAAGCACTTTATTTTTGTTTAGTGAATTTTCCTCTTTCGCTTTACTCGGTACGGAGGTACTGCCAGATAACCCTTGGGGTAAAGTCCCCGGAAAAGGGTTGATGATTAAGACAAATAGAAGGGACTTAGGGATATAGCCATTTTGACTAATTAGGAAAACGTTTTTTTCCTGTAAGTTTTATGTGTAATTTCTGACTCCCAAGGGGATTAGCCGGTGCGTGGCGATTTCCAACACTATTTATTTGACTGCAAAGTTGGGATTGAGAGTGGGGAAAAATGAAAAGACGTGACCTCCTCTAGTACTTTTCACCTCTTCCCCCTCCCTAGAGAGTGTGTGAAATCCCATTCTTGTCACTTTTGGTGTGGGAAGGACACTATCTCAGCTCCCATTCAGAACATACAAACCTCAAGATACTCCCTGTCCTTCTTTCTTCTTTTCAAGCCTCCTGGGGATTTCCGCCTGAACAGCGACCTGTAAAAGAGAATAAAAAGCGGAAAGAGTGGTCAAGCAGAGAAAATTAGGAATCTAGGAAAATACATTAAACAGTTCCTATGTGAAGTTCATTCAGTGAATAAAGAAGCAAAAATTGAGAAGCATAGCTTCTATTTCCGCCTGTCCCTCCCACAGGTCGTGTCAGAAGTGGGACCACTGGAAATGGAGGCTGTTATGCACACAATGGCAGAAAACCAAGAAAAGCTAGGCAAAATAATGGAGAAGCTCCTAGCGGTAGCCGAGGAAGACCGAGAAAAACTTCATAAAACCCTCACCGAACAAAGTCACTCCCAAGAAACCTTGATCGGTAAATTAGCTGAGACGCACAGTCAACAGAGGGGTCATACTGCCCTCCTCTCGGTGGTCAAGCAGAAGTACATCAGCGAGAGGATCCGTATTTTATTTTCTCCAATTTTGAGAGAACGGCAAGAGCCGCCGCATGGCCTATAGATAAGTGGGGACAATACCTTGGTCCCTTTCTCTCTGGAGAGCTCCATGCCGCATATCTAACGGCCAATCCATTTGGGATAACCCCATACGAAGAAGTCAAAAGGAGCATTTTAGAAAGGATGGGACGAAGAGACCTATAGAATCTGTCGTAGACAAATTAGAGAAGGGCCCAAGGAAACCCAGAGGGCTTGTATTATAAAGTACGAGACATGGCGGACCGTTGGCTGAAGCCCGCAACCTCTACCAAGGAAGATTTAATGGAAAAAGTATACTTAGAACAATACTTATCATACTTACACACACCCCATTCAAAAATGGGTCCGACAACATGCCCAGCTAACCCTGGAAAGGGCCACTGAGATTACCAACTCTTTTATTAGAGCACCAGAGATAAAAAAAAAGGATGAGAGGAGACCCAGTGGAAACATCTGCGAGGGGGGATTCATCCAAACCACAGAGAACCCCCCTAAAGAAATTGGAAGCTATAAGCCTATTACCAGGGCCTTTACCTATGCCTACAAGACCTCCGCCTAATCTTGGACCCCAGTGCTTTCACTGTGGTATGTTTTGACATATCGCCCGGGTCTGCCCCCAAAAGGTGGAACTCATGGAGGTGGGACAAACAAGATCCTTCTATTGTACCCCATAGGGGCATAGCCCCCCCCCCATCACAGACAGGTATAGATTAATGGGGAACCTGGGAGGCCCAGATAGACTGAGGGTGTCTCCAAAGTGTCATGCAACCACAGGCTGTCCTAGGAGTGGTACAAACCACCACAGGGGTTGTAAACATTCAATGTGTACACAGAGACAATAAACAATACCCAACCACTGTAGTATGTATACAACACGAGCCGTCAGTCGAACCGGTACCCCTTAAAATAGGGCTAATCCCCAATCTACCTGAGGCCCTGGTTTTGAGTAATGACTACCCCATATCATTAGGCTAATAAGAGAACAATGGACCAAGGGAGATGAATGGAGGGAAAGGGCCCTGTTCTCCCAACTGACAGACAAGGAATGGCCCCAAGGAAAACCCAAGAAGAGTAGAGGACAGAAGAGAAGATAAAAAAAAGACTGGACCTGGATTACGTTGGCCCGATAAGACGGGTCCGATATTTGGGAACACAATCAAGGTTTCCATGTTGCCCAAAGGGAAGATCCCAAACTACAAGAGGCCTGGAAAAGAGAAGTCTATCTTAGAAAAATTTGATTGGCCCAGGATTTACCACCACCCAGTCTGTAAATATTGCAGAGAATGCCCAATTTCTTAAGAAAACAGTTGGAACCTTCCAATGAAAGTTCCGTTAAAGCCCCTACTGGTCATAGAAGAACCATTCTTCAGAGTTGGAATGGACATAATCGGACCGCTTCTTCCACCACGTAGTAGGCACCGTTATGTCTTAGTCTTGGTAGACTATGCAATCTGATTTCAGGAGGCAATTGCATTAAGAGAACCTAATGCCACTCAGATAGCAGAGGCCTTGATTAATATTTTCTCCAGAGTAGGGTTCCCGAAGGAGATCATAACTGATCAGGGAACCTCATTTATCTCCAACTTAATGAAACAGGTCTGCCAACAGCGGAACCACTTACATCAGATCCGGAGTATAGTTAAGACCCATTTAGAACAGGCCCAAGAAGCACACAAAAAAACAGTATGACAAAACTAGAGAATGAATCCTAGACACTACTCAAACCTATCACATCAATCTGCTTAAAAAATGGGAAGGGGTTAGACCTGCCATACTAGGGAAGATAGAGAGCCACACTCCCATATATCAGCAAAGCATAGATTCTGATTTGTCTTTTCGCCAACAATAAGAGCTGAATGGTTACTCCCTTTGCAGGGTGTATTTTCTTTAACCCCAGGAAAAACTTCCTTGATTAAACATGCAATACATACAACTCCAGGACAGATAATATGACTACATCCTTATCATATACCTGAGTGCTGGCGGGAAGCCATTGAAAACAAAATTCAGCAAATGTTAGAAATGGGGAAAATTGAACCCTCTAAAAGTGAATGGAGTTCACCCATTGTCAAAGTACCCAAGCCTGATGGCTGTATCAGGTTTTGTATAGACTTTAGAGAGGTCAATAAAATATCCCAATTTGATGCATTTCCACTACCTTGAGTGTATGAAATGATTGAGAGACTGGGTAAAACCCAGTACATTAGTACCTTGTACCTGTGTAAGGAATACTGGCAAGTGCCTCTACGGGAACAAGAACGGAAAAAAACACCTTTTCCACACCTGGGGGGCTATATCAATTCAGCATGCTCCCTTTTGGGTTACACGGAGCTCCCGCCACCTTTCAAACAACACTTGACCCATCTTAAGAAAATAATTCAGGCATTAAAGTAAGGAGGTCTAACCATAAATCCAGCCAAAAGCCGTCTAGCTGCCCTGATCAGTGAAATAAATTGGGTAGCTCTTAGGTAAGGGGTACATTAAACCACAAGAAAAGAAGGTAGCAGCCATCTCAAATCTACCCTTTCCCTGTACAAAAAAGGATCTAAGAGTCTTTTTGGGTGTCTTGGGATATTATACACGGTTCATACCCTCCTTTTCCCAAAAAGCCGCCCCTTTAACCGATCTCCTAAAAAAAGATGTGAGAACAGAACAACCCTCCGCGAGAGCCATGCAGGCCTTTTATCCGTTAAAGCAATCCCTTACAACCAAGCCTGTACTTCTCAGTCCCAATTATACCAAACCATTCATAATACAAAATGATGCTTCTGAATATGGTTTAGTGGCTGCCCGGTCCCAAAAAGATTCCCAGGGACAAGAAAAGCCTATAGCATATATTAGCTGTAAACTGTTATCCAGGGCAAAAAATTACACTGCAGTGGATAAGAAGTGCTGGGCCATAAAATGGGCCATGAAATCTCTAAGGTATTACCTTGATGGCCAGGAGTTCACTCTGTACAATGATCACGCCCCACTAGAGTGGCTGGCCTGAAACAAGGGACATAATTACAGGCTTTTGCATTGGTTCTTAGCCTTACAACCCTTTTCATTCACTACCCATCATAGGAAAGGGAAAGAACAAACCAACGCTGACTTTCTCACTAGGTACCCCTTGGATCCATTTCTTGCAAGCAATAAAGTTAGGAAAGGAGGATGTGGGAGAGAGCCTGACCCAGAGCCCCTCACAGCCCACCACTTACAGGGGGTAAATCCATTGTTCCACGGGAAGACGCCAAGGATGCCGAGACTATCCAGAGCCTGGAAAATATAGGAGAAAGAAAAGGTTAAACCATTTGTAGGAGAGTAGGATCTGTTTACTATGGTTACCCCCACTTTTTTCTGGTATTTCACTGTTTTTCGACTTTAGTCTGGCTGGGGCACTGCTAACCAGGACCTCAGCCTAGCTGCTTCCTCTCTAAATTGATTGCATGTACTTTAGCCACACTCCAGATTGGTTACTGGGTTACCCTTGTGAGTCCCTAGTATGTGGTACCTTAAGTCCTAAGTGCATAGGTACACCAGAGGCCTACCAGGGGCTGAAGCATGTATTATGCCACCCCTGGGAAGCCTTCCAAAATGGCACCACAAGTCTGCTTCTGCAGCCTGGGTAAGGTGGTGCATGCACCCCTACTAAGATATAGGTTACCTATATCTACCTTTAAATACTCACACATTTAAACCTATAAGCCACTTCTATGGCAGGCCTTATCAATCCTGAAGGCAGAGTGCTTGGTTTTGTGTGAGAGGGTGCCCATGCATGAGCAGGACCCCTCTGCAGCTTTCGGAATTTATTCTCTGATGCTGTTCTGTGATGCAGCCAAACCATACACTCTTAAATGCATTATAACCTTGCGGTCAATGCTAACTTTGGAATGGCTGCATGGAAACATGTTGTGTTTGGTGTCAAACACTTTGGAATCCTACCCCCCTGCCAGTCCAGGCGGCGGGGGTAGAATTCCACCCTTCTAGAGGGAGAAGGCATGTACACACTTACCTAACCGGTAATAGTTTAAAAGAGCTCCTGCATCCCAAAATGGATGCTGCAGCCTGAGGGACAGGTCTGACCTCCTGCTGGTGGACGAAACTCTGGGAGGGGAAGCCTGGACAATAGGTTTCTTGTCACAGGGAGGTGTAACTACTTCCCATACAGGCTTTAGTGTATTGAGGCTGTGTGGGTGCATTCATAGAATGCTATTCAGACAGTGCTGGGGGCACACTTGGTGTCCCTGTGCATACCCCAGTTCAAACCAGTTGCAGGGGCACTCAGCCCCTGCTCTGGCATGAAACTGAACAAAGGGAAAGGGGTGTAACCACCCCCTCCCTGGGTCCTCCCATAGGTGGGACCCTAGAGTAAGTCCAACCTCTAAACTTAGTATAAGTATAGGAACCCAGTCCTTAGGACTTTAGATTATACCTGGACGAAACTCTGAAGCTGAATCCTGGAACTTCGACACACTATATCGACTAGAGAACTGAAGAATCTCCCTTGGGGTCAAGGAGTGAATCCCTTGTTCAAACAGGCACCAAAGAAGCATCTTGCTGGTCTGCATTTCCAAGGCTCCCGCCGGATCCCGAAAGATTTGTGACTCAGGACATGGACTTCCAGACTTCTCCGAGGCTGACACGAGATCCCAGCAAAGCTGAGACCCACAGCCCTCACGAGTGACGTGGATCTGGAATTCCTGGCGACCGTGCACATTTGCAAGTGCATCAACTTCCCGAGCTCTCCCAAAGTTGTGCATTGGGCTACTTGTAGTCCAAGCCCCAAGCACCATTTTCACTGAAGATTGTGGGACTACACTCCACGAGTGTTCTGTGGGCCCGGTTCTAGCATTTCTGCTTGAGGCTCCTTTGCGATCCCTGGTCTGTTGACTGGTGGGTCCCCACGAAGGTAACTCTTCTGTTTCTTGGGCTTTCTTGGTTGTTCCTGACGTGCCCTGACTCCCCTCCAAAGGGTGAGTTCCTCGGGCCTTGCTGGTCTGCTCTGAAGCCAATATTTGCTTTCTGCGTGGGTAGCTGTTGCCAAGGCTTGTTGGGTCCAATCCGGATACCGACACCGCAGCACGTGACATCCGTCGTGGGACAGCTTGAATCCAGCACCTGGTTGTAGTCGATGCTTCCTGGTCCTCGTGGCTGAAAAGTCAAGCTTCACCTTCTTCATTTGAAAGCATCCAACATGGGTGGGCATCCGCTCATCGCCTTCCTGGTCACTGGCTAGTGACCCAGACTATGTCCACTGTGCTTTCAGGTTCTTCAGATCTTCGATCCACCCTTGGATCCACCCAGACACTTTCGACTTGGTCGCCAGCAACACTTTTCAGCAGGCCGCCATTGAAAACGACTACGAAACCCGACATCAAAAGACATC
This sequence comes from Lissotriton helveticus, assembly GCF_964261635.1. Lineage (NCBI taxonomy): Eukaryota > Metazoa > Chordata > Amphibia > Caudata > Salamandridae > Lissotriton > Lissotriton helveticus. The sequence goes on from NC_136061.1 coordinate 359,782,820, forward strand.
TATGCACCAGGCTTCCCTGGGTGAGGTAACGCGAGTACTCCGGTGCTCCCATGGGTATTGACTCTAGAACTGCCTAGTTCTAAAGGGGTTTGCTCCAATTCCTCTTCCAAGTGTCCTTAATCTGTAATTTTCCACCTGCGACTTTCCCCATAGAAGTTAACGGTGATTCGCGGCTGTGTTCAGACACTGAATGCGTCCCCCGTTGGTCCCCTACCTTGGGTGGTTCCTGGTGGCCCCAGCAGTTCTAAAGGCTCTAAGCCTTGTATCTATGTCAGTCTTATACCACTTTCTTAATATATGGTTTGGTACGCCCCTAGGGCTCAATGTATAATGTGCAAATTTACTGTGTGCTATATAAGTTTACTTATGTACTTTTGCCTGTAGCCTCATAAAGAGACTAGAGCAGAGGTCTTCAATCTTTAGGGCGCGACCCAAAGGGGGGCCGTGGAGTCATGGAAAGGGGGTCGCGCTCTTCCTTTGCTAAAAGAAAACGTTCAAGACGGTAGTTAAATTGCCTTCCCTGGAGCGCTATTCAGGGACTCTCCCGTGCTGGGAAACAGAAGCCAGGCAGACAGTTAAACACACCTTTCTGCCAGTGTACTGCTGGCCTGAAAGAAATGCAAATGTGCACAACGAGTTAATCTGCAAATGTAAAGGATTTGCAGATTAACTTGTTGTGCACAACTGCATTTCTGTCAGGAGAGTGATGTTGAAGTTCATGTATTGAATCACTTGAAACTTTTTGAGTGGTAGGGCACAGAATTAACTGAACTGTGAAGTGCTTGTGTTTAATTATCATTGTATTTCCATAGCTTTTGTTATCCCCGAGAATGTGTTGAGGGGACAGTTATGTTTAAAAAAAAATGCATTACATAGGGTCTAGATATTACTAAAATCTATGGGCCTCATTTACAATGAAATGGTGTAGGGCAGCTCCGCAAGTATTTTTGCTGCGCTACCCTATGCCAATTGAAATGGGCAGGATTGGACTGTATTTATAAAATACAGTGCATTCCTGTCCTTTCTGGGAGCACACAATTTGGTGCCTAGCGCCAACGCAGGCACCCTTACACCATGGTGCAAGTTTGTCTGCATTGTTTGCAGGATTGTTTTTGTGCAAGAAGGCATGCTTTTCTGCCCAAAAACAACCCATGGAGGCTTTTTCCTCTTTCTATGTGTGCTACACATAAAAAAGGAAACAATTGATTGAGGAGAAATAAAGATATTTCTCCTCACATCCCCTGGGGCAGCGTACAGTTTTGACGCATCCTCAGGTTTACAAGGTTTACAGATGCTTGTAAATCTGGGAATGTGTCAAAACCCATGGGAAAACCCACCGCAACACCCATGGAACACCTCCCGACGCAGTGTAAGGCAACATATCAACTTGCGCAGTGGTGCCTTACACCATATCAAGGAGGCCTTGAAATGACATGCAAAGTGACATTGCATGGCCTCGTTGATATGGGTCTGTGCAACCAGAGCGTCATAAAAAATGATGCAGCGCAAGGGGCTTATAAATAAGCCCCTATATTTTGAAAGCAGCCCGTATATTTTGGAAGCACCATTTTATCATAAAACATTTTGCGCATTTTGTAGCAGTCTATCTTATACTGTGTGTAATGCAAGTATAAAATAAAGACTTACATATTCACAGTGCTTTCTCTCACAGGCTGTGAACTCATAGCACTAAAAATACACAAGTCACTATTTTCCACTGATCCAACCACAATTTAATTCTGTGGCTTTCTAGTTTCACACATGCAGTGCATTAACTAATAGAGTTTTCATAATGTATTTTAGTGCATTTCCCACTGACTAACACCTTTTTAAAATGTATTTATTATTCATTAAAGCTGCCTGTTATTTTATATGTAGCTATTGGACGGTGAAAGACCTAAAAAATGTTACTATGTTTTAAATATGATGAATGATGTTCAGCTGCCTCCAGTTACATGCAGCTGTAAATGCCAAGCTGTCAGCATCCCATGAAATATAATATGGTTTTCCTCTAATGCCATGCAATAAAGTTGCAGCCCATGCATTACATCTATTATACCAAGGGCCACTGGAATTATGTGATTGTGAGGCTGCAGCTATCTTAGCATGATTATAGATTTGTCGCATTTACCACATAACCCATCATCTGCCACATAATCTGCTGATTTTAACCAACAATGTTTTATTTATTCAAAAGGTTCAAAAGTTACTAAAAAGCAGCAACAGGTGTTGACGCTTAGTAGAAGGCCATTTGTAAAGCTGTGCTGGTCACCTTTTTGTTGCTTATTGCTATATTTAGTGTTAAACTGGTACTGATGCGGTGCAACCATAGATTGACCGTTTCTTTGGTGAACATTTATGGTTGTCAATGATACGGAGTACCAGTTTCTAGAAATTTTCGCTGGGTCCTTATGCCTCAAAAAAATGTATGGGGGTCTCGGCATCAAAAAGTTTGAAGACCACTGGACTAGAGGGATGTGTTTAGAATAAATACATATATTTTATATATATACCTGGTGTGGTTCTCCTTTCATTTGGTCATTCATGAGAATATAGACAGGTAAAACAAGCTGCATTACATTCCTTCAAGACTTAGTCTGACGGCTGCTCTCCACAGCTACCTCTAGGATAGCTTTCTATATAGGTTGTCGTTAAACCTACCATCAATAAGGGTCGTTTGGACTGGTGCAAGTTGCCCACTATAAAAGTGGACAGCATATGCCAGGCCAACTTCTCACACCATTCCTCCTGTCCTTTCCTATACAGAAAGTAGGAGGAGCCCACCCAGGAAAGGACCAATCTGGGACCCTGCAAGGAGAAGAAAAGGTCCTCACATCGGAAGAGTTCGGAGCGGAGGTCAAGAGGCAAAGCCACGAGTAACTGGAGAATGCTGAGAAGGGAAGCCCACGAGGAGTGCCGAACGGTGGAAACGGATAACCAGAGGAAGACTCCGGGGACAAAGAGGGAGAGTATTGGCACGGGCGGTGAGTGACCATTAACTGGGCGTATCGGAAAAGGGATATTTTCAAACAAGGACGCACATTGTTGGGGTCAGAAGACTCTAAGGAACTGTCACCGATCTTTCAGATTAATGCCACTTCATATTACATACCTGTTGCAGGCAGCCCAATAGCAAAGAGCAGATTTTGTTTAAAGGTAAAAGCGGGCACGTTATTTTTGTTTGGTGAATTTTCCTCTTTCGCTTTACTCGGTTCGGAAGTAGTGCCAGATAACCCATGGGGTAAAGTCGCCGGAAACGGGCTGATGATTAATACAATTCAGATAGAACGGCCTTAGGGATGTAGCCAATTTGACTAATTACGAAACTTTTTTTCCTGTAAGTTTTTTGTTTAGCTCTGACTCCCAAGTGGATTATCGCATGCGTGGAGATTTCCACCACTATTTATTTGACTGTGAAGGTGTGAGTGAGAGTGGGGAAAAAGGACAAGTACAAGACATACCCTCTTCTAGTATTTTTCACCTCTCACCCTCCCTATAGAGTGTGTGAAATCCCATTCTTGTCACTTTTGGTGTGGTGAAGGACACTATCTCAGCCCCCATTCAGAACACACAAACCTCAAGATACTCACCCTTCTTTTTCTTATTTTGGAACTTCCTGGGGATTTCCGCCTGGTGAAGGGTGACTTGTAAAAGAGAAGAAAAAGCAGAAAGAGTGGTCAAGCAGAGAAAATTAGGAATCTAGGAAAATACATTAAACAGTTCCTATGTGAAGTTCATTCTGTGACTAAAGAAGAAAAAATTGAGAGGCATATCAAGCATCCTAGCTTCTATTTCAGCCCGTCCCTCCCACAATGAGTTTCTACAGGAGGAAGACAGCCAGTTGCGAAGTAGTGCTCAGAACGGGATCTTGCCTGGCCGATATCCAGCATACCCCAGAAGGGAAGGGGCACTACAGCCGATAAGGAGCCCCTAAGTAGCCTAGTGGAGCCAGAGAAAGGATTGGAGAACGCAGAAGCTGCCCGGGAGTCCAGAGGCCGCCAGCAGGACATGGAATCAATCCAGCCACATTCCAGGAGGAGCGTGACTTAGGAACGGGATCTCAACAGGGGAAGTGGGAGGGACCAGCACTGAGTCAGGAAGGGATTTACAATAGTTTGAGTCTAACAGGTCCATTTGTGAGCATGGGTATAAAGGTTGCACTCTTTCTATACTGCATAGCTAAATGGCATGAGTTTTGTTTTGTATGTCCCCTGTCCAAGTGTGTTATAAGACAAGTGACGTATCGCGCACTATCTGCAGGTTCTTCCCATAATAAAGGGAAATACTCGGGAAAGCTAAAGCTTACAGGGATGCTACCTTACAAACTGGTACTGAAGAAGGTATTCAGGTCCTAACCTCTCATTTTTCCTGCTTTCTTTTGCACATGCTCATTCAATGATTGTGGCACAAATATAAGGCACATCCTTTCCATTCCTATACTATTCCCAGAACTACTAAAAGGAAAGGAATTCTCCTTTTAAAGGATGTACCGGATCAGAATAACTTACCTGTAACAATTTCTCTTATTCCGAGGGGTGCGGATTCCAACCGCCGCTGGTCAGTCTTCAAGGATTCTAAAGGAAAGGAAACAAAGCAGGAAGATTTGAGAAGAAACCTAACTCTAATATGTCAAACAAAGAAAAACTCTATACTTAAATCAATGGCGTGGCATTGTTAATCCCACATAACTAACATATGCTAAAATGTTGAAAGTTATTTTCCCCCCCTTGAATTCTACTGCTGTGGCTCCCTTGGACCCCCTTTGTAGAAGAATCCAGCATAATAAATAAAGGGTATAATTTCTGTCTTGTCAAGTTAGAGGTGGAACCTTGAAAGGTCTCTAAAATGAACAGAACATCATTAGTGTATACTGCCAACTTAATTTTAGATTATATTTTAAGCATACATTGGAGCAATCCAAATAGGCGATTAGTTAAGAATGAGGATGTGAAAGGTTTTCATGATTTTTCTGTCTAAATCACTGAATAGAGACTCAGTCGTTAAGTAGGAAATCCAGTATGCCCAACAGTTAGATTAAAGAAAATACCATTACTCTACTCACAAGTTAATTAAGAGCCAAGGATGATAATTGCATACTTTGAGGTACACACAAGCACCTGAAATTAATCTGTTAGGCAGGGAGTAATGGAGCATAAGGAGGTTTGGTAATAAGACCTTCAACAAGCAAGATGTATCTGAATTCACAGCATTCTGGATTTAAGGACTGCACTCAGAAATAGAGATTTTAATGTCAAATATGGTATTTTTCATTCAGGTACATTCTTGATAACTGATGGCAATGGGAACAAGAACTGTAGGGATGAGAATGAAAAATTGACTATCAATGATTTTGTGGTTACAGTCCCATAAAATGTTCTCATACTTCTGGCTTGTTCAGAGTCTAATAGCCATTGTACTAAATGAGTTACTTCTTGTTCTTGTTAAGGATTAAATTGCTCCATGGGTGGATAACAAGCATGGACAACAGGTTTGTTTGAGTGTTGTGAAGTCAGTAATCCCTCCTGATATTTTTGTGATATGCAGTCATCTTTTTTGGGTGTGGGTTAAACTTAAGAGTATATTTCAAATAGTTATATGATGACAACCTGTCTCGCTCAAAGTAATTTGTATAATCCTTGGAAGACTGTTGTTGCGTAAATGGTGGACCGAGTACGATTGTTGTTGCCTCAGGGAGACATTGTTCTCTCTCTATGTGGATGTAGGCACAGCCTAGAATTCAGATGTATGGCTGCGTTCACACATATATTGTTCACCTTCTTTATTCTTTCCATGGGCTTTCTCTACATTATTTTAACCCATTAATATGGAATTGGGTTTCTGTTTACAAGTGGGGTGGGATGTCAATGATACTCATTGTAGACTTAATTGTAGACTTTAATGATGGGAGGAATCCACTAAGATGTGAACACTTAATAATATACGGTACTGAAGTTGTCATCTTGGAACATTAAAGATTTTCTACTCCACCCAAAAGCAAAACAATTTATACCTACATTGAGAAGCAAGGGAGTTTTATTGCTGCCTGCAGGAACACATCTTTCACCTAAACAAGCAGATAGCGAAAAGGTATTTTGCCATTTGATTGCATTTTGCACTGAATATGAGTCACAAGAGTAGCATGACTATTGTTTTTTTTAAATAACATTGACGTTAAATGCCTGTCACTACCAAGGCAAGTGGGTTTAGTTGACAATAAGATTATTAGTATCTTTTTATTACTAGTTGAAAATGTATACTCCTTTCAAGAATGAACCCCAAATTTGGTTTAAAATTGTACACTCCACTCCCCCAAATAGAACTATATTATTGGAGATTGTTGTAATTACTCATTTTATTATATTCTACACATAAGTTTGATGGTCAGATTTAGTGGTACTGGATATCCATTCCATAAGGTATTTTCTTTCTTAGGATTCGACAGGTTCATATATCATTATTTAATTAGACTGGAAGCCTGGCTGGCCTTCTTGCCAGAAATCTGGCAACTGCCCAACTGATATGTTATGTTATTTGGAATTTGCAGAGTGCAACGTTCACCCCCAGCGCTGAGTTCACAATTACAAGTACTGAAACTCACGACCTAAAAGGAACAAATGATGCCCGGGAAAAAAGCCAGGTGTTAAGGAGCTTTCTAAAATTGGTAAACTTTTCAGCTTGCCTCAAGGAAAGAGGAGGCTGATTCCAAGCCTTTGCACCAAGCACAGAGAAAGAGCTGCCTCCTCTAGTCTTCAAGCCGAACCTGGGAATTACTAAAAACTTGGAATTTGACGATCTCAGGGTTTTATGGGAATATATAATGTGAATCGCTCTGACAAAAATGTTGGGCCAGACTGAAAGACAGCTGTGGATCACCTTGAACCTCCTCTGTAGAAGAATCCAGCATGATGAATAAAGGGCATCATTTCTGTCTTGTCAAGTTGAAGGTGGAACCTTGAAGGGTCTCTAAAATGAACAGAACATCATTAGTGTATACTGCCAGCTTAATCTTAGATGATATTTTAGACATACATTGGATCAAACCAAATAGACGATTAGTTAAGAATGAGGATATGAACTGTTATTAGTGGTTTATACAAAATCTTCTTATCCACTGAAAGCCAGTCAAGTTCCCCTTCACCATTTAGTGAAACAAGTCCTGCGAGGAAATTTAATAACTAGTCGTACTGCAGCATTTTAAACAACCTAAAGCTTTTTAATCATCAGATACCTAGCTGCACCAAGGTAAAGACTTTTACAATAGTCAATCCTGGATGTAATCAAGGCATAGGCAACTGTTTTCCTAGCGTCTAGTGATAAATTTCCCAAAATATTTTTTGCCTTAATCATTGATAAACAAATTCATGTAACAGCAATGACTTGGTGATGAAAAGATAGATCAGAATCAAATTTAACACCCATATTTCTGGCAACATCATTGGAGGTAGGAGGCTTAGTGAGACCTTCCGACCACCAGCTGAATGCAGAAAATCGATTATTCTTTCCAAAACACAAGAATTCTTTTTTCTCATATTACATTTAGAATGGTTTCAATTCCAACCATTTGATGACTTGACAAAGACAGTTTTTTAATTCATTTTGGAACTTCAAGAGTTATTGTAGAGTGACAAGATTGAGTTTCATTGCATATGACATAGCGGAAATGCCAAATGAATTGATCCGAGCAATTAGCGGGGACATATAAGCATTAAACAAGCTGGGGCTCAAAGAAGAGCCTTGGTGGACACCGAGTTTTAGATTTTTTTCTCTTGTTCTAAAAGAACCCATTATTACTACTTGTTTCCTATCTTCTAATAAGGATTGAATCCACTCTAGGGCCTTTCCACGTATTCCAATGTCGAGATGCTGCTGCTAATAAATCAAGGAGAATTAGAACGGCATTCCTGTCATTATCCAACATAAACTATGGACTCGGACACTTCCAAAAGTGCAGCTTTTGAGTAATGTCTTGGTCAAAGGATGGTGTGAAGGAACTTGTGAGTTTCCAATTAATTTACCACTTGGCTGTTTACTAGAATATACCCTTTGTATATACTCATCTGTTTGTTTACTTATATTAAAACCTGCTTGAATCACCTCTATTTTTGGTCAAAGTATTCAGCCAAATGATCACACAACTCTTGCAAATGGTCTAAGTCTAGAGCACAGGCTTTAGGATGGAAAAAGTAATTGGCTATTTGATGAATTATAAAACAGAAATCCATATATGATGGATCGTGGGAACCTAGCCAGTGAGAAAATTTAAGGTTATCCCCAAATTTTGGGTTTGCCTTACCAGAAAAGAAAATGTCTTTTCTTGAGTCCTCTCACTCACCCAGGGTTGCCCCTAGGTGACATGCTTCATCATTGGGGCCATCCCAAGCATCTACTGCTTGGGGCGTGCTGCGACTTGCGAAGGATACGTAGGAGCACTGATTTTGTGAAACTATGTGTGGTGCAGTGTATGGTGGAGTGGCGATTGGTGCTAAATTAAAAATACCTAGCTAGTGGGCTCCATTTTGTATTCCTGCTCCTAGTTGGTATAATAACAAGCATTGGAAATGCAATAGGTCTCGCAGCATTAGAGTTAGTGCTTTTAGAATTGTTTATGGGTTTTTTTGTAAATCTTTAGCATTTTTGTTTCCTGTAGCCAATGCTAAAGAATTAAAAAAAAAAAAAACATAAACATTTCTAAAAGCTCGAACTCAAATGCTCCGAGACCTATTCCACTGTGTGAGGGTGAGGGGTTGAGGGTGAGTGAGGGTGAGTGAGGGTGGGTGAGGGTGAGTGAGGGTGAGGGGTTGAGGGTGAGTGAGAGTGAGGGTGAGGGTGAGTGAGGTTGAGTAAGGGTGAGGGTGCAGGGTGTGTGAGGGTGCAGAGTGTGTGGGCGTAGTGTGTGAGGCCTAAAGTAATTTGAGGCTGCAGTGTGTGTGTGGGCTAAAGTAGTGAGAGGGCGCAGTGTGTGTGTGGCCTAAAGTAGTGTGTGGGCTCAGTGTGTGTGTCATAAAGTAGTGTGAGGACGAGTGAGGACGAGTTCCAAGCCTGGTAGAGGAATGTTGGCTCGGTCATATTCCACAGGAGGCGCCCCAGCCAGGCTGGTGGTATGACACCAGCAGATGCAATATTTAGCAATCAGACAGTGTCAGAGAGGAAACGGACAGTCTGGCTGCGAGCAGAAGGCGTCAGAGGCATGGAGTGGGAAATCAACACTGGAGGAGACAGAAGCCCGTGAAGAAAGCACACATGAGATGGAGGAGCAGAAATCCGGAGGAAGAAAGCTTGAGAAAGTTGAAGGATGGAAGGATAGGGAGAAAGATGCAGATAAAGTCAGTGAGGAAGGAAAAAATGGGGAGAACGGAATGGACCTAGAGCAAGAAATACGGAGTTAAAAGGCATAGAGGAGGCTGAGAGCACGTGGCTAACTGAGAACATCTAAGCGGCCGAAAGGGGATAAAGGAGGTGCGAGTGCACGCCGAGGTGAAGGACTGTGCTAGAAGGGAGGGGGAAATGCCAATAGCAGAGGAGCCTGCAGGCTGTTTAAGGCAGATGGTGTCTGCGCGCAAAGTACTGGGCGAGAAGGGAGGGGGAAATTCCAGCAGCAGAGGAGCCTGCAGGCTGTTTACGGGAAATTGCATGAAAAGGGTGGTTCATAACATTCACATTAGAAGAACCACACCAGTCAGCAGAGTAAGACCATCTGCAGCGTCTAAAGACAGGAGTGTAGCCAGCAGCATCAGAGATCAGTTGCACTACTTAGTTGCGTTATGTATTTTAAACATGCACAATTTATATTGGTATGTATGTTAAACGTAGACACACTTTATTTTCTTTTACAGCATGACTGCTCATGTGGCTCCACATGGCGCCATCCTTAAAAGTTACCGAACAGTGCGATGGTCGTTAGATGAGTGCCATGCTGAAAGCAAAATGTTTTTAAAAGTTACTGACAGTGCGGTGGCCTTGATATGGGTGCTAAGAGAGAAATGCTCACCTGAAATGTTAAACAAGAAGCGGTACAATTGCTCAAGCAGTGTCCCGCAAATGGTGTGTGCGGCCACCACTGCTGAAGCGCGGGATGCCGGGCGGCTTGAGAAACAAGGCAGAGCGCACCATATGGAGAGGGAGGGGGGTGGCAGTGGGAGGGTGATTGATGGGCGGGGCAGTGCTGGGGAAGCCTTTGATGTGGCCTGGCGGCCGTGGAAGCCGGGCCTTTGAAGTGAAGCTAAGCTTCACTTCAAAGGTGTCGGAGGAATGCGGGCGGCTGTGCACGCGCTTTTAAGCTCAATGCACATGCGCATTGAGCTTAAAAGTCACGGGCACTGCAAGGAATCGCCACGATTCCTTGCAAGTTAGATAAAGTGTGGATGAGCCCCTATAGTCTCGCTTGCTCGATGCGCATGCGCATCGACAGGCGAGACCTAAAAAGGGGTAGATAAAGGAAATATAACTTAAGTGGTCATAGTCCCTAATATCCCGTCAACATGTTTCAAAGTGTCCCCTACACCTATTCTTCAGGGCAACATAAGGGCCAGCCCCATGTATGCCACTCCGGTGAATAAACCAAAATTAAGGTAGGAAAAGTATAGAACACGCCTAATATGTGTGTCTCTCAATTATACATACGGTTAACGCTGTAACCCGCAGTATCTGTGATTGGGAGAAAAAAGTAGATTGTAGGTTGATACATAGTGCCTGCCCTTTTGGGCAGTTATTCAAAGAAACAAAGGTCCTGAGCAATTTCAGCAAATGTAAATAATTACAATATATAGAACACAATGGTAACTATATAGTTCTCCTGTCCAGCCGGACCAGGGATTTATTGTAATGAGATAACACAATAGAACGTAAGTATAAAAATTGAAGGTAGGGCACAGTCCTCTACCGTATTCAGAAGTGAGGACAGATTGATATAGAGAAATAGAGAAGGAAAAGTTTTAACAGGCAAGGAGAAGTGAGCAGCCTGGACACTTATTATATCCATACATCAAGTGTGATACCAGGGTAGAACATACACAATATTACACAATGGTTTGCATGCATGTCTACTTATGACAGTTGACGACGTTTCGATCCATTGCTCTAATACATGAGGATCATCTTCAGGACTAAGAATAATATTGCCTGAGTTAAATGATAAGCCTGTTTAGAAAAAAACAGGGAAAAAGAACAAGAGTTTCTTCTTTAGCAGAAAATAAGGTTTTGCGAAAGTCAGCATTTTGGTCGTTTTTACACAGTTACAATATTCGGAATCGCAGTGAACCTGTGGGTTTGTGATTCTGGTGCCACTTCTAGTAATTTGCGCAAGTACGAGAAAACATGCAGTGTGACTATGGTCCTATTCGTGAAGATCGTGCTTAAGAAAATTACCAGCGGAGCGGTGGAACACTATGTGGTTCACCTATTACAGGCACATAGAACGGGGTAAGACCAATATCGTTACTGGGGTGAACTACGGCTTCTCAGTGGAAGTAACGTCTGGAGGTTTATCTCTGGTGAGAGAAGGCTGGTTGGAATAAATTGTCGATGGTCAGGGTGTCCTGTAAGCGCGATACCTTGGCGATCACAGTTACGCTACAAGGACGGAAGGAAGGGTGTTAATTTCGAGGAATATTAACCATGCAACTAAAGGTGACAGTGTCGTGATTCTGGTGCCACTTCTAGTGAATTGCGCAGGTACGAGGGAACATGCGGTATGGCTAAGGTCCTATTCGTGAAGACCGTGCTTAAGAAAGTATTGCCAGCGAAGCGGTGGAACACTTTGTGGTTGCCCTATTACAGGCACATAGAAGGGGGGTATCGATAATGGGGTGAACTAAGGCTTCCCAGTGGAAGTAACGTCTGGAGGTTTACCTCTGGTTAGAGACGGCTAGCTGGGATGATTCTTATCGATGGTCAGGGTGTCCTGTAAGCGCGAACCCTTGGAGATCACAGTTACGCTACAAGGACGGAAGGAAGGGTGTTAATTTGGTTTAGGGGAATATTAACCATGCAACTAAGGTTACAGTGTCGTAGTTTTGACAACGCGGTACCTTTACCACGCGGCCGTTACAACGCAAGTCGTTACCACGACTTGCGCTGGAGGGCGCTGTGGGATAAGGAATTTAATAAATTTATATTCCAACACCTTCCCTAGTATCCACGGGGACTGGTGTTGGAATATAAAATTATAAAAACCCTAAATCCGCGCCCTCCAACGCAAGTCGTGGTAACGACTTGCGTTGTAGCGGCCGCGTGCTAAAGGTATGCGTTGTTACAACCCGCGTTGTAACAACGTACATCCATCGTAGTCGGAACATACCGCTATGCAATCACGGTTTGGATACTCGGATTCGAGATTATCCGTTTTTTCGGGCGGTTTCCGGGTTGGAAGTTCCCGCTGTGAACAAGGGGAGTAAAAAAGGTTATTCGGTTGTAAAGTGGAGCCATGGAGGCACAAGGGCAGTAGCGATTGTAGCCTAGGGCTATGAGGCTTACCGATTTAGCTGAACATTGTCAGGATAAGAAGGCAGGGTCCGTGGGGATCCAACGGAGTGCACTCGCCGTGTGTTGGCCTGAAGGGCTACGCAGCGGCCATGATAATAAATCTAAACAGCGCGGTCATGTGACTCGCCTTGGTCACGTGCTGGTTTGTGGTACTAGACCGTGGCGGACATTTTGGAAAGGTGACCAGTGATCTGGTGAGTGAGTTTTTAAAAAAAAGGCCACGTTGTTATGCAATGGTAGATAAATAGTGGTTAGTGCCTGTATTACATAAAACAATGGTGCGTGTTCTGGTGCTCCTGAAAATGAACATAAACAAACATATAGTCACAAACAGTGGGTTACATTCCATCTGTGACTTTTCCTGGTGTTCCTGTTCAAGGGATTCAGTTACAAAATCTTACATACACTCATTTTGACTGGACATTTAAACTGATTGACACAACATGCCTCATATAAGATTAATTCCCAGTTGTCAGGGGAAGAAAACTTACTTTTTAGTTAGCAATGTTATGCCCCATGGTCCACCAGGGTGGACTGGCCTGTAGGCTCTGTTGGTGCATAAGGAGAAATGGGCACAAAATGTCAATCGCCGTCTTTTCGAATGAAAAAGCGCGCGGTTTAGAGAAGCGTGTCAGAATTAGAGTAGATTATAGCAGTATTGTCAAGTTTCAATCGAGGTACCTGCTCAGAGAAAATAGTAAGTGTTACATAAAGTGCCGAAAAGCTAATGTTAGTCTCGGCCAAACACCATTATTACATGTCAATATCCGGCTTTTGACCGCGTTATAGCGTGTCTCAGTCCTGTGCCTGATTTCGAATTAAAGTTGGCCCCGCATACGTTATAGTTAAAGTTAACAGACTCGATAGGGAGGGCAAAATGCTGTCAAATATAGCGAAGGTAGCAAACTCTTACTTGTCTCGGCAGCCCTCCGGCGAGTCAACCTGCTTAGTCCCTGGCTCGACCGCATCTTAGCGCGGTAGAGCCTGGGGGCCATTTTAAGTGTTGGTATTTTCCTCTGCGTGTTGCACAAGGAACTAGTGCACGGCTATAGTACAAAAAAGACGGCACAATGCGGCAGCCATCATTTTCCGTATTTGTATCTGTGGGGGAATTTGATGGTCTAATTTTGTGCCTGTTATTTATTTACCAAACGTTGGAAATTGCACCAAGGCTGATTGTGGAGAGACGGATGATTTGCCAAAGCTGGTCCTCGAACCCTGTTACTGTTTCCAAACACTGGCGGCCATTTTGAGTTGGGAAACAGTGATTGGCATTTATAGTGTGTAACAGGTTGTGCACTTTTATTTTAGGCTACTATTGTGTCCACAATAAGCACCCATTTTCGAAAAACATAACAAACATTACAAATGTTGATCGTTTTTAAAAAAAAAAAGGATGTGATAGAGCTGATGAACTTGGTTTGAGCTTTTTCACAAACTAAACAGGCTATTGAGGAGAAACTGGTCTGTTTATGTTATGTTATGTTATGTTATAGGGTTTTATATAGCGCTCAGCTGCCCCAGCAAAGGGGTTTCCCGGCGCTTTCAACAGCAGAAGAAGAACTGACTGCTGCGGCGGGAAAGCTCAACATAACAGCAACCAGAAGCCTACTTTAAAGGAAAGAGGTGGGTTTTGACACCTAAAGCACTGCCTAACCTGCCGTGAGGGGAACGGCCAACACGATTTAAAACTTACCCCTGCTCTGCTCTGCTCCACAACCGCGCCGTGAGGGAAACGGCCAGCGCCCACACCGCCATCCACCGCCATCCACCCGGAGCAGCAGCAGCTGGGGAACTACATCACCCAGCTGCCCCGGGGGTGGACGCGGCGGAAGCGACGACGGACACGCGCCAGGAGGCGCTTCATAAGCAGGGAACGCCTCTCGCACCCGCGAGTCGCGCGCGGGAGAAGCCCGGGAAAAGGGCGGGCCCTCTGAGGCCCTCAGAGGTCAACAGTGGTCGGGCGGGCCACCCCATCAACATTGTCAATAAGGTTAGTTTCCTAATAAGCTGTCCACAATGGCTGATTGTACCGCTACAAGTGATAATGTTGACATCCTGATCCAGGACGCAGAGTCCCCGGTAATACTGCTAACGTCGTTTGAGATATTGATAGATACTGTGTTCAACGAGATAGTTGAGACTGAAAGGAGATTTTCAATGGGTCCGACGAGTATTAACCTACTACATGCCACCGCCAGTCTCAATGGTAATGGCAATACCCATATAACCCCTGAAATAATTGTTGTAAAATCCTCACATCCCGCTACAGAAGTACCAATTGTCTTAGACGATGATGACACTGTTACATACATAGCACCAGAAGTGACTCCTGGCCATGCCTCAGTAAAAACATCTACAGAGGCCGCAAACAAGGTATCTGATAAAGTTGCAGCCAAGAGAAAGAGGGGCCCTGCTAAAATAACCTACAACAAACGGAAGCAGCCACTAAGGACTGTTAACCAACCAACCCCACAAAGTATGTGGAACAAGGGGAAGAGACAAAAGTTGGTCCAGCATATAGTACCCATACAGGATCAACCGCATCTGGGTGATATGGTCGTTATAAATAACGAGGGGTCAAATAATATATCTATCTCCACCCAGACTGAGCCCCTCCACGGAATTGACAAATCCAGTTATTATTCTAAGTCAGAGGGGAACCTTATTGAGACTGTTGTCGATACAATTTTTAAAAATTTGGAAGGTCAGATGATCAAACAATTTAATAATATTTTTAAAAGACTTGATAAATTGGAGAATATAATTAAAAACGAGGATGCTAAGAGAAAAGGTATAGCAAACTTGGACAAAATGAGAGTAGAACGATTGCTAAAAGACCTTGAAACCACTACTCGTGTCCTTACTACAGGTGACCATGGCAATACAAGGACAGTGGAACAACAGGCTGTAATTAATCCAATACAGTCTGACACACCAAAGGTATCTAAAAATAAGGGCACAACAGGCAGTAACTCGTCTGCTTGTCAAACCAACACCCCCTTACCCCCATGTAACCCTACACATGGATATGTTGCTTCGACTAAATCCTCTGTTTCCGCTAACGATGCAAGCGGATCATCAATTAATTCTATCCGAAAGAGTAATGTAGCGAAGCAGACCACCTTAGCCCAGAAGGGTCCTGTCAATCAGAGCCAGCACGACAAAAAGATTATGCATGAGGACAGTAGGCCTATCAAACATCAAGGCCCGGCCCTACATCTTCCACCTGAGGCTTGTCCCTATGTTCTAGTTCTGGCTGGAATCCCACCGCTTAAGGAAGGTCAAGGAGAATCATGGGTTCAACTTCATAACAAGTGTATAGACTGGCTAACAAAGCATAAGGGGGTGGGTTATGATATTGCAAAAGAAATCATAACCACACGGCGAGTAACCTGGGTCGGTCCCCTTTACAAAAACATCAATGGGGACTGCATTGTAATTAATTTTAGAAAACCGGGCACAGCAAAATATCTGCTGAACAATAATCCTGGTCGTCATGGCCCGTCTACTGTGGTGACCCCACTACCCTTAAAATATTTTTACCGTCCTCCCAACAAGTTGATGCAACCCCCCCCAGTTTTTCCCTTACAGAATAGGTTTGGAATATTCCAGGACCTGGACTCTTTGGACTGACTGCCCACTGAAACCACTAAACCACTTCCTGTGTGTTCTGAGGCAGCACAGTTAGAGGAATCACCCCCAGAGGCGACCCTGTTAACACTGGAGATCTCTCCACCCAGTCTACTAAGTGTTCAACAAAGCGTTGTTATACCTAAAACCGCCCCAAGCACTAACCAGGGTGCATGTTTGAGGAATAATAAAAATAATAATCTAACAATTCTTAGTTGGAACATTGCGGGCCTGAAGTCCAAGATGGGAATTCCTTCATGGAGGGATTGCGTCAATTGTTATGACATAATGATGTTCCAAGAAACTTGGTGTGTTGAGGACTTATTGTTTGAGGGGTATAGTTGCCATAATAGGACTGCTCTGGCCCCTTTGGTTGGTCGTCCAAGTGGTGGATTGTCCATTTGGATAAAAATTACTGCTGAAGTGAAAATTGACGAACTACAAACAAATTGTCCTAGTTTCATGGCACTCTCGTATACTCAGAGGATAAAACTGTGTTTAATCAATTTCTATAACAATGATTTTTTGTCCCAACCTAACTCTAATTTTATTCTCTTATTTGATTTTATTAATGTAATCATGGATGGACAGGTATATGGAAAATTTGATGGCATATGTTTAGGGGGAGATTTTAATGCACATGTACATTCAAGAAATCCCCCATGTAAAAGAGGTATAGAACTGTTAGATTTTCTCTCTTCTAGTGAACTTGTTAATTGCATGGAGTATGCAGGTATGGAAAACCATGCATCCCCATTCCCCACCTTTATTGGTCACGGGGGTGGTACAACGATTGATTATGTTTTTGTTTCACACGCCGTTGCAAAGGCATTAATAAGGGCAGAAGTAGTGTGTGAAATTTACAGTGATCATTACCCAATTGCCATCCATTTATCAATACCGAAGGGTAAGTGTCCAAAACGCGAAATAGGCGCAAGGGGTCTGGAAGTCTCGACAGACAAGCTGAGGGTAATCTGGAAGGGAGCAGACAATAAGGGAATCCTGGCAGTAGTATGTAAGAAATATCCATCTTTGATTAAAGATTGTCTTACCACAGAGGACCAAGGGAAAAATGTGGTTAAAGCGTTTTCTGAACTCTGCACTGTAATTAAAGGTGAAATTTCTAGACCAGCCTCTAGTAAGGCTGAGGAAAGGCCTAGGTGGTTCGATGCCCCATGCTCAAAAGCGAATAGGATGCTTAGAGCTGCCTTAAAAGCTGAACCGAGGGACATACTGCGGGTAAGGATGCTTAGAGCAGAGTATAAGCTTGCTTTACGTACCAGATCAAACGATTTATTGAAAACCCACTGGGATTCCCTGGCACGATCTGCTGACCTAAAAGATACCACTGGGTTTTGGAAGGAGGTAAAGGAAATAAGATCTATCGGCTCAAAATTGACCGAAATTAACTGTAACATCACCGGTCCGATCTGGGTTGCGCACTTTGGCAAAATTTACGCAACACCAGATAATACTCCTTTGTTGCTACCCCCTCCACACCCAATGTCTATTTCCACACTTGAGGTTTTTGATGCTATTTTAGAAAGCGCCGGGAACAAAGCACCCGGATCCGATGGGCTCTCCATAGACCAATTAAAATGTGAACCAGAGTTTTGGGCTCCTTTGCTATGCAATGTTTTCAACAACTTAACTGAAGGAGAGATTCCGGAAACATGGTCACGTAGCATTATTGTTCCCATTTTTAAAAAGGGCGATAGGCTGGATCCTGGGTGTTATCGCCCAATTTCTTTAATAGATAACACCTTAAAAGTTTTGGGACGGATCTTATTTAAAAGGATAAGAACCTGGACAGATGAGAACAACATCCTACATCCTAGCCAGTTTGGGTTCCGCAGTAGTGTCGGAACGGTGGAACAATGCTTGAATCTGAACTTGATCATGGGAAAATATAATATTGCAAAGAAATCCCCTTTATATTTTGGTTTTATGGATCTGAGCTCGGCTTTTGATTTTGTTAATCGCTCCCGGCTTTGGTCTACCCTTCTCGAATATGGTTTGGATGACCATCTGGTACATTTTTTAGCTTTTTTACACCGTGATCTTAAAGCTTGTGTACGTGTGAATCAAATGGGTGAAGTTTCCAATGATATTAACATTGGTAGGGGGGTGAGACAAGGGTGTGTGCTGGCCCCTCTCCTATTTATTTTGTACATTAATAAACTAAGCGGCACTTTGAGCACCCTAACTAGTGATGTGCCCTACATTAATGGAGCCCCTATACCCACCCTTCTTTACGCAGATGATGCGGTCCTGATGGGCCGTACTCCGAAGGCACTGCGTATTTTAATTTCAGGGTTTGTCCTTTTTATGGCCGATTTAGGCTTAACAACCAATTTTAAAAAATCACTGATTATGAGCTGTGGGCCAAAAAATCACAAAATTCCCCAGATTATTTCAGGGTCAAATGTTTTAAAAAGTACCAGCACTTTTCCCTATTTAGGGCTCCTATTTTCAAATAGTGGTACGTGGCATGCCCATGTTTCTTATGCCAGGAATAAGCTGGGCAAGGCCATCAATTGTGTAACCTCTTTGAGGCAACCCACCCAAGCTGATGTGATAACTCCCCTGGTGAAGATATACCAAACCCAATGCATGCCAACCGGCACTTACGGCGCTGAGGTTTGGGGTTATACCAAGTGCTCCTCTATTCAAATAGAAGAAAACAGATTCTGTCGTAAGGTATTGGGGGGGGTTATCTGTTCTCCAACCTATGTATGTCATAATGAACTAAATATTCCCTACATAGAGGATTTTGTGAGATCAAGACCAGCATTGTTCTGGATAAAGATATGGAACAATACGGCTGCTACATTGACCCGTGACATTATTTTGGATTGTCTAAAGTGCGATAGGGGACACCATATTCCATGGCTGAAATCAGTAAAAGAGTGCCTCGCAAGCGTGGGTTTGGCTTCCCTGTTCACATCACCACACCTAATAAATCGCTGCCATAAGACCATCATCTCAAGGGCATTGTATGATTTATATAGTGAAGAGCGGGACAGAAAGAACCAGATTAAATGCACGGTTGTAAAATATTTGGCCTATTCTGAACCACACATTAAAAAACCTGGCCTACCGTATAGATATTTGCGTTTGCATCTTGGTAGATGGGTAAGGGGTTTACTGTTTCGTTTCCGAGAGGGGAGTATAGTTAATTTACTGAACTTCCCTCTGGGATACAATAAACATCTTGAAACTTTAAACTGCCCCTGTAACCCTTACATGAAGCAAAGTCTCATGCATTTCCTGTTCTTCTGTGGTTTTTATAAAAAATTTACTGTACATTATCTAATGCCCTATTGTAAGAAAAATGAATTGACTAATTTTAAATTGGCACTCCGGTCTTTCCAGGTATTGGGATCAGACGAAGTTATTTTTAGGATGAGCTGTTTCCTCAAAGCTGCTGTTAGATCGAGAGCCACCCTTAATATCGATGCATAATTATAGCACACTGCACTTTCTATTTTGCACTTTCATGATAAAGAATTTTTTAAACCTACCATTTTTATCTTTGGTAATTATGTGTAAATAGATAGTATTATAACAATGTGATGTCCGTCCTTTTTAAACAAAGGTTTTAAAATTGTGTTTTTTTAATATTTTCTTCTCTTAACAATTTTTAAATCTATCACTAGGGAAGGACAAATTTGGTACAGTTGTGAAATTATAATAGATTTTGATTTGATTGTGCTCGTTTCTCGTATTATTCTCCAATTGTAATTATTGAATTGAATGTTTTTGAAATGTTTTTTGTTTGTACTTTTATGGATGTTTTCTTATTCCGAATAAAGATCTTTTGACTTGACTTGACTTGATAGCCTTCCTAAAAATTATCAAATCATCTAGTCCCCGTATCTGGACCGGCAATGAGTTCCACAGTTTGGCTGCAAGGTAGCGGAAGGAGTGACCGCCCGCCAGGGAGCGCTTTACCTGCGGAACCGCAACCAGGTCCTGCCCTAGAGAACGCAGTGCACGCGGAGGAACATACGGGGTCAACAAATTGCAGAGCAGCTTAGGTGTGGCAAGTTTCATGATCTTAAAAGAAAGACAAAGAGTCTTAAATTGGATCCGCTCTGCCACAGGGAGCCAATGCAGTCTCCGAATGGTATCAGCAATACGATGGAATCGTGGAAGTCCTACCAAAGCTCTGGCCGCCGCGTTTTGAATACGCTGCATCCTCATGATCTCCGCTTGATTAGCCCCTAGTAACAAGGAACTAGCATAGTCCAGGCGGGAAAGAATAGTCGAGTTGGTGGATCGAAGAATTTCAAAATAGGTTTGAGACCCCGTAAAAGGCCAAAACAAGTACTTGCCACTTTTTTAGTGTGAATACAGAAACTAAGGGAGGAATCCATCCACACCCCTACGTTTTTAACTTCCTTCTTGGATTCCGGGGCCCTGCCTAAAGTATTCGGCCACCAGTGCTCGTCCCAGAGATTAGCATTCTCGCCGACTAGCAAAACTTCTGATTTACTTGCATTTAGTTACAAGTAATTAGAAGTCATCCAGTCCGCCACGGCCATCAGACCGTTTCTAAACCTGGAGGCATTCAGGGTAGTACCTTCTGCCAAAGCAACCACTAGCTGTGTGTCGTTCGCATATGAGACCATTGAGAGGTCCCATTGCCTGGCGACCACCGCCAGTGGCTGGACATAAAGGTTAAACAATGAGGGTCTCAGCGCCGAACCCTGAGGGACCCCCTGCTCGATGGAGCATACCTGGGATAGAAAAGGGGGAGTGGAGACACAGAAGGATCTTCTGGTGAGAAAGGATCTGAACCACTCCAAAGCCAAGCCCGAAATTCCAGCTTCTTCCAGACGATGAAGCAGAACGTCAAAGGCGGCACTCAGATCCAGCAGGATCAGTGCCGCAGTTTGACCAGAGTTAAGAATGGTCCGCAGGTGTTCAGTCATGGCTAAGAGCGCTGTCTCTGTGCTGTGGCCAGAGCGGAAGCCATGTTGCGTGGCATCCAGAGTGTTATTGGAGCGCAGGAAGTTTGTAAGAGTGATGTTAACATGTGCCTCCGCCACCGTTGCCACCCAGGGAAGAAGGGAAATAGGCCTGAAATTCTCGGGTTTGGTGGAATCCAAGGTTGGCTTTTTAAGAATGGGGGACACCCAAGCCTGTTTCCATTGTGCCGGGCACCACGGCGGACAAGAAGGAAGAATTAATTATCTGATGAAGAGGGGTCAGAAAAAGTGAGGAAGATTCCCTAAATTGAACGGGCTTTAGAGGATCGGCAGGGGATCCGGACTTAATTTTTCCACTCAGTCTATTGAGTTCCTCATAGGAAATCTCAGGGATGGCCATAAGCCTAGAGATCGGCCCTGATCTGGAAGGGGTGTGGATACAGGAAGTTGACGTGGGGGGAAACGACCTATAGATTGCACGTACTTTCTCCACAAAGAAGGAGGCCAGTTCTTGTAATGTAAATGTAAATGTAAAATAGCTTTTCTATAGCGCATTCTATCACTCCAAGGAGCATCTTGGTGCTGTGAAACCCCCCTAGAGTGATAAAAGGTGGTTTAGCTGGAGCAACTCCTGAGAACATAAACCTTACACTAGAGCCCTACAGGCCGCATCAGTGAGCGTAAAGACCCAGGTCTTTAAGGCTTTCCTAAAGAGAGATTCTGATGGAATTAGACGGAGCACGGGAGGAAGTTTGTTCCAGGCTCTAGAGCCTAATACCACAATGGATTTTCCACCTTTAGTGGCTAGCCTGAATTTTGGGACAACTAGCAAATTGAGGTGGTAGCATCTCAGATTCCGGGTCGGAAGGTGCCGTTTAAAGTTTTTTTAAAGATATCTGGGTCCTTGTGCGTGATAAGCTCTAAAAGTGATGATCAAGATTTTAAACAACAAGCGCTTATGAATGGGGAGCCAATGGAGGGCATGAAGTGCAGCCGAGGCCGAAGATTTCCTGGGCCAGCCCAGAACCAGGCGGGCGGTGGCATGCTGGACCATCTGCAACCTATGGAGCACGGACTTATTAGCTCCCGCATACAAGCTGTTGCAGTTGTCCAGTCTTGATTTAATAAGTGCCACCGCTACCGTCTTTCTCGTGGACAATGGGAGGAGGTCAAAAAACTTCCTCAGCATTCTAATGATATAAAAACATGTGCTGGCTACCCCAATGGTTTGTTGCTTCAAGGATAATGCATCATCAAACTTGACACCCAGGTTACGGGCAGAAGAGATGGTGTTTGGAGGAGCTTCAGCGCCTTCAGGCCACCACTGCTTGGGGGAAAACAGATTTTGCGGGCCAAAAGGTAATATCTCTGTTTTTCCAGAATTGCACTTCAGATGGTTGGTTTTCATCCATTCAAATGTCGCTGCTAAGCAAGTTTTAAGGTTTTCTTCCGCTTGTAGTGACTCCCTGTCGAGTACCAGGATGAGCTACGTATCGTCAGCGTAAGATATGGTGCCGATCTGATACGAAGAAATAAGCTCAATCAGGGGTACCATATAAAGATTGAAAAGTGCAGGGCTCAAAGTAGAGCCCTGAGGTACCCCTGTTCTGATCGATTTTTCATCAGATCTAAAATCACCCAGCACCGTGATTTGTCGTCTTTGGCTCAGGAAGTTTTTAAACCAGTGTAGTACTACTCCTTCTATCCCTGCGCTCAGGAGACGGTCAATCAAGATGGTATGGGAGACCGTATCGAAAGCCGCCGATAGATCGAGTAATATCAAGACGGCTTTCTTCCCTTGGTCCATGGCGGAGCGCAGGGATTCAGCAGAGAACAGGAGTACAGATTCGGTCGAATGTTTGGACCTAAAGCCCGACTGATTTGAGTGCAGGATGTTGTTATCTTCCAGGAATGTGGTACGTTAATTATTGACGAATGACTCCGTCAATTTAGACAGCAAAGGCAAGAGTGAAATGGGCCTCAAGTTAGAAAGGGTTGTAGGGTCAGGTAATGGTTTCTTCTGAAGGGGCTTAACCGCGGCTAATTTCCATTCTGGTGGAATCTCTGCCGTCGCCAATGATGAATTAATAATCCCATTAACTATGGGATTAACCTCATTGACCAGGGCTCTTAAGAACATGGGGGGACACGGATCAAATGGTGATCCTGACTTGCTAGATAGAATGGCCCGGCGTGATTCCTCCAGAGAGATGGGAGCAAACACATTAAAAAGGGGCTTATTTGGGTCGCTCTCTCTACTTGCTTCTATAATTTTATTCTCAATGGAGGTTGAAGTTAAGATTGGAGGTGGAAATTCCTTGACAATAGCTTGAATTTTATTATCAAAGTAATCAGCTATAGAGTTGCAAAGTGGTAGCGAGGGCGGAATGTCTTGCGCGAGTGCCCTAGGATTAGTAAAGCTGTTTACAATCTTAAATATTTCTTTTTGGTCATTTCCCGAAGAGGCAATAGCCTCTGAGAAATGGACTTTTTTTGCTAGTTTAATTGCGGCATGGTACTGCCTACGTGCTGCTTTGTAGATCCTACAGTCTTCTTCCATATACCTTCTACGCCATCTACGCTCTAATGATCTCACTTTGCCTAGTTCACTCTTCAAAATGGGGGAGAACCAGGGGGCGCTCCTTTTGTTTTTATTGCCCCTTGAAGGTTTTTCCTTCAACGGCATTAGCAGGCTGCTGACCCAGTGGCAGGGGGTCCGCGCCTGTAGCTAAGGAAGCTGCACTACGTGACATCCAGGAAGAGACGCTGATTTTAGATAGCGCTCCTGCACAAAGCGCAGAGGCGCGCTTTTAAAACTCTTTGCTTACTTCTTTTCCCACGGAATCCTGGACGCTCATCTTCTCACTCCTCCTGAGTGCACCGGCACGGCTCAGCGCTGATCGCAACGGCGGGCTCGCAGCGGCTGGGGGCGCCATCTTGGACTGGGCTGCTCGGGTGAGGCGAGGCCACGGTCATCTTCGCCACCCCCCCCCCCCGAGTACCGCCCCTACTTAAACAGGCCAATATGTGTCAGCGCAGCGGACGAGCGCAGCGGGCGCGACGGAGGCACGCCGGAGTTGCGCCTGAGTTAAGCCCGTCTGCGCCCGTCCGCGGCCGACCGGGACCCGGGCCTACTCCCCCTGGCCATTTTATCAAGTACTCGTCTCTGGAACTTTTTAACCTACGTCCTAACACGCCCCATGGTCCCTGCAATTACTCATTAGCTCCACGCACATTGACTTGCATTCAACGTCTAGGACTTTCCCCCTTCCTCAGTTCTGTGCCTCACGCTCAGCCTCCCATCCTTTCCATTTCTGAGCCTCAAACTGTACCCTCTGTAAAGCACAGTTTACGCTGTTACTACCTCAACACTCGGTCCCTGGTTAAAAACCAGATAGACATTTTTCTCTTCTTGAAGGAGGCAAAACCGGACATTCTCTTATTGGCTGAAACTTGGCTAACCCCTCACTCCCTCCCTGATGTACTTGTAGCACTTCCCGCTGATTATTATATTTTGACAGCCAATCGTACGCCCGGGAAGGCGGGAGGTGGTGTAGCAGCTATAATTTTGAAATCCCTTCATGTTAGGGAACTACCTTCTCTGATCCTCCCGGACACCGAGAACTTGGTGATTAATCTTGATACTGAAAGTGGGTCCCTCATCCTGGTCCTGATATACCGACCTCCCCAATATATGGCCAAGTATCCATCTCTTCTGGCGGAGCAGCTGGCTTCATACGTAGTCAGCTACTCTAAAATCATCCTTATTGGGGACCTAAACTATTGGTTCGACAGCACAGACATTGACACTCAAGCTGCTGAACTAAAAGACCTGCTTACAGATCTCAATTTAAATCAGCATATTCATGCACCTACCCACCAGAAAGGCCACAGCCTGGACCAGATCTGGACGTACAACTTATCTCTACCCAACCCTGTAATCAGTCCATGTATATGGTCGGATCATTTTATCATCTGCTTCACATTAGAAATACGAGGAAATATTAAGCCCAGACCATGCAAGAGCAAAGAATTCCGCAAATGGAAATCTATGGACCTTCCGGGATTCATTGATGTCTTAAGTAAAACCGTACCACCACTGCACGATGACCTGGACATTGGCGAGAGAGCGCTGTCTAATTGGCTACGCAACGCAGCTGACCTCTCAGCCCCCCTGGTACTGGTTCCTAATATTAGAGCGAATGAAGCCCACAAATGGTTTTCTCAAGAACTGAAAGAACTTAAACTGGGGGTTCGACAAAAGGAACGGAAATGGAGACAAAGTTATTCCCCTCAAGCCAGGAAAGTGTACTGTATCGCAAGAAAGGAGTTCCAAAAAATCTTGCTCCTACATAAAACCAACTATTTTTCCCAAAAATTTTTAACCTCTTCCAACAAAACTAAAGATGTTTTTAACATAGTCAATGAGCTCTGTGACGATGATAGGACAGCTCCCTCAATAGCCCCCACCCAGAAGTTGTGTAACTCTCTGAATGAATTCTTCAGAGAGAAAATTGTAACCATAAAACGCAACATTGCTAGCTCTCCCAATTCGTCTCCTTTGGATGATATTTTTAACAACCCTACTACATTAGATACCCTTCCTGCTATAGACCCTAAAACCTTCTCCACTCTCCTGGCACGGGTCAAGTCTGGCTCACCCGACGACATCTGCCCACCCCACATTTTTACAGAGATAGGGCACTCCATCCCTCATGGGATCCTTTCTCTGCTTAATGACTCACTTGATCAGGGAAAGGTACCCGCAGGGTTTAAACATGCTCTACTGCTTCCCTTGATCAAAAAACCCGGTCTTGATCCTCACGATCCATCTAACTATCGCCCGATATCCCTGTTGCCATTCCTTTCAAAAATTCTGGAGGCACACGTTGCTAGTTGTCTCTCTAGCTTCGTTGAAACTACTGGATACCTGGAGCCCAATCAAGCAGGGTTTCGACCGGGGCATTCTACGGAGATGGTGACACTGGCGGTCCAGAATGTACTAAGATGCAATGCAGACAAGGACACTCACCAAGCATTGGTACTTCTTGACCTGTCGGCCGCATTCGACACGGTCGACCATACCATCTTGGTCGACCGTGTCGAACAGGCAGGCCTGAGAGGCTTGGCACTTAGATGGCTGAAGTCATTTATCTCGGAACGCACCCAGGCAGTGAGATTAGGAACCTTTACAGCCCCCAAAATCAAAAACGAATGTGGAGTCCCTCAGGGCTCGTCCCTGTCCCCACTTTTATTTAATTTGTACTTACGACCCCTGTTATTTTCATTAAAAAAGTTTAGAGCCTTAATTTTTAATTATGCAGATGATCTGCAACTGATCTTCTGTCTGGACTCCCCTGGTGCGGCCACCGAATTTCGGGAGGCCATGGTCCACATTCAGAGATGGATGGGCCTAAATCACTTGAAACTCAACCCAGGCAAAACTGAATTGATTTTGCCTGGGAAGAGTGAACTGTACTGGGGGCCACACTTTTGGCCTCCAGAAATGGGAAACCCCCCAGCTAAGTCCCAAACAGTTAAAAGTCTAGGAATCACTTTCAACCAAGATCTCTCGCTCAAAAGTCAGGTAGGGACTGTGGTATCTGCAAGTTTCTTCCAACTTCGCAAGATTAAGAAGATCGCCCACCTTTTAACCCACCCTGCTCTGACTCAGGTCATCATTGCTCTTGTGCTGTCCCGTTTGGACTATTCCAATAGCTTGTATCTGGGTCTTCCAGCGGGGCAGCTCAAGAGACTTCAACTGGTCCAGAACCAAGCGGCCAGGTTGATCTGTAAAATTCCTAAGTGGCAGTCCATCAGACCGGGGCTAGCCAGTCTCCACTGGCTGCCAGTAGCGCAGAGAGCAGCATTCAAAGCGGGATGCATTATCTTCAGGGCTCTACAAGGTAAGGGTCCTAGTTTCATTAGCAGCCTGCTTGTCAGTTACACCCCCTCTCGCGCTCTCCGCTCAGGTCAAAAGAACTTGTTAGTGGTACCTCGGATCAGAAAACAACGCCAGGGAGGCGGATCTTTCCACTTCTTGGCCTCCTCCCTGTGGAATTCTCTGCCACTGACGCTAAGGCTTCATGAAGATCTGTTAGCCTTTAGACAGGCTTTTAAAACTTGGCTCTTTAAGCAAGCTTATCCTTAGTCAACCTCGTTTCTTTCTGTTACATGTTATGTTTTGCCAGTTTTCCACAGCGCCATGAAGCCTACGGGCGTACGTGCGCTTAATAAGTTTAATTTAACATAACGAGTCTGGTTGGTAACTTAGAGCTGTGATCCAGTCGCAAAAATATTGATTATCTATTGTAGTGTGGCCAGATAGTATAGGTTTGGTCTCTGTTACGTTTATTAGGAAATCTGGTTGGGCAAGGACTTTTTTCCAGTCATGTTTCTTCCCTCCTGTAGATCTTATTTTTGTGTTTCTATGAGTATTATGGGTTGAATTAAAAGCCACCTCAGAGTTTGTGATCTGACCAAGTTCGGACTAATGGAGATGAACAGGTCAACAGGTTAAAATTTGAGCAGATACAGTCCAATGTATGGCCCGCGCTATGCGTAGGTTCATTGGTTAGCAGGGTTAATCCAAGGACATTAATTATTTCCATAAAACACATTACTCCTGGGTCTTTAGGGGAATCTAGATGGAGATTGAGATCCCCTAGTAGTGTAAAATGGGCAGCTCTGAGCGTAAGATTGCTCAGTACATCCCCTATGCTCTCTAAAAAGTCTTGGGATTGTCCCGGGGGGCGATATACAAAGGCTCCAGAAAATGTTAGGGAATCATGGATGGTTAGGCAGAAGTTCTTCACATTGCAATTCTGAGGTGGTAACAGGTACCGAGGATTTCCTAGCACTAAGGTCTTTTAAGATTTAAAAAATACATTTAGCATGATTTGGGCTAAGCCTAATCTCATTGGCATAATAGGCCGACCACGTCTTACAGCTAGCTCTATGATAGGTTTTAAGTTCCGCCAAGTAATGTGTTTTTTTTATCCGGATCATAGTCCTTCCTCCAGTCACGCTCTATTTTTTTACACGTCTTCCTCAGTATAGTCAGGGTGTCATTGTACCATGGACTGGACTCTTGAGAGCAACCCTTAAACCAGCTTGCCGGGATAAGAGAATCTAGCACCCGTATTATCCAGGCGCAGTACATCTTGTAGCCTGACTTAACATTGTTGAAAGGGACCAAAGGGTCCGCCCTAAGAAGGGCATGAAAGTTTTCTAATCTTAGTTTCCGCCAAGGTTGCTTATAAACAGGTCGCTGGGCGGCCCTCCCCAATGGTTCTGATAAGGGGAGGGTCATTTCAACCAGCATATGGTCAGACCAAACTACAATTCAATGTTAGAAAAGATGGGATCTAACAAATGGCCCCCGCTATGTGTGGGACTTGCGACCAGGTGGTAGAGCTGAAATAACGCTAAATCTGCAAGCTAGCTGCAGAAGGTCTTGTCTTGTACAAGATCAAAGTGAAGGTTTAAATCTCAAAAAATGCTAAAATTAGCAGTCCCCATGGCAAGCGTCCCTACTACCTCCAGAAGTGCAATTTTAAAGCTACTGGCTTGTTCGGGTGGCCTATACACCAAAATACCAGAGAGAGTCAAATGTGAACTCACAGAGATGCTAAAGCGTGCACATTCACATCCCTCCATATCAACTTTAGTAAAGAGACAGGAGTAGCAGGAATTTAAGATCACTGTAATGCCACCTCCCCTCGTCTCCTTATTTATCGTACAGATGGAGTAGTCTGAAGGTAGGGCCAAATTAGGCTCAGCCACCATGTCCTCATTTAGCCAAGTCTCTGTTAGGAAAAATATATCCGGAATTTCATCCATAATAAGGTCATAAATTTCAGCATGATGTTTGGCTAATGATCTTACATTCAGCTGCATAATTTTTAGCTGCCGCTGGGGACAAGTGGCGGGAGGAGATGAGAGTGCCACAGGTGTAGGGTGGGAAAACATGCCGCATACACAGTTGGTAGGGCCACTCAGAGAGTGTAGTGATGTTGTATTACACCGGTTGCCTAGAGGGTTCATAGCTAGTAAAGCTTCCCTCGAGTAAATGTGACCACCCAGCTCGTCTCGACCAGCATTTCTGGCGAGCGGCAACGTACTGGCGCGGACGGGCTTGCCTTTAGCACGCCGCCGGAGCATCCGCTGCGCTCGCACTTAAATAGGCAGCAGGGAGCGCCCAACAACTAGACCGCCCTCAAGCTGGCGTCTCTCTCTGCGCGCTACCGGAAATGAGGGTTTCCAGTCCTAGCTCTCGCCTTAGCCCTCCACAACAATCAGCCACAAGGCTGCGGTGGACCGGGGCGTGTGAGGGCGTGAGTTACAATCAGGTAAGTGAATTTTAAAAGCACCGCAGTTTTAAAAATATCGGTCAAAAATGAAGCGAGAATATTGCCCTCCACCCTCTAAGTAAAAAGCCGGAGCTAAGTTATCAGAGCCACATGGAACAAGCCAGGAGTCACACAAGGAGCATAGGCCCACCAGAACAACCGAGCACCAGCAGCCACCGAGTCTAGTAGTGAACCTATCCAGCACACACCTAACCGAGATACAACTAACAGTCCTGGAAAAAGGCTTGGGTTTCGTGCCCACACCGACTTTGGACAAATTCCAACTCAGGTGTGAATTGAATGAATTCATGAGGAAACTAAAGCTAATGGTGTTTTTGAAAATAAAGGCAATATGGAAATGGAAAAAGGAGACACTGGTCTCCACCCTAAGTCCACCTTCACTCCCCCTTCAACAGCACTCCCTGTTGAAATACTGGCCTTTGAGAAGGCAGTACTAAGAGAGGTGGGGGAATTGGACCCAACAACCTTAAAAGTGTTTCAAAACACATCGAGACAGGAACTAGAGGCAATGAAAGTACTGATCAATGACAAAAACATCACCATAAAACCAGAGGACAAGGGTGGTGGGATCGTCATACAGGATACAGAAAATTACCGGCAGGAATGCCTGAGATTACTATCTGACGAGAGAAACGACAACTCAAGGAGGATCCGACTGAAAGACTCAGGATTGGAATCACCAGCATGGTGGAGCAAGCACTTGCCCACGACTGGCTGAACACACAGAACCCATTTCTGAAATACACCCATACAATGAGCAGATCAGAGGTAGTATTCCTAGACCTCAATATCTTTGCAAAAGATGGCACTCTAAAAACTACGACACATTCAAAACCGACTGCAAAAAATTGCCTCCTACTGTATGATAGTTTTCATCCTCGCCACCTTAAAGAAAACCTCCCCTTCGGTCAGTTTTTGAGACTGAGGAGGAACTGCTCAGAGACAGCTGATTACGACGTACAAGCGAAAGAACTTGCAGACAAACTGAAAGTACGCAAATACCCACCTAAAACCATAATGAGGGCAAGGAAAAGGGCAAGGAATAATCACAGGGATGCCCTTTTAGAGACTTATAAAAAGAACGAGACAGAAAAAGAAAAAAGACCAATATGCATAACGACATTCAGCATAGCACCAGACAAACTCGCCAAACTTGTTAAAAAACATTGGCAAATGGTTAATAGTGGCAATTTGAATATACCCACACCAATATTTTCTCATAGGCGGGCAAAGAACCTAAGGGACATATTAGTACACACCCGCCCTAAGCCACAGAACAGAAATAACCAGCAGGTTATCAGTACGTTACCTACAGGCCACCATCCATGTGGCAACTGTAGTGTGTGCCACCTTACAAGCACCACAAAAAAAGTTGTTTTCAACACAGGACACACATTAGAACTGCTAAACTTTACAAATTGTAATACAGTGGGAGTTGTGTACCTAATTACATGTATTTGTGACTTACACTATGCAGGGCCGGACTGAGAACCAAAACCGGCCCTGGCAAAGTGCTCGGCCGGCCCCCTGGGGGTGGGACCGAGCTCTTGGGCGGGGCCGGTTTTCGGCCGATTTTGTTACAGGGCCATAACAAAAACGGCCCCCAGGGCCCAAAACCGGCCCCCAGCCTTGCGGCGCACCGGGGGATTGCCCGGTGCCCGCAACGGCCAGTCCGGGCCTGACACTATGTGGGCATGACCACGAGAAACATAAGCACAAGAATTTGCGAACATCACAGTAACATTCGGTGCCACAGGGCGAGCATCAGGATGTCAGCCCACTACAATGAGAAACAACACACCCCAAACGATTTAAAATGGGTATTCCTTGAACACATGAAACAATGTGACAATTTGGAACAAGCACTGCTAGAAAAAGAACAGAGATGGGTTTTCAAACTCCGCACAGATATCGTTGGGCTCAACGAAAATATACCCTGGAGACAGTTCATGAAATAAATGCCTACAATATAAACAGACCAGTTTCTCCTGAATAGCCTGTTTAGTTTATGAAAAAGCTCAATACCAAGTTCATCAGCTCTATCACATCCTTTTTTTTAAAAACGACCAACATTTGTATTGTTTGTTATGTTTTTAGAAAATGGGTGCTTATTGTGGACACAATAGTAGCCTAAAATAAAAGTGCACAACCTGTTACACACTATAAAGGCCAATCACTGTTTCCCAACTCAAAATGGCCACCAGTGTTTGGAAACAGTTACAGGGTTCGAGGCCCAGCCCCGGCAAATCATCCTGCTCTCCAAAATCAGCCATGGTGCAATTTCCAGCGTTTGGTAAATAACGATAAATAACAGGCACAAAATTAGCCCATCAAATTCCTCCACGGATACAAATACGGAAAATGATGGCTGCCGCATTGTGTGTACTATAGTCGCGCACTAGTTCGTTGTGCAACACGCGGAGGAAAATACCAACACTTGAAATGGCCCCCAGGCTCTACCGCGCTAAGATGCGGTCGAGCCAGGGACTAATCAGGTTGAATCGTCGGAGGGCTGCCGAGACAAGTAAGAGTTCGCTACCTTCGCTATATTTGACAGCATTGTGCCCTCCCTATCGAGTCCGTTAACTTTAACTATAACGTATGCGGGCCCAACTTTAATTCAAAATTAGGCACAGGACTGAGACACACTATAACGCGGGTAATAATAATGGTGTGTGGCCGAGACTAACATTAGCTTTTTGTCACTTTATGTAACACTTACTATTTTCTCTGTGCAGGTACCTCGATTGAAACTTGACAATACTGCTATGATCTACTCTAATTCTGACACGCTTCTCTAAACCGCTCACTTTTTCATTTGAAAAGACGGCGATTGACATTTTGTGGCCATTTCTCCATTTGCACCAACAGAGCCTACAGGCCCCTCCACTCTGGCGGACCATGGGGCATAACATTGCTAACTAAAAAGTATGTTTTCTTCCCCTGAAAACCGGGAATTAATGTTATATGTGGCATGTTGTGTCAGTCAGTTTAAATGTCCAGTCAAAACGAGTGTATGTAAGATTTTGTAACTGAATCACTTGAACAGGAACACCAGGAACAGACACAGATGGAATGTAACCCACTGTTTGTGACTATATGTTTGTTTATGTTCATTTTCAGGAGCACCAGAACACGCGTGTATAATACATTGCTAGGCATTAAAGATTCCTTACAAAAATCTGAACATTTAATTCCATTAATGAAGCTTCCTTGAGCACCTGTGTAAGAAGATTGATTATTATTTGGGATAGGTAACTACCCACCTTAAGGAACAATCAAAACCCTTGTCAGGGTGAACCCTCAAAGTCACTAAATTAACCTCAGCTCAAATCCTTAGTAGAAATGGCACAGAGCAGACAGGCTTAACTTAGGGCAGTGTGTAAAGTATTTATGCAGTGCTTAAACAGTAATAATGTTAAAATGCAAAACAATAGGAATCCCAAACCGAATTAGAGAAATAGACAACATTTTTATAAACAAAATGACAGCAATCCAATAAGGGGAACCAGAGATAATCATATTTAAATTATTAAGTGCTGAAAAACACAAAGCACCAATGAATGTCAATTATTACAGTAGACTGGGACAGTTTGAAGTTGACTGTGATGGAGTGCTGGTCCTGTAAGTCTCAATCCACTACAGGAATACACTTCTAAAGCCCACCATGACCTCAGGAGAGACACTCAGAGACTCATGGGCAGTGGGCCAACAACAAGGTCCAGTCCCAGTTCAGTGGCCGCTAGTCAGCTGACCAGTTCCAGGAAAGGCCTCTAGTAGCTTGCTGTATCCCTGTAGCTTGAACAGGAGGTCAGCATTGGTCCTGGGTACAAGAAGGAGCAGGACCAGCCCTTCAGGGTGCCTCTCAGGTCACAGTCCTCCTCTCTTCTTCTTCAGGTCCAGCAGTATTTTGAAGTGAGCGCCTGGAGATGCCACATGTATGCCTGGCATAGTTTAGTTGGTTGAAATGTCTCCATAATCAATAACCCTGGGCGTAGTACTTCGCTACACCCACGGAGTGGGCGTAGTGTTGCCTACTTCGCCATTTGCAAAGTAGGCGTAGCAGGCAACACTACGCCCACTCTGTGGGCGTAGCGAAGTTGCCCGCCACCCGCCTCCCTCCCGCCCTCCCTAAATACTTAAATAACCTTTTTAAAAAGAATAAAAACCACTTACCTTGTCGGCTGCGTCCCCGGGGCTCCCTCTCATAATCGCGCCGCCGTCTCGGACACTAATGCGCATGTGCGGCCGCCCGCGCATGCGCATTTCTCATGAGAAATGCGCATGCGCGGGCAGCCGCGCATGCGCATTAGTATCCAAGATGGCAGCGCGATTACGAGAGGGAGCCACGGAGACGCAGCGAACAAGGTAAGTGGTTTTTATTCTTTTTAAAAAGGTTATTTAAGTATTTAGGGAGGACGGGAGGGAGGCGGGTAGTATTTAGGGAGGGCAGGAGGGAGGCGGGTGGCGCGTAGTGGGGCT
The DNA here is from genome assembly GCF_964261635.1 of Lissotriton helveticus. Taxonomy (NCBI): domain Eukaryota; kingdom Metazoa; phylum Chordata; class Amphibia; order Caudata; family Salamandridae; genus Lissotriton; species Lissotriton helveticus. The sequence goes on from NC_136061.1 coordinate 359,816,721, forward strand.
ACGCGAAGTGTGTAGGTTGACGTAGTTTCTTGCCCACTTCGCGTAGCCCCACTACGCCTACTACGCCCAGGGTTAATAATCAATATAAAAGTTTCTAGAGCCAACCTCAACCCACTTCTGGCATTTTCAAGATGGAGAAACTCTTCTGCCACAATCAACCTGGGCTCTGAGGGCTAGGAGTGTGTGTGGGTAGTGTACCATGGTAATCCTAGAGTCTTCCCAAACCTAACATTAAAATCCAGTTTGTGGCAGCCACTGTACCCCCAATAAACCCCCCAAAAAAGAAGTTTTGTAAGACAAAAGCAGGTTTTTCCAGCAACCAGTTAGTGGATAACAAGAATTGTATTGTCATCCGGTTTCTATCCTTTCAAGTGCACCACAAGTGTTATACATATGGTGCCAGCTTCACTACAACAGCCTGTTCTAAACCTCAGTGCTCTTGGCCTGCTCCCTGCTCTGGTCCTACAGGCCAGGATCCAAAGGTCCAAAGCTCCAGACAAAGTCGCCCTGATGTGTATTAATCTGCACTGTGGTTTTCAACATCGGACAGCTAAGCTGCCACAGTAAAAAATAGCTTTTGGGTACTAGTAACTGTAAGGCCATTTTAACAATAAATGTCTACATGCCCTGCTTTTAAATGCCATGCACACTACCTTGTGGGCTACATGGCCTATATTGGGGGTGACTTATTTATATTTTAAAGCTAGGTTTGTACTTTTAATAAGAACTTGGTTTGACAGGTCGAATTGCAGTTTTTATAGTGCTACAATCAGGCTACACTGGTAGGCCCAAAGCCATGTTTGAAGATGTTACTATAGTGGATGGCACAATAGAAGCTGCTGTCCACTAGTAACTTTTATGTTACAAGCCCTAGGTACACTTTGTATCATATACTCTGGTCTTATAAGTAAGGAAAATATGACAGTTAGGAATATACCAGTTTTATCATGTTGAAAAGAGGAGCACACAAACGTTACGTAACGTTGGTTAGCAGAGGGTAAAGTGCTCAGAGTTCTAAAGGATGCAAAAATATAGGGTTCCGCAAAAGCCAAAGAATTCCAGAGTGACCACACAGGAAAGGCGGTTTCCTTCACATTACACGAGCACTTATAAACACATTGTGTGCCTCGGAGAAAGCCAGATGTGATTATAATAGACTTGGAGGTGGTTGTGCTATTTAGAACTTACTCCCTGATGAAATTCCACCCATGCATCAGAAACTTGCATTTGCGTTGTGAGTGTGTGTCTTGGGTTTCTTGTGTTTGGTACAGAGATGACCTGGATTGTCAGTTTGGTCTTGACTGTTCCCAATACAACAAGGATGATTGCATGTGGCTGGGCCTTATCTGAGAAGGCATGATAAGAAAAAACAATGGACTGGGATATAGCCCGAGTACTTCCTACTGGCTGGGATTAATTCAAATATTCCATCCATCACTTTAAAAAATATTTTTCATTGTAACACCATAAGTACTACAAGTATATCTAAGTGTGGGTACCGTGCTCACTGTGCACTTAAATCAAGCTGCACATGACTGAAGAGGCCCAACTAGGCAGTAACTGGTCTTGGGTTTCTTGTGTTCAAGTTCATAGAGGACCTGGCTTGAAAGCTCAGGCTGGACTGTTCACATTGAAGTAGGGCCAAGGTTGACTTGCAGATTCCTGGGTATAATTTGAGGTGGCATAGTGGGCAAAAAAATGATGGACTGGGATGTGGCCCTAGTAATTACTAGGCCAGGGCATCTCCATGCTTCACGTAGCCCGTGGAGTTATGAAAAACTTGGAGCAGAGTTTTTTCCTCATTCACACTCGCCAATTGTTAAGCTGGCGAGAGCGAATAGTGAGACATTTTTTTACTCCAGATCACCTCCTGGTGGGATTTCTCAACGTGGGCGGTCGGGGATGGTCGCGACCGCTTGCATTGAGAAAACTTCAGTTTGCATTGAGGAAGCTGCCGCTCGAGTAGAACTGCTACTCAAGCGGCAGAAAGAAGCAGCGTCCTCTTGCGCTGCACATGGTGCAGTTCGAGCTGATTTTCCAGTGCGGGACAAACACCCAGCACTAAAAATCAGTGCGACCTAACGCACTCCGCTGCTTGCTGCACTCCACTTAGTGCAGCAAAGTTTTTGGGTCAGTTCTGGACTTTCTGCTACTCCGCACAGGACTAGTAATTACCAGTGGCTGAGATTACATCAAGCATTCCCTCAAGCACATTTTTTTATTTTTTATTGTGAATGTATGTGCTGCAGCCAGTACAGCTCAATAACTTAAAGAAGAAACCACTGGTTTAAGTTTCAGAGTTGTGCTGCTACAGCCAATGGTTTAACTCATATACACACCAAGTTAATAAATGTGCTGCAGACCGTACCATTTCAGCAGCGGTAGATATCAAAGGTTAGCAGTCCACAATGGTAATATTAATTTAAACACAAGATCCCGTATGCCTGGTCCAATTATGCAAAATAAACATGAGGTGAAGGGAAGAAAAGCTTCAAAGAAGTACACAGACTTTGCCTTGGTGACCTTCCTATGTTTACCAGTTCAGCCGTGATGCTAATTCTGCTCATTGTGTGGCGTACAACCCCAAACAGACAACTAATGAATGGTATGAATTTTTTTATGACCTCAAAACCACAGTGCACTGGCACCAAAGGTCATATAGTCAACTGTGGGCATATTCATTCCTCAACAGTCTTCTCCCCTATGATCGTGTACAGCTGGAAAGTCTCCAGATCATACAACAATAATGCTTTATTAGCCCAGCCCTTTCTTAGTATTTTGAGACAAAGAACAGGGCACAGTAACTCGGGTTTGCAATATGTGAGCAATCAACATCTCAGAACAAATATCCTATGTACTAAATTGAAAATGTTCATTCAACTGATGAGTTTTATTTGACTGAAGACGAGTGTAGCAGGACTATGCATTTGGTGACCGCCATTAATTTTATATCTGTAGCTATCAATTTTTAATGAGATGCAACTAATCTCCAGTCATGCAGATCCTCGATAGAGTGATATTGACCTCCAAGGATAGAACACAAGTAGAAAGCTGAGAGAATTAAAAAAAAAAGTGATATAAAAGAGCAGATTCAAGGCAAGGGGAGAAGGAATGAAATGAGGAGCAAGAAAGAATAAATGAAGAATCCAATTAACTAAACTCACTAGAAGTAGACTACAGTATCTCTCTCAAAACCTCTTCCTAATTTTCCCCAACTGAGAATGTGAGCTTCCAGTTTCAATCCAATCTTGTGGCCATGTGTATACCTGAGTGTGGAGGTTTGCAAATTAGCATTGGAATTCAGAAACCTGTTTCATTAAGAACAAATCCTTACATACGGTCATGAAAGAAGGTTCTGTGTGGTGATTTATTTATAAAGTTTTATATAGCGCGAACAAGGGTTCCATAATTTGGATTTAAGGGTCAAATTACATTTAAATGGGAACCACAAATCTTTATTGTTTGTGTAAAAGAAAGGCAAGACAGTAAGAATTTCTGACTGTCAGGAATGAGTAGTCAGACCCAGACTTGAGTAACTAACAGTGATGAAGGTCAGGAAACTCTATGAAAAACTTCTCCTCAATTGGATCCAAAACAGGACTGAAAGTGACTAGATACTTTTGAATCTCCAAGTAGGATTTAGAAAAGTAGTGGAAACCATTGATCAATCAATGAGACTCTATCGCGTGCGGTTTAAATACATAAAGCTGAGGAAATCCACCTGATATCTGGTATTTATAGACCTGAAATCAGCATTTGACTCAGTTGACAGAAGTCTTCTTTGGTCTACTTTGAGAGATCAGGGGATATCAGGAAATATTCTGCTTACATTACAACATATACATCACAAGACCACTGACAGGGTCAGTTATGGAACAATAGTGGAACGCACAACACACTTCTCAATACAACTAGGAGTATGTCGAAGCTGTATAATAGCACCAACATTATTTAACTTTTTTTAAAACATATTTTATTCGGTTTTATAAATTCATAATAAACTTACAATGACACGGAGCATTATCTCACATGGATACGCCCACTGCGAATAAAGAAGAGCCAACAATGCTTATGTAGTTCATTACAGTATAAACATCAACACGAGAACAACTGTCCGCGGTTGTCAAAGGCCAGGTAGTCCTAGAGAATCAATTCCCATGTATGTGCATGCTCAGGACTATGCTGCCCTTTCTGTGCCTTCAAGTTCAAGGGCCCTCTCGCACTCAACCCATATAAACAATTTGAGCCTCCACCCCTGGAGGGAGGGACCCAAGGGTGATTTCCGAGCCATAGACAGTTATCACTTAGCGATGACGAGTACAAGGTCAGTGAATCTGGTAGTGAGGAGCTCTACCTTGGGTCAAGGGAACTATGTGTATGTAAACAATAGTACTAGATCAACTTGAAGTGGGCATTACATGAGCCCTGGGGGTAAATGACAAAATATTGGCGCAGTCTGTAAGCTCCCTACCATGTCAGCCATCCATCGGTCTTGAAGGCTGAGTAGTTTTCCCCCAGTGTGGGAAAGTAGCACACTATAGAGACTAGCGATCGCAAGTGTGTGGCCAGCTGTAGTACAAATTCGTTTTAGACACTCGAGCTCCGTGGGTTCTATTTTGCCATTTCCCAAAGTTTGGCATTTGGCCAATGACATTGTCCCATATAGTAAGATGTACTATGGGGGAGCATGCATTTGTCAATTGAAACTTTGGCATTGGTTATTGCCATACCAATTCCTGAGAGGTATACCAATTCCTGAGAGTGGATAAGTCCTGTCAGTCCCTCTCGTGTAATCATAACCAGTCACTTTTTTATGCGAGAGGTGCAGCAGAGCTTTTAGGGGAATGTCTCTGACAAAGGGGAGCTTTGTTGTTGCGCTCTGTAGGGTGTTAGTCCATGCAAAGTGAAAGGCAGAAAGTAGTAATCAATTGGGGTGATCTTGTCTTTTGCCTTGTAGTGTGATGAGCAAGATGGGAAAGAGGGTAGGGTGAATTGGTATGAATGTTACATTCATAGTGACTCGTCTTCTCCCCATTCTCAGCGTTGATCCCCCCCAATTAGCCGCCCATTTCAGTTGGGCAGCGAAATAATAAAGTTCAAGGTCTACAACTGCTGCCCATCTTTTTCAGTGGGGAAACACAGTTAAGGCAGAGCAATCTTGCAGCTCTCCAGGTCCTAGAGGAGATGTATTAGCAAACTGTCCGCTTTGCGGAAGAACGATTTGGGAAGCCGGATTGGGAGGACTGAGAAATAATATAGTGCCATGGTAGAAAACTCATCTTTGACACGAAAACTTACCCATTACCGACAATAGCAATGTCAGCCAGAATTGTACAGACTGGTGTGAGGAAGCTAGCGCCACTTAAACGTTGTCCCTTAATAAAGCGGTTTCATTATGGTAAACATTGATACCCAGGTATCTGAACGTGTGTGGTTCCCAACTAAGTGTTTGGTCTATTTCATGGGGGATGTCCCATGATACTGGTGCATGTAATGGGTATGCATTTGACTTGCCCAGTTTGTACGCAGTCCTGAGATAGTGCCTTTATTGCCTCGTGTGTGCCCACGATGTCCAAGTGCTCACCTAGCAAGTGCAAGCGAAGATCATCTGCATAACGAGATACATACAATGGGAGGGCCTTCAATGTGCAGTCCTCCATTGTGCTTTCCTGTGGAAAGTGTCAGGCTTAACAGTCCCATCACTATACAAACAGTATCGGAACCTGATGGGTGCCCTTCTAAATCATGCAGGGTTCTGAGATAACAGTAACAGTTTTAACATGGGCCAGCGGACTCATGTTAAGGAGACGAGTCCAGCCTAGGAAACCACTGCCCAACCCTATACCGGCTATTGTGACATACAGAACTCCAACGACAAAGAGTCAAAGTCCTTCTCTATATTTATAGAGATTTTGAGATAATTAGGAGAGTCTATGATCGGGGTGCGGGGAACCAGCCCCAGTTGGCACATGTTGGCGATTTTGCTGCCATTACGATTAACCCCTTGTGTGCTCATGACGGAACCATTCCGTCACGAACCACGGTGGGGCTGTGCTTGTGACGGAATGGTTCCGCCGCGGCACGGCCGCCGCGCCTGCGCGGCGTGTTCTATTGAGTGGGCGGGGCCGTGACGGAACCATTCCTTCACAAGCACAGCGCCACCGCGGCTCGTGACGGAGTGGTTCCATCACGAGCATGACGGCATGGCACGGTGCGGCGCTGCGCCCTAGCGCCGAGGCGGAATTACCGCCGCGGCCAAGGGGTTAAAACCCGTCTGGTCGGGGTGAATAAGTGTACTGACATGCACCAGTAGTCTATTCATCAGTATTTTGCACAAGACCTTATAATCGACATTCACGATGAACAGTGGCCTGATCTACAGCCTTGTTTTTAAAGTAAAGGTCTCCCTCACCATTGGTGGGAGGGATCCTGATGCCTTAGCCACATTGTAAGTGTTATATTCACGCTATGCCTTTATTTGCCTCAGCTTGTGTCTCGCGCTGAGCTCGTGACATGTCCTCTGTTCACGGGTTGAGCGTTCTGTCCAACGGCAGTTAGATGCCCGTTTGGTCCCGGTCTTGCTGGTTGGGTTTTCTACGTCTGCTCTTAATAAAGCACATAACTCAAGCGACATCTGTGTGCAGCCTGCCAATTATTTACAACATTTATGGCGACATCAGAGTAAGAGCAAAGGCAGAGGCAGACGAACGACGCGTCAAAATTGACGGAAGACAGGAAAAGAAAACCCGACCACAGCAAAGCGGCCTGCGATCTCACAAGGAGGGATCGTTTACTTAAGGACAAGTAGCGTAAGGCTTGCTGGAAGGTACGTGTTGAAAATTACTCACCGGGAGAAGATTAACTGTGCTTGAAGCGTGACGGAGCTTTGATTGTAAATCCCCAGCCCGTCAACGCAGACAACAGCGCCCCTAATGGATTATATTTAAAAGGGAAATACTCTTAAAAGGGAAACGCGCTGTCGGCGGACCCCACTGTTAGAAAAACGTGCTTAAAAAGGGAAACGTACTTTAAACAGTCTTCCAATTGAAGAAATGCAGTAAAACCTGTGCCACTAACATAAATACTATTCAGAAAAGGGGGTGGTGATGAACAGAGTGTCTGAATTAAACGGACCACTCTTACCCAGTCCAAAGATCAGGGCTTGATCCATCACCGTTATTTAGCTCACTGCCCCATCCCAGCTCAGAACCTGGCTATATGCAAATTAGTCTGTCCCTGGCCCAGTGCATCATGGGAACAGGGCAGACCAAACTACCAAGCCAATTCTTCACCAGAAAGGAGACAAGCTACCGGGGACCGGTTTCTGGCATTCCAGCCTCGTCGGCCCGGCTTGCTTGAATCCTGATGGAGCAGTGAGCAAGGGACTCATGTCTGAGTATACCCTGCCACACCTATAGTGGCCAAAAACGATTCAGAAAAGGGGGTGGTGATGAACAGAGTGTCTGAATTAAGCAGACCACTCTTACCCAGTCCAAAGATCAGGGCTTGATCCATCACCGTTATTTAGCTCCCCGGAAGCTTGTTTCCTTCCCAGTATAAGAATTGGCTTGGTAGTTTGGTTTGCCCTGTTCCCATCATGCACTGGGACAGGAACAGACTAATTTGCATATAGCCAAGTTCTGAGCTGGGATGGTGCAGTGAGCTAAAAAACGGTGATGGATCAAGCCCTGATCTTTGGACTGGGTAAGAGTGGTCTGCTTAATTCAGGCACTCTGTTCATCACCACCCCCTTTTCTGAATCACTAACATAAATACTAGCGTATATTGAGGAAAACAGTTATAATAAGAATAAAACTTGAACTACAGTGACACACACACTTTAAAATATTTTCTGTATACAGTGTGTCACACAATTACAACTACAGTACGGCAACAGTGACACACACACTTGAAATTGGTGTATCAGGAACATTATAGATCTACAACAGTGATACACTCACTTTTGGAAAGACTAACATCCTAATGTATATCTTGTCTTTATATTGTTGTTTAAACTGACCACATTACTGTAAGGGATCAGTAATTGCTTTAGGGTTCAAAAATGAACGTAAATAATACCATACAAGCCCCTGTCCCTTTCCTAAGTGTCCCGGGTGAACCATCCATGGAATGGGATGATTGGTGTGAAGCGTTTGAAAATTATATTGTTGCGTTGGATGGCACAAAGTTCTCTGCTGTCAGGAAGAAGGCTTTGCTACTAGGTGCCTTAGGGAAGGAGGGACAAAGAATCTTCAAGTATTTACCAAGTCCGCCTTTAGACATTGATGATGTTTATAAAGACGCTTTGTTTAGGTTGTATACTAGATTTGCTAAGCAAGAAAATGTGGTAATGCGCAGGCATAAATTTTACACTGCTCCTCAAAGGGAAAATGAAACAATTGATGATTTTGTCTCTAGGTTGAGAGAACTTTCAGTGAAATGTCAGTTTGGAAACATACAGGATGAAATGATCCGTGATCAGTTGATTGTACAATGCCTTAGCAAGAAAACACAGGAAAAATTGTGGGCAGCTAAAAACCCTACTCTGACGGAGGCTATTACTATTGCTAAAGTTGCTGAAGAGAGTGATAGATGTATGAAAGAACTTAAAAGAATACAACATGGGCATACAAATAGTCAAGAAGTTGCAGCTTTGCAAGGTGATGTTTCAGAAAGTATTGGTTTAATACAAGGGAGGCAAGCAAATAAAAGGGGGAAAGCCACAACCTCGTTTAATAAAAGTGGAACAACAAACAAGTTCAGACAAACCACACGTTCTTGCAACAGATGTGGTAGTCCTTTTCACCTAGGCGATTCCAAGAATTGTACAGCTTTGTCTAAAGATTGTTTGAAATGTGGGAAAAAAGGGCATTTTGCACGTATGTGTAGAACCAATAGTTCAAGAAAGATTGCTATGGTTGAGAGTGAAACCACAAATGATGAGGCGGAGGTAATGATGATTACATGTGCTGGGAGCCAAGAGATAACAGAAGGAGTTGTTCTGTCTCGACCTAAGGCAGATTTTGAAGTGAATGGGGGTATTTTGAACCTAATGGTGGATACCGGATCGCTATATACTATTATTCCAAAGAAATTGTATGATTCTTCATGCATTAAATCAAAGCTAATCAAATCTGACATCATACTGAGAGCTTATCAAGGGGTGAGCATTGGTGTCCTTGGGTTCTTTGAAGCTAATATTAAGTTTAAGGGGAGGAATACTCAAGGTAAGGTCTATGTATCCCCACATGGTCCTGCAATACTGGGGTGGTTACACCAGTACGAATTAAACATTAGAGTGAATCCGAGGGCAGATCCGCCAGTAATGTGTGTAGATGGTGAAAATGAATGCAATAGCGTCCAAGAGGATTTAGAAATTATCCTTAAAAGGCATGAGAACATGCTTAATGAGAAATTGGGAGAGGCCATTGGTTACCAACATATTATAAAAACCAAGAAGAGTGTTGCACCTGTAAAACACACCGCGAGGAAAATACCTTTATCTGCTAGAGATGAAGTGAGAAAGATAATTAAAAAGTTATTGGATGATAATATAATTGAACCTGTAGAGGCCACACAGTGGTTGAGTCCAGTAGTGATCACTCAGAAACCGGACAAATCTTTGCGTTTCTGTGTGGACATGCGTAGTCTTAATAAGGCTGTGATAATGGATAACTTTCCGCTTCCCAATATAAACGAAATTGTCTTAAGTTTGGGTGGAGGAAAGATCTTTTCTAAATTAGACCTTCGAAGCGCATATCACCAGATAAAACTTCATCCGGACTCCAAACAATTCACATCGTTCATCACCCCGGAGGGAACTTACCAATTCAAGAGACTTCCTTTTGGCCTGTGTTCAGCAGCAAGTGCCTTTCAGAGAATCATTACTGATGTTCTCAAAGACGTTGAAAGAGTGGTCTTCTTCCAAGACGATATTTTAATTCCTGGTTTGGACATTGATGATCATAATGTAATTTTGGATAAAGTCCTAACCACTCTTTCAAGGGCTGGCTTGACGTTGCGAAGGGAGAAATGTGTATTTGCTGTTGAGGAGGTAGATTATTTGGGATACCACGTGTCTGGGCGTGGGATACAACCAAAACAAGATCTTGTCAGTGCAATATGTAATGTGTCTGAACCTGATGATAAAGATAAGTTGAGATCTTTTATGGGCATGGTGGAGTACTATGCAAAGTTCGTAAAAAATTTTGCAGAAAAAGTGGAACCTTTGAGAATCATCTTGAGAAAAGGGAAAGGTTTTACTTGGGGAATTGAACAGAAAAATGCATTCTTGTTAATCAAACAGAATATTTTGGATGCCAATATACTTTCTAGTTTTGTACAGTCACTGCACACCATTCTCACTGTAGATGCAAGCTCTGTTGGGATCGGAGCGGTCCTGACACAAAAGGGTCATGGTAAACAGAACACGGTTGCGTTTGCTTCACGTTCTCTGACTGAGACCGAGAGAAATTACTCGGTCATAGAGCGTGAAGCATTAGCGTCTGCGTGGGCAACGCGCTATTTCCGAGTGTATTTATGGGGAATTTCATTTACACTTAGAACTGACCACAAGCCCCTGTTAAAGGTTCTAGCTCCGGGGGGAATTAGAAATTGCTCAGGAAGGTTAGCAAGACTTGCAGTTAGCGGGCAGGAATTTACATGCAATGTGGAGTATTTACCTGGTTGGTGCAACAGTGTTGCGGACTGTTTATCAAGATTGCCAGACACTAAGATAGAGCCTAAAGAGATGGTGACTGAGAGTGTGGTCGCGTTTTTAGATGACTCGGAGAATGATTTACCCAGTTCTATATCTAAGCGGGAGTGGATGGAAGAAATGAAAAAGGATATTGTCATGGAAAATTTAATTAAGATGTGTAGAGAAGGTGTATCCAGGCAAAGTACGGTCTCACCTACTCTTAGGCCTTATGTATAGTTACAAGATGAAATTTCTTTGCAGGGTGAGTTCATTCTAGTGCGGGGTGAAAAATATATACCACCTACGTCTCTTAGACCCCGTATCATTGCTTTGGCGCATGAGGGCCATCTAGGCCAAACCCTCACAGGTAAGCGCGTTAAAGCTGATTTTTGGTGGCCGGGAATAGATGCACAGGTCAAGAGTTGGGTTGAGCAATGTCAACCTTGCAAAGAATCTGAGAAGAGGTTACAAGTTCGCACAAATAAGGATTCTATGGGACAGATTGTTTCTGAGGATGGTGCGTGGCAGAAGGTTTGCATCGACTTCATAGGTCCCTTTCATGACTTAGTGGATACTGAGAAATTTGCTTTAATGTTAGTGGATTCGGCTTCTAGGTGGGTAGAGGTTGCCTTTATGAAAACTATCACTGCCGAATCCACTGTTAAGGTCCTTGATGAGATCTTTAGACGTGAAGGAATCCCTTCTATGATTTTGACGGATAATGGCACACAGCTTACTTCTGGTGTTATGGAAGATTATTTTGGTTTTTTGGGTTTAAAGCATTTACGTACTTCACTTTACAACCCACAAGGTAACGGACTGTGCGAGAGGGTGAACAGGCTTGTTAAGGGCACTATGCAGCTTGCTTTAGCCTCAAATCGTTCAGTACAGAAAGAAATAAAAGAAATGCTGTGGGCATACCGCACAACGATACATAGCAACATGTCCATGACGCCTTTTGAACTCATGAGGGGGAGATCAGCGGGTATGAAACTGATTCCCACTTGGCTACATGAGAAAGTGGTAATGGTGGATTGCAACATGCCAAAAAATCACAGTACTTCAACTAATATAGCAGAAGGAGATTTGGTTAAAGTGAAACCAGGCGGAAATCAGAAAATGTTTAACAAGTTTAGAGGGCCTTACCAAGTTAAATCGGTTGTTGGTAACTACATAAAGTTACAGAATGGACAAACTTGGAATCTCCGCAGGGTAGCACTTTACCAAAAGAAAGACAAGCCAACAATTTCAGTGCCGGCCACTAAGAAGGTTGTTGGGGAAAAGATTTGCAGACCACTTCGTAAAAGGGTTGCACCTGCTTATTTAAAAGACTTTGTGTAATATGGCTTGTTTAAGGAAGGGTGTGGGGTTACATGGTCCAATGTAATCTCAAGGGAAAAACTGAGAGTTAAATTTAGTATTGTAATCTTTATGCATCATTTGACTTTTACAGTATGTAGGAGTAAGTTCTTGCCTAATTTAATTTTTGTTAGTTTCTTATTGTTTATTGTTTAAAGAAAAGAGATGTGTTATATTCACGCTATGCCTTTATTTGCCTCAGCTTGTGTCTGGCGCTGAGCTCGTGACATGTCCTCTGTTCACGGGTTGAGCGTTCTGTCCAACGGCAGTTAGATGCCCGTTTGGTCCCGGTCTTGCTGGTTGGGTTTTCTACGTCTGCTCTTAATAAAGCACATAACTCAAGCGACATCTGTGTGCAGCCTGCCAATTATTTACAACAGTAAGGTTTTGTGAGGATTGAAGAAAGTTATCTAGATAAGCGACATAGAATTCTATGGGCAGACCATCTGAGCCAGGTGTTTTGCCGCTGGCTAGTGCATTGACGGCTTCTTGAAACTATTAATTGTAATTTCCCCACCGAAGGAGGTTGCCACTGCCATGGAAAGTCGGGTGTTCCAGCAGTTATGACATAATAATGAAGGGTCTGTGGATCTACACCTTCCTGCTGGGTATAGAGGTGAGAGTAATATGCCACCAAACCCTCGTTAATATCAGTTTGTGTGTATACTGGGCTGTCATCTGCTCTGGTCATCTTGAGGATCTGCGAGATGCGTTGAGCAGGGTTGACCAGCCAGGCCAATAACCTCCCAGATTTGTCACTCCCGTTATGCTCCTTTGTGAGATAGGCCCAGCAGTCCTATATTTTAAACTGTTCTATCAGCACAAGGATGTTTTCCCTTACGACTCTCATGAGATCTGGGGAGCAGGGGCAGCAGTCCGAGGCAGCTCCAGATAGGTCAGTAGTGCTTCCTGGTGCATAAAGTCCACGTGTAGTGCCTGGACCCTTGCCATTTTGATGATGCAGTGGCTGCGCACCACTGTCTTAAATGCCTCCAAACTAGGAGGGAGGAGGCCGTGCCTGTAATCTCAATAAATTAGACCCAAATTGTGTCCTCTAGTGTTGTTTTAAAGATCAGGTCATTGATGGCCAGGGTACATAGTTTACAGGTGGTGATGCTCGACCTGGTAGGGTAGTGCTCCTTGTAAGTGTCAGCAGCAGAGGACTCTGATCCGAAAAAGTTTTTACCAGATATTCGGCCCGAGTCTCATTCATGAAGTTATATAGTGCAGATGAAAGTGTCAAGTCAAACAGACAAGCTGTGCATTCCAGAGTAGTAAGGAGTTGGTAGTGCTTGCAGAGTTATGAACTATCCAGAGCCAATAAGACCCCATTCCGCAATCCAGCGAGCACTTTTGTATATCGAGAGGAAGGGTGGGGGGTGCAACCTGTCTTATTGAACGTTGGCTATGCAATTGAGGTCCCTGCCCACGAGAATCAGAGAGTGTAACACCGCAGAGATGTGTGGTTCCAGGAAGGCAAGTAAGGTTGGTTGATCAGTGTTCGGGGCATAACTTTAAATGAGAACTATATCCTTACCATTGAATGTGCCCCCGAGTACAATATAACGACCCTCTGGATCTATAACTTTGGTATGAACTGTGTCTCTGGTAGAACCCAAATGAGGGCCCATCTTGCAGAAGTTGAGTAAGTGGTGGCATAGGGTTCCCCCTGCCAATGCATCTATGGGTCCATTCTCTCTGTTTTGGTCTGGTGTGTTTCCTGCAGAAACGTTACCTGGGCTCTATGTCTTTTACGGTGGGCAGTCATAATATCGAGTCTTTTATTTCGACTGGACAGAATATCGAGTAAAAAATATAGAATGGACATAATATCGACTAGACATAATATAGACAACAAAAATATCGACTAGAGAAAATTAATATCGAATAGAATGGACATAATATCGAATCAAAAATATAGAATGGACATAATATCGACTAGACATAATATAGCCAACAAAAATATCGAATTTAAGGTAAGTTAATATTAATATTTATTTTTTGTGTAATATAAGTCTGTAGCGGGTTGTGGGTTTATAGGGGAATAGGGTGGGAAGTAATTTAATTATAATTAATTAAATATGTTAATTTATTTATTGATATTTATTTAGAATTAATTGTTAATTAATTATTAATTGGTAATTAATTAAAATATAATTGGTAATTAATTATAATTGATTAATTGATAAATATTTTAATTTTAGTAATTTATTTTCTGTAGCGGGTTGTGGGTTTATAGGGGAATAGAGTGGGAAGTAATTTAATTATAATTAATTAAATATGTTAATTTATTTATTGATATTTATTTAGAATTTATTGTTAATTAATTATTAATTGGTAATTAATTAAAATATAATTGGTAATTAATTATAATTGATTAATTGATAAATATTTTAATTTTAGTAATTTATTTTCTGTAGCGGGTTGTGGGTTTATAGGGGAATAGGGTTGGAAGTAATTTAATTATAATTAATTACATTTTTTAAATTATTTATTGATATTTCTTTATAATTAATTGTTAATTATGTATTAATTGGTAATTAATTAAAATATAATTGGTAATTAATTATAATTGATTAATTGATAAATATGTTAATTTTCTTACATTATTTTCTGTAGCGGGTTGTGGGTTTATAGGGGAATAGGGTGGGAAGTAATTTAATTATAATTAATTAAATATGTTAATTTATTTATTCTTAATTATTTGGAATACATTGTTAATTAAATAATAATTGGTAATTAATAAAAACATGATTGGTAAATAATTTTAATTGATTAATTGATAAATATGTTAATTTCATTCATTTATTTTCTGTAGCGGGTTGTGGGTTTATAGGGGAATAGGGTGGGAAATAATTTAATTCTCATTAATTAAATATGTCATTTAAATTATTGGTATTTATTTTGAATTAATTGTTAATTTTTAATAGGTAATTAATTAAAATATAATTGGTAATTAAAATTAATTTATTAATTTTGAAATTGGAAATTAATTTATTGTTAATAGGTAATTAATTAGTATGAGTAGGCAATTTTTATAATTAAATAATTTTATTTTGTATTTATAAATAAATATGTCATAGTTTTTTATACACAAGTACAATAATGTATTTATTTGTAATTGGTATTACTATTTATGTTATTTATATCTATTTGTGAAGTATTTACTTTCCCTATTATTGCACTCTCTGAAGTTGGAATAGTAATTTTAACCCCTACGCTATACAACACTTTCCCTAATGTTGCACCCACTGGAGTGGGTATGCAACGTTTACAACGCAACTTTTACTATGCACTACCATTACAATGAAACTTTTACAACGCAAAAACTTTTACAACGTATACATTTACAAAGCATGTTTTTACAACGCAGATACCTTTACAACGCATACCATTACAACGTAAGTATTGCTAAGTATATAATTATTTTTAAAATGTTATATGTTTGGGTTTTTGGGTAAAGGGGTATTTTTAGGGTTCAGGGTCAGTTTTCAGTTTTTGGGTAAAGGGGTATTTTTAGAGTTCATGGTCAGTTTTCAGTTTTTGGGTAAAGGGGTATTTTTAGTGTTCAGGGTCAGTTTTCAGTTTCTGGGGTAAAGGGGTATTTTTAGGGTTCAGGGTCAGTTTTCAGTTTTTGGGTAAAGGGGTATTTTTAGGGTTCAGGGTCAGTTTTCAGCTTTTGGGTTAAGGGGTATTTTTAGGGTTCAGGGTCAGTTTTCAGTTTCTGGGGTAAAGGGGTATTTTTAGGGTTCAGGGTCAGTTTTCAGTTTTTGGGTAAAGGGGTATTTGTAGGGTTCAGGGTCAGTTTTCAGTTTTTGGGTAAAGGGGTATTTTTAGGGTTCAGGGTCAGTTTTCAGTTTTTGGGGTAAAGGGGTATATTTAGGGTTCAGGGTCAGTTTTCAGTTTTTGGGTAAAGGGGTATTTTTAGGGTTCAGGGTCAGTTTTCAGTTTCTGGGGTAAAGGGGTATTTTTAGGGTTCAGGGTCAGTTTTCAGTTTTTGGGTAAAGGGGTATTTTTAGCGTTCAGGGTCAGTTTTCAGTTTTTGGGGTAAAGGGGTATTTTTAGGGTTCAGGGTCAGTTTTCAGTTTTTGGGTAAAGGGGTATTTGTAGGGTTCAGGGTCAGTTTTCAGTTTTTGGGTAAAGGGGTATTTTTAGGGTTCAGGGTCAGTTTAGGGTTTTTGGGGTACAGGGGTACTTTGTAAAAATAAAGTAAAATTACATTTAAATTACATTAATTAAATACAATTAAATAAAATTAAATTATATTATAATATTTTTAATTAATTTATATTAAAAAAAATATTATATACTTACCAATACTTACGTTGTAATGGTATGCGTTGTAAAGGTATATGCGTTGTAAAATCTTGCGTTGTAAATGGATGAGTTGTAAAAGTTTTTGTGTTGTAAAAGTTTTGATGTAATGGTAGGTGTTGTAAAAGTATGCGTTGTAACGTCATACATCCCTGGAGTGGGAATAGTAATTTTAACCCCTACGCTATCCAGCGCTTTCCCTACTGTTGCACCCACTGGAGTGGGAATAGTACATTTTACCTCTACGCTATCCAACACTTTTGCTAATGTTGAACTCACTATAGTTGTTACAATAAATTTTAACCATTTTCTATGCTACGCTAAAAATGTTATATATATATATATATATATTGAAGCTCAAAAAGCACCAAAGCGTCGCACTCACAGGCGGGTGCTCCCGTTGCGAGGGTGCACTCGCAAAACCAGTACCGCTCAACCTCCCAACGCGGCAATCACCCGCAGGACGAAGGAAGCACTCGCAGGGGTGTAAATTCAAAAAGTTTATTTTTTCACAGCACACAGACGCGTTTCGGTCGGAACCTTCCTCGAAGTTTACCGAACCGACAGAGGCGTCCACCATATATTCCCACATCCGGGTCAAAACCATAAACATAGGACTAGCCTATGGGGCGGGGAGGGAAACACAGTAAGTGTAAGCGCCATCTTGGAATGTCTCAAATCATTGTCCATCAAGATGTAAATACCAAATAAAGCCCTGGATGGGCATGGCTGGCTATACACAAATAATATGGAAACACAGATTCTCACTGTTATAACCAATATAAATTAAATAAAGCTAATTAAATAAACAGTATTAACTAAAGGAAGAAAAAATGTTAATGTACCAGTCCTTCCAATACATATACTGTATACACCCCTTCCCCCCGCACAATCTCAAATTCATGATCACATGCACCAACAATCAAGCCCTGGATGGGCTAATGCATTAAAGATCCAGGAGGACCCACACTCCTAACATTCATCTTAAAGGCAAAGACAAGTATAAAGGACACAATCAAAATACTCAGAAATCTGGTAGAACCCAAGAAATAAAACGGTCGAACCCCGAAGAGTATCACAAAATGATAACTATACACATTCATCGGACCAAGTAGAAAGAATTCATAACCTTCCCCACGATCTGTCCATGCAGACAACATTAAAAAGATAATAATACAACAGCTCAACAAATCACCAAATCACAGTGTAAATAATGCATATCAATAGATACAAAGGAAATTCATAGAATTCAGCCCAGAATATTGAAATCCAGAATATAGAATCAAAGAAAGAGACACACCGGTGTCTCCCTACTATTTTACATCGGACCCTTATTCCCCCAGATGTGATGATAATTCCTCATGTATGTTCATCCCTAGGGGCATTTTAGTTTGAAGGTCAATTATGTACCGTGACTCCAGTCTACGGAGTCGGACAAGCCTGTCCCCTCCTCTTGGGTTCACCGGTACATGGTCAAGGCCAAAGAAGCTCAAAAGATCCCTGTTGCGCTTGTGTACTTTATCGAAGTGGCGTGCCACCGGGTACGCCTCATCGAAATTTGCAATGGCGCGCATATGCTCTAAAATGCGCATCTTAAGGGGATTGACGGTACTGCCTATATACCTTAGTCCGCAAGGACAGGTGAGACAGTAAACACAGTATGGAGTGGAGCAAGTTATAAATTTGCTAATTCTGCGTTGAATCCCTGTATGAGGGATAGTGTAAGATCTGACTCTTTTGCTGAATTTACACGCCTTACACTTTCCACATGGGGAAAAACCACAAATTTCACCAAAGGCAGTAACTTTAGAGGACTCGACCAGATGACTCTGAACTAAATCGTTCTTGATAGAACGAGCCTTGCGGTAGGTTATCTGGGGATTAGTGGGAAGATCATCTTTGAGGAGTTGATCGGTCTGCAAAATATGCCAACTCTTCTTAATGGTTTTTTTAAGAAAGGCGGCATCTTGCGAAAAGGTGGTAATAAGCCTAAATTTACCACCACTGTTGGTGGGACTTAGTTTCTCTTTACTCTTGAACAGATCGTTCCTGTGAGTGGAATTGGCTCTCTTGTACGCATCATCGAGGAGTTGGTCACCATACCCCCTCATCTTAAAACGGGCAATGCACTGTGTGGCTGCTAGTTGGAATTCTTGATCTTCAGTGCAATTTCGTTTTATCCTGAGTAATTCCCCATAGGGGATACTCTTAACCAGACTGTCAGGATGACTACTGGTCGCTCTCAACACACTGTTGCCCGCAGTCGGTTTTCGGAAGAGTTTGCTCTTTAGAGTCCCACCCTCAACGTAAACTGTCACATCTAGGTAGTTCACAGAGATTTTACTCACCTCTACCGAAAATTCAAGGTGAACACTATTGTCATTCAACCTCCCCATGTATTGTTTGGCACTCTCAATTGTACCGTCCCAGACGATAAACAGATCGTCAATGAAACGATACCAACTGATCAGGTTTTGAGACCAGAGTGTGTTATCTGCCCCCCAGGCTACCTGCTCCTCCCACCAGCCCACGAACAAGTTCGCGTAGCTGGGGGCGAAGCAGGTACCCATCGCTGTCCCAGACAGCTGACGAAACAGTTCAGTCTGAAAAAGAAAAATATTATTCGTCAGGCAGAATTGAACAAATTCTAATAGCATTTGGCTATGCTTCTTGAATTTCAATGGTCTCTGGTCTAGATAATATTTAATGGCCACCAGACCATCACCATGATCAATAGAGGTGTATAGGCTTGTAATGTCTAACACCATCAAGGTGTAGCCCTCTTTCCACTCAATCAGTTTCAGTTTTTCCAAAAAATCGGAAGTGTCACGGATATGTGATTTCAAAGACAGAACAAAAGGTAATAAGAAATGGTCCACAAACATAGACAAATGTTCCGTAAGACTGCCCTGTGAAGCAACAATCGGTCTCCCCGGGGGTGCAATAGAGTTCTTGTGCACCTTGGGGAGGTGATAAAAAGTAGGTATAATGGGATTGAGGCGTCGTAGGAACATATATTCTTCCATTTCAAGGAAACTCTCGTTGTGCCATTTACTGATAAGTGTGTGATAATCATTAACACTTGTCTGATATTCTTTTTCAGATATTCTTTGATATGTAGATTTGCAACCCAATTGTTTGGCTGCTTCCTTGTTATAATTCTCCTTGGTTTGCAGGACAATATTCCCGCCCTTATCTGCAGGTTTATATATTATGTTCTTGTCCAAGCTTAAAGATTTAAGGGCCAAATTTTGAGCACTGGAGAAATTCCCAACATCCCCACTCCTCCTGAAATGTAGTTTCCTACGAAATGTAGTCAGGTCTTTTATGACAGCATCGGAAAAGACATCGATGGCATCATATGTCAATTGGGGATTGAAGCTTGACACTGGTTTGAAGGGCGTGGGTTCACCTACTTGTGTCACTCCTGTAACATGGACTTGTTGTGACTCACTCAAATCAGTGTAACCTTGCCTTTCTCTCCCATCATATAAATCCTCCAGTGCCATAATTGTACCAAGGTCTCTGGTTGCAAGAATGTCAGTAGACAACGGTTTCCTTGTTGTCTTTTTTTGAATAGTAGATTGTACTCTAGTCTTAAAATACTTGTGGAGTTTAAGCTTGCGAAAAAACTTGTAAAGATCGATCCGAGTTTGAGCAAATTCGAGATGTTTCCGCGGACAAAAGTTCAAACCTAACAACAACACAGACTCCTCAGTTGCTGTCAGGATTTTATTCGTGAGGTTCACAATAGTGTGACTTTCTTCCATAGTCACTTCCGTCTGTTGAACCCCCTCCGGCTGCGTGTCATTGGTGGTGAGGTTGATCTTTTTGCGTCCCCCTCTGCCCCCGCCTTGTTTTCCTACAGCTCCTTTTTCCGGGGGTTTGCCTGCTCCCCCATATATATGTATTATGTTTGGTGATATCATTTTTTTAATTATAGAAATTATTTATTAAAATTAAAAATTTAAAATAATTATTTCTAAGTTTATATTAAATATATTTATTACTATATTAGTTTTATCTTAATTTTAAGACATTTAAAAAAATCGATATTTTGACAGTCTATATTTTTGTAAGTCGATATTTTGGAGTCGATATTTTGGTACTTGTTTGTAGATAGGGAGTCGATATTTTGTCACTCGATATTTTTCACTCGATATTTGTGTATCTCGATATTTGTGACATCGATATTATGTCAGTGATCCGTCTTTTACGAAATGGTTGGACCCTAAATCCCTTACTCGAGGAGTTAAGGCACCGCACAACCAACATTATATAAAACTTTTATTGGAAGGTTCCCCTTAGATGTATACCTAGATGTTTCAATAGAAGGAGGTGAGAAAGTCCCACTTCTTCTCTTTGTGGATGATGCTGTACTGCTGTCATGAACTGAATCAGCTATTCATCAATTGCGGAAAGGTATAAAGTATTTTTGTAACACCAAAAAACTTACCATCATAATTAATAAAACAACATTCATAGTCCTGCATCAGAGAGTTACCCTGGCAAAAACGTTTTATATCAGAGGAAACACCTTGAAGTATGTTTATACACATAGGAGTTTACCCAGGGATGTTTTGCTTAACTTGAGGGGGGCGCGTGATAATAAATGTGGCCACTTAATGGTCCTTTCCAAGCAGGATAAGACATGTAAGCTCTGCTCACACAGTTTTTTACCCCACTCTGTACGTAAGAATTCTCTCTTGAGGTTATTTGTGTAGGAAAGTGGTATTCTGTTGCAGTACTCCCGCACTTTTTTCCTGATCTTTGACTGAGTGTGCACAGGGTTCCTGCTTTCCAGGTTTCCAGTGCCTGTGTTTTTTACCAAAACTGTACCATTGTTTCCAGAATTGGCACACCTCTGGCTTACATATAAGTCCCTTGTAAAAGGTACCAGTGGTACCATGGGCATTGTAACCAGAGAGGGTCTCTTAGGGCTGCAGCATGTATTGTGACACCTTAAGAGACCCCGCGCCAAACACATACACACAGCCACTGCTGCCTACATGTTATGGTGCATAGAAAAGTGATGAGTGGACCTGGCACACATCATTGTGTGCCAGGCGTACTAGCACTGCAAGATGCATAGGTAAGTCACCCCTACAGCAGGCCTTAAAGCCCTCAGGCAGGGTGTGCTATACCTCATGCGAGGGCATAAATTCATGAGCAGATATGCCCCTATAGAGTCTAAGTCCATTCTTAGACATTATAAGTGCACAATGAAGCCACATACTGAGTACATGGGCTGGGAGCGTGTCACTACAAGTCCCACAGCTCCATGATGGCTTCACTGAATTCCAAGATGTTTTGTACCAACCATCTCAAATTAATGAGTCCCCACTGATGCCAGTGCTGGATTAATTAATAAATGTACTCAGAGGGCACCTCAGAGGTGCCCCCTGAAAACCTACCAACCCACTAGTGTGTGCCTGCCTGGTCTGCACCAGCCTGCCACCTCTAGACATGTTTCTGACCCCCTGAGGTTGGGGCCTTTTGCTCTTGTGGGTTAGAAACAAAGCCTGCTGTGGGTGGAGGTGCTTCACACCTACTCCCAAGCAGGAACAGCACTGAAAGGCAGTGAGCCTCAAAGGCTTACCGTCCTTTGTCGTGCTGATCAGGACCTCTCCAAATAGTGTAGATGCCCGCACCCCCCTGACCAATACCCACTTTTGGCAGCATGGTCGGCAAGATAATTAGTAAATAGGAGAGGGGTGTCCCCTCCCAGCCAGAGCCACCTCTAAGGTGCCCTGAGCTGAAGTGACCCCTTCCTTCTGAAATCCATATTGTTTTAGAGGATTCTAGCCAATAGGGTTATGGGTATGCCCCCTCCTCAGAGGGAGTGGACATACAAAGGGTGTAGGCACCCTAAAGTTAAGTCGCCCATTGGCTACTACCTTCTAAGTGCTGTAATACCACTAAATTGAGTATTTAGGGGCACCCCTGAACCTCAATCCTCAGTTTACCTATGACCTACAAACAAGAGGACAAAGAAGAGCCATGCAGCAGCAAAGACTGAAGACACCAACACACCTTGCACCAGCCCTACAGGTCTCTCTGCAGCCCTCAAAGACCCTGCTACAGAAGAGCAATTAGTTCCACAGCCCAGTGACCTCCACAACCCTGACAGGTCTGCCTGACTTTTAAAAAGACTCCTTATCTCCCGTGGGCAGAGGACCTGTCCAGAAGAAAAGCAACTTTAAAAACAAAGTGCTCTGCCTATGGAACAGTGAAACAGACCACCTCTGCACCAAACGCCCACGGCCTGAATCCAAGTGACCCACCAGTCCAGAAAAGTTTCCCCAGTGATCTTGAGCAAGAGTCCTTAGTGGGTTGACCCCTGCCGGACTGCACGTCGACACCTCCAGCCTCCACATTGACACCTCCAGCCTCCGCATGGTGGCTTCTTCAACCGCGACCTGCACCGGTAAGCTGACTTCCGACGCCATAGTACACCCCTTCACCCTAAGCCCCTGGGCCTTGGGGAGATCTACCGACAGTGTCCCGATGCAGCAGCACACCCCAACTTATATGTACAGCTGCAGGTGTCTTTCATCCAGCCTCCTGGTCTGAGCCTGCAGCCTTTTACTGACTTGAAGATTCTCCATTTGTGTGCATTGGACGCCCGACGCTGTGTTGGCACTCTGCACCCGGCTGCCCCAGTGCCACTGAGGGTGAACATTTGGTGCTGCTTTGGGCTCCCCCTGTGCTTGCTTTAACCCCTGGAGACTGGGTTACCAAACTGTTCTACTTACCTGAATGTATTACCACTTTAATTGCCCCCTTTCTCCACTTGATAACATTAGCACCAGATAAAAGGCCTTTGATATGGTTCATGGTTATGAGTCTGGTGCTGGCGAAGTTAGTCTTTGGGCGAAAACAAGGGTCAGAGTTGATGGAGTCAAATCTGCTGAGTTTCCCATCCGGCGGGGGACCAGGCAGGGCTGCCTGCTGTTCCCCCTGCTTTTTGCACTTGTACTGGAGCCACTAGCATGTTTAATTAGAGCACACCCAGACTTAAAAGCATTCCAGGACCCTGAGGAACAGTTGATGGATGAACAAAACTCGCTTTACGCAGACGACATCCTACTGTGTATATCCAGTTCTGACACGTCACTCCCACTCATATTCCAATTAGTGGAAGAGTATGGCAAGCAGGCAGGATACAAAATTAACTGGGGGAAGTCAAATATATGCCCCACTGGGGGTTACTTTGACAAGCATTCCGTGCCGGTACATCTTCCCATCGCTGAAGGGGGCTTCAAATATCTGGGACTCTTCATCTACACAAACCTGATAGACTGCCTCACCCGTAACATTCAGCGTGTCCTATCAGATTTCCGAGAAGAAGTGGTCAGATGGTGACGCCTTCCTTTGACATTACTCAGAAGAGCTGCCATGTTCAAAATGATTATTAACAGGGAAAGAGAAAATCTGGGTGACACTGGGATTGTTGATTGCTAAGAAAAGCATTGCCAAACTATGGGGTGCGATTGAAACGCCTACACTGAACGCATGCAAAAAAGATATGTACTGGCGTATAGAAATGTCTGTGTCAAGGGGCTGCTCAAAAAAGAGGTTACAGATTTGGGAGAAATGGAACGACTACAGAGGAAACATCTGCAAACTCCCCAAAGTCGCTAGACTCCCAACATTTGAGGTAGAATAGTGTAGAGCAAGGGACCATTCCTTGGATACAGAGAATAATGTGTGAATATGTCGAAATGTGTCAAATGGATATTGTAAAGTTTGATATGTACTTGCAACTCTTGAAGATGGCAACAATAAAAAGTATTTATTAAAAAAAATGGTTACCATACCTAAGCT
Organism: Lissotriton helveticus; assembly: GCF_964261635.1. Lineage (NCBI taxonomy): Eukaryota > Metazoa > Chordata > Amphibia > Caudata > Salamandridae > Lissotriton > Lissotriton helveticus. The sequence continues at coordinate 359,840,920 of NC_136061.1, forward strand.
ATTGTATATTTTCCAAAATACATATTGTAAAATACCAGAGGCAACTTTCAGGGCGATTAACAATGTAGTGCGAACATTATTGTGGGACGGAGGCCACCCCCGAGTAGCGCTACAGATGCATATTATAGAGCGGCACCCCACGCGCCCAGAGATCATCCTACATACGCCCTCGAGAGACTCGAGTTCCAAAAACACTCCTACTTACACAACATATATGGGGGTCACGGAGCAAGGAGCCTTTTGCCAGCAACTCAGAGGGTGATTGAGGTATGGAAAGAAGCAGAACGACAGATGAAATGGGAAAAAGACTAACCAGGTCAACACCCTTATGGGAGGGTAAACACCTGCCTGAACTTGTGAAACTACAGCTGTTTAAAGGATGGGATGCTATCGGGATTACCGTTCTGGGGGGTATATTAAGACAGGGCGACCTGATAACATTTGCAGATCTCCAAGTGGAATATAAATTCACGAATAGGCAACATTATAAATACATTTAACTCTGGCACGCCTGGTAGCCGCAAAATCCTGATATCGCAGAGATTCCTGAGTATGCCCCACTAGAAGGCTGGCTGCTACAGGAAGAGATACCTGAGAAAGCAGTCTCCTGGACCTATAAAACCCTCATAAACAACATGCCTGATAAGTTACTAACACTTAGAGGTAAATGGGAGGATTTATTAGGTACACTAGAAGACATAGACTGGGAAACTGCCTTAATGCACCCTAGAGAGGTGGCGATCAAGCTCAGGCTACGACTGGTACAGTTTAAAATATTTCACAGGGTTTACTATGACAGGGCGGGACTACACATAATGGGCAAAACAGAGACGCCAGATTTCCTGCGGTGCAGGACTGAGCGTGGATCCTTCATACACATTTTATGGGAGTACCAACCAATACATAGATATTGGATACAGATATTACAAGAACTAAATAACATACTACAAACACAAATCCTGATGAATCCCAAGTATATTCTTTTAGTCATTCACACAGACGTTGACATCCCGAGACATAAGCTTCTACTAAGTAACTTAGGACTTGTAGTCGTAAAGCGAGATAGAGCTAGATACTGGGGCAGAGCAGAACTCCCCACCATGAAAGAGTGGCGGACTGGCATGGATATGTATATGGGTGCAGAGAAAACGGTATAAAAAGCAGGGGGGTGCCCGAGAAAGTTCCGGAAGGTCTGGCAGGCATGGCTGAGTCAGTACAACTTGGAGATGGAGGAGGAGGAAACCGATTCAATATAATCCACACAAAGTTACATGACGGCGGAGGGCTCACTATTTTTTATACACAACATTTGGGGAACTAGGTACACACCTAAAGTGGGGGAGAGAAGGTAATTTAAGGACCACAAAGAAGAAGTATAATGGCGCAAACTCTGTATCCTTACAAATTGTAACTGTTTCTTGCTGTACTGGAAGAATAATATGTGAGATATACCTGCTGGATGTTTTGTTGTCCTTTCAGAAAATAATAAAAAAAATGTAAAACTTTGGCACCAGATCCCAAGTTTGACCTCTGCACCCGCCACCCCTGTTCCGCTGATGGTGCACTTTTGTCACTTACCAGAACCTTGCCTGGTACTGATTCTTCATCCAAAAGCTCAATATCGTAAATCGTTTACTTACCTGCATTTTGCTGATGGTGTTTCCTCTCATAGGATAACATTGTAGTGATTGAAAAATGCACGAAGTGTCCACTTTTTACATTGAAAAACAGTGATATTGTAAAACGTATTTTACTGCAACAAAGTACCTTTTGTTCTATAAAATATATGTACTAAAAGTAATATTTCTACAAACCACTGGTCCCAGATTTAGTCATTGAGTGTCTATAATCATTTCTTGTCTGTGTGTGTGCAACAAATGCTTATCACTGCCCTCTGATACGCCAAATTGCTCGTCCCCACTACCACAAAAGACAGCATTATTATTATCTACATTAGCCTCATGAAAGCTTATGGGAATCCACTGGACTCTCTGCAAACTATACCTTACTTTGGTAAACTGTAGGTCCGTCCCTCCCATGTCATAAGCTCAATATATTTTCCTTTTTGGAAGACAGAAAACCTGACGTGGTCTTCCTTACGGAAACTTGACTCCATGTGAAATCTGCACCAGATGATGTTCAGGCTCTCCCCCTGACTTTTACATGATACGTTGTGATAGAGAAGATATAAAGGGCAGAGGTCTTGCCATCATCTTGAAGTCCTCATTTACCTTTCGCACCGATTCCCTTACACTCCCCCACTGTAAAAGCCTTATGTTTTCTATCTCACTGTCCCACACATCTATGTTTCCTGGAGTTCTAGTATACTGTCCCCAGGCCCATTCGGCCAATTTACCTAGACCTTTCCTGAAGCTCTTGAGAGCTTGGTCACAAAATATTCTCATTTTACGGTTCTGGGAGACTTAAAACTTCACCTGGGTGAAACTAATGACACCCAAGCAACCGGTTTTGTGCATGACCTTGCTGCCATTCAACTGGAGCAAATGCTCCAGGGACCCACTCATATAATGGGACACCTGATAGATCCGATTTTTACTAACAACCCCCTATTAGAGGTCCTAAATCCTGTACCACTCCTATTGAACGATCATTTTTTGATCCCGTTGGTCCTCAGGATACCTGGCCTAATTTTACCTCCAAAGCGCAAAGCAATGGAAGATCGGCCCAGGTCTTAGTCAAATCGAGATGCACCCTGAGTTTGACCTCACCCTGTTTGAGCTCTAATATGCAAGGGACAAACAATAAGAACTCGGAATGGCTGATCCATTCCTTAGAACAAAATATCCCTATGAAAACAGTAATTCATAAATCTTAAAATAAGTCTGCCCCCTTGTACTCCCACCACTTCAGAACTGTTTAAAAAAACTGCAAGATTGCAGAAAGAGACTGGAGTAAAGGTTATAGGGAAAGCAAACAAAATGATATCGGGAGAAAGTAAGGCTATACCACACAGAAATTCGACTGGCCCAGGCTTCCTATTTCAAAACTAAAATTAACTATGCTGTTTATTCTCCTTGGGAGATGTTTAAAATGACAAAAATCCTATTGGAACCTACCACCAGGGCACCATCCTCTGAACCTTTTAATGATAGGTGCAGCATTTTGGCTATTTATTTTGACACTAAATTTTTGAAGATCAATCGGTCTTTTTTAGAGGTTCATGGAAGTGATTATCCTAGCCCCGTGAATACTAGCAGGGATAGGTGTTCACCCATCCTCTCCCAATTCCCTCCCCTTTACCTGGATGAGTTTGCTACTCTTATTAGTAAAATCAAATCTGGATCCCCCATTGACCCCGCATGCTCCAGATTCTTGCCCTTGAGCATGATATTATCTTCCCCATTCTGCTCAACATGGTTATCCTTTCCCTGGAGACTGGAACAGTGCCTCAGCACTGGAAACATGCGATGGTCTGAGCCATCTTAAAGAAACCCATATTTGATCCTTCATGTCTAGGTAGTTTTGGCCCAATCTCCCTGCTCACAGGCTTCAGTAAATTGGCAGAAAAACATGTCAATGGATGCCTGTCAGACTTCCTGAAGACCAATTACTACCTGAACCACACGCAAACTGGCTTCCAACCTCAGCACAGTACTAAAACCACAATCTTGGCGGTGGTGGAGGATGCTAAAATGAGCCTGGACCAAGGGGCCAGGGTGGCCATTGTACTACTGGTTCTCAGTGCTGCCTTCGATACTATTGACCACCCTACACTTATAGATAGGGTTGGCAAGGCTGAAGTTGCAGGAAAAGCCCTGGACTGAGTTGGTTCCTTTTTGAATGATTGAGCAGTCTAGGTTTTCGACAAAGGCTGCTCTTCAGAAATTCTGCCTGTCACTTGTGGGGTCCCACAGGGGCCCTCACGTATCCTACATTATTTAACATATATCTTCAGCCATTGGTGGACATCATAGCTCACTTCGGGATCTCTCTAGTCTTCTATGCAGGTGACAGCCTGTGTTTTTTTTTTCCTTACCCCTGACTTGAATCCCTTAGCATCCATCTATGGACCTAGCCTAGAGCAGCTAGCCACCTGGTTGAACAACTCTTGTTGTAAGCTCACTTGGGCTAAAACTGAAGTAATGATCCTCTGGAACAATTCCTCCTCCCATCAAGTCCTATGCTGGCCAATACGCCTCAGCCCCCCCCCCCGCCACAAACGCAGTTATAATAAGTTTGGGGATGTGGCTCGACAATGCTCTGACTACTGAACACAAGGCAACTAAAATCTCAGCCAGTTGCTTATGACTGTTATGTATGTTGCGCAAGATCCTGCCCTTGCTCCCCCCGGCCTCGAGGCAGGTGGTGGTTCAGGCTTTGATTCTTTCTCGCCTGAAAATGTGGCAAATCACTATTTCTGGGTTCTCCCAAGGCAGTTAATCAGGAACTACAAACTGCAAAAAGTGGCTGCACGCTTGTTACTAGGAATTCCCAGGTCTCAGTCAGCCAGGAAGCAGCTGACGAACCTTCACTGGCTTCCCATTGTCTAAAGAATATAATTCAAGTCTCTGTGCATTACCAACAGAGCCTTGCATGGACAAGACCCGTCTATCTACCACTAGTTCGTCACCCCCTACATTCCAATTAGGTCATTCCGATCCTCCAACCTACTCTTGGTTAACGTCCCTGCAGTTAAAAGAGCTAGAAGTGGAGGACGGCCCTTTAATGTAAATGTGGCCAAACTCTAAAATTCTCTTCCCTCGGCTATCTACACTTTAGGCAATGAGCTGTGTTTTCAAAAAGCTCTTAATACCTCTTAACTAAAATCTGGATTCTTAAGGTTTTTTTGTTTGTTTCAGTGGCGTAGCTTCTCCTAACCAGCGCTGGGATGCCTCTGGGTGGTCACGCGCTTTAGAAAGCCTTAGCAGAGCATAGCATAGCATTTATACGTTAGACTTTTGGGGCATTCCATTTGACCACAAATTGCCTTGGGTGAGGAAAAATGTGGCCGAAATTAGCCAGAATACCGGAGAATACCGGAGTTGTCCTACAGTGTATGAAGAACCTTAACTGAAAATTAATAAAGACCATTTTGCAAATTTATAAAATGAAAGCAGTATCTGCAACTATGTATGGAGCTGAATTAAGGGGTCACAGACAGGCGAATGAGTTACAAACATTAGAAAATCACATTCCTAGAAGTATGTTGCGTTTATGCGCACCAATGGAGCCATTAAGATTAGAGCTGGGTATACTCAGCATCGAGGCTGAAAAACATTTAAAACCTGACCTCTATTGTGCCAAATTATGGACAATCCCTGCAATACAAGTCTCCTTACAATCACTTCTGGATGTTATGGCTATCAAAGCCTTATGAAAAATAGGAATGACTGCACCATGTTAAACTTTGAAGGAAATTGACTGCACAGAATATTGGGACAGCTGGAGCTTAATGAAAACATTTAGGGGCTTATTAACAAGCCCCTTTGCCACCGGTACGTCACTTTTTTTCATATTAAAAGAGACTCACCGGTGGCGCAAGAGGCATGTAAATAGGCCCCAAGAATTAAAAGACGCTAATTGAAAAACAAATTCTTACTATGCTTCAAAGCTGCTGCTAAAGGGACCTCCAATTTAAGTGTAGGGGCACAGACCCTCCCATAGTCCATGAGGCTAAGCTGGTTGGTCCTTATTAGAATACTAATTTGCACCTCTATTTCTTACATATCCTAACCGATCACATTGCCAGGCGGTGAGTTACATAACACAATAACTGCACCTCAGTGGTCATCACGCACACAACAACTCCAACATAGGCTCAAAACAAAAATAAGACCCACCCAACCACACACCCTACACAGTTTAGCTTGCTTACCTGTGTGGTTAAGCACATCAGTGCCCAAAGATTGGCAATCAGTGGTATAAAAATGCTACAATACAATTCAATACAATCTTTCATTAATGTATATATTTACTTTGCTCCTGTGTGAAGATTTTGTAAAACGGTCCCATTTTATTCGATAGGAGGTTTCAGAACAGAAAAAGATATATTCAACACATGCTTACTTTGTAATAAGTGCTTGACATTGTCTGCAGGAGCCTGTCGCTGGTGCTTCCAAACAACAGGGCGACCAAATACCAAGGCTGACTAGTCTTTATTGCACCTCTTGCCTCATTCTTCCACCATCATACACTTTCTCTCTCTTTTTCTCACTCTTGAGTTCCTTTTACACCAATGTTTTCTTTTCTTTTTTCCTATCTTCCTCTTCTTTTCTCTCTTGCTTTGGGTCAGTCTGATAACGAAAAATAAGCCCCGGCCTTGAAAAATGTATTTCTATGCCTACCACCTACAAACACCTGCACACATTGTGCACACCTCGTACCATGTTGTCTGCGTCCTGATCCTGCTGCTAAATGTGTTACCCGGATACAGAAAACAATGGAAGATGGAGGGGGAAGCGAAATACCAACGTCACCTCCGCCAGGCTGAAGCCTTTGGAATGCAGAAGTTTGTAGCAAGTTACTTCCCTAGCCTAAGGATTCGGATGAGCTGAAGAAGCGTGAACCTTATGCTTTGCCTTTCCTAAAACAACACTTACAACGTCTCCTTCCCATGCCGTGTCCATTTTTACAAAGTGTGTGTGAGAAAGTGGCTCTATATATACTGGACTATAATGAAGTACAGTGTGTATAGAGTCTAAAAACCAAAAAGGTATAACAGAGGATAAAGTCAGGACTGACCTTACTCTCAAAAGTGGTAGCTTTCTTTGAGCAGTAAGGCAGTACCAGAGGGCATTGCAAAGCATTTGTTGTACACACTCAGTCAGCAAAGGATTTCACACACTCAAAGACTGAACTCCAGGCCAGTTGTTTTTATACCAAAAGGTATAGTTGTTTTATTTTTAGAACCAACAGGCATAAAAATATACTTTGCTAGATATGAGAACTCTCATGTAATTACTTTGCAAGGAAGCAATAAAGTTTTTGAACACAATAGGTACAGGGGTTGCTGAAGGTAACTCAAGTCCAGACACACTTTAGCATTGCGTTCAATGGATTGTCATCATAAAACTACAGTTGATTACAGTACAGATTACTTTAGTAGTTCCAGGACTAGATCCTAGATTCAGTTCTAGGGTCTAAGCTGAAACCAGATTAGCAAAAACGTATTAGTTACTGTAGTGAATTCTCATGAATATAAAGCTGTTTTAAAAGTTCACACTTAGAAACTTTTCAATGAAAATCTAGCAATGTTATTCAATGGGAGAAAATTCAGGTTGCAGGTAAAGTATGAGCGCATTACTTTTGTAATCCAGTGCTGGGCTCCTGGGGCCAGCACTGGGGTCTTAACTTAAAACAGGTATGTAATTGCGTTTCAGGATTTCGTATGATTTTTAAAGAATATTTCAAGTTTTCAAAAGTAGACACTTAGAAGAAATTTCATAGAAAAGCAGACAATGGGTTCCTATGGAGAAAATACAGATTACTAGTAAACCCGGTAAGGATTACTTTTGCAGTTCAGTACTGGGCTGCAAGGTACAGTACTGGCTTCTCCCCTGCTCACAGGTGAGTACTTCGGAATTCGACTGATTTTATATGAATATTTTCAGTTTCCAAAACTTCACACTTAGAACATTTTCGAGTCAAAATTGGTCAATGTTATCCAGTGGCAGGTAAGTGAGTTCCGGTTTCCAGGTGAGTACTTGGTGAAGTTAAAGTTCTGGGCATAGACTCAAGGGTCCCCCAGGGTCAGGTAAGTACAGTTGGTTCAGCCCCAGCAGCACAGGGGCGGACGGGTGCAGAGGTAGTTAGGCCCAATGATATCCAATGAGGGAAAGGGGGCCTTCCCTTGGTGGCTGCTGGCTAGCGGGCCACGCAGCTGTGGGAGCTGGGCTCCTGGTCACTTGCTCAGGGCAAGGTGGGAAGAAGGATAGGACAAGGGTGGCACAGCCAGCGGCACTCGGGCGGCTGGGTGCAGGGCGACCTTGAGCCGTCGGGCGCTCAATGTTATCCAATGGGAAAGGTCAAAAAGGAACAAAGGCTGCAGGCTCGGGGACGGAGACTCTCCAGGGGCGACCAGCACTTCGAGAGGTAAGTTGGGATCTTGGAGAACAAGTAGGTACCCCAAAGGGAGGTACAGGGAGCTGTAGGGTGCAGGGGTGTCTTTGTGTGCTTACCCTCAGCTGGTCGTGGTTGGGGTGGCCCCTGGTTCTGAGTCTGCAGGCGTTGTTTGGTTCTTCGAGGAGAGTCTTTGGGCACTGGACTTTGGGTCCCAGTCGCCGTGGGACGCCCTCGTGGTCTTGGTTTGGTTGGCTCGGCCCGGGCTCGGCGGGTGCAGAGTGCGCTGGTCTGGAGCTTCCTGGCTGGCACCAGGGGGGTTGTTGCAGCAGAGCCTCTGCTGATGGGAGTCCCAATCTTTAGGAGGGTCAATGCAGGCAGGTCCTCTGGGTGTCCCAATGTTGCTGTCCGCAGGAGTTGCCAGGATTTAGGCAGGAGCAGGTTCCAGGATCGACAGGCCGGTAGGGCTGGGGCCAAGTCAGTTGTTGTCGTCCTGTTGTTAGCAGCTGCGCGGCGGGTCTTCTTCTTCTTGATCTTCTTTCTTCTTTTGGTATCGGGATCTGAGAAAGGAAGGTTCAGGGAGCCCCTAAATACTGAATTGAGGGGCGTTACAGTTAGGGCAAGGACAGGGACCAATGGGTCCCTGTCCTGGGGAGAGTACACCCCCTAGCCTGCTCCTCTCCTGTGGGAGGAGGGCAGGAGCCTAGCTTGAAATGGGCAGGGCTCCCCATCTACAAGGTGGCCAGAGCCCGGGGTCGTGCTTCACCTTGTCTCCCCCACCTGAGGGGTGGGGTTGGCACAGGCTGTCACACCCCCTTCCTGACGTAGTTTTTCCCGCCAGTCTTCCCGCCAGAGTGGAGGTTAGAACCGGTGGGGGCCAGTTGCTGGTTACAGAAAATGGTCTGGAGAAGCTCACAGAGGCGGCATGCCTTTGAAGCTTCCCCCTGCCATCCTGGGGGAGAAGACTTAGCACCTTGTCCAGGATGTGCATTTTTGCAGGCCCAGGAGAGCTCCACCCAGGGGTCCAGCAACATGTCTGCTGTGTGGCAGCCTCTGCAGCCACTCAGCCCAGACGTGGATTGTAGGTTAGGGTTTCAGAGGGCATCTCTAAAATGCCCTCTGGTGCATATACTCTTAATGGCATCACTGCACTTACAGTGCCCAGGAATGGCCCTGGGTACTGTAGGGATACAGGGCTCATGCACCAGTGCCCACACCTCTGGCATAGGGAACCCAGCTAGAGGGGTGACTGAAGTATGCCAAGGCAGTGGGTTCTGTGGGCATGGCACATAGGGATGTGTGCCATGTCGACTATTGGTTTAGTTCTGTACTTAGGCACTCAGGAGGCAAAGGCAGTGTGTGGGTGCCAGGGTACAGGGCCCCTGAGAGAGGCACAATAAGTGCTGCAGCCCTCAGGGGTCTTCTCTGGTCACCATGCCCTGGGTACCTAGTGTACCATTTACTAGGGACTGACAGGTGGCCAGAGATGCCAATTGGGTTTTTAGTTTCAGCACAGTTTAAGGGAAGGAACACTGGCCCTGGGTACCTGGTTGGCAGGAACCCAGGGCACACTCAGTCAAAGCACATCAGCAGTTCAGAAAAAAGTGGGGGCATACCAATGCAAGAAAGATGGCACATTCTCACACAAGCCCCCCCCCCTAACAACTCTCGTCTTGTGGTAATCTGCCACAGCTGTATAGGTAAGAGGCAACAGGAACGAGACAAAACATGTGCCCGAGAAATCAGGGGGCAACCATGTGTATGCTCTATAATAACAGATGAAATAGGTACCCTTAGCTGCTAGGAACGATGGGGAAGTCTGGGACGCAAAAACATACGTCCCCCCCCCCAAAGGAAAGGTGATGAGACTAACCTAGGCCTAGGGAGTCTTCATTGTCTAAGTGGAAGAACCTGGAAAGTTCATCTGCATTGGCATGGGCAGTCCCTGGTCGGTGTTCCACTTCAAAGTCCATACCCTATAGGGAGATGGACCATCTCAGTAGTTTTGGATTTTTCCCTTTCATCTGCATTATCCATCTGAGAGGTCTGTGGTCAGTTTGAACCAGGAAGTGAGTTCCAAACAAGTATGGCCTCACCTTCTTCAGGGACCAAACCACAGCAAAGGCCTCCCTCTCAATGGCACTCCAACGCTGCTCTCTGGGGAGTAGCCTCCGGCTTATAAAAGCAACAGGTTGGTCTTGGCCTTCCTCATTTATCTGGGAGAGGACCGCTCCTATCCTCAGCTCTGAGGCATCAGTCTACACTATGAACTGCTTGGAGTAGTCTGGTGCTTGTAGAATGGGTGCTGAGCACATTGCTTCTTTCAGGGTGCCAAAAGCCTTTTGGCAGCTAACAGTCCAGTTCACTTTCTTGGGCATTTTATTGGATGCGAGTTCAGTGAGGGGAGTCACAATGGACCCATATCCCTTCACAAACTTTCTGTAGTACCCAGTCAAGCCAAGGAATGCCCTGACTTGGATCTGGGTAGTTGGAGCTGCCCAGTCCAGAATGCTCTGGATCTTGGGCTGTAAGGGTTGGACCTGGCCTCCACCAACAAGGTGGCCCAAGTATACCACAGTGCCCTGCCCAATCTGGCATTTGGATGCCTGGATAGTCATTCCTGCAGATTGCAGAGCTTTTAGAACCTTCCCAAGGTGGATCAGGTGATCCTGCCAGGTGGAGCAAAAGACAGCAATATCACCAAGATAGGCTGCACTAAAGGGTTCCAACCCAGTCAGGACTTGGTTCACCAACCTCTGGGAGGTGGCAGGGGTATTCTTTAGCCCAAAAGGCATCACAGTAAACTGATAGTGCCCATCAGGGGTGGAGAATGCTGTTTTCTCTTTGGCTCCTGGGGCCATGCCAATTTGCCAGTACCCTGCAGTGAAGTCAAAGGTAGTTAGGAATTTGGCTGCCCCTAGTTTGTCTATCAACTCATCTGCTCTTGGAATAGGTGAGCAGATGTCTTGGTGACAGAGTTGAGTTGAGCCCTCTATAGTCCAAACAGAACCTCATCTCTCTCTGTCCACCCTGTTGATGGGGTTTGGGGACCAGAACCACTGGGCTAGACCAGGGGCTCTCAGAAGGCTCAATCACCCCTAGCTCCAGCATCTTGCTGACTTCAGCTTTGATGCTTTCCTGGACTTGTTCTGATTGTCGATAGATTTTGTTTTTGACAGGGTTACTGTCACCAGTGTCCACATCATGGGTACACCAGCTGGTCAGACCAGGTGGCAAGGAAAAGAGGCTAGCAAACTGTTGCAAGACTTGCTTGCAGTCAGCCTGCTGTTGGGGAATGAGGATGTCTGAAAAGACTACTCCATCCACTGACCCATCTTTTGGGCTGGAAGAGAGGAGATCAGGGAGAGGTTCACTCTCTGCTTCCTGTTCCTCATCAGTCACCATCAGCATGGTGAGATTAGCCCTGTCATTGTAGAGTTTAAGGCGGTTCGCGTGGATAACCCTTTTGGGGGTCCTGCTGGTGCCCTAGTCCACTAAGTAAGTGACCTCACTCTTTTTCTCCAGGATAGGGTAAGGGCCACTCCATCTGTCTTGGAGGGCCCTTGGTGCCACTGGCTCCAAAACCCACACCTGTTGTCCAGGTTGAAATTCAACCATGACAGCTTTTTGGTCATACCAGTGCTTCTGCAGCTCCTGGCTGGCTCAAGATTCTTGAATGCCTTGTCCATATACTCAGCCATTCTGGACCTTAGGCCAAGTACATAGTCCACAATGTCTTGTTTGGGTTCTTGGAGAGGCCTCTCCCAACCCTCTTTCACAAGGCAAAGTGGTCCCCTCACAGGGTGGCCAAACAGAAGCTCAAAGGGTGAAAATCCCACTCCCTTCTGAGGCACTTCCCTATAAGCGAAAAGCAGGCATGGCAACAGAACATCCCATCTCCTTTTGAGTTTTTCAGGGAGTCCCATGATCATACCTTTCAATGTCTTGTTGAACCGCTCAACAAGACCATTGGTTTGTGGGTGGTATGGGGTAGTAAACTTGTACTGCACCCTAAATCCTTCCACATGTGTTTCAGGTAAGCAGACAAGAAGTTGGAACCTCTGTCTTAAAACACCTCCTTAGGAAACCCTACCCTGGTGAAGACACCCAGGAGGGCCTTGGCAACTGCAGGAGCTGTAGTAACCCTAAGGAATTGCTTCAGGGTGCCTAGTAGCATGATTGTGGCGGGATCGATGGAAACACGAACTCGGGGGGTGCTGGTAAAGAAGGCTTTATTGTTTTTAACAGACGCTTGCGCTGCGGGAGGTTTCTGTAATAGGGCAGTGGAGGTTCAGAGGCTCGACGGGCTGGGGAACTCCTCTCCTTCCTGAAGTCTCCGCCTGGTTTTCCTCCCTCCAGTGGACTTCTGGGTGCTGTAGTCGCGTCCGTTTTGCTAGCCGGTCTCGGGATACATGAAAACAGAAGAGAACACAGACTCAGGAAAAGGCTCCAGTGTACTGAGAGGGTTTAGGGAAAGGGTGTGAGGATCAGCACTCGTGCATACAGTTTCTACGATGTGTCGGTGGTGAAGTAGGGAAGGGGTTCAGTGTAGGGATGTCGGAGGCGGGTGCACTACGGAGGTTTAAAACCTCTTCTACCCGCCCAGCCCACGATATGGTCCCGTACCTGGGTTAGCCACACTTCCCTTGAAGTGTGGCTGGGCGATGCGCCTTGTCGTTGGCCTCCTGGCTCTGTAACAGCTGGGCTCGCCTCTTCCTTCGCTCCTTCCTCCTCCTCGCTCTCGTCACCGGTTCTGCTTCCTCCTCTCCGTCTGTCTCCCTGCTCCCTGCTCGACTCCTCGACACCTCCGGGTGATGAACACACCTTCTCTTCCGAAGTCTCGGCTTTTAGTTCCGGTGTCCCAGCTGACCAGGGGGCGTGGTCGGGATCGAACTCCGTCCAGTTAAAGAAACAGCACCCTTCCTCGTCATGAGTGTTGGAAGAGTCCCATGGCGCTGCCCCATTCCAGACCTCGGGCTGCTGTAAGGATGAGAATAAGGGGAACATACATCAAGGGGGTGATGGAGAAGAGTTGAGCCGCCCCAAGGTGAACCGCCCCGCCCCCTGGTCACAATGATCCACTACTACTGGAATTAATTTGTTCCCTGAGGCTGTGGGAGGTTCAAGTGGACCCACAATGTCCACACCTACCCTTTCAAATGGCACCCCACCACTGGCAGTGGTATCAGGGGGGCCTTTGGCTTGCAACCTGTCTTGCCACTGGCCTGACAGGTAACACAGGAGCTCACAAACTCCTTCACGTTTTGGTGCATCTGGGGCCAGTAGAAGTGGCTAACTAGCCTTTCCCAAGTTTTGGTCTGCCCCAGATATCCAGCTAGGGGGATGTCATGAGCTAAAGTTAGGAGGAACTCCCTCTACTTCTGTGGCACCACCACCCTCCTGGTAGCTCCAGGACTGGGGTTTCTTGCCTCAGCATACAGTAATCCCTCTTCCCAATAAGCTCTGTGGGTACCACTGACATCTCCCTGGGCTTCTGAAACAGCTTGCTGCCTCAGGCTTTCAAGAGTGGGGCAGTCTCGCTGACCCTGGCACAGCTCTTCCCTAGTGGGTCCCCCTGGGCCCAGGAGTCCAACCTGGTAAGGCTCAAGCTCCATGGGCTCAGTTCCCTCTAGGGTTTCCAAGTCCTCTCCCTGAGGAGAGGGGTTCTGAGAGGCTTGCAGTGTAGAAGCTGGTCCCTCAGTCTTCTTGCTTTTTCCCTTGGTTGGTTGGGCCATACTTTCAGGCTCCACACCTACTTGTTCACCCTTCTTTTTGCTCTGTGCTCTGGTTTGCACACACACCAGTCTAGGGATACCCAGCATGGCTGCACGGGTTACTTGCTCAACCTCAGCCCAGGCTGAGGTTTCCAGATCATTCCCAAGCAGGCAGTCAGTTGGCAATTGTGGAGAAACCACTACTAGTTTCAGGCCAGTAACCTCCCCCCAACCTAGTGTCACCATAACCATAGGGCGTGGGGTGGTAATGCTGTCAGCATTGGTGACTGGGTAGGTTTTCCCAATCAAGTATTGCTCTGGGGAAACCAGCATTTCCTTCACCATAGTGATACTGGCAACTGTATTCCTCAGGGCTTCGACTCTAGTTCCATTAATGGAGGGGTATTGCAAATATTTTTTACAGTTGGGTGGCCAACCAGCTACCTTGGCAACCTCCATTTCCCCCAAGGAGACTAGACTAGCTTGAGTGTATTGCCAGATTTGCTCTGGGCACTCCTCTGATCAATGTTTCTTCCCCTATAGGGCTGAGGCATATAGGGAGTAGTTTGGGACCCACCTGTACAGGTTTTTGGGGCCCTTTGGAAGACTCAGACTTCTTATTTGGGGGATTCTCACCACCTTTCCGCTGGGGATGTTTTGTGACCACCTTCTTTTGGTCACCCCCAGTAGCTGTCCTTGTCACCCCAGTCTTGACCCAGTGGTCTGCCTTCTTTCCCAATTCTTGGGGAGAAATTAGACCTAGGTCTACCAAATGCTGATGCAACTTTTCATTTGTGCAATTACTCAAAATGTGTTCCTTCATAAACAAATTATAAAGTCCAGTAAAATCGTGCACATTGTGTCCAGTTAACCAACCATCCAGTGTCTTTACTGAGTAGTCTACAAAATCTATCCAGGATTGGGTCTGGGTTTTGTGAGCCCCCCTGAACCTAATTCTGTACTCCTCAGTAGTGAGTCCAAATCCCTCAATCAGAGTTTTCTTCATGAGGCCATAAGACCCTGCATCTGGCCCAGAGAGGGTCAGACGCCTGTCTCTGCAGTTACCAGAGAACAGTTCCCACAGGAGTGCCCCCCCATAGAGGTTTGTTTAATCTTCTGATATCACAAGCCCTCTCAAAGGCTGTGAACCATTTGGTGATATCATCACCTTCCTCGAATTTAGGGACAATCCCTTTGGGGATTTTAGGATCATAAGATTGCTCTTTATCCTTATTATTGGTATTGCTGCCACCAGAGATGGGAGCTAAGCCCATCTCTTTCCTTTCTTTTTCTAGAGCCAGGAATCTGGTCTCTAGGTCTAATCTCTTAGCCAACTTTGCTAAGAAGTTGTCTTCTTCATTGGGGTTCTCCCTAATGTGTTCGCTGGGGCCCAGTCCACCTGTGTGGTTCCCAGGCTCCCAAAGGCTGACTCTTGGAGTTAAGGGTACAGGGACCCCTCCTTCCCTAGGGATGGTGGGGGTATTATTATCATTCGCCTCTTCCACCCCTTCTTCCTCTGGCTGGGTGTCACCCTGCTCAGAGGGGTAGTCTTTTGCATACTCAGCCAGGAGCTCCTGGAGCCCTTGTTTGGTTGGATGCAGACCTACAACTATTCTCTTAACTCTGCATAGGGCCCTCAATTCCTTGAAGTCCAAGTGCAAGTAAGGTGTGAGGTCGAGTTTCTCCACCAGGTCCACATTATCTTCACTAACAGCTGGGTTCTTTTGAGACATTCTAACCTGACAGTTCTAACCCTCTACCCTAGCTTAAAGTGACTTTTATTTTTCAAAAATTCTAATGGGACTTAAGCAAGGCCCTACCAGACTTTTAGTATTTTTGGAAAAGACCAATTTCAGAATTCTAAAGGCAATTTATGAGTTCAGTCGTGTGATCAGATGGTAACCAAGTAGTCCAACAATTGCAAGTTTGTATCCCACCACTGATCCACCAATGTGAGAAAGTGGCTCTATATAGACTGGACTATAATGAAGTACAGTGTGTGTAGAGTCCACAAACCCCAAAGGTATAACAGAGGTTAAAGTCAGGACTGACCTTACTCTCAAAAGTGGTAGCTTGGGGGGCGTGGCTAGCGACCGGGCAAAATAGCCGCAGCCTAGGTGAGCTCCGTGCCAGGCGAGGTTCTCCCTAATTAATCTGGTCATTAATCCTGTCGGCAGACGGTGCTGCTCCTTGGGTAGTGGTGCGGAAGACCTTCCGACGACTTTTGAGCCATTCCGCTCGGCTGGAGGCGTAAGTATTGCCGAGTTTTGCTGCGGGAGGAATTGCGGCCTACGAGGCCTCCGGAAGCCGGGGACCCCAGTGAATCCTGACCCCAGAGGTGGACTAACCGGCGTCGCTGTTAAAGGGTGCACCGGAGAGAGCCGAACGCTGAGGCCCCAGCGCAAGTGCTACTGTACTGCCGCGGACCCTGAGAGCCCAGGCCTGCGAGGGGAGAAGACAACCATCGGCTGGCACCAGGAAGAGGGACCGCGCTCGCAACGTGGGCGCCTGCAATGCTGGAATCTCGGCCCACCCGCGAAAATGTCGGATGCCTGCACGGTGGGAATAACAAGGAAGCGCCCACCGGAGGACTGGTTGCGAAAGCGGGCTGCCCTACTACTGTGGACCGCCCTGGTGCTGGAAGGGGAACGGCACACACGATCACAGTACCCCATCCATGTTGGGCTAAGATGGTGGCAGAGTAGCGACTCCTCACATATGCAACACGAGCTCATACTGGCGTAGTTGCTGCCCATTTAGCCAGAGACTATTGTTCCCGAAGCCCCGGTGCCTGAAAAGGAAGAAAGGAACTGACCTGGAGTGCCCCGGGTGAAAGCCAATTGTGTTACTGGCCATAACAAGCAGTACTCCACATCAAGCACCTGCGGTGTTGCACAATGAGTGGCAAAGGGAGCAGAGTACAACAGCCCCCCAGGCTGGAAAAATATGCCTACAATAAAGATCCCATAGGCGCCACTAAGGGAGATGAAGCACCAACGGCGACACAGTCGAAAACCATGCCAGAGGGCGCGGAGGAAGTCACCCTCTTGGACGTGATGGCGGCCCTCCAAACAATGCAGTCATCCATGGGCACCATCTCCACGGATATCTCGCTTCTGCGAGCGGACTTTTCTCAAATGGGTGATCGCCTGGTGGAGGTGGAAAAAAAGACGCATGGCCTGTCTGCAGATGAAAAGTTGGAGGAAGATAACAAGCCGATGAAAGCCAAGCTAGATGACCAGGAAGGGCGCTCTAGGCGCAACAATGTACGCCTGGTTGGGGTACCTGAAAATACAGGCGAGTGAGCGCTAGATCTCTTCGTAGAGGACCTCATTCAGAACCAATTAAAACCAGGGGGGCTTTCCAAGTATTTTTCAGTGGAAAGGGCCCATCGGGTGCCTAGTGGCAGACCATGGCCAGAAGCCCCGCCACGGCCAATCCTGGCGCGCATTTTTAACTTCAGGGACCGCGTCGCCATTTTGCAGGCGGCTCGTGTTGCCCCGCCGCTTAAGATCGACAACGCTGAAATCGCCTTCTACCCCGACTACACGATGGCAGTTCAACAACAGAGACGCAGTTTTCTGGAAGTCAAGAAAGAACTGCATGCTAGAGAAGTGAAATACTCAATGCTTTTCCCAGCGCGACTTCGAATTGAATCGGAAGGAAAAACGTGGTTCTTCGACACTCCGGGTGAGACGCGAGACTGGCTGGAAGGATGGAAACCGGCTAAGGAGTCCAGGAATTTAAATGCTACGCAGAATGGCCATTGATGGAAACTGAAAACGTACGCAATGATGGAACTTTAGAGCCCACGAATGGTTAGACACCTACGGAGGACGAGGTGGAGGAACAATGCCGGCGACCATGAACTCGAGATGCTCCTCCTGTGTTGTTCACGCTGATATGGACCTCTATGTGGATCTCACCAACGAACTGAGACATTACATCTGTGAGGTCTGGGATACGGGCCTCTGGGGTAAAACAGTTTGAATTGGGGAGAAGGTCCCGCAGAAAGCGAACCATTAGATTAGTACCAATGGCACAGAGCAGAGACTGCTAGATAAGGGGGCCATGCACTGGTAGCGGAAGACTCAACCCCCTCCCCCTATTTTTTCTCCACGAGTAAAGTGGACTGTTTGGGATTTTAAGCACTCTGCTCAGTTGGGGTGGCGGGTAGTTCGGGATCCGCCGGGCAGGGAGGCAGGGAAGGGGTTACGGGGGTTTGGGAAAGGGGTTTCGTTACAGTTTTATTGTGTTTTATGTTGGCAGTTTTACAGGGCACGACTATTGATGTATATGGCTGTGACACGCATGGGTTGTATGATTTGGTATTGCGTCACTGTGCCATCACTCGCCTTTAACAAGTATGAACCCACACACCCAGCAAAGCACTTACCCACAACTGACCCACCTGGCCCCGGGGGCGCCACTAACTGTTCTGACCTGGAACTTGAGAGGACTTGGAGATAAGGTGAAGAGAAGCCTGGTGTTACACTACTTGAAGCGATGTGCCCCTGGAGTAGTCCTTCTCCAAGAGACGCACCTAGTAGGATCCGCCAATAAGGCCATGGATAGATGGGGGTACAAAATGGCAGCTCACGCCGAGTTCACCTCCGGATCGAGGGGAGTTGGGGTACTGATTAAAAGGAATTTCCCACTCATAGTGCAACACACCTGGGTGGACGACCAGGGTCGCTTTGCAGCCATCACATGCCAATGGGAGGGTCAACTATTTAATTTAGTTTCAGTGTATATTCCACCATCCCTGCATGCACAGGCACACTCCGCCCTCACTGCTTTTTTGCTTGCACTGCCAGATGCGACACTGTTAATGGGCGGCGACTTTAACGACATAGTGGACGGTATGTTAGATAGGCACCCTACAAAACCAACGTCACCCCTTGGTCACAGTTTGCCTGGTCTTATTGAGGCCCTGGGACTCATAGACACCTGGAGGTATAGGCACCCCTCTACCAGACAGTACACTTTCCATTCAGGGGTACATAATTGCCTTACACGCATTGACTATTTCCTGATCTCAGCGGGAGGTTTGGAGGGAGTAACCGAAGTAGATATTCGCCCTAGGGGAATCTTCGATCATTGACCGATCCTAATGCAATACACGCCCCACCGGGCCCTTCGACGTCGAATATTCCCGGTACATCCTAATTGTCTACATGTCCCTAAGGTGCTGCAGGGTCTTACGGACGCTACGAAGCACTTCTTTCAAGATAATGCAGGCTTGGTAGATTCAGACAGAATACTATGGGAGGCCTATAAGGTAGTTCTACGGGGACAAGCAATAGTGTCGATTACAGGATATAAGAGGGAAAAAAAGGCTGACCTGGACAGACTCGAGGCTGAGCTGGATGATGCAACGGCACAGCATGCAGCTCACCCGATGCCCCGCCTTCAACAGGCCATGCGTCTTAAACAAAGTGAATTTGTAGCATACAAGATGGAAATGGCCATAGATAGCCTCTAAGCCACGCGTCACAGGATATACAAGCTGGGAGACAAGGCCAGAAAAATGCTGGCCTGGTTAGACAAAAAAGAAAAAGCGAATAGAGTGATTGCACGACTGTGCACGCCCACTGGCTCCATGGTGACATCCCCTGCCGATATAGTGAACACCCTGGCGGATCATTTTGAGCAAGTATATGCCCCCCGCACAGTATTCTCGAGGGAGGAGGCACATGCGTACATAAAAGATATAGCCAGCTCACATCGGAGGAGGCCCTCCTTCTAGAGGCCGATATAACGACTGATGAACTTCAGACGGCCATCTGCTCCCTCGCGTCGGGTAAGGCAGTGGGGCCTAATGGGCTTCCAATTGAATGGTATAAGAGGTCGGCGCAGACGCTGGCCCCTTATCTCTTGGGCATGTTCCGAGACAGTCTTCAGGCTGGTGAGCTGCCACGCAATCAGCGGCTGGCCACGATAATAGCAATACACAAATCGGGCAAGCCCCCAGAGGACTGCAGTTCTTATCGCCCCATATCCTTAATTAATGCGGAACCGAAGATATTGGTCAAGTTATTGGCTATGCGACTGACTCCACACCTCTCCTCTATAATAGGCCCGGACCAGTCCGGGTTTATGCCCCAGCGTAGCACGGCGCTTAATCTGGGACGGCTACACGCAGTGATGGCCCGGAAATCCTACATGCAGGAGCCCGCAGTTATACTCTCTCTAGATGCTAGTATGGCATTTGATACAGTGGAGTGGCCGTACATGTTCGCGGTGCTGCAGCACCTGGGCTTTGGCCCCAACTGTTGTGCCTGGATCCAACTACTCTACAATAATCCCCTAGCGCATGTGGCAGCAAATGGACACATCTCTAGAGACTTCCCACTTGCCCGGGGTACGCGGCAGGGATGCCTGCTGTCCCCTCTATTATTCGCGTTGATCCTGGAGCCCCTTGTGGCATGGATCAGGTGGGAGCCCTCTATTCGAGGACTCCGGTGGACTGATGTTTGGGAAGACCGCATATCGTTATACGCTGATGACGTATTGTTGTACCTCACCTCACCTCGCAAATCAATTCTCGAGTTATTGAATATCTGCGAGAAGTTTGGCAGAGTATCTGGATATCGGATCAATTGGGCTAAATCTGTCTTGTATGTACTGGTCCCCCCCTCCCCCCTCCCCCGCTGCTGCACACGGACTGTCCCCTACGGATCACTGATGAAGCCTTCAAATATTTGGGCATATACGTTACATCTGATCCGGGTGACTTCTACGCGAGAAATCTGAAGCCTCAACTAGACCGCTTTAGGCGCGACGTACGGGTATGGCGGAGCCTTCCCCTCACGATGTTGGGCAAGGCAGCCTTGTACAAAATGATGGCGCTCCCGCGTTTTCTGTATGTGCTTGAAAACACGCCATTTCCGGTATCGCCTGGCTACTTCAGGGCAATAGCAGCGGAGGTTTCTGGTCTTTTGTGGGAGAGCAAGCCGGCGCGGATTGCTCAAGATAAACTAATGCGCAGCTGGTATGACGGAGGAATTGCGCTCCCCAATGTGGAGCTTTATTACTGGGCAGCACATTTCAAACTCATAAATTTCTGGTTACACACCCCGCAGACTGAACCGGCATACCATGCAGACAGACAAAACCTGGAGGATAAGGGACTGATGGGCAGTCTGTACAGTCGCCGCAGACCCGCAGGTTTGCTGGGCGCAACGGAACATACGGTACGTCTTTGGTACCAAGCGTAGACCCGCCTTAAGTGTGGGGGGACCATTACGCAAATGACACCGTTATGGGACTCACAGCGACTAGGCTGCCTCGGCAGAAGCAAAGGATTCCGAAACTGGGATAATATTGGTCTCTCTATGGTGGGTGATCTTTGGAAAAAGGGGAAGGTGGTCGAGTTTGCGCAGCTTCAAGCACAGTATGATATGGCACAGACTGAACATTTGAGATACCTGCCGGTTAGGCACGCGCTCCGGGTGGTCATACCTCCGGGTACCACATTACAGGAGTCCACCCCGCTCGAGGATAGGTTTTTGACAGAGCACATGACAAGTAGGGTGACGTCCTTGACATATCGAAAACTCGTTAACAACTTGCCAGACCCAATGTCCAAATTGAAGCAGACCTGGTCTCGCGATGTGGGTGACCTCGATGATTCTGATTGGCAGGAAGCACTGTCGTGCCCCCGTGAGACGGCGATACCCTCCAGACTGCGACTGGTCCAACTCAAAGTACTCCATCGCACATATTACACCAGATCAACGCTTTTTGTGATGGGGGCGGCCCCACATAAGTACTGTTTATGTAAATGCGGGGAGGAGAGCACGTTGTACCACACTATTTGGGACTGTACATTCATTGCTGCATACTGGGTCAAAATAATGCGCACGATCTCTCAAGCAATAGAAATCTCAGTCCTGCCGGAGCCGCAACACTGCCTGCTGAATGTGTGGGAGCCAAATGATTTAAATCATCAACAACAAGACTGGGTTATGCTGGGTATGGTGCTGGCGAAGCACAATATTGCTATGTTATGGGGGGCAGAGACTCTGCAAACACTCCAGAAATGGTGTAGGGATATGGACGAGGCAATGGTGGCGGAGAAAGCAGTCTTTATTCACCGTGGATGCCCTCAGAAGTGGAAAAAGGTGTGGGGGGCGTGGAACAGGTTCAGAGAAAAAATGTGTGACCCCCCTTGGACACCACAGTGGAAGATGACTCTATATTGTAGTAATGTATTGATGGAGAAGGGGTGGGTACGGGGTTTTGTGGATATGATCGTATTAATGGCGCTAGACACTGTCACTGCAAAGTATTACTTTGCAACCTTTGATGTAATCATGGCCAATGTTGGTTTTCACTGTTTGTATGACTGCCCTGCTGAGCAACTTCATAATAAAAATAAATAAAAATAAAAAACTGGTAGCTTGGTCGAGCAGTAAGGCAGTACCAGAGGGCAGTGCAAAGCATTTGTTGTACACACTCAGTCAGCAAAGGATTTCACACACTCAAAGACTGAACTCCAGGCCAGTTGTTTTGATACCAAAAGGTATAGTTGTTTTATTCTTTAGAACCAACAGGCATAAAAATATACTTTGCTAGATATGAGAACTCTCATATAATTACTTTGCAAGGAAGCAATAAAGTTTGTGAACACAATAGGTACAGGGGTTGCTGAAGGCAACTCAAGTCTAGACACACTGTAGCATTGAGTTCAATGGATTGTCATCATAAAAGTACAGTTGATTACAGTATAGAGTACTTTAGTAGTTCCAGGACTAGATCCTAGATTCAGTCCTGGGGTCTAAGCTGAAACCAGATTAGCAAAAACGTTTTAGTTACTGTAGTGAATTTTCATGAATATAAAGCTGTTTGAAACTTCACACTTAGAAACTTTTCAATGAAAATCTGGCAATGTTATTCAACGGGAGAAAATTCAGGTTGCAGGTAAAGTACGAGCGCGTTACTTTTGTAATCTAGTGGTGGGCTCCTGGGGCCAGCACTGGGGTCTTAACTTAAAACAGGTAGGTCATTGCATTTCAGGATTTCGTATGATTTTTAAAGAATATTTCAAGTTTTCAAAAGTAGACAGAAGAAATTTCATAGAAAAGCAGACAATGGAGAAAATACAGATTACTAGTAAACCCGGTAAGGATTACTTTTGCGGTTCAGTACTGGGCTGCAAGGTACAGTACTGGCTTCTCCCCTGCTCACAGGTGAGTTCTACGGAATTCGGCAGATTTTATATGAATATTTTCAGTTTCCAAAACGTTACACTTCGAAAATGTTAGAGTCAAAATTGGTCAATGTTATCCAATGGCAGGTAAGTGAGTTCCGGTTTCCAGGTGAGTACTTGGCTGGTGAAGTTAAGGTTCTGGGCATAGACTCAGGGGTCCCCCATGGTCAGGTAAGTACAGTTGGTTCAGCCCCAGCAGCACAGGGGCGGCCGGGTGCGGAGGTAGTTAGGCCCATATACTCTTAATGGCATCACTGCACTTACAGTGCCCAGGAATGGCCCTGGGTACTGTAGGGGCACAGGGCTCATGCACCTGTGCCCACACCTCTGGCATAGGGCACCCAGCCAGCTAGAGGGGTGACTGAAGTATGCCAGGGAAGTGGGTTCTGTGGGCATGGCACACAGGGATGTGTGCCATGTCGACTCTTGGTTTAGTTCTGTACTTAGGCACTCAGCCTGCAAAGGTAGTGTGTGGGTGCCAGGGTACAGGGCCCCTGAGGGTGGCACAATAAGTGCTGCAGCCCTCAGGGGTCTTCTCTGGTCACCGTGCCCTAGGTACCTAGGGTACCATTTACTAGGGGCTGACAGGTGGCCAGAGATGCCAATTGAGTTTTTAGTTTCAGCACAATTTTAGGGAAGGAACACAGGCCTTAGGTACCTGGTTGGCAGGAACCCAGGGCACACTCAGTCAAAGCACATCAGCAGTTCAGAAAAAAGTGGGGGCATACCAATGCAAGAAAGATGGCACTTTCTCACAGTGTGAAACTGTTGCTGTATACAATCCAGTGCCACAACCATAGCTCCCCCGGATCACAAAATACTAGACATTGGAAGAGCACAGAGCAGTTTATTTTAGATCTCTCTAGAATACCAAATAGTCGATCAAGTGTTCACTGATGATGAAGAATGAAGAATGAAGAAAGAACCAAATAATTTCTAGATAAAGTTACAAACCATGGGCTCTCTTAAAATAGCAACAAAAAAAACACTCTCATAAATACGTATCCCATTGTTGCACCTAATCCCATGAATACAACACGTGCAAAAAACAAAATATACTATCAATGCTTTAATTGCAGTTTATAGAGTGACTATTTATGTACGGAGTAAGCTAGCAAGGAGGAGGGGCTTCTGAGGAGGAGCTGCTGAGGAGCGGTTGTGGAGCCGTGCAGCGTGGCTGTGCTGTGTGAACGCCGACAAAGCCACAAAAAAAAAACCCGACAAAGCTGTCAAATCCCGCGGGCGCGGGTGTAGGCGAAAACCGGCATCGGCTCCGGCCTTATCCCCGGACTTGACCCCGACCTGACCCTCGGTACCAGCTCCGGCTTTAGCCCCGGGCCCCGGCCCAGGCCCCGGTCCCGGCCCAAGTCCTGGCGTTGGCGTCAGCACACTCCCCAAACCTAGCAACAGAGGACAGAGGACAACAGGTTACTGGCTACAGGCTACTGGCGGCACTGCCATATTGCTACACAGGAGAAGATACCGGCTGAGCGGCTGCGTGTGAGCGGAGCACCGGAAGGAGCATCAGAGGATGAGTGCCGGAGGCTGGTGCAAGGCTGAGTGGAGGAGCAGAGGAGGAGCGGCACTTTACGAGAGCAGAGAGCCGCTGGTGTGTGCGGGTGCAGGCAGCTGAGGTGAGCCATTCCAGCAGCCTAATCCACTACCCCACTACCCCGCTGCCATCCTCCCTCGCTTGCTTCCCGCCCCCCCAATCGCTCTACCTATTTTCATTACCTGCTATCCGCCCATCACTGGCGCATAAAGTACCATAGAAATCTGCGAGCATAAGTTCGGAAGCGCTAAAAAACAAGCGCTTGTGTGCAGCCTAAAGCCTAAGCCAGCCGAAATTTCAACCGACCCGACGCAACCTATCAGACGCCACCACTTTGACCCCTTTCCCGGGGAAAGGAGGACAAGTGCTGTGAGCACGAATGAGCTCAATGAAGAGCAGAAATTGACGAACGACGACCTGCGTGCCTTTTTTGCCAGAAAAAGAAGAAGAACAACAACTGAGAGAGCGATTCGATGTGCTCAGTGCACTCTGCTATTTTGTGATCGGGTTGGGCCTTTGGCCAGTGATTTGCCTCAAAGAAAAATTAAAGGTGGTGATGGACGGAGTGTTGACAGTACAAACACTCACCCCCAGTCAACTGATCTGGGTTTAATCCATCACCGTTCTTTAGCTCACGACCGCCACCCCAGCTCAGTAATGGCCATATGCAAATCAGTCTGACCCTGTGCCTCATGGGGACAGTCCAGCCCGAACTGCCAAGCCATGTCTTCCCTGGACCGGAATCAAGCTTCCCAGGACCGGTTTCTGGCATTACAGCCGTCTTCAGCCGGGCTTGCTTGACTCCAGTGGCAAAGTGAGCAAGGGACTCACGTCGATGGACGGAGCGTTGACAATACAAACACTCACCCCCAGTCAACTGATCTGGGTTTAATCCATCACCGTTCTTTAGCTCACTCCGCCACCCCAGTTCAGAAATGGCCATATGCAAATCAGTCTGACCCTGTGCCTCATGGGAATAGTCCAGCCCGAACTGCCAAGCCATGTCTTCCCTGGACCGGAATCAAGCTTCCCAGGACCGGTCTCTGGCATTACAGCTGTCTTCAGCCGGGCTTGCTTGACTCCAGTGGCAAAGTGAGCAAGGGACTCACGTCTGAGCATACCCTGCCAACTTAGGTCGAACAAAGAAAAACCAAAGGTGGTGATGGACTGAGCGTTGACAATACAAACACTCACCCCCTAACTGATCTGGGTTTAATCCATCACCGTTCTTTAGCTCACTCCGCCACCCCAGTTCAGAAATGGCCATATGCAAATCAGTCTGACCCTGTGCCTCATGGGAACAGTCCAGCCCGAACTGCCAAGCCATGTCTGTCTTCCCTGGACCGGAATCAAGCTTCCCAGGACCGGTTTCTGGCATTACAGCCGTCTTCAGCCGGGCTTGCTTGACTCCAGTGGCAAAGTGAGCAAGGGACTCACGTCTGAGCATACCCTGCCAACTTAGGGCGAACAAAGAAAAACCAAAGGTGGTGATGGACGGAGCGTTGACAATACAAACACTCACCCCCAGTCAACTGATCTGGGTTTAATCCATCACCGTTCTTTAGCTCACTCCGCCACCCCAGTTCAGAAATGGCCATATGCAAATCAGTCTGACCCTGTGCCTCATGGGAACAGTCCAGCCCGAACTGCCAAGCCATGTCTTCCCTGGACCGGAATCAAGCTTCCCAGGACCGGTTTCTGGCATTACAGCCGTCTTCAGCCTCATCAGAAGCCACCTCTAAGCCCCAATGTCACGGGGCTAGTTAGCGCAGGGCCGCATTTACCGCCGTTAAAGAGATCGATAGGAGTTAGTGTTTGTGGAAGTTAAAGAAGATAAGGAAGTGCACTCTGGCTTCCAGCACCCGGGTGTGCGCAAAGAAACACAGCGCCGGGATTCTGCACAGATGCGATCAGGCACTGTCCGCCAGGAGGCCATAGCAAGACCCCGAAGGAAACAACGAAACAAAACCAAAAAACCAAAACTAAAAGAACAAGAGGAGGAGGTCTCACAAACCAACATCGGGGAAAACGAAGTGGGTCACAGGGACAGGCTGGTTTCAGTCCCAACCCCACCAACAAAGTCAAACGCTAGACCGACTCACCAAACAGTGATACAAAAGTTTTTCTTTTTAAAAGACCCCGTGGCGGCTATGTATGCCCCCCAAAGAGAATCTGCGCTACTGCCAACCCCAATGCAGCCGGCCAAAACACAACCACCTCTTAGAGCTACTACGGCTATGTTAGACAATGTACCATCACAAGAACAATTTCCAGAGATTGTGCTGGCACATACAGATGGCAGAAAATTAGTACCAGTAATAGCCCAGGTGCACCAGGCAGCAATTGAAAGGACGGGACTAACTCCGAAAAAGAAACTTGGAGATGTAACTGACGCTCAAAAAGAAACCACAGCAAAACCAAATAAAATTAACACCAGAGACACCGCGAAATCCTCGGATCTAGAGGTCCTAGAGGCTCTTATGGGGACAAGCAGAGAGTGTGAAAAACCCCACTCCTTTACCGAGGGCTAAATACTGGAACAAAATGACCCTTCACTTATAGTAAATCGAAACGCTGGTGAAATCCTCCGAGGAAATAAGGAACAGTGCCGCGTTAATACAAAATGGTCAAAGGAGGAAAAAATAGATCTAATAAAATCAGCAGCAAGCCTAGCTACAAAGGAATTGCGGATCAGCAAATCGATCTCCAACATAAGCGAGGCGAACCTAATTGAAGTCTTGGAGTCTCTAGAAGGGATGGGACTGGACAGGGAGCAACATACCCTGAGCCCAAAGAATACAATCTCACAAAGAAGAGCCATCCTGGTCGCATCAACGCCGCTGAATCCTCAAAGAATTCAGATGTCTGGAGGATGGCCATAGTCCTATAATAAAGAAACAACAAATCCTGTCTCCACCAATAACAATCTCCTCCGGAAATGGGTCAAGCCCCAGCTCATCAGCACTGATACAACACAACGATGACCACCACAATATGAAATGGGCTGACAATTTGATTCAAGCTTCGAAACAATCCATAAAGGTACTAAATTTCCAATCTGATAAAATGGACGTCCAAATTGACCTAATGAATTTGATGGCCACTCACATTGCCGGAATAAATAAAAAAACTGGACGCAATAACAGTGTTACTAATAAAAAAACAATCTCTAGAAAGGCAGAGCGACAAAAATAATCAACAAACCATTTGCCATTGTAGCCCGATAATAGAGAAACTGGCTACATTACCGGAAATCTTAAAAGATGTTTTAGGGGCAGCCAAACTGTCATTAACACACCAGTGCCAAGGAACATTTCAAAAACCAACCGCGCAAGAGCAAACCTCTCACCTAACCAATGACAACAATGAGGAAGCAAAAAATAAAAACGACGCTCAAATAAATTCGATTTTGAGATAAATCCAATCCAATTCGAAGAACAAATAGCGTCACCACAGCCAATAATAAAGGCGGAAGTTAAAATCACAAAACGGGAAAGAAAGCGCGCAAGGAAGGCCAGGCTAAAATACAACAAACAACAAAACCAGCCCCGGTCAAATTATTCCCACTCTTTACAGCAAAACCAAACACGGAAACAAAAGTAAAATCTCGACCCTTACATGAGGCAGGAAGCGCAGAAAGAAATCAGGCACACTCTTAACAGTCCTCCTTCGCAGACAGTCAAGATCGTAGGCAAATGATAAAAGCATTTTCTGAGCCTCAAAACAAACAAGTAGTCAGAAGCCCAGTCCGTGAGGATAAAGCGACTGGTAAAGATACCCGGGTGGTGCAGCAAGGGAAGAAAATAAAACTACGCGAAAACGAATTGGAAGAAGTAGCACATAGGGTAAACCAGCAACTGCCGGGACCAAGTAGCTCGAGGGGTGACGAAGCACAAAATAGTCAACAATTAACACGGCAAGTACAAGAGACGCAAGAGGGACCCAACGTTGTAGAACCTAAGCAAAACAGGTTAGAGGGAACATTGTCAACTATCCCTCAATTCCCCCTGAAACCAATTGCTATAACACTAAGGGGGAAGGATCGTCACTGCAAGCTCTTAGTCCATGAGCAATTCAGGCCCCCCAATGGCTAGGCTAGAGGTAAAAATTAAAAACCCGGCAGAGTACGAACGGGGAGGCAGTGAAGAACCCCTGCAAATCCTCAAAGGGCCAGGGGGAGGAAAAGGTAGCGTCCCACAATCTTCTGAAAAGCAAGAAGTAAAAGACTGTTGTGAAATGAAGCTGTCTTTCATCCCGGAATACTCATCAAAAGGAACCCATGACACGCTCAATAGGGGAAACCTCCTGAGACTTTTCCATGAAATCCCCGACCTAAAAGGAATCTGTTCACGTGATTTAATTTCAGTCGAATTCAAGGAAACACCCAGAAGGGGGGTAGAGGTGTCCCTGACAACGTGGGCGTCTAAGGACCTGGTGGATAACATTGTAGCCATGAGTGGAAGATTTGAGACATGGGGAATCAGGCTTCAGGCAGTGCAACGCCCAAGGTACCCGTACCCCTTCTTAAACAGTCTAAATGAAGAGCAAAGCCCACGAAGATATCAGCACACATGTTTACGCGGAGCACGTTCCAACTCACCAATGACATCGGCGCAAAACAATAGGCCCCCCAAAAGCGACAGCCTGGGTACAACTGGGGGAAGTCCCCAGGAACTCAAGAATTGGGCCTGGATCGCAAAAACTTTGAATGACAAGTATTCCTAACAAAGGAATACAAACATCAGAACCAGCAAAGGAATACAAGGAATCTACTAACATCTCGCTCTGTTCATGGAATGTGCACGGCTTTGGAGACATGGGCCAAGATCAAGATACAGTAACCTTTTTAAACCAACAGCAAATAATTATGCTTCAGGAAACATGGAACATGGGGGCAACCTCAATACCTGGTTTCATTGAACATCATTGCCTGGCAGAAAGACACTCAAATTATGGCCATCCGAAAGAGGGGGCTTATCAACCTTCATAACTCAAAAACTGAATTGGAAAACTGAAGAAATAGACACAGGGGCAAACTGGATCCAAGTGACCAAGGTAACCGGCAAGGAACAAACCAAAACTCTCCTCCTAATAAATGTTTATATCCACCCAGAGAGAAAGAAGCAAAATGGTAAATACATAACTCTTATAAAACTGCTAAAAGTATTGCAGAAAAGCCACACAAACGCTGAACTAGTGATCGCCGGCGATTTTAACACCAATCTTTTAGCGACCAATCGGGGAAGAAACCATAAAATATCGAACGGTGCGCTGAACTTTGTCCGCAAACTAGCAACACTCGACTTAATAATTATGAACGGTAAATCCCCGTGGGACTCTCCTCCAGTGGCAACATACCTGAGTGGAAAAGTCGCTTCGACAATAGATTTTTTTTTTATAACGAGTATTAAGCAGCTCTCAGAAATAAACAGTTTCAGAATAATTACACAAGCTGAAAGTGATCATCTGCCGTTAATATTGAATCTGAAGAATAAAACAAACTTCGCCCAGAAGAACAACGCCACTACGCAGCATCCAGAAACGTTCAACCTGCGTAAAGTAAAATGGCGAGGAGAGGCTCCTGAACTTATAGAGAACAAAGTAAAGGCCTTTATTGAAACCCAAGGCCTAGTTCAAGAAGGTGCTCACGTAAGCTCTTGGGAGCAAATGGTTGAGTTTTTACTTCAAACCTTCCCGGTTACCAAGTCACAGAGAACCTTAAATACTGTCAAAAGGGACCCATGGCTCAACCACGATCTCAAAACGCGCAAAAGAGAGATCACGAGAGAAGTGCGACGTCTATCCCGAGTGGGAGAAAAGGACCTAAAACAAGAAAAAACAAGGTTGCAGACACTAAGGTGTGTTTACAGAAAGAAGTTGGGGAAAGCAAAATCAGAGAACAAAGAATCAATCTGGCAGCAACTACTAATAGCTAGTAAAAAACCCAATACCAGCGATTTCTGGGGAATTATTAACAGGTTAACAACGGGTCCAACACTTCAGCAACAGGCAGGTATCAGTGCGGAAATCTGGACAGACCATGTAAATACCTTGTTTAACCAATCTAGGAGGGACTCAGAACAACAACCCCAGGGGCAACTCCATGACCAAAAGGAGGCACAAGCTGGACCGAGTCATGCAACAACAACAGCCAATTTACCACATCTAAAGTCCTCTTTCGAAGAGCAAACTCCTCTGACAAATGAGAAAGAACTAAAAATCCTCATAAAGAAATTAAAGTCCGAGGGAGCGGCTGGGCCAAAGGGTATTCCAAACGCAATCTTTAGGAATAACCCAGATATATGGTCCGAAATCCTAACACCAGTCTTCAACGAGATCTATGAAAATTCTAATATCCCAGCTTCCTGGAGGGGGTCTGTCATTCACCCCATATATAAAAAGGGAGACCACGGTAAGCCAGGGAATTATAGATTAATCTCCTTGATTGACGTGGAAGCCAAACTATACGCCTCGTGCCTATTGAACCATCTGCAACGTTGGATGGAGGAACAAAACATCATCCCCAACTTCCAAACAGGATTCAGGCAAGGCATGGGCACTCAATCGAACCTTGCAACCCTAGCCCTCTTGACGGAACAGGCGCAAAGAAGGAAAGTCTGCCTCCTAGCCTGTTTCGTTGTTATTAAATCAGCATTTGACAGAGTGAGCAGGAACCACTTACGGAGCAAACTTAAAAGATGGGGCATACCAAATGCACTCCTCACCAACATTTTAACTTTGCACACTGACAAGAGTCAAGCTGGGAAACGGGTCGAGCACCACTGGAAGTATCCCAACACAAAGTGGTCTGAAACAAGGCTGTGTCTTGGCCCCAAGTCTTTTTAATCTGTATTTATCGGACATTGCCCGATACTTTGAAAACCCTGATTGCCACAAGCGAGCCAAGCTGGCATCTGGCTTCTGCCACAACACAGAGATCTATGCTTTATAACATGGAGATGTGTGGCCTGCTGCATGCAGATATGTGCCCTGGTACATGAACAGATCTGTGCTTAAATACACATTGACACATGCCCTACTGCATGCAGAGCATTATGTTCTAATCACAGGTATACGTACCTCGCAACATGCAGGAATCTGTGCTCTAATACACAGAGATACATGCCCCGCCGCATGCAGAGATCTGTGCTCTAATAAACAGCGATATGTGCCCTGCTACCTGCAGAGATCTGTGTCCGAGCTGCAGAGATAATGGTTCTACTAAACAACAGAAATGTGTGCTGTGCTGCATGCAGCGATCTGCACTTTTCTACCTGCTACATGCAGAGGTCGGAGCTCTTCTACTTGCAGTGATCTGTGCTCTAATACGCAGAGATATATGCCTTGCTGCATGCAGAGATCTGTATTCTAGCTGCAGAGGTATGTGCTCCAATAAACAAGAGAGATATGTGCCATGCTACATGCAGATATGTGATTTTCTACATGCAGAGATCTGTGGCTTCATACACACAGACACATGCCCTGCTACATGCAGAGATATGTGCTCGTCTACCTGCAGAGATTGGGGCTCTACTATACAGAAATATGTGTTCTGCCTCATGGAGAGATATGTGCTTTAATACACACAGACATGTGCCCTGCTGCATGCAAAGATCTGTGCTCACAGAGTAACGTGCCCTTCTACAAGGAGAGATCTGTGTTCTAGCTACAGAGGTATGTGTTCTGATATACAACAAAGATGCGTGCCATGCTACATGCAGAGATCTTTGCTTTTCCACTTGCAGGCATCTGTGCTCCAGTACACAGAGATACACGCTCTGCTACATGCAAACATCTGTGCTCTAATACACAGAGATATGTGCCTTGCTGCACGCAGAGATTTGTGTTCTAGCTGCGGAGGTATGCGCTCTAATAAACAACAGAGATGTATTCCATAGAACATGCAGAGATGTGCTTTTCTACCTTCAGAGATCTATGCTGTATTACACAGAGATATGTGCCCTGCTACATGAAGAAATCAGTGCTTTAATATACAGACACATGCCCGGCTGCATGGAGAGATCTGTGCTGTAATACACAGATATACGGACCCCGCAACATGCAGTGATCTGTGCTCTAATACACCGAAATACTTGCCCTGCTACATGCAGAGATCCGTGTTCGAGCTGCACAGATATGTGTTCTAATAAATAACAGAGATGTGTGCCATGCTACAAACAGAGATCGGTGCTTTAATACACACAGACACATGCCCTTCTACATGCAGAGATCTGTGGTATCATACACACAGACACACGCCCTTCTACATGCAGAGATCTGGCTCTTCTACCTGCAGCGATCTTTGCTCCAGTACACAGAGATACGTGTCCTGCTGCATGCAGAGATCTGTGCTCTAATACACAGAGATACGTGCTCTGCTACATGCAGAGATCCGTGTTCGAGCTGCAGAGATATGTGTTCTAATAAACAACAGAGATGTGTGCCATGCTACATGCAGGAATGTTTGCTTTTCAACCTGCAGAGATCTGTGCTCTAATATGCAGAGATCCGTGTTCTAGCAGAGATCTGTGTTCTAGCTACAGAGGTATATGATGTGATAAACAACCGAGATGTGTGCCATGCTACATGCAGATATGTGTGCTATAATGCACAAAGATACGTGCCCTGCTACATGCATAGGTCAGTGGTTTCAAACACCCAGACACCTGCCCTGCTACATGCAGGGATCTGTGCTCTTCTACTTGCAGAGATGTGTGCTCTACTACACAGAAATATGTGTTCTGCCTCATGGAGAGATCTGTGCTTTAACACACACAGGCATGTGCCCTGCTGTTTGCAGAGATCTGTGCTCTAAAACACAGATATATTTAGCCCACAACATGTATGCCTCAGTGCTTTAATATACAGACATGTGCCCTGCTGAATGCAGAGATATGTGCTGTAAAGCATAGATATACGTACCTCACAACATGCAGTGATCTGTGCTTTAATACACAGAGTTATGTTCCTTGGTAGATGGAGACATCTGTGTTCTTGTTGCATAAGTATGAGTTCTAATAAACAACATAGATGTGTGCCATGCTACACACAGAGCTCTTTGCTTTTCTACCTGCATAGACCTGTGCTCTAATAAAAAACAAAGATGTGTGCCATGCTACATGCAGAGATCTGTGCTTTTCTGCCTGCATAAACCTGTGCTCTAATATACAGAGATACAGCCCCTGCTACCTGCAGAGATATGTGCTCTTCTTTCTACCTGCAGAGATCTGTGCTCTTCTACCTGCAGTGAGCTGTGCTGCAGTACACAGAGATACCCACCCTGCTATATGTAGAGATCTGTGTTCCAGTACACAAAAATACGTTTCCTGCTTCATAGAGAGATCAGTGCTATAATATGCACAGACATATGCCCTGCTACATGCAGAGATCTGTGGTATTATACACACAGACACACAACCTGCTACATGCAGAGATCTGTGTTCTTCCACCTGCAGCAATCTGTGCTCCAGTACACAGAGAAACACGCCCTGCTAAATGCAGATATCTGTGAACCAGTACACAGACATGTACTTATGTGCCCTGCTACGTAAAGCGATCAGTGCTGTAATACACACAGACACCTGCCCTGCTGCATGCAGAGATCTGTACTGTAGTGCACATAGATACGTGCCCTGCAGCATGCAGAGATCTGTGTTCAAGCTGCAGAAGTATGTGTTCTAATAAATAACAGAGATATGTGCCATGCTACATACAGAGATCTGTGTTTTAATACACACAGACACATGCCCTGCTGCATGTAGAGATCTGTGCTGTAGTGCACAGATATACGTACATCGCAACATGCAGTGATCGGTGCTCAAATACACAGAGCAACATGCCCTGCTACATGCAGACATCAGTGTTCTACCTGACAAGTATGTGTTCTAATAAATAACAGAGATGTGTGCCAAGCTACAGGCAGAGATCTGTGCTCTTCTACCTGCAGAGATGTGTGCTCCTGTACACAGAGATATGTGCCCTGCTACATTAAGTGATCTGTGCTTCAATACACACTAGACACGTGTCCTACTACATACAGAGATCTGTGCTTTAATACACACAGACACACGCCCTGCTACATGCAGAGATCTGTGGTATCATACCAACAGACACACGCCCTGCTACATGCAGAGTTCTGGTTCTTCTACCTGCAACGATCTGTGCTTCAGTACAGAGAGATACGTGCCCTGCAGCATGCAGAGATTGATGCTTTAATACACACAAACACATGCCCAGCTACATGCAGGGATCTGTGTTCTTCTACCTGCAGAGATTTCTGCTCCAGTGCTTTAATACACAGAGATACATGCCCTGCTACATGCAGACATCTGTGTTCTAGCGGCAGAAGTATGAATTCTAATAAATAACAGATGTGTCTGTGCCATGCCACCTGCAGGGATCTTTGCTTTTCTACCTGCAGAGATCTGTGGTGTAATAAACAACAAACATGTGTGCTGTGCTGCATGCAGAGATCTGTGCTTTTCTACCTGCAGAGATCAGTGCGCTAATACATAGAGATACGTGCCGTGCTACATGTCTGCTACTTGTTTCATTCTTCATGCAGCGATCTGTGCCATGTTAATGGTTTCACTCTTCATGCAGTGATCTGTGTACTGGTACAGGCTCCTGTCCACTCACAATGATTTGTGTGTTGCTACATAGTCCATTCTTCGTACAGTCATCTGCGCGCTTTTACATGCTCCATTCTACATCCAGTGCTTTGTTCATAGACAGGCATTCCATTTTCCTGCACTTATGTTTAGTCCGACACGTGGCATCTGTACCTGCTACATTATTCACTGTTCATGCAGCCATTTGTGCACAGCTGCAGGTTCCTTTCAATGGTGTGGATCCTGAGTATCGAGTCCAGGATATCGTGGGACACTAATATCGTGGATAAAATATCAAGGGACAAAATATGGAAAGGAAAGTTTTCTAGATTTTCTAAACCTAAGTACACGTCTATGTACCTTGACAATATACATATCTTCAAGGTACTTAGAGGTGGAGTTAGGAATAGTAACTTACACTTCCCTCTGTGCACTTACCTTTCAACATTTTGTCCCTCTCTATTTTGTCCACTATATTAGAGTGCCATGATATTCAAGAGTAGAATCCTTTCTATATGGAGACACAGGTGCCCAGCTACAGCACTCATTCTGGGAGATGGGACTTGCATTAGTGGTTTACTACGCATTCCTGAGATCTGGACACTAATACTGAATAATGTTAGTGTTATCCTCTGCCACACTTGGTATTTTCTCTACCACAGGAGAATTGGCACTACAACATGGACTGGCGCACAGGGTTGGACTGGGACAGAAAATAGGGACTAAAGGAAAAGTGGTCCCAATTAGCGAGTCAGCCTAAAATAGTGGCCTCCATTTACAAATCAGGGGAGTTATGGACTTGTAAAGACACACTTTGTAAATGTTTTGCAGGGTATGCGAGACTGCATGCATATGTGATTGCTGTAGGCAATGTTTTTGGTATTATCTTAGCAATCAACAGTAAGCAACGGGCCTACCAGACCATAAAACAGGCCTATAAACAGACAAAAAACAGGCCCAGTTTGACCTATCATACTCGCCCTTCGTGCATTGCCTGATTGCCCAGTAGGTCAGTAAGCTAATAATATATTTATGAAGGTGTAGGATATCCCAAGACGTTACAGAAAGATTACGGTCACTGGCGATGGCCTTAGGTGGACACCGGTTTCCAAGCCTTAGCCCCCCACTCTTCCACTTTCCATGTCTCCTCTTTTGATTACAGCCCCTCTCACCCACAGAGGAACCTACATTCATTTGGAAGCTGATTTCCTGGTTTGGCGATAAGAGAAATGTTAGACCAGTGATACTCAAAGTACGGCCCTCCTGAACTTTACATGCGGGCCCCTGGTGAACAGCAGCGGTTGGCTGCTGTTTACTTGAGGGAGAACTAATATTCCAAAAGATGTAAACTGAAGAGGCAAGTATTTATTTCCAATTAAAACTTGTTACCTAACGTAAAAGAAAAGAATTAAAGGTGTCCTGCACCAGTTAACATTAAAATTTGACACTGCTACATGAACGCGGTTGGGTTTATCTGTTTGCCGAACACAGCATATCGATTCTTAAATTTACCCAAATATTACTGGATAAAGAATTGTGTGAAGAGATCGTGTTCTGGACTCTATATTACTGGATAAAGAATTGTGTGAAGACATCGTGTTCTGGACTCTTACTGGTTGTTTGATATCTTGTGACCCTACAAGTATGCGACAAGTGCGATATGCAATTTTCAATCTTCAGTGAGATGCAACCGTTCTCAGAATATACTACTTTAGCTAGTAGAATTCCATTGCCCTGAATAAGCCCATGTGTTGAGCGAAACTTGTTGACTGTTTTTATTTCCATTTTCAAGAAGAAAGAATAAGAAATAAAAAGAAATTGCAAGAAAAAATCGACTTTCTGACTTATTCAGCAAAAATTGTTATGGATATGATTCTGCATATTATAAATTGCCTCTTATCTTGTGTGTTATAAAATAACTTTAGAAACACAATCTTTTTTAAAGACATTTTGCAACAAACATGAAAAAAAATTGAATGTCTACAAAAATCCAAAAATGTGCATTTCTTTAACATGTAGAGGTGCTTCACCTTAATATATCAGTGCATTGAGAAGTATTTTTTAAGTGATACTTTGAAAACAAGAATCTAGAAGCATCCATGCTTCCCTTAACCCTGGCAACAATGCCAATAATTAACTAAGGGGTAAGTCAGTTGTTATGTTCACCATCTCAGTGGCCTGGCTTACTATTATACATGGACAACACCTGCCACCCTGCTGGCATCAATGTGGCCCTCGGTCACACAGCAGGACAAACTGTTTGGCCTCCTGGAAAATGTTTGCGAGTACCCATGTGTTAGACTGTTAATAAATTGCTAGACTATGGTTCTGCTGTGTCTTTTAGGAAAAGTTCAACGTCAGTGATACTGTTTCTGATGCCCATGTGTCTCTTACTGCTTGTCGCTGAATTTTTTCTAAATTAACACATCCGTTTATCTCACTGTGCTCGTTTTGTAAAAATATTTCCAAATAACGGTGTTATCCAGTACTGTTTCATTTATATATTTAAGCCACCCTCATCACATTGTTTGATCTTGCTATTAAACTCGGTGTTATTGGCGGGAAAACTATTAGTATTGCAGGCAGTCATTGCTGCAGTATTCAGACGACCCTCCCTCCTGTAGCCTTTAAATGCCAGAGATATTTCTGATAATTACTCATATGTGTGACGGTGTTACTGTCACGCACGCCTGCCTGTAATTACAGTAAATGTGTGGATGCTGCAAAGTGGAAAAATGGCCAGCACGCCGCTTGCCAGATATATTTCCTGCACTGCTGCTTTGCTAGCGGGTTCTACCTGACTGTCAGGGATGCAGGGAAGGGGTGGCTTATGAAGGAACCAGCAGTACCACTTTTGCGTAGTTCAGTAGTTGCTTTAATTAGTAGCCATCAAACATGCCAGTCAAAAATGAAAGATAGTCCTCGTTTCCAGAGGAACAAAAGGGAATACAACACAAATAGTCTCTCCTTGTGGGGAAGCTTTTCAAGAGACAGTCTTTACACAGGAGGGTGAGGTCCTTGTTGCAGGCGTGGAGAATCCAGGGTACGGTGCCAACGCGCAGCAGGAGTTATTTCCGGCATGTAAAGGAAAAAGAGAAACAAAGTCCCGAGATTACTGGAGGTTCTGGGGTATTTAACGTAAGAGAGGGGAGCGGGGAGTGAGGGAATCACCAGGGACTACCACCAGATGTGTAACGTGCAACTGTTGTAGCTTTGCGTGAAAGGCTGCGTGTGCTCGGGAGGTGAAAGAACATACACAGCTCGAGAGTCAGCCCCGTGAGCTCCCTCAGACCTCCCCTACCCCGTATCCGACCGTGAAGCAAAAAGCCTCTTTAGCCGGCCCCGTACCTTGTCTAGCCACACTTCTCCAGAAGTGCGGCGGGGCGGCTCGTGATAACGGTGGCCTCCTGGTGTTTCTTTTCCGCTGGGCGGTCCGTCTTCTGTTGTCCCTTCGCGGCGGTGAATCTTCTCCTGATCCAAGCTGCTCGGCATCTCCTCATTCGATCCCCGCCCGGCTTTCGTGCCGTCCTCTTCCTGGAGGCAGGCTTTTAACTCCGTCTCGCTTCCTGATTGGAAAACAGCCGGTGACGTCACAGCCGATGAGTCCTCCTCCGGTAAAGCCCAGGCCACGTTAAAGGGGCCGCAGGAATCCTGTCCACGGGGCGGAAACGAAGAAGAGTTAAAGTCCGCCTCCTGCCCTGCAGCCCCGTGACAGATCCCACCCCCGGGATTTTCCCGATTGGGTGAAAGAGGAAATCGGGACAAAAAGTCAGCGTTGCCCTGTTGCAAACCCTTCCGGTGACGGACCTCCATCTGGAAAGGTTGGAGAGATAGGAACCATCGAAGTATACGCTCGTTGTGGCCACGATTCCTTTGTAGCCAAGTCAACGGGGCATGGTCCGTATGTAAAAAGTTCAATCGGGTCGGGGACAATCGATATTTGCCCGGCGGTATTGCCTCTGTGACCCTCTAGTTATTTAAATCAATGAAGAGGCAGGCGCTGGAGACTGAAAAGCAGGAAACAAGGTTTTTTTTATTCTCTCCGGAGGAGAACACAACGAAACGGACAGAAGGTATCGTTCTGAGGTGCTCTAACTGTATTTCTGAGGCCTGGCCTCTTATATCCACATTTATGACTTTATTGCAGATTACACATACATGTTTAAAGCTTTGATGTACGGAAAAGACATTCTCGGAACTCCCCTTTGGGCCCGTTCCCACACACATTTACAGTTAAAGTCCCCACCCTAGTCACAACAGGTGATGAGCATCGCGCAGCTGGATAATCCGCCGATTCACGGAATGTGGGGAGTTTGATCGGATCTCATGGGGTGGGGGGCTTTGATCAACCCGGGGATTCTTTGATGGGGGAAGCTTTCTATTGTACGGGGAGGGGCAAGGATGGTATCGGCAGAGCTGGGTGTCGGCTTGGGAACGGGGAGGAAAAAACGGGCACACGGGGAAAAAGGGGGTTTGCATCTAAGGGCCGGAGATCATGAAAGGAAAGCAGGGAGGTGTCGCGCTGGGAACAGGATGAGGGCCTGGGGCAGAGCAGCGCCGAAGAGGGGTTTATGACTCAAGGCAGGTGCAAGCAGGGGGTGGTCAGCGTGCAGGCTTAGCGAAGGCAAAGGGCTATGTCAGGGGCCAGCGGCATGCAAAAGGGTTTGTTCTGATCGGGGCATCTTAAAATGGCGGGCGCGCACGACAAAAGTGTGGCATCAGGGAAGAGGCAAGATGGCGCAGATAATGTTCACCAAAACGCACTAATTTTCCACAGTCCTCCCTTTAACATATTCAAGACATCTTGCTGGTTCATTTTCTATTCGGTTCTACTGTGGTGGGCATGAGAAAGAAAACGGTAGGAACCCTAGATGGAAAAGAGTTGTAAACAATACATTTTGAGGTTTCTAGGTTTTTTTTTTTTTGGGAGGTGCACCTATTTGATAAAGCAGGAAAGTCATAGGAATGAAATACAAAAACGGCGAGCAGCAAGTACATATCATAACGTGAACTGGCAGGTTAATACATGTTTCAGATTCGGATTGGAGCAGGATCAATGCAATGGCGGCTGGGAGAGAAATGAGGCGTAGAAAAACGGTGGTTGAAGATGTCGAATGTTCGAAGTTTTATGAGTTCTCATTGTTCTTTGTGGTCTTTCGTTGGCGCTGTTGAGCACCGGCGGTGGAGCTACAAGTCCAGCTCTGTTCTAAGTTCTGCGTTGCAGGGCACGACCCTTTCCTCGCGTTTCTGGTCGGAAAGGTCCTTTTCGCCCTGTGTCCTTTGAGGTGATTGTCAGAAAGTTCCGATGGAAGAAGAGCGTTCAAAACAGTCCATAGGGTAGGTCAGAGGAAAAAGGGGGATGGAGCAAGGCCAAATTGGGAACAAACTAGGGGAACGAGAGACTTCAAATGGGCGGGCGTGCGACGGAATTCAGAGAGCGGGGACTTGTCGACAGGCACTGGACGTCGAGCAGGGGCATCAGGTCGACCCTTTCTTTTCATGCTGCCGAAAACAGTGCCTCGTCCTGCAGCTCCTTTCAGTCGTGGTCTCGCCTTGGCTAATGTCGCAGGTGTCCCTTAGTCTGCAGTCGGGCCTCGTGCTCCCACATCCGGTCCTTCTCTCCTCCAACAGCAGTACCCTTAAACAAGTTTGAAAAGACAGTCTTTAGAAAATTTGCAGATGAAGATAATCAAAAAGTCTATTTCTCTCCCAGCTCCAGGCAAAGAATGAAAATGTCCGTTATATTTAATGTTCACAACTGGCATATGAATGACCGGTGGCGGACCTGTTGGATTTACTACGACTTTCCTTCATAATCATTTATTACAGGCATGACAGTTCATCTGATGGTAACCCACCTTCGGGAGACAAATCTGGCAAAGATATGCCGTTCTCTAGAGTTTCACATTTACAAAAGGGTACAGTGAGTCGTCAACATGGTACTACACAGGTGTTTTGCTGAGAGACGAACAGGGCTAAACATTTCCTTTCTATCGGTGCATCCTGTTTTTCAACTACTGCGGGGTTCATTTTGATGATTTCTTTACCTTGGTCTAGTCTGTTAACCTTGTAAAACATCATTCTGGGTCCTACGTAACCTTTTACAGCCCGGTTACTTAACTAGGAAGGACAGGGGTTTTATGGGAAACAACCAGGGACATAGACAGGGGAGGTAACGGGGGTGATCGTTTTTCTGGTTTGGGTATTGCGACGATTCGGGGAGGGGAGGGTCGCGTATTCTGAGGTCCTTGTTTTATACTATAGGAGCCGTTGACATGTAGTTCCCTTATTTCGGGCCAGATTAGGGAACCTCTGTCGTCTTACCTGTCCTTTCCCTTACGGCCCAACCGGGGTTCATTGACTTCTAGCGGAAAAGGAGAGGTAATGACGCGGCCTCAGGGTGATTGTATTAAAGACAAGCGTTTGTGCAAATACTGACGGTATTTGAAGCCAATTAGGTGGTGTGCTAGGGGTGGCAATCTGCCAATTTCGGGGCTTAACCACTCGGAAGAGTGGTAGTGCAAAAATAGAGAGAGAGAGAGAGAGAGAGAGAGAGAGAGAGAGAGAGAGAGAGAGAGAGAGAGAGAGAGAGAGAGAGAGAGAGAGAGAGAGAGAGAGAGAGAGAGAGAGAGAGAGAGAGAGAGAGAGAGAGTGCAACGGCAGGCTAAATAGTACACGTGCAACAGAGAGGGCGGCAGTGCATTCAAGAAAGGCTATTTAGTGCATTACACAGTAAAGGGTATTCACGAGTCCGCGTTAGAATCTTGTAATCATGCAGTTTGAGCATTAGACAGGGTAGAGGGGACGTGCTTTGAGAAAAGGAAAGAAGAAAAAAAGGAGGTACCATTTTGTCGCACTTTCTCGCATTCTCGGTCCTTTGACCAGTTGGGTCAACGCCTCAGTCACACACACACATTCCCTCACAGTTTCGCATCATACGTGACATGGGTTCATTCGTCCGGTCTGGTTTAAGGGTGATCACTTTTTATCAGGTTGTGCTAATTTTTCGGGTTTGTTCGATACGTGAGTAGTTTGCAGGCGTGCTTAGACACCACCCTGCGGCGCTAGTCCGTTTCGTGTATTTAGACATGGCAAGGTCTCAGATCTTCGCCACACCTTGGCGGTAATCTCTGATGTAACCTGCAGAGGAAGGAAAAAAGGGGGGGGGTGGGGGAGACAGCATTCGCGCGCATTCAAATACATGGATTCATAAGTCCTTTACTTACCTCTTACTCGTCTTTCCTCCTTGGGGCAGGGTCCCCGGGGATATGGTTTTCGGAGTCGAGGGGGGGGTAGTGTGTTCATGTAGGGCGTGTGCGGGGAAACACAAAAAGGAAACCAGAGGTGCCTAGTGCGAGGTATCTAGTCAAAGGATATATCTCACTATCGGGATCCTTAAACCTCTTTCAACGCCGTGGCGTTCTAAAGTTCTTCGGTTCTTGGGTCCCTGCTACTTTGGAACGTTGTACTTTACAATATTTACATTATTTCATTTCACCCTCCTTTTACATTCCCTCATTTACACCATTCGTTTTACCCATCCTTGGAAGTCACGGTCTTCCTCTACGCGAGAGTTCATGAGTCAGTCGCGTACTTTTAAGGCGGAGTGTCGTGTTGTCGATCCGATCCGTCCTCCAGGGCTGGGCAACCATCTTCCTTTAACCTTAAAGAGAGAGCAGAGTAGGGTGCACAGAAAAAGAACTTTCCTACCCATCCCATATTGTTTTAAAATAAAGCATGCAATACCCGTCCATAGTTTCAAAGACTTTATTTTGCAAATTCATTTCAGCATATGGATTAGGAGGGTGTGGTCGTATTTGGTCGGTCGTGGCAATGGCTAAAGTGCGTACAGTGGGGGGTGTTGTTTGCAACAATAAAAACATCGGAAAGTTTTACTCATTCATTTGTAAGAGACTAAAACGTCGATTAATTGGCTGGGGGTTCGGGGGCATATATTT
The DNA here is from genome assembly GCF_964261635.1 of Lissotriton helveticus. NCBI lineage: Eukaryota > Metazoa > Chordata > Amphibia > Caudata > Salamandridae > Lissotriton > Lissotriton helveticus. The sequence goes on from NC_136061.1 coordinate 359,883,987, forward strand.
CATAATTCAGAAGCATAATCACAATAGTTGTAATCAGATTTCCTATATGCATACCGTACGTGTGCGTCGTAAATGGGGTTTACATCGGTTATAAAAATATAATACAGTGTACATTTGTAATCAACATTTGTAATGGGGATTCTTTCATACTGTTCGTCGAGTGAGCTCTCCTTGTCTTTTCTAGCCAAGTGTACAAAGGATCACAAAAATCTCAGAACATCAAGTTTATATTAGTGCGAAGGAACACCACGAGGTGTTCGTAAGTTCCGATTGATACCAGCGCCATTTTGGGCGGGGCCGGCACAGTCCGGAAGCAGCATCAGGGGGAAATGTTTCCATTACTGGCAGTTTGGACCAGAGTCCTTTTCGGCAGTTCTAGAATTCACGCTAACAGAAGGTGTGGCAATGTCATGTTAGTTTCGTTGGCGATCGAGGCAGCCGTCCCTTACCGGAAACCTGCAAAGGCCGAAGGCTCCGCCGGGGACCTTTGTATGATCTTCAAGGCTGCGGAGATGCTGTCGGAGATGGGGGCTCGTGCTCCATGGGACAAATGTTCGAGTTATACGGCTGGCCAAAGTTACTCTAGTGGCCGGGGCCCGCCTTCCAGCGGATCCAGACGCCATTTTGAGGCCCTACAGGGGCCACTCTCGTCGAGTTTGCAAGAATGGAAGAGACCCTTCGGAGTGAAAGGAAGAGGTCCCTTTTTTGTGAGAGCGGGACGTCCAGCTGGGGTGCAGCTGTGATGCCCCCACCTGGGGGGGGCGAGGGAGACTCGTTCACATCGTCTCCTTCTCCCGGTGCACTCCATGCCGCTCCTTTTCATCGCCCCGCATGAAGGCCTCTCCACATCCGGTGTTCCCCAAGTGCCACCATTGTACGTTCGGTGCTGCGCAAATACTGGGGTGCCACCATTGTACGTTCGGTGCTGCGCAAGTACTGGGGTGCCACCATGGTGTGTCCGGTGCTGTGGAAGTATGGGCACCATCGCCTGACTGGGGGTGTTCGGCGTCGGGCTGGGGGCTGGGAAACCTCCTACCGGTGGAGGTGGGAGAGGCTCGTCCGCGTCGCCTCTCCCTCCCAGCCCAACTTGGACAAATTGTTGTGGAGGTACGTGCAGGACATCCCGCCGTCCAGGACTGCTGCGGCTGTGACGGAAGAGAAAAGGAAGAGGTGCCTCGCTCTCCTCTTGACATGTGGCGGGACTACCTTAGTCTTTCCAGGCCCGTTGCGGCCGGCCAAGGAGACATGTGGCGGGACTACCTGCAAATGCCCAGGCTGCGGGCTCCTGCCTCTCCTCCGGCTCCCCCATACGTTAAGATTTCCTGACCAAGAGTTGGCGGCGGGGCTCGCCTTATATGGGTTGCCGTTGGTTGGGCGTAGCCGTAACCCTGCCCTACTTTGGAAGGTTCCAGAATGGGGGGGGGGGGGCGAATGTTCTGTTTGACTTTCATTTTCTACAGTTTATCGTTATTATTCCTTGTTTGTTGTGTTAAATTAAAAGTTCAAGTTTATTAATGGTCTACGGATTTTGTTTTATCATTTCTTTCTTTCCAGGTTGCTTTTATGCTAAGTTTCTGCTAACAGGGGTCGAGTAACACGGAAACACGTGTAGAGGGATGACGCAGATTTGTACATTACATACACACGAACTCAGACGGGGGACAGTACAAGTACGACATACAAAGACCCAAGACAAATATAAAAACAGTTATTGGTCATAATTATCTCTTTCCGTCTGTGAATTTTAAACGAGGCTGGGTTCCCGTCTTGACATTGCCCGACCTAGGAGAACTTGAGCATGCCGCTGAGATTTTCCTGGCGAAATCTGTGCCATCGGGCATAATCAAACGTGGTGGTTCTGTCTGGTCTGTCTATGTAAGTCGGGTTCTTCTCTGTCTCGCGCCTTTTCTCGTACTGTCGGTCTGTCGTTCTTGTCGGCCCTTTGCCTTTACTCACGCTCAGTAGAGTCGGGCATTGGGCTTTCCAGTGTCCGACATACCTACAAAAAGCGCATTGGTCTGACCCTAAGTCTGGTCGTCCTTTGCATAGTGTCGGGGGATAAGTTGTGGGTAGCGGTGTCCTGGGGTTGTCCTGTCGGTATATTTCCCTACTTGGTTTATCCTCGTCTTTTCTCTGTCGTTTCGTAGCCTCTCTGCGCCACATACCGAGACTGTCGAGCATAATTGGCGTCGTCTTATTATTTCGAAGGGCTATTTCTAACGTTTCTATTTTATCAAGGTCAAAGGATCCTGCCAGTGGCCACTGTTTGTCTTGGCTATCTTCGGTATACCTGTGCCATAATTTATTATAAGCTATGGTGACTAACCCATAGTTTATGAACATGTCCTTATTAGGGGTGCCTTCTAGTGGAGCTATATGGTCCACCTCTAACACCCGGTCCGGGCTAAACAGGCTATTCATCAGTGGGGAGAAGACAGACATGACGGCTCGTAACGAGGGACTAAAAAGTCAGCACTGCCTATCTTATCACTAGGTGCAAAGACTAGACAGAATATTTCTATTCTACGTTGTTTGCAGGTAGTGAATACCTCATGGATCACAATAACCAAAGACCAATAAATAACAATGGGGAGAATGAGTAGGTCCGCAAAGATCTGCGTTACCTACCTTTTTCACTATCTGCAAAAAGGGTGGTCTCTTCCCTGTTTGCAGACAGGGAATCTCCAGGAAACAATAATTTTGCGAACAACAGTTCAGTTTCAAGCAATTATAGGGTGGGGGAGAAAAAAATAAGCACGGCTGCTACCCTACCTATCCTCCACTGCTTGCAAAGAGAGAGACCTTTGTTTCTCCGTTTGCAGACAGTGAATCCCTCATAGATCAAGATAACAAAAGACCGATAAATAACAATGGGGAGAATGAGTAGGTCCGCAAAGATCTGCGTTACCTACCCTTTTCACTATCTGCAAAAAGGGTGGTCTCTTCCCTTTTTGCAGACAGGGAATCTCCAGGAAACAATAGTTTGTGAGCAACAGCTCAGTTTCAGGTGATTATTGAGTGGGGGAGAAAAATAAGCACGGTTGTCTGCCCTACCTATCCTCCACTGCTTGCAAAGAGAGAGCCTGTTGTTTCTCTGTTTGCAGACAGTGAATCTCCAGATAAACAAAAAGAGCAATACTAGTATTTAACAAACAAGCAATCAAGCAATTTTTTCGCAATTTGTCGTGGTAACACGACCTTACCCGGACCGCATGGACAGTTTCCTGACTTCCGAATCCAGCGCCCGATCGTCCTCTCTTCTTCGTTATCCTCGCGGCACTCCTGATGGTTCCCAGTCAGGACCGTAGATCACTCGAGAGAGGTCTGTTCGGAACCAGTGAAGTTCGGATGATCGGCTGTCAGACGAGGGTCTATCGGACAGACGCGTTCCCGATCGTTGCAGTCGTTCACTTTGTCGTCAGGACCTCTCCCACTGGATCCATGGGTCGCTGATGGGCCCCACGCTTGGGACGCCAATTGTAAAAAGTTCAATCGGGTCGGGGACAATCGATATTTGCCCGGCGGTATTGCCTCTGTGACCCTCTAGTTATTTAAATCAATGAAGAGGCAGGCGCTGGAGACTGAAAAGCAGGAAACAAGGTTTTTTTTATTCTCTCCGGAGGAGAACACAACGAAACGGACAGAAGGTATCGTTCTGAGGTGCTCTAACTGTATTTCTGAGGCCTGGCCTCTTATATCCACATTTATGACTTTATTGCAGATTACACATACATGTTTAAAGCTTTGATGTACGGAAAAGACATTCTCGGAACTCCCCTTTGGGCCCGTTCCCACACACATTTACAGTTAAAGTCCGCACCCTAGTCACAACAGGTGATGAGCATCGCGCAGCTGGATAATCCGCCGATTCACGGAATGTGGGGAGTTTGATCGGATCTCATGGGGTGGGGGGCTTTGATCAACCCGGGGATTCTTTGATGGGGGAAGCTTTCTATTGTACGGGGAGGGGCAAGGATGGTATCGGCAGAGCTGGGTGTCGGCTTGGGAACGGGGAGGAAAAAACGGGCACACGGGGAAAAAGGGGGTTTGCATCTAAGGGCCGGAGATCATGAAAGGAAAGCAGGGAGGTGTCGCGCTGGGAACAGGATGAGGGCCTGGGGCAGAGCAGCGCCGAAGAGGGGTTTATGACTCAAGGCAGGTGCAAGCAGGGGGTGGTCAGCGTGCAGGCTTAGCGAAGGCAAAGGGCTATGTCAGGGGCCAGCGGCATGCAAAAGGGTTTGTTCTGATCGGGGCATCTTAAAATGGCGGGCGCGCACGACAAAAGTGTGGCATCAGGGAAGAGGCAAGATGGCGCAGATAATGTTCACCAAAACGCACTAATTTTCCACACGTATACAAGATAAAGGGTCTGCCCTCCAAGTAATACCTAAGTTTGTCAACCCCCCCATCGAACTGCTAAACACTCCTTTTCGATGGTGGAATAAGCCATTTCTCTGGGGAACAATTTTCTACTGATGTAGAGGATTGGTTTTTCAATACCGTCGTTATTCTCCTGTGAGAGGACAGCCCCGATCCCCACCCTGAGGCGTCCGTTTGAAGGATAAAGGGTTTACTGAAATCCGGGGACATCAACACTGGGGCGGAAGTGAGGAAGGTTTTCAATGTGTGAAATGCTACCATTTCCTTATCAGAGGGGGCTGGTAATTTGGAAGATGGATGGTTCTTCTTTAGAAGATCTGTAAGTGGACCGGCTATTTCAGCAAATTGGCCGATAAACCGTCGATAATAACCCACAAGACCCAAAAACGCTCTCAGGTCTCTTTTGGTTCTGGGATAGGGAACATTCAGGATAGCTTTCACCTTCTCGGCTTGGGGTTCAATCAGACCGTCACCTAATAGGTAGCCAAGATACTTCACCTTTCGAAATGCAACCCTTGATTTCTTTGCGTTAATGTGAAAGCCAGTATCCCTGAGACTAGCAAGGATCTTTTCAAGGTGCTCGGTGTGTTCTGCCCATGTTTTACTGAAGACGACTATATCGTCTAAATAGGCGGAAGAATATTGATGGTGCGTGGATAGTACTGTGTCCATGGCCCTCTGAAATGTCGCCGGGCCGCCATGTAAACCAAATGGGAGCACGGTAAAGTGGAAGTGCCCATAAGGAGTGGAGAAGGCAGTTTTCTCTTGGTCCTCAGGGGCTAGGGGGTTTTGCCAGTATCCCTTGGTGAGGTCAATAGTTGTGATATAATGAGCCTCACCAAGACGTTCTAGTAATTTGTCCATTCTAGGAAGTGGGTATGCATCTTGCTTGGACACTCTTTTCACAGCACCGAAGTCGATGCAAAACCGAATGCTGCCATCCGGTTTTGGCACCAAAACCACTGGCGAAGACCAATTACTGTGCGAGGGCACTATCACCCCGGATCGTAACATTTGATCGATTTCATCCTTAAAGGCTTGTCTCCTAGCCTCGGGTATACGATAGGGCTTTTGTTTTACTACCACCCCTGGGTCAGTGGGGATGGTGTGTACCGCTATCTGGGTCTTTCCTGGTTGGTCTGGGAAGACATCCTTATACCGGAGTAAAAGGGACAGGACCTCTTCCTTTTCTTGTTGAGTAAGGTCGGGGTTGATAGGGGTGTCGTGCACAGTGTGAGCAACCGTGGTGAGGGTGTGAACAGCTTGTGGAGGTTTACCCAGCCACTTCTTTAATAGGTTGATATTGTACATTTGAGTTCTGTTTCTGGACAAGCGTAGAATGTAGGTGGTTCTCCCTATTTTCTTGACTATCTGAAAGGGGCCTTGCCACTCTTTTTTTCAATTTATGAGTGGATGTGGGGAGTAGAACTAAGGCCCAGTCCTCGACATCCAACTCCCTCCACTTCTTACCTTTATCGTAAAAAGTCTTTTGTTTTATCTGAGCTATGGCTAGATGGTCGTGGGCCAGGGTTCTCAGTTCATGGAGTCTTGACTGTAGCTGTCTGGTGTAATCTAACAGGGCTTCTGCCTTTTAAGCTCCTTCTTTTTCCCAACTATCCTTGGTTATTTCGAGTAAGGACCTTGGGCTACATCCGAACAACAACTCGAACGCAGACGCACCTAGGCTGGCTTGTTTTTGACTACGGAGGACAAAAAGAGCCAGAGGTAATAGTTGATCCCAATTTCTACCATCCCCAGGCAGAAGTTTCTTTAGGGTGAGCTTTAGGCTCCCGTTGTAGCGCCCTACCAACACGTCTGTCTGAGGGTGGTATACTGAGGTTTTGATATGGTTGATCCTAAGTTGTTGACAGACTTGCTTCATCAATCTAGAGACGAAGGGAGTCCCTTGGTCGGTAATGATCTCCCGGGGAATACCCATTCGGGAAAACACTTCAACCAGCCGTTGAGCTATGGCGGATGAAGTAGCGGCCTGGAGGGGAAACGCCTCCGGGTAACGGGTGGCATAGTCAACCAACACTAACGCGTATTGATGTGCTCATGCTGACTTGGGTAAGGGACCTATCAGGTCCATCCCCACCCTATCAAAAGGTTTTCCAATAATGGGAAGGGGAGTCATTGGTACGGCCGGGGGGACATAGGGATTACGCCTTTGACAAATGTGACATTCCTGGCAGTATCGCTGTACTTGTGCGTAAACTCCCGGCCAAAAGAAGTGTTGAAGGATGGCCTGCCCTGTTTTCTCCGCCCCGGAATGTTCTGCCAACAAATGGGCATGTGCAAAAAATAGGAGTTGGTCTCTGAAATCTGTAGGGACCAAGAGCTGAGGTACCCCATCGGGTTTTGCTAGCCGATACAACAGTCCGTTTTGTTCTATGAAAGTGGGGTAAGACCTACTTAAGGGATCCTGACCTGAACGGGCTGTTTGCCATGCATTGGTAAGACTAGCATCGTTTAACTGTGCTGTTCTAAAGTGTGTGTCCCTAGCCCAGGGTTCTGAAGCAAGAAGGGCGTTGTTAGGAGGCTGTTTAACAGCGTCTCTCATAAGTGAAAGGAACCCTGGGTTATCAGTACCTATAATGACCGGTTCAGGCAGATCATCCAAGACCCCAACCACCACCTCTGTCACGGTTCCTGAGGAACTGCAAAGGGATATCTTGGCCAAATGATACTCCTTGACGTCCCCATGGACACACATTATATGAACAGTTCTCCCTTCCAGAAGACAAAAAGGGGATACGTACTCTTTTCTTACTACGGATTGTCTACACCCAGAGTCAAGCAAGGCCTTTGCAAGGCTCCCATTGATGTCTACACTCACATAAAAGACCGGGCCTGTTTCCTGGGCATACAGAAGGGAACAGGGTGCGTAGCTCACGTCCATGGGTTCCTCTTCTTTCTCCTTTTACTTCCTAAAATAGCGCGCTATATGCCCCCACTCCCCACAGTCATAACACTGAGGACCTGAAGTCAGTGGTATCTCAGGCCTAGGGAACCGAGGACGCGGGATTTCTACTGGAGGTTTTGTTCCTTTCTTCTCTGGTTTTCCCGGTATGTTGCGGTTGGGTTTCTCTGGTTCCTTTATGGGGGGCTGGCCCTGGGCGCGTGCATAGCACGTAGCCATCTCTATGGCGTGCTCAAGAGTCAGTCCAGCATGTTGTTTTAGCCAACGCTGTGTCCCATAAGGCAGAGCCTCCAGGAATTGCTCGAGAAAATTTTTATTCATGACCTCTTCCATACTTGAGTCTTGTGGTTTCAGCCACAAGTCAGCTGCTGCTTTTAACCGATAGAATAGCGTTTTGGGAAGATCTCCAGGGGTCCCCCTTTCTTGTCGGAATTTCAGCCTGTGGGTTTCTTCATCAACGCCCAGCCTGTCTAAGATGTACTGTTTCACGAGACCATAGGCAACAGTACCGTCTTTATTCGCCATTTGATACGCTGCTTGCGCCTCACCAGTTAAGAGAGGGGCAAGATAGAATGGCCACCTGTACCGGGCCAGGCACTGGCTCTAGCAGCCCTTTCAAAGTTCAGAAAAAAGGCTAAAGGATCTTCCCCTGGAACATATTTTTGTAGTGGTACGACAGTTCCTGGGGGAGGGGCGGTGGTTTTTCCTTGCTCCAGTACTGCCATTAGATGGTTTTGTCCTTCAGCTAGTTTTATAAGGTTGTCGGCTTGATTTTGGATAGCCGTGGTGAACGTGGCGCGGTCTGCTTCGGCTTGTGCAGACGTTTGCCCGATGGCCCACTCGAGTTTGTCTTGACTCTCTTTCATCTGCTGTATAAGGGTTTCCATCCTGTATCAGATGGCGGTTCTTCACCCCAAAGTCTCCCGGCTGGCTCGCCACTTATCAGGGATGCAGGGAAGGGGTGGCTTATGAAGGAACCAGCAGTACCACTTTTGCGTAGTTCAGTAGTTGCTTTAATTAGTAGCCATCAAACATGCCAGTCAAAAATGAAAGATAGTCCTCGTTTCCAGAGGAACAAAAGGGAATGCAACACAAATAGTCTCTCCTTGAGGGGAAGCTTTTCAAGAGACAGTCTTTACACAGAAGGGTGAGGTCCTTGTTGCAGGCGTGGAGAATCCAGGGTACGGTGCCAACGCGCAGCAGGAGTTATTTCCGGCATGTAAAGGAAAAAGAGAAACAAAGTCCCTGATTACTGGAGGTTCTTGGGTATTTAACGTAAGAGAGGGGAGCGGGGAGTGAGGGAATCACCAAGGACTACCACCAGATGTGTAACGTGCAACTGTTGTAGCTTTGCGTGAAAGGCTGCGTGTGCTCGGGAGGTGAAAGAACATACACAGCTCGAGAGTCAGCCCTGTGAGCTCCCTCAGACCTCCCCTACCCCGTATCCGCCCGTGAAGCAAATAGCCCCTTTAGCCGGCCCCGTACCTTATCTAGCCACACTTCTCCAGAAGTGCGGCGGGGCGGCTCGTGATAACGGTGGCCTCCTGGCGTTTTTTTCCGCTGGGCTGTCCGTCTTCTGTTCTCCCTTCGCGGCGGTGAATCTTCTCCTGATCCAAGCTGCTCGGCGTCTCCTCACTCGATCCCCGCACGGCTTTCGCGCCGTCCTCTTCCTGGAGGCAGGCTTTTAACTCCGTCTCGCTTCCTGATTGGAAAACAGCCGGTGACGTCACAGCCGATGAGTCCTCCTCCGGTAAAGCCCAGGCCACGTTAAAGGGGCCGCAGGAATCCTGTCCACGGGGCGGAAACGAAGAAGAGTTAATGTCCGCCTCCTGCCCTGCAGCCCCGTGACACTGACCTACTGGGCTTTAGTTTCAACCAGAACCCAGACACACAATACTGTTCTACATACAACACCTCATGTTTGAGGTGCGCCTGCTGCCATAGAAATATTCACTGTGAAGGACTTTGCTGCCCTGTATGGCTGGGTGGATGATACATCAAATACCAAAAATAAATAGATAAAATACGTTTTACACGTGCTGATCTGTACTCTGCTACATGCTCCATTCTTCATGCAATGCCCTGCCACGTTTGCAATATTTCGATTTTTATACATCACTTTATACCGGTGTATATAGCCTGTGTATAGGCTATTCTACTTTTGTAAAAGAGAAACTAGGCCCACTGGGGCCAAAGAATGTGAAATAATTTCAACAAGACTACACAGCGCGGGTAAGTATGCGAGTCAGGGTTTAAAACTCACGCTCAAGCGTTGAAACTTTGTTCACTCCAACAATGAGTCCGTGAAACTTTCTACAGGAATAACCAAAGATCAAGCTAAACCTAAATCCTGTCCTGAAGGTATCCACAATGTAAAAATGGGCTTAAAAAATACGTTTGGCAATGAATAAATATGTACTCGAAATACTTGAAACAAAACTATTAACATTGATGTATGTATTTATATGACAATAAACATGCTAATGAAGATATATCATCCATAAATGGTCTCTATAATGCATATTCAATAAATGAGGATGATTTGCTGCCTCTCTTCCGCCCAGCCCTAAATCCATGTTGTGTACAATTAACCCCTGCCAATGCAGAGGGCGGCTGGCCACTCCCCTCCTCCACGCCTCCATGACACTGCCATGCATAACAAACAAACTGTTTACTGTACAAAGGCACGAGCTGCTGACCTCATCGGCAGCGCCCGTCTGCTGTCTCTGTGCGAGTCACTGGTTGCAGGGGCAGTGGCAAGTAACTCCTCCAGGGCTCCCTTCCAGGCCACGTTCACAGCTCCATAAATCACCTCCCGCCTTACTTACTCATCTCCCAGCTATGCCCTGGCAAATGTCTTTCATTCATACCTTAGGATCTCATGCCTCTCTGTCTTGTCATAGCTGACCTTGGGCTCCTCTGTTCTGCAATGGCTGTCTCATTGTTCTGTAATGACTGTCTCATTGTTCTCCAATGACTGTCTCACTGTTCAGCCGTGGCTGTTTCCCTGGTTTGCAGTGGACCTCTCTGTTCTTCCGTAGTTTCTCTCTGACTGTCTTTCTTTTCTTCCATTGCCGTCTCTCTCCTCTGCAATGACTGTCTCACTGCTCCTTCTGCTACAGCTGTCACTCTTCTCTGCAATCACTGTCTGGCTGTTCCTTCTCCTACAGCTGTCACTCTGCTCTGCAATAACTGTCTCACTGTTCCTTCTGCTACAGCTGTCTCTCCGTTCTGCAATGGCTGTCTCACTGCTCCTTCTGCTACAGCTGTCTCTCTCCTTAGCAATGGCTGTCTCACTTTTCCTTGTCCTACAGCTGTTTTGCTCCTCTGCAATGGCTGTCTCACTGCTCCTTCTGCTACAGCTGTCCCTCTTCTCTGCAATCACTGTCTCACTGCACCTTCTGCTACAGCTGTCTCTCTACTCTGCAATGGCTGTCTCACTGTTTCTTCTCCTACAGCTGTCTTTCTCCTCTGCAATGCCTGTCTCACTGCTCCTTCACCTACAGCTGTCTCTCTCCTCTGCAATGGCTGTCTCACTGTTTCTTCTGCTATGGCGGTCTCTCTTCTGCCATGGCTGTTTCTGTGCTCTGCTGTGGCAGTTTGCCGTCTCTTCACTCCTCTTCTCTCTGTGTTCTGTATGGTACCATATATAATATGGAAAACAAAATATCGGCTGACATAATTTACAACAACATGGTCACAGTTGAGGCATCGAGCAATACTTTTGCTAATTATGTTAAGGACATAACATCCCATTCCAAGTTTCCCTTTACGCTGCGGTTTCTGCCCCTCTTTCGCCATGATATCCCCATGCTCTGCCACGGCTCCTGTTACGGCTGACGTTCTCTGTACCCTCATTCCTACAATGTCTCTGCTGCTGGCTGGCTCCCTATCCTCGTGCCCGCCCTGCCACTGGGCTCTCCCTCTCTGTTTGTTTCCCTCTGTTAGGGGTCATGTTTTGTGGCAATGTCTCATGCTATTTTCAGCACTTCGAGCCAGCCTTCTCTCCCGTCTTTCCGTCACTGCTTTCCCGCTGAAAGGAGTCTGCGTTTCCATTGGACGGCAGGGCGGTCCAATGAAAGGCCTGCTGCTTTGCTGACTGTCGCTATGTGATCAGACCGGTTAAAGCAGACAGAGCAGCAGCACCACAGCTGAACTCAGGGCAGATTAACGCTTTACCAGGGCGATGACGTCACGCATCAGTATTCCCTCCACCTCTGCACAGTCAGTGCTCAGCACAGATTACCACTTTGATGAGCCTGATATTAGGGCATTGGTGTTAATTATCATGATTCACCCCTGTTCGGCACAGATTAAAAAAATGTCACCAGGGCAGGAGCAGTGATATTTTCGGTCAACCCATTGGCCATGCAAGACTGCTGCTACATGATTCACTTCAGGGCCGGGTTCCCCAGTGGTCCCGTGTTTTGATATTTGTAATCCTATATGTACAATAGATAACATAACGTGTATTTGTAAAGCGCACGTTCACCCAAGGATATTCTCAGCACAAATCAAGGGTATCTTGGCGCTGAATTATTTTACCCAACTCAATGGTACGCATTTTATCGACCTCAGAAGGATAAAAGGCTAAAGACCTCAGAAGGATCCGCTAGGATTTGAACCTGTTACTATGCGATGGAACGCAGGCCCCTACAGTGGAGCCTTTAGTCCACTAAGCCATCAGACTTAGCATGGTCAATAACTCTAAACAGCAACTATCAAAAACAGAAGTGGAGAAACAGCTCACAATTGACTTTGGACAAAATTAGATATTTGCTTTGTGCTGAGAAGAACACCCTCATAGTAAAATGTCCGGTCAAGAAGACTCTTTTTTAATTAACATAGATCCACGACTCAAAACTCAGATGCCAGAGACTGAACTTGACTCAAAAAGATCTGCATTTGCACTTTAAGAAAACTCTTTTTTAACTAACAAAGACTCAGTAAAAGTTGAATGTCTTTTTTTCTCTCTTCTTTTGATACAAAATTCAATGTATTGTATTAGTTTACCAGGATCTTTTATCCATATTTTTAACTTTCCTTTACTGTTATTTCTTTTTTTTTTTTTAACTCTTGATTGTGTAACTCTTCCAGCTTTTTTTATATAAAGAGTCATTGCAAAGATTTTTATTAATCATGCAATAAATAAATAAATATCCTGTCCGTGCATATATGTGCGTGCAAGTGTTACAATTTGGTGTGTGTGCATATAGCTGTTGTGGTATGTGTAGTGTATTTGTACAGGTGAGTGTGAACAGGATATGAGAAGGGCAAGTGGATGTCATGTGTGCTGTTGTGAAAATGGCAATATGGAACTATGGTGATACAACAAAGGCAGTGGTGGCATAGGCTGTCGCACTACCAATCTAACAATGTGTCAAAACGAAGCGCATGATAGTTTTACTTTGACCGCTCACTCTATTTTAAGCGACTTATAAGCTTCTGCTGTTATCGGTTTTCACCCTCTAGTCACTGTAACTCCACGAACCCCCACACCGGTGACTTTTTTATTTTATTTTATTTCATTTAATCGCGTGCCCCGTTTTTCACATTCCTAATCCGCGCTAATCTCTTCTTCTTTCAGCGCTCCTTGAAAAAGGGCGTCCTTAGCCCGAAATGCATCGGAGCTATATGCGTGAAACGATATGTTCATCAGTATTCTAAAAACGCTTTGATATGAATCTCAATATCATTGAAAGGAATAAATTGAACTAATAAACATTTTCAAACAAATAGTGGAATCATTATGCTTTGAGCCACCCCGGAGTGCCTCCCTGGGATGTACTTGCATGCTCCATGCGTACACAACTTTTCAGCACTACCAATCTAAGCCATGCAATAAAGGTTGGTTACAATTGATATAATCTGTTCAAGTTCTTATCGGTAAGGTGATGGTGCCCCTCAAGGTAACAGTAACATCCCACTACCCAAGATGTCAACTTAAACTGAAATCCAAATGGAGAACAGTTTTGATAAGCTAATTAAACAACGGTTGTACCTCGGCACTCTATTATTTAACATCGAAGCAAGTGCTTCTAAGGAAAGGAAATCTCTATCTTGACCTTCTTACAGAATCATGACTTATTTGCAATCAAAGAAAAACGTCCATCCAATATTAGATTGTATATAGAGAACATCCAAAACATGAAATATTTTTACTGTTTTAATGTCATATGTAGCACAGTTTTTGTTGATATGATGTCATATAATATCATATAATTGATAGATATTCCAAAGCACGTTGTTAGAAGTTCTTCAATCAATGGATCCCAAAGAGAACACAAAAGGCAGCTGACACGTTTTTCGTTACTAAAAGTAACTTCCTCAAGGCTGCAAACAGAAATTTACAGGGATAAGTAATCTGAATTGTGTCATCGTTTGGGCATTTTAACTGGTGCAACAAACTAACCAAGTAAGTGCCAAAAAAGACCAAAAAGTGATGTTCTCTTAAAACAAATGGTGTGCAGAGAGAAGATTTTTGAGTGAACAAGAAATAAATAAAGATAGTGAAAGCAAGAGTTTCTACAAGTGATGCACAAGTTACTACTTTTGTAACGATATATCTGTAAGAGACATTAGTTAGTATTAGATTCCTTACCTTAGAATATCCCCAGGCCTCAGACTGGATCTGGAAACTTTTGCGTAGCAGTACCCTTGCGCGTCGGTAGACGTCGTCTGCGGCTCCGCGTCCGTCGGCGGCGGCGTGGGCGCCGTAATGATGTCGTCGGAGTACTTAGATGCCGCCTCCGCGTGCTGACGTCCGTTCTTAGACACAGCTTTTCCGCGCCAGAAACGCAGAGCCATGTTAAAAACCAACACTGGTGCCATTGAAACTAGGGCCCTGAAAGGGGGTAACCCTAACCCTAGATATCGGTTCGCAGAACGGGGAGGATGGGTCGGTAAGGAATCTAATACTAACTAATGTCTCTTACAGATATATCGTTACACAAGTAGTAACTTGTGCATCTGAAAGAGACACGTTAGTATTAGATTCCTTACCTTAGAATAGATACCCCAGCAATACCAACCCCGGTGGTGGGTCTGCGAACCAATAATGACACCAGAAAGTCCCGGAGGACGGAACGGCCAAAGAAGCCATCCCTCCGGACTTGGCTGTCCAGGCAGTAGTGTCTTGCAAACGTGTGCAGTGATGCCCACGTAGCCGCCTGACAGATGTCTTGTAAGGGCACTCCCCGGCCCAGGGCAGTTGTAGTCGCCGTGGCTCGGGTGGAATGAGCCCGTAATCCAACAGGGGGCTCCTTTCTAGCCAAGGAGTAGCATGCCTGGATACACAAGATGATCCACCAGGAGATGGTCCTCTTGTGCAACGCTTTCCCCTTCTTAGCGCCCACGTAACCAACAAAGAGTTGGTCATCCACCCGGAACTGGCGTGTGCGATCCAAGTAAAATGAGAGCGCACCTTTTGGGTCCAGACGGTGGAGGCGCTCTTCCTCTTTAGAGGCATGCGGTGGCGGGAAGAAGGTTGGCAAGGTGATAGACTGCCCGATGTGGAAGGCCGTGACAACCTTGGGCAGGAAAGATGGCTTAGTACGCAACACCACTTTGTCCGGATGGACAGAAAGGAAAGGTGGAGTACAAGAAAGGGCCTGGAGCTCACTCACTCTCCTGGCAGAGGTGATGGCAACCAGGAAAGCAGTCTTCAGAGTAAGAAGGCGGAGAGGACAGTTGTGAAGTGGCTCAAAAGGAGCGCACATCAGAAACGTAAGAACCATGTTCAAGTCCCACTGAGGCATCACAAACGGAACAGGAGGGAATGTGTGTGTGATGCCTTTTAGAAATCTATTTACAATAGGGGACTTGAACAAAGAAGGTTGATCAGGCAGCCTCAGAAAGGCTAAAAGGGCAGAAAGGTAGCCCTTGATAGTGCCCAGAGCAGAGCCCTGCTGAGCAAGAGAAAGAAGGAAGAGAAGAACCTCAGAGAGAGGGGCAGCAAGAGGATCCACAGCCTTTGCTGTGCACCATGCCACAAATCTGTTCCACCTGCAGGCGTATACCGACTTTGTGGAGGGACGTCTGGCTGCCAGAATGACGTTACAGACTTCAGGAGGCAAGTCAAATGGCCTCAACTGTCGCCGCTCAATCTCCAAGCATGGAGGTGGAGACTGGACAGGTTCGGGTGGAGGACTGTCCCCTGCTGCTGCGACAGAAGGTCCTCCTGAAGAGGCAGACGATCCGGGGGATCGACTAACATACTGAGTAGCTCTGGATACCAGTACCTTCGTGCCCAGTCTGGAGCCACAAGGATGACTTGGGCCCGGTCGCGCTTGATCTTCTTCAGCACTCTGGGCAGAAGTGGTATAGGCGGAAAGGCGTACAATAGACCGCAACTCCACTCGCGACGAAAAGCGTCTCCGAGCGAGTGCCGCCTTGGAAATCCCAACGCACAGAACTGATGACATTGCGCGTTCTCTTCGGTGGCGAATAGATCTAACCAAGGCTCTCCCCATTGCTGAAAGAGGCCTTGCGCCACGTCCGAGTTCAGACGCCATTCGTGATCCATCATGCACCGGCGGCTGAGCTCGTCCGCCCTGGCGTTCAGAGAACATGCCAGGTGTTGAGCCACCAGGGTCACGCCCTGGCGTTCCAGCCATTGCCAGAGGCGCAGAGCCTCCTGGCAAAGGGTCCACGACCCCACCCCGCCCTGTTTGTTGCAGTACCACATGGCGGTGGTGTTGTCCGTGAACACCTGCACTACACTCCCCCGGACAGAGGGGAGGAATGCCTTCAGTGCTAGACGAATCGCCCGTAACTCCAACAGGTTGATGTGGAGCCGGGCCTCCGTTGGAGACCAGCGGCCTCTGATCTCCACCTCCCCCATGTGGCCACCCCAGCCCTGGAGGGACGCGTCCGTCACAACTACGTGCTCCGGTTGGGGAAGGGAGAGGGATCTTCCGCTGACCCAATCACGGTCTGTGAGCCACCACTGCAGCTGTCTCGCAGTGCCCTCCGAGATCAGGGCGTGGTCGGACAGGTTGCCCTGATGCTGGGACCACTGAAACTTCAGGTCCCACTGCAGAGCCCGCATCCGCCACCTGGCGTGATGCACCAGTAGGATGCAGGAGGCCATCAGCCCCAGAAGTCGCAGCGTCAACCTGACCGAGACCCGGGATAACGGCTGAAAGATGGGAATCAGAGCCTGAATATCCCGAACCCGCTGTTCGGGTGGATAAACCCGAAACCGCGCCGAGTCGAGAACCAATCCGATGAAAAGGAGCTTCTGAGAGGGGCACAGGTGTGACTTCGGCACATTGATGGAGAACCCCAGCCGGTGCAGGAGATCTGCCGTAGTCTGGAGGTGGCTGACGACTGTATGGGGCGAGCCCGCCTTCAACAACCAGTCGTCGAGGTAGGGGAAGACTGAAACCCCTAACCTGCGCAGATGAGCTGCGACCACCGCCATCACCTTTGTGAACACCCGTGGGGCGCTGGTAAGGCCGAAGGGGAGCACGGTATACTGAAAGTGCTCGTGGCCAACCGTGAACCGCAGGTAGCGCCGGTGGGCCGGCAGGACGGGGATGTGGAAATAAGCGTCCTGCAAGTCCAACGCTACCATCCAGTCTCCTGGGTCCAGGGCAGCTAGGACCTGAGCCAGTGTCAGCATTTTGAACTTCTCCTTCCGGAGGAAGCCGTTGACGTTCCTTAGGTCCAAGATAAGGCGTAGGCCCCCTTTGCCCTTCTTGGGTACCAGAAAGTAGTGGGAGTAGCAACCACACCCTACTTTTGGCCCAGGAACGCGCTCGATGGCCCCCTTGGCCAAGAGGGCCGTAACTTCCTCCTGCAGAAGCCGCAAATGATCCCCCGATACACGGTGGTTCTGCGGTGGCATGGCTGGAGGAGTCGCCACGAAGGGGAGGGAGTAGCCCCTTCGGACGATTTGCAGCACCCACCTGTCCGAAGTGACAGTGCGCCAGTGGAGGTGGTGATGGCGAACCCTGCCCCCCACTGGCGTCACATGGGCCTGAAAGCACGGACTAGGAGGGTTTAGAGGCGGATGCTGCGGGGGAAGGTGTGGACTGACCTCGCCGTTGTCCCCGACCGCCGGGACGGCGGTTCCCACGGCCACCACCGCATTGGGTATTACCTTGCGGAGCGTGGCTGGCAGCACGTGTGGGTACACCCCTTCCGTGGCCACGAAAGGAGTGAAAGGCAGCCGATTGCTGGCGGGGGGCCGAGAGGCCCAAGGACTTGGCCGTAGCCCTGGAGTCCTTAAAGCGCTTAAGCGCATGGTCTGCCTTGTCGCCAAAGAGGCAACAGCCATCAAACGGCATGTCCATCAGTGTGTTTTGGACATCGGCCGAAAAGTTGGCGGATCTCAACCAGGCGTGGCGTCTGACCGCCACCGTCGTTGCCATCGCTCTACCTAGTGAGTCGGTGGTATCCAGCCCACACCGGATAGAATATTTGGCTGCATCCCGGCCCTCCACAAGGGCTTGGCCGAGTTTGGCCCGTACCTCCAACGGACACTCTGGCAGCACTTCCGCAACTGTATCCCACAGAGAGTGGGTGTAGCGGCCCAAGAGGCATGCGGTATTGGAAGACCGCAGTCCCAGACTAAGGGACGAGAAGATCTTTTTACCGTACTGCTCGTACCTCTTGGATTCCCTGTCCGGCGGCGCCGACGGGAATGCGGTCTGGGAATTGGAGGCCTGGATGACCAGGCTCTCGGGGGTGGGATGGGTGGACAGGAAACATGGGTCGCCCGGGGCTGGGCGGTGGCATCTGGCCACGTTCCTATCTACGGGCGAACCCGTAGCGGGCTTGGACCAAGTGCCCAGAAGAACGTCGGTCAAGGCCTCATTGAAGGGCCGCAGAGGCTCGGCCGAGCTTGACTGCGGTTTAAGGACCTCAGTGAGGAGATTAGTCCTCACGGCCGCGACGGGGAGCTCAAGGCCCAAGGCCTTGGCAGCCCTCATCAACACCACACTGTAGGTTGCCCCCTCCTCCAAAGCCACGGTAGGAGGGGAGACAAAACCAGTGTCTGGAG
The DNA here is from genome assembly GCF_964261635.1 of Lissotriton helveticus. Classification (NCBI taxonomy): domain Eukaryota; kingdom Metazoa; phylum Chordata; class Amphibia; order Caudata; family Salamandridae; genus Lissotriton; species Lissotriton helveticus. The sequence goes on from NC_136061.1 coordinate 359,902,298, forward strand.
AGGTGTCCAGGCCACTGGCCTCCCCCAGGTCTCCTGCCCAGTCCTCATGAGACTGACACTCTCGGGTCAGAGGGTCCTCAGACCCCTCCCAATCCTCTTCATCACCCATCTCCTGATACTCAGGGTCCTCAATCAATGGGGCCTGTTCATAGAAGTGAAACTCCCCAAGCGGCGTCGGGAGCAGCGCCCATCGGGGCTGTCCCGACGTCGGAACAGGAACGAAGGAGGGATCGGGGACGGCGCCGCCCGAGGACGGCGCCGGAGGTAACACCTGATGGTCCGACGCCGGGGAGGTCGTAAGGTCCACCGGCTACGACCCAGATCCCGAGGAAGGTCTAGCGGGGTCCCGCGGCGCCGGGCCCGAAGGCACCCGCGGCGCCGGGACCGCTGAACCCTGCGGCGCCGGGCCCGAAGGCACAGGCGGTGTCGGGATTGTGGGGCCCTGCGGCGCCGGGCCCGACGGCACAGGCGGCGTCGGGGCCGAAGCACCCGACAGCGTCAGGGCCGAAGCCCCCGACCCGTTAGAGGCCCCAGACGGGTCCGCTGGGCCCAAAGGCGCCGCGGAGCCCGTCGGAGGAGAGAGTTTCCTCATGGCCATGAGGAAGCGCTCGATCTCCTCCGGCGTCGCGTCTTGCCCAGGGACCGGAGGGTGTGGAGCTGGACGCGGCGCCTGTGACTCTGATGGAGCCGCGTGGGTGGTGTCACCCGAACCCCCTGTCCGCATCCCGCGAGCGTCGGGGGGAGTCCGAAGAGCGATGACGCCTCATGGACTTCTTGTGCTTCTTACCTGACGACGACTTAGACCCGGAGGAGTGCAGCCTACTCTCGGAACTGTGGTGGCTCCGAGCCCGCGACCTGTCCCTCGACCTCCCGTGGGATCGAGACCTCTTGCGGCGCGGGACCGACTGCTGGAGTTCGAGTCGCCTGCGGGACCGCTCCCGCCTGGCTTTCGAAGAGAGGGCCTGGCAGTCGGAGCAGGCCTTGTCGTCGTGGTCGATGCCTAGACAAGTTAGGCACAGGTGGTGAGGATCCGTGACCGACATCGTGCGGTCGCAGTCCTCGCAGTGCTTAAAGCCAGGCATCCCTACGGCACCGATCGGAGTCGTAAGACTTTGAGAAATGATCAAAAATGATCCAAAAAGTTAGTCAAAAATTGACTAGGGTTACTGCTTTTTCCAGATCTGCGCTTGCTGGCGCGGAAAAAAGAAGAACTGACGTCAGCACGCGGAGGCGGCGTCTAAGTACTCCGACGACGTCATCACGGCGCCCACGACGCCGACGACAGATGCGGAGCCGCAGACGACGCCTACCGACGCGCAAGGGTACTGCTACGCAAAAGTTTTCAGATCCAGTCTGACGCCTGGGGATATTCTAAGGTAAGGAATCTAATACTAACGTGTCTCTTTCAGATTGGATAAATGTGACCCAACCTCGGACTCAAGCAACTGGTGACCACCCCCACCCACTACGCCGGCCACACGCTTGACCCCGTCTTCTCCTCCAGCAAGGACATCTCCTTCAGCCACATCACCGGACTCCACAGGACAGACCACAGCTGCGTCCACTTCAGCTTCAGTAGGACCACCACTCACCACCACCCGCAACAGGTTCCTCGCAGAAGCTGGAACAAGATCACCATCGACCAACTCACCACATCCCTGAGCCAGAAGCCTCCCGCCAGCTCCACGAACCCCAACCAAGCAGCCAACAACCTCACAAGGTGGATCACCAACTGCGCAGACGACCTCGCTCCACTGAAGACCCCCCCGTCAGACCCGGCAGCAAGAAAGCATCCTGGTTCACCGACGAACTCAAGAGCTCCAAGAAGTACTGCCGGGCCCTCGAGAAAGCCTGGCGCAGAGACCCGACTACAGACTGTGAGAAGTTGGCCTGATATATGATGCTCACTAGTTCTCGTGATCACCTTGTATCAGTCCAAACAACCCTTATGGTGATTGGTTGTAAGTCAACCTTATAGACCAGCTATCCTAATGGTAGCATGGACAAAGCAGTCTTAGGCTAAACTCTTTTGGCATGTGAAGCCAGCTGTTTTACCACAATATAACCCCTTGAATACCAGATGAAAGGACACCACACAGGTTGTTATGAAAATAAACAGTCTATTTATTAATAACAACACCTCTGAACTCTTTATGAGGTCAGAGGGCTAAGCACATGACATTCTCTTACGAAAAATACGACAAGTTGCACAAAATTACAATGGTGCCCTAGGGGCACGACAAACCATATACTAAGTAAGTGGAATGTGAAAGTCGATAAAAGGAATGGAGCTGTCCAGAGGCTGTAGGATCTATGGGACCACGCTACACTAATTTCAGGTAAGTAATAGGAGGCCCACGGAACGCGTGTGCAGAGTGTGAACTCACACGCGAGATGCGTAACAACGTCTATGGACAGTACAGTTCAAGTTAAAGGTAAGTACGGACATCCTGACTAGGTAGGACTAAAACGACTGTGGAACGGGACACTAGGACAGTTAAACTACCCTTGAGCACCGAAATGCTCTCGTTACCTCACCCACGGGCTGCGGGTGCATAGGTGCCAAAGTGTGTCGGGTTCTCGCGTTGAAGTCAATGGAGCCTGAAAGAAAAGATGCTGCAGGCGACCAGGGGGAAGATGTCCGGTGCGATCCAAGGGTGGATCGGTGAAGAAGAGGACCTGAAAGCAGAGGGGACAGTGTTCAAAGTCACTAGCCAGTGACCGGTGTGGAACCAGGAAGGAACCAGGTGCTGTTGTCGCGATCAGGTGAAGAGTGGATGCTTGACTCTGCAGCCACGTGGACCAGGAGGTGTCTTCGACAACCAGGATGGAGGCACGAGCTGTCCCACGCAGGCTCTCGCTGTTGGCGGTGTCGGATCCGGAATTGGAGTCAACAGGCCTTGGCAAAGGCAACCCACGTGGTGAAGGGAAAAGACGTCTGGTGCGGACTAGGAGAGTCCGGGGTGCCCCTCTTTTGGAAGGGAGCAAGGGCCAGTCTGGAGCAACCAGACCAGCAGCAAAGATTCAAAGGTTCGTCGTCTAGGAGGCCACTAGCCATCCGGCAAGTGACCAGACAACGCGTCGAGCAGCAGACAAGCAGAAGGGCCCGACGTAGATCTCCTGTATGCTGGAGGGCTGATCTTCGGTGCAGGGGCTGCTCGGGGCTGGGGCTTCTCAGTCCCCAAAGCACTTGGTCAAGTTTACCTCGGGAGTCGTGCTGGAAGCGAAGTGCAGTTTCTTCCAAGATGGCCGGTCCCACGTGTCTCGTCGCACCCACGGATCTCAGCTGTGCTGCAGATGTAGGTTGAGGTCGGAGAGGTCTGGGAATCCGGGTCTCGTCGGGCTCTGAAGTCTGGATCCTCGAGGGAAGACGACAAAGGGAAGCCGCTGGACGCCACTCCTTGTCCACAAGGGAGATTCTTCAGTCTTCTGTGGAGCAGAACGTCGAAGGCCAGAGTTTCTTCTTGTTGAATAGTTCAGGATAATCTAATTTGGAATGGGACCAGCTCCTACCTTTATTCTCCTAAAGGGGGCTGCACTACTGACTAGGTCCCTCCCCTGGGTGGGACCAGGAAGGGGGGTGGTTACACCCCTTATCCTTTGTCCGGTTTCCTACCAGAGCTGGGGCAGGGATGCCCCAGCAACTGGTTTGAACCGGTGTATGCCCAGGGCACCTTGTGTGCCCCAGGCATGTCTCATTCCTTTCAGGCCTCCCTACCTCAATACACAAAATCCTGTCTGGGGTGGTGCTAGCACCTCCCAAGGCAGGAAACCCTTTGTCTAAGCCATCCTCGCTGGAAGGACTCCCAGCAGCAGGAGGTCAGACTTGTGTCTGTGGTGGCAGCATCCATTTTGTGATGCTGAGGCTCGAGTTAACTTCAACCGGGGTTCACAGTTACATACATGTCGTGTCCCTCTAGAAGGGTGGAATGCTACCCCCGTCGCCAGAATTGGCGAGGGGGTAGTATTCCAAATCGTATGACACCTTACTCGACATGTTTTGATAATGTTATACCAGAGTTAGCATTTAACCGCGAGGTTGATAATGCACTTAAGAGTATATGGTATAGCGTTATCATGGAACAGCTATTAGGACTTGGTTCCGCAAGCTGCAAACGGGCTCAGCTCATGCCAGAGCACCATCTCACATAATTCCAAGCACTCTGCCTTTAGGATTGATAAGGCCTTCCATAGGAGTGACTGATAGGAATATATGTGTCCATTTTAGGGTTAGATATAGGTATACGATATCTACAGCAAAGGGTGTTTACACCACCTTGCCCCAGCTGTCGTGCAGCCAGTTGTGTCAGATTTAGATGGCCAGCCAGGAGTGGCATAATACATGCTTCAGCCCCTGGTAGGCCCTGGGTACACCTATGCCCTGAGTACAGGGACTGATAAGGTGGCCCAGTACCAATTGGTAAATGCACCTAAAGTACATGGATGTCAATTTAGAGAGAGAACAGCTAGGCTGTGGGTCTGATTAGCAGGCCCACAGCCAGGGAAAGTCGTCAACCAGTGAAGCAAAAATCTGGGGTGACCATAGGATTGCAGACCCCACTCTCCTACATAAATCCCCCCCCCCCCCCAAACGTAGGGACATTAAACTAACCTTGACCAGGTGAGTCTTCCTGTTCTAAGTGGAAATACCTGGAGAGACCATCTGCATTGCCATGGTCAGTCCCTGGTCTGTGCTCCACTGTAAAGTCCATCCCCTGTAGGGAAATGACCACCTAAGAAGTTTGGGGTTTTCACCCTTCATCTGATTTAGCCATAAGAGGGGCTTATGGTCGGTCTGAATCTTGAAGTGAGTTCCAAACAAGTATGGCCTCAACTTCTTCAGGGCCCAAACCACAGCAAAGGCCTCCCTCTCAATAGCTGACCAACGTTTCTCTCTAGGGGTCAGCCTTCTGCTTATAAAAGCAATGGGCTGGTCATGACCATCAATATTCAGTTGAGAAAGAACAGCTCCCACACCCAACTCAGATGCATCTGTTTGGACAATGAAGGTTTTGGAGTAGTCAGGACTCTTGAGAATAGGTGCAGTACACATGGCCTGCTTTAGGTCATCATATGCCTTCTGACAGCTAACTGTCCACTGAACTTTCTTTGGCATTTTCTTGCTTGTCAAGTCATTAAGTGGTGTCACAATGGACCCATAATTTTTGACAAACTTCCTATAGTAACCAGACAGGCCCAAGAAAGCTCTGACCTGTGTCTGGGTGGTTGGAGGAGCCCAGTCCTTTATGGCCTGTATCTTGCTCTCCAATGGTTGAACCTGGCCTCCACCCACAAGGTGGCCCAGGTACACAACCTGACTCTGCCCTATCTGGCACTTAGTAGCCTTGATAGTGAGGCCTGCCTTTTGCAGGGCCTCCAAAACTTTCCTCAGGTGGATCAGGTGATCCTCCCAGGTGGAGCTAAAGACAGCAATATCATCTAGATATGCTGCACAGAAGTCATCCAACCCAGTGAGAACTTGGTTCACCAACCTTTGAAAAGTGGCAGGTACATTTTTCAAACCAAAGGGCATCACCACAAACTGGTAATGACCTCCTGGGGTAGAAAATGCTGTTTTGGCCTTGGCATCCTCAGCTAACCTGATCTGCCAATAACCAGCTGTTAGGTCAAATGTACTTAAGAAAGTTGCAGAAGCCAACTTGTCTATCAGTTCATCTGCCCTAGGTATTGGATGGGCATCTGTCTTATTGACAGCATTGAGACCCCTGTAGTCTACACAAAACCTCATCTCTCTCTTACCATCCTGGGTGTGAGGTTTAGGCACTAGAACTACAGGACTAGCCCAAGGGCTCTCTGAGGGTTCAATGACTCCCAATTCCAACATCTTTTGGACTTCTTTCTTTATGCAGTCCCTGACGTGGTCAGGTTGCCTGTAGATTTTACTCTTGACAGGCAGACTGTCACCAGTGTCCACCTCATGGGTGCACCAGTTTGTCTGACTGGGGGTCAGTGAAGACATTTGCTTGAAGGATTGAAGAACCTGTTTACAATCCTCTTGTTGACGGGCAGAGAGGCTGTCAGAAAAGACTACACCATCTACTGACCCATCATCAGGGTTCTGAGTGAGCAGGTCTGGGAGAGGGTCACTCTCTTCCTCCTGCCCCTCATCTGTGGCCATGAGCAAGCCCATGTCCTCCCTGTTGACAAATGCTTTGAGCCTGTTTACATGAAGCACCCTGTGGGGGCTCCTGGGAGTTCCCATGTCCACCAAGTAGGTGACTTCTCCCTTTTGCTCAATGATGGTATGGGGTCCAGACCATTTGTCTTGGAGAGCTGCTGGGGCCACTGGCTCCAACACCCACACCTTCTGTCCTGCATGATACACAGTTAGGACAGCCTTTTGGGCATGCCAAGCTTTTTGAAGTTCTTGGCTGGCCTCAAGGTTTTTAGATGCCTTCTCCATGTACTCTGCCATCCTGGAGCGGAGACCAAGTACAAGTCCACTATGTCAAGTTTAGGCTTTTTGAGAGGTAACTCCCATCCTTCCTTCACAAGACATAGGGGTCCTCTTATAGGATGCCCAAACAGAAGCTCAAAAGGGCTGTAACCAACCCCCTTCTGTGGGACCTCTCTGTAAGCAAACAGGAGGCAGGGTAAAAGGATGTCCCATCTTCGCCTGAGCTTTTCAGGTAACCCTTTTATCATCCCTTTGAGGGTCTTGTTGAATCTCTCAACAAGCCCATTGCACTGTGGGTGATAGGGTGTGGTAAATTTATAATTTACACCACACTCCTTCCACATAGCAGTCAAGTATCCTGACATGAAGTTTGCACCTCTGTCAGAGACAACCTCCTTAGGAAACCCCACTCTGGAGAAAACTCCAAGTAGGGCCCTGGCCACAACAGGAGGTGTAGTGGTCCTAAGGGGAATAGCTTCTGGATACCTGGTGGCATGATCCACTACCACCAGTATAAATCTGTGCCCAGATGCTGTTGGGGGGTCCATTGGTCCAACAATGTCAATCCCCACTCTTTCAAAGGGAACCCCCACCACAGGTAGTGGTATGAGGGGGGCCTTTGTTGTGCCACCTGATTTGCCACTGGCTTGGCAGGTGACACATGAGCGACAAAACTCCTTAGTGTCTTCAGACATATGAGGCCAGTGAAAGTGTGGGGCAAGCCTGTCCCAAGTCTTGTTCTGGCCTAAGTGACCTGCAAAGGGAATCTCATGGGCTAAGGTGAGAAGGAAACCTCTAAGAGACAAGGGGATGACCAGCCTCCTGGTTGCACCAGGCTTGGGGTCTCTTGCCTCAGAGTATAGGAGTCCATCTTCCCAATACACTTTATGGGCACCTGTAGCATTCCCTGCAGCCTCAGCAGCAGCCTGCTGTCTGAGGGGTTCAAGAGAGGAACACTCTAATTGGGCCTGCCTCAAGTCTGCCCTGGAAGGTCCCCCTGTCCCGAGAAACTCAACCTGATCAGGTTCAAGCTCTTCTAGGACAGTTCCTTCTGGGGTCTCTGGGTCAGCCTCCTGAGAGGGCTGATCCTCAACCTGAGGCAGGGGGGAAGGCTCTGCCTTAACCCTACCATTCCTTCTCTTGGGTAGTGTCTGGTCCATTCTTCCAGGATCCAGCACTTGTTCAGCTGGGCATTTCTTGGCCTGTGACCTAGTCACAGCAAGGACATGTGAGGAGAGACCTAGCATTTCTACATGAGTCCTGTACTCCACATCTGACCACAGTGAGGATTCCAAATCATTGCCCAAAAGACAATCTACTGGGAGGTCTGAACTAACTACAACCCTTTTGAGGCCAGTTACCCCTCCCCAGGAGAAATTAACAACTGCCATACTGTGATTGGTAGTGACATTGCTAGCATTGGTCACTAGGTAATCTGAACCTAGCATGATCTGGTCAGGGTCCACAAATGTTGGTGTCACCATGGTGACACTGGCACATGTGTCCCTGTAGGCCTGAGCCATCTTTCCATTAATTAAAGGCGTTTGTCTGTATTTGCCCAGAGTACTAGGACTTACAGTAGTGGTCATATCCATGTCTCCAGTACAAACAAGAACTGCCTGAGTAGGAATTCTAACTAAGTCAGAACCCACCTCAGTTCCCAGGGTTAACCCAACTATAGCCTTGGGAGGTACACTACCACTACTAACTGTACTAGGGGGTGCAGGTGTCTTAGGGACAGTAGTGGTAGGAGTTTGGCCTTTCTTGGTGCACTCACTAAACCAGTGAGTCTTACTTTTAAAGTATTGGCACCATGGTTTCTTAGGACCATCATTCTTCTTCTTTTGGGAAGTTTGGGACCCACCCTCCTTAGGTTGTTGGGGCCCTGTTGAAGACTTCTGGTCATTTTGCTTATTCTCATTACCCTTCTGGTCTGCTTTCTTCTGGCCACCACCCTGGTTCTGGTTCTGCTGCTTGACCCTTGTCCTGACCCATCTGTCTGCCTGCTTTCCCAATTCTTGGGGAGAGGTCAGATCTGAGTCAATCAAGTGCTGATGCAACAACTGGTTCTGACAATTATTTAAGATTTGCTCTCTCATAATTAGATTATACAATCCTGTGTAATCAGTAACTTTACTTCCCAGTAACCAGCCCTCCAGAGCCTTAGTGGCACAATCAACAAAGGCAGTCCAATCTTGAGCCTGAGTTTTCTGGGCATCCCTGAACATCAACCTGTACTGTTCAGTGGTTAAGCCAAACCCATCGATCAGAGCAGTTTTCAAGACTTGGTAATCATTTGCATCCTCATCTCTAACAGTGAGGAGCTTGTCTCTACCTTTACCTTCAAAGGAGAGCCACAATATAGCTGCCCACTGACTCTCGGGTACCTGCTGTACTTTGCAGGCTCTCTCCAAAGCAGTTATCCACTTGTGGATATCATCTCCTGTCTTATAGGAGGGCACTATTTTACTCAGGTGTCTATTATCAAAACTCCTGTCTCTATCCCTAGGGATAGTGCTGCCACCAGTGGAGACTACCCCACTCAACTGTGCTCTCTAGCAAAGGCAAGCTTCTCTTTGGCAAGGGCAAGTTCTTCCCTCTGGATCCTCAGATTAGCTTGCTTTATCCTTGCTTCATGCTCTCCCCTCTGATGGGAAGTCATTCTCCTCTGAGCAGAGGCATGAGAGTGCACAGATCTATTGGAGTCCCTAGAATGAGATCTATCTCTCCTAACTCCAAAGTTTGGCCTGCTCAGGGTCAGTACTGGGGGTCCCCCAGATCCTTCCCTATGTAGGTCTAAGTTGGCCCTTGTGAGTCTGCTGACTATCACAGAGCCATTGTCTGCCTCATCCCCAGATGGTTCTTCTTCTTCCTCCTCCTCTTCTACATTCTCTGTTTCAGGGAGGACTGGGTCGCCAAGAGTACCTTCTAGGGCTGGCTAGCTCCCATCTGTGTTAGAAGCCTTTCTAGCATCATATGTCTCTAAGAGACCTAACAGAAAGGGAGTGGTAGGGTTAGAACCATGTTTCAATTTCCTGGAGGTACACAATTGTCTCATCTCCTGGAAACTGAGTGCTGCATATCTGGAAAGGACCTGTGGAGGGTCACTAACCATTTGGAGAGTCTCTGAAGTCTCTCCATGGGTAGACATGCTCTCTAGTGAGGTGTAAGTGATGCACCTACCTACACTATGGGTTTTCCTACTGATCCCTTGCTAAGAGTTGTAGTCAGGGTGTGCTAGGCCCTTTCTACTACAACAGCTGGTTCAGTAGAACTCAGAGTATTTCTAAGCTTGTTATATGTACCTAGGTACCTTATGTGATCTTTCAAATGATATTTCAAGATTATACGTGGTAAAAACAACAGCAAGCTCAAATCCCAACCGCTGCACACCAATGTGAGAAGTTGGCCTGATATATGATGCTCACTAGTTCTAGTGATCACCTTGTATCAGTCCAAACAACCCTTATGGTGATTGGTTGTAAGTCGACCTTATAGACCAGCTATCCTAATGGTAGCATGGACAAAGCAGTCTTAGGCTAAACTCTTTTGGCATGTGAAGCCACCTGTTTTACCACAATATAACCCCTTGAATACCAAGTGAAAGGACACCACACAGGTTGTTATGAAAATAAACAGTATATTTATTAATAACAACACCTCTGAACTCGTTATGAGGTCAGAGGGCTAAGCACATGACAATCTCTTACGAAAAATACTACAAGCTGCACAAAATTACAATGGTGCCCTAGGGGCACGACAAACCATATACTAAGTAAGTGGAATGTGAAAGTCGATAAGAGGAATGGAGCTGTCCAGAGGCTGTAGGATCGATGGGACCACACTATACTAACTTCAGGTAAGTAATAGGAGGCCGACGGAACGCATGTGCAGAGTGTGAACTCACACGCGAGATGCGTAACAACGTCTATGGACAGTACAGTTCAAGTTAAAGGTGAGTACGGACAATCCTGCTAGGTAGGACTAAAACGACTGTGGAACTGGACACTAGGACAGTTAAACTACCCTTGAGCACCGAAATGCCCTTGTTACCTCACCCACGGGCCGCGGGTGCATAGGTGTCAAAGTGCGTCGGGTTCTCGCGTTGAAGTCAATGGAGCCTGAAAGAAAAGATGCTGCAGGTGACCAGGAGGAAAATGTCCGGTGCAATCCAAGGGTGGATTGTTGAAGAAGGAGACCTGAAAGCAGAGGGGACAATGTTCACAGTCACTAGCCAGTGACTGGAGTGGAACCAGGAAGGAACCAGATGTCGTCGTCGCGATCAGGTGAAGAGTGGACGCTTGACTCTGCAGCCACGTGGACCAGGAGGTGTCTTCGATGACCAGGATGGAGGCACGAGCTGTCCCACGCAGGCTCTCGCTGTCGGCGGTGTCGGATCCGGAATCGGCGTCAACAGGCCTTGGCAAAGGCAACCCACGCGGTGAAGGGAAAAGACATCTGGTGCGGACTAGGAGAGTCCGGGGTGCCCCTCTTTTGGAAGGGAGCAAGGGCCAGTCTGGAGCAACCAGACCAGCAGCAAAGATTCAAAGGTTCGTCGTCTGGGAGGCCACTAGCCAGCCAGCAAGTGACCAGACAACGCGTCAAGCAGCAGACAAGCAGAAGGGCCCCACGCAGATCTCGTGGATGCTGGAGGGCTGATCTTCGGTGCAGGGGCTGCTCGGGGCTGGGGCTTCTCAGTCCCCAAAGCACTTGGTCGAGTTTACCTCGGGAGTCGTGCTGGAAGCGAAGTGCAGTTTCTTTTAAGATGGCCAGTCCCACGTGTCTCGTCGCACCCACGGATCTCAGCTGTGCTGCAGATGTAGGTTGAGGTCGGAGAGGTCTGGGAATCCAGGTCTCGTCGTGCTCTGAAGTCTGGATCCTGGAAGGAAGACGACAAAGGGAAGCCGCTGGACGCTTGATGGTGCCTGCAGTTGCAGGGTGGACACTCCTTGCCCACAAGGGAGATTTCTTCAGTCTTCTGTGGAGCAGAACGTCGAAGTCCAGAGTTTCTTCATGTAGAATTGTTCAGGATAATCTAATTTGGAATGGGACCAGCTCCTACCTTTCCTGCTAAAGGGGGCTGCACTACTGACTAGGTCCTTCCGTGGGTGGGACCAGGAAAGGGGGTGGTTACACCCCCTATCCTTTGTCCGGTTTCCCACCAGAGCTGGGGCTGGAGTGCCCCAGCAACTGGTTTGAACCGGTGTATGCACAGGGCACCTTGTGTGCCCCAGCCATGTCTCATTCCTTTCAGGCCTATCCTCCCCAATACACAAAATCCTGTCTGGGGTGGTGCTAGCACCTCGCAAGGCAGGAAACCCTTTGTCCAAGCCGCCCTCGCTGGAAGGACTCCCAGCAGCAGGAGGTCAGACTTGTGTCTGTGGTGGCAGCATCCATTTTGTGATGCCAAGCCTCGAGTTAACTTTAACCGGGGTTCACAGTTACATACATGTCGTGTCCCTCTAGAAGGGTGGAATGCTACCCCCGTCGCCAGAATTGGCGAGGGGGTAGTATTCCAATTCGTATGACACCTTACTCGACATGTTTTGATAATGTTATACCAAAGTTAGCATTTAACCGCGAGGTTGATAATGCACTTAAGAGTATATGGTATAGCGTTATCATGGAACAGCTATTAGGACTTTGTTCCGTAAGCTGCAAACGGGCTCAGCTCATGCCAGAGCACCATCTCACATAATTCCAAGCACTCTGCCTTCAGGATTAATAAGGCCTTCCATAGGAGTGACTGATAGGAATATATGTGTCCATTTTAGGGTTAGATATAGGTATACTATATCTACAGCAAAGGGTGATTACACCACCTTGCCCCAGCTGTCATGCAGCCAGTTGTGTCAGTTTTAGATGGCCAGCCAGGGGTGACATAATACATGCTTCAGCCCCTGGTAGGCCCTGGGTACACCTATGCCCTGGATACCTAAGGTATACTGTACAGGGACTGATAAGGTGGCCCAGTACCAATTGGTAAATGCACCTCAAGTACATGGTTGTCAATTTAGAGAGAGAACAGCTAGGCTGTGGGTCTGATTAGCAGGCCCACAGCCAGGGAAAGTCGTAAACCAGTGAAGCAAAAAGCAAAAAGTCTGGGGTGACCATAGGATTGCAGACCCCACTCTCCTACACAGACAACATGACCACCCTCAAGCACGCCACCCGAAAACACCACCAGCTGATCCACACCACCAAGAAAACCGCATTCAAGGAACGACTGGACAACAACGCCCACAACAGCAAGGAACTCTTCAACATCGTCAAAGAGCTCTCGAACCCCAGCGCCGGAAACAACGACATCACTCCCTCGCAAGACCTCTGCAACTCGCTCGCCTCGTTCTTCCACAGCAAGATCACAGACATACACAACAGTTTCAGCACACAGCCGACGCACCCAACGACCGTACCAACGCCCTCCACCACCACCCTCCGCGCCTGGACCCCGGTCAACACCGAAGACACCATCCGCACGATGAACTCCATCCACTCCGGATCACCAACCGACCCCTGCCCTCACCACGTCTTCAACCAGGCCGACTCCATCATCGCACCCCACCTCCGGGACATCATCAACACCTCCTTCGACACCGCCACCTTCCCAGAGAGCTGGAAGCACGCCAAACTCAGCGCCCTACTGAAGAAACCATCAGCGGACCTCACCGACCTCAAAAACTACCGCCCCATCTCGCTCCTTCCTTTTCCTGCCAAAGTCATCAAGAGGACCGTCAACAGACAGCTGGCCGCCTTCCTCGAGACGAATGGATCCCTCGACCACTCGAAGTCCGGCTTCCGGGCCAACCACAGCACCGAGACCGCCCTCATCGCAGCCACCGACGACATCCGAGCCCTGCTCGACAACGGGGAAACAGCGGCCCTCATCCTCCTGGACCTCTCCGCAGCGTTCGACACGGTCTGCCACCGCACCCTAGTGCAGCGCCTGAACAACGTCGGAATCCAGGAGAAGGCACTGGAGTGGATCATCTCCTTCCTCGCCGGAAGAACCCAGAGAGTCCACCTCCCCCCGTTCAGATCCGAGGCCACCAAAGTCATCTGCGGCGTACCACAAGGATCATCACTCAGCCCCACGCTGTTCAACATCTACATGAGCCCCCTCGCGGCCATCGCACGCCAACACAACCTCAACATCATCTCCTACGCCGACGACACCCAGCTGATCCTCTCCCTCACCAACGACCCCGCAACCGCCAGAACCAACCTACACGAAGGGATGAAAGACGTAGCTGAGTGGATGATGAACAGCCGCCTGAAACTGAACTCAGATAAGATGGAAGTCCTCATCCTGGGATCCTCACCCTCCGCCTGGGACGACTCCTGGTGGCCCCCTGCCCTGGGCAGCGCACCCAAACCAACGGACCACGCACGCAACCTGGGCTTCATCCTGGACTCCTCTCTCTCGATGACCAGACAAGTCAACGCCGTCTCCTCATCATGCTTCAACATCCTACGCATGCTACGCAAGATCTTCTGGGGGATCCCCACCGAAACCAGGAAGACGGTCACCCAGGCCCTCGTCACCAGTCGACTGGACTACGGCAACTCCCTCTACGCCGGAACCACAGCCAAACTTCAGAAAAGACTCCAGCGCATCCAGAACGCCTCAGCACGACTCATCCGGCACATCCCCCGACACAGCCACATCGCCAGACACCTGAGAGACCTGCACTGGCTCCCCGTCAGCAAGAGAATCACGTTCCGACTCCTCACCCACGCACTCAAAGCTCTCCACAACCAAGGCCCCAGATACCTCAACGACCGCCTGACCTTCTACACTCCCACCCGCCAGCTACGATCGACAACCCACGCCCTCGCCGCTGTCCCCCGCATCCGAAGAGCCACCACGGGAGGAAGATCCTTCTCCTACCTGGCTGTCAAGACGTGGAACTCCCTCCCCATCCACCTCCGCCTGACCCAAGACCACCTCTCCTTCAGGAAGCAACTCAAGACCTGGCTGTTCGAACAGTAGAGGACCCCCCTCCCCCAGGCGCCTTGAGACCCTCCGGGTGAGTAGCGCGCTATACAAATGCTTTGATTGATTGATTGATTGATTAATTGATTGACCCGAATAACAGAAATGGGTGACATGCAAAACTAGAGCAAAAAAGTGGTAATGCTCCTCTAACAATATTAGAAGTGGATGTAAAAGTACCTTTTATTGTTTCCTAATTAGGATAAGTCATACGGAATTGAACGAAGTTTCAAGAAATAAAGAGCTGATGAACCTGCGAGCCAAAAAAGAATTCTCGGTCATATTGTTTAGCTTTATGGAGAATGCCTAATAGTATTTAAAACAAATGGGTAAGTTTACCTCGAACGAAAAGTACGTTGCCCTTCTATTCTATAGGTCAACCTCATATATTGTGGATATTTTAGTCCTAAAAAGGAAAATTTGAAAATGACTGATTAATAACGCGTATTAATTAGGAGATACCGCAAAACCGGCTTGCTGTGAAAGACTTGTTGGCTGCAATGGAGTTACCTAAACAAAAAGTGTTCTATCTGTTGTATATTCAATGTTTTTCACAACCAGTTAGTTTGCGGTCCAAAGCAAGATTTGATAAACCTAAACTGAGATTCTAAGTGAAAGACGAAAGGAGTTCAGTATTAGTTTCATAAGCTTTTAAAAGAATGGAAACATTGTTGACTTCATGGCACGCTGTGTCGAAGTAATAAAGTGCCTATTTAAATGTCAGAGTGATCATACAACGTTTACTGCATCAATAAATACTAATCATGTGTTACCTGGAGCTTCTTGCCCCTAAGAAAAAGTAATGATACTTGGTTGCCACAAAAACCAAAGGGTTTTTATAAATGTGCCCATTGTAACATGTGCGCTTTAGCTTTGAATGGTACAAAAGATTTTAGGTACAATACAGCTAAAACCTACCATATCCGAGAATTCATGAATTGTGATTCCAAAGTCATAGTGTACTGCATCATATGCCCGTGTGACCTAATTTATATTGGTAGCACGATAAGAACAATGAAAGAAAGAATACAAGAACACATACGGGCAATTAGAAATAATGATAACAGGTATCCTATAGAAGTACACTTTAACAGAGTCCATCCAAACACCTGCATAACCAATATCAGATTCCATGCTATAGCACAGGCCTTTAATGATCCAAGGGGAGGTAACCGCACAGCCACTCTCAGAAAACTCGAAGCTGAATGGATAATTCGCTTGCGGGCTGTGGAGCAGGGTCTGAATTATGACACGGAGTTACATGTATTTTTGAAAGACTAATAAATTGCATGTTTCATTTATTTCATTCTACCTGTATGTATCAGAATGTGCACATTCATGAATTCAGGGATCTTTTCATAGACAGACTTGGATGAGCCCACACCAGAATTTTTCAAAAGAACTCTTGTATATAACAATGGTCCCACTGTGTTATAAGATGATGTATGTTGAATTGCTTTTTCATGTTGTAATTGTAATAAGCTATTGAACAATAACTTTGAATATTACATTGGGGTATTGTTTTTTTACTGCTAGTGCGGATAGCTGTATTTTATCAATTTTTATATTGTTTTTATGAAATTCTGACAAACTAATGAATAAACATTTATATCTTGATTGATTGGCTAGTGTGTGGCCTCTGTGGTAAAGTAGTGTGTGCATTATGATTATTTCCCAAAGGGATTAATTCTTTAAGACTTTGTGTCTAGCTGGTGTCCTGTCCCTTTGGCAGAGTAGGACCCCTCTTGTTTGTTTTCAACCTCATTAGAATTCGCCTCTTCTTTTGGGAGGGAATAATGCTGCTGGTAACACTAGGTGAGGTATGTATGAGATGAAGCATTACATCTTTCATTTGAGTCCTGCTCAACCGAATGCAGAATAGCTTTCTAGTCCTGTATGATTTTTTCTGTTATGAGATGCAAAACGCTGAAGATTGCAGTGCACTGGATCCATCTATGTCTAGGCCCATGAAGCATACATAAGCCCTCCCAACAGTGTGCTGCACCCAATAATTAGGGATCTAAAGTTTGTCAAAAGGAGGAAGGGTGGAAGTGTAAGTACTGGGACAAGGAAGGTTGATCAGAGTAATGAAGACTACAGTAAGTAATCAGGACATTACCTCCTCATCCCTACTACCTTCAAGCAGTATATCAGAACTTGATCCAATACACCGCTATAATTGTAAATGTCACACATCTAAACAAAAGTTTGAGCAGAACCAAAAGCAGCCACAACAGAGGTTCCAAATTCCAAGACCTTTAAATTACCACCATCCAGTCTATAAATGAAAAACAAAAGGAGAAGTAGTGGCCCATGCAGGTGCTCGACAAATGTCATGAGGAAAAGCTCTCCTGCTTCTGGCCATTAAATCATAATTCTCTGGGTAGATTTACCTTGAATGACACCAGTTAAGTGGACTTCCTGGGAGGCACCGGATAAAGAAACGGCAGAGCTAATCTGACAGCTTGAGCTGGAAGAATATAGCTTCTCCTTCCTGAAACCACCAAAATTGACAAAAGGGGGGGAGGAGCCAAGCTGGCGACCGAGATGGCTGCTTAGACGCTCGGCTCCGTGAGCCCTCTCACCCCGCACATACATCCTGGCAAATATCCTGAGTCGCAACAACATATTTAAGTAGACGAAGGATGACTTTCACTCACCGTATGCTTTTGAAGCTTCTACGTGCGGCAGACCCGTGGAAATGTCCCCGACTGTTTTGCGGCCTTCACGGAGCTGGGACCGGGGTGTCGAGTGAGGCGAACGGCCGGCCGCTCCTGTGACAACAGCGGCCACTGGTGGAGGTGGGAGTCGGCAGGAGGGCACCGATGGTCCGATGGGCCGCTGGCGACTGTCCTGCCCCAATGCGTCTAGCGGAGTGCCTTGTGGGGTCTGCGGTGGAGCGGGGTCAAGGGGAGTGCGCGATACCTGGCCCCCTCTCCAGTGTTGTGTCCGGGCATGATTATTGACTTTTCCCGGACTTGACGGGCGGCTCACGGGGAGCGGCGAGATTTTGTTTAGCCCTTTGGTGACCCTTCATGGAGCAGCCTACCCTGACCTTTGGGGTCCCCGTGGTGAATCCTGTTGCGCCCCGGTGTGGGGCCGGTCCCAAGGTGAGATGGAGAAGGGCGAGGCCGGGTCAGCTAAGATGGCGGATGGCACCCTCTTGCGCAGACCACATCCAGACAGAGAAACCGCTGTGAGAGAGAGTCCTGAGGTCTGGCGACACGAGATGATGCCCACGTCCAGAGATATATTGGCGGCGCTAACAACCCTGCACATGACCCTTCTCCGGGACGCCCGAGATATGGGAAGAAGGATGGCCGCCATTGTTGTACCGCCGTTCCACACGGACATAGTTCGATCTCAGGGAAGCGCCGCTGTGCCTGCCTCTGCGTCAGTGATGGGTTTTCCAGCTACACCTCGGTTCGTGGAGACGCCGGAATATCCGGCTCACGTGATCGCTTCGGACAGACCTGTTGTACATGCGGGTGCCTCGTCGGGGCCCTTGTCTGCTCGGCGGCTGGGTGTACAACGTCGTTCTGTGGTTTGGGCTGCCCCGGCAGCGTTTCAGCGCTTGTTGGATGGTGTGACTCTCTTTCCCTGGCTGGCGAGACTGTGTTCGAACTGGAAGGTGTTTTCGGGACTGCTGCAGACACAGTTGGATTTCCGCTATTCATATTCGACTGGGTTTTGGGGGCTGAGGTCCCATGGAGTAATAACACTGCTCGGTCTGCCAGGACTTCTTGGACCCTCCACGCTGCTCTGTGTGTCGATTGATGAGTGGATGTATGTTGGTGCTACTGATAGAAAAGGCCAGGGGTGAAACCGTCTAGGACATGATGGAACTTATTGTTGGCTGCCGGTGATTTGGGGGACACTCAGCGGGAATGTTATTGATTGTGTTATTGGAGATTATTGTTTTCCATTGCTATCCTGATCTTGCTTTTTGGATGTTTACTGTGCGCGGTGGTGGTGGGGGGGGCCGGGTGGCCAGATCGATGGCTCTTCCCTACGTTTCTCCTCCTTTTTCTCCTCTTTTTCTTTTTCTTCTCTTCTTCTATATTTCGGGTCTCTATTTAGGGCGACAGGCATGCTGCTGGGGGGGGGTTAGGCCGTGGCCTTCTGCAGGGATGCGGGGTGGGGGGTAGGGGGACGGGGTTTGTTAATTTGTCCTTTCTTTGTTTCTATGGCCCTTTGTCTGTCTTTCCTTTTGGTGTCGCCGTTTTTCCTGTTTCCTACAGTATGTTTCGTTTTGAGGGGTGAGGCGCAACCCTATGGTGTAACGTGTTTGTTATTTACATTTATCCTGACTTGTCTGCCCTACCCCCAATACTTCGCACGTATTTGCACTATTTGCGGATTTCCTGCTTTATGCTAGCTACTGTAGGACCTTGTATGATCGTGTGACACTGATTTTGCATTTTTCTTTATTATAAACTGAACCTTCTCGAATCCTGATTTTGTATTGTACGCTTGAATACAAGTTATATCCTGGACTATTGTTAGACCCTGATTTTCCGGTTGCTGTATTCTCCTATGTTGCTTCACTGTACTTACAACTCGACTAGCGGCCGGCCGGGGTGGTTGTAGGCCCATACGTGTATTTCCTTGATGTAACAAATAAAGGTTCTTTAAAAAAAAAAATAAAAAAAAAAATTTGACAAAAGGGCTGCCTGAAAGCCTATGCCCTGCTGAGCATGCAATAAAATCTGACCTACTCTAACTATGTGCAGAAGATGCCACTTCTCCTCCTCTTCCTAGGGGAGATTAGGAAAAATGGATAGCAGAGTCATCTTTTGTACAGTATGAAAAATAGAAACCACTTTTGGACACAAATTGGGATCTAACCATAAGATCATCATAGCAGAAAAGAGCCAAAGATAAAGTCCTAATTGAATGCGGTAGCCAACTCACCAAGCCTCTGGGCTGAGGTGGTGATTACAAGAAAGAAAGTCTTGAGAGTCCGAAACATAAATGTACTGCTTCTAAAGTTTCAAAAGGAAGGGGCAGTAAACCTTTGAGTACCAAAGATAAATTTCAAGAGCGGGACGAATACTTGAAAGGAGGCTTCTGACTGGAAAACTGTAGAAAAAGACAAGCACCTAACTCTTTCATGTTACCAACCGCTTCCTGGGGGGATGAATTGCTTTAATTGCCCAGTGGACTTTAAGAGTAGCCACTCCTAACCCCATATTAAATTCATCATATTGGAATTGCAGAACGCATCTGAGTTCACAGGTACAGGGATCTAAAACATGCTTCGGACACCAGGAGACAAAAGGAGACCAATTATGATCATAGGATATTCAAGTAGAGCTGTTTGGAGACACCTGGGAAGAAGCTGCCAAGGAAGAAGTTTCGCAAGTATCAAGAATTCAACATAGAGGCAAGCCAGGAAGGGCATTCATGGCGCCTCCGTAGTCATATCATGTGCAAGAAGAGGCATGGTGCCATAATCTACCTAGGGGATTACAGAGTTACTGATATGGACAGGGCCGGATTTGGAGGCTTTTGATTATGGTACAATAGCACATAAAACAGATAGATGGCCAACTGCTGTGAAGTTGGGACTTCTTAGTGTGAGGGTCATTTCTGGGTCATCTACATCAGCATATTTAACACCACTGTAGACATAGCTCTGTACCTGCCAAGATGTCATGGTTGCATTGTCCTCAGAAGGGAAAACTATCCCATGTGAGACCGAAAGGGGCTATTACAATGGCTTTTGCCTTCAACCTGAAAAAAATGGTTAGAAATCTGTGTACCAGGAGAAAAGGCAGACAATAGAAGAGGAGGCCATGGAAATATAAAGCTTCCTTCTTGGGAAACTGGGATAGAAAACAAAACGCTAGGACATTCTTGTCATTTTCATACAGGTCCACCCTTGGGGTTCCGCTTCTGGCACATATCTGTTTGAACATCGAGGGAGTTGTGAAGTAGTGGAAGGATACAAGTCTGCCAATCAAAACGGTGGGACAGAGGCTATGCTCCAGGGGAGGGACAAACACAAAAAAGGAAGGCAAGTCATCCAATAACATGCAAGGGATTAAGAGTGAGAATACATCTAAACCATAGTAAGCGGGCAAGCTCTAAACTCAGTTTAAGATTTTGGTATATCCACAAGAGGCTTTTACCTACACACTGCTAAAAACTGTCTGAAAAGTGAGACTGATAAGAGAGCACATTGAAGGTTAACCTACCAGGGGTGCTTGTAACTCTCCATTAACTATTCAAAACCCCATAATACAATTCCTACAAAGTTATATCTGCAGCGTGTTGATTATGTTCACAGACAGGCATCTCCTCAGTCACTAGAATGATCCCAACTTATACTTCCTCTCACAATGGAATAAACTGAATATTTTGTGGGGGATCTTATACTAAAGAAATCCCATTTCAATAACCTGGCAATGGTTCAGTAGTTCACTAAAATATCTTCAGTAGCGTTCATGGCTCTCAGTGCCTCCACCTTGCTAGTAATAGGGTAGCACATGCCTCAAGAATCAGAAAGTCCTTTAAAATCATTAATCGCAGCTCACTGTAGTGGCTTAAATATTCCTGCAATACATAAAACATCTAGAAATAGGTAATACCTTGTATAAAATTGTTTGCCTCTCCGTCCAGCCTCATCACTTCTCCCACCCAACACTTCATTAATTGACCTACTTGATAGTCACAAGAAATGGGCTCCAAAAAAGGCAAAAATGCAACAATGTTTTCACTGAATGCTCAACATGGTATGAAACTTGTTCGCAACCATTCGCTAATGGGAAGACTCCAGGGCATTTTATTTCTCAAATTATGATTCGCACAGGGCAATCTATAGCTGTATACTTCACTAGAGCATCCCACCCTTCCAGTGGTGTGACACAAAATGATGTAGTACCCTTCATAATTTAAAGAAGGGTCTATGAATCTCCATGTTCTCACATATATCCAATGGCCTTAGGGTAAATAGTGGGCATGTGAAGTTGCAGATGCTGCAGAAGCTTGCATTATGTACCTGCACCCTCCAGTCCTTGGTACCCTCCACACGAGGGCACAAACATCTAGAGCACTCATTGTCCTACGAAAGGCAGCACTGATTCTCTCACTGAGTATGCCTGACTGCCTACTCCAAATCGTTCATCACTTCTCTCTCAGGCTAATGAAGTGAGACCCAAATATTACAGCTCTAGGCAAATGGGAGGGACACCCAATCACAATATCTCCAAACTCTTAATACTTTAAGGTCATTGTGGATGAATACTGCAGCTCCAGCCACATTGCTTTTTTCAGTTGAAATGATGAAACTCTGGTATTTAGCTCCAGGACAGCTGTATGACAGAACCCCGAATGCCTTTACAGCACAGTTATTACCCCAATTGTGATGTTAACACATGTTAAATAACCATGCAAGTGCTTACAACAGCTTGATTTAGGGGTGCTGGACTTTGAAATATTATATATATTCCAACTCCAATCTATGCAACAATAGGGAAGGTGTTGGACTTAAAAATCTAACACCAGTCCAACAGCGTGCCCCCTAAAGCAAGTCGTTGTAACAATTTGCGGGTTAAAGGCGAGCATCGTAACCTCTCTGTCTGAGTAGTGCCTGCACTGTAAGGTAGCTCGTTATTGTAACTGTGGACTAAAGGATGTGTCTCCTCCAGAACACACATTCATTAAACACTGTCCCCCAGCCTCTCCTTTCTTGCTCTGACCGATTAACTCCAAACCCTCACCACCCGCCATAAAACAAAACTCCTAAATATTCCTAAACCTTAAATATGCATGAACCACATACCACAAAAATACCATTCAGTGAAACAAGAATCCTTTAATAATCCTTACGATCTGTTAAACACAGAACCATCTTCTCTTAGGTCATCACATCTTCCTTCTCACAATTAAACGGACACGCTAGTCACCGTCTTCACTGAAAAAGTTCAAACTATGAAAACAACCATAGACCTTGCCAATACTGCCAGCCCCCTCCAGCTACACACCTCAAAAAACCAAGACCTCAGCAACAATTTCACAACATTCAACACCAGAAAGATTTTCCTCTTAGAAGTAAATTCAGCATTAGAATTAGGAGACCCTTGTCCATGTCACAATAATTGAATCCTACACAGATATCCTACAAGTCTCCTTGAAAGCCCCTTTAAACAAGTCTGTTTAAGCAGAAAGTAAACCCAAACATTTTTTAAACTCAATGAACTGCCCCATGCGCAAGAAAGTCTCTTTTGACTGCCTTCCTTCGCAGGAATCTCTTGATAGAGTATAATATAGAAAATGTATTATTCACTGTCCAACGTGTCATAAATTTCATAAAGTTTAGTCACCACAGGGCATCCACCAAAGCTGGTCTGCTCAGTCCTTCCACAGTTGCATTGATCCCTGAATAATCGCAGGAGACTAGGGACCAACCAGGGAGTAAAGAGCATCACCTTAACTCTTCAGTGTGAGGAATCCCATGTTATGTTATTTTAATTTGCTATCGCGCACAAATAACCCCTGTAGGGGTATCTCAGTGCTGAGGACAAGCATAGCAGCAAACCATCATCTCCCTGGGCCCAGACACCGGGCGATTTGCCAGAGCCACTGGTCAAATCCAAAGCATTGACATACTTTGGTGGGCCCAACTTATCAACATGCTTGTCAGATTGAGGAAAAAGGGTGGGCATTGTTTAGCTAACAATTATGAGGCAGCAATACTTCTGGCAGAAGCTCTGGTTCTACAACCCCAGGGATGAGCCATGGATTATGAGAGCACTACACAGCTATTGGTTGTCTTTGCCCTGGTCAAGGTCTGATATCCTGTACTTTTTGCTCTTCACTGAAAATGTGTCCTCTGTATCTGTATCGTGTACACAGAACACAATTAGCCATGTCAGTGGAAACAGGTGATAAAGTGGCCCAGTACTACCTTACACTTTGCCTGATGGACATCTGTCAAATTAGATGCAAGGTTAACTTTTTCTACAGAGCCATACTTCTCTGCTCCTTTTAGCAGGTGACGGGCGGCTCATTGCCCCACTCTGCCTATTCATTGGTCAAGAAATACCGGCACCTCCTTCCATATGGAGGTAGGACTTTAACTATTTTACATGGTAAACCCTTCGACGTTCCCTGGTGGCATCCATGTTTATTAAATAGGCTTCACTATTTTTCCTCCAAAGACCGAGCGCTAATTAATTTCAGGAATATGAATACATGACCCTCCTGGTAACCAGTAAGGGTAGCCCTCTGGTCAAACTATTCCTTCATTATCTCTTGATTGGCAAGTATGTTGTGTTTTGAAATTATCAACAATCAGGCCAGTGGATAACCAAACATATCATGGTTTCTCTCTCATCCTTCTTTCAACAGAGTCAGGGGCCACATAGTTGTTTTCCATAGGGACGGATTTCTGCTCCTTTGTGGGTTACCTTCCGGTTGGTGAATAAGAAACAAGGCAGGAGGATGTTCCACTTTCACCTAAGGAGTTCCCTTTTCGAGTTTTTATAAAGCCTCTCTATAACACTTCAGTTTGTAAGTGGTAGTAATTATGTAGAATGTAAATAATAGTTTACTTTCATCTCGCGTAGCCTGCATGTTGGTAGACATGAAGATCCTTCCTCTGTGGGATATCACAGTCATGGGAAAATCCCACTCAGAAATCCAGAAGAGAGGTCTACAACCACAGGGTTAGTAGTGCTTCTCAGGGACACAGCCTCTGGAGACCTGATGGCATGCTTCATCCTAACAAGTGTATACGTGTTGTTGTAGAATTCATGGGGACAGCATTGTGTAGTCCCCAACGCTCAAATGAGACCCCAAGCACTTGCAATTATACAGTTGGTGCCATGGCCGGAATTCTAGCTTATTACTGAAAAGGCATGCTCTGCAGTTCCTGCAAAACCTCTGAATGTTCGTGTACATGTCAAGCCAGCGGTGCAAGAGGTTAGAATTTCCTTTGTCTTTTTCAGGCCAAGGTGTCCAACTAAGGGTACCTCTGGACCCAGTTGTATCAAGAAGCTTGTCTGTACCTGGAAAACACAAGCATCTTGATAGTCACAGATGCTTCACCTTCAACCTAAGTTACCATCTGGCGTGGAGACCCAACAGAATGCAGCGCCCTGACAGGGTTTTCCAAAATGGATTCCTATTAAGCCCATCAATAACACAAAACTCCTTTAATTCTGGGATGAACTCAGACCCCTGCACTTAATCACCTATGCTCGACATCCTCTTGTTTGAAGCAGGAAATCTTGGGCTCTGCAGTGGGGTACTATTGAAGTCTCTGTTGACATGGTGCGTTCACAATTGGGATAACTTCTGTTCAGGTATCACCTTCTCATTGGTTGTCAGGGCTGCATCCACCATCCCCAATTTCCGGTCAGTGCCCAAAATACCGTAACCAATGTTGCCCTGTTTTCTAGCAATGCTCTCTTGTCCCGCTCATGGACTGTACATGCACCATGGTGTAGATGAAGACCTTACTGATAGGTGCACTGGATATACCCCTCATAACTGGAACAAGCTTGTCTGAGTCTATGAACTTCTCCTAGACACCATGATCTTGCTGACTCCACTATCTCAGGAGGCAGCGACTCACTGTTCAACTTCACGGTTAGTTTAAGGTACTGCTCTTTCTTGAGAGGTGTCTCATTTTATAATCTTAGGATCAGCGTCCAACACATCAAGATACACCATGAAAACCTCTAACGGATCAGTGGTGTGATGAGCACTCATCACTGAATTATTGAGACAGTAAAAGTGTGCCTACTGGAATAAAATCCAAAGCCTTCCATCTTTCAGCTCATCCATCCCGTTTCCTTTCTGGCGCATCCAACCAGGTCTCCAATTGGACGCCAACACTCTTATCTTGATTCTTAATATTTCTCTCACCTTGAGGTTGGGTCAGCCCAATCCTCTTGCTTACACCATCCTTCATACATTCATACCCCAGGAGTTAATTCTCCTTAAACTTCAGGATGGCTTTGTTCCCACTGAGGGAAGATGGCTCAGTGGAACCTAGTTCTGTGCTATACACACAACCCAAATGTTTCTTGTCAAACCTACACATCACACCAGTGGTGCAGGTGGGTACTCGAAAACTTTAAGATGGTAAATGAACGGACTACTGTTGTGGGAGCTACAGATGGGGTGCGAAATACCTTCACAGTCTCCAGCTCTAACATCTTTTTCTGAGGAGTTTTGTACGTTTATTCTCCTCATGCACCCTGTCACCCTCCTCCGGACTCCCCTGATCTCCTTCTACACATTTCCTGTCCTTCGCATGCTAGCTAGCCTTACTTTCTGGAGCTCAGGCCCCAACTCTTCCCTTTCACCTTAGTATTGCTTCCAATATTTCATTCTTCCTTTTTTCCGTTAGTCCAGCGTGCCGTATTTTCATATTTTCTTCTTTCTAACTGGCCTTCGTTCTTTTCTTCCCTTGTTCTGCATTTCATTTTTTTTGTTTCACCCCTTCCTTCCTTCCTTCTGCTTGCCTTTCCAACCCTTCTTTCTCCTTAGGTTCTTCGCATGTTGCATGCCACTTTCCTACTTCCTGATCTTTCATCCTTCTCTTTCCTTCCTTTAGCTCGATTCTTTCGCTGTACATTCTCTCCGTGAATACTTCCTCCATACATTCCCTATTTCTTTGCTCACGTTTGTTCTTCGTTTTCATTGCCTTTCTTTAGTTTCCCTTCTGTGCTTAAGATTGTTCCCTCGTTTCTAGCAATCATTAGTAATACTACTGTCATCCTTGTTTATCTCTATCTGTCCTTCTCTTTCCTTTCTTTCTTTTTTCTTTCCTTCCTTTTTAGGTCGAGCCTGTCAATGCGCTTGCGTATTGAGCTTGCGAGAGATAATTGGGCTTAACCAGAGCTTAACCATTGGGCGATTTGATGCTGTGCCCGTGAAAAGCAAGCTCAATGCGCAAGCGCATTGACCTAAAAAGCGCGTGCACATCAAAGCCACCAGCCTCCCTCCCACAAGCTTTCCCCAGCGTGCGCTCTGCCTCAGGCATTTCTCCTCCCCTAATTTATTCACTGCCCACGGCCGGGCGGCCGTACTTTCACTTTCACGGCCACTAGGCCGTGTCTCGCGTTTCCACTTCTCTTTCTTTCTTTCCATCTTTTCTCGCACCCTCTTTCTTCCTCTCAACTTCTCTTGCCTTCACCCTTTTCACTCCATGTCTTCGTTCTCCCTTCTCTCCCTTTCTCTACCCTTTCTCTCATCTCCTTTTCTCTACCCCTTCTCTGTAACTGATCCCTCCACACAGCAATGCCAAGAGCTTTGTGCCCCATGCCCCCACTGGAGCCTCGGCATCACACCTCAAAGTAATCCCTTCCGCTCCCCCGCCCACCCCACCCCACCACCTCGCATTAGTAGGCAGCCCACCCCCTCCCTCTCCATATGGTCGCTCGAGCTGCAGGCAGCCCACCCCCTCCCTCTCCAGCGCCTGCCTCCTCTCTGCCCACGCATCGCGCGGCGCGCCTTTACATTTGAGATTTGTGAGCTATTACTTGTTGACGCAAGCAGTTGAGTGCCAGCGACTACATGGCTGGCCATTGTTACACATCTTTGACTAAGCAGCTTGTTTTAATCTCCTTGCTGTTCTCACCCATGAGGTGCCGCAGGATACTCGCTTCCCGCCCGTGTAGGCTGAGACATTAGCAAGCTGATAGCATTGTAAATCTGCAACACAGTTGCTGCTGCAGCCCCAGCAGTGTGGGAACATTATCCCCATGACCGGTGTGGGAACCATTTCCATGTGCGCCTGGCTATCCTAAAATCCCTCGTAAATGCTCAGAGAAAAGTAAGAAAGAAAATAATCTAGTGCTTTGTACTGTGCTTGTACACCACAACTAAAACAAGTGCTAAAATTAGGCTTAGTTTAAACGGACAGTTTCCAACAGCAAGCCTATGACTGACTGAGCCATGCCCGTGATGTCACTTTAAACCTGGAACCCCCAATAGATCCATCGCGAGCAACCAGTAGCTCCAGGCAGACTAGACTGTCTTGGAGTAGCTCCTCTGCTTTGGCAGGTTAGTTTACAATATGTAACTGCGGGGCCCAGAAAGATGACTGGTCCGCTGTTTGAAAGAAGCCTTAAATAAACAAATACCTCACATCAGATCACACTGCCTGAAGAAATATATATATATATATGTCCATGCGAGTTTTATTTCCTTAAAGTCAATGGCAGTAATATATTTGGTAGAGAGATGCATCACATTTAATTCTTTGTTTCTTTCACTTTCTTTTGCAGCTTGTTTTTCTTTTTTAATATTTACTATTCTGTTTTCTGCTCTTTTCTTCCCATCCTCTATTTCTATTCCCTGCCTTCATTTTTTTTTTACCCCTTCATTTTCTCTTATTTTCTTTCCCTCTTTTTCCGTTCTGTCTTTAATATTAGCATTCCATTTCTCTCTCATTTGCTCGTATTGTTGCTCTTTTCGTTCGATTTCGTTCTTTCCTTCTATCTTCCTCTTCTCTATTTACTTCCATCGCACCTCTTCTTTCCTTTCTTTTACTTGGTCGTTCTTTCTACCCTCCCCCCCCCCCTCCCTCCGATGACCCGGAGAAATTCTACTTTTCCAAAACAGTGCGTGAGACAGTAAATGCTCACAGGAACTTTTTAAATTAGCGCAAACATTCACCAACCCTCGGGGCAGCAACACATCGATAACCTGCACTCAGAAACTGGGCAACGTTCTGGCTGACGTCTTTATCCAAAAGTCCATAAAAAATCCCAGAACAGAATATCGCTAAACCCATTTTCTTACCCCATGCCGGACAGCTGTATCTGATCAACCAACATAGGACACAGAAATGGTCAAGGTCAACAACTGTAAATTCACATCAGCGGATCCCCAAATGATGCCCCCCGTTTCTTAAGGGACACACACACTGGGAAAAGAGACCCCTGCGCACACCTGATGACCAACCTCATAACTAGGTTCATCAACAACAGCCTCAGTGAAGAAGAGGTCCACAGCAACCTCAAGGACTTCTGCATCACAACTCGGCTAAAAAAAACAAAATAACACCCCAGACTTCAACAATGCTCCTGGCCGAGATTCAATGCACCAGTAAATATGAGGGACGAGCTACTGGAGCTCTTTAATGAGGCACTGAGCATGCTACGCATTCAACACTGTAAACCACAAAATTTGACTCCAAATTACAAACACCGGCCATCCTTAATGGTGGGTCCTCCCGCACAACAGAGGCTGCAGGTGTTCACATCATGTCCTGTCAGTTCGGTCACTGCAGGATAAATATTCCACATTTTGCTTTTCGATTAGACCGTCCCAATCCCATGACATACATTATTGTAGTGAATAGAGATAGCTTGCCCGCTGTGAAAGGGTTCATATAAAAACAGCAACTGAGCCAACTGAGCTAAGAAGGTTTTTCGGAACACAAGGCTATTCTTTCTGAGGAGGCTGCTCTGCCAGGTTGAAATGGGCTTTGCAATTACGTGAGCTTGGTGGCAAGGTTGTCGCATTAACAAATACACTTTTAAAGGTTGGAGACATTATGAAGCTCAACTGTGATTTGTACTGAATAGAGCCTTATGAGTTCGGGTGAAGCAGCTCTGGAGGAATTCATTTTTTTCTCAAGCAAACAGCTGTTGATTGAATTGCACACTATCCGCACCTATGGTCATCCACCAGGTCAGGAAACACAGATGTAATGACAAGAAAACCCTAACTATAATTTAGGGACAAATACATGGGCTGTGTCCCTCAGACATCATATTCACCCTTTGGTCATCACAACGAGTAACGATGAGAAGGATAACGGGGGCTTGGAGAATGTAGGTTTGGAATCCAGTTAATAAGTAGAGTGCATTCTTCTTCCAAGGCGTAACCAAAAGCTCCTAAAACCTCAGGACATTTGGAATAATACGTGCATGGATAATTGGGCACTCAAATGGAAACTACATCTTCCTTCGTGTGCTGCTTTTTTGACAGTCCATTGACTTCAGAGTGGCCTGCCTGTTGTACACAGTATTGTCGTCCTCACTCTATCTATCGTCCTCACTCTATCTATCGCCCTCACTCTATCTATCGCCCCTCATTCTATCAATCTATCTATCTATCGCCCTCACTCTATCACCCTCACTCTATCTATCGTCCTCACTCTATCTATCGCCCTCACTGTATCTATCTATCGCCCTCACTCTATCTATCGCCCTCACTCTATCTATCGCCCTCACTCTATCTATCGCCCTCACTCTATCTGTCTATGTATCTATCGCCCTCACTCTATCTGTCTATCTATCTATCACCCTCACTCTGTCTATCTATCTATCGCCCTCACTCTATCTGTCTATCTATCTATCTAGTGCCCTCACTCTATCTGTCTATCTATCTATCGCCCTCACTCTATCTGTCTATCTTTCTATCTATCGCCCTCACTCTATCTGTCTATCTATCTATCTATCTATCTATCTATCTATCTATCTATCTATCTATCTATCGCCCTCACTCTATCTATCGCCCTCACTCTATCTATCGCCCTCACTCTATCTATCGCCCTCACTCTATCTATCTATTGCCCTCACTCTATCTATCGCGCTCACTCTATCTATCGCCCTCACTCTATCTGTCTATCTATCTATCGCCCTCACTCTATCTGTCTATCTATCTATCGCCCTCACTCTATCTGTCTATCTACTGCACTCACTCTATCTATCTATCGCCCTCACTCTATTTATCGCCCTCACTCTATCTGTCTATCTATCTATCGCCCTCACTCTATCTGTCTATCTATCTATCGCCCTCACACTATCTGTCTATCTATTGCACTCACTCTATCTATCTATCGCCCTCACTCTATCTATCACCCTCACTCTATCTATCTATCGCCCTCCCTCTATCTGTCACCCTCACTCTATCTTTCTATCGCACTCACTCTATCTATCTATCGCATCACCACAGCATCACTCAGCACCACCACAGAATCACTCAGGGACACCACAAAATCACTATGCGCTACCACAGCATCACTGAATGCCACAGCATCACTCGTCGCCACCATAACATTACTCAGCGCCACCACAGCATCAATCTGTGCAACCATTCAATAACTACTGGTTCAAATATGTTCTCTCAATGTTTCAAGCTTTATTACAAATGTCACAAAAAGATGTTAATATTTCACTTCTGTTCTTGGATTTTCGTCACAATTAAATACACTGAACATATTCTTCACATAAGTTATTTACAAAAGTTAAAGCTATTGCCATTATAAATTACAATAACTTTTATTTAAGTATTAATTATTAAAAAAATTAAAAGCCATTGTTATTTGTAATATCAATACATCTAAGTCACGTAAATACAACACATATTGCATTACAAATGCTATAGGTGTCACATTTGTGAAAGTTAAAACTATTAGCATTGTAAATGACTAAGCTATTAATTTCGCTATT
Organism: Lissotriton helveticus; assembly: GCF_964261635.1. Lineage (NCBI taxonomy): Eukaryota > Metazoa > Chordata > Amphibia > Caudata > Salamandridae > Lissotriton > Lissotriton helveticus. The sequence goes on from NC_136061.1 coordinate 359,933,133, forward strand.
TTCAAAACCAACACATAAATAAAATATTTGTCATTTACAATACAAATAGCTCAAACTTTCCTAATGCGAGACCTATTGCATTGCAAATGCTTGTTTGCATTGGCTTCTCATCTTTGTTCCTCTGCTTTTCTCCCCTGCCATTTGTTCACTTCTGTTCTCTTTGCCTGTTTTCTCTTCCCCACGCTTGTTTCTCTTCTTCCTCTCTTCCTCTGTTTTTCTCTCTTCCATTTGCTACACGTTTCTCCTCTCTTCCCTTCTCAAATGCTTTTCTCTTTTTCATTTATCCGTTTTCGGCATCTCCTTTCCTACATCCTGACTTTCTGACCCCTCTAAGCCGCTCTTCTCTACACTGCATTCTAAACCTTGCTCTGAAAACACCCTGACTAACCTCATGAGTCACCGCTAATCCCTTAAAACTCGGTTTATTGTCACTAACCACAAAACCTATGTTCAGCGCTAACTAATCCTGGCTGCCAAAAATAGTTACCATTTCATGAAAGCGCCCAGCTCGTAGATGTAAATGTGTCACGCCGCTGCTGACAGTGCGCCTTGCAACAGAATTCTCTGTGGCGTGTTACCTATATGGCGCAGCACATGCTTATGGGGTTGGATTGGGATAAAAAAATCGTCCGGGCACACAAAAAAAGTGGCCCACATTTGCATATTGCCTTTCCGCAAAACACTGCATTAATTTAAGGGCTGGACCATTGAGAGAAAGGGAGTGACACCTCTGCCCCTTGATAAAAGGGAGGTAATGGACGCCCATCTGCCTCAAGAAAGGCCCCTCAGGGTCCCACCGGGCCATTGGCGGCATCCAAACAACACAATGCCCAAATCGCGACCCCAGGCTGCCCGAAAAAGCTGCCCACAGCTGGAACTCGGATACCTGGCCCCTCGGCCATTGCCAGAGTGCCCGCCTAACCAATCCGACCCTGCTGGTGACATAGCCGCTTGGCTCAGTTTGGTGTCTCAGGAAGGCGACAGGCTCCCATTTGGGACGTGGGGGTGTCTTGCGACCCTTCTCCACAAAAATCTGTCTGTCCGTGTTGTTTGCTGTGGGGGCTGTTTACACTCAGGCAAAAGCCCTATAGGCTAGAATGGTAGTGGCACTCTTGTTTACCTTTAGCACTAAACACAAAAGGGTGTTAAAATCGTTTTGACCAATTCTTAGTGTTGTATCTATTAGTAGTTGAGCAGGTACATTGGCACCATAGCCGGGGTTGGGAGAAACTCTCTGCACCACAATTATGAAATGTTTTTAATGCTCAACATTGGACTACGAATCTCATATTTTATGCTGGCATTACGGCCCGTGGCACCCTTGCTACCTCAACACTCCTCTATTTCGGGCTCACAACCTTGGCGCCCTGGCGTTTTAGCACCAGATTTAATGTCCTGTGCTAAATGAGGGACTTTGGACCAGATGTATTACAGAGTTGTATCCATTCTGTGTCAATGGAAAATGTTTTCGGATATATGGCCCTTTACCTCAAAGTGCCCTCTGGCACTGACAGCCGTTTATTCCTTTCAGCTGAGTGGGCCTTTTCTCCTCCACTTAAGAAGATTGAGTGTTCTCGGTATTGTGTGCTTTGTAATGTAGCATTTCTGAAGCACCTTCAAGCCGTGGTGATGACTCCGAAGAGCTTTCTGGTGGTCGAGTAAGTGGGTAAACCATTTGTTGTGCATGATTGACAGAATGGGGGTTTACAGTGTGGCATCTGTGGGAAGAGTTCTGGAACCCTGCAATGGTTTCAGAGGAGTGCGCCACAAATGCTGTGGCAAGCTGGTGGCAAATAGCAAGTGGAGTGTAGAGATATGAGAGGGAAAAGTTGCATACATTTATAGTTTATTTATTTAATTTTTTTTAGAAAGTTTTGTATAGCGCAAACGTGACCCTAGAGGGTATCAGAGCGCTTTACATGAAGAGAATACAATTAGCCATTGGTCTGATCAATATGTAAACATAAGTGTGAGAGCCGAACACATATCATAAAATACAAATAGGATAAACAGTGGTTGGACTGGAATAGAGCTAGTACTAGGAAGGAAGGTATACATAAGAGTTTGGTATCTATACCTTTTCAGTGTCAACGATATATTGACTTAGGGTAAGAACTTAGTCAGTAGATAAGATCTGGCTTCTCTTTTGAAGGCGAAGGTAGAGGGAATTAGGATACTATCCCAAAAGGATACTTGTGTCCATCTTGTTCCTCTCGAAATCATGGTCTGTTCCATGTCTGAAGATGATCCCTATCAAATGCCACATTGGACACCTGAGTTTGATCTTGTAGACTAATTCCAAAGACACATACCAAGAATGACCTAGTGTAACACATGGTTGCTAATCGCCAACATGCTGTTTCTGGGGCATGTAGCAAAGCTTTAATGCAGATATTAGCCACAATTTGTACTTACAGGATGTATTTCCTTATGCTAATCAAGAGGCTAATGAAAACATTCTTCCATGTTGTTATTGCACAAATGAGTAAAGACTGGAACAAGCAAATGCTCGGTGCTCTCAAGTTCAAGAAGATGAAGGCAATAACGGATATTAAAAATGTCTGATACTGCTCAATGCCATTTCACCAAAGTAGAACGAGGTTTCCTTCTTATCAAACGAGATGGCACTATGAAGAGAAGTGTGGGCCGGAGCTCCATTTGCCGATTGCTATTTTGTACATAAATCAGGATCACTAGGCACTGCAGGAATTAATTTACCCCCAAAATTTCTCCATCCATTTCTATGCAAATGAGGGGTAAAATTTAAACAACCCTTACCAAAAAAAGACCCAGAAATGGTGCACAACAGTGTCAATATACACCAGGCTACCCCAACTAGCCGTTTGTGAGCTACTGGTAGCTCTCCTGTGTGCAGCCTAGGCTACTAAATAAGAACTTTTTTGCATGATTGCATTATTATATGGATACCAAAATTGAAAGATGTGTTCGAAACGAAAACTTATGCATGTTCAGATTTCCTTAGATGATGTTTGGAGAAAAATGGTTGAATTTCCAAAATACACTCAAAGTGGACATTTGAATGCTAGATCATGCAGCATTTGGAGAGACATATTACTAATATTATTACCTTGTTGCCAGGATAATTGAGCTATGCCCACTATGTATTACCCACGTAGAGGCATTACACGTTGCTAAAGCATTTTTCTATTACTACTGGAGTCCATGTCTGATGCACTGGGGAGATTACTGCTGGTAATCATGGATGTGGTGGCTCCTAATGTAGACTTGTATTATATGATTACTATGAAAAGTCTAATAATATTAGTAGAGCCCATCTGCTCGATTGAACATAATAAGTAGCCCTTAATGCAGAAATCTGGATACCCCAGGCTTGCATTGCTGAAGTGACAGGCAATGCAAGCTTAATTGCTTGCCTAATTGAAAAAAATGGAAGATTCCCAAATCCTTGCTCTGAAGAATGCTCATAACCTGGACTATCACCCGCCTGAACCCTTGCCACAACTTGTTCCAGGTACTAGCGGTGGCACTTTCCCCGAGGGGCGCACAGGGCAGGAGGGGGCCGTAGTCCTTATTTTACTGTATCATCCCTTGAAGATGAAACAGTCCAGGAACAAAGGAAGCACTTTCACGTCTGGAATACTCATGTTCATTTATGGGCAGTGAATTTTCTTCTCAAACGGTTTGTCAGGAAACCCCTGCCCAAAAACTGGAGGGACAAGATTAAATCCACTAGAACCAGTACTGAAGATGAAAGTACTTTACTCAACGTAGAACTGCTGTAAGAAACCCCCTTTGGACTTTCAGAAAAAAATGACTTATTTAATGGTGGGTAGTAACCAGCTGACAGATATGGTTGAGACTTAACCTCAATCGGATCAACCTTCACAAATGCCAACACTGAGCTTTTTGGCGAAATATCGTCAGTGCAGTATTGGAGAGTCAACCTAGACCTGAGGAAAACGCACAAGGTATCAGTTGCGCTACTAAACTTGAAGACTTAAAGCTTCAGAAAACAGACTAGGAGCAAGCTACCAAAAGCATCCCACAACAAAGCATATAGATCCAATTGATGAATGAGTTGACCCTAACTCAGGGGTACCAAGAATTTTCCTGACTAGACTCCCTGTGTTGCTAAGAGCCAGGCTAAATTGTGCCCTGATTCAACATGCTCAAAGACCACACAGAAGAGGGGGGCTGCTGACTTGACAGGGAGAGTTGGGGACATGTATGAGCTGGTTTGTGATATGGGAGGCTGAGACTAAAGAAGATCCTGTGATGACTATCAATCTTATCCCAGAAGTGAAATTACCATTGGATCCCTGCTCTTCCATGCTAATGCTTTTGGTGTAGACTTAAATTCATGCGTGGAGGCTGGGATTAGGGGGTGGCCAAGAGAGTCTAGGGTTCAGCTGGTTAAATGGAGCAACTGATCTAGTGGTTAGACCACCTTTTGATCTGGTGAGGATGCCTCCACCTTTCTGTTCAGCTACATAGATGATTCAGTATTTGTGATAGTCCAGGAATTGCGCTTGGTTAATGCTGCTTTACCTGTTACTCAACACAGGCCTTGCTTTCCAGTGCCCATACCCTCTATGGCTTTCAAGTCCCCATAACACTTCACAGGACACTTTGCACGTGTGCCGTGCAAGGCCTCTTTTCTCTTTTAATGATATAGCACTGCCCAACTGGATTATGAGCTTAGAGTATGATTACTAGACTGTACCTGTGTTCCAAACACCACCAATGGTAAACAGGGTCCATCAAGTAAATTGCCCAGTACCCATCTACTAGAGTGGCCGTGGCTTCCTTCTTATGTTAATTCCCAGCCGCCTATGGACTGGCCAAGGAGGGAACAATTACATTTAAAGTACAAAATAGCTGAGGGGAGAGGATGTACAGTGCAGTCCAAGGACCAAGAAAAGCTGGAATGTTTAACGTTCTACAGACCACAGTGAATAGGACTAAGTTTCCACTCTATGATATGTCAATTAATCTGACCCTTATGTTGACTTCTTAGGCTATTTTGCTCATTATTCACATGTGCGCGTAGGCAGGTCTAGCATGAGGTCTAGCTTCCCATCTTCAGACTAAACTCTAACCAAACATTACATGGCACAGCCTTCTTACCATCTTGTGTCATAATTGCACTCATATGTTATGTTATGCTACCGAGACTTATAGAGCGCTACAGCTGCCCCAGCAAAGGGGCTCTTACTACCACTGGCAAAGCTTTGAAGTGCATGAAGGAGGGTAGCACGTGCTCCAGAACCCATAGTTATTGGTGGGTTATTGGTTAGTTGTGGTTGCTGGGATCAGTATTGCTCTATCAAGAAACAAATTTTATAAATTTACTGCAGTTTCTTAGGAATTGGACGTGCTTAGTGGATGTATACAAGGCCATGTGAGTTCATGTACTGATTGGTGGGATGAATGGATAGGCAGGAGGAGATTGGGTATTGTTAGGTTGCAGGGATATTGTTTCAAAGAATGAGGCTATGATCTGTGAGGTGTGGGGTAATTGAAGAAATACAAAAATAGTAGGCAAACAGGCATGAGTCTTGGGGTAGACTACATTCAGAGTAAGGCATGCAGAGGATGGAGGTTAAGGAGAGGGCGATCAATAGAAAGGAAGTAAAGAGAAACAGTTGTTCATTTTAAGTCAAGGCAATTTTTTCATGCATGTTTTTTGGACTCTAAAGAAGTCTCTTATCCTGACGTCTCCATCGATTTCCAGTGTGCCAGACAAGTATTGCATTCCCGGAGTCTTCTGACTGATGGTCCTGAAAGTTCCTGTGCAACGCTACTCTTATAGTTCTGTATGGCTTTAGAGTGAGGCCTGTGTGGGAAGAGTTTTGGAGCTATGAGTCAGGTCTGGATGGGTGTATGTATGTACTCTGTGTATGTGGTAACTGTATAGGACAAACCTAGATATGAAGCAGTGGAGCACTGAATAGTGATTGTCATCCAAGAGTGTGCTTCAGAACTTTTTCCGATCAGATAGTTGCAAGCAATTCTACTAGGTAGGAGTAAATCTGCTTGAAGTCAGGTATCCATTTGTATCAGTAGGTTTAAGGCCAGTCTTTACTAGTGCTATTATCTAAATCACATTTACTGTCTCCTCCCACTGGACCATAAATGCAGACATGCTTTGGGACACCAGGGAGGAGCTTCAGTGCGGCTGTCTCAATGTGGACGCCCTGGGCGTGGGCTGGCTCTTTCAGCCCAGGCCAGTCCAATGTAGGCTGCTGATTCTACAGCCAAGGACCAATGGCATTACAGCTGCTTGGGGCACACCCTTTCCTCACCTACATATGTAATGGGTATTTCATGGCATGTGACATACCTTTCGCATATGTATGCACCAAGTTCATAGGTACCACTAAGAGGGGGGGGGGGAGAAGGCTCGCGGGGACATTGGATGGGCAAACACTGGGACGGGAGCAGGGACTGCACATGCGGGACGAGAGGGAAGTGAAATGGAGTGTAAAAGAGAGTGAGAGAGGACACTCTGAGGCAGGAAGCTGCAAGGAGAAGGGCAAAGAGCACTTTGGCCAGAGAGGAGAAGAGACATGGGAGGATGGATAGAAAAAGAAGATGAGAAAATGGCGGGACAGCGAGACGGGGTGGATTGGCGACAATGAAAGGTACTCAGATGGAGGAATGGAACGGGAGGTGGGCAGGCACCGTGAGTGGACAAGGTAGCAGGCTGAGAGGAAATTCTGGGGCAAAGCAGCCGCTAAAAGGGATTGTCAGGGAGCGGGAGGGGTGAAGACTCTACAGAGGAGACTGCAGTGAATGGGGATAGAGTAAAACAAGACTGAAGGGGATCATGTATATGGAGTGCCCAGGGCATAAGCCCTAAAATGTAAGTATAATGCACAATTACGTCAGAAGAATTGATGTCATAGCCGTATCAGACCCTTCACTTGGCTATTTTACAGACACATCTGATATACAAACGACTCAATGAGTGTTATATAAAACTAGCAAATTTAATAAATAGTCACACAAAAAGCATATTTTAGATTTTATTTTTTGAAAATCGTGCGTGTTTTTAACATAAAAAGTGTTATTCGGGTTAGAAATAACTCTGTGAAAATATTTTTAAACAGACCAGTAGTACTTGGTAGTTACATTTAAAAGATTTTTTTTTGTGTTGATGCTTTTGTTTCCTAGTGCTGTTTTTAACGAGAGTTAAGTGTCTCACTCATTCTTTTCTCAGCTCATCAAGCCACAAATACAGAAAGGAATCGAGAAATCCTGGACAGTTGCCTCTGTGTGGAAGTGCTCCAAAGGCCGCGTTTGAGGGTGTTAAAAGAATTCTGTGGGCTCAGGTTTACGTGACAGCACACATCGAATGCAAAAGAATAGTTGAGGTGTCTCACAAGGTGAGCAAAGGTAACCAAGGGGTTTTTCTCCGCTCATCTTTTGATTTGAAGTGAGTGAGAATGGCATGCCCTCTCTGAAAACGGGGAATAGGCAAAGTCCACTCAGGTCCATTGTGGCACATCTGCAAGACATATTGTTACCAATTCCTTAAAATACGAGTATTTCTCTCTCAACTCGTGCTGGAGGCTGCTTCGTCTGTTATTCCACTTCCTATAGAATGCTGGCATTGTAATGCACGACGGATTATTAGACATCTCAAAAGTACACTGAACTCTCATACATTACATTTTTAGGTCTCGGAGCGACGGCTGGCTTGCCAGCCGGAAGTCGGAGAATTAATGTCTTTCAGTGGGTGCTTTAAACCCGCCTCTCTCCTCGTCTCTCCTCCATTGGCAGGCTTCCTAAACAGAGGCCAGCCATTGGAGGAGAGAAGCGTCCCTCGAAAGAAGCTCCGTCTCTTTCGGATTCGGGGGCGTGTTGGTGCTGTTCTTTCCACTTTTAAGCCCCGCCCCTTTTGGGGACGGCCAAACATGCCCCCGAATCCGAAAATTTTCGGAGTTGCAGCCGCCATTTTATTTTTGTGTTGTTGTCAGCTAGCCTGTCTAGGACCGTGCGTCCGCGTTACACACGGTCTGTCTTTGTTTTATTTTACCTCTCCCCTTTTGTCCTCCCCTCCCCAATGTGCCGTGTCTTTTTCCCGCCCCCCTCCCGCTGTCCGTGTGTTTGTGCCCGCCCCCCTCCCGCTGCTTGCAGTTCGCTCTCTTGGCGCCGCTGGTGCTTGTTTTCACGGTTTCTGAGGTTTACCTCTCCCCTTTTGTCCTCCCCTCCCCAATGTGCCATGTCTTTTTCCCGACCCCCTCCCGCTGTCCGTGTGTTTGTGCCCGCCCCCCGCCCGCTGCTTGCAGTTCGCTCTCTTGGCGCCGCTGGTGCTTGTTTTCACGGTTTCTGAGGATTGACAAACCAGAAACAAAGTGTGAGGCTTTCTCCAGTGCCGCGGACAGAGAGCCCGGGCAGTGCAAGCTTGGTGAGTTTGCGTCGTCAGGACAGAGCTGGCAGGATATGTTCTGCCGTTTAAAAAGGTGGGAAGCCGAGTTAGTGCTGGGCGCCGGGCACAGATAAATGGTATTGTGAATCTGCATCAGGGCTCTTTGTTTCACTTTTTTATTTTACCTCTCCCCTTTTGTCCTCCCCTCTCCAATGTGCCATGTCTTTTTCCCGCCCCCCCTCCCGCTGTCCGTGTGTTGGTGCCCGCCCCCTCCCGCTGCTTGCAGTTCGCTCTCTTGGCGCCGCTGGTGCTTGTTTTCACGGTTTCCGAGGTTTACCTCTCCCCTTTTGTCCTCCCCTCCCCAATGTGCCATGTCTTTTTCCCGGCCCCCTCCCGCTGTCCGTGTGTTTGTGCCCGCCCCCCTCCCGCTGCTTGTAGTTCGCTCTCTTGGCGCCGCTGGTGCTTGTTCTTTTTACTTTTCTGTGTCATTCCAGCTTTAGAATTCCGTGGGTGTGTATAGCCTTACTTTGCTTCAACCCCATTCAAAATTATGCAAAGAGGGCATAATGGGGTGGTTGGAAGAATTCAGGGACAAATACCTCCTAAGTGGGGTTTTGAGATGCAGCTCTCCACCCTCCACTTTCGGCACCTCCCCCCGGGATGGGACCACTTTCGGCACCTCCCCCCGGGACGGGACTTTGCTGCTGAGACCCGAGCGGCTCGCTGTGCCCGATTCCTCCTGGCCGCGTGATGTGTCACGATTGGTTCATTCCCCACAGTATTTATTTTATTTATTCATAGTGTCATTGAACATGTTGTCCATGGGCCCGGGTGGTTTGAGTCATTGGGGCTCTGGATCGGGATCGAGTCCACATTTCCGTGCCTATTCGACTTAGCCACATGTGTTTGTAATGTTATACGTGCTGGGTTTAGTTAGCCTTTTCACTGCTGATATGGGGGTCGTCGCCATCAGCAGCAGTGGATCCTCTTGACTGCCGTCTGCCCTGTGTCAGCGAGTCGATGCTTGGAGGTGACCCAGTTCTCCATCGCGGTCGGAGCCGGGTCATTGTTTGCACCGGTCATGGGCTGCCGCCGGGACCTCTCTGCACACTTGCATACACTCATGCCTCAGTTGTATGCTCCGTCACTGGAGGTTGAGAGGTCTGCACAATTGGTATGGGCGACATATATAAGACCTTATCTGAACTCCGGGCAGATGAACATACTGGGGGCAGGGGTGCTGGGGCATTGAGAAGAGACTTTAAGGGTGCTGGGGAAGAGAAAGGGGCGAGCGAGTTATGTTTCTGTGTGGCATGTTGTGTCAGTAAGAGAAGATCGGTCAAAAGCGCGATGGTGCTGCTTGTTGACAGTGACAAGTCAGATAAAATGCAGCTGAAGCGGAGTAATCGACAGTGCAGCTGGTGTAGTAGCACAGGGCTCTGTTGGGCTTTCTACGGATCCATTGAACTCCATTTTTGACTGTATTTTCAGTTCAGCCAAAATAAAGGCGATGGGGCATTTCCTGTACCAGGGCCCATAGCACCCTCAATCAATCAATCAATCAAAGCATTTATATGGCGCACTACTCACCCGGAGGGTCTCAAGGTGCTGGGGGGAGGGGGTCCGCTACTGCTCGAACAGCCAGGTCTTGAGCTGCTTCCTGAAGGCGAGGTGGTCTTGGGTCAGGCGGAGGTGGGTCGGAAGGGAGTTCCAAGTCTTGGCTGCCAGGTAGGAGAAGGACCTTCCTCCTGTGGTGGCTCTTCGGATGCGGGGGACGGCGGCGAGGGCGTGGCTGGTCGATCGAAGCTGGCGTTTGGGAGCGTAGAAGTTGAGGCGGCTGTTGAGGTATCCTGGGCCTTGGTTGTGTAGGGCTTTGTGTGCGTAGGTGAGGAGCCGGAAGGTGATTCTCTTGTTGACCGGGAGCCAGTGCAGGTCTCTCAGGTGTCCGGAGATGTGGCTGCGGCGGGGGATGTCAAGGATGAGTCGTGCTGAGGTGTTCTGGATCCGCTGGAGTCTCTTCTGGAGTTTGGCGGTGGTTCCGGCATAGAGGGAGTTGCCGTAGTCCAGACGGCTGGTGACGAGGGCCTGGGTGACCGTCTTCCTGGTCTCGGTGGGGATCCATCGGAAGATCTTACGTAGCATGCGCAGGATGTTGAAGCATGATGAGGAGACGGCGTTGACTTGTCTGGTCATGGAGAGGGAGGAGTCCAGGATGAAGCCCAGGTTGCGTGCGTGGTCTGTGGGTTTGGGTGCGGTGCCCAGGGCGGGGGGCCACCAGGAGTTGTCCCAGGCGGAGGGGGATGATCCCAGGATGAGGACTTCCGTCTTGTCCGCGTTCAGTTTCAGGCGGCTGTTCGTCATCCACTTGGCTACGTCTGTCATCCCTTCGTGCAGGTTGGCTCTGGCGGGGTCGTTGGTGAGGGAGAGGATCAGCTGGGTGTCGTCGGCATAGGAGATGATGTTGAGGTTGTGCTGGCGTGCGATGGCTGCGAGGCCCTTGAGAATGGGTACAGTGAACTCTGGGCTATTAAGAAGAAGGCAGATAATAAAATGGTTAGCGGGCTCTGGGAGTGCTGAGAATGAGATCTGACAAGGTCATGATAACTGGGGTCAAGGAGAAGGAACTGGGGGTGAGCAAAGAAAACCGATGCACGTGTCGAGGGACCCGAATCACAAGGCGAATAGGTGAGTAAGAATGGGCCAGGAGGCTATGAGAGAAGGTGTGAGTGATCAGGGGCTGAGGTACAGCGAGAAGGGATTGGCCAATTTTGACTGGGTTAACATACCTGCCAGCTCACACGGTGCCACCGTGTGATATGTGCTCCCATCACAGGGTCTCCAGACGAGGAGGCAATATCACATGGTGGCAGGAAAAACCAGATGATCGCCACTGCAAATAGTGGTCAAGTCAAGTCTTGTGTGTGCCTCTGTGTGTGTGTGTGTGTGTGGCTCTGTGTGTGTAGCTCTGTCTATGTGTGTGGCTCTGTCTGTGTGTGTGACTCTGTGTGTGTGAATGTGTGCCTCTGTGTAGGTATGTAACTCTGTGTAAATAGCTTTTTTTGTAGGTGACTATGTGTAAGTGCCAATGTCTGTGTGAGGGTGGGTCTGTGTAAGTGCCTCTGTGTGTGTAGGTGACTGTGATCAACTCTATCTAGGTGGCTCTGTATGTGTATGTGTGTGTGGCTATGTATGTGTAAATTCAATAGGTTATGCATATGCAAACGATTAAGCTATTAGCATTGTAAACGACAATACCATTTATTTAACGATTAAGATATTACAAATTAAAAATACAATGCTATTTATTTATGATTTAGAAAAAAACTTAAAAAACAATAAACAATACCAAGAGCTCTACCTTTAATAATGCCGAGACCATTGCATTATAAATGCTTGTTTACCTCGTGTCTGCGTTGTATCGAGACAACAACCTTTTTTTGTTTTTCACTGCATCAGTGTTTTTAGGTCTCGCCTATTAGTCAGCCCACGCATAGTCTGTTCTCATGGCCAGACAGGCCTGTTATTCCACTGGGCATTTCCCCAGTGGCCTGGGGCCCTTAGAGCCCAGTTTTGAAAGCCGGACCCCTCCTGGTGCCTCTGTCACTTTCAGCAACTCCCAGAGCTTAACTGAAGCAAGCAGTCAATGTTAGTCAAATGTTTTTGTTCTCCTTTTCTACCAGAGGCTGATTTCACACTATGTAAAACTACCAAAAAATGAACGATCTGGGAACGTGGGCCACTGTTTTTGGGAGTGTCCAGGCCTCACTGTGATCCTAATCCAACACTCATGGCATGTTATCTTTACCAGTGCTTGTTTTAATTCTGGGACCTACAGACTTTTCTGATGCTTGTTTTGAATTTATCAGCACCCTGTAAAAGTCCTGTGGGTTTAATGAACATCTTTTGAAAGGTTTTCTTTGCTCATTCTCTGATAAATCTTTGTTTGCGGGTAGCAAGATTCTGCCGCAGGATGTTTCCTATGTAACTATACGAAGCGTTTCCTATGGACACGTACCGTATGATTATTTTAAGTCAGGCCACCACACAAAGGTCACCTGCCCTCCCCACGCCTTACTGTACAGCTTCGATAGGTTTCTGTAGCTTCATTTCTTTTCCTCCTGTGCCTCCTAGTGGTGAGTTGAAGAACAAAGCGTATGGGGTCTGAACATTGTCCATGTAACAAGTGAAAGTTTTTTAAAATCCCTGTCAGCCTATATAATACCGATTAATAGTTTGTATGAGTTTTAAAATATTGTAGTGTTGCACAGAAGCACTTATCCAAATATATAATACGCTACACCGTGTGATTGATTATGTGGCCGAAAGTGCTGTTTTTGCTTTTACGATTGTCAGGTTTTCATTCCTGTATTCACGCACGTGGCGGGCGCGCTGCGCAGGGACACAATGATGGACACCGATTAGCTTAGTGCCTGATCCCCGACTACCCCGGGGCCACGCCTCCTCTTTATTTATAGCTTACGCGGCGCTCGGCGCCACCGCGTATGCGCACGCCTACGTGCGCTAAGGAAACTAGACCGCTAACGTGCGGTCTCAACATTACATTCCTTTCCACCTTTAGTAAGAAACAAACATTAACAGTATTAAGAAGGCACTCAATGGTGAGGTTCATCAAATAACAAAAGTTCATGGCCGTCCGGCCTGTTACCAGTCTCTAGTCTCTCTTCAGCCCACTGCGTAGTCCGCCATCTGTGAGGAGGGTGCTGGATTCCTTCTCAGTCCATAGCCTGCCGCTTCACCCCGGAATAGCACTCTCCTGGGTGTCTCGTTGCGGGCAGTCTCGATGGCCAGGGGTCCTCTGGGATTTCTTGGGGTGGCTGCCTGAAGTGCCTCCGTGGCCCGTGACTCTTCCGCTGGGCTGTTATTCCACTCATGGCCGGCACTTTCCGGAGGGCTCAGGGTTACTGTGGATCGACTGGGTGATCTCTCACTACTCTCAGAGCCCGATTGGTCATTCCCTGGGCTAACTGCCTTCTTGAAGAAAGAGACATTTCTGGTGACCGTTTCTCCTCCTCGCTGGGCGGTGATCATAGTCCCATTGCGGCCTGTGACGGTCCACGGCTGTGGTTCATATGGGAGTCTGAACTTGCTCCCGGGGTACCTGTCACGGACATAGACCCAGTCATTTTCGGCAATGGATGATTCTTTGGACTTTCGTCGGAAACTGGCATATTCGTTTGATCTTTTCCTGTTGGACAGAGTCCTCCACGAGTCAGCCCGGTTGGGGCTCGAGGTGTGGTGATTGGGGATTGTGTCACGGATTATGCGTCCCATGGTGGATGGGCCTGGTGCCGCTTCTGTGGTGCGGTGTGGCGTGAGTCTGTACTCCCGGAGGAATGAGTATATTCCCTTTTCCAGGGAGGCTCCTTCTGCATAGGCAATTCGGATGGTCTTGTTTAACGTGCGCATAAACCTTTCCACCTCTCCATTAGCTTGCGGCCATCGGGGTGTTATCTTCTTGTGTTGTATTCCCCATTCTGCGAGATAATCAGCGAACTCTTGGCCTTGAAAGGGTGGTCCATTGTCAGTCTTGACGGTCCCGAAGATGCCATGGGTTGCGATGGTCTTTTCAAACTTGGCTATCACTTCCTTGGCCGTGAGGGACGCCACAATTTCCACTTCGGGATATTTTGTGTAGTCATCCATGATGACCAGCATGTGCCGACCGTCTGGCAGATGACCGAAGTCAGCGCTCACGTGTTCCCACGGCTTTGCTGGGCCGTCTTCTGTGATGACCGGGGGTGGGCTATCTGGGGGGCCCGCTGCCTGACACCATTGGCACTCTTTGATGGCTCGTTCCACTTGTGAGTCCATGTCGGGGAACCATAATTTTGCTCGAAGTCTGCTCTTTGTTTTCACCACTCCCTGGTGTCCTCGATGAGCGAGGTTGATGGCTTGATGGGTGAGGGTGGAAGGCATCACGATTCTGGGTCCTCTTAGCACGCATCCCTGACTGTCCACTGATAGTTCTTCCTTGACTCTCATGATCGCTTCCAACGCCCTTTTTGCCTGTGGCGTTCTCTTGCTCAGCGATGTTTGGAGCGCTTTCCAGTCATTTGTGCGTATGGTGTTCGAGACAAGCTGCGATACTTCATCGTTCTTCGTAGCCTCGATAATCATGTCTAGACTCATGGGAAGAGGCCTTGACCTCTCCACCGCCGCGTTCACATAGGCCTCTGTATCCTCGGCGTCTTCTTCCTCTCCGGTAGTGGCTGCTCGGGGGTGTCTGGAGAGGTAGTCTGCCGGATTGGTGACCCCCGGTCTGAATTCCAACTGATAGTCGTATTCTTGTAGCTGCAATGTCCACTTCTCTATCCTGGGAGGTGGCTTGGACACAGATCCTCGGAACAGTGGAATCAGGGGCTTATGGTCTGTTGAGACTGTGAAGGGGTGACCATATACATATACATGGAAGTGTCTGCACGCCCAGTGGATCGCTATGGCTTCTCTCTCGATTTGGGAGTATCTTTGTTCTGTCTCTGTCAGGGACCTGCTTGCATAGGCGATCGGTGCCCAGTCGTCTTCCCCTTGGCGTTGTGTTAGTACTGCACCTAGACCGAACGGGCTGGCATCAACAGCAATGTTGGTCTGTTTGGATGGGTCAAAGTAGGAAAGTGTTGTCTCTGCCGACGGGGCGGCCTTTGTGTTGTGAAAGGCTTCGCTTTGTTCTTCACCCCACTGCCAGGGTGTGGTAGACTTCGTGAGCTCTCGGAGAGGTCGGGTGAGGTTTGAGAGGTCTGGGATGAAGCGACCGCAGAAGTTAACCATTCCTAGGAAACTCCGTACTTCAGAAATGTTCGTTGGAGCAGGAGCTGACTGTACGTCTTTGACCTTGTCAGGGTCGGGTGCGATTCCTTTATCCGAAAATGTGTATCCAAAAAAAATGATGGTATTTTGGAGAAATTGGCACTTCTCTCGATGTAAGGTGAGGCCGGAGTCTTTGATTCTTTTCAACACTCCTCTCAATCTCTGGTGATGTTCTTCCACGGTTTGGGCATATATGAGCAGGTCGTCACTGACGTTTAATACACCCGGAAGTCCGCTGAGAACCTCTCGGATCGTATTTTGGAAAACTTCCGCCGCGCTGGATATGCCGAAGTTGAGGCGGCGATACCGCCGTAGGCCCACGTGGGTGGAGAAAGTGGTGATATACCTGGAGTCAGGGTGTAGGGGCAGCTGGTGGTAGCCGGAGCGGAGATCCATCTTGGAAAACCACTTGGCGCCATTCAGTTCACCTAAGATGTCGTCGACAGTAGGTGTCAGGTGGCGTTCCCTCTTGACTGCTGCGTTGGGTAGACGCATGTCTACACATATGCGAACCTGTCCCGGCTGCTTGGGCTTTCTCGCTACCACGATCGGTGATACCCAAGGGGTGGGCCCTTCAACTTTTTCAATTATGCCTTGTCTTTCTAGACTTTCAAGTTCTTCTTCCACCTTTTTCCTGAGGTGAAAGGCTATCCTCCGAGGGCTACCGGTTGAATGGACGGGTCTATGTGCAGCGACACTTCTTTCCCCTTGAGGAATCCGATGCCTCGGAATGTGTCCTCGAATTCTTCAAGGATGGTGTCTAGTTCATCTTCCAGTACTGCCATGGCATAGAAGATAAGTTGGAGTTCTTCGGCCGTCCGTCCACTGAGGAGCATGCCACTCCCTTCCTTCGTCACGTAGATGGTGGTGGGAAGTTTCTTGTCTTGGTGACCGATTTCTGTCTGGAAACACCCGATTAGTGGTATCGGGGTTTTTTGTCCATAGGCAAACACTCGGATTTTCGCCATCTTCAGGGTCGGCTTGTCCCGTAGTTGATTGTACACATCAGCCGCCATAAGTTCTATTGATGCCCCCGTGTCTATGGTGGCTCTCACCTCTTGCTGGTTTACTCTTATTCGACATTTCGGGAGTCGTCTCTTCTTCCTGGCTGGATGGTTGATGGCAAACACATAGTGGACGGGATAGTCATGGGAGTCATCGTCCATGTCCTCACTCTCAGGGCTGTCTCTAATGGCGTGTGCTGCTTCCGGTTTCTGTTTCGACGATCTACACACTGAGGCGAAGTGATTCATACGCCCGCATGCGCCGCACTTCTTGCCATATGCTGGGCATTCTTTTGCACGGTGTGGTGTGCCTCCGCAGTACCCACAGTCTTTTCGCCGTTCTTGTGGCTTTTTCCCTCCGAATGGCCGTTGTTTTGGCCGGACGACATTCACTTGTTCTGCTACATTGACCTGTTCACTTTTCCCCGGCCTGTGCAAAGCTGCCTCCATGTGCGATGCCCTCGCTCGTGACAACTCCTTGGTTCGGCCCAGCTTCAGAATGTCGGCTAGAGGTTTCCCATCTTCTTGTAGGATCTTGACACGCAGGTCGGACGAATAGCAGTTTTGGATGATTTGGCCGCGTATCTCTTCTTGCTCGTCCCTGAACCCACAAGTGCTGGCGAGTTCTCTCAACCTTCCATGAAAAGCATCTAGAGATTCATCTGCCTCCTGCCGGGCCTGACGGAATATGAACCTTTCGTAGTCCTTGCTAGCCATCGGCTCAAAGTATGCGTTGAGCGCATTTAGAAGGGTGACGTAGGTGTGCGGCGAGGCTTCAGTCAAAGTCTTGTAAATTCTGTGAATGTCCTTACCCCCTAGGTGAAGGAGGAGTGCTCTGCGACGTTCTCTCGCAGTTCCTGCGCCTTCGAAATAGAATTGTAGGCGCTCTGTCCAGTCCTTCCATCTCGGCGCCAGAGACGTGGGAGCTCCGTCTACCATGAAAGGCTCAATTGGAGGGATGGTCGTCATCTTGGCGCGGTCACCTTCCGTGTAGCCTGAGGAGAGACCAGGAGAGACAGCTGGGCCTCTCAATACCCCAGTGTTAGGGTCCTGGGGAACGCTTGTCCGTAGAAGAGACAGACGTGACTGCCGTGCAGGACAGGGTTTCTCTCGCAGCGAGACTCCAGTGGGCACACGTCGCGGCCCAGCGGCTATTGCATGCTCGCCCACTCTTCCGGCGCTGATTCCTCACCCTCACCGTGCACTGTCGTGATCAGGAGATGGTAGGCGATGGTCCTACAGCGCCAGTGCTGGAGCGCTTGGAAGCCACCTCAAAGTGCATCCGCAGGGCAGGGGTCAGGGCCTCATCTGGGCCGACAGGGGTCGAGGTCCGGAGCTCGGCACGCCTCGGCGCTCCAAAATGACAATTCGGAGCGTCGGAATGTGTATCACGTGGGGTCCTTTAAGCCCTCGTCGCCATTGTCAGGTTTTTATTCCTGTATTCACGCACATGGCGGGCGCGCTGTGCAGGGACACAATGATGGACACCGATTAGCTTAGTGCCTGATCCCCGACTACCCCGGGGCCACGCCTCCTCTTTATTTATAGCTTACGCGGCGCTCGGCGCCACCGCGTATGCGCACGCCTACGTGCGCTAAGGAAACTAGACCGCTAACGTGCGGTCTCAACATTACAACGATTATGAGGGAAATGTTTCCATGTGCTTACATTATCCCGTGATTGGACGTAGCACTTGGTGGTGAGATGGAATAAATAAATGAATGAGTGAAAGAATGGGTTTCTATTTGCATAGCGCGAACAGCTGCTTCAAAATGGCGCATCCCCTCGCTTTCAGCATGTGAAATCGCAGCAACCACACTAGACTGTGTGTGACTGTCCGCTTAAGTTTACTCCTTAAAAATAAAGTTTTAAGGCCTCTCCTGAAAAGGGTTACAGAGCTGAAGTTTCTAAGGCCGGCCAGCAGATAAGTAAATGAGCACCCACTCCCCCCAGGGCTTTTCTTATTCTGGATTATTTACTAATAATCTCAGATTTAATTGACAATGTGTTCTTGTGGCGCCCTATTCTCTAACTCTATTCCTGAAGCAGGCAGGATCTTTTTTGTGTAGCGCCTTGAAGGTAGTCATTAGGACTATGTAGGGAATTCTTTTTGCACTGGCCACAAGTGTAGAGGTTTTAGATGCCAGCTGATAGATTGTCTTTTGGGAAGTTTAAGACCATCCTGGTGGACGCATCCTGTTCTCTCTGAAGCCTACGAATGAGGCCAAACAACAAGGGTTGCACTACTTTGAACACTCACTATATAGTGCACAATAGTCTGTCGGCCCTGATCGATAGGGCATGCAAATGATTTTACAGCACCTTTCACAGCGGGGTGACGGTTATTCAAACACAACCGGGAATAATTCGCTCATGTTCACTACGTATGGCAATTTATAATCCGTCTGTCTCATCTATATGAGGAACTTCCATTTAGAAGAATTGGCACAACACAAGCTTGACCAGCGGTGTTCAACAGGCACCTATGAGCACATTGTTCACCATGGGCACAGCGCGTTTGAGTAACAGAATTAAAATCCACAACTGCGCATCACAACACGCCAGAGCGACTGGGGTGTCTTAACAATTTACAGGATTGTTTAACATAACCACCGCCATCCGTCCACAACGTAATGACGTTAATGTAATAATATTATTCAGATTACTTCGTCCGTGTATGTAGTACTTGGTAGAATCACCACGCATTGCACAATAGTTTGTCCGTCCTGTGCGACAGGGCATGTTTTTACAGCACCTGTTCACGGAGCGAAAACGGTTATTTAAATAGAACCACGGCTGTTATAAGTCACTAATGTTAACATCATGATGCCAATATGCATATATCAGTACTAAGACCTAGTACCATTTCTCTCTCAGGCAACCGCCAAGGCGGCGCAGCCCATTTAAATACGGTGCACCAGCTGGTGCAGAATAACCATCATGAAATATTAAGGTATGATGATACCATATCCATATGGACCTAGTAACAGAGTATCATTATTTATCTGAACTGTCACTAAGGTTTCCTTCATACATTGTCTCTAGAACCAGTGAGTACCTCTGGCGCTTGTCGGCTGACAGGCACCATCTACATTAGAAGACCAGAGGAATCATACACTTAACAATAAGTTGAGCCTAACAAGGGAGTGCTCTCCTTTTGATTGTTAAACACTGACACAAAGAAGGCCCTATGTCATTTACATTAATAGGCTGTCCAATCTTTATCCAGTCCTGATGAAGACCCGCCTCAGATGCGCATAAATCATCCCATCATCCCCAGGGGCGAAACGTCGACGTTCCATGTCATATATCCGTCTGCACAAAGTCCCATAGAACAAAAGGAACAATTTAATTTTCTGTGACTATTGTGTTTTACAGTGGATATTCTGCAAAAGTTTGGTTGTATTTATGTTTTGTCACCCATAACCTTCAGTCACCTTTCACAACCTAGACACCTTGTTTATTCACAGCCCATGTATTTTATGTATATTGGACAGCATATCTGATTGATTGCAGAAACAAAATATTTGAAAAGATTGAATACTAAAGACAATGTTCCCTTTTGTTTGTGGTCAGTGTACACATTTTTGCATATAACCTCCATGGGGTATATGGCTATATTCATGTATTAAGTACTATGTTCAATTGATTTGTGTTCTCCGACAGAACCATTGTTGTTTATTTAATTACCCGCTCAGGTTCTGAGGTACACAGGGTTACCCCATTACACTTAATGGTATTCGAGCGCAGGTGCACACCTGCGAGGGTTTAGTCCCACATCGATTGTTTCTCTGACACAAAGGTAACATGTCAGAAAAAGAAACACTGTCCTACACTGAGGAATATATCAGGAAATGGATACAAGAACAAGCAGAATTTGACTACCTTGGCACAGGACTAACACCTGTTGATACCACACTTAACGATAAATTGACAAGTCTGGAAAGACTAGAGAAAAAATTAATCCATACACGCCTACATGGACATCTCTTAACAAAGTACTTGCAAGACAACATTATCCCCAAGGGATTACAAGTACGCAACAAACCGGGAATCTTCATCGAATTACCCAAATTTCGTGAGGGATTTAGCTTTGTGGCAAACAACTGCTCCAGACACTGGATGGTGTTAGGCGTTGAGACAGCCCTGGAGTACGTGAAGAAATTAACCCAGGAAATCGCCGACCTCAAGAAAGAAATCTTGGAGGACAAGTCTTTGAGAAATGCCAGAGAAGCCTTGGAACGGGCAGAAAAAGCAACTGCAGAATTCAACACCATAACACTGAACAAAAAATTGGACAAATTGGCCAAAGATATTAAGGCATATGACAAGAAAGTCACATATCCTTACATCAGTGACGAGTATTATATCCAAGATTCTCAAGGATACTACACTTACCGTAACAAACAGACCAACAGAAGGTTCGCCACCTTCTTAAATTTCTCTTTTGGAAGTGGCCCAGAAAGCGATTCCGAAAGAACAAGCTCAAGTTCGGACCCCAGAGGATACCAACAAGGACCTCTCTATCAACAACAACCACTGAGTTACGTGACTGGAGCACCACTTCAAGGGGGGCTACAGTACCAAGACTCATTTGGCCCTCAAAATCAGTCTCCTTTTTTAGGGGATCCTACATGGACCAACAGAGACCCCAACTGGGGCCGTCCGCCCAGATGGAACCAAGGAAGAGGCAACCGCCGGGGCAGCACCAGAGTATGATTCCAACCACAACCACAACAGAATCATGGAAAAATCAGTACGAGACACCAAACCTACCGCTGGAAACCACAACCATAATAGCGGCAACAAGTGAGAGCGCCCAACCACCGACACCTAAAACGGACGATAGCAGTATTGTTAACAACAATAAAGACCCCATCATAAATATTTCGAATTACATCCTCAGTCCAGCAGAGAAGGGTATCTTGGCCAAAGGTTTATCATTTGTACCTACAATACCTCCTGACTCCTTTAATGTGAAAATAGAGCTCCAACAGTTTTTCAGGAAAATTCGCCTGAAATACTTCTTGCCAAAAGAGATGACTATACAAGAAAAGCAGCAGCAACCCACTTTTGTCCACCATCCACTTTTAAGCCGGCCAGCCACCTTATGAATGAAAGAATACTGGCATACGAAAAAGTGGTGATGTCCAAGGTCATGGACCTTCTGCAGAGTACAAAATACATTTAGTACAACATCACTAAAGAAGAAAGAGAGGCCCTACGTTCACTCAAAAACAACAAATCGATAGTCGTCAAAAACGCAGATGAAGGTGGAGCTGTGGTTATTCAGAATAGAGACAATTACATCTCCGAGATCACACAACTGGATTGTGAAGACAGCTACATCCGTATACCAAATGACCCCACAAAGGAAATTGCCAAACTCATAAAAGACCTCACAGAACAAGGAATAGAAAAAGGATTACTCTCAGAACCTGAATCCAAATTACTGAACAACCAGACCCCAAGGATCCCTACAATCTACACGATTCCGAAAGTCCATAAAAATGTACAGAAACCACCGGGCAGACCAATAGTTTCAGACTGTGGTTGAGTACTAGAACCAGTCAACCAATATTTGGACAACTTCTTACAGCCAGCAGTATGGGAAATCAGATCGTTTATACGAGATACCTTGCACACTATTCAAATCTTAGAGGACCATCCGTTTGACAAAACCAAACAACTCTTTGTCACACTGGATGTGTGCTCGCTATATACAAGCATACCACAAGAGGAAGCCATCACAATCATGAAGAAAGTCCTGGACTCACGTCCTTCCCCACACTGGATTCCCACTGATTTCTTAATCCAATTGCTTACCATCGCCATGACCAAAAACTACTTCATATTTCAAAATGCATTCTTTTATCAATGTAAAGGAGTTGCTATGGGGGCCGGATTCGCACCCAGTCTGGCTAATCTATATATGGATGATTTTGAACACCAGTACATATATCCAGACCACAATCCATGCAAAGACAATATCACATCTTGGAATCAATACATCAATGATATCGTCATGATCTGGACAGGAACAGAGGAAACACTTCAACTATTCCTCATATGGCTTAATGCACGCTCCACAGATATTCAGTTTACGATGGCATACAACAATGAATCCATCCCTTTTCTTGATCTTACTCTAGAAATAGAGGATGGCAAAATCATAATGAATCTTTTTTAAAAACCTACAGACCGGAACACATTGTTAAGATACAACTCACACCATCCCAGAAACTTAAAGGACAACCTTCCATACGGACAATTTCTGAGGGTCCGTAGAAACTGTACAAGAAGAAATGATTATTTCAAGTAAAAGCGATCTACTAATATCCAAACTCAGAGACAGGGGGTACCCCCCAAAGGACTCCTCAACAAAGCCAGGAAAAGGGCCTGGTACAGACCACGAGAGACCTTACTAGAAATTCATCCCAAGAACAGAGAAATAGATAGACTTATCTGTGTAACTACCTTCACCACAAGAAGCCATGACATCAACAAAATAATCAAGAAATACTGGAACCTGGTAGGCACTGAGATCGGCATACCGGAGGTACCCATGTTCGCCTTCAAAAGGGCAAAGAATGTTAAGGACCACGTTGTGTCTTCCTACTTAGACCCTATAAGGCCACCAGACATAAGGTCACAACTAGGCCTCCCACCTATCACAGGACATCAAAGATTTGGCAGCTGTGAAGCATGCAAATACGCAATAACAGGCAACAAGATCACTCATCATGGCAAGACCTATTCACTCAATCACTTCACAAATTGCAATAGCCAAAATGTCATATACGCCATAAAATGCCTGGGCCAACTCGTTTACATTGGCCAAACAACTCAGAAGATTAAGAACAGAATCTTACAGCACCAAAGCAGAATCAAATGCAGAGTACAAGGAGCCCCATTAGTAGACCACTATTGTACACTAGGTCACACATCAGAACAGATGGAATGGACAGTCGTTGAAAAAGTGACTCTTCATCAAAGAGGCGGCATCATCGCCAATCAACTCAACTTCAAGGAATGCCCATGGATACATATCACTGAAGCCACTATCCACGGCCTGAACGAACAGGAAGAAACCTATACTCAAATGTGTAGGCTGTGACTACCACTATCATCTGGTACGGCCTAACACACTAATATGGGCATATTTTGTATGAACCTAGAAGTTAGTTAACCTTTATAAGTAATATACATAGGCCCAAGCTGAAAGCAGCAACTACGGAATTGTTAGGTTATATAGTTATATAGTATACATCTAAAAATGTTACATGTAGTAATTGTTTATACAACTATTGACATTGATGCAAGATTTACAATGGTTAATAGGATCATGTTGTCTCCACCAAAGATCTATACATGACAACTAGATGAGATGAAGCATATATGTGGAAAACCATGTAATTTTTATCAATATGTATAATAGTTATATATGATCATCACAATATATGGATTATCAATACCTGTGTAGTCAACCATCAGGTCCCACAAGATGATGTATATGACTGTTCACGTGTAATAATTGTTTGCATAACTATTGACATCAATGCAATATCTATACATGACAATTTGATGAGATGAAACATATGTGAAAAACCATGTATTTTTTATCCAAATGTATAATTGTTTTATATGATCACCACAATATATGGATTATCACTACCTATGCAGTCAACCATCAGGTCCCACAAGATGATACATATGATTGTACACCTACATGAGTATATACATGATCTAACCGCATGCCTCTTCGGCAAAGACCACCGGAGGTTAATATAAACTATGACCACCTTTGGACCTAACCGGTCCTCATGGGTCCCGATTTGGAGTCCACCCCTAATGTGTTGACCCAAATGGGTTAAAACGTTTTCAATAACTATAGGCTCCTAACAACCTCCTTTGACTGGGCGTTCAGGTCCTCCTAGTTCTATATGTAGATTTATACACCTCAAGCTTAACCACAACATTGAATCACCACATGTTAGCTAGGGCTGCGAGCCGTAAGTAGAATACCGAGTGACACATCAGTCACGCCTCCTCACGCAGGTTAAATAGGACAAGTTTCTCAGCCCAAGCCGGCATTCCAAAGAAACGTACCGAAGGAGTCAGACGTCGTTTTTCCTGCACGCTAGAGTAAGTAATCCTCGCCCCCCCCCTTGTCTAAAGCTTTAAGCGCCTTGAGTAACAGATTCCACAACTGCGTAACACGCCATAGCACTTTGCATGGTCTAATAATCCACTTGATAATTTAACAGTACCGCCGCCACATGAACAGCCTAACCCGTTCACAGCGCGATAACGGCGTCTTTTTAAATACTATTCCGGCGGGATCATTTTGTCCGTGTATGCACTACTTTGAACACTCACTATATAGTGCACAATAGTCTGCCGGCCCTGATCGATAGGGCATGCAAATGATTTTACAGCACCTTTCACGGCGGGATGTCGGTTATTCAAACACAACCGGGATTAATTCGCTCTTGTTCACTACGTATGGCAATTTATAATCCGTCTGTCTCATCTATATGAGAACTTCCATTTAGAAGAATTTTTTATTAAGGGTTGCAGTTGCAGCCTCATGAGAAGTATACCCCCCGGCCGGTACGAGTAGGAATGGCCGAGTGAAGTTGTGCAGACCAATCTGTCTATATGCAGTGGCTCTAAAGTACATGACGCCCTGAAGAAATTGCCAAAATCTTTTAATGGCAATGAAACATGTCGGCAAGTATAGTAGTGGTGGTTAGATAGTTAGTGACCATACCTACTATTTTTAAATTTCCACACCCAACACAAGAGAGAGAATAAAGTTGTATATCTGTGTTGCTGTGTGTGATGTGTTTTTACATGTTGTTGGACTCTGTGTAGATCACTGTTGATCTTTCTTTCACTGCATATATCTTTACACAATTTCTTTGTGTTTGTTGGACACTTTATTCTTTTTTCGAGCTGGAAGACGCCAATGATGATAACAGGGCAATCCTGGTGAGTACCTGCCAGGTTCCCGTTGGTGGTTCGCCCGTGAGGTGCCTTCTCGCTCTCACTCACATTTTTTGTTGTCCATGTATCACGGTTTGACACCCAAATATATATGTGTGTGTTGTCTCACAACTGAATCGAACTTTGCTTGGAACGGGCGATTGTTGAATGAGGCGCTATCCAGGGCCATACCGACTACCCCAATAAACTAATGATAGGGGAGTGAGTACTTGCAAAAATATTGCGTAAATTGGTATCCCCGTAATAGAAGGATGATGTTTATAAGTGCCTATCAAGTCTAGGTCTTGTGTGTATTTGTTACAACACGAGCTTGACCAGCGGTGTTTAACAGGCACCTATGAGCACATAGTTCACCAGGGTCACAGCGTGTTTGAGTAACAGAATTGAAATCCACAACTGGGCATCACAACACGCCAGAGCGACTGGGGAGTCTTTACAATTTACAGGATTGTTTAACATAACCACCGCCACCCGTCCGCAATGTAATGACGTTAATGTAATAATATTATTCAGATTACTTTGTCCGTGTATGTAGTAGTTGGAGGAATCACCATGCATTGCACAATAGTTTGTCTGTCCTGTGCGACAGGGCATGTTTTCACAGCACCTATTCACGGAGCGAAAACGGCTATTTAAATAGAACCGCTGCTTTTTTAAGTCACTCATGTTAACATCATGATGCCAATACGCACATATCAGTACTAAGACCTAGTACCATTTCTCCCTCAGGCAATCGCCAAGGCGGCGCAGCCCATTTAAATACGGTGCACCAGCTGGTGCAGAATAACCATCATGAAATATTAAGGTATGATGATACCCTATCCATATGGACCTAGTAACAGAGTATCATTATTTATCTGAACTGTCACTAAGGTTTCCTTCATACATTCTCTCTAGAACCAGTGAGTACCTCTGGCGCTTGCCGGCTAACAGGCACCATCTACATTAGAAGACCAGAGGAATCATACACTTAACAATAAGGTGAGCCTAACAAGGGAGTGCTCTCCTTTTGGTTGTTAAACACTGACACAAAGTAGGCCCTGACCCTATGTCATTTACATTAATAGGCTGTCCAACCTTTATCCAGTCCTGATGAAGACCCGCCTCAGATGCGCAATAATCAGCACATCATCCCCAGGGTCGAAACGTCGACGTTCCATGTCATATATCCATCTGCACAAAGTCCCATAGAACAAAAGGAACAATTTAATTTTCTGTGACTATTGTGTTTTACAGCGGATATTCTGCAAAAGTTTGGTTGTATTTATGTTTGGCACCCATAAACTTCAGTCACCTGTCACAACCTAGACGCGATGTTTATTCACAGCCCATGTATTTTATGTATATTGAACAGCATATCTGATTGATTGCAGAAACAAAACGTTTGAAAAGATTGAATACTAAAGACAATTTTCCCTTTTGTTTGTGGTCAGTGTACACATTTTTGCATATAACCTCCATGTGGTATATGGCTATATTCATGCATTAAGTACTATGTTGAATTGAATTGTGTTCTCCGACAGAACCATTGTTGTTTGTTTATTTACCCGCCCAGGTTCTGAGGTACACAGGGTTACTCCATTTCACTTAATGGTATACGAATGAGGCCAGTCGGGGCTCCCAGATGAAATGAGTCTGGCTACTCCAGTCTGGAAGGTACCCGGGCATGTACAATTGTTTTCTGAGTATGGACTTGATGATATTTAAGAGATTTTTTAAAAATGCTTTTAGATGCCGAAAGCAGATAGCTGAGACAACTTGAATTTGAGGTTTGAGAGACAGTTCTTGATTAGGTTTTAAGCCCAGCTTCCTGGACTAGGAGGTGGGAGTAGGTGGTGTACCTAGATCTTTCAGCCACCAGTTCTCTATTTCCAATGTAGGTAAATTCCCAAAGAACAGAATCTCCGTTTTCTCAGCATTCAGCTTTAAGCAGCTGCTCTGCATCAACTTAGCAACTTCACACAAACAGACCTGGTATCTATCAGTGATGGTTGAATGCTAGCGATACAGAAAAGGGGGTGGTGATGAACAGAGTGTCTGAATTAAGCAGACCACTCTTACCCAGTCCAAAGATCAGGGCTTGATCCATCACCGTTATTTATCTCACTGCCCCATCCCAGCTCAGAACCTGGCTATATGCAAATTAGTCTGTCCCTGGCCCAGTGCATCATGGGAACAGGGCAGACCAAACTACCAAGCCAATTCTTCACCAGAAAGGAGACAAGCTACCGGGGACCGGTTTCTGGCATTTCAGCCTCTTCGGCCCGGCTTGCTTGAATCCTGATGGAGCAGTGAGAAAGGGACTCATGTCTGAGTATACCCTGCCACACCTATAGTGGCCAAAAACGATACAGAAAAGGGGGGTGGTGATGAACAGAGTGTCTGAATTAAGCAGACCACTCTTACCCAGTCCAAAGATCAGGGCTTGATCCATCACCGTTATTTATCTCACTGCCCCATCCCAGCTCAGAACCTGGCTATATGCAAATTAGTCTGTCCCTGGCCCAGTGCATCATGGGAACAGGGCAGACCAAACTACCAAGCCAATTCTTCACCAGAAAGGAGACAAGCTACCGGGGACCGGTTTCTGGCATTTCAGCCTCTTCGGCCCGGCTTGCTTGAATCCTGATGGAGCAGTGAGAAAGGGACTCATGTCTGAGTATACCCTGCCACACCTATAGTGGCCAAAAACGATACAGAAAAGGGGGTGGTGATGAACAGAGTGTCTGAATTAAGCAGACCACTCTTACCCAGTCCAAAGATCAGGGCTTGATCCATCACCGTTATTTATCTCACTGCCCCATCCCAGCTCAGAACCTGGCTATATGCAAATTAGTCTGTCCCTGGCCCAGTGCATCATGGGAACAGGGCAATAACCAGCAGGACGTTAGACCTAGAGAAACCATTATTTGCCTACAAGAGAGGTAAAAATCTTAAGGACATCCTAGTACACACCAGACCACCTAATAAACCCAACCAACAACCCAGGGTACAGGGAATCCAAGGAACACCATCTCTGTGGCAATTGTAGTAGCTGCCACCTTACGAAAAAAAGCCTGGCTCTCACCTTTAGAAGTGGAAGCAAGTGGGAACAACGCAATTTTACAAATTGCAACAGTAAGAACATGGTGTACCTCATCACTTGTCCCTGCGGGTTAGAATACGTGGGCATGACCACCAGACCCGTAAAAGTGAGGATTAATGAACACAAGAGTAATGTGAGATGTAGAAAATCCACAACGAAGATGGCAGCACATTACCTGGAGAGGCAGCACTGTGTCAATGAGCTACTTTGGACCATTATTGAACAGTTACCCTTTGAAACAGGCCTTTTTGAAAAGGAACAAAGATGGGTTTTCCGCTTGGGCACAGACACAGAAGGCCTCAATGATGCCATACCATGGGGCCAACTGCGATAACATAATAACCTTCATGAGGTACCTGTGAACCTATGTGACCCTCTGCATCCTCTGTCTCACAGATCTGATGAGTCTGTTCTTCTTCCATAATTACCATGATCACTGGTATTTGGCTTAGGTTCATGTTAAAATAGCCATATTGCGCAATGACCATCTGACATTGGCTTTTTCCTACTCTCCATAGGCATTTGCTTAATTAATAGCACTCACAGGTGCTTCTTGGGCAGTAGTCTTTATTATGTACCTTAACTTTCACATTTATGCCCATTAAAACCTTTAATTTCTTTTTACAACCGGAACGGCCAAATTTCTGATCATGTTGAATGGAGCGTTTCACCAGTACTACAATAACTAAATTGCCGATCCACGGTAGCAACTGCGCATGTGCAACAGCATAGTCTTTGACCAGGGCGCCTGCGCAATAGAACGCCGTATTCTGAGCATGGGCCAGAAACGAACACTGTTCAATGGCGCGTTACCGGCGAACGATAAGTATAACAGCCCATGTTTGGGCGTACATCCGCCTCCAATCAACCCGCTAATTGGTAATTTACAGGATACACCAGGGTATATAAAGCACAAGCCCTCCCCACAACGGCACAACCATCGGAGCCGCGTTGAGGGGAAGAGGGCAGATCGTCTCCTGCAAAACCATGAGTTACGAGCATATCAGACATAAAGGAAGTGTTACCAGTGAATGTAAGTAGCTGATCCTAAACAAGGTTTTCTCATGCCCACAGATCACTGAACTTAGCATGATGGAACCCCCAATAATGCGCCAATGGCTCATGAGGCAATGTAACCTAAAACACTAACAGGTATAATCATCAAGCATTTTTGCGAGCGCAAACGGTGCGAATCACAAAAATCGGCCGTTTGCACCCGCAAAAATGGCATTTGAGATTCATCAATGGATCATGAACTCGCAATTTGAAAAATCGCAAATAATAGCGATTTTTCAAATTGCGATCGCATTTAAGGGATATCAATTAGAGATTCCTTAAATGCTATTCATGAAACATTTAAAAATTGCGAATTCGCTATTTTTGGCCGCTATTTACCGCGAAGTCACACCTCGTGGTAAATAGCGGAAACTTAGAAAAATGCACTTAAGTGCATTTTTCTAAGTTGTATGTTACACACACACATGTCCTTGGGACATGTGTGTGCGTAACACCAGCGTCCAATATAATTTCAGGGGTGCAACAGGGTGTCCTTTGGACACCCCTGCACCCTTGAAATCGCAAACTCAAAATGCGAATAGCTAATAGCGATTCGCACATTGATATGTCTTCCCATTCATACCTATGGGCCTCTAGGCCCATACATAGGAATGAATTTGGAGTTATTCCTTATTTGTGATTAGCAATTAGCTAATCGCAAATAAGGAAGCTGTAGGAATCGCAAAATAAATTGCGATTTGGACATGAATCCCGTTTTGCGAGTCTGTAATAGCGATTCCTTAATAATCGCTATTACAGACTCGCAAAACGGGACTTTGATGAATCTATATGTAAGTAAGACAACCTTGTTGTTTTTCATCCACATACTCCATGGAACTTTTGGAACCATTACCAAATTCAACATGTGTGTTATGTATGTGTTTATATGTGTGTCCATGTCCTTTTTTGTCACTTTTATCCACAGGGTGTACAATCTTTGGAGGAAATCTGCAACCCTATATATATGCATATTCTTTGTCCTTAAGGTCATTGACACCTATATGACAGTCACAACTACTTAATGTGAAAGGTATTGATTATGTCCTTTTCTCCGTCCAGGTCTTAATAAAAACGCCAAATGGGCGCAGAGACTACGTGTTGAACTACAATTTAGGTACATAACACCTATAGTTCACATCACAATTTTTGTATAATACACTTTTACATCTACATCCATGTGAGTAAGGTGGGGATCTTTGTGCATTTCCCGTCCTGAAGAAGGAGTTTCGCCCTCCGAAACATGTTCATGTCGACGCCAAAAAGAGGTTAATGTACATAATTATACACCAGTAACCTCACACTGCACCCTTTTTAATAATGCCAGCCCGGGCATAATTAAAGTCTTTTTTACCCCACGAGCCAGGTATTTTTTAAGTATCACTTTCACCACTTCACCATTCACATTTAAGTACCCTACACGCATTCACACATAGTCCACAGATAGTGCTCCCATGTAGTCGTCGGTCGTAGCACGCCGCATCCCGTAGAGGGGTGCGAAGACCCCGATGATGAAGCATGACACCAAGGGGCCTGTTGGTGTGTGAGGGGTATTTAAACAACACTGTGTGCTCCCCACCATTGTAGGGACCACCACCACCTCCCAAGTGGATTCTATTCTGTTTAGCAAGTACGTTTAGGGAGACTGAATCCACTGTTTCTCTCCCTCCCTCCTTTGTTATTCATATGTCCTAGACAGTGCACAGCTGTGGGAGTTTTTTGAACACACATAGACACACGCCAGAAACACACATTCCCATCAACATCAAAATGGAAGACGAGCATGGTCTCACCTTTGGGGAGGAAGATATCGACAGCATCAATCCTTTCGAAGGATTGAGTAGTAATGACCCGGGCCCCGCAGTGGCCGATTGGGATGAACTCACCAACTTGAGAAAAATACAGATCAGGATGGCATTGCACGGCCTCCTGATAACAGAATATTTGAGGAACAAAATAGCCCCTCATGGTCTCATAGTAAAGAACAAACCCTTCATTTTCCAAGATGACCTAGTATTGAAGAAAGCCTGGTCCCTGATCTCCTGGCATTGCACAAGAGATTGGCTTGTGTTGATGGTACAAACTGCCACAAGAATAGCCCAGGAGTTAAAAATAGAGATTCAAAAACTTGAGGTACAGTTAAAAACATTTATCGCACCAGCAGCCTTGAAGAAGAGGCTTGAAGAATTGAATCAGCAGATGTCAGATTTTGAGATAACATTGAAACAGAGCAAGTTTAACAAACTCAAGAAAGAAAAGGACAGGTTCACAGCAGAAAGGGCCTATCCTTACACCAAAGCTGACTATGTTACAAAGAACAACACAAGTGACACAGACAGTGTAGGATCTGACGGCAGCTCTTCCAGTTCCAACTCAAGTAATTACCAGCAAAAAAGATATCAAAGGGGAGGGTACAGACAGCATAGACCCCAATATCCACGCCAAAGAGGATGGAGAGGTTACCAAGGTCCTACACAATATAACCCTTTTCAAGGCCAACCGCAGTACCCACAATACCAATACGGGCCTCCACCAATGGGACCGATGTACCCACAATGGGCACCTGACCCCTCGGGAGCAGCCCAAAATCAGCAGCCTTTTTTAGGATGGGGCCAAGGACCCCGTCGAGGCAGGAACAAGAAGGGGAACAACGTGACCTGGCAACCAGAGGACGAAACAGACCCCAGGGTATACACCAGGAGCATGACAGGGGCCCTGGCCAACCAAGCCTCCACAAGCAAGAGGGGAACTTAGTGATAAACATCACACCATGGCCTCTGACTGAGCTACAGAACAAGGTACTGAACAAAGGATTGGGATATGTACCCACTAACAAGCTGGACACGTTCTGTTTGCACACTGAGGTACAACACTTCATTAGAAGCATAAAATTAAAAGCCTTCTTCTACAATCGAGAAATCACTCCTGACAGTTCAGACACAGGCTTAAGACCTAAGTCCACATTCACACCTCCTGACCATGCCCTTCCAGTTGAGGTTTTGGCTTTCGAAAAAGCCCTGATGGTGGAACTCAGCAAATTAGACACCACCAATCACCATACCTTCCATAACCTGAGCAAGCAGGAGAGTGAAGCGATAAGAGAACTTTCCCAGAACAGGGAATTGACGATAAAACCAGCAGACAAAAGGGGAGCAGTGGTTTTACAAACTACAACAGCATTTGACCAAGAGTGCAGGAGACTTCTGTCAGACAGGAGAAACTAGCAAATTCTACCTGAGGATCCCACTGAACAATTGAGGATTAAGATAGGAGATATGGTTGAGGAGGCCCTAGCCCATGATTGGCTCACCAAAAAAGAAGGGGAATTCCTCACACAAAAAAAACCCACGTACCCCCTACTTCTACAGCATACCCAAAATACACAAGAGCCTGACACAACCACCTGGCAGACACATAGTATCAGGCATAACATCTATCCTGGAACCCCTATCGAAGTTTGCCGATGCCTTTCTTAGACAATTAGTCCAGGCCACGTATACCTACTTGAAGGACACTAAAGCTGTCCTCCAGTTATTAAAGTACCTCCCATTTGACCCTGACTCACAGATACTGCTGAGTTTGGATGTGGAGAGCCTCTACACCAGCCGGCTCCACGACGAGACTCTCCTCATCATTGAGGAAGTACTAGATTCAACCACATGGAAATATCAAACCCCACGTGGGGTTGTAATGGAGTGCCTCTCCATTGCTTTAACAAAGAACTTCTTTGAGTACGAGGGCACTCTGTACCTGCAATGCCACGGTACCAGCATGGGCAGCACTTTCGCGCCGAGCCTGGCGGGACTGTATGTGAACCACCTAGAGACCACTAAGATCCTCCACCCGGACAACCCTTTCAGAAACAAAATCCAAACGTGGAAAAGATACATAGACGACGTCTTAGTTATCTGGGAAGGAAACAGCCAATCAGTAATTGACTTTCTAGTTTGGCTAAACAATCAAAGTGCGTACCTGAAATTCACTCACTCCTTGTCCAACGAATCCATGGTCTTCCTCGACCTCAACATTTACCATGACTCAGGTTACCTTAAAACAGAGACTCATTTCAAACCTACCGCAAGGAATTGCTTACTACGCTTCGACAGTTTCCACCCGCTTCATCTGAGAGAAAACTTGCCATATGGGCAGTTTCTTCGCCTACGCCGCAACTGCAGCGATATAAACAAATACAAAGCGCAGGCCCAAGACCTCAAAAATAAACTGAAAGAGAGACATTACCCCGACAAAGTAATCAACTCAGTAATGAAGAGGGCATGGAATAACAACTGTGAAGCTCTGTTGGAGGACAGAGTCCCTAGAGACAATACTGAAGCAAGACCAGTATGTGTCACCACATACAGCTCGCACTTGAACCAAGTTTCTAAGACGGTTAATAAGCATTGGAGAATACTAACCAGCGGGACTTTAGACCTAGAGAAACCATTATTTGCCTACAAGAGAGGTAACAATCTTAAGGACATCCTAGTACACACCAGACCACCTAATAAACCCAACCAACAACCCAGGCTACAGGGAATCCAAGGACACCATCCCTGTGGCAATTGTAGTAGCTGCCACCTTACGAAAAAAAGCCTGGCTCTCACCTTTAGAAATGGAAGCAAGTGGGAACAACGCAATTTTACAAATTGCAACAGTAAGAACGTGGTGTACCTCATTACTTGTCCCTGCGGGTTAGAATACGTGGGCATGACCACCAGACCCGTAAAAGTGAGGATTAATGAACACAAGAGTAATGTGAGATGTAGAAAATCCATAACGAAGATGGCAGCACATTACCTGGAGAGGCAGCACTGTGTCAATGAGCTACTTTGGACCATTATTGAACAGTTACCCTCTGAAACAGGCCTTTTTGAAAAGGAACAAAGATGTTTTTTCCGCTTGGGCACAGACACAGGAGGCCTCAATGATGCCATACCATGGGGCCAACTGCGATAACATAATAACCTTCATGAGGTACCTGTGAACCTATGTGACCCTCTGCATCCTCTGTCTCACAGATCTGATGAGTCTGTTCTTCTTCCATAATTATCATGATCACTGGTATTTGGCTTAGGTTCATGTTATAATAGCCATATTGCGCAATGACCATCTGACATTGGCTTTTTCCTACTCTCCATAGCCATTTGCTTAATTAATAGCACTCACAGGTGCTTCTTGGGCAGTAGTCTTTATTATGTACCGTTACTTTCACATTTATGCCTATTAAAACCTTTAATTTCTTTTTACAACCGGAACGCCCAAATTTCTGATCATGTTGAATGGAGCGTTTCACCTGTACTACAATAACTAACTTGCTGATCCACGGTACCAACCGCACATTTGCAACAGCATAGTCTTTGACCAGGGTGCTTGCGCAATAGAACGCCGTATTCTGAGCATGCGCCAGAAACGAACACTGTTCAATGGCGCGTTACCGGCGAACGATAAGTATAACAGCCCATGTTTGGGCGTACATCCGCCTCCAATCAACCCGCTAATTGGTAATTTACAGGATACACCAGGGTATATAAAGCACAAGCCCTCCCCACAACGGCATAACCATCGGAGCCGCGTTGAGGGGAAGAGGGCAGATCGTCTCCTGCAAAACCGTGAGTTACCAGCATATCAGACATAAAGGAAGGGTTACCAGTGAATGTAAGTAGCGGATCCTAAACAAGGTTTTCTCATGCCCACAGATCACTAAACTTAGCATGATGGAACCCCCAATAATGCGCCAATGGCTCATGAGGCAATGTAACCTAAAACACTAAGTAAGACAATTTCTACCTTGCTGTTTTTCATCCACATACTCCATGGAACTTTTGGAACCATTACCAAATTCAACATGTGTGTTTTGTATGTGTTTATATGTGTGTCCGTGTCCTTTTTTGTCACTTTTATCCACAGGATGTACGATCTTTGGAGAAAATCTGCAACCCTATATATATGCATATTCTTTGTCCTTAAGGTCATTGACACCTATATGACAGTCACAACTACTTAATGAGAAAGGTATTGATTATGTCCTTCTCTACCTCCAGGTCTTGATAAAAACGCCAAATGGGCGCAGAGACTACGTGTTGAACTACAATTTAGGTACATAACACCTATAGTTCACGTCACAATTTTTGTATAATACACTTTTACATCTACATCCATGTGAGTAAGGTGGGGATCTTTGTGCATTTCCCGTCCTGAAGAAGGAGTTTCGCACTCCGAAACATGTTCATGTCAACGCACAAAAGAGGTTAATGTACATAATTATACATCAGTAACCTCACACTGCACCCTTTTTAATAATACCAGCCGGGGGCTTAATTAAAGTCTTTTTTACCCCACGAGCCAGGTATTTTTTAAGTATCACTTTTACCACTTCACCACTCACATTTAAGTACCCTACACGCATTCACATATAGTCCACAGAAAGTGCTCCCACGTAGTCACGCCGCATCCCGTAGAGGGGTGCGAAGACCCCGATGATGAAACATGACACCAAGGGGCCTGTTGGTGTGTGAGGGGTATTTAAACAACACTGTGTGCTCCCCACCATTGTAGGGACCACCACCACCTCCCAAGTGGATTGTATTCTGTTTAGCATGAATGCTAGCATCAGCTGAGTGTCACCCGCTTATGACACTATGTTGAAACTGCAAGGTTCTTCTACTTTTGCCAGCGGGGCCAAATAGATATTAAATAGGGTAGGGCTCAAGGCTGAAAGCAGAGGGACACCGTATGTCAATTCCTTGTACGATGAGGAATACTGTGGGAGGAGGACAGTTTGTTATCTTCCAGGCAGAAATGATTTTAGACATTATATAGCTACACATTCCACTCCCACTTTGTCCAACTGTTCAAGGTAGATAGGGTGAGACACAGTGTTGAAGGCTGCCAGAAGATCCCAAAGGATTACCATGTCATTCAGGTCCTGGTGTAGGTTAATTTTTATGAATTCAGATACTTGCAGCAAGGTAACCTCTGGTCCAAAACCTGAAGGGAAACCTGATTGTGACCTATGGAGAAGCGAGTTGTCCTGCAAGTATTGCGACAGCTGCCTGCTCACTAGTTTCTCTAGCATTTTGGTAAGATCCAGCAGTAAAGAACTTGGTCTAAAATTGTTTGGGTTTGTTGTGTTAGCATTCAGCTTCTATAAAACGGAAAAATTCTGCACCCTCTTCCAGTAGGTGGGAGCACAGTCTGTTTTTGGGGATTGATTGAAGAATGTGTTGTCCACAGGGTTTAGAGTGGATACTGCTAATTTAGGATCCAGGGCAAACAGTGGTCAATGGTGGAACCCAAGCTATAAGCTAAAATTGCCTGGGTGTATTCTGCTAGCAAAATATTTTCAAAAACACAGAGGCTTTATAAATCGCTAAAACGGGCCCTCAAGTGTGAGAGATGGACTCACATTTTTATAGTTTGTGGTTTGCTAGCAGCTCAGCAGGTCCATTTCTTATGATGGTAATTTTTACTTCTATGTTCTCAAACTGATTTCCTATGCTGGCTGTGGCAGGAAGCTGTCCACTCTGAAATAATATAGATCTGGAATATGTAACAGGTGGAGAGAAAAGGTCAGGGGAACCAGAGATCTGCTGGTATAGACTGTCTTACAGTCCTCCTTTATCTGATTGCCTTCAGTGCTTAATTTGCAACATAATGAGTGCTGGTGCCCAAAATATTGCTCAGAAGCGAGTGGCTGGTGCTATTAAATGCTGTGTGCTGAATACCAAGGTTGCATGTTATTGCGATTTGTATAGCGCATATATACCAAAAGGTGTCTTGTCGTTGTCTACAGGTCAACAGGTATTTAGCTATTTTCTGAAGGAGAGGAGAGTGGGAAGAGATCTGAGGAGAGGAAGTAAGATGTTCCAAAGCTTGGTGGTACCCATCACAAAGCGTTTGCCTCCCCAATTACTTCTATAAACTCTGGGAGTGGTCAACAGGTACTCCCCTCGCGATCGCAGATGTCTGCATGGAGTATATTACCGAAAAGAATGTTTAAGAAATCCAGGGCTGTTTCATTCTCTCTT
Organism: Lissotriton helveticus; assembly: GCF_964261635.1. NCBI lineage: Eukaryota > Metazoa > Chordata > Amphibia > Caudata > Salamandridae > Lissotriton > Lissotriton helveticus. The sequence continues at coordinate 359,970,492 of NC_136061.1, forward strand.
TCTTTGCTGTATTTGTTCCTGACCCTTTGTGTCATCAAAATAACATTCCATGCATGTACCGTGTTGATTTTCAGAAGTATGATAGGTTCTTGTTAGAGTGTTATGCTGAAGGTTCTGCGGTAACAAGTCAGTTAGTTGCATCTAGACTTGTTCACTGAAGAATGCACTGCTGTACTGCAGGAAATAAACTATAAAAATCTTATCTGGATTGGATTTATTTGCAACATAATTTGGCGACGAGCTGAGGGAACATTCTAGCCACCTTTCGCAGCACAGGAGCATGTGTTTCGGGACCCGACAGTATACAGAAGGATTTATGCTTGAAAATCTGTTCCAGGATTTGTTGGATTTATTTCTATCACCTCTTGCTGATCGGGGGATTCACTGCTTTTGGAGCACCTTCAATACATCGGAATTAAAAAATCTGATTTAAATTCTCAAAATTACACAAGCATGTGTGATTTAGAGCACCAACCAGCAGCGTAAGAATTTCAAAAATACACTTATTTACCATGTTCTTGAGGCGATGTTCTATTCCTTGCTCTGACAGCTCTGACACGCAATCCATGGAAACCGCCTGCAACGCTGTGAGTGTTAGGCATGACATAGCACATATTAAGTACGCAGCGTGGTGGTCATTTTGGTTGATCTGAGTATCTTAGCAACAGCCTCACTGATTAGCGCAGTGAAATAGTAGCGCGTTGGGAAGCAAGAGCAAGGGAATTTATTGACAAAGAAAAAAAAAAGAAGAAATAGCATTTGAGAAGTCTGAGGTAATGCTTTAAATACAAGTAACCTAAATAATATTAACTGTGGGATTTGTTGTTTCCTTTGTTTTCAAAAAGCTATGTCTACCAGTACTGGATTTTGAGTGTTTTCAATATGAGATAAAGATCTACGTTCTAGTTCAATATAAAAAAAAATCTCTATTACCATTATTCTGGAAAGATGCTATGCAGTATGAACCACCAGTAAATATTTTACAAAATAAGGGAGAGCTTCCTTTACCTTGGATGAGATTGAAGGAAGAATTCTTAACATACATGAGGGCAATAGATGGTGAACGCATGGGGCAGAAAGAAAAAAAGCATATTCTTACATTGCCTTGGATCAGAAGGATAATTTATTTTTAGGGCACTTCCACAAATTGTACCTCTGGAAGGCCAATATGATTTGAATGTATATAAGGAAGCAATTCTAAGGATGGAACAAAGATTCAAGCCAACAACTAATATTTATTTGAACAGATTCACATTTTATGCAAAGGCACAAAAGGAGAGTGAATCTTTTTATGATTTCTTAACAGCATTGAGGTCTCTGAGCTTGTATTGTAATTACAGATGAGATGACCAGATCATCATGTATGTGAGTAATAAGAAGACGCAAGAACAATTATGGGTCATGGGTGATCCCAAATTGACAGAAGCAATTTCTACTGCAAAGGCACAAGCACAGTCTGAAAAATGGATGCAAACTGTTAGGAAGACTAGTATGAGTGTGGAAGTGGATGAGGAATTGTGTGTGGCAAAGCGTACCGATAAATTTAACTCAAATACCTTTTCCTCTGGGCATAATGCATCAAAAGAATACAACACTGGTAATGGTAAACGGTATGAGAGACCAGATAAACAAACTGTGTGTTACAGGTGTGGCAGTAGAACACACATTACATCATTTCCAGAATATCCAGCCATTAATAGAGAGTGTAAAACATTTGTCAGAGTGGGTCATTTGGCTAGTGTCTGCAGAGACATAAGGAAAAGTTCTAATCAAATGCGTGGGAGAGTATCATGCACTGAAGAGAAGTGCATGGTTAAAACTGGGTGCAATTGTGTTGATGTTAGCAAAAACAGCAAGGGCATTGTTCTTTCTAAACTGGATGAATAAACATATGCTAGTGAAGAAATGGTAAGGCAATCACCAAAATGTTTGGTACGTATGGTAGGGGTGGAGTTAGAACTCATGGTGGATTTGGGTTCTCCTTGGACGATTATTACAATACAATATTACGATGAGACGTTGAGTAATGCATGTAAAGGTGAAGAGTCACTGCTATCTGACATTGTGGGGGAACGTTTTGATGGTTCTACCATTGAAATGGATGGTTACTAAGCATTCCTTTGTCATTTAGAGGAAGATATGTACAAACAAACTATACATTGCTGTTAAGGGGGTGAACATTGTGGGATGGGGAGATCTGTAGAAATTGGGTATTATTTTGAACCTATGTTTAAGAGACCCTGTGATACTGAATGATGAAGAGTGGCCCAGACAGATTTCTACTATTGAGAATGGTGATGGAGTTGTGCACCTTATGGACGTTTTCACAGACAAGCTGCAGGAGTTAAAAAATTACACAGACAAAATTAAGCTCAAGAGCAATGCTGTACCTGTCAAACAAAAGTTACGTGGGGTTCCTATAAATGTATGAGACAAGTTAAGAGATATGCTTAAAGATTTGGTTAAGGAGGGTGTTATTGAAGTGACAGAGCCATCTGAGTGGGTTTCTCCAATTGTTTTAGTAAGCAAACCTGATCAAAAACTTAGGTTTGGATTTGAGAGTATAGAATGTTAATGTCATTGTTGATTGTCCCCCTCTACCGTACATAAACTAAGTGGTGTCCATGCTGGAAGGTGTGAAAATATTCCACCTTTGATTTAAGATCTGCATATCACCAAATTAAATTAGCAGAGGAGTCAAAACAACTGAGGGGGTTTATTACTCCTCAAGGGTTGAATCAGTATCCGAGAATGCCGTTCGGTCTAGCCTCTGCTGCTTCAAATTTTCAGAGAGCAATGTTTCATGTATTCAGGGATGCTGATCAATATGTGAAGTATTTCCAAGACGACATATTGATTTTTTTTAAGAATGAAAAAGAACATATAGAACATTTGGTGGAAGTTTGCACCAGATTAGCAGTACATGGATTGACACTAAAAGGCACCAAAATGCAAATTGTTAAAAAAATTGGTTGAGTATCTGGGCCACACTATGGGGACCTGAGTCCGTCCGCCACCATAGAGTAGGAGGGACCGTCCGCAGGGGCAGCGGCGGTTCCTCCGTGCAAATTAGGATGTGACCACCACCCTGGCGGTCACATCCTGTATTTTTATCATTGTGGCGGGTGCTGCTTGAAGCAGCACCCGCCGCAATGATAAAAATGTAAGTTGTGCATTTGCATGCACAAAGCGGCAGGCACCTCGCGGTGCCTGCCGCTTTGTGCAGGCAAATGCAGGGGGGTACCATAGGTAACCCCCATGTGCACCCCCCACCCCCCTTCACCCCTGGGGGCCCGCAACGGGCCCCCAAACACAAATCCGTATGCCTTTACACGGCGGAAATGCCGCCGTGTAAAGGCATCTTTCTGCAGACATCCTAATATGGCTGGCGGTGTCTGATAGACACCGCCAGCCATGTTAAAGCTTTTCCGCCGCGGACGGAAGGCGTCCGCGGCGGAAAAGCTGCGGACTGAAAAACGATCCCCCAGCCATCCTAATCTGGCGGGGGTCTTTCAGTCCGCAGCGGTTTTCCCGCATCCTCCAGGCCGGCGGTGGCTTCCGCCGGCCCGGAGGATGCGGGAAAACCGCAATCGTAATCAGGCCCTTTATCTGGTGATGGGGTAATTCCAAAGAAATCAAATATCAAATGTTGAAGTCATAATCAATGCTCCCTCTCCAGTCAATGAGGAACAATTGTTATCATTTGCTGGTATGTGTGAGTACTACAGTAAATTTGTGGAAAATGTTGCAACAAAGATGGAACCCCTGAGAAAATGCTTGACGAAGAATGTGCTATTTGAGTGGTCAGATGAACAACAGAAGTCTTTTCAGTATGTTAAGTGTGAGATTGTTAAAGGCCCCATTTTGAAATCCGTTTGCATAAAAAAATAATGTATAATCACTTGTGATACTAGTTTGTATGGCATGGAGGTGTACATTGTTCCTGAGCAGTTTGGGGAAATTTCTGAAATATTATGGCGGAAGTGTGAAAGCAAGGATAATTATTGGGCAAAAGTAAAGAAATTTGTGCCGGAAGAATGGCCAAAAAGGAGAGACATAAATTCCGAGTTTCTCTCACTACTCAATATTGCGGAGGAACTGGAAATTGAAGGTGATTTGTTGTTCAAGGGAAGTAACTGTATTCCCACTATAGGGATACAAGAGTTGATATTAAAGATTACACATAAAACTCATCCTGGTATGTCTGCCATAAAAAGGCAGAATTATTTTTGGTGACCTGGAATGGATAAGTTCATTGATCGCACTGTTAGAGAATGTGATATGTGTGTGTCCAGTGAAAGGATGTTAAAGGTTAAGGTGCCTCCTTTGAAAAATGTGTCTTGGCCAAAAGAACAGTGGCAAAAGATTGCTTTGGACATCTTGGGACCATTTCGTTTTTTGCCCATTAAATCACGTTTCGCTTTAGTCATGGTAGATTATCACTATGAATGGCCTGAAGTGTAGTTTGCATCTCAGGCTACTACAGGTGCTGTTATACAATTCTTTAAGGAAGTTTTTGCATGAGAAGGGTGTCTTTCTACCCTTGTTACTGACAATGGAGTGCACCTCATGTCATCTGAAATGGATTTCTTCCTTAATAATTGTGGTATAAAACATGTTACAACTTTTTTATACGAACCACATGAAAATGGTCAAGTTGAAAGATTCAACCATGCATTGAAAAGGTGTGTGATTGAGGCTGTTAAGCATGACCGTAGATGGTTGAATGTGCTAAGAGAAAGATTGTGGGTAAATCACATCACACTGCATTCTGTTACAGAGGTTAGTCCCTTTAAGTTATTAAAAGGGAGGGGACCCTGCTTCTAGTGTATGTCCGTGGTGGTTCAAGGAAAAGTACAGGAAGGAAGGTGAAGATGGAGAAAGTGTTGAAGAAACAGCAATGCGAGTAAAAAGAAAACAAGACGAAACCAAACTCTGGTATGACAACAAGTGGAAGACTAAAACACAAGTTCAGAGTAGGAGATTGGGTCAGGATTTTGAGACCAGGCCTCATAAGTAAAGTGTCTACCAAATTTGGTAAAGCCATGAAAGTATTGAATGTTTTCACTAATAGTGTGATTACTCAGGATGGTAAGGTTTGGAGTGTTAAAAGAGTTGCTAAGTCCCCAAATAGACAGGTCATTGGTAATGATGAGGAAGATAGGGAAGAAGGATTGTCAGTAAGACAGGACAATTAACAAGGACGGGATGTGAATGGGGCAAGTGTAAATGCAAATGAAGTTCCAGTTAGTGAGGATGGTACAGTAGCTTCAAGAGTAAAACTTACGAGTTGTTCCAGACACTATCCCAGGAAAGTTCAAGATAATTCATTTATAAACATACAGTCATTTATTTTTTTATGGTTACACTTTCTATGCATATGTTGGTTTTATATTTGATGTTTTCTTTTTGTTAATGGAGGGGGATATGTTACTTTCTCTTATTCTTTGCTATAGGTGTTTCTGACCCTTTGTGTCATCAAACGTACATTCCATGCATGTGCTGTGTTGATTTTCAGAAGTATGCTAGGTCTAATTAGAGTGTTATGCTGAAGGTTCTGTGGTAACAAATCAGTTGCATCTAGACTTGTTCACTGAAAGATGTACTGCTGTGCTGCAGGAAAAAAACTATAAAAATCTTATCTGGATTGGATTTATTTGCAACAAGGGCCTACATTATTGATCTCTTTATACACTATTCATAGAGCTTTACATTTTATTCGGCTTCTGATTAGCAATTGCCTTATTACTTTAGTTACAGCGTTAAACTCAGGAGTCCCAGTGAGAATTCCCGCAGCCGCATTCTGAACCATTCGAAGCTTATTGAGATTTTTTTCCTGAGTATTGATCAATAGACTGTTGCAATAGTCTAACTTAAACAGGACTAAAGCAGTGATCACTGTCTTTCTTGCTTCCGCCGGAAGATAAGGAAAGAGTTTTTCTTTCTTCAAAAGGAAAGAGTTTTTTTTAACAATCTATGCATATAAAACAGGAAGAACCCAAACAATAGACTTGGGGCCAGATGTAGGTAGAAATGATTTACCGATTCTTAATTACCGAATTTTACCGATTCGGTAATTAAGAATCGGTAAATCAGAGGGGTGGAGATGTAGGTATTCCAGATGTGCTGGAATACCGAATCGGAACAATTCGGTATTTACCGATTCGGTAAATACCGAATCGGTAATGCCCATTCATTCCTATGGGCTTTGAAGCCCATAGGAATGAATGGGCATTACCGATTCGGTATTTACCGAATCGGTAAATACCGACTTTCACAAGGGTGCAGGGGGTGTCACTTTGACACCCTCTGGCCCCCCCAAAACAGGCTCGGGTGCCATGTGGCAGGCATACATGCCCTAAGGGCAGGTCTGCCTGTCATATGGCATAGGTGTGCATGCACAGATGTGCAAGCACACCGGAATCGGTATTTTACCATCAAATTGGATTTGATGGTAAAATACCGATTCGGTAAGGCTTGTGGGACTCAGAAGAGTCCCACCTACATCTCAGATTTACCGAATCGGTAAAAATACCGATTCAGTATTTTACAGAATCGGTAAATTTACCGAATCGGTAAATTTACCGATTCTGTAAAATAATGCCCCTACATACCATTTCTGAAATACCGGTCGGTAACGGCCGAAAATACCGATTTTTGGCCGTTACCGACCGACCTACATCTGGCCCTTGGTGTTTGTAGTTCAGTTTGTCATCTGTTATGATACCCAGTTTTTTTGCATTAGCCACTGGAATGGGCGGAGATCCTAGTTCTTCCGGCCACCAGCAAGAGGACCAGTCGGGGAGTAGATTTCCAAACACAATCACCTCAGTTTTAGTGGAGTTCAGTTTGACACAGTGCCTAGACATCCATGAGCTTATTTCCAGCATACCGTCATGAAAGGTGGCTGACACATCCGACCCATTTTTAGAGACGGACAGAACTATTTGGGTATTATCAGCATAGGAAATTAGAGCCAGGCCAAAGGATTTGACAACATGCGCCAGCTCTGTGACATAAATATTAAACAGCATAGGGCTGATAGATGAACCCTGCGGAATACCACAGGGTAAAGAAAAAGTGTCTAATTCATAATTGCCTAAAGTTACTGATTATGCCCACTTAGTCAGAAAGGATATCAGCAGGGATTTAGCCCTTTTCTTGATACCAGGGTAGTGATACGATCAACCAGCACCCCGTGATCAACCATATCAAAGGCTGCTGATTAATCCTACAGAATAAGGGCAGCCGCTCCTCCGCAGTCGAGGTCAACCCTTATCTCCTCAGTGGCTTTTATCAGCCCTGTCTCAGTGCTATAGCCGGATCTGAAACCGAGTTGCGTTTCATCCAGCAGCTGATTATCTGAATATACTGTGTGAGTTGACTGTTCATTACTTTTTCAACAAGTTTAGCAGGTGGAGAAAGACGTGAGATGGGTCGGTACTTATTGGGATCAGTTGCGTCTAAATTTGGTTTCTTCAACAGCGGGAGAATTGAGACCTTCTTCCACTGAGTCTGAAAGGCTCCTGAGATAAACATAGTGTTACAAAAGGCGGCCAGGTTTGCGCCTATTAGGTCCGTTCAGGACTGAAGGTGGGCAAGGGTCAGATGGTGAACCAGATTTAGCTTTGCTCACCAAAGAGATTATTTGTTCAGTGGTGACTGGAGAAAATTTGGTGAGTCTCAGGCCGTTTCTTGCCTGAGTTAGATGAAGCCTCGATGAAGGATGCAGCCTCAAATTTAGAGTATATTTGATTTACTTTTGCCTGAAAACCCTGGGCAGGGGGTTGCAAAAAGCTTGAGAGGTGATGTTAGAGTGATTTTCTGGTGATGCCGCAAGTTTTGACACCACCTGTAACAATTGTTTAGTGGAATCCTGTGCTGAGTTTATTTCCTGAGTGAAATAATAACTTTTTTCTTTTATTAGGAGGTGTTTATATTCAGTTAGCACCTGCTTGTAGCAAGTTTTCTCTTGGGGATCGTAGTGCAGTCGCCAACTCTTCCCTGTCTCCTGCGCTGCTGTTTTTCGAGCCTAAGAGCTTCGGAAAACCATGGGGCAGATGTTTTTTTTCTGTTTTTAGTCTACATTTTTCCAGGATCAAACCTGCTTGGAAGGCCAAGGTCTGGTATAAGAATGTTGATCCAGCAAATTTAACTCAAATTGTATGACATGTGGTCAGACCAAACTTGGGGAAGAACCTCCGTTAGAGTGATCTGCTCATTGTTAGTAAACAAGCCGTCTAGGGTGTGTCCAGCTGAGTGAGTGGGTGAATTGATATTTTGTATGAGCCCCAAGGAACCAAGGGCCAGATGTAGGAGCCAAAATACCGGTTGGTAACGGCCGATTTCGGCCGTTACCGACCGGTATTTAGGATTTGGCATGTAGGGGGCATGTCATTTACAGAATCGGTAAATTTACCGATTCGGTAAATATACAGAATCGGTAAAATACCGAATCTGTAAATTTACCGATTCCGTAAATGAGATGTAGGTGGCACTTCAGAAAGTGCCACAGGCCCTTAAGAGTCGGTATTTTACCAACCAATCCTATTGGGTGGTAAAATACCAAATACAGGTGTGCATGCACATCTGTGCATGCACACCTGTGCAATGTGACACACAGACATGCCCTTAGGGCATGTATGTGTGCCACATGTTAGACGTGCCTGTATTTGGGGTGCTAGAGGGTGTCAAAGTGACACCCCCTGCACCCTTGCAGAAATCGGTATTTACCGAATCGGTAAATACCGATTCGGTATTGCCCATTGATTCCTATGGGCTTCAAGGCCCATAGGAATCAATGGGCAATACCGAATCGGTATTTACCGATTCGGTAAATACCGATTTTTACAGATTCGGTAAATCAAATAAAGATTTTACCTACATCTCCCTCCTTCTATTTTACCGATTCATAAATACCGAATCGGTAAAATTCGGTATTTATGAGTCGGTAAAATAGAATTACCTACATCTAGCCCCTAGTGTGTTCAGTAGGGTTCATGTATCCTTATCAGCAGTGAGATCTAAGTGAAAGTTAAAATCCCCTAATACAGTGAAACTACTTTCACAGGCAGTGGCCTCTAAGAGGCACCCCAGGTTGTTCAAAAAGCTTTCTCTGGGTCCAGGAGTGCGATAGAGGAGCATACCTTTCAATGCTTGTTGCTTTGAGAGTGCTGTATTAAAAATAAATGCTGCGCAAACTGAAAAAGGGGCCACCTCACCATATAATAGAAACATGCCGCGATAAATGAGCGCAATCCCACTACCTCTTTTCTCATGTCTATCGCGCCTGTACACTGACAAGCCGGCAGGGGTGGCTGTGCAAAAATCTGGGCGTGCAGAAGGATCGACCCATGTCTCTGTGATAAATAGAAGATCTAGGGCCAGATGTAGGAGCCATTTACCGACCGGTAACGGCCGATTTCTGCCGTTACCGACCGGTAAATGGGTTTTCGGTATGTAGGGGCACATTTTTACAGAATCGGTAAATTTACCGATTCTGTAAAATACCGAATCGGTATTTTTACCGATTCGGGAAATCTCAGATGTAGGTGGGACTCTTCAGAGTCCCAAATGCCCTACAAATTCGGTATTTTACCACCGAATCCAATTGGGTGTTAAAATACCGAATTCAGGTGTGCATGCACATGTGTGCATGCACACCTATGCCATGTGACAGACAGACATGCCCTTAGGGAATGTCTGTGTCCCACATGGCGCACATGTCAATTTTTGGGGTGCCACAGGGTGTCAAAGTGACACCCCCTGCACCCTTGCTAAAATCGGTATTTACCGATTCTGTAATTACAGAATCGGTATTTCCCAGTGATTCCTATGGGCTTCAAAGCCCATAGGAATCAATGGGAAATACCGAATCTGTAATTACAGAATCGGTAAATACCGAATCTTAACGATTCGGTATTTACAGAATCTGTAATACCTACATATCCCCCCTTCATATTTACCGACTCTTAAATACCGAATCGGTAAAATGCGGTATTTAAGAGTCGCTAAATATGAATTACCTACATCTGGCCCCTAGTTGCTGATTAACTATCAGTAGGGCTATTTCGTGTTTGTGTTTAGGAAGGTAACGCACGTTCATGAGAGCGCCTCAAATTAGGGCTGACTTGTCTTCCTTAAACTGGATATGCTACTCATATAATCCTGTGTACGACCCAAGTCAAGGGAGTCCAATGAAGTCAGTGTAAAGTCGCACTCCAAACAATGGCGCTTAGCCCTTCTAGGAAGGTCCGCAATATTAAAGCGTGCCTAAACATGCTGTGACTGATTGTGGCTTGTTGAGCATATGCAGCTCCTTACTGGTGTATTCAACTGTGTGATGCTTGTTGCTGGTAATTTGAGCTGGGGTCCTGCCGCTAGGCGCAATCCTGCCACGGACGAGAGCGGAGAGGCTTGCCTTTGGCGTGCCAACGGCGTGGATGCACTGATCGGAAAAATAAATAGCCCTCCATGGCAGGGGGTGTGTCAAGAAACCAGCGCCGGAGCGTGGATAATGTGAGGGCAAATGAAAAGGGGGGTTTAACTGGGGTCCAGCAACCCCTGTCTACTTGTAAAATAAATCTAATTAAAAAGAACACTGTGAAAGGTTAAAAACATAAAATAAGTAAAATAGTAGTTTTGCTTCCTTTAAGATGGGGCCTGCAACAGGGACCATGCACCTCCCGACCTTGCAACAAGTAGCTACAAGGAAAATAAAATGCAGGGGCTGACTGTCCGTGCTCAAGAGCATAGTCTTGAATCCACCTAAGGCCTCTTTATTTCACAGCCAGACACTCCCGCCCCTTTATCTCACTCCTGTAGCTCTCTCCTTTCTCTCTTTGTGACAGTTGTTCTGTCTTTGTCTTCTTCCTTCTTTGCCCTTTGTATGTTTTCCCTTCTTTAGCTCTTGGAAAATGTCTGATGGTCCAGAAAAATCAGTGCTGGGGTCCCCACCAACATCCACCAGACCAAATAAAGCATTAATTGCCTTTATGAGTAAGATTTGCCAAGATGCATTCGTTTATTTTTGTTCATTGAGATTATAGGATGTCTGTGGTAAGATTATGTGACTATACAGGACCTGCAGGCCGGGGTATGTTAAAGTCCATCCACCAATGTGTGTCAGGTGTCTCCAGTATTTGTAGGCCTGTCCGGTTAGTATTTAGTGGATTCTAAAACAGGTTTGTATAGCCATATCTGTGCGTTCATACATTAAGCACCTGTGCTGATGATATTGAGGGATCGGGTATAATGAGTTGGAATATTATATCGAATGGTGACACTGATTCTATTAAATTAAGACTGAGAGGACCATCAGAACTACTAGAAGTACTATGCTCCATCTTGTGGTTAGAGGTAAGACGGGCATTGTTTGTTATCTCTGTGATACATGTGGGGGGGACTATGCTTAGAGCTGATTTGCTATGCCATTTATTAAGCACACTGGTATCCACAGGATAGTCTTGTACTAGTCTATGATGCAGAACGAAGGATAGAACTAGAAACAAAGTGGGAAATTCACTAACACTTTGCATTTTGTGATGCAAAACCCAGCACAAAGTGTTGTATTGGGAATTACTTTCCAACTCAAATCGTGATATGCATTTGGAAGTAACTTTAAAGCCCTACATGGTACTATGCATTAGTAGGGTGTTCCATAGGTGGTACAGCCACCCATGGGTTTGGATGTAAATAATTATTTGGTAATATTGGTAGACAGGGATTTACGCTAAACATTTGTGCATTCTTGAGGCAGACGTACATTTTAATAAACAAAGCCTTCTCAAAGTATTGAGAAACGTTTTCTATTCCCAGAACTTTTCCAACTTTGCATGTGTGCTGCACTATACATCACACATACAAAGTGGGAAAGTGCTAAACTTTGTCAAAGTATGGTAGTTTGTACAGGAAGGGTACCCTTTAAGCACAAAAGCTATGCTTGAAATCACATAAACACCTTTGCACAATAGGTGAAAGGCTGTGTGTGTGGCGAAATGCACCCTAAAGTTCATCAGAAGAGGAACAGAGAGAAACAGCACCCTATTTCAGTATCTATGATTCTGTTCTGCTCTCTCCCTTATACCTAATGTAGAGCAATAAGTCAGGTTTCTGTGATGCGTTACATGAAAACTTAGTAAATTTGGCCAAAAGCGTTAAGGAGAATGACAATGGGCCAGATGTAGGTAACTTCAATTTATCGACTCATAAATACCGAATTTTACCGATTCGGTATTTATGAATCGGTAAATATGAAGGAGGGAGATGTAGGTTATTTTTAAAATTGAATTACCGAATCGGTAACATTCGGGGCCAGATGTAGGTAATTTCCATTTACCGATTCATAAATACCGACTCATACCGAATCGGTATTCCTGAATCGGTAAATGGTATGTAGGAAAAAAACTCAGTAAAAGTTACCGAATCGTTATGACTCGGTAACCAAAATCGGTAATTACCGAATCGGAATAATCCGAATAGTTTTTTTCCGAATCGGTGAAACCCAAGCATCCCTATGGGCCACATGGCCCATAGGAATGAATGGGATTCACCGATTCGGAAAAAGCGGAATCGGAATTTACCGATTCGGAATTCACCGATTCAGTAATTACCGAATCGGGAGTTTGAAACACGCCATGTGAGCCTGCCAACCAATCAGGGACAGCCTACACACCCCACAACCAAGGCCCTGTGAATCCAACCAATGAGAGTGAAGCGCCCCACCCCAGTACCTGGGAGTGGCCACACCCATGCAGGTGGAAACCAACAGAACAAACAATTCTTCAGAGGAGAGAGGAGCAGAGCTTCCACAGGCAAGCAGAGTGAAAGAATGGAGGCACAGGAAGGACAAAAGGATGGTGGTGAGAGGAAAAGGAAGCTGAAGTTCAGCCCAGAGGAACTACAGGTGGCTGTGGATGAAATAGTGAGCAACTACAGCCAAATATTTGGGAGACAGTCTCTGCATGTTGCAGAGACTGTGAAGAGGAACATTTGGATAGCCATTCAGGCAAAAGTCAATGCCATTGGTGTCACCCACCGGGAGATTGAGGACATCCGTAAGAGGTGGTATGACCTGCGCATCGTGACGAAGAAAAAAATAGCTGCACAGAAAAAGGATGCGGGTTTGACTGGAGGTGGCAGGAGCAAAGCCCCAAAACTGACACCAATAGAGGAGCTAGTGGAAACCACCATTGAGACAGAATGCATCCATGGGATAGGAGACCTGGATAGCAAGCGAAAGCAGCCAAGAAACAAGGTAAGAGGCATGTTCCCACATCCACCCCCAGCAACCCAACCCTGTACCCCACTGTGTACACACATCACACTGCAGAAGAGTTCAGATTTTGTGGCAGCAATGCATCATGGTAGACGTAGTCATGTATACATAGATGCTAAGTACACCACACATGACTCAGCAAGGCATGCCACACACATCACCAAACAAGCAATGTGGACTGTGCAAAGGTGTGCAGACTATTTAATTAAGAACCACACACAGACAAACAACAACATTGACCCTATGTCAATATGATTCCACGGGAGAGTCGTCACGCAGTTCAGCACCGCTGAGGGAGGAGAGGGCAGCACCAACTAAAAGAGGGGAGAAAGAAAAGAGGAAAAGTTGTCACAGCGCAGGAGAAGGAGGCAACGATCCCACCCATGAGCCATCATCTCCAAACCCACCCACTACACCTGTCCCAATGTCCCCTCTGTTGTTTGGAACTCCTGACATCACAGACACACCCAGTGCAATGTCCAGAGGGTCCATGCCGGGAGGGGAAAGTAGCCATGCGGAGCCCCCACAGAGGATCCTGCAGACCTCTGAATCAGAGGATGAGGAAGATGTCCCCCAAAAGAGTGCACCAGTGGGTGCCAGGCCAAGACCAACTATTGCTGCAGGCGCAGCGCGCACCAGTGTCCTTGGCAGGAGGGCACGTGAGGGTGGGGAGGGCCAGGAAGGGGAGAGCGTGTTCTGTGGCCTATAGGGCACGATGGTGAAAGTACAACGCCAGCAGGCCAAATCACTGCAAGCCATGCATAGGCAGGTTCGCTGTTTGAACACCAAAATGTCCAACATGGACAAGGGCATAAGCCAAATGGCATCTAGCCTGGAGGTGATTGCACAAGGAATCACAGACATCTCAACCTACATGGGAGTTCTCTCCGACAAGTTGGACAGGGATCATCCACAGCGTGCCAGGGAACGACATGACATGCGCCAACAGACAAAGGCCGTGAATAGGTTCGCAACCAATACAGCACTCCTCTGCAGACGCTCCATTTCAATGCAGGAAGCAATAGAGCACTGCTGCGCGGACTTAACACGGGGCATGGGTAGAGTGACCTCTGCGATGGAGCAGATGTTGAACTCCAACACAGGCAATGCTGGTGACACGGGTGTGGAGGAGACTGAGGGGTCAACCAGCAGGAGTGGCTCCAGTACACCTGTACCGGAGGTGCGCCGGAGCGGCAGGCACAGCCATGCGGAGTCAGGCACCAGCAGGGTAACTGAAGGACAGGCACCAAAATCCCGCAATGTAGTGCGAGGACGCAAGCACTGACCTATGCGGGAGACAGACTCAACTGCACACAGTGACTGAAACTGAGAATGTGCAGCCAGTGACATTGACGTACATTTATGGATCCACTTCAGATGTGACTATGGTGAGGTAGTGCTGATTAAACTACTCATGTCATCAAGTATACCTGTGTATGTGTCATACTTTACCTAGAAATATCGTTGTGTTATTTCTGTCCGTCTCAATCTACCATCTAGTGCGGCAGGTCCTGTTGCCTGGGGCCCTGCATGTTCTTGGTCGTCATCTATGTTCTCATGATGTGTCAACTCCACCTCTGTGCCTTCCTTGGTAGCAAGATTGTGCAAAATGGCACAGGTGACTATTATTTTGCAACACAGGATGGGGGTGTACTGTCGCGCACCTCCACTTTTGTGGAGGCAACGGAATTTGCTCTTCAAGAGTCCAAAGGTTCTCTCCACTATGTTGCGGGTGGACCTGTGTGCCACATTGTATCGCCTTTCTGCTCTGTTGGTTGGGTTGAGGTACGGTGTCAGCACAAAGGAACGCAGGGCATATGCACTGTCACCTGGGAGAGAAGGAGAGGTACATGAGTTACATTCACATTTCACATTTAGATGAGATCCATTTCAGGGTGTGTACAACATTTTTACCTAGCAGATATCCATCTCCAAAATCTCCATTCAGTAGCCAGGTGTATATTCCGCTGTTCTGGAATATGTAGGAGTCGTGTGTGCTGCCAGGGAATTTGGCAACTATGTCGGTGATGATGTTCCCTGCATTGCATATCACCTGCACGTTGATGGAGTGCGTCGACTTACGGTTTCTGTATATGTGTTCGGTGGCTGCAGGTGGGCATAGGGGAATGTGGGTGCCATCAATACAGCCTATCACATGCGGGAAGTGTGCCAGTCCATAGAAGTCTGTTTTAGTTTTGGCAAGTTCCGCAGGTGTGTCAGGGAACTGTATGTAATGTCCCATTCTCTGAGTCATGACATCCAGGAATTTCCTGCAAAAACGGGACAGACAGCTCTGGGATACACCTCCTACTGCAGCTATCACACTCTGGTAGCTCCCAGAGGCAAGCAGGTGTATGCTACACAGCACCTGGACATGGGGAGGGATGGCGTGGGCCCTGGGTGTTGGATGATCCAGGTATGGGTGGAGGTCCCTTATTAGGTCCATGATGGTCCTGGGGTGCAGCCTGTACCTCTGGAGTATCTCAGGCTCAGTCAATTGGAACAGAGTGATCCTCTGCCTGTATACCTGCTCCTCCCTTTGCCATACCCTCAGACCTGCAGCCTGTAGCCTTCACCTCCTCGCAATCACATAGAGTGCCGCCATTTTGCCAACACTGTTGCATTTTGGGCCCTTTTTTATAGCATGCACATGGTTACCACCTGCTTTCAGTCCATGGTAAATACCGACTCTTAAATACCGAATTTCGATGAATTCAGTATTTTTTGCCTTTCCTACATCTCGATGGACATGTTTTCCGATTTCTTATTTACCGAATCGGTGAATAAGGACTCGGTAATTATCGTATCGGTAATTTACCGATTCGGTAATTATGTACTCGGTAAATACTGAGTCGGTAATTTACCGATTCATATTTACCGATTCGGTCTTTTTTTGTCACCTACATCTTGTTCTCGCTATACCGGTCGGTAACGGCCAATTTTACCGATTTCAGGCCGTTACCGACCGGTATTTGGCTACCTACATCTGGCCCTTGGTATTTACCGATTCGGTAAATACCGAATCGGTATTTCCCATTGATTCCTATGGGCTGTGAAGCCCATAGGAATCAATGGGAAATAACGATTCGGTATTTACCTAATCGGTGAATATCGAATGTTGCAAGGGTGCAGGGGGTGTCACTTTGACACCCTCTAGCACCCTAAGTAAAGGCATGTGTGACATGTGGCACACATAATGCCCTAAGGGCATGTCTGTGTGTGACATTGCACAGTGTGCATGCACAGATGTGCATGCACACCTGGATTCGGTATTTTACCACACAATAGGATTGTGTGGTAAAATACCGACTCTTAAGGGCCTGTGGCACTCTCAGGAGTGTCACCTACATTTGGATTTACCGAATCGGTAAAATTACCGATTCGGTATTTTACAGAATCTGTAAATTTACCGAATCTGTAATTTTACTGATGCTGTAAAATAATGGCCCCTACATCTGAAAATCCAAATACCGGTCGGTAACGGCCGAATTCGGCCATTACCGACCGGTATTAGGGCTCCTACATCTGGCCCTAAGTAACTAAAGTGTAAACAAGTGACTTTTAAGTTGTTTCTAAAAGATGGTCAGGGATATAATAGAGGTGAGGGCAAGTGGGAGCTGATTGCAGACTTTAGCAATAAGATAATAAAATTAACGATCTGGTGTTTTTGCTTTGCAAATATGAAGCATATACGGAAGATTGGCAGATTTTGAGCATAAATAGTGAAAAGACAGATAGCACCTGTTGAATTGACAAATCAATGATAGATACAAAAGCTTTAAAAATGCAATACTTTTCAGTGGTAAGCCAATGAAAGGCACAACGGTATGGCGAAAGTGGGCAATGCTTTCTGATTCCTCGAAGTAAGGGGGTTGCTGAGCTCTGGATGATCTGAAGACGATAGAAAATCTTTTTGGGTAATCCAAGGAAAACGGAATTGCAGTAGTTAAACTTTGCTGTAATAGTGGCTTTGACTACTGTTTTCAATGACAACAGGAAGAAAGGGGAGGACATGCTTTAAGACTTTCAGTAGAAAGAAGGAGTTGTCCACGACTTTGGGGATATGTTCTCAGACTAATAAACTAAAATCAAAAATGACCCCGAGATTCTTAGCTGAAGAACCTTGTAGGGGGTGAGGGAGGATGGAGGGGGTAGAGGGAACAGGGTCAGTTCCTAACTCCGTCAGCTACCAGTTGGTGATCCAGACGGATGAGGCTCTGGAAAGCTAGATTTCTATTTTTAAAGAATTTAACTTCAGGGAATCTTAGTGTGTTCAGGTTTGAATGGATTACATGAATTGCCCGAACTCGGACTGAAGGGATAGACTGTCCCTTTCCATCCTTAGAATTAGCTGGGTGTCAGCACACGGAGAATTTTAAGCCAACTGATCGTAAAATAAATGCGAGTGGTGGCACAGGGAGACTGAGAAGTGTGGACTTAAAGCTGTGCCTTGTGGCATCCATACTGGATGCATTTGAATTCAAATTGGAAAAGGGGACGCAAGACCGCTTCCATGTCAAAGGGGGCGGTAAAGTCAGGAAGAATTAAGACTGCACTATTGCCTGCATGATGGCTGATGCTGATCTCACTGAGAACTCTAAGTAGAACTGCCCCTGCACTGAAAGAGCGACAAAAGCCTGAGTGATGGGTTTCCAGATGATGAGAACCTTCTAAATGTGAAAAAGCTGCAAAGTGATGTAGGGTTCTAGTCTAACATTTGGTTAGTACCTTTGAATCTGCACAATTAGGGGAAGAATAAGCACTTGCTTCCAAGATTTAGGTACCTACCTTGTGAAAGTGGAAGATAGTAGACCATAATTAGCAGGGTTATTGGGGGAGCCCGTAGCTTGAGATATTTCACATGATAAGGGTCACCTGGTGAGCCCAAAGAAAGTAGGTTCATTTTACTAAACAGAATTTTTACATCAGTGGGTGGGGACAGTGGAAAAGCTGCCTCGCTGGAAGGAATGACAGATTGCACTAGAGAACTTGGCGCAATGGGAGTGGAGTTGAGTTTCTGTAGAAGATTAAGGATTTCATCCTAGAAATAGTTGGAGAGATTATCACAAAGAATTTGAGATGGGGTACTGGGGAAATTTAATTTACACGCTTCCAGAGAACAAAGATTGTTAAAGATGCTGAAAACGTCTTTAGTTTTGTAGAGTTTTATAGTCACATAAGGTGTTTTCGCAAATGTTTTTTATCCAATGTGGAACATACAGTTTTCCAAAAACACCACAGGTGTTCACAATTATGTTTACCTTTCTTTAGAGATGGTGAAACCCAGGGAGCAGAAAAGGGGCAGGGTGCGGTTTAAGGACCTCACGGAGAATCATGTGTGACGAGAAGAAATATCCAATAATGATATACATACACAACAAGGCGATCAGCAGTGTATTGTTTCAAATTAATAATTGAACAAACGGTGAAACTGAGGATTATCTCACACATGAATAAATCAATAAAGTCTACTATAAGAAAACATATTTCGATTCTACAAGAATAATGCAATACAGGTACTTGGGTATGGATAACTTTGGGGAGGAGACATTAGGGTAACCAGAGCAGAAATTCACTGGATTTGACATACCCAGGTGTGTCAACCCAATCCCACTACCTGCACGCATCTGCTCTTCCACACCATGTAAGCAGGGACTCGGAAAATGAGGGGGTGGGGTATGTGCCCAATATGAGTATCATTGAAATAAAAGAAATACTGTCCAGGGAAAAAGAAAAATAGGCTGACAACCAGCAGTGCAGCCTTTGACTGATAACCTATTCCCACTCGTGGCTACTAAGAAATAAACAGATAGATAAAATAAAATATTAACTCATAAACAGGTGTAAAAACCAACTTATCTGCGTTATCGGGCGTTAAGTAATTAAAATACTAAATTTGAAAAAGAGAAGGTATATGGCAGCAACCCCAAAAGTACAAGGAACAGAAAATGGAGATGGAACATTTAAGTCAAATAGAGTGTGGCCTAGCGGCTAGGGCGGTCGACCTCTACTCTAGGGAACCAGGTTCGAGTTTCGGCATGGGCGCTGGGCGTCCTGTGATTCTGCCAAATCACTTAATGTTCCCAGTGCCTAACAAAAATTAATGTGTCCCTCTGTAACACAACTTGTGGTCATGTAAAGCGCTTTGATACCTCCAGTCTAGTTCGCGCTATATAAAACTGTGCAACAAAAGGTAAAACAACGTTTGAGCAGGTAAGCAACATCCTACTGCAAGCGTGATCCGAACATCCTCACTACCGGCCACTGCAAGTAAAGATCAGAAAGATGAGGGGGAGGACATGTTCCAGGACTAATGTGCAGGGTACATGAAAAACACATTTGCACCCACCAATGCCTGCCAAGGAAAGAGAGTTTAGTCTCACTCATGGCTACTGGGAAATGATCATCTGTCAGGATGTGGGTCTTCAGGTGCTGAGTGACAGTGGGTACTGTTAATGTTGAGTGTACAGGAATATCTTGTGGTTGCGATGGTGTAGTTATATCCCATCCATATGCTGAGGTCATTACATAACTATGTTGGGTAGAGGGCCCCAGTTTGGGTAGGGTACCTGCATCGCTCTTCTTGGTGTGGCGTGTTGGTTTGGACTGATCCATAGCTTTGGACCGAACTTATATTGATGGGAGGGATTCTTTTTCTTGTTCCTATACAAGGTTTAGTAGTTGATGTAATTATCTTGTGAACAACCATGATTTTACTTATCTTCTGAACTTTAAATGTACTGAATGCTTTGAATCTTGGCTGCCAATGAGTTCCGGAGCCTTGTTGCTTGTCCAGAGAAAGTGGAGGGTCCTATGGATTACTTACTGAAAGGCAGTATGATGATCCATGGTGCGAGCCTGGAGCACAGTGGCTAATTTATTTGTATTGTTTAAATTTAAGTTGTAAGTATAGAGGTCCTTTTCCTTGGGAGAGTCTGTGGATGATACAAAGTGCCTTGAACATTGATGGTCTAGCGATAGGTAAGGTATAATGTGTTCTCTGGGATGGAGGTAGAGATGGAGTTTTGCCACAGCATTTTGGATTCATTATATTTTGTATATGATGAATCTGAATCATGAGGTTAGCTTGTAGCTTTTTGGAGATGTGCCACAGAGGTTTATTTGTGTAGAAGGGCTCCTTGTGACTTGGTTGACGTTGTATGAGACATAGATCTGAATTCATGGTTATCCCCAGGTCTCTCAGCTCTCTTGAGAAAGCTAAGTCTGTTTATTATAATTGAAACTACCTGTGTGAACTAAATATATTGCAACCACTACAGTGAGACCACACAAGCCCAAACAGCATTATACTTTGCGTAGGCTGCTACCAGAAAGAATGGCCTTCTTTTCCTTTTGCAAGTGTGAAAGTGCCAATAATGATGATTTTTGACACTTACCTTCACCTTCAATCAATCAATCATAGCATTTGTAAAGCGCACTACATACCCGTGAGGGTCTCAAGGTGCTGGGGGGTGGGGAATGCTGCTACTGCTCGAAGAGCCAGGTCTTGAGGAGTTTTCTGAAGGTCAGCAGGTCTTGGGTCTGCCGTAGGTGGATGGGGAGGGTGTTCCAGGTCTTGGCGGGCAGGTGGGAGAATGATCTGCCACCGGAGGTCGTTCTTCGATGCGGGGGTCTGTGGCGAGGGCGAGGTCGGCTGAGCGAAGCTGGTGGGTGGGGGTGTAGAAGCTGAGTCTGCTATTGAGGTACGCTGGTCCGGTGTTGTGGAGTGCCCTGTGTGCGTGGGTGAGGAGTTTGAAGGTTATCCTCTTGTTGACGGGGAGCCATTGCAGGTCTCTCAGGTGGGGTATGATGTGGCTGCGGCACTGGATGTGGAGAACCAGGCGTGCAGAGGCGTTCTGAATGCGTTGAAGCCGTTTCAGGAGTTTGGCCGAGGCTCCTGCATAGAGGGCGTTTCCGTAGTCCAACCTCCTGCTGACGAGGGCCTGGATGACCATTCTTCTCATTTCGGTGGGGATCCACTTGTAAATCTTGCGGAGCATGCAGAGGGTGTTGAAGCAGGAAATGGTGTTGACCTGCTTAGTCATGGAGAGGTTAGAGTCAAGGGTGAACCCTAGGTTGCGTGCGTGGTCGGTGGGTGCTGGAGCTGGAGCTGTTCCCAGTGCGGTCAGCCACCAGGAGTCGTTCCAGGCCGAGGGGGTGGATCTGAGGTTGAGGACCTCCGTTTTGTTCAAGTTCAACTTCAGTCGGCTGTTCCTCATCCATTCGGCGATGGCCATCATTCCTTCGCGAAAGTTGGTTTTGGCGGTCCTTGGTGAGGGAGAGGATCAGCTGGGTGTCATCGGCGTAGGAGATGATGTAGAGGTCGTGCAGTCGGGCGACGTTGGCGAGTGGTGCCATGTAGATGTTAAACAGCGTTGGGCTGAGGGATTAGCCCTGGGGTACGCCGCAGATGATCTCGGTGGCTTTGGAGCGGTTGGGGGGAGGCGGACGCTTTGTGTTCTACCGGAGAGGAAGGAGATGGTCCAGTCCAGGGCCTTCTCTTGGATCCCGGAGTCGTAGAGGCGTGTCCGCAGTGTGTGGTGGCAGACCGTGTCAAAGGCAGCTGACAGGTCCAGGAGGATGAGGGCCGTGGTTTCTCCGTTGCCTAGGAGGGTCCTGATGTCATCGGTGGCAGCGATGAGGGTAGTCTCAGTTGCTGCGGAACCAGGATGCTGTTCTCCTCGGCGTAGCGGGTCAGTTGTTTGTTGACGGTCCATGGCTGTTAACTGCTGATCATTCACAGCTGTACCTGTGAAAGAATTCTGTAGTCAGCCCCTAGTTCTCCCTGGGCTCAGTTAAAGTTATTTTCCTCCTTTGCCCATAAAAAGGAGACTCAGGAGCTGAGCAGAATTCCCCCTCCATCCTTCTGAGGCTCAAGTGACACTGTGAGCTACAGGAGGAAGGCTGGAGGAAGGCTTTCGTGCATCCTGCTGCACATGCTTTGCCTTTCTCTTTCCTCTTACCCTGCCCAATCCATAGATTTTGGAGAGGCGGGGGAAAGAGGGAGGTAGAGGTTGTGTATATGGGTGTTGTAATGTTGAGAACAGAGATCCTATGTCAGGTTTTATAGGCCGCTGCAGCTCCATTGTCTTCAATAGAGATCTCACTATTCCAATGTTCTACTTACCTTTAAATAGGTGTGAAATGTTTTCCAAGACCAAGCAATTGGCTGACCTGAAAGGGCAAATGTATCTCCTCTGAATGCCACCAAATATTCCGGGTGGTGGCCGTGGATATCCCTTTTGACAGTACAGTGTCAAATCCTGCTTGACAGGTCTGATAGGTTCACAAATAACACTTGGGGCACATACTTGAAAGGGACGTGAACAGAATGCCAAGATAATTCTTGTGGATCGGCTGTCTTGTTGCTGAAGGTCTCTGCTTAAGTTCTTTAAGACTTTTAATTCTGAATAAAATGCATTGTGGATTCAGTGGCTCACTCATATTGGATTTTAGTGTTAGATGCGGGATGACACTAGGAATCCCGTAGTACGCCCCTAACACACACCCCCTAGCTCTCAGAGACCAAGTTTAGTGCAGCCAAAGGCTTCTTCCATCTTGACAATGCCCAAAAGTGATAGGGCTGGGCAACCGAATTTTTACACCATTGGCATTCCAACTCACTAGCCAGTGCCAGGGGTAAACGTGGCACCATCAGGCACCAACTCCAGAACACATCCTGGACTGGTGGAAGATAAGAAGAGGAATGAACATGCTGCCTGTGACCTGACAGGAGCCCTGAGGACTAAACCTGCTACCTCTTGTACCACTGACAAAGAGGTGGACTCCAGCGGTCATAAGGCTGGCCTACTGTTCAAGCTACAGGATTAAAATAAGTAACAGGAGGCCTTTTCCTGTTTCCAGTTGACTAGTGGCAGATGAACCCAGACTGGACCCTGCTGTTGGGCTTTCCCTGACACCATCTGAGTCTCTAAGTGCCTCCCGAGAGATGTTGTTGGGTGGGAAGGCGGTGGGGGGAGGGGTAGAAATGCACTCCTGTGGTGGATTGGGACCTAAAGGACGTAGATAAAATCTTTGACCAGGACGAACACAGTTGGTGTATCCGATCTGCTCTCCATCGCCGTCAGCCTCAAATTGCACCTAGATTCCAGACTACCGCAACCATTGATTATCATTTGCTCTTTTTGATGTTTGCCACTATTTCTACATAAAACTTTTAAAATTCATATCGATGGTTCCCTTTATTGGATTTCTGTCTTCTTGGTGCCATTTTGTTGATAGAATTTGACTCCATTTACCAAGTAAGATGTTCATTGTTTTGCATTTTAACTTCATTTTGGTACTGCATATATTTTTTAGTCATTGCCCTATGTTGATCATGTCTGTTCTGTGCCATAGCTACCACAGGAAGGAGCTCAAGCAGGCTGGGTCTGGAGGCTTAGTAGACTGATGTGTCCACTGTAGGGGCCTGTGCTTGACCTCCCTGTCACAGGTTCGAATTCCGTCAGGTCCACTCAGCCTTTCTGAGGTCAATAAAGGGAGTACCATTGGGTTGGGTAACAATAAATATCTGTTATTCAGTGCCAAGATTTCCTTCTGGGTGAACGTGCGCTTTACAAAGACACATATTAAGTAAATTTAGTGACTTGGAGGGTTCATCCTGACAAGGGTTGTGATTATTCCTTGAGATGGGTATTCGTCCACCCCATATAATAACCTAATTTCTTACAATTTCTAGTGAAAATTCCTGTTGCACCTCTGTTCTGTAGAGGATAGAGTTGATAATTTACTCCTCTGTTGCTTTTGAGCACATTTATATTAGCCTTTCAAGGACTATTTTCTCCCTTTCAATTTTTTCCACTTCATCTGTTTTGTGGCATTTTCATTACTGTTTAATTCAGATTGGTTGGTTTGTTCTTTGATGATTCTATTCTTTACTGTACTGTTGCTAACTAAAAGTTAGGCCAAATTACCATTTATGATACTAGTTTACCCTAGTTTGGCCCCAGTGTTTAGGCAGTATCGAAGCTCAGTAGCAAGTCGGTGCTCCGCCACTCCAAAGCCTTGAAGTAAAATCCCTACATCTATCATGTCAACGAATCCCAATGACACTGAACACTACACCATAGCGTATTACATAACATAAAATAAAAAATAAAACAATGAAGCTCAAAATAGTGAGGAACACTAAATGGTAAACATGGAGTGAGTTGTGTTTATGATTGTTTTTTCATGTTGGCCAGGGACACTAAATTGTAACATAATCTCTTAAAAACTGCCACACCAGCAATAACAACAGGGATGTAATGAGGGTACACATGTAGAGCTTTGTAAAAGAGTGCAGACAACAGCATATTTCTGATGGATGCAATCGTGTAGGGGGGTGGATGTGGGAGGGACAACTAGACTGAAACTGGAAGTTCCATTGAAAGGTCCTTCTACAGAGAACATAGAGGCTCCTTGTACCTTGACTGGGATCGGAGTTCTTACATCAGACAACCTGTGATGTCTTGCAGATGTAGATATGTTCATGCAGATAGAGAAATCCCAATCCGGAGCTGACCCAGAAGAGCCTACCTGGAGAATGGAACTCTACTGCCGGGGAGGGGTAAATGAAAACCAACAAATCACTAACTCCAAGCTCTCTCGTTCATTTCGCGCATCAAAAATCAAAACTATTTGTTTAGAATAGGTATAGAAATATGTTTGTAGTAATTTGTTTTGCAGAATCAAGCTGCAAACATCATAGGTTCCCACTGTTTAATGAATGTAATATATTTTCAAGAATTCTTGGGCTCACAGTGTAAAGAATCACTGAACATGTTGGCCCTGCCACTGCTATGCATCCTATTATAAGGATGGTGAATGTGAGCAAGTGCTTTCCAGTTGTATTCCTTGAGCAGAACAGCTACATATATCCTACAGGGAGTTGAATAACTGATAGATTGCCCCTAGCCAATGCAAGGTGATTTGAACATCTTCTTGGGAAGGCCCTGCTGCCAATGTGCCTTGTATGAGTATGTAATCGGTTAAATGTGGATGGAAGAGTGAGCTGCCTTTCTCCCTTTCTAAGAATGGCCTTAGAGGGTCTTGGTAGAGTGTGGGGAAGGGCTTATGTCTCTTAAAAAGCCGACTCTCAGCATCATCTGGGGGTTACATAAAAAGAAAGTTCTGGACTTTGGAAGGCCCTTTCTACAAGACCTTAGAGGACTCCAAGAAGTAGGAGAAGTGGGCAATAGACCTATCCTAAATCCTTGCTGGGTGATACCTATGGGTGATTTGATCCCCAAATCATTCCAAAACATTAAATATAGAAAAACTTGGCAGGTAATGTGGTACAGAAGACACAGAGTGGAAAATAGCGACTCAAAACACAGATCACCACTAGGGTCTGCAAATGTGAGTAGGTGGGTCAGGCACCAGATCAGTCCTCATTTCTTGCTACCCTTTTTTCCCTTTTTAAAACGTTTCTATTGTTTTAACCTTGAAGTAGTACATAAAACAATGAACATTATTAGTAGCTCAAGTATTACTGGGGTGCAATCTTCACATTAATCAGAATATGCAAATAACACAGCAGGTACAGTGATATGCTGTATATTTATGTTTGAGTATGGTGGTTTTGTTGGGGAAGAGCCAACTCTTGTGTAGTCTTCTGAAGATAAAGTAGTTATCCGTGGAGCTTATGTTCGGAGGTCAGGAGTACCATAGTTTGGCTGCTCGAACAGAGAAGGATGTGCCATCTATGTTTTTTTAGGGGAGGTGCCAATCTAGAGCGGAGGTTCCTTTGTTGAATGTATTTGGTGATGCTAGTCCTGATGATGAGCGGTCCTGTTCCATGTATCGCTTTGTGAGTGATACAAAGCAGCTTGAATGTGGATCTTCTGGCAACCGTAACCAACGTAGGGCTTTCAAGGCAAAGGAGATGTGGGCTTGTGGCTTTATATGAATAAGTAGACTGGCAGCAGAGTTCTGAATCCACTGTAGTCATTTCATAGCTGTTAAAGATGATCCGTGTTACAGGCTATTGGCATAATCGAGTTTAGACAGAACAAGACAGATAGTAGCCTGGACCTTGTGTGGAAATGCCAGGTGAGGCAAGATGTGTTGCAGAGTTTTTATAGTAATGAAGCTTGATCTTGATAGTTTGTCCACTTGGGCATTCATTGATGGATTGGCGTCCATGGTCATTCTGAGGTTTCTTACTTCCTTAGATACTTTAGGCGGTATTCCCAGATCGTCATGCCAGGCTGTGGGTGGGTCATAATTTTCCACTATACATGTGAGTGTTTCTGTTTTGGACATAAAAGTTTAGCAAATAAACCTTATTATTTTGATGCCACCTACATAAGATAATTTGGAATGCTGAACTCTCTACATCCAACCATTCAACTCCAACATTCAAGGAGAGTTTTAACCAAATTGATAGGCAGGCCTTCCTCTACCCCACCAGAGATGGTAAGGCTGGTATGTAGTGACAGGAAAAGCCCTTGTATGTGACCTGAGTAGTCGGCCATGTCTCATGAAAAACACAAATGTCATAAGCTTTAATGAGGGAAGTCCAGTCTGAAGACTTTAACTTTGACCTCAGGCACGCCACATTCCAGGACAAGATTAAGATGAGCTGTAAATATTTATATTAATGCCAATTCCTGTAAATTTACGTAAGCCTGTTGGGGTGGTTTGGTCAGTTCGAGAGTTGCTTTCCTGAGGAAGCTCTGAGAACCATTAACAGTATAACAGTCAGAGAGTGGTGGAATCAATTGACTAAAGAAAGGTTGGATCAAAATGGGTGGATAAAAAATTCCGGATTTCTTACATGTTTACGAGTTACCGGATAATTAAACCGCAAAAGAGGCGGGCCCTGTTAAAGAGCAGGAGCAATTGTTCCACGCTGAATGCTCCATTGTTTTAGATACAGTAGCAGATTTTTCAAGGTTGCCTGGTCTCTAAAGTTTACAGCGATACAATCCCCCGGCACATCTTTAGGCTCACACCTCGTCACAGAACGATCTGCACACTGTCAAGCACATTACAATCCCTCTTTAACGTTATCCAGTGGAGGACTTTATTGGTCAACTGTTCACCAGTTTCAGCCTGGCCTTGCTTGAGGGTGGGATCTCCATTTAACACTACAACATAAGGGCATGCAGCGAAGGGAAGATTTAACACAGTATCGTTGGGTAAATAATCTGCCCCATTTTCCTTCCCCAAGCCATTCATTCTGGTAATCTATGACCTGCCTTCCAAAGCAGAGGAGCAGACACCATATTAGATTGAAGTTCCCGAACCAACAGGCTGCCGATAAGTGCTGTTGTGTTGATTGATTGAGTTGATTCCAGGGGCCCAATACTTGTATCACCGGCCCTGGCTAAATACATTTCTGGACCCACTTGAAGGGCACCTATGGGGTACGTAGATATAGGAGTGGTCTGAGGATGGCCAAAATCTCGCTATGTGTTGGGTTCCCTACGATGAGGTGTGGCTAGAGCTGAAGCTGAAACGGAGGGGATAAGACGAAATTTCTCAATAAGTGTGACTAGCTGGGACTCAATATGGTCCAATCGCCAACTGGTCTTGTAGCAGGGCAGCCACATTTGGAAAACTGAGCCTTCAACCCAGACCCTGTGCCAATACTGCATCAGGCTTATTAACAGTCTTATTGGCAGATGGTCCGTCCATTGTGGGGTTACACAATCTCTTTCCTTTATTTTTGGGAGCGGGAACCGTAGGTGAACTGGAGCCCTCATTGGGTGTGTGGCCTGTCTGGCTGAGAGGTAAAGCAGATGGATTAATTGCTGTGAGGGCATTAGAGCAGTCGACCCCATTTAGTGGATCAGCATAAAGTTGTTCCTGCATGAGTTCCATAAAACGTCTTTCCTCTGTAAGAGCAATTTTGTTGCTGATCACACCATCCGCCCTTTCCAACATTTGATCGATAGACGTACCACTATAGGTTGCACAGTTGCTGCCACCGGTCCTTACACCAGCTATGCAATCCCCAAAACGAAACTGAAATAGAGCTGACTCAGCCCAGCCTCCTCCGGGCTTGGCCGGTTGAAGATGTGCTGGCTCTTGGCCTAGTTTTTGCCAAGGCAACACTGTGCACGTCCGCAAAGTGGGAGCAGGAAGCACTTGAAATAGCGCTGCAGACAAGCCCCACCTCCTCCAAGAGGTTGGAGACAAGGGGCAGTATAGATCCTGAAGTTTTCAGCCACTCTCCGAGGAAACAGTCAGTAGCACGTCCCTGCCTAAGTAGTTCCTTAAGATCATCCTACCAACTCTTAAAAAAGTAAGTTTAGTATTCTCTTGAAAACCATCATCAAACATGACTTCACAATGTAACGACACCACAGGTACACACTTTCTCTTAAATTTTTGTTGATCTGTAACACGCAAATTAGTTATGATCTGCAATTTTGAGATGTGACCAGCATTGGATTTTAAATTATACAATAGAGTAGCAAATCACTTTGTAGCCTAAAATAAAGTAGCACGGTGAATAATGTTAAGGTACTGATACAAGTTTGCTTTCTGGCTTTGTACTGTGGATAGAGGAAGCAAATTCACTTTCCCTCAGGATACTTTAGGTAAACCGTGTTTGAGAGCAATGCAGACCTTCTGGAGATCTTCTATGGCTCAAAAATAAACCAATAGATTTGATCAAGTTGTTTTAATGTCTAAATTAGAAACCTGAATGATACCATTTGCTGAATTCAAAGGACACATTATCTTATTTGCAACATATGGTAGAACATTTAGTGTAACTCGTACAGAGATTGGTCCCAGTAAATAAAAGAAGAGTTATCACAATCTATCTCAAATAATTTTGACCACCTTTTTATTTCTTTTATTTTTCTTGCTCTTAGTCAAATGGGTTTACATTGATTAATAATATAACACTAATAGTAAGTTTCAGTAAATACATTGCCAAATCTCCAAGGGCTTCTCAAAGCAATGACTGGCTTTTGTTTCAGGCAGCAACACACAATGAAGCCATTTTGGTTCGTCAAACGATGATGTTGAACTACCTAACTCGTGGAGAGCATTTCCAGTGAAAATATAAGAATAAGAGAAATTGAATTAAGCAAATAGTCGTGGTTGTGTCCTGGTTCCTTGGTTGTGGCTTACCGTCTTTGCTGAAAACTGTTTTTCAGAGCTCTGAACGGTGTGGTAATCAGATGGGGATGCAACATGGCAATGAATTGCTTCCTTTCTATATGAAGGTTATTCGGCTAACTAAATGCTTTGAAGACAATCAGTGAGTTGAACCACTGGGGTGCAGATTGAACTGTTCAAGATAGAGTGTGGTATGAGGTGATCATCCACTACTGGAGATCAAAAAACTGCTTTGCTGGTGGCTATGTGTTACATTGCCAGGCTTTGGTGAAGTAGACTACTCAGAACTTTACTGGTGCGGGAATATGGATTGGTGCATGGCAGCTAAAAAGGAAATGTACAATATTTAGGGATGCTGATGCAAATTCTTGACAATATGGAATAGTCGGTTGGAATTCCATGATCTTGTGTGAAGGGATAAAAAACATGATTTTTTGCTTTTGATGGGAGATAACTGCGTTGTGATAGCATGCCTATGCAGGGTTTCTGGGGAGGTGTAAATATATTATTTCGAATATAATATTATAATCTCCCTCAAGGTGATTTGCTTCCAAAAACAGAAATACTCACATGTATAGTGGAAAAATGATGACCCACCCACTGCCTGGCATGATGATCTGGGAACATCGCCTAAAGTATCTAAGGAAGTAAGAAACCTTAAAATTACCATGGACGCAAACCCATCAATGAAAGCCCAAGTGGACAAACTAGCAAGATCATGCTTCATTACTATAAAAACTCTGCAACACATCTTGCCTCACCTGGCATTTCCACACAGGGCCCAGGCTACTATCTGTATATAAGCATTTATTTGGACTATTATACATGTACCTAGATATGTGTATCACTTTGTATAAACGTGTATAATATTTATGTTTATTAATATATAGGTATTCGTTAGCGCTGCTTAACAAACCTACATATTACTTATGGTTACATTATTCTATATTTAACACGTATATAGGTCACTGCTTAAATAAGTACATTTGTAGTATAACTATCTACAAATGCTTCCCTATTGAATTAAAATAAAATGCAACTAAAAAAACAAATAAGATAACTTAAAGTACAGCAACACTTGAAAGTCTGAGGTTATTAAATGTAACCTAACTCTACATATATTACCATCCTTATACATATACACCTTCCATGTACTTATGTATCCTTATATTTTTATCTTTACTTCTTATTCAGAATCTCCAATGCACTACCCTAAATCTCATTTAATACCTCTCTCAATATATCCTCTACCTCCACCCTCGGATTCATCCAAGATCTCATTCTACTACTCTCTCTAATACACTACCTTATTTCTCACTCAATATATCCTCTATCTCCACTCTCTGATTCACCCCAAACCCCAGTCTCCTACATTGGTCTCTAAAATAACCCATTCTAGAAACTTCCTTCCTCTACCCCTCCTTGCACCATCTCAAACCTCTTTTAGATCTCCCAAAAAAGCCTTCATAGACCCTTCCCTCTGACTCTTCCCCTTCCAACTCCCCATTACTCATCCCATACCTCCTCCTACTGCTATGATTTCCCCCAAATGTTTTTTAGATCCTTCCCTCATCTATCCAGCCACTGTCCTTTTCAATCCAACTAATAGACTCGCACGCCCTCCACTCTAATTAATTTCATATTTCCCTATACTATTTTCCCACTAATCCTGCTTAGGTTTTGGACTAGCGTGCTACCTGCCAAAGTACTTCGACACCTCATCAGTAGTAGCAAGCACTATATAAATGCAAACCCTTCCCTCTTCTATCCCTCCACTATCCTTTTTGAATTCAAATAACAAACTCACAGGTCTACCACTCAAATGAATTTCATACCTCCAAATACTAGATCACCACTAATTCTTTTTGGGTTCCGGGGTAGCGTACTACTCGCCCCAAAAGCACTTTGACACCGTGTCAGAGGAGGTAGGTGCTATATAAATGCAACTACAATTACAATAACAATTTTTCTAATCACCCAGATTCTAACTATGCTACACTGTTTGGCCAGTTATCTACCTTAGTGGCTATGAGCAGCTTTGATCATTTTTTTCCGTCTGTTATATTGTAAAGGGTCTTAAATGTTAAAATCAGTAATAATACTACAACTTATGGCCAGGCGGCTCTTTCAGTCAAACCAAGGTGTGGTGACATCAAAGGTACTGAGCTGGACAATTATCTGGGAGATTTGGATCTCATCAACATGATGGAATATGTTGGAGCGGTAGCACGTGACCGGCCAAATTATTGGAGATAGGTTTGTGTCAAGATGTTTGAATGATAACATTATGTCCAGAGAAGTGTTGGTCACTTTTTTTGGGTGAGTACAAATATTTGTTTGCCTGTCTTAAGTTTTGGTTTCGTAAATCCACACCCTCCAGCAAATCCCACACACAACCTATTCAATCTAATACAGCTCTAAAACTGCTCAGTAGGCTTGATAATCCAAGCTGCCTATCAAGCAGCCCAATTCGGTGCTAATTTAGAATCTTTCCTTCTATGTCCTCTTTCCTTCCAGACTTTGGAGGAGTTAGGGGCTTTCATTAAACATGGCCCCATGAAGACCCTGGGGACAACTACTTTCCACTCTAAATGGTTTGACTGGAAGTGCACAAGGGCTAACAGGCAACTGAGGGTTGCCCTAACAGCATGCCCTAGGCTTACCGCTGCAGTGCTCTCTGCTCGCAGGATCTACAAAGAAACCTTGAGGGAATTTAAATTAGAGGTTAATTGGGCATGCATGGCAGTCACTGCCAAAAAGAAAAACCCAAGGGAATTTAGGGCTACTTCCAGGCTTCACAATAAACCCCTCAATCAAGCCCCCAGCCACTTAGCTGCCATATTAGTACCACTGCATGGGTTGATCACTTCTCAGCGATGTAGAGAATCGAGGAGGGTGGATCCCAGTTTACGGTCCTGGAAGATAAAGATGTCTCTGGTTTTAAGTTGACAATTATGGTTGACTAAGATAAGGAGGCAATTGATCTCTTCCTAGATCACAAGTCACCGGGTCCTGATGGTTTGCCAATTGACTTAGTCAAGTGCAACATTGAACTTTGGGTGCCCTTTTTGACTAACCTACAGAACAAACTAGATGGTAATAATCTCACGGGTTCTTGCACTTGATCCATACCTGTACCCATCTTTAAAAAGGGTGAGCGGGGGACCTAAGATTTTATTGCCTGATATCACTCATTGATACCTTGGTCAAAATAATCAGTAGAGTAATATATAATAGAATGTGTAGTTGTGCCTGAAACAACATTTTACACCCAACTCA
Organism: Lissotriton helveticus; assembly: GCF_964261635.1. Classification (NCBI taxonomy): domain Eukaryota; kingdom Metazoa; phylum Chordata; class Amphibia; order Caudata; family Salamandridae; genus Lissotriton; species Lissotriton helveticus. Next base: position 360,003,127 of record NC_136061.1, read on the forward strand.
ATATGGTTTCAGGGAACGGCTGGGATACCTGTATTTAATTTTTGGCACGTATACTAAATCAAGGGTCCCAAATGTAATCATATTATCGGCGAGGATAATAGAGATTGTTCAGATAAAAAATCAAAGTCATAAACCAGTGTCTGTTGATGTCCTTTTGGCTAAATGAAACTGCCTCCATCTCAGTATTGGGTCTTGATAGCTGTTGTACATGCAGTGCTAACAATGTACTCTCTAGGTTGAGCTTATAAGAGTGAAAAGAAGCTGTTCTGGTGAGGCTCAATGTCAAGAATGGGCTGATAAGATACTGATGAAATGTGTGGACCAGGAGAGCTGTAGGAATAAACTGTTGGGAGCTAGAAAAAAGCTAATTGCAAAGTCAGATCAACTATATTTAGCTGTGACAGTAAAAATGCATATATGAAATAAGCTGAGTCAGATCTGGGGGTTAGATTGAGAACAGAATATTCGAATCAGAGTGATCAATTTTGGGACATTGTAAACAAGAATTTGGCATTGATTACAGGGCGTTAATAGGCTTACAAGACCCTATATCTGTGAAGCCTCGTACTACATTCTTTTTGGCAGAAAATACCAGAGATATAGCGGCCTGTAGTTTATCATCACACTCTTCAGTGAAGGCAAATTGTCTGACTCATTCTGTTCCTTTTTATTGTGGATACTAATGTTTCTTTTTCAAAAAAAATGTTTTAGTCCTCATACATGCCACCAGAAAGTATGTACTCTAGATGGGAACTCTCTGCGCCTTCCACACAAACCAACTCAACTTCCACCCCCGGTGTCTGTGTATGGCATACAGGGTTCACCCAGAGGTAAGGCTGTCTCCTTGTCCAACTCCGGTTCCCTTCGATGGACCGCCATAGGTACCAGGGAGGACCGGACCACAAACTTCTGGCATAATCATTGGACCGATATTAGTTCTTCGACCAGGCCACTAATGCGGACCAGATCCTATTGGCACTCGCTTCATCACAAGCTATGTCTGACTGACTGATCATCATGATGATTTTTAAACAATCAGCAAATCTGGGTGGAGCTTTCGACTTCCATTCTCTACATATTTCTCTCCTGGCGATAACTATCACATAGAACAAGAATTGTGAAGCAGAGTTATTCATAATGTATCCCGGTGGCAAACCAAAAAAAAACAATCTAGGACAGCATACGATCGGCATTGATAGGACCTCCTCTAAAAAGCTGCATACAGCCGCCCAATATCTAGAGATCTCTGGGCAGTCCATAAACATATGTTGATCGTCCGCTGCCGGATGTTTACATCTGGGACAGTAATAATCATCCGATGTCACCTTGGATAATTTAGCCGGAGACTAATATACCCTGTAAGCTGTAAACAAGTGATTTCTCCTCAGGTTTGCAGGTTTAATTATTCTCTGAGAAATAGAGAATGAGTCACTTCATATCCTCTGTACCGCCTCAAAACTTCCGGTTAAAACATTACCCCACAGGTTCGCCAGTTCAAAATCCAAGCTGTCTTTTACTCCAGCGTGTGTCCTGTACCAAAAGGAGACCTCCCGTTTCCACACTCCACCCCAACAGATGGAATCTAGGGGCGGGGAATCCACTCCAGTCCCCCACGATTGTCTTGCCCACCATGCAGAAAGCTGATAAAACTTGAATCTGGTAAGGGTCCCATTGGTTAAATTCGTAAAGGACTCCCAATTCATAAGCCGAGAATTTACGCAAAGGTCACCCCACGTCTTAAAACCAGCCGCTTTAAGTGGCTGTGACAATTGATCTAAAAGACATTCCGGGGTGCCAGGGGAATCCCAAATTGGGGCCTGTACATTATAGTAAGGTATCCCCAAAACTCTCCGGATGTAACCCCAGGTCTTAAGCGCCGCCAACAAGATCTTAAGGCGGACTTTTTTGTAAAAATGTTTGGTCCCCGAATTTAAAAAGAAAGAATTTCATACCCTGTGGCTGATCATGCAGCATTGCCTGAAAAAGACGGCCCTGTGAGGAATAATCGAATTTATTGGCCAATATTCTGAAATTCTTAAAGTGGAAGGGCAATATAAAAATAAATCGGGTAGGGCCAAACCTCCAATCTTCAGCCCTCTCCTCAATTTCTTCCAGGCTATCCTGGGTGATTTTGCAGCCCATATGAACGATCCAATCTTCTCCTGAAGGCTAGCGATATCCTTAGGATTAAATGGTAGCGGGATAGTATTAAAAAGGAAGGTTATTTTAGGGAGAATAGTCATTTTCGCGAGATTAACTCTCCCATATATATTCAGTGGCAAGCTTCCCCATTTTAACAATAGCTTACCTACTTCCTTTGCTACAATCTGCCAGCTGATTTTAGGGATATCAATCAACTTTTGGGTTAAATGTATTAAAAAAGTTATTCCACCCCATTATTTCTGTTTTCTCCTTATTGATTTTGGAACCAGATAACCTTCCAAATTCCTCAGCCAGTTCAAATAGCCGCGGAATTGCCTCAACATAGTTTGAGGTGTACAAGAGGAGGTCAACCGCATATAGAGCGGTTTTAAGCTCTAAATCCGCAATTTTAAAAGGTGAAATAGTACTATCGGTTCTAAGTGCACAAACAAAAGGCTCAATATAAACATCAAATAAGGGGGACAGGGGACATCCCTGCCTAGTACCTCTGGAGATGTTAAACCATTCTGATAATCCACCGTTAACTAGTACTTTTACTCGAGGGTTCCGATATAAGGATTTAACTCCTTCAATAAAGATCGATGGAAACCCGAACCTCATCATAGTAGCCCAGAGATATTGCCCCTATTACCTGGAACGTGAGCTCATTGAGCTGGCTCCCGGGTATAAACCCTCTCTGACCTGGGTGTATAATTGTTTTTATAATTCTGGCTAATCTAGTGGCCAGTATCCCAGAAAAGATCTTCAAATCGAAGTTTAATAGTGAAATTGGTCTATAAGACTCAATTGTTTGTGGGTCTTTATTTTGCTTAGCTATCAAAGTTATGGTGGCTTCTGACCAGGATAGAGGGATACTATCCCCTTGTATAAGAATTCTATTAAAAAGTGTCATAAACACCTGAACAACTGTCTCTAGGATATCAAAATATATCTCAACCAGCAGGCCATCTGGACCAGCGGCTTTACCTCGGCTCATTTTCTTAAGTTGTTCTCTTATTTCCCCCTCTGTAATTTCACTAGCTAGATATATCTTGTCTAGTTCAGACAGCTGGGGTAGATCTCTCTGGTTTAACCAGGCACTAACTTCTTCTGGTCCAAGGCTAATCTCTTCTTGATATAAACCCTGCATGAACCCCCATACTAATGTTTCTAAGTTGTCAGTGAACAAATGTAAACAGGTTAAGGGCAACAGTGGTAAAGAGTCTGATAAAAAGATCTTCCATTAGCTGTAAGAGCATGTATGTAATATGTGCATATTTAACTGTTGTATTACACTGCACAACTTATACATAGATGATTACATTTTAGCACTATACCAGACATGTAAGGATGCATCTCCCAACAACAATCTGGCTGGGAGTTTAAAACATTGCACTCTAGAAATTTCTTTTAATTGACGTCACGAGTAAACATGGAGACCGTTTTCATGTAAATGGACCACTTTTTGGAGAACGCACTCTGAAAAGTAGACTCGTTTTCCATTGGCTATTACGAAGCTCTTAACGTTTTTTTAGTGCCCTAGTGAGACATAAAACATGGAGTTAATTGGACAGCACTCTGAGGCCTTCCTCTGAAAATACTGATTTAATAACCAACATTAAGGAGCATTGGCATCCTTATGGTACAACCTAATTGGGTATTTGTGGCATTTTATGATTTCCACTTTGAAATGAGTGAAATACTGATGGTGTGGGGATGTGCTAAACATATTCTGTTGCAACAAGATGTAGGCACTAATTTATAGTTTAGCAAACATGACAGATATCTTGTCTGCCTTATTACAAGTGCAATACAAACTAATGTATGTGTCATAAGGCGGGTGTGATATCTGCAACCTTTGTAACAAAGTACACAACCGCCAAACTCTAAATCAGAACCTTAGGCAGGAGATACAAGTCTGGGAAGGGTGTGAAAGGCAGACAATGTGCGATTGTCAGCTAAAAAGGCAGACAAGAAGTTGGAGGTTCTGGGTGGACCCACACTTCATTGCACTGGTCATTGCTAAAGAATGGGCACTGAATTATTCCACTGCGCATGGTACTCAATGAGTATTGCTCCACTGCAGTCATTCTTGTCTTGTTCAAGTGACTCGTTACTACCATTGAAGTAGTTGAAGGAACACATCCTAAACTAAATTTCTATAATAGAAGATTAATTTTACAAACCTACCAGAAGAAGAGTATTTCTGGCTCGGTCTCTGGGCCACAAAGCCAAATTATTTATCATTCGATTGCTGTGGCAGAAGGAAGACATTTGATTGGTATTGTCATAGGCTTTTAAAAGTTCTCAAAAAACATGCCTCAAAAAGAGTGTGAGATATACTTCACAGTCTTTAGCAGGAAACTTGTGTAGAATGAGTAAATTGTGAACAGGTAATATGTTCAAAGAACTGGATGGGAACTGCAGATTTGGAGAACTAAGAGGTGAACTTAACAAATCATCAGACTGTTAGAAATACCAGCTTATCAATTGTTAAAGAATTATTATGGATACTGAAATAGGGTCATTATACTGCATGTAGGGTTGAGTTAATGTGTGCAAAGATGGTGAATAAGGAAGTGATGGCTCAAGAGGCGGTTATCAAGCGTGAGTGTAGTGGTATAGAGGAAACCCCTTTCTTGTATGAAGAAGGCAGAGGAAAGTCATATTTAGGGGAAAACCCTTCAGATATTTTCCCTGTGGAAATCATTTCTAGGTCTTTCCAAATGATGATTTAAAAAACTTGCTGAAATAAAAGTTAACTGTTGGTGTTGACAAACTATAGGGCATTTTGAGCATGTTTAATAACATTTATATTTTGAGGGTAGAGATGATGTGAACAATTTTCTCCCCAAAATGCTGTACTGAGAATGGTGCAGGTTCAGGTTCCTTTAATAGTATAACCCTGATATTCTAGCCATTTTAGCAGGTACATTAAACCCTCGGCTCTCTAGCAAAGGAAAACATTGTCGAACAACATGGATTGGAAGTATTGATCAATGGTATTCATTGTACCTTGACATCACATGATGCATTATAATAAAAGAGCAATTGAGTAACTAAAGGAGCACCAACGCTTAAAAGAGAAGTGACACATGAAAAAATGGGTCATCACAGAGAGGTGTACGTAAATGCCTTCAAAATCTTCATCTAAACTAGAAACGTCTGGGTTAGTAATCCTACACCAAAGTCCACCCCTATCTGGCCCAAAGATCTTATGTGCATATCACTAGCCACAGCAACATGATGCCGTCCCACCACCATCAGTGCAGAGTTGCAATTTTCAAATCTATTCACATGTCCATAATCTGAAACCTAGCTTTCAATATTAAACAAAAACATAATTTAGTGATCAATGTGTTGATATCCTTGTGTGTCTCCTGAATAACAAGCATTCAGGCTTAACTTAATGTCTTATCGCACGTAGTGCTTCCAGTTCTTACTAATGCCCATCCAATTTGCTTCCAGGTAAAGAAATTGGAACATCATATGAAAAGGATAAAAAAAATTCCATTTTACATTTGGGAAAAAATGCCTTAGTAGGGATAATCTACTTACATTCTTGAAGACATAATACAAGTTGGCGTAGAAGTGTTGCTTCTTCATCTTAGGAAAATGTCCATTTGGAGCCACTCGTGGGAAGAGTTCCAATCTTCGGTATTTGTTTTCATTTACGAAACCTTCTTCCATCTGCCTTATGCCGGTGATACATGTTGGTTAAAAAGTATTTGTAAACCATAATAATATATTGCGCATGGTTGGATGAAACCCAAATTGTAACCAATAGCTGTCCATATCTTTATAGTGGTACACACCCCTAGTGTGGATAATGTTAATATTTCCCTAATGTAGCTAGGGAAAGATAGTTGGCTTAAATAAATTTGCAATGTAAATCATCTGAGAAAGCAGAGTAAAAATCATGACTTCAAATGATGCAGTTACAGGTGGCCTATGGCACATCGAACTGAATATAGACCCAGCTTCTGTGTGATAAAGACGTAGGCAGTTAGCCAGGACTCTGAAGAAATGCACACTCAGGGATGAGCTCTTCCACTGATCCTCTTCCACATCTGCACGATCCCATTAAACTGCATCTTGATTATCCATCAAAACAGAAACCATATGTATGCAGATGACATTAGAATATACTCAAAACTTTAGGAAGGATTTGGTGACCTTAAGAAAGAGGACCTGCCGCACCACATTAGAGCCTCCTCGTTGCTTCTCAAGTTCCACAAGAGGCTTAAGACTTGGTTCTTCGATTAACTTCAGGAGGAGACAGCTGTCAGTCACCTGCAAAGTGCCTGGATACACTCATGTGTGATTAGTGCACTATACAAAGACACATAACATCATTCACCAGATGGTTCCTTAAAATCTTGACAATCTGAGATGCTTAAAGAAAAGCTTGATTAAATGTATGATATATTTCAAACTATTGAGGGCTTAGGTACAATGGCATGCATAGCTGCTTAGTGGTCCCAGGTCATGCGTCATCTTCAGCCAGTGATGGATTTTAACCCTCATCACTGTGCATTCTGGGACATGCATGTTACCTGATCCCGATAAACGACTGGAAGTAAAACTCATTGCCTGCAATTGACTGCTACCACCTAAAAATAAAGCCTTCACATGAAGACAGTGTTTTGGGACTACTTGACACATATATGAATGGCATGGTGGAGAGGTGTGAGGGCAGCGAAGAGCTAAAAGGTGACACGAAGAAGTAGGGACTTTAAGCAGGAAATGTATTAAACGAGGACTGTGCGGGAAATTTGAAAGAAGTGGAGGTAATCTTTCAGGGAATTATGGAGAGAGGATGAAGAGGAGGGAAATTGGTCAGGAACCACGGAGATGAGAGAAAAAAGCGGAAGTCTTGGCATATTGAAGGGGAGAAAAAACCTGAATGGCGGAAAAGTTGAGAACACCTTCTTCAAAAAGATGCTATTTGTGGAGGCAGGGCGGCTTTCACTGCCGGCCATGTCGACGTCCTGCGTTTTTTCCTTCCAGTGGCAAATTTTGACTCAAGCCTGCTATTGCCATTAGACTTCAAGTGAGCAAAGATGGCAGGGGTCCTTGGTGCCTCACCCCATCACATGAAGCACAGAAGTAACTTAACAGAGACTAAAATAGCTCAGGCACTTCGGATCAGCTAAAAATAGTCTGTAGGTCAGTCAGGGGCGCAACTAGGTCTTAATTTCGGGGGGGGCTAACATGGCAAATGAAGGGGCGTGGCTAATGTTAATCAATGGGGCGGGGCTAAAATGTCAGATAAACGGGATCGATTAATGCTCAGGTCAAGTGGAGAAAACATGCAACCCTAAAATTACCCCCTCGCAACCCAAAACCCATTACCACCCTGAACCCTGAAATCATCCACCTAGAACCCCAAACCCACGCCGATCCCTAAAATTACACCCTTACCCCCCAAAACCCATACCCACCCTGAACCCTAAAATTACCTCTGGCTCCCCAAAACCCATACCCGAACTGATCCCTAAAATTACACCCTTGCCCCCCCAAATCCATTACCACCCTGAACCCCAAAATTACCCCCAGGCACCCCAAAACCCATACCCACCCTGAACCCTAAAATTACCCCCTGGCACCCCAAAACCCATTACCACTCTGGACCCTAAAATCACCCCCTTGAAGCCCAGAAACTCATACCCGCGCTGATCCCTAAAATTACACCCTTGCCCCCCAAACCCATACCCACATTGAACCTTAAAATTACCCCTGGCACCCTAAAACCCATACCCATGCTGAACATTAAATTCTCCCCCTGGCACCCCAAAACCCTGTGGCGTCACTGGGGTTGGTGTCACCCGGTGCGGGTAACTCATGGTGTCACCCCCTCACGACTTACCGCATGGACCACCTCTGTCAGAAATGTACGGCGCTAGGTACTGTCTTACTCCCTCTAGCTCCTTCTCTCTGTCTAGCTCCCTCTCTCTGTCTTACTCCCTCTAGCTCCCTCTGGTTCCCTCTCTCTCTGTCTTACTCCCTCTAGCTCCCTCTCTCTCTCTCTTACTCCCTCTAGCCCCCTCTCTCTTACTCCCTCTAGCTCCCTCTCTCTCTCTCTTACTCCCTCTAGCTCCCTCTCCCTGTCTAGCGCCCTCTAGCTCTCTCTCACTCTGTCTTACTCCCTCTAGATCTCTCTCTCACTCTGTCTTACTCCCTCTAGATCTCTCTCTCTCTCTGTCTTGCTCCCTCTAGCTCCCTCTCTCTCTCTTACTCCCTCTAGCTCCCTCTCTCTGTCTAGCTCCATCTCTCTCTGTCTTACTCCCTCTAGCTCCCTCTGTCTCCCTCTGTCTCCCTCTCCCTTGCTCTCCCTAGCTTCCTCTCTCTCTGTCTTACTCCCTCTAGCTCCCTCTCTCTGTCTAGCTCCCTCTAGCTCTCTCTCTCTCTGTGTCTTACTCCCTCTAGCTCCCTCTCTCTCTCTGTCTTACTCCCTCTAGCTCCCTCTCTCTGTCTAGCTCCCTCTAGCTCCCTCTCTCTCTGTCTTACTCCCTCTAGCTCCCTCTCTCTCTGTCTTACTCCCTCTAGCTCCCTCTCTCTCTGTCTAGCTCCCTCTCTCTCTCTGTCTTACTCCTTCTAGCTCCCTCTGTCTCCCTCTCTCACTGTCTTACTCCCTCTAGCTCCCTCTCTCTGTCTAGCTCCCTCTAGCTCCCTCTCTCTCTGTCTTACTCCCTCTAGCTCCCTCTCTCTGTCTAGCTCCCTCTAGCTCCCTCTCTCTCTGTATTACTCCCTCTAGCTCCCTCTCTCTCTGTCTTACTCCCTCTAGCTCCCTCTCTCTGTCTAGCTCCGTCTAGCTCCCTCTCTCTGTCTTACTCCCTCTGTCTCCCTCTCTCTCTGTCTTACTCCCTCTAGCTCCCTCTCTCTGTCTAGCTCCCTCTAGCTCCCTCTCTCTCTGTCTTACTCCCTCTAGCTCACTCTCTCTGTCTAGCTCCCTCTAGCTCCCTCTCTCTCTGTCTTACTCCCTCTAGCTCCCTCTCTCTCTGTCTTACTCCCTCTAGCTCCCTCTCTCTCTGTCTAGCTCCCTCTCTCTCTCTGTCTTACTCCTTCTAGCTCCCTCTGTCTCCCTCTCTCACTGTCTTACTCCCTCTAGCTCCCTCTCTCTGTCTAGCTCCCTCTAGCTCCCTCTCTCTCTGTCTTACTCCCTCTAGCTCCCTCTCTCTGTCTAGCTCCCTCTAGCTCCCTCTCTCTCTGTATTACTCCCTCTAGCTCCCTCTCTCTCTGTCTTACTCCCTCTAGCTCCCTCTCTCTGTCTAGCTCCCTCTAGCTCCCTCTCTCTGTCTTACTCCCTCTGTCTCCCTCTCTCTCTGTCTTACTCCCTCTAGCTCCCTCTCTCTGTCTAGCTCCCTCTAGCTCCCTCTGTCTTACTCCCTCTAGCTCACTCTCTCTGTCTAGCTCCCTCTAGCTCCCTCTCTCTCTGTATTACTCCCTCTAGCTCCCCTCTCTCTGTCTTACTCCCTCTAGCTCCCTCTCTCTGTCTAGCTCCCTCTAGCTCCCGCTCTCTGTCTTACTCCCTCTGTCTCCCTCTCTCACTGTCTTACTCCCTCTAGCTCCCTCTCTCTGTCTAGCTCCCTCTAGCTCCCTCTCTCTCTGTCTTACTCCCTCTAGCCCCCTCTCTCTGTCTAGCTCCCTCTCTCTGTCTTACTCCCTCTAGCGCCCTCTCTCTCTGTCTAGCTCCCTCTCCCTCTCTGTCTTGCTCCCTCTAGCTCCCTCTGTCTCCCTCTCTCTCTGTCTTAGTCCCTCTAGCTCCCTCTCTTCCGGTCTTTCTCACTCTAGCTCTCTCGCTCTCTGTCTTACTCCCTCTAGCTCCCTCTCTCTTTCTGTCTTACTCCTTTATCTCCCTCTCTCTCTGTCTTGCTCTCTCTAGCGCCCTCTCTCTGTATTACTCCCTCTAGCTCCCTCTGTCTCCCTCTCTCTCTTACTCCATCTGTCTTCCCTGGATTTGTATAAACAAGAGTGCGATCAACAGGTTGCACTGTAGTGAAAAGCAAGCTGAAATTTGGAACTGGTTCACTGAAAAACTGAAGACTGTGCAAGATACTGAAAAATAGGAAACCATGCACCCTCAGGTGAGCTAGGCTGCTATAGAGTTGCCTTGTGAGCAAAGAAAATTGTAGTCAAGAATTGCAGATCTCCTGCGAGACGCTGGCGAGTGTGAACAGCATGAGGAACAAGCTTGCACAGGGAGCGACAGTAAAGGTGAGAGCAGATGTGAGGCTGCAGTGCAGATTGGTGTCAGCCCATGTGTTGGTGTCACCCGGTGCGGTCCGCACCCCCCGCACCCACCTAGTGACGCCACTGCCAAAACCCATACCCACCCTGAACCCTAAAACTGCCCCCCTGCTCCCCTGACACTCGAAAACCCACACCCACCCTGAAACCTAAAATGTCCCCCCCTCACAAACCCAAAACCCATACCCGCACTGAACCCTAAAATGAACCCCATGGCACCCCAAAACCCATACCCACCCTGAATCCTAAAATTGCCCCCCTGACACCCGAAAACCCATACCCACCCTGAACCCTAAAATTAACTCCATAGCACCCCAAAACCCTTAACCACCCTAAACCTTAAAATTACACCCTGGCACCCCAAAACCCATACCCACCGTGAACCCTAAAATTGCCCCCTGACACCCGAAAACCACACCCACCCTAAACTCTAAAATGTCCACCCCCTCATACCCTAAAACTCATACCTGCCCTGAACCCTAACAACCCCATGGCCCCCTAAAACCCATTACCACCCTAAACCATAAAATTACCCCCTGGCACCCCAATTCCCATACCCACCCTGAACCCTAAAATTACCCCAGGAACCCCAAAACCCATGCCCTCCCTGAACACTAAAATTACACCTGGCACCCCAAAACCCATTACCACTCTGACCCCCAAAATTACCCCTGGAACCCTAAAATTACACCCTTGCCCAACAAAATCCATACCCACCCTGAACCCTAAAATTACCCCTGGCACCCCAAAACCCATACCCACGCTGCACCCTAATATTACCCCTGGTTCCCCAAAACCCATACCCACCCTGAAGCCTAAAATTACCCCTGGCACCCCAAAACCCACATCCACCCTGAACGCCTAAATTACCCCCTGGCCCCCATACCAGTCCTGAACCCTAAAATTGCCCCCTGGCACACCAAAACCCATTACTACCCTAAAATTATCCCTGGCACCCTAAAACCCATACCCACTCAGAATCCTACAATTACCCCCTGGCACCCCAATTCGTAACCCACCCTGAACCCTAAAATTACCCACTAGCACCCCAAAAAATGAACACTACAAACTTACACTACATATTCATATTCGGAGGGGACTCTCCTCTTTAGAGAAAGATACATGGCCCTGTTCACCATTTATCTGGTGAGGTGCGCTGTGGATGTGAATTCCCTACAAGTGCATGGACAGCAGGGGGAATGGGATGTCCAGTGCAAGTGAAGCTTTTCATTTGTAAATTAATTCCTTCTGGCGTCATAGCCCAGGGTTTGCGGTCTGTGCACTTGTATGGAATACACATCCATACAAGTGCACAGACAGCAAACCCTGGGATATGACACCAGCAGAAATTCCTTTACAAAGGAAAAGCGTCACCTGCACTGGCCAGCCCTTTCCCCCTGCTGTGTGCATCTTCCCACTCCCACCCCATGCTGAACACATCAAGTGCTTAGGTGAAATCCCTGCCTTCAGGCAAGGATATCACCTCGGCGCTAGTAAAGGAAAACAAGAGGGGGGGGCTGGGGGTTTACTTGATACTGTTCAGAGGCTGGCTGGCTCGGGCTGCCGGGCCTCTCAGAATGCATCAATAACAATGACATTCTCAGCTCCGATGCGCAGTCATCTCAGTGCTTGTCAATTAGCCCGGGCTGAAGAAGACGACGGGGGGGGGGGGCTGAAGCCCGGTGAGCCCAATGGGTGTTGCGCGTGAACTCTGCCTGGAAGATATCTCGGTGCACGGCATTACTCCAGCTGCAGCCACCCTTTGTAGAGCCTCATTACGAGTGCCTCGGAGGGCGGTGCGCTATTTATTGCACCTGATAAAAGGCGACACCATGGTGTCGGAATATAGGACCTTTTACAAGTTCTAACAATGGGGAATAACATGCATTTTTTTGTTGCTTACAGCACCAAAATATGCTTGCGCTTGTAATCACCCCGCACTGATCACCTGTTAAATTGCACCTTATAACAGTTAACGGGGGTTATGACTTCTTTTAATTGGTACCCCTGTGTAAACATAGTCTTTGCGCAGGCAGTCCAAAATAACGAGGCATTTGCAGTGGAGGCCGGAGATCTTTGAATTGCGCCAGAGCACAACAAAGACGTCGATTCAACAAAATACCAAGGGCAGCAGAAGTGACATCACAAACTCTTTGACCCACAGTGACATCACAGAGCCGTTACCTTAACCACCACCCCTCCCACCTTTCAACGGCATCATATTCACTGCACAGGGGCTTTGTTCGAGAGAGCAGCGAAGACACCATAAGAAGAAAGGGCTCTTCCTTCCCTGCTTACTTTTTGTCCCTGTCGCACGCTTTATAATTTTGAGGCCAGGGGGTAGCAAGGGCAGTGCCAGAGCCACTACATGGCAAGCTTGGGTAGGCAGTTGCTACCCATAATAGACATGCATGGGGTCATGGTGAAACTCTGAATTGTAAATCTGGGAAGACCTTGCCGAGGCCGGCAGGACATTACACCTACAGTAACACAGGCTTGCATTCTTGCAGGAGCAGCAGACCTGCCAAATTAGGGTTCTATCTCTGTGTCATCAACGACACTACAGACAAATCCTGGGCTTTTGTGCGAAAACCTAATTCATTCCAGATGTTGTAGCCTTGCTTTGCTTCTATTGAGCTAGCTAGACCAATACACCTGCTAACTATGACGTGTAACGTGAAAGCCCAGTGTGGTAAACTGTGTTCGTAATGACATGGAGTGAGGCGGTCATCCTACTTGCAAACAACCCTTAAAGAGGAGCTGACACAACACCTCTGCAGTGACATGTAGAGAACAATTCCCATTCTTGCGCATGGTGCCTTACATTTTATGGAAAAGAAGGCAACTGTTACCAGAAAGGGTGTAGCCAGGGAATAAAAATATCCTCCAGTTTGAACCAAAGCTATTATTGCATCAAGGAAATTAAGCAAATGAGCCTCCCTAGAAGAGCCCCCTTGCCTCTTATATTCAAGCATCTATTCAGTCATCCTTATAACCAGTCATGGTCGGTGCATGTAAGGGCAGTGGGGCGGTGGAGCAGGGCGGGGGAGGGAGTCGACAGACAGAATAGGTTTTATTTATTTATTTAATTTGACCTATTCCGTCGTCTGTCACCTTAACCCCTCCCACCCTGTCCCACCCCTGTCCCACCCCTGACCCACCCCTGCCTCACCGTGCTTACCTGCGCCAGCCGACGCTGCTTTCAACTTTCCATCCACCCGCTGATATTGACTATTTCACCTTTAAATTGTCGTTAATTCTTTCATCCTTCATTCCATCTTTCACCATTCCATCCATCTATCATCCATGCATGCATTCATCCATATATCCGTCGACGCATACATCCATCCTTTGATTTACACATTCATCAATAAAGCCTTTCATCCATCAATTGATCCTTTTGAGTTATCCAACCATTCTGATTTCCATTTACTCTGCCTGCCATCCTTTCACTGGTCCATCCACCGATCCATTCACCCATTAATCCACCCAATCATTCATCCACCCACCCATCCTATTACCATTCCTTCCTTTCAACCTTTCATCCTTCTTTCCATTTTCTGTCATCTACCCATGTTTCTTTCTTTCTTCTTGTGTTTATTATGAGCTAAATATGAGTCCCATAAAGAACTGTTGGAGTTAAGCATTCCTTTACACTTGCCCTCATGCGCTATTGTTATGTGACATGTGACACGTCACTTATCCTGGAGTTCTCGTTCGAACTCTGCTGCTCTGTAAGTGGCAGTTACTGCGGGGTACCAGGATGAGCGGTTGTGGGTTTTTCTTATGCTATACTTCACGCATGTAACTAATAAAGGTTTTCAAACTTATCCTTATTGACGAACCATCATTTAATCAAAAGAACCCTCTTTCTACATTTGGCGACGAGGATGGGATCATCCCTTGCCACCTATGTTATCACGGAAAATCGGAAACTAAAGAACTCACGAGGTATTTCATTTTTCTTACTTTGAGCTGCGCATTTATAAATCCTGGTATCCCACTCATCACAACCCACCGACCGACTCCAGCGCTCAATCTAAACATCTTCGAGCAACATATTTCAAGCAACATTAAGAATAGATATTTCGCCCTGCTGTCTCCTTCCTACCGGATTCCTGCCAGTTCGTGTCTATCCTGCCATTCCACTGAGCGTCTCCGAATTACTGTTGTTCTGGCTAAACTTCGATTTTCATGTGACACTTCGGAGGGCTTCAGAGGGCTGCTCCTGTCGTGCTGCGTTCACTAAGCTTCCCCAGTTACTGGTCTTGTCATCAAGAGCAGCGTATGTTCGCTGCTGTGGAGAAGTATTTGCAGTGACTCAATCAATCAATCAAGCATTTATATAGCGCACTACTCACCCGGAGGGTCTCAAGGCGCTGGGGGGAGGGGGTCCGCTACTGCTCGAACAGCCAGGTCTTGAGCTGCTTCCTGAAGGCGAGGTGGTCTTGGGTCAGGCGGAGGTGGGTCGGAAGGGAGTTCCAAGTCTTGGCGGCCAGGTAGGAGAAGGACCTTCCTCCTGTGGTGGCTCTTCGGATGTGGGGGACGGCGGCGAGGGCGTGGCTGGTCGATCGAAGCTGGCGTTTGGGAGCGTAGAAGTTGAGGCGGCTGTTGAGGTATCCTGGGCCTTGGTTGTGTAGGGCTTTGTGTGCGTGGGTGAGGAGCCGGAAGGTGATTCTCTTGTTGACCGGGAGCCAGTGCAGTTCTCTCAGGTGTCCGGAGATGTGGCTGCGGCGGGGGATGTCCAGGATGAGTCGTGCTGAGGTGTTCTGGATCCGCTGGAGTCTCTTCTGGAGTTTGGCGGTTGTTCCGGCGTAGAGGGAGTTGCCGTAGTCCAGACGGCTGGTGACGAGGGCCTGGGTGATCTTCTTCCTGGTCTCGGTGGGGATCCATCGGAAGATCTTACGTAGCATGCGCAGGATGTTTAAGCATGACGAGGAGACGGCGTTGACTTGTCTGGTCATGGAGAGGGAGGAGTCCAGGATGAAGCCTAGGTTGCGTGCGTGGTCTGTGGGTTTGGGTGCGCTGCCCAGGGCGGGGGGCCACCAGGAGTCGTCCCAGGCGGAGGGTGAAGATCCCAGGATGAGGACTTCCGTCTTGTCCGAGTTCAGTTTCCGGCGACTGTTCGTCATCCACTTGGCAACGTCTGTCATCCCTTCGTGTAGGTTGGCTCTGGCGGTGGCGGGGTCGTTGGTGAGGGAGAGGTTCAGCTGGGTGTCGTCGGCGTAGGAGATGATGTTGAGGTTGTGCTGGCGTGCGATAACTGCGAGGGGGCTCATGTAGACGTTGAAGAGTGTTGGGCTGAGCGAGGAGCCTTGAGGGACGCCGCAGATGACTTCGGTGGCCTCCGATCTGAACGGGGGGAGGCGGACTCTCTGTGTCCTTCCGGCGAGGAAGGAGATGATCCACTCCAGTGCCTTCTCCTGGATTCCGACGTTGCTGCGGCTCTGTACTAGGGTACGGTGGCAGACCGTGTCGA
Organism: Lissotriton helveticus; assembly: GCF_964261635.1. Lineage (NCBI taxonomy): Eukaryota > Metazoa > Chordata > Amphibia > Caudata > Salamandridae > Lissotriton > Lissotriton helveticus. The sequence goes on from NC_136061.1 coordinate 360,018,998, forward strand.
AGGCCGTGGAGAGATCCAGGAGGATGAGGGCCGCTGTTTCTCCGTTGTCGAGCAGGGCTCGGATGTCATCGGTAGCTGCGATCAGGGCGGTCTCGGTGCTGTGGTTGGCCCGGAAGCCAGACTGCGAGAGGTCGAGGGAGGCGTTCGTCTCGAGGAAGGCGGCCAGTTGCTTGTTGACTGTCTTCTCGATTACTTTTGCCGGAAACGGGAGCAGCGAGATGGGGCGGTAGTTCTTGAGGTCGGTGGGGTCGGCTGATGGCTTCTTAAGTAGGGCGCTGAGTTCGGCGTGCTTCCAGCTCTCCGGGAAGGTAGCGGTGTCGAAGGAGGTGTTGATGATGTCCCGCAGGTGGGGTGCGATGACAGCGTCGGCCTTGTTGAAGACGTGGTGAGGGCAGGGGTCTGTCGGAGATCCGGAGTGGATGGAGTTCATCGTGTTGACGGTGTCTTCGGTGCTGATCGGGTCCAGGCGCGGAGGGTGGCTGTGGGGGGCGGTGGTTCGGTCGTGGCGTGCGTCGGTTGAGTGCTGAAGCTGTTGTGTATGTCCGCGATCTTGTTGTGGAAGTAGGAGGCGAGGGAGTTGCAGAGGTCTTGCGAAGGGGTGATGTCGTTGTTTCCGGCGTTGGTGAGGAAAATGAAATTTTACATGACCAATATGTCCCCTGCGTGTACCCTATGTTTAATGTATGTGCATGTCACCCATGCATTTTCCCTTAGTGGCCTGAATAATGAGGCCTCTGCATTTACGTCCTGCATTAGGATGCCAGTCATCAAGTCTCCCATGTAAGAAACGTTAATTTTGCATTGAGGCCCATGTGTTTGCATTGTGCACTCTTAAATCAAGATGAACCCATTTTTGTGGCTCAGCCTGAGCCAGTCTCTGAATTAGGGTTTCATGACTCCAGACACTCTGAGAGCTGCAGTTACGTATCCCTGACCTCGCATACTTCTGGCTCAGCCGAAAGAGGCCCAGCACTGGGTGCCAAGACAGTGTTTTGCACAACAGTTATCTGCTTGCTCTACAGAATCACATTCCTGCCTGGTGAAGAAGGTAAACAGAACCCGTCTGCAGAGATAGGGCCTAGCCTTTCTGTCTCAGTTTAAGTGACTTACAGAGCTTGCATCCGTAGAAAGCCCACGGCCCCCACGCAATGAACGAAGAAATATATGCCCTCTCTGACTCTTAGTGATGAGCGACCTTTGCTTCAGATAATACATCCCCGGACTCAAGATATCAGATAATACCAGACGTGCTGATCGCCCTGACACTGAAGGCCTCCCTACTAGACTGAATGTCAGCTCCCCCCAGTCTCACGTCAGTTGCACGTCATGATCAAGTTGCGCACACAAGTAGGGCAAAGTTCCAGCTGGCCATGCAACCCCCTCCATGTATCCACCCACCTATGACTCACCTATGACTCCTCAAATGTACGCCCACATGCTCTTATCTCTCTTTCTCTTGCTCTGCCTGGAGCGTTCCTCCCTATGTACGAGATTGAAAGTATAAATATTGTACTCAGTAAATAAGGTTTAGAAGACCCTTCCTGAACCTTAGTGGTGATGGAACCGATTCTCCCCTAACTCGAGTTATGGAAATAAAGCCCTTTTGAATCGGACACCACGGACTCTGCCTCTCATTTAATGCATGACACTTTGTTTATTTATAGAAATTATGACAGGGTAATATCTTATTTACCACATAAATCTGGCGCCCGAATAGGGACTAATCCCCTTCCCCACGCGCCGGAGATGTAGGTCCAGCCCTTGCCCCCTTCTACAGCCGTGACGGACTCCAAAGTGTACACACCAGCGGGACTTCCTGCTTACTCCCTCAGGCCCACGGAGGAGACGGACTGCGACCAGGCGTCCACACGAGGCGGTGAGGATCGCGGATCATCCCAACCAGAGCCCAACCCGTGAGAGAGCAATATCCAAGGTTTCCGAAGGCCCACCTGCTCCGAGGCGCATGCGCAGTATCAAGTTTCCGAGGCCTTTAAGTTCTGCTTCCCGGTGAGTACCACTATGGGGAACGCATAAAGTTAAAGACGGGTCATGTTGCATGAACACGGTAAAGACGTGTCCGTTCACATGAACACGGTAAAGACGTGTCTCATTTCTGGGACCGGTATGGCTGTGCTGTATTCCAGTGCATAGAGTTGTTTTTTTAAGTACATGTTTAGCTCTCTGTATCAGTTTAGATTGTATCTGTTTTAGTGTTTAATTTTTTTTTTTTAGTGTGAATGATTGTTGATTGTTTCAGTCTATTCTGTGTGTATTGTGTTTCCATTGCGTTGGTTTCAACATGCCACTGTTTTCGAAATTACGTCAGATAGGGACCAGGAAAGGTATACTAGAAGAGTCAGTTAACATCCCGCCTAGAGACACACCTGGTCATTATATGTATAATAAGCACGGGCTAGACGCTATTTTGTTTTTAGACTTATGGGTAGATTACACGAAGGATTTGGAGGAGAAATATAGATGGCCTGCCTCGGGAACATGGGATTCTGAATGCATTATGAGAGTAGAGGAAGCGCTATGGAAAAAGAAATCAAGACCCTCTCAGAAAGATGCCATTGAGTTATGGCGCAAAGAGTCACATAGGAGAACAGAGAAAGAATTGAACAAAGCAGAGAGAACTAAACAAGCAGCAGAAAAAGCCAAAGAAAAAGAACTGCGGGAGGAGGGGGAGCGGGTCAAAACAGAACAAGCTGATAGAGAAAGAAATGCCGTCGTTTCTGGTATTTATCCCGTCCTCTCGGAAGAACTAGCTAGAATGACCCCCTCAGAAACACCCAGTAGGTCGCGAACGCCACCACCTGTACCATATAGAGTACGTAGAATAAAGCCGACAGGATCCGAGGCTTTTATTTCCTCCTATCTAGAAGAGTCCCCACCGGACTACGCAAACGCAGATTTCCCTCCGCCCCCACCAGCGGATCAGCTCCAGCAGCTCGTAAAAGAACACTCTGCAGAAGACGCGGGGCCCGGGGCAGTAGGAAGAGGGGTGTCTACTGTAGATGTAGCAATTCCACATTGTGTATATGATCCAGAACCAGGAAAGGGTTCAATGCTTGTGATTTCACTAAGACTAAGACAAGCCGTCGCATATTTGGACAAGTTACCAGACATGAAAGAGCACCTAGATAAAATGTACCGTTTCATTAGAACGGGGGAGGAACCCGATTGTATAGTACAAGCCATGCTACACAGAAAGGTTGGGGTTAAGAATTATATCCTACGTTTCATTATTAACTGCCTGATCAGGGAACAAGACGAAGGAGACGGAGATGTAAAACCTGGTTTGATAGAATGGAGTGATCACATAGATGCCGGTCGGCATGATAAACAGGGACAGACAGATAGCATGTACAAGAAAATACGAAAGGAAATATTAGCAATACACAGATTAGGGTCTGACGAGAAGAGTGAGTCATCAACGGAAGAGGTAGAGTCAGAAAACAAGGCAAAGGACAAAATGAATTATGTAGGCAATGCACGACGGTTTGACAGGCCCAAGTGCCTCGACTACCGTAAACAGGGGCCAGCTATAAAAGAAAGATATTCCCTTGAAAATCTGTTCCAAGCTACTGAAAAAAGCCCTGAAACAACGGATAGGGAGCGAGCGATCTCACACCCCACATGAAATGGAGTTGGCCCGGTCAGCCACCCAGTGGGTGTCAAATTCTAATATATATAGCAGTGATATAGTGGCCCAGACTTTCTTGAGCCTTCCACCGAACGAACAGCGTTTGGCTGGTATTTACATGGTCCAACATTTAATAACGTTGTATGAGAATCAATATTCCGATCCCGGTCAATTGTATAAATTATTGGACGACATGCTTCTAGATAGATGGACAGGCCTGGGTACTGAATTAATTAATGTCATCCTGGATCAACGACATAAGTACCTGAATCCTCTGACCACATGCATGCTTCCCGCCCCACACCACGACAGAAAGCCCCTATACGTAGACATACAGAACCCCTACGAGAGGTACATCCCGTCAAAAATGCAAACAATGAGTTTCAACGGGTGTATGTTTACACCCCCTTGACGAAATTAGAAATGAAAAAGATGTTGCCCTGCCATGATAAAGACCCGGGGGGGTTTCACCGAGAATTAAAAGACATCCTCCGCATAGGAGATTATACGTACGCTGACATTCTGAAACTATTGAAAGTACTGTTGCCTGCAGGTATTTATGAAAAGCTTAAGGAAAAAGACTGGGAGGTGGGCGAGAAAAAGTTAAGTTGGGATGCACTGGAAACAGAAGAAAAAGGCAGGCTCCCGGGGGTTGGTCTTGGGGACAATGCTAAGGAACTGCCTGAACTCCTGATACAGGTTTTACCGAGACTATTGATTACTAAAAAGGAAGACTGGGATGCTATTTCAGCCTGTAAACAAAAACAAGAAGAGGACACAAGTGATTTCTATTCTAGATTTGAGAAATGCTTTACTATTAATAGTGGCCTTAAGCCAGGTAGCGAATCATATCCACATCTTTTCGTGAGCAAATTAGTAGAGAATTCCTTACCCCAGATCAAGAATAGAGTACTGAAGGTTGAGAGTACTTGGCAAGCAAACAGCCCTTCACAAATGTTACAGATGCTACAATATCACCAGAACAGGATTAGAGAAGAGCAGGATCAGGAAAAGAGACGCATGAAAGAGACAAAAATGAAGGTGCTGGTTGCCCAAACGGTACCGGCAAATACGAACAAAAATAGCACGACACCTGTCAAGGGGAACTGTAATTATTGCAAACAACCAGGTCACTATGTAAAGGAATGTGCTGTCCTGAAACACAATATAGCTACAGGCAAGACAAAAGAACGACAATACACTCCTAGGCAAAATAGCACCCAACAGAACACACAGCAGACAGTAGCGAATTTTCCACCTCCACCACCGCCTGTTCATGCCACACCACAAATGTATCAGTACACACAGTCAGACTATCCAGAATATCAACAGTTCTCATGAAACAGCCTTGAGAGGGAAGTTGGCTTGCCCCTTATTGAGGTTCCTGTAGATCAAGAGGGTCCGTATGTACATAGTCGTGTACTAGGACAGGACCAAAAGTTTCTGATTGACACAGGGGCGAGCAGAACTACCATCAGCCATGACGAGGTTCCAGGGGCACCTCTCTCGGGCTCACAGAATGTTTCCCTGGGATTTTCAGGAAAGCCTATTGTTAATGAAGTATCGAAACCAGTCTCCCTCGGGGTTGGTCCACTGACACGTACCACAGACTTGCTACTTACTAAATCATGTTCAGAAAACTTACTTGGTATGAAGACATTAAAAGAACTAGGAGCAGTTATCTGTTGTTCTCCAGAGGGAGTGCGACTGTTCTTACGTGATTTTAAGGGACATTATGTGCTGACTGATTTTGACCAAAGACTCCAGAATGTGCCACAGCTCCTATGGGCACAAGGACCGACTGACGTAGGTTACATGAACATAACACCACACCATGTCACTCTCAAAGCAGGAGTAGTACTACCACGTATTAGACAATACAAGTTACCACCTGATGCCGAAGTAGCCTTATTGAAAATCGTTGACAAGCTCATTTCACGAGGGGTAGTGGTGGAGACTGACTCGAATGTATGTAACTCATCTGTCATTCCTATCCTTAAACGATCAGACCCTAGTGTACTACCAGTGTACAGACTAGTTGTTGACCTTCGAGAATTGAATAAATGTGTAGTACCACAATATCCAGTGGTTCCAGACATTTCTTCATTACTGACTGCTATTGATTCTGAGGCAACGTTCTTTACTGTCATTGACTTGAAGAATGCTTTCTTTAGTGTTCCCATTCATCCAGATAGCCAATATCTTTTCGGATTTAGTTTAAAAGGACGAAGCTTAAAATTTACGAGAGCACCACAAGGTTTTACAGAAAGCATTTACAGTCAGGCATTAAAAAGACAGCTGGACAGTATTAGCATGCCTACCAACACTGCACTACTCCAGTACGTAGATGACATCCTAATTACAGCACGATCAGAACCAGACTGCCAGTTCTAGCGACTCCTAGTTACAGTAAACCTTTTATGCTTTTCGTAACCGAACGGGATGGAACAGCGTTATCTGTCCTCACACAAGATCAAGCAGGAAAACACAAGCCTTGTGCTTATTTTTCTAGTACACTGGACCCAGTGGCCCAGGCTCTACCTGCGTGCCTGAAATCGGTTGCGGCAACAGACCTAGCCATAAGACAAAGTGACTCGATAGTGCTGGGACACCCCTTGACAGTACAGGTACCGCATGCAGTGGAGGTTCTCTTAAACAGGACACAGACACAACATTTGACTGTAGCGAGACTGACAGGATATGAACTGACATTATTTCAACCACACATAGAGATCAGACGATGTAACATTCTGAACCCTGCTACACTTTTGCCCTCAAGTACAGTAAATGCACCACCACATGACTGTGTGGAAGTAATTAATATAGTGACGAAACCAAGACAAGACCTGACAGACATTGCACTTCCAGACCCTGACCTAACACTCTATGTAGATGGATCATGCATGAGAACGAGTGCAGGAGAGTTAGTAGCAGCATATGCCGTGACCACTGCTACTGAAGTCATAGAGACACAAAGAATAGACACACTGTCAGCACAAGCAGCAGAGCTCATCGCTCTGACACAAGCTTGCATATGAGCTAAGTACTTGAGAGTGAACATTTATACAGATTCACAATATGCTTTTGGCGTAGTTCATGATTTCGGAGTACTGTGGAGGGAGAGAGGTTTCTTGACCTCTCATGGGGCCAAAATTCAGCACGGCCCGCTTATTCAGGCCCTGTTGGAAGCAATACATTTACCTGCAGCCATAGCTATCCTGAAATGCAAAGCTCACACCAAAGTTACAGACGCCATTTCCCAGGGTAATTACCTGGCAGACCGAACTGCTAAACTTACAGCCCAGACACCAACAGACACGACAAGGACAGAGGTACCATTACTGACAAAAAGTATGACAGTCAGGGATCCTTCTCAAGATGTACTCGACATACAGACACATGCCACTACAGATGAAATAAAGAAATGGACTGAACAAGGAGGGGTCCAGACTGACCAAGGTTGGATGACTAAAGGAAAAGGCACATAGTTTCTTCCAGATTCCATGGTACAAGTAATCATAAACACAACACATAGTCCAGCACACTTGGGAGAGAAGGCAATGATAGACAGCTTACAGAATATCTGGTTTAACAAGCACCTGCGTGCAGCAGCGAAACAGAAAGTACGAACATGTATGATCTGTTGCCAGTTCAATCCAGGTAAAGGCATCCCGGTGGAACAAGGCGGATTTCATCCTCCTGACCACCCTTTTGAGGTCCTCCAGATGGATTATATCCAAATGGACAGATGTAGAGGTTACAAGTATGTCTTGGTAGTTGTGTGTGCACTAACTAGATGGACAGAAGCGTATCCAGTTCCAGATTATACTGCTGTGACAACCGCCAGGCAATTGGTGCGCGAATTCTTTCCCAGATACGGATTGCCCCGTGTCGTCTACTCAGACAATGGTCAGCCATTTTCCTCTGAATTAATGAAACAAGTGTCTCTTCTGTTAGGATATAATTGGAAGTTCCATTGTGTACGACACCCTGAAGCAGCAGGCCTTGTAGAAAGACATAATCAGACAATCAAGACGAAACTAGCAAAGATCTGTGCAGAAAAGGGCGTGGATTGGATGGTAGCCTTGCAGGTTGCCCTCTTTTACATGCGTATGGTAGCTCATTCCAGAACAGGCCTATCTCCGTATGAAGTAGTTTTCGGTAGACCGCCAAATATGTGGGGTACACCTATGCCTAAGAAAATAACTGATGTTGACAGTAACATGCTGACAGACTACCTGGCTTCCTTGATGTCTGCACTACTCTCTTGTCGTTCACAGGTTGCTGCCGCCTTCCCTGACAACACCCAGGTCAAGGAACACGCTATAGTCCCTGGTGATTTCGTCTTCGTGCGGAACTTTGATCGATCAAGCCCCCTTGAGCCGCGTTGGAAGGCGCCGAAGTTAGTGTTACTGACCACGAGGACAGCCATCAAGGTCGAAGGAAGAAAAGGATGGCTTCATGCCCATCATTGCAAACGGTACTTTGGACAATCTGGAACTTTGGTAAAGAATAAAGACATTAAAGACATTACAGACTTTGCGCCGCCTTTGCTAGAAAGGACTCCACAGCAAGAGTATAGGTCTAAGTTACGATCTAGTAAGTCAGACGCGGTTTAATTGTCTAAGTCCACTAGGTGGTGAATCGGTTAGACTAGATTTCTGACATGTATAAGATCGCATACGAGAATAGTAAGAAGAGCAAAATGAAAGAGAAATACTGCAAGATATTACATAGTAGATGTATAGTTTCTTTGATTATTCTTTTTTTTCTGTGCATCGTTATAATCTGTGTTAGTTTAATACTACATGTTTTCTTTCCTCCTATTGCCTCACATATGCACTCTTCCATTAACAACACCGTAGAGCATACATTCAGTGAACTGCCACCCCATGAACTGTCATATCGACTTGCCCTGCGTAACAATACTTTCATTCGAATGTTACACCGTTCTCATCAGACCAGCAATGCGACTGATTGCTGGGTATGTGGCCAACTCCCACCTTATCAAAAGACGAAGGAGTTCTGCCCTTCTTCCCTTTACCGTTCTCCCACAATGGTTCGTGCGGAGCATGGTTTGCCTTAATGACCTCACTAGACAGAAAGTCCATAGTTTACCAGGGTGACTGGATATATGGAAACTTGAATAAAGTAATGAATTATGCATGTTTTCCAGACGAAGACGGACTTCCCCAAAGGAAGGGAACCGATCTAGAAAATGAAGAGTACGAGCAAGGAAACGCATCCGTTAGTTTTATAATGCGGAATGTTCAGCCCATGCAAAATATAGGTCCACCGTTTATTTCAGTCCTACCGGTAAAAGGTGATTTGTGTGTTAGAAAGAAAGGCTCAGTACATATGGGACACAGCGAGTGTAAAGCTGTAGTAGAGTTTAACGATAAAGGACAGTCTTCTTTCAAAGCATCACGCCATACCTATTTCATTTGCGGTCAGACAGCCTATGTACATCTGCCCTCAGACTGGGGTGGGACGTGTTATATAGCGTTCCTGCTGCCACCCGTCTTTCTGGCCCCATCCCATTACCATCGAGATTCACGACTAGAGCATGTTAGACAAAGGAGAGAGACCGATGTCTCAGAGATCGATCAGACTGAAACAGCTTGGGAGCAATATACAGATTTCAACAAAGGATTCTTTTTCTTCATAGGTCCCGTCCAAAACAGTAAACTGATACGCAAGTTAACAAGAACTCTGGAAGCAGTTGTGAATGTGACTGCTTCTGCTCTGGCGAACTTGACCCAGGAGCTGTCTGCCATGAGACTTGTTGTTCTTCAGAACCGCCTTGTTCTTGACGTCATCCTGGCGGATAGGGGCGGGGCCTGTAGAGTGATCGGCTCCAGTTGCTGCGTTTTCATTCCTAATAACGCGCCATCTGTGTACGCAGCAATAACAAGGCTCCACAAGATTGCTCATGATATACATCAAGACCCAGGCACATGGACTTGGTCCAGTTGGCTCTGGGGTGTAATATCGGCTTGGGGATGGAAAGTGTTGTTGTTCCTAGGAATGATACTGCTTATGATATTCGGCTGCTGTCTCTGTCTGCAGTGTGGCCCGGCCATTTGCGGCCTGTGTGCGACTGCCTGTGTTCCACACCCACGTATACAAAGGATCAAAGATGAACAAATGATGCTGTATGATCAAATATACGGTCTCATGAATATAGATGTGTCCTGAAGGGTAAAGTAGGGGACAAGGAGGGAATGAGGAAAATGAAATTTTACATGACCAATATGTCCCCTGCGTGTACCCTATGTTTAATGTATGTGCATGTCACCCATGCATTTTCCCTTAGTGGCCTGAATAATGAGGCCTCTGCATTTACGTCCTGCATTAGGATGCCAGTCATCAAGTCTCCCATGTAAGAAACGTTAATTTTGCATTGAGGCCCATGTGTTTGCATTGTGCACTCTTAAATCAAGATGAACCCATTTTTGTGGCTCAGCCTGAGCCAGTCTCTGAATTAGGGTTTCATGACTCCAGACACTCTGAGAGCTGCAGTTACGTATCCCTGACCTCGCATACTTCTGGCTCAGCCGAAAGAGGCCCAGCACGGGGTGCCAAGACAGTGTTTTGCACAACAGTTATCTGCTTGCTCTACAGAATCACATTCCTGCCTGGTGAAGAAGGTAAACAGAACCCGTCTGCAGAGATAGGGCCTAGCCTTTCTGTCTCCGTTTAAGTGACTTACAGAGCTTGCATCCGTAGAAAGCCCACGGCCCCCACGCAATGAACGAAGAAATATATGCCCTCTCTGGCTCTTAGTGATGAGCGACCTTTGCTTCAGATAATACATCCCCGGACTCAAGATATCAGATAATACCAGACGTGCTGATCGCCCTGACACTGAAGGCCTCCCTACTAGACTGAATGTCAGCTCCCCCCAGTCTCACGTCAGTTGCACGTCATGATCAAGTTGCGCACACAAGTAGGGCAAAGTTCCAGCTGGCCATGCAACCCCCTCCATGTATCCACCCACCTATGACTCACCTATGACTCCTCAAATGCACGCCCACATGCTCTTATCTCTCTTTCTCTTGCTCTGCCTGGAGGGTTCCTCCCTATGTACGAGATTGAAAGTATAAATATTGTACTCAGTAAATAAGGTTTAGAAGACCCTTCCTGAACCTTAGTGGTGATGGAACCGATTCTCCCCTAACTCGAGTTATGGAAATAAAGCCCTTTTGAATCGGACACCACGGACTCTGCCTCTCATTTAATGCATGACACTTTGTTTATTTATAGAAATTATGACAGGGTAATATCTTATTTACCACATTGGGGTTGGAGAGCTCTTTCACGATGTTGAAGAGTTCTTTGCTGTTGTGTGCGTTGTTGTCCAGTCGTTCCTTGAATGCGGTTTTCTTGGTGGCGTGGATCAGTTGGTGGTGTTTTCGGGTGGCGAGCTTGAGGGCAGTCATGTTGTCAGGTGTTGGGTCTCTGCGCCAGGTTTTCTCGAGTGCTCTGCAGTTCTTCTTGGAGCTCTTGAGTTCGTCGTTAAACCATGGTGCTTTCTTGCTGCCGGGTCTGCTCGGCGGGGTCTTCAGAGGGGCGAGGTCGTCTGCGCAGTCGCTGATCCATTTCGTGAGGTTGGTGGCCGCTTGGCTGGGGTTCGTTGTGCTGGGGGGAGGGTTCTTGCTCAGGGAAGTAGCGAGCTGGTCTGCAGTTATCTTGTTCCAGCTTCTGCGGGGAACCTGTTGCTGGTGATGGTGGAGCGTGGTCCTTCTGAAGCTGAAGTGGACGCAGCTGTGGTCCGTCCAGTGGAGTCCCGTGGCGTGGCTGAAGGCGATGTCCTTGTTGGAGGAGAAGACCGGGTCGAGTGTGTGTCCGGTGTAGTGGGTGGGGGTGTTGACCAGTTGCTTGAGTCCGAGGTTGGCGAGGTTGTCCAGCAGGGTGGTGGTGTTGCGGTCGTTGTTGTTCTCCAGGTGGAAGTTGAGGTCCCCGAGGAGGATGTAGTCGTCGGAGGGGAGGGCGTGCGGGCTGATGAAGCCGGCGATGTCTTTGCTGAATTGTGTGCGTGGTCCCCGGGGTCTGTAGATGAGGGTGCCTCTGAGGGTGGTTTTGGGGTTGACGTGGATCTGGAAGTGCAGGTGTTCGGCGGGTGCGAGGGTATCGTCGGTGTCGGTCTTGATGCGGATGGTGTTCCTGTGGATGATGGCGATGCCTCCTCCTGTCTGGTTGACGCGGTCCCTCCGGATGATCTTGTATCCTTCCGGGATGGCGATGGCGATGTCGGGCGCTGAGGAGGCGTTCATCCAGGTTTCCGTGAGGAAGGCGACGTCGGGGGCTGTGGTGTCGAGCAGGTTCCAGAGCTCGACGGCGTGTCTGTGGACGGAGCGGGTGTTGAGCAGGATGCACTTCAGGTGGGTGCTGCTGGAGTTCGGCTTGGTGGGTGCTGGTGTAGCGTGGGTCCGGTTGCAGGTGAACTTGCAGGAGTGGCAGCTGAAGGGTCCGTGGGTGCGTCTCGGTGTTGCTCGGTAGCAGCCCGGGGTTCGGCCGGTGTTGAGTGCGTAGAGTTCGGTGGCGTTGTAGGTCCGTCGGGACGGCTTCCGTCGGTGGGGGCCAGGGGTCCTGGCACTGGGCGCGATCCAGGCGCGGACGGGCGCAGACGGGCTTACCTTTGGCGCGCCTTTGGCGCACAATCGGCGCGCCCGCTGCGCGTTCGCACGGTCGCCATATATGGCGAAGTGCGAGGGAGGGCGGAGCAGCTGGGAGGCGGGAGCGGGGAGGGCACAGAAAGGAAGGGGGCGTGGCTAACAACGGAGGCGGGAAGCGGGGAGCGGGGTGGGAGGAACCGGGGAAGCGAGTACAGGGGGACAGGCAATAAGTACAATCCTAACAAAAAGACAATCTGAGTTCCAGCAAGGGGCACACAGCAAGGAGAAACAGGGCACAGGAGCCTAAAAATGAAACAACAGTGAACACAGCACAAGGGGGCACAGAGGAACACACAGCAAGGAAAAACGGGGCACAGGAGCCTAAAAAGGTGACAACAGTGAACACAGCACAAAGGGGCACAGAGGAACACACAGCAAGGAAAAACGGGGCACAGGAGCCTAAAAAGGTGACAACAGTGAACACAGCAGGCACAGCAGGGTCAGCGAGTCAGGCGGGTGGCGGGAGGCACACGCAGCAGCTGGTGGCCGTGCGGCGCGGGGGTGTCCTAAGCGAGGCTGACTGAGACTTTAGCTGACTTTGGCACTAATCGTGAGTGATTGATATACATATTTTTTTCCATTTTGCTCTCTGTGTGCCCCCGTGATGACGGTTACACACTTGCCGTTCATTTTTAAATTGGCACAAGCTGACACTCATCTTTCATTCAGCGAGCGCAGCCTAACATCTGCACGACTCTCTCTCTTTTCCTTTTGGGACGTCAGCATATCTTTGCAATATCAATTAGTGCATCTCCGTGCCCTGAACCATCCTACACGACATCAAAAACGTCCCTCCATTTTGAATTTGGCATATTTCTTCGAGTTTTCTCCAACTTTCACCAGACTTCACGCTGTGCCAACTACTATGTCCTCATCTAACAACAAAGTTTTTAATAAGAGACCTCCCATGCGCCCCCTATATTGCTCTTTCATCAACTTTAGTGCTTTTCCTCCTGTAACATAGACTTACTTCAAGGTAATTGGAATGACTGATTTCTTTAAAAAAAAAACATTTGAATGCCTCAAACTATTTTTCGTATTTCAACACAGCTATTTGTGGATGCCTCCTAGCAACCGCTGTCTTCAGCTACACCATGAGACACTGTTATCCAGCAGACAGGCTGAATTATCCTGCAAGACCACGGTGACCACTTTAATTATTTTAATTTATTATTTTTGGGAAACAGTATTTCTTCTATACTTTGCATTCCGTATAATTCTATCGAGAAATCAGATTAATTTATTCCTTACTACAATCTTATTTAGGTATTTTCCATCGGAGTGATATTTTTAGCAGTTAACCTAATTGTACATATGGGTTTATTCCTTACCACAATCTTATTTTGGTATTTTCAAAAGGGTGTTAAGTAAATAATCACATGAATTGCACGGTCAGTTTTTCTGTTAAGTATTGGTGTAATACTACGCAGTTACATTATACTGTGTGGCACTATATACCACATGCTACACTTACTTAAATATTACAGTTATGTTATTTTATTATGGCGTACATTTACAAGCATTTACACCCAGTTTTACAGCATGCATATAATGTTTCGTACCGTGTGCTTTGTATAACACACCTACATATGCGCTCATATGTACTTTTTACTTTGTTCAGTGTGCCATGTTTACACTTCATACATACGTTTTGCTGTGTTCTGTGCGCTATGTTCACACTTCATAGGTAGTCATATGCTCATACACATTTTGTTTTGTTCAGTGTGCCATGTACACACTTCATAGGTACATTTTGTTTTGTTCAGTGAGCCATATTCACACTTCATACGTATATTCTGTTTTGTTCAGTGTGCCATGTTCACACTTCATTTGTGCATTTTGTGTTGTTCAGTGTACCATGTTCACACTTCACACGCACATTTTGTTTTGTTCAGTGTGCCATGTTCACACTTCATTTGTGCATTTTGTGTTGTTCAGTGTGCCATGTTCACACTTCACACGCACATTTTGTTTTGTTCAGTGTGCCATGTAAACACTTTATATATACATTTTGTTTTGTTCAGTGTGCCATGTACACACTTCATATGTACTTTACACCTCATCTGTGCATTTTACACATTGTTTCATGGTGCACTAGTAGTTTGATCGTTCCACTGTGGTATATAAATAAATAATACCGGATCTAGGTTTGACTGGACATAGCAATAACAGATAGCTCAATAAATAAGAGTCAAGATTCGAGGTAGTAGGAGTTTGCAGGTTTTAATACAGCATAAAGGACAGGAACAGGACAACCTGCACGGGAACAGGATGGCAGCGCTGCCGGGGGCAGGATCAAGGGAAAGGAATCGGCGTAAGGGAATGGGTAACATTTAATAACAGTACACAAGCATATATACTAAAACAGTTGCATTATAGTGAATACAGTAGGCGGAGCAGTGGGTGTGGTCAATAGCAGTCGCGAAAGATAAGGGTGAAAGTGGGTGTAACAGGAGGCGTATACATGGACATGTGATGTAAACGTAACAGAATATGTCATAAATGGGGCGGAAACATGGAGGGGGCTACCTAAGGAGCCGGGACCTCTAACCTAATGGTGCGCGCAAACTGACAATGACGTGTTACTAGGAGAAGCTGGGGGCTATGAACTCTGCGCTAGGAGCAGAGACTGAAGTCTGGAGAGTCAGGGCGACATGTACCTAAACCCTATCTAGTATCTAATGTTTAGAGGACATGTTGATATAAACTAAGAGTCAGGAGGGGAGAGGCTAACAGACTCTAAGACTGGAGCATGCATTATTCTACATGTAGTGCGTGATTAAATGACCATTAAATACAGTATTTCTCTTACATGGAGACATAAAGGCTAGACGATGACGGAAGCTATTGATGCGATTCAGTAGCTTAAGAATGCAGAGAAGGAGGGCTGGACTGATAACTAGAATCATAACATACTCTTGGCAGACTCGTAGGCAGAGCCAGGCCGAGCCGGGCACTGTGAGGCAGGAAGTAAGTGAAGGGTCGAGGATACAGGTGGGGGCTGTATCGCTCCTCAGCGAGGGTTCAGGAGACAGGAGCTGAATCTGGTGTCCGGGCCCTTTTGAGGCCTAGAAACGGGGACTTTACAATGAAATAACGTGCACACTGAGAAACGTGGCAACGTAACTTTACATAGGCCTAATACTCGTAGCTTTCACGAGAACTGGAAACTGGCATACTAGAGATGGACACAACTGTAATTGCGTCTTTAATCAAACATAGGGAATACATATGCATATTAATCATGCACACATAGCATAAGATGGGGGACACGTAGGGACACAGAACATGGCAAAATTTACTTTTCCACATTCCCTCCTTGTCACTACGTTTCCATCAGGAAACATCAATATTCATGATACCATCTATCATTTCATACAGTATCATTTGTTCGTCTCGAATTGTCTTGGAACTGGATTTAGAACGGGACTTGGGACTAGGAATACAAGAGGTAGCACAAATGCCGCAAATCGCAGGGCCACATTGTATACAGAGGCAGCAACTAAATATGATCGCTACTGCAATACCCAGAAAGGGCAATACTTTCCATCCCCAGGCGGAAATTATATTCCAGAACCAACCGGACCATGTCCAGGTGCCTGGATCTTGGTGTAACATATGGGCAATATTATGGAGTCTGGTAATAGCTGAATAAACAGACGGTGCGTTATTAGGAATGAAAATGCAGCAACTAGATCCGATGACTCTACATGCCCCGCCCCTATCGGCCAGTATGACGTCAAGGACGAGACGATTCTGGAGCACGACAATTCTCATAAAGGATTGCTCTTCGGTTAAGTTACCTAGAGCAGAAGTAGTCTCAATCACTACTGCTTCAAGGGTTCTCGTTAATCTACGTATCAGTTTACTATTTACAACAGTACCTAAGTAGGGGAAGACACCTTTATTGATATCTATGTATTGTTCTAGAGCAGTTTCAGTATAATCGGGAGGTCTCTCTTGTGTCTGGTATGTACTAGGTGGGAATTCCTATGATAGTCAGGTGGGGCTAGAAAAACTGGTGGCAGTAGGAAGGCAATGTAACATGTACCATCCCAATCAAGGGGCAGACGAACATATGCGGTCTGACCACAAATAAAATAAGAATGACGTGAAGCTTTGAAAATAGATTTCCTACTGTCACTATACTTGACAATAGTAGTACAATCACTATGGCCTACATGTACGGAACCATTATTTCGGACACATAATTCGCCTTTGACTGGTAATACTGACATAGCAGGTAAGTCTGGAGTAGTATCAGACTGAACATTCAGGACCATAAAATTCGAAGAATAATTACCCAAATTATAAACTTCATTTTCTAGATCTAACCCTGTTCTGTGGGGAAGACCTTGCTTGTCTGGAAACATGTACTGTTAAGAAAAGACATATCTGTTAAGGATGACGTTAACGTGGACCATGCTCCACATGAACCATTATGTGAAAATGGATAAGGAAAGAGTGGCAGAACTCCCTTCGGTGTCTGGAAAGGGGGGAGTCGACCACACACCCAACAATTAGTGGCATTGCTGGTCTGGTGTGAATAATGTAACATGCGGATAAAGGAATTATTACGCATAGCGAGACGATATGAGAGTTCATGAGGAGGCAGATCACTAAACGTGTGCTCTACTGTAGCATTAGCAGACTTATTTACATGAGAAACTGGAAAACACAAATAAAATGCATAACATGTGCAGGTAAACATAAGGCTGAAAAACAATATGAAGCTTAGAAAAACGATACATCGGATTGAGTTTTGACTAACTCTCTCACTATGGGGGTCTATTTTATACATGTCAGAAACCGGTCTAACCGTTTCACCTAGGGGAGGACTTAGACAATCAAACTGGCTGACTTATTTTACTAGACCTTAACTTTTTCTTATACTCCTGCTGCGGAGTTTTCTCTAACAGGGAGGAATCTGTATCATTGTCTTTTGCGGGACAGTCCTTGAGAATAGTACTTTGGCAATCCTTAAAATCCTCGGAAATGTTCTTGGTAACAGGTTTTAGTCCAAAAAATCTTTTCACATGAGACAGGTGGACCCAGCCCTTCCTGCCTTCCAGCTTGACGGCAGTACGGGTGGCCAGGAGGACCTGCTTGGGCTCCTTCCAGCGGGGCTCCAGCGGACTTGAACGATCAAAGTTCCTGACAAGAACCATGCATCCGGGAACGATTTCATGCGGTGCCACCTCGGTATTGTCTGGAAATGCGGCGGCAACCTGTGAACGACAAGAGTGTAGGGCAGACATCAAGGAAGCTAGGTAATCTGTCAGCATATTACTTGAAACATCGGTAATACTTCGGGGTCTAGGTGTACCCCACATATTAGGGGGGGGCGGCCGAATACGACCTCGTACGGGGACAGACCTGATCTGGAATGTGCGACCATGCGCATATAAAACAAAGCGACTGGCAGAGCTACCAACCAGTCCACACCTTTCTCTTTACATACTTTGGCGATGCGGATTTTCAGGGTCTGATTATGTCTCTCTACGAGACCGGCTGCTTCAGGATGGCGTACACAATGGAACTTCCACTGGTACCCTAACAAAAGGGAAACGTGTTTCATAAGCTCAGATGAGAATGGCTGGCCGTTATCAGAATACACGACCCTAGGGAGTCCGTAACGGGGGAAGAATTCACGAACCAACTGCTTGGCAGTGGTCGCGGCTGTGTAATCTGGAACTGGATATGCTTCTGTCCACCTGGACAAAGCGCATACAACTACAAGGACATACTTGAAACCTCGACATCGCTCCATCTGAATATAATCCATTTGGAGGACTTCAAAAGGGTGGTCAGGGGGCTGGAATCCACCTTGTTCCACCGGGACACTTTTACCTGGATTAAACTGGCAACATATCATACAGGTACGGACTTTCTGCTTGGCTGCAGCTCGTAAATGCTTGTTGAACCAAATGTTCTGGATACTGTCTAACATAGCTTTTTCTCCTAAATGTGCTGGACTATGTGCGGTATTGATAATGACTTGAACCATAGAGTCGGGGAGAAACCATGTGGCTTTACCCTTCGTTACCCATCCCTGATCTGTCTGGACCCCTCCTTGTTCGGACCATTTCTTGATTTCATCGGGGGTAGCATGTAACTGGATATCTATGACATCTTGAGTAGGGTCCTTAACTGTCATACAGGTAGTCAGATCTGGAGTATGTGTCTGTGTCGGATTAACTGAAATGTCTGGAGTCTGTGCTGTAAGCTTGGCTGTGCGATCTGCTAGATCGTTACCTTGAGAAATAATGTCAGTAACTTTCGTATGTGCTTTGCATTTCATGATAGCAATAGATGTCGGTAAGTGTATGGCATCTAACAGAGCTTGAATAAGGAGACCATGCTGAATCTTGGTTCCATGAGAAGTCATGAAACCTCTCTCCTGCCAGAGCACTCCAAAGTCGTGTACGACTCCAAATGCGTAGCGTGAATCTGTGTAAACATTGACTTTCAGGTTCTTGGCATATATGCAGGCTTGTGTCAGAGCGACTAGCTCTGCTGCTTGAGCGGACAGGGTGTCAATACGGTGTGTTTCTATAACTTCAGTGTTAGTAGTCACTGCATACGCGGCTACTAGTTCTCCTGTACTTGTTCTCATACATGAACCATCCACATAAAGTGTCAGGTCGGGATCTGGTAATGGAATATCTGTCAGATCTTGTCTTGGCTTAGTCATAATGTTAACTACTTCCACACAGTCGTGTGTGGCAGGATGTGAAGTAACTGACGGTAACAGTGTAGCAGGATTTAGAACGTTGCAGCGTCTGATTTCTATGTGTGGCTGGAACAGTGTCAGTTCATAACCTGTTAAACGTGCAATTGTTAAGTGTTGAGTCTGTGTTCGGTTTAAAAGAACTTCCACGGAGTGTGGAACTTGTACTGTCAAGGAATGTCCTAATACTATGGAATCACTTTGTCTGATAGCTAGTGCTGTGGCTGCAACTGACTTGAGGCACGCAGGCAGAGCCTGGGCTACAGGATCTAGTGTGCTCGAAAAATAAGCACAGGGCTTGTATTGTCCTGCTTGATCTTGTGTGAGAACAGATAATGCTGTACCTTCACGTTCAGTGACGAAAAGTGTAAAAGGCTTACTGTAGTTCGGTGTAGCTAGAACTGGAGCTTGGCATAAAGCTTTCTTTAACTCATTAAAACTAAGTGTATGTTCAGATGTCCAAGGAAGGACAGTCGATACGGCTGCCTCCTGTGTCGTTAACTGTATCAGTGGCTTGGCTAGAAATGCATACTGAGGAATCCATTGTCTGCAGTAAGAAGTAAGGCCGATAAAAGCACGTACCTCCTTCTGGGTCTTGGGCTGAGGAAGACTCGCTATTAACTGGATACGGTCAGGTGTCAACTGCCTACCCCACTTGGACAGTAAGTGGCCTAAGTAGATCACTTGCTGGACACAGAATTGAAGCTTCGAAGGGGACACCTTGTGCCCCATCTCTGATAAGAAATACAAGACTGTAAGTGATGCTCGCTCGCAAGCACGTTCAGAACGGGCTGTGATCAGTAGATCATCGACATACTGGAGCAGGGCAGTGTCAGTTGGCATGTGAATATTGTCTAGTTGTCTCTTAAGTGCTTGACTGTAAATGCTAGGACTTTCTGTGAAACCTTGAGGAGCTCGTGTGAACATATAGCTCCTTCCATTTAAACAAAATCCGAAAAGAAACTGGCTGTCTGGATGAATGGGGACACTGAAAAACGCGTTCTTGAGGTCTATGACTGTGAAAAATGTGGCTTCGGAATCAATGGCTGTCAATAGGGAAGAGATATCTGGGACAACTGGGTACTGGGGAATAATACATTTATTAAGTTCTCGAAGGTCAATCACTAATCGATATACTGGGGGTGCATTTGGATCAGTACGTTTCATGACTGGAATGATCGGAGAATTACATACATTGGAGTCAGTTTCTACAACTACTCCTTGAGCGATGAGCTCGTCAATAATTTTGGATAAGGCTGCTACAGCCTCAGGTGGCAATCTGTACTGTCTGATTCGTGGTAACACTACACCTGGTTTGAGAGTCACACGATGGGGTGTGATTTGCATATAACCAACATCAGTTGGACCTTGCGCCCATAGATGCTGCGGAACATTAGACAATCTCGGATCAAAATCTCGTAATACATAGTGACCCTTGAAGTCACGTAGAAACAGTCGTATTCCTTCTGGGGAGCAGCAAATAACTGCACCTAATTCTTTCAGTGTTTTAATACCTAACAGATTTTCTGGACATGACTTCGTAAGTAATAGATCAGTAGTGCGGGACAATGGACCTACTTCTAGAGTAACTGGCTTAGATATCTCATTTACAATAGGCTTTCCTGAAAATCCAAGGGAAACATTTCTAGAGCCTGAGAGCGGAGCCCCTGGAACCTCGGCGTGACTAATGGTGGTCCTACTTGCCCCTGTATCAATCAGAAACTTTCTGTCTTTCCCTAGTACTTGACTATGAACATAGGGACCCTCTTGATCTACAGGTATCTCGATGAGAGGCAAGCCTACCTCCCTCTCTAGGCTGTTTCATGAATATGGCTGATACTCTGGATACTCGGACTGTGCATACTGGTACATCTGCTGTGTAACATGCTGTGTTGCAGCTATAGGCTGCGGTGCTGGAACTGTCTGTTGTGCATTCTGTGGCTGAGAAGTCTGTGAAACTTGTTCTTGTCTAGGCGGACGTGGTCTTTCTTTAGTCTTACCGGTAGCTATTTTGTGTTTCAGAACTGCACACTCGTTTATGAAATGACCTGGCTGTTTACAATAATTACAGGTCCCTTTAACGGGAACTGCAGGATGATTGGCTTGATTCGTACCCCTCTTCTGACTGTCTTGAGGAACAGATTGTGCAACTAGTACTTTCATTTTCGTGTCTTTCATACGTTTTCTTTCATGATCTTGCTCTTCTCTGATTCTATTCTGGTGATACTGGAGCATCTGTAACATTTGGGACGGGGTATTAGCTTGCCAGGTACTTTCGACTTTCAAAACTCGGTTCTTAACTTGGGGACTTGAATTCTCGACTAATTTAGTAACAAAAAGATGAGGGTATGACTCGCTACTTGTCTTGAGGCCACTGTTAATACTAAAGCATTTCTCAAATCTAGAATAAAAATCACTAGTGTCTTCGTCTTGTTTCTGTTTACAGGCTGAGATTGCATCCCAGTCTTCCTTTTTAGTGGCTAATAATCTGGGCAAAACTTGTATTAGCAGTTCTGGTAATTCTTTACATTTCTCTCCTAGACCGGTACCTGGTACTCGTATCTTATCTTCAGCTTCTAGAACTGCCCAATCGATCTTTTTCTCTCCCACCTCCCTTTCTTTTTCCTTGAGTTTTTCATATACCCCTGCGGGCAACAGGACTTTTAACATTTTAATTATATCTGGATACGTGTATTCTCCCATACGGAGCATGTCTTTTAATTCTCGGTGGAACCCTGCTGGATCTTTGTCATGACAGGGAATTAATTTCTTCATCTCTAAGAGTTCCATCTTTGTAATCGGGGTGTAAACAAACACTCGTTGCATTTCACCATCCGCTGTCCTAACTGGGTGTACTTCTCGTAACGGATTCTGTCTGTCTATGTAAAACGGTTTACTTTCTGGGGGTGAGACATGAACAAAATGCGGGTTCAGAAACGTTCTATATTTATGGCGCTGTTCTAGAATGACACTAATTAAATCGGTACCTAGACCTTTCCATCTATACTGGAGTAACTCGTTCAGGACATCGTGTAACGGACCTGGATCAGAGTGTTGACCCTCATACAGAGTAATGAGGTGCTGGATCATATACATACCCACCAGTCGTTGCTCGGCTGGGGGCAGTTTCAGAAACATTTGTGCCACTATTTCATCTGGAAAAGTGGTAGAATCAGTAATCCATCGGACTGCTGATCGGGCTAGTTCTTGTTCATGCATAGTACTTAACTCACTATAACCGATTCGTGATTTCAGAATATGATCGGTAGCTTGAAATACTTGTTCTAGAGAACCTTGTTCTGGTGCTGGATGAGGAAGAGTTTTCTTGTGTTCTAGACGTGAATGTCGGTCGGAAAGTCTAGTTCTACCTACGTACGCTATTCTAGTGGGATTCTCGTCGTCTACCTCTTCAGTAGAAGAGTCATTTTCTTTCTCGTTTACTAGTGCTGCTTTACGTTGTTCGTGTAACTTTATTATTTCTTTACGAATTTTCTTGTACATACTCTCTATACTACTGATAGTTCTGTGTTTACCCTCGGCTATATTATCACTCCACCTTGTCAGGATTCTCATTTCGGCCGGATCTTTAGTCGGGTAATCTTGTTCTCTTATTAAACAATTAATCAGAAACTTTAATAACATGAGCTGGATCTCAGCTTTCCTTTGAGACATGGCTTCACCAATACTTTCTGGATCATCCCCTGTACGGATGAAACGATATATTCTGTCTAGATCTTCTTTCATATTCGGTAGGGTATCCAAATACCCGGTCACCCGTCTTACACGGATGGAATATATAACTGTACTATCATCACCTGCAACTGGATCATAGCGGCATTCAGTAAGGGCTCGTCGGATATCTGCAACGGACTTATATTTGGGCGTACGCTGTAACGCACATTCATGTAACTCGACCAACGTTACTCGTTGGTGTGGCGGCGGGGTACCAGGAGGACCTCCTCCTGCGGCCCCTATATTGGAATCGTCGACTGATACTCTTCGTGCTGGCGCGGCGGGAAATTGTAATGTGGGCTGGACCGGGGGTACCGTAGCAGGTACTCCGGTGACTGGAGGAGCAGGATTTACATTATTTACAGGAACTGGCGGAACAGGATTTGCATATTCTGGGACTGTGTCGTCCAAATAGGACGAAATAAAAATATCAGCTGCGGTCGGTTTGTGACGTAGCTTGGTCGGAACTAATGGTGGCGGAAAATTACTGGATGCCTCCGGGGTCGCTTTTGGCAAGCCCTCGGCAAGAAGAGGATACATACCCTTAATGAGGGCATGCCTCTGTCTGTCTGACTGTTCGGTTTTAACTCGTTCACCTATCTCGATTAATTCCTTTTCTTGGGCTCGTTCTAAGGATTCTCTACTTAATTCTGACTTTCTGATTTCTTTTTCGGTTCTTTTATGAGATTCTTTGCGCCATAACTCGATGGCATCTTTCTGTGACTGTCTGGCTTTCTTTTTCCATAATGCTTCTTCTACTCGCATGATGCACTCGGCATCCCATGTGCCTGATACGGGCCATCTATACTTTTCTTCTAACTGTTTGGTATACTCTACCCATAAATCTAGATATAATATGGCACTTATGCCATGCTTCTGATACATAAAATGACCTGGACTGTCCCTAGGCGAGACAGGAACTGCTGCTTCTAACAGACCTTTTCTAGTTTTCAACTGACGTAATTTAGAAAATAAGGGCATGACTGAACTGTAATCTAGACACAATACAATACACAATGAACACGATAACTACACCACTTTCATACCACGACATTAAAATACATGAAGAACATTTAAAATAACAGTTCGAACAGAATACTACCTGGAATACGGAAAACAGAATACATGAATCTTCTCGAGAACAGAACTGACTAGAACAGAAACTAGATGCACTGCTAAAACAGTACGAAACTTACCGGTCTCATAAAGAGACACGTCAGGACCCGCATCCACCGAAGTGGACACTTCGTTTTGGGTCTGTGTACCACCAAAACCCACGGACCAGAGTCAATTAGATTGACCCTGTCTAGAAACTACCCCAGCAACGGTACTCACCGGGCAGCAAGAACGGAAGGCCTCGGACTGGACTGGACTGCTTCGACGCCGGACGGACGAACTTCGGACTTCAGTTACGGGTGGGCCTCCGGATACCTCGGACCTTGGACTCTCGGCTTGGGCTCTGGTCGGGACTCGCCGCGTTCCTCCACCGCCTCGTCTGGATGCTGGACCGCCACCTCCGTCTCCTCCGTGGGCCTGAGGGATACTTGAAGCAGAAATATCTGCACGTGCACGGTATGGTTCCGTCACGGCTGCAGAGGGTCAGGGGGCCGGCGTGGCTTCACCGGCGCGTGGGGAAAGGGCAAGTCCCTATTCGGGCGCCATTATGTGGTATATAAATAAATAATACCGGATCTAGGTTTGACTGGACATAGCAATAACAGATAGCTCAATAAATAAGAGTCAAGATTCGAGGTAGTAGGAGTTTGCAGGTTTTAATACAGCATAAAGGACAGGAACAGGACAACCTGCACGGGAACAGGATGGCAGCGCTGCCGGGGGCAGGATCAAGGGAAAGGAATCGGCGTAAGGGAATGGGTAACATTTAATAACAGTACACAAGCATATATACTAAAACAGTTGCATTATAGTGAATACAGTAGGCGGAGCAGTGGGTGTGGTCAATAGCAGTCGCGAAAGATAAGGGTGAAAGTGGGTGTAACAGGAGGCGTATACATGGACATGTGATGTAAACGTAACAGAATATGTCATAAATGGGGCGGAAACATGGAGGGGGCTACCTAAGGAGCCGGGACCTCTAACCTAATGGTGCGCGCAAACTGACAATGACGTGTTACTAGGAGAAGCTGGGGGCTATGAACTCTGCGCTAGGAGCAGACTGAAGTCTGGAGAGTCAGGGCGACATGTACCTAAACCCTATCTAGTATCTAATGTTTAGAGGACATGTTGATATAAACTAAGAGTCAGGAGGGGAGAGGCTAACAGACTCTAAGACTGGAGCATGCATTATTCTACATGTAGTGCGTGATTAAATGACCATTAAATACAGTATTTCTCTTACATGGAGACATAAAGGCTAGACGATGACGGAAGCTATTGATGCGATTCAGTAGCTTAGGAATGCAGAGAAGGAGGGCTGGACTGATAACTAGAATCATAACATACTCTTGGCAGACTCGTAGGCAGAGCCAGGCCGAGCCGGGCACTGTGAGGCAGGAAGTAAGTGAAGGGTCGAGGATACAGGTGGGGGCTGTATCGCTCCTCAGCGAGGGTTCAGGAGACAGGAGCTGAATCTGGTGTCCGGGCCCTTTTGAGGCCTAGAAACGGGGACTTTACAATGAAATAACGTGCACACTGAGAAACGTGGCAACGTAACTTTACATAGGCCTAATACTCGTAGCTTTCACGAGAACTGGAAACTGGCATACTAGAGATGGACACAACTGTAATTGCGTCTTTAATCAAACATAGGGAATACATATGCATATTAATCATGCACACATAGCATAAGATGGGGGACACGTAGGGACACAGAACATGGCAAAATTTACTTTTCCACACCACCCTCAGTGGATTCATCACTTATAATGTTTTATACAGTTTACAGGTAGTTTCACCATTCCACCTCTCTGTGGATTCATCAATTTCATTTTACTTCACTTAAAGCTTCATTTTTATTACACTTTACTTTACAGTGTTTTTCTGTGCAACTAAGTTGTTTGCTGCTGCTTAACACTACTTCATTTCACTTGTTCTGTCCACGCCAGTCCTCCACTCTTTCAGTGCACCCAGTATTCTTTTAATCTTTTCGCTTCTTCTACATATTGTCTCAACCCTGTACTTTACTCTTGTTAGCCTGGCCAGCTCTCATTATTATTGTACTTAGGTTGTTGTTTTATTTTATTTGTGTAAAGGAGTGGGTGCTTATCTTTTGTGAGAAAGATACATGAGTTGGTTGTTTTATCTTTCCTGCTTTTCTTCCTTCATTTTCATAAACTCTTTTTATTCTCATATGCTACTTCTGTTCCTTTGCTCTTTTCTGTTCTCATTTCATTGCATTTGTCTGCTCTGTGCTTTTAGTTAAATTTGACTTTTGCACTGTTTACCAATAATGCTCTTTTTCTTTTATTTGATAATAAAGGGGATGTGTTGGAGTTGAGCATTCCTTCACACTTGCCCTCATGCGCTATTGTTATGTGACATGTGACACGTCACTTATCCTGGAGTTCTCGTTCGAACTCTGCTGCTCTGTAAGTGGCAGTTACTGCGGGGATACCAGGATGAGCGGTTGTGGGTTTTTCTTATGCTATACTTCACGCATGTAACTAATAAAGGTTTTCAAACCTATCCTTATTGAAGAACCATCATTTAATCAAAAGAACCCTCTTTCTACAAGAACCCCACCCCCACTGTAGCTGCTAAAGCAGGGGATTCACGATGACCCTGCTAAACAGAGAAAAAACACAGTGACTAATTGCAGGCAGATAGCAGAAATACAAGGCAGCAGGCATTTGACAATAGTAATATACCTTCAGAGGGAGCAAGGACTGACATTCTGGTAGCTCCTGAGTCCCAGGCAATCACAACAAGAAAGGCAGACAGGAAGGGCCAGCCTCGTTACCGCGATCTCGAGGAGCAGCTGGTAATTTTGAAACAGTTGAATGCTGTGGAGAAGAGGAAAATTGGTGGGTTGAACCCTGCAAAATTGAGTGCTAAAAATCTAACAGGTTGATACGAGGGATGGTATACCGAAGTCTGATCTATGTATAACTTGTTCCCAAATTTCAAAACAAAAAGAAGGGCAGGTGAACATGGCGGGCATAGGCTGATAATGGTCAGAGGAACTTTTCTTCAGTCCAAAATGCTCCTGACTTCTCGAATGATGCAACCAACTCCACAAGGTCTCCAGTTGGTTTCTAAATCAATCAGTAATCTTATGAAGCCCGACTACTCACCCATGAGGGTCTCAGGGTACTGAGTGGGTTGGGTGGGGTGGTTGGGTCTGAGGTTCAGTCTAAGAGCCAGGTCTTCCTGAATTGCGGCAGTGATGGTGATTGCATGAGGTGCAGAGGCAGGGAGTTCCAGGTCTTCACAGCGAAGTAGCAGAAGGATTTTCCTCCAGCCATGGTCTTGCAGATCCATTGGATGGTGGCTAGGGCCAGTTTGGTGGAGCAGAGATGTCTGATGGGAGTGTAGAAGGAGAGGCGGTGGTTGAGGTACGCAGGTCCGGTATGGTGGAGGGCTTTATAGGTGTGCGTGAGAAGCTCCAATGTGATTCTGTTGTTGACAGTTAGCCAGTGAAGGTCTCTCAGGTGGCTGGTGATGTGGTTGCAGTGTGGGATGTTAAAGAGTCTGGTGAGGCGTTCCGGACAGTCTGCAGTTTTTTGGGGAGTTTCTGGGTGGTGCCGGCATAGAGTGTTTTGCTTTAGTTGAGTATGCTGCTGATGAGCGCATGGGGTGACCGTTTTCCTGGACTTGGACTAAAGCTACCAACAGGCCTCATGCTTAAGGCTTTCCACTAAAAGGACCCAAAGACAAATAGCACCCTCTGTTAAGAAGAGTTCTTAATTCAATCCAGCACACATCTACAGAACCTGGGTGTTTTTGGATGCTCGAGGTCTGTGGTTCCCAAACTGTGCGCCGCGGCTCCCCTGTGCGCCGTAATGAGGTGCCAGGGGCGCCGCGTGCACAATGCCTCAGCAGATAAGGAGTCCCTGAGAAAATGATGCGGGGAGTGTTTTGCATAACAAACCACAAACTGATGAGGGCAGCCATTTCAGGGGGAGTCTTATACTGGGTTTCACTTCCATACTAACCGGCAATGAGACGTTCATGACCGTCCCATTTTGTATTTGACACCAGCCTCCCAGCAGGCGGGCGCGTGCCCTTTAAAGATGTCTAATCAGACATGGGAGCGAGCGTAGAGAGGACATTGGCCTAAACACTGATGTCTAGCCAGGGGTTTCAAGACAGTACCTCAGTGTGCCCCTAAGTTCTGAGCTGTCCCGGCCCTCCTTGCTATTCCAGAACTGACATCTAATACTCAGATACATTGTCAAAGCGCGTTCAATAAATCCGTCAGCAATACCAGGGTGTTAAATTCAGACAATAACACCTGTCATTCACATAAAGACAGGCTTGGCTGCTGCAGTGTGTCGTTGTCCCTAATGGAAGGTGAATGCAACAAAAACTGTTTTGCAACTGCATGCTCAGCGTAGTATGGGTGCCAAACTATTAACCCATGAGGCCAGCAGCATTTTGTAAACTAAAGATTAACACGAGGATGGAGGGGACCCCTGCAACTATTCTGCCTCTACTGCCTCTTAATGTTTATTTAATCTGTAATATTATTAATCACGCACAATGCATTTTTTGCGTATTATGCAGTTTCCCCTACTCCCTATGTATTACCATCCTGTTTCTGTAGCTTCATCCCTATTTTGCGCCCCTTCCATTGTCTCTTTAATCCTTCTCTTTCTTCTCAACCATCACTTTCTCACATCACTGGTCTCGCCCTGTGTAATTTATATGTCCCCTATATGCAATCCTCTCTTGATTAGGCCCTGATGTGAGTTTGGCTAATAGGTGGAGTACCCTGTCCTCCAACTGACGGCCCACCCAGTCCATTCAGAGTCGGGAGGGAACTCATGTTTCTTCTGGTACTGCCCTCTGGTTCCGCCAGCAGAAACACTCTACCAAGGTCCTCACAGATGTTAGGCCATACCTGCAGGTGGGGCAAAATGTCAGCAATATTTATAGCAGAATGTCTGTTTCGGGCTGCCAGGGGAAGCACAGCTCTTTACCCTCCCACTCAACAGCATCCAATGTCTACCATTGTCCTGTATACCGAATGTGTCATTTTTGATTCTGAAATGCTTAAATAAACACTCTTCTCCTCTGCATTCCTTCATGAGCTCTATCTCCAAGTCTACTTTAAGAGACAACAGGAAGCACTCCAGAGGTCGGGCTTACATCCTCCCACCCGCCCACTGGTAAAAAATGGTGTGGAGCCACGGCCAACTGCTGATTATGTCAAGGGAGCCACAGGTCAAAAAAGTTTGGGAACCACTGCTCTAGGTCAACGAGCACAGGGTATAAGGAACACCTTTCTAAACCAACTCAGCAGAGATAAGGCCAGCTGAGCTTCCTGTTCACTCAACAAAGCAGTCATGATCCATACGTTGGGAAGAAAGGGCCTGACAGTTCACACCTGCCTTCTGGAAGCAGTTTCATAGATCTTTATAAAGCTTAATAATATTTGAAGCCCCCTGTTCCTAAACTCTCACAGCTTTTTAACACAGCATAATTGAGACACACCGTTCATGCCAAGTTGGCCGAACTAGGCTACACTCTCACTGTGAAGGAGTGGGCCCGACACTTGGATAAAAGCTTTAGCATTTAATAAAGCACACCACCCGATCAAGAGCTCTAGAAATAAAAATAAAAAAGTAAATAAATAAAATAAAGAAGTGGGCATTGGAGACCCGGAAGCTGGTATATGCTGAGATTGTGGTCCATTGGCCCGCTGTCTTCTCTGCACGTCCTTCCTCTGCACCAAGACAGGGCCCATTTCCATCTACTCCAGGCAGGCCCTAATCTCTCATCTAGGCAGTTTCTGCTCCCCTCTTCTAAGAAGATGATGTTAGTCTGTTTCCAAGAGTTCTAATCTACACTTTTCCCATCACTTTTTAACCCCTCTGATGCCTTACAGCACAACAAACCCTTTGATGATACTATTTGCAGGGAAAAACCAGACACTTTCGTCTGCAGCACTTTTCTCCCCCCCCTAAAAAAACACAATTTAGCTGTATTTTGGCTAATTTCTGGGTCGCCTCCAGGGGAATCAACAAACTCTGGGTACCTTTAAAATCCCCATGATGTTGGAAGAAAAGAACACAAATTTGGTGAGGATACCTTATGTGGTCAAAAATGGGTTGATAGCTGCCCAATGAAGCCTAAAGGTGGCTACTTTCAACCCCAACGAAGCACGATCTTGCAGAAACACAATCACATAAAATAAATCAGAAGTAGGGTCTAATCTTTTTCCCTGACACCACTTATTGAAGAAACACCAGTGCTGTAAGATTTATTAGTAGGTCAGTGCCTAGAAGCTTGCAGAGTCTGAGTCAACCTAGCTGGCACTCTCTTATGCAGCAAGCCTAGCTGTTCAACCTCCAGGCTGCTAACCATATCCTGGACAGAACATCCCTCTGCAATACTGGGAATAGCAGCGGGGAGGGATTCAGAGGCAACATCCACTCCTCCGCGTTCTTCACGTTCACTAGAAGAGGATACCAAAAGAGGCAGGGCCAAACAGGGCAATCAAAATTACAGACGCTCTCTCCTTCCTCACTCTGAGCAGGAAACTGAGAAGTTGCAGAAAGGGAGGAAAGGCATTAAGTAGACCCCAAGGCCACCTGCATGATAGAGAGCATCCACTGTCCAAGCCAGAAACTCCTTTGACCTTGAATAAAACTTCGGCACTTTGACATTGAGAAAGCTCGCAAAAAGATCCATCACTGGGATTCCTCATCAAGATGTAATTTCTACAAACATCTCCTGTTGAATACAAAAATGCACGGGCGACGGAATATCCCTACTGAGATGGTGTGCTAGAGTATTGGATACCCCCTGGATGTGCATTGCAGACACCGCCAACAGTCTGGAGTCTGCCCAATGAAACAGCTTGCATGCAACCTTTGCTTGGGAAAGAGCCCTAGTCCCCCAACGGTTAACATAAACCTTTACTGTAACATTGTCTGTTCTTATCATAACAACTACCCTCTTCAGATACAGAGAGAATGCTCTCAGAGATAATGGCACTAGAAGCCCATATCTGATGTAATGAAATGAAATGAAATGATTCGTACTTGTAAAGCGCACTTATACTCATGAGTGTCTTGGTGCTATACGCATACCGCTGTGGAACCCTTCCTGGCTTTTCCCTGTGAAATGCCCACTCCTGGGCACCCCCAAGGTGAAGCCAGGAATCCCATCGCTGTTGGGGCCATTGTGGAGATTAAGCAAGCTATTGCCCAGAGTAGCAGCGTGGGACCCATGGTTAGAATAGGCACCGAGGCAAGAATTATCAGGTCCGAGGAAATTGAGCCCAAGACCCGCCGAGGCAGGAATTGAACCCTGGTCCCAGGCCAGACTTCTGCATCAGGGTCTGCCGCTCTAACCATTGAGCCTTACTTCTCCACAGCCCCCATCCATGCCCCCCCAACCAGAAGGACTGACATCTGTTGTAATAATTTTGGAGCAGAAAGGGAGAGGGGGATTCCTTTCAGGATATGCTCCTTTTCCAGCCACCAACCCAGGTCCCTGCTGACCTGCGGAGAGAAAGGAATCTGAAAGGACAGAGTTTGACAAATGGGAGATCAATAAGCCAGGATGTGAGCCATCAGCGTGTGTAGATGATAGCAAGTCCAAGGAGCCAGTCATACTGTCACTGCCAAATCCCCCTGAACCTGCAGGCAAATAGCTGCCTCCTGAACAGGCTGGGCCAAAAGACACATAGTGCAGGCTTGGATTTTTGCAACTCTTATGTCTGGCAAGGTGACAAACCCCAAATCTATACGAAGTATTGCCCCAGTAAACTCACGATCTTGCTCTGGCAAAAGGTTGGATTTTCTTAATGTATAAAAAAAAAAAATGCCCAGAAAAATGGCATACCACCCCATTTGTTTGCAAGCCAAAAACATGGTGGGAGCATGAACCAGCCAATCGTCCACGTAGAAATGAAGGAAGATCTCTTGACTGTGAGCCAACACCACCAAGTGGGCCAGAGCCTTTGTAAACAACCATGGTGCAGACTTCAGACCGAATGGCAATACTGCAATTTGAAAATGATCTTCCCTTTTTGAAACTCGCAGAACATTTTTATATACTTTTGCCATAAGAACTTGCAAATAAGAGCCCTGAAGATCTATGGAAGTCATAAAGTCGTTGACACTTATAAAGAGAACTATGGACTGTAAAGTAACCATCTTGAAATGAACCGTCCTGATCCAAACATACAACCTTTTGAGATCTAAAACTGGCCTTAAATCCCCAGACACCTTCTGTACCAGAAACAAAATTGAATAAGTTCCTTCTCCCCACTCTGCCATGGGTCTCTTCACCAGATGGCCTGTTTTACTCCCAAAAGAGCTTGTTTTCTTTCTGAATTCTTGGGGATAGGAGTATGGATAGTGCCCCACTTGGAAGGCTGACTGGTAAAGTCTATAAGATAGCAGTTCCTGACAATATTAAAGGCCCATTGATCTTTTACATCCTTTTTCCAGGCCTCCTGAAGAAAAAAAGTCTGCCTCCCAATGTAACCGAGGCTCCTGCTCCATAATTGTAAGGACTATCGCTTTGAGGAGCCTTGCAGCCCTTTTGCTCCCGGTGAGGAAGACTACTTCTTGGGCTGAAACTTCCTCTTAAACTCTGAAAATGACCTTCCTGGACGAGCGAAATGAAGATGAAGACTGATCCCAGAAGCATTGCGAGGAAGAGGGCTTCCTTTTGTAAGGCACAGCATGCTACCGATACTTGAATGCCTTGTTGATCATATTGTCCAATTTCTCACTGAACAACAACTTGCCCTCAAAAGGAATTTTTAGCATCATAGATTTCTCTGAGAAGTCTGCTTTCCAATCCCCCATTCACAAATTTCGTCTTGCCAAAACCATCAAACCTGTTGCCATGGCCAAAGCTTTCAAGATATCTGAGGAAACCTCTGCCAAAAACTTTGCCTTGTTCCATATTTACTAGCAATTCATTACAATCTGTCACTTCCTGGAATGCTATGGGCAAATTTTCAAAGTCTGAGGCAAGTGACTGGGGAGTGTAAGCAGAAGAAATACCAGGTTTAAGAGTCAGAGTCTCTGTGGCAAAGGCTCTTTTCAGAGCCCCTTCCACCTTCTTATCAGTAGCATCAGACGGAGAACAATTTTCAGGGTTAATGGCTGTTTTACCAATCAGAGTAGCCAGCATGGCATCCACTTTAAGATTATGCGGAAGAGAGTCCTCGTCTTCCTCTAGTGAATAAAGCTTCTGCAAAAATCTGGGAACAGAGGAGCGGTTCAGATCGTGTCATTCTCCAGTAGTCTAGTATTCAAATCTGCCATGGAAAGGTATTACAAAAACAGAAGGCTTGATATTTTGAGGAAAAAGGCCCTTGGACGCTTCCCGAGTTGAAAAAGGAGAAAAACCCAAATTCTCCAGAATGTGCTGAAGAATATCTGGAACCTCCTCTCTAAGCACATGTTTCCCAATAGAGATGGATGGGAGTTCAGTGTCTGAAGCCGAAGAATCCCCAGAGGGAGAGAACACAATGTCACCATCATGATGTTTGCCTTTGGGTTTGTGTTTAGCTCTTTAATCCAAAGCCCTGGCCACTATTGCCTAAATCACTTGGACTTCTGCTGCTGTGATCAAGGCTGGAGGGTCAGCAGAATCCCCAGACCTGCTTCTCCGAACTGGAATTGGCTCGGTTGCTGAAGACAAGACATGCCTCCTCTTCAATGTTCTCTTCCCCACCGTTATCACATTTACTGGCTGGGAACAAACTGCCCTGTCTATCTAGAAGTAAATCCACCATGAACTAGTCCCAAAAGACAACCAAATACATCATTGCCAGATGACCAATTAAACTATCTGTACCCAACTCAGCAAATTACAAAATTACACCACATCAGTAACATTTATAAAAATGTAAAAATTACCTCATGTGAGGCCCTTACTGCAAGTGTCACAGCCAGCGAGCAGATGAGCCTCGCCTTCTCCCAATCACTGCCAGTTTCAGTATTCCATCAGTCGACCGGAAGTTCAGCCCCAGCTAAACACCGCCTTTCAGGCTTCTGCCAAACACGCTGTCTAAGACCGCAGTGTACCTCCCCCTGCAGCAACGCATCTTACTCGACAAACTGATTGGGCCGGCTCCGCAGTGTTCGACCAGCAACATAAGCAAATTATCAATTCCTCGTAGCTCTGAACACCGAAACACATACGAAAATCTAAGAAAGAGCCGCAGCACCACACACAGCTGGCGGGGTACAACGCTATCTTGTAAGACAAAATTAATACAGGAGGAATTGGGGAGGAGTGGGTCTTTTATTTGGAATAAATCAAGTGGTAAGGGTGTCTGGCGAGGCAGGATTGCCTCAATATACTAATGAAGGGAAGTGAGGGAGAGACAATGAAATAATAAGTCTTTGTTGGGTGAAGTGAAGTGATGTTGGAGACAAAGGAAAAATATTATGGAATCCAATTTAAAAAGGACACGTTTTTAATGCAAGTATGAAACCCGAATACTCAGATTTTGAGTGCAGTGGCATGTAGCCTATGAATTGGTGCCCGGAATGAGGTAGCATTATTCCCGCTCTTTGTCTAATTACTGGAAGGAATGGAAATCTGTAATATATTGTCTTCAGTGTGTTTGCTGCAAAATGTAGCTAGCTCTGTACGCATGGCGAGAATATGATTGTTGGACTTGGCCCTTCTTGCAGGGTTATCCCCAAACCTTTTGCTTCTTCCTTCTATTTTTTCCTGACCTGTGTTTGTTGGCTTTAGGACTCCGGGTACTTTATCACTGCTAATCAGAGACACATTGATATGTTGTCTGTGTAAATTGTGTTTATGGATTGGTGTTTCCATGATTGGCTATTTGATTTACTGATAAGCTCCTAGTAAGGTGTACTAAGTGTGCCAGGGCCTGTAAATCAAATGCTACTAGTGGGCTTGCAGCACTGCGTGTGCCACCCACACGAGTAGCCATGAAAAGGTATCTCAGACCTGCCACTGCAGTGTCTGTGCGCAGTTTTGTTAACTGCCATGTCGACCTGGCAAGTGCACCCACTTGCCAGGCCCTAACATTCCCTTTTCTTACACAGAAGGCATCCCTATGGTAGGCCCAAGGTACCCCCAGGACAGGGGAGAGTGCAGTGATCTGAAAGGTAGGACATGTACTGGTGTGTGCGACATGACCTGATAGGGTAATACTACCCATTTTGTTTCTCACTATTGAAAGGATGTCTTGCCCCATAGGATAGAATACTTCGTAACATCTTACAAGAATAACTTCCCATTGGGACAGGATAGAAAAATAAAGGTTAGGTTCTCTGAACTTAGAATTTAATAACACATCTTTTAGTAAAGATGGTTTTTAAATTGTGTGTTTGAAAATGCCACTTTTAGAAAGTAGGCATGTTCTTGTTTAACGATTCTGTTTGCCTCAGCCTGTTTGTGTATTGACTGTCTGGTTTTGGAGTGACAGGGGCTGGGGATGTACATTCACTGTAGACAGCAACTGAGGGGTTGCGGTGTGCCTGGCCCTTCCTGGATGACTCAGAGCTGAGCTGAATGGGGCTTGGCTGCATTTATAGTAGTGGAGATTATTTCCTTACACCTGAATAGGGTCTGTATCTCTTGCACCATGCTGTCTCCACTCCCTGTGGTCATACGGCACCAGTGAGGACAGACCTGGTTTGGACTGGGCTCAAAGACCATTGCACAAAGAGAACAAATACATTTTGAGGCATAAGTATTATACCTGAAACCCCAAAACTTTAGATTACTTCTAGACTCAAGATGAACCTCTGCCAAGGGGAAAGGCTGAAGAGCTGTGAGGAGGAGTGCTGCCCCTTTTGCTGTGTGGGGTTGGCCTGCAGTTGCTGTTTCTGCCAAGGAGAGGACAAAGAATGGAACATTGCTTTGAACTTGCTTGAAGATGATCTCCAAGGGCCTGTGTGTGCTGGTCTTCTGTTCTGAAGTCTCAGGGCCGCAAAGACTTCACCCCCAGCTCCCCTGAACTCTATTACTGAGAGTTCTGACCTGCCAGGAGGTGCCTATTCCAGTTTTGGGCCTCTGGAGGTTGTTACTGCTGTTGGGAGCAACTAGAAAGAAGTCAGAAAACCTGTTTCCAACGCTGTCAGCGATGCCGTGACCTGCACCGAGTCCTGGGGCACCGCTCGTGAAGTGAACAACGCACTGCCCGGCCTGCACCGCAGCTTCAACGCCTGCAGTTTTAGCCATGCCTGATGCCAGTGCTCGCACCGACTCTGTTATCGCCAGTGCCTGCATCCTGTTATTGGGGAACTGATAACCGCAGGGTGTGACTCCACAAACTCGCATCAATGACTCACCGTCACTCATACCACCTTACCCTGTCGTGGACACGACACGTCGCCTCCTCGCGGACTTTACACCTTGCCTCTCCCTTGGCAGCCTGGGAGCCGGCCTCGACCACGGCACCAACGCCTCACCTCCACGACTCCGTGCATCGTCATAGACTTAGTTTCCAAAGTACTGTTTGTTTGGGGGGTCCGTGTGACTCCAAGCCTGATGCTGCGCTCCTTGCGCCGTACTTTGGATTTATTGCTGTCACGGCATTGCAATAGCCCCAGGTGGAGGTATTTGTTTTCTACAACCTATATTTTTGCAATAACTGTTCTAAAGTCATATCTTATTACCTGTATGTTGGATATTTGTCATTTTGGTCTTCTTAAGTTTAGATAAATATACCTTATTTTTCTAAACTGGTGTGGTGTTCATTTGTGGTGTTATCACTGTATTACTGTGTGTTTTGAGTACACACACTTTACACATTGCCTTTGGGATAAGCTGTCTGCTCGTGCCAAGCTACCCAGGTGGGTGAGCATGGCTTATCTAAAATGTGTATCCCCTTACCCTGACTAGAAGCAAGGGTCCCTATCTGGACAAAGGTACCTATCTCTGCCAACTAGAGAACCCCATTTCTAACAATGATAAATGAATGTAACATGGTGAGAAAGGAGTATAAAGATAACTCTTATGTGACAGCTGTTTTCCTATAAAGGGCAAGTCAGATTCCATTTTTAACAAGCACACCATCAAATGGAATGTCTATTATCATGGATACATACGTCTTGCCTTCAAACTGAGTGATGACTAAGGAAGTTATAATGTAGCACACACATTAAAGGAGTTACTTACTGAAGACAATCAGACAGAAGAATACTGTACAAAGTCCAAGCCTTACAGATTTTATAAAAAATACCTTTACCTTTAGGGCTTTAATGTCTCATTCTTATACAAAACATTCAATGAGGAAATTTAACAAGGCAAGACGTAGCATGCAGAGGCTTATCACTGGAAGTACAAGTTTGAGGCTACACATTCAAGTTGTGATAAAAAAATAAAAAAAAAAAGAACACGATTTCAACAAAAAATTCTACACAAGAAAACTGCATCCACGGAAGCGTGAAAGTTGAGCATATGTTAAACCTTGCAAAGTGCATTAAGTTTACCAAGCAATTCAAGATAATAGCATAGAGGCACTTATTTTTACATTAATTAGCGCAAACAATCTGATAAGAGAGTTTGGGAGGGAGCTCAAAAGAATAAAATGAGTTATGTCAGATGAGACTAAAATCATTTCATAGATAAAACAAGCATTTACAATGCAACAGTTTCGCCTTTAGAAAAGTTAGAGCTATTGGCATTGTAAATGACAAAATTTGTATTTATGTACAAAAAGTGTGAGTCCCGTTGCTCTAGGGCAAACGTAATATACAGTCCCATATCCAATGGTGATTAAGACATCCACTTTCAACAGATTGTGGAACAAAATAGATCTGAACTGACGTGCATAATGCAAAGTTTGAGTTTACAGAGTACCTAAGCTGTAAGATCCATTAATACCGGCCCTCATATATGTACCCCTCTAACATTACTCAGCAATGAGAGCCCAGATTCCACTGTTGCGCAAGAGTGGAATGAAGGAGCCAGGAAGGTCCAATTACTTGAAAGTGCCTACCACCGCTCTTATAAGTATCAACAAATGCCACCTTAATGAAGCCACTGAAGGCTATACCCTTCCTTTAATGAACTCTGGTTGGGCTTCTGGGCCTAGACGCAATCTCGATAGCTTGGTATGCACAAGTGAATCGTCATTTCTATCAATAAACATTGATGATCCTTAACCACGCCCTCCATTTCACTTGCTGGTACGATGAAGCACGCAGAATCCACTAATAAATTCAGAGCAACTCTCAAACTTCAAGTAAAGTGTCAAACAAAGGAAGTGGGTGTATAAATAAATGGCAAATCACGCAGACCTTTCTCTAACAGCCACACTTCTGTAAATGTGTTAAAAGTCAGTTCTCTCGGATTCCATGCTCCCTTTCTATAAACACTTTCTTCCAATTGATTCAATGTACACATAATTTAACTGGCAGCGTTCAAATATAGTTATTTCCAGAATATGTTTAAGGCCATATCACGACCAAATTGCATTCACTTATGAAAAAAAAATGCAAATAAAAAGTGAATGTCAAACTGCAGGCACATGACGTGTGAAGCAAAGTAAACAAGTGGCATTCGTCTGCTTAGACTAGCGAAAGCAAAGTTTACATTTAAAAAATCCAGTTCCTCACACTGCAAGCAAACGAAACAGCACTCACGTGCACAGAAAAGGCAACCCACAACGTGGCCTGGTCACAGGCAAAGATGACAAGGAGCGTGGTACTCAGATCTAGCGCTTGCTTACAGCACGCACATTTGTTTTTACTATGGCCATTGTCTCTTACGCCTGCATGCGCTATACAGTAATACCCCAGCTTGTACACAGATGCCCACCTGAGACACTGACACATGCCCTCAATACTATGTGAACAATACATCCGGCTACAACGCACCCATTGTCCATCTTATGTAGCTATACATAACATGTCCCTGCGTGCCAATACCTATATGGCGATGTTCTACTTGGTAACTATTGCATAGTTGCAATAAGTTTCATCTAGCATCACAAAAATGTTCGACCTTGAACGTAACAACAGAACGTTAAACTGGATGACATTTTGTGCCACAGCAAGGGAATATAAAACGAACGTCAAATCCTACAAATGACACTAAAGAGGTAAAGCGTGTACACCGGAACTGTCTACTCACCCGGCTGCTCCAGACGCTCAGCTGGCTGCTGGAGATCACGGCAAAGAGCGCACGCTGCAGGTTGGGCTGCAGCTGGAAAGGCTGCTCCACGCTCCTTAGCGGGCACAGTAGCCGCTTGGGCCACCCGCTCAAGAAGTACATGTCGCCTCTGCAGGCTGGCAGTTCCAGTCCCCGAGTCCAGCGCACTAGTCCCTTGCCGCCACCTCTTCCACGGTGCGGACCTTTTCTCTCCGTTAGGAGTCGGCAGTGGGCTCCAGTTGCGCCTCCACCCCAGGTGCTCCCCGGCTAGCTTTTCTGACGCCGCTCCAGCCGCCCGTGGCCCGCTGCGCCGCCGCCATCTCCTGCATTCCATGCAGTCCAGCGGCAGCCATGGGGGCGGGGCCTGTGACACCAGACACCGGGGCGACACGGAGCCCCACCTCCGGCGGCCATCTTAAGACTGTTTTAGCAATCATAACATCGTATTGTTATTATTTGTCATATGTCGCGATACATGTTTATACTTGTGTTTGAGTACAAATACAAACTACAAATACAAACTACATTTACACTTTCCGCTGACTTCCCCTGACAGCATCGAACACGGACGGCGGGCGGGAGGGAGGAGGCCCGGACAGTGGGCGGGCGGGAGAGAGACGACTAATAAAAACAAGGGAGAGAGGGAGGGCGAGGACCGTGGAATGAATGGACGGGGGTGGGATGGGAGTGCTGTAGGGATTCGGGGCGTGTTTTTCGCCCTCTCCCCTTCCCATTGACTGGAAGGTAAAATTCCAGCCAATGGGAAGAGGAGAGGGCGGTACTTAAAAAAAGACACGGAAACGCCCCCGAATCGCGTTTTCACGGGGAAAGCGTGATTGACAGCCACTCTCTTCCAATGGCTAGCCTCCATTTATGGAGCCAGCCAATGGAAGAAGGGACGGATTCAAGTCCCCCATACTGTAAACAAAAGCTTTCGCCTGGGCGGGGCACTGCTTCGCAGTGCTCCGGCCAGGTCGAAACCTAAAAAGGCATAAAACAAAAATGCCAACCAACTGACAAATGACTAATAGAGGTAACCTTGATCCACATGTTGGAAAATTATTGCTACTTTGCTTACAGAGAGGAGAGGGGTAAACTGGGGAAGCAAGCAGTTGTCTGCATGCTTGTGTGCAAACCCTGCATGGAACTTCCCTACCATAAATACCCTAGTTGCTTGAGAGACATTTTGGCTGTGAAATCTCTCTTGCTGTGCAAGTTGTGGTAACATAAAAATACGAAGGTTCTTAAAATAAAATAAAAAATGGGATGTTCACGTAAAAATAATGCATTTCCATTTTTAAGTTTTTTGTCAACAACTTCATAATGGAGGATCTACCCCAACGGGGCTTTGATTTAAAGTTGTGATAATTAATTTTATCTTGGTTTTGAATTTTATCTTTCAACCTGGTACTTTCTGCCATTGACATATTAGTTTCCAGCCATAGAAGGCTTACTGCCACTGAAGGATTTGCATTATTCATTGTTCTTTCTTTATTTTCTTCACTTTTCTTATCCTTGATTGAAAGGGAATCTTTATGAAATGAGGGGGCGGGGGTTGTGATTAGAGGAGGTGCAATATCTGCCAAACGTTCTAATGAAACTAATTTCTCCAGTGTGTTTTTCTTATCTTGCTGCTTTATAGCAGTTGAAGTTGTAAGAGCCTGCTTTTTGGAATGCACCTGCTCTTGGTCTGTGCTCTGAATGTAGACCCTTGACAGGAAGTTATGCCCTGCCTGCTAGAATGAAGGTTGCTTGTGGTCCACTAAGTGCGAAATGATACTCAACCTTCTCCCACACCTATCATCCTCCTCCTGCCCAAGGGCTCTTTCTCTCGAGGTTCTCGTTCTTAGGCTTGAAGCTAGTACACTACTGGAGAGCGTTAGATCATCTATGCATTTAAAATCAAAGGGAGATGGGAGAGTCTGTACATGTGGTTTTCTTTAAAGTCACCCTTCGTGAAAATTTCATGGATGTTTTGTCACTGACACTTGGGGGCCCAGTGTGTTAACGCTATTATTCTTATTCCTACTCTCTTTACCTTTGATGTATTATCGTCTGCACCCGCCCCATTTCTCCCACTTTTATCTGAGTGGCCCGCAAGAACAAAACAAAAAAATGTATACCTTATTATGCGGAGCAACTAGGAGCTAGACTCCTTAAATTGAACAAAACTACTCCTGCCCAATAAAGGCTGCATGTTCAAATTAGCCTGGGGTATGGATGGAGGCAGACAGAGAATGGCATCTATGCACGGAGGCTCATTCAAAGAAATGCCTGGGACATTTGCAAGTACACATTAACCTGACACACAGAAGTTAGGGATCATGCCACATTCTGTTTAATGTGTACACTTTTCCCTCTCAAGTCAATTATCAGACTTACTGGTGTTGCTTTGTTTGAAATGTGTTTAATGGGATTTTTAGGTCTCGCGACCTATCAATGCGCGCATGCGCATTGATCGGAGCGAGAATTCAAGTGCTCAAAATGCTCGTGAAACCAAGGGTTTCTTTGTGTGGTTTTCTTTGAGTTCACGTGAATCACGTGACCAAACAAGCACGCGCATCAGCCTCCCTCCTAATTGCATTTTTTCACGGCCGCACAGCACATCAAAGGGCTTCTCCCAGCGTGTGCTGTGCGGCTTCTCCTCCCCTAATTATTCATGGCTGGCCGGTGGCCGGCCGTACTTTCAGTTTCCCTTTACGCTCTTGTTATTCTTGTTATTCTTGCCTGCTTTATTTATTTCTCTGTTTATAACCCAAGAAGACATCCTTGCCAAACTCCTTTTACCGACCTTTCCAAGCTTTGTCTTACCATACCACAACCGTACATTGAAGGGTTTGTTACATCTTCTCACCATCTTTTCCACTATCTATGGGTAAGTGTCTGCTTGCAGCCCAGCTGGATGACCTTAACTGAAAACACTTAATAAGAAGAGAAGTCCTGCCACACTTCTCCTCCCCTCGCTCGCATTCCTGCCCCCCCACCAGGCTCTACCCGCCCCCATCCGGCTTCCCTCCACGCATCTTTTTCTATTCCCTTCTCGGGCGTCTCTATTGCTCACCAAAACACCCACGTGTTTGCACTGTCTCACTCCCTGATCGCCACCACTCTCGCTTGCTCCCCCCACCCCACCTCTGCCCGTCACCGACTATCTCGCTCTCTTTCCTGCCTTCCGACTATCTCGCTCTCTTTCCTGCCTTCCTCTCTCTTTCTCTGACTCTCCGCGCTCTGGTGTGTTTCTTTGTCTGACTCCTTCTTTCCTGTCTGACTTTCTCGCTCTCTCTCTCTGTATCTGCTTCTCTCCTCCATTGGGCTCTTAACACAGAGAGAGACCCCCAACAAACAGGCCGAGCGTTCTGCGGGGTTACCGCCCCCCACCAATCTGGGTCCGCAGCCCCTTATACACACCAGACCCAAACAATTCAGCGTGTTTGCAGCAGAAGCCTGCTCGTGCGCTCTCGCGTTTCTTTCTACCCTTCACACTTATCTGCCATCAGGGCGCACAGCGCCCCCTCCTCAATTTACTATTTGTTATCAGACTCCGTAAGGACTTACAGCTGCAATGCTGTGAGCTACACAGCACACTCAGTGCACGATTATTTTTCTGTACGTCCCTGATCACTGCAGAGGTACGGCAGGCGCTTCAAACCAGCGATTTCAAGATTTTTAGGTCCTTGCCAATTCTTTCATTCCTAATGTCTTTGTTTCTCTTGCACGTTTGGTTAGAAATCAAAGAAAATCAGCTTCACAAAAAAGGATTTATATAATTAGCAGACTGAATTTCCGTTTGTTCTTGCATGGTGCTGCACCATGCCATAAGGCACTTGGTACAGGCACACAATACACTTCTCCTCCCCTCGCTCGCATTCCCGCCCCCCCACCAGACTCTCCCGCCCCCATCCGGCTTCCCTCCACGCATCTTTTTCTATTCCCTTCTCGGGCGTGTTTATTGCTCACCAAAACACCCACGTGTTTGCACTGTCTCACTCCCTGATCGCCACCACTCTCGCTTGCTCCCCCCCACCCCACCTCTGCCCGTCACCGACTATCTCGCTCTCTTTCCTGCCTTCCGACTATCTCGCTCTCTTTCCTGCCTTCCTCTCTCTTTCTCTGACTCTCCGCGCTCTGGTGTGTTTCTTTGTCTGACTCCTTCTTTCCTGTCTGACTTTCTCGCTCTCTCTCTCTGTATCTGCTTCTCTCCTCCATTAGGCTCATAACACAGAGAGAGACCCCCAACAAACAGGCCGAGCGTTCTGCGGGGTTACCGCCCCCCACCAATCTGGGTCCGCAGTCCCTTATATACACCAGACCCAAACAATTCAGCGTGTTTGCAGCGGAAGCCTGCTCGTGCGCTCTTGCGTTTCTTTCTACCCTTCACACTTATCTGCCATCAGGGCGCACAGCGCCCCCTCCTCAATTTACTGTTAGTTATCAGACTCCGAAGGACTCACAGCCGCAATGCTGTGAGCTACACAGCACACTCAGTGCACGATTATTTTTCTGTACGTCCCTGATCACCGCAGAGGTACGGCAGGCGCTTCAAACCAGCGATTTCAAGATTTTTAAGTCCTTGCCAATTCTTTCCTTCCTAATGTCTTCGTTTCTCTTGCACGTTTGGTTAGTAATCAAAGAAAATCAGCTTCACAAAAAAGGATTTATATAATTAGCAGACTGAATTCCGTTTGTTCTTGCATGGTGCTGCACCATGCCATAAGGCACTTGGTACAGGCACACAAACCCACACACACAACCACACACACACACACACAAACCCACACACACACACACAACCCCCCACACACACAACCCCACCCACACACCCACACACACACACAACCACACACACAACCACACAACCAATAGCAAAACATAGCATAGCATAACTAAACATAGCATAGCATAACAAAACATAGTATAGCATAACAAAACACAAACAACATAGCATAACAAAACTCAAACAACATAGCATAACAAAACACAACAAAACATAGCACAACAAAACATAGCATAACAAAACATAGCATAACAAAGCATAGCATAACAAAAAACATCATAGCATCACAAAACATAGCATAACAAAACATAGCATAGCATAACAAAACACAACAAAACATAGCATAAC
Organism: Lissotriton helveticus; assembly: GCF_964261635.1. Lineage (NCBI taxonomy): Eukaryota > Metazoa > Chordata > Amphibia > Caudata > Salamandridae > Lissotriton > Lissotriton helveticus. The sequence goes on from NC_136061.1 coordinate 360,063,139, forward strand.
AAAACAAAGCTTAGCATAGCATAACAAAACATAGCATAACAAACATAGCATAGCATAACAAAACATAGCATAACAAAGTATAGCATAGCATAACAAAACATAGCACAACAAAACATAGCACAACAACACATAGCATAGCGAAACAAAGCATAGCATAATAAAACACAACAAAACATAGCATAGCATAACAAAGAATAGCACAGCAAAACACAACAAAGCATAGCATACAAAGCATAGCATAACAAAACACAACAAAACATAGCATAGCATAACAAAACAAAGCATAGGATAGCAAAACTAAACATAGCATAGCATAACAAAACAAAGCATAGGATAGCAAAACAAAACAAAGCATAGGATAGCAAAACAAAACAGCATAGCATAACAAAACATAGCATAACATAACAAAACATAGCATAACAAAACACAACAACACATAGCATAACAAAACATAGCAGAAACACTACAAAACATAGCATAGCTTAACAAAACACAACAAAACATAGCATAGTAAAACTAAACAAAACATATCATAGCATAATAAAACATAGCATAGCATAACAAAACAAAACATAGGATAGCAAAACAAAACATAGCATAGCATACAGCATCACTCAGCAAGTTCAAGTTCAAGTTCAAGGATTTATATAGCGCACTGCTCACCCAGAGAGTCTCAAGGCGCTTGGGGAGGGGGATTATTATTTATCGAATAGCCAGGTTTTGAGTTCTTTTCTGAAGGGGATGTGGTTCTGTGTAAGGCGGAGGTGAGTGGGGAGTGAGTTCCAGGTCTTGGCCGCCAAGTAGGAGAAGGATCTACCTCCCATGGTGGATCTTTGGATACGCGGAACTGCGGCGAGGCCTTGATTGGAGGATCTTAGTTGGCGGGTGGGTGTGTAGAAGGATAGACGAGTGTTGAGGCATTCGGGTCCTAGATTGTAGAGGGCCTTGTGTGCGTGGGTGAGGAGACGGAATGTTATTCTCTTGTTGACGGGAAGCCAGTGGAGGTTTTTCAGGTGGCCGGTGATGTGATCTTGGCGAGGGATGTCCAGAATGAGTCTCGCTGATGCGTTTTGGATGCGTTGGAGTTTTTTCTGTAATTTGGCTGTAATTCCGGCGTAAAGGGTGTTTCCGTAGTCAAGTCGACTCGTAACCAGTGCGTGGGTGACAGTCTTTCTTGTTTCGGTGGGGATCCAATGGAAGATTTTTTTGAGCATACGAAGTACGTTGAAGCAGGAGGATGAGACGGCGTTGACTTGCTTGGTCATCGAGAGTGAGGAGTAAGCATGCGCGCAAAATCCGTTCCGCTCGCGGATTTTTCGGATTTTCGGCAAATCCGCAATCCGCGAACTCTCGCGGATGTGGCGAAAATACGCAAATCCGTGCGAAGCGGATTTTTTGCTTGTGTTCGCACTGCTCGCGGTCCGCGGCGCGGGCAGCAACAATCTCGCACTCGCGAAAGTACAAAAATTACAATTGGGGAGGGGTGAAGGAAGTGGCTCAGTCTCCAACTTCCTGTTCCTGTCCAGCAAGCTCCTCCCATAGGGGTGGGGTGAAGGAAGTGCCCCAGTCTCCAACTTCCTGTTCCTGTCCAGCAAGCTCCTCCCATTGCTTAGTCCATTTCCTGGCCACTTTGATTTCGATCTTGACTGGGAAGGATTACTTTTTGTGGATGCTGCTGGATATTTGGATTTGAGGCCTTTTGGATTACTTTTGGATTCGAAATTTTATTTCACAAGGAAGTAAGTTGATGTTGTTTGTTTGTGGTGATTTTTGTGTGTGTTGCTTGTTTTTCGACTTTTTTGGGGGGAAAATCTGCAAGTTCGCGAGCTGAGGATTTTTTTGCTTGTGTTCGCACTGCTCGCGTCCCGCGCAGCAACAATCTCGCACTCGCGAAATTGTAAAAATTACAATTCTGCACATGAATTGAAAACCACCAGGCTTAGTTATGGGTGCATGCATGATACAACTGTTTTGTTGAAATGTATTTTTAACATGATTCTGGCCAGGGCATGGATGGCATTGGATTGTGGTGATTTTTGTGTGTTTTACGACTTTTTGGGGTGGTGTTGGGGGCTTGTTATGTGGGTGGGGGCCATTTTATTGCCTGGTCCCGTGTGGGTGGGGGTCTATGGGCCATTTTTAAGCCAGTTTGTGTGCTTTGTGCCATAGGCCTGCACCCAGTGTGCTCTGATTTCATCCATTATGGCCAGGGGGCCCAGAATCGGTCTGTTCGCGGATTTTGCTGGTTTTTCGGCACGTTCGCGCCGTGAAGCAACAATCTCGCACTCGCGAAATTGTAAAAATTGCAATTTTGCACCAGAAAACCACCAGCAGGCAGCATAAGCCTTCTGAAACTTCATGGATGGCATTGGATTGTGGTGATTTGATTTGTGTTGTGTTTTTTGACTTTTTGGAGTAGGGGTTGGGGGCTGGCTATGTTGGTGGTGGCCATTTTGAGGCATGGTCCTGGCCATGTGGATGGGGGTCAAGCGGCCATTTTGAAGGCAGGCAGTGAGCTTTGTGCCATAGGCCTGCACCCATTTTGCCTTGCTTTCACCCATTGTGCCCAGGGGGAGTCAGTGGTACATGAAACTATAACCCTCTCTGTGTGTGCTCTCCTGGATCAATGTTAAATTCCTGTTTCCCAAAAATTTAGCAATTCTTAATTTTGAAATTTCCATATTGTGTGGTGTGCACGAGTGTATTCATAAATGCCTACTTGCAAACTATTTATTGAAGTGCTACATATGCAACATATATTTACTGATGTTCCTCTGTCTTCGTTTGCTTGTAGGTGCATAAAGTCAATAAATCTGCATCATCGTTGAGCATCAGTGCCAGGAAGAAGTCCTGCTGCGGCCTGTTGTTCCGACATCTGAAGAAGATGGCTCCAAAAAGAGGTGCCCGTAGGTCCTCTAGCAAGAAAGATGTCTCTACTAAGGAGAAGAAGAAGCAAGTGGCACCACTTACCAAGGAGACTGGTGGCACCACCACTAAATTTTTGTGGGGAAAACAAAGGCCCACCATGAGTGCTGGACAGGTAGCCTGTTTAGTGGTTACATCACCAACGACCAGTGATGTTGGCTCATCGCAAGAAAGTAGCAGCACACCATCAACACAGGTTGTAACTCATCTCACAAGTACTATTCAACAACCAAAGCCGCAACAACAACTGTATGGGTTACTAGTACAAGCACAAGTACATGCGCAAGGAGCTGTCCGAGAAGGAGCTGTTCGAGAAGGAGCTGTCCCAGAAGGAGCTGTCCGAGAAGGAGCTGTCCGAGAAGGAGCTGGCCGAGAAGGAGAAGGCCGAGAAGGAGAAGGCCGAGAAGGAGAAGGCCGAGAAGGAGAGGTCCATGGAGAGTTGCAAGTAGCGATCAGTGAAGAGGCCCATGTAGCGGCGCATGGAGCGGTGCAAGTTCCCACAATGGTTGTTCTTCCAGAAGTAGGGGCACAGGAGGAAATTGACTTTGGAGCCGGGGTATCATGTCAGGAAGACGAAGGCACTCCTCCTGATGATTCATTTTCTCCCAGCTCCCCACCAAAGAAAAGATCAAGGAGTGTGTGTAGAAGTTCCTCTTCAAGCCCCGCTCCATCAGATGATGATCTGTATCTAGATTGGCACCCATCTCCGACGTCTGAGAGGGAGGCACACCATGAGCTGCGAAAGGTATCAAATGTTAAAAGGAAGGGCCCCGGAAAGCTCATACTTATGGATCCGAACGTCGGACTTGATGAAGTGGTTCATTCTGATGTTGATGAACAGGATGACAGCAATGACCTAGTCATCACACACGTCATTCCAGCCACACCGGCCATGCAGCAGACAGACATTTATACCCTATCCCGACGTCAGGCTGAGCGTGACCCTGGCGACGTGCCACTGGTAGCACCACCAATGCAGTCAAGTAGTACAACAAGTTCAACAAAACCTACAGCTCCCATATTTTCTCCCCAGAGTGGGACTCCATCCAGCTCGACTCCCTCAAGTAGGGTTGCTGAAATAATTGCACAACCCAGTAGATGTCTGCAAGGCTCATCCACCACTGCTTCATCTGGCATTGGCAGTATCATCTCGTGCGCCAAAACCAGAGGTTTCAAGTCCCCAGTTTGGAACTTTTTTAGTGTCCATGCAAAGTATGATAACATAGCCGTTTGTTGCATTTGTAAGACTAGCGTTAGCCGTGGTAAGACTGGTACCAACTATGGAACCGGAGGCCAGATAGGTCATCTTGAAAGAAGTCACGCTGTCGAATGGTTTGCGCACCTAGCAAACATCAAGGGAATGCAATCCCAAAGGGCAAGTGGCCAAAATATACCCATACTAGGTGTTTCATCTGAAGATGACGGGGAGGTAGAAGAAGCGTCAGACATGTGTCCGGTTGCACCCAGTACCCCTGGCAGCACCACACCCTCCGGAACACATAGGAGGCACACAGAGTCTGGGAGACACACCAATGCGGAAAATGTCAACACTGATCAGAAGTGGGTCGAAGAAGGCATCAGCATCATCCCATAAATTTGTCCAGCACACCATTTCAGCCATGTTCTCCTCAGATGTGCAATTTCAACGCAACCACCCAATTGTACGCCTGTATAACACTAAGCTGGCTAAAATGCTAGCGGTGGACCTTCTCCCTTTTTCGTTTGTCGAAGGTGTGGGTTTCCTTGAACTCGTGGCAACACTGGCCCCTAAATGGAAGGTTCCTAGCCGGTTCTATTTTGCCAGGGTTGCTGTTCCAGCACTATATAAAGAGGTGCTTGAGTTGGTTGGGGCTGCTTTGCAGAAGAGTGCTGTTCACACTATACACCTGACAACCGACATGTGGACCAGTTGCCAAGCCCTTGATTACATGTGCTATATTTACAACAAGGGGTGGTGAGGGACAGAGTCTCTGAATTAAGCAGAATACTCTCACCCTGTCAAGAGATCAGGGCTAGATCCAACACCGTTTTTTAGCTCATTGCACCATCCCAGTTTCAGAACCTGGCTGTATGCAAATTAGTCTGTTCCTGTCCCAGTGCATGATGGGAACAGGGGAAACCAAACTACAAAAGCCAATTCTTACACTGGGAAGGAAACAAGCTTCCGGGGACCGGTTTCTGGCATTACAGCCGTCTTCGGCCCGGCTTGCTTGAATCCTGATGGTGCAATGAGCAAGGGACTCATGTCTGAGTATACCCTTCCACGCTTAGGGTGGACAAAAATATTTACAACAAGGGGTGGTGAGGGACAGAGTCTCTGAATTAAGCAGAATACTCTCACCCTGTCAAGAGATCAGGGCTAGATCCAACACCGTTTTTTAGCTCATTGCACCATCCCAGTTTCAGAACCTGGCTGTATGCAAATTAGTCTGTTCCTGTCCCAGTGCATGATGGGAACAGGGCAAACCAAACTACAAAAGCCAATTCTTACACTGGGAAGGAAACAAGCTTCCGGGGACCGGTTTCTGGCATTACAGCCGTCTTCGGCCCGGCTTGCTTGAATCCTGATGGTGCAATGAGCAAGGGACTCATGTCTGAGTATACCCTTCCACGCTTAGGGTGGACAAAAATATTTACAACAAGGGGTGGTGAGGGACAGAGTCTCTGAATTAAGCAGAATACTCTCACCCTGTCAAGAGATCAGGGCTAGATCCAACACCGTTTTTTAGCTCATTGCACCATCCCAGTTTCAGAACCTGGCTGTATGCAAATTAGTCTGTTCCTGTCCCAGTGCATGATGGGAACAGGGCAAACCAAACTACAAAAGCCAATTCTTACACTGGGAAGGAAACAAGCTTCCGGGGACCGGTTTCTGGCATTACAGCCGTCTTCGGCCCGGCTTGCTTGAATCCTGATGGTGCAATGAGCAAGGGACTCATGTCTGAGTATACCCTTTGTCATGATTCCACGCCTGCCCTTCCTTAAGAACTACATATCCCCTTTAGGCTTCTGTAGCATTTCCCTTTTTGAAACCCACCCCGGTCCCGTGCGCCCGCACGCTTCAAATCAGTGTGTTTGGTGGTACAGTATTTTATGCCTTGTGAACTATTGTGGTTATTTCCAATGTTTTGTGCAGGTTTCTGTGTTCTCATGCGTTTAATTTCAGGATTAGGAGCCAGCGCTGTCAGAAGACCAGGCCTTCGCTTTGAGCGCTGACGGAAGCCAGGCCTTCGCTCTGAGAGCGTTCTCCTCCCATCCCTCGCACGCGCCTTTTTGGTGCGCTTCTGAGGGGATTCGGGAAGCTTCTGTCTCGCGCACTTTCTGTGTGCGTAACCGGGTGGAGCTGGGTGCGGCCCAGTATTTAAACCGCACCCAGCCTTCTGGAAGGCGCTTTGCCTTCAGACTTCCTTTGAAGAAGGTCGCGTCTGGACTTGGGACTTACCTGGAAGGATTCTCCATACCGGCAGGACATCTTCATTGCTCTTCACAATGGCGAATCGTTCTCTGCAACAGCGATGATGACCCTAGAAGACAAAGAGTCAGAAAGCTAAGTACTTTCATTTTTTTTTTGGTTAAAGGCGCCCTTCGCAAGAAAGGTCAATAACAATTTTTGGAACTTTGCTTCACAGAAGAAAACGCAAGGAAAAGACTTTGGACTATTCTGTTTCTTGTACCTCAGTTTTCTGAAGAAGAACTTTGTTTAGGTTTTCATGAGTGTTATTTAGAGCCATATTTTGATTATGAATACAGGCATCTCTTGTTGTTGTTAAGGTATAGGATATTGTGTATCTTTGCTTATCTTTCCGAAATTAGAGGAAGATTATTAAGAACCCCAAGTCTAGGAAGCAAGAAGTTTATTGCAAGTAAGTGGTAGAATTGTTAGGAAGGATTTGCGAAAGCCTTTTAAAGAATGTTAAGTAATCCTTCTCTTTCATTTTCAGCCTGATACAACTAGAGCATACAAGCCTACAAGCTGACCACTTATCCTAGAGGACACTTGACGACATCGTCTTCACTACCATAAAGAAATACTGGGCGAAGCCCAACTCCTTACTGATCGCAGGTAGGGGAACGTCTAGACATCCAGTTAGAGTCTTAAGTGCCTTAACTAGATTAGTTAAAAGATTTAGAGTAGAATAGAATAGGAGGAAACTATAGGACCTGAATAGTAAAGTCTTCTGTGCTTGTTGCCTCGCAGGTCGACAGCAAGAATCAAGAGTCTTCACTGCAACGTCCAGTACCGGCCCTCCTCCCTAATTTCTAGTTAATTTCTTGCTGTGATATTAGAATCAGTAAGTGTTAGTTAGTAATCAGGGAAGTTGGTCCCTTGCGTCTCTGCGGAATCATCTGCGTCATCCTAGAGGGCATCTGTTCAAGCAAGGTAAGGGACAACGTGGATAGCTTGACAGAAGGCAAAGCCCACGTTGATAATTCCGCCCAGACGCAATGGATCAGGTATCTATGCAGGATTTGGCCGCTGTGTTAGAAGCAATTAGGCAGGATAACGCTGCTTTACGTAGGGATTTATCCTCTCTCCAGGACTCAGTGCAGCAGAAGTCAGCCACTTTTCAGGGGTCCTCCAGTTCTAGTACTCCAACACAAGTCCATGTTGTGACTCCGGTACCCACCCCTTTAGCCCCTCCTGAGAGGTTTTATGGGGATTGCAATAAGTTCTCAGTGTTCTTGCAACAATGTCATTTACACTTTATAGCAAAAACCATAGCTTTTCCTGATGATTCTTCCAGAGTTGCATTCATGTTATCCTACATGGGTGGAGACGCTGCCCTTTGGTCAGTCCCCTTAGTAGAAAGTGATGATCGGATCTTGTATAACTTCAGGGATTTTGAGAGGGCTTTAAAGAAGATGTTTGCTAAACATCCATTTGTTCAGTCAGCTGACAATGAGCTGTTAGGTTTAAAACAAGGCTCATCCGATTTGTTACATTATATATCTACCTTCAATCGTTTGGTATTAGAAGCTGATTGGCCTCACGACAAAAGAATCTCACTCTTTTATAGGGGATTGAAGGACGAATTGAAAGACATGATCACCCAGATTTTAGACCCCCCCGAAGAAATAAGTGCCTTCCTTGACTTAGTGGTGAAATTAAATCATCGAATTTCCGAAAGAAAAGGAGAAAGAGGGAAGTCAGAACACAAATTAGTTCTCTTTAAGGAAAGATCCGCATCAACACCTAACCGAGAACCTAGTTCCAGATCTGATACTGCAGAACCTATGCAGATAGGTTCTATCCGAGGTCCCTTGTCAAAGGAGGAGAAAGAAAAGAGGCGGCGATTAAATCAATGCCTCTATTGTGGGAAGACAGGACACTTTGTGAAGGAATGTCCCACACGACCAAACAAATTTAAAGTTAGGTCATCCGATTTAGCAGTCACACAAGAAAAGTCGGAAAACTAGAAAACTCGGTAAAGGGAGAGGTCGGTTTATCGAGTTTGTTCTCTAGTTTGGCCTCAACTCTTCCTCCCATTGGTTGTAGACACTTTTCAATTCTTGTAGAACTTCGAGGTCTGCTTCCAGAATCTTACTCTAGACAGGTGGAAGCCATCATAGATTCTGGTGCTACTGGTAATTTTATAGACTCTCATTTCTTCCTTCAGTTAGGCTTCAGATCCTTGTCAAAGGACCATCCAGAAATCGTCAGAGCTGTGGATGGCAAAGAATTGACTTCGGGTCCAGTAAATAGGCAGTCTGAGATGTTAGAAATGGATTGTTCTCCTATACATAGGGAGAGAATTCAATTAGACATTATTGATGCCCCTCAATTCAAGATGATTTTAGGAATCCCTTGGTTAGTAAAACATAACCCGTCCATAGATTGGGTAACCAAGACAATCACTTTTCAATCTCCTGCTTGCACTGATCAATGTTTCCTTACTAAGAGATCTAAGGATGTGGTTCAAGGTTTTGACTTTGGAATGGAATCACCCAATATACTAATTCTGGAAGGGGTGCCATCAGAATATAACGACCTGTCTGACGTTTTTGACAAAAAGAAGGCCAACACCCTTCCACCACATAGAGATTTCGACTGTAGAATAGATTTGATGCCTGGAGCTACCTTACCTTGCAGTCGAATATACGCTCTTACGGAGGCAGAAAACGCTCATCTCAGAGAATATCTAGATGAGTATCTTGCTAATGGCTTCATAAGGCACTCTAAGTCTCCAGTTTCATCAGCTCTTTTTTTCATTCCAAAAAAGGGGGGGGAGCTGCGCACGTGCATAGACTATGGAGCCTTAAACAACGTAACCATTAAGAACAGGTACCCCTTGCCTTTGATCCCTACACTATTGGACCAAATAAAAAAGGCTAAAATGTATACAAAATTGGACTTACGCGGAGCATACCATTTAGTTAGAGTAAGAAAAGGAGACGAATGGAAGACAGCATTTCGTACTAAATTCGGTCTCTTTGAATACCAAGTTATGCCATTTGGTTTGTGTAACGCTCCTGCAGCCTTCCAGTTTTTTATAAATGAGGTTTTACATGAGTTCATTGACATCTGCTGTGTAGTCTACATTGATGATATTCTCATATATTCTGATTCCGAGGAAGATCATGTAAAACAGGTTCGCGCCAATCTTCAGAAACTACTTTCAAACTCACTCTTCGTGAAATTGGAAAAGAGTCTATTTCACGTTTCCAAAGTGGATTTTCTAGGCTATATTATTAGCCCCGAGGGAATAGAAATGGACCCTAAAAAGGTAGAAGCTGTAACAACCTGGCCAAGTCCCACTTCTGTGAAACAAATCCAAAGTTTTCTAGGGTTTGCAAATTTTTACCGCAGATTCATTCAGAACTTCTCCCAGGTTATAACACCTATTACCAAGCTGTTGAGAAAAGGAGCCAAATTTTTATGGTCCCCAGCCGCTGATGAAGCATTTCAAAACCTAAAAAAGTTGTTTACCATGGCTCCAATTTTAAGTCATCCAGACCCCAATCTACCTTTTATTGTGGAAGCAGACGCCTCTCAATTTGCATTGGGTGGCATTCTTTCACAACGAGATTCAGATACTGGCCAAATGCACCCTATAGCCTATTTCTCAAGAAAATTATCAGAAGCCGAACAAAATTATGCAATTGCCGACAAGGAGTTGTTGGCAATCAAAGCAGTGTTTGAAGAATGGCGTCATTACCTATTAGGAGCTCGTCATCCTGTAACGATTTATACTGATCACAGGAATCTCCAAGCTCTAAGATCTGTAAAGGCTTTATCTGCTAGGCAACTGCGTTGGTCCATGTTTTTTAATGACTACAATTTTGTAATCACATATCGCCCAGGAAAGGAAAATTTAAAAGCAGATGCTTTATCCAGACTAGGAGAAATGACGTCGGATCAACCGGTAGTCGTTCACCCTGTAATCCCAACTTCTTGTTTTCAGGGAAGTTTAACTGTTTGTGACATCATTAACGACATTAAAGAAGCTCTGAAAGAAAAGGCATTGGAGCTTTGGAGAAAAGATCATCCTTTTCTTTTTGAGAAGGACGGTTTGCTGATGGTCCACGACTTGATCTTTGTTCCAAATGAGAACATTCAAAGATCCATTATTCACCTTCATCATGATACGGTTCTGTCAGCCCACCCAAGCGTTATAAAAACTATGGAACTCATCAAGAGGAAGTTTTGGTGGCCTTCTATGTCTAAAGACATTAAACAATTTGTGGAAACTTGTAGCATCTGTATCCAGCACAAGTCCTCTCATCAGGCTCCTAGTGGTTTGTTGATGCCATTACCTATTCCTCCTCAACCATGGCATACTATATCATTAGACTTCATTGTTGAACTACCTGAAACCAAGAAGGGATTCAATACAATTTTGACTGTTGTAGACCAGTTTACCCGTATGGCCCATTTTGTTCCTTTAAAAAAGCTTCCTACTGCATTGGAGCTTGCTCATTTGCTCATGATCCATGTGATAAGATTACACGGAATTCCTTCGGTTGTCATTTCGGACAGGGGATCACAGTTTGTTTCTAAGGTTTGGCAGAAACTGAGTTCTTTGTTACATATGGAGGTTCGTTTATCCTCTAGTTACCATCCTCAAACCGATGGTTTAACTGAAAGAACTAACCAGACTATTGAACAATATCTTCGTTGTATGTTACCTAATGTTTCCGAAGAATGGTCCAATCTGTTAAGTCCTTTGGAGTTCGCCTACAACAACTCTGAGCATTCTTCTATTAAAATGTCCCCATTCTTTTGTAATTTCGGTTTTCATCCAAAAAGCATTCCTGAAAACTCCAACAATAACATCAATTTTTATTTATTTTTTATTTTAGCAACTTATAAAGCGCCTGGTGACCCGAGGGCATCCCCGCGCTATAGAGATTAAATCCTGCTGAGGGGGATAAGGGAGAAGGGTTTATTTAGGAAACAAGAGGGTTTTAAGTTTTTTCCTGAACGTCAGGTAATTGGGCTCCAGTCTGAGGGAGCGTGGGAGGGAGTTCCAACCAGTGGACGCATTTACAGAGAAACGTCGGCCTCCGGTACGTGTCCTCTTGAATTTGGGGATATTGGCCAGGTGCTCGTTCTCAGACCGTAGAGCTCTCGGTGCTATGTAAGGGGTGACCAAGCCGCTGAGAATCGCAGGTCCCGAGCCATTGATTAGTTTATGGGCCGTGCACATGGCTTTAAATTTCACCCTTTGGCGGACTGGGAGCCAGTGCAGAGCCTTAATAGCGGGTTTGGCGGATACTCTGGGAGGTACGCTCATGATTAGGCGAGCTGCTGCATTCTGGGCTCTTTGCAGTCTCTCTAAGGTAGCTTCCGGCGCACCCAGGTAGACCATATTGCTATAGTCTAACCGTGACATTATGAGGCCCTGAACTAGAAGTTTCCTGGACACGGGCGGTAGAAGGGGGAAGATTTTGCGGATAGTCCGCAGAAGCCCAAGACAGGTCCCGGCCGTTTTGGCCGCTTGGGTCTTCATTGAGAGATCGGGTTCTAGCCAGACTCCGAGGGTCTTGATTTCGTGTTTCGGGGTGGGGATTTCCCCGAACACGTCTGGCCAGATCGCCGGGGGGATGGTCGCCCATTGTTTGCCCATGAGCATCACTTCGGTTTTGGAACCGTTAAGTTTCAATGACGATTCGCACATCCACCCGTGAATTTTGGTGAGACAGTTTGGTAATTTGTCTGGGTGGTCGTCTAGTTGGGATAGGGAGACGACCAATTGTGTGTCGTCAGCGTAGCTCACGATTTTTATCCCGAATGGTGATACCACATCTTCCAAAGGGGCCATATACACGTTGAAAAGCGTGGGGCTCAGGGAGGAGCCCTGAGGAACCCCGCTGGTGAGTGGAAGTGTGGACGAGTGGTATTCACCGTCCCAGACCTGGAACGTGCGTCCGGTGAGAAAGGACTCTATCCAGCTGAGTGCCATCCCGGTGAGCCCTGCTGTCGCCAACCGATGGAGGAGGACACGGTGGTTGACCGTGTCGAAGGCGGCACTCGGATCCAGGAGGATCACTGCCACTGATCCTCCTGAGTCTAGAATGCGCCTTGCTTCCTCGATGACGGCAAGAAGGGCGGTGTCTGTACCGTGTCCCGGACGGAACCCGGTTTGGGATTGCCGTAGGATGTTATTTGTCTCGAGGAATCGGGAGAGTTGACTATTCACCAGTTTCTCGGTAATCTTGCTAATCCCCGGGAGGAGGGATATGGGTCGGTAGTTTGCCATATCAGTTGGATCAAGCTGAGGTTTTTTAAGGAGTGCCTTCACCACTGCACTTTTCCAGCTGTCGGGGACTGATCCTTGTGCAAGTGAGCAGTTGATAAGCTCCGTGAGTGTAGGGGTGATAGCGGGGGCCACGTTTTTGAGAAATCTCAAGGGTGCAGGGTCTAAAGGAGATCCGCTTTTTATTTTATTCAGGGTTGCTTCCACCTCGTTAGGCGTTACTGGCCTGAATGTCTCAAGTTGGGGACGTATTCCCGTCTGACCGGGGGGCTGAGTAATATTTCTGCGGGTGGGGGAGCTAGGAAGAGGGAGGGATGTGAGGATACGGGCGATTTTATTGTTGAAATATGTGGCTAGGTCATTGCTTCTGTCTACCTGGGGGGTGGTGGACAAGGGAGAGATGGGAACTTTCAATAGCTCCTTCACGATGAGGTAGGATTCCCTAGAGGAATTTGAGGCTTCCTTTATCCGGGTGTCATAGTGGGAGGCTTTGGAGAGCTTAATAGCAGTTTTATAGATTTTGACTGAGGAGTGGTAGGCCTCTTTGCTGGCATTATGCCAGTCTTTTCTCCAAAGCCGTTCGGCTCTTTTACAGTTTTTGCGGAGCTGACGAAGTTCTGGGGTGAACCACGGTGCAGAACCAGTGTTGTTGGTTTTGTCTTCGCGCATTCTGAGTGGGAGCACGGAGTCAAGGGAGGTCGTGATCCAATTTCTGAAGTTACTATCGGCGTTGTCCGGGATATCTTCATGAATCGGGGCAGTAGATATCAGGGTATTGGCCCATTCTTCAATGGGAAGTTTGGACCAAGTCCTGCCTCTGGTGAAAGTGGGCAATTTCTGAGGTTTCCTAAGGGAACCTGGAAGTTGGAATAGGACCAAGAAGTGGTCCGTCCAGGGAAGGGGGATGGAGTCTATTGCTTGCATCGCGGGGGAGCTGGTGAAGACTGGGTCCAGCAGGTGGCCTTTAATGTGAGTGGCTCCTGAGTTAAGGAGACGGAGGTCCGAGGCCGCTAGTTCAGTGATCAGGTCGACTACTCCAGAATCTGAAGTGTCTTCGAAGTGGATGTTCAAGTCTCCCACTAAAATAAAATTTGTGACGGAGTGAGCCTGTGTAGCTACAGTGTCTAAGAGGGCATTGGGAAAGGAACCAGGGTGGCCGGGGGGGACGGTAGACTAGAATCCCTGAAAGGGAATTCATAGGGTCTAGTTTGATTGAGAATTGAAGGCTTTCAGAGTCTGAGATTTGTGCGTCGCTGGAATTGCAGATGAAAGAGTCTCGGTAGATGATGGCAATACCTCCACCTCTACCTAATGGTCGAGGGAGAGACTGGATGAGGAATCCAGGTGGTGTGGCTAACACTATGTCCGAGTCAGAGTGTGGGGTGAGCCACGTTTCCGTTAGGAAGAGAATGTCAATCTCGTAGTCTTCTATTAAGTGGTGGATTGGTGTCGCATGTTTAGGGAGGGAGCGACAGTTCAGCGAGGCAAGTTTGAGGGTTGCGGGCTTCAGCACTCGTGTGGGGAGTTTAAGCTGGGCTGGCTGGCAGTTCGTGCAGCTGACAAAGGGTCCATTCATATCATGGATATATCTGCATGAGGGGGCGATGGAAGGTCTGAGGCTTAAAAGGTCACGACGGGAGTATGTGGTTTTGGTGGAGGCTCTGGGTGCCAGGGGGTCTGGCCCTAGGCCCGGTCGTGCGCGGACGGGCGCAGACGGGCTTGCCTTAGGCGCGCCTTCGGCGCGCAAACGGCGCTCCCGCTGCGCTCGTCCGCTGCGCTGGAATGGCCGACACATTTGTAGTAGGTATTATGGGCGTGGCCTCGCAGTGGGCGTGGCTTCGCCTTTGACCGCGCTGGCGGTGTGGGCGTTTTCCCCCTCTGACAGCGGGGACTCGCTGTGTTTTGGAGGGTCTGGGAGGGCAGGCTGAGCGCGTGAGTACGGCGCTTTTGCTCAGGTGAGCTTCGTGGTCAATTACAGTTTTTAAAATCAACAGTAAGTGAAGACAATAGTGACAGAGTTTAAAATACAATTCAGGTGCAGCGTGCTAACCTCCGGCTTTCCGCCTCAGAGGGAAATTAATCAGAAATGAGTGTTGCGCTGTTACGAGCGTTTAAGTAGTCCGGTGGGCGTGGCCTCGCAGTGGGCGTGGCTTCGCCTTTGACCGCGCTGGCGGTGTGGGCGTTTTCCCCCTCTGACAGCGGGGACTCGCTGTGTTTTGGAGGGTCTGGGAGGGCAGGCTGAGCGCGTGAGTACGGCGCTTTTGCTCAGGTGAGCTTCGTGGTCAATTACAGTTTTTAAAATCAACAGTAAGTGAAGACAATAGTGACAGAGTTTAAAATACAATTCAGGTGCAGCGTGCTAACCTCCGGCTTTCCGCCTCAGAGGGAAATTAATCAGAAATGAGTGTTGCGCTGTTACGAGCGTTTAAGTAGTCCGGTGGGCGTGGCCTCGCAGTGGGCGTGGCTTCGCCTTTGACCGCGCTGGCGGTGTGGGCGTTTTCCCCCTCTGACAGCGGGGACTCGCTGTGTTTTGGAGGGTCTGGGAGGGCAGGCTGAGCGCGTGAGTACGGCGCTTTTGCTCAGGTGAGCTTCGTGGTCAATTACAGTTTTTAAAATCAACAGTAAGTGAAGACAATAGTGACAGAGTTTAAAATACAATTCAGGTGCAGCGTGCTAACCTCCGGCTTTCCGCCTCAGAGGGAAATTAATCAATGATTCCGTACCCACAGTTTATGACTATGTGTCCCAGATATTCACCATTCAGGAGGATGCTAAATTCAACTTGGCTATGCGAAAGAATCTCAAAAAGAAGCCAAGGATAAACATCGATCCGAACAACCTCTTTATGAAATAGGTGACAAAGTATGGTTGAGTACAAAGAATTTGAAATTAAGAGGGAACAGAAAATTCAATCCAAAATTTATTGGCCCCTTTTCCATTGAGAAAATACTAAATCCAGTTTGTGTTAGATTGACCCTCCCTAGTAAGTACTTGATACATCCAGTCTTCCATGTCTCTCTAATCAAGCCTTTTCATCCTCAAACTCGTATTCCCAAGTCCCCACCTCCTATCATTGTTGAAGGCAACTCAGAATTTGAAGTAAGATCAATCTTGGATTCCAAGCGAGTTAGGGGAAGGTTATTTTACCTCATCGACTGGAAGGGTTATGGTCCTGAGGAAAGATCATGGGAGCCTCTAGAACATCTTAAAAATGCTCCCAGATTGATTCGGAACTTTCATTTAAGATTCCCAGATAAACCAAGACCCATTTCCACCGTTCTTGGGGGGATCTTGAGGAGGGAGTACTGTCATGATTCCACGCCTGCCCTTCCTTAAGAACTACATATCCCCTTTAGGCTTCTGTAGCATTTCCCTTTTTGAAACCCACCCCTGTCCCGTGCGCCCGCACGCTTCAAATCAGTGTGTTTGGTGGTACAGTATTTTATGCCTTGTGAACTATTGTGGTTATTTCCAATGTTTTGTGCAGGTTTCTGTGTTCTCATGCGTTTAATTTCAGGATTAGGAGCCAGCGCTGTCAGAAGACCAGGCCTTCGCTTTGAGCACTGACGGAAGCCAGGCCTTCGCTCTGAGAGCGTTCTCCTCGCATCCCTCGCACGCGCCTTTTTGGTGCGCTTCTGAGGGGATTCGGGAAGCTTCTGTCTCGCGCACTTTCTGTGTGCGTAACCGGGTGGAGCTGGGTGCGGCCCAGTATTTAAACCGCACCCAGCCTTCTGGAAGGCGCTTTGCCTTCAGACTTCCTTTGAAGAAGGTCGCGTCTGGACTTGGGACTTACCTGGAAGGATTCTCCATACCGGCAGGACATCTTCATTGCTCTTCACAATGGCGAATCGTTCTCTGCAACAGCGATGATGACCCTAGAAGACAAAGAGTCAGAAAGCTAAGTACTTTCATTTTTTTTTGGTTAAAGGCGCCCTTCGCAAGAAAGGTCAATAACAATTTTTGGAACTTTGCTTCACAGAAGAAAACGCAAGGAAAAGACTTTGGACTATTCTGTTTCTTGTACCTCAGTTTTCTGAAGAAGAACTTTGTTTAGGTTTTCATGAGTGTTATTTAGAGCCATATTTTGATTACGAATACAGGCATCTCTTGTTGTTGTTAAGGTATAGGATATTGTGTATCTTTGCTTATCTTTCCGAAATTAGAGGAAGATTATTAAGAACCCCAAGTCTAGGAAGCAAGAAGTTTATTGCAAGTAAGTGGTAGAATTGTTAGGAAGGATTTGCGAAAGCCTTTTAAAGAATGTTAAGTAATCCTTCTCTTTCATTTTCAGCCTAATACAACTAGAGCATACAAGCCTACAAGCTGACCACTTATCCTAGAGGACACTTGACGACATCGTCTTCACTACCATAAAGAAATACTGGACGAAGCCCAACTCCTTACTGATCGCAGGTAGGGGAACGTCTAGACATCCAGTTAGAGTCTTAAGTGCCTTAACTAGATTAGTTAAAAGATTTAGAGTAGAATAGAATAGGAGGAAACTATAGGACCTGAATAGTAAAGTCTTCTGTGCTTGTTGCCTCGCAGGTCGACAGCAAGAATCAAGAGTCTTCACTGCAACGTCCAGTACCGGCCCTCCTCCCTAATTTCTAGTTAATTTCTTGCTGTGATATTAGAATCAGTAAGTGTTAGTTAGTAATCAGGGAAGTTGGTCCCTTGCGTCTCTGCGGAATCATCTGCGTCATCCTAGAGGGCATCTGTTCAAGCAAGGTAAGGGACGACGTGGATAGCTTGACACCCTTCCACGCTTAGGGTGGACAAAAATATTTACAACAAGGGGTGGTGAGGGACAGAGTCTCTGAATTAAGCAGAATACTCTCACCCTGTCAAGAGATCAGGGCTAGATCCAACACCGTTTTTTAGCTCATTGCACCATCCCAGTTTCAGAACCTGGCTGTATGCAAATTAGTCTGTTCCTGTCCCAGTGCATGATGGGAACAGGGCAAACCAAACTACAAAAGCCAATTCTTACACTGGGAAGGAAACAAGCTTCCGGGGACCGGTTTCTGGCATTACAGCCGTCTTCGGCCCGGCTTGCTTGAATCCTGATGGTGCAATGAGCAAGGGACTCATGTCTGAGTATACCCTTCCACGCTTAGGGTGGACAAAAATATTTACAACAAGGGGTGGTGAGGGACAGAGTCTCTGAATTAAGCAGAATACTCTCACCCTGTCAAGAGATCAGGGCTAGATCCAACACCGTTTTTTAGCTCATTGCACCATCCCAGTTTCAGAACCTGGCTGTATGCAAATTAGTCTGTTCCTGTCCCAGTGCATGATGGGAACAGGGCAAACCAAACTACAAAAGCCAATTCTTACACTGGGAAGGAAACAAGCTTCCGGGGACCGGTTTCTGGCATTACAGCCGTCTTCGGCCCGGCTTGCTTGAATCCTGATGGTGCAATGAGCAAGGGACTCATGTCTGAGTATACCCTTCCATGCTTAGGGTGGACAAAAATATTTACAACAAGGGGTGGTGAGGGACAGAGTCTCTGAATTAAGCAGAATACTCTCACCCTGTCAAGAGATCAGGGCTAGATCCAACACCGTTTTTTAGCTCATTGCACCATCCCAGTTTCAGAACCTGGCTGTATGCAAATTAGTCTGTTCCTGTCCCAGTGCATGATGGGAACAGGGCAAACCAAACTACAAAAGCCAATTCTTACACTGGGAAGGAAACAAGCTTCCGGGGACCGGTTTCTGGCATTACAGCCGTCTTCGGCCCGGCTTGCTTGAATCCTGATGGTGCACGCTGTCGAATGGTTTGCGCACCTAGCAAACATCAAGGGAAAGCAATCCCAAAAGGGCAAGTGGCCAAAATATACCCATACTAGGTGTTTCATCTGAAGATGACGGGGAGGTAGAAGAAGCGTCAGACATGTGTCCGGTTGCACCCAGTACCCCTGGCAGCACCACACCCTCCGGAACACATAGGAGGCACACTGAGAGTCTGGGAGACACACCAATGCTGAAAATGTCAACACTGATCAGAAGTGGGTCGAAGAAGGCATCAGCATCATCCCGTAAATTTGTCCAGCACACCATTTCAGCCATGTTCTCCTCAGATGTGCAATTTCAACGCAACCACCCAATTGTACGCCTGTATAACACTAAGCTGGCTAAAATGCTAGCGGTGGACCTTCTCCCTTTTTCGTTTGTCGAAGGTGTGGGTTTCCTTGAACTCGTGGCAACACTGGCCCCTAAATGGAAGGTTCCTAGCCGGTTCTATTTTGCCAGGGTTGCTGTTCCAGCACTATATAAAGAGGTGCTTGAGTTGGTTGGGGCTGCTTTGCAGAAGAGTGCTGTTCACACTATACACCTGACAACCGACATGTGGACCAGTTGCCAAGCCCTTGATTACATGTGCATCACTGCACACTGGGTCTCTTTTTCAGGGGTTACAAAACAGATAAATGCAGGTGGTGACTTGGTCGAGATTTTTAAGGGTGCTCGTAAACATGCAACATTAGCCATGTTTGGCATGGAGAAAAGTCATACTGCAGCCAACATTTTGGATGACTTTAACAAAAAGGTCTCGCAATGGCTGCCCCCAAGAAAATGCAAGGTTGGTTATGTTTCTACTGATAATGGCAGCAATGTAGTTAGGGCCATGGAGGACGGTTTCTATTTCAGAGTGCCGTGTTTGGCGCACTGTATGAACCTTGTCGTGCAAAAGTTCTTGAAAAAAGAACTTGCAGTCGACAAAATACTGACCATCTGCAGAAGAATATGCACACATTTTAACCATTCGTTTAAGGCCCGGAAGGAGCTGAGGCGCAAGCAAAATGAACGTAGTATGCCAGTGAAAGCACTTATCCAGGAGGTGGCAACACGTTGGAACTCAACCTTCTACATGCTTGAGCGTCTGCATGAGCTGTTTCCAGTACTCAATGAGTATTTCTATAACCTGGGTGGTGATACGACAGAAATGATGCTAGCGGTGGAGCAATGGCAGCTAGTTAAAAGCCTGACAGACATGCTTCGTCCTTTTGAGGTCTTCACGCGTGACGTCAGCAGGGAGGATTGTTCTTTGAGCAAAGCTATCCCATTGTTGCTGAAGCTCGAGCACCAAGTCAAGGTGGTGTCCGCACAATTAAAAGATGCTGGAAAGAATGAAGCATATGAGTTGGCGCAGAGATTATTACAACGCCTAGTTAGCAATAAACGGCTTGTAAATATCAAGAAACAACAGCACTACATTTGTGCTACTATTCTGGATCCACGTTACAAAAAGCCATTGTTTGGCAAAGTAATAATTCCTTTTGAAACATCAGATGTTACAGAGTACAAAGGTTGGCTAGCTCAGTCAGCCATTCGTTTTGAAAGAGAGCGGAAGGAAACTGTACGAGAAGACAGTACTACTAGTGAATCAGCAGGCCATCAAGCGTCCCAAAAAAGCACTTCTGCATCTGTGCCTCTGGCAGAAGTGAGTGACTTTTCCACTAAGCCGTTAACCACACCAGCAACCGTATCATCTGCACCAGGCCCAGGCGATATGTCTGAAGCGGATTGGCTAAGTGAGCTAGGGTTTCCTTGTCCCAGAAAGGACACAGAAGTGCAAAGTACAGGAATGCGGGAGGACATTCTTTCAATGGTGCAGGCCTATCTGGATGACTCCACAGCGGTCAATATTACTGAGGACCCATTGGCGTATTGGCATGGGAAAAGAAAAATATGGCGAGAGCTCACCAACCTGGCTATCAATTACTTGTCTTGCCCACTCGCAAGCGTGTCTTCAGAACGTGTTTTTAGTTCTGCTGGTGGCATTGTGACTTGCAAAAGGTCCCGCCTCTTGCCCGCAAATGTGGAGCGGCTCACCGTGATAAAGATGAACCAGCACTTCATACCACCAGATTACAAAGTACGAGAATGCACGCAGGAAGAAGAGGACACCGACCTACCTGAGGAAAGTTCTCCTCAGTTACCAGAAGTACAACCGAGTGATGAATTAGCAGAGTATGAGGACGAGTTCTGCTTCCCTGACAGCGAGTTCTGAAAATGAGTCAATGACTTATTAACTGTAAATTTAGTCCTCCTTATTCACTTTTATTCCTGTGTGTCTGTCTTTCTTTGTTTAGCAAGTGCTTCATCACATTCACAACAAAACTGTAATCACCCCATCACAAGCAACAACAAGCCCATCAGCAGAACTGTCTTGATTTTGATGCCGCAGCATTCCTCATGTTCACAACAGTTAGTTGACAAGAACTCAGTCCTGGTCGTCTATCCTCCTCCTCCACTCATCCTATCCATTTCCCGTAATGCTGATGCCTGGATTCTGCACAATGAAGAAACTTACGTTGAGTCCCCTAAAGAGGGACTGGAAGTAGTGAGCCCTCATTTAAATACATTTTGCTAAGTGTGACTTTTTTCCCCCGATTTGCATTTTTGGCTGTTTGGGGGTGTCAAACTTGTTTGCGCTTGGGTTTACGGGTCTTGGCTGGGCCATTGCTGGCAAGGTCTATTAAGGGATGAAATTGGCCAGTTGTGGCCCTGCTGCAGAACGCTTTAGGACTCTGTGAATTCCAGGTGGAGCCAGCCCTCAAACACAAATTACAGGTAAGATAAGCGTTTGGATGGGAGGTAGTATAATGGAGTGTTCGGAGAGGCGAGAGAGTGACAGTGGTACTAGTAGTAAAGTCCTAGGGCTCTTGAATTAACAAACTCTGTGACAGGCATTTACTTTGGAAAACATTTGGCCTATTGCACGTGAACGTTTAGGCATTATTATTGCTCGCTTGCCTGTCTTAGGGGTGCTGTCTGTGGGGCTTCTAGGTTTTTGTGGTGTGTGAGCACCGCTGCCACATTTCTAATGTTGATTGCTTTTGTTTTGCAGAAAATCCACGCCGGGAAACTCCAGTTGTGGCCCTGCTGCAGAACGCTTTAGGACTCTGTGAATTCCAGGTGGAGCCAGCCCTCAAACACAAATTACAGGTAGAATAAGCGTTTGGATGGGAGGTAGTATAATGGAGTGTTCGGAGAGGCGAGAGAGTGACAGTGGTACTAGTAGTAAAGTCCTAGGGCTCTTGAATTAACAAACTCTGTGACAGGCTGTGACAGAGGGGCCGGGGAAGGAAGGACCCAACCAAGAGTGTAGTCCAAACAAGTCCTTTATTGACAAAAGAAGGGGCTTGCCCGTGGGCAGAGTCTCGGTCCACTCAAAGGGTTCCTCCTGCCACGGAGGCGTCTTGCGCTGGGAAGGTGTATAGCAGGGTCCCGTCTTCCCTTTCCTGGGGCTTCACGGCTCCGGATGTAGTCAGGGAGAAAAGAGACACAGGAGAGCCTCGTTAGTGGTATGGCCAAGGGACCAGTATGAGAGGGGGGAAGGAGAAGTGAGGGATCACCAGGTTCCACCACCTTGTACTCAAAGTTGCTATGACCATGTGCGTGCGGGGCTCCGTGGCCACCCTCTTCCTACCCCGTCCCACCCCATGCAGTGAACAACCCCTGTAGACGCCCTCGTACCTTGGTTAGCCACACTTCACCCCTGGAAGTGTGGCAGGGCGGCTCGTGGGTCCGTGGGCCTCCTGGCTTGTCGCGTCTCTCCTTCGGCGAAACCGGCGATGGCTCTTCTCTCCTTCCGTCTTCCTCGGCGTCGGCGTTCTCCTCGCGGGTCGGCGTCTTCCCGTCAGGTACCGCGCTCGTCGGAATCCCCAGCACTTCCTTATTCTCCACCGGCTCCTCTGATAGGGCCGTTGGCGATGACGAGGCCACTCCGGATAGGTCGAACGGTGGAATCGTCAGGGGACTCCCCCCTGACGTCAGAGAAGGGAGGGCCAACAGCGGAGGCAGCGAAGGCAGCGCAGACCCACTCCATGCCACATCAAAAGGATCCTGCGGACGGGGCGGAAATGGACAGAAGTTAGTAGGTACGCCCCGTCCGTCCAGGACAGGGAGCTCATCCTCGTGACACATCCCACCCCCAGGAGTGACCCGATCGGGGGAAACAGGAAAGCGGGACAGAAAGTCAACGTTCCCCTGCAGAGAACCCTTACGATGCCGGACATCAATCTGAAACGGCTGCAGAGCCAGGAACCAACGAAGAATCCGATCATTGGTACCCCTGTTACGCTGGAGCCAAGTCAAGGGGGCATGATCGGTGTACAAAACAAAGGGTCTCCCTTCGAGATAGTACTTCAACTTTTCGACCCCCCACCTGACAGCCAGGCATTCCTTCTCGATGGTAGAATAGGCCTGTTCACGAGGAAACAGTTTTCGACTGATGAAGAGGACAGGCCTTTCCCCACCCTGCTCGTCCTCCTGGGAGAGAACGGCCCCGATGCCAACCCCAGAAGCATCCGTCTGAAGAATAAAAGGCTTGCTGAAGTCAGGGGACACAAGGACAGAGGAGGAAGTTAGTGCGTCCTTCAAGGCTTGGAAGGCGGATGTGTGGGCTGAAGAAGGAGGTGGTAGAGAGGAGGATCTGACGGTTTTTCCGAGGAGATCAGTGAGGGGACCGGCCAAGTGGGCAAATTGAGAAATGAAACGGCGGTAATACCCCACCAACCCTAGGAAAGCCCGGAGTTCTTTTTTCGTGGATGGGTAAGGCAATGCCCTGATGGCTTCGAGTTTTTCGGTCTGAGGCATGATACGGCCATCCCCTAGAAGATAACCCAGGTACTTGACTTGCTGGAAAGCCACTCTGGATTTCTTCGCATTGATATGGAGATTGGCCGCCTTTAGGCTAGACAAAATGTTTCCTAGATGGTTTATGTGTTCGTCCCAGGTCTTACTGAACACAACAATGTCGTCAAGGTAGGCTGACGCATAAGACAAATGCGGAGCCAGTAGGGTGTCCATAGCCCTTTGAAACGTGGCTGGCGCCCCATGCAACCCGAAAGGCAGAACCGTGAAGTGGTAGTGTCCCGAAGGGGTAGAGAAGGCTGTTTTTTCCCTGTCTTTTTCTGCTAGAGGTATCTGCCAATAGCCCTTGGTGAGGTCTATGGTGGTGATGTAACGGGCCTCACCAAGGCGCTCCAGCAGTTCATCAACCCGGGGTAATGGGTACGCATCCTGTTTGGACACCCTGTTCACGGCCCTAAAATCGATGCAAAAACGGATGCTCCCATCCGGTTTTGGGACTAATACTACCGGTGAGCACTAGTTGCTATGGGAGGGCACAATAATTCCGGTGTCCAGCATGACCTGCACTTCTTTCTGGAAGGCAAGTCGTCTTGCTTCGGGGATTCGGTAGGGTTTTTGTTTTACAACGGTGTTAGGGAGAGTTGGGATATGGTGTTCTGCCAGATGCGTATGCCCCGGTCGATCAGAGAATATACCCGAAAAGGACAACAGAAGAGACCTGACTTCTTCCCGTTGTTCAGGGGACAGTTCCGGGTTTATAGGGGTATCTCCAACCGTATGGGTGATGTCTGGGACCGGAGATACAACATTAACACTCTGGGGAGGTTTGCCCAACCACTTCTTGAGAATGTTTATGTGGTACATTTGAGTTTTGCCTCTTCCCAACTGTACAAGATACGTTGTCCGCCCTATTTTTCGGATGATTTTAAAGGGCCCTTGCCATTCCTTTCTCATTTTGTGTGACGAGGAGGGTAACAATATAAGAACCCAATCACCAACGTCAAGTATTCTCCACTTCTTGCCTCTATCATAAAAGGCCTTCTGTTTGGTTTGTGCTATGGCCAAATGTTCGTGTGCCAGCGTTCTGAGCTTGAGTAACCTGGTCTGTAACTGGCGGGTATAGTCCAATAGAGCCTCGGCTTCCTGGGCTCCCTCGGCTTCCCAACTATCTTTTGTTATTTCCAGAAGAGTCCTTGGGGCTCTTCCGAACAACATCTCGAATGGGGAAGTCCCTAGGCTGGACTGTTTCTGACTACGGAGGACAAAGAGGGCAAGGGGTAGCAACTGATCCCAGTTCTTCCCGTCCCCAGACAGAAGTTTTTTTAGAGTGAGTTTCAGGGAGCCGTTGTATCGCTCAACCAATCCGTCTGTCTGGGGATGGTACACCGATGTTTTAATGTGGGTGATGTTTAGCTGCCCACAAACTTGTTGCATCAGACGGGAAACAAAAGGGGTGCCCTGGTCCGTAACGATTTCCCGGGGAAAACCCATGCGGGAGAATACTTCCACGAGCCTCTGGGCTATGGCTGCTGAAGTGGCTGCTGTCAGAGGAAAGGCCTCTGGATAACGAGTTGCATAGTCAACAAGTACGAGGGCATACTGATGACCTCGAGAAGATTTGGGTAAAGGGCCGATAAGGTCCATTCCTATGCGATCGAACGGAACCCCTATGATGGGCATGGGGACCAGAGGTACAGGAGGAGGGGTGTAGGGATTTCGTTTTTGGCATATCCTGCACTCCTGACAGTATTTTTGGACTTGGGCGTAAACACCGGGCCAAAAGAAATGACGTAAGATGGACTGACTCGTTTTTTCTGCCCCTGAGTGCCCTGCCAACAGATGGGCATGGCCGAAGAACAGTATTTGATCTCGAAAGTCGTTCGGAACCAATAGTTGAAGTTCCGCACCGGCTTTGGCGATTCTATACAGTAACCCGTTTTTCTCCACAAACGTAGGAAAACTTTTGGTGGACGGATCTTTCCCATCTCGTGCTACCTGCCACGCGTTGGTGAGACTTGCATCGTTCAACTGGGCTGTCCGAAAATGCGTATCCCTAGCCCATGGTTCTGAGGCTAGTAGGGTGTCCTGGGGAAGAGACAAGTGTTGGAGGGCCTCAAGTAACAGAACAGAAAAGGAGGGATTGTCTGTTCCTATAATGATGGACTCAGGTAATCTGGACATAACCCCCAAGGTAACTTGTTGTCCCTTTCCTGAAGGAGTGTATAAAGTGACTGATGCTACTGGGTATGTCTTCACGTCTCCATGTACGCAACGGATATGAACTTGCTTCCCCGGGATGAGGGCTGATGGATCCACCAACTCCTCTCGGATTACTGAATGTTTACATCCAGAATCCAACAGTGCCCTTACAACAGTACCATTAAGGGAAACCCTTACGTAGAACGTAGTTCCGGTTTCTTGTGCATAAAGGATGGATCTGGGGGCATAGCTCACGTCCATTGGTTCATCTTCTTTGTCTTTCTTCCTCCTACAATACCGGGCTATATGACCCCACTCCCCACAGTCATAACATTGAGGTCCTGTGTTTGGCAGTTCTGGTCTTTGGACACGCAACCTAGGTGGCTCTGGCAGGGGTTTTTGTGGTTTATTTTCCGGTTTACTGGGAGGTAGGGATTTCGGTGGTCTCTCGGGCTCCCTCACGTACGGTCTCCCTTGAGCCCGAGCATAACAGGTGGCCATCTCTATGGCATGGTCTAACGTTAGTCCCGCATGTTGTTTGAGGCATCGCTGGGTGCTATAAGGGAGTGCTTCAATGAACTGTTCAAGGTATATTTTGTTCATGATGGCATCGATGTTACCATCCTGGGGTTTGAGCCAGAGATCGGCGGCCTCCTTTAACTTGAAGAACAGTGTCTTGGGCAAATCCCCTGGTGTCCCTTTCTCTTGCCGGAACCGAGTGCGATGGGTTTCCTCGTCCACCCCCAGCCTGTCGAGGATGTACTGTTTGACCACAGCATAGGCAGTGGTGCCATCTCGGTTCACCGTTTGATAGGCCGCCTGTGCTTCCCCTATCAATAGGGGCCCAGGTAGAACGGCCACCTATCCCCCGGCCAGGCGCTGGCTCTTGCTGCTCTTTCGAAGTTTAAGAAGAACGCCAGGGGGTCCTCACCAGGGGTGAATTTCTGTAAAGGAACCACCGAGCCTGGGGGCGGGGCGGTGGCCCTTCCTTGGCCGATGACCGTCATTAACTGGGTTTGACCCTCGGCCAGTTTCAGTATGTTCTCAGACTGACTTTGGATGGCCATTGTGAACGCGTTCCGGTCTGCTTCCATTTGGGTCAGTATATTCTCCATTCTGTGTCGAATGGGGTGGCTCCTTTGAAGCTCCTATCTGGCTCGCCAATTGTGACAGAGGGGCCGGGGAAGGAAGGACCCAACCAAGAGTGTAGTCCAAACAAGTCCTTTATTGACAAAAGAAGGGGCTTGCCCTTGGGCAGAGTCTCGGTCCACTCAAAGGGTTCCTCCTGCCACGGAGGCGTCTTGCGCTGGGAAGGTGTATAGCAGGGTCCCGTCTTCCCTTTCCTGGGGCTTCACGGCTCCGGATGTAGTCAGGGAGAAAAGAGACACAGGAGAGCCTCGTTAGTGGTATGGCCAAGGGACCAGTATGAGAGGGGGGGAAGGGGAAGTGAGGGATCACCAGGTTCCACCACCTTGTACTCAAAGTTGCTATGACCATGTGCGTGCGGGGCTCCGTGGCCACCCTCTTCCTACCCCGTCCCACCCCGTGCAGTGAACAACCCCTGTAGACGCCCTCGTACCTTGGTTAGCCACACTTCTCCCCTGGAAGTGTGGCAGGGCGGCTCTTGGGTCCGTGGGCCTCCTGACTTGTCGCGTCTCTCCTTCGGCGAAACCGGCGATGGCTCTTCTCTCCTTCTGTCTTCCTCGGCGTCGGCGTTCTCCTCGCGGGTCGGCGTCTTCCCGTCAGGTACCGCGCTCGTCGGAATCCCCAGCACTTCCTTATTCTCCACCGGCTCCTCTGATAGGGCCGTTGGCGATGACTAGGCCACTCCGGATAGGTCGAACGGTGGAATCGTCAGGGGACTCCCCCCTGACGTCAGAGAAGGGAGGGCCAACAGCGGAGGCAGCGAAGGCAGCGCAGACCCACTCCATGCCACATCAAAAGGATCCTGCGGACGGGGCGGAAATGGACAGAAGTTAGTAGGTACGCCCCGTCCGTCCAGGACAGGGAGCTCGTCCTCGTGACACAGGCATTTACTTTGGAAAACATTTGGCCTATTGCACGTGAAGCAACACGATGACAGTGTTCAGTTAAATGAACTTACTGCAAAACCACCACCCACCAAGCTCAAAAGTAGTAAAAAAAAACAGGTATGCTCAGATAAAGTTTGAAAAAGTATATTTATATCCCTAACAAAATAATCTCCCGCAAGACCCTCCCTAACCCCAACAAATAAATAGTCCTTCAAAAGTCCCCAAAAAACCCAACTCCCAATTCCCACCCCCCAAAAGTCTCTAAAAAAGGGGCAAGGGACACTCTAGGGATGCAAGGTGTTGAGTTTGGCCTCCAGGGCATCATGCCTTAGGGCCAGGGCATCATACTTCTCCTGGAGGGTGGCGTGATCTAAGCGGAGGCCCTCCACCACATTCTGATACTCGTTCCATTTTTGGACCTCCGCCTCTAGGTCGGACACTCTGCGGAGTGCACGGCGCAAGCGAGCCTTAACAGTACTGTGAGGTGCAGCCTTTGCTGCTCGGCGGTGGCGTCTTCCAGCACGGCTCCGGTTCGCTGGAGCACTGCGCTTACCGGCAGAACATGGGGTCACGGAGGAGGATGTAGATGTTAGATTTGATGCACTGGAGTGCGTGTCGTCCCCCTCCAGTTCCACCAGCCGCCGATATTCGGCAACAGTTGCTTCCAGCCTCCGTTGCCGGGCCAGTACAGCCAGCATACTCCTCGTCGGTTTTGAGGTTTTAGTATTGCCAACTATATGAAGAAAGAAAGACATAATATGTAACCAATGCTCTTTAAGAATATGATTAACACAAAATAATTCAGCAGGAAGTTGTGTCACAGTACAACTAGCAACTAGCCAGCGCAGTACAAAACTATTCAGGCCAGTATCATGGGCGTCCGCAGGGAGGGGCAAGGGGGGGCGCTTGAATCACCATTTCCCTTCCCACAACTCACTTGTATCCTTGGTTTGATGCTCTTTCATATGAAAGAGATCTGGCAGAAGCCCAGGCGATATGTCTGTTTCCCTCTCTCTCTCTCTCTCTCTCTCTGTCTCCCTCTTTATGTCTCCCTCCACCTCGCTGTCTCTCTCTCTCTGTCTCCCTCCCTCACCCTCCCTCTGGCTCCCTCCCTCTCTCTCTCCTTCTGTCTTCCTCTCTCTCTGTCTCTGCCTCTATCTGTCTGTCGGTCCCAGCCTGCTGTAATTACCATATTGTAATTTGTCACTGGGCCACCACTGGATACACATCATATCCTATCTAAGAGTCAGATAGTACCATGATCCAGCTTACCTGTACTCGCCACCGCCACTGTCTCCTTCCTCACAGTCTGTACTTCTTGGTCCGACTCCTCTAGCGCCGCCTCCTCCCCAGATTGATCCTCGGACTCAGAGTCAATGATCACCACCACATCCGAGCTGGCCCCGCCACCAGATGTTCCACCTACAAAGTAGATTTAAGAAGGTTAGATTACACCACTCACTAGTATTTGGTCTATGAATGAAAAAATGTGAAAACAACAGAAAAATTAATTGACTGTCTACTCTAGTCTAAAGTAAAAATGTCCCTCCTTCCAGGGAAGGCTGTTGTCTTGCTTCACTTTTTTGTCACAATTGTTGAATGCTTGCTTAATTTTAACACACACCATTTTTCTCTGAACAGACAGAAACTGGACTTCTAAGGACAAGAGCAACATCAACTTCAAACCAGGTGAAAGCTCGGCTCGACCACAAGAAATGTGTTCCATTACTCATCAACTCTGCACCAAGCACTTTTCCATTTCCAACTAACTTTATTTTAAAAAATGTGTTTACTTAAACTTTTAATAAAGCTTTTAAACTTGAATAGACTCTGTGGTTTTTGGTCCTCCAGACTAGAGTGACTGAGCGAAAAGTTTTGCAATTTTTGCAAGGAGGAGTCCGTGCCGCTGACACTACCAGGTTTATACAGTGTGCCAAACACGCCACTCTGAAATATTATTACTCTGGTCTTTGGTGTCCATAGTTCGGTTTGTGGAGAATTGTCCCTGCAACAGTAGGATTATTGATTTTGCTCCTATCTAAACACTATTTCGAAACAATTAAATTAGGAACGCTTGGACAACAATAGGTCCTCTATATTTAAATGAAAACTTACTGGGGCCAGCAAAGGAGCACTCGCCGCCCTGGCCTGCATCCTCCTCCTTTGGAGCCACTGCATCCGATTTTTCGGTCCGCTTGCCCCTGGGCGGACCTGAAAGAATGAACAGAAAACATTGATGATTGCTGCTTGCCGATGTCCTTGTCAACCAAATCAAACATTTAGAAAGAACAAGAACCAACTATTTCATAAAAAATGAGGGCTACAAAGGAAGGACTGCACCTGAGCCTCTAC
Source organism: Lissotriton helveticus (assembly GCF_964261635.1). NCBI lineage: Eukaryota > Metazoa > Chordata > Amphibia > Caudata > Salamandridae > Lissotriton > Lissotriton helveticus. The sequence goes on from NC_136061.1 coordinate 360,092,951, forward strand.
TCTAGGGGCAGATTTACAAGCCCCTTGCAGCTCTTTTGCTCCATTCTTGCGTCAATTTTGTGACGCAGCGCCACAACAAGAGAGGCGCCATGGTGTGGCGTATATTAACAACGTTACGCATATGGGAGATGCATCCCATTCTAAAGCGCTGCGCCATTAGGGAGCGTTCCAGCGCAAGGGAGGGCGTTCTTGCGCAGGAACGCATGCTAAAAGTGGCTATGGGGAATATATAACATTTCAATCAGTCATTTAGGACAATGATGCGTCACTGAAACCCTGCGCCTGCATGAAGCAGACTTACGGCTTGACGCAGCATTGCTGGAGCTGTGCCATCGTTGCAACGCAACTCCATCAATGAGCCGCCTTTACGGCACCGATGCGTAACGCTTCGGTGACGTTTTGGGACCATGGTGTGCCGCGTTGTAAATACGGCGCACCATGGGTGGTGCTGGCGTGCCGCACACTTTGCAGGGATGCACAGGTAATTGCTAATCTGACACTTAGGGGCATACTTACGAGTTCTGAGCTGGACACCTCCAGATGTGCACCAGAACAAATGCGTAACGCAAAACTAATCTTGCGTCACGGCAGATGCGCCGCAATTACAATGCGGCAAACCCTGGCGCAAGGTTAGGCAGATGCGTGACGCATCTCGTGACGAAAGAGAGGCGCATCCCTAGAGTCGCGTCGCAGGCGCGATGCAACTATAGCAATGCTCAGGGCTGCCCAATACTCAACATACCGCATCAGTCCTTACGCCTGCTTCAAGCAAGCAGGCATAAAGAATTGACGTAGCAGCATCGCGGAAGTGCCTGCGTTAAATCTTGTAGATTTCACGCAGGCACTTTTGCAGGGTGCACAGCTGCCTGACTGCCACCCCCCCCCCCCCTGCGTGGGAACGCACCCATTGTGGCGAAATATTAATTTACCTCTGTTATCAATGTAATCAGCAGCATTATTGCTCTTTGAAAAAAGTTAAAGCAAACATTTGCAATATAACAGTCACACAGAGCAGGAGAAAAAACAGAGTAGTGAGTGATGAAAAAATTGCTACTACTACTCACCAAGCCCGGGGACCTCCACTCCCAGCACGTCTAGCAGGTCGCGCTCTCGGTCCAGGATATCGGTCCAGCGGTGGGTTACTTGATTGTAGGTGCGCTGGACCCCCGTGATCTTAAAAAGGGCCCGGCACACCTGCCCCCACCGCTTCCGTCGCTCCTGGCTGTTGGTGTAACCAGCAGCGATCCTGCCGCCTGCCGCGATGGTCCTGGGGAGACGGCGCTGCACATAAAAAACGAGTGCGCCCACCTCCTCAGGGCTGAAGATCTCCCGGGGCACCACCATTTCCGCCCTCAAGCGGCCACACGGGAGCCGGGCACGGGCTGCGGTGCCCCTCTTGGGCAGCTTGACAGCTGTCTTCACCATGTTCTGGGCAGGTGTTAGTAGTAAGGAGACAAAATGAAAAAGAATAAGAGTAGGGAAGAAGGAAATAAAAGTTTTAAAAAGTAGTTGAAAAGTAAACAAAAGTAGCCTAAAACACAAAAATATAGACCTAGAAAAATAGAGGGATAGAAAATAAGTTAAATAGATCAAAAAAATATTAAAACAAGCAAAGGATGGCAGAGATATACAGAGGATAGAAACACCATGCCCAGACACATAGGAATGAATGAAAAACAAGATGGCGGCCCGATCACGTGCGCGTAAGTAAGTTCGCACGCGATTTCTCTCGCGAACTCGTGCGAACTTGCATTCGCAATGCGCTCATTGCGCGAGATTACACATAGCGGGCGGAAACACGTCACGCAAACAAAATGGCGGCGCCCATACTCAACCTTGGGATAACTCGCACGAGTTCGCGGCTTCCACGGTCGAGTTCGCACGACGCCGCGCCTCGCGAATAGGGCGAAATTACCGAAAAACGAGTTTTGCAAAAGCAAAACAAACGAGCAGGTGCAACAGTTCGAGCTCTTCTTTTGTAACCATTTTACCTGTAGTGCTTCCTGAAGGGGCCCTCCAGAATCCGGTTGCCTACTTGCAACTATTGTGTGACCCTGCTCTGACAGTCACAGAATAGTTACAAGTATGCCATTGCATCTTGTTATTGCAACAAAAAGGAAAGGGAGCAGACAAGCAGGTGCCAGCCTTCATTAATGTCAGTTGGGGCAGGGCAGGTGTTGTTGTTTGCAAAACTTAGTGCAGGTGTGCTTGGCTTTGCCACAATAATGTACACTCACTAGTCAATCAGAGGGTGCTGTGATGACACCGAGGGTGGCATGGGTGTGCCAGCCAGAGGGTGGCATGGGTGAACCAGAGTGCCAGTGTTGACAGAGGATGGCAGTGCTTTGCTTTGCCCCAATAATGTACACTGGTGAACCAGAGGGTGCTGTGATGACACAGAGGGTGACATGGGTGAGCCAGAGGGTGGCATGGGTGACCAAAGAGAGTGCCAGTGGTGACAGAGGGTGGCAGTGATGAAGAAAGCCTTGCAAACAGGCTGGGCACGTAGAAACAACAAGTTCGCAAAACTGGCGACCCGACAAGTAAGTTCGCAATTTGCGAAATTGTACAAAACCCTCGCGAACTTGCAGAAACCCGTGCGAACACACACCCCCCAAAAAAATACGCAAATTTTGCGGATTTTCACAATCCGCAAATACGCAAATCCGCGGATTGCGAATCCGCAAAATCCACCCATGTTAGTGAGGAGTCTAGGATGAAGCCAAGGTTACGTGCGTGGTCGGTGGGTATGGGTGCAGAGCCCAGATCCGCAGGCCACCAAGAGTCATCCCAGGCAGAGGGGGATGATCCTAGGATGAGCACTTCCGTTTTGTCTGAGTTGAGTTTTAGGCGGCTGTTTTTCATCCAGACGGCTACTTCTTTCATGCCTTCGTGAAGATTGGTTTTGGCGGTGTTGGGGTCTTTGGTGAGGGAAAGGATCAGCTAGGTGTCGTCGGAGTAGGAGATGATGTTAAGGTTGTGTTGACGCGCGATGGAAGCGAGTGGACTCATGTAAACGTTGAAGAGGGTGGGACTGAGTGATGATCCTTGTGGTACACCGCAGATGACTTCTGTTGCCTTGATCTGAACGGGGGAAGTCGGACTTTCTGGGTTCTTCCAGCTAGGAACGAGGTGATCCAGTCCAAGGCTTTTCCTTGTATGCCGATGTTGTTGAGACGTTGTATGAGGGTGCTGTGGCATACCGTGTCGAAGGCGGCGGAGAGGTCGAGTAGAATGAGGGCCACTGTTTCTCCGTTGTCCAGTAGTGTTCGGATGTCGTCTGTCGCTGCAATGAGGGCGGTTTCAGTGCTGTGTTTGGCTCGGAAGCCAGACTGTGAGGGATCGAGGGAGTTGTTGGATTCGAGGAAGGCGGCGAGTTGGCTATTGACGGCTTTCTAAATGACTTTGGCCAGGAATGGGAGGAGGGATATGGGGCGGTAGTTTTTAAGTTCGGAGGGGTCTGCAGTTGGTTTCTTCAGGAGGGCGCTGACTTCGGCATGTTTCCAGCTTTCAGCACCACCACAGCATCACTCAGGGGCACCACAACATCACAACCACACACACACACACACAAACCCACACACACACACAACCCCCCACACACAACCCCACACACACACACCCACACACAACCACACAACCACACACACAACCACACAACCAATAGCAAAGCATAGCATAACTAAACATAGCATAGCATAACAAAACATAGCATAGCATAACAAAACACAACAAAATATAGCATAACAAAACAAAGCTTAGCATAGCATAACAAAACATAGCATAACAAAGTATAGCATAGCATAACAAAACATAGCACAACAAAACATAGCACAACACATAGCACAACAACACATAGCATAGCAAAACAAAGCATAGCATAATAAAACACAACAAAGCATAGCATAGCATAACAAAGAATAGCACAGCAAAACACAACAAAGCATAGCATAGCATACAAAGCATAGCATAACAAAACACAACAAAACATAGCATAGCATAACAAAACAAAGCATAGGATAGCAAAACTAAACATAGCATAACAAAACAAAGCATAGGATAGCAAAACAAAACAAAGCATAGGATAGCAAAACAAAACAGCATAGCATAACATAACAAAACATAGCATAACAAAACACAACAACACATAGCATAACAAAACAGCAGAAACACTACAAAATATAGCATAGCTTAACAAAACACAACAAAACATAGCATAGTAAAACTAAACAAAACATATCATAGCATAATAAAACATAGCATAGCATAACAAAACAAAACATAGGATAGCAAAACAAAACATAGCATAGCATACAGCATCACTCAGCAAGTTCAAGTTCAAGTTCAAGGATTTATATAGCGCACTACTCACCCAGAGAGTCTCAAGGCGCTTGGGGAGGGGGATTATTATTTATCGAATAGCCAGGTTTTGAGTTCTTTTCTGAAGGGGATGTGGTTCTGTGTAAGGCGGAGGTGAGTGGGGAGTGAGTTCCAGGTCCTGGCCGCCAAGTAGGAGATGTAAAGGATACAAGTCGTTTCCGCAGGAGCGTCAGGAATCCGAAGTATAATCCACAGCCTTCCCCTGCAGCCTTCCGACTCTATCGAACACTAGAGCACAAGAGGCGGAACAGGGGAAAACAGGGAGACAAAACAAGGAAAGGTGGGGGTTGTGGAAAAGTAAATTTTGCCATGTTCTGTGTCCCTACGTGTCATTCATCATATGTTATGTGTGCATGATTAAATATGCATATGCATTCCCCATGTTCGATTAATGACGCAATTACAGTTGTGTCCACCTCTAGTATGTCAGTTTCCAGTCCTCGTGAATACTACGAATATCAGGCCTATGTAAAGTTACGTTGCCACGTTTCTCAGTGTGCACGTTATTCTATTCTGCTCGGCGGTGGCGTCTTCCAGCACGGCTCCGGTTCGCTGGAGCACTGCGCTTACCGGCAGAACATGGGGTCACGGAGGAGGATGTAGATGTTAGATTTGATGCACTGGAGTGCGTGTCGTCCCCCTCCAGTTCCACCAGCCGCCGATATTCGGCAACAGTTGCTTCCAGCCTCCGTTGCCGGGCCAGTACAGCCAGCATACTCCTCGTCGGTTTTGAGGTTTTAGTATTGCCAACTATATGAAGAAAGAAAGACATAATATGTAACCAATGCTCTTTAAGAATATGATTAACACAAAATAATTCAGCAGGAAGTTGTGTCACAGTACAACTAGCAACTAGCCAGCGCAGTACAAAACTATTCAGGCCAGTATCATGGGCGTCCGCAGGGAGGGGCAAGGGGGGGCGCTTGAATCACCATTTCCCTTCCCACAACTCACTTGTATCCTTGGTTTGATGCTCTTTCATATGAAAGAGGTCTGGCAGAAGCCCAGGCGATATGTCTGTTTCCCTCTCTCTCTCTCTCTCTCTCTCTCTCTCTTTATGTCTCCCTCCACCTCGCTGTCTCTCTCTCTCTGTCTCCCTCCCTCACCCTCCCTCTGGCTCCCTCCCTCTCTCTCTCCTTCTGTCTTCCTCTCTCTCTGTCTCTGCCTCTATCTGTCTGTCGGTCCCAGCCTGCTGTAATTACCATATTGTAATTTGTCACTGGGCCACCACTGGATACACATCATATCCTATCTAAGAGTCAGATAGTACCATGATCCAGCTTACCTGTACTCGCCACCGCCACTGTCTCCTTCCTCACAGTCTGTACTTCTTGGTCCGACTCCTCTAGCGCCGCCTCCTCCCCAGATTGATCCTCGGACTCAGAGTCAATGATCACCACCACATCCGAGCTGGCCCCGCCACCAGATGTTCCACCTACAAAGTAGATTTAAGAAGGTTAGATTACACCACTCACTAGTATTTGGTCTATGAATGAAAAAATGTGAAAACAACAGAAAAATTAATTGACTGTCTACTCTAGTCTAAAGTAAAAATGTCCCTCCTTCCAGGGAAGGCTGTTGTCTTGCTTCACTTTTTTGTCACAATTGTTGAATGCTTGCTTAATTTTAACACACACCATTTTTCTCTGAACAGACAGAAACTGGACTTTTAAGGACAAGAGCAACATCAACTTCAAACCAGGTGAAAGCTCGGCTCGACCACAAGAAATGTGTTCCATTACTCATCAACTCTGCACCAAGCACTTTTCCATTTCCAACTAACTTTATTTTAATATATGTGTTTACTTAAACTTTTAATAAAGCTTTTAAACTTGAATAGACTCTGTGGTTTTTGGTCCTCCAGACTAGAGTGACTGAGCGAAAAGTTTTGCAATTTTTGCAAGGAGGAGTCCGTGCCGCTGACACTACCAGGTTTATACAGTGTGCCAAACACGCCACTCTGAAATATTATTACTCTGGTCTTTGGTGTCCATAGTTCGGTTTGTGGAGAATTGTCCCTGCAACAGTAGGATTATTGATTTTGCTCCTATCTAAACACTATTTCGAAACAATTAAATTAGGAACGCTTGGACAACAATAGGTCCTCTATATTTAAATGAAAACTTACTGGGGCCAGCAAAGGAGCACTCGCCGCCCTGGCCTGCATCCTCCTCCTTTGGAGCCACTGCATCCGATTTTTCGGTCCGCTTGCCCCTGGGCGGACCTGAAAGAATGAACAGAAAACATTGATGATTGCTGCTTGCCGATGTCCTTGTCAACCAAATCAAACATTTAGAAAGAACAAGAACCAACTATTTCATCAAAAATGAGGGCTACAAAGGAAGGACTGCACCTGAGCCTCTACTCTAGGGGCAGATTTACAAGCCCCTTGCAGCTCTTTTGCTCCATTCTTGCGTCAATTTTGTGACGCAGCGCCACAACAAGAGAGGCGCCATGGTGTGGCGTATATTAACAACGTTACGCATATGGGAGATGCATCCCATTCTAAAGCGCTGCGCCATTAGGGAGCGTTCCAGCGCAAGGGAGGGCGTTCTTGCGCAGGAACGCATGCTAAAAGTGGCTATGGGGAATATATAACATTTCAATCAGTCATTTAGGACAATGATGCGTCACTGAAACCCTGCGCCTGCATGAAGCAGACTTACGGCTTGACGCAGCATTGCTGGAGCTGTGCCATCGTTGCAACGCAACTCCATCAATGAGCCGCCTTTACGGCACCGATGCGTAACGCTTCGGTGACGTTTTGGGACCATGGTGTGCCGCGTTGTAAATACGGCGCACCATGGGTGGTGCTGGCGTGCCGCACACTTTGCAGGGATGCACAGGTAATTGCTAATCTGACACTTAGGGGCATACTTACGAGTTCTGAGCTGGACACCTCCAGATGTGCACCAGAACAAATGCGTAACGCAAAACTAATCTTGCGTCACGGCAGATGCGCCGCAATTACAATGCGGCAAACCCTGGCGCAAGGTTAGGCAGATGCGTGACGCATCTCGTGACGAAAGAGAGGCGCATCCCTAGAGTCGCGTCGCAGGCGCGATGCAACTATAGCAATGCTCAGGGCTGCCCAATACTCAACATACCGCATCAGTCCTTACGCCTGCTTCAAGCAAGCAGGCATAAAGAATTGACGTAGCAGCATCGCGGAAGTGCCTGCGTTAAATCTTGTAGATTTCACGCAGGCACTTTTGCAGGGCGCACAGCTGCCTGACTGCCACCCCCCCCCCCCTGCGTGGGAACGCACCCATTGTGGCGAAATATTAATTTACCTCTGTTATCAATGTAATCAGCAGCATTATTGCTCTTTGAAAAAAGTTAAAGCAAACATTTGCAATATAACAGTCACACAGAGCAGGAGAAAAAACAGAGTAGTGAGTGATGAAAAAATTGCTACTACTACTCACCAAGCCCGGGGACCTCCACTCCCAGCACGTCTAGCAGGTCGCGCTCTCGGTCCAGGATATCGGTCCAGCGGTGGGTTACTTGATTGTAGGTGCGCTGGACCCCCGTGATCTTAAAAAGGGCCCGGCACACCTGCCCCCACCGCTTCCGTCGCTCCTGGCTGTTGGTGTAACCAGCAGCGATCCTGCCGCCTGCCGCGATGGTCCTGGGGAGACGGCGCTGCACATAAAAAACGAGTGCGCCCACCTCCTCAGGGCTGAAGATCTCCCGGGGCACCACCATTTCCGCCCTCAAGCGGCCACACGGGAGCCGGGCACGGGCTGCGGTGCCCCTCTTGGGCAGCTTGACAGCTGTCTTCACCATGTTCTGGGCAGGTGTTAGTAGTAAGGAGACAAAATGAAAAAGAATAAGAGTAGGGAAGAAGGAAATAAAAGTTTTAAAAAGTAGTTGAAAAGTAAACAAAAGTAGCCTAAAACACAAAAATATAGACCTAGAAAAATAGAGGGATAGAAAATAAGTTAAATAGATCAAAAAAATATTAAAACAAGCAAAGGATGGCAGAGATATACAGAGGATAGAAACACCATGCCCAGACACATAGGAATGAATGAAAAACAAGATGGCGGCCCGATCACGTGCGCGTAAGTAAGTTCGCACGCGATTTCTCTCGCGAACTCGTGCGAACTTGCATTCGCAATGCGCTCATTGCGCGAGATTACACATAGCGGGCGGAAACACGTCACGCAAACAAAATGGCGGCGCCCATACTCAACCTTGGGATAACTCGCACGAGTTCGCGGCTTCCACGGTCGAGTTCGCACGACGCCGCGCCTCGCGAATAGGGCGAAATTACCGAAAAACGAGTTTTGCAAAAGCAAAACAAACGAGCAGGTGCAACAGTTCGAGCTCTTCTTTTGTAACCATTTTACCTGTAGTGCTTCCTGAAGGGGCCCTCCAGAATCCGGTTGCCTACTTGCAACTATTGTGTGACCCTGCTCTGACAGTCACAGAATAGTTACAAGTATGCCATTGCATCTTGTTATTGCAACAAAAAGGAAAGGGAGCAGACAAGCAGGTGCCAGCCTTCATTAATGTCAGTTGGGGCAGGGCAGGTGTTGTTGTTTGCAAAACTTAGTGCAGGTGTGCTTGGCTTTGCCACAATAATGTACACTCACTAGTCAATCAGAGGGTGCTGTGATGACACCGAGGGTGGCATGGGTGTGCCAGCCAGAGGGTGGCATGGGTGAACCAGAGTGCCAGTGTTGACAGAGGATGGCAGTGCTTTGCTTTGCCCCAATAATGTACACTGGTGAACCAGAGGGTGCTGTGATGACACAGAGGGTGACATGGGTGAGCCAGAGGGTGGCATGGGTGACCAAAGAGAGTGCCAGTGGTGACAGAGGGTGGCAGTGATGAAGAAAGCCTTGCAAACAGGCTGGGCACGTAGAAACAACAAGTTCGCAAAACTGGCGACCCGACAAGTAAGTTCGCAATTTGCGAAATTGTACAAAACCCTCGCGAACTTGCAGAAACCCGTGCGAACACACACCCCCCAAAAAAATACGCAAATACGCGAATTTTGCGGATTTTCACAATCCGCAAATACGCAAATCCGCGGATTGCGAATCCGCAAAATCCACCCATGTTAGTGAGGAGTCTAGGATGAAGCCAAGGTTACGTGCGTGGTCGGTGGGTATGGGTGCAGAGCCCAGATCCGCAGGCCACCAAGAGTCATCCCAGGCAGAGGGGGATGATCCTAGGATGAGCACTTCCGTTTTGTCTGAGTTGAGTTTTAGGCGGCTGTTTTTCATCCAGACGGCTACTTCTTTCATGCCTTCGTGAAGATTGGTTTTGGCGGTGTTGGGGTCTTTGGTGAGGGAAAGGATCAGCTGGGTGTCGTCGGAGTAGGAGATGATGTTAAGGTTGTGTTGACGCGCGATGGAAGCGAGTGGACTCATGTAAACGTTGAAGAGGGTGGGACTGAGTGATGATCCTTGTGGTACACCGCAGATGACTTCTGTTGCCTTGATCTGAACGGGGGAAGTCGGACTTTCTGGGTTCTTCCAGCTAGGAACGAGGTGATCCAGTCCAAGGCTTTTCCTTGTATGCCGATGTTGTTGAGACGTTGTATGAGGGTGCTGTGGCATACCGTGTCGAAGGCGGCGGAGAGGTCGAGTAGAATGAGGGCCACTGTTTCTCCGTTGTCCAGTAGTGTTCGGATGTCGTCTGTCGCTGCAATGAGGGCGGTTTCAGTGCTGTGTTTGGCTCGGAAGCCAGACTGTGAGGGATCGAGGGAGTTGTTGGATTCGAGGAAGGCGGCGAGTTGGCTATTGACGGCTTTCTAAATGACTTTGGCCAGGAATGGGAGGAGGGATATGGGGCGGTAGTTTTTAAGTTCGGAGGGGTCTGCAGTTGGTTTCTTCAGGAGGGCGCTGACTTCGGCATGTTTCCAGCTTTCAGCACCACCACAGCATCACTCAGGGGCACCACAACATCACAACCACACACACACACACACACACAAACCCACACACACACACAACCCCCCACACACACAACCCCACACACACACACCCACACACAACCACACAACCACACACACAACCACACAACCAATAGCAAAGCATAGCATAACTAAACATAGCATAGCATAACAAAACATAGCATAGCATAACAAAACACAACAAAATATAGCATAACAAAACAAAGCTTAGCATAGCATAACAAAACATAGCATAACAAAGTATAGCATAGCAAAACATAGCACAACAAAACATAGCACAACACATAGCACAACAACACATAGCATAGCAAAACAAAGCATAGCATAATAAAACACAACAAAGCATAGCATAGCATAACAAAGAATAGCACAGCAAAACACAACAAAGCATAGCATACAAAGCATAGCATAACAAAACACAACAAAACATAGCATAGCATAACAAAACAAAGCATAGGATAGCAAAACTAAACATAGCATAGCATAACAAAACAAAGCATAGGATAGCAAAACAAAACAAAGCATAGGATAGCAAAACAAAACAGCATAGCATAACATAACAAAACATAGCATAACAAAACACAACAACACATAGCATAACAAAACAGCAGAAACACTACAAAATATAGCATAGCTTAACAAAACACAACAAAACATAGCATAGTAAAACTAAACAAAACATATCATAGCATAATAAAACATAGCATAGCATAACAAAACAAAACATAGGATAGCAAAACAAAACATAGCATAGCATACAGCATCACTCAGCAAGTTCAAGTTCAAGTTCAAGGATTTATATAGCGCACTACTCACCCAGAGAGTCTCAAGGCGCTTGGGGAGGGGGATTATTATTTATCGAATAGCCAGGTTTTGAGTTCTTTTCTGAAGGGGATGTGGTTCTGTGTAAGGCGGAGGTGAGTGGGGAGTGAGTTCCAGGTCCTGGCCGCCAAGTAGGAGATGTAAAGGATACAAGTCGTTTCCGCAGGAGCGTCAGGAATCCGAAGTATAATCCACAGCCTTCCCCTGCAGCCTTCCGACTCTATCGAACACTAGAGCACAAGAGGCGGAACAGGGGAAAACAGGGAGACAAAACAAGGAAAGGTGGGGGTTGTGGAAAAGTAAATTTTGCCATGTTCTGTGTCCCTACGTGTCATTCATCATATGTTATGTGTGCATGATTAAATATGCATATGCATTCCCCATGTTCGATTAATGACGCAATTACAGTTGTGTCCACCTCTAGTATGTCAGTTTCCAGTCCTCGTGAATACTACGAATATCAGGCCTATGTAAAGTTACGTTGCCACGTTTCTCAGTGTGCACGTTATTCTATTATAAAGTCCCCGTTTCTAGGCCTCAGAAGGGCCTGGACACCAGATTCAGCTCCTGTCTCCGGAAGCCTCGCTGAGGAGCGATACAGCCCCCACCTGTATCCTCGACCCTTCACTTACTTCCTGCCTCGCAGTGCCCGGCCCAGCCTGGCTCAGTCTCTGAGTCTGCCAAGAGTATGTTATGAGTCCAGTTATCAGTTCAGCCCTCCTTCCCTGCATTCCTAAACTACTGAACTGCATCAATAGTTTCCGTCATTGTCTAGCCTTCACGTCTCCACGTTAGAGAAATACTGCATTTAATGGTCATTTAATATTCTTCATCACGCACTACATGTAGAATAATGCATGGTCCAGTCTTAGAATCAAGTTAGCCTTTCCCCTCTTGACTTCTAGTTTATATCAACATGTTCCCTAAACATCAGATACTAGATAGGGTTTAGGTACATGTCGCTCCGACCCTCCAGACTTCAGTCTCTGCTCCTAGCACAGAGTTCATAGCCCCCAGCTTCTCCTAGTGATACGTCATTGCTAGTTTGCGCGCACCATCAGGTTAGAGGTCCCGGCTCCTTAGGTAGCCCCCTCCATGGTTTCCGCCCCATTCATGACATATTCTGTTACATTTGCATCACATGTCTATGTATACGCCCTGTTACACCTCTTTTCCCCCTTATCTTTCGCGACTGCTACGCGTCACGCCTTCTGCTCCACCCACTGCTACGCCTACTGCAATGTAATGCTATGTGTTTGCGTTATGTATATATGTTCATGTATTGTTATTAAAAGCCAGCGCGCTCATCCCAGATCCAACCCCAGCAGCTGCTGGGCCCTGTCATCCTATTCCAGTGCAGGTTGTCCTGTTCCTGTCCTTATGCTGTATTAAACCTGCAAAACTCCTACTACCTCGAATCTTGACTCTTATTTATTGAGCTATCTGTTATGATATATGTCTAGTCAAAAATAGGGTATTATTTATTTATTTACCACAGGGTAACAATTGTGTGATGATGGTCTTCAGACTGGATGTTTCAGCTTTCTTGTGGGCTTGGCAACGAGGTAGACTGCAATGCAAAGGAGTGATATTCTTGAGACTGAATAGGACAATCACATTCACAATTATATTAAATATCCTTTCATACCTAGATTGATGTGTGTTAACGTCCCTGAATGGAAGAACCTCTGGTAAGGGATTTATCTGGAGCTGCAGTGAAGGAGGCAATATATACATAAGTCTAGTGTCTCTATGTTGCTGGTACTACAAGCTACGAAAATATGCTGCTCACTCTGATTTCTGTCTGAACATCCAAGAAACACACCCCAAAGGTTTGAGAGGATTCAATAACTCTGTTGCCAATATTCGTATTAGCTGGAGAAACATCTACAATAAACAAAACAGGATTTTACACACTACAACACAGTCTTTTGATAATAATATATATGTGCAGCGCAATAATGCGCTGTTACCGTGATTCTGGGACGTGCAGCTGTAGCCCGATCCACACTGGTCCACGCAAGATACCAAGTCCAAATACTTGATACTCCACAAGTGTAGTACCCCAAGGAATGCCGGGAGTAGGGACGGGCAGGGCATAAGAAAAATAATGAAGAGGAAAACCCTAACTGACTAATACTAATTCACCGAGGAAAACCCGGCCGCCAGCGGAGAGGAAACCCGGCTGACCAGCGGAGCTCCCCGGTGAGGGTAAATGAAGGGAGAAGGCTAGCCCGGCCTGTCAGCGGAGAACAAGCCCGGCTGACAAGCGGAGCAACAAGGAGGGCTTGCAGAAAGAAGAGGAATCCCGCCGGATGGCGGAGTAAAACCCGGCCGCCGGGCGGGACACCAAAAGAATGGGGAGGAAATAAGGCAATGAAAAGTGACACGGTCCGTGTCACAAGGAACAAGCGCAGAGGCAAGGCGCTTGCTCAAAAACAAAGAGAGAGACCACGGAGGCTCGGAATGAACCCACAGAGCCGCGGACTCTCACGAACAATTAGTACACTAGTACTCAGGAACGGAAGTCAGGCACAGGAAGTCAGGCAACAAACGGACCCGACGGAGCTAGACGCAAGAACGTGAAGCGTCGCTCCCTGGGTCAAGAAATCTTAAGTAGTGCACCAATTAAAGGGACAGAGCACGGGGAAGGGGCTTGAGGCATGACAGGAGAAGGATCTACCTCCCATGGTGGATCTTTGGATACGCGGAACTGCGGCGAGGCCTTGATTGGAGGATCTTAGTTGGCGGGTGGGTGTGTAGAAGGATAGACGAGTGTTGAGGCATTCGGGTCCTAGATTGTAGAGGGCCTTGTGTGCGTGGGTGAGGAGACGGAATGTTATTCTCTTGTTGACGGGAAGCCAGTGGAGGTTTTTCAGGTGGCCGGTGATGTGATCTTGGCGAGGGATGTCCAGAATGAGTCTCGCTGATGCGTTTTGGATGTGTTGGAGTTTTTTCTGTAATTTGGCTGTAATTCCGGCGTAGAGGGTGTTTCCGTAGTCAAGTCGACTCGTAACCAGTGCGTGGGTGACAGTCTTTCTTGTTTCGGTGGGGATCCAATGGAAGATTTTTTTAAGCATACGAAGTACGTTGAAGCAGGAGGATGAGACGGCGTTGACTTGCTTGGTCATCGAGAGTGAGGAGTCTAGGATGAAGCCAAGGTTACGTGCGTGGTCGGTGGGTATGGGTGCAGAGCCCAGATCCGCAGGCCACCAAGAGTCGTACCAGGCAGAGGGGGATGATCCTAGGATGAGCACTTCCGTTTTGTCTGAGTTGAGTTTTAGGCGGCTGTTTTTCATCCAGACGGCTACTTCTTTCATGCCTTCGTGAAGATTGGTTTTGGCGGTGTTGGGGTCTTTGGTGAGGGAAAGGATCAGCTGGGTGTCGTCGGCGTAGGAGATGATGTTAAGGTTGTGTTGACGCGCGATGGAAGCGAGTGGACTCATGTAAACGTTGAAGAGGGTGGGACTGAGTGATGATCCTTGTGGTACACCGCAGATGACTTCTGTTGCCTCTGATCTGAACGGGGGAAGTCGGACTTTCTGGGTTCTTCCAGCTAGGAACGAGGTGATCCAGTCCAAGGCTTTTCCTTGTATGCCGATGTTGTTGAGACGTTGTATGAGGGTGCTGTGGCATACCGTGTCGAAGGCGGCGGAGAGGTCGAGTAGAATGAGGGCCACTGTTTCTCCGTTGTTCAGTAGTGTTCGGATGTCGTCTGTCGCTGCAATGAGGGCGGTTTCGGTGCTGTGTTTGGCTCGGAAGCCAGACTGTGAGGGATCGAGGGAGTTGTTGGATTCGAGGAAGGCGGCGAGTTGGCTGTTGACGGCTTTCTCAATGACTTTGGCCGGGAATGGGAGGAGGGATATGGGGCGGTAGTTTTTAAGTTCGGAGGGGTCTGCAGTTGGTTTCTTCAGGAGGGCGCTGACTTCGGCATGTTTCCAGCTTTCAGCACCACCACAGCATCACTCAGGGGCACCACAACATCACTATGGGCTACCACAGCAGCACTGAACGCCACAGCATCACTCGTTCGCCACCACAACATCACTCGGCACAACCACAACATCACTTGGCGCCACCACAACATCACTCGGCGCCACCACAGCATCAATCTGTGCAACCAATCAACAACAACTGGTTCAAATATGTTCTCTCAATTTTTCAAGCTTTATTACAAATGTCACAAAAAGATGTTAATATTTCACTTCTGTTCTTGGATTTTTGTCACAATAAAATACCCTAAACATAATCTTCACAAAAGTTATTTACAAAATTTAAGCTATTGCCATTATAAATTACAATAACTTTTATTAAAAAAAATTAAAAAACATTGTTATTTGTAATATCAATACATGTAAGTCACGTACATACAACACGTATTGCATTACAAATGCTATAGGTATCAAATTTGCAAAAGTTATAACTATTGGCAGTGTAAATGACAAAGCTATTAATTTCGCTATTTTCAAAACCAACACAAAAAAAAAAAAATTGTCATCTACAATACCAATAGCTCAAACTTTCCTAATGCGAGACCTATTGGCAACGCCAGTGCTTGTTACATTACTTATCACAATTGAAATCTTACATCATTATCATGCATTAACACATAACGGCAATTGGGAGCTGAATGATTGTAAGTGGAGTGGTGTGGCTCACTGGTTAGAGGCGGCAGACCCGGAAGCAGAGGACGGCCCGGGACCAGGGTTCTATCCCCGACGCGGCAGGGTCGTGGACCAGGGTCAGCGGACTCGATAATTCTCACCTCGGTGCCTACTCTAACCAGGGATCACACTCGGCAACTCTGGGCATTAGCTTGCCTCATCTCCACAACGGCCCCCCACATACGCCGGGGATGCCTGGTTTCACCTTGGAGATACCCAGTAGGGACCATCTCACAGGGAAAGCCAGGACGGGTTCCCCAGTGGTCTACAGCGCAGAGATACTCCTTCGGGAGTCGATTCTAGCGCTTTACAAACCCGCAATTAATTAATTAATTAATTAATTAAAAAGTAGTTACATACATATTTTTACTGCCTCACGGCCATTATGAACTCTATACATTGAAAACTGTTTCTGGGAGGAACCCTCCTTCTGCTTGTGCTTTTCAGTGGAGGTTTCTGATACTCTGGCTGGGCTCGTGTCCGATGGGTGTGTATGAATGTTTCACCCTTATGGCTTCCTTTCCAGTGTCATTGTGTCCAATCTTGTCTGAATGTGTTCCCATCTAACTGTCATCAGGATTGTAACTGCTGATGTGAAACAGCAAACTGCTAACTATGGGGGTAAAACTAGGGGGGGACATTGGGGAGTTTTCGGACCGGGAGTCGAAGATATCAATAGTGCGGATGGTGTCGTTGTCTTCGCGTGATGTATTAGTGTGTGTTGTGTGATGGTACGCGTGTGTGTGGGGGGTGGGGGGGTTAGAGCCTTCATGGTAGGTTACCACAGTGTATGAGAGTAGAGCTCCTGGCATGACTTTAGCAGAGCATTGAATCTAGATTGGTGGGCCCTGTCATGGGACTGTTGCTACTGACCCTGCAGGGAACAAAAGGTGGGGTCTGAGATTGGGAGTCTGCTGGTGCTTCCACCGGAATTGTTTCGTGTGTCAATGTGTGTAATAACTGTGCCCATTCTAAAGAAATGGGGTACTTACGGATGCCCTTGACTTCCTCTTCCCTCAGTACCCCTTCCTCCGCCCTACACCACTTTTTCATGGCACCTACCCAGGCTGCTACCGAGGGTCCCGCCAATGCATGGCTATTCCCCTTTTTGCTAAAAGTATGGCGAGGGATGCAAAGCGGTTCTGCACTTTTCCGGTCTTCTGCCTGTAGAAGTTCCTGAGGCGCAAGCTTCCAATGTGGTCATAGTCATACTATTGGCCGTCGCCCTAAGCGTCTGATGGACGTGATCCCAGTAGTCTTGAATGGTAGGGCAATCCCAGAACATGTGCTTAAAGTCTGCCTCTGGGCTTAGGCAACAGGGGCATGCAAAGTGAGTGTCTGGATAAAAACGGTGGAGGCGGTGTGCGTGAGGTATGCTCTGTGAAGGACATTGAATTGAATGTTCCTGAAATGCGCGTTCCTGGAGACCTTTTTGGGGTATTCTAAGGCTGTGTACCATTCTTTGTCGTTAACACTCTTCCCATTTCTGTTTCCCATGTCTTAACCCCTTCCGTGTGGGGCTGTTTCCCCCGCTGTGCTGGGGGGCGGGGAGCGCTTACAGCGCCCCGGTGCTCATGACGAGGTCAGCTTGTCATGAGCTACGGCGCTCCGGTGCTCATGACGAGCGGGTCACTGCTGCTGCTTGAAGTGCTCTTCTGCGTTCTGCTATGATTTGTTCGAGATCGGGGGGAGCTTTTGGTGATGGGATCTGATCTTTGGCTCAGTTGCGTAAGAGTGATTTGCTTGTGTTGCTGTCGCCGCCGGCCAGAGGGCCACTGAGTTTGTGTGTTTCTGCGTCAGTCAAGCTCCACTAAGTGCTGCTCCACCCAGTTGCCCTCTTCTGTGGGGTCTGTAAAGAAGTGTATGGTCCGTCATGTATGATCTTGAGGCGGGCTGGAAATAAGAGTGCGTATGGTATGTTCTTTTGGGTGTAGGGTGCGCTTTACTGTTAAAAACATGGCTCATAGTCGCTGGACGGCTGGGGTGTAATCCGGGAACAACATGACTTGTTTGTCCTCTACTCCGAGTGGTCCTGCCTGTCTTGCTGCTCGGAGCATGGTGTCTTGGTAATGGAGCAGTTTCAACAAGAAGGGTCGGGGCGATGATCCCGGAGGTGGTTTGTGGGCCTGAACTCGATGCGCCCTCTCCACTGAAAAGTACCAAGTCAAATCTTATTCCTGAGTGAATGTTTTAATCCATGTTTCAACGTATTGAATTGGATCCTTCTGCCCCCTCCGGTAGATTCAGGATGTGAATGTTGCTCCGGCGGGAGCGCCCTTCCAGGTCATCCGCTTTGTTTTCTAGGGCCTTCACTGTAGTTTGTAGCTCTTTAATGGCTCCCTGGTGCGATTGGATTTGCGGTTCTACAGTTTGGAGCGTTCTCCCCCCTGTTTGTATCCGCTAGTTTTCTGTGATCGTCCCGCAGTAAGTTGAGGTCCGGAGCTAACTTTCCGAATTTACTCTCCATGGTCACTCGGGAGTGTTCAATTGCCGCTAGGAGTTATCCAGTTTGGTTGACATGGAGTATGTCCCGGGGGCTCCCATACCGGTTGCGCGGTTTTGTGGTCTGTGAAAGGCTGTCTCGCTATTGATGGTGCCAATATTGCCCCGGTTATCCGTTGCCGAACCATGCTGTTCTGGGTTCGTGCTATTGCATTTCAGCAGGGCTTTATGAGGTAGCTTTAGGGTTCGCTACTAGCTGGCAGCGAGATCTGCAGTGTCACTCTTTGCGTGCTAGGATTGTTTTCTCCTTGTGTTGTGGAGTCACATTGGTATCAGCACAGTCTATGGCTGTAACAATTACAGTTAACCAATCAATTAAAAAAAAATCTATGTAAACACTTATTTAAACATTTATTCTTCCATCAACTTTTACATATACATATATAACACATTTATTTTTCAGAAAGACACACCATCACTGGATGGTGTCATCAGTGATGTCATGAGTGATGTCACTGACCATGTCATGAGTGATGTAATATGTGACGTCATCAGCAGTGCATTGCACGCGCAAGTTATAGTGAGTCCAACTAACTATAACGTGGGAATTTCAATGGTTTTATGCGAGTAAAACTTCCAGCTAACTATAACTGGTGTGAAACCTATGGTTTTTTCAGTGAATTTCATAGGTTTTTTAAATACTAATTCCTAACTATAACTGGTGTGAAACCTATGTTTTTTTCAGTGAATTTCATAGGTTTTGTAAATGCTAATTCCTAACTATATATAGGGCCTCAAACCTATGTTTTTTTCTTTGAATTTCATAGGTTTTTTAATAGCTAATATCTATAGCTATGAAATATATTTTTTATAAAAAATCCTATATTGTATATTTATGTAATACTATTTTTTATGTATATTTTCCCTTTAATTTTTTGCCTTGGTGCGCTCCCGGTGCGCGTACCGGTGAACGCACCGGTACGCGCAGTGTTATGGCGCGCCCCGGTGCGCGTACCGGTGAGCGGCCCGTTAGCGCCATTGCCACGAACGAAAACATCATTGTGACGTATCGCGTAGCCGCGAGATGCGTCTTATGACGCACAGCGTAAGCGCACCCGGAAGCGCCCGCGCGCTTACGATCGCGCAACGTAAGCGCCCCGGGCGCTCACCCGGGCGCTCACCCGGGCGCGCAGCGTAAGCGCGTCGGGTCATGTGACCTGAACATAACACTTTTCATTGGTTGCTAACATTTTTTTTTTTACAAAGAATGAAATCCCCACCCATTTCCTTCACTTCTTCTTTCACTTTTGTGACTGCAAGCCCTGCCTTTTTGCTGTCGGATCTTTGTAGAATAAAATCTTGGATTATCATGGCTGCCAGACCATCCAGCAGTGAAGATGACTCCAATGAATTTCTTGATGAAGAGGCTCCTCAGCCGAAAGTAAAAAGAACACTTTATTTGGAAGTTTTTTTCTATTCCTGATGACAAGAAGAAAGTAAATGCTCCAAAAGTGGAGTGCAGTTTGTGTCACACTGTCCTGTCACGGGGTGACCCCACTAAGAAATATTAATTTGGTAACTCCACAATGATTCGCCATGTGGAGAGGAGGCACCCCCAGAATTTTGCCCGGGAAAGTGCCAGGGCTCTGGCACGAGAGGCTCCCAGTGATGGGGCCTCTACTTCAACCGGAGGACAAACTACATCAGGGAGGGAGCAATCACAAGAGCAGATTCCCAACATCCAGCCTGCTTTTGATAAAGGCGTTATTAAATGCAGATATTGCGATAAGTTACTTTGCTATGGGGAACAAAGTGTTCTGCTCATGGTTCGAGCATTGGATAACCATCGCTGCCGTTTCCAGCCATAATTTTATTTTTTTTTTGCTCCTGTTGAGCAGTTTCCCATTCCCTGTTTTTGTTGTAAAAAAAGAAAAAAAGAAGGAAAAAAAAAGGTCTTTTCAGAACTACCTCCAATTCTCATCAAAGAGCTGTGTTCTTTAAAAATATATTTATTTAATCATGCAGACCCATGGTACGCTCCTCGGTGCGCGTACCAGGCGCTCCCCCAGCGAAAATCGAAAAAAAAAATCTTTTTTTTCCCCCCCGCGGGGCCCTTTTATAGCCGCCACATCAAACCTAGGGGGTCAAGGGGGTCTACCCTGCCCCCTTATGGTCATTTCCGCCTTTGTTTTTGCCACCTCTTGTGTCTCGATCCTACCGAGACACAAGATGGCGGCCGCTCCGGACTGTTTGGAATGTTGACAGACACCCGAGAGCCAATCAGCTTTCCGCTCGCGTACTCTCGTTGCGCGCCAGGTGCGCGCCCGGGTAAAACAATTATTTGTTTCTGAATAAGTATACATTCTATTCCTCTCCAAAAATTCACATAGGGCGGGACAGGAGACAAACATGTGCGCCAAGTCAGCAGCAAATAAATCGCATTTAGGGCATTTCGTACGGTCTCTAAAATCATTATTAGTTGACCAGCCTGAAATTCTTTGAGGGGTATAATAAAGTTGACATACTGTTCTATAATGTCGAAGTCTTAAGTTAGAAGACTGGACGACCTGATTAATTTGACAAAAGGAAGCAGATATTTGGTTTGATGTTATATTCATACCCATCCTAGTTGTCCATTTAGCAGCAAGTCTGCAACAATCATCCGTGTTTACCTTACTCAGGCATCTATATCCCTCGCTAATAAGTGCTTTAATTTTATTTGAATACAAACAATGTATAATGTCTGAGTGGCCTACTTTTTTAATTTTCATTTTCCGCACTAAAAAGTCCCATATATGTATATATTTAAAGTACATCCCGTCTTCTAATTTGTAAAGGATTTTAGGTGATGCAAAGTCAAGAAGTCCCTCGTGCCCAAAAAGATCACCTAGCTTATTAACCCCACAACTGGACCAAGAAATCCCTGCACCATCTGAGAAAATTCCAGGAAGCCCTGGATTATCCCATAACGGTAATTCTCAATGAAAAAAATACATTTTACCATAATTCATAATCAAATTCCAGATGGCTGTGATTTCCCTAGCAGTCTTAAATTTGACCCGTTTATAGAAATTTGGGTCGTGGACTCTTGATAAAAATTGATTACTATCAGGGCCCAACATAAATTGATAGAAAAAAAACTGCGGATGCTTATTAGTAAGCAAACTTCTAAGGCAAGCAAAAAAAGTGGCAAAAAAGTATAATTTAAAGTCGGGAAAATTTAAACCGCCTTTTTCAATTGGAAGTTTCAAAGATTGGATCGACCTGCGGGCTTTCCTGTAGCCCCATATGTAGCTACTACATCTCCCATCAAGTTTTTAAAAAAAGGAACTATTGAGCCGGAGAGGTATACATCTGAATCAATAAAGAAATTTGGGAAGTATTTTCATTTAATTAAGTTAATTCGACCAGTTAAACTCAGTGGAATCTTATGCCATTTTTTTAAGGACAGAGATACTTCTTTTAGGAGTGAGTTGTAATTAAGAGCAATGAGTTCCCCAATATTAGCTGAGATTCTCACTCCAAGATAAACAGCATTATTACATATACCATGAACGGTGACCAGTGGTTTATGGTTGACTATAACCTGCGTTTTATTTAGATTTAGCTTATAGCCTTAGACCTCTCCAAATTCTTCTGCTTCCCTAGTAATCTCTGGTATAGCTTTAAAGACATCAGTTGTAAAAATGGCTATATCATCTGCATATGCGGTTATTTTTACATAGTTTCCATCAAACTGAAAGGGTATGATATTTGCCTGTGACATAAGTGCATTTAAAAACGGTTCCAAAGAGAGAGCAAACAGCAGGGGTGATAGGGGACACCCCTGCCGAGTGCCCCTAGCTATTTGGAATCTAGATGAGCTCATGCCTCCATAGCATATTATGGCGGTAGGTTGGTCATACAGGGATCAAATCAAGCCAAGATAATGGCTCTGAAAGCCAAATGCCCTAAGTACTGCCCACAAATAATCCCACCCCACTCGGTCTAATGCTTTTTCAGCATTAAGCATTACCATGCCGAGTGGGGTGAGATCAATGGAAGCAACATCGAAAGCTGTGATGGCCATGTTAACATGGGCAGTTGTATCTCTCCCCATAACAAACCCATGTTGTTGAATATTAACCAACTCTGGCATACAAGGGGCTAACCTAGTGGCCAGTATTTTTGCAAAGGCCTTGGCATCGGCATTAATTAATGAGATAGGCCTGTATGACCCACAATCGTCAGCTGGCTTTTGTTTTTTCAGAAAAAATATGATTTTAGCGGTGTTCCATGAAGCAGGGGCTTTCCCTGTTTCACTAATAAAATCAATAACTAGGCTAAACAAAGGGAGAAGCTTCTGCATACATATTTTATATAATTCAATGGGAAGTAAATCTTCCCCTGCAGCCTTTCCTGATGGAAGGGAAGCAATCGCTGATTTAATCTCAGTAGCAGTGATATTATCTTCAAGTTGATTAAGTCTCTCTCAATTACCTTGATGGGCCAAGTGTTTATTAAGGTAAGATACCATATGATCGTTCGGGTGGCAATTTTCCGGTGTATATAGTCTGCTATAATATTTAACAAACTGTTCTAATATCTCCTCTGGTAAATTGTAACACGCAGTATTAGCATCTTTAATAACTTTGATTTTAGTTTTAGCTTTCTTATCAGCTACTTTGTAAGCTAATAGTTTCCCTATTCTGTCGCCGCTTTCATATTGCATAAGATGATATTGATGAAGCTTCTGGCTATATCTCTCTCTCATCGTCTTTTTAGTAGCTGACTTCAGCTTGACCAGATCAATTCTTATCTGATTAGCGTTGGGTTCACCTTGCTGCAGCGCCTGTGCTAGTTGGTTTTCCAGAGATAGAATATTAAAAGTCAAAGATTTAATCTCTTTCAGTCTCTCTGAATTTTTCCGGAAAATGTATTGTTGTGCAAAACCCCTAATACTGGCCTTACAAGCATCCCAGACTAATATTACTGCCACAGAATTCAGATTGATCTCGATAAATTCCGTAATGTGTTTTTTCTGTAAAAAGATATCTCGGAAAAGTAAATTGTCTAACCCCTTTTTTTTATTGAGATATTAAATTCTAACAGAATGGGGTTATGATCAGATGTCACTCTTGGGCAAAGTTCTATTGTACAGTTATCCAAAATTCTATCAGTTGCCCAAACAATGTCAATTTGAGAGCAGAGTTTATGTGGCGCTGAATAGTAGGTGTAACCAGCAATGTTAGGATGTACAGTACGCAAAACATCTTTCAAATTATGTAGCCGGCTTAGTTCTAATACAGCAGCTCTAACTTTACACATTCGTTGTGAGACGCCATGCCGAGTGGTATCTTAGTCATAGTTCATGACACAATTAAAATCTCCCATGATCAGTAGCTCCCCCCCCAATCTAATAGTTAGCCGGTCATACATAGTTGGTTCATCTATATTAGGACCATACACAACGCAGAATACATATTTAGATTGCTCCAGTTCAACCTGGACAATAGCCCATCTACCCCCAGTATCAGCCAAAGTTCGAGTGATTGCAATATTTAAATATTTCTGTTTCATTATTGCGACCCCCGTATAGAAGCACCTAAAGTTGAACAAACGACAAGTTCATATCCAATTTGTCCTAACAGTTTCTTATCTTTAACACCAATGTGTGTTTCTGAGAGCAAAGCCAAATGAGGTTTGTACATATTAAGCTCTTCCTGGACCAATCTGCGTTTAATCTTACTATTAAGACCTACTACGTTCCAACTTGGGCATCTAAAAGAATATATTTCTTAATAAACAATAAAGTATCTTCCTCTGCATTATACAATTCCATAACGTAACTTATAAGTTCAGTTTTCGTTTAATAATTCTAACTCTTGCAGCGACTTTTTCTTTTTTTTTTAACCCACCACCCAAGAACCAACTCACTATCCCCCCACCCCTTACATTCTTTGGGGAGCACACCCCTCTATTGCCCCACTGCCGTTGGAAAGGCAGTATAGCAGAGTGACAGCCAGGAGGCTCTGACCAACCGCCCCCACCAAAAACCATATCCTTATCCAGTAAGGAGAGGAGTAAGAAGAAGAAAAAAAAATAAAGGTGTTTTTATGGCAAGTTACAATAATTAATGGCTTATTTTAAGAAAAAAGACCTAAACATTGTTTGTTTCCTATAAAAAAGAAAGCCAAGCAAGAAAAAGAAAGAGCCCTGAATGCTAAAAGAAGAAACTACATCAAAAACCAATGAGCTTTCATGAGTTAAACTTGGAAAGAGCTAATTCAGCTTCTTTGATATCTGTGTAAAAGTACACCTGGCCACCCTTGATCACCTCAAGACGAGCGGGCTCTTGCAAAAATATCTCGCAGCCATTGGATTTAAAAGAATCCATTAATTGGCGGAGCTTCCATCGCCTGTCCATAGAGTTCTTACTCAAATCAGAGCGAACAAAAAAAGTTACGTTTTCTACCGTGACAAGAGTATTAGGTCTGGCTTTTACAGACACTGCCTGTCTCAGAAGAAAGTTTCCAAAATGTATCAAAAGAGGGCGTGGTAACTTGATTCCTTTGTTTCTCTGAACAAGAGGCAATCTATGTATCCTCTGTAATTGCGAGTCCCAGTCCCAATCTGATAAATCAATAAAAGCCTTTTGGAATAATTTTACAACAAAAGCTCTGGGGTCGGAGCCTTCTGAGCCCTCCGGAACCCCAAAAAGTCAGAGGTTCTGCCTTCTTGTGCGATTTTCCATATCCTCTAGCTTGTTTTCCAGACTAGTTATCCTTTCTGCGTGCTGACTGGATACCGTTTCAGTTCGCAAAGAAGCTTCCTCAACAACTCTCTGCTTAAGCTCCTCAATGTCTTGAGTAACCCCTCCAAGTTTGCTAGACAGTTCCATCAGGGAATTTTGTAATTTATTATTGTCTTCCCTCAGCTGGAGGAAATGTTGCTGCCCTTCTTGTCTACGTTTGACACAGTGTAGTAACTTAAGATTAGGATATATTGAGAGTGCACCCCTGTCACTTTTTATTTTAACTTCTTGTCTATGGGCCATAAGGGTCTTTAAGATTAGTTCAAATGAGGAGGGATTTTGGCCTGTGTCCGACGATCCGGGCAATTCATCATCAGTGACTGATTCATTAGAACCTGAAACAACAGGAGTTAAAGTTGGAGCCTCCAAGATATCTATAGCAGGTACATCCACAACAGTCGCCTTTGAAGTAGCATTTAAAGTAGTGGTTTCTGTAATGCTAACAGGCACACCTGCATGGTCCAGGTTAGTCAGTTTTAAACCCATCTGTCCAAGAACGGGGGAGGTCATGTTATCGGTTGTTGGTAGGGCACTTAGTCAAATTGAGGTCCTCGAGTGGGTTGGTCCCAGATAAGCGCAGGGCCATATTTTTGACCCCTCCCTTTGCTCGGATCCATTTACGTAAGGGGCTTTCGTCCTGAATAGGTTTAGCGCGTAAAGTGACAGGAGAGACGAGTTTAGTGGAGTTACCAATGACCTTTTTAAGTTTCGTTTTGGCTTTAACTTTTCCTTTCGCTTTCCTGCGCATATAAGATTTTGTAATTCCCGGGGCTGTATGGTCTAAATCATCCTCATCCTCCTCGTAGTCAGCGCTCAGGTTCTCCTCTGCATCATTTATCACCAAACCCCCATTTTCAAATCTATCTGTAACTATATTATCAGCCGTTTCGCAGTATAGTTCCTCTGTGCCCAATCTAGCAGGGACTAACACTGGCGTTGGAATCAAGTCCACTACTAAATCTGCATCAACTTCAGTTCCATCCTTAGAAGTTATAGTGGTTTCATTATCTATTCGTCCAACCACTGTATCCGCTTTCAGATCTAGTTTAGCTCTTGGTATCTCTAAGGGAAGTTGCTTAGCTGAAGGGAGCAAGATGTCTCCGCTGGCTACATCAGAAGGTAGTTCACCTGAGGTAGGGAAAGCTTTGGGTTTCTCGCTGATTACCCCTGCAGCCCCCATCAGCAAAGTGTTAGCTTCACTGGACACATTGTTACCCAGATGTCCTTTACTAGAAACAATGTTATCTTCATTAACTTCCACCTGAGAATCCACCATTGTAAAAAGTGGAGCACAAATGAGTTGCTTACCCGCTGGAAAAACAGTCTTGACCGCGGTCTTATCAGCGGTAATAATCACAGTCTTCTCCATAGGTGCAAGTTTCTGCGTGGGCGTTTCCCCACAGGCACCTTTCCCTGCTCGAGTGGCCCGCATATTGATTTTCGGAGCCATGAAAAGCATCCCACTCTGCTCCTGGGGAAGCAGTACCTGTATTAATCAAAAAGTACTCAAGCGTGGCCTTTTCCAAAGCAGGTACCACCCCCTCATATATGAGGAGGGCACGTTTTAATGTCCACCTGAGATTGGGCTTAACTCCTGGGACCTGTAATATCGTGGTAATAGCTGAGTGGTCCGAGATATGAGCAGGATGATGTATAATCTTTTTTATATTAAGCGCTAGGCCGCTTTCCACCAGGAATTAGTCCAATCAGGAATAATGTCCATATTTTTTTACTATAGTAAGTGTACCCTCTCGGCAGGCCCTTTAGATGTCTCCAAACATCTACTAGCCCTAAATCTTGCATCATATTTTTAAGGGCACATATTGTTTTAGGCGCTGGGGCACTGTTCCTTATTGTGGAGCATTCCAGAACAGGATCCAAAAGAATATTAAAATCCCCACCCAAAAGTAAGACTGATGACCCTAAGGGCAGCACTTACTTCTTGGCTGGGGGGTAAAGAAGATGCTTGGAATCGGTTACTTCTCAGATTTGTCTCCCAATTTGGAACTCACCAGGTACACCTGAATGCCTCCAAGATAGGTTGAGTCTCCCATTAAGGAGGGCGCAAATTGAGGTATTGGGGGGGGGGAATCTCCCGACATTGCAGGGTATAGTGCCGTGGGAAGAGCAGGTGGCAAAAACAAACTGTTTTCTCACAAGATTTAAGTTCCTGCCGTTGTCATCTTGGGTGGCGGCGGCCAATGGACAGGAGATCGGAGGGTTGTGGGAATTTGATTCAAAACTGCAAGATGAGGCCCGAGGAAAAAGGAAGTTGTGGATTGGTTCTGGACGTTCTTAGAAACTGAAGATAGGAAGTTGCAAGCTCCAGACTCGATATGGAAAGGAGTTATCCAGATGTCGGAGCCACACATAATCTGGCAACATTCCTTAAAAATACTCTACAAGTTGGTCAAACCCGCCAATCTGAAACAAAATAATTTTTTCACCATCAACAGGCTGTACTGGTCGCCCCAGAAACTAAAAGACACACAGTTGATGGATGGAATGCAGAACAAATCAAAACATTCACCCCCAGTCAAGAGATCTGGGTTAAATCTGGGCGCAGGATCAAGACTGATTTGCATATGGCTGGGTCCAAACTGGAATGGCATGGGGAGCAAAAAAACGATGGATTTAGGCCCAGATCTCGGTACAGGGGTGAATGTTCTGAATTTTGTACATCAATGGTTCTTTTCGCCCCAGAAACTAGCTACGTTCTTGTCAGAACCGATCCCAAGATGTTGCAGATGCGGCACGTTAAGAGATGATGACCTCTATATGTTTTTTGAGTGACCAAATTTACAGGAGTACTGGCAGGATGTGGAGAAATTCGTCAATGATATCTTCGGTTGAATATAACAATAAGCTCAACATTGGTACTGATGAGGATTGGCTCCGTCAGTCCCTACCAGCAGTTAGGAGGGATCTCCTGTTATCTTTGATGCCTTTAGCCAGGAGAGAGATTTGTAAGCAATGGACGAATCCTCTTCCCCTTAAGAGTCTTAATTGGCTACAGGCGGTTAAAACGATATGCAAGATGGACTCTGGTGCTGAGGGTGGCTCTCGCAGTGAGATATGGGACGATTTCTAAAGATCCAAAGATGATCTGGAACTGCAAGGTCCTATGATTACACCTGCATGAAACCAGTAGCCAGGAAACTGGTAGGACTGGATGACCAGGGCCAGATGTTCAACTGCAAGTGGACTAAAAATAGTATATGTCGCATAATACGGCGTGGTTTTGCAGACATTGTTGATATGAGGAAGAAAAAAAAAGATTCTGGAAAAATCATCACTTTACTTCCTTGACATACAAGGTGAGGATGAGCGTACTCCTCCTGCAGAATGGCATCTCTATCCTTTAAGTTAAGGATGAACGCTATAATCAGTTTGTGTGTTTGGGCATAAAGGCGCGGTGAGCCCGTTCCACTACAAACCGTGTGGACAATTGCTCTGGGGGCATCCAGGTCATGATCAAGGTCTCGATGCAATGGGCCACCTGGGCAGGTTCCATTCCTTCTGGTATACCTACAAAGCGCAGATTATTCCTGTGAGAGCAATTTTCGGCATCTTCCGCCCGTGTGTGCTTAGCCGTGTGGGACAGTAGACGCGCTAGCTGGCTCTTCATTGTTGCCATATCGTCCTCAATGGTGGAAATTCTGGAGTCTGTTTCAGCTACCCTGGCCGTTGCATTGTGGACATCTTGCCTAATGGGTGAAACGTCAATTCCCACCTCCCCTATCTTGTGTTCCACGGAGTCTTGGAAGGATTGTATGGCCTGAAGGATAGTGGCCAGTTCCTCTTCCGGTGGAGGTGGCGTACCTTGGGTGGTGCCGCTGACGCCGGGGTTTCTGGTTGTAAATTGTGCCATGCGGGTCTGGGAGAGAGGCGGTTTCATTACCTTACCCTTACCCATGCTTGCATAGTCAGCATTCACCCCCAGCAGCAGGAGTGAGGGAGGAGAGCACCCCCACCTGAGCCAGCCCACGCCCACAGCCAAAGTGGCTGGGTTCTGTCTATTCAGAGGCTCGTGCTGCACATGAGATATCAACAAGCTTAGTTCCCAAGCATGTGGTCCCTCTGGGTTTTCTCTTGTTGATCAGGAAGTGTCGGGCTCCGACAGGTGTTCGACTGGAGAACCGGGTGACTGCGCCTGTGCTCATCTCCGGGAAGGCTCTGGCTGCCGCATCTCGTCAGATGAAGCCCCGCCCCAGGTATCAGAAGCTCCCAAGGGCTTCGCCCTATTCTTGGGTCATTAGTCTGCACCGTTCCCTTCTTGGACTACTCCCGGATTGGAACCCAGTTAGGCATATACCACCAGCCTACCCGGGCTTGTCACGATTCTCTTCCCCAAGGCTCTTCTAGTAGTGGATTGTAGCCACCAGTTGTCAGGGTGTGAGGTCTGTACAGTTTTCCATATTTCTGGGGAGCCCCTTCGCTCGTGTGGCCCCTTTTCACACAGCAGGTGGACGAGGACTGCTCTCCAGTAGGGGGTATCCTCCCCTGATGAGCAGGGACAAGTCTAGGTGTACGCCAGAGCAGCGTTCAAGATTGGCTGTGCCCCACACAGGGATCCACTGTGGCCACTCTCCTTTACAGCCCTTCAATCAGTGCTGGGGCCCATGGGCCCGGCCCATGTCTCCACAGCTTCGTACTACCGCCTGTGCTCTTGGCTCACCTCCTCATCTGGGTGAGAGGACAGCCGCCACTCTGCATTCCGAGCTCCGTCGGCCAGCCTAGCGTTGGATCGGTTGGGTGTTGGAACGAGAGATCAAGAAGAGAGAGGGAAGCACCTACCTACGATTGTCTCAGTCTGAAAAGGATTGGGTGGGTGCAGTACTATTCGGCTGGCTGAAGCTGTCCGGTGTATTTCTCCCTGCAGCAGTTCCTTGAAGGCAGTGAGGTCGCCCCTCCAGCGTTAAAGGGTGCCTTGGCGATTTGAGGACCTCTACGTCAAGTCCTATGCCTTCTCTGGGGGGGAGGGGGTGATGTTCCCCGTCAGCCGGTCCGCTCCAGGCCCAAGGTCCCTGCCAGGGGCAAGCCACAACCTCCTCCTCGGCGCCCCCTGCCGGGCCAGGTCAGCAGAGTAGTGCTAAGGGGGCCTCTTCCAGCCAGCACAGCACAGGGTCCGAAAGATCCCCGCAATGCAGGTATCTCCCCATAACTCCGCTCTCCAGGTGGCTCCGGCCTGACGTGTGACAGGCCGTCACCCTGCAACGCTGCGCTCTGGGAGGGGAACTGAGGCGGGAATGCTACTGCCCCTCAGCTCTCTGCCCCCGATCAGGCCTTACACCTCAGACCAGGGGAGCTGCCTGGTTTAGCGCCACCTTCCTGGTCAGGAGCAGGCGGATCAGGGCCCGCGATCTTTACTCACGCAGCTGGCACAATATTCTCTGTTGCACCCACCTCGACCAGGCCACTAAAGTAGTTTTTCGGGCCTCCTCCAGACAGAACGACCCAGATGGTATAACAGCTCTTGTCGGAATAGCTCAAGAGATTCCCTGTGTCTCGCGACTCATCAGTTTGAGACACGGTGGTTTATGGCCTTTCCTCCGTTTGAG
The DNA here is from genome assembly GCF_964261635.1 of Lissotriton helveticus. Lineage (NCBI taxonomy): Eukaryota > Metazoa > Chordata > Amphibia > Caudata > Salamandridae > Lissotriton > Lissotriton helveticus. The sequence continues at coordinate 360,123,542 of NC_136061.1, forward strand.
TGCCAACTCACCAGTTTTATACAAGCACGACTGGTATTTATTTTAATACCTCAGAGCACCCCACTTCATCCTCAAGTTAGATATGGGCAGGCAATCTATTGCTGAAAAAGTCAAGCTCTGCTCAATATTATTCTGGATGAGAATTAGGCCCACTGCTGAACTGCTTCCATAAGCTCATGCCCTAACGGAAGTCAGACATATGGATTAATTCAACAAAATGAGCTGGTTGAGTAGGAGGAGATTATTATTTGATATTGGGTTACAGGGAACTTGGGAAAATACAGACTTCTCATCGCTCCCCTCAAAATGCAGAGTAAAATCATGGTATTGGGTAGCTCAAGTTGAGCTTGCTACCATGTCTTGGGGGAGCTTAACATCTGAATTTATAGACTACAAACTGGATAGTTCTTTGAAGAGTTACCTAGACATTATTCAAGTACCAAATGATAGGAAACTTTACATCCAGTTCAGGTTTGGTACACACCTACTGAATGAATTTACAGGCAGATGGCACAGTAAACGATATACATATGGACTTGTTTTGGCTGCAAAGAATCTATTGAATCTGTTGTTCATGTAATGTTTGCTTGCACGGCATACACTTACCCAAGAGCAAACAGAGTAAAACCTATTTGAAACCAGCTGGGAACTCACCATCATGTAGAAGCCCTGTGAATTTTAAGATCTGAAGCTAGACCTCCGTTCACTTGTGCCATTGCCAAATTAAATATATGTGGGGAATCAGGAGAAAAGCTCAAAAGTCCGGAGTGTGTCAATTTTAGATGTCTACTAATTTCTATCTTTTTAGTAGAACCAGTGCTTATTTATTTTTAGGATACGCTTTTAATGCAAGTATTTTATCTTTTTTATTTTACATAGTTTTATATAGCGCGAACTTGACGCGAAACAGGTATCAGAGCGCCATAAATAGCACCAGTTTCATTACATTAGGACTCATTCTTTTTTTTGTTAGGCACAGGGAGAAGAGTGATTTGCCCACAATCACAGGATGTTCAGCATCATTGCAGAGACTCGAGCCCAGTTCCCCTGTTTCGAGGTCGACCGCCTTAGCCGTTAGGTCAACTCAGGATGTTGCCAATTTCCCGGGATGTAAGGGGGCACTAGGAGATAAGCACAAAAGTCTAGAAATTGTTAATTTTATTACATGTCTATTTTATTACATGTCTATCAGCTGTACACCTTTGCATCTTAATTATCTAGACGGCTCTGCGTCTTTTTATTTATAGCTATGTTCTTATAGCTGTGATTTCTAAAAAACTTTTAACCATGAGATATGCTTTTATATTTTAACTCCTCTGTGCTTTATTACTGTATGGATAAGGAAGATGTGAAAACTTTTATGGCATGCAAGTCGAAATAAAGTATTTATGTACATATATACAAACATTTTAATGCACGACCGCTACAAAAAAATAATCCAATTAGCAGGTATTTCTGCTTTTTGTCACTACATACTTTAAACAGTAAATGCCTTAATGGTCCTGCCCAATAAATAAAGTATATAAAGCCTGAAAGGCATGTTATAAATATATACTGACAATGTCATACAAACTTTTACAAAAGACCCATGCATGGGTCTAAGAAATATTAATACGAGAACAGATGGTCGGTAGTTTTCTCTTGAAAAGCTGGCAAGGATCGCCTCGAAGACGAAATAACGTAATTCCCTCCGAGTATCAACAATACTTAGAAAAGCCGGGCGCTACTAATGAAACCGAATACGCGTGTAAAAGTTAAACTGACACTCAACCCGCTTGGCTGGAACGAACGGCATTGTTGTAACGGAGATTGGTCTCAATTAGGACTCACTCCCCAGGTACCTAACGGCACGCTCCTGATAAATCTCTTGCTGACACGATGGTCGATCCTGACTTCAGCACGCATGCCCCCGCTCCTCTTCTACCCAACACCCTAGTTGCGTTTCGCCTATCGTCAGCACTGATCGATCTGTAGATTGAGGAGCTTCCTCTTATGGCGCTGGACTTCAGACCTTCCCAGGGTCAGTCAACTCAAGAGCTCCGGTACACACGGGCGGCAACACATGCTTCCTCAGGAAATGCCCCGTGGCACACACAGCATATAACGCAGACCCAGCCAAGAGCAGCTGCCACGATCTCTTCCGGGACAGCTGAGGGCAATACCTTCCGTAGCGGCAGGACTTCTCTTCCGGGCCAACAGGAGGAGCGGTTTCTTCCGGGGCGGATGTGTTGGCGTTTCTGGGCGGATCAATATTTTCTAACCTATCCTGGGCTTTATTGGGCCGGTCAGTCATCAAATCCCTCCCTAGTGCCGTCCCTTTACCTGTCAATCACTATAAACTAGCTTTCCGACAGCCTCTCCCTGTCTTTACGTATTGAAGTCGGTTAGACTCGAAAGCAAAGTGGAGACAATCGGCTTTTTTAAAGCTTTGCTGTCGGGGGCGGCGGGAGGTAAGGCCCGCGCCCGGGAGCCTCCCGCCGGATTCGGGAGGGCTGGCATGAGTGCACCGTGTCCTCCCAGTCGTCCCTCTACCCTCCAGCCCGGCACTTACCGCCCAGCCGCTCCTGGATCCTGTCAGCTGTGAGGAGCTCGAGTGCTCTTGAAGCTAGAAGATAAATAAAGACGCGTATTGGTATGTCACAGCGCTTTAATCCACGTCAGCTTGTTGGGCTTTCCTTCCCATTTCCCGGGAGCCTCAGCCAAGGCCTAGTTGTTCGCCAGGAGCAGGGGGGCTGGCGCAGGTCACAGAAAGTGCGAGGTGCAGAATAGAGATTCCCTTTCAGCCTGGCCTCTGCTTGTCCCCAGAAAGGAGTTCAGGAAAGCCTCCAGTGAAAAGCGAGATTGAATGACACTTGTAAATAGCACGAAGGTGTCGGATTGGTAGAACGGTTCACTTACAAATCCGCTTTAGCTTCTCGCATCTACGTTTTCTTGGTGACTGCATACATCCGCGCTTGGGACAAGGTCTCACTTTTACATAGTGTATGTAACCCAGGATTTGTCATACGGAATCGAAACTGTCTACTGGTATTTTATTTTATAAGTAATTACCTTTTAGAGACCACTCAAGTTTCCTTCTTTAGATCTAACACCCGGTGCTCAGTAGCTTTCAAGCTATAATGTGTTTTTATTACACAGAACCAGCCAAGCCTTAAAATATCTGGCATGTAAACCTTGCAACAAACCCCGAGTAAAATATACTATTTAAAAAGTGTATGTATTTAACACGTGGAAGTGTTTCACCTTAATGCATTAGATCATATCTGTATTAAGAGACCTTTATTAAAAAGTAGAGGTTTTTTTTTTAAACGGCTCTGCGAAAAATTGTTCGGTGGCCTGGATTCTCATTATAAATGGGACAGTGCCATAGGCTATTAAATCAAACCTAATCGAGTGTTTTTGTACAGGACATATGATGCAGAACACGCGTATTTGAAGCTGGTCTCATATGTAACAAAGAAAAGGACTCGCATAAATCAGTTATTTGTCTAGGATCATACAGTTTGGTCAAGCAGTAAACCTGGGATTGAACCCAGATGTTCCAGTTTTTCGCTTTGCAGTGCAGAAGATTTGACTCCCAGGCACCGCTAGGAGCCCTCAGTACTGAGGAGGGCTGTGTAGGTTAGGTGAAGCAGTGAGGTGTATAGCATGATCTGAAGTGTCATTACATTTGTGTAGTGTTATACCTGATCAGGGCCTCCCTGGCAGTGATGGGTCCTGTGAGCAGTTGGTAGCCAAGATGCCCTGTTGATCTTACAGCAGGGCTCGAGTCGGGGTACCAGGCGGGTGGACGGTGTTCCCACACTTATTTTACTGGGTGGACGCCGTCCCCCCTGCCAAACAGCTGGACTTCATTCTTAGGCCTCTCTGGGACGAGATCGGAGCTCACAGCGTGCTGCTCACTCACTGGCTTCTCAGATGCAATCACATCTAAGGGGTGAGCGAGGGGAGGCAATGAGCCCGATGGTGCAAGCCACCTACCGTGACGTTACTTCCTGCCGTGACGTCACTTCCGGTGACAGCGTCCCCCTACTTCTTTTTTTAGGACTTGTGCCCTGTCTCTCAGTGATACAAAGAACGTGTATACACAAAGGAGTTGAGGTACTGATGAAGTCAGTAAGTGGGAGACTATATCTCGATCACAGATTGATCAACTCTTATCATCCTACTAATTTCATGTGTTGATGGCTCTTCAACTATATATAATTCATAGGGTCATCAGGGGAGGTAATGTGCTAGCCAGACACAGTGTAACACATGAAATAGCTTATTTAGTGTATATGGCTAAAAGGTGGGCAGTGACCATGGACTGAGTACGCTCCAGGAAATATGAGAAAAGCTTACCTCAAAGTGAGAGAAGTGTAGTTCTGTGATAATTGGTATTGTGCTTAAGAGGTCCCGGAGAGTGCACCACTAAAGTCGATGTAACTTGCAAATAATGAAGGGCACAAGGCACAGTTAAGGAATTGCTTCAGTAAGTGGGTCCAGGCCATTCGCACCATTCAGAAGAGTGCATCAATATATTGTTTGTCAGTTAAGTATGTAGATTCCAATTTTTGGGGACAATTCTTTTGCTGAGCAATGGTGCTTGTGCTATTGTGCTGCTGAGGACCATGCATTAAATAAGAGGGTTGAAATGTCAGCTTTTTTGGGTTGATATGGTGATACATTTTGACATTGTTTGAGGACTGAGGTATGTCTCGCCTACATACTGTCACCAGTTCAACTTCTATTTTTGTATATGCACACGGTTTATTTCAGTTTTATATAACTATGTGATCACACCTTGACTACATTTAGAAACTGCATTAAAGTATGTTAACAATTTACTTTTGAGATGTTGGCGGGTATGGTATTATGGCTATGGTATCATATGCAGATGATACCCAAATGGTAATTACCTTCTCTAGCAATACCAAACTAGACCAGGCAAAATTCCAAGGTGACCATACAGCCATCTCTGAATGGATGACCAATAACTACTTGCAATTCAACTCTGCAAAATCAGAAGTGCTTTTGGTAGGTCGGGATACCCACCTATGGGTCAATCAATGGTGGCCTAAAGCCCTAGGCTCCCCTCCCCAGCTGAAAAGTTTGGTTAAGAATCTGCGAGTGATGATGGACAGCGCCCTCTCATTTGAACCGCAGGCTAAGGCAGGGACCTGTCTTGGTCTCCTACGGGGCCTAAAACCCATGCTGGGACTATTCGATGCGTCCACCCGACACTTTTGGACTATTGTAATGAGCTACTACTTGGCGCTAACAAAGCCGTGACGAAAAGGCTTCAACGTGCACAAAATGCGGCTGCCTGCATGCTCTTCGCACTACCTAAACACTGTCATGCTGCCGACCTCTTACGACCGCTTCACTGGTTACCTATAGAACAGAGTTTACTTCAAGACTTTATGTACCACACATAAGATGCTGCATGGCCTGGGTCCGCAAATCCTGACCGATCTATGCTCGGTGTATACCCTGGCTCAGGCACTGCGCTCAGCGGACCTGCACCTGGCCTGTGTCCCCCGAGTATGCCGGACCATAGATGGAGGGCGCTCATTCAGGGCATTGACCCCGCCTCTGGAATACCATCCCTCTTGCTGCCCGCGGCATGCAAGACCACTGTGCGTTCAGGAATCTGATCAAGACATGGCTTTTTTCCAATTTCTAGTAGTCCTCCTCTCTGTCCGCCTCTACTCTGGGTCAGCGCTGGGACGCCCCGATGCTGGAGCAGCCATGCGCTCTATAAATGCTCATAACATAACATATGCTTTGTTTTGAGATGGATTTTATTTACTTAGCAGCCACATATTTCCTATACATGATATAATTCCTGGTGAAAACACCATTCACAGTAGTTGTTGTGCAGTAATTGATGCCCCAGTCTCCTGTTTGTTTTAAAGGATAGCTGCTGGCGTTTTTTATTTTTTATTTTTTCTTTAAACATTTTTTTTATTTTTTACTTAAAACTATTATGGTGCTACCAGGACTCAAGAGGTGACAGTCTGTCTTAGGTAATGGAATTAAAAAAACTTGTCATTTCAAGGGACTAAGCATAAGGCAAGCTTTGCTGCATTTGTTTAGGTCTTTTATGCATAGTTAATATCTAAACTTAGTGTCAATTCCAATTACCCTGAGACAATGTAAACATACTGAAATGTCAAAAAGTGGTATCTATTAACAGTGAGTAGACTGACTATTGTACATCAGGGGGTGTGCATTGGAATGCAGTGCGCTTTCCTTGCCGGTTCAAGGGGTGTCGGATTTAATAAAATATCTACTTGTCCATGGGGCAGTTTGCTTCATAAATCTACTTGTCCTGTAACAAAATCCAGGTGCTCCTTTGGTGCCGTGTAGTGCAGCAACAAATTATGGCAGCAATGTCATTCTGTAAGAGCTCTGACATAACCTCTTTGATTATGCCAGGTCTCATACCATAGTAGTGTTTGAATACTTGCAATCCCCTCATGTTGCCACGTTTCCGCAGATCTACATACTGGGGTTGATGGTACTGAGAACCAATAGTTCTAGGGTTAGAATGCACTTATGAGTCTGTGCAAACCTACTAACTTGCATGTTTTAAGGGTTTTCAACAACTCTTCCCTAATTTTTCCCATACTGAGAAAGGTTGGAAATTTACTCCTGAAACGGCAGACCTAAACCTTCTTGGAGAAAAAAGTGGTTGGAGAGAAAATGTACTTGCAAACACTCATATTTTTGCATGAGCAAATCTACACATGCATATTTGCTCATGGTAAAATGCAGTTTACAAATATTTTCTATGAGTACTATTTATTGACTTACTTCTGTAATTCTAGGGAATTCACGAAAGCTGTATCGCTGCACTTAATGCAAAGACATATACCATGGGTGCACTTTTGAGACTTTCTTTAATAATTGGGCCCCTAATTTGGTCTGGCGTTGACCGTGACCTTTGGTGTTTGTTAAAATTCTGTCTCTCTCTCTCTGTATCGGCTGGCTTCACTGAGTGACAGCATTCTGCTCTTTCACAAGGAGCATATCGTCACACAAAGTAGTTTTGTTCAGTGCCAGTAACTACTGTGTCAGTGTATGCTTTTTTTTAGAGTAAAAAAGCTATTTTTGGTTCTTCCAATGTTTTATAATGGTGTGAGCCTGGCAGCTCCCACACCAATAAGGTTTTACAAAAACCATGCGAAAACTAGTCACACATTGACAAAACTAAAAAGCTGACCACCATTTTCAGACCCACTGGCTTTGCCAATGCTTGTTTATTTTTGTTTGCCACAATCTTTTTGCAACTGGTTACACTGATTTCCCATTATGAATATTTTTGGGAAATACTAGCATGCATCAACACGTTACTAAATGATGCTGCAAAACCTGGTACCTGAAATTTTACAGTAGTTTGGCAAAAAGTTTTTTTCTGCTTTCATTTTTTAATGAACATTTTATTTTGAAAGCAAGGAATCGTCAATCTTGCTTTCAAGCTTCTGCAAATATTTGCATCAAATCAGAGCGCATTCTGGGAGCTTTATACATAGCCTCACATTGCTAAATTTTGAAAATGTTTGTACACATTTTTAATCTAGAACCACTGTCAGTAGTGCAGTCCGAGATTACAACATGTACTTAGAGCGCTCACCCTAATAATAAAGGATTTAAATTAATGAACAATAAATACAAGTTTGAGCAGCATTAACATATGGACACAAATATTACCGTAACCGCAGACAATGCCCTTCCCTGATCCATAATGTGCTACTGCAAACTGGCAGCCAAAGGGTTTGTGCTGCAGGCGGTTAAGCCTACTTGTCCCAAGGACAAAATACAAATGAAAACTTGTTGTCCTTGACCTTAACACCTATTCGCGCCACTGTGCTGGAGAATTGATGAGTGGACGGGGTTCGGACGGTCTCCTGCTGTCCTCCGCACATGCCCACTGTGTTCGTCGGATGGCCGGGGGGCTGTCTGGCGCATGGAACGGGTTAAACAATATGTCCTGGGCGTCGGTCTATAGGAAACCACATCCCTGCGGTCCTTAAGTCATGGCCCATAAAAGGTCTCCAATGCCAAGGTTATATATGTAAGTGATTTGCCTGGGATAAGGGGCAGCATTCATTGGAGGATGATTTCTGGGCAGAGGGAATGAGAGTGCAAATGCCCTGATCTAGAGTCTATGTACTGCAGGAAACCAGTGTTGGGAGCTGTTCATGGGTGCCTTGAGTGGTCTCATTTGCAGAGCCTGCACATTCTTAGACCTTGCTCCACAGTGCAAGGATTGAAAGCAACTCAGTGCCCTGTCATGCATAGCCTGCTGACTTTCATGCAGTTACTGTGTACACTGCATCTCTGTGGCCACCTAGGATAACAGTCCATCTCGGTACCTCAGCCCTTTTTAGGTCGGGCCTAGCGCCTCGCGTATGCGCTGCCCTAGGAAAGGGCCTCTTGGAATCACTCCAGACTTCCCAGAGACTTCTCCGTGTGGGTTGGACTCCTCCCACACATTCCATTGTCCTTTGCATGTGGCTTTCAATAATCAAAGCACGCAAATGGCCAAAGACGAGTGCATGTCCCGCCTTTCCTCTAATCATTCACTCCCATGGTCTTTGGGTCTCGGGAGTGAGCAGGGGCGTGCAGGCTGGCAGCTGGTCGTGGATTAGTTTACTAATTTATATAACCTCGCTTTCACGTTCGCGGCTGCGCTTGTCTTGTGCTAGTTAAAGGAAGCAAACAACAATCTACATCAAGCAGCCTTCATTTTACACACAGACAGCCGGCATTTCGATGCCTTTGGTGTCAAAACACAGGCTCGGCATGGAGCATTGGGGAGTTGGTGACGGTGAGCGGGCTCATTGCAGTGCACTGGGTGCAGGCTCACTTCGAGCACATGCAATGCCCAACAGAAACTGTCAATTTAAGGTCAATTTACGGTTATCCCACAGCATTTATTGTGATGTTACGCTACCAAAACACACAAATGACATACCATGGCACCCTATAAAAGTGACACTTTGTCTCGCCCTTCACCAGGCAATGGGGCATTGCGCTACATGCTGAGGCACTACCCCCTGTGCTGGCGGCGCTTATTACCCTAGACCGGCCATGCTTCTCACATCAGCTGCGCCCTCACTACAGCCGCTGAAACCTCTCCCCGACGTTTAATGCTGCCACCATATGGAGAGACAGAGCTCTTCTATAAACCCAGGAAATTATCAACAGTTTTTCACACATCTACCTCTTTTTCTCACCTACTCTTCTCTATTCCTACAGTATAACCATCAATAAACTTCTGAACTGTGACCCTCTTAGTGACTCGCAAGTTCTTAGTGACCTGATTGCATGTGAAACTGATATTCAAACTTTTCTTTGGTCCAGTTAGCATTTAATGTAAATGTAATGTGGAGGAGTGTGGCTCAATGGTTGGAGCGGCAGACCCTGATGCAGAGTTCTGGCCAGGGACCAGAGTTCGATTCCCGCCTGGGCGGGGTCTCGGGCTCAATTTCCTCGGACCTGTTAATTCTCGCCTCTGTGCCTATTCTAATCACGGGCCCCACGCTGCAACTCTGGGCAATAGCTTGCTTATCCTCCTCACCGGCCCCAACAGCGCTAAGGATGCCTGGCTTCACACTGGGGGTGCCCAGGAGTGGACACTTCACAGGGAAAGCCAGGAGGGGTTCCACAGCGGTATGAGTATCAGCGCCAGGAAGCCGAATAGGCGACACTGCTAGGTGACCGTCTGGTGACAGTGCGCTCTATAAGTACCATGACATTTACATTTACATTTAATGTAAAAGCGTACTTGTATAGCGCAACTATCACTCCAAGGAGCATCTTGGGGCTGATATGGAAAACCAGAGATGGAGACAGAGCTGGTTTACTGCTACTAACAGAAAAAATGGGCATTTAAATAAGAGTTTTACAAAGTATGTCTGGTGCACTATAAATCCAGATTTTAAGTGCCTTCCTACACGCAGCCTCAGATGCAATCTGGCGAAGCTGAGGTGGAAGTTTATTCCATGCCTTAGTGCCTATGACCGCAAGTGATTTTCCTCCCTTTGGCACCAATCTGAAAGTTGGAATGATCAGCAGGTTTGCGTTGGATGATCTTAAGCTACAGGAGGGAACGTAGCGCTTAAAGCCAGTTTGAAGGTATTGGGGGCCTCATGAGTGAAAGGCCCTGAAAGTAATGATAAGGACCTTAAACAAAACACGTTTGTGAATTGGTAGCCAGTGCAAGATGTCTAATGCCGCCGAGGCAGGTGATCTCCTGGGCCACTTCAGTACCAGCCGTGCAGCTGCATGCTGGACCATCTGGAGCTTGTGCATAACTGCTCTGTTGGTTCCAGCATAGGGGCTGTTACAATAATCCAGCCTAGATGTGATTAGGGCAACAGCAACAGTTTGCCTGGCTGAGTAGGGGAGCAAGTCGAAGAATTTCTTTATACTTTTTATGATATGGAAACATGTGCCCGCAACTGCCAGGGATTGCTGTTTAAAGGATAGGGTGGTGTCAAATTTTATTCATAAGTTCCTAGCTGCATTTATTGTATTAGGAGTGGGGGTAGGGTGGGGGGAAGAGTGGCATTTTCTTGCCACCAAAGTTTAGGCACAAAGAGGGTTAGTGGGCCAAATGGCAGGATCTCTGTTTTTTCCGAGTTGCACCTCAGATGGTTGTTATTCATCCATTTGAAGGTTTGCAACCACTCAGTGCCAGATAATTACACACCACATAATTACACTATATTCAATACAACATAAACACTCCACATAACACTGTGCCACATAATTACACGCCACATAATTTCACTCTACTCAATGCAACATGAATACTCAGTGTGACATAGTTACACGCCACATAATTACACTCTACTCAATGCAACATAAACACACCACATACCATTCAGTTCCACATAATTACACGCCACATAATTACACTCTTCTCACTGCAACATAAATACACCCCACAAAATACCACTCAGTGCGACATAGTTACACACCACATAATTACACTCTACTCAATGCAACATAAATACACTCCACTCAAATGCACTCTATGCCAAATACCACCAATCAACATAAATGCACTCCACACCTTGACACAATTCCACTAAGCATAATTTCATTCAACACCACAGTTCCTGGCCACACAATTCAATTGCACACTTTCCAATACACACCACATAATTACACACCACACAACATATTTCAACTCCAGAACTCCACAATCCACAACATATCTCCAATCCACACCATATATTGGCACCAAATATCACTCGCCACCACCATTTTGCATCAGCGCACCACCTAAGCATCACCTAAACAATCCTGAGCATCACGTCAGCCTGCCCTTGCAATCTGGCATTTGTTGATTCTCCCCTAGTGTCCTTCCGCTGCTTGTGTTCTAATTAAATTACTGTTTTCCAACCGCCACTCCCTCGTTATTTATCTCCCACTCCCCCATAACAAAAAAAAGTACAACAGACAAGCTTGAGAACAGGCAGGAAGAAGTTGCCAGCAGTGCAAGTACAAACAAACTAGAAGACATTTTTTATGTTAATATCTTTTTTTAATCAGGTTGTTCAGTTGTATATAATGTCGTCTTGGTTTGTATAAAGGTAACAAAAATGCTTAACACTTTTTATTCTAACTTTTCAACATAATGCACAGCAGCCACAATGCTCTACAACATAGCCAAAAGTTCTGTCTAAACGCATAAGGTCCCAAAGGTGAGACCTAATGTCTATGCCAATACTTTTTTTTTTGTTGTAACTCTGTATTTTGAAAATACTGTCAGTTGTAAGGAGACTTACTGCAAGTAGCATAGTATTGCACTGTTTAACTTTATACTGTAACTCTAGATTGTTAAAATACATGTTGCAATGTATTTAATACCTTAAAAACTGCATTATACGTTTTGTGAAATATACACAACCCTTAGTACTTAGGGTAGTCAGGGTACTTTATCAAAAGCATGAAATGTTTATTCCACAATATGCTTATCGTTCTACATTCATCCATCCATTCCAGGAAGATTTGATCTACGTTGAAGGATATGAGTGACATTCTGAATAATGTTGCCTGTTTTGTTATAATGGTAGCTGTAGTCGTATATTGAACTTTAGGTTTACATTTTCTTTTTTAATACAATTTTTTATGAATTTCTTTTTGGTTAATTCTTGTTAGTAGTTCGGTTTCTCCAGTATGTTACTGTCTGATGCTCATTCCAATTCCCCTTAATGGCACTTCCCAGATAGAAAGTGTACATACCTGGCAACAACTTAAAGTTGAAATGAGTGTAGGTTTATATAGTAAAATGTTAGTATCACACAATAAGATAACTCTGTTCCAGGAAGAAATGACTGAATAGTAGTTTTTTTCTGACAGAGACAACAAGCATTAAAAATGCAATAGGTCTCGCCTTTTAAGTTAAAGCCATTTGCTTTGCTATACAATACCCTCTCTCCTCTCACTTTCCTACTTTTGTGGAGCTTCCGACTCTTTGCTACACTGTTAACTTTTTAGCAATTTTTGATCTGCTTGAAAAACTGACTTTTTGCTTAATTTGGAATTTCTTTAGTGTATGGATTATATGCCATCAAATTAAAATCTACCATTATGCACACATGCAATTCGAGTAGGTTTGCCAATCCTGACAATTTAACCACATATAATAGAACTAATCGTATAGAACATCATCTTGCAAACTTTTCCTTACGTTAACCGCATTTTGCAATACCAACTCAAACTTTACAATATGGCATAAACCACTACCTCGATGTTCAACATATTAGTTGCTTAAGATTTACAAATTACTTAGCAACACAAGGTGACCCAATAATCAAAATCTTCTAGACTCTGCTGTGATCCTGGCTGACATACACGTCAGAATTGTTATTTTTTCCCATTAACATTAAAAAACCTGGACATCATGCAATTCACCTTTTTCAGTGATGGGCATGTTTTTCAGATCTAAAAAGTCTCAAAAAAGAGGAGATTTTCCCAGAGTCGTTGAACAAATGGAGGACTCTGATACAACTTACCCCGTTCTGAAGATCCAATTTTTGACACAAGAACGTACACTATGAGATCCGTATAAGACCAAAAGTACAAACATCTCAACCCTGTGCAATCATCAATAATCTATGTGTACATCTCCTCATAATATTCATGACCACTTTAAATAATATTCTTAAAACTGTCTTTATCTAATAGAAAAAAGAAGTTTGGGTCACAATACAGCTTCGGGTCCAATCTGATCTTTGGAATTTTGGATGAGTCTGTAAAGAACTAGATTTTCAAGACTTTAGGCCAATCCTCTAAACAGATGTAACCAAAACTGCAAGGCCATCATAATGTCATCCTCCTAACTGAGCTCATGCCATGCTGCCAAGGCCGACAGTTTATGTTGTTGTTACACAGTTTCTTAAAAAAAGATTAAAATGCAAAAACCTAGAACGGAACAATTACAACATGATATCAAGTCTCCCATACTTGGACAAAATCACAAAAATGATATTGTCCCACCAAGTAAAGCTGCAAAAGGTTTTCAACCTCAAACAAGCTAGCTCTTGCACCATGGAACTGAATCTGCATTACTAGATGCAAAGGGGAAGCTTCTCTGGGTAAAACATGATGGTAAGTGGGTGGTACCTACAAGAGCGCCTGCAACCTGGAATAGCAACAATCAATACAGACTACTTAAACAAAGGGGCAGTGAAATAATTATTGTAGGAATAACATGATTGTAGACACACTTTCATAAAATGCCTACTCATGAGAACTTCTAGTCCAACGCACCCATATTACATCGGTGTGCATCATGGTTAAACCTGTGTCTCTTTAAACACACACTTGTTTCCTGTAGCCTCTCATTGAGCATAAAAGAAAGGTCACTGAGGCAATGGAACGGTCAGTCACCGGCAGTCTTGCCATCTCTGATGATGATGGCATTCTGGTGTTCCTTTAACTTAAAGGAGCCTGGGGCAAGTCCTTCTACCAGAGTATCTCACCACTAACACACCAATTATCTCGGCACAAGCCTTGGTAGGTGTCAAGCTTCGTTAGCGTAGTATGACCTGGTTGCTATAGTCCTTTGGGGACAAAAACACAATATCACGCACTAGAGTAGTTAGTGTCGTACTTTCACTATGTGTAAAGATACCCAATAGACGTTACTGCAGACTCGGTGAAGCCCCAATGTTGACCCCAGGAAGCCTCCCAGCAGAAGCGGAGACACTCCTGCAAAATCAAGGCTGCAAGTTTCCTGACCTCAGAATGCCCCTCTGCACAGACCACGAGGGAACCTATGTGGAACAATAAAGATGCAATGCAGATTCAATAGTGCCTCCGCCCTACCACTGCAACACCAATGCCTCCTTCCCCGGCCTCATAATGGTATTTCTGCAGAGTCCAGGATTTGCCATTTCTTAGACCGCCCTAGGCCCCACCCGCAGTCCCTTCCCCATCTGCATTCCTTAAAATGCCCACTTTAAAAACACCGCATAAACAGCATATTCAACATGCCACGGTGGAATACCCCTGTATTCCAAGTGATGATTCAATAATCTGTAGACAGCAGTGTCAGGGCGACTATACATCTCCCATCCCCACACATCCCCCTCCTTCCTGGTACTGGTACTGGTCGCAGAGGCACAGCGGCTCCGGACCCGCTATTCCGGCCCCTCCCAGCCCTCGCGCCCCCTCCCAGGGTCCCTTGTCCCCGTACCTTTGAACAGGTAGTCGTACTCATCGTCCCGGGTTCCCAAGTCCGTGTCAGTCTCCGCACAATGCAGACTCTGTTGGATACTGACCCTGCAGGATGGAAGCGACCAATCGCAGAGAGTGAGAAGGAAGTGGACACGGGATGCCAGGCACGCAGCCAGTCGAATGCTACGGTGTGCTGACTGGCAGAGCAGCGGACCAATGGAATTCAGGGCATTAGGAACCGAGTAACGGCCACTGTACAATAACGCTATTATTGTCAGTTCAACCCGGAAATACTTGTGGTGGAACGGTGTAAGGGTGGTGCAGCCGGAAGTACAACGGGAATACCTTGCTGGGTCGGCTGTTGTAATTGGAACCGGAGTTGGTTATAAATGCAGGAAGGGTAAAATATACCCGCGGAGTAGTGGCCGGCGTATCTGTAAATATAAGGGATGAAAACACGCAGGTTCAAGGCTAGAGTCCTGTAAACATCAGGGCGTAACAAGCGGTCGTGAAAGCGGTCATTCCTGTACCGTGGTGAAACATCACTCTAGCGCTTGCCTCTCGGCACAAGGCTCACTGTGATTGCCTATGTGTTTTCAGTGACACCATTGCACCCAAAGTCTCTGCCCAGCGCCCCATACTCAATTCTGTCCACTCCTCACAACTACGACTATGTACGTCTCCGTACCTTGTCTCACCTTCTTGACAGTGCGCGGGGCCTCGGAGATGCCCCCCCCTCTGCGCTCCGCCTCGCATCCTCGGACTGCCGGTGGTGCGGGTGCTCGCTCCTCTTCAGGACAGAGGCCGGGGGCTGGGCGCCCTTGCTCCCCGGGGGCAGCAACAGCATAGCAGGCGATGGCTTGGCGGGGGAGATCGGGGGTGCGGGGCTGGTCCGCGGGGGCGGCTCAGACAGCGCAGGGGTCACAGCCAGGATGGGCTCGAGGAGTGGCTCGGCTGCGGTGGGAGAGGCTCCGGACACCGTCTCGGTGGCTCTGGGGCGCCAGGAGCAGCTACCTGCAAAGGGAGACGCACAAGGGCAAAAGAGAGAATCCCAATCACGGGGCTAAACTGAAGGGCAAGAGAGAGCAGTACCCAGGCAGGTATGGGGAGAGAAGCACATGGGTAGAGAGCGAGGATCACAAGGAAGGAAAGGAAGATGGGAAACAGGGGAGGGGAAACGAGGAGGAGGAGCAGCGAGCAGGGGACCTTGAAACGAGGACAGGGGAGACGCAGAGGTTTCTGTTTTAGAGCCGTCCCACCGGGACGGGCTTGGCCTGACTTACTGCTGTGGTAAAAAGTGTATTATTCTTCTTTATGGGGCCACCTGTTTCGCCCCATAAAGAAGATTACAAACCTTTTACCACAGCAGTAAGTCAAGGAAGCCAGTCCAAGTGGGACGGCTTCAAAAGAGAAAAGAGTACGTTACGAACGCCTCTTTTTCAATGGCTGGCCACTGTTTAGCATGAACGGTGACGCCAGCCAATGGAAAAGAGGGGCGGGGCTTAACCTCGCTAGTGTAACTTACTCTATCTCATTCAATCTCGCCAGCGAGACAGCGCATGTGCGCAGCCTACGTTAGCCAAGACCTAAAAATGCTAGAGAAAATTAAAACTCTGACATACGTTGACCGTTAATGTGCTCCTTAAGTTAGTGGAAATTACTTTTTGAAACCCCAGTATGTTCTTCTTGTGAGCACACTATTCTATGAGAAAACTCTAAAAACCTGTGACTAACACAACAAGAAGGACACAAACAAAAAACCAAATTAAAGCCATGGCCAACTACATTTTTGGCCAGAGGTACCCAAGCTATCCTCGAATTGATCTGAAAAACCAATAGGTTTTAAAATTGCCCTCACCCACTAGATAGTGTGGCATGCTTCATCATAGGGCCCGCTAAAACACCCTGACGCCAGACAACATTGAGGGTAGAGCACAAACCGACGAGGGATCCAAATGCAGAAAACAAATAAAATAGGCAGGTACCCGCTTAGTTTTAATATATTATGGGTCCCTCTTGAAGGGTTAAAAGCGTATTACAAACGGGTATATGTGAGAACCTACGACTCCATTACCCTGTCTGCAGTACCGACCTGTTTCAGCCGATCATTGTTGCCCAACAGGATCAAAGACCTTCCTCAGGATACAGATCCCTTAAATCTATTTAGCACCCCCTCCTAGTCAATCACTATACATGAGGCAGGGTGTTGATGGTCTTAGATGCACTTCAAATGGGATTTGAAGTAATAATCCATAATTGGTAAGTGTAGCCCCTTCAGCCCCAGTAAGGGTTATTTCTAGTGATAGTACATCTACGAAGGTAGTTTATTAGACAGCAAACAAGGACTTTGATATGTCCTTGTGAGGGACGAACCGCAGTATCTAGCGTCCAGGGCAAACCTAAAAGTGGGCAGAGCGAGACCGGAAACATTTATGTCCGGTATTTGTGACGGACCGCCTAAATTTACACCTCATAATCCATGATACCCTATATTCCTGCAGGGGCTACACTTACCAATTACGGATTATTAGATCATAATTTACAGCAACATCTACCACGAAATCATCACATGGTCCATTGTTGTATTAATTTCGACGTTTTACATAAGTGTGAGCCTTGAGAAAGTTACTTTACAAGTAACAAAACACGTGTCAGCTGTCATCGGCTGTTCTTTGAACATCACGACCTGGAAGGCCCTAGGACTAGGACCCCTTCCGTGGCCGTTACTTCTTGTCTCTCTGTGGTGCTACAATGTCTAGCAAATTGTGCATTTAAATGTGAATTTTGTTTCTGATGTACTATTTGCATTTCTAACATCCCATGTACTGTTTGTTGGATCTCTTGGAGCGAATTGCCCAGAGTCCTTTGATGTCCCATAGAATTTGGAAATTGAAACAAAAAATTAAATAGAACAAGACCAGTATTTAAATCTCAAGATATTTTCTTCTGTCTCTTTGGAGTAATGAGTTTAACGGATTTTTCCATGTACAAGCAAAACTTTTGCTGGATTATTATTTTGGCCATCGGATATATATGTATTGATTCAATTGCAAATTGCATAAATATAATTTCTAGAGTGCCGAGGTATAATCTATTTTTGTAAGGTACTTTTATTTAAAGTTTGAGTCTAGAGCTTTCCTCACTGGCCCTAACAAATAAGAATGTTGTCTTGAAGGTTTTAGTGACATTTCTAGGTGTTTTATTTATTTATTTATTTTGGGTGTCGCCGTACACGAAAAATTGTACCACTATACCTATGACTGAATGAGAAACACCAACTCCTTTGGCTAATGTTATTAGCTTGATTATACAGACAGGAAGTTCTCACGATCTTGCTCTTATTAGGGCGTGGCAGTTAACACTACTCTCACCCTGTGCAGTGTCTTATGCCCTCTGTTTCTGTTTTTGGGGGGGGGGAAATTGAGTGGCGGGTGAGAGTGCAACCCAACATTTTATATTTCATCTCCACCTGTAGAACAGAAACACCTCCGACTATGAAAAGCAGCACTAGATAGAAGACCCAGGCAGCACTTCGCAGTTCATTGTCTGGTACTTTTCACAATTTCAGCTGGTGGTCGAAAAATGTCTGTGAAGATTGTCACATGCAGCCTCTGTTACAAGCAGTTTTCCAGAGGTACCTCAAATATTCATTTGGTTCCTCCCAACATGCCGAACTACCTCAAATCGTGGCACACCAAGCAGCTGAATGCTGCTAAGAGGAAGAGGCAGAATGACAATGCAGCCTCTACATCTAGTGATGTAGAACATACTGTCCAGCCTGGTGATAGTGCTCCTTCGGAAGCTGCTGCCACCCTTCAACAGGAAAGACACCCTCTCTGAATGTAGTGCGCTTTTCTGCTTTGATTGCAGAACATTTGTTTCACTAAGACTGCAAAGTACTTTAGCAGGGACCAGCTCTTGACTGCATATGAACAGCTGTGCAAAAGGCAGTACTTCTTCCTCATCAAAAGATAGAAAAAGAGTTTGTTCTTTGTCGCGTCCGTCTGTTAATGTTACTATATCCTTGTAGTCTGCAGGGCAGGCTACAGGGACCATAGATGGCCCAAGCTATTGTTTATAGGACCAAGCTAAAGGCAAACACCTATAACTTGAGATTTTATTTATTTTATTTTATTTATTTGAGATTTTTATTGCGTGACAATTACCCTTGGGTGTCTCGGCGCATGTGGTTAATCAGATAAGGACCAAATACACACCGGCTTACTGGTCGAATAACCATGTTTTAAGGAGCTTACGGAAACCTACCAAGTTGGGGGCGGTTTTAATGATGAGAGGGATGGTGTTCCATAGCTTGGGTGTAGCTACCATGAAACGCCTATCTCCCCAAGTCACTGTTTTAGTTCGAGGGACTGGGAGCATGCATATGTTTGCGGATCTGAGCTGTCTTTTTGGGGTATACAGTTGGAAGGCCTCTCTCAGAAACCTAGGTCCTGTATTATGTATGGCTTTGTAGGCAATACATAATGCCTTAAATTTGATGCGGTTTTCCACTTTTAGCCAATGAAGCTGTCGAATTGCTGTGGTTGTCGGATGGCGTCGGGGGATACCAAGCAGAATTCTGGCTGCCGCATTCTGTATAGACTGAAGCTTCAATAGGACTTGTTTTTGAGTATTCAGAAAGAGGGCATTCCCATAGTCCATCTTCGAGAATACCAAAGTTGTAATGAGGGTTTTCCCTGCTGATACTGGGAGATAGGGCATGAGTTTCCTTATTTTTGACTTCAATAACCTGCTACGATTGACTATACAGGTATAAGAACATTCTGCTCTAAGATGACCAAACATCCTTCTATACAGGCTATACTGGCCATTAACTGCCTACTGCAGAGTAATTGCCCCAAGCCAAAAGTGGCCGCCTATAATAAAGGGGTGGACATTTAATAGCCACTATAGGTCTTCGGATGTGTGCAGCGCGGGGCTGACCACACACAGGCCCTGTACTCTGTCCTCAATGAGGACCGATATCCCAGCGAACAGCCAACCCCCCTCTGCGCATGGCCTTTTGCCATATGCAGTATGGGGCTGGCACTTTCCCAGTTTGAACGCGGTGGTCAACTGCTCTTTTAGATTCTGAGGTGTCCGACATATTTCTTTGAATGCAGGGGCGATCGACTTCACTATAGGCCTTTGGCTGTGCGTCCTGCGGGTTTGAAGAAACATACGGCCTTTGGCCCTGAGTGTTGTGATGTTGGCTGCCTGGTCTGCACCCAGGATGTGCGCAGCATGGTGATTGGTACAGGGCCTGGATTGTGGCCAGTCCGAGGGCTGCCAGCATCCCGCACACCAATCAGATCTCTCGGTCCCTAGGGACTGAGTTGGCTGATGGGAGAAAAAAGTTTCCTCAACCAATCGGAACTCATTTTTAGTATCTTAATTTTGGTACTGCAGCACTCCCGCAGGACAAACTGTCCCGAAATACCGTTTATAAATTCAAACCCATCCCAGCGCTTACTTAGTAAAGTTCATGCTTTCTGCCAAATTTGGTGTAATTCTGTTTAGCCATGTCCCAAAATTGTGGCAATTAACATGGAAAGTTAAAGTTTTGGGCTTCTCCTCTTCTTCTTGGCCTCTGCCTTGATTCCTGGAAACTTTCTAGGATTGAGCAGTGGTGGAGGAACCACCCCCCCCCCCCCCAAAGTTTTGTGAAGATTCGTCAAAGGGTGGCAACATTATTAGGAAAAAAAACCCTCTTCCTGTGCAAAAACTGATGAAACTATAATACACAGTGGTGGCCACCACAGATAGATTCACTGAAACAAAAACATATTAAAGTTGCGCTATAGTTAGGAAGTGTAGAAAATATCTAACTTTACATTAAAAAAACATAGAAATTTCCTGAAAAATAAACCAGAGTAAAGGGATGTTTTAGTTTGGTGAAAATGTCACATAAACCATACTATTTGAAACTAACAAAACCACTGAAATTCACCAGTTATGGTTATCTCAAGTAACTGTATATTTGTACTCCAAAATAACTATAACTTGTGCTCCCTCCATGAACATTATTAATCATTTTGGCATTTCAGATGCGTGTAGGAATGTTATAAATGTAGTCAATGAATGCCATGAGTGAGTCAATATGCAAGGGAAAAAGCGGTGCATGGCGTGGGCGCAAGTTTTAGTGACTATAGTTATTTCAGTGGTTTTGGTAGTTTCAAATGGTATGTTTTATGTGACATTTTCACCTAACTAGAACTTCACTTTAACCTTTGATTTTTTTCTTTTCTTTCCCCAGTGAATTTGCTGCTTGTACTTTCAACAAGACATCCCTGCTCATAGGCGAAAGCTTAGCTGATAGGACATTGGAGGTGCATTAAAATAAAAAAAATTAAGGAAATTGATCATGAGTAAAGTGGGGCAGGGTCAGTGAGTGTTGGAGGTGTGTTAGGCAGGTAGTTTAAATTAACATTTTCTGGAACGATTTTGTTGGCCTTAACCTGCAAG
Organism: Lissotriton helveticus; assembly: GCF_964261635.1. Classification (NCBI taxonomy): domain Eukaryota; kingdom Metazoa; phylum Chordata; class Amphibia; order Caudata; family Salamandridae; genus Lissotriton; species Lissotriton helveticus. The sequence goes on from NC_136061.1 coordinate 360,144,692, forward strand.
CAACAAAATGTGTGTGTGTGTATATATATATATATATATATATATATATATATATATATATATATATATATATATATATATATATATATATATATATATATATATATTTGATGCACACACCACAAATAAAAATAAACACAGGTTAAAGTAATCTGAAGCTATGCATTGTTTTGGTAGGAAAGCTCCTCAATCACAATAGAATTCATAAAGATATGTGCGTATCTGGAGGGTTACGGTGTTAAATCTTGGTTGGTGCACTTGGACAATGTGGTACCTATTTATCATGCTATGAAGTTCTATCCTGTGACTGTAATGCTATTCATTAGTTTAAAAATGTGTTAGAACTGTAGAATATAGGCTACATAATTTATAAAACATATAAGGCACACACTGTATAGGATAAGCTGCTGCAAAATGTGCAAAAAAGATTTGAAAGAAAGCATTTTCTAATAATTTTGGGAAAAGATGTTTTCCTTTTCCAACCCCATAATGTCCCACCTACCCTGTTAACTTGGGAATACTATGGCATCAATGCGGCCCATGGGCACACACACACACCAGACTGTACATTTTAGCATCCGAAATTTTTTTTGAGTACCCATGAACTAGTGTAATACTGATTAATTGCAGGCTAATCGCAGTTAGTCTGTCTCAACGTTATTTTGTTATTCGGCAAGTCCAATTATTTTTCACAGGTAATAGTAAACTCTCAGGAGTACAAATGCAAACACCTCTTGCATTACAACCATTCTGAGAGGTTAACAAAAATCCATGGTTGAATAACGTGCTGCCTTCAAAATGGCTCCTATTTGCTAAATTCTAAAAAGCTCAGGCTTACCTGGTGCAGACCCACCTTTAAATTTGAATTAAACAGTGGCTCTTAACCTGTGGTTTGCTCACCTCTGAGACGTCCACTTTGGATCCGGAACTGTTTGTAAAATTGAATATTAGCAGATTAATAAAGTACATAAATTGAAAATCTTAAAACACTCTGTACATGTGTAGGAATTTTAAACTGTAAGCTCACAATTAAGTTGACGTCCTTTGTTTTGGGGGAGCAGCACAAGTACATCAAATGGGATCTGCAAGGGATGAATGATACAGCACTAGTATGCGCCAACAAAAAGAAAACATGCTGCTTCGTCTTTTAAAAATAATACTGCATTTTGAAAAGCTCCAACGTTTCCATTAAAATTAAACTTTTGATCAAGTTTTTTGTTTGTAAATAAATTATTCCATAAATTGCTTGATGTATACTTGTTTCTGTATTTTTAGGTTTCGCCCTGGGCGTTGCAACTGCGTAGCAGTTGCTCCGCCCATGGCGAAACCTCATGATCCTACATATCGACTTTGGTTCAGCCTCTGTCTCCTATTGGCTAGCTCCATAAATGGAGGCTAGCCATTGGGAGACAGAGGCTGTCAATCACGCTTTCTCGAGAAAACGCGATTCGGGGGAGTTTCTCTGACTTTTTAAGCCCCGCCCCTTTGTCCTGGGCCGCGCTGTCATTGGCTGCCGGCCCGGGACACCCCCGTGACGTCATTCCCCGGGCCGCGCTGTGATTGGCTGGCTGGCCCGGGACCTGACGTGTTCCAAGTGAATTGCAACGGATGACTGACTGACTGACTGAAGTTTTTATTAAGCGCTCGAATGCCGCGGCGTCTTGGCGCTGTAGAATAAAAGGTGATGTGAGACGGATCAGGGCAGGGAGAACAGCCTGGGTAGCGTGTTAATATATGTGTTCCATGTTAGTCCACGCATTATTTTAGCAATTCAATATAATGATTCTAAAACAACACATTTTAACTAAGTATGTTAAAATATTGAATTTAAATATTAAATAGAACTTTGAATGTCTCAATAAACTGAACATTGGTTTATAACGGAATAACAGTTTTATACAAAAATATGCCCTTGTGGTGGGCACCTATTCCTGTTTAAGCACGTAGGACCTCTACAACACGACAAATCGTTCTTTGACATGCAGCGCTTTCCTAATGATAGTCCTTCTTCTATGTCCTGCTCCGCCTGTATCTTCACAAAAATGGCTGCGCCCCTTCGGCCATTGCTTACAGATATGGTTTTTCGTCGGGCTTTACCCGTTATGCGTACTTCGTTTTTCAGATGGCTAACTGTATCGGCAGGATGCCATCAAACCCCCTGGAGGCTGCTTGGAGCTGTATGTCTTCAGAGATCTGCAGTGGTCTCGCAGGAAAAGACTCCTATGCAGCAAGATGTGGCACATTTGATGCAGCAGGTAGAAGAGTGTTTTTTTGGGGCCAACTTAACCAGGGCAAATGTGTTTTGGTAGCACAGTACAGCTGACAGTAGACCGGGTAAAAGAAGCGGATGCATGCATGGCCACATTTTGAAACACGAAAGAGGATCTTTTGAGCTAAACATCTGAGGACTTCCTTTTCCGGTTTCACGTGCATCCAAGTAAAGGCAAGCTAAAACAAGTATTTGCAATGCAATAGGTCTCGCATTTTTTTGAGTTAAAAAATGACAATGTCTTGTACCCATGTGTTGTGGTTTGTAGTGGATGTATAAACAGAGACACAACTGTAGCACTGCCTAGAGGACTTAGAATGAGGAGTTTCTGCTGGGACCAGAGAAGCAGATAGCAGCACTGTCTAGGGGACTTACAAAGCAGAATTACCACTCCGACTAGAGAAGCCACTAGCAGCACTGTCTGTTGGACTTAGAATGAGGAATTACTGATAAGGGCCACCGAAGCATGTAGGAGCACTATGTAGAGAACTTAGAATGAGGAATTACCAACGGGACCAGAGAAGCATATAGCAGCACTGCCTAGAAGACTTAGAATGAGGAATTACTGGTGAGTCCGGAGAAGCAGCTACCTGCTAGAGTATTCAGTGGAGAACAGAAAGCAAACAGACAGCAAAAGCAAAATGTTGCTGCATGTAAATCAAGTGTCTCATGCCGTTTTTGTTATCCTCTGAATCACACTGTGTAATTCCAGACATGTCCTGTTTCATAGTGCCTGGAATGTGGTAGGTAGAGAGATCACAAATAGTTGTGTGATGTGAGCGTAACATGTATATGTATTACACTGATGTAAAATGGACGATGCAGCTGCAAACTGGAATGACATTTTCATAATTGTAAGCATGGAAGCGATTAAATCATTTCGAGCTGGAATGCAAAACCAACAACAAGCATTTACAATGCAACGGTTTCGCCTTTGGAAATGTTAAAGCTATTTGCAATGTAAATGACTGCCATTTATTTATCTGTTTTCAAAACCAACACATAAATACAAATGTTGTCATTTACAATGCCAATAGCTCAAACTTTTCCAAAGGCGAAACCGTTGCATTGTAAATGCTTGTTTTTTTTTGGTATTGTTTTGAGGTTTAAATCCTAGAAATTGCTTAGGCGACATCCACAAATATCAAAACGCTAAGTTCTGCTGCAGTAAAATACTTCAAACTCCTTCAGTATTCCTTGCAATTTATTTCCTCTTGACAATGACCTAACTTGGGCAAAATCGCACCCTGCGTAGTGTACTCAGTAATAACCGTTAACTATTCATGTTGTTCTCACTAATGTGAATGCCAAAAAGATATCCACCGTCATTTGCTTGATCATTTTGCTGTGCATGTAAACATGTAATTATTTATTGGGGAGAGCTATGTTAAAATGTTTAATTTTAAAAGGGATAATGACTTGTCAGTAAATGTAATAACACTTTAGCCTCCACGCAGTTTTAACAATTTAACTATAATCTTTGGATCCGGAGTAGCGTAGTGTACTCGCCACAAAGTACTTTAATGCCTTGCAAGAGGTATGAAGCTCTATATAAATACAGTTCACAATTACAATCATTATAGTTGACATATGCAACACCATTGTATTATCATAGCATACGTAATAGGATGTGCAGCGAGTTTACTTGTAAGAAACTAAGTCCATTTCTGCTCTGTTTTGTTTGAACAAATTTGGGTCCAGCAATTTAGTGCTGCAGAGTTATCAATTTATTCAGCCTGTTCTTGTGTTCCTCCTACGTTTTTAGGGCAGAGCCTGCGAGAGCATGACTAGCGTCTCGCATGTGAGAAGCTTTTATTTACAAAGGGGGGTTCGAGCCCTCTCATTGCCGTTTGTTAGCTGCAACGTCGCTCTTCTCTGCAGCCAGCTTTATTGGCCAGTGCTGGCCAGACGTAATTGCTGATCCATTCTGTGGAGCAGGGTCCAAGCACAGATTAAGCAAACTTAATCGGTACCCGTCCGCTGCTCCCAATCTCATGGTACAATTTACCCCCCCCCCCCTCGCCCTGCCTGCTGCGCCTTCTATAGTGCTTTTTTATTTTTTTAAATTACAAATTATCAAGCCATGAGCAAGTTAATATTTATAATTATGTACCTTGTTTTTTATCAAACATTAGTTTGCAGAATCAGAAAGAAATGTGGAATGTGTGTTGCTGCCACCTAGCGCGAAATTCAGGCGAGTTTGGAATCGAACATTACGAGATCTATGTTGTGCAGGCCAGGCTCTTTGATTCCATCTACCGGAAATGTCAATTTCTTTATAGTGCTTAATACCGTGGCTGCGTCTGTTTCTAAAAGATTTCCAATTGTTATTAAAAAGACAGTATACAGTGGGATCTGCTGGGTACTTGTATCCTATCTGGTGACCAGGAACCTAGAAACACACTGTAGATCCGTTCTTTTATAGAATGGGCAATCATTGTAGAGCCTGTTGTACTTTCGTTGACCCACTCTGCAACCCGTAGTCGGCTCATGTATTTTGAAACTAATTACTGTTTTCAGCCTAGAATCTAATGCCAATAAAAAGTTAATATTGTGGCATGATGTTCCGAGCAAAAATGATTAGAATGGACATGAAACGCCCACGTCTATGTGCCCTTCAGTTATCAATGGCAGGCTATGAACATTAGTTTACAGATGAAAACACTGGGATTATGTTGCATTGAAGGCTAAAATAATAAAACATTTGAATGCATTGTGTCACGTAAAGGTATGTGGCATAAGCCACATTCTGTAGCTGTATTTATTTTTGATATGCTGGCATTTTAACACACATTAATGTTGTCTCCCTGGCGCCAGCTTAACACACGAATACAGCAATTAATAGATGAACACGCGTTTGTGAAATAACGGAGAAGGCCCAAAGGGTCATACTACAGCTGCTGCTTTAGCTGCCACCCGGTAACGCATCTAGGGTTTGAATAGTGCAACTAAATCCCGACCAGATCGGCAGAATGTAGAGGACAGAACATTCTGACAGTGATGAATATAGCATATTCTTCAAAAGAACAAACCGCCTATAATCTAACACCAGTGTGAAAGCCAGCCCAATACACTGCAGCCTTGCTCCTTAAATGGTTTATTGCCCATAAATTATATAGTCTGAGCACTTCTCTCTGCTCTAGGGAGTACAGTTACTTTGTCTTCTTGCCTGCACCCTGCTATGTCATTGCTGAACGTAAGGTCCACTCTGTGCTTGGAGCCCCCACATTGCTTACCATTTGTGGGCTTGGTTGTCATTAGCATTTGTAGCCTTCTAATTGGACAGTGCCAGCCGCCTTCACTTCTTTTTCTTTTTTTTTTTTTTTCTTCTTTTTTTTCTTTTTCTTCCAGCTGGAGGAAGGACAAGTACTGATGGCTTTATCTCGATTAGGGCCCTTCCACTGCTGGTGCTGTGATTGGGGCGGAGATATATATATATATATATATATATATATCCCAGTTTCCATAAGCAAAGTGTTTTTTGATTTGCCAGTAACTTTGGGCCTTTTGACGAATCTTTACAAAATTTTCAAAATTAATGGGCACTCACTTTAGCTGCTGTGTTGAAAGTTTCAGGGTGAGCTGTCAAGCGGGGCCGAGTAAAACTGCTGAACTCAAGTACACCAAATTTGGCAGAAAGGTAGGTCTTGGTCCAGAAAGCACTAATTTTATTAAATGGTCTAAATCCCTACATTTAGTTCCTGAGAAATGTAAAGATTTTTCAGATAAACATCTGTGGCCGCAGTGGAGCCGCGAACCTTCCTGATCTCGTGCCTGAGATTTGATTGGCTGCCTACTCTTAAAACCAGGAAGTGTTGGCAGCCATCTTGTGACTCTGTCGAACCGAGTGATGACCATAATGGCTCCAGCAGTATTGAACAAGCGAGAGCATTATGCTCTCGCTTGTTCAAATCAAGGCACACTTTGCTTTTTACACCTAGGGAGCTGCATGTTGTCAGCCTTCAGGCTTCCCCCGTGGTCCCCAACGAGAGGCCATGCCCAGGGCCGAAAATTACCTGGGATGAGGGGCCGCTCACCCCCCAACCTTTAAAAAAGAAAAAGAATGGGGTCTCTGCTGCCATAATCGGCTTGGGAAGGGGGAGCACACGGCCCTCCTTCCCCTTTTTAAAACATTTTTTTAATCGCAAATGAATAAAAGCATTGCCCTGGGGGATGGAGGTCCACGGGGTAGAAATTGGCCTCAAGAGGGGGTGTGGCCCCCCTCCCACAAGGTCATAAGCAGTGCATTGTGGAGGTGCAAGTTGTAGTTTACTCAGTTAACTACAATGGCTGAATTTCTCTGGTTTTGTATGAGTGCAATCTGACCCCAAGTATAACGTCCTTGTAACCTTTGTTTTTTTTGTGTGAGTTTTTAAAGTTTTTAAAATTCTATTTGCTAACTCTAAAGTCCTTGTAACCTTTCTTTTTTTCAGAATAGTCCGTATTCTACCTGTTGTGCACCTCTATCTGATTGGCAAAGTCATTAGCTCGACCAGATGTGAGAATTATTGGTTTTGCTAATACTTGTTGTGATCACAACTCTAACAAATACATGTCGGTTGCATTAGGTGACTTTCACATGCTATCAGAGAAACTTTTTAAAAGATCACCTTTGTGAATAGCTGTAAAAATGTCACGCAATCGTGTGAGTCTTTTTTGTATTAAGATTCATTCGGGTGACTCATCATAAAGGTGGTCAGTAACATACCGCTTGTCCCCTGCTGCCAGTGATTTAAATAATTGAACCAGAAAATATTAAAATTACGTTGGGTTGGAATGCTGCCTGACTGTTTGCCACTGGTTAGACTTGATGCAAGCATTTATCTCGATCTTTTGTTTGATACTAATGTGACTTCCTTTTTTTTCTGGGTCAAAATGTCTCATATATTTATTCCTTTTCACAGTTCTCTGCGATCTTAACATAATGATCTAAATGGTCTTATATTTCCTCTGTCTTTCAATGCCATTGAGGATTTCTGGAACCATTTTATGAAGTATCGCATCAAGGGACACTTTCTGCAATACTTGCTGATGACAATGCAGGTTGATCCCAAGGCTCAGTGCAGATTTGATGCACTATTGTATGCAAGCCTTATGCATTCCTTCTTAGCTTGCCTTACCCATGTCTTAGAAAAAAAGAGCGAAGTTAGAGAACGATTTTGTTAACTAATAGCGCCTAGCACTGCACTAAATCTATTCATTACACCTGACTAATGTACTCTTCTGTGCTGCACTCCTGTGTAATTAGCCAAGTCCGTCTTTTGCATCCCTGCAAGCAACCTTACACTGCCTTACTAGAACAACGTACTATATTGTGGTCACTTATTTGCTGGTTGATAAACATCTTAAATGCATGACGACTCCTTTTTCCACACATAGTGCTCTTCCTGCTTCTTCACCTGTTGGAAGCATGTACAAAGCCTGTCATGCTTCACTTAAGCAATAGTCAACTAAAAAATGCTTCTGTACGTGACCAACCGCATCATAAGCGTCAGGTTAATTTTCCAACTCTCTTACCGTTGTGGAAACATTTTAAACCTTTACCCCAGTAATTGTTTTTCTTATCTCAGAAGAACATTATCTGTGGCTGCGATTAAATGTTGAAGGACACATTTTGCCACTCTAAGGGACCCCTCACGAAACAGACGGCCACTGCTGGCTGCGTGGCTGCGTGTCTTGGTGCAGACAAAAGTAAAAACACACCATGACGCACACCCCTGTGTGCCATGCTCCCGGATGCTGCATGCAGTATGGGTTAGTCACCCCTCCAGCAGGCCTTACAGCCTTAAGGCAGGGTGAACTATACTACACATGAGGGCATATCTATGTGGAGAAGCATGGCTCAGTGGTTAGAGGCGGCAGACCCGGAAGCTGAGATCGACCGTGGACCAGGGTTCGATTCCCCGCCTCGGCGGGTCTCAGGCTCAAAATTCCACGGACTCGACAATTCTCGCTCCGGTGCCTACTCGAATCACGGGGTCACACTCTGCAACTCTGGGCAATAGCTTGCTTAATCTCCACTACGGCCCCTCGCGGCGGGATGCCTGGCTTTCACCTTGTGGACACCCTGCCGGGGTTTCTCACAGGGCAATACCAGGACGGGTTCCCTAAGCAAGCGCCAGGATGCCCTTTGGGTGACAGGTTTGCGCTATATAAGTACACCTACATTTACATTTACATATCTGCATGAGCCGATATGCCCCTGTGCAGGTCAGTTCCATTACTGCCAGTGCAAGTGACCAGGGAAGCAATTTTAATTACTTGTGATGGACACTGGTGAAAACGAGTTCCCCAGCTACATACATGTTTGGAATCGAACATCTCATATTTATAAACCCAAACCAAAACCAGTCTTTTGTTTATTAATACATGCACACAGAGGGCATAAAATACTGGCATGCTCTGGGGTCTTAGCTAGCCTGCCCCCCCAGACCAGTTTCTGACACCCAGGGGTGAGGACCTTTTGTAGTGTAGTTCCTATATTCCCAATAAGCTCTGCACATTGTAATAATATAATATATTAGACTTAATAGTGAGTGCCAGCTAGCTCAGAGGTCACTAGAAACTTTCTCGAATTCTCAAGAAGGGATTAGTTTCTGACAACTGCAAAAACATGACAACTTTGTTTCCCAAGAATAAGAATATATCTGAGTCATGGAAACAATAGATAACTCGTTCACTCAGTCAATCGTGTATGCTTTGTTTCTACAGAGTTGCAGAGAAATAGAGAGATGGGCGTTTTTCAATAAAAAGTTTATTGAACAGTCTTCTTTCTCATGCAGGAGAGGTGAACTGCTACAATCATTAGACCGAATGCAAAGTATAATGCGTACAGCAAGAATAGTATTATAAAATAATACTGTAATAGCATTGTATGGTTTCTAAGCCATATAAAAATACAAACGAAAATAACACATGCAAAAATACTCAACTGGTGCTTCTAAAATACGCCTACCCCAATGTACCTAACCTAAGTCTAGTACGAGGGAGGAAGTATGGTCTTTTGCATAGGTTTAGTTTTGCCAAGAATCTACCAAAGGTTTCTCTAGGTTCTAATCCGCTCCATACGTTGTTAGAATGAAGGAGGTCTGGTATCTCTTTCTTGGGACTCGATTTCCCAACACCCCGCAAGGGGAGTCCGAAACACTGAAGCTGGATTCTCGGAAGAGAAGGGCAGCTTCCTGATCAGTGCGTCAACTGGAGAGTCTGCTTCCTTCGGCACTTGCTGTAGCAATCTGCGTCGGGCAAGTAGGTCGTCTAACGGCTCCGAACCAACGTGCTTTGCTATAGCAAGTGAAGGTATATTTATACCTTGAAGGTGTTTAGGAATGCCATGTTTGACGTGAAGTCGGGCATATGAACGTCATGAATGAACCTGTGGGGAATAGTTGTTCATTGTAACTTTACTTTACTTTAAAAATTATTTATAACGCGCACTATCACCATCGGTTTCTTGGCGCTCATTGACGTGAAACGGTAATCCAGGGTTTAGTCATAGGCAGCTTGAAAGAGCAAGGTTTTTAAAGATCTGCGAAAGCAGTCGTACTTTGGGCAAAGCCGTAGGGAAGGAGGTAGGGAGTTCCAGGTGGAGGGGGCCAAAACAGAAAAACTCAGGCCTCCATGTTTTTTCCTTTTGAAGCGGGGGACTTCGAGCAGGTTTAGTGATGCTGAACGAAGAACTCTAGAGGGAATGTGGCGGGACAAGGCTGAAGAGATAAACAAGGGGGCTGAGTCCAAGAGTGCCTTGAAGGTAGTGCATGCAAGTTTGAAAATGCAGCGTTTAGAAACTGGAAGCCAGTGGAGAGTGCGGAGGAGGGGGGTAACGTGTTGATGTTTGGGCTGGCGGAAAATCAGGCGGGCAGCCTGATTTTGCACCAGCTGGAGTCGGTGGAGGTGACATGCAGGAATGCCTGCATAGAGAATGTTGGCATAGTCGAGCCTGGAGGTGATGAACGCGATGACCACTTGGGTTAGGGCCTCTTTGGTAAGAAACCTGCTGATCTTGCGGATCCGCCTCAGGTGGAAAAAGCAGGCAGAGGTGACCGCGTTGATGTGCGGTCTCATTGAGAGGTCATTGGAAATAGTCACTCCCAGACTTTTGACTGTGCTCGCAGGAGTGGGTGCTGTCCCCAACGATGTAGGCCAGAAGGTGGCATTCCATGGGTGGTTAGGACCTCCTACCAGGACGAGCACAGTTTTGGTAGGATTCAGCTTTAAATGGCTGTGATACATCCACTCAGCGATGGTCAGCATGGTGGACTGAAAGTCAATACGGGAGGAAGGGTGTGAATCGATGGGGAAGATTAGTTGAAGATCGTCCGCGTAATTATAAATTGTGACCGGGGAATTTCGGAGGGAAGCTAAAAGTGGTTGGAGGTACAAATTAAAAAGTAGAGGGGATAGTGCAGAACCCTGAGGGACACCACAGGTAAGGAAAGTGTAAGAGGCAGAAAAGGAGGAGAGGTTAACAGATTGTGAGCGCTGGTGAAGGAAAGATCTGAGCCAGTCAAGGGCCAATCCCTGAATGCCGGCGTTGTGGACACGGTCGATCAAGATGGTGTGATCGACCGTGTCGAAAGCCGCCGAGAGATCTAATAGGACAAGGGCTTGAGAGATGTTTTTGTCAGCACCTTTCCTGAGGGTGTCCATGACTGCTACTATGACCGCCTCGGTTGAGTGGAGGGGTCTAAAACCCGCTTGTTGAGGATCTAGAAAAGAGGATTTTTCTATAAAAGAACTCAAACAGCGGGTGACGTAGGTCTCTAAGATCTTTCCAAGGTATGGGAGGAGGGAGATGGGCCTGTAGTTACTAAGTGTGGTAGGGTCTGCATTAAGTTTCTTTAAGATAGGCAAGACAGCAGCACGCTTGAGGGACGATGGGACCTCCCCATTAGCAAGAGAGTTGTTGAGCAATGCAAGGGGGGGCCAGGACATGCAAGGAAGGCTTCTTTTAGGACCTGCGGGGGACAGCAATCATTAGGAGAGCCTGAACTAACTTTGTGAAGGAGGGAGACGAACTCTTGATGAGATATAGGTGGAAACTCAGTCAAGATGTTAGGATTGGTGGGGGGGAGGGGAGGAGGGGTAGAAGAGGTCGGGGACGGTATATTATTTTTTATTGTAGTTATTTTTTCTATGAAATAAGAATTGAGCGAATCACAGAGGGTTAGGGTAGGTAGAGGTTGGGGGGTGACTCTGTCTGGACGGGAGAGCTCATTAACGATTGCGAAAATCTCTTTCGATTTGTTGTTGGAATTCAAGATTTTTTGTGAGAAATATGCCGTCTTGGCTGCCAGGATTGATTGTTTGTAGGTTTTTAAGGTGTCTGTATAAGCAAGCTTGAGCTGAGGATCGTAGTGGCGACGCCAGCGGCGCTCCATTTGCCGTAGGACAAGTTTGTCCGTTTTAAGTTGGTCAGTAAACCAGCATTGGGCATCATGGGGGCGCTTTGTTTTTATTCTTTTGAGAGGGGCGACTTTGTCGCTGGCCTGACGTAGCCAATCATTGAGTGTGTCAGCCTGGTTCTCTAGTGGGGACTGCGACACGGGTGCAGTAGACACTAGGGAATCGTGGAAAGCAGGCAAATTGGCCCTTTTCCAATTGCGGGCCATAAGATTCTTAGTACTGGGGGGAGGACATAAAGTATACAGATGTAAGTAGAAAGAGATAAAATGGTGGTCCGACCAAGAGCAAGGGACAACTGAGGGAGGGGAAATGTCGAGATTTGAAGTCCACACTTGGTCGAGGATGTGGCCCTTCTGATGGGTAGGAGTATGAATGTGTTGGGAGAGATTCATGGTTTTTAAAAGTTCAGTAAAATCCAACGACGATTGGCTTTCGTGGACATCGGATGGCCAATAGTTAAAATCGCCGATGACCATGATATTGGCATGATTAATTGCTAGTTGAGCAATGGCGTCGCTGAAGAGTTGGGGAAAAAGAGGCATAGAGTCAGGGGGTCTATAAACAAGAATACAAACAAAAGACCATTTAGGGGAGGTGAATTTGAGTGCCAGATATTCAGTTTTAGGGATAGGGGTCATCGAGATCTCAGAGAAGGTATGTTCAGAGCGGATGATGGCCGCCACCCCGCCGCCAGTTTTCCCAGTGGGGCGGTTGGCGTGCATAATGTAGTATCCAGTAGGGATAGCAGCAAGAATGTCGGGGGCTGAATCTTCGGTGATCCAGGTTTCTGCTAGGAGGAGGATATCAATGGAGCTCTGATGTAATAATTGAAAGATCTCAATCTGATGGCGAACAAGGGAACGGGTATTAAGGTAGTAAATTGATAATGAAGCAGAGATCTGAGGAACAAGGGGGGAGGAATGATGAGAAAGGACCTGTGCCGAGAAGTCAGATGGTACAAGGATGCCATATGTCAGGGCCGCTTTTACGGCATGGGTCGGAATGGGTCCTGATGAATTAAGTCTCAAGAGGTCAGCGGAGGTGTAAGAAAGGAATTGGGCATTACGACGGGGCCCTGGGCCCGGTCGGCCGCGGACGGGCGCAGACGGGCTTGACTTGTGCGCGATTTCGGCGCGAAGTCGGCGCTCCCGCTGCGCTCGTCCGCTGCGCTTCCTCCAGGCCGCCATTAAATACTAGAGGGGAGGGAGCACTAGACCGCTGACCTGCTGGTAATCTGTGCAGGGCGGATGTGGTGGTGTCACTAAACAGGAAGTGACCGCTCCTCGAACTGACCCTCCGCGCAAACGGCACAAGCCGGGGCGGAACGGGGCCACGAGGGAAAGGTGCAGGTAAGAGGGACTTGGACTCGTTCCAAACACAATGTGCAAAATGCAGTTTTTAAAAGTTATCAGCGTGCTTTTAAATCAGCAAAAGAGCAAGGTAAAATACAAATTGCAATTTCTAAAAAGTGCTAGAATAGCGTGCTTTAAATCAGCAACAGATCAGGGTTACATACAAATTCAGTTTTTTAAAAAGTGCTAGAATAGCGTGCTAGTAAATCAGCATAATAGGAATCACAGCAGCCTACTACCGCAGCCTAGGTCGCCGCGTTTGTCAGTTTGTAAAGTAACTGAATTCTTGGAGAAATCAATATTCAAGCAAGGGGAAGTCCCTAATGGCTTAGCTGGTTTTCCAAGAAATCGTTGCAATGTTTGGTGAACAGATGGAAGTAGCCATGCCTGTATTTGGGTAGCATGGCCTATGACTAAATAAGGGCTTGATTTCTATGCCTATATAAGGGCATGAATCGGGAAAATCCATTTGGAATCTAAAACGCCATACAACACCCACTCCACTTTCTTATGTATGACATTACTAAGTTCAAAACCCATTAAACATGATGTGTTAAAAATCCATCCAAAACACATAAAAATGCAATGGTACTGCTTGTACACAAAAGCTCATTGGTGCTGTACGCATTCAAAGCAATGTTTCATTCTAAGCATAAAGTTGACATTTGTAAATGCTGTCTGAATGAAATACGAAAATACATTTATGAAATGGCTCGTTAATACAGAAGAAAAAGGTGCCGAAACCATTTCATGTCCTATTACATATAACTGTTGGTACGAGGACAAGGTCAAATATTGTCTCTGGAAGTTTTTCAAAGAATTCTAGTTCTCTATGAATAGTTCTACTTTAAGCAGATTACTTTGTGCCAAAAAATGAAAAAATACAAATTTGGAAAAATTAATAATCATAGAAAAAAAGAGTTCCAAGGTTAGAACTTTGTTTTGAAAAATGAAGGTCAAATTCAGAGTCTCTCAGAACACTGTGTGCCAAATCAAAAGTCAGTGTTTTTGTTTGGAGAAAACTACAAATCTTCTAAGCCTGTAAAGAATTAGTCTACCATTGTAGGTGAAAGTTGGATTACCTTGTCAAGAAGATCAATTGCACATAGATGTGAAGCATCGCCGTCCACATTGGTCGCATTAGCAACGTTCGAATCAGATTGTACCTGTGTGCCTGTCGTTTCTCGTACCTCAGCAGTAGCATTTTGCGTCTGTGAGATCTCAATGAATGCAGTCATCAGAGTTGGTAGCCGCTCGGGACAACACAGTGCATGGGCTGTTACTGGTTCAAGCAAAGTATCAAGGTCCTTTAGCATGACTGATGGGAGTGTGAGACAGGTGTCTAACACGCATTCTTCTCCACATAGCAGGCAGCGTAGAACAGGTCAGATGCAATCTTGCCAAATTGGTCTGAATGACAGAAACCATGTGCTATTTAATTCTCTTAAACAAGTTAATCCAAAATTTGGACGATGCACTCACCACACTTCATCGCCAGTAGAGTGGTCTCCACGGTGATCTGGGTGTCGCTCGTGGATTGGCTTGCCATATCCAAGCAGTAGGAGCAAAAATAGTATCCCTGCAGCGAGTCCCAAAATCAGAGGCAACCTGCCAAACACAGAGTGCACGAAGTTTGGAAATATTCCTAGAACTGCTCCAAAGGGAGCTAACATTCCCGAAAAAACTGTCTTAAATACATGTACAATACCACTCATATCAGACATGTTTAAGGTACTACTTAACGTTTCTGAGAAATGTATAGGGCAATTTTTAGTTAAGAGGGCATGTATCTATGCAGAAGTCCTTGCGACTTGCAGATCATAGGTCTCTTTGGCCGAGGTCAGTGGCACAGATTTCTGTAAAAGAATGACTTTCATTCTGCTTAAAGTATCAATTTGTATAGAAGAGATGTTCAGTGAAGGCCATAACGGCGACTCCCGGTCTGTCTTGGTTTTAGAAAACAATACTTGCATACAGCAAGTGACCCTGGCTGACACACTTACGAGATGGGGTAAACCTAGCAACATGCCACAGCAGCTATGATTGTTCAACATGAGGTAACTTCAATTAGAAAGCTGTCCAAAAATTGGATCAATCACTGCAGCCGGTGAACCTTGCAGGTGGCAGGATAAGTTGTTAGAGGCACCATCGCAGGCCCGGTGTAAATTAATACCCTGACAAAGGAGAGACCCGCTTAGTGTGTTCACAATTTTTACCACTAAGAAACACTTCTTTTTCCCCACTTCAACATCTGTGAGTGTATGGTAATTCCAGGATGTCTTGATGTATTCTTTACCCAACCTTTCATAAGTGCCTGCTGGTATGTGTTTTGGGCAATACTGAAAATGGAAAATTGTAACAGGCAGAGTGATTGTTCTGTGTATAATCCATTCTGTGGCTGGCTTTTTAGCGACCGTTAATGTCAGGCTTTTCAGTGACAGTTAATGGCAATCTTTTGAGTTTTTCAATACTCCGCACCGTATAGTCTGCTCCCCTCTGTGCCAGTTTGATCGGTTTATCAGCGAGATTGAATTCTGAAAACGGTCTTTGATATCAAAGGGTTTTTGGTCTACCACTGAAGTCTGACAATCGAGGTCAAACACTATCATTCTGGTTTCAAAAAGGACTTCATATTGAGTGATACCCCCTAGAGAACTTTATGGCAGATTGTGAAGACTATGTTGGACTCTTATTAGATGTTTGACCTAACAGTCACCCGAGCCTAATACCCTAGCTGTTATAGATTGCTTTGTCGCGTTTTTTGCTCTCCACTACCGAATTTCCCTCCGTATGGAATGGACTAGAGTACCGCAATGCAACGCCCAATTTGGCCATGACCTCATTGTAAGCTCGAGAGCTAAACGCAGGACCCTGGTCAGAATATAGCGTGCCGACTGCGTATGTGCAGATAAAGACTCGCAAATCTTTTATAACCATTCGAGCGTCAGCCGAACGCTGAGGCCACATCCAAATGAATCTTTTCTTAATATTTGTGGGACCGCATTTGTCCATAGGGACGTCTGCGTGTAGAAAGTCTATTGCTGTCTAACAATGGTGTCTGTACTGGGCTGGCTACACTGTAGTCTGGTATCTGGCGGCGTTTTCTGCTGCGATCTCTATTGCAGTCATGGCAGTTCATTGCAAGTGTGTGAATGTGAGCATTCATCCCTGGCCATCAGTACGTCTCTTTTAATTCTAGTATAACCTTGGAGATCCCCTGATGTATCAGACCCTCTCCCAAATGTGCTTTGTGTATCAAAGCTACTCTGTGTCCTGTTTGGAATTACCCTTTCCCTCACTCCAGGGATTCAAGCAAAAGGAATGGAGTTTGCATCAATTATTTATGAGTATTTGAGTGGAAACCTATTGGGTAACGCTGTCTTTGCTTTTGGCATTGACAGCTAGCATTATTTCGCTGTCTATTTTCACTTTTGAATGGATGATTGCAGCTACAGAAGCCAGCTCCCTTTGCGGCTTCATCAGCCAATGAATTCACTTCAACGTGAACACCATCGCGTTGATGACTCAGTGTATGTATCACGTGAGCATTTTGTAGTTCCTGTCGTAACTGAACTACTTGTTCCCAAAGCAATTTATGCTTGATTGTGCCACCTTTTGCATCTTTGTCACCGTTTTGAATCCAGTTTTGCAAGTATCCAATTAAAGATTGAACACAATAATACGAATCGCACACTGAGTGTGAGGAATTCGCGGTCCGTATTCTCAAGCGCCATCTTGAATGCTTGTAGTTCAGCTCGCTGAACTGTACAATCTCCTAGAGATTGTGTTTTAGTGACCATTGGTCAGAATTTGCCATAGCGCCAGCGACCTGTAACGATCACGCACGCCGAACTATAGGCTTGTTTACCCCCGTAGCAGGTTGAGCTGATCCGTCAGTATAAATAATACATTTTTACTGCTCTAGAGGCAGAATTTCAGTAGGCAGAGGACATTCTTGTTCGTATTGTAGAAATGCTTGTGTTTTCAAATGTGGGTCAAAAACGTATTCAACGTCTGTTGCAGCAAAATAATTAACTAATTGTATCCATCTCAGATGTAAAGCTTTAGCATTTGGAATGCTTGCTTTTGTCACTGCCTATAAGGCAGGTACAGGTGTAACGACGATAATGCGTTTACCCTGTGCGAGGGCTCTCTTTTGCTACTGCAGTTTGAACCGCTGTCAGAATTTTTTCTGTTGAAGTGAATTTAATTTCTGCTTGTTTGTACAAGTGTGATTTGTAAGCTATTGGTACTTTTTCACCTTCGTTAAAAGTTAAGTACGTTAATCCGCATTGTCCTGTAATGATTCGGATTACTAAGTTTTGAACGTTTACGCATGTTCTTCATGGGCGAATCCCAATATAATTATATTCGCCCTGTTCAAGTGCCTATCCAGGTCATCATCTGTCAGATGTCATTCACATATGATAAAGCTACATCATCATATGTTTGTAGTAACTCTGTTACCCTCGCTGAGAATAACCCAGGACTATTCTTGAATCCCTGTGGGAGACAACAGAATTGACGCTGTCCCCATAATTGAGAAAGCGGTCAAATACCTACTTTATGGTGCAATGTTTTGACAGAAGAAACCGTTAGAAATATCCAATGTGGTTTTATATTTTTTATGCACAATGTTATTCATTAATGCTGCACTATGTGCATTTTGTACTGCAAAGGTTTTGCAACAAGAGTTTGTGTCTGGAATCCAATACTCGCCATTGCTCATTAAATGCATCGCTCGCGGGCACCCTTACTGCCCGCGATCACTTTCACGGCCGCGCAACCAATGCTTGTTAACCTTGTTATAAAATCACAACTATAAATTCCAGAAGGAAGAAAAAAACTCTGATTGGATGAGCAGCTCACGAATTGACCTGTGAAACTTGAGATTAGACTTGCTGCATGTCATCCAGTCATGGCTTTTCTGTTCTAAATAAATGTTTTCACGTGAGTTAGTCCAACGGGGACAGCTGAAACAGGCACGCAAATGAAACTCCGCCACTGGGTTTATGTTACTATGGCAACATGAAGCTAGGTCCCTGTCCAATTGAGGTGATCCCAAATCACAACTCCCAATATGCATTAGGTGATTGCCTTAGAACAGAACTCAGTGGTCCTACTGACTTAAAATGAAGACAGCTATTTTGTGGCAAGGTACAGTTGTTCCATAGGGTCCTGTGTGTTTTGGCTATAAAAAATGGCATTCCTCTGAGATGTCTATGTTGTATTTGAGTCTATAGAAAGCGACGTGCAGGTACTAAGACGTTTGAAAAAAATGTATACATGCAGGGGCTCAACATTTTACGGGGAATTTGCTGAAACTGCAGAATACTGGGTTATCGAATACAAAGGTTCCCTACGTTCGATTCCACCTATTGCCTCTTTCTACTACCACCCGACACTATCTTTTATCTGATCATGCAGGTTCTTTTCTCATTTCTGCGTTCTCCATTAGTTACCTTTCCCTTCTCTGCCTTTCCCTCTTGCACTGTGTCAAAATACCCGAAGATGAGAGCCGGAGCCCAAAACCTGCAAACACTGGCACAGAATAAAACATTGGGAACACCTGCCCTTGCGTTTAGGCATTTTCCTGCACCTAGCTCTTTGTCCCTTCACAGTTAACCATGTCGCTTGCATTTTTCTTTATTGAAAAGAGGTCACACTAGAGGACAAAACACAACAAACCGTTCCGTTTTAAAATGAAAAACAAAAATGCCCAGTGACCTAGTTGTGTGGCCCCTCCTCATACGTGATTAGGCAAAAGCCATAGGAGGGCTGTGGGAGGGATATGCCAACGCCCCTTCTGCCACCAATCTCTCTTCTCGAAACCTAAACGCCACATCATTTTCGCTTCCCTTTTTGTTCAGCCAAAAAAGATAAACACTGCTGCTCCCACGGCTCTGTCTGCCGCCCCTCTCTCAGTGGCATAGCGGAATTGAGCCCCCCACTTGCAAAGTACATGCCCCAAACTAAACTAGGAGCCCACCACCCGTGCACACCACTGGAGGGGTCTGCCTCGAGCTCGGCCCCCAGAAAATCGGGGGCTATTGTTAGGCCAATCGATGTACCCCCTCTATCTAACAGTTTCTCTGAATTCAAACCAGACCCTGCCCCGACTGTGCTAACGGAGGTCTTAGCAAAATGCACACCGCACTTCCTGTATTTTGCTCCACCCTCGTGGGCGTGGTTAGAAGTACTCGTATGTGTGGGAGGATGGATATCTCGGGGACGAAAACCTTAGCATGTAAGTGCCGTGGAGCTGGAGAGGGAAGCAGTGCTCGCGGTAAGCAGCTGCTAAGTTTTCAGACAGCTAATGTGTGACATTTCCATTTTTAGGGCTCGGCTGAACGCGCGGAAGCGCGTCTCCGCCGAGGCTCTTTTGTCGGCGTGTCTGCTTCCCAGGAGACAATCCTGGCCGCGCGCATCGCCTTAGAGGCGATTCCAAACTGACACGCGCACGCGAACGAGCGCTGCGGCCAGGCGCTGTCTCCTGGGAAGCACACACGCATGCGCATACACACACACAAGCGCCCACGCACATACATACAGACACCCACCCCCCTCACATACACACTCGCACGCACACACACACGAGTGCACCCCCCTCTCCCCCGCCGTCGCACACATGCATACACACATCCATACACACACACACACAACGAGGGAACCGTGCCCCCCCCCCCTTTCAACTTACCAGGTGAATTCTGAGGGACTCCGCTCTCCTTCTGGCGTCGCAAGACGCTTTCACTCCGCCTTCTCTTCCCGGACGTAGCCCCGCCCCCGTCACAGGCGACTTTGCCTGACTTCCAGTGAGGCTGCTGGGCTCGTGAGTAACAGTGTCTTCCTTGTTTTTCAAGTTCGCGCAGTAAAAACTTGGAAACTTGAACCCAATGGAGGCGTGGTTATTTTTTCTTTTTCACACGCCCATATATTCTCGTGCCATTTGATATGTTTAGGATTAAATTCCTGGTCTACGCGCGTGACAGGATGTAAAATATTTCTCAGTTATTTCTGTCCACTCCTGTCATCCCCAAGCATGTTTCTTCGCTTTTGTTGCTGCTATGAAGTTGTATTCCTCCTCCGAGGAGTTCCCCGCGACCTTTGTCCAGCTCCACCTCCTGTCACCCTCCTCCCCTGTCCTCCTGCCTGGTCCATCCCTCTCTATCCACCTCTCTCCACTCTGTCCCGCCCCCATTCCTCCTCCCCCGGGCCCCGGTCCATCCCGCCCCTCCTCGGTTCTCCTCATCAGGCAGAAGCTTCACAGTTTGTTTGTCCTCCTCCCGCCCGGGCTGTCTGTCTGTCCCTCTCCACCCAAGGGCCCCCCAGGGACTCCACCCTCCCAGGACCATGGCCGGGGCCCGCCCAGGGGTGCACGCGCTCCAGCTGAAGCCAATCTCGGTGCACGAGACCCTCAAAGGGCAGCAAGTTCATCAAATGGGACGAGGTGAGTGAGAGTGGGCATCTCGGGGGCGGGGGCTTCCGGGACGCGACCGGGGCAGCGACGGGAATGACAGGGAAGTTGCGAAAGAGGGGTGCGCGAGCAGTTCGGAGTCGAAAGGGGTAAATAAGTGGGTGGGAAAGGCAGGGTGAGGGGGGAGACAGGCTGACGGGTTAGAACAGTTCAATAGAATAGTTCAAAATATGACTGAGGGTGGGAAAGTATCGGGCACGTTGGAGGAGGGCAGGGAGGTGACAGAAGCAGCCAAGCAGTGGCAGACAGGTGGGTGACAAAGACAGATGTGGCTTACAAGAGGCAGGGAGGAAGATGAGAGTTTCGGCGGGGATTACTGGGCAGCAAGGGACGCTACCTGAACACAAATATGTTGAAAGGACAGGAAACTGGGGAGTGGTGAGGGTGCATGGGTGCAACAACGAGGTGAGGGGACGCCTTTCGAGCTGGAAACGTTACATGGATATATTGAGGGGAAATTCCTTTGCAAATGAACGAGAAGGTATTTGGTTAGGTGGGATTGGATTGCCCATTTACACCGAGGGTGTTACACTCACGATACTCTGCTCTTTGGTTAGGGTTTTCCTTCCTCTGGGGGCTCCTTGTATGGCTATTGACCCTTGCATGGAGGCTTTTAAATGACTGGGGTCATCCTAGGGCGCCTGGTTGTAGCCAGAGTGTAGAGGAGTACACCGAAGCGCCTCTGGGGTAGAGGCACACATGCCTACAAGGTGCTGAGGTGACCCATGGGGTGTGGCTGTAAAGGGGGCACAGAAGTAGACACTGTTGGTTGGATGTTGGGTTCAGAGGTCACCACTGGAGTTTGGCAGTGATATGGCCACATAAGTAAAGATTGGTTGCATGGTACAGCGGTCACCATAGAAACGTGGGAATAATATGCGTGCAGAGGTACACCTTGAATGTTGGCTGCAGGGAGTGAAAGGGGACTCGTCAGGAGGCTACTGTAGTTTGCCATACACATTAGGCGACTTTGAGCTATTGGCATTGTAAATGACAATGACTTTTATTTATGTTTTGGTTTTTAAAACATAAATAAAAGACCTTGTCATTTACAATGTCAAGACCTTAAACTCGCGTTCATTTATAATGCTAATAGCTCTAACTTTTGCAATGCCGAGACCGTTGCATTGTAAATGCTCGTTTCCATGTGTTTGTGTCCGATTCAAATGCCTTGTGAGGGATACTTTAGCACAAAAGTTAATGCCCATGCAGTGGACACATTTCAGAACAAGCATTGGCATAGCCAAAAGGGCTCGCTTTTGGGACATTATAAGTATTTATTTATGCAGCACAATATCCTTGGTGCAACAACATCAAGTGTTGCATGGCTGAACACTTATAAGGTCCCAAAGGCGAGACCTATTGGCTATGCCAATGCTTGTTTTGTTGTTGTTGCCCAGTATGCCAACTCAGTTGGGTCTCGGCCTTGATCCTGCTCTAATAAGAAGCGTTCCGCTTGAGCTGGGAGGCCAGGTACCCGGTGAACAATTATACAAGTTAGCTCAGACTGACTTTATCCCAGTTAGGCCTCCTCAGGTTGCTTTTGTTCAAATTCACAGGGGTCCTGGCAGTTTGGACTGGACTGTTCCTCTTGAAACAGGACCAAGAATGATTTGCATACTTCCAATGTGCATATAAATTATTTTTGTCTGAGCTGGCATGTGGCCAAAAAATGGATTGGAATGCTGTGCAGAGGATTGACCAGTGGCTGTGATTAAGTTAAGAATTTTGCAATTATTTTTGTTTTCTTCTTTAAATGGTAAAGGGAGCTAACTATTGCCCCAGTGTGAATTCAGGGTTTTACTGTATAGAAGTTTATGCAAATATAAAGTGCGTTCTTTTTTAGGTCGAGCCTACCAAACCGCTCAAGCTGTCTGGTTGAAAAAGATCTATTGAGGGCTTACCAAGAACTTGCAGGTTCTTACAGATCAACCATTGCCTACTATAGATTTACTTTATTCTCACTTTTCATTCGTTTTTGTCTTGTCATTTCCACTAATCCTTAGAAACTGAGCGTCTGTGGACAATAAACTTAGGATCTTGTCAGACTGATTTCATGCACCCCTGTAGGGTCTGTCATCTTGTGGACAAGCTAGCTCACAGTGCCACTGTTTGCCCCTCCTAAACTAGACAGGGAGCCAACATTTATGGCAGGCACTGGATATGACTGCTCTGTTCCTGCAGGAACTGTGGTGACCGATCTAGAACATTTCGTTCGGACGCTCTGCTCTTTTTCGCAAAGAGAAATATATAAAGAATATACGAAAGTCCATTTTTCAATATTTATTAAACCTGTATAGAAAATATGTGCTGCAATGATCAACAGATTGAAGTAGACAAAAGTTTTAAGTGTCAAGACAGTGGATAAAACGAAGTTTCAACATTTTACTTAGACCACTTGTATATGCATTAATATACATTACTATAATAGTCCAGCGTACGCCTACGATGCAATCCCCAACCTGTGTCTAAGGTGTAAATGTATGGTCTGCCAAGAAACCCCACTTCTGGAAGTGTAAGACCTCGTCTTGGTCACGAACTGGACACTTCTCATGGAGATGTCATTCAGCTGCTGGGCGAAAGCTTCAGCATGCATGGATCCCTCAAAGTCAGCAGAAGTGTCTCCTCTGATCATACTTGGGTAAACAAAGTTATATATAGAAAAATGCATCCTTGCCTTGTGCTGAGATTATGATCAGACTGTCATTGTTTGTACTCCACAGATAGCTATGTCACCATTTAGACGTAATAACAAACACATTTGTATAACGCACATGAGGGCCTTGTACACAATGCCAAGGCACTGTGCTATTGTTCCCACAAAGTTTCTGTGTCAGCAAAGTCACTGTTTCCAAGACACTAACCCAAGTGTCACGGATGCAAATGTATCTCAAAAGTCGATGTGACAAAGTGAAGGCAACTTTAGGAAAGAACGAGGTACATGTAAAATGGCACTATTTACAACCAGGCCAAACTCTGGCTCATGACACTTCCTTCTTATTCGATGGATTTCCTTGTCCAAGCTTGCCCATCTTGTGCTTGTCCTTCTCATAGACAATTGCCTCTTTATCATTACTCACTCTTGGGTAACTAGTTTTTCTTTTTGGTTAAGCACTCCATGAGAGTGCATGAGTTTTCCAGCACAGTTCCCTTGTATGCTTCTTGCCCCCTCCTCCTCGGGTGTTGCGATCTACATCATGTTGCAAGCTTTCTCTCTTGTGCTTCTCCCCAGCCAAATGTATCTTAAGGAGCTAAAAATGTTTGGGGAAGATCTAATCCTACCTGCCCATATGAGCTCACCAATTTTCTATATTAGTTTCCTGTCTGGCATATAGACCGAAATTGCCTGGGAAAAATAATATTCTCAGCAAGTCTTCTTAATGGATGTTTGCTTTTAGTCTTTGACAGTCATCCGGTCTTGTGAGGTTGGCACTAGAATGCTAGGTCAAATTAAATGCCCATCTGAAAGGGGTGAGTTAATTAAGTACTTGTGTACTCTTGGAACTCAAGATATGACTGCAGATGTTCGGTTTTCGTTGGTTTATTAAAAATCCTGAAGCTTTTGTCCGTTCCTTCTAAGGAGCCAATAAGGATAACAAGTAAACTCATTCGCAAATATGCTAATCTTGCGTTCCTCCATCCCAAATTGTAACCCCACTTTTTTGGGATTTCGTAACTCTTGTTGGGAAATTCTATATAGAAGCATAGCTAGATAAGAGCCCTGTCTATTTCCCCTTTCCAAATATATTTCATTTGACCTTTGTCAATTTAATGTTGTTCTAAGCAGTTTGCCTTCACCCAGGCTAGGAGCCTCACACCAAGCCTCATTATCTTATGGGGAGCCTGCAAGAGCCTTCAACAAATTTTCAAATGGTTTTTTGCTATCTAATGCCGTGAAAATAGCTGGTATATGCTTCAATTGTACCTTGTCTTCCAAATGTACTATACTTCTAATATGGTCATACGTTTGGTGTTATTTAGTAGCCGAACAGTGCTACGTTCACCAGATAGGGAGCACCTTATCACTTCTTTGAAACAACACTTAAGCTAAAGAAATAGCATGTACATATAACTAAACTATGAGTCTGGACGATTTGCAGTGTTTTGTATCTTTTGTCTGGTTTGTGTAGGTGGGTGGTGTCAGCCTCTGGCCTTGATGTTATGGCTTTGCAAGCTACTCTAAAAGTGAAATGCAGCTCCATAAATGTCAGTACTGCATGCTTCTTAAAAGGGATTCATGTAAATGTAAATGTGTTGGACTTGTAAAGCGCACAGCTGCCCGTGAGCGTCCCGGCGCTTGCTTAGGGAACCCGTCCTGGTATTCCCCTGTGAGAAACCCCGGCAGGGTGTCCACAAGGTGAAAGCCAGGCATCCCGCCGCGAGGGGCCGTAGTGGAGATTAAGCAAGCTATTGCCCAGAGTCGCAGAGTGTGACCCCGTGAGTTGAGTAGGCACCAGAGCGAGAATTGTCGAGTCCGTGGAATTTTGAGCCCGAGACCCGCCGAGGCGGGGAATCGAACCCTGGTCCACGCTCTATCTCAGCTTCCGGGTCTGCCGCCTCTAACCACTGAGCCACGCTTCTCCGACTAAGACTTGGGCTGATAAACCCTTCCTTATTTTCTAGCTCAGTGGGCTCTATTGTTGGACTATTTTCTTTCTGCTGTCTGCTTCGAGCCTGTACTCCGGATCAACGCCATTGCACCTTTCTTTTTGGCTTCCACGGTTCCTCTCCCTCAGTGGGTATTGTGTTTGCATGCATTCCCCTCCACTCTTATGGGATCGACAACTGCAGTTTAGTCCAGGGTGGATCTCTGATCGATGTCAACTCTGGTGGGCTCTCACTCTTTTGGGCCTCTTTCCCTTCCACGCGCTGTGCTCACATCGTGCCTTGCCTGTAATGTAACCGATATCTTTTCAAGATTGCCATTACCTGGGCCAACCTCAACCCAGTCTGTAATCTTTGCCCATCACCTGAGCACAACGAGGACTCTTGTGTTGCGTGCTTGTCCTTTCAGGTGAAAAAGGCTCTCTGAATCTGCCTGACCGGTTGACTCAAGATGTGGATCAGGAGGGTTGAAAATTCCCCAGACCCCTTAAGCACCCAGGGCATCAAGGGGAACACCATCTGGAGCAGCCTACTGGTGAGTAGGCTTTCTCGCCCAATAAGAGTTCCGGTACTGACCTCGAGATTGAAGACCTCCCAATAGCTCAACAGTTCACGAGTACAACTTCTGCTCCCTCTCACCTTCAACACCACTCTGAGCTTCCAGGCCACAAGGGCGTTAAGCTGCTCTGGACCACAGAGATGGGCTTCTGGGCCACTACTGCCTTCCGGCCATGGTCTGCACCAACCATCCATTTTGGTGAAGAGCCAAAGCTGGGTGTAGGATCCGAAGAATATCTTGATGCTGACTCAATCGGCGGTGCCAGTTCCCGGCTTTGAGCCGACCTGACCTACCAATCTAAATTTGGCAGCGCCGAAAACCAAATCGATGCAGACACTGAAACATTCAGTGCAGACTGGAAAATCATCTGGTTAGCTGCAAGGAATCTCTTGCGCTCCCACCACTTCCACTGGAGAAGCATGACGAGGCCACAAGTCCTTTTCCCCAGCCTAGCCCTACTGCCTGTCCTCTCTACCACACTACCCAGAACTCTTCCTTCTCTGCCTGACTCACTCAGGCTCACCCCATTCAGACCTGGGTGAACACGATGGAGGGGAAACCAAATGACATGCCCCCACAAGGAGACCCATGGAAACTCTTATGTGGATCTGCCAGGGGATACGGATCCTGGCCATTAGCCTCCCCTCCTCCCTAGAGCATACTACCTCCAACAATGAGGTCTTGGGTCGGGTTGTAGCGTGTCCTAGAGTACAACTGTAAAAAGTCTGAAGAGGATTTCCTTTTCAAAACTCTTTCCTTTGGCCAGCATTCCACACAGAACCTGTCCAAGTTGAAATGAATGTTCAAACCCACTCGTGACATTTTTATTTAAGGCTCGAGTTGTCACCCCCCCAAATTGATAAAAAGTTCAAGGCTTCCACTTCGGATCCCATCTATTGCAGGGGCCTACTCCATCCGATTCCCTGGTGGTGCATACCACCCGCAAGCTCACAAGGCACCTGTAACGACCCTCTGCTGGACAAAAAAAGTAAACACATGGATGCTGCTGCCAAGCGTGTTGCAGCCCAGTCTGCTAATTGCTGGTGCATCACCAACTTAATTACTTTTCTTTCCAGGTATGACTGGGCCCACTGGGAAATATTGGAAAAGCTCCTCCATCTCATACTAGAGGAGCCCCGTAAAAGGGGCACTAACTGGTCTTGGAGGGCAAGCTAATTTTAAATACCACCATTCGATGTGCCTTGGATGTTGCTGACCTAGCTGCTCTGGGCATCAACTCTCGCATGGTACTTCGCAGACACGGCTGGCTCCGTGTCTTCGGCTTCAAGCCGGACATTCAACAATATCTACTCAACCTGCCCATCGATGGGGAACATCTCTTTGGACCCCAGGTTGATGAGATGTTTGAGAAGATTTTAAAGAAGACCGACGCAAAGGCCATGTGCGGCTTACAACCACCTACCCCTCGCAAGTCCTTTCGCCCCTCAGCTTATTGTGGGTGCTCCAAGGCCACCTCCCCCAAAGCCTTCATGTCTTTCCTACCAGCCTAGCAAACTTCCACGGGAGGCTACTTTAGGAGTACCTACCGTGGTAATAATGGCAAGGGGTAGCTCCTCCAAAGGGACTTTCCCAGCCAAGCAAGGACTTTCCACTCCTCCCCACCCACACACCAACTGTTAGGGGATGTGTTCTGATATTATTTACCACCTGGCAACATGACCATAATATTGTCCTCAGACCGGTGGGTGTTAAACCTCCTCCAACAGGGTTTAGTGCCTAGAACTCCCTTCCATACCACCCCGCAAATATGTTCTCTCCCTGGAACATTAACGCCTGCTTTGGGAAGAGTATCAAGTGCTTCTTCTGAAAGGGGATATAAAGCATGTGCCACAACACCTACAGGGCTTAGGAGTGTATTCTCTCTACTGCCTCATTCCCAACAAGGGCTGGTCCATCAGGCCCATTCTGAATGCCAGGCCCCTCAACAAGTACATTGTGTCGGAACATTTACACAGGGTCAGTCTTCAGGATGTAATTCCTCTGAGACAACAAGGCAATTTCATGGCTGCACTCTACCTTAAAGATGCCTACTTGCACATCCTGATTCAACCAGGTTATGATGGCAATCTCAGGTTTGTGGAAAGTGACACACAGTACCAGTTCAAAGTGATGCCCTTCGTGGTCATAAACGCACCTCTACCTTTTACAAAAGACTTGTTAGCGGTAGCCGTGCACTTGCGCAGACAGGGCATCCATTTGTTCCCATTCCTGAACAGTTGGCTGACACAACAGCAGTGTCACTATAACCCTGCTTAACGATTTGGGCTTCACCATCAACGCTGTAAAGTCTTATCTTCTTCAGTGTCTTCAACCCCTTCAAATCCCAGCCCCATCTAGGATCTATCCTCAATGATGAGGAGGAAACTGGGAGGGGGGGCATCTACGATACCTGACTGTCCAGAATCAGTGGGATCCCACTTGCAGGGGCCTCCAAATTAGCTGTCTGGAGCTGTACGCTGTCCATCTAGCTCTCAAGGCCTTACTTTCTCACATAGTGGGAAAGGTGGTTTCATCCAGACTGACAACATGACAGCTATGTATTACATTCAGAAGCAGGGAGGTATTCGCTCTCCCCAGCTTTCTCAACTAGCTCAGTCCATCTGGCGCTGTACTGTCCAACATAGGATCCATCTACTGGCGGAGTACCTCTCGAGGGTGGACACCAACTATGCCGACCCTCTTTATCAGGATGCGGCAGCAAGTCCACCAGTGGGAACTCAAGTGTCCTCCTTCATTACTTCCAGCACTGGGGTGCCCAGACATGGACCTCTTTGCCACGGCAGAAAACGCAAATTGGGCAAACTCCGCCTCCAGATTTCTACAGTCCATGGCCAATGCACTATGAATGAACTGGTCAGGCCGAACCTTTTCATGTAGAACCATGGAGAAATCTGGCTTCCCGACCCCAGGAGTCTCAACCTTTCCAGTTTGGTTACCTAAATCTACCTCCTAAATGCATGAATATACTTAAAGAAATATGCATGCCCACTACTTGTGCCTGATATGTTGCTAAATGAAAAAGGTTTGTCTGCTACTGCCTTTGAAATAGATTTGGCCCTTTAACAACTATCGTTCAGAACATTGTTACTGAGTACACCTCCAGACCTGTTGTCTAGCCTTCACCTTCATTTGGCTGCTGTGGCGGCTTATCTCCGAAATAGGCAGCGCATCCTTCAGAATTCCATTCATTAAAGCTTTTTGGAGGGAGTCAAGAGTCATTCCTCCTCGGGTGCCTCCAGCCCTGTGTGAAATGTTAACATTGCCCTCACAAGACTTATGGGCCCTTCTTTCAGTGTCTCCAATCGTTTGCCCTACAATTTCTATATTGGAAAGTGGCTTTTCTGGTGGCCATCACCTCACTAAAAGGTGTCCGTAAGCTTGAGGCTTTAACTGTGGAAGAACCTTTCTTTCAGGTTCGTAAGGATGGGGTTGTCCTTTGCACTAACCTTTGGTTAATGTGGAAAGGAGAGATCACCTTAAGAAGAGTCTTCTTTTCTCTACCTGACTCCGTTGGAGAAAGGGCTCTTCATACCTTAGACACTTAACATGCCTTTATGTATTATGTGGATAGAACAAAGCCCTTTCGAGAAACTCAATGTTTTATTCTTTTTTCTGAAGCAGATAAAGGGAATGCTCTATGAAAGCGGGCACAGCCAGATGGATAGTTAAATGTATCCAAACCTGTTGTTCAAAAGCTAAAAGGGATTTGCCTGCTCCTCCTAGAGCCCACTCAGCCAGAAAGAAAGGAGTCTCTATGGCTGCCTTTGGGAACATCCACATAGCTGATCTTTGTAAAGCAGGTCCCTTGGGTTACACCACATACTCTCACTAAACACTACTGTGTGGACGTATTAGCCCGCCAACAAACCAATGTTGGTCTATCTGTGCTTGTACCCTTTTTCAGTCTTCTGCAACATCTGCAGGCTAGCCACCGCTTGTGGGAGGACTGCTTTGTAGTCTATGCACAGCATGTGTATCTACAGCCACACATAAATCGAACTGAAAATGTTACTTACCTTGTAAGCATCTGTTCGTGGTATGTGATGCTGTAGATTCAAATGCACCCACCCTCCCCGGATGACTCTGCCTGTTGCAGTTATCGCTCCTCCTTCTCCTGCATGGTAATCTATTTGCGTCTTTCTCTCGTCGCTTTTATTCAAGCTACATCCTCATCTTTTGTGCGGAAAACAATCTTAAAATGGAGTCGATGACCATGCGCATTGCAAGCAAGTCGTGGAGCCACATTACCTCATGACTTGAGAAGACCTGCCGAAGAAAACCAACTTGGACACATGTGGGTCCAACACTTGATGGAATGACTATGCACAGCATGTGAATATACAGCACTACTTGCCACAAGTGGATGCTTATAGGATAAGTAACATTTTCCTTACACAAGCCTGCATCCTAAGATTGAGTATGTTCACAACATTGATTTGACTTTTAAGCCCATGGATCTTCCTCAGGAGCTCCTAAGCTTTATCTTTTGCACTGCCCCGACTAATCACTTCTGCATCTTACTGTCCACTGATTTTTATTCTATTTTGGTTTGGGCTGCTTGTGCTATAAATTTCCCACTAAAGTGTGCTTTAAGTACATCCTACTATACAAACTGGTATTGAAACTATTGAAGTAGTTTTTTATTCACTTATCTGTCTTTGAGAATTTTGCCTTTTAGAGTAAACAATAACTTCCCCGAAATGTCCATAGGTCATTCTATAGCCCACAAATCTCTTGTTAGCTGCTGGATGCGCTCTCTTGATGCATATTGGAAGGGTGCTACTTTTAATATTTCCTGTAAAGGTCACTCTGACATGCAGTTTAACATTTCCCTTTTATGTCTAAGATTTAGAAAATTATTTTTCCCTTCCAGGTTCTGTTCTCCGAGTCTTTCCTCTTTATCATTAGTAACCTAGTTTGGATTAATATGAAGGTTGATCTGGACTGATTCATGTGTTGTATAACCTGTAGTTTCCGCGCTGCTGTGGTAAACAGTTGAACAGGGTCCTTGAAATGTCTTTATTTAGTTGGTTAACATAGGAGATTATCTTTTCAGACCCAAGGTGCCTCGATTGCGTTTTTTTATATACTTTGTCTATGAACTCTTTACTATAGTCTTTGTACAGCAGGTCAATTGTGGTGACTGTTGAAATGAGTGTTTTCTGCCTCGTTTTCGTAGAGTGCTGCTACATGAAGACCTGAGATGAGTGCAAATTACTACTTTCCAGTGCAAACAGGCTTGTTTGTCCTTGGTGCCGTACTTTCACAGTTCTATCGATCCTATTTTGCTTCTAGGTGGCGCCTTTTCAGTCCGCCACCATCATACTCGGAAGAACACTGAAGCATTCTCACAAATTATTTATGTTCCTAACTTGGGCCTCCTCTCCTTTCTTCGGAGGCACAGTTATGCCCCCAACTGCATCTCATTCTCCCACTCTAGTCTTCCATCTCATAAACATCAAACCGATATAGCAGGGTCTATCCGCTACAGTTGTTTAGTGGTTTCAGCATCACAATATATAAGGTACACTCAGCATAGTACTTTCCTTCAGGCTCCTTTTCTCATGATCTTCTTCTTGTATTTCTTCTACTGTCATCCACAAAGTACTATTCTCTTGTTTTTTTTTTAGGAATGGACAGTATACCCTGCTTTTCCGTCTTTTCGTGCCACCAATTTTATCCTCCATGCAAGAGAATGGTGTGTGATGTATTATGCCTGTTCACACTAAAAATCCACCCTATTTCTTCCTCGCAAGCAGCCGTTGCTGTCTTGGGCTTTTTCTGCCTCTGCTGCCCAAGCACACCAAAGGGAGATTTGCCCTTGGAGCTGTTGAGTGTTTTTTGTGGTGGTGTGTGCAAATGTTGCAGAAGATAATGCTGGATACCCTCAGCATGGAACCTGTGTTCCGGACCTGACTGGCAGAGTTTTGGGTGCAGTGTGATAGAGCTTCTTAGACAGCTGCCATTTTGGACAGAAGTCCAGCATAAACTACAAAGCACAGCATATAATGCATACTAATTGACACCGCTAAAGCCAAAGAGTGCAGTACCTGATAACACTTATTACACTGGGGGCTAGTTTGCGACTATATTATATGCACAGGAAGCACCATAATATTTCCTATTGATAAAACAATCCGTAAATCAAGAATAACCATAAAAGAACAAATCGTCTTCAACCACATTTCTGCTCTATTTATTTCAATTACGTATGGTGATCTTACAGTAACCCTGCAGCCAAAATGTTTCACATTTGTAGCACCTGCATTTTAAAGGCTCAATCAGTCCATGGCAATCCAATTATATTAGTACATCATCTGGTGCAATAAATTGACCCACAGTCACCTCTTCAATGAGGTCCGTCAATTTTATTTGAGCATGGGCATTACAACATGACCACTTGCAAAACGTTCCAAAATTGGTTGTTTGATAGGATTAGTCTATTGAAAAACAGGAGTGAATTTTCAATGTTAACACATTACCCTATTAACCTATGTTCATCTGAATCCTACAGTTAATTACTTCAAACCCAGTCAATTGTATTAGTTAATTTGACTTTGCAAGATATAAAGAATAAATATTCGATTCCCAAACTAAATGGATCTGGCCAGCCCATGATATAGCTGTCATCCAGCTTCCTATGGAGATATTCACTCTACTGTGATTTGCATGGCAGAGTGCTAACCGTACCAACATTCTTTAGCTTTTATGTTGCCCTTTGTATTAGTGTTTTTTCCTTTTGTTGTCTTGGTCTAAGTAGACCAATTTCTCGTTTGAATGTGGGCTAAGTAGACTCTAGGCTCTTGCAGATGGGGGAAATATTCGGTTGATATTTTGGGTGACTACAATTTGTTTCTGCATCCTTCTGACTTAACATATGGATGATCATCGCATGATGTTTTACCTTTTCGAACTGTTTTAAAATTCGTTGCATTTTCTATCAAGTCTTATTTGTTTTCTCCCTCTTCCAAGATTGGCAGTGTTAAAGTATGATAATTATTTGCAACATCAGTGTGATGTTGCAGACCTACTTGTTGCACATTGCAGTTCAAACTCTTCTCAGAAGAAATAGGAGTCTAACAAAACCTTGTTGATCCTCTAAACTCACACGTGGTGTTGTCACTGTGTGAAGGTTATTGGCCATACAGGCATGAGGGTGATTATGTCAATCTAAGCATGAGTGCCATTGAATCGGGTAACACGAAACATCTGTTATTCAGCTCCAAGTTGCCCCAATAGTTGAAAGTGCTCTTTACAGATAAAGATGGTGTGCAGGCCTGGGGCTTTTTCAAAGCTAAGATGGTTTGTACATCATAAATAGCGTAGTTTGTCTCGCATTGTAGTTTAAGTCGTATTAGTCTGTCCTTGTGGTCCTAATTCTATCTTCAGGAGACTTTCTTTTGTTTTCAACTGCATTAAAATAAACCTATGTGACGATTAGTACCTAATCTTTGACTACTATTTCACTCAAGGAATATCAAACTGCATGTTTATTTTTGCAAATATAACATTTCATAGTTTTCACAAAGAAGGTTTCAATTCTATTCAGGACTCGGAGGGGAGGATTGTGCTTTCTTTTCTTCGCTTTATTCAAACCGCAGCCATTCAAAACATTAACCACAAATCCCATGAACATTAGGGATGAAGTTCATAAGAGTTCAACACAGGTCAACCAATTAGGACGTCCCAGGGCCCTCATAATCAGACAGTGTCCTTTCTTCCTCTTTCTTCGAGCGAGGAACAGCCAGGATCAACAATTATTCCTGCTTGCTCGCATAGTTTCCTGCAATAGAAGACTGTATTGAGCACTCCCCCCCCACCCCCCCCCCGACAAGAATCAAACGTTATTCACAGCTGCATGTACTGTGATTGCATACAGAATAAAACACTTAGCAAGTGAATGGACTGTGGAGGCCTGGACTGGCGGAAGGGAGCCGTAAAACTGTTTGTGAAATCCCTGGATGAATTGCAGAACCCAAGCATTTGAAGTTGGAGCCCTCCAGTTATGTGCGAATTCTGCCAGTCTCCTCCCCCCCCCCCCCGCCCATTGACATGAGTGAAAAGAATGACACTCACTGTGAGAAGCGGTTTTCTGATGTCCCCCTCTAGATCTGCCTCTCTAGCCGCTTTGACTGGGGTAGGAGCGGGTGGGGTAGAAACCGCTGAATCTGGATTGGTTTTGGTGCTTACTTCGTCTGGAGGCTGAGCCCCGGAAAGAGGCTTGTTGGTGCCCGCGACTGGCCTAGCGCCCCCTTCCACAGCCTGCCACAGTGAAAACCCGGGATAGACTATCTTTTTAATAGATGAGTGGGCCTTGTCTGACGAGTTAAATGTTTGAACAAATTTAGCGAACTCCTTGATGAAGGACTCCTTGAACAAGCTGCCTTGTATCACTGGTCCAGCTTCAGAGGTGGCTAATGCCCCAAGCGTATGGTCGATCTTTATTAGAAGGGACCTTCTTCTCTTAGTAGACAGGGCACAGGGAAATATAATTGCCCTCTGAGCGCATCCAGAAAGAACCTTTGGTGAAATAAGGGAGCAGGAGGTCTTGACATCCACCACCATACCAAGACTTTTATTAAGCGGCCCAGCTACATCAAGAAGTTTGTTCTGACAGGACTGCCAGGATCAATTGGAGTCCTTTTTGGTGTCACTAATGTACTTTACGAGGAAGGTCGCTATGCGGGGGTCTATCTCTGGTCTTAGAGCTACTTTATTCGCCAAAGCAGGATGGGGACACTCCACCTTTTCAGCCAAACCCAGTCAGTGGATCTGGGGTGTAGGAGGTCATCTGGGTTGAGAAAATTAGGGGTCGAGGGCTGTCCCTCGACAGGCAGTACGGGGCTTAGAATGGGCGTCTGGGCCTCCATGGCTCTAAATTGGTATCTGAGACCAGGGAGGCATCACTGTGAGTAGCATTTCAATAGCTTGTGTATGGCCGAAGCTTGTGCTGTCCATACCTTTTTATATATTAAGTGTGTACGCACAAGTAGTGCAGGTAACATGTAGTAATCAGCTGTGTGTGAGTGAATCCGAGTTATGGAGGCCAGTAGGATCTATTTTGGATGTCCCAGGCCTGGCACAGCACCAGGTGGAAGATGTGGACTGTTCTCCCAGACAGTGACTATGAATTGCCTGCATTCCTATAGCTGGGGGAGGCAAACCAGACACTGAAGTGATGATGATGATCGAGACAGGGCTACCTTTAGATATTCCATGCAGCCTTTGTTGGCAAGCAGCTGCTGATTAGTCTTCCGTTTAGTAAATGGTATGCATGAGGGTGCAACTGCAGTTTCTCTTGTGAGGGATGGAAGTTTGTAGGTGAGGCCAGCCCTTTTGTCTGTCCCTGAATATGTACGTCTTCATTTGGGCCAGTGACAGCCAGTACAGAAATCTCATACCTCAATGTGCCTTTGTTGTGTGTGTTTCAGTTTGGAAACAGCTCAGTTCTACCTGCTGTGAAAAGTATCACTCTGCACACTGGTGGAGTCTGAAGAACGACCTGAGAAGCACACTTATTTATTTATTTATTTATTTAATCATGTATTTAATGAATTTATATGGCGCAACAGCTACCCTGGGGTTTCCCGGCGCCCTGGACCTGCACTCAACTAGGAAGGGACAAACAAGATTATTGATTGTATAACCATGTCTTAATGCCTTTACGGAATTTTACATAGCTCTGTTCCGGCCGTAGCTGAAAAGGAAGCGAATTCCATAAGACAGGAGCCAGCTGCGCGAAAGAGCGGCCGCCCATTCGCACTCGTCTGAATCTAGGGACTACAAATTTAGCTTGATTCAATGAGCGAAGATGACGAGATGGAATGTATTTTTGAACCTGCTTACATAAATAGCTGGGAGCCAAACCCCGTATTGATTCTGAACATAAAGCAGAGTGCTTTGAATTGAGAGCGATTACCAATCTTAAGCCAGTGTAACTCATGAAGGTAATCAGAAATGTGGGTCCTACTGGGGAGTAGATAAAGTAGTCTGGCTGCCGCATTTTGGATGACTTGCAGCCGACGAGTTACTTCTTTATTGGTTCCTAGGTATAGGATGTTCCCATAGTCCAGTCTTGACAATGAGGGCCTGGACTACTGTCTTTTGCGCCCCTTCTGGAAGCTGCCAAATGATTTTCCTCAGGTATTTTAAAATGGCAAAACATATAGAGGCAGTTTTTAGGGCTCGGGCCTACGTCTCCACGAAGTGGAGCGGAGCTCCGAGCTCTTATGTATTAGAAAAAAAAAATGTCTTTAGTGGTCCGGGCTGCCACATTCCTTAGTGCGCGCCCGTTTTTTTTGGCATCTGCCTAGTGATTCGTCTTCGCTGTGCAGTATTTTTAGTAGCCTTGACGCCATAGGCCGTATGTAATTTAGTCGGCCATTTTAGTAATTTACATGGCATATTGTGTGTGGTTACGCGCACGGCAGATTATTAATCTTAATTAGGAGCTGTCAGAGTGCCCCTTTAATGCAATACAGATGGTGGGAGCACGTTCACCATTACATTGCATTTTATCAGCGGTTACGTGCTCGGCAGTGCATTAATCTTAATTAGGAGCTGTCAGGGTGGCCGTGCTGTAAGTCTGTTATGCGCAATCGGTCTTGTTTTGGCGGGGCTTTGGTGGCGGTGTTCGGCGCTTTTCAGTTGGCTGTTTCAGGGGGACTAAAACCAGGCTACAGCACCATATGTTGACTGCTTCTAAGAGCCTTCATTAAAGGTACCTCTCTAGCGCTGTAATTGTTTTAGGTGAGTGCGTTAATCTCCATTTAGTGAAGAGTGCAGTTTTGAGTGGTATAGGGTATTGTACGTAATTGCTACACTTTTGCAACCCCCATCGCTGTTGTGTACGTGATAGGCACCGGTGCAGCTTTTAGCGTGGCAGGCAACGTCGTATACAGTATGGACGCCGTAAACATGCTGTTGCGACAAAATGACCAATAGAAAGGGGGGGGAGTGGGGAAGATTATACCTGCCGTGCCGGGTGCGTTTGTCCCTTTACCAGACCATTTTTTTAGCACACTTTTTACTGCCATTTTGGACAGAGCTCGGTGTTAAAGCACAAAGGAAGGTGTGCTTATCTGGTGAATGGGTGACGATACAGCTTTCGTCCCTTTACCCCGATCCTTTTGTGTGATGTGGCGTTTTTCATTTAATCCTGGTACACACCCTGATCCCACCCAAGGTCCCTTTGAGCACCAGAGGTCTCCCCGTGATGCACTAGTACTGCTCGGCTGTTTACTTGTGCTCTGTACAGCGTTATTAACATTGTAACGGGTGCAAGCTTCATTCATTTTCCTTTTCCAATATACGTTCTCAGATGGTTCTTCCTCCGTATTTGAACACTATCTGTATAATGAGTCAATTGCCGACATAATTGCCGTTGGGTGTTGTAATCTCGACTATAAAAATGTGTGTGGATATATATATATATATATATATATATATATATATATATATATATATATATATATTACACACACCCACATACGGAGTTCATGTTCCTGATTTAATTTAGTTATTTATATGTGTGTGAGGATATATATATATATATATACACACATATACATACATACATACATTTTTTTTTTCTTTGACAGAATTAGTGACCAACGTTCGGCCATGATTTTCCTATTTTTTTTTTCTTTTCTTCGAGAGCCAGTCTCTTACTAAGTCCTTACACCCTAGGCTCATCAGGTGAGTTCTCTTATTGGCTCAATGGAGGGGAAACAGACTACATTTCCCAGCGTGCATTATGTTGTCCTTTAAAGCTTGGTTATAGAGAGGCTGTCCACTGTGAGTAAGGTGGCCACCCTACTATATAAATAAGCACGTCTATTATCAGGTGAACACAGATGCGTGTTTTTTGCATAACGAGTGTAACTGCAGATGGTAACGTTTGGCTTTAAAGTTGAGCTAAAAATCCGCGCCCTAGGACTCGCTATGATCCGAGTCCTTTGGTGTATAGATCCAGTACTGTACAGAGATGTGTGTGCGTGGGCAGTCTATAAGAGCCCCCCTTCCATCGTATTCTCTGGAATGACCTCGCCCCCTCTCAGGTCTGTCGGCTGAAGCTGCTTACACTTAATGGTACCGCTCTTTCTTGATTTGAATGCCTTAAGAATGTGTACTGTGTGTATATGTATATGTATATGTATATATATATGTGTGTGTGTTATGCGGTGCTGGCAACAGTGGCTTGTGGGGAGGGAGACGTGTGTGTGTGAGGCGTTTAAGTTGTACATTCGGTCGAGAATGGGGTTTATTTCAGTTGTGTTTTAAGCAGTGACTGTGGGTGGTCCTACCCAGCCCTCTCCGCCTGTGTTTATTTTTTGTTGCACGTGGCGCAGTGTGCGTGTACAGTGCGATATGTGATCCCCCTCGCCTGTCATCGGAGATGTAATGTAATGTGACGGGTTATTTCTTGTTCGAACTTAACTATTTTGCCCTTTCAAGCTTAAGTAACTTACTTAAATGTTCTCTCTTTTGGCTATGAAGTGGCTGTTCAGCCCTGCCAGTACATGCTATGCGCTGCCAAGTTTTTTTTAACCTTGGCTTGAAATAGGAGTGTTAACAAATATCTATTAAATCATATTTTTCTGTTATCTAATGTCATTCTTGTGAGCTGATTCCACAAGCCTTGGCTTTTAACACTGATTGTCAATTGGAGTCTTATTATTGTGTCGCATCTCTTAACATGAAATTGAAATTTAACAGTGAATTGATCAAATGTGTTAATTACAGTACTGTGAGTAGTGAGTGCAGAGTAGTGAGTGCAGAGTAGTGAGTAGAGTAGAGAGTGCAGAGTAGTGAGTAGGACATCACAGGCAGCAGCTGTGCAAGCTTCTTACACTCACAAGGAGACCACAGGCAGCAGAGGTGCAAGCTTCTCACACTCACAAGGAGACCACAGGCAGCAGAGGTGCAAGCTTCTCACACTCACAAGGAGACCACAGGCAGCAGAGGTGCAAGCTTCTCACACTCGCAAGAAGGGCATCACAGGCAGTAACGGTGCAATATTCTCACACTCACAAGGAGATCACTGGCAGTACACACCACATGAACACACTCCATAACACATAGCAACAATACATTGGCATTTACAATGCCATTAGCTCAATAAATCCGAGCCCGATTGCATTTCTAATGCTTGTTACTACTTGTTGTCGCATGGACAATTTGTCATCAATCATGATGCCCAAATTGCGAACAGACTGCGCTGGTTGAGGAGAAGGACCCATTTTCGTAGACCAATGCAAAGGACCCCAGAGCTCTTTTTGTTCACCAAGGATAAGCAACTCTGTTTTATCGCCGTTAAGCTTCAGTTTATTGGAGAGCATCCAATACGCAATGCTTTGAAGTCCAATGAGAAGGGGAGACACCTCAGCCTTGTCCCCTGCCGATAGGGAGAAGACAAGCTGAGTGTCATCTGCGTAGGAAATATCGTAAGGCCGGCTTCATCTGCTATTGTCGCCAGAGGACTTATGTAAATATTAAAAAGCAGCGGGCTTAAGATCGAACCCTGAGGCACTCCGTAAGGGGAGATCAGAGTGCTAGTTATTCTAAAAAAAAAAAAAAAAAAAAAAACCTGAAAAGATCGATTAAACAAACTCTCTAGCTATTTCAGGGCAGAGCCCCTAACACCTTTAGTTTTCAGCGTCTGGACAAGGGTTGCATAGGAGATGGTATCGAAGGCGGCACTCAGATCCAATAATATGAGTGCCACCGTGCCCCCCCCCCCCCCGTCCAGTCTCTGGCGGATTGTTTCCGTCACTCCCAGGAGTGTAGATTCTGTTGAATAGCCTACTCTGAACCCGGATTGCGACGGGTGCAGAAGATTGTTGTGAAATTCCGACAATTGGTTATTCACATGCTTTTCCAAAATTTTGGAAAAAGCCTGTAGGAGTGAGACCGGGCGAAAGTTAGAGAACCTCTGGGTCCCCATTAGCTTTCTTCAGTAATGGTAGGACCATGGCATGTTTCCATGTGTCCGGTACCACTGCTTCCTCCAATGAAGCATTAAAAAGTACCCTGATTTCATTTAAGATACGTGGGTCCAGTTGTTTTAGAATGTGTACCGGGATAGGATCATTCGGGGAACCTGACTTAATACTTTTTTAAATCTCCGTAAAGGATGTTGGGTCTAATAATTTCCAGCTGGTAAGTAAATTCCTATGAGATTCCACCAGCTCATTGATACAGCTGGAGGTCGTCGAGGTGAGGACAGGGCTCGATTCTTCGATTGCCCTGAAATCGGTGTAAATTTTCGAGATTTTATCATTTAAATAGTTCGCCAGTAGATTGCATTGAATAGCTGATAATTTAGGGGGTTCAGGTTGATTTGCTGCACCCGACAGATAGTTTACCACCTTAAAAAGGAGTTTGGGATTATTTTGTGCAGCAAGGTTGCTATTTTTCATAAGTTCTGACTTTGAAAGAATTACCATCATAGGTCCATATCCCCTGTCTAGAAATCAAGTATAAAAGTGTGACCCAAAACGCCTTACTCCCTGCTTAATTTTGGTTCCAAGCCCATGTAGGTGTGGACTTGTTAGCTTTGCCGGTGCTTGTTTGAAGGGTATTTTAACCATGGATGAGTGCTTTAAGCCAGGTCTGGTGACTCAGTGGACTAATAAGACTACTGCAGGGGCCTGTGTTCGACCTCATGGTCACAGGTTCAGATCCTGGCGGGTCTACTCAGCTTTTCATCCCTCTCAGGTCGATAAAATGAGTACCATTGAGTTGGGTATCAAAAACATCTGTTATTCAACGCCAAGATACCCCTAGTGGTGAACGTGCGTTACTAATACACGTTATGTTATCAGTAACTGCCTGATTTTTCTAGTATTTCTGAAACAGAATAAAAATGCAGTCCATACATCTGACTTAATTTGTTTTAGAAATAAGGTTTTTAATTTGCGTCTGTTTGCTGAACGTCTGCGCTGGTTTACTGTGAATGTGGGACTTGTTCAGGGAGTTGGACTCCCTCGCAAACTACAGTTTGTCTGACTAATTAAGGAGACATTTAAAGGTGAAACCTAATGAGCGGTTGCAAAATGCAAGCTCTTGTGTACACATTGCACGCGATTCATTATTGTGGCTTTTGCATCTTATCTTTTACTGTTTCTGTATACTTATTTGACCACTTGCTCTTTTTTTTTAAAATTTATAAATAGTGGACAATTCTAAAGATAACATGAAAGCTGTAAGAATATGTAGACTGCTGCCTTAGCAGAAACAGGCTGGAGTCTAGACACAGATACTGCAGTGTTGCTTTATATATTTAATATCTGTTCTCTAACGAGATGCGTCAGCAAAGCCCTTTCAAGAAAGAGCCAACGTTAATTGAGTTTTCACTTTTGGCATAGCTGCAGATTTTTTTTCTGCATCAATGCAGTTTGGATGGTAGGATTTGTTTAGCATGCTCACGAAAGTTGTTATGCGAGCTGCTATTACTAGAAGCATTGCTGCTTCCTCTATCCGAAAGTTATTTATTTATTTTTTTCTTTCTTATTTTGAAAGTGAGAAGACGTAGTAAGCGCAAGAAAATTTAGAAAACGAATATACTCGAAGC
The DNA here is from genome assembly GCF_964261635.1 of Lissotriton helveticus. Classification (NCBI taxonomy): domain Eukaryota; kingdom Metazoa; phylum Chordata; class Amphibia; order Caudata; family Salamandridae; genus Lissotriton; species Lissotriton helveticus. The sequence continues at coordinate 360,185,951 of NC_136061.1, forward strand.
ATAAAGATCTGCTTGGGCTAATATGGCATGCTTGGCCTGGCTTCAACATTTGACTCCTCTAGGTGCACAGCCATTATTTCACTGCAGTGGGTCTATCAGTCTGCTTGCATACTCACTTGCTGAACTTGAAGGGCGCTCAATTCCAATCACCCTCCTGTCTTCTTTACCCAACAGCCTTCTAGTAGCTTACAAACCCATTTCAGAGGAGCTGTATCACCTTGGTAGGCTCTCCCATAGTGCACAGCCTTTGTTGGAGTCCTACCTCAATTTAAGAGCTACCTGTTTTGGGGCACAGGCCTGCCGAGTCCTTTTCCCGGGGATTTGAAAATAGACCTGGAAATTCCACGCAGTTTGTGCGTGTTATTTCCAAGGTCCATTTTCATTGGCCTTCGCGTGCGTGCTGTTTTTTAACAGAACACGCAATAGGCCATGGGCGGTCGCGTAGCTCCGCCCATGGCCTATTGGTGTCTGTTCCGCGCACCAGAGGCCATATGTTTTGAATTATCGCGGCTTGACAGCCGCGATAATTAAAAACATATGCTCGCAGTGGCACGCGCGCACCACTGGCGGGCTTTTTTTTTGTAGTTCGGGAAAAACAGCACACTATGCAATGTAAACTGAAAATAAGTGGCAATCAAAGTTCGTGATAAATCATGTTGGGGCCTAATCTCACACTACTATTATAGTATTGCACTTCACAGGAACAAGTGGTTATATTATATGCCTCTATACTCTCATAATATAGCAGAGAGTGTAATACCAATCAAAGCGGATGCCTTTCGGTTCTCGGTTGGAAGGCAACAAAGGTGCAGTCACAGTCCAGAACTTTCAAGTGCAATTAAGCGCTTCGACGCCTCGTCAGGGGAAGTAGGCGCTATATAAATGCAAATAGAATACAAATGCTATATGCGGCGAAGGAAGCTGATGTGTTGAGGGAAGGATTGGAAAGTGGTATAGTAACTAGTATTTATTTATAGTGCTTCATGTCACAGCCACTGTGCGTCGGTGATGCAGATAATGTATTTTACTACTACGCATAACACATTTTTTTCAGGCTGCGTAGGACCAGACGACGGTCACACAATAATTAGTGCAACGGGTGCATTGACCCATCCAACTGTAATGAGGCGTTTGTGTAAACTCCTAGTGCCAGGCAAAAGCAAGAACGCAAGGGAGGCACACTTCAAGAACAGGTTTGTCATCCCCATACCCCTGTCATAGGTGGGTAGCTGACTCGTGAGGGGCAGACGTGGTCTCGTCCCGCCCCAGAGGAAAGTTGCGATTACCCCGTCCAGGTCACGGAACCAGCTGCAAGGGAGGTGGAGTGGAAGGTTTTGAATGGTGTATAAAAGATGGGTGGAGAACCATCATTTTAAAAAGTGCAACTCTGCCCAGGGGATTCAGCAGAAGAGTATGTCAGCGGTGGAGGTCATCCTTGACGCGCTTGAGGAGTGGGGTAAGATTAAGGGACCAGGTCAATTTGGGCAGGAGTGCCACCCAGAGCCCGAGATATTTGAATGAGAGCCTATGCAGGGGAATGGTTGTTTGCCAATCCATACCTTCCCTAGAGACATGGAGAGGCACCACTGTGGATTTGGCGCGGTTGAGACGTAGTCCCGACGCCTTCTTGAGTAAGTGGAGGATATGTATAGCCCTTGGCCCCGACCGGGCTGGTTACGCAGAAAGAGGAGGAACTTGTTGGCATATATACGGTATTTCGGTCTTCGTGGGACCCCTGCCAGCGCCAACCCTGGATCAGGTCATCACTCCGGATGCGACTCGCCAGGGTCTCAATTGCTAGGGTAAATAAGAGGGGAAAGCTGGCATCCCTGGCGAGTCCCCCTCACAATCTGAAAGGTGTCCGATAGTGTGCAGTTTATGAGGACTCTGACTGATGGAGTGGGGTAAAGGACCTTCACCATTCTTTGGTAGGAGGGCCCGAATCATGCCCTGCCCAACACCTCTCCAATGTAACACCAGTTAACCCCATCAAAAGCCTTTTCAAAATCAAGCAGCACTAGAGCTAAGTATGATGTCAGGCGACTACGGTGGGCGAGGGCTACTTGTAGGTGTCTGAGACAACTGTCTCGTGCTGCAGTATGACATGAAGCCACACTGGTCGAGGTGGATGAGAGTGTGGAGCACTCGCTTCATGTGAGTTGCAACGATGGTTGCATATTTTTTATTTATTTATAAAATATTATATAGCCCAAACAAGATCTCTGATGATATCTGAGCGCTTTACAATAGGATGGAAGGAAGGACATAAATGCAAGATCGACTTCAAATAAGAATAAGCAACAAGACTGAACACCTAATTACAGGACAATTGCGTTAGGACGATTAATACATTAAGCAAGTATTTATCGGGTTGCGAAGGGTGAACCAATATGCAGTAAGGAAGAGCAGTAACTAATGAAGGTACAATGGTTGTAGGATCAAAGACTTTGAGCAGGTGAACTAGCCCAATTAAGGTAAGAATTTGTTCATTCGGAATCTTTTGATTTCCAGTTTGAAAGCAGTCGTGGGGGGAGATTCTATGTACTTCCGTTGGAAGAGTTCAATATCTTTGGGGCAGGGCCAGAGAAGGCTCGGTGACGCGTTATCTTTTTGCTAAGCAAGAGTGGTTTCAGGAGGAAAGTGTTAGCGCATCTTGAGGCTCGATCACCACAGGATAGTTTGAGCTTTTGTGCTAGATAACTGGGAGTTTTGAAATGAAGGGCTTTGTGAGTCAGAACGGCAGTCTTTAACTGAATTCGGGCTTCGTAGGGCAACCATTTAAGTGCTTTTAGGACTGGGGATATGTGCTCATTTTGTTTGGCACCTTTAACCAGTCTAGCCGCAGTGTTCAATGATGCCCTTAGTGGAGCCAGGGTAGATTTGGGAAGGCCACAGAGCGTAGCGCTGCCGTACTCTAACCTCTGCAAGACAAGCGCTTGGACCACCTGTTTGAAATCAGTTTGTGGAAGGAATGGTTTGGTTTTTCTGAGTGTCCTCATCAAGTGGTTAGCTCCCTTACATACACTGCTGATATGATTCGTCATAATCAAGGTGCTTGTCCAGGGTGATTCCGAGAGATTTGGTTGAGTCTATGATGAGAGGTGCAGTTGAAAGCTGTGAGGTGATTCAGCCAAAGGTCTAGCTTGGGGATATGATTGAGGAGAGAGAAGCAGGAACTCAGTTTTGGAGGTATTGAGTAGGAGATAGTTCTCGGTTAACCAATTGTGGTTAAATGTTAGCGTAGTGTTGAGTGAGATGATGTTATACAAAGATGAGATTTTCAGATAAAGTTGCGTATTGTCCGCATACGTATGGCCGAAAATGCCTGTGGAGTTAAGTGAATTAGCTAATGGTTCCAAGAAAAGGTTGAGGAGGATTGGTGATAGGGCGGACCTTTGGGGGACACCCATGAGTACTGGAGAGGGTTGGGAGGGGGAGTGGTTTGCCTTGACTCTTTGTGATCTGTGGTGGAGGAAGGACGAGAACCATTGTAACACCAGACCAGAGAAACCCATCCTGTTCTTCAGAATGGATAGGAGGTTGTCGTGATTAACCGTGTCGAATGCTGAGGAGAGGTCAAGGAGGATCAGGAGACCAGATTCATTTTGGTCAAGCATTTTTAAAATGTCATCCAAATCGTGTGTGAGAGCAGATTCAGTACTGAGCCAGATTGAGGCTGGTCCAGGAGTTGGAAATTCTCAATGTGAGCACAAAGTTGGAATTGAACTCATTTTTCAAGGAGTTAGGCTAGGGTGGGGATGTTGGAGATAGGGCGGAAATTATTGAGGTCAGCTTTGCTTGCGTTAGTTTTTAAAAAAAATTTTTTTAGTATAGGTGATTCATGAGTTGCTTTTAGGCAGTCTGGGATTGTGCCTTGTGATGGAGAAGCGTTTACAATCCTTGTCCAGGTGGGGATGAGTACATTCTGGATTTCTTTGAAGGTGGCTGGGGGCAACTGGTCAATGAAGTGGTTAGACGGGTTGATATTCTGAAGGATCTTGTCGATGTCTTTTCACTGAATGGGGTAAAACTGCCCCATGGCGCATTGTTCTTGGTATTCAGACTGATAGGTTTGTGCTTTACGAAGAGGCCAAGGGATGGGGCAAATCCAGAGGAAGGCAGTAGGGCCTTTTTAGAGGCGAGCTCAAAGGTGATGAGCCTTGATTTCTCAGTGAAGAAGGCAGCAAGATCATCAAATGAGGGAGGGATTCCTCCAGAGTCAGAGTGGTTTGGACCTACCACTGATTGCTGTTTAATCAATACGAAAAGTTTTAGGAAGGTTAGCAGCTTGATCGAGTTGGAGTCTGAAATAATCTTCTTTTGCGCTCTTGATTTGTTTGTTGTAGAGGCTTGTAACCTCTCTAAGGAGTTTTAATTGGTCCGAGGAAGGTTTGACTCTCCAAGCTTGTTCAACCACCCTAGATTTTGACCTCCGTATTGATGAGTGAAATTGTGTGGCATTGGGCCCAGGAGGGCGGTGGGAGATGTACTTTGGGTATGACCACAATGGTGGCAATGTCAGTGGCTGCTGGGAAGGTGCCCCTCTCTATAGTGTCTTTGAAAAGGGCATGGAGTCTTGGGATAAGGGGGGTATTGTGCATAAAGGAGGAACTGTTCTGCACCCGATGTGAGGGGTCCATCGGGTACAGCTCTCTGTAGTAGGCCGCAGAAGCCTGTGCAATTGCCATCCGGGAGCGAAAGACTTGTCTTTGCGCATCACAGATTTCAGGGACAACCTGGTGGGTGTCGAGCCAATGGAGCCATTTTCCACTCTTGTTCCCCATCCCCCCCCGCCCCTCCCCTCCATAGACCCTGGTCACCGAGGACCTCCAGACCAGTTTGGCAGTCTCGCGGGAAATGTTTTTGCTCTCCTCTCGCACATGGTGCTGTTGACAGCGTTCTGCTTCTCCCTCTCCCGCACCCTACGTGCACTCCAGGCGGAGGGCCTGGGCTTCAAGTTGGTTGAGTCGTGGTATTGGACCTGTTGTTTGTGTTTGAGGAACTCTTTCGCATATCCCCGAATTGTGGCTGTACCCGCCTCGAACAGTGTGCCTTGTAGTTGCACTATGCCTTCATTCCTATGGAAATAGGTGTTTAGTTCTTCTCCCACTTTCTCTTTGTATTCTGAGTCTGGAAGAAAGCAGGCATTTAGTTGCCACATGGGTCATAGTGCCCCTGTTGGTACCCCCACCCACAGGAGGAGCAGGGAGTGGGCGGACACTCCACGTGCCAGTATTTGAATGTCCGAGACCGCTCTGCAGTACAGGTCTGGCATAAAAATGAGGTCTATGCAAGAGTGGGTATGGTGTTTGTGCGTGTGCGTGTGTGTGCGTGTGTGTGTGTGTGTGTGTGTGTGTGTGTGTGTGTGTGTGTGTACATGTACATGTATACGTGTGTGTGTGTGTGTGTGTGTGTACTGTAGTGTGTGTGTGCGGGTGCCAGGTGTGCCAGACGGCGCAGAGGACAAGCGTGGAGGCCCAGTTTTTGAGGAGTTTGCTCCCGCCTTTCCTACTGGAGGTCGAGGCGCCTGTGGCATCTGTTGTGGGCTCAGGGACCGCGTTAAAGTCTCCCCTAATTTTGCTCAGAGGAAGTGTGGACAATGTCTCCATTGCAGCTCGAAGGGTGGATTCCAAGGTCGCCATAGGCAGATATATAGTGCCATGAAATTAGCAGTAGAGTTCCCAAGAGTACCCGTAAGAGTGGTGAATCATCCTTGAGGGTCAGTAAGTGCTTGGTTCAGTGAGAAGGGAAAGGAGCGTAGCAGGAGGACTGCTGTCCGCGTGTACCCCTGGAGTACCCAGAGTGCCATAGCCTGTCAAACACCTGCCATGCTAAGAAGGGACAGTGGTTGCCCATCAAGTGTTTCTTGTAATAGTAGGAGGTCTGGGTTGACCCTTCGGGTGTACCTTTAAAACCTCAGTGCACTTGATTTTATCTAGAAGGCCGTTGACGTTCCACAAGTGGACTGTTAGTGGTACAACCCCCAGTTTAGGATTGGGCATTGTGGTAGAGTAGGGAGCTAGTAGGTGGAGTCACTAAGGTGGATAAAATTCCCAGGTTTTGGTGGAGGCTGAGTGCATTTGGGGTCATCACAAGGATCCTTCCAGGGAGATTTCTGGGTGTAGTGCATGGTGCCGTAGTAACATAAAGTAACGCAACTAATTGCTGGGAAAACTATCGCAGTCAATAAACTCAACCAACCCTCCACCCCATACTTCTCAAAATGAAGCATCTGTTGTCCCGTAAACAAGCCTGAAAAGAAACCAGTGATCAATTAGTCAACGGTGGGCCGTGCTATAGGGCTATGTAGTTGGCCCTCAGTGTTCAAGGATACCAGTTCTTCTAGCTGAAGTGTTAATCATGACGGTGCTTAGGGTCCAATGCAGAGGCTAAGTGATAGGTCAGTATCTTCAGAGCTGGGTCTCGGGGAGCCATAGGGTCCTCCGGCAGTCGTCAGGTCTGGACCTCTGCCGTTGTCTGCGGGATCCACCCCCTCGCGGGGTCAGCCAGCCTGTGAGGGTTGGGGGGGGCGGTGGTGCTGCCCCGCAGGTGCTTGGTCGTTTTCCGAGACCCAGCGCGCCTCCCATGGGGGGCCGCAGGTGCAGCTCCACGTGGCCCCGGCTGGGGTTCCATCGTAGGGACACTTTTCATTGGGAGGATTGGGCAGTCCTCAGCGGCACAGGTCCACGCCGCCTCTGGCGTATCGAAGAAAAAGGATTTTCCCTGGAACATCACCTTAAGTCGGGCTTGAAAAAGGAGCCGGTAAGGCTCTTGAGAGCTCAGAGCTTCTGTTTCACGTCTGTGGGCCTGCACCTCCTTAGTATAGTTGGGGGGAAAAAGCATAAGTTTGACTCCTTTGTGGAGCAATTCTGTTTGCGAGCGGGCCTCTTGGTGAATGTCATCTCTGTCCCTGAAGTTGAGGTTTTTCATGATGATTGGACGGTGCGGGGCCCTTGGCAGTGATTTAGGGGCCAGAGTGCGGTGGGCTCACTCTACAAAAAACCATGTGGAGAGGACATCTGCCAGCATCCAGGACCTGATCCATTTCTCAATGAAGATGGTGACCTGAGTGGGTTCTGTGCCCTCTGGAAGGTCAACCAGGCGGAGGTTGTTTCGACGGGAGCGGTTTTCGGCGTCTTCGGCCTATCTGTGGAGATATGATGTATGGATCAGAAGCTGCTTTAATTGCTTTTTTTAAGGGGGAGACGTCATCGTCTACCTCCGATAGACGGGCATCTGCTGCCGTCACCCGGACTGTTGCGTTGTGGAGATCTTCATGGATGAAGGCCATGTCCACCTGGACTACCCCTATTTAGATCTCCATCGATGCTTGGCAATTCTTGATGGCGTTCAGTATGGTAGCCAGATCTCATTCACGGCGGTCAGTCGCGGACAGTGCGGATTCGCTTTGGGCGGGGACACTGACTGCGTATTGGTCCATTTTGGTTTGGGTCAGTTGAGTTTCGTTCCCTTATCCTTCACCATGTTGGTTTGCACTCTGCTATCGCGGCTGTGGGGCGGTTATAGTGCCTGTGGTGGCTGCGCGCCGTTCTGGTGGGTCTTATGCTGGCCTGCGTGCCTATCAAGGTGGCGCACTCATCCACGGGACAGCCGCCACCTCAGACGGCCAGGCCGGCCCAGGAGTAACCCTTATGTGGGAGGGAAGGTGGGTGGGAGGAGGAGGAGGAGGAGGAGGAGGAGGTCCCGCAGATCGCGGGCCGAAGGCCTAGGAGTCTGGCTGTGGTCATTCCACGGCCCCCACCACAACCAGTGCCCCCTCTTCACCAATAGCAAGCAAATACCACTCACCGCCTGGATCGCCACATCACCGGCAGGGTGGAGGAAGGCAGACGTGGTCCTCCCACTGATCACAAGCCGAGCTCTTTTCAGATCCTTGCAGCAGGCTGGAGAGGACTGCCTATCCCCTGCAGCTTAGGTGTCTCAGAAGACAGAGCAGCGGCCTCTGCGCCACAGCCCGCACCTCTTCTTCCTGGCCTCGCGCGACAAACTGTTTTCTTTAGGATCACCTCTTGGTTCCACTGGGGAAGGAGGGCCGACAGTGTTCCTGCCGATTGTGGGTCGAGTCTTGTTAAGACCCTTAATGTAGAGGTTTGAGGCCGACTCGCCGGGGGGGGGGCCGCACAGCGGATCCGCTGCCGCAGCCCGCACCTCTGCTCTGGGCCGTGTCTCCAAATCCGGCAGCCTACTCGCTTGACAGGGGCCCCACAGCGCCACCCCGCCACCAGGATGTCGCGATCGAGGTATGTGGAGCGCCTGGCTGAGCAATGTGGGGTGGCAACCTGATCTCTGGGGTCACTGTGGGTGCATCTCAGCAGGCCTTCTGGGCGTGGGTTGCCTAGGCACCATGTTGCCTAGGATCTCACCGCATTTCGTGGTTCGTTGGCAGCTCCTCGCCGCCTGGTTGGGTTTTGGGCAGTCCGGTATTGCCGCTGCTTGTTAGGGCACCTCGCCAGAAGTGATGCCCCTGCAAGGTCGCAGCTAGAAGAGGCGAAGGATGGTGTCGGATTGATGAGAGGTCCGGAGCACTCTGAGTGCGATCGCCATCTTGGCTTACCAAGCCACGCCCCCCTAAGGCATTTAATCCCTTTCAACTGAAACAGCTGTTGATGCCTAGTGGGAACCTTGCACATGAGTGAGTGAATTTTTAAACTACATAAAATTGAAGACACTAACGTTTTAGTCAATGCGAAAAGTACCTCCAAGGAAAGCCTCAGTGTGAGATCTCATTGGGGTGAAGCTCCCCCTTGTAGTCCTAGTGAAAGATGACTGCGGCCTCCGCTCTGACATTGAGTGAGTGTGTGAAATTCACCACTATGAGGCAGACTTCTCAGCTGCACTGTCCATGCCCACAGACCATGGGTACTCAAAAACATTTTCCCTGGGGCCAAAAAGTTCATCTGTGGTGTGACCGAGGGGCGCATTGATGCCAGTATGGTGGTGGTCGGGGCGTGTAAGGTGAGCGTAGCGGAATGGACACATAAATCTAGTGGATTAATTGCACCTGGAACCACTCTCCGCTTCCGCACTCGACCAAACTGTGTGACCCTGGCAATTGTTTTATTTTACTTTGCTTATTGGCATTATTATCTAGAGACTGGAGGCATAAATGTTTGTTTCTAAATTCATGTTTTAAAATTGCCACAAAAAAAATTAAAAAATGAAAGTCGCTTTTATAATGTTATGCACGATGGTGAAAGGCTTCTACAGATAATTTAATACACGTTTTGGAATTTTGAAGGGACTATCATATTTAATAAGTTTGTGGCAATTCAAAAAAAAAATCAAAGTGTTCTTAAAGTTAAGAAGTAGAGTACAGCTTCTGTGTTTACTTCAGTTCAACTGTGAATAAATGCTTCCCATTTACTTAGTATCCTTATGGGAATTAGTGCTTTGTTAAGTAAACAGCAGCCTAGTGCTGCTGTTCAACAAGGGGCTGCATGTAAAGGTCAGGAGGGCTGTACTTGGAGTACGACTGCCATAGTCTAATCTCTTACCAACATACGGTCCGTAACTCCACATTGCCCTTTTTGTTGGCATATTGGACGGTATTGTTGTTGCTTGACAGAAACTCTATGTTGCCCACTGAGATGGAAGGGAGTAATGCTTCAGGGCCAGACAGACTTGAAGCTGGAACACATTTATGTGCATGGCTTGCTCCAACAAGGATCCAAGACCTCCTTGGCACCATCTTAAGCAGATAAGCGCCCAAACACAGTATGGAGGCTTCATTTACCACAATTACCTGACCCTGTGGAGGGGAGCAATGTCTTAATTTCCAGAGGGAAAGGAAGTGTGTGGGGCAGCTTTGCTTTGTGCCCCCCCCCCCCCCCCCCCCCCCCACCACCCACCCCGAGGTTCCTAGGCATCCAATATGATGCCATTTACTCTTCCTGACACACTATAGTCTGACCTTGCTGAGTAATGCCCACTTGACCCTCCCTCCGTTTAATTAGCAAGTAGACTCCTTGGGTCTGAGATGCATGTAGTATGGAAAGTGAATTTATTATCTCATCCCATTTCCAATAAACCCTGTCTGTTTTGGTTTAGCCAGTGAGGCATTAATCTGGGTCGAGTACTGGATGCTAGCTAAAATATAATCATATAATCCATGTTTGCTAATGAGATGGTGCAACTTTGAATAGGTACTTGCATCCTTTGGTATCACCGTAATGGGCATCTCTATCCAGCTGTTCAGAATATCCACATTTGTCAGCCACAGTTTGGCCAGTGCTATTACTAGACCTGCAGGTCTCATAACATAAAAAATCTCCTCGACCTAACTGTAACCTACTTGCCCTCTGTCTCTGAGGGTAGAGCAGATGTGCCATGATGGCAGGATTTAGGGGGCATCTTTATTGCTCATTTACTTTGTGAGCAATGGAGATACCTTTGGGTCTTGTTTTCTTGTCACGTTTGCTCTGCTTTCAGAGACAGAAGTTAGAAGTCAGTTCAACTTCCTATTCACCAGAAATGTTGAGAAGGCACTAAAAATAGCTTGTTCTGAATAATTCTGGCTCCCCATAGCGAGCTGGTGAGTGGATTTTTCGTTTGAGCCCTGTCTAAATTGCAATTGAGGAAGATCCTGTATCTCTTTATGAAACTCGAAGGGAGGCAGAGGGGATGTTGCCATGTTCCTCAATGGAAGGCAGATAATAGATTAGGTCATCCTTGGAGGAGCAATTGGGGTCGACCATCATATTTTCCTGTACCTTGTCACTTATGCTTGTTTTTGAGGCAAGTGCCTGATTGTGTTTGATCTGGCTCGATTGAACCTTTTGAAGAAGTGTTTCTTTATGAAGATTAGGTCTCCTGTATTTTCAATGCTTTGCAATGCCTCCATTTAAGTTCCCTTCATAGTTCTTATATTTTCATGAACAACAAAACTTTTGGGCAGATTCCAGTCTGGCTACAGTCCGGCCCCTGTCCGGCCCATAGTACAGGAACACTTTGGTCTCGGCCATAGACTATTTTCGACTACCAGCAGGCCAGGCCAAATCCTTAGTGCTGTTTGATAAGTTATCAGCTTTTCATATGAGCTTACCCTCTATTTTTAGGTCTCGCCTTTCAGTGCTTTCACTGTCTTTTTGCGACATGCTGTATTCAAAATATGGGCTTTAAACTCTGCCAATGTTTTATATTGGCTCCTTTGACTGTCTTTTGGAAATGCTTTTTTCTCTTTGGTTAATTTCTTTAGTACTCCCTCCTTATTCCCTCCTTTTCTACAATTGTAGAAGGACTGTCGCTGTTGCATGTAAAATGACTCTGTTAAAAAAACAAAAAAAACGTTTCAAAGCACTCTTTTGTTTATCACTTTTTCGTCACAGCTGGCGTTGCAGGCACAGCTACTCACATTCTCCAACCCATGCTCCTCAGAGGCTTTAGAGGGCTCCTGTTCCGTGCATTTCCCCCTCTTGTATTGCCACACACTGCAGCTACATTTCAGCAGACGCGTTCCGAGGGCACAGTGCACTTCCCCCACCCGCTTGTTTCCTTTTGTTAACATCGTATAATTGTACATATTCAAACATTTAATAATATTTATTAAGTTTAAATGTATTTATTACGATACATGTTTTTAAAACACTCCACTGCGAGACTAGAACTCAGTTCCCCAGGGCTAAAGTCGGCCGCTTTGTTTGTTACGCTGCAGGCACAGTTAGGCACTACGACCCACCACCCTAACTCATGAGATGCTTTCGAGGGTCCTGTTCCGTGCACTTCCACCTCCTGCATTATCACACGTGGCATTTGCATCTAATCCAACGTGGGCGCGGTGCTCTTTCCCCCTCCCGCTTCTTCAATGTAGCTCTTGTCATCATCGTATTTTGGCATGAATCCACGGTTTGAGACCACTGGCGCTGCAGTGGTTCGTTGTGTTTGTTAGAGGTGAGCAGTTGTGGGCTGGCTGTAAAGTGTGTTTGGCTCTAATTAACCAAAGGCTTTAAAGTAACTATGTTCTTTCTGCTTAAATTTCACGTTTTACTTAATCTTGCATTACCTAGGAGTGTCTGCTTTTTCAAGGATTTTGTTACTTTTTTTTTTCAGGCAGCATATCACTCGTGCCTCCCCTCCCTAATAACCTATTTCCAGGTTCTCCAGGGCCACAAAGTCATGCAATTGGCAATAGCACTATACAACTATAATTACTCCACTGCAAATAAAAAGACTAAAGCAAAAAACATTGCTATTTTCAACACCAAGAACTCTAACTTTCACAAATGCAAGACCTATTGCATTTCAAATGCTTGTTCTTTCTCTGCTTTTTGAAACTGGCATTCAAGGTTCAGCCTTGACATGGATTAAATCCTGTCTCCAAGACCACTTTCATGCTGTTCTCCTATCACATTTCCAGTTCTATGTCAAAACTTTATCACAAGGACTGTTCCAATGCCCCAGGGCTCTTCTTTCAGCCCTACTCTCTTCATTGTTTACATCCTTTCTCAAACTAAACTTATTTGGTCTCTAACCCCTGAGTTTTTCAGACAATAATCAGATACTGATATCTCTGCATGACCTTGTCAAGCATAGCTCTCCCAAATGTTGTTATTGCATGACTGTTTGTTTAATGGATGTTCAACATCTCACTTTAACTTTAATACTGAAAAGATACAGAGAATGTTTGTTTTTTCCCGCCCTCAGATCCCCCTGAGCTCTAATCTCTCAGCCCTTGGGACCCGCTCTCAACCCCCTCCCTAGTTAGGACCAATATAGTTTTTTCACTGATCATGATCTGTTAGCTATTACGGAAGATTCTTTCCTACTTTCCTCTTTCTTCACATTCAGTGGTTGTCCAGGCTACTGTCCTTAGCTGGCTGGATTACTGCTGCTCTTTGTTTTTGGGTGCCCTGCACTACATCGTTCTGCTCTTACAATGGTTGAATTTAAAGAATCTAACTGCACGGTTTGCTCTAGACCTTCAGTCGCGCACTTGAAACGAAGCCCATAATTACCCTACATTCGCTCCCAATAGTCCAGAGAATAGCTGTTAAATCGTTTTGTCTAGTGTTTAAATCCATCCATTCTTGGGGGCCTCTTATCTGTGCAGCACATTCAAATTTTACTCCCCCTCTCCAAGCCATATGTCTTCCACAGCAAGACTCTTGGTTATCCTGATGTTCTGCCACTCTGATCGGATGACTGAGCTTTTTCAGTCATTGCAGCAAGAATTTGGAACTCGCTTCTATTCTGCAAACATCTAAAAACATGCTGGTTCCCTAAAATATAATTACCCTCTGGCAACCACAATGAATCTCTTTCACATCCGTTCTAGCGACAGGAAAGCGTTTGGTGATCAAGTGCTCTATAAAATACTAACATAAACAAACTGGTTTGATATATTGTTTAATGTTTTTAATCCGAACAACCAACCTCATGTGCATCACTATGATCACAAGCTGGAGGCTGTTTGTGAATTGTAGAAAGTGTATAAATGCAAGGATAATCTGAGATTATCAGACCTTGAGTATTTCATTTCTTGAGAATTGAACTGATGTTTTTTATGTTGTAATTTATTGTTGAGTTTCTCAGTTATTACTACAATTGAATTGGAAGGCAATTGTTCATAAAGTACTCTTAAGACCATCACAATAAAATCTCATCACCTGATCTAATTATTACCACCACTCTCTATCCTGCTTCTGATTGTTGTTTCTTAATCTTCAAGTGCGTAAGGTTTGAGAATTCCTCTTTAGAAATTTTAAACTTTAATTTACTTTCTTTTTTTTTTTGTCTTTCAATCTATGACGATCCTTTTTAAAGTGCTATCAAACACATGAATTTTATTACCCGTTTTTAATGGTAAAGTATTTGAAATCAGCATATCAGTCCACTGTCCTCATTACATCATATTCTACATTTATAATCACTGATGTTGTTGGTCCCTTCAAATGTTTTAGATGTTTTTATTTTTTTGCTGTTTAAAAATGCCAATGATCTAATTTCCTATAAGATTGCAAGGATTTAAATCTATCTTTTTTTCTCCCCCCAGGTTATGGAGAGCTGAATTGGAATGCGGAAAAAAGAGATACTCTCTTGAGACACCCACTCCCCTCCCCCACCTTGGATTATTCTAGCCTGCTGTCTGGCAACTGTTCCAATGGCAGTCAGTAACTTAGACTCCAGATACAACATCAAGCAGATTGTCCAGGCTGGTGGTTCTTTTCTGGGGAGAGGGCCGATCAAAACTAAAAATGTCATTCAGAAATCTATTGCTGACAAAAAGAATGTGAAAGTTTATGAAAATAAACAAAAGGATATCCTTCCTGTGGGCAAAACAGATGTGCTGCCTTTAACCAATGGTATAGAGAAAAACGATTCTGGATGTGTTGCCAATGGTTGTGGAGGGCAGACTGCTGACAACGATGGGAGTGGTTCTGAGAGTGGCTACAATACACCCAAAAAACGCAAAGCTCAGCGCACTGAGGACCTAGGTTTGCTGCAGGACCGGGTAATGCAACTAGAAGCTGCTAGCCTTGCTTTAACACAGGATCTGGAGAATTTCAATTCTGATCACGTTTTGGAGCGTGAAGGCAGCCAACTTGGTTACACTAAAGCCTCCTGGAGGTATGAGGCTGGGGACTCTGTCTGTGGGAAGCCTGGAGCTGCGGAGGTTCAGAGAAAAAACTCTGATGGCAAACCTAACCTTGGTAAAAAATTGGATGAGCGACTCAAGTGCAAACAGCCTGTAACAGGTACTTCTGGTGGCTCCTCGAAAGACGATTCATGGACTCTCTTCAAGCCTCCACCTGTGTTCCCTGTAGACAATAGTAGTGCGAAAATAGTTCCGAAGATAAGTTATGCAAGTAAAGTGAAAGAGAATCTCAACAAAGCAGCCCAAACACAGTCACTTCTGTTGTGTTCCTCTTCGTCATTATCCTCCTCATCCAGTGGGGAGGCCCAACTGCAGACTTCGAGCCGCCTGATGCATGTCCCCATGTCTGCCATGAAATCCGTCACATCTGCTAGTTTTTCTAATGGTCCGGTTTTGGCAGGGACTGATGGAGCAAGTTATTCTCCAGGCAGCCAAGCCATGCTCACCAGTGCTGCCAGTACTTTGGTTTCACCTTCTGCCTCTGCAGCCAGTAGGGACATCAACACAGCTGCTGTGGCTGTAGAACAAAAGACCAGTCTTT
Organism: Lissotriton helveticus; assembly: GCF_964261635.1. Lineage (NCBI taxonomy): Eukaryota > Metazoa > Chordata > Amphibia > Caudata > Salamandridae > Lissotriton > Lissotriton helveticus. The sequence goes on from NC_136061.1 coordinate 360,201,103, forward strand.
TTATTTACCCTTCCAATATGCAATCTTTGCTGGTCGGCATGACTCCGACTGACATCTCTGGCCAGACAAATCAACAGAGCCTAGGGGAGATCTTCCAAAACAAGTGGGGGCTATCATTCATCAATGAGCCTAGTGCTGGTCCAGAGTCTATGGGTGCCCAACCTGTGAATGAACTGAACCTCACATTTCAGGAGAATTATACTGAAGGTATTTTATCACACAGTGATGAAAACGCATCCTCTGGACGGAGAAGAGTAGTTTTTCCCAAAGCCTATGAGCTTGACAAACGGACTAGCCCTCCAGTTCTGAGCAGCTTGCTGAAGTCTGGAGTCCCAAACCTGGAAACTGTTTTAGCCAGCGAGCCACACCATATAGGTGAACTGCAGAAAACTGATCCAGGGATTCCGGACGCATTACTGTTTCTTTCTAAGGACTACGAGATAGATTCCCTCCGGGCTTCTCCAACAAATGCTTTGTTAGCCTCAGCCAAAGAACAGCGATGCCCAGGAAGCATAGAGAAGAACCATAGTTGGGGTACATTTGACACAAAAGCTGCTATAATTTACCACACTAGAGGTAACCGTTCATTTCATGTTTATGAATGGTTTATTGGTTACAGCAATGGAACATAAATTGTCCTTGTGTAGGATTAATTGATTTATTTGTTCTGGTTAATTCTAATCATCATGTTGGTCTAATCCAATTCCATTGCAAATGTTTTTGAGCTACCCTTTGGAGGTGTAGGACCATGTTCCCATTGGTTATATATAAATATATTTCTAGGTGTTACTCTTTTATGCATGAAATTATGACCATAATGGTTATAACAATACATTTGTTCATAGCCTGATGAACCCTCTAAATATTCATGATTTGTTAATACTGCAGACATTTCTAGATCAGACATCATGTTATTAACAGTCTAGAAGTCCCAATCATCAGAAAAGGTACTAGAGGTAATAAGTGTGGAATCTTCAAGAGTTCCGACGGGCCAAAAATGTCATATTCAGTTCTGTCCCAAACTATACCATCTGGTATAGGAACGGCTGTGATGTTCACTGCTGACAAGTCTCTTGCTTCACAATGGGATGATTTGTGTGGCTGGAGAAGTAGGTTCACTCTTTGACTTGCTGTGTCCATTTGAATATATCTTCCATTTTTCAGCATACCCAGAGTTATTACCAGAGATAACCAAAGTAGAAAGAATAATATTCCTAAAACAATCCATAGTTCAATCAATGGTGAAACCAGATAAGTCTTTTTCAGGTGATGAAAAAAGTCTGTTGCTTGTTCTTTGAAAGTTCTTTGTGCAGGCGTCGTTTCAGGTTCGCTGGGATCCTTAGAAAACGTATCAAAGTTAATGAAATAGCCAGAGGCAGTTCTGTCAATGGTTGGAATTGCATCAGGATTCGTTGAAATCGCGGGGACCAGTTGATCACTTGTTACTTCGTTGTAGACTAGTGTATCAGGACAAACTGTTATTTGGGTCTCAAGAGTGATGAGTACCATAGCTTTGTTGCTTAGTCCTTCTTTTCTCACTGTAGAAACTTCAAAGGTGATGAGTCTGTTTGAACCTCTTGGATTGTAGGTAGAGGAGTGCGTCTGCTACATTGTCAGAGTCCACTTGGCCTACTGCTTAGTATCGGCCACATAGTGTGGTTTGATCAGGTCGATGGACACAAATCTTTTCTCCTTTTTACGAGCAAGGGGTGGCAGTAGTACTGTTCTTGATCCGTGGATTGCTAGGACAGGTACTGGTTGTAAGAAGGCCCAAATTCCTTCTTGTCTGCGATCTTTTCTCTGACTAGATCACCAAGCTTTGGGATCCAGACAGGCCTTGCTGGGACGGTTGGTTTTTCCCCAGTGGTGGTTGATTTCAGGAACACGTTGCTTTGTTTCGATCTTAGTTCATTTAAGTCCTGTAAAACAGCCAAATGATCTTTGATATCAAACTTTTTATTTTGTCACCACTGTGCCTTTCATGTCAAGGTCCGGATTCAACATTCTAGTTCCAAATAGGACTTCATAAGGAGTGACACCCCCTAGAGAACTACTTGGCAAATTTCTTAATGATCGTTGGACCCCATAAAGATGTTTGCCCCCCCTCCCCCCCCCCCCCCCCCATCACCCGAACCTAATACCCTAGTGGTTATAAACTGCTTAATGTCCCAGTTTTTTCTTTCCACAACAGAATTTCCCTCAGGATGGAATGGAGAAGTGTACCGCAATGCTACGCCAAAACTGGCCATGGCTTTTTTGTAAGCTCGAGAGCTAAACGCTGGACCCTGGTCAGAGTGTAATGTACCACTGCGTATATGCCGATAAAGACTTGCAAATCTTTTATAACAGTTCGAACATCAGCCGAGCGCTGAGGCAACATCCATAGGAACACGAATCCACTGCGACCATGATATATTTATAGTTCCCATCCCTTTGTAAGGAAACGCAGTGGTCCAGGTAAACACAAACTAATGGTTTATCTGAAATTAACAGGGGCGTCTGCGCAGGACGTTTCACAGTAGACTTTTTCATCTTTTGGCATATTTCACAGTCCAACACATAGTTTCTGGTCTGTTTCCTAATGCCTGACCACTAGTACCTCTGTTTCAATAACGATACTGTGGCGGAAACACCTGCATGAGCAGAGATGCGAGAGTCCTGCATGTGCTGCTAGGATTACTCTTAATCTATGTTTCATGTTTGGAATGACCCTATCTCCCACACCAGAGATCGAGCAAACGGAACATTGTTCGTATCAATTATATATGAGTATTTGAGTGGAAACTTTTTAGGTAATGCTGCACCACTGCCTTTGCTTGAAGCATTGACAGCCAGTATTATTTCACTGTCTGCGTTTTTGAATGAGTGATTGCAGCCTCGGAAGCCGCTTGCACAGCCCTCTTCGCGGCTTCATCAGCCAATGAATTCCCTTCAACGTAAACGCCATCACATTGTTGACTCAACATGTGTATCACGTGAGTGTTTTGTAGTCCGTTTCGCAACTGAACTACTTGTTCCCAAAGCGTTTTATGCTTGGTTGTGCCACCTTTTGCATCATTGAAACCATTTTGAAGCCAAAGCTGTAAATATTCATTGTAAGATTGAACACAGTAAAAGGAATCGCACACTGAGTGTGGGGAATTCGCGATCCGTATTTTTAAGTGCTATTATGAATGCTTGTAGTTCAGCTCGCTGACCTGTATAATCTCCTAGAGATTGCGTTTTCGTGACCATAGGTCTGAATTTGCCATCGAGCATACGACCTTTAACGATCACGTATTCTGCACTATAAGCTTGTTTACCCCCTGTAGCGGGTTGTGCAACAGCATAGTGGAGTTCCCTCAGTATAAATTATAAATTAATACTGGTCAAGAGGGAGAATTTCAATAAGCAGAAGACATTCGTGTTTGTACTGCAGGAATGCTTGTGTTTTCAAATAAGGATCAAAAACATATTCAACATCAGTTGCTGCAAGAGAATTAACCCATTGTATTCATCTCGGATGTAAAGTTTTTGCATTCGGAATGCTAGCTTTTGTAACTGACTCAAAGGCTGAAACAGGGGTTACAACCATAATGCGTTTCCCCTGTGCTAGGGCTCTTTCTTTTGCTACAGCGGTTTGAACTGCTGTCTGAATTTTTTCTGTAGATGTAAATTTCATTTCTTCTTGCGTGTACAAATGTGATTTGTATGCAATTGGTACTTTTTCACTTTCGTTAAAAGTCAAGTAGTTGAATCCGCATTGACCCGGAATTATTCGGATCACTAAGTTGCGTACGTTTATGCTTGTTTGGAAGTGTTTTGTTGCTAACATATAAGCTTGAAGTGAACGCAGGATATCTGTGTGTCCCTGTGTCCAATGTGTGATTTTAAAATCAGGTTTGATTAATTCGTAGAGAGGTTTAACCCTTTCTGCGTAGTGTTGAATGTATGTTCTTCCAAAATTCAGGAAACCTAGAATCGACTAAGTTTTTCAGCGTTTTTGGAGGTTGGAGCAGCGCACACTTTTCTAAAAAGTTGGCTGCCAGGCTTTTGCCTTCACTTGAAAGCTCATATCCTAGGAAAAGGATGTTGAGATGGGCAATTTTTGATTTTTTTAAAATGTATTTATAACCCTCAGAGGCGAATCCCAGTATAATGGTGTTCACCCTGTTAAGTGCTTGTCCAGGTCATCGTCTGTCAGATATCATCTACATATGACAATGCCTCATCATAAATTTGTAGTAACTCTGTTACTCTTGTTGAGAATAACCCCCAGGCTATTCTTGAATCCCTGTGGGAGTCGACAAAATTGACATGGGTCCCCAATATTGAGGAAGCTGTCAAATACCTATTTTCAGGTGCTATGACAAAAGAAACCGTTTTAAATATCTAATGTGGCTTTATATTTTTTACGCACAATGTTATTAATTAATGCTGTACTGTGTGCATTTTGCACTGCAAATGTTTTACAGCAAGAGGTTAGGTATCTGTAATCCAAAACTAGACGATCTGTATGGTCTGGTTTGGAAACAGGAAACAAAGGATTGTTCATTGATGAGGTTCAAGTTGATCTAAAATCTCCCTGGCCTGTTTTTTAGCGTCTTGCTTAATTGGATACTGCCTTTGTGCAGTTGGTTAATTTTTTTAACTGGATTGTGTGGGGAGGTCAATCCTCATCCCATCCTACATGATTTTTGTATAATGCTGGGGCTTGGGCAACTTCCCATTTCCTGGCATAAGTGTATTTTAAATGTACTGGAACATGGTTGGAGAAGGCTGGCATAATGATAACTTCGCCATGTGGGCACTCTGACAAATTTTGGTGGCCAGTCCCGTTCTGCCAGAAGTATATCATAACCCTTTGAACGTCGCACCCAAGAGTGCTTTCACTTTTCTTGGTAGGTCTCCCTCTATCCGGAGTGTTATTTCATATAACCTTTGTGGAGAACTAACCCTGGTGTCTGTAGTTTCAATCCAAATGTCTTCATTCAGGTCCACTGTCTCCAGAAGTCCTTTCAGGTTCTGGCGAGCTATTGTTGCTTCTGCTGCGCTGTCCAAAATTGTTTGAGCCCATTCTCCGTTCTTGAGCTGTGTTCTCAGAATCCTCGGCATATCAGATCTTTAGACCTGCTTCTTTCTTCTTGGAGAATTGAGGGTTTGGTTTGTTTTTCTGAACATGTTCATCGTCTTTGGACTTCACGCGTTCTTTCTTGTGGTCTGACGTCCTCTTCTTTCGGATGTCTGTGACGATATCTGAAAGGTACGAGAGGAACGTATATCAGTATCTTGAAACCTGTCAGGTTTTCTCAAATTATCCCTATTCCTGAGGTTATACCTCCTTTCAGAGGACTCCTTTTGAGGAGATATACCTCGGGATTAAGAATGTTTCTCTTTTGAATGTTTGTTATTTTCCCACTTCTTTTTAGAAGGGGTAGGATTGTTTTTAGTAACGGCCTTTTCAGGACTTTCAGACAGTTGTGGTTTAACTGTATAATTCTATAAATTTTTCTATGTTATTAAGTCATTCCTTGTCCGACATTGATTCAATGTCCCGGTCAGGTGTGTAACCTTCTAAAACCGGCCATGTTGCTCCTGGTCTACCTACTGGACTGAGCCTGGTAATGTGATTTAAATGTTTTAGGTCTCCTTTAAACCATAGATCATGCTCCTGGTATGTGAGTGGAATTTCAATATCCTCAAAAGGAAGATATTCCTCGGGTGGATCATCTTCTTTGTAGAAGTGAAATATTTTAGTTACTGGATGTGATTCATGGAATACTATCCATGAGTAGAATACCTCTGTCTGGTGTGATTAATGTGCTTCGATCACAAAAACTGCTCTACCACCTCTTGGTGTTAGGCCATGTCTTATAAGTTTTAGATTGTGGCTCTCCTTAAATTTGGAGGAATTTATAGCATTCTCATCGGTTTCATTAAAACCTGTATAATCAAAAGTTGCTGTGACTTCGTCAGGTACAGCTCCACCGGTTCTGGTGTTTGTGCCGTTTTCGGTCATTGTTTAATGAAAATTGCAGAGCAAGTTTCAAGGGAACAAAGATAAGGTGCACAATATTTTGGAACACTGTATCCTTCAACGTTGAACAAAGCAAAAAAGCTAATACATAGGATTTTCGTCCTACTCGGCTATGGCGGATATTATCCCTACCCACTCCAGACTTCTAATGGAGTTTTATGAGTAGGGGTCTCAGAGAAAAGCACGACTGAGTTACTTCAGTAACTAGTGTTAAATTAGTGCCTTACCAAACCGTTGGGCGCCATGTAGTGTAGTTCCTATATCCCTGATAGGCTCTGCGCATAATATACACTATAGTTTTGACATAGGACTGAGGTCAGTATGTCTCTATCGAGTACATTAAATGTAATTACTTGTGTGTGCCAGCTAACTCAGAGGTCACTAGAAACTTCTCGAATGAACAAGAAGGGATTAGTTTCGGACAACCGCATAAACATGACAACTTTGTTTCCCTTTAGAATCGGAACAGTCTCAAAATCGTGGAAACAATTGATAACCGTTTCACTCAGTCAATCATGCATGCTTTGTTTCTACAGAGTTGCACAGAAATAGATAGACGGGCATTTCAATAAAAAAGGTTTATTGAACAGTCTTATTTCTCCTGCAAGAGCTATGAGCTGCTACAGTCTTAAGACCGAATGCAAAGTATAATACGTACAGCGTTAGCAGTAACATAAAATAATACTGCAATAGCATTGCTTGTAGCTATGACCTATATTCATAAAAATATATACATAAATAACACAGGTTAAAATATAAATACTCAACTGGTGCGTCTAGCTAGTTCTACCCCAATGTACCTAACCTAAGTGTAGTACGAGGTGAGAAGTAGGAGCTGTTAAGCTGTAGTCTAGATTGGCTATAGTTTAGATTGGTGTTGCCAAGATTTGCCAAAAATCCCTCTAGGTTCTAGTCCGCTCCATACCTTAGAATGAGAGAGGTTGGAATCTCTTTCCGAATCTCAATCTCTTAACACCCCGCAAGGGGAGTCAGAAACACTGGAGCTGGATTCTCTGCGAAGGGGATGACAGCGTCTGGTCAGTGCATCGGGCGGGGACTTTAATTCCTTCCGAACTTACCGTGGCGAACTGCGTCGTGCAAGTATGCAGCTGGATTGTACCGCGCACCGTGGTTTGCCAGGGCAAGTGAAGGTATATTTATACCTTGGTGTTTTAGGAATACAAAAAGTGCAAAAGATCTCTTGGGACAGTCTGAGAAGTCACAGCAATTACTAATGTTCTCTAATTCCTTATATTCAACACAATCACCACCTATCCACATTCAATCAAAATGCCGGACCCTACTGAACAATTACAACATTCACATGTGATAATGCAGGAAAATGTGTTGAAAAAAAGGGTTTTTATTAAAATAATTTCATGAAACCAAATTCCATAAAGGCAATGGAGTCCTCGATCAATTCTTAATACATTAAAAACACAAAATAATATACATATAAAGTTGAGACACCAAAAAGTTAAAGTGCAAACTATTAATTACATCCCATTTTTGTTGTTTCACATGGAATTCATTCTATTATTTGTTAAAATGTCCATTTTTTTTTTTTTTTTTTTTGAGTTTTATATAGCGCGAACTAGACCCGAACCGAATCAGGTATCGGAGCGCTTTACATAGCACAAGTTACGTTTTTATTTTTTATTTTTACATGAGGACACACCCTTTCATTTTTAGGCACGGGGAGATTAAGTGATTTGCCCAGAATCACAGGAGGTTTTGGCGTCGTTACCGAGACTCGAACCCAGAGGTCGAGCGTCTTAGCCGTTAGGCTAACTCCTCTCCTCCATAACCCTTATCCTCTATTGGACATAAACAAGTTCCTTGAATACAACCATGTATAAAAGCCCAAAGGCTTCCACATGTTTGGGTGGTATTTCTTTTGATGTAAACCACCTTCTTCAAAACACAAAGTATTTAGCGGTCTCTCTTGTTAAAAATCCTATTAAACATAAATCCACATATCAAATATCTTATCAAGCACATCCCTTTATATTTAAATACATTGCACAATTATAATTGAAAGTTAATCAGGACACTCCCGCGCCGCACGGCCCCAGCTGTGCCGGTACCCTCTCCCCTCGCTGCTGCCCCCAGCCTCGCTCCCCACGCAGGTCCGCCCTCCTCGGCGGCCTGCCCTGCCGCATAGCACCGCTCGCACTCTGTGAGCGCTCCCCCCCCCCCCCCGGGCCGGCTCCGCCGTCCTCGGTAGGACTCGGCTGCCCGTGTCACTGTATTTCTACTGCTGTCTGTGATCGTTGTTTATTTTCCTTTCCCTCATTATTGTATTTTGCCTCCTTTGTTGTGTTTACCCCTGGTTGTCCCCCCGCCCCGCTCCCGCTTCCCGCCGCCGTTCACGCGGCCACGCCCTCTTCCTTTCTGTGCCCTCCCCGCTCCCGCCTCCCAGCTGCCCTCCCGCGCTCCGCCCCCCCCCCCCACTCTCCACTTATGGCAGAGTGGCCAACGCGCAGCGTGCACGCGCAGCGGGCGCGCCGATTGCGCGCCGAAGGTGCGCCAAAGGTAAGCCCGTCTGCGCCCGTCCGCGCCTGGACCGCGCCCAGTGCCAGGACCCCTGGCCCCCGCAGACCCCAGCCCACCCGCCGGACGTACGACGCCGCCACCCTCAACGCACTCAACACCGGCCGAATCCCGGGATGCTACCGAGCCACCCCGAGACGAACCCACGGACCCTTCAGCTGCCACGCCTGCAAGTTCACCTGCATCCGGACCTGCCCCGCACCAGCACCCGCCAAGCCGAACACCAGCAGCAACCACCTCAAGTGCATCCTACTCAACACCCGCTCCATCCACAGACACGCCATCGAACTCTGGAACCTCCTCGACACCTCAGCTCCTGACGTCGCCTTCCTCACGGCAACCTGGATGAACGACTCCTCAGCGCCCGACATCGCCATCGCCATCCCAGAGGGCTACAAAATCCCCCGAAGAGACCGTGGCAACCAGACTGGAGGAGGCATCGCCATCATCTACAGGGACACCATCCGCATCACGACCAACACCGACGACACCCTGACAACCGCCGAACACCTGCACTTCCAGATCCACACGGACCCCAAAACCACCCTCAGAGGCACCCTCATCTACCGACCCCCGGGACCACGCACACAATTCAGCGAAGACATTGCCGACTTCATCAGCCCGCACGCCCTCCCCTCCGCTGACTACATCCTCCTGGGAGACATCAACTTCCACCTGGAGAACAACAACGACCGCAACACCACCACCCTGCTCGACAACCTCGCCAACCTCTGACTAAAGCAGCTGGTGACCACCCCCACCCACCTCGCCGGACACACACTCGACGCTGTCTTCTCAGCCAGCAAGGACATCGTCTTCAGCCACGCCACCGGACTTCACTGGACGGACCACAGCTGCGTCCACTTCACCTTCAGAAGATCCACGATCCACCACCACCAGCAACAGGTTGCTCGAAGAAACTGGAACAAGATCACAGCAGACCAGCTCGCCGCTTCCCTGAGCCAGCACCCTCCCGCCAGCTCAGCGAACCCCAGCCAGGCCGCCGACAACCTCACGAAGTGGATCAGCAACTGCGCAGATGACCTCGCCCCACTGAGGACCCCGCCTAGCAGACCCGGCAGCAAGAAGGCCCCATGGTTCACCGACTAACTCAAGAGCTCCAAGAAGAACTGCTGAGCCCTCGAGAAAGCCTGGAGAAGGGAGCCAACACCGGACAACATGACCACCCTCAAGCTCGCCACCCGGAAGCACCATCAACTGATCCACGCCACCAAGAAAACAGCATTCAAGGACCGGCTGGACAACAACGCACACAACTGCAAGGAACTCTTCAACATCGTGAAAGAGCTCTCCAACCCCAACGCCGGAAACAACGACATCACCCCGTCGCAAGACCTCTGCAACTCCCTCGCCTCCTACTTCCACAACAAGATCGCTGACATACACAACAGCTTCAGCCCACAAACAACGCTCCACACGACCGCACCAACGCCCCCCACCACCACCCTCAGCGCCTGGACACAGATCAACACAGAAGACACCATCTGCACGATGAACTCTATCCACTCCGGATCTCCGACCGACCCCTGCCCCCACCACGTCTTCAACAAGGCCGACGCTGTCATCGCACCCCACCTGCGGGACATCATCAACACCTCCTTCGACACCGCCACCTTCCCTGAGAGCTGGAAGCACGCTGAACTCAGCGCTCTACTAAAGAAACCAACAGCGGACCCCACCGAACTGAAGAATTACCGCCCCATCTCGCTCCTCCCGTTTCCAGCCAAAGTCATCGAGAAGACGGTCAACAAGCAGCTGGCCGCCTTCCTCGAGTCGAATGGATCCCTCGACCCCTCACAGTCTGGCTTCCGAGCCAACCACAGCACCGAGACCGCCCTCATCGCTGCCATCGATGACATCCGAGCCCTGCTGGACAACGGTGAAACAGCGGCCCTCATCCTCCTAGACCTCTCCGCGGCGTTCGACACTGTTTGCCACCGCACCCTAGTGCAGCGCCTCAGCAACATCGGAATCCAGGAGAAGGCACTGGAGTGGATCATCTCCTTCCTCGCTAGGACACAGAGAGTCCGCCTACCACCATTCAGATCTGCAGCCACGGAAGTCAACTGCGGCGTTCCTCAGGGCTCCTCGCTCAGCCCCACCCTCTTCAACGTCTACATGAGCCCCCTTGCGGCCATCGCACGCCAACACAACCTCAACATCATCTCCTACGCCGACGACACCCAGCTGATCCTCTCCCTGACCAACGACCCCGCCGCCGCCAGAACCAACCTCCACGAAGGGATGAAAGACGTAGCCGAGTGGATGACGACCAGCCGCCTGAAACTGAACTCAGACAAGACGGAAGTCCTCATCCTGGGCTCCTCACCCTCCGCCTGGGACGACTCCTGGTGGCCCCCCGCCCCGGGCACCGCACCCAAACCAACAGACCACGCACGCAACTTGGGCTTCATCCTGGACTCCTCCCTCTCCATGACCAGACAAGTCAACGCTGTCTCCGCGTCCTGTTTCAACATCCTGCGCATGCTACGGAAGATCTTCCGGTGGATCCCCACCGAGACCAGGAAGACGGTCACCCAGGCCCTCGTCACCAGCCGACTGGACTACGGCAACGCCCTCTACGCCGGAACCACCGCCAAGCTCCAGAAGAGACTCCAGCGGATCCAGAATATCTCAGCCAGACTCATCCTCGACATCCCCCGACGCAGCCACATCTCCGGACATCTGAGAGACCTGCACTGGCTCCCCGTCAACAAGAGAATCACCTTCCGTCTCCTCACCCACGCACACAAAGCCCTACACGACCAAGGTCCGAGCTACCTCAACAACCGCCTCAACTTCTACGCTCCCAAACGCCACCTCCGATCGACCAACCACGCCCTCGCCGCTGTCCCCCGCATCCGAAGAGCGACAACAGGAGGAAGGTCCTTCTCCTACCTGGCCGCCAAGACCTGGAACACCCTCCCGACCGACCTTCGCCTGACCCAAGACCACCTCTCCTTCAGGAAGAAGCTCAAGACCTGGCTGTTCGAGCAGTAGCGCCCCCCCCCCCCAAGCGCCTTGAGACCCTCCGGGTGAGTAGTGCGCTTAATAAATGCCTTGATTGATTGATTGATCATTGATCACAACACAACTGCAAATCACTGGGAACATTAACACCATTTTGGATCCAAAAGAAAAATTAATTGTTGATAAAAATATAACTGCATTTCTGAAATGCTTACTTACCCAGTAAGCATCTGTTCTTGGCATATAGAGCTGTAGATTCACATGTGCCCACCCGCCTTCCTGGTCTCATGTAGTTGTTCCAGTTCTCAGTTTACATACACACACAGGGACATCTCTATTCTGCACTTACTAACTCAATTTTCACCCACTGCGGGAAAACAATCTAACAATGGACTCGATGCCCATGCGCACCGAAAAGTGAAGTCACCTTGCCTCGTGACTGAAAAGACTTCTTTGAAGAAAAAAATCTTGCAAACATCTGGACCCAACACTAGATGACGGGAATATGCAAAGCATGTGAATCCACAGCTCTACATGCCGCGAACAGATACATACTAGGTAAGTAACATTATCCTTATGATTCCCCTTTATTCACCTAATTGAATGTGTGCAAAGTTCCTAGATGTAACTCATCATGTGCAGCAGAATACTGGAAATATTAAGGCTGTACAATGTCCTCCACAGTGACACCTGATTTAAAGTCTAACATGCATCCACAAAGAAAGCACACCAGTAACTCCTATTAAGAGCTATATAGTTTCAGTCTAAGCAACACCATGTAAATAGACTCTAATGGATTGTCATATTGTGAAGGGACTCTGTCAATTCCTGAGTTTGAAACATTTTCATATTTGTCTTGTCTTCTAAATGTGCCTACAAGATGCTTGCAGAGATTGTTATGGGGGTACCAAAGAGATAAGAGTTTGTAAGAAATAGGGTAGGACTTGGGCCCATTCTTGTGAATAGGCTCAATGAGTGAACCTTACCAGTCAGCAGACCTAATCCAATTCTTCAGAACATTTCAGAAACTGGCAGCAGTAGATCTCCTCCCCACTGGGGGGCTTACTGAGTTAGGAACGCTATCCAGGTTCGTAGCTCTGTTCACTTTGATAGACCTAAATAAAATGAATTATTTCCCTTTGTTTTTCTTTCACAGTAGCTCTTAATTTGTTTTTATCATGCCGTCATCAACCATAAGCTCACAATGAAGCAGGCAATAGTTTCCAAATTCAATACCCTTGTCCAGGCCATTGACACACAGCAATCCCATTTTTCAAGCAGTGTGACTCCGTAGTAACTTTAGCATATTAAAGAGAACTTGTAAACAAAGAAAAGGTAAGTTGAGACAGGAAAAGCAACCCAGTGAGTAGGCCAATGCCTATCAATCTGGTAGTGCAGCTGGGGTGTAGTCTATGTGCTATCTGTAAGTTATAACGGACTCCTGATGACATCTCGGAAACAAGGGTAGGGGGTAAAAAATAAGAGTGGGTTTGGGGCAGTGAAAGGATCTAACCATGTATCTCTAGCTTTATGGCATCACTCGGTGTCCCTTGCCAGTCTTTTGCATGTCTATGAGCATTAGGGCCACCTGCTCTGTGCGCAGGGGCGACATGGAACTGCCACTGTAAGGCTAATTTGGCCTCTACACCAGTTACACCTAATTTAACTTTGAGTAAGGTAGCAACACTGCAGGTATTAAAAGCATTGCTTTTTAGAACCAATCTATTTATTGATAAGGAGTCAAACTGTGACAACACATCCTCCTGCCTACATCCACAGCCAGGCAGAGCGTTTCTTAAACAGCAAGGCACAGCTTTCATGCCAACAACCCGGAGGCTGCTAGCATTATGTCAGGAATGGCTCTATGTAGTGCTTGAGGACTTCTTACTTTTCAGCGTAGACAACCACATTAATAAGAGAGGACATAAAAGAAGAAAAGAGACAACCAGGAAAACGAACCTAAACAAAAAATCCCTCCTTATCCACTCCCCACCTCTTCCGCACCAGTCGACCTCTGCGACACAACTCCAAGACCCACAGGCAGTAGGGTTGGTTACCTGACCTCCTCCTTGTATTCAGAGGTGTGACGACCTGAGCATCCTATGGCAGTCGTTTAAGAATTTGCAGATGTTTAGGACAGGTGATTTCCCTCATATCCTTGGACAGCAGCCGCAGAAATGGAGCCCATAACTCGGCGCAGACCTTCCCTTTTCCATCCTTTATCAAGGACAGGCGTTCCATAGCTAAAGCGTGCCACAGGTGATGCAACCAAGACGTGAGTTCAGGTATGACCTTTGTGCCAAATAGAGCTAAGATGACTTGCCTTGCTGCTAACAAAGCTTAGTGCCATTTGCCTGCCTCTGAGATCGTAATGGGAAGATCAGTAATGGGACAGACCAAGAAAGGTGTACTCCGGAGACCGGGGTAAGGCGGCATCAAATGCCTCGTCAATGTTAAGAGCCTCATTCCAGTAGTGCTGAAGTTTGGGACAATGCCATAACAAGTGCGACAGGGTACCTGACATCCCACACCCCCTCCAGCACAACTCTGATGTACTGTTGTCCCAGCTGTGGATTCGCATTGGGTTATAGTACCAGTAGGAAAAGACTTTAAATGCGGATTCAGCCCCGGCAGTGTTGTGCACGGTGTGATGTGTTCTGTAGAGTATATACTCCCATTCCCTTGCAGAAAGTGGCCTGCCCAACTCAGTCTCCCATCGGGTTTGCGATTTCGTGCGCTGCTCCACGGGTTTCGCAATAAGCATAGCGTACAGCTCAACAATAATGCAGCGATCAACTTGTTTGCGGAGCAGCCATTTTTCAAATGAGTTAAGCGGTCGTGACATTTTATTGTAATTGGAAGACATAGTGACCCAGTGGTATAATTGGCGATATGCATATTCGTTAGTCGCAAGAAGATCGTAGTCACGCCTAAGCTGGGCAAACAAGGCCAAACCCTCTGTGTCAAAGAGAGATCCCACTCTTGCATCCTTCCTCTCTCCATCGTTGGAACACCACTGAGGCCTGCCCTGGGGGAAAGTCTGTGTTGTCTACAATGGGAGTCATAGGCGAGGGGAAAGGTCGTCCACCCTTTTTTAAGGGCCACCAGATCCCATACCTTCAGTGTTGGGGGAAGTGACTGGTGAGAAGTAGAGCCCCCAGGCCCTGTGCTTGTGCGGCAATTAGAGCTTCCTCCATCTATTAATTCCAGCTACTGTTTTGTCCATAAAGTTCCAGTGCTTACGAGACCTGGTTCTATTCCATTCCACAGTTTAGCGGGGGCAGGCCGCTTGGTAGTAGCTGCTAATCAAAGGAAGACCTACCTGCCCCCCCCCCTTCCAGACTTCGGACAGACCATTTGGGATAACGAGAGATGCAGTTTGTTTTCTCACGACACAAATTTATTGATGAAGGGTCTGCAACTGAGCTAGCGCCCTTGGTGGAGGCACCACCGGGATAGTCTGAAAGATATAAAGACTGCGCGGGAGAACAGTCATTTTGACCGCCGCAACCTCCCAAACCAAGCCAATCGCTCGCAGACTGGCCCAAGCATCCAGCGCTTTGGTCGTGTGTTCCAATAAGGTTGCATAGTTTAGAGCTACTGTCCGGGCGATGGTCGCGCCAAGCGTATACCCAGGTATGTTAAGTCTTGCTGGTTCCACTGAAGCGAGAATTGTTGCTGCAGGCTGGCTACCATAGCTGATGGGATCGATAGGTTCAAAATGTTTGATTTGCCCAGGTTAACTTTGAACCCAGAGACCTCCCCAAATGTGAGCAGCTAATCAACAAGAGCGGGCAAGGTCTTGTGAACGTCCGCCCTGAATTTCAGGCCGTCTTTGCGGGGGTCTGCTCTAGTACGTTGGGCCAGTGGCTCCATATAGAGCGTGAATAAAAGGGGAACAGAGGACAGCCCTACCATGTCTCCCGCGATATTGGAAAAGTCTTGGATCTGGTGCCATTTACCCTCACAAAATCCCGGGGCGCGATCTAGATGCATTTGAACCATTTGATATAGTTCAGCTTACAATCAATAGATAGGAAGACGGCCTGCCTACCTCACCTCTGTATGCTGTCCATGAGGTGGAAGAGGTGCTTCGTCTAGTCCCCCCCCCCCCACCCCGTCTTGTAGGGATAAAGCCCGCTTGAAGGGGTCTATTAAGTCAGCCATTAGAGGTTCAATTGAGCTGCAAGGACACTGGCAAAGATCTTGCATCTAGATTTAGCAGAGATATGGGCCGGTAAGACCCACCGACTCTTGGATCTTTGGAGGTTTCAGAATAACTGAGATAGCTGCCTCCGACATAGGTGTCACCGCACCGTCTCCAGAAAGGAGTTAAACAGTTTAGTTAAAAAGGGAGCCATCTCAAAACAAAGATTTGTAAAAGAGGGCTGAGAAGCTATCCCGGCCTGGCAACTTGCATAGTTTCAAGCGGGATGTCGGAATTAAGCAGTTCCGCCGTCGCTTTAGGGAGAGGAGAAATCGCACAAGTGTCCAGATATGAGAGGCTCCTCTGTCGGTGGGTCCTGTCCAGTATATAAGATGCAATAGAAGGAACGGAAGGCTTCCACTATGTGTGTATCTGCGCTCTGTTCCTCCCCTGTGTGGTGCCTAATCGCCTGGATCATAGCCGCCTGTGTTTTAGCCCGCAGCCGCTGGGCCAGGAGCCTGCCACACTTATCACTGCTAAGATAGAATTTGTGGCGGAGTATGAGAAAAGCATGCTCAGTCCTATCGAGGTCCAGATGCCTCAGAAGGCACCTGCGTTTCTCCAGCTCCCTCCACACTCTCGGCGCCCCAGTACTTTTATGTATGGATTCTAATTCCGCCACCCCTTTCTCTAATTTGCTGCGCTTCACTTTTCATACTTTGTTTTCGGCTGCAGAGGTGGCGATGAGTTCACCCCTTATGACCAGCTTCAGGGCTTCCCAAACCGCCAGCAGCGATGCTGAGCCCACGTCATTAAGCTGCAGATAGTCAACAATTTTTAGGTTTCGCCTGGCGATCCGCTGCGCAGCAGCATTCGCGCAGGCGAAATCTAATGTTAGAACAGTATGGGTGACTTGAACCCGCCCCTTCTTCCATTGGCTAGCTCCATAAATGGAGGCTAGCCATTGGAAGACATCGTTGTCAATCACTCTTTCCCCGTCAGAACGCGAATCGTGGGCGTTTCTGACTCTTTTTTTAAGTCCAGCCCCCCACACCCTCCCTCTCGCCGTCCCGTTGTCCGTGCCTTCTCGAAGTTCTCCCTCCCGCACACTCTGTGCCTCCTCCCTCCCGCCCGCCCACTCTCAGTGTTCGATGCTGTCTAACCTATCTATGAACTCTTAAGTTCATCCGAGCCTACCTTGTCTTGTTTATCCCCCGCCCTCCCTCCCGTTGTCCTGCCTTCTCCCTCCCGCCCGCCCACTGTCCGTGCCTCCTCCCTCCCGCCCACTGTCTGTGTTCGATGCTGTGTGGAAGGCCCTGCCAAGCTGCTCAGGTACAGGCTCTGCTGTCATAGCCCGGGGGGTCGGAGACAACTTGTTTAACAAATGCAATTCATTTGCTTCAAAACATTTATTATTTGGTCGCTTTTTTGGTGTCAGTTTTTCTCGTGACTGAATGTCTGTGCATCCTGCGTTGCCGTAGTCTTTGGGTCACTTGTTACCCACACAGAGTGGTTTAGAAGCCAAGTGCGACCACGAAGAGTTACACTGTCTTAATGACGGCGCTTTTCTTTAACAAGCCGCCAAAACTCCAGAGTGAGTTTCCCAGTGCTGTTTCATATAGAACCAGCCCCTCTGCGACTTCCTGGTTTCTGAGCGCTGCTTGCGCTGACAAACTAGAGAAGGCGCGGGGCCAGCTGTCGTAGGGAGGAACTCACTCACTACTCGCCGGATCCCCGTTTACTCAACTGACCGCTGGCGAGCCAGACATGTCTGCAGGGACAAAAGCCAGTCACTGAGCTCAAGTGGAAGTGGAAACATTGTTCATGCCCCCTGCACCCTGTGATTCTCTGCACGCAGGGACCCGTCTTGCTCGCTCCCCTCCTCCCCCCAGCGAGAGCGCCTCAATGGAAGCTTATTTCGGGCGCTAAGAGTGGAAGGGGGGAGGTATCAGGGGGCCAGCTCGCCCGTCTGCCTGCTGCATTAGGATGTCTCCACTCTTCAGCTGGGTGGCTAAGGTATGACTTTTCTTTAACGTGTTTCTGAATGATGTAAGTTGCGCATGCAATTCACCTACACCGGGGTGTAGACCTATAGGAAAATTGTTTGGACTGGCTGATTTAAGATGCAGCGTATCGCTTTTTAATTCACTATATTTTCAGAAGCTTTCGTGCTTTTTAAACCACTTTAAACATTGAGGTTAAATGAATAGTTGCTTTTATCGGAATAAAATAAAATAAATACAACGCCGCTATTTTTCTATTATCTGTCAAGAAATATGTAAACTGTTTTGATGAGATATGGTAACCGCAGAGCAAAGATGAACACAGATCACTTTGCCATGATGCACAATGCAGATTAACTCTGTCGCTGCTGGGGTGTTATCGCACTTATGAGTCTGAGCTTGTTTTTTAAAAGTAGACTATAGGTTGTTCAGGCACAAGTTCCTCTTTGGTATCTTTGTGCACCCATGCAAACTATTTTTGATCGATATATTCAGGACCATGTGTTGGTTCCAAACTTCCAGCAATATCTCATTGCTGCCCGAAAATATTATGCAACATGTGGAGATACTTTCTTTTTGAAATACATCTTCTCAATGTTTTGTGGTATTTCTCAAATGGACAGACCTAAACCCTGGAAAGCTAACCAAGGCAATGTAACTCTGAATGCCTGGAGTTCAGCAGTGCCAAATATGTGTGGGTTTTTCTAGGGGACGTCATCTGCACAGTCCTTTTATGTAATATTAGTGCAGACCACTAAATTATGTAAGCATTACTTTTAAGTTGCACTGTGCATTTGATGGTGGATATCAAATTCCGCACTTTATGGAAAGTATAAAAAATATACATTTTCTGTTCAAGGAATCTGTTGGTGCAAGCCAGATAGAGCATGGGTATCTGACTGGCCTGTAAAACACTCTAAACATGAAACTTTTCAGATTTTTCAGCAATTGGTCCTAAAATGTGGGAATTCCCTCCAGTCTTCCTCATGCAGGAACATATTTCTGCCAAGGGATGGTCCTCCCGCTTTGGTCCTCTGGATCTTCTGAAAATGGCGGTACCACCATGTATGGGGTTTCTATGGTGTCAGATTGCCCCCAGGCAATAACTAGATGCAGTGCATTTTGTAAATTTGGAAAGCAGCTGCAAGTGACATTCCAGATTAGTATACCTCTCTTTTGGTCACATATATTAACCTAGGATGTATGGAAACATACACAACTACATATAATTAACAATTACACATCATAAGGAGTCAATTTCTGGATGCCACACAAACCTCCATCGAGAATTTCTCATAAAAAAGTCGTTACATAGTTATCGGCTGCACTAAAGTAGGAGCGGGAGTCTGGCATCCGCGGTGTGAGATTGTTGGTGATGTGAGTTACGTTCGTATTTATCGGAGAAAAGTATAATATTTCCTGGAGTAAAACTCCTGCATGGTGCAGATTGGTCGGCTGGATCTCGGGGTAGTGGCTTTTCAGTTTTGGGTTATAGTGCGAATAGAATAAACAGAATGTGCTAGCTCCAAGAAAGGTAATCACTGGAGAGGAGCTAACATGCCACAGAAAAACAAAAAACCGGTTGCTGGCACACTAGAATTAAAACTAGCCACTGGCAATTACCATTTCCAATTAATTGTGTTTTTACCATCTATTGCTCCAAACAGAGGCTGGTCACACTTATGGGGTCTCGTATAGTAAATCGAAAAAAGTGATGGGTTGAATGCTTTGATCTCCGCTACTGGTCATTTACTGTGTCCACATCCCAGTTAATCATTTATTGTGCACTATGCCACTCCAGACTGAAAACATCTATTTGCTAATCGGATTTGGTCTTGCTATAATGGGAAGAGCAAAGCCTTAATTGCTGGGTCTCATGCTGTGTAGACTGGAAGACAAGTAGTCCCAGAAAGCTGGTTATATGCGCCAGTGTTTCTGTTTACTCTTCTGTGCGTGACTTTGTAAAAACAGTCTAGTGACCAGTTGTAAGTCCCACCCTCTAGGTGTTGATCGCCCCTCAGTCTGAGCCACCGGTTCTGTGCTATAGTGGCACTCTGTGTAGGTAGGGAGAGCATGGGAAAATCTGTTGAGTGACAAGCTGGATTCTTATTTGTTCTAGGTGATTAATGCTTTGGGACTGACTTGCCAGTTTCTAGGCTCTTTTTAGGTGCTTATGCACTCTAAACCCAGTCTTCCTAAGTATCTGCAGCTCCTGAGATGGCATCCTTCAGCCAGCCTGGGCTCTACATGCTTGCAGCATTTCATCAGAACACATGTGCAGCCCTCTGGTGAATAGTTGGCCAGTCCGTACACAGTAGGCCTCGCCCTTTTAATGTGTCAAGAGCGCTGGAGTGTCTATCTCTTTACCATGAAATCCACCTGTTTGAATTGGAACGCCTGTGATCTGTTGAAAAGCTTATACAACTCTTCTGTGTGTGGGCGTCAAGAAAGCTGTGGAGATCTGCTGTAAGCCCTGTTCTTCCAAGTTTGCACAGGGTTTAGTCACCTGTCACCGGGCTGCACCTGCGCTCAGCTGCTTACCTATGCTTGATGGGATATGAATGCACCAGAATTGCCTCACTGAAAGCCCTGTCCGAGCTCTTGACCCATAATCCATCTGCCACCAGTTCTACCTTCTATTAGCTGCTTTTCTGTGCTTGGCAGTGGTGTATGGATGGGGGTTCTTGTAACTTGATGAAAGCCTCAATAGCTTTGTGTGTTTAGAACTCTTGACCCTGCATTCCTGAGCCCCCAGTTCTTCCTCCTTTGAACTGCTTTTCTGGGCACGAACTCAAGTTGTAGGCACAGCTCTGTGGTGACCTACTGTAATTCTCTTCACATTCAACAGCCCTTATTTTCTATAGCTTCTGCGATCTCATGAACGTCCATTGCCTACAAATGGTCTCCATTACACTTCTGTCTGCCTTTGTGTGCATGACATTAGGATATGTTTGAAGCTTTTTGATCTTCTCTTTGCTTCATCCTCTGCGCGTGACACTTCTGAGCCTGTAGCTCTCTGTCCAAGGTTTTAGCTTTTTTTGTTGTGCTTCATCAGGACTGTGTTATGCAGCAACCTTGTGTCTAGTCATACACATTGTGAGGCTCTGTGTGTGTGTGTGTGTGTGTGTGTGTGTGTGTGTGTGGCTCTGGGTGTGGGTGTGTGTGGCTCTGGGTGGGTGTGTGTGGCTCTGGGTGTGTGTGTGTGTGTGTGTGTGTGTGTGTGTATGTTTGTGGCTCTGGGTGGGTGTGTGTGGCTCTGGGTGGGTGTGTGTGTGTGTGTGTGTTTGTGGCTCTGGGTGTGTGTGTGTGTGTGTGTGTGTGTGTGGCTGGCTCTGGGTGTGTGTGTGTGTGGTAGGAATTGCTGTCTGCTGAGCTCTTCCAGTAGGGTACAATAGGTCTTACATTTGCGAGAGATTAAGCTGTTGGCAATGTAAATGACAATGCCATTTATTTATCTGTTTTCAAAACCAACACATAAATAAACATTTTGTCAATTACAATGCCAATAGCTCTAACTTTTGCAAAGGCGAAACCGTTGCATTGTAAATGCTTGTTTATTAAATGCTTATCACTGTTTCGAAGAATGCAGGAGACCCTCCAGTAAGTGCCATCCAGGGGGGCAGTGCATGGGAAGGCAGCGCTTGGACATGTACAGTGATGAGTGCGTGATCTGATCAGGACCTAGGTTCAATAGTAGCGGTGTGTAATTGACGCGCTAAGGGGGTAGAAGCCAGAAATTGATCAAGCAGCGCATATGTTTTGTGGGCAGCGGATTAATAAGTGTAGTCCTTCACCCCGGGATGCTGAGCGCGCCAAACGTCATGCAAGCCATTGTCTACTAGCCACTGAATTAATATCGCCCCCTACTAATATCGCTGAGTCTTGTGTTGTGAGAACCTCTGTGAAGGCCGTAATGATAAAGGATTCCTGTTTTGTGTAGTGGGCATAGAGTGAGGCCAATGTAAAGTGTGAACCACCCCACTGCATTCTAACTGCCAGCATACGACCCTTAATTTCTGCTACAACTGCTAAGACCTCTCCTGAAAAGTGTGCTCTGACTTAAGATCGCTACGCCATTTTTCTTGGATTGGTCCGTGGGCCAGAATTGTTGTGAGAAGCCTCTAGTGCGCATGCGGGGGAGTCTTTAGAAAGAAGGTGCGTCTCCTGGAGAAAGACATACATCACCCCCAGAGTTTTCCATCAAGGAAAGGATGGCTAACCTCTTAACTGGGTTGTTGAGACCCCGCACATTGAGGCTCACTATCTTAAGAGCTTTCCCCATCGGGAGTGCAACTATGTGCGATGCTCTACTATTCCGGCACTCCGCTATCTGGGCCGGCATTGCTCTGAAGGCCCCCTGGCCTCAGCGGGGAAACATGAAAGGAGGACTGACTGGAGCGGAAACCCCAAAAAAGAAACACCCATAACCTGAAGTACAGGTACAGCCGACATTTGTTTCGTCGGCCAAAAATTTTTTTGCGACTTTTTCAAAGCTTTCTCTAAACTTTCATGTGAATTCTGGAATCTCAGTCCAAACCAGAAGAATCCATAAACTTCGCAACCGGATAAAATAGTCATGGTAAACGAGTGACAAAGTGACTTTCCAAAGTCAGTGATATCACAGATTGATTTTTGCTGCCGGAGGGACGTGGTTAGCAATGAAGCGAAAGTGGTGCAATAACAGAGTTGACATGGTTGTCTGAAAGAAACCAGGGGCCTCCAATGCACTAACAGAGCTCTCCTCTGGATAATGGACAAAAAGTGAATTCAATATACGACGTACCCGTGAGAGCGCGGATCAACTATAAACTATCAGATTTTGGTTTTGCTTGCAACAAGAGACGGCTACCACTTTTGCACCTACTTTTGAATTCGAGAAGATTTTCGCTTTTTGGAAAATCACTTTGTCACTCGTTTACCAGGACTATTTTATCCGGTTGCGAAGTTTATGGATTCTTCTGGTTTGGACTGAGATTCCAGAATTCACATGAAAGTTTAGAGAAAGCCTTGAAAAAGTTGCAAAAACTTTTTGGGGCGACGAAACACGTGTCTGCTGTACCTGTACCCATGTTGTAACCTAAGAACATCTGTAATGAAGATTAATTGCTGAACAGAATACACTTTATGAAATTTCTGCATTAAATAAGTTTGCTGGTTGGGCTCAATCAGCTATTTACTGGTCTATTTGTTGTGCTCTGTCTATGTTTTCTAATTGCAGAGTATTAGTAGGTAGCATTGGCCTGTATCGAGAGATTTGTGCTTGTCGTCAATAATATTTCTGTGCTGCAGCCTTTTCTGAAACCCAATTGGTAAGGGTAAAAAAGGTTGGTGTTGTCCAGGTGTTGAGTGAGTTGGAGGAGAACACATCTTTCCAGAATTTTTGCTAGGAGAGGGAGATTGGAGACGGTTCTGAATTGTTCATATCGTTTGAATAAGAACCTGGTTTTTAGGTCTCACCCTGGCGAAAGTGCGCAAAGCGCGTTCTCGCCGCGAGACCTATAGTCAGCTCAGGGTTCAACGAGCCAAAGGGGAGACAAGAGATGGTTACGCGCAGAATGACTGAATCGGATCAGGTTGCGCGCGTGAACACGCGCTCCGATTCCGGCATGCTGTTCAGTCACCATGGATTACGCACGCACACACACAGCCACACATATGCACACGCACAGCTAACAGCCACACATATACACACGCACACCTACGCACATGCACAGCTACACGCGCACATACCCCGACTCCCCCCCCCACTCACCGGCTGCACCTTCACGCAGTCCATGGGGGTACATGAGGCAATCCTGCATGATGCCGCCCACGGCCCGGCCAGCATGTGGGTGGTGACGGTGGATTCCTCGGGCAGCGATTCGAACTCCAGACCCTCCTCCTGGTCGTCCTGCTCCTGCTGGGCTGCTACGTGGCACACTTTAGGAGACATGCGCTGTGAATGCGCGCGTCTCGCGCTGTGAACGCGCGCGTCTCTTCTCGCGCTCCACCACGCTTTCACGAGTGAGAGCGCATTTTTTAATTACATCAGTTGAGTGTAAAACAAATGCGCAGGAGAAGCTGGTTGCTAGAATAAAGCAATCACCGGGTGAAGCCATCAGAATCCCAGAATACGGGAAAAAAAAGCTGAAAGTAGATGAGAGAATCAAGCCACACTGCCTGACTGAGTTCTCCAGCTGCCTGGCCCCTCGCAGACAAATGCATTAAGGCATTGGCGACACTGGCAAGACGGAAAGCTCAATTACAGCGCCAGTGAGACCGAGACAAAACATGGCCGTACATGATGTTCTACGAGAATTTGATTACATTCCATAGCTACAGAAATAAGCATTTTATGTTTCAGAAATCGCCTCCAAATTAGATGCCCCTGCCATTGCAGATCAAGATTGCGCGCGGGGCGACTCTGCCGTATCCTGTGGGAAAAGCGAGCTCCCGATACTCCCGCCCTGCAGCCACGGAACAGAAAAACGGCTGAAGAAGAGGATTAGACGGGGTTCAGGGATGGCAGGAGGGGGCAGCTATCAGGTAAACCACCAGGGTATTAAGAACCTCTTCCTTCAAGAAATAGAAGGCTCCCGGCTGGATACCTGTGGCAAACCACAAGGCGGTCTGTCAACCAAACCCCTACACATTGGCGTATGCAGCGGAGGGGGGTTCACAGGGGTGGGCGCCCCAGGCCCAAAATTCTTTGGGGGTGCAAATTTTCCCCTGAACTTATGGTCCACTGTTTAGGGGGCGCAATACTTTTAAAATTCTGCCCTGGGCGCTGGCAACCCACGCTATGCCGCTGGGCGGCTGGACATCTTTAAAAGTGGAGGCCAGGGTCGGATTGGAACAGAATATAAAAGTGGCCTGCATTAGCCAATCAGATAGCTAAAATGTGGCCCACATTAGCCAATCAGGCCAGTTTTGAACTTATGAAGGCACACTAATTCTATAGGTGTTTTGCAAGGTATGGGAGACTGAATGCATTTATGCCCGCTGCAGACATTGTTTGGAAGTAATATTTGGAAAATCAACTGCAAAAAAAAAAAAACTCACACCAAACCATAAAACAATTCCACAGACAGCCAAGAAACAAGACCACTCATTGACCTGTCGGACCAGCCCTTCCGGCACTGCCAGATTGGCCTAAAGGTCAGTCCGGCCCTGGTGGTGGAACATAATTCTTGCCACTAATTCCAGCGAGCGAGTGAATCGAACATGACCAAATTGTTCGAGGCGAGTTTAGGTGAAGAGGGATTGGAGTATTCAATAGGGAGATGCTCCCCCTCACAAATTCTGGAAATAACAAGCATTTGCAATGCAATAGGTCTCGCATTTGCAAGAGTTTGAGCTATTTGCTTTGCCTTTTATTTACGCGTTTGACAATCTGCAAGCTGTGCGCAAACAAGCACTTTGTACTTATAGCCCTTGCTTATGAGAAGCAAAGCTGGTAGTCTTTTACTGACAGCCTTGCTTCTCGTAAGCAAGGACTATATGTACAAAGTGCGTGTTTATGCACTGCTTGTTTGACCAAGTGGATCACCTGCCTCAAATTCTTGTGGGCCTGTCTTCCCACAATGAAAGCAGACTTGTCAGGGTCAGTGCTTAATTTGAGCCGGTGCTGAGCACCGGCACTTAGTTGTTTTCTGGTGCTCGGCACCAGCACCTAGTTGTCAACACCACACTTAGGGCAGTCTGCCACATAGTGGCGCTGCACATGTAATTTAGAGATGAGCAGTATAACAGTTGTTTAGGAAAACAATATACATTAAAAAAAAGCTAACACCTGCCTCCCCAGCCATTCCTTTAGCTATGGGGACCTGGAATAATCTGAACTGTCGCATTTACATGCAAGAGAGATGGTTAGTAGTTATTTTGGCAGCAATGACAAGGGCGAAGGGTGGTGGAAGCTGCAGTGGCCTCCTGGTCAGAACCCTGGCACTTAATATTTTACAAATTAAGCACTGGTCTGGTTGGATTACTTCTGGCGTAATTTCCTCTAATATGTTGGCAAGTATTTTGGTGTATAGTTTGGCACCTAGGTTAAGCAAGGCAATTTGTCGAATGGACGCGCAGAGGAGAGGTTCCCTTCCCTGGCTTTGGGATAACAAAGATCAAGGCCTCTACCATTGAAGAAGTTACTGCTTGTATCTCTGCAACATGGTTAAAGAGAGCTGTCAGGTGTGGGGTTAAGTCAGTACTAGAGGTCTTATAAAATTGGTCTATAAATCCATCGGGCCAGGCGATTTATGTATCTATATGGAGTCTATAGTGGTCTGGACTTCCTCAGTCGTTTTGGGGCATTCTTGGGTTGCGGAAACCTGAGGTAGGACAACCTCATCTAGGTAAACCTTTCGCTCTTCTATGTTATTGGGCTCTGAAGTATAGAAGCGTTTATAGAAATCTTGTAAAAAGCTTGAACCTTCACTTCTTCAGTGTGTAGCATCTTCCCTGAGTCTTCCTGTACCCAATTGATATACTACTTTTCTTGTTTGGCCTGTAGCCGTTTTGCAAGCTACACA
Organism: Lissotriton helveticus; assembly: GCF_964261635.1. Taxonomy (NCBI): domain Eukaryota; kingdom Metazoa; phylum Chordata; class Amphibia; order Caudata; family Salamandridae; genus Lissotriton; species Lissotriton helveticus. The sequence goes on from NC_136061.1 coordinate 360,227,320, forward strand.
CTCGCCTTATTACCATGTACGTATGTGGTTTTCTTAAGGCGGTGTAGGTTCAGTTCTGCCATATTAGCATATATAGCCTTAATTTTCCCCTTTAGTGCTGTAACTATCCAGGTAATTTTTCCGGGACCCCTCCTCTTTTGGCCCTTTTAGACAAGGCCAAGGAGGAGCTAAATTTCATGGCTCTCCCATATGGAGGTGTGAAATGGTCGAGCCGTTTACAGCTAACAACCAGATCTTGTAATCGGGTATGATGCCAGCTGTTCGGCTGGGGAGTTTGTTGTGGGAAGATCACCACCAGCGGAGGATGGTCTGCTGTGCACTAGTCCCTCTATATCAACTGCCATAGTTGATGGCGGGTTCTTTTGTGCTCAAGTGTTGGACCAGAGGCCGGGTGCTGTCCTTTGTCCTCCTGAAGAGGGTCAATGTGGCTGCAGTCTGCTACATCAGTCTGAGGGGGTACGCGGTTCAAAGCCCTTGGAAATCTGGCCAAGAACTTCTGGGAATACTGCCTTGAGCACCGTGTTTCAGTGACAGCAAAACATCTTTTGGGTCAGCCAACCAGGCTGCAGATTGGTAATCCCATCACCTTTGAGATTCGAGCTTCTGAAGACTCTCCCCAGCAATGTTCCAAGCCCTTCTCTCCCTGTGGGGCCCCTTCACAATCAACTTGTTCGCTTCGCATCTCCATCATCAGCTTCCCCGGTACTTCAGTTGGAGAGTGGATCTGGGAGCGGTAGCGACCAATGCCTTTCTGCAAGATTGGTTGGCAGAACAGGGCTATGCCTTTCACCCGTTGGCCATGATCATGAGACTGACAACTCTGGTCCACCAGCTGAAGACGGATTTGGTAGTGATCACACCAGTATGGAAGTTGCAAGTATGGTTTCCAGTTCTGATGGAACTTTACTGGGTTTCTCCAATTGGTCTACTCTCTTATCCTCATCTCCTGAGTGAACTATCTGTGAACCTCACCCCCTGGTGATGAGCAGCAATCTCCTGCTTATGGCGTGGAGGATTACAGGTCTAGATGGCAAGTCCCTGGCCTTTCGATAGGTGCAGAGGATCTCCTCTTTTGTGCATGGGTGATGGTACGATCAAGAGGTATCGCTCAGGATGGGCTCCATGGATGGGTGGATGTCTGCAACGAAGTTTGGATACCGTGGGGGCAGATGTTGTTCACCTCCTCGATTTCCTAGTCTCTCTAGCTTCGGATAGAATTGCTTACCGCTTAGTCAATACCTCTAGGTTGGCAATTTCAGCAGGCCATGCTGTCTACGCAGGTCTCCCAGTTAGGGAACACTCTCTGGTTAAGATGCTGCTCCACGACATTTGATTGTACCTTCCTCCAGAAACCAGATTTTCAGTCCTTTGGGATGTTAATAAGGTTTTGAACCTTTTGTCTTCTTGGCCAAGTAAGAGGTACCTTTCCCGGAGGCAGCTGTCGGCCAAATTGGCCATTTTTCTGTGTCTAATCTCCTGCAGTAGGGTGTAGGATGTCAGAGCCCTGTACATTACGGGGCGCTCTTTCACTTCGGATGGGGTTACCTTCCATGTGGCTCCTCGCACTATTTGTCATTCCCGGGTGATTTCCTATCCAGTTTTTCCAGGCGCACCCAAGTTGTGCGTCATCTGCTGTATAAAGGCCTATGAGTCATTGACGGCAGAGTTTCAGCCTCACAGGGGAAAACAGCTGCTGATAGGCTTGAAGAAGTCTTCTGGATCAGTCTCCTCCGTGACCCTTGCACATTGGGTAGAGTGGATTATGCTGGAGGCGGGCATTGACATACAACATTTTTTTGTGCACGCTCCGCTCACGGTGCAATGGCCTCGAAAGCCTTTGCTTTGTGAGCTTATTTGGAGCATATTTTGAATGCAGCAGACTGGTCTTCGGACTCAACTTCAAGAGATTCTATTTCAAAACCGTCTCCTCGATTGCAGCTCTGGTGGTGGTAATTGCTTCCGTTAGACTGGCCATAGCGGGCACTGGGCGTTTTCCCAGTGGGCTGGAAGGTTGGGGACCAGTTTGGATCAGTGGGGGCCGTTTTTAGGTCTCGCCTGAGCCAATGCGCTAAAACATTGCTCCGGCGAGATTATAGTAAGCGGTAAAGAAAAGTCGACCAAAACGGCAGCTGATCGCATACAGTTCATATGATTTATGCGCGTGCAAACTATCGCCAGCCACATAACACACCACCATTTGTCTGTGCCTCGGCATCAGACTTCAAAGGCTGCCGCTCCCCCGCCACCCACCCCCCTGCCACAGCAATGCTGAGAGCTTGTTTCTGGACGAAAGTGAAAGCCTACCGTGCTTGTTTCCTGTGTTGCCATCTCTCTAGGGACACTCCGCTTGAAAACACTCGACTTGCTAGCTGCAATGCTACATCCGCTATGCTTTGCCTCTAGACACGTTGATCCCTCGCAGACTGTGCTGACTCTGCCCCTCCTGATTCTGAAACTGACCAACACAGTCACCACGCAGTCTCTTCTCTCTGTCTTATTATGTCTGCCCTGCCACAATTTACTTCGGACCCTCACCCTCACACACCCTCTCCCTCACACACCCTCTCCCTCACACACCCTCTCCCTCACACACCCTCTCCCTCACACACCCTCTCCCTCACACACCCTCTCCCTCACACACCCTCTCCCTCACACACCCTCTCCCTCACACACCCTCTCCCTCACACACCCTCACTCACCCTCCCTCGCCCTCACCCTCCCTCTCGCCCTCACCCTCCCTCTCCCTCGCCCTCACTCTCCCTCGCCCTCACCCTCCCTCGCCCTCACCCTCCCTCGCCCTTACACACCCTCACCCACCCTCTCACCCTCACCCTCACAACCCTCTCACCCACCCCCACAACCACATCACTCAGGGGCACCACCACATCACTCAGGGGCACCACCACATCACTCAGGGGCACCACCACATCACTCAGGGGCACCACCACATCACTCGGGGGGGCACCACCACATCACTCGGGGGGGCACCACCACATCACTCGGGGGGGCACCACCACATCACTCGGGGGGGCACCACCACATCACTCGGGGGGGCACCACCACATCACTCGGGGGGGCACCACCACATCACTCGGGGGGGCACCACCACATCACTCGGGGGGGGGGGGGCACCACCACATCACTCGGGGGGGCACCACCACATCACTCGGGGGACTCCACCACATCACTCGGGGGACTCCACCACATCACTCGGGGGACTCCACCACATCACTCGGGGGACTCCACCACATCACTCGGGGACTCCACCACATCACTCGGGGGACTCCACCACATCACTCGGGGGACTCCACCACATCACTCGGGGGACTCCACCACATCACTCGGGGACTCCACCACATCACTCGGGGACTCCACCACATCACTCGGGGACTCCACCACATCACTCGGGGACTCCACCACATCACTCGGGGACACCACCACATCACTCGGGGACACCACCACATCACTCGGGGACACCACCACATCACTCGGGGGGGCACCACCACATCACTCGGGGGGGCACCACCACATCACTCGGGGGGGGGGGGGGCACCACCACATCACTCGGGGGGGGGGGGGCACCACCACATCACTCGGGGGGGCACCACCACATTACTCGGGGGCACCACCACATTATTCGGGGGGGGGGGGCACCACCACATTACTCGGGGGGGGGGGGGCACCACCATATTACTCGGGGGGGGGGGGGGCACCACCATATTACTCGGGGGGGGGGGGCACCACCACATTACTCGGGGGGGGACCACCACATTACTCGGGGGGGGGGGCACCACCACATTACTCGGGGGGGGACCACCACATTACTCGGGGGGGGGGGGGCACCACCACATTACTCGGGGGGGGGGGGGCACCACCACATCACTCGGGGGGGCACCACCACATCACTCGGGGGGGCACCACCACATCACTCGGGGGGGCACCACCACATCACTCGGGGGGCACCACCACATTACTCGGGGGGCACCACCACATTATTCGGGGGGGGGCCCCACCACATTACTCGGGGGGGGCACCACCACATTACTCGGGGGGGGCACCACCACATTACTCGGGGGGTGGGGGGGGCACACCACCATTACTCGGGGGGGCACCACCACATCACTCGGGGGACTCCACCACATCACTCGGGGGACTCCACCACATCACTCGGGGGACTCCACCACATCCACTCGGGGGCACCACCACATCACTCGGGGGGCACCACCACATCACTCGGGGGCACCACCACATCACTCGGGGGGCACCACCACATCACTCGGGGGGCACCACCACATCACTCGGGGGGGCACCACCACATCACTCGGGGGGGCACCACCACATCACTCGGGGGGGCACCACCACATCACTCGGGGGGGCACCACCACATCACTCGGGGGGGCACCACCACATCACTCGGGGGGGCACCACCACATCACTCGGGGGGCACCACCACATCACTCGGGGGGCACCACCACATCACTCGGGGGGGGGGGGGGGCACCACCACATCACTCGGGGGACTCCACCACATCACTCGGGGGACTCCACCACATCACTCGGGGGACTCCACCACATCACTCGGGGGACTCCACCACATCACTCGGGGGACTCCACCACATCACTCGGGGACACCACCACATCACTCGGGGACACCACCACATCACTCGGGGACACCACCACATCACTCGGGGACACCACCACATCACTCGGGGACACCACCACATCACTCGGGGACACCACCACATCACTCGGGGGGGCACCACCACATCACTCGGGGACACCACCACATCACTCGGGGGGCACCACCACATCACTCGGGGGGGCACCACCACATCACTCGGGGGGGGGGGGGGGCACCACCACATCACTCGGGGGGACTCCACCACATCACTCGGGGGACTCCACCACATCACTCGGGGGACTCCACCACATCACTCGGGGGACTCCACCACATCACTCGGGGACTCCACCACATCACTCGGGGGACTCCACCACATCACTCGGGGGACACCACCACATCACTCGGGGGACACCACCACATCACTCGGGGACACCACCACATCACTCGGGGACACCACCACATCACTCGGGGACACCACCACATCACTCGGGGACACCACCACATCACTCGGGGACACCACCACATCACTCGGGGGGGCACCACCACATCACTCGGGGACACCACCACATCACTCGGGGGGGCACCACCACATCACTCGGGGGGGGGGGGGGGGCACCACCACATCACTCGGGGGGGGGGGCACCACCACATCACTCGGGGTGGGGGGCACCACCACATCACTCGGGGGGGCACCACCACATCACTCGGGGGGGCACCACCACATTACTCGGGGGGGGGCACCACCACATTACTCGGGGGGGGGGGGCACCACCACTATTACTCGGGGGGGGGCACCACCACATTACTCGGGGGGGGGGGGGACCACCACATTACTCGGGGGGGGGGGGGGACCACCACATTACTCGGGGGGGGGGGGGGGCACCACCATATTACTCGGGGGGGGGGGGGGCACCACCACATTACTCGGGGGGGGGGGGGGGGGACCACCACATTACTCGGGGGGGGGGGCACCACCACATCACTCGGGGGGGCACCACCACATCACTCGGGGGGGCACCACCACATCACTCGGGGGGGCACCACCACATCACTCGGGGGGCACCACCACATCACTCGGGGGGGCACCACCACATCACTCGGGGGGGCACCACCACATCACTCGGGGGGGGGTTACCACCACATCACTCGGGGGGGGGGGGGGGTGTACCACCACATCACTCGGGGGGGGGCACCACCACATCACTCGGGGGGGGGGGGCACCACCACATCACTCGGGGGGGGGGGGTACCACCACATCACTCAGGGGGGGGGGCACCACAACATCACTCGGGGGGGGGGCACCACCACATCACTCGGGGGGGGGGGGGCACCACCACATCACTCGGGGGGCACCACCACATCACTCGGGGGGGGGGGGGGGGGCACCACCACATCACTCGTGGGGGGCACCACCACATCACTCGTGGGACTCCACCACATCACTCGGGGGACTCCACCACATCACTCGGGGGACTCCACCACATCACTCGGGGGACTCCACCACACACTCGGGGGGCACCAACCACATCACTCGGGGGGGCACCACCACATCACTCGGGGGGGCACCACCACATCACTCGGGGGGGCACCACCACATCACTCGGGGGGGGCACCACCACATCACCCGGGGGGGGCACCACCACATCACTCGGGGGGGGGCACCACCACATCACTCGGGGGGGGCACCACCACATCACTCGGGGGGCACCACCACATCACTCGGGGGGGGGGGGGTTACCAGCACATCACTCGGGGGGGGGGGGGGTACCACCACATCACTCGGGGTGGGGGGGGCACCAGCACATCACTCGGGGGGGCACCCAGCACATCACTCGGGGGGGCACCACCACATCACTCGGGGGGGGGACCACCACATTACTCGGGGGGGGGGGGCACCACCACATTACTCGGGGGGGACCACCACAATACTCGGGGGGGGGGGGGAGCACCACCACATTACTCTGGGGGGGGGGGGGCACCACCACATTACTCGGGGGGGACCACCACATTACTCTGGGGGGGGAGCACCACCACATTACTCGGGGGGGGGGGGGGGCACCACCACATTACTCGGGGGGGGGGGGGGGGCACCACCACATTACTCGGGGGGGGGCACCACCACATCACTCCGGGGGGGCACCACCACATCACTCGGAGGGGCACCACCACATCACTCAGCCCAACCACATCATCACTCAGCACCACAACAGCAATGTCCTTGCTTGCTACCAACAAGCATTGTCATAGCCAATAGGACTCGCATTAGGAAAGTGTAAGCTATTGGCTTTGTGAATAACAATGCTATTAATTTATATATTTTCAAAGCCAACACATTAAAAAAAATTGTCATTTACAATACCAGTAGCTCACACTTTCCTAATGCGAGACCTATTACATTACAAATGCTTCTTTGAGTAGAGGTTTTGACTTGGCCTATTTTGAGGCAGTCAGGCATGACTCCAGTGCTTAGGGAGCTGTTATAATCTTAGTCCAGAGCAGGGCTAGGGAGAGGTTTAGCTTTTTAGCCAGTTGGGTAGGTATCGGTTCCAGGGCGTGTGCTAAGGGTTTAGAGCTGGAAATCATTATGATAACCTCTGCTTCCGAGATGGGATTGAAGGATTTCCATAGGTTTAGGTGGTGCTTGAGTGTGGTATCTTCTACCCCAGTGGGCGGTTTACTTTCGGGGGACTGCATTGCGCGTCCAGGGAGAGTTCTATCTTGATGATTTTGTCAAAGTTATTGCACAGGTCTTTGGAGGCCACAGCTGGTGACGATGGGGGCTTGGAAGTTTGTTGCCTAATGAGATTGAATAGTTCTTTGGGCCTGTTCTTTGCATTACCAAGGGCATTGCAGAAGAAAGAAGATTTTTCGTTCTTTGTGGTTTTTATATTTTGTGCGTGTTGATTTGAGTCTTTGTGGTTTTTATATTTTGTGCGTGTTGATTTGAGTCTAATTCGTAGGGCTGTGGACGCATTGTTTCTCCAGAGTCTTTCTGCTGCTCTTAGTTCTTTTCTTTCTGCGTTTATGACTGTGTTGAACCACGATCTGGATGGTACGGTCCTTACTCTTTTTTCCGTTTCAGGGGGGCTATTTGGTCCATAATGGAAGTCATAGTTGTATTGTAGTGAGAGGTGAGTTCTGTTGTTGAGAGCTCATCAGTGTGGATTAGGAGGAGGGAGTTTAACCTTTCCTCCAGGTCAGCGAGGGGAATCTGACTTAGATTTCTTGCCCAGTGGTGATGGTCTTTTGTATGGGGCTGGCGTTGGATCGTTTGGTTGATGTGGAATAGAAGGATATGGTGATCAGACCAGTCAACAGGCAAGGTGTGGTCGATGGAGACTGTCAGCTTGTGCGATGATGGCATCCAGGATTGAGCCTTTGTTGTGAGTTTGCTCTGTGCAATGCTGGGAGAGGTTGTTGTTGCTTAGATCATTTAGGGTTTTGATTAGAGAGTTGCTCTCCTCATTCAGTGTAGATTGAGGTCTCCTAGAATTATGTTGTTGGAGGTACGGAGTGAGCATTAAGTTATCAGGTCAGAGGTGTTCTCGAAATGAGGCGTTGTTTCCTGGTGGATGGTAGAGGAGATGGCAGAGTAAGGTTTTGTTGTCCCTTGTCTTAATGGTGACAGTAAGGCATTCGAAAAAGTTCTATTTGAGGGCGTCTGTTTCCATCACAGAGATGCAATCATACACAAGAATTACGATACCTCCTCCACGTTGGGTTTTTCTGTCTTTGTGGATGATTGCGAAGCCCGGTGGCACAAACATGTCCATAATTTGGGGAGAGAACTCATTTAGCCATGTTTCGGTGATATCTATGGGATATCTTTCGTGGGTGAGGATAGTCTGTCAATTCTGTTGCATGTTTGGTGGCCGATCTACAGTTAATGGGCATGCAGCTCGTATTTGATACCTGATTTGTGTTATTTTTTGTTGAGGGGGCCCTGGGGAAGTTAGCGAGGGAGGCAGAGGGTCTTGAGGGTCTGGGGACGGGGTGGTTTCTTCCGATTTCAGTGATGACCTGGATCTTGGAGCGATAGTGGTGGAAGTGTCGTACGTGGTGGCAAGATCCATCGCTTCACTTCTGGACATTGCAGCTCTTGTTCTTTTTGGTCTCTGTGTCTCGTTCGGGAGAGGGGTTGTAGTCCAGCTGCGCTGTTGGGTCTTGCGAGCCCTTATGATTGGTTTTGGTGGATGAGGGTAGCGGAAGTGGGTGTTGGTTGGGCTTACGGGCGTGGAGAGGTTCAGTAGAATTTCGGTAGGGCCTCCATGATACTGTTTCTAGCAGGGCGAGTCGCTGAGTCGTCTCTGCAGGGGAGGGGGTGGGAGAGACTGAGGAGGACCTTGCGGCTCGTTTTCTTTTGAGACCCAGTGGCTGATTCCAGATGGGGGTGATGGTCGCGCTAGATCTTTGAGTTGTTGGAGGTCTTGCGTGATTAGTATCGGTAGGTGTGGGTGTCGGGTATGTGTGCTGGCTGGGCTATAGGGGTTGACTTTTGGTGTTGGAGTTGTCCCTATGGATAGTTTTGGAGACTGGGATGTGGCCATCTCTTGTGTGTCGGAGGAGAGAGAGAGAGAGAGAGAGAGATAGATTTAGGAGTTGTTTGTTGCAAGCAAGGTTCGGTGGTTGTTTGTTGGGAGTGGTGGTTTAAGGAAGGAGGGGGTGGGTGTTGTTCAGAGGGGGAATTGGAGAGCTTTGTCTGTGGAGGGGTTCCGCTTGTTTGTGGAGGGGGTGAATTGAGTGCTATCTGGGAGGGGTGTGCGGGGGGCGGTGTCCAGAATGAGGGGGGGGGCTTGGCTTTTAAGGCTGGGGTCTTGTGATGGCTTTGTGCGATCTCCTGGAGGGGCAGTCTGTCAGGGTATAAGGAGTTAGACGGGCGGGAGCTTTGTAAATGTGAAGGGGCGGGCGTTGCGGGGGAAGGGGTAGGGGCTGAGGGAGTCGAATGCTCCTAGGTCGTCTTTGTTAGCTTGGATCATGACTGTACCGTTGGTGTAGATGGGCACAGAGGTGTTACCACCGCGTATAGAGCGGTTTGGGAGTGTGACCACAAATATACAGCTGTGGGAGGTTTTAGTAGTTTTGGATACATGTAGATGTGTTCTGATGGTGGAGTTCCACATAGCAAGTCTTGTGGTATGGAAAATGAGGTCCATTTTTAGCAGGTCCATTTGGACTAGCAGTAGTACAGGTCTGTGAAAAGAGTTTCTGGGTGTTGCTTGATCAGTCTGGGTTTCAGGTTTCTTTTTGCTTTTGGTGTGAGGTTTGGGGGGGAAAATGATGGAGAAGGAGTTTGGGCCATCAGGTTTCAGGCCATTAGGTGTGGAGGGGCGGAGGGGGCATGCGCTGGTAGGTGACATTGTCTAGCATGAAGGGGAGGGTGGAGGCCTAGAGTGGGTTCTGTCTGTTAGTCTGGGTGGCACAACTAGAAGGAGTTGGGGGTAATAGCCTTCTCTGTATCTAGGTAAGATTAGGTAGGATTTGATAATCTGGGAATTGGCGGAGTGGGAATTGCCTCTGCTTGTCTCTACCGTCTTTAGGAGGGGTCAAATAGCTAGGGTAGGTGGTGAAGAACTGCTTCTCTGACCTTCGGAAAAGGTCAGGTAGGTGGGTGTATTCCTGTGGAGTCCAAGTGGGTGTGTACTCTGCCTCCCATTTTTTACTCCAGCGCTAGTGGAGTTGATTTCCCCCAGTTGCCAGGAAGGGGGTAGGTGTGGTATGGTGTCTGGTGTTCAGGTTTGTTATGTTATGTTGTACTGCATTTCTAAAGCGCACAGCTACTCAGTGTCCCGGCGCTGCTACCCTGAAACCACCACCAACCAGCTAAGCAGGAAGAGCCTCTAAAAGAATGGGCTCAGAACAATAGTGTTTTTAAGTTCTTTTTGAAGACAGCCTGATCAGAAGCCCTCCTGAGAGCAAGAGGAAGCTCATTCCAGGCTAGGCCAGCTTTACGGGTGAAAGAGCAGCCACCTAACCTCTGGCGCAAAAAGCGTGGGTTCTGGATAAGGAGTTGGTCCGAAGACCGCAGAATCCTGGAAGGGATATAGAAAGCAAAGCGCTTCTGCAGATAGAGTGGGCCCAATCCATACAAGGCCCGTTGGACAATGGCCAGCATTTTAAATTTCAAACGGGCCTCAACTGGGAGCCAATGAAGGTGGCGGAGATGGACCCGCACACTCTGCCTGGAAGAGAGACCCAGTAGGAGCCGAGCAGCCGCGTTGTGGACTACCTGTAACTTTTATCAGATAGCCTGGACATCCAACTAAAAGCGCGTTGGAGTTTCCCGGTTGTTTTCCCATGGATAAAGTATGAAGGAACTTTAGAAATCAAGATCGTTTTGCAAAAGTCTGCATTTCCAATAAGTCAAAAAAACAAAGTTAAGATCAGCAAACAAGATGACAATCTAAAATCCTGTGATGAAAGTGTTGTGTGTAGCGTGTAATTATTTTCACAAGAATCATTAGGAAAATGTTATACAAATGGATACCAAAAGCTTGAGAAGACCTTATTGACAAGTAAGTGTGGTTAACTTAGATGTGAGCATGATGGTGGATTCTGACTCCCCATTTACTTTAATAGATGTAGAGAAGTGAAAATATTAACAAAACATTGATCTAAAACAATCTATGGTTAAACTTATGGGCGTATGGGGGTAAATCAATAGTTTCTGGGTGAATTTGATATCACTGTATTCTTTAAAGGGCAGTGTCAGTGTATGTAGCAAAATATGTCCCTTCCATTGTTAGTGTGGTTAGACCAAAGAAATCTAGAGATTATCTTCATTCTAAATCTGGTATTTCTAATGCGCAATCTACTCGCCCCTAAGGGTCTCAAGGCGCTGGGGGCCATCGGTAAGGTTAAGTGAGCTATTGCCCAGAGTCGCATGGTTTTGAGCTGAGCTGCGACTGTCACCGGGGATCGAGCAGTGAGCCCTGCATTTCGGATGCATCTGCCCTGGCCACAGCGACACGCCTCTCCCACTCTTGGACTCAAATAGTATTGAACAACTACTTAAAAATAAAATAAAAAAAGAAGTGTTTGGGGTATGGGCATTGCAATGCTCAGAGTGGGGAATGAGATTTCCCAAGATGTTCATAGAAAATTTTAAAAGATTGAAGGGTTTCAAACAAAATAGAATTTCAATCGGGGCACAACCAGTTATTCACGAAGTCAGAAGAGTCCCATTAATTAATTAAGGTTGAACTACGAAAAGAATTGGACAAACTGTCCTAGAACCTATCAAGAGTTCTGAATTGCTAAGTCCTGTAGTTTTGGCACACAAACCAAATGGAAGTTTGAGAATCTGAGTGGATCTCAGAGACCTTAACTCTAGGATTTGGGTGGATAGGCATCCTTTGCCTAATATATTATTGATTCTGGGAGACAAGATATTGTCTACCCTCTGTGGTATCTACACACCATCCGATTCCTCTCCATGAAGAATCCTGTATTTTAACTTCCTTTCTCGTTCCAGAAGTAGTGGTCTCTTTTAAGACAATGCCTTATGGTTTGGTTTCAGCATCTGCAGTCTTTCAACAGTTACTGGATATGCTACAGATGTTAAAGTTGTTACTTGTTTTCAAGATGATTTGTGGATTTATGGGGAAAGCAATACTAGTCATGATAGCAAATTGGCATGTGTTATCCATTCTGGAATCTAAGGGTGTTACTTTTAAGGCAGAAAAATGTAAATATGATCTCAAATGTGGATTAACCCCTCCTGTGCTCATGACGAGCTCCGCTCGTCATGAGGCACGGTTGCGCTGTGCTGATGACGAGCTGAGCTCGTCATGACCAGCACGGTGCTCACACCCGGGCATAATTCCCCTGCTGTGTTGAGCGTTACACGAAACTGGTGTAGTCATGACGAGCTCAACTCGTCATGAGCACAGCGCCACCGTGCAGCGTGACTAGCTGAGCTCGTCACAAGCACCGTGGCGCGGCGGTGCCCCCCCCCCACCAAAGAGGGGCATACTGAGAGACAGATGCCAACATTAGAAATTAAGGGTGTTGCGCTTCGCTTGGAACAGCTACTATCCACGTCCGAGGACGCCGCTCAGACCCAACAATTAGCCATCATCCAGGATGATATTAAACAACTATCCCTGGATGCGGCCAAGCTCCTCTGGAGGTCTTCGGTAGCAAGAGTTTACGGTTGGGGGGGACAAGAATGGTACGATCTTGCACAGGTTGGCCACATATCCCAGGGCAAATGGTATCATCCCAGAGGTGGTGGACGCAACTGGAGCGGTGCAACGTGCTCATGTGGCAATGGCAAACACCTTTGCGACATACTACCGGAGGCTGTATACAGCACACCCCCCTGAGCTGACCGTTGCAGCTCTCCTTGACCGGGGTGGGGTGTGCCTTCCTAGGCTGGAACCAGCTGCTCACACCCCCCTGAGCTGACCGTTGCAGCTCTCCTTGACCGGGGTGGGGTGTGCCTTCCTAGGCTGGAACCAGCTGCTCAGAAGGATCTGGCGCGTTCCATCTCCTTGAAAGAAATTGAGGAGGCGATAACCTTGGTCTCCCCGGGTAAAACCCCGGGTCCGTATGGCCTCCCGCAGGAGTATTATGCGGCATACCGTGGCACCCTAGTGCCCCACCTAGCCAGATTGTTTAAAGAAACCGTGGAGAGAGGTTCCTTTCTGCCGGAAACGGATATTGCCACCATTGTGGTTCTCCCGAAATCCCCTCCCGACTGTGTGCAGAGTACCACCCCATATCCCTCCTCAACACAGAAATTAAACTTTACGCCACCATTATGGCCCAACGGCTGAAACCCTATGTGGCCTTACTGGTACACCTGGATCAATGCGGGTTCATGCCTCCGCGTGGGACCCGCCACTGCCTCCGAAGGCTTCAGCTGGCCCTGGCAAATCTGCATCTGCTCACCCCATACTTGGCGCTCCTGTCTATAGTCTTCGAAAAAAGCCTTTGACTCGGTGGACTGGACATACCTGCAGGGCGTGTTGACCGAGGTGGGGTTCAGGCCCCATTTTCGTTCCCTGGTCCTTGTCCTGTACGCTCACCTGAGAGCGCGAGTACTGGTCAACGGGATGCTGTCGGAGGCCTTTACCATCGCCTGGCGCACTAGGCAGGGATGTCCCCTCTCCCCGTTGCTATTCGCCCTGGCGATGGAGCCCTTGGCGTCCCTGGTGCGGGCGGGAGAACGTCTCGGAGGATGGGAGTGGCCCAATACGGTCGCAGACAAGATCGCATTGTACACGGACGATGTCCTTGTCTTCTTGTCCGATCCAGCCTCCTCCGTACCACATTGCCTCTGGATCCTGCACGCCTTTGAGCAGGCCTCAGGCTGCGGCTAAACCCCGGGAAGTCGGTGCTGGTCCCCCTACATCTTTCTAAAGAGGGCTTTGATTGGCAGTCTACCATACCACTCCGGAGGCAGTCCTTTAAATACCTGGGGATTTGGATAACCTTTCTTCCCGAGCTGGGCTGGGCCCTTAATGTGGCCTCGTTGGTTAAGCAGGCCAAGGAGGACTTCCTTAAATGGAAAAAGCTGCCTCTGAAACCCCTGGGGAGAGTGGCCCTGTTTAAAATGATGATCCTCCCCAGATTCCTTTACGTCCTACAGAGTACCCCCTTCTGTTTTTCCAGGGCTTGATTTAGGGAACTGGACAGTCTAATCACCAAGTTTCTCTGGAGCGGAGGACAGGCCCACGTGGCTCGGCCGACTTGCCAGATTCCCTCCTACGATGGTGGTATGGGGATGACACACTTGCATCTGTATTTCTTGGCGGTGCGTCTACTGGTAATCCACAACTGGTTCAATGGGGACTGGTCGGACCCAGCAAACAGGCTTGAACTGAGCGAACTGGGGCTCACGGACATCCATGCCATGATGTATGGGGGTCTCATTCCGACCGACTGCCGGATGTGACGCGCTCTGTGTTGTTGGCCTCGCTCCGTCACACCGGATGGACGGGGAAGTTGACCCAATGTACTCCCCTCTGGCAAGGGGCTTGGCTTCCGGAGGTTAGTGGATTGCGGGGGTTCAAAATTGGGACCTGCGTACCTCACTCCCCTGCACCTGTACCGAGCGGGTTTGCGCCCGGATGCGTCATGTGCAAGATGTAACCATACCCCGCCCGACTTCCACCATATGGTTTGGTTGTGCCCCTGCTTAGGACAGTTCTGGGGATCCAATAAAGTGGGGCTAACGGAGGTGTTGGATTGGAAGGTTCCTCATTACCCACGTCACTCCTTGCTGGGGATCACTGATGGGCTAGATGGGTCCAGGAATTATAAGTTGTTTTTCAACACAGCTATGATGGTGGCCAAGCGGGACATTGTGGCGGCCTGGATAAGCCCTGACCCACCCACCCTGGAGAGGTGGCAAAGAGGGGTGGACTGGTGCACAACCCAAGAGAAAGCCCTTTACAAAGCTAAGGGGTGCGTTAAGAAATACCGCAGAGTGTGGGGAAGTGGTTGGGGAATGTGGAGGGTCCAGCTTAACTTGGTTCCAAATCCCGTCTATGTACTTTTATGGGGAACATGATTGGGGGGTACAGTGCTTGTGCAAATGAACTCATACTTGTGATTTCAGTGTATTGGGGGAACTGTTCCTGTGTTTCTAAAATCAATAAAAATGTGCTCATCAAAAAATAATTTAATGGTTTGCCCTTTAGTAAAAACTTTAAAAGATGTTTGAATCGGGTCATTGTTATATTTGCATGGCAGCAGCTCATTGGTTAATCTCCCACACAGCCATTGTAATCTTTTCTCTTTCTTACAGAAATGGAGTACATCTGGCATCTTCAGAAGCAAGGTAGGCACACAACACATAATTTGATATTGCCTTAGTAGATGCGATTGAATGTGCATGATGGCCAAAGAGGAACTGAACGGACACAGGTTTGCCATCGGACTCATGTGAACATATAGAAGGTGTAGATAATTTGGCAGTCCTGACAAATGGTGTTCCTTTGTATGAGCTTCACATAGCAAATATAATTTAATTGACCTTTTATTTTAGATTAAGCTTGTTCCTTTTCTTCCCAAAATTGTTAATTGTCTTATGTCTGCCCAGTTGAAGTCTCAGTGCTCTAATAGACCTTTAATGAGTATCAAAAAGAAAGGAATGGGGAAATAAGTTTCAATAGTGATTAACTTCTTACCTTCTCTAATCGAGTACATGGTATGAATGACTTTCCATTGCGGATGGAATGGGATGCAAGGTTAGAAACTGTCTTTCTATGTATGACATTTATCCTGCCCCTGGAGAAATTGTTGGAGATTTTGCAGGCCATAAAGAACTATGTCCCACAGCCCTGCCCCTCCTCAAAAGGTTTTTTATATTGCAAGACTTAACCAGCTACATGTTGGAGGGGAAATGTTGTTTTCCAAATTGAGAGCAATACTGTAAAAAAAATATTCATTAAGGAATTGATCGATAGTTATGCTTATGAGCATTTTCCTGCTTCTCGACTTGAATGAGGGTGGCATCCTAATGACAGCATCATGCCCCTGTCCGTGCCCACAGAGCTCATGGAAAAAGTAAAATTTACCAGCTTTCGTAATAGAAAGTTTCAATTGTATTAATTACATGGAGGTGAGGATTATGCCCATCTTTCTCCACTTTATTTACACCGCAGTCTTCAAAAACAACAATCCGAAAACTATCTTCAAGCCACTTCTAATCTGTTGTCCTTGCCTTTCTTTCTTAATGGTACAGTGGCTGGTAGCGTTTTACTCTTTACTCGTGTTTGGAGATTTCATTCCCTGTAAGGATGAAACGCCAATTCCACAATCTTACATAGACAAATCAATGCCATGTCTGCTACATGTCAAACATGTTTCATTTAAAGATCTTTTGAGATTACTTCAATAATCAGTTTCTTTATCAGAGGAAAGTAATCTGATACTTATACCGCTCAAGGATTCGTTACAGCTGCACCTTTCTTTTCTTCCCCTGTATGTCAATGGTACATGAGACTGGGATACGATCTCTTTTGATCGTCAGGTGGGAAAACCCTCGCCTCCGTGTTCTTAATATAATTGAAACTATCCATCACAAAATTAGGGAAATTTTACGTTCTATCTTAGGACCGGAGACAAGGATTATGTTCATTCAAAGCTTATCCACAACTATTTATGCTATAAATAGGACTGGTTTGAAGTGGTACCTTTTGAACATAGAGACTGAAGACCAGTCTGTTGTGCTATGTCCTTTAGTCTCTCACCCCAAACGAAAATGCTTTGGAATCTATTTCTCTGTGAACATAGTTCTCTCCAAAGATTATACCAGCCTCCTGCATCATCCACCACCACCATCTGGTGATAGTGGGAGCAGAACCGCTTTGAAGGCAATATGAATGGAAATCGGGAATTGTAGCTTTCTCACAAGGCCGCAGCTCCTCAGTCGTATTTTTGTAAGCCTTTAGGCACCTTACCGCTCCTAGTTTGGGAGCCTTATTGAAGGCTGCGTAGGATTTCACCCTGGAGTTGCATTTCGTTTGTCTAGAAATTTGAAAGGTTACCCTGCCAGGGGTAAATACCCTACCTGTGCTATCCAGAGCATTATTATTATTTATTTATACATTTGTAGAGCGCATGGTTACACCATCGGTGTGTCCCCGCGCTTAGAGCTGGATCAGGGAGACGCGGCTTTTATATGCATGCTAGATCCTTGACCAGGCCTATCCTTGCTATGGTTGCACAAATAGCCAGGTCTTTAGTAGCTAACGAAATCTACTTTCGCATGGTTCCCTTCTTAAGTCCATCGGTAGGCTATTCCAAATTGTTGACGCGCGGTACCTGAAAGAGCGTCCACCCATTCTTGCTCTGAAAACTCTTGGTACAGTCACCAGGTCCTTGTCTAGTGATCTCAAGCTACGCCCTGGTATGTATTTGGTAGTTGGAGGTAGCAGATATCTTGGGCCTTTCTTTAGTAGGATGCGGCGGCAGTGGCACATTGTCTGGAACACGACTCTCTTCTCCACTAGTAACCAATGGAGAGCTGTCAAGGTTTTTTTTGTGTTGGATCTTCTTGGCAGGCCAAGTACTAGATGAGCCACTGCATTCTGTACCTCTGCAGTTTGGACAAACCCCTCTTTGTAGTTCCCAGATATAGTACATTCCCATAGTCCAATTGGGAGGTTATTACTGAATGTACAATGGTTTTCCTTGCATTTGATGATAAGAGATCATGAACTCCGGAAACTCTCCTACACAAGATGAGACGCAGTAACAAGGCCATCTTATCTGATAGTTCGATCCTGGGGAGAGATTCATTATTATGCCACGAAAGGAATAGATTCAGGACTCTGACGTACCATTGGATCGAGTATCTCCATTCAGGGGGAAGTGACAACCAAATTTCACTCCTCAGCTTATTTACCAAGTGGGTGTTTTCTGGTGGGAGAACAGTCTATAGGGAGGAAACTGGTGAAATGGCTGAACTAAGCTGATTACTGACTTGTAAGCCATGCTCTCAGCAGTCAAAGAGAATAAAAAATTTAGGATGTGGACAAAGTCGGACCCCACAGGATCTGTATCCCTTTGCATACACTAACCGTCACCTCATCCAAGCTGACCTATATCGCTTAACTGTCCCATCTGCCCATGATCTAGCCAAAAGTCGTTCAGCCTCTTGCAAAAGGCCTTGGACTTTCCATCGTTCCCTGTAAGCCTCTAGGCCGTGAGAGGTAACTTCTCTTCCATCACCAGGGGACGAAAGTTCCCGAGGGTATCCTGGAACCAATCTGGAGATTGGGATAGACCGATTGGAGAATCCCAAGAAAGTTCCAGCCGAACTGGGACCCAGACTTGTGCTCTCCATATCTGCGTGACAGTCACTAGGGTTTGCCTTCTGGCTCCGGGACTGTTCACAATCTTATGACTATTGCAAATAGGGGAAAGGCGCATCTCTGTTACTTACTTCAGTCCTGAAGGAAGGCACCCATCGTTGCTGTTTGCAGATACAGGTTTCCAACTGAAGTAGTTGTTCAACTGGCTGTCCTGTTTTTTAAGCGAACAGGCCCCATTTGTGTAATGTAAACTGACTGATGTCGTTTCCACAAGCTCAAGTCTTGCCATTTCTGTGAATGCCAGTCCACTACGTTGTCTGCTTTGCTGTGAAGGTATTCTGAGGTGACCGACTCTTTTTTTTTTTTTTTTGTCCATACAGAAGGTCCAAAACTTCCTGGCTAGATCTGCTAGGATCTTCGATTGCAGCCCCTCCCATAATAATCGATATAGCGCCTGCCCCTTCAAAACCCCCAGTGGTTAGTATAGTGCCTGGCCGAGATGCTGTGGATCTCCAGCAGGTTGCAGCAATTCACCTTCTCTCTGGTAAGGAACTGTAATACAAAGGAGCCCGCTCTAGTTCCAGACAATTTGTTAGTGCTGTTCTTTAGCAGTCCACTTTCCTCCTGTGGGTAGCTCGTCACATCTTGCACCTAACTGGTATAGCTGGCATTTGACCGTGTCCGAGCTTGAACTAAGAATTGCTCGTCCATTCCATGCCTCCAGGTGCGACTGCCACCATCTCCTCTCCTCCATGATCACCTCTTGTCAGGGAAACCTTTTCAGATTAGGTTAGTCCTTTTCCTAAATGATGGGCTTTGAGTTTTGAAATGCCCTATAGGAGAGGGGGCCCAGAAATATGGCTTGTTACAAGGACGACAACAGGCCTACCTGGCAAGCAATTTGTTGCAGCGAGATGGAATGTCGTGTGAGAGTCTTCTGTAGTTCCTGATGAATTTTTCCCACCTTCCTTTAGTAAAGTCTTTCTATGGAGTCTAACAAACCCCAGGAAGGTAGTCCTCTGAGCAAGTGTGAGAAGTGACTTGGTCTCGTAGATGACAGAGCCTTGTTCCTCCAGCAACTGAACTGCCATTTTGAGGTGTTGCGACAGCCGTCTTGAACACAGGTCCATCAATAAGATGTAATGTTGTCCAGGTAGACAATGAGTCTAATGTTTTGGGATCGATATTCCACAACTGATTTTAGAACCTTCTTCAAGCACTATGGTGCAGAAGACAGACTGAATGGAAGCGCCGTAAACTGGAAAGCTTGACCTCTCCAAAGGAACTGTAGGAATCTGTGATGCAAAGGTTAGATGGAGATAGTCAGGTCTACACCCTTTCGTTCCAGCCGAGCCATCCATTCGTCTGACCTAAGCTAGTCCCACTACTAATGGACACCTTTCATTTTAAAGTGGCAACACATGAGGCATTGATTGTACTCTGTTAATGACTAGCTGCTGCCCTCTATCTCAATTTTTCTACTAAGAAAAGATTGATCACCAAACAATTTGGATGGATGTTGGTTGGATTGTTAGGCTCCTTTTGCCAAGGGGTCTGTTACGTTTCAGTCGATAAGAGACACCTCCCGTTGTGAGTGATGGGAGTCTTGGCCTGCTTGGTTGGGGTGGCATAAAATTCTATTTGGAATCCTTGCACCATCTGCTAGATCCAGGTGTCTGCTGTCCATGCGCTCCAGTTGTGAGTGAAGCTTGCTGATTGGCCCACACTCCTAAATAGGAAAAAGGGAGTACTTACCTGAATTCATTCCGTGCAGGTGTTCACTGGAGGTTGCCTCTGATTCTATGCTGTATCAGTAAACCTCTTGAGGAAAAGAAACCTCTACATCTGCCATGATCTTGCCAGTGGTCGCGTTAGGAGCCTTGGCTTCTTGGTGGGACTTGGGAGAGGAAGCAGCCAGCCGAGCACCCTCTATCCCAACAAGCCCCTGAGAATCATTCTAATAGCCCCAGCATGTCCAAGGCCATTTTCATTCACAGAACATACCTTCTGTCAGACCAGAAACACATTCCACTCAGACCAGTCCCAGGAATGCTTTTCAGGAACAATGACCAGGTGGTTAATGTGAATCCGGATTCACTCAGTTTAGCTGCTTGGCTCCAGAATGCAATGAATTTCCCAAACTTGAAATACCTAAACAGTGCATATACATCCTTGTTAAAGGAAGAGTGGACTCTACCAACAAATCATACTGAGTGTAGGAGCTCAGATTTTTGCAGTTGGTGTTCCACTAACAATTCATATTTGGTTTAAAGATTATGATCTAAATAAACTTATCTTTTGACTTGACTTGACACTAACAATTCAAACACAAGGAGATGATTGACGGAGCGCTGAAACTTTTCAGACACTCACCCCAGTCTCAGATCTGGGTTGAATCCATCATCATTCTCACTTTGCCACCTCAGTTCAGACCCAGCTGTATGCAAATCAGTCTTGATCCTGTGCCTCATGGGAACAGACAAGCCCGAACTGCCATGCCAGGTCTTCCCTGAACCAGAAACAAGCATCCTGGGACCGAATTCTGGGTAACACTCTTCATCAGCCAGGCTAGCTTGAATCCAGTGGCAAAGTGAGCAAGGCACCCACGTCTGGGCATATCCCTGCCAACTTAGGGCGAACAAAGCAAACACAAGGAGATGATGAACGGAGTGCTGACATTTTTCAGACACTCACCCCCAGTCACAGATCTGGGTTGAATCCATCATCATTCTTTAGCTCACTTCGCCACCTCAGTTCAGACCCAGCTATATGCAAATCAGTCTTGATCCTGTGCCTCATGGAAACAGTCCAGCCCAAACTGCCAAGCCTTCTTTGAGGATCTAATTATGGACCCACATTGTCACAAATTATTAGTTTACTGTCCATCATCTCCTTGTGTTTGCTTTGTTCGCCCTAAGCAGACTGAGGGTGAGTGTCTGAAAAGTTTCAGCGCTCCATCCATCATCTCCTTGTGTTTGCTTTGTTCGTCCTAAGTTGTAGGGAATGCCCAGACATGGGTCCTTTGCTCACTTTGCCACTGGATTCACGCTAGCCTGGCTAAAGAGGGGGGTGGGGTGTGTTACCCCAAAACCGGTCCCAGGATGCTTGTTTCCGGTTCAGGAAGACCTGGCTTGGCAGTTTGGGCTGGACTGTTCCCATGAGGCACAGGGTCAAGACTGATTTGTCACAGAAACATGGCTGAATGGATGCCCAAACCTGGATATTGTGCAAGCTCTCCCTCTGGGGTACACCCTGACCAGACGAGATAAAATCGGACAGGGAAGAGGGAGGCTAGCAATAATTTACAAATCACATCTGAAATTCTTGCCAAGCAATCCCATAGAACGCCTAGAAGCTGAAAGTTTGTCCTTTTGCTTTCAGATAGACTGTAGAACTACATTTGCTGGAGTATTGCTTTATAGACCACCAGGCCCTATCACTAAATTCCTGGATACCTTGGGGGATAGCATCAGCTTCTTAGTGATAAAATACTCCAACTTTACCATTTTAGGAGATTTTAACATTCATTTAGAAGCTAAGGATATTCCCAATACCAGACTTTATTTGTATACTATCAGCACCATGGGCTTAAAAAACTAGTAGAGGACCCTATGCACGATGCAGAACATACCCTAGATGGGATTTGCACAAACCTAACCAGCCTTGCCTCGGAGCTTCCTATTACGCTCTCTTGGTCAGACCATAAGGTCATCCCATTCAAATTGGATTATGAAAAAAAATCCAGTTGAGAAGTCCCTGGAACACGCTGGCCCCATGGGAAGACGAAAATGGAACAGTATGCTTAACAACCCGGAGCTACTATCTAGGGCAGAAGCAAGCAAACCCATTTTCATGGGCAACCCCCCCATAGATAACGATCGGTTTAATGAATGGATGTCATCCTTAGTGGATAACCTAGCGCGAATTGCTTGCCCTAGGAAGAGTCCCACTCATAAAGAGTCTGTACTCTGGTTCACCCCCTGTCTAAAGGATCGACAGAGCAAATGCAGAAAATTAGAAAGAATCTGGAGAAGGGATTATGCATCAGAGAACCTTATTCTCCTTAAAATTGCTCTGACAATACAACCATCAAAGGTGGAAAAGGTCTACTACTCCAACCTAATTAATCAGGCAATGGCTAATCAGAAACTCATTTTTAATATATTCAAATCCTACACAAACCCAAAAATATTAGACCAGGATATTCAACCTTCGCAAGGGCTGTGCGATCAAATCGCAGAATTGTTTTAACAAAAAAATCCGTGACCCGACGAAAGATTTCAATGAATTTCCCCCCCCCCCCCCCCGACTAATAATCCTTCATCTTTAGGGACCAACGGAGAATTCTCTTGTTTTCAAGGAATCAGTATAGAACAATCCAGGCAAGCCATTCTCTCCTGTAAATCAAGTCCGCCATCTGACCCATGACCTCCAAGAGTATTTCATGCACTTGTGGACATTATAAATCCAATGGTAAACCATTTGATTAACTCCATTTGAATCCGCTTGTCTACCAGACAACTGGAAGACTTCAGCGGTAAAACTCCTGCAAAAAAAAAAAACTTACAGACCCCACCACTTTATCCAACCCTAGACCCATATCACTGCTACCTTGGATGAGTGAAATAGTGGGGAAGTTGGCGAATAAGCAACTAAACGACTTCCTGATGAAAGAAAATATCTTGCATCCCAAAGAATCTGGTTTCAGACCAGGTCATTCAACAGAGTCAGTGCTGCTTCATACCACGGAAACCTTAAAGTTTGAACTAGATCAAGGCAGAGATGAGGTACTGATTCTGTTGGATTTATCAGCCGTGTTTGATACAGTCTCTCATGATATTTTGAGAGACAGACTCAAGATGAGTGGCGTTACTAACAAGGCGCTCACCTGGTTTTCATAGTTTTTAGACAATAGACGTAATGTCGTGACCCTTGGTTGCCACAAATCCTCAGAAAAACAGTACCGTAGGGCTCCTCCTTGAGCCTGACGTTGTTTAATCTTTATATGAACCCACTGCTCACTTCAATTGAATCTTTCGGTGTCGAAGCTATCACATATGCAGACGACACCCAGATCATTCTTACCTTAGACTAAAACTCCACCACTGCAGAAGAGAAATGCCACCACTGCCTAACGGCAGTCATGAATTGGATGAAATTCAACCATCTCAAGTGTAACAGCCAGAAAACAGAAATCATGCTGTGTGGGAAGGCAAATTCCTTCACGCCGAGTCAGTGGTGGCCGGCAAACACAGTTCCACCGCCCAACACTGCGAATACAGCACGAAATCTAGGAATCAAGTTTGATCCAAACGTATCTTTCCATAGCCAAGCACTTGCAGTGGCAGATATGTGCTTTCATACCATAAAAATACGGAGAAAGTTCTTAGATCTACTCCCGATTAATGTTTGGGAGACTGTGGCTGTTGCATTGGTTTTGTCTCGCTTAGACTACTGCAACAGCCTTCGTGCAGGTACAAACAAGGCCGTTCTGGAAAAAACTACAGGTGGTCCAGAACGCCGCAGCCAGGTTGGTACTCCGGCTACCGAGGGGAATCCCCATCAGGGGCAGCACTCCCAATGGCTGCACTGGTTGCCAATCCACAAAATGATTTTATTTAAAGTCCTAGTAATCATATACAAAGCCTTAAAGCAACAGGTCCGGCATAGCTTAGGTCTAGAATACACCCCTATACTACGCAGCGTCTGCTGCGGTCAACCTCCGGTAACATCCTAGCAGCCCCCAGTTAGCGTTTGAAAACAAAAGGGGGGAGAAACCATTGCTGTACTAGGAACTAAGGCTTGGAATTTGTTGCCACTACAGTTCAAATTGACACAATCAGAACTTCTCTTCAAAAAACTCCTTAAAAACATGGGTATTTTCTCCATCTGAACAATTAGTACTTTCATCTGAGGCTCCTCTTTACCATGACCCTCTATTTGTTCCTCACCACTCCCCTCCCACCGGCGCCAAGATACTCCCTGGAGTGAACGTTGCGCTTTATGAATATATACGCTTTCATTTGCGTATAGCTGGGTCTGAACTGAGGTGGTGAAGTGAGCTAAAGAACGATGATGGTTTCAACCCAGATCTGGTACTGGGGGTGAGTGTCTGAAAAGTTTCAGTGCTCTGTCCATCATCTCCTTGTGTTTGCTTTGTTCCACTAACAATTGCCTTCCTTTTTGCTCAGCCTCGGTGCAGATTCTACCATATTTGCTGAACTTGGTTCAGTCTAGCTTCCCAGCGCAATTAAGTTCATCTTGTAGAGATTTCAAGGTTCAGGTGTTCCTAGAATCAAAGGTCTGTATGGTCTGAGAGGCTGATCAAGTAATTCTTACAAGGACTATTTAGGGATCACCCTCCAAACAAGAAGCCTCTGATTTGCAGAGCAGCTCAAAACCGTACTGGCCCAGTTATTATTATTATTATAGAGGATTTATAGAGTGCATAGCTGCCCTAAGGCTTCCAAGCACTGTGATTAGTAATTTGATCATTTACCGGTAACTTAAAGATGTTGCTTGAATAGCCAGGTTTTGATATGTTTTCGGAATTGCAGTTCTGTATGTGTTTTCCTGCATTCTGCTGGAATGGCATGCCAGAGTTTGGGGGCAAAATGTGAGAATGCCCTTCCACCTCACCTTTCTCTTTTTACCTTTGTTTGTGTTAGGTGGTTAGGTGTACTAGTTCGAAACCGCCTAGTTGGGATGTATGGAGAAATCAGCTTCCTGATTTTCTCTGGCCCTTTGTGATGTTGTGCTCTGTGTGTAATAATTAGAGCTTTAAATTTTACTCTAGCAGCAATCAGAAGCCAATGAAGGTTTGCTAAGTGGTTTTTTTACCGATTCTCGTGCTGGGATGTCAGAGTATCCTGGCAGCTACGTTCTGTACCATCTGCAGCTTACGCATGACGTATTTAGGTGCTCCCAAGAATACCGAGTTTCCATAGTCTAATCGGGAGGTAACCATGGAGTGAACCACTTTCTTTCTCAGATGAATTGGCACCCTGTCTAGAATTTTCTTTATGCTTCTTAAGAGGCAGAAACCGGTTGCGGCTACTTTCTTGACTTGCATCCTCATACACGGATCGGATTCAAGCCAGAAGCCTAGGCTTTTGATCATATCTGTGGGTAGAGGTGCGTTGCCTAAGCATTCTGGCCAGGCTAAAACGGAGGTGGGAGCTAGTTTATTTCCAAGATATAAAATTTCAGTTTTTTCCCCATTCAGCCATTCCCCAGGCAGCTGCTTGTCATTCAGTCTTTAATTTAGTTAGGCAGGAAGGTAGCTTCTCCTAATCTCTGTTGTTTTTTGGGTCCAGTGATATCACTAATTGAGTATCGTCGGCGTATGAGGTCATTGAAATGTTAAATTCCTGTAAAATGTATGCCAGGGGCTCCATGTATATATTAAAGAGGGTCGGACTCCGTGCCGATCCCTGTGGGACACCGCACTCTAGCCTCATGGTTTATGAAAAGGTGGAGTTTTCCTGTACCTGGAAGGTTTTTTGTTCAGGAAGGATATCAGCCACTTGAGTGCATCCCCCTGTATTCCGATGTTAGCTAGCCTTTTGCCCAATATTTGATGGTCTACCGTGTCAAAGGCGGCCCTCAAGTCAAGCAGGAGGAGCACTGCGGATTTTCCCTGGTCTAATGATTGTCTCAGTTCTTCCATAAGTAGTACAGACTCTGTGCTGTTTTGAGATCGAAAACCATCTGGATTGAATGGAGACCCAGATGGTTCTCAAGGAATTTGGCCAGATTTCTATTTACATGCTTTTCAAGCAGCTTTCCTGCATATGGTAGTTGGGATATCGGTCTGTAGTTCCCCAACTGTCCTATATCTGCGTTTGCTTTCTTTAATAGGGGCCTTATCACTGCGTGCTTCCAGGTCTGTGGGACTTCGCCTAGTTCTAGGGATTAATTCAATATCTTTAATAGTCTTGGCGCTATAATTGGTGCTACTTCCCTGAGTTTTTGCGGGGGAGCAGGGTCTAGAGGGGATCCGGATTTCCCCTTTTCCATCAGTACGGTCAGCTCTTTTTGTTTGATGGTTGAGAAGTGAATCAGCCCTTCCTGAGGATGTACTGATTCTACCTCTTCCCTTCTTTCTGGACTAGTGTCACTTATCTTTTTAAAGTTGCTATATATATATCCGTCACTTTGGAGAGAAAGTATGTGGCCAGATCATTGCATCTCTCAACTGATCTTTCAGTGGGTCCCGGGGCAAGGCTTGGATTAGTCAGTAGCTTAATTACTTTGAATAACTCCTTTGAATTCTGTGCGCTCTTTATTTTTTCCTCGAAGAGTTTAGGTTTGCTTATTTTGATATTCTCATGGTAATTTCTGATTGCTATTTTATAATCAATTTTATTGAGAATCATATGTTTTTCTCCACTCTCTTTCAAGCCTTTTGCATTGCTTCTTTAATTCTAGGAGCTGTGGGTTAAACCATCCCTCTACTCTAGTTCTGGTTATAAGTTTTCTCACTGATTTTGAGGCCACAAGTTCCAGAGATTTATTGACTCTGGATTCCCATTTTGAGTATCCTACTTCAGCTGTTCTTGGCTCGTGTATCTCTAAGTCCGACATGTTTATAAGGGCCTTCTCCAATTCTAGCTGGTAGATCTTGGCCCAGCTCCTTTTCTTTGTTGTTTCCCTAATTGACCTTTTCCTGCTATTTATTTTATTTATTTATTTATTTTATTGAATTTGTATTGCGCACAGCTACCCGCAATGGGTTTCCCGGCGCCAGGGACAGACTGAAGAGAGAAGTCAGACAGGCGCAAAAGAGATCACAAAGGAGAGAAATCAAAACAGAAAAGTCTTCAACTTTTTACGAAAAGACAGAAGATTAGTTTCTGTTTTTAACGCCAGCGGGAGAGCATTCCACATCTTAGGCCCAAGATATGCGAATGAGCGACCTCCCATTTTTGCCAGTCGGACTCTTGGAATCAAAGAATTGCCGTTGTTAGATGATCTTAAAAGACGGCCAGGTAAATAAGGCTGGGCAAGGTTATGCAGATAGGTAGGGGCAAAACCCTGACGGATCTTGAACAAAAAGCACAGTGTTTTGAAAGTTACACGATCTGAAATTCTCAGCCAGTGCAGGTCACTGAAGTAGTGTGGCTCACTGGTTAGAGGCGGCAGACCCGAGAGCAGAGGACGGCCCGGGACCAGGGTTCGATTCCCGGCGCGGCAGGTTTCTGGACCAGGGTCAGCGGACTCGATAATTCTCTCGCCTCGGTTCCCACTCTGATCAGCGATCACACTCGGCAACTCTGGGCATTAGCTTGCCTCATCTTCACTAACGGCCCCACCAGACCGCCGGGGATGCCTGGTCTCACCCTGGAGATACCCATTAAGGGACCATCTCTCAGGGAAGCCAGGAAGGGTTTCGCAGCGGTCGAAGCGCCTTGGGACCCTACGGGTAAGTAGTGCGCTATATAAATGCCTATACATTTACATTTACATTTACATTTACGCAAGGCTTGCATTGCGGACGTTCTCCGTGGAACATTACGCAAGAGGCGAGCAGCTGAATTCTGTACCACTTGGAGTTTATAAATTGTTGCTTTATCCGCTCCAAGATAAAGCACGTTGCCATAGTCAATGCGAGACATCACAAGGGCCTGTACGACGGTTCTTCGGGTGGACTCAGGCAGCATCCATAGGATCTTCTGCAGCCATCGTAAGGTGTTAAAACAGACTGCAGCGACCTTGGTCACCTGCTGCCTCATCGAAAGTTTGTCGTCAAGCAGGACTCCGAGGTTACGAGCGACAGGCACAGGGGTAGGCAGAGGACCCATATCACATGGCCAATGTCTAGAGCCCCACAGATCTTTATGCTTGCCTAATATAATAACCTCCGTCTTCTCGCCGTTTAGCTTCAGCAGATGGTCTTGCATCCAAGCTGCAACGCGAGATAAGCCAACTTTAAGGGCAGAAACTTCCTGAACCCTGCTGCTAGAAAGGGAGACCACGATCTGCGTGTCGTCTGCATATGAATATATGGACAGACCGGCGTCCTCTACGATGGAAGCAAGAGGTCTGATGTAAATATTAAACAACAATGGGCTTAATATAGACCCTTGAGGGACGCCGTAAGCTGAAAAATGAATCGCAGATTCAGCCTTGTTTGAGAAAACCTGAAAGGTGCGCTCATTAAGAAATGAGGCCACCCAGGCAAGCGCCGATCCATCAACACCAAGGGAGCGGAGGGACTCCAAAAGAATGGGATGGGACACAGTATCGAATGCAGCGCTTAAATCAAGAAGAATAAGCGCGAAGGTCTCACCGCAATCGATACCGTGTCGGAGTCGCTCAGTCACCCCACGGAGTCTCCCCCAGGTTTCCTTAATTCAATATGGATGAAATAGTGATCTGACCGGGGGACTTGTATTGGTGATGCCACTTTCATATCTGGGTTGTTTGTGATCACTAAGTCAAGTGTATGTCCCTTGTTATGTGTAGCTGACGTTACTAATTGGGTCAAATGAAGATTTTCTAGCATCCAGAGCTTCCTATCAGAATTGGAATGTTCCTTGTTTTCTATATGCATATTTAGGTCTCCCAAGACTATGATGTGTTTTTTTTTTGGTTTGTTTTTTTGTAAAAGACTGGTCAGTGCTTCGGGGAATTCTTCTAAGAATTCCCTGTGTGGACCTGGTGGGGGGTAAATTAGGAGGCTTGATAGTGTGGAATTAGATGAAAGGGAAATGGAGAAGGCAAGACATTCACTTCATTTCAGGACAAGTGCCTCTGTAGTAACCTTGTATCCCTTTTTTATGAGGATAGCAACACCACCCCCTACTTGTCCAATCCTGTCTAACCTCTGTATCTCGTACTCTGGGGGAAGAGCCATAACTATATCCGGCGAGGAGTTTTCCTTGAGCCAGCTTTCTGTTATAAATATGGCGTATAGTTTTGTCTCCTCTAATAAAATTCTGGTTTCTGTTGAGTGTTTAGGCAATGATCTGCTGTTGATCACTCCTAAGTTCCAAGCAGGAGAAATATTGGGTCTATCTGGTGTTGACTTCTGTTTTCTTACAGTACTAGGAATTGTTTTCCAATTGTGTGTACAGAATCCACACTTTTTTAGTATGCCTGTGCTGTTATCTAATTCTTTGATCATTTTACAGTTTCTTCTCCCTTTGTTGTTGTATTGTGTAATTCCTCACCGGTTTATGTAATCTGAGGGATTTGTGCAGGGGCCTTGGCCTAAATATGCTCTCCCCGGAAGTAACAAAAGCTAGAGCGTGGCCCCACTACTCCAAAGATGGCGTCTCTACTCTCTCCGATCACGGAGTATCCCTGCACTCCCTCTGCTCAAACGGGACTTCCCGCGGCAGACCAAGGAGTCTGGCAATCCGGTGCAATTTTATTTCAGAAGGCCTTTCAAAATAAATTCGTAAGGCAGATAGCAAATATATCTATTGAAAGATGGCCCTCCTTCTAGCATTGGTGAAGGCGAGGAAAAGTAGCAAAATACAGCTCTTTACAATTCAGCAACCTTAAATGAAATTTGGGAAGGATAAGGTTATCCTTTCCAACAGGCTTTCACCTTAAAGAAATAGTTGCCTTAAAGAAATTTTTTCAAAATCCTTCAACTACAGCTGAAAGAGTGCTGCACTCTCTGGGTATTAAACGGTGCCTCAAATTCTATCTCTACCGAACTAAACCTTGCTCTAAAATTTGACCAGATTCTAGTCGCTTTTGCACCTCCAAAGAAGAACACCCCTTGACAAGGTCCATCATAGCCAGATGGGTTTCAGCAGCTATTGCTTTGTCATAAAAAGGCAGGAAGACCACTGGACTCTAAGGTCAGATTTTACACGACCAGAAGTATGTCCGCCTTTACAGCATTGTTCACTGGAGTATTATTGCCGGATATCTGCAGAGCAGCCACATGGATGAATCTGCATATTTTCACCAGGCATTACTGTGTAGACGCTACTTCTAAAAAAGATGTATCTGTGGTACAAGCGGTACTAAGTAACCTATTTCAATAAGGTGACACATCACTTTTACTTTGTTTTTTTCCTAGAAATAAATTTTTACCTGTTGTACAGTGTTTTTCTCCCACCTCCCATATTTTTTTTTAAATCTCTCAGGTTGATTACTGCGTACTATTCGATTCATGCATGTGAATCTATGAAAGATTCAATACTGGAGAAAAACCAAGTTACTTACCTGTACACTGTGGTTCTCTAGTATTGATGTCTTTTATACAATCTTATGCAACCCTCTCTCCTCCCCTTTGTGAGGCTCACCACGTTGAATTCCTTATTTATTTCCTTTGGACACTTGTGCTTGGAAATCTGAGGTGTGGTGACCCTTGAGGGGAAAGATGAATCAATAACTGTTATCTGAATGACTAGAGTTTTGCTCTTTCTAAAACTATGTGAAGTGGCTAACAATGTCATTCCTATGGGCTTTACTGTGTGATGTGTGGCCTTCTACTATTTATTATAATTACCACGGAACATCCCCCTAGCTCCCACACACACACACACCATCCCCTCTTTCAACAACGTAAGATTCAAACATGTGAATCAATAAAAGGTATCCATGTTGGAGAACCACAATGTACAGGTAATTAACTTGTTTTTTGCTGTATGCCTTAGCACTTGACTAATTTGCAATTAACATTTCTGAGAATGTGCCATCTCCGATAATATATAATTAGGTTTCCATGCATACCTTTATGTAATAGTCTTACCAGTGATTATTAACTTTACATGTTGACGCTTGCCACAATGCCTTATTAGTACACAGTAAGTTGCAGCTTTCTTACTGTAAGTTCTGACTATTTTCCTTTTACTGGACACGTTTTACTTTCATCATTAATAAGTCACTTTGTTTTCAGAGATGAAGATTTTAATTTCTTTGATCCTAATTAGTTTGGACGTTATATGCTAATTTGTCTTGTGCCATCTACTAATCCAACAAATATCCGACTTGATAGGCTCCCATGAAACACGTTTGCTGTTAAAAAGATGAAAGCTTCTTTTCTATCTTTACTTAAACCAGGAATTAAGCATATAGTATATTTTGTGTGAGCTTCATTTCTAGACAATAAATTCCTGGATCGAGTTGTTTGTTTTGTTTCAATATCACTGACTACTATGTTGCAATATGACTGTATTATACTTAGGTTTGAGTTCTGTCTGAACTTGGACGTAATATTTTGAGTCTGTTTGATTGCGTAAAAGGCAGTATTTCCAAAAGAAACCATCAAGTCTTTTGAGGCTTGCATCAAGTAATATTCGGATAGGCAGCATTTAGCAGAACTGTGGGCTAGTTAAGACATTTCTTTATAGGAGTTCTTCATTGTCTTTGAATTGTTCACTGCATTGTAAAAGTGTTTGATTCATTTTTGACTCCCTGTTCCATATTTTCTTTTGCTAGATCCCAAAAGGATAATCACTTATGATGAAGCCATGGATCACGCTGCACATTGACCATCATGAAGCACTTGTAAACGCCACCGTTCTGTAGCATCCGACCTATTGCAAAAACAGGACATCACAGGCAGCTTTCCTGCATCTGGGCAGTGTGTTGCTGCCTTGAGAAGCCAGAAATTGAATAATGTGGTGGGGGGTGGGGGGGTGGATTGGTTATAATATATACACACATAAATATATATCTATACATAGTTATTTAATAAAAGGTTGACTGCAATTGATTTTAGACTCCAGAAAGAAAATAAAACATTTCTGCAGACTTATGAAAAAGGTATTAAGTGACCTCAACAGGCTCCCCTTCTCTCAGTTCCTCAACCATACCTCTCCGTCAAATTTAAAAAGCGTGGGTTACCTAGACTTGGCTCATAAGCATGATTATAATGGTTTGTGCCATTCTACAACCACCCCACATGTGTCTTAATGTTTCCACCAATTGCAGGTTCTGTGTGTGCATCATTTTCTTGGGATATCACTATGTGGAAATGGACGTTTTCTTTGACAAGTCCCCTTTTTGTGGATGTATTACACGGAACAATACAGCAAAACAAATCTGCAGTTGGGATGGATTTCTTATTCTTATGTCAAGTTTCCCATATATATATATATATTTTTTTCTTTTTTCATCCATCGATTCCTTTAGTGGGTTTTTACTGAAAGGGAAGCTTCTAGTCAGTTGGGGAAAGGCAAATGCAAGTGGAGATGACATTATATTAGGGTGCCTTGACATGGGGATGCCAGTCACAAGTATCATTAAGAAACAAGCCAGAACACAAGAGAACTGATAATCTTATTAAACAGTTACATTTCCAAAATATATATATATATATATCAGGTGCAGTCCCTCACTTCTTTTTCTTATGTAGAATGGGACGCATACAAATATTTTTTCAAGTGTTCCCGCATTGTAGTTGTTACATTGCCCCCTCATGACCTACCGAGTGTTCCTTTGTTTTGCAGATGTATTTGTTTTTCCTCGCCCTCACTAGAAAACCTTTGATCATCAGTGTTAATGTCCTTTTAGCAAATCTATTCCGTGTTCCTCTTTCTCACTGCGGTTTGATTTGGTCTTCTTATTTTAACTTCAAGCAAAAGTTCATATTAAACGGAGCGGCCATTGGTGTTATGTACAGCAGATTTTTGCACAGCCTTGTATCTTGCATTCGAAAAGACTTGTGGGAAATGCCCGATTCTGTTCCTTCCGCTGGAATAACTACTAGCTCTGCTTCCGCCTATTTGGAGATACGTTTGGAAGAATGTGATGGTAGTTACTTCCTTGAGGATCTAATTATGGACCCACATTGTCACAAGTTATTAGTTTACTGTCCTTAAATGAGTGATGTGTAATGGGGACTTCACCTTCACTCAGTGGGGCTTATACAAGTTCTGTGAGCTGTGGACTCTTAACAGGAGATTACTAATTTCCTGGTATTTTTTTGTAAGGGAAAGTTGAACTTTTTAAGCAGTGGTTAAAGATTTCTAATTATATTGGTAGATTTTGTTTAACATATTAGTTGTTTCTCACAGGGAGCGGAGGTACATAACAGCGAAGTGCTAACATAGCCAAAAGTATTTATTTTAAGTTAGTGCTTAAGTGAACCACCGTGCTTCTAAAAAATAAATAAAAAAAAGTAGATAGCAAAACTTTTCCCGTCTCTAATTGCAACAGTAAGCTAGAAGGCTTTCTCCTCAGCCTTTTCTGTCTCCTTGGTGGATTGTGTATAATGCACACCATGATCACAGCTAGTGCCTTTATGTCTGCAGGAGAATCGGTCATATGCCAAGGCACAATTGCTGCAGTCTTTTACTTGATTGCTTCCCCGAGCTTCTGCTGGAGCCTAGACCTAAATAGCTGATGTGACCATACCCACTGCCCACAATGTACCAGAAAATTCCAGTTTATGGTGCTGACCTGAGGCTTGCTGATGCACTTGAAAACAAACCTTTGCAGGTAAATTGATGATATTCTGGCATAGTTTATCATTCATGTTTAAATATCTCGCAGTGCTTTTTAGAGAGCAGGTGTTGGCTGCTTGTGTTCACCTCTTCAACTCTGTAAACATCCAGTCATGTTACACAAACTGCAGTTTCTGCCATCGAAGGCTTTATGTGGCTGCTGTTTACTTGTAATCCGCAATTTAAGTGTGAATTACTGAGACCATACCTGTAAATCCTAAAAACTTAGATTTAAAGGTTTTAGATTATTGAAACTACTGTACATACAAATACCGACATTATTCGATTTAGTTGATAGAGCAATTCTTCTGTACTAACCAGGACTGACTGCATAGTCATTCTTAACTTTGCTCATTTTTACTGGCTTTAGTTTAGAGGTGATTACAAGTTGACTAATGTTCTTATTATTTACCACAATTAATTTCCCACTACACCCTGTAGCACAGTGTGGAGCTGTTTATCATAATGGATTGTGTTCCTTGTGCTTCATCTTTTAGGATATAATCTCTCAGCCTTTTCTGCAAGGTTGAGAACATGAATTTGTACTCCAAATTTGGTTTACCAGGAATTAATAATGATTTTTTTATGGTAAATTACGCATTCTTACATCCAATTATTTCCAAGGACCCTTGATGCTTATAAAAACTCATCTGCAACATGCTTATATTTAATAGAAATCAGTCAGTACTAGCATCTATTGATGTCATTCTGAATGTGGGTGCTTGTTGTCCCATCTGGAGAGGATCTCGCCTGGACATTCAGGTTGGACTTTTCCTAATGAGGAACAGAGGCAGGCTTATTTGGATGAGGTGGGGTCTCTGTCTTGAGTGGCACTGTTGGTGAAAAATGATGGTTTGGAATGCTACCCCCAGAGCAAGGGGTTTAGACTGTTTGCAAGCTTTCCTCCCATTTCATTTTATGTGTTTGATGTGATATAGTCCTGCCAGGAAATAAGGAAAGGCTCGTGCTGGTCGTTAAATATGAATTACTGAACAATGTTGAATGCATACGTTAAATATTTTGCTTAATCTAGATTTTAAAGAGATTTACATTGTTTTTATCTTCATATTTTTGTTCAGCCAGGAAGCAACCAAAATGTAGGCTCTGATCCCTGTTCAGGGCCTTGATGGTGTATTGTGTTTAATACCAGTGCATTGTGTTTAATTTCAGCTAGATGTCTGGGTCCTTAAGACATGTAGTGCATGAATCGGTCAATTGTTCCTATGCAATAGATTGGGCCACAAGAGCTGCCACAGTTAGGTACATGATGGCGATAGGCAACAACATATTATCTAATGTGCTTCTACAAGATGACAGTGAGAAGAGATTGCTCCTTCCTAGTCTAAACCGAAAGCTTGTAGGTGGGTCTAAAGTCTGTACATTTTAATGGTAAAGATAATTCTTCTTTAACTGAAGTGGTACCTCAGTGCTCAGCCGGTCTGTCTTTTTATGTTGTCTGAAATGAAATGCATGAAAAACACTGTTCATATAACCAAGGGATTTTCATATTCATCAATTTATTATAACAAATTGACAAGTGTGCATGTTTTCAGGGATTACCTTTATAACTCTTGCCTTAAGCTGTGTTTGCTGAACAAAAATGATAGTTTTTAGTTAAGTGTCTGTTATTTCTCACCACTCTTGTCTTTTTATTTAACAGCCCCCCACACCCCCCTAATTCTGTTATAGTTGTATCATGGACGCTCCTGTTCTAAAGATGCTTCATGGGTTCTGATTTTTGTTCCAAGACAAAATTGTTTAATGAAGCAACTCTTATCTGAAGGAGGTAGCAAGAGATATGTCGACTATGTTGCTTCTCAGATTGTTAACATGTAGATGTAATGTGCCCTATTCATGCTAAAACTGGTGTTCTTTAATCTGGCACATGTTGGTCCTAAGCTTAATGAAAGTTTGGACCAATCATGTTGTGCTGTGCTCTAGAACCATAGCCTATGGGGAGGTTCTGAACTCAAAATGTTTTCAATTGAAATTTTAATCATGACTGCTCCCCTGAGCTCGGTCAAAGTATGGTCTTTCTCAGCACGTGTTTTAAAAAAAAATGTATGCTGAAATATCAACTTAAATGAGAAGTTTAAATAAAAATAGTTTATGGATATTCTTGTTTTCTAATGTATGTGGGCTTAAAAGGCGGCCTTTTTGTTAAATTTGAAAAGATCTTGTTTAGTGATTTTGTTTTGCCATTGAGCTGGACTAGACTACATTGCCACTTTTTTTTCAGATTTCGTTTTGTGGATTACTGGGGACTCTGTTTGAAAGAGAGAACACCAAAGGCAGTTTATGGCTCTTTTGTAAGAGTTTTATTTGTGTTGGAGTTTATTTCAAGAGACCTTGTATGCGCTTCTGTCCTGTAAAGCCATCTGACAGGTCAGAAATTGCCCCCTGAAACTAATTTGATCTTATTAGTTGCTTCTCGCTTAAATGTGATGATACATTTCACAGGTCTTTGCAGGTATTTGAAAAACTCGTTCAGGATTGGATTACATTTTTGTCCTAAATTTGACTTTTACGTTTTGCCTTAAGCAGACCAAGTCTGTTAGAGCAGTACAACAGTGACTATTTTGAACAGGTCGGATCCCAGGCTAGTTATTGTTGACACTTATCGTAGCCTTTGTTGTACTGACCTGACTTGGCAGAGCTTGCTAGTTTTAGGGGGTATGACTAAGGAAACTATTTAACATAAGTTATTTTGACAACTTTGAACGTGTATTGCATGGTCAGCCAGTATAACACAGCCATTTGTCTTTCTTGATGAGGCATTGAATGAACTCACAAAAACTCCATTTATTCGATGAATGGCTATACCATTGTGAGCGTACAGGAAGTCTTTGAATCAGTATTTGGACCAATACGATATACCTTCCTTTTCATTGTTGAGTTGGATGACATAATGAAGTGGAGGGTACTCTATGAACCTGGACAGCCCTAGCTTACCACAATTAACTTGTGCAGTTACTTGTAGTTCAAAATACTTTTTTTCTGAATCAAAAACTGCAACTTGTCTTGATAATAGGTGTGAATTCACTCATGCCGAAATTATTACTGATAAAGTTGTATAGTGTATATATTCATTTGACTCACCCTTGCTATGTATGGTGCTAGCCCAGAAGGCATATTGCAGGCTGTTGGTTTCCTCAGGTGGTCTGAAATACTTATCATGCCGTGCTTTTTAATGTGAAGTGGCATATTTAGGAGCGTCTAAAAGGTCTTTCAGCACTTAACATATGGTTCTATTCAAGCCAATATGACATTGACGTGCCGCCTAAATTGTTTACCTCAATTTGCTCCGTACAATGCCGTGAGGTTGTTAATTAATGTTTTTTCAGGTGAACCACACAAGTTTCAAAACATTTAGCAGCTCCTTGAATAGAATTTATAGGCTTGTGCAGGGAGTATTTGAGGCAAGGATATGTTGCAGAATTAAATCTTTTGGCTGCCATCTCCTTTTTGGGGTATAAACGACTTGATGATTTCTCTTTGGGGTATCAGACTCTGAAGTGCCAAAGATCAGTCCTATGCATTTTTTGCTGTGGATTTAATTTTCCATTTTATAAAATCTTAATCACTTACTGCTATTAAGCATATGTTGGTGGGATGGAAATCTTAGCTGCTGTTAACTCCTAATTTAAACATCTGTTCCCTGCTTTAGTGTCTAAACTGGGATTATACTGTGATACCAGCACTGTTTTCTCGTGTGTAACAGTATAACTGTGCTCTTGATACTGTGACCTATAACAGGACAGAATATAGATTAATTATTTGGTTTAATTTTTTTAACCCATGGATATGATAAAATAAAAATCTTTAGGTATCCGTTATTTTTATTTTATCGCTTAAATAATTATATTCTTAGGAACTGATTGTCAATGTTACCATTTAGACGGGTACCAACTTCAGAAAAGAAAGGCTGCCTGATTTGAAATCCAAAGTAGATGTTGAATTGAAATGAGGCAATATTGGATCCACAATGAACACACCAATGCACATAAATAAGTGATGAGTCTTGCTAGTCAGCGTTTAGAAAGGTTGGGTTCTAATGCAAGTTAGACTTTTTTCAAATCTTGATAAGTAATTGCCAGTGTAACAAAGTAAGTGTTAACTAGTAGGTTGGTAACAAATTATTGTATTTAAACCAATTACAAAATTACCGCTATCAAAGTATTTAATTACATATTAAAATTCAAGTCTGCGAACTGCAAATGGCAGAGCTTAAAATCTGGTGAGCAGCAAGCAGTCTTGCCCATTAAAGACACCTAGCTTTCTGCTGGCCTGCCAATCGAAAATGTTAAATAATACTGTGGATTGGAATGTAGAGTTATGAGCTCTCTTGTGAGTTCATTGAAGTCTCTCAAACATGTTGCCTTTGCAGTTTTAATTGTGTTAGAGTGAATTGTCAAATGGAATGCTTTACGATTTCGTATATTTGGCTGGCTTTCCTATGTACAGAACATATCTACTCTGGTTT
This sequence comes from Lissotriton helveticus, assembly GCF_964261635.1. NCBI lineage: Eukaryota > Metazoa > Chordata > Amphibia > Caudata > Salamandridae > Lissotriton > Lissotriton helveticus. The sequence goes on from NC_136061.1 coordinate 360,265,602, forward strand.
TTTGAACCATTCCTCTAATCAAAGATTTGCTGGATGGCCTGAACCTCACCACGCCCAACTGGTAGTAACACCACCTCCTGCTGTTGGAACTGGTGAGAGAAATTTGTTTGGTTGAATCCTTGTTACAGCTTCATTTTACTCTGCCTTCTGCCTGTTTTCGAAGCACTGTGGTAATATGGTAATTACTGCTGCCTTACAGGTGTGGTGTTTGTTTTGAGTGAACTTGAACGCCTCTGCTCCTTCGTTAGAATCGGAGTCGCACAATAACTACCAAGAAATGTTTCTTGCAGGTTACGAGTATCAAAATTAGACAAAATGTAGGTTGTTCTTTCTTGTAGGATTTTTGGATGTGAATTTAGCCTATCTAAAAATGAGTCTGTTCTGCAAAGTGTAGTTTTGTAGTGTTCATTAGCAAAGCACACTATGAGCATTAGTAGAGGCCTTTAATTTCGTCTGCCACATACTGACCTGATCAGTTGTGACCTTTGACTATTACGAATCGAAGAGGTCTGTTCCAAAAAAAGTTTAAATTCGGCAGCCCTTCAGCGTGCTTTGTTGAAGTACAATGTAACCTATGGGCTGGGGGTGTTGCATGAATGTGCATATGAGGTGTTTGTAATTTATCTACTGTTGCTCTTATAAATTACACCGGTTATACGCCATGCGGCAAATGCAAAGTATCACCTCATTACAGCACCTGCACAGCCCTGCTATAGCTTGTTTTGTTTTTCATTTTTATTATTATTCATGGTCTTTGGACTAAGCCATAGGTGCATATCTTATATTCAGAAAAGATTGAAAAGACATATCTTCATGCTACTGTCTACAAATGTGACCTCAACCATGAATATTTGATTTTATATTTTTAGTAGCACGTGCGCTTTTCTAGACCATTTTGTTTGCTTGTCGAATCGAGGATATATTCCCCATTTTATTACTTTTGTATCTCTCCTAGTACATGAAGTCTGTCTATCTTATAACTGGAGAGACGTTTTCCTCAAACAAATGGGGATTGACCTTATTGTCTGTTTTTTCTTTCTTCTTTAATACCTTCGGACAGATTTTTTTTGCAATTTTAAGCTTTCTTGCACCTTAAAAAAACGAATTTTGCAACTTTACGGTTGTGAATCCATTGGAGAAACCTGGTTAGTTAAGGAAATCTGTTCCAGTGTTTTGTTTTTTTAAGAGTCTCTTACCGTTTCTCTCCTGATGTTGACATACTTTCACGTGTCTTCTTGATGTGCCGCTGCTTGCTCTTAAAGTTCCATTGTGTTTACTGCTGTGCTCAGCGTCTGGTAAATTGCAGCATTTGTTAGGTTATCGAGAGCCATATTTTCAAAAAACAGACTGACAGTTTGTCTAAAAGGTATACCTTTTGGATGTTGTGCGGTAGGACATCCAAGCTGCCCATGTATCCTTTTTCTGTGTCGAGGTCCTTATATGTGCACAGTTTTAAATGTTCTTATTCAAACTAAACTCACTACTAACCTATCATTAGTCCCTTGATCGATTTAAGGATTTACCTGTAATACCAACCATGAGGTTAGTCAAAGCTTGGCATTTCTAAGTATGTGTCCTGTGTTACACAAATTGTGCCAATTCATTATCCCTGATACTCTAGATTCTGTATATGTATTGTTCTCCATTCCTTGATCTCCACTTTAGAAGCGCCATTGACTCACATGGCCACTGACCCTGCCTATCTCTCCTTCAGCCGTTTACTTCTTACAGCCCCCATGTTTCCACAACTAGTTGCTAAAAAATGCACACCTCCCTTTAGCCTCAACTAAAAGCTGTTTATCCCACCTTCTTGCCTTCTGACAGGTGTTGTACACTTATGTCTGTGGTTGAGTCGCTTTCATACCTGGTATAGGGCATGAACCTCTAGGTGTTGCTCTTGCATGGTAATCAATTGTTCCATTGTATTGATTCGAGCAGTATCACATTGTACACTGTAGGATTTTTGTGTAGCGTGTTGACCAGAACCTTTTGTGGGTAAGCAATACAAATACAAACCTGTGGATCTATGGTGTACAAAATATCGCATAGATATTTGTTTTGTCATACCATGAAGCCTGAGCTGCAGGTATACTTGAAAGGTTATTTATGTTTAGATGGACAATCCTACAGGTTAGAGGCTGATATTGTAGCCACCCTCAAATAGTTGTAAATGTGGCTTCATTGTGAAAGGCTCGCTCCATCTAGAGACAAACCACATTTTGAGGCAGCTTACTCTCTAACATACAAAGTTAAACTTGAAGACAGAGTTTTGTTACATCTTTTGCTAACTGACTTCATTTCAGTGGTACATAGCTGTTACTCTACCTCACTAAGTTGATTTAGAAGTTCTCTATTCTACTATACTAAGAAATAATGTGAAGGATACCCGTATTTCTGATTTACTTGATTAGTTTTCTTTGTATAGTGGGCTATTGATCACCCTTTGGATGAGGAAGCAAACGTTTTTAGAACCCTTGGTTGGTTCTTGTTTGCCTTTCTCCTATTTGTAAGACTTGAGTTTTCTTCATCACAAAATCCATATGGCTCGTTCTTTACGTTTAAACGGATAATCCAAAAGCCTAGTGTCTCTGCTAAATCCCTCTCTGCAAGTGTGGCCACTAATGCCTCTTTCAGTCTCAACTGTTGCAGGTTTTAATGCGTTATTTTGGAACCAAGCTAGATACCTTTTTTTCTTTAAAAAAAAAAAATGCAGTTTTGTCAAATTAATTTCTCAACTCTGGATTGTGATATGGAATTTTTATTCTAAAAATATATTGGACATCGATAGGTAAGGAATTTTACATTAGAAAGGTATGCCTGAGATTATCTGGGATGATGGATGTACATTTGGTATTTACAGAAGCAGATTAGTAAATTCATGTGACCGAAACATGTTATCCCTGTGATGGCGCCTGACTATTTCCCTCAACCGCCAAGCTTTCTCCTCCTCCTCCTCCTCTACTATCCCAGAAGGTGGACTTTCTAGCACTAGCAATATTTTTTTTATTTTTCAAACATATCAAGCTATTTTTATTTTATAATGTAGTGGAGATGCTCTTGCAAAAGTAAAAAAATAATAATAATTCCATGTATAGGCAAAGGTGCTTGTTTTGCCACTCTCCCGATCTACTTTGTCTGAACTTTCTGAAAGGCTGCTGTGATACCCATGGTGTTGGGGGGGGTGCATCTGTCCAGAAGTTTTTCTGAGAATTTTAAGTGAGGGATGACATTTTGCGTATGGTAACTTTCTGAATTCCCCTTAGTTTGTTTGTGAGGTTGGTATAAAATGCCGGACAGTAACTCTTACAGGTGTCATGGGTCCTTAGCTCTCTGTAAACGTTTGAATGAATTGGGAGACGTTTGGAGCAGGTCAGAGTTTAATTTTAAAACAAAAACACGAAAATGGAGCAAAAATTTAAGATTCAAACTGAAATGGGTAACTGAATGGAAGAATGTACAGAGGCAAATGTTTGCATGGTTGATATTGTTTTTGAGCATTGAAGTCAACTGCTTTGATTTCGACCCCTCTGCTCCTGCAGTGTTAAAGGTGCTTTTTCACGAAGTCATCTGGGCTACGTTTAAGAATGGAGCACTTGCTCAAACAGTGTTAGTTAAATGTTTCTTTCTGCGTACCAAGTAAATTTGTTACGGCGCCGTAACTAAGAAGAAGTGAACATGTCAAATGATGTCACCTATCCTCCTGTCCGTTCAATGAAAAGGCTACCTCTCAAAGCATAAATCCGTCTTTATGTTGTCACCTAACCCCGCCCAGTTTAGAACATCTGTTTTGCTCTCCGTTTTATCTTCTTGCCAGTGGTGATCTCAGACTTCGTAGCCATACTATTGGAGCATTAATGGCATGGGACATGACTTCCTTTTTGTCTACCTTGCTGGGTGTATTTTAATTTGCAGATTCAAAGTTGGTATTGTTGGGGGAGTCGGGTACTAGCCCTTTCTTTCACTTCCCAAAGTGCTGTTTTGTAATCTTAAACACTGCACGTCTGCTATCTGTTCTGAAGTCCTTACACAATTCTTAACTGAGCACTTATTAAAAACAGTCCTTAAGAGCGAATCTGTCTCCTTTGTATTATTTGACTTGTTTGATTTCTTTGAACTCTCCTTTTAATATTGTCAAGTTCCATCCTCTCGTACCTTTGTATTGCAATAAGACTTCGAGGTTATAGTAGTGTAATTCTCTGTTGCTCTGTTTCACTTGTAGCTCGATTTTTATTTTAGTTAAGTTAATTTTTTTAACTTCTGCACCACCTGTGGCTTTTTAATGTTTCAGCTAGGCATGTTTTGTTTGCAAGAAGTGGTAGTTAAGCTCCAGAAGTATGGTTGGTGGCTTATAAAGATAATCTTACTGTGCAAGTATAACTAAACTGCATAAAATGCTTTTTTATGCCATGCCACTGAAAATAAATATGGCCAAATAGACAGGTTATTTAGATAAAGTGTAGGAATAAACACAGATTCAAACATTTGTTGCTATAGCGCAAAGGCAAAACCCATGTTATTTCAGTAGATCAGGTGGCATGCATCGATTGTTCCCTTGATCTTTAATGCTCACTCTATGGGTCTATGTAATGAAATTGTGCTCTTGGTATTCCTAAATACCAATTTATATAACAAATATACAGCTCATAAAACAGGAGGGCATAAACTATATGCAGCTGTGCAAAGTGTAATATGCTATTTTTGACCCTTTATTGAGAGTGTGGTCTTTCATAAGTCGTGACCCTCCGCTCGCTCATCAGTAGTAATAAATACTGTGTTCCACTCTGCACATATGCATCAGAGGTGTAGACGTTTAACACTCCAGTGGAGACTCCTATAGAAATCTACATGGCATGTAAAAACAAATAGTCTGTCTGTTCCACCAATATCCTACATGTTATATAGGCCCTCCCAGAAACATATACCCATTATATATCTTTTGTACTTTTTGTGTAATACCGTATGTGGGTATGGTAGCTAACATATTCAGGATGGTTGATGTTTAGGCTGATGAGAAAGTATAGGTGTGTTGGACTTTGCAGCATTGGTGTGGGTTTCCCTTCCACTTCTTGCTGTTGCCTCATCTGTTTTTGTTGTGCAAGTGCTCTCTGTTGTAAAGTGATGTAACAGATATGTAATCCCATGACTGGTTATTTGATTTACTTGTCAGACCCTAGTACAGTGCACCATGTGTGCCCAGGGCCTGTAAATCAAATGCTGCTGGTAGGCTTGCAGCACTGATTGTGCCACCCAGAGAAGCAGCTTGTAAAATGTGGCTCAGGCCTGCCATTGCCGAGCCTGTGTGCAGTCTTGGACTGCCATATTGACTTAGCAAGTGCACACACTTGCCAGTCCCTAGACCTTCCCTTTTCTACATGTTTGTCACCCCTAAGTTAGGCCCAAGGTACCCCTGAGGGCAGGGTGCATTGTATGTGAAAGGTAGGGCAAGCCCTGATGTGTGTGGCATGTCCTGATACTGAAATACTGCCAATTTGGTTTTTCACTATTGCAAGGCTATCTATTCCCATAGGCCAGAATGGGCAGTTTGATTATAACATCTTATAATCCTAACTGACCCAGGGAACACAGTAGAAAAACGAGTTTAGTATGCCTGAACTCCGAATGTTAAAATACAACTTTTAGTGAGGGTGATTTTTGATTTTTACCTTCTGTGTTTTAGAAAGTAGCTATTTTCTTGCCTATCTATCCAGTGTGCCTCTGCTAGGTTTGTGTATTTCATGTCTGGCTTGTGAGTGACAGGAGCTGGGAGTGGGCTGCGGCTCCAGCAGTCTGAGTCCGGTCTGGCCCGAATAGGACCTGCATTGAATAGAGAGTAGGGGGGAAGAGATTTCATTTCGCTTGCCTGAGCCTTCATAGAGTAGACAGTTGGGGAGAAGTTTTCCTTCCAGCTACCTGGGCAAGGTCTGCTTTCAACAATGCGGTCTCCACTTCCTGCCAGGAAGCTGCACCAAGGAGGACAGAACTGGTTTTGAATAGGTACAGATACTCTCTACCTTCAGAGAACAAAGGATTTAATGGTATAAATATTGGGGCCCAGACCCCAGAACTTTAGATCACTTCTGGGAAATCAAGAGGAAACCTTTGCCAAGGAGAAGAGCCGGAGAAGCTGAAGAGGAATACTGCCCCTGTGCTGTTTGCTGTCTGGGGTTGGCCTGCAGTGGCTGCTTGCTTCCAAGTAAAAAGGACTTTTCTGTTTTGCTTTTGTCACCTGCTTGAAGAAAAGATCTCCTAGGGCTCGAAACTGAGCTTGCCTTCTGTTCTGAAAGTCTCAGGAACACAAAGACTTCACCCCTTCTGTCTGCCTGCATCTAGACTTGCTGTTTTAGTTGACACAGAAGGAAATTGCAACACCGCCGCCAGCGAGCGACGCCATAACCTGCACCGAAGCTGTGAGCGCTGCTCCGACTTGTGACGTGGGCCCGACGCCTGCTGGTGTGCCGCATCGACTCCGAAGCCGACCTCATGATCTCCGAGTCGATCCTCGACGTGGGTTCCTGTGAATCCATCGACATGGCGCCATCGTAAGGAACAGTGGTATTGGTGCCATCGTGACGTCCCCTTTCCGACGCAGTAAGGAACAATTGTCTTTCCTTCCCTGCAGTAAGGAACAGAGGCTGCACCTCCCCATGGATCGTAAGGAACCAACGCCACGTAGTGCCTACGAAGCCGCACCTCCCCGACACCGTGAACTATCTTTGTTTTTATCCATTCCAACGTACTGTTCTTTGTGGGTCTGCTTGACTCCGCCCAACGCCTCGCGGTCAGTGCCGTTCTTTGGGATTTCCACCGGCCACAATGTTGTTATAACTCCAAGTGGAGTTATTTGTTGCTAGAAGCGTAATTTAAGTGAATAACCTATTTTTAAGGATAACTTGAGAACTGTATTGTGGATTTTTGTCGTATTGGTCTTGGTTAAGAATGGATAAAGATTATTTATTTTTCTAAACTGGTGTGGTTTCCATTTGTAGTGTTTTCACTGTATTACTGTATGTGTTCACAAATGCCTTACACACTGCCTCTGAGATATACCGGTCTGCTCGTGCCAAGCTACCAAGGGGGTGAGCAGGGGTTATTTTAGGAGTATATCCCCCTTTTCTCTGACTAGAAGCAAGGGTCCCTATTTGGACAAAGGTGCAAAATAATTGCCAACTAGAGACCCCCATATCTAACATTGATGGCAGCGGTGGGATTTGGACTAGCATTTGTGTCTTACATACAGTAATTGGTGTACACTACTAGTGAGTGCAGACCTTTGCGTGACCACATGCATTTTGGTAGAGTTTTTCTGGGGCGTTTTTTTGAGAACTGCCAATACTTACCATGAGTAAAGCAGCATCCAATGCATCTATGGATTTAGATTTTGAAGAAGAGTGGATTGATACCTACACTGTGCAATACCTTGAAGCTGTTTAGAGGAAATTCTAAATCTCCAGTAGAGGCCTCACCAAGAAAGTGGAATACCAAAAGGTGCTGAGGACATGGTTGGAATCTAGAGATAACAGCTCTGTAAATGTATGACCTGCACACCTACTTAATCTGTGGTGATCGAATTCTGAACAAGTTTAAATCGATAAGGGATTACCTTGCTGTGGGTTGTGGCCACAGCCCTCAATGTTAAACTGCTCTGCCGAGGCCTGGAGACATCCAGGTCTGCAGGGTACTCTACCTGATGCCCCTAAGGTTTCTTTCTACTGTATTTCTAGTGTTTAAAAAAACATTAGTGAGGTATTTTTACTCAAAATTTCCTAAACAAATAAAGACCCTCATAATGCGAAAAAACATTTAGATCATGTATTCAGGACAGAATCTGAACAAAAAAATTACTCATGACATTAATAACGTCTGAGAGAATCTCGTGTGAACACCCTTAACTGATGTTTACAAACTAAAAAAACCCAATGCATTTCGGGTTCAACTGAACCCTTCTTCAGGGGTTGATGTGAACTTAACATTTTAAAGTATATTCTTCTGGACTTAGTTCCGTCGTTGAGCACTAGAATATAAACATTGAAAAGCTGAATGTTAGGCTTAAATTACTGATTGTAAGAGCTGGTAACAAGTACATGCCAACAGATTATAGGATTATTGATTGTAAGAGCTGGTAACAAGTACATGCCAACAGATTATAGGATTAGCACATATAGCCAGTGTGCATCCTGAAGAGCCTATAGTGGAGGGAGAGAATGTGAATGGGCAGCTGGAGGGGGCATTGGACCTGACTGAGGGGAAAGCCCCTTCCAGGGTGGGCAGCAGTGTTTTTTCTAAGGGCCTGTCTCCAGAAGAGCTGGAGGATAGGGAAAAAACCAGGATGCATGAATTGAAGCTGAAAAAGCTCAAGCTGGGGAAGGAGGATAAGGAGTTGGCATTTCAGAGAGAGAAATTAGCCTAGAAGAGAAAAAGTTGCTTTAAGAGCTTGAAAGAGGGTTGAGGGAGTTGGATCTGAAAGCAAAACGTTTAGAGATAAATCCCTCTGGTGGCAGCACACCATCAGTGCCTGTGGGAAGCAGACTATATATTCCCAAGAATGTCATTAAGGAATTTATGAAGCATGAGGACATTGGGCAGTGGTTTAAGGCTTATGAGGTAGCCATGATGTCCCGTAGAGTCCCTGAGAAAGACTGGGGAGCGGGGTTATGGAGCCGCTTTGTCAGTGACGGAAAGGACACCTTGTTAGACCTGCCCAAGGAGGATCAATCAATCTGGTTTATAAAGCGCGCTATTCACCCGTTACGGTCTCAAGGTGCTTGGGGGCAGGGGGGCTGCTCCGGGTCCGTCGAAGAGCCAGGTCTTGAGGTCCTTCCTGAACGTGTGCAGGGTCGGGAAGCGTCTGATGTTCACAGGGAGCCCGTTCCAGGTCTTGGCTGCGATGTAGGAGAAGGCTCTCCTGCCTACTCTGTTTCTGCAGATGCGGTGGACCTCTGCCGGGGCGAGGTCGGCGGAGCGGCTGTTGATCTTGGGCACGTGGGAGGAATCTCTCTCGTTGAGGAACTTGGTTCCAATGTTGATTGATTTGTAGGTGTGGATGAGGAGCTTGAAGGTGATCCTTTTCTCGACGGGGAGCCAGTGGAGGTCTCGTAGGCGTCTGGTCATGTGCACGTGACGAGGTGCCCCGAGGACAAGTCTGGCTGCAGCACTCTGGATGGTTTGGAGTTTGTATAGAAGAGTTCTGTTGAATCCGGCGTATAGGGCGTTGCCGTAGTCCAGTCTGCTGGTTATGAGTGTGAGGGTGACGGTCCTTCTGTAATCTGGGGGGATCCATGTGAAGGTCTTGCGGAGGATGCGCAGGCAGTTGAAACTGGTGGAAGCGACGCTGTTGGTCTGGCGGTTCATGGAGAGGGAGGAGTTGCGGATGATTCAGAGGTTTCGTGCGTGGTCTGTTGGAGTGGGTGGATTCCCCAGGCGGAGGGCCACTAGGTGTTGTCCCAGGCAGAGGTGCAGGGTCAGAGGATGAGGACCTCCGTTTCTCTGAGTTGAGCTTCAGGCAGCTGTCCTTCAACCAAGCTGCAACGTCCTTCATTCCTTCGTGGAAGCAGAGTCTGGTGTCTTCACGATTCTTCGTGAGCGAGAGGATGAGCTGGGTGTCGGCAGCGTAGGATACTATGCTAAGCCCATGCTGTCGGACGATCTCGGCGAGGAGGGAAGGGGGGGGGGACATGTAGATGTTGAAGAGCGTTGGGCTGAGCGATGATCCTTTGGGTACTCTACTGTTGATTTCAGTGGGTTTGGAGAGAAAGGGAGGGAGTCTGATCCTCTGGGTTCTGCCGGAGAGGAAGGATTGGATCCTGTCGAGGGCGGCTCCTTGTATCCCTGCGTCGTAAAGTTTGGCTGCGAGCATGCGATGTGAGACGGTGTTGAAGGCTGCGGAGAGGTCTAGCAGGATGAGGGCCGCAGTGTGTCCCTGGTCGAGTAGTATGCGGATGTCATCAGTCTCAGCGAGGAGGGCGTTCTCGGTGCTGTTGTAGCTGCGGAATCCAGATTGTGAGGCGTCAAGGATGGAGTTCTCTTCGATGAAGGTGGTCAGCTGGGCGTTTACAAGTCTCTCTGTGACTTTGGTCACGAAGGGGAGGAGCGAGATGGGCTCTTGGCTTCTTAAGGAGGGGTTTAACCTCCGCCCGCTTCCAGTAGTCTGGATAGATGCCGGATCTGAGGGAGGCGTTAATGGTCTGTCCTAGTTCGGGTGCAAACCATTGCCAACTAGAGACCCCCATTTCTAATAAGGTGTATCTAACCTGAATGCATATACCATTAAAGAGAGAAACTGCGGCTATGATGCAGATATTCCCCCCCCCCCACCCCCCCAAGATGTTGTGGGTGTATGCTTGTCCTTTGGAAAGGAAGCACAGTGAGCGCTCAATGCCATCTCTACACTTCAATGACCAGATCCCCCAGCAGCTGCCTGGTCAGGCATTATACGTTCACAAACATTGTACAAGCAAATGTCGTGAAGCATTTAAGACAAGTAAACTCGACATGCAGGACCTGCCTGCTAGGGAGAGGTACCCAAGATTCCTGCTCTCTAGAAGCAAAGATGCATCGCTGCACCAATCATCTTCCATCACCTGAGCGGCAGCAGCCATCAATCCAGACAACAGACCTGACGATAATGAAATTTGGATACACAGACTTTGATTTAACAAGGTCAGAGAAGAGTTACATGTGGGTGACATCCTCGTGTGGAGGCGAGATTAAGCAGTATCAAGAGATTGGGTCAGCAGGGAATGATGTGGAGGAGAGAGGGGAACAGGCATGCCTACCTCTTAACTCTCCCATTTCCACCTCCCAGCAGAGGAGTTCAGAGTAAATATGAACCTCTTGTATAGCTTGTCGAATTCTAGATTTGAAAACCCTCTTCTCATTACTCTTCTCTTTGAGAAATTACTCTAAATGGGGACTGTAGCAACAATCGCAACTGCTTAAAGCACCTTGAGACTTTTGTGAAATGTGCGCTATACAAGAAATTATGACTATTACTAAAGCACATAGAGGATTTCTTTAACCCCCTTCGCTGCTAGGCCTTTTCCCCTTGTGCTAAGCCTTTTTTTGGCTATTTGGGGTTAGTTCACACTAAGGCCCCTGTAATCTTTTATCCACATATGGTATCCACGTCAAATTTGCGTCCTTTTTTTCCAACACCCTAAGGATTCTAAAGGTACCCAGGGTTTGTGGATTCCCCTGGACGGGACCCAGAAATTAGCCAAAATACAGCTACATTTGTTTTATTTTTTTCAAATGGGGGAAAAAGCACTGCTGCAGAAAGCGTCTGTTTTTTTTTATCCCTGCAAATGGCATCAACAAAGGGATTGTGGTGCTGAAATCACCATCTTAGCTTGTCTGAAAACCAACATTTTCTACATAGTTTTGGCATTTTACTGGCATATAGTCTATTTTTGCAATTTTTGTGTGCTTTCAGCCTCGTTCCAGTTAGTGGTAGGAATGGGTGTGAAAATAATAATGGATCCCAGAAAGCTATACATTTTTGAAAAGTAGACCAAATTCTGAATTCCGAAAGGGGTCATTTGTGTAGATCCTTCAAAGTTTTTTAATAGAAACTAACAGTTGAAAATAAACAAGAACAAATGGGAACACAATAGAGTTTAGAAGCAGTGGTAACTTGCACATCTCCAAAATTGTGGGTACCCATGCAAGCATGTGAATTAGAGGTCATTTTTCAAAAAGACTTTATTTTATTTACAAATTGTCCTACATTTTGAAGGCAGAAATGCATAGAAAGTCAATTGGTAATAAAACGTGTTCTACTATTCTGTGTTTCCCTTAGTCTCCCGATAAAAATGCTACTACACTTGTGTGGTTAGGCCTAGTGCCCGTGACCGGAAACAGTCCAAAACGGAACGTGGACACATCAGATTTTTCCTGTGAAAACTGACCTTTTCTTTTTTTGCAATGTGCCTAGCTGTGGATTTTGAACCCTAGCTCAGCCGGTACCTATGAAAACCTAGCAAACCCCTAAATTTTTTAAAACAAGACACCCAGGGGAATCTAGGATAGGGTGACTTGTGTGGCTCTCACCAGACTCTGTTACCCAGAATCCCTGGCAAACCTCAAACTTTGTAAAAATAAAAAAAGCACACAAAAAACACAATTTTCTCACACTTCTGTGATGGAAAGTTCTGGAATCTGTGTGGATCCACAAACTTCCACCCACCCAGCATTCTCCAAGTCTCCTGATAAAAATGGTACCTCACTTGTATGAGTAGGCCTAGTGCCCGTGAAAGGAAACCGCCCAAAACACAACGTGGACACATCACATTTTTCTAGTGAACACGGACCTTTTTTTGCAATGTGCCTAGCTGTGGATTTTGAACCCTAGCTCAGGCGGTACCTATGGAAGCCAAGCAAACCCATACATTTTTTAAAACAAGACACCCAGGGGAATCCAGGACTGGGTGACTTGTGTGGCATTCACCAGGTTCTGTTACAAACCTCAAACTTTGTAAAAATAAATTAAAAACCCATTTTCCTCTTTTTATTTTTATTGTGTGGGTTCTCCGTGCCGGCACAAACGTTCTCCCACTCAGTGTTCCCCTCAGTCTCCTGAGTAAAATGATACCTCACTTGTGAGGGTGGGCCAAGGGCCTGCCACTCGGATGGGCCAAAAACATAGGAATTGAGGGGATAGCAGAGCAAACTCCAAGCGTTATATATATTTTTTTTAAACTTTTTTCAGGCGATTCTGCATTGGACATCCATACAAGTGCGGTATCATTTTTATCAGGAGACCACGGGGAACGCTGTTTCGGATATTTGTGCCGGCACCGTGATCCCACACAGAAATGTGAGGAAAATGTGAATTTCTTTTTTTTTAGTTAAATTTGAGGTTTGCAGGGGATTCTGGGTAGGAAAAAGTTGGGGGTCCAGGCAAGCCACACATCCCTGGACTCCCGAGGGTGTCTAGATTTCAGAAATGTGTGGGTTTGGTAGGTTTCCCTAGATGGCCACCGTGCCCAGGACCAAAACGCAGGGGCCCCCTTTGTAAAACCAGGTCATTTTGTGTTTGGTCATTTTGATGTCTCCACAATACGTTTTGGTCCTTCCCTGTCGCGGGTACTTGGCCTACCCACAAGTTAGGTCCACTTTTTATCCGGAGACCTTGGGGCACGGTGGGTGGTGGGAAAATTGTGGTTTTTCTGATACCAGAAAATTGACACAGTAATGCAAAGAAAATGTGTGACTATTGTTACATTTTGAGGTTTGCATGACATTGTGAGTAGAAAAAGTTGTTGGGATACATGAGGCACCCCACCCAGTACTCCCCCTTTTTTTTTATGAACTTTACAAAAATATCTCAAGTTGATAGATTTTCCCTAGAGACAAATGACACCTTGGCTCAGAAAGACAGACAAGAAAAATATTACTGCCTATCCATCTGTTCCTCAAGTACATACACATACTGATTGGATTTGGCACAAGGGTTAGTGAAAGGTTCAAAATGTATATTTTATTAACAAGAGATTTCACAAAAAGGAAATGCATTGTTAATAATTAAATGGTTAAAAACCTGAACCAATGGCTCACAGCTCGTGAGCTGTAAAGTCACGGCAAGGAACCAACCTCTTTATAGGCCATTCACATTCCTATAATAGGTGATGCACATAAGACCATTCACAGCCGCGGGCCCAGCACATTACAACATTCACATCATCAGACTGCGCCATTTAATGGCCCATCCCTTTCATATGCCCACATGACTGACACAGCAATCACACTGGCTGGCAGTTGATGTAGTGTGTGCAGTGGTGATTGGCTACCAGTGTGTGTAATGACCAGCAGCAAGTCACTACTTACACACCGCCAGCCAAGCCCCAGTCCGCGCACACCGCCAGGCAAGCGCCGGTCCGCACACACCAACAGCCAAGCGCTGGTCCACGCACACTGTCATCAAATTATTTTTATAAAAGGAAAGAAAACACGTATAGATACAAATCTATAACTACAAACACAACAGCGGTAACTAAATACATCATTCTAATGCCAACCGTGAAACAGAACTACAAATCTAAAACCATACAGACCAGGCAGTACACTATTATACTCGCTGTTGCTCCCAAAAGCACTTGAGTGTTATGCAATCTGAAAACATGTGGGCACAGTGCATACCACCATCCTTCCATATACCTCTTTGCAAATAGACTATACATCTCCTATAGTGATTGGTTTTTTTTTTTGGGTGGTGGTGGTGGGAAGTATTAAATCGGGAAAGTAGCGATTTTCAATCTAGCCACATCCTCCAAAGTTCCAACTCTAGGAACACCTGGCTGTTCCACTACAACAAGGCTGAAACTGAACAAAAGTCATCCTTGACAGTGGAGAACACTACTTGAACACAACAAAATCAATAAAAGTTGCTAAGTTGAATCAAATAAAAGTTGCTAAGTTGAAGAGATGGATGGCCAACTTCTACCAAATGTAAGCCTTAAGAACAGCAGTGTAAGGTTCCAACCTCTAATCTACTGTATACACCACCCAGGGGGTAATTGTAGTCTACAGTTCACACAGGTTTGTGTACTTCAGCAACCTGACCCCAAACAGTTGCAGGTGAAGCACTTTCATCATGGATGGTAGTCAGCATGTAGACTTCCCTCGTGTCCACAAATTTTACAGCTAGCATTTCATCACTATGCAACGCAACGCAATGCACTGCACTGTCCCCAATTAAGCTTTTTGCAAACAAGCTCTTTTGGGTAACCTTTACGGTTAGAGCCGATTGTGCTACAAGCATGAGTGTCCACTTTGAACAATTCCTTAAACAATTGTACAGCAGTTTAGAAGTTATCTAGGTACAATGGTGACCTTTGTTAAAAAAGCCTCTACCAAGATCCCACACAACTTTCTCTGAAACTTTTAAAGTGGACGGACTACTGGTGGGGGGTCAATAGTGGAATCCCTACCAGTGTACACCCGGAAATTATAGACATGTCCTGTAATTCTATAACATGCCCTCTTGCTAGGAATGTACTGCCTAAAACCCAAACATCCCTTGAACAGGACCAAAGACTCATCAACAGCGATTTCTTTCCCTGGAATATTGATCTCTGAAAATCGATCTACAAAGTGATCAAGGACGGGGCGAATCTTAAAAAGACGGCCTCAGCCGGTGATCTCGTGGCAACGCCGTAGCATTATCAACAAAATGTTGCATCCAAAGTAAATACCGATCACGGCTCATAATTGCAGGAAATCTGGTTGTTGCCATCATGTGACTGGTAGACCAATATGAAGACAAGGACGGCTTCCTTATTGATCCATCAAAAAAGGTAAACCCCAAAACTACTTAATCTCATCCAGATTTGTGGGAGTCCACCGGGTAGTTCTAGAGTGGGGCTTATGTCTGGCGCTGTTGTCCCTCAAATACTTTTCAGGATACAACTTAGTCTGCCTAACAATCTCAGCCAAAATTACATCATCCATAAACAACTCAAACTGTATAGGCAAACACATTTCACAATTCACTCTACACCCTTCCTCACCACTAAAGACAGGCAGCACTGGCTGCACTATGTTTGGATCAACCGAGAGTCCAGCACTTCCAATAGGATGCCTTACAGCCCCAGGCTGCAATCCAGATGCCTCTTGCTGCACCATCAACACATCCGTGTCCTCCTCTAAAAGAGGCACTTCTTCTCTGAGAGTAGCTTCATCCCCACTGGGAGTAGCTTCATCAGATGATTCCTTGTGGACAGAAAACTCACTGCCAGAATCTTGCACTTCCTCCTCTGCCTCAGATGCACTTTCAGTCTCATAATCATGGTCAGAGAAACATTCAAAAAGCATACCAACCACCTGCTGAGCAGTAATCCTTATTAATAAAGGTAAGTTGACTGACAAGTCAACAACAACAAACACTTTGTAAAATAATAAACAAAATGTAGCTTTATCACAAAGACCAATGTACTTGATACCACTCCCTTGCCAGAAACAGCTAGACTTACCACCACCTACTCTGCACAGACGCTGCAAGGACCAACAATATCTCCCTAAAAAAAGAAAATTAGACGAGGCAAGGCAATACACATCAGGCACAAATCCAAAAACTATTTCACACTCCAAACATAAGCTAAGGATGCTGTTGTTATGACACCACTTACAAAAAATTAATTCATGCATGACAACAGTACTCATTTGGAGTAAACTCAACAAAAAATGTTGTTCTTACCAAACACCTGCAACTTCGCAAACTGCATATCAACCACTACCAAAACCGAAAACAAAACCTTTGCACTAGATTAACCCCCAGCATGTTCACGACTGCCCCTGGCCGTCATGCGTCAGTGGGCGTGTGTGGAGGACGGCCGGGGGCCGTCCAAATCCCACACACTTTTCAAAACGCCCGCACAGTGCCAAAATGCACCGCGCGTGGATGGGGATAAAAAGGAGAAATAAAACTTACAATCACATATACAAATAATGCACCAGTCCACTCACAATCCACCAGCCAAACTGGGGGGCGGATGGGCATAAAAATAAAGCCAAAACATGCACTACCAAAAGCGGCCTCTCCTCAAAAACAACTTAGTGAATCCAACGTCCCTGGTGTCTAGTGACTTCTGCCCACCCTGGGTGCAGATATGCATAAAAACAGAAGGCAGATCTGCTCCCAATGGGGGCAGAAATGACCAAAATCACCCCATAAAGGGGAGCGAACCTTGTCCAAGGGTCCGCTCCCTGACATTGCCGCTGAAATTGATCTATAAAGAAATCCCTAGTGGCTAGATGGGCTTAAAAACATAAGGCCGATCTGCCCCCAAGGGGGCAGAAACGGCCCAAAAAATCACCTCATTCCGTAAGCAAATCTTGATAGTAGTGCAGTCCTGGGGATACATCTCACCACGCAAACCGACCGCTAGGGCGGTAGCCTCATCACTCTCCCCGGCATGGCTGAGTCCCGCGTGACCTCCCTGGGAGACAATTACTATAAAGTTATCTATCCTCCTAATCTCTCCAAATCCGCCTCCAAACCCCTTTAACACTCCATCCTGAAAGGTCATCCTGAGACCCTGATATCTGACCATCGTCTCTGCGTAAGCCCGGGCACTGTCATCAACGACCTTAGCTTCCATTCCAGGAAAACGTCTCTGGCGCAATGCCTTCTTGAGCCTCCTCAAAGTACAAGAAGCAAGGAACATCCCTTACGGAAAAAAGCTCACAATCATTCCATCGGCAAAACTACGTGCTGACCTTACCATCACCTTATACAACAGTGGCATTATCCTGATTTAAGGGTCTCCCAAAAACCTCATCAAATTTGCACACCTCTTCACCCTCCTTAAAAAACCTGTTCACAACCCGTCTCAGTCCTCATTCCCAACGTGCCACCTCTTGCCCACCCCGTCAAGTGTACCTTGCCACTCACCAACCACTCTTGACAGTGACCACGTCAGTGGGCGACCCGGCCCTGTCACCTACGCATGCCAACCACTGCGCCCCCATACCACCGAACCTAGACCTCCTAGCGATCCCTTCTGCGTCGGCCTCCGAACCCCCCCCTAGGGCCCACCTCTCAGGTCACCCCAGCCCTGATGGCACACATCCAGCACATACCACCAGAAGCGTCCCTAAACCCTTAACCTCCTGCCCACGTAATCCCTCTGCACTCCGGGCTACTGACACTCCTACTAGGGCCTGCAACACTAGTATGGAAAAGCCTAACTGGGTCCAGAACACTGGTCGATTCAGCTCCTTCACCAGACTGCAAACTCAGACAGACGAAATCGCTCCCACCCCTTCAGCCCCCTGTCCGCCAGATCATCCCTCTCATAGGGACGCTGACCGTCCGCCTAAACCCACCTATAAGCTACCAGCATATACTATCAGAACCTCCCCCTTGCAACTGACCCCCTGCTTGCCAGAACATACCACTCATAGAGATCTTGATAATCTTCACCGCATATCCTCCGAATTAACACGGAGCATCCACAAATCGATATTGGACCTAAAGCACCTCCTTCACATCACCGAACTTTCCTTCTCGAATCTCTGGCGCTCGCAGAATGCGACCCACATCTCCTTCACGAAGCCCCTCCTTCACCCACTACCACTATCCCTGAGACACTTGCACCCACGCAAACAACCCTGCCACCTCTCGGAGGAGGAAATTCCTGCTCTCCTCCACACCTACAAACCCACCCCTGGCACGATCAATCCCTCTGAACTCACGGAGGAAGAAGTGGCTGACCTCCTCAGTAGTTACGACTCTGCCTTGACAACCCCACGCCCCTTAGACCTGAGGGAAGAACACTCTATCTGCACGATTGCAACCAACCCTAACAGATCTGCTACCCTCTGCATCAGAGGGGTGTTTAACAGCAACCTAGCTAAAGTTCCCACTGCTGCTGCTACCCTCAACAATCACTCCTACCCCTCCCTAGCCGGCCTCCTAATAAACTGCCGGTCAGCTGTTAAGCATGCATCTGATGTTGCCGACCTCATCCTCAGTCATAAGTCGAACCTAGCGATCTTGACTGAATCCTGGCTCAAGAAATCCTCATCGCCCTACCTAGACCTCTTAGTCCCGCCCAACTATAACATCGCAAGCATGGATAGGCACCCAAAGAAAAAAGGGGGTGGCATTGCCTGTATTCACTGCTCCAACCTCCTTTTTACGGAACTGCCAGTGGACTCTACAGACTCCTGCGAATACCTCTCGCTCTCCATCTCCAACAACATGTCTCAGCTGTGCAAACTTCACATCTTTTACCACCCCCCAGGCAAGAACGACTCCTTTAAGGACCTCCTCATGGAAATCATCACAGCCAAGGTTTCTCCAAACTCTAATGACATTTTCCTTGGCGACTTTAACCTGCATTGGAACGATCCTAAGAACCCTCAGATCAATGCCATCAGACTTCTTGGCCGATCAAGCCCTTATCCAAGCCTGCTCCCTCCCTACTCATTCGAAAGACGCCACTCTAGACTGGATCATTGCTAAGGAATCAGCGGTCTAACTTATCTCTATTGACCCCTACAATTGGTCTGCCCACCAACGATCACCTTCCTCCTGCCCAGCACCCACAAAACATGGACACCTCAACCCGTGCTTCCCAAACGATGGGTTAGAGACACTAAGAACCTTCATCATGAGAAACTGGCAGCGCGTTGTTTTTCTGACGTCCCCCCCCCCCTCCCCCCTCAGTGCACCTTGGACGGCAACCTAGCGATTCATTACTTCTCAACCGTATCCGACATTCTCGATGACCTGGCACCACTAAAATTAAAAAGAACCGAGGTCAAAGACCGAAATCCCTAGTTCAGCGGATCCCTTAACTAGGAGAGGAGATCCCTCCGACAGACTGAACGAAACTGGAAACCACACCCTTCAGCAGAACATCTAAAACTTCCCTGCCAGGCCAGATACGCCTACAGTAAGAAAATCCTCAACACTAAAAAAGAATTCTTCAGATCTGACCTGGAGAATACCAAAAATCGTCCTCGCAAGCTGTTTGACTTGGTCAAACACCAATCCAACAAACTAGCGAAAACCACCAAAGAAACACCTAAACCCCGAATATCAAGCGAGGAATTCTCTTCCTTCTTCTGCGACAAAATCTCTACCCTTGGAAAGGAACTCTGCTACTCACCATCAAAATCTGCCTGCTCCACCTCCTCTCTCCGCGCTGTCCTTCCAAACCTCACCCAAAAACCTAGCGCCCTGGTCCAAGTTTAAAACCTATGACTAACATTCTATCTCGAGAATTCTTGCCTCCTTAAAACCGAACAATCCCTTCAATGATCCTCTACCCTCTAACTACCTAGGTGATGCCACTCAGGCTATCATCCCTTCCTGGACCTCAATAATCAACGCATCCCTCCTACAGGGCTCAATTCCTGACTTGCTCAAGGCTGGCCAAGTTATCCCCATCCTAAAAAAAACAACGCTGGACCATGCCTCTTCCGAGAACTACAGACCCATATCTAACCTCCCTCTCCTTGCCAAAGTTCTGCAAAAATGTGTGCAACAGCAGCTAAGCCTACACATCAAACAACTTACACCTGCTAGATGACTTCCAATCAGGGTTCAGACCTGGACACAGCACAGAAACCACCCTCCTCCACATAGTGGATGACGCCCTCCAAGCTCTCGACCTAGGCAAAACCTGTCTCCTAATCCTCCTAGACCTGTCCTCTGCCTTTGATACGGTTAACCACGAAATTTTCCTAGAACGCCTCAAACTCAGGATGGGGTTGGATGGCACAGTACTTGAATGGTTTAGATCCTTACTCCAGAACCGCTCACCGAGAATCCTCATCAACGGTGATCTGTCCGCTTCCTCTCTGGTTAAGGTTGGAGTCCCCCAAGGATCAACCCTCTCCCCTACCGTCTTTAACCTTTACCCTCTCACCGAGGTGCTACGTGCCGCCAACATCTCCTACCTTATGTATGCAGACTTTACCCAGATCTACATAAAAATCTCTTCCCCTGAGGACATACTCTCCCTGAAGGAGGCCCTGAAGCTGACAGTCCACTGGCTCTCCGCCAACCAGCTAAAACTCAACGCAAATAAAACTGAATTTCTCCTGATCTCCCCACCCAAACACAATCCAGACATCCAGGAATGGATCAAGACCTTCACAGCACTAAACTCTCCTCCTACCATTGCTGTCTCGGCGAAATAACCCTTGACGGCAGCCTGAATATGCGCGGCCATATAAACTTGATGGCCAAAAAGGCCTGATTCCACCTGAGTTACCTAAGAAACCTAAAACCCTTCCTCTATGTGGCCAACCTAAAAACGGCAACCCAGGCACAAGTCATTTCCAGACTAGAATATGGATGCTCTACTCTCACAGGGCTACCCAAGAACTACCTGGCCCCATTGAAAGCCTGCCTCAACACCGCCGCCAGACCCCTACTGGCTCAAAGAAATTCAACCACATTTCCCCCACCTCAAAGCTCTGCCCTGGCTTCCCCTAGAGGCCAGAGTCCAATTTAAATTGGCCTGCATTACTCACAAAGCCCTTTTCTCCAATTCCCCTTCATTTCTCGCACAAAAACTCATTGTATCCGGAGGAGCCAGAAACTCCAGATCTGCCAAAGACCTGCTGCTGCAACCAGCACGCTTCTGGCAGAAAAAAACCTACAATCGGGCCTTCTCTGTGGCCGCGCCAAGAATTTGGAACTCTCTCCCACCCGCCATCAGAGGACTTCCGTCCTTGGCACACTTTAAGAAGGAAACCAAAACCTTCTTAATGAGCAAATTCCTCGCCTAACGAATACTTTATAATCACCGCATCAACTTGCCACACTCTCCACCTAGGCACTATCCATGTCCTCTACGGATGATACCTATACTGCACTCCTGGGCATCCCCCCCAAGAGCTGAGAATGCATGCCTTCTTATATAATGTATCTACCTGTTTTAATTTTTATATCACAAGGAGCCTTGACTTTAAACTGCGTGCCTTTCCTGTATAATGTATCCCCTACCTTTCACAATTTGATCCCTCCCGTCCCTACGCTTGTATACTACCCCTTAATCTTGTAAAGCACTCTGATACCCTCACGGGCTTGTTTGCGCTCTATTAAGCTATAAAATAAATAAATAAACCCCAATAACCTTCCCCAAGGGGCCCCTCCCCAACATTGCCAACATTGATATGCAAAAGAAATTCCTGCTGTCTAATGACTTCTACCCTGCTTGGAGCAGGATGGGCCAAAAAACATAAGGCTGAACTGCGCTAAAGGGGGGCAGAAATGGCCAAAATCACCCCAGTAATGAGGAGCGACCCTTGCCCAAGGGAAAGCTCCCCCCCAAAAACCCTGGTGGCCTAGTGGCTAGAAAAGTAATCCCTGGTGTCTAGTGGGCACTCCTGCTGCATGATTGCTCCCCATGCGCGATCGTGCTGCAGTAACGCTCCAAAGAGGCATCGGAGGAATTGAAAACCCTTTCTTCCCCCCCCCCCGATGCCTCTTTGTTTGAACCCCCTCCCCAGGGAGAAACTCACCTTTTCCCGTACATGCGCTGGAAGAAATTGGCTTCCAGTGCGTCCTGTAGCACAACCCCGCTGACATCATTAGATGATGTGGAGGGGCGGCACCCCTACCCCATCCATCCCCCTCCCCCCTACCCCCCGTGGGTGGGTGCTAGGACGGCTGGGAGCCCTCTGCATACGCCCACCGTGGTGTCTGACGGCTCCCAGCTGTCCGCATGCAAGGGGTTAAAGGGAATGATTAACCTTTCATATCACAGAGGGGCGGCACTAAAGGGAAAGCAACAAAACAATATTCAACGTAGTCTTTTTACACAACGTTTTGCAATAGATTAAAAATTGAGGATATTGGGGCTTAAGTCAGAGTAAGAAAAAAATACTGGGATTAAATATTAAATAGTGCTGTCTCTGTGGATCAGGGATTCATCAGCCTGAAAATAATTATTTGTTTACTAAAAACTATGATCTACTTACCAGCTTTGCAATTCGTCCTGTGGCAAAATAATTTTTTACAATTTGATATTTATTTTTCTGGATAATTGTTTGTTTACAGTTCATGATTTGTTTTTGCTGTTTTCTTCGATCTAAGTTGTTTGGGAAAATGGAGCGTATTTTCTATGGAGGAGGCACAAATAAAGTGGCAACACTGAATCCTAGGCTCTCTAAATTCTTCTGGCTATTAAACTTGAAGCGCCGCCCTATATACTAAGAAGTGACCAGCCAGCAGGTCAAAGTCCGCTCATTGGTCGTCAAACGGCAATAGTTCTTCCGTTCCTTAAAAGGCTCCAAGTGTCCCAAAGTCTTGTTCCACCCATGCAGCCAGCCTACTCTGGTAAGGCAATTGGAGAAGTTCAGCCAGCCATTGCAGTAACATGCCAGGGGAGTAAAGGTGTTTCACTCTGGTCTATTGCAGGCAGCGTGTCCAGCAATATATGGCAACCACTCAGAAATCCTTTGTGTCTGGCGGGCTCCAGTATCAACCGCACCAGCCACCATTTCTGCTGGTCCTCGAGGAACTCTTGGGCAACCCCCTCTTCTCCCGCTGGCACCCATCTCATCACCCACTGCAGCTGTGCTGTTAGATAATAGGCCTTGAAGTCTGGGTTAGCCAGGTCACCCTATGCCACTGGGTGTTGAAGTTTAGTGAGCGCCACTCACTGCCCCCCAAAAAGAAGGCAACAAGTAACAAATCTATTGTCCTAAATATTGCTCTGGGAGCCACAACCAACAGCATACTAAAAAAAAAAAAAAATAGGAGTCTAGGCAACGCCGCAAATCTGAAAGAAACAGTTAGTTATAGATTCTTTACCTTCGAATTACCCCCAGGCGTCAGACTGGATCTGAAAAGTTTGTTCGTCAGCAGAAGCCCTGTGCGTCAAAAGGTGGATTTGGTCGGCTCCACATTCGTAATTGGCATCTTGGTCGCCGGGATGACACCGTGGTAGCTACTTAGACTCCACACTTGCGCACTGACGTCCGTTCTTTCTTTTTCCGTGCCAGCCAGCGCAGATCCAGAGAGAGCTGGACCTCCAGTCACTTTTTGACTGACTTTTTTGCCGACTTTTATCGACACCGCTTTTGAGTCTTCGACTCCTGGTGCACATCAGGGATACCCGGCTTCAAGGCTTGCGATTCCTGTAACCGATTGATGCCCGTGACGGATCCGCACCGTGTGTGCCTGTTTTCCTGGGGCACAACCACGACCCCAAGTCGTGCTCCGACTGCCAGACCATGAACAGGAAGCCTTTGCGGGAGCGGTCCCGAAAGCTTCTCGAGTCCTGGCAGTCAGCTACGTGCCGTTAGAGGTCCCGGTCGTGTGGGAGTTTGAGGGACTGGTAAGTCGAAGCACAAGAAGAAGTTAATGCATCATCACTCTGACTTCTCCCCGTCTGTTGGCCGACACAACGAGGGATGCACTTTCATTTTACCGCGCTCCCCTTTGGCCTTACCTCGGTTATTCACGAAAGTGATGGCGGTGGTCGCAGCTCATCTGTGCAGATCAGGGGTTCCAGCCTTCCCTTACCTCGACAACTGTCTGTTGAAGGCGGGCTCATCCTGGGCTGTTGTCTCCCACCTCCAGACTACGGCCGACCACCTGCATTCGCTTGGGTTCTCCATCAACGTGCCGAAGTCACACCTGACTACCTCTCAGAAGCTCCTCTTCATCGGAGCAGTTCTGGACACGACACAGTTTCTGGTCTATCCTCCCGAACAGCGAGTCTGGGATATTCTGGCTATGATTCCGATCTTTCAGCCTCTATCACGGGTTTCGGTCAGGATGACCCTTTGGCTACTGGCCTCCTGCAAACTGCTGGTGGACCATGCCAGATGGCATATGCGGGCTCTGCAGTGGGACCTGAAGTTCTAGTGGGCACAACATCAGCAGAACCTGTCTGATTGTGTCCAGATCTCGAAGGGCACTGTACATCAATTTCAGTGGTGGCTTATGAACCAGTATTGGGTCAACTGCAGATCCCTCTCCCTTACCTAACCAGAGTTCACAGTGGTGACTGATGCATCACTTCTGGGATGGGGGCGGCCGCATGGGGGAGGCGGAGATCAGAGGCCTCTCGTCCCTGGTGGAGTCCGGGCTCCACATCAACCTTCTGGCAATTCGTCTTGCAATCAAAGCATTCCTTCCCTCTTTTCGGGTAAGAGAGTGATACTGCAACAAACGAGACGGGGTGGGGTCGTGGACCCTATGTCAAGAAGCCCTCCGTCTCTGGACATGGCTGGAACATCCGGGCATATCCCTGGTGGTTCAACACCTGGCAGGTTCCCTGAATGCTAGGGCGGACAAACTCAGCCCCAGGTGCATGATGGATCGCAAAGGGCGTCTTCACTCTGAGGTGGTGCAAGGACTCTTTCAACAGTGGGGAGAGCCTTGGTTAGATCTATTCGCCACTGAAGAGAACGCGCATTGCCAGCAATTCTGCGTGTTGGAATTTCCAAGGCGGCACTCGCTCAGCTACACTTTTTGTCACGAGTGGTGTTGTGCTCTTCTATACGCCTTTCTGCCTATACCACTTCTGCCCAGAGTGCTAAAGAAGATCAAGCACGACTGGGCCCAAGTCATCTTGTGGCTCCGGATTGGGCACGAAGAGTCTGGTATCCAGAGCTGCTACACATGGCCGTCGATCCTCCGATCAGACGGCCTGTTCGGGAGTCTGATGTTATCTTGGCACCCAGGCGTCCCTCCACTAAGGCAGTATACGCCTGAAGATGGAACAAATTTGTGGCATGGTGCACAGCAAAGGCTGTGGATCCACTTTCTGCCCCTCTTTCTGAGGTTCTAGTGTTCCTCCTTTCTTTGGCCCAGCAGGGCTCTGCTCTGGGCACTATAAAGGGCTACCTCTCAGCCATTTCAGTCTGTCTTAGGCTTCCTGATCAGCCTTCCCTTTTCAAGTCCACTGTTGTAAATCGCTTCCTTAAGGGCTTTACTCATTTTTTTCCCTCCTGTTCCCTTCATAATGCCCCTGTGGGACTTGAACTTGGTTCTTATGTATCTTATGTGTGGCTCGCTACATAACTGTCCTTTCAGGCTTCTGACTTTAAAAACTGCCATCAGGGTGAGTGAGCTCCAAGCTCTTTCTTCAAATCCTACTTTTCTGACTGTCCATCCAGACAAGGTTGTTTTAGAACTCGTCCTTCCTTTCCAAAGTGGTTACTCCTTTTCATATTGGACAGACCATCACTTTGCCCACCTTCTATCCGCATCCTTCCAAAGAGGAAGAGAGGCTCCACCGCTTGGGTCCAAAACGTGCGCTTTTATTTTATTGTTGTTTTTGCATTTGTCACCCCGAGTGGGATGGGTATGCTCGGACGTGAGTCTCATGCTTTCCACACCACTGGAGTCAAGCTATCCTGGCTGAAAACGGCTGATAGCCAGAAACCGGTCCTAGGATGCTTGATTCCGGTCCAGGAAAGACATGGCGCAGCAGTTCGGGCTGGACTGTTCCCATGAGGCAAAGGGTCAAGGCTGTTTTGCGTATGGCCATGTCTGAACCGGGGTGGTGTGGGGTGCAAAAAAACGATGGATTTAGGCCCAGATCTCTGTACTGGGGTGAATGTATGACATTGTTCTGCATTCTGTCCATCAATTGTTGTTTTTTCATTTGTCACCCCGAGTGGGATGGTTATGCTCAGATGTGAGTCCCATGCTTTCCACACCACTGGAGTCAAGCTTTCCTGGCTGAAGACGGCTGATAGCCTGAAACCGGTCCTAGCTTGACTCCAGTGGTGTGGAAAGCATGGGACTCACATCTGAGCATAACCATCCCACTCGGGGTGACAAATGAAAAAACAACAATTGATGGACAGAATGCAGAACAATGTCATACAGTCAATCAATTGTTGTTTTTACATTTATTTTATTTAGATCGCACAAAGAAATTCTGGGTGGATGACCAGCTCTTTGTTTGCTATGTGGGTGCCAAAAAAGGTCTGGCCATGCAATAATGGGCCATCTCTAGATGGGTTGTTTTGTGCATCAAGACTTGCTATTCCTTGGCAAAGAAGGAGCCTCCAGTCGGGCAACACGCCCATTCCACCAGGGCGAATGCAGCTACCACTGCTTTGAGACGTGGAGTCCCCCTCAATGACATCTGTCAAGCAGCTATGTGAGCATCGCTGCACACGTTCACTAAACGCTACTGCCTAGACAGCCAAGTCAAGAGAGGCGGCTTCTTTGGCTGTTCTGTTCTCCAGGACTTTTTGGTGCGAATTTGGTTCGCAGTGCCATCTCCGGGGTTGGTATTGCTGGGGCATCTATTCTAAGGTAAGGAATCTATAACTGTTTCTTTCAGATGAACAAGTTTCTTACCTTCGATAACGATATGTCAGTAAGAAACATAGGTTAGTTAATGATTCCTTACCACCCATCCTCCCCGTTCTGCGAACTGACTTCTAGGGTTAAGGATTTCATTTCAGGGCCCTAGTTTGTGCACCAGTTGTCAGTGTCTTGCATGGTTCTGCGCTTCTAGCGTGAAAAGTTGTGTACAGAACTGAGTTCAGCGCACAAGGGCGGCTTAGTAGGTACCGCAACGTCATCTCTGCAACCACAACGCCAATGACTAACGTGGAGCCGACCGATGCCACCTTTCGACACGCAGGGGTACTGCTGATGAAAACTTTCCGGATCCAGTCTGACGCCTGGGGGTAAATCTAAGGTAAGGAATGTATACCTAACCTATGTTTCTTTCAGATATATCGTTACGGAAGGTAAGTAGTGGTTAGAAGAACAAGTTAACACTCTCCCCATCAACAATAGTGGGAGTGTTCTCCACAATGTTATCGGTGCTCTCAGAGAGGCCATGGCCGCACCAATGTTGCCCTCCACAATACCGGTTATCGTTCTACATATGTGGACAGATATTTGAATGATTTGTTTTCCCATACTACTTCCTGCGTGCTAGGGGCTGGGCCTATAGTCTGCTGAATTAAAAACGGGCAGGTTTTCCACCAGCTAGCCCTTAGGTCCGAGAGAGTCCCAAACTGATCTAAGAGCTGTATAGCCTTTCTGAACACCTGTCGCATCAGCATATAAGGCGATATGATGCAGCCTGCCACGGCTGGACACGTCTCATAACGGATACCTGAGCGGTCCACGCTCACCAAGGGTTCCACTGCTATTACAACCAACAGCATAGAGTGGGCAGCCACCACCATGTTTTAACCCGCGCTGTGGGACAATAATTGCATCCATTTTATGAATCCAGGCTCTAGCCCCATCCTTGCCAGCACTGTATTCAGGTTGCACCAATTCAGACTCTCAAATGCCTTCTCAAAATCAACAGATATTACTGTGGCGCCAGGGACAATAGGCGGTACAGAAAAGGGGGTGGTGATGAACAGAGTGTCTGAATTAAGCAGACCACTCTTACCCAGTCCAAAGATCAGGGCTTTATCCATCACCGTTATTTATCTCACTGCCCCATCCCAGCTCAGAACCTGGCTATATGCAAATTAGTCTGTCCCTGGCCCAGTGCATCATGGGAACAGGGCAGACCAAACTACCAAGCCA
Source organism: Lissotriton helveticus (assembly GCF_964261635.1). Classification (NCBI taxonomy): domain Eukaryota; kingdom Metazoa; phylum Chordata; class Amphibia; order Caudata; family Salamandridae; genus Lissotriton; species Lissotriton helveticus. The sequence continues at coordinate 360,293,584 of NC_136061.1, forward strand.
ATTCTTCACCAGAAAGGAGACAAGCTACCGGGGACCGGTTTCTGGCATTTCAGCCTCTTCGGCCCGGCTTGCTTGAATCCTGATGGAGCAGTGAGAAAGGGACTCATGTCTGAGTATACCCTGCCACACCTATAGTGGCCAAAAACGATACAGAAAAGGGGGTGGTGATGAACAGAGTGTCTGAATTAAGCAGACCACTCTTACCCAGTCCAAAGATCAGGGCTTTATCCATCACCGTTATTTATCTCACTGCCCCATCCCAGCTCAGAACCTGGCTATATGCAAATTAGTCTGTCCCTGGCCCAGTGCATCATGGGAACAGGGCAGACCAAACTACCAAGCCAATTCTTCACCAGAAAGGAGACAAGCTACCGGGGACCGGTTTCTGGCATTTCAGCCTCTTCGGCCCGGCTTGCTTGAATCCTGATGGAGCAGTGAGAAAGGGACTCATGTCTGAGTATACCCTGCCACACCTATAGTGGCCAAAAACGATACAGAAAAGGGGGTGGTGATGAACAGAGTGTCTGAATTAAGCAGACCACTCTTACCCAGTCCAAAGATCAGGGCTTTATCCATCACCGTTATTTATCTCACTGCCCCATCCCAGCTCAGAACCTGGCTATATGCAAATTAGTCTGTCCCTGGCCCAGTGCATCATGGGAACAGGGCAGACCAAACTACCAAGCCAATTCTTCACCAGAAAGGAGACAAGCTACCGGGGACCGGTTTCTGGCATTTCAGCCTCTTCGGCCCGGCTTGCTTGAATCCTGATGGAGCAGTGAGAAAGGGACTCATGTCTGAGTATACCCTGCCACACCTATAGTGGCCAAAAACGATACAGAAAAGGGGGTGGTGATGAACAGAGTGTCTGAATTAAGCAGACCACTCTTACCCAGTCCAAAGATCAGGGCTTTATCCATCACCGTTATTTATCTCACTGCCCCATCCCAGCTCAGAACCTGGCTATATGCAAATTAGTCTGTCCCTGGCCCAGTGCATCATGGGAACAGGGCAGACCAAACTACCAAGCCAATTCTTCACCAGAAAGGAGACAAGCTACCGGGGACCGGTTTCTGGCATTTCAGCCTCTTCAATAGGCGGGGCATCCAGTAGTACGAATATTAGCTGCCATATATTGAGCACTGCATTCTGGCCCGGTATAAATCCCACTTGATCGGTATGTATCGACTGTGATTTGTACGGGAGGAGGCAGTCTGCTAATTTCCTATTTTATAATCGACATTCAACATGGACGTTATTCCTTGACATCGCAGTGGTCTAGCCCAAGTTTAACTAAGAATTATCAATGCCTACGTAGTTGATGGAGGGAGGCTGCCAGTATGTCTAGCTGCCCTATGAATCTCTTCCAGCGATTGGGCCAGTGTTTAAATGTAGGTAACGTAAAACTCCTCCAGCAGTTCATCACTAATGGATACCTTTCCTCTAGCCATACCGTGAACAGCCATTTTTATATCCAGCAGGGTTATGTCACTTCCCAAGTGCCCGCCCTGCCCCGCCCCTACTCCACCCCCCTCCTCCTCCTCCATCACCCCCCTCCTCCTCCTCAAGGATAAATGCCAGCAGGGGAAGTGAGTGGAGGAATGTCTGGATAGCAGGCTGGTTGTCTCAAGCATCCCTGGTCTATAAGTCGGGGTAATAACATAGGAACTCATCATTGATATCATCCTGCCCCATATTCGAAATCCCCACCCCCGGAACCCCCATCAACAGTGTCCAGTTCCAGAATGTGTGAGCCTCTTCTATTGGGATCTGCCAGCATTGTCCCAGCCATCTCTCTCTCAGCATGAGTGGGCAACATATACAGTTTGTAATCAAAACATCGGAGGCGGTACACCCTTTCCACTAACTTTTCTCCCATCCAACAGTGTACCCTGCCACTTCAGATTCCCAAGTCTAGTCTTCTCTACCTCGTGCAATACCTCCTCATGTGCATTAACATCGCTCACCAATGTCCGGCAGACAACATCAAAAGTTGCAATGCAATGCACTGACCTCTTGCCAGATTTAAAGGCATCCCGCTCCACTTGTGCCGACGTGGCTGTTCCTGCATTGTCCGCAAAGTATTTCTGGATCACCTCCCCAATAGTGTGGTGAAAAACCTGGTCTTCCATATTCTCAGTCTTCAACCTCCAAGAAGGAATAGTAGTCCGCGTCTTGACCCAGGCCAGTGAAATGACAAAAGGGTTGTGTTCTGATCTCGTTCTGGATAAGTAATCGGAATGGACTATCTTCACATGGACATCTGGCGGCAGAAGAAGGTATTTGGCCTAATGTGTAGCTTATATAAATGTAAAATAGGAATAGTCACTGGTTTGCTGGTGAGTAACCCGCCATGTTTCCACCATACCCCGGTGACCCTGCCAGTTCACCAGGTACTGCATGAGAGCGCACGTAAGAGGAGACTGAGCGATCCAGGTGGGGTTCCGCTACCCCATTGATTTTGCCCCCAACCAACACTGCACTTGGCATAAGGGGAGCAGGCACATGCAAAAGGCTGTCCAGACTCCGGGCTGATCAGTGTCCAGAGCATAGATATTCATGATCAATGTGATGTCCCTACCACCCATACCCCCTCTGAGGATAACTTGACACCACGCTTTGTTTATAAGTTGGTTTGTGATCTGAAAGGGAGTACCGGGGCGCAGCTAATGAGGACAACCTGTGCAAAGGCAGAATAGATGGTACATTACGTGTGCTCCCGCCAGCGCTTATGGAGGGCGACATCCTCCACTACAGTTAGATGAGTCTCAAGCAGCAGTGCTATATAGACCCCCTGTTGGTTCAAGTATGCCTGCACCTTGTATCTTTTGGTCATACTGTTGAGCCCCGAACATTCCAGGATATAACCTTGTAGTCCATGTGGGTCCCTGCCATCCTAGCATGTTTCAATCCCCATACCCCAACCACAGCCACACAGTCTTACCAACTGTCCTCCAAGCAACTCAATAGCAGCTACATGCAGTAGTCGAACACCACACTGAACTCCTAATAGAAAGAACTACAACACCCCCACCCATGGACAGAAAGGCAAGATGCCGCCCCCCAACCAAAGCAGTTATAAAAACATCACACAACTATCATGTCAGTATAGGACATGGGTAAGGTCAGTGGGAGGTGGTGTACAGTACAGCAGTTGTCCCCCCAGCACCACAACCTATCATCCAGTAAAGGCAATCACAAAACCGAAAGCATTGCCCCTGCGGCCCCCAGACAAGAAGGCCCTCACCCATCAGGAGAGTAGCAGATAACGAATCAGTGCACTGGCAACAGAAGTCACTTCACTGCCCTGATGTCGCTGAGGCAAAAGTCACACAAGTGTGTCTACTGATCGAGGGGTCTCCCTGGGCTTGTCCCGCCCAGAAGCTGAGTCCACCTTGGATTCGGAGTCCAAATCAGAGTCTGTAGACACTGAAGGCAGGTTCTCACAGTTTGAGGCCCACTCCCGGCCTGTGGCTGCCACTGTACTTAATATGTCCCTATGCGATTGTTCCTTGGTGGAAAATACTCTTACCCCCTTCGTCCCCCCTTCATCCCCCCTTCATCCCCCCTTTCTGCAGAGTCAGGTCGAGGCCAGGCCAGCATTCCTGAAGTTTCTGCAGACAAATTGCCAGTTTGTCCAGAACTGTTGTTTCCTTGTCAAGCCAGTCGCATACTGCAACTGAATCTGTAAAGAAGTGAGTGCCAGAAGCAGTTGCTTACCTTCAGTTTAGCCGGAAAGAGTATCTTCTACTTAATGTCCATCTGCCTGAGACATTTTCAAACTTTCACAACGAAAGTTATTTGCTTTTTGACGAGCATCGTAAAGTCGGCAAAAATAATTATCCTGCAATTGTCCAGCAAAGGTTCTTCTTTCTCACAAGCGCTAGTCGGCATGTGATCCTTGTAAAGGAAGCGAACACAATGAGATGATGGACAGAGCACTGAAACTTTTCAGACACTCACACCCAGGTTGAATCCATCATTCTTTAGCTCACTTCGCCACCCCAGTTCAGAAACAGCCATATGCAAATCAGTCTTGGCCCTGTGCCTCATGGGAACAGTCCAGCCCGAACTGCAAATCCATATCTTCCCTGAACCGGAAACGAGCCTCCTGGGACTGGTTTCGAGCTAACCATCCTCATCAGCCAGTCTAGCTTGAATCCGCTCCGTCCATCATCTCCTTGTGTTTGCTTTGTTTGCCCTAAGTTGGTAGGGTATGCCCAGATGTGGGCCCCTTGCTAACTTTGCCACTGGATTCAAGCTAGCCAGGCTAGCATGAACATGCCAGGACTTAATTCGGAGTACTCCCTGGACCGAGCGTGAGAATTTCAACAGAAATACCTGCCTTTATATATGCTGTTTCTGATTGATGACAACACACTATTATCTCTCCGATATCGCAGTTCATGGAAGCGTTTTGAACCTTGATTTTTATTAATTTTGACAAACTGAGGTAGCCAGTAATTCTATACTATGCATAGGATATCGCTATTGATGCCCTGTGGAAGTCTTTGGTGAAATCCAGAGGACGAAACACGTGTTGGCGATCTGTTCTGATGCTGAAGAATTGAAACCTGAATTGTCATGCACAAGGTACCGAATAAGGTACCAAGAAGAAAAATATTAAGAAGACCACTGCTTGGACTAGTTGTGGCTGGAAACTAAGTGACTGTAGCTCAGGAAATTGTAGTTCAGGAAATTGAATCTGTATTTCAATTAAAGTATGTGGACTGTGTTTAAGCTATTAACAACGAGGGGTTGTTGTAGCCCAATTTCCTTTGAGCTCTGTCCCAGCGGAGAATAAAATAAATTGTTTCTAAGTACGAGTTCACTTAACCTTGCGCAACTTGTACCTCACTACCCTCTTCGTTTGGATCTTTACAATAATGTATTTGACACTTCTCGTAGTTCGGTGATACATTCCTTTGACAAAGGGTTGGAAGGTTTTCTGAATGAGATTAATTCTAATTTTGTTATATTATGGGCAGGAGATTTTAATACTCAAGCATGTCCCCTCCCAGCGAAGCAGGTTTGCAAGCTATTTAATGATGAGGGAGTCAGTCTCTTACACTTTCCCCATAATGACTATGGCAATGCATTGAATTCTTCAATTTGCAAATATGATCTCCTGTTCCTTGAAGGTAGATGCTCCGATAATGGGGCACGGATTCCGTCATTTATTGGAACAAATTCCCACACCGTTATTGATCATATTTTGATTTCCATCTGTGTAAACAATATGGTCTGACGCCCCAGCATCATTTCTACTGCTAGGAGTGATCAGAACCCTGTAGTCTAACCTTTTTCATTTTGGGCTAAAAGTGCTAATGAAACTGTCCACGTAGCTAACATTACTCCAGTTAGTCCTAATGGAGTCGTCCCATTTCCCTCCTTGACGCCTCTGTAAAATTAATGAGCAAGTATTACTGATGAGATTGGAGAAATCGGCATATAACAACTCTAATTTATCATAGGTACAGTTTGGCTTCAGAAGGGGTTTAGGGACTGCTGAGCAATGTGTATTTTGGAATGGTTGATTTGTAAATTCATTAGGCCAAGAAGGAATCTCTTTTCTTTTGTTTCGCTGATCTTAGCAGTGCGTTTGACCTGGTTGATCATTTCATCTACTGGTCAGCCTTGGCACTCCGATAGAGATAATTTATTTTCTCACACATCTATACGAGAATATGTCCGCCAAGGTCCGGTATGACCCTGATGGAGAAGGCTCTCTTCCTATTGGGACCCGCAGGGGAATAAGGCCAGGTTGCTTTTTGGCTTCTTTTCTGTGCTCTTTTCATCAGTGGGGTAGATGGTGCCATACAGGTTCTGCAGGCCAATGCACCTAGTGTCGCTGACCATCAGTCCCTTTGTTATGAAGACCACGCTGTTTTACTTTCCAGGACACCAACCGGCCTGCAGAAATTGATGAAAGAATTTGGAGTTTATATGGAGGCCAAGAAAATGGTAATTAATAAAGCCAAAACCTACGCTATGATCTGAGGGAAAAAGATACCCAACTGCAAAACCTTTTTATTGGGGGATTCACCAGTCACAAAGTCAGCTCCATTTGTTTTCTAGGGGTCCTCGTCCCAAGCAATGATACATGGGCACGACGGGTTGCTAACGCAAGACCTAAAAGGCGCAAGAACTGCCATGGGATTTTAGGTTTGTCCAAATGTTGGGCTGATGCCCAATTAAAGCAATGGTTGATATTTACAATGCAAGAGCAGTGTCCACTGCTACCTATGGGATTATACCCCAGGTAACCCACTTTAGGCTGAAGAGAACATCTTCTTAAAACGTATGCTCTGTTTACCTGTCTCAGCTTAATCTATGATTGCCCATAAGGAAGTAGTTTGAACATTTTGGAAGACAAGCTTCTATTAAAACCCCTACTACTTTGGTTTTCTATTTGGTCTGGAGACTAAATGATTTTTACTAGATCAGTCAATTAAATAAATGTAGCTTTATTCGGCACATATAAAATGACCATAAAAGCACAAAGATAAAAGACATGGTAATAGCAAATACATCAATCAATCAATCAATCAATCATTCCATTTGTATAGCGCACTACTCGCCCGGGAGGGTCTCAAGGCGCTTGGGGGAGGGGTATGCTACTGCTCGAACAGCCAGGTCTTGAGTTGTTTCCTGAAGGCGAGATGGTCCTGGGTCAGCCGAAGGTGGATGGGGAGGGAGTTCCAAGTCTTGGCAGCCAGGTAAGAGAAGGATCTTCCTCCGGCGGTGGCTCTTCGGATGCGTGGTACGGCTGCGAGGGCGAGGCTGGTGGACCGTAGCTGGCGGGTGGGCGTGTAGAAGGTCAGGCGGTCGTTGAGGTACTTGGGGCCCAGGTCGTGGAGAGACTTGTGTGCGTGGGTGAGGAGCCGGAACGTGATCCTCTTGTCGACGGGGAGCCAGTGCAGGTTCCTCAGGTGGCTGGAGATGTGGCTGCGTCGGGGGACATCCAGGATGAGTCGGGCGGAGGCGTTCTGGATGCGCTGGAGTCTTTTCTGTAGCTTGGCTGTGGTTCCGGCGTAGAGGGCGTTTCCGTAGTCCAGTCGGCTGGTGACGAGTGCCTGGGTGACAGTCTTCCTGGTCTCGGTCGGGATCCAGCGGAAGATCTTGCGAAGCATACGCAGGGTGTTGAAGCACGATGAGGAGACGGCGTTGACTTGTCTGGTCATCGAGAGGGAGGGGTCCAGGATGAAGCCCAGGTTGCGTGTGTGGTCGGTTGGCTTGGGTGCGGTGCCCAGGGCTGGGGGCCACCAGGAGTCGTCCCAGGCAGAGGGCAAAGATCCCAGGATGAGGACTTCCGTCTTGTCCGAGTTCAGTTTCAGGCGGCTGTCCTTCATCCACTCGGCGACGTCTTTCATCCCTTCGTGTAGGCAGGTTCTGGCGGTGTCGGGGTCTCTGGTGAGAGAGAGGATCAGCTGGGTGTCGTCGGCGTAAGAGATGATGTTGAGGTTGTGCTGGCGTGCGATGGCTGCGAGAGGTTTCATGTAGATGTTGAAGAGGGTGGGGCTGAGTGAAGATCCTTGCGGGACGCCGCAGATGACTTCGGTGGCCTCGGAGCGAAACGGGGGGGAGGCGGACTCTTTGTGTTCTTCCGGCGAGGAACGAGATGATCCACTCCAGTGCCTTCTCTTGGATACCGATGTTGCTGAGGCGCTGGACTAGGTGCGGTGGCAGACCATGTCGAACGCAGCGGAGAGGTCCAGGAGGATGAGGGCCACTGTTTCCCCCTTGTCGAGCAGGGTCCGGATGTCGTCGGTGGCTGCGATGAGGGCGGTCTCGGTGCTGTGGTTGGCTCTGAAGCCGGACTGCGAGGGGTCGAGGGATCCGTTCGCCTCGAGGAAGGCGGTCAGCTGTCTGTTGACGATCTTCTCGATGACTGACTTTAGCAGGAAAAGGGAGGAGCGAGATGGGGCGGAAGTTTTTGAGATCGGTGCGGTCCGCTGTAGGTTTCTTCAGGAGGGCGTTGATCTCAGCGTGCTTTCAGCTCTCCGGGAAGGTGGCGGTGTTGAAGGAGGCGTTGATGATGTTCCGGGGTGCGATGGTGGAGTCGGCCTTGTTGAAGACGTGGTGTGGGCAGGGGTCGTCGGTGATCCGGAGTGGATGGTGTTCATCGTGCGGGCTGTGTCTTCGGTGGTCACCGTGGTCCAGGTGCGAAGGGTGGCGGTGAGGGGCGTTGGTTCGACGGTTGGGTGCGTGGGTGGGGCGCCGAAGCTGTTGTGGATGTCGGCGATCTTGCGGTGGAAGAACGAGGCGAGGGAGTCGCAGAGGTCTTGTGACGGAGTGATGTCGTTGGTGCCGGTGCTGGGGTTGGAGAACTCCTTGACGATCGTGAAGAGCTCTTTGCTGTCGTGGGCGTTGTTGTCCAGTCGTTCCTTTAGGGATTTCTTCTTGGTGGTGCGGATGAGTTGGTGGTGCTTGCGGGTAGCGTGTTTGAGGGCGGTCATGTTGTCGGTGGTCCGGTCGAGGAGCCAGGCTTTCTCGAGGATGCGGCAGGTCTACAAAAAAGGTTTACAAAAATATTGCAGACATGATTCATTAAAAACACATACTTTTCCTGGCACCATCACAATAATTTAAAAACGTAGCTGTATAAAAACAGATATCCGCCGATTGCAGATTAAAAATTAATATCATTGCCTGATTAACTGTACGTACACCATATTTTATGAACATTGGTTTCAAGAATGCAGTACGTAAATTTGAGTACAGTTTGCAAAACAGTAAAAGGTGCAAAGTGCTCTGAATAGAAACTCCATCACACATGCATGGCCCCGACGGATGTTTCTTAAGGGTCGGAGGGCCACCAAATGGTGTGCCACACCAAATCTAAGTCTAGTGAGCACAAACCTATGAGATGGCCTAGTCACCATGGATAAATACGAAGGAAAACCTTCTACCATGCTGTATCTAGTATAGAGCACGACAGTGACCAAGGATCCGTAGGCTAATGCTCGCTTCCTCACCCTAAAAGCCAGAAAATTACTTTTCAGCTCAGCTTTGGGTATTCTAGCTGCTGCACTTGGGTCAAGCAAAATATTCAAATTATTTATCTCGGAAAAACAACCAACAACATATTTTATCCAAGGTATTTTAAGATGTTTATCCAATGATAAGCAATCCTCGATTATAGACCTGTTAAAAGACTTTTCCGCCTTGAGCCAAATAGAACGCCAAATCATAAGTGGCCTCAGGGATAACAGGTCAGTTAAATAGTCTATATCTAATTCTCGATGAATAAGCTCAGTAGTAGCTGAAGTTGGTAGACACAGGAGTTTTTTTAAGAAGGAATTTTCCTCTATTTGCAAATTGTAGTCGCATCTGTGGCCCCATACACCCGCCCCATATAATGCGATGGAAACACATCTTGCTTGATAAATCTTAAGCATGTCTCTGGTTCGTCGGTCCCCCACCTTAGCAGCAAATCTAAAAACTCCATAGGCATTTTTGGCCATTTTGTTCCGAATGTTGTTAAATTCTTCGGTCCATTTCCTGTCTTTGGAGAAGGTGATGCCAAGGTAGCAGAATTTGTCTACCTGCTGCACCTTTACACTATCAATAAAAAAGGCGTTTAAAAAATTATTTTTAGCCCCACAGGTCATGGTGTGTGTTTTCCCCTTGTTGATAACTAGTTTTCTATCCTTAATAAAGGCAGAAAAACCATTGATCAAACGCTGCAGTCCCAAGGGGGTTCTAGAAAGTAGGACCGCGTCATCGGTGTATAATAACACCGGTACAGGGACACCTTTGATCTGGGGCGCCTCTGCGTTAATCTTTTTCAGAATGGCATCGATCCCGTTAATAAATAATATAAAAAGAAGGGGGGCCAGTACACAGCCCTGCCTAATCCCTCTTTTAACACTCTATTTTGGAGTGCATTCACCTTTAGTACCGAAGCGCACACATGTATGTAGGTCCCCATACAACCTGGCAAGAAAGAAAATTATGCCCTCGGGTGCTCCCATCTGTAACAAGGTTGGCCATAAGATAGAGTGGTCAACCATGTCAAAGGCGCTACTGAGGTCCGCAAAGCAGAGGTAAAGTGAGCCAAATTTAGCTTCAGTATATTTCCCGATCAGTAAATCAACATTGATGCACTGGTCGAGTGTACCCCTACCCTTTCTAAAGCCATACTGGCTGTCAGCCAGGATGCCCTCTCGCTCGGCCCATTTCTCAAACCTGACAAGCATGACTCTGCTCATGATCTTTACTGAGGAGTCAAGAAGAGAAATGGGACGATAATTCTTCACATCAGACCTGCTGCCCTTTTTATGAATCAGGACAATGATAGATTCTCCCCAAGTTTTGGGTGTCTCGGTACAGACAGTTGCATTAAAGATATTAGCCAGGAGTGGTCCCCACATCTCAGGTGCTGCCTTGTATACATCAATCTGCACCCCGTCAGGGCCTTGGACTTTGCCCCCCCCCCGTACTTGCACGTATGCCAAGCTCAACCTCACCAGCTGTTATATCCAACGGTGAAACAATCCACCTGCTAGGGTCAATATCTACTCCTCCATTGGTGTCAAAGATATTAGAAAAGTGAGCGACCCACCCTTCACTCTGAACATTAGAGGTCAACTCTGGTATCTTTTCGTCTTTAAGAAAAGGAGAATTGACCTTCGCCCAAAACAGAGTATTATTGGATAACTCAGCTGCTTGATTAAGGGAGTCCCAGGCGTGCTGCTGTAACTCACTCTTCCTCTGTTTCAGTGTGAGCTTATAGTCCACTCTTAATTTGATAATTGAAGCAGTGTCCCTAGGCTTTTTTGCAAGCGCCTGTTTAAGTTTAGTTAATGAGGTAGTGCATAGGTGATCGAACCAACCTGGTTCGTTTCTACGCCCACCACTATTATGTTTAGTGAACCTGGCATCAATAGAATTATTAATACCAAGGAAAGAAGTTAAAATCATCTCATAATCTGCGCTATTTTCAAGAATAAAAATAATATCTACCAAACTATCCTTCACTATAGAACAGATTAAGTTGTGGGCTTTATCCCCTACCCATCTTAATATCACTCCGCTAGGTCTGTGTGGCTCAACATTTGTGATTGTAATTCCTACTTTGACTGTGCTGCTATCCCAAAAAGTAGTGTCCAGGATGATATAATTGTGATCGATTAATGAAGTTACTTCGATTCTGGGGGTGGCACAACACGAGAGATTATCGGAGGAAACAATCACATGATCAATAACAGAGCTAGAGTGCCGGTTTTTAAAAGTCGGAATGGTTTGGCCATTTACATCTTTTAAGTGGTCCAAAATTTCCAGGTCATAACAGCCCATACATTTGTGTAGTGCTTCCCCATAGCTGTTATGTCCAAAATGCAAATCATCCCATCTGGCATTGTTTGTGACTCCACAGACCTTTTGTGTTGACAGTTCACATAATGTAATATTAAAATCCCCATCCCAAATGAAATCGAAAGTAACATTCCCTACTAAACATCAATTTTCAATGGCACTGGCCAGATCAGTTACTACTTTCACCCTTGTATTGTCAAAAATATTGTTATAATAATTTAGCAGTAGGATATTACGACCTTTGTCTTCAAGAAGCCAAAGAATTTGAACATGATCTCCCACAGTTCTATACTTTTTTATTACTATTGGGCAAAGAATAGATACTAATATCAGTAAACCACCTTTCGCTCTCCCTGGTCCGGTGCCCTTCGCTGGCAAATTATAAGAAACAAATCCCTCATAACTGACATCTTCCCTGCACCACGTTTCTTGGAAACAGAGAATGTCGTATGTGTTGATAAAATTTGTCCAACCCAGGACATTCCCCTTGGATTTTAATCCTGCAACGTTCCAACTGACAATTGTAATCCCTTTACCCCTTGTTCCTGTGCCATCCGACACCGAAAGACCAATAATGGCATCTCTCTCATGCTGGTTTCCATGACTCTGAGCCCCACACTCGGTGGTCAGACGTGAATCTGCCACCACATTTAACTCCGATACCATGATATTATCAACTCTCTTATACAACTGAACACTACGGGTCTCACCAGGTTTGGACTGACCGTCCTGGGCAAGTCAGTCATTTGCATCCAAGGAGTTTAGAGCATGGAATCGATTTTGAGTCGGGATATCAAAATATGGCCTATGAGAAGGTGGGTAAAGCCTTGGACCATTATTGTCATATGGGGCATTGTTAAGGTGACTATAGAAAAATCCAAGTGAGCGCACGCACACACTGTTGTCCGGGGTCGGTAGGGAAGCTGCTCTGAGCAAAACGGTAGCAGCGTGTTGTGGGTACCTAAAATTAACAATAACGCAATCGCCCCCCTGCAATTTTTCCTTGAGTTCCCTATCCAGTTGACCCTTCTAGTAGTCAACACCTGATCTGAATAAGCAGTTGGGAACCCGCATTGTCTATGCAGCCAGGAAACAGTTTTATTTTTTAACGAGTCGTGAGATTCCTGCTGCCTCTGGCTCATATGGGTTTCAGTGGGCGGACCATTAGTTAATACCACCACATATGGTGCACAGTCAGGAGGGAGGTTAATAGAGTGCTTTCTTTTTACTTCAGTCCATCCCACTTTAATCTCATCTGGTTTTATGGTCTGCTTCTCTAAACAGGCCGTAAAAGAGGCGTTCTGCGTAATTATCTCATTAGCACATGACCCCCCCCTCAGTTGGAGCAGCTTCACTAACGCTAGTGCTCTCAACTGGGGCCTTAGAACTTCTAGCCGAGGCGATATGAATGTCCAAAAGGCCTCCTAATCTTATCACCTCAGCAGAGATCTGGTCAAGTTTAGCCACTAGGGGTTTAATAATCCCTTCTATCTTAGAATCGATTACACTGACCAAATGGTTAAATTGCCCAATGTCCAATATAACTGAGCCGTCTTTAACCGTAGACTCCCCATCCTCAGAAATATTTTTAGGGGGGGTAACTGTACTTTTTTGTACTGTTACGGGTTCCCCCTCGTTTAGTTTGGATTTTCTTACAAGCTCTAACCACTCTAGGGGTAGGGGCCGGGGAACACTGTGCCGAGGTGTCAGGGGAGTCATCCAGCACGACTTGGTTTGACACCAGTTGTTCTGGCACTTCCTTGTCGGTAACATTGGCATTTTCAAAACCATTACTATCGTCTAAGACCAGTGGGACTAGTGAGACTGGCAGAGTGGGAGACGATGGGGGACTACCTAACCCTAGAGATACTCACCTATCATTGTTAATTTTACTGACCACCTTAACTAAGTAATTATCTAATGTAGCCAGTACTGGAGGGGTTTTCACAGATTTCAATTTGGACATGATTAAAAGAGAATGAAAGGAAAAACAAAATATATAAAATATGACCAAAACAAACTGCTATTAAAGTCCGAGAGCTATCATGAATTGCACAATATATCGGCGCCAACTTCAAGTGGCACAGAAAACGTTTAAAAAAACACTAATAGTGATACACCACCAATGTAAGTCACAAGTCTCACGGTATAGGGGTTGATGACGTCAGCAACATCCAAAGTCTATGGCCTATGGTCTATGGCCCAGCCCAGCCTCGTTCATCCCCGGACTGCCACAGACTGTCCTGCCCTTGTCCGGGGCTTCTCCCGGCGCTGCCCGCGCGCGTCCCGCGGTGCGGGAGGTGCTCCGAGTTCTTAAAGCGCCGCTGGGCGCGTGGAGAGCATCAGGGTTGTGCGTCACCCCCGGGGCTTGCAGAAGTGTAGTTCACCTGGTTGAACTACACTGCGGCAAGTCCTGCCGTTCCCCTCACGGCGCTGGCGGTGAAGAGCTGACGCCGTTGCCCTCACGGCGTGCAGGGAGCCTGTGCAAATATTGGATATAGTCATTCTGGACTGCCTTGCCCTGGAGCAGGTTTTTAAGATCCCCTTGCTTGCTTTAATTTGATAAACCTGTACTGCAAGATCCATCCAAAGTTAGATCTCCTAAAGGTCATATTAAATGAACCTTTTTTCAAGTATCAGCATGAGTTCAGAATGAACGAGGATCTGAAGAAAGCAACTGTTGCCTTTTATATGTCAGTTAACTCACAGGAAGGCTATCAGCACTATTTGTTGCTTGTTAATAACACTCATCCCTGATATGTCTTCACAGTACTAGGTGCAGGCATAGTTCACCATTTCGTTGCTTTCTATGTCCTCCAGACTCATTTACCTGTCCCTGTGATGATCAATCCAAGCAAAGCACCCAGCACTTTGTTCTGTGATTTATATAAGTAACTAAGGAGCTATTATCGTAAACCAGTTCTCCTTGCACAGAATATTAGAGATTATAAAACTGCTCTAAGTTATTTGCTTGCAGTTTAAGACACTCATGTCTGTTTTATTGTTACACTTTATATAAGAGAGGCTTTATATCTTAGGAAAAGTATGGTTTGCTAGCTGTGATCTAGAGAACGGTGGGGCACTTTTATTTTGATTTTTAATTCTTATTCCTTTATGTAATTATATTTTTTATTCTGTGTATTAAGTTCTATTTTAATATATTGTATGCACTTTTACGGCTGTTTATTATCTGCTGAATAAAGAACTGAGCTGAACACCATAGTCAGTGGGGTGCAATGGTCTCGGTACAGTTGAAAACAGCGCACTGGTGTATTTTCAAAAGAATAATCAGAATTAAATGCAATAAGGCCCCAAGAGCTGTGATTGGAAACACAAAAGGGGGACTAATTGAACATAATAGTAAACAGTGATACAATTGAAAATAGAGCACTAGGGTTTTGTCAAGAGACTAGTCAAAATTCAAAGCAGTAAGGGGGGTCCAATGAGCACAATTAAGATATTGGAAAAATCTTACTGAAAAAAAATCAAAAAATGAACCGGGTTAGGGATATCAAAAAGAGAGGAAAAGGGAAGAAAAAACACTTAACAAAAAAGTTAATTACTGTATGTACACCCTGAAAGAGAAAATTGAAAAATAATGCAAAACATTAAAAAGTACACCCATTACCATCCGCCTATTGGAATATGAAGCGATTCTCAAATCGGGCACAAATACTTAGTCTTTCAATCCATAATCAGATGATAGTATGTGATTTCATCTGTGTGATCTCAAGAGAACATTGGAAATAAATCAAGGTTTTGGGTGTGATTGTGTTGTACAAGAACCTGTTCTACAGAGTACATTCAGAAAAGGAAGGTGTATATCTTAGTAAGGAACTCCAGTCTTCCAATTTGTTCAGTCCTGTGTGCAGACGGTCTGTACGTAGATTCCATTTCAGTTCCACTCTGTTCAGAATAGAAGAGACACTTTTCCCTCTATTTGGCTGGTTCACGCCAGCGATTGCTTCTCAACGGAGTAGTCTTCATTATGATTATGCTGCACAAAATATTCCACCAATGGGGCAGTAATGAACTTTCACCTCAGGAGGGTCCTATGTTGGCATAATCTGACACTAATTTTTGTGTGGTTTATCCAATGTATACTAAATCACATGGGCATGAGATAACATAAGAAAAATTGGAGAATTATTCCTGAGTGATCTTGCCATTCTTGTAAATGAATTCTTTAGTTCAACAGTAAAGGCACAGACACTGCAAAGGCCACATTTAAAGTGACCGAATAATGGAGGATATCCCCATAAACACCTGAGTACGATAGAATGTGGAAGGGCTGCTCTCACTAAATGATCCGTTCCATTGTCTCAAAATAAATTTCTTCAGTTTGTTTGATACAGGTGAAAAACGTTGTCACACATACCAGTCGGATCTTTTTATTAATTTTATATGGTACCGTCTTAACAGGAGTTTCTGCCTTATTAAAAAGGCTTTTTATACATACAATTCCTTCTAATTCTCAAAAATTGTGATTAGGGAAGTGAATCCTGTAAGGCTGTGAGAGAATGACTGGAATATGCTAAGAGGGGGTTTCTCTCTCTAGGCTTGCGGTATAAGGAATGATTTATCTCCCCATTCTTGTTTTATTCATCAGATACAAGAAAGCTAGTTCTGATTTGTTATATTGGAGTGTAAATTTAAGGCCCTTACATTCGGTGTGTAACCAATTAGGAATTCAACTGTTTTCTTTGCCTCACCATGTAAAAGAAAATCACCAATTGCAATGGAGTTGGGGAAGAAATTGAGGTTCGATAACGAGGCGTCTGATTCCAAATCATCCATAAACAAAATGGCAAAATTGGGATGAAAAAATGGCTGCCAATGAAGTTCCTAGGATTTGTTGGTAAAGATCACTGTTTTAAAAGAAAATGTTTTTATCAAAGTAAGTAAGTAACTCATCGATTAATGACATCGGGATTTGGTGCGATCTGGTTATTTTATCAATCATCTTTCTAAAGACCAGGGTAGCATATAATTCTTGAATGTTAGTATACAGGGATTCAATGTCCATCTTCCCTTAGAAAGAATCTGTCTGGTTAAAATGGATAAGTTGTATCTTGTTTTTAAGATCCATACTATCCCTTACATAGCAAGTCTTGTTCGGAACGAAATCCTTAAAAATAAAAATCAATGCATCTCCCAATTGTTCAAAAATAGAACCACAAGCATTGATTATTGGTCTACCCGGAGGTGGTTTAAGATTCATGTGTACCTTGGGCAGTGTGTATTTTACCGGTATACAGGGTTTTTTGTGTTTAAGAAAAGAAATTAGTTCTGACTCAAATAACGTTATGTTTTCCCTCTTCTTGGCAAATATAAGATAGTGCTCTGTACTGGATAACTGTGTAATAATATCTATGTTAAATTGACGTTAGACCCTACAAAAGAGCTTCAAGACACAATTTTTAATATCACTTAAAATAAGAATTGGAAATGACGATTGATTTATGTTTTCATTTGGCGACAACTAGCCAGCTTTGTTTTTGTTGTTTTTCCCTTTAGCTTCTTTTCCCCCATGTCATTCTTTTGGACTGTTTTGTTATATATTTGGTGATTTACATAGTTGAATCTCAGAGACTGATATGTCCTGATGATGATCTTTACATTAAGAAAGTATCAAAATGTGTTCTACCTTGCACACTGACCTTCTATTGCATATTTAATTTGATAGGGCTAGTTTGTGGCTATTTGTACTGTGACATTAATGGAATACTTTCTACATAAGTCACTTGTAATTGGCTGAGTATATTATTTTGTATTCTTTTTTCACTACCCACTACTTTTGATTGTTAAATATGGTTTTAAATTTTATATTTAAAACCTTGAGTCACAACTAAATTCATTGACCTGATTTTAGCATAGTGTTTTCCTGTAGGAACCTTTGACCGTTTACAATATCAACCACAAAACCAAGCCCTTTCGTTGTTTAGTTAAACTGTACAAAAAAACAAATTATCTTTTGTTGTAAATCTTTTTCAGCCACCTTCTGCTGTGAGGTATCGTTCAAATTATCTGTACCACTGTTTCAAACTCACATTTGGACTGCCTGGTTCAGCCAAAAAACTGGTGGTGTGCATACACCCTGCATGGATAACTCCCCAAGAAAAATAAGTGTCCTAAAAAGGAAAAATACTATTAAAGAAAATAAGATAGCTGGCATTGTCGATATTGAAGATTGGGTATTAAAATAAAATATTTATTTGCACAAATTAATGATCAGAGCTTACAACTAGAGTACTCATACATATATCTTTGACAAGGTTGGGTAGAAAAGTGGCAGCCTTAGGGAGGCTCTGTCAGCCCGGAGGCACTATCCATCATAATCCTGTGTCTGCAAGGCAAGCTACATGCTCGTGCTCTCAAGCATAGGATTCGTGGATTCAGTGTGGTTCTGGGGAACTACTCGGTAAGGATCAGCGAGTTACCGATGTGGATACAGTAGTTTTCCCCTGTATGCGGCCTACACAATGCGGTGGCTCGCAAGATGGCGGCACCCGCAATCTGAGGACCGCGACCTGCATCAGTGAGGCCCGTGGATAGGTGCCCCCGCAAACTGTGACAGCCGTGCGCTATTACTGATCCAGCGGATCTGCGGCGGAGGCCTTGGCACTGCCCTGTCACCTGGCTGAAGCCCCATGGAGTCGGGACCTGCGCGGCTGGAGGAGGACACGTGCGGGATCCCGAGAGCCGCGTCCTTTCCCCCATGTCATACACGGAGGTCTGTGTGACTGGGCACCTGCAACGCTGCCACACTTAATGGAGTGACTCGCTAAGTTACCTGTGATAGCCCGTTCGGTCGCCTGGAGCACCTGCGTCAGAACGATGGCCTCCAAACCCAGACTGCAGACACTGAAGTGCAAACCTTGCTCCTGGGAGACGGGCTCTGGGCTTGACGGGACATATAACCGCAGCACGCTGGACATGCCATAATATCGCAGTAGGGTGCCCCTCATACTCGGCCAGCTGTGTTGTGAACGTGCGCAGCGCTTGTGTTGTGAGTGCGTTCATCCTGCCCTGTGGGAGGACGATTTGCAGGCTCCATTGATCACCGCGCATTGGGGGCTCCAGGAGAGAATTGTGAAGTGGATGCCAGCTGACCATACCGCCCAGGACGGGAAACCATGCTAGTGCGGTAACACATTGAAAATCTGCACTGGGCCCCAACTGAACTTCACTGCGACGCCCCATGATGTGTGGGAATTGAGACACTTATAGCACCCCCCCAGATCCAGGGGAAACCCCAACTGACTGAGTGAGAGGGGCTGGGAGGGGTTGCTGCGGCGCTGGAGACTGGGCTGGACATAACTGAGGCACGGTTCCTGGGTCTCCATAGAGCCTTGAGTCTGCCACTTCTGAGCGTAGTGCCAGTATGCAGCGCCCGGCACTGGGAAAGCCCTGCTGGAGGAAACGGTAACGATAGGCCGCACTGAAGACAAACAAGTGAAATTGCCATTCGCAGTGCGCAGGCAACACCCCAGTGAAGACGCGGAGTCCCAAAAAGGTGACAACCCGTCTCCCTCTACTCCTGCACAAGATAAAGACTTCAAGGCCATCCATATCACTATACACCACAGCCTAACTTCCATTGATGGACTCCATGAATCTGCGCATGGATTT
Source organism: Lissotriton helveticus (assembly GCF_964261635.1). Classification (NCBI taxonomy): domain Eukaryota; kingdom Metazoa; phylum Chordata; class Amphibia; order Caudata; family Salamandridae; genus Lissotriton; species Lissotriton helveticus. Next base: position 360,312,535 of record NC_136061.1, read on the forward strand.
CCTGGCCCAAAAGCTGGAAAAGCATGATGGCCGCATAACCGAGACCGAAAACTGCATATCCACCCTCGAAGACAATAGTGGCGCGAGCAATGACAAACTGCAGGGAATGGAAGACCTGCTGCAGGTCATAGCAGCGAAAAACGAAGATCTGGAGGCGCAGTCGCTCAGAAACAACTTGCACATCATGGGGGTCCTAGAGTCCACCGCCATGGGCTGCATGGAGGACTATGTAGAATGTATGCTCCTGGGCCTTTTTAGAGCTGAGGCCTTCTCCAAAGTGCTGATAATTGAACGAGCTCACAGATCACTCACAGCGAGACCGCCACCAGGTGCACTAACATGCCCTATCCTTGCGCAAATCCTCAATTGCAGAGATCGGGACACTGTGCTGAGGCTTGCACGTGAGAAACAAGAACTGATTTACAATGGCGTGAAGATTGCACTTTATCCAGGTTTCACTATGAAGGTGCATTGGGCACGGAGGAAGTTCCTGCCCGCAAAAAGGCTGTCATCCCATATGCCATGCTATATCCAGCGTAGCTACAGGTGCAACAATGTGGGAAAACGCACATTTCAACAACCCTCAACACGTCCAAGGCTTCCTGAAAACCTGCGTGAGGCGCTCGCCCAACTCTTCAACTGAGGACCCTGTATCTGGCCGCTCCACACCGGAGCACAAGGAATTGCTATGCTGCTCGAGCGGAAAATAACGACGCTACTGCACATTGGTACGACTTCCTTCTTTTTCTCTAATGCAATGGAAATTGGAACGCTTTGGCGAACACCCCCAGAGACTCTTTTTTTTTTTTTATTAAGGTTTTTATTGAAGAAAAACAAGAGAATATACATAAATCGGGTGCCATACTCCTAGAACGATACATCAATAGGTGAGCAAGGAGACGATGTGTAGAAAACCATTGTACAAACGGATGCAATTGTGGCAACGATATGTAGTTCAAGGGCAAAATAACAGCAATCCGACAAGACAGTACTCCACAGAGCCAGCCCACCCATGATACAGGATATTAAAAACCAAGGTAGACACCCGACAATTGGAAAACGGACACAGGATAACCGACCCGTCTCCTGTGAAAGAAGAAAGGAAGAAGAAAAAAGGCCATAGAACTAAACTAATAGAAAATAATAAACCCCTCCCCGTTCCCCCCACCCTACACCTCTGCAATGGCTACGGCCCATCCCCACTAGCAGCGTGCCTGTCGCCCCAGAACTTGTACCTAAAAGAAGGAGAGAAGAAAGCGGAGGAGGGAGTATCGAACATGCCCCCCCGGTTCCCCTTGCCCCCGCCAGCCGCAACCCACCCCATAAGTCTCCAGGATAAGAAAACGCAACAAGTAAAATCCAACAGGGGGGAAGCGTGTAAAAAAAAAACACCCCCCTCCCGTGCAATCATGAGGTACAGTCCCGTGTCAAATGAAGTCTTGTTGCAAACCCAAACGGTAAAAGTCAACCCTGGCCGCTACGATTCTTCATGCGAGCCCTGTCCATTCGAACCGCCATCACAGCAAGGATATCCAGAAATAGAAAAGTTTCAAAGTCAACACGAAAGGAGTGATCCCAGGATAGACGTTTACAAAGTACAAAAGTCAAACAAAGTTCACTTCCCCCCAGCAATAAGTCAGCAAAGCGTTTTTGATCACTCTGAGCGAAAAGGGGCGAGGGATTAATCCGACAGTCATCGGAGAACTCACAGTGCAGTACAGGAATAGCCACATCTATCTCGGGCGATATCGACATAGGGCAAAACACACATCCGATAGGTTCGGGCTCGCTCGCTACCATCTGGGGGTCGCAAAAAATTTCGATGTCCGACTTCCGCACAGGGTCCTCGGTAGCAATCGGAGCTTGCTCCGCGGGCAAGGCATCTTGGCTCACAACCAACAAAGGGTCGGAGTCCGGTCTCCGGCAGATGTTATCAACTGTTACAACCATCCTCTGGACGGTGGCGGTGACTCGTATGTGGAGCTCCCCAATGGCGGCCATTATAGCGTGCAGCAACGGTGTACTTTCAGCCCGCTCCATCGCCCCTCAGTGAGCGATCGGGCGGGTATCTGAACCCCGGAGGTCGACTTCTCCGGGGCACCAGGCAAAGGCAACGCAGATGACAACTGTGAGCTCTTCAAATGCACGATCTCAGCACCGTCGTCGCCAGCGAGGAACCAAGGCCATCGACCCCGGGAACTCAGCGGGGCCTCCGGGCAGCGGATCCCCGACAAAAGCAGTCGATACGTCAAGCTGCCGCTGTTGCAGGATAAGGCTGACACCGGATCACCATCCAAAACGGAAAGGAAGACGCCACTTCGGGAGACCGGAACCACCAACGTCCCGCGGCCGATGTTGTTCAACTCCAACCCGGCTGGGTTAGAACTCGAGGCCCCGGCTTCAACTCCGGGTTAGGCCGAGAATGGCGCACAGCGTATCTTCATCATTTGAGCAGCTAGAAATTCCGGGACTGCACCTTTAGAGTCAGGCGCACTTCAGCTGCACAGGAGTCCGGTGGGAAATCAGGATGGAAGTCAGGATTTATGAGCAACTGGCGGAGGTCGGCGGAGCCGGGAGCTTATGCGGCCATCTTGGTTGCTAGCGTAGCTTCTCCCCTCCCCCCAGAGACTCTTACGCTATATCTGGGACATGAGCCCTAACTCAAATGACTCCACTTGTGACTCTTCCTACCGGGCTCCCTCGCATTTGCGAGGTGTGTTGACAGCCTCTCTGACATGCACCCCCAGTGGGAATTCCCCATATGAATGTTGTACACGAAGGACGGGATGTTTATATTGTTGTTTTTTTTACTTAAGGCGAAGTTCATAATTTGAGACCCCTACCGATCATATTTCTCTGCAAACCAGGGGGTGTAACTGCTATTTACAATGCCTATGCTGTTTTGAGTTGGGGGGGGATTGATTCTCCGTGGGATTGGGCTGCCGATGTGAGCAGAGGGGAGGGGTTGCTCAATTAGATTGTTAAATTGCTTAGACTTGCATGGTACCATATCTAGTTGTACACGCTCTAGTGGTATATATTGCGTTCAGCACATACACCTCTTGGACTAACTGCTCGGCAATAGGCACTGCCACAACATACTAACACCAAATGGCTACTGTAGCACAGACTCAAAAGCCCACCATCAATTGCATGACATAGAATGTGCGAGGACTCCGAGATCCCCGTAAGTGCAGACAGGTCATACACTATTTTAACAGACTCCACGTCCAGGTAGTGATGATCCAGGAAACGCATTTGGCACCGGAGGTAACGCTGATGTTTGGCAAGAAATGGACCACACACAGTTGTTTTTCTGCATATTCCACATATGCCAGAGGCACCGCAATCCTGATCAAGAAGGGACTGTGATACTGTCCGCTGGGTTCCATGCAGGACCCTCAGGGGAGATTTAGCATTATGTGGGGTAGATTGGCAGACCATTCAGTCACCCTGGTAAGCTGTTACGCACCCAACATTGATGACGCACACTATTTCACCCAGCTTTGGGGACGCATACTAGAGATCAGCTCCACATTTATTATCTGTGGGTGGAGGATTTTAATTTAGTGATAGAAGCAGTGGTGGACCGCTCTCACCCACATTTGTCATCTCACAACAGGCTACCAAACACCTCTCAGCCCTAATGTCTGATCATTGGCTTTTTGATGCCTGGCGCTCTCTACACCCTACACAAAAAGAGGGAACCTTCCTTTCGATGGTGCACAACAGCTGGTTGCGCTTAGATTACTGGATACTGTCTGCTGGACTAAACACCTGGCCCGGACACTTTCTGACCGTTCCCCGGTCCTTCTGAAACTGTAGCCGCCAGGCAGGGCATCCACATACCGCTCATGGCACCTCTTGCCTACAGTCCTGCTGTGCAGTGCCTTCCGGGAGGTAATATGTCAGGAGATAGTCAATTTCTTCCCCCAGAACACTGACAGTGTTTCCACCCTTGCCTGTGTTAGGGAGAATTTTAAAGTTGCCTCTGTATTGCTAAGAGTAACAGGGTTTTGATATCTATTAGGGGCGCACTACACAATTTAGAGTCAGATATCTAACAGAGACACAGGTTGCAGCCTTGCTGAGTGCGATGCCAAAAGCTAGGCTTAAAGAGCTCCTGCTAGAAGACTCGCAGGAAGCCGAATGCGAGGCCAAATTCAGTTTGAAGTACTACACTGCCAGATCTTGCGGTGGGGGCGAACGTCTTGGCAGGGCACTGGCTGAGCTCAACAGAGTCACAAGATTTGCCAATCACATCTTGGAAATTACAGACGACGAGGTGCAGAGGCGTGTAGATTTGCAGGAGATCTTAGACACCTTCACTAAATACTACATTGCGCTCAATCACATGGAAGATCGGACTCCACCAGACATACGCGCTTATTTTGAGGATACAGCTCTGGGCTGGATCAGTGATTTGTGCAGGGAGATCTTGTCCACAGACATAGAGGAAGATGAGATTAGGGCTGCCATAGTGGGACTAGGCTCCAGCAAGGCTCCACGGCCAGATGGCCTACCCGCTGAGTTTTATAAATGCTATAGCGAGCAGCTGGTCCACTGTCAATGTGACAGGCTCTGATTATATTCCTACTCAAACCAGGGAAGGCAGCTGACAAATGCGATGCCTACAGGCCTTTATCCCAAATCAATTGTGACACGAAGATAATGGCTAAGGTGATAGCAAACAGATTATCCCTACTCGTGGAAGGGCTGGTACTGCTGGACCAAGCAGGTTTTGTTCCTGGCTTGGCCACCTCCCATAACCTATGCACCCCCAGATTCATGCCTGAATATCCACTAAATTGGTGTAGTGCTGAAATCAAGTATCTGGGCATTAATATTACCAGGGACCCCGAGTAGACTATTAGAGCAAATTATGGAGATGCGATTGAGCAACTTGGCACATGGGTGGACCGTTGGATTGCACTCCCACTCTCCCTGGCCGGTAGGTTGGCCCTGATGAAATGAACATCCTCCCTAAGCTTCTATACATTTTTCTCAATATACTGTACTATCCAGGACGTCATTTTTTTTTACACTTTTCGCTCGTAGCTCATTAAACTAGCCTCGGGCGGAAGGCAGCCTCGCACATACTGGACACTCATGACTCAGCCGTTTTACAGAGGGGGTTTTGAGGCTCCAGATATGGAACTCTATTATCTCAGTGCTCAAGCCCACTACGCAGTTACTGGCTGCACTGACCACGTTTTATGCCACATTTGGCCATTGAACAAGGTTACATGCCACCCACTCCTTTGAATTTATTGCTGGGGGTACGAGTCCCAGGCTACAAGGTAACACACCACACAGTCGCATTCACTTATTTTGCCTGGAAGCGCTTCACTGCAATGATAGGTAAGACCTTACTTTACTCCCCCCTTATGCCATTGTCACACCATTCATACGCCCCCGGTACACAAGAAGCAGTGTGCCGAGACATGATGTGCAGGAGAGGTCTACACACATGAGGTGATCTATACTGTGGGGGACAATTTAAAGACCAAACGGAAATACTGACCGGAGAGGCTGTCACCCCTCAGGAAATGTTTCTATACATGCGATTGAAACATAAAATAGGAGCCAACACGCTCTGATTCCTACAAGAACCTATCCTGCTGGAGGTCCTACAAACCACACTCAAAATGAGGGGCCCCTTGCATGCTGTGTCCCGCATCTACCGGGCGACGCTATTGGAGAGGCCTCATGCCCCGTCGGGCGACAGGGACGCTTGAGACCGGGACCTAGAGTCCCCTATGACAGATGAGTAGTGGCAATTTTGCTGAGCAAACTGCAGATGTTATAGCCAGTAGTAGGCTACGTATTATTCACTACAAGTTCCTCCATAGAATATACTACACACCCACACTACTCCATAAATATAAACTACAGGAGGACGATCGATGTGTGCGATGTCACCAGGAAGGGGCTGACTTTCTGCATTTGGCGTGGGTCTGCACTCAGGTTCAGGACTACTGGCGAGAAGTGCTTGGCACACTATCTGAGAAGATCGCAACCTCCCCCTCCCACAATCTCCCCTGCTCATGCGGCTGGGTTGCACAGCGGACATCCCTAAGCCGCATAGAAAGTTCCTTGCCACGGGGCTCCTATTGGCCAAGCGGAGGGTAGCCTGCAGATGGGGCAGAGAGAGGACTCCCAAATTCAAAGATTGGCAGCAAGATTGCATATATGGCAAAGACCAATTAACAACATATGCATAGCTGTTACCGATTACTTCCCGCCCCAGGGATATCTGGGAGCCGCTCATCGCATACCTTCAGGCGCTTAGCAAGCATGCTGAAGGCACCCCCACAGTGGCGATTCAGGAGGGAGCCCTCGAGGGGTAACGCAGCAACTTTCTGTATGAGTACCCTGGCATGTGAACACTATACCTGGCTGGAATGAGCGGGGCACTTGAGACAATGGACTTCATTCTACCTCACTGAGCCCCCCATGGGCCCTGGATGGACTATACACTGTGGGTATAGATAAGCCAACCTAATGATGTACCTGGTTGTGGATGTGGCATATGAACCTGTAAACAAGAGGTTCTTTTCTTTATCTTTTTTTCTCCTTGTTCTTTGCTTATTGATATGTACATACTCTGATATCTTATGGTATTGCTCAAGTCAAATTCAAGCAGATGTTATGACTTGTTGTGATGTATGACAAAACTCGATAAATTAAGGTTTAAAACAAATTCACAATACCAAACATCTCAGGATCACAGCATTCTTCCTCCAGCTGCAGGGTGTTGGATCTATCTCCATAACAGGACCAAGGAGAGAATCTTGTCCAACTCTAAAAGATGACTCCTCATAATCCTGGCCATGTGCCCAACTTACATTTACTCTACCACCGTCCCCATCTCCAGTTTTGCTCACTGCTACAAAGTTCCACGAAGCCTATCCACTCCAAACACTAGCCTCGTTTATAGCTTCAACCTGTGACAGGGCATCATGAATAGCTTCTGATGTTTTTCAGAGTCCGCGAATGTACGTAGAATGTTAAACCAACGTGACGTGTATCTCTCAACAAAAGTAAATTTACTATTTACAGGGGAAAAATAAATAAATAATGTGTTGGGATGTCTGAAGTCAACAGTGTAGTCCCAAATGCCTGGCCTCAACCTCCTGCAACAGTCCTCGATAGCTGCAAGTATCTCTACAGCTCTCAGCTTGCTCTGGTTCAAATACAGATCTCTGGCAGAGTCCACAAATGGCAGTATCACACCAACCACATCACCACAAAGACCCCGAATATACTCCAGCAGTGAATGAAAATATCCACCATGCTATTTTTAAATGGTGAGTCCAGATCGTCCACAGTGTGGAGAGGAGACCGCAGTCCGTGTTACAAAAGATCAACAGAAGATTTATTTAATATTAGTCTGTAGAAAAACTCCAGTGACCACCCCAGTGTCTGCTACAGCCAACAGTCAAAGAATGTACCCAAATCCCACCCTAATAAAGGGCTCTATGGAACTGAGAGACATCACAGAAATGGAAGAATAAAAACATGCTCTGAACATAATCGATTCTGCTGCCACCAGCTGAATGAGTCTCCCGCAGAGTCTCTCACTATCCGCATTTACAAGGCACCCTTGTCCTGTCCTCCTGTCAAAGCACAAGAATACTTACGCTGGAACAGAACACAACCACTCACACCCGACACCTTATCTCAGCAGACACAAATTAATGCTATTCGGTGAATGGGTTCCAAGTTTGGGGAAGGGGGTAGGAAAGGGCACACAGGAATTGAATACAATAGATCCTGTTGGAGGGAGAGATCTGATTAGCACACACACTTCAGAAGTTTCCCTAATATAACAGATCTCCCTACCTGTAGTTTGGAATCACATTGGTATGTAGCAGGACGTGAGCCCTCCTACCTTTCCCTGATGTTTGTGGAAAGATGGGAGGAAATGCTAATTACGACAAAGGTTTTCAAAGCTCTTGCTGAGCTGGAAACAATTGTTACACAGGTTACCGACTCAAATAGGCACAACAAACTGATATCAGTTATTCTGGGGGGAATAATCAGGAAGAAATGGGAGGCGAGTACATTTTCGCACTATGAATATGGAGAAGGATGTGGTAAACTAATGGCTTGGAAATTAAAAACGGAACAAAGTCTGAGTGATAGAGAAATCAAAAAAGGGGAAAGCAGCCGGACCGGATGCCTTACCAAGTGAGATTTATGTGACCCTAAAAGAGGAGGTTGCCCTGTTTTTGACAAAACTTTTTAACTCCACCTTTTCAAGCGGGCTAGCTATACCGAAGTCATGGGAGCAGGCAACTATTTGTCTTTTGCTGAAAACTGGGAAAGATCCCAAGGTGTTGTGAGTCTTACAGACCAATATCATTGCTAAGTAGTGATTACAAGATTTTCACTCAGATCTTAGCTGGGAGGATGGCGGATAAGCTAGTACATCCAGATCAAAAAGGATTTATTAAAGGCAGACATATATACAAGCTAACACATGAGTTGTTTGGGGCAATAGACATGGCAGCACTAGGATGGTCGCCTTTGTTGATAATCACTTTTGATGTGGCAAAGGCCTTTGATAGGATGAGTTGGCCTTTTCTACATAGTCGTGGAGCAGTATAACTTAGAGGAGGTGTTTAAGAGGGCTTTAAAACTGATATATAAAAACCCTACTTCAAGGATATTGGTTAATGGTGACCTCGCACAGAAAATAGTCCTATCAAGGGGTACACAGCAGGGCTGTTCTCTCACCCCCCTTCTTTCCAGGTCTATACATCGAACCATTAGCCAGCAAAAATCGGGCTACTCAACAAATCCCCCCTTTCGAGTTTCGGGGTTGGGAGAAGAAAGTTGCCCTATATGCAGACAACTTGGTGCGGTTTACAAAGACTTGCCACTAATTTCCAATAATATTGGACATCCTACGCAAATTCTGAGAATTCTCAGGTTATCCTGTAAACTAGCAGAAAACAGACATCATGGAATGGAATTCCCAAAGTAATAACCCCATAGTATAAGATAAGATATTTGGGTATCATGGTGACAAAGGATCTTGAAGATGTAGCACGTTTGAACTTTGAGAAAGTAGTAATGGAATCTAGGAAACTATTAAAAGCTTGGGCAGGACTACCACTATCATTTGTGGGACAAGCTAACATTTTAAAAATGACTATATTACCAAAATTTACTTGTTTGCTTGATTCAATACCTCAGGAATTTAAACAAGTTTGGTTTAAAAAATTACAAGGTGATATGAACAGTTTAATTTGGGCATCCAAAGCAACAAGAATCGGTTGGAATAATCTTTGAAGGAAGAAAGAGCAGGGAGGAATTGCAACTCCAGATTTCTTCCAATATTGCAGGGCATTCTAATTTAAAAGTATGAGACCTCTGCTTTGAGAACACCAAGTATATGCTCCGTATCTTCAGGCTATGACACAGTTGGAGGGTGACTTTTTCCTTTATAAGAATGGTCTTTCGAAAGTTTTCAAAACGGTGAAACTGAAGATACTATTATCGGCATGTAAACTTTGGTTTCAAATCAGAAAAGCCCTATAAATCCCTTATTATAGTGACTATGCCCCAATTTGGGCGTCGCCGGGAACCCCTGAGGGTCTGAAGAACATGCTTTCGAGCCCATTAGTAGAGGGTTGGAATAACGAGATGGGGCCAACTGCTTGAAGAAAAGACCTTAGTAGACTGGGAACATATGTCACTAATAACTGATGGTAGTATCTTCATATTTAAGTACTACCAGTTGGCTAGCTGGGCAAAATCACTGGAGAAGGATGATGAAGGAAAATAAGATCTCGAAGCAAAGTTGCGGAATAGCTCCACACAGAAAAAGTAGATTTCTTACTGGTCCTAGGTGCCTATACTTGCCGGGGAAGAAGAGTTTACCTTACCTATAGAGATTTGGGGGAAAGAGCTGCTGTCGCTGGAAGTGCAAAATCTCTGGCAAGCATCAATGTCTACCTTGTGGTATGTTATCAGTGCAGCTCCACTCATAAAAAATCATTTATTTACGATGCACAGGGCATACTTGACACCCAAAAACTGACGAAAGTTAGCAAACAAATGGTGAAGTGCTGTCCCATGTGTGGGGAGGAAGAAGCTGATGACATCAATTAGGAGGGATTAAGGGTTAAACTAATGAGTAAACAGAAAAATCTGCTATTTGTGTTAATTTTATTAGCTAGACGAGAAATATGCATTAAGTGGGTATCCCAGAACCCTTTTATGAAAAGCGAGTGGTTGGCCTGGTACAAAGCATATGGAAATTGGAGGGAGCAAAATAAGAGGTATGAATTTTGGGATATATGGGAACAGAATTGTAACTTTGGGTCACAGCGGAATGGTTAACATGGTATGGAAGTCCAATGATTACTCAGTATTGCAATAATCCCATGTATTGGGGATGAGGGCTGGGGGTCCCAGAACTTTTCTCTTTTGGACCTTATGGCACAGGAAGATTGGGGGCTCGCTTTATAAATTATCCACCTGGTACAGTGAGAAAGCGCTACCCCCTGTTTTCTTCCAAGACGCTTATTGCACACATGAGTACAAAAAAACCCTGATATCATGATCAACTAGGCTCTTAATTGTAGCATGGATGAAATTAACCAGATGTTGTAAACATGATACACACCTTTTGTAATACTTTTTAAAGTCTGCAAAAAAAATCTCTCTTGCAGTAAATCAAACAGTGTTTCCCTGAGCCACTGTGTGAAGTCTGCTGGAGTGCCCATAATCTATTCCTTTTGTAGCTTCAATGTGCACCTCCGGCTTCTGTGCTAATTAGATATTCCTCTTTATCAACTGGTTTGCTTTCCAAGCGTGGCTGATCCTCTGATGGTGATATAGTGGAGTCTTAATGTACTCAATAGCATACATTTTTCCACATTGTGTCAACTCCTGTGATGGAAACTGGGCCCCTTTTGCTGCTAAACAACTGACCTGAAAGTTCTTCCGGTGAGAAGATATGTTTTTAAAAATTCAGCAGCATTCATAATGAACTTAATATGTAATTTGCACCTTTCAAGCTCCATTTTTGGGGTTCCACAAGGGTCTTCCCTCATTTGACCTATTCAATTTGTATGTCGCCCCTCTGGCAAAACTGGTGCGTTCTTTCGGTTTCCAGGTGTCGTCGTATGCGAATGGCACCCAGATCATCTTTTCCATCTCTGATGACTGGAAAAAGGTAGCTGGCAGGTTTAGGGCCTGCATGACAGAAATCAGCAGGTGGGTCAGGGAGAACTGGCTCAAAATGAATGGGGAGGAAACCAAGGTCATGGTTTTCGGAATGGACAGCTCGATCTAGGGCAACCGATGGTGGCCAACACTTGTGGTAGTTTAACTGTTCCAGTGGCTGCGGCCAAAAACCTGGGTGTGACCTTCGATAACACCTTGATTTTTGACACCCAGGATATTAGAAAAGTGAGCTCCAGCTTCTGGATCATCAAGATTCTGAAGATAATACTGCATTTTCTCCCAAAAGAGCTTATGATGGCAGTGGTCATCGTACCTGGCTCTCGCTTTGACTACTATAATGCCCGCTATCTAAATATAAACCAGTACCCACTAAATAAGCTCCAATTAATCCAAAATGCAGCAGCTCGTTTGGTCCTGGGACTGCCAAAACACTTCTCAGCTAGGAAGGAATCACTGGCGTAACGTAACTTGAGGGGGCCTCCCTGCAAGGCACGTGGAGGGGCCACCTCCGGGCTTAATCAGGAGCTCTGCAGCCAGAGTGCTGTGCTGAGGGGACCCCCTGGAACTTGGGGGGGGGGGGGGCCACACCGTGGTGGCTGCGGGGGCCTGTGGTACTCCACTGGAAGGAATTCAGATCCTTACACTGGTAGCCAATTCAGAAGTGAGTGTTTTTTAAAGACATTTGCTCCTCTCATAAAGCTTTCTACAGTGGTGGACTATTCTCAGGACAGCCTTTAATTGGTATGTTCCTATTGGGTCTCTGAGATCAACTGGACATAGTAAGGCACTACCTAGGTGCAGAAAAGCCAGGTGGGTGAAATGGGCTTTCACTGTGACATTGTCCAGGCTGTGGAACTCCTGCCCAGAACACATTAGGAGCTTAAACTTGTACCTAAACTTTCATGGGCAGGTGAAAATGTGGCTATTTTTTAACTAGTCCTTCCTTAGACTTGCTTGGTTGCTGAGGTTTTATCTACTTTAAACCCTCTCCTTTCACATGGTTCTCTTCTGGTTTAGCGATTTGATGCCTCCTGTGTTAACGCGCTCTACACATGCTACAATTACAATTATTCATTCCTAAGAACAGAGCCAACTCCTGGTTTTTAGGGGCTGGTGATTTAGGTTTTCGAGCAACATAATTTTTCCTAATAACGTTACCCAAAAACTCAACATTTGGTCTGAAGACTTTAATTTGTTCTTTTGTTGTGCTTGAACCATTCCTTTGGGCCCTTTTCACGACCTTCTTGAGGATTGTTATAAGGCCATAAATTGTCTCACTGTAGATCAAAACATCATCTTGGAAGACTCCAACACCTTATATTCCACTGAATAGCCTGTTCATAATCCACAAACATTGACAATGCTGAACGGAATTCCAAAGGCATATCCCAGAATGGATATTCTCCTTCCAGTATAATGAATGCCATGGAACCCCTAGAGTCCCTGTGTAAATTAATCATGTAATACACTAATTTGAAACCCAATTTTGCAAGGATTTATTACCATTTGCAATTTTTGTTGCTTTACCCAACTCAAGATATTTATTCTATAATCGATAACCTACACCTTGTCAGTCTCTCTTCCTTCAAAATTAATCTTGCTTGTGATACACCTTCTACTTTGATTATGTGACTACCAAGGCGCCCTGGTATGATGCAGCTACAATTCAGTGGTTCTTTTTCCTTGACATTCTCTTATGCCTACTTTCAAATATTGTTATTTTCATTGTTGGAATTGCTTTTTCTAGAGCGGGATCCCTGAGACTGAACAGTCTCTCCTAAGCCTCAGCATTTGTAGTGTACATTACTATCTGATCACATATCCTTCCATTAGCATTCTTGATGGGACATATACTGGCCAATAGTCTAAATGTACCTGCAAATGTTTTGATGAATAAACCGGGTGCCTTTTGTTTCCCTTGCGATTCAGAAAGGGGGTGGTGATGGACAGAGCATCTGAGTTAAACAGAACACTCATACCCAGTCAAAAGATCAGGGCTTGATCCATCACCATGGCTTGGTAGTTTGGTCTGCCCTGTTCCCATGATGCACTGGGCCAGGGACAGACTAATTTGCATATAGCCAGGTTCTGAACTGGGATGGTGCAGTGAGCTAAAAAACGGTGATGGATCAAGCCCTGATCTGTTGACTGGGTAGGAGTGTTCTGATTAACTCAGATACTCTGTCCATCACCACCCCCTTTTTGTAATTATTTTGTTTCCCTTGCAGCACTGTATTTTGTTCCATCTATGGCCACCAAACAAAATGCTTGATCCACTGAGAGCAAGACTCATGCAGCACTCCTGGGACATCTAGAGTTTTGGATGGCAAGTCAACAGCATTCCTTAAAACAACTATGTTGATCATTTTGGAGCTAAGAAATAATGAAAATCTATGTAAAGGTTTTTTTTGTTTACACAAATGGATATGCTTCAGATTAACAGTTCAATAAGTAAATTATTTTTCTTTAGCCCCGCAAAAAGTTCTACTCACTGTTTTTAGGTCGAATCTAGCGCAGCGCTCATGTGCTGCTCTAGGAAATCAACCTCTTGGAATCACTTCAGCTTTTAGACAAGCTTGTGCGTGAGGTGCTCACACGCTATTGGCCTTTGCGTCTGGCTTTGGCACGCAATTGGCCAAAAGCGTTTGGATGTCCCAGCTTTTCCTGAAATGTTTACTCCCAGGGCGTTTTGCTCTCGTAAGCCTGCAACGGCGCGCAGGGGCCATCTGTTTTGTCAGGTTTCCTTGGTGCTTTCATTACGAGGTGCGTGCCCTCCACCCGGGCAAGGGACACACCAACCTCCACATTTGTGCTTGGATCGGCTCTCGCTCAGCAGATGGCTTAAGTTTATGACCACACACTTAATTTCCATGTTTGCTGCTTGTTAAATGTTGTGGTCACCCTACGGGAGTTCGTTTACTGCGGCTAATTAGGTAACTTCTATCAGCACATCTACCCCGTCTGCCCTTTAGTGTGTCCGGCAAAGCTGCTAATTAGTGCAACTAGGGAGGAGCCTTTTCAAACGTGCACGTTATTATCAACATTTTATTAAATAAAAAATAAACTGCTGCATTGCACGTTTACTTTTCAGTAAGAAACTCATTTAGGGGTTGCGTGTTTCACGGATTCATTCAAGTTAATGACAGACAGACACCGTTTCCCAAGCAGACTTTGCACATCTTAACAATTAACAGTTGTGCACATGACAAACGTGAGCTGATGGGGAGAGATTGATCTTAGTACAATCAATTATTTCTGCAGCGCCTAGCAAATTTCATTTTCGTATCTCTTTTTTTTCTACAAAGTTTATGAAAGGTACCGAACTGCATACACAGCCCCTCAGTTTACTGTCAGAGCGGCGTCTTTCACTTTTGGCCCCGAGGATAACTTCCTCCGCAAATGCACAAGGGTAGGAGGACACACTGAATTTGGCGTGCATCTGCAACCCCGCAGCTTTTTAGTTAAAGCAGCTTGGCGCTTCGACCGTCGGCTTGCTCGTAAATGCATTGTGTTTGGAATTTTGACGGAGCTGATGTTCAGAACTGGTCTGTGGACTAATAAAAGTCCTAGTACATGTTTTCATACAAGTCCACTTACTGTTTTTTCACCTAGCGTGCACAGTTTATCACAGCCATGGGCGTTTGATGGCCGATTCCATTGCCTCATTATAAATTGGGACAGCTAATTCATTTAATTGGGAAATGGTTCAGATATATTGTGAACAATCATAGGTTTTCTAGGCAGCGGCTGAGAGAAGCTCATTAAATGTTAAAGTACTTTTGATGAGTAATGAGGAGCAAGTTTTCTCCGAAGCAGTACATTATGTCTCCACTTGTAACTTGTCAGGCTCAGAGGGCTGAATGCAGAGCAGTGTGTCTTTGCCTAACGAACCCTCTGTGTACCCTATGGAAACCGTGCCCTTGGTTAAATCCTGATGCTGTTAATCGGAAATCCAAAACGCGCTCTTTTTCTGTAGCCATCCCCCCGCTCTTGGTTTGTGCTCATACGGAAGTTTGTTTACTGCTGCTAATTAGCTAACTTCTATCAGCACATCCACCCAGTCTGTCCTTCAGTGTGTCCGGCAAAGCTGCTAATTAGTGAAACTATGGAGGAGCCTCTTCAAACGTGCACGTCATTGTCAACATTTAATTAAATAAAAAATAAACGCCTACGTTGCCCATTTACCTTTCAGTAAGAAACTCATGTAGGGGTTGCGTGTTTCACAGATTCATCTAAGTTAATGACAGACACCGTTTCCCAAGCGGACTTTGCACAACTTAACAATTAACAGTTGTGCACATGAAGAGAAACACGAGCTGATGGGGAGACATTGATCTTAGTACAAGCAATTATTTCTGCCGGGCCTAGCAAATTAAATTTTAACACTTATAAGGTCCCAAAGGCGAGACCTATTGGCTATGCCAATGCTTGTTCTTTGTGCATTCAGAAAAAAAGTTTAAACTGCTCATTCTAATTCCCCTTGAGCATTGTGTCAAAGTCTCCCTAAACACCTTGTGTTCCATCTTGTGGCCTAACCGAAAATCTTAGGCATTTAACTGCACTTCTCTTGTCTCTGTATCTAAGCTGCTTGCAGTAAAGTGTGGCCCTCCAGAGCCCCAATAGTTATATACTGCCCCACTTACTTCTCTTGTGTGCACTGTACTGGTGCCAATGCTCAAGGCAACCCAACTAGGGTGATCAACCGTCCGTAAATTTCACAGACCATCCGTAAATTGGACCTAACGTCCGTTGTCCTTGAGGATCCCTTTACGGACGCCTTTTGTCCGTAATTTTGGGCCTTTCAGGGAAAAGAGCTGTTCCCCTGCGAAAGGCCTCCGCTCCCGGATGGGGCCGCCGTGCACTCCTCTGAGCACAAGAGCAGTTCCACTCCGCCCATTGTCATTCTGAGTGGTGCTGATTGCCACATACAGAACGACAATGGCTCAGTCTGGGCTGGCTCAGCATGTGGTGGCCTCGTCCAGCCTCGGTCTAGGGCAGGGCATTCTGTCACATGGAGGTGCAAAAACGGCCGTGCTGCTGCTAGGTGAGAATCCAGTTAACCAAAGGAAGGCGGTGAAAGAAGTTCAAAGGAAAGGATTATAGTTCTCTCAGAGTCTCATTGTTTTAGAACTGACGCATTTTCAATATTATATTCAAGGAAGCCATGGTTGCTGCTTTTTTATTTCATGCAACTACCAACCATTGACAAAGCCAATAGTTCTGGCTTGTTGTAGGTGTAAGGTTACTTGTTCTAGGTGTAACGTTACTTGTTTTATTATGTGTCTGAATGCAATGACAGAAGCAACAAAAATACCAGTTAGGTGGCACATTATACTAAGCACAGATTTTTAGGTTATGTGTTTTAAGCCATGCCCTCAATTACATCGAACACCCTTTTCGAGAGAACCCCTTGTTTTTTCATCCCACTTAAACCTCTGGAAACAACACCATGTCACTGTTGCCCCATGTCCAGGCACTGTGCATCATGCATGACTCATGCCTTCCACTTTTTCAGATTGCCCCCGTGCAGGGGCATAGTGAACCCTGCCCCATCCCTTGCTTTAGGAAATGCAGCGAGGGTGGAGTTAGTTGACGGGTCTCTTCTGTCTGCAACGCTGCAGACAAAGTCTCAGCTCATAATTAATGTGAAAAGGTGAGTGAGTAAGTGAAGGGATGGGTGGATGGATGAGTGAAATGATGGATGGATGAGTGAAAGGGTGGATGATGGGTGAGTGAATGGGTGGATGGATGATTAAAATGATGGATGGATTGATGAATTGATAAGTGAAAGGGTGGATTGATGAATTGATAAGTGAAAGGGTGAATGGTTGGACGGATGAGTGAAAGGGTGGATGTAGGGCTGGATGAGTGAGTGAAAAGACGGGTAGATAGACAAAAAGATGGATAGATGAGTGAAGGAGTGAAAGGGTGGATGGATGAGAGAGGATGGATGGATGAGTGAAAGGATGGATGGATAAGTGAAAGGTTGGATGAGTGATAGGTTCAATGGATGGATTCATGAGTGGATGAGTAGATGCATGGGTGGGTGATTGGAACGATGGATGCCTAAGTGAAAGGGGAATTGAGAGAGAAAGGGAGGATGGGTAAATGGATGACTTAACGGGTGAATGGCTGAAGGGTGAATGAGTAAGTGAAAGGATGGCTGGATAGGTAAATGGCTGGAAAGATACGGATGGATAAGGTAAAAGGGTGAATGGATGAATGGATAATGGATGGATGAGTAAAATGGAGATGGAGGGCTGGATGAGTGAAATGATGGATGGAAGGATACGTGATGGATAGGTTTGTAAATGGTTGAATATGGACATGGATGGGCACACAGATGGTAGGACAGAATGAATGGTGAAAGACTAAATGATGGATGAAATACACATTGTAAGCCCCGTTATCTTAAGCAACATTTCCTATACATTGACATTCCCTTTTTTATGAGTGATTGTCGCTATATAATATATGTGTGTGTTTTAACGCACTCCAACACTTTGCCCTACATACTTGGGATGAGTAGCACTATAGAAGAAATTAAATACACATGAGAGAGGGTCTATGTGAAGAGGAGGGGCGCTATTGGAGGGTGGTAGCAAGGCCAGACTGGCCGGACCGGGCATTAGGCGTTTTGTCTGGAAGCTGGAAAGGTGGGGCAGTTTTGTTACCACAAAAAGTCCTGCACATTTGCTGTGTGCATACTGAAAAACCATGAAGTGCACAACTGTCATCTTAATATAAACTTATTTTCACTTGTACTTAAGTGGTTGTCAATTTACTTACTTTTATACTATTGCGCAACCTCCTCTGATGTGTCTGTAAAACGTACCTTTTGTCCTGAATTTTGGCCCTATGTCCTGAATTTTCGCTGTCCTGAATTTGCACCCATGCCAGTTGGTCACCCTAACCCCAACACCAGGGATAATTAGCACGGCTGATCAAAGTCCGTTAAATATTTGTATATGGGAGATAGAGCACATGAGGCCTAGGTTGAAAAGTATGCAATATACAATGTGTTGCGAGGTTTGCAGTAGCTACGCCACTTATGCCATGTTTGCTTACCTGTTTGCTTTTATTGTGTGTTCCACCTTCCTTCACAATTCTATGTCCGCACAGGAGGCTCCGATTATGCTATCTCATTTCTTTATTCGAAATGCCCAGCAGCCAATAAACTAAATAAAAACACAATTCCCATGAACACTTGGTTAACAACCATAGAGTCTGCAGAATATATAAAGTCATGTAGAGTGTCTCACTCCCTCTTTCTTTGCTGCTCCGTAGCCAGTTAAGTGCTTTTGGTCTTAACTTGCAATTTATTGCTGTTGCTTGTATTGACTTTTCTTATTGCTTGTCTTGACATTTCGCTTGCTTTGTCTTCGCGCTGTCAGCGCTGCAGTGTATTTTTTTTCAGCGTGCTTTTGGCATCGTCTGTTTCGGCTTTCGCCGCCTTGCAGCGCTGCGGTGTGTCGTTTTCAGCGCGCTTCTGCCGCTTCTTTGCTTTAGTGAGAGCGCGTGTTCCGCCTCTCCGTTACCCGGGCGCGAGGTGCCCGCGTTTGTCTATTTTTGAGTGGTGCGGGAGACGGGGTTTTGGAGACTCGCGCGCTGCTGCGCGAGCTCCTCTCCTTCACGCCTGGCATCCGGTGTTCCGCGCATGCGCGGTTTGCATTTCCTTATTCCGGATCACCTCAGGAGAACGGAGGTTGCTGTAGGACGTCTCTTTGCAGCGTGAACGCCAACAGCCAGCGCGTTAACCCCTTCAGATGCCTATTGCTTGAAAAGAGGCTTTGGGCTGTATAATTAATGCATAGGCTCTGCCTAGAGTGTGTTTTGGTGCGCAGCGAGCCCTCACTCCACATTCAGAGATTGGCGAAGTCATTAGCTTCTGTCCGGCCCACGCCCAATATGGGCACGTCGTCTGCTGTTTCCCCTACGGATACGGACGACCAGCATTCCTCCTCCTCCTCTGATCATGCGGAGCCTCCTCCCAAGAAGAAGTCGTGCAAAGAACATTTTATTGATGCGCCCACCCATCCTCCTGTCCTTACCTTTGAACCCTCGGACATTGTCCATCCTAACTCTTCGTCCTGGCTCCTGTCCCCTGCAGTGGCGGAATATGTGCAGACTCACATCCGCCGTCCCTTCGACAAAGATGTTCGGGCTCGCCTTCGGTCAGAATGTCCAAGACCTGACCTGGCTGATCACCTCGCAGACACCCCTGAGGTAGATCCCACTATGCTTACATATCTTCGCAAGTATGCGAAGGATCCGAAGAAGGGTCTGGACCGATCTTGGCGCTCCTGCCAGGATAAGGTTCTGGATTTAATGGGTCCGCTCACAAAGATCCTGGATCTTGGATTTGTGGCCAAAGAGTCTTCAGCGATGGTAGATCCTGATGAACTCATAGAATCGGCTCAGAGGGCCATTTGCCAACTTGGAAATGCGAATTGTGCCATTTCTAGCGAGCGCCGTCGCTCGATTCTCCTGAAGCTTGACCCGAAGCTTGCTGAACTATGCACGTCGAAATCGGGTCCGGAGGCTCAAGGTCTTCTCTTCGGCCAGCCGTTCTTGAAGGAACTGACCAAGTTTGTGAATACGTTCAGTGGCCTGGACAAAGCTCAAGCCTCGCTTCAGCGGGCCTTTCGTCCAGTTTTCGGCAGGGCCGGACGAAATAGGGGACGCTCGTCCGGCCGTGGTCAATCTACCCACAGGGGAAACCAATCCCATAGAGGAACTCAGCAAGATTCCGGATATTCCCAAAAATCTAAATTCTATCCTTCCAAAAAAGGACGAGGCCAATACCAGAAAGGTCGTTCAGGAGGATCGTATGGTGGATACCAGGATTCCAATACATCAGGTGAGCCTAATTCCTGCATGCAGTGTGATTCTTGGGGCAGGATACGGTTTTTCCTAGACAATTGCTGATTAATCTCGAGCGATGCTTGGGTGTTGGAGACGGTTCAGGGGTACAAAATAGAATTTTATCAACGCCCACATCAAGCCCACCTTCCCTCTCCTCTTTGCTTTTCACAGCAGGACCAGGAGTTCATTTCCGCGGAACTGGAATCTCTTCTTTTGAAGGAGGCAATTGTTCCGACCGTGCGCCATCCACAGGGGTTCGCCAGCACGGTTTTCCTGGTGGAAAAGAAAGGGGGAGGGTCCCAATTGGTTCTCAACCTAAAGGACTTCAACGGGGGGGGTGGTTTACAGACACTTCAAGATGGAAGGCATCCATCTGTTACGGGATCTTCTCCAAGAAAAGGACTGGATGGTTCGTCTGGATCTCAAGGACGCTTACTTGTCTGTCCTGATCTTTCCACCTCATCGCCGCTTCCTTCAGTTCCAATGACTGGGGATATGGTACGAGTGCGAGGTTCTCCCGTTCGGCCTATCGTCAGCACCTTGGTGCTTCACGAAACTTCTGAGGCCACTCGTGGAATCTTTACGCGTTCGGGGTGTTCGTCTGATCATCTATCTGGACGACATCCTCATTCTAGCGGAATCTCCGTTTCAGTTATTGACCCACCTGGACTGGTCCATTGATCTCTTGCAATCCCTGGGGTTCCTTGTGAACGTCCAGAAGTCGGTTTTGATACCGACACAGGTAATAGACTTCTTGGGTTTCCAGGTGAATTCTCTTACCTGTCAACTTCTGTTACCCACTCAAGAAATTTGTTATATTTAGAGGGAGTTGACTTCTGTTATTTCCAAACCGACTGTTTCGTTGAGGTCGTTGGCACGTGTTGTCGGTCTGTTGGCCTTATCCATTCAGGCAATCTTTCCGGCACCTCTGCATTACAGGGCGTTGCAACGCCTGAAAATCCGTCATCTCCAGAAAGGTCTTCGATACTCGGACCAGCTTCCTCTTTCAGAGGAGGCGAAGTGGGAAATGCAGTGGTGGTTGGATCACATGGAGGCTTGGAATGGTCGAGCCCTGTTCGGCTCCTCGCCGGAGTTGGTGATCGAGTCAGATGCCAGTCAATGGGTTTGGGGAGCCCGGTGCGGCTCCGTCTCGACGGGGGGGTCGGTGGTCTCCCCAGGAGCTTTCTCTGCACATCAACTGCCTGGAACTTCTGGCGGGATCTTTTGCGATCAGGTGCTTCTCTCCCCTTCAATCCCAATGCTGTATCCTTCTCCGCATAGACAACGTGTCGGCAGTCCGTTACATCAACAAGCTGGGCGGCACTCGTTCGAAGCTTCTGGCGGAGATTGCCAAGGATTTTTGGCATTTTTGTCTGCAAGAGAAGATCACAGTTATTGCGGAATATCTCCCCAGCCGCGACAATCAAGTTGCGGATTGGCACTCCAAACACCTGAAAGATTTCAGCGACTGGAGGCTCCATCCCCGACGGTTTCGCGCTCTTCTCCGGACTTGGGGTCAGTGTCACATAGATCTGTTCACCTCTCGCCTCAATTCTCAACTCCCGCTGTTCTTCAGTTGGAGACCGGATCCGGAGGCCCTCGCCACGGATACCTTTCTTCAGCCGTGGCCATCGACTCTGTGTTATGCCTTTCCCCCTTTCATGATGATATCCAGGGTTCTTGCTTACACGAAACGGTATCAGTCGGAGTTGATCTTGATTGCTCCCCTGTGGCCAGCTCAGGCGTGGTTCTCTGTTCTCCTGGAAATGAGTTGTGCAGTGCCGCTCCTTCTTCCCCAGGAGTGGAATCTCCTGTTGGATCCTCTTCAGAATCCGCATCCTCTGATTCTGTCAGGCTCTCTCCTTCTGCTAGCGTGGCGGATTTCGGGGAACGCTGGTCGGTCCCAGGCCTTTCTGCGGACGCTTCCAAATTCATTAGTGACGCCTGGTCTTCCAGTACCCACAAACGCTACAGGGGATCCTGGAAGCGTTGGTGTGACTGGTGTGTTCAACGGTAAGTTGATCCCGCTTCAGCTGATGTTTCTGTGATGGTGAATTTTTTGGCCTCCCTGGCATCGTCTGGTTTGGCCTATCGCACGGTGAACAATTTTCGCTCTGCCATTTCCGCGGGCCACCTCCCGGTGGATGGCAAGCCTGCGGGTGAACATCCTCTAGTTTCTAAATTGCTCAAGGGTATTCGCCTGGCGAATCCTCCACGTCCTAAATATGTCTCTTTATGGGACGTGTCGGTTGTGCTCTGTTTTCTGGAGGCCTGGCCTATCAATTCTTTACTGTCACGTAAACAACTGTCGGACAAACTAACCATGTTGTTGTGCCTGATCTCCTGCAAGCGGGTGTCTGATGTCCATGCCTTGGATTTAGCTGGTCGTAATTTTACGCCGGACGGCGTCGTAACTCGGCTCTCTAGGCGTACCAAGACGAATACGGCGGTAATTTCTTACCCTTCCTTCCCTGCCCGTCCCAAGCTTTGTGTCGTCCAATGTCTCAAGGATTACAAAGTAAGTACTGCTTCTTTGCGTTTCGACATGCAGGGCCAGTTATTGATTGCTTTGCAGAAGCCTTTTCGCGCCGTTTCCCCGGCTACTTTGGCTAGATGGGTACGTTGGCTCATGGCGGAAGCTGGCATTGATGTTTCTGTGTTTGGGGCGCACTCAGCTCGAGGGGCTATGGCTTCTAAAGCTTTCTCTCTGGGGGTCACTTTGTTTGACATTATGAAGGCCGCTGATTGGTCTTCTGATTCTGTTTTCAAAAGTTTTATTTTAAACCTATTGCTAATGTTGCTTCTGTGGTGGTGGATCAGCTTTAAACAAGCATAATCGGAGCCTCCTGTCCTGACATAGAATTAAAAATTTGCAAACATACGTGACAAGAATTTTCAATTCTATTAAGGACAAGGAGGCGAGGATTATCCCACCCATTGTTGTATGCATTTTTTCCTGCTGTATACTTGTTGATTGTCTGATCACTGTGAACTTTATGCAACTACCTTGTTTTTTCTACCCCCCCCCCTTTATTTCTGCGCTCATTTTGCATGGAATGTGTATTACGGCTCTCTGTCTCTTTTCAGGATCTGATCCCAAATGAAGCCATTCGGAGCTGCCTGGATCTTCTTGCCTGCTCCTTCTAGGATTGTGGTTCCTGTATTCTTCATTTACTTGAGTTCTGGATTTCTTTGTCTGTCCTGGATTGGCGGTGATGTTTTCCTTAATTGACTTTCTGTGTTGGATTTTTCTGGTTGTCTGAACTGTTTCTCACCAAAGAAAGAGGAAGTGAGACACTCTACATGACTTTATATACTGCAGACTCTATGGTTGTTACCCAAGTGTTCATGGGTATTGTGGTTTTTATTTACTTTATTGGCTGCTGGGCATTTCTAATAGAGAAATGAGATAGCATAATCCTCGCCTCCTTGTCCTTAATAGAATTGAAAATTCTTGTCACGTATGTTTGCAAATTTTGAATTGCCTGGAGTGTTGATTTAGGACATTCGTGATGAGAGCTGGCCGATCGTGGTCGTCTCTTATTCAGTAAACTTTCTTGTTACTTTGCACTTTTCTGCCCTAACACGTTCTTCCTATTTGGTGGTCAGAGCCCACCTCGCTGGGGTCACCTACCTCTTTTCCTCTGCTTCTGCCAGCTTTGATCAAATCTTTACTGCCTCTGTTACTATTGCCTGTGACCATAGTGGAGCACAACTAACGTCTTTGCCTTTCAGACGGATGCTACCACACACTCAAACGCTTCATACTGCCTTCTTACTTGTTGTACCTTACTCCCGCTTCTCCTTTCAGTATCAGTGGGAATTCCGGCAGATTACATTTTGGGCCCAACAATGTTCGAAAGAGAATAAAGTACCCACGCTTGTCACATATCCGTGTGGCCGACATCTTGGATTGCTCTGGTTTTTATGTTTTAATCCACTTCTCAGTGACTCAGCACTGTGATTTACATCTCACTTCAGCTTTGTACTCAACATGCAAATGTCATCACGCTCGTGGCATTTCAGTGTTGCCACCATTTTAGATTGGTTTAGCTACTTGCTCAAAAGTTTACTTTAGATTTCTCTTCAAGCTTGAGCTAGTGCACCCTCACATCAGCAAAGCACACTTCAAAGATCATCTGAAGGAGATTGTATTATTGGTCACCAGATTTCTCTCCTGCACTACCAGCCAGGCGTATTTCGAAGGTACTGTGATAATTATTTTATTTCTCCGATGATTGTGTATCTTCTTATAGTATCTTCTCATTTTTTCCAGATTACACCATTCTTACAATACCAAGGTAAATCTCTAATGAAATGGAGGTCCTGGACACGCACCTTTAAGAATTACTTAATTGTCATAGGTACGGAGAATTTTTAACCAAAACGCTCGGCAGTATTGGTATTTAGTCATCTTGGTCATCTAGGCTAGTAAATGTTCAATAATCTTCATGGGGTAAATGCTCCACTTTAGGCAATCTGGAGCCTGGGATGAGCATGTTTGGGCTGTTGCCAGGCTCAGAAACAAATTTTCTGAGAAACCAAGCATACTTTTAGAACATTTTAGCTTTTTCCACTGAAAGCAGAGCCCAGATGAAAGCATAGAAAAGTGTATTTCGGCACTGAGAATCTTGGCCTCTACTAACTTTGGAGCTTAATTTGATACTTATATCCGTGATCAATTTCTCTACAGCTTTTGTTCCAGAAAGATTTAAGAAAGGCTTTTACGCTGCGGACCACCTTAATAAAAGTTATTGAAAAACGCCAAGAGCATTGAACACTTTGTCTCTAGTTGACTTGTATCGCAGGAGGATAATGTTGTATCTGCTGTACCTATGATCAATGCCATTGTAAATGGTGATACTGTTGATGCTATTACTGTTAAAGAAAGGGGTTCTAGCAATGGGCAACACAAAAATAGTGCAGTATGTTTCAGGAATGGATCTAAGAGCCATGGGAGTAATTGCCCAAACTTTCCTTCTCAAAACAAACACTGTAAAAAGTGCAAAAAGTTAAGGCACTTTCACAGTGTTTGCAAAAGAGGCAGGACTCCTACGAAAGTGAGCAGTGTTGATTTGGGTCAGGATGATTATGCTCTAGATCTTCCCAACATGGTTTTCACCTTGGATGTAGTTTCCGATTCTTCAATCAAGGTCAAAAGTCCTTGGTGTAAGTCACTATAAGTTCAGTACTTACTCTAAATATGATGGCTAACTCATGACCATTATATCTGACATTTTATTCCGTAAACAGTGGGGTCCAGACTATATTTTTGCTGTATATCTCAAAGCATATGGAGATCAGGATATTGACTTCTGTACTAAATTGGGTTGCTTGTTGACTGGGGTGTAAACCCTGGTCAAGCTGCAACTACAATCTGTCTCGGGGTAAGGCCCAAGTACACCTCCTCATATTAATCTGTGCTCACCCCCTTGTTAGCTTGGCACAGAGCAGTCAGGCTTAACTTGGAGGCAATGTGTAAAGTACTTGTGCAACACTTCAAACAATATAACTGTGAAATCAAGCCACAAAAGGAGCCCACAACAGAGTTAGATAAATAGAGAATGTTTTAATAAATAAAACAAGCACAAAACTACAAAATTCCAATGAGTCGAACTGGAGATATGGAATTTTAAATCTTGTCGTGCAAATAGTGCACAAAGCACCAACTAGGGATATCTGGTCAAGCTGGACGAGGATAAAGTCACAACTTCAGGCCGACTGTGATGGAGCATCGGTCAGCTACTGGGACCCAGTTAGGCTCTCTGAACAGAGGACTGTAAATCCTTTTTGCTAGTGTTGCTTGGACCCGTGTTAAAGATGCTCCACACAGCCGAAGCTATGGGTCGGTTCCAACATGCGGTGAGGCTGCTGTGCAAAGTCCTGTTGTATTGTCGTCTAGGAACCCATCGACCCCACGTGCAAAGCGAAGTCCAGTGTCACCAGTGTCAGAGATTTGGTCCGCAGCTTGCGATGCATCACTTCCAAGGAATTGCTATGTGAACTCCGTCGCAGAGGCTGCCGCCGACGAGAGATGTGAAGACCTGGGCTGTGGATGAGCCGCGCTATAGGGACGAAGCAGGTCCTTGTAACAGGTCCAATCCACGTAGCGGTGGCAATGCATCGGTCCCACTCAGGGATGTGCTATTTAGCCGAGGAGATGCATAACTCGGAATAGCAGATGCATTGGTTCCACTGTAAAGCACCTTAGGCCCACTTTCAAGGGTACAGGACTTGGTGGCACCACTTAGAAGGGTAGACTCACAGATGGCAGAGTCTAGGTGCAGTTGCAAGGTGTTTGGACACCTGTTATGTCCCTGAGACTTCAAATCAGGAGGGAAGCCAAGCAGCCCTTGAAGTAAATCTGACCTTCTGCCTGGATGAGAAGAATTGGACCTGCACCTTTTGAACCAAGAATCCAGAGTGACTCCAAGGGCTAGTTGGTTTTCCTCCTGATCCACAGTCTCAGGACATAACAGCCTTCTATCCACCTTGCACCTGGACTCTGCCATCTGTGAGTCTACCCTGCCAAGTGGTGCCACTCTAGTCCTGGGCCTTTGGAAGTTTGCCTAGTGTGCTTGCCAGTGGAAACAATGCAACTTCTCTGCTGACTGACGCATCCCCGAGCAGAATAGACGCACAACCTCGGATGAGCGGCACATCCCCAAGCAGGACTGATTCACCGCCACTGCTGCGTGTGTAAAGAAAGATACCAACTGCCGCGAAATCTAATGAAAGAAGCACAGACTCCAATATACTGCAGAGCGTCGTTTAATCAGCCATTTCCAAGTTCAGGTACAGTTACGAATGACCATCCAACCGCCACCCGCCATGTCCTATCCCAGCGTTCATTTTCAAAACATTACATCTCACACGCGATGACTTTTGAAGTAGACACGAGCGCCGGAGCACTCGTGCCAACTTCAAATGACAACAACATAACAGCGTGGATTTAATCCCTCCCAAAGACCTGCATCACCCAGCTGGTTTGGAACATCCACAGCCTAGCCCCTCGCAGCTCTCATCGACAGCAGCCTCGACGACGAAACCAGACTCCCCATTGCAGCCTCTTGGCTCCTCAAAACTGACATATCACCAGCTGCGTGCTGCATCCCTGATGCCGGCCTTCGCATCGCAAGCCCCGTCAACGGGATCCTCAGCGATAACGCAGAAGGACCTTGCATGCAGCCTCGCTACATCTCCGAACCGACGGATCACTTCTGCTGCGTGGCTTATCTTCGACACGGGCCCCGCGCAATGCTGAGCAACCAGGATGTTCAGCTGGCCTAACTGGGTCCCTGTAGCAGGCCCCTGCTCCTTTGTGGTTGGCCTGAACTTGTGACTATATACCAGACTGGTGCGACCAGGTAGCCACAGCTGGCGGGCGCTCTGTGCTTTTTGGTGCTATTTTCGGGACACACTTTAAAATTCAATATCTCCAGTTCTACTAATTGGAATTTAGTCATTTTTGTCTTGTTTGATTTATTAAAACATACCCCAGTTTTTGTGGGCTCATTTTGTGGTGTTTTGTGTTCTACTGCTTGAAGTGTTGCACAAAAACTTCACACATTGCCTCTTAGTTTGGCCTGACTGCTCTGTGACAAGCTACCAAGGGGGAGGGAGGGGCGCACAGGCTAATTTGGGGTTTGCTTGTGCCTGACCCTGACAAGGATTGTGGTTGCTGCTTGACCAGGGATTACACTCCAGTCAACCAACAACCCAATTTCCTACACTAGTGTTCAGCTGTTAGGTTGGACGCCTGTTTGTGCAGTGCCATACAGTAATCGTGTGTTACACTATCAGCCCACATAAATAATTTAAGACCAATTTCAGTTTTCCTTGATTGACTTCTTTTCGTTTTTCCAAATCTACCTTCATTCCTTCTACTGGACCTGTAGCAATGGAGTTTGAGCTGTCCAACCTGGAAAGCTAAAAAGTGTTTAAAGTTAAACAGTTCATCTTAGAAAGAGGACTTAAAAAAGAAGGGCACCAAAAGGTTGGCGATTGAGAAAGATCACTACTTGAGATTGGTTCTGCTTAGCATCTGATCGCAAGAGTTAGCCATGTTTAGAACACCTTTTGGGGCATAGAAATACAGCAGGTTGCCATTTGGTTTGGCCTCTTCATCTAGTTTGGCCTCTTTATCTAGTTTGGCCTCTTTATCTAGTTTCTTCCAGAAGTTATTTTGCAGAGCCAAGATCATTCTCAGCGACCAAATCCAGGTATTTTAAGTGTAAAAGACGGGGGCATTTCTCCAGAGTACGCAGATCAAACAATATTGAGATTATCAAATCTACAGTAAACTGGGTTAACCCCTTCCATGCTCATGACGAGCTCAGCTCGTCATGCAGCACAGTGCTCATGTGCTAATAATGAGCTGAGCTCGTCATGACCACACCCGTTTTTATTGCTGTCCAGCACAGCAGGGGAAACTCTCTAGCAGCGATGAGGTTAAAGATGTCCAAACACACGATATCTATGATGATGAGAATAGTGATGAGTATGGAGTGGAAGTGTTAGTTGTGAGTGCGAAGGACAACCAAAAGGTGGATGTTAGTCACGGATGTGAGGAGCATAATCTGCTCAAGGGTGTAATTGAAGTGAATGGTGTGTGGGTTCCCATGTGGGCAGATTCATGCTCATCTTACATGTTAATAGACAAGGCATTATCGGAGGATCTTGGGGAGTGTGAATTGATTTCCGCGGATCTGGAACCACAAGGCTATAGTGGGGTCAAGTTGCCTATCCACTGGTATTTTGATGCTGTTTTGTGATATAAAGGCAGTCGGAAGGTTGTACGTGGTGCAGGAGGGGAGAACGCTAATGGGGTGGAAAGAACAAAGGGCCCTACGTAAGATACTCAACTCAAATCATCCTGAGCAGGTGTTGCTTACTTAACAGAGTATTGAAAGGGTAAATATGCCAAGTTGTTACATCATTTTGAATCCCGTATAATACTCAAAGGTGGGGCCATACCCAAGGTATGCAACTTTCCGTTGGCATTACGGTAGGGCTTTACCCATGGTATGTAACGTTCCGTTGGCATTATGGGGTCTTCGCAAACAAGAGTTAGACTGATTGTGTAGAGGAGGATTCATTGAGCCCAAAGAAACTTCTAAATGGCTCAGTCCTATTGTTTTGGCCAAGGACTCCAATGGAAATGTACACGTGTGTAGACTTAAGGGATGTGAACAAGTGTATCTGGATAGACAGACACCCGTTACCTAGGATTTGCAAAATGTTGATGGATGTATGAGGAGCTAAGTGTTTTCCACGTTGCATTTGTCAAGTACTTAGAACTAGGTATGTTTACACCTAAACACATGACGTCCTTCATTACACCAGAAGGGCAATTCCAATTCGTATGCATGTCGTTTGGGTTGGGCTCTACGTAAGCAGTTCTTCAGAGAATAATGCAGGGTGTTTTACATCGATTGCCCAACATCCTGTGTTTCCAGGACGACATTTTGGTGTAGGGTTCGGACAGAAAACATCATGATGCTATGCTGGATAATGAAATTGGAACAGGCTGGTTCGACGATAAGTGTTGACAAATGCAGATTTGAGAGAAGAAGTGGAGTATTTGGGACACACGTTGTCCAGTTAAGGTGTCAAACCCAATATGAAGTTAGTGGAGGCAATTGAGAAGGTGCTGGCACCAAAGGATATATTATTCCAAGTTTGTTCTGCATTTTTCATTTACACATGCTACGGCCACTAATGAAGAAAGAGGTCAGGTATGAGTGGTCTGATGATTGCCAAGCTGCCTTTTGGGAAATAAAGAAAGCGATCATTGATGCTGGTGTTCTTAAACCTTTGATCCTAAGGATGCCTCCATAGTGGTGACAGATGTTAGTTCTGTGTAGGCTAGGCGGGGTCTTGAGGCAGGTGGACAAAGGAAAGGAAAGGGTGGTAGCATTTACATCACACACACTTAAGAGTGTGGAGAGTACATGTTCCCACTATAGAAAAAGCTGCACTAGCGTACTGGCGGGGAGTGCAGTATTTTAGGATGTACATGTGGATACACAGTTCAAATTATGCACTGACCGCAAACCTTCAATCGATTTGTTCACGACCAATGGTGCAGGAAAAGCAACTCCACGCATAGCTAAGTGGTTGTATCGCATTCAAGATTCAGGATAAAATATGTACTAACCTCCAATAATACTAATGCTGATTGTCTGTCTTGCCTGCCTGTGGATGTGGTACTCAGTATGAAGAGGATGATGGGATGGCGGCAAAAGACAGTGAGGTGTATAAGGGAACTGTTTGGCAGGAGGATTGGAAGGAGGCGTTGTAAAAGGATCCGGTTTTGCAAGCACCATATGTTGAATTACAAGTTACTAAGAAGTTGAGTCAGGAAAAGAGCTGAGTTGGGTGAGTATGTTCCTGTGTGGGATGAACTGTCTATTTTTAGGAGGTGTGACAGGCTAGTGGTGCCAGAGGGATTGCAGCAGAGACTGTTAACCTTATTGCATGAAGGACTTAGAGGTGTATTGCCATAAAGAGGAAATTGTGTAATTATTTCTGGTGGCGCGGCATGGACAATCCTGTGGAGAGATTTGTGAGGGATTATGTGCCTTGCACGTGTAGTGACAAAACACACAGGGTTTCCAAAGCACCCATTGAACCAGTGGCATTTACCAGTAGAGCATGGGAAAGAGGTGCTGTGAACCTATGCGGTCCATTCGAGTGTTGGGGCTATGAAAGCAGATTTGCAATAGTGTTAGTGGATTATTTTTCCAAATTGTCTGAGTTTGCGTTCATGAGGAAGAAGAAAACAACAAATGTGAGCTCATTTTGTGAAGAGATATTCAGGCGTGAGGTTGTCAGGAGATATTTGTTTCGTATAATGGTCCACAATTTGTGTGGGAAGAGTTGACCTCTTTTCTTAAGAAAGAAGGAATCAAGAACTTTAGGACCACAAATGATAATCCCTGTGAGAGCGGGAAATGAAACTTTATTGTATAGTTAATGAAAACCATTACAAAGTATGTATACAGCAGTGTACTAAAACATAAAAAAAAAAAAAAAATGCACTGCTATGTGTGCCATAAAAAGATATAAATAAGTGTCTTTCGAGTTAAAATAATAAACATTTTTCAGATTCAAGACTTTGCGAGAGTTCTCTGCTTTTTCTCGAAATTGTCAATAAATTTGACTGCTCTGCAGATGAGTTGCGGATCTACTGAGCACAGGATTAGTATGATTGCCGACCGGCAGGTGCGTGTTCCATATTCCTTAAATTTGGTTTTTAACCAGCTCCGACGTTCCTGGATCAGGTCCGGGCATATACAGATCAGATGGATAAAGTCTTGTCTTCCTGAACCACATAGACCGCATCCATCACATTTTTGTGGCTTCCACTTTGGTGATTCAGCATTTGTTGGGAGGCTACCCAGTCTTAAATTGAGGTATTTACGTTTGATGACTGGTGAAAATGCAAGGTCTAGGTAGGCTGCCTGTGCTGGTTTTTTGTATGATTGAATTGTCATCCAGGCATGGAGCTGTTTGAAGGAGAGTACTGGAATCTTAGATTCCCAAAGTGCAATAAAGTCGGTTAATTCTAATGAAGATTTGAGGTACTTGGCGTAGTGAGAGTTAGTACTTTTACTAATTGTTGTCCACAAGGCACGATATAACGCAATCTCTTGGTTCATCCAAACATCGTACCAAAATTTTATCGTCTCGTACTTTTTCAGCAGCACTTGGGATTGCAAGCCAAATTCAAGTCTTAATTGTGCGGGTGATGCATTGCTAAGTAGCGCAAATACACGTTTGTAGACTTTAGTTTGAATATTGTCCAGGAGATGTGCACTCTTGCCATGATGTAGGATGCTCCCGTAAGCTATAGTTGGAAGTAGCTTTGCTTTCATTGTTGTTAACAGGGGGGAGACCAGGGGGCCTTTGAGTTCTGTCGCCAAGCTATTGAAAGCGTGCAATAGGACCGTGCCCTTTTTTACCATGCTGTTGAAATGCATGGTAAAGTTAAGACGCTTGTCTAGTAGTATCCCAAGGTATTTGTAGCTCTCAACCGCTTCCAGCTTGACATTGTCTATGGTGAAGGATGGTTGTGCTTTGTGGCGTCGGGATATAACCATAGTCTTAGTTTTTGTACTGTTTATTGCTAGCAAGTTCTGTTTAGTGTAGCGGGTCAGTTCCTGTAGTAGACGTTGCAGGCCTATTCTTGTCTGGCTTAATAGGACCACGTCGTCGGCATAGGACAGGTGTGTTATGCAGAGATTCCCTAGCCGTGGTGGATGCGCATTGGTCTGGTCAAGGCTTTCTGTTAAATCCGCCATGAATAAGTTAAAGAGGTGGGGGGCCAGCACACAGCCTTGTTTTAATCCATCAGAGGTGTTGATTTTTCGAGTTAGCCTCTGTCCATTGTCGATCTTTACCTGCATCCAGGTGTTACTATACAGGTCAATGATCGGCGTTAGGATGGAGTCTGGCAGGCCCTGCTGCTTCAGTTTGGCCCATAGTAATTTCCTGTTGACACGGTCGAAGGCCGCCTTAAAGTCGACGAAACAGGTGTAAAGTTCCTGGTGGTTTTGTAGACTTTTTTCACCAATCAAGCATAACGCCATTGCATTTACCATGGTACCTGTCCCGCGACGAAACTCAGTCTGGTTTAGCGGGATTTTGTTATTCATGTCCGACCATTGTGTTAAATCAGCTAGCACCAGTGATGCGTAGTATTTAGCTTCCGCATCAATCAGGGCTATTAAGCGGTAATTAGTTGGATTTTTGCGGTCTCCGCCTTTATAGATGGGGTTGATGATGGCGCCCCTCCAACTTTCCGGGACCCGACCTGAGTTGCTAATTGACCGAAAGAGGGTGTTAAATTTGCGTGCCCAGAACTTGGGGTTCTCTTTGTAGATTGCCTGCGGAATACCATTTGGCCCCGGTGCACACTCTTGCTTGCCGTTCCTGATTATTTGTAGTATTCGGCATTCGTCCTCAGTCCGTGTTGATAGACCCATTTCTTCCTGGCTGATGGTCATGCCATTGGCGCTAGGGGCAATCGTACTTTCCTGGTTTGTTGTACTTGATGTTTCAGATGCAGTTGTTGACATTATCTGTTTTGTGGTTGACTTTATTGAAAATGTATCGACTATATGTTGGGCCCAATCGTTTTCAGCGATGCATGTCATACTTACAGGTTGCGCTGCTCTGTAATGGAATTGACTTGCATCCAGAAAGCCCTGGAATCTGATTTGTTTATGTTATGCAACAATTTGGCCCAAAAGTCGTTAGTTTTTTTCATTTTTTCCAGCCAGACCAGCTTCTTGTATTGTGTCCTTGTTGATCGGACTTCTTGCCAAATGCTTGGGTTTGCCCTTTGTATCTGCGCTCGTCTTGTGAGCTTCTGAAGGTGTTTCTTCATGGAGAGTGCAGTTTTTGTGAGTTCAAAATCGGTCTTAGGATAGATCTTCCTTTTAGCATTACTACTGGATCTTGGTAGTCGTTCTAGGAAGGCAGACCAGGTTTCTGAGCATAGGTCCTTATCTGCAGTGGATATTTTGAGTAATTTCTTAGCGTCTGACGCTATATGAGGTAGGGTGTTGCTCGTCCACCTTAGCCGCTTCAGGTTGATTGTTGAAATTATACCTGGTATGGTTGGAGCCTTAACGTATCTGGAAGAGCTCAGTTTCATCTCGATGTGTTGCATTGAGTGATCACTGTCTAGTGAGCAGATTATTTGAAATTTTTTGACTAGACTCAGCAAGGGTAGTGTTACTATTGTATAGTCAAGGATGGAGGTTGCGTTGTGGCCTATGTAGGTGGCGGCTGGGGGTTTGTCGTGTGTAGTTCTTCCGTTTATTACCCGCAGGCCAAGGCGTTCAAGGTCCCACATGAGCTGCCTACCCACTTTGTCTGTCGTCTTGGCCGATATAATCACCTGGGGTTCGACATCCCACTGTTCATTTGCTACAGAGATGTTATCCTCGTCTTCCGGTTGGTGTAAAAGGTTGGTGTTGAAATCACCTGTAACAATGATTTCCCAGCTTGGATGTTGAAGACGGGTGTTAGTTACCACATTAACCAGATTGTGGAAGAGGTCCCTGTGAGAGCGGTTTAGTTGAGTGCTTCAACAGAGCGTTCAGGGAGAGCATTCAGTTGGCATTAGGTAAAGGCTTGAACTGGAAAAAAGAAGTAAGGAACATGTTGTCGAGCTATCGCACTACGCCCTATTCCCGCACTGGTGAGACTCCAGTTTTCTTGTTAAAAGAAAGGGAGCCCTGAAGCACTGCTATGCCCGCGTGAATGGAAAGAACCAACGGGAAAAGATGTGACAGAAAGGACCCAGAAAAAGAATGGAGGATTATCAAAGTCAGAATGCCTATCACCACAATAAGTGTTTAGGAAAGAAAGTGTTCCAGCAGGACGAAAGAGTCAGAGCACATCTTGGAGTGCATGTCAAGAAAGGTTGTTTCAAATGGTCTGTTTCCCAGAAGGTGTGCGAAAGTAAAGGTGGTGTTGGATGTTTGGAAGATGAAAAGTGGTGGAACACAAGGAAGCTGACATGTAGATCAAAAAGGGGAGTGAGATGATAGAAAAGGAAGAGACTGTGGTTCATGGGGCATTAAGGATTCCTTTTCCTTAGGGAGGTTCGGATGAAAAGGAAGCCCAAGAAAATGGCTGATTATATGTGTGACTGAAGGGGAACAACTTGTCCAACTTCCTTAACGTATCCTTTACTCTTCACGGGGGGTGTCGACAATGCACGTGAATTTTCTTTTGCCGGGTATGTCATGTGGTTATATCAGCATTGTAATTATACACCTCATGTATTTTATCATGCAAAAAAAATATAAGATTCAGATCAGCTCAGCACATACCCATATGTTATATAGTGTGTATCACAGGATTAATAATCACAAAATCAAAGTTATTCAAGAACCAATAGACTATTCCCCAAAGAAACTATGCAGAGCTCCAAATTTTCCGTGAAAATGCTTGTTTTCTTCGTTATTTAATATTTGATAGACGATCATTCATTTAAAATACAGCACAAAAACATAGCCATCATTGCCGACGCGGCGCGTTTCTTCTCCATGAGACTTCTTCAAGGCTATAAGAACGTGCATAAAGAAAAAACTTTTTTGTGTTAACCAATATTCAAACAATTTTGAATTTTTTACAACATTTAAAAACTACTCATTTAATCATTAAAAACACTATTCAAATATACAAGGGGATTCTTCTTCTTTGGACAAAATATGTGTATATGATTCCGACTTATCTTTGTACTAAACATTGACATATGCATAGAGAAACATACAAAGAGACCTGCTACCATAGTTCCTGTATAAGGGAATTTACACTACATATACAACAGCATGTTCCATAGCAAAAAAGTAACAAAGAACAGTCTTACGGGGTTTGGATCAATTTATCTGTATTAATGTGACTGTAAATAGTTCAAATTATTTCTTGTAAAGTGACAGCAGATAGCTAGAAATGATCAGTCACATTTTGGAAGGTAACCTTTTAACCTGAATTGAATATTATCATTTAAACATTTTTTCAAAACGGAGCTTTCAAAATCGCCATGCATACCTTTCTATATTTATGTCTATTCTTGAATTGAATCCATAGTTAAAACATGACAGCGTGGAGAACTTCTATGATGAGATGTAGTATAGTTATTAAAAATAAGATCTGAAAAGAAAATATTTACTGGGTTGTAATTACCAACTTGTATTTGTATTTATTCAATGTAGTAGTCATAATGGCAGTTTGTGCTACAGTGTAAAAAAAATCTTTCATACCGCTCTATTTTGGAATGTCAAAGTTTTTTCTTTAGTTGGACATGTTGAAAATATCGTAGAGTTTCTCCCAAGGTGGTACAATTGCCCCTGGTCTGTAATGAAGCAAAATACATATTCATGTCTCTTCTTTTAAGTTCCATGTTTTAGACATTTAAAAACTTTTCGTTGTTAGTTTTAAGAAAAAACAGACAAACGAGATTGCTTATTCAGTTGTAAAATGCAAGGTCTCGACGAACACCACTATAAGATGGCCGTCCCAAACCGTATGTACACCTGTGAATAGGATTAGGCATAGTGTAAGCCAACATTTTCAGGTTTTGGCAGACTGTAAAAAACGTTATCCTTTGGGTATATACAAGTCAGAAAAAATGAAATATAAGCTTTGCATTGTAACAGAATACTATCACTGATCAAAATGTCAAATTTGAGGCACATCCTTTCTACTGACACTATTTATTATAGATTAAACCTTAAAAAACTGACGTTTTAGTTTTAAAAAGATTTGAACGAACGGCATTGTTTATTCAAATGTGAAACACAAAGCATCGACGATCATACCTATAAGATGGCCGCCACAAACGCATGATAAATACGATCGAGCATTATAAGCGCTGGTCCTTTAAATCTAAGCAGGCTTTAAGAAAAGCATTTATCTTATAAACGAAAGAATGAAAAATAGGCTGAGCATCTAGTGCTACTTATAAAACTCGTATTAAGAAAGTGCCTATAGACATTACCAAGTATTGCGGCGATTGCGTTATTAATCTAGCCACTCCACCAGGATACTCCGTATATGCGGTAAATAGACAATCAAGGGGTGGAGGCATAGCGATGATGGCCAAATCCCAATATGCCTGCCTATTCACCAAAATAGACATCGAAGGTAGCGAAAGCGCCCGCTATAGCGTCAAAATAAATCCTCAGTTAACCCTGTCAGGTATCCTGATTTACAGACCCCCGGGACAGGACAGTAATTTTATTAAGGCCTTCCTTGAAACCGTGTGCTCTCTGGTAACAAGGACTGCCAATTTCAATATTCTTGGTGACCTAAACATCCATTTCGATCTCACTACAGACAAGAGGATTGGCAGTCTGCTTGTAGACCTGGCTGCATTCCAGCTCTGCCAGTTAGTCAGTGGCTCTACGCATATCGGCGGTCACCTCCTAGACCCTATCTTTTCCAATTTGGAGGACGTGACAGTAGAAGCCCCTATCCCCATGACCTGGACCGACCACCTGTTGGCGATTATGACTATACCTATTAGGGGCACATCCAAGTCGAAACTTGCCCAGCGCGTGCTAAAGCGACCTTGGAGAAAACTCCGCCTCAAAGAATTTCACATACTCCTCAAAGCTGACGCCCCTAAAATCAACAAAGACGTTGAAGTAGGTTACGAGGGCTTTTGCAATTGGATCACCCAGGCACTAGATGCCCTTATCCCAGCTAGCTGGACCAGGGCACGCACCCAGGAGTCGAGTCCATGATACAACGAAGAACTCAACTCCCTCAGGAAAAAGTGCAAAATTGCAGAGCGCAAATGGAGAAAGGCCTATGATCCTGTGCTGAAATCACAATATGTCCAGCAACAAAAAAACTATCACAGATCTATCTGTAGAACCCGAGCCACATATTCTGCCAAAGAGATTAGTTTTAGCCAATACCCCTCTAAAACTATTTTTAAAATATTAAAAGAGCTAAGTATAAAAAAAACAGCAGAGGAATTAAACACCCTCCCGATACACTGTGAGAACCTGGCATCCTTCTTTATTGATAAGATTCAGAAGATATATAACGCTTTTCCAGCCAGGTCAGGTCTCAAAGCCTCAGCCACCAGGGCCACCCACAAACTCACGGAGATTCCATCGCTGAACCAAGAGGAGTTCCTCAAAGTCTGTGACAAAATTAAAACAGGTTCACCTGCAGACCCCCTGAAACCTGAGCTTTTTAGAGCAAAGGACTGGACTGTACTCAGTCCTCTCCGAGACATTATAAATCTATCTTTCTCCACTGCCACTATACCCACCAGATGGAAGCAGGCCTGGGTATCGCCCATCATTAAAAAACCCACATTAGACCCCTCTTTGCCCGAGAACTTCAGACCCATCTCGCTGCTCCCTTGGCCAGCCAAAGTAGCCGAATCCCATGTCAATACCATCCTGACTAAATTCCTTATATCTAATTCCATCTTAGATAATTCCCAACATGGCTTCCGTGCAGGACATAGCACCGAGACGGCACTCTTGAGTGTCACGGAACATCTCCGGTCCATTTTGGATTCCGGTAAGACGGCAGCACTGATACTTTTAGATCTCAGTGCTGCCTTCGACACGGTGTCCCACGAAGTGTTGCTATTCCGGCTGGAGGAGGCAGGTGTATCGGGACAGGCCCTGAACTGGTTTAAGGCATTCTTATCTGACAGGTCATTTCGGGGCTCCACTCCCCCGTTCCTGTCCAAAGAGCGCCCTATCAGTCAAGGAGTGCCGCAGGGGTCTGCACTTAGTACGACCTTATTTAATATTTATGTTCAACCACTGGCTGAGGTGGCCAAGAGATGGGGGTTGTC
Organism: Lissotriton helveticus; assembly: GCF_964261635.1. Classification (NCBI taxonomy): domain Eukaryota; kingdom Metazoa; phylum Chordata; class Amphibia; order Caudata; family Salamandridae; genus Lissotriton; species Lissotriton helveticus. Next base: position 360,350,948 of record NC_136061.1, read on the forward strand.
GTTTGTATCGTATGCCGACGACACTCAGCTAGTGGTAACATTAAGCGAGGAGAATGGACTAAGTGCACAGAGTTTTAAACAGGGCCTCACTAATATTACAAGCTGGATGACTTAAAACTATTTACAGCTTAACGCTGGCAAAACTGAGGTCTTATTGGTGGGAAAAGAGACAGCGGCCTGGGATGATAAATGGTGGCCCGAGGCGCTTGGAAATCCGCCGGAGCCTAAAAGCCAGGTGAAAAATCTGGAGTCTGGATGGACTCTGCCCTCAATTTTACCCACCAGACAAAAAAGGTTGCGGCAACGTGCTTTGGGATCCTTCGGAACCTTAAGCCGATCCTAAAGTTTTTCGACCCCCAGACACGCCAGCTAGTGGTGCAGTCAGCTATTCTCTCACGCCTGGACTACGCAAACTCTCTACTTGTAGGAGCAAATCTGGCCGAAAATTCTAGACTTCAACGAGTCCAGAATGCAGCGGCAAGAGCCCTGACAGGCCTCCGTCGTTTTAAATCTGTGAGTAGCACGCTCATTAAACTCCACTGGCTCCCGGTAGAGAAGAGGATTCATTTTAAAACCCTATGTCTCGCATTCAAGGTTTTGAAAACTACCTCGACGCCTATGCTGAGCCCTCTTTTAACAGCATACACACCCCGTCGTGCTCTCCGTTCGGAAGGCCAAAACTTGGCAGTTGTCCCCCGTTTTAAGCTGGCCCGGATGAGTGGCCGCTCCTTCCGGCACCTCGCGGCTAAGCTCTGGAATGCTCTACCCTCCCAAATCCGCAGTCTCAACGACCTGCTGTCGTTCAGAAAGGCCATAAAAACCCACCTTTTCTGCTAAACCACTAGGTGTGTGAATCCCAGGTCCCCATCCGCTGTAGCTTACTTCCCTTCCTTTTGCAAAGCGCCGGGACGCCCCCTTGCTGGGGCAGCCGTGCGCTATATAAGATCCCTTAACATTAACATTAACATCTTCAAAAACCAGGACTTTACAAAATATGGGCTCACAAAAAGTCGCAATGTTAGTATATGCGAACAAGAAAACTATCGTTTTAGCTAGGCACATATTTAAAAAGGTACGTTTCAAAGTACAGCAGAGTGCAACCCTAGAACTAAATCAAAAAGAAAAGTTTTATACTACAAGGCGGCTGGTGAAGACAGGGAAACAATTATATAAGTTACTCGAAAAGTATACCTCATTGAATGCGGTTCTAATCATGTCAACTTACTTTTAGTCATACAGCGTTCAGCATGGTATCCAGTGTCGTGAGTGTGGCGAGCAGAAATAGTCTTATTTTAAGCCGTGTATTTATACCCTTATTGGAATATCTTTCACCTGTGTTTTTTTAACACGATAGTCGACATCAATGACGGTAGTATATTCTAAGTGTTAGTGTGAAAAGACCCGTCGGCCATTTTGGAATGTCTTTCAATAAACACTACTTTACCAAAGCCTCCAACTTTGTATTGTATTTGTTCATAATATATGCATGTATGCTGATGTTTTAGCAATACAATATAATATTTGAAAATAATAAGTGTGAATTTTGAATTCAGAAACCTTTTCGTTGCAAAAAGATTTTCAAGAACGGAATATAGATAAATTAATTGGTCATATTTTTGGGCATTTGTAACTACCCATAACAATAAAATGTGAAGTAATCAGTGTGCAAATTTGTTACTTAACAAGAAAAAGAAAATAGCGAAACTGCAGTTATCCTGAAACACGTTCGGCCATCTTTTAATAGGTTACATGAAGATGTTGAAATGTTGTAACCAATTATATTTTATGATATGCAGAATAACGAGGACGATGTATACGAGAAACAATATTTCTCGAAAGGAACCAGTCGACATTTTTTAACGGCTTATATTTTATGATATGCAGAATAGGAAAGATGAAGTCTTGAGAAACAACAGTGAAGCTAAAAGGTTGTCTACCATTTTTTAAGGGTTTACATTGTACTACTAAGATGTAGGCCTTATTGAAACATGTTTATTTCAATGTTTGGTCCCCTATTTTCCAGAAATGGGTGAAACATTTCCTGAATTAGATATATCAAATTCAGAAAAAGAGTTTAAGTTCAAGTTCAAGTATTTGTATAGCGCGCTACTCACCCAAAGGGTCTCAAGGCGCTTGGGGAGGGGGTTCATTGTTTATCGAATAGCCAGGTTTTAAGTTCTTTTCTGAAGGAGATGTGGTTCTGTGTGAGGCGGAGGTGAGTGGGGATTGAGTTCCAGGACTTGGCTGCTAATTAGGAGAAGGATCTACCTCCCATGGTGGATCTTTGGATACGCTGGACTGCGGCGAGGCCTTGATTGGAGGATCTTAGTTGGCGGTTGGGTGTATAGAAGGATAGTCGAGAGTTGAGGCATTCGGGTCTTAGTTTGTAGAGGGCCTTGTGTGCGTGGGTGAGGAGACGGAATGTTATTCTCTTGTTGACGGGAAGCCAGTGGAGGTCTTTCAGGTGTCCGGTAATATGTTCTTGGCGAGGGATGTCCAAAATGAGTCTCGCCGATGCGTTTTGGATGCGTTGGAGTTTTTTCTGTAGTTTGGCTGTAATTCCGGCGTAGAGGGTGTTTCCGTAGTCTAGTCGACTCGTAACCAGTGCGTGGGTGACAGTCTTTCTTGTCTCGATGGGAATCCAATGGAAGATTTTTTTGAGCATACGAAGTACGTTGAAGCAGGAGGATGAGACGGCGTTGTCTTGTCTGGTCATCGAGAGGGAGGAGTCTAGGATGAAGCCTAGATTGCGTGCGTGGTCCGTGGGTATGGGTGCGGAGCCCAGGTCCGAAGGCCACCATGAGTCGTCCCAGGCAGAGGGGGATGATCCTAGGATGAGCACTTCAGTTTTGTCTGAGTTAAGTTTTAGGCGGCTGTTTTTCATCCATATGGCTACTTCTTTCATGCCTTCGTGAAGATTGGTTTTGGCGGTGTTGGGGTCTTTGGTGAGGGAAAGGATCAGCTGGGTGTCGTCAGCGTAGGAGATGATGTTGAGGTTGTGTTGGTGCGCGATGGATGCGAGTGGACTCATGTAGACGTTAAAGAGGGTGGGACTAAGTGATGATCCTTGAGGTACCCCGCAGATGACTTCGGTGGCCTCTGATTTGAATGGGGGAAGGCGTACTCTCTGTGTTCTTCCGGCGAGGAAAGAGATGATCCAGTCCAAGGCTTTACCTTTTATGCCAATGTTGCTGAGGCGTTGTATGAGGGTGTTGTGCCAGACAGTGTCGAAGGCGGCGGAGAGGTCGAGTAGAATGAGGGCCACTGTTTCTCCGTTGTCCAGTAGTGTTCGGATGTCGTCTGTTGCTGCGATGAGGGCGGTTCGGTGCTGTGTTTGGCTCGAAAGCCGGATTGTGATGGATCGAGGGAGTTGTTGGATTCCAGGAAGGAGGCGAGTTGGCTATTGACGGCTTTTTCAATGACTTTGGCCGGGAATGGGAGGAGGGATATGGGGCGGTAGTTTTTAAGTTCAGAGGGGTCTGCTGTGGGTTTCTTCAGGAGGGCGCTGACTTCGGCATGTTTCCAACTTTCTGGGAAGGTAGCAGAGTTGAAGGAACGGTTGATGACATCCCGGAGATGGGGTGCGATGATGGAGTCTGCTTTGTTGTAGATGTGGTGTGGACATGGGTCGGTTGGTGAGCCAGAGTGAATGGAATTCATTAGGCGGGTGGTGTCTTCAGTGGTGATTGGGTTCCAGGTGTTGAGGTGGTTGGAGGGCGGTTTAGGTTCTGAGGGCGGTGGAGAGGATTGTTCGTTGGAATTGTTTTCGAAGCTGTTATGTATGTCAGCAATTTTGTTGTAGAAGAAGGAGGATAATGAGTCGCAGAGGTCTTGGGTGGGTGTGATGTCGTTTGAGGCTGCGGTGGGGTTGGTGAATTCCTTGACGATGTTGAAGAGTTCCTTGCTGTTATGGGCGTTGTTGTCGAGTCGATTCTTGAATGCTGATTTCTTGGTGGATTGAATCAGCTGGTGGTGTTTGCGGGTGGCTGACTTGAGGGTGGTCATGTTGTCGGTGGTTGGGTTTCTTCTCCATGTTTTCTCGAGAGTGCGGCATAGCTTCTTGGATTTCTTGAGGTCATCGTTGAACCAGGGGGCCTTTTTGTCTTGTTTGGTGTGATGGTTTTTCAAGGGTGCTAGTTCGTCAGCGCTGTGAGTGATCCATTGTTTGAATTTGATGGCAGCTTGGTTTGGGTCCAAAGAGAGGGCGGGTGGGTTCTGGTTGAGCGATGTGAGGAGTTGGTCGGTGGTGATTTTGTTCCATTTTCTCCGGGGGATAGGTTGTGGGGGGTTATGGGTCGACATTGTTTTGTGGCTGAAGTGAACACAACAGTGGTCCATCCAATGGAGAGCTGTGGTATGATCGAAGGAGATGTGTTTGCTGGAGGTGAAGATTGGGTCGAGCGTATGTCCGGCTACATGGGTGGGGGTGTCTACAAGTTGTTTGAGGCCGAGATTGGCCAGGTTGTCCAGAAGGGTGGTGGTTTGCTGTCGTTTTTCTTTTCCAGGTGGAAGTTGAGGTCTCCTAGTAGAATGTAGTTCTCGGAGGCGAGGGCATGTGGACTGATGAAGTCAGTGATGTCTTCGCTGAATTGTTTACGGGTTCCTGGTGGTCTGTAGATGAGGGTGCCTCTAAGTGTGGTTCTGGGGTCGGTGTGGATCTGGAAGTGGAGGTGTTCAGTGGTTGTAAGGTTATCGTCGGAGCTGGTCGTGATTCTGATGGTGTTCTTATGGACGATAGCGATGCCTCCACCTGTTTGGATGGTGCGGTCTTTCCGGATGATCTTGTAATTGTCAGGGATGGCAATGGCGATGTCGGGTGTTGATGATGCGTTCATCCATGTTTCAGTAAGGAAGGCGACTTCCGGTGATGTAGTGTCGAGTAGATCCCAGAGTTCAGTGGCGTGTCTGTGGACCGAGCGGGTGTTCAGCAGGATGCACTTCAGGTGGTTAGAGTCGGAGTTGTGTTTGGAGTTAGTGGATGTGGTATGGGACTTAACGCTGGTAAATTTGCAGGAGCGACAGGCGAAGGGGCCGTGGGTACGTCCCGGGGCAGCTACGTAGCATTGTGGTGTGTGTCCGGTGTTCAGGGCTAGGAGGGTGGCGGCGTCATACGTTATGCGGGATGTGTGAGGTATGCCGGGGCCAGGGGGTCTGGCGCTGGGCGCGGTCCAGGCGCGGACGGGCGTAGACGGGCTTACCTTTGGCGCACCTTCGGCGCGCATGGGGCGCGACCGCTGCGCGTTAACGCTGCGCGCGTAGGCATCTGTCATATATGGGTGGTAGGAGGGGAGGGGCGAGGGAGGGTCAGCTGGGAGGCGGGAGCGGGGCGGAGCCACGGGTCAGGGAGCACAATAAACAACAACAAAATGGCTGCAAGGAATAAATCGGAACTGGGCAAGACTGGGGCTCAATCGCGCATTAAGTTACTTAAATAAAGCAATGCGAGCAGATAATGCGCTGATAGAAATATGCAGCGGCGCTAAAGAAATCAATTGCGCAATGCAGGCAGCGTCGGCAATGCGGGGGTCAAAAGGGCTAATTAGAGGTAGCAGAACGAGCGGAGCGCGGACGCGGTGTTAAGATTCAGCTACGATACCGCTATCTGCTTCAGGGCGCTCTGGCGTCACCGGGTCAGCAAGCCTTAGGAGCGTGGGGGAGCGACCTCTTCTGAGTGGGTCAGGAGAGAGTCACAGCGTGGGGAAGGGGGTGTCTGTGCATCACTGCTTGTGGGAGGGAGGGTCAGCTGGGAGGCGGGAGCGGGGCGGAGCCACGGGTCAGGGAGCACAATAAACAACAACAAAATGGCTGCAAGGAATAAATCGGAACTGGGCAAGACTGGGGCTCAATCGCGCATTAAGTTACTTAAATAAAGCAATGCGAGCAGATAATGCGCTGATAGAAATATGCAGCGGCGCTACAGAAATCAATTGCGCAATGCAGGCAGCGTCGGCAATGCGGGGGTCAAAAGGGCTAATTAGAGGTAGCAGAACGGGCGGAGCGCGGACGCGGTGTTAAGATTCAGCTACGATACCGCTATCTGCTTCAGGGCGCTCTGGAGTCACTGGGTCAGCAAGCCTCAGGAGCGTGGGGGAGCGACCTCTTCTGAGTGGGTCAGGAGAGAGTCACAAAAAGATGTCTTGTGACTATAATTTACATGTTACAAGAACCGTGTTTGAATGTTTAGTCCCCTATTTATTATAAATAAGTGAAGCATTACCTGACTTCGATATATCGAACTCAGAAAAAGATGTCTTTTGACTATAGTATACATGTTATAAGTACGGTGTTTGGGTGGTGCATTATTACAATACATGTATCCATTTAAGACGTATTCCTCAGTTATATTATGTGAGAATATAGAGACCAATCAATAATATGGTATTTACTGATCTTATTTCATAACATTAACAGTCACAGAGAATAACATATATTTTTTTCTCAAGTACGGTGTTTGAATATTACATTAACACATTACATGTGATGTACTCCTCAATTATCACAATACATAAAAATATGAAGACTTAACATTAATACGACATATACTAGTCTTATTTGAATGCACTAACAGTCCCAAAGCAAGAACATATATTCTTCTCAAATTGCTCCACTGTCTTTATGTGTGTAATTTCAAAGTAAGTGATGCAACTCATTATTGATATTCAAACCAAATAATACAGTTCGCAAACGGCAAATCCAATGTGCCTCAACCGGTCTTAAATGATTAGTTCTGTCTCTTTCCCTTTCATTAACTGGTATGTGATCAATAGCATGAAATGTGATTTTTGCGTTTTCTGGATGTTCTGACTGTATGTGGACAGAGACTGGATATTTATCGTCCCTGTTTTTAATAGCACAAACGTTTTCTTGTATGCGAGTTTTTAAACTGCGCACACTGCTACCCACATAAGTCTTGTTGCAGGAGCATTTTATCAAATATATAGTATGAGTTGTGTTGCAATTGATAAATGACTCAATTTTGAATTCTTTTGAGTTGTTATACTTGAAAGCGACCGCTGAGCCTGTTGCAGGCGAGGTCGCCCCCACATCGCTGCTCCTGCCCGCTGTCTGCCAGCACTCTGCCCGCTGCGCACTTCCTGCCGCTGCCTTTTTTCCCTGCATTCCGCGGTCTGTCTGTTCCCGTGTCTCCCCTGTTGCCTTCGCCCTGTTCACTTTTTTCACAGGTATCATTGCTGACAGCGCGCTACTGCAGGCGCTTTGCATATTTTAATTCTCCCTATTTTGTCTCTTGTTTATCTTTATTTATTTTATTTCCCCTGGTTTTAAACTGACCTCGCTGGTCTTCATCTCCCCCCTCCACTCTCTGCACATAACGGAAGCTTCACCACCGTTTTCGGTGGGTCCTGGGTCCCTGGGAGGCTTTGGGCTTCGTTTTTGGGTGCCATCTTGCTTTGGGCACCATGTACAATCGGCGGGCGCCATCTTGGAGCGTCCTGACGCTCGTCCTTCGTCAGGGGAGTGCCTATTTAAGGCGGACCTTCTGATGCCTGCTCTCCTTCACAGGTATCATTGCTGACAGCGCGCTACTGCAGGCGCTTTGCATATTTTAATTCTCCCTATTTTGTCTCTTGTTTATTTTTATTTATTTTATTTCCCCTTGTTTTAAACTGACCTCGCTGGTCTTCATCTCCCCCCTCCACTCTCTGCACATAACGGAAGCTTCACCACCGTTTTCGGTGGGTCCTGGGTCCCTGGGAGGCTTTGGGCTTCGTTTTTGGGTGCCATCTTGCTTTGGGCACCAAGTACAATCGGCGGGCGCCATCTTGGAGCGTCCTGACGCTCGTCCTTCATCAGGGGAGTGCCTATTTAAAGTCGTCCCCCCCGCGCAGCGGGACGCGCAGTGGTGACGCCTGCGCTGTGCCGGAGTCGTGCCAGAGTCCTGCCCGTCTGCGCTCGTCCGCGTCGAGGCAGCGTGTGCGGGCACAGGACTCTGGCTTCCTGCTCACATCCCACTATGGATTCCATTGCGCCGATCAGGTACAACTGCGCCGATCTTTTCTCTGTTAGGGATGGTCTTATGGCCTGTACACATGATCTGGTGTTTCCTCTTTCGGGACCTTATGTCTGTCCTTGTGGCAGTTTCTCTCTGGATTCCCCTACTGGGGTGCGCTCTACTGTAGATCTACTCTAGGTACGCGTATTGACTACTCTGAGCGAGCACTTAGTATATGGAGCCTTAACGTGAGATCACTGGTCAAGCACCATCAGTCCCTCCGTGACATGATTGACAAGGACTCACCTGACCTCATTTTTCTCACCGAGACCTGGCTACAGGACGCTGACTCTGCCATAATAAATCTGGCTTTTCCTTCCACCTATACGGTATTTACTTTGAACCGTACTTCTAGGGGAGGAGGCATAGCCATGGCGATAAAATCTTGCTTTCCGGCGGTGTGGAAAGTCCTGGATCTGCCGATGTGCGAGAGCGCCTCTTTTAAGGTCACTGTCAGCCATCAGTTCACACTGAGTGGACTGCTTATCTATCGCCCTCCAGGGAATGACACGGTCTTCAAGGCCGCTCTCGTTGACATGGTTAACTTGTTAGCTCCTAGATGTGCTAACTTTAACATCGTTGGCGATCTGAATATACATCTTGATCAGACGTCTTCTTTACCCATTAGCTCCTTGATAGCGGACCTTGAAGCCATGCAACTGAACCAACTAGTCACTGCCCCCACGCATATAGGAGGTCACATCCTTGACCCGTTCTTTACCACCTTGGTTCGGGCTAGGGCTTTTGACCCGGTGGCGGTGGGCTGGACTGATCATCTGTTGGTTAAAGTGTCATGTCCCTTGGATGACCAACGATTCAAACCTATGGAAGACTGACCCTTAAAAGAAACTGGCGTAAGCTTAAAATGGAGGAATTCGTCAAAATCCTGGAGGCACAGCCCCTGGGCGACCTGTCGAATGTGGAACAGGGATATGAACAGTTCTGTAACTGGGTCCGTACTGCTCTTGACTCTCTTATACCAATGCGGTGGTTGAAATGTCATGCTAAAACTCGCAGCCCATGGTATAATGAGACCCTTGCCGAGCTCAAAAGAACTTGCCGGCAAGCTGAGAGGTTGTGGAGGAAATCCTTCGACCCCACATTAAAATCACTGTACTTTACCCAGCTTAAGATCTATCACAGAGCTATCTGTCACGCCCGGGCGGCATACTATGCCTCTGAGTTTTCAAACAGCCCCAACCCATCAAAATTAATATTCAAGGTGCTCAAAGATCTGATGGGTAAACGGGCCATCTCGTTAGCTATCTGCACGGACTCCCACTGTGAAAGCTTGGCATCCTTTTTTGTGGAGAAGGTGCAGGTAATCTACCGAGGGTTCATGACATCTATGCAAGGTGACGAGCCCGGGGCTGTAAGAGTTCCGGACTGCGAACCTTTGTCCTCCTTACCTGCTTTGTCGGCTGAGGCGTTTGATACTCTGAGCCTTAAAATCAAATCTGGCTCTCCTCTAGACCCTTTGAAGCCAGAGCTTATTACTCTTCTCCCGCCCCTATGCCGTGAGCCTATATTGGACTTGATCAATCGCTCACTAGCTGAGGGCGTGGTTCCGGCCTCTTGGAAGCAAGCAGTGGTCAGCCCCATTCTGAAGAAGCCTAGTCTCGACCCTCTGCTACCTGAGAACTACCGCCCTATCTCCCTCCTGCCCTGGACCGCCAAGGTCACTGAGGCACACGTGAATTCCATCCTGTCTGCCCATCTCTCTCGCAATAATATTCATGACGAGAGCCAGAATGGTTTTCGCGCACAACACAGCACCGAAACTGCGCTGCTCTTTATGAGCGAACATCTGCGTTCGGTGCTGGATGCGGGGCAGACAGCGGCGCTCCTCTTGTTAGACCTGAGCGCCGCATTTGACACGGTGTCTCATGACATTTTGTTGCGGAGTCTGGAGGAAGTGGGACTTGAGGGGAAAGCTCTTCACTGGTTCCGCTCTTTCCTCTCGGACCGGTTTTTTAAAGTAGCCATTCCACCTGGTCAGTCCTCTTTCCATCCTTTGGGACTAGGAGTACCTCAGGGCTCTGCGCTGAGCCCCACTTTGTTTAACCTGTATGTGAAACCGCTGGCTGCTGTCGTCAGACAAAGTGGCTTAACCATGACATCGTACGCCGACGACACGCAGCTGGCGGTGACACTCAGTGGGGACCCTGAGGTGACTGCCCCCAGGTTTCGCGCAGGGCTCTTAGCCGTGGCGAATTGGATGCGTATTAACTGTTTACAGTTAAACGCTAAGAAAACCGAAGTCCTGATCTTAGGAAAGCAAGCGGAACTGTGGGGAGATCAATGGTGGCCTCCTGAATTGGGGGTGACTCCCATCCCAGCGGCCGAAGTGAAGAACTTGGGGGTCTGGCTGGATTCCAACCTCTCCTTCACCAGCCATACTAAGAAGATCGCAGCTACCTGCTATGGTATTCTGCGAGGACTGAGACCAGTCCTCAAATTTTTTGACCCCCCTACTCGGCAACTGGTGGTCCAAGCCGCTATTCTTTCTCGGCTGGACTATGGGAGTGCTCTGCTGCTTGGTGTTAATCAGGCCGAGACCACCAGACTGCAGAGGGTGCAGAATGCCGCTGCGCGGGCCATTGTGGGCCTCCCGAGGCGGTGCTCTGTATCTGCAGTTTTAACCTCCCTTCACTGGCTGCCGGTCAGACAGAGAATCAAATTCAAGGCGCTCTGTCTGACATTCAAGATCCTGAAATTCTCGTCACCTCCTGCCCTGACGGGTCTTGTTTCCCCGTATGTCCCCAGGCGGTCTCTCAGGTCGGAATCTCTCCATTTAGTGAACACGCCTAGATTCAGACTGAGTAGAATGGGTGGCCGTTCATTTCGAGTTTTGGCGGCCGGATTATGGAATTCCCTTCCTGTCCATATCCGTGCCCTTGACAGCCTGACTCTCTTCAGACGTGCGATCAAAACCTATCTGTTCACCCCTACTGACTGATCCTCCTTCTTTTCAGCGGTGCTTTGTTGTGTTGTGATACTGGATCAGGCGCCAGGACGCCCCTTCGCTGGGGCAGCTGTGCGCTGAATAAAAGTTATTAACATAACATAACATAACTTTACTCTTGTCTCCCCCTCTGCACTCCGCCGTTCGTATTGTGGTAAGCCTCTGTCTCCCCTGTTGCCTTTTTTGCCCCGTGTATTTTACTTTGTGTTCCCCCTCCCCTCTCCCCTTTTGCCTTCTGTATCCCCTCCCGTGTGCTCCCTGCCCAGCCGCCGGACGACCCAGCCACCGCTGAGCCGCCCTCGGACCTCCTTTGCCGCCACTGCCCTCCGGCGTCTCCGCCCCCCTCCCGACCATTGGCCACCCCGCTCCCGCCACCCAGCTGACCCGCCCTCCCCGCTCCTCACTTATGACGCCCCCAGAGCGACCGCGCAGCGGACGCGCGCAGCGGGAGCGCCGACTGAGCGCCGAAGGTGCGCCAAAGGTAAGCCCGTCGGCGCCGTCCGCGCCTGGACCGCGCCCAGTGCCAGGACCCCTGGCCCCTGCAGTCACCAGCCCACCCGCCGGACCTACGACGCCACCCAGCTCAACGCACTCAACGCCGGCCGGATCCCGGGGTGCTACCGAGCCACACCGAGACGCACCCACGGACCCTTCTGCTGCCACTCCTGCAAGTTCACCTGCACCCGGACCTTCACTACACCAGCACCGACCAAGACGAGCACCAGCACCAGCCACCTGAAGTGCATCCTGCTCAACACCCGCTCCATCCACAGACACGCCGTCGAGCTCTGGAACCTGCTCGATACCACAGCCCCTGACATCGCCTTCCTCACGGAAACCTGGATGAACGCCTCCTCAGCGCCTGACATCGCCATCGCCATCCCGGACGGCTACAAGATCATCCAGAGGGACCGCGTCAACCAGACAGGAGGAGGCATCGCCATCGTCCACAGGAACACCATCCGCATCACGACCAACACCGACGACACCCTCACACCCGCCGAACACCTGCACTTCCAGATCCACATCCACTCCAAGACCACCCTCAGAGGCACCCTCATCTACAGACCCCCGGGACCACGCACACAATTCAGCGAAGACATCGCCGACTTCATCAGCCCGCACGCCATCCCCTCCGCTGACTACATCCTCCTCGGGGACCTCAACTTCCACCTGGAGAACAACAACGACCGCAACACCACCACCCTGCTGGACAACCTCGCAAACCTCGGACTCAAGCAACTGGTGACCACCCCCGCCCACTACACCGGACACACACTCGACCCCGTGTTCTCATCCAGCAAGGACATCACCTTCAGCCACGCCACCGGACTCCACTGGACGGACCACAGCTAAGTCCACTTCAGCTTCAGAAGGACCACGATCCACCATCACCAGCAACAGGTTGCACGCAGAAGCTGGAACAAGATCACAGCCGACCAGCTCGCGACTTCCCTGAGCAAGAACCCTCCCACCGGAGCAACGAACCCCAGCCAGGCGGCCACCAACCTCACAAAGTGGATCAGCAACTGCGCAGACGCCCTCGCCCCTCTGAGGACCCCGCCTAGCAGACCCGGCAGCAAGAAAGCCCCATGGTTCACCGACGAACTCAAGAGATCCAAGAGGAACTGCCGAGCCCTCGAGAAAGCCTGGCGCAGAGACCCAACACCGGACAACATGACTGCCCTCAAGCTCGCCACCCAAAAACATCACCAACTGATTCACGCCACCAAGAAAACTGCATTCAAGGAACGACTGGACAACAACGCACACAACAGCAAGGAACTCTTCAACATCGTTAAAGAGCTCTCCAACCCCAACGCCGGAATCATGGACCTCACCCCTTCACAAGACCTCTGCAACTCCCTCGCCTCCTACTTCTACAACAAGATCGCGGACATACACAACAGCTTCAGCACTCAACCGACGCACGCCACGACCGAACCACCGCCCCCCACCACCGAACCACCGCCCCCCACCACCACCCTCCGCGCCTGGACCCCGATCAGCACCGAAGACACCGTCCGCACGATGAACTCCATCCACTCCGGATCTCCGACCGACCCCTGCCCCCACCACATCTTCAACAAGGCAGACGCTGTCATCGCACCCCACCTGCGGGACATCATCAACACCTCCTTCGACACCGCTACCTTCCCGGAGAGCTGGAAGCACGCCGAACTCAGCGCCCTACTTAAGAAGCCATCAGCCGACCCCACCGACTTCAAGAACTACCGCCCCATCTCGCTGCTCCCGTTTCCTGCAAAAGTCATCGAGAAGACCGTCAACAAGCAGCTGGCCGCCTTCCTCGAGACGAACGGATCCCTCGACCTCTCGCAGTCTGGCTTCCGGGCCAACCACAGCACCGAGACCGCCCTGATTGTGTCACCAACGGCATCCGAGCCCTGCTCGACAACGGAGAAACAGCGGCCCTCATCCTCCTAGACCTCTCCGCTGCTTTCGACACTGTCTGCCACCGTACCCTAGTGCAGCGCCTCAGCAACTTCGGAATCCAGGAGAAGGCACTGGAGTGGATCATCTCCTTCCTCGCCGAAAGGACACAAAGAGTCCGCCTCCCCCGTTCAGATCAGAAGCCACCAAAGTCATCTGCGGCGTTCCTCAAGGCTCCTCACTCAGCCCAACCCTCTTCAACGTCTACATGAGCCCCCTCGCAGCCATCGCACGCCAACACAACCTCAACATCATCTCCTATGCCGACGACCCCCAGCTGATCCTCTCCCTCACCAACGACCCCCAGCTGATCCTCTCCCTCACCAACGACCCCGACACTGTCAGAGCCAACCTACACGAAGGGATGACAGACGTAGCCAAGTGGATGATGAACAGCCGCCTGAAACTGAACTCGGACAAGACGGAAGTCCTCATCCTGGGATCTTCACCCTCCGCCTGGGACGACTCCTGGTGGCCCCCCGCCCTGGGCAGCGCACCCAAACCAACAGACCACGCACGCAACCTGGGCTTCATCCTGGACTCCTCCCTCTCCATGACCAGACAAATCAACGCCGTCTCCTCGTCGTGCTTCAACATCCTGCGCATGCTACGCAAGATCTTCCGTTGGATCCCCACCGAGACCAGGAAGACGGTCACCCAGGCCCTCGTCACCAGCCGTCTGAACTACGGCAATTCCCTCTACGCCGGTACCACCGCCAAACTCCAGAAGAGACTCCAGCGGATCCAGAACGCCTCAGCACGTCTCATCCTGGACATCCCCCGGCCCAGCCACATCTCCGGACACCTGAGAGACCTGCACTGGCTCCCGGTCAACAAGAGAATCACCTTCCGGCTCCTCACCCACGCACACAAAGCCCTGCACAACCAAGGCCCAAGATACCTCAACAGCCGCCTCAACTTCTACACTCCCACACGCCAGCTTCGATCGACCAGCCACGCCCTCGCCGCCGTCCCCCGCATCCGAAGAGCCACCAGAGGGGGAAGGTCCTTCTCCTACCTGGCCGCCAAGACTTGGAACTCCCTCCCGACCCACCTCCGCCTGACCCAGGACCACCTCGCCTTCAGGAAGCAGCTCAAGACCTGGCTGTTCGAGCAGTAGCGGACCCCCCTCCCCTAGCGCCTTGAGACCCTCCGGGTGAGTAGTGCGCTTTATAAATGCTTTGATTGATTGATTGATTGATTGAAATTCATAGTTTTATTTTCTCCCAGTTTGCACACACAGCAGCTTCCACATACATAAAAACACAAAGGTTTTTCAGGTAACCATGTGGAGGGAGCTTGGCAATTTTGTTTGATGTAACTAGGACATATCATATTCTTTATAGTTCTACCTCTTCTGTATACCACTTTTGGTTTTGATGACACTATATTAGAGGGAAGTGAGTTTGATTTCAAAATATGCCAGTTCTTTCTTAGGATGTTGAACACATGGCCACTCTAGCTGTTATATTCTGTTATGAAAGTGACATCAGTGTGATTTTTCTTTTACTATTCCTTTTTCGAAGAGTGGTGCTGCGATCAATCATCTTAACTTTGTTCTCAGCCTTTTCTAAGCAATCTTTATCATATCCTCTTTGGTGAAAGTTATTCTTAATGGTGGTCACATTTTTTGCAAAATTATGTTCTTCGCTACAATTTCGCCGGGCTCTTATCATTTCACCAAACAGAATTGCAGAAATGGTGGTTTTAGGATGACAGCTGGTTGCATGTAGAACATTATTGCTCGCTGTGGGCTTTCTAAAGAAATCACTATGTATGGTGTCAATATTGGCATATAAACTGAGATCCATAAATTCTATCTCCTTTTTTATGTTTAAATGTGTTTTATTGGTTTCGATAGAAAATACGGGCATTACAATGCAGTATGAAGCCCCCAGAGGGTGCAACATGCAATCCGGGCAACTGCGTCCATCCAGCTAAGTATAGAGCGATCGGGGTATTTGGGCCCCTGTGTCACAGTGAGAAATGATCAGCCCTCATATAGCCTGTTGAGTAACCACAATCATGGAAAGAACAAATAAACGAGCCCCTCCCCCCCCCGACCACTCCCCTCCCCAACCAGTGTGCCGGACTCTCAGAATATCGATATTAGCATTCACATCACTCTCAGCGTTCCTTCATCAGACCCAGTTTTGACCTCTGTCAAGCGTAGTAAGCGAAGATATCCAGGGCATGTGATTTCGTTGAATTCTTTAGAGAGAAGGGTAAGCAGTGGTAGCCAGATGTTGTGGAATGTTGCAGCTGATTGTGTGAGTGTGGCTTGGATGCTTTACATTCCCAGTGTGAACCATATCTTGTGCGGCCACCCCGTGTGGGTAGGACTAGTGATCGTCCCCCAGAGTGATAGGATGTGTTGGGACGCAGCTTGCATGGCATTGCCCATCTGGCACCCTCGTATGGATTTCAAGGGGAAGGTGATTATATTTGGTAGACCAAGAAGTGTGTAAGCCGGAAATCTCAGGATTTCAGTATCAAATATGCTGTCTATGTCATTAAGCACCGCTGTCCAATATTCCCTAACTGCCATGCAATCCCAGAGTAAGTGAGTCAGGGTACCCTTTTCCCCACAGCCCCTCCAGCAGGATGCACTATGGGTCGGATTGCCTCTATTAAGCCGCACAGGGGTGAGGTACCAATATGTAGCTAGTTTCATCGCCGTTTCCCTGCCTGCTGCATTGCGTGCCGTGTGGTTGGCCCTGTGATAGATCGAACGCCACTCCTGAGATGACAACGTCATCCCCAGCTCCGCCTCCCAACGCCTCTGCCCCGCTGAGTGATGCGTCTTTGGGGGGGTGGGGTTAGCATATTGTATAGTTCCGTGATAAGACCCTTATCCGACTCTTTCGTTACCAGCCACTTTTCAAAGTCAGTCATATATCTGCCTACTAATGGGGCATGTTCGGGTTGTGTGGGCCAGTGCCGAAGCTGAAAGTAACAAAAAAGCTGGGCCGAGGTATTGTCATATCCCCGAGATAGTTCCGAGAGGTGTCTGGCTAATCTGCAGCAAGATCCGCGCCATTGTGGAAAGGCATGAGGGTCAGTGCCCGGCGGGAACTCAGTGTTGTCTAAGAGAGGAGTGAGTGGGGAAGGGAAAGTTGTAAGGCCCCGTTTAACAGCAACTGTATCCCATACCCTCAGAATGGTGCGAGTAATAGGTGAGTTCTGGATGTAACGCGGCCTATGGGTTCAACGGAGGAATGGTATTTTCCATATTGATGTCTGTGCCATGGCCCTATCTTGAAATAGCCACCTTCTCTGATTCTGGTCTGTACCACTCAACTAAATAGCGCAATTGTGTTGCTTGAAAGTATTGTTGGAGATTGGATATCCCCAGGCCTCCCTCACCCATCCCTCGATATGCTAGTTGCTTATGTAGTCGCGGTCTTCCCCCCCCCCCCCCCCCCCCAGATAAACTGCTGGAAGGCGGCCTGTAGGTTTGCTATGGTCCCGACTGGCGGGGTCACTGGGATAGTTTCAAAAATATTTAAAATCTTGGGTAGGGCCGACATTTTTACTGCTGCAAGCCGCCCTAACAAGGAGAGCGGCTGTTTGGACCAGCGCGCTAAGTCCTTTCGGATCTGGGACGTGAGGTCGGTGTAATTGAGGGCCACTGTCTTCTCCGTGCACAGGCTGAGGGTAATACCCAGGTACGGAAGCTGTGGTTGCGTTCGTAAGCCCCCCCCATACTCAGGTGCTCCAGGAGGTAATCGGGCATTCTTGCCCAGTGGCAGAATCAGGGATTTCCCCTTATTCATCCGGAAGCCGGACACCTCTCCAAAGGATTCCACCTCTGCCAGAAACGCGGGTACCGAGCTCTCCGGTCGATCAAGAGCAGCTAGGATGTCATCGGCATATAAACCTATAGTATGTGGTTCCCCACCGAACGTAATGCCCCATATGTTCGGGGTATCACGTACCTTTTGTGCCAGCGGTTCGACATAGAGCGCAAACAAGAGAGGCGAGAGGGGGCACCTCTGCCTTGTACGCACTGGATCTCAAAGGGACTAGAGCGCAGGCCGCCCAGGCAAACCCGCGCCCGGTGGTGATGATAGCAGCTCGCGATCCAGGCCTGGAAGCTATCACCCATTTTGAAATGCGCCAGAACCTTCTGCAGGAAACTCCAATCGACCCGGTCAAACGCTTTTTCAGCGTCTATAGCTAATAAGACCGAGTCGGATTGCTGGAAGTGGGCCTTGTCAACCAGATGGAGAATCCGTTTGGTATTGTCGCTGCACTGCCGGCCCGGGACACAGCCAGGTTTTGGTCTGGCTCAATAATCCCGGGTAAGCACAACCCAAGTCGCGTAGCCAACACGCCAGTGAACAGCTTCAGATCTAAGTTAAGCAGGGAAATGGGCCGGAATGCCGAGCATTGTGTAGCGTCCTTATCCGGTTTGGGCAATACCACGATTTCCGCCTCCAGCATGTCTGGTGGAATGGAACCCAGGCCTTAAAAGGAATTAAAAAGCCTGGTGAGGATAGGAGTGAGTAGCGGCCAGAAGGTTTTATAAAAAACTGCGGAGTAGCCGTCTGGGCCAGGTGATTTTAGAGGTCGGAGGCGGGATATTGCCGCTACCACCACATCAAGGCGGATGAGGGCATCTAGGGTGTCTGCGTTTGCTGAGGTTAGCGCCGTGGTGGCGGTGCCCTCCAGATAGGCATCGGCATCCACTCCCGGCACAGTTTCAGCCTGGTATAATGAAGCACAATAATCCCGGAATGCCTCCGCAATTTGCGCCTCCCCCCCGAACTTCGTCGCCGTCCCGCAAAATCTGAATCTTCGAGCGTTGAACCTTTGCTTTCAGTGCACTAGCAAGTAGATGACCAGTCTTGTTCCCCTCTACATAATAAGTGTGGCGGAGGCGAAGGCCGGCGTATTCGGCTCTATCTGTATCCAGTCCCGCCAATTGGGGTCTGGCCGCTTTTAGTTGCTTCCAGACTCTAGGAGCCCCAGTGCGACTGTGAACCCTCTCTAGCTCTGGAACCCGGGCAGTCAGGGTCTCGCGCTTTACTTTACGGTCCCTGGATTTCGCGATGAGGTCACCCCGCACCACCAACTTCAGGGCCCCCCATAATGCTGACACTGGTGTCTCAGGAATATCATTGATAGCTAGATAGTCAGTGATACACTTGCGGAGTTGCTGAGCCACATCTGCGCGTTGCAGGAGGGGCTCTCGTAGTTTCCACCCACCCGGGGGTCTCTTAACCTTGGGGACTGTGAGTGTAAGTTCTACCACGTCATGATCTGAAAGAGCTGCCGGAGTGATGCATATGTCAACCACCCGGGCCTCTAGTTCAGAAAACCCGAGAAAGTGGTCCAGCCTAGCATAAGTGTGGTGCACATGGGAATAGAAGGTATATTGTGCTGCTCCTGGGTGTTTGGCCCTCCATAAGTCCACTAGCCCTCATTGCTGTAGCCATGTCTTGCCTGCCCCCGAGATAGCGCCAGCGCCATCGTATCTGTGCCCAGACCTGTTTGTGTTAGTGTCCATCACTAAATTAAGGTTCCCCCTCCCAGGAGCAAAAGAGGGTCGGAAGAGCGCATCGCCTCTGCAAGCGCGTTCTGTAAAAATGGCTCCTGCCCTGTGTTAGGTGTATACAAAGACCCCACCGTTATCTGTTGGCCCCCTATCAGTATGCTGTGAGCTAGCAATCTAACCTTGATCTCTCCCACCTTATCCTTGATTTGCCCTTGGAGGCATTTAGACACTAAAATTGCCACCCCTGCTTTTTTCTCCGGTAGGGAAGAAAATAATTGGTGGGGGAATGCCCGGGACCTCATCCTATGCCAATCTTTCATGAGTAGGTGAGTTTCCTGGAGTAAACAAATCTCAGCCCCCGAATTTTCCCGATAGGAAAGCACCGCCCTCCGCTTGATGGGGTTCAGGCCCTTTACATTTAGGGTCAAAATCTTTAAGGTAGCGTCTATCATCCCGAAGACAATGGGCAAAGATTGCTCAATGAGGCTAGTGACATCCCGTCTTGTCGCGCTTTAGAGCACTGACTGTACCAACACCCTGGTTCCCCCCGACACACTGGTTCCCCCTTCTGAACCCCAACCCCAACACCATCCCCACACCTCCCCCCTCCCTAACCCAAACTAGGAACTCCCAAGTGCAAACCATAGTTCCAGGCCTATCAATACACCGTCCAGGCCCGTAGAAACATTACGTGGAGGAGCGTGTGGCAGTGGCAACCTCGTTGGCCCCCCGCCCGTCCCCCCTCCTGACCCGTATGGTTACAGTGTGAAGAAAAATCCCCTTAAAATGCTGCATCAGTTCAGTGCCGTTGTGTCCTTGACCACTTCCTGGATGGCCGCCGCCTGTTCCTGAGCCATTGTCGCTGGGTCCGGTTTAAGATCAGCCTTGGGGAGCGTTGTCGCCCTACTCGCTGCCATCCGCCTCTCGGGGGTTGTGGGGACTTCTCCTGCGACTGTCGTGGAGATGCCCCTTCCTTTTGCTGGTCCTCCTCGAGGTCGATGCCCAGCAGGGCGCAAGTGTCTCGGAGCGAATGGAGCTGATGCAGGGCCCCTTTCCATTTAAAGATTAACCTGAAGGGGTGGCCCCAGGAATAAGGAACCCCGTTGTCGCGCAAGAATGCCGTGGCAACCCGAAAGGCCTTTCTCTTTTGCAGGGTGATGGCCGAGAGGTCCTGGTACAGGGCCACTGGGTAGCCTTGAAATTGGAGAGGCTGTTTCTGGCGTGCTTCCCTCAGGATCCTTTCTTTCAAGGGAAAGTCTGGTAGAAAGGCCAAGATGTCAGGTGGGGGGGGCAGGCGCACGACGCGCCAGGCCAACCCTATGCGCCCTGTCAATGCGGATTTCAAAGTCAGCAGGTTCACCTAAAATCTCTCTGAACAATCCCTGCAGATAGCAAGCAACGCTGTTCCCTTCCGCCTTGGATGGCACTCCCCGGACCCGTATGTTGTTCCTCTGGGAGCGGTTCTCGAGGTCCTCTGCGTGTGCCTGGAGGTCTACTTGTTGCTCACGGAGGCGGAGGACCTCTTGCTGCAGTGTGGTCTGCCTCCTCCACCGCCGCCACTCGTTCCCCCAAACTATCCACATCTCGGCGTAGTTTACGTTGTTCCCCGGTCAGATCTTGTTTTAGCGTCTGGAAGTCCTCTCGCAAGGAGTTAAATAGAGACTCTAGGAATGCTTTAGTGATAGGGGCCCCTCCGTCCTCTTGCCTTGGGGTGTTGACCGTTGTCGTCGCAGGTGACTGGCCCTGCACTGATTGCTCTAGCCCCGGAGGGCCATGTAGGCGTGCCCGCCCGGGTGGAGTCGCCTTAGTAAATTTGCACCCTCAGGGCACCCAGGCAACTCGGGTGCGATCGGGCCCTTCCCATCTGGTTGGCTTCACGTCGATTAGGGACCTCCACAACCACCGCCTTCCACTGTCAGTGGGCGGGAACACTCTACAGAGGTACTGCCCCATGACCCACACACAGGTCTCCCTTCACCAAATCAGTCCGATTCAAAACCTGCTCTAGCCGTGATGCGGCCCACCTGGCTCAAGCACTCTGCTGGTAATGTACAAGGGGCTCCGGGCAAGCCCCACCAGTCCCGTCACTTCAAGCCTCACCCCGTGGGCACCAGTGCCCTCCAGCTGGACAAGCTTGTGGTCACCTGTGCTGCTCGCCGCCTGTGCCCATCTCCACACTGGGAAAAGCTACTGCCGTCAGTCGGGCACCGCCGCTCCCTCCATGCCTCTCCTCACCTCCTGGGCGCCGACCTGTCCTCCCTGGGTCAGCGCAAGCCACCGGCTGATCTGCCACCTGGTTGTGGTCGGGTGAGGCTCTTCAATAGTGCTGGGCAGGCTGCTTCTCTCCCCACAGGCGGCGGTGTGCCGGCAGTCCGGCCCGTGCAGGCCCCAAAGCCTGGGGCTCAATTTTTGCGACTGCCGGCTCTTCCCTCACTGTCCACGGCACCGCAATACAAGGGGAGCAGCCCCTACGAAGCTCCCGGCTGGTTTCCAACCTCGATTCAGTTCCTTAGCGCCAGGGCGGGGTTGCCTTAGTTATCCCGCTGCTCCGGTTTCCCAGCCTCTACAGGAGCGCCGGCAGGACTCAGCTCTTCCGTCCAGCGCAGGCCCCAAGACCAGGGGCTCAATTTTCGGGCCTCTCTGACGGGCGCCTTCTCGGTCAGCGGCCGCCTCCGCCACCGGCCCCAGGTCTCACCACTGACAGGGACTTGCCTCTCTTCGCCAGGTCCCGGCCTCCGCTCCGGTCGCCTTGTGCTGAGTCACCGGCCCATGATGATATGCTTTCATTTCTGCATCGCTGCCTTTCCATATAAGGAAGACATCGTCAATGTATCGTCCAAAAAACAAAATATTGTCAATCCATTTACTCGCGCCTGGACCCCAGGCATGCTCCACCTCATACAAGCCCATAAATCGGTTTGCATAAGATGGAGCAAACCTGGAGCCCATCGCAGTCCCCTGTTTCTGTAAAAACCATTCACCATTATGCATGAAAGCATTTAGGGTGAGAATGAGTTCAGACAAGTCCAGTAGCATTTGTGTATGTTGCAAGTGCTTTGCATTTCGTTTGTATAGATAGAATCTCAAAGCTCTCATGCCACAATATCAGTGGATACAGGTATATAAACCTTCTACGTCCATGGTTACAAAGGTTAAAATATCCTTCTCTCACTTGAAATCTTCCAGTTTACAGATTAGATCTTGGCTGTCTTTGAGAAAGGAGGGCAAATTAACTACAAAGGATTGAAAGAATGTATCCACATAGTCTGCAATTCTTTCAGTGGGGCCACCATTTCCGGATATAATTGGCCTCCCTGGAGGGATGGAGCCCCCTGTGTGTAGTTTGGGAAGTACATAAATGCACGGATACCTGGAGTTCCGTGCAAGTAAGTATCTATACTCTAAGTCAGTGATGAGACAACACTCGTACCATTCCGTTAGTCGGGCATTGATGTTTTTCTCAATCATCACTGTGGGGTTGTTTCCTAGCTTCTCATAGCATTCAACATGGCCGAGTTGCCTGTCAATTTCACCCAGATAGTCTGAGCGGTTCATTAAAACAATGTTTCCGCCTTTGTCTGCTTCTTGCACTACTAGGGTTGAATCTTCCTTTATAGATTGTAAAAAATCTTTGTCTTGTTTTGATAGATTATGTTGGTGCTGACATTTATTGCCTAGATAGTGCCCGTCCTCAAGTTTATTTAGTTCTTGTGTTACTCTATTCGAGAATTCATCTATCACAGAATTAGTGACTGCAGGTGGAATGAATTTAGATTTGCAACGCAAACCACTGTCCACATTCAGATCCTCACAAATATCTAAATCTAGTGCAAACTCATTTAAATCCCCAACATTTTCATCACTGTCCAATGTTGAAATTAAATATGAAACATTTAGATCTGAAATTGTGAATTCTGACTCATGAGCTGTGTTGGGTACAGAATGATGCACAGAAGGATGATCTGCAAAATATTTCTTTAATTTGATTTTCCTGACAAATTTAAATAGGTCAAGATGTACATTCTCAAAAAGAGGTTTGTTCGTGAAACAAAAATTCAAACCTTTGCATAAAACAGAGGTTTCTTGTTCCGTTAACACTCTAGAAGACAAATTTACAAAATACTCAGTAAACTAGTTTGGTCGCAATCGTTTCTGTCCACAGATGGGCGCACAGTCTTTGCTATTTCTTGTTCTGTTGGGTCTCTATTCTTGCCTTGGTACCTGACCTTGTGTTTCTGGCCACCCCGCCTTGTTCTTCTATTGGTTTTCTTCTTTTGTTTATCAAACGATAGCGTTGGACCGCCCGTACAAAAACGGAGGGAGTATCAGGGGCAGCTGAGCTAGTTCCTTCACCAGGATCACTATCAACTGATGAGATCGAAGTACTACTGGTCGAAATTCTCGACTCTTACCTCATTCATCGGAATGGGTGTCGGTTTGGGTGCCATGTCATCGTACTTTCTGGCGAAAGTAAAAATTCGCCCCCTGTCGTAATCTCCTTGATCGCGCACTATCTTTTGTTGTTTTTTGTCTTCAAGTAGATTTAATTTTTGGCCAGTTCATTTTTTAAAATCTCTTGATTTTTTGCAACAACGTCAGTCATATTTGTGTCACTGATTTCTTTTTCTAACTTGGCAATTTCCTCTCTTATTTTCTGTACTTTTCGTTCTGAATTTTGAATTAAAATATCCATCATTTTGTAAGAGGAGGCATATAAACCTTCCTCCCATTCGCTTAGTAGGTCTAAATCAAGGTCTTCGTAATTTGGAAATATGAGTATTCGAAGACCTCGCGGAATCTTTCTATTCTCAAGATACTTTTTAAGGGTGGCCCCGCCCCACCATTTATCGAGTTCCTGTTTTTTCAGTCTCTCTAAGCACATGTACTTATGTTTTAGACTTTCATTCTTTGGTACAGTGGTGGCTGAATTCTGAGCAATATCTTTTTTAACAGGAATATTAAACCGGTCTCCCAATAGTTCCTCTCTATTGTCGTCAAACATTTTAATGGTAAAAAAAATGGAAGTTTCAAAATAGTCACAGAATTTGTACCGTGCAAAATGGCCCGTAATTAAAAACAACACACAAGTAAAAAGGTCAAGGCACTAAGATCTTGCACTGGTACATATGTATTTCTGTAGGATTGAGCAATTGTGGTAGTGCAGGAGCTGGGAACCTGACCTCCCTAGTTCCCTCAACTTTTGGATGACCAAAAACACAAGATTCAGATCAGCTCAGCACATACCCATATGTTATATAGTGTATATCACAGGATTAATAATCACAAATTCAAAGTTATTCAAAAACCAATAGACTATTCACCAAAGAAAGTATGCAGAGCTCCAAATTTTACGTGAAAATGCTTGTTTTCTTCTTTATGTAATATTTGATAGACGATCATTCAATTAAAATACAGTACAAAATCATAGCCATCATTGCCGATGTGGCGTGTTTAGTCTCCATGAGACTTCTTCAAGGCTATAAGAACGTGCATAAAGAAAAAAGTTTTTTTGTGTTAACCAATATTCAAACAATTTTGAATTGTTATACAACATTTAAAAACTCTGCTCATTTAATCATTAAAAACACCATTCAAATATATAAGGGGATTATTCGTCTTTGGACAAAATATGTGTATATGATTCCGACTTATCATCTTTGTTAAACATTGACATATGCATAGAGAAACATACAAAGAGTCCTGCTTCCATAGTTCCTGTATAAGGGAATTTACACTACATATACAACAGCATGTTCCATAGCAAAAAAGTAAAAAAGTAACAAAGAACAGTCTTACGGGGTTTGGATCAATTTATCTGTATTAATGTGACTGTAAATAGTTCAAATTATTTCTTGTAGAAGTGACAGCAGATAGCTAGAAATGATCAGTCACATTTTGGAAGGTAACCTTTTAACCTGAATTGAACATTATCATATAAACATTTTTTCATTTTTTCAAAACAGAGCTTTCAAAATCGCCATGCACACCCTTCTGTATTTATGTCTATTCTTGAATTGAATCCAAGGTTAAAACATGACAGCGTGGAGAATTTCTATGATGAGATGTAGTATAGTTATTAAAAATAAGATCTGAAAAGAAAATATGTACTGGGTTGTAATTACCAAATTGCATTTGTATTTAATCAATGTAGTAGTCATAATGGCAGTTTGTGCTACAGTGTAAAAAAAATCTTTCATACCGTTCTATTTTGGAAGGTCAAAGTTTTTTCTTTAGTTGGACTTGTTGAAAATATCGTAGAGTTTCTCCCAAGGTGGTACAATTGCCCCATGTCTGTAATCAAGCAAAATACATATTCATGTCTCTTCTTTTAAGTTCCATGTTTTAGACATTTAAAAACTTTTGTTGTTAGTTTTAAGAAAAAATAGACAAACGAGATTGCTTATCCAGTTGTAAAATGCAAGGCCTCGACGAACACCACTATAAGATGGCCGTCCCAAACCGTATGTACACCTGTGAATAGGATTAGGCATAGTGTAAGCCAACATTTTTCAGGTTTTGGCAGACTGTATAAAAACGTTATCCTTTGGGTATATACAAGTCAGAAAAAATGAAATATAAGCTATGCAATGTAACAGAATACTATCACTGACCAAAATGTCAAATTTGAGGCACATCCTTTGTACTGACACCATTTATTATAGATTAAACCTTAAAAAACTGACGTTTTAGTTTTAAAAAGATTTGAACGAACGGCATTGTTTATTCAAATGTGAAACACAAAGCATCGACGATCATACCTATAAGATGACCGCCACAAACGCATGATAAATACGATCGAGCATTATAAGCGCTGGACCTTTAAATCTAAGCAGGCTTTAAGAAAAGCATTTATCTTATAAACGAAAGAATGAAAAATAGGCTGAGCATCTAGTGCTACTTATAAAACTCGTATTGTGAAAGTGCCTATAGACATTACCAAATATTGCGGAGATCTTCAAAAGCCAGGACTTTACAAAATGTGGGCTCACAAAAAGTCGCAATGTTAGTATATGCGAACAAGAAAACTATCGTTTTAGCGAGGCACATATTTAAAAAGGTACGTTTCAAAGTACAGCAGAGTGCAAGCCTAGAACTAAATCAAAAAGAAAAGTTTTATACTACAAGGCGGCTGGTGAAGACACGGAAACAATTATATAAGTTACTCGAAAAGTATACCTCATTGAATGCGGTTCTAATCATGTCAACTTACTTTTAGTCATACAGCGTTCAGCATGGTATCCGGTGTCGTGAGTGTGACGAGCAGAAATAGTCGTATTTTAAGCCGTGTATTTATACCCTTATTGGAATATCTTTCACCTGTGTTTTTTTGACACAATAGTCGACAACAATGACGGTAGTATATTCTAAGTGTTAGTGTGGAAAGACCCGTCGGCCATTTTGGAATGTCTTCCAATAAACACTAATATTTTACCAAAGCTTTCATCTTTGTTTTGTATTTGTTCATAATATATGCATGTATGCTGATGTTTTAGCAATACAATATAATATTTGAAAATTATAATTGTGAATTTTGAATTCAGAAACCTTTTTGTTGCAAAAAGATTTTCAAGAACGGAATATAGATAAATGAATTGGTCATATTTTTGGGCATTTGTAACTACCCATAACAATAAAATGTGAAGTAATCAGTGTGCAAATTTGTTACATAAAAAGAAAAAGAAAATAGCTAAACTGCAGTTATCCTGAAAGACGTTTGGCCATCTTTTAATAGGTTACATGAAGATTTTGAAATGTTGTAACCAATTATATTTTATGATATGCAAAATAACGAGGACGATGTATACGAGAAACAATATTTCTCGAAAGGAACCAGTCGACATTTTTTAACGGCTTATATTTTATGATATGCAGAATAGGAAAGACGAAGTCTTGAGAAACAACAGTTGTCCAAGAGTGAAGCTAAAAGGTCGTCTACCATCTTTTAAGGGTTTACATTGTACTACTAAGATGTCGGCCATATTGAAACATGTTTTTTTCAATGTTTGGTCCCCTATTTTCCAGAAATGTGTGAAACATTTCCTGAATTAGATGTATCAAATTCAGAAAAAGATGTCTTGTGACTATAATTTACATGTTACAAGAACGGTGTTTGAATGTTTAGTCCCCTATTTATTATAAATAAGTGAAACATTTCCTTGCTTCGATATATCGAACTCAGAAAAAGATGTCTTTTGACTATAGTATACATGTTATAAGTATGGTGTTTGGGTGGTGCATTATTACAATACATGTATCCATTTAAGACGTATTCCTCAGTTATATTATGTGAGAATATAGAGACCAATCAATAATATGGTATTTACTGATCTTATTTCATAACATTAACAGTCACAGAAGAAAAACATATTTTTTTCTCAAGTACGGTGTTTGAATATTACATTAACACATTACATGTGATGTACTCCTCAATTATCACAATACATAAAAATATGAAGACCAAACATTAATACGACATATACTAGTCTTATTTGAATGCACTAACAGTCCCAAAGCAAGAACATATATTCTTCTCAAATTGCTCCACTGTCTTTATATGTGTAATTTCAAAGAAAGTTATGCAACTCATTATTGATATTCAAACCAAATAATACAGTTCGCAAACGGCAATTCCAATGTACCTCAACCTGTCTTAAATGATTAGTTCTGTCTCTTTCCCTTTCATTAACAGGTATGTGATCAATAGCATGAAATGTTATTTTTGTGTTTTTTGGATGTTCTGACTGTATGTGGACAGAGACTGGATATTTATCGTCCCTGTTTTTAAAAGCACAAAAGTTTTCTTGTATGCGAATTTTTAAACTGCGCACACTGCTACCCACATAAGTCTTGTTGCAGGAGCATTTTATCAAATATATAGTATGAGTTGTGTTGCAATTGATAAATGACTCAATTTTGAATTCTTTTGAGTTGTTATACTTGAAATTCATAGTTTTATTTTCTCCCAGTTTGCACACACAGCAGCTTCCACATACATAAAAACACAAAGGTTTTTCAGGTAACCATGCGGAGGGAGCTTGGCAATTTTGTTTGATGTAACTAGGACATATCATATTCTTTATAGTTCTACCACTTTTGGTTTTGATGACACTATATTAGAGGGAAGTGAGTTTGATTTCAAAATATGCCAGTTCTTTCTTAGGATGTTGAACACATGGCCACTATAGCTGTTGTATTCTGTTATGAAAGTGACATAAGTATGATTGATGTTATTTCTTTTACTATTCCTTTTTCGAAGAGTGGTGCTGCGATAAATCATCTTAACTTTGTCCTCAGCCTTTTCTAAGCAATCTTTATCATATCCTCTTTGGTGAAAGTTATTCTTAATGGTGGTCACATTTTTTGCAAAATTATGTTCTTTGCTACAATTTCGCCGGGCTCTTATCATTTCACTAAACGGAATTGCAGAAATGGTGGTTTTAGGATGACAGCTGGTTGTATGTAGAACATTATTGCTCGCCGAGGGCTTTCTAATGAAATCACTGTGTATGGTGTCATTATTGGCATATAAACGGAAATCCAGAAATTCTATCTCCTGTTTTATGTTTAAATTTGTTGTATTGGTTTTAATAGAAAATACAGGCATTACAATGCAGTAAGAAGCCCCCAGAGGGTGCAACATGCGATCCGGGCAACTGTGTCCATCCAGCTAAGTATAGAGCAATCGGGGTATTTGGGCCCCTGTGTCACAGTGAGAAATGAACAGCCCTCATATAGCCTGTTGAGTAACCACAACCATGGAAAGAACAACCAAACGCGGAAGGCGGCCTGTAGGTTCGCTATGGTCCCGGCTGGCGGGGTCACTGGGATAGTTTGAAAAATATATAAAATCTTGGGTAGGGCTGACATTTTTAGTGCTGCAAGCCGCCCTAACAAGGAGAGCGGCTGTTTGGACCAGCGCGCTAAGTCCTTTCGGATCTGGGACGTGAGGTCGGTGTAATTGAGGGCCACTGTCTTCTCCGTGGAAGGGGTGAGGGTAATACCCAGGTACGGAAGCTGTGGTTGCGTTCGTAAGCCCGCCTCATACTCGGGTGCTCCAGGAGGTAATCGGGCATTCTTGCCCAGTGGCAGAATCAGGGATTTCCCCTTATTCATCCGGAAACCGGACACCTCTCCAAAGGATTCCACCTCTTCCAGAAACGCGGGTACCGAGCTCTCTGGTCGATCAAGAGCAGCTAGGATGTCATCGGCATATAAACCTATATATGCCGATGTTGTCACACACAGGTCACCCTTCACCAAATCAGTCCGATTTAAAACCTGCTCTAGCCGTGATGCGGCCCACCTGGCTCAAGCACTCTGCTGGTAATGTACAAGGGGCTCCGGGCAAGCCCCACCAGTCCCGTCACTTCAAGCCTCCCCCCGTGGGCTCCAGTGCCCTCCGGCTGGACAAGCTTGTGGTCACCTGTGCTGCTCGCCGCCTGTGCCCATTAAAAGTCCCTGCAGGCCCAGCTTCACACTGGGAAAAGCTACTGCCGTCAGTCGGGTACCGCCGCTCCCTCCGTGCCCCTCCTCACCTCCTGGGCGCCGATCTGTCCTCCCTGGGTCAGCGCAAGCCACCGGCTGATCTGCCACCTGGTTGTGGTCGGGTGAGGCTCCTCAATAGCGCTGGGCAGGCTGCTTCTCTCCCCACAGGAGGCGTTGTGCCGGCTGTACGGTCCGTGCAGGCCCCAAAGGCTCAATTTTCGCGACTGCCGGCTCTTCCCTCACTGTCCACGGCACCACAATACAAGGGGAGCAGCCCCTATGAAGCTCCCGGCTGGCTTCCAACCTCGATTCAGTTCCTTAGCGCCAGGGCGGGGTTGCCTTAGTTATCCCTCTGCTCTGGTTCTCCAGCCTCTACAGGAGCGCCGGCGGGACTCAGCTCTTCCGCCCAGCGCAGGCCCCAAGACCAGGGGCTCAATTTTCGCGCCTCTCTGACGGGCGCCTTCTCGGTCAGCGGCCGCCTCCGCCACCGGCCCCCGCTCTCACCACTGCCAGGGACTTGCCTCTCTTCGCCAGGTCCCGGCCTCCGCTCCGGTCACCTTGTGCTGAGTCGCCGGCCCATGATGATATGCTTTCATTTCTGCATCGCTGCCTTTCCATATAAGGAAGACATCGTCAATGTATCGTCCAAAAAACAAAATATTGTCAATCCATTTACTCGCACCTGAACCCCAGGCATGCTCCAACTCATACAAGCCCATAAATCGGTTTGCATAAGATGGAGCAAACCTGGAGTCCATCGCAGTCCCCTGTTTATGTAAAAACCATTCACCATTATGCATGAAAGCATTTAGGGTGAGAATGAGTTTAGACAAGTCCAGTAGCATTTGTGTATGTTGCAAGTGCTTTGCATTTCGTTTGTATAGATAGAATCTCAAACCTCTCATGCCACAATCTCTCTGGATACAGGTATATAAACCTTCTACGTCCATGGTTACAAAGGTTAAAATATCCTTCTCTCACTTGAAATCTTCCAGTTTACAGATTAGATCTCGGCTGTCTTTGAGAAAGGAGGGCAAATTAACTACAAAGGATTGAAAGAATGTATCCACATAGTCTGCAATTCTTTCGGTGGGGCCACCATTTCCGGATATAATTGGCCTCCCTGGAGGGATGGAGCCCCCTGTGTGTAGTTTGGGAAGTACATAAATGCACGGATACCTGGAGTTCCGTGCAAGTAAGTATCTATACTCTAAGTCAGTGATGAGACAACATTCGTGCCATTCCGTTAGTCTGGCATTGATGTTTTTCTCAATCATCACTGTGGGGTTGTTTGTTAGCTTCTCATAGCATTCAACATGGCCGAGTTGCCTGTCAATTTCACCCAGATATTCTGAGCGGTTCATTAAAACCCCTTTTTCTGCTTCTCTCACTACTAGGGTTGAATCTTCCTTTATAGATTGTAAAAAATCTTTGTCTTGTTTTGATAGATTATGTTGGTGCTGACATTTAATGCCTAGATAGTGCTCGTCCTCCAGTTTATTTAGTTCTTGTGTTACTCTATTCGAGAATTCATCTATCACATAATTAGTGACTGCAGGTGGAATGAATTTAGATTTGCAACGTAAACCACTGTCCACATTCAGATCCTCACAAATATCTAAATCTAGTGCAAACTCATTTAAATCCCCAATGTCCAATGTTGAAATTAAATATGAAACATTTAGATCTGAAATTGTGAATTCTGACTCGTGAGCTGTGTTGGATACAGAATGATGCACAGAAGGATGATCTGCAAAATATTTCTTTAATTTGATTTTCCTGACAAATTTAAATAGGTCAAGATGTACATGCTCAAATAGAGGTTTGTTCGTGAAACAAAAATTCAAACCTTTGCATAAAACAGAGGCTTCTTGTTCCGTTAACACTCTAGACGACAAATTTACAATACTCACTAAACTAGTTTGGTCGCAATCGTTTCTGTCCACAGATGGGTGCACAGTCTTTGCTATTTCTTGTTCTGTTGGGTCTCTATTCTTGCCTTGGTACCTGACCTTGTGTTTCTGGCCACCCCGCCTTGTTCTTCTATGGCATTTCTTCTTTTGTTTCTCAAACGATAGCGTTGGACCGCCCGTACAAAAACGGAGGGAGTATCAGGGGCAGCTGAGCTAGTTCCTTCACCAGGATCACTATCAACTGATGAGATCGAAGTACTACTGGACAAAATGCACGAATCTCTTACCTCATTCAACGGAATGGGTGTCGGTATGGGTGCCATGCCATTGTACTTTCTGGAGAAAGTAAAAATTCGCCCCTTGTCGTAATCTTCTTGATCGCGCACTATCTTTTGTTGTTTTTTGTCTTCAAGTAGATTTGATTTTTGGCCAGTTCATTTTTTAAAATCTCTTGATTTTTTGCAACGACGTCAGTCATATTTGTGTCACTGATTTCTTTTTCTAACTTGGCAATTTCTTCTCTGATTTTCTGTACTTTTCGTTCTGAATTTCGAATTAAAATATCCATCATTTTGTAAGAGGAGGCATATAAACCTTCCTCCCATTCGCTTAGTAGGTCTAAATCAAGATCTTCGTAATTTGGAAGTATGAGTATTCGAAGACCTGGCGGAATCTTTCTATTCTCAAGATACTTTTTAAGGGTGGCCCCGCCCCACCATTTAGCGAGTTCCTGTTTTTTCAGTCTCTCTAAGCGAATGTACTTATGTTTTAGACTTTCATTCTTTGGTACAGTGGTGGCTGAATTCTGAGCAATATCTTTTTTAACAGGAATATTAAACAGGTCTCCCAATAGTTCCTCTCTATTGTCGTCAAACATTTTAATGGTAAAAAAATGGAAGTTTCAAAATAGTCACAGAATTTGTACCGTGCAAAATGGCCCGTAATTAAAAACAACACACAAGTAAAAAGGTCAAGGCACTAAGATCTTGCACTGGTACATATGTATTTCTGTAGGATTGAGCAATTGTGGTAGTGCAGGAGCTGGGAACCTGACCTCCCTAGTTCCCTCAACTTTTGGATGACCAAAAACACAAGATTCAGATCAGCTCAGCACATACCCATATGTTATATAGTGTATATCACAGGAATAATAATCACAAATTCAAAGTTATTCAAAAACCAATAGACTATTCACCAAAGAAAGTATGCAGAGCTCCAAATTTTACGTGAAAATGCTTGTTTTCTTCTTTATTTAATATATGATAGACGGTCATTCAATTAAAATACAGTACAAAATCATAGCCATCATTGCCGACGTGGCGCGTTTCGTCTCCATGAGACTTCTTCAAGGCTATAAGAACGTGCATAAAGAAAAAAGTTTTTTTTGTGTTAACCAATATTCTAAACCTTTTTAATTGTTTTACAACATTTAAAAACTCTACTCATTTAATCATTAAAACACCATTCAAATATACAAGGGGATTATTCGTCTTTGGACAAAATATGTGTATATGATTCCGACTTATCATCTTT
Source organism: Lissotriton helveticus (assembly GCF_964261635.1). Lineage (NCBI taxonomy): Eukaryota > Metazoa > Chordata > Amphibia > Caudata > Salamandridae > Lissotriton > Lissotriton helveticus. The sequence continues at coordinate 360,383,806 of NC_136061.1, forward strand.
GTACTAAACATTGACATATGCATAGAGAAACATACAAAGAGACCTGCTTCCATAGTTCCTGTATAAGGGAATTTACACTACATATACAACAGCATGTTCCATAGCAAAAAAGTAAAAAAGTAACAAAGAACAGTCTTACGGGGTTTGGATCAATTTGTCTGTATTAATGTGACTGTAAATAGTTCAAATTATTTCTTGTAGAAGTGACAGCACATAGCTAGAAATGATCAGTCACATTTTGGAAGGTAACCTTTTAAACTGAATTGAACATTATCATTTAAAAAAATGTCATCTTTTGAAAACAGAGCTTTCAAAATCGCCATGCATACCTTTCTGTATTTATGTCTATTCTTGAATTGAATCCAAGGTTAAAACAAGACAGCGTGGAGAACTTCTTTGATGAGATGTAGTATAGTTATTAAAAATAAGATCTGAAAAGAAAATATTTACTGGGTTGTAATTACCAACTTGTATTTGTATTTAATCAATGTAGTAGTCATAATGGCAGTTTGTGCTACAATGTAAAAAAATTATTTCATACCGTTCTATTTTGGAAGGTCAAAGTTTTTTCTTTAGTTGGACTTGTTGAAAATATCCTAGAGTTTCTCCCAAGGTGGTACAATTGCCCCTGGTCTGTAATCAAGCAAAATACATATTCATGTCTCCACTTTTAAGTTCCATGTTTTAGACATTTAAAAACTTTTTGTTGTTAGTTTTAAGAAAAAACAGACAAACGAGATTGCTTATTCAGTTGTAAAATGCAAGGTCTCGACGAACACCACCATAAGAGTGCCGTCCCAAACCGTACATACACATGACTGATTTCTTCTGATTTCTTCTGATTTCTTCTGACGCAGTGATCAGCAGTGATCAGTGCAAGCTCGGTGCTATGTTCACTCGGAAACCATACTGTGTTGATTCCAAGATGTGATTGTTATTAATGAATGTGGATAGTACTTGGTTCATATATTTTTCAAGAAGCTTAGCTGGTAGAGACAGGTGGGAAATTGGACGGTAGTTGACTGGATCTGTTTTATCCAAGTTATTTTTTTTTAAAGTGCTAAAATGGAGGTATTTTTCCAAATTTTAGGGAATATTCCAGTTTTAATGGCTAGATAGAATATCTCTGTAAGTTGACGGGCAACGATATTGATCACTGTGTGCATTATCTTGGGCAACAGAGCAACAGATATGTGAGGGAAACTTTCAACTGAGAGAATTCATGAAGTAGATCACACAAGGAGAAAGGAAGACGGGAAAGGAGAGAATAAGATGATGAAAGGGGACCATCTATAGAATAAGGGTGGCTTTCAGCGGAGAGAATGGGAGTGAAAGAGGAGTAAAGGTGATAAGGCTCTAAGGGGGAGCACAATCATAGAGAGCAACAGAAAGTGGGAGAGAAGAAAAAATGGAGAAGAAAAATGGTTTGCCACTTTTGTCCGATTAAAATGCCATCCATGGGTTCATTGCTTGAAATTCTTGAAGGGAAATGGGTTAGTACTTCAATATGATTTTTTTCTTCAAGTTTTCTATATTTTTGTACAAGGCAGGCAAGTCATATAGGACTAGTTAGGACAGCTGTAAAAAAAACTTTTGAGGTTATTACCTCACGGGCTTCCAGTTTTAAATGTGAAATTCCCAGTGTTTGATATATTTCAAAATGTTATTGCTGGCCTTGACATAAAAATACTGACAATGTTGGTATAACATTCGCCAGCTAGCAACCCTAGCTTGTGAAAGTGGTTAATGAAGGTTGTGACAAAGGAGAAAAGGCACATGTGTAGCGTGAAGTTGAAAATGGCACACGGATAGAGATAAACTGTGGAAAGGGAGTGTTAAAGAGAAAAGGAGGAAGGAAATGTAAATAGTTAAAAGTGAGGATGGGGAGATGTTTAGATATGAAAAATAAAAACAGCTTAGAGAAAGAAACCCAAAAGGAAAACAAGAGGTAGGAGAGGTAGTGAGAGAATTTATGGTAGAAAGTTCGAAAGAGAGTGTTACGTAACATTATCGCTATTCGGGTGCATAAGAATGTTTGTGTGAAATTAAGAAAACTGAGGTAATTGGAGTGATTATGCTCTTCCACTATTAAAACCTCACAAATTTCATTTAGGGGTATGCACAATCACGTAGTTCAGGAAAATCTATGAAATTAGACTTTGATAGGAAAATGCGGTTGGTGGGATATCACAACTTAATGTGAGTGCACACTTGCTAAAACAAAATTACTCTAAATCGCACGATGTACAATTTTGAGAAATTTTGAAAATCTCGCTTGACATGAAATTTGGGGGTTTCACTGGCATAATTAAATTTCACCCAGGCCTAATATGTTCATTCACTAATATAGTTGAAAAAATGAGCATGACAATTTACCATTTCGCAGCATGCAGAAAAAAATCAGTGGAGTCGGTACCAAATTCCCTAAACTCTTAGATACAGGGGATTGATTTCCCACTCTCTGACCAGGAGTTTGGAAATAGGAGTACCCAAGACATGCCACCTAAAAATATGGTATCTTCAGCCAGGCCAGACTAGCGGCTTTCATGTACAGTGCATGTGGGAGATTTTTTTAAAATCATAACTTTGTGAGTGAAGCCCACAGTGTACTTGTATATAGAACTTGAGCCCCAGAATTCGGTGCATATGAGAGTAAAACGAGAGGCAGCCATGCACGTCTTGCTTCCGTAATAGAAACAACTACATTTAGACTTTTTTCTGTAAGCTTCAGGAAATCAATAAAATGTAGTTTTTTGGCGTGCTTTGTTTTGGTAATGCCACTGGCATGTTCAAAATGAGAAATAAAGTGTATGTTTAGGTTAGTTATTTCAGCCTCCATATTCAAATATTGTCCCATATCCATTGTCATTTTTCTAGAGCTATATCTGTATGCTATCCATTTTCCCTGTCACTTTAATTTTCCATTAGTTTAAAATACTTCAATTAGGGACAATTTGGGGACATATATGCGTTTTCAAGCATCCACTTTGACTTGCTGTGTTCTTTTTAATAGAAAGGATATAGTTGCACAGATGCCCACTTTGAATGATCAGTTTTGACAAAATAAGTTTTCTGTTTCCTTCTTAACATCTTAAAGCCCTATGTGTTCTCAACCGAAGGGCCCACATACCTGCGATGCACCGGTAATGTAATTTTTTGTAAGTAATAAATAAGGGGGGGTGTGACATTTGAGACACAGTGTCAGTATAACATTTGAATATTGCATGCCACGTTTGTGGGCTGAGAGAGACCTGGATGAGAGAAAACTGGATAATCTGCATGGCACCAACACATTCTCATTCATGATGAAATATTATTTTGAGGGGGCGTGGCTTGCAGCTGGCGAGGATGGTCGTAGCCTAACAGGGCTCCTGACCCCCGCCCGATAATCCGTCGAATTCTCTTTCACTTGGCCTGGGATCCCCGTGAAAAGCCGGGTGAGCCCAGACGATACCTCGGTGCCTGCTCCGGTCGCAGCGGTGCGCTGTTGCCTGCGCTGGGAGAGGTACACACCGGCAGCGGAGCCTCGGAAGGCCGAGGCACAAGATGGCAGCGCCCACAGGGGCTGTGTTATAGGATTTGCTGCGCCACCAATTCATCGGCCCTGAAACCGAGCTGTTGAGGATCGCTCGGCACCCAGGGAACTAGAGAGGCAAGTGGCTGATCGGAGGACCTCCGACCTCACCTACGGACGAACTGGGGCCGCGCTCAGCACCGTCTTGCGGCCCCGACGGAGCTCCTCCCTGCCCGGGCAGAGGCAAATCGACGTCCCGGCTCCTGGAGGCCCATTGCGGCCGAGAGCGCAGAGATCGGCGCTGGGCCGCTTCCTCTTGCCGCTCCTGACTAGCTGGACCTACGGAGGTGTGTGATCCGCGGGGGCACTGACCGATGGAGGCGACCCTCGTCCACAGCGCTTAATAGTGCCAGGAACCGTGCATCACGCCATCTGACGACCCCGGCGTTGCTCCCCCCCACCCGGGCGACTGAAAATCGACGCCCCGGCTCCCTGGGGCCTGCTGCAGCCGGGGGCGACGGGAACCATCCTGGGGCATTGCCGCCAGCCCTGACGGACTGGGCCTGTTGAAGCGAACCTTCGACGGCGAGGCCTACGGGACTGGGCTGCTCCGAATTCGCTCTGCCCTGCACCTCTCGGAGCACGGTGACGCAGGGGGCAGCAGCCTGTTGCCCCCGCTGCCTGCCCAAGGATCCCGGGGCAGTGAGATCTCGCAGGGTGGTGAGCCCCCCCGCACCTATCGGTTTACTGGAGAGCCATCCCGCATTTCCTCCTGGAGGGGGAGGCGGCCCACCACTGCGCCGATCTTGACGTGAAGAGGTGCCCTGAGTGCCGGAGTTGCCCACGGTGCCGCGGGCTGCGGGGCACCGGGGGGGGGGTCATTGTGAACACCAGCTTCCTGGCTATCACCAAGGAGGACCTGACCTGCGGGGGCAGCTGAGGCCGACATCGAGCAGGTGGGGTGCTGGGGATCCCTTCCGGGATCTGGCCCTTTGGTGCTGACACGCTGCGGCCACGGGGGAGCGGGGACTGGCACTGGCTCCCTGAGCGCTGCCTCGCCGCCGCGGCCACCGGATTGTGCACACATTGGGGACGGGAGTGTAGAGACGACATCACCCAGCGGCCCTAGGTGTCAAGACGCTGAGAAGCGCGGGGTGCTACCCAGCGGTGGAGGCTGGAGTGCGCTGATCTGGGTGTCTAAGACCTGCAGACACGAGGGGGCCCTGAACGAGTGCCCGTAATAGACCCGAGGGGACTGACCCGTCTGCCCCTACTAACTGTGAACCGGGAGGTGCAGGTCCCCTTGCGGGGGCACGTCCCGGTTGCCACCGGCGTTGGAAAAGCCCGGGGACGCGAGCGGTGACGCAGGATGGGGAAGCCCAGGGGCCCGAAGGGCGAGGGAGTCCCTAGTTCGGAGGCTCCTGACGATCCATTGCCGACCCCGCCGGACCTGCAACAGATGCAGGACCGAATTCTGGAGGCGATTGCCGCCACAAAAGACGCCCTACCCCAGGATATAGCACAGGTGGCCACGGGCCTGGGCCTTCTGCGGGCGGACCACGGGAAATTGTCGGACAGGGTTAAGACCACGGAGGCTGCCCTGAAGGACCTGGTACCTGCACATAAGTCCATGGAAGGCTGTCTGACGGAGGCGCTGGACCGCATACAGTCCCTTGAGAGGCGAGCGGAGGATGCCAACAACCGCAGCAGGCGCAACAATGTGCGCCTTGTAGGCCTCCCGGAGAAAAAAGAAGGCTCTAATATTGTGGACTATCTGACTACCTGGCTGCAAACGGAAGTGGCGCCTGAAGGCCTTTCCCCTTTCTTCACAATTGAAAGAGCACACCGTGTACCAGCCAAACCACCCAGTCCGGGACAATCACCTCGCCCGGTGGTAATTAAACTACTACACTACAAAGATAGAGACTGGTTGCTACAGAGGGCGAGGGAGGCGGGTCCCTTCCAAGTGGACAATTGCAGAGTGACGCTGTTCCCGGATTACACCTTTGAGACCCAGAAGCTGCGAGCCTCGTTCTTATCCATCAAAAAAGAGCTGAGGACGGAGGGCCTGCAGTACTCGCTCCTCTTCCCAGCCAGACTAAGGGTGGTGGTGGATGAGAAATCGTTGTTCTTCCCTACTTCGGCGGAAGCATGGGCCTGGTGGGACACCTACAAAGCAGGCACGGACGGGGCGCAGATGGGGGAAGGGGAAGAACGGCAACAACAGCCATTACGAAGATCACGGAGGGTGCGAGGACGTAAGCGGAAGACCGGGAAACCAACGGTCTCACAAACGGAGAGTGAACGGAGAGCCGCACTGCAGGCGGTTATTGACTTGTCGGGAGCAGTCTTGACTCAATCGGAGCGGGCCTCGGAGGACCAAGCAACGGGCTCGGAGACGGAACTCTCAGAACGTGGCAGCACGAAAGGCCCGGTGGTCACGCCGCAAACCTCGGGGGAGATTATCGAAGGCTGAGGTTGATCTGCTGCCCCAGTACTACCCTCTGATGACGGAGCTGGGCCGCGCCAACGGCCGGAGCGGGCAACTATTGGACAGTAATGCTGTGAGTAGAACTGTATTGCGGGGCGGGGGGAATGGGACTGAGGTTCAGGAACCCGAGGCCAGATCGCGCCCCTTAGGGCCCATAAGGCTTCCGCAGTGAAGACTGCGGTTTAGGTGGGTAGGAGGGCACGGTTGCCCACACATAGTTTGGATGGGAGCGGCTCTTGCAAAGTTAGGTCGTGTTCTGGGGGGGGGGGGGGAGCCAGAGGCAGTTGGGGTGGCCCGAGGCACAATTGAGGGAGGAGGGAGGGGGATTGTTTTTGCGGGGAGGAAGAAAAGTGTCATCACGAGCGTCCAGGGGCGCGGCTATGTTGCAACGTACCACATTGCATGGGATAATGGCTAATGCAGGAATGATAACATGTGTGACCTGCCAATTTGCCTGGTGTTTGAAATACAGTTTGCCTATCACTGTTATGATGGTCTCAGGACATGAGATTTGAAATATAGTAGTATAATGAAACTTAATCTGCTCACGTCAAGTTGCCAATCTCACTGGTTAGTAGAGTTTCTAGTTCAGAATGTTCACCAGGGATTAATACCCAACCGTTCAATATGCTGAGTTACGGCTACACTACAGTTCTGTGAATGGCCTTAATAATGTGTGGTTTTTTTTAAATCCTAATGAATGCTTCCCTTTTGAAGAAACATACTACTACATATACATTGTGTCATTGCTCTGTTTCCCTGCAGGGGTGGCTCTTCCTCCTAACGCCATTTATGATGGTTACAGGGCGGGGGGTGGAGAGCGGTGTCACTAGGGAAAGGGTCTTGTGTGTTTCAATAATTTAATTTATCTATTTTAATTGTTCGTTTGATTCAATTCTATGTATAGTATTTGCCAACACTCATATGAGACGGTACTCCCATACAAGTATAGGTACAGGACACAGAAAATTTTCTGCGCCACCTCAGAACAAAAGGAGGTCCATATGCATACTTCAAGGTCACTCTGGTAGAGATGTTAATCTATATTATAACTCATTTACTCTCTGCTCAGACATTACACAAAATCTTGAACCGTAGAACCTTTAATACATGGCCAGCGGGGGCACAGACTTAGACCAGCGAACAAAGTTATTATTATGACATCCCCCTACACAAAACATTAACATAATCTCCCTGAATGTAAAAGGAATCAACCACCCAATCAAAAAAAGGAAAATGTTGGACTATTTTTACAAACATAAAGAGACATCATCCTTTTTCAAAAAATCAAGTTTGATTCCACACACATCCACTCATTTAGAAATTACCAATTGTCATACGTAGCATGCTCCACTGCGGATGGTAAGAAAAATAGGTTTTAACACTGGTCACCAAGAAATCCAGACTAGAGTTAGCATCAAGTCTCTGAGAGACACAAAGGAGCTGGAATATTTCCAAACTAGCCAAAAACAGCACAGAGTTTTTTGTGATCAACCTATATGCTCCCACCAAAGATGGTCCCTCCTTAGGGGGGGAGCTTTATGCACAAATCAAGATGATACCAGACTCAGCTACACTCACACTGGCAGAGGATTTCAACTTACCTGCACTAGATAGCAACTCACGGTGTTCATTCCACCCTAATAAATGAATAAGGCACTCAAAAACATATGCGCAAAGTTTAACCTGCTTAATGCATAGAGAACACAGAACACTACGGAAAGTTTTTTGTTGGCCGGGCTAAAGCTGGGGGCGGCCACTCAACCATGGGTTTGGCTGTTTGATGCAGTGGTACCAGTAAAGTCACCTGTTGCACCAACAGAACCAGCACTCAGAGGGGCCTAGGTATGACTTAGAAAGGTGAAGTTCAGAAGCTATAAATCAGAGGTAAAAGGTCAAGGGCTACTTCTGTTGATGTTGACAATCCATTACCAGGCAGAAAGTTCACTGGCGGGCAAAGGTGTTCAGAACATAGGCTTGATGTGCTGCCTCTCAGAAACAAACGTAAACGGCCCTCTCCTCTCCAAATTACTGATGTATTTTAATTTTTATCCAATGGATTTTGTGATATTTGTTCTTGCTTCCATTAGGGCCCCTGGAATCCATACAACACAACTGGACCTTCACCCCAAATCTGTTTTCTTCCAGATATCATTTACATGATCACATGGGGCATTTTAAATCTGAGCCATAGTGTATCATGTCAACTTTTTTATGTATCTAAGTAATTGTGTGCAAGTTCTCTGTATGTAAGCTGTTAGTCAACACAAAGTGGCCTGGCATCTGCCTGTCCTCCTGCTGCTGGACATTCTTTGTTTTTGGGCACTCGGCCTTCAGAGACCTTGGCAACAATTTTTAAAGTATGCTGCCATTCCGGAGTGTGATGATTGGGGCTATAATAAATAAAGTAGCTGGTTTGAGAAAGCTGCTCCAAAGTTCACTGTTTGCCTGGATACACTTATTTTAGCACTTTGTGAATCCAACAGAAACCTGTCCTAGTTGGGCTATCTATGTATTGTTTTATATGTCTGGAAACAGTCCTGTCCACTGAGGGATGGACATAAGCAGAGATCAGCTTGTGGCCAGTGGAATCCTTCTTCAGCAGCTGAAGAAAAACCTAGGCCCTTTTTACAATTAAAAAGCCGCTCCAGTTTGTTCCCACGATAATTTAACACAACCCACCAAAAATAAATCCACACACCTGTTTTTCTGGGCTTTCGACCATACTCTTATAATGGCGCGCCAATCGGAGTTGCACTGGGTGCAGTCTGTGATTGTCGATTTACATACTGAGTATTAAAATCTTGATTTCAGCCACACTGAAAGTAGCTGCAGCTTTACTGGACCCATGTGTGTAATAATGGTCCCATATCTCCCAGAATACCAATCTCATCAAAATGAAGGTTTTACCATGGTTCCCTGTGACCAAAACCACAAATGCAGTAAGGGCACATACAACTCACTCGGGGAAGCATAGATGCCCAAGTGTTACTGCTCACTAGAGCCCTTGGAAAGGACTCAAACAGAAGGAATACCTGAATAATTTTCCAAAAAGATGGGTGCTTTTCTAGGACTTTCAAGTTTTGCGCAAAGGAACTTTGTAATGATGTGAACCGCCTTTCTTTTCTGTTGTTGGCCCTCTCGTTTCTGTAAAGTGCAAAGGCCCCCGGACCAGAGCAGCATGGCTGTAGATAAGCATGGAGCCATAACCTGGCCCTTTACCCCCAAAGTCTGCAGGGGAGGACAACATTTTGCTTGGCACCAGTTTTTCCAGGCAAAGTGGGTGCGAAGGTGCAAAGCCTGAGTGGCTTGAAAGGCACTGCACGCGACTGAATGAACACCAGCCAGCTGTACGTTCTCTGCAGCAAAATGAAGGAATTGGAGCAGGAACACCACAAAGAAGGAAGACACCTACTGTCGAGGAAAGGCACCATCCAGCTCTAGGCAATGATTCGGCAGTGTCCACCGGTAATTTATTTTATTTATTTTTATTTATTTGATTTATATAGCGCGTTATAACCCGGGGGTCTCTAAGCGCTTTGTCAGGAACGAGCATCAAGTACAGTGGAGAACAGCTAGTCATAAAATTACAGACCACCCCACGCTTGCTGAAAAAGCACTGTTTTTAATTTCTTTCGGAAGGGCAACAAATTAGTTTCCTTCCGCAGTTCCATTTGCAGCTTGTTCCAAGCTGCTGGGAGTGTATAGGAAAAGGCACGACCACCCACCGTGGCCAATCTACAACGTGGTTGAGTAAGAAGGATGGCATCTGCAGAACGAAGCACCCTAGCTGGGCTATAGGGGGTTAGGCGGGATTTCATGTAGATCGGCGCCTTACCATAAAGGGTTTTGTGTACAATACACAGCCCTTTAAACATCACCCTTTGCTTAACTGGCAACCAGTGCAGTTCTCGCATAAGGGGGGATGCATGGGTGTTCCTTGACTTTTTAAAGATAAGCCTAGCAGCGTCATTCATGACAACCTGCATCTTATTCAAAAGTTTTTGCGGCAACCCTATGTATAGCGAGTTACCATAGTCCAGCCTGGCTAAGATCGTGGCGGAAACCGCACGCCTCCGGGTGGAAAAGGATAACAACGAGGAAACTTTCCTAAGTTGTCGAAGGAGGCCGACACAGGTCCCTACAACAGCCATAACTTGTTTCTGCATGGACAACTTGCCATCCACCTGGATGCCCAAGCTTTTAACCGCGGCCGCAGGTTCTGGAGGTGGCCCTAGTTCTCTTGGCCAAAATTGGTCGTTCCATGGGTTGCCCGCGATGGTAATGGGTAATGGGTAATTACTTACTGGAGGAATGCAGTGGTAGTTCCCGGGACCCAGCAGTGTCTGAATGGGGACTTGGAGGGCAACTGACCACAGGGAGGTGTGCCCCTGGGGTTTTTGGGGAAGTAGTGCAGTTCAGTGACTGCACAGGGGTTTGTGCTTCTTTTGGGCATTTTTTGTAGCCCAAGCTGTATATAGACTGCCATTTTAAGGTCCCAGCCACCATTTTGTCTTGGTGGCTCACATGTGCATGAGCATTCTTGTACCCGCCCTTCCGCCCCCCCACCCCCCTTTTAAGTCTTTTTGGTGCGGTTCTTCTGTTATGTTGCCACTTTTTGGTTGGCTAGGTTTATCGGTTGCAGGTGCGCAAGGGAAACCTTATTAGATTGTCGCTTGATTCAGGTGCATATATGGTTGTCTGGGAAGTTGCCATTATCTACAGAAGTTTGTTTGTCAGCCGCAGTTCAGGCTGAAAGAGAATGAGTAGGCAAGTTCACTCCAGGACGACATAGGAAGTTCAATGTTAGGTATTAAGTTGAATGGGTTCAAAGTTTAATAGAGGTAGAAAAAAAGGGAAAGATTTTAGAGGTCCCAGTTACAGTTGATCAACTCTGATACACGTATTTTATTGATGATATAGGGTGTTATGGGGCTAGGGATATTTTAGGGGTGGAGTGCAGCTTATCATAGGTGAATAAGGATGTATAGTGAGGTTATAGTTTTGTAAGACAGAAGGCCCAGGTTATGTTGTAATGTGTACTGATTTCAATAAAGCAGCTTTTTTCACACAAACCTGGTGTCAGTGGTCTGTGCTGCTCTCCTCTTCCCCAATCGAGCAACCACTAAAAAGGCTTCCTGTGCCCAGGAAGTGTTTTTGTCGACGCCCAGCCCAACGTATTGGGGGCAGTCCATAGAGCATGCAAGTCAGAGGTGGGGCCAGGAGGAGGTTACAGAGTAAAGAAGTAAAGAGATGGAGGACCGGGAGAACGAGCCAATCCATATGGCAGCAAGGACAGCAGACACTCTATATGAGTCAGCTGGAGGAAAGAGACACCCCAGCAGTGAGCCATTCTTGGGGTAAAACTGAGGAGGCTTGAGGCGGCGGATTCGCAGGTGAAACAGCTATGGTGAAACCATGCAGCTGTGCGGAGTCAAGGAGAAATCAAATGAAATAAACGGAGCAGGAATCTAACGGCTTTGTGGAGCAACCCAGCAGCGAGGGCACAAGTATCTGCAGGGCAAGAAAGGCAACACCAGCAGTTCAAAGGCTCGCCGACCTCATTACTGAGTTGGGTCAGATGCGACGTGTTGGGCGGCAATTAGCGCACTTCGGGGGAGACAGCATGACAAGAAGACGCTCCACAACAAATACAAGGGTAACATTTTAATAGAACTGTTCACGCAACTGAATATATAACAAACCACCCTAGGGTAAAGCCTTACAAAAATTAGTAAACCTCACTAATACATTGTAAACGTCCTGATCCCACCAAACCTTCTAAAATGTCATTGCACCCTCCCTCCAAACTCTTCCATTCATGCTCCAAACCTCCAACTCAACTCCTGTCGCCTCTGCTGTCACCAAAACAATTCCCTGATAGATTTGCCCAATCCTTCAATTTGCCCTTCACCATATCCAGTACCTCCATAATCTGTATTCACCTCTCATTTTATCCCCCAATCCAGATGTCCTGTTGCCCTTCCAACCATATAAATCCAGAGGAGTTTTAGTGGCACACCGCAAACCATGCAGAGTCCTTACAAAACGACACTGTCATTAGGACGCCCCTTTGCTGGGGCAGCTGTGCGCGCTACAAAAGTAATTAACATAACATAACATAACATTAGCTGTACAATCTTTCACCAAATATCTCTGCTATTGCCAACCTGAGCTCAAACAAATAGTATTCAATACCAAACAGACAAATGGACACGGTCTTGGTGAAACAGATGCTGGCCCTTCTGCACCAGTTCCTTGTGCTTCAGAACCAAAATCCCTACGCCCCTACAAAAACCTTGCATCTTTCTATTAAACTTTCTCCTCTGTTTTTCAGTTGTGCTAGGCTTCTGGCACCCCTCCAAACTTTTCTCTGCACTAATTCAGTCCAGAGTATGTGTGCCCCAGACCAATTTTCCTGTATTGTTGTCATATCCCTTTTTGTTGCCTTCAATAATCCAATGTCAGAAAGACAAATGCGGTCATTTTCCCTTAAGTGTATCCGGATATAGCTTTACAATGACATGATTGGCTTAAACTCTCAACAACTCATCCCACTACATAATGCTTGTAGCGTCTTCCCAGCAGGGTACTCGCCAATGACTACACCTTAAACGGAGTTTAATAATACAAGTCTTTATTCTTATGCGTGTAACTGCCAACTCAACATTCTGAAGCTGCCTTCACTGTAATACTCTATTCATTACGTCATAGCTCTACGGACTTCATCAGGAGCCAAATGGCTCATTGTTAATTGGCAAGACACTACATCTTCCCCTCTGTTGAATCGAAACTTGTTACTTTTACACCAAAAGATACACACATATATACATTTAAATATCTTAAACTAATCTCCTTGGTGCTGTACTCGTTCAGCCTGACCATGTCATGTGAAGTTGAGACTTGCCACCATCATGATCCAATATCTGCTGGGATGGTAAAAAAGGAGGCAGCAGACACTGGTGTTTCAGAATCAGTCTCTCTTTCACAATGGAGATCTGTTGAACTATGACTCAAACACTGAAAGTGAGAAGAGTCTCTGGTAATAGACTTTCAAGGGCACTGGGCAGTCACCATGTGTCCTTTGGTCGGCACTACTTGGAAAGGTACTGTATCAAAGGGAGCATTAGAATTTCCTTTTCCACATACGCCCGATCTCCAACATCCCTATGTTAGCTAAACTCCTGGAAAAATGCGTTAACATACAACTGAATTGTCACATTGATCGTTTCAACCTGCTGAACCAATTTCAATCTGGTTTTAGAGCAGGTCACTGCACAGAATCAGCCATGACACATATAGTAGATGACGCTCTAAAAATCCTCGACCAAAATGAAGCCTGTCTGTTAATCCTACTCGACCTGTCATCAGCTTTTGACACCGTCAAACACGACAACCTGCTGAATCTCTTGAAACATAGCATGGGTTTATCTGGAAGTGTATTTACCTGGTTCGCCTCCTTCCTCCAAAACAGATCCCAAAGATTCAAGGTCAACCAATCCTTGTCCTTCCCATCGTCTGTCACTCTGGGAGTTTCTCAAGGCTCCTCCCTCTCTCCCAACCCTTTTTAACCTTTTCATGGAACCCCTCACTGATCTTCTCAGCCTCTCCAAAATTCAATTCCACATGTACGCTGAAGATACCCAAATCTACATCAAAATTCTCTCTCTGGAAGACATCAAATCACTCAACTCCACATTACAAAAATCTGGTTGGCCAAAAACCACCTGAAACTTAACTCGGAATTCCTTGTAATCGCCCCCCCAAACAAAGTTCAAACTATCACAGACTGGATGAAGCACCTAACAGCTCTAAATGGTCAACCACTCGTAGTCGACCCAGCAAAATCTCTGGGGGTGACGCTGGACAATAACCTCAACATGCAGAAACACATCAGCGCCTCAACAAAGGGAGCCAACTTCCACCTAAGGACCCTACGAAAACTGAAACCCTATCTGCCCGCATACAATTTCAAACAAGCTGTTCAAGCCTTAGTTATACCTCGCTTGGAATACGGAGCAGTAAATTTATGCGGACTCCCGATGTCATCGACAGCCCCGCTAAGAGCCACGATCAACTCTGCTGCAAGACTCATCACAGGCTCTAAGAGAAATGCCCACATATCCCCAGACTTGAGAACCCTCAACTGGCTACCGTTTAAAGCCAGAATTCATTTAAAAATCGCTTGCCTGACACACAAGGCTCTCTACCACAACACCCCACTTTATCTAGCTCAGAAACTGGTGCTCTCAGCGGGCAGCAGAGCTTCCAGGAGTGGCAAGACTCTTCTCCTACAACCGCAACGATTTGCCAAGAAAAAAACGTATAACCGGTCCTTCTCCGGTATGGCTCCAAGGATATGGAATGCGCTGCCCAGTGAAACTAGAATGAATCCTTCCTCGGCTTCCTTCAAAAGAGAAGTCAAAGCTATCCTCATGGCTCGATCCACGTGAACTCTATCTATCCTCTGTAATTTATTACTTGTTTTTCACTTATATGCGTCCTTTGTTTATATTTGCCATTTTACAATAGCATCGCACTGCCTTTTATTGTTCTAGAATTTTCTAGCACTTCCTTATTACGTGATTCACTATAGCTTATTATATATACTAAAGCGCTCTGATACTCGCAAGAGTCTGGTTCGCGCTATATAAAACCTCAAAAATAAAAAATAAAATAAATAAAAATTCTCATAAATCTCTCAACCAGTATGTTGGCCCGCGGCCACAGAAGAGTGCTCTTTTGATGTTTTATACTCAGATGCTCTAAAATTCCAGACTGTGAAAATATGGGCCATTGTCAGATTTTGGTATGGCTGGAACATTCCATGTTGCAAAAATGCCATCCAGCTTCCCAATCACTCACTCTGTGGGGTAGATGAGAGATCCTTAATGGAAACCATGGATATTTGTTCGCAATTACCATCAGGTGATGTCTGTTGTCGGGTGTTCTGAAAAAGTCAATGGCTATTCTCACCCAGGTGTGCTTCAGGAGTTCTGACATGTTTAGGGTGTGTTGAGTAACTTTGGTTGATGGGCAGTTGCATCGATGACAGGCCTTTAATTCCTACTCAACTCGCTTGTCGAGATATGGAAACCAGACTCGGTCTTGGAGTGCTCGTTTTGTGGCAAATATTCTTCTATGTTCTTTGCCGGCCACTTCAATCATTTTCTGCTGCAGGCTCTCCAGAATGAAGATTCTTGACCCTCACAATATAACTCCATTTTGAGGTATGGACAGTTCATCATTGACATCTTTGTATTTTTGATATTCACTCTCACTGGTGAGAGGTTGAGTGTGCTGGTTCCATGACTGATGTGTAATTATATCTTCCAGTTTCAGCATGTCACTATCGTTGTTTGTGGCAGTGATTATCTGGGCTAACAAAATGGCATCTGTGGTGTTTGATTTTACGATGAAGTTGATATAAGCTTCAGCTGACTTGGATGGAGTGCCATGGCCTTGAATGGGCACTCTGGAAAAGTAGTCAGCAGGGTTCTGATTCCTTCCTTGATGATGCACAATGTTATAATTGAACTCCTGAGGCATTAATCCCTATCGTTGAATGTGAGGAGGCATCTTGGCCTTAGGATTGCCAAATATGATTAGTAAAGCTTGATGATCCATTACCAGCGTAAAATACTTTCTGAACCGGAATATATGGAAGTGTTCACATGCCCACACCACGGCTAAGCTTTCTTTCTCAAGTTGTGAGTGAGCACGTTCTGGTTGGGACAAACTCCTACTTGTATATGTCACAATATGCATTCTAGCACTCGGTGTCTACTGTTCTGTGCAAGGAGATCACATAACCCAACTGGGCTAGTATCAACTACAACCTCTGTATGAAGTTTTGGATTGAAGTAAATCATTGCAGTAACATTCTCAATGTCTTTTTTGATTTTCTTAAAACTGTTCTCACATTTATGTGACCACTGAAATAAAACATTATTTTTCGTCAGTTCTCTCAATGGAGTACTTACAGTGGCAAAGTCTTGTAAATATCTAGAACAGTAGCTGGCCAGGCCAAGAAATGAATGCACCATGGAAACATCTTGTGGGGAATCAGCATTTGACAGCGCTTGCACTTTAGCATGATCTGGTGTCATACAGCCAACAGAAAAGATGTGGCCAAATAATTTTAGCTTTGTCAAACCTGCTTCAGCAAGTACCCGACATACTTGTGTAAGATCTTTATTGTGTTTTTTGGGGGGGTAAGTCTGAAAAACAATATGTCATCGCTGTAATTGAATACATTCATGACAGGCCGTATGATACGTCGAATGGTGCCTTGAAACTGTTCTGCAGTGGATCAAAACATAGGGCCTCATTTATGAGAAGTGACGCATTGCTGCGTGAAAGCAGCGATGCGTCACTTCTCAGTGCGCACTCTTTGCGACATACCTCATGCGTCATATTTAATGTATGACGCATTATGTCGAAAGGAGTTACAGATATGTTCGTATTTCTTGCGTATCTGTAAGCGCAAAAGTGACGCATTGATGGAGTGTGTCACAAAAGTGACGCAACTCCAGCAATGCGTCCTTTCACACGGGGCAAGCCCCATGTGAAAGGGCCTGCGTCAGTCTTACGCCTGCTGTGAGGCAGGCGCAAGATTTTGACGCAACGGCGTCCTAGAAGTGATGCAGTGAAATCTCATTGATTTCACTGCGTCACTTCTACGAGGAACGCCCCCCCTGCATACATTATATCTGGGGCAGGTATACAAAGTGACACATTTGCTTAGATGCGTCACTTTGTTAATAGTGCGCAACAGGAAGCATGTTTTACGCCGCCGATGTGTCACAAAAAAGTGGCGCATCGGAAGCGCAAAACTGACGCAAGGCCTCATAAATGAGGCCCATAGTCTTTTGTATCTAAACAGAGCAACCCATATAGAAAAGGTAGTAATGTACCTGAAATCTTCTTCGAGTTTCAACTGATGATAACTTTTATTTGAATCAAGGCGAGAGAAGACCTTGGCACCATTTAGTTGTGTTATGTCAGCAATGTGTGGACCTGGAGGTCGTTCTCTTTCAATAGCTTTGTTTGTCTGATGCATGTCAGCGCATATGCGTACCGCACCTTTACTGTCCTTTTTGGGCACTATCACGATGGGACAAACCCCTGGCGTTGGGCCTGTCGAGTGCTTCATGATATCATGCTTAAATAACGATTCAGGTTTTTTTTCAACAGCATCTTGTAAATGAAAATCAATTCGCCTTGATCTCCGCAGCAGGGTGGACGTCCTCATTTTGCTTTCATAGTCTTAAACTTTCCCAAACCATGAAACCATGAAACAATGAAGAGAACTGACTTACTATTTTAAGGTGAGCATTCATGTTGTAGTTCAGGGAAATCAGTCCCATATCAGCAACTGTGCTGAAACTGAGTAGACAGGAACTTGACGATGCCCCTTGAAGCACATGGATGGGTGCTTGCACCTTCATTTTCTTGTGTTTCCTCATCTCTAGAAATGAATCATGACATTTTAAGGGTGTTGATGCAGCCTAGATGTACACTTTGGTTTTCGATGACATAAGTGGTGGTAAGGTATGCAATTAGTTATATTTCTCCTCAGGCATAATGTTTATTGATGAACCACTGACGAAGATGGAAGGTATCGAACAACCATTTAATTTCATTGTAATTTGTGGGCAATGTTTAAATGACTTTGGGGCTTTGTCATGTTGAATGTTCTGAGACTAACATTTTTCTTGTGTTTTCAAAAGGAGGGAGAGCGTGATCCAAGTGGATCGGGTGGGGCGTGATTACCACTCAAAAGGAGTGGAAGGTCCAGCCTCAGTCTGTGCCCTCGGTCGTCATTTTATTCAAGAAAGTTGGACAAGGCTGTTCCTCGGGTGGAAAGGAGGGAGGGGAGTGGGGTGCACTGGTCAAGGGAGAAAGTGGTGGTTAAAGGGTGTTAACCTCCCACTGGGTATCCATTGTGTTGGATATGTTTGCCTCACACACCCTGCAGGTGTCATGCTTCATCATAGGCGTTGCTCCTCGTCGGGTAGGCGGTGCAATTCCCAACGGGCTCACCTCAAAGAGGGGCTCTTTGGGGGAGATCTTTTGAATCCAACTGCCTATTGGTGAAGTGTGGGTATGGGGCCAGAGGGATTGTAGACTTGATTGTGAGTTAAAATGCAGCGTAGGGTACCTGAGACTACTTTATTCCGGTGGTCCCTCGTTACAATTAAAAGGTGCAACTAGACTAGACTATCTGGAAAATAATGTTTCCTTGTTCTAGACTAGACTAGGATATAAAAAGAGACGGTCGACATGTTTCTCGCTATGTGCATTGACTTGCGATTCGTCAGGACCTATGTGGTGTTGTCTACAAAAAGAATATTATTTAAGTCAACTAAGAAGGCTCATACATTAAATTATGGGAAGAGCTTTTACCTCAATTGTGTTGTTCCTTGCCTAAAAGTCAAGAGTTATCCGCCCCATCAATACTCGGCGGGTTGTACAGCGTGAAAGGTGCCCCTAGATTTGAGGCTTGGGCTCTCCGCGTAGCAGGCTTTTGTCCTACCCTTCGTCCGCCGAGATCGGGCATTTTTCTTCACATGCGGCCAGTCCGACATCGCACGCTTTTTTGAATCATACATCAACATGGCAAAACTATCTTCCTCACTTTCACTTCATATTGATGTGGATTAACTATTTGACAATAATTTAGATGACAATCGATTTTGTTTAGTGTCGATTTGTCATGCCTGACGCCTCCACTGGGCCTTGTGGATGTGTGTCAAAAGTTGCTTCTGGAACCTTCTAGAGGCATTTTATCTTCACACAGTGATGCACTTGTTTTTCCCTTTGCTTTGGACACCATCACAAAATGATTTTCCTTCCCACAGCCCTTACATTTCTGCCCAATGGTGGGACATAAAACTTTGTGTGGAAATGAAAATCCACATCTATAACATAACTTATTTTTACATGAAGACATCACCTTGAGTCCTTCAGTCTTTTGCTTTACCTTGCTTTTCACACTCATGACTGATTCATTCTGGGTACCTCCAGCCTCCAGGTCGGCAGCTTGTTGATTGGCAGCTTCACCAGCCATCAACACTCATTCCAGACTCAAAGTTTCTCTCAGCATTCGCTGTCTAAAAGAATCTGACAAGCATCCATCAATGAACCTGAGAAGTATGGCCTCTTCATCATTAAATTCACTGAACTTACAGGGTTTGATGAGTGTGTCAAGTCTCTCTATAAATGTATCAATGGGTTTGCCAACTTTCTTTCATAATCAACATTTGGCATTGGATTCAACTTGAGATTCAAGGTTTCTTTAATCTCATGCTATGTGATTTGTACCTCAGTTCATGGCATTTTCTTTATGACTTCCTTTATGCCACCACCACCGAGATTTTTGAGTTATTTGATCATCTTTTTGTTATCATTCTCTTCAAGTGCATCAATGAAATCTTGAAATGTCTCGATCCACGTAATCCATTGATCGCCAGTATTTTGCTTGTTGACAGTATTGAATGTTGGTGGTAGTTTCAGGAAAGCTACACAGTTGTAGTCCAGTGCAGAACTTACTTACACTGTGTGTGGATCTATGTGGTTTGGTCCATGTCACTCAGAAGTGAGGCCTTGCGATGTGCTTGCCTCAGGATCTTCCACAATGATAGCTAGAAGCGTGACTTTCTTTTCTGCCAGCTGAAACATTTCACTAGTCCAAAGATATTCGTAGACTGTGGTGATGGGTGTGCACTTGTCAAACACAACTCATTTGCTTGATCTAGTTTGTAGTGCCTGGCGCTGAGGTCATACTGACTCACATTACTCTGGAGAGTAAATAATAACTTTATCCTTAGGCGTCTCTTTGCTCGCTCTTTGTCTTCACCACTTTCTAATTGTAAAGTTATCTTGCTCTTTGTACTTTTCGTGACACCTAGTTAATATCTGCTTTGCAGCACTTGTAATCGCAGTGTTATTACTCAGTACTAAGTTGCGTAGTAGCACGGTACCTTTTTGTATGGTCAGACCAACAGGTTCTCAACCAACGACATGTAGATTCTCTGTAAATGCTTTTGCTTTCAACTGCTTCACAGCGGCTGGAACTGGGCTTTGACTTCACATGCATTCAAACGATTCTGGACAGCACATGTGGCACACACAAACAGTTTGCTTGGACCACGGCAAACTCCCTGAGAGAGCACTGTAAATCTTCGGGTTACTTATCCTTTATCTCGTCACCATTTGTAGCGTCTTCCCAATATTGGTTTACTCGACAATGACTACGCCACTGCTTAGTAATACACGTCTTTATACATCTGAGTGTAACTGCGAACTCCACATTCTAAAGCAGTCTTCACTGCAATACACTCTATTCATTACTTCATAGTTCTACGGAGTTCATCAAGAGCCAAAAAGATTCCGTCATTGTTAATTCGCAAGACACTATGCTGCTTTTTCACCCGCCATGATACCAATACCCTAGCACCATCCAGCTCTAGTTGTCTGCCAAATATCCAGGCCTCAGCTTGCTTCACAGCCCAGTGAACCGAAGAGTGTCCCGCAATCCATAGAGAGGAAATAGTGCTGCTCGACCTTGCTACACAACCTATGAAAGAAACAACAATTACTATAAGCTCTTAAACTATTCACAAAAACAGCATCAATTATGGCCGAACATAACGCTTATAACACTGTGATCTCCATCTGTCCAGCAACATCTTTTCAGACATTCCCCTGCTCCTGACATCAGTGGCTGGCGCAATGAGAGAATGTGTCCTATAATCTGTGGTGCTCAAACCCAAAACAGCCAAAACCTGCTGCAATACCAACAGATCTTGATATGACATCAAAAACGACCCGTCTTCATGAACAAAAATCCAACTTATTGATCCCCCCAAAAATGTTTACCATTTAAACCAGTTGTCAAATGAGCTACAAGATTAAATCGAATATTTTGTCATAACTACTTCCTGTCCCTTTCCCACCTGGTCCGTCTTACTGCATGCCTGCCAAATTCTTATCTCATCTGCTAAAGCAGTCACATTAATTGTCAAATAAATTTGACATTTCAAACCTAACAACTCGGAAATATGAAAAGCCTTGTTAAAAAGCCAAATCATGCATAACAAGAACAATGCCATTTCCTACTGAGAAAAAAACACATTAAAATGTTTAACTATCCCAGAAAGTAACTTACCAGAAATCGGTCTGTGGCTGTTACTATGGGCCCCTCTGTCCCTGGTCCAACCAGCTAAAATTCTCTGACATACCTCTCCTTCCATAGAATCATATCCCCAGAAGCACTTACTGTAAAAATACATCTATACTGATATGGTGACCACAGACAGGCCAAATCAATCGGCTGCATTATAAATTGAACTGCATCTGCTTGGCTCAAGGAAAGGTCAATTGAATCTAACCCTCTCGTGTACAACGCGGAACACAGAAACTCGCTCCATGCCTGCTTGCAAGCCTTGTTTGGTGGACATCGCTACTGACTTTTCAATTAGTACAAGCACTACAATTTTTCCAGCTCCCAAAGGTCCTGTGGCATCCTGGCCTTCACTGATTCTGCTCTCCGCACTAGCCCACTGAACCTCTGCTACTGTGAACGAGATAATGCATCCGCTATAATGCTATATACACCACAAACATCTCTCTCCTCAAATAGAATGTTGAACTTCAAAAACTCAGCAAGAAAACCCTCAATAACCTTAGAACTCTCCCGGCTTTGGGTTTTTGTGAATTGACCAAGGCAACCGCTGTTTGATTGTCCGTGTTGAAAACCTCTTTTCTGTTAGCTAGATGCTCTCCCCACAGTACCATTGCAAACACCATAAGAAATAACCCCAAGAAAGCAATGCTGATCAAGCCAATTCTGAGGCCAACACTCTGCCACCCTTTATCTGTCCCAAAAAAGACAAAGCCAAGAGCTCCGGCTACATCAAGAAATATTTGGACTTACCACAGCCAATTTTCCTCAAAAGAGAACATAGGATTTTTCTAGTGAACTCCTATATAAAATCCAAACCCCTAAGTCTTCCTTCACACTTGCTTATATCTGAACTCTGTGATGTGGTAACATTGCACCTGGCACTGAAAAACCCAGCCGCCTACGAAAAGCTCTTTCTGCTCTCATCATTCTGCAAGCAAAATTCAAATGATCTAGAAATTGCTACACCTTCCTCAATTCTGATGTGCTGCACTCTACCACTTCCTCCAACAATTGAATTAACTTCTGCACTTTGTCCTGGGGCAGTCTGACCTCCCTATGCACCAAATTGAAATCAATGCCCAAAAGGTAATGGGGGCAAAATGACCTTCTGTTTTTTCCATTGCTAAAGGGACCCCCAATTCTGCCATAGCCACTTAAAATTGACTACGCTCTGTGGCATATCTCCAGAGTTTCCTTTTCTGACCAGCCAGAAATCTTCCAAATAATGTGTCCTAGAACGTACACCACTTCTGAACTGAAAAACACACTGCAAGAAAGAGCATAACATTTTGAAGAGAAGAAGAAATTAAAAATCCCATGGGCAACATTCCATCAATGTAAATACTCCCATCAAATTGTAGATTACACAAGGAGATAGTCTCATCTGTGAATGAATAGTGCACCATTGAATTCTTATTACCTATCTGCCATGGTTAGTGTATGTCGAAAAATGGTTTGGAAAATTGGGCCTGAGTAATTTTTGGTCAGACCTAGACTCGCTAACTAATAGCTCAAAAAAACTTCTGAAACAAAGGTACTGGGAGTTTATAAGTGATTCAGTGCTAGCCGACCCCAATATAGGAACTCTGACCTTAACATTTTTTGAAGTAAAAATGAATATGCAATTGGAGCCTTTTATGGATGAAATCTACCCCCCGTTCGCTAAAAGTCTATATCTAAAATTCAGGTATGGCATCTTGCAAACTAGGGACAGGACAACCAAATGGCACTGCAACAAGGGTGCAAATAGGAATACTGATCCAGTCCTATGTGAGCTTTGTGAAATGGGGTTGAAAGAGGATGAATCTCATGTATTATTTATATGTCCTTCATATTTTAACGCAAGGAAAAAATGGTTAAAGCCTATATGTAAAATGTTAGGCCTTCGCCACATTAGGGTCGGGCTCAGAATTTTTAAGGGAGATACCTCTCAACCGATAGTGTTTAGTCTGAGCCGTTTCCTCTTATGTGTAGCCTTGATCAGAAAGAGAAAAGGTCTTAAAATCTAATTTTATTTACCCTTACACTGGATTATCGTTGGCTAGAAGTGAATCAATAAGCTAAGTGCAGAGGTAAAATGAACTGGTATTGTTTACTACATGGTAAAGTGTTGCTTGTTTTTAGTGATCCTGGTGCATCTTTTATATGGAAAATATTGTATTGCTTTCCTTTTATATCTATTAAGTGATCCCGCTAGATGAGGCAAGCCGACTGTGATGAATTGTCTTCCAACTTAAAAATCTTCTGGGAAATGTAAATACATATTTCATATTATTGCTACAAGAAATTACGTGCTGCTAACTGTACCCTAATTTAACTGTGACTTTGTACTTGCCTGTATTTTTTTATATGTACTGTATCTTATAAGGTTTTTAACCGAATAAAGATTGAATTGAAAAAAAAAATTTAATTCTTAGTTGCTATAAAATCCTCTGTGGACTCACCTTGCGGCCATGAAAGGTGGTGGATCAACCTGTATTCACCTTGTTGTTTTTTTGGGACAACTCCTAACAGGAAAACAGTCAAATTCTCTCCAGTGGGAAAAAGCATCCACTCACACTTCCTTGTTCACTTTCTCCCTCACAAACTCAGGGTTGGCTACAGCTGATCTCAGGTTATTGGCCCATCTCCTCTACCGAGGATCTTGATAGTTAAACAGTCAAAATATCGAGTTGTAAATATCGACCTACAGAAATATCGAGTTAGAAATATCGAAGGTAAAGAATATCGATGTCAAGAATATCGTTGGACAGAATATCGACACTAAGGTAAGTAATATCAATTTTTTTTATATCGATGTAAGTAATATCGCAGTCAGTAATATCGATATCAAATATATCGATGTTACTAATATCGATATTTGTACTATTGTTATGTATTTTAATATGTATTTAATATGTATGTGTTATATGTTTTTTGTTAAGTATTTTACTTGTTTTAAATTATATGTGAACTATTTTCATATATGTATAATGTTATTTTTAAGTAAATTGTATGTTTTAGTACCGGAGCGGGTTGTGGGTTTATAGGGGAATAGGGTGGGAAGTAATTTTATTATACTAAGTTAATTATTATTTTTAAGGAATTATAAATTAATTTTAATTAATTTTTGCTTTAAGTTCTGTAGCAGGTAGTGGGTTTATAGGGGAATTGGGTGGGAAGTATTTTAATTGTAATAAAGTAATGACATATTTTTATTTATTGGTATTAATAATTTATGTATTTTTAATTAATTATTATTTGGCAATTAATTATTTTAATTGTTATTAATTGGTAATTAATGTTTGTAATTGGTAAATAATGTTTGTACTTGCCAATTAATTTATTTAATTGGTAATTAATGTTTGTGATTGGTAATTAATGTTGTAATTGGTAATTAATTTATTTAATTGGTAATTAATTTATTTAATTGGTAATTAATGTTTGTAATTGGTAATTAATTTATTTAATTGGTAATTTATTTATTTTCTATTGGAAACTATTTTTTAATAATTGGTAATTAATGTCTTATAAAAAGTCTTTTTTGGTATACATATTATGTTATTGTTTAATGTTTTGTAATTGCCAATCAATTTTTAATAATGAATATTTTTTTTGTTTTTTATATTTATTATTGCTCAATATTTATTATTTGGTAACAAATATTTATTAATTAATATTTATTGGTGTTAATTGTTAATTTATTGTTAATTAATTATTCAATTCTAATTATGTTTTTTTTATTATTAATGGGTATTTCTAAATGATGTTTAGTAATTTAAAATTTTAAATATAAATACATTTAAATAAAAAAATAATTTATAAGTATGTTATATTTAATTTTTATGGTATCCAATGCTTTCCCAACTGTTGGACTCTCGGGAGTTGGAATAGTAATTTTTACCCACCCGCTACCCAACGCTTTCCCTACTGTTGCACTCTTTGGAGTGGGAATAGTATTTTTACCCCTACGCTATCCAACACTTTCCCTACTGTTTCACTCTCTGGAGTTGGAATAGTAATTTTTACCCCTATACTATCCAACGCTTTCCCTACTGTTGCACTCTCTGGAGTGGGAACAGTAATTTTTACCCCTACGCTATCCAACGCTTTCCCTACTGTTTCACTCTCTGGAGTTGGAATAGTAATTTTTACCCCTATGCTACCCAACGCTTTCCCTACTGTTGCACTCTCTGGAGTGGGAATAGTAATTTTTACCCCTACGCTATCCAACGCTTTCCCTACTGTTGCACTCTCTGGAGTGGGAATAGTAATTTTTACCCTACGCTATCCAACGCTTTCCCTACTGTTTCACTTTCTGGAGTTGGAATAGTATTTTTTACCCTACGCTATCCAATGCCTTCCCTACTGTTGCACTCGATGGAGTGAGAATAGTAATTTTTACCCACCCGCTTTCTAGCGCTTTCCCTGCTGTTTCACTCTCTGGAGTGGGAATAGTAATTTTTACCCCTACGCTAACCAGCGCTTTCCCTACTGTTTCACTCTCTGGAGTGGGAATAGTAATTTTTACCCACCCGCTATCCAACGCTTTCCCTACTGTTGCACTTTCTGGAGTGGGAATAGTAATTTTTACCCCTACGCTATCCAATGCTTTCCCTACTGTTTCACTCTTTGGAGTTGGAATAGTAATTTTTACCCCTACGCTATCCAATGTTTTCTCTACTGTGTCACTCTCTGGAGTGGGAATAGTAATTTTTATCTCTACGCCATCCAATGTTTTCCCTACTTTTTCATTTTCTGGAGTGGGAATAGTAATTTTACGTCTTACGCTATCCAATGTTTTTAGTACTGTAGTTTCTTTTGGACTTTAAATAGTAGTCTTATTTATTTTTCTATTAATTATATTTTTGTGAATAAATTTAGATAATGTATTATTTTATTAATTTTAAAAATATTGAAAGTATATTTCATTTTTTTAATTTTTTTAAATTAATTATTTACTTTTTTATTATTATTTTGTGTGCAGATCTATTTGTAATTTATAGTATTTTTAAATAATTCATAAGTAATTAAAGTAATTATTAAAACTTATTATTAAGTAAGTATATAATATATATTTTACATATGTGTTTAATTAATGTTCTATTATTATATATGTATTATTTATTAATTTGAAACATTACTAAATATTTTTAACCATGTTTATTTTATTTATAAGTATTATTTACTTTATTTTACACATTATTTTTTAACAGATGTAAAACGATATTTTTAATTACGATATTTTTAACATCGATTTTTTTGTTTCAATATTTTTGTACTTACCATGTTGTAGATAGGATGTTGATATACTTGCCTTCGATATTCCAGCGTTGATGTTTCTGTAGGTCGATACTTTGTCTGTCGATATTCTGTCATAGATTCCCTTGATAACATAAACAAAAGCCCTCCGAAATTCCCCAAAACAAACATTGTGTTTCTTGTTGCTTTGGATGAGACTGTAATCAATAGCTAAATTGCTCCAGTTAGTTAAAGTAGGCCCCTTTTCCCACCACTTCCTGCAGTTCTCTACCCCTGTCACTCACCTTGTACTGTCCACTTTGCCACCCAAAGGGGCTGTGACCAAAACATTACAACAGTGGTTGCAGTCCCCCAGAACTGGAGCAATCATGCCTAAAATGGCATTGTGGTCTTGAGGAGCTCCCTCTGTTAAACAACCAGCATGTTCCATTCTGAGGCCATTGTCCCTTCCTATGATACCCACCCCAATTTGGGTGGGGTACCCCTTAAAGTGCTTTTACTGTAGAGGAAAACCACTTGCTATGTGTACCACCAGCACTGTCTAGCTGATCTTATCTATTGCATCCATAGCCCATTGTCGAGCTCACTCCCTTCCTTCTCTGAATTCACTACAAATCTTGCCCTAAACTGCTTGTCCTATCCGAACCATGCAAATCGCCCATAATCCAGTTGAGCCCTCCTGACAGCGTCCATATATTTTAACAGTGCGACTCATCGCACTGGATAGCGTTACCAAAAAACACTGGCATAAATCAAAAAGGTTGATGTCCAGTTTTCAATTGTTGTAGGAACCAGGGCCGGACTGGCCATAGCGGGCACCAGGCGTTTCCCCGGTAGGCCGCTAGGGTCGGGGCCGGTTTTGGGCCCCCAGGGGCCGTTTTTGTTACCGGGGGTCAGCAATATCGGCCCCGGCAAAAAAATCGGCTGAAACCAGCCCTCGCAAACTGCTCAGCTGAACTCCCCCTCACCCCAGGGGGGCAGCTGAGCAGTTTGCCAGGGCCAGTTTCTTTTCCCAGTCCGGTCCTGGTAGGAACCCTAGGCCGTCTTGCCAATTCCTTCCTCTTTTGAACGCTCTTTGGTTTGCATCTCCCTATGTAAAAGTTTAAAAACATCCACAGCTTCTCTCTTCCAAATTACTTCTTTCATAGTCTGCATTAAATGCGCCCCCAAAGGCATTTACATACCCATGTATAGCAACGTTTTAGTTTTTATACTTTCCACAGATCCACTGTCCTCACCTGCCACCTTCTCTCTTGCTGAACTATCTTTGGGTGCCTCCGCTTCTTTTTTCACCATGGCTCTTTGTAGCCTTGCCATTATCATCCTTCTTACCATTGGCCTTACTTTTATTACCCATGCCTGCTATGTGAGCCTCTTTTATTGAACGATTCCCACCACCCACTGACGCAAACTGAAGCACTTGCCTTGCCTCTTGCCTTTGTAATCTCCCCCTGTTCTTAAAGCACACCGTAGATCATTCTTCCTGCTCTCCACCAGTTGTTCAGCTGATCCTACTCCACAGTCTGCTTCCTTTTTTACCCCGTCTGTAAAACACCAATTCTCTGTACTTCATTAGCGACATCCTCAATATTCCTTTCAAGAACTCTTCCTTCCCCTCATATCATTCCTCAACCCTTATTTCCCCTTTTTCCAACGATTACTCTTCATCGCAGTAGCCCAATGTCGCCTTCACCCCAAAGAAGCACCGGAGCCGAGGAGGTAGGTTGAACACGTCTTTATTGTATCGTGTACACCTCCTAACTAACTTCCTCCTCCCTACTTCCTCTTTTCCCCACGCCCTTTCCTCCCTTGCCTGTCCTGTCACATACAGGGTCAGGCAGTCACATTAAGACATCTCCCCCTTTTGTACAAAGTCTTACTGTGTCTCAGATTATCTCGATGAGGCGTTCCGGCCGTCGAGTGTGTCGTCGGGGTCTTTCAGATGGTCCTGAGGTGCTTCGGTGGTACATGGGATGGTCCTGTCTTGCTGGACTGGAATGGCTACGGTCACTGCTTCTGCTTTGGCTTTCAGAGTCAGTGGACGATTCCCAGGGGTGGCGATCGTTTGTTCCTTGGGGACTGCACTTCTTGAAGTGTGACACATTTCGTGTGATTCTCTTGTGATCACCTTGTGCTGTGATCATGGTTCCTTTCCGGCGGCTGACCTTTAAAGGATGAGCGAGGTAGCGGCTATCTGCTTTTGTTCCTCGATCTCGTCGAACTACCACCCAGTCTCCTTCTCAGGTATCGGTGTGTTTCGCATGCCTGCGCTGATCAGCATATGTCTTCATTTTCAGTTTCTTCTCCTGATCAATATTGACAAGTGTTTCATGATCAATGTTCGGAGATCGGGACTGGCTCGCGCTGCCTAGGGTGGGCAGTCGAGTGCGTGGGACTCTTCCTAACATGAGAGTAGCTGGACATTGGTCTATGGTGTTGTGAGGCGTGGTGCGGTAGGCTCTCAGCACTTCGTTCAGTGCTTGCTGAATGTCTCTGTGGGCCAATTCTGCTTGTTGTACTGCTTTCTTCAAAGTTCCCATAAACCTTTCCACCATGCCATTGGCTTGAGGCCATAGTGGTGTGATCTTTTGATGTTTGAAATCAAGATGTTTTGCAAAATCAGCAAATTTGTGGCCGTTGAACGGGGGCCCATTGTCCGACTTGACCCGTAGGGGAATGCCCCATGCTGCAAATGTCTCGTCAAGTATTGGGATTACCGCAGTGGCTTTGGTGGATGGTATGAGGTGTGCAAAAGGGAACCGGGAGTATTCGTCCATAATGACAATGATGTACTGGCTTGACTTCAGGGGTCCAAAGAAGTCTACGGCAACTTGTTGCCACACTCCTTCAGGCAGTTCCGACATCTGTAGTGGAGCTGGGGGCTCATCTCGGCTTACCAATTGGCATGATATGCAGTCCTTGAGGGTGGCCTCCACCATTTGATCTAATGTCGGGAACCAGACGCGTTCCCGTAGCGCCTTCTTGGTGGCACTTATCCCTCGGTGGCCTTCGTGGGCGAGGTTGATGACCCCTTGTCTCAGTCTTTGGGGAATAACGATCCTCCCCCCTCTCAGAATTAGACCGTCACTACTGATGAAAAGTTCATCCTGTACATGTTTGAACGCGATGAGCTCACGAGATTGCGGACTTTGATCATCCGGCACATGGCGCCACAAGTTATTGTGAATGCGTTCAGACACAGCCTGAAGGATTGGGTCTTGGACGGACGCTTCCTGAATGGCTGCCAGCGGGACAGTGGGGGGACACGCCGCATCAATGACAAAGTGCAGGTATTCTTCTGCAACAGATGACGGAGCAACAGCTGTGACTTTAGGGTGGCGAGACATATAGTCGGCAGGATTCTCCGATTTCCCAGGCTTGTGGACAATGGTGTAAATGTAGTCCTGAAGACGGAGACCCCATCGCTCGATGCGGGGAGGCATCTTGGCCTTAGGGTTGCCGAAGATGGTGATGAGGGCTTGGTGGTCCGTGACGATGGTGAAATGTTTGCCATAGACAAAAAGGTGGAAGTGTTCACACGCCCAGACCACAGCCAGGCTTTCCTTCTCTGGTTGGGAGTACCGGGTCTCGGTATCAGTGAGGCTGCGGCTGGCGTACGCGATGATGTGGCGCTGGTCAGAGTCCTCCATGTACTGTGCAAGAATGGCACCAAGCCCGACCGGGCTGGCATCCACGGTGAGCTCCGTACATTTTTTGGCATCAAAGTAAGCAAGGTTGATCGCGGAGCCGACAGCTTTCTTGATCTTTTGGAAGGAGTGATGGCATGCATCTGTCCATTCAAACGGCTGACCTTGGCGGGTGAGTTCTCGCAGAGGGTGGCTGAGCGTGGCAAAGTCCTGAATGTAACGGGCGCAGTAGCTCGCCATGCCTAGGAATGAACGAAGGTCGCTCACGTCTTGTGGGGTTGGTGTGTCCGCAAGGGCCGAGACTTTTTCAGGATCTGGAGTCATGCCATCTTTAAAGAATATGTGACCATAGAATTTCAGGTTCGATTTGTGGAATTCACATTTGGCAGCGTTCAGGGTTAGGTTTGCATTGAGTAGGGCATGGCATACTCTATCAAGGGCAGTGTCATGTTCGGTTTAGTCTTTGCCATACACCAGTAGGTCGTCACTGTAATTGAAAGTGTTTGGTATTCCTTGGATCACGCGCCTGATTGTTTCCTGGAAGATTTCGGCGGCAGATGATATGCCAAAGTTTAGGCGTTTATAGCGAAAGAGACCTTGGTGTGTTGTAAATGTAGTGATGTAGCGAGATCTTTCATGAAGTTCAAGCTGGTGGTAGCCCTTATTAAGATCCAGTTTTGAGAATATGGTGGCTCCGTTGAGACGGGCAATCATGTCGCTAATGTGTGGCCCAGGGTGACGTTCTCGTTCGATGGCTACGTTGGCTGCACGCATGTCCACACATAGGCGCACTTTGTTGTTCTGTGCCTTTTTGGGGACGACTACCACGGGTGATATCCACGGAGTGGGGCCGGACGTGCGTTTGATGATGTCGGTTCTGAGTAGTTCTTGCAGTTCATCGTCAACTGCTTGTTGCAGATGGAATGGTACTTTCCGATGGTGTTGTGCCACTGGCGTTACTCATTCATCTATGTGTAATTTGACCTTGAAGTGGTTTAATTTTCCAAGTCCTTTAAAAAGGTTGGGGAACTTTGCAACGATGTCTGGAGTATCTTCAGTCATGTAGAGAAGTTCTACCAGTCTGAGCCGTTCCGCCGTTGGCAAACTGAGTAGGCAGTCAGCTACGTCTGGACCTTCTACAACATGGATTTATGCTGGAATTGCTCGGTCCCTATACGATAGGGTGGTGTGAAATCGGCCGAGGCATGGCAATGGTTTCCGGGACATCCACGTGAATATTCTCACCGCGGCAGGTTCCAGCGCGGGACGTGGCTTCATGCTTTGATGTTCCAGGGCACAGATATAGTTCAGCGAGGCACCTGAATCTAGGACAAATTTTGCTGGGTGATTTCCAATTCGGATGTCTAGTTTCGGATATTTCCTCAGACGGTCTGGATCTGAGACCATGCATATGTATTCATCACTGTCTTGGGATACTGGTGTGTGGGTCACGGAGTCGCTGGACGTTGACCTCGACCGGCGTGACTGGCGTGATCTGAGGGAGTGATCACTGGATCGGGAGGAGCTGGTCGAGCGTCTTTCCCGTTCTTTGACTGCCCGTGCGTGATGATGTGTTGAGGATCGGGGCCGTGATGATCTTCGTCTTGAGCGCGATGATCTCTGTCTCGACGACCTGGTCTGGCAGACAGTTTCGAAGTGGTTGTCTCTGCCGCAACGATGGCATTGCTGTCCCATGGCTGGGCATTGGCCCGAGTGAGGGTAATCTTGTCCACATCTGTAACAGGTCGATGCAGGCTTGTTGGATTTGGCATGTCGTGCTTCCCGTGATCTATGGCTTGTTCCAGATCTTTGAGATGAAGCGTGGTATGTTGACTTGTTTGATTTCCACCGATCTGACTGGTGTTTCTGATCCTTGTGGGCTTGAAGCCTGAATGCTTGTTCCGTCTTGTCCAATTTATTTGTCTCCATTTTCTTGGCGTGATCTTCCGCCTGATCGTTTATGCGCGTCATTTCTTCAATTTCTTCTAATGAATAGCGCTTCTTCAGCAAGCGCCGTTGTAGCGATTCAGACTGACATCCTGCAATTATGCGGAGCCGTAGTGCATCCTCAGTGTTAAAGTCGTCAAAGCTGCAGTGGCGGGCTAGCCGTCGTATGCGCAGTATGAAGTCGCACATTCGTTCCTCTTTCTCCTGCGCAGCTAGATTGGACGTGTATCGTTCGTAGTCAAGGTTGTATTTGGGTAGGAATTGCCGGTCTAGAGTCCCCTTGACATCATCATATGAGGCTGTGGCTGCGTCAGGCAGCTCCTTGATGATTTGGGCAATATCTTTCCCCACTAGATTTCGCAGGGCAATTAACTTCTGTTTGGGGTCTTGTACTTGCGACCCAGTCATGTAGTCCTCAAAGTCCTCGGACCAGCTTTTCCATTTGGGGCCCATGCTGCTGCCGGAGGTGAGTTCTAGAGGCTCAGGTGGCCTGAGGTATGACAGTCCCATGATTGCTGGGGGCCCTTGAGCCATCACTGCAGGGTTACTTGGTAGGGCTTGTGTCGCTGGTGACCCTCCTGTGTCACTGGATGAGCTGGCTTGTATAGACATTCCTTTGTATGGGTGCTTGTTGCACTTATTCCCAGTTGCCTGACTTTAAAATGGCCGACACAGATTGTGTGCATGGAAGTCTATGGGCGGTGCCTGACTTTAAGATGGCCGCCGTTTAGGACACGTGACTCTGGCTATGTAGGGCTATTTCAATTGTAGGAGCGCGCTGCAGGGTGCTTGCTGGTGGTTTCAAAGAAACTACTGCACTGGGGGCTGTCGCTTGACTTCAGGGACTCACCCCTTCCAGTTGTGGCCGCAGTGTCTTTCGCGCATTTCTTCCTCGTGGCCGCAGCGTCTTTCGCGCTGGCCGCAGCGTCTTTCGCGCTCTTTCTTCCTTGTGGCCACAGCGTCTTGCGCGCTTTTTTTTTCCGTGACCGCAGCGTCTTTCGCGCTGGCCGCAGCGTCTTTCGCGCTCTTTCTTCCTTGTGGCCACAGCGTCTTTCGCGCCTTTTTTTTCTTGTGTTGTTTCTTTTTTTTCCGTTTCGCGCCCCTTTCCCGGTCACAGCTGCGAGGGCATTGAGCATCAGGGTTGCTTTCCCTGGAGGGCGGCTTCTCCCTTTTGCGTCGCTTTTGGCAGCAACCGGGCGGCGTGTGAGCGCGTCTTCGTCTGCTCACTCACCGCTCCGATGCGGGCTGCAGGCTCGATGTGTTCGGCTGCTCGCAGGCAGCGGGGTGCTTAGGCGACGTGGGATTTAGTCTTGGGATCCCACCCTCGTCGCCATTGTCGCCTTCACCCCAAAGAAGCGCCGGAGCCGAGGAGGTAGGTTGAACACGTCTTTATTGTATCGTGTACACCTCCTAACTAACTTCCTCCTCCCTACTTCCTCTTTTCCCCACGCCCTTTCCTCCCTTGCCTGTCCTGTCACATACAGGGTCAGGCAGTCACATTACGACACCCAACAATTCATCCTCCAGCCCTGTAAAATAAACAAAAGAATACTGGTTTCAGTAGTCGTATTATTTATTTCAAGGTTTCCACCCACTACACGGAGCGACCTCCTGGCCCGGTGACCGAACGGCAACTGACAAGATGTCATTCGACCCTGACCAGTGACTACTCCATGCACAGGCCATATTTAAGAGCAAACACACATTTGTTTCTAATGTATCTCACGCATGCCATGCAATGCACTATTGCAAACAATACTACAACGCCTTCCCCTTTAGAAAAAGGAAAAAGAAAACGCCAACCAAATGGCAACACATTATATGAATCTCAACAATAGGAGCTGATTCTAACAACTAATGGAAAACTGAGTAACTATGATCCTAATATCTAACAAAGTCCTCAAACCTTTTTGGTGTCCTTATGACACAGCCCCTGGTTGAGCTACTTGGGCACATGACGCTCCCTCTTGGTTCGGAACGGACACTAATCTTCCCTTCATCTGTAACCTAAGCCCCCAATCAAAATCGTCATCAACACACTTCTTTCTATGATGTCAGCTTGCTCAGGGGACACTTTCACCAGTTGTCTCTTGTTTCACCATCCTTTTCTTCCTACAAAAGCGGACCTGTTGCTGACCTTGGTCACCTGCTCAAGCTTCGAAAATTTAGACTCTCCTTTCCTTACCTTGATTGGTTTCTTAATTAAAACCCAGTCCCCGAGCAAAACATCCTCACTGTTTAAGTGACATTTCCTGTCAAAATTTCCCTTCATAAGAGTTTGTTTCGCGGATACCCTGTCGGACACTTCCTTCAAGTGGATTTTGCTTCCACCAGACATCTCACTCAACCACGTTGGAAACAGAGGAGTATGTGCCTCTCTGCCTCTAAACAAGGTAAAAGGAGACACTCCAGTAGCGCAGTGAAGGGAAGTATTATAATTCCAAACATTTTGTTCAACAAACTCACCTACATCCAAGCCAGATGCTAATGCAGTCTGGATCCCTTCTTTCACAACTTCATTCCCCCTTTCCACCAGACTATTGGATGTAGGAGAGTACAATGCGACCTTTAGATGCTTTATATCCTTCTTGCTTATAAACGTACACATTTTCTCCGATACAAAATACCTGCCATTGTCTGTTACAAGAACCTTGGGAGCCCCCTCTAACAAAAATATCTTATTTAAAAATGTGATGGGGAGGCGTGGCCAAGATGGCAGCATGAGCAGACGTACTGCTACGGAGCTCCCGCCGACGGCCTGCCATAGTAATGGCTTCTTGGCCGTTTTCTGCTATTGTCAGCCTGTACCTCACGAATGGTTTTACTCCCGACATTGCTGAGAGGTCACCTGAGGGCGGTGGAGGAGAGCGGGCGGTTGTATCTCCCTGACAGCGAGACGGAGCCCAGACACACCACAGGGGCTGGGAAGAGAGGCCTGGAGACTGTGAGCAGGCCGTGAGTAGCCCGGGGAGCGGAGCAGAGCATCGGCTCCCGCATAGCTTGGCGGGAGCAGCGACTGGAATTGAGGTCCCCGGCCCGCCGGAGGTGCTTTAGACGGTGGAGGAACTACTGGAATATCACGACCGTGACTCACTGGGACAAAGCAGAGTGCGGACCTGGGCCGCCATTTTGCAGAGGAAGTTGCCGCTCCCGGGCTGGTTCAGGGGCGAGTACGGGCTCCCCGGGGTCTGCTGCGCCCTGCAAAAGTGAGATGGAGAGCGGGTCATGGGTTACTACCCGCAGCAAGGACGCGCTATTGAGGGTCGCGGGACTGAGCGACCGCTGTCTGCCGGCCTTCAAGGAACGAGGCGCGAGGTGAGGAGCTGCCTGTGCTTGAGTTCAGGTCTCCTGCCCGGACTGGTTGGAGAGAACACCGTGCTGGAGTGGTGACTACAGACCCGGAAGTGCGGTCCGGTGAGTGCTGCTGCGGGCTGCTTTGCCACATCGTGAGAGCAGACGTGACTGGCTGGAGGTACGGCGGCTGGGCTGCTGAACGAAGGTGGTTGGATTCGCGGCTCAACCTTGTGGGTCTCACCGGGGCTGTGTAGAGAGTTACTGCCGGCGGAATGGGGAGAGAAGAGGCCGAACAAGGCGCTTGCAGTTTGAGGAGAGGTAGGGTTGTGTCACCGGAGGCACAGCAGGGAGTTGGAGAGCAGGCGGGCAAGCCAATCGGCCATTTTGCGATGGTGCCTAGGCTGACCCTGATCTCACGCGGCTGAAGCAGAGGGCCCGCAGTGAAATGGTCATCCCCTCTTAGACGTGTAACTGCCCCAAGCTAATGAACTCTTTGCAATCCGGAGGTGATGCCAGGTATCGTGAGGTGGGAGAGACGCTGTCAGTGGACCTACTGGGTCTGAAGTGCAGAGGGAGGGGCGGTCTGTGCCCAAGCCTAGACCCGTTCCTTGATCTGATCCGGAGGCCACTGGACCTCGAGTGGGTATGTGGCGGCCCGGTAGACTGTCTGGCAGATAGAAGGGAGGCCGCCATTGGACTGGCTGTGGCAGCAAGTGGGGACGAGTGGTGCAGGCGACGGCCTAGTCCTGGAGCTGCGTGAGCTTTGTGAGGATTCTGCCCCTGCAGGACTCTGCTGGGGGAAATCTGAAAGGGGCTGTGGACTGCCCTCGTAGAAGGAAATCGACCGGTGCGGCAGACAGGGGCTTTAGTGGGACACAGGAGGTGGAAAGCTGGGTGATCACTGACTGCCACATGGTGGCTGCCTGGACGCGGGAAAGCAGGACCTGATTTGGAGGTGTTGGTATAAGTGTGGAACTGTGGGAACAGGCGGTTAACCACGGCGTGAGTGGGCGAGC
The DNA here is from genome assembly GCF_964261635.1 of Lissotriton helveticus. Taxonomy (NCBI): domain Eukaryota; kingdom Metazoa; phylum Chordata; class Amphibia; order Caudata; family Salamandridae; genus Lissotriton; species Lissotriton helveticus. Next base: position 360,420,146 of record NC_136061.1, read on the forward strand.
TGAACACTTGGTCTGGGGAATCTCGGACGCGGATGCGGGGAACAGGGTCACTCTATGGATGCAGCTTCGGGATGAGAGTGGGGCGGCGACGCTTCTTGATGAGAGCAGCACACCACCAGCGGATCTGGGAGTTAGCTGGAGCGAAGGCGAGAGGTCCAGACTACTGCAGAGGACATACAGTAGGAGACACCGTAGAACCCCACCCCAAAAGACAACGCAGCCCCTCGACCGCCCGGTCAACCAGATCATTGCTCCCACTCATCCACTAACGCGGAATACAACAAAATGAACAGACGCTCTAGCCCAGACGTTCACTGCGGCGGTGGTCTCGCTGCTCGGGAGAACGCCTTCCTCTCGCAACTCCTTTAGTGCCTGGAATGCGAAATGTCCATGTCCAGAGGACCTAGAGATAAGACTTTGAAAGATTTGTTCACCAAGGCCCAAGCGAATCAACAATCCACCAGCATGGCTTCGGGCGCTGCCCAGCCCGTCTCTGAGCGGGATGATGGAACGGAACCGATTACCAAGGCATTCTTGGAATCAATGTTTGTCGCACTGAGGAAGGAGATCCACACACTAAAGAAAGAATTCACAGAGGAAATAAAGGAGGTCCTTAGAGACATGGATAATATAGGGGAGCGAGTTGCAGAGCTCAAGGACAAAAGTGACGGAAGGGACACCAAAATGGCAGCATTGCAGCAGGAAGTTCTCCGGATCCACGACCAGCAGGTTGATCTCCAGACCCATCTTGAGGACCTGGAAAATCATTCCCGGTGTCATAATATAAGGATCCGTGGAGTGAAACTTGAAGATGACACGATAGACCTTTTCAAGTACACGAGGGAGCTATTCGATCACATCTTAGGGAGGCCTCTGGAAATGGAACTCCGTCTACAGGACACACAGGGTGGGCCCCTCACGTGCCTCCTCAGCTCAACCACCGGACATCCTGGTCTGTGTGCAGGATTATCGCACCAAGGAAGAGATCCTCCAAAAAGCTTGTCAACAGCATCCCCTGACATTTCGGGATCAATCACCGGTCCTGTACCAGGATTTGCCAGCTCTCACCCTGCAGAAACATAGAACCTTTAAACCCATCACCTGCAAAAGCGCAACATCACCTACAGCTGGGGCCACCCGTTTCGCCTGGTGTTTCGAATGTACAACAAACTCTTTCAGCTCCGATCCCTGACGGAGGCCTGTCGCTTGTTGGGCATAGATCCTCCTGCCGAGGTGAACGACACAGTGAGCCACACAGCAGAAATGGACGACTCCAAGCCCCGGTGGCGCCAGCAGGGACAAAGGTGGCGCACTAGGAATCCTCCTGCAGCAGAAATCATGACGGGTCAGCAAGCCGCTTTGGAAGCAGCTTCAGCGGAATCGTCCACGTCCCAACCTGGCTGAACCTCACGATATCATAAGGCCATTTGATTCTTTGTTTTTTCCCCGGGGCCGTTGGCGGGAGGTGGGCTTCTCGGAATTCGACGGACTACCCCAATTCACTACACTTCCAATCACCTACGAATGATGGACAATATGTCTTTGTTCTCTTTTTTTGCATTGTGGTTTTTCTCGGAAGGAGGTTGTTGGGGAAGGGTTTCAGAGTTCCTTGTCCACCTGCCTTTTAGGGTTAGCATAGACCCGCGTCATATGGGCTCTCTGGAGTTGACACACCCTGTGCCTTGATAGTATCAGATTCAGCGCACCACTATTGCTTTTAACACTTTTACCTGAGTGAATGCCGGCTACCAAGCTTAAAGTATTCACCTTAAATGTGAGAGGTCTTAACAACCCAGTGAAGCGCAAAGCGGTCCTTTTGTGTTTAGAACAAACCCAAGCAGATATCTGTCTACTGCAGGAGACACACCTTTTGTCAAAAGATTGGCACCGTCTCCGGTCCCGGAAATTCCCACTCCAATTCTTTTCTTCAGGCAACACTAAAACGGCTGCGGTTGCTATTCTGGTGGCTCAGCGGTTTAAGGGTAAGGTCTTACACAAAGAAGCCGAGATAAAAGGTAGGCTGCTGACTTATAGATTTGCCATTTTCATTCGGCTCTTACAGAGGCCTCTGCCACACCAGACCGTCATATCCTTCGAGGGGGTGACCTATACCTGGTTCTTGACAACACCTTAGACAGATCATGTCAACACACACAACAAACAGGCGCCCTTTCCACAGAGGGACCGACCCGTCTACACGACTTAGGATTTAGTGTCTTATGGCGGAGCTTCTACCCCCAGGAACGTGAATACTCTTACTATTCCAATGCGCACAAAACGCACGCACAGTTAGATTACCTGCTGGCATCTGCACCCTGCACCCGTACACGATCTGGTGACGGAGGTGGAAATAGAGGTCGCCTCCCTCTCAGATCATGCCCCATTGACAGTTGTTTTTTCCCTTCCGCCAACCCACCGTCCCATTAGGACATGGCGCCTCAGAGAGACACTACTGCACCACAAAGACGTTGTCACATGGATACTGCACGTCATCACTGACTATATCTCTCACAACAGTAACACTGATACCACTCTTTCTACACAGTGGGCAGCACTGAAGGCAGTCATAAGGGGAGAGTTAATAGCTATTTCAGTCGCAGACAACGTTGAGTGCAGGCGTCAACAGGAAGAACTCACCCAACAGACTAGGGAGTTGGAACAGATGCACCAGAGAACAGGAGCCCCTTGAGTATGGAGGCAACTTGAAGCTATGGGCCAACAACTTGCAGCTATTGACCAAGACAGGGCGGAATTTGCTGCCTTGTGGCAATGACATGCTTATTATACGGGGGGATAGGTGCTCTCGCTTGCTAGCTCATAAATTGCGCGAGACTAGACAGCAGCAAAAAGTGCAGGAGATTCTCCGGAAGGACGGTAGGCGATTCACGGAGGACAGCGACATTTCTGGGGCATTTCAGGACTTCTACGCCGACCTATATGCTAGCTCTCCAGTAGATAGCTCAACTATCTACTCGGTAATTGCCATTCATTCCTAAGGGCCTAGAGGTCCATAGGAATGAATGGCATTAAAGGGTGTCAGGGTGTCACTTTGACACCTTGTTGCACCCCTCAATTGTGTATGGGTGCACATGTGGCACACATACATGCCCTAAGGGCATGTATGTCTGCCACATCGCACTGTTGGAAAAATCAAAAAAATTGCTTTGTTAAAGGTTTTCATTATTTACCACCAACTTGTAGTTGGTGGTAAATAACGAATCCGTAACTGAGGAATGCACCAACTTGAGTGCTCCCTACATCCTGGATTCGGTAATTTACCAAATCGGTATGTTAAGAATTCGGTATTTTACTGAATCCTTAAATGACCGATTCGGTAAAATACCGAATCCTAAAAAAATGCCACCTACATCTAAAAAGCTCAATACCGGTCGGTAACAGCTGAAATTCGGTAATTTTGCCCATTACCGCCCGGTACTGGGCGACCTACATCTGGCCCTAAGTGACTAGTAGCACTGTTTCCACGATTCTGAGGGATCAGGGTTTTCATGTTCGATAGTTGCCAATAACTATTCTCTCCTTGGTAAAAGGGGTTTCTAGTGGCAATGTGAGCTAGCTGATATACAGGCTAACATATTCGGTGGGGGTGTCCGGAATCAGTTTGGACACCATGCCTGCATTGTATGTTGTTTAAACACCAGATCCTGTATAGGTATTAAAGGGACTACACAACATGTGCTGCCAACGTTGGTTTTGGTACTTATTTAATAGTCAAATCTGAGTAGTTCAGTCGTGCTTTTCTCAGAGAGCCCGACTCATATTACTGAGGTGAGAAGGGAATTATCCTGCCACAGCTGAGTAGGCAAACATTCGTATTTATTGGCTCTAGGCTGATCAAGCTTGAAGGACAAACCATTCCTATATTTGTGCACAAAACCTTATCTCAGTTTCCTTGAGACTCTTCCTTGAAATTATTTTTTCAACTATGACAGAGGATGCTGCTGTGCCAGCACAACGTGTTGCAGTTCAGGAAGAAGAAAGGCAAATTAACATTTCAGAAAAAGTTAGAACTTCCCTTACCTTAAAACTACCAGAATATGATTTCCTAGTTAGAGGTGGGACAGTAACTTTCGTGATTGAGGCTCACAAATCATACAGAACAGAGGTATTCTATTCATGGGTTACATTCCCACAAGAAGATGCACTAACACATACATTTCATTCTTACACTGAAGAAGATCCTCCAGGGGAATACAGTCTGTCTGAAAACATTGAGATTCTGCTCACCTACCAGGAGCACACAAACTGGTTTAAAGGCGCCCTTCCCCATACAAGAAATAAAGCAAGACTAGTTCCTCTCGGATGAGATGGAGCCACTTGGCCTGTCCTTGCGGCTTAAACACCGTATCCAGACATTGATACAATACCAGTAGCAGACTTACGAACACTTCATTAAGAAATAATTAAACTTTACAGAAATTGAGCACAGTTGGTGATAAGAACACTCACGATTCAGTCAACAAGAGCTGCACAAGCAGGACCCATTCAGGGAAATGCAACTAAAATCACACCACAAACACTCAATGCAGTTAAGGGTAAAATGCCCACTAAACGTGAACATATACCATTCTGGATAGCTCAGAAAACTACACAGCTAGAGGCAGTATTTCAACATACAAACCCTCAAGAAAAACCACAGAATGCTAACAATCTGCTTGCCAATGGGATAGCTCGCCAGATAGAGGATTGTACCACTTGGGGTACAGTTTTCACTGCAATATATACCAGAATTCATGGTATCCCTTCATTAGCAGTAGTACCTGATGTATTAAGAGAAATACAAACTGAGTATGGAGCAGAACCTGCCCTGAACTTAGGGATGAAATTGCTAGGCAATTTTGCCCAGGTATCATCTATAAAATTAGCTAATATAAAAGGGGAGGCAGCAGCAGTGGCAAAACTCCAACGCCTAAGGGATTTCACTCCTTTACAACAGGAATGTGAATTACCTAAAATTATCACAAGCACCTATGCTGAATTAGGTAGGGATAGTTTGGGAGCTAGAGTATTAATACCTCAATTCATGAATGGTCCTGAGAAAGATAACACAAAGCAAGCACCTGATTCTACCAAGAAGAAATGGGATAATAATAATAAAAAACATAAAAATAGATCACAGTCCATTTCTCGGAAGGAAATACAACCTTAGGAATGGGGAAAACATTAAAAAACCTGACAGTTATCAGGATACTGATATACGTTCCTCTCATTCCTTTCTCATTCCAAGAAACTCTGAGAGGGAAGAAAGGTCAGAACACAGACCAGAACAGCAAACAAAGTCAAGAGACATGCCGCACACTTCAAGCTACACTTTTAAAAAAGAAGACAAGCCACAATCTAAACCTCAATTTAAAAAGAAGAAGGTAGCAGGTCTCAAAGTTAGACATGCCCAGAATTCTGAGGACACAGCTACTGAACGGGGAATGGGCTCTTTCAATGCTAGACAGCGTAGCAGAAGTAACAATAGCTCAACAGAACCTGAAGGAATTTCCGGTGACAGCAAAGTTGAAAGAGTACATCACGGTGGAAACACCTGATACGAGGGTAAGTGTCCCACATAGGTTACATGACATAACACTCCAAATGGAGGGGGACAAACCCAGAAAAGTTAAAGGTCTCTTGTGGGAGAACTTGACTTTCAGCTATAACATACTTTTAGCTGTACAAGATTGGCCGCCTGCAATTGTTATTGATTGCCCAAAGGGAGAAGTTGTAATTTTACCACCTTTTTCTGACCACGTTCCAATTTCCCTAAAACATATATATGCACGCTCTGGAAATGTACCTTTTTAGGGGTACACTGGTGCAGGGTCACCCTTTTGTCCACGGGTTCAAAGACCAACAAAGTAGAGATCAGCACTGGATTTGGGAATAAATAACAAGTTTATGAGTGGGACTACATCTCAAGTGCTGCCTGAGGTAGTACACTGGCTTCACAAACCAGTGCCCTCTTTATACAGGTTTTGTGCAGTGTAAGCACGTGAACAGAAATGGAAGGCCAGTTTTAGAAATAGTTATCAACAAACAAAGGCAGATAAAAACGACATGGCCAGCAAAGTGGGAAGGGGAGCAGGAGTGCTTATGGCAGCAGAAATGATTGACAGACAACAGATGTACTGGCAGCTACAAACTCTCAGCACGTACATTGCTTTTAGCTGAGTCAGGAAGTCAACTAAAATAGATAGCATAGGCAGGAAAAGACGAGCAGCAGAGGGCGGGATAATTACAAAAGAAAGGAAATGGACACCTCTGCAAAAATGGCTGCTAAGACATTTTCATATGCAAAATTTGTACAAAAGTGTTATTGAGGTACGACATTCTGTTTTCTTTCATGATAGGGAAGAGTAAAATAATAATGTTCGTTGGGGACAGGAGTAGTAGCAGTCAGTAGGTTTCGAGCCCGTGCTACTACCTCTACAACCCACATTATGACAGCAACAATGACAACAGTCAAAGTTAGTCCAATAGCGAGCATCATGCTTTTACTACAGACTTTTGCAGCATTCGATTTCTTCTCCTCCGGCATGTTCATTTCGTCGGTAAACAACAAAACAGATGGTGCCCTAAGGTCCTGGGCAGGCGTTGGTTTCTTTACTAACATTGAGACGAGTAGTCACTAATAGGCTACCCCCGTTCGTAGTCAGTCTTTAACCACCCAGGACACTGGACAAATGTGCTTGAGGAATGTTGTAAATGAATCTAGGACCCTATTTAATTATTCCCGATTTATGCCCTCATGCGGTTATATCAAATCATATCCTTATAAAGGCATAAGAATCATACCCATATTAAGTCATAGCCAATGCAGTCCAAATACGGCAAGATTACTCCCATAGACTCCTAGAAAGCACAACGTGTTCTTAAACAAACCAAGCATCCACCAGCCCGGGAATTCCCCCTGCTTCTGTATTGATTTGTCCTAGAACTCCTGGAGTCCTGAAAGAACTGAGAGTTCTTAGTGACGTCTTATGTCCAACCTTACGTCAAATTCGGGCACCTTCCAGGTATAAATATACCAGCATCTGCCCTAGCAAGACACACGGTGGTTTGGAGCAGATCGGCTATCTACTTGCCTGACGCCCTGCTGTAGCGAATGCCGAAGGAAGCCGACCCTCCCATTGACGCAGTGAGAGAGACGCTGTCTTTTCTCCTGCCGAGAAATCCAGCTCCAGTGTTTCCCTGTCACTCTTGCGGGTTGCTGGGAGATCGAGTCCTGAGAGAGAGATACAAGACCTCCTTCATTCTATATCCAAGGTACGGAGCTGATTAGACCCTTAAGAGAATTCTTGATTTAGATTCTTGGCAGAAACTATCTTAACTCAAACTATAGCTCACTTACTCCTTCCATGTACTAGGCTTAGGTTAGGTACACCGGGGTAGGCGTATCTTAGAAGCACCAGTTGAGTACGTTTAGCCATTATTTTATCATTGTATGTATTTTATCCATTTTAAGTACTGTATGGCTTAGAAACCATACCATGCTTTTACAGTATTATTTTATAATACTCCTTTTACTGTACGCACTTTACTTTATGACAAGTATTGCAATTGTAGCAATTCACTTCTCTTGCATGAGAAAGAAGACTGCTCAATAAATAACCTCTTTTATTGAAAACGCACGTCTCTCTATTTCTCTGCACTTCTGGCGAAACTAAGCATGCACGATTGACTGAGTTAAATAGCTATCTATTGTTTCCGCGACTCTTGAGATGTACTCCTTGTTCTAGGGGAGCAAAGTTGTCATGTTTATGCGGTGTCAGAAACTAATCCCTTCTTGTGAATTCGAGAATGTTTCTAGTGACCTCTGAGCTAGCTGGCATTCATAATTACGTCTAACATATTCAATAGAGACCTAATCGACCTAAATCCTACGTCTAAACTATCGTTTATGTTATTCCAATGCGCAGAGCCTATTGGTAATATAGGAACTACACTACATGGCGCCCAACGTTTGGTAAGGCGATAATTTAACGCTAGGTACTAGAGTAACTCAGTCGTGCTTTTCACACAGACCCCTTTCTCCCGGAAAAAACTCCAATAGATGTCTGGAGTGGGTGAAAGGTTAATATCCGCCAAAACTTAGTAGGATGAGAATCCTATGAAATAGTTTTTGGTTTAGTCAATGTTGAAGGATATAGTGTTCCAAAATATTGTGCACCTAATCTTTGTTTCCTTGAAACTTGCTCTGCAAACTTTCTGTCAGCAAAATGACGGAAAGTGACGACGAAAGGGAAAGAGCTAGAATAGCAGCTCAAGTGGTCTTAGATGATACATCTCTCCAAACAAATGACCCGGATGCTATATTCATCCCGGCAAATATGAGGAAAACAATAACTATAAAACTTATAGAAAATGGAGTATCATCAAGAGGTGGTACAGTCATATTTGTGGTAGAGGGCCATGAATATCGGCACATAGAGGTATTCTATTCATGGATAACATTAGTAGCAGCAAATGCTATGACACACAAGTTCCACTACTACAAAACAGAGGAACCTCCAGAGGAATACGTCCCTTTCGAGGACGTTAAAATTCCACTAACTTACCAAGAGCATCAGCTCTGGTTTAATGGCACCCTAAAACATCAAAATCACATTACCAGGCTCGGTCCACTAGGTAGACCAGGAGCCACATGGCCGGTTCTAGCCAGCTACACACCACACACTGACATTGAAAGAATGTCAGACAGAGAACTTTTAGTTCAGCAAAAACAATTAATTAAAATACATAGACAATTGGTCCAATATGTCATGCGGACTTTAACAGTCCAACCAGCAATAAAAATTCCACAGCACACCCCTCACCAGAGGAACATACATAAAATAACACCACAGACTATACAATCAGTCATTGGCAAATTACCAGCAAAAGGGGAAAAATTTCCGTTCTGGTTAGCTCAAAAAATTACTCAAATAGAGGCAGTATTTCTTAATACTACACCTCGTGAAAAACACAGAATTCTGACAATCTGTCTACCAATGGGGATCGCACCACATATGGAGGACTGTGACACTTGGGGAACAGTCTTTGCTTCAATATACACAAAACACATGGTGTTCGGTCTATGGCGGTTATACCAGACGTACTAAGACAGATTCAAAATGAATACGGTCCAGAGCCTGCTTTAAAACTAGGTATGAAATTACTGAAAGACTTTAAACAAGTCTCGGCTATACTACTAGCCAACATAAAAGGAGAAGCGGCATCCGTGGTGATCCGCCAAAAATTAAAAGAAACAGAAATTACAGACCAACCTTTTGAACTTGCCAGAATAATGGAAAAGTGCTATGAAGAATTAGGTAGAGATAGTTTGGGTGGGAAACCACTAAAACCACAACTAACTGAAAATCCTGAAGAAACTTTTATTAGGAATAATCTCATTACTCCAAAAAAGAAGTGGGAGGGTAATAAACAAACCACTCCCAGAGAAAAACAGTTTCAGTCCAGAGCAAGGTCTCCCCAACGGAGAAATAGATCTCCAGAACGGGGGGGGGGGGCAGGTCTCCACAACGGGAGCCTTCTGAAAAAAGATACAACCGTAGAAATATGGAACAATTTAAGAAAACCTGACAGATATCAAGATAGTGATACACGTCCCTCTCGATCTTTTCAGACTTCCTCACAGAAATCGAAAGAAGAGGACGGTCAGAACACAAAGAAGAGCACGTCACATCCAAAGACAAGGAACCTGCTCCTCAAAGTAAAAAAATTACAATTTCCCATAAAGAAGGTGGCTAGTATTAAAATAAAACATGCCGAGGATTCTGAGGACACAGCTAAGGAACAGAGAATGGGCCCAGACAATGCTAGACAGCGCAGCAGAAGTGACCATAGCTCGCAAGATCCTGATGAATCTTCTGGAGACAGTGGACACGAATGAATACATTCAGGTGGAAACTGCAGACACCAGAGTTAGTGTACCCCATAAATTATATGAAATAACATTACGTATAGAAGGGGACAAAACTAGGAAAATAAGAGGTCTCTTTTGGGAGAATATATCAAAAGGCTATGATATCCTTCTAGCAGAGAAAGATAGGCCCACATGGCGACAAAATGATTATGCCTGCCTTCTCAAATCACATCCCAATTCATAAAAAATACACATATGACAGAAAATGGTCAGTGGTCCAAGCCCCTGCATTATACAAAAATCATGTAGGATGGGATGAGGATTCTCCTCACCATAAAATCCAGTTAAAAAATCAACCTACTGCACAGAGGCAGTATCCTGTTAAGCAAGAAGCTAAAAAACAAGTCGGGGAGATTTTAGATCAACTTGAATACCAGGGGGTGATTGAAACATGCACCTCACAAATGAACAATCCTTTGTTTCCTGTCTCCAAACCAGACGATTCATATCGTCTAGTTTTGGATTATAGACACCTAAACCCTTGTTGCAAAACATTTGCAGTGCAAAACTCACACAGTGCAGCACTAATGAATAACATGGTGCGCAAAAAATATAAAACAACATTAGATATTTTAAATGGTTTCTTCTGTCAAAACATTGCACCAGAAAGCAGGTATTTGACCGCTTTCTCCAGTATGGGGGCCCAGTGGCAATTTTGTCGTCTCCCCCAGGGATTCAAGAACAGCCCAGGATTATTTTCAGCCAGGTTAACAGAATTACTACAAATGTATGATGATGAGGCATTATCTTATGTCGATGACATCTATCTTACCGACAATGACCTGGAGACACACTTGAAAAGAGTGAACACCATTATACTTGGGTTCGCATCTGAAGGGTACTAATTAAATTTTAAAAAATCATGAATTGCCCACCTCACTGTCCTATTTTTAGGATATGAGTTATCAAGTGAAGGCAAAAGCCTAGCAGACAACTTCTTAGAGAAGTGTGCAGTACTCCAAGCTCCAAAAATGTTGAAAAACTTACAATCAATTCTAGGTTTCCTGAATTTCGGAAGAACTTACATTCTAACCTACGCAGAGAGGGTAAAACCCCTCTACGAATTAGTAAAACCTGATTTCAAACCAATTAATTGGACACAGAATCACACAAAAATTGTACGATCAATACTAACAGACATGTTAAGTAAAACAAAACTGCAAACACGCGCAAACGAACGCAATCTTGTAATCCGAGTCATCCCAGGAAGATGCGGATTTACGTACCTGACCTCTAATGAGGGAGAAACGGTACCAATAGCTTATAAATCACACTTGTACACACAAGCTGAAATGAAATTCAGTTCTACTGAAAAAAATCTGACTGCAGTCCAAACTGCTGTAGCAAAAGAAAGAGCCCTATCCCAAGGCAAGAGCATATCTGTTTTAACAGCAGTATCAGCCCTTGAGGCAGTAACAAGACCGAGCATTCCAAATGCTATGGCATTAGATCCAAAATGGATACAATGGGTTAATTCTCTTGCTGCAACAGACGTGATACATGGATTTGATCCAAAAATGAAAAAACTAGAACATCTAGAATACGAACATAAATGTCCTCTGTCGATCGAAATTCTGCCTTTCGAACTGTACACCTGTGTAATCTACACAGATGTATCTGCACAACACTACGTTGTGGATAAACAAGTTTACAATGCAGCATGCCCGATTGTTAAAGGTCGCTGGCGCATAGGTAAATTCAGACCAATGGTCACTAAAACTGAATCATTCAGAAACTGTACAGCTCAGCGAGCTGAACTACGAGCTTTAAAGATGGCGCTTGAAAATGCCGATCGCGAATTCCCCACACTAATAGTGTGCGATTCGTAATATTGAGTCCAGTCTTACAATAATTTCATGCAGACCTGGATTGGAAACGGTTACAAAGATGAGACAGGTGCCACAGTAAAGCATAAAAACTATGGGAACAAGTAGTTCTTTTACAGAAAGAACTACAAAAGACTCACGTGATACATACGCAGAGTCTTCAACGTGATGGCGTTCAGGTTGCAGGGAATTCATTGGCTAACAAAGCCACAACGGCAGCTGTTCAACCGGCTTCCGTAGCTACAAAAAAGCGTTCTAAAAAACAAATAGATGGAGAAACCATGCTGGCAGTAAAAGCCTCATTAAAAGGTGATTATGCGGCATTACCTATACATTATCCACTCAATAATACATACATAATTGATGCGAACTCCATTTCTTTTGCTCGAATCCCTGGAGTGGGGGACAGAGTATTTCCAAACACGAACCGGAGGGCTTACTTGATTCAAGAAGCACACATGGGAATGGGTCTGAGGCACCAAGAGATCTTGAAATCTCCAATGGATTTGCAATCACAATACTGGTGGCCGGGGATGAGCGTGCAAATTTATAACTTTGCAATGGATTGTCAGGACTGCAACAGAGATCGCAGTTGTGAACCTGACCAGATACCAGCCCAGACACCTCTATTAGACAGCATTAGGCTATCTACATGCAGACGTCCACAGGGAAAAATGCGATCTCATAAATATTAAGACGAGATTAATTTGGATGTGGCCCCAGTGCTCGGCTGACGCCAGAACTGTTATAAAAGATTTGCGAGTCTTTATCGGCACATACGCAATTGGCATGCTACATTCTGAGGGGGTCCTGCGTTTAGCTCTCGAGCTTACAAGGAGGCCATGGCCAGCTTGGGCATTGCATTGTGGCACTCTAGTCCATTCCATCCTGAGGGAAATGCGGTAGTGGAGAGAAAAAACCGTGACATAAATCAATCTATAACAGCGAGGGTATTAGGTTCGGGTGATGGGTGGGTCAAACATCTAATAAGTGTCCAACGTAGTCTTAATAATCTGCCAAGACATTCTCTGGGTGGAATCACTCCGTATGAACTTTTGTTTGGTACAAGAATGATAATCGAAGACCTCGATAGTCAGACTTCAGTGGTGGAACAAAAAACCTTTGATATCAAAGATCATTTGGCTGTTTTACAGGACTTAAATGAAACAAGAAGAAGTCTAAGTAACACAAAGTTAAAGCCAACGGCCACTGAAGAAAAACCACCTGTCCCAGCAAGACCTGTCTGGATTCCAAAGATTGGGGATCTGGTCAGAGAAAAGATCCTGGTGAAGAAGGAATTTGGGCCTTCTTACAGAAAAGCAGTACCTGTCTTAGCTATCAGCGGAACAAGATCAGTAGTACTACCGCCCCTTGCTGGTAAAAAGGAGAACAGAGTTGTATCAATCGACCTGGTAAAACCACAATCATGTGGCCAATAATCAGTACTAGGCCCAGTGGACTCCCAAGAAGTAGCAGAAGACCAAACCTTGCTACAATTCAAGAGGTTCAAACTGAGAGACTAATCACATTTGATAAACCTGCAGTGAATAAAGAAGGTCTATGCAACAAAGCCATGGAACTTGTGCCTCTTGAAACCCAAAGTGCAACAGTTCGTCAAGAAACACCTGTCTACAATGATGTTGCCTCTGACTATACTAATATGACAAAAGATGAAGCAACTACAAAGATTAATATGAATCCTGAAGCAATTCCAACAATTGACAGAACTGCATCTGGCTACTTCATCAATTTCGATGACTTTTCTGAAGATCCAAGTGAACATGAAGAAAAGCCAGCAAATAAAACTTTCAAAGAAAAAATAACCGAACTCTTTCATCAACTTGGAGAAACATACTTGATTTCACCATGGATTGAATTGTGGATTGTGTTAGGTGTACTTTTCCTCCTACTCTGGCTCATTTTGGTTTTAAGCTTGGGAATAATGATTGATGGAAAATACAGTACAATGGACACAGCAAGTCAGAACATCAACTTGGTTCTAAAGCCTCACAGATCTTCACACATTGAAAAAAGAGATCTATCATCAGTAAACATCACAGCCATTCCTATACCTGGTGGTGTAACATGGGACGCTACTGATTACGACATCTATGGCCCAGTTGAACTCTTGCAATATCTACACCAGTTCAAGGTTTCTTTAAGTGACTTTGTATCACCTAGTTCTTTCTCTGATGATTGGGACTTTGAAAATATTACTAATATGATGTCAGATTTAGAAATGTCAGCAAAGTTTACAGAACATGATTATTTAGAAGGTTCGTCAGTTTATGAAGAAATATATTGCTTTAATCATTATGAGCATCACTATTTGCATAAATCTGCTAATCCTAGAAATATTTTTGGTTATAATCAATGGGAACATTGTCCAATACCGCCAAAAGGCAGCTCGAAAACATTTTATGAGAAATTCCCATACTTCTCAGGGTTTAATACCACTGATCCAGAAACGTTTTATTTTAAAATTATGAATAAGACAGTAATGAAAAACATGTTGACAAATACTAAACTGATTTATTTTTCAAAATGTTATGAAAAAATGTCTACATTTGGTTTTGAATTTTGGAAAAACAACATTGAGACAAAAACTGTCTGGGGTACAAAAGACTGGCAGGTACAAGGTTTAGAATCCTTATTCAGAGCCTGCATGATCCCAGAACAGATAATGTTCCTGAATGACACCATTCAACAAACAACCTGTCTTAGCCTAGCCAAGATAAAAGACCTAAACAAACCGTCCATACCAAAGCCCATACCTGATAGTAATAGCACTACAGATGTGGAGATAGACGTGTCCCATATTTTACACCAAAATAGAACTAATCCTGATTGGAAAAAATTATTGATCTGGCCCACAGACACTAATAACTGTCAAGATAGATTCCTGAACAACAAACAAGGGTTCAAACAGAACAGGCCAGACCCAAGATATTCCCAGAGACAACATCCAGGGATAATAACAACATACAGTGTAGGAAAACTATGCCTCGAATGGCTACAGAAATCCACACTACCTGAAATTAAGCAACACTTGACTTTACTTAAAGAAGGTGCTGACTTGCGAGATTTCTTATTGGGACCTCGCAAACAGCATCAACAACGTTTCATATACGCCGGTATATATGCTGCTTACAACGAAGCTTAGAAAGTAACGCACATTGAAACTGCTGAAAAAATAAGAGGAATTGATCGTATTAATTTAGAAAAAACACTGTCTGTAGTGGACAATGGGTTAATGACTCTGTCCTCCAGAATGTATTCACTGGACAGCATTGTATCATCTGCTATTGATATAATAGAACAGGATATGCTAATGTTACAACATGGCCAGTCCCAATTACGTTCTATTGTACAGTTAGGCTGGACGTTACGTGCCATGGCGTCTAATCAACACAACGTCATTATTTTCCATCTTTAACCTTACAGATAAACAAATCTCTTTGGCACAAAAAGGAGCAGACTATACGGTGCTGAGCATTGAAAAACTAAAAAGATTACCATTGACAATCTCCGAAAAACCTGTCATTGAATGGATAATACATGGCAGCATTACAATTCCGATAACGACTTTTCATTTTTAATATTGCCAGAAGCACATACCAGCGGGCCTGTATGAAAGGTTGGGTAAAGGGTACATCAAGTCAACCTGGAATTTACCTTACACACATAGATGTTGGAGTGGGGGGAAAAAGAGGTATTTCTTAGTGGTAACAGCTGTAAAAATTCACTGAGCGGTACACTTCTGTAGTAGGGGATCTCTGTGTATAGTCATAATCTAGTGAATAGTCCCGCCCATGTGCGTGGACCCCGGAGCAATCAAAAATAATCTCTTATAGTGTCAAAAAATGCAGAAAAGCATAGACACTTAAGAGAGAATTTAAAGACAGATAATGCAGCCTAAAAAGGCTACACTGTCCAGTACTTCAACTAGAAATTCCACCATAAAATCCACAAAACAGCAAAAGCCTGTACAGATTTCCCCTGCTTCACCAGCAAAATCCCTCAGTAATGATAGAGAGAAGAACCTGGACAGACAAGCCCCATAGGCTGCCATTGTGTGGCTCAAAACAGGATACTGTGCCTTTAAGAGAATCTTCCAGAACCTTCTCCCAGTATCCCAGAATGCATAGCAGGTCCAACTTAGTTTCAGTTCTTTTTTCCGGCTCCTGCAAGCAGGACCCTGGAGCATTGAGCTCTCCCTTTTCAAGGGTTTTGTTGGTGTTTTTCACTAATTTCGATTTTGTGTACTTTTAAAGTACTTTGGTGACTTTCTTCTTGGATTTCTGCTCTCTTTGGCTGTCCATAATGCCTGCATTATTTGATAAATGCCCAGAGTGCTCCAGGAAGAAGGCCAAGTCAGACCCCCATGAGGTGTGTATCCTCTGCCTTCCCTCTTCCCACATCCCAGAGGAGTGTGTGATCTGTAGAGGCTTCTCTGGCAGGACCCTGAAGGACAGGAGAAAAATCAGACTTCAGGGACTTGAAGAAAGAAGACTGAAGGCTCAAGGTGGGTCTGGAGGGGCTTCTGCTGCCCATGCTGAGGCCTCTGGGGGGCTCCCCAGGGGCAGGAAGTCCAGCAAACGTCCAAGGTCTCCGTCTGGTTCAGTTGCTATGACCACGACGTCGAGAGGAAGGTCCACGGCCAGTTCCCGGTCTCCCCAGGGCTCTGGGTCGAGAAAACGTCGCCCGTCAACGTCGAGGGACGTTTACAGGCCGCCGTCGAACCCGGTGTCGATCTCCTCGTCGTCGCCGTCGGCGTCGAGTGGACGGCATCGGAGGGCCCGGCGTTGGTGCTCGCCGTCGAGGCGACACCGCCGTTCGCCGTCGAAGACAAGTACATCGTCGTCGTCGAGGGGATCCTCGTCGTCAAGGTCGCCGTCGAGACGGAGGAGGTCTCCGGCGCCGAAGAAGTCGACGTCGAGACGGTCGAAGAGGTCGACGTCGAGGCGATCGAAGAGGTCGACGTCGAGGCGTTCGAAGAGGTCGACGTCGAGGCGGTCGAGGTCGCCGTCGAGGCGTCATCGCCCGTCGTCGAGATTTAGAGGTTCGTCCATCTGGTCGGGGTCGACGTCGAGGCGGAGAAGCCGGTCGACGCCGAGGAGTGTGAAACGGTCGACGCCGAAGGGCCGCTCGCCGTCAAGGGACCCACGTTCGACGTCTGAGCACCGATCGTCAACGTCAGGAGGTCGTAAGGACAGGCCCAGGACTGTGGGGGGCTCCCCACAGTCAGGACAGGATGTTGGCTCGCCGGGAACGGCATACTCCGAGGTGTATACCCCGAAGAAGCCTACTGCACCGCCTTCTTTGCCTCCTTTGCCTAAGGGCCCACCTCCAAGGGTTTCGACCCCTCCTCCGTTGCCTCCTCTACCGGCGCCTCAGGCCCCGGTTCCAACTGTTCCTCCTCCCCCGGTTCCACCGAGATCAGTGTCGATGCCCCAACTCCCGACACCTCCGAAGAAGACTCCTAAGTCGAAGGTTCCTCCTAAACCCAAGACGTCCGACCCGGGGAGGTCGGCGGAGCGTCCCAGACCCAAGAGATCGAGGTCACGCTCAGGTAGACGGGACAGGTCGAGGAGTGGACGCGGATCCTCCTCGAGATCCAGGCATCGACATAGGAGGCATAGGTCCAGGTCTCGTTCTGCCTCGGGGACCCGTTCCTACTCACCTACGTTGTCAGATTCACCGGAGACGAGGGTGTCCC
Organism: Lissotriton helveticus; assembly: GCF_964261635.1. Classification (NCBI taxonomy): domain Eukaryota; kingdom Metazoa; phylum Chordata; class Amphibia; order Caudata; family Salamandridae; genus Lissotriton; species Lissotriton helveticus. The sequence goes on from NC_136061.1 coordinate 360,437,622, forward strand.
CGATTGATGACATTGGCACGTTCCAGGAGGTTCTCCTGCGCGGGGCGGCGAAGTTGGGGATCGAGGTTACGGCCCCTACGCCCTCAACTTCTGTGATCTTTGAGACATTACATAAGAAACACCTGTCTCGCCCCCTACTGCCTTTGGTGCCAGGACTACTTGAGCCGGCGGAACAACTCTTCCTTACGCCGGCGGTGGTGAAAGCTGCGCCTTCCAGGCTCGTGAAGAAATACAGGGCTCCTGAGTCGGACCCGGCTTTCTTGCGGAAGGACCCGACACCGGATTCGGTGATTGTGACGGCGGCTCGGAAGCTCCATGCCACCTCTCCTGCCTCCACCGTGCCTCCCGATAAGGAGAGCCGCTGGATTGACTCTGCTGGACGAAAAGCGTGTGGGACGTCCTCTACAACGATGAAGGCCTCCAGTGACTCGGCGTTGTTGGGACGATACGACCGTGCACTGTGGGACTCCATGGAACGGTTTGCGGACCTCGTTCCACGCAACCGGAGAGAGGATTTCATGGAGATCGTCCAGGAAGGGATGCTGGTTTCTAACCAGGCCATTAGCGCCGCGGCGGATATCTCCCTGCTGGCCGCGCATGGATACTGCCACGGTATCAATCAGAGGCGCCATGCTTGGCTTCGGTTGACGTCGCTTAAACCTGAGGCGCAACAGCGTGTGGCAAATCTGCCGTTTTCCGGGGATACCCTTTTCGGGAAACACGCAGATGACGAGATGGCCAGGATGAAGGCCGAGGCGGAAACCCTGACGGCGGTGGGCTTGGAGAAGCCCAAAGATAAGAAACCCTTCCGCCAATTCGAACGGCGTTTTGGGTCGCAGGGTCGAGGAAGGGGACAGTCTTCTGGGCAACATCAGCAGCAGCAACAACAGCAGCAGTACAGAAGACCCTTCCAAAAACGTCAGAGGGGTAGAGGTGCACAGCAGTCCTCTACCGCGACCAAGGGCCCGGCTGGGTCTCGACCCTGAGCAGTTACTTCCCCTTCGTCCGTTACCCGCTCCGGTGGGGGGAAGCATTCAATTTTTCCTGGCAGAGTGGAGAAAAATTACTCAGGACAAGTGGGTGCTGAATATTGTTTGCAATGGATACAGTCTTCGTTTCACCGGCCCTCCTCCGTCAATTCCTCCGATCAGCTCGCAGTATCAACTGCGCGAGCTTCAGGCGGAGGCCGACGTCCTGTTAAGGAAAAGGGCGATAGAGGATGTACCTCTGTCTCAAAGAGGAATAGGTCTGTACTCTTGGTTCTTTCTGGTCCGCAAGAAGGACAAGAACGAGTTCAGGCCCATTCTGGACTTGCGACAGGCAAACAAATGGATTCGCAGAGAAAAGTTTTGCATGCTGTCGTTGCATCAGATCTATCCTCAGCTGCAACGGGGAGACTGGCTTTGTGCCATAGACCTACAGGATGCATACTTCCATGTGCCCATTGCACACAAACACAGGAAGTTCCTGCGATTTCAAGTCGGCACCAATCACTATCAGTACACGGTACTTCCGTTCGGGCTGAATTCTGCGCCCAGGACATTCTCGAAGTGCATGGCAGTGGTAGCGGCACACCTGCGGAAGAACAAGGTGTTTGTCTACCCGTACCTGGATGATTGGTTGATCAAGGCCTCCTCCTTCTCGGAAGCTCAAGCACACTTCCAGAAGACGTGCGTTCTCTTGAACAAGCTGGGGTTGCACATCAACATGTCCAAGTATGTTCCAACTCCGGTCCAGTGCATCCAGTACTTGGGAGCCTCCATCAATACGCTGTCGGCAAGCGTGTCTCCTTCGGAAGAGCGACGTTTATCACTCCTTCGGAAGGCTCGGGCTCTCCTGTCCACTCCATCCACGACAGTGAGGACGGTGTCTTCTCTGCTGGGATCGATGGCCTCTTGCATCTTCCTGACGCCACATGCGCGGCTGCACATGAGACCGCTGCAGGAGTGCTTGGAAGATCAATGGGACCAGAGGAGAGGATCTTGGGACGACAGGATACGACTGTCTCTACATGCTCTTCAGTCTCTGAAGTGGTGGTGTTCGGCGGAGAATCTCCTCAGAGGGGTTCCTTTCCACAAGGACATTCCCACACAGACGATCGTGACGGATGCTTCTCTCCTGGGATGGGGAGCACACTCCGGAGACCTGCAGATTCAAGGGACGTGGTCCCCTTCGGAGTCCACGTACCACATCAATTTCCTGGAACTCAGGGCGGTTCACTTGGCGCTGAAGGCTTTTCAACCCTCCTTCCGGACCGACTCTCTGCTTGTGCAAAGGGACAATACGACCACAATGTATTACCTCAACAAGCAGGGGGGCTCGAGATCGCGCACTCTGTCTCAGGAGGCGCAAGCAATCTGGCACTGGCTTCTGGCCCGAGGACTCTCGATAACGGCCACTCATCTGCCAGGTGTGCATAATGTTCAGGCAGACGAGCTGAGCAGACTGATTCAGGGAAACCACGAGTGGGTCCTAAACGACGAAGTGCTAGGAGAAGTCTTCGCAAGGTGGGGCACTCCAGACATCGATCTGTTCGCCACCGCCGAAAACAGCAAATGCCGAGACTTCGCCTCCAGGTACTACCAGCCAGGGACGCTGGGGAACGCGTTATGGATCAACTGGTCGAACAGCTTTCTGTACGCTTTTCCACCCATTCCCCTGATTCCAGCGGTTCTCATCAAGCTCTCCCAATCCAGGGCGAAGATGATTCTGATTGCCCCGGAATGGCCCAGACAGTGGTGGTTCACGGACCTGCTTCACCGGTCTCTCCTTCCTCACATGAAGCTGCCGTGCAGGCCGGACCTTCTCACGAAGTTCGGGGGGCGGATGGTGCACCCCAACCTCTCGTCTTTGAGTTTGGCGGCATGGCTCCTGAAATAGTGCAATATGGCCATTTGAATCTCCCAGCGGATTGTATGGACATACTGAAGGAGGCTAAGCGACCTTCCACTCGGACTTCTTATGCTTACAAGTGGAAGAGGTTTTGCATCTGGTGCAAGTCTAAGAACTATGACCCTACGACATGCAAGGAAGATGTCATCCTTCCATATCTGCTACATCTGGCGCAGTCTGGCCTTAATGTCCATTCCATTAAGGTTCATCTGGCTGCTTTGACTGCCTACAGGAAATGCCCTTCACAGACTTCCTTCTTTCAGATCCCTGTGATCAAAGATTTTTTGGAAGGCTTGAAGAAAGTGTTCCCTCCTGTCAGGCTTCCTTCGCCTTCATGGGACTTGAATGTGGTGCTGTCCAGATTGATGAAGGAGCCTTTTGAACCTATTCATAAGGCTTCGTTGCAGCACCTGTCCTGGAAGGCGGCGTTCCTCGTGGCCATTACATCGGCCCGCAGGGTGAGTGAAATTCAGGCGTTGTGTTGCCAAGAACCTTATACTGTATTTCATGCTGCTAAGGTTGTTATGCGTACTCACCCTAAGTTTCTTCCCAAGGTTGTTTCTGATTTTCATATCAATCAGACTATATCTTTACCTACGTTTTTTCAGAATCCTTCGTCTCCAGCGGAAAGGTATTTGCATTCCCTGGATGTTCGGAGGGTGCTGAAATTTTATCTGGATAAAACCAGGGATATTCGTAGGTCAGACCAATTGTTCATCAATTATGGATCTGTCAGGACGGGTCTTGCGACCTCTAAGCAGTCTATCTCTCGGTGGATTGTGTCCTGCATACAGCTGTGTTACCAAAAAGCTAATAAGACCTTAGGAGGTAAGCCTAAGGCTCATTCCACCAGGGGCAAGGCTGCCACGACAGCATTGCTCCGTAATGTTCCGATTGCAGAAATCTGCAAGGCGGCCACTTGGAAGTCGGTTCATACCTTTGCTAAGCATTACTGCCTGGACACTGATGCCAGGGCAGACGCTCAGGTTGGGCAGGCTTCGCTGCGAAATATGTTCGCACAGTAGTGGCGTTAATTCTCTTTTCTCCACCGCCGCTTTGGTGTGGGGATGGGCTTGCCATTCTATTCATTAGATTATGACTATACACAGAGATCCCCTACTACAGAAGGAGTAGTTCTGTCCTGTAACTCCAGTTCTGTAGTAGGGGTATCTCTGTTATAGTCATAAGCGCCCTCCCTCCTCCCCGGTGGAGAGAGACATATTCCTTTATGGAATGCTACAGGTCTGGCGTGTTACGCCTTCAAAAAGAACTGAAACTAAGTTGGACCTGCTATGCATTCTGGGATACTGGGAGAAGGTTCTGGAAGATTCTCTTAAAGGCACAGTATCCTGTTTTGAGCCACATAATGGCAGCCTATGGGGCTTGTCTGTCCAGGTTCTTCTCTCTATCATTCCTGAGGGATTTTGCTGGTGAAGCAAGGGAAATCTGTACAGGCTTTTGCTGTTTTGTGGATTTTATGGTGGAATTTCTAGTTGAAGTACTGGACAGTGTAGCCTTTTTAGGCTGCATTATCTGTCTTTAAATTCTCTCTTAAGTGTCTATGCTTTTCTGCATTTTTTGACACTATAAGTGATTGCTCCGGGGTCCACGCACATGGGCGGGACTATTCACTAGATTATGACTATAACAGAGATACCCCTACTACAGAACTGGAGTTACAGGACAGAAACTACTCCTTCTGTGTCAAGGAATTAACTTGCATGGAGCCTGCGAAGGTTCATCAAATAACCTTTCATGTCACCTGCACGGCACCCCTACTACACAAATAGAGCCTTTTTTCAGACAACTTTCCAACGGCAGTTACGTTATGTTAAGTGACCGCAGCTGTTGTGGCATGGTGCCAGGAAGGGCCTATCTCGTCAGTGTTACATCCAGGGTCACTTGCTGTATGCAAGTATTGTATCCAAACAGCAAACCAGACAAGGAGGCAACGATATGGCCTTCTCTGAATATCTCTTCTATTCGAATTGATACTTTAAGCAGAATGAAGTCCATTCTTGCCTTTAACCTCGTCTAGAGAAACGTATGATCTGCAAGTCGCAAGGACGTCAGTAGAGATACATGCATTATTATCAACAAATTGCTCCGTCCATTTCGTAGAAATGTTAAGTCAAATCTTAAACATGTCTGATACCAGTGGCATGGCACATGTATTTAAGACTATTTTTTCGGGACTGTTAGCACCCTTTGAAGCAGTCCTGAGCATCTTCCCGAATTTTGTGCACTCTGTGTTCGGCAGCCTGCCTCTTATCTTGGGACTCGTAGCAGGAATCTTATTTTTGTTCCTTCTGCTCCGATATGGCAAGTCCAGCCACAGACAAAATTCAAGCTACAATGGAAGAAACGCTCCTAGCAATGAGATACCGAGATCGGATTACTAAAGTCCTCGGCTTGGCTCGCCTAAGAGATCTGAATACTACCTGGTTTCTTTCATTCAGACCAATCTGGCAAGATTGCATCCTACCTGTTCTACGATGCCTGCTCTGCGGAGAAGAATGCGTGTTAGACGTCTGTCTCACACTCCCATCAGCAGTACCTATTGATATCGATACTTTGCTTGGTTCGGTAACGACTCATGCAACGTGTTGTCCCTAGCGGCTACCTATTCTGATGACGGCATTTGTTGAGACCTCACCATTACGATTAGGTGGCGGTGAGGTACAAGATGAAAGTGGCACACAGGTACAACTTTCTGTGACCATTGCTGATCTAGACACCGATGAAGGCAATGCATCTCACATATGCACTATTTCTACTTTTTCGGACATGGTCCAACTTTCACCTACTGTTGTAGACAAATTTTTTGCCAGCCTATCTGAGTTAATGTTCTCTCCTAACAACGAGAATAACTTTTGAAAACACGAGCACACAGCGTTCCCTGAACTCTGAATTCGGCCTTCAGTTTTGATAAACAGAATTTCAAAAAAACTATTGGAACTATTTTTTCCCTGAAAGCGAAATTCTTTTCCCATTCCCAAAATATTTACCTTTTTTTGGCACATGATACTCTGCTTAAAGTAGAACTATTCTTAGCGAACAAGATTTCTATTTTTGAAACTCTAGAGACAATATTTTGACTTAGCCTCTAGCACATGTAGAGTCTTGTATAAATATGTGATGGAATGGTCTCGACCTTCTCTTCTGTTTGAAGAGCCATTTCATAAATGTAAATTTAGTGATTCATTCAGTCACCATTTCAATGTACAATATATGCATTATCTGAATGATACCACTGCTTGAAAACATACAGTATAATACTCATTTTTCGTGTATATACCATTTCAAATGCATTTTATGTATTTTGGGGTGGGATGGAAAACACATGCATAGTTATGTTTAAAATTGCTTAGTATTTAGTAATGATGGACATTATACGTGGAGTGGGTGTTGTAAAGGACCCTATTTAAATATTCCCGATTTATGCCCTTATGCGGTTATATCAAATCATATCCGTATAAAGGCATAAGAATCCTACCCATATTAAGTCATAGCCAATGCAGTCCAAATACGGCAAGGCTACTCCCATAGACTCCTAGAAAGCACAACGCGTTCTTAAACAAACCAAGCCTCCAGGAGCCCGGGAATTCCCCCTGCTTCTGTATTGATTTGTCCTAGAACTCCTGGAGTCCTGAAAGAACTGCGAGTTCTTAGTGACGTCTTATGTCCAACCTTACGTCAAACTCGGCACCTTCCAGGTATAAATATACCAGCACCTGCCCTAGCAAGACACACAGTGGTTTGGAGCAGATCGGCTATCTACTTGCCCGACGCCCTGCTGTAGCGAGTGCAGAAGGAAGCCGACCCTCCCATTGACGCACTGAGAGAGACGCTGTCTTTTCTCCTGCCGAGAAATCCAGCTCCAGTGTTTCCCTGTCACCCTTGCGGGTTGCTGGGAGATCGAGACCTGAGAGAGAGATACAAGACCTCCTTCATTCTATATCCAAGGTACAGAGCTGATTAGACCCTTAAGAGAATTCTTGATTTAGATTCTTGGCAGAAACTATCTTAACTCAAACTATAGCTCACTTACTCCTTCCATGTACTAGGCTAAAGTTAGGTACACCGGGGTAGGCGTATCTTAGAAGCACCAGTTGAGTACGTTTAGTCATTATTTTATCATTGTATGTATTTTATTCATTTTAAGTACCAGGAGGTTCTCCTGCGCGGGGCGGCGAAGTTGGGGATCGAGGTTACGGCCCCTACGCCCTCAACTTCCGTGATCTTTGAGACATTACATAAGAAACACCTGTCTCGCCCCCTACTGCCTTTGGTGCCAGGACTACTTGAGCCGGCGGAACAACTCTTCCTTACGCCGGCGGTGGTGAAAGCTGCGCCTTCCAGGCTCGTGAAGAAATACAGGGCTCCTGAGTCGGACCCGGCTTTCTTGCGGAAGGACCCGACACCGGATTCGGTGATTGTGACGGCGGCTCGGAAGCTCCATGCCACCTCTCCTGCCTCCACCGTGCCTCCCGATAAGGAGAGCCGCTGGATTGACTCTGCTGGACGAAAAGCGTGTGGGACGTCCTCTACAACGATGAAGGCCTCCAGTGACTCGGCGTTGTTGGGACGATACGACCGTGCACTGTGGGACTCCATGGAACGGTTTGCGGACCTCGTTCCGCGCAACCGGAGAGAGGATTTCATGGAGATCGTCCAGGAAGGGATGCTGGTTTCTAACCAGGCCATTAGCGCCGCGGCGGATATCTCCCTGCTGGCCGCGCATGGATACTGCCACGGTATCAATCAGAGGCGCCATGCTTGGCTTCGGTTGACGTCGCTTAAACCTGAGGCGCAACAGCGTGTGGCAAATCTGCCGTTTTCCGGGGATACCCTTTTCGGGAAACACGCAGATGACGAGATGGCCAGGATGAAGGCCGAGGCGGAAACCCTGACGGCGGTGGGCTTGGAGAAGCCCAAAGATAAGAAACCCTTCCGCCAATTCGAACGGCGTTTTGGGTCGCAGGGTCGAGGAAGGGGACAGTCTTCTGGGCAACATCAGCAGCAGCAACAACAGCAGCAGTACAGAAGACCCTTCCAAAAACGTCAGAGGGGTAGAGGTGCACAGCAGTCCTCTACCGCGACCAAGGGCCTGGCTGGGTCTCGACCCTGAGCAGTTACTTCCCCTTCGTCCGTTACCCGCTCCGGTGGGGGGAAGCATTCAATTTTTCCTGGCAGAGTGGAGAAAAATTACTCAGGACAAGTGGGTGCTGAATATTGTTTGCAATGGATACAGTCTTCGTTTCACCGGCCCTCCTCCGTCGATTCCTCCGATCAGCTCGCAGTATCAACTGCGCGAGCTTCAGGCGGAGGCCGACGTCCTGTTAAGGAAAAGGGCGATAGAGGATGTACCTCTGTCTCAAAGAGGAATAGGTCTGTACTCTTGGTTCTTTCTGGTCCGCAAGAAGGACAAGAACGAGTTCAGGCCCATTCTGGACTTGCGACAGGCAAACAAATGGATTCGCAGAGAAAAGTTTTGCATGCTGTCGTTGCATCAGATCTATCCTCAGCTGCAACGGGGAGACTGGCTTTGTGCCATAGACCTACAGGATGCATACTTCCATGTGCCCATTGCACACAAACACAGGAAGTTCCTGCGATTTCAAGTCGGCACCAATCACTATCAGTACACGGTACTTCCGTTCGGGCTGAATTCTGCGCCCAGGACATTCTCGAAGTGCATGGCAGTGGTAGCGGCACACCTGAGGAAGAACAAGGTGTTTGTCTACCCGTACCTGGATGATTGGTTGATCAAGGCCTCCTCCTTCTCGGAAGCTCAAGCACACTTCCAGAAGACGTGCGTTCTCTTGAACAAGCTGGGGTTGCACATCAACATGTCCAAGTATGTTCCAACTCCGGTCCAGTGCATCCAGTACTTGGGAGCCTCCATCAATACGCTGTCGGCAAGCGTGTCTCCTTCGGAAGAGCGACGTTTATCACTCCTTCGGAAGGCTCGGGCTCTCCTGTCCACTCCATCCACGACAGTGAGGATGGTGTCTTCTCTGCTGGGATCGATGGCCTCTTGCATCTTCCTGACGCCACATGCGCGGCTGCACATGAGACCGCTGCAGGAGTGCTTGGAAGATCAATGGGACCAGAGGAGAGGATCTTGGGACGACAGGATACGACTGTCTCTACATGCTCTTCAGTCTCTGAAGTGGTGGTGTTCGGCGGAGAATCTCCTCAGAGGGGTTCCTTTCCACAAGGACATTCCCACACAGACGATGGTGACGGATGCTTCTCTCCTGGGATGGGGAGCGCACTCCGGAGACCTGCAGATTCAAGGGACGTGGTCCCCTTCGGAGTCCACGTACCACATCAATTTCCTGGAACTCAGGGCGGTTCACTTGGCGCTGAAGGCTTTTCAACCCTCCTTCCGGACCGACTCTCTGCTTGTGCAAACGGACAATACGACCACAATGTATTACCTCAACAAGCAGGGGGGCTCGAGATCGCGCACTCTGTCTCAGGAGGCGCAAGCAATCTGGCACTGGCTTCTGGCCCGAGGACTCTCGATAACGGCCACTCATCTGCCAGGTGTGCATAATGTTCAGGCAGACGAGCTGAGCAGACTGATTCAGGAAAACCACGAGTGGGTCCTAAACGACGAAGTGCTAGGAGAAGTCTTCGCAAGGAGGGGCACTCCAGACATCGATCTGTTCGCCACCACCGAAAACAGCAAATGCCGAGACTTCGCCTCCAGGTACTACCAGCCAGGGACACTGGGGAACGCGTTATGGATCAACTGGTCGAACAGCTTTCTGTACGCTTTTCCACCCATTCCCCTGATTCCAGCGGTTCTCATCAAGCTCTCCCAATCCAGGGCGAAGATGATTCTGATTGCCCCGGAATGGCCCAGACAGTGGTGGTTCACGGACCTGCTTCACCGGTCTCTCCTTCCTCACATGAAGCTGCCGTGCAGGCCGGACCTTCTCACGAAGTTCGGGGGGCGGATGGTGCACCCCAACCTCTCGTCTTTGAGTTTGGCGGCATGGCTCCTGAAATAGTGCAATATGGCCATTTGAATCTCCCAGCGGATTGTATGGACATACTGAAGGAGGCTAAGCGACCTTCCACTCGGACTTCTTATGCTTACAAGTGGAAGAGGTTTTGCATCTGGTGCAAGTCTAAGAACTATGACCCTACGACATGCAAGGAAGATGTCATCCTTCCATATCTGCTACATCTGGCGCAGTCTGGCCTTAATGTCCATTCCATTAAGGTTCATCTGGCTGCTTTGACTGCCTACAGGAAATGCCCTTCACAGACTTCCTTCTTTCAGATCCCTGTGATCAAAGATTTTTTGGAAGGCTTGAAGAAAGTGTTCCCTCCTGTCAGGCTTCCTTCGCCTTCATGGGACTTGAATGTTGTGCTGTCCAGATTGATGAAGGAGCCTTTTGAACCTATTCATAAGGCTTCGTTGCAGCACCTGTCCTGGAAGGCGGCGTTCCTCGTGGCCATTACATCGGCCCGCAGGGTGAGTGAAATTCAGGCGTTGTGTTGCCAAGAACCTTATACTGTATTTCATGCTGCTAAGGTTGTTATGCGTACTCACCCTAAGTTTCTTCCCAAGGTTGTTTCTGATTTTCATATCAATCAGACTATATCTTTACCTACGTTTTTTCAGAATCCTTCGTCTCCAGCGGAAAGGTATTTGCATTCCCTGGATGTTCGGAGGGTGCTGAAATTTTATCTGGATAAAACCAGGGATATTCGTAGGTCAGACCAATTGTTCATCAATTATGGATCTGTCAGGATGGGTCTTGCGACCTCTAAGCAGTCTATCTCTCGGTAGATTGTGTCCTGCATACAGCTGTGTTACCAAAAAGCTAATAAGACCTTAGGAGGTAAGCCTAAGGCTCATTCCACCAGGGGCAAGGCTGCCACGACAGCATTGCTCCGTAATGTTCCGATTGCAGAAATCTGCAAGGCGGCCACTTGGAAGTCGGTTCATACCTTTGCTAAGCATTACTGCCTGGACACTGATGCCAGGGCAGACGCTCAGGTTGGGCAGGCTTCGCTGCGAAATATGTTCGCACAGTAGTGGCGTTAATTCTCTTTTCTCCACCGCCGCTTTGGTGTGGGGATGGGCTTGCCATTCTATTCATTAGATTATGACTATACACAGAGATCCCCTACTACAGAAGGAGTAGTTCTGTCCTGTAACTCCAGTTCTGTAGTAGGGGTATCTCTGTTATAGTCATAAGCGCCCTCCCTCCTCCCCGGTGGAGAGAGACATATTCCTTTATGGAATGCTACAGGTCTGGCGTGTTACGCCTTCAAAAAGAACTGAAACTAAGTTGGACCTGCTATGCATTCTGGGATACTGGGAGAAGGTTCTGGAAGATTCTCTTAAAGGCACAGTATCCTGTTTTGAGCCACATAATGGCAGCCTATGGGGCTTGTCTGTCCAGGTTCTTCTCTCTATCATTCCTGAGGGATTTTGCTGGTGAAGCAAGGGAAATCTGTACAGGCTTTTGCTGTTTTGTGGATTTTATGGTGGAATTTCTAGTTGAAGTACTGGACAGTGTAGCCTTTTTAGGCTGCATTATCTGTCTTTAAATTCTCTCTTAAGTGTCTATGCTTTTCTGCATTTTTTGACACTATAAGTGATTGCTCCGGGGTCCACGCACATGGGCGGGACTATTCACTAGATTATGACTATAACAGAGATACCCCTACTACAGAACTGGAGTTACAGGACAGAAACTACTCCTTCTGTGTCAAGGAATTAACTTGCATGGAGCCTGCGAAGGTTCATCAAATAACCTTTCATGTCACCTGCACGGCACCCCTACTACACAAATAGAGCCTTTTTTCAGACAACTTTCCAACGGCAGTTACGTTATGTTAAGTGACCGCAGCTGTTGTGGCATGGTGCCAGGAAGGGCCTATCTCGTCAGTGTTACATCCAGGGTCACTTGCTGTATGCAAGTATTGTATCCAAACAGCAAACCAGACAAGGAGGCAACGATATGGCCTTCTCTGAATATCTCTTCTATTCGAATTGATACTTTAAGCAGAATGAAGTCCATTCTTGCCTTTAACCTCGTCTAGAGAAACGTATGATCTGCAAGTCGCAAGGACGTCAGTAGAGATACATGCATTATTATCAACAAATTGCTCCGTCCATTTCGTAGAAATGTTAAGTCAAATCTTAAACATGTCTGATACCAGTGGCATGGCACATGTATTTAAGACTATTTTTTCGGGACTGTTAGCACCCTTTGAAGCAGTCCTGAGCATCTTCCCGAATTTTGTGCACTCTGTGTTCGGCAGCCTGCCTCTTATCTTGGGACTCGTAGCAGGAATCTTATTTTTGTTCCTTCTGCTCCGATATGGCAAGTCCAGCCACAGACAAAATTCAAGCTACAATGGAAGAAACGCTCCTAGCAATGAGATACCGAGATCGGATTACTAAAGTCCTCGGCTTGGCTCGCCTAAGAGATCTGAATACTACCTGGTTTCTTTCATTCAGACCAATCTGGCAAGATTGCATCCTACCTGTTCTACGATGCCTGCTCTGCGGAGAAGAATGCGTGTTAGACGTCTGTCTCACACTCCCATCAGCAGTACCTATTGATATCGATACTTTGCTTTATTTCGGTAACGACTCATGCAACGTGTTGTCCCTAGCGGCTACCTATTCTGATGACGGCATTTGTTGAGACCTCACCATTACGATTAGGTGGCGGTGAGGTACAAGATGAAAGTGGCACACAGGTACAACTTTCTGTGACCATTGCTGATCTAGACACCGATGAAGGCAATGCATCTCACATATGCACTATTTCTACTTTTTCGGACATGGTCCAACTTTCACCTACTGTTGTAGACAAATTTTTTGCCAGCCTATCTGAGTTAATGTTCTCTCCTAACAACGAGAATAACTTTTGAAAACACGAGCACACAGCGTTCCCTGAACTCTGAATTCGGCCTTCAGTTTTGATAAACAGAATTTCAAAAAAACTATTGGAACTATTTTTTCCCTGAAAGCGAAATTCTTTTCCCATTCCCAAAATATTTACCTTTTTTTGGCACATGATACTCTGCTTAAAGTAGAACTATTCTTAGCGAACAAGATTTCTATTTTTGAAACTCTAGAGACAATATTTTGACTTAGCCTCTAGCACATGTACAGTCTTGTATAAATATGTGATGGAATGGTCTCGACCTTCTCTTCTGTTTGAAGAGCCATTTCATAAATGTAAATTTAGTGATTCATTCAGTCACCATTTCAATGTACAATATATGCATTATCTGAATGATACCACTGCTTGAAAACATACAGTATAATACTCATTTTTCGTGTATATACCATTTCAAATGCATTTTATGTATTTTGGGGTGGGATGGAAAACACATGCATAGTTATGTTTAAAATTGCTTAGTATTTAGTAATGATGGACATTATACGTGGAGTGGGTGTTGTAAAGGACCCTATTTAAATATTCCCGATTTATGCCCTCATGCGGTTATATCAAATCATATCCGTATAAAGGCATAAGAATCATACCCATATTAAGTCATAGCCAATGCAGTCCAAATACGGCAAGGCTACTCCCATAGACTCCTAGAAAGCACAACGCGTTCTTAAACAAACCAAGCCTCCAGGAGCCCGGGAATTCCCCCTGCTTCTGTATTGATTTGTCCCAGAACTCCTGGAGTCCTGAAAGAACTGCGAGTTCTTAGTGACGTCTTATGTCCAACCTTACGTCAAACTCGGCACCTTCCAGGTATAAATATACCAGCACCACCTGCCCTAGCAAGACACACAGTGGTTTGGAGCAGATCGGCTATCTACTTGCCCGACGCCCTGCTGTAGCGAGTGCAGAAGGAAGCCGACCCTCCCATTGACGCACTGAGAGAGACGCTGTCTTTTCTCCTGCCGAGAAATCCAGCTCCAGTGTTTCCCTGTCACCCTTGCGGGTTGCTGGGAGATCGAGTCCTGAGAGAGAGATACAAGACCTCCTTCATTCTATATCCAAGGTACAGAGCTGATTAGACCCTTAAGAGAATTCTTGATTTAGATTCTTGGCAGAAACTATCTTAACTCAAACTATAGCTCACTTACTCCTTCCATGTACTAGGCTAAAGTTAGGTACACCGGGGTAGGCGTATCTTAGAAGCACCAGTTGAGTACGTTTAGTCATTATTTTATCATTGTATGTATTTTATTCATTTTAAGTACCGTATGGCTTAGCAACCATACCATGCTTTTACAGTATTATTTTATAATACTCCTTTTACTGTACGCACTTTACTTTATGACAAGTATTGCAATTGTAGCAATTCACTTCTTTTGTATTAGAAAGAAGACTGCTCAATAAATAACCTCTTTTATTGAAATCGCCTGTCTCGCTACTTCTATGCACTGCTGGTGAAACTAAGCATGCACGATTGACTGAGTAAAATAGCTATCTATTGTTTCCGCGACTGTGGAGATGTACTCCTTGTTCTAGGGGAGCAAAGTTGTCATGTTTATGAGGTTGTCAGACACTAATCCCTTCTTGTGAATTCGAGAAAGTTTCTAGTGACTTGAGCTAGCTGGCATTCATAATTAAGTCTAACATATTCAATAGAGACCTAGTCGACCTAAGTCCTAGGTCTAAACTATCGTTTATGATATTCCAATGCGCAGAGCCTATTGGGAATATAGGAACTACACTACAGGAAGAGGGGGCACTCCAGGTGTATACATTACACGTCCCCCTCTTCCACTTCCCCTAAATGGTGGACCATATACTTGAGCCAACATAACTTTTGTCTTTAACTCCTTAACCTTCTTATCCTCCCTGACTTTTGCTTCCTGTTCCTGCCGCTCATAATATTGGGCCATAGTCAAAAGGGAAACTGGGGAATACGTGGTCCAAGAACTCTTGCTGGCCTTTAAGCGATTAGCTATTTCAGGTAACATATTAGCGACAAATTTATCAACAAACAAATGCTTACCCGTATCATCGGCCAATGACAGACCACTAAAATCATGGAATGTTTCCTCAAACCTTGAAAAGAAGTCAGAAACTGACTCATCCGTTTTCTGTTTACAGGACGCTAACATAGTCCAATCTATTTTCTTAGCGGGTATGAGGGTCTTTAACTTAGTCACAATAGCTTTAGGAAGATATAATATCTCCTTCGGAGGTTTCTGCGCAGGCTCCCTTTCCGCATCTATTTGTTCTAAATGTTCCCAGGTATCACTATATGCTACATTGTCCTCTATTTTACGTATTATTCTCCACATATCAGGAGGCAAAATAAGCCCAAAGAACATATTAATATCTGGCTAGGTCATAGTGCAGGAGCTAATGGCTCCTTCCACCTCCTCTTGAAGGCGGCAGGATTTTTCCGGGAATCGGGCAAAGCAGCTTTAAGAACTATCCCATCAGCTCTACTCCAAGGAGTATAAACCCAATTATATATAAAATATCCCTTTGCATCATGCAAAGTTTTATCATCATTTGTTCCCTCACCCTTCACGGGAACATACAGGGGTGCAACTTCACGCATTGGTCTCATAGCAGACTCACTACTGCTGGGATCACTCGCATCCACCGGAATATCCGTCTTCTCTGTCGGAGATTCTGTTGTCTCAACACCTACTTGCTGCTTTTTAGCTAATTATTTTTCCTTTTGCATTTGTAATGTATTATCCCATAATTTAACCACTCGTCTAATTGTGTCAGATATATTTTTGAAAGGGTAAGTCCCATCTCTTATCTTTTTCATCTGAAGACAAATGCTACTCTTCAGAAACCTCATCCTCAGGGGCACTTGGAGTGGGTAATTTATACTGGGGTGGGGATCAATCTAATAAGATGCAGTCATCCTGAGGTTTATGGGATAAATAGGGCGCCTAATAGGGTACTGGCCATTTATCTCTAATCGAAGTTCTCTATCTTCTTTTTCTATTTTTCCTTTGTTTCTTTATTTTTTAATTATAGCACTTTTTGATATTTCTTTTTTCGTTGTTCTTTTTCTGATATAGCTTCTGCTCTTTTCGCTCTCTCTCACACTATTTTCTCCCACTTACGCAAACAATCAAACATATCCTGTCTACTTTTTCTTTTAAAAAAAACACTGCTCTACATATTGAACCTTTTTAAAGCCAAATGACCCATTCAGTGACCATTGTAAATCAGAATCTTTTTTGTGTATTTGTCCATAGTGGACTGTACATTATGCAAGAAATACCATATTTGACATACATATCTCGATTAGGTGTTCCCTCTGGCGGAGCTGGCTGACTTTGTTCTAAACTAGTTTTGGTATCACAAGAGCAGCAACACCACCTACGGAGTGAGCTGAGAGCAGGCATGTTCTACAAATATTAGTAAAATATTACTACTAAAAATACTTTAAAAGGAGAAAAATCTCCACATTACCTGCTTCAATTTTTGCAAAAATAAAATAACAAATTCAAACAAATAGCCCAGGCATAACAAATCAAGAGTGCTGCTTTAGCGACCTTACCAAACAGAAGACTCCAACTCCCACCTGCTGATCTCCGGTTGACCTAATGTTCTCTCCAAAATTGCGCCAAAGAAAACCCCAGTTGAGACCGGCTACCATCTGGAGGGTCAAATCGGGAAAACCAGAAAAGTCACATCGGCCTGCAAAGACAAAGGTCTCCTCGTGCAGTGCACTTCCTTAGTAAAATTCCAATCCTCCATCAGGACCCCTCATTCTGACGGCCGCGTCTCTAATGGGGCCCCACGAGCCAGGTGCCAACTGTGGAAATGTACCTTTTATGGGGTACACTGGTGCAGGGTCACCCTTTTATCCACGGGTTCAAAGACCAACAAAGTAGAGATCAGCACTGGAGTTGGGAATAAATAACAAGTTTATTAATCACTCATGAGTGGGACTACATCCACATATCATGAGTCCATGTCAGTCCAGTTATTTGCCCGGACGAGCTATCTTCCTTTGGTCCTTTTTCTGAGGAGGAGGTCATTACAGCTTTGAAAGAGATGAAGAGTGGATCTCCTAGTGACCCTGTCCCCATGAAATACCTTAAACTAGTAGCTAACACTCTGTCTACTCCGCTTACTGACCTAGTTAATCTGTCACTCTCTCAGGGCATGGTGCCACAGAGATGGAAAAAGGCAGTGGTGAAAGCACTACTGAAAAAGCCAGGACTGGATTCTTCTAATTTGGCCAACTTTAGGCCTATGTCACTTCTGCCCGGCTTTTCTAAAGTTACGGAGAAGTTGGTCAACCGGCAGCTCTCTTGTCATCTAGAGTCGCATCACTTGTTGGGAGACTCCCAGACTGGCTTTCGTCCCGGCCAGGGGACTGACACGGCTCTTCTGGCAGTGGTGGAGGAAGCAAGGAGCATTCTTGATACAGGAGGGTCAGTGGCAGTGATCCTCCTGGACTTGAGTGCTGCCTTCGACACCGTAAGTCATCAGGTGCTCCTCCAACGACTGTCAGAGGTGGGGGTGTCAGGGACGGCCCTAAAATGGCTAGAATCTTTCCTTTCCGACCGTTTCTACCAAATTTGGGAAGGAGCAGAAAAATCGACCCTCTTCCCTCTTCAATGTGGAGTCCCGCAGGGCTCATCTTTGAGCCCTACCTTATTTAATATATACATGACTCCTCTTGAAAGAGTGGTGGCCCCCTCAGGAGTAAAGATCATCAGCTACGCTGATGATACTCAGCTGGTGGTAGGCCTTACCAAGCTAGGGGAACAACCCGAGGTTTTGCATGACTGCCTCGCCAATGTCCATCGTTGGATGTCCCACTCTGCATTAAAGCTTAATGGAGAAAAAACTGAGCTGATGCTCCTAGGCAAATCTAGTCCCTCCATTGTTCCTAGTTGTTGACCCCGGTCTTTGGGTGACCCACCAGCTCCCAAAAAGGAGATTAAGACCTTGGGAGTTTGGTTGGATGAAGATCTGTCCTTTAGGACCCACGCTAGGAAGACCGCGGGGGTCTGTTTTGGGCTGCTGCGGTCAGCCCGCAAGGTGCTGCCTTTGCTTCCTGATCCTGCAAGGAAGCTGCTGATTCGCGGCCTAATCTTGTCAAGGCTCGATTATGGGAATGCGTTGTTTCTCGGTGCTCCCGAAGCGACTTTTAAAAATCTCCAACAAACACAAAACGCAGCTGCTAGAGTGTTGATGGATGTGCCCAGAAGACACTCTGCTGCCCCGGCCTTGAAAACGCTGCACTGGCTCCCAGTCAGGGAACGGGTGAAATTTAAAGCGCTGTGTATGGCCCACAAGATTCTACATGGCAAGGGCCCCCCCATTCTTTCCACCATGGTACGCCCCTATAAGCCCACACGGCCCTTGCGCTCGGATCAAGGACATCTTCTGCAGTCATTTAGAGTTAGGAAGGCTCGCTCTGGAGGCAGACGTTTCCCAGTGCAAGTGACGTCTTCGTGGAATTCCCTGCCCCTTAAGATTCGTTCGGAGTCTAAGATCCTTCCTTTCAGGAAACTTCTCAAGACTCATTTGTTCCCCGTGTAGCCTTGAGCAGCTGTCTTTCTCTTCTTCTGTTTCGCGCCGGGATGCTCCTGGGTAACTGAGCGCGCTATAAATTTTGTATAAATAAAATATCACTCTCAAGTGCTGCCTGAGGTAGTACACTGGCTTCACAAACCAGTGCCCTCTTTATACAGGTTTTGTGCACTGTAAGCATGTGAACAGAAATTAAGTTGTAGAAATACTTATGGGAGGGGGAGCAGGAGTGCTTATGGCTGCAGAAATGATTGACAGACAACAGATGTACTGGCAGCTACAAACTCCCAACACATACATTGCTTTTAACTGAGTCAGGAAGTCAACTAAAATAGCACAGGCAGGAAAAGACGAACAGCAGAGGACGGGAGAATGACGAAGGAAGTGAAAAAACTGGTCAGGGAGATCTTAGATCAACTTGAATACCAGGGTGTAATAGAAACTTGCACCTCCTCAATAAATAATCATTAGTTTCCCGTTATGAAACCCAATAATTCATACCGTCTAGTTTTAGATTATAGACACCTAAACTCATGTACAAAGACATTTGCTGTAGAGAATGAACATAGTGCTGCATTAATGAATAACATTGTGCGTAAAAAATTCAAAACAACACAACCAAGAACAGACCCCGGAAGCTTTTTGAAATAGTCACACTTCAATTAAACAAACTAGCTAAGTCATTCAAAGAAACCACTAAATCCCTAATAACCTGTGATGAGTTCTCCTTCTTCACAACAAAATTAACTCTCTAGGTAACAAACTTAAAACCCCTCAAACTTCCCTCCTCCTCTTACTGGGACCCATCTCTCCTCTCTTCCCCACCAGGCAACACCCAAAAATCAAGCTCACTGGTCCAACTTTGAACAATATGATGACCATTCCATCTTGAAAATTCTATCTTCCTTAAAACCAAATACCCACTTCAACGACCCTCTCCCCGCGAACTGCCTAGCAGCGACCTCCCTTTTCATTGTTTCCATTTGGACTACAATTATCAAGGCTTCACTTCTTCAAGGGTCCATACCTGACTCCCTGAAAACCGGGCAAGTCATCCCCATTCTAAAAAATCCCACTCTGAATCTGGCAATTCCAGACAGCTTCAGACCAATTTCCAATATTCCTCTTCTTGCGAAAGTGCTGGAGAAATGTGTGCAGCTGCAATTAAGCCAACATATAGCTAAATTCAACTTGCTTGACGAATTCCAATCTGGGTTCAGGCCTGAGCATAGAACTGAAACTGCTATTCTTCACATTGTTGATGATGCTCTCCAAGCCCTTGACCAAGGCAAAACCTCACTCTTGATCCTACTGGATCTTTCCTCGGCATTCGACACAGTCAACCACGAGAAACTTCTTGAATGCCTTGAACACAGGATGGATTTAGGAGGTACCGTCAACAAATGGTTTGGTTCCTTCCTCCAGAACCGCACCCAGAGATTCGTAGTCAATAGCAACCTGTCTGCTCCTTCCCCAATAACAATCAGTGTACCTCAAGGCTCTACTCTGTCCCCTACCCTCTTCAATCTGTACCTTGAACCTTTAGCTGAAATACTTTGCACGGCCAACATCTCCTTCCACATGTACACCGATGATACTCAGATCTACATCAAAATCTCTTCTCTAGAGGAGATTACCTATCTCAATGACGACCTGAAACTGACTGTTCAATGGCTCACCAACAACCAGCTCAAACTGAATTCTCAAAAACTGAGCTCCTTCTCATCTCCACCCCTAAGAACTCCAATTACATCCTGGAATGGACTAACTAAATCACAACACTTAACTGCGCACCGACCATAGTGGATTCTGCTAAATCTCTCTGTATAACTTTGGACAGCATCTTGAATATGCGTGAATACATCAACTCGGCCAAAACTGCCAGGTTCCATCTCAGTTATTTGAGAAAATTAAAATCCTTCCTTGAAACAGCGTACCTAAAAACCGCAGTTCAGGCGTTAGTTATCTTCAGAATTGAATATGGCTCCTCTACCCTATCTGGCCTACCAAAGACTTCCAAGGCCCCTCTAAAAGCCTGCCTCAACGCAGCAGCTAGACTCCTATCAGTCTCAAGAAAATTTGACCACATTTCACCACATCTGAAGGCCATGAACTGGCTTCCTCTTGAAGCCAGAATCCAGCTCAAGCTAGCCTGTATCACACACAAAGCCTTATACATGAACTGCCCGGCATATCTCGCCCAGAAAATCATGGTATCTGGGGGATTCAGAAACACCCGGTCCGCCAGAAACCGTTTGCTCCAGCCACCCCGCTTCCGCAAGGAAAAAACATATAACCGAGCGTTCTCTGGGAATGCAACAAGAATCTTTAACTCGCTACCGTTCTCCATCAGAAGAATACCTTCTCTGTCAATCTTCAAAAAGGAAGCTAAAGCCTTCCTAATGAGCAAATTCCTCCAATAACTCTCCTTTGTCACGCATACCACCTTTTGTCAGGGCTTTGTTTCTGTGCATAATTTTCTCTACTGCTTGGTCCTTTCAGTGTACCAATTTCTCACTCCTTCAAATGTTCTGCTGATTCTCTCTGACTTTTGCTATCATATCTCCCCTCTTATACAATTGCTGGTTTTATCTTTCTTATTACGGACATGTCGCTCTGCTGATTATGGTACTGTATTGTTTATTGTATATAACTCTGGCTTTTGTCTGAATATAGTCAATTCCCTGACCCCCATCCTTATGTTTTGCTTGTGCAAAACTTACAATCCATATTGAGATTTAAAAATGTTGGCAGAACATACATTTTGGATTACGCAGAAAGAATAAAACCTTTCTATGATTTAATAAGACCTGATTTCTCAGTTAGGCACGCGAGACAGGGACACACAAATATCCTTTGTTCCAACAAGCTGACATGATAGTTTCAAAACACTGCAGACACGCATAAACGTCCACAATCTGGTGATCCGCGTTGTTGCGGGTCAATCCAAGGACACTTACCTAATCTTCAATGAAGGCGAAATAGTACCCATAGCATACAAATCACACCTTTATACAAACGCAGAAATGCATTTTACATCTACAGAAAAAATTCTACCAGCAGTACAGACCGCTGTAGCGAGAGAAAGAGCACGGCTCAGGGCAAACGCATAGATGTCGCAACTCCAGTAACAGCTTTAGAGGCTGTTACAAAGGCTAGCATTCCCAATGCTAAAGCTTTATATCCAAGATGGATACAATGAGCTTGTTCTCTCACTTCAATGGATGTAGAATACAGATATGATCCAAGGCTAAAAACACAAGCATTTCTGCAATATGAACAACAATGTCCTCTCCCAAATGAAATCATGCCTCTATTTCAGTATGAATTTATAATTAACACTGACGGATCTGCTCAGCCGGCCATAGGGAGTAAAGAACAGTACAGCACCGCTTGTGTGATTGTAAAAGGTTGTATGCGGTAAGGCAAGTTTTATCCCAGTGATACGAAGACACAGTAAGGAGACTGCACGCCTCAGCTAACAAAATTAAAAGCCTTATTACTGGCACTAACAAATATGGATCGGAAATTCCCCACACTCATTGTGTGCAATTCCTTTTAATGTGTTTAGTCATACAACGAATATCTTCATTACTGGGGTCAGAATGAGTTTAAGGACTCAAAATGTGGCACAATTAAGCACAAAATGCTAGGGGAACAGGTAGCTGAGTTGAAAAACGAACTACCAAGAGCTCACGTGATACACACGCTGAGTCATCAACGTTATGGTGTTCAAGTTGCAGGGAATTCATTGGCTGATGGAGCTGCGAAAGGGGCTGTATGTATGGCTTCCGTAGCTGCAATCAAACAAGAATAGACGTGGACATTATGGTTGCTGTCATTCCTCCACATTTATAACTCGGCTGCACTGAAAAAATTTCCACTCAAGTATTCCTACAAATTAGATGCAAACAACATTCCGCATGCCTAGATTCCTGGAATGGGTGATAGAATAATACCGAATATAGATCGCAGATCAGGTTTAGTTCTAGCTGCACATGAGGGTCTAGGTTCTGCACATGCAGGAATTACCGCTACAGTTTAATTACTGAAACAACGCTATTGGTGGCCTTGTTTAACAAAACAGACAAAGAAGTTTGTCTCAAATTGTGGTATCTGCCAGCAGATGAAGGGTTCCACCGTAGCACGTCCAGCGCAGACACCTTTACTAATATCAGACAGACCACTCGAGTGTGTCTATTTGGACCACTGCGGGCCCCTGCATTCGGATGGGGCTAACAAGTATATCTTGGTGGCAGTGGATTAATGCTCGAGATTCCGATGGGTATGGCCTCAGCGCTCGGCTGACGCTCCAACTGTTATAAAAGACTTGCGTGTCTTTATAGGGACATACGCAGTTGGCATATTACATTCTGACCGTGGCCCCGCATTTAGCTCTAGGGCTTACAAGGAAGCCAAGGAAAGTTTGGGTGTAACCCTGTCGTACTCCTCTCTGTACCAACCTGAGGGAAATTTGGTTGTGGAGAGGAAAAGCTGTGACTTAAAACAGTCTTTACCAGCTAGGGCATTAGGTCAGGTGAAACTTTGGTCAATCACCGATATGGGGTACTGCATGCCCTCAGCAATTTGCCAAGAAGTTCTTTAGGAGGGGTCACTCCTTATTAGGTCCAATTTCGGACGAGAATTTAGGTACCTGATCTCGATTGTGAAGGCACAGTGGCGGATGTGAAACCATTTGATATCCGTAAACGTTTGGCTGTTTTACAGGATCTTAATGCATCCAGAGCACCACAAAGCAACATAAAGGTCAAGCGGATCGCCACTGGGGAAGTCAAATCAGTCGCGGCAAGACCTGTCTGGATCCCAAAAGTCAGGAATCTGGTAATAGAAAACATCGAGGACAAGAAAGAATTTGGGCCATCCTACAGAAAGCCTTTACCTGTCCTGGCTGTTGAAGGAACAAGAACGGTACTTCTTCCGCCTCTTGCTGGTAAAAAAGAAAAAAGATTTGTCTCCATTGATCTGATCAAACTACTCTATGTGGCCGATACTGAATAGTAGGCCTTGTGGACTCCTGGGTAGCCAACGCTCTCCTCTTGCTCCCATACAGGAAGTTCAGACTGAAAAACTCATAACATTTGAAGAATTTACCAATTCAAAGTGAAGGAATTTCCAACAATGAAATCAAACTTGTTCCTGTTCAAATTGAACATCAAAACTCGAGTGAAACACAAACATTAATTCGACCGAATACTGATATCTACATCAATATGCCTCAAAAAGAGACACCTGCAAGTTCAACAGCATCTGCTGAGCTACCAAAGATAGATCAAATTATATCTGGCTACTTCATCATTTTTTATACATTCACTCTTGATCCCAGCGAACCTGAGACACCGCCAGCTCCAGTTTCCCATAAGCAACAATTTTGTGAGTTCTACACTTTTCTGAAAAATACTTACTTAGTATCACTTTGGCTCCAGCTCTAGATAACATCTGCAATATTGTTTTTTCTGTTCTGGATTGTCCTAGTGACTGTTTTCTGCTTACTTGTAAATGGTAAATATCTCCCAGAACGCTCTGCAATATCTAATGTGAACTTAGTCCTTAAACCACATACATCATCTCACCGTGAACAAAGAGACTTGTTTTCCGTGAACATTACAGCTGTTCCAATTCCTGATGGCATTGTATGGGACAAAGTTGATTATGATGTATTTGGCTCGACAGAACTGTTGAAAATACCACATATAAAAAATATCTCTAAATGATATCATTACCTCCAGTACATTTTCTGACAATTGGGATTTTGAAACTGTCAATATTATGTTGTCTAATTTAGAAAAATCTGCTACATTTTCCAACAATGAAATGTTGGAAGACATCTGATTTTGATAATATGTACTATTATCATCATTATGGTCATCACTTTTTACACAAATCGAGTATCCTTAGAAATGTTTACACATACCATCAATGAGAAAACTGCATAAGGACCCCAAAATCCCATCAGAAATGTTTCTCTTATGCTGTCTATAATAAAATATGGAAAATCTCTCAATTAGAAGCTGCAGAGAGACTTCGAGAAATAGATAGAATTAACCTAGAGAAAGCGTTAGCAGTAGTTGACAATGGTATGACTACATTAACATCCTGGATTTATTCACTGGGCAACATTGTATCCTCTGCTATTGATATACTGGAACAGGACTTGTCCTTTCTACAACTACAACTGCAATCTATTATGTTATTAAACTAGATGCTGCAATCTTTTTGTGCTGATTATGTGCCTTGGCGATTTATCAACAGTACGTCTCTATTTTCAACCTACAATCTGACTGGAAAACAGATTTCGTTTGCACAAAGGGGAGCAAAATATACAATGCTGCGTATTGTAAAACTTGACAAGTTACCTTTTTACTGTGGCTGAGCCACCTTCCACAGAATGGTTAATTTGTGGCCATATAACACTACCGATCACGACTTTCCAATTTAAATATTGCCTAGAACAATGCCAGGCAGGCAGATATGAAGCGATGGGTAGAGAATTTATCAAGGAACCTTGGGAATTACCTTTCAGATTTTGATGCCAGAATGGAGACACATGAGTGTTTCTTGGCATTAACTGTAAGAGCGCTTTAAGCGGCTCTCTCATATGCCAGGATATTATGCTTCACTGGTCATGTAATGGTTCAGTTGCAAACGTGTCCTGTCACTTGAAAGGGACCCCAGCTGCTGTAATTAATCCGGTATTCGAGTTACTATTAAATGGGAATTTGATGCTGAATGATCGAGGTTGTTGTGGGATGCTTCCGAGTATCGCATATCTTATCACTGTAAACTCCATGGTTACTTGCTATATGCAAGAATTGTTTCCTCAGACCCACACCATCAGGGAGGCGCCGTTATGTCCTTCATTGAATGTTTCCTTTATACGGTTTGATACTTTGAGCCGAATGAAAGTCATGCTTTTACAGCAAACCGTGCCCTTAACCTCCGCCTGAGAAACTTTTGATTGTCAGGTTGCAAGGTCTGCAGGGAAGATACAGGTACTGATACGAACAAATTGCCCTTTCCATTTCACAGAAATGGTACAATGTATCTGCAACATGTTTGATACGACGGGTATTGTCCACCTGTTTAAGACCATAGGTTCAGGACTGTTAAGCACCTTTCAGACAACCCGCGGAGTTGTTCCCAACTTTATACACGCCGAATTTAAAAGCATTTTTGGAGGGTTTCTGGTGATCCTGTTTCTAATAGCAAGTATCCTGATTGTCCTTTTTCTGCTGCGCAATGGAGGTCCCAGTCACCAAGGAGATGGAGCGCACGCTCTTGGAGCGTGATCGCATGGTAATCCATCTGGGCACGCCTCGCCTTCGAGAATTAAGCTTGTCTTGGTTCTTGTCATTTAGACCACTCTGAATCGAGTGAATTCTGCATGTCCTCCGATGCCTATTCTGCGGACAAGAATTCATGTTGGATCTCTGTCTAACACCTCCATTAATTGCGCCACAGGCCGGTAATGCTTTACTGGACCCAATAACGGGCCATGTTCTTCAGTGTCCTTAGCATATTCCAATGTTGATGTCTGCATTCTTAGAGCCATCACAGGATGCTTTAGCTTCTGTTGGGAAGGATACCGGCTCCTCATCAAATACTCAGGCCTTGGATGACACTAGCGCCTCACCAGCAATGGCTGTAGTGAATACGGAGGAACATCTGTGCTCGATTGACCTGATCTTCGAGGTGTTACAGGGATTGTCGTCTGCGGATGCAGGCTATAGCGATTCCACATTTGGCTCATCATGTGCTGGGAAAATTCGGCCTTTTTTCCAAAACAACTAAATGTGGAATTTTAAACAAGACATTTTAGTCTAGACTGCTTGGCTTTCAGTCACTCTATGTTCAAACTATATTCACAAACATATTCTAGATTTCTATTGCCTACTACACGTTTTTTTTAACATTTCTAAGGCTTTTTTTATGGTCTATTTTTATAGACTTATTTTACGTACTATATTTAGCCGTACGTTCGAATTTTTGGTATGTAGTCCAGTTGGATGAGGAGTGGGTGTTATATTCCATATAGGTACCCCATTATAGTCTCAGGTACTAATTGCACCTTTCACCTACATTGCCCTCATATTGCACTACATAGCGAGTCTTAGGACTGACCTTTTACCTAGTTCAGGTAATGACTAGAGGACATTGGGCTCTCTCTGAAAATCCTAAGCCTCATTCATTATGTATGAGGATTCTCGGATTCATAGCTGGACAGCAGGCCGAACATCTCCTGCATAAAAACTATGTAAAAGGGTCATTCCTTCTGTCATCCTAGTTTGACATGACACAGCGAGGTATATCCCAAGGGAGTATCACTTTGGGTATATATACACCATCTCTTGCTGAGATAGAGAGAGGAGAAAAGGACTTCCATGGCGACATACTGACGCGAGACGCTGAGGCTCCTGTATGCAGATACTCCAGCTCGCAGTGGTCTGACATCCCTTACAGGGTGTCCATCTCAAGACCAGAACAGGGTCCCACAGTCTCTCACTTCAGGTAATGGGGTTGACTTTATCCTAGAGGGATTCTTGGCTTCCACAACTACATACATGCTAGGTACACTTAGGTACATCTAGTTAGGGTCGCGTTGTAGGAGTAAGCTTTTATTACTGTCATGTATTTTTATACTTGCCTGTATCCATCATTTTAGCACTATGGTACAAATCTACTATTCTTTTACTCTATTAGTGCTCAAAATCATCTATTTCTGTTACAGTCTAATGATTGTTTCAGCACATCTATTTTACACTAGAATGACTCTGGTTCAATAAATACATATTAGAAAACATTGTTTATTCTGTGCATCTCTCTCCGATACAAAGTGAGCACGAATGACTGAGCAACTACTAGCACTGTTTCCACGATTCTGAGGGATCAGGGTTGTCATGTTCAATAGTTGCCAAGAACTATTCTCTCCTTGGTAAGAGGGGTTTCTAGTGGCACTGTGAGCTAGCTGGTATACAGGCTAACATACTTGGTGGGGTGTTCGGAATCAGTTTAGACACCAAGCCTGCAGTGTATGTTGTCTAAAAGCGCAGATCCTGTATAGGGTTTATCGGGACTACATGACAGTATCCGGTGCCTCTACAAATCTGAAATACACCCATTTAGAGAAATAATTAACAGCTAAAATGACATATTTCAATTCATGATTGAGCACAGAATATGATCCAGAAAAATTGAGACCTACTTTTTCCCCATGGCTCATTAGGGAACTCTCTTTGATGTAAAGGGGTTTTCAATGTTCGCCAACGCTTGTCAGAAAGAAGGCATTCAGGACAATTGTCAATCATACTTTTGACCTGAATATCCAAAGAGGGCCACCAATAATGTTGTTTTATTTCCGTTCCGGTCTTAGTAGATCCAAGATTCCCAAGGTGTGCTTTGATAATATTAGTACAGCGTAATTCAGCGGGTGGAACAAATCTGCCCCACCGATGTACTATACCATTTTCCACTGTCAATTCATCAGACACCTGAGCGGAAATCCTCAAATCACCATCCAAACATCTTGGATCAGGCCAGCTGTGAGTAGTGTATTCGATTACCTTTCGCAACACCTGATCACTCTCACAGGTTACCTTCCAGCCATCCTCAAATAACACAGAATCATATTCATGCACAGCAGACACTATGGCCACACATTCAATGTCCTCCACCAAGGAATCCTCCTCGTCATCCTTATCCATGAGCATTCTGGATAAACAATCCGCACGGAAATTCTTACCGCCTGGAATATGTTTAACAGTAAAATTATATTCTTGAAGTTTGGACACCAGTCTGATGAGCCTAGCGGACATGCTTTTGTTGTTGACCTTATTGCAAATATAAACCAAAGGTTAATGATCGGTAAACAATTCAAAATTGCTTCCCCAAATATACATCTTAAACTTTGGAACAGCCCACGTGCATGTCAAAGCCTCACGCTTTGTTGTGCTGTATTATTGTTCAAACTGTTTAAGTGACCTTGACGCAAACGCCACGGTCCGTTCACAACCTTCCACTCTCTGACTGAGCACAGCACCAAGCCCGTAAATGCTGGCGTCCACAGTTATAAGGGAAACACAATCATGAATGCATGCAAAGCTTGTGCTGTTACAATCAACTTTTTAATTTTTCCAAATACTACATTCAGCTCCTCTGTCCACTTGAAACTCTGGCCTTTTCTAAGCAACACCTGCAATAGTTCTACAGTTTGTGCGTTACAAGGTACGAATCTGGCGAAATATTCGGCCAGACTGAAATATGTACGTAAGGCGTCCTTTTCTGCGGGTGTTTTGGCCTCTTCAGTTGCCATTACTACTGAAAATGTGGGTTTAATTCCGATACAAGACACCGTGTGGCCTAAGTACTCTAACTCTTGTACTGCAAATTTAGACTTATCAGCCCTCACTATCATCTCTCTGGACCTCAAGATAGATAGTACACTTTTTAAAATGGCATTATGTTCTTCCAAAGATTTTGCATAGATCAGTATATCATGCAAGTACACTTGTATCCCTTTGATATTATGGAATAACGTGTCCATAAGTTTCTGGGACACGTTACCAGCGGTTGCTAGACCGAAAGGTAGTCATAAAAAATGTTACGCACCGAAAGGAGTCACAAATGTGGTTAAGTCTTGAGACTCGACAGACAAAGCCACTACGTGGTAAGCTGACCTTGGATCAATCAAAAGAAAACCACTTTGCTTCTCCAAGGTTTGCCAACAACTGTTGGATTCTGGGCAGTGGGTGGTAATCCACAGTTATGTTTTTATTTAGGGTGCGCAAGCCCGCACAAAGTCTGATCTCACCTGACTTCTTGCATGCAACCACAATGGGAGACACCCACTGAGACAAATCTGTGGCTTGAATGATGCCCTGTGCACATAAGCTATGCAGTGTACTTTTTAGTTCCTCCCTGACATTCTTAGGAATGGAACGCACTTTATGAGCCATGGGCTGGGCATTAGGTCCTAACTTTATGTGGTGTTCCATGCCTTTCACTAGTCCAACATGATCACTAAACACAGATTTGAACTCACTCAAAAAATACATCCTTCAACACACCTCCTCCAACCTCCACCCTAGTACACTCCACTTGACACACTGGTAACTCACCCACTTTGATCAAGTTTTCGTCCCCAGGAACTAAGTATAGTTCCATACGAACCAAGTCTCTCCACCCAATATTTTGTTTCCCTTTCTCTGCCACTTAAACCTTTGTTTCAGTTTCACTTCCTCAGCATCGCAGAACACCTCTGAAATACCCAATCATGTTGATATTTTTCTCTCTGAAGGGTATAGGGTTAACATCAGATTCTAATAACAAAACTTTTTTTTCTCCAAAGTTCATTAAACGTGATGTCCCTTAAAATGGTAATTGGAGAACCAAAGTCGGCCATCACTTGGAGAGGGATGTTATCAATTGAGGTGGAACATAAAGGGCCCTTTATTGTTCCAGAATCCCCCACACGTTCCAGTGTTACTATTACGTTACTAAGTGAATTTGTACATGAATCCACTTGTTTCAACAATGTCAACTTATACAGGTTTTCTATTATTTCTACACACCCCCTGGAAATGGCCTACTTTCTTACATAGAATACAACGCTTGTTAATAACCGGGCAACCTGCAAAATTACTTATATGGTTCTTTGAACCGCATCTGAGGCAAAATGTTAACTGTCTCTTCTGAGTACATTTCTGTGGCTTCCCTTTCACATTAACAGTACATAAAGAACTCTCTTGTTCTAAATCAGGAGAAGACACCACATTATTCCCCGGGTTGGAGTCACCATGCATGACTTTGCTAGATATCGCAGAATGTTCGATGCTCAAGGCTAAGTAAATAACTTCAGTCAATGGTGGATTCTTGCAACCCAGAATCCGTACTTTGATTTTGCGAGAGGCACAGTTGAACAAAAACTGGTTCCTAATATATTCATCTGCTAAAGGACCAACACCACATGTGGTTGCCAATATCCTGAGAGCTGAAATATATTCTTCAGTTCGTCACCAGATGAAATAAGCGAAGGAATACTGGTTTCAGCAGTCATAGTATTTATTTCAAGGTTTCCACCCACTTCATGGAGCGACTTCCTGGCCCGGTGATCAAACGGCAAATGACAAGATGCCATTTGAACCCTCACCAGTGACCACTCCATGCGCGGGCCATATTTAAGAGTATACATACATTCGGTTCTAATGTATCTCACACTTGCCGCGCGATGCACTATTGCAAACAATACTACACCCTGACACCTCTGCCTTCCACCCTCCCACACACAATTGTACTCTGGATCTCACTGTCTCTCACTCCGCCGTTGTCCATCCAGTGAGAAATACACGGTACCCTCATTGTCAGGAGGGTTCCTCCGGATCACTCTCACTCTTCATGCCTATGCTTACAAGTTGCCTTGGACTTGACTGGCATCTAGAAACCACAGCTGACCCCTGAAATTCAGCATAGATGCAGCCGTTCTGAGCAGGGCACCCAACCTGGGCAGTGTGACACACCCAGGGGTCCCTTCGGTCACACTAGACTGTCTTGTTCTTGTCCCTCAACCAACATCTGGCACCACTGTCTAAATAACCCCAATTCATCGCCCTTTGTATCCACAACCCCCACCTTTTGAAACCTGTCCCTTCCCACCCATCTAGAACCCTCCACAACCCTGCCAAATTGGTGGTTTGTGAGGTCCCTGTTCCCTAACTTCCATCTCAGGCCCTGCACTGTTGTTGTCTAAAACCGGCTCCATTTTCTACCTGCCATGCATCATCCCTTGCACATGTTCTTTTTCAAAAACAAACGCAGGGCACCTTGGCTTCTTCTTCATGTCTGAATCCTATTGGCTCAACTCTGACCTATACGTGTGCTGCCATCTTGAGCGCTGCTGACGGTCTTTCCTCTAATTTCTGATGTGGATCTTCAGCCAGTCGTTCAGCTGTCAGCATCACTCTTGCTCCCTGCTGCAAACACCCCTTCACCACGCTCAGGCCCAGCCTTACACCCCGCACCTTCCTCCCCACCAGCTCCCTAGGGGAAACTCCTCTGCAGCACGAGATACCCACTGCTGGTATGACTGCACCTAAGAAAACATTGAATCATCCTTCTGTGCAGCACCAGCCTCGTCTACTACAGCCAAAAGTAATGTTCTCCCACGACTCACTCTTAATTTTGTATTTTACACCTGCTAGATGCGGAGGGGAGCAGGACAAAAAACCGCAGCAGCTTCCCCTTCCGCAGACAGGCGCTTAGGGTGCTTGATGCTCACCCACGACTGTCCCAACATGCCCTCCTTAATGAGGTTGTCCTTACCTGCCTCATGTAAAATGCACACAGCCCAAAGTCCTTGGCTCACACTTAATACGGTTATTTGTGTGTTACCCTGAGAACAATGTTCTAAATAAAATAACCCCGACCCCTCTGGCCTATATGCCATAGACGCTACCTCAATTGCAATGGCCATGGGTGTGACAACGGCGGAGGAGGTTGTCCTACACCCCAAACCCAACTCAAATGTCTCTAACTCCCCCAACTCAGAAGACCTAACCAATAAAATCTATGTACATCCTTGGGACGCAAGATACGCCAGGGGAAAGCAGGTGAGCCTAGCTCCTCCAACCGAGAAAGGGCTATGAAGGGGTTCAGCCATAAGGAGAAGACCCAATGTCAACCCTAATCCAACAAGCTGGGGCTGCAGCAGGACAGCTCTGCAGGGACTGATTCATTCAGCATGTGCAGGGGGAAGACATGCCGGAGTAGGAGGACAATACAAGCATGGAGCATCTGGAGAACAGGAGTGGCAATGAGGGGCAGCAGAGGCAACCATTGACACCAGGGGCTGTTGACAAGCCCTAGAAGCATTAGCAAATGGAAAATGCAGCTACTAATGGACCCCAGAATGCTTGAAATAAAAAAGGGTTTGGAGAACCAGCACCTGAAGAAATGGCGCCGGTGCTTTGCCACGACCACCAGATCAGGGGCGAACAATAGACCCCATACTTGGTTGGAACTCGAGTGCAGCAGAGCACACCCAGCAATAGAGCAGGCACCAAGTGGAGTTGGTTGGGGTGGCAGGCAGTGTGCTAGCTTATATCAACAACTTTGGCACACATATGGGAATGTCAGTGGGAGCCAACAAAGGGGGGGAGGGTCGACCACAAAGAGTAGGTGGGGTGCAGCGGCAAACCAAAACAAGTAATTGACAATTTGGTCCAATGTAAGAAGGAAGCAGGCCACAGAGGTACGTTATACATTTATAGAGGGGAAAGCAGGTAGCGTCCTCACACCACTAGTATACCTTCCAACTGACAATACCCGCTCCATTCCACTACCACATTCCAGAACCCATAGCACCACGTTACCTAGGCACATGTCACCTGGATACCATATCCCCCCTCTTTACCGTGACTACAAAACTTAATCAAAACATACATTTCTGTAGTAGGGGTTCTGTAGTAGGGGATCTCTGTGTATAGTCATAATCTAGTGAATAGTCCCGCCCATGTGCGTGGACCCCGGAGCAATCAAAAATAATCTCTTACAGTGTCAAAAAATGCAGAAAATGCATAGACACTTAAGAGAGAATTTAAAGACAGATAATGCAGCCAAAAAGGCTACACTGTCCAGTACTTCAAC
Source organism: Lissotriton helveticus (assembly GCF_964261635.1). Classification (NCBI taxonomy): domain Eukaryota; kingdom Metazoa; phylum Chordata; class Amphibia; order Caudata; family Salamandridae; genus Lissotriton; species Lissotriton helveticus. The sequence continues at coordinate 360,470,651 of NC_136061.1, forward strand.
TAGAAATTCCACCATAAAATCCACAAAACAGCAAAGCCTGTACAGATTTCCCTTGCTTAACAGCAAAATCCCTCAGGAATGATAGAGAGAAGAACCTGGACAGACAAGCCCCATAGGCTGCCATTATGTGGCTTAATTAGGATACTGTGCCTTTAAGGAACCTTCCAGAACCTTCTCTCAGTATCCCAGAATGCATAGCAGGTCCAACTTAGCCTCAGTTCTTTTTTCCGGCTCCTGCAAGCAGGACCCTGGAGCATTGAGCTCTCCCTTTTCAAGGGTTTTTGTTAGTGTTTTACACTAATTTCGATTTTTGGTACTTTTAAAGTACTTTGGTGACTTTCTTTCTGTGTTTCTGCACTCTTTTTTGTCCATAATGCCTGCATTATTCGACAAATGCCCTGAGTGCTCAAGAAAGAAGGCCAGGTCAGACTCCCATGAGGTCTGTATTCTCTGCCTTCCCTCTTCCCACATTCCTGAGGAGTGTGTGATCTGCAGAAGCTTCTCTGGAAGGACCCTGAAGGAGAGGAAGAAGATCAGGCTTCAGGGACTTGAGGAGAGAAAGTTGAAGGCACGAGGTGGGTCAGGAGGGGCTCCTTCTACCCATGCTGAGGCCTCTGGGGGGCTCCCCAGGGGCAGGAAGACCAGCCCTCGCCCAAGATCTCCGTCTGGGTCAGTTGCGCTGACCACGACGTCGAGGGGACGGTCAACGGCCAGTTCCAGGTCTCCCCAGGGCTCTGGGTCGAGAAAACGTCGCCCGTCGACGTCGAGGAACGTGTTCCGGCCGCCGTCGAAGCCGGTGTCGATATCCTCGTCGTCGCTGTCGGCGTCGAGTGGTCGACATCGGAGGGCCCGGCGTCGGCGCTCGCCGTCGAGGCGACACCGCCGTTCGCCGTCGAGGACATCGTCGTCGAGGGGATCCTCGTCGTCGAGGTCGCCGTCGAGACGGAAGGCGTCTCCAGCGCCGAAGAGGTCGACGTCGAAGCATTCCAAAAGACCGACGTCGAGACGGTCAAGGAGATCGACGTCGAGAAGGTCAGAGAGGTCGACGTCGAGAAGGTCCAAAGGGTCGACGTCGAAGCGATCCAAGAAGTCGACGTCGAGGCCGGCGAAGAGGTCGAGGTCGCCGTCGAGGCACCATCGCCCGTCGTCGAGGTTTCGTGGCTCGTCGATCTGGTCGGGGTCGACGTCGAGACGGAGACACGGTTCGACGTCGAGAAGTGTGATTCGGTCGACGCCGAAGGACCGTTCGACGTCGAGGGGACATCGGTCGTCGTCTGGGCACCGGTCTTCAACGTCTGGAGGTCCTAAGGACAGGCCCAGGACTGTGGGGGGCTCCCCACGCTCCGGAAGAGATGGTGGCTCGCCGGGAACGGCGCATTCCGGGGTGGATACTCCGATGAAGCCTTCTACACCTCCTTCGCGGCCTGCTGTGCCGAAGGGTCCGCCTCCGAAGGCCCCTACCCCACCTCCGAAGCCGGCTCCGCAGACCCCGCGTCCGGTTGCTCCTCCACCCCCGGTCCCACCGAGGGCGGTGTCGATGCCTAAGTTTCCGACGCCTCCGAAGAAGACTCCTAAGAAGCCTAGGACTCCTGACCCTGGGAGGCCGAAGGAGCGTCCGAGGCCCAAGAGGTCGAGGTCTCGCTCGGGGAGACGGGACAGATCAAGGAGTGGCCATGGATCTTCCTCACGATCCAGGCGTCATCACAAGAGACGTCGGTCCAGGTCACGTTCTCCATCTGGGACCCGTTCCTACTCGCCCACGCTGTCCGATTCGCCGGAGACTAGGGTGTCTCCGATAGACGATATAAGCACATTTCAGGAGGTTCTCCTGCGTGGAGCGGCGAAGTTGGGCATTGAGGTTGAAGCACCTACGGCTTCTACCTCGGTGATATTTGAGACATTACACAAAAGGCACTTGTCTCGCCCCCTGTTACCTCTGGTGCCGGGGCTCCTTGAGCCCGCCGAACAGCTATTCCTGACGCCGGCAACGGTGAAGTCTGTACCTTCCAGGATCCTAAAAAAGTACAGGGCTCCGGACTCAGACCCAGCCTTCTTGAGGAAGGACCCGGTACCGGATTCGGTCATCGTGACTGCTGCACGGAAGCTTCATGCCACCTCCCCTGCGTCCACGGTGCCTCCGGACAAGGAGAGCCGTTGGATCGATTCTGCTAGTCGTAAGGCGTGTGGGACATCCGCCTCGTCCATGAAGGCCGCCAGTGACTTTGCTGGGACGTTACGACCGGTCCCTGTGGGACTCGATGGAGCAGTTCGCAGACCTTGTCCCTCGAGACCGCAAGGAGGACTTTGTGGAGATCGTCCAGGAGGGGATGCTGGTCTCTAATCAGGCCATCGGCGCCGCAGCGGACATATCATTGCTGTCCGCGCACGGATATTGCCACGGGATTCACCAGAGACGCCACGCTTGGCTCAGGTTGACGTCATTGAAACCGGAAGCACAGCAACGCATGGCGAATCTCCCGTTTTCCGGAGATACCCTCTTCGGGAAACACGCGGATGATGAGATGGCCAGGATGAAGGCCGAAGCGGAGACCCTGACGGCAGTGGGCTTGGAGAAGCCCAAGGAAAAGAAACCCTTCCGACAGTACCAACGTCGGTTTGGGTCGCAGGGTCGTGGAAGGGGGCAGTCTGCTGGACAACATCAACAGCAGCAGCAGCAGCAGCAGTACAGGCGGCCCTTCCAGAAGCGACAGGGTGGTAGAGGTCGTCAACAGTCCTCTACCGCGACCAAGGGCCCGGCCGGGTCCCGTCCCTGAGCTGTTACTTCCCCCTCGTCCGTTACCCGCTCCGGTGGGGGGAAGCGTTCAATTTTTTCTGGCAGAGTGGAGAAAAATTACTCAGGACAAGTGGGTGCTGAATATTGTTTGCAATGGATACAGTCTACGTTTCACCAGCCCTCCTCCATCGATTCCTCCCGTCAGCTCGCAGTATCAACTGCGCGAGCTTCAGACGGAGGCGGACGTTCTGCTAAGGAAAAGGGCGATCGAAGACGTACCTCTGTCTCAAAGAGGAAGAGGTCTGTACTCTCGGTTCTTTCTTGTCCGCAAGAAGGACAGAAACGAGTTCAGGCCCATTCTGGATTTGTGGCAGGCAAACAAGTGGATTCGCAGAGAAAAGTTTCGCATGCTGTCGTTGCATCAGATCTACCCTCAGCTGCAACGAGGAGACTGGATGTGTGCCATAGATCTACAGGACGCATACTTCCACGTGCCCATTGCATGCAAACACAGGAAATTTCTGCGCTTTCAAGTCGGCACCAATCATTATCAATACACGGTGCTACCCTTCGGACTGAAGTCTGCACCCAGGACATTCTCAAAATGTATGGCAGTGGTAGCGGCACACCTGAGGAAGAACAAGGTGTTTGTCTACCCGTACCTGGACGATTGGTTGATCAAAGCCTCCTCCTTCTCGGAAGCTCAAGCACACTTCCAGAAGACGTGCGTTCTCTTGAACAAGCTGGGGTTGCACATCAACATGTCCAAGTCGGTCCCGATTCCGGTACAGTGCATCCAGTACTTGGGGGCCTCCATCAATACGCTGTCAGCAAGCGTGTCTCCTTCGGAAGAGCGACGTTTATCACTCGTTCGGAAGGCTCAGGCTCTCATGAAAACTCCGTCTACGACTGTGAGGACGGTGTCTTCTCTACTGGGATCGATGGCCTCTTGCATCTTTCTCACTCCTCACGCACGGCTACAGATGAGACCTCTGCAGGAGTGCTTGGAGGATCAGTGGGACCAGAGGAGAGGTTCTTGGGACGACAGGATACGACTGTCTCTACATGCTCTTCAGTCTCTAAAGTGGTGGTGCTCGAAGGAGAATCTCCTCAGAGGCGTTCCCTTCCACAAGGACATTCCCACACAGACCATCGTGACGGATGCGTCTCTCCAAGGTTGGGGGGCGCATTCCGGAGACCTGCAAATTCAAGGGACGTGGTCCCCGACGGAGTCCACGTACCACATCAATTTCCTGGAACTGAGAGCTGTTCACTTGGCACTGAAGGCCTTTCATCCGTCCTTTCAGACCAACTCTCTGCTTGTTCAGACGGACAACACGACAACGATGTATTACCTCAACAAGCAGGGGGGCTCGAGATCGCGCACTCTGTCGCAGGAGGCGCAGGCGATCTGGCACTGGCTTCTGGCTCGAGGACTGTCGATAACGGCCACCCATCTGCCAGGTGTGCAGAATGTTCAGGCAGACGAACTGAGCAGAATCGTGCAGGAAAACCACGAATGGGTCATAAACGACGAAGTACTAGGAGAAGTCTTCGCAAGGTGGGGAACTCCAGACGTAGATCTGTTTGCCACCGCCGAAAACAGCAAATGCCGAGGCTTCGCCTCCAGGTACTACCAGCCAGGGACGCTGGGGAACGCGTTATGGATCAACTGGTCGAACAGCTTTCTGTACGCTTTTCCACCAATTCCCCTGATTCCGGCGGTTCTCATCAAGCTGTCTCAATCCAGGGCGAGAATGATTCTGATTGCCCCGGAATGGCCCAGACAGTGGTGGTTCACGGACCTGCTTCACCGATCTCTCCTTCCTCACATGAAGCTGCCGTGCAGGCCGGACCTTCTCACGAAGTTCGGGGGGCGGATGGTGCACCCCAACCTCTCGTCTTTGAGTTTGGCGGCATGGCTCCTGAAATAGTGCAATATGGCCATCTGAATCTCCCAGAGGATTGTATGGGCATACTGAAGGAGGCTAAGCGACCTTCCACTAGGACTTCCTATGCTTACAAGTGGAAGAGGTTTTGCATCTGGTGCAAGTCTAAGAACTATGACCCTACGTCATGCAAGGAAGATGTCATCCTTCCATATCTGCTTCATCTGGCGCAGTCGGGCCTTAATGTCCATTCCATTAAGGTTCATCTGGCTGCTTTGACTGCCTACAGGAAAGGCCCTTCACAGACTTCCTTTTTCCAGATCCCTGTGATCAAAGATTTTTTGGAAGGCTTGAAGAAAGTGTTCCCTCCTGTCAGGCTTCCTTCGCCTTCATGGGACTTGAATGTGGTGCTGTCCAGATTGATGAAGGAGCCTTTTGAACCCATTCATAAGGCTTCGTTGCAGCACGGGCCCCATAAATGTTAGGACAACATTTTCAGCCTGGCCGCAGTGCACTGCTTTTATTTCAGCACGCCGGACCGAGTTTGCCTTCTACATAAGTGAGAGCCGGTGGAGGGTAAGGGGGTGGGGGAAGGTTTGGGGATTAAGTGATTGACACAGACTCAGCTGGGCCTTCTTGTGGTGAAGTGTGCATTTCGGGTTGGACGAGTGCTTTGCTCTCACCAGCCCGACATGCGCACTTGCACTCTCACCTACCTGCACAATGTAGGGATTGCTGCCAGTCTTCACTGGCCTGATGCCTGTCTCGGGGACAGAGTGCATAAAAACAATATCCTCTGGCCAAGGCTATCTTATCAAATTTATCAGTACATAAGCCTTTTCACTCAAGGGGCCCTTCTTTTTGTTGATCAAGGCTTTCTTATCCAGACATCAATCAATCCATACATTACATTCAAGTCTAATTTCTCACTTTTCACACTCACTCGTCCATGCTAAGGAAGATAAAGCCACATATAGGGGCCCTTTATGATCGCGGACGGACTTGAGTCCGTCCGCGACCATAGAGGAGGAGGGAACCTCCGCATGGCCTGCGAGTTCCCTCCTGTCCAATTTTTACCATTGCGGCGGGTGCGGCTTCAAACTGCACCCGCCGCAATGGTTTAAATGCATACATTGCATTTGTATGCAGAAAGCGGCAGGCACCGTGTAGTGCCTGCCGATTTCTGCATACAAATACAGGGGGGTACCATAGGTACCCCCCATGTGCACCTCCCACCCCCCCTTCACCCAGGGGTCCACAAGGGCCCCCGCAGTGAAGTTCCACATGCTTTTCCACGGCGGAAAACCCGCAGCGGAAAAACATTTTTTAAAGCCCATCCTAATATGGCTGGCGGTGTCTGAGAGACACCGCCACCATATTAGAGCTTTTCCGCTGCGGGTGTAAGCCAACCGCGGTGGAAAAGCTGCGGACGGAAACCAGGACCCACCAGTCATCCTAATGTGGCGGTGGGTCTTTGGTGGGTCCGCTGCGTTTTTTCCGCATCCTCCGGACCGGCAGTGGCTTCCGCCGGCCCGGAGGATGCGGAACAACCGCAATCGTAATAGGCCCCATAGTCGGCAGATACAAATTGCAAAGGAACTTGTAAAAATCTACAAATTGATTTATTAATTATACAGAACATAGATAAAATAGGACAGAGAATTGGTTGACATGATCTCTTACAATGTTCATTAGCAGCAGTCCTTTATACAATACAATACCATAAAATAATAAAAATCAAGACTATAAAAGAGCGAGAGTAAATAACACAGAAAAGCACAATATGTCATTTGAGATTTACACATCCATGATATAACAATGCCTAGAGCGTGGAACCTGGTATTTTGTAGTTAATATTTGTTAGCCACTGCCCGTGTTCACGAATTGTGTAGTTAACTGGGCGTTGACGCGTTTTGTTGGATAAATTATACCTCCATCTTTCTCAAGACCAAACACTTCACTCTCTTATATTTAAAAACTTGCAAATGACCAATTAAAAACCCGTGTAATGAGATACAAACATCAATCAGTTATCCCTGATATGCAACAAGTTTAAGAAAGCTATCATTGTAATACAGGTAAGTTACATATTTGATATATATTTTAAAACCTGACATTCCATGGGATACAAGGTGGCCTATCCTTGAAACATTTAAAAACATACTCATTTATGATAATGCATCCTAGGCCCTCCTCAATGTACATGGTCCTCAATGCACAAACAGGAGTCTGATGGAGCAAATTCTAGACATTTTGCCTTGAACCTAAAGATGAAAGTCACTTAAAGAATATCTCCAAGTATATATGGCCATCTTCTCTCCATTTGTACATACTGGCATCCAATCTGAACATAATATTCCACCCTTCCAACATTCAAATAACATTCAGCATACTTCTATATAACCAAAAACAGACCCACCTCGCCTATTGTTGGTGAGGAAAGCCACCGTCCGTATACATGTCAGGTACTTTTCTTAGAGCTAAGGGAGTAGCCTCCTTAGGTCGATCCAGGTAGCCCTGCGATTTATCTGAAAACATATAGAGGTATAATCATTATGTTTAATACCTCCGAGTTCCTTGAGCTAACATTACTCGTAGGGGGACATGAGGAGACCTCACCTTTATTTTTATTGATCTTTTTCCTTCAGATTGGCTCGTTATAAATAAATTGGCCATGGTGGAGCATCTATATCCAGACAACGTGAACCTGTCTCTGAAAAGCATAGATAATGTAGATCAAGGCTCAAGTCTTACATGATGGATATTGTATAAGACACGGTAATCTTATAATATTTACCTTTGATTAGAGCGGTTATAGTTTAAGGATGGACTCGGGGCTCCTTGGTAGTGGTACCGTTATTCCTACTATGGTTGTTCACAAGGTTTCTGTCTTTGTAGTTTCCCTTTTATAATTAGGGTTTGAAATCATAGTAAGTGACCAGTGTTAGAAGCCTATTGATAACTGTCCTAATATACCCCAAGAGAGGCTACAAAGCTGTCCAGTTCCTGCGGTTTCAAACTTTCAAAACTTGTGAACAACCATAGTAGGAATAACGGTACGACTCCTAAGGAGCCCGAGTCCATCCTTAAACTATAACTGCTCTAATCAAAGGTAAATATTATAAGATTACTGTCTTTTATATAATATCCATCATGTAAGAGTTGAGCTTTGATCTACATTATTTATGCTTTTCAGAGCCAGGTTCAAGTTGTCTGGATGTAGATGCTACACCCTTGCCAATTTATTCATAATGAGCCAATTTGAAGGGAAAAGATCAATAAAAATAAAGGTGAGGTCTCCTCATGTCCCCCTATGAGTAAGGTCAGGTCAAGAAACTCGGAGGTATTAAACATAACGATTATACCTCTATATGTTTTCAGATAAATCGCAGGGCTACCTCGATCGACCTAAAGAGGCTACTCCCTTAGCTCTAAGAAACGTACCTGACGTGTATACCGATGGTGGCTTTCCTCACCAACAATAGGTTGGAGCGACCCTTGACCCCACTAGGTAGGTCGCTACCCCCCGCACAGCACCACCTGTGTCTCCCTGCCGCTGCTGAGGAAGTTCGAGGCCCTCCACCACCCGCAGGCTACCACCTGCGCCTCATACCTGGTGGCCAGTGGTAGGCCGTAGGTAGGTTGTTCATCCTCAGCTTTATTGCTTGCATTTTCATTGTTGTGTCTGTGACTGCTGTTGTCTGTCTTCCCCCGCTGCCTGTATGTGGTCTGTGCCCCTTTTTCTTCCCTCTGTTCCCTTCGCTGTCCCCGTGCTCTCTCTGCCCGGTCTGTCCTTCTGTACCCCTCGCTGCCCCCGTGTCTCTGCCCGGTTTTCCCTTCCGTTCCCCTCGCTGCCCCATGCCTCTCTGCCCATTCTGCCTTCTGTTCTTAACTGCCCCTGTATTTCTGTGTTCTGTATTTTGCCTTTGTGCCACTCGTTTTTCCCCTCGTTTATGTGCCTCTTTTGCCTTCAGTTCCACTCGTTTTTTGTGCCCTTCTGCCCTCTTATCCACTCTTTTTTGTGCCCTTCTGGCCTCTGTGCCACTCTTTTTTCCCTTGTTTTTGTGCCCCTTTTGCCTTCTTTGCCACTCGTTTTTTGTGCCCTTCTGCCCTCTGTTCCACTCGTTTTTTGTGCCCTTCTGCCCTCTGTGCCACTCGTTTTTCCCTCGTTTCTGTGCCTCTTTTGCCTTCTGTTCCTCTCGTTTTTTGTGCCCTTTTGCCTTCTGTGCCACTCGTTTTCCCTCGATTTTGTGCCCCTTTTTCCTTCTGTTACCTTTGTTGTCCCTCACCGCCCTAGCCGCTGTGTTCCCTGCGGCCCCGCCCCCTGACAGCCCAATGCCCATTCGCTGCCCCCGCCTCTTGCCTCCCAACTGCTCCTCCCTCCCACCTCCCCATATATGCCGGCCGCTGCGCAGCCGTGCCGCTGGCGCGCCAAAGGCACACCTAAGACATGTCCATCTGCACCAGTCAGTGCCTGGACCACGCCCAGCGCCAGAACCGATGGCCCCCGCCGCGACGACCGCTGCCACTACGACGCCAGCACTCTGCACGCTCTCAACTCCGGACGGAGCCACACCTCCTTCAAGGCTGCCCCGAAATGCACACATAGCCCCTTCACCTGCCGGAACTGCCGCTACACCAGCCTCAGAGCCGACGAACCACCCGCCAAGAAATACCCCAGCCACCTCCGATACTACTGAACACCAACTCGCACGCAAGCATGCCGTCGAGCTCTGGGACCTGCTCGGCACAACATCCCTGGACGTCGCCTACCTGACAGAGACCTGCATTAACGACTCCTCCGCACCTGACATCGCCATAGCCATCCCAGACGGCTACAAGATCACCCGCAGAGACCACACCAACGGAGTAGGAGGAGGAATTGCCATCATTCACAAGAACAGCATCAGGGTCTCGACTAGCACTGACGACGTGCTCAGCACCGCCGAACACATGCATTTTCAGATCCACACAGACCCTAACTCCACCCTCAGAGGCACCCTCTTCTACCGACCCCCCGGACACTGCCCCCGGTTTAGCGACTCCATCGCCGACTTGATCAGCACGCACGCCCTGACCTCCACCGACTACATCCTCCTCAGAGACCTGAACTTTCACCTTGAGAACAACAACGACAACAACTCCACCACCCTGATCGATAACTTCGCCAACCTCGGACTGAAGCAACTCGTCAAAGCGCCCACCCACTCCGCCGGCCACACGCTCAACCCGGTCTTCTCCTCAAGCCTGCATGTCTCCGTCTGCCACACCACTGAACTCCTCTGGACCTACCACCGCTGCATCCACTTCACCTTCCAGAAGCCCACCACACACCACCGCACCCAACAGATTCCCCGCCGCTGCTGGAGCAAAATCACCGAAGACCAACTACACGCAAACCCACCGAACCCTCCAACACCGATGACACTGCCCACAGCCTCAGACGCTGGATCGAGGACTGCACCAACACCCTCGCCCTGCTGAAGAAACCCCCCCACAGAAACACCAGTAAGAGGGCCAGCTGGTTCACCCGAGAACTCCTAGCCTCCAAGCAAGCCTGCCGGAAACTAAAGAAGAAATGGCACAGTGAACAAAATCCCGACAGCCGCCCGGCACACAATGTCATGATTCGTACGTCCGAGAGAGACAGCCTGGATACCGCGCTCCTCACGCATCAGGAAATTTGAGGAACTACATTTCCCGGCGTGCTTTGGGGCAGTGACGTGATGGACGCACGGAGCGTGCGCACCACGTAATCAAAAAGAGCCACGGCATTGCTGATAATTCTTGATCCTGCTCGGAGGACGGTTTGTTTCTGGACAATAGCGGTAAGAACGCGGATCTGGTCCGCGAATCCCTGTTATCAGTTGCACACTGTGTTGTAACAGTGTGAACCACGCTGGTGGCGTGGAGCCTGGCGTGGAGCCTCATTGTGTTTTCCGATTTTCTCTCGGCTGAGGGGGAAAGTCGGCGCTATTGCGATACCTGTGACACGCTGGGTTAAAGAACATCAGAGCCACGCGGGGAAAGTGGCATTTTGTTGAATATTGATTTTTTTCCTCTCGGCTGAGGGGGAAAGTGGAGAACCTTGGTGTGCTAAAACTCTTTGCATCATATCCAGGGAATCGAGGCTGGATCCTCGGTGAAACATTGTGTTGTGTAAATACTGTGATACTCAGTGCAGGGTGTGCTATTGAACACCCACACTTCAAAGACACGCTTAATTGTGAAACGAGACCGAGGACCCTTCCGTTTCTGCTTCTGTATTATTTGTTGTTCTACCACCACATTTGTTTATCCTTTCTTCCTACTCAGGAGACACAACAGGGGTACTTAACCAGAGGGATAAAGCACACCCATTGAGGAATGTTTATTACTTGTTTTAGGTAGGTGTGTCAGTCCTCCCTTTACATGGTGCAACCCTCATAGGTTACGGTTTTCATGAAGTGTCTCTCTGTTTGGTTATTCCACAGTTGGGTAGAGTGCCTGGTACCACCTCACGTCGTGTCTTCTCGAGATACAATCAATTGTATTTTCCTTTACAGGTACGAGTGTGGTGTTGTAAAGTCTTATGTATATTAGGGGTCAGCAACAGAAGTGGGTGGGTTCGATTCACAAAACCGGGAGGGTCTTCTAAACGAGTTGTTCTTTGTCGTTACAGATCTCCCTCCCTGCTGTCCCCTTCCTTTCCCTCCCCGGTTGGACTCCCTCTGTTGTCTGTGTTATCTGATTCAGACTCTGAGGTCGTTCATAGGGGAGGTTATAGGCATAGCAACGCAGCCCTGAAGAGGCCAGAAAGCAGAGCCTGACAGAATTATCGGCCCAAGAATTTTATCCGCTTCTTGGCTGTGTTGATCCCTAAAAACATGACGACCTTAGATGATGTACTGGCCGCGTTAGCGCAGGTTCAGGTAGAACTAACGGCTTCCAATAGAGAGGTGGCCGCCTCTAGGGCGGAGAACGCACAACTGAGAGCCCGTTTGGATAGGTTGCCTGGAACCCCTTCAGCGGTGGGTGGGGGACCCTCTGTGTCCACCTCGGTGGTGGTAGAAATGCCCTCACAGATACCTTTGGCCCCACCTGAGCGGTTTTACGGGGACAACAAAAAAGTGCAGGTGTTCATGACGCAAGTAATGTTACACTTTATGTGTAAACCAAAAATGTTTGCCACTAACCAAGCAAGGGTGGCCTTTCTAATCTCATATTTGGGGGCTGAGGCAGCGCAATGGGCAGTCCCTGTGGTTCAGAGAGACGACCCTCTTCTTTATGAATGGGACGAATTCCGTGCGGAATTCGAAAAGACATTCGACAGAAGGGCAGAAACGTTCACCGCTGATCGAGAATTGCTGAAGCTCAAGCAAGGAACATCAGATCTAGTAACGTACTTGAACAACTTTCGTCGGCTGGTGGCGGAAATAGATTGGCCCGAAATTAAGCAAACAGCCTTATTCTATCAAGGTCTTTGTGATGAACTGAAAGACGTTTTGGCCCAAATCGACCCACAACCACGTACCTGCGCTGCTCTTATAGAATTGACTCTACCCTTGGACCACAGGATGAAGGAAAGAAAGGGAGACCACAAGAAAAAAGATAGACCGGTTGCACCCTACGAAAGTCAAAGCCTGGGGGAGAAAGCAGCCGCTCTACCAGAATCTATGGATATAGGAGCCGTGAGTGCCTCCCTAACCGTGAGCGAAAGAGACTACTGGCGCAAACAAGGACTGTGCCTTTATTGCGGAAAAATGGGCCATTTTCTGAGGGAATGTCCAGTAAAACCCAAACCTGGTAGATTTAGAACCGGACAAACCGCAGCCGGCGCTGCAGGGAAGGAGCCGGAAAACTCCAAAGCTTGAAGGTGACTTAAGGGGAGCCATCAAGCAAGACAGTTATCCCTTCCATTACACCTGATGTTGATCAGGAGAAGAATAATTTGTTTTTGAAGATGGTGTTGGTGATGGGTTCAGAAGAGAAAGATGTGCGGGCTATGATAGACTCAGGAGCTACTGGGAGTGCGTCTAATCCCCAAGCAGCACCCGGAAGTCGTAAAAGCTGTTGATGGGAAAGAATTAGAGGCCGGACCCATTACACACCACACACAGGAATACGAGCTATCATGCGGTGGAACGCATTATGAGAGAATGACATTCAATATCATCCAGGCGCCCCAATATGGTGTGATCTTGGGGCTTCCCTGGCTGCAGAAGCACGAACCTACGATACAATGGACTACCAAGAAAGTCCAGTTTCTGTCTCCTTATTGTCATGAGCATTGCAGCAACGAGCTATCTCGTCCGTCACAAGCATTGGCCACTCTTCAGAGGATAGCCACGGCCGCCGAGAAGGAGGTGTCTCTTCCGAAGTGTTACCAAACCTACGAAGCTGTGTTTAGTGACAAAGAAGCGGAGGTGCTCCCTCCGCATCGAACATATGACTGCCGAATCAAGCTGGTACCAGGGGCAGAAATTCCCAATGGTCGGATATACGCTCTCACGGTGCCTGAAAACGAGACGTTATGGGCATATCTGGACAAATATCTTGCCCTAGGATATATCCGTCCTTCAAGATCTCCCGCGGCATCGCCGCTCTTTTTCATCCCGAAAGCGAATGGCGAAAAAAGATGCTGCATCGATTACAGGGCGTTGAATACCATCACCGTTAAGAATCAGTATCCCCTGCCATTAATCCCTGTTTTGCTGGAACAGGTACGATCAGCAACCATATACACAAAGTTGGACCTCCGAGGCGCCTATCACCTTGTACGTATGCGACAAGGTGATGAGTGGAAGACGGCCTTCAAGACGCGGTATGGGCTTTATGAATACCTGGTGATGCCCTTCGGGCTGTGTAACGCCCCGGCCGCGTTTCAATTCTTCCTAAACGAAGTCCTGAGAGAATTCCTGGACCGCCACGTCGTGGTATATATCGATGATATACTGGTTTACTCGAACTCCACAGAAGAACACATATCTCACGTCAGGTCAGTTTTGCGAGCACTACAGAAACATCACTTATATTGCAAGATCACTAAATGCGAATTCCATGTAACAACGGTGGAATTCCTGGGAGTGATGCTCACCCCCTCTGGACAAGTGATGGCAGAACGGAAAATCCTGGCCATAAAAGAATGGCCCCGTCCAAATAAAGTCAAAGACATCCAGAGCCTGCTAGGGTTCGCTAACTTTTACAGGCGCTTCATCCAGGGATTCTCGGGCATGGTGGCCCCTCTAACCCGACTTACGAGGAAGAACGTGCCTTTTGTGTGGGATGCTGAAGCTCAAGAAGCTTTCGTTCAGTTAAAATCCTCCTTTTCGACAGCACCGGTGCTCACTCATGCCAATTCTGATCTGCCTTTTACGGTAGAGGCGGACGCATCCGAAGCCGCTTTGGGGGCGGTGTTGTCGCAGAGAGAAGAAGCCACGGGTCAGTTGCATCCCATCGCCTATATGTCGAGAAAACTAAGTCCAACAGAGATCAATTACACGATCGCGGAGAAGGAACTGCTGGCCATCCGTGACGCATTCTTGGAATGGAGACATTGGCTGTGGGAGCGAAACATCAAGTCACCGTATAGACGGATCACCGAAATCTACAGTTTATGCGGGAAGCCAAACATTTGACTCCCCGACAACTACGCTGGATGTTGTTCTTTGAGGAGTACCGATTCATAGTCACTTACAGACCCGGTGCCCTCAACAGAAAGGCGGATGCCCTAACACGACAGGGGAGCCCAACTCTACACACCACTACCCCTGACAGAGCCATCATCAAACCATCTAACGTCATAGGAGTAACCCAATCTCATGATTTTTTGAAAGGGGTGAAAAACGGAATACAAACATGCGTGTGGAGAACATGGCTGAGACATCACCCTGAATGGAGGATGAGACAGGGCCTACCTATGAAAGGAACTCAAGTCCTTGTTCCTACTGTGTTATTGCGCAAGGCTGTGTTTTCCTGGTGCCATACCGTTCCCTGCGCAGGTCACATGGGTTATGGAAAAACCCTCGAGAAGACCTTAAGACAGTTCTGGTGGCCTTCGATTCGGCTGGATCTTCGTCGATGGGTAACCAAATGCACGAAATGCAATCGAATGAAGACCACAGGGGCTGCTACAACCCATGCCCACACCCGCTCACCCGTGGGAAAGGTTTTCCGTAGATTTTATTGTGGGTCTTCCAAAAGATCAGGGGAAAACAGCCATAGTGGTAGTGGTGGATTACCTAACTAAAATGGGGCATTTCGTAGCCTGTAGGCAAGTACCAACGGCAGGATAGTTAGCGCACCTACTCCTGGTACACGTAGTAAGGCTTCATGGTCTCCCAAGGGATATCGTGTCCGATAGGGGAGCGCAATTTACAGCACGCTTCTGGAAAACATTGTGTGCAGAGCTGCAGATCAAATCCTCTGTGTCGACCAGTTTCCACCCCCAGACCCCCAGACCGACGGACAAACGGAGAGACTGAATCAAACCCTGAAGCAGTATCTCCGTTGTTACGTACAAGACAACTCTGATGTGTGGGTGGATTGGTTGTGGGTAGCGGAAATTGCCTACAACAGTTCTCATCACTCTTCTACACTACATACACCTTTCTTTAGTTCTTATGGACATCATCCCCGGTTCGATCCTATGTTGTTGCCTAATTCAAGCACGAAACTACCGGAAGTCAGGGAGAGATTGTTGCGTGTTCGAAGGGTGCTCCTTGCCACACGCAACAACCTGATAAAAGCCAAGGTCAGCTACAAAGTGCAGGCAGACAAACACCGCAGGCCGAGCCCAGTGTACAGGAAGGGGGATTTGGTGTGGTTGTTCACCAAGCACATCAAATTCAAGAGGCATAGTGTTTTCAATCCCCGGTTCATAGGACCGTACAGAGTGGTAAAACACATCAACCCTGTTGCGGTGAAGTTGCGATTGTCAGCGCACTTTCGGATACATCCTGTTTTCCATGTGTCACTCTTGAAACCCTCTCTCTGTCCTGTACGTCGTGCTCCCCTGCCTATCTGGGTCCAACAGGAAAGGGAATTTGAAGTGCAGAAAATACTAGATTCAAAATGGGTGAGAGGACGTATACAGTACCTGATTTCATGGAAGGGCTACGGTCCGGAGGAGAACTCCTGGGAGCCGGCTGGGGCGGTACATGCACCCAGGTTGGTCGCCAGATTTTACCGTTTGCGCCCGGTGCCCACCCCTTGTGAGGGGGGATGTACTGTCATGATTCGTACGTCCGAGAGAGACAGCTTGGATACCGCGCTCCTCACGTATCAGGAAATTTGAGGAACTACATTTCCCGGCATGCTTTGGGGCAGTGACGTGATGGACGCACGGAGCGTGCGCACCACGTAATCAAAAAGAGCCCCGGCAGCCACGGCATTGCTGATAATTCTTGATCCTGCTCGGAGGACGGTTTGTTTCTGGACAATAGCGGTAAGAACGCGGATCTGGTCCGCAAATCCCTGTTATCAGTTGCACACTGTGTTGTAACAGTGTGAACCACGCTGGTGGCGTGGAGCCTGGCGTGGAGCCTCATTGTATTTTCCGATTTTCTCTCGGCTGAGGGGGAAAGTCGGCGCTATTGCGATACCTGTGACACGATGGGTTAAAGAACATCAGAGCCACGCAGGGAAAGTGGCATTTTGTTGAATATTGATTTTTTCCTCTCGGCTGAGGGGGAAAGTGGAGAACCTTGGTGTGCTAAAACTCTTTGCATCATATCCAGGGAATCGAGGCTGGATCCTCGGTGAAACATTGTGTTGTGTAAATACTGTGATACTCAGTGCAGGGTGTGCTATTGAACACCCACACTTCAAAGACAAGCTTAATTGTGAAAGGAGACCGAGGACCCTTCCGTTTCTGCTTCTGTATTATTTGTTGTTCTACCATCACATTTGTTTATCCTTTCTTCCTACTCAGGAGACACAAGAGGGGTACTTAACCGGAGGGATAAAGCACACCCATTGAGGAATGTTTATTACTTGTTTTAGGTAGGTGTGTCAGTCCTCCCTTTACATGGTGCAACCCTCATAGGTTAGGGTTTTCATGAAGTGTCTCTCTGTTTGGTTATTCCACAGTTGGGTAGAGTGCCTGGTACCATCTCACGTCGTGTCTTCTCGAGATACAATCAATTGTATTTTCCTTTACAGGTGCGAGTGCGGTGTTGTAAAGTCTTACTGTATGTTAAGGGGTCAGCAACAGAAGTGGGTGGGTTAGATTCACAAAACCGGGAGGGTCTTCTAAACGAGTTGTTCTTTGTCGTTACAGATCTCCCTCCCTGCTGTCCCCTTCCTTTCCCTCCCCGGTTGGACTCCCTCTGTTGTCTGTGTTATCTGATTCAGACTCTGAGGTCGTTCATAGGGGAGGTTATAGGCATAGCAACACAGCCCCGAAGAGGCCAGAAAGCAGAGCCTCACACACAAGGACGCCATCCGCAATCACTACCACCTCATCAGGGCGGCCAAGAGGACCTCCTTCAAAGACAGCCTTGAAAACAACGCACACAATAGCAAGGAGCTCTTCAACATCATGAAGGAACTCTCCAACCCCAGCACCAACACCAACGACATCCCGCCATTGCAAGCACTGTGTGACTCCCTCGCCACCTTCTTCCACCGCAAGATAGCAGACATTCACGACATCTTCAACACCCAGACAGCCCCAACAGCCAGCAACACAACAGACCCTCTGCACACATCAACCACGACCCCCTACTAGCCTGGGCCAGCGTGAGCATAGATGACACCATCAAGACCATGCGCACAATCCACTCCGGCTCTCTGTCAGAACCATTCCCGCACCACGTCTTCAACAGACCAAGTAGCTCCATCGCACCCCACCTGCGCAACATCATTAATCTCTCCCTCAAGACTGCGACCTTCCCAGAGATCTGGAAACACGCCGAGATCAACGTCCTACTCAAAAAACCTAAGGCAGACCCAAGAGACCTCAAGAACTTCTGGCCCATCTCTCCGCTCCCCTTCCCGGCTAAGGTAATCGAGAAAACCGTCAACAGACAGCTAACCCGATACCTCAAAGAAAACAGAATCCTGGACCCTTCCCAGTCAGGGTTCCACAGCAACCACCGCACCAAAACTGCCCTCATCGCCGCCACTGATGACATCAGGACCCTGCTGGACAACGGCGAGACCGCAGCACTCATCCTCCTAGACCTCTCTGCCACCTTTGACACCGTCTGCCACCGCACACTACGTGCACGCCTCCACGCCGCAGGGATCCGAGACAAGGCTCTGAATTGGACCACCTCCTTCCTCTCTGGCAGAACCCAGAGCATCCGCCTCCCCCCATTCCATTCCGAAGCCTCCGAGATCATCTGCGGCGTACCCCAGGTATCCTCCCTCAGCCAGACGCTGTTCAACATTTACATGGCCCCGCTCGTACACGTAGCCCGACAGCACGACCTCAACATAATCTCCTACGCTGACGACACTCAGCTGATCCTCTCCCTCACGAAGGACCCCATCACTGCCAAAGCCAACCTCCATGAAGGAATACAGGCCGTCGCCGACTGGATGAAGACCAGCCGCCTGAAGCTGAACTCGGACAAGACAGAGGTCCTCATCCTCGGCTCCAACCCTTCAGCCTGGGATGACTCCTGATGACCGACGGCACTGGAGGCAGCCCCAACACCCACCGACCATGCACCCAACCTGGGAATCATCCTCGACTCAATGCTCTCAATGACCAAGCAAGTCAATGCCATCTCCTCCTCCTGCTTCAACACCCTCCGCATGCTCCGCAAGATCTGCAGATGGATCCCGACAGATACAAGAAAGACAGTCACTCAGGCCCTCGTCAGCAGCAGACTTGACTACAGAAACGCCCTCTACGCTGAAGCCTCGACCAAGCACATCAAACGACAACAACGCATCCAAAACGCCTCGGCACGACTGATCCTCGACGTACCACGCCACAGCCACATCACCCCCTACCTGAGAAACCTGCACTGGCTCCCCGTCAACAAGAGGATATCCTTCAAGCTCCTCACCCATGCACACAAGGCACTCCACAAGACTGGCCCAGCCTATCTCAACAGACGCTCTCCTTCTACATCTCCAACCGCCAGCTACGCTCCGCCGACCTCTCACTCGCCATCGTCCCGGGCATCCGAAGAACAACCACCGGTGGGAGATCCTTCTTCCACCTCGCCGCCAATACATGGAACACCCTCCCACTGAGCCTCTGACAGACCCACGACCTACTAACCTTCAGGATGATACTCAAGACCTGGCTGTTTAATCAGTAGCGCCCCCCCCCAGCGCCTTGAGACCCTCGCGGGTATGTAGGGCGCTTTACAAATGATTGATTGATTGATTGAGGTGGATCTGTTTTTAGTTATATAGAATTATGCTGGATATTATTTGAGTGTTGGAAGGGTGGAATATTAAGTTCAGATTGGATGCCAGTATGTACAAATGGAGAGAGGATGGCCATATATACTTGGAGATATTCTTTAAGTGACTTTCATATTTAGGTTCAAGGAAAAATTTCTAGAATTTGTTCTATCAGACTCCTGTTTGCGCATTGTGGACTATATACATTGAGGAGGGGCTAGGATGTATTATCATAAATTAGTATGTTTTTAAATGTTTCAAGGATAGGGCACCTTGTATCCCATGGAATGTCAGGTTTTAAAATATATATCAAATATGTAACTTACCTGTATTACAATGATATCTTTCTTAACCTTGTTGCATATCAGGGATAACTGATTGATGTTTGTATCTCAATACACAGCTTTTTAATCGGTCATTTGCAAGTTTTTAAATATAAGAGAGTCAAGTGTTTGGTCTTGAGAAAGATGGAGGTATAATTTATCCATCGAAACGCGTCAACGCCCAGTTAACTACGCAATCCGTGAACACGGGCAGTGGCTAACGAGTATTAACTACAAAATACCAGGTACCACGCTCTAGGCATTGTTATATCACAGATGTGTAAATCTCAAATTAAATATTGTGTTTGTCTGTGTTAGTTACTCTCGCTCTTTTATAGTCTTGACTTTTATTATTTCATGTTATTGTATTGTATAAAGGACTTCTGCTAATGAACATTGTAAGAGATCATGTTAACCAATTTTCTGTTCTATTTTATCTATGTTCTGTATAATTAATAAATCAATTTGTACATTTAGTATAATAGAATGCATCACTGCATTTAATTCCATGTATTGGAAGTGATTGTTTCAAAACAGGAACCTATGTGTCTTCATGAACTGCCCCTCACACCCCAACAAAGGCACTGAGAGTGATTCAAGAGACGCGTCAACTGTCTTCCGTTACCTAAGTTGTCACAACGTATGCAGCAACGTTATAGTTCTACTAAAATATTTGATAAGTAGGTTTTTGCACAGCGCACTTCCTAAAATAAAATATTTGTTGGTATTCTCAAATACGGCTATCAAGAAAGGTAATTGCCTAGGAAAATAGAATTTGGATCGGAACCACCCGGGTTTGAACACAGGTGCATTACAGTGCACAGTTTGGAGCCTTTTGGTGCATGCTTAGCAGTTCAGTTTGTGCGCAACTGCGCATACAAGTCAGCAGGGCTGGACTGGGAACCTAAAGCTGCCATGATCATTTTGTCGGACCAGCTACTGGGGTAGGGGGACAAGTGTGAAGCACTGTTGCTTTTGTTACTGAAGACCAATATTACATCACTGCTGCAAAACCGGCACCCAGTTACAAAACTGGCCCCCACTGCTGCAAACCGCCCCCCACCATTCCAGCCTCCTGGGGAACCGCCTGCTGCCCGATACACCCACTCTGGCCCTGCAAGTCAGCCCCAAAATGAAAACCATTAGTGTAATATTGCGTGAACGCTGGAACTAGCCAGCACTGCAGATAAAGCTAATGGCAACTTCTGATTACAAACGGTCTGGGTGGGAGGCTCCTGGCTGGAGTGGAAGGGCACATCTTCAGACCAACGAACCACTGTAGCTTGGGCCCATTGACTGCAGTTCCATACTCTGTCTGACTCTGCCCTGACCCTACTGGCCTCTACACCATCTTCAGACCAGAACCAAAAACTGTTAAAAAAATTCCACTGTAACGTGGTGGACTTCTGTGGTACCCTGTCTGACTCTGCCGCTGCCCTAACAGTCTTTAGAACGCACAGGTTTGCACCTCCCCAACGCTTCTCAATCCAAATAACTGACTAACATATCCACCACTCAAATTGCTTATTATGGGTTCCAGAGTAGCCTGCTGCTTGCCAATAAAGCGCTTCAAAACCCCATCCAAGGGTAGAAAGCGCTATATAAATACAAACCTCTTTCCCTCCTCTATCCCGCAACCTACCCTTCTCTATCCAAATGACTGAATAACATATCCACCACTCAAGTTACTTCATATTTTACTATACTAATTTTCAACACTAATCCTTTATGGGTTACGGAGTAACGTCCTACTTGCCAGAAAAGCTCTTCAAAACCCATCAGGGGTAACAGGTGCTACATGAATGCAAACCTTTCTTCCCTTTTATCCCTCCTCTATCCTTCTCACTCCAAATAACTGACTATCCACCAGTCAAATTACTTTCATATTTCAACATACTAATTCAGCACTAATCCTTTATGAGTTTCCGGAGTAGCGTTCTTCAACACCCCATCAGGGGTAACAAGCGCTATATAAATACAAACCTTTTTTTTCCTCTTCTATCCTTCTGCTATCCTTCCGCATCCAAATAACTGACTAACCTATCCACCACTTAACCTCTTCGATGCTCATGACAGAGCGGTTCCGTCATGAGTTGTGCTGATGACGGAACCGCTCTGTCATGAGCACAGCCCCTCCTTGGGGCATTTATTGCGGCACTCCCGACCCCCCCCCCCCACGCTGCCCCATGACATCAGCGCGCAAAGCACGTGCCGACGTCATCAGGAAGCGCTGGACGTGCTGGACACCATTTGTTTTCAGCACGTCCACGGAGAAGAGGTAGGTTTTGGCCTCCGGTGGGGCGGGGGGGGGGGCATTTCTGGATGCCTTGAGGCATCGGGGGAGAGGAAACAGTGTTTCCGCTCCGCTGATGTCCCAATGCAAGGCATTCCTGGTGCACGATCGCACAGTGTCGCAATCGTGCACCAGGAATGCCCCCACTAGACATCAAGGATTGTGTGCAAAGGAAGCAAACCCTTGGGCAAGGGTCGCTTCCTAGGGGGCAATTATAATTCAGACCCACGGGAGATATCGGCCATTTTTGGGCCGATTCTGGATCCAGGGGGGACAGAAAAGCCCACTAGAGCCAGGGAATTTTTTTTTTTTCAAAATCGGAAGTGACCCCTTGGGCAAGGGTCGCTTTCAGGGGCCCTAAATATTTGTATAAGTATATTCTGATCGGTTTGTTTAATTGGCCTTTCTGCCCCCAGGGCACCAGCGAGTGTTTTACATTTTAAATGGAAGCGACCCCTTGGGCAAGGGTCGCTTCCTTATGGGCCTAAATAATTTGTAAGACTTTTCTGCCCCTCTCTAGTGGGCAGAAAAGCCCACTAGAGCCAGGGATTTAAAAATAAAGTGATTGGTTGCTTCCTGGGGACATATATTTGTTTATATGTATTCAGCCCGTTTATTTGGCCTTTCTGCCCCCATTTGGGTAGTGACATAGCCTGTTATAATGTGAATTGTTTTTATTTCTTGTGAATTGTAATGCTTTATTCCCCCTTTTTGTTTTAGTTCAAGGCTTTTGCTCTTTAGACTTCTGCTGGTTGCGGTTTCGTTACTGGTGGTTCTGCTGTTTGTGTAGTTGCATGTGTTTGGTAAGAGTCTTTTTTTGTACAATGTAAACGTGTTTTTTGCAAAGTGTGTAATAATATCAGTATGTTTGGCTTCTGTTTTTTGAGTGTCTAAAATGTTTTGCATTTGTGCTGGATGTGTATTTTGTTTTCTTTAGAGTAATTTTTTTTGTTCTTTCTAGTGCGATATCGTTGATTTTTGCTGTGTCTTTGCTGAGTAGGTGCTGGGGAGTGTAGCTGTCTCTTGTACGTGAATCATATAGTTTTTTAGTATATAGATCTTTGTGGTAAAGGCACACATATTTTTACTTACTTATTTTGCACAGTGTTGGTTGTTGACTTGTTTGTGCAGTGTCCTTTCTTAGTAAGGATAATGGCTAGCCGCAGGATTACTGCTCAGCAGGTTGTTGGTATGCCTTTTGATTCTTTCTCTGACCATGGTCCAGAGACTAACTCTGATTCAGAGGTGGGAGGGGAAGATTCAGGCAGTGAGTTTTCTCTCCACATGGCATCATACAATGATGAAGATATTCTCATTGCAGATGAAGCTATTCTTGGTGCGGATGCAGTGCCTGTGTTAGAGGAGGACATTGATGTGCCGATAGTGCGGCAAGAGGCTTCTGGGCTGCAGCCTGGGGCGGCAAGACTTCATGTTGGTATAGTGAGGTAAAAGGCATCTGGGCTGTAGCCTGGGGCTGCAAGACTTCCCATTGGTATAGTGAGACAAGAGGCAGCTGGGCTGCAGCCTGGGGCTGCAAGGCTTCCCGTTGAAAGTGCTGACCTCTGGGTTGCCTCAGGCATGGTGCAGCCGACATTGCCAGACTTTACTGGTGTTCCAGAGTGTAGAGTGAATACTGAAAACCTTTTGCCGATACATTTTTTTCAGTTGTTTATAGATGATGTGTTTTTGGCAGAGTTTGTTGAGCAGACTAATTTGTATGCTAAACAGTTTTTGAGGGACAACAGTGCCAGCCTTAAGCCCCACTCTAGAGCTACCCGGTGGACTCCCACAAATCTGGAAGAGAAGAAGAAGTTCTTGGGTTTAACTTTTTTGATGGGCTTGCTAAGGAAGCCATCAATGGCTTCATATTGGTCTACTTGTCCCTTGATGGCAACTGCTATATTTCCGGCAGTCATGAGTCGTGATAGGTATTTGCTTCTGCTTCGAATAATGCATTTTGTCAATAATGGTTTACCTTTGCCACAAGATCACCCTGATTGTGATCGTCTTTTTAAGATTCGGCCTGTCATTGGTCACTTTGTTGATCGATTTTCTGAGATCTATGCTCCAGGGAAAGAAATTGCAGTGGATGAGTCTTTGGTGTTGTTCAAGGGCCGCTTGGTTTTTAGGCAATACATTCCTAGTAAGAGGGCACGCTATGGAATTAAGCTGTAAATGCTGTGTGACAGTGTGACTGGATAAGTCTCTAATTTCAGGGTGTGCCAGGAAGGAATCCAGGATTAACCCCCCTGGTTGTCCGTCCACTTTTGGAGTGACTTAGAAAAGTGTGTGGGAACTTGGTAGAGGATTTTTTAACAAAGGCCACCATTTATATGTAGATAACTTCTACACAGGTGTGCGGTTGTTCAGGGTATTGGCCAGAGTGGACACTGTTGCTTGTGGCACAATCTGCTCTAACCGTAAAGGTTTCTCAAAAGAACTTGTTTATCAAAAGCTTGTGCAGGGACAGTGCAGTGCGTTGCGAGAGCTTCAAGCTGTGAAGTTTTCAGACAGGAGAGATGTCTACATGCTGACTACCATCCATGATGAAAGCACTGCACCTGTGACTGTTTGGAGTCAGGTTGTTGAAGCTCGCAAACCTGTGTTCATTTTAGACTGTAATAGGCACATGGGTGGTGTTGACAGAGTAGATCAGAGGTTGGAACCTTAAGCTGCTCTTCGTAAGGCTTACATTTGGTACAAGAAGTTGGCTATCCATCTTTTCCACTTGGCAACCTTTAATGCTTTTGATGTGTTCCAAGATTCTTGTCCTGAGTCAAAGATGACTTTTGTTAAGTTTCAGGGGTCTGTAATAGGTAGCCTTGTTTTAGTGGAACAGGCAAGTGTTCCTAGAGTTTGAGTGGTGGAGGATGTTGCTAGATTGAAAGATGGCCACTTTCCTGATCACATTTCTCCCACACCCTCAAAAGACTTTCCCAGTAGGAGATGTAGAGTCTGTTGGCGAAGAGGTATGCCGAAGGATACTTGTATGTACTGCCACGAGTGTCCTTCTAACCCTGGGCTGTGTGTGCCTGCTTGTTTTAGAATGTACCACACACAAAATCATTTTTGGGAGCATCCATGAGTGGTAAAGTGAACTGCCTGACCTCTATTGTTTAATATTTTTGTTCAGTTTTAAGGTTGGCATTTGTGTAGTGTATTTAGTTTCAGTTTTTGTGTTAGTAGATTTGTATCTATTTGCAATTCGTTTGTGTTTTCTAATTTATATAAAAAATTCCTAAATGTGATGGCAATATGCGTGGAGTGTCGCTTATCTGGCGGTGTGCGTGGGCTGGTGCTTGGCTGGCGGTGTGTTTGTACTGGCGCTTGGCTGGTGGTGTGTTTGTACTGACGTTTGCCTGGCAGTGTGTTTGTACTGGCGATTGGCTGGTGGTGTCAGTGGACTGGCGCTTGGCTGGCGGTGTGCGTGGACTGGTGCTTGGCTGGCGGTGTGCGTGGACTGGTGCTTTGCTGGTGGTGTGCGTGAACTGGTGCTTGGCTGGCGGTGTGCGTGGACTGGCGCTCGGCTGGCGGTGTGTGAGTAGTGACTTGCTGCTGGTCACTACACACACTGCCAGCTGAGTGCCACTCCATCCAATCCATCAGTTTGTGTAGTTCCTGTGTCAGGAATATGAGCGTGTGAAAGTGATGGGCCCCTGAATGGCGCTGTCTGCTGGTGGGAGTGTTGTAATGTGATGGGCCTGCGGCTGGCGGTGTGAATGTTTTGTATGTGTCACACGTATGAAAGGCGTATGAATGGCCTGTAAAGAGGTTGGTGCCTTGCCATGGCTTTACAGCTCACGAGCTGTGAGTCAATGGTTCAGCTTCTCGTCCTTTCATTTATTAACAGTGCACCTCTCCCCCAACTTATTGTAAAGCGCTCTGATATCCTTCGGGATCTTGTTCGCGCTATATAAAACTTTATAAATAAATAAATAAAATAAATCACTCACCCTCGTGCCAAATCCAACCAATATGTGTGTGTGTTTGAGGATTAGATGGCTGTGCAGTAATATTGGTATTTTCTGTCTTTCTGAAGAAGGGTGTACCTTGTCCCTTTTTGTGAATGTTGTGATGTATTGGTTTCGTGCCTGGTGGTGTGAATGGTCTTGTGTGTATCACGTATGAAAGGTGTGTGAATGGCCTGTAAAGCGGTTGGTGCCTTGCAGTGGCTTTACAGCTCACGAGCTGGTTTGTTTTTTTGTCCATTTAATTATTGACAGTGCATTTCATTTTTGTGAAATCTCTTCTTAATAAAACTTCATATACTGAACCATCACTCGCCCCCAATCCAAATCAAACCAGTATGTGTGTGTGTTTGAGGAATAGATGGCTGTGCAGAAATCTTTGTCTTTTTAGTCTCTCTGCCAAGGTGTACATTCCATCTAAGAATAACCTACCAACTGTAGATATTGGTGTAAACCCATGGGAGTACATGGTGATGTACATGGGATTCTGGGTAAGGGAACGTTGGGGGATCCATACAAGGCTTACCTCCCTGGAAGCCCCCGGGTGTCTAGTTTTCAGAAATGTATGGGTTTGGTAGGTTTTCCTAGATGGCCAATTTTAATGAATTGCTTAATTGATAATTATGTTAATTTTATTAATTTATTTTCTGTAGCGGGTAGTGGGTTTATAGGGGAATAGGGTGGGAAGTAATTTAATTATAATTATTTTTTTATTTATTTATTGGTATTTATTTTGAATTAATTGTTAATTAATTGTTAGTTGGTCATTAATAAAAATATAATTGGTAATTAATTTTAATTAATTGATTAATTGATAATTATGTTAATTGTATTAATTTATATATTTTCTGTAGCGGGTTGTGGGTTTATAGGGGAATAGTGTGGGAAGTAAGTTAATTATAAATAATTAAAATTTTAAATTTATTTATTGGTATTTATTTTTAATTAATTGTTATTTAAATTTTTAATTGGTAATTAATTAAAATATAATTGGTTATTAATTTTAATTAATTGATTAATTGATAATTATGTTAATTTTATTAATTTATTTTTTGTTGTGGGTTGTGTGTTGGGAATAGGGTGGGAAGTAATTTAATTGTAATTAATTAAATATTTTAATTCTTTTTTTTTGTTGTAATGTTTAATTCTTTTTTAATTGTTAATTAATTAATTGTGAATTGGTAAATAATTTGTATTGATAGGTAATACTTTTTAATAATTAATTTGTATTTTTATTTTTAATTGATTCATTATTATATTATATAAAATTGTTAATTACTTTTAATTAATTTGTAATTGGTATTAATATTTAATTTATTTTTATTCATATATGAAGTATTTTCTTTCCCTACTGCTGCACTCTCTGGAGTGGGAATAGTAATTTTTACTCCTATGCTATCCAACGTTTTTCCTACTGTTGCACTCTCTGGAGTGGGAAATATTAATGTTACCGTCACGCTATCCAACGCTTTCCCTACTGTTGTACTCACTGGAGTGGGAATAGTAATTTTTACTTCTACGCTATCCAACGCTTTCCCTACTGTTACACTCACTGGAGTGGAAATAGTAAATTTTACTCCTACGCTATCCAAAACTTTCCCTACTGTTGCACTCTGTGGAGTGGGAATTGTAATTTTTACTCCTACGCTATCCAACGCTTTCCCTACTGTTGCACTCACTGGAGTGGGAATAGTAATTTTTACTTCTAAGCTATCCAACGCTTTCCCTACTGTTGCACTCTCTGGAGTGGGAATAGTAATTTATACCCTCCCGCTATCCAATGCTTTCCCTACTGTTGCACTCACTGGAGTGGGAATAGTAAATTGTATGCCTACGCTATCCAACGCTTTCCCTACTGTTGCACTCTCTGGAGTGGGAATAGTAATTTTTACCCCTACGCTATCCAACGCTTTCCCTACTGTTGCACTCACTGGAGTGGGAATAGTAATTTTTACCTCTACGCTATCCAACGCTTTCCCTACTGTTGCACTCTCTGGAGTGGGAATAATAAATTTTACCCTCCCGCTATCCAATGCTTTCCCTACTGTTGCACTCACTGGAGCGGGAATAGTACATTTTATGCCTATGCTCTCCAACGCTTTCCCTACTGTTGCACTCTCTGGAGTGGGAATAGTAATTTTTACCCCTACGATATCCAACGCTTTCCCTACTGTTGCACTCACTGGAGTGGGAATAGTAATTTTTACCCTCCCGCTATCCAACGCTTTCCCTACTGTTGCACTCACTGGAGTGGGAATAGTAATTTTTACTGCTACGCTTTCCAATGTATTCTATACTGTTGCACTCACTGGAGTGGTAATAGTAAATTTAACCCTCCCGCTATCTTACGGTAAAAATATTGTATTTTTTGTATTAATATTATGTTTAGATATATATATGTATTAAAAATTCTTTTTTTTTTTTAAAGTTACATTAATTATTTATTAATTTTAAGGTTAGTTAAGTATTTAAAGTATGTTTAAGTTAATTATATTTATTATTTCATTAATTTTCAATTACTTTTAAGACATTTAAAAAATTCGATATTTTGACTAACTATATTTTTTACAACGATATTTTTGTACTTACCTGTTTGGAGATAGGGATTCAATATTTTTTTATTCTATATTTTGTACTCGATATTTTGGTAAGTCTATATTTATGTCATCGATATTTTTTCAGTGATCCGGTTTGGAGATAGGCAAATTTGATGTTGCCTCACAAGGTTGTGGGCCCTTGCCTGTCGCGGGTACTTGGGCCTCCCACACAAGTGAGGCACCATTTTTATCGGGAGTCCTGGGGAAATGCTGGGTGGTAGGAAATTTGTGTGAGCCTGGTGATGCCACACTTTCCCACATGAAAATGTGTGAAAATAGTTAATTTTTCAGCTAAAATTAAGGTTTGCAAGGGATTCTTGGTAGGGAAACGTTGCGGGATCCATGCAAGCCATACCTCCCTGGCAGCCCCCGGGTGTCTAGTTTTCAGAAATGTGTGGGTTTGGTAGGTTTCCCAGATGGCCGCCGAGCACGGGGCCAAAAACCCAAGGGACCCCCCTTGCAAAACCAGGAGGTTTCAAGATAGGCAATTTTGATGTCGCCTCACTACGTTCTGGACCCTTGCCTGTCCCGGGTACTTGGGCCTCCCACACAAGTGAGGCAGCATTTTGTTTGGGAGACCTGGGGGAATGCTGGCTGGTAGGAAATTTGTGTGAGCCCAGTGATGCCACACTTTCCCACATGAAAATGTCTGAAAAAGTGATTTTCTTCAGGTAAAATTGAGGTGTGTAGGGGATTCTGGGTAAGGAAACGTTAGGGGATCCGCGCAAGCCATATCTCTCTAGAAGCCCCCAGGTGTCTAGTTTTCAGAAATGTGTAGTTTTGGTAGGTTTTCCTAGATGGCCACCCAGCACGGAGCCAATAACCCAGGTGACACTCCATGCATAACCATGTGGTTTGGAGATAGGCAATTTTGATGTCGCCTCACTACGTTTTGGGCCCTTGCTTGTCGCGGGTACTTGGGCCTCCCACACAAGTGAGGCACCAGTTTTATTGGGAGACCTGGGGGAACACTGGGTGGTAGGAAATGTGTGTGAACCTGGTGATGTCACACTTTCCCACACGAAAATGTGTGAAAAAAGTGATTTTTTCAGCTAAAATTGAGGTTTGCACGGGATTCCGGGTAAGGAAACATTAGGGGATCCACACATGCCATACCTCCCTGGAAGCCTCCGGGTGTATAGTTTTCAGAAATATGTGGGTTTGGTAGGTTTCCCTAGATGACCGCCGAGCACGGGGCCAAAAACCCAGGTGACCCTCTTGCAAAACTGGGTGGTTTAGAGATAGGCAATTTTGATGTCACCTCACTACGTTTTGGGCCCTTGAATGTTGCGGGTACTTGGGCCTCCCACACAAGTGAGGCATCATTTTGTATCGGGAGACCTGGGGGAATGCTGGGTGGTATGAAATTTGTGTAAGCCCGGTGATGCCACACTTTTCCCCACGAAAATGTCTGCAAAAAGTGATTTTTTTTCAGGTAAAATTGAGGTTTGCAGGGGATACTGGGTAAGGAAACGTAGAGGGATCCATGCAAGCCATACCTCCCTGAAAGCCCCCGGGTGTCTAGTTTTCATAAATGTGTGGGTTTGGTAGGTTTCCCTAGATGGCCGCCGAACATGGGGCCAATAATCCAGGTGACCCCCGTTGCAAAACCAGGTGGTTTGGAGATAGGCAATTTTGATGTCGCCTCACTACGTTTTGGGCCCTTGCCTGTCGCGGGTACTTGGGCCTCCCACACAAGTGAGGCACCATTTTTATCGAGAGACCTGGGGGAAATGCTGCGTGGTAGGAAATTTGTGTGAGCCTGGTGATGCCACACTTTCCCACACGAAAATTTGTGAAAAAGTGATTTTTGCAGCTAAAATTGAGGTTTGCAAGGGATTCTGGGTAAGGAAACGTTGGGGGATCCACACAAGCCATACCTCCCTGGAAGCCCCCGGGTGTTTAGTTTTCAGAAATGTGTGGGTTTGGTAGGTTTCCCTAGATGGCCGCCGAGCATGGGGCCAAAAACCCAGGTGACCCTCTTGCAAAACTAGGTGGTTTTGAGATAGGCAATTTTGATGTCACCTCACTACGTTTTGGGCCCTTGCCTGTTGCGGGTACTTGGGCCTCCCACACAAGTGAGGCAATTTGGTGGGTTTTTCTTAGGTGCCCGCAAAGCTAGGGTTCAAAAACTACAGCTAGTGGCGAGATGGAGGGGGAACATTAGAGAAATGAAGCGAGACACGGTAAAACTGCTACAGGAACATGAAGTACTACTGTAAAGGGTAAAATTGTGTATCCAAAGGTGTAAAATTGCATAACTGTGTGCTCAATGTCTGAACTACTGTCATATTTTTCGAAGAGACGTTTGGTTTAATAAAAACATGTTTAAAAAAAAAAAAATACAGCTAGGCAATTTGCCAAAAAAGGGTAATTTTTCACGGAGAAATTGAGGTGTATCCTCGTTGCGATTTGCACCGTTTCCTGTCGCAGGCACTAGGCCGACCCACACAAATGAGGTACCATTTTTCACGGAAGACTTTGGGGAACGTGGGGTAGGTAGAGCAAACAGCCAGAGCCACCAAGGGCCAGCACCCCATGGACTCTAGTATGTAAGTTATGTTATGTTATGTTACTTTATTTCTTTTATAGCGCACGGCAACTCCAGAGGAGCATCCCGGCGCTTTGGCAAAGAAAGGAACAGCATGAAAAGCAACCACACAACAGAAAAAGAGATAAAAGGACTAATTCCTAAAAAGCCATGTCTTCAAGTCCTTTCTAAAAGCAAGAAGACAGGGGGCCGATCTCAGGGACAGTGGCAGTTCATTCCAAGCCTTGGGAGTCAAATAACGAAAAGATCGACCTCCCAAGCGTACACGACGGATTGCAGGGACAGTCAGTAAAGACAGACCCGATGACCTGAGAGTCCTGCCTGGCACATACCGAGAAAAACGTTTCCCAAGGTATTTGGGGCCAATACCATGTAGGGCCTTAAAGGCCACCGTCAGGCATTTAAAAAGGACTCGCTTGGAGATAGGCAGCCAATGAAGGGTGTTCAATAAGGCAGTGGCACCAGCTCTCCTCGGGAGTCCAAAGATGGCGCGGGCTGCCGAATTTTGGACCACTTGCAAACGGGTCACAAGGTATTTCGGTAGACCCAAAAACAGCGCGTTTGCGTAGTCCAAACGCGACCCGATTAGTGCCTGAACAACTGTCTTCCTGTGGTTGAGTGATAGTAGAGGAAGAAATTTCCTCAGCATCCGTAAGATGCCGAAGCATTTCCCAACAGTGGACGAGATGTGGGGTCCAAAGGATAGGTCACAATCTACTATCACTCCCAAATTCTTGGCCTGGACAGCGACCTTGTCAGGAGGAAACATATCCTGCGGCCACCAGGATTTCCAGTCTTGTTCCGGTGCGCAACCGAAAAAGAGCAACTCTGACTTATCAGAGTTGCATTTTAAGCCATGACCTCTAAACCACTCAAACACCGCACCCAGGCAGTCCCTGATCTGTGTGCCATCAAACGACCCACCCCTGTCACATGTGAACAGGAGTTGCACAAAGCACAAAGGAAGAGCACGTCTTCAAAGAAGGACTCCGCAAGTGAAAGGAAGTGGATTTTGGTTGTGGCCCTAAGGTAGCAGGGAAGTCTGTCAGTGTCTTACCCTTGGATCTGTGACTGATGTCTCCCGGCAACATTTGTAGAAGTTGGAGAGCTTTGGAATTATCCAGCAAAAATGTATTTAACTCTTCCAGCAAAAATGTATTTAACTCTGACAAAGAGGGGCCTGGACTTTTTGTTCTGTCCTCGATGCAGAGGAGTCTGAAACCAAGAGCCTGGGTGCAGTCGAACTCTGCCCTGCTCCTCAGCCTGTGTGGGGATCACTAGTGGTTGTTTACATTAATCATCCTTACTAAAAGCTTTGGAAATTGAATTTGTGTTATGATATGTTTTCTAGGAGTTTTTGATGGTATGCTGCTTAACATGTTTGGGCGAGGGAGGGTGTGGGG
The DNA here is from genome assembly GCF_964261635.1 of Lissotriton helveticus. Lineage (NCBI taxonomy): Eukaryota > Metazoa > Chordata > Amphibia > Caudata > Salamandridae > Lissotriton > Lissotriton helveticus. The sequence continues at coordinate 360,502,755 of NC_136061.1, forward strand.
GGTCTGCACAATCCTTGGTGACGTAGATAGTTTAATGTTAAACAATAAGCATTAGTTTGGCATCATCTTGCAGTGTACACACCACACCATTTTGGGTGAGTTATAAATGCCTTGATAGAAAAATGAATGAAATGAAAGGACACATTTGCGAAAGGTTGGGTCCTACAATGCTGTTTATTATTAATCCACAGGTGTTACCCATTGGAAGCGTGCACAGTAACAAGCTTGGGCTCATGTGCGTTTCAGTCTTGTATTTCAGGGCCCGCTAGCACCTGAGCAGTCCGAGTGGAGCCGGTGGTCTTTGGTCGGCCAAGGTGGTGGTGGTGTCCAAGTGAGGACGCTGCATGCCTACTGCTGGACTCGCCGAATGGACTGGATCTGGAAAGTCTGGGCGTGAGAGCCCCACTCCCTCCAGTGCTTGTACTCTCCGGCATGGTGGTCACTCTCCAGGATGTACTGGTACCCGCGGTACCCAGGGTACTGGTAGCAAACCCAGCTGCAACAGTAAGAGTTGAAGATCCATTATACATCACTTTAGAGGCATGTTTAGTACACTTGGAAGAAAACACAACATGCATTCTCATCCACTCTCTTTTCAATCCTTTTACTTCTGACCTGGAGGCAGATTTAGTTGTCTCACCAGCGTCACGGAGTCCCCAAAAATCATAAATAAGATATACATACATTTATACATAAATATAGGGGCTTTGGAACATCACACTGCTTCCCTTAGACTGTTCAATCGTCTTTTGCATTTTGCGTCCATCCACCACTGACTAGGGCAATTGGTCAGCCCACTTCAGCATTGGCTCTCTTGGGCTATGAGTGACAGCATTTCGCCTGATTACTTGTGTCTATTAGCCTAAAAAGAAGTGCATTTCTGTGCTCGGGCTAGGTAAACTTTCCCAATGTTTTTTTTTCTTTCTACTTCTTTAATCTCAGGTACTGTTCCATTTTAGTTAAATGCACTTTTTTTTTGTTTTATTAATTTTACATATTTATTCATGCCAATGGCTGGAGGCTTAGGTTGCTGCATGTTTTGTGTTTCCTTTTTTGTGTAGTACATGCTTATAATTAAAAAAAAAAGAAATATATTTAACCATCATACTAGCCTGCCATGGCAAAACCTACAGTTTTTCCGGTTGTTGTTTAATAGTTGTCGTAAAATGCACCATCCATTCCTGACACCATCTCTAAGAATATATTTAACCTCTACTTAGAAACTTTGATGGAACTCACTACTACCAACCCTCGAGAGAGCCTATTCGAAGGCACAACTGGTTAAAGTGCAAAAGTTATATCTACGATAGAGATGTAAGAGCTTTCTTTACAGAATTTTTTTGGGTTGGTCATCTGTTTTCTCTTATCTTTATGGATGAACAGGTAAAATGTTAATTGGGCATACCTGCATATGTACTTAGGTATCGAATCCCGGATCAAACCCCTGGTCTCTAGGGATAAGTTGGGGTGTGACAGCGGTGCCAGGAAGAGAGGAACATTAAGTTAAACTATAGAAAAGTTAGCTATGGGGTGACTGTCCTTAGAGGTGGATGCAGCTTCTCAGTAATTAAAGAGTTGCGATGAGGGAAGTAACAAGTATATAATAATCTCATCCTACATGTTATGGCAATTAATTCCTGATTTCCCAAATTCCTATCTGGTATTAGTCATTATGATCTGATGGAATGAAGTCACATTTTAAAGCTTAAAAGGTTTCTTAAACAACAGGTGCAGAGGCCTTTTAATACATTCTGCTGGGATGTAAATGGTCAGGGCATCAGGGCGAGTTGACAAATCAAAAAGGGCCATCAAATGTAAAGTGCATTCAAAAAGAGTGATTACTTATAATTATCTGATGTAGAGGTGTATTGAGAGATATCACCCCAGAATCAAAGTAGAGATATGTAAAGGCATATTCTCACTTGTAAATTAATTTTGTGTAGATTAGATGATTCAAAGCAAAAACTCAAAATAGTACTACATTCTAAAGGAAGCAGATTTGCATCATGACTTTCTGTTAAAGATGGCAACAGTTTTTCAGGGTTCACCATGATTGAGCTTTCTTTTGTGATGCAGTTGAGAGGCTTTGAAAGTCCATCAGTGTAATCTTTATGATTAGAAAAAATGTTTAATTCAAAGCAAAGCTACCCATTTCTCCTTTTTTTCATGCTCCCTCTCGCCAATATACATATGAGTGAATAAGCACTTTATAAATAAATAAGTAAATATTTGCTCTTTCACTTGTCATGATTGGCCTATTTGCACATCCTGGTAGTTTAATTCTAGACTGTTTCTAATCTATATTTATTATTTTGATGTGCTCTGCCCGGAACTGGACATAGATAACACCTTCAGAACTAGTCACAATGCCCTATGTACACTTTAACATGTAGACTCTGCGCGAGAACTTCAATGTGCACCTTAAACCCCGATGAAATGGTCCTCCATCATCATGTGTACAGCAGCAGCTCCTTGCTTCCAACTCCTCAACCTACGTAGAATCTGGCAAACCCCTTTTTTCAATCAACCATATCTCCAATCAGCTCAATACTCTGAAATGAACCAAATTATTCCAATAGTTTTGGTCTCCGCCAATATGTGTTAACTCCATATATATCACCTTTGCTACAAATGCACTGTTCACTTTGTGCCGCACCAACATCACAACATCACCACGATGAAGGCTGTTCCTAGTGTCTAATCAAGTTCCTCAACTTAGTTGTGAAGATGATTACCAACTTACCACCTCCCTACACGATAAGTAGTATCAATCTCTAATGCTCATAGCATTATTTGCGTCGCCAAGCTGCATCTTCTAGCCGCTCTAATTCCTTATATGCAATGTCTCAGTTCAGAGCCTTTTCACTCCTGGTCCCGCTGCACATTTACATGGCCTTGGTGATTCCTCTCCAAGGAACTCCAACCAGCTAAATGGCCCAAAGCCGACCGTTTCAAATTCTCCCTTCTCTCACTAAAATTATTTTTATCTGTATTTCTCAATCGCACGTGTGGTTCCTGTAACCGTTGACTACTCTGTTCCTTAGTACTATTTTTGATAACTATTAGCATTTCTGTCAAAATACTTAATTTTCACAGATAAATACAAATCAATAATCCAGAAACGGACACACTACTGTAAATGGGTCCAAAGAGCACAAAACTATAATTTAGAAGAAGCCTCTTGAAATGGACACGATTCTTCAAATAAGGTCCCTAGAATGCAACATACTACTCCAGGATGGGGGGCAACGAGAACTGGGCACAATGCTCTACATACAACCTTCAAAATAATGTATTATTAAGTAAGAATCAGTCCCTGTAGAATTGGAAGCAAGTGTTCTGGTCAGTAACTTCTCGTTTCCCCCTCTCCTGCCGTTTTCAGAGTCTTAGCCAAGAAGATGTTAATGAGGGTTTGCATTTTTAGACACAAAACCTTTCCTCGGATTTTCAGAGATGACAGGAGGAAAGTAAATAGGAGGACACTTACGCGCCAGACTGGACCTTCATTGCTCCAACCTCGTTGTTGCACCAGCCCATGGCCTGAAGAGAGGGGTAGTCATCGCACATGTCCCACTGGCGCCCAATAAAGTTCTCCTTCTCGAAGATGGCCAGTTTGGACTCCTTGTGACTCTGTAGGTGGTAACAAGAAGGGAAAGATTGTAGAAGTCATCTGCTGAGAAAGGTCAAGAGACAGAGCGAGTGTGGAAGCCACTCGAGTGGGAAATGTTTGCAATGTTCTTCTGAAGGCCAATGCTTCTGAAATAAACTGCGGAGGCAGAGTACGTCAGAAATCTCTCTGTACCTGATATGTAACTAACTGTTCCTGTCCCAACCTACTTTGCAGTGTCAGCTGGCCAATCAGGAAATCTCTCTAATGGTCAGTTTGCCTGCTTGTACTAGAAGATGCCATTGTTAAATGTGTATAATAATTATTTACATATTTAGGCCATGGTAAAATTTGGGTACACAGCATACAGAACTACTAAAAATCAGGACATTGCTTAACAGGCAGATAGGACCTGTATCAAGAGTGCAGAGGCTCTTTAATAATCAGGCCCTCAGTGTCAATTGCATCTCAGCCACACAAAAAATCCCACTCACTCCAAAAACTGAGACGATAACGCCCTGTAAACTTGTCTCCAATTTTTTTTGCTCAGCAGCACAATTCAGTATTTACATTTCTCCCTCCTCCATGCCTCAACAGCGCAAACAGATCTCCCTCACTGGATCCAGTTTGCTCAAAATGACGCGTTTAAGGAGGTGGTCCTGAGTATGTAACTCACTATACTGACACTACCTATGCACAGCCTTCAAGGGCAGCTGCAGTCTCGGAAGGCATACAGGAAATGTCTGGGCTAGGCTGGTAGCGGAAAAAAATGAAAACCAAAAATTGGGACATCAGACAAACCTAGAATTAGGACTGCAATTTTGCATCGACTGAGGGATACAGGATGACATAAATGAAAGCACTCACCAACATAGGAAAAACACAGGCAATGAGGCACTAAGGGAATTAAATGCAACTTTTACACACAGTATCAAATGTGTGCTTTTATGATAAGGGCTATCAATTAATTCTTGACATGGAATACAGATGAACTTGCCTGCTTCTGTGTTCACTCGACCCTCTATGAAACCCGAGACGTGCTTAATTTACCAGGAGAGATGGTGGAAAACTATGGCTGGCCCAGCAAATGAGGACTGCCTGGTCACCTTATACCTAGGCCTTTCCCAGTGCTTTAAATGGAAATATAGGAGTGCAGGCGCTCACTATTTAGGATACCTGTTTTCTCCTGAGAAGTGTCAGTACTCTCCCATTAAATGTACTGCAACAGTGCTGAGAAGTGCAGGTACTCTTCTTTTCAAATGAAAGATATGCAGGTATTCAGAACTCAATCAATCAATCAATCAGAGATTTGTATAGCGCACTAATCACCCCAGTACCTGCCCATTGAAAACACTGGTCATTCCTAGAGGAACCAATCACGGAACTGAGAGGTGCCCAATTACCACTGCACCACTGACATCCCCATCAGGCAGGCAACAAAACCCCAGAGCTTGCAGGCACGGAGGGCATTCAAAAGAGACACATGGTGGCCTGTCCTCATTTGAGAGTGTTTAAATCCCCATATATGTAATCTATTTCTAGACCTAGTGGAAGGAAGAGATATATAGACAGGGTTCCACTACTCTCTCTTGGGCACATCTAAAGCCCCACTAAGCACAGCTTCTGGTGCCCATCCAGGCATGTGCCAGGAGCATGTATGGTGAGATACCTCAAGCTGCTTCTGTCAAAGCCTAATTCCAGCTCAGCGGGGAAGTACTGTAGCAGGGCTATGGTAGGGTAGCTGCTTCTTTCTAGAAATGAAAATTACCTATCCTATATAAAGTGTATCTTTTCAGTTCACAAATTCCTAAATGCTCCCAGGGATGAGGAGACTGAGGTACAGAACTCTCTGTTTCTGACCTGCTCCCTTCAATCATGGCCCCTCCACCTTCGGTGCCGTAAAGTGGTTTGAAGCTGTATAATCTCTACACCTGCACATACAAGCCAAAATAAGAACCTGAACTCAATACAGCCAACATGCTGAATCTATACTCGAACTCAATATAGTCAACTGAACAGAACACACTAGATGCACCAAAACCTTGAGGTCTCTATGATTTCCTGTGCCTAAGAAGAGAAAATAAACAGAACAGTCTCACACAACCAACACAGCTCCAGCAAACACACCTCCTTCATCACGCTCACAGAGGTTAGACAAAAGACTCCAAGCCCTATCTTCTGTAGGGGAATTCCTACCGCTTACATTTTGTTAGGCAGAAGGTGTCAACACTTAAAAGAGTTGGGAAGCCTCACAAACCAGAGCTCCCAGAGGCCGTCAACTTCTCCACCAAACAAAAACCACACAAAATAAAACAGCGTATTAAGATTTAATGGGAGTTTGATACTTTCTAAAGGTGCATCTGCTGATGCAAATGAGCCTGTGCACTTCTCACCATGAACATGCATTATACATTCACACATTTGTTATTTACATTACTCAGTCCCATAGCAGAAGTCATCACCCACTTAAAACAGGTCTGGTCATCCCCAGAAGTTTCATGAAAAGGCGTGGGGGGACAGGTAGACAGACCAATCTTGCTATATGTGCAAGGTTAGTCTTCAGGGTCTATTTTCTAAAAAGTATTGAGAAAGCAGAAGCTACACATTTCGTGAACTGTCTATAGCCAACATCGATTGACCTCTAGATTTTGACCTTAACAGGCAAGGTTCTCACATTTAAAGTATTCTCCTTCCTAAGCCAAGATGCCAAACTATCATGGGTGGCACGATGGGTTTACTGCATGCATTATGTGGTGATATTTGTATTGCACCAACCTAACTGTATAGTAAAGGAGCGCTACATATAGGGCATGGGCCGTAGGCTGCGTTTCTTGACCATCTACAAGGGGACAACTTAATGTAGTTTCCCTATAAATTAGCGAGGTAATGGTCTTTCTGAATTGCAGGTGGGTTGGAGCCATTCTAATGGTGATGGGGATGTTGCATCAAGATGCTGATCACATGGATGGAGAAGGCCTTCTTTCTGTTTTTTTCCTTCAGGCTTTGCTTCATCTTCAGTCTATTGATGCCCTTGCTCTGGCTCCTGGTTTGCCCTTCATCATCTGAGGTGGTTAGTTTCTCTTGTAGGTATATTGGGGTGCTGTGTCTGAAGGCCTTGAAATGATGCAGCCAATATTGAAAAAGATCTGGGCTAGAATTAGCAGTCAATGTAGTTCCTCTGGGGTTGGAGTGATGGTGTTGAACTTCTTCACGCCTTAGACCATTTATACCGCAGCATGTTGCTTCCTCACCGTGGTGCAAGAATGGTCACTGGAAGAGTGTTGAGCAAAGCATTGCTTCCAACCAACTGGGATTGGACTACGGCTTTCAACCATTTTCCTGAAATTGGTTTTGGGTAGGTAGTTTCATTTTTTTCAGGAGGAATGGCTGATACCATGGTTGCCTTGGTGATATTCTTTATGAAAAAAAGTTGGCCAGGGGTGAATCCAACTGGCTTGCCTTGACTGTGAAGACATCTAGGTCATTCCAGATAACCACTCTTGTTTGGTTGTTCGTTGTTGTTGGCTAGCAGTATGAATGCAAGTGTTCTGCAGGAGACTGACATCTAGGTCCGGATTAGATTGAGGCAGGTTTTGAGTCACTGATGTCATGGGCAGATGACATTTTGAGGTAGGGTTGTGCTGTTAATGTATTAGTGGGTCTTAGCATTGCTGTGGGTGAGTAAGCCTCCACATCTGGAAGCAGATGTAAAGAAAATAGTGGAACGCAACATTTATATGAGCAGCTTCAGAGGAAGGTGGGATGTTACACCTCATTCAGGACACCTGCATAATACATGCAATAGATATCCCTTTGCCCATATTGATTTTACAGATCTTAGGGCACAGATGTGTAACAACCTCACAAAATGTGAAACTACCACCCTTCCAGAATGGTTCCCAGCTCGCTGCTGAGCTGCTCATAATGTGCTTATTTCTGAACAAAACTCTCTTGTACTTACAGCTGAGCAGACGGGGCGGAAGGACATCATGCGCTCGATGTGGTAAGCATTGCTGCCGCTCCAGGCATCCCATCGTGGGTACTCCCCTCGCTCCAGGATGAACTGCTGCCCGCAGAAGCTTGTGTGCTCATAGCCGACCCAACTGCAACAAAGAGCAAGACATTGCTGATGGCAGAGCACCCTGATACAGACAACCTCATCACTGAGTAGGTGTTGACGTAGGAGCAAGGTCGGCATACAGGGACAGACTGGGTTCCACCACCAGCTCAGAAAGGATGCTGACGCAACCCTTTGCCTAACCCTATACCAGGTCGTCCTACACAAGTACCACCATACATACCACCTTGCCCAGATAGACAGGGGCAGAAAAATAAAATAAGCCTTTTAGTGACATTATTTTAAATGGATGACAACACATGTCAGGAGGCGCCATGCACAAAAGTGTTCCACAAAGATTTTTTCATGCCAGTAAAACAATTAGGGGCAGATTTACAAGCCCCTTGCGCCAATTTTGCATCACTTTCCCCATGTTAAAAATGACGCAAAAGTGGCGCAAGGGGCTTGTAAATCTGCCCTTTCGTGTATTATCTATGCTGGAGAAAAAACTACAAATGAGGGATATATGTGAAGGGATAAATACGAGCTGTGACATAGCTTTAAATCAGCAGTGGCACAGCTCTGGAAGCTTAGATGCAGCTTACTTATTGGACATTTTCTGTAATAGATTAATAGACAAGGTGTTCCTGTCTGCAGGATTGGGAAAACTGTGAATATTAAATCTTTGAGCCCGAGAAAGTCAGTGACCCTGGAAATGATGAATTGTGTGAAGCTGTCTACACAATAATATCTTTTCTGTGTGATTTTTTAATCAGAGAATCATAGCATGTTCAATTTGGAAGACGATGAGCATCCCATGATATTTGGTCTGCAGTATGCACCATTAAACCGCTCAATGGGGCAGATTTACAAGCCCCTTGCACCACTTTTGCGTCACTGTCCCCATGTTAAAAGTGACGCAAAAGTGGCGCAAGGGGCTTGTAAATCTGCCTCAATGTTTTTAGTCTTATACGATAAAGACTTTTACAGTATTTAAGTGCACATAAAGGGGTCTTTTCTAAAACACCTTTCGTACTTGCTGTTATTTTACAATTGTTCCTCGATGTACTATATCAGATAGTTTCTTTGTTTCATGAACATTGCGAACTGGCTTGGCAGTACTGTTCCTAGTGGTATAAGAGCAAGGCTGATTTTCATATGGATGCTCCATATCTGGGGACGAGTGGAGCAGAGTGAGTAAAACAACAAGCATTTGCAATGCAATAGGTCTCGCATTTTGCAAGAGTTTGAGCTATTGGCAATGCGATAGCTTAAACTCTCGCAAATGCGAGATCTATTGGATTGCAAATTACTAGTGCCCATGCAGCACTTTCACATTCATAGAGGCTGCGTCCCTTTCTTTAGACCAGCCGCTTCCAAAGAAAGGGGCCTGGCCGCTGTTAAAGTGAAACTGCAGCATGGGAGCATTCACAAAACCAGTAATATGCCTGCTCAATTATCACAGCATGCCGAGAGGCGCCCCACACTGCTGGAGCACTCAAATGTGCGTTAATTATAGTTGAGTGCTCCAGCAGCCTGAGGCGCCTGTTGACATGCTGGGATAAGTGGGTCTCCTGCTGTGATAATTGTTGCTGGCGCCTGAGGAAGTGGAGACTCATGCTGAGATAATTGGTCTTGCAGCGCCTGAGGAAGTGAAGTCTCATGCTGGGATAATTGGTCTGGCGGCGCTTGGGACGCCTGACGTGCAACAAACGTGCACAAGCTGCTCCACTTTCAAGCGCGTTCACAGACCTGGGTCGGCTCGTGCCCAGGTCTGTATCTGCTCGCTCACTGCTCTGACTCCCTTGGCAGGGAGCAAGGCAGCTATAAGTCTCGTTGGCGGCAGGGCTTTGCCCTGCAACGCCAGCGAGACCTAAAAATGGACTTGAATATACCTCAGAGTAATTACCAGAGATTTGAGATTGATTCAGGAATTCCACCCATAGTTTTTGTTCTTTTAAACTGTTTAGTCTCATGTTGGCGGTGAATGCTTGGACTCAGCCTACTTACGCGCCACATTCCACCTTCAGGGAGCGGATGTTGTCGAAGCTGCACTCCATAATATTTGGGCACGCTGCTGTGAACTCCATCCTCTTGCCCTGAAAGTTTTCTTGGTCGTACACGGTGATCTGGAAGACAGAAACCAAAAGCAGTCTAAGCATACATGGGCCAAGATTTACTAAACATTGTGCTGGTGCAAAGCGATGCAAATTGACGTAAAACAACGCAAAGTCTGGCAAGGGTATTTAATAGGCAGAACAAAAGCTGGTGTGCGTTGGAAAGATTTCGCACGAAATCCCCTTTGCTCTGCTATGTATCATGGGGGGCCTTATTGTGGTGTCGCTGGGGCGGATCAGCACAAATACTCATAGGTTTCAACGCAAAGTCTAATTTACTCAGATAGTTGCATCAAAAACTAATATCTCCTTAAAACAGGCATTAACAAGGGAAAAATGTTTTTTCTTCTCAAAAACCTGCTCTGCGTGTGTCCTGTACTGTACAGCACAAATCTATCCAATGCATAGAATTCTTCTGAGTTTGTCTAGGCAAATGAATGTATAGTGGAAGGGTATGTTCCCTGTACAAATCCTATAATAGACAATGGATACGCACCTCTGTACTAGGGTGGTAGACTGTGGGGTTTATTTACAAGGGGATAGCGCCACCAGAATGTCACTTTTAGCGATGCTCTGGCGGCGCTATGCCCTTCTCCATATTTACAAAGCAGCGTTGAACCACGTCTTTGTGGCTTAACACTGCCTAGTAAATACTGCCCCTTCACACGCATCAATTAGCAGGAAAAGGGCGTGCAGGAGGTGTTGCTGCAGGCATTCAACTACAACACACATTGCTTTTTGGCGCTGCCCCAGATTTACAAGGATCTGTAAATCTGAGGCAGCGCCAACAACGAACTCCATGCAACAGCAGGTGTAAGAACGGTGAAACGAGGAGAAATACTTTTATTTCTCCTCATTTTTGCTTTTCTCGATGAGTGCTGCATTCTGCAGCACAAATAGAAAGAGAAAAACGTCATTAAGAATTTTTTATGTGCAGGAAGAGACATCTTGCATATAAGCAATCATTAAATAATGACAATTTGCTGCTTCTATGTGAGCTGTATTATGCTGCACACGTAGACGTAACATCACTATTATGGATTGTTTTTTGTAGGATGGTGTCCATTCCTGCACATAAATAATAATTCCCTGCAACGCAGGCACCCTTGCACTATGATGCAACAGTGCTTTCGTGGCGATAGGCAGCTTACTTTAGCACCAGCAGTAGAGAAAACACAGGGGTGTGCCGTATTGTTGTAATTACAGCACATCCCTGAGTTTTGTAAATGTCAGAGCGCAGCGCTGTCAAATTTGGCACAGCTCCGTGCCCCGACATTGTATTGTACATATGTCCCTGCGCGTCATGCAAGGCAGTCAGCTTGTGTGCAAGCACAAGGGATGACAGCAGCAGCAGGCCAGGCTTTGTAAATATGACTCAGCATTGTGTATTTCCCTTGCACAATGCAGCACAAAAAATGTGGTTGCTGCGCTGTGGTGCATGACAAATTAGTAAATCTGGCCCGTGAATGATTAGATTATTGGTTGAATGAATAAACATTTTGAAAAACATAACAATTACCCAGCAATAGGGTATTCTGGTGCTAGCATAACAGGATGGTGAGTAAAACTCAAGTAAAAAAAATCTGAACGAAAAGAGAAGGGTTTTAAGAAGCTTTCAAAACTTTATAAGATGTAGTTCACATCTGAAGTGGAGCAGAAGTGCTTTCCTTGCTTTACCAGTTACCACTAAAAAATAGCAACTGGCCATGCAGGCCTTTTTATGTTTTGGGATTTGCACCAATGCAGCGTGGGTTAAGCACAGAAGCCTGAAAGGAAAATAAGGCTTCCAAAGAGAGGTCAAATAAGGGTGCAAAAATCAGCACTGCTTGGATGTCAATGGAGGTGTTTGAGACTTCTTCAAATTTAACCTTGCTTGCTTACACCCGGAGCAAGGCAGCATGTGACATTTTGGATCCAATAAAGCAATGCAATTTAGATGTGACCAGGGCCTGGGTCAAAGTGTAACTACAAGAAAAGGGAAGGAGTGTGATTTTTTAAAATCATTTTCATCATAAGAAAACATATAGAGGTGAGTCTGCTGAAGCGAGGCCCCAAAAGAATGATGGTTGTCAAACAAGGCGCTCAGATATCGGGCCATCTGGACTGGAGAGGGACTACGTGCAACAACCACCCAGTAGATGACCATGGAGTGGAGTTGAGGAAAACTGTAATATGTCTATTTTGTATGTGTTTAGACAAAGGAGCTGACCTGCATCCAGTTGACTGCTGCACATAGCCCACTTTTAAACTGACACATATAAAATAAATATTTGTGTTTCCATCTAGCCTCAGGATGAGTTGAGTACTATCTGTGTAAGCATAGAATCTCAGATTAAATACGTGGATTAGACGAACCACGTAGATATTGAAAAATGTGGGACTCAGGAAGATCCCTGTGGGACGGGACAGATATTCTCTGTGAATTGAGAACAATAAGGGGCAGGGCACACCACCTGGTAAGAGTTGCAGGGGGTAGTGCATTAGTGAACGACAGGCTGGCTGTTTTAAGGCAGCAATCCGCCTTTGACAGTGTAGGCGGCTATGCATCCTTTGTAGTGAGTGACAGCACCCCCCTTCGTAGTGTGCTGGAGGGATCCATAGAACCCATTTTCTACTCTTCCAAGAGGTGCCCCTTGGGAAGTGCGCTGACTGTGTGCCGCCCCTATGTGACGCACAGTCAGTGCACTACATGATGGCCTCTATGCCTGCATCTGTAATACTGCATAGGAGCAGAGGCAAAGTGGTTGCTCATTTGCATGGGATCATGTCCCCATGCAAATCAGGGAATGCCTCCGTGCGGTCGCGCATGCCCACATGTAGCCCTGGCATGATTTCTATTACAGTGCCCGTGGCTGCAAAAAAAAGGCACACACACCTATTAAATCCTTGGGCCACATTTCATAATGTAGCCTGTAGGTGCTGTGGCCGTTCATCAAAATCTAGGGCCCTCCTGCGCCTAGTGGGCAGAATCCTGCATGCAGCAGCTACTGACCCAGTCTGTCCCTGTAATCGAGAACTTCGAGATGGTGTCTTCTTCAGTAACTAGGTTTGGACCTCCCTGTCCTTGGTGATAATGAAGGTTTCATCACCTGCCATGCTTCTTCTGCTTCTCAAAGTCAGAGATCCACAGTGCATCCTAAAAGATCCCTCTGGTCACTGCCCTTAAAATAGCCACACGTTTTATTGCCTCAGACTTGGTGTCAGAAGTTTCTCCTACTTTGGATCTGACTTTTCTAACTTTCCCCTGCCACTCTTATGCCTGAGCTGAGCAGATGCCGCAAACATCTGAAAATGTGTCTGTCTAAGTTTGAATTTAGTAAAATCTGGTTAGGGCTGCTGGATTCCAGTTCTCTTATGCTCTAGCATCAGGAAACGTTCAAGGCTGTATTCCCACTGAACAAGACACCTGATAACATAACATCACTCTGAACATATAAACTCATCATAACTCAAGTATCATAAATATACAAAATATGTTCATACCTTCCATGGCCCCATGGGGAGTGGGACTGGATTTATCTGTGCCATTTTCTCAGATATGGGCTTTTCTGTGAATGGTAAAATGAAAGTACAAATGAAAATGAGCAACATTTTGTTTCATGCATTCACGATTTCACCCCAGGGAACCCACCGCTCCCACACTATACCCCAATCTTTGACAGACCATTTATCTCACTAATAGACATGATTATTGAACATGAACGAGTTAAACAAAGAGCAATAAAAAGACAATACATGCTGAATTACAGAGGATGTTTGAGTTGTGTTGCTATCAATGGTGTAGTGGCACTGGGCCCCATGGTTTTACATTTATAAAAATAAGAATAGGGTGTCCATTTTCCATGCTTATGTTAGGGCCCAAGGTACCTTGCTCAGCTACAGTGAGGTTTGCAGGTTTGTAGCCTGAGGGGGCTAACATTGTGAACCAGCCATAGAAAGAGACTTGTGACATGCTGACCGGGGCTTAAGCATCTTGATATATTTCTGACTGCATGAGGCTGTCTCAATGCTATGGTTTTACATGTAGATACATGCCAAGCACCTTCCCCCCTCTATTCTGTAGCACAAGCCCGCCATTCTGAGACAATGGTACTAAGCCCAAGGGCCTTCATTTTTATCTAGCTTCTCAGTATCATTTATTTTTGTGTCCATGTCCTTTCTCTATTTCCTTTGAGTACTGATCATCTTTGTATATCAACTTCCTGAGTGAGCTGTCGGTGAACCCCTTCTCCCTGCGGTTCTTCACCTGTGCCTGCAGGTGATGCTGGAACTTTGGGGGCTGTTTAGAATTAATACAACAGGCACTATAAAAAAGGTGAATGAAGGTGTATATAGCCGGTTTGTACATTTTTCAGCCTTCTGCTGGTTTTGTTGGTAACACTGCAGTGATTGGACTTCTTAAAAAGAGAACGTTTGATGATATCATGTGGCGCGGAGAGATCTCCATTTGCTCCCAACTGAAGCCCAAGTTACTTGCAAATTGGATTGCATCATATTCAAGGTGCTCCATCACCAACAAACTTCTCATCGCTCAACTTCTTTGACACTCTTAGGAAGAAACAAATTCTTACAAGTAAGAGACTATCTAAGACTGGAGTCCGTTCCCACTAGGCTGCATGACATTCATTCTCAGGAGAAGCTCCTGTGCTGTGGAGGTGATCTCCTTAAGTTTAGGACAAAACATTTCATCTTTCTTGTTCAATCACTTTTTTGCAACCAGTGGAGAAGTGTGGCTCACTGGTTAGAGGCGGCAGACCCGTAAGCAGAGAACGGCCCGGGACCAGGGTTCGATTCCCGACGCGGCAGGGTCGTGGACCAGGGTCAGAGGACTCGATAATTCTCGCCTCGGTGCCTACTCTAGTCAGAAACCACACTCGGCAACTCTGGGCATCAGCTTGCCTCATCTTCACAACGGCCCCCCCAGACCGCCGGGGATGCTTGGTCGCACCTTAGAGATACCCATCAGGGACCATCTCTCAGGGTGAGCCAGGACGGGCTCCCCAGCGGTCGAAGCGTGGAGATACTCCTCCGGGAGTCGATTCCTAGCGCTATATAAACCCGCAATTAAATTAAATTAAATTAGTGCTACAATCTAACCATCATGCTGATATCTCTAATATTAGTTTCTCCATAACATTCACTTGAGACAATGGGTTCTATTCATCCCAGTAAAGTTACACAGCCAGATTTACTTATTTGTAAATTTACTCTAGATGTAAATCTACACCTTTTTTTGATAGTCACCATTTTTAATAGTAACCAATTTCTAAATGTAGATTTACGCCTAAGTGTAGAATTACGTCTCCACTTCTTGGAAACAGTGCATGGAGACCATTAAGGCAAAGGAGATCCCCACCACCGGGAAAGTGCTATATACTGCAACTACAATATACTATAAGACCCCCTGGCCCACACTAACGTTAATACCACTCAGTGGTTGGTTGGTCAGTTGATTGTAGTTCATACAGGTTGCATAATAATTCCCTTATACTGCATGACAGTCTTATGCTTTGATAACACAAAATGTTATGAGTTCTGTCCATCGCCCTGTAGGTTGCCAGTTTTGTGAACAGACATGGAATAATTGAAGAGATCATCTACATGCCGTTGGCCAGTCAAGTCAAGTCAGAGGAACTTGTATAGCGCACATATCACCGGTAGGTCTCATTGCGCTTGCGGAGATTCCAGAGACTGGGGGTCATACCAACTAACTTTATTTCTGGTCAAACAGCCACGTCTTCAATTCTTTGTGGAAGCGCTGGTAATCCGCAATAGATGTAAGATGAAACGGCAGCTTGTTCCAGAGATGGGGGGCAAGAAAAGAAAAAGATCGACCCCCGTTGCGTATGGTGCAGACACGCAGTGGGGTGAGAAGAGATTTTGAGCTGGATCTTAAAGTTCTTTCTGGTTGATATCTTTTAAGTTTTTTCGCTAGATAACCAGGCCTGGCGCCATGGATACTTTTATGAGTTAGGCACAGGATTTTAAAATGGCGGAGTTTAATTTAATCCACCACTGTAGCTTCCAACAAGTTAGATACTATGACCACTTTTTGACAGGTCAGAAGGACAATCAGACGTGGGATGATATTGCCAAAGTCTATCCCAGCAGATCTCTCCACCATTTCTCACTCTATCCTATGCCTGCTCAGGTCCACAAACATCAAACAAAATATTTCAGAATGGGCAACATTTTGAAGTAGCCCGCTAAGTGGACTATAATCATAAGAAATACAGTAAAGGGACCTGCAGAGCTTTTAAAATCTGCCCTCTTACTAGAAATCATAAAACTGTGTGCCTCTCTCTAACACCTCTTCATTAATCACACTACAAATCACTGCGTCCTAAAACACGATAGCCACAACTCGGTGGTCATCATGCACAACATGGAAACACTTCCCACACAGGGTCAAAACAAAGACACCACACTTGCAACCAAGTACCCTATATGGTGCAGTGTGCTACCCATGTAGGCAGGCCCTTAAGTGCCCCACCTAGGGGCTAGGGGTAGTAACCGCTATATAAATGTTGTAATACAATACAGTTCAGAGATTGCCACCATTGTAGGGAGATCTCCACCACTAAAGTGGAGTTATCCCTATAGTAAAGTATAGGGAAAGGTGATAAAGCCTATTAGTTAAAAAATATATATATATGTGAAACATTTTAATATAAAATACAACCTGGAACTATTGATATGAAATGTTATAGCGCATTAACTCATCAAATTAAATGTTTATTGAATATTTAGATAATTTAAATATATTAATTTAATCTACAAATATTATTTTTCATACTATATTTTAATAAAATCTTATCCTCACCAGCATAACTACTATTATTTACATAAAAGTTATCATTTAGAATTTTTATTTAACGTTTAAGTGAATTTAAAAAAAAAGTTACATTATTAATTTTTCATGAGATAAAATATTTGATTTGCAATTTAATCCCACTTTTAACACTGTGATAATTATATATTAAAAGTTGAAATTGTTTAATTTATTTAACATTATTCCATAAGCTGTGCTATTTTGAGTCCTGCTTCCTTTATTTCTGTGTATGTGTGTGGTGTGTAGGGTGTGGGGTGGGGGGGGGGTTGCAGTACCTCTGAGAAGCCATGTGTGGTGGTAGATGTATTTATGACTGTTTTGTGGCCTTTTAGGTTATTGTAACTCTAGAAGTGGAGTTTGTGAATAGTAACGGTCTTACTCTTATATGGGTGGCTGCTTGTATCAGCATGTCCTTCCCTAAACCCCTCCTTACCTCTCCCTAAACCCCTCCTATTTTTGTAGTATGCATTCCTCATTTTCCAGCTATTTCTCCTGCTCCCGCACACATTTACTACAATGTAGTAATTTTACATAAGTAGAGATCTCCCCATAGGAAAGATAGGAGAGATGGAAGTGGAGATTTCCACCTGTGTTTATATAGCACTTACTACCCCTGATGAGGCGTTGAACCAGTAGATTTGTGAATTGTTTTTTGTTGTTGGTAAGTAACACTACTGTATTACTACTTACATATTACTGTATTACTACTTACATAAATATTACAAAATGTAGCTTGTCAATAAGGTGCCATAGGTCTATTTGTCTTTGACAAATTATTTTCCACTGAAGTTACTAATTTGTTACCCTCTTCTAGTTCCTTTCACTTCTCCTTCCGGTGCCTCCACTATTCAGTTTCTCATTTTTGTACAAACAGAGATCATTTATTTGTGTTTATTTTTATGTAAAGCCCTCTAGCGCACACCCTGGGTAGAGCAGTACTGTAGAAACATATTAAACAAATAAATAAAAATAATCCTGGATACATTTGACCCAATTAGCCCTTTGCAGTTTTTGCAATGCTAACATAACATATACCCCATGATGGTTGCCAGAGAAATGTAGTTGCTAGCTCGGGTTACTACCTTCGTCCAGATCATTATGGCACTGTTTGCCTTACTGGAGTGATGTGGTCACTTTATTGCAAGCTTAGTAATTATGGCTACTATTTAGGTGTTCCTTGGAGAATTGGTGTGTTTCTGAGAGTTCGTGAAAGTACATAACCTCTTAACTCACACTCATTTGGATGGGGCCACCTGCCTTCGACACATCTTCACTAACATTACAAAGTAAATGTGTCCCCTTGACTGGAATGGAATGCAACCTGGAATCCTTCCTCACTCGCCATGATATTTTAAATTCCGTTTATTTGAATAGGATCACAGTCAACACCACTCAAACTCACCCTCCTCGAAGAGCACAAACAAAATTGCTTCATCAACGACTTTCACCTAGAAATACTGTCTAGTTTATCTGCTCTTATGGCTAATACACGCATAATGTTATATAATTGGTCGGTCGTATCGTCGCCCCGTCGGGACAGCGGTCGGACTCACCTCGCTGGCTCTTCAGTGCTGGTCGGTCCATGGAGCGTCTGCCGATGCCGTCCCAGCCCCGGGCGGGCTTTATATAGACAAGGTCGGACGGGGCCGTGAAGCCCGCAGTCAGCACTCTGCATTCCCATCTTTTGTTCTGGGCTTATCGGCGGCTCTGTGCCTCGCGCACAGTGAGGTCTGGTGGGCGCGCGCGGCCCTGGGGCACCAGTGACGCCATTCCTAGGCCTCCCATTCTCTCCCCCCGGTAAGGAAGGGACCTCTGTGCGGAGCCACAGAGCATAGACCGTCTTGTCCAACCAGTCTTCCACTCTTTGTGTTAGTTGCGTTCTGTTGTGTGTGAGGGATGCTGTAGTGTGCTGTGCAGTGTGGGTGGCGGTGCTATGCTATTTTATTTTCAGAGGGGCATGGTGTGTATTTCGGTCAACGTTTGAGGTCCCGGGAAGATGGTTCTGACTCCAGCTCGTCTACCTTTGGTGCAAAAGGATTTTGGACTTCGACTTGGATTTGTCCCGCCTATGAAATGAAGCGAATGATGTCGACTAAATATACGAATACTAAAATAAAAAAATAGACCACATTAAATAATTACAACCAGTTACAAGACTGAACATGGACTTTTCTCTACATTAGTTCAATAGATGCAGAACAACCATATGACAGCAACTGAAACCAGTAGATCCCACTTGTAACATGCTATGTGGACTAATCACCATTACCAGTTAACAAAACGGTGTGATTTTGGTCAGATAATACTTATCCCAGTGTCGCGGTGCCCTTGTATGCCCAGATTGGGAGCCTTTAGAAGGGACTGGACACCCAGAATTAAGCTATATTAAGAAATTGACAAAAACATTCGTATTTTGTTAAAATGTGTATTTACCGTTCTTAGCATTCATATAACACAAAACTGCCACTTGTATGACAGTCATGTTACCTTGACATTTTGGCGCAATTACATACCACCAAGGGGTCCACACACCATGCCTGGGATTAGCGAGGTTGGAGGGGGCAAGGGCCTTAAAAGACCAGGACTAAGGTATGAGGAATTACGGGTTATTTATGATTTTATTTATTGGACCCATTTTACCTCAAACAATAAAAAGTTTAACTGCAAGCCACATAATCTACTTTCCACTCAGTCAGCGCAGGCGGTACACTGAATCACTAATGGGTTCTTTAGTGCATGTCATGGTGTGATAGATCAAAGGCACCTGAGGTTATTGTTATTATCCCGTTAACTCCTATCTAACCATCGTCTCTCCTAACCTCTCCTTTTGTCCATCAGACACAAAGCCGGAGGCTGCCAATTTGATTCCTGGCAATATTTTATTTAAACCAATTAATTGATTTCTGACTACTTCTCTGTTGCCCACGTCAGGAAGCCTGTGTCTGTGAATACTGAATTCAGGGGCATCTTCCGTCAAAATCAGCGACATGGAACTGAATACCATTTTTCTCAAGACGAAGACACTCTTCTTTTAGGAAGACTGGCTGTAGCACCCCTCCCTGAATGTGAGCTCTCCCACCCTCTACCAGTGGCTTGTCAAAATGTACCTACTTTCTACCTACCAATGGCAGTCGGTGAACTTTAAAAGTAGAGCAGCATCCGACCTGCCTTAGATTTGAGTAATCAAGCGAATCCTGAGAACCTGACTTTCTGTGGGGGGCTCAACCTTAGAACATTTTGAACAAATGAAATCAGTGTAATTTACCGCACGTTTTCAGAAAAATTTGCTAAAGAACGTAGGGCCTCATTACGATGGCAGTCGGGCAAGCGTCTGACCGCCATCACTGCGGGATGGAGGCCGCCCGGCAGGTAGTCGGCAGTTCCACTCGCCATATTATGATACGACTGCTGTGTAGGCGGTCAGAAACATGCAGTTTTCTATTGTGGCTTGTGCTGTGGCCCCGAAAATGGCCGCAGCACAAGCAGCAGTAGAGAAAGGCATGTTTGCAAACATTCATGTGCCAGGCACCATGTGGTGCCTGGCACACAGCACAATAATGTTTGGGGGGGACACCACATGTGCCCCCTGGCCACATAGCGGTGGCCCAGGGAGGACGGGGACCCTGCCAGGGGCCTCCAAAGTTCCTTTCTGACAGTCTTTCCATGGTGGAGAGACCGCCATGAAAAGGCTGTGGGAAATGGACTTTGTAATCCAACAGCGGTGCCTGCGCAGGCACCGCCTTCATTGTAGGGATTACTGTCCGACTGACCGACCTGGCGGACTCCTTGAGCCAGTTGGAGGCAGCGATCTTTCCCCCCACCTGCCGGCAATCGGACGTTGCCCTGAATGGTGCGAACCGCCACCAGCGGCCTGTCGATGGCGGTCTGCCCGATATCATAATGAGCGCCATTGTCACTGAAAGAACTTAAGAAATATTCTAGTGCTTTCCTGGTGTGATACCCAAGCCTGACCCTCCCCAGCAGTGTTGCAGGTTTGGTGTTGTATTGTAAATTGCATTAATATATCGCTTACTAGCCCTCACAAGGCGTTGAAGCGTGGTGTGGCGCGTAGCATGCTACTCCGGAACCCAAGGTTAGAGTTAAATAGATAGTAGATTAGTAATAGGTGCTTGTTTCACCATATGTATAAGTTGTGTTAAGTTCGTACTCTTGATTTCGTGTGTGTTTAGTAGATTGTAGAGTAGGGAGAGAAGGATTTGGGGAGAGGAGTTGGCCTAATGGCTAGGGCAGTCAACCTCAAATCTGAGGAACCGGGTTCTAGTTTCGGCAAGGACGCACGATATCCTGTGAATCTAGACAAATCACTTCATCTCCCGATGCCTAACAAAAAAATGAATGTGTCCTCATGTAACGCAACTGGTGCTCATGTAAAGTGCTCTGAAACCCAATACCTTCAGGTCAAGTTCGCGCCATATAAAACTCTTTAAAAAAAAAGGAAGTGAACAGATTCAGAAATGGGAAGTAACCCATTTTTATAAGTAGCGGTTGAATGTGACTTTTAGTCGGGTGAATTGGCTAAAAATGAGGGGGACATTTGGG
This sequence comes from Lissotriton helveticus, assembly GCF_964261635.1. NCBI lineage: Eukaryota > Metazoa > Chordata > Amphibia > Caudata > Salamandridae > Lissotriton > Lissotriton helveticus. The sequence goes on from NC_136061.1 coordinate 360,523,928, forward strand.
AAGGAAGTTTGGGAGTTCATAGAATGTCAGGTTTAGGATGAATCAGAGAAAGGAGGGATGTGGCAAAGGTTGAAGGGAGTATATATTGTTGTTAGAAAACTTGGATTAACTTATAAACATATATACACAATGCTTGGTGAAGCTTTAGTGGCTGGAGTAAACCCCTATATATAAATACCCATATGTTTATAGAAGCAGCAATAATTAAATGGTCTGATGTGCACATGTATCTTGTGTGTGTTATGAATTTTTGTATCAAATAACTTATACATACATATATACACATCGCACCTAGTAAAGTGTTCGTAGCAGGCATCAACTCCTCAACGTATGGAAATATATGAACATAGAAGCAGCAATACTTACATGGTCTGATATACTTGTGTATCTTGTGGTGTAATATACAAATGTTTCTCCCCTTATATATATGTATCTGCTTATAACAGGAAGCATAATTCAATGTACAACGACAACCTCATCTCTATACCTTGAGCAGCATTGATTGTGTTGTCTGAGTAAACAGTTGTGGTACACTGCTGTGTTGTGAGTATAGTTGGCATGTGGGGAAAAACCTGCTCTGGACCTAATCTTCTGAAGCTGAAATGGTTGTCTGTAGATCTTATGTTTGTGGGTAAAGAATTCCATGGTTTGGCTGCTTAAACAGAGAAAGATGTTGCCCCCATAGTTTTTATCTTGTCTGTAGGAATGTTGAGGCAGGGAGCCATTCTCGAGCATGGCTTCTTTGGTTGTTTGCATTTGTTGCTTTGTATTGCTTTGTGGATGATACAAATCAGCTTGAAGGTGGATCTTCTGGTAACTAGTGTAGGGCCCTCAAGGCAGAAAAGATGTGTGCTTGTGGCTTTACATGTAGGAGGAGTCTAGCAGCAGCATTTTGAATTCTCTCTAATCATCTTATAGTTGAGAGAGGTAATCTATGATTTCTTTTTTAAACAAACTTTATTAGGTTTTATAAAGCAAGACATTGACAATCCCCAAATCACAATCCTAGTCCCCGTCTCCTCATTATAATGGACAATCGTATAAGCATAGGATCTTTGGCACGTCCCCCTGATGTCTCTGCTATGTTCTTGAAGAATAAGCACTTTGCAACGAGGGGAGCTATTTCCAATACTCAATGAGGCCCATATAAAACATCATCACTATTCCTAATAAATCTACCCTAAAACTAAATTCCCTTCCCACCACCCTCCAGGCATGTCACGTCCTCCATCACTCTATACTCCTCAATAATCATTAGTAGTGCGTAATCAGTGGTCTCCAAACGGTAAACAATAAAGCCTTGTACAGGCTGCCGCTCGGATTCACTCTTCCTGCATATCTCTAATGGGGTCGCATGGCCACTTCTACTCGCTATAAAGGGTCTACTCTGGTACCAGCTCTTCCGAATCAGTGTCGTCATCTCTCTCAGTGTCTGGATCTTTCAATAGTCCCACCAAGTGTTCCCACGCCCTGGCCGCCTCAAGTGCTCTTTCACTCCCCGTCCTCTTGGCTAGTTGTAGCCTAACTAGTCCATCATATTCTGCCCATTTGATGGAGAGAGGTGATCTATGATATAGACCAATAGCGTAATCCAGTTTGATAGGAGAAGAGAGATGGTAGCTTGACATTTGTGGGGGAATCCTAGGTGCACGAAGATGCATTGCAGTGTTTTCATTGTGAAAAAGCTTGATGTGGCTACCTTATCCACTTGTGAATTCATTGACAGCTTGACGTCCACAGCAATTTTGAGTTTTCTTATTTCCTTAGATATTTTTGGCAGTGGTTCCAAATCATCAGGCCAGTAACAGAGAGGGTCATAGGTTTTCCAGTCTCCACAGGTGAGTATTCAGATTGTATCGTATTGCTGGGAGTTTAACTGCCATTAGTGTTGCAGGGGTACCTAGAGCCCTAGTGCAAGCTACGAAAATAGGTTGTAGAAGGCAATCTTTAGTGGAGCCAGTTGGTCTCGTGCACACCTGTGCCCTGGTGACATCACACCTGCTACACAAGTGACAGCCACATTGCTGGGCAGGGCACACAATTAAAATCTCTACCTACTTACTTAGATTAGACGTGGAGTTGAGTGTCTGGTCATTCTGGAAGCAATTACAACAAGTACATATATATGACAAGAAAAACAGTAACCTTCTTGATATATAACATAACCTAATTAATTCCTCCCTTGTAAGTTGCTAGGCATGTGATCTCATGTCACCCCCTCTTTTGCCACACTACCCATTTTATTTCTCTGTTACACTATCATCATATTTGCACGTAATGCTTCGCGTAAGCTTCTTAAAGTTTTTTTCTGTTTGACTGTTCTCAAATGTCACGTTTAGCTAAAAGTAATAAAATCCATTCCTTCATTTTATATATTTTTTATTTCAATGAGCACTAAAAGTCATTAATGTATTAAGTCAAGAAAAAAGGAGGATGGTTTTGGAATAATCACAAGGAATGGCTATTTTCTATTACAAACTACAGTTTTTTATTACATTTTAAAACACATTGTTTAATCACAGACGCAGCCAGCATGGCTCGTGGGTAGGGGGGGTAGTCATGCGGGGAGGTCGCGCCGGGGAGTTTAATTTAATGATAAAAAAAATAATTAAACATACCTTTCCGCCAGCCTTGTCCCGCGTCTTCTCTGCTGGAAGCAGAAGCAGTCATCCAGGTTCTCCCCCTAAACCAATCACAATGCTGAAGCAGTGTTGTGCTTGGTCGGGACACTGCCCAGTCAGGGGCTTATGGGGAGGCCATGTTCTCCATGCAGCCTGCATGGAGGAGGGCAGAGTGCGCATAACTGGTTTGGGTGGCCCCATGGGGCCGTTTAAACAATCTTTGCGCACTCTGGAGTGGGCAGGCACACCACTCCTTCCATGCCCTGCTTGCAGAGCAGCCCCGCACACCCGCCTACCTGCAACCAAACATAAAATGATAATAAGTGAAAGTAATTAGCATTTGATATTTCTGCTTCTCGCACTGCGAGAAAGCAGTGGACGACGCTCCTCCGTCCTAGTGGAGGAGCCGCCCCTGTGTAGTCATGACATTAGGAGTGCTTGGTATGGCTCCTTCACAATAAAATCCCCAAATAAACCCATTGCTTCTTTATGTTTTCTCCTTCATACTGTACCACATCACCTAATACTCAGCACAACCCAGCATCACTACTCCCTACACATCACCCTATACCTATTAATATGAACAGTCGCCAGGTTCGGAATCACTGAGGGGCAGGCCTCCTCACATCCCAGTGTCCTAAACCTCTGAGAAATTATCATTTTTAAAAACATTGGAAATTGCCAAGCACTCCTGTTATCTGTGGCTGCACATGCACTTGCTTACCCAGCATTTTTCTGCAAGAGCACTTAAAGTGATCCGAATTACCACCTATATACCAGGATCGGGACAAGGAGCCACACTAGCACAGTTGAAAGCATGTACACATTCTCAAATACATATTCTCACCTGCACACAGTTACCCCCAAGTTCTATCTGTCTCTCACAAACACATTCAAACTCTCTCTCGCTCTCTCTCTTTATCGCTCTCTCTCTCTTTATCTCTCTCTCTTTCTCTCTCTCTCTCTCTCTCTCTCTCTCACTCTCACTCTCTCTCTCTCTCTCTCTTGGGAGGGGAATGTCCTTCTGACGTGTACCCTTGCCATAAATGCTAGACTACATCTGAAGTATCCTGACATTTATTCTGCCCTGATTTCAACAAAAAGGGAATAGTGACAAAGCACACCGAGAAATCTCCCTAAGTGCCTAGTCTAGCGAATTTACCGCTCATGTGGGAGAGCGGAAGGTCCAGTCCTGGTGTTTGCTAGAAGTACCAAAGTACAAGAGGGGTACCAGGCTGTTCCTAAAGGAGTGCTAGTTGGTCAGAGACAGGTTAGGGATCCTGTAGGACAACTAGAGGTACCTACAAACGGGCATCCATTTTGTTGGATATAATGGCCTCACACACCCTTGCGAGTGTCATGCTTCATCATCGGCAATGCTCCTCGTTGGGTCGGCGGTGCAATACCCAACGGGCAACACCTCAAAGAGGGGCTCTTTGGCGGAGATCTTTTTCCAACTGCCGTATAGGTGAAGTGCGGGTGTGGGGCCAGGAGGGTGTAGACGTGGAAGTGAGTTAAAATGGGCGCAAGGGTACCAGGATCAATTTTATTCTGGAGGTCCCTAGGCTCCAATTAAAATTTGAACAAGGACTAGACTTGTAGGGAAATAATGTATCCTAGTACAAGGCTAACCTGGTGTGGGACTGGGTCGACATGTTTCTCACCAATTAGTCAAATTGACTGGCGATTCATCAGGACCAGTGTCTAACTATGTTATTAAGAAACAACTGTCTACAGTATGGCTGTTCCACTATTTTGCATTGTCAAAATAAGGGGAATTAGTGTACCTGTGTTGCGCTCTGTATTCCTATCGGGTGGTGGTATGCTACAACAACAGTACCCGGCGGGTAGAACAGCGGGTGAACCTCACAGTGGACAGGTTTCGTTATCCCGCGTCCACTTGGTTAGACCTACCCCTCACCGCCGGTCCCGGGTAGCACTCCTTTAGGAACAGCCTGGTACCCCTCTTGTACTTTGGTATTTATTCTGCCCTGGCATCACAGTGACCCAAGGTGGGCACAGAGGCTTAGTTAGCCCCTGACTGTTCAGGGTACAAGGATCTGTCCTGTGACCTACCGGGGCGCACCAAGGGTACCCTCATATTAGGAAACATACCACTTGCCTTAAACATTACATAAACTGGTGGTGGCAGTGTGGTATTCCTCTCAGTACTTGCTGTGATAGAGCAGAATGTTAGTAGGTCATGTGTAGAATGTTTCATGTGTAATCCATTGATGTCATGGCATTCCTTGGGGAGATTTGTATGTAAACTAGATCAGTACTCTGGTGATCTCCTGGCTGTTTGCTTGCTGATGGATGGGATTCTTTAAAGAATAAACTTACATGAAATAACATTCATGTGTCCAGTCATCCTTACATGAATGCTTCACTGGCGTAGTCCGCAGGATATCCTATGAGAATCTCAACAAGGAACTTTTCGCGAGAGATTTCATTATTTTAGAAGTTTTGAACTTTCATCAATCAAGCAATTTTTTAAAAAAAAGAGGAGGCTTTATTTTCTAAAGAAAGGAATTGACTATATTTACAAAGGGAAGAAATTTATCACATTAAGAACTTGACATGTCTATATTTTAAATATTGAAATTTTATTAATTGTTCTCTTTGTGAAAGCTTAAGGATTGGGAGCTTCGCCACATAATACACTTTGTAAGCGTGTTAATTTTGGCCAGTGTTTCGATGTGGGCTCATCCTTTCTTGAAGTAATTGGGGAAATTTGAACTTTATCTCCTATGAAGAATTGTTGACATTTAAAGTCTAACAGCGTTGTCAACGTACTTCATAATGTGATGTACATGGTGTATTCCTCTTACTTTGGATTGCTGTTTTAACTTGATTGGCTTCTTTACATGATTGTGCTATGTACTTTGCTTTGATTCGGCAGTTGGCAGCATTGTAGGCGAAGTGAGACATCCAAAAGTAAACAAACATCTAAACAGCATTATTACCTCTTCTTGTTGTGCTTTGAATTTGCCAGTCATCGTTGTGGTGGAATGTAGACGCTTTAGTTCTTCTGCTTGTGACAGCGGTTTCTGGGAATTCTTTTCTGAGAATTCTGTAGAAGAACAGGGCATCGCGTCACAGCGCAATCCACGGAACTAGTCATATCGTCACAGTGTAATGTACGTCATTACGCTGTGTGGTGGCCATCTTTAAGAGGACAGACTCCCATGAGTGTGCAGCCTGCCGTCTCTAGCTATAACGTTTCTTCCGGGATAAAGTTTAATTTAAAAAAAAAGGAAGAAGGAAATACAGTCTACGGTCTAATTGTTCTTCAACGTTGCCTGCACAATTACGCTGACACGCACAGCTTTTCTAATTACTTCAACATTAGCCTCACTGGAGAAGGAAATACAGTCTATGGTCTAGTTCTTTGACATTGCGTGCACAATTACGCTGACACGCACAGCTTTTCTAATTAGTTCAACATTAGCCTCACTGATACAAAATGTTGTGTGCATAATTACGCTGATACGCACAGCTTGTTCATCGACTCTTGTTCACCAATGCACACAGTTGTGTGTATAATTGCGCTGGCACGCACAGCTTTTGAAGGGATTTAAGGGTACTTCATTTCTTCATATCTTTCTTGTGTTCAGATGGGTTTATATTTCTGTGCTGATACGCACAGCATATATGGCACAGTAAGGATTATTGTGCTTTCATTTAATTAACATTTATATTTCAATGAAATTGGTGTTGATACTTTGAAATGTAATTTATATGGTTTCGTGAAACAACTAAGAGATACTCTCTTGTCAGATATGCATTGAGCTACCATGTGTTAAGAAGCTTAGCTGCATGTAATACTTATAAAATGTACTAGTTCCTTAGGCATGTTATAAATCTATGAATGAAAGCAAAAGCTTATATTCAGGTTCACATCGTATTGTGTTATCAAGTGTTGCGTCCCACAAATTCCATTTCTTTTACTGTTGAGTTGTAGTGATTTGAAATGCAGAACGTTACTGCTGCCCTGTTCTTTCTTTCTAGTCCAGGAAATCCCACTATTCAATGGAAAAAGTGGAAAGTAGTATTTGAAAGGTATGCTAGGGTGTGTGGACCTTCATTGAGTGCTGAGAGGAAATCCTCATTATTATTGCACTGTTTAGGTTAAGAAGGTCAGGATGTGTTTGACCATTTGCCGGAATTACCTGTGGAGGAAGCAAATGGACTCAATGATTATGAAACTTGCATTAAGAAACTCGACCAACATTACTTACCCAAAGTTAGCACCATCTTAGAAAGGTACAATTTAACAAAAAGGATGCAAGGTGAGGATAAAACAGTGGGAAATATGTGACTTATTTAAGAAAGCTTGCTTCATCCTGCAAATTTGGTACTTTAACGGATGAACTAATTTTAAACCAATTCATGTTTGGTTGTAACATTGAAAAGCTGAAGGAAGAATTGTGGCTTCATGATGATCCAACATTAGATGAAGTCTTCAATGTGGCCAAATGGATCGAGCATTCATTAAAATGTGTAGCAATTTTAAAGAAGGACTCTGATAAAGAGTATAAAGTGCAAGAAGTCAAAAGTAAGAGTAAGGTATATGTAAAAGAGAAAAACCTTAAGGGTGCTATACACAACAAGGGAAAATCTAATGAAAAAGGGGCAGACAGCAAATGCTTTAGATGTGGAAAAACAGGGCATTTAGCCAATAATAAGAAACGTCCTGCTTTGGGTCTGACATGTACTAAATGTAAAAAGAAAGGACATTTAACTTCATTGTGCAACAGTAAACCTACATCTAGAGTTAAAGAGGTCGAAATATATGATGGTGAAAATAATGAGACAAGTACAGATGACAATGAATGTGGGTAAATTATAGTACAGACTGTGAGTGGAGATAAAAAGAAAATTTTTCCTTGTGATAACATTCTTGTTGAAGGGGCCAAAACTAAGGTCTTGTTTGACTCTGGCGCAAAAATTACAATTGTGTCTTGCGGATTTTATATGGAAAATTTGAAAGGGAAGGTAAAGCTCTTGAAACCTGATATAAGACCATTAGCATATGGTGGTGAACCCATAAAGCTGCATGGATACTTCTTAGGTCTTGTTGAGTATAAAGGAAGGCTCATCTCAGGGAAAGTTTATGTTTCAAAGAAAGGAGATAGCATTATCAGTTGGATCCATCAAGGTGAACTGGGAGTTTTTCTCGATCCTAATGCTGATCCTCCTATACAACTGAAAAGCTTGGCGAATTTTGTTGTTGTTAATAATGATGATAGTTTTGTTTCTGATCTAAAAAAAAGTTACCCTATTTTCTTTAAGAAAAAACTTGGGTTGTTTAAAGGGTTACAAGCACAACATTGTGTTAAAAAGGATTCAATACCAGTTTTCTGCAAGGTGAGGAATGTTCCTTTTTCAGTGAGAGAGGAACTTGGAAAAATAAATTAATACATTAAGAGATGGGGGTATTATAGAAAAAGTGGAGGGCACTGAATGGTTGGCCCCCGTGGTAGCAGCACGCAAGTCCAATAGGGATCTCAGACTTTGCATTGACTCGAGGCAGTTGAACAAGTGTGTGGTTGTTGATAAATACCCTCTACCAAATATAAATGAATTATTGGCATTGTTGAGTGGGGCTAAGGTTTTGAGTACAATTGACCTTACCTCAGCATACCATCAAATTGAGTTGGAGGAATCTTGTAGAGATTTAACATCGTTCATCACTACCATTGGAACTTATAGATTCAGATGTATGCCTTTTGGATTGGTGTCAGCTTTGTCTGTTTTTCAAAGAGTAATGGAAAATGTCCTCTATGGTCTCACAGCCGTTTAGGTCTACCAGGATGACATTCTGGTTTTTGAAATTGATGTGTGCCAACATGATGTGCGTTTGAGATTAGCTTTAGAGGAACTGTCCAAGCATAATTTAACTATTTAGGCCGAAAAGTGTAGGTTCAGGACTAACTCCATAGATTACTTAGGTCACAATATCACTAGTGATGGAGTAAAACCAAAAACAGATTGAATTAATACCATTCAGGAAATGAGTTCTCCCTCAAACAAATCTGAACTGTTGAAGTTTTTAGGAGTAGTTTAATATTATACTAAATTTGTAAAGAACTTTGCTGAATGTGCTGTTAACATGAGATATTTGTTGAAAAAAGGTGTCGATTTTGAGTAGTCTGATTCCTGTGAAAAAGAATGCATTGATATCAAGGAGAAACTTAAAACTGCACGTTCTCTCACAAGTTTTAACCCAAAAAGCAAACCAATGCTTATTACTGATGCAAGTAGAAAAGGCTTGGGTGCAGTGTTGCAACAACAAGGCTGGAGGGTTTGCAAACAATTATGTTTTTTCACGTAGCTTTAAAGATGCTGAGACTAGATATTCAGTTGTAGAGAGAGAATCTCTTGCAGTGTATTGGGCTGTGAAGAAGTTGAAAAAATTTCTCTGGGGAGTAAATTTTGAGGTAAGGACTGACCAAAAGCCGTTGGTTGAAATTTTCAGTAAAAAGGGTCTCGACTCCATTTCCAGGAGGATAACCAAATTGGTGGTAGGGATACAGGAATACAAATGTGTAATAAAATACATTCCTGATGTGGAGAATAGTGTAGCAGATGTATTGTCACATCACATTCCAAAAATATGAACTGAAAAAAAGATCTAGAAAATACTGAGGAATGGGTTTGTGTGGTTGATCAGGATATTATCTCTGTAAAACAGTGGAGTGATGGAATGGCTAAAGATAGTACCTTGAATGAAACTATTAATCTGATAAAAAAAGGGTGGATTAACAATAAAGTGTGATCTGAGGATCCTAGAAAGTATTGGACGGTACATAATGAACTGTCTGTTGATAAAGGTCTATTATTTCGTGGAACCAGGTTAATTCCTCCTCTTAGGAAAGTTCTTATTGAGTTAGGTCACTCCTCACATTCTGGCCTTACTAAATGCAAAGAAAGGTTACGTTTATCGTATTGGTGGCCAGGGATGGACAAATAAGTTGAGCGTACCATACAAGATTGCATTCCTTGTAATTTAAGTGATAAATCTAAGTGTGCTCAAGTTCAACCTATGGTTTTGAGAAAGCGCCCTTCTAATCCTTGGTAGGACATAGCTCTGTACATTCTTTGTCCTATACATACCAATGGTTCACAAACTTTTGTGTTAGTAGTGATTGATATGTTTTCAAGATGGCCAGAAGTGTTCTTTCTTTCAACATTTGATTCAAGCCACATAATTGTGTGTTTGAAGAAGTTATTCTTAAGAGAAGGGATTCCTGAGTCTTTTCTAACAGATAATGGGGTCCAATTGATTTCAGAGGAGATGAAAAATGTTCTGTCTTCTAAGGGAATTGTGCACAGAACCTGTTCTATCTATCATCCCAAGGCCAACGGAATGGTAGAGAGATTTAACAGGGTCATCAAAGAAAATTTCTTTAGCCAAGTCTCAATCATTAGAGTGGAAAGGTTAAGTGTTGAAAAAAATTGAAGAAAACAGGTTTTCACCTCATTCTACAACTGGGAAGACACCTGTCTTATTGTTCAGAGGTAGAATTCCCAATACAAGTGTGGAACCTGCATGGGTGAATAAATATCAATTAGATAAAGGAAAGGAGGGAAAATGTGACAATGCGTCAATTAAAAAGAAAGATGAAGAGAAGGCTGAACAAAGAAAAAGTTATTTTGATGGAAAAAAAGTTGTACAGATGACAAAAGTCGAGGTAGGAGATATGGTAATGAATAAACATCCAGGTTTAATGGGTAGTTCCGTTGCCAAGTTCATGAAACTCATCAAGGTCATCAAGGTGTTTAATAATGCCATAAAGACGCAAGATCATCGTGTCTGGAATCTCAATAGAGTGGTTGTGTTAAAATGTAAGACATTTAAAGAAAATGTAAGGGGTGTTCCTTTGCAGGAAATGTTGAAAAGTAAATGCTGAGCCAAAGTGTGTAAACGTCCATCTTATCTTGTTGATTATGTTTAGGTTACATATACATGTTTTTTTGTATGTTTTAGATAAAGAGGGGAGATGTGTGGTATTCCTCTCAGTACTTGTTGTGATAGAGCAGAATGTTAGTAGGTCATGTGTAGAATGTTTCATGTGTAATCCATTGATGTCATGGCATTCCTTGGGGAGATTTGTATGTATACTAGATCAGTACTCTGATGATCTCCTGGCTGTCTGCTTGCTGATGGATGGGATTCTTCAAGGAATAAACGTACATGAAATAACATTCCTGTGTCCAGTCATCCTTACAGGAATGCTTCAGGCAGCATACTGTATTTTGTGAATTTATAGTGTGGCCAGATCTTATTTGCTGTGTCAGTGAGAGCACAGTCCACTGAGCCATCGCGTGTAAAATTATGCAGTTAAGTGGAACCCAAAACCTTGCACTGGCATGCTGTGTGTATGTCAAGTGAGTGTGCATATATGTGGAGTGTGCAATAAATAATGGGGGTAGGACCCTTTGTGTTGTGTGAGTATTGAGGCAAATGGGATCCACGGCACAGGATGCAGTGTGATAATTGTCCATATAAACATTTTATTGCCTGCATTCCTGGGATCAAGGTTGGAGCCCCATCCAATGAAGTGAGGAGATTGGCGACAAGGCTACCTTTAGAAACTCCATGACAGCAAGCGGCTGCTGATTAGTTCTTCCTGAGTACTGCATTTATTTTTCTAAATGAATATTGTCAAATTATTCTTAAAGAATTGTTTTCAACTGGTTGACAAAACCACCCTGGTGAAAGCCATTGTTGAAACATTTGCCTTTTCATGCTAGTTTTTTATTTTGTCACTTTTAAGTGGGTGGAGGGATTAAGAGCCCCCTTCCCACTTCCATCCTTTCCCCTTCTGATTCTTGTACCTCCTCCCTGTCTTTAATACTCCCTGTTCTGCTCCTCCTCCCAGTTTTTTGCTATTCCTTCTAACCACTTCCCACAACCCCTGTAATCAATCAATCAATCAATCATGCCATTTGTATAGCGCACTACTCACCCGGGAGGGTCTCAAGGTGCTTGGGGGGGAGGGGTATGCTACTGCTCGAACAGCCAGGTCTTGAGTTGTTTCCTGAAGGCGAGATGGTCCTGGGTCAGCCAAAGGTGGATGGGGAGGGAGTTCCAAGTCTTGGCAGCCAGGTAAGAGAAGGATCTTCCTCCGGCGGTGGCTCTTCGGATGCGTGGTACGGCTGCGAGGGCGAGGCTGGTGGACCGTAGCTGGCGGGTGGGCGTGTAGAAGGTCAGGCGGTCGTTGAGGTACTTGGGGCCCAGGTCGTGGAGAGACTTGTGTGCGTTGGTGAGGAGCCGGAACGTGATCCTCTTGTCGACGGGGAGCCAGTGCAGGTTCCTCAGGTGGCTGGAGATGTGGCTGCGTCGGGGGACATCCAGGATGAGTCGGGCGGAGGCGTTCTGGATGCGCTGGAGTCTTTTCTGTAGCTTGGCTGTGGTTCCGGCGTAGAGGGCGTTTCCGTAGTCCAGTTGGCTGGTGACGAGTGCCTGGGTGACAGTCTTCCTGGTCTCGGTCGGGATCCAGCGGAAGATCTTGCGAAGCATACGCAGGGTGTTGAAGCACGATGAGGAGATGGCGTTGACTTGTCTGGTCATCGAGAGGGAGGGGTCCAGGATGAAGCCCAGGTTGCGTGCGTGGTAGGTTGGCTTGGGTGCGGTGCCCAGGGCCGGGGGCCACCAGGAGTCGTCCCAGGCGGAGGGCGAAGATCCCAGGATGAGGACTTCCGTCTTGTCCGAGTTCAGTTTCATGCGGCTGTCCTTCATCCACTCGGCGACGTCTTTCATCCCTTCGTGTAGGCAGGTTCTGGTGGTGTCGGGGTCTCTGGTGAGGGAGAGGATCAGCTAGGTGTCGTCGGCGTAAGAGATGATGTTGAGGTTGTGCTGGCGTGCGATGGCTGCGAGAGGTTTCATGTAGATGTTGAAGAGGGTGGGGCTGAGTGAAGATCCTTGCGGGACGCCGCAGATGACTTCGGTGGCCTCGGAGCGAAACGGGGCGAGGTGGACTCTTTGTGTTCTTCTGGCGAGGAACGAGATGATCCACTCCAGTGCCTTCTCTTGGATACCGATGTTGCTGAGGCGCTGGACTAGGGTGCGGTGGCAGACTGTGTCGAACGCAGCGGAGAGGTCCAGGAGGATGAGGGCCACTGTTTCCCCCTTGTCGAGCAGGGTCCGGATGTCGTCGGTGGCTGCGATGAGGGCGGTCTCGGTGCTGTGGTTGGCTCTGAAGCCGGACTGCGAGGGGTCGAGGGATCCATTCGTCTCGAGGAAGGCGGTCAGCTGTCTGTTGACGATCTTCTCGATGACTTTAGCAGGAAAAGGGAGGAGCGAGATGGGGCGGAAGTTTTTGAGATCGGTGGGGTCCGCAGTAGGTTTCTTCAGGAGGGCGCTGATCTCGGCGTGCTTCCAGCTCTCCGGGAAGGTGGCGGTGTTGAAGGAGGCGTTGATGATGTTCCGGAGTTGGGGTGCGATGATGGAGTCGGCCTTGTTGAAGACGTGGTGTGGGCAGGGGTCGGTCGGTGATCCGGAGTGGATGGTGTTCATCGTGCGGGCTGTGTCTTTGGTGGTCACCGTGGTCCAGGTGCGAAGGGTGGCAGTGGGGGGCATTGGTTCGACGGTTGGGTGCGTGGGTGGGGCGCCGAAGCTGTTGTGGATGTCGGCGATCTTGCGGTGGAAGAACGAGACGAGGGAGTCGCAGAGGTCTTGTGACGGAGTGATGTCGTTGGTGCCGGTGCTGGGGTTGCAGAACTCCTTGACGATAGTGAAGAGCTCTTTGCTGTCGTGGGCGTTGTTGTCCAGTCGTTCCTTCAGGGATTTCTTCTTGGTGGTGCGGATGAGCTGGCGGTGCTTGCGGGTAGCGTGTTTGAGGGCGGTCATGTTGTCGGTGGTCCGGTCGAGGAGCCAGGCTTTCTCGAGGGTGCGGCAGGTCTTCTTGGAGTCCTTGAGGTCGTCGGTGAACCAGGATGCCTTCTTGCTTCTGGGTCTGCTGGGAGGGTTCTCTAGTGGCGCGAGGTCGTCGGCGCAGGCGGTCAGCCACTGTGTGAAGTTGCGGGCTGCTTCGTTGGGGTCCGTTGTGTTGGCGGGTGGGCTCTGGCTGAGGGAGGTGGTGAGCTGGTCTGCGGTGATCTTGCTCCAATTCCTGTGAGGTACCTGTTGCGGGTGGTGGTGGGTCGTGGATATCTCCCTATCCTCTATACCAATCCCCTCTTAACTTTTTACCTTTGTCTCAGTTTCTGTCTTCCTGTGTAACCCTTTGTCTGTGGTCTTCTGCTCCGGTGCCGGAGCTCAAGAATGTGAAGATGCTGACCACACTAGTCTGAGCCTGGGAGTCACCAACATCACTGGGCAGGTAACATGGTACTGTGTCTGCATGAAGTGAGAGACAGTGCCTGAACATAAGCCGAGGAAAATTGTTGCACTAATGCTAACATTTGCTGGCACTAATTTGTTAAGCTAAAAGACAATTGAACTGACCTAATGACCAATCTTTGTGGTAATCTATGCCTGTACTCTACGAGGAAGAGAAGGAGAGGTAACGAGCACCATAGGGATATCTGCATTTCATTAGATAATATAAGGGATATACAATCCTGTAACTAAACCACTTTTAGAATGTGTGGTATTTAGTAGTACTTTGTGATTAAGGTACTTTCTTATTGTGTCTTTTAACTTCTGAGCTCTTGCCCCATCATACTACCTTCCTGAGAAGCTGGGACTACTCGCCATCACTATCCTCAGAATCAAGTGGGGAAAAGGTTGTACATGACCTTGTTTAAAGTGCCACAGTTGGATGGACTCTAACACACCAGTGGCAAATGACCTCAACCATCATGGCTGGAGCACAATACCCTCTGTCTGCTCTTTGCCAATGAACAGAGACACACACACACACACACATGCGCACGCACACACACACACACACACACACACACCATACTCCCACACCAAAGGAGAGATTATTTTAATTACTTACCTCAAACCTTTAACTGGTTGCTGGCACCGTTCCCACATCCAGCTCCATCCTTCCTCAAGCTATGAATCTGTTGACATTTTCCACTCTCAGGCACCACAAGTACAGTGGGTTTGGCAGCACAGCAACTGGGCCCTGGACTGTCAGTCACACTTTATGTGCAAAGCTGGTCCCTGCCATTGGTTGGAGTGCTCAAAGGTAGTACTCGCTAAGGGAATTATGAGGCACTTTTGAAGACCCACCACCGCTCGGACAGCATATTGATTGTCAGCACTTTAGATACCCAAACTGTGCATGCCCCAGTTCTACTCGCTGGACAATACAAACACATTTTGTTTATGCTTTTTTCTCTGCCAGTCTGTGAGTCTGATGCTGTGGTGCACAACTTCAGACATTCAGACTGAGGGGGCTGAAAAAAGTGGAGAGTTAACACCCAAATGCCTTCATGGGTGAGCCACCACTGGTATCTATTAGCTTCTCCTTGTGATTTGTCCATCATCCCCTGTTTGCCATTCAACCTCACCTCCTTGCCCTCTTTTCTGTGGTCTGGTCTGTCATCTGGTTTGCTATTCATAACCCATCGTATCTCTAATTGTATACTTGCCCTTACCCATTTCTCTTTGAATTAGTAATCCACCTCCCTCTTTAGTTCGGTTTTATCAAATTTTCTGTGTGGTTTGTTCATCAGCCTCCTCATCAGCCTTACTCCTCTTTTTTGTTTGTCCATCAGCATGTGATTTAATTGCCCATCACCCTTTCTTTTAGCATGAAGTATGTTCTTTAGCCCCACTTTTAGGCCTGTCTATAACCAGCGTTAATTGTCTGGAATTCTCCTACCATCAAATCTTTAAAAAGTACAATCAGAAATACAGTAGGCTTTCATATGTTTTTTATGGTGTACCATTGCTTGGATTGGCTATACAAATAATGGTATTTCGTGGAAGATTATTTTGTCCCAGTTACACTGCTGATGTGAGATGCTGTGTAGCTTGTCAAGGTGGGGTCTTTAAATATTTACTTTGCGGACACATAAACACTTTAATTTCTAATTTATGGCTTCTTTGTTTAGGAAGTTCATTCTGTTTGGATGCCTTACCTTGTCATGGAGACACAGTGCTATTAAGCAATTGCCCTTGCACATTCATTTGTTTTACATTGCTTTCAGGATAACAGTTGCATTTACAGTATTTTTCTTCACAATGTAAGGACATGCATTGACATAGGCTTTTAAAAAGATGCAGCGAAAATGGTATTTGGTATATCAGAAAAAAAAAATCATCATACAAAATTATTGTGTCAAGAATATCTGAATATAAAAAAATATCGTCAACAGGAATATTGAAGGTACAAATATCGCCTTAAGTGTTGTTTTTTTATAATGTAAAAATATAGTTTAATAATATTTTATTTGTGTATTTAGTAAGATAATCAGTTGAAAATTGTATTTTTAGTTGTACTAATGTTTATAAAGTATGGTTTTATAATTATTTTTAATGGTGGGGTATTAGGTCCTTAGGGGATAAGGATGGGGAGATTTTTTTAAAGTGTATATTTCAAAGTAACATTTATGTTAATTATTTTATTAATATGCAAATTAATATTTTACAAGTGTTAAATTTAATTTCAAACATTATCCTTTTTTGAATAAATAAAATGTAAGATTAGTTAAAATATATATTAATCATATTGAATGAAAAATATATTTTTAAAAATAAAAATATATGAAAAGGGTGTTTTAATAAGGTAAAAATAATTAGAGTTCTTTTTATATAAAAGTTTTACATTTTATAATTATTTTCCAAAATAGATATATTTTTAAACTCTTTCTATTGCAATGTGCTCAAAATACAGTACATCAAGAATACAGTTAAGTACGGATATCCAAGCCATAAATTCCATATAATTCAATTATTACATCTGGATTAATAAAGTCATCAACACAGTGAGGTAACATTCTCGTCCAGACCCCACTCTTGCTCCCTATAAACCTTGGTAGGCCTGCCAATACCCCCAAATTTTTTCCCATTTCCATGGACAACCCCATCTCAGATATAACGTGTGTTCTGCTTGCTGACACCAGTCCAAGTTAGTTTTCCACACCTCCACTTTTGGGGGGGCAGACGCTCCTCAGCTCTGTGCGATGTTACATTTGCTATCACGGCAGCTAGTGTCAGCCATATTCTCATGTGTCTAGTCCAAACTTTCAGCAACAAGAACCACTTTCACTGGACAGGGACCTCCGCTCCCACCATTGTGGCCATAATTCTCCCAATTTCCAGCCAATATGATTGTATTACTGGGCATTCCCACAACAGGTGGTAGAAAGTCCCCTCCCACCTGCACCCCCTCTGACACAGTGCATTATTACTATGACCCAGTTGGTGTAGCGCTGTCCTAGCGTACTAAACCCGCTGTAAGATCTTTAGATAAATAAGTCGAAATCTGGAGTGAATCGCCTCCTCTCTCAGGCCCTGTATTGCCTCCGCTCAGTCTTCATTGTCAAGCTGGCCCTGGTTACTCTCCCATGCTGTCTTCAATGGTACCAGGAGGTCTGGTGATTTATTTATTATTTTCCTATTTATTAACAATTTCGCTTTTTCAGCTAATGGGTCTGTTAACAGACAGTCTGCTAAGGGGTCGCCTCTTCTAGTTCTACCCCCTCGCGAATGTAGAAAAGAAGGGAGAGACCCAGTTGTAAGTACTTGAACTATTTACCCTTCCCAATGTCATGTTCTTGTTGTAAGGTGTTGAATGTGATATATGCCTGCCCTCGCCACACGTCACCTAGTTTCTCTAGGCCCAACCATTCCCATTTACTGAAACTACACAACTCCCCTAATCTTCGAAGTTGGTCACAGTCCAAGAGTGGAGTCATCTTTGTTAATTTCCTCTCCCATCTCAGGTATTTTGTTGCTGCATGCCACACTCTGACCACTGTCTGTATGTGTTTCGTGAGACCTGGATCATTCCTCTTTTGTATAAGAGGGGGGTACTCCCCAGCTACCATAGCCACTCTATCCACTCTCCATGCCCAGTCTGCTTGATCTCCGAAAGCCAAGTCGTTTACCGTGACTGGTTGGGAGGCCCAGTACTAGATCCTAATATCAGGAATTGCTAGACCCCCTTCATAAAGCCCTGTCATGAATTTGTGTAGTGTTATGCGTGTGGCTCCTCTGCTCCACAGCAAGGATCTTAGCTCAACTTCCACCCTCTGAAAAAAGGGGTCCAGGATCTCATAAGTTGTGTTTTGTAGAATATACAGCAGACGCAGGAGCATCATTATTTTGTATAGGGCTGCACGTCCCATTAATGTCTGCCAGCTATTGACATCCCCTATAAATCTGCATAGTTGTGTGCCTAAGTTTCACTGGTAAAACTCTTGGGAATCCCTTGTCACATATATCCCTAGGCATGTGAAGCCCTGTGTCTCAACTGGAACCCTGCATCTGGATGTCAAGTAAGGAACTAAACCCACCAGTGGGAACAACAGGGATTTATACAAATTAAGGCTGTATCTCGAGTAGACCCCATAGATATGGAAAATCTACAATATTCTGTTGATGGGTTGTCTTGGTCTTCTAACATACAGTAAAATATTGTCTGCATATAAGGAGATGCGTTCTTCCCATTCACCTCCCACCAGATACCCCATATCAAGGAGTCTTGTATTCAGGCTACCAGTAGCTCCAGTGACAGAGCAAACAGTATAGGGGAGAGGGGGCATCCCTGTTTCGTCCCTTTCTGGAGAGAGAATACCCTGTATTACATGGTGATAAGTCATACCCTGGCCAGTGGTTCGCGGTAAAGAAGTTTCACCCAACCGATAAATTTCGGTCTAAAGCCCAGACGGCACAAAACGGCAAAGAAGTTATTCCACTCCACGCTATAGAAAGCCATATTGGCTTCTAATGACAAAAGGGCCGCCCAGGTCAGGTAGAATTGAGTTTGTCGTGTGTAGGACCCCGAACAGTCGCCGCAAGTTCAGTCTCTTGCCTCAGTGGGGCATAAATCCGGATTTGTCTGAATGTATGGGGGAGGTAATCATTTTACAAAGATGTATGGATAGGGCCTTAGCTAAAACATTGCCTTCATGGTTGAGTAATGAGATTGATCTGTAGGACCAACAATTCAAAGAGGATTTACCTTCTTTAGGAATTACAACAATCTCTGGTCTTTAGGTAGTGCACTTTTCGTTTTGGCCTCAGTGTACATACCAAGGAGGTGCTCCATGTTTTATCCAGCATACATTTAAATAACACTATCGGCAAGCCATTTGGTCCCACCGCTTTCCCTTATTGTAGGGTACGTGTTGCAGTTTAATTTCCTCCACTCTCAAATGACCTGCAAGCATTCCCCTAGCCACGGTGGACAATTGTGATAGGTCTATGTCCCATAGAAAGTCTCTACAGTCCCCCTCCGTCCTCCCGTATGAGGAGGTGTACAGTGATTCAAAGTATGTGGCAAACATTTCTGCTTTCTCTTTCACAGTTTCATAACTTCGTCCTACACTATACACTATCTCTGGGACACGTCTGTCACTCTACCTCCTCTTATCTAACCATGCCGGTAGTTTGCTGGCCTTATACCCACATCATATAATCTATGCTGGGTGGCCAAAGCTAGCGCTTCAGCGCTTTCCTCCAGAAACTCTTGTGGTTCCAGTTGATGCAGTTTTAACTGATGTCTCACTTCTGATGATGGCTCCTCTCCCTCTACCACTTGGCTCTCTGGGATAGTGTGGTCTCTTATCTTTCATCAATACCCCCACTTAGGACTGGGCTTTGCCCTGATCACTATTTTAAACGCCTCCCAAAGCGTCACTTTGAGTCCACAGAACCTACATTGTCTACGAAGAAATGCTCAGCACCCTTTGTCATGGCAGATTTGAATTTATTATCCTTGAGATACCATGGGTCTATCCTCGGGGGCAAGGTGTAATCCCTCCGGGGGCCCTCCAGGGTAAGCTCCACAAAAGAGTGATTGGACACACCTGAGCTATGTGTGAGGCCTTTTTAAAATCCCCAAACCCTGGGCCTGTGTAATGAGATAGTGTAGCCTGGAGAGACTCCTGTGGGTCGCTGACATGTGCATGTATTGTCTGGTGGTGGGATGCAGATGCCTCCATATGTTGCATAAACCCAAGACCGAGAGAAAGTCCCCCAGTGGACACACCTTTCTCCTCAGTGCTGCTCCCCCAAAAACATCCTTCTCAACAGAGACAATATCATTCATGTCTCTCCCCCCACAATCAGTCAGCCGTCTGGGAGCTCAAGGAGCCGAGAACCCAGTATGTCCAGTTTGGTAGTCTGTAACCCTGGTGAGACGTATACCAAACATAAATTAAGCATCCACCCCTCCCACTGGCCACTCACTGCTACCAACCTCCCTAGTGGGTCTGTCCATGTCTTCCTCAGGATGAAAGGGGGCATTGTCTTACACAGTATTCCCACTCCCCTGGAGCCAGTAGTATAGCCTGAGTGTGCCAGCAGTGTATAACTGAATCTATCCAGTGCCTTTACGACGGTTACCACATAGATGGGTTAACTTTAACAAAATAACATCTGGGGCATGTCTCTTAATACATTGCATTACCACTATTCATTTGATTCTGCCATTCAGGCCATTAACGTTCCAGGACCACATTTTTATCCAGTTCATTTGGGCTTCAGGGATCGCCATGATAAAAATTTCCTCCCCCCTTCATCACTGTCTGAGCCCATGTTGACATCACCCCTGCCAAGCTCTCTGTGTACTGTGTGATAACTGTTCACTTAGTCCCCCCTGAGCACTTAACTTCATACTTGTGTTGTCACAGTAATAACTCAAATTACTCCAACATTGTCCTCCGTCCCCCACTCGGCTAAATCGGCTGTGTATTCCCCAACTTCCCAGCCTGCAGAGTGCCTGTTGCCCAACTAACAACATACACAAATCACAATAAGGGGTGTCTCGGCCGCACCAAGGAGTCAACTAAAACAGTTTCATTTGTCGTACCCCTGCTGAAACAATCATCATTTTGAAGCCCCCCTCGTCTATGGTTTCACAGGTCCCCGGTCATATAGTTTGACTTTCTGCTCACAGTTCCAATGTAACTGTTATTGCTCGTTCACTCCACTCGGGCTTCTGTGTTTACTTCACTCCAACCCCAGACCTTGGTTACTCTTACCTGCCCGACCACCTGGATAGTCAGTTTGTGGTACCCCCACCTGTACCCTGATGTGTCTCAGGAGCCTCCTCCACCTCTTGCTGCTCCAACTGCACCCGATTTTCCTGCCTTGATCTGTTTCCCCTCTGACATGCTTTGGTCCCTTGCCTCTGTGTCGGCTGGCTGTTTGCCACCCCCATGCTTCCTCCAGGGAGGTGTCGTGCCAGTTCTTACCCTCCACAATTATGCAAAGCCTCGTCATCTTGTTGTTCTCAAAGTGCATGTCTCCCCTAGCTCTGGCTGCTAGGAAGATTGCCTCGTGATCACAATAGTTGAAGATTGTCGCCATTGTTGTTCGTGGGGGAGCCTCTTGCTTTGGGCAGGGGCATTAGAGCCCGATGTGCCCTCTCGATCGAGAAGAATATGGACAGTTTCTTTGGCCGCAGCATGTTCAATATGAAGTCCTCTAGGAAGAGGTCCACACTAGGGCCCTCCACCCCCTCCAGGACCCACACCACCCTGATATTATTACTTCTTGTCCTCCCTTCCTTGTCCTCAAGCTTGGCTGCCATGGTCTTAGTCTGTTGAGTCAGGGTTTGTACTTGCATTTCCAGGCGTTTCATTGTAAACTGGAGCTGGCCTATCTAGATATTGGGCATCATGAGCTTCTCGCATAATTTCTGAAGGTCCACTCTGATCAAGATGACCTCAAGGGTCACAGTGTCTATCTAAGGCTCCAGTGTGCCTTTCAGGTCTACTATGGCCGCCAAGATAGCTCCTAGGGAGGAATGGGGATTGCGTAACTGCCCATTTTGTTTGTTTGGGGGTTACTGGCCCCTTAGGTTTCACCATCACTTTGCGAGGGTCTTCATGAGCAGCTTTTGAACTTCTCGCCTCGTTGGGTCAGGGAGGTTCACGTCTCTATCCTTGTCCCGTTGTGGGCATTCTATAATGGCGACCTACCCTGCCGATGGGGAAGAAACCAGAGCCGGCGGCCAGGCCCACTCCCTTCACGTCCTTGGAGGACCTGCTGCATTTCCCCTCTCCTTTGTGTCAGTTCTGGACTCACCCATACCCCCAACAGGCCCCCGACCAACTCACCTGTCTGGCACGGCCTCATTGCCTTCTACTCCAGGCACCTCTAGATCCCCTCTGCACTAATGGGTCGCTCCAGAGGGAGTCTGAGTCTTGATTTCTGCCGGCTCCTCCTCCTTCCCAGAGGCAGGGGGGCACCTGCAGCCCAAGACCACCAGGCCCTGTGAATTTCAAGTTTCCTCCCTGGAGGCCCACAGCCCGGTTTCATTCACATCATTTAAAGGAGGCGAGTGCAGGGGGACCCACACCTCATGGATAAGGAGGTGTCAGTCCAGTGTAGGCCCACATCTGCCTGCTCCTATTTTACCTAAAGGACCCCTGGCCCACCTGCGTGCTGTGCTCCTTCATCATGGGCCAAGACTTGGCCCAGAGCTGGTGCAGTTGCCAGGCCGTCTCCACTGCCTTCCTGTGTCTGTAGCGCAGCAGGTGGGCCAGGGGTCCTTCATTTCCCTCTGCCAGTCACAAGAACTCAGTGGAGCCTGGTCAGGCGCCGAAACTCCCCTGGACCCTTGGCCCAGCTGAATCTTCACCTGGCACCCAGCCGCCTCCTCTGATGGCTGCCTCGGCCCTTGTGTCTCTCCCTTGCCGTCGTGGGGTGTATCAGGCACCCGGGGATGCCTCGGTCAGACCAGACGCAACACCGTAGCACATTCTCTTCACAGGGGGGGTTCTCCTAAATCAGGATGGAAGGGCAGATTATGGGGTCTGCTCCATAATGACCAGAGCTCTGCTAAGGTGCGGCCATCTTTGATCACGGCCAGGCCACACATCCTCACATTTTATTTTACATAATACAAATATTTTTGCATTTTTAATTATAATTTTATATTATAAAATATATTTTTACATTTTTACATTTACATATTGATTTTATATTTGTATTATTTTTTTAAGGTTAATTTTGGATTAATACTATTTTTGTATTCAATAGTTTGAAGTTTAGGATTGTATTAAATATTTAAAAAAGATATTATTTATAATAAAAACATGTTTTCTATGTTAATGTTTAAATATGCATATATATATATATATATATATATATATATATATATATATATATACATATATATATATATATATATATATATATATATATATATATATGGGTTTTTAGTTTTGGTTAATGTGTTTCAGATTACATTTTTGTTTATTTTATAGCTAAAACATTGTGTGTGACTATGGAGCATTGATTTTGTATATACAATGTTTATTTTTTTTTACCTTGTATAAAATGTTTTAGATTGCAGTGCAAAAGCTACATTTAACCATTTTCGCATCCAACAATTTCTCCAAACAGGCTTAGATTGGAGTAGGAATACAAAATGTCACACCTTTAACGAATATGGTTAGATTGGAGTGGGAATAGTAAATGTCATCCCTTTAATGTCCAACATCTTCTCAGTATGGTAAGATTGTAGTGGAAGCAGTACATATCAACGTTTTTTTGTGTCTAATATCTTCCCCCCATTTGGTTAGATTGGAGTGGGAATAGTAAATGTCAGCCTTCTAGCCTACAATGGTTAGATTGTAGTGGGAGTAGTTAAATTGCACCATTCAAGGGCACCATTACGATGGTGGGCGTACCGTAACGGGAAATGGGACCGACCGCCAGAGGTGCAGCGATCCCACGAGGCAAATTAGGACTCGCCCGCCACACTGGCAGGCGCATTCTTGCCTTCATCATTTCAGCAGATGGTGCTGTAAACAGTACCCGCCGCAATGTTACAGGTGCATGTTGTGCATTGCAATGCACAACGTGACAGGCTCCCTGCGGTGCCTGCCACCTGTGTATGGCAATGAAGGGGGGTACCATAGGTACCCCCCAGTGCAGCCACCCCCACGCCGGGGGGCCCGCAACAGGCCGCCAAAGCCATTCTATGCATGCCTTTCCATGGCGGAGTCTCCGTCATGGAAAGGCATGCCCATCCCACACATCATAATATGGATGCCGCCATATTGTGGGCCTTCTCCGCCCGGCAGGCAATCGTGACGATTGCCTGCTGGCGGAAAAGCGGCAGACAGTATTTCCGTCGGCCACGGTACCCCCGCCATGGTAATATGGCGGTGGGTAATTGACGGTCGGGCAGGGAGTTATGGCGTGAGGATCGCCACCGCCAGTCCGGCGGTGGCGATCCGCACCCCATTAAAATGACCCCCTTAGTGTCCAACACCTTCCCCAATATGGTTAGATTGGAGTAGGAAAAGTAAATGTCACCCCTTTAATGTCAAAGAACTTCCCCCAATATTGTTGGATTGGAGTGGGAATAGTAAATGGCACCCTTTTAGTGTCTAACACTTTCCCCCAATTGGTTTAGATTGGAGTGGGAATAGTAAATGTCACCCCTTCTGTGTCCAATACTGTCCCGAAATTGTGTTATAATGGAGTGAGCATAGTATTTTGCACCCCTATAGTGTCCAACACCTTCTTCAAATATATATAGATTGGAGTGTGAATAGTAAATATTACCCTTTTAGTGTCAACCAGTTTTCTCAAATTAATTTAGATTGTAATGGGAATTGTAGGTGTCACCCCTTTACTGTCCCACACTGTTCCCAAATTGGTTTAGATTGGAGTGGGAATAGTAAATGTCACCCTTTTAAAATTGTGATGTTGGAGTGTGATTATTTTTTTAGTCTGAAATTCTTTGTTTAATTTAATTTGTATATTTTAGAAAAAGCTTGAATTATTTTATTTGTATTGTTGGCGTTTAGAAATATAATTTAAAAGTAGGTAGGCGTATGTTTACAACCAATAATAAAATTAATTACATTTCTTATGGATTAAAGACATGTAACACATTTTTTGCCTTTATTAATGTTTTCAAAGTTTATATAATGTATAGTTTTACATTTTTAAACATATATATATTTAAATTTACAAATTCACATTTATATAGTTAAATGAATTATTTTTTTAATACTTCTCTATTATCAAATAAAAAAATGTAATTACATTTAACTACTATTGTATGTTGTACCTTTTCCAATATTTTTCCCATTGTTTGACACATTTAAGCATAAATAATAAATAATTAAATATTTGTATATAAATAATTGTATATATTAAATAATTGTATATATTTTAAAATATTATTTAATTTATACTTAACCATTTAGTTTTAAATTTTTTACAACTTTTTTGACATGTTTTACATGTTTAATAATGTTATACATTTTACAACATTTTCACATTGTTTCCCATTAATTTCAATGACGAGATGGAATTTTTTTAGTTTAATTTAGCTGCAACGTTTTTTTACCGCTAGCTTATATTTTGTAATCTATTTGTGTTCTTTTTAGTCGATTTTCCTGGAAAGAGGTTGTGGTAAGGTGCTGCTGTTCGTCAGAATGGGTAAGTCCTTTTTAAAAGATTTTGAGGCTAGAATGAGTGTTGTGCAGGATGGGAGGTCTAGAAGGTATTTCTAGTGTTGGTTTTGTTTTGTATATTTAGATGTATTAATATTAGCGGTTTTCACTAGATTGTAGTTTTGAGTTTTCGTATTCTGTTTTAGTAAAGTATTGTTATGCTATGTTAAATTGTGCTATATTACTTATAGTTTGTTAAGTGTGATGTATAAGTATTTTTGGGATTGTACTGTGTTTCACGGGTGAGTTTTCTTTTTTACTTTACAGATTTTTGTCTATGAATGTGTCTTATTGACATTGGGAGCTTATGTTGTATTTTTTTTAAGGAAATATTTATGGTTTATAATAAACCAATTGTCATAATGAGGGAAGAGATGGGGAGGAAGAATGACCTGATTCTCCTCTATGGTCTGTACTTCAAGCCTCAACTGGAGCTGAATGACAAAAGACAGTTTTTGCCTTGTTGGCTTCCCAGCTGGACAGTGACATTAAAGAAGGACACGGTCAGGTGCCCGATCCGGACACAAAAAGGGAAATGATGATGAATTCAGATGCCAAGACAGGAAGAAGGAACATGTAATGATGTGAAGTCCACACGTTGAGTAGTATTTAGTGATGCTTTATTCCAAGTTGTATAGAGAAACCCCACTAGGAGCATCCATCATGGTGCTCAGCCCAGCCAACTGTAATCTCTCAGGCAGATCACCAACATTCTGATAGATGCATAACATGAACATTCTATTAGAGGTAGAGAAGGATAGCATAGAGAATACCAAGATACCACAGAACAGCAATTGGGCATTGTGGGAAGCGTGCATCAAGCTGAGGATTGGGTCAGTAGAGGAACAAGCTCAGCTGACTCCCCTGAGAAGCCGGTAGCCTGTGCCGAAGGAGTCAGATGACCTCAATTACAGCGAAGCAGAAGCCAGGAGGAGGGTAATAGCTGCTACAGTCTGGAAGGCCGCCGACAGGACTCTTCGCCCAGCCACTCTCCCGGAGGAGCATAGCTAATACTGGTGTGTAAACGGTTGTGATTTTGATGGGGAAAAAGGAGTGGTTGGGGGGGCTACGATAGCAGGGAAAAGCTCCTGTACTTAAACAAAATACTGAACGGCTGAGAGAAAGAAACTCCCAGACTATGGAGTATTGTCTGTGTCCCACAGAAGTGAACTAACAGCCTAGTTCTGTTTTGTTTGTGTACACCCTCGAAGAGAGGATTGTCAGCTTAGTTATTTTCAGTGATAGGGTCACAAATCATTAACCCCAAAACCCACTAAGTAAACCTCTAACAGAGCAGAATTACCTGTTTTCTCTTTCTGTCAACGGTGCCGGTAGGCCAAGTACTAAAGAAGAACCTGAAGGAGAAAAGAGAGGATTGAAACATCAAAACAGCGAATCCTTTGGAAATACGTTAACCGAAATAAAATAATTACGATCATATCAGGCGCTACTGTGTCGTAAGTCCCATGCCAAGTGACACCAATGCTTTTTAAGTTGATTTCCTATCTTTTTGGGTTTTGAATGGTTCCTAGGTACTGTGCATTGCTGCGAGGGATCTTTATTGAACTTATTTTATTTTTGCATTTTTTTGGGGGGGGAGGCGTTTTTAGGATATTATTTTTCACGTTTTTGGTGGATTACTATTTATGATGGCATTGATACAGAGCATGATCTGCAGATACACCGCAGTAACTCTTTTTTATGTTATTTCTTTTGGGTGGGAAATGTTATGTTTTATTGTTTGTGTACATATCATGTGATTGGTATTTGGAATTGTTTGGTTTATGCGTTGTAATTATTTTATATAATGGATTGAGTTTGTTTTTTAGTTTTTAGTGGGCGATGGTGACATTTTTTGTTTCAATAATATATTTATAATTTTATTACCTCAGTCATCATTAACATTGGACTTTAATTTAATTTTTAGACTGATGAAATGAAATAATATATATATTAATTAAAAAAATTATTTCTCATGTTGGTTTAAATGTGATTGTTTTGGGACTTTGGTAGGTTACTATTTATGTTAACTTGCTTTTGGCAATTATTTCTAAGCAATCTACTCCTTTGTTATTTGTGCAGAGTCTCTCTTTAAATTGTAGCATCTCGTACATTCGTTCGGTCTGTTTGCTAAGTTTTAGGGGCAATTTGGCCAAGAGATTGCTGCATTCATAGCTGTTGGCAGCTCTGCTCTTTTTATAATACTTCTATAAATTTATAGAGCATAGATTGGGCCCTGCCTGGTGTGGATTAGAAAGCGTTGTACCATCCTTCCACTGTGTTGTTTGATTTGGCTTCCTGTGTCAAGGTGCAGTCATAGACATTCCGCCATGGTATTTGGACTTTGGGCTGGCATTTGTGTCCAAAGCAATACAGTTTGCCAACTCAAGTTTCTTCAAAACAGTCCATTAAGGGGCTTAGTTTGTCTTCATTTTGTTGGTAGGAAGGGCTTTCCTTTAGTAAATTGCAATTGTTAGCGACCTCCGTGACAGGGTTATAGGTAAGTGTAATCTTTTTTGTTTTTTCAAATGCAAATTGACTCTTTGTCAAATATTCTACACATAAGGCCCTATTACGAGTCTGGCGGTCCGAGGACTGCCAGACTCAGGGTGGCGCGGCTGTGGCAGATACAGTCACAGCCGCTTCGACTGCCCGGTTACGACCTGAGCAGTCGGACTGACCTGGGACTGTCGTTCCCTGGCGTTTGAGCTGCGGTCAGAGGCCACAATATGCTTGTCGGGACCATCACTGTCCCGCCAAGCATATTATGAGTTTCCTCTCGGTCAGGGTTTTCATGGTGAAACTTCGGAGGAGAGGAAGCAAATGGGGCCCTACAAGCCCCCCTGTGCCTCCACCATATGTGGATGCACACAGGGAGACATAACATGTGCCCCCTGTGGGCATGCAAATAGGTTCCTTCCGATTGACTTTTTAGTCCAAACCGAGCAGGAACCTTGTAGTGCGGTCCCATTGCGGTGCCTTTTTCAAACGCCACACCACCCGCCTGCCAGACTACTTGCGAGTTGTAATCTGTTGAGCAGATGGATCGGCCTTTGGTAGAGCAGTGGTGCGACGGTTTGCACCACTGCGCCACCGCTCCGCCGAAAAGTCGGAATCAGTCCCTTAGTGTAGATTGTTGGAGGGGTCTCCATATGCTTTGATTGAAATAATACTAACAGCTTTATATGCCTGTTGGGGTACACTTTAAACATTGTTTGAATCATGGCTTGTTCCAAGTCTATGATTATGTTTAGGGGGAAGTACTTATTTGCTTTATGTTTACAGTAGTTTAATAGGTCATAGTAAATGTTGTTTTTTTATTTGGTAGTAGGGCATATATAAAAGAGATATTTGTGGTTTGATATTTACCATGTATGGTGTATATCTGAATTAATGGTTTGGGACACATTTTAAATGTCCCACTCATCATCCAGATTTGACAATGGCTTAGTTTTAGTAAGTTATTTGCTGTAGAGAATATTATGATTCATTTCTCATTGTGTAGGTCATCATGTAAAAAGAAAGGTTATTTATTATGTGTCATTGTTAAATGTTGAGGTATTTCTATGTCTTGGTACCTTCTAGGGGCAGGGGGAGTATCATTGGTGGCTTTTTTCATTTGTGCAATTAAAACGTTTTAAAGTAGGTAAAGGTGGTAGATGGCCTGTGATGTGCTATGGGACTTTAGACAGTATATCTTTATGGATTCAGGTTACAGGTTCCTGGAAGCTAGTGCTTGTCTCTCTTATATCCTGCAATCCCTCTCTTGTTTCTATTTCTGTCTCATTTGGGGGATGGTTGTTCTCTCCTACATGAATTATATCATCTTTTGTAGTTACCCTCCCATAGCATTCATTAGAATAATATTTATATTGTCTGTTGATGCACATTGTTGGCTGTAAGTATAGCCTATGTGATTCAGTAACTGCTTTGAGGTTTAACTGCTGTGAGTTTTTTTTATTTTCCTGCCTTTGTCATTGTATCTGAAAGTAGTGTAGTAGTATAAATATATAAAATATTTTAAAGTTTGTTATTTATATAAAATAGTATGCAATTACTTTTATTATTAATACTTATATGTATATTCTGTTCAGATATTTTACTCTGTTTTGCATCTTTTCCAGTGGGTGATGCTCTAATGTGGAGTAGGCACTTTCTTTTCTGAGCAATGCAAATAAAAAAAAATGCTTTCCTTTTAAATGTTAATTTGTAGGTAGTTTGTAGTGGTTGAGGTCCTTGGGCTTATTTTTACTCTCTATTTGGGTGAGTTTATAGTTTTTTTATTCATTTATGTGCACTTACCGTCTTATATCTTTTGCTGGCTTCGGATTGCTGGTTTTTAGGAAGTCTATGTAAAGAATTAGAAGTTGGGGAATCTTTTATTAATTATTAGCTATTTTACAATTTTACGTTTATTAACTAGTATGTTTTAGTTAAAATATAAGTTTTACTTACTTGGTTAGGTAGTTGTTAAAATGTATATATTTCTTCTCTAATGGTCTGGTCAGAGAATCCAGCAGTTTTCTCGTCTTGCAGCGTTTGTCGTTTTTAGAGTATTTAGTTGTTTAAATTAGTGTGCCTTTTATATTGTTAATTTAATTGTTTGACTGATTTCACTGTTTAAAGTTGTTTATACTTTGATTTTATTGGTTGGTTTAGTTTTAGTTTGAATTTGTTTTTTATCAGTTATGTTCTTCTAAGGTTAACAGTAATTTAGGTTTATCTATAAGGTATTATATACAGTTTGATAGTTTTAAATATAAATGTATATATACATATATATATATATATATATATATATATATATATATATATATATATATATATATATATATATATGTATATGTATATATATATAAACGTTTATGTGTGTATGTCATTTATCAAGCTGGATGGAAGGCCGAATGTCGAGTGCTCCTTTGAATCTGAAAGTCATTTTGTTGAATAAAATTACACACGGCCGCCTTGCGGTGAAAGGAGCACCAAGAGGAGCGGATGTGGGTTGGAACAAGTCTCAACTCAGTCAGCGCGTGAAGCCAGTGCTAATTATGATCGCTTTGTGATTCCTCATCCTACTTAAGGAAGAAAGATTGTTCTAAAGAAATGGTTTGCCACGGAACCCACTTAGGGTACAATATGAACTTTCCAGATGGGACTATTTTTTCCAGCATGCATCGATCTTTGCAGGCACTCGGCACAGCCCAAGGGGGGGCATTAACAAATGGAAAAGCATGCCGAGCATAAATGGACAAATGGAAAGCCTCCATGTGACCCATGAACAGCCTATGAATAAGAGGCAAGTCCGCCTTGAAACGCATCAGGCACCATAAATGAACGCGGAAAAACGAAGCGAATTGTCATTTATCAAGCCGGATGGCAGGCCGAACGTCGAGTGCTCCTTTGAAGCTGAAAGGCATTTTGTTTAATAAAATGTATGTATATATATATAAATATATAGTTAGGACCTAGTTTCCATAGGAAATCCACAACATTCTATTTGGAATAACTTTGGCGCCGGTGCACGAATCTTCGTGAATGTCTCCAAGAAAATGGCCTGCTTGGTTCTGCTCCTTCCCTGAAAGTTTGGGGGTGATTCGTCAAGTGGGGGCCGAGAAAAAAGGGGGGTCCCGAAACGTGTTTTCTCCATGCAATTTGTCTTAGGGACCTTTAGCCAGGGCTACAGCTCGAACGGCTGAACGGAATTACACGAAATTTGGCAGAGAGGTAGAGTTCTGTTTGCAGATTGTGCTTTTTGTTAAATGGTGTAAATCCGTTCAGTAGTTTCGGAGTGAGCTAAAGAACGGTGATGGATTAAACCCAGATCAGTTGACTGGGGGTGAGTGTTTGTATTGTCAACGCTCCGTCCATCACCACCTTTGGTTTGTCTATATGGAAGTGCCTACTGCGTTACTGACGCCCGTTATGACGAATTATTTCTAATGCATTCCTATGAGGGATTTGTAGATCTAGGCCTCTGTGCTTACCGTTGTGTAAACTTTGCGCCAAACACATTAGGAAGTTGAGTTGACAACTTAAGTTGAGCAGATCTTCTACACGTCCAAGCAGACAGCAGTGTCTAAGTTTACGGGAGAAAGAGAAATTATGTCACAGAGAGTGAGAGAGAGAGAAAACAACATTAAAACTGTGTCGCAGAGTCTGGAGTTGAGATTTTTTGTTGAACCCGATGTAGATTTACTAGCTCCTTGCATCACTTTACCCATGTTAAAAGTGACTCAAAAGTGGCGTAATAAGGTTGTGGATATGTTTGTCAGACTGTTGTAACCTATCTGTTGTCACTGCTCGGAGGTAATTATAGATTTTACAGAGAAGCTGCTGTACACTACGCACTCTGGGCCATATTATCAAGCCTGGGCGACAAAATTATTGCCACTTTATCGACAGGAAAGTGTCGCTAAAGTGGCAATAATGGGTATGATAATATGCTCTATGGAGTTCCAGTCGAAGCTCATGTCAGATGTCCTTCACATCTAGCATGAGCTTCGATTGGAATTCCATAGAGCATATTATCAAACCTATTATGGCCACTTTAGCGGCAGTTTGCTGCCGATAAAGTGGCGATAATTTTGTCGCCAAGGGCTGATGATATGGCCCTCTCTCGTTTCACAAATAAAGCTAACAGTACAGTTTTACGAGTGCAGTGTACCTGGTATATTTCAGTTGTTATAGTGTCGCCTTCAAGTGGTGTCTATATGGAAGTGCCTACTGCGTTACTGACGCCCGTTATGGCGACTTATTTCTAATGCATTGCTACGAAAGCTTTGTAGATCTAGGGTGCTGTGCTTACCGTGTATAAAGAGTGCGGCCACCGGAGTTCACCATTCGACTTGAAGTCTGCCTATACGTCAGAGTATATTCAATAAGTTGCAGAGAATTCCATTGCTCTTGCTCGATAGGCCGTGGTTGTTTCTGAACGATGTTTGGTGAAGGAAACAAAAGGACATTTTGTGGGTTCTTAATATTTCGTAGTTAAGACTGTTGCTGCTCCAGCAAACAAAGGAAGATCAATAAGTTAATAGAGGCCTGGGACGGCCTTGTGACGCAGAAAAGAAAATAGTATCATGGACGCACAATTTATAATAATAGAGGCCTAAGCACGTGGAGTAGTACAGAAACACGACACAGAAATTTATGCACGCACAATTTTTAAGATTAGGGGCTAGATGTAGGTAATTCCGATTTACCTACTCTTAAATACCGAATTTTACCGATTCGGTATTTAAGAGTAGGTAAATAGGAAGGAGGCAGATGTAGGTAATTTTAAATTCAGAATTACCGAATCTGTAACATTCGGTATTTACCGATTCTGTAAATACAGAATCGGTATTTCCCATTGATTCCTATGGGCTTTGAAGGCCATAGGAATCAATGGGAAATACCGATTCTGTATTTACAGAATCGGTAAATACCGAATCCTGCAAGGGTGCAGGGGGTGTCACTTTGACACCCTCTAGCACCCCAAGTACAGGCTTGTGTGACATGTGGCACACATACATGCCCTAAGGGCATGTCTGTGTGTCACATTGCACAGGTGTGCATGCACAGATGTGCATGCACACCTGAATTCGGTATTTTACCACACAATAGGATTGTGTGGTAAAATACTGACTCTTAAGGGCCCGTGGCACTGTAAACTGTGCCACCTACATTTGGAATTACAGAATCGGTATATTTACCGATTCGGTAATTTACCGAATCCGTAAATATACCGATTCTGTAATTTTCAGCCCCCTACATCTGAAAACCCCAATACCGGTCGGAAACGGCCAAAATCGGCCGTTTCCGACCGGTATTAGGGCTCCTACATCTGGCCCTAGATGTGTATAGGACCTCGTGACTTATAAAGAAATATTTCAATTATGTAAGTACAATTTAAAACCATTGAGGGGTAGGAAAGCCATATGAAGGATAAAAAAATAGAATTATGTATATACAATTTACAGTGGAGGCTGATGTTGTGATGTCTTCTCTTACCTTTGCTTCTGTCGTCTTTTGTCGTGTCTTGAAAGGCTGCGGTTTTGCTGCGTCTGGGGTGTTTTCGACAGTCTGTCTGTCATCGCAGCACAGGCAGGCAAAAGAGAGCGTGCTCACGTCAGTGCCCGCATTATATGGGAAACGCGGGGGCTGATCACACCAAGGCCAGGGCCGTCATTGGTAGCGTTTTCGCGTTCTGCAAGAATGATGGCCCTGGGGGACATGCCATTGGGTAATGTATTGGTTTCCAGGCTTAATGATAGCAAGCATGCTAGGTGGTGGCATGTGGGTAGTGTGGGCGGGCGTGCACCGCGCATGTGCAAGTATGAGTGTGTGCACTAACCATTAACAACAGAGAGAGATGGGGGCGGTGTTATAATGTACGCAGAGGCAGGCCCAGAATCGGATCTGCAATGAGTCAGCAGTTCTAATCATTGTTCTTAGCGCGCCCTGAGGTCTGATTTGTCACTGAAAGGGTGATCGCACCATAGTTTGTACTGCTTATCATACTCAGCGTGTACCCGCGCATATGGTACAAATATGCTTTAACATTACGCGTCACATTAAAGCTTTGGTGTGATGTCATGTACGGCGTTCTGTACGCCAAAGGGGGCAATGTTTCTACTTGGTTTAAAACATGTATGTATTTAATGTAGATACTAAGGGCAGACATTTGGGATAACTATGATTTTTAAAAAATACTTTTAATAATCCTATATTACTTTTAAAAAGAATTACACAAATCGTGGTAGAACATCATGCGTACACGTATTGAAAGAGCTGCGCAAGCGCATCATAAGCGTACGCAAAGCCATGTGACTTTAAAAGTAGAGATTTGATTGGTTCGTAACTTTTCCTATTGCGAGTGCTGAAAGTTCCGTCCCATTATAATTATTCGACTTTGACTTTCTAAGAAGAAGCATTTGTTGTTAGAATCTTCTCAAATAGAAGGAAGATCACCATAATAAGAGCAATGGAGTCATCTTCCAGCATTTCTTCAGAGGAATATTTAATTCCTGAAGAAGCTCCAAAGAAGAGGAAAGAAGCTCTAATTTGGAAGTTTTTAACTTTTCCAGAAGGTCAAAAAAAGGTTAATGCTGCAAAAGTAACCTGTAAAATTTGCCAAACAACTCTTTCAAGGGGTGATCCATGTAAAAAATATTCCTTTGGCACAGCAAAGTGAAGAACTTGCTCCCCAAGAATTTTGCTCAAGCTGAAAGACGGAGGTTGCACGAGAACCCACCTGCTGCTACACCAAGCACATCAACTGCGGTAGCATTTTCAGCAAGCAGTCCACACCCACATATTGATTCTGACTTTGCTAAAGTTAAAATTCTTTGCATTTATTGCGATAAACTTTTGTGTTATGGGGAACAGTCTATAGACCTGATGAAACGCAGGATACAGGATCATTGCTGTCCTCGACATTAGTTGTTCTTTTTTTCATTCTTTTGTTCCGCTTGGAATTTGTTGAGAAAACACAAAAAAAATACAAAACAAAAAAAACGGTTCTTTTTAGAACTACCTTCACTGGTCAAAGAAAGAACTATATTTCTATGTTAGTGTGTAAAAGTTTGTCAGAATGAATGTGTAGTTCATAAATGAATGAATGAATGTATGACTAGTGTATGGAGAATGTGAAAGTGCAGAGCTATAAGGAAGTGCTACAGCATAAATCTATAAGGTGTTTACCTATAGTATACTGTAGTATGTGTGAAGCACTTGAATGTAACATATGTACATAAATATGTTAGAAGTCTCTGCTTCAATTTGTGCTGCTGGTGAAACTGCCTGGGTGAATTTGTGTGTGTTAGGGGCGGATTTACAATCCCCTTGTGCCTCTTTTACACAGCCGTTGCGTCACTTTTGTGACACAGCGGTGGTGCAAAAGATGTGCCATGGTGTGTGCTATTAACAATGTGACGCATCTGGAGGGTGCATTACATTGTAAAGCACTGCGCCAGAAGTAGCTTTCCTGTGCAGAAGGGGGTGCAGCAACCCCTCCTAAAAGTGACTGAGTGAAATGTATAACATTTCATTCAGTCACTTTTGAGCTTATGCTGCGTTAAAACCTTGCACATGCTTGAAGCAGGTGTAAGGATTGATACAGCTTTGTGAGCATAGGGCGCCAGAGCATTGCTGGAGTTGTGTTATACTTGCAACCGAAGTCAAGCAATACTTAATCCAAAAATTACTTTGCAATTTAGTTTTGTTATTGTTTTATAATAAGAATATGAAATATAATCTAAAAAATGAAATACATATAAATATTTATATTAAAAATATAAGAAATTAGTATAAAAAGAAAGACATAATAATTAATACATTTATAACTTATCATTTGCAAAATCTTTGATATTCACTGAAAAAACCATAGGTTTCACAAACGTTATAGTTAGGAATTAGCATTTAAAAAACCTTGCAAATTCATTGAAAAAACCATAGGTTTCACACACGTTATAGTTAGGAATTAGCATTTAAAAAACCTTGCAAATTCATTGAAATAAACATAGGTTTCACACACGTTATAGTTAGGAATTAGCATTTAAAAAACCCATGAAAAATCATTGAAAAAACCCTAGTTTTCACACGTTATAGTTGGCTGAACATTTCTCTCCTACAAAACCTTTGAAATTCCTCCGTTATAGCTAGCTCAGCTAACTATAACTTGCGCGCCCGCAATGCACTGCTGATGACGTCACATATAACATCACTGATGACATGGTCAGGGACATCACTCATGACATCACTGATGACATCTCAAATGACATTGTTGTGGTATTGTCTTTGATTGTTAGAGCGGATTGCTCTATTTTTTTTAAAAATCTTTTTATTTTCAAAGAAGAAGAACAGTAGGTGCGGTCACACACAAGACTTATCATTGTTACACATTGTATACATAGGGAATTCACAGGAATCGGAAATTTGGCAAACCACTGTAAATCATGGGCCTAAGTCCATTTCCCATTTTGCCGAACTCATCCATTAATTAGCTCGTCAACAGTGGGGATCATGGGGGGCTATGTAGAAAAACAAAAGGTACCTGTGGGTCTAAGCAATCTACTAGCTATTCTGTGTCTGACATGAAACTCTTTACTAATTATGGGTCATAGAGTGTGATTCAAGCTGACAGGATACTTCCAAGATGTGAAAGTACCTATCAGTTATCGTCTGGTACCACCCTTGTCATCATCTGGGACTCCTCACACCAAGGAGAGTATTTCTTGCAGCCACTTATAGGTATTGAAAAGTGGATGCCCCAGTGTGTTAAGGGTATGTAGGAGATGACCGTGTGTTGATAACTGAAAAGCAGTGTGTAAGAGAAGTGAGTGTGTGAAAAAGGTGAAAATAGTATAAAATTGGAGATCCATATACTGCAGAAACATGTTGACCCACACTATCTAAATAGTAGCTATTTGTTCAACCTACTATGTTCCTGCACTGGTTTTTAATGTTTGGAAGCCCTAGAGGTACTTAATAAATTTCTTTTCCACCTGGCTCTCCAATTTTATACTATTTTCACCTTTATTAAGTACCTCTAGGGCTTCCAAACATTAAAACCAGTGCGGGAACATAGTAGGTTGAACAAATAGCTACTATTTAGATAGTGTGGGTCAACATGTTTCTGCAGTATATGGACCCAAGGAGGTGTCCGCTGCTTTCATCAGGACCAAACATCGCTAATGCGTGGGTAAAAGAAATGTAAAACCGAAAATAGTGTTACAATAGTGTCACCTGGACGTCCTAGGTATGTATCAGTCCTCCAAAGTACTGGGTGATGTCCAAGGTGAGACAGTGATGATGTCAGACAAACAGAAAAACACAGAGAGAAAAACAAACTAGCATTGGTGTCAGCAGAGTTGTCAAGTACAACCAATGATAGGTATAAAAAACTCATTATACCATATGTGTCAGTTCAAGTACACCTCGAGCCCATATGCGGGCCTGCAAAACCGCTTACCTTTTGGGTAGCAGGATGATACTACGCCTCACCTGGCTGCGGCTCAGGTAGGTAGAGCACCGCTTTCGTAGAAGGAGGGAAAGGAGTAGTAGTCAGTGGTAGATGGTATATATCACTGGCTGGTAATGCTCAACATTCAGATTATGAAAAGCAGTGTGTAAGAGAAGTGAGTGTGTGAAAAAGGTGAAAATAGTATAAAATTGGAGATCCATATACTGCAGAAACATGTTGACCCACACTATCTAAATAGTAGCTATTTGTTCAACCTACTATGTTCCTGCACTGGTTTTTAATGTTTGGAAGCCCTAGAGGTACTTAATACATTTCTTTTCCTCCTGGCTCTCCAATTTTATACTATTTTCACCTTTTTCACACACTCACTTCTCTTACGCACTGCTTTTCAGTTATCAACACACGGTCATCTCCTACATACCCTTAACACACTGGGGCACCCACTTTTCAATACCTATAAGTGGCTGCAAGAAATACTCTCCTTGGTGTGAGGAGTTACAGATGATGACAAGGGCGGTACCGGACGATAACTGATGGGTACTTTCACATGTTGGAAGTATCCTGTCGTGCTTGAATCACACTCTATGACCCATAATTAGTAAGGAGTTTCATGTCAGACACAGAATAGCTAGTAGATTGCTTAGACCCACAGGTACCTTTTGTTTTTCTACATTGTCTTCTTAGGGGGCTGTATCTGTGCCAGGTCTCTAAACTTTCCCTTGGACCCTCCTTTCACTGTTTTTTTTCATGATCATGGGGGGCTCACATATGCTTCCCCTGTATTCATTCCATTTGGACCACACTGCCACCCACTTCCTCGGACAGCCCCTGGCCACATGCACCGTCTTTTCCTGAACCATGCTCCAATCCATGTCTTTCTGCCATGCGTTGGGTGTCGGTGGTGTGGCAGCCCCCCCCCCATCCTTGCTATGTTTCTCTTTGCTATTGCTAGGCCCAATGTTACCCATAATTTCCCTTTTGCTGGGAGGTCCGAGGGCTCCCAGATGTTAAGGAGGCACCTCTTTACCTCAGATCGCAATTCCACCCCCCACACTTCCCTCATACAATTGAGCACCCGCGTCCAATAGGTCTGCATCTCCCTGCATTCCCACAGTATATGTAGAAAGGTGTCTACTTCCCCGCATCCCCTACGGCAGAGTCCATCATCGCTTCGCCCCATCAGGACTAGTCCGGTACCAGAGATGTATGCTCGGTGCAGGATTTTTAATTGGATCATTCGCAATTTAGCCGATATTGCTATCTCCCTGGGGGACGCCAGCGCTTCTCGCCATTCCTCATTGTCAATCTCGAGTCCGTCCGCCTCCCATTTCCCTCTAAGGGCAAGTAATGGATCCGGAGTATGATTAATGAGCTTTTTGTATGTGAGCAATATGGCCTTCTCCTGTAGGTGACCATCCAGTAGTCTATCTTCGAGTGGTGATGACTCCGGGAGGTGCGTCCCTGGAGGAATATTGGCCTGAAGTGCATGACGAACCTGCATGTAACGGAAATGTTCCTTCCGAGCTAGATCATAGGTGCGTTGAAGGGTATCGAACGATAGTACTCCCTCCGGGCCCCATAAATCTTTGATATGGGATATACCTATAAGGTCCCAGTTTCAAAATCCTTTTGTGCGGCTAAGAGTGCCTAGCGCCTCTGAAGCCCACAAGGGGGTTGATAAGGTGAGTCTGCCAGCCCAACCCAGTTTCTTTTGGACTATATGCCACAGCTGAACTGAGTGTTTGGTGGGTCCCGTTAAGCGGTATCTTCCCGCTCTGGAGTAGAGAGCCGCCTCAAAGTTTCCACCCGGAAGGAGCCATTTGTCAATCTCATACCCTGGATCATTCCCCGCGCAGTACGTGCCTTGGTTAATTGCCGACAAATGTGCCGCCCAGTAGTATTTGCGGATATCCGGGAGGGCTATCCCCCCATCAAAACATACCAGTGTGAGCTTCTGGAGGGAGATACGAGGCACACCGGTCCAGAGAAGGTCTCTCCGGGTAGCCTCAATAGTGGCGAAATACCTTTGTGGGACTAGGTCTGGGTGGTTTTGGAGGGCATATAGGAACCGTGGTAGCGCCATCATTTTAAATAGCGCTGCTTGTCCTAGCAGCGATATTGGGAGGTTCTTCCAAATGTCGGTGTCTCGCTGGAGCCGTTGTAGGGGTGGCAAGAGATTCCGCTCGTATCTCGTGGCATGGTCCTTTGAGATGTAAATTCCGAGGTATGTGAAACCGTCACTAGCTATTTGGATTGGGCAATCGTCCGGCATCCGCGGGGGGGGGGCACCGTGCAAGACATACATGAGAGATTTCCCCCAATTGATGCGGTAACTGGAGTAATCTCTGAACCTCCTAAAGATATCCAGGGTTGCAGTAAGGGTTCGTGCGGCGGCGTTAGGTATAGGAGGATATCATCCGCATATAGCGAAATCCTGTCCTAACCCAGGCTGCTAACGGCTCCAGCGCCAGAGCAAAGAGCAGGGGTTTGAGGGGGCATCCCTGTCTCGTCCCCCTCCCCAATGTAAATACCTCCGAGAATTTGTTATTGTTCACTGCTTGAGCTAAAGTTTCTGTGTAGAGAAGTCGTACCCAGCCAACAAAGTTAGGACCGAACCCCAAGTTCCAAAGTACGGCCATCATATACGGCTATTCAAGGGTGTCAAAAGCCATTGCTGCGTCTAAGGATACCACCACTGCATCCTTGCGCAATCGGTGGCAGCAGCCAAGCACCCCATGGAGACGGCATAGATTAAGTGCCGTGTTTCGATGAGGCATGAAGCCCGATTGATTCGGGTGTACAAGGGTATGAAGGACCGGCTTGATTCTGTTGGCCAGGACCTTGGCTAGGAGTTTCGGCTCCACATTGAGCAGTGATATTGATCTATAAGATGCACAAGACTCTCTGGGTTTCCCGGCCTTGGGGATAGCAACAATAGTAGCTATCCGCTGGTCCTGGGGCAGCCTACCCTGCTCCCTACTATCCTCAAACATTCGTTTCAGATGTGTACCCAGGCTATCGGGTTTGAGCTTGTAGAGCTCAACAGGTAGACCATTTCGCCCAAGAGCCTTTCCGGGACGAAGGTCGTGAATGGCCTTTACTATCTCGTCCACGGTCAGAGGTGCTTCCATAGTCTCCTGTTCTTCCGCTGAGAGGGTGGGTAGGATGATGTCGTCCAAGAAGGCCGCCGAATCTTCTTCCGATCTTTCGGAACTCCTCGTATATACCCTTTCGAAATGCAACACAAACTCCTTGACAATTTCGTGTGACTCCGTGATAATGGCCCCTGCTTCCACCTTAAGTTCAGCCACCACCTTCTGAGCGTGCCATTTCTTGTCTAGCAATGCAATTTATTTACCTGCTTTATCTCCCTGATCGTATAGCCTACCCTCCCTATCCCTTGCCAATGTCTTGGCTGCATCAGTAGCGAGGTCCTTGTACTCGGCGGCCTTCAATTGGAGGTGGTGGATCGCGTCGGGACTCCCATCACTCTGCGCCATACCTTCTAGTAGCCTCAAGTCAGTTTCTAACGTCACCAGTTGCGTCTCTAATTCCTTGCGGCGTCACGCAATCACCGAGAGGGCTTCCCCTCTCAGCACCTTCTTGAAGGCCTCCCACAAGACCACACCTGAATCTACCGTTCCCAGATTTTCTTTGAAATAACAGTCGATCGAGTGAGTTAGTTTCTTTTTGGTGTCCTCGCCCTTTATGTGCCATGCCATTGGAGCCACACACCCGACCTTCCGGTCGCCAAGAGTTATGTGTGCCCAGAGAGGGGAGTGGTCCGATATACCTCGCGCTAGGTGGGTGACCTCCCGGATCGTCGCATCTTGGTGCATTGGTGCGAGGAGGTAATCTAGACAGTAGAAGGTGTCCCCCCAACCACAACAATCCCCCCTCCCTGCTTCCCTGCTCCGTAGGCTTTGAACTACCCACAAATCCCCAATTAGCAGAGCGCCTTTCGCCCAGAACCCAGAAACCTGGAGTGAGGAAAAACAACCTCTCCCTCCCGAAAAACCTTTTCAAAGAGGAGCGTGCGCCGACACCAGCTCCGGCCGCCGCCCACCCCCACCCCTCATAGAATAACAGTGCACTACTTAAAGCTTACACTCCCTCAAGGCTTGAGTTTAAGTCATTACAGGTCCGGGCCCGACCATGATTAGTCAGCGTTGCAGCCATCTTGGGACAGTACCTACCCCAAATTCACAGGAGAGAGGGGGGGACCACCAAAACTCACTTCCCTTCATGACTAACGCCACATGTTCTTTCATGGTGAAGTAGCTCCCCCTCCGCCAGGATCCCCAGAGAAGCAGGACCCACACCCAGGCACTGAAACCCGTAATACGTTACAGTTCGTAGAGATCTACGTCAGCAGGTCCATCACATCTAGTGCTCAGCCGCCTCTCGCAGAGTCCCCCAGTGAGGACTGACCGATCTCGACCTCTAGGAGCGCTGGCTCTGTCCGTCCACGTCCGATCTCCCGGCTGTCGATCCTGGATACGCCGCCTGGTTGTCTCTCCAGCTCTCTCCTTCTGTCCGGTCCTGCGCTCGTGACGACTCCCTGTCGAGCCAATCTTGCACATCCGATGGCGCGGTAAAGAACAAAGATTTCCCCCCCGCTAGGACCTTGAGCTTGGCAGGAAAAAACATCATGTATCTGATGCCTCTGTCTTGCAGGGCTGCCTTTACGCCTGAGAATGAGCGCCTCTCTCGCTGTACCTGAAGCGTGAAGTCCAGGAAAAATCGAATCGTGGCGTTTTTGAATTGCAGGTCACCCGACTGCCTTGCTGCCTGTAGGATGGCATCTCTATCCTTATAATTCAGGATTTTCGCTATGATTGTCCTGGGTGGCGCCCCCAGCTTGGGTTTAGGGATAGGTGCACGGTGGGCACGTTCTATGGTGAAAATGTTCGACAGGCGTTTAGGCTTCAGGCAGTTGAGGATTAAATCTTCCAGAAAGAGTTCCACGCTGGGCCCCTTGGACTCCTCTGGAACGCCTACCACGTGTATGTTACTCCTGCGGGCCCTCCCTTCCTGGTCCTCCAGCCGCAGGGCCACCTGGCGTTGCTGATGGACCAAGCCGTTGACGCATTTTTCCAGTGCCCTAGTGGAGGCCTGGAGCCCCTGGATATCAGCTTCATTTGCCTTGGCCTTCTCCGAGGTTTTACTGAGGTCAGTGCGGAGGAGATTGACCTCGATAGAGATCTTGTCAATTTTCGTCACCAGATTGGTGCCCAATGTCTGTATTGCCGCCATGATGGAGGCCAGCGACGGTTCCTTAGGGGCAGTCTGACCTCCTGCTGCCCCCTCCTCCTGGGGTGTCCCCATCTGGACTGTGTATTTGTCCAACTTGTTTGACTGCGTGGCCGTGATGTTCTTGGGCCTCATCTGGAACTCAGGCACTTAGTCCGCCATGGTACCGCAGTCGGCACAAGCCTGGCTGAGAAACTTCCCCTTCCACCACCGTTGGGCACGTGGCACACCCCAGGCGTCCACTTCTCCACCAGTTGCTATGCTCCACGGCACACCCACCAGCCGTACTCTCTGAATGGGCTCAGGGTATGTCTCTGCCCCATATCTAACACACCGTCCGCCTAGCCACCGTCGACGTAACGCGCAGTTTCTGGCAGGGGGCCCGTCCCGCAGATAGCGGTCCTCAGTTAGTTGGGCAGTCCACTCGCCGAAATACTCCCCGGCTAACCTCTTGTCCGCTTGTGGCTCCCGCGATGTCCCTGCGGCCTTACCCCTCCTCTACAGTTGACTCCTGGAGCTTGTAGGCTGGCCCAGCCGTGACTGTCATGCCCGATCACACTGTGGTATAGGCCTGGTACCGTGTCTTCTATCACGCTTGGAGCACCCCTCCAGATATTTGGGGCATGCCCACAAGCGCCGTCGTACACCTGGCCTCCTCGCTCTGTGGCCAGCGGCGAATAGTCCTGCCAGGCGCCCGGGCCCACCACTAGGCCTCACAGCCCCCGGGCCTTTCCCCTCACACACGGGAACCATTTCTCCACCAGCCCCCGCTGCCAACGTGGGGAGCTGGTGCCGGCTGTCCGTCCTTCCTTTGGCCCCCGATATATTCCGTTCTGCCGGGGCCGCTGCACTCTCTGCAGGAAGCGCGGGCCCCGATACAGGCCTCCGCGCGCGCCGTCTTCTTCCGCCGAGGCCGCCAAACCGGGGCCTCTCATGATTGTCGGCCCACACGCGCTGCTCTAGCACACCCAGTCCGCGCTCGGGTCCAGGCAGCAGGATCTGCATCTCAGCTTTGGAGACAGGCCGAGTCTCCGAAGGTGGCTCCTGCGGAACCGCTGTGTCTCGCCGGGCTATTGCTGCCCTAGGAGTGCAGCTTTACACGGATTATGGGCGGATTAGCCGGGGTAAGGTCTCGGCTTCCCGGAGCTCTCGAGTTAGGCGGCGATCTCTGCCGGCGCCTAGCCACGCCCCCCCACATTAGCATTTTCAAAGGTATTCGTTATTTACCACCAACTTATAGTTGGTGGTAAATAATGAATCCTAAAATGGGGAAAGCACTAATTTGAGTGCTCCCTACAATGCAAATTCGGTAATTTACCGATTCGGTATTTTAAGGAATCGGTAATTTACCAATTCCTTAAAATACCGAATAGGTAAATTACCGAATTTGCAATTTAGGCCACCTACATCTCAGTAGCCTAATACCGGTCGGTAACGGCTGAAATTTGGTAATTTCGTCTGTTACCGACCGGTATTGGGCGACCTACATCTGGCCCATAGTCCCCAGTCCAGTGTTAAATGTGTACATATATTGTGTCGAAGTGGAAGTTTCTCTGGTGTTAATGAGTTGTGGTCAGTGCCTCGGCCCTTCATAGCGTGGTCAGGGGGGCCATTTTTGCTCATGCTTCTGTGGAACACCTCATGCTTTGAATACCAGTTTATCCATTGCAGCACAGTAATCCATGCCCCTAACTCAGTGTTTCCCAAACTGTGGTCCGCGGACCCCCAGGGGTCCGTGACACATTCCCAGGGGGTCCGCAGGCAACAGTTTTAAAAGCACAGAAAAGTTTCTTATATAATTAGCAGCTTTCCAGCAGCAATAAAAGTGTCAAGATGAAGCCAGTGATTAATGTACCTGCTGGAGCGTGAGGAGAGTTTTGTTTAGTGGCAGCTTTGACTTAACTAATGTAGCACAGAGGGTTAATGTGCCTACTGCAAAGAACATGTAACATGCATTTTAAAAACCAGCATTTTATGTGCATAGGTTCGTGGTTACTGCTTTTGTCACAGAGATTCTTTTGTTACTGTGCACTTCATAAGTGACAATCGTAATGTAGCAGAGGGACCTATAAACTGTCATCAAAGAGCTGCTTGCAAACTGCATGGTACCAGTTAGTAACTTTTGTTTTTCCCCAGTTATTCATTATCCTGATGCTGCTAAAAAGATTTATTTGGGTGGAAATACATTTTTAATGTTAAAGTCAGGGCTAGCCACTGTGTTATGTTCTGAATCCTGAGTTTGTGCTTTTCCTGATCAAGCACTCTTTAAACATTTTATATACACACTGTTTTACATGTACGATTCAATGTCTCTATGTGTGTGATGTAAAGTGCTCTGACATCCCTTGGAAGGGACATTCCCTTCCACATAGCGAGTCTTAAAACCATGTACAAATGTTTTGCGGTTGCAAAACACTCGCAATTACCACTTACTTCAAGTAGATGGTAATGCATTTGCAAATGGGAAGGGGCTTCCCCTTTGCAAATGCATGCAAAATTATTTTTTAAGGGCAGGCAGTGGTCCCAGGGA
Source organism: Lissotriton helveticus (assembly GCF_964261635.1). NCBI lineage: Eukaryota > Metazoa > Chordata > Amphibia > Caudata > Salamandridae > Lissotriton > Lissotriton helveticus. The sequence goes on from NC_136061.1 coordinate 360,568,854, forward strand.
CCTCTGCCTCCCTCAGAAAATGAAACGAAAACGTTTTTTTTTGTTTTTTTTAATGCATGGTAAATGGGCTGCATTTTTTTTAAACTGATTTATTTAAAAGCAGTCCCAGGCATGATGGCCTGCAGAGCCCAGCAGGCACCATACCTAGGAGGGCTGGCATTCCCAATAGGCTCGTAAATTGCGAGAGGCTCATTAATATTAATGAACCTCGCAATTTGCGACCCCATTGGGAATCCGAAACAGTGTTAAACACACTGTTGTACATTTCATTTAGCGACTCGCAATTTGCCACTCGCAATGTGTCGCCAATTGCGAGGCGCTAAATGAAATGGTTGTACATCTGGCCCCAAAATCCTTAGGGGCAGATTTACAAGCACCTTGCTCCTCTTTTACGCCACCGTTGCGTCACTTTCGTGATGCAGCGGCGACGTAAAAGATGCGCCATGGTGCAGGGTATTTACAACGTGACGCATCTGAGAGATGCGCCACGTTGTAAAGCCCTGCGCCAGAAAGAGGCGTTCCGGAGCAGGAACGCCTCCTTAAAGTGGCTGAGTGAAATCTACAAGATTTCACTCAGTCACTTTGGGGCCCATGCTGCGTCAAAACCCTGCGCCTGCTTGAAGCAGGCGTAAGGATTGATGCAGCATTAACACGATTCGGCCCCCCCAGAGCATTGCTGGAGCTGTGTTGCGCTTGCGACGCAACTCCAGCAATGCGCCACCTTTACGGCACAGATGCGTCATGCATCTGTGCTTTTTTGCCCCATGAGGCGCAGCATTGTAAATGCGGCGCATCAATAGTGACGGAGGCATGGCGCACAATAAGTGGCGCATCCCTGCAGATATGCATGGATGGGTCACTTATTGTAAATCTGCCTCTAAGTACTTTGAGTATTTGTTTTGTGTGCATACGTGTGTATTTTTTTCGAATTACTGTTTTAATATTTGAAATTTAACTCATACAAATTGCTTGTGGGTCCCCGGCTTCCAGTGGTGACTCAATGGGGGTCCTCAGGAGTCAAAAGTTTGGGAACCACTGCCCTAACTTATTCCTGTAATGGTGGGGTTCGTTCTTCTCTCCAATGCCAAGCCAGGTCTCTATTAGCCACCAAGTAAGCCATAGCACTGAAGGCACGCATTGTGCGAGACTCCTCCATTGTCTACATGAGCCCCAGTAATATAACTTTGGGGTCTAGAATTTAAGGCCTGCCCAACACCTGCCCAATCAGTCTGTTGACTTCTTGCCTTTACACTTGCACTATTGGGCATTGCCAAAGTACATGGCAAAGGGAGCCCAAAAAGTGGTGCCATCAGAGACACTCAGGTCCTCGGGTAAGTCCCATATACCAGAGACATGCCGAAGAGTAATAGATCCGATTGAAAAACTTAAATTGTATGAGGTGGTAGTGCATAGAAATAGCTAGCAATCTAGGGGGTATTTTCACCTCAATCCACTCGGCATCACTAAGGGCACCCACATCCTCCTCCCACTTTGCTCTGAGGGTTGTTAGGGGTCTGGTGTGTTAATGACTAGGGATTTATATCCCAGGTCAAATTTACATTTGAACAGGTTGAATCCTGGGAAGGGGCCCAATTTCTCCCTGTAGCATTCCAGAGCATGCTGCAGCTGAGGTACCTATAGCACTGAGAGGAGTATAAATCGAATTCAGCCGAGAGCTCCTGGAATGATCTCATTTGCCCCTCCCCCAGACGTTTCCCAGTGTAGATATATCTATGAGGTCTCAAGAGTAAAACTTTGCTAGGCCTGCCATTACCGACAGTCACGTCCTAGAGATGTTGCCCCGTGAGGGTACCAAACCATTTCATGTAACGGAGGGCCACGTACCAGCTCCTAATGGGGACTTGGGTGATGGGTGGTACTGAATGAAGTGGGGACTTACTATACAGCAGTTGGAGTGTACCATAAAGGTACAGGAGCTCCAATTCCAGCCTATGAGCGATGCCACCTTCATCCGCAGAACGCCAGTCATTAATATTTACCAGCTTTGAGGCGCAAAAGTTTCATTTAACATCTGCCCAATCTAATCCCGCCTCAAACAAGGAAAACTGAAATTTCTCAAATAAACCCTGAATGTTTTTCTGGCCCAAAGAAAACTGGTAGTTTTTGCCTGTAAATTTGTAAAATAAGGTGGGCGGTAGTGGGTAGGGTTAGTGCTGTAGGATGTACAGGAAGCAAGGAACGGACAAAGAGGCAACCTGGACGATTCTCTTATATCCTGTTGTTTCGTGACCAGCAGTGGGGCAATGTGAGTTCCCAATATCTCTGCTGGGCGAGGGCCACTGTCATGCCTAGATTGCAGAAGCTATCGCCTGCCACCCGCAACTGAGAATCTCCCCCCCCCGCCCCCCCCATTCACTGCCCCTCAAATGGGTACCAGTGTCGACTTCTTCAAGTTAACTTTGAGAACCGATAATAATAATAATAATCCATATTTGTAAAGCGCACAATCACCCGTAAGGGTCTCTAGGCGCTGGGGGCCGTCGGGAAGATTAAGCAAGCTATTGCCCAGAGTCACATGGTGCTGGGCTAACCTGCTGCCGGAGCCGGGGATCGAACCGTGATCCCCAGATTCCAGCGTCAGTCGCCCTGGCCGCGGCGCCACACCTCTCCCCCGATGCTTCCCCACATATTGCCAGGATTTCTATGGCCAGCAAGATAGTGTTCCGGAGTCTCTGAATAAAGAGAAGCATGTCATCTGCATAAAGGGAAATGCGAACGCTGCTCCTCCCCGATGATTGCCAAGCCTGGCGTCCATCCAGATGAGTTCCGCCAGGGGCTCCATCACAAGAGCAAACAGTAGTGCCCCTTTCTATTGGAAATTTGTGCAAGAAGGCTTCATTTACTTGAACCTGGGCCTAGAGGTCTGTGTATATTATGGACACCCACTTTCTGAGCATGGGTCAAAAATTGCATTTTGTGGAGAACTGCCAAGAGATAGGGCCAATGCACCGAATTAAAGGCCCGCTCTATGTCCACCAGGAGAAGTGCTGCATCACCCAACAGCTATTCAGAGTGGCCCACTGCCAAGTGTAGCCGATGAAGGCAATGCCTAGTGCTTCTGCCTGCGATAACGCCATTTTAGTTGGCATGCACTACCAAATGTATCATAGTGGCGAAGGCAGGTAGCCAACACTTTAGCCAGGATGTTCGTCCTCAATGTTAATTAGGGGGATAGAGCGATATGACCGCATTCCATCTGGGGTTTGTTAAGCTTACAAATTAGCGCAATGGTCACTGCCATGAGGTCACTGGATAGACTCCCATGAATTAAGGTTTTCTCATACAGCACCAGTAGATACAGGATTAAAAAGAGCAGTATTTCCTGAGTAGCTCTAGTGGAAACCCATTCAGAGGGCATTGAGGAGATTGCCTTTTGTGTTTTCTCAGCAGCTAGCAGAAGATCAAGGTCTCTGCTCTCTAATGCTGAAAGGGATTGTGACAAATTGTGGATGTTGGGATTGTCCTGCTCTGTAGCAGGGGGTTCCCGACAAGCATACAAGTCCCTCAAATGTGCAGTACATTCTCGTGTCAGGAGGTCCATCCCCCTCAGTGTCATGCCCTCTATGTTCCTCAGCTCGGCCACCAGATTACACGGGCTGTTGGCCGTTGATACCTAATAAATCAGCATGTCCGCCTTGCCCTCCATCTCATACACCTTCCTATGGGAGTGAAGCCAGTTCAGTTTCGCCGAGTCTAGAACATTTTGCCTGTGGATGGTCTAGGTGAGCTTGATTGAGATTGCACTGCAAAGATGGTGAAGTGGAGACCTGGGACATCCGCTTGAGGCGAGCAATCTCAACCTTGAGACAGAGCAGCTCCCATTCCCTACACTTGGTGTGCCTGCCTATATTGGAAAACTGTTTTAAACACCTCCTGGAGAATAATGGGAGAGAAGCTGTATCCCTATTTAATTCAAAATGGTCTGTGATAGTTGCCCTGGATCCCCTCCAAAATTCACCATGGAGGAACTACCATGCGTTTAACCTCCCAATCCCCGTTCACCTCGCCATCCACCCCCAACTACCAACAGTAATGAGGAATAATCTGAAAGTCCCCTTCGGAGGATTTGTGTTTGTGGAACTATCCCTACATCTGAGGAAGGTAGCGGGAAGTAGTCCAGTCTCAAGGAGGTGCAATGAGAGGGAATAATATGTTTATTGTTGCTTTGTGTGATGTTGTAGCTGCCAGGCATCTACCAAGCCCAAAACATCAGCCCAGGTTCGAAGGTGCATGGATCGAATAGCCCCCGGGGTTGAGGCCATGTCTGCCTCTGGGTCCATCACTGCATTAAAGTCCTCCCCTAGACACATGAACATGCTAGATTCATGCGCAATAGCCCGAATGGTATACTCTTGAATATCCATACCTGCTCAGGAAGGAACAATTGTTCCCCAGTAATGTGTTTCTTGCACCATGAGAACCGCTAGATCAAGGGTCTCCAGCAAATAGTTTGTAAGCTACTGTAGCCCTCCAACTACCTCTGAGTATCTCACCTATGTGCAGCCCAGCTTATTAAAGTAGAAAGATTTTGCTTGGTTGAATTAATATACATTTTAAAAAAATGAGATTATACAACACTAATAATATTAGTAGCTCTCAATGCATTTCAATGAACATAAATAGCTCTCAGTACAGAAAAGGTTGGAGACCCCTGCGCTAGATGGAGCCATCTGCATATGCCAGAATATCCCCCCCATTTGATCTTATTGTTAAGGCTGTTCACATTCCAGGTGACTATTGTGTATCTCCTTGTGGGGCCTGCTACTGTTTCTGTGACCATTGTAACTGAAGATGCAAGTAATAGGATGAAAGATGGGCTTGAATGGGGCCCAGTGCCTCAATTGTAATAAACAAAACCAATTAAACTATACAATAACCCTCTAAAGACTCTGCAACCAGGGGTAGCCGTCAACCTTCCCACGCCCTTCCCTATGCTTCACCCCTGGAAGCATCTGTCATCCAACTGAGAACTCAGCCATAACACCCACAACAGTCATAATAATATCGGGGGTAGGCTTCCTATAGCCCCCGTCAGTAACATCAGTTCAGTATGCTGTGCCCACCAAGGGTGGCGGCGTGGAAGGCCCAGCTATCTCCCTACTCTCTTTGCCTGGGAAGCCCTCCAGTGATGGCAATCATTGGCTTTTCAGGCAGTATGGCATCACCTCCTCCGATCCATGTGTCCATCTGTACCTACTCGTACATCAAGGCAACTGCTGCCATGCTGTGGTAGTCGGGCCTTTACCAGGAGGGGTAGGCAATGTTCGTTCCCCATGACTGAGGACAAGCGCTCCTCAAACCCAGGCCCAGGCTTTCTCCGGTGTGTCGAAGAACATTGTTCAGTTGTTGTAGATAACTTTGAGGCGCGCTGGAAATTGCAGTATGTATCTACATGGCCATGACCTTTTCCTTAATGGCTTGGAAAGTGCGTTGTTGCTGGTCCTTTTGAGTGTAGTTGGGCAAGAGCATGACCTGGGCTCCACCACATTGCCAAGTGTCCAGGCCTCTCTGATTATTGCATCTCTATTTACAAATTTGAGGATCCATGCTATAATCGTTAAGGGGGGCCTCGGGAGCAGCCTGGCAGCCTATGTGCCACGAAAGCAAGCAGGTAATGCATCCTGAGGAAACCAGCCTGCAATAAAGGTCCCTCAGCACCCTTCAGGACCCTAACAATGCGGACGCTCCTCCTCGACCTGCCCTCTGTTGTCTCCACTCTGGCCTCCAGTAGGCCCACTCTTTGTTGGAGGGCTGCCTGAGTAGTGTGCAAAGTCTTGATTGTGTCCTCCACCACGGACAGCTTCCCCGCCGCCTCTGAGACCCTCTCGACTATGTTGTTGAGGACCTGGTGGTTTAAGGACAGATTGAGACTTAGTTCCCCAATCTTACCATCCAGAAATGATCAGGAGTCATGAATAGCCTGAAGGATGGAGGCTGTAGAGTCCAGCGGGGCACCAACAGACTGAGACCCTTCCCCGTCACACCCCACTTGTCTACTGCAGGTCTGGTGAACCTGTTTATTTTCCCCCAGGTAGAGGCCTCCACCTTGTCCTTACCCATTGCGACACACAAGACCACCCTGTCCAACTTTGGGTGGTCTTCGGGCCACACCGCCCCCATTTGCTGGCCTTGTAGCTATATGGTGTGAGGAGGATTATGCTCACAGGGCTCCTCTCACCAGTAGCATTGCTAAGCCTCGTTGTTGCCCGCAAACACCTCGGTTCTAACAGACCGCCCAGGAGTCTCAGGCCACCCAGTCCAGCGCCGCCACCTTGTCCCCAACCCGCTACTCTCCTTCCAAGAATAGAGGGGGCTCCCCCAATCCAGACCCCAGGCCGGAGCAAAGGTAGTACTTGGATGAAATATTCCACTACATGGATAAATTAATTACTGTTCTGCTTTTTCAGCCACTTGAATGAGTCCCAGAATTCAAAGCCATCAGTTGATTTCAGTGTTTTGGGTAATTGCAAGCCCATGCCTATTTTCCCATTTTTGGCAAGGTTTTTTAAAAGGTAGCTACTTTTCGTTTCTGCTGCTAAATCTTCTTCCGTCCATCACCACCCCCTTTTGTACCACTTTGTTCGCCATAAGTTGGCAGGGTATGCTCAGACGTGAGTCCCTTGCTCACTTTGCCACTGGATTCAAGCAAGCCGGGCTGAAGACAGCTGAAATGCCAGAAACCGGTCCTCGGAAGCTTGTTTCCGGTCCAGGGAAGGCATGGCTTGGCAGTTCGAGCTGGACTGTTCCCATGAGGCACAGGGTCAGATTGATTTGCATATGGCCATGTCTGAACTGGGGTGGCAGAGTGGGCTAAAGAACGGTGATGGATTAAACCCAGATCTGTTGACTGGGTGTGAGTGTTTGATTGGTTCAGATGCTCCGTCCATCACCACCCCCTTTCGTACCGCTAAATCTTCTTCAGCCAGGAGTAGGATTTTGACAGGGACTGAGACGGCTTTGACAGTCTTGTGCCGTATGGACAAAAGGTTGACCTGGATTGCTGCTGTTGGGAGTTGTGGAGTTTCCTTTCTTCAAGGTAGTGCTGAGGCAGTGGTTCTGGGTAGTCTTTATTTTTGCCTCTTTTATGTGGGAATTTGGCCCCCACTCACTCCTCAAGGGCCCCTCTCTGACCAACTCTGTATCTTTTTGTTCTTGACACTCCACCGAAGCGCCTATCTCCGGCATCATCATCTAGAACAGATCCTTGCCAGATCTAAAAGGCTGATCAAACCAGAGTGATTGTTACCCTCTCCAACCTTGTCTGAACCAGCCAATGGGGAATACACAGGAGCATATGCCTCACTTATTCATAGGCTCCAGCATGCATGAAATACTTCAGTGAGGCTGGTGAGAAGACCTGCCCAAATGTTTACGACATAGAAATACTGGCTTACCGTTTCAAGTATGGACTAGGTTACACCTTAGAAGCTTAGGCCCAGATGTACAAACCTTCCCATTTGCATTCCTTAAATAGCAACTCCATAGGAATCGTTATTTTAGAAATACAAAAGGATAAGTATTAAATTGCAATTCCCCAATAGCTATTCCTACAAAGTTGGAATAGCTATTGGGGAATTGCAAATAGGAAATGCCATTGCATTCCTGTCAATGGACAAAATAGTAAATGGTTTGCATTCATTAAATTGCGATTTAACAATAGGAAATTGCAATTTAAGAAATGCAAAGCCAGGGGTGCCTCTGGGCTTAAGACTCCCTTGGAAGCAACCTGAATTTCCTAGTGCACATGTAAGTGCACATATGCCCCTGCATTTTTTTATTTTGCACATGGTTACCATCGACTTCAAGTCAATGGTAATAGCAATGCCTAAATTCCCGATTTGCATTTAGGAAATGCTACGCAGATGTGCTTAGGAATCACAAATAGGTAATGCCTAATTGCGATTACTAAATCTCGGTCACAATTTGCAATTTTTTCCTGGGTAGAAATCGCAAATTGTGACTGGTTTTGGTCCTTTGTACATCTGAAAAGACACTTAGCATTACTTAATGGGCCGAAATTATGATTTGGTCGTTAAGAAATGCTCACTTGCTTGGTACATCTGGGCCTTAGTCTATCACTCAATGATTTGTATTCCTACAAAATCCCAAAACAGATGAAAACAATCCAGTTTTTACACTGTTCATGGATAGCAAAGCTGCATCCGATAGCTGAATCAGCATTGGTAAAACAAATATGGATATGCTGCCTGACATTATTTTTTTTTTAATAAATCCTTTTATTAAACAAAGTGAATCGGTTGCTCATTATACACTCAAGAGGAATGAACACAGCATGATATAAATGCTCAACATTATCAAACAAGTACAGCACTGCGATTAGTCGTTGTTTACACACCATGGGGAGGGGAGGTCATCAGGGAGTTCATATCTGGGGGGGGGCGGGTACAAATATTTCCTCTGTATTCATTCCATGCGTTCCATACTTGGGCCCACTTTTTGGGGCAGCCCCGAGCAACATAGACCGTCTTTTCCCTAAACATACACCAGTCTAGGTCCTTCTTCCATGCTGCTATTTTCGTTGGGTGTATGGCTCCCCATAGCTGCGCTATATTTCTCTTAGCTAACATGAAACCTAGGGTGACCCACAGTTTGCTCTTACTATTAAGATCCGTTGGCTCCCATATATTTAGCAGACATTTCTTTGCTTCGGGACGTATGGTGAGGCCTAAAATTTCACTGACTGTGTCGTGTATTTTGCTGCATGTGGTCACATTTCAATAACCTGTGCATGAAAGGACTGAGAGAGCGCCATGTTACTTTAAAAAATTTGAAGGGGTGCATCATAATCCCGAGTAGTCAGCACCCACAAAGTTGGAGGATTTTATTAATGTTGTTTAGAAATGTAACAGGCTGGGAATCAATGCAATATGTAGTGATGTTTTTATTAATCATAGACTAATGTAGTGCCTTGATCAGATATAAATGTTGCATAACATGGAAATGTAATCATATGTGAAATTTCGTATTAGCCATGATGTGCCTTATTGAAGTATACATGTGCTTATTAATGAGTGAATTAACATAGGCTTTAATATGAAAGATGTGCTGCTTATATTGAAAATAGAATTAATGCTTCAAACTGATGAATTGTAATGTCCTGTCATATTAGAAATGCATTTAAACGTGCAAGGGCCTGGGATATGCTGAAGCTAGTAGAGGCCTAACTGTAAATTCTTTGGTTGGCCTTAGTCAAAAATAAATGATTTCTCCTTCTTGGGAAAGGCTGTCCTCAGCGAATATTGAATTGTAACTTGAATGTTTTCAAGGATGCGTCTCACGTATTTTAGCTTGCAGGTGCAAGACCACAAGACTCGTTAGGTAGAAAGATCCATTGTTTAGAAGTTAGGATAGTAGGCGCGAGTGCAGAGGAGCTGCCAAAGAATTTGGGAGTGCAACATTCAGCGAAGAAGGTGCCTGGGACCCAAGGACACTCCAACTGACGCTTGATGGAGAGGTGCCATACTGCAAAAATCCGTGGACCGGTACCTGCCAGAGGGAGGGCTTTTGTGCGTGTCGGCTGTTTTTGGGATTTTGTATTAGGGACAGCACCCGAGGGTGAAGAGTCAGTCCGGAGTAGAGAGCAGAGAACAGAGGCCAGACTAGGAGTCAGAGAGTGGGCTTGGGTAAAGCAAGATGTAGGTACTTGTGAACTTAGGGCAGAGTAAGGTGTAGGAAGGAGCATCTTAGAACGAGAACGAGATCAGTAGCTGAGGCTACTTATTCGAAAGTGAGTGTACTTCTTAGGAAGTCTTCACTGCTGACACCTTTATTCTTGCTGGGTAAAGTAGGGATGTCACTTTAGAGTTAGTGTAGGGACAGTCTAACCAAATTATTTTCTTTTTGTAAATGCAGGCCAGACTTTATGCATTGTCTATCATAGTATGTCTAATGTTTCTTGAATTAACTTTGGGGCATATTACCAAGAATATGCGAAAATTATCGCTAAGCTTGGTTAGAGGCAATAATTGTATCGCCGTGCTTCGCCTATTTTTATCGCTTAGAAACCTTGCAATTATCAAGGTTTATCTCCTGTAAAGTCAGCGATATTCATGCATTACCGAGCTAATGCTCTTAGCCACCATTGGATAACATGGCTAAGAACTGCTCTGGGCAGGCGTTAGCTTTTGGAAATAATCACCCTTAGCGCGATTATTTCCAAAAGTAGGTAATAGGAGATAGCGATGTTAGCGACTGTTTCCAGTCGCTAACATCTTGGCACGCCCACTTTGTATGTCATTAGCGATAAATATCGCTGACATGCAAAGTGGGACTCCAGATGATCACTATCTCCCACTAGCTGTCGCTAACTGGTGTTAGCGACAGCTAGGTAATAGGGTGATACAATTATCGCCGCTTTAGCGGGAAAAATTCCCGCTAAAGCAGCGATAAGGCCCTTGGTAATATGCCCCTTTGATTTTTATTCTGAGTCGTCTGAGACTCTTGCGTAGGATTATGTTTGTATTAGTACCAGTCTATTTCTTGAACCTCTTGCTGAGATGTTTGTATGTTCAATTATTTTTGGCTTTGTAATAAATCTTCAAAACTGCAGTTCATAGTCAGTGGTCCTTTTGATTCTAATTTGGATTTGGGTTGTAAAGCTGCTTAAAGTTATGACTGTAGAAATCTTCCCTCTACGCTTCTGAGACAGGAAAAAAGGTCCAGTCAACCTGACCTGGGATGCTAGAGATTGGTAAGTAAAATCTAGATGAGAATCCCAGCTTCCACAGTACCCTCACTGCCGCATTGTCTTCTACATTCTCCCGCCTCCGATTTCCCCATACGGACTAGAGATGGACCCGTGATGTATATTCAGTGTAGGATTTTGAGTTGGATCAGTCTCAGGCGTGCCGAGATTGCCACCTCTTTGGGGGAGGTGACTGCTACCTGCCATTCCTCATCGCCTATTTGTAAACCGTCACCTTACCATTTCTCCCTAGAGTGTTGGAGGGGTCCAACGTGTTGTTGATCAGTTTCTTGTATCTCAGCGAAATGGCTGCCTCTTGTAGGTAGCCATCTAGCAATCTGTCTTCGAGTGGTGAGTATTCTGGGGGGGAGGACCCTTTGGGCAGGTGTGTCTGCTGTACGTGCCGAACCTTTAGGTATCTAAAGTATTCTGAATTGGCTAGTTCGTGTTCCTGTTGCAGGGAGACAAACATTTTCACGTCGCCTTTCACCCACGATCCCGATAAGGTCCTACTTGTCCTGCCTGACATTATTAAATGAGCATTAAATGTGAAGATTTTGATGAAACTAAAAAAATATGTGTCTTTCCATAAGAATGTATACAAGCATTAGGGAGGGATACGTCCGGACTGTCCAGTGGCAGCTCACATAGGGTGTGCTGTGGGGCGGTGAGGCAAGGCGGGGGAGGGCAGGGTGGGGCGGTAGTAAACTCAGACATACAACAGAACAGAGGAAAGTAATGATTACTAGTCTCCATTCCATCGTATGTCCGAGTTTACTACCCCTCAGCCTTCCCCTCCCCGCGTCGCAGCATGCCCTATGAAAGCCGCCATTGCCGTCACCTCTGCTCTTAAGAGATTCCAGTCTGGACTATGTTCTGCATATATGCCCCAGGGTGTAGTGTAATCATAGAAAGGTCCTTCATTGCATGTTTCTCAGAGCATTATTGAAACTATGAAATAAGCGTTTACCTTTGTGTTTGTGCTACCAAACGTATCTGATTACAGTTGATTTTTAAAAGTGTTTTAAATGTTTTATTGATTTCATTATTTGTGTTCCCTGATATATGGTGGCTCAGTCAAAACCTGCAACTCCTTTGTATCTATTCCTGACATACTTGTGGCTATCCCAGAATAATAATGACCTGGACATAATGATGGCAACTTTAAATTTTTGTTGGGCTTTTGATACAATTTTGCCTATCTGTAGTATGATAGTGACCCTGGTATAACCAGGTATAATGTCGCTCTTTCTTAAGATATTCGGGGCATTTGTGACATGATTCCAGCTATCCCTGGCCCTACCATATGATGGCATATATTGCATTTAATGTTAATAATAAATTGGCAGAGAGGCTGTATCTGTTCACTTGAGGCAGTAGTACATATGAGTACTTGATGAGAATACCTGATATTTTAGTTCCAAACATACATTTGCTAACAATGAAAATCAGGTATTTTGGGACTTTCTGTTGCCTTCTTTGGAGGGGACTTCAGGTCTTATAAGTGACTCTGCCCAGGAGGGCTTGCCCCCTGCTGTTGACGTGCTTAAAAGCGTTCTGTGACCCGTGAAATGCACTGTTGCCTGCTTTGTAAGAGGACTGCATGTCCCAAAGTGACTTTGAGCAGGAGTGATTGCCCACTTCAGTTGACTCGCTTAAAATCATTCTGCGACTGGCAGGTTGCGCTGTTGCCTGCTCTGGAGGGGGACAAAAGGTCCTAGAAGTAACTCTGCCCAGAAGGGCTTGCCCACTGCTGTTGACACACTTAAAAGCACTCTATGACCCATTGGATGAGCGCCTGGGCGAAGAGTGGGCCTATCTGCGCCTGTCCATGGCTGTTTGAGGCCGGGCCAGGGCCACTCTCTTTGTCTTCGAAGAAGGCGTCATCTCTCCAGCTCGCTTGAAAGTAAGGTTGACTTATATATTTTTTTCCCTTCTTATTTGACTTATTTAGTGCATTGCGCTCCTGACTTAAGTGATGGGGAAGAAGAAAGCTACAATCTCTAAACCTTCCCTGGCCCCAACCTGTGCAACTATGAACACATTTCCTGCCACAGCTGTGGGGCCTAGTACTAAAGAAATAGATTTGATGGAGAGGCACAAATCTCTGGATTTAGTTGACTCCCCTAATCAATCCTTTGGAGCTGCCCCTAACCAGAATCACGCAGAGCAAGAGGGGTTTTACGGCTTCGCCAGCCCCTTTGGATAATGATGATTCACAGCCTAGTGGGTCAGCCTCGGGCCCATCGGCACAGTAGTCATCTCATAGATGAAGCCCTGCACCTAAGCACAAGTAGAAACTGAAGAATACCCTTCTCATTAGGCAGGTTGGTGCTAATAACCTAGAACCTGGCCCCTACATGGAACTGGAGGATGGTCCCCAAGCTCACTCGAATATTTTTGCTTGGGTCCCTTTCTTCAAACAATTTGCCGACAGCCTTAAAACCTGTTTGTAGCCTTTAGCTGACTGACTTGACAAGATTGAAGCTGACATTTTCAAGAGTTCTGGTTCTGGCCAAATTTGCCACGGTTCCTCGGTTTTTGAGGCCCCCTCTGATGTATCTTTGATTGTTCCACCTATATCTTTGTCTAATGAAGCCAGGGATGCCTTGGGACCCTCTATGCCATCCAGACCAGAAGTTTCTGGTGGATCTCCTTAGAGGCTCCTGACACACAGCCCATTGGCCGGGCCTTCAAATGGTTGGAGGGGCAATCGGGACTATAATCTTCTTCAAGCTAATTTGATCTCTTTTTCAGGCCTCAACAATGCCTCCTCACGTGTCAACTTACCTCCAGAATGTTGTTGGTTGTGGTGGTCTTCATGACTCTTATTCATAGACCTATGACCAACTCAAGAACAAAGTATGTCATTGGTTAGTTGGCTATTCTAATTTCTCCTTGAAGGACTATCATATTATTATGATGGTGCGGTGTGTGGACTAGATTAGATCCACAGAGAAAACTGTCTCTGGAGATTGTGTCATTATTAATTGTAGGTATCCTGTTCTTCCCAGACTCATCTTAAGTTATCATGAACATCAGCCTTTCTCAGTAAATTGAATCATCAATGTATTGCCTGTAGTTTTTTGTATAAGTACCTGCAAGCTAGTGCAAATCTGCCACACGAACAGTTCCTTCAAACTGTATCCCAGAGGGTTGACCTTAGCATCCCCTGTCATAACAGCTACTCACCCCTAGCAGATCTTAATGATTTGGACTGACAATATTTGGGAATACATGCTGTGACTACCCTTAATAAGAGACCCGTTCTTTTTCAGGCTTCAGAGAAGTCTGATTCGCTGGTTGACTTTAAGACCCCTGAAACCCCTGAAATCTTTACCTCAAATATGGCTCAGAGAAAGGCACTTTAACTCCAGGTATAACACTGTTTGGATCCCCTATAGGGGCCCTATCTGATGGTAGGTGATGGAGCGAGATAGAAAACAAAATTTTGTTTAAACTCGCGAAGTCACATTTCCATAACATGAATAATAATATTAATGATTTGTGATATGTCGTGCTAATACAACTTAGATTAAACTTTACACATGGGGGGACTAACATGTGTGCTCATAAACGTGCATAATTGTTGCATCTTTTTGTTCGTGCAAAATAATTAAATAATTTATTGTTTTCGTTTTTGTCATTACTAACTGCTGCAAACTTAAAAGAAGCATGTGCTTATTTTGCTTTTCCTTGTCTGTGTGATGTCATTTCTACTATTCTAGGTGCATTTGAGTCTCATGGAATAACGGAGACTGGTAGATATAAACGCTGCTTTATCTGTTTGCAATGGCTAGGTAACATTGGACTAATAAGGGTTGGTTAATTAATTAGTGAATAAAAGGGTGGATACAGAATCTACATTATTTCTTACATTAATACTTTTCTTGTGTTTGTTTTATACTAGAAAGCATAAGTTGCCTGCTTTTGGGCCTAGTTACTTGAGTCGCAGAGAAAAAGCTGACTTGTAATTCTGCAAAAGTCACGAGACGCCCATTCTGAATTAAAGCGTTTATTAAAGCTGCATTCACAAAGCAAAAACTGATGAGCTGCCATCATTCTGTCGGACATGGCCAAGGTCGAATGTGAACATTTTGTCAGCCTTAACTTGGCATCCGCGGAAGTTAATAGAAAGTCTATGGACGCTGCGAGAATGACTTAATACATTTGTTGCAAAATGAGGAAGCCTCTGGCTTCACGTGGAAGAGACAATGGTCTTTATGAAACTTGATGTAATGGAACTTTTTGAAAAGTGGGTGACATGTCACTTGTCACTCTCAGCCAATGGGACGTCGAAGATTTCTGAAAACTTTCCTTTGCTAGTTTAGTTAGCGTAGAAAGGTATAAAAAGTCATGCCCTTAGGGATGGGCTGGCTGCTGCTTTCTGACTTTCTGATGAGGGTGAAGTGCTGCTGGACTTTGCGTGGAGCACGTAAGAATCCTCAAAGAACTTTACTTTAATTTCTATCTATTTAGCTCAGTTAGGGAATTAGGTTTTAGAAATGCTAAACTTTATATATTCACTTTAATTTTAATTCATTTGCTTAAATTGTATTTTCTCATATTTCTTACAATCATGCTTGCTTTATTGCAAATAAAATTCATTTATAAAACTATCAACCTATATACCATACTTTAGTAAAATAAAAATCTTACTTTTGACAAACAAGCTGGTCTTGGTTATTCAGAAGTGTAGGTTACTATTAGCTAGATCACGTCGCCTATGGTGGTCGTTTAAAAGGTTATGTTTTATTCTAATGATAATATTCTTTTCGCAGATGTATAAAATTTATATAGTTTGTAGATAATGTATATATAGATTTATTCTGACCACCTGATTCAGTAGGCCCAAAATATGTCAGGTTTATAAATGGGTCCATATTTAGTATAGAATTTTGTTTATAAGTTATGAAGTTGGGTAGCGTTGTTTATGATATATTTTCTATAGGCCGCTGGATCAATTCTCTGGTAGCAGAAATTGATGGTTAGTTAAAGTAACCAAGGTAATATGTTGGTTGCTAAGGGTTACGTTATGGTATGGAAATAGGATCGATGTTTTAACACATGTTAAGTTCGTTTTTCGTGCTATCTGTAAGCTATACCGGTATAGATTGTGTGGCGAGAAATTAGTCACGCAAGCCATCTGTTCTGTTTGTAGTGATATCGCCGAGTATCACAAAAGGTATCGCCGTGTACCATAGTGTTGTCGCCGAGCAGCACAGTTTTAGGGCTAGGTCTGAATCTTGTAAAGTGAGGGTTTTCTAAGAAATTAAAGCAGCATGAGAATAGGGACAAAGCGCCTTCCATAAAACTCACTGTGATAAAAGTATTAGTTATATCCGAGCTTGAATGAAGGGTAAATTTAACGTCGGTGCATGATTATCTATAAACAGGTTAGAGTCCTGTACGGGTACATGTTTCATATCTATAAACAGGTGAGAGCCCTGTACGGATAACGTCGTTATTTTTGCTAACGGTGCATGATTTCTATAAACAGGTGAGAGTCCTGTACGGATTTCATGTGTGTTTGAAATTAGGGAAATTTCAGTGTGAAAGTGCGAGTTTGAATTGTATTTTATGTTCAAGTGGAACTCTTAGAACTTTCACTTCGCGGTGGGTTCAGAGCAAAGCGAGTTCATAATTATACGTGTTAGAAGGGTGGGGTAAGGTTACTCTACTGACAATTGAATATTATCCTTAGTGTGAATAGCGCCGTCTATTCCGAAGTGTGGATACTTGAATGTATGTAAACTATCCTAAATAGTGAAACAAACAGATGTTGTCTTTATAGTCATTGTTAAGAATTAATTTACACTGAAAAGTGTTCTTAAAATGGCGCTGTGAAAAGATTTTGTGAAGGAGGGGTAAGCGCCAGGAGTGAGAAACGAGAAACCGCAGCTGCTGTGTACGTCACAGAGCCGCGCTGGGATTGGGTGACCTACGTCACAAGCTGTATTCTGATTGGCTCCTGAGTCTCTGACGGCCTGTGAGCTGATTGGTCGTTCGGAAAAACTCTAAATTTATTGGTTGAGCAGAAAAGTGACGTAGCTCAACTGTCATTGGCTTGTTGGTGTGTTTCGCGCACGGATTGGTTGTTTCGCGGAACATCCCGGAAATATTTTACGAACGATTTTGTGAATTAGTTTTAACTCTTAAAAATGAGTTATCATTTTAAACATGTTGAGAAAAAGCCAACATTATTTCAGAAATTCAAGAATTTATTTTCACCTGACAAGAAAATTGAAACGCGAGGTGGTAAACTACTTCATAAGTATAAAACACCTGCAGCGTATATGGAAGGTGAATATGGATATCATACTGTCTTATGGTTCGATAGTTGGAAACGCTATACTAAAAACGACGGTGTTTTAACTTGGCCTGATGATGGTTCTTTTAATGTAAGGGTCTTAAGAAATTTACGAGAGAAAATGAATGCTCTTGTTCCAAAACCGAGACCAACCCAATTTGAAGCTTTAGTTGCGTGGGAAGACGAGATGTATCAGATACAAAGAGAAGCTAGTGGAATTAAAAGACCTTCTAAAAATCCATCTTGGAAAAGAGAAACTCATGAAGATAGATTGCGAATGTGGAGACAGGGAAACATGAGTGAAGGATTGTATTTAATTCATGAAATGGTAATGGGTACTCCTACAGGGAAATCTATGGAAAGTGAATCTGAGGATGCAGTTATGGAAGAAATATATACAACTGCTAGAAAGAATCAGCCTAATCAGCCTTTGAGACCTCCTAGATCATGGTCTACTCCGGTGGTTTCTACTGAAACTTCACCGAGTGCACCTCCAATTAATGAAGCTCCTAAACTTTATCCAAATAATTGTGAAATCATTGAAACTCCTAGAAGATCAGAATTCGAGAATGCTCGAAATGAAGGTAGACATTTTACAATGACTCCAAGAGCAAGGGAACCTCCAAAAGATTATACAAGAGAGGCAAGAAATGTTGAGGATGTTGATTATAATGAATATTTAAGATCAAAAGAAGAATTAATAAAAAGAATGACAAAAGGCATGGAAGCTGTGACAGTTCCAGTAACAATTGGTCCTGTTCAGCCCGTATTTGACCAAAGGGAAACAAACAAAACTGGATTAACTATTCCTTTAAATACAGAAATACAAAAAGCTGCTGAAAAATTTTATTCAGATTTATCAGAAATAAACACTTCTAAATCGAGAATGCCTGATTTAACCTTTAATGAGGATTTATCTCCAAAAACACCAATGGGTGCTGTATCAGATATAGGGAGTCCTGAAGTCAGGGTAACCACACCAAAACTTGATGTGGCCAAATTAAAAGCGAATATCGAAGAATTAATAATTGGAACAATTGGTCCAGATAGTTTAAATTACTATCGAGATGATGAATTACTGTTCATTTGCAAAAGCA
This sequence comes from Lissotriton helveticus, assembly GCF_964261635.1. Lineage (NCBI taxonomy): Eukaryota > Metazoa > Chordata > Amphibia > Caudata > Salamandridae > Lissotriton > Lissotriton helveticus. The sequence continues at coordinate 360,586,987 of NC_136061.1, forward strand.
TTCAGTGGAAAACGAAAAACAAATATGATCAACTAGAGGATCTAGCAGCAGAACTTGAAATCGATGTGAGTAAACAAAAGAATTTTGCAAAACATTACAGATTAGACTTTTCAGAAAGTGACATTGAGAGTTTGAACTCAATGGGAAGAATAGTTCATATTAAAGATTTGATTGTCTATATCAAGAAGCTAGGAGAACTGAACAAATGGAGAGTAAAATGGACGAAAAAGAAGGAAGATGAAAGATTGGATAAATTGTCAAAACAATTTCCAATGAGAGAAATCGCAGGTGGAGGATATGTTCATGTCCCTTGGTCGAGACAGGACATTCTGTTATTTACAAATGACTTTCCAAAATTGAGGGAAAAACCAGTTGAGTGGTACAGGCAAGTTGATAGATTTATCAAAGTGTCAAAAGTTCTGTGGATTGATTTAGATGGATTTTTCGACATTGTCGTTCCATCTGATCTTTGGACAGAATGCAAAATATCGATTAGTTGGCCAAAAACAGAACCTGAGCGAATTAAAGAAACAGGTGCTCCAAATCCACTTGTAATGGATTTTTATGAAAAGGTAATTGTTTGGATGAAAAATAAAATTCCACCCAAAGAAGTCGATTGGGTTAAAATAGAAAGAACAGAACAGGAAACAAAAGAATCAGTTCATTCTTTTTATGAAAGACTACTGTTAATCTTTAAACAATACAGTGGTTATGAAAAATTAGATGAAAAAGACATGAGTCATTTTGTCTATAGATTTGTTTATGGACTAAAACCTGAAATTGGAGAAATGATCAGAAATAGTATTGTCGGATGGCAATCACTATCTGTAGATGATATTCTAAGAAAAGCAAAGTATTGCAGTGATGAAATAGAAGTAAAACAGAAGAAGCTGAAGGAGAAAGCCATGTGGGCTCAAGTAAAGGTGGCTGAGCAACAGATTGCCAGCATGGGTAATAAGAACACTAATTTTGTTCAAACTGGAAATACAAACCAGGTGCAAGGAAAGTTTAAAGGTAATAATTTCCCAAAGAAATTTAGCCCAAAGATTGAGGAGCTGAAGCAAAGATTACCTTGTTTTAATTGTGGCGAAATTGGACATTGGAGAGACGAGTGTCCTCATCCTCCTAAAAACTCAAAGAATCCCTTATTGAATCCACAGATGCAGAATGGTGTTGACCTGCAGCGACAGCTACAGATGCAACAGGGGTTAAACGAATTAAATATTCAACGACAGTTACAGCAACAGCAACAACAACAGGTGAATAATCGTCAAGACCAATTGCCACAACCACCTTTTCCAAATAGTGGGGGAGTTCAAAAATATAATCCAAATGTGGGATTTCAGGGAAGTGAACAGGTAATAAAACCACAAAAACAGCAAAAGCAGCAAAGGGTTCAAATGCAAAATACTTCACAACAATTTTTGTTAGCTGAAAGTCAAGACAGTGATTCTGATGATTATTGTTGACGGTGCCCGAGAGAGGAGGAAGAGTGTGTTGTTGGAGCCACTCTTGAGGTTGACCAGTCTGGTCCTTTTGTAAACGGGAAAGTTAATGATGTAGACATCACTTTTCTAGTGGACACTGGTGCTACCCGTTCTACTGTTAGATCAGTGGAAATTGAAAACCTACCTCTCTCTGGGGATACCATCCAAGTTGTTGGAGTAAGTAATCAGCAAATTAAAACAGACTTAACTGATCCAGTACCAGTTGAAATTGGAAACTACAGAGATAAACACAGATTTGTGGTTTGTAATAGTAGTCCAGTAAATCTATTAGGCAGAGACATCCTATGTAAAATGAATTGTAGAATATATTGTTCTCCTGATGGAGTTGAATTACAAACAATGGAGGAAGATGGTTTATACAGAATGACAATGATGATGATGGAAGCAGAAGAAACTAAATTGTTTCCTGCTTTTGAAGAAAAGGATTTACCTGAGGAACTCAAAGAAACAGTGAAATCTGAAATATGGGATTTTACTGGTAATGAGATGGGTCTGATGAAAAACGTAGATCCAGTAAAAATTACATTGAAGCAGGGAATAGAATTTCCAAACACTCCACAGTATAAAATGAAAGCAGAAACAATTGAAGGTATTACACCTATAATTGAGAAATTAATCAAGCAAGGTGTACTAAAGGAAATGGAAAGTAGCTCTTGTAATTCACCAATTATGGGAGTTAAAAAGTCTAACGGAACATTTAGGATCGTACAAGATTTGAGAAAGGTTAATCAAATTGTCGTTCCATGTTGTCCTGTGGTTCCAAATCCAGCAGTAATTCTATTTCAGATTCCACATGATGCTGAATGGTATACAGTCATTGACCTTTGCAATGCATTCTTTACTGTTCCCTTACATCCAGACAGTTATGAAATATTTGCTTTCAGATTCCAAGGTAAGACCCTCGGATGGTCAAGAATCCCTCAGGGCTATACAGAAAGTCCTTCAATTTTTAACGAATTGTTAAAAAGATCATTAGAAGACCTAGACTTACCAGGTAGGTCTACGTTAGTGCAGTATATTGATGATTTGTTAATAGCTGCAAAGACAAGAGAAAATTGTGTAACAGACACAATAATCCTGTTAAATCGCCTTGCAGAAGAAGGACATAAAGTGTCCCCAGCAAAACTACAGTTTTGCAAACAAGAAGTAAAATATCTTGGTCACAGAATTGCAAAAGGAAAAAGACAAGTAACAATAGAGAGAATAAAAATTATTCAAGCAATGTTACCTCCAAGAACACAAAGACAGGTCAGAATGTTCTTGGGAATGGTAGGTTACTGTCGACAATGGATAAGTGGATTTTCAGTAATTGCAAAACCACTTCAAAGACTGACAAAATCAGATGTAAAAGATCCAATTATTCTCAATGATGCTGAGATGGATTCTTTTGAGAACCTGAAAAAGAGCTTATGCCAAGCTCCTGCTTTAGGTATGCCAAATTACGAGAAAGATTTTGAACTGTATTGTAGTGAGAGAGAAGGATGTGCATTATCTGTGTTAATTCAGAGACATGGAAATTTAAAGAAACCTATTGCATACTTCTCTGCAGTTCTTGATCCAATTGCTAAAGCATTACCAGGTTGTTTGAAAGCAGTTGCAGCTACAAGTATCAGCCTCGAACAAAGTGAGGGGATCATTATGGGATTTCCAGTGAAAGTTTTTGTGCCTCATTCAGTTGAAATATTACTGACAAGAGGTAAGACTCAACATCTAACAAGTAGCAGATTGACAAAGTATGAGAAAATCATACTGGGAGCAGATAATGTTTCGATTTCAAGATGTTTAAATCTGAATCCTTCTACATTACTGCCTGATTCTGAAATTGTTGATGACATTGAAACAGAACATGAATGTTTAGATGTCATGGAATTCTGCACTAAACCAAGAAAAGACATCAAAGACAGACCTTTGTCTGAATCGGATTTTGTCTACTTTGTAGATGGCTCATGCTTAAGATCCGAAGGAGGTGTCTTAAAAGCTTCATATTCAGTTTGCACAGTCGTAGATATTGAAGAAGCATCATGTCTTGAAGGAGTTCGTTCAGCACAAGTGGCTGAATTGATTGCTTTAATTCGTGCATGTGAAATATCAAAGGATATAAGAGTTACCATCATTACTGATAGTCAGTATGGGTACGGAGTTGTGCATGATTATGGACAACTCTGGTCACAGAGAGGATACATGACATCAGCAGGATCACCAATTAAAAATGCAGTTTTCATTAGGAGATTAATTGAAGCAATACAATTGCCAAAAGAAATCGCCATTGTCAAGTGTGCAGCGCACACTAGAGGAACTGATTATATTTCCAAGGGAAATGCCTTCGCAGATGAAACAGCAAAATACTGCGCAAGGAAAAATTATTCATACAATCGGAATAGAAGTAAAGAAACTGATTCAAATTCATTAATGCTAACAACTGTTGTAGAAACATGGCATGAAATTAGAGATTTACAAAATGAAGCAGAAGATGAAGAAAAAGACTTATGGTTAAGATCAGATTGTAGACCACGTGAAGAAGATGGAGTGTGGGTTTACAAAGATGGTAGAGTAGTCTTACCAAATTGTTTGATTGCTGACATGGCCAGATTATACCATGGTCCAGCACATCTCGGAAGAGACTCCATGGTTAGACTTTTCAGAGAAACATGGTTCAATACCAAGTTTAGAACCATTGCAGAATCTTTTTGTCAGAGGTGTTTGTCATGCCAACAAATGAATCCAAACAGAAAATCAGTGGTGGGGACAGGAATAATTGGTCGAGAGGGTGGTCCCTTTACCAGGTTACAAATGGATTTCATTGAAATGCCCTTACACAATTGTTTGAAATATGTGCTTGTAATTGTATGCTTATTCTCAAGATGGGTAGAGGCTTTCCCTACACGACATTGTGATTCAATTACAGTAGCAAAATTAATGCTCAGAGAAATCATCCCAAGGTACGGTTTTCCAGTCACTATTGAGAGTGATGGAGGAAGCCATTTTGATAACAAACTGATGAAGTTAATTTGTGAAGCTTTGAGCATTGAGCAGAAAATACACTGTGCATACAGACCAGAGGCATCTGGAGTAGTTGAGCAAATAAATGGGACAATCAAAAACAGAATTGGAAAAATGTGTCTTGAAACAGGTATAAAGTGGACTGATGCTCTTCCACTTGTTTTGATGTCATTAAGAAGTACACCAGATAAAAAGACAGGTTTGAGTCCTCATGAAATTTTAATGGGAAGAGTTATGAGGCAAGCTTTTGTACCTGTAGGTAAACTGTTGAGCATAAATGACAGTGCAATTTTGGATTACTGTAAAAGGTTATCTGATATGGTAACTTCTGTGTCTAATCAGGTGGGAACTGAAGCTCAATCAAATGAAAAGGTTTTGACACATGATCTGAGACCTGGCGATTGGGTCAGAACAAAAGTACATCGGAGAAGGAATTGTCTAGCTCCTAGATGGCAGAAACCTAGGCAGATAATTTTGATCACTACTAATGCTGTAAAGTGCAGAGGATTAAAACGTTGGATTCATCCTAGTCATACTATTCCAGTACCAACTCCTGAGAGTTCTGACATTGAAAGTGATACCACAGATGATTCTGATTCTGAAGCAGAAGACAAAACAGAAGGTGAAATAATTCCAGATTCTGAAGATCGACAAGAAAGTCGACATCTGGAAACTGTGCCAGTGAATGGAAATCTGACAAGAAAAGACTTGGAAATAATTGTAATAGATTCTGAAGGTGAAGAGAATCTGTTAAAAGGAAAGATAACTGAGGATTAGGTTGTCTCCATTGAAGACAAAGAAGCTGAACAAAAAGAAGTTTCAAACCAGGAGAGTATCGAAAGGCAGAGAACAAACTCTGAAGTAAGGAACAAAAATCCGAAATCTGGGAAGTTGGAGGTAATTGAGGAGGAGAACGAATTACCGAGTACCAGTGATGGAAGACTAAGTGAAGTTCCTGAAGGAGTGAAATTGCCGAATAGAGAAGTTCCTGAGTCAATAGAAATTTCAGACTACGAAACTGAAGAAAGTGACGTGGAAGGTGAAAGTGAAAACAGAAAGAAAAGGACTTGGAAGTCAGAATCAAATAATTCTGAACCAAAGAAGAAGTACGTGAGAAAAACAGACTACTGGCCAGGTGGAAGATTGAGAGTCAGATTGATCAGAAAGCCAAAAGAACAAGTTGAAGAAATCAGTAGTCAAAAGAGTCCTGAAAAAGAAATTGGAGTTGGAAGAAAAATTGAAGTGATATCGAGAAAAGGAAAGAGAATAATAAGACCAAACCAAAAATACAAGTCTCCTGAGTGGACTTACTTAGTAATTCCACCTGTTATTGACATATATGATAGTAGTGAAGAAGAAAACGAAATCCAAGAAATTAGTGACAATGATTGAGGTATAGAAATATTAAATTGGCAAAAGGCTGAAGAAAATTTGTTAGTTGACACAAGGTCGAAGAAAAACTGTTTAGTTGAAGAAAACTTATGTATGACATAAGGTCGAAGAAATCTTGTTTAGGGTTTTAAAATAAAAATATTTTAAAAGGGGGGTGTAAATAAATTTAGAAATTTAAAAATTATTTTTATTTTTGAGGCTAAAACTAACCAAAAATGCCTTATATTAAGGAGAGCACTTCAAAGTGTTCTGTTTTTAAAAGATGCTGTAAGATGACTCTGGTGTGTCTGCTCATTTTAGTTCTGCTCTGGTTAGTACTAGCTGTAATTATCCCTTTAGAAATGAATAGAGAATTACACAAAGTTAACATAACAAGCAAAGCTCAGGTTAGTCAAACTAAACATAGTGCGTCTGCAAAAGTTATTGATCATCAGCCTAACATTCATCAAGATAAATCAATTGGTGATTTTTCAAGTAATACATTCACAAAGCTATTGAGTGAATATGTTAAGGTAATGGATGCAAAAGACTGCTATGTCTGTGTTAAGTTACCTGCTTCTGTTTCTGAGGGAGTAACATATAATATGCTTCCTCTTACTTATGCTGTAACATGTAGTGTATTAACTAGTTTATTTTATCAAACTGGACGTTTAGAATATTACTATTCAAATTATGATGAAATTTTTGCTAATATTAAGATTGATAATACTTTAAATAAGCATAAGAAAGCAAAACAAATGAGAGAATTTTTCCTTGTTACTAACGAACTCACTTATGAGTATGCTTATAAGAATAATCTAACATGTAAATTAAGTGCTGAAGGAAAGAAATTTTTGAACATGGTTGAGGAGAGAAGAGCAATTTACAAGAGGAATGAATTAATCAAGCAGACTAAGACGAGCTTCTGGCAAAAAGAGGATGAGAAATTAAATGGCAAAATGCTTGAAAATATTGCTATTCACATAGACAAACCAGTTAGTGGAAAACTTTGCATTAGAAGAGATAATACACTTTTTGATAATTATTTTGTAGGTGCAAGTAACTGTGAAGATACTTATCAGATTTTGGGAGGTTGGGGATTTAAAGGTGGAAAAGATCCTATCTTTCCTGGGATTTATTTTGTTTGTGGTGATAAAGCCTACTACAACCTTCCAGACCATTGGTATGGAACTTGTTATGTGGGAATTGTTTTTCCTAAAGTGTTTCATGTTGACAGAGATTCAGAAGGATTGTTTAAAATTCATAATTATGTAAATAGAGTGAAAAGAGAAACTTTTACTGAAGTTCTGGGAGATATTTTTCAAGCTGTAATACCTTTTGTTGGTATAACTCTAAATGCAGGGAGAATCAGAAAATTGTCCACTATAGTTGATAGATTATCAACTGACACAGCTGATGGATTTCAATTAGTGAATGTTGAAGTTATTGCAATTAGATCTATGGTAATTCAAGACCGTCTTGCTTTAGACATACTCCTAGCAAAAGAGGGAGGAGTCTGTGGCATTTTACATGTACAACATTGCTGCACATACATACCTGATGAAAGTAAGAATATTGAAATGTATATTAAGAATATTACACAAATGCATTCAGAAATAATTCCTTTAGAAGAAGATGATTTTACAGGGAAACTTTCAAATAGGTTTCAAGCAATTAAAAACTGGTTTCATAATATCGGAAGTTCAATTCTTGGCAAGATTCTGGCACCTTTGATTATAATAGTATTCATTTTTATTTTGACCAAAATAGGTTGTTTGTTACATAAAAGAAAGAAACAATTGAAAGAAAAGAAAAGAATCTATAAACTTAGAAAAGAAGAAGAAAAGGAGATCGAATTACAGGAATTACATAGAGAGCGTTATGCTAATTGCAAAGATTATGCAGAAACAGACTTTTAGGTTTACTAAAACATGAATTTGAATCGATTTCTTAGAAAATTTAAATTATCAAAATTTTGATTGCTGGTGTGGTGATTTGTTAATCACCAGATGAGGGAGTTGATGGAGCGAGATAGAAAACAAAATTTTGTTTAAACTCGCGAAGTCACTTTTCCATAACATGAATAATAATATTAATGATTTGTGATATGTCGTGCTAATACAACTTAGATTAAACTTTACACATGGGGGGACTAACATGTGTGCTCATAAACGTGCATAATTGTTGCATCTTTTTGTTCGTGCAAAATAATTAAATAATTTATTGTTTTCGTTTTTGTCATTACTAACTGCTGCAAACTTAAAAGAAGCATGTGCTTATTTTGCTTTTCCTTGTCTGTGTGATGTCATTTCTACTATTCTAGGTGCATTTGAGTCTCATGGAATAACGGAGACTGGTAGATATAAACGCTGCTTTATCTGTTTGCAATGGCTAGGTAACATTGGACTAATAAGGGTTGGTTAATTAATTAGTGAATAAAAGGGTGGATACAGAATCTACATTATTTCTTACATTAATACTTTTCTTGTGTTTGTTTTATACTAGAAAGCATAAGTTGCCTGCTTTTGGGCCTAGTTACTTGAGTCGCAGAGAAAAAGCTGACTTGTAATTCTGCAAAAGTCACGAGACGCCCATTCTGAATTAAAGCGTTTATTAAAGCTGCATTCACAAAGCAAAAACTGATGAGCTGCCATCATTCTGTCGGACATGGCCAAGGTCGAATGTGAACATTTTGTCAGCCTTAACTTGGCATCCGCGGAAGTTAATAGAAAGTCTATGGACGCTGCGAGAATGACTTAATACATTTGTTGCAAAATGAGGAAGCCTCTGGCTTCACGTGGAAGAGACAATGGTCTTTATGAAACTTGATGTAATGGAACTTTTTGAAAAGTGGGTGACATGTCACTTGTCACTCTCAGCCAATGGGACGTCGAAGATTTCTGAAAACTTTCCTTTGCTAGTTTAGTTAGCGTAGAAAGGTATAAAAAGTCATGCCCTTAGGGATGGGCTGGCTGCTGCTTTCTGACTTTCTGATGAGGGTGAAGTGCTGCTGGACTTTGCGTGGAGCACGTAAGAATCCTCAAAGAACTTTACTTTAATTTCTATCTATTTAGCTCAGTTAGGGAATTAGGTTTTAGAAATGCTAAACTTTATATATTCACTTTAATTTTAATTCATTTGCTTAAATTGTATTTTCTCATATTTCTTACAATCATGCTTGCTTTATTGCAAATAAAATTCATTTATAAAACTATCAACCTATATACCATACTTTAGTAAAATAAAAATCTTACTTTTGACAAACAAGCTGGTCTTGGTTATTCAGAAGTGTAGGTTACTATTAGCTAGATCACGTCGCCTATGGTGGTCGTTTAAAAGGTTATGTTTTATTCTAATGATAATATTCTTTTCGCAGATGTATAAAATGTATATAGTTTGTAGATAATGTATATATAGATTTATTCTGACCACCTGATTCAGTAGGCCCAAAATATGTCAGGTTTATAAATGGGTCCATATTTAGTATAGAATTTTGTTTATAAGTTATGAAGTTGGGTAGCGTTGTTTATGATATATTTTCTATAGGCCGCTGGATCATAGGTTAAACTGATTTGTTGGAATGTGTCTATGATAACTTTTAAATTAGATGATACAGATTGACTTAGTTACTTAGCTGCTTTTGATCTTATCCTTTTTCAAGAGACCTGGTGCCTGGATCATCCTACCTAGAAAGGTGTCTAGTACTTTAGTGTGCCTGCTCTGAGGTCACATAGGGGACAGGCTGGCAGTTTTGGTTAGTATGACACAGGGCCGGACTGGCCGTAGCGGGCACCTAGCATTTCCCCAGTGGGCCGGAGAGGTTGGGCTGGTTTTGTGCCCGTGGGGCCGCTTTTGTCACTGGTAGCCGGTTTTGCAGCATTGCTGCAATATTGACCCCCCTGTAACAAAGGCGGAACAGTGCTTGCTAGCACCTCCCCTCAACCCCCGCTCCCAGGGCTGGTTGAGCAGATCAGAGCTGGTTGCTGTTCCCAGTCCGGCCCTGGTACAACATGTATATTTAAGAAACATCCAGTTCACATTATACCTCTAGAAATACAGATTTTGTGGCTGGTTCTCTCCAGCTCATTTAATTTTTGTCTTATTCATTTTTGCAATTCTGTGGAACCCAATGAGTCTTTAAATTTAGAGGGTTTGTTTTTTGCTGTACATTGTTCAAGGAAAAGGTTTTTTCATGTATCACACAATTTTAATATATTAATGGGGTAGATATTATTGCTAAATTAGGTTTAAATCCCAGTGTATTCCTACCCTTCCAGGGATTACGAGAGACACGTACTTTGGGGAGTATGACTCTTAGGGTTGAAAAGTTGTTAACATCTGTGCTTGAGCTTGGGCTGTACAATGGAATGGATTTCATGGGAAATATTGACCCCTCTACTTCTACCTTTACTGTCGTTGACTATGTCTTTGTCTCATGTCTTATGGGCAATAATATTGAATCTTTTACTTTCCCGATTAGAGCATTTAGCGACCATAACCCCATTGAGGCCATCTTAGATTTTCCTGGTTGTGTTGACCTCCATGTTAGGCTTAGCCCCCTGGCATTTGGCTTCATGATCTAGGGCTATGGCTTAGGTGGCTTGGTGTAGATTACCCAAAATTCTTTACCTCATTGATTAAATCCATCCTAGACTTGTTATTGGATTATTTATTGGTGGAAAATCATCCCAGCGTTGTCATACTTATGACTTTTGGCTCTCTAAATGCCCAGTTCAAAAAAAGTCTCCTTGGACAAGCGAAGATCAGAGAAAATGCCGAACCAGGCTGGTTTGATAGGGCTGTATGCTAGCAAATAAGAGTCTCAGACAAGCAGTAACATATGTTCCTTGAGATCAGGCCAAAGTAGTGGCGGGTCGAGCTGCCTACAAAATATCCATTAGGAATAGAAAGTGAACCATTAAGCAAGAGACAATGTACGATCTGGTGGCAGCCATCCAACTTAAAGATACTGGAGGCTTCTGTAAAATCTTGAATAGACCTAGGCGCACCGAAGCCTTGACCACATGTTTGGGATCCAATGTTAGTACAGCGTAATGGGTTGCCCACTTTAAAACTATTTATTCTTTTACGGACTCAAGGGATATTAAGCCAGTGGATCGTTCTTCTTTTTTTCCCTTTCCATAAAGTTTGACAGGTGATTATTGAAAGCCTATCAGGGAAGGCACCTGGGCCGGATGGTGTCCCGATGGTTCTATATAAGGAGAATGCAGAGTTTTGGGCCACGATTATTACAAACGTGATTAATAACGCAACCCTATGAGGCTTTCCCCAGTCTTGGCATTGTTCAGTGATTGTCCCAGTATATAAAAAAAGGCTTCATAGATGATCCACAGTGTTAAAGACCAATCTCTCTCCTGGACTCAATGGTCAAGGTTATTGGGCGCATAGCCCTTAGAAGGACTGAGGAGTGGTTTAGTGCTAACCATGTAATCTATCCTGCACAACACGGGTTTAGGGAAGGTTTGGCACTATCGAGCAATGTCTTAGGGCCTGATTTGGATGTTGGCGGATGGGTTACTCCGTCACAGTGGTGACAGATATCCCGTCTGCCAAAATATTAATTCCAAAAGATATAATGGGATTGGCATAGGGGATATCGTTGTATATCGGCGTAACCCATCCTCCAACATCTAAATCAGGCCCTTAATCTCCAATTAGTTATTAGCAAATACACACTTGCTAAGGGAGGCTCGCTGTTCTTCTCCTTTATAGACTTAAGTAGCCTGTTCAATAGCGTTAAACCACAGCAAGCTCTGGGTCATTCTTACTGGCTATGGGCTTGATGTGGACCTGGTTACCTTTCTTCGGGCCCTACATTGTGGAGTAAGTGCATTTCTTATTTTTGGGCCAGGTGGGGAATGTACTTTGAGTTACATTAAGTTGTTCGTCAGAATTGTGTCCTGGCCCCAATTTTATTTTAATTAGAAATTTGTGGATTAAATGCATGCTTAGCAACTGGAGGTAAGGATATGTCCATGATCGGGACTACACCTGGCCCAGTTCTGCTTTACGCAGATGATGTTGTGCTCATGTCTCGTAAACCGAATGGCCGTAGGACTTTAATATGTAGTTTTGTCACCTTTATAAATGGCCTAGATGGGACATTAACACAGTTAAAACTAAATTCATGGTTTGTGGTTCTAGATAAAAGAAGGAAGGCTCATTCTTGATCAAAGATAGGCACATCAAAAGGATTATAGATTTCCCTTACCTGGTTATTATTTATGACCAGAAATTCTCATGGTTGCCCTGAATAGCCAAGAGAGTGGGCAACAGTGCAGTCCATCCCCTCTTGGAGGTCTTCCAGCCTAAATGTCTACCGGTGCTAATGTATGACTTGGGGGTGTTGGGTTATAGAGAGGTTACTTCGATCCTGGCAGAGGAGAATCGTTTTTGTCGCTGACTCCTCTGCCTAAAACCCTCGACCCGCATTATTTTCTCTATGAGGAACTGGCATTACTTATCTTTCAGATATGATTAGGATGGGCCGCTTGTACTTTAAATTTCAGTTCGGGCAAATACGTTTTCTTCCTTCTACAGAGAGGTTATTGCTGATTGCTTGGTCTGTGAAAAGGGTCATGCCATTCCCTAATTGAACTACGTGAGATCTATGTCTAAAGCTATTAGCTGGGATAGTATGTTTATATCTCCATCCTCCCTTACCAAAGCTGACATCCCAAAGGTGAAACAGCTTTTCCTGAAACTCACTCAAACTACAAGGGAGCGGGACCAGTTGAGGAAACCCAGCTTGGGTAACCATGCAATTATACAAACAACCGCCAACATTCAGCAATATCTGAGCTGGGTCCACCTGAGCCCTTGGGAAAGATCCCTTGTAGCTCAATTCCGTTTAGGTAGTGTAACAACTCTACTTTGCTTTCCCTTGGGCCAGTATGACAATGGCTTTGCTTTAGTATGTCCCTGTGATAAGCCTGCTGTACGATCCCTTGAGCATTTTATCTTTTTCTGTAAATATTATGCATCATTAACTGGAAAGTTTAAAAAACGATTTTAAATGTGTATAGATTTCGACAACGGAAGTCTGCCTTGTATTTTTTACGTATGTTGCCCAATATTTAGGTCTGTTTTAATGTTGGAACTTTGTTAAAATCAGCTGGGCCTCATTTATGAAAAGTGACGCATTGCTGCGTGAAAACAGCGATGCGTCACTTTTCACTGCGCCCTCCTTGCGACACCAATGATGCGTCATATTTACAGTATGACACATCATTGCACAAGGAGTTACAGATACGTCAGTATTTCTGACGTATCTGTATGGCGCAAAAGTGGCGCATTGCTGGAGTGTGTCACAAAAGTGACGCGACTCCAGCAATGTGTCCTTTCACATGGGGCAAGCCCCATGTGAAAGGGCCTGCGTCAGTCTTACGCCTGCTGTGAGGCAGGCGTAAGGAATTGACGCATTTGCGTCCTAGAAGTAGCGCAGTTAAATCTCATAGATTTCACTGCGTCACTTCTATGACCCTTTCTTGCGTCATAACGCCCTCGTGCATACATTATACCTGGAGCAGGTATAATGTAGCGCAGGAGTTTACAAAGTGACGCATCTACCTAGATGCTTCACTTTGTAAATATGGTGCAACAAGGCACATTTTTTACGCTGCTGGTGCATCACAAAAAGTGATGCACCGGCGGCGTAAAAGTGACGCACTGCCTCATAAACGAGGTCCAGCTGTTTTTAAACAGAAATGTTTAACTATTTGATTGGGTGTTTTTTTCTATTACATGTAATCTATTTTTAGCTTTCTACTTCAATGATGGCGTGTTAAACGATTATGATGCTTTTATGATTGTTTTAAATAATCGAATAAAGCCTTGCTGTTGGTGATGATGACAAAATAATATTATTTTAATGAAAATTGTAAGTTTTTGTTTAGAGGAATTGAGCTCACTTATTCAAAATATAAAATATGTATTTGAAAAATATAGGTATTTTCACAAACGGTCAAGCTGATATATGGGGACAAAACGAGTGCAATTCTGAAATATATTTCTTGTTGATGGGTACGTGATAAATCACGCTGAGTATGGCAGGCCTATGCTATTCAAAATGCTAGCTTATTCAGAGAACATCCCCTTTAACACAAGACATAATAAAAACATTACATAAATAGATAAATGAAACCATTAAAAACAATCCAGTTGCTCATCAAGGAAAACAACTAAAAAGTATATATCAAAACATCAAATGTCCATTGGCAAATCCAATTGATCAGGTGCAAACGTGCAGAACTTCCTTCTGATGTGCCACATCGACACACTGGTGCTAGTCAGATCATCTACTTCGTTGGTGGAGAGAATTTCGTGTCTGAATTTTACATAAAGTTGTTTTGCCACGTTGGGGTACAAGGTTCAAGAGCAAAAATGCATTTTTAATATCTTAAAAACAATCTACATATCGCCATGTCTTACATTTCTATAATTACCCCTCTATAGAAAATGCCCAGAATCTTTCTTTTATAATATTCTTAGTGATCCTCCTAGCTATTCCCGGGCTTGCTTGCAGCTCTTCCAACCCCAGTAGGCATTGCATATCCATCATGCATTTAACCCACAGTACCTTCGAGTTGCACGCTAAGTATAAAAGTTCTCTAAAGGCCATTCAGTAGGGGCCCACATTTTCCTTGGCTGACAATCCGTGCCAGTAAAATAAAGGACAGATTTTCGCCTATAAAAGCACTAGGGTTTTGTCTAAAATCCAACTAAATAGGGAGCAAAGGGGAGCTCTGAGAGAAATTGATCAAACATTACAGGGATTTATTTCATGGACGAGGATAACCGTGGGATTTTAGAGCGTCCATAAAATTCTATATATAGGTCTGCTCTGAACGCTTTGGGATCTATAGATCCCCAATGCCGGAGTAATTTCTCGTTAGTGTTGCCTTGCCTGTTTATCTTGCAGCCTACCAGACGCTAAAGACATCTTGGGAACATTTAGAAAGTTGACCTAGGAATGCGTTCTGTTCTGTCCGTTTCTTGCCATTGACTTTGCGGTTTGTAACTCAGGTTTTCTTGATTTCCGTTTCCTGGCTTCATTTGTTTCAGGCTGTCCAGCTTGAGTTTGTAACGTTTGTAACTTTCCTTGCCCAAACCTTATTTACAGTATCCTACCGAGTGCTCCCTTTCTGTAAACAGGTCTGTAAATCTTGTTCCCATGTCGTCACATTTGCTGGGCATTCAAAGACCTAAGTCAAACGTTACACACTGTCTTTCAAGGACGCCAGTTTTTTTTCTTTCTTTGACTTCAAAGTGAGAGGATTTATGTGACAATCTTGCTGGATACTGTGGGTAGGAAAGAGTGTTTTCTAGCACACAACAACATTTAAATGAACTGTGTAAGTATTTCAGAATATCTCAGAATTCGCAACACAAATAAAGCAAATCTTTTTGTTATTTCTAAAGTGTGTTCGAAACAAATACACTAATATCATCAAAACACATCGTCAAACTAGGTGATGAAATTTTCACCTTTTTGTCTGTCCACTGTATAGGTGTATTAGTAAAACTGTATGTCTGTGCAATGTAATTGTCATTTCAATTGAAAATGTGTTATCTGTAATAGCAGTCTGCTACCACACCATGAAGGCTCCACTCAACGCCACTTCACTCTACTCTGCACCACTCCACACCACTGCACTCTCCTCTGCACCACTCTATGCAACTGCACTCTACACCTCTCTGCTCTACCTTGTATAACTCTGCCCTATGCCAATTCACTCTTAACCACACCAATCCACTCTGCACAACTCCACTCTATGCCACTCTGCAACACTGCACTCTACCTAACTGCACTATCTGCCAATACACTATACACCAATGCACTTTACTCTGAAACACTCAACTTTATACCCCTGAACTCTATGCCAATCCATTGTACGCCACTCTAATCTATTCTGCACCACTGCACTCTATGCCACTGCACTATACACCACTTTACTCTACGCCATTACACTCTATGCTTGTTAGAACTGGAGTTTCTGGTTGTCAGACTATGCAACCTGCACAAGCAGGAGCCACCACTCTAGTCAGGGTAAGCAAGATACACAGTAAAAAATAACCTGTGCTCACCCCACCATCACCTACAGTAGGTTCCAATTACGTCATCTGTGTGTGTAGCCCTGTGTCCTATCTCTTTTAGCTTCTCATACTGTCAGCGGGAGCTTCAATCTATAATAAACAAACTGTGATATAGGTGAGAATGGATAGCAGGGCTCATCAAAGGATTTGCCCCTTCCGATCTTTCCCATTCACAACTGAAATATTCTTGGCAGACCTTAGATCTAATATCCCACATCTCTTTGCCTATATGTTGCCTAATTCCTTATACATATTGCGTTATTATTATAACAATTGTTCCTGCTAATCAAATGTAATTGCATTTAAATGAGTAGAATGGGTTCTAGATCCTGTGTATGTGTGAACTTATCTGCATCTCTTGTACCTCTCTGTCCACAAGCAGTATTAGGAATAAGTTTGGCAAATTTGGCATCGAGGGTTTTAACAAGGCCCTTTAGTTGAAAAGATTTGGCCTTCAGCTCAAAAATAACAGATCACTACCAGTGTTCATATTTGAGGCATTGTTGCATTGTCCTTCCTCAACTTCCCTTTCTGTCGGTGAAACTACCTGTTCCAGATTGGCTAATGGCGGGTACCTATTTTGCCATAGATATAATCTTATGTTCTAAGGGGACTAGCATGGAGGGTGGGGGGTGAGTGGGGGATTCGGTTCCAATTGTACTTCTAGTTCCTTCTCTGGCCTGTGGACAGCTCTTACACTACTTCTCAGATGTCCAGTTTTGTGGGTGCAGTTTTTTCGAATATTTATGCTGATTTCTGGGGTTTGTTGCTAGGTTGCAAGGTGCGGACTTTGGCTAGATTCAGCATTGTTTCTATTCCTCAATGAGTACATCGATTTTGTTCAATTACAATTACACCTGGGGTAGTTTGGCTATCTTCTATCGTTTAACAACAACCTGAGGGTTTTCCACGCCCTTCCGTTTCATCATTAGTTGGCTAATGGAAATTAATTGCCTCTTACCCCCACCCCACTATCAGCCTGAAACTAGAAACCACAGCAACATATACAGTGGGGTATAAAATATTACCAATGCAAACAGTTTCTTATGAAGTATGTACTCAACCTCCTCCAGTCAACCAGATTGAGAAGACACTACAATGCAAGGAGCAGTCCCCACGTCACGGCGACAGTCCTCCTTCACTTCCATGAAAGTAACATTTACCCTCATGGCACTGAAGAGCTCTTGCTGGAGAACCATATTTCCTAATTACATCCGCACTTGGACCACTCCAACATTCTTATTACAAAGACTTACGTTAGAAAGACATGAGGTGGTGTTGGCTGTGTTTTGGGAATTATTGGCTGCAGTGTTTTATTCTCATGTACGATTCGGGGGTCAAAAATCACTTTGACAGGCCATAAATCACGTTGACAGGTCATAAATCAATTTGACAGGGGTATAAATCGTTTTGTCAGAGTCATAAATCATACCCAGTCATAACTCCATCATGCTTGGTCATAACTCCTAACACACTTCAACTGTTGCCATATCATCAATCACACAAATCAATTATGGGAGGTAGAGTTTCTGTGTTGGATTTATCCTCTGACTGTGAGGGGGTAGCCGCTCACTGCTGTTAGGCTCAACTTGCTACCTTGTGTGCCCTTTTGTGCCCTGCTGTCTGGCTGGAGTGGGCTACGAGTGCCCTACTCTGCGTACTCCCCATGTCGGACGACTTACACTACCGTAAAGCATCCCCAGGTAAGTAGCCTCCAGCCGGCACACTGCCTGTCAGGGTTTGTCCCTTTTCCAGCATTTGTTCCTTGGTTTATTTTGAAATTTTAAATCAAACCTTTTAGATTTTTATTGCTTGGACTCATTCAATTCCCAATTTTTTGGTGCGTTGTATTTTTATTGATTTTAGAGTCTTGAAAGAGGATGGTGTTCCACTAAGAATGAGTGAGGCAAGAGGGGGATTTATTGCTTGTCAAACTGGGATCCTCAACCAAAGATGTTCAGCTCTACAATCACTCCCTCCTCTTTCCTTAGACCGCAACAGTGCTTCCTTTCCAGGTGTGGTGTGGGTGGGCTTCAGTTACCGGGCCCTGATTGACACATGGGGTACGTGCCTTGGGTTCCTCTTTGGTGACACTTTCGCTGACCCGCGATTTCCTGAGGGGAGTTGGGTCATTACCTTGCTTGGTGCTATGGTGCAAAAAAACTTTTTTTCAAGGCACCTGGAGGCTGTTAACGCCTTGGCCCTCTCAGCCCCCTTTATGGGCAATTTCTGCCAGTTTGTACTTCAGTGGGAGAGGCTTAACAAAGAAAACATAAGATACTCTCTAAAACAGTTCTGCGTCAGTCTGCTTATTAAATTGAGTAGTAATGAGCCCACCCCAACCTTTTCCAGGCGAAGAAGGGCCTCTGCCTTTTCCCAGGCTTTGTGCAGGCACATCCCACATGGCAGGGTTCAAGGAGCCCTTTATAGTGTAAGTCTGTTGTCTCCGCCTCCACTGGTAGTGAGCCCAGGTCCTGCCATACAGTGGTGATTCCTGGGGGCCTAGAGCCCCAAAGATTGCAAATGCATCACCTACAGGAGGGCTCAAGCAGCGCTTTATATCACAAGTCTATTGTCGCGCCCCCTGCTGGCAGTTAGGGGGTCTTGCAGAATCCTGTGATCTGGAATCCTAAAAGATGGCTAGCATGTCCCGCACAGCGTAGTTCAAGCAGCCCTTCATGGGAAATTTCTATTGTCTTCTCCTCCAGTGTCTGTGTGACCAGGCACTTCGGCAGTGGTTCCTGGGACCTGAAGTTCCCAAAGATGGGAAGCGTGTCCCATGATTCCTTTTCTTGGTACCAGAGTGAGTTTACTGCTATGACTTATTTTTTTAATCATGTCTAGGTATTTTATAATTTCTATTGATAAAAAATGTTATGATATCACTTCTGCTACATGAGGTCTAAGCTTGTAAGACTGATTCTACCTGTCAGCTTATGGATCCTATAAAGATTTGGTAATTGTGGAGAAACCCTATTGCATGACCCTGCAAAATGTGTCTAGTTCTGCTCGCTACACATTCAGATTATGAAATTTACATTGAAATGAGTAGCTGAAAAAATAACAAGAAGAAAGGGGAAGTAAGTAAAATGCAATATAAGTTGTGATTAAAAAGATAAGATGTGATTTTGCTTACCGATAATTTATGAAGTGCCTGTAACACTCATAGCTCTTTAGCTATTTTCTTTTTAGGGAAATGTTTTCTGAAAAGTACCACAATTCTTTTAAAGTTTTGGGTGGATGGTGAACCCATAAAACACCACTGGAAGGGTGAGGTTTGCCTGGCACACCATGAGCATATTGGTATATTTCATCAGTGCCCATCTAAAACCACTAAATGTTTATCCAGTTTATATGAAAGTTGCGCCATTAAATGCTTCAGGAGGCCCACCAATGGAGGAAGTTGGGTTTGCTCTCTTTGCACGCGTGATATAATATGAGATAGCTATTTACACCCCACTGCTTTCAAAGTTCACCTACTCAGTGATTTTCTCTCAGTCCTTTTTCTTGACCCTTCTGCATATTCTTCATCCACTCTCCAATCTGTAATTTAGTTACTCGATCCATCTCCTTTTCTGGTACCTCATGAATACCCACATCTACCCCTCTCTAGATGACTCATTTTCTACACTTGTCTTCTGTATCAATACTAAATTTAACGGTGTTCATTCCGTCTCCCCCTTCTCCTCTCTAGTCTCCGTCTGTACAGTTTTTCAATGATGTATGTTGTTACTACGCATGCTTTTACAACGCATGCCTTTACCACGCAATTTTTACAACGCAAGTCGTTACAACGACTTGTGTTGGGGGGCACTGGATAGTGAATAGTTTAATTTACTATTCCAACTCCAGTCCCCGTGGATAGTAGGGAAGGTTTTGGATAGTAAATTAAACTATTCCCTATCCTACAGCGCCCCCCAGCGCAAGGCGTTGTAGCGACTTGCGTTGTAAAAGTTGCGTGGTAAAGGTAGTGCGTGGTAAAAGTTGCGTTGTAAACGCTGTTTACCTTTTTCGAAGTATATGTTCTGGTTCACATATCAGATGGCACTTTCCATATCTATTCCCATTCCTGGTCCTTTTCTCTACTTATTCTCCGGCACTGAAATGCCTTTGTCCACTTGACGTTTGCTCCAAACCCATTCAGAGCAAGACAGAGCAAAACCCAAAAGATGAGGACCAAGGTTAGGTTTCTGGAGGTTTCTTTAAGAAAACCCAGCAGTGATTAAAAGGGTGGAGGGAATGTAGTTAGAGCCAGTTGCCCCAAAGGGAGGAGAGTTTGGTAGTGTGAATAGAGTGAATCTGTAAATGAGCAGATATGGCCAGATTATGAACATCTATATGCAGTTTCAAGTAAGAATGGTGCCGGATGGCAGTTAAATTAATGACTGCTGCAAAAGGAGGTATCACATCTAAAAGGCCAATTTATGTGCCTGAGATCTATATTAGCTTTGCAATGAAAATTGGAGAGAAACAGAATCCTAGCACTGGAAATGTCACGTTTCAGGTCTAGACGAGCCATCCACACACAATACTCCCCAGAGCAGTGTCCCAGCAAATGAATATCTTGGAGCACCTGCAGGTAAAGCAGTGTGCTGGCGGCCTATATTGGAATATAAGGATTCCCTAATAGGTCACCAGATCTTCCAGAGGTTTCATGCACAACCGAAGTGATAGTTCTTGATAATATAATATGGTATAATGGAATGAAATACAAATAAATAGTTTATGACTCTCTGATCAACCAGGAATTTTGTAGCCAGCTACAGACGTTTTTCCCCCATGAAAATCCAGTTGATATGTTCTACTGGGCATTATGAGTGCTAACTTCTTGGAGACCTCATATTAATGGCTTGGAAACACAGTTGACACTTTCTTTGAAAAACCCTAATACTCTTGCATTTATTTCACAAGCATTGGCTCATGTTGAAGTGCATTTAAGTAACAGGTAAGCGTGTGCTTAACCATCTTGTACCTGTAATAGAATAATACGAATTAGGTTATTTCAGCCATCATTATATACCAGAAATGATGTTAGCCTTCCCTAAATGATAATTGTTAACACCATTACTAAAATATTCTACATTGGATCCATTCTCACCAAACCCAAACTTCTTCATCTTGCATACTATTCAAATGTACTTCAATCAGCTCGTTAACTGCCTCAAAATGTACAATTATCCAAGTTTCTAGTCCTCATAATAGACCAAAAACCAAGAACTTTGGAAGCTTGTGAAGGACTATGATAGGATTCTTAAAGATGTGTGTCTGCTTATCCCCAGTAAATACTTGATACATCGGGGGCGTGGCCAGGCGCCAACGAAGATGGCCGCCTGGGACCCGAGCTCCGTCGGGACCGCTGCTGTCCCCGTGAATCCGTCCACAAATCCGGGCCAGGGCGCTCTGCCATCGGAGCCCCGGCTCCCTGTGGTGTGGCGCTACTGATCCGCGCTTGGAGCGGAGTCGGAGGACCCAGCGGGGGCGGATCGCAGCTCTCTCTTGTGCTGCGGCGGGCCCGGGAGTGCATCCTGGAGCCCTGAGGCCGGGAGTGGCCGAAACAGAGACCCCGGCTTGCGGCCTGTAATCGACTGAAAGGGCTGGAGTGAGGCCGGCCCTCCGGAGGGCGGGCCGCCGACTTGGCGCCCGACCGCGCCGCTGCGGTCAACCAGGTGGGCCTGTGTAGACCGACCTAAAGAGGGGGCGTGCGGGCCCCCTGTGGCGCCGCCTGAGATCCGGCGGGCACCCCTTAACAGCGGCCGGTGATTGCCGGGCCTAAAGGCGGAAGACGACGAACGGAGACACTTGTCCGCACAGACACCCCTGACGCAGAGGGGAGGCCCAGGGAGCAAGATCTGGCCATGTGGCCGTTGGCGATGGTCAAGTGACCGGAGTGACGCACCGGACACCGTGGGCCTGGTCCCGCTGGATTGCCCCGAAGGGGCGGGACCCTGAAACGTGGGCCTGACGTGGTTAGCCCCGGGCCCCGAGAAGTTGGCACCACAGGAGACGCAAGATCCCAGGGAGGTCGTGGAGGTGGCAGAGGCACTCCTTACAACCGGTCACTGCGGAGTGGGCTGGTGCCTCTGATCTTCTTGCCAGCGTTGTCGGGCCAGTTGGTGACAGTGTGGAGACGCCCTTGCTGCAGTGGGCGGACTGAGGCCTAGAGGTGCGGCGCACACATAGACGAGCGGTGGTTGGCGGGCCCGCCACGTGGAGCGGACACACCGATCCGGAGTGGGGGTGACAAACAAGCAGAAATCCACAACCTACCTCTCACAAGCCGGCGGCCCGGAGGTTGGACGGCCGGAGCACCGCTGTTCGCCATGCGGCCCAAAGGGGGGGCATCCACCCAGACTAACAAACTTGATAAATATGCGGTGCCGCTGGGTCAGGTACAGCCGGGAGCGGCAGCAGGAGGCGCGACGGACCAGGCGAGCCGTCCCTAACGTCCATAATGGCCGCCATTCAGACGCTGGGCTCTAACCTCGAGACAAAAATGGATAAGATCTCCATTGAGGTTAACATACTGCGCACAGACCTGGGTAAAACCTCGGAGAGGTCCAAAACTAACGCGACGGACATCAAAGCCTTACAGACCTCGGAAAAACGGCTAGAAGGTCGGATCAACGAGCTCGTCCACCAACACCACCAAATGGCCCTGCGGCTCGAGGACCAGGAAGGGAGGGCCCGAAGGAGCAACATCCGCGTGGTAGGTGTGCCGGAGGGAATGGAGGGGCAAAGTGTGGAGCTGTTTCTGGAGGACCTAATCCTACACCACCTGAAGACAAAACGACTCTCCAAGATCTTTGCAATTGAGCGAGCACACCGTGCTCCAGTCCCTAAACCCAAGCCAGGGGCTCCGCCCAGAACGATCATCACCAAAACATTGAACTATAGGGATCGCGATGCCATCCTTCAGGCGGTGAGACAACATGGCGACCTGCAATACGAGGAGGCGACCATCCGATTCTTTCCCGACTTCACGCTGCAGGTCCAGCAAGAACGGCGCTCCTTCCTGGGGGTAAAGGCGGCGCTCCGGGACCGGGGCATCAGATACATGATGTTCTTCCCTGCGAAACTAAAGATCATCGTGGGAGGCAAGTCCATGTTCTTCACTTCGCCGGCGGCGGTCCAGGATTGGCTTGACACGGCGGTGCCGGAGGCACAGGCAGGGCAAGATCGTGACACGTGGAGAGAGACCCGGGCCCATTCATCGGGGTCAGCTGCGGAGAAATCAGAGGGAGATGAGCGGAGCCAACGGTCATGGCGATCTAGATCGAATAGTCCCCGCTGGGACTCTCTCCGAGACACAGCTGCACAAGGAGGACTTAGAAAGTGGGACCATGCCCTGCTGAACTGTAATGTATAATGCATGTGTGTTTTTCATATTTCTCTGCTACCAGTGTTGGGCGGTGGGACCGTCCGCCCAGGGGTTCCGAGACTATGTGGCTACTTTAGGGCGCTCTACGGCACCAAGGGACTCATAGCCAGGGGGCAGCACAGGTTCGGCGGCTGGAGTTGGGGCCGGCCCACGTTCTCCCTAACAGAGTTTCCTCGGGGGGAGGTTTCCTCACTCCGGGGTTGGGGTTGGGCGAAAGGCGCACTGCTAATTGGGGCAGTGGGTAGTTTGAAACCTACAGAGCAGGGAGCAGGGTGGGGGGGGTTCTGTTCCAGAGGGGGGGAGTATGAGTCTGATGGGGCTGGGAAGGGGGGGTGTTGCGGTGTTGCTTGAGATCGGGGGGGAGGAGGGAGGGGTTGGAGGAGGGAGGACAGGGGGGGATGGGGGTTGGGGGAGGGAGGAGTTGTGGGAGGTTGGGGAGGGGGGAGAATTGTTTGATTGGTTGCACTTGAGGTATGTTGAGGAGGTTGCATGGCGTGCAGGGGTCACGGGGTCGAAACCAACTGTGAAACCTGGATATGGCTAAGCAGTGGGACAAAAGCCTCAAGATACTGAGCTGGAACATCAATGGGCTGGGGGACAAACTCAAACGTACTATGGTATTGCAGTTCATTAAGCGTCACCTTCCCGATGTTGTTATGCTACAAGAGACTCATTTGTTGGGCAACACTTGTCACGCCTTAAATAGGTTTGGGTACACTTTGTCAGTCCATTCTGGCTTCACCACGTGGTCCCGGGGACTGGGGGTCCTCCTCCGACGAACACTCCCTTTCCTTCCAGATCACACGGCCGCGGACCCACACGGCCGATTTGCCACAGTCTCCGGTAAATGGGAGAGTCGTAGGCTTACTCTGGTTTCCACTTATGTCCCGCCTGGTCTACAGTCACAGGCATACATGGACCTCGGTAAACTCCTCTTATCCCTCCCGGAGGGTCCATTTTTCGTGGGTGGGGACTTTAACGCGGTTGTTTCGGGGATCCTGGATAGACATCCGCCCAGGGAGACACCCCGGGGACAAAGATGGTTGGGAGACTTCCTTGAGACATTTGGCCTCACAGATGTCTGGCGCCTGATGCACTCTATTGATACACAGTACACTTTCTTTTCGGGGCTCCACCACTCTTTCTCCCACCTTGATCACATTCTCACTCCCCTACACCCAGACACGATCGTGCATTCGGCAAGGCACCTGGCGCGAGGTATTTCAGACCACTCACCGGTGTTGGTTCACATTACCGTTGGAAATCGGAGAGTAGGATGCATCGCGCCTATCCATGCCTGGCACCTCCGCAATGAGGACCTCCGTGAGGCACTGACCCCCTCCATTGCCCGGTATTTTGATACTAACGAAGGATCGTGGACTCAGCAATTACCTTATGGGAGGCTTTTAAAACGGTCCTCAGAGGGGAGACCCTGTCGGCGATCGCGGGTCGGCGGAAGGAGAGGGAGACACAATTGGCTGCCATGGAGGCTGACCTGGGGATGCTGGAGGAGACAGCACGTACAGAAAATACACCTGTTGCACGCCACTGGCTGTCTCTAAAAACCGCGGAATACCAGGCGACGGTCACTGAGGCAGCGAAGAAGGATGACGGCAACTAGGGAGGGCAAGATATATGATCAGGGAAACAAGGCGGGTACACTCCTGGCATGGCTTGATAAAAAACAACAGGCAAATAGGGTGGTGGCGGAGATCCAAACCGCGGACGGCACAGTAGTCACCGAACCACAAGATATAGTTACTGAATTTGCACGCCATTTCTGGGCAGTCTACAGAAGTGGGTCTGACCGTCCAGAGGAAGACTAGGTCGCACTGTTAGCGGACTTGCAAATGCCGGCCCTGTCTGAGGCGGAGCGCGACCTCCTTGAGGCGCCACTCACCACGGCAGAAGTGGAGCGAGCAATAGGAGAGCTCCGTCCCAGTAAGGCACTTGGCCCGAATGGCCTTCCAATTGAGCTTTGCAAGCGCAAGCCGGACAGAGTTAGCCCCTACCTTAAGCGTATGTTCGAAGAGAGCAGGTCCAAAGGGATGTTACCCCGTGACCAAAGACTAGCAACTACGCTACGCTGCGCTTAGAACCATCGGAATCAATCTTCAGAGCCAAGTTAAAAACAATATTATTCATTCGCTAATAGGTTCCGCTTTCTGTAGTTCTCCTGTAAGCACTTGCTCCTCAGCGCGGGGACACGCCGTTTAGCGTCACCAAGCGCTCTACAAAACCCCCTAAATAAAAAAAAATAAACTATAGTAACAATCCCTAAGAAATGGAAGCCATGGGAGATGTGTGCCTCCTATCGACCCATCTCCCTTCTAAACGCATAACCTAAGATATTGGCTAAAGTTTTGGCAAATAGGCTCCAGCCGGTCCTCCCCACCTTGGTCCATCCGGACCAATCAGGGTTCATGCCCCGCCACAACACGGCACTTAATCTTCGTCGACTGAACGGGGTGCTGGGGAGATGTCATACGATCAGTGAAGACGCCGTGGTGGTGTCGCTCGATGCCACAATTGCTTTCGATACTTTGGAATGGCCTTACATGATGGCTGTCCTCCGCAAACTGGGCTTGGCCCTGGTTTTATCTCCTGGGTGCGCCTCCTCTATACAGAACCGCTTGCCCAAGTGGTCATCAACAATAAGGTCTCAGAGGCCTTCACCCTGGGAAGAGGGAACGCCAGGGGTGTCCGCTCTCGCCTCTTCTATTTGCCCTTTCCCTGGAGCCGCTGGCTACCTGGATCAGACAGGACGTCTCCCTGAAGGGGCTCCGATGGGCTGATGGATGGGAGGACAGAATCTCCTTATACGCCGACGATATCCTCCTCTAGATCTCGCTGCCCCGGCGATCACTGATCGTAGCTCTTGAAATCTTCACCAACTTTGGTAAGAACGCCGGGTATAGTATCAACTGGAGCAAATCACTCCTCTATGTCCTCCACGGCCGCACTCCTATACTTACGCGGGACTGTCCAATGAAAGTGGTCACAGAGGGATTTACGTATTTGGGCATTTTTATGTCCAAGGATAGAGCCGCCATGTACGACAGGAACCTACTCCCGCCCCTCCGGAGACTCACACGAGACTCTGTAGCATGGCAGAAGCTCCCGTTCTCCCTTCTGGGCCGGGCAGCCCTGTTTAAAATGATGACGCTGCCCAGATTCCTTTATGCCCTCCAAAATTACCCCGACTTAGTTCCTTCATCGTACATCACGGCTGTTGAGGCGGCGCAGAGGGACCTCCTGTGGTCTGGGGCACCTCGAATCGCTCTCCAGAAATTAACTCTAGGGTGGTACGATGAAGGGATTGCCCTTCCTGACATCCGAAGGTACTATTGGGCGGCGCACCTCTCCGCTATAAATCAAGGCACCTATAGTGACGGTAACGACCCAGGGTATGGCATGGATAGGTGGCTCCTACCGGGAGGAAACTATGAAGCAGCACTTTACTCAAGGCCGGCCAGGTTCGCGCTACGAGGCCGACCCTCCATTCTGTGCAAATATGGCACATAGTCCAGCGCAAGATGGGCTGGCACAACGTGCTCACCTTGGCCACCCCGCTTTGGGTGTCAGAACGACTTGGCCTTCTGGGTCGTACACAGGGGTCCCGTAACTGGGACCTCTTCGGCATTTCACGGGTCGGGGATCTCTGGGGCCCCAGTGGGGTTAAGTCCTTTCAATCCCTACAAACAACTTATGAGCTCGCAGACACCGAGTACTTCAGATACCTCCAGGTCCGCCATTCACTGCAGAAGAATATCCCTCAGGGTACACTGCCCCCTCAGGCTTCCCCCCTGGAGGATAGGATCTTGGATGGCCCCATACAGGAACACACAATCTCACTCCTGTACAAGAAGCTGATCAATAACCTCCCTGACCTGCTCCTAGGGCTCAAAGAAAGGTGGGAGACTGATGGTTTAGTAATTGATGAGGAGGAGTGGAGGAGTGCGCTGGCCTTCCCTCAGGAGGTAGCTATTTTGTCTAGGCTGCGGCTCATACAACTAAAAATCTTACACAGAGTTTAAATTTCCATCACTAGATTGAAAAGGATGGCCAGAAGTGAAGATGACATTTGCAGGAGAGGGTGCGGAATGGTTGGTTCCTTCTTTCACATGTTGTGGGAATGTCCGCTATTGCAGGCCTATTGGGTGAAAGTGACGCGTTGTATGCAGGACGTTTGGGGAGCTGAGTTACGCCCTGAGGCTAAAAGATGTATCTTGAACATATGGGAGCCGACTGACCTATCAGCCAGAGGCAAGCTCTGGGTGACACTCGGCCAGATGGTGGCTAAGCGCAACATAGCAAGACTCTGGGGGGCAGTCACGTATCCGCGCCTTGCGGACTGGAAGCGGGACATGGACTGGTGCATGCTACAGGAACGAACTGTGTATGTTGCACGTGGTTGCCCTAAGAAATGGGGGGATATATGGAACAAATGGAACGAGTACAGGGGCCTTTTATGTGAACCCCCCCAGTCTCGAAGATCGACACATGAAGTAGATGTTTAAACGCCTGATAGATTGTAGTCCCACTGATACGATTTCAATGTAATTTGTTGTTTCTTGTGTGACGCACTTTACGCCTTGCAGCCCTATTGTGTGGCCATGACGGCCAATGTATGATGTTAATTACAATAATAAAAAGAATTAAAAATAAATAAAAATACTTGATACATCCAAAATGGTTGATGATAGAAAAGAAATTAGTAGGAATTCATGAGAACTTCACTCAGACTGTAAAGTGATGCGAGCCATATTGCGAAGAATGACAGAACATCTCACACCTGACGTGAGATAACACCTGACAAGGCATCTTTTTCTGTGTATAAACCTATGAGAACATTCCCATCTCTGTAGGATGACAGTAAACTTGAAGTGTCATTTGATATTCTGTGTTTTTACCTAGATGAGCTATCGTTTATCCATCCATCCAGCTATACTCTTTTCCATTTTCTGTGGTTCTGTGGGATCACAGGGCACAGCCTTCTTTCCAGCAATGCGCATGGCAGGTATTTACTAGAGTCACATACTAGAGAATGATATTTTCAACCCTATCTTGTTGTGGTTAACCTATATTTTTAAATGAACCAGAATTAATGTATTCTGCTTCACCGTTGCAATGGCAGCCGCTTAATAGTTATCAGGTGGCTCAACCTCTTGTGGGTTTCATTTGGCCAGTCCAGTCTTTTTAGCCAATAATATTTTACATGCTAGGGCTATCAATGTATACTTATAAGGGTTCAAGAATGGGAAAGTGATGTTGGCTAAAAATGCCAGGACTAGACACATAGCATGAGGCCGCTTGGCAGCTATGCTACCCATACATGGAGGAGGCAAAACTAGCTTGGATGCATTATTATCAAGACAAATATTCATCCTATGAATAACAGTGAAGCCTTCCATTATTTGTAACTACATTGGAGTGCGACAAAAAAGCAAGCCACACAGAGAAACTGTGGGTAACATTAGACTCTGATAATTCTTTGTTCCACAATCTGAGCACTTGGAGAATAATGGTTTGTGGGAGGTGAACCAGACTCTATCTAAATGCTGTCCTCTATTTATGCCACTACTCACTTTTAAAGTTTTGTTTAGAAGTTATCAGGCCAGAAATTGCTGGTCGTAACAATAATCAATAAATCAATCCATACTTATAACGGACTTTGGGAAATTAACAGAAATCTTCAAAAAGCTTGGAAGACAATCATGTATTCCTATTATGTTATACATGTATGACTAAGAATATATCGATATTATATAGCCAAATATGTATGTTGTTTCGCACTGGTTTGAAACACCCAGTAGCTTTGAGAATGCTTGCTAACTTTTAAGGTTTAAGTAGTCCCAGAAGCCATGTTATTCAGGGTTGCACATGTGTACATTTCTGAGAAGCACTTTCAAACCTGGCAACTGGAAGTGGGATTTTAGGAGAGTAAAGTGCCCAGTATTCTATTTATGAATGGCATCGCCTCTTGAAAGCTGTCTTGCACTTCCTCAGGGAGGAGATCCTGCTCCCTGCTTAGTGGATACAGTTTTGATTAAAGTAACACGTTTTGTTTCTGTCACATGATTAGCTACCACAGACTTGTATTGAGAGAGAATATATATATATATATGAATGACACACTCACCACCTGAACTCTATGTCCCACAATGCTTAGTGATGAATGTAATGTCACGGGGGCACGAGAAATAAAAGAAGGCACAACAAGGAGGTGAGCTTTCAGTTTCCTTTGTCCCAGCCTAGGAAGAAGAGGCGCAGAGCCTCGAAACGCGTCGGCTTGCCATCAATGTGGAGGCAAATCAAAGGCAAGCAGCATGAGGCAAGAAAAACCGGAGGGTTCACAAATGCCCCGTTGTGTGCGATCCTGCAGCTACAGGACAAGTAGGGAGGAATTTTACACACGGCTGTCCTGGTCGTGGGGAGCCGCACCACTCCAGTGTGGTTGGAGGCGCGCTAGTGAGACGCTCTCACTGACGCATTGCACGGGACTTTGTATGCAGAACGAAGCCTGCTTTTGAATTGCCAGCCTTACTCAAAGGATTATAATGAAGCTTTAACGATGGACACATGAGAAACTGAACCCACTTAGGGATGAATGACACACTCACCACCTGAACTCTATGTCCCACAATGCTTAGTGATGAATGTAATGTCACGGGGGCACGAGAAATAAAAGAAGGAACAACAAGGAGGTGAGCTTTCAGTTTCCTTTGTCCCAGCCTAGGAAGAAGAGGCGCAGAGCCTCGAAACGCATCGGCTTGCCATCAATGTGGAGGCAAATCAAAGGCAAGCAGCATGAGGCAAGAAAAACCGGAGGGTTCACAAATGCCCCGTTGTGTGCGATCCTGCAGCTACAGGACAAGTAGGGAGGAATGTTACACACGGCTGTCCTGGTCGGTGGGAGCCGCACCACTCCAGTGTGGTTGGAGGCGCGCTAGTGAGACGCTCTCACTGACGCATTGCACAGGACTTTGTATGCAGAACGAAGCCTGCTTTTGAATTGCCAGCCTTACTCAAAGGATTATAATGAAGCTTTAACGATGGACACATGAGAAACTGAACCCACTTAGGGATGAATGACACACTCACCACCTGAACTCTATGTCCCACAATGCTTAGTGATGAATGTAATGTCACGGGGGCACGAGAAATAAAAGAAGGAACAACAAGGAGGTGAGCTTTCAGTTTCCTTTGTCCCAGCCTAGGAAGAAGAGGCGCAGAGCCTCGAAACGCGTCGGCTTGCCATCAATGTGGAGGCAAATCAAAGGCAAGCAGCATGAGGCAAGAAAAACCGGAGGGTTCACAAATGCCCCGTTGTGTGCGATCCTGCAGCTACAGGACAAGTAGGGAGGAATGTTACACACGGCTGTCCTGGTCGTGGGGAGGCGCACCACTCCAGTGTGGTTGGAGGCGCGCTAGTGAGACGCTCTCACTGACGCATTGCACGGGACTTTGTATGCAGAACGAAGCCTGCTTTTGAATTGCCAGCCTTACTCAAAGGATTATAATGAAGCTTTAACGATGGACACATGAGAAACTGAACCCACTTAGGGATGAATGACACACTCACCACCTGAACTCTATGTCCCACAATGCTTAGTGATGAATGTAATGTCACGGGGGCACGAGAAATAAAAGAAGGCACAACAAGGAGGTGAGCTTTCAGTTTCCTTTGTCCCAGCCTAGGAAGAAGAGGCGCAGAGCCTCGAAACGCGTCGGCTTGCCATCAATGTGGAGGCAAATCAAAGGCAAGCAGCATGAGGCAAGAAAAACCGGAGGGTTCACAAATGCCCCGTTGTGTGCGATCCTGCAGCTACAGGACAAGTAGGGAGGAATATATATATATGTGTGTGTGTGTGTGTGTGTGTGTGTATTTATTTATATATATATATATGTGTGTGTGTGTGTGTGTGTGTACTTCAACATGTCAGGGCGATTGTGAATTCCGATCATAATTACCCTGCGGCTAGGCACTTTAGGTCAGTTCATGATAACAAACTTAAGGATCTCGAATATACTGTCTTGGGATCTGTTCCAAACCTCAGACGGGGGGGGGGAAACCGTGATAAACTGCTTAGACAGAGATAATCCCAAGTCAATCTAGCTCTGGATACTCGAGTACCTAATGGGTTGAATATGAATTAAGACCTACACAATTTTCTCTAAGAATTTTGTCAACCAATCAGTCATCTTTACTCTGGGGTCTCTCCATTCTGACTTAACTGTCCTATAAGAATTGATGGAGATCCTATGTATTCTGTAATATTGCTTGGGCTCAAGCAATTTTTGTAAATATATATATATGTTTTTTCATCCGCTGCTATGTAGTTGAGGTACTCTATGCACTTTACACAGTTTTTTGCACAGCACTTTTTTGCACAGACTAGACATTAGGCACTTTCGTATCTTTTAGGATGTATAAATCGACCAACCACAACCTGGTTTGTTATTTTGAATATCACTAGGTGTGATATAATAACTTTTTTTGCATCAGTGTTTGGCTGGTAGTTATTAGGAGAAGTAGATGCACTTGTTTCTCCAATAGGACCTTATATTTAGCCAGTTATACTGCTGTGTTTTGAAGATGTTTAGCGAACTGATGAGTCTTTTTGAATTTGTACTTGCATTTTACAACTTTTTAAGACTCGGTCTGGGAACACAGAGCATCTGTCAAGTTGTTAGGTGAGATTGCACTTGCACTTTAGTTAAAAACATCGCGTATGACAGATCGTTAGTCCTAGAAGCATGAGCACTTTATTTTAGCACGGATGTTGACAATGGATTGAATGATCTGGTCACATTCGTGTGAATTATACTTTTTTCAATGTAGGTTGTGGTAAAGGTCGGTTTTTATGTATAACGCTCTTAAAATGGGATAATACATTAATATGAGTTTTTACTTTGGTCATACACACATATAGTAACAGTATTATGGTTCATCGAATTGTGCAATTATTGAAATGCTGATATGTATTTTTGCACTAAGCACTTTATTTGACAGCACGTTTTGCACACTGAAATCAATATGTCTTCTGACAACTAAGCATTATATATCTTGTATATTTTGTATATATTGATTTTTCTGCACTATGTATGCATTCTTCTAATGGTCAATTGCTTCCAGCAGTTTACCCAGAGCGCTATTACTATTCGTAATGTTGGTGCCATTGTCTATTGTTTTGTTTTAATATGCAGCAAACATTGAGTCTTCTTTCTAAGGCTATTTGTGCACTTTAATTCACGTCATAGAAAATGGACACATCATGTGACCAACCTCCCACGAGGAGCGAAACGCGTCATGGAGGGCACTTGCCTGAGACATCTTATGCCGAAATAAATTTTTGCACTGCTTTGCCACATTTTTCTGGGTGGAGGTCATTGATTTGCCTGGGAGGTACTGAGAGGTCCGTGCCTGCGTGCTGCTGTTCCTTGGAGTGGGACGGGCAGGAACTGTTTCGATATATATATATGAATGCTTCGTTACCACTTAGTTCAAGCGGTGCACCCGTAGGCGGATGCAGGTCGCGGTAGTAGAAAATATCTACTTATTTACGCTCCAGTCCTCAAAAATGATCGAAGAAATCATCACTCTACCGGGGGGGGGCTCATCCAAACTTTTAATCAGCAGCCAAAGAAACAAACGTTTCAGCGTAGAGCCTTCCTCTGTGTTCATAGCACAATCAAAAGAGGCATGTAAATAAAGCATTGTTCACGTGCATTGAAACAAAGAAGGGACAAATCTCAATGTGTTTACATGGATGCCATTTTTTAGTTGTATACAAACTATGATTTCGTATTGAAATATGAAATCATAGTTTGTATACAACACATTCCTTTTTTTTGGTGAAACAATTACAGGCCGGTACGGTCGGGAGAACTGCGACGCCACAAAGGAAAAAGGAATGTGGACTGCCTTATGCAAAGAGACTGGACTTAAAGCACAATTCGCAGAAGGAGCAGGTTGGCAGCAAAGAATCGGCGGCGAACACCTTGTAGCTCACTGGAGAGCTTGAATACTCGCATTAATTGATGCAAACATGGCAAATACCCACCAGAGGGTTAGAACTGGAAGGATGAAGGCACTACGAGTCCCAGAACACTGAGCGGTCAAAAACACGCCAGCTGGAGGGCTTTCCACCAGAGGATGTTAAAAAGCATAATGACTCTCACCTTCATCTTATTTGCCTGCTTGGATGCAATGCCCGTGATCAAGGAACAAAGTGTTCCAAAACGCGTAGGTCTTTTAAATGGAACAAGATGCTGCCTGCTGATTGCCGGAATAAAGGACGATGTTAACAATAAAGCGGAGTCCTGCTGTCTCCTTGTCCGCGTTCTCAAGCAGGGGCAACTCTTTTGGTGAAATATGGGAACAAGGAAGGTTCCCCCCAGCAAATCTGTGGACCCGCCCCACGCAACAGCCTCCAGACACAAACGCGAACATTGCATCCTGGGACTGGTAGGCGTTTGGACTTTCACCGTACTACCAGGGCTGCTAGCGTTTAGGCATATACCTTTAAGGAGCGGGGCACTGTGCAAACCTATCAGGAAAGGCTTTTATTTTGAACTGAGCCACACGAACATTTCCTGAAGCATTCACATCCCAGGCGCTGAGGAAGGCAGATCAGACGCCGAAATGCATTCGCCAAATGGGACATTGGTGGACTGAGACTTACCTTTGTGAGCGAATAAAGCCGTTTCCATTCTGTTCCCCTGCTGTGGTTTCTTCGCTTCGACTTTGTTGAGGTGTGGAGTTAGATATATATATATGTATATATATATATATATATATCTTATATGATATAGTGGATTATTATATATCCTGCATTTATACTACAAATATATATAGATATATATATAGATGTTTTACGGACACATTTTGGGAATTACGCAAGCAACAACATAATTGTTAAAAATGTACATGTGGTTGGGAATTATAATTCTTTTATGTGTAAATATATGAATTGTTGTTGTTTCAATGACATTTTAGTATATTTTTTCATAATGAAAGGTTTTATTCATTGAAGCAATATGAAATATCTGTATTTCTCTTCTTTTCCCCCACATGTCAATTTGTATACATTATTATAAATAGCATGACGTATTCCTAATGTGCAAAGGACACTATGTCCTATATCACGAAAAGAATGTCCGTTTTAAACTCTGTGTAAAACTCCTTTTGAACCGGCATCAGTCTGCCATTGGTCAATGGCACTATATATGCCGTCGTCTATTTCCTCAACATGACATGTGATCAAGCCTCGGCTGAGGTGAAACGCGTCATGGCGACTTGTGGGCTTTTATTTTTGCACGAATAAAACGCACTGAAAGATCAGCACGGAGTTGGTGGTTCTGTTCTAATTTTTGTTTATCCTTGGTTTGCCTGGGCTTTTCGGAACTGTTGGAAAATACAATTTGTACCTGGTAGCCTCCGGGGTACGAGTGGAAACCCCTCTTCATTTGTGGCGAGAAACGGCAGGAAGCAATTGGTTCCGTTACGCGGAGCCGGATATCGTACTCCGGTAGGAGGAAGCCGTGAGAAGCCCCCGCGAGTAAGCACACGCCCTGCCTGGACTGAAGGAGCCGGGTATCTAAACGTGATTGGGATACAACAGCAACCATGTCAAAGGTAGGGTGGCGTACGCATAGCACGGTGAGGAGTGTGCCTGGACTAGCGTCAGGACTGCTTGTAAACGCTAGGACCAGAATCTTTCAGTGCAGTGCATGACTAACTCAGCCATACAGCAATGTCTGCCGCCGTGTTGAGGAGTAGAGCGCAGGCCGCCCAATCTGTTTTTGTTACCCCGGCTGGGGGGGCTATGGCAGCAACTCCACATGGACAAGATGAAGGCAATACGAGTCCCACAGCTAGGGACCTGTTTCGTAAACTGGAAAAACTAACAAAAAAAGAAACGGCGAAATGGTGGGAGCATGAATCATTGACACGCTACCTTGAAGTAGGGCGTGCTCCGAGAGGTCTCCGGAGTTCCCTAGCACCCAGCTATGAGGACCCTGATCCCGAGATGCTTGAAGATTGGGCCAAGGCTAACCTGGACTACTTGGCGGAATTACTAACAATTTTGATTAAATACGCGGAAAAGGACAGGAATAAGCTACAGGCTGAAATTGAAAAAGTTGAATCTGAATTACAAAATCTGGGGGCGGATGATAACACTAAAAAGATGCGTGAAGAGATGGAAGCCCGCCTCAATAAAGAAGAGGAAATAATAAAGAAGCGGAAAGCTTTCAAGTTTGAAAGGGACAGATTAGACTACTTGAATGGGCACATTTTCACCTTCGCCCGGAGATTTGACAGTATCAACACTCGAGCAAAGACTGGAAAACAGGGACAGGGTGTGCAAGGGGGCCTAAGTTCAGCATCCTCTGTAGAATTGAGTTCCACTGAGGGCAGCGACATGGAAGGTGATCTGAGAAACGCGCCGGCATTGGGGTTTACCGCACTTACTCCCGCACAAGAAGTGAGCCGCTTGTGCGAGGTGCGTCGAGATACCCTGAGGCCCAGAGTCAAATTTACAGTCGGAAACAAAGGGCCAACCGCAAACGCCTCGAGCGGAGGAAACACCACAAAGCAAAGTGGCGACAAAAAGAACAACCAGAGAAGATGGAACAGCAGGAAACGGGGACAACAACAGGGACCCCCTCAATAATTAATTTAACCGACACAGTACTAACTGAGAAAGAAATGAGGATCTTGGGTTTAGGATTGTCCTTCTGTCCTCCTAGAAACTTTGATTATAGTAATACAAGGCTGGATACTTATCGTTTTATAAGAAAACTTAAACTAACGAAATTCCATCGACTCCAACCGCGTAGGAATGAAAAAACAACGGAGGTACAGAGTCCTTCTCTTTTGAATGCGGGGGATGGTCCATCCTTTGAAGAGATTTGGAATCTGTGCGAGGAGGGGACAGAAACTACAACAAGGCCAGTACAAACTAACATTCTAGGTGCTGGGATCAGCACCACGTGCTTTAAACCCAGTCCACATTCAACCCCATTTCGGCACATGATAATTTAGATGTTTATCAGGACTTAATTGTGGAAGACCTAAAGAAACTCTATGTTGCTACTAATAAGAGCAGCCAAGCCATTGCCAGACAAAATCAGAACTATAACAATTTGATTAAAAAATTAAAATCAAATGAAAAGGTGGTAGTTAAACAGGCGGATAAGGGGGGCAATATTGTCCTCTGGGAGCGGAGTCTTTATATTAAAGAGGCAGAAAAACAGCTGGGTGAAACCGCTTGTTACCGCAAAACCAACATCTCTATCATCAAAGAAGCATGGAGGGAACAAAATTCCAAACTTATGGCATGGCGCAGTAGTGGTCTAATTTCACAAGATGAATTCAAATTCCTGAAAAAAGATTTTCCAGTCATCCCTACATTTTATCTTCTTCCGAAGATTCACAAGAACGCTACAGCTCCACCTGGCAGACCTATTATTTCCGCTATTGACAGTTCTACTGAAAATGTATCTAGATACATTGATTATTTTCTCCAGGAGTGGGTGAAAGAACTAAACTCCTACGTGAGGGACACTACAGATTTTTTGAGTAAGATATCTGAAATAACCTGGAGTGAACAATACTTACTCATAACCCTAGACATTTGTTCCCTATACACTTCGATCAGACATATTGATGGACTGAGGGCGGCGGAGTTCTATTTAAACAAACGCCCATTACACAATGTACATCACAATAAAATGATTATGGGGATGTTGCAAATGTGTTTGGAGCAAAATTTCTTTACATTTAATGGACAGGCCTACCAACAATTAAGAGGTGTTGCCATGGGGTCCTGCTTCTCCCCCAGCTTCGCGTGTTTACACATGGGGCTGTGGGAGGAGCGGGTCCTCATGGGTCAGCACAGGGAGATCATGGAACAACATGTTATGATGTACCTTAGATATATAGACGATCTCTTTCTTGTTTGGAGAGGATCTGAGGACAGTGCCAGGAATTTTATTGAACAATTGAATGTGAATGATTTGAACCTACAGCTCACTTCAAACATTAGTAAAAACACTGTCAATTTTTTAGATGTAGAAGTGTATGTAAGTGGAAACTGTTTAGAGACTAGACTGCATAGGAAGAGTACGGCAGGTAACACGCTATTACATGCATCGAGTCATCACCCCCGCCATCTCATCCGCAGCATCCCCTATGGGGAGATGCTGCGTTTGAAACGCATCTGTAGCACCACAACTGAATATGTGCAGGCCCAAGATCTATGCAAGAAAAGGTTCTTGGCGAGGGGGTACAGCAACAAACTGATTGATGATGCTATAACAAAAACTGCTAAACTGTCACGAACTGAGGCACTGAATTCTTCCCAAAAATCCATTATGATTGATAAGGAAGAGGTACAAGTGAGTTGCAGGGCGATAGTTACCTACAGCCAACAGCATGCAGAAATCCGCAAAATTTTCACCAAAAATTGGAACTTGGTGCAGGGAGATCCAGTCATTGGCAAATTGGTAAAGGGTAGACCAGATATAACTTTTCGTAAATACCCATCCATGGCGAATGCACTTGTCAGTAATACTCTAGACACCCCCATAAAATGGCGGGACCGCATCACAGGTTTAAAAAAATGCCAAACATGCAAGGCTTGCAAACATGGCATTAATAAAACTCACTACAATAGCCCATTCCAGGAAAAACCTATTAAGATCAACAAGCAATTGGGGTGTAAGACCGAATTTGTGGTGTACGTATTGCAGTGCCCTTGCGGATTGCAGTACGTAGGAAGTACCTGACTCCCCGCACATAGACGTATCTTACAGCACTTACGGGCTATTACGGGTAAGGATCAGTCATATCCAGTTACGAGACATTTTGAGAGTTGTCACAAAAGCGACCCAAGTCTGCTTCGATACTATTTAATAGACTCCATCTTACCATTGAAAAGGGGAGGAGACAGGGACGGTAAACTCCGTCTTCTGGAAACACGTTACATCCTAGAACTTAATAGTAAGAAGCCTGGGGGACTTAATATTAGTGAGGACTTATATACATGCCTTTAGACCATTGGTTCTGTTCATAAATGATGATTATAGTCAACTGAATATATCACCACATAAAAGAAATAAGAAATAAATGAACAATAGAACATAGAAATGATGCCATTAAAGCCGAACTAAACAGATTGGGCAGCCTATTATAATGAATTTTAATATGTATAATTGTTTATAATTTGAAACTGTTTATCACTTGCACTTTATAATTGATCAAATTTTTGACATTTTTGAGACATCTGGTTATGGTGTTATTTTGACCAAATTGGTAGACATATGCTTAGTTCTGAGATAACCCACTTGGGTGTCATTGAAGTTTTGATGTTTTACGGACACATTTTGGGAATTACGCAAGCAACAACATAATTGTTAAAAATGTACATGTGGTTGGGAATTATAATTCTTTTATGTGTAAATATATGAATTGTTGTTGTTTCAATGACATTTTAGTATATTTTTTCATAATGAAAGGTTTTATTCATTGAAGCAATATGAAATATCTGTATTTCTCTTCTTTTCCCCCACATGTCAATTTGTATACATTATTATAAATAGCATGACGTATTCCTAATGTGCAAAGGACACTATGTCCTATATCACGAAAAGAATGTCCGTTTTAAACTCTGTGTAAAACTCCTTTTGAACCGGCATCAGTCTGCCATTGGTCAATGGCACTATATATGCCGTCGTCTATTTCCTCAACATGACATGTGATCAAGCCTCGGCTGAGGTGAAACGCGTCATGGCGACTTGTGGGCTTTTATTTTTGCACGAATAAAACGCACTGAAAGATCAGCACGGAGTTGGTGGTTCTGTTCTAATTTTCGTTTATCCTTGGTTTGCCTGGGCTTTTCGGAACTGTTGGAAAATACAATTTGTACCTGGTAGCCTCCGGGGTACGAGTGGAAACCCCTCTTCATTTGTGGCGAGAAACGGCAGGAAGCAATTGGTTCCGTTACGCGGAGCCGGATATCGTACTCCGGTAGGAGGAAGCCGTGAGAAGCCCCCGCGAGTAAGCACACGCCCTGCCTGGACTGAAGGAGCCGGGTATCTAAACGTGATTGGGATACAACAGCAACCATGTCAAAGGTAGGGTGGCGTACGCATAGCACGGTGAGGAGTGTGCCTGGACTAGCGTCAGGACTGCTTGTAAACGCTAGGACCAGAATCTTTCAGTGCAGTGCATGACTAACTCAGCCATACAGCAATGTCTGCCGCCGTGTTGAGGAGTAGAGCGCAGGCCGCCCAATCTGTTTTTGTTACCCCGGCTGGGGGGGCTATGGCAGCAACTCCACATGGACAAGATGAAGGCAATACGAGTCCCACAGCTAGGGACCTGTTTCGTAAACTGGAAAAACTAACAAAAAAAGAAACGGCGAAATGGTGGGAGCATGAATCATTGACACGCTACCTTGAAGTAGGGCGTGCTCCGAGAGGTCTCCGGAGTTCCCTAGCACCCAGCTATGAGGACCCTGATCCCGAGATGCTTGAAGATTGGGCCAAGGCTAACCTGGACTACTTGGCGGAATTACTAACAATTTTGATTAAATACGCGGAAAAGGACAGGAATAAGCTACAGGCTGAAATTGAAAAAGTTGAATCTGAATTACAAAATCTGGGGGCGGATGATAACACTAAAAAGATGCGTGAAGAGATGGAAGCCCGCCTCAATAAAGAAGAGGAAATAATAAAGAAGCGGAAAGCTTTCAAGTTTGAAAGGGACAGATTAGACTACTTGAATGGGCACATTTTCACCTTCGCCCGGAGATTTGACAGTATCAACACTCGAGCAAAGACTGGAAAACAGGGACAGGGTGTGCAAGGGGGCCTAAGTTCAGCATCCTCTGTAGAATTGAGTTCCACTGAGGGCAGCGACATGGAAGGTGATCTGAGAAACGCGCCGGCATTGGGGTTTACCGCACTTACTCCCGCACAAGAAGTGAGCCGCTTGTGCGAGGTGCGTCGAGATACCCTGAGGCCCAGAGTCAAATTTACAGTCGGAAACAAAGGGCCAACCGCAAACGCCTCGAGCGGAGGAAACACCACAAAGCAAAGTGGCGACAAAAAGAACAACCAGAGAAGATGGAACAGCAGGAAACGGGGACAACAACAGGGACCCCCTCAATAATTAATTTAACCGACACAGTACTAACTGAGAAAGAAATGAGGATCTTGGGTTTAGGATTGTCCTTCTGTCCTCCTAGAAACTTTGATTATAGTAATACAAGGCTGGATACTTATCGTTTTATAAGAAAACTTAAACTAACGAAATTCCATCGACTCCAACCGCGTAGGAATGAAAAAACAACGGAGGTACAGAGTCCTTCTCTTTTGAATGCGGGGGATGGTCCATCCTTTGAAGAGATTTGGAATCTGTGCGAGGAGGGGACAGAAACTACAACAAGGCCAGTACAAACTAACATTCTAGGTGCTGGGATCAGCACCACGTGCTTTAAACCCAGTCCACATTCAACCCCATTTCGGCACATGATAATTTAGATGTTTATCAGGACTTAATTGTGGAAGACCTAAAGAAACTCTATGTTGCTACTAATAAGAGCAGCCAAGCCATTGCCAGACAAAATCAGAACTATAACAATTTGATTAAAAAATTAAAATCAAATGAAAAGGTGGTAGTTAAACAGGCGGATAAGGGGGGCAATATTGTCCTCTGGGAGCGGAGTCTTTATATTAAAGAGGCAGAAAAACAGCTGGGTGAAACCGCTTGTTACCGCAAAACCAACATCTCTATCATCAAAGAAGCATGGAGGGAACAAAATTCCAAACTTATGGCATGGCGCAGTAGTGGTCTAATTTCACAAGATGAATTCAAATTCCTGAAAAAAGATTTTCCAGTCATCCCTACATTTTATCTTCTTCCGAAGATTCACAAGAACGCTACAGCTCCACCTGGCAGACCTATTATTTCCGCTATTGACAGTTCTACTGAAAATGTATCTAGATACATTGATTATTTTCTCCAGGAGTGGGTGAAAGAACTAAACTCCTACGTGAGGGACACTACAGATTTTTTGAGTAAGATATCTGAAATAACCTGGAGTGAACAATACTTACTCATAACCCTAGACATTTGTTCCCTATACACTTCGATCAGACATATTGATGG
The DNA here is from genome assembly GCF_964261635.1 of Lissotriton helveticus. Lineage (NCBI taxonomy): Eukaryota > Metazoa > Chordata > Amphibia > Caudata > Salamandridae > Lissotriton > Lissotriton helveticus. Next base: position 360,628,541 of record NC_136061.1, read on the forward strand.
ACTGAGGGCGGCGGAGTTCTATTTAAACAAACGCCCATTACACAATGTACATCACAATAAAATGATTATGGGGATGTTGCAAATGTGTTTGGAGCAAAATTTCTTTACATTTAATGGACAGGCCTACCAACAATTAAGAGGTGTTGCCATGGGGTCCTGCTTCTCCCCCAGCTTCGCGTGTTTACACATGGGGCTGTGGGAGGAGCGGGTCCTCATGGGTCAGCACAGGGAGATCATGGAACAACATGTTATGATGTACCTTAGATATATAGACGATCTCTTTCTTGTTTGGAGAGGATCTGAGGACAGTGCCAGGAATTTTATTGAACAATTGAATGTGAATGATTTGAACCTACAGCTCACTTCAAACATTAGTAAAAACACTGTCAATTTTTTAGATGTAGAAGTGTATGTAAGTGGAAACTGTTTAGAGACTAGACTGCATAGGAAGAGTACGGCAGGTAACACGCTATTACATGCATCGAGTCATCACCCCCGCCATCTCATCCGCAGCATCCCCTATGGGGAGATGCTGCGTTTGAAACGCATCTGTAGCACCACAACTGAATATGTGCAGGCCCAAGATCTATGCAAGAAAAGGTTCTTGGCGAGGGGGTACAGCAACAAACTGATTGATGATGCTATAACAAAAACTGCTAAACTGTCACGAAGTGAGGCACTGAATTCTTCCCAAAAATCCATTATGATTGATAAGGAAGAGGTACAAGTGAGTTGCAGGGCGATAGTTACCTACAGCCAACTGCATGCAGAAATCCGCAAAATTTTCACCAAAAATTGGAACTTGGTGCAGGGAGATCCAGTCATTGGCAAATTGGTAAAGGGTAGACCAGATATAACTTTTCGTAAATCCCCATCCATGGCGAATGCACTTGTCAGTAATACTCTAGACACCCCCATAAAATGGCGGGACCGCATCACAGGTTTAAAAAAAATGCCAAACATGCAAGGCTTGCAAACATGGCATTAATAAAACTCACTACAATAGCCCATTCCAGGAAAAACCTATTAAGATCAACAAGCAATTGGGGTGTAAGACCGAATTTGTGGTGTACGTATTGCAGTGCCCTTGCGGATTGCAGTACGTAGGAAGTACCTGACTCCCCGCACATAGACGTATCTTACAGCACTTACGGGCTATTACGGGGAAGGATCAGTCATATCCAGTTACGAGACATTTTGAGAGTTGTCACAAAAGCGACCCAAGTCTGCTTCGATACTATTTAATAGACTCCATCTTACCATTGAAAAGGGGAGGAGACAGGGACGGTAAACTCCGTCTTCTGGAAACACGTTACATCCTAGAACTTAATAGTAAGAAGCCTGGGGGACTTAATATTAGTGAGGACTTATATACATGCCTTTAGACCATTGGTTCTGTTCATAAATGATGATTATAGTCAACTGAATATATCACCACATAAAAGAAATAAGAAATAAATGAACAATAGAACATAGAAATGATGCCATTAAAGCCGAACTAAACAGATTGGGCAGCCTATTATAATGAATTTTAATATGTATAATTGTTTATAATTTGAAACTGTTTATCACTTGCACTTTATAATTGATCAAATTTTTGACATTTTTGAGACATCTGGTTATGGTGTTATTTTGACCAAATTGGTAGACATATGCTTAGTTCTGAGATAACCCACGTGGGTGTCATTGAAGTTTTGATGTTTTACGGACACATTTTGGGAATTACGCAAGCAACAACATAATTGTTAAAAATGTACATGTGGTTGGGAATTATAATTCTTTTATGTGTAAATATATGAATTGTTGTTGTTTCAATGACATTTTAGTATATTTTTTCATAATGAAAGGTTTTATTCATTGAAGCAATATGAAATATCTGTATTTCTCTTCTTTTCCCCCACATGTCAATTTGTATACATTATTATAAATAGCATGACGTATTCCTAATGTGCAAAGGACACTATGTCCTATATCACGAAAAGAATGTCCGTTTTAAACTCTGTGTAAAACTCCTTTTGAACCGGCATCAGTCTGCCATTGGTCAATGGCACTATATATGCCGTCGTCTATTTCCTCAACATGACATGTGATCAAGCCTCGGCTGAGGTGAAACGCGTCATGGCGACTTGTGGGCTTTTATTTTTGCACGAATAAAACGCACTGAAAGATCAGCACGGAGTTGGTGGTTCTATTCTAATTTTCGTTTATCCTTGGTTTGCCTGGGCTTTTCGGAACTGTTGGAAAATATATATAGATATATATATATATATAATACATACAGTTTAGACCAGTATATATATATATATATATATATATATATATATATATATATACTGGTCTAACTGACCTTTGTCTAGCTAGATCCCTGGTCAGTTGAAATGACAATTGTCTTTTAATTATTTTGATGTGCGTATGATTTGTAGTATAATTGCAGGATATATAATAATCCACTATATCATTTTATGCATTATCAAGACCATGTTTACAAGATATGCTGGAAAATCTGCTCAAATATTTTGGGATCTAGAGGAGGGTGCAAACACTGTATTTCAATTATACTTTAAATTACTGAAGTAGCTTAAATCTAACAACCTTTTCAAAAAAGAAAGCGACAGGCCGCGGATCAAAACAAGGAAGTTAGACACTAAAATAACCCCAAACATCATGCTGCATACTTATCAGACATTCAGAACCAAGATATAGAAAGTCAGCGATTATAATCGACCAAGTGTCTGAGATGGTGGGATCATTTCTATGAAGTTTCCTTGAGTTAAGGTAAACATGGGAAAGCAATTTAAAATGAAGGTTAGTGTGCGTATAATTCGAGGACAAAGTCTTGGTCAGATTGCAAGCCACATTCCTCTGAATGTTAGGAATGAGAGAGCCTAACTAATCCTCCACCCCAGTCATACCTTTTTTTTAAACTTTATTTATTTAATGCGATTTTATATAGCGCGAACATTACCCGAAGGTGTCAGAGCGCTTTACATAAGAACCAGCTGCGATACATAAGGATTTAGGATTACATGAGTTACATAAAAGATACAAACAGAAAAAAATGGAAATGTACAAGTTGTAAAGTCACACAAGGAAGAGATACAAACAGAAAGCAATTGCAAATGTACAAGTTGTAGAGTCACACCAGGAAGAGATAAAAACAGCAAAAAACTTTTGCAATTGTACAGGTTGTAAACTCAAGGAAGAGATACACATGGATAAACTCTAACTAAAGAGTCACATAGGAATGGTAGAGGGTACAAAGGTCTACTACATATACTAGTGGTTAGAGTTATCTCTACATACATATATATACAAATAGTAGATTTTCTCAGGTCAAGACCCAAAAAACCAGGAGAGCAGAGTTCCATTAAGTTGGGGGACGCAGTCACAGCACCAAGGGAGGGTGGAAGGGATACAAGGGTATGGAGAAAAGGCAAATCAGAAAAAGGAAGAAACATTTGAGGATCATCAAGGGGGAAACGAGGGAGAAGCGTAAAGGACGAGGAAATGGACAAGATGGCGGGTCAGGGTCTGGAGAAAAGCGGCCAAGAACAGTAACAAAATGGCAGGCAGGACAAAAGAAAAACAAAAAAAGAAAAAAGTAAAGAAGTCCATGAGAGTGACCCAGTGAGTATGAATTAAAGTGCCAGAAGAAGTCAGGGGGGTACATAGTTCAAAAATCAAAATCAGGAAGGGAGAGGAGGAGTGTAGGCTCTGGTCCACTGGAGTAACATTGAAGACAATCAGCCGGTCGTGGCTCTCTCGCCCCCATACCTCGGAAAAGTTCACTGGGGTCTCCAAAGTCAATGACGAGGTGAGGCAAAATCCAGGAAGATAGCCTGCATGGGGAGGCAGCTAGGCGGCAGTGAAACTGGCAGGCAGCCAGTGGGGGCAAAGCTGCGCCAAGGCTGGCGCCACTTTCAACAGCGGCGATTCGGTCCGAGGCAGAAGTAGAGAACAGCAGCGGCAGCGGAACGTGGAATATCTTTCTCCAATGTCCAGCTGGGAAGGAGACGGTCGCGGGAGAACCCATGCCGGACTCCCCAATAGCCGAACCAGGCAGCTCCACTGGACATCAGCAAAGATGTCTCGCTGTCCCGGGAAGAGGGGAGAACACGCCTTAAAGCCGCCCTACATCATCTGGAGCCATATGGAGGAGCCGGAGCAGCACCGAAGCTGGATGGGTACAGGAGGAGGGTAAACTCTGAGTGCGGTGAAAGAGTCCGAACGAGAGGCATTAGCGGTGCGGGAATCCACGCCCGATGTCTGGCTGGGTAGGAGACGGCCTCGGAGGAAACCCGGGGCAGACTCCCCAATAGTCGATCCAAGCGGCTCAACCGGGCATTGGCTATGTCTTCTCAGTGTCCGCTTTCCGGGTAAGGAGGAGAAGGTGTAAAAAGGGGTTCTTATGGTTTATTAGGGGTTAAAAGATCCGGCACGGCAAACACAGACCGGGAGCTCCCGGCCGGAGCTCCTCACCGGTCGGCCATCTTGGAGGAGACACTGGGACTCTCAATCATATGAGATACAACACGCCCAATGGCATCTGATTCTAGAGAAAACTGAACTACTCTGAACAGCATAGCAGCATTAAGGAAGCCAGGAAATGTACCAAAAGGTAACTATATAGGCACAGACCAAAAATGGGACAGACAGGGGAATAACTGAGACTTTCCTCTATGTTGTCCCAAAGTCATAAGCGTAGCATAAAAAAAGATCACCAACCCTATTGAATCTCAGGGCATAAAATGTTTGGGTGAACTAGATTCCAAGTTTATTTCTAGGGTGCAGAGCAGGAATATCGACGGAGAAATATAGTGGGACATTAATATCGCCGCAGAAATATCGTTTGGAAGAAATATCGACAACAAAAATATAGTTGACAAGAATATCGACTGACAGGTAAGTAATATCGATTACAAAAATATAGTTGTAATAAATATCGTTTACAAAAATATAGTTTACAAAAATATCGATTTATTAATAATGTTATGTATTTTAGTGTTTATAATGAGATTTGTTTGTCATTTTATTATATATTTTAGAATTGGACTAGTTATTAATTTATTTTATGTTTAATTTAGCGTTATTAGTTCCGCAGCGGATTGTGGGTTTATAGGGGAATAGGGTGGGAAGTAATTTAATTATATAAAATTAATTGATTAATTAATGTGTTAATTTATTAATAATAGTTTAATAATTAGTTGTTAATTGATTTCAATTAGTCAATTAATAATTAATTATGTGAATTGTTTAATTACTTTTAGGTGTGTGTTGTGGAGTTTATATGTGTAAATGGTGTGAAGGGTGCTAAGTAATTAATTTTTTATTGATTGATTCTTAAATACTTTTTTAATTAATTACCATTAATTAATTAGTAATTATTAATTGTAATTGTGTAATTAATTTTAGGTGTGTGTTGTGGTGTTTATATGTGTATATCGTGTGAAAGCTGGTAATTTTTTATTTATTGATTAATAAATAATAATACATTAATTTTCATTAATTAATTAGTAAATATTAAATGTAATTGTGTAATTAATTTTAGGTGTGTGTTGTGGATATTATAGTGTTAAATAATGTGTAATTCATTATTTTTCATTATCTTTGTTAATAATATTATGTTTAAATGTATATATTAATTATGTTTATATTAGAAATTAAATTTAATACAAATGTTGATAGTTTTGTTTTTTATTGTTTTGGGATCCAGCGCTTTCCCTACTATTGCACTCACTGGAGTGGGAATAGTAATTTTTACCCCTCCGCTGTCCAACGCTTTCCCCACTGTTGCACTCTCTGGAGTGGGAATAGTAATTTTTACGCTCCCGCTATCCAGCACTTTCCCTACTGTTGCACTCACTGGAGTAGGAATAGTAATTTTTACCCCTCTGCTATTCAGCGCTTTCCCTACTGTTGCACTCTCTGGAGTGAGAATAGTAATGTTTACCCCTCCGCTATCCGGCGCTTTCCCTACTGTTGCACTCTCTGGAGTGGGAATAGTAATTTGTAACCCTACGCTATCCAACGCTTCCCCTACTGTTGCACTGACTGGGGTGGGAATAGTAATTTTTACCCCTTCACTATCCAATGTTTTAACTACTAATGTTTTTACTTTGTTATTAAATGTATGTATTCTTTTTTTATTACTTTAATGTGTTAATTAAATATAGAGTATTTTATTTTATTTAAAATGTTTTATATGTGTTTATTTTATTTTTATATAATTATTAAAGTTGATAAAATAAATAAAGATAATAGTTCATAAAATTTATTTAAGTAAATATATGTATATGTACCCATTTTTTGTTTATATTTATTAAATTAAGTTTATTTGTTATAATATATACATTTAATTTAATTTATTTTGTTAATAATATTATTATGATTTAACTAATTTAAGTTATGTTATTTTTTAAAGTCGATATTTTTTACATCTATGTTTTTTACATCTATATTTTTGAATCAATATTATTGTACTTACCTGTTTAAGTGTAGGGAGTCGATATTTTGTAATCGATATTTTTACATCAATATTTTTGTTAACTACATTTTTGTTATCGATATTTAAACATGGAACCTATTTCTAGTCCTCCCATTCTGGTGACTAAAAAATATTAAACATCAGGAAGTCAATGAGTTTAATCAACCCATGACATTATATCAGGGTGTGTAAAATCTCATCACAAGATAGTTTAAGTTCCATGTTACTAAGGTATTAAAGAGAGAAGGATGGGATAGCCTACCTCTCAAAATCAATACGGCGGAATTTTGCTGAAGGAGTGTGTCGACATTTAGCATACTGTGCTCGTCACACATAGTCTTGCTAATCAGGGACTGATAAACCACCCATTAGTGGCTCGAGAGCATTGTAACTACCCTAGCCAGAAGGCCCACTCCAAGGAGTCATATAATTGCAGATCACATAAAATTGAAGAATAGTTTGGATATTACAATAGGATCTTTTTGAAATACAGCATTTTAGGTAACAGCACTATCTTAATGACCGAGAAGTGGCAAATTGATCCAGCATTCAGCACTCACCTCCAGGCTCTCAAAAGTCTTCAGATAAGTGTATAAACAGATAGAGTTGCAAGAAACAATGACTCCTGAATATTGTATATAATGTGGTGACCACCTCAAACCTAATGTATTAAAGATCCATGGTGCTAAGTCAGTTAAAAAAAATCTAACAAGTCGGAGTTTATGCACAAACTAGAATAGTCTTTACAAGCACGTATGTCAGACATAATTTAAGATAGACGGACAAAGGAAGAATTTAGAAGCAGTATCCAGCGACTCATATATGAACTGATTGTTGTGGGAATTAATTTGAATGATTTTGCTCCAATGAACAAAAAGTAGGGGAGAGAGATTACATCCCGAGCTAGCACCTCTGCTGTGAGCAAAAGGGCTAGCACTAGCACTAGTGTCATTATTATATATTTTAGTAGCTGGGTTATGGTAAGGAAGAATGACAGGAAATAGTCTCCTACCACTCAACTGTGGGGAATCTAAAATTATTCTGGCCATTTGAAGAGAGTCAAAGCACTTTTTAGGATATATGGGAGGATATGTGGGTTACTATATTACATTTCATATATCGTATGGCAATAATATTGTGTTTACTACGGTGATCCATCACTAAGCTGTAAGGTCCTAATTCCATGTATACTCATCTTCCAAGGTAAATATAGATGGGGATAAGAATAGTAAAGATATGCTTACCTTCCAATCTAGTGGTAGATAGATGTAGTTGATACAGTATCATTAAAAGTCAATTTTGTTGATCTCGGTAGACAGCCCTACTGGTCTATATTTATAGTACAAAAAAAAGATTAATCTCAAATCCTTTAATTGCATCTTCTGGGGAACAAAGCCAGAAGTGTATAGTAGGTATAGACTAGCCATATATGGCAAAAACCTGTGGGCAATAATTCATTATTTAAGGTCAGTTCATGAGAAATAAGTATTGACATGACATACAGCCTGAGATGAGTTGTCCAAGGTTTGAGTTAAAAAATGATCAGCTCCTAAGGTGTAGTGAATTTTAACGCCCGGCACAACACAGTTACTCCTCTAAATCTAGTGGATGCGATATTAAATCAGAAAATGCTTTATGAAAGCCATCTCCAAATCCATTAGGGATCTTGTGTTCTGCAATCAAATTTAGCATCACGCCCCTTCCTCTAGAGTTAAGTCTCTAAAACGTATTGTCTGGTTGCATTTTCAGCTACTCTTTCTCTCGCCCAAGTTAACTGGGCCACTTCTTGGTGTTTCTATTTGCTCAAAACTGCTTCCTATTCAGTTTTGGAAAGATGTAATCACCATTATTCCTTATGCCTGGGCCATGGTAATAGTCTCTAGGTAGGCATGCCTAAATGTCTTATTTCCAAACTAGAAGAATTGATTTGTAAGTACCAGCGCACTCCTTTCTTTCATATGACAAAAAACTCCTGTTTCTTTAAAATTATTAGTGTGCTTGTAAAGTGTCATGTTCAGTTCTTATAGTGCTTAATAGCACCCATCTTGACTTAGTATAGTGTCTCCCTTTAGAACCACCTGTTGACCCCAAATAGGTTTATTAAATTGAATACTTTAGTCCACTATTGTTTTTCGCAATAAGCAAAATATATTTATAATCCATCAAGTAATCCAAGTTTCCAAATGTTATTCCATGTCTTTATTTTCATAAATTTCACATGCATACATTAAAAGGTGCATTCCAATTTTTCCCATGTGATTTAGTGCAAATCAAATCCCCAATGCAGCGCACCCGTGAAGATCATTCATCAGGGGGTTTATTGAATTCATGAAATTAAAGACATGGAATAACAATTGGAAACTTGTATTTCTTAATGGATTATGAATGTTTTACTGATTGTGATAAGCAATAATCGACTAAAGTATTGCATTTAAGAAACCCATTGGGGTCAACAAATGCTGCCAAAGGGAGACACTATCCTAGGTCAGGATTAGTATTATTGAACATTATTTCAGATCTACACATTTTTCAAATGCAGTGGCTAGATGTATCCTGTGTCAGAATAAGTGAGGCTTATTTATCTTCAACTAAAGAATCTGCATCGATTTCCTGTCCATAGGTCCATCCTCAGGACCCAATGCCTTAACCATAGAGCCAGCTTTTCTCTGCTCCTGTCTCCTGCCACACCCTCTTGGCCTTCCCTTAAGATCTGCTACTCAAGGAGCTCTCACAGCACCAAAAATTTCCCACTCCTGTTTTTGCTGTTGATCTATTCCTTACTGTGCTTCCAACTTCTAAAACGCACCAAAACACTCTTTTCATGTGAGGTTCAAAACGTGGCTCTTCTACAATAGTGCAATACAAAAACCTCAAAATCAAAAAAATAACACATACTCTCGGCCAGCACAGCCCCTGGGGACAGTACATTTCTGTTCCAGCATCCGAGATCGGAACTTAAGCTGGAGACACTAGAGACAGATTGTTAGACTTGGCATCTTTTGGCGTGTTTCCCCTGAGTTTTTGCTCTGCCCTCCTGGTTTTCACTCTGTTTTTGCTGGCGTAGTGTTTCTGCGCACGTTTCTCACTGCTGATCAGTGGTAAAGTACAAGTGCTCCTGTGGTAAAGTATGTTATGGATTGGTCTCTCCATGATTGGCTGTTTGGTTTTCTCGTCAGTCCCTAGTAAAGTGCACTGAGTGTGCCAGGGCCTGGGAATCAAATACTACACACGGGCCTGCAGCACGGATTGTGCCACCCACGTAAGTAGCCCGGAAAAGGTACCTCAGACCTGCCATTGCAGAGTCTGCACGCAGTTTGTAACTGTCATGTGGACTTGGCCCGTGCACACCCTGGCCAGTCCCTAAACTTCCCTTTTCTTACATGTCAGGCATCCCTGAGGTAGGCCCAAATTAACACTGTGGGCAGGGTGCAGTGTATCTAAAGAGTTAGGACATGCCCTGGTGTGTGGGATGTCCTGATAGTGGATTACAGTCCATGTCGTTTTCACTATTGCAAGGCTAACTGTTCCCCATAGGACAGAATGGGAAGCTTGTTTATAACATCTTATAAACATAACTGGCCCTGGGAACTAGGTGGGAATATAACATTTAGTATGCCTGAACTCAGAATCTAATAATGCATCTTTTAGTAAAGGTGATTTTTACATTTTGTGTTTGAAAATACCACTTTTAGGAAGAAGGAATTGTCTTGCTCAATCATCCTGTGTACCTCTGCTGGTATGTGGATTGCCTGTCTGGGTTTTGGACGACAGATAGCTAGGATGCAAGGGTGGCTCCCGATAGTCTAGGTAGGTCAGGAAAGGGCTAAATAGACCTGGGCTGCGATGGGGGAGAGGGAGGAGATGTCCTTGCACCTCAGAGGGCCTGGTCTGCCTCTGACAATGCCGTCTCCAGCCCCTGCCGGGAAATCGCAGAAGGCAGAACTGGTTCTGGCTGGGCAAAGACACCCTCTGCCTAGAGGATCAAAGGATTTTTGGATATAAATACTGGGGCCCAGACCCCTGAACTTTAGAACTCTTTTGGATCAAGAAGACTGCCAAGAAGAAGAGCTGGAGAAGCTATGAGGTGGGACTACCATTTTTTTTTGCAGAGTTTTATATAGCGCGAACTTGAACCGAATCGGGTATCAGAGCGCTTTACATAGCACCAGTTACGTTACATGAGGATACATATTCATTTTTGTTAGGCATGGGGAGATTAAGGGCCATATGTATCAAAGCAAAATGGGTTCGCAAACGCCGAAATTCGCAGAATTCCGGCATTTGCGAACCCATTTTCGCTAAATGGTATGTATGATACATTTTTGGTGCAAAATAAGGAATCGCTAAATTTGCCATTCCTTATTTTGCGATTGCATTAAAGGAATTGCAAATTTTGCGATTCCTTAAATGCAATGTATCAAGGAAAAAACAAACCAAAATGCGATTAAGGAATCGCAAATTACCACCAACTTCTAGTTGGTGGTAAGTTGCGAATTCTTCTCAAAAAGCATTTTTTTAAACATCAAATGGTGCCATGTGACGCTCATACATGCCCTTAGGGCATGTGTGTGCGCCATATGCGCACACATGTCATTTTCAGGGGTGCAGCAGGGTGTTCTTGAGACACTCCTGCACCCTTGAAAATATTCACAATTTGCGATTAGAAAATTGCTAATCGCAAATTTCCCCTTCATTCCTATGGGCCTCCTGGCCCATAGAAATCAATGGGAAATTTGCGATTAGCAATTTGCTAATCGCAATTTAGGAATGTTAAGGAATCGCTAAAAAGAAGCGATTTCCTACATACATACCATTTTGTGATTTCTAAATAGCGATTCCATAAAAATCGCTATTTAGGAATCGCAAAAAGGAATGTTGATACATATGGCCCTAAGTGATTTGCCCAGAATCACAGGATGTTTAGCGTCGTTACCGAGACTCGAACCCACAGTGGCTGCTTCTGTCTTGGCCAGTGAAAGGACTGGACTGAACCTTCTGCAATCTACTTTTTTGAGTTTCTCCCAGGGCTTGAGGTAGAGCTTGCCCCCTGTTCAAGAAGTCTCAGGAACAGCAAACACTTCAAGCTCTTCTGCCCTCAGCACTGGGAACTGTGTGTTTTGTGCTGCGATGGAAGAAAATCAACTTGACGGCGGCTGCCGACTCCGTGTCCAGAATGCACCGCAGAGGGCACCGCCGCAATGCCGTACCGCGATCCTGGTCTCACCGATGACGCCTGCTGATGCCCCCACTGAGCCGCTGCTCGCACTGCGACCTGTGGGCACCACACTCCGCACTGCCTCGCTTCACGCCGAAGCTTGGGCACCGCAGAGCGCACCGCTGCATTGCCGCACCGCGACCCTGGTCTCACCGACGACACCTGCTGACGCCGCCACAGAGCCGTTGCTCACACCGCGACCTGTGGGCACCACACTCTTCACCGCTTTGCTTCACGACGACGCCTTGGCCTCCCTGCCGCCGCCGCTCCACAGCGAAATCGACGCCGCTGCTTGCACTGTGGTTCTAGGACACCGCTTGGTAAGTTACACGACGCACCACCCTCATCCCGCTCCACAGCCTTGGCCTACCGATCAGCCACGGCCGGCAATGGGAGTACCTGCAGGGTGATGACGTGGGGAGGGGGAGGGGCAGGCTGGGGGGTAGTAATGTATGGATTACAGAGTTTTACAGGTAAGTAAACATTTAAATAAATAAAACAAATGTTGTTGTGCACACTGCATCTCATTTGGGGATGCAGTGCACTCAACAAAATTCGTTTTATTTATTTAAATGTTTACTTACCTGGGATGCTTCGTAATCCATACATTACTACCCTCCACGCTGCCCCACCCCGTCCCCACTTCACCGCCCTGCAGGTACTCCCACTGCCGGCCGCGGCTGCTACCAATGCTGGCACCATCAACTCCCGTTCGTCAGCCGACGACAGCGCTTCAGCAACGACAATGACGCTGCTTGCACCATGACCTGCCAGCAACGTGACGAGCACCCCCTTCACCTCGCACCGCGACCCTGGTCTCACCAACTACCCCATCTGATGCCGCCACCGAGCCGCTGCTCGCACCGTGACCTGAGGGCACCGCACACCGCACCGCTGCACTTTGCACCGCAGCACCCGACGCCTGCCGACGCCAGCTCTCCTGATCCTAACAGAAAGGAGCTCGACCTGCAACGCGAGTGATTTCAAAGGCCTCAGCGCCCTGCATCTCTAACAAGTACTGTTTGCAGGTCTTCCCGACACCGTAGCTGGTCCGCGACGCCGCGACCAGCCTGAACTGTTTGGATTTGTTTGCTCATGACACCGTGATAGCCCCGGACGGAGCTATCGACATCAAGGAACTGTTTTTAAAGCGTGTTTTGATAACTGTAGATTTTTACTGTACTGTATTGTGGATTCTTATTGTTTTTGGTCTTGTATATAAAAATATTGGCTATTTTTCTAAACTGGTGTGGTGTCCTTTTGTAGTGCTTACACTATTACTGTCAGTTATGTGCAAATGCTTTACATACGGCCTCTAAGATAAGCCTGACTGCTTGTGCCAAGCTACCAAGGGGGGGAGCACGAATCATATTTGAATTCCCCAACTACAGGGTGACACATTTTTTGGATAACATTGAGGTGGCCAAACTTTGTATGTAGACAAGAAGATCGTATTGAAATAAGACTTTTGGGAGTGTCTATCAAGTATAGACAGCCAGTAGCGCAGGGAGGACAACATTGGAAATTGCTGAGCCCTGAAGAAGTCTGTTTGGACGAAACGCGTTGGCTACGGTCGTGTGAAGATTATGAATAAAGAACATTTATAAAATGACATGCTGAATTGATTCTAATTTCTGTGATACTTGTTCATTGATAACTGTATTTATTGTGGAGTGCTGGATCATTGTGTTCTAAAATCACATGTCCAACAAACTGATATTCCAATCCGAAAGCCTTTAAATTCTACAAAGCATCGCCCAATCTCAACAGGGTCAACAAAAGTGTAATGTCCTCTCTAAGGGACCCCTGAAATACTGTCAGATAATGAGTCACCTTTAAACTTGCAATCATAATAAGCAGACCAGTGGAGAGTGGTCAGAGAGGTTTTGGAGAACAATATTAGTGGCTATAACTTTGCAGATTAGCGACATGTTAGTGAGAATTAGATCAATGTGCAAAAGAGCATCACAAGTCGATGTGTTCTGTAAGTAGTGTCTGACATTAGGGTTAGCCTACTCAATGCAGACCCTTCCAGCCACAGTTATCATCAACATCATTCACCCTCAAAGCTGCATGGGATAGAGAGTAAGAGATCCACCTCATTAAAATTCAAGATCCGTGTTCAAGTAAAACTCATTTCACGTCCTCAAAGAATTTATGAATGTATTTGCCCACCCCTGCCCATGAGCAAGGCCCCTAAGACGGAGAAACAACTTTTTGACTGTCTCTATGAACATTACAGAAAAAATCTTCTCAACACTATAATATATCAGGCACCATGGACATTTGAGAAACTTGCACCATCTAGAGAGGGTGCTAAGAAGCACACAAAACCCCATTAAACAAAGTAGTAAGCAAACCTCTTTTCATGTAGTCTGAGTCCTCCTGACCCTGCGCATGAAACAAAAAATATATCACCTCATCAGGTTAAGTAAATAAGATTGTCTTTCCATCCTGGAAGATCCCTTGTTAGTTGTAAATAGCATGGAGTATTGAAAGGCTTTCTCTCGTAGGGCTTTCGTCACCTGAATACATCCCATTTCGATTGCTACAAGCTAAAGTCAGGATATATGAAGAATTTCAAATACTTAAAACTGCAATTCCCCCTCCCCCTGATAGCATACAAGGTGAGAGTGCTATTACTGTAATGAGATTTCTATTACTGCAATTCATCGTTTGTGAGATAAAAGACCAAGGCGCCTAGCTAAGGACAGTTCCTAAGCACAGTCAACGGAGTGCACAATCAATTATGGAAACACTAGAGAAAGGAGGGCTGTCCAGAGGATCCCTAACAAATTTCTTCTATTTGCCCAGTTTAAGTAAATTATCAAATGTTCTCAATTGTAATATTATTCCACGTGGCACAGCCCTCACATTCTTCATCTTTAAGAAACAACATTGGTTTAAGCTCCATCTTTATATGGCCAACAGTTACATGAAGCTAGGATACATCATCCTCCAAACACCTGACACACGTTCAAAATCTAACTCATGGAAAGAGAGATGCTCAGGCTTGTGCTGAGAATTCTCAAGTTGCTTGTCAAGCCTACTTTGACGGATACTACCTTGATTCTGCCTTACACTCACTAGACATGCAGAGTAACAGCCTTACCATCCACGGCCTCAGCAAGATCCTACATGCATCAAGTCTCCACACGCTACTTGTCATATTTGTCCAGCTGGGAATTATCTTTATCTCACTGATCTATGTTCAATCCTTTAGCTACAAACAGTAAGATAGCACGGTAATGTAGTTAGTAAGTATGACAGAAACGGGTTAATCTCTGCATAGGAGTGAGGGGATATACCTTATGAGAAGTGACTAATTTATAGGCCAATACTGTGGGTATGTAAATTAACTCCCATATCTAGTAAAAAAAGGAATCCATTAATGACAACTTTTTGTTCACCACTGTTTGTTGACATGCTGCGGTATTGTGTCTTGAAACGTGTCTGAATTCAAGATGGCTAGTGGAAACAATGCCATCCCACTGTAGCATATCGGAACGAAGAGGAAACATAGGTGGGTGGTCTGCACTGAGAGCCGGCTCTCCCCTCTGTTGCCAACTACAGATTCAGGGCAGTACATTCATTTGACAGCATAAAGAACAGAAGGCAACCCCCAGACTTGAGTGACAGCAGGAGTCAGCTAACACAACAACAAAGGCCCCATGATATGTTAGTTTATGTAAAGAAGGACTGGGTGATGGTGCTGTCGGTAGCAGTGAGTAGGTCACCGCCCCCCCCAACCCCTCCTCCAATGAAGATTGGGACCACTAGCACACTAGAACTATGGGGAGCAGAAACAGATGAGTTGAGCCTCCTGGTACAACAGGTAAGCCAAGGATCAGATGCATAGAGTGTGCTGATTGAAAAAGGGCATCCAGGCACTAAGACAAGAGATTAGTCTTGCAGGTTTTCCAGCCATACACTTGACCAGGCCTCCACAAAGCTCACAACAGCACCATTCATGAATATACATTCTCATGCCCCCTCCACCTATCCACCCATTGAAAGGGTTAGTAGAGGTAGATAAGCATGGGTTCTTCAGAGATGGTGTACTTTCAGGCAGATTGGAGTTAGTGCAGTAATGATAACATTGGATTTACTTCAACAAGTGAGAACTCATTCAAAAAGAGCTTCCCGCATGCTAAACTGTAGTAGTATGGTCTACCTAAGGATGAGAGGGCACAGGTAGGATTGTAACAACTCTTCAGAAACAGAAAACCAGACTGAGCTGTGCACTACAATGTAGGGATGCCGGGCACACATATTAAAATCCTATGGATATAGAAGTGAGTGTTCCCTTTATCTATAAGCATCAATATAAAGAGACAGCTGAAGTATTGATCAATGCAAAGTAGGACTATGCCAGTGCTCTATACGTTAGAACTCCAGCGTACTAATTTGCTCACTGTCAGCATGTTTGAAATAGGGAAGTTTATCTGGCCCCAGGGATAAAATGGGTATATTTTAACTAACCCTCTCATACCCTTACGTGCGTAAAAAGGGGTTGCGAGCGTGTATTCCTCTTTTCCCAATCTTTCAATTCACTCCCATCAATGGGTGTATTTTGCTTGATAGTAGAAAATAGCACAGTACAGGTTAGCTTGAGTGAACAGAGTTCTTTTTATTGATGTTTTCACTGGATTTTATCCATTTCCACTCATTTTTCAGTTATTCATTGTGCAAAATTTCTTTGGAAACAAAGAGGCAGAACAGCCGACACGTGTTTCGCTCTGTATGGTGAGTGAAGCCAGGGCTTTCTCAAGGCTATTTTTTGTTTTTTCAAAGCAGCAATGCATCATGATTAATTAAATCATTTTCACTTAGTGTAGTAGACATCATCAGCGGTCAGTCAAATCTTCTGCTAGATTAGTGGGGACTCCTCTGGTAAAGGCTCGACACACTTCGATTGCTCCCTTCCTTATTATTTTTCTGAAGAACAAGTGTAATGGCGAGAAGATCCTGTATTTTCTGGTTAGGGCCTAAGACTTTAGAATGTGGTTTCTTAGCATAGGAGATGAATTACTGATCGGCTGTCTTTTTAGAGAACCTCGAAAACCTTTATTTTTGAAGGAACGTTCCTCGTCCATCTGCATTTTTATTGGCTGCATTCCATGTAGTATTACCTGGAGGCAATTTAGTGTCTCGTATGGAGCAAATAAGTAATAGAAATAAAAACCTGAGATAAATGTAATTTCAAATGATCCATGCAGGGGATACATCCTTTACAACGCAACTTTTACCAAGCAGTGCCTTTACGACGCAACTTTTACAACGCAAACCATTACAACGCATTGCGCTGGGGGCCCTCTAGGATAGGGAATAGATTTCATTTACTATCCAACACCTTCCCTACTATCCACGGGGACTGGAGTTGGAATAGTAAATTAAACTATTCACTATCCAGCACCCCAAAGCGCTATGCGTTGTAAAGGCATGCGTTGTAAATACCACGTTGTAAAGGCATGCGTGGTAAAAGCATGCGTTGTATTGTCATACATCCTCCATGCAGTGGTGCAGAGTATGGTGCAGGGTGGTCCTTGCAGGGGCCAGGCCTCTAGTGTGGAGTGTCCTGAGACCAGAACTTACAAACTATTTGCATCAATATTTGAAATGAGAGATAAACGTTCTTCTACTCCAGGTTTTCAACATAAGATTTACACACCACACCGCGCTCCAACACCCATCTGTTCCACAGCAGCTGATGCCACAGCAAGTGATACCAGCTGTGGGCCCTTATTGATGTTGCAGCCATGGATGGTCTCAGTGTGCAGTGCCAGTGCAGGGCTGGTGCTACATTGAAAGTAATCAGAAGACATAGAAAGCCACTATGACAACGCTATAAAAAGGCAATAGATCATCTGAATCCTGTAATGGCTGCTCTCCAGGGCATTCATTGACTTATCATCCAAGAAACAATGGAAGTAAAGACTTTAGGCCCAAATCGTGGAGATTTGCTCTGCAATAAAATAGAAGATGCTTGGCGCATCATTGAAATAATCAGTGCAACCTCGGGATCAAAGCGTAGTAAATCCTGTTTGCACCAAGCCTCTCTAAAACACTGGTGCTCTCCCGACGTTCTTCTATATATATAAAATGAAAGATGTTTCGTGGAAATTTGAGATGCTCCGGACATCTATTCATTTGCTTTCAAGGATATCCAACCACATAGTATGTACACCGTCCCGTATTCAACAAGACCTAAAGATCTGTATTCTTTCTATTCTGTTATCTGTTCTGATGTTTTGGTGAAAATGCACTGTAATTGGAGATGTTGAACTTTGGATCGCCTTGATCTGTCCCTTTGAGTGTCAGATTAGCCATCACTTTGGAAATTTGGCAGCCTGATCACAACGCATGCGCTGCGGTAGAGGGAGAGATGCTGGCATGCCACCATCTGCCAGCCGGGCCAAATCTTGCTGATAGTAGCTTTTGTGGAACTGTTCCCTTGTTACGCCACATATCTCAAGCTCACCGATGAAGCCCAACTGACAGGACTGTGACCAGTCTTGATTTCTTTATCTTCCTGTCTAGGAGGGATCGGGCGTGGTGGTTGACGATGATCTAGATTGTGACCTGATTGATTGTCAGTGGCTGAGACCTTTCAAACATTCCATCAATCCACTTTGTGGTTTGACAAAGGTGCCAGAATTTGGTGATCTGTTGTTAAAGTCAATTTAATGGGTAGTCTAAGCAAATATTGAGGTCCAAGCAGGTTAAGATCAGGTAAGAGGTTGAGTCAAACAGTGTCTGAGACTGTTTAGGGTAGACGCTCGAGTATCTAAGCTGCAGTTAAAAATTGTGATTTCTCTGTCATAAACAACCAGTCTAGATACTAGGCTTGAATCTGGTCACCTGAGAATTAAGATCATATGGTATCCTGTTCTCTAGAGACTGCCTACGTACTGCCTAGGCAGATGCAGCTAGGTGAAACAGCCTCACCCACTGTGTACTGAAACAAATGGTCTCTAGGGAGGAGCTTATAGTCCAAAGTTAGGCCTTAAATAAGTTATTTTTCAATGATTTCGGACTCTCTTCTGTGCTGTGTCCCCAAGGGCAGGCAATCAGACTCTGGCACTGAGATTTCCTTTCTTCTCAAAGCACCGACACTTCCCGTTATAGTTCCAACACTTTTAATAAGGTAATACCAGCAATTATCAGGATGACTTTAATTGCGGTATTGGAACAACTGTGATAAGAGTAAGCATTGTGCTTCTTGTGGTAATCAAAAAAGAGAAGCAAATGACAATTATGGCTGTCCTCTCCCCTTTCTGAGCAGGTTTTCTGGGAGCTGATGGACCATGTGAGAAGCTGGCACCAGCGTCAGAAAATATCCCAGTTTCTCATTACCCGTGCCTACATTTCAGCTGGCCAGTTACGAATGGTTTCCATTGAATCCAGTTACATGCTTTTGCATATTGGCGGCCCTATAAACTGCGAAGTAGAAAATTCCATTTGATTCCATTTGCATCTTACATTTGAGCACTGGAGTCTAATGGTGCTATTGTTTTCACTTGGTGTATTTTAATTTTGCACCCTTAAAATGTTCCTTACTTTCTGGCTTGACGTTGGAGAACTTTCAAAAACTCAAATGCCACAATGGCTCTATTCGAAACCAATTGTAAGTGGGTAATTGGAAATTCATGGAGGGGATTAACACTTATTACAAACACCAACATTACACCCGAAAGCAGCTCAGCATGTAAGGCTGATGCAAAGTAGAATATTTCACTTATGGTATTTATAGCCTGAAGAGAGCTGTGACACCGCTCATTGGTAAATCACTACATAAATTACCAAAAGATGGGGTGCTCTCTTTTCATTTTTTAATGGGTACTAAGGGGTTTCCATATCATGCAAAAAAGATGTATTCCTCGAGGAAAGGTGAACTAACTTTGTAATTCCCCAAGAGATCACCTGTCTGTATCCCTGGCAATACGGCAGAAGGTTGCATGGCAAACTCTGGTGCTGATGTCTTTTAGCCTGGGCGCCACGCTATAGAAATCTCCACCAACAACCTCCGCTGCGAGTACCTTAACCTGTGTTGAACTGCAGTACTTTATGGTAGTATATCTGCTGGGTCCACCCAAGAGGAGGCATGTAGTGCTGGTGTGTGATTCAACTGATAGCAGCGAATAGCACACGCTTGATTCGTGCTCCCTAATAATCTTAAAGTGAATATGGGTCAGAATTATGGACTCCTCAGGACTGGCTGTAAAAAGAATGAACTCAGGTGAAAGCTACTTAAGAAGGGAGACCCACCCCCTGCATTGATGTCAACCTCTTGTCTGCACAGGACCCTTTCTGGGTGAGTTGACATGAAGAATGATTATAAACATGGTAGGGGAACGAGGTTGACTCCCAATCCGATGCTTGTGCCAATGGTGAGATCACAAGGGAGCCATCATATTTGCCTTCGACAGTAAGGTTGCGGTCCAGGTTTGGAGCTTCGGATGCAATTGCGTTACCACTCCGCTCCTTCCCCGGAATCCATTGCAGGTGAACAAGATTAACTTCCATCTGAAGCCCCAGGCAAGAGTGAGACCACGAGTTATCCCGCATGCTAGACTTTTAGGGTTAGGCCCCAGGTGTGAGGCTTTGAGGACCCTGAACACACTGAAGGTGAAAAGGGTTGACTTCCCGTCTGAAACTTCTGCCAACAGGGAGATCAAGAAGAGGCCAAGGCTAAGTTTGTCTTCAAATGTTGGACCGGGTTTGAAGTGGTCTTTGGAACTTGGGGACCAGGTTCGAGCCCCAGCAGCAGACCAACATTCTGTGATTCTGGACAAATCATTGAATCTCCTAGTGCCTAGAAAACATGAATTCGACTTTGTGTGATGTAATCTGGTGTTCACTTAAACGCTGTGATGCCCTTGGGCCAGTAAGGGAGCCCTCGCAGCAGGGGCCATGTTTCCCTTTTGAGGCTGGACACATGGTTCGGCTCTGAGGCTGTCAGCCGAGTGGTATGAGGCCACCTGTGCATGTTGTAAGTACAAGGTGCTCACGAGGCAGCTGGCGTGTTTATCTTTAGGGTATAGGGTCGGGCTGCGGTTGAGGTGTACCCTGTACCTGGCTCCCTGAACACATTGCGTGTGAACCAGGTGACTTCCCTTTCGAACCCCTCTGTCAGCAGTCGCGGTCACGAGACAGCGGCCTCCGAGACCCTTCCGTCAGCACTCTCCCGCCGCATGAACACAAAGAGGCGCGCGGCGCGTGTGGCTGCCTCCTTTGTGTGCCGCTAACAGGTCGAGTGAGCACAAAGCAATGAACGGTGTCAGCTCCGGACGCGGGGCTGCAGAGCCGGGGCCTTTCACGCGAGCCTTTGTGCGGGATGGGGCCCTGAATCGGATCCCCGGCCGCCTGAATCGGTCCCCCCGGCCGCCTCCTCCTCCCTGAGAGGGACAAGCAAAGGTCGCGGGTAAGCAGCTTTGGGCAGTATAAAAGCGCGGGGCGGATTTTTTTAGACTATAACTTCTTAGGTGCCATCCCTGTGGTCGGTCGTGTCGAGAGCCACGTTTACTGTAAGTGAACTTTACTGGTTGTTTTATACTGGAAACCGGGACGTGTGAAGGGTGGTTGCGTCTGAACATAATCTCAGAGTCGCCTCGGGAGGAACCGTATGCATAGCTCTCAATAGTGCAGCAGGTGCAGTGGTACAGGGTTCCATGAGCGCGAGGGTGAAGTACTTTTTGCAAAAGAAGGTGAGAGGGGCCTAAATTCTTTGCTTCCATTGTGGCCCGTGGTACCCAGGCTACTCCATTGGAATTGTGCGTTTGCCAGGGCGGAAGAATAATCTTAAATAGTCAAATATTGCCAGTATTTGAGCCTTTCCTATGTAAGAACAGGGCCTCTGGTATTGTGTGGAAATGGAGGAGTGAATTGTGTGGCAGAGTTGACAAAACTATGAAGCAAGACATGACAAATCATGCAGTTTATAGCAACACAATCTGTGACAGTGTTGTATCATTATTTTGGTATTGTAGCACTTTTTAGTACTGTATGGGCAATGTTACATCTTGTCAGTACCAGTTAAACATCTGATTAGAGCACCTGCCTCTGAACAGTGAGTAATTAACCTTGGCAAAGAGTCTGTCAATGTGCAGAACAAAGCCTGGAACTTGTTTTTAGTAATTTATGAATCGTGTGAGCCCGGGACGCGTTTTTGGTGAAATCTACATATCATGCAGCAAATGGTTGAATACGTGGCGAATGTGGCAAATCCTTAATTATGCAGACACTGTGGCTGCAGAATTGCATAAATTCAGTGCTGATGACTATAGCCAAGAGGTATGGTACCAGAGAGAGAGAGAGACAGGAGGCGAGTGCTTGAGAACAAATCTAAGAATGTATCGATTAGAATGGTGGGAAATACACAATAATTAAGATAAAAGAGAAGGTACTGATGTGTGATGAAGGCAAGGGTACACTGATTGTTATAAATGAAATACACTGTGATTCTAATGAAAGAGAAGATGCATAGATTGCGATAAACAAATGTATAGTTATTGTGGTAAAGGAGAATTTGCACATGTGGTAAAGAGGAAGAAACAGTGAAGTAGAATCAGGAGACACACAGCGATTTTCGTAGAGAAAAACCTGTGATTTTGACTGAGGAAAAACGACATTGATTATGAAGAAGGGGGTTCACAGTGACACTAATAAAGCAGAAGCAGGGCAGGCACACGGTGGCTGTAATAAAGAAGCGGCGGCTTTGACAAAAGATCACACTGAGATTGTGTTGCAGAGATTGAGAGATGTTGTGATTGCACTGCAGAGGTCGCTGAACGTTGTGTGATACCAGTGCACATACATGAACACAGTATATGGGTTTCAGAGTAATGGTGATAGAATAATGTAGTGATTGTGATACACATGCATAATGATTCATTTAGTTAGTTATTTTAGTGACGTCACAAGGTAGGACACTCCATAAGACGCAGTGCCGCTATCACAATATAGAATTTAACTTTGACCACAACAATAGTGCATTGAGACGCCTTGCCTTTTTCACATAAATGTGCTTGTTCTTTGGCAGTTGCCGATATGTCTCACAGTGGAGCTAAGGGCAGCGCTGGCAGCCACTCTACCGTTGCCAATAACAACTTCAAGGTAAGTCCATGTCTGGTGAGAGTCCCTGGTGCACTGATGATGATTGCATTGGCCATTTAAACAGAACAGAGAATTGCAAATGATAAAGTGTGTTGTAAATATTCAGCTTTATAGAACTTCTTTACACACTTAGAAGTGTGAAGGACAGGTTCCACCATGTTGGACGCTAAGCCTTTGACCAGTAATTTCTACACTGTCAAACCTTACCTCATTAAATCAGCCATGTTCTTATGATGCCATGGTTTACGATACTTTCACGCCACTGTTTTCGAGTGCTTACATAAACTGTGCCCAGAGTATGAAAGCACCATGGGACTGCACAAATGGTAGAACTGTGGTATAAAAATACTTGTAACAAAACATATTGCTTCCCCATGGTGGTGGGTTCTGCTATCCCATTTCAGAAATTGGTATATTGTTTCCAACCACCCAACTATTTTCATTTATGGAACTATTCAAAAACCTCAAGCTAAAAATAATGAGTCCCACGTGGCTTCTGGGTCAAAGATTCCATGCTCAGCAGGCTGCCCGGTGACAGTGAGTCTTGTATGTGGTATAGTATGTAAAGGGAACAGCATGGTTAGATGTCTGATGTTGAATATTACTGGTAGACTGATACCTTCGAGAGCTCTGCCCGCATGTCACTTTACTGCATCTCTCCTTGAATTCATCCATCTCGTTGACTCTGTCTCTGTGTGACCACCGCTCTTTGTTCTGCCTCTCTTTGGCACCGTTCCTCCCTATGTTGTCTCTCCCATACTCCATCTTTTTTTTGCCAGCCCCTCTTAGGAACTGTTTGCTCTATTCCTGACAAGCTCTCCCTGATCCATTCTCCGCTTATTAATAATATTCATGAACCATTTGTCCTTGACTTCCTTGCTTTGTAACCGTGCCTTTTCAATACCCCGTCTCCAAACGTCCAAGATTCTGCAGATCCATAAACATGTCTCCCTCCTCGCCTCTGTCTCTCTCTTACTAAATTGTTACTCAAACCCTGTCTCATCCTGACAGGTATACCCTTGACCCTTTGACCCTGACCCCATTTCTCATGGCCCAAGCCCTGACCCAGGGTCTTCCAAACCCTATCTGCCTACCATTGAAATACTTCGTTGAGAAAGCCTACAGGGGAGAATGGGAGTAGAAGGAGCCCATAGTAATCCAATTTTCACTCCCAGGTCTTCTGCTATGAGTACGAGAACTTCCAAGGAAGGAAGACCGAGTTCACCACTGAGTGCCGGAATATGGGCGATCGAGGACTTGATCATGTGAAATCCATCCGCGTGGAGTCTGGCCCGTAAGTGTTTGTTTTCTGTAGGTCACACACATCCTCCCCTGCCAGTCTATTTTATATCAGTAAATGAATGTTCCATAAGAGACTGAGCCATCAGCCCTGAAAGGAAAAACAGATGCCTAAATGTACTCACGCCTGGTAGTGAAGATCTTTCTTACTTTGTACAGCTATAAAAGATCCTTAGTGTGACTGGAATCAGTTTGTGGCAGAGGATAAGCCTTTACTTTGAATTCAGCATGCTAAATCTGCTATTGCCACGTCTATATTTAATTATTTATACATTTGTTAGTAGGCTCTCAATCGGCACTTTGCAGCTCTTAAATTTAAGGTATATTACTACAAATGCTATGTTCCTTCTTCCAGTTTTATCTAGTGCAGCAGTTGAGTATAGGTCTTGGGTTCAAAATGTTGTCAATGTTTTCTCAAACTGGGTAAGAAGCAACCTGAGGCATAGAGCTGGGCATGTAATGTGAGTGCTTAATGGATCACCTTTGGTTAGCTGAATTGGTGCGGCAGGATGACCAGTGTGACACGTTTAGGTGCCTGATTTGGGAGAGTTAGCTAGTAATCACTCAGGTGTGTAACTCTATTAGTCTTCAGACTGTGCATAGGATCCTGGGATGCCAAGATTAAATCATAATATCAGAAGGAATCCCTTACCGCTTTGTCAATCAGTTTCAGTCTCTCTGCATCCCGAATGTTCACCTCATATTGAGTTTTTAGTCACCCATTATTGGAGAAATGTCAAGCAGCAGTGTGAGACTACCACCTTAACTGGGAGCTGTATTTTCCCATGATTGAAGCTGTTACTCTGTACAAATAGAATTCTTTATTGAGATGTATGTGTTCCTTCCAAAAAAGAAATTGACTAAAAGTCACACCAGTGCTTAATTTGAGCTGGGCTTGCTGTTGAATCCTCACGGCACTCATGTTTGGGACCAGCACTTATTTTTCCTCATTGGACATTTCCCGAGAGCAATAGAGGGAAAAACACAAAGGGGAAATAAGGAGTAAGAGAAATACAGAAAAACTATTGCAACGTAAGAAAGCGGAAACCTGCAAGAGTTAGATAATGGGCATGGGTTATCTGGTAGTCAATTAAAGAGGCATGAGATGGATTCCAGAGTACGCAACCTTAGTATTTAGCCCACCCACATGTAATAGCTGCAGCCATGGGCTTCTGAGCAGAACTTTGGGCACCAGCTTTCAATATTTTCCAAATTATGCCTTGGTCACACCTTTGTACTCGTAGGAGTTTAAGCTCAGTATGCTCCTGTCAGAGATTGAAGAAGTACTTTTTTTACCTATAAATACTGGCCAAAGTTGTAAGTTTGACATCTGAAATGCATCTGTCTATAAAAAAGAAGTCACACAGTAGCGGGGCGGGGATCTGACTCTTTAAGGTAGGAAGGGTGACAAATAAATGGGTTTCTTAAATGAAGGATTAAAGAGAGTCTCCTGTTCCTGCAAGAGATGCAGATGCACTTTCGTTTTCACAAGAAATACAAAGAGGAAAAATCTAAATAAAGTCAATTCCGAAAGATGAGAAAACAAAATGGAGTCAATTCCAAAATACTAAAGAAGAGGAGATTACAATTGAAAAGTAAATGGTGATCATTGAGAAATGTAGTCAGTGTGGCAAATGTAATTGGTTCCTAGTTTTCTGTCCCAAACCCATGGTTTTTTTACTCAGTGTGATATGTGTTTTTCTCTTCACAGCTGGGTGGCTTTTGAACAGAAGGATTTTGGTGGTGAAATGTTTATCTTGGAGAAGGGAGAATATCCACGCTGGGATTCCTGGTCCAACTGCTTTCGGGCCGACAGGATCATGTCTATCCGGCCCATCCTCATGGTAACCCACATCTGTTTCTTTTTATTTAGATCATCCCAGTTTTAGTCACAAGTAGTAATGACCACAGAATCCAAAGTTCACATCCAGAGTATTATCTAAACAAAGAAGTAAATCCATGTAAACCTCTGCTACAATGTCCTCTCTTGGCTCCTGTCAAGGTGTGGTTAATTTTCAAACTTCTCTCTACCCACACAAACGTATCTAATAACATTTAACAACATATCAAGGAATGAATAGCTCTCCATAAAACTAAATTTAGAGTGGCGTCCACCTCCCAACGTCACCAGAGGTGCCCCTGTTCTCCATCTCCACCGCAGATGACCTGTATTTCTGGTATATATTCCCGGAAACCTGGAACATACTGCATATGGAACTCTGAGAAAAGCCCAACTAAATCAACCCAACCTAATCATTCTAGCCCAGGCTGACTCAATATAACATAATTCAAATGTATTCAACCAAACTAATGTAACTCAACACAAATGAACCATGTAGAAGACAATCCAAACCAATGGAACTAAACCCAATCCATCCTAATCCAATGTTAACTACTTTAAACAAACATAAATAAATCCTCACCAAATCAAATCAAAAGCGACCTTATCAAACCTAGTCCATTGCGTTCCAACCTAATTACCTCCATCCCATTCTAGGCCTTCAGGAAACACCTCAGACTTCGCCTGTACCACCCAAACCAGAATAGTTCAACGGGGACCTTATTTTTACATTGCACACTGGGGACGCAAAAGGGCATGTGTGCCCACTTTCTGTACTCTAGAGGCACAATGGTATTGCAAAATGGGCAGCAGATCCTTCTGCGTCCTCTTCTGTAATACCGATAGCCCTAGGGCATATGTAGTGCCATAACTTTACCTCTGAACCTTTTATTATTCGGGATGCGGGTGCAGAGGCAAACATGCCCTTAGCAGGTGCACTTCTGTGCACCTCCTAAAGGTAGCCCTCTGGAGGGGAGAAAGCGCGTCCCATGGACCCCTCCAGGCATCTCCATGCAGGTGGGTGCAGTCACTCCCCTCTTCAAAGTCAAGCGACATACCACCTGCATTGTAAAACACAGAGCGGCTCCGTATTTCACTTGAATGTCCTGCCTTGAAAGCCGCACGGGCTCACGGCTTCCCTGGGGGCAGTGCATTCTTTGTAATAGAGTGTACTGTCCACGTTTGCGCCCAGAGCACTATTGAAAGGTGAGCCGTGGTGCAAACAGAGAAAGTGCGCCGTATGCATAATACGTACCCAGGAGTGTAGAATGCATTTGCACACAAAGGGCCTTTTTGCCTCAGTATGGGTATAGGAATGTGTGTAGCAGAATTTGACTTTATTGGGAGTAAAAAGGGTAAAATGGGAAATGTCTTTACAAACACATGAAAGATGGAATGAATGTATGGCGTTAGAGCAGGTGCCAATGTTGTTATTAATGGTCACCCCTTTCCTTTTGTGCTATGCCACAGGACAACCAGGATTACAAGATCTGCATGTTTGAAAGTCCCAACTTTGAAGGCAGAAAAATGGAGGTTTGCGATGAGGATATTCCCAGCCTATGGTCATATGGATTCCAAGACCGAGTTGCCAGCCTCCAAGTTCAAGGAGGAACGTAAGTTCTATATATTTTTCTGGGATTGAGAAATTGGAGTAGACTTGAGAAAACTGAAAGGCCTCATGGTGGTGGTTCTGATGAGATATGGAAGGACTTCAATGGAGTAATGTCGGTATTTCTAAAATAGGCCAATTGTGCGTGAAGAATGGGGAAGAATCTCACTGGCTAAGCTACTCCCTGCCCCGTTTCCATAGGGGTTCCTTTAAAAACAAAACGAAAAACTTCAATGAGATTTGGCACTAGTCCTCTGGATCACTGGCTAGTACCCCCTGAAGCTGCCACCCGGATTCACAAAGGGGTTACGGGTACATAGGGTCCCAAAGAACAATTTGAAAAGGATGCCACAAACACGCACCTTCCAAATTGTGATTTAGTATACATTTCTAAACCCATTTGAGGTAGGTATAAAATCTTTATTATTGTTTAGACACGTCTATTAAACAATAAACACACGTTTACAATAAAAAAAACTCCCTACCCAAGCCGCTCCCCCCGCCCCCACCACCCAGGCCAATAAACAATCAATAAAACAACCTACTCATTCCCCCCCATGTCAAACCGCATTTTAAACGATTCTGCACATTTCCACCAATTATCAGTTTGACGCTTAACACACCTCCTCCACAGAATCAACCCAGGGGTTGGTCAGCATTAACCAATACTAATCGTTAACAATATTTCTAGCCCAAGCTTGTTTTTAAGAATTTTGCTAATTCGTGAGAAGTTCCAGTGCCTCATTGTGATGGCAAATATTATATTTGGAAAAAAAGTGATTTTAAAATCAAGTATCGAGTACTATAAAAATACAAATAATCTTATAATACATGAAGATAGAAATTTGCGCTGATAACCCACAGGTACCGTTGTTATCAGAATCAAATAGTACGTCAAACTTCTCCTGTTTCAGATATCGAAAATTCAATGCCACCCGAAATTTTGATAACAGCATACGCATTTGGGGATTTGGGAAAGCGGATATATAAGGATACATCCTTACATTATCCCAGGACTCCAACTCATTTTAGGCGACAATAACACTTTACTGACACTGCTTAGTTTGTAAAATAATAAATGGAAGTGTCTAACTTTTTCTCTGAAGCCAGCTGCCAGCGGTATGGAAAGTTAGGGTTGCCAAATACCATGGCTGTCTAGTCTTGATTCACCTCATGGGTCTTTCGTCCACCATCCTACTCTTCCTACCACTTTATTTCACTATTGCAGGCACATTTTCTTCTGCTTTCTCCTTTGCCACATTTCTCTCTTCCTACTTTTTCAACATTATCTGACCGTCTTTTTCTTGCTGTGGTTCAACGTTTGATTATTAAAAACAAGCATAGTTACTTAATAATTAGTGCCATTGGGCCCCACCTGCAACCACCAGCTCAAATAAGTCACTGTTTACAATGAGTAAAATGGTATAATGGGCGTGGTGCATACCAAATAGCTTTTTAGCTATTGCAAAACTTCAGATTTTTACAAATCCGAGGGTTTGAGAGTGCTAAAAATGTTTAGTACATCTGACTCATAGTTCAGCTCACTGAGTAATTTACAGAGCGGCCCTAAGGGAAGGGAATGGATCATCAGTATTGGCTACTTAAACTTATAGGAAAGGGATTTAAAAAGATCAGCAAACTGGATGTCGGTGTACTATTTGTGGGGCGGGGGGGGGGGGGGGGGGAGGGGGCAATGGGATACAGAAGAGGCCATGTGTCTTCTACGGTATGGCAGATGGAGACAGACACTTAGATCTCGTAATTCTTGCAAAAAGAAGGGCAGAGTGTTATGTAATATCGATATCACTGCATAGAACAAGGAAGAGGGGAAGAGCTTGTAGTATGAGTAATCTGGCAGGACGCAGAATATTCAGTATGCTACATTCTAAAATAGCGTGCGTTCCATTTGTGACTATAAATATTTTTGTAAGGTTGTATGCTACAATGGCAGCTACAGACGTTTCGTGCAACCGGAGTATCACAGCATAAATATCAACAGCTAAAATACTGTGGAGGTAAATATATATCAGTAAGCAGAGATTTACTATGTTTAACTCCACATCTACATATACTGAAGATATATATCGACCAGGTAAATATTGGTGGAATTAAGTACAGTAAACCTATACTTCTTTATGTATACTTAGCTTACTGATATTTTGGTCGTAGTTATTTTTGCTGTGATATTTTTGTAGTATGATATTTAAAACTCGATATCCCTGTACCATTCCTTCTGTAACCCTCCTTTTATGTATGCCTCCCCTAGTACTAAGATGCTTGTTCTTCTGATGACGAGTGTTGCCTGTTCTCTAAGTTTCTCTTCTTTTTTTCAGGTGGGTCGGTTATCAGTATCCTGGCTACAGAGGATTCCAGTACCTCATGGAGTGTGGACCTTACAAGCACTGGAATAACTGGGGTGCCACCCAGCCCCAGATGCAGTCTATCCGGCGGGTGAAGGACAGCCAGTGGTACAGACGAGGCAACTTTGAGGCCTTCAACTAGACCTGGTGCCCAGGATGGAGTCTAGCAGCAACAAAAAGGGACCTGTTTCTTTTCTATTCAAGCATCTTCATTTTGTCATGTTTCAAAAGCTTCACGTGAACTCAAACTTGGAAATAAGGGAATGACCCGGTGTACCTGCGGGAGAAGTGAGCACATTCAAGGTTCTGGCAGCAGTGAAAGAAAACTCTGAGGGCTTGGGCGTTTGGCTGGAACGATGGAGGATTTGTGGCACAAATCAGGAGACAGCCCTTGGTCCTTGAAGCTAGGGCTCTGAGAGAGGCATAGATAAAGCCACTTCTATCTTTTCGGAGCACACACCTGCTTACCGTTCTAGGATCATCTGGCTGCTTTTAGAAAGTACCATCAAAGCTAACCCAAGCATCGGAGAACAGACTTCCTCGTAGTGTCTTCCAACCCAAGTACAACACCCTTCACCATTCCTTTTACATGTCATGCACATGACAGGCTTGTCCTTGCCCTGGATGAAGTCTCAGGAAATAATATTCTGAATTCTGTCCACTGTTGCTGTCATTTTAACCATTCACTCCCACATTGGGTGTGACTCAGCCTACGCAGCCCTGAAATGCAGGAATCCTTCAGCACATTTTACAATGCAAATTCATTTGCCAATGGAAGGGCAGAAGGGCAACCCAGGGACAGCGTTTTGTCAATTCATTTCTTCTTCAAAAACACTTTTTTGTGGTGTTTTTCTCAGGGAACTTTTAAAATTGAGACCTCAGTGGAGAAGCCATCAGTATCTGTGCTCCTGTTCCCTACTTCCAAGCACTGGCCGTCTGTATACATCACACACAAGATCTGTATCCATCAACCCGTTCACCTCTTTACAGAAATCAGCATAATAAAAAACATGTCTCTTACCTTGGTGTGGTGCCTGATTTGAACTTCAGTCACAGGGGGACTCTCTTTTATACGAGTGCTCTGTATGTAGTAAATAATGATACTATTTATTTGACCGTCGTAACAAATGCAAAGATATGTACATTATCTTGTGCAGAGCCATGGCTCGTGGGTCTGTACTTTAGATATGAATAGTTGAAATGGATTAGGTGTGCCTAGATGAGCATAAAGTTGTACATGGTTAGCAGAACGATGTTTTACAGCAGGGGAGGCAGTGGTTGAATGCCAGGGTTATTCTAAAGTAGAGGAATTCATACATCATACAGGAAAGCTAATGGCGGAGTGCAAGTGGGAGGTAAGATCTGGATCGTGAGAAGCTGAGGGTTTCAACCAATCTTTCTGTAGAATCATAGCAGGACACAGCGTGCAAGCTATGTAATTGGTCAGGGCTGTCTATGGTGAAAAGTATTAATAGTACACATTTCTGAGTTTGGCATTGCAAATTACAAATCTAAATTTATATCACAACAGAAATCTTTTGACAAGAGTAGGGGTTCCTATGGCATTTTTGAAGTCTTTGTCACACAGAAGCTGATGGAGCCTCCGACCAGTTGACCATGACATACACAGAAAAGGCCCGATTCTGATGCGGGTTGAAAAGCTTCCAGACCGTATCGGTTTGGAAATGGTTTCCAACCCACTCAGATCGGGAGAGTCCGACCAACCGAGTACAATGCATCTGGATGCTCCCAGATACAATTTGGTTGGACTCTCATTGACTTCAATGGGAGCATATGTTCCTACCCGCATCATAATTGGGCCCTGGGTCGGGAAGACACATTCCCGATCCGATTTGGAAGGAGCAAATGCCATTAGGAGGCCTTCCTAACCGCATCGGAATCAGGCCCTAGGTGGGAATGCTTTCCTAACCGCATCAGAATCAGGCCCAGAGTGTAATGCTGGCTGGGATGTGTTGATATGGGGTGTTGGGTCCTAGATCCTCCTAAAGGTGGAGCCTGGAACACCCAAAGCACTCATAGCTTTGTTCTATAGGCAATAAGATACTAAAGTTAAACTATGTATTGTATGACTTAAGGGTCTCATGATGAGTTTGGCGATCTCAAGACCATCGAACCTCTGGTTGTGGTCAGACCTCCGTGACCTCGGGGGTCTGACCGCCGTATTATGAGTGCGAGGTTCAGACCGCAACCAACCCACTACAACATAACCAGCACCACCACAATCCTGCAGTGCTGGTGGTGTTCAGAGTGGGTAGGAGGAGGCGGTGCTGAGGCTGGCATCATGTCCATATCACGACTTGCCCTTCGACAAGCTTTTTGCATGGCAGTCAAACTGCTATGAAAAAGCTGGCAGATAGGCAAGGAGAGGGCCCAAACAGGGACCCTGGGCGTTGGTGACCTTTTTGTAGTGTGACTAGAGGCATATGTTGTGCCCCCTACTCTTACACTGTCATGCGTGCACCGTGTGGGATGCACAACATGGTGCATACCAGAGATGTGCGCCCAACAGTGCAGGTGCAGCTGGGCTGCTGCATTGCCTTCAGGCTCACTCAGTGAGCCAAAGCACGCAGAAAGCGCAAGACCATGGCTGGCACACTGCCTGCTCCCCCGTCTTATCAGAACGTGGCAGTCTTAAGACCACCAGCACAGCGGTCTTGCAATGCACACAGCTTTGGCGGTCTGATGGTCAGACCGTCGAAGTTGTAATAAGGCCCTAAGAGAGTGTACTTAAAAGTCATCAAGAAGCTGCCTTGAACATACACTTCCTTGACCAAAGGGTCAAGCTAACTCTCAGCTGCCAGGCAATTAAGCTTTTAAGGTGATCTAACCAGAAAAAGTAACTTGGCCCACTGTTTACAATACTTCAATCTTCAAATTAGTCTTCACAGCACAATGGACCTACAACAATGTAGCATCCAAGAGATCTCGACCAGGTCAAATGAACTCGTTAGCAGAAGAGGGATTTCACTTTGCCATGATAAATTAGGACCTGATGTACAAAGTATTTTTTAGAAATGTATACCACATTTTATAGAATTTTTGAACCTGTACGAGATGCAACAGTATGAAAACAGAACATGCCCTGTCTCCCCCAACCTCCTGCCCACCCCACAGTCAATATCATGATCCAGACTGTGCAGTAATCGCCGACTGAGTCTCATGGATAAACACCTCTTGGGTCGTCAGGCCTCATAACCTTGAACCACCTCATCTAGGGCTGTTATTGGTTAAGTGATTTGGCTGAGAACAATTTCTTGATATTGGCCTCAGGCTTCCCATATTTTGGAGTGTTTCTGCGGGCAGCCTTTCCATGATGATGCAACTATCCAAGTCTTTATGCCACTCTTGTCAAAAGCATTTTGACCATCAAAAATGGTTTGATTTGGAGTTTGCGACAGTAAAATTATTTTTTATTGCACTTATCTCATTTTAGGAATTTGTAAATTTCTGCTGACTCCTTAAATGGTATTGTGACCACATACCAATTTAGTATTTTGAATGGGCACGCTGTAAGTGTCCCTTTCAAATACAAATGTGGGGGCTAATTTATGAAGTAGTCACACAGTGCAGCGCAGCAAGTCACCTTGTTGCACAGTACTGCGAGACTGGGAAAGGGCAGGAATGTGCCGTATTTAATGCAATATGGTACATTCCTGTCCGTTCCCATACGCTGGCACTCTTTTGGTAGCCTAGTGCCAATGGAGGGACACTTGTGCTATGGTGCAATGGTGCCTGTGTTGCATGCAGTATTGTTATTGTGCAGGAAGAGGCACCATGCTGCACAAAAACATACCTGGGGGGAATATTCCTCTTTTTACACATATAAAGAGGAAGAAAAAAGGAGAAATAGAGATATTTTTCCTTGTTACGCCTCCCTTGGGAATGCATAATGTTTTGGCGCATTCCCTGGTTTACCAATACTGGTAAATCTGGGAATGCATAAAAAAACAATGGAGTTGCATGGGGACACCCAATGCCATGCGATGCCTTCCCAGGGCAGAGTAATGCAACGCAGCAATTTGTTACTCCAGATTTATGAACCCACTCAGGGCAAGCAGAGTGGCTTTGCATGGCTTCATAAATCTTACTTAAGGTTTGCAACTGTTTGTACCACCTTGCGTGGTGAAAACGTGATGCAACCCTCCTCATAAATAGGACCCTTGGTATACAATAGATCAATGTTTTAACCCCTTTGCTGCGGCGGCTATTCCGCCACAGCGCTAAGGGGGAGGCGGGGCCGCGTGGCGCTCCCGTACTCATGACGGAACCGCTCCGTCACGGCCCTCGGGTGAGCTGTGCTTGTGAGGGAACGGTTCCGTCACGGCCCTGCCCGTTCTTCAGAACGTCAGCGCAGGCAGAACCGTTCCGTCACCAGCACAGCCCACCCGAGGCTCGTGACGGAACGGTTCCGTCACGAGCATGGGAGGGGTTAATACTAAAATCTGATTTCCAAAATTTGAAGTTACTGACTCCTGAGTTGGAGTCGTCAAACGCTGCACCGTTTCCTTTATTGAAAAGTGGATCACAGGCATGGTGGTGTGCTGACCCAGCAGGCCACCATCACTGTGATGTGAGTCGCAATTTGCAACCTACTTCATTAATATTCGTGAGATAGGTTAGATTATGCCACACTCCAAATTGGAATTTCACAAAATGACTTACTCGCACATAGGTCGATTTCTAAAACTTTTTACTGGTCACAAAAATCAAATCATAAAATATTCTGGAGAAGATATTTGACAGCTGCTTTAGCTGTGGGTAATTTCTTTATAGTAATACAATAGTCCATCCTAATCCACCATAAATTATATCATTATATTGCTATTCTACAGTGGTAGTTCAACAATAAAGTCTATTGAGATGGCAAACCAAAGTGTGCATGCGAAAAAGATTCCACATATTCTTTTACTCTGTCTGCATTTTAGGCCACTACACTTACTGGTTCAGTTCATGTCTAATGTCTTTGTTTACCCAGGGTGCCAGGCTACATGAGCGCTATGGGACCAACTAGATACTTTTGTAATGAGGAACAATTAACAAATATTCTTTCTTTTCTACACAACAATCACTGACAGTTCTGTGTGTTATTAGGTTATCCTTTAAGCGGTTCACTTCGATATATGGTTCCTTGAACTACTTCCAGCTTCTATAGGAAATTGGTCTCCTCCATGTAAGGATTACAGTCAGAATGGTAGGAGTGGAATCTGAACTATCTCTCACCTTTTCCTGCCTTGACAAAACATCTGCCTTTCCATGACAATGTCGTGGCATATAATAGATGA
Organism: Lissotriton helveticus; assembly: GCF_964261635.1. Classification (NCBI taxonomy): domain Eukaryota; kingdom Metazoa; phylum Chordata; class Amphibia; order Caudata; family Salamandridae; genus Lissotriton; species Lissotriton helveticus. Next base: position 360,663,766 of record NC_136061.1, read on the forward strand.
TTTTGAAGTGAGTAAAAGATAACAACCATATAGGTATTTCTAGGGCTGGCACATTTCATTAACCCGTTCCATGCTCGTGACGGAATTACTCCGTCACGAGCCACGGGCGTGCTGTGCTAATGACGAAGTGGTTCTTTCACAGCGCTCTGTCATGAGCACAGCGCGCCCGTGGCTCGTGACGGAGTGGTTCCGTCACAAGCATGGCGGCGCAGCGCGATCCCCCTCCCCCCCAGCACCGCAGGGGAATTACCGCCGCGGTCAAGGGGTTAACAACTCCAAATGTTTATCAAAATTAAATGACCAACGCGTTTCGGCTGACACCCACCATAAAGTGCAGGAGGAGAGTAGTGTGGCATATAGATAGATAGATAGATAGATAGATAGATAGATAGATAGATAGATAGATAGATAGATAGATAGATAGATAGTCACCTTTATCTTGGCCCCCACTTGACAAATCACCCCGTAGCTTTCCAGACAGAAAGCTGAAGTGAGTGGCAAACTAGTTTTGAGAATGTTGTGAATTTTCATCAAACTGCGCTAAAGTTATTAGCAAACAAAAAACGCTTTTCCAATGGAAACCAGGTCCTAACTACAACTACCTACTGCCAACCCCCAGTAGGTAATATATGCATATACATATATAATATATAAATATTTAATTTTTTGAGGGAAGCAAATCTCTCCTTTTCTAACTCCTTACCTCCCTTTACCTCTTTCCTGCCTTAAAACCCACATTTACCCTTTCATCCCTTTCCCTCTACCCACCCCAAAACCCTTAAATGACCATTACTTCCCGTTACCACTACCCTCCCCATATCACAAAAATTACTCTTAGCTTTCATCACCTCTTCCCAACCCTAAACCCTAAAACTACCCTTAATCAATCCATCCCTTAACCCTAAAATCACCCTTACTACCATTTACCTCTACCTTTATCTCCCTTTACCTCTACCCTGGTAAACACCTTTTAATGAACTTATCTGAGTTGTACTCACCTGTCGTACAATCTATGTGGTAAAGGCAGCGGCGGCTCCAACACTAAGGCGGAGGAGCGTTGCCCTACTGTGAGCAGTGTAAAAAGGAAAACGAAAAAATGATAATAAAGTGTTGCTTGAGTGTGGGCCGGGTGGGGCTGGACTGACCAGTGCAGGGGAAAGAGTGTTAAGCACACTTGGGCCCGTCAAATAGTCCTGCGCACTTTGCATCTTTCCCACCAGGCTGCATTACACAGTCTAGTGTAGAACATGCCCAGCCTTCATGCTGCTGTCTGAGCACCAAACCACGGTACTCAGACCGATCACAACACTGCTGTAAGGCAGCGTTGTGATTGGACAGGGGATTCTGGGAGGCTGTGTGCTTCCTGTTGATGCGCCAGAAGACGATGGAGGAGAGGCGGCGGCACCCGGCAGCACACAGGTAACTCACATTTTTGGGGGGATTCCCCCATCCGCTTCGCCCGCCCCAACACCCACCCCAACACCCACACTCAGTAATGCATGGTAAACGCAGCATTAAAAAGACTATTTCCCCTGCTCATCTGTTACCAACCATTATTAATAACCTGGACTGATGATGGGGACAGAGGTAACCTCTGTTACCCTGCCTTGCCCATAATCCTGACAACATGCCTTTTAACTATTCACTCACTTCTTGTGAGAGGCTGCAAAGTTGTTCCTTCTCACCAATCGGTTTTGTTGCCACCAAGCAGATTTTAACGCAAACCCATTTCTTGGCCCTTATCACTATTCTAGGACACAGGTACCTTCTACTTGTCATTTACCTGCCGGAAGTTGATGGGGCCAGTCGCTAATAGTTCTTAAGTGAGTCGATTGCTCTTACTACCATTGCTACCTTTTAGATTACACTTGGTTTTGCATCACCACTATGAATGTTTGACCAAGGCTATGTATGTATCTCGCTGATGTCAGGATTGTTTGACTATAGCTTATAATTCTATTACATTCACCACGTGGGGCACACTATGGCTGCGTGCTTTGACATGTTGGTGAGTCACAGGGGAGAATGATGTTTAGATAACCACAAGAAAGATTTTGCATTATTGTTTGATAATATTGTCTATTTTCTTATAGGTTGGCCACAGCATCGACAGGTCCTTCACCTTTAAGTGTCACATCTGGTAAATCTAGGTCAGTACACCACACACCATAGTTTTTAGTATAAATAGAAACACTCACATTAGGTCCTGAGGAATTGCCGCCAGATCATTCTGACTATAAGGCCAGAAATATGTCGACCTTACGAGATAGAGCGTAACATCCTGCAACATTATTGCAGGTAGGCACCACTCCATTCTTTTAATCAGGTTGGAAGTCAGGGCTATTAAAATTGCTCTGCCTGACTTTTTCTTTGCCGTTTATCCACTAGGTCTATTTACCTTCACTTTAACATGTCTATACTTTGTAGGTCCCTCAGACCCACAGCACCAAACGGCAAGGAATAAAAGATCTCTGCCAAAGAGCCCCTTTATAGGTTGCCCGTCAGGTATTGCAGCGCCGACCTGACGTGGAACATACCCTATGATGAAGCATGACACCAACGGACTGAAGATGTGTGCTGCCACCGAGAAACCATGCTTGTCATACTACTGTTGGCTCCTGTGGAGAGTTCGGTCACCTAAAGAAACGTAATTATGTGGCAGTTTGCAATGGGAAGACTCATCTACCATGTATCAGCTAACAATATTGCTAAAGGGTCATGACATGCTCACTGTGTGCATTAACTACAGACTGAACCATATTTTTATTGTCAGTCAAAGTCAGTCAAAATATCTTTATTCGATTTAGTTAAAAATCATACAAAGAGATAAAAACATTTCATACACTTTAAAATATGTACAATACAAACTATTTACAAATCATTTACAGTGACAAAATAAATCATACAAGTCAGAGCATATATAGGATTAATAAAAGGAGAAAAGGCCAATTTTAGTTCATATAGTATTACACCAGGATCAAGTATCTTAATTAACTCAGTTTTAAAAAGGGCCATTGGTCTGCAATATATGTTTTCTGGTTCTAGCTTCAGCCACCAAGAAATTAGCCATGCAAAATGTGGTACGTATGTTATTCAGTGATTGTAGGTAGAGCAGGGCTGGTCTCACTTGTGTGAAGCCAGCCTCCTTTAAAACCGGTAACAGGTGTTTTTTTCTTGGCTCTAAATAAAACCCACAAAACATAACAAAGTGCATGGTATCTTGGGTGGAAAAATGATCACAACAACAGGGGGGTGCTAGTTCAGGTTTTTCCCATGTTTTAAAATTGCTCAAATAAAAATGTAACAAATTAAACCTGAACTTAATTAGAAGGAACCTATGGAATGAGATCGTAACGAAACCAAGATAAGGTGCTAATGCAAATGAATTTACAAGCAAATAATGTCTCCTCACTGCTGGTTTCGCTAATTCCTTTTCCTCGCGACATGCTCTTGCCCTCCCCATGAATTGCTTCTTAACAATGTCAATATCCTGGGTCTTAATGTCCCGAGGGGAAGTAAAGAGCTCTGGTCGTCCCAGGTCTGAAAACGCCTTCATCAGATAGGCCAACCATGGGACCCTTTTAAAATAGTCTAAAGACAAAACGTCAGCCATGATCTTATGGTTGAGTGGCAGATCTTCATTAAGCCAAGTCTTCAACCAGAAGATCAGGGGTGCCATGTTCAGCCCATCAGTGAGGAAGTCTAAGCCCACCTCCATATGTATGGAATAAGTCGGTGTAGACTGAGGGACAGACAGGAGGGTCCGTATAAATCTGTTCTCCGCTTTCTGAATTGGTTCCAAATTTACATAACCCCAAAGGGGTGAACCATATGAGGCCAGAGCGACTGATTTGCTTTTATAGATTTTCAGGAGCTCTTCCATGGGCCTAGCGCCTAGCCTGCCCGCAAAACCCATGAGGGCTGCCGATGATCTAATCACCGCCAGCCTCTTTGCCCTCACCTGAGGTCCCCAGGATCCTCTCTGATCGAAGAGAACCCCCAGGTAGGGGAAAGTGGAGACTCTGGAGACGACCTCGCCCTTACACTCAAACATTTTTATTTTCCTCTTGCTACTTTGTCGCCCTACAACCATGGTATGGGACTTATTTGTGTTTATTTTTAGGTCCAGCTGGTCCATGAATGTACCAAAAGCATCTAGTAAGCGTTGGAGGCAGACGCCAGTGCGAGCAATCAGCACGGCGTCGTCCGCATACAGGAGCGCGGGGATTTTAACTGCTCCTGCACATTTTATTGATAGGCTAATCCTGTTGCAGGAGGGAACTTCTCAATAAGGATGTTCCCTCTTTCAAAATGGCAGTGGCAACAACCGTATTGCTGCAAAGGCATCTGTGCATGTTTTTTTTCTCCACATTTACGTTTGTGCTGTACAGCATAAGCAGTTTGTTCTGGCCTCCGATAGCAGAACTGTGATGGACACCCCAGTTACTGACGCCTTTACAGTGTCATGCCGATCTTTCATCCCACATCAACCTACTGTCTCAGTTTGCTCTCCCCAACTGCAGCAGCCCTCACATGGCCAACTCCCTTCAGCTAAGGGAGCCAGATACACAAAGTTGTTGGGATAGCTCGGACCACATGGCCCTATTTTGACTGTAAAACGGGAAGAAATACAGGAAGGGAAAGGCAGCAACATTCCTAACCCCTTTTGAAATGTAAGCAATTATATCCATTTTACAATTAGACAATGCTGTTGTTTCATTGCCAAATATCTGCTCCTGTTCTTTCTGCAGACACGTACGCACTCTACTCTTAAACTGCCCCCTGTGCACCCTACCAATTCTGCTCACTAGTGCTGGCTTAAGGTCTTTTTATGTGGCAAAGTATGATATTTTCCCCAAATTTCAGTGAATAAAAGGAATAAAGAGACTTCTTGTAGGTGCTTTCGGGGAAAGTGGGCTCCTCCCCTGATACTTTTTTTGGAACATTTTGGGTCACATTTGCTAAATCGCCATAGACCCGGAAATTACATTTATGAAACATTCCAGAACTTTCATGGTGCATGGGAGAAACCTGATCTTTCTTACAAGAAGATCCCATTTTTAGGTTTCGACCTGGCGATCTGCGCAAGCAGTTCGCGCAGGTGAAATCTTTTGTTTACCATATTGGCTATCGGAACGTCCCCCACCTCCCATTAGCTAGCTCCATAAATGGAGGCTAGCCATTGGGAGCCGGATCTGTCCGTCAAGGCCGGACCAGATTCGGGGGCGTTCCCGCGATTTTTTCCCTCTCCGCCTCTGCGATGTCGTCATCGCGGCGGTGGGCGGAGTTTCGTTTTTTTTCCTTCTGTGTTTGTTTTGGTCATTCCATGCGAGGAAGCCCAGGTGAGTGCTTGTTTTTTAGTGGTGGAGCACGTGAATTCAGTGTACGTTGGTTAAAAATACATGATGAAGACACAGGCCACGATCTGGCTGTTCATCAAGTGCGTGGGCGCTAAAAGTAGTTTTTGCCCCTTTATTTGTAGTGAGGACTCCGCAGTGGTTTGTCTGATGTGAAATTGCTCGGCTGATCCCCTTTGTTGCAGCATGCATAACTTTTCATTCTTTCAGTTCGACTTTACAGTCCGTTTTAATAATGTCCTTAAAACGGCGGGTGTCCAGTACCCAAACGGCCTAAATAGACTCGTATCGGCTAAGCATCTCGTGCCCCTCGTGAGACACTTGTAAAACTGCTCATAAGATTTGCAACAGGGAGTTTTTTCATGGTTTGGCATTTTTCGTAATGCATTACAGTTGAATTTATATAGCGCTTCATATCCTAACCGCACTGCAAAGCGCTGAAGAGCATCAGAGGCCATAAAGTACGTGCTGCAAAGTTGATTAACAGCAAATGGGTAGGGAGTGCAGAGTGGATAGGGAGTGCAGAGTGGATAGGGAGTGCAGAGTGGATAGGGAGTGCAGAGTGGATAGGGAGTGCAGAGTGGATAGGGAGTGCAGGGTGGATAGGGAGTGCAGAGTGGATAGGGAGTGGAGAGTGCATAGGGAGTGGAGAGTGCATAGGGAGTGGAGAGTGGAGAGTGCATAGGGAGTGGAGAGTGCATAGGGAGTGGAGAGTGCATAGGGAGTGGAGAGTGCATAGGGAGTGGAGAGTGCATAGAGAGTGCATAGAGAGTGCATAGGGAGTGCAGAGTGCATGGAGAGTGCAGAGTGGAGAGTGCATAGAGAGTGCATAGGGAGTGCAGAGTGCATGGAGAGTGCAGAGTGGAGAGTGCATAGGGAGTGGAGAGTGGAGAGTGCATAGGGAGTGCAGAGTGCATAGGGAGTGGAGAGTGCATAGGGAGTGGAGAGTGCATAGGGAGTGCAGAGTGCATAGGGAGTGCAGAGTGCATAGGGAGTGCAGAGTGCATAGGGAGTGGAGAGTGCAGAGTGCATAGGGCGTGCAGAGTGCATAGGGCGTGCAGAGTGCATAGGGAGTGCAGAGTGGGGAGTGCAGAGTGCATAGGGAGTGCAGAGTGGAGAGTGCATAGAGAGTGGAGAGTGCATAGGGAGTGCATAGGGAGTGGAGAGTGGAGAGTGCATAGGGAGTGGAGAGTGGAGAGTGCATAGGGGGTGGAGAGTGCAGAGTGCATAGGGAGTGCATAGGGAGTGCAGAGTGCATAGGGAGTGAAGAGTGCATAGGGAGTGAAGAGTGCATAGGGAGTGAAGAGTGCATAGAGAGTGAAGAGTGCATAGGGAGTGAAGAGTGCATAGGGAGTGGAGAGTGAAGAGTGCATAGGGAGTGCAGAGTGCATAGGGAGTGGAGTGGAGAGTGCATAGGGAGTGGAGAGTGCATAGGGAGTGGAGAGTGGAGAGTGCAGAGTGCATAGGGAGTGGAGAGTGCATAGGGAGTGGAGAGTGCATAGGGAGTGGAGAGTGCATAGGGAGTGGAGAGTGCATAGGGAGTAGAGAGTGCATAGGGAGGGGAGAGTGCATAGGGAGTGGAGAGTGCATAGGGAGTGGAGAGTGCATAGGGAGTGCAGCTCGAGGGAGTGGAGAGTGCATAGGGAGTGGAGAGTGCATACGGAGTGCAGAGTGGCGAGTGGAGAGTGCATAGGGAGTGGAGAGTGCATAGGGAGTGCAGAGTGGAGAGTGCATAGGGAGTGCAGAGTGGAGAGTGCATAGGGAGTGGAGAGTGCATAGGGAGTGGAGAGTGCATAGGGAGTGGAGAGTGCATAGGGAGTGGAGAGTGCATAGGGAGTGCAGAGTACATAGGGAGTGCAGAGTGCATAGGGAGTGCAGAGTGCATAGGGAGTGCAGAGTGCATAGGGAGTGGAGAGTGCATAGGGAGTGGAGAGTGCATAGGGAGTGGAGAGTGTATAGGGAGTGGAGAGTGCATAGGGAGTGGAGAGTGCATAGGGAGTGCAGCTCGAGGGAGTGGAGAGTGCATAGGGAGTGGAGAGTGGAGAGTGCATAGGGAGTGGAGAGTGCATAGGGAGTGCAGAGTGGGGAGTGGAGAGTGCATAGGGAGTGGAGAGTGCATAGTGCATAGGGAGTGGAGAGTGCATAGGGAGTGGAGAGTGCATAGGGAGTGGAGAGTGCATAGGGAGTGCAGAGTGCATAGAGAGTGGAGAGTGCATAGGGAGTGGAGAGTGGAGAGTGCATAGGGAGTGGAGAGTGGAGAGTGCATAGGGAGTGGAAAGTGCATAGGGAGTGGAAAGTGCATAGGGAGTGCAGAGTGCATAGGGAGTGCAGAGTGCATAGAGAGTGGAGAGTGCATAGGGAGTGGAGAGTGCATAGGGAGTGGAGAGTGCATAGGGAGTGGAGAGTGCATAGGGAGTGGAGAGTGCATAGGGAGTGGAAAGTGCATAGGGAGTGCAGAGTGCATGGGGAGTGCAGAGTGCATAGAGAGTGGAGAGTGCATAGAGAGTGGAGAGTGCATAGGGAGTGGAGAGTGCATAGGGAGTGGAGAGTGCATAGGGAGTGGAGAGTGCATAGGGAGTGGAGAGTGGAGAGTGCATAGGGAGTGCAGAGTGCATAGAGAGTGAAGAGTGGAGAGTACATAGGGAGTGCAGAGTGCATAGAGAGTGCAGAGTGGAGAGTGCATAGGGAGTGCAGAGTGCATGGAGAGTGCAGAGTGGAGAGTGCATAGGGAGTGGAGAGTGCATAGGGAGTGGAGAGTGCATAGGGAGTGGAGAGTGCATAGGGAGTGGAGAGTGCAGAGTGCATAGGGAGTGGAGAGTGCAGAGTGCATAGGGAGTGGAGAGTGCATAGGGAGTGGAGAGTGCAGAGTGCATAGGGAGTGGAGAGTGCAGAGTGCATAGGGAGTGGAGAGTGCATAGGGAGTGGAGAGTGCATAGGGAGTGGAGAGTGCATAGGGACTGCAGAGTGCATAGGGAGTGCAGAGTGGGGAGTGGAGAGTGCATAGGGAGTGGAGAGTGCAGAGTGCATAGGGAGTGGAGAGTGCAGAGTGCATAGGGAGTGGAGAGTGGAGAGTGCATAGGGAGTGGAGAGTGCATAGGGAGTGGAGAGTGCATAGGGAGTGGAGAGTGCATAGGGAGTGGAAAGTGCATAGGGAGTGCAGAGTGCATAGGGAGTGCAGAGTGCATAGAGAGTGGAGAGTGCATAGAGAGTGGAGAGTGCATAGGGAGTGGAGAGTGCATAGGGAGTGGAGAGTGCATAGGGAGTGGAGAGTGCATAGGGAGTGGAGAGTGGAGAGTGCATAGGGAGTGCAGAGTGCATAGAGAGTGAAGAGTGGAGAGTACATAAGGAGTGCAGAGTGCATAGAGAGTGGAGAGTGCATAGGGAGTGGAGAGTGCATAGGGAGTGGAGAGTGCATAGGGAGTGCAGAGTGGAGAGTGCATAGGGAGTGGAGAGTGCATAGGGAGTGGAGAGTGCATAGGGAGTGGAGAGTGCATAGGGAGTGGAGAGTGGAGAGTGCATAGGGAGTGCAGAGTGCATAGAGAGTGAAGAGTGCATAGAGAGTGAAGAGTGGAGAGTGCGTAGGGAGTGCAGAGTGGAGAGTGCATAGGGAGTGCAGAGTGGAGAGTGCATAGGGAGTGGAGAGTGGAGAGTGCATAGGGAGTGGAGAGTGCATAGGGAGTGGAGAGTGCATAGGGAGTGGAGAGTGCATAGGGAGTGGAGAGTGCATAGGGAGTGCAGAGTGGAGAGTGCATAGGGAGTGGAGAGTGCATAGGGAGTGCAGAGTGGAGAGTGCATAGGGAGTGCAGAGTGGATAGGGAGTGGAGAGTGGAGAGTGCGTAGGGAGTGGAGAGTGGAGAGTGCGTAGGGAGTGGAGAGTGGAGAGTGCGTAGGGAGTGGAGAGTGCATAGGGAGTGCAGAGTGCATAGGGAGTGCAGAGTGCATAGAGAGTGGAGAGTGCATAGGGAGTGGAGAGTGGAGAGTGCATAGGGAGTGGAGAGTGGAGAGTGCATAGGGAGTGCAGAGTGCATAGAGAGTGAAGAGTGGAGAGTACATAGGGAGTGCAGAGTGCATAGAGAGTGCAGAGTGCATAGAGAGTGCAGAGTGGAGAGTGCATAGGGAGTGCAGAGTGCATGGAGAGTGCATAGGGAGTGGAGAGTGCAGAGTGCATAGGGAGTGGAGAGTGCATAGGGAGTGGAAAGTGCATAGGGAGTGCAGAGTGCATAGGGAGTGCAGAGTGCATAGGGAGTGGAGAGTGCATAGGGAGTGGAGAGTGCATAGGGAGTGGAGAGTGCATAGGGAGTGGAGAGTGGAGAGTGCATAGGGAGTGCAGAGTGCATAGAGAGTGAAGAGTGGAGAGTACATAGGGAGTGCAGAGTGCATAGAGAGTGCAGAGTGGAGAGTGCATAGGGAGTGCAGAGTGCATGGAGAGTGCAGAGTGGAGAGTGCATAGGGAGTGGAGATTGCAGAGTGCATAGGGAGTGGAGAGTGCATAGGGAGTGGAGAGTGCAGATTGCATAGGGAGTGGAGAGTGCATAGGGAGTGGAGAGTGCAGAGTGCATAGGGAGTGGAGAGTGCATAGGGAGTGGAGAGTGCATAGGGAGTGGAGAGTGCATAGGGAGTGGAGAGTGCATAGGGACTGCAGAGTGCATAGGGAGTGCAGAGTGCAGAGTGGGGAGTGCATAGGGAGTGGAGAGTGCATAGGGAGTGGAGAGTGCATAGGGAGTGGAGAGTGCAGAGTGCATAGGGAGTGGAGAGTTCATAGGGAGTGGAGAGTGCATAGGGAGTGGAGAGTGCATAGGGAGTGGAGAGTGCATAGGGAGTGGAAAGTGCATAGGGAGTGGAAAGTGCATAGGGAGTGCAGAGTGCATAGGGAGTGGAGAGTGCATAGAGAGTGGAGAGTGCATAGGGAGTGGAGAGTGCATAGGGAGTGGAGAGTGCATAGGGAGTGGAGAGTGCATAGGGAGTGCAGAGTGCATAGAGAGTGAAGAGTGGAGAGTACATAGGGAGTGCAGAGTGCATAGAGAGTGGAGAGTGCATAGGGAGTGGAGAGTGCATAGGGAGTGGAGAGTGCATAGGGAGTGGAGAGTGCATAGGGAGTGGAGAGTGGAGAGTGCATAGAGAGTGAAGAGTGGAGAGTGCGTAGGGAGTGCAGAGTGGAGAGTGCATAGGGAGTGCAGAGTGGATAGGGAGTGGAGAGTGGAGAGTGCATAGGGAGTGGAGAGTGCGTAGGGAGTGGAGAGTGCATAGGGAGTGGAGAGTGCATAGGGAGTGGAGAGTGCATAGGGAGTGCAGAGTGGAGAGTGCATAGGGAGTGCAGAGTGGATAGGGAGTGGAGAGTGGAGAGTGCGTAGGGAGTGGAGAGTGGAGAGTGCGTAGGGAGTGGAGAGTGCGTAGGGAGTGGAGAGTGCGTAGGGAGTGGAGAGTGCATAGGGAGTGCAGAGTGCATAGGGAGTGCAGAGTGCATAGAGAGTGGAGAGTGCATAGGGAGTGGAGAGTGGAGAGTGCATAGGGAGTGGAGAGTGGAGAGTGCATAGGGAGTGCAGAGTGCATAGAGAGTGAAGAGTGGAGAGTACATAGGGAGTGCAGAGTGCATAGAGAGTGCAGAGTGGAGATGGAAAGGGAGTGCAGAGTGCATAGAGAGTGCAGAGTGGAGAGTGCATAGGGAGTGCAGAGTGCATGGAGAGTGCATAGGGAGTGGAGAGTGCAGAGTGCATAGGGAGTGGAGAGTGCATAGGGAGTGGAAAGTGCATAGGGAGTGGAGAGTGCATAGGGAGTGCAGAGTGCATAGGGAGTGGAGAGTGCATAGGGAGTGGAGAGTGCATAGGGAGTGGAGAGTGCATAGGGAGTGGAGAGTGGAGAGTGCATAGGGAGTGCAGAGTGCATAGAGAGTGAAGAGTGGAGAGTACATAGGGAGTGCAGAGTGCATAGAGAGTGCAGAGTGGAGAGTGCATAGGGAGTGCAGAGTGCATGGAGAGGGCAGAGTGGAGAGTGCATAGGGAGTGGAGAGTGCAGATTGCATAGGGAGTGGAGAGTGCATAGGGAGTGGAGAGTGCAGAGTGCATAGGGAGTGGAGAGTGCATAGGGAGTGGAGAGTGGAGAGTGCATAGGGAGTGGAGAGTGCATAGGGAGTGGAGAGTGCATAGGGAGTGGAGAGTGCATAGGGAGTGGAGAGTGCATAGGGAGTTGTGAGTCCATAGGGAGTGGAGAGTGCATAGGGACTGCAGAGTGCATAGGGAGTGCAGAGTGCAGAGTGGGGAGTGCATAGGGAGTGGAGAGTGCAGAGTGCATAGGGAGTGGAGAGTGCAGAGTGCATAGGGAGTGGAGAGTGCAGAGTGCATAGGGAGTGGAGAGTTCATAGGGAGTGGAGAGTGCATAGGGAGTGGAGAGTGCATAGGGAGTGGAGAGTGCATAGGGAGTGGAGAGTGCATAGGGAGTGGAGAGTGCATAGGGAGTGGAGAGTGGAGAGTGCATAGGGAGTGCAGAGTGCATAGAGAGTGAAGAGTGGAGAGTACATAGGGAGTGCAGAGTGCATAGAGAGTGGAGAGTGCATAGAGAGTGGAGAGTGCATAGGGAGTGGAGAGTGCATAGGGAGTGGAGAGTGCATAGGGAGTGGAGAGTGCATAGGGAGTGGAGAGTGCATAGGGAGTGGAGAGTGGAGAGTGCATAGGGAGTGCAGAGTGCATAGAGAGTGAAGAGTGGAGAGTGCGTAGGGAGTGCAGAGTGGAGAGTGCATAGGGAGTGCAGAGTGGATAGGGAGTGGAGAGTGGAGAGTGCATAGGGAGTGGAGAGTGTATAGGGAGTGGAGAGTGCATAGGGAGTGGAGAGTGCATAGGGAGTGGAGAGTGCATAGGGAGTGGAGAGTGCATAGGGAGTGCAGAGTGGAGAGTGCATAGGGAGTGGAGAGTGCATAGGGAGTGGAGAGTGCATAGGGAGTGCAGAGTGGAGAGTGCATAGGGAGTGCGGAGTGGATAGGGAGTGGAGAGTGGAGAGTGCGTAGGGAGTGGAGAGTGGAGAGTGCGTAGGGAGTGGAGAGTGCGTAGGGAGTGGAGAGTGCATAGGGAGTGGATAGTGCATACGGAGTGGAGAGTGGAGAGTGCATAGGGAGTGGAGAGTGCATAGGGAATGGAGAGTGCATCCCCTCTACTTCTCTTCTATGGACACTTGTACTTCTTCTACTTCTCCACCAGCACAGTGTGTGTTTCCACTCGCCCGTGGCACTGGAGACTGAAGCACATCCTTCTTAGGGTCTTGCTGGTCATTATGGACACTCTTTCCAGTTCTGTACTTTTATGTGATCACACTATGCATTATGGGGGGTGTAGTGTTGCTTTGATTCCATTAGAACACAGCTGAAAACAATGATTTGTAGATAAAAACTCTAGTCCCACTAAATCTTGGAAGTGCTTATTCACACACACACATGCATGCACGCACATATGCAAACACACTCTCTCTCCCTCAACAGGTGCACTACCTCCTCACAAGCACGGACACATGTTTGTAAAACAGGTTCTTTAACCCACCATGCCATCCCATAATGCAGTTCGGTTGGCTAGCACACCGTGGCTGACTGAAGATGCGCACTAGGATGGCGCCGGCACTTGACAGCCAGGCACAGAGAGGCGCGTGATTGACAATGGGTGACAAGACGAGCGTGACTGAGAGCAGACGCCAACTGAAATGTCCAACCCTTAAAAAGGAAAGATTTAATGACGGTATTTTTTGTGGAACTGGTGGCGAGCTTCCTGTTTCAAGATGAGTGAGTGGACCATGTCCAAAAAGACTGACACTCCAGTAGGGTAGTGTAGTGCTTTCAGCAAGCGTTGCCTTAATGTGCCACCCCAGCACGATTTAACCCCCTCAGCTGTCAATTGGGCATCTGTCACGTGACACCTGCAGACCAGACTCTGAATTTCTTCAGTGAAATCCAGTAGGGTACAATAGGTCTTACATTTGCAAGAGATTAAGCTGTTGGCAATGTAAATGACAATGCCATTTATTTATCTGTTTTCAAAACCAACACATAAATAAAAATATTGTCATTTACAATGCCAATAGCTCTAACTGGCAAAGGCGAAACCGTTGCATTGTAAATGCTTGTTTCAAATGTCATAAGGCAGAAATTACTTCCACTACTCCATGGTCGAAATTTTTCGTAGGTGGGCCCCTTATGCCAAAATGAAGTACAATATGCCAGTGCCAGAATCTTGCCATGGATACTCCATCCAATACTCATGGGTACCTACAAAAATTACCTCTGATCTACGAGGGTCAGAGTTTTGCCATCAGTGCCACCCAATAAACGAGTACAAGGTCTCTTATGACAAGAATTACCTCAAATGTCAGATGCAGCATTTTGCTACAGATGCTTCCAATATGTTAAGAATTATGTGCAGCAAGTCAGGGCCTGCATTCTGCCATGGATTACACCTCCCATTCTTATGCCATTAGTGCCCTCATCCGTAAGGCAAGAATAACTTCCAGTATGCCAGACCAGCAGCACACTTGCGTGCACAACACACATGCACTCACACACAAACGTGCACATCACATTCTCTCACAGACTGTCAGACGAAGTCTTCCTCGGGATCTGATGTGAAGATATAAGGGCCCACCTCTCGATACCTCCAATTCTGATTGTAATAAATACACAGAATATTGAAGTGATCAAGTGGGGGGAATTAGGGAATTAGGAAGGGAACTGCAGGGAGGGAGATCTGAAAAGGAAAAGTTATTGTTGATAGTTTTCTTAATGCTTCACTCGACTCTAGTACAAACTAAAAGTAATTATATCTTTACACTTGAAAGATCAAATTAGCTTGGAAACTATATATATTTCAGTTGTCGATAGAAAAGACTGTTGTCTCATTTTACATTTTAAATTCCCAAAAGAAATTACACAAATGAATCTTGCGACTGCTTCATATTGTAAATAACCTCTTTACAATCTGCACAACCTCTAAACTTGTATCTAAAAAACATCAGCAAATAATCACTTTTACTAATTCTCTTATTTTCGCAAAAAAAAAACCAATTGCAGCAAATGTTGCGACTAAGCAGTACTGTATTTGCGACCATTCAGTTCAGAATTGCGACTAAGCATGGATAAATTAAACATCACTTGAATTTCAACAAAGGTGTAAAGTTGCTCTAAATAATGTAACCTTGAAATATATTAATAACCTTTGCGCATCATATCTCCAAAAATCAGAAAATATATTATTTTATTCACTTTGACAAATTATTTTAAATCTCAAAAATTGAAAGTTTTCACTTTCTCCTACCTGTAGAGTACGACCTACTCTACAAACTGGAAAGGTGTGTTTGCCACTCTGGATACTCGAACTCAGTCTTCTTCACTGCAGCACACGATAAGAAAAACGCCTCACGAACCTGGAAGCTTGCTGCCAAAGACTCGACCCCCTGGAAGAAACTGCAAACACCTCTTCTAGAAACTTCCCCAGATTAGAACACCTGGGACAAGCTGCATCACCTTCAAAATCTTCAGAATAGTGAGCACGGACGTTTGGGCGCGGTCGCGTACGTTAACGCGACAACGCCCATGCTAAATCCCACGCATGCGACCGGTATGCTAAAGCTCACGCATCCGGCGGACGCAATAAGGGTGCTAAACCTCACGCATCAGGCGCACTATGTCAAATTGGATTGTGACACATTTACAAAAACAATGGACCTTCTGACAATGTTGTTACTAAAGCCTCCTTGCACATTTCTGCCACCAACGTCCTCCCAGATTGGTCTGGTGCATTTTGCCACATAGTGACAACAGGCATGGCGGACGATAGTGACGCCTGCAGAGTGGGGCGGGCCCTAGACCGCAAGCCACCCTAGTCCTGACAGTATACCCCCCTCCCAGGAGCGGTCTAGGGCCCGGCTTTGAAGGATTAAGGAGGTGGAATCTTCGCAAAATGCGAGATGCGTGAATGTTCTCAGCTGGTTCCCAAGAGTCGTTCTCAGATCCATACCCTTTCCAAGACACAAGATACCACAGCTTCGTACCTCTACGCTTAGAGTCCAGTATAGCCTGTACTTCGTATTCCCAATTGCTGTTAGACGGGGACCCTGAGGGTCGGCCGGATACTGGGGGAGAGATCCCCGAGTGGGACCGTCTCCGGCGATCGTACAGACAAGTTACCTCCCTCCCCACAAACAGGCACCACACCAAGTCGAGTTCAATGCTTTATGTAAGGTTCTTAAGGCAAGGATATCAGCGTTACAGGGTATCTCGGACCCGGGGGTCCTCTCACTTCTAGTCTCTGTAGGGAAAGGGGGTAGCGGGACAGTCTTGGTACCGGATCGGTACTGGTGGTGTTAAGTGGCGAGCTCACAATCCTCGAGCTGGAGTGTCTGTGGATCGGGCCGCGGCGGCGCCAGCAGGCCAAGATGATAGTCTCACAAAGCAGAGGGCCGCGGCAGCGCCAGCAGGCCAAGACGATGGTTTCACGAGGCAGAGGGCCGCGGCAGCGCCAGCAGGCCAAGACGATGGTTTCACGAGGCAGAGGGCCGCGGCAGCGCCAGCAGGCCAAGACGATGGTTTCACGAGGCAGAGGGCCGCGGCAGCGCCAGCAGGCCAAGACGATGGTTTCACGAGGCAGAGGGCCGCGGCAGCGCCAGCAGGCCAAGACGATGGTTTCACGAGGCAGAGGGCCGCGGCAGCGCCAGCAGGCCAAGACGATGGTTTCACGAGGCAGAGGGCCGCGGCAGCGCCAGCAGGCCAGTTACGGATGAGTTCTTCTCGGGTCTCTCGACTCCAGGATACAACTGCCTTCCTGTCCTGGGGCTGCCTCAGTTATAGGCCTGGCGCCCTTTGATGTCCGGACCCTCGCTCTTGGAGGTCGGGGGGTCTGGGATGAGGGAGCCCAGACACCCAGCAGGGGGGTGGAGCCAGCGCCCGAGGAGGCTGGGGGTGCTCGGCACCTGGCGGGGGAGAGCCATCGACACTTCGTACTCCCATTGACCTGCCAAGTGGGCCGTTCACCTCCTGGGTGGAGGGTGGTGCCGGGATGTCGGGGCCTGGCCAGGCCCAGGGTTGGGGTCGGGCTGAGGCCGCACGGCCGCGTGGTGCCGTGTCCAAGATGGCGGCTGGGCCGGGCAATGGTGCTGACGGTGGCCCGGGCCCTGTCCTGCGGGGAGGGAGCGAGCCCTTCATGTGGCCTGTCCAACATGCGTCCCCCCCAGCTGAAGGCGGGGAGAGTCACCCATCTTCTTGGGGACTTTCCTCGTCGAGGCGGGAAAAGCGGGACAGGCCATCCGCGTTGGCGTGGTCTTGGCCGGGTCGATGTTCCACAGTGAAGTCCATCCCCTGCAGGGAGATGGACCAACGTAGCAGCTTCGGGTTCTCCCCCCGCATTTGCATCAGCCATTGCAGGGGTCGGTGGTCTGTTTGCACCCGGAAGTGGGTGCCGAAGAGGTAGGGCCGGAGCTTCTTGAGTGCCCAGACCACGGCGAAGGCCTCTCTTTCAATGGTGCTCCAGCGCTGTTCTCGGGGCAAGAGGCGTCGGCTGATGAAGACCACCGGATGGTCGACCCCTTCGGCGTTGAGTTGGGAGAGGACGGCCCCCACACCATGATCGGAGGCGTCCGTCTGCACAATGAACTCCCGGCTGTAGTCGGGAGCCTGGAGCACGGGGGCCGTGCACATGGCGGTCTTTAGCTTTTCGAAGGCCGATTGGCAGGCCGGGGTCCAGTTGACGGTTTTGGGGCTCTTTTTGGAGGTGAGCTCTGTGAGGGGCCCCACGATGCTGCCATAGTCCTTCACGAACCGCCGGTAGTATCCGGTGAGCCCCAGGAAGGCTCGGACCTCCGTTTGGATCGTAGGGGGTTGCCAGGCCTGGATGGCAGCGATCTTGAGTTGGAGAGGGGCCACCAGCCCGCTTCCCACTTGGTGTCCTAGGTAGGTCACGGACCCTTGGCCAACCTGGCACTTGCTGGCTTTGATGGTGAGCCCGGCTTGCTGGAGGGCGTGTAGAACCTCCCGCAGGTGGCGGAGGTGGTCGGTCCACTGGTGGCTGTACACAGCAATGTCGTCCAGGTAGGCGGCGCTGAAGTCTTCCAGGCCCGCCAGTACCTGGTTTACCAGCCGTTGGAACGTTGCCGGGGCGTTTTTCATGCCGAAGGGCATGACTTTAAAGTGGTAGTGCCCGTCTGGGGTAGAGAAGGCGGATCGTTCTTGGGCCCTAGGGGTGAGGCCGATCTGCCAGTAGCCCGCTGTTAGGTCGAAGATGCTCAGGTAGCGGGCGGCCCCCATCCGGTCAATTAGCTCGTCTGCCCGGGGGATCGGATGAGCGTCGGTCCGGGTAACTGCATTCAGCCCCCGATAGTCCACGCAGAACCGGAGCTCAGGGGCAACGCCCGGGGCAGCTGCCTTGGGAACCAGGACGACTGGGCTCGCCCAGGGACTGTCTGAGGGTTCGATCACTCCTAGGGTCAGCATTTTGGACACCTCGGTCTGGATGCAGGCTCGTACCCGGTCTGGTACGCGGTACGCTCGGTGTCGAATAGGAGGGCTGTCCCCGGTGTCCACATCGTGGAGGCACCAGGGGGTGACTCCGGGGGTGAGGGAGAACAGGGAGGCGAACTGCCTCAGGAGCGTTTGGCAGTCTTGGCGTTGCTCCGGGGACAGGGCCTCGGAGAGCTGGACCCCTTCCACTGAGCCATCCTGCTCGAGGGTCCTCAGTAAGTCCGGAAGGGGTTCGGAGTCTTCTTCTGTCCCAGTATCGGTAGCCATCAGGAGGCTGAGTTCGGATCGCACAAAATGGGGTTTGAGCCTGTTGGCATGGAGGACCCGTAGGGGGTTCCGGGCAGTCTCCATGTCGATTAAATAGGTGACGGGCCCCTTGCGTTCGATTACCTTGAAGGGCCCGGACCATCTGTCTTGGAGTGCACAGGGCTCAACCGGGGACATCACCCAGACCTGTTGTCCAGGTTCGAACTCAATGGAGGACGTGTGCTGATCGTACCACCTCTTCATGTCCTCCTGACTGGCCTCGAGGTTGGCTTTGGCGGTGTCTCGGAACTGCCGGGTCTGGTTGCGGAGAGCCAGGAGATACCTGTAGATGTCCGGGGGAGTTTTCTGGGGAGGCTGCTCCCAACCTTCCTTGACTAGGCTGAGGGGGCCCCGGACGGGGTGCCCGTACAGGAGTTCAAATGGGCTGAAGCCGAGGGACTTCTGCGGGACCTCCCGATAGGCAAACAGGAGGCATGGAAGTAGTACGTCCCACTGGCGTCGAAGGGGTTCTTCTAGACCCCTAATCATCCCCTTGAGGGTGCGGTTGAATCTCTCGACCAGTCCGTTTCCTTGCGGGTGATAGGGGGTCGTGAACTTGTAGGTGACCCCGCATTGCTGCCAGAGGGACTTCATATATCGGGAGATAAAGTTCGTGCCCCTGTCACTGACGACCTCCCGGGGGAACCCCACCCGGGAGAAGATCCCCATCAGGGCCCGGCCCACCACGGGGGCCGTCACAGTCCGAAGAGGGATGGCCTCGGGATAGCGGGTGGCGTGGTCTACAAGGACCAGGATGAACCGATGTCCTTGGGCTGTTCGCGGGTCGAGGGGCCCCACAATGTCTATTCCCACTCGTTCAAACGGGGTGGTGACGACAGGAAAGGGTTGTAACGGTGCTTTGATTTTTCGGCCACTTTTTCCGCTGGCCTGGCAGGTGGGGCAGGCCTTGCAGTGGTTGGTGACATCCTTCCGCATGTGGGGCCAGAAAAAATGGGTCACCAGGCGGTCGTAGGTTTTATCCTGCCCCAGGTGTCCGGCAAGGGGGACATCGTGGGCTAAGTCCAGGAGGAAGTCTCGGAAGCGAAGGGGCACCACCAGCACCCGACCGGCCCCTAGTTCTGCAACTTTCTGCTCGCTGTAGAGCAGGTCTTGGTCCCAGTAGATCCAGTGGGCCCCCGAGGTATCCCCGGTGCTCTGGGCCAGGGCTTGCTGCCGGAGTCCTTCGAGAGAGGGACACGTTTTCTGTTCGGCCCGGAATTGTTCCTGCGTGGGGCCTCCCTCCTGCCGCCAGTGTGCCAGGTCAGGGACGTCCCGAAGCTGGTCGGATCCTTCTTCGGTTTGGGTCAATGGACTGGCTTCTGGGGCGGCCTCCGCTGGGATGAGCGCGGGAGGAGGTTCTGGCCACTCGGGCTCTTCCGGGCTGGGGACCGCGCGGGCGGTCATGGACCGGGTCGTGACGCAGACCCATTCGGGGAGGCCAAGCATCCCCAGGTGCTCCCTCCGCTCGACAGCTGCCCAGGGAGAGCTTTCAAGATCGTTTCCTAGGAGGCAGTCCACGGGGGCATCATCGCGGACAGTTACTTTTAACATCCCTGTTACTCCCCCCCACTCGAAGGGGACGCAGGCCATGTGGCATAGGCTTTCAGAGTTGTCGGCTGATCGGACAGGGCAAAGAATGTTCGGCAAGATTTGGTCTGGAGTGACGAGGTGGCGTCGGACCGCCGTTACACTGGCCCCGGTGTCGCGGAGGGCTTCCGCCCGGCGGCCATTAATGTTGACCCATTGACCGTACTTCTGTGTGTTGGCGGAAAGGGGGGCCCGCGGAATCATGTCTCTCTCCCCTAAGCAGACCAGTGCCATGGCGGCGGGTGCCCATTCAGAGGGATCGGCCTCGTACTCTTCTTGGTCCTCCGGGATTAGTTCTTCCCCTAGGGCCGCCGCTGCAACTTGGCGGGGGGTAGTGTTCGGATTCTTTGGGCAGTTGGGATCACTGGCGTAGTGGCCGGGTCGCTGGCACCTGTGGCACGTAATGTTGGCCCGGAAACCGGCCCGGACGGCAGGGCTTCCTCGGCCAACCGGGGTCGAGGGGTTTCTGGGGGGTGACGAGGGGCCGGGGTCTCTCCCCCGACCCTGACTTCCTCCTCCCCCTCGGGGGCGATACGATCTGGATAATTCGCTGGGTGCGTTCCGGCCAACTCGGGTGCTTTCCCACCGGTCGGCTTCGACGGCGAGTTGTCGAGGGTCGGTTAGCTTACTGTCCAGGAGGTGTTGCCGGAGCTCCACGAAGCAGTTGTTCGACAGGTGTTCCCATACGATAAGGTCAAAGAGTTGTTCGTAGGTGGTTACCTTGTTGCCCTTGATCCACCCCTCGAAGGCTCGGCTAAAAAAGTTCACGTACTCCACCCAAGTTGTACCCGGAATCCGTTTGCAGTCGCGGAACCGTTGGCGGTACATCTCAGGTGTGAGCCCGTATCGAGTGAGGAAGGCGGCCTTCATGTGGTCGTAGGAGGTCATCAGCTGGTCCGGGAGTTGCAGCAGGGCGTCTCGCCCTTCGTTGACAAACCTCCCCCATAATCCGGCTCCCCAATCGCTTCGGGGAATCCGGTGGGAGGTCATTGCCACCTCATAGGCTTTAAACCACTGCTGTATATCATCGTTCTTGTGGTATTCCCGGATGACATCTTTGGGGATGTGAACCTTGGGTTCGGTCGAGGCAGACGGGGTCGGTCGTTCGGGGAGGCCGAGGTCTTTATCCTGTTTCTGGATCTCCAGTGCTTTGAGATTGCGCTCATGTTCGTACTCTAGTTTCTTTTCCTCTAGCTCCCTCTGTCTTTGCTTGTCTTCTCGCTCTTCCCTGAGCCGTAAGTGTTCCAGGGTTATTTTTTGTTCTGCCAGCTTGAGTTCTCCATCCAAGCGAAGTCGGGCTAGTTCTAATTCGTGGAGTCTGGTTTTTTCTCTTTCTCGGATCTCTTCCAGGGAGAGACCCGCTCTTTCTTTAGTTGGTGCGGGGCTCGTTTCGGTTGTTTGTGTTCGGGGTACGGCCGTACCCGTTTCCGCCCAGGCTTCTAGGGCTCGTTTGAAGTCTTCCTTCGTACTCAGACCCGTGGTTGGGAGGCCAAGTTACATGCAATATTGCTTCAGTTCTCGGTGGTTGTAGTCTTCCAATTTTTCCATCTGGAATTTCTCCGTTGTTCCGCTCTCTGTTGTCATGGTGGTCGTGTGTCGTGGGTCGGGTGACTTTCTGTACGATTATGCGTAGGTTCGGATCCCGTCGCTGGCCACCAATGTTAGACGGGGACCCTGAGGGTCGGCCGGATACTGGGGGAGAGATCCCCGAGTGGGACCGTCTCCGGCGATCGTACAGACAAGTTACCTCCCTCCCCACAAACAGGCACCACACCAAGTCGAGTTCAATGCTTTATGTAAGGTTCTTAAGGCAAGGATATCAGCGTTACAGGGTATCTCGGACCCGGGGGTCCTCTCACTTCTAGTCTCTGTAGGGAAAGGGGGTAGCGGGACAGTCTTGGTACCGGATCGGTACTGGTGGTGTTAAGTGGCGAGCTCACAATCCTCGAGCTGGAGTGTCTGTGGATCGGGCCGCGGCGGCGCCAGCAGGCCAAGATGATAGTCTCACAAAGCAGAGGGCCGCGGCAGCGCCAGCAGGCCAAGACGATGGTTTCACGAGGCAGAGGGCCGCGGCAGCGCCAGCAGGCCAAGACGATGGTTTCACGAGGCAGAGGGCCGCGGCAGCGCCAGCAGGCCAAGACGATGGTTTCACGAGGCAGAGGGCCGCGGCAGCGCCAGCAGGCCAAGACGATGGTTTCACGAGGCAGAGGGCCGCGGCAGCGCCAGCAGGCCAAGACGATGGTTTCACGAGGCAGAGGGCCGCGGCAGCGCCAGCAGGCCAAGACGATGGTTTCACGAGGCAGAGGGCCGCGGCAGCGCCAGCAGGCCAGTTACGGATGAGTTCTTCTCGGGTCTCTCGACTCCAGGATACAACTGCCTTCCTGTCCTGGGGCTGCCTCAGTTATAGGCCTGGCGCCCTTTGATGTCCGGACCCTCGCTCTTGGAGGTCGGGGGGTCTGGGATGAGGGAGCCCAGACACCCAGCAGGGGGGTGGAGCCAGCGCCCGAGGAGGCTGGGGGTGCTCGGCACCTGGCGGGGGAGAGCCATCGACACTTCGTACTCCCATTGACCTGCCAAGTGGGCCGTTCACCTCCTGGGTGGAGGGTGGTGCCGGGATGTCGGGGCCTGGCCAGGCCCAGGGTTGGGGTCGGGCTGAGGCCGCACGGCCGCGTGGTGCCGTGTCCAAGATGGCGGCTGGGCCGGGCAATGGTGCTGACGGTGGCCCGGGCCCTGTCCTGCGGGGAGGGAGCGAGCCCTTCATGTGGCCTGTCCAACAATTGCCATGAACCAAAATCGGAGCCTAGCTGGTTTTAACAAGGACGTGTGAAACACAGGATGAATTCGCACGTTTTTGCGAAGTTGTAATTTATATGTCACTGGATTGACTTGACGGAGTACTGGATATGGGCCAATAAATTTGGGATGAAACATGTTTTTGTGTTTAAACTGCAAATTCTTCGTAGACAACCATACTTTATCTCCAGAAGTATACGTTGGTCCTGATCGATGATGTCTATCATACTGCTCTTTGTATTTCTCTTTACTTTGTAATAGACGTTTGTGAATCTTCTGGTGAACAGTCTGCATGAGTTGTACTGTATCTTGTACCGCAGGTGCATTACTCTCATCTTTGGGCAAGGTCAAAGGAATAGTCTTTGGTACGTATCCATAAAGAGCTTCAAAGGGAGAAGATCCAGTAGAAGAATGAGGCGAAGAATTATAGGCTACCTCAGCAATCCACAACAAATCCAACCAGGAACTTTTGGAATCCTCAACATAACATCTCAAATATTGTTTTAATGTTTGATTTAATCGTTCGGTTTGGCCGTCTGTTTGCGGATGATAGCTGGTAGACATGTTTGATGTGATTTGTAAACTATGACACCATTGTTGCCAAAACTTGAATGAAAACTGAGATCCTCGGTCTGATAACAACACTGAAGGCAAACCGTGTAAACGCACTATTTCTTTAAGGAAAATTTGTGCTAACTGTCCTGCTGTTGGCAATCGTTTACAAGCTATAAAATGTGCGTACTTAGTTAGACTATCCACGACAACCAAAATGACTGAATGTTGATTGATCTGCGGAAGATTTGTAATAAAGTCTAACGAGATATATTCCCATGGTTTGGTTGGTGTTGGTAAAACCTGTAACAAACCTTTTGGTTTACTATGATCTGTCTTGAAGCTTGCACAAGTTTCACAGTTTTGAGCCTTTTTTGTAACGTCTTTCTGTAAATTTGGCCACCAGAATAATCTTTGTACTTTTTCTACAGTCTTTTTGGGACCAGGGTGTCCAGCCATAGGATGGGAATGTAACCAATTGAACACAGTTTCTTGTAGTTCTATGGTAGGAAGGTAAACCTGCTTTCCGTGGAATGGTATGCCTTCCTTGATTGTTTGATTTTCTTCTTTATTCTTCCATTTCTTCCATTGAGACGGAGGAAAATGTTCATGAATATTTTCTACAAATTGGTCAGCAGGGCCCAGGGGGCACAGGGGACAGATGTGATGACAGGTAGCACCTTGGCCATTCCCCAAGAAACCCGCTTGGCCCCAGACCTACTTAACATCCCAAATTCTATTATAAATACAGTAGGTCCCCATACCTCATGCAGGATCCCGGACATTAAAGTAGCTATTTCAGTGGCTAACCAGAAGCCTTTTGAAGTGCCTTCAGGTGACAAGCAGCTTGCCCCTGACATATTGCCCGCCCCTAAACAAGACAGGGTTACTAATATAGCAGTCGTATTGGCGGGGCATAATTTTGTTACCTGGAATATAGCAGGTATTTCAAGTAAATTGAATACCCCCTTTTGGAAGGAATTTATAGGGGCCGGTCATGACATTATCTGTCTTCAAGAAACATGGTGCCAAGAACCAATTTATGTAGAGGGCTATTCCTCCTATTGCCTTAACGCATCCAACTCTCCATCGGGTAGAGCCAAGGGCGGCCTATTGATGTTAATCTCTAACAAGTTGATTGATTTCAAAAACAAAAGTTATTCTTTTATTGAACCTCATAGCCAGGTGTTGCGGTTGGAGGCCAATAAATCTAGAGACCTAATCCTTGTTAATTTTTATAACAACATCTTCGATGCCACAAGGGGAAACATTTTACTCCCCCTGGAAACCGAACTCAAAAGTGTACTGGCATCCTCCCGTAGAGTGGCAGTCATCTTGTGGGCTGGCGATTTCAACATTCAGCCATGCCCTTTAGCATCAGGTAACCCTTGTGGTTTTAGGAGAGAGTTGGGTAATAACGGGGTGATAGACAAAGTGGATCCTCTTCACTTTCCTCACTGTAATTATGGTAGCCTTTTAAATAACATGATAGCTAAATTTGACCTAGACCTGCTTAGCTGCAACAGAAACAAGTTTAATCATACTTGCCCTACATTCACAGGCAGGCATGCTAATACTAATATCGATCACATTTTGCTGTCAAACATTAGTGAATTTACCAACCTAAGGGTGAGGGAAGAGTCCCTTAGCGATCATAATAGTATCTTTTTAACCCTACTGGGTTGGGGATTTAAGTCATCCATTAGAGAATTTTGCTCTACCGATATAGTCCCCACGAGACCGAATGGCCCAACAATCAAGTGGGCCGGAATTGACCCCGCGACAAATCTTAAGGAGGTCGTGGAAAAATGTAGGAATGAGATTTTCTATTGTTTAGGAGAAGTCACCAACTCG
The DNA here is from genome assembly GCF_964261635.1 of Lissotriton helveticus. Lineage (NCBI taxonomy): Eukaryota > Metazoa > Chordata > Amphibia > Caudata > Salamandridae > Lissotriton > Lissotriton helveticus. The sequence continues at coordinate 360,688,696 of NC_136061.1, forward strand.
GCAACCATGCTGTCAAGTTACATCAGGATTAATACAGCCATAGAAGCTGTATTTACAAAGAAGCAATCTAAAACCAGAGTAGCTAGGCTGGGATGGTTTGATAAACCCTGCACCCTGTTCCTACGTGAACTTAAAAAGGCACTTTGTCTTAAACCACGCAATCATAATAATATCAAAACTTTGCGTGTTAAATATAAGGAGGCCCTCTCCAACAGGAAAATGGCCTTGCAAGAAGAAGCCTGGGATAATCTTAATCGAGCGGCGGAAACCCAAAATAGCAAACTCTATTGGGAGACCATAAATAGCCCCTTTTTAAACACTGAGGGAATTCCAGAATTAACATCCTATGTAGCATGTAACGCATGGATTGATCATTTCTCTAATATTTTTAACCCGGAAGGGAAGCCCTTAGAAATTCCGGCCCAAGAGGTTTCAGACTGGTTGCCCTTATCACTGGGAATTACTTTGGAGGAGGTTTACGAAGGCTTGTCTGATAGCAAAGGTGGTAAAGCCCCTGGCCCCGATGGGGTACCTATAGACCTCCTTAAAGCCGAAATGAATTTATGGGCACCCATCCTAGTGAGGGTTTTCAATGCTGCAGCCGAGGGATGTACACCACCATCTTGGGGCCAGTCGGTCATCATTCCCATATTTAAGAAAGGAAGTAAATCGGAGGCGCGTAATTATCGCCCCATCTCCTTATTGGATGCCTCAGTAAAGGTGATGAGTCGAATTATGTTGCAGAGGCTGGAATCCTGGGCAAATGAAAAGGACATTTTAACCAAGGTTCAATATGGTTTTAGAAAAGGTATGGGGACATTAGAACAGTGTGTAAATTTTGATCTCTTAATCAATAAATACACGGAAGTTAAAGAGGGGAATTTGTTTTTATGTTTTGCGGACCTGAGTAGTGCGTTTGATTTGGTTGACCACCGTATACTATGGCAGGTCCTGTTAGAGGCAGGAGTACCAAAGGAGATTGTACATTTCTTGGCCAGGTTATATGAGAGACTGTCATGCAAGGTGCGCTACGGATCCCTAGGCGAATGTACCTCCTTTTTTAAAGTTTCAAGAGGCATACGCCAGGGTTGTGTTTTGGCCCCCCCTTTTATTTTCCCTTTTTATTAACCAAATTGATTCTATATTGTGCCAGACCCCTGCTGATGCACCTTTGATTGGAGGTAAACCGGTGCCAATTTTATTGTATGCGGATGACGCTGTGCTATTGTCCCGCACACAGATTGGTTTACAGCGCCTCATTGATAGATTTATGATGTTTATAGAAAGTAGGAAGCTACTAGTAAATAAATCTAAAACCTTTGTAATGTCCTGTGGGATGAAAGCTAAGAAAACCCATTTCAGCTTCTTTATTGATAAGGTCAAGATGGTACAAGTAAAAACCTTTTGTTACTTAGGAATCACTTTTGCTAATAGTGGGACATGGCAATCTGAGTTCGAAAACATCAGCCTAAAAACGAAGAGATCCACCAATAGCATCTTTAGATTTTCATCTAAACTTGGGGTGAGGAGCATCAAAGATATGATGAATATTTATAATGTAAAATGTGTGTCCTCAGCACTATATGGTGCCGGGGTCTGGGGTCATTGTGTTGGTCCAAATGTGCAGAGAGACGAAAATAAGTTCCTCAGAAAACTGTTATGTGTACCACCTTCAGCATCAGTGGAACTGATCCATGATGAAGTAGGAATTGAATTTATTTCGGATCTAGCAGCACTGCGCCCCTTGCTGCTTCGGCGCTTAATCTGGACCAAGCCTGAAACCCAATTTACTCAGGAGATAATTCTTGATTGCCTCAGGTTGGATCACTCCTCACGCATTCCCTGGCTTAAGTACATATACCACTGGTTTTATCTACTTTTCCAGTTTGACATTTTTCTTGACCCAAGATCTGTGGTTTCATTCCCAAAAAAAGATATTAAACTAAGGTTTTTTTTTTTTTTTTTTGAAAAAACCTTTATTTAACAAAGTATGGAAATACAGATTCTCGCCTACAACCCCTCGGGCCGGCCAAGAAAACAGCACAAGGTATAGCATAATACACAGCTCATCAGCCGACAACCAGGGGTCCGGCAGCCATGGTAAGAAATTTGTTAAGTTCCAAACGACAGGATACGAGCGGTTTCATTTTATAACATTCAAACAACAAGAGAAACAAGGCTGCACTCCGATCAGTATGGTCATTACATATGTGGCAGGAAGAAGCGGTCAGGAAACAATACGGTAGACAGGAGAAGAGCCAGGGAGGGAGGGACAGAACGGGAGCCCAGAGCAAATGGAAATATCGATATGTCTGTACATGTGAGAGCCGAAGTGTACAGTCAAGGGGAACAAGGAGTATCAGGGGGATCCACGAGGGGGGGTTCACAAATGTCCCCACGGAATGCATTCCACTGGTTCCATATCCTACCCCACTTTCGGGGCCTGCCACGGGAAATGTAGACAATTTTCTCTCTGAACATACACCAGTCCATGTTATCTTCCCACCCAGAAACCAAGGGTGCCCTCTGAGACCCCCATAACTGCGCAATGTCCCTCTTCGCGATCATGTTGCCCAGAGTCACCCATTGAGTCTGAGCAACATTACAGTCGGTCGGTTCCCACACATTCAATAGACAGCGCTTAGGTTCAGGTAGCAGCCGAACATTCGTGACTTCATTCATCACTTCATGCACTCCCCTCCAGAAGGACTCAACCACCGGGCACTCCCATACAATATGGAGGAAAGTAGCAAGCATACCACAACCCCGCCGACACAGTCCACCCTCAGAAAAACCCATACGCATCAGTCGGGGACCAGTGACATAGACTCGGTGCAGGACTTTCAGCTGAACAAGTCGCAGGCGCGCCGGAATCGCGACCTCTTTAGGAGAGGACACCGCAGCCTGCCAATCCTCATTGTCTAGCTCCAGCCCATCTGCAGTCCAGGCGCCACGCAAATGGACAAGCAAGTCCGACCGAACATTAATACGTTTTTTGTAAATAAGAGAAATAGTGCTGTCTGGAACATGACCGTCCAGCACCCTATCCTCCAGAGGGGAACTCTCCGGAACATCAGAACCGGTCGGAAAAACCGACCCAACGGCATGGCGAACCTGAAGATACTGAAAAAATTCCGAGTCATGCAGACTATACTCTTGCTGTAGTTCCGCAAAGGTCTTCACTCTATCCTTAACCCAAATATCGCTCAATTTACTAATCCCGATGAGGTCCCATTTATCGAACCCCTTCGACGTCCATAGTTCACCCAGTCTCTCCGCAGCAAATAAAGTGGTCGCCCTGATAAGCCTATCCGACCACCCAGTAGCCGCGGTCGCGCTGCTCCAAACCCGCACCGCCACTGCCGTGGGACCCGGCAAGTTCCTCCTAGCACTCCTAGAATAAAATGCCCTATAGTAGTCCCCCCCAGGTAAGAGCCATCGGTCCATTTCAAAAGCCGGGTTCGGGACAGGACCATACATAGCATGATTCACAGCACTCAACTGGGATGCCCAATAATATCGTCGTATGTCGGGTAAGGCTATGCCCCCGTCATACCAGGGTAGCGTGAGTTTAGCCAGTGCTATACGGGGCCGACCAGCCCACACCAGCTTCCTCTGGAGGCACTCTATTTCACGAAAATAGTGAGCCGGCACCAAATCTAGCGTGTTTTGTACGGCATACAGGAACCGGGGGAGGGACATCATTTTAAACAGCGCCGCACGTCCCAAGGGGAAGAGAGGCAGATTGCACCACGCCGCAACGTCCGACCGGAGCCGAGCGAGCGGGGGCAGCAAATTCCGATCATAACGCAGCACAGGGTCAAGTGAAATATAAATCCCCAAATATTTAAAGCCATCAATGCAGACCGGGATCGGACATATTCGGGGCAGAGAAAGTGGGTCGCTAGTGAGCGGGAAGATACAGGATTTAGACCAATTGATAACCAACCCGGAGTTGCGGCCAAAAGAGCGCAATACATCAATAAGAACTCCCAGCGATTTGCGGGGGGACGTCAAATATAACAGGATGTCATCAGCATAGAGAGAGACTCGGTCTTCGAAATCCGGGGACCAGCGTATACCTTTCAGAGAGGGTTCCCACCGAAGCCAGGCGGCCAGCGGTCCAAGCGCAAGCGCAAACAACAACGGCGACAAAGGACAACCCTGCCTCGTGCCACGCCCGAGAGCGAAGGGCGCCGAGGCTCTGCCATTAACCGAGTGGCTGTTCATACAGGAGTTTAACCCAAGTGATGAATTTAGGGCCAAAACCGAACTTGGCGAGGGCGGCCCACAGATACGGCCACTCAACCGTGTCAAAGGCCATCGAAGCATCGAGAGAAACCAAGATGGCCGGCTCACGAAGAGATCCCGCCCTCGCAACGACGCCATGTAAACGGCGAAGATTGAGAGCAGTATTGCGCTGAGGGATAAAACCGGACTGATCCGGGTGAACCAGTCCGCTGATCACCGTGACCAGTCGATTTGCCAGTATTTTTGCCAATATCTTCGGTTCAGCGTTCAGAAGGGAGATCGGACGATACGATGAGCAACGCTCGCGGGGCTTACCATCTTTATGAATGACCACAATGGAAGCCAACCTCTGGTCCCTGGGAAGAGAACCAAGATCTCGCAAGGCCGCAAACATACGCAGCAAATACGGCGCCATTTTGTCCGGACACAGTTTATACAACTCAACCGGTATACCATTAGGGCCCGAGGCCTTCCCCGAGCGAAGGGAGCGAATGGCAAGCGCAACCTCATCGGCGGAAAAACCAGCCTCCATTAACACCACGTCCGACTCCGAGAGTCTGGGCAACACAAGGTCACGAAGTAACAAGCACGAGTCCTCCTCCGGGAGGCCGGAAACCGGGGCATATACGACCCGAAAATGCTGAGCAAACACCTCAACTATCTCCACCGGGTCCACGACTCGCACTCCATCATCTCTCACAATCACTGGCACCCCACGATTCAATCTGTCTCTCCTGTCCAGCCACGCAAGCAATTTCCCGGCCTTATCACCCACATCATAAAGTCGCCCTTGGTGCATGCGATGCATCGCCTCAGCAGCGGCAGTCACAAGTGCCCTGTATTCAGTTTGCTTAAGAGCCAAAACATGCAGAATCTCAGGCGTCACTCCAGCCTCCAACCGCCCCTCAAGCACTGCAATCTCAGATTCCAAACGCTCCACCTCCTCTTGGTTACGCCGCTTCTCATCGGCCACAAGGGACAGGGTCTGACCCCGGATCACCGTCTTGTAGGCCTCCCACAATGAAACCGGGGAGGAGACAGAACCCTCATTTTCTGCAAAGTAATAGTCCACACATTTGACCACCTCGGATCTGAGTCTAGGGTTCTGGAAGTGCCACGGATTGATGGGGGCGATACGGCCCCCCGTCCCCAAACAAATGTCTAAGTGAAACCATATCGGGGAGTGGTCCGAGATCCCCCTAGCCAAGTGTCTGATTTCACGCACCGAGGCCAACTGCACCATAGGCACGACAATATAATCAAGTCTTGAGAGACTTCCGTGAGCCCCCGAATGAAAGGTATACTGAAGTTGGCCAGGGTGCAGCTGCCTCCAACAATCAGCCAACCCAAAGGCATCAAGGAATTTCCCCAACCACAACTGCGATGCAGGGAGGAGCCGGGGGGGGCTACGATCACTCTCACCATTCGCCACTGAATTGAAATCACCACCCAGCACAAGCAGGCCCTCGGGCAGGCCCAGAATGACCTTGCCCAAGTCAGCGAACGTGGTAGACTGCAGCCCAGGCGGAACATAAATAGACAATATGGAGATCAATTTCCCCTCCCATCTCCCGGTAACGCCAGCATAGCGGCCCCTATCATCTAACAGTGTGGTATCCACCTCCAAGGGAAGGGAATTCCTGACCAGGATACCAGCCCCCCTCGATCCCGGGGTGAAGCCGGAGTGCGCCACCAGACGATAGCCTCTCCTGTTCAAAGCGTGGCACGTGTTGCCCACCAAATGGGTCTCCTGAAGCAGGACCACGTCCGGGGAGCACCTCTTCAAGTATTGCAGCACAATCCCACGTTTTATCCTGTCCCCAAGACCATTAACATTCCAGCTCAAAACCCTAAGCCCCCTACCCCCCATCCCTGAAGCAAACCGACCGCACTCCCCACCTCGAAACAGTCATGTAAAAGCAAGTGATAAACAGAGCACAGCCTCGAACCAAACAAGAAGAAAAAAGCCCCCCCACCCCCAAGGAACCCAACAGTGTCGAACCCCCTACCCTGCACCCCTGCGGTAGACCCAAAAGCCACCCCAACTTGCAGTGTGCCTGTCGCCCCATTAGACTAACCTACAGAAAGAGAGAAAGAAATCCCCAGAGGAGGAAGACCCCTCAGACCCCCTCACACCCCCGGACAGTCACATAATACTCAAAACACAGTCCGGCAGCCCATGCGATGTAATCCGGCTCGCCAACGTAGACTCACTGCTCCTGGTCCTCCACTCCTCCCTCGGCCCCTCCCGAGTCTTCCGGGCCATCGGTACGCTTCGGTAAAGTGTCCAACCAGTCACTCACCACCTCAGGGCGGTCGAAGAAAAAGGCACGCTCAGCATGTTCGATCCTCAGGCGGGCCGGGAAAAGCATGGCATACTTCAGTCCCAGATCCCTGAGGCGCCTCTTCACGCCCGTAAAGCCCATCCTGTTTCTGGACGGCTTGCGTGAAATCTGGATAGAAACTTATGGAGGCGTTCTCAAATTTAATGGGCCCAGTGGTTCGCGATGCCTGCAGGATAGCGTCCCTATCGCGAAAGTTAAATAGTCTAGCTATAATAGGCCGTGGAGCGGCACCCAGCTTCGGCTTGCCTCCCGGAACACGATGGGCCCTTTCGACCGCAAAAAATTTACTTAGGCCCTGCGCCGCCAGATGTTTCAACACAAGGTCCTCCACCAGGATATCAACAGGCATATCGGAAGAAGTCTCCGGGACACCAACGATGCGGACGTTGTTGCGCCTGGCCCGGCCCTCAAAATCCTCCAACCGGTTGGCAAATAGGTCACAAGTGGTCCGTAGATTACGGACCGTGGTCTGGAGGTCCGAGACATCCGTGGTCAGACTAGCGGTCTTAAGATCAAGAGATTTGACACGCTCGTTAGTTTTCCCAAGGTCCGCTCTAATAAGGGAAACATCAACCGCCACTGTGTCTATTTTAGCAGCCAGGGTTTCATACTGCTGGCCCATGCTGGATTGAATACTCGCAATGGCACCCATCACGTCTTTCAGGGTAGGCTCCTCGCCATCAGGAGCACCGTCCCCAGCTTCCTCCAGGGCACCACTCGATCCGCCCGGGGAGCCCTTGGGTCGAGTAAAGCGATCAATGGTCTGAGATTGGGTGGCCCCCCCTCGGGACGAGCCTCTTGCGCCGCGTCTCTCGACCACTGTCCTGCCCGTCATGACCGGGGAGAAACTTCAACTGGAATTGCGAAACTCGGACAAAACAGCCTCCGTCGTGGCAGGCGCCGAATTGCGAGGAAAGAAGGGCACAGCACAAGACCAGGCCAGCAGTCGCAGAGTAAGAACTCCAATCGGGAAGTGGGCTAGCACTAGAAGCAGAAACGAAACCAAAAGTACACCAAGGGAAGAGGGTGTGGCCCACCAGCCGCTGTTGTTCAATTGCCACCTGGGTACCTCGGGGACTCGAGCCCCCGGTTGGCATACGTGGTAGGCCTCAAAGTTCAGGTCGCAGTAAGTCCAGCGTGCGACGGCCAAAACAAGTCACGAAAAGAGCGCTGGCATCAGCAGGGCGTCAATGAAAAATATCCGTCGTCAGAATCAGGATAGATGACAGGATAGTCGCCGGAGGTGGAAGGGGTCCCGGGAGCTCTTAGCTCACGCGTCCATCTTGGAATCGCGCGAAGCCCCTCCCTTTTTTTAAAAAACTTTTTTAATTATTATAACACAAGAGGAGAAATATACATATCGGGTGTCATTAAACGAAATACAACACAGCTGTGGACGGGCAAATGAAGTGAAGAAGCACTGTACAGTCAGAATCAGCAGAGAAATCAATACCAGCGTATAGCAGAAGCAAAATAATTAGATAGCAATGACCGCAGGTACCCCCCCACAGCACCTGCCCACCAGGAGTACAGGATATACGAGGCAGACATATGACACCCAGATACGTTTAGGCAGAAATCAGGAGAATACGCCACATCTCTTGTGAAGAAGGGAAAAGGGAGATAGAATGGTCATAGAAAATAACAAAGGAAAAAAAAAAAACCACAACCCCCCACCCTACACCCCTGCAGATGGCTACGACCTAACCCCATTAGCAGCATGCCTGTCGCCCCCTAAACTACGCCCCAAGGAAGGGAAAAAGTTGGAGGAGAATGTTGCAAAACGATACGAGCTCCCGGACTCCCATCCCCCCGCCAAAAGCAGACACCCCCTACCGTAGTATTAAGCAAGTTTTAGCAAATCAAGAGACAGTCCGTAGGGGAGCCGCAAACAGAAAAAGGACCATCCCGCCCGACCCCCGGCACCAAAGAGGCAGCAAATCCCGTCCCGAGCATATCAGACTAACAATAATCAGACAATCAGATTCACATCTGGCCCTCGCTCCCACAGATACCACCCAGCAAAGACAAAAGAAACAGTGCATCAAAGTCCAATCAAGTTCAGCCCAAACCCTCACGATCCATAACGATGACCCCGTCCAGTACAATTAGGTCGCTGCGTTTCTCCACGCAGGCTCTGTCCATCCGAACCGCCATCACAACAAGAATAATAGATAACAGTAGAGTGTCAAAATCAATTCGATAGGAGGGAAAACAGGATAGACGTCCACAGAGTCCAAGAGTCAAAGCAAGTCCACTGCCCACCAGCGATAAATCAGCACAGCGGCCTTGATCACTCACGAAAAGAGGCAAAGGTGTGATCCGACAGACGTTGGAGAAGTCACAATGGCTTACGAAGATAGTCACAGCTATCTCGGGTGGGGTCGACATAGGGCTAAAGAAACGTCCAGTTCTTTCGGGCTCGATCGCCGCCATCTTAGGGTCGCAGTAGATTTCCATGTCGATATCCTGCACAGGGTCCTCGGTGACACTCAAGGCGTTCTCCGCGGAAGAAATATCTCGGCTCTCCAGGAACAAAGGGCCGGAATCCGGTCCCAAGCCTATATGATCAACAGTTATGATCATCTCCTGGAAGGTGGCGGTGAATCGTGTGTGGAGATCCAAAATGGCGGCCATTACAGTGCGTAGCGACGGTGTAGTTTCAACCCGCTCCATCGCCCCTCAATGAGCGACCGGGCGGGTGTCTGAACCTCGGAGGTCGACTTCTCCGGGGCACAGGGCAGAAGCAATGTAGAAACCACCTTTAACACGTCCAAAGCACGATATCAGTACCGTCGCCGCCCACAGGGAACCAAGCCCAGAAAACCCCGGGAGCTCAACAGGGCCTCCGGGCAGCGGGGCCCCGAACAAATAGTCGGTACAATAGGCCACCGTAGTTGCTGGGTAGAGCGGTCACCAAATCACCATCCATAACGGGAGAAGAAAAACGCCACTTCGGGAGACCGGAACCGCCCATGGTCCGCGGCCGATGTTGTTCAACTCCAACCCGGCCGGGTTAGAACTCGAGGCCCCGGCTTCAAATCTGGGGTAGGCTAAAAATGACACACAACATATCTTTGTCGTCCGAGCAGCTAGAAATTCCGGGATTGCACCTTTCGAGTCAGGCGCAGTTCACCTGCACGGGAGTCCAGCGGGAAATCAGGATAGGAGTCAGGATTCATAAGCCTCTGGCGGAGGTCGGCGGAGCCGGGAGCTTATGCGGCCATCTTGGTTACGAGCGTAGCTCCTCCCTAAACTAAGGTTTTTAAGTCATAAGAAAGAAGGTCGTGCAAAGGTGTCTGGAAAACTGCAAACCGTGATGACCTACAGGGACTACAATCTACCCACTGGTTTCCAACCTTACCTCTCTGGTGTCACTCGTAACTCTCACCGGTTTGTTTTAACACGCTTACGATTAGGAATCGTCCATGATCTTGTTGCATTTCCTACAATGAATTTTAGATCTGATATAGCATGCCCTTGTGACTATGTTTCTCGCCAGAGCTGCTGCCATTTTTTACTGTTTTGCAAATTTTATCATTTTTTTAGGGTAACATATTTAAAACCCGTCTTTTTAAAACACAATGTTCGTTCCACGAGGAATGCTTTACGGCTACTTAGTTCCTTAGAGGATATGGATATCTGCTTCTTTGTAGCGACATATATATTAAAATGTACAGCTGCCAGGAAAGCCATAGTTTTTTTTTTTTTTTTTTGTAGAATTCTTTATTCGTGACTGTGGCAGGGTGGTATACATTCCTGTACATAATCACATCATGTTACATATCAGTCTTTTCCATTTTCCTTATCAGGTCCTTTACATAACATATCTTTATCAGCATGAATCGTTTTCCACATCCAATCTCAGATTAGTGTCAGTGGTGAGTTCAAAACATCAAAATCGTGGCTCACATAATATGCTAAACCCCAACTGCCCTCTGTCCCCCACCCGCCTCCCTCCCGTCTCCTGGTTGTCTTTTCTCGTACACTCTACATTTCGGTCCAATGTATCTCAAGCTATCCGGAAATAGGTAAAGGTTCTAGGCTCGGTCCGGCCCTTGTGAGTGACACTGATGTTCGTGGTCCCCAGCCGCCCTCCGCTATATGTATGTGTTCACCCCTCCGGGTCTCCCACGCCATCCAGATCCACCTCTTCCAAATCAATCATCATTAAGTCCCAGTCCTGTGCTATGGGGTATATGCGAAGGCCCTTGTTCTCCTCCTCTCGCAGCGCCGCGGATTCGGCCTTGCCCCATTTCAGCAAGTCAGTCCGCCACATGTCTACCTGCGGGGCCCTGGGCGATTACCATCGCATAGTGAGCACCCTGATTGCCAGTACGAGTGCCAGATCCGTGAATTTCAGTTGTGCTTTGCGTGTTTTGGGTCGTTTTCTATTCCCGATCAGACAGGGTAACGCCCCCTCAGGGATCTGGAGCGCGGTTATGGAGTGTAGCGTGTGTTTGATCGTCCCCCAGTAAGTATGTAATTTCGGGCATGTTCAAAGCATGTGGAGGATATGTGCCAGGAAAGCCATAGTTTTATGATATTTCGGACTGTGTCCTGTTTCTACCATGGCCTCATGTCTGTATATTTTATTAATGTACAGCTGCCAGGAAAACCATAGTTTTATGATATTCCTGTCTGTATATTTGTTTATTTATTCCTGTGCAATATATCATGTATATAGTATACTGTATGAACTTTAAATGAATTTAGTCTTTTGGCTTACAGCTTTTGTCTAGTAGAAATTTAACTTTGGTTATATTATGTTCTTAGAATCCCCTCTTGTTGTGTCCTCGATGCCTTTTATCCATGCATGTTATTATGTATATAATGGTTCCCCCGTGATTGTTTCTTATTGCCGTGTCCTTGACGGCTTTTTAGCAATGTATGTTGTATACGTATGTGTTCTGCTTGTATGGTTTGTTTTACAAATCGAATAAAGCTTTTGAACTGAACTGAACTGGTCAGCAGATAATAAACCGATTACTTTGTCAGGATCTATTATAGCTTGTGGAGCTCCTTCGAATCTGTGCAAAGAAGAATCTTTTCTAGAAAGAGCATCAGCTTTTTTATTGTCTTGTCCAGGACGGTAAGTCACTATGAAATCATACTCTGCAAAGAACATCATCCATCTTAACTGTCGAGGAGTTAACATTCTGGCAGAACTCATGAATTGCAAATTTCGATGGTCCGTATATACTGTTACTGTGAACTTCGCTCCCATTATATAATGTCTCCACTCTTTGAAAGCTTCTAGTATGGCAAGTAATTCTTTCTCTGCAATGATGTAATTTTGTTCTGCTGAGTTCACTTTTCGAGACATATATGCAACTGGATGCATCTGACCTGTTTTATGATGTCTCTGAGACAAAATGGCTGCTATTGCTACATCTGAAGCGTCCGCCTCAATTATAAAAGGTTCATTTACATCAGGATGCATTAGGATTGGAGCTGCAGTAAAAGCCTTTTTCAAATTCTGAAATGCATCATTGGCTTCAGAAGTCCATTCAAATTTCACCTTTTTTCTTAGTAAACGAGTGATGGGAGCAACCACTGCAGAGAAATGATCAATAAAGCGGCGATAAAAATTTGCAAAGCCCAAAAAACACTGTACATCCCGAACTGAAGTTGGAATGGGCCATTCTGCAACTGCTTGGATTTTTCTATCTGTCATTTTCATGCCAGTTGGTGTGAGTAACACTCCCAAGAATTCCACTTCAAAAACATGAAAGTCACATTTAGATAATTTGCAATATAGATTATGTGATTGCAAGGTGCTCAAAACCTTTTTGACATGTCCCTCATGTTTTTCCACTGAATCTGAATAGATTAAGATATCATCTATGTAGACGATAACGAACAGATCCAAAAATTCTCTCAAAACATCGTTTAGGAAAAACTGAAAGGCCGCTGGTGCGTTACAAAGGCCAAACGGCATTACCAAATATTCAAATAATCCATATCGAGTTTTAAATTCAGTTTTCCACTCGTCGCCTTGTCTGATTCGCACCAAATGATAAGCTCCTCTAAGATCAAGTTTTGTATAGATTACTGCGGTCTTAACTTGATCCAAGAGGACGGGAATGAGTGGCAAAGGGTATTTGTTTTTGATCGTTATTTTATTCAATGCCCTATAATCGATACATGTTCTTAATTCCCCATTTGCTTTTGGGATAAAAAACAAAGGAGAGGCGGCTGGTGACTTGGAAGGGCGGATAAAACCATTCTCCAAATACTGATCCAGATATTGTCTTAAATGCTGATTTTCTTTTTCAGACAGAGCATATATTCTGCAATTTGGTACACAAGAACCTGGTATGAGATCAATTTGACAATCGTAACTGCGATGAGGAGGAAGAATTGCTGCCTTTTCTTCACTGAAGACTTCTTGATATTTTTTGTAGTCTGTGGGTAAAATTTTTCTTTTTCTTCAGCCGTCGCGATTTGACTAGTAGTTGGCTTGAAGGAACTTAAGCAGGAAGAATGACAAAAATCAGAGAGAAATACAAGTTCTCTTTTTTGCCAATCAATCAAAGGATTATGTAGGCAAAGCCAAGGCATTCCTAGAATAAATCCATACTGAGGAGCTTGGATGACATCGAATTGAACCTCCTCCTTATGCCTTTGTCTTTTTGAGTCTTCACAAATCATAGTCACTTTAGAAGTTTGCATAGTTATTGGCCCTCCGGACAAGATTTTTCCATCCACTGCCTGAACGATTTCTGGTGTTTCTTTTTCTTCACAGATTATGCTTAATCGTAGTGCAGTTTCCAAATCTACAAAATTTCCGGTGGCTCCCGAATCTATTAATACTTCCATTTGCCAGATCTTTTGAGTTAACTGAATTTGGACCGCTAAACGAAAGTGAGCTTTATAATTGGTCACACAAGAGTTTATAGAAGGGTAAGCGATGGTTCCCAAGAGATCCCCCTCTAAACATCTTGGGCAAGTTAGTTTTCCGACTGTTGATCTGCCTTTTCAATAGCTGACACCTTGTTGACATTTGAAAACTTGTTTTTAGGTTTCACCATACAGTCTTTCACAAAATGTCCTTTTCGACCACAGTAGAGACACTGTCCATTTTTACGTCTGTTGTCCTTTTCCTCCTTAGACAGTGGTTGTCGAAGGGTTCCAATCTCCATAGGCTCAGGGCTTGATTCAGAGTGTGCGAATTGTGTCCTAGATCTGATGTCAGCTTTCCAATTAGGTTTGTCACTCTTTTTCTTATCCGTTCTTCTTTCCGAAAGTCGGTGATCTACACGTAAAGTTAAATTTATCAGCTCTGAACAAGCTGTTGGCTGTGGATCAATTTGGGCTAAAACATCCTTTAATTCGTCTTTCAGTCCCTGATAGAAAAGAGCCGCTCTCTTTTCTTCCGGTCAAGAAGTTTCTGCAACAAGTCTATTAAAGTGTGATAGATAAGTTATGAGGTCTCTGTTTCCTTGTTTTAACTGAAGTAGTTCTCGATCTGCAGATAATGTTACTGTTCGCCTATCAAACACTTTCTCGAATTCTTCAATAAAGCGTTTCCAATTATACAATAATGTGCTATCTTGTCTAACAAATGGAACAGCCCAATTTGCAGCATCTCCGGACAAATAAGAAATGAGAAACGCAATTCTAGATTGTGGGGTTGGAAACGCTGAAGGCCTACAGGAAATGTGTAACTCAATTTGTGTTAAAAAGGTTTGTACCTTAGAAGGGTCCCCAGAGAAACGCTCCGGATTAGCCAAAGGAATCTGTGGTGGTACAGTTACTGATATGTTTGTGGAAGCCCTTGCTCCTAAATCTTGAACATCCTCTGGAAGGGGAGTGTTCTGAAGCTGTATATTGTCTACCTTGTTAGCCAATAACGCGGTTGCATTCATGGTGTTTTTTAAATCAGCCTGCATTTTAATAATTACTGCCATTAAATCATCGATGGTGGCCATTATGGCAACACAATCAGATCAGGAGGAAAATGATTCGTGGGCTCACTATTCTGTCAGACGAAGTCTTCCTCGGGATCTGATGTGAAGATATAAGGGCCCACCTCTCGATACCTCCAATTCTGATTGTAATAAATACACAGAATATTGAAGTGATCAAGCGGGGGGAATTAGGGAATTAGGAAGGGAACTGCAGGGAGGGAGATCTGAAAAGGAAAAGTTATTGTTGCTAGTTTTCTTAATGCTTCACTCGACTCTAGTACAAACTAAAAGTAATTATATCTTTACACTTGAAAGATCAAATTAGCTTGGAAACAATATATATTTCAGTTGTCGATAGAAAAGACTGTTGTCTCATTTTACATTTTAAATTCCCAAAAGAAATTACACAAATGAATCTTGCGACTGCTTCATATTGTAAATAACCTCTTTACAATCTGCACAACCTCTAAACTTGTATCTAAAAAACATCAGCAAATAATCACTTTTACTAATTCTCTTATTTTCGCTAAAAAACCCAATTGCAGCAAATGTTGCGACTAAGCAGTACTGTATTTGCGACCATTCAGTTCAGAATTGCGACTAAGCATGGAGAAATTAAACATCACTTGAATTTCAACAAAGGTGTAAAGTTGCTCTAAATAATGTAACCTTGAAATATCATTAATAACCTTTGCGCATCATATCTCCAAAAATCAGAAAATATATTATTTTATTCACTTTGACAAATTATTTTAAATCTCAAAAATTGAAAGTTTTCACTTTCTCCTACCTGTAGAGTACGACCTACTCACAAACTGGAAAGGTGTGTTTGCCACTCTGGATACTCGAACTCAGTCTTCTTCACTGCAGCCCACGATAAGAAAAACGCCTCACGAACCTGGAAGCTTGCTGCCAAAGACTCGACTCCCTGGAAGAAACTGCAAACACCTCTTCTAGAAACTTCCCCAGATTAGAACACCTGGGACAAGCTGCATCACCTTCAAAATCTTCAGAATAGTGAGCACGGACGTTTGGGCGCGGTCGCGTACGTTAACGCGACAACGCCCATGCTAAATCCCACGCATGCGACCGGTATGCTAAAGCTCACGCATCCGGCGGACGCAATAAGGGTGCTAAACCTCACGCATCAGGCGGACTATGTCAAATTGGATTGTGACACATTTACAAAAACAATGGACCTTCTGACAATGTTGTTACTAAAGCCTTCTTGCACATTTCTGCCACCAACGTCCTCCCAGATTGGTCTGGTGCATTTTGCCACATAGTGACAACAGGCATGGCGGATGATAGTGACGCCTGCAGAGTGGGGCGGGCCCTAGACCGCAAGCCACCCTAGTCCTGACACAGACACTTTATTCTCTCACACAATCAGTTTCACGCACTCATTCTCACTATCAGCTAGATTCATCATTGTCTCGTTTTGCGAGTCCTTAATAACGATTATTAAGGAATCGCTATTAAGGACTTGCAAAACGGGATTCATGTAGAAATCGCAATTTTAATTGCAATTTCTACAGCTTCCTTATTTGCGATTAGCAAATTGCTAATCGCAAATAAGGAATGACTCCCCATTCATTCCTATGGGCCCAGCCTATAAGAATGAATGGGGAGTCATTCCTTATTTGCGATTAGCAATTTGCTAATCGAAAATAAGGATGCGATTTCAAGGGTGCCAGGGGTGTCCAAAACACACCCTGTAGCACCCCTGAAATGGAAATGTAGCCAGATGTTGTGCACACACACATGTCCAAAGGAAATGTGTGTGTGTAAAATACCACTTAGAAAAATGCACTAAAGTACATTTTTCTAAGTTTTCGCTATTTACCACGAAGTCAGACTTCGTGGTAAATAGAGGCCAGAAATAGCGAATTCGCTAATAAAAAATGGTTAATGAATTGTATTTAAGGAATCTCAAATAGAGATTCCTTAAATGCAATTCCTCGCAATTATGCGATTTCGCAATTAGCGATTTTTGCATTTGGGATGATGAATCCCAAATGCAAAAATTGCACTCGCAAAGGGCCAGATTCTCAGAATCTGGCCCTTTGCGAGCCGATTTAACAATGATGAATCTAGCTGTATATCTCTTGCACTATTTTTTTACATTTGTACTCTGTCACTGCTTTACCTGCCTTACCTTTTAGTGAAGCTTAGTAAAAATATTTTCTCTATACACTATTCAAAAATCATAACATACGGCTTTTCAATGCTTGTTATAAGTACGATGTGAATGAAAAAGTACACTTTCTTAAAAAAGCTGTACAGGGCTTATATTTGGTTTCACATGTGAGTGCCTCGTGAGAGGAATGCATACAGAATGAGATGAAAGAGTGCAGGGTGAGTGATGTGAGTGGTGTAAATGCAGTGGCGGCTGATGAAATGTGAAAGTGGTGAGGCGCAAAAAAATTATTGTACTGCACTGCTGCGAGCGAGCATAGCGAGCGAGCCAAAATAACCTATGGAGGGATTGGGGGGGTTCTCCCCCTGAGAATTTTTTAAAAAAAGAGTGGACAAATGGCGCATTTTTAAGCAAATTTGAGAAAGCAGGAAGGTTAATAAAGCAATTGTTAATTAAGTTTAAGTTTAAGTTTAAGTTTAAAATATTTATTAAGCGCAACATACACCTGAGCGGTTTCTTGGCGCTGAGATAGCAAACAGCCTACTGGGCAGAGTCAATCGCTAAGACATAAGCTGAAGAGGGGAACAGAGGTTTAAGACAGAAAGGCCTGAGTGAATAAAAATGTTTTCAATGATTTGCGGAAAATGGAATACTGGGTGAGAGACCTAAGGTGAAGGGGAAGAGAATTCCAGAACATGGGGGCGAGGGTGGAAAATTTCGAGCCACCCTGTTTTTTTTTTCTGTAGCGAGGGACTGCTAAAAGATGTTGGGCCGAGGAACGGAGGTCTCTGCCAGGGACATAAGATTTGATGGCTGAAGATATAAAGAGAGGGGCCAGGCCAGTCCTGGCCTGAAACGCCATGCAGCCTAATTTGAACAAGGCGCGTTCCCGAACGGGGAGCCAGTGGAGGGTCTTCAGGAGGGGAGAGGTATGATGGAATTTGGGGAGACCGAAGGCGAGGCGGGCCGCCTGGTTCTGCACCAGTTGCAGTTTGCGCAGGCTGTACTGAGGGATGCCATTGAACAAGATGTTCCCGTAGTCCAGGCGGGACAGGACCAGTGCGGACATAATTAGTTTAAGTGCAGAGAAGGAAAAAAAGCGAGAAATAGAGCGGATAGTACGAAGAGTGAGAAAACAGGAAGAAACCACCGAAGCAATCTGGGAGTGCATAGTGAGTTTATCATTTAGTTTGATGCCAAGAGTCTTAACAGAAGGAACTGGGGTAGGGGGAGAACCAAAGGAAGGGGGCCAAAATAGGGAGTTCCAGGGACTGGAGCAACCACCCGTAACCACAAGTTCCGTCTTGTCGGGATTGAGCTTCAGGTGGTTGAAGTTCATCCAGTCCCTGATGAAAGATAGAATAGATTGGAAGTTAGAAATAGAGTCGGAGGAAGAGGACAGATTAAAGATGAGCTGGAGGTCATCGGCATAGTTATATACCGTGACCTCCAGCTGCTGTAGAGCAAAGATAAGAGGCGAGATGTAAAGATTGAACAGTAAAGGAGACAGAGAGGAGCCCTGGGGAACACCGCACTGGACCTGGCAGGGGGTGGCTGAAAACTCCCCAAGATGAACCGCCTGGGTCCGGTCCCTCAAGAAGGACGAGAGCCAAATAAGGGCTGAGCCTCCTATGCCCGCCGCCCTGACACGGGAAAGTAAGATGGAATGATCCACCGTGTCAAAAGCGGCGGACAAATCAAGGAGGACCAGCGCCTGAGATTGACCTACATCCATACCCTCTCTAAGGGTATCTAGCACTGACACCACCACTGACTCTGTCGAGTGCTTGGGTCGAAACCCAGCCTGACAGGGGGCCAACATCCCGTTCTCCTCGACAAAGGAGCTGAGCGCAGATGTGACGTGTCGCTCAAGCACCTTCCCTAAGAAGGGTAGGAGGGAGATGGGGCGATAGTTGGCCATCACGGAGGGGTCGGCTCCTGGCTTTTTTAAGATGGGAACGATGGAGGCGGATTTAAATGATGGAGTGACAACCCCTTGGGCCAACGAATCATTAAGGAAGCTAAGAGGAGGCAAAGTACAGACAGAATAAACCTGCCGTAAGATGTGTGCCGGGCAGATGTCTGAGGGGGAACCGGATTTGATTTTGGGGAGGAGAGACAGGAAAAGTTCCTCAGAAAGAGGGGGAAAGGAGTTGAAAAAGGCTGGGGCAGGGGGTAGCTGGGGGTCAACAAAAAGAGGGGAGGGGGGGAATGTTGGATTTAATTGTCGCGATTTTTCCTACGAAGTAGGAATTCAACGAATCACAGAGTTTCTGGGAGGGAGGGGGTTTGAGTGAGGTCCTGTCGGAAAAAGCCAGGTCGTGGGTGATGGCGAATATCTCCTTAGGTTGATTCTCGGCCACCAAGATTCTGGCCGAGAAGTAGGCTTTCTTGGCCTCTGTGATGTTTTTTTATAAGTCCCTAGGAGAAGGACGTACCGGGACTTGGAGATGGGGGAATAGTCCAATCTCCATCTGCGTTCTGCCTGTCGAACCGTGAGCTTCAGCTCTTTCAGATCATTACTGAACCACCGATTGGCGTCTTTAGGGCGCCTAATCGAGGTGCGCCGCAGAGGAGCCAAGCAGTCGCTTCCATTCGTAAGCCACAAGTCGATGGCTTTGGCTTGAGCTGCGGAGTCCAGGCCCAATAAAGAGGGAGAGGAGGCCAGAAGTGAAGTCGTAAGGTCGGACAGATTGACCTTGCCCCAATTGCGAGCCCATGAGTTTTTAGTGTGAATAAGTGTCTTGGTCAAGCAGAGGCTTAGGGAAAAGGAAATTAAAAAGTGGACGGACCAAGTGCATGGGGTAACAGTCAGTGCAGACAAGGGACAGTTGAGAGACCAAACTTGGTCTAAGATATGGCCATGAGTGTGGGTGGGGGTGTGGACAAGAGAGGTGAAATTAAGAGAGAGGAGGGTTTCGGAAAATTCCTTCGATGAGGCGCATTCCTTAGGGTCCGTCGGCCAATAGTGGAAGTCCCCGAGGACTAGAACCGAGGCATAGTTGACGGCCAGAGTGCCGAGTAAGTCTTGAAAGGCCGGAAGAAAAGATGGGGTTGGTTGAGGTGGGCGGTAGGCGAGCATGATGGCTAGGTGAGGGGAGAGAGAGGTGGAACGGACCACCAAGTGGTCAATTTCTCCCAAGGGGGGTGAGGGGAGAATCTGGAACTGGAAGTCAATACGGGCGATGAGGGCAACGCCTCCACCCGTTTTCCCGCCAGGGCGGTCGGCACGGATAGCGTAGTAGGTCGAGGGGAGGGCAGCCAGTAGAGACGGAAGAGAAGATTCAGAGAACCATGTCTCCGTTAACAGCAGGAGATCGGGTTTGTCCGTGTCTAAGAGTATGAAGAGTTCCTGGTGGTGTTTGATGGCTGACCTAGTGTTTAGTAGAATAATAGACAATGGGGGAGAGCAGAGGTCAGAGATGGTCGATGAGTGGGGAGCTGACGGGGAAGCCATAGGAAGAGGACAACCTAGTGGGCAGGCACGGCAGGGAGAATGACAGCCCATATTGATGGTCCGTTGAATAGTGCGAGGGTCGAGGGGCCAATGACCTTGTAATAGGGTCAAGTCCGCTGAAGAATATCGGATAGGAGGACCAGGGGTAGCGGCCCCTAGCCCCGGCCGGCCGCGGACGGGCGCAGACGGGCTTAACTCTGGCACGACTCCGGCGCGCCTACGTCGCGCCCGCTGCGCTCGTCCGCTGCGCTGACACATAGTGGTCGTTTTAGTAGCCGTGTGACCAGGGGGGTGTGGCCAAGGAGAGGCCGGCCAACAACCCGACCCAAGATGGCGCCCGCAGTCGAAAACGACCGGCTTCAGGCGGACCAGCAGGTAAGTGTGGCGGCTTGTAATCAGCGGGCCACAGGGGTGCGATTTAAAACTAGGGAACAAGTACAGAATGTCCTTACTTGTAGTCAGCAGGACGGGTAGGGGAATAATAAAAAATGATGATGCTCGTAGTCAGCAAAGGCGAGTGGGGTTAGAGTTTTAAAAGACTGCAGCAGCACATGCGCGCGAGCCCTCTGCCACCGGGCTGCGTGCTATCGCTGGAGGAAGGGGAAGGGAGGTCCTTAGTAGCCGAGTGACCAGGGGGGTGTGGCCAAGGAGAGGCCGGCCAACAACCCGACCCAAGATGGCGCCCGCAGTCGAAAACGACCGGCTTCAGGCGGACCAGCAGGTAAGTGTGGCGGCTTGTAATCAGCGGGCCACAGGGGTGCGATTTAAAACTAGGGAACAAGTACAGAATGTCCTTACTTGTAGTCAGCAGGACGGGTAGGGGAATAATAAAAAATGATGATGCTCGTAGTCAGCAAAGGCGAGTGGGGTTAGAGTTTTAAAAGACTGCAGCAGCACATGCGCGCGAGCCCTCTGCCACCGGGCTGCGTGCTAATTGCCTTGCTATTTCCCTGTCAAGCAGCAGCACACCCCTGTACATCTCTCTTCTATGTTCATTGCCTCGCTATGTCCCTGTCAAACACCAGCACAACCTTGTCACAAGACCTTCGCCACATCCGGACAGACTTCTGCGAATTTGGTCAGGTTGGTACTGGGAGTTCGCACGCTAGGTCGCAGTGCACCAACACCTTCCTTGTCATTTTATAGGTTCTATTTTTGTCTTGGGCGGAAAAGGGAACATAGGTCGCTTTCGAAGACATTTTAATAAAAAAGTAAACATTTATTACAGTGAAGCAAGGCGACAAGGAGTCCGTGTGTCACAAAAGGAGCAGTTAGACCACAACAAAGTGAGGAAAACAAGCTGCAGAAATAGGGAACAACCGAAGCCCAGCAATTTAAGAAAGTTGTTTTGAAAGCAAATTGGATAACAGATGCCCGTCGAGCATTTCAACAAGAATGTCAAAACAATGTCTGTGTCTTGGCTGTTGGGTTTTATATAAATATTTAACTATCACTAGCAAGCGAATTCAGTCTCCAGATAGGTCCCAAACTTTACATTTTTAATATAACCTTATATTTTAAAATATTATTTAGAACTGAAAACATGTCGAAAATTACATTAAGGAGGAAACGACGTGTCCATGTAATGCCTGTAAGCCAATTATTAAATCCAGTCACAACAAGACAAACACACACTTTCTCCTGTGACAGGTGTAGTCCAGTGGGGTGACAGCACTGTAGGACAAGTTGATAACGAAATAACGCCCCCAATCCTGGTCATCAACTTATTTCCCTAAAGTGTCAGTGGGTGAGCTGCTCGTCTGAGCTCTTTCTGGGGGGTGCTAACAGTATTAAACCAGAGGTGCGCAGTCCACGACAGGGGGTGTCAAGCGCTAGCATTCATTGCCCCCTTGTTTACCATGTGCGGGAGCAGCCTGCACACGGAAGGTAACCACAAAGGTGAAATATTAATACAACCACAGCGTTATGAATTAGCATATATTTTCAGAGTTCTTTGAGTGTTCAGAAGTACAGCGTAGCAAGATGATGCCGTGGACTATTGTTACTAATGACTGGTTAATGTTTCCCCCTCCTGTTCCAGCAAGGGTTATGGTTATAGGTGTCATTTCCAGAACAATGAGAATACCATAATAACACGTCAATTCTTCCAGTCGATCAATAATTATTTGATTATTTAATTTTCCAGCACCTGTAGATGTGGAATGGATCTAAAGGGACGTGACTTGAAAAAGAAATCATCTCTTTGAAGTCGCTACACAAATCAGTACTCGCTCAAATAACTGTGCCCTTCGAAAGTGGTGGAGAGGGAAAGTGAGGGGGGAGAGGGAAAGAGGAGAGAGAGAGGGAAAGTGAGGTGGAGAGAGAGAAAGAGGAGAGGGAAAGTGGAGGGAGAGATGGAAAGAGGAGAGGGAAAGTTCATAGAGAGAGAGTCTACCACAAATTTCGAGTACCACCAGCCTCTTTCTCTTGACTGAAGGCTTCCTTGGCCCCCAGGAAGCTCCCTGGCCTGAAATGTTTCCATCACCTGAGCTGTAATCCAGTGCCCTTGAGCAAAAGCGTGCCATGATTTCCGGCGTCACAAACATTTCAGCAGGCGCAATTCAGGCGAAGACACCAGATTTTTAAAGCAAACATGGCTTTATATTAGCGATCTCCTGCTTTAATTGCTTTAGTTTCAGTTTTTGTCAATAGGAAAAATGAAGGCATTCAAAATCTCACTCTTTGTACTTTAAAAATATTGGCTTGTTTGGCATCGGCACTTGCGCTGTCTGAGCAGGTCAGGCGTTTGTGCCAGTAAATGAAGACGGATGGGTGACCCTGAGAAATGTACTTAAAGACTCTCAAAAATCAACCATTTCCCTCAGTAATTATCATGATTTTCAATCCATTGAAGTCTCATTCCCTCCTCTGTTCTCCACATCCCATTCCTAACTCATGATATGGCCCTACCCCCAGGCAGCCCCTTTATAATTAAAAAATATAAAACCTTACCTTACCGTTGAAAACTCACCTTTTTCCCCAATAAAAGTTTTTGCCCGTCTGGAACCCCGAACTCCCCCCCCCCCCCCCCCCCCGGCCCACCGACCTGTAAGGATAGGGTTCTTAGCGCTGGGATACCTCCGGGTGACTACGCGCTCTACAAATTTTTTTAATAATAATAATAACCGTGTCCTGAATCCCCTGCTCAGCTCCTGGCAGTGGCGGGGTCCCAACAGGAAGCAGCCACAGGCAGCCTCCCTCCCCTAAGCCAATCACAACGTTGCAATGGCAGCGTTGTGATTGGTGAGGCGCAGCAGAGAGTGCCTCAGCCAGGCCATTTTCTCTATGTAGGCTGCATGCAGCAGCCTACATAGAGAAAAAGAGGGAGTGCGCATGACTACTTTGTTCGGCCCTGGGGCCGACCAAACAGTCAGTACCCACAACTGTGGGCAAGCCACTCCCCCTGCCCTCGAGAAGGACCGCCCACCCGACCGTCCCCAACCAGGCACTCCAGGCACTTCTGCTTTCCCGCAGTGCAAGAAGCAGGAACATAAAATAGTAGTTTTACCATTTTATGTTTATGCTTCTCTCACTGCGAGAAAGTAGTGGGGCGACACCCAAACACCCCCATGGAGGAGCCACCACTGTGTAAATGCAGGATGATTGGTGTGTCTTAGTATCTTGAAATCTAGACTTAGGAGGGACCAGTTAGCTTGACCAGTTAGCCTGTATGAGTGGAGGGTGAGCTACGGTAGTGAGTGGTGAGCGCATGGTAAGAGGAGTTAGTGCACAATGAGTAGTGTGTCCCATTGAGTCTTGGCAGACTATTGTGCCTGTGTGCAAGAAGCATGAACAGTGTGAGTGTCTGTGTGAGTGCTGGCTGAGCAGTGTGCTCATGTGAGTGCACAGTGAGACGAGGGAGTTCAGGGTGAGTGGTGTAAGTCTGGGGTGAGTGATGTGCCTGTTTGAGTGGTGTGAGTGCATGGTGAGTGGTGTTCCCATATCGATATTTTTAATATTGATGGGACAGAATTTCGAAGATAAGTAATATCGATTTTGTTAATATCGATCTTAGTAATATCGATGTTACTAATATCGATTTTTATATGATTTTTAAGTATATTATTATGTATTTAATATGTATTTGATTTTTATTTATGTAATGTAAGTAAATGTTGTATTTTAGTACAGCAGCGGGTTGTGGGTTTATAGGGGAATAGGGTGGGAAGTAATTTATTTATACTAAATTAATTATTAATTTTCAGGAATTATAAATTAATTTTAATTAATTGGTAATTCAATTTTACTAATTGATCATTTATTTTAATTAATTGATTAATTGATAATTATGTTCTGTAGTGGGTTATGGGTTTATAGGGGAATAGGGTGGGGAGTAATTTAGTTTTAATTAATTATTAATTTTTAGGAATTATACATTAATTTTAATTAATTGGTAATTACATTTTATTACTTGGTAATTCATTTTAATTAATTAATTAATTGATAATTATTTTTTGTAGTGGGTTATGGGTTTCTAGGGAAATAGGGTGGGAAGTAATTTAATTATACTAAATTAATTATACATTTTTAGGAATTATAAATTAATCTTAATTAATTGGCAATTAATTGTTATTAATTGGTAATTCATTTTAATTAATTGATTATTATGTTCTGTAGCTGGTTGTGGGTTGATAGGGGAATAGGCTGGGAAGTAATTTAAATGTAATTAAGTAATAATTTATTTTTAATTAATTGTTTTGTTAATTGTATTATTGTTAATTATTATTATTATTTGGCAATAAATTATTATTAATTGGTATTTATTATTGATGCATGTTTACTTAATTATTTATTGCTAATCATGTTTTTAATAATTATGTATTGGTATTTGTAAATAGTTTATATTTATTTAATAATTAAAAAAATATATTTTTAAAAATATTAATGTATATATAAGTAATTAATTTTAGCTTCAACGCTATCCAACACTTTCCCTACTGTTGCACTCTCTGGAGTAGGAATAGTAATTTTTACCCCTACGCTATCCAACACTTTCCTTTCTGTTGCACTCTATGGAGTTGGAATAGTAATTTTTACCCCTACGCTATCCAACACTTTGCCTACTGTTGCACTCTCTGGAGTGGGAATAGTAATTTTTACCCCTACGCTATCCAACACTTTCCCTACTGTTGCACTCTCTGGAGTTGGAATAGTAATTTTTACCCCTACGCTATCCAACACTTTCCCTACTGTTGCACTCTCTGGAGTTGGAATAGTAATTTTTACCCCTACACTATCCAACACTTTCCCTACTGTTGCACTCTCTGGAGTTGGAATGGTAATTTTTACCCTTACGCTATCCGACACTTTCCCTACTGTTGCACTCTCTGGAGTGGGAATAGTGATTTTTACCCCTACGCCATCCAACACTTTTCTTACTGTTGCACTCTCTGGAGTGGGAATAGTAATTTTTACCCCTACGCTATCCAACACTTTCCCTACTGTTGCACTCTCTGGAGTGGGAATAGTAGTTTTTACCCCTACGCTATCCAAAATTTACTTATTTTTTTTATTTTTTTTAAACTTTTGTATTAATTTTTATTTATATTATTATTTTATGTGTATATATTTATTTGTAATTAATTACATTTTTATTTATTCATAAGTTATTAAAATAATTTTTAAAAGTTATTATTAAGTAAGTATATATTATGTATTATATGTATATTATTAATTACTTTTTTATTAAATTATGTATATTATTTATTAATTTTAAATATTATAACATATTTTAACTTTGTTTATTACATGCATAAGTATTATTTTATTAATATTCCAATTTTTTAATTAAAAAAAAACAATATTTTTTAATTACGATATTTTTTACATCGATATTTTTTTTCTCGATATTTTTGTACTTACCTTGTTAGAGATAGCATATCGATATTTTTGTAATCGACATTTTTGTTGCGATATTTTTGTAGGTAGATATTTTTGTAATCGATATTTTGTCAGACATTCGTTCCCATGTGAGTGAAATGTGAGCTGTGTGAGTGACATGAGTGCCTATGTGATACAGGGTGAGCAATGTGCCTGTGTGAAAGTAGGGTCAGAGGAGTGAGTGGAGAGTGAGTGAGGTGAGTGCAGGTTGAGTGATGTACCCACTTGAGTTTGTGTGTGGGTGAAAGTGCAATGTGGTAAGAATCAATGTTGGTACATGATGTGCTTGTTTGAGATTGAGTGCAGGGTGAATGGTGAGACTGTCATGTGAGTGTCATGTGAATGCAGGGTGAGCGATGTCCCCCTGTGAGAGTAGTGTGAGAGGAGTAAGTTGAGGGTGAGTGAGGTGAGTGCAGGGTGAGTGATGTGCCCATTTAAGTTTGGTTACAGGTGATAGTGCAGTGTGGGAAGAATCAATGCAGGGTGTGTGATGTGCTTGTTTGAGATTGAGTGCTGGGTGAATGGTGAGACTGCAGGATGAGTAGTGAGATGTCATGTAAAAGCAGGGTGAGCGATGTGCTCTTGGGAGTGCAGGGTAAGAGGTAACTATGGGCGAATTTTGCGGATCTGCGGTCCGCGAATTCACGCGAAATCGCAAAAAAATCCACGAATTCGCGGATTTTCCCGTGAACTCGTGGATTGTTTTGCGATTTGCACTGGAGTACTTTCTACTGGCTAATCAGTAAGTGCCACCTCGTTGGGTAAATGTATAGTGCTTTTCCTACACTGCAGCTGCGTAAAGGGCCAGAAGATTTGTCTCCACTGACCATGTGTGCCTGTAACTTTGCCACCGCGCCAAAAGGCGCCGAGGTCCCTTGAGTGAGCTGTCCATCATAGTTGAGAAAGGGCGGTAAGACGTTTGATACCGCTAGTGTGTAGTGCGGGGCCAAACAGGCGGGGCTTCTATGCGTGTCAACATGCCTCTTGTGTATAAAGGGTCAGAGAGCGAGCAGGGCAGCAGGTGCGGAGAAAGCAGCCTCCTGGTCACAGGAACTACACGGGGATTGCGCTTGAGAAACTCATGGATTCAAAGACCTCCCTCGAGTATTACAGCTAATTTTCGACGGCAGATATGGGTTAAAGCACACTTGCCTAGCCTCGACCGTGCTCACTAATGTTTTGGGCTGTTTAAAACGTTACTGAATTTAAGCTTCAACTCGGGCACCTGCTTTATTTATATCTATAAGTGCTTCCTGTTGAGGTTTCATTTTTGTGACAGGAGCCTCGTGCCAGAATGAATCGTGCCCTGCATAGTTATCCACAAAGATGCCACCGTTTTGTCATGTGCAATACCTCTACTCAACTGGAGTACTTTCTACTGGCTAATCAGTAAGTGCTACCTCGTTGGGTAAATGTATAGTGCTTTTCCTACACTGCAGCTGCGTAAAGGGCCAGAAGATTTGCCTCCAGTGACCGTGTGTGGCTGTGACTTTTGTCCCTTGAGTGAGCTGGCCATAAAAAAAATAATAATCCGCCCGCGAGCGAATTTGCGAATTTTGCGGCAATTTTGCGAAATTCACGGATCGCGAAATTGCCGAAAAACCGCAAATTTCGCGAGTGCAACGGATTTTTGGCCGATGCTTAGTAAGAGGAGGGTGAACGGCATGAGTGCATGGTGAGTGGTGTAAGTACAGTGTGATTGCTGTGAGTGCATGGGAGTGTTGAGAATGACAGGTGAGTGGAGTGTCATATGCACGCAGGGTGAGTGGTGTGTTCGTTTAATTGAAGGTTAAGAGCAGGGTTAACATAGTGAATGTAGGGGAAGTGCGTGAGTGCATGGGGAGTGGTGTAATTACAATGTAATTTCTGTGAATGCCAGGTGAGTAATGGGACTGCAGGGTGAGCGGTGAGAGTGACAAGTGAGCGGTGTGCCATGTAAGTGCAGGGTGAGTGGTGTGATTGTGTGAATGCAGGGAAAGATGAGGGTGAATGGCGTGAGTGTATGTTGAGCAATGTAAGTGCTATGTGATTGCTGTGAGTGCAGCCTGAGCTTGAAAGCGAAAGGTGAGCGGCGAGAATGATGGGTGAGTTGTCTGAATGGAGGATGAATTCCCAGACACACTGTGTAACTCAGCTCGGTTGGCGAGTGGGGTTTCAGTTATCATTTAAACTATTGTTATTAAGACATCTATCAGGGATGGAAGGTGGAGGAAATATATGGTTTTCCGATCCTGTAACAAACTTTCAGCCTCTTGATATGCCTTTCTAGGGCTGGAAAGATGGCAACCCTATGTATTTGTTTGTAAAATTACTTTTCTAGCTTTGTTTAATTATTAGTCAGGGGTTGTCAAAGCGGCTCTAGACACATTTAAAGGTGCTTTTTGTTTATACTTGCTGGTTGAAGTAATATGGGCTACAGATACTGGCCTTATGTGATTTTGCTTATTTTTAGGTCTTGCCTAGCGTTGCAGTGCGCATGCGCTGCTAGCGTTGCGTTGCGAGATTTACTAGGTCATGCCTAGCATTGCAGCGTGCAAGCGGTGTCACGTAGCAAGAGTTTTTGGGGTAAAAGTATTTTGTATAGAGGGACTTCTGTTACCGCTCATGCTTTTAATTGGGCAATGTTGATATTTATGTTAAACTTTCTGTTCTGATTGGTGTTCAGCGGGTTTTGGTTACCGCCCTATTTTTTTTTTGCCTTGCTCACGCTGCCTGAACGCGCCAGTCGGCTCTCTCATTAGTTAGCAACTAGCAAATAAGCACTGTGATTGGTGAACCTTGTCAACCAATCAGAGAGCCTACTGGCGCGTGCAGGCAGTGTGAGCAAGACATGCTGTAGACTTGCGATCCCAAGGGCGTGTCGAAAAAAAACATTACTAGAGAGGAGCAGTGGATGTATCTTGCAGCCCTGGGCTGCAACGTCAGGAAGAAGGAACCCCCGGCGTAGGGGTCCCCCAGTGTTCAGCTGAGGAGCAAGTGCCCACCCCGCATTGGCGCTGTGTTCGGAGCTCAAATGGTGCTCTTTCAATCGGGAGCCCACCCCGTAGTTTATAGACCACCGAAAGACGATCCCGCGAAGAGAGGAAGTCAGGCCAAGTTGCCTGACTCGAGGCAGGGCTGTTGTTGGAGGCTGGCGAGGCCTCCAACCACAGTGCGGCCGACCAGAAGTGCATGGAGTCCGGGAGCGGGGTTCCCCGTGAGTTTGGCAGAGCCCCGCGGTGCTGATTGAGAGGAGTCCCAGTGACGTGGGTGCACCCGAAGTCTAGCCAGTGCCAGAAGCGGCACGTGAAGTGCGGCGTGGTGAAAGGGGCTTCCGTGCATGGAGAGAGTCCCGTGGTGACCTGAGAGGTGGAGGAGGTGGCGGCGGCAACCCAACATGAGGGTAGCAAGGCTGGTGAGGCAGTGGGTCTCCCATGTGCTGAGGAGAGCCCCGCATGAAGCTGGAGGGGGCCCCAGGCACATTGTCAGTGCCTGCCCCCACCGCACTTGCTGAGGAGGAAAGCAGCAACACCAGGAGAGAGAGCCCGGTGAGTGGGGCACAGTGGTGAATTGGTGGTTGGGGGAGTGCGTTGGGGCACATTGTCGGTGCCCGCCCCCCCTGTAGTCGCCCCGAGGGGACCGTGAGTGCCTTGCTGTTTTCCCAGCTGCCCCACGTGACTGTGGGCAGCTGCAACGTTTGGGCCTGAGCATCTTTTAGAAGTCCCGTGTGGGACTTGGGGGCACTCCTTAGCGAGGCACAGTGGTGCCAGGCCCAATTCCAGCTGCACCGCGAGAGAGAGCGGGCCGCTGCCTCACAGGGGCATTTTCTTTTGATAATTGAGAGTTGAGAAGCACCCCACACCGCAGCGCAATTGCACCCTTGCTTTTGCTGCATTGGCAGCCAGAGGGCTGCTTGAGAAGCCCAAGCCTAGCGCCCTCACATTTCTGGGTAGAGGGCATTTGAGCCCCATGAGAAGGCCAGATGGCCGTGGGTCAGGGTTGGTACCTGTGTTGTAAGCTGGACTGGTAACTTAGTCATGTTAAAGTCTCATTAACTTGGGATGGTTGGGGTTTGCCTCCAGGTGTCTTAACAAGTTCAGTCTGTGGGCGAGTATTCACCACCGGGCACAAATGAAATATCTGAAGCTGAGGCTTAAGACACTGTTGTTTCTCACAGTGGGACAGAATGTGTGAAGACTACATGCACATTTAATCCTTGGCCTCTCTGCAGAGCGATGCTCGTATGTCTGCTAGTGTTAATTGTGTGACGGAGGTACCCAGCTGTCGAAATCTAGGAGCAGCATAGGAAACAACCATGTAATGGGGGAGTTGTATACGTGGGGACAGGGCTTTCAGTGGGCCAGGTCTCACTGGTGCTGAGCACCAGCAGGAAATTTATCCAAGTAGCATTACAAATACATTACATTTATTTTGCTTACCAAAACTCACATTAACATTTACAAAGCCAATAGCTCACACTCATATAAATGGAATTACAACTTTTCCATTTACAAAGTTTAACACTGTTTGCATTTTACATTACAATCATTTTTATAAATGTTAACAAAACATAAACAATATAAAAAACAATGTCATTTACAAGGCCATTTACTCAAAACAATGTCACTGCGAGACCTATTGCATTGTAAATGCTTGTTAAAACACAGGTTTGTGGGTAGAAAGTAGGTCAGGCGGCAACCCTATATGCCTAACATTCCTTTCTTTTCTGAAATACATTCACCCACCGTGGCGGCAAAAGTAATTAACATATTTATGGACTAGACAGCGTGGGCACGCAGGGGTCTGGGAAACGGTGCAAAAGAACAAAGAAAAAAGAAAGTGACATTAACAAATAATTGGTCTTTTAAAGACCAGTGAAATTCTGTGATGAGACTGAGATAAGATGCCATCCACCGCCCAGCTTGCCCACAGAAGCTCAAGCTCTGACTGTGTGTGTCCTGAAACCTGCATCAGACCGAGCTGAGACACACAACATGGGAGTGGGAGGGAGGTGGTTGAAGCCCTATCGTCCGTATGGCCATTGCGGGCCTAACGAGACTTACTACATATGTTGTCATTTTTCACCAGGGCTTAATTTGAGCCGTGGTTGCCCGTGGAGGCCACCAGCACTCATTTTTTGGTCTCACAAGCACTCATTATTTGGGAATGCGTTTATTTTTCCTCATCCAACATTTCCCAAGAGCAAGAGAAGAAAAACGCACAATGGATTCAGAATGAGAAAGGGGTAGATGGAAAAACTCTTGGAAAGGCGGGATTTTACCTCTAGAGTCTGCTTGCCATTCTCCAGAATCCCGTCACAGGTCGACTAGACCTTATTACCTGCCATAGAGTGAATTAGGCAATCTGCCATATGAGAATAAACAAAATTTAGACTCCCAGTTGCTTTCCCCAAGAACCACTGACCAAAATTAAATTTAAAGGTTTATTACATAACCAAAAATAACTGAAGGTACAAGCACCTCAGCAAGAGGTTCAAAAGATAAACAGGCACTAATACAAACATAATCCTACGAAAAAGCCTCAAGCGACTGATGAATAATACTAGGATCAATTCCAGAACCATCAGACTGAACAGGATTGCTATAACCTGAGTTCTGGTACTCATCAGACTAATAGACATAAATTCAAATTAATCTGTCCCTACACTATACTAAGTGACATCCCTACTCAACAATAACCCAACTTAACCAAAGGTGTCAGCAGCGGTGACTTCCAAAGAAGTTCACTCACTTCTCTCCAAGACTAGAGAATCCTCAGTCATAACTAAGCTCTTCTCCAAGCCCAACCACTCTCTCTGACTCCTCAGCCCATCTGCTCTGCATCCCCCCTCGGGGCACTGTCCCTAATACAAAACCCCACAATGTGAGCGACACGCCTTCAGGTACGCCCCTCTCGAAGATGTTAACTTCCAAAATTTTCCAGTTTGGCTCCGATCCATCTTTGTCCAGCCGATGTCCTTGGGTCCCAGACTCTTCATCGCTTTTAGTTGCTTCTTCAAATTCCTGGTCTACTCCTCCATGTCTGGGTCTAGCATTTCTAACTCTCATGCACAATGGTCCCTTCTACTCTACAATCTACTGGGTGATGCACCTGCAAAAGAATATACGCAAATAGGCTCACAGCATAATAATGTTGCAACATTTTCTAAAACCTCTTTCATTAGCATTTCTACCATTTATATGTTTAAGCAAACATTTTCATACAGGCCCGCGCCATTTCCATGAACTAGGCCTCTGCTAGAGTTTTAGGCCTCACGTTTACATTAGCACTTCTCTGGGTTCACTAGGCCTTCAACCTTAACGACAAATGCATTTTTCTCTATTTTCGGCTAATTATCAAGTACATAAAGCATGATTATACGTTTCAATTAGTCGATCTGAAGGCACATTATTAAATCAATTAAACACTCTTATCAATAGTGAAAGATTTCATTTCAAAAGCATCTCTACATTGCAACAAGTATGGATTTGCACGTTGTAACGTTGGTTCCGCACATTTTCCGATACCAATTTACTTTAGTACTTTGTCATACATTGCATCTAACCATGATTAAAGTCCTCTATATATGCGGGTGCTGACTACTCGTACATATGCTGCACCCCTACGAATTTCACTGTAAATGGCGCTCTCTCAGTTCCCCCCTTTGATGACCCGTGTCATCACCACCCTCACAACGTCTTCAGGGTAAGAACCAACTAAACTGAGCTGGTGGCCATTTTCCCTCGCTTGAACTGTTCCAACGCTCTCAAACTGCGGTATTGACTGTCCTGCAGGCTCTCCATTCGCATCTCTTGCGCTCTCATTGATCTCGCCAATCTATTGGACTTGTACCATTTGTACAATCTCACTAAACCCCACAATCCAATCACACAAGCCACTACTATGATAAGGGGTTTCAATACAAATCCAAGGAAACTCTTTCCCAAATTGGCAAACCAGCTTCTGACTTTTCCAAATCCCTTGCCAACCGTCTCCCAAGCATTCTCCTGCGTCAAATCCTCAATCTCATAATGGATTGCAGTAATATTGCTTATATATTTCTCCAGATCCTTAGAGTTGTCTGGAATGTAAGTACAACATTCCTGGACCTTCAAACGCTTACAGACCCCACCCTCTTTCGCTAGGATGACGTCGAGAGCAAGACGGTTCTGTAAAACCATTGTCCTGATCGACAACATCTCACCCTCAACCAACACCAATGACTTGGCAGTATTTATTGACAATTCATCCACTACAGTTGCCAACCGCCGTATCTTTATGTCATTCAAAATGACACCCAACATAGGTATCACTGCTCCAAACACATCTCCCACAATTGCTCCAGCACTTTCCCCTCGCTTTACCCTCCTTTGAGGCCCTCCCTCTAAGAGTGCAAAATCCTCAGTATGATAAATCTTAGGGAAAATAATTGCTAGATAGCATGTTCCGTACCACTTCTCTGGCAATCTCACATACGCATTCCTTCCGCAGACAAAATACACAGTGGGGATCACCTGGACCACACTCTTCAAGAAGTCCTTTGTGTAGTACTCTAATGTGAAGGTGTGTTCACACGTAGTATGACCCACATACACATTCTCATAATACGTCTGTGGTCGGTGAAGGCACAACTTCCCCTTTTGTACTTCATCTAGAGCTATTGGACCAAAACTCCCTCTTGACTTATGCTGCTTCTCTTCTTCGGTCCAATCTACCTTGCCTTGCCCTGAATCTCGCAACTTTTTCTGTTTCGTGTACCTATCTTCTACTTGTTCAATGAACTTCTTCTCTGTCTCAGACAATAAACATGTCAAGTTGTGTCGGTGTGCATACGGGGTGTCTAGCTCTTGAGTGGGAATGAAAAAATATCCAAGTCTGTCCTCTGACTTATATTAATCCCACTTGTTCAAATGCTTGTAATTCGGGACTTCTGGTAACACAGCATCATAATTCGAAAAGAAATATTCAAAGTGATTTCGCCCATAAAGGATACTAATCAGCAAACTACAGGATATCCCATATGTCAATGGAAGGTGATGGTATCTAATACCCTCATCTACTGAAGCTGGCAGTTGCATACACACATAACAGTCCTTCGCATCCATTGCCTCAATGTATTCATACAACAGCTTCGCATACGCATTCTGCCCAACATTTCCTTTAGACAGATCAGTGTGTAGCCTACGACATTCTGCAGCCAGTATGGCTTTCTCTCTTCGCTCTCTGTCTTCTTTTTGGCTAGGGGTGGTAGGTGTCGGTGTCCCCACAGCCTTCTCTACCTGTTCGTGTGGTGCAAAATAAGAAACTAAGACTACTATAGATATAAGGAGTATCACTCCTCCTAAAAGAGTGCCTACTATGCACTTGGCTCTACGATTCGGGTTTCCAGGCGCCATGGTCTCAGCACAAAGTAGTTCGTTCTCGGAAAGCACCCAAAGTCTCTTTCTGTGCTACTTGAGTCTCTCGAACCACCTTGGAAAGCGGAAATCCCCGTTTCAGTTCTTCTTTTGTTTCAACAACAGACAACCTTAACCCTTCTCCGTCCTCTGTGGAAAGTCCCTAAATTTGTTCTTCTTCCACTCGGCTCTAGGTCAAGTTCAACAGCTATTTACAAAAGTCTTTTCAAAAGTGTTTCAAGGCAAATTCAAAGTTCAAAGTTCTCAATAGTCTATGATTATACTTGATCCGATTGCCTGCAACACATAATCTAAAAGTTCCATGCGGAGCACAACTTCATCATATGCTGGCATGTCAGAAACAAATGTAGGAAAAACCAGTCTATCCAGAAGTAAATCACGTATCTTGCTCAGGAGAGGGGGGATTGGGAATAGTGAGTGTCAGTTTACCTTCTATTTCAAGTCCAGGAACCAACAGTATCACTTCCAGCTTAACATTTGGGATCGTACTGGTCACCGCCACTGACCTCACCCTCCCGGATCTCAGTACGCCTGGCATTTGTGAAAGGGTAGGTCCACTCCGGAGTGGCGTATCTTCGGCAAGGGACTCTCACCCTCCTTGACCTCCTCGGACCCCCGTGTTCTGCTCCTTGTTCTCCCTCCTCCGGATCTGATTCTTCGGACAGAGGAGCAAGGTCCCTTTCAGAAGCCAATCGTACGTTCATTCGCCTCCGCCTCTCGGGCCAACGAGCCTCTGCACCTCTTGTTCTTCTGCTTCTCGTTTGCACACCCGGTTCGTCTCCGCTGTCAAAGTTTTCTGCGCTCAGATCACCTTCTTCGCCACTTCCTCCCTCTGAGGCAGATTCAGTGTCACTGTTGTCGTGGTTGTTTCCTGCCTGATCAGGGGAGTCCCCGACTTCCACTGGCACCCCCACAGCTTGACTTGTCCCCTCTGATGAATCCTCCTCTTCGTTGTTATTTTCATCTACGAGAGGAGCTGTTCTCTCCACAGGTGCTGGGACTCGGCAGGTGTGAGAAGCATGGACCCAATTTGGCAATCCACCGCACTTCACAGCAGTCGTAGTCACCAAGATGACTTGGAAAGGTCCTCTCCAGCGCACATCCAGGCAGCTCTTCCTCACGTGCTTCCGCACCAGGACCCAGTCACCAGGGCACAGGTTGTGACAAAGGTCGCTAGAAGCTGGGATTTCAGCAGCCTGCACCTGAAGAGACACAGAACGCATGACATCAGAAAGTCCTCTGCAATAGTCAAGAATCACATCATCTGTGATATTCAGCAAGGCAGTTGTAGGAATAGATGGCAGTCTCATAGCCCTCCCCATCAGTACTTCGTGAGGTGAGAGCCCTGTTCTTCTGTCTGGGGTACTACGCATGCTCATTAGTACCAATGGCAAGGCATCGGGCCACTTCAGGGACGTGGATGAGCACACTTTTGCCATTCGAGCTTTCAGGGTCCCATTGATTTGCTCCACTATACCAGAAGCCTCTGGTCGATAGCTACAATGCAATCTCTGGTCAATGTTCAGGGCAGAGCAAAGCAACTTCACAACTTCGCTATTAAAGTGTTTTCCTCTGTCCGATTCCAAAGAGGTCGGAACCCCGAATCGTGGCACTAGCTCCCTCAACAACAGTTTTGCTACTGTGAGTGTATCGCACCTACGAGTGGGATATGCCTCAACCCATCTAGAGAACACACACACAATCACCAAGACATATCTAAGGCGATTGCACCTCGGCATCTCAATGAAATCCATTTGCATCCTATAAAAGGGTCTGCCGGACCTTCCAATGTGACTCAATGTAACTGGTGTTCTTTTCCCAACATTCAGCTGTTGACATGTTACACATCTCTGACAAACTGCTTCTGCAGCCTGTCTGAATTTAGGATTGACCACGTTTGCCTGAACACACGCACCATCGCATCCCTTCCCAGATGCACAGGACCATGTATCTGTCGTGCCATTGCACTCACCAACTCATTCGGTAACACAGCTCTTCCATCAGCTGAAACCCACATGTCCAAATCTCCTTTGACACAGCCAGCTGATTCCCACACCCTTTTTTCATAATCAGATGTCTGTCCCTGCATGTCTCTCAACTCTTCCCATGTGTCTGCCACCTCAAGCATCATGCTTAGTTCTGTTCTTTCCCTTGGTCCCTCAATTGTTTGTTCCGTAAAGCAGTATCCCTGCTCTGCACAATAGCGTGCAACTTCATCAGCATAACGGTTGCCCGATGTCACAAAATCCGTTCCCTTGGTGTGTGCTGTACATTTTACCACAGCTATTTCTGCAGGTCTTTGCAAGGCCTCCAGCAATAACCTGATAAATTCGCCATTTCTGATTGGGGAGCCCGATGATGTCATGTAACCTTCTCTGAGACCACAACTGACCGAAGTCATGAACCACCCCAAATCCATATTGGCTATCAGTGAATATGGTAATCTTAATTCCGTTGGCTGCCAAACAGGCGCGTGTCAATGCAATTATCTCAGCCACCTGCGCGGAGTGTACTCCTTCTAGGCAGGCTGCTTCAATTATTCCAGAAATAGTGCAGACAGAAAAGGCTGCTCTCAACTGACCAGTATTGTCTCTTACACATGAGCCATCCACAAAATAAATTTCATCAGGGTCTGTCAATGGCACATCAACAATATCCGGTCTAGGTTTGGTGCATAGTTCAGTTACATCAAGGCAGTCATGGTCTTCCCAATCATCATCTATATCATTTGGTAATGGCAATAAGGTAGCAGGATTCAAGACAGAGCACCTCCTGAGGGTCACATTCTCTGCAGCAAGTATAACCTGCTCGTAGCGTGTGAGCCTGTTGTTGGTCATGTGCTGCGTCTTAGTCCTGGTCATCAACAATTCCACAGAATGTGGTACATATACTGTCAGTGGATATCCCATCACAATGCTTTCGCACCTTTCAATGCTGACACCTGTTGCAGCAACGGACTTGAGACATCCGGGCAACGCTGCGGCTACTGGATCTAAGGTAGCCGAGAAGTATGCAACTGGTCTACGGACTCCTCCATGATCTTGCACTAAGACTGCCAATGCACACCCTTCTCTCTCACAACAGAACAATGCAAACGATTTGGCATAATCTGGCATTCCCAGAGCCGGAGCGCGACACAGGTCCTCTCTCAGCTCAAGAAAGGCCATCATACAATCTGTGTCCCATGGTACCGGATCACTTACGTCCTTGTGCGTCAGTTTCTGCAATGGCTTCGCTTTCAGGGAAAAGTTAGCAATCCACTGTCGGCAATAACCAACCATGCCCAGGAACATCCTAACCTCTCTTTGTGTCGAGGGCACAGTCATCCTCATGATCGTCTCAATCCTGTCTGGTGACACCTTCCTCTTTCCCTTCTCTATTCTGTGACCCAGATACTGCACTTCAGATAGGCAGTACTGTAACTTGTTTGGAGACACCTTGTGTCCGTTTTCTGCCAAATGGTTTAGCAAGGCAATGATGTCAATTCTACAAGCATCTTCGGTATCTGACGCAACAAGGAGGTCGTCTATGTACTGTACAAGAACAGAGTTCTGCGGCAGTACCAGACTCTCAAGATTCCTTTTCAGCAACTGATTAAAGATCGATGGACTCTCTGTATACCCTTGAGGAATTCGACACCATGTTAAAACGCGAATCTCTATTTTGAACGCAAAAAGAAATTGGCTTTCCTCATGCAGTGGGATGGAAAAGAAGGCCTGACACAAATCTATCACAGAAAACCATTCAGCTTGGAACGGTATCTGAAACAGTATCACTGATGGATTCGGTACCACTGGACAGCATGGAACAACTATGTTGTTAATCTTTCGTAAATCCTGCACAATCCTGTACTTCCCACTTGGCTTCTGCAAGCCCATGA
Source organism: Lissotriton helveticus (assembly GCF_964261635.1). Lineage (NCBI taxonomy): Eukaryota > Metazoa > Chordata > Amphibia > Caudata > Salamandridae > Lissotriton > Lissotriton helveticus. The sequence continues at coordinate 360,726,958 of NC_136061.1, forward strand.
TCGGAGTGTTACAGGGACTTCCCATAACCTCCTTCAGAATTCCCTGTCTAATCATGGACTCAATCACAGGTTTTATACCTTGAAGTGTTTCTGGGGTCAGCTTGTACTGGGGAGTTCGAGGGAATTCAACATTCTGTCTCACCTGAATTCTAACTGGCTCTACCCCTTTGATCAGTCCAATCTCCTCTCCTGTGAAGTCCCAGACTTCTGGGGAGATCGAGTCTCTCAAGTCCCAAGGGAGTTCCTCCACAGTTATAGCAGGGTACAATTCAATGCACACATGCGTATTTGCAACCTTAAAGTCAGCATCATCATCGTTAGTCTGTAATTCCACTCCCTTTGGGGTACAGTAGATGGTGCAATTAAGTTTACATAAAAGATCTCTTCCTAACAGGCACACAGGACTGGAATCACACACCACGAACTGATGTCTATCACTGAAGCTTCCAATCTTCACAGGGACTGGCTCAGTCAAGGGATTTGCCATTCTTCTGTTTGCTACTCCTACGACTTGTATGGTCTGTCCTGAAAGGGGTAAGTTGGGAACTACCGCAGACCGCACAGTGGAGCGAGAAGCGCCCGTGTCAACCAAAAAGGTGGTGGGATGTCTATCTACATCTGCCTCCACAAACGGTCCTCTCTGATCTACCTCCAGTACTGCTCCAAGAGTACAGCCCTCCTCCCCATCCAGGTACCGACCTGTCACTGGGTCAAAGTAATAGCACTCATCCCCTTCAACTATGAAAGGCATCTGCTGGTATACCTTGTTCCCTGCTGAAATCTTCGGTGGCTGGGGAACTGGGGCCCTAGGGGCTGAAGTCTCCCCTTTCATCGTCTGCAACTTGGTCACTGTCACCTTTCGTACCGGAGGGGCCTGAACTTCTTCCTCCTCCTCCTCCTGTACCTGATTGTCAGGGTTATGGGGACACTCGCGTCTCCAATGCCCTACCTCGTGACATTGATGGCACTTGGTCGTCTTTTTCAGGGTCGCTATATCTATCCTAGGTCTCGGACCTTCCTCGTTGTCCCTCTTTTGTCCCCCTGATTTCCTTCCCAGTGTGCCATTACCTGACTGGCCCTGTCCTCCTGCTTGCATCTGTACTAACATCAATTTGTCCTTAAGCTTCTTTGTCCTCGAATCTATCTCGTCACTGCAATACCTCGCATACCTCAAAATCTCATCCAGGGGTTTGTTTTGCCAACAGATTAAATGTTGCTGTATCATAAGGCAAATATCAGGCCTTAGTCCTAGAACAAATTTGGATACGAACTGTCCCATATCCTTTGGGTCCATCACATCTAACCCACTGTACTGCTTAAAGATCTGCAATAACCTCTCGTAATATTCATGCACGGTCTCTTTTGGTTCCTGTCTAGTCCGATCTATTTTCACCCAGTCTATGTCCTGTGGTGGTACCTCAGTCTTCAGCCACGTGATCCCCTGCTCATACTTTGCCATCACCCTGGGTGACGGCCCATTCGTGGCAGAATCTCGTTCTGGCTCCGCGGTGGGCCATTCAACACTAACCTTGCACGCTATCCACAAGTCACTTGGGACCACAATGTCAAACAGTGTGTTCAAATCAATCCACAGCACCCTCGAGATTTTAACGAACCTCTCCACCTGTTTGTACCATTCCACTGGACTCTCTCTCAACTTTGGAAATGTGTTCGTAAAGGCAGCCAGATCTCCCCTACTCCAGGGTACATGTACATAACCTCCATGAGCCACCTCCCGCAAGGGGTATGCCTCTGTATGCATCAACCCTCCTCCCGGAGATGTCTCCAGAACGCTCCTTCTAACACTCTTTCTCTTTGACCACCTTTCCTCCCATTTCTCCAGAGGGGACCACGTTCGTATTCCCACAATCAGCTCCCTGATGTGAGTTTTTAATCCGATCACTCTCTTTTCTTCTAAATCCTGATCTGAATACTGTAACCGGTGGCCACTCTGCAGTGCTTTTGTTTTTGTCAGATCCACACTGTACTTATTCGCCAATTCAGAGAGTTTCTCATGAGCTGTCCTAGCCCTCCGTGTAACATCCTTCGCTACAAACAATAGCTCATCTGGTTCGTATAGTTCGATCCTTTCTAGTGGCAATGTACCTTCCACTATCTCCTCCACTTCTGTTTTCAGTCTCAGCACATCTATCCTTCTTGCTTTTATCGCAGCCCTCAATGTACCTTGACTAGTAGTTCCATTAGAGTCCCTCCCGCCACAGTCCTGACTCTCTCGCCTGTTTTCCTCAGGTGTATTGGGGGGAACCCTTCTGTTCTCCCAGCCTTCTTGAACCCACTCCCGTCTACTGTCGCCAGAGGTGTGGTGGGACGCCCCCCTATTCCCCACCCCTTCTCGTTCCCATTCTTGCCGATTTTCACTAGGCGCGCAGTGAGACACCATCCTATTTTCTTGGTTCCCAGACCCAAAGACATTCCTAGATCTATCACTCTGAGTGTCCACAATTGTTTCCCAAGTTCTCAAATCTGGCCTTAATTCTCTCATCGACCTCGGCCTAGGTCCCCTCAGATCCATCGGTCCCCTCCAACCCATCTGCTCTTCCGAGGAGTCTGCCGATGCCACCAAAGGAGTGCTTCTTTATACAGGCGCTGGCAACTGCCTCCACCCTTCTGTTCCATTACTCCTGTCCTCGCTGGCGCATCTCTCACTCCCCCTTAGCAGCGGACTCTCGTCTTGTTTCTGTTCTGGGTTGTACACTGATACTATGGGACCTATGGTAACAGGTACCATAAGGGCATCTGGCAATTTCTGTGAGTGGACACCCTCTTCCACCCGAACCTTCTGTACTGTAAATCGTCCCACTACTCTCGTCACTGGGGAAGGTGGAGGTGCCTTTTCTCCCTTCACTGGATAAAATATATCCTCTGAGGTGTTCATATCACTCACCATTTTGACCCCACCATCCCCGTCAGAAGCTTCCCCAGTCTTGGCTGACATTGGCGTGCCCCGCAACTCGGGATTGTATGGAGGTGGTCTCTCTGACAACATCCTCTCTATCAGGCCATCATCTGTCTCACTGTCCTCATCGTCTGTATTTCTCCTCTGTGCGTCCAGTAACGGGTACAACCTATCCCCTTCAATGGTCTGTACCCTCCACCTCTTCTCCATGGCGTCCCATCTCGCATCTTGGACCGCCTTAACTGATCGTTTCACTCTTTCTTGTCGCCTATCTCTGCCCCTGTCATGGGCTGCCCTGATCCATGCATTTAGCGCTTCAAACTGTGTCGGTCTGGGCAAAGGTCGCAACGCAGCCATAATCGCTTTCAGCTGATACAACACTTCTAGTCTAAACGTCCCGTATTTAGGGAAGGTCAATTCTTCATTTCCATCTGTCATCTTACACCAATTATCGAGCCACAATATGGTATGCAACCCAACATTCGTAGCCATGTAATGAGCTGGAGTATCCTTGGGTGGAGCCTCCTCCCCACCCCGAGGTTCTATCTTGTTTTCGCCTTTGAAACATTTCCGCAACACTTTAAAACATTTCATGACGAAAACCCACAACGTTTCCTTGTTCCACAGCGCTTGTTTACTTCCTGATGACAATCCACCAATCTCAGCGCGGCTTCGCACTAACCGTCCTATCTCAGCGCGGCTCCACGCCAACCGACCAATCCCAGCGCGGCTCCTTCTGACGTCACTCTCCCCTGTTTCGCAGCAGTTCCCCTCCTTTCTCCGTTTGTCTCGCGGTCACGCATGCATCCCAATCATACACTGGAATCGATTACTTCCGACCAAGCAACCACTTCCTTGACTGTACGTCCACAGTCTGACTGTAATTGTCACCTTAACCGGCAAAAAGTCTGTCCACTAACGGCTAGACAATCGCCTCAACTGATAGGTTACAAACTCACGGCAACTTCCGACCAGCGTCTGTTACCCACGCACTCACACATTCGTTCCCCCTATCTCGGTCCTGCGGGCGATCAATGGTACCTCATGACCCCCTTAACATTGGTCGACAATTACTATGGGTGTTCAATACACCCGGACCACTTGGACTCTCCTTGAGCCCAAGATTTTCACTGGTTGCGCGTGCTCACAACCTGTTCCTCTTTCACACTACAGGCATTCAACTCCGCAAGACAATACAACACACAATACAACATAACACCGCAATCTAGCAACGCATGACCCTTTTCATACTCACTCTCCTTCGACCTGCTGCTTTCTGCCGCATTGTCACTCTCCGTCAGTTTCCGTGGAACGCCGTCCTCCATCCGCGATTCTCTGGACACTCATCCTTAGTTTCTATGGGCCTCGGGGAAATCTCAACCTACTTCTGGATTACCCTCACTCTAGAAGGTAAACCATCCTACTCTGCTACCAACTGGAAAGGCGGGATTTTACCTCTAGAGTCTGCTTGCCATTCTCCAGAATCCCGTCACAGGTCGACTAGACCTTTTTACCTGCCATAGAGTGAATTAGGCAATCTGCCATATGAGAATAAACAAAATTTAGACTCCCAGTTGCTTTCCCCAAGAACCACTGACCAAAATTAAATTTAAAGGTTTATTACATAACCAAAAATAACTGAAGGTACAAGCACCTCAGCAAGAGGTTCAAAAGATAAACAGGCACTAATACAAACATAATCCTACGAAAAAGCCTCAAGCAACTGATGAATAATACTAGGATCAATTCCAGAACCATCAGACTGAACAGGATTGCTATAACCTGAGTTCTGGTACTCATCAGACTAATAGACATAAATTCAAATTAATCTGTCCCTACACTATACTAAGTGACATCCCTACTCAACAATAACCCAACCTAACCAAAGGTGTCAGCAGCGGTGACTTCCAAAGAAGTTCACTCACTTCTCTCCAAGACTAGAGAATCCTCAGTCATAACTAAGCTCTTCTCCAAGCCCAACCACTCTCTCTGACTCCTCAGCCCATCTGCTCTGCATCCCCCCTCGGGGCACTGTCCCTAATACAAAACCCCACAATGTGAGTGACACGCCTTCAGGTACGCCCCTCTCGAAGATGTTAACTTCCAAAATTTTCCTTTATGGCTCCGATCCATCTTTGTCCAGCCGATGTCCTTGGGTCCCAGACTCTTCATCGCTTTTAGTTGCTTCTTCAAATTCCTGGTCTACTCCTCCATGTCTGGGTCTAGCATTTCTAACTCTCATGCACAATGGGCCCTTCTACTCTACAATCTACTGGGTGATGCTCCTGCAAAAGAATATACGCAAATAGGCTCACAGCCTAATAATGTTGCAACATTTTCTAAAACCTCTTTCATAAGCATTTCTACCGTTTATATGTTTAAGCAAACATTTGATACAGGCCTGCGCCATTTCCATGAACTAGGCCTCTGCTAGAGTTTTAGGCCTCACGTTTACATTAGCACTTCTCTGGGTTCACCAGGCCTTCAACCTTAACGACAAATGCATTTTTCTCTATTTTCGGCTAATTATCGAGTACATAAAGCATGATTATACGTTCCAATTAGTCGATCTGAAGGCACATTAGTAAATCAATTAAACACTCTTATCAATAGTGAAAGATTTCATTTCAAAAGCATCTCTACATTGCAACAAGTATGGATTTGCACCTTGTAACGTTGGTTCCGCACATTTTCCGATACCAATTTACTTTAGTACTTTGTCATACATTGCATCTAACCATGATTAAAGTCCTCTATATATGCGGGTGCTGACTACTCGTACATATGCTGCACCCCTACGAATTTCACTGTAAATGGCGCTCTCTCACTCTCATAAATCGAGAAAGCAGGAACGTGCAAGAGAGAGACCACAAGCCACACTAGAGCCTAGGCCGCCGCTTCTGCAGCAACCGCGCCTCTCACCTAGTGCAGATGATCTAATGACACCCTGTGCCGCCTTGGATCCAGTGATCCATGCACTCACCTCGCGCCTTAAGTCCTCCCTCAACGCCACTGCCCCGCTTCGCCTCTTTGAGCGGAGGCTGGCTGGGTGCTGGGCCGGGGTTGCGACAGCAGCGGTGGGGCCATATTCCTCACCTCCGACCTCCTCCTTCATGTGGTCCCTGTATGGCCGCAGCCCCAAGCTGCGTCAGGACCAAATAAAGAAGTTGTGATAGGAAAGGTTCATACTAACCACAGTTGAGATCATTTGATAGAGAGACTATTATTTAAGGAAGCTAAATACATTTTAACAAAGTAATATGAATTGGGACTAAATAGAGAAATGTACTGGTCCCTGTTAACTTCCACATGAGACCATAACATATTATAATAAAAATATTGATGAGTTTTCTAATTACCTCTAGTCCAGTTGTTGAAAGTTAAATTTTGGTTGTAAGAATCAATTACAGCACCATGTAAATCTAGACTCACTATGTATCAGAAAGGAGGGTATGCATGATTGTGAGGATCACATATAATAAGTGACATCTGATAATGAAACGAAAGTATAATAATTCACATGCACCTTGTTCGAGCAAATGTCCATTTGATAGAAATGGTAAATTAAGTAATTATATTTGGACCTGTATAACTGCCAAGATAGTTATCATCACAAGACTATTTGTTGAGCCATAAATAGAGTTACTGAACGAGATGAGATATGGGACCCGATTCGCAAAAGTAATCTGAGACAAAATCCTGACTTTACGACTTTCGTTATTCACAGAAGGCATTTAGGAGTTCTAAAGTTGGCCCCAGCATCCTTCCCAAAACGTGTTCAAACTCTTACATTCCCATACCATATGCACAAAGCGTGCTGTTGCTTCCCTGCACCTGGGACAGGCGCTTGAGCGTCCCGGGTACATTTTACTTAGCCTGTGGGGAGTTAGATATACTTAGTGCACTATATTATATTGAATTAACTTGAAGAGTGCGTTTGTAGCTGACTTTACGGACGACTTCTTGTACTTTCGCCCACTCTTGTGCTGTTCTGGGTTCCTCTGACACCTCCTCCTACCTTTCCTGGAATGGAAGGAATGTAACCAAATGATCATCTCAAAGGGTCCTATAGATATGGGAAATCAAACGTCGCCCTCCCACCATTGATATAATGGTAGTAAGGACAGCCGCCGGGGGGGGGCTCCTCTGGGAAGGAATTCCATATTTCCGGAGCCACCGCTGCAATCTTGCCGTATTGTAGGAATTGTCCCATACCCAAAAATGTGACTGCTGCCTCCTCTCGAGTCACAAATGTGCCATTATTATACAGGTATTGTAAGACATCCCCCATCATTCCATCTCTGGACGGACATGGTCTCCTGACTGTGTCTTCCCAAAGTCTCGCCACGTATCTAATCATGTATGGGTATGTGTCTGGAACTGCAGCTCCCATCATGAGCAGCACCGGGAGAGTGTCACTACCTTAAGTGGCCTCTAACAGGTCCTTCACCCAGTTGCTATCATCATCCAACCAGTAGACAGTGTATTGCAATTGGGCCGCCAAGTAGCAGAAGTATAGACGGGGTATCACCAGCCCTCCATCCACCAATTTCCGTTGTAGTATTATCATTTTTATAATTGCAACCTTTCCCATTAGAGAGAGAGGCAGGGATTTCTAAAATCCTACAGACACACGTAGACCATTTAATATTCTCCCTATATTATGCTCTAAGAGCCCCAGAGGTGAATGCCATAGGTGGATCCCTAGATACCTCATACCCTCCCTCCTCCATGGCAAACCCAATTCAGGGTATGCGTCATTTGACTCTTGTGTCAATTTCACAATAGGGACTAGTAACAATTTCTCAGGGTTAATGCGCAGTCTGGAGACCTCCCCGAACCTCCGTAGTACGTATAAGAGGGCTGGCATCCCCTGGGCTGGGCGTCTGACAAACACCAGAATGTCGTCCCCGTACAGGGAAACAACATGTATGTTACCCCCCACTGGGACCCCATAGCCTTCCATATTTGTCCTGAGCATGGTCGCTAGGGGTTCCATCGCCGCCGCAAAAAGCAGCAGAGAGTCTTGTTCCTCTGGAGAGAGTAAACGTATCAGATATTTAAAATAATCTTGTATCATTTCTGGGGATAGAACTGAGTTGGCTTGACAGGCAGTAGCTATGTGGAGGGCTAAAGTATCTACAATTGCTAGCTGAGTACAGATAATCGCTCCATTTTTGTCGTGAAATTGTAGGATAGGGGAAGGGGCGGACTCTGTTTTAATCAATCTCACTATGGATGCGCTGTCGGTATGTTATATATTTATGTTTTTCCAGACTGCCCCAGCCAGCATCAATATATATGAAAAAATATACATCACCTTCAGAAAACACCTCCACTGGGCCAGCGGGAACATCGTAATACGGAGGGCGGTGTACTTGGGACCGCTGAGGTATGGCAGTAAGACCGCCAAACTCATTATCGAGCCCCACGTTTTTACGACAAAAGATTCACTGGTATTGTTGTAATATGCTTTCAGACACGTCTATGGAGATTATTGTGGCCTAAAGTTGACAGCCAAACTAAACAATGAATCCTGATTAAGGCTATAATTAAAAGAGCTGAAACTATGTGTACATGTGTACATAGACAGCAATGATGATCAAGCTGATGGCCAAGTGAGAGACTACAAGAGTCCTTTTGAGAGTTCCTTTGGTCAAGTCCAATAATGAGTGTGACTGTGTGTATGCTTGGTGATGTGTTTTATGTATTTTTATTGTGATTAAATGTTATACATTTGTTATGTGATGAAACTGTTACATGAAAGAACTATTTAGAAACTGTCGAACTTGTACGATTCATAGGTTAAAAAGAAGATGATAGATAACAGTGAACCTCCAGCCTCTGGTTTTATTAAATAATGAGGTTGGTATAAATTGTATATAACACTGTTCCCATCCAGCCCTACATGCAGGACCTGTACTGGGCCTACAAGCTGTACCTGTGGCAGGAGAGCTCCACCAGTTACTCTAACAAAGGCGGAAGCTTCACCACCATGACAAGAGTTCAGCAGGAGGGTTGTACTGCTGCCTGGGACGGTGGGCACCTTGTTACCATGAGATGGAAGTCTTCCTACGCATGAGCATGACCAACATTGTATCACTGTCTTTGTTTCAGTCCCTCAAATCTAAAGTTCTCCCTGGAAATGATTTGGGAGAGCACGCTCCAGTTTGCAGGATTATTCATAGACAGTGACGAAAATCTGCCCCACCCCAAACCGAATTGACCAAAATGTCTGTGTTTGGGACTTGTGTGACACCTGCCTGTCCCTCCTACCCCCCCGCCCTCCACCCCCTAGAAGCCCACAACGACACACACACACATGGATTTTTCCTAGAAATGTATTTGACAGGCCCTCAAAAAATTGCTTAGCTTTGCTTGAAAATTCCTTCTTCCTCGGTGGTCACGGTTGCGTCAAATATTTCGGAACCACCGAAAATTGCCAGAGATTGTATTTTTCCAGTAACAGAAGGAAGTAACTTGGAACCTTTTTAGAAAATGGAAAACAGGCAATCGTTGATATCCCAATGTTTTTCTAGTTACTTCTGTCAATTTCAGGTCCTTTTAGAAAAATGCTATGTGTAAAAGTGTTTTTCAAACACTAGAAAAAACACAATTTCCTGCCAATTTTCGTTTTGCTGAAATGTAGATAGGAGATGATGAACCAGTACAGGCTTTTTAGCCCACATCATTTTTTATTCTGATACTTTATATATACATGATATATAAAGTCTCCAGTTTGGACCTATTCTTACATACATGTTATTGAAAAATGCATTTCCTTATGTGTATTTACGGAAAAATGCAGAAAGCATGTCTTCTTTTGAGTGACGCTCCATGCTTTGACTCATGATTGGAAGCCGGTTTCATTATGAGTTTATTATTGTGTCATATATTACGGCTTATTTTATTATTAAACTCGAAAGGCATTCAAGTGAGTGCACATTTATTGGTTAGATAAATAAAGCAATATATTTGGTGCAATTACATTTTTTCACCGAACATAACATAAATTTGGATTAATAGTGACAAGATGTGCAAAAAGTACAAACATGGCTAAACATAGTAGAATATTTTACAAACATAAATACCCTAAAACAAGAAGAAGAACCAGGAATGGGGCACCTGCAGAGATCTCATCTCTCTAACATAGTTGGAAGCAACTCTTAGAACTGGTGCAGGTGTGGTCGTGGACGTGCCTGCTGCCATTTCTATAGGAGTCCCGGCCGTGCCAGGCGCAGCTGTTCACATTCCTTGTTGGGTCATTGCACTGTGTATGGACAATGTAGTAATCTGTGTTTTCAGCCTCGGTGGTCAGCCAACAATGGAATGCCTACACAAACACATTGCTGAACCCATAGAAAGAGGCTGAGTCATGTGCCCTCGAGGGGTGGGGCATAGAAACAATTCTTCGTGGGCGCCTGCTTCATGTATGTCCCGACATTTATAAGGCTAAAAAGAGCTACAAAACTCAAAAATAAGTATCAAGGAAATGGAGAAAGCCTGAGGTTATACTCTTTCTCAGCATCAATTCACCAAACTGGCAGGGGAGGCGGAAGTGACATAACACCATTTAACCTTTAGTTTACCTCACACACACATACTTAAACATGCTTACACATACTAACACATTCACACACTCTCACGCACACAAACACACTCTCACCTGCAAGCATGCTTACAACATACATTTAACAGCATTTTTTACCTACTTTACCTTCCAGATAGGGTCATATTTCAGCTAATGTACTCCTTTTTTTAATAACACCAATAGTGAATAATAATATTCACAATTTTTTTTTTTTTTTAAAGAATTGACAGAAACCAGGAAAGTGGATCTCCAACCAGCGTCCATCAGGAAGAGATGCCCCTGTGTTTGAGGCACAGACTGTGCCACCTCCGAGGCCAGGGGTCGCAAATGCAGTGTCAGGTGTAACAAGGTGCAAGCCAGGGGTCGCAACTGCGACCGATTCGTTCCCTAAATAACGTCCATGTTCCTCAGTAGTTTTCTTTCACTGCCTGTTTCAACCATTAATTTTTCCCATCATTTCCGCTCATGCACTATCACATATGACATGTGTGTGATACTTACTACCATCTTCTTAGGTCGCATACTGCCAGGTGGTACCGACCGTCCATTACTCAGTGTGAGTTGTCACTAGTGGGAACATTACTCTGGTATGAGGCTGAGCCTATTTCTACTGTGGGCGACTGAGCACATGGCTGGTGAGGTTCCCTCTCTCTAACTTCTTAATGCTTATTGCACAATGTTTTCTTTTCATATATTTTGCATTGTTTTATAAAGCATGTACTCGGTCCAAGCGGATTGCAGAGCGCTGTAAGAAAAATCTAAATTAAGCGCATAAAGCCTAGAGACACATACATAATCAAAATACAGAGAACAGAAATAGCAGTATATAAATGTGAGATTTGGTCAAGCAATGAAATTAAGAGGTATGGGTACAAAGTTTCTGAATATATCTTGTAGGGGGGAAGTGTTAGGCAGGCATAGAAAACTATCACTAAGTTATATAGGGCCAGATGTACTAAGCATTAGCTGCAAAATATTGGTCCACTTGCAGCCAGTATTTTGGTGACCAGTGAGGCATTTTGCGAATCAACCTATGTCTTAATAGGTTGGTTCGCAAAATCCTGAGTCGCACTGGAGGGCAATTCAACCTACCACATGAATATTAATGAGGTAGTTTAAGACCCTTTACAATTTGATGGTGGAGCTCAGCAGACCACCAGGCCTTGATGCATAAAAAATAAACGTTTTACAGACATATTTAACTTTTGGCTGTAGTCTATGGGACCCCTACCTACTCTTCTGTCAACATTCACAAGGGGAAGAGGTACCTTGGGGACCCCTTTCCGTTTGCAAATGGGTTCCCACCACTTTTGTGTAGTCGATAAAATATATGTTTACACTACTTTGGACACAAAACATTAGTGCATCCCATTCCGAATCACTATTTTAAGTTTGTAGATATATATAGTTTTAAGTTTGTAGATATATATAGCGCAGCTTATCACCCGTGAGGGTATCCAGGCGCTGCCCATGGGCACAGGGAGATTAAGTGATTTGCCCAGATTCACAGGATGCTGCGTCGACCCCGAGACTCAAGCCTGTATTCTCAGGTCCCGAGTCTGCAGCTCTGGCGCTGCACCACATCCTCCCCTTTTTAAGGGATGCCTTAAGGATGCCTTTAAGCATGCTGTTTTCAAATACTGATTCAGTATGTAGTTGCAAACCCAAATTGCGATTTGGTAACGTGTTACCGAACCATAATTTGTTTTTAGTACATAACAAAATGCCAGTTTCGCTCACAATTTTGGGCAAGTCGCAGATTTTGGTATTTGAGCCCTTTGCATCTGCAAAAAGCCTTAGTACATCTGTCACATAGACTCTTAAAATTGATATGGGCATAACAGGTTGGCTGTAGAATATACAGGTAATCCTTATGGAGATATAGAACAGATTCATCACACTTAAGTCTGGGAAATGCATGATGTGGATGCATGTTAACTGGATTAAGTATGGAGCATGAGTCTCCTGACTCAAATTGCAAGATATATGTAATGAGAAGGAAGCCATTGGAATATGAGGCATGACTGAGCAATGCAAGTACATATTTCTTGAGAACGTTATAGCTTGGTACCTGCAAATTCTATATTGAAGAAAAAGCAATCATTCTTTTTAGCAAGGGACTCCCGAACGCCTACGAAAACCCTCGTACTTTCACATCTGAATGGAAGCCGCACCCTGCTCCACGGCATCACAGGCTCCACATTGGCCTCCCTTAAGGGCATCCTAAGAGTTGCAGCACGCCTCATCAAGGGCATGCCTAAATATGACGTTATCACCCCACCCTGTTTGACCTTCACTGGCTCTCCTTGCTGGCCTGCATCATCTTCAGAATGAGCTGCATCATTTACAAAGTTGTCACAAATGGCACCCCTATCTATCTGAATAACAAGCTCGCCACCTTTGGTGGCTCTTGGAACGCACACAGACACCATCAGACTGAAAATGCAGAAGTGCAAAATATAACAGGCACTGGCAAAGCCAAAAGATCTCACATTTAGAAAGCAAGTGCCAAACTTTTGGCTTTGTCAATGTTTGCTAGCGCTGACGATCCCACACACTTCATTTTTAATTTGTTTTTCTGAAATGGCTGGTATCCATGTTGGAACAGTAGAGTACAAAAGCCAAAATGCCCACTGTTGTGTCACTGCGCATACATACATGCATACATACATGTATGTGTCACACGGCTGCCAACCTGGAACACTTTATTCTAGATAGAGAGAGAGAGAGAGAGAGAAAGCACATAGGGAGCAGGAACACTCTGGGTGGAAATTAATGCAAAAAAATTGATTAAAAAATGGAAAGTGGAGACGTTGGCAGAGTTCAGTCTGGTGGAGGCAAAGGTGGTTATGGGAGACCTCTAGGATAACAAGATCTCTCCGTCTCCCTCCCTCTCACTCACTCTCCGTCTCACCCCCTTTCACTCCCTTTCCCTCCCTCGCCCTCCATTTCCCTTTCTTTCCCTCCCTCTCACTCCCTCTCACTCCCTCTCCGTCTCCCTCCCTTTCCCTCCCTCTCACTCCCTCTCCGTCTCCCTCCCTTTCACTCCCTCTCCGTCTCCCTCCCTTTCCCTCCCTCTCACTCCCTCTTCGTCTCCCTCCATTTCCCTCCCTCTCATTCCATTTCCCTCCCTTTCCCTCCCTCTCCCTCTATTTCCCTCCCTTTCCCCCATCTCACTCCCCATCAGTCTCCCTCCTTTTCCCTCCATCTCACTCCCCATCAGTCTCCCTCCCTTTCCCTCCATCTCACTCCCCATCAGTCTCCCTCCCTTTCCCTCCATGTCATTCCCCATCAGTATCCCTCCCTTTCCCTCCCTCTCACTCCCTATCAGTCTCCCTCCCTTTCCCTCACTTTCCCTCCCTCTCATTCCCTCTCCCTCCCTTTCCGTCTACCTCCTTTTTCCTCCCTCTCCTTCCCTCCCTCTCTGTCTCCTTCTCCCTCCCTATCCCTCCTTTTCCCTCCCTCTCTGTCTCCGTCTCACTCCCTCTCCCTCCCTGTCCGTCTCACTCCCTCTCCGTCTCACTCACTTCCTCTTCCTCCCTCTCCCACTCACTCCCACTCCCACTCACTCATTCACTCTCACTCTTTCCCTCTCACTCACTCCCTCTCCCTCATTCTCACTCGCTCACTCCCTCACTCTCACTCCCTCTCACTCACTCACTCCCACTCACTCACTCCCACTCACTCACTCCCTCCCTCTCACTCCCTCCCTCTCTCTCACTCCCTCTCTCTCACTCACTCCCTCTCACTCACTCCCTCTCACTCCCTCCCTCCCTCCCACTCACTCACTCCCTCCCTACCTCCCTGCCACTCACTCCATCCCTCTCACTCACTCCATCCCTCTCACTCACTCACTCCCACTCATTTACTCACACCCTCTCACTCACTCCCTCTCACTCCCTCTCACTCTCCCTCACTCCCTCTCCCTCACTCACTCCCTCTCCCTCACTCACTCCCTCTCCCCCCCTCTCACTCTCACTCACTCCCTCTCACTCCCTCCCTCCCACTCCCTCCCACTCACTCCCTCCCTCTCACTCCCTCCCTCTCACTCACTCCATCCCTCTCACTCACTTCATCCCTCTCACTCACTCCCTCCCACTCACTCACTCCCACTCATTACTCACTCCCTCTCACTCACTCCCTCTCACTCCCTCTCACTCTCACTCCCTATCCCTCACTCACTCTCCCTCACTCACTCCCTCTCTCCCTCACTCACTCCCTCTCTCCCCCTCTCACTCACTCCCTCCTCTCGCTCACTCACTCCCACTCATTTACTCACTGTCTCACTCACTCCCTCTCACTCACTCACTCCATCTCACTCACTCACTCCCTCTCCCTTACTCACTTCCTCGCTCCCCCTCTCACTCTCACTCACTCCCTCTCACTCACTCACTCCCTCACTCTCACTCACCCTCACTTACTCTCACTCCCTCTCACTCACTCCCCTCACTCACTCCCTCTCACTGACTCCCACTCACTCACTCCGTCTCACTCACTCCCTCTCACTCATTCCCTCTCACCCACTCCCTCTCCCTCACTCACTCCCTCTCCCTCACTCACTCTCTCCCCTCTAACTCTCACTCACTCCCTCTCACTCACTCCCTCACTCTCACTCACTCTCACTCACTCTCACTCAGTCACCCTCACTCACTCCCTCCCTCCCTCTCACTCCCTCTCACTCACTCCCTCTCACTCACTCCCTCTCACTCCCTCCCTCTCACCCACTCCCTCTTACTCACTCCCTCTCACTCTTCCTCTCCCTCACTCCCTCTCCCTCACTCACTCCCTCCCTCTCACTCCCTCTCCCTCTCACTGCCTCTCACTCTCACTCTCACTCTCACTCTCACTCTCACTCTCACTCACTCAGTCACTCTCACTCAGTCCCTCCCTCCCTCTCGCTCTCACTCCCTCCCTCTCTCTCACTCCCCCTCTCACTCACTCCCTATCACTCACTCCCACTCACTCCCACTCACTCACTCACTCCCTCTCACTCACTCCCTCTCCCTCTACCTTTCCCCGCTGAGCACTAGCGGGGACGCTCTTCTCCTGACCGCATCGCCTCCCGCGTGGTGCCTGGCCGCCTGCTGTGGTTGCTCCGCCTAACGGGCTCCCCAGCGGCCGCGGGCGCCATCTTACAACGGGTTGGCCGCGAGCTAGAGCCTCGCCACACCCCCTCGCCATCCTCCTATTTTAGGTCCCCCCCCCTCGCTCCCCTGTGTTTGCTAAACAGCCCTGTGGCAGGGGGCTGAGACGCAACTGCTGGTGCGCTGCCTTTTCTTATTTTATTTTATTATTTCTGCTGACTACGAGCAGTTATTTTAAATGCACTTCGGTCCTGCTGACAGCAAGCAGTGACCTCTACTTTTAATCGTCCTACCTTTCCCCGCTGAGCACTAGCGGGGACGCTCTTCTCCTGACCGCATCGCCTCCCGCGTGGTGCCTGGCCGCCTGCTGTGGTTGCTCCGCCTAACGGGCTCCCCAGCGGCCACGGGCGCCATCTTACAACGGGTTGGCCGCGAGCTAGAGCCTCGCCACACCCCTTCGCCATCCTCCTATTTTAGGTCCCCCCCCCTCGCTCCCCTGTGTTTGCTAAACAGCCCTGTGGCAGGGGGCTGAGACGCAACTGCTGGTGCGCTGCCTTTTCTTATTTTATTTTATTATTTCTGCTGACTACGAGCAGTTATTTTAAATGCACTTCGGTCCTGCTGACAGCAAGCAGTGACCTCTACTTTTAATCGTCCTACCTTTCCCCGCTGAGCACTAGCGGGGACGCTCTTCTCCTGACCGCATCGCCTCCCGCGTGGTGCCTGGCCGCCTGCTGTGGTTGCTCCGCCTAACGGGCTCCCCAGCGGCCGCGGGCGCCATCTTACAACGGGTTGGCCGCGAGCTAGAGCCTCGCCACACCCCCTCGCCATCCTCCTATTTTAACGGCCCCCATGTGTCAGCGCAGCGGACGAGCGCAGCGGGCGTGTCGTAGGCGCGCCGGAGTTGCGCCTGAGTTAAGCCCGTCTGCGCCCGTCCGCGGCCGACCGGGGCTAGGGGCGCGCCACTCTGTCCCTCACCTCACGTACACCCGTGCCTCACTTGTGCTATGTCACAACTCTGCACTCCCCCCACCTGAGTCTGTCCCCAGGCTGGTCTCTTTAGGCTTGTTCACCACTCGTAACTTTTTTCCTGAAATTACAACGCCATGTTCTACTCCTAGGCCCCCGGTCACGGTGCTCAGACCTGGCACCCACTTACTGCCTATACCCTCCCTTCCTCCCCTCTCGGTGTTCTACCTTAACACTCGGTCTCTGGTTAGCCACCAACTCGAAATATTCCATCTGTTGGAGTCTGAGCAACCAGACATCTTATTCTTGACCGAGACCTGGTTAACAGACGACTCCGCTCCCGACATTTTGGCTGCCATCCCCCCCGGCTACTATATATTACAAGCTAACCGTGCCTCTGGCAAAGTCGGAGGGGGGGTCGCCGCTGTCATCAAGCACCCGCTCCGCTTCTCCATAGTGCCTTCTACCAGCATTCCCCTGGTAGACTGTCTGGTACTTAGACTGGAACTGTCAGGGTCCTCTCTTATATGTGTTCTGATCTACCGTCCCCCTTTATCAATGCCCAACTTTCCCACTCAGTTTGGTGACCTCATTTCTCAGCTCACCATTAATAATTCTAATATTTTGGTCTTGGGTGATTTTAATTATTGGCCTTCGGACACCCACGAAACCCCTAGTTCACTGGCCTTTTCTGACCTCATGTTAGGTCTGAATTGCATTCAGCATATTCACTCACCCACGCACATAAAAGGGCATATCCTAGATCAGGTGTGGACATCCGGGTTGGATATATCCGCTCCTCTCGTCCTGCCATGTCTTTGGTCAGATCACTTTTTAATTACTCTTACATTAGGGATTCTCGGGCCTACCATCAAGCCTCGAGAAACGAACTTCCTGGCCCGCAATTGGAATAGGTCAGACCTAAACGCTCTCAGCTCTATTCTTAGCTCTTCAGCCCCCTCTAACCCTGATCCACCTGCCTCTATTGAAACACAGTCACTCAACCTTACTCGCTGGCTTACTTCTGCTGCTGATGTAGTAGCTCCCTTAAAACTCGTTAGAGCCAGACGATGCCATGACGCTCAAAGGTGGTTCACTGAAGACCTGAGAGCTCTTAAATTAGGCCTTCGCCAAGCAGAACGACGTTGGCGCCGAGGATATTCCCTTGAGAACAAAGAGATATTTTCCTCTTTGCTCAAAAAATATAAAGCCGCTATAGCCCTGGCCAAATCCACGTACTTCTCGAACAAAATTATGGACTCTACAAATAAGTCAAAGGACATTTTCTCCATCGTAGAAGAGCTATCCAACCCAGCCAGACTTACTTTAGGGCCACTCCCCTCTCAAACCCTGTGCGATTCCCTGAATAATTTTTTCATTGAAAAAATAGCCAACATTAAATTCAGTATTGCTGCCCAAACTTTGTCTGTCCACCCCCTAACTACTGAGCCCCCCAAATTCTCTAACTCTCACACTCTTACCGTCATTCCTCCTATTCCACTGGCCACGTTCTCTTTGCTTTTGCACAAAATTTCCTCTGGTTCTCCCCGTGATTGCTGCCCTCCCTCGGTCTTTCGAGCAGCCTTTGCCTCCTGTCCCGAGCCCCCTCTGGCCCTCTTAAACAACTCTCTGGCCACCGGGGAAGTTCCGCACTCCTTTAAACAAGCCGAGGTGGTTGCCATTTTGAAAAAACCTTCGGCAGATCCTTCCATCCTGAGCAATTACCGCCCTATATCCCTTCTCCCTTTCCTCAGCAAAGTCCTGGAATCGCACGTCACTCACACACTTAGTTCCTTTGTTGAGGACTCGTGTGTTTTAGATCCTAAGCAGGCAGGGTTTAGACCTGCGCATTCCACAGAGGCTGTCATTCTCTCCGTGATGGACGAACTGCGCAGAGGGGCTGACGTTAACACCCGACAAGCCCTTGTCCTTCTGGATCTATCGGCCGCCTTCGACACGGTCGACCATGGGATCCTGGTCGACCGTGTCGGAGAGGCCGGCATCCGAGGGACCGCCCTCGACTGGGTTCAGTCCTTCCTGACAGAACGACAACAAGCTGTCAGGCTGGCTCAGTTCTCCGCCACTCAGGTAGAGTTGTCCTGTGGTGTCCCCCAGGGCTCTTCACTATCCCCTCTCCTTTTTAATTTGTATTTAGCTCCGTTACTTCGTGCTCTCCGCGGGCTGAACGTTACCACATTCAACTACGCGGATGATATTCAATTGATTTTTAACATCGATTCTTCTGAGGACTCTATCTCTACATTCCAAAACACACTCTGCTTCATCAGTAGCTGGATGAGCCTAAACCATCTAAAGCTAAACCCCGACAAGACAGAACTGATTCTTGTCGGGGGAGCCTCCAACCTCTGGCAGCCTTCCATCTGGCCTGCCAGCCTTGGAAGCCCTCCCTCTCCAGTTAACTCTGCCAAAAGTCTGGGGGTCATTATTAGTAATGACCTCTCTATGACTCCTCAGATTAGTGCAGTGGTGTCCGCCAGCCACTTTCAACTTAGAAAACTCCGGAAAATCTCCCGCCTTCTTACCACCGAAGCTCTCACGTTAGCTCTTCTGGCGCTAGTGAATAGTCGACTCTACTATGCTAACGCGTTGTACGTCGGCATTCCCGAGTACCAATTGAGAAGACTCCAGCTGATACAAAACCAAGCTGCCCGTCTGATCTTCCACCAGCCAAAAGACCAGCATGTCCGCCCACTCTTAAAGAGTCTTCATTGGCTGCCGGTACCCGCTCGCTGCAAATTTAAGTTAGGTTGCACGATCTTTAAGTCCCTCTCTGGTTCAGGCCCCTCTTTTATTTCTTCCCTTCTCCATTCTTACACCCCTTCCCGCAACCTACGTTCATCCCAAATGGCTCTGTTATCCGTCCCCAGGTTCAAGAGGAAAAAACATGGGGGCCTGAGGTTTTCTCTTCTGGCTCCATCCCTCTGGAACTCCCTCCCACTTTCCCTCAGACTTGCAACTTCATACTCTGGCTTCAGATCACTTCTTAAAACTTTCCTCTTTAATATTTCATACCCTTAGATTTTGTTTCACATCTTTTTCTCTACGCCCCAGCACAGCGCCAAGAAACCTAATGGTGTTAGCCGCGCTCTATAAATTATTTTCAAATCAAATCAAATCAAATTTCCTCCCTCCCACTCACTCCCTCTCACTCCCTCCCTCTCACTCCCTCCCTCCCTCTCACTCCCTCCCTCTCACTCCCTCCCTCCCACTCACTCCCTCTCACTCACTCACTCCCACTCACTCACTCCCTCCCTCTCACTCCCTCCCTCTCACTCACTCCCTCTCATTCACTCCCTCTCACTCACTCCCTCTCACTCACTCCCGCTCACTCCCTCCCTCCCACTCACTCCCTCTCACTCACTCACTCCCTACCTCTCACTCCTTCCCTCCCACTCCCTCTTACTCTCACTCCCTCTCTCTCCCTCTCCGTCCCCCTCCCCCTCCCTTTCCCTCCCACTCCCTCTGTCACCCTCTGTCATCTTACCCTGCCTGTGTGCCAGCCGGGGCACACACACATTCACAGCCGCACCCGAGCAGTTCACAGGTCTTCAAAAGACCATTTGCATGTTAATGAGGCCTTTGTATTTCACCTCTTCTTAGGCCCCTGCAGCTGTACTCTGGCCATTGCTAGGATCGCCCGGCCGGTCGGCAGCCCCCACAGAGCAGCAGAGTCTCTCGCGCTGCTGCAGACACTTAAAAAAAAACCTCGGAAAACACAGGTATGATGTCTCGGGGGTCCGCGGGCCGCCAAGGAAGGCTTGCCGGGCCGTACTATTGTTGCATCCAAAGAAGATAAAACATAATATATACAATATGGGCATAAAGATGAAGAATACTGAAACAGGGATATAACAACTATGAGTACCCCTGTCCTACACATTATGGATGGAATTGGGGACAATATTTACAAGCGCCATCTCATGCTTCTGGGATTTACCCTAGCTAAAAGGGATATTGCCAGGGCCTGGAAGGCTGCAGTGGTGCTCTCTGTTTCTGCCTGGAAAAATGGTCTGGACTTCTGTATGGGTCTGGAGACCCCTATCTTTGTGGCCAGGGGGTGTCCACGAAAGCACTTTAAAATTTGGAAGCGCTGGGCAGACTATCATGGCCTGAAGCTGGAGCCTGCTCCGCTGGCCCAACACCTCGACCCAGTACAATCTCCTTTTGCTAGTGGGCGGCAGAAACGTAGTTTTATGGGTGATGATGCATCATAATTGTATGAATGAAGCTATTACTCTGATTTGTTGCTCTTGACTGGACAATAGTGTGATCGGGGGTGGGTTAGGGGGGTTAGAGTTCTTTCGTTAATATTTCATTTGTATTGCTTTTCATTTTTTCCTATATATACATGAAATTAATCAAAGTCCAAAATGATGTATGTAGATGCGGCAGAAGTTCCTGGGGTACAGAGCTCTGCTTTATATATGATATTTTGGCAAATAAATAAAAAAAAAAAAATGGGAAGTGGGATCAAGAAACAATGGGCAAGCAGAGAGGTGAAACCAGAGAGAAAACGCAGGAGGAAGGAAGAAGAAGCCCATCTTCAAGTAATCAGTAGAGGGTTCCAACTCATTCTATCAGAATCATTGTGAAGCAGCAATGCTCCAAAGGCAGAACAAGCACAAGATTACAGAAAAAACAGCAATCTAGAAATAGAGAATGGAGGTAGGCAAGAAACGATATAATCATGATTTAGGGGCAGACTCAAAGTCTACAGTATGTTTTGGAATTGAAATTGTAGGTTTTGACAATAAAAGGGTAAAGCTGTCAGTAGGAGCAAACTATTCAAATCAATAAACTTTATTTCGGTCAAATGACCATAAAAGTGCAACAAGGAAATAAGAAACATGATAATAAATATGATCAAATACACAATAAAATTACATTTATTACCAAACATAGGAACAATTTTCACAGGTTCAAATAAAAGTGATATCCCACATTAATAAATCATCTTCCCGATTATACAGGTAGAACCAATTAGAAACCTCTAAAAAGATCTAAAAGTGGGCTTGGAAGGGTCCGTTATGCTGTCTAGGTAGTCCAAACCAAACAAACTAAATACAATGATGCCTATGGTATTATTATTAGAAACTGCCTATTTGAAGACCGATACTGAAAATTATCTATCCTCTGTTTTTTAATTACTTTTGGAATAAATCTCCATTTTCACTTCATTTTTATTCATCTCATAGCTATCTAAAAATTTTTTTACAAGTTAACACGAACAAGGAAAGTTGGTTTTTCTAACTTATTTTAGTAAACCAATTCTTCTTTTCACAGAAAATGTTTCAATTATTCAAATTTTTTCTTTTTATACACATTTATATACATTTACCCGTAGGGGCAGATTTATGTTGGGAATGCGCCACGTTTGCGTCACGCAACTGCGGCATAAACATGGCGCATCTCTACGACCCATTTACAACGTGACGCATCTAGGCAGATGCGTCACGTTGTAAAGCCCTGCGCCACTTGTGGGCGTTCCGGCGCAGGGTGGGCGTTCCGGGGCAGGTGCGCCTCGCAAAAGTGGCTGAGTGAAATCTATAAGATTTAACTCAGTCACTTTCAGGCCAATGCTGCGTCAAAACCCTGCGCCTGCTTGAAGCAGGCGTAGGTCTTGACGCAGCATTGTAAAGATGGGGCACCCCCGAGCCTTGCTGGAACTCCGTCGCGCTTGCGACCCAACTCCAGCAATGCGCCTCCTTTACGGCACAGATGCGTCACGCCTCTGTGCCGTTTTTGCCCCATGGTGCGCCGCATTCTAAATGCGGCGCACCATGGGTGGCGGAGCAGCGGCGCAAAATAACTGGCGCATCCCTGGGGATGCGCCAGTTATCATAAATCTGCCCCGTAATCTTTACACAATATGTACAATGTGCAGACAAACATAAACATAACCAAAGCAACAAAACTTTGTCCAGTACCCTTTTCCAATGGTTCAAATAATGGCCAATACTTTCAACAAGGAAATTCATGGTATTGTATTATAAGACCCTAATTCCTTCATCTCAATCAACCCATATAATAGTAGAGCCTCGGAAGCTGAAATGACTTATGCTTCTTTTTTTCAAGGCTCTCATCAAATATTTCAAAGACTGGTTCCACGTTATAGGGTGTCAGATTGTAATGACAGTCGACGTGTTTCAGCCTATAACCAATTCAGGCATCTTCAGGACTTTGGGCAACAATTATACATCTACCTGCACATAAGTACAGTCAGCCTCGTTGTACTTAAGTCGCACAACTTCCTGCACCAACCCGTGGGTTAGCGCTACCAATATCGAGGGCACAGTTCTCAATCCAATATTTTTAAAGCTGCGTGGCTCCCAATCGTCACGGCAAAAATCAATACATTCGAACAGCTCGCGGTGATTACATGGCGAACCTAGGAAACCGCTGTGGCCAATTCCAGCGCTGAAGTGCAAGGATCCTTATTATTCAGGATACTCGTTCAATTCAATAAACTTTATTTCGGTCAAATGACCATAAAAGTGCAACAAGGAAATAAGAAACATGATAATAAATATGATCAAATACACAATAAAATTACATTTATTACCAAACTTAGGAACAATTTTCACAGTTTCAAATAAAAGTGATATCCCACATTATTAAATCATCCTCCCGATTATACAGGTAGAACCAATTAGAAACCTCTAAAAAGATCTAAAAGTAGGCTTGGAAGGGTCTGTTATGCTGTCTAGGTAGTCCAAGCCAACAGGAGGTTATGGGAGCCCTGATGTAATCAATTGATCAGTTGATTTTGGCATCATTTTAGTTGATTGTGCCTTAAAAACCTTTTAAAACTCTACGCACAGAGCAGTTTGGTTACATTGTTGACAAAGAAAGAATTAAAAGAATTCAATGTAACAGCAGTCCCCTTTCCAATTAAGAGGTACAGTAGATCAAATTCCAAGCCACATTGGCTCTAGGGCCTTCGAAGCCACCAAAGAGTAGGCTATTTTAAATATACACAAAAAGTGCATGTGTATGTTGCCAACAGGTATGGTACACTAACCGTTTCTCAAGTGTTGGTAAAGTGAGACTCAAGTGACTACAGCTACCATCAGGCCCAGTGAGTGGAACTCACTACAAGATGCTAGACTCCATTTACCCCTTTACCCCTTCTCACTTGTCTGCCTTGTCACAACTGAGGTTCACTAACAACCAATGCGCTACAACGCAATCCATTACAACGCGGTTGTTACAATGACTGCATTGTTACAACACGAACCATTACATCGCAAGATGTTACAACGAATTGCTGTAGGGGGCGCGCTGGACTTAGGAATAGCATAATTTACTATTCATACTCCAGATTGTGCAACAGCTGGGAAGGAGTTGGATTGTAAATCCAACACCAGTGCGCCTCCTACAGCAAGTCGTTGAAACGACATGCGATGTAATGGTTCGCGTTGCAACAATGCGGTCATTGTAACAACTGCGTTGTAATGGAATGTGTTGTAGCGCATTTGATGTAAACGATGTCTCCCCCTACTACTATGCAGCCCAGTGACTGGAACTCTCACCGAGATGCTAGACTCCTTTTGCCCTTCTCATTTGTCTGCCATGTCACAACTGATCTACTCTCATTATGAACTGTGCAATGTACAGACAATGCTCTACTCAGACATATGTGTAAACACTTTGCTTGATGGTGTCCTGGTCTCATGACACTATTGATGGCATGAGTGACAACATAACAACTGTGTTCCCCTAATATATGTAACCCATGAAGGAAACTCAGCTGATTAGCAGCGCCAGGTAACCCCTTTTACTCTGCACTCCTCACATGATGAACAATGCTAAATATACAACCAAGCTGTGTGCTTGCCTTTATTATACACAACTAGGCCTTGGAATGGACAAATACACGTTACACATGTTACACATGTTACGACTACACTGTGTGTATTTGAGTTCTCTTGGAGATGTCATGTCTATCCCTAAAGTCAAAATACAACATAGCTGCACTTCAATGAGCTGTTTAAATTAACTACATGTATTGAATGTCTTCAAGTGTCTTGTAACCAAATTCATCTTCAAGCAAATAGATGGCAATACTAATCTCTACCTATTTTGTTTCATTCCTGGCCTCTATTTACTTTGCCACAAAGAGCCTGGACGTGGATACCCCACCTCCTCCAATAACAATGTTCCCTATTTCTCAACAGGTCGATTGGCCACAGAACCTGCACAGAGGTTGGAAACCGAACAGAGTTCCTCTCCATCCCAGGATGAAGCCCTCAGTGATGACAATGCTCCTGGAAATGTGGATGTAGATGACGGTCCTTGCCCATCTGGTCCGCCTGGGCAGACAGCAACAGTGGGGCTTACTGTGCCCACAACACCTCCAAGCACAGTTGCAACAACACAGCCAACCACTGCACCCCAACCTGTGTACCTAGCACAGTCAGTACCATACTGTGCCCGCCAGTTATGGATTCTACGTAGGCTATCATCACCCTAGTCATGAAGGAACCCGGGCCCAGTAGGAGGGTGCAGTCTGTTCCAAGGGCACAGGCCCCTGTGGCTATGGGTCTTGGGAGGATAACTGTAGGCCTGCAGAGTGAGCCCACCGGGGCTACGACACCCAGGCTGCCATCACCCAAGTCCTGGGAGTCTACCATGATTCTCAAAGTGTAATGGGACTGTTATTGACCGAAATCCGGAGCTGTTATGTTGAATGTCATTCCTTTTACAAAGCCTCATATGGCAAAATGTGTATCCTGTACTGGCAGGACATACAACACAAACATATTCTGACATACTATGATATCCCAATTAGTAGTCCATATGTACACACATTTCCCAGAGAGGTAGGTCTCAGTGACATATATACCAGCCCTTTACGTTGTGCTATGGTACTCGTCACTATGGACCATATGCATCAATGCTTTGGGAATGGCAGTAAAGGTGTCTGGACAGTCATGCACAGGTAGTTTACCCTTTAGAAGTTCCAAATAGTGTGTGTGATGTGTGTCATGGTACCTCACATCACACTCCGTGTAGGATGGGTCTGACCAACATGATGTTAGTGAGCTACCTCAGTCAGTCAGTGTAGGTCATGACCAGGGTTGAGGTTAGTCATCAGATGACCACAAAAGTGTGCATCCGTACTTTAGTTGTGCTTAGCATGTGACATGGACACATGTATTATGTTGACTCTTAATGAATGCTTGTACTAGATGTCAACAAAATGTATATCAACCCTACAGTTATCCTCATATTTTCCAGTTACAATCTGTCTCTACATCTATTGCATCCATACAGGTCAACGTCCATTAGAAGACGGCCATTTGGAGAGCCATCGCCTGGAAGGTGTTGACCCTGAGGGTCTTCAATTGGCATAGCGTCCACTGCAGAAAGAGGTGGGAGGATCAGCAGTGCTGGACCCAGAAGATCATGGAGGTCCAGCTGGGGAAGTCCTCCCAACATGGAAGGGGCGAGCTCCAGAACCATACCCACCTGATAGCCCGCATACTGGTGGTGGCCTACCCGGAGCTTGATGGGCCATTGAGGGCCAAATAGCAGCAGCATAGGGGCGAGTCCTGGCCAGAGTCAAACATGTAATATTGCCAACTTTGAGTGTTACAGACACCAACCATATTGGTGGTGGCCCATGTGCTACATACAAGATGAGTCATTGTTAGTGCGGGTCTGGTAGTAGGAGCACGCTGCTGTGCTGTGCTTATTGTCTTTCTGACCTGAAAAACAGCAGAGATGTGTCCACATCGAATTGTCTCCTTTTGAGCAGATATCTAGCTGAGTGAAGTGAGTGATCATCTCATGTTCTCCGAAAATCTGGGTGACAATTGTGCCACACAGGCAACTTGTCTTCCTTGTGTCAGGAGTGATGTTCCCTCACTACTGTCACTCATGTGATGGTAACCCTATTACATGTGCACAGTACATGCAGTGAATGTACAAAAGTTCTCATTGGTAAGTACTGGTCATATAGTGAAATAAGAGTGCAAACATCATTATGCCATCAGCATTAGTGCTTACATGTTGGACAGTGTGCAGTAGCCAGTTGATGGTTCATCTGTAATAGTGTTTCAAAACGCTCATTCACTGACTGGTGACATGCATAAGGGAGTGAGATGTATAACTGTAGTAGTCGAATGTGAGTGTCTACATTCATCCTTACAAGGTGATCCGAGTGTGCAAAAGTGAAGAGTGGTGTGATGTGCCTATCCATTGGGACTCTAGTGATCCCATAACCTCGTGTCATAGATAACAGGTGTTAGACCTGGCACCATTGGCGTGGGTCTGCCTTCCATTTTTGCTGTTGCTTCCTTTGTTTTTGTGGTGTAGATGCTTTGGGCACTGTGCCACTGCTGTCCAGTGCCACAGTGCGAGTGCTCCCTACTGTAAATTGCTGTATTGATTAGTGGTTCCATGATTGGATGTTTGGTTTACTTGTCAAACCCTAGTACAGTGCACTGTGTGTGCCCAGGGCGTGTAAATTCAAATGCTGCTAGTGGGCTTGCAGCACTGGCTGTGCCACCCACAGAAGCAGCCTTGTAAAATGTGTCTAAGGTCTGCCATTGCAGAGCCTGCGTGCAGTCTGGTACTGTCATGCTGACTGGGCAATGCACCCACTTGCCAGTCCCTAAACCTTCCCTTGTCTTCATATTAGTCACCCCTATTGTAGGCCCAAGTGCAGGGTGCATTGTAAGTATAAGGTAGGACAAGCCCTGATGTGTGTGGCATGTCCTAATAGTCAATTACAGCCATTTTGGTTTTTCACTATTGCAAGGCTACCTGTTCTCCATAGGATAGAATGGGCTGCTGGATTGTTACATGTTTATACTCCTAGCAGACTCAGGGAACATGGTAGAAATTCGAGTTTAGTATGCCTGGACTGGAATAATAAACAACATCTTTTAGTAAAATGTATTTTAATATTCTGTGTTTGCAAATACCACTTTTAGAAAGTAGTTATTTGCTTGCCTAACCATTTGAGCCCGCCTCTGCTAGGTTGTGGATTCCTTGTCTGGGTTTTTTGTGTGACAGGACTGGGGAATTCCAGGAGACAGGCTGGGGCTGTCCGGTGGTGAATAGGGAGATCTGCATCCAAGATGGGAGGGAGGAGTTGCACCTGGGACCTGAATAGGGCTGGGCCTTCCCTCTACAATGCTGGCTCCACCCCCTGTGGTGTGTCTGATGTCTCTGCCTTGCACACTGAAAGAAGAGAAGTAAGACTGTCAACAAAGTGCTCCTGGCCTGTACTTGCCTTCCACAATGCTGGCTCCACCTCCTGTGGGGTGTCTGATGTGCCTGCCCTGTGCTGTGAAAGGAAAGGAGAAGTCTGGTAAACAGAGTGCTTCAGAACTGGCTTGAACTGGGCACAGGCCCCTCTCCCTTCAGAGAGCAAATGATTTTGGGGTATAAGTATTGGGACCCTCAGCCCATGAAATTAGATCACTCCTGTAACTGACAAGAAGAAACCTCTGCTGAGGAGAAGGAAACTGAAGAAACTTAGGAGATACTATTCCCAAGCTGAAGTGCTGCTTGGGGATTGGCCTGCAGTGGTTGCCTGGCTGCCTAGAGAGGAGAAAGGACTTTGTGGATTTTACCTTTGCTTTTCAACTTGTGCTAAAAAGATCTCCAAGGGCTTGGAAGAGAGCTTGCCCTCTGACCGAAGTCCCAGGACCAGTGGACTTCACCAGCTTTTGTGAATTGCTACTATTCCAGTGGCTACAGAGGCAGGGAGCGGTGACCGACTCTCACAACCGGCCCGGTGTCCTGTTGGCACCGCACTGAGCAATGTCCGCATCGAACAACGCAAGCTCTGCACTCACCGACTCCGTCTCGATGCCGTCAACGAGCCATAGCCTGCACCGCGACTGGAAGGACACCACGACGTGCAACGCCTCGCTACACTGAATCGAACTGGTCTGACCGACGCGGTCACTGCTGCTGACTTCGAGTTCTGTGACCGCACCAGAGTTAGGCACCGCCTCGCACACTTCGCGACGCACCGCCCGACTCGCACCGCTGTCCGGACTGACGAACGCCAGCTCCCGAACTCCGGCTCGAACGCCGCACCGTAAAGCTGGAAGCACCGCAACGAGCAACGTCCGCCCCGAACAACGCAAGCTCTGAGCTCACCGACGCCGTCAACGAGCCGTAGCCTGCACCGCGACGAAGAGACACCATGACCTGCAATGCTTTCTTTTCCTGCACCGCGACGATCACCGGAACCGGCTCGCGCATCCGCGCCGGCCGCCCCAAGGAAAAGGTACTGTTTTTGAGTCTGTCGACATTTGAGTGGGCCCGGACCACTGCGGTCCGCTGGTTTTGTTGGACTCTGTATTCTTTCAGCACGCTGTAGCCGGACAAGGCTACCGACACGCACAGAACTTTGATTTACACCGTTTTAACCAGAACTCTTGAAATTTGATAGTACTGTGGATTCTTTTTGTCGTTTATTGGTCTTGTGGTAACTCTATATAGAGTATAACTTATTTTTGATACAAAACCTTGTGTGGTGTCCATTTGTAGTGTTGTCACTGGATCACTGTATGTAGTCACAAATGCTTAACTTACATCGCCTCTGAACTAGCCTTGATTGCTCGCACCACACCGCCTAGAGGGTGAGCAGGGGTTATTTTAAGAGGGTAATTCCCTTGCCCTGACTAGAGGAGAGGGTCCCTGCTTGGCACAAGTACCTACCTGCGCCAAACAAAGACCCCCAATTCTAACAATAGGGAGCACCCAAATCCTTCAAAGGTGTCTTGGCTTGTGGATATACATTCTCTGAATGGCGTCATCACCTGTACCAAACAGGATAGGAGTTGTTCATATGGCTCTATAGAGTCCTGTGATGTGTGAATTTTGAGAATCCATCTCGCAAATGTTATGACCGTAATGTTTTCATGAGACTTTATATGCTATAGGTGATACATAGCTAAAGTGCATGTGTGCAGCTTTCAGGTAGTGGACATATGATGTAAACTGGAATGCATAGTGTCTTCAGTGTGCAATGAGCATTTGCATGTAACATGATGTCTGCAACAACACTAATTGATGGTACATTGGTATACAAATTGAACTTCAGCACATCATGATGTGTTATGAATAAAAGGTAATAATTATTCAAGTTTGGGCCTTGTGTGAGCATTATGTAATTCTTAAACTTGTATCCATCCTATTTTGTTACATCGTTTTACAATGATATAATATAAGTGCCAAGGTTGTTGTATTCCTATCTAGGACCCTAATTCAATATTCCTAATTTATGCCCTTGTATGGCTATAATAAATAATATCCTTATAAAGGCATAGGAATCATATCCATATTTAGTAATAGCCCATGCAGTCCAAATACGGCAAGGCTACTTCCCTAGACTCCTAGAAAGTACAACGCGTTCTTTAAACAAACCAAACCTCCAGCAACCTGGGAAATCCCTATGCTTCTGGTTTGATTTGTCCTAGAACTCCTGTGAGCACTAAAAGAACGGCCAGTTCTTAGTGACATCTTTATTGACGTCTTATGTTCAACCTTACGTCAAACCCGGCACCTTTCAGGTATAAATATACCAACATTGCCTTAAGCAAAGACACGGTTGTTTGGAGCAGAGCGGCTATCTACTTGCCCGAGAGCCCAGCTGATGCGAGAGCCCAGCTGATGCGAGAGCCCACGGACGCCGCCCTTCCCCTTTTTTTTTTTTAAAACAAATTTTTATTCGTTTTTGTCACAAAACATACATCAGCTGTAACAGTTCCCACCTCCCCTCAATCGTATGTAATTGGGTCCGTCCAATGGAGTTCTAGGTAGTGGTCCCAAGCATGAGCTTGGCCAACTGGACACGAGCCCGTATAGGCCGATCCTATCTATGGGTTTGTAATGCTCAAAAGGAATACAAAAGTGAAACTTAACTCCCCCCCTCCCGGTTCCCGCCATCGGTGCATTGTAACAGGACAGTCGTTGTGGGTCTGAGGCATAGGCGTTGTCAGTTGAAAAGTCATGCAATGTACTTGTCACGTCATAGGGGTACAGTCCAGTTATAGTGTTAGTCTTCTTGGTCATGTCGTGCATCATAGTCACGTAGTGTCTGCACCAGGGCCTCCCACGCCTGCGCAGTCTCTAAAGCCTTGTCGTTCTGCAGTCGCCGTGCCAATTGAAACCTCAATGTGCTCTCACCACCCGCCCATTTAAGGAACTCATTGCACCATTTAGCAGCCGCTGGGCCCGTCTGTGCCTTCCAGTGTTGTGTGATTTCGCGCTTCGCCAGTATAAGTCCCATATCTATGAATTTGCTCGTAACCTTGTTTTTAGGGGTATGCAGAAACCAATGGAGGATCCCAACAGCCATGTCAAACTGTAGTTCGCGTTCTGTCACCGCGTTGAGCGTATCACCCACTTTTTTCCAATAGAGGCCTAGACTAGGGCACGACCATAGCATGTGGTCAAGCTCCACTCCAACCGTCCTACATCTGGGGCAAGCCGCAGAATCTACCGCAAAGTATTTTTTTACCTTTCCCGGGGTCAAGAACGTCCGGTGAAGGATATAAAAATGAACTAGTTGAAATCGCGCATTGCGCGTGCTCTTCCAGGCCCGACGGAGCAACTGTGCCCAAACTGTCCCGGGAATTTCCTTCCCTATATCCACTTCCCATTTACTCTTAAGCGTCTCTAGTGGAGGCAATCCCTCATTAAGCATTCTGGTATATAGGCACGTAACTGCCTTAACCGTGCCCGCCGCCATCATGGTATATTGGCAGGCCATTGTCCTTTGTGGTTCAGCAAACCCTCCCTTCCAGTGTGTCTGTATTGCCCTAGTGAGCGCCGAGCGCAGCAGGAAGTCTCCTCTAGGTAGGTCATAACGGTCCAAGAGCGCCGGAAATGACAGTAGCACCCCGTCTTCATACAGATCACCCAAGACTTGTATCCCCGCCTCCTCCCAGCTCTGCAATTGCGACCAATTTATTTTATTTATTTCCACACTTGTACCGCGCTGGGAATCGACTCCCTAAGGAGTATCTCCGCGCCTTTGGCAGCATCTCAGAGCATCCAAGCCCTATCCTATAGTTTGTTAATGGTCCAACAAGAACTAATAGTTAAACAGGAAAGTTTTTAATTTTTTCCTAAAGGGAAAGAGTTCCTTACATGATCTAAGTTCATAAGGTAGTTCATTCCAGAACTTCGGGCCTGCTACAGATAGCGACCTTCCCCCTTGTCTTGTCTTCCAGAACCTGGGGACAACTAACAATTCACGATCTCCAGATCTCAAAGATCTTGAGGGAATGTAAGGGTTACATTTTTGTGATAGGTAATGAGGACCATTACCCGTGATGCACTTGTGGATGATGCAACCAGTTTTAAACAACACCCTCTGTTTCACTGTGAGCCAGTGGAGTTTATTTAGCAGTGGTTTAGAGGCAGTGCGAGCCGGGGCATTGAGAACAAGGCGGGCAGCCGTGTTCTGCACCACTTGCAGTCTGGCAGTAATCCCCTTATTTGCGGCTAGCAGCAGACCATTGCAATAGTCCAGTCTACTCAATACGAGCGACTGAACTAGAGTTTTCCTGGTAGTATCAGGCAGCAGGGGGAAAACCCGTCGGAGAAGCCCAATTACATGGAAGCAGGAGCTCACCACTTGATTGGCATGATGTTTAAGGTTGAGCTCCTGGTCCAGTTTAACTCCTAGGTCTTTCACAACCACCTTGGGTTCGGGGACTGGGCCTAGGTCTTGAGGCCACCAGTCAGGGGTCCACAAACGTTTGGCTTCCCCAAAGAGCATCACCTCGGTCTTGGAGACGTTGCACTGGAGGAAATTTGCTGCCATCCAGTATGCCACTTCTTTCATCCCTTGGGAGAAGGAGCTACGTACTTCCGGAGTCATAGTTTTAAATGGGAAGAGGAGTTGGGTATCGTCTGCATACGATACGGGAATGAACCCGTGGGATCTCATGATGTTAGCTAAGGGTGCCACGTAGATGTTAAATAACGTTGGGCTCAAACAGGAGCCCTGTGGCACCCCCTTAGAGATCTCCACCTCCTCAGACTGGTAGGGACCCAATATGACTCTTTGGGTACGTTCGGTGAAAAAACTCCTTAACCAGGCCAGCGCCTTGCCTCCCAGACCGATGTTAACTAGTCTGGAGGTCATGATCTCATGTGACACAGTGTCAAACGCCGCTGACAGATATAAAAGCACCAGGATAACGGAGTAACCCTTATCCTGTAGCATATGAAGATCGTCAGCGACGGACAGCAAGGCGGTCTCAGTGCTGTGCCTTGGCCTAAAACCTGATTGGGATGGATCTAGTCCCCCCGTACTTTCAATATATTTAGATAAGTACTGGTTTACAAACTTCTCAGTAAGCTTCCCCAAGAAAGGGAGGAGAGAGATGGGTCTCAGGTTAGTCAGGTCGGTCCACGGAATGGAATTGTTTTTCCGTAGAGGCCGCACCAGAGCATGCTTCCAGTCAGGGGGAACTTCCCCTGTACTCAAGGATAAATTAACGACCTGCTGAATTCCAACACCCAGATCGTCGCTCAAAAGTGACATGACCCGTGCTGGAATTACATCTGAAGGGCACCCACTTTTTATTTGAGTGGTTAGAATGGTTATCTCCTTCAGAGATATTGGTGGGAATTCAATAAGTCTGTTACCCTTGTTTTCTGCTGTACTAAGGTGTGGCCGACTGTCAACAGTTTCAGTGTTGTAAGAGATGGTTTTTGAGGTCAAGATCTTGGTATAAATACCTTCAATTTTTCTAACAAAGAACTGTGAGATGTTATTGCAAAGTTCCTGGGACTCAATCCCCTCGGTTTCATATGCTATGGGCTTAGTAAACGTTTGTAGTATTTGATAGAGGACTTTAGCATTTTTCCCAGCTGCTGTTAATTGGGCCGCTATATGGTGTTTCCGAGCAGACCGAATAGCTTTATGGTAATTTTTTAGGGAAATCCTGTAGTCATCTCTATCCTCGGCCCTGCGTGTGACTCTCCATCGTTTTTCTGACTTCCTTGCAGTTAGCTTTAATTGTCTGAGATCGTCCGTAAACCAGACTTCTTGTTTAGGGGCAGGCCGTGGTTTATATGTCCTAAAAGGGACAACATGATTTATAGTTGTGGTTACAGCTTTATTAAACCTGGCTAACGCAGTGGTGACATTATCACCACATTCAACCCAATTGGGTTCTATATATTTCCCCCTAAAACTCTCTGGTGTTAATTTGTTCCAGGGTCTTCTGACATCCGCCATAGTCCTCTGAGTGCCATTTACCCTCTGATTGGAACGAGTATGGAACTCTATGATGAAGTGGTCAGTCCAGTCCACTTGAATGGGAGGCAGACATTTAATCATTGTAGAAGTATAAAGCACAAGATCCAGTGTATGGCCAGCTATATGGGTGGGTCCCTGATTCATTTGGTTAAAACCAAGAGTGGCCAAATCCGCCAATAATGTCTGTGCCTCCACGCAGGTGTCTATTTCACTGTGGACATTAAAATCCCCTACCAAAACAAAATCTGCATTCACCTGCATGTAGGGAGCTAAAGCTTCAACAAGATGAATGGAGAAATTCCCAGGGGGACCAGGGGGTCGATAGACCAAAGCTCCCTTTCTGGTTTCCCTAGAGCTAGGGTTAATGGTGAAAATTAGGAGCCTGTCAAAATCAAAAAGGACTAGCTAAGTTACGAAGGAAAAGACTCAAAGGAGTACGTGTGTCAAGGAAACCAGTAGGTTTTTTAGAAATCCCTCACCCACCAACCTAGTTGGTGGCATGCTTCATCATCGGGCCCACCACAGTGGCACCTAGCGTGCCCCGAGTGTGCTTCGACGCCAGATTACTGCGGAGCTGGTATACTTGCTGAGTGTGCAGTGTAGTGAGTGTGAAGGTGAAAATTAAAAAACCATGCAGATGGTCCCAGCACCCGAGGGTAAAACAATATTTTAATTTACTGGGTCTCTGCTGGTGTATTAAAAGGCAGACGGACACGTTGGAGTATGGATTATGACCTCCAGTGTCCTGTGTGGTCTACATGTTTCAGCCTGGCCTTTCTTAATTTAAAACAGGCTTTCCTCAGGACCAAGTGAGTATGTGTAAAAGGGAGTTAAATAAATAAACTAAATTATAGTGAGTGTGTTTATTTTACTATGTGTAGCACTCCCTAAGGTGCTATATGGGTGAGAGGGGGAGTCCCTCTCGCTTTGCTACATATAACATAAAAGGAAGACAGACAGACGTACAAGGTAGAGTCACATTAGCATTGTATTGCAAGTTTAGCCGTCATTCAACCGTCTTATAAGGTGAGTGAACGAACTATGTATGGCTAAAGTGTGGTCTTGTCAGTGGCAAGACTCATGTGATTTTTATCTAGAAGCCGGTTGTTGTGGTGAGCTAAAAAACGGAAAATACCAATGTGAGCTTCAGGTAAGTGAAAGAGTATTATCCTCACACAGTATTTTGCTGTTCAAAGGCTCCTTGGGTCGCCTGGCAGAGAAAAAGACCCTAAAAGAAGGTTGTGATAGCTTGTAAAATCATCCGACCGAAAATTAGGAGCTCCATTTGTGGATTACACACCGTCTCGGTAACCACCACCTCCATTTCCTGCCTGAAAACAATGGCTAGCCCACCTCCAGTTTTAATAGGGCGATCCATCCTTACCATTTTATATCCTGACGGCACCCCCAATGTGATAGCCGGAACAGTGTGGGGCTTAAGCCAAGTCTCAGTCAGAAAACAAAGATGTGGTTTCTCTGATGTTAGGAGATCCCAGACCTGCGTGCAATGCGTAACCAAGGAGCGAACATTACACAATATGCTTTTACAGTTTAAAAGGGGGTCGTTAAAAGGGCTGATAGTCGACTTTATAGGGTCATTAGCAGCGGCAGTTAAAGTAGATCTTAACTGACATGGGGTAATTACCGCGCTTATGGTAAATTGTGTTAAGCATTCCCTGCAGGTAAACGGTCCCTCCAAATTACTCCCCACCTTGTGGGAGCACAGAGTAGTAACATCCCTGCCCATGTCGATTAGGGTCTGGCTGGTGTACGAAAGAGCCAGACGCCGGACTGACTCCGAGCACGTGGTGGTAATCGCCATAGCCCCCTGCCCCTGGCCCCGTCCTGTCGCGGACGGGCGCAGACGGGCTGGTCTTTGGCTCGTCTTAGGCGCAGGAGTAGGCGCCACACTGCGCGTCAACACTGCGCGTTGAGCCGACGAGTTGCTTTATAGCCCTTGAGTCTGGGAGAGCTAAAGTGCTAACCGCTCGCCTCCCTGGATGTTCCTGGCTCTGCCCCGCCTTCCGCACCCATGATTGGCTTGAGGGTCGGACTGGGCGTGCAGGCACAGGTCGAACAACAACAGGAGCTGGTCCCTCAGTGCGTGAGGGTAAGCGGAATTTTTTGACAATGTGTAACTAGTAATCAGTTTTCACACAGACAGGCAATTCTTCCCCTTTTTAAAACGCTACTTCAAATAGCAAAATAAAACTATTCACAGGCTCACGGAGCTGGTTTTCAGCAGTTAAACAATTAAAACAATAGCGAGCAGTAATGCTCTAAGAATGGCGCCAAGCGGGTTCAGGGAAAGCTGCCACCGTCCCCCTTACCGCGAGGGTGAGTGCCTCCTCGCTACCTTTATAGCCCTTGAGTCTGGGAGAGCTAGAGCGCTAACCGCTCGCCTCCCTGGATGTTCCTGGCTCTGCCCCGCCTTCCGCACCCGTGATTGGCTTGAGGGTCGGACTGGGCGTGCAGGCACAGGTCGAACAACAACAGGAGCTGGTCCCTCAGTGCGTGTGGGTAAGCGGAATTTTTTGACAATGTGTAACTAGTAATCAGTTTTCACACAGACAGGCAATTCTTCCCCTTTTTAAAACGCTACTTCAAATAGCAAAATAAAACTATTCACAGGCTCACGGAGCTGGTTTTCAGCAGTTAAACAATTAAAACAATAGCGAGCAGTAATGCTCTAAGAATGGCGCCAAGCGGGTTCAGGGAAAGCTGCCACCGTCCCCCTTACCTATCCCCGCCATGTGGCAATGCTGACAGCATCCCCAGTGGTATCTCCGGGGCATATGGGTGTCTCACTCCCGCTCTACGTTGTGTTCGGTTCAGCATAGTCTAAGTGTGCGTTCTTCTTGCGTGAGATCACTAAGGGCTAGTCTCTGCTGCATAGCTATATAGGAGAGCACATGTCTAGGTATTCCAAGGCCCCGTTTATCCTCTGGTCCTCGGAACTCGCGTGCTATATCCTGGGTATACATCTGCAATTGAGCCGCTAAATAATACACTTCAAAATCGGGAACAGCCAGCCCCCCTTCTGATTTGGGTCTCATTAGTGTTGTAAGGGCCACACTACGTCGGCCCGTTCCCCAGAGAAAAGACACTATCATTGACTTTAAGAGCCGGAAGACAGCAGGAGGGATCCAAATGGGGAGCGTCCTAAAATAATACAGCAGTCGTGGGAGTGCCACCATTTTCAGCAGCGCTATTCGACCCGCTACCGATAATGGGAGGGTGGCCCAGAAGGACATACTACCCTTCAGCGCTCTGATACTACGAGAGATGTTGCCCTCCAAGATATCGGTTGGGGTGCGGTAGACATAGACCCCCAGATATTTCAGACAGCTGGGTTCCCATCTAGTTGCCCTTGTCGTGGTGGGCTGGGTTTCCCCTTTGTGTACAGGGAATAAGCATGTCTTGGACCAGTTTACTCTGAGGCCAGAGATTTCACCGAAGGTGGTCAATAGATTATCTGCTCCCCTCAGAGCCCCGTCGGCATCTTCAAGAAAGAGCAAAAGGTCGTCAGCGTACAGGGAAATGAACTGTTGCCCCGTCAAGCTCTGCAGACCCTTGTGGTGAGCCCCCATGCGGATCGACATTGCGAGGGGCTCCACCGCCAGTGCAAAGAGCAACGGGGATAGCGAACACCCCTGCCTCGTGCCTCTTTCCACCGAGTATTGTGGGGATATCAGCACGCCCGATTTTACTCTCGCCTTTGCCGAAGCATATAGCACAGATGTCCACTGCAGGTATTCTTCACCCACCCCGTAACGCCTGAGCACCTTATATAGGTATTCCCATTCGAGGCTGTCGAATGCCTTTTCCAGATCGACCGACAATATCATGGGGTGGGGGGCTTCCGCATGGTCCCCCTCCATTAGACATATCAGGTGGCGTATGTTCATAGTGGTATTGCGTTTAGGTATGAAGCCCGCTTGGTCCTCATGAACCAGTGTGGTCATGTGCGCTAACAGTCGGGATGCTAAAATGCTACTCAAGATTTTGTAATCTGTCGTGAGCATCGATAACGGTCTATAGGATGCCGTATCATTGCTCTCTTTATCGGGCTTAAGTAGAGTGATTACTAACGCTTCACGCATAGTATGCGGTAGGCGACCCAGTTCTTTCGCCTCTTTGTAGACTGTCAACAGTTGTGGAGCCAATAGATCAAGGTACGTAGCATAGACTTCAATGGGCAAACCGTCCAACCCCGGAGTTTTATTGCGTGCCATCTGTTTTATGGCGCAGCGGATTTCCCCTAGTTCAATATCTCTGCCCAGGCTCTTCGCCTGCTCAGGGTCTAACACCGGAAAGGGGAGGTCCTCCAGAAATTCGTCCATGGCCAAAGATCCAGCCATTAGTTTACTCTGATATAATGTCTCATAATAGCTTGAGAAACTGCGCAGGATTTCAGGTTGGGTATACACTTCGACACCCTCAGTCGTGTGCATAGACACGATAGGGGAGCCGCGCCGTATGGGGTCGGCAAGCCAGGCCAACAAGGCTCCTGACTTGTCACCCTCTGCGTGGGATCTGGTTATGTATGTCTTGTGGTCGAAGCTACGTAACCTTTCTAACTCGACTGCTACTGCTTCTTTCGCCACTACGCTTTGTTGTTGTAGCTCAGGGTGCCCCAGGCGTAAGAGCTCCAATTCTCGGAGTTTCTTGTCTGCCTTATCGAGGTCATCTAATAGCACCTTACGTATTCCCACCTTCTTAGCTATACAAAACCCTCTTACAACTAGTTTGAAGGCGTCCCATTCCGTCGCTCTCTCCCCAGTCGTGCCCCCATTCTCTGCGAAGTATTGCGTTATCCTTTCCTCCAAATCTTTTTGGAAAGGCGGGTCCTCACAAATTATAATTTAAAAGAAGAGTTACATTGTTAACTCTTCTTTTAAATTATAATTTGTGTAATAATTGATTTGTTTGTATATATCTTTTTTATTCTGTACATTTTAATTGATTGTAAAATAAAAATAACTGTTTCTATTAAATGTTTTATATGTGTTGGACAATTAAATACTGTGTTCGCTCACTTGTCTCTGGTCCCCTACCTTTCTATCATTGAATAGACAAGTATTTACAAACTGCCTAGGTTGTTATTTTCTCAGATGGTAACGTCTTTGCCTCCCAGTTTCCCCGCTATAGCCACGAACCGCCCCTCCGGGTCCACCACATGTTTGGCCACTTGAAAAGGGACTCCAGCCTTGATCCAAATCAGCGCGCCCCTCGCATAAGCTGAGTATGTAGTGTTGTATAGGTGGCCTCTCCATCTGCGCTGCAATGCTATTCCCTCAGCCTTCGTTAAATGTGTTTCCTGCAATAACGCTATCTGGACCCCTCTACGTATCAAATAAGCATGCACTTTGTGTCGTCTCGTCATGGTATGTAGTCCCCGTACATTCCAAGTAATGCATTTCAAGTTAGACATTTCACCCATTGTCCCACAATGTTCCGCGCCCGCTTCTCTTCCCCTTTTCCACGTGTTTCAAATGTAAAAAATCCCCTGCACCGATGACGTGTCCACCCCCCAACAATATAACATTTCCCAATCCCTCCTCCCCCCCCAGAACAGGACCCAAAGATCGCAATCTAGTTCCCATCCAAACACTCCCAAAAGAAACAATCAGATAAACCTAACGGTAGTCACCGTAGGTGTGCATTATGGGCAATAGGGGAGTGCCAACGAGAAGCCACCCTCTGCTAGAGCTTCCTGTGAGCGATCGAGCCCTAAAGGAGTTCGTACAGCGCAAAGCTTCACCCCACGCCCATCCATAAACCAGCTATCAACGCCCCTATCAGTGCGTAGCAATCAGTTCTCCATAGTTCGTTCCCCATCCACAACAGCTCACCAGTAGTTCTCACTGTTCATCTAATATTCCTTCAGCCGTCTCTGGGGTGACCGAGGGCAGCGGCACACTGTCAGTTTCCGATACTCAGTTTCAGAGCGGTCATCGCCCTTGCCGGACTCCGTGCCCTCCGTCATGGGAGCATCTTGCGATCCCGATATACTGGACACCACTTTCAGAACACCCCGTCGCTCCGCCGTCGTCTCCAGCAGCGAAGGTCGCCCGAGTCCTCTGCGCCTATTGCGTATCCGCCTGGACTTCCGTCGCAGCTGTACCTCAGGTGCCGTTGCCAGGTGCAAGCCAGGACCGTCTTTGCCAGCTCTGTACATTTCTAGCCAGGTGCATGCTTCATCTGGTGTATCAAAGAATTTGGTGGTATTATCAACTATTATTCGCAGTCTGGCCGGGAATAATAAGGAGTACTGAATGCCCTCGCTTCTCAGTTCTCGTTTGATCGCCAGGAAAGAGGTCCTCTTACGCTGTGTGTCATATGTGAAGTCCGGAAAGATGTTGACTTTACTGTTTTCCAACTGGAAGGGGCCGTTCAGCCGGGCATTTTGAAGCAGCTTGTCTCTGTCCCTGTAGTGCAGAAGCCGCGCAACCACCAGGCGCGGGGGGGGGCGGCCCTGCTGTAGCGGCCGGGATGGGACCCTATGCACCCGTTCCAGCGTGTAAAA
Organism: Lissotriton helveticus; assembly: GCF_964261635.1. Lineage (NCBI taxonomy): Eukaryota > Metazoa > Chordata > Amphibia > Caudata > Salamandridae > Lissotriton > Lissotriton helveticus. The sequence goes on from NC_136061.1 coordinate 360,767,314, forward strand.
GAGGGATAACCCTTCCGGCGCCACCACCGTCCTGAGCCAGTCTTCAAGAAAACGAACCATATCTCCCCCTTCAATTTTTTCTGGTAGTCCTACGATTCAGACATTGTTCCGGCGGTTACACCCTTCAGCGTCCTCTGCCCTCTTCTCCAGCGCGTCTATGCGGTCCAACACATCAGTCATTGTGGCTGAGAGGGCCTTTTGCGCCGGCTCCAGGGTGCGAACAGTGCCTTCCATCTCTGTGACCCTATCAGAAAGCTTGCCGTGGTCTGCTCTGAGCAATCCGAGCCCTGTTGCCACTTGTGCTATGTCCTGCTGGAGGGCCACGCGCGTATCTGTAATCGCCGTTAAGATCTTGTCCAATTGGTGTTGTAGGCGTGGATCCCGTGTGGTCTCCGGGTCAGGTTGATCACCCTTGTCCGGCATCTCTGTGTCCGACGTGGAATGCATGGCACCCTTGGTTCCTTTCGGTTTCCCCATGGCAGTAGCGGCGTCCAACCTCGGCCGCCACGAACGGAGGGCGAACCGCCCAGCAACAGATGAAGCTCGCCGAGGTCCACCTTAGCCAGCAGGCCTCCGGCTGCCGGGAGGAATCTCGCCTGGGTGCGCGCCGCTCAAGCTCTCAAGAACAGGCAGAGAGGGCCAATCGACAGTTAATCCACAGGTTATAGCAGGCACCTCAGTCCAGGGCAGCACCAGCCAGGGTCCCACCGATCTCCAGTGCACAAAGGCCTTAGCGGATGGTAAGTTGAATCAACGGGGATCTCCGTGGAGCACCCCAGTCTGCCCAGCCGCAGCTCCCGTGCAGGGTCAGCAGTGGTCTGCCAGTCTCAAAGAAGGGCCATGCTCAGGCGCCTGATGGCCAGTCGCAGGTGGGGGTCCGCTCGGTACACCCGGCGAAGCCAGATGTGCCCAGTCAGTAGTAGTTCTCCAGTTTCGCTGCTACAGCGCCACTTCACAGGGGGTAGAATAATGGACGTCTCATCAGCGGTGGCAGCCGGCACAGGGCCCACGGTCAAGGCGGCAGCACTCGGCGTTTCTCCGGGGAGCAGCTGTGCAGCGCGGTCCAGATCCTCCACCAACTTCCCGTCGGCCAGTGGGTGCTGCCCCGAAGGGCTACCCGCAGCAGGTCCGTGCTTCAGTCGTGCTCCTGCGCACGGTGATAAAAGCCCTCCGTGGGTGCAACCACGGTGTCCGGTCTGCTTAGGCCTCAAGTATCTGGGGGCAGGCGGGCCCGCAGGCAGGCCGCTCACGCGGGGCTCAAATACTCCCGGCGTCACTCCCGCACCCCGACCCAATGAGCGTCTCTCTCTCCAGTTCAAGGGCCCCAGCAGGAGCCCCCACAGGCCTCGGCAGTCCAGGAAATGGCGGGGCAGGGAGGAGGACACCGCGTCCTCCGGCGAAATCAAGTAGTCCTCTAGCCTTATGTCGCCAGGTGGGCCTCTGTGGTAACGTCCTCCACCCCTCCTGGCCTCGCTAGAGCAATGGATACCTGTCGCCTGCTTTCCACACCCCGACCAACCTTCCACCAGCAGATCGTGTCTCCGGAGCGGGCTTGCCCCGCCCGCACTCCTCTCCTCCGGCGCGATCTCCTCAGGCCGTGTGCACTCCGCTGGGCCCCGCTACAGGTCGGAGTCAGCCGCCAGCAGTCGTCAGGCCGGAAGCGCCGCTCCCGGTCCTCGGCACCACAGGTGTCAGGCTAATCTCATGGCCGCCATGTTAGGCACCCCCCCAGGACTCACAGCCTGGGTAACCGGGTGTCCGCATCCCCCAGCAGCCCAGGAGGCAGGTCCGTTCCGCCCGATCCCGATTCAGGGGGCGCTGTACTCCTCAAGGGCCCGCCGGGCCGCGGGCCAGGTCCACAAGCTCTCACCGGCCCGTCAACTCCCCTCTCGCTGGGCCCCGGTCGGGTGGTCAGCTGCCAGTACAGGCCGCGCGGCAGGCTGGTGCAGGAGCCACCGCGCGGGGGTCGCCGAGTGCCACCAGTGGTCCGAGCAGCCGCCGCACCCCTCACCAGCGGGCGGGAGGGTCCAAGTTGGGTCACAGGCTTCGCGGGCGCGTCGGCCGCTCCGGAGGGTTTAGTTCCGCCTGGCCACCATTTTGGGGCGCCGCTCCGCCCGGGACAGCCGAGCCGCGATCAACTCTCTCCGTCATCAGCCGGCTCCACCAGGATGGTCCGCCACAGGCCCACTAGCCGAGAGACCCTTCCCCTACGGTCTCACATGGGTTGGGAATCAGCAGTCGCTAGGAGATCAGGATTAATGGCGGCTCGATCGCGGAGCCGAGCGCTCAGGCGACCTCCACCATCGGCGCTCAAGCAACGCCCCCGCTGACTAAACCCTTAAAGAGAATTCTTGATTCAGATTCTTGGCAAAAACCAACTTAACTTAAACTGCTACTTATTTACTGCTTCCCACGTATTAGGCTTAGGTCAGGTACACCGGGGTAGGCGTATTTAGAAGCACCAGTTGAGTACGTTAGTCAATGTATTTATGTATGTATATATTTTATCTATTTTAAAGTATCATATGGCTAAGAAACCATATCAATGCTTTTACAGTATTATTTTATAATACTCCTTTTACTGTACGCACTTTACTTTATACTAAGTATTGCAATTGTGGCAATTCATTTCTCTTGCATGAGAAAAAAGACTGCTCAATAAATAACACCTTTTATTGAAAACGCCCGTCTCTCTATTTCTCTGCACTCTGGTGAAACTAAGTACGCACGATTGACTGAGTGAAATAATTGTCTATTGTTTTCACACGACTCTAGAGATACACTCTTATTCTGAGGGAGCAAAGTTGTCATGTTTTATGGTTGTCAGAAGCTAATCCCTTCATGTCTATCCAGGGAAGTTAAACTCCTCCTTGTTTATTCGAGAAAGTTTCTAGTGACCTCTGAGCTAGCTGGCAAAACTAACTAAGTCTAATATAGTCAGGAGAGACCTAGTCGACCTCAGTCCTACGTCTACACTGCTGTTTATATTATTCCAATGAGCAGAGCCTATTGGGAATATAGGAACTACACTACATGGCGCCCAATGTTTGGTAAAGCGATAATCTAACGCAAGCCACTAAAGTAACTCAGTCGTGCTTTTTCACACAGACCCTTTTTCCCGTAAATACTCCAAAAGACGTCTGGAGTGGGTAAAAGGTTAAAAACCGCCGGAACTTAGTAGGATGAGAATCCTATGTATAATTTTGGTTTAGTCAACGTTGAAGGATACAGTGTTCCAAAATATTGTGCACCTAATCTTTGTTTCCCTTGAAACTTGATCTGCAACAAAAAACTTTCTGTCAGTAAAAATGGTAGAAAGTGAAGACGAAAGGGAGGCAGCTAGAATAGCAGCTCAACTCCTAGCGGATGACACAAGTCTCCAAGAAAATGACCCGAATGCTATAATCATTCCGGTAAATGTAAGGAAAACTATAACTCTTAAACTTATAGAAAATGGACTAACACCAAGAGGTGGTACAGTCATATTCGTGGTAGAGGCCCATGAATATCGGCAGACAGAGGTATTCTACTCATGGATAAACTTTCCTGCAGCAAACGCTGTAACACACGAATTCCACTATTATAAAATAGAGGAACCTCCGGATGAATACACTCCTTTCGAGGAGGTTGAAATCCCACTAAATTACCAAGAGCACCTGCTCTGGTTTAAAGGTGCCCTAAAACATCAAAATCACATCACCAGGCTCGGTCCACTAGGTAGACCAGGAGCCACGTGGCCAGTTCTAGCCAGCTACACACCACATGCAGACATTGATAAAATGTCAGACCGGGAACTGTTAGCTCAGCTAAAAATGCTAATTAAAATACATAGACAATTAGTCCAATATGTAATGCGGACTTCAACGGTCCAACCAGCAATCAACATTCCACAGCTGACCCCTCATCAGGGGAACACAAACAAATTACACCACAGAACATACAATCATGTCTTGGTAAAGTACCTACAAAACGGGAACAAATTCCATTCTGGTTAGCTCAGAAAATCACTCAAATAGAGGCAGTATTTCCTGATACTACGCCTACTGAGAAACACAGAATTCTGACTATCTGTCTTCCAATGGGGATTGCACCACATGTGGAGGACTGTGACACTTGGGGCACAGTCTTTGTTTCGATTTACACAAAAACACATGGTGGTCCGTCTATGGCGGTAATACCAGATGTGCTAAGACAGATTCAAAATAAATACGGTCCAGAACCTGCTTTAACTCTGGGTATGAAATTACTGAAAGACTTCAAGCAGGTCTCGGCTCTATTGTTAGCCAACATAAAAGGAGAAGCAGCATCTGTGGCGATCCGCCAGAAATTGAAAGAAACAGATATAGCAGAACAACCTTTTGAACTTGCCAGAATCATAGAAAAATCCTATGAAGAACTAGGTAGAGATAGTTTGGGTGGGAAACCAGTAAAACCCCAGCTAACTGAAAATCCTGAAAAAACATTCATTAAAAATAATCTAAACACTCCAAAAAAGAGTTGGGATGGTAATAAACAATCCACTCCCAAAGAAAAACGATTCCAATCCAGAGGAAGGTCTCCTCAACGAAGAGATAGATCTCCAGAACGAGGTGACAAGTCTCCCCAGAGGGAGCCCTCTCAGAAAAGATACAACCTTAGAGATAGGGATAAATTGAGAAAACCTGACAGATATCAAGATATTGATACACGTCCCTCTCGATCTTTTCAGACTTCCTCACAGAAATCGGAAAGAAGAGGACGGTCAGAACACAAAGAAGAGCACGTCAAGTCCAAAGACAAGGAACCTGCTCATCAAAGTAAAAAATTACAATTTGCAGGAAAGAAGGTAGCTAGTATTAAAATAATAAAACATGCCGAGGATACTGAGGACACAACTGAAAAACGGAGGGTGGGCCCAGACAATGCTAGACAGCGCAGCAGAAGTGACCATAGCTCGCAAGATCTTGATGAATCTTCTGGAGACAGTGGACACGAATGAATACATTCAAGTGGAAACTGCAGATACCAGAGTTAGCAAACCTCATAAAATATACGAAATAACATTACGTATAGAGGGGGACAAGACTAGGAAAGTAAGGGGTCTCTTTTGGGATAACCTTTCAAAAGGCTATGACATCCTGTTAGCTGAGAAAGACTGGCCACCAGAGTTTGTCAGGGAGTGCCCTCATGGCGAAGAAATTATTATACCTGCCTTCTCAAATCATATTTCAACTCATAAAAAATCCATATATGCAAGAAAATGGGCAGTGGCCCAAGCCCCTGCATTATATAAAAATCATGTAGGATGGGATGAGGACTCTCCTCCTCACAAAATCCAGTTAAAATGTCAACCCACTGCACAAAGGCAGTATCCAGTTAAACAAGAAGCTAAAAAGCAAGTCAGGGAGATCTTAGATCAACTTGAATATCAGGGGGTGATTGAAACATGCACCTCACAAATGAACAATCCTTTGTTTCCTGTCTCCAAGCCAGACGATTCATATCGTCTAGTTTTGGACTACAGACACCTTAACTCATGTTGCAAAACTTTTGCAGTACAAAACTCACACAGTGCAGCACTAATGAATAACATCGTGCACAAAAAATATAAAACGACATTAGACATCTCTAATGGATTCTTTTGTCAAAACATTGCACCTGAAAGCAGGTATTTGACCGCTTTCTCAATAATGGGGTCGCAAGAACACTTCTGTCGACTCCCACAGGGATTCAAGAATAGCCCAGGATTATTCTCAGCAAGAGTAACAGAGTTACTACAAATATATGATGATGAGGCATTATCCTATGTCGATGACATCTATCTCACAGATGATGACCTGGATACTCACTTGAAAAGAGTGAACACCATAATACTTGGATTCGCAGCTGAGGGTTACAAATTCAACTTTAAAAAGTCACGAATTTTCCATCTAACTGTCCTATTTTTTGGATATGAATTATCAAGTGAAGGCAAGAGCCTAGCAGACAACTTCTTAGAGAAGTGTGCTGTACTCCAAGCACCAAAAACGCTGAAGAACTTACAATCAATACTAGGTTTCCTAAATTTCGGAAGAACATACATTCTAAATTATGCAGAGAGGGTTAAACCTCTCTATGAATTAATAAAACCTGATTTCAAACCAATCAATTGGACTCAGAAACACACAGAAATTTTAAGATCATTACAAACAGACATGTTAGCTAAAACAAAATTGCAAACACGCGAAAACATACGCAACCTTGTAATCCGAGTCATCCCAGGAAAATGCAGATTCATGTACCTAACCTCTAATGAGGGAGAAACGATACCAATAGCTTACAAATCACATTTGTACACACAAGCTGAAATGAAATTCAGTTCTACTGAAAAAATTCTAATAGCGGTTCAAACTGCTGTAGCACGAGAAAGAGCCCAAGCCCAAGGAAGAAGGATAACTCTATTAATAGCAGAATCAGCCCTTGAGGCATTAACAAGCCCACGCAATTTGACTGCCATGGCATTAGATCCAAAATGGATAAAATGGGAAAATTATCTTGCTGCAGAAGACGTGAAATACTATTTTGACCCGAAAATGAAAAAACTAGAACATCTAGAATATGAAGAAGAATATCCTCGGCCAATCGAAATTCTGCCTCTCGAACAATACACATGTGTAATCTACATGGACAGATTTGCACAACACTACGATGTAGAGAAGAAATCCTACAACGCAGCATGGGCGATTGTTAAAGGTCGCTGGCGCTTTGGTAAATTCAGACCATTAACTACCAAAACTGAATCGCTCAGGAACTGTTCAACTCAGCGAGCTGAAATAAGATCTTTAAAGATGGCGCTTGAAAATGCCGCTCGCGAATTCCCCACACTAATAGTGTGCGATTCGCATTTCTGCGTCAAATCTTACAATAATGACATGCAGACCTGGATTCAAAACGGTTACAAAGATGACACAGGTGCCACAATAAAGCATAAAAAGCTTTGGGAACAAGTAGTTCTTTTGCAGAAAGAACTACGAAAGACTCACGTGATACATACACTGAGTCATCAACGTGATGGCGTTCACGTTGCAGGGAATTCATTGGCTCACAGAGCCACAGCGGAAGCAGCTCAACCGGCTTCCGTAGCCACAAAAAAGCGTTCTAAAAAACACATAGACGGAGAAACTATGCTAGCGATGAAAGCGTCTTCAAAAGGCGACTATGAAGCATTACCTCTGAACTATCCACTCAATTATACATACATAATTGATGCAAACTCCGTTCCTTTTTCTCGAATCCCTGGAGTGGCGGAAAGAGTAATTCCAAACACGAACAGGAGAGTCTTTTTAATAGCAGACGCACATATGGGATTGGGTCTAAGACACCAGGAGATCGCAAAATCTCTAAAAGAATTACAATCAGAATACTGGTGGCCCAAAAACAAAACAAAAAACATAAAAATCCCTCCGATGGACAAACCCACCCCTTCCACCTCCCACTCCACGTCAGAGAAACAGCATCCCCACCCCTGTAAAACCAGCCGAAATCCTTCCACAAGGACTAACCCACCCCTCCCTAAACCTCAACCCCGACCCCCATTGCAGGTACCATCTTTGAGGTGCCTGTTTGCCCAGGGGATGCCCCGTTGTGAGGACGTTCCCTGGCAGTGTCAGTAACGCAAGTTACGTCTGACAGCATTGTGCTGTGGCGCTGTACAAGAGAATGGCCTACCCATTGGCGTTTGTTCCCTTTGATGGGTTGTTCGAGTATAAATAAACCTTTTCTCATTTAAGACATTGGTCCTGCCATCACTATTCCAACTAATTGATGTTCTTGTATTGTTAGTGATGTGTGACAACAGTTGTGTTTGTTTGATACCTGATTGATGATCCATTTGTAGTGGTTAGTATGATGTGTCCAGTACTGGTATTTCACAGGACAAGGGGTAATGTTGGAGAGATGTATATATGGGAAGAACTGAGATTGGTGCAGACATTGCTTTGGGTGTTATGCGATATGATAAGTATTTCAGCATGTCCTATCCAATGGCCACATCATTAAGGTTACAGTTGTCTCCATTGTGTATGTTGGATATGTGTTAGGTGTGTTCAAGTTGAAATTAGTTTATCCACACTTGTAATACCTTTGTGGAGTTATGCATGGACATGTGTCAAATTTCATGTGTGTACCTTACACCTACTTTAACTAGATGCGTAACACATACTGTTTATGCTTTGTTTACTTTCATGAGTTGCACTTACACATTAACTGCACATGCATGGCACTTGGGCATGCTATTGGCTGTCCCTGATATACTTCAGTTCACAGGTCCACTCCGTATTGAGTTTGTTAGGCATTTGCAAAATTCTACTGGTCCCCAGGGCCCTAACCTTTCAAGGTTCCCCCTGATAGAAGAAAAAGGCCTTATTTTGAGCTTGGTACCACTGTACCAGTGCTCCGACTGCCCTATAAAAAGTTGGGCGGTCAGACCGCCATGGGATCGCAGCTGCTCTTGGGATCTGCCATCTCTGGCCCTCTTGCAGTGGTCTGAGGCCCCTAATATGCTGGTGGTGCCGCTGGGTCACCGTCAAGCATATATTAGGAGTTTCTTCACCGCCACAGTTTTCATGGTGGTGACCCTCCATGAAAAGTGTGATGGTGAGGAAACAAAGTGGGCCTATAGGACCCACTGGTGCCTCTGTGCCATGAGATGCATGCAGAGGGGACATGGTGTGCTCTCCTGTCTGCATGCATCCCCAGTTCCTGTAGGGAACGTGCAGGAATGTGCAATGTTGTTCCCATTGTCGTGCCTTGCTAAGACTCACATATGAGCCTGAGCACTGCAGTGCAGAGGGCCAGCTGCCACAGGACCGCCCAACCTGGATTCCTGCCAGAATCCAGCAGGCAGTCGCATTATGGCTTTGGCAGTGTGGTAGCGGCGTGCTGGTGTGGTGGCGTGCTGGTGTGGCGGCCTGCTGCCACACTGCCAAAGTCATAATAAGGTCCATAGCTACCCTGCAGAGAGTGCTTTCATTGTGCCATTAGAAAGCTTATCACACTAATTCTATGTAAATCCATTGACTGACATTGCGTTTTCATGTGGGTGATGGGTGAGAGTCCAATACAGATTGTAGCAGAGAAGAAGTGTTTCAGTTTAATGACACATCCATGCAGATGTTTTTTTTTTACATCAAAACAGAACCTGCGATGTGTACAATATGAGTATGTCACTTTCACTATTGCATCTTGGATTGAGTTTCTATCACAGGGCCTCATGGTAGTTCTAGTGATTTCTATGTGGACTTACTAAGACTTGACAGATGGTAACCTGTATGTTAAGTGACCATCAGTGGTGACATGCCAGACAAATGAGATAGGGCAAAAGGAAAATAGGATCTTGGTTTGTGGTGCAGTCACAGGACCTCGTCGTAGTTTTAGTGATTTCTATGTGGATTTATAAAGATTTGACAAATGGTAACCAGCATGTGAAGTAACCATCAGTAGTGAACTAGGAGACAAGTATGAAGGGGCAAAAGAAGTGTGTCACAGACATTAATAGATGTACTATTGAGAAGGAGGCAGTGTTGTGGAACACAAATTAATGCACACATCACTATCACTGAATATGATTTGTAAACACGTGTCCATTAGTGTACCGTGTGCCAGTGCAGTATCAGTGACTTGGCCTAGGAGGGCCTTCTACAGATTGCTTTTTTATATTCAAATGAAACAGTCCCAGATAGGGTCCCTGTAAAACTGTTTTACAAAAGGACCCCAACTCCCTTGCCTGGTTCAGGGCAGGGCATAGTTTTGTAGAGGAGTCTATAGAAACTGGTAGTGGAATGACTTACCACGGATTTTGTCTGGGAAGGAGTGCGTTTTGGACGTGATCGAGCAGGTACAGCAGCGAAAGGACGTGTAGGATCAGGTCCATGGCGGCACAAGATGTGTAGAGGTGAGTAGTGGTGAGATTCATCCTTATATCCCTCCCTTTCCATTGTTTCAGATGTGGTAGTTGGATCGCCACAGTCACACCGGCTATAAAGCAACTTGTAATTGGACTGGCAGTTTCACTGGCAATCCGAGCCTCCCACAGGCTCTTTGGCCTATTCCGCGGCTTCTGCGGTCGGAGTTGGCCGGTGGTGTCATGCTGGGCTTTCCGACATGAAAAGTCTGTCGGAAAGTGACTTGCCATACCGGTTTCCGGTTGGAGGCCTACTTGCCACCCTGTTAATCCCTGCAGTGTGGCAGGCAACCGACGATGAAAACATCAATTTTTCTATGGGAGCTTGTGCTATGGCCGGTTTATGGCTGCAGCACAAGCTCCCATAGAGAAATGGGAGTGTGCAACCACACCATGTGCAGTTGCATCCTGATAATACGGTTGGGACCGCCGATTCCGCAATTGTAATGAGTGCCTTAATGTTAAGTAGGATCTTTTTTAATGTTTTTTTTAAATAACATATTAAATATTTGAAATATTTGAAACATTTTTGAATTTATTTTAATCTATTAAATTGTTTCCATTTGTAATTTTTAATTGTGTTTATTTATTTTTTAGTTATTGAAAACAAAATTCTTTGTTGGAAGTTTAGTTAATAATGGATAAGAGTGGGGAGATTTTAAACAAATGTTTATTATAATTATTAATTTTTTGTTATATCTTTATATATAAATAGTTTTATTAATTTTAAAATATATTTTATTTTTTCATATTTTTTTTAACAATGTAATGTGAAAAAAGATATTTGTAAAAGTTTTTTTAACACCTTAGCCGCAGCTGTTATTTTGCGGCAGTGCAGCGGTTCCACGGAGTGAGCGGGCCACGTCGCCATTGGACGTTCACAGCACCAGCGAGGTAGTGCTCGCGACGGCCAACGGCCGACGGCAGCAGGGAAGGGGTTAAACTAAAATATTTGGTGGCCGATTACAATGTTGAGAGGAAACTTTCTGCTCGACACAGTATAGGAATCGGTTCCGACCGACTCGCGATCGGCGGTTCCTCGTGACCGATTACGATGTGACTGAACACTGTTCGGTCGGAGACCCATTGTTACATATAGAAGCCCGTGTGCTGCCTGACAACCGTCTGGAACACAGGCTCGTATGGGGAAAGGGAGTGTGTGTGGAAAATCCTGCACCCTCTTGCAGGCACCCCATTGTGCCAGCAACACAGTGCAGGGTTTTACAGGGGGGTCCCTTAGGTACCACGTTGGCCCCTAAAAGGTTACAGGATGACGGGTGCCCTGCTAGATGCCCCCAAAGTTACTGGTGCCCTGCTAGAGGCCCCCAAAGTTATTTTCCAACAGGATTTTCGTGTCGGACAAGCCGACTCGTAGATCCTGTTGGAAAGCAGCATCGTAATCGCAAGGTCAGAAACGCTGTCCATAAAGGTGTACGATACGGTTCCGACCAACACAGATACTCCAAGAGCCAGTCGGAAACAATTAAGAATGACCGAGCGGTTTATATATGACCGCAAACAACGCAACCTCGGTAGTCCGGCTGCCCAATTGCGAGTTTGGCAGTCGGACTGCCACCAGCCCTACAAAAGACCTCTGTCATTGCCAGGTTCCTGGATTCAGACGGGGCAAAGGTGGGGAAAGTGGTGGTCTTTGGCGGTGGTGCCGATGCTGGCTCTGACATGCAGAATAAAATCTGTTTTTATGACAAGCATTTCACAGCAGTAAGCCCGCCATGAAAAGGTTGGCGGAAAGGCAGAGAAAGTGCCTTCAACATGGCCCCATGGTGTTTTAGCCCCCTCTGCTTCCACTGTTGTACGTGCACTGTGTGCCATCCACGACCTGATGCACGGTACATAGTGCACCAACGTGCAAGTATGTATGTATGTATTGGTTTTTGTTAAGCGCCTATCTCACCCGTAGGTCTCATAGTGCTAGCTGAAAGCCAGATCAGGGTGTGACAGAGTGTTTAGAAAACCACATTTTTAGGGCTTTCCGAAATGACTTGTGGTGTGTTTCAAGACGGAGCTGCAGGGGTAATGCATTCCATAACTCAGGCGCGGTTCTGGAGAAGAACCTACAGCCGTTTTTCACCGTGTGGAACTATGGAATGGTCAGAAGGTGCTTGCTGACCGAACGGAGTGTTCTTACTGGCTGATATTTAGTCAGTTTCTTTGCCAAATAGGTTGGGCCATTGTTGTTGACTGTTGTATGTACTAGACAGCATATCTTGAAATTAATCCTCTTTTGATGTGGAGCCAGTGAAGAGTCTTTAGGCTGGGGCCGATGGTGAGCGTGGAGGGAGATTTAACACCAGCCTGGCTGTGGTGTTCTGCAGTACTTGGAGTTTAGATAGGAGCTTATCATTTATGGATGCAAACAATGCATTTCCATAGTCCAGGTGATTTATAATTAATCCCTGAACAAGGGGCAAGCGAGAGTGAAGTGGAATTCATTAAAAAAAATTCCTGAGGGATCGCTTTATGCCATAGCATGTACACGTAACGGTATTTACGTGGTCAGCCATCGAGAGTTTGTTGTCCATTATAACTCCTAGGTTGTGGGCAGCTAACTTGGGTGAGGGGCACGACCCTAATGAGGGTGGCCACCAGTTAGGAGACCAAAAGTTTTGGGCATCACCAAAGAGCAGAATCTCTGTCTTGCTCGCATTGAGCAGGAGATGGTTGTTGGACATCCAGTAATTTATGGTTATCATGCACTGTATGAATCTGTGCTGCGTATTGATATGGTTGGGGCCAAGAGTGATCAATAGCTGTGCGTCGTCGTCGTAAGGCACAGTATCGAAACCATGTACTCTGATTATTTTAGCCAAAGGTGACGTATATAGGTTAAAAAGGGTAGGGCTTAAGATTGATCCCTAGGGAACGCCCTTGTCGATAGTCTGACTTTTGGACGAAAATCCATCAATTTTAACCTTTAAAGACTGGTCTGAGAGATAGCTTTTGATCCACTGTAGAGCGGGGCCTTTGACACCACATTCCTTAAAGCGCTCCAGAAGGATGGTATGAGATTTGGTGTCGAAGGCAGGCGATAGATCTAACAGGATTAGGATGGCGGACTGTCTAGCGTCTAGAGAGAGCCTGATGTTATCGGCAATCTCAACTAGGGCTGTTTCCGTGCTGTGATGGGATCAGAAGCCTGATTGTGACGGGTCGAGGATTTTGTTATTTTCTAGATGATTCGATAATTGCTTATTGATCATTGACTCTATTACTTTCCCAAACAGGGGTAGCAGTGAGATAGGCCTGTGGTTCGATAGTTGCTTGGGATCAGCAGATGTTTTTTTCATGATTGGCCTAACCACGGCTTCCTTCCAATTAGAAGGAACTGTTGACTGCGCTAGTGATAAGTTTAGGATTTTGGTTAAGTTGGGGATGAGAACTTGTTCCATTTTAGATTTGTAGGGACACTGGATCCGCTGGCGAGCCGGATTGCATCTTCCTAAGTGTTATCGAGGTGTTTTCCTCTGTTATTGCCTTGAAATTTTTTAGGTAGTCGACAGGGCTGGGGAGAGATACTACAGATTTTTTCTGTGGTGGAGTGGTGTTTGTTGGAGGGAAAGCTTTATAGATATCATTTATTTTGGTGATGAAGAAATCTGGGAGGGAGTCAACCCATTCCTGGGAGGCGGTTTGGGATGGTAGACTGGAAGGGGGATTGGTGAATTCCTTCACCATCTTATATAGTTCCTTATGGGAGTTTGCGGCTTGGTTGATACGGTTGCCTAAATATGCTCTTTTGGTTTTCGCTATGCTTTCAATGTATTGGTGGTGTAAGGTTTTATAGTGTTGTCTATCCATGCTGTCTTTCGTATGTCTCCATTTGCGTTCTGCCTTCCTTAAGATGAGTTTTTCACTTTTTAGATCAGGGGTGTACCATGGAGATAGTTTCTTCAGACATTTAGTCATTTTCTTTAGGGTAATAATGTCCAGGGATGTACTAATTGCTAGGTCAAAGCTTTTGGCAGCCTGGTTGCCATTCGTTGTTTCGGAGAGAACAGGCGGAATGTGATTGGCAGCGAAGGACTCTGGGTTTATTTTATTCCAGGATCTGCTTAGTTTATATTCTTTCGTGGAATGGGATTGTGTTAATAACCCATTTAGATGAAACTTTATTACATGGTGGTCGGACCATAAGATGGGGGTAGGTTGATCTATGTTAACATTCATGGAGTTGGTAAATACTAAATCTAGGGTGTGGCCTGCAACGTGCGTGGGGCCGGTCACCATCTGTTTTAGAACTAGGGTTTCAAGACTGTTGATAAGGTCATGGGTATGAGGGTCTGTATTAAGCTCGGCGTGGAAACTGAAGTCGCCTAGTAGCAGAAAATTATCGGCAGCTAGGACATGTGGTGCTATGGTCTCAGTAAGGTTGCTAGGGAAGTGGGTTTTGTTTCCGGGTGGCTATAGAGAAGGGCGCCTTTCTTATTGCGTTCTCCATTGAGAAAATGCAGATTTCACCCCAAGTGGCTTGCACGGCCTCTACCATATGAATTTTGGTAGTGGTTATGAAGGCAATGGCTATGCTGCCGCCTTTCTTGTTTTTTCTGTCCAGTCTAATTATTTGATAGTCAGGTGGGAGAGCCACCGAGAGGTCGGGTTGCGAGTGTTCGTGAAGCCATGTCTCGGTGATAAAAAAGAGGTAAGGTTTTTCTGTGTCTAGAAGATACCAGATCTCAAAAGCATGTTTAGCGAGAGAGCGTGCGTTACAGTATAGACCAGTTAGTTGTTTACGTTCTGGTTGTTCTGGGCTTAGTTGTGTAGGTTTAATTTTGCATTTTATTTGCTTGTCTTGTCCTTTGATAGGAGGAGTTAAAGGTGCCCTGATGATATCCGCGGGGATGGGACCAGCTGCCAGTGGGTAGGCTTTGTTAAGTGAGAGGAGCTCCTTGCTGGTATATTGAATCAGAGTCATTGTTAATGGTACAGAAGAGTTTGATGGGAGTTGTGGATGTAAAAGGGCAGGGTGTCTGGCGTTTGGCGTCGGTCTGGTGCAGACGGGCGCTCGGCGCACCTCCTTTTAGCTAGAGGAAGTGGGCGGGACACAAACGGCACAAACCGCGGTGGACCAGGGGGACCAGGGGGAACACGTACAATGCAGGTAAGCGGCGCAAAATACAGTTTTTCAGAAGTGAAGATTAAAAACGTGTTGCTCTGTCTGGCGTTGGTGGATTTTTAAAAAGTTCAGCAGTGTGTCTACTCGGTGCACCTCCTTTTAGCTAGAGGAAGTGGGCAAGATTATACTGGTGCATGGACCGCTAACCTAGCATCCAGGGTGGCAAGGGAGCAAAGATGGCCGTCTTGATCCCCTCCGCACAAACGGCACAAGCCGCGGCGGATCAGGGGGAACGCGTACAATGCAGGTAAGCGGCAAAAAATACAGTTTTTCAGAAGTGAAGATTAAAAACGATTTCTCTGTCTGGCGTGGGGGATTTTTAATAAGATCAGCAGTGTGTCCGCTTGGCGCACCTCCTTTTAGCTAGAGGAAGTGGGCGGGACTACACTGGTGCATGGACCGCTAACCTAGCGTCCAGGGTGGCAAGGGAGCAAAGAGGGCCGTGTTGATCCCCTCCGCACAAACGGTACAAGCCGCGGCGGACCAGGGGGAACACGTACAATGCAGGTAAGTGGCGCAAAATACAGTTTTTCAGAAGTGAAGATAAAAAAAGTATTGCTCTGTCTGGCATGGAGGATTTTTAAAACGTGGCGCTGGCATGGCAGCGGCATATGCTACAGGGTCTCTGTGAGCCAAAGCATTCCACTGCCGTAGCACAACCGACACAAAACCACCTTCCGGGCGGCTAACTCCTAATATGGTGGTCGGGATGCCACTGGCTTGGCAGCATACTCCCGACCGCTGCAATGGCAGTCTGGCGGTCAGACCCCAAACTTGTAATTGGGCTCTTAGTATAATAAATAGATGTCACACATATTTAAAAAAAATATCTTTTTCTGACAATTTTTATTTATTGTATAATGTAAATGTTGTGTAATACATTTATGAAATAAAATAATAGCAATTTTAAAGTGAAATACATAAAGTAATTCTTTTTTAATAGTAAAAAAAACAGAAAAAATAGATTATTACAACTTTGTATATTATACATTTTCACTTGTTATTTTATATTCAATTTAATTTTTGAACGTGCATTTAACTTTTTACATACATTTTTAATATAGTTATTATTAGTATATATTAAATAATTTTGTATATTTTCTACTATTATTTAATTTATTTATTACAATTTTTGGAATATTTTTTAAAACATTGTTTGACATGTTTAAAATTTGTAATTATTTTCAACATTCTAGCCAACATATCTTACACACAATTACTATATTGCCCTTTGCATTCTATGTGGAGATAGTCTTTTTTTTAGTTTCATTTAGCCACCATTTTTTTTACCCGCTGGCTACTGGTGTAATTTGGGTTATTTTTACAAGAGGCGAGTCGCAGTTAGGTGCTGCTGTTCATCGCAAAAGGAAAGTCAGTCAGTCAGATCTTTATTTCTGCACAACTTCATAAATGCACATAATAATTATTCATTGCATCAATATCATGTCAGACATACACTACAAAATGGCTGGCCACAAAATTTACATACAAAATCCAAGTTCTTAAAAATAAGAACAATTTCCCACCTACAACATATAAATAATTAAAAACAGTGTAAAAATAGCATTCATAGTAAGATTCAACTTTTGCAAAAACTAGGAGAAAGTTGAAATCAGGAGAACAAAATGTACATCAGAACTAAAACCTTTATCAGTGTTGGCGGAACAACACACTAGTTTTATAAGACTCTCAGGGGGATATTCTCAAGAACATGTGATAATCACTGCAAAATTAGCTTAACCCAACTCCTCACATCACAGTCTAACGTGGGAAAATAACGCTGTGCTAACGTAGCATTCACAACACAGCGGAACCATGCGATAGGCCCACGATAACGCATCAAATGTCTGTGAAAAACTCAACGCTATGCTGCAAAAATGTGAAACACAAATGCAAAAAAAGTTGTGATGAGGCCAATCACAATACAAAAATCAGCAAAAACCAGCGACAGGCCTGCAATTCACACACGTCCGGTGGTAATAATCATCATAAAAGTAGAAAAAAACAGACAAACAAATGCCAAACAACAGCAAGGCACAATGGAGGTTGCCGGAGCAAGTACGGAGGACAACCAGAACCCCACAAGCCCCCGGAGGACCGGCCTGTGACCTCGGGGTCAGGGAAGGTCAAGGAGAAGAAGAGTAGGAAGAAGCGGTTTCAGTCCGCAGGAAAACAGGATCCTGAAAACGGAGGTGGTAGAACACTATCAACAACTGTTCATCACCTCCACTGAGTCATTGGCAATAAAAAATGGAGTATGGCAGTCCATCGTGGACAAGGGGAATGCAGTCAGAGTGCTGAAGAGGACAATGGAAGAGGTCACAAGGCGCTGGAAGGATGCCAAGCACAAAACCAAGCTAACACTCGCCAACAACCGGAAGGCAGCAATGTAGACTGGAGGTGGAGTCCTGCGCCACAAGAGGAGCTGGACGAGATGGAGGAAATGGTGTCCACAGTCATCAGTGGGGAGACGGTGGCAGGAGTTGGGGGACCGGACACAGCTCAACATGACCGGACACAACAGCACACATGCGTAATTAAGTAGGGCATATCCGCAGACAAATCATGTCCCAGACCCCCAACTCCCACCAAGAGACCAATGTACCCAAGTATGCAACATCACATCACCATATAAGCACACAAGTCAAAAGCACACCGCATGTAAGGGAGAAGGGTCGCAAAATCAGAGCTGCAGGGGCGACTCCTCCAAAATGCAGCACAAACACTTAACATGCAGAGCATATCAACATTGACAACAATGTGGTGGTTGTTTTAATGGAAGGCACCAGAGGCCAACAAGTGCTGCACGGCCAGCAGCTTTGTCTGAGGTTGGATGTTGGTTGTCCGCTGTGTTGGTACCGTCATCCTGTGGGCATGGTGTTCAAGTTGCGGAGGATGGTTGCCCTTTTGAGCCCGTAGTGGGCAATGACATTTTCTGGTGTTGGGTCTGTGAGGTTGGTGCGTTTTGTGATGCTCTCCTGTCTTTGTCTGCGCTGCCTCTGTGGTGCTCCGGGGGGAGGTGTTAGGGTGGGGTGGGGGGTGCTGGGGGTGGTGGCGGTGGATGTTTTGGCCCTGTTGGGGTTCCTAGCTACATGATCAGTGGCTCCATGGCATCTGTTGCCCTTCAGGTCTGGCTCTGGCCTGGGCTCCCTTTTCTGGTGCAGGCAGTCATCCAACTTTACACCAGGTCTGAGCAGCTGTTGATTTCCTGCTGCTAACGCGCCTTATCACCTGTTTTGTGTTCTTATCGCCAATCTGGCTGGTTGTTGTGAATGTTGCGGAGTGATGTTTTTGCGGCTTTTGGCACAGCAACTCCTACTCTGCATCTCATTAACGATAGTTGCTGGGGTCATCTGTGGCGATGTTTTTTGCGGCTGCTATCGCAGGTAAACTGGTGATATGGGCTGTTAGCACCAGCTTGTGAATGGGGCGATAAATTTATCGCGACTTTGGCTGCGATAAAGTGCTGTTAACTCGGCGATACATCCTTGATAATATGCCCCCAAATGGAGCTGCATTTTGGTTAATTTCGCAGTCCCCTCCAGGGGAATCCACAAACCTTGTGTACCTTTAGAATTCTCAGGATGTTGGAAGAAAAGGACACAAATATGGCATGGATATCCTATGTGGAGGAAAAGTTACAGGGGCCTTGCGGCAAACTACATCAAATAGCCAAAAACAAGGCTTAGCACGGGGGGAGGCCTAGCAGGGAAGGGGTTAAGGTTATGATGTTTATTTTTCTTGTATTCTGATTTGCTAACGAACAAATACTTTTGCTCACACTACCATGAGTCAGCAGTATTACTAATTTTCTGTGCAAACATTGTGTATAAGAACCCCTTGATTTTTGGGATGAGCCAGAAGACTTTCCAATTCTACTAGGGATGCTGGCCAATTTCTTTCTGATTCTACTGCACACTGAAATTTGTAATTTTACCTGATTTGTGCCTACTCTGTATAAAATTGCATCTGAGAGTCTTCATGGCATTGACTGTGTAATGCTTATTTAAATATTTTGCAATAAAACTCTTTCATTTATCTGCAGCTCAGATATTGAGTGGACCCAATTACTTAATTAGCTGTTTACTCTGCTGATTTGATGCTTGGGAGGTGCGTTCGCTTTTCAGTCTTTTGATGGTGTGTGGTTTAGTACTGTTGTCAACTTGGTCAGAAGAGAACCCCTCCGAAGGGCCACTGGGGGAGACGGAGTTACTACAGGGATGATGAGAGCAGGCGATCCCATTGGAAATGTGGGAGCAAAACTGCACCACAAACTGTTACCTAAATCAAACTTACCACACTTACTGGATCGGGGATGGTGATAAAACCTTAATTCAATGAGAAACCAATGTTAGCTTTGGTTTTTATAACACATGAATACATGTGTGTCAGAAGAGTGTTATAGTTAAACAATTTTGAACAATGTTTAGACTTTGTAGAACAGGATAGTCTATCTCTAACATGAGAGAATATCGAAACATACATATTATAATGTGATTCTGACATAGGTGACTTAATATACTTTCACCATTATTTCCATTCATTTTTTGATGGAGCATCCAATTATAGAAAATCAAATTGTGCACTTACTTAGCATGTAACTTGGTGTACAAAGATTAAGAAAGAAGTAGTAATCATTTTGAAGGTTTGTGAAGAAATGTAATGACCAACAACAAGTTTGCTATATTTTATTTATTTATTTATTTATTTATTTTATAAACTTTTATTGATAAATAAAATACAACAGCAACAATCAAGGCATTAGATACAGTACTGGCGATCATGTGTCCGCATAGAGTGTTACTCCAAATATTCAGGAAAAATCATACACTTATAATCCGTCGAGAGGGGGGGGGGCAGTGGGGAAACAGTGCAGCACTCATAGCATTAAACAGTACATGGAACATCATTTAGGGGGATAGGGGAACATCAGGTAGTAAGTCTTGCGGGGGAGTACATATATTCCCATGATAGGCATTCCACTGAGACATACTCTGTTCCATTTCCTAGGTCTACCCCTAGCCAGATACACCGTTTTCTCCCTAAACATGCACCAATCCATGCCCTCCTTCCATGCCAAGACCGTGGGCGACCTCTGGGAACCCCACAACTGTGCGATGTCTCTCTTAGCTATCATGTTACCAAGGGTCGCCCAACGGATCTGAGCAACAGTGTAATCATTCGGCTCCCACACGTTCAGCAGGCAGCGCCTAGCTTCGGGTAACAACGACACTCCGGTAACTCTTTCCATAACCGCATGCACTCGGCCCAAATCCCCCGCCACCGCTGAACACTCCCACAGAATGTGAAGGAAGGTTCCAGGCTTGCCGCAACCACGTTTACACAACCCATCCAGAGAATAGCCCATTCGCACCAGACTCGGACCAGTAACATATATACGGTGAAGGATCTTAAGTTGGACAAAGCGAAGACGGGCAGGAATAGCAACCTCCTTGGGCGACGACAACACGGATTGCCAGTCTTCGTCATCCAATTCCAATCCATCCTCAGTCCATACCGCTCTGAGACGCACAAGTAGATCAGTCCGATTATTGATCAATTTTTTTATAAATCAATGAAATCGTGCTGTCAGGGACATTACCGTCCAGTATATGGTCCTCGAGAGGAGAGGACTCGGGAACGTCAGTGCCTGCAGCGAAAACCGGCAGCAAGGCATGGCGCACCTGCACGTATCTAAAAAATTCCTTGTCTCCGAGCTCATATTCCGTCCTCAGCGCCTCAAAGGTTTTAACATTTCCCTTGGTGCAGAGGTCACCCACTCTGCTGATACCAATCATGTCCCATTTCTCAAAGCCTTTCATTCTCCATAAGCAACCCAATCGTTCAGAGTCATACAACGGAGCCGCACAAGTCAATCTATCACCCCACCCCAAAGCCGCATTCGCATCTCGCCAAACTCACACAGCAATCTTAGTGGGCCCAGTTAACGTCCTGCAAATCCCTTTGGAGTAAACCGCCCTACTATAATTCCCGCCCGGTAAAAGGTGTTTATCTATCTCGAAAGCCGGTGAAGGACCCAGTGCATAGGTTGCATGGTTAATCGCACTCAATTGAGAGGCTCAATAGTAACGCTTGATGTCTGGGAAAGCGATGCCCCCATCGTACCAAGGGAGCGTAAGCTTGGGGAGAGCAATACGCGCGCGTCCGTCCCAAAACAAACGACGCTGTAGGCTCTCCACCTCCCGAAAAAACCCGAAGGGAATAGGGTCAAAGGAGTTTTGGAGTGCGTACAAAAATCTCGGCAGCGACATCATCTTAAAAAGAGCAGCACGCCCGAGCGGCGACAGCGGTAACCGACGCCAGCGCGAGACATCAAGTTTCAGTCGCTGGAGCGGGGGAAGCAGGTTGCGCTCGAAGCGAACCACAGGATCCAGGGAGATATAAATCTCCAAATACTTGAACCCTGACTCGGTGACTTGGATCGGGAATCTGCGAGGCAGCGTGGGAAGCCCTCCTGCTAACACATAGACACAGGATTTCGTCCAATTAATAACAAGACCTGAGTTCTTCCCAAATGAAGTTAAAACGTCAAATAGCACATTCAGGGATTTCTGGGGGGATGTGAGGTACAAAAGGATGTCATCCGCATAAAGCGAAATACGATCCTCGAAGTCAGGAGTCCACCTAATGCCCTTTATCGAGGGCTCCCATGCGGCCAGCGGTTCGAGCGCAAGGGCAAAAAGCAAGGGAGACAACGGGCAGCCCTGCCGAGTGCCCCGTCCAAGAGTAAAAATGCCAGATACCTTCCCATTAACCACCACCTGAGCCAGAGGCTTCTCATAAAGAAGTTTCACCCATGCAATGAATATAGGGCCAAAACCAAATTTGGCGAGAGCCGCCCAGAGATAAGGCCATTCGATAGTATCAAAGGCCATAGTGGCATCCAAGGAAGCCAAAATGGCCGGCTCAGAGAGGGTCCCGGCTCTCGCGAGAACTCCATGAAGCCGCCGAAGATTAAGGGCAGTATTGCGATGCGGGATAAAACCGGATTGATCCGGATGGATCAAATCACAGATCACCTTAACCAAGCGGTTAGCTAACAATTTGGCTAAGACTTTGGGTTCAGCCTTTAAAAGGGAGATGGGCCTATAAGAGGCACAACGGTCGCGCGGCTTACCCTCCTTGTGTATTACAACGATAGAGGCCAGCCGTTGATCCGCGGGGAGGGAACCAGATTTCAGCGCCTCAAGGAACATATCCCTCAGATAGGGCGCCATTTTGTCAGGCCGCAGTTTGTACAATTCAATAGGCAAGCCATTGGGGCCCATAGCCTTACCAGAGCGAAGGGAGCGGATGGCAATCGCTATTTCATCTGTCGTAAGCGGTGCGTCCATAAAATCCCTATCAACATCAGAGAGACAGGGCAATGCAATGTCCTGCAATAACAACTGGGAATCCTCCTCGTCCCTATCACAAACTGAAGAATACACAGTATGGAAATGATCCACAAAACAGTCAATGATCCCAGCTGGGTCAGTCACACACACTCCATCCGACCTTTCAATCACAGGAACTACACGATTCGCTCTTTCCTTCTTATCAAGCCACGCAAGCAATTTACCAGCCTTGTCACCCACATCATACAGCCTACCCTGTTGCTCTCTGTCCATTACTTTAGCAGCGTCGGTCACCAGGGCTTTATAATCAGATTGTTTTAAGCTGAGGGAGTGGAGTTTAGCACGGGTGACACCCGCCTCGAGGTCACTCTCAATGACAGTTATGTCAGCTTCAATGCGTACCAGTTCCTCACATTTGGCCTTCTTGGCACCAGTAATGAACGACAAAGAATGTCCACGTATAACAGTCTTAAAAGCCTCCCACAATGACACAGATGAAGAAACAGATTCCACATTATCGAGGAAGTAATGATCAATAGATTTTATCAGCTCCGAGCGGATCTTAGGATTCCGGAGATACCAGGGGTTGATGGGAGCAACCCTGCCCTCACTGCACACCCCAGCTTCCACACAGGGCCACAAGGGGGAATGATCGGAAATGCCCCTAGGAAGGTGTCGGATTTCCCTGATAGAAGAGGATTG
Organism: Lissotriton helveticus; assembly: GCF_964261635.1. Classification (NCBI taxonomy): domain Eukaryota; kingdom Metazoa; phylum Chordata; class Amphibia; order Caudata; family Salamandridae; genus Lissotriton; species Lissotriton helveticus. Next base: position 360,790,427 of record NC_136061.1, read on the forward strand.
AGCCGCTGGCATTAGGAGATAATCAAGCCTGGGGAGGCTCCCGTGGGCTCCTGAATGGAAGGTATATTGTAACTGCACAGGATGCATCAACCTCCAACTATCCACCAGCCCGAAAGTTTCCAAAAACCCACTCATCCATAACTTAGATTTAGCCAAGTCTCTGGGAGGGTGGCGATCCGAGGAGCCAGAGACGACAGAGTTAAAGTCCCCACCCAGGATTAAAAGACCTTCAGGAAGCCCTAGAACAACCCGTTCAATATCAGCAAAGGTGGGAGTCTGCAGGCCAGGGGGGACATAGATCGTGAGTATGGAGAGTGTCTTCCCCTACCATCTACCAGTGAGCACGGCGTAGCGCCCCCTATCATCAAGAATTACGTCATCAATCTCAAGGGGAGAGAAGACCGGACCAGAATACCCACCCCCCTAGAGCCAGAAGTAAATCCGGAATGAGCAACCAAGCGATAGCCTCGTCTATTCATGGCTTGACAAGTGTTACCAATTAAATGTGTCTCTTGCAGAAGGACAAAATCAGGAGAATGACGTCTCAAAAACTGCAGCACAACCCCTCGTTTTATCCTGTCCCCCAACCCATTGACATTCCAAGACAGCAGTCTCAACTCACTACCCACATTCCCGAAGAGAATGCAGAGCACACCCCACAAAGAACACATCCATCGAAGCCATAAGGAATACAATACGATGCCTTGCGAAAAAGAACAAACGAACAAACACCCCCCCACCACCCCCCAACTTGAACCCGTTACAACTCCCCCCACCCTGCACCCCTGCGTGAGACTCAATAGCCACCCCAATTTGCAGTGTGCCTGTCGCCCAATCATTAAACTAATCTAAACAAAGAAACCTAGGAGGAGGAAAGAGTCTCGATTTACCCCCCCGCCACCCCGGGCCAATAGAGAACAGGACATAAGAAGACCCAAATATTGGACTCAGCTGAAATACGAATGAAAGGTTCAGACATCGGGAACCACAGTGTCACTCTTAATCCAGCAAACCACCCTCGGCACCACCAGGGTGCTCGGATCGATCATCCTTTTTAGGCAAAGAGTCAAGCCAGTCACCGACACTCTCCGGGTGATCAAAGAAAAATGTCCGATCCTCATATTCGATCCGAAGTCTAGTTGGGAACAGCATGGCGTACTTAAGGCCCAAGTCACGTAGCCGCCGTTTCACACCCTGAAAACCCATTCTCTGCCTTTGAACCAACTGAGTAAAATCCGGGTAGAAGTGAACGGACGTATTCTCGAACTTCACCGGGCCGCCCACCCGAGAGGCCTGCAGGATAGCGTCTCTATCACGAAAGTGAAAAAGTTTTGCAATGATAGGTCTCGGTGGGGCACCCAGTTTCGGTTTTCCACCCGGAACTCGATGGGCTCGCTCAACGGCGAAGAATTTGCTGAGCCCAGAGGGGGCGAGATGATTTAAAACAAGATCCTCCACCAGGAGATCGATCGAAGAATGTTCATGGTTCTCAGGGACTCCAATAATGCGTATATTATTACGCCGTGCCCTATTTTCAAAATCCTCTAGCCGGTGTGCCATCAAGTCGTTCGAGGATCGTAGGTTGCCGACTTCAGTCTGTATGTCGGAGACGTCGGTAGTTAGGCTGGAGGTCTTCAAATCTATGGACTTGACCCTCTCATTAGTTTTCGCCAGGTCCGCTCTAATCAAAGTGACGTCGAAGGCCACCGTGTCGATCTTCGAGGCAAGGGCCTCGTATTGCTGACCCATCGAAGCCTTCATGCCGGCGATGGCACTCATGACATCCTGTAGGGGAAGTTCAGGAGAAGTGGCCGATTCAGCTCCCGGATCTTCAGGAGTACGGCCGGTACCACCGGGGGATCCCTTAGGATGGGTGTAACGATCCATAACATTGGTTTGAATCTGTCCCCTTCAGAGAGGCGTCTTAGTCTTGCGCTTCTCTGGGTCAGGTCTGGTGGCCATATTGAAAAGGGTGCCCCGAAGGGGCCCTCGAGACCTCGTGAAAATGGCCGTTTATGGCGAGGCCAAAAGTCAGCAAAGTGAGCCACAGTGGGATAAGTGCCGGAAAAGTTGAAGGCAAAATGCTCACAGATGAAACACGTTGCGGAGGGGCGAAGCCAAGCCGGATCAAGGGTAGATCTGAGCCGTTCTCCAATCGAACGAGGCCCGGAGTAGGAAAGCGAAACCGAAAGTTGAGATGAGGCCGTCTGGGGGAAAACCCCTTCGGCCGATGTTATTCAACTACTCCACGGCTTGCTGGCTAAGAGAGCCCCCCGGCCACGTCCTGGGGCAGGCCGCAAAAGTTGAAGTCGATGTAGCAGTGATTCCTGACGTCCAAATGAAATTCTCGAAAAAGTTTTGAGATCAGCCAAAGCGCGTCTTCAAAAGCCCATCTTCGAAATCAGGATATATTTCAGGATAGTTGCAAAGGGCAGCGAGGGTCCCGGGAGCTCTGTGCTCATGCGACCATCTTGGATGATCGCGAAGCTCCTCCCCCAGCTGCAGTTTAAGTTTGCTATATTTAAAAATAATCTTTTACAGCAAACTGCTGGCTGACTAAAATAATAAAATATTATTTTTAAATAGGATGCTGAAATGAAAGAATCGCTCAATGATTTACAGCGTACATAACTTAGAACATTCTAAAAAGCTTAAGTGCCAGAAAGTGCCAGAAAGTCATTATAGGAATTAATGAGACATCAAAACAATATCTCTGAAACGTCTGATATGTAGATTGTATATACTAACATGGTAGATTGTATTATGAAGGACTACCCAAAAGAACAAAATAGTATACATAGTAGTACTACTGCATTAACAAGCCTGGTTTTATCAAAAGTGTCTTAGGTATTTCAAAAACCTCAATTTGGTAATGTCTTGTACATTTGTTTCACAATGGTTTATCATTTTTTACAAAACAATAAATAAGAATTATTTGTGATATAGATGTTTAACAATATAAATAAAAATGTTGTCTTTCAGCATCTTCAGGAGCATAAGAAGGAGACTGCGGCCAACCATCTAGTGGGGACTCTGAACACAAATAATGAAGGACCCAGTGGCACAGAATGCGAGGGAGCTGGCAAAGTGGGAAGCATCCAACAGACTCTGATGCCTCCAACACTGACCAGCCCCTTGTGGTGGCAGAGGAGGTCAATAGTGGCCAATTATGTTTTACACTCTCTGCCACCACCATCAGTACCATTTCCACCCTCAGTCCTGTATCCCCAGTAAACTACACCAGCCCTCTGTCTGGGGGCTCTGTAGCCCCAGGTACCTCTCCCCCTGTAGGCTTGGCAGCAACACTGAAGTCAGAAGAGGCACTTGGAATTTTAAGAATCCTCTCTTTTATCAGGAAAGATATATCACATATGATATCCCTGCTCTGCGAGTTGAGCGAGGTCACGCGAAGGGCGGGATAGCGATCCTACTAAGCAAAGAGTATAACTGGGCCCAAGAAATAGTCCCAACAAAATCACGTCATTATCAATGTATCAAGATCAAGTGCGGGATAAACCCTTTAGATCTCTTAAAAAACCTATTAATATTTAATGTATACATTCCTCCTGGAGCAAAAATGGATGGTCTGTTAATAGAAATTATGGAAGACATCGAAAAAATCATCGAAAGTCAAGATTATCCATCATTTCTTATTATGGGTGACCTTAATGGAAAACTATCTAATAAAATGGGCCAATTGGTACAAAGAAGAGGCACAGGAAATTTCCGTACCGTTATTTCCTATAGGGAACAAGGCGGATAAAAGAGGAAAATTTTTACTAGCATCACTTCAAATGTTAAATGGAATCTTACTAAATGGGAATGTGGAAGGCGACATTCCCGCCTCAAACACGAGACAGGGAAATAACAGCTCCTCACTTTTATATTATATGATATGTAGCCTTGACTTGCTTGGGTTCACTTCACAACTCCAAATTAATTTCGTCCATGGAAGTGATAGAGCAAGATTTCGCATCGCGACTTGCTCGATTCATGAACCTCGAAACCGTTGTAACCTCGTAACGAATTGTATGTTTTACTAATATCTTTTATTTCCGATATATATGTATGATAGAGAAGCTTGCCTATGTGTTTTACTAATACGATTAATCCGTGTTTTAAAATGGCCGCTGCTTGACTTTCCTCTTCTGCGCATGCGTCAGTCACACTCACGTGACTTCGTGTAGAGATAGTTTTGGAGGGAAAGGGTGCGCATGCGTAATATGATAACGTGGTGAAGCCTTGTGCTGCTGCTCTTGTGAAATTGTTCGTTGCACTTACCATTAAACGCATAGTATATTTTTATAATGATGAAGCTAAAGTACGAAATCATGACATGTAATACATTCATTTATTTTTATGTACTAATTTGTTTTCGCTTACTTTTCATGTATCGCGGGAAATGGGGGTCCGAATGGGTCGTGAGCCATTTTGAAGGTCCTTTCTGCGCATGCTCCAGATGCAAGGACAGAGACAAACTGGCAGCCACAGTCAAGATGCTCCTGGGAGAACTACCTCTGACCCAGGAGGATGGAGCACATGTCCCTATATTGTAACAAAAAATGTATAAGTTTTCATTGTATTCCGTGCGACTTCTCGTGGGAACCCAAATCTTGCTAGGCGGCACCCTAGGATGCTAAGTAGGGCTTGTAATAGTCTGTTCTGATTGGTGTGTTAACCAAATCCTACCTTAGGACCAATCGAAATTGGGGATTCTGACACTTTGCAACATTTGGGGGGTGGTACCCTGTCCCAAAACAGTATATCTACCCTGGGTTCACCTAGGGAAATTGTCCGACTTGTCTGAATAGCTGACCTGTCACTGACACAACGCACTCAATAGGTGACTTGATACAGAGGTGCTGCGGAGCTCTCTGTCCGAAATCTGACCATAGACTCTGAAGGTTTTACTGAACCTTAAGTGCTGGCGGAGCACTTTTCCTGGGAATTCGCTGACCCAATCGGGGTCCTGACTGATAGCTGCAGAGAGGGTGGAGCGCAGGCGTTGCTTCCGAACTGCGGGTGCTGGTCGTATCCTGGTGGTCCTATCCTGATCCGAATCTGGGTTTCCTGTCCTGTCCTGGGGTGTCCATTCTGCACCTGCTGTCCCACTGAGGGTTATCCTTCCTTGAGGGTTTTCCTGTCCTTAAGTGACCTGTGGCCAGGGCGTTGGGTGACATTTCAAAGTGGTGGGGCGCAAAGTGATTAGCATACAGCACCGTAGCGAGCGAGCGCAGCGAGCGAGCCCGAACCCCAATAGGGGGGTTTGGGGGGATAACCCCCCCCTAGAAAATTTTGAAAAAAAAGAAGAAAAATCGTCCATTTTCAAGTGCATTTTCAAGCACATTTGAGAAAGCAATTGTGAAAGTGCAGTTATTACATTAATAGATGGCATAACATAGGTAGTTGCTTATTCAGTATAACCACAGAGCTTCATACATTCCGTCCTATTACGCCTAGGTGCTGAATTTAGACTATAAGACTTTCATGAAAATCTCAGCTCTAAGAGTAGAAGAAGTTGCACAGCAGTTGGGAAACAGCCTTCACAAAGCATTAGAAAAATGAGAGGCAATTACTTGAAAGCAAACTGAAAGCAATGCATCAAGTAGTAACTTAAAGCAATGCATCCAGCAAAACAGTGCATGCAGTCAACCATACAAAAGTAAACTAAACCAGTTTTATGCCCTGTGCGTCTGAAGGGGAGACAGGCAAAAGGGGTCATAATGGGACATCTGGCACAGCCACTTTGTAATCGAGGTCACCCACCCAGCTCAAGACTGAGTTACAGGCTGATCTTAAATCTTTAAACAACCACAAGGGTCTCCAGCTAGTTGGTTCTTGGGCCAAAAGAGTCCTCAGCTCACTGGGAGTCTTTACATCGCCCCTGATATGACATGACAATGTCCCTTAATCCGGAGCAACTGTGGGGACTGGTCTGGGTCTGGATATGACTTGGTACGAGCAGGATACAAAAAGTAACGGGTAGGTGGTAACCCACTTCAAGTGAAGGAGCTGTAAGGAACCTAAGCGCACTGGTGTTGATACCACTAACAGGGCAGCTCTGGCTTTCTCAGGGTGGGTGTCAGCTGTGTGATGAAACCAGCATGTAAAGCAGTTACCTCAAACAAACTAAAACCAATGCACTCACCAAGACAAGGAGTTACATGAAATCAAATAGAAAACCACCATCAAGCCAGGTAGTCACCTAAAGGCAAATTGAAGTGACTGCACACTATGGGAAGTGCACTTCACCAGCCAGCCTATTACACTAAAGGAAAATAAAAGCAATGCTCCCAGTAAACAAGACAACATAAATTGAAAATGTTTCCCCGCAGGACCAACAGTCACAAAAAGTAAAGAAACAGAATGAAGTCAGAGGCACTCCAGGAATCCAGGTAGTCACACAAAATCATAACTGATTGAGCAAACTGTGTACTGAAAACTATTGCAAATAAGAAAATTATATCAGACCAAACTAGTCACAGGAAAACAAACGCATGCACCCAATGAGCTACCTTACCAGATGTACGTAAATAAATGGAACAAGCACTTATAACTCAAGGAACCCACGAGGGAACAAGGTCAGCAGCAACATTTACAAACAGACTTCGAAGTCAGCCCCAATCAAAAGCAAATGCAACTAAAACCTTCTCGAAAGTAATCAACAAGAACTCAAATTAAATTTGGAAATTCCTTTTTTGAAATGAAAGTAATCAGCCAACTGCAATAAATAAGGTAAATGCTGGTTTAGTAAACAATCATGATAAACGAAAGAGACATAACATAAAAATAGCAGTTAATCCAGGAATATCAGAGACATACACATGCATGTAACCACCTAAATAGAGCAACAGGCACCCAGAATGCCCAGAACCAGTAAGTAGCCCACGCTGAAGGAGAAGACCTTACTCCAAGTTAATGAGATCATGACTTCTAACACTGTTTATTGGCTAAGATGCACAACTCTGCTGACATCAGTATTCATTAATACAAGGCTGGCACGTTAACCATATTGTGAAGTGTAAGGCCTCATTTTTCTGTGAACGCAAGTGAACACTGTGCCTTACCACAAAAGTTGAAAAACCTCACTTTCTCATACACATCTTGCATTTGTAGTGTATGGATGTAGAGAATGGTGTTTTACCTTTATATGATTGGACACTGCTATTATATATCTCATCGCTACCAATAGGATGGCCACAAGGCTCTCTTCGCTAGCTGGCATGCACGTGTTGGTTGCTGTGATCTATATGTAAACAAGGAGGAGTAATTTGGATGACGACTGCAGAGTACTCCATGTGTGTTGAACTGAGTATGTTGCAGCAGAGGGTGGACGATGCATGTGGGAGAAATGGCGAGCCATGGGGGAGCGAAGAGTTGCTGAAAGCTCATTGGTGTTGGTTAGGAGATGAGCAGTGTGTTTGTGTCCTCTGCAGGGCCTGGGATGTGCTCGTATTGTGGTGCAGAGAGCAGTAGAAGGAGAAAAGTTGAGGATGGCTGGTAAAGGTTTGAATAGATGTACTGAGGCTGTGGAAGAGGCTGTTTTCCCCAAACCTTTTCTGCCAGTGAGGTGTCTGACCCGAGAGCTCCATCCGGACAGTCGGGCATTTGTAAAGTTATTGTCAGAAATGTCAGGCGCTTCTTACAATATTTGGCAGGTGCTTCAGTGCCTCTGGACCGTCAAATGCACCCCCCCCCCTCCGCTCCCCCAATAGACTCCGAGTACAGGTTTGGGGTCTTGTAAACAACTGTGCTGTGCCAAAGAAAAAAATAAGTTCCCATGCCAATTAATACACCTATTTAAACCAAATCCACTTGTGTGAATAAGAGTGGCTAAGAGAATGGCATTACCTCACACTGGAAGTTGTACACCTCTCGGGGATTCCAGCGCAGATGCGTTTCCACGTGGGGAGTGCTGGAGGGGAGTTCTGGATGAGCCGCTTAGTGCTAGGAAACTCTCTGGTGTTACTGCAGGCTCTAGAAAATTCCACTATTATATTTTGCCTAGAGCTTAAAAAATGCGATAATGGTCTACATCAAAGAGCCGCCGTGATGCCAATAGTCATGACTGGCACAACACAGATGCCAACGAATCTCCCTACAAGGCAAATGGCATGCTCAGCTGCCCCACAGCACCCACGCCAGTGCCCCATAGCTTGATGCTGCGGCCCCCACCCACCCCCAACGGGACAATCCATGCCACTGGAGTCAAGCTATCCTGGCTGATGAGGGCTGAAAGCCTGAAACCGGTCCTCGGAAGCTTGTTTCCAATCCAGGGAAGACCTGGCTTGGCAGTTCGGGCTGGACTGTTCCCAATGGGCACAGGGTCAAGACTGATTTGCATATGGCTGGGTCCAAACTGGAATGGCATGGTGAGCAGAAAAACAATGGGTCTTATTTATGAAGGCCTTGCGCCGCCGGTGCGTCACTTTTTCCCATGTTAAAAATGACGCACCGGCGGCGCAAGGCCTTCATAAATCTGCCCCAATGGATTTAGGCCCAGATCTCTGTACTGGGGTGAATGTTTGACATTGTCCTGCATTCTGTCCATCAATTGTTCTTTTTGCAGATGTGCACCCTGGACATCCCATGACCTAAGCATTCACAGTTCACTCCTCGATTCAAAACATATCCTCAAGATTTCAGGTTAGGCACAATATACCTTAACCCCTTCAGCGCTAATGACAAGGGTAACTCGTCATGGACTTTCCATTGATTTCAATGGAAAGTCAATGGAGCTCATCGAACACCCTTAGCAGCCAAGTGGTTAATGGTCAGATTGGTTACACCCCTAGTTCATGCCCCAAACTTCAAGATAATAACCTGCTCCTTCTCAGAAGGACACTGCTAGATTCTGCAATGAACTACTTGAGGCAATTGTTAAAGACTGACTTTAATTTAAAAACAGTCAGTCTTGAGTCCAGGAAAAGGATGGGAGGCACTCAAAATGGTAGTCATTTATAAATGTTAGGTATTACATCATAGGGTACGTAAATCAATTAGAACACACCTTTTGACACAGAAGGAATATGAAATTAAAACTGAGCTTTAAAAAACACACTTCAGGCGATGCAATACTATAGGTCACAACTGGCGCCGCAATTAAAGAATTCATGAAGGAAGCAGACAGGGGAGTTACATTCACGGCCAAATATGCAGTGGCAAAAGATATGGAGAGGGGAGAGATCCAGTAAAATACTGCCCATGGTGATGACGAGGCCATGGGCTTCCTATGAAGTAATCATGCTGAATAGCGATTACTCCCAGCATCCTTTACAGATGACGAAATACACACTCCGGTGAAAGGGAATGAAATCAGGCAGGCACAGTCTCTGACAGCAAGGGATTTTATTAAGAACACATGGCTATTCCGGGCCCGCAACTTTTACTCCTAAATGAGAAACCTGTTTCGAAGGGACCTCTCCCACACCAGCGGCGTCACTAGCGTTGGTGTCACCCAGTGCCCTAACCCCTGGTGTCACCCCCCTCACGATGTGCCCCATGGACCTCGTCCGAATCCACCAGAGTCTTGGAATACCACTGAAAAAAACAAGCAAATGGGAATACAGACTCTCTCTTGTTTGTTTTCCTTGATTTCTAAAGACAGATTAATGTGAATGATGGAAGATATGATCGAAGCCTGTACTATGATCGGAAGGGAGGAATGGGGGAATATGTTGTATTTGTATGTTTTATTTCAATAACTGCCTGCAAAATGTTGTCGACGTGATATATGAATGTTAATAAAGTTATTTTTTTAAATATGAGGCCCAGAGTGTTCAGGTGGTCGGTATGTCAGGATTCATTTTAGAGGCTGAAGGATGGTATCTATCTGCTCACACATTGTACATTTCTACCCCAGGGTATGTGCTTCACTCTCTGGGTGACTCTCCGATGGCCTGAGTGATGTCCTTGCACAACACAACCAAAGTCAAGAACATCTTACATAAACCACAAAGAGAAAGCATGACTACTGTATGCCCTTTTGAGCACTATCCCGCGTTCCAGTTCGGAAAACCTTTCCCCCTGGCAACAGACCACCAGGTTCTGCTTGCAGTCTACGGCAATCTCAATATGAAAGGGCAATCTCTGAGAGATGGGGCGTATTGTTGGTGGACTGGGGAACTAGTTTAAAAATACTCATATACCTGGGAAAGTGTACAGTATTGCAGAGTACATGCCATACATCCATTGCCAAAAACAGTAACTTGTCTCATAACAGCTGGTGGACAGGTGTGTTTCCTAAAGCTAGACCTCATGACGACTGACAATGTCAGAAAAACATGCCTTACCATACTGAGCACATTTAAACCCCCACACCTTGAACCACTGTAGACGTCCGAGCCAGCTGAGATAGTATGGAAATGCTTTGCACACAGGCAGTATATACTGGCCATTATGGAGGACTATCACTGACAGCGAGAGCTCTGCTCTCTAAATTGAATGAAGCATTTGTTAAATTGGGGAACTCAGACACCTTAAAGCTGGCAATGATCTCACATTCACAACAGCAACTTTGCTCAAGTTCTCAAGTAATTGAAAGATAGATAATGTGACTGTGAGCGCAGACGCATGGTATAGTAAAGCGATCCATAACTGCAATTTAGAGAGTGAGAGAAAGAGCAGTCTAAACGTCCATTCATCTATTTCAAATGGCAAAAGAGTTATATAATTTAAAACCAGGCTATAAAGCATGGTATTCCAGGGCTGAATATTTATTCCATGAACTGGCAGACGTTTCCAGTGACTGTACCGCTTCTTCACTTATAGAACGATTCATCTTCCGCTGAAGAGCTCCCGCAGAAAAGAAAATGTCAACAGTTTTCAGAGTTTGATTTCCAGATTTAACTCTAGTCCAGGGCCAGATTTCACCCTGAGGTGCATTCCAGTGGCGTCACTAGGTGGTGCGATTTATGCATAATTAGTTTGACGCATAATCTATAATCTGAATATTATACACCCCAGTTTTTACATTTCTAGCTCAAACGGTTCAGAACATGTGAAAAATGCAACAAGTGTTGCTGCGCGCTGAAAGACACTTTATACAACGGGACTGGTCACCTTTCTGTTGCTTATTACCATATCTGGGTGTTAAACTGGTATTGAGGTGCGACCAATTCCCAGTGTTACCAAGTTAAAAAAAGCTTAAATAAGTGATTGTTTTTAAAAACGTGCCGCATCATGTCGCATAATTATTCTTTTTACCACATAATTTGCTCAAACCGGCTGCACAATTTGGCCGTCTCCTGGCGCATAATTCCTGTCATAAGCAGTATTTATTAAGTTATGCTACACCATCACTGAGGGAGCACAGTGTCCTGTTATCTCAGTGCCGGGTCCCTGACAGCCCACTCTCACACCTCAGCACCCCGGCATGCCGCCTCCTCAGATTCCAGGCATGAGTCGGTTGTTTCCCATCACACTGGTGTCCTCCCCCCGTGACCCTAGATTCCAGGAGTCCCGGCAGTGCCTGGCAGAGACGCTGATGCGGCAAGTAGTGGGAGCAGAGGCCGTGTCACGTCACGTGACCCACTGTAGATTCAGACAGTGAGCTGCTGCAGGTGGGGAGAAGCCAGGGGGGGTGAAGGGGGGCAGGGGGGGCAGGGGGAAGAGCGTAGTATCGGATGAGGTACGTGTCTGGTTGTGGCTGCCTGTGTACCCCCCCAGCCACTAAACCGGCCCCCTGTCGGAAAACCAGCCCCCGCTCCCCACCCCATTCAGCCTACTGAGACTTACATGTACTTCTCAGCAGTCATTGCAAGCCCCTCGGAACTCGGTGTGCTCATTAGCGTGTCGGGCTGGCTGGCAAGTCTTCCAGCAGCAATCTCTGTCAGACGCTCTGGCCGAATCCAATACCGCTTCAGTGTGGGAATTTTCCGGCCACCCCCACGCGCGGCATCCAATGATGGATGCTGCATGGTGGAACAGCCAATCCTGGCCCTGCATGGAGCGCCAGGATTGGCTAGGGGGGCCCATTTGCTGCTCGCCCTGTCGCCCTTAGTAAACCCGGGCTGTGGCAGGCGAACAACTACCCCTGGGTCCCGCTGGGGAACTTACAGTGCGCATGCTTGAAAAAGTTGAAAACTTTCTCAAGCATGCGTACTGTAAGTTCCCCAGCAGGACTGCGCACTACGGTCTGCTGCAGTGTGTGGACTGTCACTCAAGCTGCAGCAGGCCATCCCCCCAATTCCCGGCGGCTGATTGGTTGCTGGGTGCAATGTATTTTATTCAGATAGATGCGGCCGGCGGCCGCGAGGCGGGTCCGTGTGCCTGGGGGGGCTACGCCCGTACGCCCCAATGGACGCACCGCCACTGTTGGTTTTCACACCAGTCTAGGTAAATATTGCTCTGAAATTCTTAAAACTGCACCTTTCTATTTTCTGTCTTTGCTTCAATAAAGACATACCTTTGCACGTGATAATTTTCCATGCTTTCTCCTGCAACCGTTGCATTTCATAAAGTCATTTGCATTTGATTTCATAACGTGTTCCTATGTTACCCTACCTTTTAGAAATCATTTTTTGTATTGCAGTTTGCAACTTCCTGATATGGTCTTGGGTTTTCTCTCGAAAACTGACTAAGTAACTCAGATTTATAGCGTGTTCATCTTGCCCCTTATCTTACTTTTCCTCTCACTTAGCGGGTTCCCTGTCGCACTAGTATTCTTTTGATAAAACTGTATGACTGCCCTTTATTTGAATTTAAGATAAACTTTTCAAAACTTCCAGTTGTCCGTGGTCATTTCATAAAATAAAGTATAAAAGTTGGGTTTGTATTTTGCTGCCTTTCCTTTTACAGCTAGCTCCCTGACCCATCGTGGTCATAGGTACCCATAACGGTGGATGGTAAGTTGGGTACACTGAAAATAAATCGAAAAGGAACTCACAATTATTGGTAGTAGATTGTGTGGTCATCTGATCAATGTATATGATAAAGTAAAGTATATGGGCCCGAAGCCAGAAGTGGCGAAATTATGGGTCGGGTGACCCGCGATCTCTAGCAGTAATTTTCTGGTAGCAGAGTTATGGTTAGGGAATAGTTAAAGGTTAGGTAGGACTAGTTAGTCTAGCTAAGTCGGATGCTGCTATAAGAGTAGGCGCTTCAAGGGAAATTGATCACTCACTTGAAAATCGTTTACTTTGAAAAATTATGAAATGTTTTAAAATTGTTATTCTTCTTATTATACTGTTATATGTATTAATCCATTCGTACGTAAAACGTTTTGCATGTTGTTAGGGATCCCCGGGGAATTGAATAGCGAGTGGTCAATAGAATCCATTCGCTTTGAGGTCACCTGTTTTAAGGAAAGTTGGTGCAGGTTAGGTAGAACTGGAAGCACTAACTAGGGTTTTTCTGAATATATGATTGAATAAATGTTAGTAACGAGGTTCATTGGCAAAATTCCCATTGTGGCGTAACCTAGTCAGGGTCACATCGGAAGAGTAGCAGGTTCATCGGAGCTCGAGTGAAAGCAAAGGGGTTCGCTAGGGAAACCTTAGTCTCAGATATATCCCGGAGAAGTGGATGAGTCTAGGGAAGTAACAGGTTCTCCAATGCTAGTCTGAAGGGTAGGCAGAAGAGATCTACTCGTAGTGAGTGAAAAGTAAATGGAAGTAGTTTACTTGCAGCGAAACAAATTCTTTCCTGTCTAGACACTTGAGCACGGTGGCGAATGTGTATTCGTTGTAAAATAACCAAGCACTAAGCACTTTAGAAAGAAAGAAAGTTTCCGTTACCTTGTGAAGGAGGGAGTCAGTCGCGAAGCTGCTCTGACGTCACTCCGTGCCGCGCTGGGATTGGTAGACACAGCGGGCTGCTAGTGTAGCTGGAATTGTAAAGGAGGGGCGAGCGCCGGAGCGTGGGAACTGTCTCACGAAGGGGCCGCGCACCCATTGGTCGAAAATATTTGAACTCGTGCATTTTATTGGCCGCACGAAAATAAAAGACGCATTCGGATTGGGAGTGACTTATAAACAAAGCCGCTTGCAGGAATCGTATGTGGCACTCGTATACTCCGGAGACTAGACCCGATCCAAGATACCTAGGCTTTGGAAGAGATCAGTGGAAGACTAATAGATACGACATTATGTACGGAACTAAGAGAAAAGTATCTCTTGTAAATAAGGTGAAGAATTATTTCAAAAAGGACAAGCCGATTAAAACTAGAGAAGGTGTTGTCATACCGCAACCCAACACTCCCGCATCTTTCATGATGTTCGATAAAGGGTACAACACATGTGTATGGTTGGAGAATTGGGTGAAATACACGAAAGATGACGGAGTATTGGCTTTTCCGTTAGATGGAACATTTAACAGCAGAATTCTATTTAATTTGAGAACCCGAATGAATGATTTGCATCCCAGACCTAGATTAACGCAGTATGAAGCGCTAGAGGAATGGGAAATCGAGGCTTTCGAAAGGGATAAGCCACGGATGGACAAAGGGTTAACTAAATTTTATCCAAAATTGAAGCAGGAAGCACGAGCTAAAAAGATGAAACAGTGGAGGCAGAATATGATAGTGGAGGGATTGTTTCCCATGATGCCAGCAGATGATCCTTCTGGGGGACAGAAACGGTTGGAAAAATCTAAACATTGGGTACCCATCGGAGAGTCGGATGATGAATTGTTAGATGACCTATGTACAAGAAGTCCGCCTCCTTATAATGAGGGACATCGACCTTCCAGTACAGGAGATATTTCCCGAAGACTTCCTCCTCAGGAAGAAGTTAGGTCCGCAAGTGTAGGAGGGGGTTACCACATTCCTCCCTATACCGAGAGTCTAGGACCAGTGGATACCAGAAACATTTACCCCAGGATGTCAGGTAGTGGGGAGACAGGATATTCCCGTGAAGGAGATTTTTGTTCTCGACCTCCCTACGGAGGCGAGATGAGACCCTCAAGTTCAGGAATGCCGTTATTACAGTCACAGTATGAGGAAGAAAGAAGATCCCTAGGTACCGGAAGTTTATTCCCAAGACCAAATTATGGTGAAGGACCTAGTGAGACTCATCCCACTGCCCCAAGTTATGCTCCCACACTAACCCCGCAGGTGTTACATGACCAATCCATAGAGAGATTACTGGAAGAAAAGGAGCGGGAGGTTCTAGCAAAACAGAGAGCTGAGATCATTCAGAAAATGACCCAGTTAAATACCAGTCCTGAAGCATTGACAATCCCAGTAACAATCGGACCCGTGGTTTCATTGTACGGGGATCGGCATGAAAGTCCAAAACCTCCAGTCATTACTCCCGTCATAGCACAGCCCAGACCAGAACCCTTAATTGTAGATGAACAGACGAGTGAGTGTGAGTCTGAAGTCTCACTGCTAGATCTGCCCATTAGAAATACAGGAAAAAGAATGCAGAAAAGACATAATCCTTTCAATGCGAGGGAGATTCAAATGGAATCGACTTCGGGTACTAGAAGTGTCACCTTGGTCACACCTGAGGAAATTGAAAGATGGAGTCAAGAATTAGAGAAACAAACTTCGCAAACGAAACCTTTAAACCTCTACAAACTGAGAGTAGAAATAGAAGAATTAATGGCAGGAAACGTAGGATTAGACAGATTAAATACCTACTCTGAAGAAGAACTGTTGTTTATGTGCAAAAGTCTTACCCGCAATGTCCGAGTATTTCATGAAAAATTGACAGACACTGCTGCTAGCATGGGAATAGACATTTCAAAATCGAAACCCTTGCAGAAACCCTACCGAGCAGAATTTTCAGACAAAGATTTGGAAAACCTGAATGTGTCAGGGAAAAAGGCACAGGTCAAGGAACTATTGACAGTATTACAGAAATGGGGAGACGTGGAAAAATGGAAAGCCAGATGGGCTAGGAAGAAAGATGAGGCCAGGTCTAGGCAGGTAACTTCCGAATTAGCTCTAAGAGAAGCTGAAAAGCCAGAACAGTTATGCCCTATGCGCGAAGTGCCAGGTGGAAAATATGTACATGTCCCATGGTCTCGACAGGATATTGTGTCCTTCACAAATGACTTCCCAAAATTACGCGAAAAACCAGTCGATTGGTACCGGCAGGTAGAAAGATTCGTAAAAGTGCAGAAATGCCTATGGAAAGACCTGGATGGGTTCTTCGACATAGTGGTCCCTGTAGATCTGTGGACTGAGTGTAAAATAGCCATTGCCTGGCCTAGTGAGGAATACCCGAGAGATGACAAGACAGGGGAACCATCAAAGGAAGTGATGAGGAAGTATGAACAGGTATTTCAACATTTGAAAATAAAAGTACCTGCAAAGGAAACTGATTGGACCAAAATAGATAGAACCATGCAGGAAAGGGACGAGACAGTGCACTCGTTTTATGAAAGGCTGTTGCAGGTGTTCAAAACATACAGTGGTATAGATAACATCGAGATGAAGGACATGACCCACTTCATTTACAGGTTTGTAAACGGTTTAAGACCCGAAATTTGTCAGTGGATAAAGGATAATAAAATCTGTTGGCATACCAAAAAGATAGATGAGGTCCTACGGTACGCAAAGTACTGTGAGGACGAAATGGCAGAAAAGAAAAAGGCCCTGAAGGAGAAAGTGATGTGGGCTCAAGTAAAGCTCGCAGAACAACAGGAAAAGCAGCTGAGTAAATTAAATAAAGTGGCTCAGAACCAAGGTCCTGGGGGAGGGAATGGAGGAAAGCCCCGACCTAAAATGAGTAGAGAGGAAGCCAAAAAGAAATTTCCTTGCCATCAGTGCGGAGAAATTGGACATTGGCGAGACGAGTGTCCGTATTTACAAGTTGATAATGCCCAAACACCTGATTTAATTCCACAGACGCAGAATGAAAAGCAAAGAAAGACCCAGCAACAGGTAAAAACGATTCAAGTGCCTCGAGCGCCAAAGCCTATATTTAAAGGGAAGTCACCACAGGGTGATGATGTAGAAGTCTGGGGAGGCAATGAGGATAGAAATACAGCAACTTCGCAGTATTTGTTGAGCGACACCTTTTTCTGTGATGACCAATACTGACGGGGCCTGAGAGGGGAGGACGAGGAGTGCGTACTTGGCGCCTCTTTGCCGGTAGACCAGTCAGGGCCATACATTGAAGGAAAGGTTGATGGAAATGATGTCACCTTTCTATTGGACACTGGTGCTACCCGTTCTACTGTGAGAACAGTGGACGTTCCAAACCTACCCCTCTCGGGAGAAGCAATCCAAGTAGTAGGAGTATCTAATCAATTGATTAGTACACCTGTTACCGAACCCATGGAGATCTCAATTGGAAACTTTAAACAAATGCACAGATTTGTTGTCTGTGATACCAGTCCGGTAAATTTGCTGGGACGTGATTTGCTGTGCAAAATGAATTGTACCATCTTTTGCACACCAAAGGGCGTCGAAATTCAAACCCCAGATGAAGACGGTATCTATAAGCTAATGCTAATTAGACCTGACTCAGAAATAAAACGAATGACTATACAGGACTTACCTGAAGAACTCCAGCAGACAGTGAAGTCAGAAGTGTGGGACTTTACTGGAAAGGATGTAGGGTTAATGAAAAACGTAGATCCCATACAGATAACAATGAAGGAAAATGCAGTTTACCCTAACACTAAGCCTTACAAAATGAGTGCCGAAGTGAGAGCAGGTGTTGCCATTGAAGTACAAAAATTGCTAGAAGCAAACATCATACAGGAAGTAATGAGTAGCCCGTGTAATTCACCCATTATGGGCATCAAAAATCCCAATGGCAAGTACAGAGTAGTGCAGGACCTGAGAAAGGTAAACAAGATAGTGGTCCCTTGCTGTCCCATTGTCCCAAACCCAGCAGTCATCCTGTATCAGATTCCCTGGGATGCTGAATGGTTCACTGTGATAGACCTATGTCATGCTTTCTTTTCGATCCCATTGCATCCAGATAGCAAATTTCTTTTCTCATTCGCTTTCAACAGTAACGTGTATGTCTGGAACAGGGTCCCCCAGGGGTACACAGAAAGCCCCTCTATCTTTAATCAGATCTTGAAAAAATGCCTTGAAACTTTAGTCTTACCTGGAAAGTCTGTTTTGGTACAGTACATAGACGACCTATTGGTGGCGTCTAAAAGCCATAGGGATTGCGTGGTTGACACCATTGCCCTACTGAATCACCTGAGTGAAAAGGGACATAAAGTGGCCCCTGAGAAATTACAGTTCTGTTCAAAATCAGTGAAATATCGTTGACACCAGATAGAAAAAGGTATCAGAAAAGTCACCTCAGAGAGAGTCAGAATAATTCAAAATATGCAGTTACCGCGTACTCAGAAAGAAATCAGAATGTTCCTCGGAGTTGTAGGTTATTGCAGGCAATGGATTGTAGGATTTGCAGTTCTTGCAAAACCTTTGATACAAATGACAAAGAAAGGAGCAAAGGACCCAGTTGAATGGAATGACGAGAGCTTAACAGCTTTCACACAGTTGCGAAATTGCCTGTGTACAGCTCCTGCTCTGGGAATGCCTGACTACTCCAAGGAGTTTGGCTTATTCTGTGACACTCGTGACAATTGTGCATTGTCCGTCCTGACTCAGGAGCATGGTTTGACCAGAAGGCCTGTGGCATATTTTTCTGCCACTTTGGATCCAGTGGCTGCTGGACTACCTGGATGTCTAAAAGCAGTAGCCGCAACTTGCACCAGTTTAGAACAAAGTGAGTCTATCATTATGGGACATCCTGTAACTGTATATGTTCCACATGCAGTTGTGATACTATTGACTCGTACAAAAACTCAGTATCTCACCCCTAGTCGGCTGACTAAATATGAGAGGATTCTCATGGGTGCTGCAAATATCGTTATTACCCGATGTAACATTTTAAACCCTGCCACTCTACTCCCTGACTCAATGGTAATGGAAGATAAGGGAGATAATGAGCATGACTGCATTAACCTGACAGAGTTCAGTACGAAACCTCGCCCAGACATTAAAGAAACCCCTTTGCCTGTGCATGATGTGGAATGGTTCGTGGATGGTTCCTGCCTAAGACATGAACTAGGAGGCCTAAGTGCTGCCTATGCTGTGGTCACGTTAGACAAAATTGAAGAAGCATCTTATCTATTTGGAGTAAAGTCTGCACAAATAGCTGAATTGATCGCTCTGATAAGAGCTTGCAAATTGGGAAAAGACAAAAAAGTAACAGTGTATATTGATAGTCAGTACTGTTACGGGGTTGTGCATGACTTTGGCCAATTATGGCTACAAAGAGAATTCCTGACTTCTTCAGGTACCCCCATTCGGAATGGAAAAGTTGTCCAAGACCTTTTAGAGGCAATCCAATTACCAAAAGAATTGGCAGTGGTCAAATGTGTTGCTCATAAGAAGGGCCTTGACCCTGTATCTATTGGAAATGATTTCGCTGATCGGGTGGCAAAACAATGTGCTATGGATTGAATGAGAATAAATCCCAATCGGGGTGGGGTTGGAAACAGCTGCCAACTTAGAATGTTTGAAGAAGTGCCTACTTGGGATGAAGTGAGAGAATGGCAGCATGTGACGCCCTGGGAAGAGAAAGAGAAATGGAAAGAACAAGGTTGTAAACCGAGACGTGAGGATGGTGTCATGGTGGGCCCAAATGGTATGCCTGTGTTACCAAGACACCTGCTTGCCCCAATGGCTCGATTGATACATGAGGGATCACACATTGGGAGGGACGCCATGGTTCTGGTATTTCAACAGACTTGGTACAACAAGAAGTTCAGGAAGGTAGCAGAGTCCCTTTGCCAGAGGTGCTTGTCATGTCAGCAGTTCAACGCTGGCAAGAAAACAGAAGTTGAACTGATGAAAATTGGGAGATCAGGGGGTCCCTTTGTGAGAATACAAATTGATTTCATTACCATGCCACGATGTGAGGAAAAAAGATATGTCCTTGTCATTGTCTGCTTATTTTCAAAATGGGTGGAAGCTTACCCTGCCACACAGAATGACGCCATAACAGTAGCTAAGCTCCTACTAAAAGAGTTGATACCTAGATTCGGGGTTCCAGTATTTATTGACTCAGATAGAGGTACTCATTTTCAGAATGAAATTTTGGCCCAGCTTTGTACAGCATTTGGCATCACACAAAAGCTGCACTGTGCATATCATCCAGAGGCTTCTGGAGTGGTAGAACAAATAAATGGCACTATAAAAAATAGATTGGCAAAAATATGTGATTCTACCGGCTTGAACTGGATAAAAGCCTTGCCTCTTGTTCTGATGGGACTCAGAAGCATTCCAGATCGAAGAACAGGCCTGAGCCCCCATGAAATATTGATGGGAAGAGTGATGAGACAAGCATGGGTACCAGGATACAAACTGTTAAGCATTTCTGATGATTTGGTACTTGAATACTGCAAGCAACTGGGTGACCAAGTGCGTTCTATCTCTCGCCAGATTGGGGCAGACGCCGTCGCCAACCCAACAACTCCAGTTCACAAATTGGTTCCTGGTGACTGGGTTAAGATAAAGAAGCATACTCGTTCAAGTTGCCTTGCGCCAAGGTGGGGGAAAAAGCGCCAAGTAATCCTGGTAACGACGACAGCAGTGAAGTGTGCAGGTGTTCCCAAGTGGATCCATGCCAGCCATACCCAGAAGGTAATACCAGACGAGGAGCCTGGAGCTGAAGGTCGTCCCGCTGAGGGGTCTACAGACGTTGGTCCTGAAGTAGCTGATATCAGACGGCCGAGCACCAGTCCCGTTGAGGGTCCTTTAGGCGTTGGTCCAGAGGCAGCCGATGACGTATGGCCAAGCACCAGTACTGCCGAGGAGCCCACAGACGTTGGTCCGAAAGTAGCTGATGACGAGCTGCAGAGGATTTGGCCGGAAGATTGGATACCCATAGTTGATCTTACTGGAGATCCACTGAGAACAAGAGAGCGAATAAGGGAAGACAGAGAGTGGAATAGAGAGGACGAGCAAGGCACAGGCGAAGACCCTCAGATCATTGAGATTCACATCAAAACTGAGGACGAAGGAGAAGGTCAGACAGGGACAGAACAAGTGATCGATACTCCTCCACAGACTCCTGATATCGAAAAGGGACAGACTAGACATAGTGTAATAGTTCGAGCAGAAGAAAATCAAGGGATCGAAGTGCTCGAGCAGGATCAGGCAGAACTAGAAGAACGTGTTCAGGACACGGAAACAGAGACATTCGAAAGCAAAAATCAAAACTCACCTGAACAAGGCCAGCTTAGCATCCAGGCAGAAGAAATAGATACAAGACCTGGGACTAGTCAGACAGAAAGGGAGAAGACAGAAATTGAAGTGCCACAAACAAGTGAAAATAAAAGGACATTAGAAGAAAGCCAAATAACAGTGCCAGCTAAAAGACTCAAGAAAAAGAAGCACATTGAGCCAAGGTATATTAAGAGACTAAGATTAAGAATAAAAACAGTCCAAGAGAAACTTGCAGACATAAGAAGAAGTCCCCGAATTGCAGAAATACCTGAAGATAACTCCAAGAGAAGGAGTGAAAGAATAAAAAGACAAAACGAAAAATACAAGGATCCAGAGTGGACCTACTTGATCTTGGAAAACTTTGAGGATCTTGATATTACTGACGAAAGCGACGGAGAACGGATTACTGATTACTCTGCAGAGGAAGAGGAAGAACCTCCGTGAAATTGCTCAGCAATAAAAATACCTGGAAAGAGCTGCAAAGAGGGGTTAAAATTTCCTTCTGAGCCAAAATGTCTGATACAAACGTGAGTGGTAGACCTAGCCGCAGTTGTTGCAAAACATGCTGCAAAGTGTGTATATGTAGTATAGTTATAGTAATATTAATTTGGATAGGATTAACAGTTTTCATTCCCTTTATGGTTAGCAAAAATACTAATATTGACCCTACTCAGATTACCGACACTGAAGAACTGACAACACGAAGTGTAGAAAGACGTGAGAAAGCACTCAGACAGACAAAACGTGACTTAGAAGCATCAGATGAGGAAGGACTACATTACCACGGAGTTAGAAACAAGACACACTTAAATGTTTTCACAAATTTGTTAGTGCATTACGTAGAAACTATGGAAATAGAAGATTGTTATGTCTGCATGAAGCTGCCTACTTCTGTGGCTGAAGGCGTGACATATCATCATCTACCTCTGACCTATGGAATTTCCTGTAGTATTTTAGCAAGCTTATTTTACAAAAGAGGACCGTTACAGTACTATTATTCTAATAATGACGTGATCTTTTCTGAACTTCCCATTCGTGGAAATCTGAATCCTGTACATACCAAAAGTGACGTAATACGATATATGGGAGACTATTTTTTGACTATAGGCAATATAGACATAGCTGAAGCACACAGAGATAACTTGACCTGTACATTACATGAACAAGAAAAGATATTTTTAAACATGGCAGAGAAAAGAAGGGAGAGTTTCCAAAGAAAGGCTAATGACAAAAGGCAGAAAACACCTAAATGGGCTGAAAACATGGAAAGCACCTCAAATGGCGGGGCAGGGCCTGCTTTGTTGCTGGATTTCGAGAAGAAAGGGAAACTCTGTCTTCATCGCGAGAAGACTAGTTATTATAATAACATTTTCATTGGTTCCAGTCAATGTGAACATAATTACAAGGTAATTGGAGGTTGGGGATTCAAAAATGGGTCGGAGCCTGTGTTTCCTGGAAATGATTATATATGTGGAGACAAGGCTTATTTTAAATTGCCGGATCACTGGTATGGAAGCTGCTACTTTGGCATTGTTTTCCCGAGAATATACCATGTGAATGAAATTGCTGGAAGCAGTGAAAACACTAATGGCTTAGTGCGTAGCAAAAGAGAAAGCGTAGGTGAAATAATGGGTAGTATTTTTAGTGCACTGATACCTGGAGTGGGAGTGGTTCTGAACACTCACAGAATTTGCAAATTATCCACTATAGTGGATGTGCTGTCTACTGACACAGCTCATGGATTTCTGCTGGTCAATACTGAAATGGTTGCGATCAGATCAATGGTTTTGCAAAACAGACTTGCTCTTGACACCTTATTAGCAAAAGAGGGCGGAGTCTGCCGGATGTTGAAGGCGCAACATTGTTGCACTTACATTCCGGACAAAAGCGTACAGCTCAAAAGATATGTGAAAAACATTACTAATTTGGAAAAGGAACTCAAACCACTCGAGGTTGACAGTGCCTGGAAGAGACTGGTTGATGGTCTCTCCAATGTAGGTCATTGGTTCGCTAGTTTAGGTAAAAGCTTATTGTTAAAGGTACTGATGCCAATTGGAGTGATAGGTCTTATCCTATTTCTCATATTCGTCTGTTGCAAATGTCGCAAACACCGAAAGAAATATCAAGTGAATGCGAGAGGAGTGAAACGAAGTGCGGATGAACTTGAATTGGAAGAAATGAATAATCAGATTTATAAAAAGGTGAAAAATTCTCACCCTACCAAAACTGAGAAAGAGAAGGTGAATCGCTTGTTGGAAGAGATAGAAATGTACAAGGTGTGAAAGAAAGTTGGCATCTGGTTCCATTTTTTTGTGATGATAGTAAATATCATCAAAGAGGGGATTGATAGAGCAAGATTTCGCATCGCGACTTGCTCGATTCATGAACCTCAAAACCGTTGTAACCTCGTAACGAATTGTATGTTTTACTAATATCTTTTATTTCCGATATATATGTATGATAGAGAAGCTTGCCTATGTGTTTTACTAATACGATTAATCCGTGTTTTAAAATGGCCGCTGCTTGACTTTCCTCTTCTGCGCATGCGTCAGTCACACTCACGTGACTTCGTGTAGAGATAGTTTTGGAGGGAAAGGGTCCGCATGCGTAATATGATAACGTGGTGAAGCCTTGTGCTGCTGCTCTTGTGAAATTGTTCGTTGCACTTACCATTAAACGCATAGTATATTTTTATAATGATGAAGCTAAAGTACGAAATCATCACATGTAATACATTCATTTATTTTTATGTACTAATTTGTTTTCGCTTACTTTTCATGTATCGCGGGAAATGGGGGTCCGAATGGGTCGTGAGCCATTTTGAAGGTCCTTTCTGCGCATGCTCCAGATGCAAGGACAGAGACAAACTTGGACCGTGGAACTCAGCCAGCTGGCAGCCACAGTCAAGATGCTCCTGGGAGAACTACCTCTGACCCAGGAGTATGGAGCACATGTCCCTATATTGTAACAAATGTATAAGTTTTCATTGTATTCCGTGCGACTTCTCGTGGGAACCCAAATCTTGCTAGGCGGCACCCTAGGATGCTAAGTAGGGCTTGTAATAGTCTGTTCTGATTGGTGTGTTGACCAAATCCTACCTTAGGACCAATCGAAATTGGGGATTCTGACACTTTGCAACATTTGGGGGGTGGTACCCTGTCCCAAAACAGTATATCTACCCTGGGTTCACCTAGGGAAATTGTCCGACTTGTCTGAATAGCTGACCTGTCACTGACCCAACGCACTCAATAGGTGACTTGATACAGAGGTGCTGCGGAGCTCTCTGTCCGAAATCTGACCATAGACTCTGAAGGTTTTACTGAACCTTAAGTGCTGGCGGAGCACTTTTCCTGGGAATTCGCTGACCCAATCGGGGTCCTGACTGATAGCTGCAGAGAGGGTGGAGCGCAGGCGTTGCTTCCGAACTGCGGGTGCTGGTCGTATCCTGGTGGTCCTGTCCTGATCCGAATCTGGGTTTCCTGTCCTGTCCTGGGGTGTCCATTCTGCACCTGCTGTCCCACTGAGGGTTATCCTTCCTTGAGGGTTTTCCTGTCCTTAACTGACCCGTGGCCAGGGTTGGTTTTCACACCAGTCTAGGTAAATATTGCTCTGAAATTCTTAAAACTGCACCTTTCTATTTTCTGTCTTTGCTTCAATAAAGACATACCTTTGCACGTGATAATTTTCCATGCTTTCTCCTGCAACCGTTGCATTTCATAAAGTCATTTGCATTTGATTTCATAACGTGTTCCTATGTTACCCTACCTTTTAGAAATCATTTTTTGTATTGCAGTTTGCAACTTCCTGATATGGTCTTGGGTTTTCTCTCGAAAACTGACTAAGTAACTCAGATTTATAGCGTGTTCATCTTGCCCCTTATCTTAGTTTTCCTCTCACTTAGCGGGTTCCCTGTCGCACTAGTATTCTTTTGATAAAACTGTATGACTGCCATTTATTTGAATTTAAGATAAACTTTTCAAAACTTCCAGTTGTCCGTGGTCATTTCATAAAATAAAGTATAAAAGTTGGGTTTGTATTTTGCTGCCTTTCCTTTTACAGCTAGCTCCCTGACCCATCGTGGTCATAGGTACCCATAACGGTGGATGGTAAGTTGGGTACACTGAAAATAAATCGAAAAGGAACTCACAATTATTGGTAGTAGATTGTGTAGTCATCTGATCAATGTATATGATAAAGTAAAGTATATGGGCCCGAAGCCAGAAGTGGCGAAATTATTGGTCGGGTGACCCGCGATCTCTAGCAGAAGCGATCATGCCATTCTGCTGTTACGTACAGAATGGAAAATATATCTATGTCCAACTAGCCACATCATGTAAAAGTACAGTACAGTTATGGTAAATCATAAGCAAAGGCGGATTCATTGGAACTCAACGACACTTAATAAGATAACTACCCTAATAGACACTAACCAGCTTCTTCAAACAATGCACTCTACAAACGCAATAACTAATTTTGAAATGATCATTAATAAACTAACGCAAAAATTGCAGGAAAAATTGAAGCAATCGAGACCTACAAAGACCCAAAACTAAAATTCAAAGCTAACCACCAGTACAAAGCTTCTAAATAAACTGATAAGAGCACAGTTCCTAGAAGGTTCATCGTCTAGACAGGTAGAAATTAAATTAAGAATCCTCTCCATTGGGCAGACTGCTGTATTGAATGCCATCCAGGGTGTTGGTGAACAGTGTACTCAAGTAATCACCATCCTGGATGCTATTCACTCTGCCATGTCTGCCCTCCAGAGGGGATTCTGTCAAGCCGGTGCCTCTTATGACACCACTGCAATGCCCAGACTTCTTATCATTCCTGATCCCAACCTTAACACCTCGCCTGCACCCAGAGCCCTTCCTACAACCTCGTCAACTCCATTCCCACAACTCTAAACCAACAGACAACAGACATGACACCAAGCACAACACGCATGCATTCCAAACACGACACACACATTCAATACCTAAAAGAAAATACAAACTACGTGCACACGAACACACACAAGACTCAAACTTACACACATCCACCTAAACAACAACAACAACATCGGAACTAACAAGAAAACATTGTACCACAGCCATGAAGGTATAATTGTTGTCCCAACAAAATACCGGTCTTTACAAGATAAAAGTCAACAAGGACAACCTACCTACGATTTTGAGGTTGATTGTCTTTCTCTTTCTCCACCATAGCGAGGTACACTCTGACGGCTTGCAGAAACATCGACATCCTTCCTGAATCGCAAAGATTTCTGGCCTTTTTATATTTCGTTTCCTCAATCTCACCGCCATAGCTACGGAGCGGGAAGTCACTCCATCAGTGGTACTTTCTTGATTACTCCATCGACAGAGGGATACGAAACCTTAGGAGTCGGCGGAGGTTTGACGGAGTTTCGTCCATCAAACCGCCAAACGGTACCTAGGGCGAGCATATCTCTATGACGGAGTACTTTTTTTAAAGACGATTTACGATGGAGCTACAGCATCCACCAAACTCTAAATCATCTCCAAAGTGTTTGAATTCATTACATTTTTGAAGGTGGAATCTTGCTGGTCATGTTTCTGATACAATTGAATGTTTGTATGAAGAAAGAATTGTAGGTATTTCACGGTATGTGGGGTAATCTCAGCAGCTCTTACATAGGCCCTTAAAACCCAACAAGGTGTAGAAGTTTTCGGAGATTGGTGCAGGCAGGGGAAGGGGGTGATCACACCGGCCCCTTCCATAGCTGGGAAAACTCCTCTCTCTGACTGTCAGTTAAAGTAAATATGGCTGTTTGGGGTCCATTTTGCCACTTTTTCTGCCCTCCATGTCAGAGAGGTCTTTTCACCAACTCCAGCAGATAGAAAGTCTTCTAAAATGGACTTCAGGGAACTTCTTTGACACCTGACCTAACTAGTTACATTTTTTCATTCATGGAAGACATTTACTCTAAAAAATGTAGGTACTGAATTATTTAATTATGCCAACAAGTACAGTGGCGAATTGCTTTGCTTTCCCAGCAAGTTAGCCTAAAGAGAATGCAGCACTACAGTTTCATAGTTTGCATGTGACTACGGCACCACTACAACATACACTATATATTATCTCCAAGGGTGATAAAAGGTGTTTTGGAACCCCCAGAAAAAATAGATGTTTCTATTGAGGCTCTCCCTTTCTTCTCAGAACAAAACCTTTGGTACGTCCATTTGTTGCAATCAGGTGCCCTCCTGTGGTCATTTGTGTTGGTGCCATGACACAGCTGCTCGGATTTACTCCCGGCTCTGAACAAAACTGATGTAAAGTAACATCATGGCTAAAAGAGAGCCATTTTGAAAACAACTGCACATCTATTGATCACCTACGCTCGGTTCCATCCTAACTCTAGCAGCATTCCCACTGCTGTAGTATGCAGATACTTTCGTACCTACAGTACGAATGGTTACAAAGTGGGATAGTTAAAAAATATTTGTAGAGGGAGGCCAGACAAGATGTGCTTAACTCAAAATCACACCTATGTATGCATTAAGAGTGTAGATTAGGATTCTCCAAAAAGCTATCCAGCTACCTGTAAGTAGGTCTCCTGTGTGACTGCGCTGCCCAGTAAATTAAATTAGATGCTTTTGCTTGGTTGAATTATTAAACGTATACTAAAACTGAAAAGTATGAATTCAAAATGAAAATGTGTATTTTCAGAACTCATCAGTTAATTTTTGAGGGAAAATGGTAGAATTTCCAATATATATTTAAAGCCGATAATTGATTGGATAAAAATGAAACATTGTTGAGTAGACTTATTACTAATGTTATTAACTTGGTGCTAGTGAGGTTGAAGCTATGGCTGTTGTGTTACTCATGTAGAGGAGTTCCTCAATGGCAAAGCATGTTTAACATTACTGCTGGCAACAATGACTGAAGCCCTGAGTGGTAAACAACGTTTACCACTAATCTTTTTCCCCGCAAGAAATTACAACTGAGTCGTTACAACGACCGCGTTGTAATTCCTCATACCATTATTCTGTAAGTCGGAACAACGACTTGCGGAGGGGGGAGAAGGTGTTGGATTTAAAATCCAACACCTTCCCGACTGTCCGCACAGTCTGGAGTTGGAATAGTGAATTATACTATTCCAACATCCAGAGCCCCCCTCCGCAAGTCGTTGTTACGACTTGCGGGGTAATGGTATACGGAATTACAACGCAGTCGTTGTAATGACCGCATTGTAATTCCCTGCGGGGAAAAAGACTGCATGATAATGAGGCATATTCGTACTGAGGTGATCACTTCTGGTAATCTTGCATATGGGGCCACTAATTTAACTTTATTTTATGTGGTTACTATTACATCTCTAATAATGTCAGTAGCTCAGGAGAATTTTCATTGAACATAAGTAACTCTTATTACAGAAAA
The DNA here is from genome assembly GCF_964261635.1 of Lissotriton helveticus. Lineage (NCBI taxonomy): Eukaryota > Metazoa > Chordata > Amphibia > Caudata > Salamandridae > Lissotriton > Lissotriton helveticus. The sequence goes on from NC_136061.1 coordinate 360,818,982, forward strand.
GGTTGGAGACCCTTTCTGTAGAATATTAGAAGCCCCAACTTAGCAACTTCTCAGGGCGATCCCAAGAGTGATAGCAAACAATCGTTAATCAGGTCCTAGAAATTGGCAACTTCATACTTGCAGGTTGTTTTTCCCAGAATAGGCTGCTCAGTCCCCAACCACCACCTCCCCCTCTTCAGTGGCTATAAGATAATTTACAAAAAGAACAATTGATGGACAGACTGCAGAACAATGTCATATATTCACTCCAGTACAGAAAACTGGGCCCTAAATCCATAGTTTTTTTGCTCTCCATGCCATAGCAGTTTGAACCCAGCCATATGCAAATCAGTCTTGACCCTGCTCCCTATGGGAACAGTCCAAACCGAACTGCCATGCCAGGTCCTCCCTGGACTGGAAACAAACATCCTAGGACCGGTTTGGGGGTTTCACCCCTCATCAGCCAGGCTAGCTTGACTCCAGTGGCATGGAAATGTGCACCTGGTGCCCTGATACATACTAAGAGTATTCCACCTCCCAAGGCGTCCCAACCACTAAATGTCATGGAGGTATGCGACCTCCGTCCACTGCCGTAAGTATCTTATCGCATGGAGTCCCAGGGAGGGGAGGGACAGAGCTTCCATTTCTGAAATGTATACAATTAAATTCAGCTATTACCACTCAATTCTGTAAGAAGGGCACCGTTGAGGCAATCCAGATTATAACTCTCCAGGCGTAGGCAGAGTATCCTGTCCCAAATATTAGCCCGCTCCAGCGCTGGGAAATCTTCTCAAGCTCTACAAAGTCGAGGTGTGCCTTCTGGAGGCATGCAATATGTATGTGTCTATGTGCCTGCACCTTAAGAATGAATAACCTCTGTGTCACCTCACTGGAGTTGCCATGACCCTAATTTCCAGGTCAGTAGATTATGTGTAGAACAGGGACTTCACATAATCCCCATCACATCCCCACTTCCATCCTCCCTTCATTTCCAGCCTGCCCAGGCCAAACCAAAAAGTAAAACTGTAAGAAAACAATAACTCCCACACCATTCGCTGGGACACTAACACTCATCATGCCACAAAATTCCCAAACAACACAGTAAACAATTAGTATGTGTCTCTGGTTCTGAAAATTCCTTGTGGAAGTCTCTGTTGGGATAGGCCAAGAGCAATAGTTCACAACCTGTCCAGCCCGGGGCCCAAGATCAGATCCCACTTGTCCAAGTGTCCCACACTCAATGTATAAGAACAGCAGGGGATAACCAATTTACCCCCTCAACTATCATAAGCACTTACAGTGGTGTGCCTCAGTACTCACCATCCAATCAATGTCTGGGAGCTGGCATCTCCCTGCAAGATGATCCCACCGGTGTGATTGTGGTCTCTCCGTTGGATGTCACAGAGCTAGTGGCCCCCAAATCCGGGTCCACGCATGTGTCTGGGGCCAAGACCTGAAATCTGTTGGTGCTATGAGTAGAGAGCTCAACTACCACCTGCGTCCACTCCTAAGCTGCCTGCTCTTCATTGGGGTGAGATCATGGTCTGCGTGGGTGGTGGTGTTGCCTGAGCCTTCCATCGGACCAGTCCAGCAGACCATCTCCGGATGTCCTCGGTGGGTCAGCTACCCCCTTTGAGCCAGATCCAGGCCCCTACTGGGAAGGATAAGAAGTGGGGCGTGTTGGCATTCACCACATGAAGCGCTTTTTTTTTTTACACAATGTGGAGAGGCAACGTGTATTAAATATGTTATTGGCTTCAAATGCCATACAATTAAGCAGGAATAGATAACAGGAGTGATGAGTCTTCCAACAGATGACGTAGATTTTCAAAAATGCTTTTATTGTGATTCACAAAATCCTACGGCACAGCCTACGCGTTTCGCCCAACACGGGCTTCTTCAGGGCCCTCTTGTATCAGGGGAGTCCTTGCATCTTGGAAAGCTTTCCGGAACCAGGATCCGATGAGGAGGACTCCAGGATAAGAGATAGGATACTGTGCCCTAATCGGCATATGATAGCGACACGGCTATAACTACAGCAACTATTTTAATTCCAAGATGCAAGGACTCCTCTGATACAAGAGGGCCCTGAAGAAGCCCTTGTTGGGCGAAACGCGTAGGCTGTGCCGTTGGATTTTATGAATCACAATAAAAGTATTTTTGAAAATCTACATCATCTGTTGGAAGACTCATCACTCCTGTTATCTATTCCTGCTTAATTGTATGGCATTTGAAGCCAATAACATATTTAATACACGTTGCCTCTCCACATTGTGTAAAAAATTCCATGTGACAAGTCAAGATCAACATTGGTGGCTGATCTTAGGAAGTGGGCAACAGTGCTAATTGTAGCCAGAACCAAGGAACGGTTTCTTATAACTGTCTGTTAGTGCGGCAATAGCACCTGCCACCAGTTTCTGTGTTGTAACTACCACATGAAGCTTGGCAGGAAAAAACAGGGCATATGGCAATCCTAAAGTACGTAGTTGTACCTTGACTGCTCAGAGGGGTGTTATGACATATTTTAAGCCCGCACTTTGTTGTGTGTTTTCCTACTGCTTAGGGAGGACGTGAGTTGGCTTACTTCCCCCTTCTCTACTTGTGTGGTTATAGAAAATGTCATGACTGATGTAATATGTGAGGTCATAAGTTGAGCATAGGGGGGGCGTAAGTTAGAGTTAGCTTTTCTCATTAGAACTTGTGAATTTCTGAGTTCTGTATTTTCTGCGTTAGTTCAAAACATTACTGTTGTCACTGACATATTCACTGTTTTTGCTATGAATTTTAAAGTTTTTTTAAAAAAAAACAGATCTTTTTATCACACCTAACTATAATGTTACCTTAACCTTTGGTTTTTCAGTGAATTTCTATTTTTTTTTTAGGGTTTACCAAATGTAAAGCCAACACCTCGCAGAGGACGGGGCCTTTTGTTTTTTAAAGGGGATGGGGCCACGTGTACCCCACTTATTCGCCCCTGGGGACTGCCTCCCCAGGGTCCTTTTTCTTTAAAGGGGAGGGGGCCAAGTGTAGACCCTCCCAAGCCTTATTAGGTCCTGGGGACCCCATCCCCCAGGGCCTTTTTCTTTGAAAGGGGAGGGGGTCCAGATGGTCCCTGTCACAAGGTGAACATAGGTTACCACTAACCTTATCAGCCGGATACAGCGGGAGCGATGAACAATGCTGATTCTCCTTTTCCCCTAATATGGAACCACCGGCGAGTATTAGTGAACTCAAACAGACTGTACCACAATGGGGGAAGGGAAAAAAGGGACAAAGGAAATAATAAAGTTGCAGCAGCTTGAATGATCAACACAGCTGGCGGGGAGATGTGTGGACCTTACTCCTATATAGCCTTTGTATCCTGTAGGGGAGAAACAACACATCATACAATCATTACACACTCCCTCTAGTGTATATCAATATATATATGTGTAGTGATACACTTACATTTTAGGCTGCCAGATGTATTCCTTATAAAAAAGGCCCAAAATGTAAAAGAAAGAAAAGAAAGAAAAACAAGCAAGTTTGGTGTCACTTAAGCCAGTGATTAGAAATTCCAGAATCAATGAGACTGTTGATTATACAGTAAAACAAGATACTAGGACTTATCTGGAACCAAATGGCCTTCTGGCTAATGTGGTCCGTGTCTGTAATAAACCTAATGTCATCCGAGCCTCTTAACAGCTCTGCTTAACAGATATATATATATAAAAAAGGCTCCAAAGTATTTCCTTGAATTATTATTCCGAACTTGACTTCCTGTGTTTCCAGAACACACTCCGTGTGTGTAGAAAGTAGAATTCAACACAGTGCATTCATGCGCGTACGAAATGAGGCTTGTAATATTCGTTCCTCACTTTGACTTTGATTTATGTAGTGTCCGCGCTACACACGAAAAGAAAAGATAGCCTTTACATGAGAAAGCGCTTTCGTGCACGTTCGTTTCAGGCAGAAGGAAAGAAAAGGGTTTAATCCTGGTTTGACATTGTGTCTCTGCACAGTCACCTGGATTAGTAATACTCGCGCTCCTTCACTTTCATCAAGGTCACATCTGAGCTAAGAGCACTCGGCCATCCAGCGTGGCAATGCGCTTCACGAAAGAAATCCAAAGGAGAAAGTGCTCTTCTTCGAGCAATAGACAAGCGGCAATGCTTGTCAACAGATTACAACGGCAGAGAGGCAAGAGGAACTAGGATCCAAAAAACAAGAACTCCGATGTCAGGTGACAAGCACCTGATGTCTAACGAGGAGGGGATTTTGTAGGACAGGAAATTTATTTATTTATTTATTTATTTATTTATTTATGGTTTTTGTAAAGCGCGACACTCGTCCCATGGGACATCACGGCGCTGTAAATCAAAAGGAAACTGCTGGGACTGAATTGGGGAGTTAGTTTTTAGGAAAAAGGTGAGTTTTTAATTTTTGGCGGAATTGAAGGTAATTTGTGGTGTGTCTGAGGTCTACGGGTAACTCATTCCATCTTTTCGCAGCCAGGTATGAGAAGGCGCGACCGCCAGTTCGTGCCTTGTAGATACGCTTAGATTTAGCCAGCGCCAGGTGGTTTGATTTTAGGTTCCTGTTGGGGATGTAGAACTCAATTTTCTCTTGGAGAATGAGGGGGCCCGTTTTATGAAGGGCTCTGTGTGCATGACAGAGTAGTTTGAAAGTGGCCCTCTGACGCATTGGTAGCCAATGGAGTCTTTTGAGGCATGCGGATGCCGAGTCTCGCCTACCTTTGTTACATACCAATTTGGCTGCCTGGTTCTGGAGGACCTGTAGGCGGGAGAACAGTTGTTCGTTCATCCCTTCGAACAGGGCATTGCCATAATCCAGGCGGCTGACTAAGAGGGCTTGAGTGACAGTGCGTCGGCAGTCCAAGGGTATCCAGGAAAAAAATTTTGCCAGGAGTTTAAGTATTGCGAATCCCTTGCCCCAAAGGGTAACGGATGTGGTCCTTCATGGACACGACATCGTCCATAATGATGCCGAGATTCCTGGCATGCTGTTTTGGGGTGGGAGCTGATCCCAGTGAGGGTGGCCACCATGTAGCGTTCCATGTGAGTTTAGCTCCTCCAAACAGAAGTATCTCTGATTTGCCGGCATTTAGCTTTAAGCAATGGTTGCGCATCCAGTCTGCCATTTCGGAGAGACAGCCGTGTAGCTTTTCTTTTGCTGTCTCTGATCCCTCATCCATTTTCACCATCAGCTGTGTGTCGTCGGCATAGGAACATATGCCGATGCCCCACTTTCTTCCAATGTCTGCCAGAGATGAAACGTAGACATTGAAGAGAGTGGGGCTCAGTGAGGCCCCTTGTGGGACTCCACAGCTGATGGGGTAGGGTTTTGAGTGGAATTGGCCCATGTGAACTGCTTGGCTGCGATTGCTGAGAAATGATTTAATCCAGCCTAAAGCTGTAGCTTGCACTCCTTTGCTTAGGAGGATGTTTAAAAGGCGGTCGTGTGACACCGTGTCAAACGCTGCTGACAGGTCGAGCAGTATCAGAGCCACAGATCCTCCTTGATCTGTGATGCATCTCACACTGTCCGATACTGCCAGCAGCGTTGCCTCGGTGCTATTGTTGGCTCTGAAGCCGGTCTGGGTGGGGTCCAGGAGTGAGTTGTCTTCCAGATATCGGGACAATTGTGTGTTAACCAGTTTTTCCAAGGCCTTGGAGAGGTAGGGGAGCTGGGAGATAGGCCTGTAATTCTCTGGATTGGTGATGTCGGATCCGGCTTTTTTCAGAAGGGGAGTCACGGATGCGTGCTTCCAAGTTTCAGGAAAGGATGCAGTGGTGAGCGATTGGTTAAAAAGTTTGGTAATAAAGGGGCAGAGCGTTGGTGCGATTGTGGAAAACACAAAGTGGGGGCATGGGTCCGCAGGAGAGCCTGATTTAATTGTTTGTAGTACAGATAGTACCTCGGTTTCGGAGACTGGTTGAAAACTTGTTAGACGTGGAAAATTGCCTGTGTCTTGTTGGGAATTGCTATTGTCTGATGCTGGTGAGTTCTCGTCAGGGTTATCGTGCGAATTTGGGGAGTGTGGGGGGGTGAAGGTGGAGTAAATTTTATTAATTTTGTCCATGAAGAAGGTGCTAATGCGGTCGCAAGCCTCAGTTGACGGGGAAAGGATTTGTGAGGTACTAGAGGGATTACTGAGTTCCTTTACAATTTTGAATAGTTGTTTTGTGGAGTTTTGGTTATCAAGGATTCGTTGACTAAAGTATACTTTTTTTGCGTCTCGGATGGCTGAGATGTATTGTTTCCGTTTGGTGACATAGTTTACTCTGGTTTCCGAATCTTTTATTTGTCTCCATTGATGTTCGGTTTTTTGACATTCCCTTTTGAGGCTTTTAAGGAGAGGGGTGTACCATTTTTCCCTGATGGCTGTTTTTTTCCTTAACACCCGCAGGGGCGCCAGTTTGTCTAGTGTTTGGCGAATTCCAGTTTCTAGGAGAGTGGCGTTGGTACAGATGGAGGCGTCGTCACTAGGGATGATGTTTGTGTCAAGGAAATGGTTATGAAAGTTGGAGTCATTAATGAGTCTCCAAGCTCTGTTGGTAATGGGTGAGGTGAATTTGGGATTCATGGGTTTACCGGGGAGTTTGAATGAGAAGGATATCATGGAGTGGTCAGACCAGGACAGGGGGAGGATTTCATTCATAATGGTCGACTCAATATTCGTAAAGAGGAGATCCAGGGTGTGCCCTGCTGAGTGCGTAGGACCCTCGACCAACTGTTTAAGCTGTAGGAGTTCCATGTCGTATTTCAGCTGAGCGGATCCGGGGGCAATCGTACTTTCGTAGTGGACGTTGAAATCTCCTATGACCATGTAGTTGTTACGTTTTAGGCAGGATGGTAGTAGTTGGTTTAGTAATTTGGCACTAACACTGGTTTGTTGTCCTGGGGGGTTATAGATAACAGCGCCGGCTAGTATAATAAGGCCCTCCAGAGAGATTTTGAATGGTAATGTTTCAAGTTCGAGGTATATGGTTATCGTTTCCGTGAGACAAGTTAGGTGATCTCTGAAAATCACGGCAACTCCACCTCCTCTTTTTTTGCCTGGCCTGTTTTGTGTGATTATTTTGTATTCGGAGGGGAGGGCGTTAGCCAGATCTGGGGCACTGGAATCGGATAGCCAGGTTTCGGTAATAAAAACTAGGTCGGGGGTCATGGATATCAGCATATCCCAGATGTCCAGTGCATGTTTAGGTAAAGACCTGGCATTAAAGTATAAACATTTTAATTCCAGCAGATTATTAGGGGAGGATGAGTGATGTTCAATTGCGAGTTGTTCCATGCATGACCATCGACATGAGCGACAAGAGATAGGTCCATAGGCCAGACCAGGGCCCGTTTGGATACATGGGAAAGATCTAACACCCATGGTAGCTTTGTGAAGAGCTAATAGGTCGCTGCGTGTATAGCGGGTAAGTTTGGCCCTGGGTGAGCTGGGTCCTGTAGAGGATATGGCCCCTGGTCCCGGTCGGTCGCGGACGGGCGCAGACGGGCTTGCCTTAGGCGCGCCTTCGGCGCGCATCCGTCGCGCCCGCTGCGCGACCGAGGGTTACACATAATTTATGTTGTTCTGGGGTATGGGCAGAGGGGCGTGGCCTAAAAAGGGGGCGTGGCCTCCGCTCGTGGCGAGAGGGCGGGAGGGTGGGAGGCGTGTGACGTCAGCGCTGGCTCCGCTGGGTACACGGCAGGTTTGACCAGTAAGTAGATTTGATATGCACAAGTATTCTGTGACAGTATGATTTTACAAAGCACAAGTATTCTGTGACAGTAAGTTTAAAACAAGTTATTCAGTGACACAAAGTAATTTTTAAAATTCAATAGCCTTACTCCCGGCTTCCGCCTCAGGAGTCGATCCTTAATCTTTGCTGATAGCCCTGGTGCGGCGCTTTTTAAGCGCGAGTGTTTGTTGGGGGCGTGGCCTAAAAAGGGGGCGTGGCCTCCGCTCGTGGCGGGAGGGCGGGAGGGTGGGAGGCGTGTGACGTCAGCGCTGGCTCCGCTGGGTACACGGCAGGTTTGACCAGTAAGTAGATTTGATATGCACAAGTATTCTGTGACAGTATGATTTTACAAAGCACAAGTATTCTGTGACAGTAAGTTTAAAACAAGTTATTCAGTGACACAAAGTAATTTTTAAAATTCAATAGCCTTACTCCCGGCTTCCGCCTCAGGAGTCGATCCTTAATCTTTGCTGATAGCCCTGGTGCGGCGCTTTTTAAGCGCGAGTGTTTGTTGGGGGCGTGGCCTAAAAAGGGGGCGTGGCCTCCGCTCGTGGCGGGAGGGCGGGAGGGTGGGAGGCGTGTGACGTCAGCGCTGGCTCCGCTGGGTACACGGAAGGTTTGACCAGTAAGTACATTTGATATGCACAAGTATTCTGTGACAGTATGATTTTACAAAGCACAAGTATTCTGTGACAGTAAGTTTAAAACAAGTTATTCAGTGACACAAAGTAATTTTTAAAATTCAATAGCCTTACTCCCGGCTTCCGCCTCAGGAGATAAGGAGAGAGAGAAAGGAAACGCCTACACCTCAGGTTTCTGGGAGATGTAGTGTAGTACAGTCACTCGTCATTCATGCTGCCTAATGCTTGAAATGCAACAGAACCCCCTCTCCAAGACCGACGTCCCGGCAGTCCACCAGATTTACCTGGAAACCGTGTATGGAAACGCCGTAGAAGGCCAGGGCAATGCAAGTTGATACGAGGTTCCCAAGAGTGATCCTCTGGACCATACCCTTTCCATTCAATGAGGTAGTGCACCCTCCCCCTAATGTGTTTGGAATTTAGTATCGTCTGTACTTCATATTCCTCCTCCCCCTCAATCTCCACAGGTGGAGGTTTCACAGCCAACCTGGTCGCAGGGAGACATGGCTTCAGAAGTGACACATGGAATACAGGGTGAATAAGCCACATGGAAGGGAGAGCGAGTTTCATGGCTACAGGATTTACTATGCTGTGTATGCGGTAAGGGCCTACAAACTTGGGTTGTAACTGGGTGTTCCCCTTAAACTTCAGGAATTTTGTATAGAACCATACTTTATCACCACCTTATAGGCTGGTTCGGGTGTTCTCTTCTTATCTGCATGGTGCTTATCTCTGGCTCGTGATGTTTCTAGCCCCTTGTAACGCTGGCTTAAGATGAGCATGATGCTCCTGTATGGTAGGATGAGTGGAAATGACTGGCTGTTCGAATGGCATCATATTAGGCGCAGAGGTCTTCAATCTGTGGGGCGCGACCCCCAGGGGGGTCGTGGAGTCCTGGGAAGGGGGTCGCAGATTCTGTTGGAGCGTGCAGCAGTTCCTGGCGTCAGGCTGATTGAGGCCGGGTGATCACGGCAGAGGCCTAATTCACGCCTCATTAACAAGTAAAGGTCTTCTGAAGACCTGTGAAGTACTCGGGTGTGCCTTTCTGTGTGTCCCGAAGCTGTTTCAGCCAGGCTCACTTACACGTGCTGGGGAGTGGGGGGGGGGGGGTTGTCTGGGGGAGGAGGCTGTAGCCCTTTGAGTTCAATCAATGGATTTAGCTGTGGGGTTTATTTGTATTTTTAACGTTTTATATAGCGCTAGCTTAACCCGTAGGTATCAGAGAGCTTTACAAACACACATAGTAAATAGCAGAAGGACATTACAGTCATTGGTTCAAGTCCCACGAGCCCTCATACCTGGCGCCTGTGCAGGAGAAATGTGCCTGAGACTGTTCTTCACGGTGAGGTGTTTATACATCCTGTCTGCTCCCTCCCCACCCCCGAGCAGGGAAGCACAGAGATGCCCTCCCATGAGAGAGGAAGAAGAAGGAAGAAGACGCTGAGAGATACTGACCCCACCCCCATGAGAGAGGCACAGAAAAGGTGGGTGGATGAAGGATGAATGTATGTGTGGATGGAAGGATGAAGGGTGGGTGGATGGATGGATGGAAGGAAGGATGAAGGATGGATGGGTGGATGTAAGGATGAATAGATGGATGTGTGAAAAGGTGGGTGGATGAATGATGAGTGGATGGATGTAAAGATGAAAGTGTGGATGGATGGATGAAGGATGAATGGATGGATGTGTGAAAAGGTGGGTGGATGAATGATGAGTGGATGGATGTAAAGATGAAAGGGTGGATGGATGGATGAAGGATGGATGGATGTGTGAAAAGGTGGGTGGATGGATGGATGAAAGGGTGGATGGATGAAGGATGTATGTATGGATGGATGGACAAATGGGTAGATGGATGAAGGATGGATGTATGGATGGATACAAGGTTGCATGGATGAATGATGGATGGATGGATGAAAGGGTGGGTGGATGGATGAAGGATGGATGGATGAAAGGGTGGATGGATGAAGGATGTATGTATGGATGGAAGGACACAAAGGTAGATGGATGAAGGATGGATGTATGGATGGATAAAAAGGTTGTATGGATGAATGATGGATGTGTGAAAAGGTGGGTGGATGAAAGGGTGGCTGGATGAAGGATGGATGTATGGATGGATGTGTGAAAAGGTGGGGGATGAATCATGGGTGGATGGATGGATGAAAGGGTAGGTGGATGGATGGATGAAGGATGGATGGATGAAAGGGTGGATGGATGAAGGATGTATGTATGGATGGAAGGACAAAAAGGTAGATGGATGAAGGATGGATGTATGGGTGGATAAAAGGTTGCATGGATGAATGATGGATGCATGGATGGATGTGTGAAAAGGTGGGGGGATGAATGATGGGTGGATGGATGGATGAAAGGGTGGGTGGATGAAGGATGGATGTATGGATGAAAGGGTGGATGGATGTATGGATGGAATAATGAAAGGGTGGATGGATGAAGGATGGATAGGTGAAATGGTGGATGGATGTATGGATGAAGGATGAAAGGGTGGATGGATGAAGGATGGATGTATGGATGGATGGGTAAAAGGTTGCATGGATGAATGATGGATGGATGTGTGAAAAGGTGGGTGGATGAATAGATGGGTGGATAGGTAAAGGATGGACGTATGGATGGAAGGATGAAAGGGTGGATGGATGAAGGATGGATGGATGTGTGAAAGTGTGGGTGGATAAATGATGGATGGATGGATGTGATGAGGTCTAACAGGCGCATTTATGGTTGTCGATAGTTGTTGATGATGAGGAGTACCAGTTTCTAGAATCTTTTGTCGTGAGGGGGTCCTTACGCCTAAAAAGGTTTTACAAGGGGGTCCCGGCATCAAAAAGTTTGAAGACCTCTGTATTAGGGTGATATCCATTGAGACAGAAGAAAGTAGAACATCCCAATGAGGAATGATCAGCGTTATTATATGCAAATTCGGCAGTCCATAAGAGTGTTCTCCACTCTTCCCTGTACTGTAAAGTGAAGCATCTGAGGTATTGCTCTAAGGTCTGATTCAGCCTCTCGGTTTTACCATCTGTTTGAGGATGGTAACTCGTCGATAGTCTGGCATCGATCTTCATAACAGTACACAGGGCTTTCCAAAATTTGGAAATTAATTGAGTTCCCCTGTCAGTAATAAGGACTGAAGGGAGACCATGTAACCGTACAACCTGTTGCAGGAAGGTAGCCGCCAATTCTCCATAGGTGGGTAATTCGGTTAGGGCTATAAAATGTCCCATCTTTGTTAAATGGTCTATAACTACAAGAATGGTATTACACCCCACACACAGTGGCATCTCCACTATGAAATCCATAGAGACTGTATGCCAAGGTGCCGGAGGTACAGGTATTAGTCTCAGTAATCCACTGGGTGGTTGGTGTTGTGCCTTGGCTTGCATACACACAGAACACTCCATGACGTACTGTTCGGTATCTTTTCTCAAGGTCTCCCACCAAAAGTACCTAGACAGACTCTGCAGCGTTTTCTGTAGTCCCAGGTGACCACCCAAAAGGGAATCATGTGTCCATTGCAAAACCTGTGGTTGTAATGGTCCAGGTGGGACGTACAACTTCTTATTGCAAAACAATAAATCATTTACTTTAGACCACTGTAGTGGTTCTTTGTCCACCCACTCTTGCTCATTCAGATTGTTATGTTGCCTTTGTACCTCGTCTAGAAATGTTTCCATAGTTGTTACAGCCATGATTTTGGTTTGAAAAGAAGAGTTCTGAAGGATGATGGGCGGCTCTTCGACCGATATCTTGCTGGGTTCAGGAATTAGCACAGGTCTAGATAGTGCATCCGCTTTACCATTCTGAGGTTCTGGTAGGTATTTGATGACGAAGTCAAAGTCTGCAAAGAACACTGACCAGCGGAGTTGTCGTGGCGTCAGGGCTCGTGCACTCTTCAAAAATAGCAAATTCCGATGGTCGGTGTATATCTCTACTGTATGTCTAGCTCCCCTCAAATGGTGCCTTCATTCTTCACATGCTCTCTTGATAGCCAATAACTCTTTATCGGTGATGATGTAATTCGTCTCGCTGGTAGACAGTTTCTTAGAGAAGAAAGCGACTGGATGGAGCTGTCCTGTCTCTGGGTGTCTCAGAGAAAGTATTCCTCCTATCGCGTAGTAAGAAGCATCCGTTTCCATTACAAAAGCTTGACTGGGATCCGGATGTCGCAAGACCGGTGCACTGGTAAAGCATTTTTTCAACGTTTGGAAAGCCTGTTCTGCTACATTGGTCCAATGGAACGAGGTTCCTTTGCTTAGGAGGTGTGTCATGGGTTGTATGATTTTAGAGAATTCCTTGATGAACCTACAGTAAAAGTTGGAAAAGCCAAGGAAGCTCTGTAGGCTCTTCACGCTGGAGGGTGATTCCCACCGGACTATGGCATCTGTTTTCTTTTTGTCCATACAGAGACCACCTGGTCCGATGACGTATCCCAGGAACTTCTGTGGTGTGAAAAAGACACTTTTCCAACTTGGCGTAAAGAGTGTGCCGCTGTAGGCATTCCAATACTGCTGCCACATGATGCACATGCTCTTCTAGCGTAGCTGAATATATCAGAATATATCAGAAGATCATCAATGTAGACGATTCAGGAGACGTCCAGCAATCCCCTCAATACTTCATCCATGAAGTATTGGAATGCGGTGGGGGCGTTACACAGGCCAAACGGCATGACCTGGTATTCGTATAACACAAATTTGGTGCGAAAGGCCGTTTTCCATTCGTCACCCTGCCGCATTTGCACCAAATGGTATGCCCCCTAAGGTCCAGTTTGGTGAAGATGGTGGCGCCTTTTAGTTGATCCAGAAACACAGGGATCAGGGGCAGAGAATATCGATTCTTTTTGGTCACTCTATTGATTGCTCTATAATCGATGCACACCCGTAAACCTCCCTCACGCTTCGGTATGAAGAATAGTGGCAAAGATGCAGGAGACGAAGAAGGGCGAATAAAACCAGAGGCCAATAGCTTCTTCAGATATGATTGCAGATAAGTTGTCTCTGCCTCTGTGAGTGCATAAATCCGTCTGCAGGGTATGCTAGAACCAAGCTCCAAGTCAATCACACAATCATATTCCCGATGGGGAGGCAGTTTACTAGCTTCTTGTTCGTTGAACACATCCTCGTACTTTGCGTATTCGTCAGGTAAGGAGGAGATGAGACACACGTTCTGAGTACTGCAACCAGATGCTAATAAAGCAGCAGGATTTTCCGCTTGAGAGGGTTGGGAGTTCTTTTCACGTGTGCAATGTTCAGCACAATATGAGGAATTCACATTTATAGTGCGAGCTGCCCACTGTACTAGTGGGTCATGAAGCGTAAGCCATGGCATTCCCAGAATGAGTTTAACATTTGGGGCATCACTGAGATCGAATTGTATGATCTCATAATGCGTTAGTCCAACTTGCATGGGTATCCGGTGTGTGTGATAACACACTGGTCCTGACGTTAAGGCAGTGCCATCCACCGCTTTAACTGGCCCTGGCTTTAGTTTCCTTATATAGGGTATGCCTAGCTCCTGTGCATAACTCTGATCTATAAAATTTCCTGTAGCCCCTGAATCCAATAAGGCATGTACTAGTGTGGGTTCTGCTCCCAAAATCTCCAATGTAACGCACACGTTCATATAGGCTACAAAGTTTTGTACTGTATTAGCCAGAGCAGGGAAGACCTCTACATCTTCTTTCCTCAAACAAGGGGTCTCAATATTGTCTGAGCATATTAGTTTTCCGACGTCTCCGTTTGAAAGTCTACCAAAGGCACCTTCTTCATTCCTTGGCTTTCTTTATACATTGTCTCGGTTTTCGATTTGCAGTCTTTGATGTAATGTCCAGGCTTCCCACAATACATGCACAGCCGTTGCTTACGTCTTCTGTTCCTTACTTCTGTGCTAAGCGGACCCTGTATTCCACTAACTTGCATGTGTTCTGTTCCATCGGAGGACTGAGGACGCTCTTCCGTAACAGCTCTCTGTCTTGAAAACAGGAACCGTGTGTCAAGACGCTGTTTGTCCCCCTTTCTCTCCTGTAGGCGATGGTCTAACTGGACTGTCAGGTCTATTAGTTCATCACAGGTAGCGGGCATATGAACTACTTGGGCTAAAACATCTTTTAGATCACCTCTTAGGCCTTGATAAAATAGAGAGGTTCTTTTTTCTGTCGGCCACTCGGTTTCTATGACTAGTCTATTGAATGCGGTGATGTATGTTAAGAGGTCTTGTGAACCCTGCTTAAGTGTTATGAGTTCCCTATCTAAGGAGAGTTGATGTGCCTTCCTGTCAAAGAGCTTGCGCATTTCTTCACAGAAGTTAGGGAAGTTAAGCAACATGGGATCATTCCTCTCTATTAACGGGAAGGACCAACTAGCAGCATTCCCTCCCAGATAGGACATGAAAAAGGCAGTTTTTGATTGATCGTCCGGAAACACAGCAGGTTTGCACATAAAGTGCAGCTTACATTGCCCCAAAACGATGCCAAATTTCTTGGGATCCCCCAAAAACCTCTCATGTGGGGCAAGTGGAAGTTGGAGGGGTTAAATGACTTGGAAGGTGGAAGAACCTGTTCCCCCTGCCTGAGCCTGTGTTGAGTCATGTGAGGCGGGAGGTGGAAGAGTCCAATTTCTTATGTACGAGGGGCCTCTTGTTCCTGTAGGACTACCTCGAGCCAGGCCTGCTACCTCCCTCCTCATAATACCCATCTCATTCCGTAATTCCACGCTTTCCCCTCGAAAAGCATCTACTTCCATACGTAAAGCGGTCAATGTTTCCAACACTGATGTAAGAACGGTGTTAGTGTCCATCGCTCAGGCTGTAGTAAACCATGGGCTTGTCACTCTGTCGCAAGGTGAACATAGGTTACCACTAACCTTATCAGCCGGATACAGCGGGAGCGATGAACAATGCTAATTCTCCTTTTCCCCTAATATGGAACCACCTGCGAATATTAGTGAAATCAAACAGACTGTACCACAACGGGGGAAGGGAAAAAGGGACAAAGGAAACAATAAAGTTGCAGCAGCTTGAATGATCAACAGAGAGCTGGCGGGAAGTTGTGTGGACTAAGTATGGGCAAATTCGCAATCCGCATAATCCGCGAATTTGTGCAAATTTGCGGTTTTTTTTGCGTGTTCATGTTTTTTTTTTGCGTATTTGCGGATCGCTTGCAGCGCACCGACCGCGAAGTTGCCCATGCGGACGTACATGGGCGCGGCCATCTTGTGCGCGTTGCGTATTTCCGTTTCCGGGCGCTATTGGCAATCTCACGTTGTGTGTGGCGCGCTATTACGAGTTTGCGTGTGTTTTTGCGTGCTCGCGGAGGAAATATCGCGCAAACTTACCCACTCGGTCCTCAATGGGCTCGGCCATCTTGTTTTTCATTCATTGCTATGGTCTGGGCCTGGCTTTTTTTATCCTCTTTTAATCTTTGCAATCCTTTGTTTCTTTGAACTTTTTTTTGCTCTTGTTTGCTCAATATCTATCTCTCTATTTGCCTAGATCTATATTTTGTGTTTTTTTCAACTTTTTGTTACTTTAATAACTGCTTTTTTTGTTTAGCTCGCTCTTTTTTTTTTTTATTCTTCCCCCTATTCTTTTCTTCTTTCAGCCAGGACCATGGCAAAGGGAGCCGGCAAATCAAAGGGGAAGGGTCCCGCATCCCGTAGCCGGCTCCCTTGCGGGCGTTTGAGGGGAGTGGATGTAGTGGCCAGGGAGATTTATACCGCGGTGGAGGTGGCCGCCCTGATATTTTTTGTTCAGCGCCACCTCCCTAAGACCGTGGCAGCAGGGGGCAAGCCCGGTCAAGGGTATGGCCTCCGGGAGCGTCGCCAGCAGTGGGATAAGGTGTACCGGGCCATGTGGAGGGAATCGGGGGTCCGGCGCACCTACGACCAAGCGATGCACCGGTGGGCCGACGTCCTCGACCGGGAGCAGGAACTGCTCCACCTGCTAGGTGTGGAGATCCCTGGCCTTGGTGAGTAGCTAATTAATAACTACTTTATATTCTTCTGCTCTGTGTTATATTGCTAATATATGTTTTTCCTGAAGAGCAAGAATGCTGCCTATTCGATTACATTGCAGGTAAAGTAGTGTTTAAATAGCTTCTGTGATTGCAGGTGCTCGCCTCGTCGGTGGCGTTGCTACTTTGCTTACTTGTTTGCAACTTTGTACTCATTTGGCCTGAGAATATGTATGAGTGTAGTAGTTTACTGAACTGCATAATGCTAGAGAGACTAGAGACTCAAGTCTAGTCCTTCCTTTGTACTCTGCTGCCACTAAGAAGAAGAAATAGTGATGGATTGATAGGTTGAGTATAGTAGTAGGACATTTTTTAGTGCTCTGCAATCATGATGACGGACTGTGTCTGTCACGTCGCGTGCTGCTGAGTGCTGGCAGTCGTAGTAGAACCTTTTTATTGTTGGTTTCGTTAGTGATTTGCATAACTTTCCAAGTATACGGTCTGCGAATCCAGCAATACTGTACTAGTATCTTCCTAGTTGACCAGACCAGATAGGTCAATACATGTAGTGCAATTGTTGGTAATTCGTTTCCCCGAGATAATTTTAGATTGTGGTCAAAGAAATCAAATATTTCAAAAAAACAATCATCCATGTTGTGTTTCTTTATTTCATGATCATCAGCACCTCCCAGGGGCAAGGCGACTAGCACCATTGAGACTCCGGTGGAAGAAGGTGGACAGTCACAGGATCGGTCCCTTGCAGGCTCTTCTGCTGGCCCCAGTAAGTTGTTCTATTGTTATATTAATACTTCTACTTCCCTAACTTTTACAGCTCCTATTCATTACAAACTGTTTCCTAATTCTATTTTTTACAATATAGTCTTTGATCTTCTTCTAATCTAGACTACTTTCTACATTCTTATCCTGCTTCTACCATCACTCTCTGTGCTACTACTATTTACGATTATGAGTCGGTCTGTGTAGGTAGGTAAGCTTGCCCAGTCGGCAAACGGTGTTAAACAAAACTCTGATCCAGCAATAGCTCTAGGCACTGAGTGCAGTCATCTGGGTTGCCCTTACTGTCTATTCCAGTCTTCTTAATGTTAGTGCTTTGACAATTTCCAACAACAAAATGTCAATGTTTACACCAAGAAAAAGGTAGCAGTTGCTTTTTTGATTTGCTAGTAGCACATACCATACTGCTAGTGTTTCAGGAACTATTCTGCACATAAAGAAAGAAATAGGACATTATTGATGATAGGTGCAGTTCGACTTACCACATACCTCAGTCCGAACAGAAGTTGAACCCCCAATCCCCTGACCGACTATCTAGTGTGTCTGACCAATGATTTTACGACCCAGAAGAACAGAAGAAGACTACCGCCGAGTACCGGCCTATCTGAGTCACTGAAACAAGTGCAATAGTTCAAACCCTTCCGCTCACTCACTCGTGAACAAAAACCACACAGAGTTTGTTAGTTTTAAAGTTTTATTTTCAATTAAGAAATGAAAAAATTATTTCTTTATTTTTAATAGCGTAGTATTCGGAGCAAGCACTGCTGATAGATGACGTAAAGTTTAAACAACATTCCTATGAATCAAATTACTTTAACGTAATAGTTAACAGACACATGAAATTATTAGAATAACTGTGCGGGAGCCCCCACCTTCTTTAAAGTACTTAAAGTACTGCTGGTGATGACTTACTAGTAGTTGGTGAATCGTCCTGTTGGCAGAAGGGCAATGTAATCTTTTTTCTGTAATTAGAAAAATGGTGCACGATTAGAGAGCATTCATCAGTTGTTCTAAGAAGTGTAGCATTTAATGGAATAAGCATATACAAAGTTAACACCCTCCCCAAAACCGTTACCTTTTTTGCAATCCCAGTAATAAAAAATTAACCCTGGGCGTAGTACTTCGCTACGCCCACGCGTAGTGTTGCCTACTTCGCCATTTGCGAATTAGACGTAGCAGGCAACACTACGCCCACTCCGTGGGCGTAGCGAAGTTGCCCGCCACCTGCCTCCCTCCCGCCCTCCCTAAATACTTAAATAATGTTTTTAAAAAGAATAAACACCACTTACCTTGTCGGCTACGTCTCCGGGGCTCCCTCTGGTAGCCGCGCCGCCATGTTGGATACTAATGCACATGCGCGGCCGCCCGCGCATGCGCATTTCTCGTGAGATTCTTTAGGGAGGGCGGGAGGGAGGTGGGTAGTATTTAGCGAGGGCGGGAGGGAGGCGGGTAGTATTTAGCGAGGGCGGGAGGGAGGCGGGTGGCGCGTAGTGGGGCTACGCGAAGTGCGTAGGTGGACGTAGTTTCTGGTCCACTTCGCGTAGCTTCGCGTAGCCCCACTACGCCTACTACGCCCAGGGTTATAAAAAATGTGTTATGTAACATTTTCTTCCATTATGAGACGAAATAGGGGGTTGTGTATGGCATCTGAAAATATGACATGTTTGTTCTAGACGTCACAACATCTGATGCGGCACAGATGACCACCAGTGCCGGGGCCAGCAGTGCGGAGGGATCCACTCTAGGGGCGGATGCGGCGGCGCCACCAGGAGTAGCTGGGGGGGAAGGCTCAGCGGCGGCAGACGGTGGTAAGTTATTATACTCCTTACTTATTGAAATTTTTGAGTAGGCTCGCAAAGGAGTGTATGATGTACTGTACAGTACACAGTACACTAGTACAAGTACACTGTACTGTTAAGAACAGTTACTAATTTAGAACTACTTTTTTGGCTATCACGGAGAAGACAGTCAACCTTGACTTGTAATAGCATTAGCGGCGGTACTTCTCGGGTAAGCAATGGCCCCCTCTATTTGACTTAAACTCAGCTGGCAAACTTTTATCGTGAAGCCAAGTCATATCAGATGTACTTTAGGGATGTGAAGAACAAAAAGTGAAAGAAGGGTGAAACGAAGGACGAGCGAGTCTTAACATTTATGACTGGAAAGAATGGTGTTTTTGAATGCAAGTCAAGAGAAGAAGATGGTGATTTTCAAAATATAATGAAAAGGGTGTTAGTTGGTTGTTGAGAAAAAGAAAACTTGGTACATTTGAGACATTAAGAAGAATGATAGACGTACTTTGGAAGCCTGGATGTTATCTTCTTTTTCCTCATTGATAACAGAGGTGTATGATGTAGTAGAGCAGATGCTGAGTGGATGAAGATTGTTACTTTGAACAGCATGTCCGTGCCAGAGTAGCAAAGCTGAGGAAATCCAAATACTAGAATTTGTGATTGTTCACAAATACTCCCTGCCTTGACTAACAGTACAGTACTTTACTTTGCAAGCACAACATCTATTGTGTATGGATTGTATAGTTGACAACATTATATCAAGTCAAGTCCCTTCCTCCACCAATTATGGGTACCACACTCACTCATTTTATTTCAGCTGTGTCATGGGTGGACTATCGCTGTAGTTCACTCAATCTATCAAAACAAAGCACCTAAAGGCATCCATCATATAACCAAAGATCATGTGATCGGCAGGATAATGATATATGATCAGAATTGAATAATCTTCATTCTTCTTTTGTAGTAGTCAAGGCCCACGGGGGCAGTGCGAAAGATATCATTACATTGAGCAGTAGCCCTTGATGTAACCGAGTATGGCCAGTGGCGGAGCTACCCCTATAGGAAAGTAAGAGCTTCCTATCCTCACCTGCATGTACTGCTTAAAGTACTGCGAGTCTGCGTCATCATGGCTTGTGTCTGTTTTTCTTGGGTGCAAGCTGAGTGAGCTGCCATGCCGGCTACCACAAGTTCACGTACTAGTAATTTCTTTTGCAAAACAAGAGGAAAAAAACAGAAGACTTTTTTTAGTACTCGCCGCACAGCAGCAACACAATCAGCCGCCCCACCCAGAGCCTGGATGGTACGTCAGCGCCGCCTCCGTAAAAGAGTGGAGTACCTGGAGCGGTTGGCCGAAAAACATCAGCGACAGCTCCGGGACATCCGCAAAGAGCTGCAGGACGTGCAGCAACAGCTGTCCACACTACGCCACCGGAGGAAGTGACTGTCCTTTGCCCCTTTTTTAAAGACTGTTGGGGGGGTGGGAATTGGGTGTTTGGGAAAGGGGACTTTTGGACTTTTGGACATTTGACATCACTGATGACATCATCTGGTGACTTTGAGCATTTCTAAAAAGTTTATGAGTGTTAAATATATACACGCCAAGGTGTATTGATGAATGAGTCGGTGCATGAGTGCCTTTTGGATGATTTAGTGGGTGTGTGACTGACTGTATAAGTGAGTGATTATACGTGACTCAGTGACTGTATGGTGAGTGACTAATCTGTGTGAATGTCTGTATCAGTCTGTCAGTTGGTGTGTAAGTGGCTGCATGGGTTGGTGAGTAGGTACATGAGTGCCTAAATGGGTTATTGATTGGTTGTCTGAGTACCTGTATGGGTGCCTGAGTGTCTATGTGGGTGGGTGAGCGGGTGAGGGGGTGTGTGACTGGCTGAATGGGTTCATGAGTGCATTTGAGAGGGGCTGTATGGGTGAGTGAGTGTGCGTATGGCTGTGTCGGTGAGTGAATGGATGTCTCAGTGGTATATGGGTGAGTAACAGCATATGTGAAAGGCAGTATGTATACGTGTTGGAGTATATAATTGACTATGTGTGAGTGAGATTGGTTGTATGGGTGAGTATGTGTTTGTGTCAGTGACTGTATAGGTGAGTAAGTATGTGCTAGTATCTGTAGGAATAAGTGAGTTGTGTGTGTGTGTATACCTGCATAGGTAAGTGTGATTGACTCTATGGGTGAGTGAGTAGCTCTATGAGTGACTGACGGTGTGTAAGTGGCTTTATGGCTGAATGTGTGGATATATCAGTGGCTGTATTAGTGAGTGGTGGGTTTACAAGTGGCTGTATGGGTAACTGAGTGAATGTGTGTGTAGACATGTGAATCAGTGAGTGGGTATGTAAGTACTGGTATGGGTGTGGGAATGGTTTCGAGAAAGGTAGTGTGAAAGTTGGAGTGGGTGTATGAAAGGTTACATGGGGTGTGAGTGGCTGCAAAAGAGATTATGTGGATGATGTCATCAGTGATGTCATTAGTGATGTCATTTGAGATGTCATCAGTGATGTCACTGACCATGTCATTAATGATGTAATATGTGAGGTCATAAGCAGTACATTGCGGATGCGAGTTATAGTTAGCTCAGCTAACTATAACTGCTGAATTTCTCTGGTTTTGTACGAGTGAAATAAGATATGCATACTTCTTTCAAAACTCATATTTTTGTACTAAGTTTCTTTCAAAACCATCTTTCAGACCTATTTTCCATTTTCACGGTTATTTGAGAAGTTGCAATGACATTGTTAATCATGACGATTTCGCCTTCCCCATAAAGTGAAAACACGTATGTGTACACACATTACAGCATTCTACACACTAGAGGTTAATTACTGTACACTTCAAACTCATATTTTTCTTGTGTTTTTCAAAAACAACCAACTCTAAAACTTATTTTCCGTTTTTGCGGTGACTCCGGATATCATGATGACATCAGTAATCGCAATCCCCACGGATATGTTGCAAAAACAGAAAACAAAATCAGAAATTCAATAGACACCACCAAATAAAAAAAATTATAACTATATAATGAATTCTAATCATCTCAGTAGATAACGCACTATATAAATAACTCTATAAAAACATTTATCAGAATCTCAAAATAATATAATGTGTATTAATGATTCGCTAATATATTTGCTTTTATATTTTCACCAATATTCGCGACAACGCTGAGATTCGCAATGACTCACCGACAGTACACAGGGTGGCCGTGCTGGCGGTTATGACATATATACACGATTTAAAAAATCAATTTTAGACACATAATTTGTGCCACTAATACCTCCATTTCTCAACCATGGGGTCATAGTATCTCCACCCTGACCCCTTATCTGTGCTTTTACACAGAATTTCAGGTCTAGGAACTGTTCCCGATAGATAGAATGGCAGCCACAACTTTCTATTCAGGTTGCAACCAGCCAATCAGAGCATTCCCATTGGCACGTGCATTCTCGATTAATCGCAAAACCACAGTGAAATATTCTCGGCCAGAGATATCACTATAATTTTAAACTTAAATTTCTCAAAAACTACTAAATGGATTTACACCAAATAAGCAAAAGGCACTTCCTTGAATTGACATCTACCTCCCTGACAAATTTAGTGTAAGTCCGTTCAGCAGCTCGGGCTGTAGAGATGGCTAAAGGTTCCAATGGGAATTAACATTACAAAGCAACCTTATTTCGCTACCCAAATTCGCAGTCACCACTGCACGGATCAGCCCCAAAATTTCCCAATCAGTAGTCAATCACTCAATCAATCAATCAGGGTTTTATAAAGAGCGCTACTCACCCATGAGGGTCTCAAGGCTCTGGGTGGGGGAGGTGCTGGGGGTGACTGGTAGCTCGTTCCAGGTCTTTGTTGCGACGTAGGGGAACCCACTGTGACACTTTTTTGGCAAAATTTCATGCAGATTGGTCAAACAATGCCAAAGTTATAGCCAAGACAAAATATGCTTTTACTATGGAAACTAGGTCTTAAATATAACTACCTACTGGCGCCGCCAGCAGGTTATATATATATATATATTACCTACTGGCGGTCGCCAGTAGGTATATATAGTTAGGATTTTTTCTCTATGGGATTTTTGAAAATTCTATGTCTAATAACTTTGGAGTTTGTGGACGGAATTGGCTGAAATTTTCAGGAAAATGGCACATTTTGTTTCTGAGCAGCCCTTGAAAATTTGGGGGGGGTTCGTCAAGGGGGGGCTGAGAAAAAAGGGGGGTCCCAAAACGTGTTTTTAACATTGAGTTTTCCATAGGGCGGTTGGCCTCACTTTTAGCCCGAACGGCTGAATGGATTTGCACAAAACTTGGCAAAATTGTAGGGACTGGTAGCCCGATGTGCCTTTTGTAGGTCTCAATATATGTGCTACAGTGGATTTTGAGAAATTAACGTTTAAAAAAAGATATATATCTGTAACAGCGGACCGGGCAGCGCTCCAGGACGCGTACTTTTCGCGCAACGGAGCTTTGTGAAGCGAAGCTGATTGGTTCTCCGGCGTCTGTCAACATTCCAAACAGTCCGTAGTGGCCGCCATCTTGTCTCTCGGTAGGATCGAGAGACAAGAGGAGGCCAAAGCGAAGGGGCAAATGACCATAAGGGGGAATAGTAGATCCTCGCTGACCCCCTAGGTTTGATGTGGAGGTTTTAAAAGGGCCCCGCGGGGCAAAAAAAATAAATAATAATAATAATCGAACGGCTGAATGGATTTTCAAAAAACTTGGTAAAATATTAGGGACTGGTAGCCCGATGTGCCTTTGCTAGGTCTCAATATATGTGCTCTAGTGGATTTTGAGAAATTAACGTTCAAAAAAAGATATATATCTGTAACAGCGCTCCGCTTCGCGTAACGGAGGTTTGCGAAGCTGATTGGTCATTCTGTCACTGGGCTATAGTTGGGCTACATCTGGCTGATATTTGGGCTACATTTGTTGTTTTTGTCTCTGGCGGCCATCTTTGGGCTACATTGGGCTACATTGGGCTTCATTGGGCTTCATTGGGCTACATTGGGCTACATTTGGGCTCCAACATATATATAGGCCAATGTAGCCCAATATATATTTTTCAAAGTTAATTTTCGTAAAAACCACTGGAGCATATATCTTGAGACATAGCAAAGGCACATCGGGCTACCAGTCCCTACAATTTTGCCAAGTTTCGTGGAAATCCATTCAGCCGTTCGAGCTAAAAGTGAGTCCAACCGCCCTATGGAAATGAAGGAAATGAATGGGTAATTTGTAATTAGCAAATAGCTAATCGCAAACTAGGAATGGTAAAGAATCGCTATTTATTCCTTAAAGTTCGCTATTTAGGAAATGCAAAAAACTTTGATGATACATATGGCGGTTCATCTCGAACAAGATAAGAAGCATAGGGATAGATTTATGATGACTGGCGCATCACCAGGGATGTGTTAGTCATTCTGTGCCGCTGTTCCGTCACCTATGGTGTGCTGCATTTACAATGCGGCGCATCATGGGGCAAAAACAGCACAGATGCGTGATGTAACTGTGCCGTAAAGGTGGCGCATTGCTGGAGTTGTATCGCAAGTGTGATGAAGCTCCAGGAAGGGTCGGCGGTGCCCCTGTTGCAGGGTTTCTGTTCTCACACAGAACTGTGGACAGAGGATTGGAACCTCGGCGAATTAGGGTGCCCCAAAACTCACCTTAGTACTCAAAAACCCCTTTGCAAGCTAGGTACAGTGTCACATTGGATATAACAAACTCTCAATGTTTAGACAATCCAGAATATGAACTTATAGTACCTCAGGATACGTGGAACTCATGAACAGTCGGTCGTTATATATTTCTTAGAAACCAGAACATGGAGTTAAGAAGAACACATGTGTATTTGAAATGTTTATTTACTAATGCCGTCTTATCAGGCGTAGTATCTTAGATAATACAAGTACACATATTATCAGTAGCAAAATTACCAGCATAGTTACTAGTACATAAAAAGCGAATGGTGACAGTATGTTAACATGCTGTAAATGAATAAGAGTTATCAACACTTATAAGCAGCCACGGGCCGTGGAGGGAGTTACGGTGGGGCAGGGAGGCGGGGAGGGGGAGGGGCAGGGTGGAGAGGGCTCCACCCTGCCCCTCCCCCTCCCCGCCTCCCTGCCCCATCGTAACTCCCTCCACGGCCCGCGGCTGCTTATATCTCACCCTCCCTAATACACATATTATATTATTTGCTAAGAAGGTCTCTTTGTGTTGGTTTAGGGCGTGCCCATACTTTAGTGTCTTAGATTTGAAGGAATCACATCAGCATACACCAGCTCTCTCTTCATGTGAACCGCATCAAGTGTTGTGTATGTGTGTTCGGCAAAGCAATATAAAACCCGCCTCATGCCCAGAATTGGCAGAAGCTGCACTTATGTTATGAGTATGAAGTCGTGGAGATCAGACCTCATAACAATTCTGTATCGTGTTGTTCTTGAAACTTCAGCACTCGCTGTACAGATATAGTTTAACAAGTAAAGCAGATAGTAGAGCAATAACATATTATTCTCATGTAAATCACGATGAACTATTAGGTTGAAAGCTAAAGCAACAACTAAGTGTCGTGTGGAGAAGTTGCAAAAAAGGATAAATGGCGTTTAAACCGGTAATGAGCCCATGCTAACTTAACACGGTGTAAAGATATCCAGGACCTAGATGACACCTCCCCATGATCCGGAAACGAACTGAATAAGATAATAGAAGTGCCATCTCATGAGAGCAGATTGCAACTTTATATGTGGACGGTCCGCAAGGTAAAATATTAAAAACTAGGAAAATTTAATGCTAAAGAAAAATAAAACAGCCAAGTACTTTATCGAGTCTTAAGCCAATAGGCAAGCTAAATAATAAAAACTTGACAAATAAGTCAATGAATTCTCAATGAAATGCTAGTACTCAGCATATCAAAAATGAAAAAGGTCTATGACATAACTGTGTATGCAAAATAAGCTGCAACAGCCTCCAATAGGAAGTCACCGTCTTCATCCGAAAAGAGTTCAGCCATCCAATTTAAAAGCGGAAAAGAACATACGTGCTCTCCCAGCACCGGATCCTCTATCACCATCAGAGGACAGCTCGGTGGGTTTTCAAGAAAGCTCTGTTCCAAGAAAGACTGTGTTGCCGCCAGTAAATTCCAGGGACCAATTAGTCCATGCATCAATGCCACAGCCATAATCCTTTCGCCAGGACAAACCAACTCGTGAGTAATGATAGGAGTCATCAGCTGATTAAAGTCGACGTCAGGAGAAACCGGTCCGCAGAGACACAAATCAATGGCCCAATCGAAATCACAGGTCAGGCAGTGAAATACAGGCTGGACACAGGTGAAGTAGGAGAATCGAAAAGATAATCCATATGCCGTGCTTAATATCGCCAACGGCATTGTGCCATAATATTCTAGCATGCGATTGCGGAACAGTGTCAGCAGCTGCAGGGCGGGAGGTTGCATAGGAGGGACATCCATATTTAAAAATGTAAAAAAGCACAAGAGCGTCCGCTGGTAATGCAAGTAAAAATGGCAATCCACGAAGCAGAGTGGAAAAAATAGAATGAAAGAAAGCAGGGATGGCCCCAAAGATTTTCTCAAATGAAGTCACGAGACCACTGGTAACAACTTTAAAAAAGTGCGCCAGGGCCTTTGTGGAGGATGCGTTAAAGATAGTCTGAACCATCTTGCTGAAATGGAAAGGCAAATCTGAATTGAAAAGGGTCTGCACCTCTGTACGGGTGTTCGCTATGTGAAGCACGAAAGTTTCACGGGCCGAACTCAAGGCCACCTCTCTCTGAGACAAAAGAGCTCTTATTCTTGCCATGCCGTTGAAATCTGCTCCCAAGGTTGGTATTTGTGGCCAGATTGAAAACTCCCTATGTTCATGTGTGGGAGGAAATAGAACATTTCTGCAGCAAATAACCCGTTCACTTACTGTTACGATAAAAGGAATACTTTTAATTAACCCAGAACAATCTTCATTATTGAGCATCAAATAACTACCATTTTCCAACAACTTGAACGTGGGGATGATAGCAGGAACTGGCGTGCCTTGCAACACGCAAGCCATATTTGGTCGGTGTTTGTTGCATGAACCGTGTAACTGTATGTGCCTACACATTAGTGAATGATCTGGCGTCTCAGTGCATTCCTCTCCATTCAGATAAACTTCTTGATCATTTTTGAAACATCTGTATGTGTATGGAAGCGACCAGACCTCATGAAGAAAAGCACTACCTAAAGGTTCATAACGACCTATTGGTATATATTTCATACAATTTGAAAACTTATATAAAGCAAAAGGCAGCGTTATTAAACCGTGGATAAGGCACGTTGCCAAAAAACCCGCAATCCTCTGCTGATGATGTCACTGAGCATGTCATGAATGATGTAATATGTGACATCATCAGCAGTGGATTACGGGTAATAGTATCTCTAGTTTACTCCCCTATAGCTGTCTTTCTTTTAACATAAGTGTCTGTTTCCTTCCCTTATACTTACTGTTTTTGGTTCGCTTCCGGTTCGCGTACCGGCGAGCGAACTGGGAAGCGAACTAAGAGAAATAGAGGTTGGCACAGTTCCAAATATTGTACCAATTTTTTAATAACGGGGAGGTAGTTCTGAAAAGAACTTTTTTTTATTGTTTTTGTTGTTTTATATTTTTTTTATTATTTTTCAGAACATTTTTTTACTTTTTTTGAATTTTTCTGAACAGTTTTATATTTTTTTGGGTTTTTCTTGGAGGGGGCAATGAAAACGATTCATTGTAAAGGGCTCAACAGGAGCAACAAAACAAAACAAACAGTATTTATTATTTTGGGCGTTTCGTACAAACTTGCATATGATAGTCAATAGCTCTGTTGATCAGAGTGATGCTTCTTTCTCCGTAGCAAATGAATCCATCGCAATATACGCAGATGTGTTTTACTTCACCAAATCTCATTTGTATATTTGGCACCATCTCCCTGCCCTCTGGTCCCGTTACTTCCGGTACAACAGATCTTCTGGCCATAATAGGGAGATTATCTAGGTCGTTCCGAAACTGTGCAGCACTGTAGTTGTTAGGATGCCACCTAGTCATATGGCGATGCATTGTGTAGTTTCCGAAACTGTATTTTTTCTCGGTTCCTCTGGACAGTCTATCTTGACATATAAGGCAAGTTACGTATCTTGCATTTACTTTTTTCTGACCTTTGGGAATTTAAAAAAATTGCCAAATGAAGTTTTCTTTCCGGTGAGACGTCCTGGGCTCCTCAGGCAAAAACTGCCTCTCTTCGTGCTCGTCGTTCTGTTCCTCTTCTTCCTCTTCTTGTTGAATTATAACTTGAGCAGGTGGTCCACTCTTCCTTGGATGTGGTGGAGGTGGTGGGGAAGCACCAGCTGAAGCTACTAAAGAAGCCATTGCTCAGTGATCACAAAGGGTCTTTCTCTCACAATGATGAAAGTCAGAGTGAGGAAAGAAGGAGGGATTTTCATCATTTGGGAAAAACAAGAGTTCTCAACCAATGAAAAGTGTTCATTTTAGATTATATGACCTAGTCTTACATCATTAGGAAACCAAAAGTGAAATGAACCAATGAAAAGTGTTATTACCAAGTCACATGACCTGCTGTGTTTACGTTAAGCGCTTTGCAGGGCCTCCCGGTTTGCTTCCAGAAACCTGCGCTTTGCGACTCGCTTCGCGTACCAGTTCGCTACCGTAGCACGTCATATGACGTATCACGCGACAACGTGAAACGTCATGCGGACGGGAGGCGTCACGATGTTGTTTTCTAACGCGGCAGTTGCGGTAAAGAAACGTTTACCGGCTCGCGGTCTATTTCGCGGCATCAAGGTCAGCTAACGGGAAGCTTCCCGATTCGCGAAGCGGGAACGAAGAAAAAAAAATATTAAAAAAAAAAATTATTCATAAATATATAAAATATATTTTTGGATTTAAAGAAGAATACATTTTACAGCTACAGATATTAGCTGTTAAAAAACCAATGAAATTCACTGAAAAAACCATAGGTTATAGACCATATATAGTTAGGAATTAGCATTTACAAAACCTTGAAAATTCACTGAAAAAACCATAGGTTATAGACCATATATAGTTAGGAATTAGCATTTACAAAACCTTATTTTACTCACACAAAACCATTGAAATTCCATATATAGTTAGTTGCACTAACTATATATCGCGCACCCGCAATCCACTGCTGATGATGTCACATATTACATCATTCATGACATGGTCAGTGACATCACTGATGACATCACTGATGACATCTCAAATGACATCACTGATGACATCACTGATGACATCTGATTTGACATCAATGACCTCATCACTGATGATATCATTCATGTGACAATACAATGCATCTCCTCACATTTTAATATAACCTCTGTTTCACCCAGTGTTAAATACAGAGTATAATTTTTGAAACCATTGACACACCAATACTAGTTACTACATACGCACTCACTGATTGCTATGTCTACACACACATTCACTCATTCACCCATACAATCATTCATACATACAATCACTCATCTTTACAACACTATCATATGCACTCATACACCTATACAGACACTCACAGTCTGCCACTCATCCATGGAGTTACTCACACACGTAGTCAGTCCTGTTAAAGAATCAATGACACTTCCATTTTCTTGTCTATACAGTTAAACATAGAGCACCTTACATTTTCAAACATATACTAACACATACTTACCTTCTTATAGAATCATTGATACAAGTACACATTGATCTGCACAGAGTCACACACCTCCCAGCCAGCCAGCCACACACACACTCAGTCTCCCATACAAATACTTGGACAATCAATCAGTAACCCATATAGTTAATCATATAGCTACTGATCAACACATGCAGCAGTTTACAGAACAACAGACATAATGATGCACAAATTAAGACAGTTTAGTCACTAACCCATGCACTCAGTGAGACACATTTAATCACTCACTCATACATTCAGTCATGCACCTACTAAATCCTTTGTCCAGACACTTATACTTCCACTCATTCTTCAATATGTAAGACACATTTTAACTTTACAGAAACACACAGTCACTGGATGATGTCATCAGTGATGTCATCAGTGATGTCATTTGAGATGTCATCAGTGATGTCATCAGTGATGTCATTTGAGATGTTATCAGTGATGTCATTTGAGATTTCGTCAGTGATGTCATCAGTGATGTCATTTGAGATGTCATCAGTGATGTCATCAGTGATGTCACTGACCATGTCATGAATGATGTAATATGTGACATCATCAGCAGTGGATTGCGGGTGCGCGATATATAGTTAGTGCAACTAACTATATATGGAATTTCAATGGTTTTGTGTGAGTAAAATAAGGTTTTGTAAATGCTAATTCCTAACTATATATGGTCTATAACCTATGGTTTTTTCAGTGAATTTTCAAGGTTTTGTAAATGCTAATTCCTAACTATATATGGTCTATAACCTATGGTTTTTTCAGTGAATATATATATATATATATATATATATATATATATATATATATATATAGTTTGAAATGTGGTATTAATCAAATTTTCATATAAATGACCATGTGATATTTTTATGGAATGTTTTATATATTTATTAGAAAGTCCTTGCACTTGTCACTTTATAAAATTTCAAGCAGTGATGCTGTAACAATAAGAAATATACAATAAGTGATAGAAATGTTTAAATATTCGGTATGTTTAAATGTTCAAGCATTATAACTCTTAATACTTGGAGGAAAATATGTGAAGCCTTCAATGAGTATGTTTTCTATGTCCACACATGCGATCATGTGACTCACATGGGGTGGAACACTAAGCAAATATAAAAAAGAATGGCTGTTGCGTTATCAGGTGACCTGCAACAGGTGAGCTGAAGCACTGGTTCTTGAGGGCGGAGTTAACTGCAATGAACAGCTTATGGCGGGACTTTTAAAAGACGATGACACGCACACATCTTGAATACTGCTGGAGCTGAGGAAGGCTTATTGTGCCGAAATGCATTCGCCGTTGTACAGTGTCTGAATAAAGATACCCCCATGGTTTCCCCTACTGTGGCCTCTTCTCTCTCTTTGGAGGAGCTTACCTTGAGATATATATATATATATATATATATATATATATATATATATATATATATATATATATATATATATATATATATATATTCACTGAAAAAACCATAGGTTATACACCATATATAGTTAGGAATTAGCATTTAAAAAACCTTATTTTACTCACACAAAACCATTGAAATTCCATATATAGTTAGTTGTACTAACTATATATCGCGCACCCGCAATCCACTGCTGATCATGTCACATATTACATCATTCATGACATGGTCAGTGACATCACTGATGACATCACTGATGACATCTCAAATGACATCACTGATGACATCACTGATGACATCTCAAATGACATCACTGATGACATCACTGATGACATCTCAAATGACATCATTGATGATATCACTGATGACATCACTGATGACATCATTGATGACATCTCAAATGACATCACCGATGACATCACTGATGACATCACTGATCACATCTCAAAAGACATCACTGATGAGATCACTGATGACATTATTCATGTGATAATACGATGAATCTCTTCAGACTCTAATAAAAACTTAGATACACTCAGTGTAAACAGACACTCACAGACTGTCACTCATCCATGGAGTTACTCACACACCTAGTCAGTCATGCAAAGAATCAATCACACCTCAATTTCCTCAACTATACAGTTATACACACCTTACTTATTGAAACATATACTAACACATATTTACTCTCTCATACAATCCCTGATACAAGTTCACAATGATCCATACAGCCACTCACACATTCACTGGCTCTTATGCATAGTTATTTATATATGTCAACTCTCACATGTACTGTGTTGTACATATGTACTTACTTTGACATGTAGCACTGAGATATCCATTCACTCACCATTACACTCATGCACACAGTCAACCGCCCATACAGATGTTTCCACATGCACTTTTGAACCCATACACCTAGTGAATCAACTGCTCACACATCTATGCAGAGAGTCATACACCTCCCAGCCACCCATACACACTCTCAGTCTCCCATACAAATACTTGGGCAACCAATCAATAACCCATATAGTTAATCATATAGCTAATGATTAACACATGCAGCAGTTTACAGAACAACAGACATAATGATGCACAAATTAAGACAGTTTAGTCACTAACCCATGCACTCAGTGAGACACATTTAATCACTCACTCATACAGTCAGTCATGCACCTACTAAATCCTTCATCCAGACACTTATAAATCCACTCATTCTTCAATATGTAAGACATATTTTAACTTTACAGAAACATACAGTCACTGGATGTAGTCATCAGTGATGTCATCAGTGATGTCATTTGAGATGTCATCAGTGATGTCATCAGTGATGTCATTTGAGATGTCATCAGTGATGTCATCAGTGATGTCACTGACCATGTCATGAATGATGTAATATGTGACATGATCAGCAGTGGATTGCGGGTGCGCGATATATAGTTAGTACAACTAACTATATATGGAATTTCAATGGTTTTGTGTGAGTAAAATAAGGTTTTTTAAATGCTAATTCCTAACTATATATGGTGTATAACCTATGGTTTTTTCAGTGAATTTTCAAGGTTTTGTAAATGCTAATTCCTAACTATATATGGTCTATAACCTATGGTTTTTTCAGTGAATTTCATTGGTTTTTTAAAAGCTAATATCTATAGCTGTAAAATGTATTTTTCTTTAAATCCAAAAATATATTTTATATGTTTATTAATAATTTTTTTAAAATATTTTTTTTGTTTCGCTCCCGGTCCGCGAACCGGGAAGCTTCCCGTTAGCTCAATTTAATGCCGCGACCCGGTCCGCGAACCGGTAAGAAATCAACATAGTGACGGTATCGCGTTGCCGCGTAATGCGTCTTATGACGTACTGCGTTAGCGCACCCGGAAGTGCCCCGGGGCGCGGACCGAGGCGCGAAACGCAGCTCCCCGGAAGCGATCCGCGGCGCGTCGCGAAAGCGTGACGTATCGCGTTGCCGCGTAATGCGTCTTGTGACGTACCGCGTTAGCGCACCCGGAAGTGTCCCGGGGCGCGGACCGAGGCGCGAAGCGCAGCGACCCGGAAGCTATCCGGGGCGCGGACCGGAGCGCGTAACATGAGCGTGAGAGGTCATGTGACTTGTTAATAAAACTTTTCATTGGTTCATTTCACTTTTGGTTTCATAATGATGTAAGGCTAGGTCAGGTGACCTAAAAATAACACTTTTCATTGGTTGAGAAGTATTGTTTTTCCCAAATGATGAAAACCCCTCCTTCTTTCCTCACTCTGACTTTCATCATTGTGAGAGGAAGACCTTTACTACTATATTAGAAATGGCTTCATTGGTAGCTTCAGCTGGTGGACCCCCACCACCACCACCACCTCCTCATGGGAAGAGAGGACCACCTCCCCAGGTCATGACCAACACTGAGGAGGAAGAGGAAGAAATGGATGAGGAGGGAGAAGAACCACAGTTCTTAGAAGAGGTGCCCCGGGTTTCCAGAAAGAAAGCCAGTTTCATCTGGCAGTTTTATTCGATCCCTCGTGGCCAAAAAAAAGTCAATGCGAGGTATGTCACCTGCCTCATATGCAAAGAACAATTATCCAGAGGGACGGACAAGAAATATAGTTACGGAAATCACACAATGCACAGGCACATGACAAGGAAGCATCCGCTCAATTACAGCCGGGCGGAAATAAGGGATATGCAGGACAATCCAAGACCAACTCCTGTGGCCAGACCAAGATTACCAATTTCATTAACACCAGAAGAGGCACGGGAAACTGTGCCAAATATACAAGAAAATTTTGGCCACATGATACACTCTTGTATGCACTGTCGTGCGTTGTTAGCGTGTGGCAACATGAGCATCAATGCACTCAACCTGGCGTATGAACACCATGATTGCCCTAACCGCCCCCAGTAATTTTTTTTTTGCTCCTGTTGAGCCCTTTTCAACGCCTGTTTTTTGTTGTTTCCCCCCCCCCCCAAAAAAAAACCAAAAAAATATAAAATCGTTCAAAAAATACAAAAAAAACAAAAAATAAAAAAAAATAAAAAAAAATATAAAACAACAAAAATATTTAAAAAAAAGTTCTTTTCAGAACTACCTTCCCTTTCAAAAAAAATTGCTAGAATGTTTAGCACTCTGGCAAGCTCTATTTCTTTTGGTTCGCTCCCGGGTTAGCTTCCCGGTACGCGGACCGGGAGCTAACCAAAAAATTTTTTTTAAAAAAAAGAGTAAGTATAAGGAAAGTAAACAGAGAGTGATGTTAAAAGAAAGACAGCTATAGGGAGTAAAGAAGACATACTGTTTAATAGATCTATTTACCGAAGAAAAGACGGAAGAGAGTATAATTGTGAAAAACAAAATAGATAACGAAGTGAAAGAAAAAAAAAGAGAGTATAACATTAACAAAGAAGAGTTTCTTGGAGAATGTGAGTGAATGTTCAAAATAAGATTAAAACATGAGGAATAACAGAGAGAAAAAATAGAAAACAGAAAACAAAAAATAACAGAAAAAGATTAATTGAAACAGCAAAGAAATGTAAGTAACATAGAGCCATATCATCAACATAGGCAATAAAAGTTTTGCAGCTTTTATTGGCAGAAATGTGTCGCTAAAGCTGCTTTTGCGGCAGAAAACTGCCGCTAAAACCACTTTTGCACCAGTTTTCTGCCAATAAAAAGAGCAATAATTTTATTGGCTGTGTTCATAATATGCCCCTTAGTGTGCTTCAACTACACAGAGAAAGCATTATGAACAAGTAGTGATAGAGTGATCAGTCAAAGACACTAAGAGTAATAGAGACGGAGTGAGTGAACAAGAGTGAGGAACTATGAGAAGAGAGGGACTGAGAAAAAGAATGGAAGGAGTTGAGTAAGTAGGTAATAGAGAAAGGAATGATGGAAGTAGCAAAGGCAGGAAACTGAGGGTTAAAGAAATGAAGCAGTGGAACTAATAGTAGGTGAATGTGATAGAAATGTAACGAAAAGAGTACAAAGCATTTACCTTATAATTGTCGTTAAATTACTCACTTTTTGTTTTTATACTTTCAATCTGTGAAAGAGAGAACAAACATTTCAAAAATATTAAAACATGTATTTAAAAATTACAAAAGACAAGGGAAAAGATTGAAGGACAAACAGTTTTTCAACAACTTTGACACTTACAGAAGCTTCTGCTTCTCCAGGCCCCCAAAACAGTCATAAAGATATACATTTTAAACTAACAGTATCTTGATGCAGATGAAGTGAGGCCTATCTTAAAACATGGTGCATCTTTTGCATTGCTGTTGTCTCAGAAAAGTGTCGCAAGACACTAAAATTTTAAATAATTGCTTGAGGATGCCAATAAGATGTGTCCTATCCAGAGGTTTGTTTGAGGTGAGGCCTACTCAGGGTTGCAGATGAAATTTCGAGTTGTTGAAGAGAATAGAGGACATAATACATGTGAAGGTCTACCAATGAAGTGAGTCATGTCCACTGCACTCTTGAACAAAGTCCAAACCTCCTATGTTTCCCTGGACAGACCTAAACTTGATCTGCACAATGTGATTCGTAATGATAGGAAACACAGGTGATGTAATTGAAATACGTGCAATTTCTTTTGCTCATTTCACAATCACATCACTTGTGTTTCCTTTGCTTAGGTATCTCATTGTGCAGATGTAGTCTAGCATATGAAAGAATACGCAGAAGTGCAGCACTGCATGCAACAACTTTGACACTTACAGAAGCCTCACCTTCTCCATGCCTCCTACACAGTTCTACATATACATCATAAATGCAAACAGTACAGAATTAATTATACATGTTAAATGGTTTATTTTTGCTGTTCTCAGAATGTATCAAATTTCACTAAAACAGTGACTTGAAGGTATTCATCATATAACAGCGGGGGAAAAAAAACACAATCAAAATGATTGTGTTTAAAAAACCCATACAACATAAGAAATCAGAATTCAGAACTCCTTAAAGTTAACTTACTTTCCATGACGTCAAAGGATGTCCTATGAACAGCTTACACTCTTTTGTGCTGTTATTACTTTCAGCCCGCCACTTTCTGAAAGAAAATCTCCATCGTTTTTAAAAACATGTTACATGCAATAAATGACTTCTTGCTCTCTACCACAAGTTTCCACAAGGCCAAATCTTGTCAGACCCATTTATAACTCTTGGATTTCTTGTAAGCCAATCCCGTCATTTGGCATTTCCGCAACTTTCAGAATTAAAATGTTGAAGATCATTTTCACAATCCTGGAATAGTAATATCTTCCCCTTCTTGCTCAGTCATGTTCTACATTTCCTATGACACTGATACGGCTTACTATGAAGCAGACTTACACTAACTCTATGACTACTACAATGATTTAATTCTCTACATCACTTTCAATCACAAAGCAATGTAAAACAGTAGACAGCGTTGCAGACTTACATTCCCTCTACTCTATGTTTTGATTGGCTGCTTCAATTAGCTTATAAAAAGAAATAGTTTTTCTGAACTCATTCAAAGTGCACTTATTTCTCCATGACGTCCAGTCTTATGGTTAGAAGTTATGTCTCTGAACTACACTTATCCTCAAGGCCAAATTGTGTAGGAGCCATTAGAACTTCTTGAAATTCCACAGAGCACATCCCGAGATTATTTCCCTAAAATTTTGGTTTTAAAAACACCAGGTAAGAGTTTTTAAGGTCATACAGCAATTTTTTTTGAAAATTAAAACAGAATCGTTGCAGAATGACCAGCCATTTCTAGACTTTAAATAAGCTGTGTAATGTCCTGATGTTATTGAAGGGCCGTCATGATATATAATTGCTGCAGTTACAAAAGTCCTTCCTGATATTGACAACTGCGAAGCTACAAAATTTTTAATTAAAGTTGTCAATTTTGTTCCATCAGGCCTACATCGTTGGAACATTAAAATGACATACTGGCCATATGTTCGTATAAATAATGTGGACATCATTTCAGATTTACATTGGCTACACTCCATGTTGTGATCAGCTGCTTTTACTAGCTTATTAAAGGAGACTGATTTACTGTCTGGCAAAGTTAAATATATAAATCTTTCTGAGTCTACACTAGTAGTACTTGATACCATACAGTTCTCGCAGTCATGCTGCCATTGATAAGAAAGCCCAAACAGCTGATCTACATCTACACCTTCAGCATGCAATACATCAAGCATATACATTAAAAACTCCTGACAATCTTGCTGAATATTTTGAGAGAATTGTGTTTGGCCTGAACATCTGTCTAACAGATTTCGAATTTCAGACACACTTTCTATGTTTCTTCTATCAGTGCTACATTTCTCTAACACAGAATTTAACAAACTGCAAAATCTTTGATCAGAATTGACCACAATCTCTTCTTTGACATTTTCTAGAGAAAACAAAACATTAACCACTACATTAGCATAGCAGTTGACACCAGAACTGTTTTCAAATTGAAAACCAACAACATCTTCAACAGAATCCTTTTTGTTTCTGCTTGTAATTTTAGGTTCATCGACTTTTCGTCTTTTTGCTACAACCTCCCCAGTATTGGTCACATTTCTTCGTTTCCGGCCTACCACACGTTTCTCAAACAAAGGATACTGAGGCAAATGTGGCGCATACTCTCTTCTTAACCTATTGTATTCCTTAACACAATCTAGATCCGCACAAATGTTTGTGACATCACACTCAATCAAGTACAATCTCGATAAAGTTCTAACTCGTGACAATGCCACATATGCCATACCCTCCTTGAACACAGAACTGCCAATATTCACCAATGCACAGTCTACACTTAAACCTTGCGATTTATGGATTGTCACCGCATATGCCAAGCAAACAGGAAACTGCTTACGGCGAACATATAAGTCTTTTACAAGCAAAAATCTAGCAGAGCAACGACCAATTAGCTGTACTTCCTCAATGCCATCAAATTTAATTTTTAAAAATTCAATTCCATCTCTATTTCTGTATTTCACAAAATCAACAACATTACCCATTGATCCATTTACCAGACCTCTTTCAACATGTAAATTCCTTCTTAAAATTATACGGCAGTTTAAGCACACATTCAGAGTCTTTTCAAAACCTGCAGTTTTAGATATACTCTTCTCTAATGAATCCAATTTTGTTTTCAGATTCTCAGACAAAATAATTGTTGATCCCATATGCTCTACTCTGTCAATAGCTTCCAGTTTCACAATCTCTTGCTTTTCTAAATGCAACATTTTGTTGTTAAATTTGGCACATTCTGCAAGAGTTGGCATCAAACATATTCCAGATTTCTTCTCAGTAATTTTCTGAAAAATATTCTCAGGCACAACATCTTGTTCTGGATATAAATTTGACAGTAATCGTGCATGTAAAGCTTCTTTCCCATGCTCGGTCACTTTTCCAATTCTAACATCTTGTAGAATAGTCTTGTAAACTTCATCCTTCGCCTGACGCATATTTTCATGCAGTTCAGCATAATTGAAGTTTAACCATATATTGACGTTGCCAATGCTGCCTAGGCACTTCCTGGTATCTTCATGCGTGAGCATTTTGAACACAGGTTGCCCTTTCACTGGTGTCAGCTGCAGAAGATCTCCGAAAACAATGATGTGTTTGCCACCAAATAACACATCATACTCTGTTTTGAGAACTTCTTGCATTCTCAAATGCACAAAGGCAAGCATGACATTGGAAACCATGCTTACTTCGTCAATGATAAGAAGTTTCATTTTCCTCAAGATTCTTGAAACTTCAAAACAAGCATCTCCAGATAGCTTGTGATATTGTAATTTGTTGTCATGCTCCACTGGCAGCATCAGTAAACGATGTAAAGTAATCCCTTTAATATTATGTGCTGCCAGTCCAGTTGGAGCAGTGACAACACAAGACAGCGATGACTCTGTCCTTTCCTGCAAATAGCATGAAATTGCTTTAATGAGGAAACTTTTTCCAGTTCCCGCTTCTCCACTCACGTACAGTCGGACAGGCTTCAACGACGTACATGAGCACTCTTTCTTATCATGACTTAATCCATGATCAATTTGCATGGTAACTTCGTCATATATTTTCCTCTGCTCAACGTTGAGTTGTCTTTCCAACTCTTCTAAGTTAACCGCATCCTCTTGAGCATGTGCCATGGCTCTTTCCACTTCATTCATAGCAGTGGCAGCTTCATTTTCAATAACAGGTCCTCCTAGTGGATCCTGACTCAATGAAGCAGAACTCTGACTGTCCTGAGAACTGTCTCTGGCAATCTCGGCTGCAATCGTTGCTTCCTGCTCAATTTCCGCATTCAACATTTCTACATATTTGGGAAAAGCAGGACATTCTATGGTCTCCTTGGCGGCATTGAAAGAGTCTTCGTAACAGAGAAAATCTCCAAGCAGTTCCTCTTCTGCACGCCAAGGCTTGAAAAGTTGCAAAAGTGCTAAATAGAAAAACTCCTTTTTTTCAGGAGATTCGCCACTCAATTTTCGATGGTTTATCAAGTGGCATTTTCTTTGCTTGACCAGACATCCCTCACTTCCTATTACAGCATACACTCCTTTCTCAGTATCTTCTTTGATGTTCCTCTTGAATATGTAATTTTGAAGAACCTCATACAGACAAACATTCTCGAGGTGAATGCTTCAATTTGGATAATATGTATCCAACATGTTGGTCTTCAAAATGTCGGTACTGTTTGGCTCCTTTTCCGCCAAATACTCAATTTCCCGGACAGGTTTGAGAACTCGATTACGCGTTGCAGCAAGACCAAGACTCGCCCAAACGATACTCCTGGACTTGGCATAGAGACTTGCTGAAGACAACCGGTCAGAACATTCGTACGCTCCGATTTCTCGATGTGACAACATCTTCAGACTGAAACTGTACAACTTTTTACTGAGGCTCTTTTCATGGGAAATGTCCTCCCACATATCCTTCAATTCTGTCTTCTCTTTTTTGGTGATGTAAGACGTCACATACCGAGCCACAGCCATACAGTTATCAGCCACAAACTGTATATCCATGTTAGCATTCCACATGGACAAAATCACCGGGTTGTAGTCATTGATGTTCTTGGACTCTTCGTTCCTCTTCAAATTGTATGTGTTTTTAGGTGATTTCTTCATGACATTGTGTCGCAGCGAAGACATCAAACTGTTTACTCTTCCTTTAGAAATCACCGGTCGTGGAAAGCCGAAACGACATTTGGTGTAGAACTTGTCCTTGTTTCGGAATTTACGACGTCAGTACTTTCCACATCGATGGCTTTGGAAA
The DNA here is from genome assembly GCF_964261635.1 of Lissotriton helveticus. Taxonomy (NCBI): domain Eukaryota; kingdom Metazoa; phylum Chordata; class Amphibia; order Caudata; family Salamandridae; genus Lissotriton; species Lissotriton helveticus. Next base: position 360,859,259 of record NC_136061.1, read on the forward strand.
CGCAGAACTTTTTCTCTTAGGCTTTTCTTCTCCTTTGCGTTTGGAACAGCACATGTAGAATACTGTTGGATGAAACTCATCACTGAGTCTTCTGGATCCGTTCCAAATTTAGGTGCATCCTTGATCCACAGCAACATATGTATATGAGGAGCACCTCTTGCTTGGTACTCCTTTCTCCAGAAGAAATCCAACACCTCTCCAAGAGGTGGATTCTTCTTATTCATGATGAAAGACATCATAGCTTCAAATCTATGATTGAAGTACCTACATACATTGACTGGATCCAAAGAGCACAGTTCTCCGGGTGTCTTGAATTCGATGTTATCTACGTTAGCATTTGCCTCTCGTAGAAATTCAAGTAAGTCTTCCCAGCCATACTCGGCACAGCTCAGAGTGAGGAACCATGTGGGAGTACCTAAGTTCCTCAGCATACATTTTAAATCACCATGACGACGGTACCAGTACTCATTAGTACCACGCTGACACGCCATGAGATTAATCAGGTGAGAATCCAAAATACTGTCTTGGACATTGACTTTATCCATAAAGTCACTTGCCGAGATGTTTTGCATGTGTATACCACTTTTCAAGATGTGGTTCACTGCATATGACAGTCCAGACAGATCGCTTTCAAACAGGAGATGAAACAAATAAGGAATGCATTGTCGAAACCTAGCATCTCCTGCATACAATCGCAAAGTCCGGTATTCAGAAGCAGGAATTTGATGAGGTCGCTCATCATATCTTCCTCCCTGACCTGTTGGAAAAAGCTGTGGGAAACACCGAGCTTCCAAACTTTTCTCCCAAACACTAATGGGACTCCCTTTGGCTTGTTTCATTTGAAACAACTCAATAGCATTCCCCATGACTTCCTTGGAATGCAAAGGATGAACACTATAATGTTCATATATTTCTTCACTAGTAGAGGGTTCTACTTTCTCAATTTGACCAGCACACAAATCGCTATCCTCTTCCTCACTTACTTCCTCTTCTGCAACATATACATTCTTATAGTATTTATTATTTTTTTTCAAATACAATGTTGCCTTTTTAACTTTCCTAACATCTACTAAATCTTGCCATATTTTCTTATTCTTTGTCGGAACCCCATTAACTAAGATAACCAGAGGTTCCTCTTCCACTTTTTCTACTCCAATTGTGTTAATGTTTTTCTTCAAATCTAGAGGCAAATAAACAACTCTTCCCTTTAATCCTCTCTGTAAATCTGATGGAGGCAATTTCCCTGTCTTTGGCTCCATTCTTACAATAGCCTGAAAGGGATGGATACTTTGAATCAAAATAGATTCATAAGTATTTAAATCCTTCAATTCAGAAGGAATCTCAACCAATTCCAGATTATTATGAACTGCTCTAGCAGGCATCTGGTTTTGATTTAATTTGCAACAACAATAAGTACACACACGTTGATCGAATCCCAAATCAAAACAATTTTCTACCATCAAGTATGTTGCAAAATCCTTCCATTCACTATTATTTTCCCTTTCACTTTTTGCATATAAATCCACTAACTTAGTCTGATTCTTATAATAAGTGCGTCGACAACACACACAAGTGAAATTAGGCCTCTCACTTGATTTCACCTGAAACGTCGCAATTTCCCTCTGGAAATTATCTGTACTGGAAACCTGTACACTATCTTCCACATTACCCTCTTCTTCTGGGTCAATTTCAACATTCTCCTCTTTACTTCCAAAGTAACAAAACTCAATTTCTTCACATATGTTCTTCACATCTATTTCAGAACCATGCAAAAGAGCAGCGCATAATTGTTTAAGCATAATTGCTGGACTCTTAGCATAATACAACATTCTAACTAATTTCCTCACTTTATTATGATGCACTGCTAGCATCCTGAAATGATGAAAAACACTCTGGCATACTCTCCTGGAAAGACAAGCCAGTGAATGACCATGCAAACCTGTCACTTCTCTCACTCTGCAAGGATCTAATTCTTGCAACAACCTTATTTTCTGCTTCAACCTTTTCTTATTAAATGACCGTACAAAATCACAAAGCAAATTGATGGAATCCTGTCGCACACTGCAAATACTACTACACTTCCAGGTGTACACAGGACCCTTAGCACGTCTTCCTAAAACCTCATTACCTAACACCTCTTCTGTCTCTGTTGTCACAAGTTTTTCTTTTTCAACTGGACAACCATCTTTCACTTCATAAGCACGACCACTGGTGTCAACTGCATGCACCAAATCATTATCCTGGAAATAACTCTCCTCATTAAAAAATGCCTCACAGCTTGAACTATGCATCCATTCTCCAGAAAAAACTTCACAAAAATTACTACGATTAACTATTCTCTTCCATCTACTATTTCTTTTGAAATCATAAATTGCCTTGTTTAGCTTCCTAATTCTATTGATTATCAAAATAAATAACTTACGTTTAATTTCAAATGCCTGATCAATAACTTTCTCAACTTTTTTTTTTCTCTTATAAAAAAAGCACTTTCTGTTGACCTTTCTTAATATTTTTTAACAAATTGCCAATTATCCTGTTGCGGAACATTCGTTTACGAATGTCCCTAAACTGTTGTTTCCTTCTACTATCATGCACAGAGTTATCTCTTGCTCTAGCAGTAACATTTTTGATTGGCCTTTCCTTTCCATTTGAATTGGTTCTCTTTTTATGGACTGAAACATTTTCTGTAGTAATATTTTTTTTACTACACATATTTCTTATGAAATATTTTGTGCTCTTACCCGGTGCTTTCTTCGTGACTTGACAAATCTTTTTGTTAGAGGACTGCTGCTTATTTTGTTTCACCTGCTGTCTTTGACGTTTTGCAGCCTTTCTCTGTCTTTCTATTGTTGGCATGGTGAAATCTTGAAATGATCTGCAGTTGAATCTGTGGTAAAATATAATAAAAAATGTTATTAACCATTATTACCAAACAGTAAATCAATAACAGTGATCAAAAACTTAACACACTACTTGACATTTTAAATAGAAGATTTTTTAGTCCTTGGCAAAATTACAATACAGAAATAGCAGAAAAGAAATGACATTTATATTTATGTTACCTGTGCTATTTTATATGTGAATCTGATCTAATTTTATGAGCATATTTTAATATTTTATTGAAGACACTACACATAACCTATTTTTGAAGGTGTCTTTATTTTTAAATTAAACGGTTTACACTTTTACTTTTTATTTATTATAAATTTTAAAAATAAATGTTTATAGTTCCATAGGCTCAAGCAGGTCAGCTTCCCACCCTATGTCATATAATTCGGACAAATCTGCATCCTCATCACGCTCTTCTTCATCCTCAGGATTTAAATCATCCAAGGGATCAACATCCACTGATGTTTCAATTACAAGTTCAATGATGAGGTCAAAATCAACTGATTGCAGATTGTCGCTCATGTTGATGTTGTCTTTATCTTTAAAGAAAGATAACAACAATGAGATGTTGCAGAGTAAGAGACAAATCTCAGAGATTATAATAGTAAAATTGTTTAACAAGAGTAATATTTTGCAGCTATTATTTAGCCATGTCCAGCGATGCTGAGCAGGTGAAGCCTATGTCTAATTTTTCAGTGAACAGGACTCATCTCTTCTTAACCTTGGATAAGCCTCACCGACTCTGTGTGTCCTGCACATACTTAAATGTAAAGGGGCAGATTTATGTTAAATGGCACATCCCCAGGCATGCACCAGTTAACGTGCACCGCTGCTCTGCCACCCATGGTGTGCCGTATTTACAATCAGATAGGAGAAAGCTGCGTCAAAACCCTGCGCCTGCTTTAAGCAGGCATAGGTCTTGACGCAACATTGTGGAGATGGGGCACCCATGAGCCTTGCTTGAGCTGCATCGCTCTTGCGATACAACTCCAGCAATCACTACCTTTACAGCACAGATACATCACGCATCTGTGCCATTTTTGCCCCATGATGCCCCGCATTGTAAATGCAGCACACCATGGGTGGCGGAACAGCGGCGCAGGATGACTGACACATCCCTGGTGATGCACCAGTCATCATAAATCTATCCCTAAGCTTCTTATCTTGTTACAGATGAACCGCCATATGTACCATCAAACTATTTTGCATTTCCTAAATAGCGAATTTTAAGGAATAAATAGCAATTCTTTACCATTCCTAATTTGCAATGAGCAAATTGCTAATTGCAAGTTACCCATTCATTTCCATGGGCTAGGAGCCTCATAGGAATGAAGGTTTAATTTGCGATTAGCAATTTGCTCATCACAAATTAGGAATTTTTCCAAGGGTGCAGGGGTGTCTCAAGAACACCCTGCTGCACCCCTGAAAAAGAAATTTGGGGGCATATGGCACACATACATGCCCTAAGGGCATGTGTTGGCGTCATATGGGACCTTTTGTTTTTTTGAAAAAAAGCTTTTTGAAAAGAATTCACAAATTACCACCAATTTACCACAATAGTTTCCAAATCCTTAATGTCATTTTTTACATATTTTTTGTTTGATACATTGCATTTAAGTAATCGCAAAATTTGCAAATCCTTCAGTGCAATCGCAAAATAAGGAATAGCAAATTTTGCTACTCCTTATTTTGCATCAAACTTGTTTGATACATACCATTTGTCTAATTAACATTCGCAAAGGCCGAAATTCGCAGAATTTTGATCTTTGCGAATGCTAATTAGCTTGATACATATGGCCCCAAGTGAGGCCTGTCTTGCAACATGGTGCATCTTTTGCATCACTGCTGCATTGGTTTCATGTGGTACGTTTTTTTTACACCATGACATATCTGCCTAAATGCATCAATTTGTAATTTTGTCGCCTCATAGCAAATCTTTTGCACCGCCGCTGCATCATAAAAGTGACGCACAGTGGCGCAAAAGAGGCATACACCTATCATAAATCTGTCCCTAGCATTTTAAATGATGAATCCAGGATGACGATAAGGTGAGGTTTGTTTAAGGTGAGGCCTACTCAGGATTGCAGATTAAAGTTACGCTTGATGAAGAATACAGAGGAGATAATACATGTAAAGCCCTACCAATGAAGTAAGTGATTTGCACTTTATTTCGCCAGTCATCATAAATGTATCCCTAAGCTTCTTATCTTGTTACAGATGAACCACCATATGTACCATCAAACTATTTTGCATTTCCTAAATAGCGAATTTTAAGGAATAAATAGCAATTCTTTACCATTCCTAATTTGCAATGAGCAATTTGCTAATTGCAAATTACCCATTCATTTCCATGGGCTAGGAGGCTCATAGGAATGAAGGTGCAATTTGCGATTAGCAATTAGCTCATCACAAAATAGGAATTTTGCAAGGGTGCAGGGGTGTCTCAAGAACACCCTGCTGCACCCCCTGAAAAAGAAATTTGGGGGCATATGGCGCACATACATGCCCTAAGGGCATGTATGGGTGTCATATGGCACCTTTTGTTTTTTGGAAAAAAAGCTTTTTGAAAAGAATTCACAAATTACCACCAACTAGAAGTTGGTGGTAGTTTCCAAATCCTTAATGTCATTTTTTTACATATTTTTTGTTTGATACATTGCATTTAAGTAATCGCAAAATTTGCAAATCCTTCAGTGCAATCGCAAAATAAGGAATAGCAAATTTTGCTATTCCTTATTTTGCATCAAACTTGTTTGATACATACCATTTGTCTAATTAGCATTCGCAAAGGCCGAAATTCGCAGAATTTTGATCTTTGCGAATGCTAATTAGCTTGATACATATGGCCCCAAGTGAGGCCTGTCTTGCAACATGGTGCATCTTTTGCATCACTGCTGCATCGGTTTCATGTGGTACGTTTTTTTTTACACCATGACATATCTGCCTAAATGCATCAATTTGTAATTTTGTCACCTCATAGCAAATCTTTTGCACCGCCGCTGCATCATAAAAATGACGCACAGTGGCGCAAAAGAGGCATACACCTATCATAAATCTGTCCCTAGCATTTTAAATGATTAATCCAGGATGACGATAAGGTGTGGCCTATCCAGAGGTTTGTTTAAGGTGAGGCCTACTCAGGATTGCACATTAAAGTTACGCTTGATGAAGAATACAGAAGAGATAATACATGTAAAGGCCTACCAATGAAGTAAGTGATTTGCACTTTATTTTGCCAGTCATCATAAATGTATCCCTAAGCTTCTTATCTTGTTACAGATGAACCACCATATGTACCATCAAACTATTTTGCATTTCCTAAATAGCGAATTTTAAGGAATAAATAGCAATTCTTTACCATTCCTAATTTGCAATGAGCAAATTGCTAATTGCAAATTACCCATTCATTTCCATGGGCTAGGAGGCTCATAGGAATGAAGGTTGCAATTTGCGATTAGCAATTACCTCATCACAAAATAGGAATTTTTTCAAGGGTGCAGGGGTATCTCAAGAACACCCTGCTGCACCCTGAAAAAGAAAATTGGGGGCATATGGCACACATACATGCCCTAAGGACATGTATTGGTGTCATATGGCACCTTTTGTTTTTTGGAAAAAAATGCTTTTTGAAAAGAATTCGCAAATTACCACAAACTAGAAGTTGGTGGTAGTTTCCAAATCCTTAATATCATTTTTTACATATTTTTTGTTTGATACATTGCATTTAAGGAATCGCAAAATTTGCAAATCCTTCAGTGCAATCGCAAAATAAGGAATAGCAAATTTTGAATTAAGGACATTTTAAGTCAATTCCACATGTGCAGTGTTTTCAAATTATGATTTGAAAATCGTTTTTGGGGAAAAGTAATGGTTTGCAAATTTATGACAAGGACATAATGGTGTATGCTTCTCTATAAGGCATTTCAGTGTCTCTGATGTCATTTTTCCCATATTACATTATAAGACCTTTCCCCATGGAGCACATTCCTTGTAAATATGCTCCCACCTGTGCATGGTGAATTTAGATTTTGACTGTTTGAGTCACATAGCCATGTTAAAAGTGACCCAAAAAAATTGCAAACGCTTTAAAAAAACACATTCATGTGTCTTAAGGACATTTTAAGTCATTTCCCCATGGACAGTGTTTTGTAAGTGGCGCAAAAGAGGCATACACCTATCATAAATCTGTCCCTAGCATTTTAAATGATTAATTCAGGATGACAATAAGATGTGGCCTATCCAGAGGTTTGTTTAAGGTGAGGCCTACTCAGGATTGCAGATTAAAGTTACGCTTGATGAAGAATACAGAGGACATAATACATGTAAAGCTCTACCAATGAAGTAAGTGATGTCCACTTCATTGCGCCAGTCATCATAAATGTATCCCTAAGCTTCTTATCTTGTTAGACATCAACCGCCATATGTATCATATAACTATTTTGCATTTCCAAAATAGCGAATTTTAAGGAATAAATAGCGATTCTTTACCATTCCAAATTTGCGATGAGCAAATTGCTAATTGCAAATTACCCATTCATTTCCATGCGCCAGGATGCCCATATGAAAGAAGGTGCAATTTACGATTAGCAATTAGCTCATCGCAAATTAGGAATTTTTCCAAAGGTGCAGGGGTGTCTCAATAACACCCTGCTGCACCCTTGAAAAAGAAATTTGGGGGCATATGGCGCACATAAATTTTAACAACATTCCTTTACCTCAAAAACGATTTTCAATTCATAATTTGAAAACACTGCCCACAGGGAAATTACTTAAAATGTCCTTAAGACACATGAAAGTGTTTTTTATTGCCTTTCCAGCATGGTTGGGTCACTTTTAACATGGCTATGTAACACAAACATTTAAAATCTAAATTTGCCATGCACAGGTGGGAGCATATTTACAAGCAATTTGCGCCACAGAGAAAGGTCTTACATTAAAATGGGAAAAATAACATCAGGGACAGTCAATTGCCTTATAAAGAAGCATACACCATTATGTCCTTGTCATAAATTTAAAAACAATTCCTTTTCCCCAAAAACGATTTTCAAATCATAATTTCAAAACACTGCACATGGGAAAATTACTTAAAATGTCCTTAAGACACATAAAAGCGTTTTTTAATTGCTTTTGCAGCATGTTTGTATCACTTTTAACATGGCTATGTAACACAAACATTCAAAATCTAAATTTTCCAAGCACAGGTGGGAGCATATTTACAAGCAATTTGCGCCACATAATTCATAATTTTCTCCTTAAAGCACACTATTCTCTATCTAAATTAAAGAAATATTTTCTCACCTTAGCAAATACTTTGAGTTTGAAAACAGTCTCAGAAACACACCAATTTGTCTTCAGCAGAGCAAAAGGTATGCACTCCAGAGTCTGCAGCTATCAAAAGCACAGAAATGCTGTAATTCTTCACACATATCTCTCATGTCACCCAATCAAAACTCTTCCCTCACTTTTTTTCAAATGAAAACCCTTCCCCCCTTTGCCTTTTCTGCCTTTTCTGCATGGCAACCACCTCTTGGAAGACTTCTGGTGTTTGCAAGTTCACACAACAATGTTGCAATTGAACTCTGAACTCTCAGTGCACCTGCATATCCAGTGCATTCTTTCATTTAATGATTTTTTATTGACCATTCAAAATACATCTTTCAAATAACTCATCCGTGCACCCTAACTTTCTGTTTTCAGCAATCAAAATCCACCAATCACTGTTACTGCTTCATGAACACAGAAACTCCACAGTTTTTTTCATTTTAAACTCTCATTTTTTCAACTGCCATTTCATTGCCACACTTCATCTGACTGCAGGAGAACCTTCTCTCACCATGTTTTCTGTCTGGATTGTTGGACATAGTTATATTCACTGGGCTCAAAGGTACGCTGAAAACAGGAATTTACCTAACCTCAATTTACAAGATGTGGAAATTAAGTGGTTTGGCCACAGAGGATTAAAATGTCACCAATTGATACCATTGGTGAAAACCTTTATGCATTTGCCCAAACCTGACCTGTTAATTGTGCACTGTGGAGGTAATGACTTGGGCACTTTGACTGGTGTAGGTCTGGAAATGCTTTTAAAGGACACCTTTGAGCAATTAATGGCACTTTTTCCTCAGACTGCCTTGGTATATTCAAATATATGCCAAAGACAGAAATGGAGGTGGTCAAACCAATTTTGTCCACAAATTGAGAAGTCGAGGAAGCATGTAAACAAATCTGTTTCAGCTTACATGAGAGACCATGGAATGGGCTCCCTGTACAACAATAACTTGCGTTACTACATGCAAGATATCTACAGAGGAGATGGAGTTCACTTCTCAGATGAGGGCAACAGAATTTTCACTCTGAATTTAAGAATGTGCATTGGTACCTACTTATAAGTACCTAAATGTACCATAAACCCAAAAGCTCTTCTCAGAGCTACCCTACATCTGATCACTCACAATTATTATTTTACTCTAACATTTTTCACTAATTTTCAACAAAGTACGCTCCCTGGGGCGCTACCCGGTACGCGAACCGGGAGCTAACCTCGCGAAATTTTTAAAAAAAATGTTTTTTTTTCGCACATATAAGCCTCCTCAGCCACCCTCAAAAAACCTAGGGGGTCAAGATAAGTCTACCGTGCCCCCTTCTACCCATTCTGAACATTATTTGCCCTCCATCTTGTATCTTAATTCGACCGAAACACAAAATGGTGGACTCCCGTTACGCTTAAGGTTCGCGAACCGGGGCGCTCAACGGTTCGCGTACCGGGTCGCTCCCTGGGAAGCGCACCATCAAAAAAGGTGGGAAAGTAGTTCACAGAAAAGCCACTGGAGACAATTTCACCAAATATAGACTAGCTCATACTACATACCAATCCCTACCATTTTCACAAATTTGATTGGAATTCCATTTAGCCATTTAGCCTGTAGACCTCTCTAAATAACGTGAGGTAAGTTACTTCACAAAACACATCTGAAGTGTTGGAATTGACAACCAATTAAAATGTTACTTTCATTTTCTACTTTTTTTACCTGACATTTGATTGGTTATATACCTGAATATATATAAAGGAAGAGAAGAAAACACAGCCATTTTGACTACTACTTCTTGGTGTACATTTCAATAGGATTTTCACTAATTCCTTCAACTTCTTTCTAAAGGTAAGTTTTTATTTTTAAAACTGAAGTATATTGTGCACTATAAGTTAATATGGTAAACTTTTTCTGATAGTTATATACTATCCCTCTGTAGTAGTTATAGATTTAGATAGACTTCTCTGTTATAGTTATGGATGGAGTTAGGCTTCTCTTGTATAATTATGAATTTACTTACGTTAAATCACATACACTTTTTTATATTCCTACTTCCACTCTGATACTATACACTGCCCAAAATTAATCCCAACAGTGCCCTATCTCTACTAATATATATTTTTTTAATCTAAATTTCAGGCAAAATGGAAGGCGAACAGAAAGTTGAATTTCAAATTGTCCTGCAAGAGAGCAGCCAAGAAATCAATGATGAAAATGATATTGAATTTTTCGATGAAACTTTAGACAAAGAACTACTGCAATGTGTACAAGCAGTAGATAACCTCCTTGAAAATGAGGACATTTTACACCCTCAGAGACTACAATGTATATTCAATGATAATTATGAAATTTCTGACAATGAAATGTTAGAAAGTTTAATAAATTATGAAACACAATCACAATAAAAAAAATGCTTAAAAAATAAAGAAAATAAAAAATAATCAACAAAACCAACAATCAATTAACATACAGCATTTGAAAAGTCTATCATTCATTTTTCATTGCAGTACGCTGGCCAGAACGCTTCCCGGTTCGCGGACCGGGCGCTCCCCACGCAAAAAAAACAAAAACATTTTTTTGTTTTTTTTGCCCCGCGGGGCCCTTTTAAAACCTCCACATTAAACCTAGGGGGTCAGGGAGGATCTAGTATGCCCCCTTATGGTTATTTCCCCCTTTGTTTTGGCCTCCTCTTGTCTCTCAATCCTACCGAGAGACAAGATGGCGGCCGCTCCGGACTGTTTAGAATGTTGACAGACACCGGAGAGCCAATCAGCTTAGCTACGCGAAGTTCCGGTACGCTTAAGGTCCGCTGCCCAGAGCGCGCTTACAGATATATATCTTTTTTTAAACGTTAATTTCTCAAAATCCACTGGAGCACATATATTGAGACCTACAAAAGGCACATCGGGCTACCAGTCCCTACAATTTTGCCAAGTTTCATGCAAATCCATTCAGCCGTTCGGCCTAAAAGTGAGGCCAACCGCCCTATGGAAAACTCAATGTTAAAAACACGTTTTGGGACCCCCCTTTTTTCTGGGCCCCCCCTTGACGAAACCCCCCCAAATTTTCAAGGGCTGCTCCGAAACAAAATGTTCCATTTTCCAGAAAATTTCAGCCAATTCCGTCCACAAACGCAAAAGTTATTAGACATAGAATTTTCAAAAATCCCATAGGGAAAAAATCCTAACTATATATACCTACTGGCGACCGCCAGTAGGTAATATATATATATATATATATATATATATATATATATATATATTCACTAACTTCTCCTTTTAGGAAATAATGGGTCGCACACCCAAAGCAGTGCTTAATCTTATATATTTATTTGTATTTAGGCATACAAAAGGCTGACAGCGCGTATAATGATCACGCGTTTCGGTGTGTCTCCACCTTGTTCACGATCAACGGGTCATTTCGCCCTCAGTGTTTTTAAATGTTCAGCACATTTCTCAGTGACCATTTCCTGTCACGTGATTTCCTGCCAAGCATTCTGGTAGTTGTAGTTGTATTCCTACAAATTATTCGTTTGGATGAGTTAAATGGTTGTTTCCCAAAGTCTTTTCTGCCTTCCAATAGGTTCAGCCGCAGGGGAATCGCACCAGCACTGAGCGCTGCGTGACCGAAAAGGTGAACCGATCTTGGAGGATATATATATATATATATATCCAAAGAACAAACAGCCCCAAGGAGAGCGTGCTTTACATAGCGGGTGCCGGTGCAAGGGACGGGCTCTCAATTAAAACACCACACTGCAATAGGATATGGATTATCAAAGATTTATTCTGTGCAATATCAACACCATCGACCACCACCAACACGTTTTAACCAAACTCGGTCTTGCTCTCGGTGCCGTGAGCAAGACCGAGTTTGGTTGAAAAGCAGTCTTTGGTTGAAATGCAGTCTTTACTTTCGGGGCCCCCTGCGGGCCCCCATGGTGAAGGCAAGGTGGGGGGTGCACATGGGGGTACCTGTGGTCCCCCCCCTGCATTTGCATACACAATGCGGCAGGCACCACGCGGTGCCTGCTGCTTTGTGTATGCAAATGCATACCATGCATTTAAAACATTGCGGCGGGTGCTGGTGTGAACACCGCCCGCCTCAATGTTATAAATGCATTATGCGTCTGCCAGTCTGGCAGGCGCATCATATTGGGCATGGCGCGACCGTCGCTCAGATCCCGGGCGGTCCCGTATTCCACGAGGATGGCGGGCATGCAAAGTCTGCCCGCCTTCCTAATGAGGGGCCCTAGTGTCAGACCATGTTTCCTGCTGAGGTCCCCGTTGTTTAGAATGTGTTCCCTGGGCTCAGAAGGTCATTCTGCCCCCTGTGCCCGGAATGCTCATGCACAAGCTGTGTCAATGCCACTGCCGAAGAAAGTTGTGGACATCTGCTCTTCTTCGAAGTGCACAGTGCCCGCTCTTTTTTTCAAAATGTTCTGTAGGGGAGAACCCCCTGAACCACACTTATGAAGGTCAGGCTCCCAGCCGCAACTTTTACGCTTCACCACTTTCAAATGTCACCATCTGTCACTGGTCCCACAGGGACCCTGCAGGGCCAAAGAAGCATTTTTTCAAAAACTTTTTTGTGGGAGTTGCATTGGATTTGCAGAGCCTGCTGAAGTTTTTTTTAAAAATTGTTGCGCAGGCTCGCGCACTTCGTTATTAATTCACCCTGGGTGGGCCAGGGGCATTTTTATAAAAAAGGAGGGGTTCTGCATGGGTCTCCATTCATGGGGCTTATTTACTTTTTAAACGGGGGGGCCTCTTGGACCCCTACCCCGTTCCGGTCACCACCACATCCCAGAGGCAAAATTCATGAAAGGAGGAGGGCTGCACAGTGCCCCTCCTGGAGCCATAGATGGCCCTGTGGACCACCAACCCCCAGGCCCAGCTCCTGCTCCTGAACTTTATATTTCATGTATGACTCACATTGTGGTCTACATATACCACAATCCTACGGGAGGAACTAACAGGAAATTATGTCTTAATTGTTTTTTAACAGCTGTTCCGAATGAGTTTATATCTACCTGTGACCAAGGTCTTAGCTAGACCACAACGCGTGTTAATCTGTGATAAGATTTTCATTCCTTTGGAAGTATCCCGGCGGGGGCGTCTGCCAATGAAGCCCCACTCGCGAGGAAGGGATCACGTTTTCCGCCCGATCTTCAATTGGATTCCTTGTTGTGAGGAATACCCGCCGCTTGGATTGTCTACGCAGGCAGCATTTCGCCAGAGTAGCCATCGGAACTTTGGATCAGTTCAATCAAGGCCAATGGGAGTAACAGGTGAGGCAATAGCGGCGCCCTGGCGTGCAGATCTGCTTCCCGACCCTCGACCGGCTTAAGAAATCAGCAAGGGAGACGCAGTGTGCATCGGCACTTCTGCCTGACTTTCCCAGCAGCAGAGTTGCACCGTAACGCAACCAACCAGAGTTCATGTGAACCATAGGGCTCCAGACATGCGACCAATTACCAAAGCAGGAGTGCAAATGGTGCACTACCCCGACATCGGTACAACCATGGCAGACTGGTTTATGAATGGGCATGAGGAATCCATCAAGGCAGTTTTTAGCGAGATACAACCGAACATCCGGCCATCTGGGAGCGCGAGTGCTGTAACAACATCAACAAACCTAAGACAGAAAGACAATATGCTGGAAAGCTTGAAGCGCAAGGAGATTAGTAGATGGTGGGAGACGACCTCATTACAAAATGACTTAGAGGTAAACCGAATACCCAGAGGTCTCCAAATCTTCATCACTCTGACTCTATCTATACCCAAACCCCAAGACTGGGTCGATAAGACAACAGAGACTGCCCTGGTTAAAGCGGCGGACGACATAAGATCCATCCGTGATGTTGGAGGAACAGCAGTCCTGATACTGCTAGACCTATCTGCGGCCTTCGACACGGTCGACCATGCTACTTTGGTCGACCGTGTCGAAAGCTTGGGTATCTTACACAACGCCAAGAAACTTCTTGCTTCTTTTCTGGTGGACAGGTCCCAGGTGGTCACTATAGGATCCTTTCAATCAGCCTCCTTGTCACTGCCATGTGGAGTTCCTCAAGGCTCATCCCTCAGTCCGACACTATTTAACATTTATGTGTCGGACCTTGCCAAAGTCATTCGGGCACATGGTATGAGCCTTACATCCTATGCAGATGACACCCAGCTGGTCCTTGCCGTCAGGAATGATGGGCACAAAATAGCCAACAATTTTAATCAGGGCATGCTGGCAATAGGGAATTGGATGGCCTCCAATTGCCTGAAATTAAACTCCGACAAATCGGAAGTGGTCATTTTTGGCAATTTGACCCCGGAATGGTCCTCCCTCTGGTGGCCGCTATCTCTGGGCCATCCTCCGGCCCCGGTTAGCAAGGTGAGGAATCTGGGAGTCATGTTTGACAATCGTCTTAATTTCCTACCTCACGCAAACCAGATCTCCTCTTCGGCCTTCCACAAATTACGGCTCATAAAAAAAATCTTGCCATTTCTACCCGAGAAAGCCGGAAAAACCCTGGTAAGCTTCGTGGTACTTTCTACATTAGACTACTGTAATGCCCTGTTTTTAGGTGCCCAAGAAAGAGTGCTACACAAAATGCTAATTATTCAAAATGCAGCCGCCAGGCTCCTTGGACGAATCCCCAAACACCAATCTGTGTCAGGAACTACAAGACAGTTGCACTGGCTTCCGGTAAGAAATAGAATTAAGTTCAAGTCCCTTTGCATAGTGTATAAGGCTCTACACAATGTAGGACCTGCTTTTTTTACTCAAAATCTCATTCCCTACAGTCCCTCCAGAACACTACGCTCATCCAGTTCACACGAATTGGTGGTACCCCGTACCAAATTTGTCTCATGGGGAGACAGACGATTCCTTGTAGCAGCACCTAAACTCTGGAACACCTTGCCATACTCGATCAAAACAAGTACCTCACTCTGGTCTTTTCGCAAGCAACTCAAGCCCTGGCTTTTTAATCAGTAAATTCTAGCTCCCCTTGTTGGTTAAACACTGCAGAGATTCTTAGCGCCGAGATGCCCAAGGGCCTTCGTTCGCGCTCTATAAATGTTTTTATAAATAAATAAATAAATAAATAGGAGGATGTTGGAAATCCTAGTGGTACAAAAGGGGGTGGTGATGGACGGAGCATCTGAACCAATCAAGCACTCACACCCAGTCAAAAGATCTGGGTTTGATCCATCACCGTTCTTTAGCCCACTCTGCCACCCCAGTTCAGACATGGCTATATGCAAATCAGTCTGACCCTGTGCCTCATGGGAACAGTCCAGCTCGAACTGCCAAGCCGTACCTTCCCTGGACCGGAAACAAGCTTTCTAGTAGCAAACGCCTGGGATGAGCAACGATACATTTTGGGACAAATACAGGACGGACTTAATGGAGGATCTGAATAAAGAATCCAACCAAAAAGAGCCAGAAAGCATAATTAAATTAGTGGATGACAGAATGAAAGCGTGGGCGCGATGACAGAGAGACTATGGGGTCGATTCCGATTTGGGGTAAAACGTTCCGAATAGCCGTTCGGAGCGTTTTTCCCGTACGAATAGTACCCTGCAATGTCCCGCGTACGTACGTCGAAGTACGATTCGTACCAGGAGCCGGACTCCGTACGAATCGTACAGAGACCGTACGACTCGAATCCCCGTATGAGTCTTTGTTGGAACCCGCTGTACGCGACATCTGTACGGCTCGCGGCTGGTTTATAAGGACCCAGCAAGTACGATACGTGTCGGGTGAGCACCGTACGACCCTTTTTTTACGGGAGCTGAAAACAACCGTAAAAGCAGAGTTCGTGCCGAAACAGGTACAGAACGCCCCCCCCCCCGGGTACGGTGCGTACCCCCCATGATCAAAGGGGTACGGTGCGTACCCCTGCGATCATGGGGTGTACGCACCGTATCCCATGTACGCTGGGTGTACGCACCGTACCCCGTGTTTGCTGGGTATATGCACAGTACCCCATGTTCGATGGGTGTACGGTTCATACACCCTGCGATCGCAGGGGTACGGACCGTACCCCCGCGATCATGGGGTGTACGGACTGTACGGTGTGTATGTGATTGTGTGCTTTACCGTACGAATCGCCCTTACCTGACGTGGACCGTACGAATCGCGTCCTGATGCCCCGGTCCAGATCGCACTTGTCGGGTCGTACGGCGTGTGTACAAGTTGTACGGAGAGGGCTCTGGATATGATTCGTACGGACGTTTTTTTTACCGGATCAGAATCGACCCCTACGTGTCAGGTCGCATCGAGACCTTTGCGAAAAAATAAGAGAAAGTGAGATCTGAACTTTCCAAGGATAAAGCCCTGGAACTTCTCGAAACAAGCAAAGGTGGATCTACAACCGACCTCAGCTCGGATCCAGAGTCGTTGGGGAGTATGGCATCAAGCAGCATGGAACAGCAGTCTTTTTTCCAAAGAACTACACCTCCTACATAAGGGAAAAGAACAATCAAACAGAGGGAGGCCAAGAGGAAAACGATAAGAAAATGTAGACAAAACTTCAAACGGAACATCAGGCGCAGAAAACTTTAGAACAACTGGCATGGGAACAAGAGGCCAAAGAAAACATTATGGAGGACACTGCATCCACCCTAACGGTAATGAATCTGACAGAAAGGGTTCTCACTACTGATGAAAAAAGTGTATTAGAATTAGGTTTGTCTTTTAGCCGTGAGACAGGTTTTGATTACGCGCAAGCTAGGGTAGACCTATATAAATTTGAGAGAAAACTTAAACTGTGTAAAATGCATGCCGCTAGAAAAGGCCAGAGAGAGATTGCAAGTATACCCGAGGATGACAGGGATATAGGATTAACCATTGATGACATTCCCACACTGCAAACCATGATGACCCTTGAACAGCAAGGATTACAAGAACCCATCAGTGATTCCCTTAATCCCTTTATTCCCTTGCAGACTGCTGGCATCTCTGTCCTCCTAGGGATTGACAATCGGGAGGCCGCCACCACTGATTTTAGAGCCAAATCCTGATATGTTCCTACATCGGCTAAAGACAACATTGATGTCTTTAGAGACCTAGTAGCCCGAGACCTCTTTAAACTCTTTAAAGACACTACGGGGAGTAGAAATATGACCTTCAGAATGATTGTGAGCTGGTAATAAAGCCCTCCGATAAAAGAGGCAATGTAGTCCTCATGACAAGGGCTATGTATACCAGGGAAGCGCACCGCCAACTCAGTGATTTAACATGCTACGGGAGGCTGGACAGGAAATACCTTGGAGATTTGAAAAAGCTGCACCATAACAAACTCAAGGCATGGCACAAGAAGGGTTTGCTGACATGGGATGAAAAACAATTCTTCCAAAATGACACGCCCACAACACCAACCCTATACCTCCGCCATAAGATCCACAAGAATGCCACCAACTCACCAGGGAGACCCATTGTGTCCTCTAAGAATAGCCTCCTAGAAAATACCAGTACTTATGTCGACCCCTTCCTTTTCCCTTTTGTGAAGAATCTCACGTCCTATTTGAGGGACACAACAGTTTTTCTACAAAAGATTAAAGATGTCAACATGGGGGACAATGATTGGTTGGTATGCCCAGATATAGAGGCACTTTATACAAGCATCAGGCGTGATGATGGTTTAAAAGCTTGCCAGTTTTATTTTGTAAACACGGAAAGCACAATTTCTGGAACACACGTTAATGCGCCAAGACATGATTTCAGTATGCCTGAAAGAAAATGTTTTTTTCTTTGAAAAGAATCATTACAAGCAACTGCAAGGGACTTCAGTGGGCACCTGCTTTGCCCCGAGCTATGCCAATCTTATGGTGGGCTGGTGGGAGAAGCAGGTGCTCTGGAACGACCAAACAGAACACTGAATTTTCAATGTATCAAAATGGCTGAGATATATTGACAACATTTTCTTTGTGTGGAAAGAGTCTGGGAGTGAACTAAATCTCTTTGTGGACTGTTTGAATTTAAACAATGTCAATCTGAAATTCACTAGACATTACAGTGAGAAATATATTGACTTACTTGATCTCAAGCTTGTTGTAGAAAATGGGAGAGTGAGCAGTAACTTTTTTAGGAAGAAAACTGCAGTAAACTCGATTCTGCATGCAGCCAGCTCCCATCCTCCCAGCTTCAGGTGGGGAATTCCTTTCAGCTAATTCCTATGGGCAAAGCGCAACTGTAGCACCCCCCTATCCTACGAATAAACCAAACAAGAGATTAAAGAGAGAGTCAGAGAAAGAGGGTACTCCAGAAAAGCACTACATCAGGCAGAAAAACGAGTTGAAAATCAGTCAAGGGATGAGATGTTAGACAAAGTGAAACCCACAAGCACACACAAAAACAACTCTAAGGAACCAATTAGGTTCATTACAAGATACGGCAGTCAATCTAACCAAAATCCTCAAAAACAGATGGGACATCCTCAGACAGGATCCTGTTCTGAGGAACAAAATAAGCATAGCACAATCAAACACATACAAAAGAAGTACTTCCCTGAGAGACATACTTGTACATAGCCACCTCCAGCCCAAAGAAAACAACTGGCTCAAGCCAAGGGCTTCGACAAATGCGGAAATTGCAAAGCCTGTAAAAACAGTAGTAACCTGTCTGAGAATACCCTAGATAGAACGAGAACTCATTGGAAAATCCTAAAAATTATAACTTGTAGTACAGACTACGTAGTGTATGTCATGGTACGTACCTGTGACCGCTGGTATATCGGGTCAATGACCTTTCCAGTCATAAAGCATACTTTAGAGCACTGGCAAGCGATCACCAACCGTGACCAAAGCTATAGCACAGCGAGACACTTTTCTAAGGAACATGGAGCTGACTGGACCAGATTTTTTGGACTGGATACAGTCAACCTCAACCCAAGGGGAGGTAACCGCCTAGCAGCCCTGTGCAAACTTCAGTCGCGTTTTATCCTCCTAGCAGGTACCAAACTCCCAGATGGCCTGAACCAGGACAAGGAATTGTATTCCCACCTGTACATTGCAAACGCTCACATTTACTATTGCCTGGGTGGCCCACTCACACCCCACCTCTTCCTTTCTCCTTTTATGTTTAGCCCTTAATATTTTTGTATAGAAATAGCAAACACAATGCAATCTGACTCTTGTCTTTGGTTCATGAAAAGTCTTATTGATTGATTTTATTGGCGTACATGTATATACAAAAAGTATGTTATACAGACAAAGGAAAACAGCAAAACCATACAAACACTAAAGAGTGTATGTGACGCACCTCCCTCTATTTAGAAGACCGTATTCTCTATTCTCATACCCTGAATGAGTCAAACAAACAATGAGCACTAATTTAAGCATGGGCGGATTTTGCGGATCCACGATTCGCGGATTCAGCGGATTCACGGATCGTGGATCCGCAAAATCCGCGGATTCAGCGGATTTGCGGATTTGGGGGCGGGGCTTCCTCGAGCGTGTGGGCGGGGCCAAACGGACGGGGCTTCCACGCGAGCGCACATGCCTCTTGTGTGTCTAAAAGGTCAGAGACCGATCAGAGCAGCAGATTAAGAGACAGAAGCCCCTGGTCACAGGAACAGCACGGGGGTTGCGCTCGTATGCTGAATGAGTCACTGCATTTGCGCTTCAACTAGTTCCAGCGACCAAGTGTGTGTCACTATGCAATCTCGCCGAAGTGCGCAGGGGTCCCTTGAGTGAAATGTCCATCATAGTGGGTAAATGGCGGGAAGACGGTGCACACCTCGAGTGTGTGGGCGGGGCCAAACGGACGGGGCGTCCATGCGAGCATGCCTCTTGTGTGTATAAAAGGTCAGAGACCGATCAGAGCAGCAGATTAATTTTTGGGCTGATGAATGAGTCACTGAATTTAAGCTTCAACTAGGGCACATGCTTTATTGATATTTGCAAGTGTTTCCTGTTGAGGTTTATTTTTTTGTGCCAGGACCGTCGTGCCCGAATGAACCCTGCCCTTCATATTTATTCAAGAAGACACCACTGTTGAAATAATTTACGATGGCGCCGGCAAGCTGCCAGCGCCATCCTGCAAAAGTTACTTAATTAGCTTCAACAGGAAGCTCCAACTGCTAAAATAAAGCAGGCGCTCGAGCCCCTGCTGTATCTTATCTGTTAGAGCTTCCTGTTGAAGCTAATTAAGTAACTATTGCAGGATGGGCGCTGGCAGCTTGCCGGCGCCATCGTTAATTAGGCGCGCTTGAACTTTTGACCGCAAAATCCGCTCCGATCGCGGATTGCGGATTTTCGGCAAATCCGCGAGAGTTCGCGGATCGCGGATTTGCAGAAAATCCGCAAAATCCGCGATCGGAGCGGATTTTGCGCTCATGCTTAAGCACTATGCTCACAGGGTGTGCAGCACCACTGCTCCTGCCGTTTCCAAGGAGCAGTCTGAATGACAAAAATATAATTTTTTACAACTGTGGGCTGCACCTCCAAACCATGTCTCCAAAAATAATAATTAAATGTCCATCCACTATTGGAAATATTTGAAATTTCTTTATGCATCCTTTGTTTTGTTCAAAATAGAGCACGAGGCAGCCAAAGAGTTTCGTTCTTTTAGACAAGAACTTAGTCAGGGCTGTCAGAATGTTTGTGGTAGTGTTCGAAAAGGGCAAAATTACCAGGCTGGCTCAAGTAAGAACACCGACCCAGGCGTCAACCTCCTTGTCCAGGGACTTAAGAAAATTAAATGGCTGTTGTGTCTATCAAACTTGTTCATGGCTGAATTCTCAAAGCCAACAACGAGAAATATTACATGGCTGTTGTGCCAGAACATAGCATCTCGGACAGCGAAGTATACGTAAATCTAAGCGCTCGAAAAGGGTGCTCCATCTTTCTCAGCGTTACCCAAAGTATGTTGCTAATGTCATTATGTTTCTTTGATTTTTCCAGGGGAGTGTAGCAGAGAGATACCTGTGAACCACAGATTTGTTCTGTCTGTCCCATGCACTTTTCCATTCAAACATCCAGCACTATCTACGTTTCCTATTACTCTGCCAATACCTTAGCACTAATAAATTTAGCATGCACTGAAATTACTCCAGTTATTAGTCATATGCTAAAGGAATGGCCTAGCCACTAACGCAAGTGCAGGTACAATATTTTGTACACTATGCATGCATACCTCTAACGAGCTACATACTATTGATACGCTCTTCTAAATACCCAGTTAGTACCTATGCAGTCTAGGAATCCTTCTGTATGTCCCATTCACAAAAATGTGACTGATCCCCCGTATAGACCGATAGTGTCAACAATTGGCACTATCACTGAGCCACTATCTAAATTTGTTGATCACTATTTGCGCCCCCACATTCCCAAGATTACCAGCTACATAAAAGATACTGGAGATATGATCAACAAAGTTGAATACATGAATTTTAATGTGACATGTCCCAAGGCTTTCATTCTCTCCTGTCTTCATATTGTACTTACAGAAAATATATTTGAATTCGGCACTAATCTTTATCGCCAGACCAAAGGCGTTAGCATGGGTGCTTCGGTAGCCCTATCGATCGCTAACATCTATATGGCCGCTTTTGAGGAAAAATTCATACACAATGAAGTGGCACCATTTTTTGAGTCTGTCTCCCATTGGTCCAGATATATTGATGATATCTTTTTTATCTGGACCAATGGGAGAGAATCTCTGTCTTAATGTTTGAGTTGGCTAAATTTAACCAACACTAATCTTAAATTTACAGCGCATACAAGCACAGACAAGGTTGAATTTTTAGACATTTTAATTAAACATAATAATGGCCAACTAGAGGGGGACTTGTATATCAAACCCACAGCAAGGAATATCTTGCTGCACTTTAAGAGTTTCCACCCTAGAAATAAAAAACAAGGTATTCCCTTTTCTCAATTCCTTCGAGTACGAAGGAATTGTACTAATCTCCATGACTACAACAGACAAGCTGCCATTATGAGAACAAAATTCCTAGATATGGGATACCCTCACCGGCTGGTGAGGGACTCCTATAAAAGAGTGAGGTTCTTTGACTGTGATCATTTGCTGAAATCTAAAGCCATCAAAGATAATTCACAACTAGTGTGCGTTACCAAACATTCTACCCTCGATGTGAAAATTAAGCAAATTATCAATGCCAATTGGCATATACTAAATAGCAACCACACCCAAGGACCCAAATTGCTTCAACCTCGGTTCGCCCATCAGCGTAACAGAAATATTAAAGATTACATCGTCCGCTCTCGATTTGTAACCAACGTCAACAATTCTGGATTTGTACAAAGATCAATAGACGGCAATGTGCCCACTAAGGGTATGATTAGATGTTCTAATTGTAAGTCATGTAATACAATTATAGGAGGAGAATAATTTACTCACAATGGTCAGACTGTTAAAGCCACAGAAATGTGGAATTGTAAAACGAAGATTATTATTTATTTCATCCTATGTCCCTGCTCCTTGGGATATGTGGGGGAGACCTCCAGAACGATTCAGACTCGCATTACCGAGCATCGTTCAGCAACTAAAAAGATGCAGGCCCCCATGGTGAAACATTTTATAGACAATAACCACAAACCTGATGACTTACAATGGAGAATTTTAGAAAGAATTAGGATTCCAGACGATAAAGGAGGCCAGAAAATACGCAAAAAACATGAAGTTTTTTGGATTTTTTTATTTGACACGTTCAGCAATGGTCTCAATAGTGAGATACCATGGGAGAATGCGATCATTTAATGCCCTATAAATTAGGAAACTGAATTTTGTAGTAAGTATAGAAAAGCAGCATGCACTGTACCTGCCTCATACTTCCCTCATATTGATACTTATAGTTATGTAAGTTAAATTAATTCTGTAGGCTCATAATATACTTGTGTTTTAAAATTATAAAGTTATTCTCTATTTAGATCACATTCGGCATTTGCTGTTTAAGGTTGTGTTGTTTTTCTGTATAATGCATAACCTTCATTGTGACATACTGATTATAAATATTCTCTTTTTAAGAAACATATATGTAGGCATCGACTATTAGCACACTGTTAAATTTGGAACGTAAGACCGTCAATAGATAACATTCAGTTGGTGACAGACAATAAAGTTTTGTTTTGAACGGTAGATTTACCAAGTCTGTCGTTTATGTCTATTTCACGAGCATGCCTCTCATGTTATCCGTGCATACGTCATCTGTATGCGTTCCGAAGTTACCCTATTTAAACCACAGTCTGCATGAGCCTCGCGTTCACTGATTATTTTTCGTCATACGCTGAAGGCTCCGGTTCATTTTAGAACACAGCAGTATTGCTATCAGGTATGACTCTATGCGGGGTATACTAGTTAGTTTGTAACTTCGTGAGGCTATACAAACAAGTGTTTCGTTATTTATATTTTCTTTTAGAGCTACTGCTCGCTACATGTGAAACACTTACGGAACGCCTGAGACAGAACATCATCTGTCGCAGAGAGGTTCTACATCAGGTAATTGGTAGTGACTTTTGTTGTCGTGATAATATTTAGCGGATTACGTGTAGTTTAGCTTTTTATTACTCATCCTTATCGTTAAGTGTTTTCCGAATATGTTTAATTTTATCCCTGTTTTTTCCCCGTTTTCTCTTGGGTCTTATATCAGTACCCCAGTCAACACTCACAACGAGTCTTAACAGGTCATTTGTTATCTCTATGACGGGTATTGAAGAATATTTACATCTCAAGACAGTGGTAGTCACTAAGAAATTCGCCCTCAGAGAATCCATTTTGGTTCTCTTTCAAGTGTTACATGAAGGTAATTCTAATATTTAGGTCTAGTCTAGATTGTTCTAATTTATTTGATAATTTTATTTAATATACATTTGCTCTATCCATGCAGGTCATGTTGGGGATAATTCCCATCAGTGTGTGTTTTTATCATTCGCGGTTCAACATTAAGGAGTAATTCAGTAGATGATACGCCTCATATCGTGAGATGTAAGTGTGTACCGACCAGTATATAGTATGTAAACCACTAAAAATAGGTTTAGGTCATTAACATCTGCATATTCTTTTTCTATATATCATCACTTATTATTTTTTAGAATCATTAAGTGAAGCCCAAGGATTTCATCCCACGATCCTTGAGACATCTGGCTGTATCAGTCTACATATAACCGCTTTTGATTTAAACTTTTGAAGTAAGTTCCTGGTTTTAACATCTATCTCCTTGAAGATGACATATTAGTATAGGCCTCTTTTCTTGGTCATTCTTTACTAATTTTTCTCCTTAAATGTACCCTTTTATGAGCATTCAGATGGTTGTGTATTTGTACATGTATAGAAATGTTTTGGAAAAATAACCATTTATATGTCGATTTGGGAATACTAAACAGTGTTTGAATTATGTGGATGAATCATAGTGTCAATTTGTTTTTAAGAAAACTGTCTACATTCCCATCACTAGGAGGGAAAGAAAACAATAAATGAAGAAAAGTATGATAATATTAGATGTCAAGTTTATAAGATGATATACAGACTGATGTTGATTAGCAACAATGTTAAATATCTTTTTTATTATTGTTTTAGGTAAATTTGTGGCTTGTCCTGAAGAAGGCGTTTTTGATTACTCCGAAACGAGAATCGATAATATTCATAAAGATTGCCACCTGTATACATTTTGTATATTTTATTAATTTGTAATGAAATGTGTATTTCAATTATGATAACGTATTATTAATGGTGATTTAAAATTCTTTTTAATATGATTAAAAATACGTTTTTCACATGATTTTTGCTGTTTATTCTTCCCTTATATGTATTTAGATATATGTATTAATTAATTCAAAATTGCCTAGGAAGTTCTTTCTTGTATATGTCCCATGCACTTCTCCATTCACCCATCCAGCACTATCTACGTATCCTATCACTCCACCAATACCTAAGCACTTATAAATTCAGCACGCACTTTCTTTGCAACACTGAAATTATTCCAGTTATTAGTTGTATACTTAAGGAATGGCGTAGTCACTGACACAAGTGCAGGTACAATATTATGTACACTATGCATGCATACCTCTAACTAGCTACAAACTATTTTCAATTTCTATTTAGGGGGTTTTGTAAAGCGCTTGGTGACGCACAGCGGCGTGTCCCCGCGCTAAGGAGCTGATGCTTACTGGAAACTACCGGAGCGGAATAGCTTATTGGGTGAATAGTACAGTTTTGAGCTTGGCTCTGAAAAGTGATTCTGATGGTTCTAGGCGCAACGCCATGGGTAGTTTGTTCCATCTAGATGCTGCTAGGTACCTAAAGGATCTGCCGCCCATCCGTGCTTTAGACACCTTGGGAATGGACAGGAGCCCCGTACCGGAAAATCTGAGGGAGCGGGACGGCTCGTAAGATGTCAGCAGTCCTTTCAGAGGGAGGGGAGACCTCCCATTGATAATCCGATGGCAAGTACATAGTGCTTTAAAATCTACTCTGCTTCTAACCGGAAGCCAGTGCAGGGACTGGAGGGCCGCTGTAGAGGCAGCTCTTCTGGGTAGTCTGAGCACTAGTCGGTCAGCAGCGTTCTGTAAGACCTGTAAGCGGCTCAGATTCTTCTCCAAAGTCCCTAAATAGAGAAGGTTGCCATAGTCCATCTTAGATGTAACTAGTGCATGCACCAGGGTTTGACGGGCTTTAATCGGTAAGAACTTCAATACCTTCCTGAGACTTTTGAGTGTCCCAAAACATGATCCAGCCACCCGATTAATCTGAGGGCCAAAGGTCAAGTCGGTATCAAACCAGATACCCAGGTTCTTTGCTTTTTGGCAAGGGGTAGGTGTTGGACCTAGGCATGGCGGCCACCATGCCGACGTCCACGCCGCCTGGTCTCCCCCCACGACCAGCACCTCGGTCTTGCCTCCATTGAGCTTGAGGCAATTGGCGGACATCCAGGCAGCTAGGTCTTGCATGCATGCTCTGAAGATGTCCGCCGAGAGACCGGGCGCACGCGACAGGGAGATGACCAGCTGCGTGTCGTCGGCGTATGACACCATGCGAGGCCGTGACTCTCTACTATGGTGGCAACCGGGGCAACATAAAGATTGAAGAGAGTTGGACTCAGGGACGAGCCCTATTGATACGCTATTCTAAATACCCAGTTACAACCTATGCAGTGTAGGAATCCTCCTGGCTGTCCCATGCATTTCTCCAATCACCCATCCAGCACTATCTACTTATCCTATTACTCCACCAATACCTAAGAACTTATAAATTCACTTTACACTCTGTTTGTAATACTGTAATTATTCTAGTTACTAGTCATGAACTTATGGAATGGCCTAGCTACTAACACAAGTACAGCTATACCATTTTGTGCACTATCCAAGCAGACCTCTAACTAGCTACATACTATTGATACACTCTTCTAAATACCCAGTTAGTACTCATGCAGTGTAGGAATCGTCCAGTCTGTCCCATGCACTTCTTTAATCACTTATTTACCACTATCTACTTATCCTATTACTCCACCAATACGTAAGCACTTATAAATTAGGTGTTCACTCTGTTTGCAGCACTGTCATCATTCCAGTTACTAGTGGTATTCTTATAAAATGACCCAGGCACCAACACAAGTACACATAAAATATTCTGTGCATAATCCCTACAAATCTCTAAGCAGATACATACTATTGGTCCACTCCATTAAATACTGAAGTAGTACCCATGCAGCGTAGGATACCTCCTGTAAGTCTCATGCAATTCTTTAATCACCCATCCAGCACTATGTTCTTATTGTATCAATCTGTTAATACCTAAGCACTTATGGGGCAGATTTACAAGCATCCTGTGCCACCAGTACGTCACTTTTTGTAAAATAGTGATGGCGCCAGGCACTCCTTCATATTTACAAGGAGAGGAAAAGCCACCCTGCGTGATTTTTCCTCTCCTTGTAAATACGACCCCTTCATACACAGAACTTTGCGTTGAAGGGGCGTTCCATAGGTGTTGCTGTGGGTGTTCCCACGCAACACACCCATAGAACAAGATACTTCTCCAGATTTACAAGAAATCGTAAATCTGGAGATGTGTGTGAATGCTGCGCCATCCTAGAGTTGGTGTAGCAAGGCGCAACGAGGAGAATTGTTTTAATTTCTCCCCATTTTTTCCTCTTTCAATGCATGCTGCATTCCACAGCATACATTTAAAGAGGAAGGTGGATCCCCGCAGATTCCAGAAACACGGTCACCCACACACTCATCACCAGCAGACTCAGATCACACTCTATGTCGGCATCACTTAAAAATAGCTCAAGAAACTTCACTTCGTTCAAAATGCCGCAGCCAGACTGGTACTCAAAATCCGCGCTGCAGCCCCATCAAACAACACCTCCGACAACTTCACTGGCTCCCAGTCAACAAGAGTATCACTTTCAAACTCCTCACTCACTCCTACAAAGCTCTACACGACAAAGGACCAGCATACCTGAACCACTGCCTCACATTCTACGTACCCCCCAGACAAATTCAATCCTCCCAACTCACCCTTGCCTCAGTCTTCAGGATCCACAAGACCAGAACCAGAGAAGGTCTTTCTCTCACCTCGCCGCCAAGACCTGGAACACCCTGCCCCTTCACCCCAGGCAATCTGCGTCGCTGACCTAAATTAGGCAGGACCTCAAGACCTGGCTCTTTGAATAATCTTCCACCCAGTCCGACCGGCATCTCCCCCCTAGCACCTTGAGACCCTCTCTGGTGAATAGTCACGCTATTCAAGACACTGATTGAGTGATTGATTGATTGGATGAGGTTCGTGGGGGGGACTTGGAATCAAAGGTTGGCTCGTCCTCTTAGGGCCTGTGGCACTCGGACTGCAGGGGTAGTGAGCTGGTTCCTTTCCTGGTTTGGGCCCTGGTCCTGGGGTTACTGTTTTTCAGCAGTGGACATTGACTGATGGGTTTCACGTCCCTGTCCTGTCAATCTACTATTTGTGTTATGCGGCAGGTTCGCCCACCACCCACCATGTGACAATTTGAGGTAATTGCCCTGCCATTGTTAGGGAACCAATGGACTCAGATTTGGGGGAGAGGACTGACAGGATGGTGATTTTGCTGGGGGAGTGCTGGTGAGTGGGTATACATACTATCCTGACTGGCTGGAGCTGGGCCCGTCATATGGTTGGGCGAATATGGTGGGCTCATCCTCAATGTCAGATATGTCTATGCTGGCAATATGTGTATTTCTCTGCACTGCCTGGGTGTTTTTGTATGTTAAATTACCAATACATGTTTTACACACTAAAAGAAATAATATATCAATATATGGATTGGGATATTATGTTTTTTTCCTAAGTCATGATGAAACGAAGAACAATGGTTTTCTGTCCATTACCTCTCCTGTACAAAAAACACTGATCACCCAGGACAATGCTGCTTTCTGGCAATGCTTCCTGAGGGGTGAGGCAGGACCACAGTTCCATAAGGCGAGGTTAGAAAGCAGCCTCTTAGCACTTCAACTGAGTAGCACCAAATTACTGATGATACCTTTAAAATAGCTCACCTTTTTATGAGCCAAAGGTCCCCATTATTAGTTGTTTTGAATCTCTGATGGCTCCATATGTTTCCAAGCCCATCAGCATTAATGTGGTAATCTCTTGGTCCAGATAATTTCCTCCAGCATTCTGGCTGCGCAATCAGGTGAAATCTTCAGGCAAAAATGAAGCTGAGAATGAGGAATAACCAAGGAAATTGGATGCAGTATATTCCCTATTTTGGTGGCCCCAGGGTCAACTTATAATAACACTATCACAATGCTTTTCCAACCCCTGGAGTTAGCATACCAGCTGATAACAGTGGGCCTGCGGGTAAGAATTACCTGTCCCACTTTAGCATCCCGTGTTGTGACCGAGCAAGCGCAACAATTAGAAAAGTGCTAGCTTGACTGGGGTGATGAAAATGTTCAAACTTTTCCTGGTTGGGGGCATACACTACAGTAAGCCATGAAATGGGCGCTTTTTGAGTACAGTTCTGCCTTCATGCCAAGTTTGAAGTAAATTCGTTCAGCTGCTTTTGCTGCTAAATTGCGTGCAAAATTTCATATAAGAGGAAAATTGGCAAAATACATCAGTTTTGAAAAACAGTATAATTTTTTCCTTGCACAAAACTGCATGAAAGTTGACATGCTTGATCTTCGATGCATATGCTAAAAGAGTGCCAAATGTGCTGCAGATCTGTCCAGGGGGACACATGTTATAGGTAAAGTAAAACAATATATTTTCTGTGGAAAGTGAATCACAAAGTAAACCGATTAGAAGCATAGAGAGAAAAGTGGTCAATCTCTAAAATGTGCACCAGCCTAAGGCTGAGGCGGGGTCTAATGATGGAGGTATTGAATGCAGATCAGTGAAGCAGAGGCAGGAGGGGAACATAGTTGTATTAATTTAATGTGTCCATCATAGGTTTAGGATAGCCGGATCCATGCCTAATTTTCAGGATTTCCACATAAAATACATTTACATGTAATTTTTATTGTGGTTATGCTGTAAACTTACACCTTCCTGAGACTAATTTAAGATTTTTCATGACATGGCTAGTCTGTCCATTCTTCCACTGTGGCTCGTAGGCTGAAGGCATTTCCACTGGAACTATGCAACAGGAGAGGACCAAATTATGTGCCTGGGTTGATTAAATTAAGCTGCAATAAAAGGCGAACTATGCAGCATAATGTAGCGCATATTTGATAGTATTACTTCATTATTTTGCCATTATTACACATGATAGTGATCCAGTGGTTCAACAACAACAGACACTCCACTACCATATACTCACCTGGGCCCATAAACTCACAAGTAGTTAAAACCGCTGGGGTCAAGTTTATAATATCCACAGTGCTCCGGATAAGTTACTTAATATTCCAACTATCCTTTCACTGATCAAAAAGTACTTTCCTATGGTCGATGGACCATTAGTTGAACTAGTTGATGGTGAAAATGACATAAAACTATCTGTTCTTTAACCAGTAAAAATATCCACAGACTCAGGAAAGTTTTACATCTTTATCTAAATTAATGCAAGTGAACCATCTCAAATACACAGTGCAGTCACTGTCATTCTTAAGAGAGAAAATTAAATTAAATCATCAAACATAAACTTTGGAGTCATACAATGATCACTGCTTAGAAAGGGAGAGGACAGAGAGAAAAGAACATCTACAAATAGCATGAAAATATAACTACCAAGAATGGTGTTGTAGTGGTGCTGAGCCTTGCATTTATTCAGTGTTAAGTTAGCATGAGCTTATTAGAAGTTTAAACGCCATTTTACCTTTTGCTTTCTTTTGCACACGGCACACACGTTAGATATTGTTTAGAGTTAGACTGAGAGTTTTGCTTCACATGAGAATAACTTGTTTTTCTATATTGCTAGACTTGCTTTGTAAACTTAGTCTGAACAGTGAGTGCCTAGGCCTTCAAGATTATATCAACACTGTTGCTGTTGTTTGAACTGATCAGCGCACATTCTGGATATAACATATATGCAGCTGTGGACAGCTCAGATACTGGCACCTTTAATAATACACTGTGTAGGCATGATTGAACACACTTGTAGAACATTTGTATGCTGAGAGCTTGTGCTGAACTCGATGTGATTCACTCCTGCTAATCTCTGAGGTATGGGGTCGCCTATGTAAGTCTAAGAGACCTTCTTTAGTTATAAAATAACCTACTAGCAAGGGAGGGTGAAATATAGGTATATATTTAACCTGTTTCCATTTAGCATTATAATATACTTTCTCCCTTTGTATTTTATGGAATAGTAACTATGATGACAATCTTATTTCTTATAATATGTCTGCTTGTATTAGCTAAAATGCTGCACCTGAGATCACGGCGTTAAAATAAACATTTTAAACTTGTTCGTGTCTCCCTTTACTCCCTGTTCTGGACTGGTATGAGAGTATAACGAAAGAGTGCTTATGTTTCCCACCTTACCTGAGGTATCCTAAGTCGCATGTTCTGGGTTGTCTAATCATTGGTGACTTTGCTATAGGATGAAGAGCTAATGAGACACTGATGCTAGTCTGGTAGGGGATTTTGGGTACTAAGGTGAGTTTTTGGTACACCCTAATTCACTGAGGTCCTGAGTCTCTGTGCACAGTTCTGTGACTGAGCAGAATCCCTGCAACAGTGGGAAGACCAACCCCCTGGCCAAAGGGCTGGTAAGGGTCCCCAGGGATAGATCAGGCGACAAAGACTTCAGGACAGGATAGATGACTTCTCTAGAATACCGATGTTTGTGTAGCACCCCTCTCAGACACTCTCTTCCCCTTCGAGATTCTTCTGCAATCTTCTTATCTAACCCAATTAAATTAGGATAGAAGGTTCTGCATTCGTCTCTTCATCAGCATCTCACAGCATCTCTCCCAGCATCAGCATCTCCCCATCAACGACTCACAGCATCTCGACTCTGTATTTAGCAAATCTCCATCTGACTAACTAACTAAAGCTATCTCAATTATACCTTTCGTTCTTCATGTTCCAACCACTAAAGTTTCAATATCATAAAAATACGAGATCTAATTGGTCAGGCAAGGGGGGAAGATGATCACACCATGCTTACATGTCATCTAAATCAGTTTGATCATTGTCCACAAACCCATTCCCTTAATTTGTATTCATAATTTTATTTCACACCGACTTTCACATTTTATTTGCAACAAAATTGTATACAGTTTGAATACAAGTCCACATCATTGAACTTTTCACTGTCCGTTCCCAGGGTAGAATATTTTGCGACCTTGGCTTCCGTTCAACATCCAAGTCATCATTCCGGGTTAACTTTCTGTGGACATGCGCAGTCGTCACGTGACTCTGTTTCATTCAGTTATACATGAGAGGCCCAAATACGCACTAGTGATAAAGTCAAAAGACAGATATTTCTTTCACAAATAAAATGGTCGGACTGTATAACACCCACCTCTACTCAATCCCAGTTTATTAATTTGACTTATCCCCGCATTAGCTTTAGTAAAAACCACTTGATTTAGTTCAAACAAGCAGATGCTATGCATGTGAGTCTTCAAGACTCCATTGTAGTGTCTTCTGTTCATGCGCAAGAATTCCCCTCCAAGCGATAGTTCGTCATACTGCGTAGATGCAGTTGACGCATGCGCAGTAAAGATTTCCCCGTTTAAAACAGTTTTATGTTATTCTCGTAAGTAAACACATAAGCAAGCTTCACTAACCCGCGTATTCATGTAGTGCGTGTTAGTTTCACACAAAACAATTGTAATAACTTGTTAGTTAGTTAAAGGAGCGGATTGCTTTCGAGCACGTCTCTTTTCTACAAGTCCTTGCTCCAGCAATAGTACTGTCTGGTCAAATACATAACCTCATTACTACCAGTTTAACAACCAAATACAGAAAAAAGCAACTGAAAGATGACCGGTTAACTT
Source organism: Lissotriton helveticus (assembly GCF_964261635.1). Lineage (NCBI taxonomy): Eukaryota > Metazoa > Chordata > Amphibia > Caudata > Salamandridae > Lissotriton > Lissotriton helveticus. The sequence goes on from NC_136061.1 coordinate 360,891,843, forward strand.
GGTGAAGGGCCTTCCACTCCACACAACAGGTCAGAATGTTTTGGTGACTTTTATGCGTCAGAATCATCACTGTTTGAACTCCGGGCCAGTAAAGCGCAGTCGGACCCAATTGGGGCCTGGGACAAACGCCACCCATAGAAAAGAATGCCTTCCCACCCCCCCTTGTTGCTGTAGCCAGGAAAAAAAGGGGCGGCCGGGATTGGTCACCCCAAGGTAGCTCACGGCCCCCCCAATCAGGGGTTGAGTTAGTAAACGGCGGGGGGGATTAAATAGGGACACAAGGCCCGAAATCAGCACAACCGCCCCTTTGCAGGAAGAAGTGAATCGTGGCTGGGATGTTTGCCGCCAAAATGCCAAAAAGAGGCCTTACCTCGAGGACGGCTTCGGGGTCATCGGACCGGACCGGATGCTGCAGAGAAGTGCGTGGAGTCAAGGCAGCCAAGGAAGCGATCGCCAGTGACCAGGGGATCCGGGCCACACTTGATGGATCCTGGAACCGGAGACAGCACCAAGAAGACCTCGACTGTGGGAAGGATCGATCCGGCGTGAGGCAGCCATACGACTGGGGGACCCGGACTGCGGCTGAGGGAGAGCTCCATCCGGCGTGACGACCAGCAGGGAACAGAGGCAGTGCCGGAAGGGCCCCATCAGGAGAGGTTTCCAGCCGGAGTCAACAGGAAGGAGGGAGTGATGACGCAGCTTATTGGCATCGCCTACGAGGGAGTGCAGAGGCTCGTGGGGCGGGCCGCCTTAAAGGAACACACACCTGTGTGTGTGCAACTACAGCGGGCACGGCGGCTGGGGAAAAGGAGTTCCCTGGTCACCTGGAAGTGAATATAGGACGTTTTTTCACATGCGTTTCCAACGCATGCCATAGCAACTCGTCGTTGTTATTTCGCATACCATTACAACGCAAGTCGGAACAACGACTTGCTTTTAGGGGGCGCTGGATGTTGGAATGGTATAATTTACTATTCCAACTCCAGTCTGTGCGGACACTAGGGAAGGTGCTGGATTTGAAATTCAACACCTTCTGCCCCCTAACGCAAGTTGTTTTTCTGACTTGCATTGTAACGGTATGCAAAATACCAGCGTGGTTGTTGTAACAACCACGTTGTTATGGCATGCGTGGTTTAGCATGCAAACTAAATGCTGTTTACCCCTGAAAGTACGGAGTGAGGGTAATTTTGGGGCAATAATTAATTGAACTCGAACAACAGAGGCCAGTAGGGGGCCGTGAAGGGTCAAGGCAGCATAAACAGGGCACAAAGCAGTTTTATCGGGCAGCAGCTGCTGGCAAAGGAGAGGTCAGACAGCAGGAGGCACACATTAAAGGCCTGCAGAACAAGAGTGGTCCAAGCAAGCAAGAGGGCTGGAAAGCGTGGGACAACTAGCAGGGAAACACGGCTGCCAGCACGATTCAGGGAGTCACAAGGGCACGCAGAAGCCCCCCTCAAGGGGCAAAAGAGGCCACGAGGGGGCGTGGGGCCTGACCTGGATGCTGATCTTCAGGATATGATGGACAAAGCCAGGGCTCTGGTAGCCCTGAAAGGAAAATCATGGAAGGGCAAACAAATCCAGGGGGGACCACAGGGGAAAGGTAAAAAGCCACGGTGGACATCGCCTCCCGCTCCACCCCCTAAGGGACCCAGCAGCATGGGTTCCTTGGTGGCAATGGCCGGGGACAGGATCCCCTTTTGGGGGGTGCCCCAATGGAATACAGAGGGCAGTGGTGTGAGCCAAGGGCCAGATCAAATAGCTAAGAAAAATGGGACCGAAAGGGAAGACAGGCTGGAAACAGGAGAACCCCCAACAGGAGAAACAGTGCAATGAGACAAAGACAGTGGGGGCCGCACAGGGGCAGCGCCCGAAGGTAGCACTGCAGGAAAAAGCGGGGCAGGGGAGGGCTCAGACCCAAGGGGGAAACAGGTCAGCGAATACATACGCCCTTCCCCGGGAGACCCCCCACAACTACTAGACTCCTGGGGCTTGCATACCTCATCCCGTTGAACGTCAAAGAACGGGTCTGGAGGAAAGAATTTATAGACATTTTTTCATTGCTAGAGGAGCGCCAGGCAGGCTTGGACCTGATGACGCAAGACAAAAAAGACAAGGATAGAAAGGTCAATTGAGAATTGGCTGAGGGTATTCAGGACACTGGCCTGTGTAGTCATTACAAAGTTCCCCCTGATTGTGGCAGCCTTAATTTTATATGAGCAAAGGGTGCACGGCACACAACAAAAATACCAGGGAGACGCTTGGTTAAAATACGATGAGGGCTTCAGCGAGAAGATGCAGTCATGGCCAATCATTGAGTGGGATTGCCAAGACATGGTAGGGTTTACCACTCACATGGTGGCGGCTAGAGAGTGGGTGAGCCTGAGGGAGCCCACTTTTCATCCTTATGGGTCAAATGGTAAATACAAAGGGCAGGGACAGTCTTTTAAGGGAGAGCTTGGACAGCGGTGGCAGTCCGGTAAGGTGGCAAGAGACAGGAGTCATGGCCAACAATCTCCCTACTAGAGTTATTTCCCATTGTGGTGGCATCCTATATTTAGATACAGAAACTGGCTAACAGACAATTAATTCTCTGGTCAGACAACCATGCGTTAGTACAGGCAATCAACACAGGGACAGCACAATATCCAGCAGTGGTCAACCTACTTCAGAAACTAGTCGACTGCCAGTCAAAAGCAAACATTACACTTAGGGAACGGCACATCCCGGGGTAGACAACACAATTGCGGACGCTATTTCTCATTTTCAGTGGGGCAGATTCCGAGAGCTAGTCCCGGACGCGGACCAGGGAATGTCTCCGGTACCGGAAGAGACACGGGAATGGGTTAAAGATGATGCTGGGGCGTGGTCTGGCCACGCAGGAAGATGGCCGCCTGAGGGACGAGCTTCCATCTCTTACCTGGTAGCCTGGATCCTGCTTTTCGTGCTCCACTGTCAGAGGGGACTGTATAGAGCGCAGCGACGGTCTTCTTCGTGGGGCAGCGTTGACTCCCTCTACTTTCCGGCATGATGACGACGTGACTGACTGCTCTGGTGCGCGCATCGAGATCTGCGCGTTGATGATGCCGCACCTCCTCTCAGGGTAAGCCGCGCCTCTCGCAACTTCAGGGCCGGGCTTTTTCATGCCTTAGGCCGCACCCCCTCAGATGACGAGGCCGCGCTCCTTTGATGACAGTGAATCCGATGTGAATAACATTGTGTGTATTCCTAACACACGGCGCCCTCTTTCAATGCCTTTATCAGAGGATTTCTTTGAAGTTCAGTGGTGGAGTCCTATGAGAATTAGTTTTACACGATGACTCTCACTACCTGGAGGACATTTGAAGTATTTCACACAGGAATTTCTGCTCTGTCTCATTTTGCTTTTTGAACCTCTTCAACTGAGCTTTACATACTTCATTATGCTGCCTTAAATGACAGTTGGTGAACAATTAATTAGCCCCTCAATTGGATTTTGACACTTTATTTTTGCTGTTTTACGAGACATTTGGTGCAGAACTACTTACCTCCATCAAATCCCTGACTTTTCTTTCACTTTTATTATTTCAGGCTGTTCTCTCATTATGGCCTTATAACACATACCACTTTGGAGAATGTTTAGAATTCATTCACCATCACTGCTTTCCATACCAGTGCTCTAAGCTCATGTTTTATTCTAACTGCTTTTTTGTGAGTGGACCGTGATTTTGCTCTCTCATGTACTGCCTTCATACTTAGAGATGCACTTTCTCAATGTGTACAGACCTTAATGCCTTTTTACCAATTATTCCCACAGCATTGCTGGTCTGTTATCGCTCTCATTCACTGTACTCACATGCTTTTTTTTTTAGGTAGTTTTGGCACGCAAGATTTATTACTCCAGTATTGCACTGGTTTGGTGAAACAATACTTGTTGTTTTGTGGCAATACTGTAGTGTTTTTCCAACTTCAAGCACTAACTTTATGCTGTTTGTATTGGTCACTAACTTGCTGCACATGTTTCATTACCTCTTTGTTATTTGATGCGCCATTGGTTTCATCATTGCCTCATATTCCAATAGTACATCAATTCGCTATTGTAGATCACCACTACAACGGTGCACTGAAATGTCTAATATTAGAAATGGTGGTCGTGGACCTATGCAGTCACTTTTCACTGAAGTGGTTAAACAACCCTCTACTTCGACAATTAAAGGTAATGGCTCTGCGTCGCCTCCTTCATCACAAGCTGCATCACCTCAGAGCGACAAGTCCTTGTCTGATACTATGCAACGCATTTTGCAGGAACTTTCTGGGGTTAACCGTCGACTGGAGGGTCTGGATATTACCATGACGTCATTGGCTGCAGAGACTAAGGGCCAGATGTAGGTGTCAAAATACCGGTCGGAATCGGCCGAAAATACCGATTTTTCGGCCGTTTCCGACCGGTATTTTGACATTGGTATGTAGGGGCACTGAAAACATACAGATTCTGTAATTTTACCGAATCGGTAATTTTACCAAATCGGTAAATTTACCGATCGGTAAAATTACCGAATCTGTATTTTCCTATGTAGGTAGCACTTCTAACAGTGCTACAGGGCCTTTAGAATTCGTTATTTACCATGTAATACAATTGCATGGTAAATAACGAATTCTTGTGTACATGCACATCTGTGCATGTACACCTGTGCCATGTGGCACACCGACATGCCCTAAGGGCATGTATGTGTGTCACATGGCACACAAGCAAGAAACAGGGGTGCAACAGGGTGTCAAAGTGACACCCTGTCCCCCTTGTAAATTTGGTATTTTTACTGATTCGGTAATTACCGATTCGGTATCGGCCCATAGGAATCAATGACAAATACCGATTCTGTAATTACAGAATCGGTAAATACCGAATCATACCGATTCGGTATTTGTTACCGAATTTCTACCTACATTTGAATTACCGATTCATGAATATCAAATCGGTAAAATTCGGTATTTATGAATCGGTAATTCACATTTACCTACATCTAGGCCCATGTCTATTAGGGCAGAACTCACTACTTTTCATACAAGGATTGACGTCATTGACTCTAAAATAATGGCTATGGAAAGTCGACTGGATTCCTTTCAGGGTTCAGATCAAGACCTACTCTTTCTGCACAGTAAGATCGTCGATTTGGAAGATCGCAGTCGTAGAGACAATATCCGTTTTTTTTTAATTTCCGGAAAATATTGAAAAGTAAGACATGAAGACCTTTCTCAGTGATGCCCTTCCCATCTTGACTGGTATTACTTTTGCTCCTCCTCTTGAGATTCAACGTGCTCATAGACTGGGCCCTCCGTGTTCTGGTGCCTCTGCAAGACCCAGACCAATTATTGCCTGTTTCCTTCGGCATGAGCAAACCCGACAGATCTTATCAATGGCTCGTTCACGTGGCTCCTTTCTATTTCAAGGTCATATCATCCATATGGCTGCAGACTTCTCTAAAGAAACAAATGAACGGCGGAAGGCGTTTCTTTCCCTACGGCCCCAGCTACGTCAAATGGACATCAAATATTGATTATTTGAGCCTGCACATTTTCGTATTACCAGAAATGGAGAATCCAAAGACTTTTACGATCCTGCACTTCTCCAGCAGTTTCTGGATGATATCAAGTCCGATGATATGGAAATTCAATCTTCTTCCTATGCTCAACCTCCTCAATCCAAGACCTCATCTACAAATCTGCCAACGTCTCATTTGAAGGCCTCTACTGATTCCAGACAACATGGTAGGGATCTTACCCGTCTGCCTCGCTCTCAAGATGATAGGGATTCAGCTCTACAATCCGTCTCCTCCCTCATTAACACACAGCAAAGAGACAAGTCTAGATCGCCTCTCAAGAAGCCTTCTGATGCTGACTGAATCCTTTTTTATGCTCGAATGTTTTCTTTTCTTATTTTATAAGCTTATAGCAGTCCTTGTTGTTGGTAATGCTTTTGCTGCTTGATTCGCCAGCTGAGAATTCAATGCATTGTATAATATGGTTAATTCTACTTCATGTTTTATAATGTGCTCTATGCTTGACTGTTATTTTATATTTTCTAATTGTACACTTTCTTCAGTTTTGAGTATATTTATCCATTTTCAGGTTCTGCTTATTATATACTACTTAGTTATTGCCTCTTTCATGGGGGTTTTTTCTTCATGTTCATTCCCCTTCCTATGGTGATGTTATTGTTGTTAAGCTTGTCATTATATATTTCATTCATTAGCTATTCCGCTCTTGTATGATGTCTATTTGTTTCATTGTTTCGTGTGTTTAGATTAAGCTCCGTCACTTTCTTTTGTTTCTCTTCTCCTGCATCACTTTAAGTGTTTCCCCTTCTTCTTCTATTTTCTATTTCTTTTCTTCCTTTTATATGGCATTGTTGGATTTGTTTCTTTTCGTGCTTTACCTTTCATATTTCCTTAACTCTATTTTTCACACCTCTTCTGTTATGTATCATGTTTTTCTTTTATTCCACCTCCTTTGCATTCTTTTCTTCTTGTCCTGTTATTCTCATCTCGTATTGTTATCATGTCGCGTTTTTGTGATATGGTCACTTTTGTTTCCTGTTTCATATTGTGGTATATGTCTTATTGTTATTTTATATTTTTTAACTGGGCACTATTTTCAGCCTCCTAAGAGTATTTATCCATGTTAGATCTGGGGGTCTCTAGTTGGCAGAGGTAGGTACCACTGTCCAAATAGGGACCCTTGCTTCTAGTCAGGGAAAGGAGATAACCCTCTGAGATAACCCCTGCTCACCCTCCAGGTAGCTTGGCACGAGCAGTCTAGGCTAACCAGAGGCAATGCGTAAAGTATTTGTACCAACACTCACAGTAACACAGTGAAAACACCACAAACTGACTCCACAACAGTTTAGAAAAATAAAGGTATTTTAATCTAAACTACACAAGACCAAAACGACAAAAATCCAACATACATAGTTCAAGAATATGGTTTCAAAAAGAGTTCTTAAGGTTGCGTTAAAGTTCTTCAAGTTGCGGTAAAATAAACCACAGATGCGTGAAAAGTTCACAGTTGCGTCACGTTTACTCACAGTACCTTTAGTTGCAACAAAGTTCCAAAAGCAGAAGCTGGTGCGGTGGAAAACAAGCGATGCGTTGCTCCTGAGACCCTGGGGAGGCGATGCGACAGCCCCGCTGCAGCAGCGGGCGTGTTGCGACGAATCCGGTCTGTATGGGGAGGAAGGCCACTTGTATGGATTCCGGTGCGTAGGTTCCGTAGGAAGTCTGTTCTCGCAAAGGCACGATGCGACGATCTCGTAGGGGCTGCGACGATCACCGGGGCGACGATGCGCGGTCCAGCGGGGATCCTCTCTCCCGCAGCTCCTCGATGCGTTGATTCTGCGACGACACTCGCAGCGACGTGATGCGACCCGCAAGCAAGCGGTGCGGCGATCTCACCCAGCGACGACAGGCTCTGCGACGATACTCGCAGCGATGTTCGATTCTCCTGCACCGGTCTGGTGCGTCCCGCAAACGAAGGATGCAACGTCGCTGCGACGATCTCGACCTCCGTAGCGGCGGGAAACTTCTCGCACTGTCGGGGATGCGCTCCGCAAGCGAGCGATGCGACACTTTTCAGATTCAGAAAGTCTCTCAAGCTTAGTTTCAAGCTTCCCAGCTCAGGTCCAACCTCCAGAGGCCCCACAACTGGATCAAGCACTCTAGGAGGGACAGAACCTCTCAGCAGAGTTCAGGGAAGCTGGGGGTGAAGTCCTTTTGTTCCTGGGACTTCAAAACAGGGAGCCAGCTCTTCTCAGGCCCTTGGAGATTCCTTCAAGACAGGGGACACAGCTCAGCAGCAAAGTCCTTCCCCTCTCCTTGGCAGCAAAGCAACAGGTCAGTCCAGCAGAGCAACAGCAGGACAATCTTCCTTCTTCAGTTTCAGCTTTCTCCTTGGCAGAGGTTCCTTCTTGATTTCCAGGATGATCTAATTTTCTGTTGTCAGGGGTCCTGTACTTATACCCCTAAAGTCTTTGTTCTCTTGGTGCATGTGGGCCCTGAGCCCGGTCTGAACCAGTTCTGGGTGGATCCTGAGCACTTTGTTTTGCTGGCTGCATCTTTCCTTTCAGAGTGAGGGGCAGGGTCCTCAGCCGCCCAGCAGGGGGGTGGAGCCAGCATTGTGGAAGGCAGGCACAGCCCTATTCAGCCCAGGTGCTAACTCCTCCCACCACTCCAGTTGCAACTGCAGTCATTCAGCCTAGTGCTGACTCATCCATCCTGCTGGGGAATTCCCCAGCCCCTGTCACTCACAAACCAGACAGTCAATACACAAACAGGCCCAGGCACACAGAAGGGTCAGACAAGAGAACAGCAACTTTCTAAAAGTGCTGTTCTCAAACACAGGATCTAAAAACAATCTTTCCTAAAAGATGTGTTATTAAATTCTGAGTTCAGGGATACTAGATACTTATGTCCTATCTTGTTCCTATGAGAAGAAATTCTGTTAACCACTGTAGCCAGCATCCCCCATGTTAATCTATGGAGCAAGATAGCCTTACAATAGTGAAAAACGAAAATGGCTGTAATTCACTACCAGAACATGTCACCTGCACTAGTACATGCTCTACCTTTTACATACACTGCACCCTGCCCAGGGGGGTACCTTGGGCCTTCCATAGGGGTGGCTGATGTGCACAAAAAGGGAAGGGTTAGGCCTGGTCAGTGGGGACACTGACCAGGAGGACATGGCAGTTCTAAACTGCCCATAGGCACTGCAGTGGCAGGCCTGAGACACCATTTTAGAGCTACTCCTGTGGGTGGCACAATCAGTGCTGCAGGCCCACTAGTAGCATTTGTCATCACCAGCCCTGGCACACCCAGTGCACTTTACTAGGGACTTCGTGGTGATACAAATATGCCAAACATGTATATTCAATCAGAATAACAATTTACACAGGGAGCACTTACACTCTGGCACTGATCAGCAGTGGCAGAGTGTCCAAAGCATCTAAACCAGCAAAAACGAAATCCAGCACAGCATCAAAAATACAGGAGGTAGAGGCAAAAAGATAGGGGAAACCACGCCAAAGATGCCAGGTCTAACAATCCATTTTCAGGTCTTGCTCTAAATTGATGTTACCTCTCACATGGGGGTTATTTTTCCTATTCATTCCTCTCCCTATGGTGATGTTACTGTTGTCAAGCTTGACACTATATATTTACTTCACTAGATATTCCGCTCTTCTACGATATATATTTATTTCGTTGTTTCATATATTTTAAACTAGGTTCTGATATTTTCCTATATTTCTCTTCCCACGCATTATCATATGTACTTCCTCTCCCTTCTTTTTCTACTTTCTATTTCTTTCCCTCCTTTTTATGGCGATATTAGATTTATTTATTCCTCTTTTATCTTTCATATTTCTTTAACTCTATCTTTCACACCTCTTCTATTATGTACCATGTTTCTCTTTTATTTTACCTCCCTTGCTTTCATTTCTTCTCCTCATGTTATTCTCTTATCGTATGGTTCTCATATCACGTTTTTAATGATTTTCTCTATTTTCTTGACTATATTTTGCGACAATATCTTATGGTTTCTTACGATTTTGATGATGTAATTTTATTCCATTGTGATTCACATATTCCATGTTATCCTTTGTTCCCTAGATCCCCATTCTTCTTTACTCGGAGGGGGTCCGTCCTCCCTTGGCGCTGCTTTCAGTGCGCCCAGACCCGTAGTTAACAGTCTAGGTTTCTTTTCTTTTATCTTTCTCTCTTATCTCCATCTCTAATACTTCTTTCCTTCTATTACTATTTACTTGGTCTATTCCAGATATTCACTCTGCTTTTCTAACCTACTTTTCTTTTTCTTTTCCCCTTTACTTTTCCCTCTTTTTTTTTTCTCCCCAACTTCAATACACACTTTCTCTTCTGCTTCCCAGAGTAACATCTTTCTTCTTTTCTCTCTATTTATTTATTTTTTTTCCTTTTTATTTTTTTTGTTGAATCCTATTGTCATGTCTTCTACTCATCCGTTATCGGTGATTTCCTGGAATGTTCATGGCCTCACCCATTATATAAAACGCAAGAAAGTTATTTCCTATTTGCACTCTAAAAATGTAGACGTTGCTTTATTGCAGGAAACTCATTTGGATGATGTTGAATCTAGTAAACTCAGCAGAGATTGGGTTGGTAAAGTCATTCATAGTAGTGTTTCTAAGCCTGATCCCACCAACCCTAACCCTGTTCGTAAATGTGGGGTAGCCATCCTTTTTCGGAAGTCACTCCCTTTTACAATTTCCAAGACATGGTCTGACCCGGAAGGTCGGTATGTATTTGTTAAGCTGAAACTTGGGAACTCTTTCATTTGTCTTGGTTCTGTATATGCTCTGCTAGGTCCCCAAAAACTATTTTTCCTTCGACTAAATCGCCTTCTCACAGAAATAAATGCTTCTCAATTTCTCATTGGAGGTGATTGGAATTTGGCTCCAGACCCTGCCCTTGACAGAACAGGTTGCCTTGATACCGTCAATGCCTCAGATAGAGCCATTTTACGTGACATTCTTACTGACACTGGGCTTGTTGATCATTGGAGACTCAGTCACCCACTCGATAAAGAATGCACGTTCTTTTCCTCTACTCACGGTACATTTTCACGTCTCGACTACTTTCTTCTTTCGCAACACACAGTCCGGTTGGTTACAGAGTCGAAGATTTTAGAAGCGGCCATATCTGATCACTCTCCTGTTTTCTTATTTCTCGATTTGGGTCTTTCCAATCCGGGGCATAAGTCATGGCGTTTAAACATAAACAAATATAAAACACCAACAGGTAAACTTCTTTTACAGTCAGACCTGCGTGATTATCTTATAAATAATGAGGACTCAATCTCCTCTAAGAGAATGGTCTGGGCAGCTGCTAAGGCAACCATAAGAGGTCAACTTATGCGAGACGCCGCTCTTTATAACAAGAAAAACGCTGCCAAACAAGTTGATCTGGAGAAAGACATTCGCCGGCTTTCTCAACTATATATTCCGAAACCAACCCTCCAAAACCGTAAATTATTGGAGCAGGCGCGCATGTCTCTTAATAGTCTTTTAACTTCTAAGGCTGAATATGCCTTACAAAAGATGAAAGGTCGTCACTATGAACAGGGGGAAAAGGCTGGCCGGTTATTGGCTGCGCAACTGTGTCAGAGAGAGGCCGCTGTGGCAATTCCAGCTATCAAATTAAGTTGTGGTGATATACTTACTCGGCCGCAAGAAATTGTTGAAGAATTTGCCTCATTTTACAGATCTCTCTAGTCCCCAAGCACTCATGTAGATACACTAGAGATGTCCAAATTTTTGGATGCGGTACATCTTCCGCGACTCTCAGATGATGGTAGAGCCCTACTTGAGGGTGTTATTACGAAGGAAGAAATTTCTTCAGCTATAACTGCCTTGCCGTATCATAAAGCTCCGGGTGATGATGGTTTTCCTCCTGAATTTTTTAAGTGGACTGGTCAGAGTATAATTGATACTTTACATGCCACATTTGGGGAAGCTGCAGAGGAATCTTCTCTTGGATTTATTTCCAACAAGGCCATCATAGCTGTTTTGCCAAAACCTGGTAAAGATCCTTTGTTATGCGGGAGTTACCGACCCATATCTCTCTTAAATTCTGATGTTAAGATCCTTGCTAGCATTCTCGCATCACGTCTTCATAAGGTTCTACCTTCTTTAATCCACAATTCACAAGTAGGTTTTGTTCCCGGTCGTTCATCTCGGAATCATTTACGTACTCTCTCTCATGCTTTATGGTCAGCTAAACACTTTGCTGATGATGCCCTACTTCTTTCTCTGGATGCTGAAAAAGCATTTGATCGCATTGAATGGGAGTACCTTTTTACTATAATGCAAAGGTTTGGATTAGGCAATCAATTTATAGCTAAAGTACGATTGCTTTATGACAGTCCATCAGCTCAAGTTAACTGCGGTGGTTTCCTTTCTACTCCATTTCCAATTAGAAGAGGTACTTGTCAAGGTTGTCCACTTTCCCCTCTTCTTTTCCTTCTGGCAATGGAACCTCTGGCTGCTGCAATACATCAATCGGCTGCAGTGGTAGGGATTCCTCTTCCAATTGGTCATTCTTAAATATATTTATATGCGGATGACATTCTTCTCACACTTACTGATCTTCCCCGTTCTCTTCCTGCTCTCCTTCGCATCATCAATGATTTCTCTTCCTTCTCCGGTTATAAGATAAACTTGGATAAGAGTGAAGCATTACCCATGTCCATTGGTACTACAAAAGCTGCAATCTCTGGTTTTCCTTTTCATTGGCAACCATCCCGGCTTAAATATTTAGGGATATTGATTAACAGAGGATTGGATAATATAGTTATGGACAATTTAACTCCTTTAATCGCGCAAATGCAAAGAGACTTTGATAAATGGAAGGCCCTAGGTTTTTCCCTCTGGGGATGGGTTCAGGCGGTTAAGATGGTTACCCTACCGCGATTTCCTTATGTTCTAGGTATGCTCCCTCTAAACATTCCCTTAACTACTCTTCGGTCCATTGACTCGCAAATTAAACTTTTTATCTTGGGCATGGCTAAACCGCGTCTTACCTTGGCCAAATTAAAATCTCACCAATTACAGGGGGGTTTGGGTCTTCCCTCTATCGAACATTACTCACTTGCTCTTCATCTTTCACAACTTTCCTTCTTTCTGCCTAAGTCTAAAGACATCCCTCAATGGGTCCCACTTGAACGCTACTTATTGGCTCCTGGTCTTGGTTTGTCCCTTTTATATGGTACGGGTTCCAGTCCTTCCGATCCTAAAAATCCTATCTTATCTGCAATGTATAAATCTTGGCAAAGAAGTCATCGTATACTTAAATCTAACTCGCGGCTTCATGTCAAAGCTCCTTTATGGTTCAACTCGGCTATTCGTGTTCGTGGTCGCACTTTATCCTGGCCTCTGTGGCAGGAAGCTGGTGTTCACTCTCTAGAGCAACTGTTTCATGGTGACACTTTTAAATCTTTTTCCCAACTTAGTGAGGAATTCCACTTACCACCCACACAATCCTGTAAATATATTCAACTTCAACAAGCTATCACAAAACATTTAGTTTCCCCACCTGAATTGTTATCCGTATCTCCTATTTTGTCTTATCTGCATTTGTGGGAAATCTTAAAGGTGTAACCTCTGGTCGGTATAAGACTTTCTTGCATCCTCTGTTTTTGCAACCCCTCTCAAAAGCTCTTCAACTGAAATGGCAATCGCGCTTATCAATTACATATTCCAATACTCAATGGGATAAAATTCTGGAAGGATTGCATAAGGGTGTCCGAGAAGCTCGCCTCAAATTTTGCATTTTTAAAATTACCCATGAATGGCACTGGTCTTCAGTTAAATTGCATCATGCTAAGTTGCTATCACATACTTTGTGTTGGAGATGTTCTGCTTCCGGTTGTGATATTACGCACATTATTTGTGAATGTCCCCGTACTAGATCATTTTGGCTTTTTATAAGAAAGACTTTGGCTAATACCATGTCATTACCTCTGCCATTTACTCCTCCAAATAATATTTTACATGATTTTTGTGGCCTTCCGAAGCTTTCTAAACCACAGACTCATCTTCTCCATACTGCTTTGGCTACGGCCAAAATTTGTATATTACGTCATTGGAAATCTTCTTTGTCTCCTTCTCAGGAAGAATGGCTGGTGGCAATGGTACAAACAGCTTCTCATGAACATTTTTGAAGCAAGGTGGATGGCGGAACCTTGAAACTAATGCACCTGATACAAAAATTTAACCAATTATGTGAAAGGATTCCCCTTATCTATACCCTTGGGTGGGGATCATGTGCACACTGATACGACACCCGCCAACACAATGCCAGTTCAGAAAGAACTATAACATGAGTTAATTAGAAGCACAGGTGCACCATGAAATGAACAGTTTTTCAACAATCACTTAACAAGTATAAATGTCCAGAAAGTCCGTTTTGTTTAGATAATTTATTTTTCCACAAATTGCAAAATAGGACAGCCGACGCGTTTCGTCCCAGCCGGGACTTCTTCAGGGCTGTGTTTACAAAAAACAAAAAATATAAACATACAATTAAAAGATGGTCCACTGCAACATCCAGCCGAGTATACAATGGTCCCATGCATTAAAAAAGTGAGTCTACACTAAACAGTGAATCTACACTTATAAGCCAGATAACCTAACATTGCTACATTCCTGGAGTTTAACCAGTAATCGATACCCCAAGTTAACATAGTATAAAAAAAGAGACATATATTGTTTTTTTGAAAAATCCATTGGGAACTCTTAGTTGCAGGGTGAAAATATACAATTGCAATATATAGTGATATGCAGTTTGTTTACGGGTGAGGCCTCGACCTCTCTTCACTTGTCAGAAGAGAATACAACATCTAGTAATCTAAGTACCTCTAGGCACCTAAAGTCAATGGGGCCCAAGGTCAAAGATGTGCACCTACCATGAGAAAAAATTCAATATCCAGAATAAGGTGTTGAAACCAGAAAGGTGGCAGTCCGCTCTGTCAATCTCTATTTCCAATACTGCAAGCAAAATAAGTAAAAAAGATAAATAAAATAAATGTAGTGGGAAAGTATATAAAGCAAGTGAAAAAAGTGAAAAAACTAAATATGCGAGAAGAAACAAGGATGAACGCAGGAAACGCGAATCAAGGAGGGAAAGAACTGAACATGCAAGTGAGCTATTCTATCATCCCAATGATGTCCATAAAACATAAATCAACATCAACACAAACCAATATGCCACTTACAACTTGGTAAGTATCCACGTGGATATTCGAGCGATAGTTCAGTCATGAAGTGTCATGTATACACGGGTTCTTGGTAACAAGTGCTATGATAAAGAACAGAGATTAAGAGAGACTTGCTACATTGTATTATTGTAATTAATCAAGATCATCAGATTAGTGGAGTCCTTTCCAAAATTCATTTATAGATAATAAATGGTCCATGCACCAGTATGTAATTTAATCTGGATTGAGAGGGCTGGGCACAGGCAAGGAAACACAAGCTAAGGTACAGAGAAAAGTCGACCCAACTTGCCTATGAATATAATATCCAAGGATCGTGGATGAAATGCTTAGAGATCCAATTTTTCACACGAGAATAAATATATGGTGCACCAACAATGCGATGTGCACTATAATCTACAAAAAGAGAGAACAGGGAACTTTTTATTGTAAGTCCTATTGTATACAATTAGTTTGACAATAGAGGATAACATCAAATAACAACATGTACCTATGGATGACCAAGTGCATCTTATAGCGGATATCCTGCCATCAATGAAGTTTAGTCATGGTTCCACCTCCGTAGTTCTAGAAAAAAAAGGCAAACCAAGAAAGAAGAAGAAAGATATAGGAAAAAGCTATCCATTATGTGAGCAACAATGTACTACATGAACTCACAACAGAGTATATCTAAACAGTCAATGATGTGCTTGAAAAACGGGGAGTTATATTAGCTACCCTCTATCCCTCTGGTCAAACCTAGCAACCCAAATTGTAGCCCTACCATTACTCAGTACAAAAGAGTATTATGTCAAAAAAAAAAGAAAAAAAAAAAAGAGGGAGGGAAAGAGAGGATAGACCCACTAGGCACAATGTACCATAAAAAGAAATTTTACTTATCCTAAGCCAAAAATTATAGAAAAAAAAAAACCAGAATGGACAGCACTTACCTCGGAGTAGATGAAAAAAGCGGGAGATAGCCGCCCAAACGAAAGGTCCCCTCAGTTTGTATAACGCCTGATGGTGACCAGCCATAACTGCACCGATATATATACCTGCCTTGATTGTGTGATGGAAATCACCTGCGCGGCAAACGAGACAAGCAGACTAAAGAATGTCGGCATTATACGCCGCCATCTTGAACTAGTTAAAAAATCAAAGTGTAATGGCAATATTAGTAGGAAAAACTAGTCCATGTTCCACAAGGAATCAAAATAACTTAGTTCTTGTGAACGAAATAGAGTTCTAATGTCCGAAAAAACGATTTAGCCGCTCGTTCGTTATACACATTGGACGGTCTACTATAATATATTCACATGACCGCCATCTTAGAATAGTCAAAGGATGTCTAATAACAGGCGGCCATCTTTGAACAGTGTGAATATCATGCGCATGCGTCAAGTAACCACTAATATAGACAGTATTGTTATCCGGAGCCATATGACATACCAGAACGAATAAATTTAAAAATACATCCAATATATGAAAAGTATTTCAGAATATTGCCGATTGTTTCGAAAGCAGAGTTGTGAGTATAAAAACCATGAAACGCGATTGAACATCAGAACTGTTGGCGGCCATGATGGAAAGGTCTCGATCCATACCCTGGGTGGCGGCCATCTAGAAGTAGTGGATCGAGCATCCGAACTGCATTGGGAATAATATGCCAAATGAAAATTAACGTAAAAAAGCGACCACTCGCAGAATATATCTAATGCAAAATAATCGCGATGTAAACAAGCGGCCTATCCATTCCATATGCGACTTGAATGGCCCTTGTTGTAGGAACATATATTGAAACCAATAGATGTGTCGGCCATGATTGAAAGGTCTGCATGCCTCGGTGTAGCATGATAATATGATATGATATCCACATTTGTAAAGCGCACAATCACCCGTTAGGGTCTCTAGGCGCTGGGGGCCGTCGGGAAGATTAAGCAAGCTTTTGCCCAGAGTCACATGGTGCTGGGCTGACCTGCCGCCGGTGCCGGGGATCGAACCGTGATGCCCAGATTCCGGAGTCAGTCGCCCTGGCCGCGGCGCCACACCTCTTCCTAAGCATGGAATAGAGAACTTAAAATATTTCTCACGAGTGCAATCCGGAATGGTGTCCATAACACGTAAAAGGGTATCAAATCACACCCTTGTTGGCAATTCTAAAAAGCTAAATCCACATGCAACAAAAAAAAAAAATTTGGGGGCTGTGTTAGCAAGGTGGAATAGGTCTTGTGTGACATATGTATCCTACATGATACGGTCTATCAGAAACCAATAAGGTGTGTTCAACAGTAACTCTCTCTTTTTTTTTCTTTTTTTTTTGACATAATACTCTTTTGTACTGAGTAATGGTAGGGCTACAATTTGGGTTGCTAGGTTTGACCAGAGGGATAGAGGGTAGCTAATATAACTCCCCGTTTTTCAAGCACATCATTGACTGTTTAGATATACTCTGTTGTGAGTTCATGTAGTACATTGTTGCTCACATAATGGATAGCTTTTTCCTATATCTTTCTTCTTCTTTCTTGGTTTGCCTTTTTTTTCTAGAACTACGGAGGTGGAACCATGACTAAACTTCATTGATGGCAGGATATCCGCTATAAGGGGCACTTGGTCATCCATAGGTACATGTTGTTATTTGATGTTATCCTCTATTGTCAAACTAATTGTATACAATAGGATTTACAATAAAAAGTTCCCTGTTCTCTCTTTTTGTAGATTATAGTGCACATCGCATTGTTGGTGCACCATATATTTATTCTCGTGTGAAAAATTGGATCTCTAAGCATTTCATCCACGATCCTTGGATATTATATTCATAGGCAAGTTGGGTCGACTTTTCTCTGTACCTTAGCTTGTGTTTCCTTGCCTGTGCCCAGCCCTCTCAATCCAGATTAAATTACATACTGGTGCATGGACCATTTATTATCTATAAATGAATTTTGGAAAGGACTCCACTAATCTGATGATCTTGATTAATTACAATAATACAATGTAGCAAGTCTCTCTTAATCTCTGTTCTTTATCATAGCACTTGTTACCAAGAACCCGTGTATACATGACACTTCATGACTGAACTATCGCTCGAATATCCACGTGGATACTTACCAAGTTGTAAGTGGCATATTGGTTTGTGTTGATGTTGATTTATGTTTTATGGACATCATTGGGATGATAGAATAGCTCACTTGCATGTTCAGTTCTTTCCCTCCTTGATTCGCGTTTCCTGCGTTCATCCTTGTTTCTTCTCGCATATTTAGTTTTTTCACTTGCTTTATATACTTTCCCACTACATTTATTTTATTTATCTTTTTTACTTATTTTGCTTGCAGTATTGGAAATAGAGATTGACAGAGCGGACTGCCACCTTTCTGGTTTCAACACCTTATTCTGGATATTGAATTTTTTCTCATGGTAGGTGCACATCTTTGACCTTGGGCCCCATTGACTTTAGGTGCCTAGAGGTACTTAGATTACCAGATGTTGTATTCTCTTCTGACAAGTGAAGAGAGGTCGAGGCCTCACCCGTAAACAAACTGCATATCACTATATATTGCAATTGTATATTTTCACCCTGCAACTAAGAGTTCCCAATGGATTTTTCAAAAAAACAATATATGTCTTTTTTTATACTATGTTAACTTGGGGTATCGATTACTGGTTAAACTCCAGGAATGTAGCAATGTTAGGTTATCTGGCTTATAAGTGTAGATTCACTGTTTAGTGTAGACTCACTTTTTTAATGCATGGGACCATTGTATACTCGGCTGGATGTTGCAGTGGACCATCTTTTAATTGTATGTTTATGTTTTTTGTAAACACAGCCCTGAAGAAGTCCCGGCTGGGACGAAACGCGTCGGCTGTCCTATTTTGCAATTTGTGAAAAATACATTATCTAAACAAAACGGACTTTCTGGACATTTATACTTGTTAAGTGATTGTTGAAAAACTGTTCATTTCATGGTGCACCTGTGCTTCTAATTAGCTTCTCATGAACATATAATCTATAATTTACAGGATCAGGCTTCCATTTTTCTCCAAACATGGTCCCCATTCTTGGCAACCACGGTGGATAGTGATTCTGTCTCCACTACTTCCTCTCCTCCGACTGCTATTCCTTCTTAATTCTATTCTTTTTATGGTCCCCTTTTCCTGTTACTCTGCTCTTCAACTCTTCTCATCTTTCTTGGTCCCATCTCCCTTACTATTTGTTTTTGTTACTCTGGGGTTCTTCTTTCTTTTCTTTTTCTTTCTTTCTCTTTTTCATTCTCTCTCTTTTTTCCTTTCTTTCTTTTATATCCTTTTTTTTCTTTTCTTTTCTCTATTTTCTTCTCTTCTATTACACCTCTCCTCGTATCTTCCTATTGTCATTGCTTTATGGATTACGGAATATTTGCTAACTTTGCTCCCTCTCATTTGTACTATGTTTCATTTATCAATATCTTACGATGCTCTCTCCTTGCATTGATATGTGTATTTGTATTTTCATCTAAAACTTTTTAATAAAAAATGTCAACACAAAAGATGATGCTGGACAATGCGCTGGCACCTAAAATGAAGAACCATTACCGTAAATGCTGGGCTGCATTTGCTGACATAACAGGAGCCACAAGGGGCCAGGGCGCAGGGCAAGAAGATGTTTTAGCTTTCTTGGAATGGGCATTCTAGCAGGGAGAACGAAATCGTGGGCCCAGGCTCACTTAAACACCGCAGCATTCTACACTAAGGGGAGGATCCAACGCGGTCTTTCCGGAGCAAAATGGCATTAAACCCTGCTGTGCTCATGACGAGCTCAGCTCGTCATGAGCCACGGCGCTCCGGTGCTCATGACGAGCTGAGCTCGTCATGACCGCGCCCGTTTAAGGGAACGCTCGCACGCTTGGCTGATTCCCCTGCTGTGCTGAGCGTTCCATTAAAACGGGCGCGGTCGTGACGAGCTCAGCTCGTCATGAGCACCGGAGCGCTGTGGCTCATGACGAGCTGAGCTCATCATGAGTGCCGGGGCACTGTGCTCACCGCCCCCCCAGCACAGCGGGGGGGAAACACCCCCGCAGTGAAGGGGTTAAAAGGCTGGGGTAGACTGCAGCAGCCAAAAAAGGACAGTGGGTGGCCCATTGATTTTGTGGTACTGCAGCAAATCATTGGGGCCTTGGGCAATAAATGCACCACAGAATTGGAGGCTACACTTTTCAGGGCAGCTTTCACGCTGGCTTTCTTTGGGGCATACAGGGTCACCAGGATAGTGGCCCCCGCCCGCCACAGATATCC
This sequence comes from Lissotriton helveticus, assembly GCF_964261635.1. Classification (NCBI taxonomy): domain Eukaryota; kingdom Metazoa; phylum Chordata; class Amphibia; order Caudata; family Salamandridae; genus Lissotriton; species Lissotriton helveticus. The sequence goes on from NC_136061.1 coordinate 360,911,862, forward strand.
CAGGGGCAGCCTGCATACACTGGGTCGACGTGGAAATGGGGGCAGAATACATGAACATGAACATCCTACTGCGCCAGTCAAAAACAGACCAGGCAGGCAGAGGGAAGTGGACCAGGATCAAATGACACAAATCTTGCTGTCCAGTGTGCCTAGTTCAGGCACACATGCAACACCGGAGGCAAAGCCTAGGCCGCTGCTAACGCATGCATACGGGTCATACCTGAGATGGTTCCAACTTATAGCAGTAATGAAGAAGTTGATTGAGAAGGTAGGGCTCCGGGCAAAGGCCAATGGGTCCCACTTTTTCTGAATTGGGGCAGCCACCACCGCAGCTGAACTGAGTTTAGGGTAGGAGAAAATCAAAGGGATACGGAGCTGGGCATCTGGCTCGTTTAGGCAATACATATGCTCCACAATGTACTGAGTCTAGTTTCTCCCCCTCCCAAACCATTTTAGGTCTGCAGAACGGCGTAAGAAGTTCTGGCTGATGGGGTACTCGTACATAATGTGAGCACAATGGTGGGCGGTGACCAGGCGTGAATTCGGCGTAATATGGCTGCAAGACACCGAAGTGAACTGGCTGGGGCGATCAGGGAGGAAATGGGACCAACTGCTCCCCGCGGTGCGGGAAGCACTAGGGCAAGTTGACAGACCTTATGCAGTAGTAATCCACCTGGATGGGAATGACCTGGCAGCAATAGGGAGGAGGGCTCTCTTGGAAAAAATGCAGGCAGGCCTCACAGCGATAGCGAGGCTAGTTCGCTCGGCTGAGGTGTTCTTTTCAGAGTTGATAGTGTACAAAACATGGAGAGGGGCAGTTGATCTGGGGGCAGTGGAAAAGTCAAGACGAAAGCTGAATATCACCATGGGAAAAGTATACAGGGCAAACGGCTGGGGGTTCGTGAGACATGGTTTCATCAAACTGCGATCTCCGGGATATCATTTAGAAGACAGGGTACACCTGACAGGGGTAGGAATTACATGTTCTTGCTAAACATTGTGGGGGTGCTAGAACAGATGGGTTTCTCATAGGGAAGGAGGAGAAGGGAAAGCAGGGGGAGCTCCATCCGGTCGTAAAACCGTAGGTAGCGTGGTGGAAGAAACCCAAGAAAGATATACAAAAGAGAGAAAATTACTAGAGGTAGCTGGAAGGCTCACGCAGTGTCCTTGGGATGCCTCACAGCAGGGGCACTGAGGGAGCGAAAGACGGTACACAGCCATAGACAGAGTAGATGGCAGGCTCCCACAGGGAGTACTGAAGGAGCTAAATGACAAGGACACAGCCTCAGGCAGAGTAGATTAAATGCTCACACAGGGTCCTTGGGATGACACACAGCAGGGGCCCTGAGGAGCAAGAGAAGGGCCAAAAAGAGGTCCAGGGCCAGCGGAACGGCACTTGCTACCCGGGCAGGTCCGGACGGACTCCCACCAAATTTAGTAGCAAGTTGAAGCCTAGAACCGCAGACACAGAGGCCGGGTCAAAAGAACCCCCTCCCCGCTAAAAGATACTGTCTAAGAACTCATAACAATAAGGAATGTACAAAGACAATGAAAGTATACAATAACTTGGATGTTTGAATGATCAATAAAGTTGCAAATGTACAACCGTATTATGTTTTAATAAACTGCGACCTTTTAAGGCACCAAATCATGTCAGTGGTGTAATTTAAAGGTAAAAGGGACGCAGAAAATGGCCAGGTGGGGGAGGAAGGACTAGCCCCTGGGTGGGGTTTGGTTAAAATGTGCAGATTATGCAGCAGATGATGGATTATGTGGCAAATGCAGCAAATACATAACTATGCAGCAGAATTGTGCAATTGAAGTGGCACTAGATGCAGCCCAGGGCGCTGCATACAGCGCTGGGCAGGCTGTCTGACAACCATGAAAGCCCCATGACCCCCATTCCAGTAGCACCTATCATTGTCAGGTTGGTTTGAACATTTATGCCAGGTGAGTTTGGTCTCAACTCTCACGCCCAGCCCTGGTGAAGCTGTTTGATGGACAAATCCCTCACCCCCCTCTCCATCCCGCTCGGGCCCTCCTCCTGCCCGAGCCCCGGTGGGCTCTGAGCGGTGCGCCCGGTGGCTCCTTTCTGGCACATTCCACCGCGCTCAGTCGCTGCGTCCTGCTCGCTGCCTCTGAATAGACGGCCCCTCGCGGCTGTCACTCTTTGTTCCTCACTGTAAATCGGCCCTTTTTGTGCCCTCGGTACAGTTTACAATGAATGTTTGAGATAAACACACTGGATATGTGCTGTCAGCCCATTCTTTGCGGCTCAGGGGGACCGGACATGTCCCACCGCGCACACTCGGGCCTCCCCGGGACCACAAACATGTAAACTTTTTTTTTCATTTTCAGATGTTTTTTCTGGAATACCATTTTGGAAAGGAGACAAATACCTGGACGGTAAGACACGGGGCCTTTTTTCCTTTTATTGTTGGGGAGGTCATCATAAATGGATGAAAAGCTGAGTTCAGTGGCAGAAATGTTCCTTTTCTCGCAACGGCGGCTGGCTGCACTTATCTACATATTTTTCTGGTGTGTGAGTTTAGAAACCCGAGAAAACTTGTCCAGGGACATTTTTGGGGTGAGACTCAGACTTAAGGGATTTAGGGGAGATGCCAACTAACTTTGGAGTCAGGATATCTGAGTTCCAATGTGTGATCCTGAACACATCACTTGATGTCTCTGTGCCACACACCCCATTTCAGGATAAACAGGGAACGCGTCGTAGAAACGTGCTAAATACCTGCTTTTAGCGCGAACATCCAGCTTGTGATATCATTTTGAATTGAAAGAAATGGCTGTATATTTCAAACATGTTTTTCGAATGCCCCTCGTTGTTCATAATGTGTATTGAAGCCTTTCCAGCTTCATTTTTATACCGTTGCAACACTGACTGACTTTGTACTGGGATATCTTTTACTTTTCAGACAGACTGTGAAATGTCACGCCCTTGTGTTTGATGTAGCAAATGACACCAAGCTTATGACTTCCACTATTCTAGTGCAAATCAGAACTACGAAGACCACTGTGTCAGGAATTCTATTTTCATTGTTGATATATTTTTGGGAAGCACATATTGCACATTGAATGCCTCTAAGCACTATGATAAATTTGTAAACTTGCAACGTTCTGGGTTGAAAGTTGACTCTCGTCCTCACAGTAGTGCAAGTTCCTCACTCTGCTCACGTCTGCCAAATAAACAATACTGCCCACCAGTGCCTTGTCTTCACACTACCGACCAGTGCCAGCTTTAAACGTCTCCTCGCGCTGTTCACTACTGCAAGCTTCTGACACGGTTCACTAGTGGTAGGTGTGTGTGCCCGCCTGTGTGTGCCCACCACTGTCACCTTCTGAGAGTTCCCACCAATGCCCAGTTTCCCACACTGCCCACGATGGTCAGCAATGGGGTTGCTGATGCTGCCTACACTAGTGCCAGTTTTTCACGTCAGCGCTTTGGAGCCACAACTGTGGTATGAAGCGCTATACACATGCTGTTGTATCAAAGAACACAGTACATTGCCCTGCCCACTAGTGACAACGTATCGCATTGCCATCACTGAAAACGTAAAGATTTATCACCTGTGACAGTTTCTTACATTCCATTCTCGTGCCAGGTTCATTGACTGCCATCTGTGTCAGACACTACCTACCATGCTAGCTTCCCCCAATTTCCAGCAGTGCCAGCTTTACACACTCCCAGGGTGGTTTCACACACCGCCCATTTGAGCCACCGTCTCTCGCTGCTTAATGGTGCTTACACCTACTGAGGCGTGTGGTGTAGTCAGCCTCCACGCCCACAGAATCCTTATCTGTGTTAACACTGCCAACAGCAGTGGCAATTATAATGTGGATTCTTTTTTAGGTTTCACCTGGCGTTTACCGCTCAAGCAGTATCGCGCAGGCGAAAACTTTTGTAAACAGTATGGAGCTTTCTCCCGCCTCTGTCTTCCATTGGCTAGCTCCATAAATGGAGGCTAGCCATTGGAAGAGCGATCTGTCCGTCATTGCCGGAGCAGATTTGTGGGCGTTCTCGCTATTTTTATTCATCCCACCCCTTTCCCTACGTCATGCAGCGGTGGGCGTGTGTGGGCGTGTTTTTTTGTTTTTTTTCTCGGTCATGTTTTTCTCTTTTTCGGAGTGTCTTCTGTTGGAGTTGACTGCGAATCTTAAGTTCCCGACAATGTTCTGTATATTTGCGATCCGATCAGGTAAGCAGCATTTTGTTTCAAAAATCCTGTGTCTCCGTGTTGTTGTCTCTGTTGCCCCTGTCTCCTGTCCTTTTCAATGGAATGCTTTTGTCGGCATGTTTACGTTGTTTTTGTCTCATGTCCTTTTCGACTTGCCCCGTCTTGTTACTGTCCAGCGCCTAGCAGGGTAAGTGTTTGCGTGTCTCTGTGCTACGTCTTTGCGTGTAAGTTGATGTTGTTGTCAGTCTCCGTGGTGTTGTCTCTGTTCCCCCGTCTCATGTTCTTTTTGACTTGCCCCGTCTTGTTACTGTCCAGCGCCTAGCAGGGTAAGTCTTTGCGTGTCTCTGTGCTAAGTCTTTGCGTGTAAGTTGATGCTGTTGTCTGTCTCCGTGGTGTTGTCTCTGTTCCCCCGTCTCATGTTCTTTTCGACTTGCCCCGTCTTGTTACTGTCCAGCGCCTAGCAGGGTAAGTCTTTGCGTGTCTCTGTGCTAAGTCTTTGCGTGTAAGTTGATGCTGTTGTCTGTCTCCGTGGTGTTGTCTCTGTTCCCCCGTCTCATGTTCTTTTCGACTTGCCCCGTCTTGTTACTGTCCAGCGCCTAGCAGGGTAAGTCTTTGCGTGTCTCTGTGCTAAGTCTTTGCGTGTAAGTTGATGCTGTTGTCTGTCTCCGTGGTGTTGTCTCTGTTCCCCCGTCTCATGTTCTTTTCGACTTGCCCCATCTTGTTACTGTCCAGCGCCTAGCAGGGTAAGTCTTTGCGTGTCTCTGTGCTAAGTCTTTGCGTGTAAGTTGATGCTGTTGTCTGTCTCCGTGGTGTTGTCTCTGTTCCCCCGTCTCATGTTCTTTTCGACTTGCCCCGTCTTGAGACTGTCCATCGCCTAGCAGGGTAAGTCTTTGCGTGTCTCTGTGCTACGTCTTTGCGTGTAAGTTGATGCTGTTGTCTGTCTCCATGGTGTTGTCTCTGTTTTCCCCGTCTCATGTCCTTTTCGACTTGCCCCGTCTTGTTACTGTCCAGCGCCTAGCAGGGTAAGTCTTTGTTGTTACTGTCCAGCGCCTTGCAGGGTAAGTCTTTGCGTGTCTCTGTGCTACGTCTTTGCGTGTGTTGGTGCTGTTGTCTGTCTCCGTGGTGTTGTCTCTGTTCCCCCGTCTCATGTCCTTTTTGTGCTAAGTCTTTGCGTGTGTGTTGGTGCTGTTGTCTGTCTCCGTGGTGTTGTCTCTGTTCCCCCGTCTCATGTCCTTTCTGTGCTAAGTCTTTGCGAGTGTTAGTGCTGTTGTCTGTCTCCGTGGTGTTGTCTCTGTTCCCCCCTCCTGTTTGACATTATGCAGCATTCTTTCAGATGAGGAGGCTTTAAATATGCTAGCCACGTCATCAGTCCTGGTTGCATTTTGCAACATTTTTTCAATGAAACAGGTTTTCCGATATTAGAAAGAGAAGATCGCTCGCTAAACCGGTTACTCCTATTCTGTTATTGGTGTTCCTAGAACAGAGTATACCTTTTAAGGTCCCACTTACACGACCGCTGTAGCTTGTCTGCTGTCGAAAGACACATTGCACTATACCAATACTTTCACTGTGCTCTGGGTAAGATTGTTGCTTTTTTTTGGTCGGCTTTCATGTCAGTCGCATGTGTTTGCCTTTTATTTGATGGCTTGCCACCTTCATCGTTTGTCCCTCCCCTGATGCAAATGTAAATGTAAATGTAAATGTTTTTGAGCTTGTAAAGCGCACTGCTACCCGTCCATAGGTCTCCTGGCGCTGTATATCTCTGGGGAACCCGTCCTGGCTTTCCCTGTGGGATGGTCCCTTGCTGGGAGTCCCCAAGGTGGAGCCGGGCATCCCCGGAATTGGTGGGGCCGTTGTGGAGATTAGGCAAGCTAATGCCCAGAGTTGCCGAGTGGAACCCCTGATTAGAGTAAGCACCGAAGCGAGAATTATCGATTCCGCTGACCAAGGTCCACGACCCTGCCGCGTCGGGAATTGAACCCTGGTCCTGAGCCGACTTCTGCTCTCGGGCCTGCCGCCTCTAACCAGTGAGCCACACTACTCCACAAAGCATCTGTAGCTTCCTTCTGAACGAGTGGTATCCTTCCACCGCTTAGGTTCAGGAAGCTACTTCATGTATTTTGTTTGAGCCCTCTATGTGAGTGTGTGTGTGTTTTCTTGCTGTTGTTCCCTTGTGCTGCTTTTTCTATTGCACCCCTGGCCCTCCTCTGTTGCTTTCTCCTAACCATCGAACTCTGGGTTTTTTTTTTGCCCCGCCCCCCTCCAGTTCCACTCGCTCATTCCTCTCGTTGCTCTCTAGCACTCAATGGAGTTGAGTTTTTACAATATGATGATAGTCCTGCACCCTTTCCCAAATGCAGTACCAAATCTCTGTGCAAGAGCATCATGATAAGGCTGCCCCTGTTTTTGACTGGTTACAGTCAGGGGCCTCCAACTTTGGCATCCTCTTAAAAGTGCATTAGGTACCAGTGCCTCCGTTCCTTTCACTGTAAATAGTTGGCTTGCCAATGCTCCAAGCCCCTTGTGTTTAGAGCTTTGTGCAGATGTGTAGTTTTTGGCATAGGCACAATACAGTGGTTACAATTGGTGGTGTTAAAGGATTTAATGTATTGCAGCTATCCAGGGTCAGATTGGGACAGAAAATAGGCTCGGGCACCACCGGCGTGCCGAGGAGACGGCACAGTCCGGCAGCGATATAGGCTCCTAGATGTATGCATGTCAACATGCACACTGCAGAGGCTGGTGGACGACCTGGCGGGCACAAGACATGCGGCAGTGATCACTTTCAACCTTCACTAACAGATTCTCCCCAACTACTGCCTGATGCCTCAGTCCATCCATCATGAACCTTCTCCAAGCCCCCTGTTTCTGTCTGCTCCAGTGTGTGTGTATGTGACTGCTCCAGAGTGTGTGTGTGTGTGACTGCTCCAGAGTGTGTGTGTGTGTGACTGCTCCGGAGTGTGTGTGTGTGTGACTTCTCCAGTGTGTGTGTGTGTGTGTGACTGCTCCAGTGTGTGTGTGTGTGTGTGACTGCTCCAGAATGTGTGCGTGTGTGACTGCTCCAGTGTGTGTGTGTGTGTGTGACTGCTCCAGTGTGTGTATGTGACTGCTCCAGAGTGTTTGCGTGTGTGACTGCTCCAGTGTGTGCGTGCATGTGACTGCTCCAGAGTGTGTGTGTGTGTGTGTGACTGCTCCTGGGTGTGTGTGTGTGTGACTGCTCCAGGGTGTGTGTGTATGTGACTGCTCCAGAGTGTGTGTGTGTGTATGTGACTGCTCCAGAGTGTGTGTGTGTGTGTATGTGACTGCTCCAGAATGTGTGTGTGTGTATGTGACTGCTCCAGTGTGTGTGTGTGTGACTGCTCCAGTGTGTGTGTGTGTGTGACTGCTCCAGTGGGTGTGTGTATGTGACTGCTCTGGTTGTGTGTGTGTGTGTGGGGCTCTGGGTGTGTGTGTGTGGCTCTGGGTGTGGCTGGCTCTGGGTGTGTGTGGCTGGCTCTGGGTGAGTGTGGCTGGCTCTGGGTGTGTGTGTGTGTGGCTCTGGGTGTGTGTGTGTGTGGTAGTAATTGCTGTCTGCTGAGCTTGTCCGTAGGGTACAATAGTTCTCACATTTGCGAGAGATTAAGCTATTGGCAATGTAAATGACAATGCCATTGCCATTTATTTATCTGTTTTCAAAACCAACACATAAATACAAATTTTGCCATTTACAATGCCAATAGCTCTAACTTCTCCAAAGGCGAAACCGTTGCATTGTAAATGCTTGTTTAAGAAGTGTGTTACAGTTAATGGAGAAACTGTGCAAGAGAGAGAGAAAGCTTGTTTGGAGGCGGAAGTGTAAACGCTTTCTTAGCGCCTGTAGGGCTCCCTCATTCTGGTGAGGGGGGCGAGAAGGGGGGCACTGGACTTTGGTCGTTCCTCATTGCAAACGTCATCTTAAAGGACATGTTGGAATAGACAGTGCTGCTTTTTGGAAAATGGAAAACAGACCTGGCACTGTTTGAGATGACAAGCAATAGTCAGATTCGAGCTGGGAATCTATAAATGGTTTCTCCTTTATCCAGTTGCAAGAATGTGGGGATTTGCCATCTAATGAAGCACTACAGATAAAAGTGCCGTCTATTCCAGTTTCTTCCTGGTTATTGGTGCATAATAGCCTATATTAGAGGTGGACAAGCCTGTCAACGGATGAGATAGCTCACGCTGCCTGTTATCCTTTGCTCTTAGAAGCCAGCTGTTTTTATGGTCTGGCTTGACAGCACAGCTGTTGCCAGACAATTATGTGAGAACCACCAGCAGAGGGGCTTTGGCTCCACCCACTTGTTCAGTGTCAGGAGTACATCTTTTGATTGGGCTGAAGACTTGTGCTTCCACAAAAATTTGCTTGCCCTTCACACGGCTGGGATTCTTTTCTTTTATCCAGCTGCCTGGCGTAAACTTTCAGGGGCACACACAAGCTGTTGTAATGCTATTAACGTATCTTAGATAACTAGATCATTTATTGCATTTTGTTCTGGCAGCAGCACAGATGGGAGGAGGCAGTCATTATTAGAGGCGGGCAAGCCACTGAGAGCTCGAGCCAGCCTCGAGCCTGAGCGTGAAGGCTTTTTCCGGCTCAGCTCGAGTTAAAGCTGGAACCTCGAGCCCATAACGAGCCGAGCTTTCAAGTGTCTTCTGGCTATCACTTTCCTGTACCCTGGATGTGGCTTCAGGGCCAGAGCTGTAGACTTTGGTCCTGGCAAACCAGATTTGAGTCTTGATATTGCCTCAAACTTCTGTAATGCAGGGTAAATCTCGTTGTCCCCCGTGTCTAGAAACAATGCACAGTGACCTTTTGTAATGTAACTGATAGTGGTTCGAGTTTGCGCTAAATAAAAAGTGCAGAAAAATTCCCGAACAGGTAAAAACAAACCCTTAACATACAGAAAGACAAAGATACTTATTTAGTGACTGGTTTGTACACAGTGATACCAGAAAACCTGAAAAAATAGTGGCTTCCCTTGCTTAAACTGTGTGATCGTAGGCAAATATTTTTTTTCACCAAAATTCTTTTTCTTCATTATTGCATACTTTTTTCACTTTAAAAGAGACTTTATTATATTTTTCATGATGTTTGCTGTATGATTTACAGAGGAAACATTTTCAGGGCTTAGGTCATGCAAGGGCTTTAAGACCCGAGCAAGACCCTTGACTTAACTCTGCTCTCTCAGATAATTTGTCGGCTCACCCACCGCTAGTCATTAGCATACATAATTTTAGGTCTGCCTTGACAGTGCATTCATAAGCCAGACCTATTGGCACTGCAATGCTTGTTTTCCTTGTGCCATTTACTGAATGATGCATTGAGCATGATGTGAGTTATTGTGTGCCCTGCATGCCATAACTGATACCTACCAGGGGGTTTCCCGGGTTTGCCTCAGGTAAACAGTAACTAACATTTAACAGTTTTTTTAGGGAATTTCTATTTTTTAAAATGCACTTTATACACCTATCATGTACTCATTTGGTGGTACACACAGCCTTTTGTTGGGCTTAGTAACAGTTGTTGGCCATAGTTCCTGACCATCGGCCAGACATGCAGCACCAATCTGTGCATTCGACCAGGGTCTTTTCTAAACCGTTGCATTTGGTTTTTTTTAAAATGAGATTTTTTATACAAGATCTTGCCTTTTCTATAGCTACATAGAGGAGGCTACATAAGTGCAATTGTCCTGAAAATCGTAATTTTAATGTACTAAACACATTTTTTTAGTGTTTCCCCCATTGTCATGCCTCTGAGTACCCTACAGTATTCCTCTGGGGTCAAATACCTCTTTTAGGGCCCTTCTTTTGCCATGGTTTTTATTTGTACCACAGCATGAAAATTACGTTTTTGTACAAAACTGCAATTTGCAAGATGAAAACTAAATGTGATCCTCTTCATCGGCCAAACACACTTAAAATTGAAATGTAATTGACCGAAATCATGTTTTTTACAAACTGCAATTTTACACAGCCAAGATATTGAAAAAGCCCACCTTTTTCAAACACAAAATCTAAAAAACTACTAAATAGATATACTCTGAACTACAAGAAGAATGCTTTCTGAGGAAAGTTCTGCTTACATGCCTAGTCTGAAATACATTTGATCAGCAGCTTTTGCAGTAGCTGTGGTCAAAATTTCCATGCTTCTTTTTTTACCGCCTCGTAAGGTTTTTTTCCTGCTCAGAAATGCATGATCATTATCATGCAAGACATTGGTTGGATGACTGCATATGCCAATAGAGTGCAAAATTTAGTTCAGCTCTGTCCATGGGTATGAAAGTTGTGCGAAAAACAAAATGTCCATTCAATGGAATGTGTGGCGAAACCATAACCACATCACGGCAGGCCACTATGCAAAATATCTGCCTATCTACCTAAATATATATATATAGCCAAGCTAGTGCTCTCGTAGCCGGGTGCTTTCTGTGGTGGTGCTCCACATAAAAATCACTGACGAAGGAAACGAAATGCGTCTGTCTTAAGCTGCTGATGGTGAAATAAAGACCTGCTACGCTACCCCAGTTGAGGGCTTGGACTTCTTTTGGAGAATAAGGGAAGTTGCTTGGCGCATTGATAGATATATATATATATATATCCTGTACACCGTTTGTCTCCAAACTCGCGCGTTCGTGCAACACAGCAAGCAGACTCCGGACACGGACCTCGAGGTGTATAAAAAGGTTTTATTTAGCAGAAAGAGTCACCGACGTTTCGGCTCAGCGGAGCCTTGATCACATGACAGCGTTTACTTAGTTAGGTACACCTTTTAAAGTGAAAGCAAGTGGTTAACTGAAATCACCTGTGCAAACTCCGTAATAAACATAGAAAACATACTTTGCATCGCATTCAACATTGTATTGCATTTATATGTTTCTTAATAAATGTAAAATACATTTATAACCATATCATATTTACAAGGTTAACAATAGATTAAATAAATTGAATGACTAGAAAAAAGGGGGGGTATTATTGTAAAATACACATATCAATTGATCAAACCCGTTTTAAAAGCCCTATTTACAAATAAATATATATATATTGAACCCCTAATCATTGTATATACATATTTGTAAACATACCCTTCGATTTTGCCTCCTACATCAAGAGCCTCGGTACAATAGTTCAATCCCTATAAAGTGCTACGTGCTTTCTTTTTAAAGTGCAAATAGTGCTTCAAAAAGTGCATCAATATGTGCAAAATTAGCATAGTGCAAATACGCATAATACAGAATACCAAGTTCCTGATCCAGTTCACTTATATACAGTATATGTTTACAAATAAAACAATTGCTCAAGAGGGGAGAAGTAATTACATTTTTTCTTACAATATTCCTTGCATACTGTCTTATTAGGGCTTCTAATACTTTGCGGGTAAGTTTTCATTTACAAAAGTCAAACAATTCCATGTTAAAAACTTCCTGTGTGAATGCAACTTGTTACTATGTTTTAAAAAAAAATTTTTTTCAAGTGCTGGAACGAGTTAAAATAAATAAGTCAGGCCCACAAAGGGCCTGAAACCAAAAACCCAAACTAATCCAAAAGTACAAATAAACAAACAACCTAATGGAAGAGAACCTATACATTTCATTATAATTCAATGGTTCTTAACCTGGTTGCAAAAAACGTGCACAGTGAAAAAAAATAATAAATGGACAAGCATTGTGTTCACATAGCAGCATTAATTCTTTCAGTGATGGTTCATAAGGACTGTGACTGCTCGCAGCCCCCACGGGATCCGTCCCGGCCATCTCCCAGCCGGGTGAGTGCCGTGGACATATCCACGTGGGGGAGAGCACACAGTCCTAATATCTTGAGTCTACTAGAGCAAGCATGTGTGGAGATCTTCAGTCACATTCAACCCATGAGGCACCTTAGTATTAAGCAGGAGGATGTATTTTGTCTCAAGCTTTCTGAGCCTGGTCTCCCTGTCTCCGCCTCTTTTATTGTTGATGACAGAATCAATAACCCAGTATTTTAGACCACTGTTATTGCTTTGGTGGTGGTCCTTGAAATGGCGCGCAACAGGATACGTGCTGTCCATATTCGTAATCGCTCGCAAATGTTGCAAAATGCGTTTATGGACAGCATTCCAGGTGCTGCCCACATACTGCAGGCCACAAGGACAGCGCAAAACATATATAGCGTATTCTGTCTTGCATGTTAGTACTTGGGTTATTACATGTTCCTTCCCTGTGAATCCATCCCTATAGGTTTTGGTGTTTTCACCATGAGTACACGCTTTACAGATTTTACAGTTATAGAACCCCTTATTCCTTTGCCACCACTCGGTTCTTGTAAAGGGATCCGGGTCGGTTTGGACTATATGGTCCCTTAAAGAGGGGGCTTTGCTGTAGGTCAAAGAGATTGTCTTTGGTAGGCTCTCGCCTATAACATTATCCCTCAGCACAATGGGCCAATGTTTATTCACTATTTTCTTTATTTGCTGGTGTTGTCTAGTGAATCCTGTTATTAATCTGAAGCATTCAGGCTCAACTGTATCTGATTTGGTTTTGGCCTGACCGGACAGCTCTCTATCCGCTTTTCTGATTAGGAGCTCCTCTCTACTCATTGATAAGGATTTCTGCACAGCTCTGTCTATCACTTTTGTGGAGTATCCTCTTTCAAGGAATCTCTCCCTGCTTTCCTTTTGTGCCTGTTCTAGTTCCACGGGGTTGCTGCATATGCGTCTTAACCGCAGCATTTCCCCGTATGGGATACTGGAAATGAGGTGAACCGGGTGCGCGCTAGCAGCATGTAAAATGCTGTTGCCCGCTGTCTTCTTCCTATAAACCCTAGATTCCAAACGGCACCCATTGACGTAGAGCTCAGCATCTAAAAAAGTGATTGCTTCCTGACTGAGTGTTGCAGTGAATCTGAGGTTCAGGGGGTTATCATTGATATCCTCAATGAATTTGAGGGCCTCTTCCTGGCTCCCTCTCCAAATGACGAACAGGTCGTCAATGAAGCGGAACCATGCTACTAGGTTGTTCCTAATGATGTGTTGGAAACCAAGCCCCAGGACCAGTTCCTCCCAAGCCCCCATGTGCAAACATGCGTAACTTGGAGAGAAACTGGCCCCCATTGCCACCCCCTGTTTTTGGCGGTACAACTGAAAGTTAAACAGAAACACATTGTTTGACAAACAGAAATCCAACATGTCCAACAACATTTTGCTGTGTTTTTCATTGCCTGGTTCTCTTCTTGCTAGGTAATACCGTATTGCCTCAAGACCATCACTATGCGTTATACTAGTATATAAGGCTGTTACATCTAGGGCTATCAGCCAATCCCCTTCCTGAATCTGTACATCCTTGATTTTAACTAGGAAGTCCCCTGTGTCACGTATGTAGGACCCCAATTTTTGAACATAACCTTGTATAAAATGATCTATATAAATTGAGGTATGTTCAAGAAGGCTCCCCCTTGCTGATATTATTGGCCTTCCCGGTGGATGGATGGGGTCTTTATGTATTTTGGGTAAAAAATACAATATCGGTGTTACAGGGTGCTCAACCTTCAGATAATCAAATTCATTGTCAGTAATGAGTTTGGCTGACCGCCACTTACATAGTCTTCGATGATATTCTTCCTTGATGGTCAGGAGCTCACGGTTGTTGATTTTTTCATAACAATCACAATCATTAAGTTGGCTGTAGGCCTCTTTATCATAATTAACTTTAGTCATGAGGACCACGTTACCCCCTTTGTCACTGCTCCTGATTACCACGTTTTTTTCTTTATTGAGTTTCTCAGTCAATGCTTTATATTGTTGTTGCTGGGCTGAATATCTGCATTTTTTGCTCCCAATTTTTACCTGCAACTTTTTCAGATCCATAACCACATTTTCTTGGAAAATATCTATGTTGTCTCGTAGAAGGATGGGATAGAAGGTCGATGGTGCTCTAAAATCTGTAGTTGTGGATATTCTATTTCCGCTCTCATCCATCCCTTTGTTAGCTCCATTGGAACTGTGGGTTACTTCATAACCCATTCCTTCTGTTTCCCAAAGTTCACTTATAATGCGTGTTCCTTGTGATGCCTCAGGTTGCTGAGTTTCCACATCTAATGTCGTTCCGTCTTTGTTTTTTAAGGCATAGAATTTGCGCAATTTCAATTTTCTAACTGCCTTGTAGACGTTACATCTGGTATTGGTATAATCAAAGTCGCAGGGGGGTGCATATGACAGGCCAAGTTTGAGTATGTTCTCCTCCTTTTCTGTAAGTTTTAATTCAGTAAGGTTAACAATAGTGCGATTGGAGGCTGATTTTACTCCAGTTGTGGGGCATTGTTCCGTCCGGATCCCCCACCTCTTTTCTTTTGTGTTCCTCTTTTTTGCCATCCGCGACCTCTGGCGGCGCCTGTAGTTTGCCCTGCATTTTCTTGACTGTTTTTTGTGTGGGATCTCAGGGTATTCCGCCTGTCCTGGCCTAAAAAAAACATCTCCTGGCCAGGCGTAAGTTTCGGTAGTGTTGCCGCTTCCGCCTGTCTACGGCGGTCTGCTTCCAAATCAGAGTCTGGATCTGAACTAACTGTGGCATTGGATGAATCGCTTGCTTCACCTACTCCTTTCCTTGCGGGGTTGAGGTGGCTTGGGGGGTTCCTTTTATTGGATTGTTGTTGCTGTTTGGCACCACCCCTGCGAAGAGTGTCGAATTTTCGCGCAAAAGTAAAAATCTGGCCCAACTCGTAGTCATTCCTGTCCCTTTGGAATTTGTACGATTTCCTTGCCACGATTTTTGCCTCCTCTTTCTTCAGACGTTCTTGCATGATTTTTAAAAGTCTGTTCTTTTCCTCCTCTTCCCCCAGGCCATCAATTTCTTCATACAAAGTGGCTATTTCCGTGAGGAGTTTGGCTCTGTCAATATCTGCATATTTAATAAGCACCTGCACTTGGCGTCGCGATGCTTCTAAATTTATTTCTGCCCACTCCTTCATCAACTCGGCGTTTGGGTTTTCATAAGTGGGGGCTGTTAATATTCTCAAGCCCCGTGGGATGCGGTTTACCTCGATATAACGTTGCAGTGACTTAGACTCCCACCATTTGGCTTGTTCCTGAAATGACTTTTTTTCTAATGATTTAAATAATTCCTTAATTTTGGTTGTGTTGCTGCTGCCACTGGCTTCTGCATTCTTCCTCCCTTGTATATTATCAGGGATAGGGGTGTCATCGGAAAACGTCGTTGCAGCTAATGTTTCCCGCGCCTTTACGCTGTCACCCGACATCTTTCTGCAATGTTCTTTGATATTATACCGGTACCGTTTAGGCTGGCCGTTTTCCAAATTACCGGCAAACAAACCGTGGTTCCGGGCTTGCCCTCTTCCCTTTCCCAGCTGTAGTACTTGCAGGTGAGCTTACTTGATTGAGCGTCCTCGCCTTGCCAGACTGTATTCTTCCGTCAGACTCGAGCCCGAGCCGCATACAGTCCAGGACGCCCAAATCCTTCGCTCTGTATTCCGGTCAATTACCGGAAGCCGGGGGTCAGACGCGGTACTCCTACCGGAGCTTGTAACTTCCCTGAACGCCGTTCAGAGAAAGGATTCGATTCCAGAGCGTCGACCAATTCTCAAGGGGGGTCCCGTGTAAAGCCAGGACGAATCCCACTGGCTATATCTCCTGTACACCGTTTGTCTCCAAACTCGCGCGTTCGTGCAACACAGCAAGCAGACTCCGGACACGGACCTCGAGGTGTATAAAAAGGTTTTATTTAGCAGAAAGAGTCACCGACGTTTCGGCTCAGCGGAGCCTTGATCACATGACAGCGTTTACTTAGTTAGGTACACCTTTTAAAGTGAAAGCAAGTGGTTAACTGAAATCACCTGTGCAAACTCCGTAATAAACATAGAAAACATACTTTGCATCGCATTCAACATTGTATTGCATTTATATGTTTCTTAATAAATGTAAAATACATTTATAACCATATCATATTTACAAGGTTAACAATAGATTAAATAAATTGAATGACTAGAAAAAAGGGGGGGTTCTCGGCGAACACACACATATATATATATGTGTATATATATATATATATATATATATGGAATTTTAATCCTGAAGGTGAGAAGAGCCAGCAAGTGAAAGCCGGATGGCTGGCTTCCTGTCGAGTGACCTTCCAAGCTTTCGGGCATTTGATGATTAATATATATATATCAATATATTACTCAGGAAGTCAGCCTTGTAGCATGAAGAAGGACGACAGCGGACCCAGGAAATTTCTGGTGCAAATTTTATTTAGTGCAAGAGCGCCCCCGCACCATAGCCATGACGCGTTTCGGGTCTTCCACGACCCTTGATCACATGACAGCGCTTCGGAGTGATGATTCAAAATGTAAAGTGGCAGTGCACAGTGGACAATACACGTCATCATCGAGGTAGACAAAATACTACACATGCGTCAAAGTTCATATACTAATTTTTCAAACAAGCAGCAATAAATATACTGTTTTAAAAAAATTAAGTTAAGAACAATTCACCAAATAAATACATACGATAAATATATTAAAATATCATACATAAAAACATCATGAAAAAATGTGCAAAATATTGCTGCTATAATAGCATATGGCAACTTTCGACAATTTATCTCCAACTGATGCCATTCTGGGGAAAACCTTTTTGGGAATACTAACTGTAAAATATATGTATTCTAACCAAAGACCCAATTGTCTTTTAGTATAGAATATAGTCCCAACATAAGGCATAGATTAACGAATATTACTTTATGTATAATTGTCGAAATATATTCCATTGTGCAAAGCTGTGCAAAATAAACAATATAAAATACAACCCGTGTATTTGTGCAAAAGTGCTAAACTTGAATCAATAACATTTAAAATATTAAATGCTAAAATCAGATTCAAAAACAATAATATAAATATGAAAGACTAAAATGTTGTATCAAATAGCTACTGCAAATTCATTATCATTAAAAATTCATGCAAAGAGATTTAATCATTAACCTGTAATCAATATCATATAAAGAACCAAAGATTTCAATGAGTTGAATGTACATGTATGCTTCCCATTACAAACATGTATAAAGGTCTTCCCCTGCATTCAATCCATTAGGATGCTTACTGTCTAAGTTCAAAATGTAATACGTTTCAAGTTTGCGGAGAGCCCTATCCCTGTCGCCACCTCTCCTTAGGGGCATAACAGTGTCTATTGCATAATATTTCAAAAGACTGGAGTTTTGTCCATGGTACTCCTTAAAATGCCTGGCAACAGGGTAACTCTCATCACAATGTATAATAGCTCTTAGATGTTGAAGTACTCTCTTGTGGACTGGGAGTCTCGTGCTACCAATATATCTGAGTCCACAGGGACATTCAAGAACATATATCGCGAACTCAGTTTTACAGGTTAGATATTTTGAAATGCAAATCTCATTCTTGGAAAAAGGAGAAGTATAAGTTTTCTTATTAACCCCATTCGGACAGGCTTTACAGTTGGAGCATTTGACAAACCCTTTCCTACTACTTAGCCAGTCTGTCTTGACTAGGATTTCAGGGCTACTATTAGTCAAGCTAGTCTGCATAGAGCCTGCTTTCTTAAATGTTATGGTAGGAGCCATAGTCGTATCCATTTTTAACATAGTGTCATTCTTAATGAGATCCCAGTGTTTAGTCATAATTTTTCTGATATCATGATGTTGTTTATTATATGTTAAGATAAGTCTTATAGTATCATCAACAGGAACCTCCACATTGTTCTGTTTCATCGCTTTAGTAACTAGGGCCTCTTCTCTAGACAGTTGTTGTGTGCGTCTTATAGCTGCCATAATATTTTTGTCCGAGTATCCTCTAGCTAAAAAGCGTTCCCTACAGGCAGATTGGGCTTTCATCACATCTTCCTGTCTGCTACAAATTCGTTTAATTTGAAGCATCTCCCCGTAGGGGATGCTCCTAATTAAGTGTTGTGGGTGATTGCTAGTGGCATGCAGCAAGGTATTGCCAGCTGTAGCCTTTCTATGCAGTCTAGTGTGGAGTGTCTGTTCATGAATGAATACTTCTACATCCAGGAAGTTGACTGAGGTCTTACTGATTTGAGAGGTAAATTTTAAGTTTAGACTATTCACATTGATTTCATCAACAAATGTAGCTGCCAATGTTGCCTCTCCCCTCCAAATCAAAAATAAATCGTCAATGTACCGATATATACAAATGATATTGTTGTTACAATTTTCAGCAAACTGTTGTCCGCGTACCTGCTTCTCCCACAGCCCCATGTGCAAACATGCGTAGCTGGGGGACAATATATATATGTATATATATTGATATATAGTACCCTCTCCTTGATTTTTTTCTTTTTGCCACTGAGAGTTTTGATGTCCATCAGATTTTGTCTTTATTGGTGTGTCTTGCATTTGTGACATTTCACAAAGCTGTTGATATTGAGCCAATTCCGCCATGTTGCTCCTTTCTCTGATCTATGAAAAAGACTTTCTAATATCTTTGTCCTCTTTAATATTTTCCAGTGACTTTCTAATGCTTCTTTGATAGCTCTACTTGATGTGTTGAAGACAGTAATAAGCCTCACGCCTTCTTAATCTTTCTTTTTTTGTTTTTTGGACATTTTTGGAAACAGTAAGTTTTCTCTTTCCTGCTTTGTCACTCTGGCTTTAGCATCATTCAGTACAGTCACTGGATCGCCACTCTCCTACATCTTTTGTGCATTTCATTGACCTGTGCTTCATATTCTTGATCCTCTGAGCACAGAAACTCTCCATACGATACACTCCATTTTAGGGCTTTAGGGTGGACACTATTGGTTGCCAGGATACTATTGCAAGCAGTTGATTTAAGAAACAAGGTGGTACAAATCTTCCCATTTTCTATGTATACTTGTGTGTCCAGATAATCAATTTCTTGCTTGCTGATCGTATAAGTACATTTTAATTTAAGAGCATTATGATTCAAGGATTCTAAGAAGCACGACAGTTCTTGTGTTTCTCCTTCCCTTATCAAAAACAGGTTGTCGATATAACGTTCCCATAGAACCACCTTCCCCATTCTTTCTTTGTTCTCCTCTAACCAAACACATTCTGCCTCACAGCATCCCATCGATCATATACAATATGTGGGCATGAATGAAGTGCCCATAGCCGTGCCTCTGCTCTGCTTATGAAATTTCCCATCAAAGATAAATACATTATTAATTAAGTAACAGGACATCATGTCTAAAATCATTTGCGTGTGGTTCAACAGACTCGAAAAATCGTGTTCCGAAAAATATTCACTGGCTCTCAAACCATCCTCATGTATGATGGATGTGTACAGCGAGACCACATCTATTGTGGCCATTACATATTCCGTCTACCACGGTACTTCGCCAATGTGATTCAAGAAATCCATTGAGTCACGGATATATGATGGTAAATTCACAACATATGGAAATAGAAAAATGTCCACAAATCTAGATGTATTCTCCAGTAAGGAACCACACTAACTCACAAAAGGACGTCCTGAGGGATTGTCAAGACTCTTATGCACTTCGGGAAGAACATATATCGTAGGAACAATGGGATGTGTGGTTCCCAAATACTGCAATTGATTCTCATTCAAGAGATCTTGTGTATGCCAATCATATAGCCTGGTATGGAATACCTCCATGATCAGTTTGGTTGAAATTTCTTTCAATTTTTCATAGTTAACAGGGCCATACTTGGTAGTATTTCTGGCCATCCATTACAACAATATTTCCACCCTTGTTAGATCGTTTTATAATGATATCTCTATCGTTCTGTAGATCTATTAGGGCCCACCAGTCCTAAGCTTTCATGTTCTGTTGTTTCCGATAGTTTGACTTCTTCTCTCTTAACAAGATATCTCTAAGATCTTCAGTCATGAGTTCCTGAAAAACATCTATTCTGTTGCCTGGTGGGAGCTGGGGGCAAAATTTGGACTTGGCGGTTGCATTTGCTGTTCACAGATATATTTATTTCAATGCCTAGCCTATTAGAGTACTCGTTTTTTAGCCATTTCTCTTATTGTACCTGCCACTTCTTGATTTTCATTCTCTAGTTCCAAGCTGTACAAGGTTTTTAGTTGACTTAAATCCTCTGATGTTAGTAATGACAGGTCTTGGGGGGCTCCAGTATCCTTTCTTGCATGAACCTTGGTTGCACAGTGTTTCTTTAATTTTAAATTGCAACAGAATGTATACAGATCCTCTCTTGTTGTTTCTAAATCCATTCCATTAGTGGTACAGAATGTCATGGCTTTATTAAGTAGATTCTTGTGTTTTTGATTCAAGCTTTTTGATGATAAATTAATGAGTAGATTGTCTTTCACCGAGGGGTCAGTATCATTATAAGGCTCTTTTACTTCTTTCAATCTTTGGCACCCCATCCTCTGTTTTTTCCAGCTCAGTCTAGCTCTCTCTGCTCTCCCCCTGAAAGTACTCCGTTGCCTTTCCCCAGAGTTGCCATCCGCAGAAGGAGCATCTCTCCTGAAAAATCCATTCTTTGCGAACATTTGCAGGCCCTCCGTCCCCGCGCTCACTTCTGAGCTCTCAGCACTGGACATTCTCATCTGTTCCTGTACTTGGTCCATTGCTTTTTGTAGTTGGTGTCATAGCGACGGGTAAAAGTGTACATGCTGCCAATGGCATAGTCATTTTTATCTTGAATGAATTTTCTAATTTTCTTAATTTGTATCTCCTTCTCATGTTTTCCAATCTTTTCTCCAGTTCCTCAAACAGTTTTGTCCCTTCTGCAGGTTCCTGAATTTTTCAAGGGATTTTTTCCAGAATTTTGATCTTTTCCATTGCCTGGGACAATCTCCTCTCAGCATGTTTGATGAGTGTATTGATTAACTTCATGGAACATTCAGAGGTGTCTGTTTGCCACTGAGATAACAAATCTGGTTCCAAGTCTCTCAGAGTTGGAAGAACAAAAATCCTTAGGGCCCTTGGGATGCGCTTGCGTTCAATACATTTTTTGGGGGTTACACTCTCCCACCGTTTATTGATTTCCATGATTCTTGCTTGCTCCAATTCCCTAAGTTGTTGTTTGGGTGTACTGGTAATATTTGAATTTGAAGAGAGAATATTTCCTTGAACACTTGATGTATCGCCATCTTCATCAAACATCTCCTTAAGGAGCTGTTCCCATTTGCTCCATCTGCTATTATATGTATAAGTAGTTGTACTGATAATCCCTGTATTCTCGGGTCGCCTCCCCGTATCGGTTAACTCCGTATTTATTTTTACTGATTCTTCAATTGTGGACCAATGTCCTTTCTCCTTTTTTACTATGTGTACACACTTTTCCCTAATGTTTCTTTTGTTCGTGGTTGGTCCGATTCCCTCCTTCATCACGATTAAGTTTCCTACTAGGCGCTTTAATTACCCAGGAATCGCACAAACCGGGCTACAGTCACAATGGCGTTTTCCTCACTTATGAGTCTCGGCACGTTATTGAGCACAGCAGGGCAGCCCAGCGGTCCATGCAGTGACTCACCCTGGAGGGGTACCTCCATCAAAGAACCCCCAGAGAGAAGAAACACCACCCGCCCCATACAGACCCCCTTACCACCTCGTCAAGGCCAGTCATCGCTCTCAGCTAAATCCTGATTCTTCGCCAGCGTAGCCGGATGCAGCTTCCAATCAAAGCATCCACAATCTGATTTGCTGGAAATCAAAAGCTACTTCTCGGCTGGGTGCTCGTCTAGCGTGGTCCAACACACGTTACAAAGGATACACACTCCTTGCCACTGCCCGACAAAAAAATACAATTTGCCAACCAAACCATCTTGGACAACTCAGGAAGACAGTTCACACAGAGGTAATCGGATTCTTCAGTCATAGTCTTTTATTTAGATTTTACATAATTTTTCTTCTACTAAGCAAAGTGCACATGCAACAGGAGGAAACAAACCTGCATGTTTTGGCAAAAGCTTTCAACTGGGTCATAGAGTTAGTGTACAGAGTGTCATTTTTAAAGGACAACTGCCCTCCTCCCACCACCTGTTTAAAATCAGTTATACATTTTCAAAGAAATGGACTGCAATTACCAATTTGACACATATATAATCACGAAGTACATGACATTCTTCAAACAGTTAATATTGATATAGTACACTAGTCTACTCCTCTTTAGGTGAAGTACCTGACTCATGGATACAATTCTGCAGCCTGGGGCAGAGTTGATGTTAATTAATACTATGGAAAGGATGCAAACTATGCTACATACATTTAAGAAAGTGCTAGTGCTCCGTATTCCAGTTGGTTACTTGTACCATACTTTTATTAATGTAAAAAGTTTGAAAACCCTTCACTGTAAACTTAGGCTCTATGTTTACTTGTCCCCCATAAGAAAGTGCTAGAGCAAACCCTGAGACTTTCAGTTGATTTACAGTCCCTTTGTAATTTGCAATGTTTGCAGTATTTCCATATCTCATTCCTTCATTTAACCATGCTACATGTATATATGAAAGTGCTAATGCTCCATATCCAGGATGGTTGCTTCTACAGTACTTTTCATAATGTGCAAAGCTCGCAAAACTCTCTAAGTAAAAACATAGTTGTCAGTTTACTTGTCCCCATAAGAAAGTGCAAGTGCCAACCCTAAGACATTCACTTGATTCATAGTACCTTTGCATTGTACAAAATTCGCAATGTTTCCATATTACATTACTTCTTTTTATATATCATGTTCTAGTTTCGCAAGATATAGGCCAGTATAGAGGGAGCAGCATTATTTTTCATCCTCTCATTTATATATATATATATATATATATATATATATATATATATATATATATATATATTTGAACACTTCTCTCCCTCACTGATGAAAGGAAAGACTCGGCATTCATTGCAATTTGGAAGATTTAATCCAAGGGTAAACGGCTGCAACAATGGTCAATCAGGACGCGTTTCGGCCTTTGCCTTTGTCAACAATACTTTCAGCCATTTTGAACAATGGAATTTATACCGCCATACAAATTGCAGGGCATTTTTTTCCCAATGGAAATGAAAAAATATATATATATATATAGAAATGAAAGAAAATACATATATATACTCGCAAGGATACTGGTCATATGGGATGCCTCTGTGGGCCATAAATTGTACAAATTCAAATGTATGCAGTATAAATACCAAAATATAAGAAACAATCAAATAAATAAAAGCAGTATGAATCACAATTGCTTGCTTAAACAATAACACCCCAGTGGGCCTGGAAACTGTTGTAGGGCTAATTCATTTTCTTATTCTACTCTGAGAGCATGAGATTCTCTACCCTGTAATAAAAATAAATACAAAGAAATAACTATTAGGTCCAAATGTAAAAAAAAGTAACAAAATGGCTGCTAAAGCTGCTAACAGTGAAAATAACTACCACTATTCAAACATGTTACTATAGAACCTCAAACATTTCTTTCCGTACACCAAATTACATCATAAATGTGCAAACATTTCTTCATCTGCGTTAAGACCTCAAGGTTCTTTGCTGTCAAATGCCAAAATATACTTTGATTCTAAAGTCCTCAATTTTTTCTCTCGGCCCCCACCTCTCTCTTCCAACTTGACTCCATCAATCACACCGTAAAGCAAACCTTTCTCATCCCCAATGTGCGCCTCATGAAAGTCTCTAGCTATGGTATAGTCAGTGTCATTATTCCTTATTGCCCTGAGATGTTGAAATATCCTTTTGTGCACTTGAAAAGTGGTGCTGCCCATTTACACTTCAGAATATAAACCACATATTCACTTTTGCATGTATAATATCCTTTGACTTTGTGTGTCCACTTGTTAATCATCACCTCCCCTCGATTCTCTCCATTCTTACAATCTTTACATTTACTGCAGCGAAAGAAACCATCCCGTGGTTTAAGCCAGCTGGTATTATCTACTCTTACATCACTGCATAGTAGCTTATCTCTGATCGAGAAAGCGCTCCTACAGGTTACAAGAGGCTTCTTTGGTATATTTTGCCCTATGACTGGGTCGCTTCTTAGGAGGTGCCAATGTTTCTGTAGCACATTCCTTACAGTCTCGTGAGCAGTGTTGTATGTGGTAATGAAGCGATGCTCAATTTTCTCCTTCTCTGATCTTTGTTTACTTTTGAAAATGAGACTTTCTGTCTGTACTCTTCTTATACTCTCTTCAGCAACGGAGAGGGTATTTTGATTATAACCTCGTTTCTTGAATCTTTCTATAATTTCTTCCTTTACTTGTTTAAAACTTTCTTCTGTATTGCATACCCTCCTTGCTCTCAAATATTCTCCCAATAGGATCCTCTTAATCTGTGTTCAAGGATGAAAACTTTGGGCATGTAATATGTTATTTCCTGCACTCGTTTTTCTGTATAAGGAGGTGACCAGTCTATTTTCCCTAACTTGTAATTTAACATCCAGAAATTCCACAGTAGTGGTGCTGATCTGACTATTACATTTAAGATTCAGTGTATTCACATTGATCTATGTCACAAAATGTTCGGCACTTTTGACATCCCCTCTCCAGATGACAAAAATACCATCTATGAATCTGAGCCTTAGTGTTATAGTGCTATTCCATTTCTCTAAGGGGTAGTTGTTCAGGACTTGGTCTTCCCACCACCCCATGTGTAAATTAAAAAAGCTAGGGGCAAAATAAGTAACCACAGCTGTTCCTTGTTGTTGTTCTTATATGTCATGGTTAAAGTAAATAATGTTGTGCCGTAAACACCAACTCATCATTTCAATTAACATGAGGTTGTGCTTGTAGAACCTTATATGCCTTTTTTTCAAAAAGTGCTCACTTGCTTTCAGACTGTCCTTATGGTTAATACTAGTAGTCAGGGATTGTACATCAAGCATACCTTCCTCCCATTGCATGTCATGAATGTGTCTTAGAAAATCAGTAGAATCCTTTCTATAGAAGGGGATCCCTTCTACAAATGGTCCTAAAAAAGTATCAATATACTTGGAGACATTCTCAAAAGGCTGTCTTATGCAGCAATAATAGGCCTACCAGAGGGTTTATTGGTGTCTTTATGTATTTTGGGTATCAGATAGAACACTGGGAGTTTAGGTTCTTTGACTTTAAGAAAACTGTATTCCTCGTTGCTGATGATACCTTCGCTCCACCATTTAATTAGAAGAGCGTTAAAGCCATGTTCTACTTCTTTAAAGAGTACTGTGTTCACCTTTTTGTAGCAAGAATGATCTCTCAAGAGGGTGTATGCTTCTGCTATATAAACGTTTTTGGACCTATGTTTCCCCCTTTGTCCAAACTCCTCACCACTACATCTTTGTTCTTAGATATTTTGTTTATGGTTTCTTTGAGGCTGGAGTTGGTCCTGTGCACCCTCTTCATTTTAGTATCTCTCATTTGTCTGATTTCTGTCGTTACTCTTTCAGCAAATGTATCTAAATTATCATTCATAGTAGGAGGTAAAGTTTTAGATCTAGGTCTCAGAGATGAACCACCCTCCTCAGAGACCCATATTCCTTCTCTTTCCAATCTCTCAATTACAACATCTTGTTCACTTGTGTTAGTAGCCTCTCCCTCTAGTTCCCATAGCTCTTGCATAATATCTATATCCCCCACTATTAGATTTCTCTCCATTGGGCTAGTGTCCAAATCCATAAGCTGCTGGGTGTTTTGAAGTATTCATTTTGTGTCGTTTGGCCAACTTTAAGTTCCTGACAAATGTAAAGAGATCTATTCTTGTTTCAATATAATCAAAATTGTTTGGTTCACAGCGTGACAGTCCCAAACTCAAATTATCATAGTCTTCCTCTGTAAGTGACATATCTGAATAATTGGTTAACGTCTTTGTCATATCACTTAGTATCTTTTGTTGCTCTTCGTCACTTTCCCACTGTTGTCTTCTTTTTGCCCTCTTCCTTTGCCTTTTTGTCTGTGGGTTGTTCTCCTGTCCCAAAAAATCGAATTCATCTTGAAGTGTGGTGTGGCCTCCTACCCTCCTTCCTTCCTCATAATTAGTATCCACGGTACTGGTATCACTGGGGGGGGGGTCTTGTTGTACTCTTACATTTCCTTTTAGCCTTTGTCTCCAAAGAGTGTCAAAACGCCTTGCAAATGTATAAATTTGACCGGTTTCATAGTCTATTCTATCGCGGGTGAACTTGTGTGCTTTTTTCTGGACAATTCCATCTTCAACTTCAATGAGTCTGTCTCCCATGGATGTTTTCAAAGACTGTGTCCATTCCGGATTTTCCTGTGTTTCTATTTTTTCTTCTTCCAAATCCTTGATGTCACTCAGGATTTTATCTCTATCAATTTCTGCATATTTGGTTAAAACATTATTCATGCCTGCAGAGCTATTAGCATTGTGTTCTGCCCACTCTCACAACATTTCCGGATTGGGATTCTCATAGCTAGGCATAGTCAAAATTCTCAGGCCCCTTGGCACTCTCCCCACATCTAGATATTTCTGTAGGGACTCGCACTCCCACCACTTTGTAAGTTCCGCTTTTTTCAATCTTTCCAGGATTTTAAATTGGAAATAGATGTTATCGCCACTCGAGGTACTCGCTCCAGCTGTAATGTTTTTATTGAGAACTGGTGTACTGTTATAGATAGTAGCAGATCTCATCTGCCTTGGAGCAAACACCAGTGTTGAAGTGTCTGCCATGGTTTACCCCTAAATTCCAATTGGTCGCATTCACTCCTCACACTCAGCTCCAAACACGCTTTGAGCAACGTCTCACTCCGTAATGCAGATGGTAGTACAGAGACGGTAGTCACTCACCTCCGGACAACGGTGCTCCCACGTTGATGATCCTCCGAACTCCCTGCCGGTCTTCTTGTCCTCAGGTGCTGCTTTCCACTCTGTTCCGCTTTGGGGCCGACGGGTTGCTTCCTACTTCTTTCTTAGCATGGCTTGCCTGTCTGCGCCTGACTGTGCATGGTGCCACACAGGGCGTCTCACCGCCAAATACCACACACCTCGTTGCTGGAACCCAAGCCTCTTTAATACGGCGAGCAAACAGTGGGGTAGCAAACGCCTTTTAGATCCAAACACAGTGATCAAGGTGCAAGGAGCTCTGAATTGTCAGGAATTGTTGCTGCACTCGTTTGAAACACGCTCTGTGCAAATTGGAGCCGCGGCGTGTTTTCTTCATTTCGGTGTTCTTGTGTGACCGAAGAGGAAGGTGAATCACAGTGGCTGTGTATATATATATATATATATTTTAACTTTTCCCTTTCCAAGCAAAGATGACGACGCCGTGTGCAGTTGGAAAATTATTTATTCAGCCACTATCGAACGTGTTTCGGCTGCACAGCCTTGCTCACCGATAACGAAGCAATGAGATCGGCCATTTATTAAAGTGCAAATCGTGCTCATTACGTGTTCCACGCAAACTACAACTAGTGATAGTGAAAACAGACTCATAGTTTTGGAAAACATTTTCAACTCCTTATGTGGCACATTAATATTGCAATAATCGTCTTAAATGGCATATTAATTTCTTTGCTTTGCATATCTCATGGTACAATATATGCATATTCAATAAATAGCAATTCATACAAATAGCCGCACTTTTAAAAATTCATCAGAATTAGTGATAACACATTTTTTTTCTTTCGCCTCTCTACTATCATTTTGCCCCAGTGCGCATTACAAACCATGCTATTTTTATTCACACCATCAATTTATAAATGATGTCTTACTGTCATGCCCCAGTGGGCTTTGTACCTATTACATATTTTGCCCCAATTTTAAAGTTCAATTTATCACCCAATCACTGCCCAAGTGGGCCAATTGCATTGCCACTGAATTTTATTCAGAGTTAAATTCCTACTCTTACGTTTGTTTGTATTTGTGGAAAATTAAAAACCTTCATAGTACAATTTAAAACCACAGTTTCTTTCTATTCATAACTGAATAGGCAAACAATTCTGTATCACTTTCTTTACAAGTGTGTAAATAAATCTTCCTCCACATTGAGACCTTCTGGCTGTATGGAATTTAATTCAATGATGTATCAAGTTTCCTCAGTTTCTTTTCTCTGTTACCCCCATACATCTGTTGCCACTGCAATGATCACAAAGTAAGTAAAACCCTTAACGTCTTTGGCATGTAATCTCTCAAAGTGGTGAGTGACTGAGTAAGTTCAATCACCATTTCTATTGCCCGCAGGTGCTGCAAGATTCTTTTGTGTACCTCTAGAATTGTGCTGCCCACGTTCCGCAGGCTACAAGGGAACTGCAGCACGTAAACAGCAAACTCTGTCTTGCAGCTACATTTTCCTTTGACTTTCTTCATTATAGTGGACAATCCTGGTTTGTAATAATCTATATTGATTCAATGCAAACAAGCTTTGCACTTTGAACACTTAAGGAATCCCTGTTTCAGCCCTGTGGTTTTTGGTTGTGCTTTTCTCAGATTATTCCTAACTAATGCCTGTTTGAATGATCTAACCTGTCTAAAGGTAACCTATGGTCTATGTGGCAACACTTTCCCCAACACTGGATCATTCTTGATCATATGCCAGTGTTTATTCAGGATGCTCTTTAGCCTTTCTTGTTGTGTGCTGAACGTTGTTATCATTTGGCACTGATTTTTGTCATGTGTTCTCTTTGTATCTTTCTCAAATAAGATTTCCTCTATCTTCCTTTTGGATGCCCTACACACTGCAGTATTGACCCATTCATCTGGGTATCTCTGACTCAAAAACCTTTTCTTTAGAAGGTTGAGTACTGCCCTCATTTCTGCCTCTTCACTACAATTCCGTCTGGTTCACAAACATTCACCAAACGGTATGCTTCTCTTTAGATTAGATCGGATGAAAACTTGTTGTATGAAGCAACATGTTTCCCAAAGAGGGTTTCTATACAACTTTGTTTCTATCCTACCTCCCTTGATGTACAATGAGAGGTCAAGAAAATTCACATTGGTTCTACTTACATCACTGGTGAATCTTAAATTTAAATTGTTGTTTTAAATTTTACAGATACAATTCCTCACCTGTTCCTCAATACCCTTCTATACCAAGAATAGATTGTCGATCGACTCCAGTGCATGATGTGCTCTTCCCCTTCCACCTGATACTGCATTCAGATCACCTGCTCCTCCCACCAGCCCATATGCAAATTCGCATAGCTAGGGGCGAAGAAGGTGCCCATAGCAATGCCACATATTTGGTGGTACAAATCACCATTAAATAGAAGAAAGTTGCTCTTTAGAGATTTTTCAACCATTCTCAAGATCATCTCAGTGTGTGCCCCCAATCTTATAGGTCTCACCCGCAGAAAGTGCTTTATGGCTTTGAGACCATCTGTATGCCTAATACTTGTGTACAGTGTGGACACATCTATGGTGACCAACAAATAGTCATCCTCCCATGGGAGATCATAAATTCTTCTGAGAAAACCTCCTGAATCTTATATGTAAGAGGAGAGTGACTTAACTAGACTACCAAGGAATGATTCCACATATTTAGACGTATGCTCAAGTGTACTCCCTATAGCTGAAATTATTGGGCTCCCAGGCGGAATTATTGCCCCTTTTTGGATCTTGTAGATTAAATTAAACACAGGTGTAACCAGTTTGTCACTTTTTAGAAATGAATACTTATCATTGCTTAGGATGCCTTTCTCATACCACTGTTTCAATTCAATGTTATATGTCTGATGACTCAACACCATTTCCTTTTCTTTGATTTTAATATAACATGATTTGTTATCCAGTTGTTTATACGCCTCTGTCAAATACTTTGATTTGTCCCAGAGGACAATATTGCCTCCCTTATCCGCATTTCTCACTATGCAATCATCATGATAATTCAATTTTCTAATTAAGGCATGATACTCTTTTTGTTTCTGCATGCTTATTGAATTTTTATTCTTGTTTTTATCTTATGTGAGTGCATAGGTTCTTAAGTTCATTGGTTACTTGATCGTTATAGACATCAGTTACATCCCTTGCTATCACTGGAATAAATCTTGAATTAGGTCGGAAACTCGTTGGTGCTTCATCTTCTATACTGAAGCCTTGCTCTTGTGCCATTGATATTGCGTCCCCAATCGTTCCATCTGTGTTTGTCTCGGTATCCAATTCTCTTAGTTCTAACATTAAATTCATGTCATCAACAGTCAATTCCCCTTGCTGTACTGTAGATGTGTTTTGCAATCCTTGTAATCTTGAGGATGGATTCAAGAGGAAATGTTTCTTTAGTTTTAACATCCTTATGAATGTAAACAAGTCTATCCTTGTTTGGACATAGTCCAAATCTACTGCAGGACAGAATGATAGGCCTAATTTAAGAGTTCTCTATTCCTGGTCTGTAAAAACAATCTGTGTGAGGTTAATAATAGAGGCTTTTTTCTCATCCTCTAGTTCTTCCTCCCTCTTTTTCTCTTTGCATGCCCATCTTCACTGGGCTGTGCCCTTCTGCCTCTTACACCTCTGCCTCTTCCCCTTCCTCTTTGAGGCTTTGGTATCTAAGTTGGCTGCCTGGCTCTTAGATTGAATTGTCTCTCCTCGTGTAAAAAAACAAACTCCTCTATGACAGAGGGAACTGGTTTATTTGTACGAGCACTGAAGTCTTCTTCAAGGTCCGTACCGATCCCCGAACTCTGCAGACTGTTCTGTTCTGAATTACTTTTTTGTGGCGGTTTCTGGCTGTCCCCACTTTTTGTCTTCAAATTGATTCAAATTTCTTCGCAAATGTATAAATCTGACCGCTGTCATAGTCCTGTTTATCTTGTATATACTTTTACACTTTCCTTTCGTTAATGAAGATCTCCAATTTGTGCAGCCTTTCTTTCATTCCTGCTTTTAATTTTGTTATTTGCTCTTGATCCGGTTTTTCACTCAATACCACAAGCAATGCCTCTATTTAATCTAAGATTTTCTGTCTATCAATGTCGGCATATTTTATTAAAATTGCAAGCATCCGGCGAGCGGCATCATTATTATTGGCAGCCCACTCATTTCGGGATTAGGTTCCTCGTAGATTGGTGCTACCATTATTCATAGCCCCCTCGGGACCCATTGCACCTCTAAGTAGCGCTGCAATGATTTAGGCTCCCACCATTTTGAGAGTTCTGTACAGTGCAATTTTTCTAAGCACTTCAAACGTGCCCCAAGGTCTGATGGCCATGTTCTCAGGTCCAGAAGAAATCCTTGCACTTGTACATGCATCATCAAAAATTAATAGAGCTGCCTCTCCACGCTCTCTTTCTTCTGCGGCTGACAAGATATCTTTTTCAAAGTTACGTGGGTAACTTCCCTCAAATTGCAACCGCTTCCTCCCGTTGTGTAATCACGATCCGGACAGGAAGCTTTACTCTCTCCACCCGCCATGTATCTTCCACAGTCTTACCTGAAGGCAAGAGCGTCCTCCGCGGGTACTCCGACTCACCGGACCACGCTCCTCCTCCAGCACTGCCGCTCTTTTTGGATATCTGGTTACTTGGCCTCGCAACAGGCTGGGGGGGGTGACAATTTAACTAATTCTCCACACTCCCTCTTGTGTGTATACCGCTGCCACCTGATCAACAGTCGCATCGCCTCTGGACACCCCTCAAGAGCGGGTCCGTGCAATTTTCAAAATTTTCAAAATTCGTCAGAATTAGAGATAACACTTTTTTTTCATTTTTTTTCCACCTCTGTACTTTCATTTTACCCCAGTGGGCATCACAAACCATGCTTTATACCATTTTTATTCACATCATCAATTCATAAATGATGTCTTACTAATGTCTAACATTTATGGGGCAAAATGAAAGTAGTGAGGAGAAAGAGAAAATGTGTTATCTCTTATTCTGACGAATTTTGAAAAGTGCAGATATTGGTATGAATTGCTATTTATTGAATATGCATATATTGTACCATGAGATATAGAAAGCAAATAAATTAATATGTCATTTAAGACGGTTATCGCAATATTAATGTGCCACATAAGTAGTTCAAAAGGTTTTTAAAACTACGAGTCTGTTTTCACTATCACTAGTTGTAGTTTGCGTGGAACACGTAATGAGCATGATTTGCACTTTAAAAAATGTCCCCTCTTATTGGTTCTTTATCGGTGAGCAAGGCTGCTGTGCAGCCGAAACACATTCGATAGTGGCTGAATAAATAATTTTCCAACTGCACATGGCGTCGTCATCCTTGCTTGGAGAGGAAAAATTTGAAAATTGCACGAACCTGCTCTTGTGAGGTCCCCAGAGGCGACGCGACTGTTGATCAGGTGGCAGCGGTAGACACACAAGAGGGAGTGTGGAGAATATATATATATATAAAACTATATGGTGTGAATAGCTCAGACTTTCCACTGAAAAATCATTTGTTTTCTGCTAAGAACCCTTGCATCATTTGACAAATCTACACTAAACTTTCCAAATAAAAAATGAATCTATTGTTGAATTCCATGTGGCAAGTTTTGTGCATTTACATTCAGAGGGGCCAAAGTTCCAAAGGATTATTTGATCCTCACTACAGAACAAATGGCTGAACAGAATTGCACCAAACCTGGCATGTAATTAGAAATTTGCAAAAGGAAGTGTCTTTACTTGGTTGGGCACTGACATAGAAATTGTATATTTAAACAATTTTTATATTAAGATTTGCGAACCCTGTTCCATCCTCAGGTTCCTTTGACCCTTCAGGGATCTCAGAATTCGCAAAATTGGCACAGTGGGTCTAGAAAGAGAAAAAATTAAGAAAAAATTGGAAGCCTTCGGCTATGTAAAGTGTGGCATGTAAAATACGATGTTGCCGTTTGTGGTGAGACGGCCATCCACAGGCTATGGCCACAGGGAACAGTTGGATATGTTATATTATTAATAACTAAAAAACCATCGTTAATGCGAAATTGCTGTTAGCCTTGGCCATAACACCTTAATATGTCTTTTTAAAAAACTTAGAAATTCACTTAAATGCCATTGTTAACATGCAGTTGGGCAGGGCCAGACTGGGAACCAAAACCGGCCCTGGCAAAGTGCTCGGCCAGCCCCCCACCCCCCGGGGGCGTTGGGGGTGCGACCGCACTCTTTGGCAGGGCCGGTTTTCGGCCGATTTTGTTACAGGGCCATTTTTTCAGCAACGTAAGTTTTATCTGAAAACCATAACTCCCCCAAACAGCCATGTAAACCATGGCCCACACGCAAAATGCACTCTTTATGAGTTACAAATATTTTCCAAATAAAAAACAATGAATACGAGCAAAATATAATAAACAACATGTATTCGAACCAATAAATAATACTGCACACATTATCGTCTCTTTCAAAGTGGTAACAATAACGTAATGTAATATGACATTTCAAATTATTTGCAACATTTCAAATTGCATCTGTCACATTTAGGGTGAGGTCATGAGCATTGCATTTGGTGTGCAGGTTATGGTTTGCATTGCTGTTGCACGACTAATGGATTGTGGTCATACTCACATCCTGCAAATTTCAATACTTTTTCGTTGTTAGCTCTTCATCATAACTGCTCTATAAGTGTGGCTTTTAAGTGAATTTCTAAAGTATTTTTAAGCACATTTCGGTGTTAAGACTATAGCTACATATATACAGTGTCAGGTGATTTTTGCTTAATATTTGAATTTATTGAACATAGTGTATTCATTTAGTTCGAAGAAGAATTGAATACAAATCGTTTTCCTTTGTTCCTAAATAGAAGGTTGAATAACATGTTCATGCAGAGGCTGAATTGCATAATGTGCAACTAGTCAACACGGTGCAAATCACTGTTTCCTCACTTGACTAATTATGTGCTCTTGGGCAGATCATTACAGTTCACAGTGTCCTTGAGTGACTAATCTGAGAGCACATGAAGTAGTTCATTGTAGTATGTGTGCGATACAAAAATATCGCTTCTGTATCGTTTAGTGCACAACCATTTTCTTTCACATAAAACAACATTGGTGCTACAGTCAGTACACGACAAACTGATAGCTTACTTGGTTGATTCAGTCAACATCTTCAGGGCAGGTATTCATGAATATTTCTAGTTTTATGTCCAGAAATAATTATTTTCAATAAAAGTCACTCAGCTTGCTGACATGTTCGAAAAGACTGATAACAGCTTTTCTAATCGCAATGGTGCATTTGTATATTAAATGGAAACACAAACGTACACCCAAAAACCTGTTTTAAAGTCTTCTACCATGCTCCTACATGAGGGTTTTGTGTGATTTACAGGGCAAATCTCGCGATGGCTCGGCTCCTGCTGTGGGTCTTTAATCTAGACCCTGGCTCGGCTCTCTCCATGACTTTTCTGGCTTGCCCCTATCTAGGCTAAGTTGGGTTCTGTTAGTGAATTTCTTATACAATGGAATTTGCTTTTGGTTTTTTTCTACTGTAATCATTAGTCCAAAGATTTAAAAAAAATGCTGCAATTTAATTCATTAGAAACTATTTGCAACTGGTCAGCAGGCATTTATACCAGCAAAAATAAATACTTTCAAAAGATATTAATACTGAGAATAGAGTTGAATTTGTACAAGGTCAGGTGCTGCCTGGGGTAACAGTTGGTGCAACCTGCTGGAAAAACAGCTTTTATACTCACAATAGTTAGGCAGCTGGGGAACACTTTATACAGACACTGAGACAGAAGCCAATGTCGTCCCAGGGCGACTGCTGACAGCAGAGTGACTGGGTGAGGCCAATAGTAGCTTCATGAGCATAGTTAGGCATAGGGTGACCACCTTAGTTTAAAATATCTGAACTTTAAGCCCCGACCCTTTGAAAAATTCAGCACTATACATGTATATATACATATATAAATGTATATACATATATTACCTACTGGCGGTTGCCAGTAGGTAGTTATAGTTAGAACTTAGTTTCCATAGGAAAAGCGTTTTTTGTTTTCCCAATAACTTTGGCGCCGGTTTACGAATCTTCGTGAAATTTTCAAAACGTGTGGCCCGCTCTGGTCAGCTCCTATCCTAAAAGTTTTGGGGTGATTTGCCAAATGGGGCTGAGAAAAAAGGGGGGGATCCCAAAATGTGTTTTTTCCATAGGAAACTTTAGACACGGCTACAGCCCAAACTACTGAACGGAATTACACCAAATTTATCAAAAAGGTAGCCCTTGTTTCAGAAAGAACTCTTTTTCTTAAATGATGTGAATCCGTTCAGTGGGTCCTGAGAAATTAAAAGAAAAGAGGTCAAAAAAAGCATTTTCCAAAGGGACGCCTTCTATAGTGCACATGTTCAAACAGATCCCGCCCCACTGGGTGTGTCCTCCACTGCGGCTGTGTGGGATCTGTAGTGCCAGGTAAATTCCAAGTAGATGCATCTCTTTGTAAATTAAAACCATTTCATAATCCAAGTGGAGTTCAAGTACACAGGGGACGGGGGCCTCCCCAGTGGGGCGGGATCTGTTTGAACATGTGCACTATAGAAGGCGTCCCTTTGTTACCTCAACCTATGCCATTGAAGAAGAGAGCCGTGGCTCTCGAAATGCGTCTGGCTTTTGCATTTCTTTAAGGACACCTGTGACGCAGAGCCTGCTGGCAAGCTGCTGGAATTGAATTAGATGAAGTTTTTGGATCCATTTTGTGTGGTTTCTTCCAAATTGGGTTTCCTGCTTTGATGGATATATATATATATATATATATATCAACAACACGAAGGGTAGCCCTGATGAAAGGAAGCCTCAGACAGTTGTAATAAATCCATTTTATTAGAGGCTCGACTTGCCAGCAAAGTTCAACGTGAACAAGGAACTTCCAAGTGTCTCTTATCCCATCTTGCCAGACGCGTTTCAGGAACAACGGTTCCCTTTCTCAATGGCTTGGAACTGCATCAAGTTCATAATGCTGCCTCGCACTATTTTATCTTCACGGGCCCTGCTCCAGTGGGCGTGGCCACAACAGCCTTCTGGGACCTGTAGTGCGAAGAAATTAAACTCAAGTGAGTGCCTCGAACTTTGCAGGAAAAATTAACATAGTCTTAAAACCCCAGTGGGTTGAAGTCAATGGCACGTTGAAAACTGCCCTGCTTTGTGGTAGAGTCTCAGGACACTGTCTCCCATGTGCGCCATCACCCACACGGCGATAGCACAGGTCCGCTTTTCGAGCAGCGAGCTTCCTTTCGCGGCTGGCAAAGCAGCTAATTTATCAACAACACGAAGGGTAGCCCTGATGAAAGGAAGCCTCAGACAGTTGTAATAAATCCATTTTATTAGAGGCTCGACTTGCCAGCAAAGTTCAACGTGAACAAGGAACTTCCAAGTGTCTCTTATCCCATCTTGCCAGACGCGTTTCAGGAACAACGGTTCCCTTTCTCAATGGCTTGGAACTGCATCAAGTTCGTAATGCTGCCTCGCACTATTTTATCTTCACGGGCCCTGCTCCAGTGGGCGTGGCCACAACAGCCTTCTGGGACCTGTAGTGCGAAGAAATTAAACTCAAGTGAGTGCCTCGAACTTTGCAGGAAAAATTAACATAGTCTTAAAACCCCAGTGGGTTGAAGTCAATGGCACGTTGAAAACTGCCCTGCTTTGTGGTAGAGTCTCAGGACACTGTCTCCCATGTGCGCCATCACCCACACGGCGATAGCACAGGTCCGCTTTTCGAGCAGCGAGCTTCCTTTCGCGGCTGGCAAAGCCGCTAATTTATCAACAACACGAAGGGTAGCCCTGATGAAAGGAAGCCTCAGACAGTTGTAATAAATCCATTTTATTAGAGGCTCGACTTGCCAGCAAAGTTCAACGTGAACAAGGAACTTCCAAGTGTCTCTTATCCCATCTTGCCAGACGCGTTTCAGGAACAACGGTTCCCTTTCTCAATGGCTTGGAACTGCATCAAGTTCGTAATGCTGCCTCGCACTATTTTATCTTCACGGGCCCTGCTCCAGTGGGCGTGGCCACAACAGCCTTCTGGGACCTGTAGTGCGAAGAAATTAAACTCAAGTGAGTGCCTCGAACTTTGCAGGAAAAATTAACATAGTCTTAAAACCCCAGTGGGTTGAAGTCAATGGCACGTTGAAAACTGCCCTGCTTTTTGGTAGAGTCTCAGGACACTGTCTCCCATGTGCGCCATCACCCACACGGCGATAGCACAGGTCCGCTTTTCGAGCAGCGAGCTTCCTTTCGCGGCTGGCAAAGCCGCTAATTTAGCAACAACACGAAGGGTAGCCCTGATGAAAGGAAGCCTCAGACAGTTGTAATAAATCCATTTTATTAGAGGCTCGACTTGCCAGCAAAGTTCAACGTGAACAAGGAACTTCCAAGTGTCTCTTATCCCATCTTGCCAGACGCGTTTCAGGAACAACGGTTCCCTTTCTCAATGGCTTGGAACTGCATCAAGTTCGTAATGCTGCCTCGCACTATTTTATCTTCACGGGCCCTGCTCCAGTGGGCGTGGCCACAACAGCCTTCTGGGACCTGTAGTGCGAAGAAATTAAACTCAAGTGAGTGCCTCGAACTTTGCAGGAAAAATTAACATAGTCTTAAAACCCCAGTGGGTTGAAGTCAATGGCACGTTGAAAACTGCCCTGCTTTGTGGTAGAGTCTCAGGACACTGTCTCCCATGTGCGCCATCACCCACACGGCGATAGCACAGGTCCGCTTTTCGAGCAGCGAGCTTCCTTTCGCGGCTGGCAAAGCCGCTAATTTATCAACAACACGAAGGGTAGCCCTGATGAAAGGAAGCCTCAGACAGTTGTAATAAATCCATTTTATTAGAGGCTCGACTTGCCAGCAAAGTTCAACGTGAACAAGGAACTTCCAAGTGTCTCTTATCCCATCTTGCCAGACGCGTTTCAGGAACAACGGTTCCCTTTCTCAATGGCTTGGAACTGCATCAAGTTCGTAATGCTGCCTCGCACTATTTTATCTTCACGGGCCCTGCTCCAGTGGGCGTGGCCACAACAGCCTTCTGGGACCTGTAGTGCGAAGAAATTAAACTCAAGTGAGTGCCTCGAACTTTGCAGGAAAAATTAACATAGTCTTAAAACCCCAGTGGGTTGAAGTCAATGGCACGTTGAAAACTGCCCTGCTTTGTGGTAGAGTCTCAGGACACTGTCTCCCATGTGCGCCATCACCCACACGGCGATAGCACAGGTCCGCTTTTCGAGCAGCGAGCTTCCTTTCGCGGCTGGCAAAGCCGCTAATTTATCAACAACACGAAGGGTAGCCCTGATGAAAGGAAGCCTCAGACAGTTGTAATAAATCCATTTTATTAGAGGCTCGACTTGCCAGCAAAGTTCAACGTGAACAAGGAACTTCCAAGTGTCTCTTATCCCATCTTGCCAGACGCGTTTCAGGAACAACGGTTCCCTTTCTCAATGGCTTGGAACTGCATCAAGTTCGTAATGCTGCCTCGCACTATTTTATCTTCACGGGCCCTGCTCCAGTGGGCGTGGCCACAACAGCCTTCTGGGACCTGTAGTGCGAAGAAATTAAACTCAAGTGAGTGCCTCGAACTTTGCAGGAAAAATTAACATAGTCTTAAAACCCCAGTGGGTTGAAGTCAATGGCACGTTGAAAACTGCCCTGCTTTGCACTACAGGTCCCAGAAGGCTGTTGTGGCCACGCCCACTGGAGCAGGGCCCGTGAAGATAAATAGTGCGAGGCAGCATTACGAACTGGATGCAGTTCCAAGCCATTGAGAAAGGGAACCGTTGTTCCTGAAACGCGTCTGGCAAGAGGAGAGACACTTGGAAGTTCTGTGTTCACGTTGAACTTTGCTGGCAAGGCGAGCCTCAATAAAATGGATCTAATACAACTGCCTGTAGGCTTCCTTTCACCAGGGCTACCCTTCGTGTTTTTGATAAATAGCGGCTTTGCCAGCCGCGAAAGGAAGCTCGCTGCTCGAAAAGCGGACCTGCGCCATTGCCGTGAGGGTGATGGCGCACATGGGAGACAGTGTTCCTGAGACTCTACTACAAAGCAGGGCAGCTTTCAACGTGCCATTGACTTCAACCCACTGGGGTTTTAAGACTTTGTTAATTTTTTTCCTGCAAAGTTCGTTGCACTCACTGGAGTTTAATTTCTTCGCACTACAGGTCCCAGAAGGCTGTTGTGGCCACGCCCACTGGAGCAGGGCCCGTGAAGATAAATAGTGCGAGGCAGCATTACGAACTGGATGCAGTTCCAAGCCATTGAGAAAGGGAACCGTTGTTCCTGAAACGCGTCTGGCAAGAGGAGAGACACTTGGAAGTTCTGTGTTCACGTTGAACTTTGCTGGCAAGTCGAGCCTCAATAAAATGGATCTAATACAACTGCCTGTAGGCTTCCTTTCACCAGGGCTACCCTTCGTGTTTTTGATAAATAGCGGCTTTGCCAGCCGCGAAAGGAAGCTCGCTGCTCGAAAAGCGGACCTGCGCCATTGCCGTGAGGGTGATGGCGCACATGGGAGACAGTGTTCCTGAGACTCTACTATAAAGCAGGGCAGCTTTCAACGTGCCATTGACTTCAACCCACTGGGGTTTTAAGGCTTTGTTAATTTTTTTCCTGCAAAGTTCGTTGCACTCACTGGAGTTTAATTTCTTCGCACTATAGGTCCCAGAAGGCTGTTGTGGCCACGCCCACTGGAGCAGGGCCCGTGAAGATAAATAGTGCGAGGCAGCATTACGAACTGGATGCAGTTCCAAGCCATTGAGAAAGGGAACCGTTGTTCCTGAAACGCGTCTGGCAAGAGGAGAGACACTTGGAAGTTCTGTGTTCACGTTGAACTTTGCTGGCAAGTCGAGCCTCAATAAAATGGATCTAATACAACTGCCTGTAGGCTTCCTTTCACCAGGGCTACCCTTCGTGTTTTTGATAAATAGCGGCTTTGCCAGCCGCGAAAGGAAGCTCGCTGCTCGAAAAGCAGACCTGCGCCATTGCCGTGAGGGTGATGGCGCACATGGGAGACAGTGTTCCTGAGACTCTACTACAAAGCAGGGCAGCTTTCAACGTGCCATTGACTTCAACCCACTGGGGTTTTAAGACTTTGTTAATTTTTTTCCTGCAAAGTTCGTTGCACTCACTGGAGTTTAATTTCTTCGCACTACAGGTCCCAGAAGGCTGTTGTGGCCACGCCTACTGGAGCAGGGCCCGTGAAGATAAATAGTGCGAGGCAGCATTACGAACTGGATGCAGTTCCAAGCCATTGAGAAAGGGAACCGTTGTTCCTGAAACGCGTCTGGCAAGAGGAGAGACACTTGGAAGTTCTGTGTTCACGTTGAACTTTGCTGGCAAGTCGAGCCTCAATAAAATGGATCTAATACAACTGCCTGTAGGCTTCCTTTCACCAGGGCTACCCTTCGTGTTTTTGATAAATAGCGGCTTTGCCAGCCGCGAAAGGAAGCTCGCTGCTCGAAAAGCGGACCTGCGCCATTGCC
This sequence comes from Lissotriton helveticus, assembly GCF_964261635.1. Classification (NCBI taxonomy): domain Eukaryota; kingdom Metazoa; phylum Chordata; class Amphibia; order Caudata; family Salamandridae; genus Lissotriton; species Lissotriton helveticus. Next base: position 360,952,322 of record NC_136061.1, read on the forward strand.
GTGAGGGTGATGGCGCACATGGGAGACAGTGTTCCTGAGACTCTACTACAAAGCACGGCAGCTTTCAACGTGCCATTGACTTCAACCCACTGGGGTTTTAAGACTTTGTTAATTTTTTTCCTGCAAAGTTCGTTGCACTCACTGGAGTTTAATTTCTTCGCACTACAGGTCCCAGAAGGCTGTTGTGGCCACGCCCACTGGAGCAGGGCCCGTGAAGATAAATAGTGCGAGGCAGCATTACGAACTGGATGCAGTTCCAAGCCATTGAGAAAGGGAACCGTTGTTCCTGAAACGCGTCTGGCAAGAGGAGAGACACTTGGAAGTTCTGTGTTCACGTTGAACTTTGCTGGCAAGTCGAGCCTCAATAAAATGGATCTAATACAACTGCCTGTAGGCTTCCTTTCACCAGGGCTACCCTTCGTGTTTTTGATATATATATATATATACACATTTTTAAAGGGGTCAGGCCCTGAGGAATGGGGTCCCCAGAGCCCAAAAAAAGGGAAAAGAAGTGGGGGCCACAAAGCCCCCTTCTGAAACAAACTGAAAAAAAATCCCCTCCCAGCAACACTCTGCAAATGCGCCCTGTGGCATGTTTTAAATTGGGGAATTAATTCCCCTTCAATACTAGGGTCCCTGGGGGCCAACTAGCCCACCAGGCACCTCCAGTAAGCACCACAGGGCTGCGTTGCAGGGAGGTCCAGGCCACATCCCTTTTTACACCTCTCTGCAACACAGCTCTGTGGTGCTTACTGGAGGTACCTGGTGGGCTAGTTGGACCCCAGGGGCCCTAAGAATTCAAGGGGACTTAATCCCCCAACTTAAAACGCGGCACCGGGCGCGTTTGCACAGTGTTGATGGGTGGGGGTGGGACCTGAGGTGACATATGTGCAAACACGGCCTGTGGCACGTTTTAAGTTAGGGAATTAATTCCCCTTCAATCCTGAGGACCCCTGGGAGTCAACTAACCCACCAGGTACCTCCAGTAAGCGCCACATGGCTGTGTTGCAGAGAGGTGGTCCAGGCCATGCCACTTTTTACACCTCTCTGCAACGCAGCTCTGTGGCGCTTACTGGAGGTAACTGGTGGACTAGTTGGAACCCAGGGACCCTCTGGATTCAAGGGGACTTAATCCCCCAACTTAAAACGCGCCACAGGGCGCGTTTGCACAGTTGTGGAGGGAGGGGGTGGGGCCTGAGGTGACATTTATGCAAACACGCCCTGCGGCTCATTTTAAGTTAGGGAATTAATTCCCCTTCAATCCTGAGGGCCCCTGAGGGCCAACTAGCCCACCAGTTACCTCCAGTAAGCTCCACAGGGCTGCATTACAGAGAGGTGGTCCAGGCCATACCCCTTTTCACACCTCTCTGCAACGCAGCTCTGTGGCGCTTACTGGAGGTACCTGGTGGGCTAGTTGGACCATCAGGATTCAAGGGCACTTAATCCCCCAACTTAAAATGCACAACGGGGCGTGTTTGCATAGTGGTGAAGGGAGGGGCGGGGCCTGATGTGACATGTATGTGCAAACACGCCCTGTGGCACGTTTTAAGTTAGGGATTAATTCCCCTTCAATCCTGAGGGCCCCTGGGAGCCAACTAGCCCACCAGGTGCCTACAGTAAGCGCCAAAGGCCTGTGTTGCAGAGAGGTGGTCCAGGCCGCGCCCCTTTTTACACCTCTCTGCAATGCAGCTCTGTGGCACTTACTGGAGGTACCTAGTGGGCTAGTTGGACCCCAGGGACCCTCAGGATTCAAGGGGACTTAATCCCTCAATTTATAATCCACCAGGGGGCGTATCTGCAGAATGGTGGAGAAAGGGGGCAAGGCCTTTGTCTACCTCTCACCAATCCCACTGCGTGGGGCTTACTGGAGGTAAAAGGTAGGCTACTTGGCCCCTAAAGGACCCCCAGCAGTGAAGGGGACTTCATTCCCCATCCAAGAGCGTGCCAGGGAGCGCGTTTGTAGAGTGGTGGGCAAAGTGGGCGTGGCGTGGTAGGAGTACTTACCAATGCTGCTGTGTGGGACTGACTGGAGGTAATAGTTTGGGAAGTTGGCCCCCAAGGATGTGCTTGGGGGCCAACTACCCCTCTTGTTACCTCCAGTAAGTCTCACACAGTGGGATTGCTAAGATGTCTTCAGAGGCCATGGTCCCCTTTCTCTACCACTCTGCAAACATGCCTATTTGAAGACTACGGGATGGGGGATGAAGTCCAATTTAGTCCTGAGGGAGTTTGGGGGCCAAGAATCCCTGCTGGTACCTCCTGTAAATCAGACACAGCGGAATTTCTGAGCGTTGGTTGGACGCCCAGCACCCTTTATCCACCACTCTGCAAATGCGACTACTAGTTAAAGAAGCATTTTTCTGTACCTCTGACTTAGAGGTAGTTTTAATCCCCCTGCGCTCTTATGTACTAGGGCCTTACAGAGGAGGTAATGCAAATCACAGGAGTACCTCAACGCATAGTGTTCATTAGTGTATGTAGGTGTTTTCACTGTATTCTAAGTGTCTTTTAGCATTGCACTGGCTCTAGGCCTGGTTAGTCAGAGTCAGTTACCACCAGTACGCTTCTGAAATAGTTGTGGCACAGGAGGATTTTGCAACAAGGCCTCTTTCTGCTCCTCTGTTGGTTCTTTCTGCACATGTCTTGCTTCTTCCTGAACTTTTCTTCGTCTTGGTGGACTTCTGTTGGTTCTTTCTGCATTTCTGTTGCTTCTTTCTGTGCATTTTTTCTTCTTTCTTCACATGTCCTACCTCTCTAGGTATAGTTAGAAACTAGCATTTAAAAATTCCTTTAAAATTCACTTAAAAAACCATAGGTTTCAGGCACGTTATAGTTAGAAATTAGTATTTAAAAAACCTTTGAAATTCACTGAAAGAAACATAGGTTTCAGGCACTTTATAGTTAGAAATTAGCATTTAAACAACCTTAGAAATTCACTGAAAAAACAGGTTTTAGGGAAAGTTATAGTTAGTTGGACATTTCACTCGTACAAAACCAGAGAAATTCCCCCGTTATAGTTAGTTCAGCTAACTATAACTTGTGCCCCCACAATGTACTGGCCACTGCAGGACACTGCAGGGCCATCAAGGGCTCCAGGAGGGGGCCAGCCCCCTCCCCTTTGTCAAAATAGCCCCTGGGAGGTGGTGGTCCCCGGGGTGTGTGGGGGGTCTCGGGCCCCCACACATTTTTAAAATATTTAAAACTGAGCCTGAGGAGGTGGGGTCCCCGGGGCTGCGGGGGGCCGCGTACCTCTGTGGTTTATTCTGAAAGCCCCAGGGAGGTGGCTGTCCCCGGGGCAGCGTTGGGGGGGATTTAAAAAAATGTTTTATAAGGGAGGAGGGACGCATGGCCCCCTCCCTTGTGCTAGTTCTGGCCCCGGGGACCCCATCCCCCGGGGCATGCCCAACTATTTATTTATTTCATTATGGGAGAAGGGACACGTGGCCCCCCTCCGCAAGCCGATTTCGACCCCGGGGACCCCATCACCCGGGGCCCGGCCATTCTTTTTTTTGTAATTAAACAGGAGGTGCGCCACGTGGCCCCAATACCCTCACGGTCCCGTCGGCTCCCCGCCTCCTATGGGACCCGGAATTGCTTTTCCACAAGGGGAGCTGCTGACATGCAGCTCCCCTTGTGCAAAAGCAATCTGCTTTGGATTTTGGAAACCAAAATCCAAACCAGTGTTTGCTATGACAGGGCAGGAGTCGCACGGCTCCCGCCCTGCCATAGCTAACAGCGGTGTCCCAATGGTGGTCAGTGATCGCTCCTGCCAGCTCTGCAATTCCAGCAGTGGAAACGCTGGTGCTTATGGGGGGAGTGTGGCATGTGCGGAGGTGTATTCAAGCAATACAGTTGCAGGCCACTGACACTAGAAAGGACCAAGGGGACAGGAGCATGAATTTGCGGAGCAGAAAGCCTCTTATCATGGTTGGCTTTAAAGGGCCAGGTCCTTGGCAGGTCTCTCACAGGTTTTGGCCCACTAACCAACGAGCCACCCATTGGAGATGTGCCACTGGGAAGTAGGTTTTAATGGAAAGAGCACCCAGAATACCTCCAACGGCCAGCAACTTAACGTTTTTCAGGGCTATTTGGTGACACTTGTTTCCGCAAAGAGGGTCCCCATATAGCATGTCCAGTTTGCTAAAGCCTGGGGAGAGGGGGTTATAGGGAGGTGTGTGAAGTAGTAGAGAAGCCGGGGTAAAATTACCATTTTTGACAGCGCTATCTTACCGGTGGTGACCAGTTGCAAGTTCTTCCTTAAGTGCACTTGCGATTTTAATGTAGTCAGGGTGCCTCACAGGTTACCATCATAGAGGTTGGTTGGGGAGTGATAGAGGCATACACCAAGGTATCGTACTGCGCTCACCTGAGGTGTACCTCCCACGTGGGCCAGACTTGGGCAGAGGATGTGTACAAACGATTTAGACCAGTTGACCTGTAGACCTGCTGCATGTGCGAATGTGTGAAGTGTGGCTTGTATAAGGGTGAGGTCAGTGTGGAAATATTGGAGGTACAGGAGCAGGTCAATCGCATAGAGTAATACAGCATGTGTCCTGTTGGCAAGAGTAATTCCCCAGACTTGGCCCTCCCTACGGAGCCGGATGGCGAGTTGTTCCATTGCCTTCACGAATAGTAGTGGGGACAAGAAGCACCCTTGCCTAGTTCCCCGTCCCACAGGAAAAGAGGGCAAGCTGAGGTAACCCAAACAAATCCCGGAGGAGGGTGTTGTATATAAGAGCCCCGTGAATGCTAATAAGCATTTGCCCACTCCCATGCATTCCAGTACATGGAATAGGCAGTCCCAGGTAAGCAAGTCAAATGCCTTCTCCAGGTCTAGTATGAGGCAGGCTACAATTGGGAAGCATGTGAGAAACACACACCTGATGTTGTGAGATGTACTATGCCCGGGGAGTAAGTTGTTTTGGTCCAAATGGATAAGCCCAGGAAGGATCCGAGCATATCTGTTGGACAGGACTTTCCCCAAGATCTTGTAGTCCGCCCCAGTATGGCAATTGGTTAGTAAGAGGAAAGACTGGCGGGGTCTCTATCAGGCTTGGGGATGGATACCAAGTGGAACTTCCGGAGTGACTGAAGTAACTCCTTGGATTTCAGGGCATCATTAAACATCTCTACAAGTCGAGGTGCCAGTCCACTGGTGAATGTGCCACAGTATTCTATTGGCAACCCGGTTAGACGAGGACTTTATTTTTTGCAAGATCCCGAATAGCCTGTTTGAAATCTGCGGCCATGATCATCACATCTAGGCTGTCTTTGACAGCATCGGAGATTCGGGGGAGGGTAACTTGAATGCCTTCATTTGCTGAAACGCTCGTCCATCGTCCCCTTTGGTATCTCTTTGTTCGCCCTAAGTTGGCAGGGTATGCCCAGACGTGGTCCCCTTGCTCACTTTGTCACTGGATTCAAGATAGCCTGGCTGATGAGGGTTATGAACTCGAAACCAGTCCCAGGATGCTCGTTTCTGGTCCAGTGAAGACATGGCTTGGCAGTTCGGGCTGAACGGTTCCCATGAGGCACAGGGTCAGACTGATTTGCATATGGCCATGTCTGAACTGGGGTGGTGGAGTGAGCTAAAGAATGATGATGGATTAAACCCAGATCAGTTGACTGGAGATGAGTGCTTGATTTGCTCAAACGCTCTGTCCATCGTCCCCTTTGGTATAGCTTTGTTCACTGTGTCAGCAGTCGCCGAGGGGGCGCTCCGTAAGTTGTGACATAGTACGCAAGGAATGCCTGCAGGATATCATGTTGTGCATAGAGTGTGGTACCAGAGTGTGAGGTGATTTCCAGAATGGGGCTCAAGTGTACTATAAATATATACATATGGTAAACATCCAAAACTTATTATCCAAATTTGGTTTCTATCACCCAGGTGCCACTCCTGTGTACTTGTGACAATCATAAGCACTGTTACAAATAAACTGATGAAGAAATGAAAAACTGTAAAAAAAAAAAAACTTTTTAGAGAAACAGAAAATTGAATGCTGAAATGAGTATCAGATGTGATAGGCTATAGATCCTATTATGTATCGCACACTCAGGGGCATATGTTGAAAGTCCATTTCCTGTTCGCAAATGGGCTGATTCTCAGAATTGTCCCGTTTGCGTACAGGAAAAAGCCTTTTGGGATGTATCATCCCCAAAAGGTCCTTGCAAAATAGGCAATCGCTAAATTTGTGATTCCCTGTTTTAGGAATGAATTTAAGGAATAACAAATTGCGATTCCTTAAATGTAATGCAGGAAGCCCTCAAGTTGTGCAATTTCACTGTAAAAAATCACAAATTATCACCAACTTCAAGGGTGGTAGGGTATGCATGTATGTGCGCCACAGATGCACACATGCTCATTTCAGGGGTCCAACAGGGTGTCCTTATGACACCCTTGAACCCTTGAAATTGCATTCACAAATTACGAGTACCTAATGGGTACTCGCAAATTGGCCCATAGTAATGAATGGGAAGACATTCCTTAATTGCGACTGGCAATTTGCGAGCCGCAATTAAGGAATGCTAAGGAATCGCAAAATATTTGCAAATTATTTACATCTTGTCTTCCGATTCTCAAATAGCGATTCGCTAATAATCGCTATTCGAGAATCGCAACAGTCTTTGATACATATGCCCCTCATTGTCTATGAAGAATTCCTGTTGAAAGGCTCTAGCAATAATGACAAATGGTAATACTGTTTCTACCAAGTTCTCCAAATCTTTGTGCAGATATTAGTGGTGTGTTACAGGGAGATGAAGGGTTTTGTCCAGGATGCTGAATTGGATTGAGAAGGGAAGTCTATTTTATAATTCTACTTTCTAGGTTTAAGAGAAGACAATTTAGCTACTAGACAACATTTCCTCCCATGAAATGAACCATGCTGATACGAGACAGGAGCAGATTCTCTTTACACAGAGACAAACAGTCTTAGGCAGTTACCACTTACTTAGAAGTTGTTTTCATGAAACCTACTTGAGCAGTATCTTTCTCTTTTTATTCTTAGGTTCATAGATGGGTGACTGGTCGATCCTTGGCCGTCTGCTGACGGAAGTCCAGAACCACTCGACAGTCATTGGGAAAATTTGGCTGACTATGCTTCTAATCTTCCGGATCCTTCTTGTGACATTGGTGGGTGATGCTGTGTATGGTGATGAGCAGTCCAAATTCACCTGCAACACTCTCCAGCCTGGCTGCAACAACGTCTGCTATGACAGCTTTGCTCCTGTCTCACACCTTCGCTTTTGGATTTTTCAAATTGTCCTGGTCTCAACCCCTTCCATCTTCTACATCGTCTATGTACTGCACAAGATCGCAAAAGATGAGAGGATGGAACTGGAACGGGCCTATGTACTTGAACTGTTGCAGACGTTAGCCACAAGGGAGCAACTGCAGGAGACTGGTAGCCTTAACCAGGAGCCAGAGGACCACCTGGATGTCAAGTTGTCACCAAGGAGTGGAGAGAGGTTGAAGGAGAGGCTGACAAGTGAAACAGCGAATGATCCAATCCACCTCTCTGACAAAGTGTTGATCATCTACATTGTGCACGTGGTCCTCCGGTCATTTATGGAAATTGGCTTCTTGATTGGGCAGTATTATCTTTTTGGCTTTGAGGTTTCGCACTTATTTCGTTGCGAAACATACCCTTGTCCAACAAAAACAGATTGCTTCATCTCTCGGGCCACTGAGAAGACTATCTTCCTTAACTTTATGTTTGGGGTGGGCCTGGGGTGCTTTGTCATGAACCTTGCTGAATTGCATTACCTCGGCTGGGTATATGTCTTCCGTATCCTGCTGGCTGCCTTCTCCAGCTGCTGCAACTTTAAGCGCAAGGAGAAGAATGCTATTGTTGTGTACCCTGAGCAAAATACTCTGCTGGCGCAGCTAAAGGACTCTATCCAGGAGAAGATGGTGCTCAAGAACTCTTGTAGTCTGTCTCAGGAAAAGATTGGCTATGCCTCCTCTCACCCGGCCACAATCTCTTTCAGCAATGACTCCAGTGATCCACCTCCAAAGAGGAGCCCAGATGTCAAATCCAAACACGGCAATGTGCCGAAACTTGCCAAGAGCAAGAAATCATGGCTGTAGTTAAGACTGGTGTAGAAAGATGACACATCAACATGCCTGGTACATATCAGTATGGGTCTCCTTTCCATGCCAGAAACCAGTACGGCCCTTCCATACCAGTGTTGTACCAGCATTCTGTTTATTAATATCTATTAACAGACCCATGGTGACCTCAGACTGCGCCCTTTTTGGGTTATTTTTAACCTGTTTTGAAGGCATTCTTGGACTTGTAATCTTCTCAGTTTCCAGTTTGTCAAGCTAAAAATGGCTGAATGCCTTTTCAAATACATTTTTTAACCAGTGTGGGTCTTTGAGTGTTTCCTAAGAAGTTGGCGTGCAGTAATGTCAAGGGAAAGGTTCATAAAACAGCTTCTTGTTCTCTCTACGAACTGTAATTTCAGAAAAACTGGTCTATGTGCTCCCGCTGTCTCGGAAGGGGTGCTTATCTAAAAGAAATATTCTGTACTATTTTAAAATCTTTTTGTCTGGTATTGTACTGGGAAGTGAAATTTCATGACCACACAGGACCTGAAGAAGAATGTAATGCATAAACTGAGCTTACATGGACAACTAGACATTTTTTTACAAGTGTAAAACTTCATTTGCAATTCACAAAAGGTGGTTTTGCGCCCATGGAAAAGTTTACTCATGCAAAGATTTTGTGTCAGTAAGTTTGCTCCCCGAAGTGGAAACTGGGCGAACCAGGGCTGCGGTGCTCGGTGAGTTTTGGCATACTCACAATCTTATAATTGTGTGGGTGTTTACAAACTCTTCTCAGACCCTTTTCTCTTCTGCAAACGGTTAGAAGTGTACTCCTGAAAAACGGCAGCAATACATTTCTTTCCAGGATCTCAGAGGTAAAGGAACAGCACAAAAATTATTGTCTTTTAGGGGATGGAGTTTCACAACATAGAGAAATGTATTCTGTGTGGAGAAAAAAAACAAAGTTAGCAAGTGCATTTGAACTTGCCCAGCAGATTTTCATATGACCAAATTTACACGTCTGACTAGTGCAATCAAAAAATGTAATTTACAAATAGTTTCCGGGAACAAGCAATTGGTGTAGGCTTCTAAATGTACTTCTGGAAACATTTGTGATTTTTTGAGAGTCACCCATCTACAGGTCTTAAGACCTGTGTCTGCAGATTTGTGACTTTTTTTGAGAATTTAGTCCACAGTTATTAGGGGGGAACAAAAGCACTGACACGTTGAATGCCAAATGTTTCTAATATTTTTAAGGAATAGCGAGAATATTAAGTTCTTTCCTGTTAGGCACCCATGTTACCGGCTTGTTAGTGTGAAGGGACGTCAGGAGCATTCTTGCTGGAAAATTCTTGTTTCACTGTTGAAGGTGTTTATGATAAAACATCTCACTCCAAACAACAGGTATTTTCCAACTTATATCCGGTGTAACGATTTTAAAAATAGTAGTTATGCAACTTTTAATTGCAGACAATTCCTATGTTGAACAATTTCATCCTCAGGTGCTCAGTATTAGTCTTGCATTTCTTTTAGAAGTAATACCAGTGATAACAACAGGAAAGTAGGGACACCGCAGATTATTGTATATACAGGGTGCAGTATTACCGCCCTATTCCAAGTTTTCCTGCTCAGAATAAGGCACAGCATGCATACTGGAGGTTAGCCCATCAACTGCTACAAGCTTTGCCTCTTTCAAAAATCTTTTTCCCTGTTCACATTTAACAGGTCTTCTGTAGCGAAATGTGAACTACGACAATCACTTCATATTTCTATTTTTTCCCCACACGACTTGTAATCCTGAATCAGGCGCAAAAACGACCAAATCTGGATTTCTTCGGGCCTGAAAATGGTCCCCTTGGTGGTCATTCCTAACTCGCTTATGGTGCTTCAGGGTGCGTCTTTTGTCCAATGGTGCTTCCGTAGTTCAATGACCAAGGGGTTAGTACATTCACTTCACTACTAGATGCAGCCAGTATCTCTTGAGTTTTATAAGGGCTATAGAAATCAGGAAAAAATCTGCTCTGTGTTGATAGGTTCATTGGGTCACATTTCCTGGTTTTGGAAAGAATTACTTTAATATTATTAACTACTTTTTTAATATAACACTAATATATTGCTGTAGTTTCGAAGTGCTGTAAACACGTGTTGGGTTTTTTTCAACTCAAAGGTGCTCAATTTAGATCTGCAAATCTCAGGGGACGCAAATCCATCCTGTAGACCTCGTCATCTCTAGACAGATGTATGCGGCAGGCACAATGACTCACCTGTCATGTATGCATCATGCCTGCTGTAAAGCTACCTACTATAGAAGTCAGCTATCTGCTATGTGGCTTTTTGCTTGTCTAGCGCTGTGGTTGCTATTTTTGCAGTCAAGATTATGTGTCCTGGCTTCCAGCAGCTAATCTTCAATTTGCCTTCTGCACGCTTCGTTTGAAAGGTGCTCTGTTAAACAAGGCAACATTGAGACCCTTACGGATGAGTAGTCTCGTTCTATAAGCCATCTGATTGATTGATTGATTGAACATCAGGACAATAGATAGTGATAATTAATGCAACTTGAAATCTATTAGGCCCATGGACATCGATTCACCAAAATATCAGGGCGAGCGGACACTGATTCGCCAAAATCTCAGGGTTTACAGATGTGACAATATGTACCTTTTGACTGCAGATACCAATACAGGATTAACCTGTGTCACATCCTTAGTCCCTAAGAACCCTCCTGTTTGCGGCTGAGTAGCTATGGAAAGGTAAAGGAGTAGGAACTACAGATAGCAAACATGCCACTTACATCATTGTTTGCGCCTGTATCTGTCTGTCTTCCTGAGCCCAGAGATTAGGGGAAGCAAGGATATTACCAGAGGTTACAGCTACCTATTACTGAAGCCCAAAAGTAGAGCAGGCTACAAAAAATGTATTTGTCTGCAGTAAAGAGACCTTACGTAATAAAAATGATGTAAAGTGAGAACTCTGACCACCCAATCTGCATCCCATTAACAATGTATTTGGATAAATTGTTCTTTGGCAAATTTTACACTCCTCCTACAGAAAAAGCAATCAATAAAACAGCAGTTATATGTTAAGCTGGATCTCTGCAATTGATTATTTTGAAAAACGTAGTCAAAAAAGTACAACGAGCACATCGTGTGGGCTGTTCCCAAGAAACAAGCTGTATATATTGCAGTACATACCTAAATAGATATTTTCAACAGAAAGGAACAAGCAGACCCCTCAGGTTTGCACATTTGTTAGCTACCTCTATACCCATGGCTTTTCTTAGCCTCCAGTACCATCTTTCGTTTTACACTATAAATGCAGTGGCTATCTTTCAAAATTGCTGTCAACTTTAGACTTACAAATAGCCTATTGGCCCAGATATTTACAAAACATGTTTATATTTCTTCTGTGATACACACACAAACTATTTTCCAACACTGATCATTGCAAATAAACATACACAATCATATAGAGACAACATGTAAAAGACATATTTGTGCTATGCACCTAAAGGCTTTTCATGAATTCAAAAGTCAGATCTATTGGCTTTGTTAGTGCTTGTTTAACTTTAAACGTGTGTACAAGTGGCATCAGGCACTGTTAGAATGGTTGCACCATGTCCGACATGCTTGCTGGACCTGATATGACAGTGGCGCCATTTGTCTAGTTGCCTGTCCATGCCATTGGAGATGCCCAGGGACTGCCCGAGCCCCTATGAAGGACATTCAATACATCTTCTTAGAAGAAATTGCTCAGGGTCATGCAAAGTGCAAACTATCTCTGACTGAGAGATTTGTCATTATGTCAAGTTCAAACTAATAAACGTCTATTGAAAATAAAACTGAGTGTGTGTTTGTGAACAGGAAGGCATCTGGGTGTATTTTAGTACCTACCAATTGGCACCAGGTTTTTGTATAGGGAGTATAGGTGGGTATCTGTAAGGCTGCTGGGTCTACACCTGTCATTTCATCCTTGTGTCACTTGTGGGTTAGGGGTGTGTCTGTAAGGATGCAAAGAGATGAATTCCTGAAAGCAGATCACAGGCAATGAGTGGAACAGGGACCGAAGAGGTATAAATGGGTTGAGTGGTTGGGGCTGTTTGTGTGGAGGTGGGGAATGGAGGTTCGAGGGGAACTCTGTGCCTGACATCATTTACCAGGCCATGCATGTCACTTTTGCTTTCTCTTATCTGAACTAAGAGCCTATCTGTCTTTTTCATTGCTCTGTGATATGCAGAAAATAACAGTCAGGTGTCGCTCCAAACTACCAAAAATGTCCTGAAAGAAGGTTACACCTAACACTCTTTATGGTGGAGAACGAGGTACCTGCCTGGCCACCTCCAACACGTTAACCTATATCACCAGTATTTCAACCCAACACAGACACTAGGAGACACAAAATAACTCAGACAAAGTTGTGAAAATGCTACACCTTAATTTGGATTAAAAACACAAGCTACGACCAACTTTGAATTAACAAATTAGTAAGCTAAATTGGTTGGAAATAGGCCCCTAATATTTAATTCAAATATATGCACTCCCTACCAAAGACAGTAACATGAGGGTAACAGTAGTCGGATTGGTGCAACCTGTGCCTCCACTAAGCCGATGCACTGCCACATCCCTCTCTAGGTTGAACCACGAGCCATGATTTCCCGCTAGAACTTGTTTCAATTAGATTTGAAATAGTACAGATACTTTGCGGCAAACAGCTGATCCAATAAGAAACGTACAAATTTGGGTGCCACAAAGTGCAACTATCCCCGAGTCATAGCTCGTATGGAGAGAAATCCTTTCTTCTCTGCCGCTCAATCCAACAATGGTCCAGGTGGTCAGGTGAGAGGTGTCGGGCTTGCAAAATACAATGCTCAGTAATGCCTTAAGCGAGTAGTTTGCTCCAGGACGGGAGAGTAGTGAAGGAAAGGGGAGCAGCCTGGAACACGCCTGTCCATCTTCTCTTTTGCACATTTTAAAGAAAAACATGTAGATACAGGATATCTTATTTGCAGAGACATAAAGGACACTACAGTTTAGGATGAATATAAAGTAAGCCACCACTGAACGTATTGTAGACACCAGTAACATTAGGACCAATAAGATTTTTTCCACCAAAAAGATCTTACTGCCACTGATTTTCAGAGCTAATCTGACCACAGATCATTAGTGGTGGCCATTTGCTAGAGCTGTGTGAGATGCTTTATTGCATTTGGCAAAGGGTTTTCGCTTGATTTGGACAAAACTATGCTGAAGTCTCAGGGAGAGGACGTGGACAGCTACAGGGAGGGGACACAGTGGGGAAGAGAGCAAGACATGGCAAAAACTATGCGGTGAACACTTCCTCACAAAGCACAGCGTGGAGGTGCACTGCATCTAGAATGTGGCTAAGGCATTGATGATGTAAAACAGAATAGAGTGAAACTCTATGAGCCCACATCATCCTATTCAATTCTGCTTTCCACCTCAGGGCATTTGCCAAAGACAGCTGAATATTGGGGGTAATGGTCAGCCCATGAATGTGTATCACGTCATTTCAAATGCTGGAGAAACATTTTACACCCAAAGTAAATGTGATTTTTGAAAGACATAAGTTTTTTTGCCGTTTGCAAAGTCATGATGAGGACATAATGTCTTATGTTGCCTCATTGCTAGGTCTAGCGGTGACCTGTGAATGCCAGAACGTGACTGAATCCTTAATTTGTGACCATATTGCGACATGTACTAATGATAGGGAAGTGAAAGAAAGACTTTTATCTTTTGATCCTTTGCTAGAAGAAGCCATACAAATTGCAAGAATTATGGAGCATACCACTGTATGGATGAAAGAAATTGACATGTGCAAACTTAGTTTGAAAAACTCTGAGAAAGAAGTCATCACAGTCAGCCGCAGTACGTGCAGGTAACATCGGTGGGGTGGTGGGAAGTGTAAGGGAGGATTTTAAGGGATGATGCAGAGGGAACATTAATTATTTAATTTTCCCTCGGCATCGGTCCTCGAAATCCACCCTTACACAGCCCCACCGCCCAACTGCTTTTACCTGCACGGACCGCGGCTGACCACATTTGAGATTCAAGAGGTTAAAGTGAAAAAACCTGTCAAAACTTTGGAACCTAGCACTAGTAGAATTGGAGAAAAGAGAAGGATAATATGCTACCGGTGTGGTTGTCCTGGGCACATTGCCTCCAGTTTTGCATGTGGGGCAAGGAATGTGATGTGTAGATCCTGTGAAAGGGAGATCTAGCGAAGGTCCATGGGTCAAAGGGGAGGAAACAAGATAGCAGAGTAAAGTTGGTGAAAATGTGAGCCACGGTGAGGACGAAATTATATTACCTATATATGAAATTGAGGATACAGTCCAGCAAGAGGGTCACCAGGGTAGGAGTGTGAAATGGGAAAGTTCAGGTAAATTCTAGAAGCCTTATTGTGATATTACTCTAGGAGCTGTGTAAGTTAAAAATGTCGGCGGATTCAGGAAGTTTGTTTTCTTTAGTTTTCAAAGAAACTTATGAGAACAATCCCAGGGGGCGTATTAGTGAGTTACAACTAGAAGATGTTAAGGCAGTAGGGTACGGTGGTAGGAGAATTAACATTATAGGGATGAAATTGATATATATTTTCTTCAAGAAATATAGTGTAAATGACAGGGTGTATGCAACGGAGGAAAGATCAAAACATTTGGGGTGGCACCACCAGAAAGATTTGAATATTATTTTAGACCCTAATGCAGAGGAGCTAGTTATGGTTATGGAGATTGTGGATGAATGTGAGGTGCCAATGCATGATGTTGACAGAGAGTGGGGTAAGAGATTGGTACAAACATTTCTGCATGTGTTCACGGGTGAGTTAGGTATGTTGAACAAATTTACTCATCGAATAGGTATAAAGAAAAATGCAGTTCCTGTGGTACATAGAGTAAGGCACATACCATTTTTGATGAGGGAGCCACTTCAGCAAGAACTGGCTAAACTACCGGAGTGAAAGATTATTGAACCTCTAGAGTCCCCAGAATGGCTTGCTCCCAGTGTTGTAGCACCTAAGGAAGGCAACAAGATTCTTCTTTATATCGATTTGATGGATCTGAATAGAAATATATTGGTAGACCGTCAACCATTGCCCAACATTGTAGAGATGTTGAGTGTAATGGGTGGAGACAAGGGGTTCAGTGTTTTGGACATGTCGGTAGCATACCACCAGGTGAATCTGCATCCAGAATCTTGTCAATTAACATTTTTCGTCACTCTTTTGGGGGCCTTCTGGTATTGCCAGATGCCGTTTAGGTTGTCATTGGCCTCCGCAGTTTTTCAGAGGATTAAGGAAACCATATTCCAGGTAATGCAAAGAGTACTGTGTTTCCAAGACAACATTTTGGTAGTGGGCAAGTCATTGGAGGAGCACGTTAAGTTAACGGATGAGGTGCTGAGAAGGACTGGCAATCATGGGTTAACTATTAAAAAGAGAAATGCCAGTTAAGAAAAGAACAGGTGAACTATTTGGGACTTGAAAATTCGGCAAAAGGAATAAGGCCTAGAAGGAGCATTGTAAAGGCAGTGGAAGATGCACAACATCTTTGTGATGAGGAAAATTAAAACAATGTCTAGGGCTAGCAGAATACTGTTCCAAGTTTGTTTATAATTTTGCTGATGTGGTAGAACCAATGAGGATGTTGTTAAAGAAGGGGGTGGTGTTTGAGTGGAGAGCGTAATGTGAGATGGCATTTAATAACATCAGTCACTTACTCATGCACAGACATTGAGTCACTTTGATGTCAATAAGAAAACCATGGTAGCAACAGATGCAAGTAACGTGGGTCTTGGTGCAGTGTTGACTCAAGTAATGGATGATGAGGAGAGGGTAATTGGGTTTTCATCATGGCGATTGCATGGGGGAAGAACAGTTGTATTCTGCCATTGAAGAGGAGGCATTAGCTTGCTGTTGTGGAATTAACCATTTTAGGTATTACTTATGAGGATTGCCTTTTGTGCTTAAGGCAGATCATAAGCCCTTGCTACATGTTTTCAAAGGTGGAAGGGATCTTAATGGCAGTGTGACACCTCGTATTTCTAAGTGGTTGAAATCATTGATGGACTTGAATTGTTGTGGTTGTTTATCTTGTATGCCTGATAAGAGGAAGAGGAAGTTTCTTTTACAGATGGTGCTGAAACAGTGGTGGTTCCTATTGATGGGGAACTCGCTTTGGGACAAGAGGAGTGGAAGGATGCATTGCTCAGGTACGAGAAATAAAAGGAATTGAGGAATCTCATATTCAATGGTACTTTGAGTGAAAGCTTGAGACAGTATTTAAAGCTAAAGGATGAATTGAGTACTCAGGCAGATAGTATCTTGTGTGGGACAATTCAACCGCACCTCAAATCTTGAGAGGAAGGTTAGTGAAGATTATTCATGAGAGACATTTGGGTAGGAACATGACAAAAAAGGAGGTTGAGACAGTTCTTTTGGGGGCCATGAATGGACAAAGATGTAGAAGCTGCTGTAGGTGATTGTTACAAATGTAGTAACAGCGAGAAGAGCAGTATCGTTGGACAACCAACTCTAGGATGCGTAGAAGGTGCTACTCGGCCTTGTGAGAAGTTAGGAATGGAGTTTCTAGGTCCCATACAGAAATTGGGTTAAAGGAATCCGTTTTTAGTGGTTCTGATGGATTACCATTGTAAATGGTTTGTGGTAAAATCCATGGAACAAATCACAACTATCAAGGTGATTGAATTTTTGAGAGAAGTATTTTTGGAATTAGGGGTTCCGAAAGTGTTGGTTACAGATAACAGTGCAGTTGATTTCCACTATCATGGAAGAATTTCAGGCGGATTTTGGTATCAAACATGATAGAGTGGCGCTGTTCAGGCTGCCGGCAAATGGACTGGTGGAGAGGGTCAATCGCACCATAATGTATAATATCCAGCTGTTTTGGGAAAATGGCCTGAGGTAGAAAGAGAAATTGAATAGGATGATGTGGGCTCATAGAGTTACACCTCATTCTGTGGCTGGCGTATCCCCTTTTGTTCCTCTTACAGATAGAGAACCTGAAACAAAGGAATCACCATGTGGTTACAAAAGAAAGATCAGATTTGGGTAGATCGTGAGTGTATAGCGGAAGGAGTGACTGAGTTTCAGGGACGCAATAAGATGAATTACGACCATAGAATGAGGGTGAAGGCTATGGATGTGAATTGCGGTAGCTGGGTGGTGGTAAAGAGAACGGGTTATGTGAAAAAAGGGTAAAGCAAATTTTCACAGCCACAAAAGGTGAATAAGGTAATAAAATCCGTTGTCAGACTGGAGGATGGAAGAGAATGGAGTGTGGGGAATTTGTGCGGAGTGAAAAGCCCAGACATGGGCAAATGAGTTTGGTTTTCCATGTTTGTCGTGGTCGGTGATGATTATAACCATCCCATTGCAATTGTGTATTCATATGTATTTTTGTTTGGCTAAGGTTATTAGCAATTTGTGTTGTTATATGAAAAGGGAGAGATATGTGGAGATGCACTGCATATAGAATGTTGATGAGGCATTGATGATGTAAAATGGAATGGGGGGTCATTGGAAGTTCCGGAAAGAAGCGGTTGAGAAGAAGCCTCGCTGGACTTTACTGGTGTGTAATGATGCATAGGATCACTGTTTATCCAGTTCTCTGGAGATTTAATGTCATTAACACATTGACTGTTCACATTGAGAAGCAAATACAATATCAAAATAAAATCAATTAACTCACAAACCTAGTAAATAATTAATTGTACGACATAACATTTTATTCGTCGCTTTAAAAACAACTTTGCAATCCATTTCCGGTGTTTTCCAATTTTCCTCACAGTTAAGTGATATTTAATCAGAATTCAATACATCAGTTCTTTAATAAGTTTCTAATTCTTGGTTTTTTCTAAAGGAATATGTACAAAAACTAATAAAACATTGCTTTCACTATATAAACACTTTGTAAGTGGCAGTCAAATCAGGATATCAGCATCCATGGGTACTACATTGTGTACAAGATACCTTTACCAGATTTCTCAAGAATATTTCGAAAGACTCATCTATTCTGCAACCCCTGCTATTTAAAGACTTTCAATAGCAGCACCATGGAATTAAGTGCAAGGATAGTCGGTGAGAGTGGTATAAAGTTTTAAAAAACTATTTTTAATGTGTTAAATATTTAAATGTACAGAATGAGAGCATTAATTATTTCTCATCTTAAGACAATCAGGAGGCAGATAAAGGAACAAGAAGGAGGAGGGGAGAAGAGTTGGGCGGAAGATGATGGTGAGCATTTTATTAAAAAGTAAGTTGTCTTCAATGCTGTCAAATCAATCTGCACCCGATACCCTTTCCCATCTACTTTTTAAAATCTGCTTATTTAATTTATTTTGTCCGATAATATTTGGGCATCATATGAACTAAACAAACACATTCAATATAATCTCATCTTATCATTGTTTCATATGTTCCAGGAAGGGGGTTGAATTACATACAATGAAATCATCAATGTATGCAGGTATGGTGTTAAAAAGTGGGAGAAACCAATCCAGAGTTTCAAATCGGACGTTCAGCTATTAAGTAAAGTATTGTACTAAGTAGGTAAGGTATGATCATTTGTTTAGCGCTTGGTTACACCTTAGCTGCGTGTCCCCGCACTGGGCTCGAGATCAGAGTCGAGGAGAGAGAAGCAGGAGCAAAAGAAAATCGGACCTGATTAAATTGAATATGGTTGATAAACAGCCATGTCTTCAGTTTCTTCCTAAAATCAATTTCAGAGAGGGAATTTCTGAGGACACTGGGAAGAGAATTCCATTATTTAGCCGCTATGTAGGCAAAAGATTTTGCTCTCATTCTCGTTTTCCTGATCTTGGGGATAGTTGCCAGATTCTCATTAGAAGATCTGAGGTTTCGGTTAGGTACATAAGTTTGGACCAATGAGTGAAAATAGCTGGGGCCTTGTTTATTTCATATGTGACAGCATATGGTTAGAGCTTTAAAGCTTATTCTTTTGGACACTGGAAGCCAGAGTAGCTGGTCTAGGGCACCAGATGCTGAGGATCTTTTGGGAAGATTTAGAATCAATCTAGCTGCCGCATTTTGAACTTGTTGCAGCAACCTGGGATTCCCTTTAGAAGCACCCAAGTACATTCCCATAGTCTAGTTGGGAAGTAATGAGTGCAGGGACTATGTTTTTTTTTTAGATTTTGTAGGAATTAGGTCAAGGATTTTCCTCAGTGTCTTTAGGGTGCCAAAACATTTTCCGGCAGTTTTCCTGATTTGGTCTTCAAAGGAGAGTTTTGAATCGAAAACTAATCCCAGATTCTTGACCTTTTGTGGTGAACACCCTAAATATCGAATCCAAAATATAGACTGCCCAGAATGTCGAATTAAAAATATAGACAGCCCAGAATATCGAATTACCAAAATATAAACAGCCCAGAATATCGAATTTGAGGTAGAAAATATCGATTTCCATAATATCGAATTTAAAATATCGATTTCCATAATATCGATTTTTTTTTAGTGTTATGCATGGTAGTATACGTGTTAAAATTATGTATTCATTTTGGAATGTATGTTTAATTTTTTTAAAGTAATGAATGTTATGTAATTTAATTTTTGCGTAATTTAATTCCGTAGCGGGTTGTGGGTTTATAGGGGAATAGGGTGGGAAGTAATTTAATTATAGTAAATTAAATATTCATTTTTATTTATATGTATTGATAATTAATTTATTGATAATTGGTAATTCATTTTTATTAATTGGTAATTACATTTTATTAATAGGTAATTCATTTTTATTAATTGGTAATTATTTTTTATTAATTAATTGATAATTATGTTAATTGTATTATTTATTTGGAGCGGGTTGTGGGTTTATAGGGGAATAGGGTGGGAAGTAATTTAATTGTAATAAAGTAAATATTTATTTTTATTTATATGTATTGATAATTAATTGCTAATTTATTTTTAATAATTGGTCATTAATTTTTTAATTGGTAATTTATTTTTATTAAATGGCAATTGATTTTAATTAATTTTTTATTGGAATTGATAAATAATGTAATCTTCTTTTAATATTAAATCATTACTTTCCCTACTGTTGCACTCTCAGGAGGGGGAATAGTCATTTTTACCCCTACGCTATCCAATGTTTTCCCTACTGTTGCACTCACTGGAGTGGGAATAGTAATTTTTATCCTCTAGCTATCCAACGCTTACCCAACTGTTGCACTCACTGGAGTGGGAATAGTCATTTTTACCCTCCCGCTATCCAACGCTTTCCCTACTGTTGCACTCACTGGAGTGGGAATAGTAATTTTTACCCTCCCGCTATCCAACGCTTTCCCTACTGTAGCATTCACTAGAGTGGGAATAGTAATTTTTACCCTCCCGCTATCCAACGCTTTCCCTACTGTGGCACTCTTTGCAGGGGGAATAGTAATGTTTACCCCTACGCTATCCAACGTTTTGCCTACTTTGCACTCACTGGAGTGGGAATAGTAATTTTGACCCCTACGCTATCCAACGGTTTCCCTACTGTTGCACTCACTGGAGTGGGAATAGTCCTTTTTACCCTCCCGCTATCCAACGCTTTCCCTACTGTTGCACTCTTTGGAGTGGGAATAGTAACTTTTACCCCTACGCTATCCAAAGTTTTCCCTACTGTTGCACTCACTGGAGTGGGAATAATAATTATTACCCCTTACGCTATCCAACGCTTTCCATACTGTTGCACTCACTGGAGTGGGAATAGTAATTTTTATACTCTCACTATCCAACAAAATCTCTACTTTTTTATATTACATTTATTATTTTTACATTTTAAGCTTTTTTACATTATTTTAAGTATGTTTTATTTAATTATTTTTAATATTTAATTACTTTTATATTATTTTTAATACATTTAAAAAAAATGATATTTTAGTTAGCTATATTTAACATTCTATATTTTGGATTCGATATTTTAGTACTTACCTGTTTTTAGAAAGGGATTCTATATTCTGCACTTCGATATTTTGGAGTTGATATTTTGGGCATTCTATATTATGTCCCTCGATATTTAGTCACTTAACCACCTTTTGTATTAGGGGCTGGGGATTTCCCCAAAGACGCTGGCCACGAAGCTGATGTCCATATTGAGGGCGTTCTAATAACCAGCAGAATCTCCGTTTTGTTGGCATTTAATTTTAGACAGTTGTTAATCATCCAAGAGGCTATGTCAGATTGTAATAAAATTAACAAGTGAGCAAACAACTCTCAGCGTTTCTATGAGTAAAGGGTAAATATAATAAAGTTTGAGATTTTTTTTACTAAATATTTCTGCCTCCAATCGATCTGAGCAAAACAGGAGCAGCAATCTTCGAGTCCTATCACCTATTCTCACTAGACAGTATTGCTTCTCTATGCACCACAGGATTATCAAAGGCACAGAAAAAGTATTCTCAGAGTGAAGTTTTAGGCTGTCTACAATGATTTTTCCTTTAGTCAACATAAAACTCTGACATTAAGACCATTTGCTCAGATCATGGCCCCAGTTAACCTTTTCTCATCTACTGGAGAATGGAGAGGAATAAACTTTCTGAAAAATATGTTTACTATTTGTTGTGTTCAATGTCAATGTGGGCTTTGCAGATGGCCAAATATGTACAGGCTATGATATCTGGTGCATATCAATATGACATAACTTGGGGGGCATGCTGAGGCTGGCATTATTGAGGTGCCCTCCTCTACCATTTGTTGTGCAGAAAATACACCAACTGATTTCTCACAATTACAAGGTAGGTCACTATTCTGTAGAAGAACAGCAGTTTTAAGGTTTCCACATGCAGCACCAGGGAATGCAAGTGGAGCAAGATGATACATCAGCAAAGGAGCATGGGGTAGATTAATGCTTCATGAATACATATAATTTAACTCATTATGTGCGCGTGTGCTGTTGTTTGTAAACATTTTCAGATGTACAAAACCACCCAAGTGTTGCTAATCAGGTAGAATTCATTGTGGGCAGTCTTTGTGATATAATGAACAATGCCCCAACGGGTTATGGAAAATATTTGAAATGTTTGGGCAAGACAGGTTGCGACAATGAATTTCAGTAGCCCCAGAGGCCACAAAGTCTTAGTTTTCTCACAACAATTACTGCAGTCCAGAAGAACCAGTCAAAAGACAGGTAATGCACAGGATGGTCTCCACAGATGTCCAACTATTGATAAACTACCGAATACTCTGCATGCCTTGGGCACGACACTTTTGAGTCTTTGGGGTGTCTGTTATTTCCTCTGTTGCTTGTATCGGATGTATTTGCTATAATGGTTATTGCTTTGGCATTATATAACTGAATTAGACTCATGCGTCCATCACACACCACTCCCTGGGTTCTGGTTCTAGATCTCCAATTATTGACCAGTTAAACATCTGGATTCATGGAGGCAGGATGCTGATCGGTGGGCTCCTTCACTATGCTACTTTGTTACAATAAACTTTTGGTTACCTGTACCTACAAGTGTCCATGGCCATCCATTTGAAGTAACAATAACGCCCTACATATTGGCAGCAGGTTTTGAGGACCCATCACGCTGAGCCCACCAGAAGTGGGAATTTTCTTTTGCAATCACTTCTCTCGAGAAGAGCAAGGCGAAGAAGTACAGGTCGAGATTGGAATTGCTGGCCAGATGTGTTGGTGTTGGCCGGGCAAGTCTGTGCAGTGAGGTTTGCCCTGAACGATTGTGGCCTCAGAGGAAGATCAGGCCGCTTGCCTTGATGCTCAGCCATGACGTTAAGGTCTGGCATCGTTGACGTGACATGCAGCATGCTGTACTCTGGACGTGACGTGTGCAGCCAAAAGGTAAACAAGGACACATTGCATCAGAGCTTGACACACACACTCAACGGAACATGGGTGACGCCATCCTTAATTATCTAATTAATTTCCTGTAAGTTTGCAGTGTGAACGGGATGCAGACCTAAGGTCATTAAATAAAAACATCCTTGTGGAGTGTGACCCATTATCAAAAGTCCAAGAATTAATTGGTGGTGCTAAGTGTTTTAGCACCATTCATTTAAATGAAGCAAGTTGGCATTGGCAGAGAAATCCCAGTTATTGTTTATGTTTAGAAGTCCTTTTGGTGCCTAAATGTATTTGAGATTGTCCTTTGGTTCCCTTTCTCTGGCTTGTATTTTTCAACAGTTAATATATTGTTTGCTCAAAGATATTTCTGGGGTGCAAGCCTTTCAGGTGGACATTTGTATTTATGTCAGAGATATAAAGCGAACATAATTGCATTTTGGACAAGGTTGTACATATTCTCAAGGAATGAGGAATGACTGTGTTGCAAGACAAGTGTAAGTTCTTAACAAACCCAGGGGTGTATTTACAAGCCTCTTGCGCTGCATGTACGTCACTTATGTCCATGTTAAAAGGGATGACCCAGCGGTGCAAGGGACTTGTAAATAAGCGCCTCAGTTGTTTATTTTGGACATAACATCACCATTGAGGGAATAAAACCCAAAGAGGATCTAATCTGGGCTTTGAGGGACGCTCGAAATCCTGGTGACAAAGTTCAACTGGAATCATGTATTGGCCTCAGTAACTATTATTCCCACTTTGTTTAAGCAAATGGAACTGTCATGAACCATTAAAGGAAAATATTGAGAAAGACAAAAAAAAGGTGTGTGGACTGACAAAGAGCAACATGCTCTTGGAAGTACAGAAAACATACTGTTAAATGTTCCTGCTTTAAAAGCAACCATCCCAGGAAACAAATGCACTATTACAGTGAATACTAGTGAGTAGGTATATGCGGGTTCCCTGTCAAAGAGTAGGTAATTATGAGAAAACATCTGCTTTTGCATCAATGGCACTTACAAATATTGAGGAAAGATGCATCACCATTGAGAGATGCTCTGTGCAATCGTGGGGCACATAAAAGATTCAATCGTATGTCTAGGGAATTCATTTTACTTTGTGCATCGGCCATAAACCGCCAACTTACCTTTTAGGATAGTGCTGAGGCACCATCTTCAAGGTAAATTTGCATTTTACCTCAATTTCAAGAATACAGTTTCGCAGTGTGTTCCATTGATGGCGATGCTAACGTGTGAGCCGATTGCCTATCTAGAAATCCCTAAGAAATTGTGTGACGAGGATGAGTGTGTAATTGCAGTGGTTGATGTTGTTAAACAGTGCCAAGATACCGTTTCAAAGAGAGAATGGCAAGGTGCATGCGAGATTCATACAATTATGAAAAAACGGTTGCAGTATGTACAAAACGGCTCATGGTATCTTAAACATCTTAAAGAAGATTTGGCAAACTTTTCTAACGTTTTTTCGGAGATAACAGCAGAAACAGGTGTGCTTTTAAGAAGTTCTACATGTGCTCTTACAGTAGCACACTCTGGTCCCTTGGGAGCCACATCCACCAAATAAATATTAAGACAATCCATTTCGTAGCCGGCTTTGGACAGACTAGGGGAAGCTGCAGTGTTTGTTAGGAATACCCCATTTATACCAGTGCCGTTTGCTGAACGTGCCTGGGATAAACTAGATTTAGATTCTGCTGGGCCAGGGGTAGTCGTTCCTACAACATATGTGTTATTTGATGGCACTGCTGTATGTTATTTCTCTAAATGAGCGTATTATGATTTTGTCGAGGAAACGAGTATGCTAGTAGCCATTGATTTTTCAGCTAACACGTTTGCATTGGAAAGATTACCGATAGAACGCATTACTGATAATTGGGTGCAATCGATTTCTGAAAGGATGAAAGATGGAGGTAGTAAACACTATTGTGTTTTGTTGTTCAATCTACGATAAAATAATGTTATTGTTAGATTGATGAACCACTCATGAAATAGGTGGAAAGTGGATTTAATGTATACAGCAGAGCAGGTACACAGCCAGACAGGTTAGCAGTCAGGAGTAACTGACTATCTTAGAATACAGTACATAGGAACGCTCTGAGCAGAATGTAGAATGAACATAGTTAAAGCAACATGACATAATTACACAACATAACACATTCCCCTTTGAACAATAAAGAAAATAAAGTATAACTTGTGCCCAACACCACCCCTCATCAAACAGAAAAAAGGAAAAAAAATTTATAAGGGAAAATTCTCAGAAATGTAATCTGCTAACCACACGGGAGGCTTTTTCTCACGCCTAGGGTTTCTGAAAGTATGATCCTCAACCTCACATGCAGAATTTGAAGAAGTAGAAGCACCCAAATCAGGTGAAATCTGGTCAGAAATGTCTGAGATAGGACAGCTGGAAGTGTTGGACGTCTGGAAAGCATTGGAAGCTTTAGGACAAAACAAGTCCTCTAGGTCAAACAAGTCAGAAGACTCTTGAGAGGAAGCTAGACAAGGAGGTACAACCTGAGGAGGAGGACATTTAGCTATTCTTTTGAGGTTCCAAACACGTCCATCAGAAAGGCGAACTGCATTGTTTAAGACTTCAACAATTTGTAAAGGTTCATAAAAACTACTTTCCTCCTTGGAAGGTTTACCAGGTTTCTTGACCCTTACCCATTGACCTACAACCAAGCTAACATCTTTCACCTTGTGCTTTGAGTCATACAACATTTTGCTTTTAAGATGAGAAGCTTGGCTTCTTTCTTTAACGACATCTTCAGACCAATTGACCACATTGGATTTAAACAACCATCCAGGAGTAAACTTAGTACGCGGATTCCTGCCACGCATAAGTACAAAAGGAGGAAAACCAGTAGCCTCGCAAATAGAGGTTCTGTAGGACCAAACCATTTTTAAAACTTGAGTTTCCCAGTCCTTACTCTTACCAGACATTTGAATTGTACTTTTGATGACGCGGTTAAACCGCTCAACCATGCCATTACTGTTTGGATTATAGAGAGCAGTAGTCTTGTGCTTGATACCTAGTGTATCAAAGTATTCTTTAGCTTTATTAGAGGTAAATTGGACACCATTATCACTGAGTAAAACTGATGGGATACCCTCCAACGTGAAAGAAGTATCTAAAAACTTTAAAACAGAAGTAGTATCAGCTTTGCTCACAATTTTTACACAAGGCCACCTGGAAAATAGGTCCATTAAGACCAAAATGTATTTTTGCTCATTGCCAACAGGACCCATGATATCAATGGCTAAATGTTCCCAAGGAGAACTAGGTGCAGTCATGTTGCCCATAGGAGGCTTACAGACAACTAGAGATTTGTCAGCAGTTTGACATAACTTACAGTTCCTTACAAATTGATCGATTTCAGCATCCATACCTGGCCACCAAAAGGAGGTTTTAACTGTACGTTTAGAACGGACTATGCCAAAATGCCCCTCATGGCATAAAGCCATGATGGAGGGCCGCAAAATCTTGGGAGGTATGACTCTTTCTCCAAACCAGATGCTGCCATCTTGAACACTTAAATTTAATCTAACATCCCAAAACGACTTTAAAGGATGCTTACAGTCAACTTTCCTAGGCCAGGACCCAGCTAGATGGGATTTTACTAAAGATAGTTCTTCATCTTTCGCATATTCATTAACCCACCTATGTTTCGAAATGCCTGCACCATCCATGTCTTGTACATAGGCTACTTGAAAGGAGTTCCACAATTCATCCTCACATTCATCTAGTTGCTTAGGCATTCTGGAAAGAAAATCGGCTATACAATTTTCTTTACCAGGGACGAATTCCATATTGTAACAAAAATCTTGTAGTTTTATAGCAAGTCTGGCAACTCTCGCTGAAGTGTTAACAGTACCTTCAGTGGTCAGGACTCTGAGTAGTGGCTTGTGATCACAGCGCAAAGTAAACTTAGTACCCCATACAAAAGCTCTAAAGTGATTAACAGCCCATACACATGCCAAAGTTTCTTTTTCAATGGTTGAGTATTTTTCTTCTGTGGGCGAAAGTGACCTGGAAGCATAAGCAACAATTTGCTCCTTACCACTCACACCAACTTGGGATAAAACGGAACCCAAACCTTTAATGCTGGCATCGGTGGTGATAATAGAATGAGCATCAGGATTAAAACTCTTTAAGGAAGCAATATTGGCAATGCAGCTTTTGATGTCATCAAAATCCTGTTCACATTCTACTGACCAAGCAAACTTTGTCTTGTTCTTTAACAGCTGTCTTATATTATATGTTCTGGTCGCAAAGTTGGGAATGTATTTCGAACAAAATTCAGCTAAGCCAATAAAGGATCTGACATCATCTTTTCCTTTGGGGGAAGGAGCACACCTGATAGCATCAACTAAATTGGGTTTAGGTTTAATACCATTACAGTCAATGATATGCCCTAAGTATGTTACATGATCACTGGCAAAGGTGCATTTGGTGTATTCAACAGTTAACCCTTTGTCATTGAGAATGCTCAAAACCTCATTTAAGGTATTGTCATGATCTGCCCTTTCCTTTCCAAAGATGAGGATGTCATCTTGAAAAAACTTTGTGTTTTTAACAGTGGAAAACAACTTGTGCATTAAACGCTGAAAAACAGCTGCGGCCGAAGCCAAACCAAAAGGCATCCTTTTAAATTGGTAACAACCCTGTGGGGTTATGAAAGCAGTGTATTTCCTGCTGTCTCTAAACAAAGGGATCTGATGGTACGCAGACGATAAGTCGACTGTAGTGAACCATTTAGCCCCGTCAAGCAAAGCTAGCATTTCATTGATTTTTGGCAGGGGAAATTGGTCTACTACTATGTTATTGTTTAAGTGGCGAAGATCCACACATAGTCTTAATTTACCGTTGGATCGTTTCACGACCACCAAAGGGGAAACCCAAGCAGACGCTTCAATCGGTTCAATTATGTTGGATGAAACCAATTTCTCAAGTTCCGTAGCCACGTCTTTTCTTAGAGCAATTGGCACACTTCTAACCTTATGGATCTTAGGTGTGGCAGAGTCCTTCAAAATTATTTTGTGTTCGAAGTCTTTCAACTTGCCAATTGTCTTTGAAAAAACTGCAGGGAATCTTTTTAACAGTTCCTCACCGGTTTTGGTGCCCTCATCCATAACTAAAACTTTTTCCACAGAGTTGGGGTCAAGAATAATGTGTAAATCCCCTTGGTCCTTCCACCCTAAAACAGATGGACCTTTTTTTGATACATATAACTTGCCATAAGATTTACGGTTCTTGAACTCAAATTTCAGCCAACGAAAACCAACTATATCAATCTTGCCACCATCATAACCTTCAGGGTCAATATCCGAAGGGGACAGTTTTGGACCAACTCTGTCAATGAAAGTGTTACGCCATATATCTTCGTTTATGATCGTATAAGGCGAACCAGAGTCAGCATAGACCTTGATGCGCACACCCCCTATATGTATCCAACATTCAGGTTTGTTATCGACAAGTAAACAACCATCCCTAATGTTGAGGAGTAATTTTTTTTTTAAAACTACAGCGCAGTCAGATGCTTGGTCATCATCACTAGAAGTGTTCTCATCAGAAACTAAGTCTTCTTGAATACATTTGACAGTCTTTGTCTTCCTTCTACATGCTTTGGTGTAGTGACCATACAGTCCACACGCACCGCATTTACTCTTTTTTGCAGGACAAGACTTCGCAAATGCCAAATGTTCAAAAC
Source organism: Lissotriton helveticus (assembly GCF_964261635.1). Classification (NCBI taxonomy): domain Eukaryota; kingdom Metazoa; phylum Chordata; class Amphibia; order Caudata; family Salamandridae; genus Lissotriton; species Lissotriton helveticus. The sequence goes on from NC_136061.1 coordinate 360,980,933, forward strand.
TCCCACACCTATAACATTTGGGAGATTCATTACTGTACTTAGGCTTTGCCCATGTTTCGCTTTTTTGTTTAAAATTACCGTTTCTTTTTGAACTAGTATCTACTTTAGCCACAACATCTTTGCTGACATTTTCAGATTTTAGAGCACTCGCACATCTACTGGATGACTCAGCTTTACGAACTAAGGCTAGGATATCTTCTAAACAAGCATCTCCATTCATCCAAAGACGTTCCTGAATTGCAGGATTATTAGCGTGCATTACCACCTGGTCACGAATTAAATCTTCAAGTAAACCGCCAAAGGCGCAATCATCACCCATTTTTCTCAACTCACCAACGTAGTCATCTATAGACTCATTTTTAGATTGTTTCCTTTGGTAAAATTTGTAACGCGTAATACCCATACAAACCTTCGGAGAGAAATATTTGTCTAAATTGGATAGAGCTACTGTGAAGACATTACTATCACCTCCCCCTACAATAGGCTTGTTCATTTGGTTATAGCATTTAAGACCTTTTGGACCCAATGAGTGTAAAAGAATACGTTTCTTTTGATCAGGAGACATTTTTCCATCAGAATCTACAGTGTCAATATAATTGAGAAAATAGTCTTTCCATTCTAGCCATTTTAACGTTGGTTCAGAACTTTTACACCAGAATTCTTGAGGATTACTTAGAGAAAATGTTTGTTGACTCATGTTGGTGTGAAGAAAGGCAAAAATGAGTTAAATGATATGAGAGAAGATTGTAAAGGAAAGTTATCCGTAAGGTGTACAGTTTGGTGGAATTGTTCAGTGAATACAGGATCCTTCTACACACTGTCCAGTCTTCACCACCATAAAGTGAAGAAATTGCAGAAATTCTTGAAAATGTCACAAATTAGGCAAGAGGTTTTGTTCAAGGCATAAAGCAGCGATTACCTGTGACCGCGATGAAAATCCGACTTGTGGGTGTCGAAATAGGTAAATAAACAAAGAAAACGTCTTCCGTTTTTTTTTTCGTTTGACGAGTAGGCCTGCCCAATCCAAAATGGCCGCCACGCACCGTGTGATGCGTCACGTTCTCAGCGAACGTATGACGTTACAGAGATGCAACGCGAGTCGGAGCGAGAACCTCCAAGCTTGAGGACACGCGCGTTAGAAGCGCGTAATGAAGAACAACGGTAAGCGCTCGAGCGCGGTGTAGCAGCGCATCCAAGGTATCCAAAATGAGGATAGAAATTTCAGTTTTAGTAAAAAAATAAGGCGTCGCTCACCAGGCTTTGTTGTGCGCAAAATCAATTATTGTCCTCCATGCGTTGTTGAATTATGGTAACGTCGTCTCTGCTCCACTTGTCGTCTCGACCATTAGGGAGGTCGGAATTACCTTGAAAGCGGTTCACAGGTTAAGAAAATCATCCCGATCGTCGCCAATTGTTAGATTGATGAACCACTCATGAAATAGGTGGAAAGTGGATTTAATGTATACAGCAGAGCAGGTACACAGCCAGACAGGTTAGCAGTCAGGAGTAACTGACTATCTTAGAATACAGTACATAGGAACGCTCTGAGCAGAATGTAGAATGAACATAGTTAAAGCAACATGACATAATTACACAACATAACAAGGGAGTCACCAAATTATTAAAAGAGGGCATATAGTCTGCTTTAATTTGTGGAGCTGATGTGGTGGATTTTTTTAGGATTACATCTTTTTATTGACCAAAGATAAAGCAAAGCAGTTACACAGCATATCGCCTACAACCCAAACCGGGCTGGCCACTGCAATCTGATGCATAGTGACGGGCAGTGCATAGGACATAATAGAGGTGGCTTCAGATTAAGGGGGGGAGGGAATACACAGCATGACGCCTACAACCCAAATAGGGAGGGCCGCGTGGGGGAGTCAGACCTGGCAAATACCCCACAGGGGACAGCTACTATCGTGCCATTGATGTGCTATGTACTTGAAAGACATTGCAACTATTCAGGAGAACAAGGTGAAATAATATAAAATAACAAGTATAATAGAACAAAACTCCCTGCCCATCCAACCCCCCACCCCTTACCCCCACCCTCTCTCCTTCCGACCGTGCCGTTCCAAGTGTGTATCTACAAGGAAGACCATCATGTTAGAGGGGGACTGTGTTGTAGCGCAGTGACAGCACTCTGTTCTAGAAGTGTTAATTTAAGAAAACGCAGGTAGGAGGGGCAAGTCAGTTCCCTAAATTCATTAGAGGATCGCAATGAATGGGGACCATATTTTTGCATAGGTAAGGAGTTCAGCGTTAGAGGACATCGACAGTCGTTCCCAATAATGCCCAGAGTTGGTGAAGCCATTGCCTATGATCTGGGAGTTTATTCGAGCCCCAGTTTGCCAAGCATATCCTATGTGCGGCGTTAAGGGCCATAGCTATCTGCCCCCCGATGGACCGGAGCGAATATTTGAGAGCGTTGGGAAGCCCCAGGAGTGTCTAAGCAATCAACCGAGAAATCTCAGTCCTAAAGACGCAGTCCATATCGACTAAAACCAATGCCCAAAATCTTGTAAACTTGTGGCTGTTCCACCGGAGATGAATTAACGTCCCAGGGTTTCCGCAACCTCTCCAGCACTGACCATCACAGAGTGAGTTTCATTTGTGCATGTGTGTAGTACCAATAGGTGGTGTATTTATTAAGAAAAAAAAAGTGTGGTCTTACCATAATACTCCACATAGCCTACAGATGTTTTGCCTTTTGTGTTATTAAGAACAAGAAAGACTAGAACAAATAATTCCTGAATGGTTGGATACCAGTTGCGGCTCCTCTTGGGAGTGCTGCGGGACGGTGGGATGGGGTGGGGAGGGGTGGGAAGGGAAGGGTGGGGGTAGTAAACTATGGCATAAGGCCGAACGGAGTTTAGTTAAGAAAGAAAGAAATAAAACAAATTTCACTGTGCGCGCTGCATTGCATCACCGCATCGCAGCGCGCGCAATGAAATTCGTTCTATATATTTATTTATATAGGAGTGAGGATATTTACTGTAAAGGGATTTTATCTAAGCTTAAGTAATAACAGCAAAATGAACAGATATTATATGACACACAAAAAGCTTTCTAACGAAATTGTGGTGGGGACTTGGGTAATGTTAAAGAATATGAAGTCTAGGAAGTGCAAGATAGTTGGACCTTTCACTGTTATTCAACTCATTTGCAATTCAGTCAACTTAGCGGATAGCAGATTGTGGTCTAAACGTAATTTAGTACTGTTGAATAAATTTCAAAGCAGAGTCTTTGCTAGAAAATTGCATGTGCCTGGTAACCTGTTTCACCTGTATGTAGGTGATTCCATCCTGGATGATGAGACGGAGTTATCAGAAGAGAGCACTTCTCTATTACAAGAGCTGGGCATTGGGTCTTTGTGTCCTAATTTGACTTCGAAAAATTCCTGTGATTTGGAGCAATCATCTGCTGTGTATGGAAGAGACTGTCAATTAAATCATGGAAAAAATCATTTTTCACAATGTGGTAGAGTTTCTAAGAAACCATAATATTTGCATGGTCATGATATGTAGCATTTTGTAATCTTTGCTTGTTTGTTTTAAGAGTAAATGTGGTATCCTCTATTACTTTTAACAGATGTATTGGTTATCGCTTTGGAATGTATATAGTTGAATTCCTCGTGAGCACCAATCACACAGTGATCCCTGCGTTCTGGTTCATAATCTCCAGTTACTGATCAGTTGGAGATCTGGATCCATGAAGGCAGGATGCTGGTTGGTGGGTTCTTCTACTATGCTACTTTGTAGCAATGAACATCTGGTTACCTGTATCTGCAAGTGTCCATGGTCATCCATCAGAAGTAACCGTAAGGCTCTACAGTGTCTCATCTGTGTCTCATCCGTTTTTAATGGTACGGAGGTTATTGCGATGTGACTTACAGACAACACTGCTGATGAGTCGGCTACATTTCCCCCCTGTGGGCTGAATAGGGGATAGACAAAATGCTCATCTTTGGGTCCCATTCAGCTGTGGCCCGTGCATGTATGAGCGGTCGGGCGGTGGGGCTGGGTGGGTGGGGCATAGGGATTGAAACAGACGACGAGGGTACATTTATTATTTATTTAATTTTTCCTCAAGGTCGTCTGTCGAATCCCCCACCCAACCCGGCTCGCCACTCTTACCTGCACAGGCTGCGACTTGGCCCTTTACACTCCTTCAGTATTGCCCTTCTCTTGTTCTTTTCTTACCTGTGAGAGCACCTACGGGGCATGGGGAAGGCACCTTATGACTTGACACCACAGTTTGTTGAGCTGCTTTTGTTCAGTCTAGGGAGTGCCTGTACCATCCAGCGGTTAAGACCACAGACTGGAGTCCTGATACAGCGTCTGTCTGGAGGAGCGAAGGATGCTCGCATCATCATTTCCATGACGGACTGCAGAAATATAACAGAAGTAGCCTGACCCAGTCCAAGAATTCTGTTTTGAAGAAACATCAATTGTCTGTCAGCTGGGATACTCTGGAACTACATAGGGAAGCCATTGTTACAGAAACTTACGTCACAATGCTTCCATTCTGTTGTTTCAGCAAGTTCATTGTTGCTTGCCTATATTTTGATCCTTAATTTGTTCTCTCTTTAGATGCAGCATTCTATTCTTGAACCTGTGTTCCCTGGCTTAGCTTTTAGTAATTTTCCTTGTCTGATTAGCACTAAGGTCCTACTGTGTGTCCACACATTTTCTGTCACGAATGTTACACTTGTGGGATTTAGTCCTTGGGCTGTTTTTCTCATAAAGTGGTTGATTCTTGAAATTTTCTAGGTTACTCTCGTGAGCCACTGAGGCTTCAATTCGGGCGACTATAGGAGTGTCAACTCTTTCTAAGTTTAAGAGAAGTAAGGGAATGGACACAGTATCCAGTTTCAGACAGGCAGAAGCCAAATGCCTACATTATGCCACTGTTTCTTTGATGATAGAGGAAATACATAAGAAAAATGCTGCGAAAAACACTTTGACAGGGATGCAGATTATAAATGCAGACCAATATAGATTGTCAAGCAGGTTATGAAGCAAACTGGTCAGCTAAAGCGGACTTTACAATCCAGACACACAAGGCGCCGAACAGGTTAAGAGGAACCACTTAACAGTACTAGAACATAACACATCTTTTCTTTCTATTGCATGTTCTCCGGGACCATATTACGAGTTTAAGAAGCAGGAATATTGATTAGGAGACAGCATAGAGCACAAAGCCGTAGATGGCAGACAGAAGGCGGCATAAAAAGTAGTTTTTATCTGTTTAGACTGCTGTATACAAATCCATCCAGGGGGGCTGAGAGAAGGGGCATCTCCAAGGACACTGAGAGTCAGTGTGGACAAAAACAACCATCATGTTCCCTCTCTCATAGCAGAACCGTTCCTTGATGCAGCACTGCTATATACATATATGATGCCATGGGTGTACATGAAGCCCGCTTCTTCTGGACTGTATCTCTTCGGAGCGGATGAGGCGCTGGAACAGAACAAGAAATAAAAGAAAGCATGACTTACAAAAACTACAATATAGTAAAAGACATGGTTACTGCTAACCTCTGAGAAGTGCTTGTGGCAATTAACACTTTGCTCAACCTCACGCATCTTTGAGGACAACACCGGGGAGGTGTTTAAGAGGAAGGGACACCAGTGACGGCCAGCACAGATAGGGCGTTGGGAGGGGGGGGACACGGGTGAAGTGGGTGGACAAAAAATATAGGTATACGTTGCTGTGGTGGGGACAGGATTGCCTTCGCCGAAGCTGTGGATTGTGTGAGATATATATATATATACATATATATATATATATATATAAAAGTACCTTCTCTTCGAGGGGAAACGGCCTTTACAACGAAGCCGTTTCCACGAAATCTTTAACCACGCATGCAGTACAACGCATGCGTGGTTACCACTAAAGCCTTTACCACGCATACCTTTACTACGAGGTTTGTAGTAAAGGCATATGTGGTAAAGGTAAAAGGTAAAACGGGGGGGGGGCCTCTCCCCCAAATAAAAAAACTCACCAGAAGTCACGTCGGGATCTGCACATAATCAGCGTCGTTTAAGAGAAATCGGAAAAAAAATCTGTTTCCTCTTAACGACGTATGACGTCACCACGCAAGTAGTCGAGGTAAAGGTTATGCGTGGTAAACGAATTCCGTTGTAACGCATGCGTGGTAAAGGCATGCGTTGCAACGGAATTCGTTGTAACGTCATACATTCCTCTTCGAGTCTCTCCTCCGTAGTCCCTCACTCTGGCCGGAGGAGGAAGCAAACCCAGGCTGCCACTTAGCCAATCGCAACGCTGCAATTTAGCATTGTAATTGGTCTGAGTGCCGTGGTTACGGCGCTCAGACGCTGACTGGGAGCCTGGGCCTATTCTCCTCGTAGATTGAAATGCAGCCTGCGTGGAGAACATGCAAAGTGCGCATAAATGATTGGCCAGCCCGAGACGGCCAGCCAAACATTCATGCACACTTACAATGTGCTCCCCACTCCCCCTCCTCCTGTCATGATATCAGTCCTGCCACATAAAGCAGTCAGACATCAGGACAAACTTAAACAATAACGCGAGATTTTATCAATTTATTTTTCCTTAACTTCACTGCTAAAAGGCAGTGGGGTGACGCTCCTCAACCTTAGAGGAGGAGCCGCCACCGAGGGACACAATACAGATAACTGCAAAGCTCCCATAATGTTTGACACTGTGGATGTTGCAGATACTGTTTTTTTTATTCAACAGGCTCATCATACATTAGAAGTCTGAAATGATTTCTCATGCAGATTTTCAATATTCAACTTACATGCTGTATTACAATGTGGTTGCATCGGGAATCCATAACAACCCAAGTTATTTGATGCTTTTCCTCGCTGTGTGGGGTGTAAGTCGATATCACTTCAGGCTATCTTGGGACCTAACATTTGTTACAGCATACCGGGGGAATCACAACCTCTCTGACATACCTCTGTATTCCCATCAAGGGACCATTTCCCACTTTCTAATGCACCCTCTGCTTTCGTAAACTACTTCCTCTACTCCTGGGCAGCAGTTGAAGTCAATCTCCCACTCCGCCTGTAGCGGGAGACGTGGTGCCCCCCAACGTTGTGCCATGTTTAGTTTTGCTACTCCCACTGCCAATGCCAGCCAGAGTCTACTATGTCGGGCCAGACTTCCTCTCCTGTATCATCAGCAGTTGCCACTTAGCGTTCATGGGCACCCTCACCCCCAAGACCTTAGGCACCACTGCCTTCACACCTTGCCAGTATGAACAAATCATGAGGTATTCCCATAAGAGGTGAAAGAAGGATCCCTCTTGTGCACAGCCCCTCACACGCTGCGGTATATGTACCACTCTCCATTTATGCAACAGAGTGCGGGAGTAGTATTAATGGTGTAAGACTTTAAGTTGTACTAACCTACATCTAGCTCGGATCGAATGTTTGTAGGGCTCTATAGTGCTTCTACCCACTCTTCATCATGAATGCTGCCTACGTCATCAGTCCAGGCACGTCTGAAGGGGCCCACGGGGTCAGTCACATTATTAATTAGTTTCCGGTAATTAGTCGATGTCCCCTTATCGGGAATGGGGTCTGCTAATAGTCGGTACTCCAGAGAGGAGGAGTGCGGAAGGTCCGTGCTTTGTTGAATGTGTGCCCTAAGGGCGTGCACGAGTCTCAGGAAAGGGAACCTCTCGGGGGGGGGGGGGGGCGACAGGTAGAATTCTTGACTCAGGGTGACTAAGGGAAGGGGCACCCCATACCTCCACACATCCCCCAGATGCTCAGTACCTATTGTCGACCACCATGAGAAGCACCGAAGATTGGACACCTCCCTCAGTCGATCATCATGCCATGGGGGGGGGGGGGGGGGGACATATTCATCAATCTAGAGTTCCAGCCTAGGTATTGATTTGCCTTTGTCCAACACTTCACCACTGTTGCAGTTTGTGATGGTATGTCTGGATTCGCCTTACGGGAATATAGGAGAGACTCTTGATTGCCAGCCGGCATCGTCGTTTAATTGGGGGAAATGATTTTGCTGCAGGAATACCTGATCATGAGTTACAAATAATCTGCGGTATCTAAAGCCCTCCTGCACTATAAGAGCTACGCATTTCGCCAGGAGTCTCGGGGGAGGGCCTGACAAGGGGAACACTACTGACTTGACCCAATTTATAGTGTAGCCAGAGTAGCTCCCAAAAAGTTAGAAGATGTGAAGAACTCTTGCAATGGAAAATTATGGTCTAGAGAGGTATAAAATTATATCATCTGCATATAAGGAGGATGGTGGGATTTCCCATATCATCGAGTCAGTTCCAATCCAATGTGCCAGGGGCTCCAGCGCTAGGCACACAGCAAGGGCGATAGTGGACATCCCTGTTGGGTACACCTGCCAGTGGGAAGCACCCAGACAGTGCCTCGTTTACCCTCACCCTAGCCAGTGGGGCTTGGTATAGTAGTTTTATTCACTCACAGAACTTCGGGCCGAAACACAGTCTAGGCAACATGGTAAACAAATAGGGACATTCTAGGCTATTAAATGCCATTGAGGAATCAAGTGCCATCAATGCCGTCTGTAGAGGCGTAAAGGTGCTCGTTGTGCGCAGGACACCGTACAGCCTTCGCATGTGGTGCCCGGTTCTTCTGCATGACAAAGCTAGATTGGTCCACTTGAATGATGGAGGTGAAGACGGCCACTAGACTAGTCACTAGGGCCTTGACCAGCACCTTCGACTCTACGTTTAAGAGCAAAATCGGTCTGTAGGAATTGCAGTTCTCCAGAGGCTTGCCCATCTTGTCTATCACTACTATTGTGGCTGTGCCTTGGTCTTCGGTTAGAGACCCCGCTTATTTTGCCTCCTTGAACAGCTCTAGCAGCTGCTTTGCTATTTTATTGGATAATCCCTTAAACAGCTCAACTGGCAGCCCATTAGGGCCCACCGCTTTCCCTGATTTCAAGGACCCAAAGGCGCCGATTAGTTCCTCGTCCATGAGGTCAGCTTCTAGGGTGTTCCTCATGTCTGCGGTGAGTGTCTGGAGCGAGAAGTCTCTCAACAGCTCCTTGCAGTCCCTTTCTGATCTAGACCTGACTGGGGACTAGAGGCTCTTGTAGTAGGAGGCGAATATCTCAGCAATTGCGATACTCGTTGTCTGCAGGACTTCTTCCTTGTCTCGGACCCCCACCACCCACGATCTATACCGGTCCCTCCTGTCTAGCCAGGCTAACAGTCTGGAGGCCCTGTCCCCCACATCATACAGCCGGCGCTGTGTGGCCAACGCATGCGTCCAAGCTGCATTGTCAGCCAGGGTTCACTGGGTATGCTGACATAGTGCTAACTTATGTCACATCTCTATATTCCCCTCTCCCGCCACTCCCCTTTCCAAGGCAAGAATCTCCTGCTCCAGGGTCTTACTTTCTAGTGTGGCTTTTTTTTTCCTTTCCTTCTATCAGCGTCTGGGCCTGACCTCATAACACTGTCTTGAATGCCTCCCAGAGGGTACGGTGGGTCAACACGGACCCCTCGTTTTCTTTGAAGTTTAGCTCAGTTCCTAAATGGAGTTTATCTCGGAGTTCAGGATCTTGCAGGTACCAGGGATCTCGCCAGGGAAACCCTGCATACTTAAGGACTGGGCCCTTGAGTTCAATGCTTATTGGGGAGTGGACAGAAATTCCCCTTGCTAAATGTGTCGGCCTTTCAAAGCACCCCACCTGGTTATGGCGTGTGAAGAGGTAATCAAGTCACGAAAAAGACCCATGCCATGCCGAATAGTATATATACTGCTACAGATGAAGGTTGTGGGCCCTCCATAAGTCCACTATGCTAAGAAGTTCGGGAGATTCTGCCTGCTAGCGTGTCCTACTGCAGTGCTTCGGTCTAGGTCTGGGTCCATCACTGCGTTCAGATCACCTCCCATATGGAGGGTCCCGGCGGGTAGGTTCACAAGAAGAGCACTAATTTTCAGGTGGATAACTGTGTGTAGTTTGAGCAGGATGTATAGTGAGCAAATAGTAAAGGATTGGACCTCCCACGTACCTGCAAGGGCCACATAACACACTATGTAGTCTCACCAGACGTTATTGACTGTGAAGGGCAAGGAATTTCGCAGCAGGATACCTACGCCCTGAGGGTCTGTGGAAAACCCAGAACAAGCTGCGAGCTTGTACCCAAAGCGGTGATAGAACATCTGGGGAATGGTGCTTAATGTGCTGTATGACTAATGTGCATTTATTTTGGTTATGTGCCACGTCCATGCAAGCATGCCAGCAGGTCTTGTCTCGGTTATAGATACATCACGTCTCGTGTGTGGATCACCCCCACCCAGCAGTGGACCTAAAGTTTGCATGCGCTGTGTGTAGTCTTTGACCTTGATAAGTAAAACAATTCAACGCAACAGAGTAAACAAACAATCCTCTCAACTCCCCCCTTCCTGCATACCTGCTTGGTGAGTAACAAACCCCCCATATCCCCAACAAGCAATGCGTGTCGCCCAAAACAGTATACCTATGACAACAAAGGGTGATGCGTACTTGCCGTTGGCACCAATTAAGGAAAAAAATAAAAAGGATTAGTCATAACCCCAACCTCAATGTGCAATATCAAGGTCCAGAAGTCACCAGAGGTCAAGGAGTGTCCCTGGGACGAATATATGAATTAGAGAATAAAGTATAAATGGCAGCAGCCCAGGGACATGCAACTTCCCCTTAAACCACTTTCACCCTTTGTCTCTATCGCGAAGAACGGAAAACTGCATAGGATACTGCCCCAGACAACAATTGTCACTTATCTGTGTGGGACATCCGGCCAGGTGGGCTGGCCAGGGGGTCCGGATCTTGTGTTCTTGGGTGTTGCTCTCTCGCGGTGGTTGTCTGCCCTCCGTTTCTTACCTGCCCAGTCATCCTCCAACCATTCCCAAGCCTCTTCCAGTGTTGTGAAGTAGAGTAATTTTCCGTCTGCCAACACCCTGAGTTTGGCGGGGTATAACATCATGTACTTTAAATTTGTGTCCGGGAGAGTTTTCTTTAATGCATCAAAGCTCCGTTGTTGGCGCTGTACCCGGAGTGTGAAGTCGGAAAAAAGTGGATAGTAGCATTTTCGTATTGTAGGTCGCCATGCGAGCGTGCAGCTTGAAAGATGGCGTCTTGGTTTCTAAAATCGAGTATGCGAGCTATGATTGTGGAAGGGGGCCTCGGACGTGGTGTGAACATTTGATTCGCTCACTCCACAGAAAAGAAGTTGGAAAATGCTTGGGCTTGAGTGTGTGGGGAATCAAGTCTTCAAGAAAGAGATCCAGCGATTGTCCTTCCATTCCCTCCAGGACTCCCACTACTCGGATATTATTGCATCGGTCCTGCACTCCTGATCTTCCAGGTGTGCCATCATTTCCGTTTGATGCTTCGTTAGGACAGTCACTTGCTCCTCCAGATGTTTAGTCTTTGATTGTAGGCCCCCTATGTTCGTTTCGGCCATGGAAATTTTGTCTGCCAGGTTACAGAAATGTGCTCTGAGTAAATTCAGCTCTTCCGTCACTGTATCCAGCTTAGGTTCCAGGGTACTTCGGAGCTCTGTTATCTCCTTCATGATATCTTTTAGGGAGGGATTTGACAAGTGTTCATCTTCTTTGGTTGCAGAGCTTCCTGCTGCTCCTCTTGTCTCCCTCACCTGTCCCATTGCGACCGTGTACTTATCTATTTGGTTGGCCTGACCAGGACTGGGACCTTTGGTTCGGACCATTTTTGGCCTAGATTTCTTCTTTGAGTCAGTGAGTTAGTGGTTGGGCCGTATCATGTTTAGGGATGGTGCCAGTCACCGGAGCAGACCTCCATAGCCCTTCTGAGGCTCCTGATTGAAGTTACTGCTGTTCTTTCTCCCCTCTACCAGATTGTAGCAAGAGGTTTTCGAGTTGCTGCTCTGGCACGGATTGCACCTGGGGATGAGTCGCTCTGTGCCTTCCTAGTAAGTCCAGGCCCTTCCTGCTCACCATACTCCCCTGGAGCCTCAGCACTTCCATTAGGTCAGTCCCTTAGGAGGAAGAGGCCATGGCATCCAGGTCAGAGGCCTTCTCTCGCCTGCCGCTACAACCTGGGGAGGGGGCATCACCGCCTTGCCATTCCAACAGTCTCTGGCTGTCCCACAACCGATCCGGATCTCGGGGGCAGGATCAGCCGTCGCCGTCCACCACTGCTGTCCTCATCACAGCAGGGCCTCATATACAATAATCAGCCTTAGAACCGGTTCGCTCCGCCTCACCGCAGCGTGGCACAGCCCCAGCCAGGCAGGGGCCCTCCCAGGGTCTCTGGCCCCTCTGTCAATTACGGCATGTAACTTGTGCCACTGAGGAACAGCTATGGGTGTGGTGCTACGGGCCGCCGGGTGGTGTCTCAGTCTGGCAGGAGGGCACCCAAGATCTCAGTAGCCCTCGCCTTCTGTATCGGCGCACCGCCGCATCTCTGTTTAGTGGAGAGCCATGCCCGGTGCCATTTTAGGCCTCCATTGCGCATCGTCTGCAGTCTCTTGGAGCCGCCGGTGCCTCCTCCTGCTGCCAGCGGCAGATTGCTTTCACGTGCCCTCTCACCCCACTGGCAATTTCAGTCAGTCAGTCAAGAAGCTTTTATTCGATATGCAAGATATCTTATAAGCGTACACAAAATACAGTAGATACAAAACTAGAAAAGACATATTTCACAATACAGGGGGCTCTGGATCTGCGAATGACGACGGATGATTTAGGGGTTATGCACAGGCAGCTAGCGGAACTCGCTCAGTGTGCTCCCATCTTTGCCGGCTGCAGGCCACGCCCCCGATATTGCTGATACTTAAACATTTAAAAATATAATTGTTGTAGATGCCCCCTCAAACACCCTGCATCACGTCTTCCAAATCCCTTATTCCTTAATCTGTCATTGCGGAGAGGCAAATTAAATGGGTGCGGGAGCTAACCTGTTGATACAAATAATATTGAGAGTACTAGGCGTCAGTAACCTTGGTTTAAAATACTTTCATCCCACATTTAAAAACACGTTATTATGGAAGGCTGTCATTGTGCACCACTAATGTGAATACCAGATTCTAAACCTGGCTATTCATTGCTATGACATAACAACTGTGGGAGCTGAACCCCAATAATTATCTGAACCCCAAATGCATCACCCTAATATGTACCAAATTATTTAGACTCTGGAAATTCTTGACTGATCTTGCGGTTAGAGACTGCACTCTACATCAGGGAAATAATATTTCAGCAGGGTTAAATGGGATGAAATGTTTGGCACATAAAGGACCGAGCTCTAGATCAAAAATAGACAAGAGACTTTTATTACAAAAAAACGCAATAGAAATAAGCAGATATTGCCATTAAATGGCTAGAAGGGAGGTATAGGGAAATAATGCACAATCATAAATAATTTAGTTAGCCATTATTTTAAATAAACATTCTAAGCGTCTAACTCATGAAGAGTACTGAGAGGTCAATAGAACACCTGAAAATGTCACAGTTTCCCCATCTATGACAAAAAGAGAATGAATCTCACAGAAAGCACATGGGCCAAAATAAAGATCAACCCCCCCGCCCAATACAACAATTCAGAAAGTTTTATAGCAAACCACACGTTCTAGTATGGGTCACATTTGACAAATCTTCCATTGCTTCCTCAGCAACTGGACTCCGGAGACTTATATAATAAATAAAACATTCCTTAAACAATAGCTCATAGAACTCACATGACTTCTGCAGGACTTCCAGTGCAAGTCCTTGAAAATGATACTTTGGGTACATCATGAAAGCCACATTCACAATACAAATTTTCTAACATTATATTGTACAATACAAATGTATTTACGTCATCTGCTTGATTCTCCGTGAAACAAGAAAGACTTTACTCATACTATCTGCTCTTTTCACATATTTAGAAAAATACTACACCACAACTGTAGTTAACAAAAGTTGTTACCCACTATTGCTGCATCATAAAGGGATTATAGGCTGCTCTGACAGGCCTCTCATACAAACTGTCAGCCCAGTGCTGGCTTTCTGCTCTGATCGACGGTATAGCTTTACGAGGTAAGGGGTCCTGAAGGCACATAGAGTGGTGGGGGATGGCTTGCAGGAGGCTAGGAATTGTTTTATATTTAGGGCCGGGAGGAGAAGTTATGTTATGAATAACTCCCTTATCACTCCTCTGCCCCCACGTGGCAGTTGAAAGCTGGGGCCAAAACTAACAAAATATAAATGGATAAAAAGTGAATTAAGGGGATGTTTTTCAGCTATGTGTTCCGAGTGACTTAATAGGTAACTCGAGCTTCGTTCTCGTGATCTCATGCCCCTCAGACACTCTTGGTGAAAAACATACCTGTAATTCAGTTACCCATTTATAATTCTATATATTATCTCTAGCATCCTAGTACAGCCCTACTTCTGTCTGTCCTGATAATGACTGTTTTTCACTCGTGTGATGCAAGTCCATTTAAAACCATCAGCCAGAATCAACTATTTGGTACTAACGGGTGGGTGCCCACAGGGTGCTAGGAACTGGGGTATATTTTTCATCCAACCCCTAGATGTATTGCAGCAATTTTTTAATGGAGCGCTGAAGTGTCAAAACTGATATGCATATAGCTGGTGTCTGAAGTGGGGTGGCAGCGTGAGCTAAAGAACGATGATGGATTCAGCCCAGATCTGTGACGGGGGGGGGGAGGGGGCAAGTGGGACACCATTAGCACTATGAAGCTTTTCACTAGGCACGTGTTGCGTCAGAACTAATCTTTTCTTTTTTTCCTGCACTGTACAGCATTGCCAAAATAAATAAAGCTTTGACAAAGCCAGTAGGTCCCATAGGCTATTCCAGTGCTGGTCTCCCATGCTTTTACCCCTTGACTCTTGCATTTGGACTGCCAGACTAGTTAGACTGCAGGACCTAAGATGTTGTTGGGGGTTATGTTGGAGTGCCAATTCACACAGGCATTCTTGATGTGTAGCATAGAGAAACTGCAGCACACAACGAACTTTGAATGGTATGCCTTGTTCCACCAGGAGTTCTTTCAGGGCTGTTGGTAAGCAATCGTTTTTCTTCAAAGCCTTGGCACCCAAGTCTGGATTCTCTGCTACTTCCACCATGTGGTTCCTTGAAGAGGCAATCTACAACACATAAATGAAATCTAGGCATGGCTGCGCTACGGATCATGCAAAATACCAGGTCCTTTCTGAGCATCATAATCTGGAAGCAGGTACGCTTTACAACGACTGTGATCTCTTGATACCAGATATACAAATTTCGCAGTGGCAATCTTTTAACTCGCTGAGCCAAACATCCAGTCGCACACCTGGGGAATGTGTGATGTATAAAACAGACAGTAACCCACTCATTTCTCTGTATGTATTTCTATTTAAATATGCCAAAAAACAGAATCACTCTCTTGAGCAATTCTCAATGCTGTCAGTGATGACTGCGTGAAGGTTGACGTGCAGAGTAACCTGCTTTACACATAATGGAAGCCATGCATGACAGTTATGTGAACACATTGACATAAAAAAAGTTTGTGGAGAGGAGGAGGAGGACGACGACGACTACTGCTTTTTAGGTCGAGCGTCAGCGAAAGACCTATCGTGGCCCATATTTGGGAATGTAGACACGAGAGGGTGCACGAGCGCAGATTTGACCTCGTGGGCGCGCACGGCGCCGTGCCCCTCTCGTGCCTCACATTCCCGTGCGCACACAGCCAGCCCCCACACCCCTGCACACACAGGCACACGTACACACAGGCATGCACACACACAGGTACAACACATGCAGGCACATACAAGCGCACTCCCCCCGCCGCCCCCCGCTTACATACACACACAAACGCGCGCTCACACACACACTTCCAACCCCGCTCACCGGGCACACGCAGGGCTTCCATCACTGGGGGGGGGCGGGCACCGTCAATGTGCCCCGACGCCCCCCCTCACCGCTCACCGGGTCTGCTATACTCTTTTTAGGGCTCGCCTGGTGTTGCAGCGGCTTCTAAGAAGCGTCCCCGTCCCACAGCCTCACAGCACTCCTCAAGTACAGTGGGCGAAGACTGCAGGCGCCGCCACTGTCACGAGCCGCAGGGAACGGCAACGTGCACGCTCATGGCGTCACGCTTCTGCCCTCCCGCGTCTCTTCTGCGCTCCAGGCCGACTTTTTTTTTTTTTCATAACGCGGTCCTCTTCCACTTTGGGGACCGCGTTTGTTTAATTAATTGTTTTGCTGTAGTATGGGCCGCTTTCGCATTTTGTATGTCTTTAATTATTTAATTATTTTGGAGCACGGTCCCTACCTTTAGCCGCTGCGCTTGTTTGTACTTTACAACTGAGCAGGGCCCCGCTTCAAGGAGACTGCGCCCTACTGTTTAGAATGGGTGGAGGTCGAGCTGCTGCCGTCCATTCAAGTACCTCTGTTCGCGGCCGTACCCGGCCAGCTCTTCCTCCTCACCGCCCACCAGGCCCCCGCTGCTGCCCTAGTCGCTGCTGGACTGCGCGGCCAAGAGCGTGGCCGAGAGCTGGGCATTTGAGCAGGTTGAGGAGGTCTTCAGCTGCATCCCTGAGCCCTTCCAGCGCCGCATCGTGCACTGGAATTCTCCCGCTCCAAGTGTCAAATATGCATGTTTTCCTCCTTCCAGTACCGGGGTGGTCAGGAAAGCCCACCGCTGCCGGCCAGGGTCGCAGCCGGCTCAGCCCCAGCGCCTGCAGGGGCAGTAGGAGCCGTTCCGGCAACTCCCACGGGGACCACCGTAGCACCCGCAGCCAGGGACGGGCTACCCTTCTGCCGAGGCATCCGCCTGCTAGAGACGGGCTGCATGGATAATGGCCTGCAAGTCGGTGAGTGCACGCCCCGTGCCCCTTCTTGAGATCCCCCCCCGCACCCCCTTCCCCTCCCCCGAAGCTCCTGTGGCTGAATGGATTCAGTATCCCATAAATGACTTTAGGGAAAAAAGACGTGCGCAGTGGCAGAGCTTCAAAGCCACCCTCTCCCAAGGGATGGTGACATTGCTAGCAGTTTGCTAGTAATCTGAGCTAAAGCCCATCATGGTTTTGTTGGTTAGGGCACTCCGAGCCGCTGGGGCCATGCCCAACAAAAGGCGACTCCCAAGCATCAATCTGTGCAACCATTCAACAACAAGTGGTTCAAATATGTTCTCTCAATGTTTCAAGCTTTATTACAAATGTCACAAAAATATGTAAATATTTCACTTCTGTTCTTGTCGTTACAATAAAATACACTAAACATAATCTTCACAAAAGTTATGTACAAAACTTTAAGCTATTGCCATTATAAATCACAATAACTTATTTAAGTATTAATTATTTAAAAAAATTAAAAGCCATCGTTATTTGTAATATCAATACATCGAAGTCACGTAAATACAACACATATTGCAGTACAAATGCTATAGTTGTCGCATTTGCGAAAGTTAAAACTATTGGCATTGTAAATGACAAAGCTATTAATTTCGCTGTTTTCAAAACCAACAAATAAATAAAAAATTTGACGTTTACAATACCAATAGCTCGAACTTTCCTAATGCGAGACCTATTGCATTGCAAATGCTTGTTCTTTTAAGTGATTGGCATATCATTCTTGTTTTGGAGCAGGGAACTTGTGTGGATGGAAGAAAAACGATTGCTTACCAACAGCCCTGAAAGAACTCCTGGTGGAACAAGGCATACCATTCAAAGTTCGTTGTGGGCTGCAGTTTCTCTATGCTACACAGCAAGAATGCCTGTGTGAATTGGCACTCCAATATAACCCCCCCCCCCCCAACATCTTAGGTCCTGCAGTCTAACTAGTCTGGCAGTCCAAATGCAAGAGTCAAGGGGTAAAAGCATGGGAGACCAGCACTGGAATAGCCTATGGGACCTACTGGCTTTGTCAAAGCTTTTATTTTGTGGCAATGCTGTGCAGTCTGTGTCTCTATCTCTGTCTGTCTGTCTCTCTCTCCGTCTCTCCCTCTGTCTCTCTCTCTCCCTCCCTCTCTCCAGAGTGATTTTATTGATATACTCTTGCAAAACGTTCCTTGTTGACATTCAAGCCTCACAGTTCTAATGCTTTTGGAGGGGCATAAGTGCAAATCTCCCACATCTGTAGTGCGTCAGTATTTAGCACTGTAGCCCAGAACCACTGGCCATGCCATTTCTCACCTCTTTCCTAGCTTTGATGATATGACTCACATTGCAGGAATTGAGTGGAACTGAGAATCGGGGCCGATATGTAAATGTAAGGGTGCAGATAAGGTCAATAGGAAATACGGGCAATCGTCCAGTAGGCTACCATTTGATGGTTTAGAAATCTAGTGTTTGCACAATTGGCTCAGTCTACAACTCCACGTGCCATTATCATCAATTTAAATGTGTGAAATCTCTCACAATGAATCCAAACTCAATACACTCTTTGATGCTGGGAGTACTCTACGTCCTGTTTAAAAATACACTTTTGAAAATACTATTGGTTTTGGGGATATAACCCAGATGTGATTTGTCCAGATACATGTGGCGAATTATATTTGGAGTCCTGATGAAGTCCGCGACATAACGAGGATACGCAGAAACACGTTTTGGCAAGAGGCTTGAAGACCAATATAAAAATAAAGATATAAAATTGGGCTACTATGCTGTGGATTGACCATATGAAAAGTCGGCTTGGTTCAGCCCTACTGGGAACATACCTGCGGACTTGCCCAGGGCACATCCTCTGAATGTGATACAGCCAACCGCAAACCAGCTTCGGCCTTGTTGGGACTCCTCAATGAGGTGGCTACTGGGATGGAATGTAGAGGCCTCTTTACTCACAGCCGGTGGAGTGGGTGTTTTCTAAAACACATATAAAAATCAATCCATGTAGGTGGCTCAAAGAGATGATTTGCATCATTTTTGGAGCACTGTAGAGGAGTTTAGGATTATCCTATTTCTCCTGGTTGCCGTATAGACGCCATAAATGTAATGTTTTAAGGGGTGATATGGGGAAAAGGTATTCCCAAGCATGACACTTTGCAGACCATTCAAAGACAAGAAAAAAACATTTTCCGACTATAAAGTTTTCCCATTATGGCAGGTAAGTCATGTTAAGCTTTGATATTGTGATATTGTTGTGTGTAAGATCACTGGATGAGTTGTTAAGCTGGTACAGGTCATCGGCAACACAATGTAGGACTTTCAGAATAGTCATGAAACTTGAACTACTGAGATACAAAGACTCCTTGTCAATCTAACATTCTGTATTCCAACAAAATTCCACTATCACCATTCTGGTACAGAGCCCCCTAGGAAGCCATAAGGAGACAGCTACCTACTCATACCACTATGGTGTACTGTTTGTTGAAGGGAGTTGGAGATGTGGACTGGTACCTGAGATGTGGACTGGTACCCAAGTTGTGGACCGGAGGCTCTTGGGTCTAATCCGTGATCAGGTACTTGGACTAAAGAACCTGTATGACTCTTGGCAAATAAATGATTCTCTCTGTATCTCACATTGTAATATATAAAAAAAACAATGGTACTGTCTGCTATACAGTACTGTACTGACTACGGCTGTGTGCACTTCTTCACGTGAACGCGGAGCCACTTGAATTATTAGGAAATGTGAGGTTAAAGGAGCATCAGAACTATAGAAAGTGTGGTGTGCCAAGTTTACCGGTTCTTTTAATTTATTTCCCTGCATCAGGGGGCAGGCATCTCAGCACCATGTCACTCTATAAACAGGACCGAGTTTACTCAAAGCTCACACTCCAATCCCTAAGTTGTCCTTTACAACTCACAGAGCGGCAAATATGCTAAACATAATACAAGGACTAGATTTGCATTGCAAAAGGTAGGTCTTCGATTGTGTTTAATGAACTACATACACGTTTGCAGTACTAGTTTATGGATGTATGACGTTATAACGCATACTATTACTCCGCAGACCATTACAACGCGACTTTTACTCCGCATACCGTTACAACGCATAGCGCCTTGGGGCGCTGGATAGTGGTAAGTATAATTTACTATTCTAACTCCAGTCCCCGTGGACCCTAGGGAAGGTGTTGGATAGTAAATTATACTTATTCCCTATCCTAGAGCGCCCCCCAGCGCAATGCGTTGTAATGGTATGCGGAGTCAAAGTCGCGTTGTAATGGTAGTGCGGAGTAAAAGATCCGTTGTAACGGGTGTATACCATTTCAAGACCACTATTGACAAAGCGGAAAGGAATAACTTTTGCACTGCGAAAAACAGCCCTCTTATGCTTATAATGGTATGCATGCACATCATATAAGAACTGCTCCTGCAACACAAATGAAAGTCCTACTAATATATCTAGCGTTGTAATGCAGGTTACAGAGCTGCTGGGCCACTAGATAAAATATTGGCGATTTCAGGTAGTGTAGAGCCTGCAGATGGGTGACAATACTTAGCCGTGGAGGATAAGCAGAGTCTGCCCTTCGCTACAACGCGAAAAAGCATGTATTTGTCAGGACGTTTCTCCAGTATTTGGGTTCCACAACAGACCGCAACCAATTGGGTCACCTATGAACATTTGCAGTACTTTGGGTTAAAATTTACCTGTATCTAGTTCCCCCACATTTGCTTCTGTAACAGTCTTGATAAGTCCCCATAAATCTACCGTTCTTTGTACAGATCATCATTTTCAAGCTGCTTCTGCTTCATTTAAAAAAGAATTTGTAAAATGCTCTCTTGCTCCTATGACCGGATCTAAATCTGCACTATCAAATAACTCTTTGATATTACGGTATGCTGTTAATGCTAGGATGCTGGCCATGTGATCTCTTGGCTATCTCCACAAGTCCTTGCTGTATCCACACCGGGCTTCTCCAACGAGTAGCTAGTGAGGTAGTGGTAGCACTCTAACTCTCTGCAAGTAGCTCTCCTGTGTACAGCCCAGCCTACTAAATTGGAACTTTCTTCTTAGATGAATTAATATACGAATGCCAAAATTGTCTATTCCAGACAAAAATGTGTGCATTTTCAGAATTCTTTAGATGATCTTTAGAGACATATGGCTGAATTTCCAAAATATGTTTAAAACTGACTTGCGAGTGAAAAATCATGTGGGGAGACTTATTACTAAGATTACTTTTGTCAAAAGACACACAGATCGTGGACGGAATGCAGAGCAAATCAAACATCCATTCCCAGTCAAGAGATCTGGGTTAAATCCATTGGTCTTTTGCTCACCATGCCACCCCAGTTTAGACCCAGCCATATGCAAATCAGTCTTGACCTTGTACCTCATGGAAACAGTCCAGCCGAACTGCCAAGCTAGGTCCACGTTGGACCGGAAACAAGCATCCTGGGACTGGTTTCAGGGCATCACTCCATAATACTTTTATACCATGGGCACTGCGCTGTAGCTGGCATACTGGTGTGTATAAACTACATAGAAACGTTCCAAACAGACAAAGTCTTTTTTGCCTTACTGTTGGCAACATGGCCTGATGCATTGATGTGATCCTTACTGGCAATTTTGCATACGGTGGCCACTAATGTAGTCTTGTTTGATGTGGTCCCTGTTACAACACTAATGATGAAAGTAGCTCGTAATGATGGTAATTTGAACATAAGTAGCTCTTATTACACAAAAGGTTGGACACCCTTGGTTTACACCAAGTAGAATCACCTAGCACAGTGAGAGTGAAAGCCCCAGGAGAGTTGCGCATCAGTGTCCTCGGTGGACGCAAGCTAAGCAATTTCTCTCGCCTAGATTTTTAAGACTGTAAATATTATATGGTATGACAGATGCAGTTGTGTGCTTGCTTAAAATTATCATGCACCTGACTTTTGTTTACGATTGTGACATTTGCAAGATGTGGCTGCCAAGTGCTCCTCGGTTGTGTGACATGTTAAGCCTGTCCTGTCTTTTGAACCAATAGCACTTTGCAAACAAAATGCCAACTAACATTGGTAAGAAAGTCGTAAGCGGGTAACGCACATTGCATACAGCTACTTGTAAGATACAGAAGAACTGTTGATAAGTGTCTATAACAATTTTCCCTGCAAGATTTTTAAATTTACTAAACATCCACTGCAGAGATCAAAGCCTTCCTTTCTCCTGACTTTCATTAACAGCACAAATTAAATTCATGGAAAATGGGGGCAGAAATATACAAGCAGCCCCTGCAATAGGGGATCCCACTCGTGGTGTAACGCTAATATGGGAAAAGCACATGCAGGCATGTAGAAGATAGTGTTACATTTACTACTAGGGATGGAAAATGTATTTTCCAAAAGAAAGTAACTATGCTTAAATACCATTAAGAAACAATTTAAAGATGCCAAGCATATATCGAGTCCATGCATTGCCTTTCTAAAATGATATGAAGAAGCCAAACAGAGTAAGCAAGAATTTGTGGTGCGGGTTTGAAAGACACCCATTAAAAAATGTATACCAAATTAGACTCCTGAAGAACAAGGTTAGGGCCTGGGACCCCACCTCCTCCTTATGTTTCCCCCAATCACAAGTGAGAACTCAGAAGAAGTAGAAGAAAAGGGGGATACATCAGATGTTCTGGGATGCCCCGTACCAGCAGTAGTTGTTAGGGGTGCACCGCAAGACGCACCTGGGGTGAGCAATGCTGATCAATGGGCCAGAAGGAGGAGCATGGGCCAGCATGAGAGCAGTAATTGACAACATGACTGGTGTGCTGATGATGAAAGCTGGACACCTTCAATGCAATCGTGTTCAGTACCACACAGATAGTCAAAGAATAACTGCAGGACAAAGGGCGAGAGAGCACCATCAACGTACTACTTCGTCTAGAGAGGACACAAGTGACAACACTGATGAAAATACCAATATCCAATCTAGTGCAGTTCTATCCCTGCAAGAATACCCTGCCCCTGGGGTGGTGGCGGCTAGTCACCGTCCATGTCCCCTGTCCATTAGCGACTTGTTCTTCACAGAAATTTTAATGGTTTTCACATATACTACAGTTATGTGCTAACAAGTTCTGTGTAGAATTGAAAACTGTATTTAAATGGCATTACTCATTACCCTAACTAGCTCATTGTCAGTCAACTGTTATGCATTGTTTTGCCATATCAAATAAAAGATCCAATATTAGCCAAGGTTCATTGGCCATGATAAGCACCCATTGGTTTAGCTGTACTTATTGCTGCCAGAGAGCCACTGTTGAATGTGATTGTTGAAATCTGTTCTGTCATAAACTGATTGGACCAAGATTAGAAAAACAAACACAACAGTGGGTAAGCCCTGCTTATTAACTTGATTGTTTGAAAGATGTGTTTGAGAACTTTCTATAGCTAATATTACAGAAACCACTCAAGAAGTTGTTGCAGTGGTGTCTGTTTAGGTGTTATTGCCGAAAGTATGGCAGCAACTGATGTCCCTCTGTATAGGATGGCAAAATAAAAGTATTTCTGAATTTGTTTATGTCTCAAAACATTGTGCTGCTCTACAGGAAATACACAGTTCACTAAATCTAAGCTTTCTTTGCAAATGCAAGTTTTCTAAAGGGAAGAGGAGTAATGGGAAGGCAAAATGAATCACAATGGGAAGAGAAGTAGGAGGTCCTGATGGAGCCAGGGACAGTGAGGGAGAAGGTCCGGATCGGCCTAGTGAATGTTCATGTTTCATTGCAGGCAGTTTGAGGACTGGAAACGCAATTGTACCAATGTGCCTCAGACTTCACCTCATCAGCCGATCAATCTGCATTCACAACTCTACGACAAAATCAATACTGTTAGAAATGGCTCCCTTTGCAGGGTCACTGCCAAACTTTTTGCCTTCATCTTCCACTTCTCTCACCTCGTTTTTGTTGGCCTTAGGGCTCGTACCACTGCTAACCAGTGCTAAAGTGCATGTGCTGTCTCCTCTAAATAGTGGCGTCATGACACCCCCACCCCACCCCGCTTGCTTTTGCAGCTTATGCTGACACCAAGTTATTTATGAGCCTTTCCTGTCTGCAGCTCTGCAGGCAAAACTCTTGAAAATACAGGACACAGATAACAGAGGTCAAGCAAGAAAAGTTAATTGCAACAAAGAAATGAAGAGGGAAAGAGGTGAAGAAAGGGATAGAGAGGGCGAGAGAGGGATGGAAGGAAGAATAAAATGAAGAGCATATGAAAATAAGGAAGAAACTATGATGAGAAGGAAGGGCAAATGGACTAATGGATGTAAGGATGCAATCTAACATCCCGGGCCCTCTAATTAAGGTATACAACCTTTACCACGCAACTTTTACAACGACATACCTTTACCACGCAATTTTTACAACGCAGGAACCATTACAACGAAGTACCATTACAACGCATGTATTTACAACGCAGGTACCTTTAAAAAGCATACCATTACAACGTAAGTATTGGTAAGTATATAATTTTATCTAAGTTTGGGTTTTTGGGTAAAGGGGTATTTTTAGAGTTCAGGGTCAGTTTTGGGTTTTTTGGATAAAGGGGTATTTTTAGGGTTCAGGGTCAGTTTAGGGTTTTTTGGGTAAAGGGGTATTTTTAGGGTTCATGGTCAGTTTTGGGTTATTGGGTAAAGGGGTATTTTTAGGGTTCAGGGTCAGTTTTGGGTTTTTGGGTAAAGGGGTATTTTTAGGGTTCAGGGTCAGTTTTGGGTAAAGGGGTATTTTTAGGGTTCAGGGTCAGTTTTGGGTTTTTGGGTAAAGGGGGATTTTTAGAGTTCGGGGTCAGTTTTAGGTTTTTGGGTAAAGGGGTATTTTTAGGGTTCAGGGTCAGTTTTGGGTTTTTTGGGTAAAGGGGTATTTTTAGGGTTCATGGTCAGTTTTGGGTTATTGGGTAAAGGGGTATTTTTAGGGTTCAGGGTCAGTTTTGGGTTTTTGGGTAAAGGGGTATTTTTAGGGTCAGTTTTGGGTAAAGGGGTATTTTTAGGGTTCAGGGTCAGTTTTGGGTTTTTGGGTAAAGGGGGATTTTTAGAGTTCGGGGTCAGTTTTAGGTTTTTGGGTAAAGGGGTATTTTTAGGGTTCAGGGTCAGTTTTGGGTTTTTGGGTAAAGGGTTATTTTTAGGGTTCAGGGTCAGTTTTGGGTTTTTGGGTAAAGGGGTATTTTTAGGGTTCAGGGTCAGTTTTGGGTTTTTGGGTAAAGGGGTATTTTTAGGGTTCAGGTTCAGTTTGGGGTTTTTGGGTAAAGGGGTATTTTTAGGGTTCAGGGTCAGTTTTGGGTTTTTAGGTAAAGGGGTATTTTTAGGGTCAGGGTCAGTTTTGGGTTTTTGGGGTAAAGGGGTACAGGGTAAAAATTAAATACAATTAAATTTAAATTACATTAAATTAAACTAAATTAAATTAATTAAATTAATTACATTAAATTAATTAAATTAAATATTAATTTTAATTAATTTACATTTAAAAAAAATATTATATACTTACCAATACTTACGTTGTAATTGTATGCGTTGTAAAGGAATCTGCGTTGTAAATACATGCGTGGTAATGGTACTTCGTTGTAATGGATCCTGCGTTGTAAAAATTGCGTGGTAATGGTAGGCGTTGTAAAAGTATGCGTTGTAACGTCATACATCCTCTAATTAATGATCTTTGCAATGATCATTCGGGGGATCCCCTCCGGAGGCAGTGGCGGCACCAGAGCCCTGGGCCCATATTTCACCACAAATACCGCTGAGAAGACTGCATCTGGGAGAGTCTTCTAGAGCCTTTGTCTCATAAAGAGCTAAGGCGCCATCCCCAATACCCTCCTGGGAAACCCCACCAACTGCAAATCACAGCTTCTGGAGCAGACCTCTGCATCCTCTGCTCGCATCTCGAGCTGCTGTGTCTGGGTCACCAGGGTAGCAAATGTGGATTTGAGTGCTTGGACTTCCTCCTGAAGTTTCGTAACATGCTGCTCCATCTCCAGTCATCTCTCACAGGTCGACCCGCAACAAGTTCAAGTCCATGGAGACCTAATCTATCTTGGCTTGCACATTGGCACTGGAGACTTTGATTGCCGACAACATACGGAGAGAAGGGGGGTCCAGGGGAATATTTAGAGACCCATCGCAGTTATAGTCCCCTACGAGAAACACTATATTAACAAAAATAATAACTGTGGGTCTAACAACAACTATCTCTGTGTTCACATGTGTATATAATGCAACAGTGTGTAATCAAATAAAACTAGTAAGTTGCATAGGGACTAATCACTATGTGATATTGTTCCCATCAGTTATCTGTTCTGAACCGCCCTGGTCATCATTTGGGCCATTACACAGAGTGGTACGTCCACCCCGCACTTACAAGTGTCCTTACTATTGATAACTGAAAAGCAGTGCTGAACCAAAAAAGTGAGTGAAAGTGCTAACTATTAAAATTGGATAATGAATTTGAAGGAACCTCTTTTATTTGTGACACAATTCATTTCCAAATTTAAAATATATCAAATGCAAAGTAACAGTAGTTTAAACAAATATCTACTGCAAAATGTTTTCAGGTCGACATGTTTCTGCAGTTGTGTGACCCTAATGGTGTCTACTGCTTCTTCAGGACCAATAAATTACCTTGCTACTGCTTAAACAAACGGGTGAGTGCATAAGGAAACAAAAAAGATTTCACCTGATACGGTCCTCGCATCTCTAGAGTATGGAGGATACGCGCCGCTCCTCACCTGGCTAAGACTTTGATTGCTGCCAAAACCTGTGCGCCTGTAGAGCCCTGTTGCTCATTCAGGACACCCCGGCACACAGCCGGTGGCCATCCTCGCACCAGTATATTGGGCAACTTTCAACTGTTAGGCCCCCCTGCGGGACTCTGTCTTTAACCATCGCCAGGGTGGAACAGGGACTTCGATGTTCCCCACACAACGAAGCACCCCCTCAGTGTTCCACATGTCAGACCACTAACAGCAGTGCATCATCACCACTCCATCTCCAAACACTGGGGACCTAAAATACCTTGACCGAGCAGCAGGCAATGCAGCAAACACTGGGGACGAAGGGAATAGCAGACCAAGCAGAGCAACAGGGTACAGGACAGCTCCAGTCACTTCAGACATCGACCCCAGTAGACAGCCAACTACCAGCAGGTATTCCCAACCTTAGGGCCCCATCTAGCGAAACACACACCCAGTCGAGCACGCACTGGCCAATACCAGCCACCTCAACACTACAGTATTGCACCAGTGTGGCTGGAGGCGCCCTCCAGCATCATGTCTACAAGCCCAGGAACCAACAGTCGAAGGGGCAACACCAATGATAACCAGCCACACTTCACTTCCCCTAGCACCAAAGCCACCTTCCCCCAAACTGGATTGTCCCAGACAACCACAGGGGCAAGTGGGGGGGGGGTGAAAGGAAAGGCCGACCAGGCCACCACATCAGGGGGCTGAGGCAGGAACCACCACCAGCTACTCCACACGCGTTGCGTTGTCTGAGCACCTCCAGAGCACGCAACCGGCAGGGCAGGGCTTCCAAGCCCTCCCAATATAGCAGAAGTGAGAGTACCAAAGTCAGAGGGTCACTGTTGATGCAGCAAATGTGTGCTTAGTCCATAAGCTGAAGCAGGGGCAGTCGGTAGGACAAACACCCCCAGAACAAAATGTCCACAAACTGCATAATTGATCTGGACTCTAGCACCCACCTCATCAGGGCTGACCACCAGCATCGTCCAGCCTCTACGTCCAGCCTCCCTGCATGCAGTGCTTAATTTGTGCCAGTGCTTTCCGGTGCTTAGCACTGGCACTTATTTTTCAAGGCCGGGTCTACACCGGAGGGCCACTGCCAACTCACATGAAGGACTCAACTACACATGATATGTCACATTACATAATAGACTACTCACTTCAGTGCAGTGCACACTCTCCCGAGTCCCTGCTGAAGAGTGCTGCTGTGTTGATCCATATCCGTGTTGCATTCAGCTTAGTGTTGCCGGTGGGCAGGCCACTCATTGGACATTGGTTCTGTGGGGTAGGGGCGGCGGTAGCACCGTGCGTGTGCGTAACCTCTTTTACAAAATTCCAAAGCCTGCACCCAGGCACTGCACCAGTCACCGCCAGTTCAGTTCAGGACGACGCATTGTAGTTTCTGAAGCAGCCAGTGTGTGTGCAGCAGCAGGCCTAACGAAGGCAGTGCCACCAGTAAGTACCCACACCAACACTGCTTTTTATTGAGCGTGGTGTCAGTCACTGTGTTTGGTAAACAGAGTGCGAGCAATTATGTCGCCGGCACCGTGTGCAATGTTCTGGGGCTGGAAGGAGGGCAGAGCCTTGTTATTTGGCTTTAACCCCTTTTTGCATGATCGTTGACATGGTTGTCCTGCATGAAATGCTGTTTTTCTGTGCGTTTTGAAATAATTCGCATATACTTTCATTTCAGTATTTTCATAATACCTGTTCTCCCCAGTGCTCCTGTTGAAAGTTTATTTTTGACGTCATCAAGCCTCGTGTTCCTGACTCGGGTTGTTTGTGCAGTGGTGTTGTTGAAAATTAGTACGGTTTGGTGAACATTATCTGCGCCATCTTGCCTCTTCCCCTGATGCCACACTTTTGTCGTGCGCACCCGCCATTTTAAGATGCCTTGATCAGAGCGAACCCTTTTGCATGCCGCTGGCCCCTGATATAGCCCTTCGCCCTCACTAAGCCTGCACGCTGACCAACCCCCTGCTTGCACCTGCCTTGAATCATAAACCCCTCTTCGGCGCTGCTCTGCCCCAGGCCCTCATCCTGTTCCCAGCGCGACACCTCCCTTCTTCCCTTTCACGATCCCCGGCCCTTAGATGCAAACCCCCCTTTTTTTCCGTGTGCCCGTTTGTCTTCCCCGTTCCCAGGCCGACACCCAGCACTGCCGATACCATTCCTTGCCCCTCCCCGTACAATAGAAAGCTTCCCCCACCAAAGGATCCCCGGGTTGATCAAAGCCCCCACTCCATGAGATCCGATCAAACCCCCCACATTCCGTGAATCGGCGGAATATCCAGCTGCGCGATACTCATCACCTGTTGTGACTAGGGTGGGGACTTCAACTGTAAATGTGTGTGGGAACGGGCCCAAAGGGGAGTTCCGGGAATGTCTTTTCCATACATCAAAGCTTTAACATGAATATGTAATCTGCAATAAAGTCATAAAACAGTGTATAAGAGGCCAGGCCTCAGAAATGTAGCTAGAGCACCTCAGAACGATACCTTCTGCCCGTTTTGTTGTGTTCTCCTCCGGAGAGAATAAAAAAACCTTGTTTCCTGCCTTCCAGTCTCCAGCGCCTGCCTCTTCATTGATTAAATAACTAGAGGGTCACAGAGGCAATACCGCCGGGCAAATACCGATTGTCCCCGACCGGTCCCAGGTTTAACAATTGGCGTCCCAAGCGTGGGGCCCATCAGCGACTCGTGGATCCAGTGGGAGAGGTCCCGACGACAGAGTGAACGACTGCAACGATCGGGAGAGCTCTTGCCCAATAGACCCTCGTCTGGCAGCCGATCATCCAAACTTCACTAGTTCCGAACAGACCTCTCTCGAGTGATCTACGGTCCTGACTGGGAACCATTAGGAGTGCCGTGAGAAATACGAGAAAAAGAGGATGAACGGGCGCTGGATTCGGAAGACAAGAAACTGTCCACATGGTCCGGGTAAGGTCGTGTAATCACGACAAGTTGCGAAATGATTGCTTGATTGTTTGATTGCTTGATTATTTATAAAATACTAGTATTACTCTTTGTTTGACCTATTTGGAGATTCACTGTCTGCACACGGAGAAACAGTAGGCTCCTTCTCTTTTGCAAACGGTGAAGGATAGGTAACGTAACCGTCGCGCCTATCTTTCTCCCCCACTGACTCTATTATTTCTTAACGGTTTATGGGAGACTCCCCTCTCCCTCACTGATTAAACTGGGTTCTTTAACCCCGAACTACTGTTCACAGATTGTCTTCTGGAGATTCTCTGTCTGCAAACCGGAAACAACAGCTTCCTCTTTGCGGTTAGTGAAAGGGTAGAGGACGCAGACTTTTGCGCCCTACTTACTCTCCCCATTGTCCTTTTTCTATCCTATTTATTTATTTATTAATTGCTTGATTGTTCCGCGCTCTTGGTTACTCTTTTTTTATTTTTTGTTCATGAGGTATTCACTGCCTGCAAACAACGTAGAATATGAATATTCTGTCTAGTCTTTGCACCTAGTGATAAGATAGGCACTGCTGACTTATTAGTCCCTCGTTACGAGCCGTCATGTCTGTCTTCTCCCCATTGATTGATAATTGGTTCAGCCCGGACCGTGTATTAGAGGTGGACCATATAGCTCCACTAGAAGGCACCCCTAATAAGGACATGTTCATAAACTATGGATTAGTTACCATAGCCTATAATAAATTGTGGCACAGGTATACCAAAGAAAGTCAAGACAAACAGTGGCCACTGGCAGGATCCTTTGACCTTGATAAAATAGAAACGTTAGAAATAGCCCTTCGAAATAATAAGACAACGCCTATTATGCTCGACAGTCTCGGTATGTGGCGCAGAGAGGCTATGCAACGACAGAGAAAAGACGAGGACAAACCAAGTAGAGAAATATACCGACAGGACAACCCCAGGACACCGCTACCCACAAGTTATCCCCCGACACTACGCAAAAGACGACCAGACTTAGGGCCAGACCAATGCGCTTTTTGTAGATATGTCGGACACTGGAAAGCCCAATGCCCGACTCTACTGAGCGTGAGTAAAGGCAAAGGGCCGACAGGAACGACAGATCGGCAGTATGAGAAAAAGCGCGAGACAAAGAAGAACCCGACTTACATAGACAGACCAGATAGAACCACCACGTTTGATTATGCCCGATGGCACAGATTTCGCCAGGACAATTTCAGCGGCATGCTCAAGTTCTCCTAGGTCGGGCAACGTCAAGACGGGAACCCAGTCACGCTTTAAGATTCACAAACGGAAAGAGATAATTATGACCAATAACTGTTTTATATTGGTCTTGGGTCTTTGTATGTCGTACTTGTACTGCCCCCCCCCCCCGTCTGAGTTTGTGTGTATGTAATGTACGAATCTGCGTCATCCCTCTACACGTGTTTCCGTGTTACTCAACCTCTGTTAAGCAGAAACTTAGCATAAAAGCAACCTGGAAAGAAAGAAATGGTACAACAAAATCCGTAGACCATTGATGAACTTGAACTTTTAATTTAACACAGCAAACAAGAAATAATAACGGTAAACTGTAGAAAATGAAAGTCAAACAGAACATTCGCCCCCCCCCCATTCTGGAACCTTCCAAAGTAGGGCAGGGTTACGGCTACGCCCAACCAGCGGCAACCCATATAAGGCGGGCCCCGCTGCCAACTCTTGGTCAGGAAATCTTAACATATGGGGAAGCCGGAGGAGAGGCAGGGGCCAGCGGAGTCCAGCCGCAACGGCCCTAGGTAGTTGCCGGTAGTCCCGCCACATGCCTCCTCGGCCCAGTCGCAACGGGCCTGGATAGACTTGAGTAGTCCCGCCACATGTCCAGAGAAGAGCGAGGCACCTCTTCCTTTTCTCCTCCGCAACAGCCGCAGCAGCTCTGGGCGGCGGATGCCCTGTCCATACCCCTGCAGGAATGCGTCCAGGTCGGGCCGGGAGGGAGAGGCGACGCGGACGAGCCTCTCCCACCTCCACCGATAGGAGGTCTCCCAGCCCCCGGCCCAACGCCGAACACCCCCAGTCGGGCGATGGTGCCCATACTTGCACAGCACCGAACACACCATGGTGGCACCCCAGTATTTGCGCAGCACCGAACGTGCAATGGTGGCCATATTTTCGGAACACCGAACCTGCAATGACTGCACCGATACTCGTGCCGCGCCGAATGCGCGCCACAGGTGGCCATACTCCCACAGCACTGAGCACAAGACTTGGGGAACACCGGATGTGGAGAGACCTTCATGCGGGGCGATGAAAAAGAGCAGCATGGAGTGCACCGGGAGAAGGAGACGGCGCGAACGAGTCTCCCTCGCCCCCCCAGGTGGGGGCATCACAGCTGCACCCCAGCTGAACGTCCCGCTTTCACACAACAGGGACCTCTTCCTTTCACTCCGAAGGATCTCTTCCACTCTTGCAAACTCGACGAGAGTGGCCCCTGTAGGGCCTCAAAATGGCGTCTGGGTCCGCTGGAAGGCGGGCCCCGGCCACTAGAGTAACTTTGACCAGCAATATAACTCGGACATTTGCCCACTGGGGCACGAGCCCCCATCTCCGACAGCATCTCCGCAGCCTTGAAGACCCTACAAAAGTCCCCAGCGGAACCTTCGGCCTCTGCAGGTTTCCGGTAAGGGACGGCTGCCTTGACCGCCAACGAAATAAACATGACATTGCCACTCCTTCTGTTAGCATGAATTCTAGAACTGCCGAAAAGGACTCTGGTCCAAACTGCCAGTAATGGGAAACATTTCCCCCTGATGCTACTTCCGGACTGAGCCGGCCCCGCCCAAAATGGCGCCGGTATCAAGAGGGACTTGCAAACACCTCGTGGTGTTCCTTCGCACTAATATAAACTTGATGTTCTGAGACTTTATATGATCCTTTGTACACTTGGCTAGAAAAGACAAGGAGAGCTCACTCGACGAACAGTATGAAAGGATCCCGTTAAAAATGTTGATTACAAATGTACAATGTATTATATTTTTATAGCTGATGTATAACCTCATCTACGACGCACACATACAGTATGCATATAGGAAATCTGATTGCAACTATTATGATTATGCTTCTAAATTATGAAATAAATGCCCCCGAACCCCCAGCCAATTAATAGACGTTTTAGTTTCCTGCAAATGAATGAATAAAACTTTCCAATGTATTTATTTCCGCAAGACGACACTCCCACTGTACGCGCTTTAACCATTGCCATGTCCGACCAAATACGACTGCACCCTCATCATCCACGTACTGAAATGATTCCGAGAAATAAAGGTTTTCGAAACTATGGACGGGTATTGCATGCTTTATTTTAAAAAAATGTGGGATCGGTGGGAAAGTTCTTTTCTGTGCACCCTACTCTGCTCTCTCTTTAAGGTTGAAAGAAGATGGTTGCCCAGCCCTGGAGGACGGATCGGATCGACAACACGACACTCTGCCTTCAAAGTACGCGACTGACTCATGAACTCTCGCGTGGAGGAAGACCTTTACTTCCAAGGATGGGTAAAACGAACGGTGTAAATGAGGGAATGTAAAAGGAGGGTGAAATGAAATGATGTAAACGTTATAAAGTACAACGTTCCAAGGTATCAGGGAACGGAGCTGACCCAAGAACCGAAGAACCTTAGAACGCCACAGCGTTGAAGGAGGTTTAAGGATCCCGATAGTGAGATACGTCCTTTGACTAGATACCTCGCACTAGGCACCTCTGGTTTCCTTTTCACGTTCCCCGCACACGACCTATATGGACACACTGCCCCCCCCCCCCCCCGACTCCAGAAACCATAACCTCGGGGACTCTGCCCCGAGGAGGGAAGACGAGTAAGAGGTGAGTAAAGGACTCTTGAATACATGTATTTAAATATGCGCGAATGCTGTTCCCTCCCCTCCCCCCTTTTTTCCTCCCTCTGCAGGTTACATCAGAAATTACAGCCGAGGTGTGGCGAAGATCTGAAGCCTTGCCATGTCTAATACACGAAGCAGACTAGCGCCGCAAGGTGGTGCCTAAGCACGCCTGCAAACTACTCACGTATCGAACAAACCCGAAAAATTAGCACGACCTGATAAAAAGTGATCACCCTTAAACCAGACCGGACGAATGAACCCATGTCACGTATGATGCGAAACTGAGAGAATGTGTGTGTGTGACCGAGGCGCTGACCCAACTGGTCGAAGGACCGAGAATGCGAGAAAATGCGACAAAATGGTACCTCCTCTCTTCTTTCCTTTTCTCAAGGCACGTCCCCTCTACCCTGTCTAATACTCAAACTGCATGATTACAAGATCCTAACGCAGACCCGTGAATGTCCTTTACTGTGTAATGCACTAAATAGCCTTTCTTGACTACACTGCCACCCTCTCTGTTGCACGTGTACTATTTAGCCTGCCGTTGCACTCTCTCTCTCTCTCTCTCTCTCTCTCTCTCTCCTTCTATTTTTTTGCACTCCCACTCTTCCGAGCGATTAGCCCCGAAATTGGCAGACTGCCACCCCTAGCGCACCACCTAATTGGCTTCAAATACCGTCAGTATTTGCACAAAAACTTGTCTTTAATACAATCACCCTGAGACCGTGTCATTACCTCTCCTTTTCCGCTAGAAGTCAATGAACCGAGGTTGGGCCGTAAGGGAAAGGACAGGTAAGACGACAGAGGTTCCCTAATCTGGCCCGTAATAAGGGAACTACATGTCAACGGCTCCTATGGTATAAAACAAGGACCTCAGAATACGCGACCCTCCCCGCCCCGAATTGTCGCAATACCCAAACAGGAAAAATGATCACCCCTGTTACATCCCCTGTATCAGCCGCTCCAAACTGGAGTTATGAAACTACCCCTCATTCCCGGTTGGGAGGAATGGGTCGATTTACCACAAGTTTCTATGTCCCTAGTTGTCTCCCATAAAACCCCTGTCTTTTCTGATTAAGTACTCAGGCCGTAGGAAGCTACGTAGGAACCAGAATGATGTTTTACAAGGTTAAAAGACTAGACCAAAGTGAAGAAGTCGTTGAAATGAACCCTGCCGAAAGTAAAAAAAAATAAAAAATAAATGTTTAGTTCAAAAACAGGACGCATTGATAAAAAGAACTGTTTAGCCTATGTTCGTCCCTCAGCAAAATATCTGTTTAGTACCATGTCGATAGCACACAGTACCCTTGGTAAATATAAAGCCCTAGAGAACGGCATAACTTTGTCAAGCCCGTCTTACGAAGGTGGGTCTCCATCAGATAAACTGTCGAAACTGTAATAAATAATTATGAAGGAAAGCCATAATACCTCCAACAGGCCCGTCATCGGTCATTTATATGTTAGTTGTGAACCCTAAAATAACGGACGTTTTCATTTCTATCTGAAGCTGGGAGAGAAATAGACTTTTGTGATTTCCTTCCTCTGCAAATTCTCTAAAGACTGTCTTTTCAAACTCGTTTAAGGGTACGGCTGTCAGGAGAGAGAAGGACCGGATGTGGGAGCACGAGGCCTGACTGCAGACTATGGAACACCTACGACATGGGCCAAGGCGAGACCGCGACAGAACAGAGCTACAGGACGAGGCACTACCTCCAGCAAAGTGAGAAGAAAGGGCTAAACTGATGCCCCCGCTCTATGTTCGAATGTGTGCCGAAAGGTCCCCGCTCTCCAGACTCGGTCTTGAGCCCGCCCATCTGAAGTCTCTCGTTCCCCTAGTTTGTTCCTAATTTGGCCTTGCTCCATCCCCCTTTTTCTCCGACCTACCCTATGGACTGTTTTGTACGCTCTTCTTCCATCTGAACTTTCTGACAATCACCTCAAAGGACACAGGGCGAAAAGGACCTTTCCGACCAGAAACGCGAGGAAAGGGTCGTGCCCTGCAACGCAGAACTTAGAATAGAGCTGGACTTGTAGCTCCACCGCCGGTGCTCCACAGCGCCAACGAAAGACAACAAAGAATAATGAGAACTCGTTAACTTCGAACATTTGACATCCTCAATCACCGTTTCTGCTATGCCTCATTTCTCTCCCAGCCGCCATTGTATTGATCATGCTCCAATCCGAATCTGATATATGTAATAACCTACCAGTTCACGTTATGAAATGTACTTGCTGCTCTCGCTACAGAATCGTTTTTTGTATTACATTTCTATGACTTTCCTGCTAAAACAAATTGATCAAAGTCTATCAAATAGGTCCACCTCCTAAAACTAGAAATGTTAAAATGTATTGTTTACAACTCTTTTCATCTAGGGTTCCTACCGTTTTCTTTCTCATGCCCACCACAATAGAACCGAGTAGAAAATGAACCAGCAAGATGTCTTGAATATGTTAAAGGGAGGACTGTTGAAAATTAGTACGGTTTGGTGAACATTATCTGCGCCATCTTGCCTCTTCCCCTGATGCCACACTTTTGTCGTGCGCACCCGCCATTTTAAGATGCCTTGATCAGAGCGAACCCTTTTGCATGCCGCTGGCCCCTGATATAGCCCTTCGCCCTCACTAAGCCTGCACGCTGACCAACCCCCTGCTTGCACCTGCCTTGAATCATAAACCCCTCTTCGGCGCTGCTCTGCCCCAGGCCCTCATCCTGTTCCCAGCGCTGTAGTGTAGCTCCTATTTTCCCAATAGGCTCTGCGCATTGGAATAGTACCTACAGCAGTAAAGGCCTAGACCAGACGTTAACTAGGTCTACTACTGTCGATACTAGACTTAATTTTTGGGTTTGCCAGCTAAGCTCAGAGTTCGCTAGAAACTTTCTCGAATGTTCAAGGAAGGATTAACTTCCCTGATTAGACAAGAAGGGATTTAGTTTCTGACAACCATAGAACATGACAACTTTGCGCTCCCCTAATCAAGAGTCAATCTCAAGAGTCGTGTGAGCACAAGGCAATTATTTTACTCAGTCAGTACGTGCATTCTTAGTCTCATCAGAATGTAGAGAAAAGGAAGAGACGGGCGTGTTCAATAAAAGATGTTATTTATTGATCAGTCTCTTTTCTCGTACAAGAGAAATGGATCGATATTATTGCGATACTTATTGTTAAGTAAAGTGCATACATTAGAAGCAATAGTATAAAATAATACTGTAAAAACATTGATATGGTTTCTGAGCCATATGATGTTTAAAATGATTAAAATATATTTACATACACATATACATTTGACTAAACGTACTCAACTGGTGTTTCTAAATACGCCTACCCCGTGTACCTGACCTAAGTCTAATGCGTGGGCGGGAATAGAAAGTTACAGTTTAAGTTAAGTTTGGTTTTGCCAAGTGAATAACTAAAGAATTCTCTAGGAGGGGTTATTCAGTTCTGTACCTGGAATTTAGGATGAATGAGGAATGGTATCTCTTTCTCTGCTCTCGATATTCCAGGCTGCCTGCGAGGGCTACCAGGAAGCGCCGGTGCTGGGTCTCTCGGCTTGAGATAGCAGCGCGTCTCTCAGCGCGTCAGGAAGGCGGGGCTGCTGCCTGCGGGGTCTGCTTCTGCTCTCGGCTTCGGCAAGTATGGCTGCTCCGTCTTGTCACCACGCGTGTGTTTTGCATAGGGCAAGGTCGGCAATATTTATACCTTAAAGGTGCCGGGATTGACGTAAGGATGGACATAGGTACGTCAATAAAGATGTCATACGACTTGCTCGTTAGCACATTCTTTACTAAAAGTTCTCTGTGAAATCAAAACAATGGCCGCACGGATTATCCAGGTTGTCATAGGTTTGATTTGTTATGAGAACGTCGTATGCCTTATCAGGGGCTGGAGGAATGTCGCTTGTCTAATTAGATCTCAAGCGTTATGACCTAATCAGATAACACGTTCCTGTGCCGTAGTGTGACTGCGTCAGATAACGGTATCTGCATCATGGGGAATTTCTTGCCTCATGGGCTGACTGTTAGTTAACTAGCTAGGTAGTTTAACCAGAATAGGGTCAGGAATAGGGGGATCGATTCAGAACCTATAGAAATACACGACACCCACTCCACGCTAACTATGGTCATATCTACTAATCTATGCATAGTATAACATAGTACAACATACTATAGAGTATAGTGTATACCTTACCACCCCAAAATACATAAATGCATTTTGAAATTTTCAAATATACTGAAAAATTGCAGTCATATATTTTGTATGCACTTAAGCTATGAATTAATTGCAAAAGTAAACACGCATTGTTATGCATTATTGCTTGTTGGTATATGAGAAATACACATGAAATGGCTCTTAATATGGCTATACAGAAAAAAAGTCGAAACCATTTCATCACATAAAATATATTGTGAACATACCAGTGGGCAGCTAAAGTCTATATAAAGTCTATAAAGTATCTAAAAAAATAGAAATCTTAGTTCTCTAGGAATAGTTTCTTACTTTAAGCAGAAGATCAGTGTCCCGGGAAAAAATATATAGAAAAATATTTTAGGGGCTTGCTGAAAAAAGTTGCTGTCCGTGAACTGGATTGTAATTGTTCATGTGACTTTATTTTTAAAGTTGAAGGCCGAATTCAGGGAACGCCGTGTGCGAGTTTACTCAAAAGTCTCTATTTCTGTTCCGGAGAGAACATCATATCATTCAGGCTTTCGAAAAAACTGTCAACAGCTTCATGGGAAAGTTCCTCTAAGTCGGAAATAGGGGTAACCATGCATTTGTGCGCATGATTGTCTCCATTGACATTCTGATTTGCATTGCTGACAGAAGGTCGTACCTGTTCGATGCTGCTTTCATCTTGAACTTCACTACTCTTCAATCGCAATGGTGAAGATTCCAGGAATGCCGTCATCAGAATTGGCAGCCTTTGAGGGCAGCACAGTGCGTGAACCTTGGTAGGAACCAACAGTGTATCTGCATCCACCGGCGCATCCGATTGTAGCGTCAGACAGGTGTCTAACACGCATTCTTCTCCGCATAGCAGACACCTTAGTACAGGTAAAACATACCTTTGCCACATTGGTCGAAATGATAGAAACCAAGTCATGTTTAGGTCTCTAAGCCGGGAGAGTCCCAGGATTTTTGATATCCGGTCCCGGTATCCAATGGCTAGGATCGTATCTTCCATTGTCGTGAGATTTTGTTCTGTGACATGGGTTGCCATAACGAAAAATAAGGACTAGGAATAGGATTCCTGCAATTAGTCCCAGGATCAAGGGAAGTCCGCCAAAAATCGAATGGACGAAATCTGGAAAAATACCCAGTATGGCTTTGAATGGTGTTAATGCCATCGAAAATACTGTCTTAAATACCTTTGAGACCCCTGTGGTATCAGAAATATTTAAGATTTCGCTCAGGATTTCCGCGAAATGTACGGGGGAATTGGTTGATAATAATGTATGTATCTCTGCAGTCGTCCTTGCGACTTGTAGATCATACGTTTCTTTTGATGACGTGAGCCTTGTAGGCGTCTGAAGAAGCACTGTTTTCATTCTGCTTAAAGTGTCTATTCGAATAGAAGTAATTTTCAGACCGGGCCATGCCCTTGCCTCCCTGTCTGGAAAGGAGCTGGGGAACAAAGAACGTCCACAGCACTTGACCTTCGCCGTCGTAGTGACGAGATAAGGAGTCCCGGGCATAAGACTACAGCATCTGCGGTCTACAATAAGAATGTAACTCCCATTATAGAGTCTTTGAAAGAATGGTTCTATTTCAGTTGCAGGTGCGCCTTGTTGGTGACATGAAAGATTGTATGAATTCCCTTCACAGGCTCCGTGCAAACTAATACCGTTACACAGAAGCGTGCCGCTTAGTGACATTGCACAATTGTTGCCACTAAGAAACACTTTCTGTCCTTTGTTACTGACACATGCATGTGAATAGGGCAGGTTCCAAGTTGTTTTAAGGTACCCCTTTCCCAATTTCTCGTACATGCCAGCCTGTATATATTTTTGGCAGTATTGAAACCTGAAGGTTGAGATTGGAATATTTATGATTCCGTGGATTATCCATTCACTGACAGGTCGTTCTGACATTGTCATTGGTAATCTTTCTAGTTTTTCAATGCTCAAGATTGTATAATCAGCACACTTCTGCGCCATACCGATTTGTCTATCAGTAAGGTTAAAGATTTGGAATAGTGACGTTGTGTTGATTAAACGCCAAGGCACGTAGCCTGAACGCAGATTTTGTAACGTCCAGCCAAGCTGTACAATAGAACGCAATTGTGACTGACCATGTTGTAATAACAGTAAGTCTTGCGATAATATATCGATTGCTGAAGACACAATGCTGTCCAATGAAAAAATTCTGGAGGACAGAGTCATTAACCCATTGTCCACTACAGAAAGTGATTTTTCCAAATTAATACGGTCAATTTCCCGTATTCTTTCTGCTGTCTCAATTTGAGTAACCTTCCAGGCCTCATTGTATGCTGCATATACAGAGGATGCTATGAAACGCTTATGACGCTGTTTGCGTGGTCCCAGTATGAAATCACGCAAGTCAGCACCATCAGTAAGTAAAGTTAGGTGTTGCTTAATTTCAGGCAGTGTGGAAGTTTGTAGCCATTGAAGGCATAATTTGCCCACACTGTAGGTTGTTATTATCCCTGGGTGATGTCTTTGGGGATATCTAGGGTCTGGCCTGGTCATTTTGAAACCCTGTGTTTTATTCAGGAATCTATCTTGACAGTTATTTGTATCTGTGGGCCAGATCAACCATAGTTTCCAATCAGGATGTGTTCTGTTTTGGTTAAGTATATGGTTTATGTCTATATCAGAGTTATTGCTAAACATTGTTGGCTTTGGAATAGACAGGTTATTTAAATCTTTGATTTTGGCTAAGCCAAGACAGGTGGTTTGTTGAACAGTGTCATTTAAAAATATCATTTGTTCTGGGATCATGCAGGCTCTAAACAAAGCTTCTATACCCTGTACTTGCCATTCTTTTGTACCCCAAACACTTTTCAAATCAACATTTTTGTCCCAATAATCAAATCCAAAAGTATTCATTTTTTCAAAGAAAGAATCTGAATATATCAATTTTGTGTTGGTTATCATGGTTTTCATCCCTGTCTTGTTTGACAATTTATAATAAAATGTTTCAGCATTAGTTATGTTAAAACCTGAAAAATATGAATATTTGTCATAAACGGTTCTAGAGCTCCCTTTTGGAGGTGTAGCACAATGTTCCCATTGATTATAACTTAAAACATTTCTAGGTTGTGCAGATTTATGCACGAAATGGTTACCATAATGGTTATAGCAGTACATGCTGTCATAATTTGTAGAACCCTGCAAATAATCATGTTTTGTAAATTTAGCAGACATTACTAAGTCAGACATCATATTGTTAATACTTTCAAAGTCCCAATCATCAGCAAATGAGTTTGGTTTTGCAAAGTCACTCAAAGAGATCTTAATTTGGTGTGGATATTTCAGGATCTCGACCGGACCATAAATTTCATAGTCAGTGTTGTCCCAGGCTACCCCACCAGGTATTGGAATTGCTGTGAAGTTGGCTGAAGAAAGTTCTGAAGAAAGTTCTCGTTTCTCGACGTGTGAAGATGTGTGTGGTTTGAGGACCAAGTTGATGTTCTGACTTGCTGTGTCCATTTTAGCATATTTTCCCTCAATGAAGCGTCCCAAGGTAAATACCATGATGAGCCAAAGTATGAGGATAAATGCACCAAAACCCACCCAAAATTCAATCCATGGAGAAATCAGATATGTTTCTTTTAGTTGTTTCAAAAGTTCCTTCGCTTTGTCTTTAAAGGATTTTGATGATGGCTGTGTCTTTTGTTCGCTGAAACCGTCAGAGGAATCATCGAAGTTGATGAAGTAACCGGATGCAGTTCTGTCAATTGTTCCAATTGGTTCAGGATTTTTGATTTTTGCATTTTCACTTGGTACTTCTGTATAGATTGGTGTGTCTCTGCTAAATGTCTTTATTTGGGTTTTCAGAGGTCTTAGTTCTATTGCATTGTTGCATAGTCCTTGTTGTTCTTCTGTAGGCGTTTCGAATGTGATGAGCCTCTTTGATAGGACCTCTGTACTGGTAGCAAACCTTGGTGTTCTGCTACTTATTGGGAGTCCACTTGGCCTACCGTTGGTTATCGGCCACATGTTGTGGTTTTACCAGGTCGATGGATACAACTCGGTTCTCCTTTTTACCAGCAAGTGGCGGTAGTACAACTGATCTTGTCCCGTTGACAGACAAGACAGGAACTGCTTTTCTGTAAGAAGGCCCAAATTCCTTCTTTACCGCGATCTTCTCCCTGACTAGATCCCCGACTTTTGGAATCCAGACAGGTCTTGCTGGGACAGGTGGTGATTCTTCAGTGGTCGTTGGCTGTTGTTTCAACTGTATGTTGCTCAGGTCTTTTCTTGTTTTGTTTAAGTCCTGCAAAATAGCCAAACGGTCTTTGACATCAAAGCTTTTTTCTGTTACCACTGAAGTCTGACTATCAAGGTCAGAGATCAACATCCTAGTTCCGAATAATAATTCGTACGGACTGAATCCCTTCAGAGAATTTCTTGGCATGATATTTAGACTACGTTGGACACTTATTAGATGTTTGACCCACCCAGCTCCCGAACCTAATATCCTTTCTATTATAGATTGCTTTCTGTCTTGGTTTTTTCTTTACACCATCCCATACCCTCAGGAAGGAAGTGAGAAGATTCCCGCTGGGCTGTGCTCATTTGGCCATTCTTTCCCCCCCCCCCAGGCTGGATTGCCTGAGAAAAAGAAAAAAATGGTCGAACGTAGCATGCTCTTAGCGTATATGCCATTTAGACTCGCAAATCTTGTATAACAGTCCGGACGTCAGCCGAGTGCTGTGGATCTACATTATAAGTGGGAACTAGCCTGTATATGTTAATCGCAAGCCATTCTTTTTAGTGGAGATGTTATCTGCCTTGATACGACGAGGTATTAACCTGCTTCTCTCCCCACTGCGATCTCTGTTGCAGTTTGGGCAGTTTTTTACAAACATGGTGTAGTGCAGGCTCATGCCTGGCCACCAGTACCGTGATTGTAATTCTTCCAGAGAATCTTTTAATTTAAGGTGTCTGAGACCCTCGCCCATGTGTGCG
Source organism: Lissotriton helveticus (assembly GCF_964261635.1). NCBI lineage: Eukaryota > Metazoa > Chordata > Amphibia > Caudata > Salamandridae > Lissotriton > Lissotriton helveticus. The sequence goes on from NC_136061.1 coordinate 361,023,501, forward strand.
TCTGCGATTAACAAGTTTCTCCTGTCCATGTTTGGAATCACTCTATCCCCCACTCCAGGGATTCGAGCAAAAGGAATGGAGTTTGCATCGATTATGTATGTATAATTGAGTGGATAGTTGATCGGTAACGCTGAGCAGTCGCCTTTTGATGACGTTTTCACCGCCAGCAATGTTTCGCCGTCAATGTATTTTAATGTACGCTTTTTTCGATCTACGGGAGCCGATCTAGTGGCTGCCGCTGCGGCTGTCTCAGCCAATGAATTCCCCACAACGTGAACGCCATCACGTTGATGACTCAGTGAGTGAGTCACGTGAGTCTTTGGTAGTTCTTTCTTCAAAAGAGCTACTTGTTCCCAGAGAAGTCTCTGCTTTATTGGTGCATCTGTGTCATCTTTGTAACCGTTCTGAATCCATGTCTGCAAATCCTTGTTATATGCTTTGACGCAGAAATATGAATCTGACACTATAAGTGTCGGGAATTCGCGATCCGCATTATCTAGCGCCATTTTCAAAGCTAATATTTCAGTTTGTAGTTCTGAATTAGTTTCTACTGAGTGTGATTTTGTTAATAGAGGTCTTAGTTTACCTCCGTGCCACACTTCTTTTGTAATCTCACATGTGGGATTGTATGCATGTTCTCCCCAAACGGAGGGTTGAGCATGTCCGTCTGTATAGATTACACAGGCGTAATGTCTTAGAGGCAGAATGTCGATTGGCAGAGGATACGTCTTTTCATATTTTAGATTTTTTAATTCTTCTAGTTCTGGATCAAAGTAGTATACTTTGTCCGTTGTGATTGAATTTACCCATTGTAACCATTCTGGATCCAATGTTGTTGTTGGTAAATTACACGGTGTTAATGCCTCGAAGGCTGATTCAGCTGTTCTGACTGTGATATGTCTACCATCAGCTATGTCTTTTTCTCTAGCTATTGCCGTTTGAACTGCTTGAACCATTTTTCCTTTGTTGCTGAATCTCTGTTCAGCTTTTGTGTACAAATGTGATTTGAATGCAATTGGTACCTTTTCTCCCTCATTAGAGGTCAGGTATGTGAATCCGCATTTCCCTGGGATGACTCGGATCACAAGGTTGCGTGTATTATCACGGGTTTCTAATTTTGTTTTAATTAGCATGTCTGTTTGTAAGGATCTCAAAATTTCTGTGTGTGTTTGAGTCCAACTGGATCTTTTAAAGTCTGGTTTAATTAGATCGTAAAGGGGTTTGACCCTTTCTGCGTAATTAGCAATGTAAGTTCTTCCGAAATTTAGGAAGCCTAGAATTGACTGTAGGTTTTTTAGTGTTTTAGGAGCTTGGATTACGGCACATTTCTCTAGGAAATTGTCTGCCAGGCTTTTGCCTTCACTTGATAACTCATATCCTAAGAATAGGACCGTCAGATGGGCAATTCTGGACTTTTTGAAGTTGAATTTGTAACCCTCTGCAGCGAAACCAAGTATTATGGTGTTCACTCTTTTCAAGTGAGTCTCCAAGTCATCATCTGTTAAGTAAATGTCATCGACATAAGATAATGCTTCATCATCATATTGTTGTAGTAATTCTGTTACTCTCGCTGAGAATACCCCCGGGCTATTCTTGTACCCCTGGGCTAACCGACAGAATTGTTTTTGAGTGCCATTTACTGAGAATGCAGTTAAATATCTGCTCTCTGGTGCTATGTTTTGACAAAAGAATCCGTTGGAGATGTCCAAGGTTGTTTTGTATTTTTTGCGCACTATGTTATTCATTAGTGCAGCACTGTGTGAGTTTTGCACTGCAAAAGTTTTGCAACATGTGTTAAGGTGTCGGTAATCCAAAACTAGACGGTACGAATTGTCTGGTTTGGAGACCGGAAACAAAGGATTGTTCATTTGTGAGGTGCAAGTTTCAATCACCCCCTGGTATTCTAGCTGATCTAGTATTTCATTTACTTGTTTTTTAGCTTCTTGCTTAATTGGGTACTGCCTTTGTGCAGTTGGTTGTGATTTTAACTGGATTTTGTGAGGAGGAGAATCCTCATCCCATCCTACATGATTTTTATATAAAGCAGGTGCTAAGGCCACTGCCCACTTTCTAGCAAGTGTATATTTTTTATGAATCTGTATTTGATTCGAGAAGGCAGGCATAATTACTTCTTCGCCATGAGGGCACTCCCTGACAAACTCTGGTGGCCAGTCTTTTTCAGCTAGAAGGATGTCATAGCCTTTGGATAGGTTATCCCAAAATAGTCCCCTTATTTTCCTAGTCTTATCTCCCTCTATACGTAATGTTATCTCGTATATTTTGTGGGGCTTGCTAACTCTGGTATCTGCAGTTTCCACTTGAAGGTATTCATTCGTGTCCACTGTCTCCAGATGATTCATAAGGACTTTGCGAGCTATGCTCACCTCTGCTGCGCTGTCTAGCATTGTCTGAGCCCACTCTCCGTTTTTCAGTTGTGTCCTCAGTATTCTCGGCATTGTTAACTACCTTGATACTGGCTACCTTCTTTTTTGGAAATTGTGATTTCTTTTTCAGTTGAGCAGGTTCCTTGTCTTTGGACTTGGCGTGCTCTTCTGATCGTCCTCTTCTTTCCGATTTCTGCGAGGAATTCTGAAAAGATTGAGAGGGACGTGTATCAATGTCTTGATATCTATCAGGTTTTTTAATATTATCCCTATTTCTAAGGTTATATCTATTCCCAGAGGGTTCACTCTGAGGTGACCTTTGTCTCGGGTTTGGAGACTTCTCTTCTTCGCCTAGGAGACCTTCCTCTGGACTGGAATTTCTTTTCTTTTGGATTGGATTGTTTGTTTCCATCCCAGTTCTTTTTTGGTGAATTATTATTATTAAAAAATATTTTTTCTGGACTTGTAGTCAGTTGCGGTTTTACTGGTATTCCACCTAGACTATCTCTGCCTAGTTCTTCATAGGATTTTTCTATGATTCTGGCAATTTCAGCTGGTTGGTCTGCTATATCTGTCTCTTTTAACCTCTGGCGGATCGCCACGTTCGCTGCTTCACCTTTTATGTTGGCTAGTAATATAGCCGAGACCTGCTTGAAGTCTTTCAGTAATTTCATACCAAGAGTTAAAGCAGGTTCTGGACCGTATTCATCTTGAATTTGTTTTAGCACATCTGGTATCACCGAAATGGATGGGACACCGTGCGTTTTTGTGTAGATGGAAGCAAAGACTGTACCCCAAGTGTCACAGTCCTCAATGTGTGGTGCGATTCCCATTGGGAGACATATAGTCAGAATCCTGTGTTTTTCTAGCGGGGTGGTGTCAGGAAACACCGCCTCTATTTGGGTGATTTTCTGTGCCAACCAGAATGGTATCTGTTCCCGTTTAGCTGGAACTTTACCTAGGCAGGATTGGATGTTCTGTGGTGTGATTTTATTTGTGTTCCCCTGGTGAGAGGTCAGCTGTGGTAGTTTAATTGCTGGCTGAATTGTAGAAGTCCGCATTACATACTGAACTAATTGTCTGTGAATTTTTAGTAGTTGTTTTAGCTGTATTAATAGCTCTGGTGCAGGCATCTCGTCGATGTCTGGATGTGGTGTGTATCCGGCTAAGACCGGCCACGTTGCTCCTGGTCTTCCTAAAGGACCGAGCCTTGTAATGTGATTATTATGTTTTAGGGCGCCATCAAATAAGAGCAAATGCTCTTGGAATTTGAGTGGTACTTCCACCTCCTCGAAAGGAGTGTACGTTTCTGGTGGAACCTCTATTTTGTAATAGTGGAAGTACTTTGTTACAGCATTTGCTGCTGGAAAATGTATCCATGTATAGTATACCTCTGTCTGCCGATATTCGTGTGCCTCGATTACGAATATGACTGTGCCACCTCTAGGTGTCAGTCCATTTTCTATAAGTTTTAAGGTTATAGATCTCCTTTTGGCGACCGGAATGAGTATTATATCCGCATCCGCATCTAGTGCAGCATTATCAGCTGCTGCTATTTCAGCCGCTAATCTAACTGCTTCTCTTTCTCCATCACTGTCTCCCATTTTACTGACAGGATGGTATTATTTTTATTTGCAGATCAGGTTTCTTTATGGAAACAGAGATTAGGTGCACAATATTTTGGAACTGTTTTATCCTTCAACGTTGACTATACCAAGAACCATACATAGGAGTTCCCTCCTGCGAGGTTTTGGAGGATATTATAACCTTTCACCCACTCCAGACGTCTTTGGAGTATTTGGAAAAAGGGGTCTGAGTGAGAAAGCACGACTGAGTTACTCTAAATGTCTTACGTTAGTTTTATCGCCCTTTCCAAACGCGTTGGGCGCCATGTAGTGTAGCTCCTATTTTCCCAATAGGCTCTGCGCATTGGAATAGTACCTACAGCAGTAAAGGCCTAGACCAGACGTTAACTAGGTCTACTACTGTCGATACTAGACTTAATTTTTGGGTTTGCCAGCTAAGCTCAGAGTTCGCTAGAAACTTTCTCGAATGTTCAAGGAAGGATTAACTTCCCTGATTAGACAAGAAGGGATTTAGTTTCTGACAACCATAGAACATGACAACTTTGCTCTCCCCTAATCAAGAGTCAATCTCAAGAGTCGTGTGAGCACAAGGCAATTATTTTACTCAGTCAGTACGTGCATTCTTAGTCTCATCAGAATGTAGAGAAAAGGAAGAGACGGGCGTGTTCAATAAAAGATGTTATTTATTGATCAGTCTCTTTTCTCGTACAAGAGAAATGGATCGATATTATTGCGATACTTATTGTTAAGTAAAGTGCATACATTAGAAGCAATAGTATAAAATAATACTGTAAAAACATTGATATGGTTTCTGAGCCATATGATGTTTAAAATATATTTACATACACATATACATTTGACTAAACGTACTCAACTGGTGTTTCTAAATACGCCTACCCCGTGTACCTGACCTAAGTCTAATGCGTGGGCGGGAATAGAAAGTTACAGTTTAAGTTAAGTTTGGTTTTGCCAAGTGAATAACTAAAGAATTCTCTAGGAGGGGTTATTCAGTTCTGTACCTGGAATTTAGGATGAATGAGGAATGGTATCTCTTTCTCTGCTCTCGATATTCCAGGCTGCCTGCGAGGGCTACCAGGAAGCGCCGGTGCTGGGTCTCTCGGCTTGAGATAGCAGCGCGTCTCTCAGCGCGTCAGGAAGGCGGGGCTGCTGCCTGCGGGGTCTGCTTCTGCTCTCGGCTTCGGCAAGTATGGCTGCTCCGTCTTGTCACCACGCGTGTGTTTTGCATAGGGCAAGGTCGGCAATATTTATACCTTAAAGGTGCCGGGATTGACGTAAGGATGGACATAGGTACGTCAATAAAGATGTCATACGACTTGCTCGTTAGCACATTCTTTACTAAAAGTTCTCTGTGAAATCAAAACAATGGCCGCACGGATTATCCAGGTTGTCATAGGTTTGATTTGTTATGAGAACGTCGTATGCCTTATCAGGGGCTGGAGGAATGTCGCTTGTCTAATTAGATCTCAAGCGTTATGACCTAATCAGATAACACGTTCCTGTGCCGTAGTGTGACTGCGTCAGATAACGGTATCTGCATCATGGGGAATTTCTTGCCTCATGGGCTGACTGTTAGTTAACTAGCTAGGTAGTTTAACCAGAATAGGGTCAGGAATAGGGGGATCGATTCAGAACCTATAGAAATACACGACAGCGCGACACCTCCCTTCTTCCCTTTCACGATCCCCGGCCCTTAGATGCAAACCCCCCTTTTTTTCCGTGTGCCCGTTTGTCTTCCCCGTTCCCAGGCCGACACCCAGCACTGCCGATACCATTCCTTGCCCCTCCCCGTACAATAGAAAGCTTCCCCCACCAAAGGATCCCCGGGTTGATCAAAGCCCCCACTCCATGAGATCCGATCAAACCCCCCACATTCCGTGAATCGGCGGAATATCCAGCTGCGCGATACTCATCACCTGTTGTGACTAGGGTGGGGACTTCAACTGTAAATGTGTGTGGGAACGGGCCCAAAGGGGAGTTCCGGGAATGTCTTTTCCATACATCAAAGCTTTAACATGAATATGTAATCTGCAATAAAGTCATAAAACAGTGTATAAGAGGCCAGGCCTCAGAAATGTAGCTAGAGCACCTCAGAACGATACCTTCTGCCCGTTTTGTTGTGTTCTCCTCCGGAGAGAATAAAAAAACCTTGTTTCCTGCCTTCCAGTCTCCAGCGCCTGCCTCTTCATTGATTAAATAACTAGAGGGTCACAGAGGCAATACCGCCGGGCAAATACCGATTGTCCCCGACCCGTCCCAGGTTTAACAGTGTGGTTATTGTTGTGGGGTACGGTGTGCACCTTCACCTGCCGGTAATAGAGTGATGCTTTACATTCTAGAAAATGGCACGTCCGTAGTGTGACCATGACACAACGCACAAACCCCTTAGCTGTATTTGTTTGCTGGCACTGGCACACACCCCATGCAGTATTCACTCTGTATTTACTGTTTTTTCATGAATGATGCAGGTCGAAATAACTGTTGTGCCAGCAGCCAATCCAGTCTCTGGAGCGAGTCCCTGTGAATGCTACTGATTTAAGCAAAATGCTGCTCAAGCGCCATCCGCTGCCGGGCATGTTTTCATTTTATTTTATTTCTGCCCTTGTCCTCGTGGCAGTTCTCACTCAACACTATCTAAAAATGCAGTGCCTGTTGCAGAGGTGAATTTGGGTTTACTGGCAGCAGGGTTGCACCCCCTCTGTGCCACGGTAAGGGAACACTGTGACCCCAGTATTTAATTGATTTCATGGTGGGCTCTAGGGTAGTACCACTGGTACTACCAACTGGGTGCTGGCTTCAGAGAACGCAGAGTTTGAGTTCCTTGCCTCCAGCAATTTCCAAGCAACAATAAAGATGTCAAGATAACTCCGTGATTAATGTTATTCATGGTGAGCGATGGGACTTGTGTCTAGTAGAGGTTTTTACTCATCAGTTGGTGGCGCAGAGGGTTAATATGCCTGAGGTAAAGAATGTGTACCATGCAGATCAAAAGTGCACATAATGTAAATAAGTCAGTGGGCTACTGCTTTTCTAAGAAACATCCTTTTGTTACAGTTTATAGGTTAAAAATCCTAATTTAGAACAATGAATTATTAACTGTTGTCAAAGAACTGCAAGCACAGTGCAAAGTATAGGTTAGAGCATAGATTAATGTTGCAATAAAGGTTCATTTTGGTAGAAATCAATTTTCTTTATTAAAGAGAAGCTCCAATTAAAGTGTTCCATTTTCAATTCAGAGGTTATGCTTCTCCAAACCAAGCAGTCTTAAACTATACGGCCTACCCATATGGATGGACATGTCACTCCAACACCTTGTAGTCCTCTGGACGTGGCTTATGTAACATTTCCTATGTGTGGATTTATATACGTATGATTAATCGTGGGAGCCAGTGGATGTAGCTGGGGGGGAAGTGGTTGCGGCCTCAAGACAAAAATTTGATCACTTGGAATTCATATTTTACAAATTAAGCACTGCCTGCAGGAAAGAAGTTTCCCCCCAGTCAGGCCTGGGCCACACTACCTCATGGGCAAGGGGGGTGGGAGTAAACCAGGAGATGTGTCCGACAGTGGCAGGGCGTCCCAACAGTCAGCAGCCTCCCCAGTTGATACATGACCTGCAAGCACATGAGTTATAGAAATTGAATGCAGGGAATGCCCCGTGGCATACAATCAGGCAACTCTCCAGGCCGCCAGAAAACAGCGGAGTATCCAAGCAGCCGACTGCCACTCCGATCAGCCTACAGCCTCCTCGCACGTCACAGCTCTCCCTGCAAGTCGGGCCAGGGGCTCCCACTAGCTTCAAATACAAACAGCCTCGCCTCCCCAGACACATAGCCAATCGCCAATCGCCTCACCGTCTGCTGCCAGCCAGACAGGAGAGGAATAGCACCACACCGGCAAGCCCACTGTTCAGTCCTCCGATTGGCAGAGGGCACTCACAGCGGCCTGGAACACATCTTTATTGTAGTGCTCTGTTTGCCAGGCCCGCTGACCATTCATGACCCTTGAAGGGTAGCAGCCCCCAAAACAAACCCAAGGGGCCCCCACCAGCCACAATATGTTGCAGCACTGCTTATCAGCAAATGAGCAACAGTGTTTGAGGCAGGATGCCGCAGGATCAATTTGCTGGGCTAGTAGCTCCCAACTAAAGCAGCCGGACGGCCATCTTTCCGGCCATGCCCCCATTGCATAAACACTTTACACATTGTCTCCAAGTTAAGCCTGACTGCTATGTGCCAAGCTACTAGAGGGCGAGCACAGGCTAATTTACGGTTTTCCTGCTTCTTACCCATGACTAGGAATGTTAGACTTTGTGGATAGATGATACTGCCCTGAGGAAGCCTTTGTTAAGGTGAAACGCGCTGCCTGCGTTTTCTAAAGCATGGATGAAGGACCTTAATAAAGAATACGCTACTTGGATATCAAGGATCTAAGAGTCATATTTAGAAGTACATTACCAATGTTAAATAATTGTCATTCCTTGCCTCTCTTATCTGTATATACAAGTTTCTGAGACTGCTTGCTTTTTTGCCATTCTGTTCCCTATCGGCGTAGTGGGACTGTCAATCTGATATCTGTGAAGTTACCAAAGTATTAGATGAGGTTGCAAACTCAACTGCCATAGATTTAGAACGGATTCAGCTGAAGGCTCAAAGAACTGTAATTTTAGAAAACAAAATGGTCCTTTGTTTTGTCCTGGTTGTCAAGTGGTATTCGAAAAATCGTAGGTTCAGAATGTTGTAGTTTCATACTAAACATTTCTCTATGACATACAAGAACAGTGTGATCAACTATGTCAAAAGAAATTAGGAACTTACTTAGATGGGTTTTGAAAGATGGAGTATTTGGTGTTGGCTGAAAACAATTTTTGGTGGTTGGAAAATTAAGATTCTTAAAATTGTTTGGTCGTTGTCATCCTTATAATGATTTACATTAATGTCTAAGCCTTTTTTGCCTCCTTCAACTGTCTATGTTTCTCTTAATTTGCGTTGACAAATAGCACAAGGGGGAGGGATTGTTAAATTCATGTTATTGCCTTACTATAACTAGAAGAGATGCAATCATGTGCTCTTGACCATGCCTAAAGAAAGTGTCCATCTAGAGCCTCTCTTTCACATCTTGTTTCCCAAGATGAGAAACGAGGCTCAGCTAAAAAAGTTTACCTTCTTGTAACTTTGTCATCTTCTTCCTTTTTCCTAAATTTCATACACCGGAGTACTCCCTTTGTTTTACAAAGTCATGTAATCTACATTGGACACTTACTTTGTTTGCAGGCTAAGTTCCAATATAGTTTCTTGAGGGACTCCAAATCGGTGATTCACTTATAATTAGTTTTTCATTTGTTAATAGACTCTTTCAAATTTTGATTGGCGTGTGTGCAAATCTTCTTTAGCACACATTAAAACGATCTTCCCTGGAATTGTCCCAAAACATGACATTATTACCTGTTCAAATCAAACACATCCTTTGTTTTCTCTTCTAAAGACCGGTCTCACAGAAGAAGTGTGATCCATCAGTACGCTTAAGTCAGATACTTTTGAATGCAAGATCCCTCAAACCGCCCTCTCTGTAAAACTTCACTCAAACCATTGCACAACTTGATTGACAAATACTGCAATGGTTTAAAGTAAGAGGTACAGAGTGCGTCAGTAATTGATATGTAGGACTGTCAATCTCTCCACATGCGCAGAGCAAAATGTTTCATGTTGCCGTTTAACAAATGAGTACAATCTGGGTCTTGTAGTCTTGAAAACTCGATTAATACACCTCATAACAATGACTTATAAATGAAAAGCTGTGACTGTCAACATAGTGTCTGACTAACAAGTAGTAGTTGACAACCACAGCAGTTCTGTTGCTCTATCAGCAAAGGGTGGTGAATGATTTTTGTAGGAGAATCCAATTGGTCCTCAAACTACCACCTTGAAATCCTCCATCCTCTCTTCATAGCCTGGATTCATGTGCTGGGGCATCCATTTCTGTTCATAGGATACTAAGTATGCCACTGACCATTCCAATTTCTCCTCTGTTAACAGCACACACATCCAGACAGTCATTGCCTTGAACAGGTCCATTCTCATGGTAAGCTACACTAACGCTGCTGCCCTTACTGTCAGGAAGTCATTCATGTAGTGCACCAAGGCACCCAGCTGCACAGGAACATGTTAAAACATGTAAACATTACACATAAGATGATAAAACAGATCAAGAAGCAGACCATAAAATAATCCCTCTCTAAAGTGAAGGCCAGGCGAACCATCTGATAGAGCAAGCTTCGCATCGCGACTTGCTCGAGTCATGAACCTCGCCCGTGTGTAATCAATTAATAAAATTTGTTCGTCTTACTAATATATTTTTTTCATATACGAACGAAGTAGATGAAGCTTGCACATGTATTTCTAATACAACTAATCCATGTCCCTAAAACATGGCCGCCGCTTGGAAAATTGCTTCTGCGCATGCGTCAGTCACACTCACGTGACCTGACGTAGTTATAAGTTTGGTGGGAAAAGGTGCGCATGCGTAATACACAGCTTTCGTGAATAACGTGGTGAATGCTCTTGTGTTCGTGTATATGTTGCTAATGTTTAAACTGCATAGTATATTTTTATAATGATAAGTTTAAAGTACAAAACCAATGATGTGTTTTCCATACCGTCACTTCTATGTTTTAATTTGTTTTCGCTTACTTTTCATGTATCCTCGACTCGGAGGGGTGCTGGGGCTGGGGAGTCCATCTTGGAGGGTATTTCTGCGCAGAATCACTAGAGGCTGCCACGACATTGAACTCAGGCCAAAGAAGGTTGATACCAGAGTCACCCTGGGAAAGTGCACCTTCACCCAGCAAAAGCATCATGATTATGTTCTATTGTATCGAAATGTATTCTTTCCATTGTATTCTCTGCGACTTCTCGTGGGAACCCCAATCTTGCTAGGCGGTGCCCAGAGATGCAAAATAGGCCTCCAAATAGTCTGTTCTGATTGGTGTGTTACCCAAATCCTACCTTAGGACCAATCCAAATTGAGGGATTCTGACACTTTGCAACATTGGGGGGTGGTACACCGTACCAAAACAGTATATCTAACCTGGATTCACCTAGGGAAATTGTCCGACTTGTCTGGTTTAGCTGACCTGTCACTGACCCAACGCACTCAATAGGTGACTGAAGATACAGAGAGCTGCGGAGCACTCTGTCCGAAATTTGACCATAGACTAAGGTTTTACTAAACCTTAAAGTGCTGGCGGAGCACTTTGCTGGGAGTTCGCTGACCCAATCGGGGTCTTGATCGATAGTTGCAGAGAGGGTGGAGCGCAGGCGTTGCTTCCGAACTGCGGGTGCTGGTCCTGTCCTGAGGGTCCTGTCCGAGAGGTCCTGTCCTGATTCCTAATCTGAGGGTTTCCTGTCCTGTCCTGGGTGTCCATTCTGCACCTGCTGTCCATTGAGGGGTATCCTTCCTTGAGGGTTTTTCCTGTCCTTATCTGACCCGTGGCCAGGGTTTGGTTTCCACACCAGTCTAGGTAAATATTCCTCTGAAAACTCTGAATCTTGCACCTTTCTAAATTTCCTGTCTTTTGCTTCAATAAAGACATACCTTTGCATATGTTATTTTTCCATGCTTTCCCGCAACCATTTAATCATAAAGTCATTTGCATATTGGTTTTATAACGTGTTCCTATGCTACCTTATTTGTTAGAAATTATATTCTGCATTGCAGTTTGTCACTTTCTCATATGGTCTAGAACCTCCTTACTTAAACTGTCTAAAGAACTTTTGCCTTGATGCATAGCGTGTTTCTCTTCATAGACTCTCCTATAGTTATATAGGATCTTTGAATTTACCATAGTATAAACTCTTCCAATAGGGAATCTCTAGTACGTGCATAAGATTGTTTCCTTAATGAATGTCCATTCTTAAACTTTCTTCTAAAATCTGCATAGCATATTCCCGTTGTATCTTATATCAGAATTTCAATGGTTACCCTGACTTTATTTCTATATAGTTATGTACTTTTCATTATTTTAATTATTGATTGTCTTATTCTTGTAAATCTAATGATTTCTGAGAACGAACTTTAGATAAAGACTTTAAAAATTCCAGTTGTCCGTGGTCATTTACAAAGAGAATTTGAATGTTATTGGTTGGGTTTGTATTTTGCTGCCTTTCCTTTTACAGCTAGCTCCCTGATCCATTGTGGTCATAGGTACCCGCATCGGTGGATGGTAAGTCGGGTATTCTGAAGAATAACGAAAGGAACTCACAAATATTTTATAGTAGACCGTGAGGTCATCCGATCAATGTATATGGTGATTTGAAATATATGGGCCCGAAGACCGGAAGTGGCGAAATTATTGGTCGGGTGACCCGCGCGCTCTATCAGAATAACCCCAATGTGAGCTTGACATCTGCTTTGCATATATGCCATTTACTTTCTTCTCTCTCATTAGCCTATCTTCCGACTCAAATATTGCCTCTCATAAACACTAGGTCATATCAAGGCAGTGGTCTTTAAATCCCCTGTATGAACGACCACTCATCCCGTTCTCAGCTCTTTCCTTTTTGGATTTCAGTTCCAAAGAAGTCTCTTTAAAATTAGGCACTTGATTAGGTCTGCCACTCTGCTATGCGTCCTTACAAACCTCACATCTGACATGGACCTGGTAGATTTTAGTTTGTTAGCCATTTGGCACATCTGAGCCTTTGCAAAAATGCTACACTGTCTCCCCTAGAAAATTGCTTGTATTAATTCCAACCCTTCCATACACTCCTGGGTGAACAAGCATCTGCCAGCCATCCTCTCTTCATCCAAGAGGACATTGATTACCTGTTACTTTTCTACTGCCTCTTTCTTCGCTGTTCTGCCTCACAGTGGGATCCTAGATTTGGACCCTATAGCCTCACTGTCCTTAATATTCCATAGGGTCTCCCTCACGAAAACTACAGGTATATACATATTTTAACATGGAACTACAACACACTGATACACGTGATATTGCATGAATAGGTCTTCATTTTATGGGATTCACACTTCCTGTCTGGTTTCTGTAACCTTGTGAGCAGGATACAATGGAAGCAATGCCCTTTTCCTTCACCCTCACCAATAACTACATACATAAGACATGAGGGCCAGTTTCAGGACCTCGCCTTCATACTGGCCAGGAAATCACTAACAGATGGAAGGCGCCGAACTGCCCCAGCATCCATAGATGGAAGCGAGAGCTAGTGAATTGGCGGGGTGCGAGGGCAGAATCTTGCTCAGGTATGCGAGAAGGGGTGTGGGCAAATTGGAGAAAGCTCAGGCATGGGAGGTATTGATGGAAGAAATGAGGAGTGATGACCCCGGGTCTGAGGCCACCACCCCAGAGAGACCATCACGGCTGGGGACCCCCCAGGAGGCAGAACCAGGAGTGGGGAATAGATTAGGTTCCGGGGGGCAAGGACACTTAGCAATTTTAGAACTGTGAGGGAATAGAACCGGAAAGGCGGCAACAGAGTAACGCAGACACACACCACAAGGAGTCGTGGAAGTGATCAATAGAGCTCATCAGGTGACCATAAGAGACAGCAGTGCAGAGGGGATGGGGCAGATGGCTGGGTCTCAGTTGTCCTGTTGGGGGGGGGGGGGGGGGGGGAGGAGAGCGGGCATGAAGGGCACTGAATAGAAGAGCCTATAATCATGAAAGGGCATGATACAATTAGAAACAATACTAATACGACTGTCATGGATATGTACATGCGATGCATACAATGAGATTGTGAATGTTAAGAATCCACCTGTAAGGATGACAGAAGAAGGAATGAGATGTATGTAAAAGGCAATAAAGTTGGTTAAAAAAAAAAAATACATGAGGGCCAGCGATAGAATTTGGAAAAGGAAATGGGTTGAGCGAAAACAGGACAACACATACTGCCTCATTCAAGGCGGTCTACAGGTTGAAGTGGATTTCTAAAAGATAGAAAGAAGTCTCAAATCTCTTGTTTTTAGAATAGTCAACTAAAACTGTGATGGTAACTAGATAACATTTAGCAATATCTCTATGGTTCTATACTTCACTTCTTCGACTTGAAGGTGGAAAGTTCTAAAAACTAAAGACAAAAGTAAACATTAATATATCTGCAGGACACCTCTTCAGAAGTTTAGAATAACTGCCTCAAGCTCCGTCACTATATACTCTTTTTATAACGTTTACGCCACTTCTGTAGAACTACAAAATAGAGACTATCATTACATCCTGTTGTTTCCCGCTTTTAGCAAAATGTAGGTCGACTGGAAATATAATACCTTGCACACAACATTCATGAACACATATACATATGCAACTGTCCTCTTAGGAATCCATCCTTTTCCTTCACAGGGACAATTAGCAGAACACACAACCCCAGTATTAAGAGTACTGATCATTGTAACACAATCTGGAGAGTTCAAATAAATGTGCAAGCAATAGTTCAAAAGTTCATTTTCAACAACGGAAGACTGCAGGATACTGTAATCCAAATTATCCATAGAACAATCCTTAAGGAAGGAATAGTTATTGGCTCTTGAAACGTAATAGCCATGTAGCGACGTCCAGACTGTAGCAACATTTTATAACAATTGCCAATCAAAGGATGGATTGAACCACTATGAAAGTCATACCAGAGAGTCCAACCAGGCTGCCATCTCTCTAGACATGCGAGAGCTTGTGCCTGATGGGAATCATAGTTTAGTGCTAGCGCACTGCTGCAAAGCAATTATTCGCTCATGCAGCCAGACTCGAATCAGCACCAACACTCTTTGATGACTACCAGCCTTTTCCTCTGCTGAAAGGCACACAGCTTGAAAGTACTGGTTCCCTGCAGAGTGATGGGAACTAGTAAGCTGGAAGCAGTGCCTTCAGTTATGCTTCCTGAAATGCTCGCTCTGCCCCACTTGCTCTGGGGCTGATGCAGGTTTGACCCTTATTTCCACAATTTTCACCACCATCCCATGGAAATGTTGGGTATTTCGCGATTCTCCTTGTTCAGCTTAAATTGTTGGTTGTAAGAGCTCCAGCTGTACCTTGTATATCTAAAATGCATTTTCATAATCTCAATATTCACCCATATGCTGACACCAAACGATGCTACATTCTACTCAACTAACTGCATAGAGACTCAAAGCCATCCTGAAATATATCCAAACCTGGATTAAAAAAAACTACCTGATGCTAAACCCTATGAAGACTGAATTTCTCCTATTTCACAACAACCCCAAACATTCTCTGATTCAGTCATGGCTCGCCAATTTAAACCTAAAGGATGTCACACCCCAGATGATAGCAAAGGTCAAATCTCCTGGATTCACCCACAGCTCAGACCTCTCACACATCTCAAAAAGACTGGAACAGCCTGGCTCCAACTCTCTCTCATGAAAAAGTTAGACCATTTCTCCCTGGAGATTTCAGAATTATACTTCAAGGCCTACCACCTAGATGGAAGCAATACCTTGATCAACCTCAACTCAAAGACCACTCTAGCTCCCTTGAAAGGCCTCAGCAGCAGCACAACCCATCAAGGAGTCTGAGATCTCATGTGCAGAGACTAAACAATGCAGAAAGGAGTAAACAAGTCTTCGCAGCCAACGTTGCCAGGATCTGGAACAGCATCTCCTCCAACATCAGAATAGCACCCATCCTCTTACAATTCAGGAGAAACCTCAAAACTCCGGTCTTCCAGTAACACTACCTCAGATAAGGGGACTTTTAATCCCTTTGCACTTCCCTCTCTCTCCTCTCTCCCTCAATGTAGGTCCATTGGAGCTTTCACTTTGCACAGCACTTCCTCTGCCATCTTTCTGGTTCTCTTTCCTTGGTCTATGACCCTTGCAGTTTAACTTCTGCTGAAC
The DNA here is from genome assembly GCF_964261635.1 of Lissotriton helveticus. NCBI lineage: Eukaryota > Metazoa > Chordata > Amphibia > Caudata > Salamandridae > Lissotriton > Lissotriton helveticus. The sequence continues at coordinate 361,039,351 of NC_136061.1, forward strand.
CCTTTCCCTACTTCCGTTAACACCTACCTGGAGCCAGGTCCTTCCTCATGGGTTCCTTTCCTGTGACCTTCCGCTCAGGTGGGTTTGCCGGTGGCCAACAGGCCAGCTTCCATGCTTTCTCCACTCATTTCTACCCGATTCAATTTACTCTAACCTCTTGTCCCTTTTAGTTTTATCCATCATATATACGCCCTCTTGTTGGTCACAGTTTTTGCTCCCGGTCTGATTATTCCTCTTCCCTACCTGGTTCCTTTCCTGCTTCCTTGTGGATGACTCCTCCATCTCAGCTATCAGCCCTTTTCTGTGGGTCCTAAAGCAGATGGGGTGAACTGGATAGTGTTCTTAGGGACTGTATTTTCTTGCCACTGGAACTGGATATTCTAGCTTGTGATGGATTGTTGATACTTCATGGGAGGTAGTCAGAGGTTCTGATACAAATATAGCATAAGATAATAGTTAGCAAAGGCAGTAAAGAACAATGCCCAGCCAGAAATTATGTTTTTAATACATGATAGGAGCAATAAAGTACATTTCACAGGTGACACAGGTCTCCTGTCCTAACCATTTGAGAGCTAAGACACCAAATGTGTTACTGTTTTACTACCGGAGTCAGTGAAAATTAGTTCTTGTTAACTTGAAGTGGGGAAATCAGGACTTTTGGAAATAAACAGCATGCAAAATCTCAGATTTTAGTCAATGAAGGGACACAGTATTTATTTTATTTATTTATTTATTTAAAATATTTATATAGCGCAGCTATCACCTTACAGGCATCCTGGCGCTAAGGCTTCACAAAGTGGCAGCACGAAAAAGAAGCAGAGCGAAAGTGACCAGCAAGTAAAGCCTTCGGAAACAGCCAGGTTTTGACTCGTTTCCTAAAAGGAAGAAGTTCCTCCGATTGGCGGATGTCCAAGGGCAGACTATTCCAGAGTTTAGCGGCAGCCACTCCGAAGGATCTGCCCCTGGCCCTAGCCTTCTTAAATCTAGGCACTCTCACAAGACAAGCCGTAGCTGAACAAAGTGCTCTGGTTGGGGTGTACCAGGCAAACTTGACTTGCAAAGAGCTGGGCCCAAGTCCATGCAGGGCTTTGAAAACAAGACAAAGGGATTTAAAGGACACTCGCTGCCTTAGCGGGAGCCAGTGGAGTTCAGCCAACGCCGCTGTGGCCGAAGACCTTCTGGGCCAGCCAAGAGACAGTTTAGCGGCAGCAGACTGAACTCTTTGGAGTCTGTCTAACAACATGCCTAACAACAGTAGTAAGGGCGTCTAACCAACTCAAGCACAACAGTCTGTGAAGACAATTCAGATCACCATCTCTGGTGGTTCTCAGCACACCCACTGCCAGGACACCATCAGCTTAGAACTAAGAAGTGTAAAACAGATAAAAGAAAACAGCAGGCCTTTTCATCTATGCACCCAGGAACTGGAGCAACATCTCCGTATCCATCATCTCAAAGCAGCTTCAATTCAGGAAAGAGTTGAAGACTCGTCTCTTGTATAGAGCACTACATCATGAAGTATTACCCATCCACAACTAAGCTTCCTCTCCTATTCCTTGTTCACTTTATGCTTGTCTTTGACCATGTACAGGGCTCCGCTGCTTTTTGGCTTGTATCGGACTATAAAAAAATACCATATACATACAGTGGGCTTACGAACCTACCATGGTTAATGTTAATAAAATGTATTGAGCGCACAAATACCAGGACTGCGGTTAGCCCATCTAGTTCTGAAATAGCCAAGTTTTTAGCCCTTTTCTAAAGGAGGTAAGTGAACTTGTAATTTGGAGATCCATTGGAAGCGTGTTCCATAGTTTTGCTGTGCCGTACGAGAGGTTTCAGTCTCCCCAGAATGATGTTCGGATCCTCGGAACCTTCATAAGTCTGGCGCCTGTGGAACGTAGTTGTCTGGCCAGCTGGTACCAAGAGAAGAGGTTTCTAAGAAATATTGGCCTTGGATGCTAGGCATAACGACTTGAATTTAATACAAAGCGCCACCGGAAGCCAGTGGAGTCTTTGAATTTTCTTAGCTACTGACTCGTGCTTCGAGACATTCAGTAGAAGTCTAGAGGCTGCATTTTGTACCGTCTGAAGCTTTTTTTTGGTATTGTTTTTGCATATTCAGGTAGAGTCCTTTGTAGTAGTCTAGTTTTGACTGCACTAGTGTAGTTACAACCATCCTTCTAGAGTCGACGGGGATACAAGGTAGAATCTTCTTCAGTTTCTTAATCAGAAAATGGGAGGCGTACACGATAGCATTGATCTGCTGAGATACGTTTAGTGTTGTTGTGACCAGTAGAAAGAAAATTAACCATGTCCAAGTCTCGTGCCCTCAGGTAAAGTGACAGAGGGTCATTGAATTGGAACTTATCTGTAGAAATTTGGAGCAAATATTCCTTTAATGGATTTCCCAGTCTCTGAACATCCACTGGTTCTTATGATGGGAGGCTGCAGAGAAACATCTGTAGTCCGTATTTTAAAACTGGTCAGTTGTTAGCATTTTTGGTGCCCTGTGGGTTTTTCCAGGTCCATATCCAACAACAATCAAATCAATACTGGATTTGTTGGCGATGGCAATACCCACTGGGGAACCTTTGAAACCACCTTGGAAATCACTGGGTGCGTAAAAGAAAACAACTTTTACTCAGGTAGATTCCTAAATGCTAGGGAGTACTTTAGGGTGGCTAGGTATAAACTCTACAGGCAGAGAAACTAAGGACAACCAAAAAAGGGTAGGAACTATGAAAGCTGAGGCAGCCATGAAAGACCATTTTGTCTCTTCTGACACCTTTCATGTCTGCTCATGGAGGCACCAGGGCACATGTAAGGGGGCCCAATTAATGTGATGAAATGGGTAAGACAGACCGAATTCTGGAGCAGGACAGCAGGTTGTCCCTGGTACCTTTGCTGCTGGTTGTGTTGGGAACCTATCTTTTTCAGCCAAGAGACAGCAAGGTAGACTCGAAAAGAAACTAAGGTACCATGTACAGAATTAAAAAGTAACTGATGCTTCCCTCTACAGAGTAATCTTAGAAAATACTGAATAGCTGGACCAGAACTAGAAAAAAGTTATAATGATTGATTTACCATAGCATCAATATAAACGGGCTTATAATGTGTCATTATTAGGGTACCAGAAGGTGAAGAAAGCCAGAAGAGAAAAAATGAATATAAAATTCTTTTTTATAAACAAACTTCATTGAATTTTAGGGCATCTGAGCTGGCAGAGATTAATACATGGCACACTTGTGGCAATTGCAAAATGGGGTACACAGTCTGTACAAGGCAGAGACACCCAGTAAGTAGATCACAGTAAGCATGAAGAATGTCAAAAAGTACAAATCCATAGTTAGTTAAGCAAGTTGACCCAACCATTTCCCCCACACCCATCCATGCTTTTGGGGACAACCGCGGGCTTCAAAAAACACGCGCTCCTGTTGCACACACCAATCCTCACCCCATCCCTACCCGACAGGGTAGGGGACATCCATCACCCAGCGATGTCTCGCTTCGCCACCAGGAGGGCCGAGTCCAGGAATGCCATTTCAGGCCTTGTACCCCCACAGTCTTCAAACACCGCAAGGAGAATCAATAAAGGGGAGAGAGGGGGGGCGAAGAGGAACCTCTCATCCCAGCACTATCGACAACTCTCGGGTCATCTTGGTCCAGCACTGAAGCACCACTGCACAAGTCCAAATGACAGAAATCTGCTGGATCAACTCTGCATCGAGGACATGCAGAGGTGGGGCATAAGCCTGCCCAATACAGGCAAATTTGAGAAAGGTATACAAAGTAAAGATAATAGGATTGGACGAGCTGTAATGTGGAATAGAGATGGTAAGTTCATGAGGGCCCATCAGAGCATTCCGCCAGTCATCTTCTACAGGGCACACACAACTATCCCAACGGGTTCCAAGATGGTCCAGTGAGCCTGGGGAGTTGATAGTGAGCATGCTTTAGATCAGATTGATTTCTCTATGGCCCAGGTTTCCCATGAGCAACTTGGCTTCGAGGTTTAAACTCCGGGAGAACGTCGGTGGGCGGGTAATGAGCATGCAGAGCGTGTCTGAGTTGGAGGTATTTATAAAATTGGGTACGTGTAAGGCTATATGTTTGTCAAAGATCTTGGAAGGGGCGCATGTGTGTCTCCAATCATACATCTCCCAATCTCGTACTACCAATGAGATCCCAGGAGCGAAAAACTGCGAAGTGCGGCCACCTCTTTCAATCAGGTGCTGTGCCAAAGCGAAATCTGCAGCGTAAGTTTGCCCTCCTACTGTACACGTCGAAGGACAGTTCTTCATGTAAGAAACACCACTTGGATCAACAGGGGTACAAAGAGAGATGGAGACAGAGGACCCATAGAGCATGGCCTGTAGCTGGGGAAAGCCCAACAATGAAAGTTTCAAGAGATAGGTGGGATCAGACCATCCCCAGTTAAAACAGTCATGGAGGACAAGAAGATGAGTGGACAGATAATCGAGGTGGAGATTGGTCATCCCTAAACCTCCATCATATGGGCCCAGCTGACAGTGCCCAAAGGCCATACATGGCCGTAAACCCCACCACAAATGTGTTTGCGTCACAGGCTAGTGCATAGAACCACGTCCGGGGCAAGTGAAGTGGCAAGTTCTGAAAAAGGTAAAGAAATCTTGGGAGGATCATCATCGTGTGGAGGGCAATGTGCTCCAGGACATTGTGGGGGGAGGGCTCGCCAGTCAAAGAGGCCAGACTTAGCTTTTTGAATCAGTGTTGGAGATGAAGGACCCACGCAAGTTCTGGATGTAAAGCGACCCATATGCCTAAGTATTTAAAGCTAAGCCGGCAGAGAGGAATATTTGTCTGCCAGTCGAAGCAATCTCTAGATGGCACCAGGGGAACCAGCACAAATTTAGAGGGATTCATCCATGGGCCAGAGGCTCTTTCGCAGTTTTTAAGCAATTGGAGACATCAGGGCCCGCTCACAGCCGGGTTTGCAAGATATAACAGTACATTGTTGGCATATAGTGCAATACAATCCGCGTGCCCTCACTCCAGAGCCTGCCAGTGAACTGGGGATTTTGTGTGGATAAGTTGGGTCAGAGGCTTTATCGCTAGGGCGAAGAGAAGACAGGGGTGTGGAAAATTAGTACGGTTTGGTAAACATTATCTGCGCCATCTTGCCTTTCCCCCTGATGCCACACTTTTTGTCGTGCGCGCCCCGCCATTTTAGGTGCCTTGAACAGAACAGCCCTTTTTGCATGCCACTGGCCCCCGACATAGCCCTCCGCCCCCACCAAGCCTGCATGCTGACCAACCCCCTGCTTGCACCTGCCTTGAATCATAAACCCCTCTTCGGCGCTGCTCTGCCCCAGGCCCTCATCCTGTTCCCAGCGCGACACCTCCCTTCTTCCCTTTCACGATCCCCGGCCCTTAGATGCAAACCCCCCTTTTTTTTCCGTGTGCCCGTTTGTCTTCCCCGTTCCCAGGCCGACACCCAGCACTGCCGATACCATTCCTTGCCCCTCCCCGTACAATAGAAAGCTTCCCCCACCAAAGGATCCCCGGGTTGATCAAAGCCCCCACTCCATGAGATCCGATCAAACCCCCCACATTCCGTGAATCGGCGGAATATCCAGCTGCGCGATAATCATCACCTGTTGTGACCAGGGTGGGGACTTCTACTGTAAATGTGTGTGGGAACGGGCCCGAAGGGGGGATTCCGGGAATGTCTTTCCGTACATCAAAGCATTGCCATGAGTATGTAAACTGTAATAAAGTCACCAAAAACCTGTATATAAGGGGCCAGGCCTCAGAAATGAGTTAGAGCACCTCATGACGATACCTGCTGTCTGTTTTGTTGTGTTCTCCTCCGGAGAGAATAAACCTTGTTTCCTGCTTTCCAGTCTCCAGCGCCTGCCTCTTCATTGATTAATAATTCGTGGGTTACAGAGGCAATACCGCCGGGCAAATATCGATTGTCCCCGACCTTAGGTTTTACAATTGGCGTCCCAAGCGTGGGGCCCATCAGCGACTCGTGGATCCAGTGGGAGAGGTCCCGACGACAGAGTGAACGACTGCAACGATCGGGAGAGCTCTTGCCCAATAGACCCTCGTCTGGCAGCCGATCATCCGAACTTCACTAGTTCCGAACAGACCTCTCTCGAGTGATCTACGGTCCTGACTGGGAACCATTAGGAGTGCCGTGAGAAATATGAGAAGAAGAGGACGAACGGGCGCTGGATTCGGAAGACAAGAAACTGTCCATACGGTCCGGGTAAGGTCGTGTAAGCACGACAAACTGCAAAATAATTGATTGATTGTTCAAGAAAATACTAGTATTACTCTTTGTTAACTTATTTGGAGATTCACTGTCTGCACGCGGAGAAACAGTAGGCTCTTTCCCTTTTGCAAACAGTGAAGGATAGGTAACGCAGCCGTCGTGCCTATTTTTCTCCCCCACTGATTCTATTATTTATTAACGGTTTTCAGGAGATTCCCTCTCCCACACTGATTAACTGGGTTCTTTGACCCCGAACTACTGTTCACGGATTGTCTTCTGGAGATTCTCTGTCTGCAAACAGGAAATAACAGATTCCTCTTTACGGATAGTGAAAGGGTAGAGGACGCAGACTTTTGCGCCCCTGCTTACTCTCCCCATTGATTTTATTCTAGTTATTTATTATTGGTTATTCTTTATTATTGGTTGTTCTTTATTATTGGTTGTTCTTTATTATTGGTTGTTCTTTATTATTGGTTATTCTTTGTTATTGGTTCATGAGGTATTCACTGCCTGCAAACAACGAAGAATAGAAATATTCTGTCTAGTCTTTGCACACAGTGATAAGATAGGCAGTGCTGACTTTTTGGAGATAAGACGGGTATGAGGTAAGTAAAGGACCCTTGAATCCATGTATTTGATATGCGCGAATGTTGTCCCCCTCCCTTCCCCTCTTTTCCCTCCCTCTGCAGGTTACATCAGAGATCACAGCCGAGGTGTGGCGAAGATCTGAAGCCTTGCCATGTCTGATACACGAAGCAGACTAGCGCCGCAAGGTGGCACCTAAGCACACCCACGAACTACTAATGTAACAGACAAACCAACAAATAGTATGACTCGATGAAAAATGATCACCCTTAATCCATGATGCGTGAATGGACACATGTCGCGTGTGAATGAAACTATGAGAGAACGTTTGTGTGTGACTGAAGCGCTGACTCAACTGGTCAAAGGACCAAGAATGCAAGGAGGGCGACACGATGGTGCCCCCTTTTCCTTTTTCTCAACGCATGTCCCCCGTACCCGACCTAATGCTCGCCCGTCCTGAACCGCATGCTTACAAAATACTAACACAGACCTGCGATGTCTTGTATCGAGTAATGCGCTGAATAATCTATCTTAAATACACGGCCGCTCCCTATGTTACACGTGTACTATCTAGCCTATTGTTACACATCTCTCTCTCTCTCTCTCTCTCCTCCACACTCTCACTCTTCCGAACGACTAGCACCTAAATTGGCAAACCGCCACCCCTAGCACACCACCCAATTGGCTTCAAATACCGCCAGTATTTGCTCAAAACTTGTCTTTAATGAAATCACCCTAACGCTGTGTCACCACCTCTCCTTTCCGAAAAATATTTCGATGAAACCGAGATTTGGCCATAAAGGAAAGGACAGGTAAGACGACTGAGGTTCCCTAATCTGACCCGTAATAAGGGAACTACATGTCAGCGGCCCCTATGATGAAATAAAATGTCTCAGATGACGCGACCTTCCCCGTTCCGAATTGTCGCAATCCCCAAACCATAAAGGTAATCGAAACCTTCCCATCTTCCCAGGACGCACCCAGTATTGTGTTCAGTTACCCCAGATAAGAGTTTTCTAACTATCCTCCACCCCCGATTGTAAAAGATGAGCCGACTTGCAACTAACGCAGGCCAGCTGTGGTTCCTAGAAGTGATTTTTGATAGGCAAATTTCAGAGTTTGGAATTCGAGAAATGCCACTGAACGCTCACCAACTGAACTGTGGCCTTCTGTCGATAGTACCCTTATAACCCAAAAAGTAAGGTGATGTCCCCCCCCATCACAGTTTTCCATGTCCCTAGCTATCTTCCCATGAGACCCCTGTCTGTTCTAATTTAGTAATCAGGCCGTGAGAGACTGCATAGGAACCAGAATGATGGTTTACAAAGTTAAAGATTAGACCGAAACGAAGAAAATCATTGCAACGAATCTTGTGGAAAGCGAAAATGTTTAGTTAAAAGGCAGGATGCATTGATAAAATGAAAGATGTTTAGCCTATGTTCGTCCCTCAGCGAGATACCTATTAGTACCATGTTGATAGCTCACAACACCCTTTTTAAATATAAACCCCTAGGGAACGGTATTGCTTTGTCAGGCTTGTATTACGAAGGTGGGTCTCCATCAGATGAACTGTCGAAACTGTAATAAATAGTTGTAAAGGAAAGTCATAGTAAATCCAATAGGCCCATCACCGGCCATTTATATGTTACTTGTGAACCTTAATATAACGGACGTCTTCATTTCGTGCCTGGAGCTGGGAGAGAAATAGACTTATGTGTTTACCTTCCTCTACCAATTCTCTAAAGACTGTCTTTTCGAACTCATTTAAGGGTACGACTGTCGGAGGAAAGAAGAACCGGATGTGGGAGCACGTGGCCTGACTACAGATCTTGGAACACCTGCGACGTTGGCCGAGGCGAGACCGCGACAGAAAGGAGCTGCAGGACGAGGCACTATTTCCGACAAAGTGAGAGGAAATGGCTAACCTGATGCCCCTGCTCAATGTTCAAATGTGTGCCGAAAAGTCCCCGCTCTCTGAACTCAGTCATGAGCCCGCCTACCTGGAATTCTCCGCCCCCTGGTCTGTTCCCGATCTGGCCCTGCTCCATCCCCCTTTTTCTCCGACCTACCCTATGGACTACTTACACACTCTTCTTCCATCTGAACTTTTTGACTATCGACTCCAAAGGACACAGGGCGAAAAGGACCTTTTTGACCGGGAAAGCAAGAAAAAGGTCATGCCCTGCAATGCGGAATCTAGGATAGAGCTGGACCCATAAGCTCCACCGCCGGTGCTCCACAGTGCCAACGGAAGACGGAAACCAATATGCTGAGAACTCGCTAACTTCGAACATTCCTTAATTATCGTTTTTGCTACGTCTCATTTCTCTCCCAGCCACCATTGTATTGACTATGCTCCAACCAAATATATGCGGAGCCTGTATATAATAACCTGTCAGTTCACATTATGCAATGTACTCACTGCTCCCACTACAGAATCGTTTTTGTATTACATTACTATGACTTTCCTGCTAACAAGTTTATCAAAGTTTATCAATAGGCCCGCCTCCTAAAACTAGAGATCTTAAATGTTTACGACTCCTTCATCTGGGTTCCTACTGCTTTCCTTATGCCCACCATAATAGACCCGAATAGAAAATGAACCAGCAAGATGTCTTGAATATGTTAAAGGGAGGACTGTGGAAAATTAGTACGGTTTGGTAAACATTATCTGCGCCATCTTGCCTTTCCCCCTGATGCCACACTTTTTGTCGTGCGCGCCCCGCCATTTTAGGTGCCTTGAACAGAACAGCCCTTTTTGCATGCCACTGGCCCCCGACATAGCCCTCCGCCCTCACCAAGCCTGCACGCTGACCAACCCCCCCCTGCTCGTACCTGCCTTGAGTCATAAACCCCTCTTCAGCGCGGCTCTGCCTCAGAACCCCATCCTGTTCCCAGCGCAACACCTCCCTTCATTCCTTTCATGGTCCCCGGCCCTTTGATGCAAACCCCTTTTTCCCCGTGTGCCCGTTTGTCTTCCTCGTTCCCAGGCCGACACCCAGCTCTGCCGATACTATTCCTTGCCCCTCCCCGTACAATAGAAAGCTTCCCACATCAAAGGACCCCCGAGTTGATCAAAGCCCCCACCCCATGAGATCCGATCGAACCCCACATTCCATGAATCGGCGGAATATCCAGCTGCGCGATAATCATCACCTGTTGTGACCAGGGTGGGGACTTCTACTGTAAATGTGTGTGGGAACGGGCACGAAGGGGGGATTCCGGGAATGTCTTTCCGTACATCAAAGCATTGCCATGAGTATGTAAACTGTAAAAAAGTCACCAAAAACCTGTATATAAGGGGCCAGGCCTCAGAAATGAGTTAGAGCACCTCATGACGATACCTGCTGTCTGTTTTGTTGTGTTCTCCTCCGGAGAGAATAAACCTTGTTTCCTGCTTTCCAGTCTCCAGCGCCTGCCTCTTCATTGATTAATAATTCGTGGGTTACAGAGGCAATACCGCCGGGCAAATATCGATTGTCCCCGACCTTAGGTTTTACAGGGGCAGCCCCGTTTACTGCCCTGTTCTATGGCAAATGTGTCGGAGAGGACCACATTAACCTGGACCCAGGCAGTAGGGTTTGAATAGAGGACCCAAACCATGCTCTGGAATATAAGTCCGAGGCCAGCACGTGTCAGCACCAACTGGAGATAGTCCCAGTACATCGTGCCAACAGCCTTCTAAAAGTCGATAAGGATCAAGGCAAGATCTGAAGGCAATCAATGAGAGTGGACCAGGGCCAAGGACAGCCAACGGATTCAGTGTCTCATGCTCCAGGACTATGCGGCTATGGACGCTTCATTCGTCCATTCACACCTTGACTGAGAGGATTGCCTCCTCTCCCGCCTGAATCATCCCAAATTCCCGGGTGAGCGCACACGTGTTCAAGGTGCTGGCTCAACTCAAGTTTTTGCCCAAGCCTTGGACTATCAAATTGGCCAGACCTTGCCCTAACCTCTGGGACCTCCTGGACCCCGCATGGACCAAGTCGCTTCATACCTCCGCGCTCCTCATGACAGACCCTCAGTTGTCCTTTTTCAATATTCGCTTCGCCACTTGTTGATTTATTCTCTCAGTACTCAGGCGAGTACCTTTGAACGTTCATCCTCGGCTGGACCCTTGAATGCCCCACATAAATTGTTTTCTCACATTCTTCAGCACTATTGTTGAAACTAAGTGACCATTTGTCCTGATGATGACCTGAAATCATTCAGGTTGAAACGTCGTTAACTACCCAGCACAGAACTTTGGCGCTGTAGTGCTCAATTGATTTTTATCCAAATCTACAAACACCTACTATATTGGGACGGGGCGGGCTCTCTGTGCGAGAGACATGAGCCCAATATCGACTGGTGGTCTGCAGTGCCTCGATCTCCCCCTCTTATCTCCTCTCAGCAGGATGACCGGCAACCACAATCCACAGCTTTATTGAAACCAACAGAGGAAGAACATGAAGACGGCTCCTTTAACTTGGGCTTCCAATGTGACAAGACTCCGCCCCCAGCAAACGTCAGCGCATTTCCATCTATAAGAATTGGAGGATCCCGGAAGTGGGTGTGCATCGACACCGGAGCGGAGGAAGAAGACTCGGGAGTAGGAGCATTCGTGGTGTACGGAGGAAAGGACAAGGAAGACGGAGCAGAACGAGGGTTGAGACCATCAGCAGCCCAGGAGGAGCCAGGAAGCAAACATCCCCACGTGTCGCCGAGCCACGCTCCACGAGGAGCGTGGCTTGTACAGGTATGAGATAAGTTCTCAGGGTGGGTTGTGAGGAGGGAATCGCCCGACCACCTAAGCATGAGCCCTAAGATCCCTGGTATTCGTCACGTCTTGTTTTTCCCACATGCACAAGCAATAGATACACGTATCCCGTTTTCAATCTTTTTCCCAACGTGTGGTGCCCCTTTCACTCCCCGGTCCCTTATTTATGAGAAATACACCAGACAGCGTCCCAATAGCTTTTCTTTTTGTTCTTCTTCAACCCCTCCTCGCCCGATCGATACGGACGAAGTACGGAGACCGGTCACTGGAAGTGGGGAAGTGGAGCCGAAGCCCATACAGAGAAGCCGAAGGTTATCTAGCAAGACGGATTCGCCAAGTTTGCCACTGAAAGAACAAGTCGGCATAAACGTGTCTTCAGTAAAATAAAACCTGAACTGCATAGACCTGGCTCACGACTTGTTACTCCTACCCGCTATATATATATATATATATATTCACTGAAAAAACCATAGGTTATAGACCATATATAGTTAGGAATTAGCATTTACAAAACCTTGAAAATTCACTGAAAAAACCATAGGTTATACACCATATATAGTTAGGAATTAGCATTTAAAAAACCTTATTTTACTCACACAAAACCATTGAAATTCCATATATAGTTAGTTGCACTAACTATATATCGCGCACCCGCAATCCACTGCTGATCATGTCACATATTACATCATTCATGACATGGTCAGTGACATCACTGATGACATCACTGATGACATCTCAAATGACATCACTGATGACATCACTGATGACATCTCATTTGACATCATTCTTGTGCTAATACGATAAACCTCTTCAGACTCTAATATAACCTTAGATACACTCAGTGTATACAGACACTCACACACTGCCACTCATCCATGGAGTTACTCACACACCCAGTCAGTCATGCAAAGAAACAATCTCACCTCCATTTCTTCAACTATACAGTTAAACACACCTTACTTATTGAAACATATACTAACACATATTTACTCTCTTATACAATCCCTGATACAAGTTCACAATGATCGATACAACCACTCACTCATTCAGTGGCTCTCATGCACAGTTATTTATATATGCCAACTCTCACATGTACTGTGTTTTACATATGTACTTACTATGACATGTAGCATTGAGATATCCATTCACTCATCAATACACTCATGCACACAGTCAACTGCCCATGTAGCTGTTTTCCACATGCACTCTTGAACTCATACACCTAGTGAATAAACTGCTCACACATCTATGCATAGAGTCACACACCTTCCAGCCACCCCCACACAAACTCAATCTCCCATAGAAATACATGGGCAACCAATTAATAACACATATAGCCTCTCGTATAGCTAATGATCAACACATGCAGCAGTTTACAGAACAACAGACATAATGATGCAAATTAAGACAGTTTAGTCACTAACCCATGCATTCAGTGAGACACATTTAATCACTCACTCATACAGTCAGTCATGCACCTACTAAATCCTTTGTTCAGACACTTATACATCCACTCATTCTTCAATATGTAAGACATATTTTAACTTTACAGAAACATACAGTCACTGGATGTTGTCATCAGTGATGTCATCAGTGATGTCATTTGAGATGTCATCAGTGATGTCACTGACCATGTCATGAATGATGTAATATGTGACATGATCAGCAGTGGATTGCGGGTGCGCGATATATAGTTAGTGCAACTAACTATATATGGAATTTCAATGGTTTTGTGTGAGTAAAATAAGGTTTTTTAAATGCTAATTCCTAACTATATATGGTGTATAACCTATGGTTTTTTCAGTGAATTTTCAAGGTTTTGTAAATGCTAATTCCTAACTATATATGGTCTATAACCTATGGTTTTTTCAGTGAATTTCAATGGTTTTTTAATAGCAAATATCATAAGCTGTCGAATGTCAAGTACGTGGTAAGTAAAAACATTTTCGTGTTTATGCACACTGATCTGCTTTGAATGCTGCCCCCCACCCCTCATTTCTATTAGGAGTACTCTCTCTTTGCAGATAGTGAAGGGTAGTTAACGCAGCCCTTTGCCCCCTTTGTAATCCGTCGTGCCTGCTTCTCTCTCCATTTGATTGATTGTTCTCTTTGGTTCATTCTCTATTTACAAACAAGCACAGAGTCGCAATACTCTGTTTAGTCTTTGCAGATAGCGAAAAATCGTGTAAAAAAACAAAAGGAATCGAGCAAAATCAGTAGGCCACTAATGGGATCTCTTTTTGACCTCGCTAAAATAGAAACATTAGGAACAACCTGTTGAAAATAGCAATGCGTATGTACATAAGCGGCGTTCATTTGTGTTCACAGTACCCCTTGTTGATTGTTTCAATCGAGCATTGAATTGTTCGAAGTTAATTCTCTTAAGGATCTTCTCTACCTGCAAACGAGGAAGAATAGGAATATTCTCTCTCCCTTTGCAGATAGTGAAGGGTAGGTAACGCAAGCCTTTAACACGTCGTACCTATTTCATGCCTCATTGATTGATTGATTGTCCGAACATTGACTGTTTGGGAATTAGTTCTTTTTGGAGGTATTCCCTGTTTGCAAATAAACGTAGGAAAATCTTTGCAAGTAGTGAAAGGGTACGTAATGCGGACCTTTCTCCCCCGTTGTAATCTGTCATGCCTATCTACTCCCCACTGATTGATGCACCTTTTTCACCCGGACCATTTACTAGAGATACGTCATCTGGCCCGACCAGAGAGCACCCCTAGTGAAAAGGACATATGCAATAATAACGAAGTGATCACTGTATCCTGTTAACAGAAACTTTACCATGAAACAACCTGGAAAGAAAAAAATAGGAAAACGAAAATCAGTAGGCCACTGATGAACATGAACTTTTATTAAACAACGAACAAAGAAACGATAACATAACGTAATGATAAAACCTATTAATGTCCTAGAAACAAGAAAACATTAAAATATGCCAGTGGTGAGAGACCAGAAAAACAGTAAGAGAAACCAAATCACCCCTCGCTGTCCCACCGCCTGCCACGCCCAAAAAAAAAATCGATAGACTAGGGAAAATGCAAGTCAGTAGAACATCCGCCCCCACTCTGGAAACTTCCAAGGTGGGGCAGGGTTCCGGCTACGCCCAGCCGGGAGCAGCCCATATAAGGCAGGTCCTGCTGCCACGCCTCGGCCAGGAGATCCTAACGTAGGGTGTAGCCGGAGGAGAGGCCGAGGCCAGCGGGACCCGGCCAGGGGATTGCCTTTACAACGCTGAACAGTTGCAGGGGGGGGGAATGTCTCCTCGACCCTCCCCTCTCTCTCCCAGTCCGGCCGCGGTGGCCCTTGAGTGTTGCAGGTAGTCCCGCCACATGCTCTTCCGGTCCGGCCACCAACGGTCGGGGGGCCGAGGCCGACGGGATCCGGCTGCAGCCGATAAACCAAGAAACCCGTTCATGGGGCCAGAGCCAGGGGCGTCCGGCCGACATCCACCGGAAGCCCGGCCCGAAGACGGACGGGACACTTCTTTCTTTTATAATGGCTGCGACAACACTGGGGGGGGATGTCTTGCACATGCCTCCGAACCCCCCCCCCCCCCCCTCGTCCTCATCGCCTGGTCCGGCCATAACAAATCTCAAGCGAGACGCCGTGGGGTGCACTGGGAGGGAGAGACGGTGCGAACAGGCCTCTCCCGCCTCCCCAGGTGGAGGCTTCCCAGCTGCACCCTCAGCGCTCCAGGCGCCCGGAAAAGGGTTCTTCCACTGTGGCCATGCTGCAACGTCTCGCCCGGCAGGGTGGAGCCCGTCCGCTCATGTGACCCCGCGATCGCCGGTAGCTGCCGAACTCTCAAAATGGCGGTCGACCTGGCAAGAGCGGGCCCAGCATAAAGAAATGGCCCGGTCACTGGTTGACTCCACCACCGTAGTCCTCCACGACCTTGAAGATTCTAGAGGAGCCGTGGGAGGTTCCGACCCCCGATGGGGAATGACTGCCATGATCGCCCGTGGAGTGACGAAACTGTATCCGCGGGACGTCGGCGCTCCCATGCTGGCGCCAGCCTCACTTTGAATTACTAGAATCCTGCAGACCTCACTTCCGGTGAAAGCACAGTGTGACCCGGTAGGAAAAATTATTGCACCCCCTCCCCTTTTTGACTGATAGTTCAAACCACCGATCCTTTCCTTTGCCCTTTTAACGGAACTTTGGACTGCCTCCCCCTCTTTTACATTTTCTAGAGAAAACAAAACATTAACCACTACATTAGCATAGCAGTTGACACCAGAACTGTTTTCAAATTGAAAACCAACAACATCTTCAACAGAATCCTTTTTGTTTCTGCTGTGACCCTGCTACAGCACAGGCATTGTCCCCAGCAGTAATTCTGCAATGCCGGTAAGAATAGCTGTGGTGCCTACTGGACTCACTCACCCCCGCGGCGCCCCACGCCGTTTTTTGCTGGGCGGCAACTTACTAGACATCACTTTCGTGCCATCTAGATTTCAGCGCGTTCTGCTGCCTTGGAACTATTCGCACAACAGACCGCTACTGACAAGAATATTTCATTATTGGTGCTGTCAATTTCAATAAATCTATTGGATAATTCAAAAGAAATTGCCACGGTCTCTTCGTTGTTTAAATGTTTTTACTGTTTTTGTTTTCTTGTATATATTTATATGTTATTAAAGTTTTATATTCCTACTACTTTGTTGGAGTGCTATATATTTTTAATGTGACACATAATTGTAAAAACTTTGATGTACAAAGAGTCATTCCTGGAATCTTCCGCTTCAGGCTCGGTCCCCTCCCCAATCACAATACAGGATGGTTTTCAGATAGTAGGAACACGTGTGGTGTGACGGATCTCATCGGGTGTGGGCCTTGATCTACTATAACTCCTTTGAAGAGGGGTGATTCTTTACAGCTGGGGCCATAAACTACATCTGCAGGGCTAGCTGATAGCCTGGACAATCGGACACAGAGAAAGAGGAGTGTCAGAGGGTGCGGTAGTGAATAGGGCGAAAGGGAGGTGTCGGGCGGGCACAGAGTGTGATT
This sequence comes from Lissotriton helveticus, assembly GCF_964261635.1. Taxonomy (NCBI): domain Eukaryota; kingdom Metazoa; phylum Chordata; class Amphibia; order Caudata; family Salamandridae; genus Lissotriton; species Lissotriton helveticus. Next base: position 361,055,985 of record NC_136061.1, read on the forward strand.
CTCAGGGAAGAGCAGCGCAGATGGGGGAGGTTTATTGCCCATGCATAAGACAGAGAGCGGTGGTGACCAGTGCCTAGGGAAGATGCTTGCGTGGGTGAGGAGCCATGCTACGAATCGACAGCGTGCAGAGAGTGGGTCTGGTCAAGACATCTAAAATGGCTGCCGTGCACGACAAAAGTGTGGCATTTCAAAAAAGGCAAGATGGCGCAGACAATGTTTTTCAACACTTCCTCATTTCCTTCGAATCGAACGTTAACAGACGTTGGGGCATATTACCAAAGTTAAGCGATATTTATCGCTAACGATGCTTACCAACCAATTTTTTACCACTAAGCATCGTCAGAAATTATCGAAGATAAACCTTGCTATTATCAAGGTTTATCGCAAATGCGATAATAAACGGCCGCAATGCATGAATATCGCTAAAAACTCAGTGATATTCATGCATTACCGAGCTAATGCTCTTAGCCATGTTATCCACCTCCCATTGGATAACATGGCTAAGAACTGCTCAGGGCAGGTGTTACTTTTTGGAGATATTCGCGCTTAGCGCGAATATCTCCAAAAGTTGGTAATAGGAGATAGATATCTTGCATGTTGTAATGCAAGTTATTGTGGTATATGGAACTCATACCATAATCTCTCAGGAAAGCAGAAACTGATCCTTTTGGGACCGCCTAAAAAGGCCTAGGGGGTGAGGAGTACTCTACTTTGCCCCCTTTTCACGTTCCGAACTATTTTATTTTACTCTCTTCTGTAATTACACAAAATAGCAGCGATAAGATGCATCGGAGACACACAGTGAGAGAAAGGAGGCCGGAGATGAAGAAGAGATGTCAAATACACATTGGAGATAATATAGTGGCAGAAGGGAAGTAAATATGAGTAAACTTACCATGTAACATAAAAATGTTGCACTCTATACTATAAGTCTCATTTTATACTACAATCACTTCGCTACAACCTCATAAATTAAAAATAAAAATGAATAATGTCTCAAACAATTTTTGATTTCTAAATATAAATTTATTCTTCAGAATTTTCTAAATTTGAAAGAACTAGTAACATGTCCTCATCAGCAATGTCCTCATTAAAAGTCTCCAATGATGATTCTTGTAACTCTATGGTCTCCAAACACTCGATAAATTCGCCATCAAGAGATTGATCAAAAAAATCATTCAAGTCATCTCCTCCTTGTGACAATATTTCATTATTGGTGCTGTCAATTTCAATCAATGTAGTGGAATCATTCAAGTCATCTCCTCGTGACAATATTTCATTATTGGTGCTCTCAATTTCAATCAATGTAGTGGAATCATTCAAGTCATCTCCTCCTTGTGACAATATTTCATTATTGGTGCTGTCCATTTCAATCAATCTAATGGAATCATACAAGTCATCTCCTCCTTGTGACAATATTTCATTATTGGTGCTCTCAATTTCAATCAATGTAGTGGAATCATTCAAGTCATCTCCTTGTGACAATATTTCATTCTTGGTGCTGTCCATTTCAATCAATCTAATGGAATCATACAAGTCATGTCCTCCTTGTGACAATATTTCATTATTGGTGCTCTCAATTTCAATCAATGTAGTGGACAATTCAAAAGAAATTGCCACGGTCTTTTCATTGTGAGCCATTTTATTTTGAAATTGCTTGCTGTAAATTGCAGAAAAAAATAATCACTTTCATTTATCGTTTTTAGTAATACATAATATAAAACTAACTTTATCAAGTATTTAGTATAACAGAAGGACTGCAAATAAATAACAGAAAACATTTTTCAAATTATCTTCAAGTGTACAACATAGTTCCCCTTACAAATTAACAACTCACCTTTTTAAAAGTAGCAGAAGTGTTAGTACTGTGTAAATCAAACACCAGAAATTCACCACCAAAAATTCCTCACAAATGTACCTCAGACAGTAGTATCACAAAATGGCTGTGGTTTCCTCTCATTTGACATATATACATAACCAATTAACTTTCATCACACACAAATACAAAACCAAAGTAACATTTTAATTGGTTCTAAATTTCAACACTTTCAAATGTGTTTTCCCCATGCAATTTTCCATAGGACATTTACATACGTCTACAGCCTGAATGGCTGAACGGAATTACACCAAACTTGACAAAATGGTACATCAAACCTAAGAGGTCAGGAAGGATCTACTATGCCCCCTTCTGGTCATTTCCCCCTTCGCTTTGGCCTCCTCTTGTCTCTCAATCCTACCGAGAGACAAGATGGCGGCCGCTACGGACTGTTTGGAATGTTGACAGACGCCGGAGAACCAATCAGCTTCGCAAAGCTCCGTAACGCGAAAAGTACGCGAAGCGGAGCGCTGTTACAGATATATATCTTTTTTTGAACGTTAATTTCTCAAAATCCACTGGAGCACATATATTGAGACCTAGCAAAGGCACATCGGGCTACCAGTCCCTACAATTTTGCCAAGTTTCGTGCAAATCCATTCAGCCGTTCGATTATTATTATTATTTTTTTTTTTTGCCCCGCGGGGCCCTTTTAAAACCTCCACATCAAACCTAGGGGGTCAGCGAGGATCTACTATTCCCCCTTATGGTCATTTGCCCCTTCGCTTTGGCCTCCTCTTGTCTCTCGATCCTACCGAGAGACAAGATGGCGGCCGCTACGGACTGTTTGGAATGTTGACAGACGCCAGAGAACCAATCAGCTTCGCTTCACAAAGCTCCGTTGCGCGAAAAGTACGCGTCCTGGGCCGCTGCCCGGTCCGCTGTTACAGATATATATCTTTTTTTAAACGTTAATTTCTCAAAATCCACTGGAGCACATATATTGAGACCTACAAAAGGCACATCGGGCTACCAGTCCCTACAATTTTGCCAAGTTTCGTGCAAATCCATTCAGCCGTTCGGGCTAAAAGTGAGGCCAACCGCCCTATGGAAAACTCAATGTTAAAAACACGTTTTGGGACCCCCCTTTTTTCTCGGCCCCCACTGGACGAACCCCCCCCAAATTTTCAAGGGCTGCTCAGAAACAAAATGTGCCATTTTCCTGAAAATTTCAGCCAATTCCGTCCACAAACGCCAAAGTTATTAGACATAGAATTTTCAAAAAACCCATAGAGAAAAAATCCTAACTATATATACCTACTGGCGACCGCCAGTAGGTATATATATATATATATATATATATATATATATATATATATAAATATAAAATTGTTTTGTATTATTGAACACACATTTTGTTACTTTTTCCCCGTTCACGCTGTTTATATTCAATCCTGTGTCACTCCGCCGTTACCTGTCACTAGCAAGTTCAGTGCTCACTTGTGTGTTATGGTCACCATACAATTATTGTAATGTAGTGCTGTTATAATTACCTACAATAATAATTGGTTCACTTTACACTTCCCATTGGGGTCTCCCATTTTTCCTTCTCCCCTGCTCTTAGGATGTATACTACTTATTTGACTTCCCTTCTCAATGATTCCCGGTTGAGACACCGTTGCATTGCTACATTATTCACCCAGTCTCACCTGGGTTAACGGGTCTACTCCTGTTATTTTTTCCTTGTGCTCCAGGATGGCATGAAGCCACATTGGTCTGGCCGAACCAACCCAGTCAGGATTATTTGACCCCATTATCCAATATCGCCACAAAACTTTTTACCTTGTGATTGAGGAGCGATATCCAGCGGTAGTCCACGCACGATGTAGAAGGGGGGTGCGTCCTAGGTATTACTACTATGGTGGTGAGTCAAACTCCAGCATGAAGCACACAACGCGGGAGACATCCTTATATAGCGAGAGAAGGGTTTCCCGGAACATAATATAATATTCCATAGGGAAGCCGCCTAGAGTCTTACCCGGCATCATACTGGACAGCACCTCTCTAATCTCCTCCGCCATAAAGGGTTTATCCAGCAGGTGGGTATCAGAAGAAGATAACCTAGGGAGGGGGACAGAGTCGAGGAAATATCTAGACACAGCTGTATTCCTGTCCATTGGTCTTGAGTATAATTAATGTGCGACAGTATTGGGCGAAGGTTTGAGCTATCTAAGGAAGAGATTGCCGAGATCGACCAGAATCTTCCTAAATCTCGGGGACAATCAAGTTGGCCTGTTGACAGGAGACCAAACAATAAAGTAGTTTCAGCTTTTGTCCCCCCAGCTGTAAATCCTCACCGTTGTGGCCCGCCAGATGTGTTTGGCTGCTTCAACGAGTGCAGAAGAATGTCCTCACGGATGAGAATCTAACTGGCGAGAAATATCTGCCTGTGTATTAGATTCCAACTGCCGCTCCAGGTGAAGGGCACAGGCCTCTAACAGAGTAACAAGAGCAGAGAGATTGCGCCATTGGCCTCCAATATAACTTTCAGCAGAGCCCCATAGTGTCGCCTTACTGGTGACCCATAGGTTTTCCATTCGTGTAACCGAGCTTTCATTATTGTGGAAATAAGCACGGAGATCCAGACGTGAGTGAGTGGACCAACTTCTTATCCTGGATGCACCAGGTATATAGACGCCACATGTGACGCAGTCCCGTTGATGGGTGCCCAAGATGAAGGAGCAAAAGAGGGTTGCCTGAAATTATGCGGGGTAAAATTTTGATCAGAGTAAACAACTGGCAATCGAGGGTGGGTAGAAAAGTAAGATCAATTCAATAGTAAGTGTGGTGAGATGCTGATGTAAGTGTGAATTACAAAGGTCGGGGGTGCCAGGATATTCACACATGTCAGAGACCCAGAGCTGTGTTCTAATCAGTTAGACGATGGGCACTGATCCCTCGTGAGGCAGTGGGGGTTCCAGTACTATCTAGGGCAGGGTCAGGCACTGTGTTGAAATGGCCCCCTAGTACTGTGAGCCCCTGTGGAAGGCGTAAGAGAAGGCATGAAAGGTCCCAAAGACAGGCGGTCAAAGAAGCGGGCAGCACATAGACACATACCAGTAGCACAACCCATCTTTCCATGTGCTCTCCAAAGCTACAAAACATCCATGTGGATCATGTAACATGTGTGACTACAAGTGGAAAGGAATGGGACAGAAGGACAGCAACCCTCTTGGCGCCCCGGGAGTACCCAGCGTGGAAGACTGTTGCAGCTCTTACGTGATAAAAAGGAACAGGGTCCCCCCCCGAAGATGCATCTCTAGTAACAAGCCGTCAGGGCAGTGCCGCTGGGAGTAGTTAAAAACTGCTGCTTGTTTCACTCGGTTTATTAGACTGTTAACATTCCAGGAGAGAATCCGAAAGGTCATATATATGGGAGGTGGTGATCACTGTGAGGAGCGGTCAATGGACAACCCAAGAGCGGGGCCCTCCTGGTCTGATGGTACAATGAAGAGTGTACTGGTAGTGTTTTGCAGGTGGGTGTTACCCCAGGACTGTGTTAATGAGTGAAGCAAGTGTGTGTGTGCCAAAGCCTTAAAAGGAAATAAAAGGGTTAACAAATATATCAAATAACAGTTTGCAAAGCACCCCTCCTCCCCACGGTCACCCCTCCCTAAACTTCTACCCTTCTACCCTGTTGCCCTGTAAAACAAAGTACTTTGGATAAAACAATAAACATGTCAGGAGCATTTCAAGGGAGGAAAACCTCATTGTTGTAGGAGAAGTTGTTAAGACAAGACAACAGCCACCATATCTCAAGCAAAAAGGAGACTCCTAAGGGGTAAGCAAAACTGGGAGGTGAGTAGAGAGATGGCTAAACAACATGGCGGAAAAGGGAATAAAGCATTATCTAAAGCAAGAGTTTGTGTAGCCAGTCGAGTCAAGTCTAATATAATTACAGGGCTGTGAAACAGATCAGACCCAACGTGCAAATTAGCTGAGTAGATGGAGGCCATTCAGCTACCTGTCCCTGCATTGTTTTCCCTCGCTGCTGATGCAGAGCCCAAAGTGGGCCAAGATGTATGAAGACAGCAGCCGTCATTTCCCAGCCACTGGGGGTCCCTGGGGCTATACAAGAAATCAGTTAAACATAGCTGGGAGGCAAACAGGGAAAGCCCGAGTCAGGAGGATGTGCAGCCAATGGAGGTCAAACGGCAGGGCTGCTGGAAAAATCAGTCAGTGTTAAGAGTAACCACATCAGGGAGTGAGGCCATTTGCCCATCAGTTTCCAAAATGTCATCTTCCGCCCCAGAGGCACGATTTGAAGCATGCCAAGAAGGTGACTGTGGCTGTTCCGAGGGGGACCTCGTGGGTGAGAGCAACTGACCAACTCCACGTCCCCTCCGTGATTGGGTCCGCTGTCTATCACATTTAGGCAACAGTTGCAATCCCAAGGTATTGGGTACCCTCCGGTGTTGTGAGGAGGAGGTAGCGGATACATGCAGTGGGCGATCTTCTGTGAGCCATTGCAGACAGAGTCAGGAGTAACAAAGAAATGTGACTTATTGAGGTGGATAACACGGAACAGAGCTGGGAATAGCAAATGATATTGAAGGCTGATAGCCTCAATTTTTGTTTAACCTCCATGTAGGAGCGCCTGCGTTGTTGGACCTCATGTGTAATCTGGGAAAAGAAGAACTTTGATGCCTCTGCACCAGAGGTCAGGATGTTTTTTAGCCTCTCTAAGAACAGAATCCCTGTCCCAGTAGTTAAGAATGCGAGCTATTTTGGGTCGGGGCAGAGCCCCCAGTCGGGGCTTAGAAATTCAAGCTCTCTCAATGGCGCACCATGAGATAGAGGATCAGCAGGCATCCAGGATTTGATCTAGCATTCCATGTAATCTGCTATCTGTTGTGGATCGGCCCCCTCCGCTCGTTCTGGGACTCCAATCAAGCGGACGTTATTGCGCCGAGAGCAGTTTTCCACATCCATGGCACACCTGTGATGTTCTGCTGTTTGAGTGAGCAAACCTTAGAGATCGAGATGTCGTCCTCAGCTGAGGAGATCCAGGATTCAGCTTCCATGATTCAGGCGGTTGCATTACGGAGATCCTGGCGCAGTAGTGCCACTTCCATTCTAACCTTTCCGATCTTTTCTCCACCATCGTCTGCAAAGTCTGGATCACTTGCAATATCACTGTGATCATTAGTGGAGGAGGTGGATCGATCGCCGATCGGGGTGCCCGTAGGGCCAGTGGAAGAGACAGTTGTGTACTGGTCCATTCTAATCTGTGTAGGTGCGAAGCGGGTGGTTCTGTCCTTACCCATCGTGCCAGAGCGGCATACGGTGAAACAGAAGTCGCGATGTCAGGTAGGTCTGAGCTCCAGCCACTAATGACAAAGAAAAAACAGGGGGTGGGGGGGGGGGGGGGGGGGGGGAGGGGGAACGTCCAGCCCCGGCTGGGCAACAACAGAGTCAGACAGTAAGGATCAAGTGGGGTGTTCAGCTTGGACAAAGAGGGAATAATATTAGCGGGGGGCACCTCTCAAGCAGCAGTAACCAGTCTTTGTAAGTCCACCACTGCAGGAGGAAATCAGGATCCATGGTCACTAAAGTGAGCCTCACCCCAGCTCACGACACAATAAGAGGGTATCCACCACAAAAGCGGAGGGGGGGTTAAAGCCCCAATGCAGTTACAGGCTCCAGTGTCACAGACCTGCACCCCAGTGGAGGCCTGGCCAGTCCCAAGCAGTGGTCCAGCAGCTATTAATGGAGATGCCGGGGGCAGCACAGAGGGCAACTGTGCAGTGTCGGTGGTCATAGAGGCATTCGGCGGATTCAGTCATGCTGGTACCCCATGCGGCACAGGCCACCCAGTGGATTTCAGGCACTGTTGTAGACAGGTCGCACCAGGAAGCAGGTTGGTGGCTCCAGCACACGGTGAGGGAAGAGCTCGGAGGCCTGCCACAGAGAGTCTCACTCATGCAGCCACACGGCTATGGCCTCACCTGGGGGACATGCAGAGCGTCCAGGTGGGTTGCCGCTGTGATGTCCACTCGCACTGCAGAACCGCTAGTTCAGGGCTGAGCTCCCAGCACAGCAAACGACAATGTGGCACCGGAGCTTCAGGCACAAAATGGAGGGTCAGGTCATGCATCATGGAGGGCTGCGGCTCCCCACCAGTCTCTTGGTCCACTGGGGAGGCCTAGCATTGGCACCCAAGCGGGGGGCTAACACCAAGGCACAGGGTCAGAAGCAAGCAACCCCTTTGCGCCTGAGGGGAACGCCCGCCAAACAGCAGAGTAGAGGGCCATCATCTCCCAGGCACACACCAGCCTCAGAATCCAGTCGCACCAGCAGTGTCCCACACATCACAGTTGTGAAGGACGTCACAGCTCCGGGTGTCAGAATCTAGCCATGTTTGCCTTCTTGGCCACGACCCCCTCATCAAAAATTCCACAAATTTGATTACAATTCTTTTTTTTTTAATGATGTACATTAAATGATACAGACAGACGATATACAAGTCAGGAATTCATTTTAACATTCATAACTATAGGGACCTTTTTACTCTGGCCTTAGTCTTATTTCTTGGCACCAAAATGTTGTTCTTGCTTTTGACTATGATGTGTTTGACATTACGTTTAAGGTTCTGAGTTAATCTAGCTATGCCCCGATAGCCGTTTGTTACAGACATCTATTAAAATAAGTTAATTCTTATTCACTCCCTGATTTACATCATACATTTGTAGGAATTAATTAGCTAATGCCGTTCACATTAAAGAGGCACTGGCCTTCATCAGTATAGAAGTGAAACAGGAGACACTAAAAGAGAAGGAAACATCTTAAAGCAAACATGCACTGAGATTAGAGTCAAGAGTTCAAAGTACTGTGGAAATCCACAGGAGATAGAGGAAACCTTAGACATGTGGTTTGCAATGAAAGACTATCAAGCTACTGAGTGGGTCACCCAGTCTGCAATTATGTAGTCTGTACAGAAGGAGACTGTGCCTTCGTTTGGTTTTGAAAATATATTATATGAATGATTGCTATATTTCAATCAGGTAACCCAATTAAGGCCTTAAGCAAGCATGAGAGATTCCACAAGGTTCTTCAAGATTTATTATTATCTTTCAGCAACCCACAATGAACAAGCGGCAGGATCTCATGCACTCCCTAGCTACCAGAGTGGCCACCTGGACAGATTTTGACTAAATTTGTTTAGTGGATCTCAGCACCTTGGTCCAGTTTTCAATCTGCCCCATTGGAGTTCAGACTAGCTGGCTGTATCAAAAAGACAAGTTACTTGTTAAAGAAATGAAACATGGGCTTGTAACCCTGTCATTGTATTACTTGAAGACTATCAGTAATGCCTTTTTTCAAAGTCTTCAGGTGTCCATCATCAGAACAACTGAAAACTGTCACACTTTGCAGAGGAACTCAGTAAACCATTAGAGGAAATTAAACTTTGCAGAATTCGGCCAAGAAATAAATCAAGCTCTCTGAAAATGACAAAAAGGTTTTTAAAGAAAAAGGGGGGGAAAAAAATAGGAAAACGCATTTGATAATGCCACAATGTGGCGAGCCAGGCAGAACTGACTGCTGCAAGGTATGTAGTAGTCTATCTTACTATACACAGGGCTACTGGAATTATGCAGAAAGGGAGGTCCAAATTATAGAGAAAGAAAAGGCAAATTATGCGGTGTAATGCGGCACAGTCTGCCATTGTATTACTTCATTATTTTGTCATTTTATGTATGGTAACACGGTCTGAGCAAATATTTAACCTTAATAGCACCAATTTAAGACCCAACTACTACCATAAGCAGCAGTGATCAGTCTGCGGGTGGGCAGCTTAGGTTACCTAATCGCTGCCTGCCCTTGGATCGCCCATAAGTTAACCCACAACATTGTCATATTTCATTTATGAAATATTTATGCAGCAAACTGTTTATCCATCAAACTGTGTGTGGTGCGATTTTTGTAACGCATTGTGCGTTAACTCACCCATTTCCAGTGCTCTCTCAGCGTCATTTCCAGCACCAGATGCTTATACTTGCCCCACCAAGGTGCTGGCCTCTTTGTTCCCTCCGCTGGACATGCTATCACCCTCTCTAGCCCACGCCCAGCGTGGTGTAGGGCAGGATTTATTTTGCATTGTGCTGAACATATTACATGTTTATTTGTGTTCCAGGCAGAATTACAGGGCGCTCTAGAGGCTAATTTGTACATAGGGGAATCATCTCAAGGAGCACAGCATGACGGCCTTATGCCAAATCCCAGGAGTCCTTATGGCAGGACCCTAGATGAAAAGTTCTGTGCCCTGCTATTCCTTCGGTGGTTGTAAACCTGAGCAACCAGGGGCTTGCCTTCGCCCCTAAAAAAGGTGTGAGCAAAAATCATGGATTTCACAGTATTATGATCTCCCAAACAACCCTTTCTAAATTCTTGCCTCATGTATCCCTCCTTAGACTCATCCCAAAAACTCATACTACTACGATCTCTCTAAACCATTTCTAAAGACTCTTCTCTCCTCCATCTTCCTGTACTCATCCCAAATTTCCTCTTACTACTATGATCTCCCAAATAACACTTTCTAGACTCTTCCCTCTTCTATCCCTCCATTGTCCTTTTCAATCCAACTGACTCACATGTCCATCGCTCAAATTAAATCCTATTTACCTATACTGATTCACCACTAATCCTTTTTAGCATAAGTAGCATGCACTTCGATACCTCGTCTGGGGTAGTAAGCGCTATATAAATACAGGTACAATTACACAGACGTGTCACCACGTTTTAGTAACTTTAGAACCATTTGAGCTAGAAACCAAACATTTTTTGGGTTAAAATATGCAGATTATGCAACAGGTGATGGATTATGTGGCAAATCCACAATAATGAAAAAAACGCCACATCTGCTGAATCCCAGTGGCACTGGCTATAGATAAAGGAAATAATATGCCAAATCATTTTGTTTTGCATGGTATATAAACATTGCTATTATGTGTACTGCGAACTATACTAATAGATGTTCTTAATATGTGCTAGTGATTGCGGGGGTGGGTACCTGCACTCCTTTCTGGGGATTTTGACCTACAACAAGATAAACAAAGGTAGGAAAGAGAAATGAGGAGGAGAAAGACAGGAAAACTAATAAATAGGAAGAAAGCAAAGATGAAAAAGTACCTGCAAGAGTGAGATAGGGAGAGAAATTGTAGGGCTGTGGAGTAAAGATACATGAGGCAGAATCAAGATTAATCAGTCCACTGGCATTCAGCAGCAACTGCTCTTAAGAAAACCTTTGAATGCTTACAGTTTTTTTTAATTAACTAATGACCAATTATCACACTACTTATAGCATACATCAAAACCCAAGAAGTTTCTAGCACTTGTTAAGGAAGTTGATTGTTACCAAACATCAACAACTCACACATCAACAGGCTTATGCCCTTAAAAACAATGCCTCCTGGTCTTCGTTCGAAGCAATTGACCAAAACAGAATTCTTAGTATGCTCTTAGACTTAAAACCCTCAAACCACTTTATTGATCCCCTTTACTCCACCTCCCTCCTCAAGGATATCAAAAAGTCTATTCTTCCACTGTGGACTAGAATTGTAAATGCCTCACTAAGTCAGGGTAAAATACCAGTCTGCCTAAAAGCTGGACAGGTCACCCCTATTTTGAAAAAAAACACTGGCTGATCCAACCAACCTTGACAATGTTCGCCCTATTTCCAACATCCCGACACTGGCCAAAGTTCTGGAAAAATGTGCCCATGTCCAACCACATTGATTATTTCAACCTCTTAGACCGGTACCAGTCAGGCTTCTGCTCGGGCCACAGCACTGAATCGGCACTGGCTCATAGTGGACGATGCACTAAAAATGTTGGACTGTAACAAATCTTGCCTACTAGTCCTCTTGGACCTCTTCTCTACCTTTGACTCGGTAAAGCACGAATACCTTCTTGACCTATTAGAGCATAGGATAGGATTAACTGGGTCTGTTTTAAATTGGTTCACTTTGTTTCTGCAAAACAGAACGCAAAATATTAAGGTAAATCAATCCCTTTCCAACACCACACCAGTCACAGTCAGGGTCCCACAAGGCTCCTCTTCCCCCCTCCCCCTCACTATCTTCAACCTATTCATGGAACCACTAACTGAAATGCTAAGGGCCGCCAACATTACCTATCATCTTTATGCAGATGACATCGAATTGTACTTGAAAATTTCATCTCCTGAAGACATTTCGATCTCTCCATCCCATCCTTCAAAACACTCAAAATTGGTTAGCGTGCAACCATCTTAAACTCAATACGCAAAAAACTAAATTCCTCCTAATCGCCCCACCTAACCAGATACACTCCAGAAAGGATTGGATGGAGCATTTAACAAATTTCAATTGCACACCACAAATCATTGAATCAGCCAAGTCACTAGGTGTAACCCTGGAAAAAGCTCTTAATATGCGGGAACACATCAGTGCCACCACCAAAAGGGATAAACTTACAACTGAGTATACTACATAAACTAAAACCTTTCCTCCAAAAAACAGACTTCAAACTGGTAGTGCAAGCAATCACAATCGCCAGATTGGATTATGGAAACGCTACTCTCATTGGCCTACCTAGGGTCACAACAGCCCCCTTAAGGGTGTCACTCAACTTGGTGGTAAGGCTCATCACGGTGTCAAAACGGTTCAATCAGATCTCCCCTGACCTTAGATCCCTCAACTGGCTTACCCACGAAGCAAGAATCCAACTAAAGATCACATGCATGACACACAAAGTTCTACATTTTAACACACCAACCTACCTCGCTAGCAAACTTGAGCTATCTGGAGGCGCTAGGTCACCCAGAAGTGCTTCCACCCTACTGCTAAAGCCACAACGTTTCAACAAGAAAAAAACCTCCAACAGATCTTTCTCAAGCCTTGCTCCCAGAATTTGGAACGCTTTTTCCCTGAGATAAGACTGACTCCCTCCAGTATCTCCTTCAAGATAAAAGTCAAACTTTTATTAATGAACAGATTCCTGGTTTAGATCCTCAATCTCTCTCTTCCGTTTTGTTAGTTGTTTTTTCTACTACACTGTATGTACCTTTTCCATGTTTTTTATTGATCATTGTTCTCCTCAGTGTACAGCCCTCTGACACCCGCATGGGTCTTCTTTGCGCTATATAAAACTTTTCAAATACAATAAATAAACATAGTGGTACTAATTTTGTCAGGGGCACAACAGGCTAAAAGGGCTTCAGTCCCAACACTCATGGGACATCCCTTTCTCCGCCCCTGTCCACCTTCCATTGTGTCCAAACCCGTGCTGTTGCAGCTTCCGCATCTTCAGCTAATGTGTGATGGGCTATGCTGGAGATGGGGCCTCATTGAAAACCTCCTAGAAAGGACTTCATACGTCATCAAAAAGGTTAAGTGCATAAATAAATTATGGCAAATGCGATACGGAGTAGAATGGGACTGAGACCAGAGAGGTGGCTGGAGAAAAACAACACATTCAGCGACTTGGAAATGTGGCCCAAGGGACACAGCTGGTGAGTTTGGCATTATGGAACCTAATATAGTTCTCATGCTGCTATAAATGCCTTTGATAAAATTGTGACAAAAAAAACGTGCATATATCTTGGTGAAATAAATATAAAGGATGCAACGCATTTAAAATAATCGTAATCAGTAGGAAATGCATGTTACAACATTTGGTTAATCATATTTATAGTGCTATGAGGTCCCAGCATGTGACAAAACGCAGTGTCAATATGCAAGTCGTTATTTTTAAATTGTATTGCACTCAATAGCAAATAGGCTACTGCAAAATGTGCAAAGAGATTTGGGGGCAGATTTTAGGTTTTCATGCAATGTAGCAACCAAAGTTGCTGCACTGCATTGTATGAAAGGTAGAGAGCAGGACAGGACCATATCTACAAAGATATGGCCCTTTTGCTCTCTTCCTGAGTACAGGTGCACAAACTGGTTACCTAGCACAATTTACATATCTTGGCAACATAGTGCAAGCATGAGTGTGTGCTATCTACCACAGGTAATTCTTCAGTGCAAAACACTATGTTAAGGCGTAGTTTAAGACGTTTATCTCATATGTGTGGTATAGAGTTCAGTGAACATGTAATATTGAAAAAGTTTGGAGAAATAAGAGTATTTCTCCTTTTAAATAACTGCCTTGAGTTACCGTTATTTCTTTTGGCACAAGGTCCTGACTACCATTGTCGGTGTACAGGGTATTGAGTCGAAAACCACGGGTGGTTGCATTGGAATCCCCATGAACCACCCATGGGTCACTAACTTGACAAGAAGCAACACAAGTACTGTTCTGCATGACTTTATGGCTACTTCCAAGTCAAAATAAAGTTTTACGTTTGAAAGTAAATTCTATTTCTGAAGTTTGCGCCACTTTACGCAGAACAAAGTTTGGGTAAATCTGCCCCATATCATGTTAAAGATGAAACAAGGTAGTTAAAACATATATTTTTAGTAATCCCCAATCAGACTGTACCTAGCACAAACCCAGATTTTAAGTTTCCATCTGGACAAACTACAGAACTCAGCTGATAACACCCTGCCATTACCTCTCAAAAAGATTTAATTTTTGAAACCATGAAGCCTCAAATCACCCCATTAAAGATATAAACTGTCTCCCAAGCAGCCTTTAAATTTGCTTAATACCCAATTATAAAACCCACAGAGCCTATTGTAAAAGAGGGTCCATGCTGCTTATGAGTATATTCTAAGTCCAAGCCATCCCTTAATTTTGGCTCTTCCTGCCTCCTCCAGATTTAGAAATGGCCAGTTTGGGTGGTGAGGGAGGGTTGTAGGCAGCAATGTTTCTTTGCCATTTTGGTTTAGTTTGTTTGGAATGCACTCCATATTGACCTGTGTTAAATAGAGGACAATTCAACATTGAGGAAGGCTCTAAAAATGATGTGGTTAGTTCTGCACTAAGATGCCTAATTAAGTTTTTTGAACTTTATAAGTAATACTTTCACGTAACGTATATCTTAGATGCTTAGGTGTTATATATATATATATATATCTATACTACTATTATAAAGAGAGAACTCTCACCTTTGAGCCAGGTAAACTCGGGAACCACAGCGCCAATCTACACACCCGATACATCCTTGAAAATGACCGGGTGTGTAGATGGACATAAACTACATAAAATTTAAAAAAAAACGTAAATTAAAAAAATTAACTTTCAAAACAAGTAGTCCCCTGAAAGAAGCGCCGGCTGCGATGTAGCGCTGGCCGCGACGCGCTGCCCGCGACGTGCGCGATGACGGGACATGGAGCGGCGGTGA
The DNA here is from genome assembly GCF_964261635.1 of Lissotriton helveticus. NCBI lineage: Eukaryota > Metazoa > Chordata > Amphibia > Caudata > Salamandridae > Lissotriton > Lissotriton helveticus. The sequence continues at coordinate 361,071,131 of NC_136061.1, forward strand.
TGTGAGGAGCAGCGGATCAGGTAAGGCATTTACAAACACGGAAAATGTCAGGGTGGGAGCGGGGCGGGAGGTGGTCCGTGTCCGTGAACGTGTCCGTGTTCTGACGGCAAGAAGGAGAAGGAGAAGTCCCGTCAGCTGCAGCACTTAGAGCGTAGGGGAGCGGAGCAGAGCTGACCGGCTGAGGGCGGCCGAGAACGGAGCGGAGCAGGGTGGAGGAGCAATCTGCCAGCGCAGGGGGTCGGGGCTGCGGGGGTCGTGAGGTACATCACATCTACCTCTGCTCGCTCCACCACATGCTGCCCCCAGCCCCCTTCTGCCCCGGCCAAAAAATGCAGCCCCCAGCCGCCTTCTGCCCCAGGGAACGATGGGGCGGACTGCTAGTGTGTATATATACACATATATATATATATATTCACTGAAAAAAACATAGGTTATAGACCATATATAGTTAGGAATTAGCATTTACAAAACCTTATTTTACTCACACAAAACCATTGAAATTCCATATATAGTTAGTTGCACTAACTATATATCGCGCATCCGCAATCCACTGCTGATGATGTCACATATTACATCATTCATGACATGGTCAGTGACATCACTGATGACATCACTGATGACATCTCATTTGACATCAATGACCACATCACTGATGATATCATTCATGTGACAATACAATGCATCTACTCACATTTTAATATAACCTCTGTTACAACCAGTGTTAAATACAGAGTATAATTTTTGAAACCATTGACACACCAATACTAGTTACTACATACGCACTCACTGATTCCTACGTCTACACACACATTCACTCATTCATCCATACAATCATTCATACATACAATCACTCATCTTTACAACACTATCATATGCACTCATACACCTATACAGACATTTACACTCTGTTGCTCATCCATGGAGTTACTCACACACCTAGTCAGTCATGCAAAGAATCAATCACACCTCCATTTTCTAATCTATACAGTTAAACATAGAGCACCTTACATTTTCAAACATATACTAACACATACTTACTCTCTTATACAATCACTGATACAAGTACACATTGATCTGCACAGTCACACACCTCCCAACCAGCCACACACACACTCAGTCTCCCATACAAATACTTGGCCAACCAATCAATAACCCATATAGCCACTCATATAGCTACTGATCAACACATGCAGCAGCTTGCACAACAACAGACATACTGATGCAAACTTTCACACAGTTTAGTCACTAACCTATGCATTCAGTAGGACGCATTTAATCACTCACTCATACAGTCAACCACGCACCTACTAAAACCTTCATTCAGACACTTATACATCTACTCATTCTTCAATATGTAAAACATATTTTAACTTTACAGAAACATACAGTCACTGGATGTTGTCATCAGTGATGTCATTTGAGATGTCATCAGTGATGTCATCAGTGATGTCACTGACCATGTCATGAATGATGTAATATGTGACATCATCAGCAGTGGATTGCGGATGCGCGATATATAGTTAGTGCAACTAACTATATATGGAATTTCAATGGTTTTGTGTGAGTAAAATAAGGTTTTGTAAATGCTAATTCCTAACTATATATGGTCTATAACCTATGGTTTTTTCAGTGAATTTTCAAGGTTTTGTAAATGCTAATTCCTAACTATATATGGTCTATAACCTATGGTTTTTTCAGTGAATTTCATTGGTTTTTTAACAGCTAATATCTGTAGCTGTAAAATGTATTCTTCTTTAAATCCAAAAATATATTTTATATGTTTATGAATAATTTTTTTTTAAATATTTTTTTTTCTTCGTTCCCGCTTCGCGAATCAGGAAGCTTCCCGTTAGCTGACCTTGATGCCGCGAAATAGACCGCGAGCCGGTAAACGTTTCTTTACCGCAAGTGCCGCGTTAGAAAACAACATCGTGACGCCTCCCGTCCGCATGACGTTTCACGTTGTCGCGTGATACGTCATATGACGTGCTACGTTAGCGAACTGGTACGCGAAGCGAGTCGCAAAGCGCAGGTTTCTGGAAGCAAACCGGGAGGCCCTGCAAAGCGCTTAACGTAAACACAGCAGGTCATGTGACTTGGTAATAACACTTTTCATTGGTTCATTTCACTTTTGGTTTCCTAATGATGTAAGACTAGGTCATATAATCTAAAATGAACACTTTCCATTGGTTGAGAACTCTTGTTTTTCCCAAATGATGAAAATCCCTCCTTCTTTCCTCACTCTGACTTTCATCATTGTGAGAGAAAGACCCTTTGTGATCACTGAGCAATGGCTTCTTTAGTAGCTTCAGCTGGTGCTTCCCCACCACCTCCACCACATCCAAGGAAGAGTGGACCACCTGCTCAAGTTATAATTCAGCAAGAAGAGGAAGAAGAGGAAGACGAGGAAGAGCAGGAAGAGAGGCAGTTTTTGCCTGAGGAGCCCAGGACGTCTCACCGGAAAGAAAACTTCATTTGGCAATTTTTTAAAATTCCCAAAGGTCAGAAAAAAGTAAATGCAAGATACGTAACTTGCCTTATATGTCAAGATAGATTGTCCAGAGGAACCGAGAAAAAATACAGTTTCGGAAACTACACAATGCATCGCCATATGACTAGGTGGCATCCTAACAACTACAGTGCTGCACAGTTTCGGAACGACCTAGATAATCTCCCTATTATGGCCAGAAGATCTGTTGTACCGGAAGTAACGGGACCAGAGGGCAGGGAGATGGTGCCAAATATACAAATGAGATTTGGTGAAGTAAAACACATCTGCGTATTTTGCGATGGATTCATTTGCTACGGAGAAAGAAGCATCACTCTGATCAACAGAGCTATTGACTATCATATGCAAGTTTGTACGAAACGCCCAAAATAATAAATACTTTTTTTTGTTTTGTTGCTCCTGTTGAGCCCTTTACAATGAATCGTTTTCATTGCCCCCTCCAAGAAAAACCCAAAAAAATATAAAACTGTTCAGAAAAATTCAAAAAAAATAAAAAAATGTTCCGAAAAATAATAAAAAAAAATATAAAACAACAAAAACAATAATAAAAAAAGTTCTTTTCAGAACTACCTCCCCGTTATTAAAAAATTGGTACAATATTTGGAACTGTGCCAACCTCTATTTCTCTTAGTTCGCTTCCCAGTTCGCTCGCCGGTACGCGAACCGGAAGCGAACCAAAAACAGTAAGTATAAGGGAAGGAAACAGACACTTATGTTAAAAGAAAGACAGCTATAGGGGAGTAAACTAGAGATACTATTACCCGTAATCCACTGCTGATGATGTCACATATTACATCATTCATGACATGCTCAGTGACATCATCAGCAGAGGATTGCGGGTTTTTTGGCAACGTGCCTTATCCACGGTTTAATAACGCTGCCTTTTGCTTTATATAAGTTTTCAAATTGTATGAAATATATACCAATAGGTCGTTATGAACCTTTAGGTAGTGCTTTTCTTCATGAGGTCTGGTCGCTTCCATACACATACAGATGTTTCAAAGATGATCAAGAAGTTTATCTGAATGGAGAGGAATGCACTGAGACGCCAGATCATTCACTAATGTGTAGGCACATACAGTTACACGGTTCATGCAACAAACACCGACCAAATATGGCTTGCGTGTTGCAAGGCACGCCAGTTCCTGCTATCATCCCCACGTTCAAATTGTTGGAAAATGGTAGTTATTTGATGCTCAATAATGAAGATTGTTCTGGGTTAATTAAAAGTATTCCTTTTATCGTAACAGTAAGTGAACGGGTTATTTGCTGCAGAAATGTTCTATTTCCTCCCACACATGAACATAGGGAGTTTTCAATCTGGCCACAAATACCAACCTTGGGAGCAGATTTCAACGGCATGGCAAGAATAAGAGCTCTTTTGTCTCAGAGAGAGGTGGCCTTGAGTTCGGCCCGTGAAACTTTCGTGCTTCACATAGCGAACACCCGTACAGAGGTGCAGACCCTTTTCAATTCAGATTTGCCTTTCAATTTCAGCAAGATGGTTCGGACTATCTTTAACGCATCCTCCACAAAGGCCCTGGCGCACTTTTTTAAAGTTGTTACCAGTGGTCTCGTGACTTCATTTGAGAAAATCTTTGGAGTCATCCCTGCTTTCTTTCATTCTATTTTCTCCACTCTGCTTCGTGGATTGCCATTTTTACTTGCATTACCAGCGGACGCTCTTGTGCTTTTTTACATTTTTAAAGATGGATGTCCCTCCTATGCAACCTCCCGCCCTGCAGCTGCTGACACTGTTCCGCAATCGCATGCTAGAATATTATGGCACAATGCCGTTGGCGATATTAAGCACGGCATATGGATTATCTTTTCGATTCTCCTACTTCACCTGTGTCCAGCCTGTATTTCACTGCCTGACCTGTGATTTCGATTGGGCCATTGATTTGTGTCTCTGCGGACCGGTTTCTCCTGACGTCGACTTTAATCAGCTGATGACTCCTATCATTACTCACGAGTTGGTTTGTCCTGGCGAAAGGATTATGGCTGTGGCATTGATGCATGGACTAATTGGTCCCTGGAATTTACTGGCGGCAGCACAGTCTTTCTTGGAACAGAGCTTTGTTGAAAACCCACCGAGCTGTCCTCTGATGGTGATAGAGGATCCGGTGCTGGGAGAGCACGTATGTTCTTTTCCGCTTTTAAATTGGATGGCTGAACTGTTTTCGGATGAAGACGGTGACTTCCTATTGGAGGCTGTTGCAGCTTATTTTGCATACACAGTTATGTCATAGACCTTTTTCATGTTTGATATGCTGAGTACTAGCATTTCATTGACAATTCATTGACTTATTTGTCAAGTTTTTATTATTTACCTTGCCTATTGGCTTAAGACTCGATAAAGTACTTGGCTGTTTTATTTTTCTTTAGCATTAAATTTTCCTAGTTTTTAATGCTTTACCTTGCGGACCGTCCACATATAAACTTGCAATCTGCTCTCATGAGATGGCACTTCTATTATCTTATTCAGTTCGTTTCCGGATCATGGGGAGGTGTCATCTAGGTCCTGGATATCTTTACACCGTGTTAAGTTAGCATGGGCTCATTACCGGTTTAAAACGCCATTTTTCCTTTTTTGCAACTTCTGCACACGACACTTAGTTGTTGCTTTAGCTTTCAACCTAGTAGTTCATCGTGGTTTACATGAGAATAATATGTTATTGCTCTACTATCTGCTTTGCTTGTTAAACTATATCTGTACAGCGAGTGCTAAAGTTTCAAGAACAACACGATACAGAATTGTTATGAGGTCTGATCTCCACTACTTCATACTCATAACATAAGTGCAACTTCTGCCAATTCTGGGCATGAGGCGGGTTTTATATTGCTTTACCGAACACACATACACAACACTTGATGCGGTTCACATGAAGAGAGAGCTGGTGTATGCTGATGTGATTCCTTCAAATCTAAGACACTAAAGTATGGGCACGCCCTAAACCAACACAAAGAGACCTTCTTAGCAAATAATATAATATGTGTATTAGGGAGGGTGAGATATAAGCAGCCGCGGGCCGTGGAGGGAGTTACGGTGAGGCAGGGAGGCGGGGAGGGGGAGAAGCAGGGTGGAGCCCTCTCCACCCTGCCCCTCCCCCTCCCCGCCCCACCGTAACTCCCTCCACGGCCCGCGGCTGCTTATAAGTGTTGCTAACTCTTATTCATTTACAGCATGTTAACATACTATCACCATTCGCTTTTTATGTACTAGTAACTATGCTGGTAATTTTGCTACTGATAATATGTGTACTTGTATTCTCCACCCTGCTTCTCCCCCTCCCCGCCTCCCTGCCTCACCGTAACTCCCTCCACGGCCCGCGGCTGCTTATAAGTGTTGCTAACTCTTATTCATTTACAGCATGTTAACATACTATCACCATTCGCTTTTTATGTACTAGAAACTATTCTGGTAATTTTGCTACTGATAATATGTGTACTTGTATTATCTAAGATACTACGCCTGAGAAGACGGCATTAGTAAATAAACATTTCAAATACACATGTGTTCTTCTTAACTCCATGTTCTGGTTTCTAAGAAATATATAACGACCGACTGTTCATGAGTTCCACGTATCCTGAGGTACTATAAGTTCATATTCTGGATTGTCTAAACATTGAGAGTTTGTTATATCCAATGTGACACTGTACCTAGCTTGCTAAGGGGTTTTTGATTACTAACGTGAGTTTTGGGACACCCTAATTCGCCGAGGTTCCAATCCTCTGTCCACAGTTCTGTGTGAGAACAGAAACCCTGCGACAGGGGCACCCCCGACCCTTGCTGGAGCTTCATCACACTTGCGATACAACTCCAGCAATGCGCCACCTTTACGGCACAGATACATCACGCATCTGTGCTGTTTTTGCCCCATGATGCGCCGCATTGTAAATGCAGCACACCATAGGTGACGGAACAGCGGCACAGAATGACTAACACATCCCTGGTGATGCGCCAGTCATCATAAATCTATCCCTATGCTTCTTATCTTGTTAGAGATGAACCGCCATATGTATCATCAAAGTTTTTTGCATTTCCTAAATAGCGAACTTTAAGGAATAAATAGCGATTCTTTACCATTCCTAGTTTGCGATTAGCTATTTGCTAATTACAAATTACCCATTCATTTCCTTCATTTCCATAGGGCGGTTGGACTCACTTTTAGCTCGAACGGCTGAATGGATTTCCACGAAACTTGGCAAAATTGTAGGGACTGGTAGCCTGATGTGCCTTTGCTATGTCTCAAGATATATGCTCCAGTGGTTTTTACGAAAATTAACTTTGAAAAATATATATTGGGCTACATTGGCCTATATATATGTTGGAGCCCAAATGTAGCCCAATGTAGCCCAATGAAGCCCAATGATGGCCGCCAGAGACAAAACAAACAAATGTAGCCCAAATATCAGCCAGATGTAGCCCAACTATAGCCCAGTGACAGAATGACCAATCAGCTTCGCAAACCTCCGTTACGCGAAGCGGAGCGCTGTTACAGATATATATCTTTTTTTGAACGTTAATTTCTCAAAATCCACTGGAGCACATATATTGAGACCTAGCAAAGGCACATCGGGCTACCAGTCCCTAATATTTTGCCAAGTTTCGTGCAAATCCATTCAGCCGTTCGATTATTATTATTATTATTTTTTTTTGCCCCGCGGGGCCCTTTTAAAACCTCCACATCAAACCTAGGGGGTCAGCGAGGATCTACTATGCCCCCTTATAGTTATTTCCCCCTTTGTTTTGGCCTCCTCTTGTCTCTCGATCCTACCGAGAGACAAGATGGCGGCCGCTACGGACTTTTTGGAATGTTGACAGACGCCAGAGAACCAATCAGCTTCGCTTCACAAAGCTCCGTTGCGCGAAAAGTACGCGTCCTGGGACGCTGCCCGGTCCGCTGTTACAGATATATATCTTTTTTTAAACGTTAATTTCTCAAAATCCACTGGAGCACATATATTGAGACCTACAAAAGGCACATCGGGCTACCAGTCCCTACAATTTTGCCAAGTTTCGTGCAAATCCATTCAGCCGTTCGGGCTAAAAGTGAGGCCAACCGCCCTATGGAAAACTCAATGTTAAAAACACGTTTTGGGACCCCCCTTTTTTCTCGGCCCCCCCTTGACGAACCCCCCCAAATTTTCAAGGGCTGCTCAGAAACAAAATGTGCCATTTCCCTGAAAATTTCAGCCAATTCCGTCCACAAACGCCAAAGTTATTAGACATAGAATTTTCAAAAATCCCATAGAGAAAAAATCCTAACTATATATACCTACTGGCGACCGCCAGTAGGTTATATATATATATATATATATATATATATATATATATATATATATATATATATATATATATTTATTGTGACCCCACATAAAAAAAAAATTCAAGGTTGGGGGCAATTTTAGAACAAATTGAGCGAAAATGATGGGTTGTGGTTTATGCCCTTTGGTGATGACGCATCGTCACCTGAAGGACAGATCAGGTATCTGGCGCCTTACCTTAAAAGTAGACTGAGAAATAACTCTGCTATGTGAAACCGGAGCATATAATTTATGTCTAACCAGAGGCATACCTCTTCAGCATAAAGCAAATGTATCTATTATAAGATTTTCACAGTGAATTGTAAGACAAATATAGAAGATGCTTTAATGTGAGCCTTGCGTGATTTTCCTCTTAGATGTTGTTTATACAAAGGCAGTACACCTTCACTTGCCTTATGTAGGCATTGCATCGCTATGTCGTGCCTCTTGAAAATAATGCCGTTTGGCAGCAAAATGCTTGTGAAACCTTATTCTGTGGCCGAACTAAGCCTGGGTCTGTCAAAAGCAACAAATGTCTGATATACTGTACAAAAGGTAACCAGTGCAAAATGATTGCCCCATGAAATCACTACTTTCGGCATCACCTGTAGCAGTGTTACTGTGACAAACCGGTAACCATGTTGTCAACGTGATGCCCCTCTTGTGCCCCATTCGGGGCTGGCCCTTTCTCTACGCAGCGAGAAAAGAAAACAAGGGAGACCCTACTCACGACGGAACCAGGGTAATGTGTTTATCCAAAGAACAATGGTTCCTGTGGCATAATTACTTGTACAATTTATAATCAGTACAACAGCTAAATAGCACTTTAGTTTATCAGAGAGGGGTTGGCAAAGAGAAAAGCACACTCATACCAATTTTTAGAAATTTCTTTTGTATTTCAAATAAGACAGATAATACTGTAATCATATCAGCGACATATATACAACATAGAAAAGTGCAATGTGTCCCCAGTGATATTGTGAGCGAAAAAACACAAAACATGAAACAATAAGTGGTCTGTACAATTTTCAGCTATAGATGTTTACAAAAAATAATAGAATACATTTTTAATCAGTGACTATCTACAATCATAGAACACTGTGTTTGTAGGGTTCATTTCCTATGGCGTCGACGGCGTTTCGACCCGTTGGATGAGGGTCTCGTCAGGACTAAGCAGTGAGGGACATGTAAAGGGAAAAGTGAAAAGTGTATAAATATGTGTAGTCGCATTAAGTAGTAATTGAATGTGGACTGAAATTCAGAAAATGTACTTTGTGGTGTCTTTAAATTACGCAACCCATGCGTGAAGAAATAATTAAAATGACTTACAGTGAACCCAGCCGGGCACTGTCGGGAAGCAAAGCAAGGCGTTAATGATCAAAAACGGACTTCAGAATTTACATTCACTCAGAATTGAGGAGTTGTCATGCAGTCTGACTTACCACTGTGGTTGAATGAGTGGTAGTCCTATATTGAAGGCTAGCGGTCAGTACCGTCAAAACGAGGGATAAACAGGAAAGTGCCTGTTAACAGAAAGCGCCCTAAGGTCAAATCATAATCTGGATAATGTTGGTAATAAATATTGGGAGCAAGGGGTATTCCTACATGCTCGCCAACTGTGTCTGCTCGATCGCGTGTCTCTGGGCGTCTGTATGGTAACAGAGTTAGTTCTGGGTGCAGAAGTCACCGCGGTTATAACGTGGTGCGCAGAATGCGCGCGCAGTCATTAAGAGGAGAGTTCATTGTTTACAAACATGGTTCGAATATGCCCGCAGTGTCATAATGAGGATGATTGTTGTTTAGAAGCATGGTCTCTGACGATTTCATTGTTTGAATTTATACTTAATCAATGATACTCCACGTATTTTAAATATTTACTGAAGCATGTACAAATCATGATTTTATAATCCAGGGAAAATAATATATACAAGACATTCGTAAATACCCCATACTTCATGTCAACATTGTTGTAATACACAGCGCACTAAGTAGAAACATTATATCACGTATATACACAATATTGTAGATTTTTACTCAGTGATCATTGCATGACCCAATAGAAATCCCCTCTTTTCATCAACAGAGTTCAATCCACATCTTTGCTCATATATACAGTTCTTACTCGGAGATTGTTGCTTTTACCGAGTGTAATCATGTCATCAGAGTAGAAACAAATCCCCTCCATTCATCTGCAGAGTTTAACCCCTCATTGATTGAATTGATTCTATCAATCCAGTGACACTCACGTCGTCGTAATATTTGTGTAATGTCTCCCCCTCTCTCAGGCACTGTTGCAGTATCTATGACTTGCCATCTCGTCTGCAGAATGATTTTTTTCTTTGAAGTGACCTACCAGGGGTGCTCTCAGAACCGACTTTCTTATGCGGCTACGGTGTTGGCCTATTCTCGCCTTCACTGGTTGTTGTGTCTGCCCAATGTAGGGTAAGCCACAGGGGCACCAAATGCAATACACGACATTGCGTGTATTACAATTTGAGAAAAACTTAAGTGTGTGTTCGTGACTGCCATGCTTAAAGGTGTTTGTTTTTTCTGTCAGAGGGCAAATCACACAATTGCCACAGGGATGATGGCCCAAGATGAGTGGGAGATTCCAAGAAGATTCTAGAGTGCCACCTTTCTTTGTAATTTTTTCAGTGGCTGACCTAACCAAGTGGTCTTTCAAGTAGTTTTTCCCTCTCTTATAGGCAAACAAGGGTACTTCAATTTGCGGATCAATGCTTTTAATGATGTTCCAATTTTTTATAATATTCTTTCGGATCTTGTTAGTGTGAATCCCGAAAGTGGTGACATACAATTTTCTCCATTTCCTTCTTAGGTCTAGTGACCAATAGTTCTTCTCGGGGGCAATACCAGGCACGTTTAAGTGATCTCCTCACTATTCTGTTCGGGTAGCCTCTCTTTAGTAGTTTATTTTTTAATATTTCTGCCTCTTTTAAATAGTCATCTCGTCGAGCACAGTTTCGACGAATCCTTAAAAATTGCCCAAAGGGCAGTCCATCTCTTAGCGCTCTAGGATGTTGACTCTTGTATAATAGCAGTGTATTTTTTTCAGTTGGTTTTCTATGGAGAGATGTGTAGAGTTTATTATCCTCATGTTGAATATTCAGATCCAGGAATGGGATAGTATCTTTCTGTAGTGTAGATGTAACGGTTAAATGTGTTTGTACAGTGTTTAGGTGCATAACAAATTTCTCAAAGTCCTCTTCATTCCCCCTCCAGATAAGAAAAATTTCATCTATATACCTATACCAGCATTTAATGCTGGTATAGTAAGGATTCTGGTCACTCAAGACAAAGCCATTCTCGACATTATTCATATAGATGTTTGCTAAATTTGGAGCAAAAATTGCTCCCATGCTCGTGCCCCCACATTGTTCATAGTATTGGCCATTAGATACAAAATAATTTCTTTGAAGTGCTACTTCTAGTAATGAAATTATAAAAGAAGTAGGTACGTTGAATGGTCGTGGTCTAGTGTCAAGAAGATGTTCAATGCAGCTAATACTATCAATTTGAGGAATGTTAGTGTAGAGTGAGGATATATCTAGAGTCGCCAGCCAGTCTGTATCTTTGTTATATGCCAGGTCCTCCACTAGATTTATCATATGCATTGTATCACGAACATAGCTTGCTTGTAGGGGGAACGTACTCTCTTATGAAAAAATCTATGTATTTGCCAATTGGCTCTAGAATCGAACCACATCCTGATAGAATTGGTCTCCCTGGTGGGTTTGTTACACTTTTGTGCACCTTGGGGAGGGTATATAGGACTGGGGTTCTTGGATTTGTTTAATTTAAAAACTCAAATTCCTTTTTAGTTATAAAACCTTGGTCTAGTCCTTCTTTGGTGATAGACACAATTTTTTCTCGAATCTCAACTACAGGGTTATAGTGGAGTTTGTTGTAATGTTTCTCTTCAGAAATGTGTTTATTTATTTCAATGTCATAATCAGTTCTTTCTTGAATAACTATACCCCCACCCTTATCTGCGGGTTTGAGTATTATTGAGGTATCTTTATTTAAATTCTCGAGAGCTCGACGCTCTAACAGAGAGATATTGTATGGTGTAAATGGTCTACTATTCTTCAAGTTGTCTACCCCTTCTAGAATCAGTTTTTCAAAAGTGAGTAACTCAGGGGGCATCATACTGTTAGTAGGGTAAAAAGTAGAGGGCAGTTTTAAACCAGTTGTTGATTCATGGCTGGTAAACTCACGATTTTTAAAGAATATTTTAAGGCGAATTTTCCTGAAAAACTGAAACAATTCAGATTTTAAGTTGAAATAATTGCTTTTCTCTGTGATGACAAACGAGAGACCTTTACTCAACAAGGAGATTTCGGAAGATGACAATATATGTTTAGACAAATTAAAAATAGGTATTACTTCCATATTGTCTATAGGATTGGATACAGATTCTAATATGGTTGGGGCCCCCATTGATAGTGCTTGTTTCTTGTTTGGCGTTCCCCTGAATATTGGTGCCAGACTCTTTTTTTGTTGTTGGTCTTCCCTCCTTTGTCTAAAAAAGGTTGGCCCTGGTGATTGAAGTTACTGGGCCCTGCTTGACCATCAGAGTCACTTGAGCCTCCTGATGATTCCGAAAACGTTACTGGCTGATTTTTTTCTAAAACGGCCCCAAGTATTTTGTCTATTTTGATTTGGAAAAGTTACAAAATAATCTTCTTTCAAGTAAGGGAAAGCTCTCTCTTTGTTATAAAATGCAATATCCTTTGTAACTTTGTCTGCTTTCTTTTTTAATTCAAAAGAATTAAACTCATCTATAGTTTTGTTTAGTTTATCCAGGAGTATCTTAGCCTCGGCAACCCCGTCGCCGCCCAGGAGTTCTTTTTCTAATTCCTCTATTTCCCTGAGCTCGGCTTTCGAATGTTCTATGGCGGTCTCGACACCGAGAACCATCCAGTGTCGTGAGCACGTGACAGAAATGCCACAAAAACTGCCTTTAAATTTAGGATCTTCCCTGAAGATACCTGGTACGTTCCTTATTTGGAGACCCTGTGGAATTATGCCTGCACGTAAATAGTCAGTGAGCATACGAGCATGTAATTCTGTTTGTACCTGCTTCTTCTTTGCTTTTTCTAGCTTCTCAATTAGTACCCGTCTTGGGCTACTAGTATTAACGGGTAAATTAGAGAACAACGAAGGTCCACTTGTTAATTTAGTGATATATTCCTCTGTGTATAGTGGTGCATCTTTCTCTGCCATTCCCCAGCTCTGTACAGACAATCACCCTATTGGTTTATAGGGAAGAGAAGAAATCCAACTACGTGGATAAAACCCTTGTGGTGCAGCCACCGCGCAAAAATGCGAGACAAGAAAACAAGGGAGACCCTACTCACGACGGAACCAGGGTAATGTGTTTATCCAAAGAACAATGGTTCCTGTGGCATAATTACTTGTACAATTTATAATCAGTACAACAGCTAAATAGCACTTTAGTTTATCAGAGAGGGTTTGGCAAAGAGAAAAGCACACTCTTACCAATTTTTAGAAATTTCTTTTGTATTTCAAGTAAGACAGATAATACTGTAATCATATCAGTGACATATATACAACATAGAAAGGTGCAATGTGTCCCCAGTGATATTGTGAGCGAAAAAACACAAAACATGAAACAATAAGTGGTCTGTACAATTTTCAGCTATAGATGTTTACAAAAAAGGAAAATGACCAAACACAATAATAGAATCAATTTGTAATCAGTGACTATCTACAATCATAGAACACTGTGTTTGTAGGGTTCATTTCCTATGGCGTTGACGGCGTTTCGACCCGTTGGATGAGGGTCTCGTCAGGACTAAGCAGTGAGGGACATCTAAAGGGAAAAGTGAAGAGTGTATAAATATGTGTAGTCGCATTAAGTAGTAATTGAATGTGGACTGAAATTCAGAAAATGTACCTCGTGGTGTCTTTAAATTACGCAACCCATGCGTGAAGAAATAATTAAAATGACTTACAGTGAACCCAGCCGGGCACTGTCGGGAAGCAAAGCAAGGCGTTAATGATCAAAAACGGACTTCAGAATTTACATTCACTCAGAATTGAGGAGTTGTCATGCAGTCTGACTTACCACTTTTCTATGTTGTATATATGTCGCTGATATGATTACAGTATTATCTGTCTTACTTGAAATACAAAAGAAATTTCTAAAAATTGGTATGAGTGTGCTTTTCTCTTTGCCAACCCCTCTCTGATAAACTAAAGTGCTATTTACCTTTCTCTACGCAGGCCAGAATAATTGCTATAATTAGTATAGACATTGAGGAACAATCATATAGAGAATATAGTCATTCTTCTCAAAGGAATGAGAAGAAATTCAGAAGAAATTTTGCATTTAATAATGCCCATCCCCACTGTAGGATTTAAAAACATGGATATGTTAGGGGATTTGGCCCCTTATGTGCTGTGGGCTTCAGAACAAACTAAAATCATAGTCATCAGATATGATATTAAGAGGGCCTATTTCTGTTGAAGTTCCCTCTTCGCAAGACAAATGCCCATAAGTGACACATTTTGTGTGTTTTGGAGCTTGACAGAACATTTGTTTCCTTTGCATGGTAGAACACCATTAGCACTACCTTTTTTGCAAGTTATTTAGGTTTGGTGGCTTACTGTTCCTCTATGGATGTGGCTCAGTCATCTCATAAAAGAACTGCTCAATGTGCTGTGCTAACAACATGTTGATTTAGAATACCACATTCTCGGCAGAGAATAGAACAGGCTGTAAAATTGCCAACTAACTGGCACTTATTCAATCTCAGAAGGAATGGGAAATGCATTAGGAACGGGAAATGCATTAGGAACCAAACCCAAGACCTACCAGTCCCACATCCGGAACTTTAATCCACTAAAATCAATGTTCTCAGACTTGTACACATATGTTGCCTCAAACATGCATCTGTTACAACATCCTAACAAGCAGAATGAAAAAGTAACTTTAGTTAACACTGATGCAGGGGTGTCTTCCTGAAGATGTATTTGCAAATATTTCAAGAGCTCTTGGTCATTTAACAATTATTTTTGGGAGATTTTGCAAAAAGTGTTGTAGTCTTGAAACTTTGGGAAAACTGGTTATTAAATGCTTTGAACTGAAATTTGTAGAAGCTGCTTTTTAGTTGTCAAATGACACATTCCCCTTTTTAAAGATCTCGGTCACTCGCCTATAAACACTGTCAAATACACTAAAACATGTTTCTGGAGAATCATACTGGGTTTGACCAATATGTTTAAAATACAATCTATTTTCTTGTATTAGCTCCAAGGATAGCTCTGCCCCATTGGTTGACGTGTTAGCCCCGCCTCCATTGGTGGACCTGTTAGCCCACCCCGTAGATCAAGTCTAGTGGCACCCCTGAATTTTACAGGCCGCACAAAAATGAAAGCTAATTACGGCCTCCAGTTTTAATCTATTTATTTGCACACGTCAAAAAGCATTTCGGCAAAAAGAGTGTGTCTTGATCCTTAAACGCACAAGCACGAAGTAGGTGCATAACCTAGTGAACTACTCACCACGACAGGAACTTGTAGCATGCATGTAACACGACTATATGTGCAATACAAGCTAGTAATCACTATGCTACCTTATTGGGATTTAAACAAGCGACCTGAAGGTTACAAGCTTTTCTAGGTAGAAGGCATGAACTTTCAAACATATTTTATTATGGATTTAAACCAGTGACCTCCTGAATACACACATCTTTCCAGCACATACATTGCATACTAGGTCACCAGGATCATATTATGTTAGTTGCTGGACACACAGATCACTGCAGCAGATCACAAATCAAAGTATGTGGCCAATACTTGGAAAAAAGGATATCTACAAACGCACACAGCACATTCACATCGGTGACATTCAAACTCCCAGGTTTAAAAGTGTCAGGCGGCAACCCATGTTTGTCACAAGGCGCAATGCACTCACAGACACCCAGGGCTGCTACAAAAATTCACCTGAGGCAAAGGGCGGGGAATAGGGCTGATAATATCTCGTTCATACGATGATCAGTGCTCCCCATCTGCTACACTCATCGAACACGGTGATGCTGTGACCCTCCCTCTCTAACCTGACACGGTCACTGAGCTGCAACCTAGCTCGGCCTGTACAACAGGTCGGGTTAGGAAAACGCTCCCTTCCCAACAGGCGGCAGCACAGACCGAAGCGTGCGAATCCCCAGTAAACGCCGCCTGGAATAGCGACTCACTTGCAACTGGGGCAACGACTTCCGGCCCACCTGGGCGGTCACTTCCAGGATTGCACAGCGATCACTTCCAGAGCCGTGTCATCTTTTCCAGGCGGGCCCTTCTCCTTTCTATCCAATGGGAGGCTTTAAGGGGAAGGCTCTGTCACCCAACCCCTCCTAGTACAACCCTCGAGCGTGTCAGTCAGTATAAACTAGCATTGCCATTGGCTCTCCCTGCCTTCAGTTGTGAAGTACTGTGTGGTCAATAGCAAAGCAGAGGCAATCGGATTTTTAAGACCGGGAGAAGGGAGGTAAGTCTGGGGTTCGGCAATCTTTGATTGAGGGGGATTGGCGTGTGTGCTGCGCCTGGCTGCATTGACGAGTGTGTATTTTTTTTAACTGAAAGGTCGCATACGGTGGAGCACTTTATGTACACATTGTCCTGTGTGCTCGGTTACATTTTTTTTTCTCATGTGTTCGCTTTTGTTTGTTCTGTCATATCTGCAGTTTATCCTCGCCATTCAGGTCTATTTATACAGCAGTTATTTTCCATATTTACTAGCGTTCTACATATATTTATTTTTCCTTAGTTGCTTCATTTCTTCTCCAGTGCGTTCTTTTTACTCTCTTGTGCTCTTTTTTCCAGTCTCACGCCCTTTCTTTTTATTGATTTCTTTTTCTCATATCTTAAAATGCTCCCCTTTTCATTTCAGATACATTGCCATTGTCCTCAGTCTAATCGCGAGTTCTAGCAACATAATACTCACCGGTGCACATCATTTACATGGCAACTCTTTGACCACAGAGCCCTGACGGTGTATGGCCTTATGTTCTAAGAATCACCCCACAACTTTGCACAACTCAGACTCTTACTCTGCACAACTCAGACTCTTGAGAAAAATACATCTATACCCCTCAGATCTGAGACTTATTATATCCGCCTCCACACCTCAGGCGCTCCTTCTACACTTCCCATTTCAAAGATGGCCCTTCTTTAGTGCCAATATCGGCCCATGCCCCAGACCGCTCCTCCTCCAACTTTCCCAAATAACAGACACCACACTATGATTTGTTGGAGAAAGTTGTTGCAGCTTTATTAGCATGTACATTATGCCAACATGTTGGGTTATCTTACGGGCGATCCAGGGTCAGGCCGCCTCTCGCGACCCGCCCACCTGATGAGCCATAACCCCCAGTGGTGTTGTCAGTTTTGGGGGAAGGTCTAACCCCTCCCCTCGGCGGACCTCTATTTCGCCCCTTACTCACGCCCCTCGCTCTCCGGGGGGCTGAGCGTTGTAGGCAACCCCCGGTTGCTCAGGTCTACAACCGCCCGAAGGACTAACGGGGCGCCGTCACTCCTCCAGGATCCACCCCAGCGTGGATCTCCCTGGGGATAATTTGCTCTCTCACCCTTCCGGTGCTCCTGTAGAGGGTACCCTTCTGTACCTTCCTGCATTGGATCGCCCTGTAACTCCGCCATGGCTCTGGGTGCGGCAGCCGCCATCCCAGAGTCCCCCCACATACTAGCTACCTCTTAGTTACAACCCGCTGCTACCAGTGCTTCCGCTATATCAGGCAGAAAGCGCGCCAAAAAGCACACGGGCAGCGACCGCCCGAAGTCCACGAGGGAAGGGGGGAGAGGGTCAGCTCGCCACCGCGTCCAGGAACAAAAAGGGCGCTTGACCCTCTCTCCCTGGAACATATAGCTTATCTTGCCCCTCCCCCTGGAAGAAGGAAGTGACATCACAGGGGGACCATGTGGTCCCCCAACACTAGACCGCTCATGGGTCTGTGCCATCCTCTGGCACTAAGGGTGGCCGCCCTCGTAGGTGGCCACCTTTGGTGTCCCGGGGCAGCCAGTCAGTGCCACCAGTTAATAGCATGAAGAACTATAATGCATCCCTGCAACTTTCAGTCCCGTGAACCTCTCCCATACCAGGAGCTCGACTAGATTTTCTGGTGAAAACTGACTCCACCACCAGCATTTGGGTGAGAAACTGACTTACTTTGAGTAGTCTCCTTGTTTAATTTTGATACAGTGCTGTTGAATAAGAAAGCACAGCTCTTATTTGTGCATTGCATCTGTCATATCGTTGTGGGTCACGTATACAGCAAAGAACACAGGACACAGGTCTGTGGATATTTCTTCTTTATTCTTCAGGTGTGGAGCATGTCATGGCACGTCTGTCCTCTTCCTTGGTCATAGCTATACTGTCCTCTTCCTGTCCCTACAGGATGTGGTGTCCAGTGACCTGGTCACTGCCCTGCGACCCACAGGGTCCTAATGCCCTACGTCTGTGGTCACCTACTGTCAGGATATCACAGCATCATGAGCACAGAAACTAACCCCAGCACTCCACCATCTGCTTTAACCGGTCGGCTAGAGGGTCTTCAATGCACAACTGTTTCTATCACCCTAAATTCACTTCCTGTGCTACTTCACTGGTCCTTCTTAGAGACTGATCTCATTAATATGTCGCTTCATACCCTGTGTGCCGCACTGGAGCACCTTCCCAGACTAGGACCAAGCTTAAATGTGCGTGAATGAGTGTTGGCTTAGTTATGGGCCAATGTGGGAAGCGTTGTGCTGCATGTGTGAGTGACCAGAGAGGAGCTCTTATCTTGTCGTGGGATGCACAGCTTAGCAATAAGGTGGGTGACAGGTGTGGAAGATAGACTTGCCTATTTAGGGTCCGTTGGCCCTGGGTAGCTCTGCAGATCCCCTGGGAGTTAACAATTTTCAGTCAGTCGATTGCAATTCTAGCTACAGCAGAAGGGTGCCAACATGACGAGCAATGGCTCGAAGTGTGTTAATTGGTAGGGGCGGGAGCAGATGATTAATCGAACAGACAGGGAGTATTTAGTATGGCTTCAGACCTTCATGACAGGACTGTGTTAGACTTCTCCATTTCACCAGTTGAAACCATTGGACTTAAGCTGCTGTGAGTACCCATCCATCTAGTGTGAAGTGGTCACACTTATGTTACTGTTAATCAACGCATGATTAGCAGAAGAGATAGAGAATATTTATTATTGATCCAAATCTGCAGGTAATTAACTATGTTAAAGTCCTCCATTTTCCACCCGACAGAGGCGTCTTTCAACCCCGGAGTACCAATCCATTTAGTATTGAGTGTTTTGGTAGGTGACGCATGAAGGGTTAAGATGGTTGAAGCAGGTATTATAGTTTCAAGAAGGTTTGGTTGGTAAGTTGCTCATATATGAGGCTAAGCTCATTAAATGGTCTTTCTATGGAGTTTTGGCTGCTCAGTGTGTCCTACATGCGTGGCTGTATTTGTCTTCATGGTGTGTGAAAATGGGCTTACAGGTGTCGGACTGCCACCAACCATAAGTAGAGTGTCAATAGCTAGAACATTAGTAAAGAATGTAAATTGGTAATACTATGGATGTATGTTTACTAGGATACTACTGTTTATCTGAAATGTTAAATGAAAACCCCAATAAAACGGTTATAAAAAAAGTAGAGTGTCAATAAATATTTGTCCCAAGCCATATATCGGCATTAACAGACTGGGACTTATTTGAGAAACAGCCATGTTTTCTCCTTCCTTCTGAACTTCAAACGTTCCTGACTACTTCCAATTTTGTTTGTCTTGGAGTTCTCAAGTTTTGCCACTTGGATTAAAAAAGGTGGTACTCATATGCTTTATGTTTTGTTAGTGAGAACAGCGATCCGTGGTGCTAACCTGAAGTGTTGTGTCAAATTTTCTAAATATTGTCTGGCTTTTTAGCTGTGGGTATAATAATCCTTTTCCTTGAGGGGCTCCTGGTGCCTGGTATACCTGCAGGTCGCTTCTCTCTCATTTCTCTGCATACCTCTCTCTTCTGTAACTGCCCATCTCCTGCTTGTCACTGCCCGTCTCTCCAGTTGATGCCCCCATCTCATATTACTGTCTCCTTTCTTCTGCCACTAGAATTTTCCTTCCTGTCACTGCTCTTCTTTTACTGCCCCTGCACTGATGTTGTCCCAGTTATTGACATCACACCACTCACTTGCCCGTGCCATCTTGTGTGTTTTTGCCCCTTCACTTTGTCCATTGTCCCAAAATAAAAAATTGCTATTCTTTTACTAAACAAAACCCAGAAAGTGGCAATTACACCATATGGTTCAAACAGTTATAGAACTGGAGCAGATGTACAAGGGGTTAGCATGTTACTAAAAATAAATCATAGTCAAGTAATCAAAGGGGAATTTGTATGACCTAGGAATGCTACATGGTTATCATCCCGTCACATCTCGGAGATGACAATTCTTGATGTTTCAGATAATATTTCAAAGTTACTCACCCCCAGTCAACTGATCTGGGTTTAATCCATCACCATTCTTTAGTTCACTCAGCCACCCCAGTTTAGACATGGCTATATGCAAATCAGTCTGACCCTGTGCCTTATGGGAACAGTCCAGCCCGAACTGCCAAGCCTTTTTTTGCAATTTAATTTAGTACGCGACACAAGAGAAGTCACTACCCTCTCACCTGCCCCTCACTTTGATGAAATACCGTTGTCACTTATCGAGGAAAGGGGTCTCATTTTTTATTTGCACACTGATTGCTATCACATTCTAGACAATCCATATGGATCTCCTCATCAATCCACTAATCTTTGTATTGGCTCGTCAGGGATCGAATCCCAGACATGCCTCAGCTGGATGCAGCTGAAAGGAGCCAAAACCAAAGTCATCCTGTTTTAGTAGCAGAGGCAGTCGCAACCATCTGCTGATTTATGGTGGGATGCCTCATTTTTATTGCCAAAATGTCACGTGACACAGAAGAATTTTGAAGTCTGTTTTAGAAATGCATGTATCTATCGAGACAGAAATTGTATTTATTCCTAAAAATATAAGCTTCTACCTGTGTAGGTTATATTAACAATTTGCTTCATCCAGCTAATCTCAAACATACAGTGGCAGGGTCATTTATCAATGCAGATTTTACTATGCTAAAGTGATAGATATAATTTGAAAATCGAGGAGTTTAGTATAGGCGCTATTAGTTTGGACCATTTCTCCACCTCCAGGTGAAGTCTGCACTGGCTGATAGTGGGGGCCCGAATTTCATTCAGCTATGTGTATTTACTCCAAAAAGTCACTTGGACACGATTTCTCCAACCCCTTCAGGAATTTATATTCTTTAAAGAAATACAATTTTACATTTTTTAGAAAAGGACCTTCTACAACCTGCCATGTCACAATGGGGGAAATTTGGAGGTCGAACGTTTTTAGCCTTTGCCACTTCTGTTGACAGTAGGGTTTGAGCCTTCAAATCAAATGTCCCAGGCCCTGCTCTAGACAACTTTGTTTTATGTATAAGCTTGGTTATAATGTTGAAGGCAACTGGTACCCAACTACTAAGGTTACCAACATGTTGAATACACCACATGAGTGTTTTTACTTTCTTTATTACCCATCTCTCCCAGGGTTAGATAAAAATGGCTTTCTTACACAGATCTGAATTATGCTGTCATTCGCCCAAAGTCTGCTAGGTAGGTTACTGTTGTATAACGAATGAAGACTCCAAATCCGGTAAGATTGCAGGTAAGCAGTTTAATACAGCAGACAGAAAAGTAACAGGACCGTAACCTCATCTGGCCAGGTAGTAACTGCCACAGAATGGAATGGCAGACAGTGACACAGAGAGAACTATGCAAGCAGTCTAGAAGGTTGGAGCCAGAGCATGCAGGGAGAGGACAGATAGGGAAAAGCTATGTACAACACATCTCCCTCCTTTGGGAACAAAATGAAAACAAGGGAAAGAAAGAGCAAAATAACAATAACAGCTGTTAATGAACATAGTCACTCAAGTAAGCTGGAGGATGACGGGAACGTGGACACCTTGAGGAGACATTGGAAGAAGAAACACCAGAGGTAGTATCAGAACACTCATGCATATCATCACACGCAGACGAAGGAGCATCGCCACCACCCACCTCCCCCCGTACAGCAGGTGAGTCACGCGACTCGGAGTCTTGTCGAGCAGACAACATATAGCCACTGCAGCCTGTCTCAGAAGGAATAAGATCGGAATCATGGGTATTGGAGACCTCCTTCTGATATAAGGCAACCCTTCTGTAGTTCCACTTAGCACCATTCTCAAGAAGAACAAAATGGGGAAAAGCTTTCTTAACCCGGAAGGGACCAGTGAACTTAGAAAGGCCCTTGGAGCAGCGACCCGGCTTAACCTTGACCAAATCGCCAGTGGAGATGGGAAGAGGGGAAATATCTGAAGGGGAAGAAAGCTTGTTATCATCCCTCAACCAGGAAGGAGTTAGCTTGGACACAGGGAAACGCCCTCGCATCAGTTCAAAAGGGGATTTTCCAGCCTGCCCATGGGGTGTTGAGCGGTAAGCCCAAACCAGCTCTTGTACACGCTCATCAGAAAAACACCCACTAGCAACTGACATCTGTATAACACCCTTGACTAGTCGGTTGACCCTTTCACACAGACCATTGCTTTCGGGATTATAAAGACAGGTGCGGTGATGAGATATACCACATTCACGCAAGAAACAAGCCATTTTGGTAGAGGTGAGCTGGGTGCCGTTATCTGTAATGAGAACTGAAGGATAACCCTCATTCACAAAAACAGACTTGAGGAAAAGAATGGTGGAGTCAGTTGTAATCTCCTTCATGAAACGTACAGTCAACCACTTAGAGAAACAGTCAACAACAACCACCGCAAAACGTTGATTTACGGGCAATTCGCACATAGGGCCAATGAAATCTAAACATATTGTGTGCCAAGGCAAGCTTTTAAAGGAAATGCTGCCAACAGATTGAGAACCAATGACCTTGAGACGCTTCTCTCCTTCCATGCACAAGGAGCATTTGACAACACACTCCACAGCATCACTGTTGATTGAGGGCCACCAGAAATTTTCTTTTACACGCCGCTGAGTAAAAGTTTGACCCAAATGGCCCTCATGAGCTAAACCAAGAATCCTGCCCCTCAAAGAGCTTGGAGGAACATAACGATCGCCCCTCATGAGAACATTTTTCCCACACACAGACAACTCATTGACAACCTTAAGAAAGGGTCTGACAGCTGGTTCCACGGCACTTTCTCTTCTCGCCCCCTTGAGAACAAGATCAACTACAGCTTTCAAAACATGATCATCATCCATGCCTTTGGACCACTCCTCAGCTGAAAAGGAACTCTCACACAAAGACACGACATCATGTAAGGAGGCAACAGCCTTGTCATCGCCCTGTTCACACAAGGAATCCCCGGGGTTGGGAAAAGAAACCGGGAGACGCGATAAACAGTCGGCTTGTACATTCCTCCAGCCGTGAACAAATTCAACTTCAAACTGGTAATCCTGAAGGCGAGAAGCTAACCTGGCCAGCCTAGGGGAGTCCTTGCCTGTACCACCAGGTGCCAAAACATTTACTAGGGGTTTGTGATCCGTGCGAAGAACAAACCGAGAACCCCATAGATATGTTCTAAAGTAGTTAACGCCCCATGCAGCCGCAAGAGCCTCTCGCTCAATAACAGAATAGTTGACCTCAGAGGTCGACAGAGGCCTCGAGGCAAAAGCGACAGTTTTCTCACCACACTTATGTTTCTGGAGGAGAACAGCTCCGAGACCAACACCACTGGCATCAACCATCAAAATAGAAGGACGTCTAATGTCAAAGGGTGTGAGAACACCTGAAGACTTAAGTTCAGTTTTGATACAGTTAAAGCAAAACTCTTGCTCACTCGCCCAAGAGAACTTGACCCCTTTCTTTAGTAAAACTCTTAAGGGAGCAGTCTTTGAGGAAAAATCTTTGATAAACTTAGAATAAAACTCAATTAGCCCCATGAAGGACCTGAGTTGTTCTTTATCTACAGGAGGAGGAGCCAGCTCTATCGCTTCTAAGAGATTTTTCTTAGGCCTTACACCCTCAGCAGAGAGACAGAAACCCAGATATTCAACCTCTTCAACCAAGAACGCACACTTCTCTCGGCGCAACGTGAGACCCGCATCCACAATTCTACCTAAGGCATTGCGTAAAACATCATTGTGCTCCTCCAAGGTATTGCCAAAGATGAGGATGTCATCTTGGAAGAAGATAATTTTATCTAGCCCCTTGAACACTTCAGAAACCATGCGCTGGAAAACACTGGCAGCAGAGATTAGACCAAACGGTAAGCGAGTAAACTGGAAAGTTCCCTCACCCGTGATAAAAGCCGTAAGATGCTTTGAGGCATCATCCAGACGAATCTGGTGATAGGCATGCTTGAGGTCTAGCTTGCTGAAAAACCTAGCTCCCTTAAGGGTGGAAACTAATTCGCCTATATTAGGTAAAGGGAATATATCGGCCACCACACATCTGTTCAAGGAGCGTAGATCCACACAGAAACGAATCTTGTTGTCAGGTTTGAGCGAGATGACAACAGGAGAAACCCATGGGGAGGCTTCAATCGGTTCGATAATACCCCCCTGTAACATCTCATCTAAAACAGCCTTGACCTCAGCCCGCAAGGCAAAAGGAACACGCCGCGCTTTGTGCTGTACGGGAATACTGCCCTCTTTTAACAGTATCCTGTGTGTGTACCCCTGTAGCTCACCCAGTTCCTCACGAAAAACCTGACTGTGACTGGCAAGTATGTCATCCACGTAACAATCATCCACAACAAGAACGGGATCATCAGCTCTGGGATTGACAATAATGTGTAGATCGTACTGGTGAGAACGACCCAGTATTGCGGGACCATCCACAGACACATAAATCTTGCCCTGGGTTGACCTGTTCTTGAAAACAATCATTGCATTGAAGTAACCAAGGAGGTTAATTTTTTCCCCTTGGTAACCGGATGGAAAGATGTCACAGACCTCCAAATGTTTGTTACCCCAAACCTCATACAACATAGACGAGGGAATGATAGTCCACTTGGACCCAGTGTCAACCATCAAGTCAACGTTTTTTCCATCAACTAAGACCTTTGCTTTAATAATACGCTCCCTCTTCTCATCACACGCGCACACTGAATCATACAAAATCAGTATTTTGTTGACATCACGCTTCAGTTCATTGTAATCACACACCACAGTAACCCTCTGATTGGCTCTATTCTTACACACTTTTGCAAAGTGGCCTATTTTACCACATTTTAAACATTCTTTGTTATTAGCGAAACAAAATTTTGCATCAGAAGAATGAGAATAACTCCCACATCTAGAGCACATTTTAGACACAAACTTGTTACTAGGTTGCGACTGTGATCTACTGAATGGCTGTTGAGACATATTTTTCTTTTGTAATACATAACCTTTCTTTCTGACAATCGCAACAGCAGCAGTTTCATCATCACTGATATCGCTATTAGTTAATTTATAAGATACTTCCGCAACTTTGGTATCCGAACTAGATTTTGATAACTCTTTAATACATTTTTCGCTCTCCTCGACCACCTTAGTAAGATCGATTGCTACCTTCAGAGTAGGGTTCTTAGCGGCCCACAAGCGCTCCTGAATTTTTCTATTGTTGACCTGTACCACCAACTGATCCCTAATATGCTCGTCAGCCATTTGACCGAAGTTGCATTTGACTGACAACTCACGAAGGCGAGCAACAAAGTCATCAATACTTTCGCCCTCAAGTTGTTTATTTTTGTAAAACCTATAACGTTGAAGAATTAGGTTTTCTTCCCTTCCAAATCTGTTCTCCAGTCTGGCAATGGCCTCTTCAAATTCATCCAAAGGTTGTGACGTGGCGGAAAGAACTTGAGGTAAATATTTAAAAAGTCTTTGCCCTTCCTTGCCTAATGTGGTCATCAGGATGGCCTTCTTACGTTTGGCAGAGAAGCCCTCACCATCCAAGGCTTCAATGTAGTCATTAAACATAATGACCCAGTCTTCCCAAGGAGTGGAAGGACTGCCAGGTTCAGTTAGAAACTGAGGAGGAAGAGCGATGTTTATAGATTGCGCCATTACAGACCAGCAGCCAAAACAATATGAATACCAAGCACAGGGAGTTCAGTGTCGCAACGAAAGTACAATTCTTTTGGACTTTGACTAGTAAAAAGATTCAGCGCTGCACTTCCTAGCGTTAGGAGTAATCACCAAATGTTAATAAATATCGTATCATTCTTATGAACTTTGACCAGTAAAAATGTTCGGCGCTGCACTTCCTAGCGTTAATGTTAATGAATAACGTGCTTACTTGTGTGGAAACGTTGCGTGCCAACGACTTTAACTTGAAATGAACGAACTGCTCGCATCGGACTGATGAACTGCACAGATCGGACTGAGGAAGTAAACAAAGATGGCCGCCAGCGTATGTTGTCACGAAGGTCACGTTAATGACCTTGCGTAGACACCACGCAACAACCGGAGGTCCGTGCAGTAGTGCGCAGTCAATGCGCGAGACTCAGCTCGAGACTCCGCTCGTGGAAGCAGATCCAGCAAGACCGTTGCTATGGCCACGCGGGACACACACAAGTGACGTTCAACTCCGTTGCTACGCACCTCAGGCTTGTGACGCTGTGGGTAGCAACCACGGAGGCAAAGAACAAAAACGCTGTTTTAGGAAGTTGAATCCATAAAATCTCGACATCAGACGGTTGCAGAAGGAGAAGACATCGAGAACTCAAAGCGCTGACACTCGTGGATTCGTCGAGGAACGGATCGCTGTTGTAGGATAATCTTTTCTTAGGCTGTAGCAAACATTTGGCCAGATGCTCCCATCCTGAAGTCGCCAAAATGTTGTATAACGAATGAAGACTCCAAATCCGGTAAGATTGCAGGTAAGCAGTTTAATACAGCAGACAGAAAAGTAACAGGACCGTAACCTCATCTGGCCAGGTAGTAACTGCCACAGAATGGAATGGCAGACAGTGACACAGAGAGAACTATGCAAGCAGTCTAGAAGGTTGGAGCCAGAGCATGCAGGGAGAGGACAGATAGGGAAAAGCTATGTACAACAGTTACTCTCTAGTGGATAAAATGAGGACCAATTTTGTGCTAATTATCCAGGCAGGGGCTGACGCTGTCATTTGCTGCCTCAAAGCTGCCCCCACAGAGCCATATGAAAACATTACAAACAGAGGAAAGGCCAAAAGTCACGGGTTGCCATACCTATAGCTGAGTGCACTGGATTTTCATCTTTACATGCTGGCTCTCATTCTCCAGTTAAGTGGTGGAGTCTCGGCTCCTCCACGATCCAACTGACTCATCAATGCCCATACTCTTTACTGTTTTTTTTGCTTAACACTTAATTCCTGTAATTTGGATATCATATTTCTACGATCTCTTAATGTACCACCTCCTCTTGGGAGATCTTGGCCTTGAGAGTGAACGAGTAGGTGAGAAAGCACCTGTTGGCTGACTCCAGCTCTGTAAGTAAAGGGTTGATGGGTGAATGGATGAATAATAAGTAGATGATGGTAGACGGACTCCTACACAAGTTAGAGGTCTGCTTAGTGTCAAATGCAGATTTGATGCTTGTCATTGCTGCATGTAGTACTTGTAAATGGCCTCATGTTTCTTCCAAATACATTCCACACCAGACATTAGATGCTACAGGTTTTATAAGCTGCTGTTCTATCTGTTTCCTAGGCGGTAGTGCTTAGCACCACAGTCACTGTTTGGAAACCAGGGAACAATTTCATCATTTTATCACTGGTTCTTTTGAACCAGTGGTCTGTCATTGTCTTGTAATTGTAATCAATTGTGCTGTGTAAAGAAACATGAACTGCTTAAATGTTTATGTTCCCCAAAGAAGATCACACTTTTTTTGCTGCACTCGTAAGTTACAATCCTATACAGTTTCTAACGTATTTTGTGGCCAATAGTACATATACCACCACCCATTACTCTGATGTATTTTTGGAAAGGTTTTGGTCCTTCAGTAGGATTGGTCTACCTTCATGTGTCCCCTTAATTGTGGTAGCAGCAGTGCCAAAACTTCACAAATCAATAACGGCCCTGTAGTGTTGTTAGTTCATTGTAAACACTGTTGTTGGTCTGGTGACAGTACTAGCAGTGGCAGCTGATATTTGCCAGCGGTGGGAAGGGTGGGTCGTGGGGGTGGTTGGGTATGGAGTGAAAATTACAATACACTTACCTGTCTGCTGCCGCCACTGCCTCCTACTCTTGGTCCTCTACGCCCGCTTCCAGGGCAAGAAGCTCCTCCCAATAGCCAATCACAATGCTGCAATGCGGTGTTGTGATTGGTCTGAGCGCCGTGGATCTGTGCTCAGTCAGAGAATGGGAGGCTGGGAATGTTCTCCATGCAGCCTGTAATGCAGCCTGCATGGAGAACATACAAAGGGCGCATGAGGGTTTGACTGGCCCGAGAGGCCCGGGCTAAGTATCATGCGCACTAGGAGTGGGCAAATCACTCCTAACCTGGCCTGCTCTCTGAGCCAAGCAGCCGTCCCACCCCAGCTGAGCAAGCATGTAAACTTTTTGTTATAATAATAATGAGTTATTATCATTTTATTTTTACCTTTTTGACCTTCTCAGTGGGTTGATGCTCCTCCGCATTAGCGGAGAAGCTGCCACCGGGCAGTAGTCCAATAAAAGGGTCCAGTGTCTCCTAATGCACAGGTTATAGAAGTACTGAGTGGACTTGTTCTTCTGCAGTTTGCGCTGCAGGAAATGAGCCCCGGAGTTTTCTTCATCAAATAGTAAAACTCAGGAATCCGGTTTGTTCTTGTCCTTGCAGGATCTGACTCAGGAATCAGGCTTGTTCTCTTCATCGTAAGACCTAACTCAGGAATGAGGTTCATTCTTGTCATTGCAGAATCTGATTTAGTAATCACGTTTGTTTTAGTCATCACAGGGTATAACTCAAGAATGAGGTTCAATCTCATCATCATAGGATCGCACTCAGTAAAGAGGTTGTTCTCGTCATAACGAGGTCTGGCTCAGGAACCCTATTCCTGCAACCTAACTTATTTAATCTCCCCCAGCCTATCTAGCTCACCACCCTTCACCTGAAACCACACTGCCACCATTAATGATCACACCTAACTGGTATTAATATAATCTATCACAAAGTAACTGGAGTAAATGAGTGCAATGTTTTTTCTTGAGCATACGTGACTAATCACAAAAACCTACATTGAACCACTCGATTAACCACTAACCTTGGGTCCCGGAGTAGCATGCTACTTGCAGTAAAGTGCTACTCCAACGCCTTGTTAGGGGTAGTAAGCGCTATATAACTGCAATTACAGTTGAGTATCACTTTTGTCACTGCAAAGTCTGACTCGGCAAGAAGTTCATTCTGGTCATTGCAGGTTCGGACGTGTGAAGGAGATTAGTTCTCACCATCGCAGGGTCTAACTCTGGAGTGGTGTTCTCATCATTGCAGATAGGTAAAAGAGCAGCCAACTTAAAGATGCTTGCCACATGGACAAGTGCTGCAACTACCCTTACATGTATGCAGCACAAATCTATGGTGCTCCAGCACTCGTATGGACACCTGATGTGGGGGTGTATGTGCTTATTACTTTTGAAAACCTAAATAACCGGTGTTATTAAGACTCGCCTCATTAGTTGAATGGAGGTTATGCCACATTAGTGGGGAATCGTACTGGGGTCATGCTATGAGCAAAACGACGCATCTGAACATGAAGCTTGTAAGTGTAGGAGAGCTTCAACAACAGACTCATGCCTTAACTTACATCGGGCGGATGCTGCACATTCCAAAATAAGTCCTGCTTTTATCTGTAATGGGGCTCGCACTTGAAAGCATGTTGTCGAAGGAGCTGTAGTTAAGGTCAGTACAGAGCTACTCTTAAGTGGTTTTAAATTGCAGGCCCGTGGACAAGTTTACTGTTTTCCTTTTGTATTGTTTTAAGCAGCAGGCGTCACATTGTATCCTTGTGTCAATGTTTGGCACACACTTTGGTTTGTTTTCTTTTCCTGCCACTTTGATTTTATTACTGTTTCTCTTGTGTTCTCTTGCAGTTAGCCTTGAATGTCCTTTGCTGCGCGGATTGTGTAGTCATAGGCGGTGTACGCTTTAATTATGCCAACTTGTGTAAGTGGCGGTTCCACCTGGGTGAGAGCTGGGTCAGACAAGCTAGTTAAATGCCTTGGCGTCTGCCAAGCCACTCCAAAGGCCGTCACCTCCACACTGCTTTCAAGGCGGGTTCTGCTGTGTTAACTGCCTTGGCCTTTGTCGTGGGTCGCTGTTCAATCCCTGGAGCAGAAATTTGATTGTTGTGTCTACCCTTTGAAAGAGGAATTCCCGTTCCTGAAATGGTGGACATACTTACAAGGCCCAGGAAGTGAGCTCCACGAATAATTACCCGAAAACCCTGTTTGGTATATAATTTCAGAGCCAGTGACGTGGAGCTGTTCCAGTAGGGTTGCCATTTTCAAGCCCTTCTGATGAGAAGAGAGGGAGGCTTCTGACCCCCTTCCTAGTCCACTCTTTTTGTCTTCGGACCCGCCCTGCCTAGGACTAATGAAGGGATCCATCTGCGTTTGGCCTCGTGGCCACAGGTTCGAATCCGGTGGGACCTTTTAACCTGTCATCTTCCTGTTGTGTATAAAATGAGTACCATTGAGTATCAACATTGTGGCGTAGCACCAAGAAACCTATTGGGGTGATTGAGTGCTTTACAATGCACACGTCATGTTATGTGTTATCTATGTCGCCCACCTCTGTGGGCTGCAAGATAGAAGTACTGGACGGATTCCCTATCACTCACTTTCAAAGTGTATCATCTTTTGTTGTTGTATGTATTGCGACTTATATAGCGCACGTATCACCCGAAGGCATCAAGGCGCTGGCCTTGGGAACCCGTCCTGGCTTTTTCCCTGTGAGATAACCCCTACTGGGTATCCCCAGGGTGAAAGCCAGGCATCCCGCAGCGGGTGGGCCGCCGTAGTGGAGATTAAGCAACTATTGCCCAGAGTTGCAGCGTGGGACCCCATGATTAGAATAGGCACCGAGGCGAGAATTATCGAGTCCGTGGACATTTTTGGGCTCAGGACCCTGCCGCGTCGGGAATTGAACCCTGGTCCCGAGCCAGACATCTGCATCAGAGTCTGCCGCTCTAATCAGTGAGCCACACTCCTCCTTGTTGTTAATGTGAACAGAGAGGAATGCCAATGGGGAGCCATTACATATCCTGAACCTTACACAGTGCTCCTTTCTGCCAGTGCATACATTATTTGGGCCAGTAAAGCCCTCTAGAAGTGCTTAGGTTTTTCATTGACCTCTTGTACATAGGGGAAAAGGAAATGGGGTCAGCCTGTTGAACGAGATTAAAAAATTCGGCCCAGGCCAGAGGGAAAAAGAGGGTAATTAGTTTGGTTCGGGTAAAGCAGGGGTTCTGCTCCAAAAAACAGGATCTAATTCACTCTGTTTTACTCCTAGGAAAATGATGCAAAACACTGTGTGGAGTTGCCTGCTCCTGGGTTGTTGATGTTAATGTGTTTTCTCCTTCTGTCTGGCTCCTCTGTTCTGCAGAAACATCTTTCATGCCTTTGTCGCCTCAGAGTTTGGTATTTGTGGGTCTAGTTGGGAGTGTTCTGAGTCATTTCTGGTGATGGAGGCTGGTAAAGGGAAGGTAGCCTGGCATCAGGCATGCAGTTACCAAATGAAGGTGCCCGTGTTACCTCTCCTTTGGTATTACAGTGTATTGTACCTTTAACCCCACTGTGCCTTTCCATCTGTCACACCGGGGTCAAGCCCAAAGAGTATTAAGTAGTTTTGTTGTGGTTCGCACCCATGGGTGTCTCTTGGCGCCAGACAGCCTAGTCGGGTCGAATCCAGAATGCCATATCCGGATTGTGAACTTTGGTAAACAAATCTTCTAAATTTTTTTAATTTGGGGACTAGGTGGCAGTGCTTCGGTATATAACTCAGAAGAAACCAGGATGAGATGTAGTGCAGTACAGCACTGCTATATGGTGCATGTTTCACCAGGAGCCAGTTCTGTTTTTTAGCCATTACCATTTTGCCTTTTTGTACTTGTAATTTCTGCTTTGCCATTGTAATGACCTGAAAGTCCCAGCATGCAAAGTGCTGTCGGCTAAAAGTGACAGTGGCTGAAGGTGTCAGACATGACCTGATACGTTCTGTCAGCTGTGCCAATACCACATGTGATTTGTATGGCAACTAACATCGATGAAGCAAGCACTGATTTATAATTGGGGAACAATACTCCTCTCCAATTGGCTGAAGAACAGGTGGATCATATTGAATTACAGTTCGTAGGTATCCAGCATGCAGATGAATTTGATGGTATTTTTCGAGCTAGTGCCAGCAGGCGTAATGTAACAAAACTGAGGAACAGCCACACAGACCGACTCAAAGTGGCACAGAGGGGCATCGCTCCTTCAGCAGTTGAGGTGTGGCAGGAAAGAGCTTACTTTCTTCTGGGCGTATGAGGTCACTTTTTTCTTTGTATATGGGCAGGAACAATTGTATTCCTTACACTGATATTTGAAATCGTGCAGTGCATCACAGTTCTATGGTGCTTTGTGACCTGGAGTGTTTCCAGTGGTGCCAGTGAATGTTAACGATATTGTTTGCACAGCTCTGTACCGAAGGTCTTGTCTGTGCGCTCTATGGCACTAAGGTCCTACCTCGGATGTCCCTATTCTCTTCTTTATGCTGTTTGGGCTTCCCTTTCTTGCCCCCTCCAGGCAGATGATACGCGAATGGTCTTGTTCTCTTTCTCTCTATCTGTCTCTCGCTCCCTCCCTCATTCTCTCTCTTATTTTCCCAGTCTCACATTTCCACCTGTCTACTTACAATATTGTCTCTGTGCTCGCACTTGCCGAACTCCTCTAAATAAACAAGTCCATAATACTCGGATCTCTGGGTCCTAAAACCTTGTGCTACTTTTCGGTTCTGGTATACGGTTCTCGAAGGCTGCCACTGCAGCCAGGGTTTAGGTGCCATAAAATTCAGAAATCCCACCCGATATTCCCCTTCCATAGAGCCAAAGATGTCCTCAACATACGTGTCATGAGCAATAATGGGTTATCATGAAGTTTTCTGGTCAGTCTACTCTAGTAAATATTCTCTCCTATAAACATAGGTATACACCTTTCTACTTTAAACTTTATTAACCCCCCAAGGTTAAATGTGAGAAATGTTGTCTGACCCAAATATTCTGTCCGAAATAATATTTAAAAAATAGATTGTGCCATTGAGGGAAGGTTACTGCACAGAATGCTTATGCCAGATAATATGCTGACAACGATATTCTGGTCCCACCACCCAGCGAATCACCCTCCACCCCTACCACGGCATATACCAAACACCTCCTATTAATACCAAAGGGTTTGCCTGTCTGCCAGACTTTTGTCCCTGCACAAATTACTAATACTGGTTTCAAAGTTTTGGAGTAACATACCTACCCCAACATACCTCTCCTAGACTCTTTAATCTCTGGTTTGAATGCATGTTTTGCAACTCTTGACCTCACTGCTGCTCTCAAACCAACCTACTGGCACATCATCACTAGATGTCCACCCACTAACCTGTAAGCAACCACCTCCCTCCTCTGGATTAAGAACACCGCTTATGTTCTTATGGACCTGTTCTTTACTTGGAACAGCATTTGTCCTAGAAATGCCACAGTGAGTAAATTAATACAAATGGAATTCCTCGAGATGTGCCACTCCACCCCGGATTTTGCTTGAATACAATCAAATAATAAGGTTTTGCTGTTGTCTTCCCAGCCTCCAGCACTTGACATTTTGTGTGTTGTAATCCGTAGTGCATTATCTTTACTTATTTGATAAAGTGCTGTTGTAGTTTCTTGCTGCTTCTCCAGGGTTGAAGCATTTATTAAGGTATGTATTCTTACTGCTTGGTGCCTTCTCTTTAAGAAGGTAACATGCAGAAAAGTTCATATTCCCATCTGTTGAGTCTTTTAAATGTGCTTTTCCTGTATATCTTTAAGTCTTCACCATAATAATAATAATAATCCACATTTGTATAGCGCACAATCACCCGTTAGGGTCTCTAGGCGCTGGGGGCCGTCGGGAAGATTAAGCAAGCTATTGCCCCGAGTCACATGGTGCTGGGCTAACCTGCCGCCGGAGCCGGGGATCGAACCCTGATCCCCAGATTCCAGCGTCAGTACCATCCTTTGTTGTGCATGCATACGCTTCACTCCACCATGTTGGAATGGAAACCGACCGACTAGTAGTTGCGGTTCCATCTGACGAATTTGGATGTGACCCCCCTAGCGGCGGTCGTAAACATCCATTGCGGCTTGTGCAGAGGCCGGAAAAGGGCTGCTGCACAACACGCATTGGGAACATGGATGTTTACAAACATCCATGCACTGTGTGCTAAGCACCATTTGATGCCTGGCTTGGGGAGTATGGATGTTTGGGGGGACACCATAGGTGCCCCCGGGCCTCACAGCGGAGGCCACGGAGGGACTGGGGGCCCTGCTATGAGAACCCAAAGTCAGTTTCTGACAGCCTTTTAATGCCATTTTAATCCCTACGGCGGTGCCGGTGTAGGCGTCGCCCGGTTGTAGGGGATTACTTTCTGACCGCTGCCCCGACAGGCTCCTGGAGCCTGTCAGAAAAGCAGCGGTCGGTTCCTCCGTCCCCTAACTCCGACTCACGCATCAAACTGCGGCGGTCGGACTGCATAGTTAGATGTCTGTCTGTCGGTCGGTTGTGGTCAGACCAACCTCATAATGAGGGCCTTAGTTCCTTACTGAAACCATATTAGACTTGGGGTTTAGTACCATGGATGACCTCACAACTTGTAGCGTCTGACATGGATTTTAAGGAATTCTCATTGTTGATGATCTCATAAGACATCTGTGTAAACTGTATTTGTACTTTAATAGAACAAGCAGACTAAGATCATGTCCAGTATCTGCAGAGTATCATCTATCAACCAATCATAGGTGCGGTTATAAAGGAACCATACCAAACCCGCAGCTCCCTGTAGAGAATTCTCGATAGTGCTCCCTGAAAACACTGTTGCCTTCTTCCTCATAGAATCCAGGGTACTAAGAGAATACATCATCAATGCACCCTTACTCTTAAACTTCAGCTGACCTCTCAGCTGTAGAGCCACAGTTGAATGGACCAAACAGGAAAGGCGTGTAGGAGAGGTGTGACTGTAACATTGTGGTGAAGTGATAACGAGGGTCTTTTGTAGGCCTGACCTTGGTATCCTTGGAACAGGATGCCATGATTTCCACTCTGCCAAGCATATATTCCTCCCACCATTACCCATTATCCTGACTAATGCCTCCTTCCTTCTAATGCTCCCTCTTAATCCTTTCTTGCACCTCTTATTTCCTCCCATCCTCTATTTTCTTCTACTCTTTCTCTTCCTGCTGGTTGCACACCTAAGATGGCCTATATGTGACCCACTGCAATCTGGTCCGGTGAGATGCTAGTGTTTCTGGAATTGTTGGACATCTTGTAAAGATAGTGGTATGTGACTCTACATGATTGAGAGATGCTGGTGTGATTATTAAACTGCTTTATGACATACCGATCCGTGATTGTTAAACATATTTTAGAGATGACAATCTTGGATTGTGAAACCTATGTTTAAGCTTTAAATGCAATTCGGCTAACTGTTGCTTCCCAACACAACAACCCACCCCTAAAACACCCATCATTCATAGAGGGGCCGGAATAATGTAGGCAACTCTTGCTGAAGCATCAGACCCACAACTTTGGCACCAAAGGTATATCGTTGCTAAAGTAATGTTCCGCACACTTACCAATGCCCACAGATACAACAGAAAACATCAGGTTGTCTACATGTTCCATCTCGCACGCAACACATTAGAAGAGCCTTAAAATTGGTCAGAGGATGCCCATTTAAAACCAAAATTAACCCAAGCAAACAAAGTTCAAACCAGTGCCACACTGCATCTAAAATGTAGAGAAAGAGAGAATGGCAGTCTGTCCTTGAACTCAACACAAGCCAGGAGGTGTTGGACAGCCATATACTTTGTGGAACAAGACAAACAACATAATTCTATTGCTCACGCCTTATAAAACACACACATCAAAGGCTGTTCAAACTCTGATATTAGAGGGCATGGCTGCACCATTAGCGGGTCCAGATAGTGCATGATGTCCCATTATCTCTCTAAACCTAAGCACATGTCTTCAAACAAGGCAACTTTCCAGAATGCCCTTAGCTGATAATTGTTATTGATTCAGGACTGGGTAAAAAGGACTGTTTTTCTCCTCAATGGGTGACCTTTCTAATCCCAAAGTAACTATCAATTAGCAATATGCCATTACACAAACCCCCCACAAAATTACTACTGTCACTCCCATCATTGAGAAAACCATGAACTCTGCAAAAACTGACCTCTGGCTGAAATTACTAAAAAAATGTCCCATGAGTGTTACTGCCACAGACAAACTGGTTATTAGGGGTTTAATCAAATCTGTAAAGACTTTGGATTCCTGGTGGTGCTCGCCCTGTAGACGACCTGCTTTGTTCCTCCACCCATGGAGGTCACTATGCTTGATATATCTTACATTGTATGTCTGTGCTAAAACCATTTACTGTGGAATGGAATAGGCCAGATACAGCTAGCAATTAATAAAGGTGTAACAGCAGCCAGTCTAGTATAAAATGCCACCGCTGGCACCCGCCCATTGGTGCAGACAGTCCAGAGCTGGCATCCACACCCGGAGCCATGTAGTAAAGAGTCTGCATTTGCCATTAGATGTTCTGATTTGCGTAAACCAAGAAGTCTCACTCCTTACCTGTTCTTGAGTAACACCTTTTCATGACGGGTGATAACTTTATCTAATATTGCCACACACTGTGGTGTTATTTTTCTAGCTGTATGCACTTCTGCTTTTGGTAAGGCTCGTAGTGTTGTGGGTTGCTCTGAGTATGTCTGAATATCATGACACTGTACTTGCACATAAACCGAATTATAGTTTTGTGTCAGAGGGAAGTGGGTAGGTTTAATAGGCAATGGTGAGGTTAGGCTGTGTGAGTGGAGTGGAAAGTAAGTGTGTTTGTCAGGAAGTGGTTTGATTTAGTTGTGGTGGGTGAAACCAAGGAAGCCAAAATTAGATTGTCATTTTTGTGAGGAGGTTGACGGTGGAGGGGTGGTATGGGTTCGTTTTTTGGAAGTTGTGTAATTCTATAGGGTGGTAAAGTGGACAATATGCATCCCTATGTGTCTAGGATGAGCAACCAGTGAAGTAGCACTACTGTACTGAGGTGCAGAATTTATTAGCCTAGCGTCTGGATTTTGAGGAAATTGTAGTTAATGGATGATGGGTGTATTACGGTTCAATAGATGATGCTACAATAAACCAGGCAAAGACCAATTACTGCAGAAATTGGATTGTGCTATTCTTCAAAGGTGAGAGTTGGAGAATCTTTGTAGATTCTGCTTCTGGAAAGCACAGGTGAAATATTTTGCCAAGGCTATGAAAGACATCTGAAACTTGGAGTCTTACTCATAAGCTTTTGACAGTGTGTAGATGCCCGGGCAAGTGCCCATTTAAAGCGTGGGACACACCTTTGTGTTTCCAGCAGTCTGCTCCCTCGCTGACTGCCAGCACCTTGGCCTTCTCCACATTTAGCATGGGCCACTGGCTCCCAAAGATGGTGACCATCGCCCCACAA
This sequence comes from Lissotriton helveticus, assembly GCF_964261635.1. Classification (NCBI taxonomy): domain Eukaryota; kingdom Metazoa; phylum Chordata; class Amphibia; order Caudata; family Salamandridae; genus Lissotriton; species Lissotriton helveticus. The sequence goes on from NC_136061.1 coordinate 361,108,740, forward strand.
CCCCTTAATCAAATGAGGAGTTTGGTATAATAAACTTAAGTATAGAATTGTTAACTATGGGAGTGGAAAAAAGGATACGGATCCCTGAGAGGAATACTTAGTGGAGTGCTACTAGAAGCGATATAGCGAATTTAGCTAACAGAGACGAGTAGTAACTCTAATTTATATTAAATAACGACTTGCTAATTCATATGAGAAGTGGGCCAGGATTTATTCAGTCCGACTGTGATTGGGTCCGCATTGTACCTAGTGTGGTCCTGGTAGTCATCCATCACAAATTCCTTCATCTCTTGGCAAATAGGGACTTTTCATGGGATTTTACTACACAGTAGAAACCACGTCTAGGTTGGAGATGACCACATGTTTAAACTTGACATGGGCTTCTCCATGACAGAGTGATGCTTTATTCACTTGTCATGAGTTTTATAATGCAGGTTTGCTCTCCCTTATTACTGCTCCTTTCAGAGTGTGGCATGCTTTTGACACTTGTCCTCTGTACTTAATGTATTCCTTTCTTTCTGCAATATTATCTACTTTCCCCTGCTTTCTTCACCTGCCAAAGTACACATGGGAATGGAAGACCAACTTTGGAACTATCATACTGCCTGTCCTTGCTGAGTTTTTGGGATGCTTTGAAATTCATGCCTCTTGCAGTTGGGGTTTGGAGGCTCCCTGCCCATAATGGGGTCGTGCATCAAAATGCATCATTCATGAGTGGAATGTTAGTTTCCTGGGATTGCTTGAGTCTTTGGCTCCTCATGACAGGAAAATGTAAAGGTTGATATCCTATGAGCTCTTGATTGTAGTACAGTTTTATTTTTTCAGTTGTTGGTTCGCACTGTCCGCAGATAATCTCTGCATTGGGTTAGAGTGCTTTAGGTACAAGGAGACCTTGAGGTTCAGGCAAGGGCCAGTTCAAATCCAATTACTGTCTCTTGTACACACAATACCATGGGGAATGTCTTTGATACCACACCAGGGCTAATAGAGGCCCCTTGTGAATGTGGACATTCGTGCTGCGTAAAGGTGCAGTGAAGTGGTCTCTGACTTGCGTCAGATTCACGTTCAAAGGGGATGAGCTGTGGCACAAAGAAGTCCCAAAGTGTACAATTCAATACGGCTGCAGAGCGAGTATGCTTGCCAAGCATGGCCACTACTTCTAGCTATTCAACTGGTATTCAAATTGTCAAACTGGGCAGACTGTTTGCTAATACACCATGGCAGGCAGTTCCCTTCATAGGTAGGTCTACAGTCTTGGTTAGGGCAATCAGGCTGGTCTTGGACTGGAGACTAGTGTCGTTGTTTTGTTGGGAAATGCTTCCAGGCTGCTGATAAGTAGGCTGAAATGCAGACTAGGGTACATACTAGTGGCTGAGATTAATCAAGCATTCCATTTAACACTTATTGTGCTGTCTAAGGGAATATCCCTAAGTAGGATGGTGATGCCCAGAAGTTGGCCCTGCTATGCAGAGGACTCTAGTCACGCTTCAAGGGCGAGGACCAACTAACAGTCAGGAGTTTCTTCTGTTTCATTAGGTCCCGCCTACACAGCGCATTCACTGTGCTGCAAGACATATTGTTTACAATTCAGTGGGCTACAGTCCCTTCACAGCATACCATTAGGTGTTTCTCTTGTCACTCTCATTTGCAATCTTTTGATTGTTTAGCTCCCATAGGCTTTTCTTCCTTTCGTCTGTTAGCACCTCCTTGGAGCATGGACCAAGTAAATGTGTTCGTCCTCGTTGTTTTGCAACACACAATTTTTTTTATCTTGTAAGCGGTTCGTTATTATTCTTGGATGTGCAGTGAACGTTTGTACTTTTAACATAGACATCTATGCCACTCTACATCATGCCACACCACACAGTGCCACTCTATGGCACTCTATGCCACTCCACTTTGTGCCACTCTACAATGCTCTACTCTACGTTACTCCACTCCACACAGTGACACTCTACAGCACTCTACCGCTCTACAAAACTCTGTGCCACGCTCCTCTCCTCTACGCCGCTCTCCTCAACTCTACACCATTCTCCTCAACTCTACACCATTCTCCTCTACTCAACTCCACTCTACTCTGCTGTACTCTACTCTGCTGTACTCTACGTAACTCTACTCCACGTCACTCTACTCCGCACAACACCCTCTATACCACCTTTCTCTACGCCACACCATTCTGCTCCACTATACTCTATGCCACTCCTTTCCACTCAGGGCCACACTACTCTACACAACTCCACTCTACACCAATCTACTCCACACCACTGTGCTTTATGCCACTGTATGACCCTCAACTACAGTCTAAGCCACTCCACTCTGTGCTGCTCCACACAATGCCGCACTGTCACTCTACTCTGCGTCACTCTACGCCACTCTACTCTATGCTTCTCCACTTTACCCTATGCCACTCTACCTTTTGCCACTCTACACTGCCACTCTACTCTATGCCACTCTACTCAATTCCATCCCACTCTACACCATGCAACGCTACTTTACTCTAGTGCACGTCATTCTACTCTATTCCACGTCCCTCTACTCTTCGCCCCACACCACACAGGGCCACTCTACGGCACTCCACACCACTGTACTCTAAGTCACTGCACTTTAATCTACACCACTCTACTTTACGCCACTATACTCTACTCTATGCCACTCTGCTATAAGCCACTCTACTCTGTGACACTCTACTGCCAATCCACTCTACTCCACTCCACTCTATGCCACTCCACTCTACGCCACTCCACTCTACGCCACTCCACTCCACGCCACTCCACTCCACTCTACGCCACTCCACTCTACGCCACTCCACTCTACGCCACTCCACTCTACGCCACTCCACTCTACTCCACCCCACTCTACTCCACCCCACTCGAAACCACTCCACTCTACACCACTCCATGCTACTCTACACCGCTCCACACACTGACACTCTACAGCACTGCACTGTCATTCCATGCCACTCTACTTAATACCCCTCTCCTATATGTTACTCTTTGTCACTCCACTGTACGCCACTGTACTCCATGTAACTCTACTCTGCTGAACCTCACTCTATGCCACTCTATTCTATGCCACTCTTCTACACCACTCTACTCTATACCATTCCATTCCACGGCACTCCACACCACTCTACTCTATGCCACTCCATTCCACACAATGCCACTCGCCTCTTTGTTACTCTAATCTCTACTCTATGCCACTCTACTCTTCACCACTCCACTCTAGTCCACGCCTCTCAACTCCATGCCACTGTACTCACCCCACTCTATGTCATTCTTTTACAGCACTCTAATCTATGCCATTCCATTTCACTCTACGGCACCCCATGCCACTCTACTCTACTCCACTCTACTCTATGCCACTCTATTCCATACAGTGCCACTCGCCTCTTTGTCACTCTACTCTGTGTCTCTACTCTACACCACTCTCCTCTACTCTACGCCACTCTCCTCTACTCTACGCCACTCTCCTCTACTCTACGCCACTCTCCTCTACTCTACGCCACTCTCCTCTACTCAACTCCACTCTACTCTGCTGTACTCCACTTAACTCTACTCCACGTCACTCTACTCCGCTCAACACCCTCTATACCCCTCTACTCTACGCCACACCACTCTGCTCCACTATACTCTATGCTGCTCCTTTCCACTCGGGGCCACTCTATTCTACACAACTCCACTCTACACCAATTTAATCCACACCACACCACTGTGCTTTATGCGACTGTATGACCCTCAACTACAGTCTAAGCCACTCCACACAATGCCGCACTGTGTCACCTACGCCACTCTACTCAATGCATCTCCACTTTACCCAATGCCACTCTACCTTTTGCCACTCTACACTGCCACTCTACTCTATGCCACTCTACTCTATGCCACTCTACTCAATGCCACCCTACTCCACTCCATCCCACTCAACACCATGCAACACCACTTTACTCTAGTCCACGCCATTCTACTCTATTCCACGTCACTCTACTCTTCGCCCCACACAGGTCCACTCTATGGCACTCCACACCACTGTACTCTACGTCACTGCACTTTAATCTGCACCACTCTACTTTACACCACTATACTCTACTCTATGCCACTCTGCTATAAGCCACTTTAATCTATGCCACTTTACTCTACGCCAATCCACTCCACTCTACTCCACTGCACTCTACTCCACCCCACTCTGTGCCACTCTACTCAAAACCACTCCACTCTACGGCACTCCATCCTACTCTAGGCCGCTCCACAGACTGACACTCTACAGCACTGCACTGTCACTCCATGCCACTCTACTTAATACCCCTCTCCTATATGTTACTCTTTGCCACTCCACTAAACACCAAGTAACTCTACTCCGCTGAATCTCACTATATGCCACTCTATTCTATGCCACTCCTCTACACCACTCTACTCTATACAATTCCATTCCATTCCACTCTACGGCACTCCACACCACTCTATTCTACTCTATGCCACTCCGTTCCACACAATGCCACTCGCCTCTTTGTTACTCTAATCGATGTGTCTCTACTTTATGCCACTCTACTCTTCACCACTCTACTCTAGTCCACGCCTCGCAACCCCAAGCCATTGTACTCACCCCACTCTATGCCACTCTTCTACAGCACTCTACTCTATGCCATTCCATTCCACTCTACGGCACTCCATGCCACTCTACTCTACTCTACTCCACTCTACTCTATGCCACTCCATTCCATACAGTGCCACTCGCCTCTTTGTCACTCTACTCTGTGTCTCTACTCTATGCCACTCTACTCTTCACCACTCCACTCAAGTCCATGCCTCTCAACCCCATGACACTGTACTTGTCTATCTCTATGCCACTCTTCTCTACGCCACTCCACTCTATGGCAGTCTACTGTATGAAACTGTGCTCTAAGCAACTGTATGCCAATCCAGTTTACACCTCTCCACACAATGCCGCTCTGCTGCATTCTATTCTATGACTGTTGACTCCATGCTTCTCCACTCTACCCTATGCTTCTCCGCTCTACCCTTGTGCTTCACCACTCTACCCTGTGCTTCTCCACTTTACCCTTCTCCAGTCAGTCCTTCGCCGCTGTACCCTATGCTGCTCTACCCTAAGGCCACTCTACTTCTCTCCACTGTATGACAAGCCAATCTTTGCCACTCCACTCTACTCCATGGCACTCCACTTTATGGGCGCGAAAGCAAAAAACACACACATGGTGGAACAAATCAAACATTCACCCCTAGTCAAAAGATCTGGGTTAAATCCATTGTTCTTTGTTCACAACACCAACCCAGTTTAGACCCAGCCACATGCAAATCAGTCTTGACTCTGCTCCTCATGGGAATAATCCAACCAGAACTGCCAGGCCAGTTCTTCCCTGGACCAGAAACAAGCAGTACGAGTTGGACTGTTCCCATGGGGAGCAGCGTTAAGACTAATTTTCATATGACTGGGTTTAAACTGGAATGGCATGGGGAGCAAAAAAAGAGGGATTTAGGCCCAGCTCTCTGTATTGGGGTGAATGTTTGACATCGTTCAGCATTCAGTTCATCAATTGTTCTTTTTGCATTACTCCACTCTTTGCCACTCTCCTCTATGCCACACCACTTACTTTTAGCCATGTTGAACAGCAGCCACTGAGCTGTACAACATGGATAAATGATATTGGCAAAGCCAATCACTCTCATGTAGGCAAGAGCTATTGGCCATGCCAATGCTTGTTTTTAGAGGCCTGGAGTACAGTCTGGATTGTACTTTGTGCAGCGAGGACAAGAAAAATGTACATCTTGTTGGGCCCTCCTTGTAAAGATGGACGAGCTCAAAAACAATTAACTGAAACATGACCCAGAGTAATCACCATTAATTCGGAGGTTCAACCCATCACTTTTTGTGTTGACTAAGCAAGCTCAGGCATGTCTGCAATTCAGGTCACTGTCGGGGTGCAGAGCTTCCTCCTACCTGGGTCCCATGTGGAGGTGAATTGGCAGCACTTGGCTCCAACTTCCGGGAAGGATTCTTTAGGTTGCTACCGGTGTTACGGGTGTAGGCCTTCAGAGAATGCGTCCCTTATTCATTCCAGAAGAGCTGGACATGGCTCCTGCTCCCCAGCAGCAATGAGTTTTGTTTTGAATTTTTTAGTGTGAGTCACTCGAGAGGGCATTTTTGCGCTCTCCCCATAGACCCACCTTAGGCTAAATAGGGAGCATGGTTGATTAGAAGGTGTGTGTGCATTTCAGCCTCAAGCCATATCTTTCAAACCGCTCCCTGTTGGTCTTGACATGAACACTACAGCTTCAAGGGAAACGAGAGTCACGACCAAAGACTAATCTGTTAGTGGGGAACTGCCACTAACAGATTACTATAAATGTGGGCCCTGCGCAGCGCAACGCGGGCCCTGCGCAGCGCAACGCGGGCCCTGCGCAGCGCAACGCGGGCCCTGCGCAGTGCAACGCGGGCCCTGCGCAGTGCAACGCGGGACCGGCGCAGCGCAACGCGGGCCCTGCGCAGCGCAACGTGGGCCCTGCGCAGCGCAACGTGGGCCCTGCGCAGCGCAACGTGGGCCCTGCGCAGCGCAACGTGGGCCCTGCGCAGCGCAACGTGGGCCCTGCGCAGCGCAACGTGGGCCCTGCGCAGCGCAACGTGGGCCCTGCACAGCGCAACGTGGGCCCTGCACAACAGAAAGTGGACCCTGCACAGCGCAACGTGGGCCCTGCACAACAGAAAGTGGACCCTGCACAACAGAAAGTGGACCCTGCACAGCGCAACGTGGACCCTGCACAGCGCAACGTGGGCCCTGCACAACAGAAAGTGGACCCTACACAGCGCAACGTGGACCCTGCACAGCGCAACGTGGACCCTGCACAGCACAACGTGGGACCGGCACAACAGAAAGTGGACCCTGCACAGCGCAACGTGGACCCTGCACAGCGCAACGTGGACCCTGCACAGCACAACGTGGGACCGGCACAACAGAAAGTGGACCCTGCACAGCGCAACGTGGACCCTGCACAGCGCAACATAGGGCCTGCACAGCACAACGTGGGACCTTCACAAGCAGCCTGTTTGAGCTCTTCACCCAGGCATAGTACTAAATAAGTACAAAGACTCATCACCCCTCCAGCTCCCTCGGCTTTGAGTTGGGCAGACAGAGAAGTGGCTGCCTCTGTGGGCCGCAGTATCATGCTTGAAACGAGCTTTGTGTACTTGTGTGGCATTGCACGGCTCGCTGTTCCTGGTCGTGCAGGGCCCCCATGTCAATGAGTTCTGGAAACCCTGACGTGACAGGCCATCAAGAGAGCACGGGCTTTGTGCTAAAACGCGCCGCTCGTTTCCCTTCCTAAATAATTGATCGGGTGGCGAGTTGAAAGGCCTACATGTGCACTGGGTGTGCATCGCCTGGTAATTGGCGGAGCTGATTCATTACATATGCAGGCAGGTGGCGATGGGTCCCCCTTCCCTCTCCCAGGTCAGCCAAAGACTGAATAGGTTGAGAGAGGCTTGACTGGCACGTGAAGCCTCCACTGGTTGCTATCTTGCTCCCACATTGGGGCTTCAGGTGGGCTTTCACTCCCAATGTATAATATGTTTCGACACTGATATAATAATGTATTACACATTTGGAGGGGGAAATGTACGTCTTCAAAAAATGTCTGCATCTCTCTATGTTTTGGGAAAGCCTCTAGGTAATTAGAAAAGATTTTGGGCCTGATGTACAAAGGCCTTTTGTATTTCTTAATGGGCCGAATCGCAATTTCGGCCCTTTAAAAAATGCTAAATGGGCTTTTCATATATACAAAAAGCCAGATATACAACACATTTCACCGGTCGCAAAAACCCTATCGGTTACATGCATTTTCCTATGTACCAACCATATTTTGCGAGTTGGTAACCTATTACCGACTTGCAAAATAGGGTTTGTGAGTCACTATTAGGAAGGGCATCCCTTCCTAATAGTGACTCACAAACCCTATTGGTATATATGAATGAATGTATGAATGTTCTGCGACTTGGAATGCGGTCGCAAAGCCTCCTTGATAGGGTCGCAATCGACCTGTCTCATCAATATTCATGAGGCAGGTCGCACTTTGTGACCCATTGAGATGGCCTTTAATCACAGTGATGATAGCCTACTGGGGTCAGCAGGCCACCATGACTGTGATTGCTTTTTAAATAAAGCATTTTTTTTAAACGCAGCCCAGGATGCATTTAAAAAAGAAAAATTTAAATGTTCCTTTTTCTTTTTTAAGATTCGGCTGTGGGTTTACTGCCTGCTCTTAAAAATGTTTGCCACCTACATTCACAAAGGGTCCCTTGGGGACTGCTTCCTGCTTGCGAATGGGTTACCTTCTCTTTCGCGGCGTTAGTAATATATGAATGTTTTGTGACCGTATTCCTGTCTCACAACATTCATACATGCCCAGGCAACTCGCTATCAGGAAGGGACACCCTTGGCACGCCCCTTCCTAATACCAACTCACAAACCCTATTTTGCTAGTCAGAGATAGGTTACCAGCTCGCAAAATGGGGTTAGCACATGCTATAAGCTGTGTTAGCGGTATCTAGCATCCTGATTTTCCATTTGCGACTTCTAAATACGGTCTAACATGTAGCCCATGGTCTCTAGAGCTTCAGAAACAAAGACTCTACAGGTTTCAGGAAAAAAATAGACTTTCTTCTGAATGACCCTGTGTGTCTTTGCTGTAAGCCTCTGTGACTTAAAGATACATCCCTTGTGTTTGGGTTAGGTCTCATAGTATCTGGGATTGGTCTCTGTCATAAGGACAGTTTGCAGCATTGTTGGGACGACTCCTGGTGGCCCCCTGCCCTGGGCACCGCTCCCAAGCCAACGGACCACGCACGCAACCTGGGCTTCACCCTGGACTCCTCCCTCTCGATGACTAGACAAGTCAACCCCGTTTCCTCATCATGCTTCAACACCCTGCGCATGCTCCGCAAGATCTTCAGATGGATCCCCACAGAAACCAGGAAGACCGTGACCCAGGCACTCGTCACCAGCCGACTGGACTACGGAAACACCCTCTATGCCGGAACCACAGCCAAACTCCAAAAAAGACTCCAACGCATCCAGAATGCCTCCGCACGACCCATCCTGAAAATCCCCCGACAAAGCCACATCACCGGAGACCTGCACTGGCTCCCCGTGAGCAAGAGAATCACGTTCAGACTCCTCACCCACGCACACAAGGCTCTCCACGACCTGGGCCCCAAATACCTCAACGACCGCATGACCTTCTACACACCCACCCGCCAGCTACGATCGACCAGCCTCGCCCTCGCCTCCGTACCACGCATCCGCAGAGCCACCGCCGGAGGAAGATCCTTCTCCTACCTGGCAGCCAAGACTTGGAACTCCCTCCCCACCCACCTTCGGCGAACCCAAGACCATCTCACATTCAGGAAGCAGCTCAAGACCTGGTTGTTCGAGCAGTAACATACCCCTCTCCCCCAGCGCCTTGAGACCCTCCCGGGTGAGTAGCGCGCTTTACAAATGCCATGATTGATTGATTGATTGGTTGGGGCAGGCCTCTTTGTTTTTGGGATAGGCCTCTAATTGTTGAGAGAGGCCACTACGTCTCTTGTTTAAGTATTTGCATCCTTGAAAGGCATATGTTTCTCCTTATCTGGCCTTCAAACTGCATCACTAGAGAGATGTTGCATGTGCTAGTGAATGGGCCCCACAGATTTCACACATCACCAGAGAGATATCGCTTGTGCTAGAGAGCGGGCCCTTTGGGTTTCGCATATCACCAGAGAGATGTGCTTGTGCTAGAGAGCGGCCCCCTCTGGTTTCGCACATCACCAGAGAGATGTGCTTGTGCTAGAGAGTGGGCTTCACAGACTTCGCACATCACCAGAGAGATGGCGCTTGTGCTAGAGAGCGGGCCCCTCTGGTTTCGCACATCACCAGAGAGATGTGCTTGTGCTAGAGAGTGGGCTCACAGACTTCGCACATCACCAGAGAGATGGCGCTTGTGCTAGAGAGCGGGCCCCTCTGGTTTCGCACATCACCAGAGAGATGGCGCTTGTGCTAGAGAGCAGGCCCCTCTGGTTTCGCACATCACCAGAGAGATGTGCTTGTGCTAGAGAGCGGGCCCCTCTGGTTTCACACATCACCAGAGAGATGGCGCTTGTGCTAGAGAGCGGGCCCCTCTGGTTTCGCACATCACCAGAGAGATGTGCTTGTGCTAGAGAGCGGGCCCCTCTGGTTTCGCACATCACCAGAGAGATGGCGCTTGTGCTAGAGAGCGGGCCCCTCTGGTTTCGCACATCACCAGAGAGATGTGCTTGTGCTAGAGAGTGGGCTCACAGACTTCGCACATCACCAGAGAGATGGCGCTTGTGCTAGAGAGCGGGCCCCTCTGGTTTCGCACATCACCAGAGAGATGTGCTTGTGCTAGAGAGCGGGCCCCTCTGGTTTCACACATCACCAGAGAGATGGCGCTTGTGCTAGAGAGCGGGCCCCTCTGGTTTCGCACATCACCAGAGAGATGGCGCTTGTGCTAGAGAGTGGGCCCCTCTGGTTTCGCACATCACCAGAGAGATGGCGCTTGTGCTAGAGAGCGGGCCCCTCTGGTTTCGCACATCACCAGAGAGATGGCGCTTGTGCTAGAGAGTGGGCTTCACAGACTTCGCACATCACCAGAGAGATGGCGCTTGTGCTAGAGAGCGGGCCCCTCTGGTTTCGCACATCACCAGAGAGATGGCGCTTGTGCTAGAGAGTGGGCCCCTCTGGTTTCGCACATCACCAGAGAGATGGCGCTTGTGCTAGAGAGTGGGCCCCTCTGGTTTTGCACATCACCAGAGAGATGGCGCTTGTGCTAGAGAGCGGGCTTCACAGACTTCGCACATCACCAGAGAGATGGCGCTTGTGCTAGAGAGTGGGCTCACAGACTTCGCACATCACCAGAGAGATGGCGCTTGTGCTAGAGAGCGGGCCCCTCTGGTTTCGCACATCACCAGAGAGATGTGCTTGTGCTAGAGAGCGGGCCCCTCTGGTTTCACACATCACCAGAGAGATGGCGCTTGTGCTAGAGAGTGGGCCCCTCTGGTTTCGCACATCACCAGAGAGATGTGCTTGTGCTAGAGAGTGGGCTCACAGACTTCGCACATCACCAGAGAGATGGCGCTTGTGCTAGAGAGCGGGCCCCTCTGGTTTCGCACATCACCAGAGAGATGTGCTTGTGCTAGAGAGCGGCCCCCTCTGGTTTCGCACATCACCAGAGAGATGGCGCTTGTGCTAGAGAGCGGGCTTCACAGACTTCGCACATCACCAGAGAGATGGCGCTTGTGCTAGAGAGCGGGCCCCTGTGGTTTCGCACATCACCAGAGAGATGTGCTTGTGCTAGAGAGTGGGCTCACAGACTTCGCACATCACCAGAGAGATGGCGCTTGTGCTAGAGAGCGGGCCCCTCTGGTTTCGCACATCACCAGAGAGATGGCGCTTGTGCTAGAGAGCGGGCCCCTCTGGTTTCGCACATCACCAGAGAGATGTGCTTGTGCTAGAGAGCGGGCCCCTCTGGTTTCACACATCACCAGAGAGATGGCGCTTGTGCTAGAGAGTGGGCCCCTCTGGTTTCGCACATCACCAGAGAGATGTGCTTGTGCTAGAGAGTGGGCTCACAGACTTCGCACATCACCAGAGAGATGGCGCTTGTGCTAGAGAGCGGGCCCCTCTGGTTTCAGACATCACCAGAGAGATGTGCTTGTGCTAGAGAGCGGCCCCCTCTGGTTTCGCACATCACCAGAGAGATGTGCTTGTGCTAGAGAGTGGGCTTCACAGACTTCGCACATCACCAGAGAGATGGCGCTTGTGCTAGAGAGCGGGCCCCTGTGGTTTCGCACATCACCAGAGAGATGTGCTTGTGCTAGAGAGTGGGCTCACAGACTTCGCACATCACCAGAGAGATGGCGCTTGTGCTAGAGAGCGGGCCCCTCTGGTTTCGCACATCACCAGAGAGATGGCGCTTGTGCTAGAGAGCGGCCCCCTCTGGTTTCGCACATCACCAGAGAGATGGCGCTTGTGCTAGAGAGTGGGCTCACAGACTTCGCACATCACTAGAGAGATGGCGCTTGTGCTAGAGAGCGGGCCCCTCTGGTTTCGCACATCACCAGAGAGATGGCGCTTGTGCTAGAGAGTGGGCTCACAGACTTCGCACATCACCAGAGAGATGTTACATGTGCTAGAGAGCGGACCCCACAGATTTCGCACACACACTTCAGTTAGTCCTTGTCCCTCCTCTGTATTTGCTTGCTCGAAGATGGCTCATGAAGAGACCTCCTCACTATTCTTTCTTTGTTTTGGGGGTGACATTTGTCAGGATACCATCATTTCCACTGCTCTGCGCCCTATATTTGGAGCAAAGTCAGGAGCCCCATGCCCAAGAAAATCTTTCGAGTGGTCGAAGCTGCTGATGAAGCATGTGACGGTCGTTGGCTGGAGCTCGGTCCGTCTGTCCAGGCCCCAATACTGCAGCACTCTTCGCCCGCTCCCCATTTTAATGATCCGCTCCATCCTTCTACGGTCCTGGTAGTCGGGGATGTCTCTGTACTGTTAACCCCTCAGGTGCCAGACTATCTTAAAAATGCAATGCTTTCTTTTAAAGGCCGTCCACTTCACCGAATGAAATAATATTTTGAGAGATACATCTAGGCGAACACCTAGACCTGTGGTCCTAAAGCAGGGCATTGCCTCCAGAGTTGAAATAATTCCACTGCATGTTCTTGGGGGTGTTCGACCCTGTACTGGTTTTCACCTGGGTCACGGCTGTTCCATCGTTTTCACAACCTGCTTTGTGCGCTTCTGCATTTGGGCATGGAATAACGTACACACATCTTTTATGTTCCTCTTTAGTAGTTATTTTAAGCCTTTTCACAGATAAGAGTGTATGTTTTATTCTTCGCACGGGTCCAAAGTGTCAAATCGCCCCCACCCCCCGGAAGTGCAGCATTTATCCTTGACACTTACCTTACTGACCCATGCATAGCTTTTATTCCTCAGCCATGCCTGTACTTTACCGCTGCACCCTTTGTATACTTCACTGACAAATCATGAGTTTCATAACTCTTCCAGCTGGGGCCACGCTCCACACCATAATTTAGGATATCTACCAAAAACGTGCTTACGAGGGATTTAATGTTCATGAAATGTGGCAAAAAGGATAGCATACTGTCGGTCATTCTGAACATCCGCCTGGATTTTCCTCTTTACTGTGTCGACCAGCCCTGCCTTACTTCGCCCTATTTGGAGGTTGTCACTGTGATGCAGTTGCCAGGTAATTATAACTTGTGTGTTTTAAATTCTGAAGAGTAAATGCCATGAGAGATAAGGGGTGCACTGTACCGTGCAGTAAAATGCTATATTTGTCTGTGATACTTCTCTGGCCATGGCCCCCCCTCCTTGCCCTCCCCGCTGCAGCCCTGATCTGTGGGTTACAACCCAGAAGCAAGGCGGCTAGTGAAAGAGCTTGCTTTTGCCCACAGACTGAACCTGGACAGCTTCCATATGTCCGCAATTAAAGTTATAGTCCTTCTTCTATTTTTGTGAAATGTCGCAGTTCTTGGCTTTAAAATTCTGGTCACCCTATCTTAACCCCCTCGGCCCCACAGTCCCCTCCCAGTCCATACCCGAGTCCGGACCTCGGTGACGTGGATTGAATGTTTCCTGCAGTCCTGGGTGCTTGCTGTAAACAGACTGGAGCGCAGGGTGCTCGTGGCCTCCCCCCGCCGCCTGTTGACACTAAACAAACAGTTACACACATGTCCCTTCTGACTCCGAGCAGCTTTACGGCATGTTTGAAATGAAAGGGATTTACTATATAAAACTGCCAGCTCCCCTTGTTGGGCGCTCCATATTTGGTGTCATTCTGGGCCTCTTCCAGTTTGTTTTAAAGCTTTTAATTTATTTCGTACATTCCAGGAATTCTTGGAACAAAACACCAGTGCCCTTTATTCTACTGTTTTCTACCCTTGTCCTTCAAGAAAGGGTTGTGGCTAGGCTTGGGTACTGGCGGTGTCAGCAGTCTCTGGGGGTTTATTTCAGACCCTTGCAGGCCTAGGTTTCCTGTAACACCCCTGGGTGCAGCCCCAGGTTGCTTCTAACCTGTAGAGGTGACAGCAGCCATGCCATGTGTTTCTTAAGCAACTAGTAACAGAAATCAAGAGTGGAAGGAAATCTAGTATGGAGCAACCATCCCTGCAAATGTGCTTTGCGCTTCGCCAGCGGTATAAAGCGCTACGTAAATGCAACTACAATACAGATGGGGATGCGTTAAATCAGACATTATATCAGTGAATGATTTTGTAGTTCATTAAAAGTACTCCACAAAATGTGCAAAAATAGAGAATCGAGTGTCCGTTTTCTCCTTATTTACACAGGCGTCAAAATCATTGATGACCGTTGCTGTGTGGAATGGGGCCATGGCGCCTTCAAAACGCTGCCCGCCGCGTTACTTTACTTGGCCAAACTCCTAAATTCTCGATTGCACCCCAGTTTTTTGCTCTGACTCCCTTATCTGATTATTCAAATGCATATGGCTGTTATGTAATTAGAGTGTGTAAAGGCATGTATGCTCAGGGCTTCAAGGCGCTGTAGAGGATAATAGCACAATCTACACCGTTTGGGCCAGTGCAGGTTTTACTCTTATTGAAGTAAGCGGAGGCCACAACAGTGTTCTTTCTGGGGGTGTCTGCATTTTGATATGGGGCTACTGCACCCCTAGTGTCTCCCTATGTGGCTGATAGTGCTACAAAAGCACAAAGCAAACTAGAAAAACTGAAGGCCTCTCTCATAGGGAATTACCCACTGTCTGGGAGCTTCTCATTCTCTGTGTCATGCCACACAGTATGTGAAGTACCAACCGTATTCACAAAAAAGTGTTAGCCCTGCCCTCACACAAGTATCATGCTTCATCATTGGCCATGGCACATTCACCAGAGAAAGATCTAGTGGTGAATGGGCTCCCCGTGGTTACGGGGAGTACTTCTTTTGGGGGTTAGGCTTTGGGTACGGGGGGCGGGGGATTCAGTGGAACCAGGACCTAGAAACTTGAAAATCCCTATGCCCTAAACCCAGGGATTTCATTTTAATATGGGTGAGCCTAAGGGATGGTTAAAAACTATAGTGCTGCATGGGACTAACTAACCATTATACCTGCATCGTAATGGGCTGACATGTTTCAGCCATTAGCATGGTCCCACTCAGGGTCCCAGGCTTTCTTCAGGACCTAGATCCCTACTTTCCTAACTCTTGTCTATCGTGGTGTACATTCATCCATCTGCAAGCGACCATTCTATAACTGAGTACAGTCCTGCTGGGCCCTGTATGCTGAGTTTTCCATTTATGATGGCCCCTAACTTTAAATAAAGCGGGTGTATTTATTTATGCAATTTATTAAGCACACGTTTACCCAAGGGTGTCTTGGCGCTTTGACAGGAAAACTGAAAGGATGGGCCTGAGAGAGAAGGGATCTAGTGATTAAACAACCACGTCTTCAGCTGCTTCCTGAATGACAGTAGTGTTGGAGCGTTTTTTAGATGTCCTGGCAAAGTGTTCCATAATTTAGCCATGGCTACTGCGAAGGATCTGTCTCCCCAAGTCGCTTTATTGGTTTTAATTACTTTCAGGAGATTTGCATCAGCAGATCTAAGATTGCGTAGTGGTCGATAGGGACAGAGGACATCTTTAAGAAAAGAAGGTGCTTTTTCATAGATGCTTTTGAAAGCGATGCAGAGGGCTTTGAACTTGATATGCTGTCTGATTGGTAACCAGTGAAGTTTACGGATGGTGTTAGAGATGGGTTTGAATTTTGGTGTACCTGTGACGAGTCTTGCAGCTGCATTTTGAACCAGCTGAAGTTTGTTGACTACTTGTTCTTGGGCATTAAGCATAAGTGCGTTACAGTAGTCGACTCGGGACATTAGTAGGGTGGAAATCAAAGTATTTATGGTTTTTAAGGGGAGATAAGGTTGAATTTTTTAAATCATCTTAAGTGTAAAAAAGGAGGCAGAAACTATAGAGTTGGCTTGTTGGATAAATGAGAGTTTGTTATCAAAGATAACACCAAGATTTCTAACCTTGGTAACAGGATTAGGCGGGGGCCAAGATCTTGTGGCCACCAGATGGAAGACCATGCAGGAGTGAGTTTCCCAAACACCATCACCTCAGTTTTATCCGAGTTAAGTTTCAGACAGTTCGAATTCATCCAGTTACATATGGCAGTCATTCCTTTTTGGAAGTTATCAGCAACCTCCATTCCATTGTTGTTAATAGCCAGGACAAGCTGTGTATCATCTGCGTACGATTTAACTGCTAGATGATGTGCTTTAATGATCCTCGCTAAGTCCGCCACGTAAATGTTAAAAAGTGTTGGACTTAGCGAGGATCCCTGAGGGACTCCACAAGGTAGTGAAAAGGAGTCAGAGGAAAATGTGCCCATGGAGACTGATTGCTCTCGGTCTGTCAGGAAGGAAGCCAGGAGTGAGAGGGCATTAGATGAGATGCCGGCTTTTCCGGCACAGTCGATAAGAATGGAATGATCGACGTGTCGAAAGCGGCGGATAGGTCGAGTAGTATAAGAACCGCGGCACCTGCTTTATCCAGGATCATTCTTATCTCATCTGAAGCTTTTATTAATGCTGTCTCCGTTCCGTGTCCCTTCCTGAATCCAAATTGGGAGGCATCTAAACAGTTGTTGGAATCTATATATTCAGATCATTGAATATTCATAATTTTCTCCATGATCTTGGATGGGTAGGGAATGCATGCAATAGGTCTGTAGTTAATTACTTTGGAAGGGTCTATGGTAGTTTTCTTAAGTAGAGGCTTGATTATTGTTTTTTTCCATATGGTAGGATAAGTACAAGATGAAATCATAGCATTGAAGATGTCTGCAAGAACGATGGAGATCCTCTCTGGGACCATTTTGATAACTGATGGTGGATAGGGATCGTCGGGTGAGCCAGAGTTGATGGACATCATAAGTTTGTGAATCAGCTCTGGCGAAGTGTGATTAAATGAAACATTGAGATGATTAGGGGGCGTGGGAGGATTGGGGGGTGTGGATTTGGGTGTGATAGGAGTATGAATCTGATGTGTATCATTAGTAAGTTTGTTAAAGTTGGAATAGATATCACAAACTTTTCCTTGAAAGTAAGTAGAAAGTGCATTGCACATAGATTGGGATGCTTCTGTAGTGGAAGGTTTGTCATGGCCGGAAAGATGGGATACGACCTGAAAGAGTTGTTTGATTGAATCTTGAGCTGATTCGATTTGATTATTGAAGAAAATGCTTTTCTGATTAATGATTAGTAATTTGTAGTTTTTTAATTTTTCTTTATAGCGGCTTTTCTCAAAGGGGTCATAGTTCGTACGCCACTTGCATTCCTGGCGTCTGCAACTTTGTTTTTCTAACCTCAGTGTTTCAGTGAACCATGGGGCAGAATTTGAAAGTCTATTGAAGGAAGTTTTTTTTATGGGAACAGAGGTGTTGATTGCAGTCTTAATACATGTAGTATAATAGTTGGCTGCAACTTCTGGGTCAGAGGTATCAATTTCTTTCAAGGGGTCTAATTTATCAATAAATTCGGGAACGTTAATATTTTTCCAGGATTTAAAGGTATCGGATTTACAGGATTTCGTGAGAATCGTAGTCAGAGGGAGAATATTGAAACAGACAGCAGAATGGTCTGTCCACGTAAGAGGTAATATGTGTTCTATGGTTAGAGAATTGAGATTGGAAAAAATTCCATCTAATGTGTGTCCAGCTAGATGTGTAGGAGAGTGAACCAATTGAGTAAGACCTGCTGCATTAATTTCAGTGAGGAGGGAGTGAGTGTCAGAATCTTCCTTCCTCTCAAAGTGAAAATTAAAATCACCCAAGATGGTGAAATTGTTTTCTCCAGGAATTGGTTCTAGAATATGACTCAAAGAGGACATAAAAGTGGAACGAGGGCCAGGGGGGCGATATAGCAAAATGCCTCTGAAGGAGGTAGAATAAGGAGTGACAAAAGTAAAATTTAGAGCCTCACATGTGTTAATTTTTAGAGGTTCTGTGCGTACACGAAAAGTGTCGCGATATATAATTGCCACTCCCCCCCCCCCTTTTTTAAGCGATCTATCAAGTCTAATGTTAGAAAAACCCTCCGGAGTGGCCGAAGTGAAACCAGGGTCCGACGCCTGGTCTCCCCAGGTTTCGGTAATAAGCAAAATATCAAGGGGCCAACTTTCAATAAGGTGTGCAATTTCATACCTATGTTTCGGGAGTGATCGAGCGTTTAGAAGGGCTAATTTGATGGTGTGGGAAGATTTGTTGTGAGGTGTAACAACTGGGTCTGATGAGTGAGAGTAGTCCATAATATGAAGAGAACAATAGGGGCAGGTATATGGAGCATAATTTAGAGTATGTGGATCAATCGGGGTGCAGTGGGCTTTGTTGATGTTTAAAGATTTTAGGTAGACTGCATCATAACAGATTCCCGGGTGTAATAAATCCGGAGTCTGTGATCCAGGGGGAGTGGCCCTAGGCTCGGAACAGGCTCGGACGGGCGCAGACGGGCTTGCCTTTGGCAAGCCTTCGGCGCGCCGCCGGCGCGCCCACTGCGCCTCCGGGGAGGGGGTTCCATTTTATATAGGTCAGGGTGGGAGGGTCGAGCAAGTAGTCTGCTCGCCCTGTGACTCACCCAAGATGGCGGTGAAGATTTCCTAATGCAGCGTTTATTCGGCTGCTATGGCCCCAGCTTCAGCGCGATGATCGCACACGCAAGAAAAGAGGTAGGGAGTGCTCCGGGAGTATTTTAAAAAAAATAGCAACACACAGAATTACAATTTTAAAAAGTTCGCTCGAAAATCAATGTTCCCGGCTCAAGCCTCAGGAACCTTACAGTAGGTCTGTCGGTAGCAAGATTGCCAAAGAAATTGGCTTTTTATATAGGTCAGGGTGGGAGGGCCGAGCAAGTAGTCTGCTCGCCCTGTGACTCACCCAAGATGGCAGTGAAGATTTCCTAATGCAACGTTTATTCGGCTGCTATGGCCCCAGCTTCAGCGCGATGATCGCACACGCAAGCAAAGAGGTAGGGAGTGCTCCAGGAGTATTTTAAAAAATAGCAACACACAGAATTACAATTTTTAAAAGTTCGCTCGAAAATCAATGTTCCCGTCTCAAGCCTCAGGAACCTTACAGTAGGTCTGTCGATAGCAAGATTGCCAAAGAAATGGGCTTTTTATATAGGTCAGGGTGGGAGGGCCGAGCAAGTAGTCTGCTCGCCCTGTGACTCACCCAAGATGGCGGTGAAGATTTCCTAATGCAGCGTTTATTCGGCTGCTATGGCCCCAGCTTCAGCGCGATGATCGCACACGCAAGCAAAGAGGTAGGGAGTGCTCCGGGAGTATTTTTAAAAAAAGCAACACACAGAATTACAATTTTTAAAAGTTCGCTCGAAAATCAATGTTCCCGGCTCAAGCCTCAGGAACCTTACAGTAGGTCTGTCGATAGCAAGATTGCCAAAGAAATTGGCTTTTTATATAGGTCAGGGTGGGAGGGCCGAGCAAGTGGTCTGCTCGGCCTATGACTCACCCAAGATGGCGGTGAAGATTTCCTAGTGCAGCGTTTATTCGGCTGCTATGGCCCCAGCTTCAGCGCGATGATCGCACACGCAAGCAAAGAAGTAGGGAGTGCTCCGGAAGTATTTTAAAAAAAAATTTACTTCAGGTATGCTTACCTTCTGTCGCACGCAGATGATCACGCGAGTAATGTCTCCACATCACAAGCATGATCATGTGTCTTGTTTGTGTTTAAAATGTAATGTTTTCCCAGGAGCTTCACAGCCACATTCTTTCTCCATGGTTTCCACGGCCGTATCTTCAGATGCAGTTGTGATTACATGGAGAACCTACCTGCGGCCGGAGGGCTCCTGCTTTATTATAAATAAATACTTCAAAACTTACAACGTCTCTGCTCATTCATCCGCACTTGACAGAGGGCCCCATGGATGGGGTTTGCAGAGACACCCTCGTAGTCACACTTTCGTCAAAGGTGTTTCCCTCAGGATTACCTATATGCTGCTGCTTTAAATTAGGGGGTGTGTGAGGCCGTGCCTAACATTTTTTGTGGATCTGGTTCGTCCTTCACATACTGTGAGAGACAACACAAAGAATGAAGAGCTCCTGGACATGGGTAATTCCCTATGATAGACCTTCGGGTTGGTCACATTCACTTTGTACTTTTATTGTACTTATAAGGGAGGACACAAATGTTGACAGCTTGGTCTTATGAGGAAAAACGCAAACGTTGACAGCCCGCTTTCCTCTCATTCGCGTGGACCAACTTCAACATCTGGTAAATTAGGTACATTTGCGAGGGCAGCTGATAGTGCTACGTCTTGTGGGCAGAAGTGCTTCCGTAGCCTACCCTCCGTGACGTTCATGTGTGCCATGGCCCTAATTTAAAAGTGAAAAAAGGGCTTTCCCTCCCAATTTTCTTTAGCAAAAACCTCCATTACTGAGGTGGAAAGATCCTCCCACATACCTGGGCCCTGGTGCACTGCAACTGCAACTGCTGCACTGTTGAAAGTTTTGCCCCCTGTCTGCTATCATCTTTCCCCATTCCAATCGGGCCCGGTTTCTAGGAATTTTCATCTGGATGGGCCAAGGGTTTGTTCGGGTGGGCCAATTCGGGCCCAATTTTTGTAAATTCTGTAGATAGCCTACAAACCCAAGATTTTCATTATATCTTATTCCAAACAGAGTTGTTTGAGAGTAAGAGCTGATGTCTATACTCAACAGCCCAACTCATAATTTCCAGCAGGCTAGGCTTTAGCATCAGCATCAGGATTCCAAGCAGAGTGTATTAGTAGTTCAAGGTTAAAGAGGTCTCTGTTACCACACCTAAGCCTTAAAATTTGCACTAGGAAGACTGGCTCTGAAAGCTTGAGCCTGAAGCCAGGCTCTGGTTCAACTTTCGATCTTGTTGGACCTAAAAGCCCATATTCAACCAAGCTTTCATGTACCTTCTGCCTGCCACCCTCAATCTACCCAGGATGTGGCATTACTGCAAGAGCATCCAACTTTGGAACTGAACAAGCTAGGTTTGAGTCTCGACGTTGGCTCAACATCCTGGGATTCCTGGCAAATCTCCAATGCCTAAAAGAAATGAATGTGACCTTGTATAATGTAACTGGTGTTCATGTAAAGCGCTTCAATATGTCCAGGTCGAGTTCACACTATATAAAAACAGCAGAAACTGCACAAAGTGGTAAAAACAAAGCAATAATGTAAAAAGGAGAGACAGATAGCCATTCAGAGGCTGATTTATACAAAGTGAAAAAATAAATCCTGGATATAAATTGGAGCTTCTCCACTTAAATTTTGTGAGCTTGGGCAAATATTTTTTTTCACCAAAACTCGCTTTTCTTCATGTTTGCGCATGAAAGCACGTTCACATACACGAATCGGAAACCAAACTATACAAAAACCTATTGTGTTTGATTTAATAGACTAATGGTGCTCTATTATATCTGGGCTACATACAAGGTCCACATGACAACTGTCTTGTCTCTTGGTTCACTAATGGCAGTGTTACCAGTGTGGGACGGTTTAAAAATGATCACTTTTAATAAGTAGTTTTAAGTGCAGCGCTATATTGTGACATTAATGTCAAAGCTTCCACGAGTTAAAGAAATAAAAGAAAATTGAATTTTGAAGAAACAGTATAATATTGTACATGATGTTTGTTGTATGCTTCACATAGCAAACATTTTCAGGGCTCGGCTTGTACATCGGCTCTTAGCTCGGCTATCCCTGTTGTTTTCCCGCCCAACTCTGCCCCCAAAACACACCACTCAGTTTCAGTTTTAAAGACAATGGACATTTTTTTATGTGCAGAGGTTTAAATTGAGTAAGCATTTAAGAGGTGCCTTCTCTATGGCCTCCTGCCCTGACTGGGTGGGCCAAAGGCCATGCTTGGGTGGGCCTGGTTCAATAGTGCTTCGAAATAACCAGAAAGAGGTAGGAAACATAGTGTTCTCTACATACTAACTTCATGAATCCCCCCTTGCCTGGGAGTGTGTCTGTTGCATCTTTCATCCTGTCTCCCATGGCCTCGCCCCTTCTCCTCCACCCCTCGTCCCCACATGTTTGTGCCCAATGGATCGTATTCGGAAGTGGGCAGTGACAACCGACCTTTGAACCTGACAGGCACCATAAAGGCACCGGGCACAGAAGTGAGATCTTCGCATGCGTGTTCCTGTTTGCGGACGGGTTTCACGTGGCCGCCACATTTTGTGGGTGGGTGTGGAGCCCTGCAGCTGGCTCCAGAGCCGGCAGCAGGTGATGAGCCCTGGCTGTCCCCTCGCCGGCCGCGGGGCGGCAGCACCGGCGGTCGGAGCCCTGGGGGAGGCTGCCCGGTGGCCAGGCTGGGACAGACGGCAGTGCAGCTGGCGCGGCTGTCAATGCTGCCTGCGGAGCCGTGCCCAGCCCAGCCGCCACCGGACCGAGGGAGAGCCACGCAGGGACGTGAACAGGTACCCTCACACCGCCGCCCTCCCTTGCGCGGGGCGCATGGCAGTCTAGTGCCAGCCATAGGCAGCAGGCTGCTGCACGCCCCTTCCCTCCCTCCCTCTCATGTAGTGGCGGGGGCTGCCCGGTGCGTGGCGTGACAGTGCCTGTCAGCGGTGTGTGCCTGCTTGCGTCAGGGGCAGCAGGTGGATGTGCACGGGGGCAGGCAGGTTTCATGACCCCGCAGGCATCTCCCCTTCACCTCTGCCCGGCACAACTCCGTCGTGGAGAAGTCGCTGCGCCCTCCCTTTGTGTGCAGAGCGTGGTGCCACACGGGCAACCCCAGAGCAAGGCAGTGCCCCTGAGCTGCGACTGACCCACACTCATTCAGGCTCTGTTCTCTAGCTAGTGCCTTCTTCTTCCAGTTTCATGCAGCGCTTCCGCTTGCTACCTTAAGTAGTCTCTCGGGCTGGCATCACTCTTATCACGGTCCCAGAACAAACTGCATTTTTTGTGTTTTTATATTACTCTGCAAACAGCAGGTGGACCAACAGACCCCTATAGACGACTGTGTTCTGTACAATGGGTGCTTGTGGTCACCCCGTGGGGCATTTTCTTCTCTAGTTCCTCCAGCAGTTGGGCATTCTGTTTCATTCTCTGTGAAATTAACCTACTCGTGATACACCGGTGTCCCATGGGCACAGACTTCATCGGGTTAAGGGATCGGTAGCAGCTTCTATAGGGGTACGTACGATTAGCCCTATAACCAGCTTTACGCGCTCTGATCCTTTAGTAACATACCTATAGTGGACAAGTCTGTCCACACGGAGCAATGACTGCCCATGACTTGCATACCAGCGTTGAATATCGATGCACTCTCTTTACATTTCTTTGTAACAGGCGGGTGGCCCCCAGCAGTGTCTAGTCTGCCATTGGTAGACCAAGATTACTTTACTTGTTATCGCTACATGACCTGTGAGCCAGGGGGATCGCCTGGTGGGGTGAAAGTTCACCGCTGGCAAAATTAGGTGTTCATGAGTTCGAGTCTGGCCAAGGCAGACTCCGCCTTCCATCCTTCCGAGGTGGGTAAATCAAGGACCATAATATGGGGCCACGACCGTGTTTGCGTGTGGTAAATGGCATCCGTACCAATATGTGAGTAGCTTGTGCTGCCGGTGCATCTATTTTGAGACGCTTGTACTGCTGGTTCAAGGGCTTCACTTGTGTGCTTCCACTGCTGTTTTGTGTGTGGTGATGGAAGCTTGCCTTGCCTCCGGCCTGTGCTGTGTCCAGTGTGTGTGATTGAAGCTTGCAGTGTGGCAGGCCATGCTGGACTTGTTTTATGTGTGGTGATAGAAGCTTGCCCATTCACCTGCCTGTGTTGTATCAGTTCAGTGTGTGTGATTGAAGCTTGCAGTGTGGCAGGCCATGCTGGACTTTGTGGTTATGGAAGCTTGCCTTGCCCACATGCCTGTTCTGTACCTGTTCAGTGTGTGATTGAAGCTTGCACTGCTGCAATCGGTGATGTAACTACTTTGTGTTAGCAAAGCTTGGACTGCTGTTGCATGTAACATGTCTGTGAATGAGGTCTGCTTTGCAACTGCACATGCTCTGCCTGTCTGTGAGGGGAAACTCATTTTGCTTGTGCCCAGGCTCCACCTGTTCTGCTAGTAGGGATGCGTGTACCACTGCTCTCTGTGTTGTAACTATTTTCTCATTGAAGCTTTCACTGCTGCTGCATGAGCTCTACCCGTTCTCTCAGTGTGAGTGAGTGAAGCTTGCACCACTGCTGTATATGATCCATCTAATGTGTGCATGTGAGGGAAAGGTGTCTTGCTGCTTCCTGTACTCAATTTCTACTTTGAGTAAGGAAGCCTGTACTGTAGCTGCATGTACTGTACTGTTTTGTCAATACCGTTTAGGTTTTTGGACCCAGTAGGGTTTAGTACCTTCGGATGGATATTTCGGGTTCATCCTTCCTGTGGACAGATCTTGGTAGGTTAAGTATAGCAAGCCTAAGAAAACCCTCAGATTACCAGCTTTGTCTGAGACCTTGAAGCCAACCATTTTTCCTGGTATCCTGATATCTGGATCAGTCACGCTTAAAAGCATAACAGTAGCTTCACCTATGAGATATATATGTTTGAGGTGCTTGCTGATCCCCGCACCCTTTTGGGGTCCTGTTAACCCACCCGGTTCCCTCCGAGTAGAGAGGGAGACATGCTGGCACCCGGGGTTCTTTCTTGACAGCAAGCTATCACTAGAACGCCATATTAAAAAGCTTTTCACAAATGGTAATCTTCCATCCCTGCCATAAAAAAGAATAAACACTTATTTTCCTACAATGAACTGAGGAAAGCTGTTCAAGCACTAGTTATTTCCAGATTAGAAACGGGCAATGTGATCCTAGCTGACCCTATCTGGCCTTCCGAAGAGCGCCCTGCTACCTCTAAATGCGGTCCTTCATTCCTCAGCTAGGTTGATCATCGACAAAAGTAAATTTGACCAGATCACCCCAATCCTGAAGGACCGTTGCTGGCTTTCACTATAGGCTTAAATTAAATTCAATCTCTGTTGCTTAATCCTCAAAGCCTTACACAATGACTCCTCCAAGTACCTTTTGATTTACTGAAATTCTTTGGATGTGCAAGAAAATCCAGAAGCTAAGACTTCCTTATGTTAGCTCCCCAAAAAATGTAAACCGCAGTATCTTAAAAATCAATACTTTTGTGGATCCGCCTGCTAACTGGAACAACCTTCCTATCCAGTTAAGAATGGCACCTGACATGCTCTCCCTCCAGAGGAGACTATTGTCTTGTCTTGTCTTTTTACAAGGTGCTTTGATTGAAGTTGCACTGAATCGACTTACGTTACTCCGGCTCCTTTTTTATGGTTCATGGAACTACCTACTCCAACCCTCAATTACTCCCCTTCCTCATGTCTAAAAGCACCACGTGTTTAGCTTGATCCTCATGTGCACAATTGTTCTCATAACTGTGTACACTAACAACTCCCACCCCTCGCCCTGCTCACTTGATTTCCATTTCCATTCTGTTCCTATTTCTGTTGATTTGTGATTGATGTTAAGTGTTAGCATATTTATATCATACATAGCTTATGTTCGATGTACAGCACACAAATACCACCCAGTGAAGTGGTTAACCCCCCTGCACCCAGAGTTAAATGTTTTTTTCCGCCCCCAATATCTTGTTCCGATTGGTGTCCTATGCTCGGCTCCCGCTTGCTGCTTGACTCCTAGTTTGAACTGCATGAGAGTTATAGTGATTCACTCTGCTGGGCCTGTGTCTCAACCAGTGGCGGCTACGGTTATAAAAATATGGTGATGGCGTCAAACTCCCGATATACTGCACTCCCGGGTGCGCACTTCTATCCCCAATCAGCGTCCTCGAGCAGGAAAGGGAAGGACTTCCTACCTGCTCAGTGGACACCAATACAGCCAATCCTGGAGCTGCTCTCATGCTAAGAGCTGCTTCAGGATTGGTGCGAGCAGGCTAACACAGTGCTGATTTTGAGGCTTGGGCCCTTTGCCAGCAATCCCCTTGTTGTTTACAGTTGGGGGATTGCTGGGTTTACAGTGCGCATGTCGGATTTGCAGTAGCAATAGAGCAGGCCAACCTAACATGCGCACTGCAGGGGCATCTGTAATCCTGCAATTGCAGGATCCAGCCCCGCCCCTGCCCTTGCACTGCGGCATTTAAGTTAAATTGCATTGACATGCCATTTTACTTATTTGTGGGTGCCTGCTGCATTTGCAGCAGGTGGGGCAACGCTCCTCCACTCAAACGGAGGAGCCGCCCGTGGTCTCAACCAGTCACCATGCAGTTGAAGCCCAATGATTACTGTGTTACTTGCTCAGTGATGTCAATAACACTCTCTAAGTGTGCCAGTAGCTTTAATGCATTGACTTACAGTGCTCTGCTTCCGAGCAGTGCACCACGATTTCAACCCCTTGCCCACTAACAGAGCTTTAGTACACCTACCCAGCAAGGAGCACAACCGGTGTATATTTCACAGACCCGCATGGGCCACCAGCCCATCATACAAGCCCTGCTTCTTTTCTCTGTTACTCG
This sequence comes from Lissotriton helveticus, assembly GCF_964261635.1. NCBI lineage: Eukaryota > Metazoa > Chordata > Amphibia > Caudata > Salamandridae > Lissotriton > Lissotriton helveticus. The sequence continues at coordinate 361,135,329 of NC_136061.1, forward strand.
AAGTGTCTGCATCTGTGCTGCATGCCTCCATGCTCTTGGAGTGATGGGGACAATTTCAGGTGGGGCACCGCCAAAATGCTGAAGGTTGAGTTGCCGCTGGTATTGGAGGGATGGAGGATGGGTAGAGGAGAGGGTTGTAAGCCTGAGAGGAAATGGTTGGCCAGAATGCGCACCTATGACATACCCTGTATTCTCCTACAGTTTGAAATAGTCTTCCCTGACCCAGGATTTACCCATCTACATGTTAACCCACATCTGAACTACCATTATTCCCTGCTGCAAGAGGATAAGAAAAATATAAAGACTGCCAGATTCTACAGAAGTGAAAACTAAAAGAAAAAAGTAAAACACACACTTCAAAGACAGTAGAAGCATCAAAACTTTCCACAGAAAAGGTTAAGCCAACTCATCTCCTCCGTTTAAAAGTTTTGCTGAGGTCCGCCAATAAGAGGCTGAAAAAAAGTAGGCACGAGGGTCCCAAAACATGCTATCCCCATGCAGTTGCCCATAGGAAAAACAACATGCACTGCTTATTACTTTATGACATTCTATGACATCATTGATAACATCAATGCAACATCTGAAATGACATCGTTGATGAGAATACTGTGCATGATGAGGCACGAGTTAATTGAATTTCTGAGGCTTTTAAAAAATATATAAAGTAAGATATTATAATGATACCTAACTATATCATTGTTTGTGTCTGTGTGTCTGTCTGTCTGTCTGTCCCTGTCTGTCCCTGGCTGCCCAAGCGTTTCACCATGCTTTTAGCTGAGTGGTGTCCTTTTCCTATATGTTCTTTTAATGTTTTCTCATTTTTTTCCTTTCTCACATTGTCTCCCAGACATTTTATTTATTTTCTTGTTATTGTCATCTACTCAAAAATAGAAAGAACAAAAGGTTGTGGCTGCATAAAAAATATAAAAATGTTGTGTCCTGAAGGGCAAAGTTAAGTGTACTGGGGCCAGGGGTAAAAGCGGAGCCCCTCTGCTGCAGCAAAGAGGAGGATTGACAGCGAGTGGGGGAAGGGGGCAGTGGATTAGTGAGAGCAAGGGTTTTTTAGGGTTAAGGGAAGGGTAACCTTAATAGGCAGTAATAGTTTTTTTTAGGGTTCAGGAATGAGAAGGGGTAAGGGTTTTTTAGTGTTCAGAGAACACTGGAGAAAAGGGATAGTAGGAGTTTTAGGGGTTCGGGGATGAGCAGCAGTAAGGGGCAGTAAAACGTTTTTAGGGTACGTGTAGATAAATTAAAGAATATATGTAATAAATTCGGTTTTTCAGGTTCAACATTTTTGGAGTGGTCATAGGTAATAATGTAGGGCGTGACATTATTACTTCGACAATTTCAAGCGAAACTTTAATGTTGTTGAATCAACTTTATTACATATATACCCTTGTCTCCAACAGCACTTCAGGTACAGTTTGATGAAAAGCATTACTATTATACTATGAGTGATAGTGGACATACAGAGCAGGAAATGTTTTTACTGCGCAGCATTTGTCTCATTCTTAACAAAGGAACCATGCCCTTACCTGGAGTAGCAGCTAGGTAAAGCTAGAGGTCACCTGGAAGGTAAAGATATCTGGTGTTTGAATCACTGTTTGCATTAAAACACGTTACGCCATCAGTCAACGTGGGTGCTTGGCTGCTTGTCAAAGTCATGGTGTAGGAACGCCCGTGAACAAGGGGCAGGAACCTGAAGCGGTTATCATAGCTGGTTTCCATAGAGCAATGATGCACGTTTCTAAGAAGGTAGATGCCCATTTTATTTGCCAAAGGTAGCAACGTTTCTGTGCAAACCAATACGTGCCCATGGTTGCCTGTATTATTCTGTGTTTTCCTCAGGATCTACCTATGTCTCCTTGCCAAGACTTGATCCACTGCAGAGTACAATCGTCATCCTGATCTGGACTTTGCAGATAATGAACCTGAGCACCATGGCTGTGGCCTTTGACGATGCCCAACGAGATAACATGACTTTAGACAGTGCAGACCGCAGCTGTCTGATGGGCTTTGGCATTACAAAAGATGCGGCCCATTCCCTTAGCTTTGAGGTCTGAAGATGTGTCTACCCAGCTTTCAAATTGTATGGCTCCAGACAATAAAGAATGCGTTTTCCAGATTAGTCTTGAGTTTGCGGTAGATGGACATACTTCAGTACCTTGGTAGGATCCCTTGGGTGTCACCAGCGCCCCGTTAGAATGATTCTTGTGCAGATGCAGCTGCCAGCTTTATTTTGGGGTTTTCATATGTTGATCTCCCCTTATGTCCAGCTGTAACTTCTCACTGCTTGCTCCTTGAGGCTCAAACATCCCCCGCCCCCATGTATGACTACAGAGAGTTCAGAAGGCAATCACAAGGTTAGAATTGTGTTGGAAGAAGTTGAATTCCATATAGTCATCTGTAGCCTCTTGCCTTTGGCCTCCACTTACATCCAAATTTACAATTGGAAACATCTTAGGTCTTTCTTAAAGCTGTCTGTCTGAGTTGTCCCAGAGGCCCCTGTGCAAACTATGTTCACAGCACTAGCTCCAATTCCTGTTTGGCTCAAGTTCTAGCTCCTCCCACTGGTGCAATCCCTGTTCCTTATGGAAGAAAATTCTCCTTTACAACTGGAAAACTCTACTGGCGGTATGCTTCATGAAGACCAAATTCATCTCACAAGTTTTTTTTTAAATTATCTCGTTTTATTTCTTTTGCAATGTGTGTTAACTAGTATCAACATGCTATCTTACACCCACTACACCGTGCCTTCACTCGCTGTTAATGTACAGAAAAATTACAATCAAGTGCTGGACTCAGAAAATACAGAAGAAGCAGCAAACCAAGTGATGGCATAGTAAGTGGTGAGGCATGAACTACGTTGGTGCATTTGTGTCTAGTATATTCCATGCCGGTCAGACCGACCGTCCAACCTCTGCGATATGATTCTGATCACCGAGGCCGGGAATGTTCCCCCTGCTGTATTACAATGCAAATGCTGCTACCACGGAGGTCTCATCTACGGCGGTGCACATACACCCGAATATGTCGCTGAAAGGGCGTGCAAGATCACAGGAAACATGTGATATGTACACACATGCCTGACATATGTGGGGATATGCCTTGTACCCCATTGCTGGAGTGTGACAATCTTTGCTCAGTCCAGCCAATGGGGATACATGCCACCTATGGACTTACCTGCATTTCGGCTCTCACAGGGTTGTCGTCTTTGGGGTTCCGGTCCCATCGTGTAGGGGGACCATGATAAAGGGCTCCACACTGTAGACTGTCGGGAGAAGCTGATTTGGGTGAGTATGCACCCAGAATCCATCGTTTTCAATGACTCGAGGCATTACTGCCCTATGGATGCTGTTTTTCTCCGACTGCTGTCTCACCAATTGGAGAAAGGCTGTTGGAGTTGGCGGTCTTTCAGCGGTTGGTTAGAGTGCAGAAGACATGCATCGTAATTCAGCAGTCAAACCGACCGCTTCTGACGAGACTGCGGCGGTCCAACCCCCTCTGACAGAACCGCGGAAGCCGGTCTGACCGGTATTGTACTCAGGCCGTTAGTCACAGTTCAGCATTTAGAGGCTTTAGTGTCTTATCCAGAAGCAGCCCTTAAAATATTTGTCAGTTATATTCTTGATACTCTGGGTACTGTTTGTCTCACAACGCTCATCCTCCTTCATGAGTTGCAGACTCTGATTTCATAGTGCTCGGATCTCTACTGCATTAACTGTGGGGAGTGTTTTCAGTGGGTGGGTACATCCTCACAAGTTCGAAGGGGAGCAACTAGCAGAGTGTCCCCAAATTTGTGGGACCCAGTCACTCAGATTAAATAACTGTTGTAGCCTCACGTCTCCCAACCTTAATCATCTCCCTACTCTCAAGATGACATTTGCCTAATGCTGGCACACTGGACGGGAGCGTGACTGAGCGTGAAGTACAGGTCCACAGGGGAGAAAGGATTGTTGCACAGAACCCACAGTGGAGAAAATACTGTTGCACAGGTCCCATGGTGGAGAAAAGACTATTGGCAAGGAATGTTTTACTGGGCTTAAATTGGAGAAACCTTTGTTGCATATTGTTAGAGATTAGTGTTGCACAGAGACCTCAATGGAGAAACGATTGTTGCACAGGGTCCACACTGGTGAGTATATAGTTGCACAGAGCTATTGGTGGAGAAACGCTTTTTATACATTGCATGGTATAGAGATGGATTGTTTCACAGGAGCCAACGTGGAAAAATAATGTTGTAGAGGGCCCAGGACTACCTACTGGGCTCGTCCCGGAGAAAAGATTGTTTCACATGACCAGTAATGGAGACAAGATTGTTGCACAGAGCCCACGTTGTAGAAAATGTTGTTGCACAGTGCCCAGAGTGGAGAAAAGATTTTTGCACAGTGCCATGCGTGAGGGAAAGATTGCTGCGCAGAGCCCACATTTAACAAAAAGATTTTTTCACAGACACTGAGAAAAGATTGTTGTTTAACGCTCACATTGGAGAAAAGTTGATTGTACAGGGCCCGACTGAAGAACGGATTGTTGCAGTGTTCACAGTGGAAAAGACTGAGAAAACATTGATGCAGGGCATTATGGTGGATAAAAGATGGTTACACAGGCACCTTAGTTGAGAAAGGATTGTCGAACAGAGGCCGCACTGGAGATAAGATTCTTGCACAAGCCTCGTGGTGGCGAAAATAATGGTGCACGTGCACCACAGCTGAGAACAGATTGGTATATGGAGCCCACAGTTGAGAAACTAGTGTTGCTCAGGCACCACAGTGGATGAATTATTGTTGCACTGGAGAAAACATTGTGCCACAGGCAACCTGGGGGAGAAAATTTGATACACTGCGTCCGTGGAGGAGAAAACATTGCCGTACAGAGCTGGCACTGCAGAAAATATTGTTGCATGGGGCCCATTGTACAGGAAATATGTTAATGCCAAACACATGAAATGTTAAATTTTTCTTGCAGGATTGCAAAGATCCAGTGGGTTGTGAGGTCGATCAATGTCACGGTTATGGTCACAGGGCCAATTAGTTGGAGCAAAGGGTTGATGAACGGCAATGAAGCACAGAGGATTTATGGGATGGGATAGATACATCGCTGAGAACTGAGAATGTGCTCGTATGCATGGCCGAGCATGGCCAATCTAGAGGAATATTTTATTGGACCACCGGGACACGTTTTGTAAAGGTTCTGCTGCATGGGGCTAATCAACGAAAGCGTTGTGTGGCCTAGGGATCAATGCATATGAAGCTGACCATTGGCAGCGCTGCACTCGGAGGCAATCAGGAAGAACATTTGCAGAGGGATGACCATGAGGATGTTTTATTACACAAGATCAATCACTGAAAATGTTTTGTAGCTGAGGATCAGTGACTGAGCATGCTTTGGAGAAGAGTGCGGGTACTGAGAATTTTTTGTTACTGGTTGTCAATGACTGGCTATGCTTTTGTTACTAAATCCAAATGACTGAGCATGCGTTGGCGTAGAGGGCAGTTACTGTGAATGTTTTGCTGCTGATTGTAATTGACTGAGCATGCCTTGGTGCAGATCACTGGACATATTTGATGTACATGGAAGATATCTCCGTGTGTTGCAGCGCTGGGCGGTGTTTGCGAGTGTATCTTTTGGCAGTGCCAATTACTGGGACTGTTTTGGCGCAGAAAGTTGAACACCGACAACATGTTGTTGCACATTGCTGTTCACAGGGCGTGGGAATGCACAGACCTGACCATTCCGAGTGCCCAGATGCGACCATGTGATCACTCATACTTTATGCACAAGGCTGATCTTCAAAACTGCACCAGATTCTTTACTTTAGTATGTGCTGAAACTCTGCAGACCCTACTCACTTATTGGTGACTAAATGCACTAGGACAGTCCAGTTGTAATGTGTTCGTGGGACACTAACCCCCTTTCCAGCCACCCTCTAGTCTACACCCGAATCTCACTCCTGACACCTGCACCCCATGGGGAGACCGCCCTGAACACATGGGATTCTTCAAGAGAAGCTCCTGCTCTCTGCCCCTCATCAGACGCAAGAATGCAGCAGGCAGGTCACAGGGTCGAGTCCTTCATGACCACAAACAGGCCATTAGTGTGGGAAGCTACAGGCCCTGGCCCTGTTAACTTTGGGATCCTAACCCTGTGCTGCGGAGGGCGGGAGAGGGGTACAGCTAAACTCCACCCTTCTCTATTCATCCTCACCCTCCTTTTACTCATTCTCACCTCCTGTAAACAAGCATTTCTATAAATCACACTACTCCTGTGGGGATTCTGCATACCTTTGTTTTTATTGTGCTGGGGCGCTCTTTAAAGAACTCAGCCCACAGATCAAAAGAACTTTACGCGCCATTTCAACTACAATCAGTTAAATGCTGTTCAGATTTGTAGAAATTGAGCCTTTATTAAAGATCAGCAGGCAGAAGGAGTGTAGCTATATTTTTTCATTGAAAGAACTTTATTAAAGGAGAGTTGTGGTTATCTACTCCTAAAACAAAGTTAGAAAAAAATATAAAAGAGAGTCTTCCCCTAAAAAGGCTAATATAAATTGACGTCATTATTACGAAACAAAACTTCACACTCGTTGGAACGCGACAGTTAAGGGGCAGCGTAGACATAACCCCCCATCTCAATGCGTCAAGAACCTGGGTCGACACTATTGTAACCATCTGAGAAAGAGTCATTTTGAACATGTCGTATTTTGACTTTAACTAGTTCAGCTCCCTGCGTTGCTCCCCGGTTTGTGTTCTGGTCCGAGCTGCAGTACCGTGGGTGCTTGAGCCTGCTGAGCTGCTGATAGTGCCATAGTCTCCCAAAAGTAGGTTACAAAAGTCACAGGGGCTGGGCAGCGGGAGGCAGAGCCAGGGTAGGACTGGCACTGAAAATAGGCCCGATCATCAAATTAACAGGGGCCCCCATTAGCAAGCAGATCTAAAAAATAAAAAAACTCACCATATTTGCAAATTATGGAAGTTCTAAATAGTAAAGACAAGCTGAGTTAGTGGTTTGCAAGGTATGGGAGAATGCATGCATTTCTGCTTGCAGTGTTTGTTGTAATCAACAGTAAAAATTGTCAACCAGACTGTAAAACAGGCATACAAACAGCCACAAAAAGCAGCCCTTATAATGATCTTTGAGGGTAGCCCTTCGGGCACTGCAAAATTGTCCTATAGACCAGTCTGACCCGAAACAGAGCAGACCCAGAGATTCCAATACACCCATGAATCTAGCAGTGACAACTAGTGGCTGGTGACCCTTGGCATGGGGTGAGACCCTGGAGAGGCAGACAGTAAGGCATCCATGCTCCGGCGACACCTAGTGGTGGTATGTCTTGGGAGAGGGAGTCTTTACATCTTTAGTAGTTCATAAAGTGTTTCGACCATCAGACTTTGCTCCAGCTGTCTTCTCGTCTGCCTGTGCCCGTCACAGCGCAGAACTTTCTTTCAACGCATACGTGTAATAGTAACCAAATACATCCCTGTTAACGAAGGTGAAACAAGAGGAGGACTGGGAGGGCGGGGGTGGGGGAGGGTTAGGGAGTAAATATAGGTTAGTGGAGAGTTGAGAAAGTGTCCTCTTTCAGACTGATAGTCGAATTCTTGTTAATCCCAGGAGGTCATCCCCATCGAGAGAGAGAAAAATTAAAGAGTTTATGAAAACCCTCAGTTCTCTGATCACCGGAAATGAATATCATAAATGTGCGGTGGTTCGATGAGGATAGCTTCCAAATCCTAAAGCACACATTAAATCACTACAGTAAACACAAAATGCATGTCATACCTAGGACGTCAGCAGTGGGCCAGCGTGTGATCACCCAAAATAAATAGCACAAAGTCTGGGCATCTGCCTCTTGATGCTTTGTATGTCTAATATGTGCGGACTCAGTTTCTTTTGTGAAGCCCTTTACAAATGCCATTAAATAAAGATCGAAATATGGAAATGTAAGAGTAGAGAGCTATTACCTTAAATACACATAAGTACGTATGCAATTACTGCTGTGTGACACTGGTGTGGATGGCAATTTGGGGTCAATAGGAATTGCAAAACTGTGTAATAAGATGTATTTTGAATCTAATAATGTACAGTCATTTTTAATAAATAGATATATATGTGCATGTGTGTATATGTAGGTCTTCTTTGACGCTTGCCCAGAATTCAGTCTCCGACCCTCACAAGAGTGGTGTTCTTTCTCTGGTAAGCCACCTGTCCAGATTCACTTTCTTGCAACAATTGGATCACAGGGTTTGAGCTTGCTGATCCATGGATCCTGCAGCGTGAAATCCACATGCATTTCCAACACTTCTTTCTCAAAAACTAGTGGACAGATGTGTTGTGATTGGGTGGTCGCAAACTGAAAGAAAAGTTCTCTTTTTACTTGGTCCCTGAGTCCTGCAAAATGCAATAAAATAAGATCTAGTGGGGCAGGATAGAGGTGAAATAAAAAAAATGTTTTTGGCGGGGATTCCTCGGCCTGCAGTGGTTGTACCCTCAAATATTACCAATCGCGGCCGGCATGAATCGTGGGTTGTGAGGAGGGGGGCGGGGGGAGTCGTGCAGGGAGGTGGTGTGGGTTAATTTAATAAAATTTAAAAAATCTTGCCTTCGGTCCCGGACTCCTGTGTCGCGTCTCCTGCTCTCTGCTCACAGGAAACAGAAGCAGGCAGCCTCCCTCTCTTCCCCTAAGCCAATCACAATGCTGCAATGCCAGCGTTGTGATTGGCTAGGACGCCGTCCTTACAGGCGTCTATGGGGACACCGTTTTCTTCATGCAGGCTGCGCAGCGGCCTACTTGAAGAAAACGGATCGTGCTTTGACTGTTTGGTTGGCCCTGGGGCAGACAAAACAGTCAGTACCCATAACATTGGGCTAAACACACCTCCCTGACCCGCCCCCAACCAGGCATACCCTTCTTCTGCTTTCTCGCACTGCAAGAAAGCAGTGGGGCGACGCTCCGACGCCCACGTGGGGGAGCCGCCCCTGAATATTACTTCACACATGAGATGTTCAGTGACTGCGTTGATAACATCCCTAATGACATTTCAAATGACATCATCGATAACAACACCGTACATGGCGAAGGTGCCAGTTACTTTAGGGTATGAGTTATAGTTACTTGAGATAACTATTACTGCTGAATTTCAGTGGGGTTTTTTAAACGTTTTTACTAACATTTTCACCTACCTATAACGTCCCTTTAACCTTTTTTTTTGTGTGAATTTCTATGGTTTTTAGGTATTTTTAAACTCTCCCTCTCTCACACATATATATGATTGCATTAGTTCTTTCTGACCCATGTGAGCCTCTTTTGTGGTAGAAAGAGTACATTTTGTCACTCCACCTGGCACCCTTTCATTGCCTCAGAGAAGGCTCGTACATAGGATGATACAATGTGGAAGGGAAGGGGATGGTACATGATTCTACGTGATATTAAAGGCCCATCACTGGTACTCTTAAAACCTTGTGCATCTTAGATCCTTAACTGCATCCCGTACAATTATCGCCAGACCCATTCCCCTCTTCCGTGCAGAATAAGACCTCAGCGTAGGCCTGAGAGGCAAACCACACATACCCACTGCGTGTAGGACTCCTTGACATGGGCTCGCCCTCATTCTTTGCCCCTGATGGTATGAGAAGATAAAATCCTCCATCAATCTCTTAGTGTGCACTGCAAACGTTTGTTTACAGTAGGGCAGATGAATGACGAGTGAATAATGCTTGGTTGTAAGAGGATGAGGTTGGAGTTGTATGTTCTCGTGGAAGGCTCTGTAGCAACCCATGACGTTTGGGAATGACAGGATCATCCTGGCCGGCTGCAGCTCATTGGGCAAGGGGTACCCTAATTGTAACAATGGCAAGCGATTCCACGCAGAAAGACAAGATATTCAGGTTTCAGCTGGGTGTTGTGGAAGGAAAAAGTGAAAGAGCGCTATGCGTTATTAAAATCGCCTGAGTAATCATTTCCCCGCTGTCCTTTTCAGAAGACTATACTTGGTATGATGTAATAATTTCACGATTATTAATTTCGCAGTCTTAACCAAAGCACGGACAAGCGAGTCTCACACCGACAAATTACAGCAGATTTTCAGATTAACTGTTTCCGTTGTGATCTACAAAGAAAGTATTCCTCTGGTCTGTGCATAGCCGGTATAAATGTTTCCTCAAATAATACATTTTGTTTTCGTTATCTCATGTCACATTTTCTTCTTTTCCTTTGTGTTTGCTATTTTTATTTTCCTCTCTCCGCTAATTTGTTGTGGGAGTGTTTTTCCCCCTAAATCAGGATGTTGAAAATGAAAGTATTATTGTGTTAGTAATTCCTCGTTCCTGCTGAGAGTACTTTTGGCGAGAAGAAAGTAGATTATAATTTTGGAACATGGGTATTTTGCCTGTAATATTTACTTTATTCGTAAATGGCTAATTTATATATAGAAAAAAGATGCTTTTTACATTGAAAGCCAGCTTTTGATCACACAGTGATTGGAGACCTCCTCGTTGTGTCAAGGCACTGCTGTTGCCACTGATTTAAACACATCAGCAGACGAGCGAACGAGTTGAGGGAATTACGGGATTGTAGAGTATGGTATCCCATTTTGCCATATTTATGGTATCCGTACATGCGGGCAAAGAAGGAACTTTCAAAGTAGCACTGAGACGGGGCTTAGGCTTTACTCGAATGCTAGTTAACTCGAGTACACAATTTGATCAGGGTCCAGTTGTGTGCTTCCACTGAAAAGAGTGCTTGTGTTGCACTTATTGGGGTGTGTCAAAGTTTATAATCGATACTACAGGACTGAGTTGGTTAAGGTGGCAAGCCAGGGATCAAGACTTTAGACCGTACCAGTTTATTATGAAATATTACGATACAGACAGTAGACTTGACAAATTTATAATGAAAACTATAGGTTAATTTAAATTCATTTGAAGGTGGATTGGTATTACCTTGTATGAAAGCCTGCAGATAAGTCTTTTGTTACACAGAATGTGACAGACCTCTGTAGTGGGTATGGGTTTTGGTGCTACTTCTCCCCTATGACGACCATGGATATTAAAGATTTTTTGTGAGATAATCTATGTTAGGCCTTTCTAGGAGAGTTAGTATTTTGCTTACCATCTTTGTAATTTTACACCTGTGTGCCTGATGGTGCCTTGTGGGGCAGCTGATGCCCAAAACAGTGGGCCTGGTTGTGGTGACCAGTTTGAGCCTGATTGATGCACTGGTGATGCACTGGTAAACGTTATGTCCTGTGCCATATGTTTGATCTGCTTATTATGAAAAGCGATGTCAAAGGCAGTAGGCCTAGCTTATTTTTTCTTGAAAGGATTTGTTTAAGCCAGTAGGCCTTTAAAGGTGAGCTGTTACTCATTGTTACAGGCTATAGACTAGTGATTTGTACATTTAATCTCACAGATTACTGTAGTGGACAAGGTATTTGGTGTCCAATACCCAATCTGATAAACCCTGCTGGTTTTCACTGTGATGATTATCGTTGGAGCGTATTGAGACGGGCTGTGTATGAATTTACAAACTGTACTTTTCTACACTTGAATAGGCCTGCGTTGGGTGTGGTGTCAAGCCAATGGTATGGGCTAATGGCCTTATCAGATCCCTGGGAAAAGTTCTGCCAGACTGCATAGGTTTCATCTGTTTACTATGAAACGTTATGAGAAAGCATGTAGGTTTGACTTGCCTATTGTGAAAAGCATGTGCTACAGACTTTTAAAGGTGAATTGTGATTACACTGTGCTAAAGTGAATTGTGATTACACTGTGCTAAGGCCTGTAGGCAGATATTTTGTTACCATGGCATTGTAGGGAAGGATCTTGGTGTCGGTTTGCTCTTTGATGAACTCGAGGGGTAGAAGATGTGCATTCTTGCTAGAATCTCTTAGGAAGGGCTAACATGCTTAGCTGTTCACCAAGATCTTGTATTATGAAAAAATAAATATTACATGCATCCAAATATAAATATAAATATCCATGTAGATACTCAGGGGGTCTTTAGACCAGCCCTCTCTGCGATTGGTCTATCTGAGTGTCATTTACAGTCCACTTCCATCCATGATAGCATTCTGGATGGGTAATGCTTCTGTCCGCATCAGTCATTGGCTCTGTTACCGTGTGAATGACGACAAACAAACGGAGTCAACTCCCGGGGAGTGCTTGGCTTCACTGACTGACCACATCATGTAACGTACTTCAGAATTTAATGACTGCCCTTTCAGAGCCTTCGGGTTTTGAGCAAATTGATGTGAAGAATGTGAAGCCGTGCTTGGCCCCTCACGTGGCTAAATATTTCTGTGATGGCGTCTTAACAGTTTATGTTAATGCCATGTTCCAAGACACTGAATATTTTAGGAAGAGAAACATTCCTACTTCATGAAATCCTTGCGTAAGTCACATCAATTCTTAGAAATCTGGCAGCAGTGCCCTGTTCTAATTGGACTGCTCTGGCAAAAGAAAGTGACTTACTGAGATCATGTCTGTTAAGGAATTGCACCCAGGGACGGTTGCTTGCTTAACAATACCGTTTCCTTCACACACCGATGGCAACTATCCCAGTCCAGTAGCAGAAACTTGGAATGAGTATATATTTTTAGCTCCTTGCAGCAAAACGCATACTACCCCCTCTCAGCACTATATCGATGGATTTTTTTTTTCTTCTCTCGGAACCAAAACACATACAGCTTACAGGAGCTGTGGAACACACGTTTTGACTGTGGAAAGAGAACGGTTTCACTTCATCTATTCCTGGCAGAAGCGTAAAATAGCGTTAAGTTCCAGGGCCAGTGTCCCTTTAAGCAGGGCCCAGTTTAACGACCTCCCGTTTCTGTCTAGGAATCTGCGGTCTTATGAAAGACACGCGAGCCTATGGAATGCCATATCTCTTTACTGCTATTGTAGTAGAAGTAAATGAGACCAGAGCCGGACTGTAGTAGAATCAAGAGTGAATATTTATTTCTGGAATGTATGTCCTAACGAAGAAGGGGACCCACAGCATGGAGTGCTGCTCCGAGCGTAGAGCCTGCATTTCCAGGGGAATGTGGGCGTCACTGGGCACATTTCTGGGCCCACATGAACCCCAATGATCTAGCAATCGGGACCAAAGGGCCCCACCAACACCCCCACGAGATCACAACACAAACTCGAAGGACGCAGACTCCTGGCACTCTGAGGCTTCTTTCTCTTCTTACTCTCTATCCTTTCCCCTTTCATTCATTCCTATTCTCTTAACGGGGCAGTGGAGAGGGGGGGGGGGGGGGGCAACCAACCATGTATACTGTGTAACTGTATTCCCAAAATGCACAGCCAGTGTGGGTTGCCACACTGTAACGACAAAGCGTTGATGATTATATGTAAAAAAAAAATCAATAACAAATTGTTGAAATTAAAAAAAAGAAAGCCACAGTGAAACATTCTAGAAGGTTGAAGAACGGAAAAGAATAGAGAGAATTAAAGGGAAAGGAGCAGTAAGAAGGAAAGAGAAAAGAACAGATAAGATAGGAGTGCACTATCCTGCTGAGTAGCACAAAAACCCTACAGATTGATGTCACAGTGACGAGTGATGTCATAAAGCAAGCAGTGGATGAAAGGAAACTCCAGTCGTGTTTCTTCAGGCTGGGGACAACAGCACGGACACTCGCCATGAACTAGGAAACTGCAATCAAGGAAGACCACTGAACGGAGACGTGCGAAGGACCCAGTTTACCAAAAATGGAGTAAAATCTGCTTATTCTCAACTTGGCCTTAGACCACTCTTTTTTGTATGTTCTGAAATGTAAGGAAGTGATAGATTTCCAGGACTTCTCTTGTTGCTGTTGATGTCTCTCTCAGGAATTGTCCACAAATGGACAGTCTGCCGATGTAGGCTCAGGGGAAATGTTCCTTCTCTTTTCTGCCCTCTCTCTGCTTGGAAATTACCACCCTAAGGCCTGTATTTACTACTAAAGATAGATTTGGAGGTAGGGTGGTGAATGCCGTTGGTGTTGTCTGTTAATGCGTGTCATCTAAGTACTGACTTTATAACTTATTGGTTTAGAAGAAGGTGAAATTACTTGCGCAGGTTTCGTGCAACAATAAACATGTTAATTAAGATAACTCTGGTAATTGGTATTTCTACTGGTGAGAGATCAGTATTTTGTCTAGTGGCAGTTTTGACTCCTCATAAAGTAGCGCAGACGGTGCAAAGAACGTGTACCATGCAGATCACAGTACTGCGTGGGAGTGAACTATGAATGGCGCTACAAAAAATTAAATGTACGTCAGAGAGCGGCTATGGAGAGATGAGGGGCATGTTGTACGTTGATCTCCTTGTTTTGCTGCTCAGCCTGTATGAATGTGTATTGGAATGTTAGAATGTTGATGTGAGAGCAGAATGTTGGTGTGCCTGGTTGTGAGAGATTAGGCAGTTGGTGACTGAGGGCTGAGCAGATAAGAACCTGCTCCTGGTGGGGCCTTGAATTATACTTGAATATACCATCTTCCATCTATACTTGAATAAACCTCTACATGAAACTTACCTCAAGACTACGTCTGGAGTTCCTACCATTCATCTTTATTACAGGGCACTGTTGTAGATTGGTTGTAAGGGGATTCAGGAAGGAGGTGGTCATGGAGGGATCCAAAAAAGTCAGTCGCACTGGGCGCCACCGGTGCTAAAGCCTGCCTTTCCAACATTGCCATTGATCACTACATGCCCCTCCCCTCCCCCTGTGGAACTTGGATTTTCACACCCCTCACCTGAATTACAATTATCAAAAATTGGGCCCCCTGGTGGAATTTCCACAGTCGTAAATTTTCTTTGCACCCATAAATATCAGCCAGACCCAGATTGTGTGAATCCAGGGGCGCACAATGACGGTGCACTGAGTGCTTCAGCCGCCCCAAACCGGGTCAGTTGCCCTGGACTGTGTTGGGACAGCTGGCCGGTATATAGTTCTAACAACATCGCTCTCGCGCCCATACAGTCTTTGTCAGCACAACAAGCGAGCTTCTCTTTTCTTTTGTGTCTGCTTTAACCTTCATGCCCACCTGTTGGAAACCAGGACGAACCCACAACATGTTGTAGCCGCAAAGAGTAGGGATTTGAGGACAGCGTGGACTTTCCTAGTTTTATGGGTAGTACCTGTAGATTCCAGACACTTGTTTTTAGAACCCAAATACTCCAGGTTAGTATTCTAGGTTTCAAATGGCTGCAGATAGTATCATGAGGGTGGACACAACGCTGCCTTTTGGCAAGGTTCATGCTATAGAAGTGCCATATACATGCATAGACATACACACAAGTCGGCTTTGTTGCATGTCAGAAAGTAAATTCACTGCAGGTTGAGAGTTTAAACCAGTGTGTAGTATTTTGACCTTTGTCCTTGCTGTACAACTGACTGTATTGTTTTGCCTTCACAGCCCGAAAACCTAAAAGAAGGCCTCTCCCTAAAGGGCTGCTGATGATCTGAAACATTCCATCTCCTCCTCGATTTAAAGAAGACCCTCATGTTGTAAGCAGCCCAAAATGTTCAACCTCATAAAAAAAGACAAAGATGGGTCGCGGAGAGAGAAAAAGAAAGAGAAAAAAGAGAGAATGTCAGCAGACGAGCTGAAAAGCTTGGAGGAGATAAGCATGCGACGGGGGTTCTTTCACATCAGTCGGTCCTCCAAACGGGATTCCAAAGCCCGACTGGAAATTTCCAACCCGATCCCCATCAAGGTGGCCAGCAGCTCTGAGCTTCATCTGACGGACATCGACTCGGATAGCATTAGCAACAGAGGGAGTATCATCTTGGACTCTGGGCATCTGAGCACAGCTAGCTCCAGTGACGACTTGAAGACAACGGAGGAGGTGAATTTCAGAGGTTCTGTGCTCCAGCGGGCTGCCAAGTTTGGCTCCCTGGCAAAGCAGAACTCCCAGTCACAGATGGCTCAGATAGTGAAGAGGTTTTCCTTCTCCCAGAAGAGCAGAGATGAGAGCCTGTCTGAGACCTCCACCCCCTCCGAGCATTCGGCTGCACCGTCCCCCCAGGTGGAAATCCGTGTCTTCGACACTCAGGCCCGTGAACTCAATTTAACCAAAGTTCAATCTCAGCCACCACCTAGAGTCAAGGTGCCTGACGTGGTGGGTAAAACTTTTCCTGCTGACTTGAAACTTCCCCCTGTGTTGCCACCTCAACCCCCAGAGCCTAGGGAACTGGAGCTTCAAAGAAGAAAAACTGGTGACTTTGGCTTCTCTTTGCGCAGGACCACCATGTTAGACCGAGGAGCCGATGGGCAAGTCTACAGGAGGGTGGTCCACTTTGCCGAGCCTGGAGCCGGCACCAAGGACCTGGCCTTGGGACTAGTGCCAGGGGACCGGTTGGTGGAAATCAACGGCCGGAACGTTGAGAGCAAAGCTCGGGATGAGATTGTGGAAATGATCCGTCAGTCTGGGGACACCGTGAGGCTGAAGGTGCAGCCAATTCTGGAGCTGGGCGAGCTGAGCCGTTGCTGGTTGAGGAGTAGTGAGGGGCTGCGGAAAGAGGCTTTTGATGTGAGTATTAATGCTGTGACAGATCTGTATTGATACAAGGGCATGCAACCATAAATTGATGATTGTCAGGTTGACTATTTAGCCCTTTTTCAGAGGTATGATGGCAAAACTCTACAGTTACAAGCCTAGGGGATGTTGTTTGAGGGCAGTCATAATGATCTGTCCTTAACGATATGTTGTCTCTCGAAGAAATTAAAGTTGTACACTAATACTTTGGAAGCACCAGTGTTTGACATACAGATTTGGCAGCAGAACTCAGCTGGAAACTACTTAACCTTGAATCAAACAATATATTGGTATATTCAAGCAGAAAGGTCATGTATTTCTCCAGAAGTAGACTTCATGTGTTTCGTATTCCACATGGAGGCTGTCTTTTTCTCATTAAATTAATAGATTGGGCAGAGTAATGTGGAACGGGGTGTGGCCCATGCTACTTATTGAATGAGGCACTGACACAAGCAAATTTGGGTGAGATTTGATCACATTCAACTGCTTAGAAATGGGCCATCTCTGGAGAAAAGAAACCTCCAGCTCTTTTTTTACCCAGCACTGCATCCCCATCAACAAGGACAGCATAATGTTGCTTCATTAGAAGATGTCTGGTTTGTTTATAAGACCACAGTGAGATCATTCTCTAGGTGATCCGTTAAATTTACATTTATTTGTTGTAAACCCCAACATCTGAAAGCATCTCTGTGTGTTAACTTTCACTGTATACTAGCACAGTATTTCCCCGGGCTCAGCTGCTGCCCCTGGCGGTGCCAGGATTCCGAAGTCTTGCAACAACGCTGGCACTGTTATGGTGGCATCTACATCACAAGTGGGTGTTGTAATAACCCTCTTCCATCCCCACAACATCATTAGCGGATGTCTGTTTACAAGGAATGTATCTTGTTGGCAGCTGCATGTTTGCTGTTATCTTTTTGGTGCTGTTGTGAGAAATGTGATTGGCACGTCTTTATCCAAATCTTAAGCTATTGGGTCCTTTCTTTGTTAAATTGAGACCAGGAGAAGGAGAATGGCGTATCTCTGTTAGAGGAGCTGGATCCTGAAGAGAGGGGGGTCTCCTGCAGGGTCCACAATAAATAGTGGGTTGGAGAAGCTCCCTACAGGCCTCAAGGTAAAGCACACAGGCGCAAGAGGTGATAGGGAGCTCACAGAATCAAGTCATGCAAGTACAGGGGTGAATGAGACCCTTGGTGATCAGCCTCTTGGTGATCAGTTACTCTGTTGGTTTCTGCCCCCCTTGTGTCCTCCACTCATGGTCCTGGCTGACTGCTGGGCCTGGGTACCACTGTGTCTGCCCCACGGTTGCACGTATGGCCTTGAAGAGGTTGGACGGGTGGATCACAGGTGTTGGATGTGAAGGTGCATTTTAAGAAGCCTTGTGTTTGGCATGGTGGTTGAAGAAGAGTTCTGCTCTGAGGCACTAGAGATGGAAGCATTGTCCGTCCCTTGCTCCCTGGCTCTCTGATGCACATCGCTGCCGTAAGGCAATATTGGAAGTACCGACTTTCATTTGTGTCTGTCAGTGTCCCGCAGCAGTATGGCGAACTGTGATACTACATGGCCCAGTTGTTCCACATTCTGTTTTGTGATCCAGTTGTGCTTCATTCAATCTGTTCGGTTGCGCTTATTGTAAATGTATGGCTTGGAGTTTAGATGGAAACATGCACACAACTAAGGTAAGATGTGCAGCTTACCGTACTATTTTACTACTAAACTTTAAGAGTAATGTGATTGTGCTAAATGGTCATGAGAAAGTTTCCAATAAGTTGCACATTTGTCAGTAGTGAGCAAAAGCAGGACGAGTCTGCACTGCAACGTATATGCTCGTGTCTAATGGCGGTTTTCAGTTTTAATGAGTGTAATCACCTGGGTGTTAAGTTAAACATTACTCTGAGTCACATAATGGTGTACTAATAATCTTCACCCTACAAAGTAGGTCAGCATTACCAGATGAATGACATACATATTGTGGCAGTAAAGACTGCAGGAACACTAAAAAGAAAGAAGGCGTGTCCCTGAAGCTGACAGACTCCTTACTGCTTTAACAAATCTAAGCCAACTCACAGTTGTAGTAAAAATTCCTTGATTTTAGTCAGGCTGTGCAATGTGTGTTCTACAGGGAAGTGTTGTACATTACCTAGCAGAAGCAAGCATCCATACCTCATGAAATGCCGGAAATAATTGCAAGAATCAGGCGCAAGCCTGCTTCTGCTTTAATAGCTTTCTGCTGTGGTCCTAAATTCCAATTACAGGACGATCACGGTCACTTTTTTTTTATTCGCTTTCTTTTAATTCAGCACCTTTGTGAACATGTTTACAAAGGTTGTGCAGTGAGGTAAAATATGAATCGCCTAATATTCTATGAGGTCAGATCATTTAGGTGAATAAATATACAATCAGTTCGAAACAATTTATGAAAAAATAAAATTTTAAAAAAGCACAATGAAAGACATTTTTACTTACTATTATTAAACTTTTTTTTTTCAAAGCAATGATTCGTTGATTTTCTAATTATTTTATCTTCTGTTTACATTTTGATGGTTTATATTACGTATTTATGGATTGCAGTCAGCGTCTTCGATTTGAAAGAAGGGGGTAGGTAGGGTGAGCGGGGCAGGAAGGTGTTTTTGTGGCTTCTTAATTATTGTGCTGCAAATCTAAAAGTACATATTTAGAGCAGCGACAACAGGTTTGTAGTGGACAAGGGGTGGGGGACTAGTATTCCTTTTTTGAAATATAACGCTCTACTGTTTTGAAACACAGGAGGTGGAAGTCAGATTGGGTTAAGGTATTGGACCACAGAAGTCCCCCCAGTTTTAAATTGCTCCGGCTGTTATTTACTTTTATATCGGGAGGGAATGTAACGTGTTAGGGTACATATGGGAGTCCTTCCCTATATTTCAGAGTTGAAGTATAATTTGCATTTAATGGGGTAGTGTGAGGTACATGGTGTTCTAGAAGATTGGGTGGTGGGGTGTGCTAAAGGCTGGGTGTCGATTTTTGGATGTTACGGCATCTTGGTAAACTTGGACGTTATTATTTAGAACGGTTGACTGCTTCTAAATTGTAGGCATTATATGTTTCTTTTAATGTTTATTTAAATACATTGGTTCAGCAGATAATATTGAATTTAAAAGGAAAGGAAGCTATGGCGTTTAGCAAACCGAGCGTATTACAATTAAATGCAGAGTATGTAAATATTGGTGTTATTTATTAAAATATCAAAAGTAAGCAGATCATTTGGTGAGGTATTGGGAAGGGGAAGCACAAAGACTTGAGCCGGAGAGGAATAAGGTGGGGAAGCACTGATCAGCTACAAGTGCTCTACAGTTGGGATGTACTACTTACATTATCCACAAATATTAAAGTATGTGTTGCAAAATGTTTTGATGGTGCAATATTGTCCCGTCACTTTCAATATGCTGAGAACTTTGAACCAGTCATCAAAGGGTGGGGGTCTTTTGTCCCATAAGCAAAACAATAAGGGGTAGGCGATAAATAACTCTCAACAGTTGTGTACCAATAACACCATGTATATTTCGCTGGTTACATTGCCATGCAGTTGGTGTTGCTTTCGGTAAAACGTGTGGGATCCTGCAGTGACATACTGCTGCTGGTAAAGCTGAGATAATATTGTAATGCACAAACTTTGGAGGAGGTTAACAGTAGCACCTCCATGCTTAAATGTAGGTGAAAATTCAAGCGTTATTATCAGTGAGTTTAAGACTCTTCCATTCATGTGTACTTTTAGGTGACATTGTAATTGAAATAATGAGCATGGCATACACTTGATAGAGATCGTGGGTCACCCGACCAATAATTTTCATATATATTTTTCGGGCCCATAAATTTCATTTCAACATATTCATTAATCAGATGACCTCACGATTCTACCATCAGTATCCCTGATTCCTTCCTATTGGTTCCAGTGTACCCTACTTACCATCCACCGTTACGGGTACCTATGATCACGATAGATCAGGGAGCTAGCTGTGAAAGAAGGCAGGCAAAATACAAAATACCAAATTCTTATACTTTACTTTGTATTCATTGAAATGACCACTGACAACCGGGAAGGTTTAATAGTTTATCTTAGATTTCAGACTCTGCAATCATACAGTTTATAGGAATAAGGCAATCTATAATCAGAGTAACGAAGAGTACATAACCATAAAGAAAGAGTATACAGGCAACCATTTAAAAGTCTATAATGAGGGAATAAGAAGTAACCAAAACTTGAAATTCAAGGGTGCATACTAAATGCTAGGAATTTTTATGCACGTATCAGAATTTTACCATTGGGACATATTTCATGAGTGAGACTCTAGGGAAACCTATACATCTATAGGAAGGGTAGAAAAGTGGAACACGCTATAGTTCTAACGTTATTACTTCAGTTCAGTATTTAGGAAAATTGTAAAACACATTTAATTCATAAACAGTATGGAAAGATTTGTACTCTAAAAGGTAGGGGAACATAGGAACATGCTATGGAGAATATATACTTTGATTCGTCATATAGTAGATTGCGAAAAGCATGGAAAATTTTACGTATGCAAAGGTATGTCTTTATTGAAGCAAAGACAGAAAAAATAGAAAGGTGCAGTTTCAGAGTTCTTAGCAATATATTTACCTAGAATGGTGTGAAAACCAACCCTGGCCACGGGTCAGTTAAGGACAGGAAAACCCTCAAGGAAGGATACCCCTCAATGGGACAGCAGGTGCAGGATGGACACCCCAAGACAGGACAGGATACCCCAATTAGGATCAGGACAGGACCACCAGGACACGACCAGCACCCGCAGTTCGGAAGCAACGCCTGCGCTCCACCCTCTCTGCAGATATTAGTCAGAACCCCGATTGGGTTAGCGAACCTCCCAGCAAAGTGCTCCGCCAGCACTTAAGGTTAGGAAAACCTTTGAGTCTATGGTCAAATTCGGACAGAGTGCTCCGCAGCACCTCTGTATCAAGTCACCTATTGAGAGCGATGGGTCAGTGACAGGTCAGCTTTTCGGACAAGTCGGACAATTTCTCTAGCTAAACCCAGGCTAGATATACTGTTTTTGGGTCAGTGTACCACCCCCAAATGTTGCAGAGTGTCAGAATCCCCAATTTCGATTGGTCCCAAAGTAGGCTAGGTTAACACACCAATCAGAACAGACTACTGTAAGCCTAAATTTACATTCTTGGGTACCGCCTAGCAAGATTGGGGTTCCCATGAGAAGTCGCACTGAATACAATAGGAAGAAATACATTGTTAATAATGTAACACATTTCAGCTTCTCTGGCTGGGTGAAGGTGCATCTTCCCAGGCACGTCTTGGCAGCGACTTTCTCTTGGCGCTGTGTCAATGCCACCTCGCTACTTCTGGTCCTGCGCAGTACTGCACTCCAAAATGGACTCCCAAGCACCCCATCACCCCTCCATACCGAGGATACATGGAAAGTAAGCGAAAACAAATTAAAACATAGAAATAAATGAATAAACTACATAACATGATTGTGTACTTATGATTTATCACTATAAAAATATACTATGCGGTTATATTTTAGTGCGATACACAATAACACGAGAGCATCTGCACAAGCTTCACCACACTATTACACAAGCAGCCATCTTATGACTATTACGCATGCGCACCCTTTCCCTCCAGAATTACAACTACGTCACGTCACGTGAGTGTGACTAACGCATGCGCAGAAGCAAATTTCAAAGCAGCGGCCATTTTAATAACGAGAGTTAATAGGATTAGAAAAACACATAGGCAAGCGTCTCTAAGATGCACGCATATCCCGAAATAAATGAAATTAGTAGAACGAACAATTTGGGTTACCTGGTTATAACGGATTCGAGGTTCATGAATCGAGCAAGTCGCGAAATATGCAATTCTTGCTCTATCAATCCCCTCTTTGATGATATTTACTATCATCATAAAACTAATGGAACCAGATGCCAACTTTTCAGACTTTGTGCATTTCCATCTCTTCCAACATTCTATTCAATTTCTCTTTCATATCCTTTTCAGGGTGAAAAATGTTCACCTTTTTGTAAATCTTATTGTTTAAATCTTCTAATTCAAGCTCATCCACACTCCGTTTCACACCTCTTTTATTCATAGTGTATTTCTTTGTGTGTTTGCGACATTTGCAACAGACAAATATGAGGAGTATGATGAAGCCTATCACTCCAATTGGCATCAGTACCTTAGACAATAAACTTTTACCTAAATTAGCAAACCAATGACCTACATTTGAGAGACCATCAACTAGTCTCTTCCAGGCACTATCAACCTCGAGTGGTTTGAGTTCCTTTTCCAAATTAGTAATGTTTTTCACATATCTTTTTAGCTGGACACTTTTGTCCGGTATGTAAGTGCAACAATGTTGCGCCTTCAGCATCCGGCAGACTCCGCCCTCTTTTGCTAATAAGGTATCAAGCGCAAGTCTGTTCTGCAAAACCATTGATCTGATCGCAACCATTTCGGTATTGACCAATAGAAATCCATGAGCTGTGTCAGTAGACAGCACATCCACTATTGTGGATAATTTGCAAATTCTGTGTGTGTTCAGAACCACTCCCACTCCAGGTATCAGTGCGCTAAAAATACTACCCATTATTTCACCTACGCTTTCTCTTTTACTACGCACTAAGCCATTAGTATTTTCATTGCTTCCAGCAATTTCATTCACATGGTATATTTTCGGGAAGACAATGCCAAAGTAGCAGCTTCCATACCAGTGATCCGGCAATTTGAAATAAGCCTTGTTTCCACATATATAATAAATTCCAGGAAACACAGGTTCTGACCCATTTTTGAAACCCCAACCTCCAATTACCTTATAATTGTGTTCACATTGACTGGAACCAATGAAAATGTTATTATAATAACTAGTCCTTTCGCGGTGCAGACAGAGTTTCCCTTTTCTTTCGAAATCCAGCAACAATGCAGGACCAGCCCCACCACTTGAGGTGCTTTCCATGTTCTCAGCCCATTTAGGAGTATTCTGTCTCTTGTCATTAGCCTTTCTTTGGAAATTCTCCCTTCTTTTCTCTGCCATGTTTAGAAATATTTTCTCTTGTTCATGTAATGAACAGGTCAAGTTGTCTCTGTGTGCTTCATTTAAATCTATGGTACCTATAGTCAGAAAGTATTCACCCATATAACGTGTAACATCACTTTTAGTATGTACAGGATTCAGATTTCCACGTATAGGGAGTTCAGAAAATATTACCTCTCCGTTAGAGTAGTAGTACTGTAACGGTCCTCTTTTGTAAAATAAGCTTGCTAAAATACTACAGGAAATTCCATAAGTCAAAGGTAGGTGATGATAAGTCACGCCTTCAGCTACAGAAGTAGGTAGCTTCATACAGACATAGCAGTCTTCTATTTCCATAGTTTCTACGTAATGCACTAACAAATTTGCGAAAACATTTAAATTAGTCTGGTTCTTAACTCCGTGGTAATGTAGTCCTTCCTCATCTGATGCTTCTAAGTCTCGTTTTGTCTGTCTAAGTGCCTTTTCACGTCTTTCTACACTTCGTGTTGTCAGTTCTTCAGTGTCAGTAGTCTCAGTCTGTGTAGAGTTAATGTCAGTATTCTTGCTCACCATAAAAGGAATGAAAACTGTTAGTCCTATCCATATTATTATCACTATAGCTATACTACATATACATACTTTGCAGCATGTTTTGCAACAACTGCGTTTAGGCCTTCCATTCACATCTGAATCAGACATTTTCGTTCAGAAGAAGTTTCTCAACCCCTCTTTGTTACTTTACACAGGTAGCTTACTCTGCGTAATTTCAGGTGAGTTCGTCTTCTTCGGCAGATAGATCAGCAATCTGTTTCTCGTCACTTTCGTCAGTTATATCAAGATCCTCAAACTCTTCCAAGATTAGATATGTCCACTCAGGATCCTGGTATTTTTCGTTCAGCCTTTTTATTCGATCACTCCTTCTTTTGGAGCTTTCTCCAGCTTGCCCTGAAATTCGTGGACTTTTCCTTTTTTCTGCAAGTTTTTCGTCTACTGTTTTTATTCTCAGTCTCAACTTCTTAATAAATCCTGGTTCAATATTTTTTTTTTTCTTTAGTCTTTTAGCTGGCACTGTTATTTGGCTTTCTTCTAATATTCTTTTGTTTTCGTTTACTTGTGGCACTTCTGCTTCTGTCTCTTCCCTTCCTGTCTGACTAGTCCCAGGTCTTGTATCTATTTCTTCTGCCTGGTTACTAAACTGGCCTGGTTCAGGAGAATTTTGGGTTTGGCTTTCAAATGTCTCTATTTCTGAATCCTGAACACGTTCTTCTAATTCTGTCTGATCCTGTTCAAGCACTTCGATCTCTTGATTTTCTTCTGCTTGAATCTTTGGACTAGTTCTAGTCTGTCCCTTTTCAATTTCAGGAGTTTGTGGAGGTGTATCGATCACCTGTTCTGTCCCTATCTGACCTTCCTCTTCGTCCTCAGATTTGACGTGAATCTCAATAATCTGAGGGTCTTCGCCTGTGCCTAACTCGTCCTCTCTATTCCACTCTCTATCTTCGTATGTTCGCTCTCTTGTTCTGATTGGGTCTTCAGTAAGGCCGATTATTGGTATCCAATCATCGTGACTGGTGCTCGGTTGTTCGTCTTCAGCTACTTCAGGACCAACGTCTGTAGACCCCTCAGCTGGACAACCTTCAGCGCCCTTTTCCTTGTCTGGAATCACCTTCTTGGTATGGCTGGCATGGATCCACTTGGGAATGCCTGCACACTTCACCGCTGTCGTGGTCACCAGTATGATTTGGCGTTTTTCTCCCCACCTTGGTGCAAGGCAACTCGAACGAGTATGTTTCTTGATTCTGACCCAGTCAACAGGGACCAATTTGTGAACTGGAGTCGTTGGATTGGCGACGGCGTCTTCCCCAATCTGGCGAGAGATAGAACGCACTTGGTCACCTAGTTGCTTGCAGTATTCAAGTACCAAATCATCAGAAATGCTTAACAGTTTGTATCCTGGTACCCATGCTTGTCTCATCACTCTTCCCATCAGGATCTCATGGGGACTCAGGCCTGTTTTTCGGTCTGGAATACTTCTGAGTCCCATCAGAACAAGAGGTAAGGCATTTACCCAGTTCATGCCAGTAGAGTCACTCATTTTTGCTAATCTCGTTTTAATCGTGCCATTTATTTGTTCCACTACTCCAGAAGCCTCTGGACGATATGCACAGTGCAGCTTTTGTGTGATCCCGAATGCTTTACAGAGCTGATCGATTACTTCATTCTGAAAATGTTTTCCTCTATCTGATTCAATAGTGACTGGAACCCCGAACCTAGGTATCAATTCTTTCAGCAACAGTTTGGCTACAGTCATGGCATCACTCTGTTTGGCAGGGTAGGCTTCCACCCATTTTGAAAACAGACAGACAATGACAAGGACATATCTTTTTCCCTCACAACGAGGCATGGTGATGAAATCAATCTGTACTCTCACAAAGGGACCCCCTGATTTCCCAATCTTTCCCAGTTCAACTACTGTTCTTTTGCCAGCGTTGAACTGCTGACATGTGAAGCACCTCTGGCAGAGTGATTCTGCCACCTTCCTGAATTTCGGGTTGTACCATGTTTGTTGGAAAACCAGAACCATGGCGTCCCTACCAGCGTGTGAATTCCCATGTATCAATCTCGCCATAGAGGAGAGCAGGTGTCTAGGTAACACAGGCATACCATCTGGGCCCACAATGACACCATCCTCTCTCCTTGGTCGACAACCAAGTTCCTTCCACTTTTCTTTCTCTTCCCAGGGCACAGCATGCTGCCATTCTCTCACTTCATCCCAGGTAGGCACTTCTTCAAACACCATAAGTTGGCAGCTGTTTCCAGTCCCTCCCAGTTTAATATTTATTGACATGCGGTCTTTGGCACATTGTTTTGCCACTTCATCAGCTAAATGATTTCCCAACGATACAGCGTCAAGGCCCTTCTTATGGGCAACACATTTGACCACTGCTAATTCCTTTGGTAATTGGATTGCCTCTAGTAAATCTTGTACAACCCTTCCATTCCGAATAGGGGTACCTGATGAAGTCAGGAATTCTCTTTGTAGCCACAATTGGCCAAAGTCATGCACAACCCCATAACAGTACTGACTGTCAGTATACACTGTTATTCTTTTTTCCTTTCCCAATTTGCAAGCTCTTATTAATGCTACCAATTCGGCTACTTGTGCAGACTTTATTCCAAATAAACATGATGCTTCTTTAATGCCGTCCAAAGCGACCACAGCATAAGCGGCACTTAGGCCCACTAGTTCGTGTCTCATGCATGAGCCATCTACAAACCACTCCTCATCATGCACAGGCAAAGGTGTCTCTTTAATGTCTGGACGGGGTTTTGTACTGCATTCTGTCAGGTCTATGCAGTCATGCTCATTTTCTCCCTCATCTTCTATAATCATTGAATCAGGGAGCAAAGTGGCTGGGTTCAAGATATTACACCGAGTAATGACTACATTTGCAGCACCCACGAGAATCCTCTCGTATTTAGTCAGCCGACTAGGGGTGAGATACTGTGTCTTAGTTCGGGTCAGTAAAATTACAACTGCATGTGGAACATATACAGTTACAGGATGTCCCATCACAATGGATTCACTCTGTTCTAGACTTGTGCAAGTTGCAGCTACTGCTTTCAGACATCCAGGTAATCCAGCAGCCACTGGATCCAAAGTGGCAGAGAAATATGCCACGGGGCGCCTAGTTAGGCCATGCTCTTGAGTTAGAACTGACAATGCACAATTATCTCGAGTGTCACAGAACAGAGCAAACTCCTTGGAATAGTCAGGCATCCCTAAAGCAGGGGCCGTACACAGGCAATCTCGCAATTTAGTGAATGCTGTTAAGCTTTCATCATCCCATTCCACTGGGTCTTTTGCTCCTTTCTTTGTCATATTTATCAAAGGCTTTGCCAGGACTGCAAATCCCACAATCCATTGCCTGCAGTAACCTACCACCCCAAGGAACATTCTGATCTCTTTCTGAGTACGGGGTAATTGCATCTTTTGAATTATTCTGACTCTCTCAGTAGTGACTTTTCTGATGCCTTTTTCTATCTGGTGTCCCAGATATTTCACTCATTTTGAGCAGAACTGCAATTTTTCAGGGGCCACTTTATGTCCCTTTTCACCTAGGTGATTCAGCAAGGCAATGGTGTCAATCACACAATCTCTATGACTTTTAGACGCCACCAAGAGGTCGTCTATGTATTGCACTAATACAGACTTTCCAGGTAAGACCAAAGTTTCAAGGCACTTTTTCAAGATCTGATTAAAGATAGAGGGGCTTTCTGTGTACCCTTGAGGGACACGATTCCAAACATACACGTGACTGTTGAAAGCAAATGAGAAAATAAACTTGCTGTCTGGATGCAATGGGTTCGAAAAGAATGCGTGACATAGGTCTATCACAGTGAACCACTCAGCATCCCAGGGAATCTGATACAGGATCACTGCTGGGTTTGGGACAATGGGACAACAAGGAACCACAATTTTGTTTACCTTTCTCAGGTCCTGCACTACTCTGTACTTGCCACTAGGTTTCTTGATTCCAATTATGGGAGAGTTACATGGGCTACTCATTACTTACTGTATGATGTTGGCTTCCAGCAACTTCTGCATTTCAATAGCCACCCCTGCTCTCACCTCTGCACTCATTTTGTATGGTTTAGTATTAGGGTAAACTGCATTTTCTTTCATGATTATTTGTATGGGGTCTACATTTGCCATTAATCCTACATCCTTTCCAGTAAAGTCACATGCCTCTGGTTTCACTGTCTGTTGGAGTTCTTCAGGTAAATCTTGTATAGTCATTCGTTTAATCTCTGAGTCAGGTCTGATTAACATTAACTTGTAGATGCCATCTTCATCTGGGGTTTGAATTTCGGCGCCCTTTGGTGTGCAAAAGATGGTACAGTTCATTTTGCACAACAAATGACGTCCCAGTAAATTTACAGGACTGGTATCACAAATGACAAATCTGTGCATTTCTTTAAAATTCCCTATTGTGATCTCCATGGGCTCGGTAACGGGGGTACTAATCAATTGATTAGACACACCCACTACTTGGATGGCTTCTCCCGAGAGGGGTAGGTTTGGAACGTCCGCTGTTCTCACAGTAGAACGGGTAGCACCAGTGTCCAATAGGAAGGTGACATCATTTCCATCAACCTTTCCTTCAATGTATGGCCCTGACTGGTCTACCGGCAAGGAGGCACCAAGTACGCACTCCTTGTCCTCCCCTCTCAGGCCCCGTCAGTACTGGTCATCACAGAAAAAAGTGTCATTTAACAAATACTGCGAAGTTGCTGCATTTCTGTTCTCATTGCCTCCCCAGATTTCTATGTCGTCACCCTGCGGTGATTTTCCCTTAATATTTGGTTTTGGCGCTCGGGGCACTTGGATTGTTTTTACCTGCTGCTGGTTCTTTCTTGGCTTTTCATTCTGCGTCTGTGGAATCAAATCAGGGGATTGGGTATTATGTTGTAAATATGGACACTCGTCCCGCCAATGTCCAATTTCCCCGCACTGGTGGCAGGGGAATTTCTTTTTAGCTTCTTCTCTGCTCATTTTTACTTTGGGCTTTCCCCCACCCCCAGGGCCTTGATTTTGGATGTTCTTACTTATTTTATTTAATTGCTTTTCCTGCTGTTCTGCGAGCTTTACTTGTGCCCACATCACTTTCTCCTTCAACGCCTTTCGCTTTTCTGCCATCTCATCCTCACAGTACTTTGCGTACCGGAGGACCTCATCCATTTTCTTTGACTGCCAACAAATTTTATTATCTTTGATCCACTGGCAAATTTCGGGTCTTAATCCGTTTACAAACCTGTAAATGAAGTGGGTCATGTCCTTCATCTCGATGTTATCTATACCACTGTATGTCTTAAACACCTGTAGTAATCTTTCATAAAAAGAATGTACAGTCTCATCCCTTTCCTGCGTGGTTCTATCTATTTTGGTCCAATCAGTTTCCTTTGCGGGCACCTTTTGCTTCAAATGTTGAATTACTTGTTCATACTTTTTCATTACTTCAATAGAAGGTTCCCCTGTTTTAGAGTCCCTCGGGTATTCCTCACTAGGCCAAGCTATGGCAATTTTACACTTGGTCCATAAATCCACAGGGACCACAATGTCAAAGAACCCATCCAGGTCCTTCCACAGGCATTTCTGTACCTTTACAAATCTTTCCACTTGCCTGTACCAATCCACAGGCTTCTCTCGTAATTTTGGGAAATCATTGGTAAAGGACACAATATCCTGTCTGGACCAAGGAACATGCACGTATTTTCCACCTGGCACTTCTCGCATAGGATACAACTGCTCTGGTTTGTCAGCTTCCTTTAAAACAAATTCAGGAGTTACTTGTTTGGATCTAGCCTCATCTTTCTTCCTGGCCCATCTGGCTTTCCATTTTTCCACATCTCCCCATTTCTGCAACACGGTCAATAATTCTTTGACCTGTGCCTTTTTCCCAGACACATTTAGGTTATCTAAATCTTTGTCCGAGAAATCTGCTCTATACGGTTTCTGCAAGGGTTTCGATTTCGAGATGTCTATTCCGTTGCTAGCAGCAGTGTCTGTTAATTTTTCATGAAATACTCGGACATTTCGGGTGAGACTTTTACAAATAAACAGCAGCTCTTCTTCAGAGTACGTATTTAGTCTGTCTAATCCTACATTTCCGGCCAATAGTTCTTCTATTTCTATTCTTAATTTGCAGAGATCTAAAGGTTTCGACTGAGGAACTTGTTTTTCTAATTCTCGACTCCATCTCTCAATTTCTTCAGGAGTCACTACTGTGACGCTCTTAGTACCTGAAGCTGATTCCATTTGAATCTCTCTCGTATTGAAAGGATTATGTCTTTTCTGCATCCTCTTTCCGGTGTCCCTAATGGGCAAATCCATTAATGAAACTTCAGACTCACATTCACTTGTTAGATCATCTACAATTAAGGGCTCTGGTCCCGGCTGGGCTATAACTGGGGTAATAACTGGAGTTTTTTGACTCCCATGTCGGTCCCCATACAATGGAACCACAGGTCCAATAGTAACCGGGATGGTTAAGGACTCAGGACTTGTATTTAACTGGGATATTTTCTGAATTATTTCAGCTCTCTGTTTAGCTAGAGCATCTCGTTCCCTGTCTTCCAATATCCTTTCGACTGAATTGTCATGTAATATCTGTGGGGTCAAAGTTGGGGCATAACTCGGGGCAGTGGGATGTGTCTCTCTCGGTCCCTCACCATAATTAGGTTTTGGAAATAAACTTCCCGTGCTTAGGGATCTTGGTTCTTCCTCATAAAGAGGATTTAAAATCGACATTCCTGAACTTAATGGTCTTTCCTCACCTTCATAGGGAAGTCTAGAGCAAGAACCCCTTTCTCGTGAGTATCTTGCCTCCCCACTAGTGGGTCTTTTTGGATAAATATCTCTGGGATCTATGGGTCCTAGGCTTTCAGTATAGGGAGGTATATGACAACCCCCTCCTACACTTGCAGATCTGGCCTCTTCCTGAGGCGGAGGTCTTCGAGAATTATCCCCTTCACTAGAAGGTCGGTGTCCTTCATTATAAGGAGGCGGACTTCTCATACACATGTCATCTAACAATTCATCATCCGACTCTCCAATGGGCACCCAATGTTTACATTTTTCTGTTCCCCCGGGAGGACCACCCGCTGGCATCATTGGAAACAGTCCCTCAACAATCATATTCTGTCTCCACTGTTTCATCTTTTTGTCTCGGGTTTCTTGTTTCAATTTTGGATAACATTTTGTTAATCCTTTATCCATTCGGGGCTTATCCCTTTCGAAAGCCTCGATTTCCCATTCCTCTAGTGCTTCATACTGCGTTAGTCTAGGTCTGGGATGCAAATCATTCATTCGGGTTCTTAAATTAAATAGAATCCTCCCATTGAATGTACCTTCTAACGGAAACGCCAATACTCCGTCATCTTTCGTGTATTCCGCCCAGTTTTCCAACCATACACACGAGTGGTACCTTTTATCAAACATCATAAAAGATGCGGGAGTATTAGGTGGCGGAATAACAACACCTTCTCGAGTCCTAATTGGTTTGTCCTTTTTGAAATAATTCTTTACCTTGTTCACAAGTGACAACTTTCTCTTATTTCCGTACATAATGTTGGTGTTATGTCCTTTCCACTGATCGTTCTCAAACCCTAAATGCCTTGGATCTGGTCTAGTATGCGGTCTGTACGTATGCCCATAGAATTTCCTTCGAGCAACTCTTTGTTTACAAAATCACTTCCAATCTAAACGTTTCTTCTTATTGTCCGTGCGACCAATGAAATGCACGAATTCAAATAATCTTGACCAATGGGTGCGCGGCCTTTTCGCGAGACAGTTCTCACGCTTCGGCACTCACCCCTCCTTTACAATTTCAGCTCCGCTACACACCCGCTGCGTCTACCAATCCCAGCGCGGCACGGAGTGACGTCAGAGCAGCTTCGCGACTGACTCCCTCCTTTACAAGGTAACGGCAACTTAATTTCTCTCTAAAAGTGCTTGTGCCTGGTTATTTAACAACGAATACACATTCGCCACTGTACTCAAGTGTCTAGACAGAATAGTTTTTGTTTCACTGCAAGTAAACTACTTCCATTTACTTTTCACACGCTACTGATAGATCTCTTCCGCCTACCCTTCACTCAAGCATTAAGGAACCTGTTACTTCCTTAGACTCATCCACTTTCTGGGATATTTGCTAAGTCTAAAGTTTCACCCGCGAACCCCTTTGCTATCACACAAGCTCCGACGAACCCGCTATTCCTTCTGATGTGACCCTAAATAGGTTGTATCACGTTAGAAGTTTTGCCAATGATCTCGTTGCTAACATTTATTCAAACATGCATTCGGAAAAAACCCTAGTTAGTGCTTCCAGTTCTACCTAACCTGCACCACCTTTCCTGGAGTAAGTGACCTCACAGCAAGTGGATTCCCTTCACCACTTGCTATTCTATTCCCCGGGGATTCCCAAACATACACGTAACGCTTAACTCACAAACGTGTTAATATATATATCAGTACAATAATAGAAAAAACAATTTAAAACATTTCATAATTTTCAAAGAAAAAACATTTCACGCGAGTGATCAATTCGCCCGATTTGTTTAACTTTTCATAGCAGCATGAACATGAAAATAAAAAACCCTTCTAGCAGCATCCAACTTATCTAGCTAAACTAGTCCTACCTAATTTTAACTAGTCCCTAACCATCCTCTCTGCTACCAGAAAAATACTGATAGAGATCGTGGGTCACCCGACCAATAATTTTCATATATATTTTTCGGGCCCATAAATTTCATTTCAACATATTCATTAATCAGATGACCTCACGATTCTACCATCAGTATCCCTGATTCCTTCCTATTGGTTCCAGTGTACCCGACTTACCATCCACCGTTACGGGTACCTATGATCACGATAGATGAGGGAGCTAGCTGTGAAAGAAGGCAGGCAAAATACAAAATACCAAATTCTTATACTTTACTTTGTATTCATTGAAATGACCACTGACAACCGGGAAGGTTTAAAAGTTTATCTTAGATTTCAGACTCTGCAATCATACAGTTTATAGGAATAAGGCAATCTATAATCAGAGTAACGAAGAGTACATAACCATAAAGAAAGAGTATACAGGCAACCATTTAAAAGTCTATAATGAGGGAACAAGCAGTAACCAAAACTTGAAATTCAAGGGTGTATACTAAATGCTAGGAATTTTTATGCACGTGTCAGAATTTTACCATTGGGACATATTTCATGAGTGAGACTCTAGGGAAACCTATACATCTATAGGAAGGGTAGAAAAGTGGAACACGCTATAGTTCTAACGTTATTACTTCAGTTCAGTATTTAGGAAAATTGTAAAACACATTTAATTCATAAACAGTATGGAAAGATTTGTACTCTAAAAGGTAGGGGAACATAGGAACATGCTATGGAGAATATATACTTTGATTCGTCATATAGTAGATTGCGAAAAGCATGGAAAATTTTACGCATGCAAAGGTATGTCTTTATTGAAGCAAAGACAGAAAAAATAGAAAGGTGCAGTTTCAGAGTTCTTAGCAATATGTTTATCTAGAATGGTGTGAAAACCAACCCTGGCCACGGGTCAGTTAAGGACAGGAAAACCCTCAAGGAAGGATACCCCTCAATGGGACAGCAGGTGCAGGATGGACACCCCAAGACAGGACAGGATACCCCAATTAGGATCAGGACAGGACCACCAGGACACGACCAGCACCCGCAGTTTGGAAGCAACGCCTGCGCTCCACCCTCTCTGCAGATATTAGTCAGAACCCCGATTGGGTTAGCGAACCTCCCAGCAAAGTGCTCCGCCAGCACTTAAGGTTTAGTAAAACCTTTGAGTCTATGGTCAAATTCGGACAGAGTGCTCCGCAGCACCTCTGTATCAAGTCACCTATTGAGAGCGATGGGTCAGTGACAGGTCAGCTATTCGGACAAGTCGGACAATTTCTCTAGCTAAACCCAGGCTAGATATACTGTTTTTGGGTCAGTGTACCACCCCCAATGTTGCAAAGTGTCAGAATCCCCAATTTCGATTGGTCCCAAAGTAGGCTAGGTTAACACACCAATCAGAACAGACTACTGTAAGCCTAAATTTACATTCTTGGGTACCGCCTAGCAAGATTGGGGTTCCCATGAGAAGTCGCACTGAATACAATAGGAAGAAATACATTGTTAATAATGTAACACATTTCAGCTTCTCTGGCTGGGTGAAGGTGCATCTTCCCAGGCACGTCTTGGCAGCGACTTTCTCTTGGCGCTGTGTCAATGCCACCTCGCTACTTCTGGTCCTGCGCAGTACTGCACTCCAAAATGGACTCCCAAGCACCCCATCACCCCTCCATACCGAGGATACATGGAAAGTAAGCGAAAACAAATTAAAACATAGAAATAAATGAATAAACTACATAACATGATTGTGTACTTATGATTTATCACTATAAAAATATACTATGCGGTTATATTTTAGTGCGATACACAATAACACGAGAGCATCTGCACAAGCTTCACCACACTATTACACAAGCAGCCATCTTATGACTATTACGCATGCGCACCCTTTCCCTCCAGAATTACAACTACGTCACGTCACGTGAGTGTGACTAACGCATGCGCAGAAGCAAATTTCAAAGCAGCGGCCATTTTAATAACGAGAGTTAATAGGATTAGAAAAACACATAGGCAAGCGTCTCTAAGATGCACGCATATCCCGAAATAAATGAAATTAGTAGAACGAACAATTTGGGTTACCTGGTTATAACGGATTCGAGGTTCATGAATCGAGCAAGTCGCGAAATATGCAATTCTTGCTCTATCACACTTTACCAGTTGGCTTGTGATGGAGTAGTGAACTAAACCGAATCTTTGAATCACAATCAAAGACTTACTTTTACCAAAAGCAGGGATGTGTTCTGTAATAAGTTACCTACATTGAAAATGTTGTACAGTAAGTTTTACAGGTGACTTCACAAATGAGTCAAGACTAAGGGGCCTATTAGTATGGCGGGCCACCGCCGGCCTGGCGAGGGCGATCCGCCTTCCTTCCACGCATGAATGACCCCCGAAATATTATTATGGCTAGGGGGGGTCCGCGGCTGACGGGAAGACCGTCTGCCGCATTTCTGCCCCTCGACGAGGCATCCTGATTGCAGGTGTGGGACCGCTTTACCCCTTGCGGACGGTCCTGCATTCCGTTACGGTGGTGGGCGGACTTTGTCCGCCCGCCATCGTAAAAGACCCCAAAGATACTAAAAGGTCATTTCTCCCCAGCTTTATAAGTATTTTTCAATTGTCGAGGCAGCACTTATAATCATACAGCAGAGTTTCTGATATCCTTATTGTGGACAACTTACAACTTTGCTATAAGTTGTCCATTGTAGATGTCTAACGCTGCTCTATATATTAATGTAATAACTTCTATGCTAGCCACGTAGAGCAATTCAAATAGGTCTGTTTTTATCATGGACTATTGATTTAAATAATTTTAATATGTACTTAGTTATTTCATTAAATCAAGAATTTTATATAATTAATGGATGGAAACAACATTTCTAATTTCGTAACACTCCTACTCCAAATTTATTTTATAAAGTATATTGCTCACGTTCTCTATTGACGTGCTCAACTTCATAACTTTAATTTGTTTTCTAAATCTTGCAGCTTAAACAATTCTCACCTTCTCTTCCCCAAAAGTAGTGTTCTAAATTTGACTTAAATACCGAGAAACACCTTTATATTGTATTCTCTATGTACAACTTGAGTTTCGATGTGAAGCAGGGAATTGCTTCCATAATCCATTTTTCCAGTGCTTAATTTGAGCTGGTGGATGCTGGTGAGGTGCACCAGCACGTATTTATTGGGACTGTCACTTATTTTTACTCATCAGACATGTCCCGAGATCAAGAGAGGGAAAAACACACACACTGGAAAGAAGGTGGAAGAGAAAACCAGAAAAAAAGTCATCAAGGGAGAAAGCAGAAACATGTAAGTGTAAGTTAACGGGGCAGGGAGTATCTGGCAGTGGATTAAAGAGGCCTGAGGTGGATTGAAGAGTACCCATGGAGCTCTGACATTTAATAGCGCCGGCCGGGCGTCTGAGCAGTGCTTTGGGCACCGACACTCATTCTTTTACAAATTAAGTGTGACCCTACAAACTTTATCCAAGTGAAAATATAAATGTTTATGCTAAAAGAAATATAGATTCAGAGAATGTCATACTGCTGAATAAGGGGGTGCTCTCTGCTCATGAAGTAACATTTTAAATATGGGAATTAACTTACTTTTGCATCTCTCTTCTCGAGTTGGATGTAAGTCACACTCTACTGCATGGCTTCCTGTTGGATAGCTTCCACCAGCAGACATGGCTCGGGAAGGTGGAAGGTTTCCTCTTTGCTTCCTACTTTTGTCTAGTTGTAAAGATGTGCCCTCTTCCCAGGAGGGATCTTGCATGCAGAAAAAACTTCAGACCGCTAGGCTTTGGCAGTAGTTTAGTTGTATGCTTCTGTGACTGGGGGAATGTCTCCACCCTCTTCCTGAATATATCCAGGCTCACATGTAGATCAGCTGATGATGGTGCCTGCAAAGAAGATTCCGTTGGGACACAGAGTCAGCATGGAAGGACTTCACTATGATAATTCATTTATTTCAACCTTCAAGGAACATTATTATAATTGTGCAGAGTACCGGTACAATAAAAGCAGTGGGCTTGCAGAGGGGCCAACATATAGTAGACAATGTCCATGAAGTTGACAGGCCAGGTCAAAGGGCTTATTGTCCCTGCTGCAGTGGTCTATGCAGACCAGTTCTCAGAATCTGATTCTGCAGGAAAAACTGAACTCATTTGAGGTTTGGTGGGCAGGCTGTTGTACTGCCGCTTCGACTGTCGCAGCGCCTCGATCATCCTAGCTGTGATTGGACTGCCTATTTAATATTTGTCCGCAAAACAGCTTATTTGTACGTGGTGGGAGTTACTTCAGGAGACAAATTATCCATGACAGCAGATCCAGCACGGTGGGTCTGTTGTTAGTAAGGTTATTTCTGAGGATAGACCCCTCCAAAGCAGGGGCCAGTATTCAGAAATAACCTATCGAAAGCCCCGCCCATGCTGGAATTTTCCTCCAGTGCAAGAGGGTTCTTTACTCTTTTCTGTCGAGAATAATCATGGTTGAGATGGCAGTCATAGACAGAAAAGCCAGCGTCAAATAAAGCAGCGTTTAACAAAGGTGTATGGCAATTTTTAAAACATTTTTATTGGTTTTAGTTGTGCAGCAGGTACAGACATGCATTTTCTTTCTTTAAATTTAATTTATTTTGGTCAGCAGAAAGAAATTACAGTTACGCAGCATGAGTAATCCATCGTGACATACAGCTTCAAAGTACAGGAATCTTACATTCATTTACATGTATGGCCCATAATAGATTATCATTTCCATATAGGTATTATCAGCAGCATCTCTACTTCGTGTCCCCTAAATACCATAGTGCCCACTAACTGCCCCTTGCCCAAACTTCGGTCTTCGCTCCATGAGTCTCGTTGCCGCAGCTGTTTTAGAGAAACTCCTCTGCTTGACACTCTAGCGGCATGCTATGTGGACTTTCAGTCATTGGGTTGGGTAGAACTAAGATATTGTACAAAGGGTTCCCAGAAATCCCTAGGTTTGGAGGCCTGAGGTAACTCTTTTGCATACGTCTCCAGTATCTCTTTGCAATATGTCATGTCTGTGATCCAGTCCTTAAATCTTGGTGGGCGCCTCCTACCCCAGCGTAGAGCAATGCGGCGTTTGGCCAGCAATAATGCCACAGCTAGAAACTATCGTCTTCTAGCCAACTTTATTTTGTGCAATCCCAACAGGCATACTAGTGGGTTGTGAAGTATCCTTTCTGCTAACATAAGCATATGTGTGCTAGTTACGCCGTGCCAGTATGGTTGGAGCTGTGGGCATGACCATGCCCCTTGTAGAAAAACTTCTCCCGAAGCGCCACATCTGTGGCACTTGTCCTCTGTTCGCAGTCCGCACTTGTATAGCTTTGCCGGTGTGTAACATATTTGATGTATAAATTTAAAGTGAATTATGCACAGGTTGCAGTTTGGAGTGAGCAGCTTCAGTAACGCACAGCTGTAATCCCAGTCCTCCATAGCGATAGGGCTTCCCACTGCCTCCTCCCACCTTTGAAGTGGCCTATTTGGGGGTTGATTCTGTTCACCCTGGGTTGTGGCATATAACCGTGTTACTAAGCGCAGACGTGTGGGTGCTGTCAGTAAGATTTGTAGCGCATTAAGCAGTGTCTGTTCATCTGGAAATGAGGAGTATAGTTCCCTTACTGTCATACGCAGTCGCAAGTATGCAAATCCTTTTAATGGCATGCGGTGTATGCTGAGGGACGGAGCATCCTGTGAAAGAAATTGGCCATGTGGAAATATAGTGCGTAGTCCCAGTCTCCCCAGTAAAGATAACATATTCTTCTCTTGTGTTACTGTTATTTGTGGGTGATGAGAGATGGGCAGCGCTGGAGCCTAGATCCGGAGTTTCGGTGCCCTCTTTGTCAACTTGTGCCATGCCTGCGATGTGCAGTATACTGCATGTATTACCTCTTTCGGGAAGTTCCTCCTTCGGTCGGATAGGAAAGTAATCAGGGGGTCGGCTTCACACTATCATGCTCTACTGCTATGTGCAGCATCTGGCCATGTGGATGTAGCCAGTAATGAGAATGCTGTGCCTGCGTGCAGTAAAAGTATAATTGGAGGTCTGGTGCTCCAAAGCCCCCTTGATGGTAGGGTCTGGTCAGAACTTTCAAATCCTCTCACCTGCTTCCCCGCCCAGGTCAGCCACAGCATGGCTGTTCGCAGTTGTGCAAAGACTGCTTGTGTGAGCCAGATCGGTATGTTCATAAATAAATACAAATATTTTGGCAGTACAATCATCTTCTATATAGTGATCCTATCAGCCAATGAGAGCAGTAGTTTGATCTTTCGATCTATCTGGTCCTCCAGTTTCACTAGTGCTCTACCATAGTTCTCTCTAAGTACGGCCTCTGGGTTACGGTGTATCCATATGCCAAAATATTCTACCGGTTCAGTCTGCCATTGTTATGGGTAATCCAGATTAGGACTCGCTGTAGCTGACGTAAGCGGTATTACCACAGACTTGTCCCAATTAATACTGAGACCCGAGTAGTGCTCAAACCTAATATATTGTCTTATGAGTGGGTTTAAATTACGATCCGGATAAGTTGCATAAAGAACCACGCGATATAGAGATCGGACGCAGATGAAATTGTAGGGCAGATTCTGCATGCTTTTGCCGTATTTTACATGCTAGTGTTTCTAGTGCTATTGTGAAAAGAAGCAGCGAAAGTGGGCATCCCTGTCTCGTTCCTCGGCTTATCCTAATCGGGTCTGATGTGTAGCCGTTAACTCTAATGCGCCTGCTGGGCTCTGTGTATAGTAGTGCTATCCAGCGTAAAAACGGTTCAGGGAACCCCATCCTACGCAGCACCGTAAACATGAAGGGCCATTCCACTGAATCTAAAGCCTTTGCCACGTCCAATAGCGCCGCGGCAGCTGACAAATCAGGATTGAAGTGGTGGAACATTGCAAATATGGTCTGTATATTTTGGGTTGTGGATCGTGACGGTATAAATCCGGCTTGGTCTGGCAAAATTAGATGGCGTAGCAGAGGCTGTATTCGCGTTGCAATAATTTTAGCTAATATTTTAGCATCCATATTTATTAAAGATAATGAGCGGTAAGATTCACACTTTTCTGGGAATTGTCTGGTTTGGGGAGGGTAATCAGGAGCGCCTCTCGCAAGGAGGCTGGTAAAATGCCTTCATCCTAGGCATCCTCATACATCTCCACCAGGTGTGGGAGCAGTAAATCTCTAAATTCTTTATAAAACTCCCCAAGTAGTCCATCCATACCTGGAGCCTTGTTATTAGGGAGGGAATTAATCACTTCTTTTATCTCCTCTTCAGTGATGTGATGGCAAAAATACTTGCGATGCTCATTCGACAGCCATGACAAGGCAATATTCCCTAAATAGTGGCATATCTCAGGCGGGGAAGCAGTGGATTGCGCAGAGTAGAGGCAGGAGTAAAACTCTGGGAAGCAATCTAGAATTGACGGGTGTGTGGGTTGGTCTTGCGTGGTCATGATCTGGGTTATGTAGGTTGACAAGTGTGCGGGTCTAATTCTGTGGGAGAGCGTACGCCCCGGTCTGCCCCCCTCTCCGTACATCTCACAGACCTCCCAGAGGTCAGAATTGGAACGAGGTGGGCATCCTATCGTATGGCATCATCATACTCTACCTACGCCAGAGAAGTAATGCTTCTTATTAGGCATGGCACTCTTTACACTCTCAATAGTTCCATTAAAGACAGACAAGGACGGTATGTGATTGTTCACGGCAACTTCGGTGGCACCGCCTTAATTATTGTCACAACATATGGTCCTAATACTGATGACCCGTCCTTCTTTGTGCAGATACTGGCAAAACTGCGCACCCTACCCCCAGCAGCTGTCCTCTGGTGTGTGGATTTTAACACCTGCATAGATCCAGCTTGGGATATGTCAACCGGAATTGAAAGATATGGGAAGCAAGCGGCAAGGGAGCTAAGAGACGGTATGGACGAGTGTGCCCTGCTGGATGTATGGCGACTGAGACACCCAGGTCGGAAAGAGGGTACATGCACAACAACTGCTCATAACACGTGGTCTAGAATAGACTATTGGCTAGCCACACAGGATATTTGTACATGGACGACTTCTGTAGAACACATGCCCAAGACACTGTCAGATCACGCATCTGTCCGACTGGCACTTGCCATCCCCACACACACACTCCACGACAGTTTACATGGCGTCTACAACAGGGCGCACGTAAGGACCAAGTGTTTCGCTCCAAACTGCGCCAGGCATTGGTAGAGTACTTTGACCACAATGTAGGATCTGAAGGTAGTGCAGAGACACCGTGGGAGGCCTTTAAGATGACTGTTAGGGGCCATTGTATTGGTAAACATGCTGGTATACTAAAAGACATTCAGCAGCAATTGGCAAAGGTGGAAAGAGAGATACGACAATTGGAGGTGGAATATGAGGCTACACAGGACCCTAGGTTACTAGCAGAAAGTAGACACCTATCATGACTTAGCAAATGATGAGATAAAATATATTTTGAGTATATATACACTGCCCTCAGATTTTTACCGCCATACAAGTCTCTGTGGGGCCGCGTCAAATTATCTTGCTGACTGCGGTAGCAGCCGGCAGAACCACTGTACTCACTGTGGCGCAGAGCAGAGTTGGGCAGAGATGGGGCGCTCAGGGGCGCAGCAGTGCCTTCCTGATGTCGAGTCCACCGCCCCACGGTGGCTCGCCGCCTCGTCAGTGGTGGAGATCCCGGACGTTTTCTTCGGCCTGGCAGGGAAGTTGTGAGGCACGGGCCGCTGTTTTTCAGGCATTCCAGTTCCGTGAATGCAGTTTCCTCGCTGCTGGCGGTTACGCGCTGGCCTGTCGCTGCACACCTGCACTCCGTGTCTTACAGTAGTTGTCCCGCCAGCTCGGAGCACACCCGGCACCGACCAATTCCATGGCCTGTATCCGCCACACAATTACTCCCTCACCTCTCAGGGAGCAGGAGCTCCAATGTCGAGGGCTTCGTGTAGAGTGCTCCCCGGGCATCCTCAGATGCAGTCCTTCCTCTTCTGAAGGCGGCTGGTCTCCAGTGCGCCTGTTCGTTTCTCGGGAGACGCGACTCACCAGCTCAGCAGGGCAGCCGCCGCAGCAGCGCGTGATCTGTGTCTCGGCTATCCACCTTGCAAGCCCGCTGCTTCACATTTTGGCCCCTTGGTATAGGCCCCACCTCCGCAGTTCAGCCGGATCGTGCCAGCAGCAGTTCTGGGCCGACTCGAGCAGCGATAAAGGGGTCCATAGGTAGCCACGATCTTCCGGTCAAAGATGTAGTGCCCTACAAGCTCGGGTATTGCAGGATAGTTTCAGTAAATGGCTGCGACCGAAGGAGCTCGCTCAAAAAGCGGCCATCTTCCGTTGTGGCTAGCTCCGCCCCCACATACATGCATTTTCTATGTACATCATACATTCGTAGATTAAGCTCTGCAGGTTAATTTGCAGTGGTCATTGGCAATATTTTCGCTTCGGTCCATGTAGTAGTGCGCCACTAGTGTGCAGCGCTCCACTGGTCTCCGTTCTTAGGACGGGTCTAATCACAAACCTCTGGTCAGGTCTGGCTGTATCCATATCTCCTTTCAGATTCCCGCCTCTATTGCATTGGCCACTAAGCAGCCAGTACATCATTCTCATGCCTCCTGGCAGATTGCGCTGCAAAGTAGGTGTAACATCGTGCAATGCAGTCTAGTGCCTGGGAGGGCGGAGCTGGAAAGAGGAACAGGAGGAGTCAGGACCGGCTAGTGGGCAGTTAGAGTAGAGACAGGGACCGACCAAGAGGTAGCTAATAAAGCTCTACATTATAAGTATATATCGTGTCTGTCGTTATTACATTGAGGACACGACAACTGGCGACGAGGGTGGGATTGGTGCATCTGCCACCCACAGGACCCTGAAGGAGTGCCCTGTCCTGAGCAGCGTGAGAAAAGAAGAAACGCTGCTGTGGGAAGCGAGGCTGCCGCCTAGATTGAGAGGCCAGCAGCACATGCCCCTGCTCCACAGTCAGGCCACTGTGTAGAGCCCAGAAGGAGCGGAAAATAAGAAGCGCTGGGGCGCTGAGGAGAGGTGAAGTCGATCGCG
Organism: Lissotriton helveticus; assembly: GCF_964261635.1. Classification (NCBI taxonomy): domain Eukaryota; kingdom Metazoa; phylum Chordata; class Amphibia; order Caudata; family Salamandridae; genus Lissotriton; species Lissotriton helveticus. The sequence goes on from NC_136061.1 coordinate 361,178,195, forward strand.
CCAAAAATGCGACTCACCCCCGATGCGTGGGAGTTGGCAAGGTATCGCCGAGTGAGCGCGGGACCCAGAGGAGCAAACTGGGAGCCCACCCCAGCCTTCCTGAGACGTCTTGCCCAAGTGAGGAGCGCAGTGAAAGGCAAGTGAAGCCTACGGAGGCGCCAGAACGAAAGCGCCGATCTCGCCGACATCGGGTCTCACCCCCGATGCGTGAGAAACGGCACGCGGCGAGCGGAAGACGCTAGAGCCTGCCCCGGCCTACCTGAATGGTGGAAAGTGGCCCAGACGTGGATGTGGAGCTGCCAAATCCCTGCTGCTGGAAGAAAGGACCCTCGGTGAGTGTAGAAGGAGCCCGAGTGTGACTGAGGCTGAAGAGGAGCTCAAACCTCGTGGATGACTGGTGGCAGCCATTTTGAAGTCAGGCAGCAGTCAAGGACATCCCTATGAAGTGAATGGGCGGCCATTTTGAAGTCTGGCATCATTGGAAACTGCAAAACAGGCACTGACAATTGTAGAAACAAGTATTGGTACATGCAAGATTGAAGTAGTGACAATAGTCAAACAAACATTGATAACTGCACAACAAACAAACACGCGTGAAGGCAGAAAAGAAACGAGAGAACTAACCCAAACAAATGCAAGAGGCGCGATGTGAAACGAGCATTGGTAAATGCAAGTGAGTGGAAGAACAAGCACCAGCAAGTGCAAGCGCAAGGTGACGCGCAAGCCTAAGCAAATGCAAGAAGTGAATCAGACAAGTGAACAAGTACAAGCCATAAAAGAAGCGTGGTGAAACAAACATAAGCACATGCAAAAGACAACAGTGGCACAAGCTGAAGAGAGCAGAAGGCAGTGCCAGAAACAAGTGAAGATCGCGAAGATTGCACTGAATGTAAACCCGAATGTAAATGAACACTGCAAACACTGGTGAGTGCAAATGATGCACTGAAGACATATACTGAAAATGCATGCACTGCGAATGCAACAAACATAAGCAAAGGCAAGTACCAAGGTACATGTTCAGCACTATGGGAAGACCAACAAGTCAAGAGCAACAGAGATTAATAAAACAAACGTTCCAGAAGCGTGAGTAGACAAATATCAAAGAAGCCTTCTCTCATCAACGAAGTGGAAGCGCGGGAAGAAGATGTTAACGTTGCCACATATCGTTGCAACAGCCCCACCGACCACCTGCAGTTAGCACGCAACACCAAAGAGAGTGGAAAATCACAGAGCCACGAATCACACATGGTGCAGCTGGATGGTGACCACTTGATGTTAGGAGACCCAAGCCTAACTCACTGAAGCGTACAGAGACAGTCGCGCCAGGAGCGGACAACATACAATAGTCACCTGGGAGTGGTGTACCTTACCTAAATTCAAAGGAAACGACCAAACAAAGACTAGTGGCCGGGAAGGGTCAGCAAAAGAAGACAAGAAGAAGAACAAGGGAACAGTCCTGCGACATTGTCATGCCAGCACATTCCACCATCATGTCGGTGAGAGAAGAAACACATACATCAAGCCCCTGCATCGGAGTGCCACCCCCAGTGACACAGACCGGCAACCAGAGTCTGGGTCCAGAATGGAACCGGTGGCTGGAATCACTGGATGCATTTCTTGACGTTACCGGAGAGCGAAGAGATAGCAAACGTCTACTACTACTACTCCAATTGGTGGGTCACGAAGGCCGACGCCTGATCAGAACCTTTTTTCAGCAAAGGATACCGAAACATATAGAAAACTCAAAAGAACGATACGTGCTCATTTCACCACAAAGGAAGATGTCGATCATGAACGCCTCGTTTTCAACGCAACACGGCGGGAACCAAGGGAATCACTATCAAACTTCATAACGAGATTACAAAAGTTAGTACGGTACTGTCAATTCCATACATTCTCAAATGAGGAAGCGGTCCGTCTCCGGGCGATTGAGAGCTGTTTAGAACCAGACGCACAGCGCAAGATACTTCGAAGGCAATTCTCGTTAAAGGAAATCATCAGGAGGGCTAAAGCTGGAGAGCGAGCCGAAACAAGAGAGCTGTCAAGAGAATTGCATATCAATACAAGAAAAGAAGATAAGTGTAAGGAGACATCCCTCGTGTCAGAGCATCAAATCCAAGAGGCAACTGAAACCCGAAAGAGGGAGGACGAAGGTAGACCAGCGACAAGACAGCGGGAAAGACAAAGTGACATGAAATACTCTGAGTCAACAAAGCGAAGACAAAAGACTGAGATGATCTTGGATTATGACAGCCCCACCGACATAACCTAAGGGAGTTATTCAACTTCAAGGAGCCACTCAACAAATGATACAAACTATTCTGAAAAAGTGTCAAGTGGGACGGATCACATGGACAGAACCGAGGTCAGCCTGCTCGACAAGTATGAAGAAAAGACAAGCCACAGAACGCCGGACCAGTCATGTCAACTCTGGGAGCCGCTACACAAGCACGCCCGAGCAACGTGCGGGTCACCAGAAGAACCATGTAGCCGAAGAAAACAACACTCCCAGAACACAGACACCAGGGCCCTCAACAAGCGAGAAGAAGAAAGAGACCTCACGAAACTGGGTAACTCACTCCGACACCAGAAAGTGAGAGGCGAGTACACTCAGGACACACGTGAAAATGAGGGAACTGAGAGGAGGCCAGTAACATCATACGAGAAGGGCAGCAACGAAAGGCCTTGGGATCGAACGAAAGAAATACACACTTGGTTGTCAGATAGTTATTCCACTGAAACAACATGGAAGACATGTCGAGACACATACCCCAAAAAGTGTCCCACAGACAGCTCTAAATCTAAGAGCAGTTCGTCACAGCATACCAATTCAAGAAGGGTATCAGTTCAACCACATTTGAAAGAAGGGTCCCGTAGAAAAGCAGCAAGAGACCTCTCTGATTCAGAAGGCATGTCGGTACGATCACTGGGATCAACAGAATCAAGTTCACGACAACATCCATGGCACCGATCACCTGAACGGACTTTGGACTCAGAGGCTACTCTACCCATCCAAAACAACATATTGCACGCAGATGTCTCGGAACATTTGATCACCCCGTCAGGCAACTTGTCCCGTCGGTCGCAGTCATATCCGGACCTGAGGAGGGTACCGTCACCCCTGACGGGGCTTGCGAGGCTGACCCCAAGGGTTTTCAGAGGAAGGACAACCATATGGGACACTATACAGTGGCGTAGGAAAGGACTGTCTCATCATTCCGTCAAGAAGACAAGGTGCGTTGGCAAAGATGGATCCGCATCACAAAGACAAGAGGGGATGAGAACGGAACGTGCCCATACCCCAATGCTCAAAGAGTTCAATATGTACAAACGCGAGTGGGAGCAGACAGGAGCGTCCCACAACCGGACCAAGACACTCAGTGCTTTATTGTCCAATATGCAGGGTCGTGAGCACGAGAGCATTGACACCCCTGACTGAATGGGTACAAGAAGTGAACTCGCAGGCGGATGCTTAGAACAACAAGTGCCACAATGGAGAACAGACCGCCACTGCCACGCTGAGATATCAGTAGTCACACAGCAAAAAGAAATTGTTACAACTGTGGAATCTGAGAACAAGCCGTTTACGCACGATGTCTCACATTTTCAGGAATGCGCTCCCGTGGTCAAAGATATTGGTGTTGAGACAACAGAAAGATCGGCCAAAGACGGGCCCATCACTGATTCAACCTTACTGATGCTTGAAGACCGGATTGAATCTGGGTTCATGCATGGGGACACCTTCCTGTGGCCCAAACAGACTGTCTGCCGACTCATGGGGCTGAGTGGACAATTGCAAACTTGGTAGGAGTTAATTTCATTGTGTTAAGAAAGGGGAGATGTAACATCGTGCAATGCAGTCTAGTGCCTGGGAGGGCGGAGCTGGAAAGAGGAACAGGAGGAGCCAGGACCGGCTAGTGGGCAGTTAGAGTAGGGACAGGGACCGACCAAGAGGTAGCTAATAAAGCTCTACATTATAAGTATATATTGTGTCTGTCGTTATTGCATTGAGGACACGACAGTAGGCTTCTAGAGGGGCCCATATATCTTGCGGCCTGCTGGTGGCTGGTATGAACAACTAGTATTCAGTCACTTGCTCCTGTCAGTACGCAACGTCCGCTATCCAATCATTGACTTTGAGCACAGCTTCCTACCCACCAGTGCCGTACTACCCACTCGGGAAAGCCACTCCGCTTTCCCAAGCCGAAAGAATACTCAGAAAAGCAACACTGTTCAGGTTAAATCACTGGCAGACAGAGGCCCAGAAAAAGGTACCCTCATGGCAGAGGCGTAATGCAGGCCCCTGAGGCATAGGGAGGGGGCAACCCTTCAAGTGGGGGGCATTGAGCCCAAGACTAATAAATATCTGTGCAATCTGTGAGAGCCTGGGTCCCTCGTGACTTTCTGCAGGGAGGAAGGCATCATTTTGCGATATGTAACTGCAGGGATGCATATGAAGCAGACCTCCATCCCAGGCCTTTGTGATTGTGGGAGCGGTCAGCGGCATTGGGCGCACCTCAGACTGCTGTCCAGGAAAAGCAGCATCTGGGACAGCATACTTGGCTCCACCTCCCTCCTTGTGATTCTTAATGTAATGTACACATAATTTGTGGCGAGTAACTGGGCGCAAACTATGACATCACATGAGTAGCAACTACCTGCAGGCAAACCTGGCAGTGTGTAAGCTGTCAAAATTGCCTACGATGTCTGAAGACTTTGTGAGATGGTGGCAGTCAGCAGTCCCACAGACTCTGCATGCTGTCTCCGAGGTCAAAGTCACAGAAAGCCACATCCTTGCATGGTGACCCCTGTCTCCTTAGGGGTTTCAGGTTGTCATTCAGACACTCTGTGAACTGGAATGCTGGGACATAGTTGTGCTGTTTCCTCCGGGCCTCCATCCAAGCATTTGCCAGTTTTAACATAGTCACAATCTCATTCCTGCCTCATTAATTAGTGAGGTGGGAGACGTGCTTTTTTGTGAGAGGTGCCCTCTATGGTGCAAGAGGCTCCTCTGCAAAGGGAGCGGCTTGTCGCTGTTCGGTGGAATTAATGTGCTGCAAGATGCCAGTTTTGCGCATCAGGCACCAAGACTGCTCTAAATTACCTCTCGAATGCACCATATAATGAAGCAGCATTGCATGAAAGTTTTAAGATGTATCCCTGTAACTTTCTTTACAATTATTTCACATTTTTTAAACATAAAATGTATAAATTGCTTGTGTGATGCAAGCTAGGATGATGTATTGCCTACCATTAGCTACAAACTCTGTTTTCAGCTAGACTAGAGGTTGTTGCGATTGTTGTGTTGGGAACTCTGGCCAATGTGCTTTGTCTTGTAAAGTCCCTTTATATGGCAGCATGTTTCTTTGGCATTATTTTAGAACATTTTGTGGTTATGCACAATCACTATGAGCCACTAAATTATATTTTGTGTGCAAACACGTTTGTGCATAATTTGTGGCAGAAAAAACTGAAGTAAATAGCAGGAGCAAATTGTGCACGTGTTGCCTGAATATGCAGGAATGAGGACTAACAGTTTGTTATATGTGTTATTCTCTATTCCTGTGTAATTGGGCAGGGTTTGCAAACCTAATAACTGGCGAACATTATACTGTTGCTTGTCTGTGATTGCACAATTTGCAGCCGCAAAAGTGTTTCCAGCACGAAAACGGCCTAAGCGAAATGCCACATTGTGTTGCACATGAAAAGGAAAGGAGTACAGAGAAAATCATTATTAAAAATGACCAGCTGCTGCTCTCTGCATACACAATTCCAGTGAAAGGCTGGAGCGCAGATGTGATATTTAAGACAATTCTTGTAAGGTAAGCGCTTTTTGAGAGCAGTTTTAACTGCCGCGAGCTGAGCAAGTTTTGGCTGGAAGACAGTTCCTGTTTAGTAGCCCCATTAACTGAAAGGGACGGGACCCGGATGCTTCACTAGCAGGTTTGGTTGTAATTCGGAAGATTCTGTTTGAGTGTTGGTACCCACTAGTGAGTTTTATAGTAGGGAATTTTACTTAAGTTTACTTGGTGACAAGCTGAATATCTTGGCGTTCTGGAAGGAAATGTATGTCCATGCCCGTTTTCTTCATATTCAGTATTAGATCTGTATTGGTTATGAAGGTAACCATGCTGCATGTAGGTACGTCAGTGGTGTAAAAATAGCCCCTGCAGCCTCATGGTGTGGGGTTGCCCCCAGCTCCACGGGGACCCCCGGCACTGTGCATGGATGGCGGGCCCTTGGCCTGAGAGCTCCTGACTGGGACCAGAGCATGGGGGGCCCCCTCAAGTTTTGTTACGCCACTGCCCTGACGGTATGTCTGCCATGTAGCACACCAGAACCACCCAAAGCATGTTAGGCACAGTGTTGTTGGTGATGTCTTCAATTTTCATGTAGAAATTTTCCAGTAATCCCTCTTTTGTGGGCATGTATATGCCAGTGCATGACAAATATAATTGAATTTTCATTCTTAAGCACGGTTAATAATCGGAAGTTTGCATATAAGTGAAGGAAAGTTGGCACCGCTAGGCGAGGCAAGATGTTTTACACAGGCCAGCAGTCTGGGGTAAAGTTATTTACCTGGGATAAAATGTATGACATTTCTCTGTGGTGTTGATGTGGGGTTCACAGGTGTAAAATACCATCCAGGACACTAGATTCCAAAAGGAACTATGGGCATATGCAACCTTTAAGGCCTACACTCTGGCACTTAATTTTATTTATGTGCTTTTTTTAAAGGGCGCTGTTACCTGATGGGGCTTGCTGCAAATTGTAAGGGAGGTAAGAGAGGAACAATGTAACCTTCTTTAGCTGGATAAGACAAAACAGCTTCCAGGATTGGGGTGGCACATCCCTGCTGACTTCTCTGACAGGTTCTGCGTGACAAAAAAAAAAGGTGCAGTCACCACAGCCCTTCAACGCCTTGGATGGCAAATGATCACTGCGCTTTACACAGGGATTGGCACAGAATTTGGGCACCACTTCAAAGGTGAATACTATCCGGTTCTTTAGGTAGTAGAGGAAGGAGGTGTTGGCCCATTTCACTTAAGTCTCTTAACAAGATGGCACTGATGACTTTATGTAAGCGAGGAACCCAGGACTTTAGAATTCCTGCAGTGGTAACAGTATCGGATCCAGTTCCAAGTCACCATGAAGTCCCGCAAAGATTTCATACACTGACAGTCTTTGTCCTGAGATCCGAGGACTCCTTGAAGACTGGCATACACTCACAGATGAAGGCAGACATGCCAGTGCCCTTCCTGGACCAGTGCTCTGTTCTTTCCAAAAAGCAAGTCTGCATTAAGTTTGGGTGGCTTTCGTATGCCACACATGTGTCATTGTGACTGACTTAGGGTTCTGGGGTGCCAGCTTCTCTTTCAGAGAGGAGTCTTACTGACATGTAGTCATTTATTGTGCGATTGGAATTTGCATAGTGCACCTTTACTTATTGATAAGGCTTTACAGAGCCGACCGCACCAGTTGTCTGTGTGTCATTCGTGCCCCAGCAGTCTATCTACCTGTCAAAGACAGATGTCTGCTTCCAAGATTCGTGCCACGCCAGCCATGAAGTGTATAAAGAGAATGGACTTCAGCTGCAATCCTCCACGTGCCACCCCCCGCTGCTATTCGGAGACTATGACGAGGGATTTATTAGTTTCGCCTTTGTTCCACCATCTTGCTTATATTTGTAGTGTTGGGTAAAGACAGTGTGTTTCAAATAAATAATGTGTAAAAAAGAGGAAAAGCATCTGCAGCCAAAGGAAACCCAGCAATAACTACACAGGGACACAATGGCTGGACACCAGCTGCCTCTGGACACACATGAATAGACAAATATGAGTGTGTCTCTTCCCGAGTTTCACAGTTCATGTTTGTGTGCCACCCCTCCCAGTCATCTCAGTGCTACAGTGGGCTTCTGTATCTAGTAACAAGTAGCAGTGAAGCAATCAACATAAGTACCTTCAGTTGGACCAGCATAATAGTTCTCCTTAGTAACTACTGTGAAGCGCTCTGATACCTTCGGGTCTTGTTAGCGCTATAGAAAACTTCTAAATAATAATCCCACTACTGTGCAGCGCTCTGATACCTTCGGGTCTTGTTAGCGCTATAGAAAACTTCTAAATAATAAATAATAATAATAATTCATTTCAGAAGTAGGAGTAGTGAGTTCACGTGAATATGGCGTAGTTAAGGCTGCTGAGGCAGTAGCGAGCTCGTTGAAAATGTGCAAGCAGCACCTACAGGAGAGAGTCAAGTGTAGGGCTCACAACCGATATCAACAATTTAAAGTGAACAACCATAAAAATGGAAAGTACCGGACATGTGAAGATCTTGAGAGTGGTCGGTTTATGCTATTTTAATACTGGTTTATGCATTATGTTGTGTGTTGCATTATGTACGTTAAGGAAGCCAGATGACAAATGAATGTTAGTGGAGACCACATTTCATATTTTTCACTGCAGAATAAAATGAAGAACTTGTTGGGTTATTCGTTAGAACTGTTCTATCGTGCGAGATGGAACGAAGTGATGTAATGTATAGCTTAGCATTCCACATGTGGCTACTTCAGGTTGAATCATCTAGGTTAACAATACTTGTGAACCTTATATGTTAAACCAAGGCAAGTTGAACTAATTTCAACACTTAATAGGACTAAAAAATTGTAAAATTAATAATCAAAGTTAAACCTCCAAATCATTTCACCGATCCAAAATTTATAGGACTACATTGGGGAATCTCTCTGAGCACAAGTGCTCCCCGATGGCCTCAAAATCACCCAATTCACCACTCCAATTGCTCACTCAGCAGTGCTCAAGTTATTGAAAGGTGTGTTGCAGTGGAGTTTACACAGCAAATCACGAGCATTTGGATGAATGCCAGATGGGTTTCAGGCAGGGCTGTAGTTCTGAAGCACCCTTTTGCAGAATGTTAATGATTAACTTCATATTCTTGACTTAGACAGTTATTTTATTTTTGTTATTCTTGACCTGTCGACTGCTTATGATACAAAGAAACACTCTGCTTATTAAGATTCTACAAAATGGGATGAGCATTGACTGGGTAGTCCTTGACTGGGTAGTCCTCCGGTGGTTCGCTCCTACCTTACCACTCACAGAAAATCAAAATCGAAAACCTTTTCAAATTGAGTTGATCTGTTGCATGGTGTCCCGGGTGGTTCATCCTGGCTTCAACTCTTTTTAATCTTCTTGGTGTGTTTCTCAAGAATTAACGGAATGTCTATCATTCATCTGTTGATAATCTCCAGATTTATCTCAAGATTTTCTCTCCCAATGATGTTTCAAATCCTGTCGTAACCTTGGAAAAGATTGGAGCCTGAATGACTTTGTACCACCTGAAAGTCAATCCTGTGAATGTCTCCTTATTGTGTCTACATACTTGGAGTTACTAGTACAACCTTGTATCGACTTCTGCGATGTTTGGGATTGTAACCCTGTCTTCATTGACCGTGCTAATTCCCTAGGCATCATCCTTGATGAGAGGTTCTATCTTAAATGTCAAGCAATGCGATGACCAAGAGTGTGGATCCATCAGTCTACTTCAGAACAAGAACTTAAAACGCTAGTCCGGTCCCTAGTGTCAGTGACTTGACTAGATTTTCTCACTCTTGACTGGACTTGATGAAATGTGTCACACCAATGAGGCAATATTAGATGCAGTTACATACTTTTTCTTTGGATCAAAAAATATTCAACCACATATCTCTAGTGTTACGGACACTACAATGGCTTCCATAGTAGCGAGAGGACTCTTTAAGACTCCATGTATTACCAACGGGGTCTATCACACTGCTACTCCTCAATACCTAGCCTTGAAACTGAAAGTGTCAGATAGTCTTGTATATCTTTCGGAACAGAAATCATTCTCTCAAAACTTCCAGCGTCCAGAAGGAACACACACTGACAGTCATTTTAGTGTGACAGAAGTCTGGAATTCTCTTTCACTGAATCTGCACATTTCATCCTCATTGTTGACTTTCTAGAAAGAGTTGAAACTAGTTATTTTGCAAGGAAATTAGTTATCCTGCTGCAACTAAATTCTCTTCCCTGATTGTATCCCCTTCTTTTATATGATTTGTATTCCCACTCAACTTTTTTTTTTTTACATGGGGCCAACCGTGCTTTTCATTTTCATGCATCCGAAACAAGCCTACAAGTTCTTGATACCTTTATGATCATAACTCACTGCCACACTTTAATTCATGTGCACCGTCATTAAGAAATTAAAATGACCTGCTCAATACCCATTTTACTGGATATACTCTATAATTTACATCTATTCACTTTATTAAAAGCAGAGAGGTCCATATCCTACAGATTAAAGCATTCCTCTACAGCAGTGGTTCTTAACCTATGGTTCGAGGAACCTTATTTTTGTGTATTGTTTTGAGGTTCAAATTATAGAAATTGCATAGGCAGGTGGTCCCCTGCTTACAGTAATGGCTCAGTGGGGTCCCCAGTTTTCAGTAATGATTCATTGTAGGACCACAGAAGTCAAAAGGTTAAGCACCGCTGCTCTACATCTTTTCGTTCATAAAATCCATATTGAATGAATTAATGAATGAAGGAACATTTGTAAAGCGCATGGTTACCCAGAGGCATCCCAGCGCTAAGACTCCAAGTAAGCTACGAGGAAAGTTAATGGAATAGAAAGGTTTTCAAGAGGTTTCTAAACTTAAGATGGTCGGGTTCAGAACATATGTGGAGGGGAATACTGTTCCAGAGCCTGGCAGCATTATATGAAAACAGTCGGCCTCCACTGTGAGCACGTTTGATCTTAGGTACACATAGTAAACCTTTTTTCCCTGACCTGAGGGCTCTGTTGGGTACATAAAGTTGACTCCAGGTACGAATCAGAGGTGGGCCCCTTCCTGACAATGATTTGTGAATAATACAAAGGGCTTTAAATATTACTCTTTCCTGGACGGTAAAGTAGCAAGGGCCGGCCTAGCAGAAGAACGTTTGGGAATGTTTAGCAACATACGTGCCGCACAGTTCTGTACGATTTTGTAATCTTTTAATGGTAGCCATGGGGGCTCCCAGGTATAGCGCATTGGCGTAATCAAGCCACGAGAGTGCGAGGGCCTGCACCAGAAGTCGTCTCGCCACAAACGGGAGCATAGGAAATATCTCTCTAAACCTTCTTAGTATTCCATAACAGCTTTCCGCCACTATATGGGATTGCTCTCTAAAATGTAGATTGCAGTCAATCCAGACTCCTAGACACGTAACTCGATTTTTTTGGGACGGGGGCGGGGACCTTAGCAGTTAGGTCATAGGTGGTCAATATTTGGGGGGTCTGATTTCCCAAAGAGCAAGAGTTCAGTCTTGGATCCGTTAAGCTTCAAAAAGGAACTGCTCATCCAAATCAAAACTTTCTGAAGGCAGGTGGCTAGATCAGGGTCTACTTGGTTGGATTGGTTCAGGGAGAAAATTAATTGGGTATTGTCGGCAAATGAAACCGTCTGTACCCCAAATGAGAGTACTGTTTCCGCCAACGAACTCATGTAAAGGTTGAACATCGTGGGGCTCAGGGAGGATCCCTGTGGAACCCCACAAGTCAATGAGATGGGCTTTGAAGAGCATTCTCCTTCAAAAACCGTATAGACCCTATTTTGGAGAAAAGACTGTAGCCACTTTAGTGCCCGCCCTGTAACTCCGGCATCGCTCAATCTTTGTATCGTAAGATGATGATTAACGGTGTTGAAGGCCGCCTCTTCGTCAACGATTATATTTTTAGACTCTAATTTATTACTAGTCCCAAGTCGTCTTTCTTCCGCTCCAGTTTTTCTTCCTCGCTCCTCTTTCCTCCTTGGTTCCAAGTCTCCCACTAAAAGTTCTCCTTCCTTCCTCCATTTACCTTTCCGTATGTTATCACACTACGTTCTTCCCCAAAATCTGTTCCTGCATTTTCTTTTGCTTCTTGGGATTTTCTCATTTACTATCCTTCCTTGTCCTCCTGTTTATTGCTACCTTTCCTGCCTATCCCAATTTGACTCCCTCTCAAGCTTTCAATGGACCCTTGATGCACAGATTTTTTTGAAATTTGTATGTATTCATAGATATTCTTTTTGATTTTTAACCGTATTTTGTATATGTTGTTCCTTCCCAAAAATGTAATGTGGTCATTTTACTTTATCTTGTAACTTTCACACCATGTCACTATAAAGCGTGTTAATGGCTTCGAGCTATTCTTGCTATATGAAACTGCACACATAAATCACTAATAAAATGTCCACAAGCTTGGGTTTTGCTGCAGAGATTACAATAAACGTAATTCTTAAGTCAAAATCGTGATCACATGTTGTGTGCAGTAGCTAGCAGGAAATTAGAATTTTGTAACCTTCAAATGCAAAGTGTGTATTTTCTAGACTTATAGCATTTAACATCTACATTTTCTATGTTTGGACTTTGCTGCCATGCAACCAACGTTCAAGTATCACTAGAACGCAGATGTCCACAAATATTTTAAGGTTTTTACCTGTACATATACACACATCGGAAAACAACAGCCTTAAGGGGCTGTGCTAAATGTGTGAGTTTTGCTGCATTCCTTTGCAGGCATCTGGAGTTCTACTACTGTACAATGGAATGATCGAAACCACTTGAAGCAGAATGTTGTGAAATATAGGCATGTGTGCATCACAGCAAGTAGTGTTATTTGGAGTGTAGTCATAGGAGGTGTCATCAGATTGTTGGCTTTGGATTTGAAGCATAATGCTAGCGAGTGTAGACCCAGCTGGTCTGGGTTCTGAAGAAAATTAATGGACACCATCCCTGAATGTGAGCATCCTTTTTTGCCATTGTCCTTTTGTTTGACTAATATGTTGCAGTAAGAAAGACCTCACCCATGTACATGTTGAGTCACCCAAGATAAGGAGGCTGGGATCCCCAATAGGGCTGTAGGATTCGTAACCTAAGCACCCTTGACAGGAATTTGAAAGAATGATAATGATTCTGGATAACTTGGCTGCAATTCAGTCGTTTTGGACATGCAAGGCTAGTCATTCACCCATTGTCTTCTGGGTAGATTACTCCCTGCGGACCAGTTTTGTGCTACTTATTCAGGGTGACGCCGTCATTTGCCCCCTCAAAGCCACTATCACAGAGTCATATGAAAACATAACAAACAGAGGAAAGGCCAAAAGTCACAGCTTGCCATTCCTATAGCTGAGTGCACTGGATTTTCGTTTTTATATGCTGGTTCACATTCTCCAGTTGAGTGGCGGAGTCTCTGCTTCTCCACGATCTAACTAACTCATCAATGTCCATACATTGTTGCTTAACACTTTATTCCCGAAATTGTGATATCATATTTCTAAAATCTCTTAATGAACTACCTCCTCTTGGGTAGCCCTTCGCCTTGAGCGCAGGGCTCGAGTCAGGGTACCACGTGGGTGGACGGCGTCCCCCCACTTATTTTACCCGGAGCTTGATAACTGGAGCAAATGGAGCCACACATTCACTCTTTGACCACTCTGGGGCGAGATTGGAGCCCATTCAGAACGCTGCTCACCCGCTAGCTTCTCTGATGCAATCACATCTAAGGGGTGAGCGAGGGGAGGCAATGAGTCTGATGGTGCAAGCCACCTTTCGTGAGGTCACTACCTGTCGTGACGTTAGCGTCCCCCCACTTTTTTTAGGACTTGTGCCCTGCTTGAGCGTGAATGAGTAGGTGAAAAAGCAACCGAAGGCTGACCCCAGCTCTGTAAGTAGAGGGTTGATGGGTGAAAGGATGGATAATAGGTAGGTGATGGTAGACGGACTCCTACACAAGTTGGGCGTCTGCCTAGTGTCACAAATGCAGATGTGATGCCTGTCATTGCTGTGTATAGTACTTGTAAATGGCCTCATGTTTCTTCCAAATACATTCCACACCAAGTTTTGTAAGATGCTGGTCTATCTGTTTCATAGGCCTGAGTGCTTAGTACTACAGCCATTGCTTGAAACCAATTACTAGTTCTTTTGAACCAGTGGTTTGTTATTGTCTTCTAATTGTAATGAATTGATCCGTGTAAAGAAACATGAACTTCTTAAATGTATATGTACCTAGAAGTAGATCACTCAGTTTTGTGCTGCACTCGTAAGTTACCATTACATGGAGTTCATAACTCTTTTTTTGCCAGTAGAACGTATATGTCCATCCATCACTCTGTTGTACTTTTGGAAAGGTTTGGGGCGTACAACTGGATTCATCTACCTTCTTGTGCACCCTTAATCGTGGTAGCATTAGTACCAAAACTCCACAAATCAATAACAGCCCTGCTGTGTTTTTAGTTCATTTTAAGCGCTGTTGATGGTCTGGTGGAAGTAGTCTAAGGAAGGGGTCCATGCACAGGTTATAGAAGTACTGAGTGGACCTGCTCTTCTTCTGATGTTTGCGCTGCAGGATACGAGGCCTGTGGTTTTGTTAATCAAATGGTAAAACTCAGGAATCCGGTTCCTTCTTGTCCTTGCAGGATCTGACTCGGGAATCAGGCTTGTTCTCTTCATCACAAGACCTAACTCAGGAATGCGGTTCGTTCTTGTCATTGCAGGGTCTGATTTAGTAATCACGTTTGTTCCGTCATCACAGGGTCTAACTCAAGAATGAAGTTCATTTCCGTCACCACAGGCTTGCACTCAGGAAAGAGATTGTTCTCGTCATTACTAGGTCTACCTCAGGAACCCTATCCTTGCAATCTAACATTACCTAATCTCACCAAGCCTATCTATCTCACCAACTATTCACCTGAAACCACACTGCCACCATTAATGTATGTATGTATGTATGTATGTATGTATTGGTACTCTTTTATAGCGCATGTCTGTCACCCAACGGGTATCCTGGCGCTTTGATCACACCTAACTGGTATTAATAAAATCTATCACAAAGTAACTGGAGTAAATGTGTGCATGTTTTTTTTCTTGACCAACATTGAATCACTGGATTAAAAACTAACCTTGGGTTCCAGAGTAGCGTGCTACTCACCGTAATGCGCTGCAACGCCTCATTAGGGGTAGTAAGCGCTATATAAATTTAATTACATGTGTATGCTTTTGATGGTTTCCACCATCAGGAGTTAAAAAATAAACACACATATTACACCAGTGGAAGCAAACTTTCATCAGTATTCCTTTATCTGGAAGTACCAATACCATAGGTACCTACACCTCAGGAATGTATGATTACTGTCCCAATCCCAGGTAGCCCCTAAAAATGGGGAATAACTGCAGGATTTATTATTTACACTTATATTTTTTGCCAGTTTATTTCACATTGTTTTGTTTTTGGGTCACATCCGCAAACCCCTTCCAGCACCACCACACGTTTAGTAGATGAAATGTATGTAATTACACATTTAATTGGTAAAATGTCCAGAATTACACATTGGGTGAAACATCGGAATGCGCTTCACCCAAATAACTTTTACGAATCAGGAATTGTAGCATTTTTCTTTTAAGTTGATTGTTATTGTGCTTGATAACTTCTGCCTCCACCCGTACCGCAGATGGAGTTTAACCCTTTGTGTTTGGCCTGCTATCCTATTGGTGAGACCGAGTGTTTCTTAGGGTGTGACCTGCTCTGCCAGTGGAGGGAATAGAAGTTTTTCGAGTAGGTCTCTTCAATGTCTCTATCTGGAAATCCCTAGATTTGGGTGCATGCTCGAATTCAAGCCACTCTGTAAATCTTTCCCTGCTGACCAGTCTGTGAGTGTGCTGGAAGCAGCACGAAGGAGAGGTTACAAGTAAAGACGGAGAGAGTAAGGCGTTGTAGCGCTGACACCCAGTATAATGTTTTACCTATTGTGTACATTTATTTTGGCGTTATGTGTGGCATCGTCATCTTGTCCTTTGCTGCTTCGGGGCGTTTCCAGGTTCCTGTAACTGCCATGCTGTGTCATAGAACGCTGTGTTTACTGAAGCCTTTTTATATGAAAATAACGACATATACAAAGACAACATGATTTATTACCATGACAAACGAGCTGGGCATTGCCAGAGCAACTGCGAAGTAAACAGACCGAGTGCATCACGTAATCCAAAGATTACTGTAATGCTCATGCCCTCGAGTCCTAGCTGGTATCAAGCACAGACTCCTACACCTCCGAGATAACACGCTGCGGTGGAAACCGCGTTCAGTAGGTGTGACTTGAGATATGTCCCTGCATCTGGAGCCAGTTTATCCGTGTAACGTGGCCCCATTCCTCGCCCCTTCCCCAGTCGTGCGTCACTTTGAAAGAAGGCGGATGCGGTTCGTTCAGATCACCCGCATGCCTCGAGAGCCCCGCATTCCTGTCACTGGCGGGACCTTTCCGGAGGAGCTGGTTTGGCAGGGAGTCTAGACGTTATCGCTGTCACTGGGTGTGAGGTGGCAGTTTGTGACTGGCGATAGGCCCCTCCCTCTCCCAGATAGTGCCATCTCTCCCCTTTGTCACTGAGTGGGCTGTTGGTGTAGTGCCCGCTCCTGCATGAACGGGCACACTTGATTGTAGTGGGCATTTAGTAGGGATCCTCGTTGCTTTTGTGTTGTGCTTGGTGCTAGTTGGCACTGCTCTGTGGCCTTGGTGTGCTGTAAAAGCGACCTTAGCACGTTTGTGAGTCTCCTTCTCCGGATATGCGGGCCTTACCGCGCCGACCTGCCTGCGGCACCCGTGCCAGACATACCTGGCACCACCCTAGTGTCTGTCTGTGGGGGTATCCCTGGTGTTGCTGGGGTGCATCTCTCCCGAGTTGTCTGTGAGTGCACCTCAGCGGCTGTCGCTGCGAGCACCTCGCCTGCAGTTCACTTCAGTTCATCTGTCTGTGCACACTTTAGTTAGGGCGACCAGAATTTTAAAGCCAAAAACCGGGACATTTCTGAAAAATAGAAGAAGGACTACAATTTTACTTAAAGCGATGAGCTCGCTCCTCAGCAGAGAATTACAGAACAGGCAGTAAGAACAAACATAATTTTTAAGCCCAATAACTTGCCTGTTAATTAAATTGCTTTCTTGAAACAACTGCTACTATCCCTGCTTGTAAAACATAAAAAACACCTCCCACCGTTTCCAGTCGACCTTATCCAAAAACGGGGACATGAGCTAAATTTCTTGAAATTTTCAGGGACAGCTAGTTAAAAACAGGGACCCTCCTGGCAAAACGGGGACGCCTGGTCACCCTAACTTTAGTGTACTCTATTCCTACGTCCTTGACTGCCTCCTGATGCGCAAGGGCATGCCTGCGCCTGGATCTAACCGGTGTGAGCGCACGTGGCTGTGGCGTCGAAGTGCGCGTTCGCTGTGCTCGTGAGTTACGTTACGTGCCTGTCCTGCCTTTTCCACGCTGCGTGCGTGTGAGCGAGCACACTGTTATGTTTATTTATAATGTACTGTTATCCTGTGTTGAGCATGCGCGCTAGTTCTCTGCACGCGCTACCTGCCAGTGTATTGTGACGTCAGGATGTTCTACCTGACCACTGGCAGGTTGACAGTTATTATTGTCAGTTGCTAGTCAGCTGCGATAGCCTGTAGACGTATCTTGGTGTCAGGTCTTGACTTAAATAAATACTTCACTACTTACCTGCGTTCTGGTCATCTTTACAAGTGGCGACGATGCGGAGAGCCTGACACCACGAAGAACCCACCAGAAGCCACCTATTCTGCTGTTGGGTACGTCAACGGAGTTGCGCGAAGAGAACTTTGTGGGAAAAAGAATCGCTAAAAACAGCTGTCCATCCGTGCGGAATTTGTGTGAGTTTAGCGGGTCGTTTATTGACTGAGCTGCGTTTTCAACATCTTTTGAGGCGCTACGCTGAACACTGCAACTTAAAGGGTGAGTCATATTTGCCCAGCTGTTTATGAAAGCCCTGCGTGCTGTCAGGATTTTTTGCGGCGTTTCTTCTCGCATGCGCTGACTGAGTAAATTAGGAGGGAGTTTAAAGCAGAAGAAATTTATTGGTTATACCACGGAAAGGCGTAACGACTCTTGTCTCTGCCGACTGTTATGGTTCCTGTTGTCTCCCTCATTTCCTAACTTATTGCTGTTCTGCGGATGTGACTTGGCAGGATTAGAAAAAGGAAGTACTGCTTTCGCCTACCATGTGTTGACGGCTGTGTGATCAGTGCTGATCGGTGTGGAGAAAGTTGCTGTCTTGAGGAGGAAAGACGTGTGTGGAGTTGAGGTTCAGCCGCCTTCCTGCGCATCCACGCGACGGTTCGTGATGAAAAATTCCTGTCAGGCTTAGCGGTGACGTCAGTGGAACGCAGCGTTCGACGATGTCTGGCGGCCATTTTGTGAAATTCGGAAAAATTATTGTGCTTGTCATTTTACGGTGATACGCACACCATACTTCTTTAAAAAAAAAAAACGGATCGTATTTACATAACTTCGCTGATCCAAATACAATAATTTACGTTTTCAATTTACAGTTGAGTACTCGCGTGTGTGGAGAACGGTGACACGCACACCTTTGAAGGATTATTACGAAAGGATAATACAACTAAAATAAAACGCTTACAGTTTTTCACAATATGTAAAAGTAAAGAATAACTTTGGTTGCATTTTTAATAATTCTGACATATTCTATTGTCAATATTTCTGGCATATTTCAAGATATAAATATTTATATTGGTCAGTTTTATTTTTTTACAATTTCTAATTCATTGCATAGGAGAATTGGGAATGGCTTCAGGAAATGTTTGGAATTTGTCACCACCCTTACCTTTCATGCCCTCTACAGGTGATGATGCTCTTAAATGGGAAGAGTGGAAAGAGTACTTTGAGAATTATTTATCCACTTTTGATGGGGACGAAGAGTTAACCCCAGAAAAGAAAAAGAAAATTCTTCTTCATTGTTTGGGTGCAAAGGCTATGAAAATTTATAATCAAATCAACAAGAAAACTAGACCAGGTGATGTGTACACAATTGCATTGGAAGATTTGACTATGTATTTCAAACCTACAATTTCTATTTCTGTCAACAGATTTACATTTTTTCAACGCAAGCAAGCACATGAAGAGTCAATAGAAGACTACGTTGCTGCATTGAAAAACTTGGCACTAACATGTAGATTTGGGGCATTACATGATGAGCTGGTGCGTGACCAGGTCGTTATGAGATCCTCAAATAAGCATGTCCAAGAGAAACTATGGGCTAAAGGTGAATTACCTTTGGAAGAAGTAGTAGAAATAGTTAAGTGTACTGAATTAACTGGAAGGTGTGCCAAGGCAGTGTTACTAGAAGAAAAATCATCCGTTGAGGACAAGTCTATGGTGGCTAAAGTTATTAGTTCTAGAAAGAGTAATGTAAAACCTAATTCAGGATATGTACAGAAAAGGGTTTCTAGCCATAAAGCTAAGCTTTCTGATGACAGGAAATGTTATAGATGTGGCAGTAGATACCATTTAGCCAACGACAGATCGTGTCCAGCTGTGAGACAAAAATGTTCTAATTGTAGTATGGTAGGACATTTCAGTGCCATGTGTCCAAAGAAACAAAAAGGGTTTAGTAATGTAAAAGCTGTAATTCCAGAAGAAGATGAAAGAATTACATCTTTAGATGAAGATGATATGAACTTATTTGTGTTGAATGTGGAAGATGGCTTAAACAAAAAAAAGAAACCTATATGTGACATGAACATAGGCGGTGTAGACATGTCAATTGTGGCTGATTCAGGCTCACCTTGGACTATAGTAAATGAGGAGGTTTGGTTAGAGAAATTTGTTCCTGTCATTGGGAGAAAATTAAAAAAAACAGATATTTTTCCAAAATCATTCAATTATGAACCAATTGAAATGTTAGGTTACAGGGAACTTCAGTTCCAATTTAAGTCCTGCCAAACGGTTGGAAAATTGTATATCTCCAAGGTTGGTCCATCTGTGTTAGGGTGGATTGATCAGGGAGAGTTAGGGATAATTCTGGATCCCAACAGTCCGGATCCAGTGCTCATCTTACAAACTGAGGAAGAATGTAACAACTTCTTTAAAAAAAGATATCCTCAAGTATTTTCAGAGAAGATTGGAAAACTAAAAGGTTTTGTACATGAAATTAAATTTTAAAAAAATGCTGTGACTTGCATACACAAGTCAAGGAACATACCGTTTTCTATTATTGGTGAAGTGGAAAGTGAACTAAAAAAATTACAGAAGGAGGGCATCATTGAGCCGGTTGAATCAGCAGAGTGGGTTTCGCCTTTGGTTGTCGCGAAGAAGCCAAATGGCAAGCTTCGTCTATGTATTGATCTACGTGATCTAAATAAAAAATATTCTGGTAGATCAATTCCCTTTGCCAAGGATAAGTGAGATGCTGTCCCTTACGAATGGTGCGAAATGGTTTTCAACCATTGATTTGAGCTCTGCCTATCACCAGGTAGTCTTACATCCAAATAGCAGAAGTCTTACCACATTTGTAACACCGCTGGGGTGTTTTAGGTTCAAGAGAGTACCTTTTGGACTGGCTTCTGCTGCGGCCATGTTTCAGAGGTTGATGAGTGAAATTTTCAAAAAAGAGAAAAATCTCTTAATTTTCCAAGACGACATCATGGTAACAGGCAAAAGCAGAGGTGAACATGATGCCAAACTCAACAGAGTCCTAGGGTTGCTAGAACACCATGGGCTTACAGCAGACCTGCGTAAATGCAAATTTGCAGCAAATAATGTCACCTATTTGGGGCACGAAATTGATGGGAATGGTATTAAACCTAAAAGAGAGTTGTTGGCGGCTATTAGGGAAGCCCCCTCACCTAATAATAAGGAAGAAGTCAGAGCATTCCTAGGCTTATCTGAATTTTATGCAAAATTCGTAAAAAATTTCTCTTCAAAAACCATGAACTTAAGAGAACTCATAAAACAAAAGAATACATTTGAGTGGACTGCTACTTGTGAAGAAGCATTTAACAGAATAAAAGAGGAAATTTGTGATGCCCCACCCCTTCAAGGATTTAACCCTTCTTTAAAAAGCATAGTGACCACAGATGCTAGCAACAAAGGGTTGGGAGCGGTACTCTCACAGGTTAATGGGGAAGGAAGGGAGGTCACCATTGCCTTTGCATCACGAGCTATCACGCCCACAGAAGTTAGATATTCTGTGATTGAGAAGGAGGCACTTGCATGTGCATGGGCTTTGAACCATTTCAGACAATACATTTGGGGGTACAAATTCACCCTTAGAAGCGACCACAAACCTTTAGTAAAGGTGCTTTCCACGAAGGGTCTTCAAGTTGCTTCCCCCCGATTGTCACGTATTTCAATGAAATTGTTAGAATATAACTATGAGGTTGAATACCTTCCTGGTGTAAAAAACAAGGTGGCGGATTGTCTAAGCCGATTACCTCTACCAAACAATGAAGAGCAGGTTTCAGACATCGACACTTTCTGCATAGCCAATGTCATAGAAGAGATGCCGTGTATATCTGAGGCAGAGTGGTCAGAAAATATGGGAAAAGATGATGTTCTACAGGCAGTAAAGAAACACATAGGAGCAGGCTGGCCTGATAAAAAAAAGTTAGCTGCTCTATTACTCCCGTTTTGGGAACTTAGAGACGAATTGTCCATCGAAGGCGATTTGATTTTGAGGAATGGAAAAGTTGTTCCACCCACAGGTTTACGGTCCAAACTCCTTGATATTTGCCACGAGGGGCACCTCGGTATAGGTAAAACCAAGAGTAGAGTAAGGAATTCATATTGGTGGCCTGGATATGACCTAGAAATTGAAAGAAGTGTTAGGAATTGTACAGCATGTGAAAACTCTGACAAGACTAAACATACCTTAAGACCACCTCTTCAACCCCTGTCTTGTCCTAACATGCCTTGGGTGAGATTAGGTATTGATATTTGTGGGCCAATTCGCGAACACGGAGAATTGTTAAATCTTATTGTTTTGGTAGACCATTTCTCAAAATGGCCAGAGGTTGAAGTGGTACAAGATACGGATGCTAAAAGTATTGTTAATTTTTTGCGCAAATTGTTCCTGAGGGAGGGCCTACCTAAATGCATTGTATCAGACAATGGCCCTCAGTTCACTTCAAAATTGTTTAAAGATTTTCTAATGAAAAACGGGATAGAACACAAAACAACATCGGTTTACCATCCTGCAGGTAATGGTGCAGTTGAAAGGTTTAATCGGGTTGTCAAAGGAATAATCCAACTGGCTAATCAAAATGAATTGTCATGGAAAAAGCAACTATTCAAAACTCTTTGGTCTTTTCGGGTTACGCCATGTGTATCCACAGGTACCAGTCCCTTTGTAATCTTGAGAGGGAGGTCTCCAATTACGAAAGATAATGTAGGTTGGGCTACCCCTGAAAGAGTGATGTGGTCTCCTGAGGAGATAAAAGAGAATGTGTGTAGGTCACAAACCATAGGTAAGAAATACTATGACAATAGGCATGCATGTAAATTAGTTAACATCAAAGCAGGTGACTATGTAAGAGTCAAAAATGCAAGAATCACCAGCAAAGGAAAAAACCACTACTCCCAACCAATGGAAGTAAAGAAAGTATTTTGTAATTCAGCTCTGTTGAGTGATGGGAAAAGTTGGCATTTTTCTGCCCTATCCTTGTGCAAGGAAGGGAAAGGAATGTGTGATTTCCAATCTACTCCTAGAAATAATGAGGTTCCTTCTTCTCAGGACTATGATTGGATTCTGGACCGTGATGGAACTGGGGAGTCTCGTCCAGGTGGTACTAACATTGTATCGTTAGGTACTAATGAAGTATTTTCTGAGAGTGAGAACACTTCAGTTACCTCGCGGTTGGAAGACGATGGTAGTGGTCAGAATAAGGGAACATCTGAAGAATACAGCTATCAGACCAACAGTGATATGGATTCCGACTCTGATGATTCAGTGTATGAAGATGTTACGTCACAGGACGTCAGTTGTGAGGAAGAACCTACCGTAAGCAGATATGGTAGAGTAGTCAAACCCCCAGCTAAGTTACAGGATTTCATTTGTGATTAACGAGGTTTCCCCCCCATCTTTAAACTACAGTCGGATATCCATGATTCCTTTGGTTGCTTTGGGAAGGGAGATGTGTTATGTTTATTTATAATGTACTGTTATCCTGTGTTGAGCATGCGCGCTAGTTCTCTGCACGCGCTACCTGCCAGTGTATTGTGACGTCAGGATGTTCTACCTGACCACTGGCAGGTTGACAGTTATTATTGTCAGTTGCTAGTCAGCTGCGATAGCCTGTAGACGTACCTTGGTGTCAGGTCTTGACTTAAATAAATACTTCACTACTTACCTGCGTTCTGGTCATCTTTACACACACACCTTCCGTTCGTTGGTCTGTGCCGGCTCCGCTCGCACTGTCTACTGTATGTGCTGTCATGCTATTCTTCGTGTTGTTTTTCTGAGCTAGGGCAAGCCGGTGGGGGATTTGTCTATTAATTTTACAGTCGCGTGGGTTGGGAGTGCGCACCAAAGCCACTGTATGCAACACATTGTACTGCTGTTAATGTGTGAAGTTCCTAGCAGAGTCTCAACCACGCCGCCTAACAACAAATATGCGATTTCTAAATTCTGGAGTTTGATAGTGAATGTGGCACGGAAGAGAGACTTTAACAAGGCTGTAGTGTTAATATTTGTATAGCACACAGGCTTCAGAGCGAGCGTTCATGAATTAATGAAGGATCAGGTTGGAAAAAGACTCTGTCAGTCCCGGGCTTGGGCTTTTCAAGACTGACTGCACTTACTCTCCACCTTACCTTAGCCACGTGAGTGCTTATATCAGAAGGTGAAGTTTATTTATTTATTGAGTTTTATATAGCGCTGGCTAGACCTGGAAGTATCAGAGCGCTTTAAATGAGGAACAAACATTGTTTCAGAACATAGTTACAAAGTTACACCAGTTACTGGAGCGTAGTTACAGGAATTACAGGAGTACAAAGGCATAGCATAATCATGACGAGAAAATAAAATAGGCAAGGGGAGAGAAGAATGGGGAGAGATGGAAGGAATGATAGAGGAGAATAATGGAGGGAGGAGGAGGGGGAGGGTATAGGAGGCACAACGGGGAGACGAGGAAAAACAGTGTCCGACGTCCGGCTGGGTAGGTGATGTCCGAGGGGTGAACCAGAGCCAAACTCCTCTATAGCGGCATGGGACAGCTCCACCGGTCATCAGCCAGAGATTGCTCGGGCACCGCAGTACATACAGAGTGAGAGCACTACTTGCAAACTTCACTGAAACCAGTTTTAAAGCCTTGGTGATTGTGCCTCCGTCACCCCTCGGTACCCAGGGAGTTGACTCAAAGCATACTCCTGATTACCTAAGTACCATAGGAGATTAGATACATGTGGAGACAGCGCCACTGCATGTATCACCCATGGTTGTGTTTTTTTTCACACTCTCCTTAGTGCCTTTTTGTGGTTGTAGTTTTTTCCAGCCCTTGGATGTATGTTTGTGCCACAGGTCAGTAGGTTCAAAGAATGCCTGTGCTGCAGTCTTCAGCATCTGACCACTGCTGGTTGTGCTTGCTGTCTAGCACTCTGAGCTTTTCTTTCTGATAGAGCTCTTGGAAATCGATCCATCCGATGGTCAGATATCTTTGCGTTCATCCTGCCTAGATCTGGCACAGCCTCTCATGGAAGCAGAATGTGCATAGACCTCATTTTACTTAATCCAGTGATACTGGGGATATCTTCTACTAGCACAGCCAATGAGTACACAGGAGCCGACGTTAATTTGGGAGTAGTTGCCTTCAAACTCCCAAGCACCCACCAATTGTAGGAAGGCATGGCATGATGGGAGAGTGAGGCAGATGGCTTTTCGATCAGGCACACCACCTGGACTGTGTCATGGTAGCAGTGCTTAAAGACTGAAACAAGCTATAACAGAAGGGTGCATGTGATCTCTGGCGTAATGGAAGGAAGATTGGCACTCACATGTTATGTGTGATACAAAAAAGGTGTGTCTCTGCGGAAAGTGAAAGCCAGAATTGATTACCAGTATTTGAGGTCAAATTCAAAGTAGTCTCACTATGTCTACTACAATAAATCTGTCACCATGGAAATAAAGCATAATGTTGAAATGCAGAAGTCATTCAAATTGGAAAACACCCTTTGACAAGGCCCTTTTTTAGGACTCGCACAGGCAGCGCATGCGCTTTCTCTTTGAGACGTACGGTATCTACTCTGTTGGCTTCCAGCCTGCCCATCAGTTTCTATTTGTTACTTTGTGTGCCCTTAAAACGGCTTGCTTCCATCTGGTTAATATGTGTTCTTTGTTCCTTCTTTTGGTATCTTGCTCCCTCCCTCAGAGCATGCCCCTATTGCTATTAAGCTTTCCCTTTCGACCATTTCTGTTTGTTTTTCCACTCAATTTTTTTCATTGGTTGCTGCCCGTAACACGAACACACATATTTTCAGTCGCTCCATTCCCATTTATCGTCACATTTGCTGGGACAGATGTCGCTCTGAGCTCCGTTCCTGTTTATCGTCACATTTACTACATCTGCCATAAGCGTTCGAGTTTTGAGTCGCACCATTCCTGTTTCGTCACAGTCGCTGTGAAAAATATTGCTCCAAACTCCGTTCCTGTTTATCGTCCAGAAGATGGTATTTAATCTCCTCTTATAAAGCCATCTCTGGTTCTCAGTGAAGCGAGCAACTTCTGCTCTACATTGAATGTGCCATATTTGATTACGTTATTGAAAGGACGGTCTACAGTGGCTGCAGATTTCTTAGCAAACAATAATTGGCTAGAACATTTCCTGGTAGGGTTCAGGCAAAGGCAACGGACTTCATTAGTGCTTCATGCAATGAATCCTGCCCTCTGCAAGGGAGCAGACTGCAAAGATGCCAGTGCTGTCGCCCTTTGAATGTATTACAGCTGTTTGGCACTAAGCATCTTGTGGAGACAGCAGTGGGTGAGTCTGTTTTGGGTTTGATTATTTTCATTTGTGACCGATGTACCCAATAAATAAATATTCCCTCCTTTGACTCTGCAGAGAAGTTGTTGACCTGGGTAATCCTCTACAACTTTACTTGATCACTTCTCTGTTTCACTTTTATTTATTTATATTTTTTTTACAAATCGGTGTTGCAAACACACTATCTTTGATCCCACAAAGCAAGAGCTGTACAACATGCGGAGAAGTGTGGCTCAGGGGTTAGAGGCAGCAGACCCGGAAGCTGAGATCGGTCCTGGACCAGGGTTCAATTCCCCGCCTCGGCGGGGTCTTGGGCTAAAAATTCCACAGACTCGATAATTCTCGCCCCGGTGCCTCCTCGACTCACGGGTTCACACTCTGGGCAATAGCTTGCTTAATCTCCACAACGGCCCCTCGCGGCGGGATGCCTGACTTTCACCTTGTGGATACCCTGCTATCTCACAGGGGAATACCAGGAAGGGTTCCCTAAGCAAGCGCCGGGAAACCCACTGCGGGTAGCTGTGCGCTATATAAGCTCAACTACATTTACATTTACATGCAGCATCAGGTAGCTTCCCTGTGGGCTCTAACAAGCCTCCCTTTCCCCAAAACCCTACCTGCTTTCTTTCTGTCCTATTCCCCTTGTCCAGACGAACTCTGGAAAATGCTAACATAAATGCTTGTCACCGTCGTTTTTAGACAACCAGAGAAAAAGTGTGCCAACCGGGCTATCCATTTTAAGTGAATGGACCCATTGTGGCATCACTAGTGATCTAAAAGGCATCTGGTAGTCGTTGAATCACCAATTAAGAGTGAAGAAGGAGGTCTAAAAGGGATAGGCTTGTATGTGGGCTAAGGTCTTTGCGGTTATCTAGGAGACAGCATATTGAGGTTAGTGTCCAATGGTGGCTTGTGGCTGAAGGCGAACGCGGAGGAAAAAACGCCCTGCGAAGACGTAACAATCTAGCACTGGCGATGGAACTTATCATGGCTCCAAAAAGCGCCTAGTAATGTGTTCAACTGACACTTGAATTGATCATCCGCATAGAAATCACATTGACAAATCTTTGATTCACAACACTAGTGGCTTAAAGGATTATTGGTTAAAGGCCCGGCTTTAATTATTGACTCGTGCGAATATACACCGTTCACCATACCATTCTATTGCCTTGAAAAAGTCCGCGGAGAGCGAAACGCGCGTCGGCTGTGACGATGTGGCAAGAAAGGAATCAATAATAAAGAATATTGAATACAAATGGACATTGTACTTATTTAATATTTCTGTGGACTACAAGAACATTGGAATTATGGATTGTCGTGGCTGAATGCCAATTGGATAAAAGCAACGAGTAGGGATGTGCACTGGTATTCTTTTTATATATTGTCTATGATACTCTACCATACCTAGAGTGGGTAGGATATCGTGGATGAGTTGCTTAAGGGTGAATAAGCATGATATCGGTTTAGCACTCCTAGAATGGTGATCTAATTTATACTGTATATATCTATAACAAGGGAAATACTAATCAATGATGTGCTGATCTCAGAAAGCAAATTCACCCCGTGTTCTTTGTTGTTAACATGCAACATCAGGTAGCTTCCCTGTGGGCTCTAACAAGCATCCCTTTCCCCAATACCCTAACTGCTTTCTTTCTGTCCTATTCCCCTTGTCCAGACGAACTCTGGAAAATGCTAACATAAATGCTTGTCACCGTCGTTTTTAGACAACCAGAGAAAAAGTGTGCCAACCGGGCTATCCATTTTAAGTGAATGGACCCATTGTGGCATCACTAGTGATCTAAAAGGCATCTGGTAGTCGTTGAATCACCAATTAAGAGTGAAGAAGGAGGTCTAAAAGGGATAGGCTTGTATGTGGGCTAAGGTCTTTGCGGTTATCTAGGAGACAGCATATTGAGTTTAGTGTCCAATGGTGGCTTGGGCAAGTGTTGCCACCGGAATGATAGGTTTGTATCACAAGTCTAGGCTGTAGGGATGGGCTTAGTGTTGAGGGTCATCAAGTGAAGTTGTTGCAAGTCAAGGACCAAGGTAAAAGTTATTTTTTATTTTATAGCATGCTGTAATGCAAGCAAAGGCTTTTTGGTGCTCCTTTGACCAGTACAATATGACCAATATACTATTGCAACTACTAAAGGTTTGTCTCACAATAAGATATCTGCTTGTACACGCCCTTCGCCAATAGCCTTTGGGAAGCTACGTGCCCGTTTTGCTTATGGAGAGCAAAAGGAAGGGGCTGGTTATGCTACAAGGATACAACCTTTCCTGAATTGGCTGATGTGCTTATTAATCTAACGACCATATAGCATAGGTTTATTTACTTATTTTGCAAGTTTTATAAAGAGCAAATATAACCCAAATGTATCAGAGCACTGTACAGCCAAAAGCTATAAACCGTTCTATAAACATACATAATAAAGTTACGGCAAAAACATAGATCAAAACTAGAAGGTATGTCCAGAGGCAAGCCATAACCTATTAGTTTATGGACAATATAGTGTTGCAGGGGAGTGATCTCCACTCCTAAAGAGTTAGTAGTCCCACAAGGGTGCAACAGTTAAATACAGCCTATTGCAGCAATGGTAACTGTAGCTCATAGAAAGTGTTTCAAATGCTCCTAGTGTTGCCCTGGACCATTGTTGTGGAAGGAATCTGTTTCGTAAACCTATTATCGCCTCTTTCGTAAAGGTTCTGGTCAATGGGTTTGTTCCAGTTTCTGATGGGAGACAGCTCCAGAATAGGGCAAGATTCGGCGAAAGATCAAGTGTAGCTCTTCTTCTTTTTTTTTTTTTTTTTCTGGAGCTGCTAGCTCATGAGATAGTGAGTTTTTGATTAAGATACATTGGTGAGTTATAGTGTATGGCTTTGTGCATCAGGCAGTCTATCTTCAGGTGGATTCTGGCCTCTAATGGCAGCCGATGGAGAGACTTAAGAGAAGGTGTGATATGGTGAAACGTCTTGTTTCTGTTATCAATATTGCTGCATGGTATTGTTGTGATTTGGTAATCCCATTAGGGTTGCACTGGCATAGTCAAGTCTGGATGCGGCTAGGGACTGAACTGCTGTTTTGAAGTCTGTAGTGGGAGTGATGAACGATTTTACCTTTTTGAGGAGGTTGAGTTTAAACCTGTGCTCAGACTGCTCCAGCTGGGCCGGTTACGTTTCCGTCCCTGGGGGCTGCCCTGCGGGACGGTACCCCCTAGCCAGCAGATACTGTGCTGTGGGCTCCTTTGACAACATCGGCTGGTCGGACGGCCTACGGAACCTGCTAAACGCCATAGCTAAGCGTGTGTGCGGCGACCCTTACGGGGGAGCGTGGAGGGGCCTATGGGTCCAGGTGAATCGGAAGCCCAATCACGCATACAGGGAGCCCACTGCCCATGAATGGGGGAGTCTGTTGAGCCACTACATTAACTCAGAGCACACCTTTGACCATCATTGCTCCGGAGCAGCTGCCAATACTGCACGCCTACATGCAAGGCAGGATCAGAAGTTGCATGGCTCAACTGCAGGGGGCAATTAAAAAGGCGGCACAGCTCCCCGTGCCCATACAGTGCCTCAAACCGGGGGCTGGACGGCTTTCTGTGCTACTGATCCCTTATCTTGACCTGCGCAATCCTCGACACCTTTGAAATCGAGACGCTCTGTTCTCCACCAGTCCTATTGCTGAGTCCCCTGAGAGGAGATGCCGAGGAGCACACCACGCCTGAGCAGCAAACTACCGAGCGGCCGCATGGAGCATACTCCCCTGTGAACTGGTAGCGCAGCCTACAAGGAAATGGGGAAGATAGATACCAGACAAACCAAGTTCCCCTTCAAAACTAAAAGACATAGCAGAACCGCGGAATCAGAAACTGAGCCTGAAAATGAGCACTGATCGGGCGCGGCGGGAGGAAGCGATGATAAGCTCACGGATCGTCTAGATCAAGTAAAGAAACATGTGGATTCGCGCAAACTGTGGTTAGATCAACTTGAGAACTGGGTCTCCGATATGCATGAATTCCACACCGAGTCCCGAGAACAATTATTGAATATGGAGAAAGTGCTGAAGGTTATCAAAGCCAAGCATGAGGACTTGGAGGCTAGATCGTGCCGCAATAATGTTCGCATAACTGGAATTCCCGAGGCAACAGCCATGGGCAAGGTGGAGGACTTTGTTGAAAATCTCCTTCACAATCTTTTTACGACTTCTCTCTCACCGATGTTCATAGTGGAAAGGGCCCATAGATCTCTGACCCCCAAACCACTTGTAGGAGGCACACCACGACCTATCCTAGCCCGCATTTTGAACTACTGGGACACAGACACCATCTTGCGAGTGGCCAGAGAAATGGGCGAGATCATGTACCAGGGTAACCAGATCTCCATTTTTCCAGACTTTACCCCAGCTGTACATTCGGCGAGGCTTGAATTCATCTCCGCCAAACGTCTCCTCCGACAGGCAGGTATCACATACACCATTCTATACCCGGCCAAGCTGAGAGTTACTCACGAAGGAAACCAGCACTTTTTCACAGATGCAAAATCATCGTTAAAATTTGCCGAATGCGCAGCGGGAAACAAACACCAGGCAAAATCCATGAAGCGCACGGAGGGATCACTCAGCGACAATGAATAACTTGAGCTCACTCTGTAGTGCTCTGTGTTTAATGTGCTGCTGGGGTAAAAGAACACTTCATTACCGCTGTTCCTTATACTAGACTCTGCCGTATTACTGACTTTTGTCCCCCTGGACTGGACGGAGAGTCTGAATGCTATGGTTCTGTAAGTTTGAGTCACGTTCTCATGGAGACCCTCAGCCACCTGGTTTCTGGCAAGGGTGTTGGCCGGCAACATCTCGCCCCAAGGGAGATCTCCCAATCTTATTCAGTTTATTCATGTTTTTGGATTGTTTGGAGGTGAGAAGAGGGTGGGATAATGTGACTTAACCTATCGGGGGGGTAGGTGTGAGGGGGGGTGGGTGGGATGCAACACAGCAATGCTTGTTTTTCTTGTCACACAACACCTGCTTCATCGATAATGGGAGGAATTGGTTTACACAGCATGCACTGTAATGATGTAAAATGACATCCCTGAGGCTTTTAACTTGGAATATCAGAGGTCTGAATGACCACAGGAAGGCCAGGTTAATACAGGCATACTTGATCCGCCACAAGATAGACTGCTGCTTCCTGCAGGAGATGCATCTTCTGGATGCGTCAAGTGCTGAACTGCGACGTGGCCAATGGGGCAAGACGTACTCCACAGGCTATTCTAATTGCTCACATGGAGTTGCCATATTGACAGGTAAGGGAGTGAACTGGACAACAACACATACCCACATTGACCTAGAGCGCAGGTTTATTGTTCTCAAAGGCTCCCTCTGTGAAACGGAGGTAGTATTTGTGGCAATATATGGGCCAAACATAGATGACCCTGATTTTTTGTCACATGATTTGGGCATTCATAGCTGGCTTGTACTGTGACAGAGTCATTTGGGGAGGTGTGGGGGGGGATATTACACAATGCTCTCAGTTAGAAACTTACAAACTCTATTCTGACAGCCCATCTTTCAAGCAGAATCAAGAATACCTGAAGTTTACATTGGAATAGAACTAGGCGATTTATAATCATGTTAAGAGTGGGCATTTTACCTTTAAATAATGTTTAAAAGCATTGGTTTGACAAAGGAGATGAGACTGGAACATGTGAACTCTGTAAAGGTGGGATTCGAGATATTACGCTTGTTCTTTTCGCCTGCCCCTGAAAGACAGTGACAGAAGATAGGAATCGTTTTATAAAACCTTTTTGATTCAAATATAATGTATTTAAAGACAATAATCTGATTACGTTAGCGAAGACACCTCCTGATGAATTAGTGTGCTACAATCTGTATACTTTTTGTAAATCGTTTTTTACCTATGTATTAACATATGCTTGTATTGAGACTGTCACGTCTTTTATGTGTTCTTTTAATCAATTATATATAATTGTATATATTATTGATTTCTGATGAGATCTAAATCAATAAAATTTAATGAATTGAAATCAACTTTTTGTTTTTACTCTTCAGTCTCAGATCCTAGGGACCCACTGGATAACTTTAATGGTCAAGTCTGGCAGAGGAGAACAGAAAGTTATCTTCCTTTCACTGAATCATACTCTCCTTCTCCTGGCTATAGGGTGGCTACCTGGTCAGTGGAAGTTAATGCAGGGTTTCTACTCTGCTCCTTACAATTCCTACAAGAAAGACTCTTCCTTTTATCTGGGTGCATGCAGTGACGTGAGTATGGTATGCTTGTATTCCCTCACTGACGGGCAAACCCTCCTCACTTTCTGAACCCACAGCAGAACCGATGTCTGGCTTTGGAAATGTAATCCACATCTTGCCCCAGCCAAAACCAGTTCCTCTAGATCAGCTGCAAGAACTTTAGATCCTAATCCTGCCCTGAATAAAGTTGTACCCCTGTCCAGCTACTTTCTAAACTGAATGCACAATGAGTCCTGTATCCCAGCACTCCTAAACTGTGGCTGGCGCTGGGGGTTCCTGGAACTTGGAGCTGTGTCCTGGCCTATTCCTAAGGCTGGGACAAAACCCAAAGAGCTCCTCTGAAGATCTTGCCACTTTGTCTGCCTGTCCATGTCATTAGGCACCACATGTAAACACAGCCACCAGCAGAGGAAGACCATGAAAGGATGCCCACAGATCACCACGTGGTGTCCGGTGGCTTCTTAAACATGGAAAAAGTAGAGTACTGGCTGCCCTTGATGGCCAAGAAAAGTGCAGTGAGCCCTCCCTGGAGTTTATAACTTGACTGGGGTCACTGCCTGCATTAACAGTACTAAATGGGACATCACTTACTTTGCTCCTCCATATTTGTTTCTATGTGCTGCCTGGCATGATATCAAGCTCAGACTGGCTCTTCTGTTGGTCTGTGTGCCGGGAGCGAGTCCTGGGTTCACAAGTCACAGACCAGCCCCTCCCTCTGTTGACACCTCAGACCCCTCGGTGTCCAGCGACTTGTCAGCTGTGAGGCCCGGATCCAGCGGTCAACAAAGGCAACTTAGTCAGGTGTTCCAGGGACTTTACTGGCAGCCTGGAATCTTGACGGCAGATCTCTGGAAATAGGAACAGCGGGCTTGTTTACATTACGGGTTCTATAGTCATGTGGAGAAAACATCGGGGAGCTAAAAATATGTGAAAACCTCGCGCGTTGAGAAGGACCGGACGCGGGTCTGTCGGTTTGCGGATACCAAGGCGTGTGACCGCGGCGCTGCCCTCATGCGAGTTGAATGCCCCGCTTGGGTTTCCTGTGCGGAAGTGCTCAGAGAACTGTAGAAAGTGACCCTTCTGAAATGTATTAAACAAAGAGTACTGCGGCCGACAACTATCCGAGGTTCTGGGAAGAGCGGTGCCCTTCACTCCATCAGGGGCGCAGCGGTGCTGAACGGCAGATTCCTGCGGCATGAGCCGCGCATTCCTGCTGTTATCTGCCTGCATCACAGGGCCCTGCCGGCGGCAGCGGGACCCCCATCTCGCTGGGCCTTCTTGCCTTCCTCCCACAGCCCCCATGCCTCGTTCTGCAGGGGCCTGCTTCTGCCACCGACACATTCCACAGTCGGCTCGTTTATCCTTCGGAATGTTGTATTCTTTCAATCTCCCGACGTGTTTTTGCTTTTTGTACCCGTCCAGTGTCTCTGTTTAGTCTGATTTCTGCCTATCTTTCTCTATTTTGTTATCTCTCCCCTATTCTCCCTCGTGCGCTCGTTGTTTTTCCCTCTCTCTCTCATAGCTGCCAAGGTTTCGAAAAGCTTATGTGTGACAATTTCATAATTTCAGTGTAATTATGAGTGACATTTAAAGACTATGAGTGACACTATGTCGCAAACAAAATCAAGCAATGAAGAGGAGGGAAACACGTAAATATAATTACGCCCATTTGAGCACTAAGAAACGTTGGTTTGGTGTAGACCACAAGGCTTCCCAGGAGGCGTGGCTCCTCCTACACCACCACTTGAGCCAACACCTTACAACTGCTGTACAGCTGAGGGAAAATATATGCTTTCTCAGGCACACTGCTCCCATAGTAAGGTCTTGGACCAAATATTTTACGAAACTAGCCCCCTAGATTTCAGAACAAAGCACAGCAATGAATTGCGTATCCACATTTCCCTTGCATCATCAATGCCAAAATTGCTGCCTGTTGATTTCTCCTGCCTCTGCTGTAGGTGGTGTGCAGGTCAGGCTTCCACAAATCCACTGTATGTTATGTTTTAATAAAGTTCCTGTTTTGGCTAAGAATTATGTTTTTCATGTGATTATGTTTTGGAAAAATGTGTGCATATGTACTAAATCCACGTTTGATTTTATCAGAATTAGGTGGTGCGATAAAATCACATGCGTCTGCAGAATTATGTGAAAACATTAGGATTGATTTTATTCAAGCGTGCAGTGATGTCAGGCTGTAAGAACCGCGCCACGGGAAATATTGACAATGAAACATTGTTGCACATCAGACAGTGAGCCAGCAGCCTTAACTGCAAGACTCAAGCCTGCATGGGAACGGCGCGCCTGCCACCGGCGGCGCGCTGCGAGCTGCCCAAGTCACTGTAATGTAGTTTAGGTAGCACTTCCGTGCCGCTGCTGAAGCACTATGCATATGATGACAATGCATTTCAGTGCGGTGATGCGGATCACCACACTGAAATGCGTTAGTCACGTCTGATGCGTGATGCTTGGCAGGACTGCTCTCTGTGTGCCGCTCTCTTGCTTTGAGTGTGCTCACTATGTATTCAGCTATGTGCGTGCATCACCCCAGTAGTGTTGTGACCCTGCTCTTCATAGGCTGGTTGTAGGGCCTGTCACTGTGTGGCGCCTGCATGTGCCACACCTTCATCTGCCTTTACAACCAGCCAGTGACGAGAGCTACCTAGACACTGCGGTATCTGTCCCTTCTTGTTGCTTCTTCCTCTTCGACCCACCTCTTCTCCATGTTGCTTCTTACCCTCCCCTTCTGGGGAGGGGGACAACACCAGGTGTTGTCCCCATGCCCACCTGCTCCTTTGCCGTGTTGCTTCTTCTCCCGCCCATCTGTACCTTCTCTGTGTTGCTTCTTTTCCCGCCCACCCACCCCTTTTCTGTGTTGCTTCTTTTCCCGCCCACCCACCCCTTTTCTGTGTTGCTTCTTTTCCCGCCCACCCACCCCTTTTCTGTGTTGCTTCTTTTCCCTCCCACCCACCCCTTCTCTGTGTTGCTTCTTCATCCCGCCCACCCATCCCTTCTCTGTGTTGCTTCTTCATCCCGCCCACCCACCCCTTCTCTGTGTTGCTTCTTCATCCCGCCCACCCACCCCTTCTCTGTGTTGCTTCTTCATCCCGCCCACCCACCCCTTCTCTGTGTTGCTTCTTCATCCCGCCCACCCGCCCCTTCTCTGTGTTGCTTCTTCATACCGCCCACCCACCCCTTCTCTGTGTTGCTTCTTCTCCCGCCCACCCACCCCTTCTCTGTGTTGCTTCTTTTCCCGCCCGCACCTTCTTTGTGCTGATTCTGCCCCCGCCCACCCACCCCTTCTCTGTTGCTTCTGCCCCCGCCCACCCACCCCTTCTCTGTTGCTTCTGCCCCCGCCCACCCACCCCTTCTCTGTTGCTTCTGCCCCCGCCCACCCACCCCTTCTCTGTTGCTTCTGCCCCCGCCCGCCCACCCCTTCTCTGTTGCTTCTGCCCCCGCCCGCCCACCCCTTCTCTGTTGCTTCTGCCCCCGCCCGCCCACCCCTTCTCTGTTGCTTCTGCCCCCACCCGCCCACCCCTTCTCTGTTGCTTCTGCCCCCACCCGCCCACCCCTTCTCTGTTGCTTCTGCCCCCACCCGCCCACCCCTTCTCTGTTGCTTCTGCCCCCACCCGCCCACCCCTTCTCTGTTGCTTCTGCCCCCACCCGCCCACCCCTTCTCTGTTGCTTCTGCCCCCACCCGCCCACCCCTTCTCTGTTGCTTCTGCCCCCACCCGCCCACCCCTTCTCTGTTGCTTCTGCCCCCACCCGCCCACCCCTTCTCTGTTGCTTCTGCCCCCACCCGCCCACCCCTTCTCTGTTGCTTCTGCCCCCGCCCGCACCTTCTCTGTGTTGCTTCTCCCCCCACCCACCCCTTCTCTGTGTTGCTTCTTACCCCCACCCACCCCTTGTCTGTGCTGCTTCTTACCCCCGCCAGCCCACCCCTTCTCTGTTTTGCTTCTACCCCTGTCCACCCCTTCTCTGTGTTGCTTCTTACCCCCACCCACCCCTTGTCTGTGCTGCTTCTTACCCCCGCCAGCCCACCCCTTCTCTGTTTTGCTTCTACCCCTGTCCACCCCTTCTCTGTGATGCTTCTACCCCTGTCCACCCCTTCTCTGTGATGCTTCTTCCCCCGCCCACCTACCCCTTCTCCGTTATGTTATGTTAGCAGGTTTATAGAGCACGACAGCTGCCCCGGCAAAGAGGCGTCCCGGCGCTGAACAGCAGTGAGGTGACCGAACTCAGAAAGGGCCAAGAGAGACCTACAGAGAGGGGAAAATAAAGGTTTTTAAGGCTTTCCTGAGTTCGAGGAAATTGTTGACCCCCCCGAATGTGAGCCGGCAATGAATTCCAAAGGATGGCCGCTCTGTTCAGGAAGGAACGACCTCCAGCCCGAACCCTCCTGACTCAGGGGACCACCACCAGGTGTTGTCCCATGGAGTGTAGCTGGCGGGGGGGACATAATAATAATAATAATAATAATAATAATAATCCACATTTGTATAGCGCACAATCATCCGTTAGGGTCTCTAGGCGCTGGGGGGCCGTCGGTAAGATTAAGCAAGCTATTGCCCAGAGTCGCATGGTGCTGGGCTAACCTGTCGCCGGAGCCGGGGATCGAACCCTGATCCCCAGATTCCAGCGTCAGTCGCCCTGGCCGCGGCGCCACACCTCTCCCACTTAGGGACATAGGGTAGCAGCAGGTCGGTCAGGATTTCCGGAGATGCCAATTTCAGGGTTTTGAAGGCCATACAGAGAGCCTTAAACTCAATTCGCCTGGCCACAGGCAACCAGTGGAGACGGCGAATGGCACTTGTCACTGAGCAGGCTCTACGCAGACCGAGGAGAGATCTTGCAGCTGTGTTCTGAACTCTCTGTAGCTTCTGTATTTCAGACTTGTTCGTTCCCAGCTGGCGTAGTCAAGTCTTGACATAATCAGGGCCTGGACGATAATCTGCCTGGTAGGGGCATCAAAGAAGCCCAGGATGTTTTTGAGTACTCGCAACAATCCAAAGCAGGTTCCCGCCACCTTTTTAGTTTGAGTATGTAAGTTAAGTGAGGCATCCATACAGACACCTAGATTCCTCACTGCTTGCTTGGGGCAGTGCCTAGGCTCTTGGCAACCAGAGCTCATTCCATAGACCATGGTCCTTCCCACCAACAACACCTCCGACTTGTTGGCATTCAGTTGGAGACAGTTGGCGGTCATCCAGTCGGCGACTGCCTCAAGATCACCATGATATTTCATGGCGTCCTGCTTGGGGTCACTCGAGAGAGCCACCACCAACTGTTGTTGGTGGGTAGGCATGGGAGACCATGGTCAGCCCTCTGCTCTTGGCTACTCCGGCCAGAGGTTGAACGTAAAGATTAAAAAGCAGAGGGCTCAGGGAAGAGCCCTGTGGTACCCCATGACGTATGGGAAGGATGCTAGATGTAGAGGGGGGAGCTATCACATGAAACATTCTGTCTGCAAGGAAGGATGCCAGCCATTTCAAGGCTGAGCCAATGACTCCAGCCTCCTCCAGGCGTCTTAGCAAAATGGCGTGAGACACCGTGTCGAACGCGGCATTAAGATCCAGAAGGATCAGTGCCGACGTCTGCCCAGCATCTAGAGCTTTCCAGAGATGTTCAGTCATGGCCAAGAGGTCTGAGTCTGTGCTGTGGCCAGGGTGAAAACCATTTTGGGAAGGGTCGAGCCTGTTGTTGGAGTTTAGGTGGTCCGAGAGGAGAGAGTTAACATAGGCCTCCGTGATCTTTGCAGCCCAGGGTAACAGAAAAATTGACCAAAAGTTTTCTGGCTCTTTTGGGTCTAAGGAAAGTTTTTTGAGCAGCGGTATCATCCTGGCCTGTTTCCAGGCTGTAGGCACGACAGCTGACCTGAGGGACCCATTGATCACCTGTTTAAAAGGACATAGGATAGTGGGTAGAATTTTCCAAAATTGGTTGGGTTTCAGTGGATCTGCTGGAGAGCCCGACTTGATCTTAGAGCAAAGGGTGAGTAGTAGATCCTGAGGAATAGGGTAAAAAGCCTCTAGTGTAACAGTGGTGTGATTGCAGGATGCCTCAAGGGGGCCGGGTTGGACCATAGGGAAGCGTTTATAAATGTCTTCTACCTTCCTAACAAAGTAAGCGGCAAGCTCTTCACATTGCTGATCAGTAGTCCTGCGGCGTCTTTCTGAGTTTTAAGGCCTGAGACTATCAAGAAGATACTCTTCGCCGGGTTAGTACACTTGCTGATTTACTCAGCATAAAATGCTGCACGCTTAACTTGGATGGCCCTGTGGTATCTCTTTACGGCAACCGGTAGTGATCCTTAGAGGTAGGATCATAATCCCTTCTCCATGTTCTCTCCAGTTTTTTACAGATTTTACACAAAGCAGCTAATTTGGTGTTGTACCATGGGTTGGATTGGGATTGACGGTTCATGGTCAATTTAGCTGGAATTAGGCTATCCAAGGGCTGACTGATCCAGTTAGTTAAGACCGAGTTAGCCTCATTGGGGTCAGGCGGGAATGCTGGGGAGGTAGTGGAGAGGTGGGTTTAGAATTGGTCCCAATTCAGTGTATGCCAGGGGCGTTTGAGAGAAAACGTTTTCACTAAATTACGGGCGGGCATGACACTCTGAATGGACATGGGGACTAGAAAATGATCGATCAACCCATCGGGACAGGGGGTCGGACAGTGAGGGAAGATATATTTGTAAAAACTGGGTCCAATAGGTCGCCAGCTGAGTGCGTTGAACCTGAGATCCGTTGATCGAGCTGACATGCTGCAAGATCAGTGAGAAAATGAGTCACTTCTGGTTCAGAGTGATTGTCCAGATGCAGTTTAAGATCTCATGTGACTGTGAAATTAGAAGCATTGACCGCCAGGGCACTGACTGTCTCGGTAGGAGGTTCCCTAAACACTTTGAGGGACCCGGGGGTCGAAAGATTAGTAGGCCTGTCATAGTGTAGTTGGAATTGAGGGGGAATTTTAAGTGGGTACATTAGCAACCGGCAACGGTAGCCGGTTTTAAGAATGACCGCAATGCCCCACCTCTCATTACCCTGTTGAGGGTATGTATCTTATAGCCTTCCGGGAGTGCGAGTACTTGCTCCGCGACCATGTCCTCCAAGAGCCAGGTCTCTGTGAGAAACAGGATGTCGGGGGACTCAGCTTCCAGGAGATCATGGACATCAGCAAAGTGTTTGGCTAGGGAGCGGCAGTTAAGGTGGAAAACGGTCGTGGAATTACTGAGAGGAGGGCTGCTAAGCTTACCCGGGATGACAGAAATGAAGCCACAGCTTCTTCCCCCGACCGCGCACCCCTTCTCCGTGTTGCTTCTTCTGCCTCCCACCCACCCCTTTCCATCTTGCTTCTTCCCCCTCCCCCAACCATTCCTTGTGTTGCTGTCCCGTCTTCCCACCTCTTCCCGTTGTTGTTGCTTGCCCTTACCCCCACTCCCTTTCCCTGTAATTGCTAACCCGTCCTGCTTGCCCTGCTCTGCCCCAAAAACAATATCCAAATCCGTTTGCTTTCTCCATTTTTCATTCCATAACGTATTGCTTAGATGCTCCTAAACAAGTACGGGCATTGTTATAGCATGTGCTAGTTGTTGGGACGCAATCCTTTGGCAGACCGTCAGTCCTATTTAGAAACGGCTGGCATGCGCATGCGCATCTGAATACAAGTTGAATGCGTCTTCTATACTGAATTTTGCCCTTTATGCATTCTTGCTGACTGAGTGTGGTGTAAGTTACGGAGCAGCTACTGGGTTTTCAGTGATTTTAGATTCTTAAACTAGTTTTTATTTGTGCTTGGTTTTACTGTTTGTTTTACATTGATTTCTTGAGGCATCAATTTCTGTCCTGCTGTCCTGTACGCACTGCTGAGTGATCATTTCTCAGACTCTCGTCACTATTTTTACCTCTTAGATTGCTCCCTTTCTAGAGAGGCCATTTTAAAGGTGTACATTCTAGTTGTTGGGAAGCAGTCGTTTGGCAGACTGTTAGTCCTATGTACCAAGGTTTGCCAAAGCCAGTAGATCGCACCTGTGTGAAAGCTATTGGCTTTGCCAATGTCTTTTAGCCATGTTGTACAGCAGATTGCTAAAAGTTAGAAAAAAAACAGTGACGCAGCCTGTGTTGGCGAGACCTATTGGCTTTGCCAATGCTTGTGTTGTGCACTTGTGCTCCGTCTGTTTTTTTTTTGCACTCGTTTACCGGCCTCTTGAGTCTGCTGGCAAATAGAGCGGTTTCTGTTGTTGCCTTGTGTCTGTAGACTGTCGGGCAGTGCGCCAACAGCGTTTATCCTTGTCGATTTTTTGACAGCCGTTGAAAGGCTTTTTTGGATGCCTACCATGTGCAGAGCAGTAATTGTTTCCCTCCAGCTGATAACCAGAAATAAGTGAAACATGACGGTAGCGCGTCTTGCTTTCCCCTGCAGAGGCAAGTGCCTCATGGCCCGCTTAGAGCTGCAGGATTCCTGGAAATGAAATCCTTGCCCCTCCTGGTGCTCCCTCTCCCCCTAGGCCGGTTTATAGGGTTTGCTCCCCCCCTTACCCGGTCAGAGGCGCTCTTTTTCGGTCCCTCCTCTCCGGACTAAGGCATCCTTTGCCAACTTTAGGGTTAACACGGTGTCCCCTGCTGCCCTTACCTTGGAGCGGCCATGGTACCCTCTCATTAATGGTTCTCACCAGATCCAGCCCTTTAGTGTGAGTGAGCCGTGTTAGGTTTTGACGTCAGCATACGCAACCGGGAGG
Organism: Lissotriton helveticus; assembly: GCF_964261635.1. Classification (NCBI taxonomy): domain Eukaryota; kingdom Metazoa; phylum Chordata; class Amphibia; order Caudata; family Salamandridae; genus Lissotriton; species Lissotriton helveticus. Next base: position 361,219,046 of record NC_136061.1, read on the forward strand.
AAGAAAGAAGGGGTCAGTGCCGGTCACATAGAGAGAAGAACATGGGAAACCTTTCCAATCTCCCCTCCATATCGCACCGCCCTGGTGCACCAGAATGAAGACAGCGAAGTTGCGAGTGTGAGGGTCCTTATCTGGGGATTCTTGTCTTCAAGGACTGTGTGCTGAAGCACAACACAAAGCCTCTAGCGGTATCGCTGCTTCAAGTGTGACCCGGACAGACAGCTGTAACCCAGACGTGTGGCTCGCCACTGCTGGCCAGCATCATTCAGTTAACACGGTCGAGGAATGATGACGTCTTCTTGAGGTGACGGGTCAAAACCAGGGGGCAGACACACTGAGTAACAGGGGCGCAACTAGATCTTAATTTCGGGGGAGGGCTAACATGGCAAATGAAGGGGCATGGCTAATGTTAATCAATGGGGCGGAGCTAAAATGGCAGATAATCAGGATCAGTTAATGCTCAGGTCAAGCTGAGAAAAAATGTGGTGAATTCTGCATTTGAAACTGGACAACAATTAGAGCACACCTTTTTGTTAATTTGATGCATTTATATGCTATTGTCTTATGAAAAAGGAACAGAATGTACTGAATTAAAATGCCAATTTAATATATTTGACTACAAAGCACTTTAGGAACACAATATAACCAATTTTCACAATGCCATTTCAAGGCGACGACCCTTTTTCGCCAGTTCATTAACAATTGCTTCTATAGGAGGACAATGTGCTCGTGAAATCAATAGACAGGTGTGTGGGAATGCCCTAGCTCCACCCATGGAATGACTTCCCAACGCAAGGTAACTCAAGGCAGCTCAATGCTCTGCCTCTCATTACTCTGGAGTTTCTAAACCACGCAAAACCACACAAAGTGGCCTTTGTGTGGGCTAGGTAAATCCCAATTAAATGGGTAAAATTATGGCAGCGTAAAAGAAAATCAGAATGGATGGATACAAGGGTGAAAGTATAGTAAATGTAAATGTGAGAAGATGGATGCGTTGGTGAAGGGATGGTAGAGTAAATAAATATCTGAGATGATGGCTAAAAGGATGGGTGTAAGGTTGGCAGAGTAAAATGAAATCAGAAAGGAAAGGATGGATGGTTGGATTGATGGATGAAAGGATATCAGCTTCAGCATCGCACAAATGTATGACATTACAACACATGCCATCACAATGCATGGCTTTACAACGCGGTTGTAACAACTCAAGTGCTGTTACAACATGTTACCATTACAATGCAAACTTTTACCATGCATATGCCTTTACAACAAAGTCATATGCGTGGTAAAAGTTTCGTTTTAAAATATAACTATTTTACAGGTAAGTATAAACAATATATATATATATATATCTCACCTACTGGCGGTCGCCAGTAGGTAGTTATAGTTAGGATCGTTTTCCATAGGAAATCCGCAACATTCTATTGGGAATAACTTTGGCGCCGAATGAGGGATCTGCCTGTAATTTTCCTTAACTTTGCCTCGCTGCGCTCCGCTCCTTCCCTGAAAGTTTCAGGGGGATCCGTCAAGCGGGGGCCGAGATAAAAGCGGGGTCCCAAAACGTGTTTTCCCCATGTTAATTTCCATAGGGCGGTTGGACTCACTTTTAGCCCGAACGGCTGAATGGATTTCCACCAAACTTGGCAAAATTGTAGGGACTGGTACCCCGATGTGCCTTTGCTATGTCTCAAGATATATGCTCCAGTGGTTTTTACGAAAATTAACTTTGAAAAAATATATATTGGGCTACATTGGGCTATATATATGTTAGAGACCAAATGTAGCCCAATGTAGCCCAATGTAGCCCAAAGATGGCCACCAGAGACAAAAAAAAACAAATGTAGCCCAAATATCAGCCAGATGTAGCCCAACTATAGCCCAATGACAGAATGTCCCAGAGTGTTCTAAAGAACAACTAGAGCGCTAACAGTCTTACTTATGACAAAAGTATGGCACACCTGAAGTCATCTTGATTGGAATAAAGTGTTAACACTTAAAACATTTAATTTGCAAAGGAACAAAATGAGGGGGTTCATTTTGCCATAGAAATTATGATTAGTGCTGAAGAAAGAAAAATTAGGGCACATTTTGAGTGACTTCTCAAATCCTCTTATATTTCATTAAAAAAATTCTGATATGCAGTCTCCCAAGATGGCCACCAGAGACAAAAGAGCCCAAATGTAGCCCAAATATCAGCCAGATGTAGCCCAACTATAGCCCAATGACAGAATGTCCCAGAGTGTTCTAAAGAACAACTAGAACGCTAGCAGTCTTACTTATGACAAAAGTATGGCACACCTGAAGTCATCTTGATTGGAATAAAGTGGTAACACTTAATACATTTAATTTGAAAAGGAACAAAATGAGGGGTTTCATTTTGCCATAGAAATTTTATATATATATATATATATATATATATATATATATATATATATATATATATATATATATATATATATATATATATATATATATATATATATATATATATATATATATATATATATATATATATATATTCACTGAAAAAACCATAGGTTTCACACCAGTTATAGTTAGGGATTAGCATTTATAAAACCTATTAAATTCACTGAAAAAAACATAGGTTTCACACCAGTTATAGTTAGGTGGAAATTTTACTCGCATAAAACCATTGAAATTCCCACGTTATAGTTAGTTGGACTCACTATAACTTGCGCGTGCAATGCACTGCTGATGACGTCACATATTACATCACTCATGACATGGTCAGTGACATCACTCATGACATCACCGATGACATCTCAAATGACATCACTGATGACATCATCCAGTGAATGTGTATCTTTCTGAAAAATAAATATTTTTTATATATGTATATCTAAAGGTTGATGGAAGAATAAATGGGTTAATAAATGTCTAAATGGATGTTTTTTTTGTGTAAAATTGATTGGTTAACTGACTTATTAAATGTATCTTAGTGAATACATATATTAGCGAGTAATGTTTAAATATTTAAATATCTGTATCTGTGTTTCACTTTGTGTATAAGTGGCTGCATGGGTTGGTGAGTAGCTACATGAGTGTGTATATGGGTTATTAGTTGTTTTTTTGAGTATCAGTATCAGTGTCTGTATGGTTCGGTGGGGGATATTACTTAGAGCACAGATGCATGAATGAGTGACTCACTATTTGTATGTATTTTGAAGACAGCATGTGTGCAAGACTGTATGGGTGGATGATTGTGTGTATGGGTGGGTTAGTGAGTATGTGTTTTTATAATTTTATAATTGATTGTTTAAGAGAGTAAATATGTTTCCGTTTCTGTAGAAGTATGTGTAGTTGTGTGTATATAGCAGTATAATCAAGTAAATGTTTTTTTGATAGTTTATTTGCATGTGTGAATTTGTGTGTGAGTAACTATATGGATGAGTATTAGTGTGTAACAGGATGTATAGGTGTATGAGTACATATGATGAGTAAGTACATGCATGAGTGACTATATAGAACTGTTGGTGAATGAGTGGATGTGTATGTAGATGTTGGAATTACCTAATAAGTTGTTGTAATTGGTATTGTTTTCTCCTTTTTTAAGAAAATATTAGTTTCTATTTTTGAATGTGTGTGTCAAAGGTTATTTTATGCTGATAGGAGGTCTGCCCCTTTGTCACAAGGATGTTGTCATCAGTGATGTCATTTGAGATGTCATCAGTGATGTCATGAGTGATGTCACTGACCATGTCATGAGTGATGTAATATGTGACGTCATCAGCAGTGCATTGCACGCGCAAGTTATAGTGAGTCCAACTAACTATAACGTGGGAATTTCAATGGTTTTATGCGAGTAAAATTTCCACCTAACTATAACTGGTGTGAAACCTATGTTTTTTCAGTGAATATATATATATATATCCCTGTAAATGGCTTATTTTTTTTAGTAAAGTGTGTGTATATATATATATATATATATATATATATGGAACTAACAGTCCTGTTCCGCCAATGAAGGGCGGAATCAATCCAGGTGCAGATCTCAATCCAATCTCACGTTTTGCAGCGTAATTCGTTCTCAAAGAAGAAGATCAAACTCCTCAAATAGGTAGCAGAGTAGAGTATTTTATTTAGAAAAATAAAGGACAAATGTCCAACCGACGACGCGTTTCACTCCTCAAGGGAGCTTGCTATATGTTCCAAACTCCTGCCAATCGGATCTGGATTCCGACACAAAAAAACAGGTACAGACCACACAACAGCGCTATAGATGATTGCAGAGGTGGTTTATTGACCCCTTGTCTCCAGCATGATGCGTTTCGGCTACGTCACTGTAGCCTTGATCACATGATATATATATATATATATAAACACACAACATTTCCTTAAAACCCTACAACCCTTCAACCCATACCAACCCTAAAATTGCCCCCCTGGCATCCCAAAGCCCATACCCACCCTGAACCCTCAAATTAACCCAAAACCCATACCCACACTAAACCCCAAAATTACTCCCGGCACCCAAAAACCCATTACCAGCCTGAACTCTAAATTCACCCCCCTGGAGACCCAAAACCCATACCCTCGCTGATCCCTAAAATTACACCCTTGCCCCCCCAAACCCGTACCCACCCTGAACCATAAATTCCCCCCTGGCACCCCATAACCCATACCCACCCTGAACCCTAAAATAGCCCCCTGACACCCCAAAACCCACACCTGCCCAGAACCCTAAAATTACACCTGGCCCACCAAACGCATATAAACACAAACAGATACTGTTTGAAAGCGACGCACTATTCACATGCCCCCGCGGGGTGCTCTATATGCCATAGTGATGCATGTTTACTCAAAGGTTTGAAAACCTATCTCAAAACAACTTTATATCAGGTTCATTCTCCATGAAATGATACAACGGAAGAGTAACAACAAATCAAATGAGAAACATTGAATGTTTTAATTGAGATTTTCTTGTGTTCTCATTTTCCTTTATATTCTTCAATCAGATAATACATTTCTTCATGTACATCCCATCCTCTGGTTCATTTACTCCCAATGCATTTCGGTATGTCTATACCTTCATCAGGAGAATACTGCAATTGAAATGAATACAATAATCAAACTTGGAAATTAGGGAACCCCCAAACTCCACCATGTGTACATTTTGACTGTAGTGCAAGTTTGTCAAAACTAGTACCAGCTTAGCTCAACCCTCACCTACGTGCAAAACAAAAACATGCCAACACTGCAAACGTTGTGTGGTCATGCACAGTATGGTCACCTGTACACGTGTACCTCAATCTGCGCACTGAACGACTTGTCCTCTCAAAAAGATGATGGTCCTGAATGAATCAAGTTACAGAAAAAATGACTGCCTGTCCAAACCATTGTCAACAAAAAGTGCTAACACAACACATGGGGACCCTCCGACGCCTACCTTAATCACTGCGTGTTCTCTCAGGAAATGCAATGTAGCCCCGCTCCGGTTTATTAATATCTGCGGGAAACACAAGAATCTCTATGAATCCTCCGCTTTTTGAATTCCTGCTGAACCCTAACACCTCCCCGCCTTGTATCCAACGCTATCTCTACCGCGTACCTGCTCATGAGGAACTCCTCTCCTCTGCTCGTCGTCTTGCGTTCACACGCCGCTGCCCTTCCGCCTGCATTAAATGAATCCTGACTCATTCGCGTGACCAGCGAAAACGGACTAAGCAACTCTGTGTCTCTACGGGCGCCATTATAGACTAGTCATTTAGTCTAGTGTACGGACTCCTCTAAAACCAAAGAACCTAAAAACGTGCAAAATCAAAACCGGAAACCTCCTATGTTCTAAAGAATCCTGTCCCCCTAAACTAAGTAAGTGCTGGTTGTGACAAAGTTGCTCACAATATTGCCAGAATGAAAAACATCCACAACATTAATAGATGATGATTACAATACAAATCGATATTTACAGAAAACAAATTAATTCAATTTTGTCATTAAGCCCATAGGGTTCAAGCGTATTCAAATGGCGAATCCAGTATGTCTCCCTTTGTGCTAATTGGCGATTGGTGTCAGCATGTACCTCTTGATTAATGCTCTCTAGCACTGTAAACCGTAATTGTGGGATTGTGTGGTGTCTATCTTTCCAATGCATGGCTAGATTGGATTTAGGGTTGCTGGTTCTTATCAAGCTCTTGTGCTCTGTTACACGAACCTTAACCTTTCTGGTGGTTTTCCCTACATAAACCAACCCGCAAGGGCATTTGATAGCATAAACTACCATGCTTGTATTGCAATCCGACGTGTGCCTCAATTGTATGTGTTTACCTGTCTGGGGATGTGTAAAGACATCCCCTACCATTACATTTCCACAATGTCCACAATTATGGCACTTTACCATACCTCTGTGCCGGACATCAGTCCTTTTTGTCTGAGATTGTTTTAATATCTCCTTAATGTTTTTCGACCTTGTGTGTGCAAACATAGGTTTATCAAAAAACACTTCCTTGAAATCATTTTCTTGTTCGATAACTTCCCATCGTGTCAAAATGCTGTTTTTAATGTATCTGCTTGATGTGGAGTGTTTGATTACGAATACCTCCCTCTTCAATGGTGGTCTAACTGTTTTTTCAAGCAGTTGTTGTCTGTCTTTGTGGCTAGCCTTCACTTTGGCCTGCTGTAATACTCTCTCTGGATATCCTCTCTCTCTGTATGCCTGCACCATGACATCCATCTCATGTATACCTTGTTCTTCCTGCGAACAAATTCTCCTGGCACGTAGAAACTGTGAATAAGGTAAGTGGTTTTTCAAAGAAAATGTATGAAAACTGCTGTAATGCAATGCGCTGTTACGGTCAGTGTTTTTTTTGTACAGGCTTGTGTGCAAACAATCTCCCTTGTTTTCTATCAGTATATCTAGATAGTTAATGGATGTGTGATCAATAGAATATGTGATCTTGATTTGATCATGACAGCTATTTAATTCTGTTAGCTGGTTCACTAATGCTTCTTGTGTTCCATCCCACACCATTAAAATATCATCTATATACCTGACGTAAAGTTTGAGGTGTTCTGACCACTGGGGATGCTGTAGGATGTTGTCATGTTCATATTTTGCCATAAATATATTAGCAAAAGTTGGTGCTCCGGTAAAACCCATGCTCGTGCCTGTCCTTTGAAGATAAAAGTTATCTTGCCATCTGAAATATCCATGGTAAAGACAAAAGTGAAGTAACTCTAGAAGGAACACATTTAAACCTTCCTCATAGTCATGCTGTAATAGCATCCATTCTACTGCCTCTATACCCTCCTGATGAGGAATGGAGGTGTATAGGGCTGCTATGTCGACAGTGCATAACAGTACGTTGTCTGTGGGTGTAATCACTGCTTCCTTGATTCTTTTTAAACACGCTGTCGTGTCCTGTATGTATGTGCTCCATTGTTGAACCAGTGGCTGCAAGTAGTGATCTATAAACTTGCCTAAAGGTTCATGCAGGGATCCACACCCTGCCACAATTGGCCTGAATGGTGGATCCGTGGGACTCTTGTGCATTTTAGGCACCATGTAAATATGAGGTCTTTTTGGGTATTGGACAGTTAAAAACCGCCGAGTTTGCTCATCAATCCAACCCATCTCTTGTGCTCTTTCAAGAATATTATTCAAAATACTTTGAAAACGGACTGTAGGGTCAGTTTCCAGTTTAATGTATGTGTCCTCGTCGGTAACATGCTGATTGACCTTTGCCAAGTAGTGGGACTGGTTGAGTACAACCAGCGCTCCTCCTTTATCTGCAGGAACGATCTTCAACCTGTCATTCTGTGCTAGTTTAACTAAGGTTTGATGTTCTTGTTTGGTCAAATTGTTATGTCTACGCTTAGTGGATGCGATCTTGTCAATGTCTTTCCTCACCAAGGTTTCAAATAGATCAAGTGTTTTATGTGAAAATGGGGCCATAAACGTGCTCTTAGGTCTAAAGGTCTGAGGTTTATCAGGTACAGTAGTGGAACAGTCTGCCTCTGTATTAATCGTGTGGAAAAACCACCGTAACCGAAGTTTCCTCATGAACTTGAATAGTGAAACTTCCGTTTCTAGTGTGTTGGTAGAATAGGTCGGAACAAAAGACATGCCTTTGTTTAAGACCCGTAGTTCTGTTGAATTGAGTGGATGATCTGAGATATTCATCACTAGGTCTTCCTGTTTCTTGCCCTTTTTTGTTGAACCTTGTCCCCTCCTTGTCCGTTTGGTTTGGACTGTTGTTGCTCCGTAGGTGGGTGATTTGAAGTTTTGCCCCCCTCTAAAAAAGGCGGCCCAGTTGTAGAATTGGAACCCCCCTCTGCTCCTCTCTCAGAACTATGGCTCGGAGTTTCTGCCAACGGTGTACGTGTTGGTAAAATGTCTTGGTCTGTTGCCACACTTTCTTCTGAAGAGTGCGCCTGAGGTTTTTTATACACTCGTCTTTGGGCATATTGATCTGCCCAAGAATAGACCTCGTCCAACTTATAATCTATTGTGTCGCGCTTAAACTTGCGCAGTTTCCGTTCATGTACCTCCCTAGTGTGTTCATCTAGTTGATCTTGTATATTTTAAGTGTAGTGGCCAATTCTTCCTCTGATAACCTTGATGCCAATTCAGTCTGTAGTTCTTGTATTTCAGTATCTAATTCCTTCAAAATGTTTGACAATTCTTCCACTATAAGCAGAATCAAGTCTAAAGAGCACTTGTTAAGTATTGTTAAGTATTGCATACCACTTTAGCATGAATGGTTTATTGAATTTGAAAAGGAGTGGTCTAAGGGATATACTCTTGACTAATAGGAGTGCAGAGTGTCTGTTTCTTATACATAGTCTTTACACCAAACGCATACCCACGCTGAACACTAAAATTAACCCTGTGGCACCCCAAAATCCATACCCACCCTGAACCTTAAAATTACCCCTGGCACCCCAAAACCCATACCCATGCTGAACCATAATTTCCCCTCTGGCACCCCATAACCCATACCCACCCTGAACCATAAATTACCCCCTGGCACCCCATAACCCATACCCACCCTGAACCCTAAAATAGCCCCCTGACACCCCAAAACCCACACCTGCCCTGAACCCTAAAATTACCCCTGGCACACCAAACACATACCCACGCTGAACACTAAAATTAACCCTGTGGCACCTCAAAACCCATACCCACCCTGAACCTTAAAATTACACCTGGCACCCCAAAACCCATACCCATGCTGAACCATAATTTCCCCTCTGGCACCCCATAACCCATACCCACCCTGAACCATAAATTCCCCCTGGCACCCCATAACCCATACCAACCCTGAACCCTAAAATTGCCCCCTGACACCCCAAAACCCACACCTGCCCTGAACCCTAAAATTACCCCTGGTACACCAAAACATATACCCACGCTGAACCCTAAAATTACCCCCTGGCACCCCAAAACCCATACCCACCCTGAACCCTAAAATTGCCCCCTGACACCCTAAAACCCACACACCCTCTGAACCCTAAAATGACCCCTGGTACCTCAAAACCCATATCCGCCATGATACCTAAAATTACCCCCCTGGAACCCCAAAACCCATACCCACTCAGAACCCTAAAATTACCCCCTGGCACCCCAATTCGTAACCCACCCTGAACCTTAAAATGACTCCCTGGCACACTAAAACCCACACCCACCCTGAACCCTAAAGTTACCCACTAGCACCCCAAAAAATGAACACTATATTTGCATATTCGGAGGGGACTGTCCTCTTTGACGTTTTCATGTATGTAAGTCAAGAACAACATTCACAGTAACCTAGATATGCAGGCAGTAGGTAATGCTGTGCTGAAAAATGCATTAAAGTTACTGGAATTTACATAAAAAACGGCTGCCTGCTCTTCTGATACTATTCAGTTGAGTTGGGCTGATCAGCAGCACTGTGTCCTGGCATCTAGCCCCTCCCGAAAATCTCAGTGTGGACAGGTGTGGGCCAAATGTTTCCTGGTTTCTCCTTGCTTGGGCCTCCTCTGCTTCTTTGTGGGTGCCCTTGGATGCAAAAATAAAAAGATCCATGGCCCTGTTCACCATTCATCTAGTGAGCAGTGCAGTGGATGTGAATTCCATCCAAGTGCACAGACAGCAGGGGCAAAGGGATGGCCAGTGCAGGTGACGCTTTTCCATTGTAAATTAATTTCTGCTGGCGTCATAGCCCAGGGTTTGCTGTCTGTGCACTTGTATGGAATACACAGCTATGCAAGTGCACAGACAGCACACCCTGGGCTATGATGCCAGCAGAAATTCCTTTACAAAGGAAAAGCGTCACCTGCACTGGCCAGCCCTTTCCCCCTGCTGTGCACTTCACACCCCATGCTCACAATACATCAAGTCCTTAGGTGAAATCCCTGCCTTCAGGCAAGGATTTCACCTCAGTGCCACTCTAAAGGAAAACAAGAGGTGGGGGCAGGGGGGTTCACTCGCTGAAACCGTTCAGAGGCTGGCTGTCTGGCTCGGGCTGCTGGGCCTCTCAGAAAGCATTAAAAAAATCATTCTCGGGTCGGATGCGCAGCGTTAGTGATACATTTCAGTGCATGTCATCTTAGCCCGGGCAGAGGAGGCGAGGGGGGGGGGGGCTGAAGCCCGGTGAGCCTAATGGGTGCTGCGCGCCTGCTGAGTAATGTGCAGAAGGAACACGCCCCCGCCCCTGCGTTATTATATGCAACTAGCATTCGCGGATGGCTTATTTCGGCACCATGATCAACAACGCATCACACAGCCCCCTGTGTTCGTGATTGTGAGACATTTCTCCCCAGCATCGGGGCAGAGACAGGCCTTCTTCGCCAGTTCTCACTTTATTTATTTATTTAATGCATTTTTATACAGCGCAGACTTTACCCACCGGTGTCAGAGCGCTTCACAATAGAACCAAGTATGTTACATGAGGAGAGTGTTACAAAATGTACATGTTACAGAAACCAACGAGAAACAAGAAGAGGTAAAATAAAGCAATAGATGGCAGTCACTCAAAAACACACAAAGCAAAAACACACTAGGATGACGATTGTCCAGGCATAGATTACAAATTTACAATAAAGAAAGAACTTCAATGAGGAACTTGAAGAGGGGTGTATTAGGTCTGGAAGTGTCTTTGGAAGAGAAGAGATTTCAGGTTAGTTTTGAAGGTCCGAGTAGAGGTGGTGGTATGTAGTAATGGAGGAAGCGAGTTCCAGATTCTCACCGCATTGCCAGAGAAGGATTGAGCCATCGATCTTTCCCTCTTGAAGGTGGGGGGCTCAAGCAGTAACTTTTCCGTATTACAAGACCGTCTAGAGCCTCCAGAAATGTTCAGTTTATTCGCTAGGTATTGAGGGGAGGTAGTGTGCAAGGCTTTGTGGGTGATACAGGCAGTCCTGTAGACTGCTCTTGCCTCGATGGGAAGCCATCGAAGAGAGGACAAAATGGGTCACTTCGTTTGGCACCAAATATAAAGCGAGCCGCTGAATGGAGAACGGATTAAAGAGGGGAAAGGTGGCATTTGGGGAGGCCAGCAAGAAGAGAATTGCAATAATCCATTCTAGAGAGAACCAGAGATTGGATCAGGGTTTTTAGGGTTTTACTGAGATGCACCAACGTTCAGGTATAAGAACGCCCTGTGACAAAGAAGGGGTGCACGCAATAAAAATAAAGAAGACCTGCACCCAATTTGACCCTCCGCCGAGGTGGCTTGCAGCCAAGACTGCGCTCTCAGAATGATGGACCCATAGAAGCTTTGGGGCCAGTCAGGGTCATGGCAGTGATGACGTATGAGCCCACCTGTCTGCCGCAGCACCCAGTCCAGGTCATGGGCTGGGGTGACCAGGCGTCCTGGATTTGCCCGGACAGTCCCGGGTTTTCACCAGCTGTCCCTGTAGATTTCTGCAATTTTGGCTCATCCCGGTTTTTAGAGGGGGTCGACTGAAACCATTGATAAGCACTTATTATGTGTTCTAAAGTTGTGCTCGTTAGCAACTGTTAAAAGGAATCCATTTAATTAACAGGTATGATGCTGGATTTAGAACTTGCATTGTATTTATGTTCTTAGTGCTTCTTCTGTGTTCCTATGTCGATAAGTTGTCATTCTACGCAGCACCGTTGATGTAAAATTGCAGTCCTTCTATATTTTCAAAATGTCTTGGTTTTTGGTTCTCAAGATCTGGTAATCCTAACAAGGGCTCGTACCCAATATACATACACTCTGCAGTATGCCTACTGAGTATGCTGCCTTGTAGTATTAGTCATTTGTGCTCCGAGGCGGACTGGCCTACAGGGTCTGCTGGAAATTCTGGACAGGACGGGGCCATAGGAAGGATGGTAGGGCTGGGGAAGAGTACACGTCATGTTGAAAAGAACCTTAACTGGGCCCTGCCTATCATAAACTCTCTAGATGTCACTATAGTGCAGCTCACTGCTGCAACGTCTATCAGACCTTTGCATGCAAACGTTTAGGCACAGGTTCAGAATACAGGATTTAGATAACCCTTCTCTACATATTTTACTACAATATTCGTCCTGGTGCCAAAATCCGGAATATTGGTCAAGATTTTAGAAGCGTGAGAGAGGGGGAAACTGCGAGTGTCCAGTTACCATTCAGCACATAAATCACACTTGTTGTGTTTGGCCACGCTTATGTTGTGTTATTAAAATGAAGGTTAAAGGACACAGTCAGGAAATGGGCCTGCTTGTTTTGGCTTAAGTATCTGAATAAAAACATTCTCCTAATTTAATCTTTTTTGTTTTCTTTGTTGCTGAGGCCTTTTTTTAAATGTTGCTCCTTATGCATTTATCCTGGGAGGATGCAGGAGCTAATAGTTTTCTCATTTTCCTAGAGTAATGTATGTATTTAATACGAACCATGTTTAGATAAAAAAACAGAGACTAGCTTTCGTTTTATAAAGTGTGCATTACATAGTTTAATTATTTTGGGTTATTTTTTAATGCTGTATTTAACTAATTCTTAGTTGTACTTTGTAGTATCTAATACTTTTATTTTTTGCTGATCTATCTATTTGCCTTAAACTTGCGTGTTGGGGGCTCGCTGAGAAAAATCGGACCTTTTTATTGCTGATGTCACCGTGTAGGCCCTCTACCCTCTTCTTCTGACCTGTGTGTCCAGACTGTGACATCACTCTGGGAACCTGGACTTAGCCGACAAATCCCTCCTTCCCCACAGTTGCTTCTCTTTCCTCCCTCGAGAAGTTCGAGTCGCCTCACAGACATCTGTGGAGACTATGAAGCCAACTCTGTATCCCAAACCTGAACAGACGGTATCCAGATAGTGTACCCTTAAATTTCACCAGCTGACTTTCTTAATTTCTACAGCATTCACTACCCTGCAGTGCTCCTTGGTGCTTGCGGAGAACAGAACCGCGGCTAGCGAGGAGAGTTGACGGAACTCTTGTGGAAGAGAAGTCCAGGCAGTTAGTTGGTCCTAATACAGAGAGTGAGTCCTTCCTTTAGAAGTGGGTTTGAAAGGTGGCCCCAATAATAATGCTACATTTTTATCTTTGCTGAGCCGTGCTGCCGTGGTCCGCAGTCTTGACCTTGTTGCATAAATAGGCTGGTGCTAGACCTGGTATGCATTTATCCATGAAACCTGCTCTCTGAACCAGGAACCCGTCATGCACAAGATCGAAAATCAGGCATCTTCTGGCCTTTGAGATAGGACAGTGGTCTTTGTTTATCTAGAATTCCGCCTACATTTTGAAATCCTTGTAGTCTTCAGACTTCTGATGCAGACATAAAATGTGTTACAGTAAACAAGATGGGAAGTAAGAGCCCCTATGCGGCAATGAGATAACAGTGGTATAGCTTTTATTCTGACTATGCGGGGAGAAACGAATACTCCCTACTCGACTGATCTGCGGAGTGAGGAGGGAGTCAGTCAAAAAAGATTCCCAAATTCTAAACATTTTTGGACTTTGGGAAATTTAGATTAAATAGTTGACGGGGAGGAAGTAAAGAGAGGGAATGTCTGTGATGCACAGAGGCTGGGGATGGTGTTCATCTCCTTACGCTTCAGAACCCCGGATATAATATGTCACTCAAAGCCAAGGTTTCCAGGCCAGGCACATCTTGAACACCTCTGTATGATGGCAGCTCCGCCATTCGTAGTGCTGGCCAAGTCCTCGAGTGTCCGAAGGTTTCCCTGCGATAAAGAACACATTGAGGTATGTCACAGTGTTGACAGTGCTTGTGACAGCGGATGCTCCTATTTGCATGCAGTGTTGGGACAGTCGAACTAACACTGATGAGGTCTCCAAGATGAGGATTACTATGATATTGTCAGGGTTGAGGTGTGGAGTATGATTTACGCTGTCTGTCCGTGTTAATAGTATGTGTGTCGGTGGATCACATACATACACGTTGTGTACTAGAAGAAATGATGCACTCAAATATCCTCCTGAGGGCATCGTTCAAGATAACATATACTTGATGATGATGCTGAGCGCTGCACTATCCTGCCAGCAAACTTTTTTTTGGGAACAGCTACATTTTATAAAATAGCAACATCAAATTAAAAGTAATAGTAGAGGAGGCTGAAATAAAGGTAGATCGCATTGCTTGTGGTGTGTTGGTCAAAGATGAGGTTAACCACTATATTGCGGTAAGGTTGACAGCTGCCAGTTCTTGAAAACGGCTCTGCAATATATGACTATGATGAGGAGTCTGGTTTATGGTAGTAATACTTAGGAGTACCTATGCGTAATCCTTCTACCCTGAACTATGCAAAGGCAAACTTGTCCTCTCACAGACCCTGGTTCTGCTCGCATTTTAGCACGCAAGAGTATTTCCATCTCCTAGTTTGTTGCCGTCTGTGAGTGACTCCTATTCTAAGGGATTCCTTGTTAAATCACTTGCCTGATATCGACGGACTAACGGATTAAAGAACCGAGGAGGGAGCTGAGGGAGCCTGTTGTTGCCTGCCTGCTTCAGCCGCAACGCCTCGCCGGACCCGCTTCGCGGGTCCCGCTTCGCGGCTAGGAGCGGTTATCTGGACTTTGGGAGGGGTTTGTTTGCTCTTCTGAGACCGGCAGGGCTGCGAGCGTGAAGCGGTGGACTCCAAGCTCCAGGAGTCCCCGCGCGCCCGTGTCCACCTGGGCTGCTCTCTCTGCCGGCTCCGCCCCCACCTGGAAGGATAAAGCGGCGTCCTGCCCTGTAATCTGTGGATTCCTTGTTAAATCACTTGCCTGATATCGACGGACTAACGGATTAAAGAACCGAGGAGGGAGCTGAGGGAGCCTGTTGTTGCCTGCCTGCTTCAGCCGCAACGCCTCGCCGGACCCGCTTCGCGGGTCCCGCTTCGCGGCTAGGAGCGGTTATCTGGACTTTGGGAGGGGTTTGTTTGCTCTTCTGAGACCGGCAGGGCTGCGAGCGTGAAGCGGTGGACTCCAAGCTCCAGGAGTCCCCGCGCGCCCGTGTCCACCTGGGCTGCTCTCCCTGCCGGCTCCGCCCCCACCTGGAAGGATAAAGCGGCGTCCTGCCCTGTAATCTGTGGATTCCTTGTTAAATCACTTGCCTGATATCGACGGACTAACGGATTAAAGAACCGAGGAGGGAGCTGAGGGAGCCTGTTGTTGCCTGCCTGCTTCAGCCGCAACGCCTCGCCGGACCCGCTTCGCGGGTCCCGCTTCGCGGCTAGGAGCGGTTATCTGGACTTTGGGAGGGGTTTGTTTGCTCTTCTGAGACCGGCAGGGCTGCGAGCGTGAAGCGGTGGACTCCAAGCTCCAGGAGTCCCCGCGCGCCCGTGTCCACCTGGGCTGCTCTCCCTGCCGGCTCCGCCCCCACCTGGAAGGATAAAGCGGCGTCCTGCCCTGTAATCTGTGGATTCCTTGTTAAATCACTTGCCTGATATCGACGGACTAACGGATTAAAGAACCGAGGAGGGAGCTGAGGGAGCCTGTTGTTGCCTGCCTGCTTCAGCCGCAACGCCTCGCCGGACCCGCTTCGCGGGTCCCGCTTTGCGGGTCCCGCTTCGCGGCTAGGAGCGGTTATCTGGACTTTGGGAGGGGTTTGTTTGCTCTTCTGAGACCGGCAGGGCTGCGAGCGTGAAGCGGTGGACTCCAAGCTCCAGGAGTCCCCGCGCGCCCGTGTCCACCTGGGCTGCTCTCCCTACCGGCTACGCCCCTTTTGACCAATCACACTGCAATAAAAGGGAAGCATTATCCCCGCTGCGCGGGAGCGCGCGGGAGAAGCCCGGGAGAAGCCCGGGACAAGGGCGGGACCGTCTGTGGCCGTCCGGGGTCTGACGAGGTTGGGTTGGGCCTAGAGTCCTGGTTCATTTCATATCCTGATATTTTGCCATACATAATACCACATGTATTAACATCTTGAGGCTCTAACACCAGCTCCTAATTATGGCCTTAAGATCTGGCAAACAGCGTCTAGTGCATATCAAAACCTCAAATGGTGTAGTTTCAGGCCCCCTAGATGCCTTTATCACTAGAGCCTCAGGAATATTAGAAAAAGAAATTGAACTGGTTGAGCACAGATTGTCCCTGGACTTAGTCACTGGGAAACGCTCCTCAATAGGTGCCTTGGCCCGTGTTAAAAGCCCCTTAACCAACGCAGCATTTAACTGTATTTCTACATCAGACTCCGATGTAATAGTCCATGTGGATGGGGTCGAAGCCATAACACCCACGACTAATGAAATCATGGAACTGAATTCCGATAATAACCTGACCAGTATAGAAGCGGATAGCCAATTTATTGAGAACGACAAGTGTAGTTCGCCTGGAACCTCACAATCAAACGTTCCCACCGTACCCAGTACTCCCGTTCTGCTATCAGCAATCACTAACCAGGTTTCACGAAAAAGAAAACTTGTTTCAAGCCCACAGGAAGACAAGGTACAAAAACAACTCAAAATAGATCATGTCAAAAGTGCCTTCCACCCCCAGACCTCCCAAGCACCCCCAATAGTGTATTGTCCATCATTGGCCTACTCCGGGTCTTCTAACCCTTGCCCAACATGTCTTAGTAGTGACGACGTCTTGTTGGCAAAGATGGAAGCAATGTTTAAAACCTTATTGCTTCCGGTCTTAGAAAGTACCAGGATAATGTCCGCTAAAATAGATGTCCTGGAAGCAGCGGTCAATATTAATATGGACCTCTTGCAAAACTTAACAGCTGCCGGCATCAAGTCAAGGGGCACTAATTCTACAGGGGTAGCTAACCAAAAAGGGGGGACGACCACAACTATCCCCGCAGGGACATCAACTACTAATATAAATAAGAAACCATTAACAGGGGCAAATACAACATCTGCCATATCGACTACTGTCAGCAGAGTCCATACTAAAGATACACCCAAGGCTAAACATCTAGTGGCAGCCAACAACGCTCAGGGGAAAAAACATCTTGTGAATGGTGCATCAAATCAACCAAATAATACCTCAGCACATACACCTACAATGGGTAGGGACAGTAAAACCCCTTATTCAGACAGAAACAAGAGGATAGATAATAGAAATACACGACATCCTCCTAGGGTTAACCTACCTGCAGAAGCGTCACAATACACCATCGTACTAACAGGAGTGGCCCCCCTAAGAGAGGGTACCAAAGAATCTCAAGGGGACTTGCGGAATAAGGTCTTATTCTGGTTGAACAAACATCGCCCACTCCCCCCGTCATCCCCTACCGAAATCCTCTATGTAAGGAGAGTGGAATGGGTAGGGAAGGGCGAAAAAGATCTGGATGGGGACTGTATTTTAATTTCATTCAGAGACCTCTGGGTAGTGGATAGAATCCAAAGGAAAGCCAGATTTGCTCGCTTGGGTGATGTCCAGACCTTACACCTTGGTTACTTCTACCCCCACTTATACTCAAATAATCATATGGGCCCCAATCAATGGAAAGTCAAAGGGGGGAGGCCCGAGAGCCCACAACTCACCACCCTCCTTTTTACCCTCCCCTCTATAATCATTTTGAGGCACTGTCAGACCTAGAATGGGTTGACTGACTATGTGCACCGACCCAGTCACCAAACTTAGCTATAGTGGAAAGCGAAGGTGTGCACATCTCATTCACCCCTACCCCAGAACCAGCAAAGGGACTGCTGTCCTTGCCCCATAATAAAACCAGAACGCAGAGGGGGCTTGGGGGGGTAAATGCTGCCAATTCTAACAAAGACGTAACCAGATTAACAGATGCCTGCCTACCGAGTGTCCAATCCCCTCTCTCTGTCAGCAACAACCATGCAGAGATAGATTTATTAACTTTACACATGGTGTCTTGGAATGTTGCTGGAGCCAAGACCCGTCTGGTATCTGAGGACTGGTTGGAGTTCATAGGCAAATACGAGGTTGTGCTTTTGCAGGAAACTTGGGCTACAGCTCCGTTTTACATGGCTGGATTTATAAACTTTTCTAAACCAGCAATCAAAGGTATAAAAGGGCGTGCGTCAGGGGGATTAACCATATGGGTAAAACAGGCCTGGTGTTTCTCAGTTTCTGAATTGTATGTGGATAACCCTGATATACTGGCTATAAGGTTGAGCAAAGCAGGGGGGCAGGATATGCTCATTATCAACATATATTCTAGAGGCCTCCCTGGCGGACGATGCCCTAAGTTGATAGGTGCCCTAGACACTCTATTAACGGGCTGGAATAAAGGCACATTCATTATGTTAGCAGGTGACATCAACTGCACAATTGAGCCATTGTATCTGCCGGAGGATAATTGGGGGGCTGAAGAAGATGCCACGTGGAAAATCCCTGAACTTTCCAATAAAATTCCAGTCAAAGCAACGGAGGCTGCTCTGAATTGGACAGCTTTTTGCCTCACTTGGGGATTAAGGGCCGTGAACGGTCGCACCAAATCAGACATTGGAGCCAACCCCACTTTTGACAATGGTGTGAGGAAGAGTCGTATTGATTACATCTTTATAAAAATAGAATATTGGAGCGTAATTGATGATATGGAAATTGTAATGCGCCCGGAAAGTGACCATAACCCCCTGTCCCTGAAATTCAAAATGTATGACCTGATAAGATTAAGGGAACCAGATCCGAGGGGGCATGGGGTTGTAACCATATCAAATGACCGGAGGAGACTGAAATGGTCAATTATATCAAATGATGTAACGATACAGGCCAACATTGAAAACGTGGTGATGAATGCTCTAAATAATTTGAGGTCTGTTGTTGTTGAGAGGGGCCAGGGCGAATTAGATAAAATGATGGGCATACATGACAAATGTTTCTCCGAGCTTAAAATTATCCTATCAAAACCATGTAAGTCTAACACTGGGCACCTGAATGCACCAAGAGCTAAATGGTACAACAGAGAGTGCAGAGAGGCCCATAGTTATCTCATAGAGAAAGTTAAATCTAGAGACTTGAGCGCAGTAAAAGTTGCCAGGCAAAGGTATAAAAGAGTTCAATGGGAGGCAAAGAAGGAATGGGAAGATGATTTTTGGGCAGATCTTCTGGACGCCAGTAAATCTAATAACCAGATTAAATTCTGGGATATTGTTAAATGCGGAAAGGATGGTGAGTACCGTACTCCGTCCAACCATGTTTCCCCGGAAGACTGGATAAAACATTATTCCACCCAATTCTGCCCAGTATTGGTAGACCCCATGTCCAGATCGACCCTGTTGCCGGAAATACCCTCTGGCAATGCGACCATGTCCTTTACCGAAGCGGAAACGGAGCTTGCATTAGGGTTAACAAAGAGGGGGAAAGCTCCTGGGTTGGATCAAATCCCAGCAGACCTATTCAAAGCTAATATAGGCCTTTGGGTACCTTATTTAACAAGCATAGCTAACACCATAGCGAGAGGTGCCCGCATCCCTAAGACATGGAAGGGGGCGGAGATCCTCCCCATACATAAAAAGGGAGATAGATCAAACCCAGGGAACTATCGCCCGATTAGCCTAATTGACTGCTTCCAGAAAGTTTTTGCTCGTATGATCCTGGCGAGGGTTCATGGGTGGATGGAACTTGAAGGAATACTGTCCCCATTACAGGCGGGCTTTAGATCTGGTACAAGTACCATTGACCAGGTCTTGAGGTTCTGTATGATCTTCTGGAAGGTAGTCATACTTGGCGGTGGCACCATCTTCGCTGCTTTCATAGACCTGAAATCAGCTTTTGATTTGGTGCCGAGGGGAAAGTTATGGCAGGTATTAAGGGACCTGGGAATGCCGGGGGAATTAGTGGAAATGATCATTAGATTACACGAAGACAATTTTGCTAGGGTAAGATGGGGGGCACAAGGGCAATTTACGGACTCATTTCCAGTTTCACGAGGAGTCCGCCAGGGGTGCGTTCTCGCTCCCACCCTATTCCTACTCTTTATAGATCAGGTAGTGAAATTCTTTGGGTCTATTAACACTGATGCACCGTCCCTGGCGGGGACTAAATTCCCAATGTTGATCTTTGCTGACGACACCCTCCTCTTATCAAAGACGAGGGGTGGTTTACAGAGGGCCCTAAATCACTTTGAGGAATATTGCAATCAAAATGACCTTCAGATAAATGTGGGGAAAACTAAGTTCATGGTTTTCTCCAGGAAAAAACCAATACGCAGTAGTGTACAACTAAACAGGGTTAACCTGGAACAAGTTGACATGATGACGTACCTGGGGGTCACTCTTGATTGCCGACTGTCCTGGAAACCACAAATAGAGACCCAACAGTTAAAACTGGCCCAACTGACCGGTTGTCTCTTGCGTGAGCAAAAGAAATCCATCACCAAAAGGGTTGCCCCCGCTTTACAAATTTATGACGTTAAAATTAATGCTGCGACACTCTATGGGGCAGAGTTATGGGGCTTCATGGACCTTTCGAGCTTGTACAGAATTCAGTGCAGGTTTCTTCGCAACCTGGTGGGGCTGCCCCAATCAACTCTACAGATCCCTCTTTGCCATGACATGGGTTGCCTTCCAATAACGGACATGGCAAGATACAGAGTAGTGTCCACTTGGAGGCGCTTATGGACCTCGGAGGATTTGGCACTTTTTGCAAAGGAGTTAACCGAGGTGAAGGCTATTGGGGGTTCTGAGCGAATCCCCTGGCTTCGGTCGGTGAAAAAGAGCCTGTGTGATATGGGCCTGAGTCATCTGTGGGTCTCGCCAGGCACTAACAATTTCCCCTCGAAAAAGGAATTTAAGGGTTTATTTTGGGCCTCAACTCGCCTTTCTCTGGTACACGCATCTAGTTTTGAAAATCTGACGGGGCGCTTTTTAAGCTTTAAATTGGTTCCGGCCCGTGAGACATACTGGGATCTTATCTCCAGGCCAATGGACAAAAAAATTGTACCATCAATTTCGGGTGGGCTCATTACCCCTTAATTCCTTTACTTCATCTTGGGGCAATAACTCTACTAATCTTTGCAGTCATTGCCCCGGATGCAAGGAAACCGAGGGCCATTTCTTGTTCGCCTGTCCCCAATATAGAGAACCCCGATCGAAATGGCTAAAACCCATCTTCAAACGCATGAATTGTAAAAAATCCTCGGACGCAATATGGGTTTTAAAAACACACACATCTGATTTTACCGTGATATGCTTGGCCAAATATTTAGGTTGGGCATGGGCAATCAGAGCTAGAAGGAATTTAATTGCCACATGATTAAAAAATGTGTAAACTGTATAGTGCTTTGTAGCAAATGCTAAACTTATTTTTTAAGATTTGTCATACTTAATGTCTTGTTTCTCTCCAACAATGGTTTAATAACTTTTTAACGGTGGATTTTAGATCTACTGTATATCTGTTGTTAACACTTAGACATAACTATTTTTATAAGATTTCGTAAAATGTGGAGATTTCGAAACTGTTTTTAAATGTTTTGTCAAAATTGTCTTTTATGATTTTATCATCGAAATAAAGACATTAAAACCTGAAAACCTGACTCCTATTTCTGTAGTGTTAATGGCCATAGGTCATCCCTTTCAGGTGATACAAGTCTGACGAATGCTCCCTTGGCTCTTAAAAACAAACAGAACTGAAATAGACCTTGTATTCCAGACAATTTTGCCTTAGTTTTTGATGTTTTGATTCTGAGCAATCTACTGATAAAACTCATAGTTTGAACCCCCCCAGAGTCACATGAAGAAATGATCTGCTCTGGAAAATGTTCAACGTACATTCTGACCCAACGTGGGCTCAAGAAATCTTGTTAAACATCAAGGGTGATTTTATCAGCCCAGTCGACCAGCAGAAGCCATGGTGCGTATTTTAATTTCTCTGCCAAGGAGAAACTTGAGATTTTTTCTTCTATGCCTTTATTTGAGCTTAAATACTGTACGAAGGCGTATTTGAACAGATTGGCACTCGTTAGAGACGGAATCCTTCAAGCAAGGTTGTACAATCTTTACATTTCTGGCTGACTCTGCGTTTTCCGCCCAGTGGTCCCTACACCTGTGAAAGCAATCCATTCTCCATCCTTAGTTAAAGGTGGCTAATGCATGCTCACCAGCCTTCGAGATAAACAACAGCGGATAGAAGCGGAGATTCTACTGAAGGGCATGCTGGGAAAGAGGAATGTAACAACCAAATTCAGTCTCCATGAGTGGTGACTTTGTCACCCAGAGAGCTCAATACAGTCTCCAACACTACGGACTCCAGGTACACTAGGTGTCTATCACCGCTGACGTTAATTGCACAGAAGGCATTCCCCACTATATTAAGGTTTAAATATCACCCTACCAGAGTATTGTGTTCTGAATATCGACTACCTTACTATAGTAAAGATAAGTCTATTGAGGCAAGTATAAGTCTACTCTTTTCATAGTCTTTTAACTTTTCCTGACATCTACTTACCTTTAAAACAAAAGCATGTGTGTATATATATATATATATATATATATCTATTCCAAACAATAATCCCTTTAGTTTCAAAAGATTGAACCGGCACTCCAAAGGTATATATATATTTTTCAATTCATTCAAGGTATGTAGATGAGTTAAAAATAGCAGAGATGTAAATCTATGCTTACTTATATATACTTACCTTCACAATTGTGTGGTACTCACATTTTTTCTCATGATATTTTGGCTGGATAATATTTAGTCATTCAATATTGTGACATACAACCATACAAACACTTTTTTTCTGGGTTGATGTTCTCAGACTAATTTATTTAGGTCCTTGTCTTGTAAGACCCTGAAGTGGGCCTGATTAGCAGTGCTGTACGTCAGCGTTGCTTTTAGACTGCACTGTCTTTCATCAAGTAGCACTCTACCAGTGGCAGTAGGCCCTTCTACTGGTCTTCCGTCTGTACCCTTTACATATATGACCTGAAGTAGATGTGTGGTTCCCCTATTCTCCTCTCGGCTAATCTCCTTCCCGTCTTTCTCTCTCTTTGCCTCTCCCTCCTCTCTCTCTCTGCCTCCCTTCCCCCTCTGCCTCCCTCCCTCCTCTGCCTCTCCCTTTCCCTCTCTCGCCTCTTTTTCCCTTTCCTCCTCTCACTCCTGCCCTCTCCAGGGTATTTTATTCCTTCGGTGTTCTAAGTTAAGAGACCCGTCCTTTCGGAGTTTGTACTGCAAAGAGCTTTTGATCCATATTGGTGCTTCCATTACTCAGAGTGGCCGCTAAGGACTCCCATGCTAGTGCTTCACTGCTGGTCAGTGTACTGCTGACTGTGCCATCCTGTGCTAAAACCACTCCAGAGCCTGCTCGTGTGCACGAGAGAACGGGATACTGCAGAAGAAGACGCAACGCATAGTGAAGACGAAGACGGAAGCAGAAAGGAGGTGGTAGACCACAGGAGGCGGAGGAGTGGAACAGAGGGTTGCAAAACAAGATGGGTGAGGTGAGGGCAGAAAGGAGGAGAGGCTGTTGTTGAAAGGATTGGAAATGCATAGGGAGATGTGGAAAGAGAAGTCCAGTATATAAGGGCTGTTCTGCATGCCAGAGCATACCCATAGCCGGTTATTTAGGGACTTGCCTCCACTACTCTCTGCCAGAGCACAGCAAAGAAATGTGGCTTGACCTCAGCAATCAGATTTCAATCCAGAATAAAAAAAAATGAAGCAATGAGTACATTTGTATACATATATTTATATTAGCATTCAATCACTCCTCTGCCTTCTATCTGGAGCAGAAATGTTGGTGAATGTGTCTTTGGTTCCAAAAGCGGGATCCATTCGTGCATCACTCATTCCGTACCAAGACCCGCAAATGCCCACTACCTCCTCGCCTACTGGCACTCTTCTGGTATTACAGCGGCGTAATTGTGAATATGTGACTTACAACTATAGAGGGGGTGCGTTGCACCAAAATATCCCACAAATGAACAGGACTTGTATTATGTGTTGTACCAACGGCAGACAACTAATGAAACCACAGCCTATTTCATAAAAAATTCTAAAAAATAGATTTTGATGACAGATACCTCAAAGATCACTTAGGTTTTTCGTATGCTTTTTTAATTAAACATTGTCAACATGTCTAACTTGGTCTCCAGATCTTACCCTATTTTCGCTGTACTTTGTCTGCCCTGTGTTTGTCAGCCCATCTAACCCAGACCAAGGAAGAAAGTGATGCACCTAGGTGACTGGTGACAAGGGGGAATTAGCTATTGTCCCAGTTCATCTGTATAGTTAAAGTCACAATGAGGAGCTGGAATGAAGGGCGACTGCCCTGTCTGTTTCTTAACCACAATTTCTTATGAACTCTGAAGGCTAAACGGAAGTTTCACATGGTTCTATAGTCAGCAGGACACTAACATAAGACATGAGATGGAAGATGGAAACCCTTGTCTCCCCGTAGTGCTGCAAAGAGATTATATGGGTTTACGCACAGCCAGGAATTGGTATGGGGCGAGTCAGGACAGTGATCTGGTTCGCTCTATATAAAACGTTATAAAATAAAATTAAAAAAGTGGATGGTCACCACTTTTATGTTCCTTGGAGTCTCCTGTAGGCAGTCCTTCGTTTGTAAGTCAAGTCAAGTCAAAATTTGTATAGCGCACTACTCACCCAGAGGGTCTCAAGGCGCTTGAGGGAGGGGGGAACATTACTTATCGAATATCCTAGTTTTAAGTTGTTTTCTGAAGGAGAGGTGGTTCTGTGTAAGGCGGAGGTGGGTGGGGAGAGAATTCCAGGTCTTGGCCGCTAAGTAGGAGAAGGATCTTCCCCCCCATGGTGGATCTTTGGATGCGTGGAATTGCGGCGAGGGCTTGATTGGACGATCGTAGTTGGCGGGTGGGGGTGTAAAAGGACAGGCGCGAGTTGAGGTATTCGGGTCCTAGGTCGTAGAGGGCTTTGTGTGCGTGGGTGAGGAGACGGAACGTTATTCTCTTGTTGACGGGGAGCCAGTGGAGGTCTTTCAGGTGATCGGAAATGTGAGCTTGGCGGGGGATGTCTAGGATGAGTCTGGCTGAGGCGTTTTGGATGCGTTGGAGTTTTTTCTGTAGTTTGGCTGTCGTTCCGGCGTAAAGGGTGTTCCCGTAGTCCAGTCGGCTTGTGACCAGTGCATGGGTGACCGTCTTTCTTGTTTCGGTGGGGATCCAACGGAAGATTTGTTTGAGCATACGTAGGATGTTGAAGCATGATGCTGAGACCGCGTTGACTTGTCTGGTCATCGAGAGGGAGGAGTCCAGGATGAAGCCCAGGTTACGTGCGTGGTCCGTTGGTATGGGTGCGGTTCCCAGGGCCGGTGGCCACCAAGAGTCGTCCCAGGCAGAGGGGGATGATCCTAAGATGAGGACTTCCGTTTTGTCCGAGTTCAGTTTTAAACGGCTGTTCTTCATCCACTCGGCTACTTCTTTCATCCCTTCATGTAGGTTGGTTTTGGCGGTGTTTGGGTCTTTAGTGAGGGAGAGGATCAGCTGGGTGTCGTCTGCGTAGGAGATAATATTGAGGTTGTGTTGGCGTGCGATAGATGCGAGGGGACTCATGTATACGTTGAACAGGGTGGGGCTGAGTGAGGATCCTTGTGGTACGCCGCAGATGACTTCGGTGGCCTCTGATTTATACGGGGGGAGGGGAATGCTTTTCCTTGTATTCCGACGTTGCTGAGGCGTTGTATAAGGGTGCTATGACAGACTGTGTCGAAGGCTGTGGAGAGGTCAAGTAGGATGAGGGCAGCTGTTTCTCCGTTGTCCAGTAGAGTTCGAATGTCGTCTGTTGCTGCGATGAGGGCGGTCTCGGTGCTGTGTTTGGCTCGGAAGCCGGACTGTGAAGGGTCGAGTGATTTGTTGGATTCGAGGAAGGAGGCGAGGTGACTGTTGACGGCTTTCTCGATGACTTTGGCAGGGAATAGGAGGAGCGAAATGGGGCGGTAGTTCTTAAGTACAGTGGGGTCTGCTGTGGGTTTCTTCAAGAGGGCGCTGAGTTCGGCATGTTTCCAGCTTTCCGGGAAGGTAGCGGAGTTGAGGGAGCAGTTGATGACGTCTCGGAGATGGGGAGCGATCAAGGAGTCTGCTTTGTTGAAAATGTGGTGGGGACATGGGTCGGTTGGCGATCCTGAGTGGATGGTGTTCATCAGGCAGATGGTGTCTTCAGTGGTGATTGGGTTCCAGGCGCAAAGGTTGTTGAAGGATTGTTTTGGTTCGGAGGTGGGTGGGGTGGACTGGTCTCCAAAGCTGTTATGTATGTCAGAGATTTTGTTGTGGAAGGACGAGGCTAGAGAGTCGCAGAGGTCTTGGGAGGGGGTGATGTCATTGGTGCCGGCGGTGGGGTTGGAAAACTCTTTGACGATGTTGAAAAGTTCCTTGCTGTTGTGGGCGTTGTTGTCAAGTCGATCTTTGAATGCTGATTTCTTGGTGGATCGGATCAGTTGGTGGTGTTTGCGGGTGGCATTCTTGAAGGTGGCTAGGTTGTCAGTGGTTGGGTTTTTTCGCCAGGCTTTCTCGAGGGTACGACAGGTCTTCTTGGATTTCTTAAGGTCATCATTGAACCAGGGGGCTTTTTTGCTGCCTTGCTTGATTGGATGGTTTTTCAAGGGTGCCAGTTCGTCAGCGCTGAGGGTGATCCATTGTGTGAGGTTGGTGGCTGCTTGGTATGAGGGTGCCAGTGCTCAAAGCTCTACTCAGAAGCCTGTGGCTTGCGTAAGTGTGCCGAATACCAAGGCTGGTAGTCTTAAATCCACCTCATGCCACTTTAATCTATCACCAGACACTCCCTGCTCCTTCTTCTCACTCGTGATGGTTCCTGCATTCTCCCTTTGTGATGGTACTGCTGTCTTTCTCTTCCTCTGTCTTTCCTATCTGTGTGCTTTTCCCTCTTTTGTGCTCTGTAAATATATGATACGGAAAAATAAGCGCTGGTCCCCAAAAATAATTGCTTTGGCCCCAACCGGCAACTACCGTCTCAAATTAAGCACTGCCTGCAGGTTTTAACACACACTGGTCTTCCTTTGTCCTGTTTCAAATGACTGTGAATTTGCCAAGTACTACATTTTGAAGACTCTGTTGTTCCACCTGTTGCTATATTAAGTGTGTCTCTGTATCCCTACGTTGCGACATTAGTAGTGCCCCCGCTGTTTGCTTGTGGGATTCAGAATTAGAGAAAGGACTATTCTGAGCTTCATGAAGCCTATCCATTGGTCTATCCTGAGCAATCACCTACCGGGTGGTAGAGGCCATCGTCTCTATATTACACCATGTTATGGATTTCATCTTGTAAATTTTATGAGTTAGGGATCCTAGGTAGTTTTTCAACAGAGATTAACATTTTAACTTCACTGTTAATCTAAGTGGGTAAACCATTTTTCTAGTGGACTGGTGTCTAAATATGAAGAAAAAAAAACCCTGCTCCGTTTAAACTAGTACATCTAACTGAAAGCAGACCTTTACTTATTGTGATGCCGTTGTGGTGCATTGCCCTCGGTCCCAACTTTCATACCACCACCTATGAGCGAGCCATGACCGCTTGAGCAGAACTACCACTGGACAGTCAAGTAAATTAAAGGGATCATGGTTAACCTTTGCAATCCTAGCATTCATTACCCATTAACCTGAAGCCTAGATCGATTTGACACAGCAAGGTGTGTTTCTACAACCAACTCAAGGAGGAGTCTGGCACTGAGTCATGGCTTGCGAGGCAGCTCGTCACCCACTGGCTAGGTTTAATTAACTCCAGACGGAAGCCCCCAGCCCTCCCGCTGATAATCACACTCATCACAGCTCACAGAGAGCAGCATTTGCAACAAATGCTAGGAGGTGAGCTGTGAGCAGACAGGGGCATGCTTGAAAAAGAAAGACCTGGATGTTCTTTTTATTAAATCTTTGAATACTCCCCTGAGCACCTATTACAAACTTGGACATATTTTAGTAGAATGACACTGTTGAAAACCATCTCTTAAATGATAATGATTTTGTTAAGTTGTTTGTACGTTTCAACTAGTTGGCAGTTGCACCACTTTGTGGTAAAAAGCAGAAAACCGCTTAAAATCTGTTACAGTTTAATGTTCCTTATCACCCTGCCAATGCCTCTGTACCTCAGTTACATTTTCCATCCTAATCCATATGGTTTCCTCCCACAGTAAGTGGATTTTCCGAGTTTTTTCCTTGAGTTCAGAAAGCACAATTCTCCTACAGGTGTCTGTAGAAATTAGCTGTGAGCTCCCTTTATGCTGGTGACACAAACAGGGCAGCACTAATGCTGTCCCTGGAGGAGGGAAGCAGGAGGCCTTGGCTACTTGGTGATCAATAAGGTTTTTTTATGGTTGAGAGGCAGTGGCCAAATCGAAGATAACGTCCATTTTAGGTTTACATCTTTTGTACTGGGGTTTGGGTTAGTGAAATCCAACTACAAGGATGTGTAATGCCCATTTTATGCTGAAATTGGAAATAAATTATGCTGAGGAGCGGTGGACAAGACAATAGAATGTTTATCGTTTAAAACGATAACAGAAATATACAAACATTGGTACTGATAACTAGTGTAAAGCTGTTCACTATATAGAGTTTGTGTTGTATAATGAGGCAGGAATAAGATCACACTCAATTTGACAATCAATCCTTTCCTATTAAAAATATATGTTTTACTATGAAAGATTAATATCTGGTAAATAAACTTGAAACACAAAGAAAATAAGCTGTTTCCAACCCGTTATTTCTGTTTTTTGTGATGTGGAGATAGCTCAGTTGGTTAAATGCTGACTGTGAAGATACTTGTGTGGCCTACGGGAGATGAGGTTCAATGCCTGATGTGGTTGGCTCAGTCTTTGGTGCTTTGATGGTAAAGCTGTGTCCTTGAGTTGTGGAACAATGATACGTAGTAATGAAGTACAAAATAACTATTGCATTTGTGGTGTGGGTAGTTACATTTAGTTTAAGGGGTGGCTTGGTATCCTGTGTGTTGGTCATCGAGTCTCTCCTGGGTAGGGGAATGCCTGGTTCTAAGCACTGACTTTAAGAAGAGGATGGGCTCTTACTAACTAACCTGTCGACTCTGAAAAGAGTGTGAAGTGAGAGGTGTGGCGCCGCGGCCAGGGCGACTGACGCTGGAATCTGGGGATCAGGGTTCGATCCCCGGCTCCGGCGGCAGGTTAGCCCAGCACCATGCGACTCTGGGCAATAGCTTGCTTAATCTTCCCGACGGCCCCCAGTGCCTAGAGACCCTTACGGGTGATTGTGCGCTATACAAATGTGGATTATTATTATTACCATTTAGCTTCTATTCGACTGAGTGTGGTTCACAGAAATTGATATTCTCCTGTTGCGCTCCTGCGGAGAAGGTCAGCTTTTAGCTAATGCTTCTAAGAGGTGTTGATGTGATGGTTGGCTCACGTTTAGAATCTGTAGATAATTTTCAACTTTACCCTGGAACCCTGATACAACACCGAGTGCCTCAATCTTACTTTCATAGATAAACTAAGAGGCGAAGCACAGCCTCTCAGACTTAGGTGGCTAAAGTACCAGAATGTTTTTGCAGAACTGATGTGTAACTCTAAACATGATAGTTCATGGGTGATTGCCCTCAGGTGAATTACTCCTTCGCAAACCCACTGCGAGTGAACATGGGAGCATTAACTGGATGATAACATTGCTTCACTCTCCTTAACGTGTGAGTTATGCTCACTGGCCTGACACATGCATACTCACCCCTTAGAGTTTGCACCAGGGCTCCATACATATATATAGGGCGTTCTCCCACAGCCCACATCCTCACTTACTTAGGCCTAGATTTGGGAGGGTAATGGTGTCAGGGATTCCTTGACAAGACCTACATGTACCTTTGTTCCCATCTTGGGCAGCTGGAGAATGGTTTGCCATGTTCTTAGGGCCAATGAACCTAGGCAGAAGTGGGATACTATACAATCCAAATAATAGACTAACATGTCCACCGCTCGGATCAAAATCATTTCCTATTTCCCTAGACTAATTCACCACTAATCCTTCATGTTTCCGGAGTAGTGTGCTAACCGTCAAAAAGCGGGGTAGTAAGCGCTATATAAATGCAATTACAATTACTCATTATGGCTGGTTGGTGCAAGCTCTTCCTTAAGAAACCCGAACCATGGGCCCTTCCCAATGCATTGCATGCCCATAGGTCCACCTACACCTTCTGGTGAACTTATCAAGGGGCACACTTCAGGCTTTATATTTTGATCCACATCTTGACCTTTCTTGTGCCGGAGGAAGGGTGTGGCTGGGTTGTGGGTCCGGGCCTCCATTGGCTTGGACATCTCTTGATGTGTGCTCAAGCCCTGGTGGTGCCTTAGTGAGCCCCTTTGGATCCTCATCACCAAGTACCGAAACTCTCACAGCCACATCAAATTCTCGTCACATCCACGCCGCCCATGATAACCACTCAGAACCAATGACCACTCAGACTAGGGCCGGCTCAAGGGTGGTGCGACTGGTGCCACCGCACCGGGTGCTGACTTCCGGTGGAGCGCGCATGTTTGCAAGTTTATTATTATTTTAAAGCACCTGCTGCCTCATTCGTTTCCTCCAGCAATTTCCAGGCAACAAAAAAAGTCAGGGTAAATCTTGTGATTAATGTTCTTCCTGAAGAGAGATCGAAGTTTTGTTTAATTGGGATTTTGACTCACTATAAAGTAGCGCAGAGAGTTCATACGCATGTTGCAGAAAAGAAGTACCGAACAGATTACAAAGTACATAGAATGTAAATATGCCAGTGTGTTACTCCTTTTAAAAGAGACATAATTTGTTACTTGCAATTGATAGGTTAAAATCATAATATAGAATTTGAACTTAGAAATTGCAAGTAACAAAATAATGTCTCTTTTAAAAGCAGTAACCCACTGACTTATTTACATTATGTGCACTTTGTAATTGCATTGAACTATTAACTTTTATCAAAGAACTGCATGCACACTGCAAAGTATAGATTTGAGCAAAGATTAATTTTGCAAAGAGGTTGAATTTGGGCAGAAATCTATTCTCATTATTAAAGAGAACCCCCAGTATGGTGTTGCTTTTCAAATTTTGAGTTTGTGCTTCTCTAGACCAAGCACTCATAAGCTATCCTGCCTACCCGTATTGATGACATGTGACTCTTACACCTTGTAGTCCTCTGTCTTAAGTAAAATTTCCTATACGCTGATTTACACACGCATGATTGTATGTTTCTGTGGAATGTGTGTGAGGCAAAGTGCTCTGACACCCCACTGGTATGAGTGGCGCTAGATATGCATCTGAGAGAGAGTGGTTATGGAGACTTGGGCACTGTTAAAGGGTGGTGGTGAGGGAATCCGTGGTGGAGGTGGTCATTAGTGGTGAACGGCGCCAACAAACATTGTCGCAACAGGCACCACCAGCTCTAAAGCCGGCCCTGACTCAGACACACCCTGACTGCCTTTTCGTGCATTCTGTCCCTCCACCCAAGTAGCCAGTGGTGGATGGACATACTTACTTACCATCGGGGTGTCTCCATACCACTGCACTTATAGGACCGACAGTGGACTGGGAAGTTCTCGTGTATCCCCGTGGTATGGCACAATGGGCCAAATGCACTTAAATCACCACCCACCTCCACAGCAGCCATTTTCTCACTCCCATAAGGCCTTGTGTAAGACTGAATTACGCGGTCTGGTGGATTCCGAGCCAGACAGCCTGCAGCCCGGGCAGGTCTGACTCTGCCCCAGCCCTCCCCGGAACAGGCTGCATGCCCGGTGGAATGTGCGACTAGGCCCAGGAGAAGGCAGCGAGGCCGGCGGCTGTGAGCCTGGTATGCTCGGGAGCACACGGGGTGCGGACCAGGACCCGAACACAAACAAGCCTTGCTGTCAGCAGACGATAGCTCAGGCGTCACAAGCCCCTCACGCATAAAATAATTAAAACGCATGAGGGTGCGGCAGGAAGGGACTTGTCGGTGATTACCTGAAAGGTGTTTACCGGTCTTCTTCTAGGTGAGGGCCACACCCTGTCTCCGTAAACCAGTTTTCTAAAATGAAGTGTTTTGAAAATGCTGTTTCCGCTTCTTAGGGATAAGCGTTTCAGAACATTTTTGTCTGACATCAGGCAGAGCGCGAGCAGATTGTTTAATTATTGCGTTTTAACTTTAAGTAAACAAGGCCGTTATGACCAGCCACGAGTGTGCGATAAAATATTAACTGCCCCACCGTTCTGGCCTGATATTCAGATCTCTCGCGTGAAATTTGGAGTTGACCCGGAAGTGCCTGCAGTCTCACTGAACCCACACCTCTCAACCTACCTAGCGTCCAAGTAGGATTATTTCAGTGATTTGTGCCGTTTGAGCCAATTAATTTAAGAGGTGAACAGTTTTTTGATGGATGAGGAAGGTTGGCTGGTCGGGTCAGCAATTCTTAGAAGCCAAATGTTTCTTGTAAATTACATGCTTTGAAACAAAAATCTAAAGTAACAACGTTCTCTAACTTTCCCGAACATTTGCTTTAGATGCTTTCCTTTCATGATGATCGTGTTCGAAGCAGATGTACCACTAAGGCTTCCACAGGGATCAAAATGTTACTTGACAGAAAGTACAGAAGAGCAGATAAAATGAAGGATAGTTTTGGAAACATCTATTGGCTGTCAGACACGGTATTTTTGTCACAGCTGTGAAATTCGAGGTGGGAATGAATAGATGTGCCGTAGAGAGTGTATGACAAAATTCTCAGATGCTGGTATGCCTTGCAAGTGGCTTTACAAGATTCTCTTAGATTTTATAACTCTGCAAATCTCCTTAAACCGAATTCGAACATTAAAATATAGAGTGCTCCTAGAAGACTGTGGAGGGGCTGAGAACCAGTAATAGCTGGTATGAAGTTTTTTTCCCCTCTTGCTTACAAAAGGATTGTCTAGTCTTTTTGTGTGTGTGTAATGTTCTAATAGCCGTTTAGTCCTTCTGCTGCAGGTTATTAAGGTAATTTTATGACTCGAGCCTGTAACTTAAGGCCATTGACCACCAATCTTGTCCTTGGCAACATGTTCTACTACTTTCAAAGAACATCAGCTCATTCAAATTAGGGTTATAGCTGAATGCATTACATTTCTTAGCAACAAAAAGAGACTTAAAATAAGCACTGGAAAGCCAATAAGTCTCGCCTATGCAAGCGCTATTGTCTTTGGCAATGTGTTTTAGCCATTATGTACACCAGTGTGGCTGCTGTTCAGCATGGCTAAAAGTTAGTGGAGTGGGGTGGGGTAGATTTGAGTAGATTAGTATAGAGTAGAGTAGGGTACATTGACGCTGAGTAGAGTGTGGTAGAATGGAGTAGGGTGGAGTGGGGTAAATTGGAGTGGGGGTTGGGTAGATTAGCATGGTAGATTGGAGTGGGGCAGATTGAATTGGGGTGGAGTGGGGTAGATCAGGGTAGATTGGAGTAGGGTTGATTGGGAAAGAGTGGAGTGGGGTTGATTGTGTTAGACTTGAGTAGTATGTGGTAGACTGGAGTGGAGTGAGGTAGATTGGAGTGGGGTAGATCAGGTGGATTGCAGTTGGGTAGAATGAAATGGAGAGGGGTTAAATTGGGGTAATTTGGAGTGGGATAGATTGGGTGGAGTCAGGTAGATAGGGGGAATGGGGTACATTAAAGTGGTGTGGAGTAAATTGGGATGGGGTGTTGTAGCGTGGGGTAGATAGCGGTGAAGTGGGGTTGATTGGAGTATAGTAGATTGGAGTGAAAAGGAGTTGGGTAGGTTGTGGTAGATTGTGGTAGGTTAGAGTGGATTAGATTGTGGAGGAGAGGGGTAGATTGGAGTGGAGTGGGGTAGATTAGAGTGGAGAGGAGTTGGATAGATTGCAGGGAAGTTTGGAGTGGAGTGGGGGAAAATGGAGTTGGGTATATTAGAGTGGAGTAGATTGGGGTGGAGCCAGTAAATTGGAGTGGAGTGTATCTGATTGGGGTACATTGGTGTGGGGTGGATTGGGGCAGATTGGAGTAGAGTGGCGTAGATTTCAGTGGAATGCGGTCTATTGGGTGAAGTGGGGTAGATTGGAGTGGGGTTAATTGGGTTATAGCGAGGGGAGTTTGGTAGATTGGAGTTGAGTAGGTTGGATGGAGTAGAGTGGAGTGGGGTAGATTGTAATGGGGTGGAGTGGAGTGGGTATGTGGATTGGAGGGGCGTATATTTGAGTTGTGTGGAGTGAGTGGCGTAGATTGGAGTGGTGTGGAGTCGATTGGTGTGGCATGTCCTAGAGTGTTTTAGAATGGAGGGGCATAGGTGGGAGTGGTATGTCATGGAGTGGAGTATCATAGAATGGAGTAGTGTGCCATAGAGTGGAAGGGCATAGAGTGGAGTGGCGTAATGTGGGGTATGCATGGTGTTGTAGTCCACTGCCTTTATAGACAACACATTTTTTATTGAAATGAACATTACATTTGCACTGAAATACAGTTTTTGTGCACACAAATGATAATGTGTGCAAATGTCATCACCTAGTGTATAAATGTGTTTTGATACGTATTCAAATATTTATTCCCAACACACTTCAGAATTAAAAAAAAAAAAGTGCTTCATTTGTACGGATTCTGATATACTCTGAAACATCGGCACAGTTCTTATTTTTTGTTCTAGGAAAAATAAACATCCTACACCCTCTCCTGTTCCATGGATACTCAGCTAGATAATCACAAAAATTCGGGGAAAAAAACTTTTCTGAACATATGCATTAAATATATCACCTGCTCGGCAAAGTTTAGTGCCTTCACCAATGCCGCGTTGATGCCTGCTTTGCTGAAGGCACAGAGGCTCTTGCATGCCTGGCCAGAGTCTGTATGTATGGCGGGCAGTCTTTTACCAGGGGGAGCAGAGGACATCCCTGCAGTGATTCAGCAGATTGGTGGGTCATCCACCTAACTCTAAGCTCATCAATCCAACACATTCTAGTGCCATTGTTAAGGCATGATGGCACTCACATTTTCTTTGAATATGTGTAACTTACTACTAAACGATGGAGAATTTAATTGTTTTTTAATTATTTTGTAAATATTTTTTTCACATATGTGATCTGATTTCAATTTATATTAGCGCAAGCATTTTGTATTGTATTTGGGATAGATTTTAAGGATTGATTGTTTACAAGGAATAAACTGAACCTGAACATGAGCAGTAGTACGTGTGCACAATATGATATTAGGCACTCCCACTCACAGTGCCCTACCACTACAACAGGAATGTGATAATGTGTATTGTGTCGAACAAGACCCGATACTCTGTTGATAGTATGGATTTGGCTGAATATGTGAGTTTTCTTGGCACCCAAGATGATCCTTGTCTGCTTTGGCTGACCCAAA
This sequence comes from Lissotriton helveticus, assembly GCF_964261635.1. Lineage (NCBI taxonomy): Eukaryota > Metazoa > Chordata > Amphibia > Caudata > Salamandridae > Lissotriton > Lissotriton helveticus. Next base: position 361,254,654 of record NC_136061.1, read on the forward strand.
GGGGCCTTTGGTCCTGACATCCGCTGCTAACTTGAAGCGAATGGGGCTACTTCAGCCTCACCTCTCTGGGCTAGAAAGTTTACATATAATCAATGTGTGCAGTCTGGGTGTGGGCTAAACGTGGGGTACAAAGTAAGGGGAACATGCATCTGGCTCCATGGTAAGGCCATAGGAGATATCAATAGTGTATATTTCTTTGGAAGATCTCTGGGTTTTCAGACCGGTCAGCTCACATGGTGCTGTCATGTGGCACATGTTTTTTTTTTTTTGATAATAAAAGTAAACAGTGGACAGTTACAAGGGTTACAATATACTCATCAGTCGTTCATAGGCAAGTTGATGACACACGGTGGACACATTATGAGCTCACAAAAGAAAACATTCATCACTATCAACACTTCTCTTCCGTATCGACCCCACAATCCCGCTAACCTTCTTCTCTCTTGTCTAACCCTCTGAATCAGTATCACTTTCCAACTCGGGTGGTTCACAAATATTCCCTCTATATTCATTCCAGTGTCCCCAAATTGCCCCCCACTTTCGCGGACATTTCCTATGTAAATATACCATCCTTTCCGCAATCATTGAGGAGTCCAAATCCTTGCTCCAGTTTCTAAGCTCTGGAGACCCAGCGGATCCCCAGAGCTTGGCCACATTCCGTTTAGCGTACATAATACCCAACGTTGCCCACGCTTGCAAGGGGCCACTGAGGTCGTTCGGCTCCCATATGTACAAGAGACACCGTCTCGGCTCAGGAAGTAACGAGACATGAATCACCTGTGATATAGTACGCAGTACCTTGATCCAATAGCGAGCTATCACAGGGCATTCCCAGACAGTATGGTAGAACGTTCCCTCCTCTCTGCAGCCTCTAAGGCAATATTGGTGTGCAGCTCTGCCTATCTTATGTAGCGTGACCCTAGTGTAGTAAATTCTGTGTAGGACTTTTAATTGTATCAGTCTGAGCCGTGATGACACCGCAACCTCCCGAGGGGAGGATAGCGCGGTCTGCCAATCCGATTCGTCAAGCTCCCCCAAGTCTGTCTGCCAGGCTACTTTAAGTCTATCCATAGGGTCAGGCATATTATTAATTAGCTTACGATAAACCAGTGAGGTCGCCCTATGAAGCATGTGTTCTGTAAGCAGTCTATCCTCCAGGGGAGTGGATTCGGGTAGTCTTCCCTCTGCCGGGAGTACGGATCGCAGGGCATGAGTGATTTGCAGATAGCGGAAACGTTCTGTCTCCACTAGGGCGAATTGTTCCGCTAGTTGGTCAAAAGTAAGGACCTTGCCTCGTCTATATATGTCTCCAATCGTCGAGATACCTATACGGTCCCAGGCCTCAAATCCCTTACTGTTACAAAGACGACCAAGGCGTCGGGACACCCAAAGGGGTGTCATCTGCGTGATCATGTTTTTACATTTGAGACGCTTTGACGCCATGTGCCAGATCTGCACCGTATGGGCCATAGGGCCCACCAGGGCTGCTACACTCCGGGGATCGTAGAGCATCATCACTCCTCCGCCCCCAAGGTCATACCTGTCCGCTTTGTACGCAGGCTCTGTCTGCGGGGCATGGAGCCAGTGATTCACGATCTTAAGTTGCGAAGCCCAGTAATATAACTGAACATCAGGAAGCGCAATGCCTCCATCGTACCAGCTCCGTACCAACTTTAGTCGGGAAATACGTGGAGGTTTGTCCCCCCAGTGTAAACCCGCGACCAATGCGTTTATGGTCTGGAAGTATTTCGGTGGCACCAGGAACGGGGTGTTCTCTAGGATGTATAGAAACCGTGGCAGCATCATCATTTTAAATAAAGCGGCTTTTCCAAGCAGGGTCAGTGGTAGGGTATGCCAATGCCTCACATCCGTGCGAAGTTGCTCCAGTGGAGGCAGCAAATTATGACTATAGAAAAGCTCCCGATTCGGTGTCACCCACACACCCAAATATTTAAATGGTCCCTCAGTAACCCTTGAGGGGCAGTCGTCCGGGAGGGCTGGTGGGGGCCCATGGAGGACAAACAACACCGACTTGGCCCAGTTGATGGTATATCCAGAGGCCCTCCCAAAAATCTTACAAATGTCAAGGAGGACTATGAGAGAACGCCTGGGTCGAGTCAAGTAAAGAAGAACATCATCAGCATATAGTGATATGCGGTCCTTCCATGATTCAGTCCAATGAAGAACCCCTAATCATGGGATCTCGTCGTATCCACGCTGCCAAGGGTTCCAGAATCAACGCAAATAACAGAGGCGACAGGGGACATCCCTGACGCGTACCACGACCCAGCCGGAAATCCCCGGAAATATGGCCATTGGCCACAACATGTGCCAGTGGATTCTTATACAAAAGTTGGACCCACGCGCAAAACTTCGTCCGAAAGCCAAGATGCCGCAGCACTGCGAAGAGAGACCATATCAAAGGCCATTCGCGTGTCTAAGGACAACATCACAGCCGGTTCCGATAGAACTGGGATCTGTGCCATGGCCGCGTTAACTCGACGGAGATTCAGAGCAGTGCTCCTGTGTGGCATGAATCCGGATTGGTCCGGATGCACCAGAGTCTCCAAATGTGGGGTTTGGCGTGCAGCGATAATTTTGGCTAGTATTTTGGCTTCCGCATTTAATTAATTAATTAATTAATTGCGGATTTATATAGCGTTAGGAATCGACTCCCGGAGGAGTATCGACCGCTGGGGAACCCGTCCTGGCTCACCCTGAGAGATGGTCCCTGATGGGTATCTCTAAGGTGCGACCAAGCATCCCCGGCGGTCTGGGGGGGCCGTTGTGAAGATGAGGCAAGCTGATGCCCAGAGTTGCCGAGTGTGGTTTCTGACTAGAGTAGGCACCGAGGCGAGAATTATCGAGTCCGCTGACCCTGGTCCACGACCCTGCCGCGTCGGGAATCGAACACTGGTCCCGGGCCGTTCTCTGCTTACGGGTCTGCCGCCTCTAACCAGTCAGCCACACTTCTCCATTCACATTTCACAGCGAAATAGGGCAATATGAAGCGCAATCTTCTGGGGGGCTTACCGGGTTTCGGTATGGCTATAATCGTTGCAGTTCGTTGGTCCCTGGGTTGTTCCCCCACGGCCAAACTATCATTAAACATGTGCAATAGATGCGGAGCTATATGATCCGAGAAGTGCTTGTATAGTTCTATCGGGATATCATTTGGTCCTGCAGCCTTACCCGACTGCAGGGAATGGATAGCGTTTACGACCTCATCTATTGTAAAGTCAGACTCCAGAAGAACAGTGTCCTCCTCGGAAAGGGAAGGCATCTTAATATCTTTAATGTAGGTCTGTGCTTCCTCCGAAGACATGTCCGAAGAGGATGTGTAAACCTCCTTAAAGTAGTCTGCCAAAGTGTTTACTATGTTCGAGGGGGAAGTATGTACCTCACCACCGGCAGAACGGAGCTGTGCTATTATCGTCCGAGCCCTGTCCTTTCCGTCAAGCCACGCTAGAAGCCTCCCTGCCTTATCGCCTACTTCGTATACAATATGCTGAGTGCGTGTGAGCCTTTGTCGGACCTGCACCCGCTGATACTCCGTGAATTCCTCCTGCTTAAGGCATAATTGACTCTGCGTCTCCTCTGTAGGAGCCAGATCGTGCTGGGCCTGCAGAAAAGCCAGGTCTTGCTCTAACGTTATCAGGTCTTCCTGTACCGTCCGCTTATGGCCTGTTATGGAAGCTATCGCCTGACCTCTTAGCACCGTTTTATATGCTTCCCAGAGGACCCCTGGGTGTGGAATTTTAACTGGGGGGCACTACCAACCAGAATATAAGATCCTTAAGTATTGCCCGGCGATGTCGCCTCTTGAACCCACAAAGAAGTTAAACTATTGAAGAGGCAGGCGCTGGAGACTGGAAGGCAGGAAACAAGGTTTTTATTCGCTCCGGAGGAGAACACAACGAAACAGACAGAAGGTATCGTTCTGAGGTGCTCTAACTGTATTCCTGAGGCCTGGCCTCTTATATACAAGTTTATCTCTTTATTACATGTAACACATTCTCGTCGATACTTTGATGTACGGAAAGACATCCTCAGAATCCCCCCTTCCCAGCCCGTTCCCACGCAAGGTTACAGTGGAAGTCCCCGCCCCGTTCACAACAGGTGATGATCATCGCGCAGCTGGATATTCCGCCGATTCACGGAGTGTGTGGGTTTCGATCGGATCTCGTGGGATGGGGGGGCTTTGATCATCTCGGGGGTCCTTTGAGGAGGGAAGCTTTCTATTGTATGGGGAGGGGCAAGGGATTGGTATCGGCAGAGCTAGGTGTCGGCCTGGGAACGGGGAAGACAAACGGGCACACGGGGAAAAAGGGGTTTACATCAAAGGGCCGGGGATCATAAATGGGAAGAAGGGAGGTGTTGCGCTGGGAACAGGACGAGGGCCTGGGCAGAGCAGCGCCGAAGAGGGGTTTTATGATTCGCGGCAGGTGCAGGCGGGGGGGTTGTCAGCGAAGCTAGGAGAGAGAGAGAGAGAGAGAGACGCGCTGGCTCTCGGCGAGAGCAGGGAAGCCATGGTGCCCAAAATGGCGGCTGTTTTACGCGCACAAAAGTTTAAGGAGAGCAAGAGGGCGCCGATAATGTTGACGATTTCAGCCCAACTTTCAACAGTCCTCCCTTTTCAACATGTCTAGCCACCTTGCTTTACTCAATGTCAATTTTCATCAAATTCCTAACTTCGGTATCATACAATGCTCTCATATGTTCGCTTCCAATGTCCACAGTTTTGGGAAAAATACAACTCGCACATAAAGAACACATAGGTGGCAAACATTGAATTCCTAAGCATAGGCCACATATTACAACTACGGGAATCAGGATAATGGTGAGCAGTCTCCAGCCCCAGCTTTTAACGGTATCCCAGAACCAACCACCAAGCGACCATTCTTCTTGCTCTTGGTGAACTTCCGAAGAGAGTCTGTGAAGATGTTCGATGGCTTTGTACACAGAGGGTGAGTTGTCCGGTATGTATGTACAACAGCTGGCCCCAATAATGCGGCATGCTCCTCCACGGTCCGCCAGAACCACATCTAGAACGAGGCGGTTCTGAAGAGCCACCAAACGGACCGCTTGGAGCTCGGCAGTGTTGTTGGCAAAGATGCCCGCTGTGATGTTCATGGTTGTCTCGACTGCCTGAGTCAAATGTCGGATGGCACGGCTGTTTGCCATCGGGCCCCAGAGGGGGACGAGTCCTTTCATAGCATCGAGGAACTGTGCCCCTGTTGAGTCGGCTTGCTCAACGTCTTTGGCTCGTTTTTGTCTGTGGTGATTCGCTGGGGCCACATAAGTTGGAGGAAGGACGAAGGAGATGTAGCAAGTGCCCCCCCAGCCTTTGGGGAGCCAGGTGTAGGCCTTCGTGCCGCAGATAAAATACATGTTTGGAGATGACACAAAGGAGGGTGGATCCGTGGAATCCAGAGTGCTGGTAAAGCGGCAAGCGCTGCGACCCACCAGCTGTGTCCCAAGTCCTTCTACACACATGTGGCCTGTGACGTTGATGACCGTCAGGGCCACAGTCAGAGTGGCAGCCGTTCGTTTCCGCAGATAGGAGAAGGTGGGTCTGGTTGGATTGTTGAACACCTGCATTTCGATTCGTTCTTTGGCCGGAATGTCCATTTGGATTGAGTCGCTGGGGGTCAGCGGGCAGAAGTGTGTCTTTGTCTTGTTTCGCCCGGCCCCATGAGAAGAATGTGCTGCAGTTCTGCTGGAGGTGGCATTTCCCGTATAGCTCTCTTGCAGGAGGATCAGCCAGGCAAGGCAGGAGCCGTGGACAGAGAAGGGTGAAGGGATGAATGGTATTGAATGTCCAGTGGCATGGGGTAGCAACCCACAGATCCAGCAGTTGGAGGCGTTGGTGGCAAGATTGTGCTGGTGAAGTAGCTGCACGAAAGAGTTGTTCCAAAACTCCTTTCGTCTCTCTGTTAGTTGAGGAGAGAGCGAAATTAGATGATGTTCCTTCACGGTGGTAGGCTGAGCAGTGGTTAGGAATGTTTCGTGAGCAGGTGCGTGTTCTTCCATAATCCAGAGCGTAGTCATGAGGAGAAAACAGAGGAGGATTACGATGAAGAGTGCAATTGTCTTTGAGCTGTGGAGTCTGTCCATTCTCGGGTTTCTGTAGTGGGTATTTCCTGCTGTCTCCGTCGGCTTCTTATTTGGCGCTTCCATCATCTTCTTATCTGGCGCTTCCATCATCTTCGTCTTCAAGGTGCTCGGTAGTGGGCAGGACCACAGACTTAGTTTTAGCTTCTCTCCAGGTAACCCTTGGTAGTTTGGGTCACCGTTCTGAGATCCTTTAACCTAGTCCGTGGCCTACTTAGCCGAAGCTCCCTCCTTTCGACGCAGGAAATACCCTTCTCGAGATGGCACAGTGGGGTCAGGATGTTTTGAAAGTTCAAGTGTCTCTATGTCAGGATAGCAGTTCAACGATGGTCGGTCCTGGGTCAGGAGCTCTTCTTGGGTGTTGACGGTGTCTGTCGTGGCCAGGGCTGGAGAGACCCTTTTGCAGTGATGAGCGTGCAGCCAATGTTTCTTCCCCTCCACTCGAAGTGCGGTCCGAGTGGTGATCAGCACTTGCCAGGGGCCCGTCCACCGGGGTTCCAAACTCTTTGATCGCTGAAAATTTCGGATCAGCACGAAGTCCCCCGGCTGGATGGCGTGACCCGGACCCCTGGAAGCATCGGGGATGGCCTGCTGCACCTGCTGATGAAGGACAGACAAAGTTTCAGTCAATTTGTACAGATAATCAGACATTAGGACATCCGGAACGTCATGAATGGAGGTTGGTTTCGGGGCAGACCAGACGCTCATGGGTCGACCGAAGACAACTTCATAAGGAGTTAAGTGATGTCGGGTGGGGGTAGAGCGCATCGATAGCAATGCCAATGGGAGGGCGTCTGGCCATTTCAGGCCCGTCGTAGCCACTATTTTGGCCAGTTTAAGCTTTAGTGTGGCATTGTGTCGTTCGACAAGCCCAGCAGATTGAGGGTGGAAGACTGCGTGGAATTTTTGTTTAATACCCAGCCCATTTAGGATGAGCTGGATAACTTGGGCTATAAAGTGGGGGCCATTATCACTCCATAAAACACGACAGAGGCCATAACGGGGGAAAAACTCTTTTAGCAGAACCTTTGCAGTGGCCATAGCGGTGTTGTCACGGGTTGGATATGCTTCCACCCACTTGCTAAATGCGCACACCACGACAAGTACATATTTCAGGCCTTGGCATCTGTCTAGCTGGATGTAGTCCATCTGCAGGACTTCAAATGGGTGGTTTGGGACCCCAAATCCCCCCCGGGGTACTACAGTTCCTTTCCCGGGGTTGTGTTGCAGGCATATTAAGCATTGTTGGACCAGGCGTTTGGCGGAATCTGGGATCTTGTCATTGTGCCAAACCCTGGAGACAAGTTCGATCATGGGGGCTGATCCTATGTGGGCAGGGGAGTGTGCCATGGTTAATATGGGAATCAAGTACGAATCAGGTAGCAACCATTTGTTCGTGTCTTTCGTCCGCCAGCAGCCTTCATCGTCTTTCAATCCCACCCGTGTCCATTCAGTCAATTCGTGTTGTGTGCTAGTCGTTTGTATGTCTCTGATTGTGTCCTTGGCGTCAGTCCAGTTTTCTGCTTGTGACCTGGTCACGTACATATGTGTTGTCGTTCTATTTTCAGCTGTCGTTCGGGCGGTGATGTCAGCTAGTGCATTTCCCTGTCCGATAATGTCTGTCACTTTCTTGTGTGCCTGGCATTTGATAACGGCAAGTTTGTTGGGGAGGAGGACAGCTTCGATTAAGGCGGAGACTAAATCCCCGTGCAAAATGGGTGTGCCGTGTGAGGTCAAGTATCCTCTCTCCCTCCAGAGGAGCCCAAAATGGTGAACCACCCCGAAGGCATACTGGCTGTCGGTGTAAATATTCGCTGTGGTCCCTGTTGCCAGGATGCAGGCTCGCGTCAGAGCAATCAGTTCCGCTGCCTGGGCAGATCGCTGGGTGATGCGGGCTGTTTCTACTACGGTTCGAGCCGTGGTGACTGCATAGGCAGCGGAAGTGGTGCCATCGGAGAGTTTGATGCAAGAACCGTCCACCCACAACTCCCCGTCGGGGTCAGGGAAAGCTGTGTCTCTGAGATCGACCCTACTCCTGGTCTGTTCGTCCGTAAGAGTCACGCAGTCATGTACGGGGTGTACATTGGGATCGTTCTCTGGCAAGGGTAACAGAGTTGCAGGGTTCAGTGTGGTGCATCTTTTCAGGGTGATATGGGGGGCAAGCAAGGTCAGTTCATATCCAGTCAGTCGTGCACTCGTCAGATGTTGCGTCTTGGTTTGGTTCAGGAGGGTGTCGACTGCATGGGGTACCAGTACCGTGAGGGAATTCGAGAGTACAATCCCCTCACTCTGTCGGATAGAGACTGCAGCAGCAGCTACAGCTCGAAGGCAGGCAGGCAAGGCTCTGGCGACAGGGTCAAGAGTGGCAGAGAAGTAAGCGCACGGTCGTTGCTTAGGGCCGATGGCCTGGGTCAGAACAGATAAAGCGCACCCCTCCCTTTCGTGAGTGTAAAGGGAGAAGGGCTTTCTGTAATCAGGGGTACCCAGGACAGGGGCTGAGCAAAGGGCATCTCGTAGTTCTGTGAAGGAAGTTTGACACTCAGGAGTCCAAGGGAGTGGGAAAGGGACGTCTTTGTTTAGCAGAGAAAGCAGTGGTTTTACAACGAGGCTGAAGTTTGGTAACCATTGCCGGCAGAAGGAGGTGAGGCCTAATAGGGAGCGAACCTGCTTCTGGGTTTTAGGGACAGGGGTATCTAGAATGGTTTGGATTCGATCAGGGGTGAGTTTCCTTCCATCTTTGGACAGAAGGTGGCCTAGGTAAGTGACCTGGGGTAGGCAGAATTGCAACTTCTTCTTGGAGACCTTGTGGCCATTTTCCGCAAGGAAGTGCAAGAGTTGAATGGTGGCGGTAACCGCTAGAGGGGTGGTGTCGGCTGCCAAAAGGATGTCATCGACATATTGTACCAACACCACCCCGTCGGGTAACCGGACTTGGTCTAGTTGTCTTTTGAGGGCCTGGCTGTAGATGCTAGGGCTCTCCGTGTAGCCTTGAGGGGCTCGGCAAAACCTATATGAGCGGGATTTTAGGGTAAAGCCGAAGAGATATCGGCTGTCTGGGTGGATGGGGATGGAGAAGAATGCGTTCTTGAGGTCGATGACGGAAAAGGTGGTGGCAGTGGATGGAATCAAGGTCAGGATGGTGGTGATGTCTGAGACCACAGGGTACTGGGGTACCACCACTCTGTTGATCTCTCGGAGGTCGATGATGAAACGGTATGCTTTCTCATCTCCCTCTCCCTGCTTCTTGATAATGGGCAAGATAGGGCTGTTGCAAACGTTGCTAACCACTTCCTCTACCACTCCTGCGTCTATCAGTGACTGGATAATCATTACCAATGCCTTCTCGCCCTCTGGCGATATCCGATATTGTGGGAGTTTTGGGAGTGTTGCGTCTGGTCGGACAGTAATGTGCACTGGGTCAATTAACATACGCCCTACGTCCGAATCCGCTTTGGCCCACAGATACGGAGGTAGAGTGTCAAGCAGGGACGCGTCAACGTCGGTGATGGAAAACATGTGTCGGGGGGGAACAATGGCTAAGCAGAACGGGGTTGTCGTAAAGAAACACTCGAACTCCATCTTGAGAACACCTAATCGTCGCTCGGAAGTGTTTCAGTAAGTCAAGTCCCATAATGGCGTCAGGGCTATTGGAGGAAAGCAAGAACGTGGTGTCGGTGGTGTTGTTTTCTACGTCAAAGAGAATCGGGGCAGACAAAGGGTTGGTGGAGGGCGTTCCATCGAAACCTGTCGATGTTATGAGTGAGCCAGACAAGGGTGCCCTTGGAATCAGTCGTTTAGATAACGCACTACGTGTTGCGCCAGTGTCTACCAGAAATGGAGACTTGGTACCCAGGACCTTAGCAGTGACATAAGGGCCCTGCTGGTCAACATAGAGCTCGACTGGATCCCTCCCTCGCCCTTGGCTGTCCTATGCAAAGGTGTGAGTGTCGTCATAGTCAGATTGTTGATATTGGTTCTGTCTGGGTCGATCGAACGTATTTGGTCTGCTTGATCTGTCATTAGTCGTGTCATTTGGGGGCCCTCGTTGTGGTCCCCTAGGTCTCGGTCCGTTTGTTACATCCCTGGGGTCTTTGTGTCTGATCATTTCCAGAAGAACTGGGCACTGGGATTTCCAATGGCCAGTCCCTTTGCAGAAGGCGCACTGGTCTTCTCTAAGGTCTGTGCGTCCACTGTAGGAAGTCAGAGTGCGGTCCTGGGGAAATGTAGTCTTAGGGACGTTTGTCTGGTAGTTTCCTCGGTATTGGTCTCGTCCTATAGTCACCCCTTGCAGTTTGGCAATCATCACCCTCTCTTTTAAGTCTTTCTTCTTTTTCTCTGTCGCCCTATCGTTTTCATTTTTCTGATGCTCATAATATTGGGCCATTTGGAGAATCGCTGTAGGTTTGGAGGCTGCCCAACTACTCTCGCTGGCCTGTAGTTTCTGGGAGATTTCCAATGATAGGCCCTTAACATAATTCTGGACAAACAGATGGTGTCCGGTTGCAGTGGTAATGTCCTGGCCGCTGTAATCGGAGAACACCGTTTCAAACCGGGAGAAGTATTCCGATACATCCTCCTGGGGTTTTTGGCGACAGGCCGTTACTATCGACCAGTCCACTTTCTTTTCTGGGATTAGGGTTTTTAATTTCTCTACGATTTTATCTGGAAGGTCTAGAATGGATTTCAACGGCTTTTGTCCTGGTCCCCGTTGTTTGTCCAGGTCATCGAGTTGCGACCAGGTATGTCCGAACAGCTCAAGGTGGTCGACTTTCCGGATTTGCTTCCACACATCAGCTGGTAGACATAACCCGAAGAACAAGTCGATGTCAGCCAGGGTCATGATCGTTGAACCCAGGGCTGTACCCAATTCAGTATAGAAGGCAGTGGGGTTTTTACGTAGGTCGGGTAGAGATTTCCGGAATGTCAGTATCTCTTGCCGGTCCCATGGCTGGTAGACCCAGTTGTATACTACCCTTCCCTTCGCATCTTGGTTGTTTGCATCATCGTGAGTCCCTGTACCCCGAGGAGGAACCCAGTAAGGGGCAGCCTCACGTATCGGCATCATGGTGTTAGATTGCTCGGTTGGTGGTTCGGTCACAACGGGGGCTGCGGATTTAGCTCCCGGCTTTCGTTCAGTGAGGTGGCGGAAAACCTCAAGCGTACGCGTAAGGAGGTCCGACACATCACACTCGCCCTCATCCCCGATATCGACCTTCCGGTACAGAGTCCTTAGGCTCTCGGGACCTTTGTCTCGATATCGGTCCTCGTATGCATTCAAGACATGATAACACAGTCGTACGGTAAAATGTCGTCTGTGACTCCCTGTATACGAGCTGAACATATCTGTGATGTACCCTTCATCATCCTTCCTTTCTACCAGTGTCCTTGCTATTTTGTCGATCCCCGCTCGCTCATCTTTGTCTAGCCTGTTTGTTCTTGCAGGGCCAGCCCCTCGAGTCTCATGGTCGTCTAACGTTGTTGTTGATGCGGGTTTTAATACAAGGGGTTCGGCTGGCACAGAGGCCATTGGGGCCGACGCTGTGGCGGTACCTTCGTTTGTACCTGGGGGTGGCGCGTGCTGCGCCAAGGGTTGGGAAGGGGCATATGGAGGGGGCATGTAGATGATAGGAGGACCTAACAGCAGATCCTCGTTGGCTCGTTGTTTCGAGGGTAAATCAGGGTAGAGCATGGAGGGAGTTCTAACCGGACACTGGCTTGGTGTTTCCATTTCTAGTTTCTGTTTAGCTTTCTCTCTTTCCTTTATCTCTTTTTCTAGTTTCTGGGCAGCTAGGTGGGCTGCTTTTCGCAGCTCTTTTTCCAACCTACTCTCAATTTTCTTTTTACGTTGTTCAGTTTCTTTTCGCCACATGCCGAAGCTGTCAAGCATGGTAGGTGTGGTCTTGTTTTTACCCAGGGCAGTTTCTAGCGTTTTTATTTTATCATCATCGAAGGATCCTATCAGGGGCCATTGACTGTCTTGACCCTTTTTTGTATATTTATGCCATAGTTTACTATAGGCTATAGCGGTCAATCCATGCTTCATGAACATGTCCTTATTAGGGGTGCCTTCCAGTGGGGCTGGATGGTCCATCTCTAATAAGCGGTCCGGGCTAAACAGGCTACTAATCAGTGGGGAGAAGACAGACATGACGGCTCGTAACGAGGGACTAAAAAGTCAGCACTGCCTATCTTATCACTAGGTGCAAAGACTGGACAGAATATTTCTATTCTACGTTGTTTGCAGGCAGTGAATACCTCATGGATCAAAGAATAACAAAAGACCAATAAATAACAATGGGGAGAATGAGAAGGTCCGCAAAGATCTGCGTTACCTACCCTTTTCACTATCTGCAAAGAGGGTGGTCTCTTCCCTGTTTGCAGACAGGGAATCTCCAGGAAACAATAGTTTGCTAACAACAGTTCAATTTCAAGTAATTATTGAGTGGGGGAGAAAAAAATGAGCACGGCTACTGCCCTACCTATCCTCCACTGCTTGCAAAGAGAGAGCCCGTTGTTTCTCCGTTTGCAGACAGTGAATCTCCAAATAGATCAAGATAACAAAAAGACCGATAAATAACAATGGGGAGAATGAGTAGGTCCGCAAAGATCTGCGTTACCTACCCTTTTCACTATCTGCAAAGAGGGTGGTCTCTTCCCTGTTTGCAGACAGGGAATCTCCAGGAAACAATAGTTTGTGAACAACAGTTCAGTTTCAAGTGATTATTGAGTGGGGGAGAAAAAAATAAGCACGGCTGCTGCCCTACCTATCCTCCACTGCTTGCAAAGAGAGAGACCGTTGCTTCTCCGTTTGCAGACAGTGAATCTCCAAATAACTAAAAAGAGCAATACTAGTATTTTTAAACAAACAAGCAATCAAACAATTATTTCGCGACTCGTCGTGGTTACACGACCTTACCCGGACCGCATGGACAGTTTCCTGTCTTCCGAATCCAGCGCCCGATCGTCCTCTCTTCTCCGTTATCCTCGCGGCACTCCTGATGGTTCCCAGTCAGGACCGTAGATCACTCGAGAGAGGTCTGTTCGGAACCAGTGAAGTTCGGATGATCGGCTGTCAGACGAGGGTCTATCGGACAGACGCGTTCCCGATCGTTGCAGTCGTTCACTTTGTCGTCAGGACCTCTCCCACTGGATCCATGGGTCGCTGATGGGCCCCACGCTTGGGACGCCAATTGTGGAATTTTAACTGGGGGGCACTACCAACCAGAATATAAGATCCTTAAGTATTGCCCGGCGATGTCGCCTCTTGAACCCACAAAGAAGTTAAACTATTGAAGAGGCAGGCGCTGGAGACTGGAAGGCAGGAAACAAGGTTTTTATTCGCTCCGGAGGAGAACACAACGAAACAGACAGAAGGTATCGTTCTGAGGTGCTCTAACTGTATTCCTGAGGCCTGGCCTCTTATATACAAGTTTATCTCTTTATTACATGTAACACATTCTCGTCGATACTTTGATGTACGGAAAGACATCCTCAGAATCCCCCCTTCCCAGCCCGTTCCCACGCAAGGTTACAGTGGAAGTCCCCGCCCCGTTCACAACAGGTGATGATCATCGCGCAGCTGGATATTCCGCCGATTCACGGAGTGTGTGGGTTTCGATCGGATCTCGTGGGATGGGGGGGCTTTGATCATCTCGGGGGTCCTTTGAGGAGGGAAGCTTTCTATTGTATGGGGAGGGGCAAGGGATTGGTATCGGCAGAGCTAGGTGTCGGCCTGGGAACGGGGAAGACAAACGGGCACACGGGGAAAAAGGGGTTTACATCAAAGGGCCGGGGATCATAAATGGGAAGAAGGGAGGTGTTGCGCTGGGAACAGGACGAGGGCCTGGGCAGAGCAGCGCCGAAGAGGGGTTTTATGATTCGCGGCAGGTGCAGGCGGGGGGGTTGTCAGCGAAGCTAGGAGAGAGAGAGAGAGAGAGAGACGCGCTGGCTCTCGGCGAGAGCAGGGAAGCCATGGTGCCCAAAATGGCGGCTGTTTTACGCGCACAAAAGTTTAAGGAGAGCAAGAGGGCGCCGATAATGTTGACGATTTCAGCCCAACTTTCAACATGGGGAGTCCACGGAAGTGAAATTTTCTTGGAAATAATTTGTTGTAGTCGCTATCAAGTCCCGTCTAATTTTAGAAATCTGTAAATAGTGGGGCGAGATCGGGAAAATTTGCCTACGGGTTTTTAAGTGTGAGGTGTATATCATGCAAAGCGGAGAATGATCTGATATACCCCTCGGTCCTATTTTCACATCCATTATGTGCGACAAACAGTCGGTAGACACAAAGAAGTGGTCAATGCGAGACAGACTATTGTGTACCCCTGAGTAAAAAGTATAGCCACACTCCCCGGGGTGCCAGAACCTCCACCCAGCCGTAAGACCCATAGCTTGTACATGGCCTTTCAGCCTCACCTTGTCCACTCCTGTCGTCCTGTTGGGATGGCGGTCAAGTTCTACATCAAGAATCTCATTAAAGTCTCCGCCCATTATGAGTTCACCCTCCGGGAGTGCGAGCAGAAACGCACTGAGGGCGGGGAGTGCTATTGAGTGCAGGGCAGGGGGAATGTACACCGATACCACATTAAATCTTTTCCCTTCCCATAGGCAGGAAATCGCTGCAAATTGCCCGCCTGCATCCTTCCATACCTGCTGCACCACCACGGGCGAACTCCTACGCATCAGGATTCCCACCCCTCGAGAACCGGAGAAGAACTCAGAGTGTACCACCATCGCGTACCCCCTTCGATCCAAGGACTTACATGTCGATCCCACCAGATGCGTTTCTTGTAGTAGTACCAGTGTTGGGGCTGCCCTTTGCACATACTGCAGTACCAACCCCCTTTTGATTTTATCTCCTAGACCTCGTACGTTCCATGTGAGTAGGGTCAGGGGGGGGGTATTGGAGTCATATTCGGGGCACTATCGTTTGATGTACTGTCAGCCAAGACCCCGTCCGCCATCATGATTAAAACTTCCCTGAAAGCTCAACAGCATTCCCTCCATGTAATCACTTGCATCCTTGAAGTACTGTCCCGAACCAAAACACAAAACAGAGTGTAACCAACCCTTCCCCCCACAAACAATGCAATCCAAATTTGCACATAATCATTACAGTCATTTTCACCAATATCTCTGAAACACCCCACCCTGAAACCCCCCCCCCCGACTCCCCTCCACCCCCCTCCCTCCTCCCCTGCCTGTGGACTGCAACTTGCCCACCCCCCAACTCGGCAGAGTGCCTAAGTGTTTCCCACTAGTACTATCTACGTAGAGGCAAACCGGTCCCCCCCACCCTCAGCATAAGTATCTAGTGAAGGTCAGGACAATGCAGCCCGCAATCAAGACTTTTTGCCTATGAAAAGTCGTCACAACATGTCTAAGTTAATACATTTCACCACATAATACACCCGGATTCACTACAGTCAATCCCCTTCTCCCAGTGGCATCCCCCACTGACAGTTCGACCCCCCCAATACTTGCGAGTGGCCCTCAGGGAAATCCTCTCCGAAGTCTCTTGTGTCCCGCACTCCTGTTCCGAGAGGCCACTGGCCCCTAGGTCCTCCATCGCTGTTGGCTCCGGCTCATTTCTAGGGCCCCGCTCCGGTGCGCCGCGGCGTCTATCTGGTTTACCTCCGACTTTAGTCCATCCGTCAAGCCAGTCCCAGACTGCCTCCGGCGATTCAAAAAACCAGGATTTACCATCCCTCTCGACTCTCAATTTCGCTGGAAATAGCATCGCGTACTTGAGATCTCTGCCCCGCAGTTCCTGTTTCACCGCCTGAAAGCTGCGTCGCTGCGCCTGGACCCGAGCCGTGAAATCCGGGAAGAAAGAAACCTCATAGTTGTCAATCTTTAACGGGGGGCCCGCTCTAGCAGTTTGAAGAATATTGTCACGGTCCCGAAAATTAAAGACTTTGGCAATAATAGGTCTGGGAGGGGCCCCTACTTTGGGCCGCCCACCCGGCACTCTATGGGCCCGTTCTATGGAGAAGTATGCCGACAGCGACTTGGGCTTCAAATGCTGTGTGATCAATTCCTCCACATAAAGGTCGGCCGCCGGCCCCTCCGTTTTTTCCGGGACCCCAAGAATTCGAATGTTGTTGCGACGGGCCCTCCCTTCATAGTCATCGAGCTGCTGTGCCATACGAGTCTGGCGTTTATCCATGTCCGACATTTTGCGTTGAAGCTCGGAGGTATCTTCCTGGAGTGCCGCCGTTACCACCTTGAGTTCGCGCACTTTTTCATTCGTCTGCTTGAAATCTGCACGCAGCAGCGATATCTCTGTTGTCACTGAGTCCATAGATGTGCGCATTTCCCCGATAGCTGCCAGAACATCATGGAGCGTGCGTTCTTTCAGCTGTGGAGACAATCCCTTCGCTTCGTCTTTGTCCGGTTTGGGCGATTTGACTTTCTCTCCACCCTGCTGCCATGCATACTTTGAGAGCCGTGCCTGGGCGTTAGTCTTGGAATTCCTGTTGCCCGTCGCCATTTTCACCCTTCCACAACAGGCTAGCCAAGGAATTGCGACAAAGAAAACGCATCACTGCGCTGTCACCGGCTTCCAGTACTGTAGGAACAGTAAGTGTCTCTCTGCAAAACACACGCCGGTGGATACTCCTCACTCCCTCAGGTCCTTTAGCTGCTTGGCACAGCCCCAGCCTTGTACAGTTCACCAAGGAGGGGGAAGGGGAAGGGGCCAATCCAGTCTCCGCCTGACAGTCCAGCCCAGCTCGGTCCGAGCAAGGCGGAAGAGGAGAGGGCAAATTAGGGGCCCCGCTCGTCGCCCCGCGGGCCTCAGCAGTCCCCTGGTGTCACAATGCGTCTCAGACACTGCCAAGGGGCCGTTTTCCAGGAGGCCGTCCAGATCCAGATGGAGCACTTTTAGGGGATAGCAGGAGGTCTTGGACCATGCGTTAGGATGACCAGGCGTCCCAGATCTGTCCGGACGGTCCCCGTTTTTTACCAGCTGTCCCAGGAGATTTAGCCTAGGTCCTGGCTTTTAGAGAGAGTCGGCTGATAACTGCCTAGGTGCATTTTTAGGTTGTACAAAGCAGGAATAGTTAGCAATTGTTTCAGGAAAGTAATTTAATTACCAGGTAAGCTTCTGGGTTTAAAAGTGGCACTTTATGGATGTTCTAACTGCATGTTCTTGTAATTCGCTGCTGAGGAGCGCTGCCATTATGTGCATTGGCATGAAGTAAAACTGTAGTCCTTCTTCTATGTTAGTGAACTGGTCCGGTTTGTGGCTTAAACAATTCTGGTCACCCTACCATGCGTGCCCCGGGGCACGATATGTAGACTGCGGGGGGCAGCGCGGGCCACGTCGCCTCTCACCCCGGCTGGTGCAGTGCCTCTCCGCCGTCGCTCCGCCCACTCTCAGGCGGGCCGCAAAGCCGGGACCTAAAGTTCACTCCTTGCCCCGGGGCCGTCTCTCTCACCTCGGCCAGTAGCTGCGAGCGGTCACCGCCCCTCCAATTTACGAGCAGAGCCCCCGCAGTGCCCAACGCAGCCAAGCCTCCGTCCACAACCAACCCGGCGGAGGGGGGAAGCCGTGAGGAGATGTCCAAGGCCCCGGGGATCGCGCTCCTTCTAGCGCCTCGGGACCTCCATCTTATCTCGCTCAGGCGCCTCCTCTGCCGAGCGCCCGAACGTCAGGGAAACGGCAAGCCGCCCACCAGCCGATCGCTGCACAGCCTTCACGGGGGTGTCAGCTAGGCCAGCGGACACCACGGGAGGGCTAGTGTCCGGGAAAGTAGGCTGCAAAACAATTTAGCACCTCAGGTCAGGAAGAGCCCGGTTAAGCAGCGGCCGCTTAGCCACGCCCCCCATGTGGCACATAGTTTGATGCCTCATGGCACGGTCATGAGTCACAATCCTATGCTGAGCTGGAAACCCCTGCACAGAGTTTCCAGCTTAGTATGAACACTCTACACCACAAGGCTCCAATTAAAACCTCCCCTGGACATGGGTGGTGGCGCCAAATGAGTACTGTCTTGTGGCGGGAGAGTAGTTGTGACTGTTTAGTTGGAGAATAGGGTTCAAAGCCTGATTTGTTATCGCCTGCCCCCTTGCCAATGCTACGCTCCTTACTCTCTGTACACTCGCAAGGTTAAAAATATTCTTTGGTTGGCAGGTCTGGGTTATGTATTTTTAGGTCTGTTGTTTTCCAAGACCATTTATTTTCACTAAAATTATACGTATACTTAGGGTTTTCAGCCAACCCGCATCATCCATTGGTCCGTTGATGTGCCATTCACATTTTGATTCTGCCTATTACAGCATAGAGCATAGAACAGTGGGTCAGCCCACTTTAGCTATTAGATACATTACCTGGGAGTGATGACATTCTCTTCTTTCACAAGAGTATACAAAGAAGTTCCCTTGAGTTCCAGAAATGAATATGACTAGGATTCTTTTTTGAGACCAAAATCATTATTTTGCTTTTAACCAATTTTTGTTTTTATCATATTGGCACGGTGGTGACAGTACCCAGTGTAACCAAGTTTTTACTAAAGCAATGACAAAGAAAAACTAGCATTAACCGAGCCAGAAGGCTGACAGCTAACGCCAGACCTGTTGGCTTTGCCAATGGTTGTTTTCCATTGGCTGAGTCAGAAGAAAAAGGGGGAGGTAACCCGGGAAAATGCAGCAATACTTGACTTTGCAAGAAAAATGGGCAATAGCCCGGTGGCTGCACTGCTCCAACTTTACCAGGCCAAGAGCGTTGCCATTGCATGCTATGGTAGCGAGCTATGGGGGTACGCCTCACTAGGAGGCCTGGAGGTAGTAGAAAACAACTTTTTAAAACAGGTATTGAGGGTTCCAAGGGGAACAGCAAACTTTTCTGTACATGAAGAGTTGGGTATGCCTTACCTATGTGACAAGATAGCCGTAAACCCTTTACTTTGCTGGCTAAACTGCTGGTTAAACAGTGATTTACCCCTTACCCAGCAAATCTTGAGGGAAGCATTAACATGGGAAAATAGGCTTAAAGTTCCCTGGATTAAGTACCTAAGTAACTGTTTTACTGAACTAGGGCGCCCCGAACTCTTTTCAACCCCAGAATCCATTACGAAATCGGATGTTATTAATGTGAAGAAGATCTTTATCACATCCAGGTATTTAGCTCGGGAGGATGGCGAACTAAAGAAAGGCAGTGTACGGAAACATGTGCTACTAAAAACCTCTTTGCTCATGGAACCGTACCTGTCATGGTCCATGTCACGTTACAACCGTTTCCTGCTGACGAGGTTTCGCCTGGACTTATTCCACCTATTATTGGCCGTACCTAAGGGGACCCACCGCGGTCAAGTGTTGCCGGCTTGCGGCTGCGACGAAAAGTCTCCGCAAGACCAGGCACACTTTTTTTATCTGCCCCTACTACACTGTACCACGGAGGCTATACTTAAAACCTTGCCTCAAAAAATTGAACTTTGCACAAATCAGACCCGCACTTTACTACCTTCAGCTGTTAAGTTGTGATTGCACTTTATTTGTATGCAGCTTTTTAAAACTAGCACTTAAATTTAGGAAAAGCATGGAGGGGTAATGGTGCTACTGATAGATATATTTTTAGCTAATAATAATTTTTTATATTTTTATAGTACATTCTGCTTGTGACTTTCTTGTTCTATGTTGCTTTAAAAAAAAAAAAATCTTTTTGACTGTATGTGTTAATGTATGTCTAATGAAATATGCTTTTATGGTTGTTACTACGGATAACCGAAAAAAATTATTTGACTACTGACATTGGCTGAGTCTTGTGAGCAAGAGACAAATTCGACGAAATCCTGCATAGCAAAGATGTGCAGGTGTGCGGTAAGATTGGACCCCTTCTAGAGCAATGGAGACCAACGTAGGTCCTGGAAGGCTGTACCCTCGCCAGGCGTTCAGTACCACGGACTATGTAAATAAGTTGCAGTTAGATTCTCTGTAGGTAACTTTCTTTTATGTGGCTATCTTGAAATTCTGTCATGGATCTGGCCTCATGAATCTGTGTCATACATGCCAACATTTTAGGACAGGGACTCGGGAGATTTAAAGTAAATAATCGGAAGAATGAAAATCCCCCATTGACTTCTATTGTAGGAAATTCTATTTCAGGCGGGAGACAGCTAAAATAAAGCCATTTTTGCCCGCCTGAATCCGGTCTATTGGCATGTATGCTGTGTATTGGACATACCCCGCTGTGGAGGCTGTCCCGGGAGTGCTGGCTTCCCAAGGGTGCAACAGATATTTGCATAATAAGCCGGCGCTGTGTTTCCTCGGCGCGCCCGCGCGCAGGGCAGGCGGGCACAGAGTTCTCAGGCTCTCGGACGGTTAATGTGTGGAGAGGAGCAGGCCTCACCGCCCGGCCTCAGGATACCTCCCTCTCCTTCCACTATTAGATCAAAGAGCCCTGAGTGCCCCTGGCCGCGTGCCCAGGAGGGCCCGTCTGCTGCCAGCTCCAATCTCCGTCCCTCCGCCGGATTTCGAGGCCGGGGAATCCCTGGTGATGGCGAGTGGTGGGAGAAGCGGAAGTCGAAGAAAGCCGCCCCCTTCTTCCCTTTCCTGCTGCCTTGCGCTGCATTTAGATGCAAATCTGCTCCGCTGAGAGAGCTCGTGCACGCAGGAGAAAGGAGCGTGCCCTTCCCTGTTCCCAGGCCTCGCTGCCCCTGGCCAAGAAAGCCCCCTTTAAGCACCCCCCTTTGGGTTGGCCTTCTGCATTGGAGCCCTAAATAACATTTGTGGATATTTAAGACTTATTCAGCACCGAGGTTTAAAACTATAGTACGTACTGTGATAAACATTAACAGCGTAACAATGTAATGTACATTTTTTAAAGTCAGCTTGAATTAAGAAAGGACAATTCTACTATCTGTCGCCACTCTTTCCAGGAAGGTTTATCTGTTGTAATTGAGGCTTCTTGCACTGTCTAGACTAATATAAGTCTGAGTGTGGTGCTGCCTGTTCCTATTAGGATCTGCCTGCTTTGCCTAAAGGAACTTAAGGTGCAGAACAGACATCTCCCAGGCCTCTTCCTCTGAACTCTGCAATTGAATAAAGAGGGTCTCACTCCTAAGGCTCGCCTCTCCGATAACTTGTTTTATTGCTCCTTGCTAACCTAGGTCCACCAAATCTCCAAAGAGTGCTGCGAAGACGTTTGCATTTAAATTGCATCACTTCCTCTCTCGGTTGAGGTAACGTGGGCTATACTCCTGAAACATTCTTTGGTTATAAGTGGTCCAGAGTTGATTGACTGCTGAATAGCATTAGACTAGCTTCTCTAAGTATAGATCAAGTCTTATTATGCTCTCTTCCCAAAGACCACTTCCTGTAGTTTCAGCAGATTGCTCGGGAAGTTTTCTGCCTTGTAAAAAATCATGTGTATCACAAGGCTGACCAACAGGTGTTGTGATGAGAAGACAAAAAATATATTCAAAGTAACAAATTCCTTGGGGGAAGAGGATCTTCTCAGGAGAGACGAGTTTTTAGGTGCCACTAACTGGGCAGAAATCTGACACCTGCTTAAGCCCCGGGGGCATTTAATGCCATTGGACCAAGGAGATAGTATTGGCTTACTCCACCGGTTGGTGTCTTAATTAAATAGTTGAAGACATAAGGCAGCTGAGTGAAGTAAGGTGACATATTTAAGATTGAGTGTGTTCTTAATTGAGGGCCCACAAAGGTCTTTATTGGTTTCTGCAACATCAGACTTCAACTTAATACCAGAACCTAAATGCAAAGCAACATTCTACAGCCTTTGTGAGGGGTTCAGAAATCATTTAGTGAGCCAATATATAATAAATCCTCATAAGTTTAAATGTTTAAATAGATTAATGTGCCAGCCTTCAGAGGCCGGAAGATCTGTGGCAGAAAAGCAGGTACCCTTTGAGTTGAAGTTGTGAAAAAACCCTATCCGGCTCTAGAAGTGATAGTGGTTCTCCTTAAGCTATTCACTGTCTTATGACATGTAAAATGTACCATGAGTAATGCAGACATGGAAAACTTGCATCACAGTGAGCTTTGTGGCTTCGGTATACAGAAGTATCCTCTTTGGGTTGCCATCTGTTGGCCGAGGAGCCAAGCTTTAGTTGCTTGTCTAATTTCATCAGCTAGGCTGGCCAGTCTCGCTTCTACCGCACTCGCTATCAGCCTAATTGCATATTCGAGTGGAACTAAGGCCCAGGCTGCAGTAAGTCCAAGCAATGGTTGAAGAGAAACGTCGATTAGATGTTCCAAAGTATAGTACCACACAAAGCATAGGTTGCTATATAAAAGAAAACTCCTAGTCCAAGGGCTAATTCTGTCACGGTTGGACTACAGTAACATGGTTTACCTGGGTGCCCCAGAGGCCACCTTGGCTAAAATACAACGAACACAGAACGCTGCAGCCCGACTACTCATGAACCTTCCCTCCAGAGTGTCAGCTAAACCTGCCATCAAAGCCCTGCACTGGCTCCCGGTGCGTCAAAGGGTGGAATTCAAAGCCATGTGCACGGCTTACAAACTGATTAATGGAGCTGGCCCTCCGATTCTCAGCGACCTGGTAACTCCTTATATAGCTCCCAGATCCCTGCGGTCCGAGAATGAACATCTAGCCAACATCCCCAAATTTAAAAAGACACGCACTGGAGGCCGACGCTTCTCTGTGAAAGCTTCGACCGGATGGAACTCACTCCCCCGTACCCTCAGACTGGAACCCAGCTATCTTATTTTCAGAAAAAAATTGAAAACACTTCTATTTCCGAAATAACGTCCCCCCCTTTTCTTTTGTTTTTTTTCTCCTCCATCTCATCTGGATATCCAAATCATTACAGCGCGGGGATGCCTTCGGGTCACCATGCGCTCTACAAATCGTTAAAATAAATAAATAAATAAAAGGCAAGCAAAAGACACACAATGGACGGAATGTAGAGCAAATCAAACTTTCACCCCCAGTCAACAGATCTGGGTTAAACCCATCCTTCTTTTGCTCACCATGCAATTCCAGTTTTGACCCAGCCATATGCAAATCAGTCTTGACCCTGCTCCTCGTGAGAACAGTCCAGCCCGAACTGCCTAGCCAGGTCCTCTCTGGACCAGAAACCAGCATCCTGGGACTGGTTACAGGGCATCACCCCTCATCAGCCAGGCTTGCTTGAATCTAGTGACACAATGAGCCCAAGCCCCATGTCTGAGCATACCCGGTGCATTTAGGGCGAGAAAGCAAAAGACACACAGATGATGGATGGAATGCAGAGAAAATCAGACAATCACCAAAAGTCAAGAGATATGGGTTAAATCCAGTCTTCTTTTGCTCCCCATGCCACCCCAGTTTGGGCCCAGCCATATGCAAATCAGTCTTGATCCTATTCCTCATGGGAACAGTCCAGCCCGAACTGTCAAGCCAGATCCTTCCTGGTTTGGGCTGGACTGTTCCCATGAGGAACAGGGTCAAGACTGATTTGCATATGGCTGGGTTTGAACTGGGGTAGCGAAGTGAGCAAAAAATAATAGATTTAACCCAGATCTCTTGACTGGTGGTGAATGTATGATTCATTCAGCATTCCATCCATCATTTGTTTGTGTAACACGCTATATAAAAGGTGGCATGCTGACGCGAGCTCTGGTCTGAATGAAAATGTAATCTCTAAACTGTAACTGACTCTGCACTAGTTCTACCGGCCTATCGAAGGAAGCAGATATTTCTTCCTGGTGTACTGATTCTGTAAGTCTTCTCAAACAAGGAGGAGGAGGTAGACCCTGTTTGGGTGCACTGTGCCACATCTGACATCGCCATCAACCCACTGGTATGAACTCCACTAGTGACTTTGTTGATGGCCTCTGACTAGTCCAGCTGTGTCTGCTCATGAGTGGGAGCTTCAAGGATCTAATTACTTCTGAGCCCTGGCCTGCAGCCATATTGCACTGAATTTTAAACATAGTTGTATCTACACTCTGGGACTCTCCATCCTGCACCAGGGCCATAGAGATGATTGGTGAGTGAAACGTGTCAAAGAAGCAGCAACCTAACATGCATTCTTCACATTGCGCAATCCACAGCGTTCCCCAAACAGTTGTGTCCTGCTGGCACTAGGGACTGTTGGCTTCATATGTTTTCGATTGTTCATTTCCTCTCCAAGTATTCACACACTGAAGAGGTTGAAGAACATAGCAGCTGGATTTGATCTCCTCAAACTGTGGTTCTAGACCTCTGTGGTCATTGATTGCATGACAGTGTTGGGTCCTGCATCCCGCTGCAGACTGGCAGTATTTAGGCTCTTCGCAATTTAACCTGTGCTGTCACGTATGGTACATGTTCAGTGTTAAGTACACCCCTGGGGAATTTTATACACCGCGATGGCAAGGCTCACCTTGTCATGTACTGTGCTCAAGATGATGGTTTAACACTCTCCCTCTGGAGATCTGAAGCAAGCAAGGTAAAACGTTCCCTCATTTACCTGCCCTGAGGTGGCTCTTGGCACTTGGATCAGGGACACAAGAGAAAGACAAAAGCTAATATTTAAAAGAGAGGCAAAGTAGTGCATCTATTTTGCATGTATGAAGTCTTAACTCAAATGTAGCAAAGTGGTATTTGTTATTTTTTGTGGCATTTTAACTTGTGTTGTTGTTTTGCATAACATACAAGTGCCCAAAATGAGTTTTTTTTATCTTTTTACAGTCACCCGTTAAATACAAATACATTTAAAATAGGTCAGCACTTTAATATCAAACGCTGCAATGCTACAGCAAAAGATCATAAAATATATATGAGAATAAAAGCCTGTAGTGTGCCTGAATTCCACACATGAAATAACTGCCCTCCTCACTATGGCCTATTCAACAAAGCTTCCTATCGTTTGGTTCTCTAGCTACCATTGTACGAACAGTGAGGGTTCCATTGATGTGAAAGCTTCCATAGGCGCGCCTTGTTACAAAGCTAATGTACTACTTACTGTAGCTTAGTTGGACATCTTTTTCTAAGGGCCCTTAGGCCCACACATGTCTCGACCTACTCTCAACACCCCGACCCTTCGTTTACTCCAGTTTTATACTTCCCCTTTTTTAAGTCTCGCCTACACAGCGCACGCGCTGTGCTTATGTGGGTGCTGTGTACAATAAAGGGCTTGGAGTCTGCCTATTGCCTCCCATTTTGTGGCATCCTTGTTACTCTTCTATGCTGCCTCTTAATTGGCCACCATATGCTCCACGTCACTTCCGTTTAATTATTTGATGCATCGACCAAGCGTCTGCTGCTAGCGATGTGACCGAGTTAATATTTCTTTCACCGCCGCCTCCTTGCTTCATCAACGTTATCCCAAATCTTACGCTGTATGTTGCTCACTTGCCCACTAGTTTTTTAGGCATAGTGAGTTAAGTGATTTGCGAAGAATCACCGGATGTTGAGCAGTCGCTGAGACTCGTACCCGGTTCCCCAGTTCCAAAGTCGGCAACCTTGGGCGTTACGCCTCATCCTTTACCAAATCATCTTCTGAACCAGAACAAACATGTACTTGGTGTTTACAAAGAACTATCACCAGTGCAGCCACGTGGTTGGGTTGCTATGTGCAAGCATCTTTACAGTGGGGTCAACAGGATTGTACTCTGTCTGTCCTGGTATGTGACAGACCCGTTCTTGCACCTGAAAAATTATTTGGAGCTAAGGGCACTGAAAATCCATAGGAACTGTGAGTGAAGCAAGGTTTCAAATTCACCAATTGCAATGTGTAAAATTACCAAACCCATTTGGGTACTTACAGTAGTGGAAAATCCTCTGTGCTGCAGTGTACCTCCATATTTTGAAGGCCTTACCATCAGTATACAGACAGGGTTGGATTGGAATTGAAAATCGGCACAGGCACGCAAAAAAAATCCGCCCACATTTGCATAATCACTCCTCAAATCACTGTTTGGCGTAATCTTATTAAAAAAACTTTGGGAGGCTGGGGTAAAAAAATGCCCGCGTTAGTTTAGAGTGGTGAAACAAGTTAGGCCACTTCTACTCAGGCCACTTCTACTCAGGCCCCCTGCCACCACTCAGTCCGTGCACACATTAATGGGCCGGATAGCGACACAAAGGGAGTGACACCTCTTGCTAATCGGAGGTAATGAACGCCCATCTGCCTCTAGAAAGGCCACTCAGACACCTACGGGGCCGCTTGCTGATTTCGAACAATAGAGACAGCGCCCAAATGGCCCCCCAGACTGCTAAAAAAAAGAGGCCCACAGCAGCACTCGGACACCGGCCCCTCGGGCATTGCCCGAATGCCCGCGTTACCAATCCGACGCTGGACATGGATATAAAGCATAGATGATGTACGGAAAAACACTGAATGAACTTGAAAAACCCTTGTCCTGAACAGTGTTAGTAACAAGCATTGGCAAAGGCGATAGGTCTCGCCTACAGTAGATATGATGGCTTTTATCAATGCTTTCAGGCATCTTGTACAGTGGCGTGGCTGAACGGCCACTGCGCTGCTGTACAACATGGCTAAAAACACTGACAAAGCCAAAAGAATTCACATAGGCAAAACATATTGGCTTTGCCAATGCTTGTTTCATTTCACTGAGAGTCAGTGTGAGACAGAGCAGGTCTGGTGGAGCTGCACCGAGCTCTTACACAGGATTGAATGGGTTGCTGCAGATGTGGTCTGGGAACATTTCATAGTTTGTAAATTTCTATCTAGTTAAATCACGCTCCCCTCTAACCGCTATGCCTGTGAGATCTGCAAAATGTAAGATTATTATTGCTTTAGTGAATGTGTAAGTGCTTTGTGACCTGTACTGGAGTTTAAAAACGCGTAAAACAAAAGGTTAAAGTTTCAATTTCACCTGAATTATGGCTGTGCTGCATAAACGAGCGAGTCCTTAATGAGATGAAGGAAATTAATGGACGATGTCTGTAGGGTGCATGATATGTAAGGACCCTAAAACTCCATGTCGAAGGTGGAGGAGAGGTTGTCTAATTATAGCTCTCCTCCAGCCATCGCCCTGAAAGGCTCCTCTTCAGTCATGTGACCTCTTTACTGCAGTGACGGCCCGTGCGCCCTGCACTGTCTTTAAGGGGTTCTAAGCCGGTCAGATTGATGTGAGAACAAAGGGCGCGCTGGGCCCGGTGGGGCGCGCACACCGGCTCTTAGGCCAGGACCGAGTCTGCTCCCCTCGGGGCTCGAGCGCGCAGCCACTGGAGCGCACGGACTGGCCCATGTTAGGCGGGAGCAGGGGGAGGAAGAGGCCGAGCCGTGTCCTCCCGCTGGAGGAGCATCTCTGAACAGCAGCCTCTTTGGCACTGCCGGGCGGCTGCGGGCAGAGCCGGTGCCTGACCACAAGCAGCGCCTCCCGCAGCCCGCGGGTGCCAGTCGCTGCCATCCTGCCAGGGCAATTACCGGCAGGAGCTGAGAGACCGCGGCCCGGTGCCAGCTTTTACAACAAAGAGCGGCGTGCGGGGCGCTCGGGTTGTTTTAATGAACAGTGGGCTCGTTGGCAGCGCCTGCTTCGGGTGGGTGTCTGCCTTATTACTGCAGAATGTCTGTAGAGTGGTGCTTTATCCTGGGCAAGAGAAACCCACAATCTGTCCATCTGACTACACATGCACATGGTCTGAATTGATATAAAACACACCAATATTATTGAAAGACACAGCCATTGTTAAGAAATATTAATACTTTAAAAAAATCACTGAGCATTTAAGAGCGCCCCGTTCTTCAAAGTAGGACACGGTTGCTGTCGCGTGCGCCCTCCACAATGCAGCTTTTTTAGTCCCACTCTGAGCCCCATCACACCCAGGGCTGACAGTAGAAAAAACATGACAACTGATTACTTAATTGTCGACAAACGGAGTGGGTTTTAACACATCGGATGGGGTTACAGCATCTGTGTAGCCTGCAAGTTACAGGGTGTAATGTCAGTAAGAAAACTCTGGTGCTTCGTGCACCTGCTGGACACGTGTGTGTAGTCAACTCGAGGTTTCGAGTCATCCTAAAATAGCACAGAGGGTTGGTGTGCCTGCTCCAGAGCTCAGCGTGTAGCATGCACGTCGCAGATGAGATTGCAAATGTATGTAGGTAGTTCAGTGGGTTACTGCTTTTGTTGCCGTTCTTTAGAATATACTTTAGCGAGTTATGAGCCTGCATCAAGGAGCTGCATGCAAATTGCAAAGCAACAGTTTACAACATTAATGTTTAGTTTCTTAATCTTTTATTATTCGTATGTTGTTCAAAACGATTCCTTGGGGTATTAATAAACAATTATTGTAAATGCTATATAATGGTTGTTAGTATAATAACTCGTACTGACTGATGCATCTGGCTAACACTCGGAATATGCATTTTACTTTCATGAACAGCATGGAGAAAAAACAAACAAAAAAAACGCTAAGTCACAAGATGAGCATCTTTGTTTTTGCATTGGCAAAAAGGAGTTCGTCTCCAGTTAGCTCTAAGCTAGGATGAGATTCAAGCTGATGGCCCTTTAAGTGAGGCATTTGCGTTGGATCCAGCTATAAGTGAAAATAGAAGACCTCCCGTCTCCTTCAGGTTTCCTGTCTATATGCCCAGTACACATGTGTGGACGCTGCTGAATGTGCTCAGTAACAGCAAATTGCACCAGGACAGTGTGTTTTTCGGGGGCGGGCCTGGACCACGGTGTTAGCTCAGTAACTGCCGGATCCAGTATACTGCTGCAGCCCCCTTTTCTCCAGCACTGATCACAACAGATGCTTTTTCTTGTTTTTCCTCTTGTTCCTCTCGCAGGCCCTGGGCTCCCTTTGCCAGCTTCCTTCTCAGCTGCAGGGACTGGCACTGTAGCTTATTTTCAGCCCAGCTGCAGCAGGCTTAGTCTTTCTTTGATTATCACAACAAAGACAATTCTGTATGCCCCCGGCCATGTGAACAGTATGTACAAGCCTTCTGCGGCCATGCAAGAGATGATTCTGGCACCACTACTGATGGTTGCTTCTGCACGTTTGCCTCATTTTTTGGCTCATAGTGTTTGCTTTTTCTGCTGGTGACTTCACATGAGCGATAGAGACTTGTTGTTTGCGCTGGTCTAGGTTTTCTAGGTGACCCATCTGTTTTGACTCCACCGGGTCAGGAGAGGTGAACTAGCCATACCTTTGGAGAAGCGCAGGCTCCCAGGCAAGGCTTTTTGGTTGCCTAGGGTGGTATTTGCAGTTGCCAGTGGCATATGATTGTGCGAACCAAGAATTTGTTGTCCCAGCTCATGCTGCAATACTTGTGGAGTTCATTGTGAAACTAGCAGAGGGCCACAAAGCCACAGGCACCCACAATGGCTCACAACTCCCTAATGTTGTATTGGTTCACACAGGTGAGTCATGTGTTGACATCCATCTTGCTTTGTCTACATACCTTCTCTTAGCATCATTTGGTCAAGCTTAAGAGTTATACAGTAGATCTGGAGAGTTACTCCTTACAAAGACAAGTAGTTTTGGTTTCCTTGTTGTAGTTGAGATGTAGTTTTGCACTACTTTTGTAAACCCCCACTTTTATCCTGGGCTGGGTAGGAGCAAGATCTGCCGTTGCCCGCATCTTTGGTGGATCCGCCCGGCTCTGGACCTACTGAAGAGATGGAGTTCCCATGTGATACTTCGCGTGGATGCAGAGAGCGGAGTGCAGCAGAGATGCAGCACCCTGAGCTGTCATCCCGTCATATGTTTGTGGCCTGATCATCAGCCAAACTTGCAACTTGAGAGGAGACCAGGCCGACTCAAAGTGGTCGGTAACCATGTGCATAAAGATGGGAAGGGAACCATTCGCATTTCCTTAGTTTGAGATTGCATATGTACTTCTACTGCCTTGCAACTGCTTGTTTACTATTGGTTTCTCAAAATTATTCTCATCCCCAGAAAGATAATTTCAGGTAAATTCGACATGAAGCGCTCTAATCTACACTGTCATACAAGTGTGCTGCATAAAACTGTTAAATAAGTAATGGGCAGTGTTCTGCCATCCTTGCCTGTGCTTGGATGAGGCACCCGGCCAGAGAAATTGCTTGCAGGGCCCTCTTCCACCTGGATGTTGGTCTTGGTATCACCACTGTAAGAATGTAAGGATGGTGACGTCAGCGGGAGGTCTGATGTGCCCATCGAGCGGCCTGGGAGCCCTGCGGCACGTGCCCAAGTTGTATTGTGGGGTTCCAAGAGCCAGCGTGCTTCAGAACATCCAGCACCCTTCACATGTTCAGGACCGAGGTGGGCTGCTATGTCAGCGGTGTAATGCCTGTTTTGGAGAGGCCTTACATAGAAGGGGCAGAGGGGCCTATTGCCCACAGATTTAGCTTGTACGTTCTTGGAAAGAGGCCTTGAGAACATCACTGCATGCAGCCTGCTGCCTTGTACGGCTCGCGGGGTGTTTGCATCGGTGGCTGCAGTTAAATCCATCGAGTGCACAGATCCTGCTTTGATGCCGTTTTACAGATGGCGCCCGTTGTTGCTTCGGCAGGGCCCTGGATGCTGAAATAAAGGTTATGTCGGGATAAGACGTTGAATGTTTAAACCAATTGCATGTAAAGAGGCTCATAGATGCACCTGATGAGTAAATAACGCTAACAAGCGGAGAAGCGTTGGAGAAGCGTGGCTCAGTGGTTAGAGGCGGCAGACCCGGAAGCTGAGATCGACCGTGTACCAGGGTTCGATTCCCCGCCTCGGCGGGTCTCGGGCTCAAAAATTCCACGGACTCGACAATTCTCGCTCTGGTGCCTACTCAACTCACGGGGTCACACTCTGCGACTCTGGGCAATAGCTTGCTTAATCTCCACTACGGCCCCTCGCGGCGGGATGCCTGGCTTTCACCTTGTGGACACCCTGCCGGGGGTTTCTCACAGGGGAATACCAGGACGGGTTCCCTAAGCAAGCGCCGGGACGCTTACGGGCAGCCGTGCGCTTTACAAGTCCAATACATTTACATTTACATTTACATTACATTACATTTACAACATCTTCGGAAACTGATGCAGGAGCACATATTATTTTACCCAAGATCAGGGGAGAGTCCGCGCGGAGCTAGGAATTGCGTAGAAACCATTTGACTCTCTCTGTCAGACCCCCGCCCTGAGCCGCGTGTCTGTGGGCTCTGGTGACCGGGTGGGGCCCAGTCCATCCTCTGTGTGTCTTTGTTTAACCTCCATTCAGAGATGCCTTCTTCCATATTTTTGTGCAAGGCCGCCTGGGGGACCGGGCAACTAACAATGCGCAGTCTGTCTCCAACGCGTTGTGACATTAAGTATGCGAGGGGGCGACAGACCACGGCATTGAGAGGGAATTCTCAACTCCCTCGTGCACATGAGTGACTGGGGACGCGAGGTCACGTGGCTGCAGGGATTAATGAAGAGCGCATTATCGGGAAGGCGGTGACCTGTGCCAGGTCCGTTTAAACAATTAATGCATGATTAAGTGCCAATCTGGCACAGTTTGCGGCTACTGCAGCTGAGGAAAGTGAAAGTTTAACATTTACTGCTTGAAACCTGGAGTTTTCTTTCATTTACCAATGTTGAGAAGTATAATATTTCACCCCGAGGGCAGTGCTATCTGTGACTTCCCAGAGGCTTGAATCATTTTTTCAACATATTTGTATTGCAAGGGGTAGGATGTTAATTCAGCGCTGTGCATTGTGCTTGCTCTGTCTGCGCCAAGCAGCCGCCTGTGGGCCGATCTACCAAAGAGGCCGCCCTTGAAGGCTGTACAGTGTTGTTGTTGAAAACTGAGACTCGTTGTTGTCCCTGATGGATCATATGTTGTGTTACATGATTTGGAACGTTTGTTTGACAATCACACATGCCAAGAATTGGCTCTGGGATCCTGGTGCCGGTTCTGAGATCTCTGGTAATTTTGTCCCTGAGATCCTGGTGCAGATTCTGGGGATCTCAAACAGATTGTTCATAGATATTCCGGTGCAGGTTCCGAAGATCTCAGTGCAGATCGTTTGAGATCCAGGCACAGGTATTTTAGATCTGGGTGCAGATTGTTCGTTGAGATCCAGATGCAGGTTCTGGAGATCTCGGGTCAATTTGTTCCTTAGATCCAGGTGCAGATTCTGGGGATCTCAGGCAGATTCTTCGTAGAGATCCAGGTGCAGGTTCTAGAGATCTCTGGACAGATTGTTCATAGATATCACGGTGCAGGTTCTGAAGATCTCAGTGCAGATTGTTTGAGATCCAGGCACAGGTATTTTAGATCTGGGTGCAGATTGTTCATTGAGATCCAGATGTAGGCTCTGGTATCCGGACATGTTCTGGGATTTCTGAGATCCTTCCTCAAGCTCCTGGCGTGCACATGTCCAGCACCGGCCACAGATGTCGGTTCCCAGCTCCACATGCTGGCTTCCACCCGCAGGGCTCAGGATTCAATCACAGTCACAGGATCTCAGGACAGATTTCAGGATATAAATACAAAGCCTGGGATCCAGACAGATTCTGAAGCATTCATTCAAAATCCAGACACAAACTCCATCTCAGTACGGTGTTTCACTGGGGACATTTTGCTAATTCTGCACGCCTCCCCAGAAACCCTACAATAACACATTCGTTTTCTTTTAATCTAAAGTCTCCGCAGCAGCACCCCCTTTCTCCAGCCTCTGGAGACCCACAGGAGAGAGGAGGAGTATTCTCATTTTAATCACTTTCTTTCCTTGGTTAGGGAGTCTTGCCAGACTCTTCATTTAGAAAAGAATGTGAATTACCAGCAGAAAGGAAGATGGATGAAACCAAAACTTTATCATGTTGAGTTTCTTTTTAATGGACATCTGTAGCATTCCTGCAAGAAAGCTGTATGCTGCGGAAGAGTTGATGCAGCTGACCCCACCATGGCAGTGCAAGGGTCACCTTGGTGCTGGTAAAAGAATCCGGAGGCAGTGCCTATGACAGGCTGGTACACTTAGAGTATGATTGCCCGCTCTAGGAGTTTGTTTTATTGTAGTGATTTGTAAAATCGCTGGCTTGAGGAAACAAGTCCCTTCATAGCACTTTGAGTAATGAAATTGTTCAGAAGTAAAAAGCATACCTGTGAATTATCAAAAATTCAATGTAATAGTGGGTTGGATTGAAATAAGTTTGGGTTTTATTTCAGTGCATAAATAATATGGCACCAAATTCCGCACTGGTTGCATATGTTCCAGGCAACAGAATCTGTTGCATATGTTCCTTGGTGCCAGAATATTGACTGGTTGTATATGTTGTTTGGCCCTAAATAGCATAGGAGGGAAGAAGCAACATGGAATCCAGAACCCACTCAGCTTCCAAACATATACCTGCAAAAATCAAAAGAGAGTGGGATTGTATGTTCTTGAGGAATCCCTTCTGGAAAAATCTGTGGGACCCTCAACAGTTATTTTCGGTCAGTAGTATATGCTTTGCCACTGATGTACTAGTAGCTGGTAGCATCATCATCGGGTCTTTTTGCTTCCACCAGGAGGTAATCGCTCTAATCGAAGAGATTAGTTGGGATCCGCATCAGAGTAATACATTTCAAATACTTCTTATCTAGAAAAATGATTTATTAAGAGCCTAGATAGGAGTAAGGTAAAACAAAAGAAGAAAGTGGATGTGTATTTGGAATAGAT
The DNA here is from genome assembly GCF_964261635.1 of Lissotriton helveticus. Taxonomy (NCBI): domain Eukaryota; kingdom Metazoa; phylum Chordata; class Amphibia; order Caudata; family Salamandridae; genus Lissotriton; species Lissotriton helveticus. The sequence continues at coordinate 361,288,307 of NC_136061.1, forward strand.
CATGTGTCCCTCACATCACAAAGTGAAAACAGGTCTACATGTTTCAGCCCACCTACGACCCAACGGGTCGGCGGCTTTCGTCAGGACCGATAGAATAGGGGGATTCCTTTACACACTAACCTAGAAAGCGAGATATAGTTCTTGCATAACAATATACGGGGATATGATACAGAGAAAGTGAGCTGTGATGCAAGGCTAATATGTCAGTTCCTGTAAAGTTTTGCTCACTTTTTTATTCCCAAAATGTGATTGAGTACATCTGTTTAGTGCAGTCTATAGAATGATGCTTCCGTTTAGTATGTTATTGATTTTTTAGTAATGTGGGTTAGTTTTATGCTCTACCTTACTGCCCACTTGATGTATAACTATCATAGCTACCAACTTACAAATTATTTTCACAGTGTGAGGAGTGGGTGGAGCCTTTGAGGTGCCGGGGCCTGGTGCCAAGAGCTAACTTAGAGGCGCTCTCCCCTTCACCAGGCCCACCTGCCCCTTCCCAAAAAAAAAGAAAAATCAAAGGGCCATTGGTGCTGTCGCTGATGTCCTGGAGTGTTTTTACACCTTTTATGCACATTGGCTGCTTACAGCCTCCGAAAACAAGCTGAAAATCTACTGTTTACAATGCTGTTTAGCTCGTTTTCCCTGCTGCTGTGTGAAGGCAGCCAGAATAATGTGACTGTGAAGGAAGCCAAAATCGTGCGACACACAGTAGTACCGTGCAAGTTTTTATTTTATTTTGTATTTATTAAGGTTTTACACATCTTACAGTTCTGTATACGTTTCCAGTACATCAGTGGTGTTGTAAAGAATGAAGATGTCATATATGCATTAGTAGTACCGTGCAAGTGGACAGTTCTGAAATGTCGACTCCGGAAAATCGAGACGTGTTTCCTTTACACCGGTCCTACTCTATTATTGAAAAATCAAAGTATCTGGCGCAATACTAATATTGTGATACATCCCATACTTTTGAGGGATTCTGAAGATTTTAAACTACGATCTTCTCAACTAATATAGAGTCTTGAAGAAGTCGTTTCACGACGAAACACGTGTCGGCTGTCAGCTTCCACAATATTACCTACCTGTCAACATATTCAAGATCATTCTTTGCATTTTTACATGCTTTGTACTTGAAAGACCATTGTCGATACATAGAATGATGTTTTTGATTAAAATAACTGACAACAAAGTCAGCAGTGAAACGTATTAGTGGCTGTGCTCTGTAATTAAGTAATTGTTGTTATATGTATGGGGAGAATTTATTTTCCATACTAGATAACACTGGATGAGTGGCACAGTGTTGTACATTGAGCACGCCCACGCACAGATTGTTAAACTTGGACTTCTTTGGTAAATATTATGGAGGGGCTGGCTGGTGTGTTGCTTTACCACTGCCATTCATATCGTAATTGCTGAAATTTGGACTACATGGCAGACAGAGCTGGATCTGTCACATATCGTTAGATTGACCAACGAGTGATCTCATTGCTATACATTCAGGGCTTTAAGTGGGCCGGGTCTCATCAGGTCTGAGCCACAGCAGTTTTTTATGAGGGGGACTCTAAACGGGTCTCTATGGGGCTCTGTTTTGTGCCCTGACACAGGCGGTCCGTTTTTTCCGGACAGCAGTGACAGCAGGCACATGGATGTGCGCGTGCTCACACTGCTCACTCCTCACTAGTGGAGAAGTTACGGCATGACGTCATGCCAGCTGAGCTTTGTAGGGGAAGGGAAATCCTTTAAAGAGAGTCATTTTCTCTTCCCTTCTTGAAATGCAGGAGCAGCAACATCGTCGTGCTATCACAAGGGTTTTAAGTGGAAGCGTTTTCAATATTATCTACAAGCCGTAGTGGCTGCATATTTATCTTATGCAACTAACAACCATTGACAAAGCCGATAGTAGTAATTTGCTGTAGGTATGATGTTACTTGTTGTATCATATATCTGGATGCAATGACAGAAACAGCAAAATACAAGTCGGGCGGCACACTATGCTAAGCACAGATTTTTAGTTTGCGTTTTTTAAGCCTTGCCCTTAATTGCATTGGCCTCGCCCCTTTGAGAGACCCCCCCCCCAGTTTTTTCATCCAACATAAAACCCTATATACATTCATACATATGGCTGCTTTGTATTCTTGAAAAGGAAGCTGGTCGAATGCCTAACACAAGAGATGCAAGAATACAGTTCCCAGAAGTGACATACTGAGCAGCACAGAACACGCATAGCTGAGTAGTGCTTGCTCACTGCGTGTTTGACATGTTGGTACAAACCCCTTGCAGCGTGCAAGGCGAAGTCTGCACCGGCCAAAGGCTCTTTCCTCTCTTCTCCTTTTTCCTTTGCCTCTTCTCTTCCACTCTCCTGACTTGGCTGCCCCTTTTGTTTTGATCCATCTCTTGCTCCATGCACCTTTTCTTTCCTCTTTCTGATCGCTGGTACTTGTGTCCTGCTCTGGCCCTGTGTCCGCTTGGTGCTCAGCCCCAATTATTGTCCGTTTGCTTCTTTCCCTGTCCCATTGCCTGAGTCCCATCAGGAGCCCCATTGCCAGCGTCCTGTTCGGTCCTCTGTCACCCTATGGCTCGACTGTAGTCCCCTCTTACACATCCCTTACCTGTATCCCGCCCAGCCGTTATCCTTTATCCTGTCTGTCCACCTGTATAGTGTATTTCCGGTCCCAGGATGCTGGTTTCCGGTCCATGGAAGATATGGCTTGGCAGTTCGGGTTGGACTGTTCCCATGAGGCACAGGGTCAGACTGATTTGCATATAGCCATGTCTGAAATGGGGTGGCTGAGTGGGCTAAAGAATGGTGATGGATTAAACCCAGATCAGTTGACTGGGGGTGAGTGTTTGATTTGCTCAAACTCTCCGTCCATCATCCATCCCCTTTTGTATCGCTAGTGTATTTCCGAACCATCTAAGGAAGTATGCATACTTAAGTGGCTAACTCATTGATGTCTGACACTCGGAAAACGAACTTGGTACCTTCCCCACGGCGCCAGTTTGTTTTCTTGTCCTGTAACTGTTCTGTGTATGTGAGGGAAGCTTGCACTACTGCGTATGTGATGGAGCCTTGTACTGCTGCTGCCGCCACCTGGCTGGAACCTCTTTTTTGGTCTTCATTATGAGTTGGGGTATTTCACCCACATCGATGACTCTGGGTGAAATACCCCAAGTCCCCATTACATGTGTGTTCGGGCATGGAAGTAGTGGTGCCACAAACTCCAGATTCCATCATTTGGGGCCCGGAGCATCCAGGAATGTCATTAATACTTAACGGCAGGGACTGCAGGCAGCCCCTGCCTGCCCCCTGCAGCTGCCCATGGGAAGTTGACTGTGCCGGTGCACCGGGGGATTGCCCGGTGCCCGCAACGGCCAGTCCGGCCCTGCCCTCCACCCCTCCAGACAGGCAAAAGTGTGCTCTGAACTTCTGCCCCCACACCTTTACTGGCACGGTCACTGATCTTTCTACCTGCTTGAAGCAGACAGAAAATATATGCATTTTTTTGGGGGGGGAAATCTGTAAAATCTGCCCAGTAAAGCACCCACTAACTCCGGGTTTAAGCAGTTATTCCCCATTTCTGGGGAAAGCTGGTAATGGACGAACTTCAGTGTGGGTATACCAGCTGGTAATTTAAATTCCGGCCCGTGGTATCTCCGCTCCGAAGTCCAGCCTCCCTGTAATGAGGGCCTCTGCGTTTGGGAAGCTTGCGCTGCTGCTTGTACCTCTTGTGTACCTTTGCTTGTGTTAGGAAAGCTTTCGTTGCTGCTGCCTCTCCGTGCCTTACTGCTGTCTACTGAAAAAAAAACAACTGTCACTGTGATTTTCAGGTAAATATGAGGAATGTTTTGTTTATTCTGCGTTTGTCACTGGAGTTTTTTTGGGACAAAATGTTTGATGTGTATTTTTGATCTAAATAAAAGCATAGGTATTTTTCAATTCCACTGAAACGGTGAGCAAATTGTTCAAATGTTAGGAGTCATTTTTAGCAACTGTTACCCATTCAGTTCTTCTGCTACCAGGTTCAAAGACCATGTGCTGTCACTTCTGGTGATGTCACCGCCTTGGATGACCGGGTGGCATGTTTTCACGGGCTCTAAAAAAGCACGACCATTCGTGGGTTAAATGAATGCAGATAAAATGCAGTGTGGCGGTACAGTCATTGTATTAGGAACCTGGCTTCCCATGTCTCATACATCTCTCTAAATCTGAAAATATAAACAAATGTTATGAAAGAGTCGGACGCCTCTCTAACCGCTTTGATAGTGACCTATTAACCATATAATCCCCCATTAGGACCCTGGTCTCTGCATCTAACCTAACCAAACCTCAGAGCGTATGGTACTCACTGTGAACCACACTGCTTCCACCTGGTAGACCCCCTAATCTGGGATTTCCCACCAAGAAGAGTTAACTTCCTTCCCACTGACCTCAATCCATCCTTCACCTGCTGAACTGCCCCCATGACAACAGACCCCGCATACCCATTACAATATGTATAATAACACCAGAAGGGGTCAACTCCCCTAATCAGAATCCAATACAACAGAAAGGCCCCATGGTCTATACAATGTGAAGGGGCTGTCTCTTTTAAAGGACGGTTTCCGTCACCCACTGAGGGTTACATGCTTCATCATAAGGTAACTCCTCACATTATGAATTTGGTCATATTGCGGGATACAACCCCCTCTCTGAGAGGGTGGAGCTCAGGGATGTTTTCTTTGTTAGAAAAATGTATAATAAATTTGTAGGTGAGCAGTGTGTGGTGAGGAGTGAAAAAAAAGAAAAGTGAATGTGAGATAAAACTAACTCCAGGATGCGCTACAAACTTTATTAGGGCTGCCCTGGGCCAGGATTAACACCAGGCTACGGCAGGAGGGTATTCACATGTCATAGATCTAAATAGGGCAGCATGTTTCAGCCTAGTACCTTCCTTAGAGGTGTGGCGGCTTTCTTCACTACCAGTGTGAAAAGGTGTAGTATGGATTATGTAGCAAACGCACTAAATTGTAAACAAATCAGTACGTGACTGTATACAAAACCAGTGGTTGGAGTGGAACGCCACTCTGTCAGAGGTCCACTGTAAGGTGTTTACCCGCAAAGTCAGGTAGCAAGCTTCAACTTTCCTGTGGCGTAAACTCAGGGTGGCATCCTGTTAGACTCAACTGCAGGTGGCGTGGATTGCACCCAGGAAGAATCATTACAGTATGTAAACATGCAAGCATACCACTTTTTCTCAGATCCTGCATCTGGATGTTTGTCCATTTTTGTCCCTAATACCCACTAACCATGCCCTCTGATGCTCATTTGTATAAACCACCCAAGCTGATTTGCCCTATTGTACAGAATTATTTTATGTATGCATTATTTATCAGAAATAGTGCATTCACACATACATACTTGAGCTTGGAAGGCAAAAAATCAGTTCCCCTGCAAGCTTATGCTCACTACAGAAGTAGCGTGAAGACTTATGAATGTGCCTCGGAAACTCAACCGAGGGGAGTGAGAAACACGTGGGGCCTGATTTCGATGTTGGCGCACTGGTCACAGCAATGGCGGATATCCCGTCCACCAAAATATAAATCCTATGGTACATTATGGGATTTATATTTCGGCTGACTCGATATCCTTCACCGTTGTGATGGAGTAACCTGTCCACCGAGATCTAAATCAGGCCCTAGGTCCAACGCCTCAAGCATCGGAAGGGATGTGGTGGATAAAGGCCGACAAAACCCATACAATGAATCAGGGCCTTGCTTTCGCCAACAGCAGACACCGGAGACGATTTGAGAGCTGAAATCTCAAACACGACCAGTCACTGCTGAGATATTCACTGGGGTATTTATTTTATTTTTGATATTCCTTATACCATGGAGCTACATCCAGTGAGAATATGGTGATCTAGTGGGACCAATTGTATTGCAGCGAATATACCTCAAACGCGAGGTGGCCTACATAAATTATTACTGTGGGTGCGCCATTTGAAACTGTGATACAATGTCTTCCCAGGGAAGCCATGACAAAGCGGGAAACTTCAATGTTAGCTGGCTCTTGAAACCGATACTCCACCTGGGAGGGCGTTGTGCAGCTTTCATTGTAGTAATATTGGCTCCCGTCGATGGAGAGCTCAGTTTGCCGTGTACAGTGCCTGTGGGGAGATTCCGCAGAACACTTATAGCCTGTATGGGGCTTCTGGTCCATGCTTTATGTAACCCCTGTGGCACAGAGGAAGCAGGAGTCTAATGGGGGCATTTTGAATTCTTTGTGGTTTACGCAGGTGTAGCGTCCTGCCTATGTAGAGGCTGTCAGCATAGGCAAACCATGACACACACGAGTGATAGTGGCTCAAACCTGGCCAAGGTATCTTGGAAAAGGGAATAGCGACCAGGGAGCGATTAAACAACTGAATTCAATGGTGGTGTCATTGTGGATTTAGCCTTTGGGAGGCCTCCCAGGCTCTACACAGATTCCTGTGTTGTAGGTGGGGGATGTAGTTTCGGGGCCAGTGAATTGCCAGGGAAAAAGGTGTCTGGCAGCACAGGTCAGGATTTTGGTCTTAGAGATGTGTTTTAGGAGGATTCATGGTCCTCATAGAAGTTGTGATTCCAGGCTGCATAGGCCAAGGTCAGCAGATTGTTCAGGTCTGGGGATGATCTTGGCTTCATGTGCATGGTTGTAGCAGGACAGGCCTAAGAACTGGACTAAGACGGGTGTGGTGCCCGGATGAAGATTAAAATGAATCTGCAGTAGAACTATGACTTCATCCTGTTCTGTCCTCTTTGCTGTCAGCTTATGTGTAAAGAACTGTGATGTCATCAGTGTGTAAAAATACCTTTGAAGAAACGGAAGAAAGCAGCTTAGTTTTATGTGTTCAGTGTGCGTGTTAGGATTCAATGTCACCATTGGAAGAATAACACACGTGTGATGGCATCCGCTGCAAAGGATGGATGCTGTGTTTGGTAGTGTCTGCGTTCATGTTCACTATTCTTGCAGTTCACTGTTGGGCAGAAAATGTGCCATCACAAACCCTACGGGGCTTAAAAAGAGGTTTCAGTAAGGAGCCATTCTGACTGGAGGACCGCCGTATCACCTGTATCTGGCCTCACGAGGGGTTTAGCCTGCAGTTGTGTGGGTACCAACCGGTCATTGTTGGCACCACGGCAGGGTCGGATTGGTAATGCAGGCACTTGGGAAATTGCTGAAGGGCCGGTAGCCGAGTTTTAGCTGTGGGCTGCTTTTTAGGTTTCGCCTGTCGAAAGCTGCGCAAGCAGCTTTTCGCGCAGGTGAAAACTTTTGTGTACAGTGTGTGTGTGTAGTCCCGCCCCTCTGTTCCATTGGCTAGCTCCATAAATGGAGGCTAGCCATTGGAACAGAGATCTGTCCGTCAATGCCGGAGCAGATTCGTGGGCGTTCCGGCGATTTTTAGGCATTCAGCCCCTTTGGTAACGTCATTGCGGTGGTGGGTGGTTCCTATTTTTTTTTGGGGGGGAAGGTTTGTTTTGGTCATTGCAGGCCGACCGCCGCCGGAAGAAGTCCTGGTGAGTGCTTTTTCTTGCCTTCTGCTTTGCCTTTCTTGCCGTTCCCGCCCCCCCTCCCGCTGTCCGAGCCTTTCCCGTCCCCCCTCCCGCTGTCCGTGCCTTTCCCGCCCCCCCTCCCGCTGTCCGTGCCTTTCCCGTCCCCCCTCCCGCTGTCCGTGCCTTTCCCGTCCCCCCTCCCGCTGTCCGTGCCTTTCCCGCCCCCTCCCGCTGTCCGTGCCTTTCCCGTCCCCCCTCCCGCTGTCCATGCCTTTCCCGTCCCCGCCCCCCCCGCTGTCCATGCCTTTCCCGTCCCCCCCTCCCACTGTCCGTGCAAAATATCACATGCATTGGTAATCCAAAAGACTGGCAGCCAATGCTAGACTTACTGGCTTTGCATATTCTTGTTCTACCTGGGAAGAGTAAATTCAATGGCGCAGTTGTGTGAAGGCCCGACTTGACCACAGGAGTTGAGATGTTTTTCATTGGTGTTGTGGTTCAAGACAGGAATGTCACCTAGTGAGGTTGCAGAAACGTTTGTTTTTGTTCCGGTTAGAAATATCAAAGTATCGCCGGGTTTTTGCTGGGCAGACTGGCTCCGGTAGTTTGGTAACGTGATATAAAGCCAGGTAGTGACATTGCTTCGGAGATTAGACCACACATAATAAAGTCGCTTTACAACCCCTCCGTCCTCCCAATCTTTCTTCGGGCCTCTTCGCTCTTCCAATGTTTACTTGCACTCATTCTACCCCCTAAACTTTACCCCCAGTCTCTGCTCCGGGACCCTCTGCTCTTTTACTCTTTACTTCCATCCTCTGGCCTCATAATGCTACTCTGCCCCTACTCTCAGTCTTTACTCCCACCCTCTCTTACCTCACGTTCTTTACAACCACCACCTCTACTTTCCTGGTGTTTACTTCTACCCCCACGCTCTTCAACCTTTACTCCTGTCCCTCGCCTCTGCAATATTTACTCGAATAGTTCTCGCATTTGTGAGAGATTAAGCTATTGGCATTGTAAATGACTGCCATTTATTTATCTGTTTTCAAAACCAACACATACATACAAAATTTGTCATTTACAATGCCAATAGCCAATAGCTCTAACTTTTACAAAGGCGAAACCGTTGCATTGTAAATGCTTGTTTGTATGGGCAGCCTGGGTGCAGTCTGAGCTGTTAGGATGCCGCCAGCGGCCCAGTAAGTGCCTGAGTGGCCTTTCTAGAGGCAGATGGGCAGAGGTACCTCTCCCTTTCTCTCACTGGGCCAGCCCATTAATGTATGCTGATTGAGCGGGGGCAGGGGACCTGAGCAGAAGTGGTCTCACTTGCATTCATGTGTGACTCAGCAGTGTAAACTAATTTGTGCATTTTTTTTTTATCTAAGTGAAGTTAATGGAACATGCCCCCACCCCTTTTCTTTTTATAAAACTTCGATGAAGCAGTGTTTTGTGGAAAGGCAATACACAACTGTGGGCCACTTTTTTTTTGGGTGTGCCCGGGCCGATTTTTGGTCCCAGTCCAAACCTGGTTGGCGGCACAGCTATCCCTTGACCACTGACCTTCAGAAACTTTGTTCACGTGCCACCGGCGCCAGCCCACCTGGCTTGCCACTCAGCAGCCAGCCAGGCAGCTTCGGATTGGTAACGCTGGCATTCGGGCAATGCCCGAGGGGCCGGTGTCCGAGTTCTGCTGTGGGCTGCTTTTTTGAGCAGTCTGGGGGGCCATTTGGGCGCTGTCTCTACTGTTCGAATACAGCCAGCGGCCCAGTGGGTGTCTGAGTGGCCTTTCTAAAGGCGGATGGGCGCTCATTACCTCCGTTTAGCAGAGGTATCACTCTCTTTGTCTCGCGGGCTGGCCCATTAATGTGTGCACATACTGAGCGGGGGCAGGGGGCCTGAGTAGAAGTGGCCTCACTTGTTTCACCAGTGTAAACTAACGCGTGCATTTATTTACCCCCCACCCCCCCATAAGTTTATTTTAAAAAATTACACCAACGCAGTGATACGAGGAGTGTTTATGCAAATGTGGGCCGATTTTTTTTTTTTTTGCGTGCCCGGGCTGATTTTCATTCCCAATCCAACCATGCAGCCAGGCCAGGATCTTTGGAACTGATGTGCCTGCGTCGCCGGCTAGAGCGCCATTTGTGTGTACGTGGGAAGGACCTGCAGTCCCTGCTAGGGCACTGCACACTGCCCTTCCTGATCATGCCACACATGGCGCTCTATGAAGGGAGGGGTGCCACGGGGCCCTTGTGCCAGCTGACCCCGGCCATGGATCCATGTGTGCCTTAGCCCGACGTGAACGGAGCATCGATTGGCCGAGGAAAGCGAAAAGCTTCGATTCGACGCTGCTTGTGGGGATGGGCCCGGCCGAGGATGGACGCAAAGAAATAAACAGCATCGATGCTTCCAGTGTCTGTGAAACTCCGCAGCTCTTGCAGACAGTCCTGGGCCCACGCAGCCCGGCTTCGTTTGGCCGTCGTTGTACGTTCCCATAATTCGGTGCGCTACTTTCTGTTTTTTCTTCCAGAAACTGTTGGTGCAGTGTACACACATACTGTTGCTAAATCACTTTCTGATGCCGCTGGAGAGCAGGTGGCTTGTTGCTCGCTCTCTAGGGTCTACACTGCTGGTAAAGGTAGAGGCGCGTGCACCTGGGACACCATTAATTACACTAATACAAGCCCTTGGTGATTGCTCCGCAAACTAACTTGTTTTATCAGTTCTTAATTTGCGCTTGTACAACCCGAGGGTTTCTTGGCACGAGCGAACACTGATGCACACCAAAGAGGAAAGGGCAATACGGCAAGCCAAAATATTTAATGTGACTTTTCAGCCTTTCAAGGCTGAAGGACAGAATGAAAAATGTCATTCAATGCCTTATGGAAAGTATGGTAGTTTGTGAGACAGTTTCAAGATCTATTGTTATCTTACGGTGTGCTTGGAGCCTGCCCAGCGCCCATTCTTTACTCTCGGTTGGCTTCAGTGTCACTCACTATTTTTTGCTTGTTTCATATTTGTTAGCTGTGTGCCGTTATTCTTGTGATGTCCTGCCTGTGGTGCATGGACACATTACTGTGTCCTTCCACTGCTTTCTTTTTCAGGCGCTACCTTTTCTTTTTTATGCGGCACTTTACAAGAGTGCATGCATTTTCCCATGTGTGCATCTCTCCCCCCGCTGTGTTTCATGTGCCTCTTTCTTGCCCGTGCACTTCTCACTCACTCCCACTGCATTGTCTTCTCATCCTTGTGCTTTTTACTCACCAGCTCCACATTGCTGTCTTTTGCCCGAATGATCGCCTCATCTGCCCCATGTTGCTTCCCACACCTGCTTTAAAAAACAGCCGCCATGTTGTTTCTGCCCCCACACCTGTGCACCTTGCTGCTTCCGCTCTCGTGTTGCTTCCCCACCTGCTTAAAAAAAACTTGTCCACATAGCTTTTTTTCTTTTTGTTCAATGCTCCAACGTAGGTTGATAACTAAAAAGAAAAAAGAAAAAGCAGTCGCATAATTGAAAAGATGCACACATGCTTGATGCGGGAATCTAAAAAACAATGCGGCTGGCCAGGTCAGAAGGTTTTTTGTTGTTGCAAATGTTTAGCCTTGCAACACAGCTTTGGTGATGCTGTGACACATGGTTAAAACCACTGGCAAAGCTCATAAGTCCCAAGGAGCGACCTATTGGTTTTGCCAGTGCTTGTTTCTTTCAGATGTTTACTGTTTCTCACCCCGTTTTCTTCCTTCAACTTGAATATCTTAGTGACACAATGAAACGATTTAAAATTGCAGTTTTGTGGTCTAACAGCTGCTGACCCTAATGACCTCTGCATCTTCTGTTTAACAAACAGTCTTCTGGTGCATACCTGTGCTGTCATCTCTATGATGTGCCTATGGAGCCATATGGCGTGTTTATAGTGAAATGGGTGAGGAGTTGGTCAGCTTTTTATTTGGATTTCATCATTAGGAGGCTGGGCCAACAGGTGGACACATGGTCATGGAAGCCACGTGTGATACCAAACACCCTTCTCAGCTGCGCGTCCCATCCCAGGGCCTTACTCCCCTGTGGAGCTCTCTCACTCATCTTACTCAAGAGCTGGAACGGAGTGGAGGTGGAAAGATTGCACAACTTTTTTTTCCACCAGTGCTGGACAACAGTTGTTAGCCAGACCAGGCAAGGAGGGTCAAATGAGTAGCATCTGTGGGGATCATATCCTCCCCTGCCGCAGGGACTTCATTGCCCAGTTGCACTGTGGTGTGGATGCCCCCAGCTGCCTGTGCACTATGGGTGCGATGCTGCGCCCCATTGTACTGAGAGGCTGTGAGTTGGTTGTCCTTTTGGCGGACCCAGCCACCGTTCACTCCTGAGATTTCAGGTGTTGCATTGGAGAGGAGAGCCGGCTTCCTCCCATGGGCACCCTCTCTGTCTCTGCATGACAAGGCTGTCCCCTGCTTTTGAGGCAAAGTCCTGTTGAGTGCAAGAGGCCGGTGAGATGGAGTGCCTGCCAAGGGGCAAAGCTAAAATCCTTGTTGCAATTGAAAAGGAAGGAGGTTACAGTGCCATCTCAAGAGACAGACAGTGGCAAAGCCTATAGGTTTCACCTAGGTGAGATCTATTGGCTTTCTCAATATTTTTAAACATGTTCCACAGCAACTCAGGCTGTTGTGCAACGCGGTTTTAAGTAAAGAAAAAAAGCGCTATTACATGGTCAATGTGGCAGAGTTATAGCTGTGCAGCATATCTAAAAACACATTGACAAAATCAAATATCTCTCGTATACGGGAACGATTTGGCTTTGTTCATGTTTTTTGTGGCAGGAGGGAGGGTGATGCCCATGTCCTCTCGGGGGTGTGGAACGGCTGTGTCATGGATCCTACAGCTGCCTCCAACCATTTCATTTGTGTCTCAGGAACTCCCTCAAGTGGTTGAGGTTCCGTCTTTTGGGAGTAATAGAGTTGACCGTGCCTTTAAGAAGGGTGTGGGGATATTTCTTACCTGGTTCTTTGTAAAGCAACAGGATGGGCTCCTCCTTATCCTGCATCTCCTCTGGGTTAGGGGACCGTCCAAAATCTCACCTTTCTCCCGGCCCCTGTGGAGCACAACTACAGGGAACACCCAGATCATGCAAGCCATCCCCTTAATCAGCATACTTTATGCCTGGTTTCTCAAGACGCCTGTCAGTACCAACATGCCAATAAATTGGTGAACGTTGTCGTACACAAAATGTGCAACATATCCTAACAAATCCCCTTCCTGCCCCTCTACAGGTTGCAAACCCTCCCAAAAAAATAATGGCGAAGGAAGAATATTGAATTTTGGGTCTTTTACGTCATTATTGGGTGTGAATAATACGAGCTCTAATCTTTTACACCTGCTCTGTAAAAAATTTAGCTGGGGCAACGTTGAGCCAGGGTTTGGATATGTGAGGCCAAGGGGGTGAAGGCATATGGCCGAGGGGTGAACATGTGTCCTTGGGTCTTGTGCTTTTTCAGTTTCTCTCTTCCTCTTTCTCATTCCTCTCTGCTTCACTTCTTGCTTTTTCTGTATTTTATTTGGTAACGCCCACTCCTCCCCCCGCCCCACCCCGAGATGTTTGTCTAGTAACGGTATAATGTGAATACCCACATGCCACCAGGAGATGTGGGCTGCGCGATGTTGTGATTTGTTGCTGCCAGAGGATGATAGTCAGTAAATTGTCCTAAAAGCCTGACCTGCAACTTGCTTTGCCCCAGCCCTCGCAGCCTTGCAGAGGCACGTGTGTATTATAAATTCTACACATTCGGACGGTCCACCGCTGTGGTGCTGTAGATGAAGACACCATAATGCTATGTTTCCCTTTTTTTTAGCATTGGGAGGAGTGGACCCTTTCCACTATGTCTAGAGTCTGATGAACCTGTAAAGACCTTAACGACCTTCTCAGAACATAATCCGTTTCAAGAAACAGATTAGACATTCCCAGTAGAGCGACACTGTTTACAATGCGGACCTCTCACAAGCCACTCTGTGCTTCCAAGTGTCCTAGTAACACCCCTTTGAGTCTTTCGATGTGATCACAAAACACCCAAATTATCCTCATTAACCCTGATATTTTCTATGGATAAATTGCTTTTGGCTTCCTTACTCTCTACGTGTCTTTTCAGTTCACTTGTTTCATTGGTAGCGCCTTTCTTTTGTTTGAGTTAATCTTTTTGGTGTTGCCTTCCCCTGTCCTGCTGCTCTGACGCCCTGTGATGAGGGTGGAGGCGTAAACTAAGGATCTTGTGTTGACCGAACAGCTCCCACGTGAGTGTGCGCGACATGATGAGTAAATCACTGGAAACCAGTTGTACTGCTCTGGTGTGTTATTATGACCTCGCTCTAGCCTTCCTTTAAAATGGCTCCTCTCCTTGTCATTTACTGCCGTACATGTACAGCCTGTAAAAACGCGCCCCAGTAACTACAAAACTGCCCTACTCCGCAAACTCACTGTACCTGTTTGAAGACTTTCCTCTTCAACACCTACCTTGTTGCCCTTTTCAGCCACACTACTACATGGTTGCCAACAGGGCTGCTGCGGATAGAAATTCTTGTTTGCGTACATGTGTGTAATAAAGAGGAACAGTGTCTGCAACAAGATTACCTGTGACCGTCTTCAACTTGCCGACACTGTCCCTGTAAAAACGGGACAGTTGACAACTATACTACTAGCGTCCAGGCTTATCAGTAACACTACTTCTCACTTCTCTGTTTACCACCATTCCCATCATTGCCACACCCCCACCCGCACTACTTTTAACACTGCGCAAGCCTCCATCTGCCACAGCTCCCTGCTCAATGTTGCCTCTTTCCTGTCCTGCCCTGTACACAGCACCTATTTTTATTTCCCGTCTACTCCCACTCCCTCCGCCTTCAGTACCTCTGGCACAGCATTAACTTATACCTATCACTGTACATTTATAGACCATGCACATTTCGAGGGCACACAGTTCACCCGTCGCCATACTACAGCTGATGCCACTCCACCACCATTTCAAATTGCACGCCAGCTTCCCGAGGCATCTCTGCCATCCACCACCTCCTTTCATCTGGCCCATGCTGAATTCTACAGCTGATGCCCCCTCGACCAGGTTATAACAAAGGGGATGATGGACTGAGCGTTTAGAGCTAACCAAACCCTCACCCCCAGTCAACTGATCTGGGTTTAACCCATCATCATTCTTTAGCTCACACCACCACCCCAGTACAGACCAGGTTGGCATACTTACATGTATGGTGCTTCAAAGTGCATAACATGCGAGGCCGATACGCAATCTGGTTCTAAGCACTGAGGACATATATAGAGCTATAGGCATGTGCAGCACATGATCAGTGGTGTATTCAAAAGTTACTTGGTAGGTTATAAAGAACTGTGGTTTTGTTCCCCTTGGCACACATCGTTTTATTTATTATATAAACTGGGCTGGCACAATTTCATCATTGGCGTGTATTTAATATCTGCTTTTAAAAAAAGCTATATTTGTTGTGTGTGGTGTATGTATTGCCAGCGTTCTTCATAATCTATACACATTTTAGAATTACGGTTCTGGTTCACTGTCGGTAGGGCTCACTGTGATGGCTGCCACTCATGGTGGCATTACGGTGCTGCATGTGAATCCGAGAGACAGGGGGTGTCATCAAGGTATCCCATTGAACACATTCAATAATCTTCGAGCTTTTCAGTTCCCTCATCTAGCTAAAGTAGGGAATGTTCAATCTGCTAGTTTGAATACTGGACTTATACTTTGAGCTCAGTGTGTGTTTTTTCTCAGATGTGACAAGAAGTTATACTCCAAGCACGGTGAATCGACCTTTTATAAATCATCCTATTTTAGAAGTTTTCCCCTTGGCCTCCTAATTTTTCCTGCGTATTTGCTGTGAATTGTGGGTTGGCGGGAAGGGTTGTGGTGAGAGCGAGGGTCGGGTTTCCATTCTCCGGTTGACACACCGCCCTCCGGGTCCCAGGCCGGATTTCAGAGGTCGCTGAGGCCAGGCAGAGCGTGGAAGATCAGCCGCCCTGTGGGGTGCGCACGCGGCCCTGCTCCTCAGGCTTGCACCGGGCAGAGAGCAGGCAGGGCGGGGACCTCGAGGAGGACGTGAGCCAGCCATGCCCGCAGCCACCCACCTGGGCCGACCGCATTCCTGCCTCGCTAGGGCCGTATCTTGACGGAGAGCTCAGGTGTGCGGCTGTCGAGACCAGGCCAAAGGTTGGCGGGGCCCCGCCTCACGCTCCGCAGACATCACCACAGACCTGCGGCCCTCGAGAGGCGGGCCTGGCAGGTGAACGGCCCAGCGTGATGTGAATCAATCCACCACAGACCTGCGGCCTTTCAGAGACAGCCCAAAGCAAACACAAGGAGATAATGGACTGAGCCTGAAACTTTTCAGACACTCACCCCCAGTCACAGATCTGCCAGTCTGCCAAGCATCACGCATCTGGCGTCAGACTAACACATTTCAGTGTGGTGGTCCGCATCACCGCACTGAAATGGAAAGTCACGCATAAATGGCATAGCGCCTCCTTAGCTGTCAAGCCTTAGCGCTAATCATGCACCAATAACCAATTCATCTGAGACTTAAGCTGAATTTAGCAGTGCGCCATGCGCGCTTTTCCCTGTAGACTTAGGGACTGGCTGAGGTGCTCTGCAGCTCTAGTTGCAGAGCTACGATGTAACAATGTTATTACCAACTCAGCGCGGCATTCCTGATAGATGACGTTGTAGTGCGTGGAGTCACTCTGGCAGGAGTGGTTATGGGGGAAGGCTGCACTGGTAATGGCAGTGCTCTGAGGTCAATAATTTAATTGAAAATGAAAATGCCGATCCCCGCCGCCGCGTCCGCCTTTAGCCGACTGAACCCCACAGACAGCAGAGGCTGCTGGGACCCTCATCTACTACTCAGACTGAGAGTTGGTCTGAATCATGCCCGGGCGGCTGGCTTTTGCCGTGGGAGTCGTTACGGCCACGAGGCGGCCGATACCGAATTGCTGCTCCACTTGCAAAAAAAGTAAGTGAGTCAGTGTGCTGTTCAAGTAATCCTTGTATAAGAGTGTAATTCAGAAAAGTGAGGGGAAGCGCGGCCTTCAGATGAACGCCAAGGAGCAGGGATGGAAGAGAGGGGCACTTGACCCCCGCTGTGTGCATATGGGGGGGACTGGCGCTGGCATACAGATGGTGCATCGGTCGTCATAGGGCGGCCTCTCTACACACACTTCTAATCTTAAAGGCTTTTTAGATTAGAAGTGTGTGGGGAGAGCAGCAGCTAAGTGAAAGGAAGATGGAGGGGATCGAAGGCAGACATGCCAACCGTCCCGATGTAGGCGGGAGACTACCGATTTCAAGGCTAGCCTCTCGCCTCCCAATTCCTGCAGGCAAAAACCCGATTCCTCTGGGGTTTCAGTTGACAGGGCTTGGCATTGTGTAACGTGCTAATTCTTCCAGCAGTAGTCAGAGTGGTGATGCAGGGGTTCTAAACGGGGTGAAAAACCAACAAAACCTCATTAACAAGCGAATGGACTTTTAAAGACCTGTGCAGTACTCAGGGTCGGCTGTGTGTGTGCCCGGGAAGCTGTTTCCGCCCCACAGGGGGGTGGGGCAGGGGGTGGTGTATGCACTGCCAGCAACTTGTCAGGCCAGTGCACAACACTTGCATCACCCCCTTTCTGCCTGCCGTTGCTCTCCATGCTTCTGAAAAGTAAGAAAAAAGTCAATTTGCGTTTTAAATGTCCGATCCTGCAGCAGCACGCTTCCAAAGCCCATACATGACAGTAACCCAATTCAAGGGCCCTGTTCTCCCGATTTATTTTTTTAAATCTCCCACTTTGCTCTTCTGAAATGTTGGCATGTATGCGAAGGTGTGAGACCCACAGTAAACTCCCCTATGGAAGTCACCCTTCGCCTCTCTGACTTCAGATGGGCTCTAAGGAGGCAGGGACTTGAACCGCTATAAACCTTATAGGCTGATGGGGCACTGGCATTGGTACAAGGATGGGGCATCGGCCAGTAGGGCATTCTTTGAGAAGATGGGAGGGGAGCTGGGCAGTGTCGGGACTCGGTAGTTGGGGAAACATCATTGAGCTGAAAACTCAAGATGCAGACTCCGTCATTGGGATGCAGATCCAAAGGGCTTCACCGCAGCAACAAATGCACTGCAGCGCACAGGGTTGAGTCATTTAAAGAACCCTGCCCCAAGTCCAAATTACACAAATGGAGCAATATTTGGTAAAGACAGGTTCACGCACCGACGTTGTCACACATGATCGGTGTGCACAGCTGTTTCATGCTCACCTGAATTTCCCTTTTGACCTGACCAGTTTCCGCAAGGTCTTCCAGACTCATCCCCACAGGCCACCCAGGCCTTCTCCCGGATCGGTGGCCTTAGTGCCGGGCACTGACCTCATGTCACCTAATATCCTACGAACGCCAATGTGTCTGCCACATTCCAAAGGCACCAGACAGGTTTCCTGCCCCCAGCAAGTTTTCGGCAACAATACAAAATTTAAAGAGAACTCTGGTGACTAACAGACCTGCTGGGGATCGATTGAGTTTTCTCAAGTGGAGGTTCTGACTTATAAAGTACCGCAGAGTGTTAATTTGCCTTCTGCAAAGCACATGCACCGTGCAGATCACAAAAGTGCATATAATGTAAATAGTTCAGGGTTACTGCTTTTGTCAGAAATCCATTTATTAGTTGCCATTCATAAATTAAAATCCTAATATTGAACAGTGAACTATTAACCCTCGTCAGAGAGCTGTGTGGAAACTCCAAGGTATAGGTTAGAGTTGATTTCTCTTGCAGTTTTTCATTATCCTAATAATGCAAAAATTGTTCATTTGGGTAGAAATCAAGTCGTATTAGTAAAGACAGCCCCCAGCCACAATGGTACATTTTAAATTCTGAGTTTGTGCTTCTCACAATCAAGCACTCAAACTATACCCACGATGAATGCCCTATGACTCCTTTCCTACACCTCTTGCGTAACATTTACTATACACTGATTTATACAATTGGGATTCATTGTCTCTGTGTGATGTGAAGTGCTCTGACACCCTACAATGGTATGAGTAGCGTTAGAAAACAAAACAAAAGCATGTAAGAGAGTGGTAATGGAGACATTAGGGTCACTGTTAAAGGGGGGTAAATCACACTTGTTTAAATTGCTTGATTTGCTTGCAAGCAAGTGTCATTCGTAGTCGTTGAAATGTCATCCAAAATAACACCTAAATTATTAAAATGGCACACATAGCAATCTGAAACCTTGGCAGCTATGGATCTGGATTGAATCCATTATCATTCTTCAGATCACTTCGCCACCTCAGTTCAGACCCAGCCATATGCAAATCAGTCTTGACCCTGTGTCTCATGGGAACAGTCCAGACAGAACTGTCAAGCCAGGTCTTCTCTGAACCAAAAATCCTGGGACCGGTTTCTGGGTAACACCCTTCATCAGCCAGGCTAGCTTGAATCCAATGGCAAAGTGAGCAGAGGACCCACGTCTGGGCATACCCTGCCAACTTAGAGCGAAGAAGGCAAACACAAGGAGATAATGGACGGACTGCTGAAACTTTTCAGACACTCACCTCCAGTCACAGATCTGGGTTGAATCCATCATCATTCTTTAGCTCACTTCACCACCTCAGTTCAGACCCAGCCATATGCAAATCAGTCTTGACCCTGTGCCTCATGGGAACAGTCCAGTCCGAACTGCCAAGACAGGTTTTCCCTGAACCGGAAACAAGCATCCTGAGACCGGTTTATCAGCCAGGCTAGCTTGAATTCAGTGCACAGGGTCAAGACTGATTTGCATATAGCTGTGTCTGAACTGAGGTGGCAAAGTGCGATAAAGAACGATGATGGATTCAACCCAGATCTGTGACTGGGGGTGAGTGTTTGAAAAGTTTCAGCACTCAGTCCATCATCTCCTTGTGTTTGGTTTCAGAGGCTGCCCAGCAGGTGAACTGCCCAGCGTGCTGTAGATCAATCCATCGTGTCTTGGTGGGATTTAGGGGGAGGAGGGAAGGAGTGTTGTTGGTTTGGCCATAGCATGTTCTTGTTCCTGCATAAGCCACTAGGCAGTCCTGGAACGAAGGTAACGGGATTGCCCTCTGGGCTTCTGGGAACAAGCTGGGTGGCATTGAATGCTGGAATGGGCATTTTCTACGATGACTCATATTCTGGCCCTCTCGTGTACCAGCATGCTGTATTAACTGTTCACCTTGGTACGGTGGCATCAGTACAGCTCCTACCCTGGGAGCAATTGCCCCTGTGAAGCTAACTTCTCTGTACTATGTATGTGGCTCCCAAAAAGTGTCCGCTAGCCCCGAAAACATCCGGAATAGAGCATTTTCGGGAAACCATGGTCTAGACTCCAGGCCAAGCTATTCAAGTACAGACACCTCAGTGCAAATCTCACCCACGCTACCCCAGCTAGGTTTCACCCAAGGGCAATACTGACTGTTGTCAATGAAGGTCAGATTTCTGGTTCATCCCCTCCTCCAGCACTGCACCTCACCACCCTCCAGGGACACTCCAAGATCCTTTCTACCTCACGTCCCATCTGTAGTAACTCGACTCCGAGTATAACAGCGCATAAAAATGAAGCAGTTTGTAAGATGGGCTCCACAAGCAACTAGGAATAATGATAAATAGAACTTCTTCCATTTAATACCACCCTGAAAGCCACTTACTGCTCAGCGCAAGCGCCCATTAAACTGAAGTAATTTTTGGAATTCCTTCAGGCTTGTTTTCACCTAAAGGTGATTGGCCATTGAAATGACATTTGATGCTTGCCGTTAGGCTACTATGATCCCGCTGATTTCCTAAATGAGCTGGAACTAAGTTACAGAAAGGTAGCGAAGTGCATGCACTTCCGGCTTTAGGGCAGTGCGACTGGTGTGGCGACTGGTGTGGCCGCACTGGGCGTTGGCCTGTGGCGGGGGCGCCAACCTCAGGGGGGCCACTGTGTTTAGCAATAGCTTATGATTGGAGCAATGAGGGACACTTTTGCCCGGTGGTAGTGAAAGAATCCGAGGAGGCGGTCATGGGATGTGGGGGCGCCAAAAATGATTGTCACACGGGGCGCTAAAGCCGGCCCTGGTCTCACGTTCTTGGAGAGAACGTTAAGTATTCACTGTTTCACCATCTAGTGCAGAACCGTACTCACTGTTTCACATACGAGAGAAAAGTTCATTTACATGCTGCCTCATAAACAACCCTATATAGTAGAAATGCAGGAACTCAGTGACCCACTTTTCTAACGTACAGGTAGGTCTTCATTGTTGGGTCTCACCTACAGCTGTCAAAGACTAACTGTCTATAATATATTAAAATGTGCATATAGTGGGCTTTGGGTCAGCCACTTGCTCTTGATTGGATGGCTTTCTAGTCTTGTCTATCTCATCTCCTTTCTTTTTCAATAGCTATCTTGCATGTTCTTTTGTTTCACCTGCTTCTAGATAATTTCTTCTTTACTTTTGATTACATTACTCGTGTCCTTCCAACAGCTGCATTCAGAGAACTATTTTTTTCTTTTTCATTTAGCCCTCCGTGGGAGTGCATTTGTTCTCTTGACCTCTCTTCCACCTCTCCTATCTGCTGCTACCCCTTCACCAAATACACTGCTACACTTTTTTTTGCTGATGATCAACTGCATCGACAATAACCATTACTTTTTTCCTTTTTGCTGATGCAGACCAACATCATCAAAAAGCATTGGCAAAGCCAATAGATCTGCATTGGCAAAGCTAAAAGGAACGACTAATTGGCTTTGCCAATTCTTATCTTCCACTTCTACAAAAGTCTGTACTCATTATCTCTTAATACTGTAAAGTAGTGCAAGTGATCACAATTTCATAGCCCTGCATACTAAGGCAGATTCACACACTCCTTCTCACAAGCACAGGTAGTATATATGTCCTTGTAGTTTTACATAGAAGTGCAGGTCCTCAGAGCTCTACATCGTAAACATAGAAGTGCAGGTTCTGCAAGTTCTACATAGAAGTGCAGATACTTGCCGCAGAAGCAGGCTTCCATACTGCCCAGGAATACTGAACATTGGTCTGGCATTTAAAGAAAGAGTCACTACTGGCAGAACATCAGCTGAAACTACTTGTGGTTCATATGCATCAATGGCATGCCACCGATGTCTATGCGCTGCCGGTTACAAGACCAGGCCTACAAGGCCGGTCTTTGTCCTTGCCCTTCACTATACCAAGAGTCGCAGCATGGGAGTACCATTTCACAGTAGTAGCATTCTATAAACTGTGCTCATTTACATTTGAGAAAAAAGCATTGGCATAGCCAAAAGGTCTGGATTTTTGTTAGGGGACGTGTTTAGTAATAGTTTTCGTCGCCGTGCATGTACCCCAGCTGTACTAGAAAGAAAATCACATAATGAAGCAAGCTTCTGGACTACAGCCATGTCCAAGCAGGGCATATGGCCCCATTTGCTGAACAGACTACATAAGCAGAGTTAAGTTACACCCTCAATGCAGAGTGTTATGAAAAGTAGTAAAGTCATGCAAATTGTGTTGCGAGTGATGCACGTAAAATACATTCATATCAAAATATTGCTTAAAGTACTTTTGACAAAGGGCCAGCATATGTGTTGTATCTTTAACAAAGATGCACTTTTTAAACTTTGTGAACAAAAAGCTGTAAAAACAATAATTTACCATGACAGCCAAGTATAACAAATTAAGGCATAAGAGGGATTCGCGAATAGCACTATCTTCATGACAGGCTAAGTCGTTCAAGCAGCAGCACATCGTAAACAACAAAAACACCATAAACCAGCAGTTAAAAGGTTGTTGTGTTCGCACACTTACATACATCAAAGAACAGACAAATGACCAGTGGTGTAGCTAAAGCTTTTGCTGCCCGGGGCGGTCCCTGAGTTTGTCACCCAGTGAATGCTGGTGCAGGTAAGAGTGAGGATAAGGGGGAATGGTAGGGAGTCGACAGACAACGACGAGGGAAAATAAAATAAAATAAAAATAAATCTTACCTTGCTCGCTGCCGCCCTAATAAAAGTGCTGCCCGGGGTGGACGCCCCTCCGCCTCAGCTTCGTCACTGATGGGGAACACAAACAACTATCAAACACCTTATGCCTTGGCCTTGATGGACCCCCCATGCCAAATAATGACAAACCATGAAAAATAATTTAATGTCAGTGGCTGAAGGGGCTGACCCTAAGTTCACTCTCACTCTACTTACTAGTGTAGTCTTAAGAAAACATTGTGACAGGAGGTGTTCCTGTTACAGACAGCTAGAGCTGTCTGTAGTCAGACAACAGGGGACGGTCTCCCTTTTGTCCCCCAAAACTTAAAAGGGCATTTCGGACTTATGTATCAAGTTCACCTGAATTTAAAATTACATTGAATTTAGATTTATAAAGTGCACAATTACCAGAAAATGATGTCCTCCAATGGATGGAAATCCCAGTCACTGCTGTTTGTAAAACGGGTACATGTTATTGCAGTGAACGTGCAGCCTCATATGCAAATTTTTCTGAATGTAGGGATCTGTAGGATTTTGTGTTTTTTTAGTGTGGTCACAAAACAGAAGGAGGTTTTTTTTGTTTTTAAATTATCTGCAAGGCATCGGAAAAAATTGATAGTTTGGATTCCGTTGACTTACACTAATTATAGCTGAAGTGGACCATTATATCCACCTCTCGCTTAACTCACGTTTTTTAACCACGAAAAAGGAAACCAGTGATTAAAATTAGCCTTTGGTCTACTTTAGTTTTTTATCACACATACCTCCTCCATTCTACTCACATCCAGTCATTCACCCACACCTCACTCTTCACATCGGCAAAAATGAGAACCAGTCTGACAAGAAGTCCCCTAGAGGGGCCCGTTGAGTATTGCAGCGCCTGCCCAACGAGGAGCTGCCCGATTATGATGAAGCATGACACCCTTCGGGTGTGTGAGGGGCCGTGCTCCTAAATGAGCACTCTCCCTGACCCGACACTTGGCAAACCTAGAATTGCACACAGGAACTGCATACCTCTTGTCTTCAATTGGATTCCAGAAGCTTGGGGGTAAGAAAGAGCACACATTGTGCTCGATTGGGACCAGATGATACTATGGGCCCTTTCTGTTGTCGGAATTGCCGATGGGGAAGTGACATGGGGACAGAAGTCTGCTCACCAGACACCCCAATTCTGGCCCTTAAATGCATTTACCTCAATATCAGATCCCTACCCAAGCATGCGACGGAGCTATGGGACCTACTGACCGAATCCAAACCAGATATGGTTTTCATAACTGAGACCTGGCTTGATACCCATAGCACCCCAGACATCGCGACAGCCCTTCCAGCGGAATATAAAATACTTAACCTGAATAGAGTGAAGAAAAAAGGCGGAGGGGTAGCCCTGTTATTTAGGGAATCCCTCACCTGTAGACAAGAAGTGATCACTCAGTCCAACAGCCATGAAGCAATGGCATTTTCAGTATCTATAAACACCAATATCTTGTTTGGGGGAGTGATAGTCTACAACCCCCCTGCCAGCACATTAGATTTCAGTGCCCAACTCTTCACCCAGATCTTGCAGGTGTGTCTTAAGAATAAGAATATTCTAGTGATAGGGGATTTTAACGTACAATTCGATAGCAGCAATACCCCATTAACCAAACAGCTAGTGGAGGACATGGAAATTCTTCAGCTGACACAAAGAATCAATCAGCCAACGCATAGGGGAGGACATATCTTAGATCTCATCTTCTCCAATATAGGAGCCATTGACAATAATGCAATTAAACCAATGATATGGACCGACCACTCTATAATTGAGTTCACTATTAAAGTACCTACCAAACACTCTAAATCCCTGCCCCCAGCATCAGCATCAGCATCAGCTAGGAGCTGGAAAAAAAATTCTGTAGACAAATTTCAGCATTATTTTACACATGTACCCATAGGAAACACTAATATCAATGCTGAAATAGAAGAGCTCCAGAATAATATCAGGAGTGCGCTGGAATACTGCTCGGCTCCACTGTCTAAGCACAAACGGAGAGGCACAATTTCAGAGAAGTGGTATGGACCTGATTTAAAATCTTTAAAAAGGAAATGTACATCTTGTGAACACAAATGGAGGCTAAATAAAACCCCAGAAACAAGAGCCATATGCAAAAGGGAACTTGCGCATTATAATAAAGCTATTAGGAAAGCAAAAAAAGATTATTTTTCACGGAGGATAACAGAGAGCAAAAATTCATCGAAAGAACTATTTAAAATAGTCAAAGAGCTATGCAGCCCGGCTAATCTCTCCCCGGATCTTATTCCCTCGCAAGAAGCCTGTAACAAAATGAATGAATACTTCTGCGAAAAGATCGACACGATCTATGCCTCCTTTTCCACTACCGAGTCAAAGCAACTACAACCCCGGGTAACATCCCCAACTCTGGCTAGCTGCCCTAGATTCGGCCCATTCTCAGAGGAAGAAGTGGGCAACGCTATGTTGGAAGTAAAATCAGGCTCCCCGCGGGACCCGTACCCGTATCATATCTTCTCACAACTAACACCAATAATCTGCCCAGCTGTAACCAAAGTCTTTAACTATTCATTGAATTCTGCCGAATTCCCGAAATCTTGGAAAAGCGCCATAGTTACTCCCCTACTAAAAAAAGCAGGGTCTGATATTCACAATCCGGCAAACTATCGGCCTATTTCCCAACTTCCTTATTTGTCCAAGGTGATGGAGAAACTGGTCAATAGGCAGCTTTCCGATTTCCTAGAGACCAATGACTTATTAGATAGTTCTCAAACAGGGTTCTGGGCTAATAACTGCACTGAGACAACACTCTTGGCAGTATCGGACAATATCAGGACTAAGGTAGATCAGGGAAAGACAGTCGCCCTAATTTTATTAGACCTCTCGGCGGCTTTCGACACCGTCCCGCACCAACGACTCCTGGAAATCCTTGCAGCCAAGGGTATCCGGGAAAAGGCATTAGGGTGGCTGCAGTCTTTCATGCAAGACAGAACACAGTCAGTTCGGATGGGTTAGTTTGTTTCCCCTACCCGGAACATCATGTATGGGGTCCCACAAGGGGCCTCATTGAGTCCGACCTTATTTAATGTGTTTGTCTCATCCCTAGCTGAAATAGGGAGAAAGTGGGGTGTCGGGATATGCTCCTATGCAGACGACACCCAACTAATGATTTCATTAGATGAAGAACATGACCCTAAGGATAGGCTACTGAACAGTCTGACTGAACTAGCCAATTGGATGCACAATCATTGTCTCAAATTAAACGCAGACAAATCTGAGATACTGCTGTTTGGTAGACATACTCATCTATGGGACAGCAGTTGGTGGCCTTCCACTCTGGGCACTGCTCCCAGCCCAGCATCAACGGCCAAGAACTTAGGTGTGATCCTAGACAATACCTTGAGCATGAAAACCCATGTATCTACAATCTGTGGCAAAGGCTTTGCACTAATCAAGATGCTCCGGCGAGTTTTCCCATGGATTCCTATTGAGTGTAGGAAAATACTGGTCCAGTCCTTATTAATGAGTAGGCTGGATTATGGAAATTCCCTGTTCGTGGGAATGGCGGACTATCTGTTTGCGAAACTACAAGTCGTACAGAACGCTGCAGCGAAGGCTATTTGCAATAAAAGAAGGTACGACCCAGCCAAAAGCTGCCTGCGTGAGCTTCACTGGCTACCGATGAGACAGAGAGCCATTTTCAAGCTAATGTGCATAACACACAGAGCACTGCACAATACGGGCCCTCGCATCCTAAAAAATAAAATCAGATTCTATGCTCCTGTGAGGAACCTGCGTTCCCGTACAGCTGCCAGAGCAAGTAACACTTGTGTGAAAACAGCTAGGATGGGTGGACGGGCGTTCTCCCATCTGGCGCCAAATAACTGGAACAAGCTGCCACAGGAACTCAGACTCACAGACTGTTACTTGTCCTTCAGGAAACAATTAAAAACTTTCCTTTTCCCCATATCTGACTAAATCTTATTTCGACTCTATTATCTGTCAACCACTCACTACTGTCAGTATAGCGCCGTGATATCCCATTTGGGATGATTGTTTGCGCTTTATAAATACATTGACATTGACAAATGCATAAGATTTAGCATTGGCTTAATGGGTTTAACAGTCTTCTGAGTTTTGTCCCCCAGTTTTGCATGTGTGCGTGAAGCAGGCTTGTATAGTGCGGTGCTGCAAGTGCTCACGCCATTCGGTCAATCGGTGAATCGAAATTAGAGCAAAAGTCGACAGGTTCCAAAGTGGACACCATCATAGCCACTAGAACGTATCTTCTCCTCATTTGTATTGTGTATATATAGCACTAGAACCAGGGCACAAGTCCTTTTAAAAGAAGTGGGAGGACTTACAATATGCAAATGACCTCATGACGTCAAGTACTGAACGTGTCCCGGTGTCTGAAAATTACACCGGGAAACGTTCAGCATATTTCTGTGGGGCCCATCTTCTTGGCAGGGGGCATGGCGTCCACCCTGTGAAAAGAGTGGGGGGACGCCGTGTACCTCCGTGTACCCCCGACTCGAGCCCTGACTACAACCAAAAGTGTTCAAGCGCTTCTGTTCTCCTGCTGTTCCCCTGTGGTGCTTGATTGTCATTCCCTACCGCGAGCTGGGCCACATTGGAGTTTTGCATCTTATGTCATTGTTGCCGGGTAGGCATACCTCATATGTATCGCATTGAGACCGACCAGGAGTTTGAGAACCCAGAACTATTCCTGATAGGACTCGTGGGCCCTTGCTTTTAGTTGGAAAATAAAACTACAGGTCCCAGAATGCAATATGAGGCCCCTGAAAGGCCTGCCCTAGCTCGCTCGAGGTGTCAAACATGTTTAAAGGTCACTGGCCGGGTTGCGGGGCCCCTCCCCCACCTCTCTCGGCCGCTCCGAAGGATTTGAGATGAACACGTGGATGCTCAAGCTTTAATCCACGGGCGCACAATCCTTTTAGCCCGTTAGCACTCTGCTGTGCAGTCCTGCGTGCCGGCGAACCTGTGTTTTCAGGCTCCGCGCCTTGGCCTAACAGGATTATCCGACATTGTGCAGTAAATAGGTCTGCTGGGCAGCGAGAGGTCGAAGGGTGGCGAAGGGCATTTCACTACCAATAGGGCCCTTTGTAAAGGTCACCGGCATTATTCAGTCTGGCTACCGCCTGCTGCCGGCCTCTGTACTAGATACATGTGCTCGAGCGTTTGATAACCCCCCCCCCCCTTACTTGTCTGCCCAAGAACTCCCTAATCCCTGCCCGACATACTGGTGATGACACAATAAAGTGCAAGCGGATCACATTTCTTTTTACACCAACCTTTGAAAGAGACCGGGGGTGCTGGCCTTGTGCACAATAAGAAACACGTGCCCCTCTCCTGGTGAATGGGTCCTACAGCTCGGCGTCTGTGAGGAAGCGAATTATTGTACATATGCATAAAAGCACAGATGTAGTAGCGGGCGTTACTGCGTAAAGGTCCCGGGAGTTGTGGGGCGCCCTGGCGTTTGGTTCTGATAGCGCCAAGGTGTCAGTCTGGTTGCCAGTGGTGGCCACCACAAACAGAGGGTGATGGGGCAGGAGGGGGAGCGCAGGGGAGGTTACGCAGGAGGTGTTGCGCCTCCTCTCCTCTTCCTGGTCCAAGCAGTCCCCGGGACAGACTCCCATCCAATCCCCGTGCTGCAGAGCAGCGCAGGGATTGGCTTGAGCAGGCTGGAAAGATGCTCCGCTCAAACCAGGGAGTCTGTGGGGTTTCTCCAGCCCGGCTGTTGCATGCAAGCCAAACACTCTGTAGTGTCTTTGGTGCTTCTACAGTCCAGTCATTCCATGTCTCTCTGCATAAAGCTATGATAACAAAGGTATTGGTACTGCTGCAGATTATGCAGCAGCTGCTGATGGATTACGTGGCAAACAAATGCGGCAAATCTATAATTATGCGGAAAAACACTGCAGCTGCATAATTGCATATTTTCAGTGACCCTGGTTGTGTTTCATACCACCTTCTCTGAGCTAGGCCTCGACATCTTGACTAAGGTACCCTGAAATGTTGAGGTGGCTTTGGAAGTACAACATTCCTCTCAGACTAAGTGCCCGGCGTTGTGTCTGTAAAGAGCCTGTTCCGTCTCACCATTGATAGTGGTAGGTAGGTCCTGCAACTTTAGAATCTGGCAAACAGCTGACCGCAGGCCTATGCAGTGCTGAGGCGGTTTTCAAAAAGGCAACATGACAAAGAATCTTAACGACAACAAAAAAACAACTATTGAAGCTTCTTGGACATTCTCGCTTCAATTTAACCTGGCACGTTTTTATATTAGCAAGTCTTTTTTCCATTTTCCTTACAGCAGCCGTTTATGGATAGATAAAACATGGTATTACCTTTCTATTGTAGTTAAATCACGCTTTTGTTAGCCCTCTCTCAATATGGGCTCTGTTTTCATACAATATTATTATATTTAAAAAAGGCCCATGGAGCAGTGCTTGTTTTTGATCTTTTGTGCAGTTTGCTTACTCTTAATTCTTTTCCTCTCTTATTTTTCTTAAAATATCTGATTAGACATATTAGATTGCGTCTGAGTGAATCTTACCTATTTCTGGTTACCGATCGCAGCACGGTAGCTTACAAATGCCATCAGGGCATTTACACTTGAGGCACTTGGCAAAACCTATGCAAAGTATTATACAACTAGTTGTTTATTTTTCTTTAAAGTTGTAGTGCATGCACTACAGTGACATTATGTTGATCGCAGAGGGAGGTGGACAGAGTCTGGCTGGAATGCACAGAAGGTTATGTGAAGATCGCAGGAATGAACTTAACAAGATAATTGTTATTTTTGTAGAAAGAATAATGGTTGATGTACATAGGTTAGCTGCACTAGCAGAGACTTTCGTTCAATGTTCCTCTATATTGATTTGACCTTTTAAGTCTCGCCTACTAAACAGCGCATATGCGGTCTGTTGCAACACATAATGAATGAAAGCTTATAGTGGATTAAGAGCCCGCACATTATTTACCATTTGTTGATTTATTGTCCTTCTCATTTGTTTACCGCTTACATATTAGTGTGTGTGAGCTTTCCTTCCTTTTCTTTTGTTTGCCCCTCCCCTGGAGTATTGACACATTACTGTGTCATCACACTACTCGTTTTTTCAGGTACTACTTTTTTGTTTTTATGTAGGTGCACTATAAGAGTGCATGTGTTTTACAGCTTTTTTCCTAGTATGCTTCTCTTCCCCTTGCCTGCTGTTCTCTCTCACCCATGTGATTCTCCCCGAACCCCTTGCATGATCCTCTTGCCTTCGTGTGCTCCCTCTGCCACCTGTGTGCTTCTCCCTTTCTCAGCTCATGTTGCTCTCTCTTTTGCCTGTTAGTTAGGTGACCCACTTGTGGGACACCCCCGCGCCGCACGGCCACCAGCTGCTGCGTGTGCCCCTGCCCGCCCTCTGCCTCGCTACTGCCTCGTTTTGCCGGTTGCCGGCTGCCTCCGCAGCAGGGTTTGTTTTGTCAAGCATTTGTGCCTGTATTTCCAAAACTTCGTGTATCTCCTTTTTTCCTTTTTCCCTTGTTTTGCCTAATAGTTGTGCCTGTTTAGTTTACTCCGTGTAACTTGTTATTTTTCCCCTTATTTCCCTTGTTTTGTCGCAGATTTGTGCCTGTTTTGTTTATCCTCCTTTTACCCGTGTTTCTGCCTTCCTTGTTGTCCTCCGCCCTCCCTTCCCGCCACCGCCGCTTGTCCCCGCCCCTTTCTTCTCTTCTGTAACCCTCCCCGCTCCCGCCTCCCAGCTGCTCCGCCCACCCGCGCACTTGGCCTTAAATGGCGACCGTGCGACGCAGGCGAGTGTGACCCACTTGTGGGACACCCCCGCGCACACGGCCACCAGCTGCTGCGTGTGCCCCTGCCCGCCCTCTGCCTCGCTACTGCCTCGTTTTGCCGGTTGCCGGCTGCCTCCGCAGCAGGGTTTGTTTTGTCAAGCATTTGTGCCTGTATTTCCAAAACTTCGTGTATCTCCTTTTTTCCTTTTTCCCTTGTTTTGCCTAATAGTTGTGCCTGTTTAGTTTACTCCGTGTAACTTGTTATTTTTCCCCTTATTTCCCTTGTTTTGTCGCAGATTTGTGCCTGTTTTGTTTATCCTCCTTTTACCCGTGTTTCTGCCTTCCTTGTTATCCTCCGCCCTCCCTTCCCGCCACCGCCGCTTGTCCCCGCCCCTTTCTTCTCTTCTGTAACCCTCCCCGCTCCCGCCTCCCAGCTGCTCCGCCCACCCGCGCACTTCGCCTTAAATGGCGACCGTGCGAACGCGCAGCGTTGACGCGCAGCGGGCGCGCCGATTTTGCGCCGAAGGCGCGCCAAAGGTAAGCCCGTCTGCGCCCGTCCGCGCCTGGACCGCGCCCAGGGCCAGGACCCCTGGACCTCGACGATCCCGACCGACCCGCAGGACGTACTCAGCCGCCACCCTCAGCGCACTCAACACCGGCCGACGCCCAGACTGCCACCAAGCCACACCACGACGTACCCACGGACCTTTCAGCTGCCACGCCTGCAAGTTCTCCTGCACCCGGACCTGCCTCGCACCAACACCAGCCAAGTCGAACTCCAGCAGCACCCACCTCAAGTGCATCCTGCTCAACACCCGCTCCGTCCACAGACACGCCATCGAACTCTGGAACCTCCTAGACGCCACAGCCCCTGACGTTGCCTTCCTCACTGAGACCTGGATGAACACCTCCTCAGCCCCCGACATCGCCATCGCTATCCCAGAGGGCTACAAGATCGTCCGGAGGGACCGAAACGCCAACCAGACGGGAGGAGGCATCGCCATCGTCCACAGGAGCACCATCCGCCTCACAACCAGCACCGACAACACCCTGACCAGCGCCGAACACCTGCATTTCCAGATCCACACCAACCCGAACACCACCCTCAGAGGCACCCTGATCTACCGACCCCCGGGACCACGCACGCAATTCAGCGAGGACATCGCCGACTTCGTCAGCCCGCACGCCCTCCCCTCCGCCGACTACATCCTCCTCGGGGACCTCAACTTCCACCTGGAGAACAACAACGACCGCAACACCAGCACCCTGCTCGACAACCTCGCCAACCTGGGACTCAAGCAACTGGTGTCCACCCCCACCCATCTCGCCGGACACACACTCGACGCAGTCTTCTCGTCCAGCACAGACATTGACTTCAGCCACGCCACTGAGCTTCAATGGACGGACCACAGCTGCGTCCACTTCACCTTCAAGAGAACGACGACTCACCACCACCAGCAACAGGCGGCCCGCAGAAGCTGGAACAAGATCACAGCACACCAGCTCGCCACCTCCCTGAGCCAGCACCCTCCTGCCAGCTCAGCGAACCCCAGCCAGGCCGCCGACAACCTCACGACGTGGATCAGCAACTGCGCGGACGAACTCGCCCCACTGAGGACCCCGCCTAGCAGACCCGGCAGCAAGAAGGCCCCATGGTTCACCAATGAACTCAAGAGCTCCAAGAAGAACTGCCGAGCTCTGGAGAAAGTCTGGAAAAGGGAACCGACACCGGACAACAGGACCTCCTTCAAAACTGCCACCCGGAAACACCACCAGCTGATCCGCGCCGCCAAGAAAACAGCATTCAAGGACCGGTTGGACAACAACGCACACAACTGCAAGGAACTCTTCAACATCGTGAAAGAGCTATCCAACCCCAGCGCAGGAAACAACGACATCACCCCATCGCAAGACCTCTGCAACTCCCTCGCGTCATACTTCCACAACAAGATCGCGGACATACACAACAGCTTCAACAACCAACCAACGCACACCAAGACCGATCAACCACCCCCCACCACCACCCTCCACGCCTGGACCCCGATCAGCACCGAAGACACCATCCGCACGATGAACTCTATCCACTCCGGTTCACCGACCGACCCCTGCCCTCACCACGTCTTCAACAAGGCCGACGCCGTCATCGCACCCCACCTGCGAGACATCATCAACACATCCTTCGACACCACCATCTTCCCGGAGAGCTGGAAACACGCCGAACTCAGCGCTCTACTCAAGAAACCAACAGCGGACCCCACCGACCTCAAGAATTACCGCCCCATCTCGCTCCTCCCGTTTCCAGCCAAAGTCATCGAGAAGACCGTCAACAAACAGATGGCCGCCTTCCTCGAGACGAACGGATCCCTCGACCCCTCACAGTCCGGCTTCCGAGCCAACCACAGCACCGAGACCGCCCTCATCGCCGCCACCGATGACATCCGAGCCCTGATGGACAATGGAGAAACAGCGGCCCTCATCCTCCTAGACCTCTCCGCGGCATTCGACACGGTCTGCCACCGCACCCTAGTACGGCGCCTCGGCAACATCGTAATCCAGGACAAGGCGCTGGAATGGATCATCTCCTTCCTCGACGGCAGAACACAGAGAGTCCGCCTACCACCGTACAAGTCAGAGGCCTCCAACGTCATCTGCGGCGTCCCCCAAGGATCATCTCTGAGCCCCACCCTCTTCAACGTCTACATGAGTCCCCTCGCGGCCATCGTACGCAAACACAACCTCAGCATAATCTCCTACGCCGACGACACCCAGCTGATCCTCTCCCTGACCCACGACCCCGCCGCCGCCAGAGCCAACCTGCACGAAGGGATGAAAGAGGTAGCCGAGTG
This sequence comes from Lissotriton helveticus, assembly GCF_964261635.1. NCBI lineage: Eukaryota > Metazoa > Chordata > Amphibia > Caudata > Salamandridae > Lissotriton > Lissotriton helveticus. The sequence goes on from NC_136061.1 coordinate 361,321,486, forward strand.
GATGACGACCAGCCGCCTGAAGCTGAACTCGGACAAGACGGAGGTTCTCATCCTGGGCTCCTCACCCTCCGCCTGGGACGACTCCTGGTGGCCTCCCGCCCTGGGCACCGCACCCAAACCGACAGACCATGCACGAAACCTGGGCTTCATCCTGGACTCCTCCCTCTCCATGACCAGGCAAGTCAACGCCGTCTCCTCGTCGTGCTTCAACATCCTACGCATGCTACGGAAGATCTTCTGGTGGATCCCCACCGAGACCAGGAAGACCGTCACCCAGGCCCTCGTCACCAGCCGACTGGACTACGGCAACGCCCTCTACGCCGGTACCACCGCCAAGCTCCAGAAGAGACTCCAGCGGATCCAGAACGCCTCAGCCAGACTCATCCTCGACATCCCACGAACCAGCCACATCTCCGGACATCTGAGAGACCTTCACTGGCTCCCCGTCAACAAAAGAATCACCTTCCGCCTCCTCACCCACGCACACAAAGCCCTACACGACCAAGGCCCAAGCTACCTCAACAGCCGAGTCAACTTCTACGCTCCCAAACGCCACCTCCGATCAGCCAACCACGCCCTCGCCGCCGTCCCCCGCATCCGAAGAGCGACTACGGGAGGAAGGTCCTTCTCCTACCTGGCCGCCAAGACCTGGAACTCCCTCCCGACCGACCTGCGCCTGACCCAAGACCACCTCTCCTTCAGGAAGAAGCTGAAGACCTGGCTGTTCGAGCAGTAGCAGTAGCGGCACCCCCCCCCCCCCCCCAGCGCCTTGAGACCCTACGGGTATGTAGCGCGCTCTATAAGTGCCACTGATTGATTGATTGATTGATTAGTTCCCCCACACGCTCAGTGTTGCTTTCATGCTCTCCCTGCCTGTGTTGCTTTTCCCTCAGGCTTTGCCTCATGATTCTTCCATGCCCCCATCCATGTTGCTTCTCCTACCCATGTTCCGAAACAAGCTCTTCTGTGTTTTTTTTCTTTTATTTGCCGATCAGAGTTGGATCACAAATAAAAAGAGCCGGCAAAGGCGGGTAGGTCAAGTGTATTACACCACATTGGACCACTTTATTTCCTGGCAGCAGGGCACGGCCCTCTGCCCACACCGAAGGCGCACTTACCCCTCCCTAACAGGGTCAGATCTTTAGCGTCCTGTACCCTCGTAGGTATAGTAGAGACATCACTCACATTTTTACTGTGTTGATACCCAATCAAGTGAAGGCTATGTGTCACATTTTCTGGTCCTGACGAATTGCCTAAGATCCTGTTGAACCCCAAGGCAAGAAACATGTTGACCCCCAATTCACATCTCATGCACTGTCGCGGATCATTAGTCCTAGGGACAGCCACCATTCTTCTTTTACTCATGCCAATGGGACCACCGTATTAAAATACATTAGGTACCTCTTAGACATTTTTAACCACTCACTTCATCACCCACAGCTCCATCATAGATACTCATCGTCACTGCAACCAACTTTAAAGATCTCCGCAAAAGTTCTCCCTCGAGGGGCCTGTTGGGCATTGCAGCGCCGGCCCAACGGGGAGCTGCCCGATGATGAAGCATGACACCCTTTTACTTGTGTGAGGGCCATTGCTTCTGATCAACTGGATCCCCCAATCTGGTTGATGAGTTCCCCTTTTTCCGACAGACTGCTGCCACCACCCTCTCCCCTTCCTTTCTTTTGCTTTAGGAACAGCAGACCTTTGCTGGTTACCATGAGTCCGCTTAAACACAGTAAATGAGTGATTAGATACACATCAAACAGATATTGATAGTTTATTTTTTGATTGCAGAAATAGATATTACTAACACAACAGGGTGTTTCTTCAGGTGGGTGTTGATGGCACAAAACATGTAAAGGTGAAGTGATACAATACAACCTCCTGTCCTACTGACGAATGTGCAATACTTTGAGTGGACTGTTTGTCATAGGAGCATTTAGTGTAAGGCATCAATAGTAAGCATTTTTACCTTTATATGCATTTGTATGTATCACTTTCACCTGCATTTCACCAATAGCACTCACCTGTAGGAACAACACCCTGTTTGGTTTTATGCTTTGATTGCAGAAATAGATGTATTACGTTAAATACCACTTTTGGTGTGTATCTAATCACTCCTTTGCTGTGTATAAGAGAACTCGTGATCAGTCTCTTTAGAAGTACCAATTTGCCTTCTAAAATAGATTCCAGACAGAATCATTAGGCTGTACTCAAAGTACAAGCCCAGATTCTGAGGGCTACCGGGCTGACTCTGTGCTATCATAACATATGCAGACCTTGAGGCATTTAAATTTTTTCAGCTCTTGTAGCCTTGTATTTATGTTCATAGTTCAGATTAGCACATTGGAATGTTGGCAGAGGGCTGTAAAATGACTGGTATTCGCCCCAACATCTCAATATTTCTTCCTGTATCAGCGATAATTCTGCCCTTAATTGTAGTGTTGCAAGAGCTTTCTGACCCTTTCTCAGAGAGATTTCCCGCTCATTATAGCACAGTCATCTGAGGCTTTGGTTATAAATGTGTCGTGTATATATGTCAGCCAACATTGCCCTGGGCTTTGAAGTGTAACACTGTTATTATGCACCCGAACCTGTATTAAAGACATACAAATTGTGACAAATGTTCGTAGTTTTTGTATGTAACATCACAACATAACTGTAATATGAAAATGAAGGAGCATTATAATGTACTATAGTAAGTAATTACAGCTGAGTTGGTAAATTACAGTGTCTATCCCAGAGCACCAAAAAGGGGTGAGACACATGTAAATGAACAGATTTCAATCTGCAATAAAGCAACAAAAAGGAATGTGTGGGTACACTGAACTATTTCCCTGTGCTTAATTTGAGCCAGTGATTTTCTGTTCTTAGCGCTGGCATTTAATTGCCAACACCGGCATCTATGATCTGCCACATGGTGGCGCTGTCTGTTTTATTTAGAGATGAGATCAACAACAGTGTTTATTAATTCAATATAAATTTAAAAAAATTGCAAATACCTACCACCCAAGCCTTTCTGATAGCTTTAAGGCCTAGAATAGTCTGAATTTTCACACTTTTAAGAGTGTTTTGGTTAGTATTCACATCGGTAGTGTCATTGGCGGCAGGGGCAAAGGGTGGTGCACGTTGGAGAGGCCTCCTGGAGAGGGCATGAACACTTATTTTTTCCCCCACAAATTAGGCACTGCTATTTATCATTGAAAATTCATATTAAATGGCTGACAAAGGAAACATTTATAGCAGTATAGTTATTGAACTGCTAATCTTTATTAAAAGGAAGCAGTAATCGGTCTGCTTGTTAGCACTTATTCTGACCTACAGCCCATTTTTAAAGTGACATAAACTGATTTAAAAAGTTTCCTGCCAAATGGTGTTTATTCCACAGTGCAGATTCCATGTAGAGTCTATACGTATGCACGCGTAATCTTTCATGAGGAACAAAATACAGAAGGATTCAAAAGAGGATTTGGAGTAGGTGGGTTGTGTGACTGTATTGTAAGGCATCATGTATCCTCTACTCTATGCTTCAAGGATATTGCAGGTCACCTCGGCGTTCCCTGACGCCATGAAGTCTGTGACTTGCAATATCCTTATGTATGATGGGGTGTATGCTGGAGCCCATATGCAACAGCTGGTGTTTCAACATTCAATTTAGAGCAGTCTTTTTTTATGCATCATCACAAATCTTAACACCTGTTCACAAACTGGGATAACACATCGGAGGTTCTACATATTCTTAAAAAGATGTATTTTCTATACATTTGATCACCGTGAATACCTTATAATAAAGATTCGGGCCTCCTGCCCTCTAGGGGGGCTTTGGCAGCAATGCCACTCCATGAAGCTCGGTATGTGCCTCGGTGTTGTCTTGGCCCACACGGGCTCCACCCCCGCACGCGCCGCAGTGTGTACACACTGTTGTCCGGCGGTTCACGATGGGGTCACCGGGCAGAGCGTGGCCTCGCTCCCGGCGGCCTCCGCGATAAGCTGCGGGGATGAAGGCGGCCCTGAGCTGCGGGGCGGCCTCGGCGGCGGCAGCGCTGGAATGAAGGTCTGAGCGCCTCGGAGCGCTGCATTCCTCCCTCATGAACCTGTCTGCGGTGTGCGCCCTCCCCAGGCCGGACCTGAGGCAGGCCAGGCTACGGCCCGAGGAGGGCCCGGCCTTCACTGCACAGTCACCCTGGGAGCACAACACACGGGTCAAGGGGGGTGACCAGGTCAGCCCGAGGCCAGGTGACCCTGGGACAGTCCCTTCGTTACCTGGCGGCTCGGTGTCCTTATCTGCCGAGGGCGAGGGCATGGTGCCTCGAAACTGGCTTAACCCCAGCGATAGGCGCTATCACTTGCATCATACCCGGCTTTCCGCTGAATTGTGTCACACAACGCTGTAAGAACTCGACTCGAGCAGAAAATAACACAGGCCCAGTGGAATAATACGGAATGTCCAAGCGCCCTGGATCGGTTTTCTCAAATCGTTTGTGTTTGTATTTCCATAAAAAGCACAGTGCACGTCAGCTTGATTTCTGCAGACAATTTGTTTTCTTTTTTTTGGGAGTTTTATATAGTGCGAATAGACCCGGCAGTATCAGAGCGCTTTACCTAACAAAATGAAGTGTGTTTTCTTAACTCTGACATAAGATGTTTTTGAGCCTTAGGCTTAGTCTACAGGGAAGCACCTGAGTCGTGCGGACATGCCATGTGACAAGGCTGTGTGCCTCATCTGTAAACACATCAAAATTCAGTTTATATTGTTAGCAAAATCTTAATTTCCCTTCATTCTTTCTCTAACTAGTTAAAGTTGCTTTGTCTGCCATGAGAACGTGTCTGGATTCGAATCTTAACCCAGAAGACAAATTGTCAGAATACTTTTAGAACTTACGAGGTTTTTTTTGGGGGGGGAGGGCAGGCCACAAGACCCCCCTCCTCCATTGTAGCACCTCAGATTCACTTTAGTACATTTTATTGACTGTGATTAGTTACAAATATTACACAAATGAAAACCAGTTAAAAATGCACTTGCGTAAAAGACAATGAAGAAAACCCCTGCCTAAGTGATGCTGTCATAAAACATCTACAGTGCTTACCTGTGACGTACTTGGCGAATTTTATATAACCCAACAATATAATAGCATCATTTGACGGACGTTTTTAAAACAGGTCTGGTTCAAAACTGAGCATTGAATTACCTGGCGTAACAAAGTTATACGCGAGGCGATGTTTAGGCCTACGGAGGTAAGCGGGAGTTTCTTAGAGCAGCCTGTAGGAGTTTTTTAACTGCAAGATCCAATTCTGTAATGTTCGCCATATTCAGAGAATGTTTCAGAGCGTCACTTCATCTCATAATTCCATGGTGTAAAAATGTTTGTTATAAAAATTTTGTTTTACGACCTTCATCTCTGGTCAACAGCATAGAGTGTGCATGATTGATTCCCTTCTGTAATTACTCAATCAACAATTTTCTATAGCAGTGGTTCTTGACCTGTGGTACCCGAGGACCCTTGGGGGTCCACACGGCCTACTCAGTGGTTCCGCTACTGTTTTACAAAATTAAATAATATTAAAAATGATCAATTAAAATATACAGTAACAAAATTAGCAATTTGAAAACATTTTCTATATTTGATTGTGAATGAACTACAATGTTTCAATATTTGGGCATTTGTTTGCTGTATACTTTTTGTGTATTGTTTTGCGGTTCAAATCATTGAAACTGCTTAGTCTGGGGTCCCTGGGGTTCAGTGATGACTCAGTGGAGACTCCGTGTTGGATCCCGTAATCCAGCCATGATTCAGTGGGGGTCCACAGAAGTCAAAAGGTTGAGCACCGCTGTTCTATATAATTTGGTTGATTGTGCCAGGGCAATTTCAAATCTTTAATCATATAATAATATAAAGCGCATTTGCATGATGCTGTGTCATCAAATCTTGTTTAAAGATTCCCTTACAGAATTTTGGGAAGCAATGAATTACAAGTTTCAATTATTATTCCAACATGTCTGAATTGTAGGTATTCAGCAACTTCTGCTGCCTTGGAAGGACTGTCCAGCTGAGATTGTTTTTGTAGCATTTAAAATGTTTTTGGGTGGTTTGTTTGCAGTGGCGGCTCGCCCCACTGAAAAAAAGGATTGTTATTATCATTTTATTTTCCCTATATACGTCAGTGGCTCTCGGGCGGGGCTGGTGGAGTGAGGAGAGGAGTGGTTTTCCCTCCTGAAGTATGCAGGACTGCTTGGCCGGTCCTCTCGGGTCTCCCCAAGCAGTCCTGCGCACTTTGCATGTTCCTACCAGGCTGCATTACACAGCCTGGTGAGGAACATACAAACCCTCCCAGTCCTTGTCTGAACGCCGATCCACGGCCCCCTATGGGGAGGCTGTGAGGGCAGGTCCTTCCTGCTGCTGGCCAGGAGTAAGGGAAGATGTCAGAGGGACGGAGGACAAAGCTTGAAGGCAACGCTGTTTCAGGTAAGTGGTTTTATTTGTTGTTTAGGCCTTCCTTAGTGTTTTACTTTTTTGTTTAGGCTTATTTTTTGTTCCCCTCCCCGCCTCCCTGCCTCACAGGCCGGGTCTGGTAGCAGCCGCTACTGTTTGTTTGTCCCGATAACTTCCCTCTCTAAGTCTACCTGCTGTTTCTTTATGATGCAGGGGGTGTCATTCCCCGCCCACTGCGAACCAGGCGAAGTGTTAAAAATAAAATGGCAATGAATTGCCATTTCAATTTTAACCAAGGTGCGCCGCAACCCCCAGCCTGCCTCCGAATCAGTAGGGCGTGTCCTCTGCTGCTGATTGGCAGCAGGAGGACTGAAGTAGTGGTCACCATGCACTACAAAGTCCTCAAGACACTTTGACCGGCGGTCTTTCGCTGGCCAAAGTGCCCATTGCACTTTGAAGCTCTCCACCCAGCTGTTTAGACAGCTGGGTGGAGACCAAGCATAGGCCTCTATGGCCTGACGGAATGTTAGTCCAACCTGCTCCATCCAATCCTGGCACTGCTCTCACGCAGCTTGAGCACAGCGCCTGGATTGGTTATTGGGGTTCTTTCTACAGTTTTGGAAGGACAGCGAGGAGGACGCGGAGTCTTTGGTAAGTACAATTTAGTTTTATCTAGTTAATATAATGTGTACTGTTTTCTTTTGGAAGGAGGGGTTGTTTTTATTTGGGCTTTTGAGGGGGTTTTTTTAAGTATGGGCTTTAGTGGGGAGGAAAATGTGTTTTTGTTTTTATGTAGGTGGTGGGACACTTTGCTTGCCCCACCACTTTGAAAGGGTTAACCAACTGCTCCGGTCGAAGTCCCTAGTTGCGGTGTTTGTGTATTTGAACCTGGGTTGGCGTTTTGACGACTTTCTTTGATAATTGTTTTTTGATGGATTTCACAGAACTTTGGTGCACATTTCGGGTGTCATGTCATTCTTTTAAAAAGCTGCTTTGCCAGCTGGTTCTTGTTTATGAAACTCAAATTCCACCCATATGTGCTATCTGTGAGTGATTTGAGGTAGGTAGAACACATTCCTAACAACTTTGCACTGTGGGAGATAGATCCACAATGGTCTCAAATCTTGCTACAAAAGCTTGATGGCTAAAGATAAATGCAGACAACAATTTAACACTAATGACTATCAAAATAGTTTCAACAGAAATACTGCATAACTTTGCACATAGTCTGCATATTGCAAAGGTTAAGGCAGCACCTTTGTTCTCATTGGCGGTTGGCATCTACAGGGACATCTACAGGGGTGGGGGATAAATGAAAAAACAAACCACTTACCGTACTCTCCTCCTCGCGCCGGACGTCAAACCTCTTCTTCCATAGACTGCAGAGCGGGCACCAACAAGCTCCCTTTACCAATCCTGGCGCTGCTCACATGCTGTTAACCAGATGCAATTTTAGCTTAGTTCATGTATTAATTATGTGTTATCACAATGTATATTTGATTTACCTTTCCATATTTCACGTTTTTCAAATATTTTTCACTGTATATCCATCGAGTTGAATGTGGATTGTCCTTTCTTTTATCGCACCAAATGTGAAAGTTTAAAAAAAGTTTGTGTTCAATCATTACTAAAGCAAATTTGAGGTCATGATTATTGAGTAAAATGTACCTCATGCATAAGTAAATATGTGTTTAAATCTCACAACTACCTGATGTTGTTTTGTGTATGCAAGTGTCTAAGGCAAAAGGTGGTTGTAGGTAAGGGCCAAAGCCCCCAATTCACACCGTTAACCAGCATGAGAGCATCGTCCTGATTGGAGGAAGCAGCATCTCTCGGCACTCCCCAGCACATTGGAGGCCTGCACTTCCTCTCAACCCAGCTGTCTAATACGGCTGGGTTGAGAGTTACTGTACATGTCTGGCTGGCAGTCGTAAGACGGCCAGCCAAAGAGACATGCGCACTTTCAACAGTGCACAGTCAGCCCTCTGCCCACCACTCCTCCTTTCTGCCACTCAGCAGGCCCCACCCCGTCGGGACACTCGGTTCAGGACGGGATGATGAAAAATAAAACGGTAATGAGTTACCATTTTATTTTTCAGCTCTTCGGTTTTGGGGGCATTCAAGTGGGGTGACTCATTTCCGCTCTCATGAAGGAACCCTGTTTGTTCTTTAAAGTGCTCAGATGATCCGTGCTTAATATGCATTTTAGGAAAGCACACAGAAACATTCCTGCCCTCTCACACACAGCAAATGTCATACTTTCCCATGCCCAGGTTCGGCAAACTTCTTGACCCTGAACTCCCCAAGAATAGTGCAAGGATGTTCGTCACCTTAAGGCAAAATATCATTTTTCTGTTGGTGTGCTCCCCATCCACTAATCATTAGGATTTTTGCACCTTTTCTTATAATTTGGACCCACGTAGGAATGACATCCTAAGGCTAGCAATACCGTACATGATTCAGGTGCTGGCTGTGCCTTCCCAGCGCCCATTTCTTTGGAACTCCCACCATTGTGACTTGCATCTACTGCAGAGCACACAGCTGTACGCTTCCAAACGTTGCCACTTACCTTTATAAAGCATTATGGGCCTGGTGCTATGCAGAGGATACCGACTGCATAAGACAGATTCAACCATTGCCACTAGAGTGCCAACAGGCCAGGTAATTGGGGGGCATTGCACTATACAAAAATACTTAATGCAGCATACTATCTTATTGGTCAAAGAGGAAAGTATTCTGTCTGCACGAGCTCTTTTTCACCGCTCTCCCCATTTTCTGACCTCCCGGCCACACCCGTCTCCAGAGGAGTGAGGACAGCCCAGCTCTGAAGGCGGTACTGGGCTCTCTTCCTGGTACTTGTCGATGTTCGCTCCCTGTTGTAATAGATGACCAGGGCATTGCTACAAGAAAAGAAGGCCACACGGTTTCTACCCCAAATAGTACCCTGTTGCCCCTTTAAAAGAGTGACTAGTAACCTAGGGCATTGCCATGAGCTAGGTCGGTGTGCCCCGCCTCTAACCATTTGAGCTGCCATATGTTTATGCCTCCCGGAAGTAGCTATATTTCGATGCTTCCCCTCAGGGGCGAACATGAGGCTTTAAAGTGCATCCAAATATTGGAGAACAGGATGGTTTACTAATTCAGGACCCATCTTCTGTAGATTAGTGTCCAGGAGTTCTTGCGTGAGTTATTGCTTTAAATGGAAATACAGAAGTGCCGGTACCTACAATCCAGGGAGTAACCAGGGCGACCAAAAATACGGGCATGTCAGTGAGCGGGCTCAGCGTCTGAGCACTGAGAGGATTGTAGCTTCAACATATGGAACACAGGCGGCGCTAAAACACTGCTCAGCGCTATAATCAGTATCCAGTAATGCAGGGAGGCTGAGACCGGTACAGCGGAGTAATCTGTAGTGTAAGAGGCTAGGAAAGGCCAGGGTGCAGTCACTGGCAAGCCATGTCAATAATTCTTAAATTGGATCAAGTCAGACGAATCTATAAGCTGTACCTATGGTTCAACTAAGTCTCAGCATTGCAGTTTACATATCCCATTGATTAGTGTGAGAATTTAACTCGAGGAGGGTGAATACAAAACAAACAGTAACTCCGAGGGTAATACTGTTGTCTCATTGTGCTTGCATGGAGCAAGGCTACCCTCTACTGGTTGAGAAATAAAAAGCAAGAATAGTATTATTTTCTAACCCACCATTTCCCGCTTCCGTCGGAAGTCTCCAAACTGCCAATTTGCGAACATTTTTCACAGTGAGGAGGGGGGCGGGGCTTAGTGCCCAGCATAGCCCGAGGCATTTTTTAAAAGGATGACCAGATTTTGAGAAGCAAAAGTAGGACTAAAGCGTTAAGTCTTACTTCTATATCTGGCTTTTTTTGCATAGCCATGTAAATATGTGCACATACATATACACACACACACACACACACACACAGGGTCGGATTGGGATCACAATTCGGCCCGGGCACTGACGAAAAAAGTGGCCCACATTCAAGAGGCGTGGCCCATATTTAAGGGGCGTGGCCCACATTCAAGGGGCGTGCCCTTTCATGAAACACCATTTGCACAGACAAGGAATGAAAGAGGGAGGATACTGTTCTTGCACAGGACACAGGGCCAAGGTGACAATGGCCTACATGCTGAGCAACTAAAAAAAATAGCAAGGCCCCTTTCTGTCACAAAATTATTCCAGCCCTCCAGCACAGGAGCACTTGAAAAGCAGCAAAGCCCCTGCTATTACTAACCTACTTAGCCCTCCCCAGACCTTCAGCTCAGGAGCACATGAACAGAGGTAAGGCCCCTGCAATTAGTAAACTAATCAGCCCTCCAGGCCTCCTGGCAGGGGAGCACAAAACACAGCTTTCTGGGTTATCCAAGGTAGCCAGGTAGCCAGGGTGGTGGCTGAGGTGAAGCTGGTGCATGGGAAGTGCCTTCCCAGTGTGTTCTGGCAGTTTGAGTGTTTACCATTTACTGTAGTATTACCCTTGTACCTGTGTATGGTACCCTTTTGTAACTTGCACATGTCACTTTTCTCTGGTATCACACAGTATGCTACCTCTCACTTTTGTTTGCTTTAGATACTTGCACAAGTGCCACCATTGCCTACGTAACGTTTGTTCTTGTGCTGGAGTGTCTGCCATTTATTGCAGTATTATACCTCTACTTGTACTTTGTACGCTTTTGTAACCTGCACACATATCACTTTTTCCTCCTGTAATGTACCGATTGCTACCTCATGTATTTTGGTTGCTCACTATTGTCACTTTTGATTCATGTAACTTAACGTTTGCTTTTGTAATTTGTCCACTTAATTTTTCTCCTCGTGTATTATTGCTGTTCCTAGTGTGAAGCGCTCTGACACCTTCGGGTAAAGTCCGCGCTGTATAAAATCGCATAAATAAATAAATAAAATAAAAAAATTCCAAACATCACCTGGCCCCCACAGCAAGACCCATTCTTCCTCGCCCACTATGCCCTGAATGTGAAGGGCTGTGGGCGAGGTGTTAAGACTAACACCGTTTCTGGGCTGCATGGGCCCCAGGGGAGCCGAGGTGAAAATGGCTCAAAGGCCTGAAAAACACCTGGCCCCCTGGGAGGCCGATTCTTGCAAACAATCACCCCTCCCCAGCCCAGCCTCAGCTTGATTGCTTGGCAGGGCAGGGGTGAAGGAGAGGCCACAGCTGACAATCGCTGTCCGGCCGCACAGCGAGGCTGCTTTCATTTTCTCTGTCTGTCTCCGTGCACTCTGTGGGCCGTTTTTTTTTTCTCCCCTTTCCTAGTCCACTCTCTGTGGACTGGAACAGGGGAGAAAAAAACGGCCCACAGAGGGCACTGAGGCACCGGCCCTTCGGCCCATGCCCGAATGCCCGCCTTGCCAATCCGCCCCTGCACACACACACACACTAGGCTTATAACTGTATGTGTGTTTGTTTATGTGTATATTTACATACATATACAGACACACACACATATATATATATATATTCTTCCTTCTCTCCTGGAGCCTTCGTAACCCTTAAGTCCAATCAACTCCAGCGCACGTCCAGGGTAGGTAGTAGGCTTCCCTGAACCATATAAACGTCCCAAATTTCAGACTCAGCCGAGTCGGAAGAAATGATCTGAACTCAAGACGGGTTGCAGATTCATCGTGGTTTTCCCCAATTTTTTGATTGTTCAAACATTTTTTCGGTATTTGTGACAAAAGGTATACAATCAAATGATACTACGATACAAAGATGTATAAATTGGTACTTAGTGCACAAGACAGCATAATGAAAATCATATAACAGTAGTCCGATTTGGATGTCGGAAAATAAATTAGTTGTAACAATATGAAGAAGGTGGATCGAACCTCTCATACGATTGCTACAGGGTACAATGTTAGAATGCAAATTTCCTCTGGAACATGCATACGATTTCTACAGAATATAATGTGACGGCCTAAAGGGCATCATGACATTTGTAGCCTGAAGTCAACCGTGAGGTACAGTACTGCATTGTGCGGCAAATTATGCATCGCCTGTTAGCTAAGATGTAAAGGGAAAAAACAAGACTGAAAGGAGGGGAGGTGGATGGGAGGTGGAGGGAGGGGAGATAGTGGTGTGGTGGTATATCTGCTTCATTTGCATAATACCTAAAAGGATGTTGAGCCACCAGGCCCTGAACAGTCAGTTCCATATAGCTATCTAAGGAGCGCCATACAGTGCTAGCAATTGGAGGTGCATATTGCTTGCCCAAGAGGAGTGTATGTGCTCCTCGAAGATGAGACACCCAGGCCCACCAGGTGATATGTGTCGAAAAGATTTCAGCAAATCTATCAGCACCAAGTCCATAGTATCAAGAGATAGAGGTGGTGGTGCAGCCCAGGGTCCCAGCATAATCATAGAAAACAAGAGGACAATGGGTATTTTTAAGATTATTGACAAGTGCTTCTGTATAGGAACCCAATATGAGTCTAATAATGTGCACTTAAAGAACATGTGTTGGTAAGTGCAGGGCTCTATATTGCAATTCCAACAGGTGTCATTATCTCGTAGATTTAGTCTGTGAAGGCAAGCGGGGAGTCCAATGTTAGAGATTCATTGTGAAGAATTTCGATTGGGTGAGTGATGGGGCGATTTTATTACATAGGGAGGGTTCACCAATCAAATGGCAGGTACCAGGATGGATGCGTTGAGGGACCTCCTTGTTGAAATGTTTGACCATTTGGCACAGGTAATTGTGGACTGCGGGGAATGAGGAACAGACAGTAATTTGTAAATTTTGGATGCTATATGTCCTGAACGCTGCCAGAGGGCAAGGTGTGTGACTAATACAGAGTTCAATTTTTGAAATGCTATTCAAACAGCATACATTATGGACACACGCCTTGCTCACGTGTGTCACTCCGAAAGGCGTAGGGTAAAGAAACTTTCCACGTTGTATGCTGTTTGAAGAGCAATTAGAAAATTGGGACTAAACTACAATGAATCTGCAACGGTTGTATGACAATACAACGCGGTGTTTACACCGCACTACCATTCCAACAATGGTTTTACAACGCAAGTCTTTACCACGACTTGCGCTGTAGGGTGCTGGACTTAGGAATAGTAAGATTTACTATTCCAACACCAGCCTACGTACAGTAGGGCAGGTGTTGGAATAGTAAATCTACTATTCCTTAGCCTAGAGCGCCCTCCAGCGCAAGTCGTGGTAACGACTTGCGTTGTAAAACCATCGTTGTAATGGTAGTGCGGTGTAAACACCGCGTCGTAATGGATGTTCCCCATCTGCAACGCGACCTGAGTGTATGTCATTTCTTCCGACTCGGCTGAGTGTCGGGACATTGGGACAGTCCTCTTAAAACCGTGACTGTCTGGTGGAATACAGGGCATCTGTTCAACCTAATTTTAAATTCACCTTCTCCCTTCTTTCTGCTCCTTACGGAAAATTTTCTGAGGCTGGCATAAATGTCCTGGGAATGTTTCAGACCCATTATTGGACATCAGCTGTGCAGAACCTCCAAACAACTAGCTGGAAATATGCCCTCTGGTTGGTTTTCCAGCTACTTGTGTGCATACTGTGTGATGCAGACTCCTCACTTGGCAACTGTGTGTGTGGTGGCACTATGTGAGTTGGCAGGTCTGTGCTTCAATGGAGGGACACCTGGCGGCCCGCAGAAAACAGGTGGTTCATTGGAAAACTGTATCACATAGAATATATCTTACTGTTTCAGAAGTTATTGGGAAGGAAAGGATGGATACATGGTTCTGAGTTCCATATATTTGAATGTGCCTCCTCCGTCTGCCTAGTCATTTACCTTTTACATTCACAAACTTGCATCTTTAGCCTGGTTATATTCCTAACATACATTGCTGGCTCATAGGGGATGGATTTGTCTTTTGCCGCCTATTACTTCTATCTATGCCCCATTTTCACAGTTGTATGATGTCACAAAGACAGCCTTTGTGCCCACAGGGACCAGGGTCCACGTTAACTACATAAACAGACTCTTTTATGAGGTGTGCCACCCTCCTGCTTGTGTCTGGGGAAGCCAACAATCAATGTGTTATTTCGGTAACTAAGTGGTCAGTTCTCACTTCGGTTGCATCACACACAAATAATAACATCCTCACAACGGTTTCTATGGTTGGTATATATAGTCCTGCGGTGTAGAAGCAGATAATGGTTCAAACAATCCCGTAAGTGCAGGCGACCCAGTGCTCAGGTGTGTGCATAAATACAAAAATATACAGAAGACCCAAAACGATGTTCACTGGTTAAGAATGATTTAGATCAGACAAACATGCATGTGGCACAGCAACATGTAGATTTGTAAATCATCAGATAATCACGTGAGATGATGTTGACGTTTCGACCCCTTGTAATTTACAGGCTCTCCTCAGGACTCTGGCTCAGTACCTGCATACAGAGGGGAGACAGAAACCCAGACCACGTGCCAGTCCATATGCGCCAAATGAAAATCTCAAATTCTGTCATGGTGCCAAGCGACCATAACTACCAACACGTGGTATGCCAAAGATGTGGCAATTAAGATTCATTATCAAGTCTAAGTCTGTAACAAGGTGGTGAGGTCAGTCTATGTCCCAAAATCCTCTGTGGTCCAGAGACCCACTAGTCCAAGGCGCTGGCAAAGTTGTCAATCAATCCACGCAGCATGAATCAATCAGTCAGCGCGTGGTTCTGAAAAACATACAATATGTCTACACATAAAAGCTCTTCTTGATCAAGCCCGTCCATGAGGTAAAACTATGGTGCCCTCCTCTGTGATTCTTACAATCCATCATGCAAACTTGTGATTGTACTTTATGGTGCATCTCAAGCTACTGTTCGGTCTATCCAATCAAAAGCAGCAGGTGTGTATCCATCTCGCAGCACCAATCAAACAATAGGCGCTTGCCTCCAGTCACTCTATTGGTGTAAAAAGTCTTACTAAGGCACCCGAAAAGAATCCGTGTGATTGCTGCCTCATGCTGTAGGTCATGCGACTTACTTAAACAAGCAGAATCGGCGCGTGATCCAAAACCCTGTTGATAGAGTGGCTGTCACATGCTGTTGGTAGTGTGATAGAATTGACAGCCCGGAGCACACACATGCTACATGGGGGCAGCATAGCTGCCAAGGTTTCAGATGAATATGTGTGACATTTTCATAATTTCAGTGTAATTATGAGTGACATTTCAATGACAATGAGTGACACTTTTTCGCGAGCAAATGAAACATATAGGGAAACATACATTTCAGAAATTACACCCATTTGAGCAACAAAAAAACTTTTAAGAGGTCACTGAAGACACAACATGATTCATCTCAAATTATGACATGCATTCATTCACTCTTTATGGATGTAACAAGTTAACCTACACGCATGACATTTTTGTTCATTTCAAATTAGTCAAATATAAACTAAAAAACTATGTTTCCGACTCATTTTGGTGTAAACTAATTGGAATTACGGTCTACTACGGTTAAAATATATGCAAGCAGCGTTCCGAGGGAACTTCAGTACAGAATCAGATAGACTTAGTGCACAACTCCCCCAGGCTGCCAGCTCACAAGTGCCTGGAGGAGCGAGTCTGCTGGCAGAGCGATTCACTGGTGACGTCGCAGTGGTGCTTGTGCTGAGCGCTAATCCACTTGCATGAGAGTCTGCTAGCTGCAGACCTGACGTCGTTAGAGTTGTCCCTCTGATATATGGCGCTAGGATGCAGCAGACCGACTGCTCTCTTGACCTGGCATGCTCGAGCACATCAGAAAAGAGTATTCACCGCTGCTGCAAAGCTAGTGGGTCTTTGGTGAGGGCTGGAATGTCTGCGTCTTTTGCCTGCGCCAGAACCCTGGCCCAAGTGAAATAGACGACATAATGCACGTGTCCCCAACCCAGGAAGGAGGCTGTAGGACATAAATACCGGCTGTAAAAGTGCGAGCCCCAAGCTAAACGTTAGCTCTAACGTACCTCAAGTCAGCCCAATTGACCAACAACTATACGCTGGACTCTGAGTCAGGCTCACTTACTAATCCAACTCAACAATGGTGCTGAGTTAAAACGTCATCAGAAGGATGAAAGGAACAGCCAGCCCTGCTGAAACCTCAAGCCAAACCTGAAAATTGTAGAAAGCGAAGTTATAGCGTGAGTCAGTGCATCTCTTGAGGCCAGCAAGTCACAGTTACAGTCGAGGAAGGCAGGCAGCCTGACTACATGGTAATAAGAAACTAAAACAGACTCGGATGGCTAGTGCTACAGTCTGAACAGACTTCAACTTTACCACTGTGCACTGCCAATCGAGGGTTTGCCACCCGCCTCCTGAGTCCTCCACAGACTTGTAGACAAGCACTACAGCGCAGAGCACAAAGTATTTCGGATTAAAAAAGATGGTTCTTTCTAAATTCAATATTTAAACAGATCAGTATGATTTATTTTAAACTGATAAACTCGGCTTGAAAATATTAGCGGCAACAAAATATATCTTTCAAAGGAAGACAAAAGTGGCAGTACTAACAGATACGCTTTTTCATAAAAATGATATCTAGGAAGTAAGGGGATATAATTAGTTAGCACACATGCTGCCAGTGAATCTGGGAGAGAAAACGGGGAGGAGCGGACTCACCCAGATGGTCCTCCTAATGTTTATCTTCATGTTTCTCAGTCTGTGTGCTTTGCTTAAAATAACGCCGGCCGGGGAAAGCAGGGCCCATTGGTCCCGTAGAGAGCGGCCAGACAGCTCGAAAACCGAAGAGAATAGCCACGACTCTGCCGATTGCCTGAACCCTCCACACTGCAATCGGTGCTCCTTAACTCCAGGATGTGAAGGTCACAGGCTCAGGCTGCAGCACTCTCAATGGGCCCGGCCAAGCTCCCGGCTCGGAAATAACTATTCAGTGGCAGCCATAAAATGATTGTGCCCCACAGCGCGGAGGGCCCGCCGTGCAGCAAGTGCCATGATAAGCGGCGTTGCAAGGCAGCCGAGCACCATGATTCCGGCCCCCCGCGCGCTAACCATTGTCAGCCGGCCTCTAACTCCAATTTCATTAAATGTAACTTCCGGCGTGCACCTTGTAAGCAGGACGTAACGTGACGTCGCGTCGCCACACGGCGCCATGGCTAAGTTGCAACATAACTGCACCCGGGTCTCCAGGCGGCAGGGGAGAACGAATGTAATATTGTAGAACTGAGAGCAGTGCACAAGTCGGATCTTTAACTGTTACGATTCATCTGAGCCTGCTGGCAAGTAAAGTCTGCTGCGGCCCGGCTGGGCGCATCACACAGGTGTCAGAGGCGTCAGCGTGCGCATTAGCACCTTGCGTAGGCTAAGGCAGTCAGTTTCAGTGCTGTCCGGTAAGTGGCAAAAATGCGTGACAACGTATTTCAGTGCGGTGATGCGGGAACACCACACTGAAATGCGTTAGCGTCACGCCAGATGCGTGACACTTGGCAGGACTGGGGCATGCTCAACAGCATTACAGTGCTGAGTCGGAGAGTGTAGGACTTATTATAGTCTCACAGACACGCCGCGTGTGCGTGAAGAGCCCTGCGGACTAAAGAAGGCCAGAGAAAGTGCAACATGCAATGATAAAGATATGCAGTTAATGCACGCTGCTATTTAGACCCTACTGAACACTTTAAATTACTTCCATAGGGGATCGGTAGCTACGCAGCCGCTACAATTGCTTTACGCGCTCGAACCTTGTCATGTTTCAAAATCTGTAAAAAATATATGTACACACATCAGTCGAGCTCATATGCTGGTCAGGCTGACCGTTCCAAGTATGAAATGTCATTTTCACAGTTAACATCCAGATTTTGCCTGCTGCTTTTTTCCAGGTAGCAGTTTCTTACTTGATCCCGATTTACGAACCCAGGTGGGAAATTTTGTCCCTGGAAGCCATAGCCTTAAGTGTGCCGGGTCCCTCCAGGTCTGAGATGTGGTAATAATTAAAAAACATACATTGATACGGGTCCCTATCTGGCCCTATACTCATGTCCTTAATTTTACTGGCTAATAAAACTGATGGACTTCTGAATAATTCATTTAAAAACGTTAAGGTTATCCATATCAGTGATTTAGTTCCTGTTTACATTTCACAAGTTTTCTTAATCTTGCATTCTCTAAGAGTGTTTGCTTTTTCCAGGATGTTTATTTTTAAATTTTTATTTTAGGCTGCATGCTACACTTCTGTAGTGCATACTTTGATCTAAGTTGCTTCCAGGTGTTTAAAACCGGCTATGAGGCAGGTCCTTCAATTCGTGGCCTCTTCGTGAAGGGCACAGAGCAATAGTTATGTTATCCTGTTGCAATTGTAATTCTGTGGAAGGGTGCGTGAAGGAGGTACACAATTGTCAAAATATAGTCATGGTAGGATGTGTTGTGTGTTTGGGTGGTGGTGAAGGGAAGGGATGCATGGAAGTGTATTCAGGATAGTATTAAGAGGATGCTGAAGAGGAAAGAGAGGAGGCGTAAGATATGCAGATGGAGGCGATATGAAGAGAAAAAGGCCTATCATGTAACATAGAGTAAACACAATTGGAGTTCTTGAGACACTCCTAAGACCACTGCCCCTTCCACAGGCCTCAGTAATTTTTACTACTCAGTCTTTCAATTTCAGAATTGAAACATTTTTAATATTAATTATTTACAACAAAATCACATTGTTCTTGGTTTATCTTTGACAGCTATCAACCATTGACAAAGTCAATAGTTCTGAAGGCTTTTAGGTGTATGTCAGTTGTTGTGTTATATAGCTGTATGCAATAACAGAAAACGCAGAGAGGAACCAAAATAATGGTAGGGTGGCACACTATGGTAATCTCAGAAATGTAGTTTACGTGTTTAGGCCACCCCCGTAGTTACATATGCCCGCCCCTTTTATAGACCTCCCACTTTTTGCATCCCACTTAAAGCCCTGCTGGAAGCCCAAGCACAGCAGTGTTGCGTGACATCACGAGCAGCAGAACAGCACTGACCCCCAGAGTCCTTTCTTCATAGAGACCCTTTTCTCTGTCTTATGACGTGGGTCCCGAGCTTCTGTGAGCCTGGATTTAGAGCAGGCCCGGCTCCAGGAATTTTTATTTGGGTGGGACAAGGGTGCATTTGGGTGGGCCACTGGGGCTCGATTTATCGCATATATTTCTGGGCAGACCTGCTTCAGGGCCCTCCTTTATCTCTTCTTAGTCTTGCAAGGCCCAGTAAAACACACTCTTTTCCAAATCTCTTTCTAAGGGTTATCACTCTCAAAAAGTGTTTTTTCCATGTAATGTTCCTTTGATGGGGAGAGGAGGTTTCTGAGGTGGGAGGATCAGACAAGTGACACTTCTCGGGCTCCCTCTGTGCGAGCCTTCAGGGAGAACCCCTCTTCATTACTACCTCCACCTGACCCCACACTCTGCAACATACTCCCTTACAGGCTTGAATATCCACTACTCCTCTCCATTGCACCTTATCTCAAAGCTGACCTTGGGCCCCAGCCTCATATCAGGCACCATCGGGCTCCACTTTCATTTGGCCCGGTAAAAACATTAGAAAAATCACCTTCAAACTTAAAACATTGAATATAGCAGTAAATATAATTAGTACGCACTTTAAAGTATGTACCACAGAAGCCCTTATGACCCGACTGCTAATTAAACAAAAACAGAAAGGCCATGACAGGGCCAACTTTAGCGCTGATGTGAAAGTCTTTTTTGGTGCAGCACCATTAACCTCTTTCTCCATAAATACCTTTACTACCACCTTCCAACAGTGCCCCTCATCCCTCCATTACCCCCCTATTGACCTCATCCTCGGATTTCCTCACTGCCTCACGCCACAAGTGCCCCTCATATCCCCATAGCCCCTCCCCTTCATGACCTCCTCCTCGAAGACCAGAACCCCTTATCTCTGTAGCCCCTCCCCCTCATGACCTCCTCGTCTGACTCCCTCACTACCACCTTCCACCAATGCTCCTCATCTCTCCCTAGCTCCCCCAACCCATGACCTATTCCTCGGATTCCCTCACTGTCATCCTCCACCAGTGCCCCTCATTGCTCCATAGCCCCTCCCACTACCTCCTCCTCGGATTCCCTCACTTCCACCCTCCAACAGTGCCCCTCATCTATACGTAGCCCCTCTCTCATATGCATTTCATTTGTTGTATAGCGCAACTCATATCAGTGTAGTGTGTGCGTCAGTACTTTACATCACACACACATTATACAGATAAAATGAATCATACAAGTATGTAAATCAGTCTACAGGGAATGTCACATAAGCCACTGAGGAAAGGTGTATGAATCACATGTCATCCGTACTGGTGGGCAGTATATTTTATAAGGGTTTAGTATGGGGAAACACAACCTTAGGATTTAAAGAGTATTCCATGGGGGTAAGATTTACTGATAAAAATGTATATCTGCCCAAACATACTCATTTTAGCGACATTAGAATAATGAAAGACTGGGGAAGTTCTAACTATATCACAAAACAAAAAAAGCGAAGTTCTAACTATACCAATCATGTCTGTATGCAGCTCTTTGGTGACAGTTCATGGGTCACTGTACTATGTTAGGATTGTTACTTCTGAACTGCAAGTAACACAAGGATCTCTGCGACAAAGGCAGTAACCCACTGAGCTGTCCACATACAATACAGTTCACCTGCATTTAAAAACTATTAGTTCACCTGCATTTAAAAACTATTAACAGGCAAATGATTGCTCTCCAGAAGGATCATTAATCACCAGCGTTATCTGGGCATTTTGTATCGTCTTATTGTTGCCCTGCATTGGCCACAATATTGATAAAAATTGTTTAAATGAAGCACACACGAAGTATATGTCCTGCTAGGCCTGTGCAGATTTTAAAAAGTAAAAAATGTAGTAACACATTCTCTTACCTACTCCATTAGTCAAACTTTGTGTCACAGCCTGATGTGATAAGCAGCTGCAGGGGTTAGGAAAGGTGACTAAGAATAAATAAACTTCTTTTCTACTGTGCTGCATAGAAAAAGAAATATCAACGGCAGTAGGATAGTAGGCAAAGGTTACCAAAGGTTACCGGCGTCAAAGAAAGGATTTATCACCTTTCCCCATACAGAGATGAAGGGGTGAAAAAATGAAGAAAGCCTCATTAACATTTAAATGGTCTTTTAAAGACCTGTGAAGTACTCGGGTGCGCTGCGATCATCTCTAAAACTGTCTCTGGGCTGACACACACGACCTGTGCGTTGCACGCCTGCCTTCCAGCCTTCACTGCTGAGGGCCAAGGCTCCTGTTTGGGTGGGCCAGGCTCATGTTTGGATGGGCCTGGCCCACCCGGCCCACCCGCTAGAACCGGGCCTGATTTAGAGACGGGTCTATTTGCTTTTAGAATTCTGACTGCTCGCTCGGACCGGAATGCAGAGTAATACGCATTTAGGTTCCAGCTCTGTACAGCAGGTCTGTTCGCGAAGCTACCCACATAATGCTTTGGATGGACTATCTCACAATCTTTTTCCTGGCTCTGTCCATCTCAGGATATTTTGTGCATGACATTGTGTAGAAGTGGTCTGTTTGAACTAGTTTCATTTGGTTTTTACTGGTTTTTTTTTTTCATTAAGCTTTGGCATATTGAAAAGATAATCATTTTACGTCTCATACACTTCCAATTACATTTTTAAAAATGTTTCCAGTCTTGTGACTTCACTTATCCGATGCCCTAACCACAAGTGAAGCCACGAGGAGCGTACAACGTTGATAAATATGACATAAGGAAATGTCACATCGCTGAGAAATCAAGCAATAGTTATTTTGCATCTTCAGTGGTATGCCACCACTTTGACCTTGGCGGATCGTGAAGGCTTGATTGACCGACAGACAATATTTTGGATCTTCAGTAGGGCGTTCTGGGTCAGCTGCCCTCATCAGGTGTAGGCTGTAGATATCGATTTTGCAGTTTTCTTTGATGTAACCCCATTTTCTATTGGTAACCCAGTTTTGACAGCATTGTGGACTCGTGCCTGAGTTGGCTCTAGTGTCCTCCTTGCCAGACCACCCCCCAAGGTCTTTTCCGACTTCTGTGGTCTGTCTGAACCCATAGGTTTGGGAAACCCTCTCCTGAATAGCTGGGGAGACCTAGACACTGGTCACCCAGCACAATTGTTTGGGAAATGTAGCTGACTGGCACACTCTACCGTGCAGCCTGGAGAGAGCTTTCACAGTGGGCCGCCACTTACGATGTAATGTGAAGGTGGGTGTTTTTACTGCTCTCGTTAGTTCGGGTGCTTCGGGGGCCTGACAGCTTTGTCATCACCAAATCGCTGTGCCACACAGTGGGGCAATGTTAATAAGTGGTGCTGAGTCTGAAGAGGGGAAGAAGACCTCTGACTCTCTGGGGGCACCGATATCTCGGCTAAAGGGGTGTTTAAGCAGCAACGTGCAAGCAAAAGATGCATTATCAGAGCTCCCTGCGGTCTTTATCTCCGCATTTCTGGGAATGCTCATTTTGGGTAGATACTAGTGAATAACTTGCAAAAATGCTTTGGGTGACCACGTGTTAACATGGTTTTACTGACTCCAGGACATTGCACGTGCAACATTTGGAGTGACTGTTATTACCCCCAGGTCCCTAATGTCCTCGTCCCATTCATTACAAAGTGGAGATGACCATCTCCCAACAGTAAAAAACAAGGGGAATGCTGGGACCCTAATACTGCCCATCCCACCGGGAGTACATAAGCAGTACTTACCCAGCAACCCTCTTGTTCTTTTTTCTGTCTGTCGACAGAATGGATGGTGTGCTGATGCTGGTGCTGCTCCTGGTGGGCTGGAGTGGTGGTGCTCTCTTCTCCCCGCGCCCGGCTGTGCGGGCCTGGGGTTTCCGTGGGCTTTCTCCTGGCATGCTGGGCTTGCTGGGAGTCTGTCCCTGTTGGAGCCGGTGTCCTGCTTGCCCTCCCGGCCCTTTGCGCCTGGGGCTTGGTCTCCCGGGTTTCTTCCGGGTCGCGTGCTCCTCTACCCGAGCCTGGCAGGATGGGATGTGCCGCGTTTGCTGTGTTCATGCTGGTCTACTGGTGTACTGAACTTTTGGGGTGGGGGCTTTGTTCCTGGGGCTGGCCCCCTCTACAGGTGAGTCCCTCTTGCCGGGTTTTTATTACTTCTTGCTGTGTGTTCAGTCTCTTCACTTCCCACAGGATGGCAGGCTGTCTGTGCTGGTTGGAGGTTGGGCTTCGTGTTTCCCTTCCTTCGGTGCACACATCGCTGCCCTGGTATTTTTTGAAGCCAGCTGGAGAGTGGGGTCTCTGCCATTGAATCCGGTCAGTGAGCTGGCTCGGAGGGCTTTACTTTACTGTGTTTTCATGCTGTTCCCAGTGGCGGTGGGGGCGTTGTTGTGCTGATGGCCCCCGCTCTGGGTGTTCTTGCTCCTTTTTCTTCGGGAGCCTCTGTGGACGCCGCTGGCGCTGGAGTCGGCCCTGGGATCTCCCTCATGTTTCTTGGCTGGGACGCTGTCTTCCTGGTAGGGATTCCGTGTCCTGTGTTCTTTCCTTCTTGCAGTTGCTCCTGTTCTGGTACACCCCCCGCCTGCGGAGCGTGGTTGGGGGGAGGCGGGGGGAGGTCGGGCTCTTTCGGTGTTGAGGCAGGTGGCGTGCACGGTGCGTCTCCTGCCGCTGCCTCTTCCTCTTCTCTGGCTGGAGCTGGCCTCTCGTGCGCTGTAGTTCTGGATTCGGCACCCGGCGGCTGTGTCCCGTCACAGCTCGGAGATCGATGTTGGGGTGTTGCGCTGCTTCACGGTCGCATGTTTGTATTTGTACAGGGGGGGGGCGGGGCTCTGGTATTTCCCTTGTGTCCTTTCCCCTCTTTTCAGCCACGGGTGTTCTGTCAGCCTGCGGGTGCCTGGCTCTTCACTTTGACCCCCGGAAGCTTGTCTCCTTTCTGGTGAAGAATTGGCTTGGTAGTTTGGTCTGCCCTGTTCCCATGATGCACTGGGCCAGGGACAGACTAATTTGCATATAGCCAGGTTCTGAGCTGGGATGGGGCAGTGAGCTAAATAACGGTGATGGATCAAGCCCTGATCTTTGGACTGGGTAAGAGTGGTCTGCTTAATTCAGACACTCTGTTCATCACCACCCCCTTTTCTGAATCATTTTGTCCACCATAAGCGTGGAAGGGTATACTCAGACATGAGTCCCTTGCTCACTGCTCCATCAGGATTCAAGCAAGCCGGGCCGACGACGCCTGAAATGGCAGAAACCGGTCCCCGGAAGCTTGTCTCCTTTCTGGTGAAGAATTGGCTTGGTAGTTTGGTCTGCCCTGTTCCCATGATGCACTGGGCCAGGGACAGACTAATTTGCATATAGCCAGGTTCTGAGCTGGGATGGGGCAGTGAGCTAAATAACGGTGATGGATCAAGCCCTGATCTTTGGACTGGGTAAGAGTGGTCTGCTTAATTCAGACACTCTGTTCATCACCACCCCCTTTTCTGAATCATTTTGTCCACCATAAGCGTGGAAGGGTATACTCAGACATGAGTCCCTTGCTCACTGCTCCATCAGGATTCAAGCAAGCCGGGCCGACGACGCCTGAAATGGCAGAAACCGGTCCCCGGAAGCTTGTCTCCTTTCTGGTGAAGAATTGGCTTGGTAGTTTGGTCTGCCCTGTTCCCATGATGCACTGGGCCAGGGACAGACTAATTTGCATATAGCCAGGTTCTGAGCTGGGATGGGGCAGTGAGCTAAATAACGGTGATGGATCAAGCCCTGATCTTTGGACTGGGTAAGAGTGGTCTGCTTAATTCAGACACTCTGTTCATCACCACCCCCTTTTCTGAATCATTTTGTCCACCATAAGCGTGGAAGGGTATACTCAGACATGAGTCCCTTGCTCACTGCTCCATCAGGATTCAAGCAAGCCGGGCCGACGACGCCTGAAATGGCAGAAACCGGTCCCCGGAAGCTTGTCTCCTTTCTGGTGAAGAATTGGCTTGGTAGTTTGGTCTGCCCTGTTCCCATGATGCACTGGGCCAGGGACAGACTAATTTGCATATAGCCAGGTTCTGAGCTGGGATGGGGCAGTGAGCTAAATAACGGTGATGGATCAAGCCCTGATCTTTGGACTGGGTAAGAGTGGTCTGCTTAATTCAGACACTCTGTTCATCACCACCCCCTTTTCTGAATCATTTTGTCCACCATAAGCGTGGAAGGGTATACTCAGACATGAGTCCCTTGCTCACTGCTCCATCAGGATTCAAGCAAGCCGGGCCGACGACGCCTGAAATGGCAGAAACCGGTCCCCGGAAGCTTGTCTCCTTTCTGGTGAAGAATTGGCTTGGTAGTTTGGTCTGCCCTGTTCCCATGATGCACTGGGCCAGGGACAGACTAATTTGCATATAGCCAGGTTCTGAGCTGGGATGGGGCAGTGAGCTAAATAACGGTGATGGATCAAGCCCTGATCTTTGGACTGGGTAAGAGTGGTCTGCTTAATTCAGACACTCTGTTCATCACCACCCCCTTTTCTGAATCATTTTGTCCACCATAAGCGTGGAAGGGTATACTCAGACATGAGTCCCTTGCTCACTGCTCCATCAGGATTCAAGCAAGCCGGGCCGACGACGCCTGAAATGGCAGAAACCGGTCCCCGGAAGCTTGTCTCCTTTCTGGTGAAGAATTGGCTTGGTAGTTTGGTCTGCCCTATTCCCATGATGCACTGGGCCAGGGACAGACTAATTTGCATATAGCCAGGTTCTGAGCTGGGATGGGGCAGTGAGCTAAATAACGGTGATGGATCAAGCCCTGATCTTTGGACTGGGTAAGAGTGGTCTGCTTAATTCAGACACTCTGTTCATCACCACCCCCTTTTCTGAATCGTAGTTCTGGATTCGGCACCCGGCGGCTGTGTCCCGTCACAGCTCGGAGATCGATGTTGGGGTGTTGCGCTGCTTCACGGTCGCATGTTTGTATTTGTACAGGGGGGGAGCGGGGCTCTGGTATTTCCCTTGTGTCCTTTCCCCTCTTTTCAGCCACGGGTGTTCTGTCAGCCTGCGGGTGCCTGGCTCTTCACTTTGACTGTGTGGTGGGAGTTCCTCTTGCTGTTGAGGGACTTCTCTCTTTGGGTCGCTGCCTTCCGGTGGTGCACCTGCTCCTGGCCACGCGTGCTTCTGCCCTTTTTCATTTGGGGTGCTGTTGGGGGGGGTTCTCCTCCCCATTGTGTTCGTTTGCTGGTTCTCTGTGCTATTAGCATTCCCACTTTGTTTGGTGCCCTGCCCCGGGTTGGCATGGGTTCCTGTCACTGTTGTGGTGGCAGGTTCCTTTTTTCGCTGGCTCTGTCTGTGCTTGCTCCTAGGGTTCCCTGTGTTGTTGGTGTCTCTCTGCCTGCTTGCTTGCGCCATGCCCTCTGCTGCTTGCTCTCGGTAGGGGTTCGCCTCTAGCTTCTTCGGTGGCGGCCTGTTGGGGTGCGCTCCTGGTTCTCCCTGCTCTGTGGTTCCCTGCCCCCGACTGGTGGTGGATCTGTGTTCCTGCTCCTTTTGGCGGTTGCTTGGGGGGGTCCTGGGGTTCCCCTGGGTTCCTGTTGGCCTGCCGGGGTCTTCCACGCTTTTCTTTGCTGCCCCTATGCGTCCCTGCTATCGCAGGTAAGGGAGCTGTGGCCTGCCCTTGGGTGTGCTGGGTCCGTTTGTCTGCACGCCCTTTTTCAAGGGGGCCTAGCCTCTGCTGCGAGCAGCCTGTTCTGTTGTGGCTTCTGCTCCGCTTGGGTGTGCTGGGGTTCGCTCCGCTTCCTGGCTTCTGCGTGGTTGGTCGGGATTGGTGCACGGGGGCTTGGTTTCGGGCTTTGCTCCTCCCGTCCCTTGGGCTGCGCCTGGTTCCTCTTGGGGCTTCCTGGTGTCGTGCCTCCCCTCTGCCTGCGGGTCCGATTTGCGTTTTTATTTTGCGGCCATCCGTCGCCTTCTGTGGGTTGGCCTCTCTGTGTTCCAGGGTTGCTTGTGCTGCCTCATGTACGGCTGTTCTGTTCTGCTTTCCTCCGGCCTGGGGCTTCGGGTGTTGTCCCATGGCCTTCTGTGTGCTTGCTTTGCTTCAGGGGCCTGGCTGGTTTGTCCTGTCTCCTGCTGCTTGCCTCATCCTTGCTGGGTGCTTCTGTTTTTGGTTGCTCCTGCCCTGGCACTCGCTGTGCTTGCCTTTGGCTTGCTCTGGGTGTTTCTTTACCGCCCTCCTGGTTCAGCCGACGTTCCTTCCTGGTTTTTCCTGGTTGGGGCCTCCTGGGGGTGCGTGGTGGAGGCTTCTCTGGCTGTTGTGGTTGGGCTCCTGCTCTTCTTTTCCTTGGCACCCACCCCCGGGTTGTGTTTCCGGTGGCGGTTCACCTTTTGGTCCCTGGGGTCCGTGCTGCTGCTGTTTGGGCCTGGCTGTCTTTTGCTACTGCTGTGTCCTTGGTGTGGCTCTGATTTCCCCTCTTCTTTTCTTTCTCCCGGTTGACCTGTAGCCGTGCTCCCCTGTCTGCGCCTGCTTTCGTCTGCTCTCAGTGGTTGTGCTTGGTCGGCCTGGGTTGTTGCCTGCATGGCTGCCTGGGACTGCCGGGTGCTGTTGGCTTCTTGGTCCATCTGCACTCTGGTGTGTTTGCTCCCTGGGGGGGTTCTGTTCTCGTCTGGTTCCCATGGTGGGTGCCTGGCTTGGTGTCTACTGGGGCTTTTCCACTGCTGCCTGTTGGTCTCCGTTTTGGGCTCTGCTTCCGTGCCTGGGCTCTCTTTTCGTGTCCTGGCGGGGTGCTCTGCTGTTGTGGCCGCGTCCTGGTGGGTCCTGTGGGCCTTCTCCGTCTGGCGGTTCTCTTCCTGGGCTTGTGTCACCTGTGTTGGGGCCTGTGTTGGGTCCTGTGGCTCCGGGTCTGCCGGCTTTGTGCTGGTTTCGGGATGATCTCGGGCTGTGCCTCCTGGGCTTTCTGGCTGTGCTGTCACTTTCGGCCTGCTCTAGGGGATGTTTTGCTGGGCTTTTCCTGGTTCTGGTGTCCTGGCTCACTTCTTCCTCCCTTGCTTCCCCAGGCTTTGATCCCGGTGTGGGTCTGTATGGGTCCCCCCTCTCTGGTTGGGGTGCGGTTCTGTGGTGCTCTTGCCTCTGTGGGGTCCTCCCTCCTGGCTGCGGGTTATCTAGAGTTTCCCTGCTGCTTGGCCCTCTGCCTTCTCTGCACGGCTTCGGCTTTGACGGTTTCCTCTGTTTCTTTTCCGGCCTTCTGTGTGGTCCGGCGGTGTGCTGGGGAATCCCTGTTCCTCCCTGCCCTTTGCTTTGGCGTGGGCGCTGCGTGGGCTCCTTCCGGGGTTTGGTTGGGCCTGCGGGTCCTCCTGCGTGGTCGGGTTGCTTGGCTCTGGTCCTGGCTTCCTGGTTCCTTTGGCGTCTTTTGCCCTGGTTTGTGCTGTTTCCTTGGCTCCTCTCCGGCGTTGCTGGGGTCTGGCCTTGTCGGCTTTTGGCGCCCGGGGGCTGTTTCTTTTTTTCTGCTGCTCCTGCCCTTGCTTCTTGCTTGGCCTGGGTGTAGGGTGCCTGTTCGGTCCTCTGCCGTGTTGGCGCCTGTTTTTGTCTGCCCTCTGTGCCTGGTTTGGGGCTGCTGGCTGTTCCCGGTTGCTCTGGCCTCCCATCCTGCCTTGTTTTCCCTCCATTTATGGGTTGAGGGTTTTCTGAGGATTGGGGCTGGTGGCTTTGTCCACGCCCTTGTTGGGCTTGTTCGTTGTTAGTTTCCGGTGTTGTTGGCATCTCCTTTGTTGGTCGGCTTTCGGCTGGTTCTTTCTGGGGGTGTCTGTGGCCTGTGGTCTTTGCGTTGGCCTCCTCTGCCCCTGCTGTTCTGGGTTTGGTGGCCTTCCTGGGTTGGTTGGTGGCCTCCTTCCCTTTTGGGTTTTTGGCCTCCTGGGGTTTTTCGGGTCTCTTTCCCCTTACCTGTCTCTTCTGTTTGGTTGAGGTCTCGCTCCTGGGCTCTTGCTGCTTCCTGGGCCTCCTTGGCGGAGTTTTGGATGGTGGGGTGGGCCGGTTTCTGGCCTGTGCTTTCCTCCTTCCTTGGTTGGTCTGGGTGCTTGTGCCTGCGCTCTGTTGGCCAATTCTTTCTTTGGCCTTCTTCGGGGCTGTCTCGGTTTGCTCTGTGTCTGTGTGGCTGCCGGGTTCTGTGTGCCTTCCCGGTGGTTCTGGGCTTGGCGGCCTTGTCTGGTGGGTTGCTTCGCCGTGTCCTTTGGTTCCGCTTGCCCTGTCTCCGGTTTCTCTGGTTGGCGGCCTCCTTGTTGGGGTCTTGGCCTTCTGTTGGTCTCCGGTCCTTGTTGGTCCCTGCCGTCCTGTTCTGGGTTACAGGATGGTTGTTTTCTGCGGTCCCCCTTTCCCTCCTCCGCGGTGCTCCCTTGGGTTGCTGTTTTGGTTGTGGTTTCCTGGGTGTGCTTGTGGGTGCTGAAGGCCGGTTTTCTGTTTTGGTTTTCTCCACTTTGTAATGAATGGGACGAGGACCTGGGGGTAATGCTCTATTACTTACCGGCAATCTTCATTACTCCGGGTCCCGTTGTCCCCGTCCCATTCATACGCCCCTCCCTTCCTCCCTCCCGGGCGGCTGGCCTTCCTGTCTGGGCTTGGTTGTACAGGAGGGTTGCTGGGTAAGTACTGCTTATGTACTCCTGGTGGGAGGGGCAGTATTAAGGTCCCAGCATTCCTCTTGTTTTTTTCTGTCGGGAGATGGTCATCTTCACTTTGTAATGAATGGGACGAGGACAACGGGACCCGGAGTAATGAAGATTACCGGTAAGTAATAGAGCATTTCTGCCTATCATTTAATGGGCGCAAAATAGTGTTAATAAATATTTTCACTGGGTTTTACACCGTGTACGCTCGTACGGAGGCCCATAGCTCAGCTCAGCCTATAGGCGCCTACACAGAGGCATGGGCTCTCTTCTAGGCGCCTCTCAGGGGTAGCTACCATTAACTGTTCTAGCTCATGGCTGTGTCGATGGATGCTTCAAGTGTTTGCAACACTCATGAGGGTTTACCAGTGCTTTAAATGGGGGGGAAATAGTGCAGGTACTCATTTAAATATGGCGAGTGGGCGGGGCTGAGGGTGGGGCTTAGCAATACTTTTTGACTTCGATACTACTTGCAGCACATACCAAAACACACGCGAAATTTATTTCAATAAAGAACACAGGTTTGTTTACTCATTACACACAACTAAAGCGTAACGTGCCGATATTTTCACATTTCCTTGTTTTGTAATATATGCAACATCAATACTGTTAATTGCTGTTGCTTGGCACAATTTTATATATTCTCGAGTGACACAGAAAAAACTAGCAGACATGCACATACAAAGCATTCCACACATTTAATTTAATATAACTTTCAAGAGTGTTTCTATTCTCCCCCACCCTTTCTCTTGTAGTTGTCTCACACAGAAACAATCATAGGCCACACTGGCAAGCAGACAAACATAAACGGACAGTTAACAAAAGAATCAGTTGGGATTAAAGCCATTCGAACCTGGTTACCTCCCACAGCTTTCTTAATTACGCTCTTGCCACTGGGTTGCCTCGATGTCTGTGTTTGCAACACAGCAAGATGGTGAACTCCCGAATGGTATGCAAATGAGCCCACGCTGAATTGCTCAGCTGGGCTCGGCTCCGCTCTATAGAAGTGCCTTGGCTATCAATGAAAGGACGCCAGCACCAGCGTTTCATGAGTACCAGTACTCTCCTCGGCACTAGAAAAGTGCCGGTACTCAGAGGGATAAATGTAAGAAGTGCCGGTACTCAATACCAGTGAGTACCGGCCCATTTAAAGCACTGGGGTTTACGGATTCGCATACCACCAATACAAAGATAACGCAACCGAGCCACAAAGAAAGGCAGGCACGTGCCACACCGTAATGGCTGCCTAGTTTCCCGCCTTACATGTGTACCGACAAAGAGTTTTTTTTTTTTAACACACTATGATGTCCTCACATGGTCTGGATTTTTAAACTGGAGTGTGGTTTTCCAACAAAATGAAGGTGTTCATATTCTAAAAGCGATAGTTCTTTTCAAGACCTGTTTGTGATAAAGAGGGTCAAAATAGTTGAACCTCTGTTTTGCTCCCCAAGGAATCATTAACGGGTTACTCCACTCAGACAGAACCAGGCAGGACACTGTCCCCTATAATCACGCGTGTTCCGACAGAACTCGGCCATTGCCAGTTTCGGACAGGAAAAGGACACGTTTTGTCAACAGGTGTATGAAACTGGCATGCCTAGCATTTCACTCAGTTACAGTCATCACTTAAAAGTGGCACAAATGCATTTGACATCTTTATTACAGTTACTAATATTACTGTATGTGTCTGGTATGTCAGGTTTCGAAACAATGCTGCAAACTTGGTCGCATTTCATTGGGATATACCGCCACCTGATGGCTGTTTTGAGAACGTTCTTGTGTTCGTGCGACTTGTGTCTTGGGAGACTCTAGGTGGAGCAAATGTGTGCGTCTGGCTTAGTTGACCACGCAACTGTCTGAATGAGCTTTTGTTACCAAATATTTGGGAAAATCATAGAGTAGCCTTTGTCTACGACCAGAAGACTATTTTTCTCTCGTCTGTTTGGTGTATCAAATATTCCGATTCCCTATGAAGAGTTTGCATTGCGATGCAGGAGCGACTGACTATTTCACATGTTAAAAATACTTTAAATCATGACACATTAGGTTGTTACCTCATAGATGCATTGTATAATATATCTATAAAGATCTCTCTATGTATGTGTGTGTGTGTGTGTGTGTGTGTTTCTCAATGCTGCAAACTTTTTTATACATTTTTTTGTTGAGGAATTTAAATGCAAGAAAGGCCTACAGTTTCAGTTTAACAACCATTTTTGCTGACAAAGCGGACTGGCAGTAAAAAGAAAAATCACATGAGTATTAGATGTCCATGAAAGTATTTGAAACAAAGTTTTGTTGCACTCCCCCGTAGTGAAAGAAGTGATCATTTGTACAAATTGTTTCTAAGTGTCCAATGTAATACAACAATGAAATCATTTTTTAGATCAATACCAATGTAAATTCAGTTGGCCTTTTGAATTCAAAATTATATTTAATTTGTAGAAGATGTAATTATCTTTTGCAAATAAATTATATGGATAGTAAAAGCTGTATAAACTCATATTTTGAACAAAAAATATTTATTACTGAAAGCCGAGTAGGAAGCATTCCTTATTTCTCTTGTGCCTGAATTTCGCATAACTCCTGTATAAGGTCTAGAGCCGCGTGGTGTGTAGTCCTCCTACTAATACTTAGGTGTTTGCCTCTGGTTCTTGGTGAACAGACATGTCTGTCTTAAGCAAGATCCTGAGAGAGGAGAACAGCCTCACACCAGCACCACATTGAGCCAAAGGCTTTGCTGACTTTGAGAAATCGACAGTCAATTAGGACAGCACATCCGCTCTCTTCATATGCAGTCATCTTTTTTGTAAGTCTGGCATAACTCAAACTTGAAATTCTCGTTGCATTCTGATCCTGGAGCCCGGGTTTTTGGAAATTCAGTACTTTTTTAAGCCTTAAGTCTTGACAGTGGGCAGCTATACATCTCTGCTGACTGCCCTCCTACTCAGCTGAGGTGGGAAGGCACAACGTCGTGTTTGCAGTGATTTGCAGCCAGACTTTTACTCTAATAATTGGATCACATTGTTACGTCCACCTCCCTCACTCGGTATTGAAATATGTATGTCTTCATTCAGCGGAATAGGACGAGTTGCAGCTTTTCATTTGTAGGAACCTGTTCAATCTCCACACAAGGCGCAAAGTTTGCTCCATGGTTGACATCTTCAGATTTGGTGTTGAAGTCTTTCATCAGAGTAGGTGCTGCACATTTTCTTCTTCTACCTACAGTTTTATTCTGGCATTACCATTGTAATTTATGTCTGACCTGGCTAAAATTGTATGGGGTTGTTGTGTTGTGTTGGTTGTTAACTGCTTCTGAAATATGAAGGAAGCTGATCTGGCTTCTCCGATGGTGCGAGTGGAAAGGTTTACTGGAATATAAGTATAATTCAAATAGTGATATACCCCAAAAACATAAGTTTCAATAATATTCGTAAGAAATAACAGGTATACAAAAAAGTCAGTGTGTGTGCGGAGACATACGAGACCCCATTGACTGCAAGAGAGAGTACAGCTGTACATGGCAGGCTGCCAAGATGTCAAGAAGGAATGACACCAGTGCACCGGTATCTTCTTTGCCCTTTTCTGCTACAGCTGGTGCATCAGATGCGGATGTGAGTGAGTGGGGTCGAGCCGAGACATTAGATCTTCCCTGTTTTGCAGTGGTTGGAACTGCAGGTGTTTGTGCCCTTTTCCCTTCTTATTACTCTTTTTCTTTGACTACCCCCTGCCCGCCTCACCAGGTGGCTCAAAGCACTTCTGTTTGGATACGCCTGAGAAGGGGACACTCCTCCCCCTGTATCCCCGCTGTTCTGTGCTTGAATGCTCCGAATAATGTGCTATCTGGAATCATTATTGTACATGGAACATTGGGCTACTGTATGCCACTGCAATTACTGTTGGTTTATTGTCTAAAAATGTTAATAAAGACATATTTGATAGGCCCAGTGATATCAAGCAGTAGAAACGTCCATGCCGGCCACACTCCACAAATCATCCAGGTGAGAGGGTAGCAGGTTCCACGGTTAACTCTGAGCTGCAAGGCAGGGCCCGAACCTGAAGATTTCCGCTTAGAATGTTGAAGACACATAGTTTTATTCACAGTACAGAGGACAAGCAACAGGAACATCTAACAAGATCTGACAAGGTGTTTGAAGCAATATCAGAGTAAATGGACTGCACCGAGGGAAGGCCGTCATGTAGTGACCAGCCCGTCCAGCCTTCAAACTGCCCAAAATACAAATCCGGTTGAAGATTCTTCAAATATACATTGGGATTTAGAACTTGTTTTTATGATGGATTGTGCATGTATCTGTGTGGTATTTGCATAGTGTAAACCTAGCCAAAAAGGCAGCAGAGTGCTGTACAGCGTCAAAGGCCCGCATACAGTCTACGAGTGATAGAAGAGGAATAGTAGACGGTTAATGCATCGGGCTGTAGTGTTCTATAAAGAGGCGAGTCTTCTCATAAACTGGAGCGGCGTTGGTATAAACCGGATTGGTACATTTATTGTGTAGCATATTTAGTGCAATAATACACAATTCACAGGCCACAACATTAGCAGCACCCATGCTGCATTTATGTTGTGGGAAATGACTTAATCGGGTTGTTGTAAAGTGGGTCTGATTCAATCTAGGTTAAAATACTTGACAAACCATAAATGTAGATTTGATAATGCATGAAATGTCATCATTTATAAGTGTAGGGATAATGGCACATAATGTAGCTGGAGATCGGAGCTTTTACTGTGGTTATAATATGTATCACTCGGGTCTAGGACCGCACAGCCCTCTCTCTGGTTTAGCAGAGCCTGCGGCCCTAGGCTATTCACAACAGGGCTAGCCCTGATGCAATGCTTGTTAAAATCTCCTGACGTCCATAGAGCATTTACCCATCAAGTTACAAAGGACTTGTCACAACTCTGTGTGCACCTGAGTGAGCCCTGGGTATGCAGTAAGTGCCATCGGACAGAAATGCTGGGTTGCTGAACTGGGATCTGCAGACATAAAACACAAACGAATGGCAGCTTTTCACCAGTCTCATAATTAGGGTTAGTATGAGACTATGGGGGTGAAACAAGGGAGAGGTGTGGCCACTGGCAATATCGTAAACACCAAAGAAATCCGGATATTCAAGAATCCTCCCAAGGGGTTTTCACACCCATTTACTCTGCTCCCAAAAATGCAGTAGAAGTGTGAAAAATCACCAGACACCCGCATATCTTTGGGGGGCAGGGAATGGATTGCTCTACATGCACCGTCCGTAGTAGAGTACAAAACAAACAAAGTTTGACTGAGGCCCGTGGATTGTTGCAGGTTCAGCTTCGGTCTCCCACGCGTGCCTTCCGTGTACCTGTGATGGGCACTCACTCGAGGCGCGTGCTGTAGACGGCCAGCTGCCTGGCACCCGTCTCGGGTTCCCAGGTCTCTGACAGCAGAGCAGCCTGAGGTCTCGAGGATTCTGTTTATTCTCCCGGAGAGTGGTCAGCGTTTGGTGAGCAGCTGTCCGGCCCTTAAAAAGGAAACAGTTGGACAGGAGCTGCTGACCCCGACGGTGCTCTGCACCGGAGCCGCCTCCTTTAGACTCAACGTGGCCCATTTCACATTGGAAAGACATGTGCATGGCTTGGAAAAGAAGGCGCGCGCCTGCGTTTCTCCTGTAATGTCTTCCTGCATCACCGCCGCATTGTTGTCTGAGGTGTGAAGGATTTGCATAAACCACACTGTCCTGCTATGCTGGAAAGCGTTTGTGCAAAGTCATTGCACAGTGCATCCGTGTGTTAAAATAAGTGTACTCTAACAGTCCCTAATCCTTCCTATAGCTACCAACAATCCAAGTTTCACATCTCTCATAGCTGATGTTCCAACCAGGGCATGGAAATGATTCTCCTCAACAACTACTTCAACACGCGCACAAGTTGCTCTGCGTGTCCCTCTTTGACTGGTTCCTTCAAGATGGACACATGACCCTTTCAGTCTCCTATTCTGTCCCTGATGCCATTCCTCTATGCGTCCTTGTGTTATACCTGTGACTTTATAACCACTTAATGCTGTATTCTTCAACTATGACTCTTATGAATCCCCTTATGTACCTTTTGTAAACATTATCACATAACAAGTAAAGCGCTCTCATACCTTCGGGTCTATCTAGTGCTACATAAAACTCATAATAATAATAATTCTGTAATTATGGATTTTCTCCACTTACCAGATAAGCCACCATCCTATACACATTTACAGATTTAAACAAAAATGTGCTGCTAGATCTAATGAAGCGAACATTACTAAAAAGGCACCCTTGGAGTGGAGTGCAGTGCAACTGGCAAAACTTTTCAACCGTTAATAGGGGACTTTTCATCTTTTGATCGCTACACTCTACAGTCGTGCCTAAAAGTGATGTTACTGTGCCGAATGTATAGACTTGTGAAAAGACGTTTGTGTGGCAGCGAGGTAACACAAACATTACACATGGAATTGCAATTCCATGAGAGCCGAACCATTATTCCATTTTATTGTCATAAAAATATTGTTCTTTTCTGTTATGTAAATGGACATTTACATCACCGTGCTCCCACCTCTTGTCAAGATCTTACACCTTGCTTTTTAAAGTGCCTGCTACTGAGATGCATCATAAATGTGATAGGTAGAATAGTGTTCTTGGGGTATTTTTCTTCTACACTGCTCTTTCCCGCTGCCCCCTAAAAACGATGTATGGTTCTGGCTGAAATGTGGCAAGGCACTGAAATTCGCCTATGTTAACCAACGCACAGAACACATGCCATAACTCGTGCTAGGTTTTCCTGCTCAGGGGTGATGCTTTAACCATTCATTTTGGAGGGTGTTGTGAAGGGATGAAGGGAGACATGGATGACTGGTGAGGTAGACAGGATGACTTTGGCTGAGGAAGGTTTAAAAGGAAACGGTGAATGGGCAGAACAAGGGCTTTTTGAAATCCTCATAGAGGGGTGCAGTATCCTTTCCTGAATCTATGGGATTTAGCAAGAGGGTAAGTCTTTTATTTCAATTGTCTGCGGCTTGAAATACGGGGAATCACTCTTTAGAAGCCTCCTGGCCTCATGATAGGTCTTAGGCTCTGTGGGGGATATGCAATAAGAATTTCAGAGGGGGCATAGGGTGTGTGCGCTAACCTGGACGTGAGTTGTAATCTACCCACCAGCCTTAGCTGCTCTTTCTTGAGGATCGCAGCCCTAATGCAGTAATCTGAAATGATTTGATGCAGGAGAAGAAGGTTTTTGACAAAAAATACAAACATTTGTCTTAAAATGTACATTGACAGATGTAGGTCATGCAAATTTACAAGTAAATTTCCCATATCATGTGTCTTCCTCATTAGAATCGCAATACATTTGCTAGCACTACTTTGCATCCAAAAATACTGCAAACATCCATTTTTCCACAGAACCACTTAATCTTTAGTAATATATTTTGTAAACTATTCCATAAACACAGCTCCTCAGTCTTTTGATTGAGCTTAATGAAGGGGATAATTATTTATTATCATGGCAAATGTACTTGATCATAATGTTATTTCGTCTTGAAAAATGTAAAAGATGTACAACCACGCAGCAGTGCGTAGCAGGGCGTCTTAAGTAGCCACTTTACATCATCAAGGAACTACAACCATTTTCAAAACCACATGGCTCATTTATAGTGACTTGTCTTACTGAGCAGTACAATGGACACCGAACACGAACACGCTAGCTTGTTTCCCAATACACAAAAGTTCGATCTTCATGTGATAATCTCTACCATCTTCTTGCAACATCCTTAAATGTGTCTTCTCTGAGTCGTACCAGTAAACATTCTATTTGAGGTCTAGGACATCAATCAATCAATAATTCTTCAATCGACCAAACGGGCCATAAAGGACACAAGGAAAATACAACATTGCGTAATAGACTAAAACAACATCAGTAAGAGAGAAAAGACCACAGTTCAGGCATCAGTCTAGTCAAAGATTGGTGGTTCTGCAAGATAATTCGGCAATAAATATCGGCAAACAGAGCTAAATAAATAGGCTTACAGGTAGCGCTGTTCAGATTTGAGGAGTTCTGCCGCGATCATGAGTTGGTAGTCAACGTGGACAAAACAAAGTATATGGTGCTCCACTCCCAAAAGTTTAAGAGGGGCAAGGTCCATATGAATAATGTTCTCTTAGAGCAGACTGAGATATTTACCTATTTGGGGGTAACTTTAAGCAGGACATTGCACTGGAAGCCCCAAATCGATGTGCTTGCTCTGAAACATGCACAGCTGGCAGGCACTCTTTTAAAAGAGCCCAGGCTTTCCTTCCCTAAACCCCTAGCGCCCGCACTAAAAATATATAATTCCAAGGTTGTGAGCGCAATCTTATATGGCGCAGAACTGTGGGGCCAGGAAGATATTACACCTATAATCACAGCCCAAAATAAATGTATGCGGGCATTGACAGGCCTGCCACAATCCACCCCGTTGGTGCCCCTGTTTTTGGACTTAGGATGTTTTAGTATCAAGGATCTGGCGCGATTCAGGCCAATAGCACTGTGGAGAAGGCTGTGGGCTTCACCTGAGTTGTCCTTGCATGCTAAATCCCTATTGGACTTGAGCGGAGTTGGGTGCCTAAGCAAGATCAAGTAGCTTAGGCATATAAAAAACACTTTGATAGATATGGGGATGGGTACACTGTGGGAGAATCCAGAAACGTCCCCCCTACCGTCAAAGAAAGTGCTTAAAGCAGCTTACATGGACATGGTAAAGTCCAAAAGGTTTTCCTCTACTACTAGGCCTACCTTGACTAGGGATTTTCTGTAATTGAAACATGAGGCTGGCTTTGAACAGTATTGGGACACCGTCTTAAAACCTCTGGATAGGAAGTTTTACCACCAGTTCAGGATAGGTTCCCTTCCTACCAGAGTTTTTACTGCCAAATGGCTTAAACCAATGTCCGATCTATGCACGTTGTGTTTAGGCCAGCCAGAATCAGTTGCCCATATCTTATTTGTATGTCTATCCTACAAGCCTCCGAGGCTTAAACCCATCTGCTCTTACTTAGGTACAAGAGACTCTGTAGTTGCTCTAAGGATCCTACAGACCTGCACACAGAAACCCATCGTTATTGCTATGGCAAAATTCTGGAGCTGGGCGTGGGTGATACAGGCAAGCAAAATTAAGGGCTTATCATCCTAACCTGTCCGGTTGGTTTTACTCTTCCCGTACCCTTCATGAAATGGCAAACGGGCTGAATGGCCTGCTACGCTGGGTGCTCTCCCCACTCCCAGTAATCCGGTGAAGAACCTGGGGATCTGGTTGGACAATAAAATCTTGTTCGAGCACCAGACCACAAAAGTGGCAGGAACCTGCTTTGGTATGCTGAGGGTCCTCAGGAAAACACTGGACCTCTTGTCACTGCCTGCCAGGAAAACCTTGGTCCACGCCCTAATTACGTCCAGACTGGACTATGGGAATGTCCTGTACTTGGGAGCCAGGGCAGAGTGCATCCAGAGGCTGCAACGCATACAAAATGCAGCTGCTCGCCTGATCTTGATGCTTCCCAAGAGAGCCTCAGCTAAGAGTGCGCTCAAAACTCTGCACTGGCTGCCAATTAAGGAACGTGTGACTTTTAAAGCCCTCTGCGTAGGCCATCGTATCCTACAGGGAAAGGGCCCCATGTACTTACATAACCTACTCAGTTCATACCGACCTACCCGACAGTTACGTTCAAGAGGGACCGGGCAGGTTCATGTCCCAAAGTTCAACAGAGTGAGAATGAGCGGGCGCTCCTTCAGAGTCACAACTGCCAAGCAGTGGAACAGACTGCCTCGAAGGCTTCGCCTGAAGACATCAGAGGCAGTCTTCCGAAAAGAGCTGAAAACCATCCTGTTCCCCAAAGATTAACATAAGGACTGTGGGTAGCCAGAACTTAAGAGCTTCAGGAATAAGCCAGGTTGGGTCTAATCAGCGCGGGGACACACTAGCTAGTGTAACCATGCGCTTTACAAGCTTCATAATAATAATAATATTAATAATTTATTCAATATTTTTAATTCGATGTTTTAACTGTCATCAGTGCTGCGAATTAATGATATAATGCTTTTTTAGGTAATTTATTGTGCTGATTTGGTTCTGTGTCATTTTGATACTGTCAACATTTATGTAATCGTAGCTTGTATTTGCTTATTCCTTTGATAGTATGTCTTTTATGGTTTTATAATCGAAATAAAGACTGATGAAACTGAAATAGGGTTCTCATGTAACATACAAATTATTGATGTTAAAACCACTAAAAAAAGAATCCTAAATCAGGAATACTAAACATGAGAAAATAAATAATCACAAACCTGTTCTCCTTGCTCTTATAGCAGCTTTTAAAACAGAGCATATTCTAAAACAAATGATTGAGGAATTTAGCAATTGCAAGTGCTGTAATTCTTCATTGCACCTGCGATACCAAGATTTTTTTAACAGAGGCTTGAGAAAGTGTGTCTGTGCATGTTTATAATAAGCACAAAAATCATATAATGTAGCAGGAATTGTTCAGAGAGGTTATCACACAGGCAAAATGTTGCAGAAATCCCAAATTTAAACAAGAGCTAACAAAACATAAAAGACTCCATACAGTGTTAGACCCGACCTGAAAAAGAGGACCCAGGACATTTCATGCGGGAAATATTGGTTACATCAGGGTGTTCACACCTCAGTAGGTCTACAACGCGGGCATTACAAAGCAAGTCATTACAATGACTTGCGCTGGATGGTGCTCTAAGCTAAGGAATAGTATGATTTACTATTCCAACACCTTCCCTACTGTAACGTAGGCTGGAGTTGGAATAGTAAATCATACTATTCCTAAATCAAGCGCCCTACAGCGCAAGTTGTTGTAACGACTTGCGTTGTAATGCCTGCGTTGTAAAGGTATAGCGGTGTGAACACCGCGATGTAACATTGTATATTCATTTCATGCATCTTTAGTATGACTTCACAACCCCCGTACACAGGCACACACATTTTTTATGTAATTGTTAATCTAGGTATTACAACCTAATATATCCTGTTTTCATAACGTTTAAGTCTTTTGTATACTTGTTTTCAGTATCCCCAGGGGTGGCTACTCCGCTATGCCGGAGGAGCATCACGCCCCTGCCAGCAGGGTGAAAAAAAAAGAAAACTACGGTAAACCCGGGTTTATTATCATTTTCATTTGTTTCCCGGAGTTTTAGGGGCAGTGCCAAGGGATAACAGGCGCCCACTGGGAGTGGTATGCACTGCTATCAGTGTGCATGACTGTTTGTCCATCCGTCCCAGGCTGGCCAAAGTGTCATGCGCAGTGAAGCTCTCTCCAACGCGGATGCGTTGCTGGGTTGGAGACAGCAAAGCACAGGCTCCCAGCCTTCCTGGTAGCTCAAATCACCGGCGCTCAGGCCAATCCTGAAGCTGCTCCCAAGTAGGAGAGCAGCTTCAGGATTGGCCGCAGGGAAGTCTAGGAATCTCTTCCTGCAATGGAGCTACGAGAAGAACAGAAGCCGGCGATGCTGTGGCCTGAAGGCGGCAGGTAAGTTATTTTTTCCCCCTCTTTTTTTTGTTGTTCGTCGTTTTCCCCCCTTACCATCCTCCCACGGCCGCCCGCCCTCTACTCTGACACCGGCCGCTACTGAGTATCCTCAAATCTTCCACTTTTCTGATCCAATGTCCCAAGTTGTTCCTTCAGAAAGGACCACACCACATAGCAGGCGTTGAAACAGTAACCCATACTTCATGTAATAGTCAGTTTCTGATCCATAGTTTTGTACTAATGCATTGGCAAATAAGTTTTGACATTTGCTCATTTTTCCAATAGTAGCTCAAGCTTACATAAGAGCTTTGGCACATGGAGCTTGGATGGGGATGTAATTTAAGGAAACCTTTGCCGCTACAAGTTAAGGCCTCGTACCGCAGGCCTCTTTACTAATTCCGGCTCCTTGTACGTGACTGGCACGCAGACCCTGAAAAATAGGCATCGATAGAGAGAGACTATCTCCTTGTATGACACAGTTCCTGCAGACATGTTGAAATAGACCCTATAGCGTGGTCACTTCGCTCCCCTGTGACCAAGGGGACATGTGTTGGCATTGCTCGTATGCAGACAGTGAGTCAGCAGGGATGCGTTTATCCACAGGCAGCAGTCCTCTTCCGGTACTGGAAGTTCAGAGGTCAAAGGACGGCTGCTTCTTGAACTGAGTGTTCTTGCCAGCCACTGCACAATGCTTGTTTTAGTCTTAGATTTGTCCCTGAAATCTGCCCAGTTTCACAGACCCATGGCCAAAATAACTTGTGGGCTAGCATGGATTTTCTTTTACCCCTCCATTATTATATTTATATATATAATATATATAGGTATATATATATATATATATATATCAGTGAAAACCAATATCTCGATTTGTTTTCACTGAAAAAAATATGTTAAAGTTATGTTATAGTTAGGTGAAAAAAAAGGTAGGTAAAATGTAACATTTTAAACTTTAAAAATCCTGAAATTCAACATTTATACTTAAGCAAAACTATAACTTGCTACTGGCTATGCATCAATTATGTATTTTCAGATGTCGTCTATGTCAACTACTAAATTATCGTGGCGGTATTTATATATAGGCAATAATACGTTTACCATCCTAACTCCACATATACCTGGACGACATATGGATCTTTAAGGTAAGTAGACATTAAGATTAGGAAAACCAGTATTTACTTGCCTTTTCCGGGTGATAATTCCATGTTTTGAGACGAGGACAGGTAACTTCCTTTGGAAAAGTGACAGCTCTGTGTTTTTAGCTGTGAAAGTCTTAAAGTGTGAACAAGCAGCGCACTCATTACGTGTATATATGTCTGACCTTCTAAGCGCTATAGTAAGAGGTGTTGCTTTAACGCACGTCTGCGGCGCTGGATGTATTTCCCTCGGGGGGATGGAACGCAGCCTTGACCCGTGGGAGTCTCAACCTGTGACCCTCGGGTCGGCTATTTTCCCGAGTCCTCTTGTCCCAGACACACGCACACACGCACCTGCAGCAGACGCACTGACCCACCGAGATAACTCACCGTGACCAGCCACCACTAGCGCCCCCGGCAGCACGTCCTGTCTGCAGCTCGGTCGGCGGCGCTCCCGCAGCTCGTGGGGGGTGGGGAGCCCCGCTCGCCCTCCCCCAGCCCGGGAAGCGGGGCAGGGAGCCTGGCGCAGGAGTTGCCCTCCCTCGCTGGCATTCGGGGTTATTTTTAGCCGGGCTGTATCAATGCAGCTGTCCCGGCAGCCTCACTGGGGGAAGTGACACTCGGCCTGGGCTCACTCCGCTCCTCCGAGGCCGCCTCCGGTGCTGCCGCTCTACTCTCGGCCCTCTGGTAAGGTGGACGGCTGGTGAGTACCCCCCGCCGGAGCTCCGCTGCCCCCGGGCACAGGGAGGCACCCTAGCGCTGCGAAGAGAGGTGTGTGTCCGGTGCGTCGAGGGTGTGGGCCCGGCACTGACCGCCGCTATTAATAGTGTCCAAGCGCTGTCTGCTGACGCATCCCGGCCACTTTGCCCAAAACGCTTCCCTTGCACCCCGAAACCTGGGCCTTTCAAGTCAAATCAAGTCCGGGTGACCAGGTGGGTTTCCCGTCGTGAGCGGCCAGAAGCCCCTCGGCTGACGGTGGTGGCCCCATGTGCGTCCGCCCTGCTTTCCGGAGTAATATAAGAAACAACACAGAGTCCCCTCGGCGCGAACTGTCGCCATGTGTGACCTGCGAACCGCACAGAAGCCGCTCGCTGACTTCCGCAGGCAGCGGTTTGAAGGAAGTCCTCTTGGGTAACTTGGCTTTCGGGCCCCAAGTCTCTTTCGGCAGATGCGGCAGCGGCGCCTGCTCCCCGGGGTAGTGATCGGTGCCCGGCTCCCTGGACCCCCCGCCGGTGCTCAGGACACGGGCTTGCCTTTAGATGGTACTGTGCCGGAATCTACAATCGCTTCTTTAAAATGTGGTGTCAGGAAGTCTTCTTGATAAGGCCCGAGAGCGTCCCCGAGCTGCCGCCTCTGAATGACAAGTCACATTTTAGGCTATCCCTTGTAACTCAACATTGCTAGCTGTGATGCTGGGCCCCGGGTCCACTCCGGAGCAGAGGCGAGTGCAGGCCCAGAGAGCCTGCCCCGGAGAGGCCCTCTCTTAGAATGTCTGG
This sequence comes from Lissotriton helveticus, assembly GCF_964261635.1. NCBI lineage: Eukaryota > Metazoa > Chordata > Amphibia > Caudata > Salamandridae > Lissotriton > Lissotriton helveticus. Next base: position 361,365,665 of record NC_136061.1, read on the forward strand.
GCCCTCATCATATGTGCAGCTTGAGCCATGTTTATCACCAGCTCGCCCTGTTCCATTGTGTATTAGGTTGTTATAGCGCTTTCTTCTGAATAAGTTACTCGCTGGTATGGCACTGGGGTGGGGGAGAGTTGTCCACTTTGTATGAATCTATCAGTCCACTCACTGAAGGCCACAGTGTTGCTCACTGGGTACCTTTTTCACATTTATGTTAAAAGTAGCACATTCTAGTGGTCGACATGTATTATTCAAGGCTGCGACACCCCATGCAAAGCTGTATGATCGTTTACAGGAAGTGAAACAGTGTGTGGGTGTTTGCACCACCCACCAAAGCTCCTCGAGGTCATGCACTGTGCGGAGCGGCGCTCCACTAGTGTCATCATTTATGCAACTTTAGAGAAAGTCAGTGAGTGAAAATGGTACTGATAGGGGAGCTGTGTTTATTGGTGACTACAAGGTGTTTCCGCTGGGGCGGAGCTAGGCCCCTGCATTGAATGTGTTTACACAGATAAGGTATCAGCCTGTTGGCAGCCAGGATGAAAAAGCCTCAAGCGAAAGGTGTCTGTTTTAGAGATTGCGTTTGTTGATTTGAAATCGAATCCACATGCTGTCACCTTTTATGCAATTAATGAATACACCTCACCTTTCTGCGCCATTAAAGTCTCTGTAGTAAATATTGCTCGCACTCCAAACTTTTGAGTGAAGTTGTCTTCTTTTAATAATGGTGTGGATACTGGTTGTGTTTCACGTTTAAAACAATCCCTGCAAAAGAAAGAGTAGCAGTGCTGGTACAGTCAGTTTCCCAAGATCACACAAAAGGTGAAGTGGGAAATTTGGGATTAGATTGTGGACCACAGGTAAAACCGACACATTTCCTTCAAGGCCTCTTTTCCCCACATGGTCATTGCACTGTAAAGCGAGTGCATTTCCCGAAGTCTGAAAAAATTGGGTTTCAGCAGCCCGGTGTTTTGGTAAGAAAGAACTGGGTGACCTACGTGCTGAGGTGAAGATCACACACCGCGCCGTCGGCCAGGCGGCACTTACAAGTTCCTGACTCTAAACCAACGACCGCCCTCGGGATCGCTGCTGTAGGTAAGTGTAGTTTGCAAAACTTGCAGTTCTTTACCTGTGCAGCCAACTGACTCTGGCCAGGCCTTGCTCGTCTTGGAAACTTTGTGAGCTGTTCCTGCCACATTGACAGATTTTAGCACAGCCTGCTCCCCTCCTCCTTCATGACTCCTATGTACTCCATCCATCCCCTGCGGCAGGGCCGGACTGGGAACCAAAACCGGCCCTGGGAAAGTGCTCGGCCGGCCCCCCCCCCGGCCCCCCCTCCTCCCCCTGGGGGAGTAGGGGGGATGCCACCAAGCTCTTTACAAGGGCCGCTTTTCCGCCGAATTTGTTACAGGGCCGATTTTGCAGCTTTGCTGCAAAAACGGCCCTGTCACAAAAACGGCCCCCACCCTTGCGGACGACCGGGGAATTGCCCGGTGCCCGCAACGGCCAGTCCGGGCCTGCCCTGCGGGCGGCCTTCGTCGTTTTAAAGGGACGAATGAATGGCCTTTGTCCACAAGAGACTTTTTTTACTTGCGGGTTTGTAGACTGAAACGTGAAAGCCTCCATGGCTCCTTTCTGGTCAAGGCCAGGTAAGAGCAGGTTTTCCAAGGCTTATTTTAGGTACCAGGCCCACCCTGGTAACCTAACTACATGTAAGTATCTTACAACAAAACTCTAGTGCAGAGTCTAAGGAAAGCCCCGGCCCCCCCTTCACGGGAATAATACCTCCTTCCATCAATGCCTTCTTATCCTTCAAGGCATCCCTAAAGAAGCGCAGAGGCCAAGAAACCAAGCGAGCCTAACATCCTACCTTGCACCCTGCAGGTACCTCTGGGCAGACACAAGGCCCTGCTGTTTCCAAATCCTTCCGAGGCACCAGGCCAAGTGTTGTTCTCTATCAGACATACGCCCTTCTGGACAGCCCTTCTGGACAGCCCTGCTGTACATCAAGTCACACTGCAGATAAAAGCAACACTAGTGTGTACAAGGGGAACTGCAATGACAGGAATCTGCAGATCTTCCTAAGTTTGGATATGGATGTCATTACATGAAAAAGAGTGACAAAATAACTATTAAGAGTGACTGGTAACCTCCGAAAGAAGTGTGTTGGCGCTATCAAGGCAACTTCAAGCCGCACAAGAATGGTACACGGTTAATTTGACGTATTGAACAATTTTTTAAAATTGTCTTTTTAGACGCATAAGGCTTCAGAAATGTCCTAAAACTATCATGATTGGGTTAAAGATGAAAGACCTTTTAGGTCCTCTAAGTGCCGCACTGTTTCATGAAATAATTATATCTGTATTTGTTGCACGTTGTTTATAGCACTTCTGAGGGGTTTAGGCGCTGTACAAACTTTCTCTCAGCTGCAGTCACCAGCTAGACTGGTGTTCATTTAATTAACCTCAGCACATTGAAAGTCTCAGAGACCCTGCTAGGAAATTCAAACCGCGCACCTTTCTCTTCAGCAGGGACTCCTCTCCTGCGACCCATTATTGGCTTTGTTGAAAAGTACTTATGTTTCAGTGGGCATAATGTGCGATTCGTTATTAACAAGAAACTTCAGTTGTTTTCTATAGAAGTACTTTAAAGAAAATGCAGATAGCTTGGACGGGGTTTCTTTAAAACCAAATGTGCACATTTTGTAAGGTTCTTAATTCACGCAAGAGTTTGGGATTTTGATGTGTTTTAGTGCAATAATGACTTACTCTGCCTGAGTGACACATCCTTTGTCCAGACTTTGGTTCATACAGCTTCTCAGCTGTAAGTGTGGGTGAGTGTGGATGTAAAGTCGTACACTGGGTGGGCATATGCCTGAACAGGAGGTCTCTGTGATGCCAGTCTTACCATCTGCAGATGATACCCGACATGCCGCTTCCACAAGCCGTGCCACCTCGCAGGGTCAAAATCCAGAGCATTAGAGTTGTGTGCTTAGACCGACTGCTCTGTCCTAGGGCACAAGCAGGTGAGATTAGTATTCAGTCACTCGAGCAGAAGCCAGCAGCCATGCTAGCTCAACAAGTGTAGTCCGCATTGGAGTCCTAGGGTCGCAGGTAGAGCAGTGAAACTGCCTCTTTCCTGCCTCTTTTTATCCCGATCTGAGGTTGATTCTCCTTTTCAAGCTTCTTAAATTCTATTACAGTAGATGAAATCTTCCCTGTTCATAAGTTTTGCCTACCACGTGAAATACATCTGTGGACGTTTTTACGCTGTGCTCCCAGAGGCTTTCTGCAGGCACTTACCATTAATTCAGATATTGCTTGTGTAATGGGCATGTAGACCCCCCTCAAAGCCATAGCATAAGCCACACTACAGTAGTACTAGTGAGGAGGGCTGAAATGAAGTTTGCGTTCGGGATTGAAAACTGCTGCTTCTCCAGGGGAGCACCAAGTCTTTCTCGTTCTCTTGTGTTACCCCTACTTAGTCACTTTGCGTCAAGCTTTTCATAACTTCTGCTTCATGTTCCTACAACAGCGGAACATAAAGCTAGCTTTTTATCACCATCAATTTTAGCTATCAAGTCTTAGAAAATATACCGACATATATATTTTACCTAGGCTGGCCTTACATAGCTAAATTCTGCCATGCGTATCATATTCAGCGTATGGCCAGTTGTCAGTGGCAGAAAAGGTAAAATGCTACAGTAATGTGTACTGACATCCACATTTAAAAAAAAACATATCTTGTTCTGGCTTCAAGGACAACCGTGTGTCCATGGCCAGCAAAGGTGCCGCAACGTTAGGCATACACATCGAAGAAAGTCGTGACTCTGTGGAAAGCCAGGATTGAATGTCGTTAGGCGGGTCATGGCGCAGTGTTAGTGTTTTTTTACTTTCCTCTGGAAATGGTTTTGGCTCAAGAGACAGGCACCCCCTCTGGGCTCCCATCCGGGACCCTGCGTGGATGTGCACAGAAGGATGAGCTCAGGAATCTACCAGACCGTCTTCATGACTGTGCTGGGCCGCAGGACACCCCCTCTGGGCTCCCATCCGGGACCCTGCATGGATGTGCACAGAAGGATGAGCTCAGGAATCTACCAGACCGTCTTCATGACGGTGCTGGGCCGCAGGACTGCGGGGACAATGTTCGACAGCAGCAGTGGTGCTAAAACTCCACGAGGAACCTCTTGTCTTTGCTACTGCTTAGTTGTAATCTATTGTGTGTTGTGTTCAAAATGTTGCCAGCGTGTTTGAATATATACCCAAAAGATATTCTGGCAGCATGCTATCCAGCCAGTATTAAATCTCGACGTGCAATCGATAAGTTCAGCATACCCGCAAAGGGCTGAATATAAAGTAACATTTCACGACAGTAGCAAGGGAGGCACTGTGCCAGGAAGCGAGCTCAGGGCAGGAAAGAGCTTAACTGCTACCAGGAGAGCTCAACGTGCAACAGGGAGCTCTCTACACCAGTGGTGGGACCCAGCGTACTGGGATGGAGCGCACATTACCATTACTGGAGCTCACACTGAAAGAGAGCTCAACGTGCACCAGGGAGCTCAGTACACCAGTGGTGGACCCAGGGTACTGGGATGGAGCGCACATTACCCTTACTAAAGCTGACACTGAAAGAGAGCTCAACGTGCAACAGGGAGCTCTGCACACCAGTGACGGAACCCAGCGTACTGTGATGGAGCACACATTAGCATTACTGGAGCTAACACAGAAAGAGAGCTTAACAGGCAACAGTAGAGCTAAGTACACAGAGCTCAATATACCCCTGATGGAGCTCAATATAAAGTAAGATAGCAGCAAGAGAGCTTGAGCTAGTGTAAGAGAGCTCGCCATACTGGTAAGCGAGCTCAGCGCAGAACGAGAGCGCAGATTTTACTAGGATACCTCAACAGGCAGCTCTGTACACCAGTGATGGAACCCAGCATACTGTGATGGAGCGCACATTACCATTACTGGAGCTCACACAGAAAGAGAGCTCAACATACAACTGGGAGCTCTGTACACCAGTGATGGAACCCAGCATACTGTGATGGACCGCACATTAGCATTATTAGAGCTCACATGAAAGAGCTGAGTGGTGGGCAGAGTTTTTCGCAAAGATGTTCCAAGTGATCGTGGAGAGAGGGATTGTACCAGAAAGCTGGGAGGGTGCAACTATAGGACCAATTCATAAGTAGGGTGATCTCAAATCACCAAAGAACTATAGGTAAATACATCTCCTGGATACAGGGGAAAAAGTCTTTGCGAAGGCCATTTTGAGATTACTTAAAAATTGGGCGGAGGAAAATCAGATTATACCCCCGGAACAGGGTTTTTTTAAAGGAGGCCACTCCACAATTGATCATTGCTTTGCTCTCTGGTCCATAGTGTGGAAGTCGATCGAATAGCGGGGAAGACTTTTCTGGTGTTTTGTGGGCTTCCGCGCAGCCTTCGATTTGGTGGACCAGGAGCTGTTGTGGGAGACACTAATTAGATATGGTATCCCAAAGGATGTGCTAAGCCTGATACAAATTCTACATACAAAGAACTCGGCCCAGATAATCTTGGACACAGATGGAAGTTTATCTGAGAAGATTGAAATTGGAAATGGGCTGCGGCAGGGATGCGTATTGGCACCCCTGCTGTTTTCTCTGTTCGTAGCAGATTTGCGGTTGACCATAGGGAACGCAAATGGGGCAAGCCCGAAACAAGATGGTGAGAATATTGCATGTTTGCTCTATGCAGACGATCTTGTGGTCATGGACCAAATTGAAATCAGCCTGCAAATGAAACTAAATATATTTAAAGATTATTGCTGCAGGAAAAAACTTGTTGTTAATATGGACAAAACTATAACCTTGTGCTTTGGCCAGAGGAAAGTTGGGTTCACATGGTTTTTGGGGGCTGAAAAAATAGAAACGGTTACAGAATATAGGTATCTGGGAATGTGGCTTGAAAGAAGTTTGAAATGGCATACCCACCTAGATGCGCTAAAATTAAAAACATCAGCATCGATTAGCAGACTGAAACTATTCCATAAAGCTTATGGTGTGATGTCAGATTGACCAGTTTTAAAAGCTTATTTAGCCATGGTACCCCCGCAATTTCTGTATTGCGTGGAATTGTTATACCTGAGCGACAAAGAGGGTTGGGATGTTGAGGAAGGTAAACATTTTAAAAACCTATTCACACTCCCTCTGTTGGCAATGGCCCAGGCCATAAGACTTGAATTGGGACTGACCTCATGGAGTATTTTTGCCGGTATGGCCCTACTTCATTTCTGACAACGCCTAGGAGTAGGTGAGAACTCCAGAATATCACAATGGTGTAAAAACAAAGGCCAGAATAGCAAATTCAAATCGGCAAGAGAGACTAGAGCTATCATGATGAAGCTGTGTTACCTGATGAAGGTTAAATTGTGCCCCTTTACCTACATGATTAATATTGAGTAGAAGGTACTTAGGACACAGGGGAAAGAAATATGGCAAGTACAGGACCAAAACTACCTTTCGAACAAAATCTCTGTACATTTTATGACTGCTGCATTGGAAAAACGGACAGTGCTTTCCCTACATTGACAGGTTACCTGATTGTTATTTACAAAGAGAGGTTTTAAGGGTAAGAATTGGGATGAACTCTTGTAATGTAAATAATGTGGTAAAACGTTCAATGATTGATAAGACGGGAAGTTGTATTTGCACTTTGGGCTCCTCATGTGACCTGCTACATATTTTAATGGATTTCCAGAAGTTTCTTGATATTCAAATTATGTTTTTAAGACCGATATTTAGAAAATATGAGATTAAAAATAGGACACATGCAGTAATTTTGGTGACTGAAATTAGCCATTTAGATATTGCTGTTGCCATTGGGAAATTTATGCAAAGATTGAAGGCATTTTTTCTTTCTTTATTTTAATGAGTTTAATACTTACCCTGATATAATTGATTGAGGGTTTTATAATAATGTGTGTTTTTAGATGCGTTTTAATGTATTTAAGGAGTGTAATTTTAGATGTATTTTAACAAATATATATAATGTTTGAGGACCAACGGTCCAAATAAACGTGAACTAAACACTAACAGGGTGCTCTGTACACCAGTGATGGAGTGCACGTTACCATTACTAGAGCTTACACTGAAAGAGAGCTCAACGTGCAAAAGGGAGCTCTGTACACCAGTGATGGGACCCAGCGTACTGGGATGGAGCGCACATTACCATTTCTAGAGCTCACACAGAAAGAGAGCTCAACGTGCACCAGGGAGCGCTGTACACCAGTGATGGAACCCAGCGTACTGTGAAGAAGCGCACATTACCATTACTAGAGCTTACACTGAAAGAGAGCTCAACGTGCAAAAGGGAGCTCTGTACACCAGTGATGGGACCCAGCGTACTGGGATGGAGCGCACATTACCATTTCTAGAGCTCACACAGAAAGAGAGCTCAACGTGCACCAGGGAGCTCTGTACACCAGTGATGGAACCCAGCATACTGTGATGAAGCGCACATTAGCATTACTGGAGCTCACACAGAAAGAGAGCTCAAGAGGCAACAGGAGAGCTAAGTACACAGAGCTCAATATACCCCTGATGGAGCTAAATATAAAGTAAGATAGCAGCATGAGAGATTGAGCTAATGTAAGAGAGCTCGCCATACTGGTAAGAGAGCTCAGTGCAGAACGAGAGTGCAGCTTTTACTAGGATACCTCAACAGGCAGCTCTGTACACCAGTGGTAGAACCCAGGGTACTGTGATGGAGCGCACATTACCATTACTAGAGCTCACACTGAAAGAGAGCTCAACGTGCACCAGGAGACCTGTGTAAACAGAGCTCAATATACCCCAGATGGAGGCCAATAAAAAGTACGATAGCAGGATAACAGCAAGAGCGCTTTAGATCACCACATCGGTAAGAGAGCTCAGCGCGGAATGGGAGCACAGCTTCTACCAAGAGACCTCAACAGGGAGCTCAGTACACCAGTGATGGAACCCTGCGTACTGTGATGAAGCGCACATTAGCATTACTAGAGCTCACACTGAAAGAGAGCTCAACATGCAACAGGAGATATAAGTACACATAGCTCAATATAAAGTAAGATAGCAGGGTAGCAGCAAGAGAGCCTGAGCTAGTGTAAGAGAGCTCACCATACCGGTAAGAGAGCTTGGCGCAGAACAAGATCGCAGCTATTACTTGGAGACCTCAACAGGGAGCTCAGTATACTGTGATAGAGCATAACATGCCATTAATAGAGCTCACACAGAAAGAGAGCTCAACGGGGAGCTCAGTATACAGGCAAACCTCAGTATACTGTGATGGAGCTCAGTATACAGGCAGAGCTCAGTATACAGGCAGAGCTCAATATCCTGTGATGGATCTCAGTATACAGGCAGAGTTCAGTATATTGTGATAGAGCATAACATGCCATTAATAGAGCTCACAGAGAAAGAGAGCTCAACTGGGAGCTCAGTATACAGGCAGAGCTCAGTATTGTGTGATGGAGCTCAGTATGCAGGCAGAGCTCAGTATACTGTGATGGAGCTCAGTATACAGGCATAGCTCAGTATACTGTGATGGAGCTCCGTATACAAGTAGGGCTCAGTATACAGGCAGTGCTCAGTATCGTGTGATGGAGCTCGGGTATACAGGCAGAGCTCAGTATCATGTGTGGGAGCTCAGTATACAAGCAGAGCTCAGTATACAGGCAGAGCTCAGTATACTGTGATGGAGCTCCGTATACAGGCAGAGCTCAGTATCCTGTGATGGAGCTCAGTGTCCTGTGATGGAGCTCAGTATACAGGCAGAGCTCAGTATACTGTTATGGAGCTCAGTATCCTGTAATAGAGCTCAGTATCCTGTTATAGAGCACAGCATACTGTGATGGAGCTCAGTATCCTGTGGTGGAGCTCGGTATCCTGTGATAGAGCTCAGTATCCTGCCTGTGATGGAGCTCAGTATACTGTGATGGAGCTCAGTATCCTGTGATAGAGCTCAGTATCCTGTTATAGAGCACAGCATACTGTGATGGAGCTCAGTATCCTGTGGTAGAGCTCGGTATCCTGTGATAGAGCTCAGTATCCTGCTTATGATGGAGCTCAGTATACTGTGATGGAGCTCAGTATCCTGTGATAAAGCTCAGTATCCTATGATAGAGCTCAGTATCCTGTGATGGAGCTCAGTATCCTGTGATAGTGCTCAGTATACAGGCAGAGCTCAGTATCCTGTGATAGAACACAGTATACTGTGATGGAGCTCAGTATCCTGTGATAGAGCTCAGTATCCTGTGTTAGAGCTCGGTATCCTGTGATAGAGCATAGTATACTGTGATGGAGCTCATTATCCTGTGATAGTGCTCAGTATCCTGTGATAGAGCTCAGTATCCTGTGATGTTGCTCAATATCCTGTGATGGAGCTCGGTATCCTGTGATAGAGCACAGTATACTCTGATTGAGCTCAGTATCCTGTGATAGAGCACAGTATACAGTGATAGAGCTTAGTATCCTGTGATGGAGCTCAGTATTCTGTGATGGAGCTCAATATCCTGTGATAGAGCACAGTATCGTGTGATGGAGCTCAGTATACAGGCAGAGCTCAGTATCGTGTGTGGGAGCTCAGTATACAAGCAGAGCTCAGTATACAGGCAGAGCTCAGTATACTGTGATGGAGCTCAGTATACAGGCAGAGCTCAGTATCCTGTGATAGAGCTCAGTATCCTGTGATGGAGCTCAGTATCCTGTGATAGTGCTCAGTATACAGGCAGAGCTCAGTATACTGTGATGGAGCTCAGTATACAGGCAGAGCTCAGTATACTGTTATGGAGCTCAGTATCCTGTGATAGAGCTCAGTATCCTGTTATAGTGCACAGTATACTGTGATGGAGCTCAGTATCCTGTGATAGAGCTCAGTATCCTGTGGTAGAGCTCGGTATCCTGTGATGGAGCTCAGTATCCTGTGATAGAGCTCAGTATCCTGCCTGTGATGGAGCTCAGTATCCTATGATGGAGCTCCGTATCCTATGATGGAGCTCAGTATCCTGTGCTGGAGCTCAGTATCCTGTGCTGGAGCTCAGTATCCTGTGTTAGAGCTCGGTATCCTGTGGTAGAGCTCGTTATCCTGTGGTAGAGCTCGTTATCCTGTGGTAGAGCTCGGTATCCTGTGATAGAGCTCAGTATCCTGTGATAGAGCTCAGCATCCTGTGATGGAGCTCAGTACCCTGTGATAGTGCTCAGTATACAGGCAGAGCTCAGTATACTGTTATGGAACTCAGTATCCTGTGATAGAGCTCAGTATCCTGTGATAGAGCTCAGTATCCTGTGATAGAGCACAGTATACTGTGATGGAGCTCAGTATCCTGTGATAGAGCTCAGTATCCTGCCTGTGATGGAGCTCAGTATCCTATGATGGAGCTCAGTATCCTATGATGGAGCTCAGTATCCTGTGCTGGAGCTCAGTATCCTGTGATAGAGCTCAATATCCTGTGGTAGAGCTCGGTATCCTGTGATAGAGCACAGTATACTGTGATAGAGCACAGTATACTGTGGTAGAGCACAGTATACTGTGATAGAGCACAGTATACTGTGATGGAGCTCAGTATCCTGTGATAGAGATCAGTATCCTGTGAAGGAGCTCAGTATCCTGTGATGGAGCTCAGTATCCTGTGATAGTGCTCAGTATACTCAGTATACTGTTATGGAGCTCCGTATCCTGTGATAGAGCTCAGTATCCTGTGATAGAGCTCAGTATCCTGTGGTAGAGCTCGGTATCCTGTGGTAGAGCTCGGTATCCTGTGATGGAGCTCATTATCCTGTGATAGAGCTCAATCCTGTGATGGAGCTCAGTATCCTGTGATAGAGCTCAGTATCCTGTGGTAGAGCTCGGTATCCTGTGATAGAGCATAGTATACTGTGATGGAGCTCATTATCTCATTATCCTGTGATAGTGCTCAGTATCCTGTGATAGAGCTCAGTATCCTGTGATGGAGCTCAGTATTCTGTGATGGAGCTCAGTATCCTGTGATAGAGCACAGTATCGTGTGATGGAGCTCAGTATACAGGCAGAGCTCAGTATCGTGTGTGGGAGCTCAGTATACAAGCAGAGCTCCGTTTACAGGCAGAGCTCAGTATACTGTGATGGAGCTCAGTATACAGGCAGAGCTCAGTATCCTGTGATAGAGCTCAGTATCCTGTGATGGAGCTCAGTATCCTGTGATAGTGCTCAGTATACAGGCAGAGCTCAGTATACTGTGATGAAGCTCAGTATACAGGCAGAGCTCAGTATACTGTTATGGAGCTCAGTATCCTGTGTTAGAGCTCAGTATCCTGTTATAGTGCACAGTATACTGTGATGGAGTTCAGTATCCTGTGATGGAGCTCAGTATCCTGTGGTAGAGCTCGGTATCCTGTGATGGAGCTCAGTATCCTGTGATAGAGCTCAGTATCCTGCCTGTGATGGAGCTCAGTATCCTATGATGGAGCTCAGTATCCTATGATGGAGCTCAGTATCCTATGATGGAGCTCAGTATCCTGTGATGGAGCTCAGTATCCTGTGATAGAGCTCAGTATCCTGTGGTAGAGCTCGGTATCCTGTGGTAGAGCTCGGTATCCTGTGATAGAGCACAGTATCCTGTGATAGAGCTCAGTATCATGTGATAGAGCTCAGTATCCTGTGATAGAGCTCAGTATCCTGTGATAGAGCACAGTATACTGCGATGGAGCTCAGTATCCTGTGATAGAGCTCAGTATCCTGTGATAGAGCTCAGTATCCTGTGATAGAGCACAGTATACTGCGATGGAGCTCAGTATCCTGTGATAGAGCTCAGTATCCTGTGGTAGAGCTCGGTATCCTGTGATAGAGCTCAGTATCCCGTGATAGAGCTCAGTATCCTGTGATGGAGCTCGGTATCCTGTGACGAGCACGGTATACTGTGATGGAGCTCAGTATCCCGTGATAGAGCTCAGTATCCTGTGATGGAGCTCAGTATCCTGTGATAGAGCTCAGTATCCTGTGATGGAGCTCAGTATCCTGTGATAGAGCATAGCATGCCATTCCTAGAGCTCACACATAAAGAGAGGACAGCGTTAAGCAGGATCAGTGAATGTGAACGTAAAGCTGAATATACCAGGGAGTGCTGTATGCAGGAGAGGCACAATCAGTAACTGAGTGCTGTGTGCAACAAATGAAGCCACTACTATCGTAGGGAGCTGGGTGTGCGGACTGATGTGCAGATAAGGTGAGCACAGACCCCAACGAGAAAACATAATTTTCCTCTAGGACAGTGAGTTATTGGCAGGCGTCGTGTTCCCCGTAATATAACAATTATTCCAGTAATGCAGCCCGCAGTCTTCAGCAAAAGGCATGAACTGCTGTCGGCGTCTCAGCAAAGGCCACACACGCGTAGTTACTCTAAGAAAGCTCGTTTTCCCTGCACAGAGGTCAGTGTTTCAGGAATGGAAGTTTAACGTGCTGCTGAGACACCCGTGCACTCCAGGAGACGCCTCCGCGGGTAGGTGAAGGGACGCGGGCAGCGTGGAGGCGCCTACAACCGGACCGTGTGTCCGTGAGAGGCCTGAGAGTAGCAGAAGCAACACTGTGTCCAGTCCGAGATGCTGGCAGTGCAGAAAGCGAGGACAGTACGGTGGGAGGAGAGCTCAAGAGCGCCCGCGGAGCCGGCAGCCCCAGTGAGGGTTCTCACTGCTCACTGCACTGACCGAGAGCCAGGGACCCCGACTGCCTGGGACCGAGGGCGCCGGGGTTCCTGCCCGGAGGACAGGGGCGCCAGAGGCTTCTGTGGAAGGCGTCCCGAGAGGAGCTTTAGTCTGCCCAGACGATGCGTCCTTCTGAGGGACCCCAGCGGGCGTGGTGCTGCATGGGGGTTCAGCAAGGGCGAGGTCGGCAGATCAAAGTTTCCTCCTGGGTACGTGGAAGGAGATTCTGTCGTTGAGTTATTGGGGTCCGGTGTTGTGGAGGCATTTGTAGGTGTGGGTGAGTATCTTGAAAGTTACTCTCTTCTCAACGGGGGAGGGGGGAGCCAGTGAAGGTTATGCAGGTGTTGGGTGATGTGCTTGTGTCGAGGGATGCCGAGGACGAGTCTGGCTGCTGTGTTCTGCATGGTCTGGAGTTTACGGAGCAGAGACTTGTTGATCCCAGGGTAGAGGGCTTTTCCGTAGTCCAATCTGCTGGTTATGAGTGCATGGGTGACGTTCTTCTTGTGGGAGAGGTGTGGCGCCGCGGCCAGGGCGACTGACGCTGGAATCTGGGGACCACGGTTCGATCCCCGGCTCCGGCGGCAGGTTAGCCCAGCACCATGTGACTCTGGGCAATAGCTCGCTTAATCTTCCCGACGGCCCCCAGCGCCTAGAGACCCTTACGGGTGATTGTGCGCTTTACAAATGTGGACTTTACTTCCTTGATTCGGGGGGGGGGGGATCCATATGAAGGTCTTTCGGAGGATGCGGAGGGTGTTGAAGCAGGTGGAGGCGACGACGTTGACCTGTTGGGTCATGGACATGGAGGAGTTGAGCACAATGCAGAAATTTTGGCATGGTCCGTGTGGGAGGGAGGGCTGTAGAGAGCGGTGGGCAACTAGGTGTTGTCTCTTGCAAAGGGGAAGGTTCCGAGGATGAGGACTTCTGTCTTCTCCGAGTTGAGCTTCAAGCGGCTGCTGCTCATCCAGGTTGCACTGTCCTTTTTTCCTTCATGGAAGTTGAGTCTGGTGGTGATGTGGACCTTGTTGAGGGAGAGGATGAGCTGGGTGTTGTCGGCGTAGGATACTATGCTGAGTCCGTGTTGTCTGACGATGGTGGAGAGGAGGGCCATGTTGTTGTAGAGTGTGGGGCTGAGTGACAATCCTTGGGGTACTCTGCAGTTTATTTCTGTGGGCTTTGAGAGGAAGGGTGGCAGTCTCATTCTTTGGGTCTTGCCGGTGAGGAAGGAGTGAAGCAAGTCGAGGGCGGTTTCCTGTATGCCGGCGTCGTGGAGTCTGGCGGTGAATGTGCGCTGGGAGACGGTGTTAAAGGCTGCAGAGAGGTAGAGTAGGATCAGGGCTGCGGTGTGTCCTTGGTCGAAGAGGAATCATATATGGTCTGTGGCGGCGAGTAGAGCGGTCTCAGTGCTGTGATTGCTGCAGAATCCGGATTGGGAGGGGTCAAGAATTGGAGTTTTCTTAGATTAATTTTGTTAGTTGGACGTTGACTGTCTTTTCAGTGACTTTGACCGCGAAGAGGATTAGGGAGATGGGTTGGTAGTTTTTGTAGCGTGGGATCTGCTTATGATGCTCTTGTCAGTAAGTGGCATCCAATGAACCCGTTGGTACTTCGTTACTAAGTTCAGACCAAATCTGCTGCCGATCCGAGACCCCTTTTTACTCTCAGATTAGCCACAATGAACTAAAGTGACGCTTACATTTGCCTTATTTCTTAGAGTTATCAAAATTCAGGGACAGGACGTCAACCCATCCAGCGCCTGTAGCTCGAGAGGGGGATGGGGGTGCGGAGGGCCACCTTTCAGGATGCCCCATTCAGCCGAAGGCCAGTAAATATGTTTGCAATATCGGATTCCCCAGGGCCCTTCATCACACTCCACAGTCACTGTCAACATTCTTTATAAGTGTACCTGGCAGGTCATTCAAGTATGTTCGGTCCCTCACAGCATGGTCTATTCGACCCTAAAACCACCTTATTGAATCCCATCACTCTCCCTGTGCCCTCTTGGTGTTCAGTGGGTTGTAGGCTGAATGTGGGTGCGCTGTTGCCTTCAGCAGGGGAGGTGCTCTATGACAGTGTGTCCCAGATCACTCTATGCGTGAGTCAGTTCCTGCACATAGGCGGTGAGGTTATTGCTATCCTGGAGCCTGGCACAGAAAGGGCAGCTTAGGCTGGGCACACTGCAACAAGTCTGATTCAGATGTGGGTGATGTCAGCTTTCTCAGCTGTCAGGCGAACACAAATGCGGCGAGCAATTCTGGTTTAAAGGAATCACGGTAGGAAAATGTATTGTCTCTCTGTTAACTAGGTTTTATATGGCTCCACTTACTGCACTTTATACAGCCCTTCTAAGCGCTATAAATAACAGGTATTGCTAATACTCCTTGTAATGGTACTCAGTTGTGCAATCTGGGATGGCTAGGAAGTGGAGTCAGCTTGCTGGAATTTGAACTTGTGACCAGTCGGTCATGGCATATCTCAGCGGTGAGCGATGGACTCACGCCATCCTATAAGAGGACATCCTGTTACCTGTAGTTGGATGTAAAGTGTACTTTGGTGGATGCTGACATGCAGCTCTACCAGGAGGACTCCCAGATGTAGAAATTACTGGTAAGAGTATTGTGCCTTTGAGGAAGCTTAGTGTCACAGAGATGGACTCAGAAGTGAACGCGCTCATCTGGTCTATCGGAGCTAGTGTAGAAAGAAACCCATTTGCTGCGCAATGATACTGACCAGCATTTGGCGGTTAATGATGTTGAAAGCGAGAGAGCAGTTGGGTATGATGAGAAGGCCTGAGCCTCTGTCACCTGCAGTTTGGAGAGCGTCCTCACCGCTTGGCCTCTTTGCCTCTTTGTGATCTGAAGCTGTTCAGATGGGTCTGTTAGGGTGTGGATCTTTTTATATAACTGGTTGGCATGACTTTTTCTGTGAATTTCCTGTGCGTAATCGGGCAGTAGTTGGCGAGATCATCAGGGACAAAGTTTGGCATTTTGAGGATTGGTGGAATTTGACCCATGTTGTGGGCAGCTGTGGAGGTGCCTTTTAGGCGGCATACATCAGAGATGGTCACTCTTGGTATGAGTGCTGCTCCTGCACTATTCTTCACTATTGATGGTGCAGGAATATCATCTTCGTAGGATATGATCTTTAGCGAAATAAGCATGCTTGCCTGGTCCTCGAAGCAGAGCGTGTTAAACAATGACTGACAAATCCAATTTAATCCAAATTGGCTGCAACACCTTACTTTGAGCAAGGAATTTGGCCTTGTTGGCAGTGGACGACCACCTACTTTTCCTATTACTCATTGAAAATTATCAATGTAAACAGGCCATCATGAGCTCTGCCCATTAACTCCCTGAAGTCTTACAGGTGCAGGCCACTTGTCTTTTCTACACTGGAACTAAGCTTGGTGGTACATGGCCTGCACTCATTGATGCCTACCTGTGTGGAGTGGCCAGTGAATTGAGAAACCCTAGCATCTCCACCTCAGAGAAACCCAGAAGCCCTCCAGCCCCTCGTCGGAGCGGTAGGACAGCAGCAAAAGAGCCTGCCCACAAGAGCAAGAGTGGTGGTTGTCAGGAAAGCACTGTTACCTGGGCGCTGGAAAATGTGACCCCACATCCCTTTGACACTGCCAGGCTGTTGTTCTGTACCCGGTCCACCTCAGTGTTAGAGGATAGAGAGCCTGTGATTGGACAGTGACAGTCTTGTGTATGCTCCAATCCTAAGTAGGTCCATCTAGCAATGTGATCTCAGAATCAGATCCCGTTCTGACCCCTAACGTCAGCAAGGGTGACTCCAGAAAGGGAACCCAAAGTGTTTTGTGATCTCCAGACCTGGCCGATTGGCTACACCAAGACCCCCAAAATCCAATTTAGATGGAATTTTCTAGCTCAGTTGACTCATCTTGAGATATTCCTAATTAAAGTACTGAAAGTTGAATGTAACCACTACAAACAGAGATATATAGAATTCTATGGATTTTATCCTCTGTATCACTCATTCTTATTATGTTAACAACTGAGTGCTCTTTTGAAGACACACCATGGGCACCCCCACTTGCTCCCAAGATAACTTATTTCAGCTGTGTGGGTTATCCATGATGCTGTAACATTGTAAGAGAGACACTGTTTCCCATAAGAAACTCCCAAACTGGATTGAATTTACCCAGACTTATTTAAGATCCCGACACTTTTAAACAGTCAATGGTAGCTTCATGAGACTTCAGCTGTTTGTTCTAGTTTTTTTGTTTGATAAGTCTGAAGGTATGCATTAAAGTGTCTCTTATTTGTCAAAATAATAGCTGTTATTGAACATTCCAGGTTTCTTGTTATTATAATGAACGTGGCATCCTGTATCTCCGCCTCCACTCCACTTCTCATGAGCTAGGTCTAGATCGCTGAACAAGCCTTGTCAAAGGGTCATCATCGTTCCACATCAGAACCTGTCAGTGAGGCTGGGGAGACCATATCTCTGTTGCAGACCCAGTGAGTTGGTGCAGGTATTGTAGAGGGAGGGAACCGCTGTGGTGATGACATCTAAACGTACATGTTCTCTTACCTTGGAAAGCATTGCCTGACTTTGACCGCGAGCCCGCAGCCCGCGTGGCGGAAGCAGTGGCTCGCGCACTCCCTGCCGGGCCGTTTTCCGTGCCTGAGCTGTTTCATGCCGAGCGCAGCAGCCACATGCTATGTTCATGATGCGTAACAACCTCACCACAGCCATGAAATCCAATTTGCAGAGAAATCGGTGTGTACTCTTTATCAGAGAATGACAAAAAAGCAGCTCCTGCGGATTGAGGCACTGGGGAGAGAGAGAGAGAGAGAGAGAGATCTTGAGGCTTGCAGGGTCTACTGGTGTCTTGAAAGTGTCATAGGCCCTGGCCATGACCCCCCTGAGCTCCGGCTCCTTGTGCATACTCATCAATGTACTCTCAACCGCAGGGCACACCCTTCATTTTGATTACATTTTTCTATAAGATATGCAGCTTTTTCCGGTGAGACATCATTTTATCCAGCACAATGAAATGCAAAATTAGGGTCTGTCCCATAGTTTGATAAATATTATTAATAACTTGCCTCTATCGGAGCTTTGAAAGGTTGGTGTCTATGCCTTCAGTGTGTCAGAAGCAATAATGAAGGGTGGGTACTCACTTTCTCATAGTACCTAATCCATTCTGAGAAATGTTGGTACTGTCTTTTTAAAAGCCTTCTAGCCCAGCTGAAAAGTGACATAGATTATTAATAAACACATTACATTTAGCATTGTTAAAGTGTACTTTTTTTTTCTTTTAAAACTTTTTATTATTGAAGTTCTTGTATCATATCAGAAAAAAACAAAAAACAAGGTAATACAAATATGAATATTAACAACCAAAGGGTACAAAATGATAGTTTACAGAAAGCATCTTCCAATATTACTCAAAATACGATTTCCAAATTTTATCAAATTTCCTTATCCCCCCAATTCGCTGTGCATAACGAAATTCACTGATTCGAACGTTCCTCATTTTCTGAAGCCAGGTATTAAACGAAGGAGCTTGTGTTAATTTCCAATTCTGGAGCACCAGAGATCTCCCTACTGCCATCATAATAAATAATAATTTTACCATCTGTTCTAGCAATCCAAGATCCGAATCATATCCATAAAGTATTAATTTAACGTTAAAGACAATCTGAATCCCACAATACTTTTGTAAATATTCAAAAATGTCATTCCAGAAGGGTACAATTTTAACACAGTGAGCTATAGTGTGAGACCAATTAGCAGGACTATATTGCAAACATCTAAAACATGTGGCACTAACATTTACAAACATTTTGGAGATGACGGCAGGAGTTCGATAGAGGAGCCATTTGCTAAAGAAAATCATTCTCCTCCAATTAGAACCTCGAAGAACACTAAAATTCATCTTATTGATACATTTCCAGGTATTCAAAGTAAGGGCATGATTTTCTTGATCGTACCATTTTTTAATGACTCTTATACTAATATCTGTTTCAATATGTTGAGCTAAACAACGTTTCCATTCTCCTGGCTTCTTACTCTGAGGAATCAAACATAAATCGTCCCTCAACTGAGAGGGAGAGTCAATCATTCTTGGCTCGACTTGTCCCAGGGTTTTAAAAGTTGAAACATAAGAATTTAATAACATAAAGTTTCCTGAGATTAATCGCTGCATCTGTCCAGGTGACAGCCAGGCCCCTTCTCTTAAGAAGTCTGACAAAGTACGAAACCCAGCCCGTTCCCATTGAGAAACAATATCTACTCCGACTTTAATTCCCATAAAAATAAGAGCATTCCTTAAAGGAGTTCTAGCAGACCCAGTGAGTTGGTCAGTGGAGATTACAAGAAGTCTCTCCTGTGATGCGGCTGGGTAGCGCCTAGCATCAGGATCTGGTGGCGTGCTCAACCTTCTCATTGAGTGACTGAGAGCGTGAGTCGCGCGGGAAGCCTCTTCCAAGAGTTCTCTGCGGTGCAGGTATTGTAGAGGGAGGGAACCGCTGTGGTGATGACATCTAAACGTACATGTTCTCTTACCATGGAAAGCATTGCCTGACTTTGACCGCGAGCCCGCAGCCCGCGTTGCGCAAGCAGTGGCTCGCGCACTCCCTGCCGGGCCGTTTTCCGTGCCTGAGCTGTTTCATGCCGAGCGCAGCAGCCACATGCTATGTTCATGCTGCGTAACAACCTCACCACAGCCATGAAATCCAATTTGCAGAGAAATCGGTGTGTACTCTTTATCAGAGAATGACAAAAAAGCAGCTCCTGCGGATTGAGGCACTGGGGAGAGAGAGAGAGAGAGAGAGATCTTGAGGCTTGCAGGGTCTACTGGTGTCTTGAAAGTGTCATAGGCCCTGGCCATGACCCCCCTGAGCTCTGGCTCCTTGTGCATACTCATCAATGTACTCTCAACCGCAGGGCACACCCTTCATTTTGATTACATTTTTCTATAAGATATGCAGCTTTTTCCGGTGAGACATCATTTTATCCAGCACAATGAAATGCAAAATTAGGGTCTGTCCCATAGTTTGATAAATATTATTAATAACTTGCCTCTATCGGAGCTTTGAATGGTTGGTGTCTATGCCTTCAGTGTGTCAGAAGCAATAATGAAGGGTGGGTACTCACTTTCTCATAGTACCTAATCCATTCTGAGAAATGTTGGTACTGTCTTTTTAAAAGCCTTCTAGCCCAGCTGAAAAGTGACATAGATTATTAATAAACACATTACATTTAGCATTGTTAAAGTGTACTTGAGGTATTTTACGCAGAATACAAAATAGCATTTCTTTTAAAAGCGGCCCTGCATGTGAGGTTACAGTTCACATCCTCCGTGTCATCACAGGTAGCATCACAAGTCATATCATTGATGACATCATTCAAGATGCTGAACAGCCAGACATCCCAGAATCCACTCTGCTCTGCCTTTGGATGTGCCGCGCAGGCTCCATGGCTGGAGACTGGCCTCACATAGAGCGCAGGCCGTAAAAGGCTGTCCAGGGCCGAGACTGCTCCAGCAGTGATCATGAACCCTCTGCGAGCTGGGTTTAGACTTCGGCCTGGCCCTACACTCAGCACCCCTAGTCCCAGAGAACTGCCCTCAGCCACCTACAAGCAATGTTTACTGGACATCACCTTCAACCTGGTCCACTGGCCTCTGGGTGCCGACAGCCCTTGCAAGTAAAACCCCTCTACCCCAGTGAGCTGTGGTTCAGGCTATATAGTGACAACATCCATTCTGCCGCACCTATCCATCTACGCGTGGCGGGTTCTCCGCCTGTGCCGTGCTCCAAGTCTCACTATCTTCAGTGCCTATTTCAGCACCTTCGATTTACATTCATGTTTAACTTTCATGTTTTTGTAAATGTATTTATCTTTTTTTATTTAGAGTATTTTATATTGTGCTACTTATCTCCAGAGGTTGAGTAGCGCTTGAGCAGTGTTTTACCCAGATCGTTTAAATTAGAGCTGAAGCGATCGAGTCCGCATGCGAGGAAGGAAGGCTGTGTGATAAAGAATGCGGCGAGAAGAGTAGCTCATTGACAGAAAAAAGGAAAAGAGAAAAAACATTAGAAGCATGAGTCAGTCCTTCCTCTATAGGTGGAGATCAACGAGACAACCAATGAGTTCTAATTAGCTAGGTTTTGCTTTTTTTGTAAAAGGACAGACGTTTTAGATCTGTCAGAAGCCGGGTTTAAAAGCGAGGCACATTTTCTCTAATGCAGTGGTGTCTTCCTCTTAGTAGTGCAGGACCGAGATGGAAGGCAACTTCAGAGAATGTGTGTAAAAGTGTGACAGTACCAGCACAACCCTTGCAACTAGAAACCACTCAGCAAAGCTCTCTGACCTTTTTAGTTAAATCAAAAAGTATTTTATGATTAATATAAGACCAAAATGACAACATTGAATTGGTCACTCCAAAGGTATAGTGTTTTAGAAAGTGATCGTTCCATTCCACGTGGCTTCTCCATTCAGCATGGACAGCCAATAAAAGTTCCAGCGCAGTACACACACGTGGCCACTGGAGGCGTCTTCACTCTCCAGTCACACAGCAAGACTCCCAGCTGCAGACTGCCCCTAGCTCTAAGGCAGGCCGGAGGGGCTGGATGAGAGCTAGCCATACGTGCGGGCACAGTTCACAGCTTCCAAACTTCACCGAGCTCCTGTGCCGGTGTCTGGCTTGCCCCTCCACAGCAGACAGTTTCGCTGGTCTAGTCTGCCTCCGACAGCAGGCCATACCTCTTCTCCCCCACCTTCTTCTCAGCAACCAACCTAGTCCTTGGTGTTGACTCCAAAGTCCATGCCTTCCTCTGGAGAGTCCCCTTGCTGGATACCTGTTCTCAGTGAGTGTAAGTTATCTTTGTAATTCACTTTCCTCTTTCAACAAAGATTCTTCATCAAATCCACTGCCAGACCAGTTACAACTGGTGTGCTTCATATAAAGAGTCCTTCAAAGCTCCTTTATTGCCTGAATGAGCTAACTGGGGTTTTGCTAATACTACCCTTTTGTAGAGAAAAATAGACCATGCTTTGTCGGTGGGTGACATTCCCACCGACAGTTTAGCAGTCTGTCTGCTTCCAAGTCCTCTACCACGCATGTTCATGGGTCTCTCTACGCAGGTCTGTGTGTCTTCCCTTCTCGGACTTTCCGCTGCGCTTTATCTGTAGGGACCTTCCCAAGCCTGGGTTCGGTGGCTAATAGGCCACACAAAACCCCCACTGCTTGCTGAAGCCAGGTGCCTGTGTCCCAGACCTGCAATCCACAGGCAGCAGAAGTATGCCTGTGTCAGATCTGATGCGTCGATCTGCGGCAGCATCAAATACGCACCTCGTAGAAATTAGGGAAATATCTTATTTCAATTCCTTTCCACCTACGAGTACTGTAATCTGACTCTCTTAAGTGAGTTATCACTTCACAGCTTTTAAAGGTTACACTAGTAATGTTAAAGAATTGGGCTGCCCTTGTTTAGCCCATTTACCTTGTTTCCCTCCGACTCAATATCAAGGTTGGTCTCACCGAAACGCGTTTGTGACTTCTGATCTTAGACATCAGCGTGGAACTGGCTGTAACCATATAACTTCTCATTCTTGCATGCCAATCTTGTTAGTTCCTTAATGTTTCACTGCAAGAGGGGGCTAGCCCCGCCCATTCCCCACTCTTATCACCTTTTTGGATTGATAGTTAGATAGCTGTCAGCCCCCTCCCTAGGGCTGTAGACCCTATTGAGGTCTGATAAAGGGAATCTGACTGTCTGCAGTTGTCTCCTGCAAAGAACAGGCAAGTTGTCCACCTAAAGCTAAGAAACGGAATACATTCAACTAATACAGACAAAAGAGAAATCATGCGTTGAGAAACCTGTTAGTGGTTTCTCATGGTACAATCAAAATACCAGTAGTGTCTGGAAGAGAAAAGGGACAGGACACAGTTAAAAAAGCAGATTTTCCACAGCTCAGTTTTGTATTTTTTCTTGAAAGAAAAGATATGTTCTTGACATCTTAGATCCATAGGTCACAAGCAAATTAGATCACTCAGATATGCAGATTCAAAACTGAAATGTATTTGATCTGGTGTAAAACCGAACTACCACATTTTTTTAGATATTACCATTAAAAAGGTGTCCGGTAGGTTTGAAATTGTTAATTCTATAGTATATCTTGGTTGTAAAATATGCAGGCAGTAAACTCGAGAGTTATGTCAGCCACATTTGAGTTTTCCACGAAATATGATTTGCTGATGAAGGGCTTGAATTTTGTTTTCTGCCATCTTAAAATATATTTGCCCAAATTCACAAGTTTTATTACATGATTGAAAAATGCACGCAAAAAAGGAGATCTGATGACCAGCTCTAGGCCACAAAGGAAATTTGACAGGTACGCAGGCATGGAAAAAATGATCACAAAATTAGATAAACATGTTTAGTGGATAGCATTCTTGCGCACACCAAAAAAAATGATAGCATTTTATATTCAGAAATGGGGGTCAATTTCCAGATCTTGCAAGTTTTAGAGAATCCACAAGTTTTACAAAGATCACTGTAAGCAAGATCGAAGTCCAGAATTAGTGAGGGTAGAAGACAAAAGGCATACGTTTTGTCAGTGGGGTACAATAAAAACCCTTGCATACAGTTCAAGCTTGTATATAAAGAAAATAACTTTTGACCTAGAATAAGAAATATGTGATTTAAAAAAAAGGATTAAGTCATCAGGCCTCTGCTGGTGTGCAGGTCTTTTGGAATGAAAGTGTAGTTGCGTGTAGGGGCTGTCCAACCCATTGTGCATGGCCAAAGGCTGTGCGCTGTTGGCGTTGGAGCATGGGTGGATGGGTTAATGGGTGCAGGGTCTCTCTTGCCTGGCAGTCGGGCTGCCCACCTAGGTGGTGGCCTTACATCAAACTGCTAATGTTCCATATTTATGCTTCAGGTGGTGCAAACACTGTAACATTCACATGTCAAACTCGGAAATGTACCCACTAAAACACTGTTCAAGTCATACTATAGTTCCACTTCAAAACCTAAACCCCCTGAAGTTTGCCAGCAATGATGTGCAGGAAAACCATACCTCACCCCCTCGCCATAAAAACTGTAGTCTGCTCCTAAATAAGCTTATAATTAAAGCACAATATGTATACCAATAAACAACTCGATTTAACACATCATTAAGTAATAAAATGTATTCTTGTTAAGGTGATACGTAATGTCATTAGTGGTTCTACTAATGTAATTTCTAGTGGCGTCGCCCACATCATGAGCAATACATTTTGGGGTTGAGTGGTGGTCATGGTAGTGGCAGGAGGTATGCTTTTTGCAGTGGATAGCAAATAGTAAGTATCTATTAGTGCTGCCTTTCATCGCAGTCATGCCCCTAACATGCACATACATGATGGAACCTAGTTAGCAGTAGCTATGGCGGGGCGCAGCTACCATGCATATGAAAGAAGACTTCTGTGTAATCTGTATAAGTGTTGAACCGGTAGTATTATGCTTGTTATTACCTTTGTTGAGGGAGGGGAGTGGATTGTGACCCTCTGGTAGCTCTGCCTCTCAACGCAGTCATGCCCTTGACATATTCATCCATGATGGATGCCAGCAGTGGCGAAGGGGAGCTGTTACTTGGATGCCAGCAGTGGGGAAGGGGAGCTGTTACTGCCAGAGTATTTCTTTTTGTAGACTCATGACGCTACACCACTATCTCTTTTTCACTCCATTTACTTGCTGGGGTTCTACTGCACCACATAAGGCTGGACACCTGAGCAGAAAGTCTGTACAGTTAGTCCTTGAGTTGCTCAAGTAGTAAATAATGAATATGCATGAACAAGCTGGTATTATTTGAAATGGGCCTCGGCTGCTCCGTGGGGTGTCAGTAAGATGCAGCGCCTTCATTTAATGGGGACTTCTCAGTAGGGCTTCAGTACTGTTAATGTGTCCCTGTCGGAAAGGAGTGATCTCAGCTCAGGTGGTCATTTAGAAGGCTGGTGCAGGCGTGAACACCAACCAAGTACTGCTTGTGCGGCTGCACACCGGGTGTTGGAACCGTAGACCACTCTTTGACCTACACGGCCACAGAGAAGTGACTCTGAGATTCGTGTGGAGTCCATTCTTTGGACATCACTGACCGCTCAAATGCTGGGCCATTGGAAGACCGAAAGAACAAGTCACCACTTGATATAATGGTCCTCAGGCCTTGCCTAGTTGAGCGCTGGCCTGAGGCGGACACAGCTGGGCAAGTCAAAGTTAACACTGGACTTTGCAGCCAGTGTAAAATGTGCCATTCGTTGCGTTCTTGTAATCCTCTTTGTGACACGTTGCTCCCATTCCCGCACCTTTCATTGTGTAAACTCGGTCTCACGCACTCAGCTGTGGCGCTCCATTACCACCCCGCCCTCACGCCCCATCCCCCACATCTGTTCAGCCCCCACAACTTCCCTGTAGTTAGGACACCCGCTTTTTGGGCAAAGTGGCTAGTGAATTGCGCATTAATCATGGTGTGGTCAGTAATACATACTGTAAACAAAAAGTCATCCTGCAAAATGATTGACGCCTTGACTGACGACATTTGAAATACATGTGTTTTTTGCCGCCCTGATTAGAACGTTATTTTTAAACTGGACTGAGATTGGTTTTAAAAATGTGAAATGTTTGGGTATGTGATTCTGTGTACTGTGGGCTCAGCAGAACTCCAGCATTGTTGAGAGAGAGCGTGAGTGCATGCGTCTGTTTTTGGACCCTCTCACGTGCACTGTACGTGGTTCTGGCTCCTTGACCCACGGCATTCCTGCTGCATCTATGAGTTTGGGTCCAGTGTCTGTGAGGGTCACCCTCTAGATGTCATTTGATGAACAGAGAAGACAGACTTGAGCAAAGCATTGGTTAAAGTGTTGGCGGTGCTCAACGTTCCTCATTTTATTTAGTTACTGTCCTGTCTGTAACGGATATTTTTTTATCAGAATAACGTTTTTTCTAAGCCCACAAGATGCAGATGATACACAAAAAGGCATAAACAAAAAGTTACATTAACTTTAAAATGTGTAACAATCTCTTAAATTGTGATTTTAATTTTAAATTTATGCTGGACCAGCAAATTAGTCCACAGGCCTTCATGTTGGTGGTAAATGAAGTCAGCACAAGATCCCATTTATTCAGGAGGTACATGAGCTAAGACTGCTTCATAGTTGGCTCTAGTATTGAAGTCCAAGGAAATCAACTCTGAAGCACTTTCCTCAACTCCAGTGCCTCTCTAACTCCATAGTCCACAGTTAAATTCTTTCCTTCTTCAAGGTCAGGCGCCTTTTTACCCTAGGTTTAAATTGTAGCCTTATAGCCTGCTGCCTCTGGCCATAGCGATTGTTAAAGGATTTTCACCTGAGTTAAAGGCCTGAGCCACAGGTGAGTGACTATAACAAGGGAGAGACACTTTAACAACCAGAAAACCCTAAGGTAGAAGGGCCATAAGGCAATTCGAACATTCCAAACTCTGAGGGTACAAACTTTTCAATTAAAAAGGGAGCAACAGAAAGACAAGTTTTGGAATTCTGGACCAGAAGGCTTATGCCAGTCACTATTGGCCTTGATCAACTCCATTGCCTTCAATGGAGCGCTTAACATTCCAGTGTTCTAGTATAGCCTTATAGTCTGCTGTTGAGCGCTATACCAGTTGTTAAAGGACCGTAAAATAGGTGAGGGCCATTAACAAGCCAGGTAGGGCCTTTATGAACTGGTATAGTCCGAGGTAGAAGTGTTCTATGTTAAGAAGGTAAGAAACAGAAAGACAAGCACTAGAATGTTTGAGCAGAAGACTTGTACCAGCCATTATTAGATCTGAGCCATTACGTTGTCTTTAATGGAGCTCCCAACATTCCAATGTTCTAATATCTTGTAATGAAGGTGGGGGTTGAGAGAGCACCCAGACAAGTTAGGAGCATGCAGATCCCATTAGAGATAGTAAATAGATAGTTATCTTCCAAAATAGAGTAGGATTGCTGTAAACCAAGCATAGTTTTGGTAGAGCTGCTACTTGAAATAGACTATGATCTGACTAAGAGCAAGGTACTTAGAATGGTGACTGGGTTCCCCACAAATATTTCCCCCAGATAAAGCCTCCTCATTCAGTGGTGTTGCCAGAGCTTTAGGTCAGGGCGTTTGCCGCCCCATGACGGCCGCAGGGGGGGTGGCAACGGTCCCTGCGTCTGCTGCCCTGCGTCGGCTGCAGGTAAGAGCGGGGGGGGGGCACCGCCCTCAAAACCCGTGCTGCCAGGGCGGATGGCCCCACCCCCGCTACGCCACTAGCCTCAGTGAATACTGTTGCGATGCAACCTGACTGTGGAATACTTCCATCCAGGGTTCTTGGAGTGTGTGTGTTTGTCAGCCAGGGCAGTTGGCCCCGCTAATCCAGGACTAATGTCTAATCCTGCATCTGAAAGTGACTTGTATTTACTTGCGTTTCTTTCCCTTGGTGACCTGCTTTGACCCTCTTTTCTCTCTGTACCTTGCAGTGCCCATCCTTCCCTTCCGCTGCATGACTGTAGACCAGGGCTGCCCCGGGGCACCAGTCGCGGTCTCTAGAAGGAAACCCGGTTCCTAGCTTTAAAGCATCTCCAAACCTTGCTGGCCCTGCCTGTTTCACGCCTCCTCCCACCCACCGTAAGGGTCGCCAACTCATGAGAGCACAGCCATGGCGTTTTCCTCCCGCTTTGCATTCTGGGAACAAAAGGGAAGTTGTGTTTCGTACCTCCTTAATGCCAGATCCGTCAGTTTGGAGGACTCTGCATATTTATGTTAAGTGTTGAGATGATGTGATGGATGGGAGACAGAAATATTCTACTGACATTAAAATCAGTAGTCGTGAACTTAATCATACCAGCTTTGTGTGTGTATAGAGTTTCCTTCTACCAGCATGATCTCTGAAATATTCTTTACCTCCTACAATTTCCGACCAATTTCCCACAATTACCCTGACCCTTGGATGCATCAATTTTGTATAGATTGTTGGTACAGCTTTCGGTCTGTGCTTGGCAAAGTGGAACTAAGCAGTCATAATGCCCTCTACATTGCTTAAGATGTAGAATATGGTGATTATGACTGTGTAGCAATAATCTCATGCCAGAACAGTTCAGATGGTGCTTGTGTGCGCTGGGTCTTAGCTTGCTTAGCTATGCCAGAAGCTCCCCATAAAATGTTTGGTATGCAAGAGGGTGCTGTTAAGAGTTTTATGGATACACTTCAGAAAGGAGCAGGTTTTCTGGGTTTTAATGTGGGCCTAGACAAAAACAAAATGTAAGGGTATATCCCATGTTAGAAGTGTATAAATTGTGGATTTGTAGACAAGTGTTGGAATTTGCTGCTTCTCTTCCGGTTTGTCCGCCAAAGCATTTGCTGTTTCCATAGAATGCAGTGTTCACTCGTTTACATTTAAATACTTTATTTCGGTTGATGACCATAAAAGCTGCACAAAATAAAAAACACATTGTATATTAAACGAATAAATACAAGCTAAAAGCTAAAATTCCCAAGAGAGGGAGCCACAGTGTAAAATGTTTAAGATTGAATAAAATCTTTTTCAAAAAAGTCAGTTTTGTGGTTTAAAACACAATTTTAAAAGCCAAACTGAGTAAAATTAATATTCAGCTAAAAATAAATGATTTCTTGACAGATGTTTGCAATTGTAGCTATCGTAGTTATAGTCGATTTATATACTCAATGTTTAGATTCTAACATTTGCATGAGTATCCTAGTAGAGCAGACCACACTGCTTTGAAAAATTTGGCTATTGAAAAAAACCACACAAGACCCAGTGTCTGACCTACAAATACGCAAAGCTTGCTTGTGAAGCCGTATTCCAAGGTGTCTGCACAAGGGAACAATCCAGCATCTTTATCTGATGTATGCTGCACAAAAAAAGAGCAAGTGGGCATCTGTCTCCTGAGCTGCTCCACAGGCCAAGCAGGCTGCACTACCCTCTGAGTGGGATCTCCATTTACAGATGACGGATGCAAGTGGCAAAGTACCCAACCTAAATTTTATATACAAGGATCTAGTAAATGTATTTGTTTATAAAGTTTTATATAGCGCGAACAAGATCCCGAAGGATATCAGAGCGCTTTACAAAAGGATGGAAGGGAGGTCATAAATGCAGTACCATCAGGTACGAGTAGAAACAAGAATAATCGCATATTGCACTACGGATGGGTCAAAGGAGAGTAATACAATAAACAGGTAAATATCGGCCAGTACCTTCCTCCATTTGTCAGTCCAAAAAAGCATCTGTGATTCTCTTTACAGAGGAAACAGAGATGCCCCCTCGATGTTGCCAGAGATTAGAGTCCCCCAATGCCGAAAGGGATTGATTGATATAGCTTAGCCACTGCAGGGTATTGACACACCTGGGGATTAGAAGGCTGTCCCTCAGCCCATTCCTGAAGCATTTTAGGTCGGGAACTGACCAAAATCTCAGCCAGTATAAGATTGGTTTTAGTCTCGCTATAGCATAGATTGGGCAAACATTTAGGTGCACTCTAAAAAAAAGCCCTGGGCGTACTTTGGGGGAGTCTAAGTGCTGTTCTCAAAAAACATATTTTCAGCAACACGAATTGACATTACTTGGCTTGGGCTCTCCATGTTTCCAGTATTGGGGACATTAAATGGAAGGATGTATTCTTAGCACAATTCATTGTGGCAGCAGCTCTATGGGTAAGAAGTAACCTACTCTTAACAACCTGCCTGTTCCATGAGCTGGTGTTAGACAAATGTCTACCCAATAGTCGAAGTCTGAGACTCTCTCCAGATTAACTCCCCCTAATCTAACTGTTCCTCAGAATTGTTTGTGGGGGTGAATAGCCATAAATTTTGTTTCATCAGCACCTTTGGCTAACCGTTGGTAGTACAAAACAAGTTGAAACTTTTTAGCAGTAGTTCCAAACCTTTATGGGTTTTTGACACCAGCAGGCTGTTGTCAGCATTTAAAAATACCGTGATCTTAACCCCTTCCACGCGGGGCTAATTCCACCGCGGTGCGGAGGGGTCCGCGCGCGGCACAGCGGTGCTCGTGACGAGCCCAGCTAGTCATGCTGCACAGTGGAGGTGTGCTCATGACGAGCTGAGCTTGTCACGACATTGCCCACTCCTGTGGAACGTCCGCACAGGAGAGGAATTAGCACCGCGTGGGCGTTCTGCAGCAGTTATGGCAAGCTCAGCTCGTCATGAGCACAGCTCCCTGTGCCTCATGACGAGCTCAGCTCGTCATAAGTGCCGAAGGGGTTAACACCATCCAGGACCAGGTAATTGTTTACGCACTCCATTAGGAATTCAACACACCTATTGATAAAAAGTAGAACGAGTGTTGGAGCAAGGACTCATTCTTGCCTTACACCCTTGTCTACTGGGATACAGTTAGTTAGTTCACCCTCTGGACCCCATCCTACTTGGGCATAATGTCCAGTGTGTAACCTCACACTAATTTCCAGTAGCTTGGGGGGATGCCCTTATCCTTCAAGGCGGCCCAAGGTTTGTCTCTAGGGAGCGTTCACTCGCTTTGAAGCACCCTTGTGCCTGCCTTGGGCCCTACAGAAGTGCATGCATTCACCATCTGACATGGCATTGGTTATAATGTTTAATTAGCTAGCTCGAAATCCACTGTATGGCACCAGTGGGAAGCAGGAGGCGTGCCCATGCTTTGTTGCAGCTCGGCATGAAGCACCTGTTTGGGACAGGCACTTCATGCCAGGAATGCTACTAACCGCCTTGAATGTCATTGCCATCCTAGCCTTTCCGTGGTCTTGTGGCACCTCAACATTCCTGGCAGCATGCTCCTTGCTGCCGGTGTCCTGTGTGCTACGCTACTGTATTGTGCATGGCATGGCACGGCTCATTTTAGTCTCAATGCCAGAATTTTGCTCTGAATGGCAAGCAGTGTTTTGTGTTTGTTTATAATCCCCTCACTTGGTTGCAGTTATTAATGAGTGCTTATGGCTCCCACATGCACACTGTCAATTTATTACCTTTCTTGACCAGTAATGGGCCAAGAGCCTGAGATCCATGTGACTGAATTGTGAACATTAAATTCTAGATATCTCTGTCTTCATGCATGCATGTAAATGAAATGATATCTAAAATCTGGCACACCTTGGAATGCGTTCTGAGCTTCCCTTTTCTGCTCCAGGATCCTCTGATAGTTTACTAAATACTGCTTTGTTGAGATGTCAAGGCATGCTTTTCTTCATCACTTGGTGTTTCATTATTTCTAATGAGGTCTTCCATGAAATGCTGGTGTAGTTGGTACATAGGTGCATCAGCCTTCTAAATTGGTCCTAGTTTTACAGACTAGTGTCCCTCCCTAACCTTCTCATTACCAAAAACTCATAATGTCAGTGTGTCTGCTCGCTCTTCGATTTTGCCCTTTAAAGGGATACCACTTTGTATCATGACATTTTTCATATTCAAATCATGACAGGGTGGAGGATCTTTTAAGTCATCTCACTAGAAAGTGATGTAGAAAAAGTGTGCTTTGCCCACATGCATCCTTGCTTCCTGAGCTGGAATTGTGCTTCAAAGCATCTAATTTATTTCATTGTAAAATAATGGCTTGTGATGATAACTGAACACCGCCAAGCTTTAAAAGTTATAGAGTATGTGTGTCATATGCCACCTCAAAGGCCGCGCCTTTTAATCTAATAATCATAACATTACGCTGTACACTGCTGCCTGTGTATTGGTATGTATGAAACAGGCACCTTAAGATGGCCGCAACGGGCACCTTAAGATGGCCGCAACAGGCATCTTAAGATGGCCGCAATGCAGCAAGGCAGGCTTGTGATCCTGAGTCAGTAGGGTTACGGCGGGGAGCGAAAGATATCCTGGGGTGACTCTCGGGTCCTGTCTGAACCTGTAGACCTGCTTCACAGGGGCGAGGTTGTCACATGCTCAGCGGGTCTACATGTTCACACCACTTTGCTTTGTTTTGAACCATTAATGTGAATCTTTTCTTTAACCCCTTCCCCCAATTCCTTTACTTGAACCTTTAGGTTAAGGAAGAAGACAAGCCCTCCTCTAAGAAAAGAAACGGGTCTGCGGGTAGTGAAAATGAGTCTGTAAGTGTTCCTGGGGGTTCTCGTGTGGTGTTTAGTGGGGCAGGGGTATTGTGTCCTTCATACTATCGCCAAAGCAAGTTTATTTAGAGTATAATGACATTCCGCTGGAGGAGGAGCTGATTGCAACCCCAGATCGGAGGTCGCAAGAGCAAAGTGTTAGAACAATTCAAATCTTTGTGGTTAGTAACTTTCTAGCAAGCAGGTGTATTAAATGGACCAGGCACCCCATGTTGATCTTCCAGTCCTGTTTCTCTGTATAATTTCCAAGGCACAGTCTGTGCGCTATATTGGAACTAGTTGCTGAGCATGTCAAACACTCAAGTCAGGACAGATGTTGGGCCTGTCTATTAAAACCAAAGCAGATGATTCATGCAATACCAGCAGCTTCTCTTCTCCATAGACCATTGGTTTGCTGAGGCTACTGGATAGCAGCATACAATGTACGGTCCATGGGGTTACAAAGGTGTTCAGATATTTATTGTTGCACTATCCACATTCACCTGGGTGTTAAATGTCCTTGCACTGTGGCTTACGGTCCCACATCTCACCTGGCATGTCTTTAAGGTGGGTCTCAAGATCAGGCCTCAGACTGTGTGTGGAAAATGTTGTAGTTTCGTTCGACCCACAGTTGAGATAGATCTAAGGTGACAAAGTGAAGAAAATATGTGTTTAGGCCACATTTTGCTCACATAAGCTGATCATGAGGCACTCTTTTGGACATACCGTCTATGGCATATTTTGGAGTCTTTTTTTAGGTCTAGAGTGAGACACACGTTAACTCTCACACTTAAACACACACTTACTTGGACTTCTTTCAGCCAGCCCTCTTCATCCATTCATCTGCTGTTGTTCTTCACTTTTCCTTCCACCCGCGACGACATGTATCATGAGGCAGTGGTCAGCCCACTTATTTCTGCATTTAGCCATTTTTTAAAAAATATATTGGTATGTGCCTGTCCTCCAATAATACATTTTACTAAAAACATAACAAAACAAGTACTTACAAAGCTGAAAGGTGACAGTCCACACCAGACCCTTTGGCTTTGCCAATGCTTGTTTAGGCATGGCTTGACAGCACAGCGGTCTGGCTTGACAGCACAGCAGTCTGCAAGACATGGTTTTACAGTGCTTTAAGATTGACATAGTGTGAGCTCTGGCTACCCCCAGAGGAAGGAGTATTACTTCGTACCTTATGTTGTTGGCTATTTGGTGTATCACTTCCAAAAAGTGTAGGTTAGACTATTTACATCTCCAAACTACATTCAATAACCACTCTGTCGCGTTTAGTTATTTATCTCCTGTTTATATGCTATACAAAAAGCAATTATTTTCTCCATTTCTTCCCAACATTTGCAAAGCTGATAGGGCAAGCTTTCATTTGATAAATGGTATTTCTGCGTGCAAGTTCAGTAAACATTTGTGAAGGTCTTTGTTACTTTGGCAGATTAAACCCAGGCCTGTTGGCTTTGCCAATGCACTTTAACAAAGCGTTGCTGCAGGCACTTCAGACACGGGAAACTTACAAAATTCACTAGGACAGAGTGACATAGTCTCTAAGAGAATCAGTGCAAATTTGCTTCTGGTTTGTTTGCTAATATGTTTTTAAATGTTGCCTCTCACGCTGAGTTAATTCGTCCCTTGTGTACCACTGGAACATTCTGCCTGCAGGTCCAGCCACGTTCGGAAAAAGAAACGTTCGCTTTGCGTTTCGTGCAGTACACACTGCCTGGCAGTTCTCAATACCTGGCTGCCATGCTGGGCAGAGGCGGGTGATGTGTGTGTCTAATCTTGGTTTAGTGGCAATAAATAGAGGAGCTACGCACACAGGAGGCCACACTCTGGATTCCATATTTACTAACTGTACCAATATTAGATGCTCTCCCGCCAAAGAAGTCTGCTGGACAGACCACTTTCTAGTTGAATTCCACTTCACAAGACTGACCAAGCGATTGCACAGAACGCAGCCCCCGCCGATTTTCCGCCGCCAATGGCACAAAATATCTGTGGAAAATTGGCGTGAAAACTGGCAACAACCTACATTTACAGATGCTGACTCAGCAGAGACAGCACTGGAGAAGTTAAATAACTCACTTAAACATGCAATCGACACTTTGGCCCCCCTGAAACTACACAAGCAGTATCCCCCTTCCAAACAGGAAAAATGGTATACCCTTGACCTCAGGAAAGAAAAACAGAAATGCAGACGATTAGAAAAAGCCTGGAGGTCATCAAAAAAATGTAGAGCAAAAGGAAATCTTTCTAGAAGCCCAATCAAGCTATTATAAAAACATCAAGAAAGCAAGGAAAAACAATATCTCTTTACAATTGGCACAGGCAGGTAATTGCTCACGTGAATTGTTTAAAATCCTGCAGAGCTTTGTGAAACCCATAGCCACCGAGAGTCCCGAAGATGCCTCACAAGAATTGTGTGATGAGATTTCCATGTACTTTGAGAATAAAATCAATCTCATATACAATAAAATAGTGGCGTCTAGGGTTGTAGGCTCCACTACTTTCCACTATAATAAACCACCTTCACAGAATATGAACTCTCTACTCACCATTCCATCAGTCAGAGACCAAGATCTTCCACTCCTTATCAACCATATAAAATCAGGCTCTCCCAATGATTACCTCCCTGCCAAAATGGTGGCCCTTTGATCACCCTCCTTGGACCCTCCATTCAGGCTGTTATGAATACCTCACTAGCCAAAGGACAGGTTCCAAGGGAATGGAAGATTGCGGTGGTAAACCCAATTAGGAAAAAAACGGCCTCCCCCTGGACAGATCTTTCGAACCTCCGGCCCATCTCCCTCCTACCTTACATCGGTAAGATGACAGAGAAGCACGTGAACACCCACGTATCTAACCACATCGAGGCAACGGAAGGCCTGGACCCCTCACAATCTGGGTTCAGGCCCAACCACAGCACTGAATCAGCCCTATTAGCAGTGACCAATAACATCAGGATGACACTGGACGGCGGGGGGTCTATGATTCTGGTGCTGTTGGATTTATCCGCTGCCTTCGATACGGTGTCTCACGAAGTGCTTCTCGAACGTCTGAGGGATGTGGGACTGGGAGGTACAGCTCTGTCCTGGATGGAGAGTTTTCTCTCCGGCCGCTCTCAAGAAGTCAGGATGGGCTCCCATAAATCCACCTCTAGAGAGCTCACCAGGGGAGTGCCACAGGGCTCATGCCTAAGCCCCACATTGTTTAATGTGTATGTGGCCCCCCTGGCCGACTTAGTGAGGTCCTTTGGGTTTACCCCGGTGTCCTACGCCGACGACACCCAACTTCTATTCCCTTTTAAAACCTTAACACCTGCCCTGAAAAAATCCTTTGCAGATGGCATGAGGGCGGTCTCAAGGTGGATGACTGAGAACTGCCTCCAATGTAATGTGGCTAAAACCGAGGTGTTACTGTTTGGGGCTGCAGCGACAGTATGGTCTGATGAGTGGTGGCCTTTAGAACTGGGTCCAGTCCCCATCCCAAAGCAGACTGTGAAAAACTTGGGAGTACTATTTGATCAATCCCTGACATTTAAAGACCATGTCAACCAAGTTGCCGGTACATGCTTTAGGGCCATTGGACTACTGCGAAGAGTGTTTCCCTATCTCACTGATAACCATAGAAAAACCCTAGTCCAGGCACTAGTTATTAGTAGATTGGACTACTGCAATGGCCTTCTTTTATCCACCAACGAAGGCCAGCTTAAGAAACTGCAAGTAGTCCAAAATACGGCAGCGAGGCTAGTCCTCAATGTACCATCTAGGACCCCCTCCTGTCCACTTCTGGCGGAACTTCACTGGTTACCAGTGCGGCAACGCACCAAGTTCAAAATTTTATGTACAATTCACAAATGTCTGTCAGGAAATGGCCCAAAATACCTTACAAAAGCCTTCCTACCCTATGCCCCAGGCCGCTCACTGCGCTCTAGTAACCTGCAATTATTACAGGTCCCCAAAATAAAGAAATCCCGACAAGGAGGTCGTGCTCTGGCCTATGCTGGGCCTGCTCTCTGGAACTCCCTCCCCCTTACATTAAAACAAATAACCAATCATTTGTCCTTCCGTAAATCCCTTAAAACTTATCTTTTTAACAGTAGTTAAACCCCCCCCCATTTCCCAGCAACTCTCAGTAATGACCTGGCACAGTATATGTTCCTTCTGTAAGGCAAAGCGCGGAGATACCCCTTCGGGGGTCTATTCATGCGCTATAGAAGCATATAAAATAAAATAAAATAAATGTCACGCTGGGCAGAGACGGTTGCTGTCATGCTGGGCAGAGGTCGGGTGCTGCTACGCTGGGCAGAGGCGGGTGCTGTCACGCTGGGCAGAGGCGGGGTGCTGTCACGCTGGGCAGGGGTGGGGTGCTGTCACGCTGGGCAGAGGCGCGGTGCTGTCACGCTGGGCAGAGGCGGGGTGCTGTCACGCTGGGCAGGGGCGGGGTGCTGTCACGCTGGGCAGAGGCGGGGTGCTGTCATGCTGGGCAGAGGCGGGTGCTGTCACGCTGGACAGCGGCGGGTGCTGTCACGCTGGGGGCTGGGCAGAGGCGGGTGCTGTCATGCTGGACAGAGGCGGGTGCTGTCATGCTGGGTAGAGGCCAGGTGCTGTCATGCTGGGCAGAGGCGGATGCTGTCATGCTGGGCAGAGGCGGGTGCAGTCATGCTGGGCAAAGGCGGGTGCTGTCACGCTGTGCAGAGGCGGGTGATGTCACGCTGGGCAGAGGTCGGGTTCTGTCACGCTGGGCATAGGCGGGTGCTGTCACGCTGGGCAGAGGCGGGTGCTGTCACGCTGGGCAGAGGTCGGGTGCTGTCACGCTGGGCAGAGGTCGGGTGCTGTCACGCTGGGCAGAGGCCGGGTGCTGTCACGCTGGGCAGAGGTCGGGTGCTGTCACGCTGGGCAGAGGCCGGGTGCTGTCACGCTGGGCAGAGGCGGGGTGCTGTCACGCTGGGCAGAGGCGGGGTGCTGTCACGCTGGGCAGGGGCGGGGTGCTGTCACGCTGGGCAGGGGCGGGGTGCTGTCACGCTGGGCAGGGGCGGGGTGCTGTCATGCTGGGCAGAGGCGGGGTGCTGTCACGTTGAGCAGAGGCGGGTGCTGTCACGTTGGGCAGATGCGGCTGGGTGCTGTCATGCTGGGCAGAGGCGGGTGCTGTCATGCTGGCCATGACAGCACCCACCTCGGGCCCTTCCCTGAGGTGGCCACTTCCCTGAGGTGGCCCCTTCCCTGAGGTGGCCCCTTCCCTGAGGTAGCCCCTTCCTTAATGTGGGCCCTTCCCTGAGGGTGGGCCCTTCCCTGAGGTGGGCCCTTCCCTGAGGTGGCCCCTTCCCTGAGGTAGCCCCTTCCTTAATGTGGGCCCTTCCCTGAGGTGGGCCCTTCCCTGAGGTGGGCCCTTCCCTGAGGTTGCCCCTTCCTTGAGGTGGGCCCTTCCCTGAGGTGGTTCCTTTACTGAGGTGGGTCCTTCACTGAGGTGGCCCCTTCACTCAGGTGGGCCCTTCCTTGCGTGACCCGCGGCTACAGAGCGGGGCCCCGAGTGTTCTCGGGCCTCTGGGGGCGGAGACACAGTTCACTCCGCTCAGAGGGGGCGTCGGGGTATCAGCCCACACTGGAAACGGACGCGCCCACTGGCTCTGTCCTGGGGGTCACCTTAGGACGCAGGATTGTTGCTTGCTTAAAATAACTGCTGAGTAACCGCCCGGGCCTTCTACCGAACCCCCTCCCCCCCTGGGGTCCCCGGACACTGTTCTCCTCCCACGGCTAGTCTCCCGCCATCATGTCCCCCTCACCCCCCCGCCCCACTCAACCCCCCTCTTGTCACCCCACCTTTTCTTTTATCATTTTCGTCCTCGGGCTCGGTCCTTCCACGCGCTTCAGACTGCGGCTCCAGGCCAAGCCCGAGTTTATCTGTCTCCGCAGACGCCGGGGCGTATCTGGGCGCACAGCACTGTCCATGCACGGGGCTCCTCCCGAGGCCCGGGGTGCACCGGAACCTGGGCCTCAGAGGGAGCCAGGTGGCAGCGCGTGGCCTCAGAGCTGTGAGGCTGCGCGTGGCCTCAGAGGGAGCCAGGTGGCAGCGCGTGGGCGCGCGAGCGGGGTGGTTATAGAGTGTAGGCCGGGAAGGCCTCCTGGTTTGGCAGTAGGTTCCTGACTAGTTCGCCGCTAGATTGGCCACTGACAGTGGATACGCATTCATTATCGACCCCTTGTGAAACCAGTGGCGGTGGCATTTACACCAGCTTCACAAGAACCAGTAATTGACCGCTTTGACTACTACAATTACCACAAACTGGAACCCTTTGACAGTTTTATCGTTGGATTTCGAAAATTTTATGGAAATCCCAGTTCCACTAATTAGGTAAACTTAAGGTGAACTTGAAGTCAGATATCTGAAATCAGTGGTTTTATGCATACACTTAAGAGGTGGGCCATTATGTTTGTGTATCAGATGAGTTATCACACATTTTGAGGAGCTGCTGCTGGGTCTTGTTAGGTCTTTGAAACCAAGAAAAGGGGCTCTTTTTCAAACAAAACAGTAAAATAATAAATACTAATAATTCACATCCTTCAAGCATTTCTCCATAGACAACCCAAAGCTCAAACTCGTCTTTCTTCCTCTGTAACATCTGATGATAACATCCTTCTCAGCGATTTCAGTACATTTCTGAAAAACGTGAATACATACGCTCCAACTAACACACAAATGTGCAAACTCAAATCATAAGCACTCATGGAGACAAGAAACACTCTATCCATAGAGATGAAAGAAAACACCTTTACAGGCTATCAGAGTTAGTTGGTCCCTCCACGTAACATGCCCACTGCTCATAACATCATCTAAAGCCAAGCACTAGACCAACACAATCAGTGAATCTAGCAACAGAAGTGGAACACTTTTAAAAACAATCTAGCAGTGCACCAACTCACTGCATGACTCTTCTGTCGCACACTCCACGGACATTTGCAATGCCACCAACCAATCCCGTGGAGAAAAAAAAAGATCTGACAGCAAATTCACTTCACCAAACCTGCTTCTTCTCCTCTGATACACACTCCTTCCCGCTTCATCCTACAATGGTCATCCTACAATGGTCATCCTTCAAACTATTTCTCATAAAGACCCCTCCAAACATCCCAAATTCTTTTTTTTGCAGTTTTATGTAGCTTGAACTTGACCCATAGGTACTGAGCGCTTTACATGAGCACCAGTTACGTTACACATTTTGGTAGGCATGGGGAGATTGTGATTTGCCCAGAATCACAGGATGTGGCCGCGACCCCGAGACTCAAACCTTGGTTTTCCAGCTCCAAAGTCAGCAGTCTAGCCGTCCGACCACATACATCCTCAAAAAGCCACCACCTATGAAGATATCTTACCCTCGTACTTCATCACAGCATTCCTTGAAGAAGCTCTCCCCTCCTATTTCTAATCATCAGTGCCTCCCTCTCCCAAGGCATCTTCCCTGATCTGCTGAAGACAAGTCAGATCTTTCAGTTTTGGAAGTAACCCACACTTGGTCCATAGTACTTTTCCAATTACCAGTGGGTCCAGGCGACATTTCCAATTGCCAGCTCACTAGTCATTTACCCTTCCTACCTTTCATCGACAAGATCATTGAAAAATCAGTCTGTCGACAACTTTAATATCTGCCATACTGTTAAAAGTCAAGGACGGAGAGTCCAGAGGCAGACAGGGGGGCACTGGACCCTGTTGTATCAACAAGGGTCTTTTATCACAGGTGTCCTGGGAACCCTGTAATGCACAACCACTAACTGGGAATTAAGTATCCCTATTTGGGACCTAGCTCTCAGGATAGCAAGACCGAGCAGTTCAAGGCTTTCTTAGAGAAAGTTCTGTAGGCTAGAGACTCAGCACTCAGTACCACAACAAAGAGTACTTAAAACAAGTTTTTTTTATGTGAAAAGGAAAATGTGCTCTATTACACTTGTTACCTGTGATGACAGTCTATAAGGGGCCTCACAACCAACAGGGTGGGCCACTAAAGAAAGGTTCTGGAGATCAGATACCTCTTAAATGAACCGTGAACCCCTTGAGCATGAGGTATCTCTAACAGTCTACACTCCTGCAAATTCAGAACCCTAAAGATTCAATACCCCCTGTACTCCTAACACAACATCAAGGAATGCCTTTAATGAGAAGTAAGGCCTACTGGTTGGTCACGATGTCACCTAAATAATTAAAAGCAAAATTATAGAATCAGACAATAGCACAATCAATATTATAAGCATTTCAGGATGGTATCACCTTTCAATAAAATTCGAGAATAAATACAATCAGTTATTGTCAAAAATGAGCATGTCGCTAAACATTTAAATGTTCGGAACTATACAGTATAAGTCTTTCTTTTAGCTTTATACTGACTGTAAAGCAACCACAGGATAAATGTCCACGCAACCCAGATGTATATTACTAAAAATCCCACCTCCAGAATTTTCCAACATGAAAAATGTCTCCAGGGGACATAGAGTGACATAACCAAATGTAACCATGGGCTCCTTTGTGATACTGCGGGGCCACCGCCACCTCTGGAGGTACTGTTGCACCCCCGAGGCACTCTGCACCAGATATTACAGCAACCATCCAATAGCCCTAGTGGGCGAGCCTACATATACTGAATTCGGTCTGCAGCATTACATTTGATGTGGCTGCGTGCTGTGTCTTCCTTTTCTTTTGTGCAAAAAAATCTGCTCACATGCAGAAATTGCAGGCTATCAGGGTGTCCCTGCCCTACATGTGGGGCACCCCTTCAACTTTGTTTGATATCTCATGGGAGCCCCAAACACTTGGAGCCACCCCGCCTATCTCACTGTTCAGATGGCGAGGGCGACGACTGCTCCCTTGTCCCACCCACAGTCGTTGCGGGTGAGGCTCCTCCAGATGGTCCTCTGGGGGGACACTCACAGTTGCGGGCTACCCTGGGGTAATTAAAGAAACTACCCAACGCAGGCCAGTTGGTTTTCATTGCAGTGGTCCTGGGTGATCATCGGGAAGGCCCCAGAGTGAAGAGGCTAACCAAATGCTCTTATCTTGGGCCTTAATCGGCCATTTTTTAGGGGAAAAAGAGACGTTTTGCTCCTGGTGGTGCACTCTTTTTCAGTCTTTCTGGTCTGGCTTCTAAAATTTTCATGATGTTTTCTGGGATTTCGTCCAGACCTGCTTTCTTGTCCCTTCAGGTCCTCAGGAATCTCCTTGGCCCTGTTTCTTACACAGCTGTACCCATGTGGGACTCAAGGCAGACCACTCGGCTTGCCTGCACAGCGGAGATTCCACGGCCTTCTGGCCACTTGCAGGGCACCTCTTTTTTGGCTAGCTGATTGCTACCCTATTGTTTCTCTGGGTGAGACATGCTCAGGCCTGTCAGTCAGTGTAAATGTAATGAACCCCTGCAGATTCTGCCCCCACCCTCTTTCTTTCCCAGGTGAAATGTAATCTACCCAAATCATCCTATTGTCTGTGTAAGGCTTTGATCCACCAGCTGACCATAAAAGCAAATAACCTGCCCAATGTGGTAGTTCAAAACCTGAATTTAATTAGCGGTTGGCTCAGACAAATAAGACCAAAACCCAAAGTATAAGAAGAAGGGCAAAAGGCAGACAAATTAGTATTCTGTAGCACTTGGGACCTTAGTTACCCTAAAGAAGCACACAATAAAAGTTTCTCTAGGCTGATCCAAAGCAACATTGTTATTTTAGTGCAGCTTTCGCCTACAGTTTGAATACAATAAAGTGCTGCAGACTTGCAGCGAAGCACTATATACTCACACCTTAGTAAAAATTAAATAAGGGTAATGCCTAAATAAAATATAAGGCCTGCACAGGCCATTATCAATTTATTAAAGGTCCCATCTGGAACACGCCACCTGTATGCAGACACCAGGCTGAGTTAAACAGTATTTCCACGTGCTCAGCCTGCAAACCACTGCAGGACGTTTTACCTCAGCTGCCTAGCAGCAGACTCCATTTTACAAGGGAGTTAGTATCCAAGTCCATTCTCCCAAAGCTTATAGTGTGTGTGACTCAGTGGCACTTACTCTTGGCAGTTATCCAAAACACAGATTGTCCAAACACAAAAAATCTAAGGGGGTTAAATCCGGTGAGCATCCAATTCATCGCACAAACCATTTACAGCATGACTAATAATCCAGTTGCAGATTATCATGCAGTTATTTTACAAATCATTTCTGGCTGACAAACTAAGCATCTCCTTTGGCTCTCGAAACATCCACCACCTGGGAACCATCGCATTGGAGATTAAAAAATGTGAAATAGAAAGAACAAGTTCACGGGTCTTCTGCAATTATGCACCCATGATCTGAATTGACATCCCCCCATATGCATCAGCACTGTCACAACCCTGCTCCAATTTAGGAAAGTGCCGTAGACACACCTTTTTGATAGAACACCACACCATGATGCAGTCACAGTCCAGTTTCACTCTTAGAAACCAGCTACTCCTCCAATCATAGCTTGACTGTGTCTTTGCCTTGGACTCCCCAGCTTTTTGGCTAGGTTGACACTGTATAAATACCATATAGACATGCATATATGCATACTAGCATAGTGAATAGTTCCAGTGAACTAAGCCCACTACATGATTCAGGTCTCCATAGAATTATTTGCAAGCCAACAAGTCACCCAGTGTGCCAACATTTAACAGGAAATCATCCAAATGAGCAGCAACGTGTATCTACTCTGAGGCCTTTTAGCTTCAGACACCTCGAGCTGAAAGGCAGACTCCATGGCTGGTTGGAGTCTGTACTCTGCAGGCTCAAACTTCAATGACTCTGTTTGAGAGACACTTCCACAGTCCTGGGACAGCTCCCCTTCAGGCAGATAATTATGATGGAAGTTTAGACAACCTTCTGGTAACCCCCATAGCCTCAAATCCTATATCTTCCTCCTCCACCAGGAGGGGATCGTCCTTTATATTTATTTTTCATCCTTGACTTGAAGAGAAGTGAGCTCTTCAGGGGTTCTTATAGGATGCAGGGTAACATGCCATTAGTATGCACTCCTAAACACACCACTAGCATTCCCCTAAACAAATCACTTCTGTCCAACTCCTCATTCTCATCAGTGGATTCATTCTCATCAGTGGAATGTTATTTCGACTGTGAAAATTGCATTCTGGCTAAAGAAACCTCCCTCCGCATTCCTTTGTAAACCCGAGATGCAAAGACCGTCGCTGTCAGCACTCGGCTTTTGCCAGTAAACCTCCCTTGGCTGCCACTGATGAAGGAAAACCTTCCTTGTTCCTAAGTTAAAAGAGCAGCCGAAGCCTCCTTGGGCCACATGGAGATGGAGAGCCCAGGATGGTTCACACTTCCTTCCCAGACTTCCTTCACTCTTGTCTCCTCGAAGCCTTTGCAGCTGAGCACACAGCAGACGAGGCCCGTCGCCTTCATTGAGTTATTTTGTCTCTCTAGGATAGGGGCATAACTCGCTTTTAATTTGCTCCTGGATGGATGGACTTCAACGTATTAAACCTCTTCTAACTTAAAAAAAACCTAAGAGATAATTTAAAAATGTATTCTAAAGCTAAAGTACACAGACAGTGACCTGAGTTCAAGGCTTGGATACTTTTTTGGGGAATAAAACTGCTGGCTTGCCGTGCGAGCTGTCAGGGTGGTACAGAATGACCACATGGTCATGACACTGCCAAATACATTTTCACATATGTTACTTGCACCACTGTTCTTTTTTTTTTTTATTTCAAAATATTTTTATTGAAAAGAAATTTTACATATCCATAGAAAAGACATTCTTAATACTTGTACTGGTCTTGCAAGATTGCGGCCTGGCGGGGCCTGAGAGAGGAAAAGGAAAAGAGAGAGAAAAAAGAGAGGAGGGGGGGGGGGGGGGGGGGTGGGTGGGTTGGTTATCGTTC
Organism: Lissotriton helveticus; assembly: GCF_964261635.1. Taxonomy (NCBI): domain Eukaryota; kingdom Metazoa; phylum Chordata; class Amphibia; order Caudata; family Salamandridae; genus Lissotriton; species Lissotriton helveticus. The sequence goes on from NC_136061.1 coordinate 361,409,338, forward strand.
CAGGTATGCGTCGAGAGCTTCCCACATATTCTCCTTGGCCGTATGATTTGCCGCCTTTTGCTTGGCGGTGATATTATCTGCCCCCCGGAGGAAGGTTACCCAGTTGAACCAGCGCTTGAAAGTGGCTTTGCTGGTGTCCTTCCAGTTACCCAGAATCGTTTTCACTGCAGCCGTTAGAAGTACATCGACCAGGTCTCGTACTTCTTTGGACTGGAGTTCTGTTGCTAGGAAGGCGGTGGCTGCCCCGGCTAGTCCTCTTTGTATCTTACTTCCCGTTATTGTGTCTATGACGTTGTAGACCTTGCCCCAGAAAGCTTTGACTTTGGTGCACTCGAATAGCATGTGAGATAGATCTCCCGTGGCCCTCTGGCAGTTCCAACATGTGTTATTATCACTGGCTCCAACCCTCTCTAGTTTCGCTGGTGTCCAGTGCAACCTGTGAAGTAGCCAATATTTGGTTTGTGCTAGCTGCGGTGTGATTTTGTTTTTGGACGCTGTCGTCCATAGTTTGGCTCTTTCTACTTCGTTCAGCTGTCTCTGTATGGTCTCCTCCCAGAATGCCAGCGTCTTGTTGTTTAGGGTTGTGGTGCGTGGTGTGATTAGCTTGTATATTTGTGCTGTTTGGTGGCCCGTCTTGTTTAAGTTTTGCGCGTATTGTATGATGGTGGGTGTTTGTTTCGTTAGTCCTGCTTTGGTGACAGCTGCTTTTATTTTGAGGAATTCGTAGAACTCCTTGTTAGGCAGGGAGGTTGTCTGCTGTAGTGCCGTGTAGGTGAGTGGGGTGTTCCCTGCCTCTAGTTGCGAAGGCGTAGTGATGCCTCTGCTTCGCCATACCTTGCTATCTAGTGTTTTCCCTTTGTATGTGACTTTGGTGTTATGCCACAGAGATTCCCATTTGGTGCCTTTGATACTCACTGCCATTTCCCTGTCTACTCTTAACAGCGCTATCTTTGTGTTGTGAATTATTGCGTTTCTGGCTTCTGGGTGCTTGTGGGCCGTGAGGGCCATAATTGGGTCTGCGCCACCCAGAATACACCTTTCCAGGTCCAGCCACACCGGCGTGTAGTCTGGTGCGGGGGCAATCCAGTGCAGACCCTGTTTGGCCAGGGATGCCTGCTGAAAGGCTTTGTAGTTTGTGAGGTTCAGTCCGCCTTGTTCTTTTCTGAGTCTGAGTTTCGCTAGGCTCATTCTTGGTTTTTTCCCTCCCCAGAGGAACATGTTGATGCTTTTGTCTAGGCGTTTGTGGAATTCGGGTGTGAGTGTGAGAGGCAGCATGGAGAGCAGGTAGTTTAGCATGGGGGTGACCATCATCTTTATTGTTTCGATCCTACCCCACCAGCTTATGAATTTGGGGCCCCATGTGTCTAGCTTGGACTTAATTTTTTTTAGCATCGCTTCCTCGTTATGGTCCAGTGTCGCCCTTAAGTCCCTACCGAAAAGGAGGCCTAGGTATTTTAGGGGTTTTGTTTGCCATGCTAGGCCGGATGTACCCAGGACCGCCTTGGTGGTGTGGCAGTTCATCGGTTTGCACTCGGATTTCTCCCTATTGAGCTTATAACCTGAGACATGTGCATACTCCTCTATTGTTTGCACGAGTGCCTTAATTGACTGTTCTGGGTTGTTTGTGGTGATCAGGATATCGTCTGCGTATGCCGCTAACTTGAAAGCTTGCCCCTCTATCCGCACCCCCGTGATCCGGGCGTTTGACCTGATCATGTGGAGGAGTGGTTCCAGGGCGAGCAGGAATAGACCCGGTGATAGGGGGCAGCCTTGCCTTGTCCCTCTCTCTAGTATGAGTGTGTCTGATGTGGCTGCGTTAACTACCACTCGCGCCCGGGGGGCACCACTGTTCTAATCTATGTATTTTTTCTACCCTACGCTGATTCTCCCTGGGCGCAACTTCAGGTCATTTTATGTTGGTGGGGAAAGGGGATGGGGAAGGTTGCAGAGTTAAAACCCACACGGTGAGACTGGTGAACTGAATGTGTTAGGCCACTCCCATTTTAACGCAGGAGTAATAGCAATACCACTTACAAGAGAGTACATATGGTTTACGCTTAGAATGTCGCCATAGGATTGCAACAGAAGCGAAAGAAATGAGTGATCCAGAAAGCAAATAATAAAAAACTAGAGGGTGTGGGGGAGAGAGTTAAAGTCCCATCCTCTTTGACTCAAGAAATGGGGTTATTTAGAATGCAATTAGAACGTGTAAGTTAGCTTGTGGGTCATTTGAAGTTACCTTCATTTGAGGCAAAATAAACTCTCATAATAGGACTGGGTGTTGCTGCTGTCTAAGATCTCAGAATCTCCTAAGCGCACATTTCCTCTCTGATCTATTTCACTTTGCTCTCCCTCTAAACAAACTTGCTCTGGCACGTAGATGGCACACATGGGTGTTCATTTATTATTTTTTTGCAAATGTATTTTTCTTGAATATTGTCAGCAAGTTGTTATGGTTTTAAAGTTTCGAAATGTGACTGGTTAAATGACCGTCGTAGATTCCAGAGCCTATAGTTTCTCTTTAAGTTTGGTGGGCAAGGGAGACTGATACTTTTGTTATTGATTGTTCTATTTCCCCTTACCTAAACCTCTTTGTATTCATAAATGTAGTCTGAAAATGCAGGTGGCGTGAATGATAGGTCAGATGGTTTCAAAAGTCCTGAGCCAACAAGAAGTCCAGAGCCCACAGAAAGCTCATCTGGAGCTCGTGTTCCTGAACCTTGTAAGTCTCCGCGCAGTTTGTGGAGCCCAGAACCTTTGCAAAAGCCTGGCAGAGTGAGAAGTCCAGATCCTTCTCAAAGCTTACGGAGAGTGACGAGTCCAGAGCGTTTTCAAAGTCAACAGGGTCCTAGAAGTCCCATACCTTCCCATAATCAAAGTACCTCTGAGGTTGTGTTGAATGGGGACAAGCAGCCTGCACCCCAAAGTAACTCTGCAATAATGAATGGGACACAGACAGAGCCTGGACGGGAAGAGACCCCTGGTGTCTCCAAGAGGAAGGTAGCCTCTGTGGTTCGTAAGATGGTGAGGAAAGTCTTGCCACAGGAAGAGACGAGCGCTGCCAACATGCCGGGAAAAGATGCAACAAATGTGAGACCAGGCTCAGAACCCAAAGCAGAACAGAGAACTCAGGCAAAGGTTCCTCCACCTCCTCCTCCCAAGCCAGCCACAAAGATGGATTCTAAGAAGGACAGTCCAAAAGATGACATATCTGTAGGGTTAACCAGTCTTATGACCCGAGGGAAAATGAAGGAACACCGCCCGCGGTTCAGACCAGCTGAGAGAAAAGCAGCTAAATCTCCTGAACAGAAGTCCGAAACACCCCCACTACCAGCGGTGCAGGATCCAGAGAAGCCAGGAACCCCGACTGTCTTGGAGGACACAACAAAGATGTCTGAAGCCAAGGCAGAACAAAAGCTGCCAATGTTGGTGCCGGCAAAGCTGGAAGGTAGCCAAAGATCGCCTTGGAAATCTCCCTCAGCGGATAGAGTGGAGGTACATTTACTGTGTGCAAAGCTAACCTCACAGAGCATGCCAACTTGTGTGACGAGTGATGGCATCCTTTGCCCCCTGCTTGAGAACACAAGTAGGTCTAACCATGCATGCAACACTTGGGACTTGACATAAGCAAGCTCCAAAGGGCTGCCTGACAGAATATGCATGTAAATGTGCGTGTTATTGTGTAAATTAGATGTTTATCCAGGTGCCCTCTGTGTCTTTTTGGGAGCTAAATACACTTGAGGTTGGCTCTTAGGGAGTGGCGGGGTAGCAGCAAAGTGCAGCAGATATACTTAGGTTGCTTCTGTCTGTCATTGTGAACTCTTGGTCTATGTGTCTCGCCCTTCCTCTGCCAGAGTCTCTTCCCTTACTATGAACCATCAGAGTCCCACAGCTCTCATCTCTGTCATTATGTATACATCTCATTGCTGATACTTGCTGATTTTTGTCCAGGACTGCTCCCCCGTTACTCATGGTCAGGGTAGGAGTTCCTATCCTGCACTCTTCCAGGCTCCACTCAGCATGTAATTGTCTGTTCAAGCTCACATCTTGAAATCATGCAGCCATTTTAGAAACTAGAGTAAGAAGTATTCTGGGAGTCATTCTTTAGACAAAGGGAGATTATTTGCCATCTTCCTATGAAATGTCTGCGATCTTTGAAAGAAAGACGACGAATCCTGTATTGTATCTATGCTGGGATTGAGCACACTTAGAGCGTATAATGAAACCAGTGGTGGTAATTCTGAAAGATAGAACATTTAGAAATGTCAGTGATTTAATTGTAAAATATTCCTAAATATGGAACACAAGTTCATTTTAAAGTTTAATTTTCAAAAGGAAAAGCTACATTTTATCCTAAATCACCGAACTAGAGAGTTGTATATATCGCATGGCGTACAGTACAGGGTGGTTGAAACCTTAAGTCGCTCGAGTATGGATTTTCCAGCCTGCTTATCACATATTTCTATACTCACTCATGATGTGAGCTGCGGAGACGGAGAAACAAACCAAGCAGTTCTTACCTCCTTGCACGGTTAACAAGGGCTTATTTTTGTTTTTCGAAATCGATAAGTCAAGAGTTTGTACAGCACGGCTACTCACCCGTCAGGGTCTCATGGTGCTCGCGGTGGTGGCGTGGGGGGACTTCTGTTCTGTCTGGGCCTGGAGGTTTAGTCAAAGAGCCAGGTCTTGAGTACAAAGTATTAGGTCAACAGCACTGATGAGCTGTATGTCAGAGTATTATTAGCAAAATATCGTCTCACAGAAATATCATGTCCTATATATCTTTTGCAAAAGAATTCCTTTGGGTGTAGATTTTCTATTTTAACTACAGTGGGGCAAGATTTTTTAAAACAATATTTAGGACGCAATATTTCTGTATCATATTTTGATAAAGGTATTTTGATAAAACCACCTGTCTCAGTTATTGACCTGATTCTTTTGAAAAAAATACATCTTAAAATGAACTTGTGTTGCATATTTTAGTTGTAATATTCTAGTACCATACCTCACTAACCACCTTCTTGTATCTAACGTGTTTAATTTGTGGCTACTATGAAATGATTACATTTTTGTAACCCAGTTGGTTTAATGTCACAGCCACGCTTTATTTGTGATCTTGTAATTACTCTTATTACCTTCGTGGTTACACTATATTGATTCTCTTTTAGTAATTTACTTCAATTAATTCCAGTTACATTTTCTTTATCCTTTCTTATTGACTTAGCTTTATATCACAGTTCCTTAAGAGATATCTTTTATTCCTTGCCCACACCACACCTCTGGAAAAGAAACACTTGAAGTTTAAATAGTCTAGAGGAGTTTTGTTTGTTTCTAAATAAATATTCAGTCTTATTCAGCACCATAACCAACCACATACCAGAGTCTGCGATCAGTGGGACATACTTCCTGCTCAAGACTGGTCTTTTAAAAAAGCATAGGCGATAATATAAACTGATTGCCTCTATGCCTCATAGTGATTTTAAGTTGTCTATAGTCTGCAACCACCAAGGAATTTACCCATCTGGAACTGGAATTCCTATGAATGTTGGTCTCTGCCTACATTAATTTTTGTCACAACGCGAGTGACGTTGAATCTAGAACTTTTATCATATGTGTTTTACATTCTTTAGAATTCTCCAAACTAGGAAAAAATGTTGTCCACTGGCACAATTTTGAAAAGATTGCTATGGCATCGTGGGTAATATGCATTATAGTGATGATGAGAAGGCAAGTGCTTGCAGTAGTTTGTACCCTGAAGATACAGTGGATATCGGTAGCTCTATCCTGGATATAGAACTGCAGCGTACTACAGCATATCAAGGAGACTTCAGTTGGGATAGACCCAGTCCCTATTCCTACCGTCCCGGAGCCATGTCTGCGGACCACTGATCAGGGGACCATCTGTGTGGTCTAACTTTTATCACTCGGTGTGCACACACTGATCAGGGGACCCTACATGTGGGCTGAGTTCCAACACTCGGTGTGCACACACTGATCAGGGAACCCCACATCTGGGCTGACTTCCATCACTCAGTTTGCAGACATTGATCAGGGGACTCCAGGTCTGGTCTGACTTCCATCTCCCAGTGTGCACACACAGATCAGGGGACCCCACATCTGGTCTGACTTCCTTCACTCCACGTGCATACACTGCTTGATGCCTGGAAGGGCATGTGAGACTGAACTGGAGGTTTGCTCCTCGCTTGAGTGGAGACAGGAATTATTCCTTTTCTCATGGCTTTTTCCCCTTTAGGTGATCATGATTTTACTTAAAGTGACAGACCAAAACCCCCCACAATGCGCTGGTGGTGGTGCCAACGTGGCGCAGAATCATCGGCGTTTATATGAAATCCACAAGAAATGTTTCCCTTATAATTAAAAGTCATATAGTGCAAAATAATAACATTACAGTTGAGACTTTAGGATGCAGTTTAAGGAAATTTGCATCAAGACAGCGGTTTGGTAAGTTGTGATGTGGGGGTATGTTTTACTCTATATGTATTCATGTGTTTCTTATGTGAAACTCACTGTACTGCGGGTTTTAAATCTAGAAAACTAATGCGGGTTGATTCGGTGAATCAACTTCCGCTTTCCTCTTTGCGCATAATCACAGCGCTTGGTTTCTTTTCTGATTTATCTGAGCAGGTTACAGAAACAGAAAACGGCGTGCCTGATGTACCCCCGGGTCATTTCAGTTAGTTGCAAAAAAATCATTTATAACCCTCCCGTGGCCTGATGTGTCGGTAATTCTGTAGATTTTCCAGGGAGAGCAGTTAAAGGGAAAAAACCCAGTGTTAAAACAATCGAATGAGATCTAACTGTGGATGGACATGCCTCTTGCATATGCGAGTAAATGATTTGCAAGTTGACTTGTTTTCACCTCTCTGCTTAACTCTGATGGTGAGTAAGTTACTTTGCCACTAGAAATTCTGCTAGCCAAGATCATTTTCGGGGCCAGCTGTCAGTAACCTGGTTCAACTTCTGTCCTCTTTTGTGTGTGTTTGATGTACGCCTAGAAATGCAGTCAGTGCTCAGAGCTGTCATCACGGTAGGATTTTAGTGATACTTGTCTGTACTTAAGAAATAATGATCTGCCTTGCTTGGTCACTGGCATTTTTGCACTTAAGATTGCCTCTGCAAGTTAGTAACAAGTCCTCAAAACACTTTCATGTCAAGTGTGCTACCAGTCCTGCTTGTTTCATGCCTACAAAACTTCATTGGCTGAGATTTAGGAGCCAACACCTACAATATGAAAAAAGACAAAACTACAAATCCCAAAAGACAGTGTGCTACAGGTTAAAAAAAAAGCCTGGAAAGCTGAAAGTGTCACAAATGACGTGTGACATGGTGCAACTTGGAAGCACTACAGTCGTGTCAGGATCTTCACAGTAAGGTGGGCAGAGATGGAGGAGACTCAGATCTCAGCATTACCTCTAAAGAGGCTAGAATCTCTGATCCCCAGCCTGGCGCGTGCTGAGATCACCAATGAACGGCCTGGAGGTTGGGTCAGGGTCAACTACATGGTGGATGTGCATGTGTGGTGTTAGATTGGACCAAAGGGATTGGTGCTGGGCATGGCCAATGACCAGTCAGGATCACGTCCCAGTTGGGCTGAGTGGTCTCATTCTTATGCCAGGCTTGCATCTGAAAGGGCGATAGAGTTCGGACAAGATCAGTCACCTTTCAAAATACTCTCCCAGGCATCTGATTTACTCTGTTCTGGCACTACTGCACTACATAGATGGTAATAATTATGTAGACAGTAGTTTTGACAAATTAAAATACCTACATCAAAAATATATATGTATTCCTACATTGAGGAAACAAGGTGGAATTAGAAACCTTGTAAGTTGAGTAACATAAGGTTACTTGACCTGTGAGTCTAGGGGCATTTATTTTTATTTTTCAGTCTTCTCCAAAGCCCTGACTTGGAAACGAGGTTCCTTTCTAACACGGAAAGTTTACAAATCTCAACCACTGAGGACGCAGCGCTATCCTAATGAGAACAAGACTACAAGAGCCAGGAAGGGGCGTGGGTCTCCAACATTGATGGCCTGATTAATGTATTTCATATGCACTATACATTTAGAAAGGTGTAACTTTTACAGCCACAAAATTCACCCTCTCTCCCCTGCCTGTTAGTCTGTGTTAAGAGCAGAGACCTGTCCTAGGATTGTGCTATGACTTGCTTCCACCATGGAGAGTGATTCCTGATGACACTCATTCTTCTTGGAGAGCATGCCTGAGCTGCCTGTGCTTGATTGAATGAGGGTCACCCAATCAAGAGTTGCCTCAGTAAATAACACCTGCAGTGAACTGTGTGCGAGTGTGTGTCTGCACCAACACACATACAGACTGCATTGGTTGACTGTTGATGCATTGTTTGATGGCGCCATCACATCTGATTTGGTGAGGCTCAGTAGTTCTTAATGGAAGGCCGACTCACACCAGAAAACAAGACACGGCTATATTCTAAAGTATAAGCAGCCAGGCACTTTCCATGCTTGTTGCTTCAAAAAAGGCATCTTTGGCGGGTGGATGAGGGACAGGGAATTTCGTTGGGTGAACTTCAAGACCACAGCAAGTTAAATTAAAACAAAAAGCTAAAACTGTGAGAAATGATCCGAATAACATGTAGATCTGATCCACTGTATTCATTTTTCAAGTAGCCCTCTCCTGCATGTTCCTTTTACGGTTGTGGTTTTATAGAGCGAGCAGTGGGGCCCGCCTTGGCTGCGTGTCATCTTGGGGTATCTGGTGCTTTGTAGGCAATCTGCGATGTTACCAAAGATAGGTCTACGGCTCCTGCAGGAGTTTTTATGGTAAAATGCCTATAGGTGGCAGCATGTGTGGAGTGGTAGGAATATATCCACAACCTAGAAGCTTAAATGGCAAGGACTTCTGTGGGCACTGGTTGCAGGCTTAGAACCCTTTTGGTTTGTAGGCCACCTTGTTCCGGTCAGGGAACGTATTTTGTGCCCCACAGTAACCAAGCTGCTGATTGGCTACAGAGAAGGTGAAATGCATGTTGTGTTCTGTCAGCTAAAAGCTGCCAGCCTCAAGCTAAGAGGAAACCACAGATTTGCTTTAAGGCTCCACAAGACTCCCTACAATGTTATATTTACTGCCAGTTGTCAGATTCCGATGAGAGTTGGGAAAGAAAAAGGCAGAAATTGCCCAGAAGAGCAGACAGCGGCAAGGGAAGAAGGAAAGTCCACAGGTGTGAGACCACATGGTCGATCCCAGAGTCATCGAGCCGCTACTATGTCAAAGGGGCAACTGGCTGCTCTGCGTTATGGCACAGTGAGGAAAACCTCCCATCTCAAAGTTGCTGGCCCGGGTGAGAAATGTGGGTGGCACACATCAGCCAATAACATCAGGCGGCTCGAAATGAGGGCGTATTAGGGTAAGATTTCTTAACATCCCAGCCCGTAGGCAGGGGATTGTGTCACTAAACCCCCCTCCGGCCATCGTTAATGGCAGGGGCCACAGAGAAGCCAAGAGCGAATGAACACACACGGGAATAGAACCCGAAAGATAATTGGGTCAGAGTGGAAAAAGCTGAAGTGTGCCGCTCGTAAGGTCATGACCTTGGTTTAAATCACTCTTAACTCCGTTTCCCCGTGCTGGCATCAAATACACGGAATGCACACAAGGCAGGCCCAGCGTGCATCATTAAGGCATCCATACACCTTTTCTCTTCAGAGCAGCAGCATCAAACAGTGGTTCTTTCGGCCCTGCCCCCACTCTGCTCACGGACCGGAGTGGCGCTCCGATGCCAACAATGGGTCGATGCCCAGTTCACCTTCACCGGGACGTCTGCGGCGTCGCAGGGTTCAAGGCGCGCCAGACCCGGGCATGTTGCAGTTTGACCACTGGAGGAACAAAGGCAGGATTGACTGAAGAGGCTACAAACCCCTGGCACGGGCTGCTGCTGGGAAGCGTGTGAGCGAGAGCCTGTTTGGGAAGCAGCAGGGGGTGGGGATCATTGAAGGAACACACTGTGGGACATGCATTGGATTGCAGCATTTGTATAGCGCTTGCTGTCACTGTGTGGGGCACTGAAGCGCTTGCCTATATGGGCAGCAAGCTGCACCCTGTGTGGTTGGAAGGGTGTTTTCTTTGTTTTTGTTCCCATGTTGGAAGTGTTTCCATGAAATGTATGATGACCACCGAGGTTGTGGGTCTTGTGTTCTGGGACGCAGCGCTCAGCTGTGTGGTGGCTGAAGAGGTGTGACAGAGACACGCTCATGTTACATTTTTCAGTAACCTGGCAGCTTTGAGCGGCCCTGCACGTCCCTTTATGCTATTTCTTATGATCATAGTCCACTTGGCTGGTTACTGCACTGGGTTGTCCAATTTGGAATATTTTGTTTCACGTTGTTGGTCCTGAGCAGGCTTCCTTGGAGACAGAAATAGCGAGGAGATCTGCTGGGAGGGGCGTTGTTGCTATCATCCCATATCTGATTGTTGTTGTGAGAAGTAAAGAAGCAGTCTAGAGTTGTTTCCGTATGTGGCAGGTCTGGGCAGTTAATCCATGCCTGTTCAGTTGGTGATGCCTGGTTTATTGGTTGGTTCAGCACTGGGTGAAGGACGAGTCCCTTAGCAGATATGTCTCATGTGAGTGTAAGAGGATTCCGCTTAGCTGGCTGCTGACCACTGAGTGTTATGGTATTAGTGTGGCCAGAAGGGTTGTATATGAATTGACATTACTGTATAATACCCCGGCTAACCATAGGTCAGCCCTTCATAGCTTGCCTGTATATAAAAAGTAGTGTGCTGCCGACTTATCCACATCTACAGGCGTGTTGTTTGAATTCTAAGGTGCGATTATCTTTCGGGTTCTATCCCAGGCTGGTGGATGATGTAGTTATTTCAAAAATAACCATGTTTTCAACTATCTTCTGAAGTGTATATGCTCCTGGATGCTTCATATCTTGGCTGGTAGCACATTCCAGAGCTTGGCAACATGTACTGAGAAAGCAGCGACTCTAGTATCTTATGGTACGTTGGTATAAAGATTTGTGGCGGGGGCCAGGACAGCAGTGACTGTTTTGTTTGTATTGTTTCAATTTAACCTGCACATACTAGTGCTCCCTTTCATTGGAAAGCTCTGTGGAAAATGCAGAGTGCGTGGAACATTACCTTCTAACTATAATAACTAGTGGAGTGGTTGCTGGGGCTGATGGATTGAAGCTTTTCTTTTGTTGAGGCAAGATACAATGTAGGAGGTTTTCAGATCAGTGGAAATGGACCCAGTTCCAGGGGCATGTTGAGTAAGCATCCCCTGCACAGAATGTTCAAAGGATAGCTTTAAAGATTTTTGGAAGTGGTGGGTCTCCTGGTGATCCTGATGGTCTTCTTGCAATGATAACATGGAGGAAACTTATTTATGAGAGGTGCAAAAACAACAGTTGATGGACAGAATGCAGAACAATGTCATACATTCACCCCAGTACAGAGATCTGGGCCTAAATCCATCGTTTTTTTGCTCACCATGCCATTCCAGTTTGAACTCAGCCACATGCAAATCAGTCTTGACCCTGCACCCCATAGAAACAGTCCAGCCCGAACTGCCAAGCCAGGTCCTCCCTGGACTGGAAACAAGCATCCTAGGACCGGTTTCAGGCTTGCAGCCCTCATTAGCCAGGATAGCTTGATTCCAGTGGTGTGGAGAGCACAGGACTCAGGTCTGAGCATACCCGTCCCACTCGGGGGTGAATGTTTAGCCAATGTGCAACATTCCATCCATCATCTTGTGTGTTTTGCTGTTCGCCCTATGTGGGAAGGGTATGCCCAGACATGGGTCCCGTCCTCACTACGCCACTGGAGTCAAGCTATCCTGGCTGATGACGGCTGATAGTCAGAAACCGGCCCTAGGATGTTTGATTCCGGTCCAGGGAAGACATGGCTTGGCAGTTCGGGCTGGACTGTTCCCATGAGGCACAGGGTCAAGACTGATTTACATATGGACATGTCTGAACTGGGGTGGCGTGGTGAGCAAAATAACGATGGATTAAACCCAGATCTGTGACTGGGGGTGAATATTTTGCCAATGTGCAACATTCTGTCCATCATCTTGTGTGTTTTGCTTATTTCTGAGAGGGTAATGAAAGTATGTAGTGGTGGAAGATTGCTTTTGTCTCTTTTTGTGTTGGTTGGGTAATGTGCTGGGGTGGAGTTGTTGGTGTTTTCCTTTAGGCAATTTTCGAACTTTCTAATTTTTTAGATCAATTCCATGGATATTTTGTTACAGAAGACTTGCGATTTTGGTATTTCTGTGTTTAGGCATTCTGGATTGTAGAATTCTGCTATAATCTTGTCGAGCACATTGGAACGGCAGTCTGCTTCAGTTATGTGTGTAGTAGTACTGTCTTTTTGTGGTTCTGATGGCTCTTCTGTATGTTTTCATAGTGGCGCTGTGTGATTTTGTCTTCTTCAGTATCTCCACTTGCGTTGTAGTATGTTGACATGCCGTCCAACAAGAATGGAACCAGAGTTAGTACACAGATTGGTGGATGGAATGTGTGCATAAAGACTAGGGAGGCTCTGATTTCTAGAGCATGGGGAAAATATGTCAGCTGTAAAATTCTGACGGCATGTAAGAAGGATCAAAGGCAATTAAATATTTAAGAAATATAGCCAGGTGCCGAGGGCAGTAACAGTGGGTTAAGGCCCTGGACCCGAGTTATGTAGCTCGGGCCTTTAGCAACAGTTATAGCCAGAGGTAGAAATGACAACATTAATGCACTGGGTGTAGACTGTTCTAAAATAAAAAGGGAGAAGCGGAAAGAGAAACATTGGAAGGTTGGAGCACAAGGTCTGCACCAGCCATTATGGGCATTGCCACTCATTTGTTTTCAGTGGAGCTCTAATATGAGTTATGATAATTGAACTCTACCATCACCTCGTCTTAATTCAGAAGAATGAAAGACTGTCGTGGCTCTATAATGATTTCTGCCCCTACCTCCTGATCTGTCTGCAGCTGTTTGGCCTCTTGAGATACTTTATCTATTTAAAACAATCTAAAATCATTTCTCCATTCTGACCTTGCTCTTTTGACGGAAAGGTATAACCAGGTATGTGCTTCGGCCCAATGTTTTTGCACTCACAACGGATTTTCCCCAGTGTCATGCAGAACTTGCCAAATACGGCATAAGCAGTTTTTAATAAGCAACACTATTTTAATAATTATTTTTTTGTGATTTCTCCAATTTAAACCCAACTATAAGATGAAAGTAGCCCCTAGGTCTCTTCTAAAATTGTTGTGTTTTTGGGAGGGAAGGCCTAAAAAGTGGCATTGCTTTAGAATGCCGCTCCTGAGCAACAACGACAGCAGTGTGCTCCCCGTAACCTGCATGTTTGGCTATGAGTGAGCCTAAGTCTGCCTGGACTCTTAAAACCGTTTCTTTGCATGGATTTTTAAACTGTTAGTCCAGGAGAGGTTTGTGGAAGGACATTGTTCTCATCTGCTCACTTTTCCCACTCTGGACCCTGTGAAGGAGAGCAGTGCTCCTGACAACACTGCCATGAAGAACCCAGCAGCACTTCTTGTTATTGAGGAGACTGACGCTGAACCCCAAAAACAGGTGTGTTTCCAACTAACTGTGTGTGTGAGGAAGGGCGGGGGGTCTCATCTGTTCAAGGCGCAGGCCTCAGAATCGCGATCCATGTAGGTGTGCGCTGCTAAATTTTGGGATATGGGGTGTGAGATCTTACTGCTAAGGTGGGATTAGGATATGTTGCGATTTGGGCCCATACCCATGGTTCTTTAGACATGCTGTGTTGCCACTGCCAATATTGTCTAATGCTTGCTGGAGACTGAGTTACTACTACAGACTGGGGAATATGGCGAATGTAGCGTTTTACCGTGAGACTCCAGTATGGATGGACAGTTAAAGACCATTCTGCCTGAGCTCCATGGCAGAGAAGATTGTGAAATCAATTTGAACCATTATTTACAAAACCAATAGCCAATGCTTTGTGTTTAGCATATTGATGTCTTCTGTTTTAATAGATTGTGAATTTGTGTGACACATACTTGCTGCTGTTGAAGGTGGTATTTCGAAATGGTTTAATCCTTACTGAATGCATGTTACGTTTCTGTGAAAGACAGGTGACAAGCCCTCCAAAATGTAACCTTATTGAGTGTCTTAATCTTCTGTTGATTTTTAAAAGAGACAATGGAAACCCAAAGGCAATACACTAGGGACTTTGGGTACGTAATTGTTACTAAAGACGGGTCCCTAGAAAACGAATATTGGAAACCAAATCAACATATGCTAGATAGACAATGCTCTTTGTCCAGCCGGACAGAGTTTATTTGAACAATATCAGTAGTAACAAAATTATTATCAAGGGGGCACAGCCTGTGACCCACAGAAACAAGACAAAACAGCAATAGGGAAGAGAGGATTCAGGCAAAAGGAGAGAAGGTCTGTTTTCTAGTAATCAGTAGACAGACTTGATTGTGTGTAAGTACCATAGCGCAATACATTCAGAATATTTGAAGCCATATGGTACATTAGTGTCGACGTTTCGATCCCTTAGCTCAGATATATGGGATCATCTTCAGGACAGTTGGTATAAAGCATGCCTGTCTTGAATACATGACGTTCCGGGAGGTCGGGATACTGCACTTCAAATGGAGGGGGCAGATTTGGTCCAGCGAGATCAGCGGGTCCTTTCAGAAGGGTGGGAGTATTGTCTCAGAAGCAATTGCCGGTAGTGAAGATTGCTGAAAGTTTATTTAAATAGACAGCAGACCGTCACTGATAGTGGGATACGGCAAGTTCGAGTGAATACTCGTGGCGGTGGCAGGTCGGTGCTTCGCTGAGATCACCTCAGCGAAGTGCCGACCGGCCACCGCCATGAGTATTCACTCGAACTTGACGTATTCCGCTATCAGCGACGGCCTGCTGTCTATTTAAATAAACTTTCAGCAATCTTCACTACCGGCAATTGCTTCTGGGACAATACTCTCACCCTTCTGAAAGGACCCGCTGATCTCGCTGGACCCCATCTGCACCCTCCATCCGAAGTGCAGTATCCCGCCCTCCCGGAACTTCATCTATTCAAGACAGGCATGCTTTATACCCACTGTCCTGGAGATGATCCCATATATCCGAGTTAAGGGATCGAAACGTCTAAACTAATGAACCATATGGCTTCAAATATTCTGAATGTATTGCGCAATGGTACTTACACACAATCAAGTCTGTCTACTTATTACTAGAAAACAGACCTTCTCTCCTTTTGCCTGAATCCTCTCTTCCCTATTGCTGTTTTGTCTTGTTTCTGTGGTTCACAGGCTGTGCCCCCTTGATGATAATTTTGTTACTACTTATATTGTTCAAATAAACTCTGTTCAGCTGGACAAAGAGCATATTGTCTATCTAGAATATGTTGATTTGGTTTCCAATATTCGTTTTCTAGGGACCCCTTAATTTTCTGTAGAGCAGTTCAGTTTCTCTGTGGCGTTACTGTCTGCTTTCAGGAAGACAGCCCTCCACTGCCACCCACCTCAAGGGGCATTGCTTCGGGTGAGGGGGTGTTTGGGGTATTACTCCCCCAATTAATTAAATGTTCTAACAAATAGTTGGGTCCAGGGGCTTTTATTCGGGTATGGTGAGACGTCTGTCAGAGTCCACCAGGAATTTTTACATAAACACAGACAAAAACACGCCACACTTTCTCCCTCTCTGTTTAGAAAGTACTCAAAAATAATGGTCCTTTACAAAATGTTGCATTTCCTCTCTTGAAACTCCTACCAATCCGCATTCCTCTGCCCCTTAGGCCTCTCATGCAGCCTGCTAGTCGTATAATCTATCTAAACATTATATGCCAGCCCGATTGTCGGAAAATGTGAAGCCCCCAGCAATCTTGCTGACCAATCTACGCCCCTGCCAACCCCTTTGCTTTTTCTCTCGATTCAGTGAGTGCACAGAAAACAGCATGGGAAACAGGACCCGCCCTGGCACCCTGGAATAAATATGCAGAAAAAGAGCTGGATTCTTTGGTGATGATTCTGATAGGCCTCTAGGTGGCGATATTGACTATGAAATAAGAGCTTATTTACGCTTTGCCATGGGGGGCCGCGCTTCTGAGTATGGAAATCAAAAATGCAATCTTTAAAGCTCTTTCTGTGTTTACAGCTTAAGCACTGAAGGGGTCATAGATGCAAGGATTAGCGAGGCAAGAGATTGAAAAGCAGGCAGCGGCCTGTTCTTCTTGTGTTTTTAACAGGATCAGTGCGATCCTCCTAATCCCGCTCTCTGAGGAGGGGTAGGGTCGCTCTCACTGGAAGTCAGTGCTGCTTCACTCATTGGGAGGCAGCGCTTCCAAGGACACGTGCCACGTGCTTGACCGGGAGCTGTGACCTCTGTGACGTCACTCCCATGGTGACCTCATGGCACCAACATCCAGGACTGTTCCCGCTATTACAAGCAATGGACAGGCGAATTTTACATTAGGAATGAATTTTATTGGCGAATAATGAACCCTTTCAGAAATAGTGGTGTATGGGTTTTGGTTTGCACTCCAGTTCCTTGTAAGCACACACCACCTTCTTGGAACAGTGGTCTCACAGATGGGAGTGGCGCCGCCTTTATTGGCATTCTCCGTGTGGGTCGCGGGCCTGCTCACTGGGTAGGCCTTGATCAGGGATCAAGGGCCAGATGTAGGAGCCCAAATACCGGTCGGTAACGACCGATTTCGGCCGTTACCGACCGGTATTTAGGATTTGACATGTAGGTAGGCTTAATTTACAGAATCGGTATATTTACCGATTCGGTAAATACAGATGTAGGTGGCACTGAAAACAGTGCCACAGGCCATTACCGATTCGTTATTTACCATGTAATACTATTACATGGTAAATAACGAATTCCTGTGTACATGCACATCTGTGCATGTACACCTGTGCCATGTGGCACACAGACATACCCTAAGGGCATGTCTGTGTGTCACATGGCACACAAGCCGGAAACAGGGGTGCAACAGGGTGTCAAAGTGACACCCTGTCCCCCTTGTAAAACCGGGATTTTACCGATTCGGTAATTACCGAATCGGTATTTGCTATTGAATCCTATGGGCTTCAAGGCCCACAGGAATCAATGGCAAATACTGATTCGGTAATTACCGAATCGGTAATTACCGAATCTTACCGATTCGGTATTTTTACCTAATTTTTTACCTACATAGCAATTACCGATTAGTAAACACCGAATCGGTAAAATTCGGTATTTACCATTCGGTAATTTGCTATTACCTACATCTAGGCCCAGGTCTTTAGTGAAGACGGTGTCAGCCCTGCAAAGTATCACGCATCAGGCGTTAGTATAACACATTTCAGTGTGGTAGTCAGCATCACCACACTGAAATGCGACATCACGCATTATAGCGCCTCCCAGCTACTCATAGCCGAGCAGTGCTATAATGCATCGTGACCACGGGTGTCTTTAACCGCATGCGTGCGGCCGCTATTTTTGCGCTGCGCGGCTTTTTTCAAAATGCCGCATTACATGACGAGCTGAGCTAGTCATCAGCGTGCGAGCGGCACAACTCATGACGAGCTCAGCTCGTCATGAGCGCAGAAGGGGTTAAAAGCCGTAGAGTTGCACTTCTGTTTCTATGAGTTTAGTTCACAGAGGAACAGTTTCTTTGTTGTTAATGAGTTTCACTGCACACCAGTTCCACTCATGGAAATGTTTGGCCTCTGTTTCAGACGGTGGACTGTCCCACGTAGGTGTCTGCGTAACTCACCTTGAGGAATCACGTTCTTCCATTAGGAAGCCCTGCTTCTCATTGGAAATAGTCTTTATAGTAAACGCTTTTACATTCTATGTGCTTGGGACCTGTGCGCTCTGGTTTGTACTGCGGTCCACAGGCTGCGTCACAGTTCTATATACTGTCTGCGGGTTCGGTGTCCATGGTCCCTGTCCTGATGGCCGCTCATCTAGTATGGTGTCCAGCCCCCTGTTCCAATATAACGCACATGGGCCTTCACTGGATATACCCTAGAACCCTTATCTCGTCCTTGGACTCTCATAATATGATGTGGCGTGTTACTCATGCACATTCTGCTCAGTACCCTCCTTGGACTCTTCCCCAATGTAACATCCATGAACTCTCCTGGTATGGCATCCCTCAATGTACTCCTACGAGGAATCCTCTGCTATAGATCTTGATTTTAATGAAGTAAAACCTGCATAGTGTCATATACTTTGTACCGTGCACTGTTCTTGTACTCTAGTCTGATATAACCTCCACGGACTCTCTCCGCTGCTGGTTCCAGCACAGACAATAGGCACTCCCCTACCCTAATAGAACTGTTCTGTAATAGGTAGCGTACTAAATCCTATTAAACCTTTTTATAGGCTCCATGGACTTTCTTCCCGTACTATGTTCCTAGATTCTCCTCTGGTACACCCTCCATAGGAACTTTCTTGGTATAAAGCCCATTGTCCCTCTCCTGATCTAATGCAAATGTTTACTATCCATTGCACCCCTGCACGTGTGCCGCAGAGGACAGTCCTGGTAGAACGTCCAGGACCTTCTACTGGGAGGAACCTGTCTCCATGAGTTCACGGGGCATCTCATAATGTTATTTTGGGAGGAACAGGAACATCAACAGTGTTAACAATAGATTGTTTTCAAATAGTGCATCATACTGCACTTCTGCCGTTTCTAAGCACTATGTAAAACTGGAGCTACTATATAGTATTCATTGTCTGATTTAGCATATAATGTTCATTGATGGTGTCCCGATATAATGCCTGTGGATTCTTTGCTGATATAACAATCATAAACTCTCTATGATGTCGAAAGGAACTTCTCTTCACGCGATGTCCATGTATCCTGTCCGTGGACTCTCCCGGTATAGTTCCATGTACCCTTTCTTCCTGTAATGTTGATGGCTCTACTGATCTAATGTCCATGGATGCCTTTCCGTCGATGAATAAGAAATATAGAACGCTTTTAATGCTCCTTGGCCCTGGTCTTTGTTAATGCCGTTAGCGCTATACTTTCTTGTACATTTACTGACACTAATAATGCTTTGACCTGCAGGCCGCCAGCTCTGGTTCCCTGTTGGCACCAGGGGATGAAGCGCACAGAAGACTGGAGCGGATCTTCATGGCCTCAGTAATTTACTTTACCACTTTTTTTTTTTAGCTTTTCGTGTAGTGCAGCTGCTTGTGCAGTGTGGCCAACCCTCGCTTATATTCCCCTCCGTGTTCCCTGAGACCTTTCTCAGTGCAGGGTCCCACAGATATCTGTGGCGCTTCCCTCATGCCCTGCTCTGTCACGAGCCTCTCCCGTGATGCCACTGTCTTGTTCTTGCTGTATTCCTCTCCATAGGTCCTTGCTATGCTGTGCCCACCAGTCATTGCTGTGTCTGTGCCCATGAGGCCTTGCTGTGTGCACCCGTCATTGCTGTGCCCCTCTCCGTGATACCCTGCCATGCCCCTCCCTCGAGACCCCGCTGTGCCCCTCCCTCGAGACCCCGCTGTGCCCCTCCCTCGAGACCCCGCTGTGCCCCTCCCTCGAGACCCCGCTGTGCCCCTCCCGGCGAGACCCCGCTGTGCCCCTCCCTCGAGACCCCGCTGTGCCCCTCCCTCGAGACCCCGCTGTGCCCCTCCCTCGAGACCCCGCTGTGCCCCTCCCTCGAGACCCCGCTGTGCCCCTCCCTCGAGACCCCGCTGTGCCCCTCCCTCGAGACCCCGCTGAGCCCCCGCCCGCGAGACCCTGCCGTGCCCCTCCCTCGAGACCCCGCTGTGCCCCTCCCTCGAGACCCCGCTGTGCCCTCCCCGCGAGACCCCGCTGTGCCCTCCCGGCGAGACCCCGCTGAGCCCCCGCCCGCTGTGCCCCTCCCTCGAGACCCCGCTGTGCCCCTCCCTCGAGACCCCGCTGTGCCCCTCCCTCGAGACCCCGCTGTGCCCCTCCCTCGAGACCCCGCTGTGCCCCTCCCTCGAGACCCCGCTGTGCCCCTCCCGGCGAGACCCCACTGTGCCCCTCCCTTGAGACCCCGCTGTGCCCCTCCCTCGAGACCCCGCTGTGCCCCTCCCTCGAGACCCCGCTGTGCCCCTCCCTCGAGACCCCGCTGTGCCCCTCCCTCGAGACCCCGCTGTGCCCCTCCCTCGAGACCCCGCTGTGCCCCTCCCTCGAGACCCCGCTGTGCCCCTCCCTCGAGACCCCGCTGTGCGCCTGCCCGCGAGACCCCGCTGAGCCCCCGCCCGCGAGACCCTGCCGTGCCCCTCCCTCGAGACCCCGCTGTGCGCCTCCCTCGAGACCCCGCTGTGCGCCTGCCCGCGAGACCCCGCTGAGCCCCCGCCCGCGAGACCCTGCCGTGCCCCTCCCTCGAGACCCCGCTGTGCCCTCCCGGCGAGACCCCGCTGAGCCCCCGCCTGCGAGACCCCGCTGAGCCCCCGCCCGCGAGACCCCGCTGAGCCCCTGCCCGCGAGACCCCGCCCGCGAGACCCCGCTGAGCCCCCGCCCGCGAGACCCCGCTGAGCCCCCGCCCGCGAGACCCCGCTGAGCCCCCGCCCGCGAGACCCCGCTGTGCCCCTCCCGGCGAGACCCTGCTGTGCCCCTCCCGGCGAGACCCTGCTGTGCCCTCCCCGCGAAACCCTGCTGTGCCCTCCCCGCGAGACCCTGCTGTGCCCTCCCCGCGAGACCCTGCCGTGCCCTCCCCGCGAGACCCTGCCGTGCCCTCCCCGCGAGACCCTGCCGTGCCCCGCCCGCGAGACCCCGCTGTACCCCTCCCCGCGAGACCCGGCTGTGCTCCTCCCCGCGAGACCCGGCTGTGCTCCTCCCCGCGAGACCCTGCCGTGCTCCTCATTGTGTTCTATGCCCCCTCATACCTTATTATGCCCTTCCTTAGTCTTTGCGTGCCCCTCATTGTGTTCTAAGTGCTCCTTTTCTTCTTTTTATCCCCCTTATTCTTCCACTCAGTCCGTGTTGTGCCCCCAGTTCTCATTAGGCGCCTAAGTCCTTTTAATAACTTTCTCATTCCTTGACCAGACTCACTGTAGTCACTTACTGATATCATAGCACACCACTTACCCTTTTCCTCCTAGTTTTGCCTCTTAGTCTTTGCTATATTGTCTTGTTTTTTGCTATACTCCCTCAGTTCTTGCTATGCCCTCTCAGTTTTGGCTATGCCTTCCTCATTTCTTGCTATGCTCCCTGAGTTCTTGCTGTAACGCCTCAGTCCATGCTATACTCCCTCAGTCCTTGCTATGACCCTTATTCCTTTTTATGCCCTTTAGTCCTTGCTATGCCGCCCAGTTCTTGCTATACTCGCTCAGTTCTTGCTATACTCCCTCAGCCATTGCTATGTCCCTCAGTTCTTGTTTTACTCCCCCAGTTCTTGTTTACACTCTGTTCTGAGTTTGAAGTTGAGGTGTTCCATGGACAAGGTGATGTCGTTACAGTGGGTGGTTTGCTTGTGGATGATGGCGATTCCACCTCCTTGTGTGTTGATGCGGTCATTGTGTGTTATCTTGTAGCCG
The DNA here is from genome assembly GCF_964261635.1 of Lissotriton helveticus. Lineage (NCBI taxonomy): Eukaryota > Metazoa > Chordata > Amphibia > Caudata > Salamandridae > Lissotriton > Lissotriton helveticus. The sequence continues at coordinate 361,430,850 of NC_136061.1, forward strand.
TTGGCGTGGCAATGTCGGGCACAGAGGAGGGTTGAGCCAGATCTCTTGCTATATTCAGTCAGTCTTTGTTACGCCCCTCAGTTCTTGCTATACTGCCTCAGTTCTTGATATGCCTCCAAGTCCTTGCTGTGCCCCTCAGTTCTTGCTCTACTCCCTCTCTTTTTGCTATAATTCCTCAGTCCTTGCTACGCTCCCTCAATCCTTGCTTTAACTCAAGTCACTAATAATATCCTTCAAGGGCCTTGGCACTCCTTTCCATTGCAGTTTCATTTGTCAGTTTGTTATACTGCCGTTTTACAAGGGCTCGCCAACATAGACCTTAGTGCATCCATTTGCTTCTTTCGTTTTATAGCACTTTTAAACGAATATGTAAAAACTACTATGTGTGGTTTCTGAGTGTACAGGAAGGTTGGCGCCTGTGCTGGTAGCGGTTAGTGTAAAATGTATAGGAGAGATATTGGACGGTGCTACAAGTCAGAGGAGACCCCAAGAAACCTCTGTAGAGAGTGGCCAGAGACCACTCCGTCAAAGAAATACAAAGAAAGTCTTGCGCACATGTTATTTTGCGTCAATTGTTAGAAGTCTTCAGTAAACAAAACTCAATACTAATGAAATGAAACAAGTTAGACCCATAGGTATGGTTTCTTTTCAAAAGGTAGTGTATTGACTCTTCCTTTCTGGAAGAGTAACTTCAATGAAAAAACAAACAACCACCCGACACGTGTTTCGTCAAACGAGCACTAGGCCCGTGACTCTTCAGGGCTTAGGCGCCTAATCATCCCGTCCCGGAGACATTACCCGTCTCACTCCTAGGCGTGATCCCGAGATTGCTGTTGAAACGGCCGCACCGGTCTTTCTTCGCCTTGTACCAGGATTATTTTACATGGTACATCCCCACTAACCCGTGAATGCCGGGTCGGAATTATCACCGGCAACGTGAACCCCACAACATTGGATTGACACAGCCCTGAAGAGTCACAGGCCTAGTGCTCGTTTGACGAAACACGTGTCGGCTGGTTGTTTGTTTTTTCATCGAAGTTACTCTTCCAGCAAGGAAGAGTCAATACACTACCTTTTGAAAACAAACCATACCTATGGGTCTACCTTGTTTCATTTCATTAGTATTGAGTTTTGTTTACTGAAGACTTATAACAATTGACGCAAAATAACGTGTGCACAAGACTTTCTTTGTTAAACTAATATGTGGCGAGGCAGCTGGGAAATGCTGAATAGAACGTTTTCATATGTTATGTTAGGGGCTTGTGTGTAGTAGGAACAACTCTGAATATAGTGGTCAATTCTCCTGCAGAAAACCGATGAAAAAGCATTCTATCGCCAACATTAACGAATGGAAGTGTTCTTGAAATGATAGTTACTTGTACAACAATTTAGCATTGTATTGCTTCACTTCTTTTGCTTTTTGTTCTTTTAGGTCAAAAATGTGCTTCAGTTTGTTACTTGTTGATTTTGTGAGCTTTTGATTGCGTGTTCTATTGAATGGTTACTGATTCCAATTCAAGAAGGATAGTTTCAATTAGAAACCAAGGATCTGCTTTTAATGTTTATTTGTTTGGCTCCAGTCCGTTTCATTTTAATGAGCAACCTCCTATGTTGCCTGGAGGCGCAGGAGCTGTTACCGTTTAGTGCCAGTAGGTGGCAGTTGTGGACCATGATGAACATGGTGGATCTTTGCAGAGCCATAACCACAGCCTCTACCCTCCCGTCTTGAGGCCTCGCATCTGTTTTTTGTCTGAGTGGCGCATGCTCACTAACTACCTACAATATTATTCTCCCTGCCTGTTTAAGGTACGGCAACGTCGGCAAGGTTCACAAACGGACTTTCTTAAGTTATTCAAGGGCTGAATATAGAATAGCAAATAACCCTTTCCTCGAATTCAGACAGTGTTTCTATACCTACCCTACTATTTTGAGGGGAAGGCCTGGACAGTGTTGCCTCACAGCGAGACAGGGAAATAGTTCATCGATGCCGTGAGATTACACAGCCCCCCCCCCCCCCGCTCTTGAAATGCAAATATAAAAGTGAAGGTACACACTCACTGTTCCAGCGTACCTTTCTGCTCCCGAGAAGGGCCGGCACTCTCCCATTGCAAGTGTGGCAGAATGGCTGGTCCGACCCTACGTGCCCCATCTTTGATCGTGGGGTACCGCGACCCCCTAATACTTCCGGCTGGTGAGTAGTAGCAGCACTGGGTCTGCTGCGCCTTTTATGCGCTGTTACCATTCTCCACTTAAAGTTTTGAGCGCGGGCATCAAAACCAGCTTAATGTGACGGTTCTGAGTTAAGAGCAGTGAAGCGTCTCGCAAAAGTCCAGTTTATATCTAGATGTGGCCTTGTCGGGATTTCGGAACAGGGAACCAGGTTCGAATCCCTAGCTCGGCCCATCATCCTGTGATTCTGGGCAAATCACTCAATATACAGTGCCTACGAATGTGTAAAGTAGGACGCTCATATAAAGCGCTCTAATATCCGCAGGCCAGGTTCACGTTGCATAAAACCGCAACAAACAAAAACCACTTGAGCACAGACGATGCCAATATATATTACCAGGATTCGTTCACTTCAGGCTGGGCTGAGAGAAGGAGGGGCCACAGCCTGGACCTGCTGGCATTATGCTTATCTCCGCCTCAGTTGATGCTTCTTAGGAGGGGAGCATCCCTCTGGCACCTCCAGGAAGCTGCCGCTGTCAGTAGTTTCCAGCAGGCAACGATCTGCACCATCAGGTTGTAGCTTCTGGTTGCTCTCCAGCCGCAGCCACGCGCCTCGGCTCGGTTGGCAGGGTGTGCTGGCGCCCTGTTTGCCTCCTTGCTGTTTTTATGCACATTTTGTTCGCCGATGAGCACTGCCTCGCCAGCTCGCGCCGGGCCCCTGTCTTTAAACCGCGGTGACCTGGGGTATATGGATCAGACCCGCAGAGCGCCGCGAGGCCCTCCGATCCGAGTTATGAGCTGTACACCTACTGTAGCAGGTACACGAGGCTCGCGTTCACTGGCGCGCTGTTCCTCCAGGCTGTAAATACACTGCAATCGAAGGCACTCCTGCCTGCTTTGACTCTAGACATTCTCGCGCACCTCACACATGCTTTGACGACATGTATAATTTTCTCAAGATAATTTGATTTATTTTGAAAGAAACAATAACTTTGCTCATATGAAGTCAGGCAACACTCCACTTATGTTTTGATCCTGTGTTTGACCATTTATAGTTCTGCTTCAAGAGCTGCTGTGTCTGACGTGAACACCTTGAACCTCTGAAGGAGGATACAAAAAAACCTTCCTATTTTATGCGGGAAATAACTTGGTTTTCACCACAATAAAGCAGGTGCACATATTGCACTTTGTGTATGTCTAAAATGTATAAGCCTACATTTCCCATTACTACAGTTGCTGTAAGTAACCGATTATTTGCCCACAATTATTTTCACTGCCGTAGCATAAAAGATGAACAGAGTATTGATACAAATGGTAGGGGGTGCAAAGTGATGTCAAGTGAGGCATGCTTACAGATGACACATCTGTATGTTGTTGTTCTTGTCAGGTAGGCAGTCAAAGTGTTGACTTGTGTTTGAGATGTTGCTGGCAAAGGAACCTCTGCAGTTGTTTCCTACAGTGGAGAAGGCGATTCTTGGTGCATGGCAAGAGACTGCAGTCGTTTTGTCTTTTCTTTCTTGCAGTTCCTGGTTTCAAACCTGACGATGTCCTGGCTGCCTGTACTGAGTTCCCGCTCGAGACCTTTATCTGGTCTGCTTGGTGTGGGTTGGTGCTAGACGTAGTACAATGCAGTAGATCTTGAAGTTGATGCAGGTTTTGAGGGGGATCCTGGCATTTGGAGTAGTCTGTTCAGAATTTTCTTGGCTTTTGAGCCTTTGATGGGCGCTGGCACGTATGCAGGGAAAGATGGCATCTGCCCGAGTTCTGTAATGCTATCAGGGAACTATAACACCTGCTTAGCGATAGACCATATCAACCCAGGCTACCTGTCGCTGCTGAGGTTCAGGGGCTGAAGACCTACAGATCAAATGTGGTGGGAGATGCTGTACAGCGGGGTCCATACGGCACAGTGTGCCATTTATAAGCACTCACACCGACTGAATGAATGAATGAATGGATTATAACATGCAACATTACACACAATGGCTTTTTTAGACGAGTAACTGAGGCAGAGAGGAATGAAGAACCAGTGCCTCACGCCCAAGATGCTTTCGATGTGGTTATCCTGAAAAGAGATTAATCCTATGTGGCTACCCATAGTGTTTCATTATCCTAAAGCGACAGAGTACATATGAATGTATCTCTATTTAGCTTTTTGTTCTTATGCCAAAAATACAGCACATCATCTCAGTTAGCGACTAATAGTCAATTAAAAATCATTTTTTACTAACCGAAATGAAACATTAACCCATCAGTTCTAATAGTTAGAAAATATCATACATTTGTTAATCTAAATCTAGCCCAGATTCGCTATTGCATTCCCTTTTCTCTTTCATTTGCTCTTTCTTGCTAGTTCTTTTCTGTGCTTTTCACAATAGTTTCTCTTTTTCCTGCACCTCACCCTCTCCTTCGTACATCTGTTATTCCTTTACTGTTTTGTGCTCCCCTTCATATTTTTAGGTAGGTGCCCACTCAAGACCGAAAGGCCACTTTGGATGAAGTATATTTACATTATACGTGTGCCATACCCTACTATAAGTCAATTACCTTTGCCCTTAGCTATGCATAGGTTATGGTGGTAAAGCAGGTCTGCTTCCGCGCCTCTGAGGTAAGAGTGCACATGCCTTACTAACACCTGTGTGGAACTCGAATGCGTGTCAAGCCGAGGTTGTATCAGGGTCACAATAAGTGCTTTTAAAGTAAATAACGTAACATAACAGGTCAGTGTTTGGGCCGGGACCCTGTCTCTCTGGTGAGACACACTCTAAATTGGATGTAGATGGAACAGAGTTCTGTTGGAGACTCTGTCTCGTCCACAGACCTGAATGAAACTACCCAATAAAGGTCACGGCAGCAGGTTGTTGGAGGTTGGTGAGTGCTGTCCGTACTAAACCTGGATGTGATGCACAGCTGCGGCCGCCCCTATATGAAGGCAGCCTATGGCATTCTCCAGAGCTCCACCCTCGAGGCGGGCAGCTCTGCAGGCCCCTGGGCATCACTGGATGCTGCACCGGCCTCACTCTGGGATCTTGGGAAGTGTTTTTTGGGGTAGCCGGGGTGACACCAAGACCTCGGGGATCTTCAGAGAGAGTCCTGGACTAGGATTATGCATCCTCCTTAGGATCTTGGGACATCGTCAGCAGGCCATACGACAACAGGGCCGGATCTGATATTTTGGGAATCGTTTCCACTGATTTCCCAGTATCCTGTGCCCCAAAGCCGTCTGCAGTCACTTACACTGATAAACTTCTGCCAGCCTTCCTTTTCTGCCTCCTTCTGGGCTGCTTTCCTCCGTACTTGCCCTGTATGTGTTATTGTATTGCGCAAACAAAGCCTTTTACAGCGGGGATCCAGACTCCTTGACTATGCGCAGTCGCTGCTCCTTGACTATGCGCAGTCGCTGCTCCAGCATGGAGACCATGGCTCCTCTCCTCGGTCAATGATTGTCCCATTCTTGCTCTGGCAAGACTTAGGATAGCACTTGTCTCCATGATCGCAAGCGACCGCTGCGCCTGTGCTTTGGTAGACTTCCTGTCTGTCGCTCAGGAAGTACTGCTCTATGTCTGTCAAGGAGTACTCTTTGCGCCTGTGCTGTGAGCCTTGCTCTGTGTCTGTGCTAGGTGAATAGTGCCCCTGTGTGCCTGTGATTAAAGAGTACCCCAGGTGTCTACTTTCATGGAGTACCCCTGTACGTCTATGCGCTCTCCTTTACAGGGGTATCTAACTGGTTGGGTCTAGGGCGCTTGGGTCTGACATTGCTTTGCCCTGTGGCCCACCTGCAGGTCTGCTGCTTGTCTTTCTCTGGTTGAAGTGTTTCCTTTCTGTTCTCTGCCTGTCTGACTTGCTTTTCTCTCTTTCTCTCTCGTTGTATCGCTGCCATAGCTGGAACCAGTGGCCTCAACTTCCTCCCCGGCCCGGAGTCAGGTACTGTACCCCTGCTCGCCAGCGTCCTCGGGGGACCCGCTACCACCTTCTGTCTGGGCTGGTGTGTGTGCGCGCGTGTCGTGCTGGAGTGTAAGGCTCTCTTCACCTCTCTCCCCCTCTGTATAATACCACCCTACCTCAACCCCCTCACCCCCTTTTATGTTGTTCCTCAATTTCCCATTTCCACTTGTTTTTTGATCATTTCTACAGAACACAGATTTAAGTTCATGGCATAGATGTTACATAAATGCAATGTTGATCACTGTGTCCGCAGATCTGCAAGAACAGAGCGGGAGCGAGGCATGTCCCACCCTGTTAGCTGATGCACGGACACACTCATATTGAATATTAAACTTCTAGACCAAGAACTACTTTCTGTTTGAAGTAACTTATTTTTGGTTTGGTGGCAAAAACTGCTAACAATTTCCATTTTTTTTCACAGCAAGTTATAGTTTCTATGCTTTTCTACGAAAAAGCTATTTTCCTTACCATTTCAACTTTGTTTTTCATGCAGTAGATCCTAGAGTGACCATTTTGCATTGCTTTGAGTCAGTTTGAGTCCAGATTTATTGTCAGGGTAGTTTCCCATGCTACCTACCACCTCAGATGTGTTTAGTTAGAGCCCAGACTGTTGACCTTATTTACTGAGCTGGTGATGTTTGCCAACAGAGCTGAGGATTGACTCCCTAAGGCAAAGAAACATCTTCCTGGAACATTTCCTCATCAAATATTTCTAGATTTAAGTGTTTTAAACAGCGCTGGTGTCAGCACTCACTTTAAAGAACAACCCAAAGTCCCCATCACTGTTGATGGGGATAAAACAAAATGGAGGCTTCGATTTGTGAATAGAAGCTTTACTTGACATCAGCACGATAGGTGATTGGCTGCAAGTACACACACAGGAGAATACAGCAAATAGGACTTACCCTCTGCATCCTAGCCTAGAGTTCATAAACATTAGTCTCACGGTACCAGTTCATATTCTAGCAAAGAATACTTAAGCCCAAAAGTAGGCGGTGCAACCCCTCGACGAATACGCCTTCATGAAGGCTTGTTTCTGAAGTGTCTGGCAATCCTGACACCAAAAATACTGCACTCTGTGCTATCATTGTTTCCATTAGCACCTGTCCTATTTATTTCTAGAGTTGTAAATCTGTTCATCTCTCAAGTGCAGAGACATGCATTTTACAAATAGAAATAAAGAAACAGTGAAAGCAAGACTTGAATACAACATTTGCCGACATTTCACCATACTGAAGCACACGAGATTATATTTAAGAGTGTTGGCATATTAGTTGGGCATCACTTGTGAGAAATCCCGTGGTACTGGGCAGAACTTAGCATTACTTGCTCTATAAAAATAGTGGACTATTACATTTCCATCTGTAATTGACATTCTGCCACAAGGATCCGTAATGAGCAAAGTATTCAGAGATCCCAGAGGCGTGTGGTTTGTTCAGGGTTGGTCTGTGTCATAGAGATAGTGTACAATTCCGCCCCTGTGTATGTGGGTCTGTTGTGAAGTTAGTGGATTCTTTAAAGGTCTCCGCTTCCCTCCTCTGCCTTCTAGAGAGATCCTCTGCAGAGACGCAGAGAGCCATGGGCCGGACAAGGTTTCATAAAAATATAATCTCTGAACAGAATCAGGCCATAGGTCTCCTATGTAGGCCCTGATCTCAGGTGTGGACATCGGAGATATATTTTACATGCGTGACACTACTATATAAAGAGGAAACGGAGTACCAGACAAGAATTCAGAAAAGAACTAGGTATTTATCTATAGAGGAAAATACAACGGTGGAAAAAGAAAGAAGTGGAAAGAGAGGTGTAAACTGTGGGTAATAGCTAAATGAAAAACATCCAGCTTCTTTCAGCTCTACTTCCACATATCACCCATCCAATTGGGTACAGTGGGCTGCAGGCATTGCATCTTTGTGCTGTTTGGTGCATTTTATGTATGTTATTCAGTGCTCTGGATGGGCCAAGAACACCAGCTGGTGATGATGTCCATTCATGCTAAGCAGCACACCACTATGTTTTCCATGTGCCACCATACATCGCAGATGCAAAAAGAACAATTGATGGACAGAATGCAGACTATGTCATACATTCACCCCAGTACAGAGATCTGGGCCTAAATCCATCGTTTTTTTGCTCACCATGCCATTCCAGTTTAAATCCAGTAATATGCAAATCAGTCTTGACCCTGCGCCCAATGGGAACAGTCCAGCCCGAACTACCAGGCCAGGTCCTCCCTAGACTGGAAGCAAGCATACTCGGACAGGTTTCGGGCTTTCAGCCCTCAACCAGGATAGCTTGACTCCAGTGGCACGGAGAGCACGGGACCACGCTTGGCACTTCGGGCTAGACTGTTCCCATGAGGCACAGGATCAAGACTGATTTGCATATGGCCAGGTCTAAACTGGGGTGGCATGGTGAGCAAAATAATGATGGATTTAACCCAGATCTCTTGACTGGGGGTGAATGTTTTGATTTGTTCTGCATTCCGTCCATCAATTGTGTGTCTTTTGCTTACATCGCAGGGGCCCTTCTCATGAAGCTGCTATGAGGAATCTCGGAGGTGGTCAATTTGCATGTGAAAGCAATACTTACGAGCCATTTCCTGGGTGGGAGGATGGCAGGGGCATTTCCCACTTACTCTGTCATTCAGGTATACTAAGCCTTCAGATTCCTCTCGCCATCAATTTGTGACTCTCACCCAGCCCATTCAAGAGAGCCTATGGTCCCTTTTGAGCTGCCTGTGGCCCTTCAAGCCATCCTGTGCCAACCCATGTCATGTCTGTGGCACCGTCATGTCCTGCAACCCCTCATGCTCTGATTGTTTTGTGCCCCCCCTCGTGAACTACCTTTGGCCCCCAATGTCCTGTTTGTGCCCCCGCCCTTTGTTGCCTCTTCTGTAGAATCCTTTCTGTGACCCCTTATGCCCAGTCATTGGCCCTTCTAGTTCCATGTGTAGCTTCCTTGTGTCCTCTCTGTAGCCTCATAATGACCCATCTCTGGCCTTCCTACGGTCTGTCCAGTACCTTGCGTTATATGCTAGTAACCCCATGTCCAGTCAATTACCACTCCGGTCTGTTCTGTTGCCCCTTCTGTTTAATCTATAGCCCCTCATATCTGGCCGGTAGTCGCTGATTTTTTATCTCAAGTCACTTTTGTCTCGTATGTAGCTCTTTCGGTCTGAACTGTAGCCTCTGGTGACTGTATTATTGCTGCTCTTCTCATGTGAGTAGCCTCTGGTGTCTTTATCCCCTTCAGTCTAGTTTGAAGACCTTTTGTGTCTGGTCTGTAGTCCCTTCATTTCTGATCTGTTGCCCTCTCATCTCTGGTCTGTAGTCCCTTCATTCTGATCTGTACCCATCTCGTGTCTGGTCTAGTCCATTTAGTGTGGTCTGTAGCCATCTTGTGTTTGAGCTGTGACACGCAGATGTCCTTTCTTTAGGCTTCTTTTGTCCTCTCTGTGGCCATCCATGTCATACCTGTAGCACCTGGTATCTTAACTACAGCTATTTGGATCCTACATTTGTCCCTTATGTCCTCTGTTTGGCCATGTTGTGTTGTGTTCCTTTAAGGGCAGTCACCTTCACCTGTTACCCTTCTGGAAACAGCAGCCCCAATGCACACAGGAAGGAAAGGCCAGACTGTACCCTTAGCTGCTGGGTTGACATTACTGCTTGAGGTTGCCCTGGGAGGCGATGCTCACTCCAGCCCTGGCATCCCTGACACTGTATCCTTTAGGGGAGATGTCTGCTGGAACCCCCGATTGTGGCAGGGCGCAGCTCATTTATTGATGTGTTTATGTATAGTATGATTTGGGGCAATTGAGGCATAAGACCCTGAATGGTAGTGTTATTTTAAGCAATGTTTATCAGTGATCTGTCATGTGCACACCTCATAATGTTGAGTTGATGTGTGTGGGTGTAGTCTTAGATTCCCCCTGACTCCTTACGCAAGACTTCATAGTTGTAAATATAGGATTTGTATTTAGATAAAAGTTAGGAGTTCATGAGTAGCACGCCTGACACATATCCAAGTAGAAACCACCACCATGAATATAGAACTAAACACAATTCTCTATTGCACTTCTATAAACCTAGCGTTGCCTTGTATCCCTGAGTGAAAATAGGTCCTAGAGCGCTAGCCGCTAGGACGGTTGTATCCTCAAGCCTAGCCATTCCGAGGTCCCAGCAGTGGAGGGGACCACGAGGGCTCAGGAAGGATATAAAAGCCTGGACTCTCTCATATAGTGCGTGAGGCAGCCTGTACCTCATTGCTCGGGTGCAGTCGGATGAATGGGAGGAGGGGGGGGTGTAAGCTGTAGATGCCTTGTACGTAGACCACTGAAGGTGGGCTTCAGTACTCCACACCGTGGATGAAGTAACTGCTTCACTCTAATGTGCCTTGTGGACTTGCTGTGATGAAACAAGTTGTTTAACCCAAGCTTTGCTTCCATCTCTCCTTCCTCGCTGCCATCACTCAGGGCCAACTGGAGGACGCTTTGGTCGCCGCCGACAACACCACTACATCTCCGCCTCAGGTTGGCTGCAGTGGTCCTAAGCGTGTTCATGTGTGGGGTCCCCCTTGGAGAGCCCGGCTTGCTGTGCCCCTTCAGCGTTTTGGGGGTTTATTGTGGTGTCGTGCATGACTTACTCTGTGTCCTAGTGTGTGATGTGACCTCAATGGTGTGGTGTGTTGTGTTGTGTTGTGTTTTGAGGGCATTGTCTCTAACACCTTTATCAGGGCAGTACATTTAAACAGAAGCCTCTCTGTTGGCTTCCTTGTAATGTCAGACTCCTAAACACTAAAAAACGTGATTAACTTGATTTATTCACAATACACGTTATTAATGCATTGACCCTCAAATTGTATATATACTAGGTATGTTGAAACATTGTAAACGTTTTCTTCGTGTTTTACTTGAATATACGTCATTTGCAGCTCGCTCGGCGCTCAGGGCCTCCTTCACACGGTGGGATCTGATCCTATGGGCCCGCTTACGCTTCTAGCAAGCGGTTTAGGCCCCAGTGGGCTCTGGTGGGCCCCGAAGAGTGGTGGTGTCCTGTTTACCCCCCTCTCCAAGTCCCCGGGCGGGCGGGAACGTCCACAGATCGATTCCTGCGCTGCCGAGGTTCTGTCAGACCGGAAAGACTCCGTCACGCTCGCGCTCCTGGCTTCTCTCGCGATAATTGGACCAGAAGGAGCGTTACTTCCCAGAACCAAAGTCCGCAGCCCGTTAACACTTACTTATGATGGATTTATTTCAAAGCGTCATGAAGTAAACCATATAATTGAAAATCCATACACTGCCCATGTACCTTGCAAAGGGCCATCTGATTCCTTTTAAAGCAGGCAGGACAAGATGGCGTAGTAGACAGACTGCTCACACCTCCTGGCCTTCTTAGAACTTGGCGCTGTAGGCCCCACGGATTTGTCTTTCACAAGCGCCTGCAGTGCAGAGCGGTGCATGTATACATTGAAGGCGCTACAGTTGCTGGCCACCTACAGTGGTTTGGGATGGCTGTGGGCTGGAGAAGGCCTCACAGGTCCACCCCCAGTGGTACCAAGCATGTTGTTCTCCAGTTCCCGCTCCCTACTCACCCTCGGGATGTGCTGCTGGGCTCAGTACAACTATTCAGTGTTGAGTACTTGAGCCGCAGCCCCTGTGGCTCCTTCATCCTACACCCCATGTCCTGATGACAGGGCTAAGGGAAAGGCATGCTGTGTGCCAGGGTGCCCAGCAGAACAGTGGCTGGAATATGTGGGCTATTGTTATTTCACTGCACACCCTGCGGATTGGCCCCCATGCGCACACCTACTGCTCAGATTGAATTCCAGAAAGTGGAAGTTTCAAGAAGGACAAATTCACAAGGAAGAGCTGACAAAAGTCATAAATAGCAATGGAAAAAAAGTAAATATGTAAAATAATTGACCTATTAACCATAAGTAAAAGGAATGTAGAATCTACTGCTTTTAAGAAAGGTCCTGAAACAGCCTCGGACCCTAGTTGCGATCTGTACTTGGGTATGTATATTCCATTGCCTCCTCACATCACCAGCACCCTCCATACACTTGCCATGTCCCCAACCCCCAATATGATTCAAGGTAAGGTGCCCTTGATCCAGTGCCTGGCTCTGGCACAGAACGGGGGTGGAAGGGCTCAGCTCAGGCCTACCTCAGGTAACATACTAGGTCAGGTGCATGCCCCAGTGAATGCTTCTTCGGGTGTAGGGGCCCTTGTCCTAGTAGTGTATCCTAATTTCCTCTTAAAGGAGCCTTGGCACTAGAGATGCCTTGGTTAGTTATGAAGAAAGACCCCTGAAGCTAGAAAGCATACTCCATCTCATTGTCATTGTTGTACTCTAGAACCTGTAGAGAAGCAGTGAATGTTCCCAAGTCACAGCTAACCTCAAGAATAAAGTAGATTGTCCTCAGATCATGCTGTGTGTCAGTAGGTGACATGCACAAGGGCTCACACCTTGCTGTATCTAGCACACCATCACGAGCCTCTGAAGCAAAGTCACTCACTGGCACCTTGTGGCCTCCCCACTCTTACTGCCCCCTTTTAACCATTCCCTCTTTACTCCCTCGCAGGCCAAGACGGAGGAGCACATTGCACAGGAGCAGGCCTGGTACGAGACGGAGAAGGTGTGGCTGATTCACAAGGAGGGCTTCTCTCTGGGTAAGCAGTGCCTTTATCTCACCCTTATCGAAGGTATTTCTGTGGTACTCTTATTCTGTGTCATCTGTTCGTGTAAAGGGCTGAGCATTGGGGGTCCTTCCGTGATGGCACTTTCACATTCACAACGACAGCCACAGAAAAAGATGTCAGACACAACAGTTGTAGGGAGTGATGCTTTGCACTGAGGCATTGCCTCCTCCATGGAATGCTGAGGTCACTTCCGCCAGGTCGGAGGCTAAAAATACAGACACCTACTGATGTTTCTTTGATTGTGTTCTGAATTCAGTGGATTGTGGAGTAGAGGCAGGAAGCAGATATATGTGTACCCGTGAGGGGGTTTGTCACGCCATAAGATGGGTGCTTATAGACAATACTCCCTCTGTGCCATCCGGCGTTGATGTCTGTTCATTTCCTTTCCCCTCAATATACTCCTGCGACTCGAGTCCATAAATCCGGGTGGGCAATTAATAATTCTTAACACCCTCAGTCGAGGGCATTAACGTTTATTAATGTTGTGAATGCAGAACATTGTCACTTTTTGTCGGACAAGGAAATATTATTAATTTCTGTTATGCTCGAAAGAAGCAAGCTATAACAAAGAGAGTGGATCTGGCTTTTCTGCAAGTGAAGTATGAATGTCTTTGTTTCATGGATGCATTAATATTATTTCTTGAGTAGTTGAGGAGGTAGGTCCCAGGACGCAGGGTCAGCAGGACCATATATTATTATAGAAAAACAACAAGATGCCGACCCCACCACTATTCAAATGCTCATCACTCTGAGCAAACAAATCAGACTGAATTCAAGATTTGTTTGGTATATTTTATTTATACCTTTTGTTTTTAGAAATTTTAAATATTTAAGAATGGACATATGTCTGAGAAAGACGCCCTGCATTTACCATTCTACAAAAATGACATACTAAACAAATCACAACAACATAACTCAATTAGAAAAAACACAATTAGAAAACAAACACAAAACACAATATGCCTTGTTACACAACAAAGCAAATTTTTCATGTATTCAAAAACGAACAGTATTTCACAATACTCCAAATCAATGATAGAGATACGTTCCCAAGAAGAAATCAAAGAACACATATAAATTGAGCACATTTAGTCAATATCAGAAATTAATCCTGTATAGTTCATGTATTCCTTATATTCTGCCGACGCGTTTCGAAACCGTGAGCAAAGTGCAAAGAATCTCATCAGGGCTCAATCAATGGGGTTCTCTGAAATGTATTAAAAAAGACAAAAGAGAGCACTGTGTCACCAACCTTAGTTCAGAACTGGTTGACCAACCCCCTCTCCCTCTGTGGTTGCCCTCCTGTACCTGTTTATGAATCAGTAGCGATTGGCGCGGTGATCATATGTTGTCATCAGTATTTACAACCAGTCTTTTTTAATACATTTCACAGAACCCCATTGATTGAGCCCTGATGAGATTCCGTGCACTTTGCTCACGGTTTTGAAACGCGTCGGCAGAATATAAGGAATACATGAACTATACAGGATTAATTTCTGATATTGACTAAATGTGCTCAATTTATATGTGTTCTTTGATTTCTTCTTGGGAACGTGTCTCTATCATTGATTTGGAGTATTGTGAAATACTGTTCGTTTTTGAATACATGAAAAATTTGCTTTGTTGTGTAACAAGGCATATTGTGTTTTGTGTTTGTTTTCTAATTGTGTTTTTTCTAATTGAGTTATGTTGTTGTGATTTGTTTAGTATGTCATTTTTGTAGAATGGTAAATGCAGGGCGTCTTTCTCAGACATATGTCCATTCTTAAATATTTAAAATTTCTAAAAACAAAAGGTATAAATAAAATATACCAAACAAATCTTGAATTCAGTCTGATTTGTTTGCTCAGAGTGATGAGCATTTGAATAGTGGTGGGGTCGGCATCTTGTTGTTTTTCTATATTAATATTATTTCTGGCAGTCAATGCAGGGAGAAAGCAATGACATACATTTTAATTATGTTGACATCTGTTTACTTTTGCAACAATGCAGGGAAGCATATCAGAGGTAATTCGGTCTTCTAATTTAGTATAATGTAAGTTATTCTTGTCGTAGATGTTTGCCTTAAATCCTTTGGGTGCTTTATTTCTGGATCCTCTATTAAATGCAGCGCCCCTTGAGAAAGAGCTCAACTGAAACGCAGTGGCAGCTGCTCTAATCTGGAAATGGAAGGGCAACACAAACGGGGGGCATGGGGAAAAAAAATAAATGACACAACTTACCTTCACCTGCTGACATCACCTTGGTGCTCCTCCCCCAACGCCGGAGACGCTGTTCAGGCTCCCAGGGGGCAATCACAACACTGTTCTCATGCTGGTAATATTATTTACCAGCATGAAAGCAGTGCTGTGATTGGCCTGAGTGGGCTGACTTGACGCTCACTCAGGCCCAGGGAGCCTGGGGCTTTTCTCCAACCCAGCTGGGTTGGAGAAACCATAGTGCACATGTCTGTTTGGCAAACTGACATGCACACTTTTAAGTGCCCACCACTCCTCCCTACTGTGACGCTCCGTCACGATGGCCCCACCCCACCCAAATTTCGGCTGGCAATGGTAGGATTAGGAAAGAAAGATAAAATTATAACAAAATGGTTTTATTGTCATTTTATTTTTCGGTGGGGGCGATGCTCCTCCGCCATAACGGAGTAGCCGCCCCTGCTGAAACGCGTTCGCAGGAAGGAGATCTACTCATTCGTTCAAAAACTGTCATGCATCTTTGTAAATATTTAAATGTCAACACAGGAGACATCTTGGAGTAGGTGTGGAAAGGTCATAAAACTGGCTGGGACAAAACCTTTTCCTTTTTAATACTGTACCCCATTATGTTGATATTTTCTGAAGGCAAGAGCCTCAGACCCACCTTCACCCCGCCCCTTTCACAGTTTAATTCCATATCCCTAGCTACTGTTCACGTACATTGAGGTACTGTGGAAAAAAAGAGATAAACTACAAAAAAACACACAAAAGTTAGCAAGGCAAAAGCTGTATACCACAGTACCACAGTGCAGAGTCTGTGTGTGATTACACAGGAGCGAGCGGACTGTGTGGTACTACCATGGATTCGTTACCTGTCACCAGATTGTTTTTGTTCTCACGGCTGTGGACATAAGAGGCCATCTTTTAAAGATAGTTTATTTTTTTATATTTTAGAGGTATTCATTACATTTCGATCATCTGATTTGGGCATTAAAGCCACCGCAGTTGTCCCTGCAATGTATGTCTCTGTGTGCCTTCAGTGCAGTTCACTGTGGTTGGCTGGTAGGTTAGTGTCCCTTGGGTACAGTGCAGTAGGATGGATTAATGTCTCTAGGGAGCAGTGCGATGTGATGACGCTTTAGTGGCCCTAGGAATCAATGCAACGCACTGAAGGGAAGTGAGAAAATGTCCCTAGGATGCGAAGCTTTGGTAATCCTGAGGCGCTGTGTTGGCGGAGGAGCCCTTAAGACGTGTTAGAGTGTAGTGGGTCAGTGTCATTACAGTTCAGTGCAGTGTGGTGAATGAGTGTTTGTAGGATGCATTACAATGTGCTGTATTAGTGTACATATAATGTGATATGAGGTGGTGGTTACTATCCTTTGGATGCACTACAATGTGCTGTATTAGTGTACATATAATGTGATATGAGGTGGTGGGTACTATCCTTTGGATGCACCGCAATGTGGTGGAATAGTGTTCTCAGGAAGTAGTGCACTGTGGTTGGTTGTGTCCCTAGGATACAATGCCCAGTGATGCATTTGTACCTTTATGATGTTGTGTGTGGGTTTGGTAGTGCGACTGGGGTGCAGTGCAGAGCAGTAAAGTAGGGCTTCTTTGGTGCAGTGCTTGGAACTGGGAATAGTCTCGGGTGCAATGCAATTGGTGGGACGGTGTTCCCAAGGTGCAGTGCGCTGGGCTTGTGTGCGTAGAGTGAAGCATGGTGTCACAACATCCCTGGTAAGCAGTGCTCTGGACTGATCCCCCAAGATACAATACATTTTGGTAGGTAAGCGTCCCAAGAGTGCAATGAAGCGTGGTCAGCTATTGTCCCTAAGACACCCTACAGTGTGGCAGTTTAGTGATCTTAGGGTGTATGTGGTAGGCTGGTCCTTACCATGTAGTATACTGTGATGGGTTAGTTTCCCTACATGCTGTGCAATCTGGTGAGAAAGTGTCACTCAGATGCAGTATGGTATGGCAGACTAGTGCCCATTAGATGCAGTGCATTATGATGGTTTATTGCCCGTAGGGTTCAGTGTAGTGGGAATGGTTTCCTGGATGCAGTTCATTGTGGCTGGTTAGCAGTGCAACCAGATAGATTACTTTCTGTTGCGTGTAGAGGTGTGTGGCAATTTAGTGTACTTAGGCGTCGGTGGTCCAAGAATGCAGTGCAATGTGGCATGACCGCATCCCTGGGGTGCATTGTTGTGGTTATTATCTATAGGGTGCAGTGAAGTTCAGTACATTTTTATCCCTTGAGTGCTATGTAAGATGCTTTGATGGGTTGGTATAATTAGAATGCTGTGCAGGGAATTATGATCCCCAGGATCTTGTGGAGTGTGGTGGGATTGTCACTCTTCGTTAAAGCAAGGTGAGGTGGTGGCTCTATGATGCAGTGCATTATGTTGGTTTGGTGTCCTTAGAATGCATTTCGTGTCCTTAGAATGCAGTTCAGTATAGTGAATTATTCTCCCCATGATGCAGCGTGGTACAGTAGGTTAATGCCCCTGAAATGTAGTGTAGTGTGGTAGGCTGGTGTCTGTAGAGGTCAGTCTGCAGTGTTCAGATTAATTAAATATATCCCTCACAGGGCTCAATATGTTTCTGCCCTTAGTAGGTCCCATATAGGGATCCTGGGGCATTCGTCAGGATCTCAAAGTTAGATAGTCATTCTGCAAATAATCGTGTTCGTGAAATGATGAAAATATACTGACCACCGTAGAATCCGAGCGGCCAGATAACTTCCTGTGCTACTAAATTTAAATTGCTGGAATTTCAGAAAACTTACAAAACAAGCAACTTTTTTTCTATGTATATATCATTCAAAAGCCCAGCATTATAGGTTGTCGCTGCAGTCAGCAAAACCACAGAAACTGTCTTGAATTTTATCACAGCTCTGGATATGAAACAAATCCAATGGGCATTAAGTGGAGGAAGCTGAGAGGATGCAGTGTCACACCCCGGAAGTGAAACATGGCGAAATCCATCTGGATTTCAGCAAATTCCACAAAAGCTTGGACACGTGTGTCACACCTTGTGACTTATTAGGTAAACAAGGGGGACCCTATAGGTAGCTATGGACCATGGGTATCAGTTAAACAAAGAAACAAAAGGTCCTAAGCAATTCAAAAATACAACTTAATACTATATAGACCACAATAGGCTGCTATATATTTTTCCTTGCCCAGTCGGACAGGGAATTTATTTTAGATTGAATCAAAAATGTTTTAAAGGCTGAATACATTTAGCAAAAAAACAATTTCTGCAGTAAGGCACAGTCCTGCACCGTACTTAAGAGGTAAACACAGTAAGAGTGAAAAAAATAGAATAGGAAGGAAGGGTTTCTTCAGGCAAGAAGAGAGAGCGTACTGGGCACTTTTTAAGTCAGTGTTATCAGTGTTTCCCAGAGTAGCACATACAAACAGTAATATACAATGAGCAGATGTATGACCACTAGAAAGAGTCGACATTTCGATCCCGCGCTCTAATTACAAGGAGATCATCATCAGGACTTTAACAATTAGAATTGCCTGGTTTAAACAATATACACGCTTCCGCGAGGGCTCGTGTAGGGCAAGGGGGCGTACAGAGACGCGGCTGGAAGAGCTTATCTGTCACAGCTCTTTGTCGGACAGGGCGTGAAATAGCGCCTTGGGCTCCTAGGCTCTATTTGAATGCTGGAGGTTGCGGCATTTCCATTTGGGACAGCCGTTGGGTTACCGCGGGTTTAGTAGCCTGGCGGTTGAAGTGCGGTCGGTAATACAGTAAGATAGTAAGATCCACAGGTTATTAGAACGATGTCAGGGTGTGCAGACCACAGCGCGATGCAGATGCAGATGAGGCTCCGGACCAGCACGAGACCTGCATCTGCATTGCGCTGTTGTCTGCACAGCCTGACATCGTTCTAATAACCTGCGGATCTTACTATCTTACTGTATTACAGACCGCACTTCAACTGCCAGGCTACTAAACCCGCGGTAACCCAACGGCTGTCCCAAATGGAAATGCCGCAACCTCCAGCATTCAAATAGAGCCTAGGAGCCCACGGTGCTATTTCACGCCCTTTCCGACCAAGAGCTGTGACAGATAAGCTCTTCCAGCCGCGTCTCTGTACGCCCCCTTGCCCTACACGAGCCCTCTCGGAGGCGTGTATATTGTTTAAACCAGGCAATTCTAATTGTTAAAGTCCTGATGATGATCCCCTTGTAATTAGAGCGCGGGATCGAAACGTCGACTCTTTCTAGTAGTCATACATCTGATCATTGTATATTACTGTTTGTATGTGCTACTCTGGGAAACACTGATAACACTGACTTAAAAAGTGCCCAGTACGCTCTCTCTACTTGCCTGAAGAAACCCTTCCTTCCTATTCTATTTTTTTCACTCTTACTGTGTTTACCTCTTAAGTACGGTGCAGGACTGTGCCTTACTGCAGAAATTGTTTTTTTGCTAAATGTATTCAGACTTTACATTTTTTTTGATTCAATCTAAAATAAATTCCCTGTCCGGCTGGGCAAGGAAAAATATATAGCAGCCTATTGTGGTCTATATAGTATTAAGTAGTATTTTTGAATTGCTTAGGACCTTTTGTGTCTTTGTTTCACACCTTGTGACAGCAGATGGGACTAGAGAACCCTGACATCAGATCTGGAGAAAAAAAATTGGCACGGAGCATCTATGCTTCACTTTAACGATTGCCAGGTTACTGGAGTCAAGCGCAGGGATGTCCAGAGCAACGTACATGGGAACAGCAGCACTTCTTCCCACTTAAAGCCATGAACCTCTGAAGCAAGCCGGGCCTGGCTCCCTTAGAGCCCCAAACCGCACTGAACGTCCCGGGGAAGCGTAGACCCTTTGCTCCCGAGTCTGAACCGATCGTGCCTTCTTTCTGAATGAGTCCTGGCTTTCTAAGTGCAGTAAGGGCAGAACCCCTGCAGACGGTACTGTTTGCCTCGGGTTCCCGCACAATGGGCTTCTATTGAAAACCCAAACTAAGCTGTTATTCAGCAGAGCTGATAAAACTGCCTTAAGAAATATAGGAAAGGAGTTCGGTTATCTGTTTGCACTGACACGTTTCAGAAAAATACAAATGAAATGCTACCCTCTTTATTATTTGTAAAGGTCTGGGCGGAAGCCACTCTGCAGAAGGGGGTATCATTTGGGTGATCCTAGAAATCGTATGCGGACAACACACAAAGACACTCCGTGCTTGTTGGCTCCCTAGAGCGAAAACACGGGCAGGGCATCAGGGCTTCCCAACGCCATTGAGAGGACTGGGGGGCGGGGGGGCTTCATCTCTCATCAGTTAATGGAAAGAACAATTCCAGAGCTACTGCGAGAGGGATATCGCCCACATGCACACTCTTTTATCAGATCCCAAGGAGGGAGGCTATTGGCCCTTTTTTATTCTTAGATCGCAATAAACAGATTTATGGTTCAGTTTCTTAGTTTTAATCTTAATTGCTAAATATATTATTCTATTCTCTAATGGAAAGCAAGATATAGTCATTTATATATTACATCCTAATGAACACCCTGCTATTATTTTGTTACCAGAGTGGTCGACCTCGAACATCCTGTGATTCTGGTCAAATCACTTAATCTCCCCGTGCCTAGCAAAAATGAACGTGTCCTCATGTAATGCAACTGGTGCTATGTAAAGCGCTCTGATACCCAATTAGGGTCAAGTTCGTGATATATAAAACTCTGTAAAATATAAATAAATAAAAAAATGCACAGTATCTTTATAATGAACGGTAAGGGTACTTTATTCCATATATTACACAATCTTCACCAATTCCTACTGCAAAATCTTCATCAGTGATGCTATTGACTCTTCTTTTACTATAAACTTCACAGCAGTGACTATGTGCTCTTACCCTTTAATACAAACTCTGTCCCCTAAAGGATGTTGTCTTCTTTTATGCTCTACAAAGTTTACCAGTAAGCATAAGGTCTTTTGTTAATACTAAAAAGGTTCACCTGTAAAGGCATAGTCTGCTTTTATTCTACTTAATCTACATCTATATGGATATGTATTCTTCCTTGTTATGAATTCTTCACCAGTGAGGATATGGTCTTCTCTCATACTTTAAAAACTTTATTCAGGCGAACAGTGTTGTGACTCTTGGCATACAATCATCTCCAATATGAACTGGTACTCCTCATTTGCTATATTTTTTTTCAGTAAGAATATTGTATTTTCTTATTTGAAATCTTTTCCAAATGGGGCATGGCACTTCTCTTGCTGTGTATATCTCCAAGGTGAAGGAAGCATCTCTTATTTTAACCTCTGCACCAATTCTTATAATTTTTGTTGTCAATAAAAAAGATATACAGACTAGCGATATACTTCTCTCTTTCTGTAGTGTTGCCCTCCATGGGTGATGATTTCCTTACCCCTCATTAGTATATACCTTGTATAGTTATGGACATTGTCTTTCTTTAATAAAGCAGAAGAACATTGTAACATTTGTTTTCTTCAAGGAAATGACACAAACACACTCCTTTCCCGCAGGTATTGCCAGGACTGTAATACCCATTTCAGTTTAACTTAGAAATTCTGAAAGGGTGCTATAGAAGATACAGATTTGATATTAAATATTTTGTACAATTTTCTCATAAAACTAATAATGAAGGATGCTGGGTCTTACTTTTTTTTTTTACTTTTCAGCAAACCAGCTAAAGGCAGATGCGGGGGAGGGGAAACTCCGCGTGCGACTGGAACACAATGGGACAATCCTGGATGTGGACGAGGATGACGTGGAGAAGGTTAGCAGTCTTGCTTAGATGCTGCAGAGTGACAGTTGGCATCCCCATACCTGGCCTTTGCCGGGTGTCACAGGGAACAGTCAGTCCTCAGTGACTGGCAATGCTCTCTTGTGGCATATACCCGCTGGTCTCAATCCCAAGTGTAGTGTATGGTAATGATATGCTTCCGCAGTTTTTCCCTATGACCTGGGACCACATACCTAGCACCCTTAAATTCATTGGTGTTCACCTGCAGACTTCACCTACTGCTGCTTAAAGCTGAATGGATACTCTTTCTATTTCCTTTGCTCTCCTGCTTGATTTCTAACTCACCCGTTCTCCCTCTCTGCTTCTCTCTCACCTACACTTTCATTCTTTTTCCTCTTTTTGCTACTGTCTTTCCGACCATTTCTCGTGTGTCTTTTCCACCAGTCCAATCGTCTCTTCTTTTCCTCTCCCCTTCGTCTCCATCACTCTTCCACATTTACTTCTCTTTCCCTTTCACTCTTCTTCCCGCCTTCTTTTTCTCACGTCACTAGTTCATTTTACCTCCCCTTCTATCCCTTTTCCCTGTTTCCTTTCACCTCTCTTCCACTCACCCTTCTCCCTATTTCTTTCTGTGTGTCTGTTTGTCTCTCTTCTTTATCCCACTTGACGCTCTTCCCCTTTTCTCTCACTCCTCTATTTCTCCTTCACTAATCTGTCTGTTTCTTTCTCTCCCAATCCCTCTCCTCCTTCACTATTTGTCTCTTTATCAGTCACTCCTTTCTCTTCTGTCTCTATGGCAGCTCACCTTTCTTAGTGCACCTAATACTTGGATACTCCTCTTTCCTTACGTCCTTACTTTATATTTACTGTATCTTCCTAATTACCTCTTTCCCCCATGCCTTTACATGGCCTCGCCTTTTATTACTCTTATCCTCTTTTGTTTTCTTCTCTTGCTTCTCTCTCATTCAGTTGCTGTCTTTTTTCTCGTCTTTCAACGATTTTCACCTGACTTTCTTGTGCTCTCTTTACATGACTAGGGTTTTTTTGGTAACTTCTCCTGCCCCTATAAAAAATATTTAATTGTAGTTTAGCGAATTTTGTGATGTAACTTCTTTAGTCTGTAATTTGGTACCCTGCAGCTCCTCTGTCTTAAAACCTCTGGATTCCCCGGTACCCGAGCTTGTTGCCTGTGCAATGGGCTCTCCAGCGGTGTGTCTTGGTCCACAGTCATATGTGTAACTACTCCATATTTTATTTTCCACAGGCAAATCCACCCCTGTACGACCGGGTGGAAGACCTGGCATCCCTTCTTTACCTCAACGAGGCCAGCGTGCTGCACAGCTTGCGTCAGCGCTATGGCGGGAACCTGATCCACACATACGCAGGGCCCACCATGGTCATCTTGAACCCGCTCAGCTCGCCGTCCATGTACTCCGAGAAGGTGAGTTGGCGGGGTGAACGGGACCACCAGCAGCCCGGCAGTCTGCTCCATGGTTCCCAACTCTGCTGCAGAAAGAGACCACATTTCAACAAGAAGAGTTTTTCCACTTTTCAGTTTCTTTCCCTAGTGTTCCTGAGGGCGTAAATGGGTTTTGTTGCGTAAGTTCTATTTCTGGATCATATAAGGAAATAAATAAAGTAAATGGGGAAAAAAATCACTCTAAATAAAGTGTAAGAGAAGGGAGACGCCTAAAGAAAATGATGGTATTAGCGCTGTTCCTGGTGAGCCTGGCCTGAAGAGGGCCTTGGGTGCGGAAAGGTGATGGCTGCATTATAGCATGTTCAGAGGATGTGAGTAGAGCTCCCCTTTCAAAGGCTGGGCCAGACACTCGTGCCCACTGGTTGTGTTATGATGAATTTGATCATTTTCTTTAAGCTGCTGATCTTTCGAATGGATCTGGGGTATTTGCGCTTCTGGATTCAACTGTGGTACGTGTGAACCTGTGTTAAAATGCTTAGCCAGGTGGGTGAGGTGCTGGTGTCTGACATGGACCAGCAAGCACATGAAGCTGGGCTGCTGCAGACCTAAATGAACATGGGCGGGTGTGTCTGCTGTTTTAAACAATTGGTCATAAGAAAAGTGTTACTGGCGCTTAAAATGGCTGTGTACTTGTCCTCTGGATTTTTAAAACGGGGTTGCTGTTTTTAATTGGCCTAATCATGTGTATAGAGCTTGGGCAGGAGCATTTGGACTTGGAGTGCAACTGGTTGGGTAGGTGAGTGCGCTCCTCGGTTATAATGTATTTGGATGTGCTGTTGGTATTAAATAGGCACTTGTGAGCTGTAAAGTTTTTTGGGCACGGATGTGGGTGCGTTGTTGCTGTGTTTTAACAAGGTGTGCATGTTCTCCAGGAAGGCGTGCATGTAGTTGTTAAAGGGCAGGTGTGTGGTGCTAGTTTATGACGCAACAGGGACTGTACAAGTGCTGCTGGCCTAGAACTAACTGAGAAAATCGGTGTGTACTTGTGTAAAATGGTTCCATGTGAACGTGTGTGGTTTGTTTTGAACAGACTAGTTATGACATGGTTTGCAAGGTGTGTGTGCTGCTGTGCGGGTAAAAGATTGGGTAGACCTACGATGGAGAGCGCAAGTGCTTCTGGGATGGAAAAGGTTTTGGTAGGCACTTGCACTACTGAGTACATGCTCACCGGAGACGCACGTGATCTTCCTATCCTGCCCACGTCCGGTAGGCAGTCTCACGACTCATTACGCTTGCACCCCGAAGGTGCAGGACCAGTCCATTACTTTGTGACCCACGTTTCTCTTTAGCACCCTGTTACGGGTACTGGTGATGCGGATGCGTGGGCTATGGCTGCCATGGGATGGGTTTTAAAGGCAGTTTACCTGTTTCTCTAACTAGGCGCCTTCTCCCTCCGGCTCCAAGAAGTCTCTCGCCCACAGGCATTTCCACTCGAAAGAAACCCAGGTACATTACTGCACGCTGGACACACCCGACTAAGGTGTTCAGGGTCACAGATGGGCATCTCGGTGGCACTGTTGGTGAAGGGGCTGTCTTGAATATTGTTAAACATGGATGGTGGCGTAAATGATAATCACATGGACACTTGTTCGAACATGTAACCCCGGTTCGGTATTGGCAAAAACATGTGCTGTGCATTTGAGAAGAATCTGAGCTTTTAGAAACAGAAATATGAAGTAGCGCCAGTGGCGGCTGGCTTGTATGTAGGGCGGTAGGCAGGGGGGATACATATACTTAGCTTCGCAGCTCGATGTCCTCCTCCCTCAGGTATCTTCCAGGAAGCTCCGAATGCAGGACATTGCACTACCCAATCCTGGCACTCCTTTAACAGCATGAAACCAGCATCAGGGTTGGATAGAGCAGGCTCTCCCAGTGCTCCTAAGAGCACTGTAGGCCAGCACTTTCTCTAACGCAGGTGTCTAAGACAGCTAGGTTAGAGAACTTTAGAATGCAAATTTTAAAGTGCACAGCCCCCTGCTGCTGTCCCGTCCCGATACTTAGTTCAGGACGGGTTGGATGCTGAAAAATAAAACTGCATTAAATAAACTTCATTACCGTTTTATTTTTCAGCTCTGGGGCTTGTGGGGTGACGCTCCTCCACTTAAATGGAGGAGCCGCCCCTGAGCACCTCCTCCTGGCCTACAGTTTGGTTTTACTTGCCCACGCCTGACCCTCCCTATCACCCCCCCCACACACACACACAAACACACACTTCCCAGGCAAGAGTTTCACCTACATCGGAAGTGGAAGAGTTCCATTATTACCATAGTAGCATTCTTGGACAGGTGCACTCCTTAAGTGAAATGGTCATTTGCGCTCAGTTTCTTGTGATTCTGGTTCCCACTGCAGACTATGAGATATGTATTGCACTTCAAGCTAAAGCTCGTCTTTTACTGGTGTTGTTGTGTGGTCACTGCACAAAGTGGTACATTGTGTAAATGTTAGTGACTGGTGTTCAAAGATAACTTTTTGATGCATGTGTCACTGTGGCTGACAACCAGGGTGAACCTCTAGTCACTCCCATGGCCTGTTTTGTGGGGCTATCAGATTTGGAGTCACTTCTGCTGTGACAGACTGCTTTCTGGAGGAAGGGCAAGGCAGAGGAGTGGGCACTTCAAAAGTAAGTAGACACCAACACAGACTTCATACTGAGACCCTAAATCACATTTGATGTCTAGAAATGGACTACAAGAAGGGGAGCTTGAGGTTCCTAAAATTGTCAACTCTTAAGAAACCAATTGAGCTGTGTGAGGAGGAGAATTTCAGCAAGACTTCTACCTGTAAATTAAGATTAGTACAGTTGAGGCAGGGCCGGACTGGCCATAGCGGGCACTTGGCAATCCCCCGGTGCGATGCACGGGTGGGGGCCGGTTTTGGGCCCCTGGGGGCCATTTTTGTTACAGGGCCGCTTTTGCAGCATAACTGCAAAATCGGCCCTGAACAAAATCGGCCGAAAACCGGCCCCGGCAAAGTGCTCGGCGGCCCCTCCAACCCCCCCGAGTGGGGAGTGGGGGCCGCCCGAGCACTTTGCCGGGGCCGGTTGTGGTTCCCAGTCCGTTCCTGAGTTGAAGATACTCCACCGCATCTACTACACTAGAGTAACTCTGAAAAAGATAGAGAGGACTGATAGCCAACTCTGCTTGAGAAAGTGTGGGGTGGTCGGTACCTTCTATCACACACTTTGGGACTCCCCGGTGATAGCAACATACTGGGAAACAATTATGCACACAATTACATAAGTTAGCGAGTTACCATCACTCCGAAGCCCAAGAGATGTCTCTTAAACATCTGTGAGCCAACAGACCTCAACCATGCAGCTCAGGACTCGGCAACGCTGGGTTATGTTGTTCGCCAAGCGCAACAATGTCAAACACTGGGGAGCACAGACCTCTCCGACGTACCGCGAATGGAGTGGTGATATGGACGGAGCTATGGTGGCAGAGAGAGCGACATATATACATTGAGGGTGCTCCAAAAAGTGGGAACGAGTGTGGGGACCTTGGAATAAATATAGGGGGAACATCTGCACTCCACCTCTAGATGAGTCGGCAACGGACACTAGTTTACTTAAGAGGGGGTGGGACCATGTCAACCAATTTATTGCAATATCACTGTCATAACTGTATAACTATAACGGAAGAGTCAACATGTAATAGAAAGCATAATTGTATAACAATCTTCTATTCTGTAACCATATTTTCACACGTTAAACCTGTAATCAATCAAAAGAATTAAAAAAAAAAGTCTTCTACCTGTGACCAGGGATGGAGACTTAGGCCTGATAATCTTCCAGCTGGAAGAGGCATCCCCCAGGGGCATACAGGACCACCTGCCCTTGTACCAGACCAGCGCACCCTGTCCTTGAAGTCTGCTTGTCAAGACCAGTGTGCCCCGTGAGGTAGAGGAGAGTGCTCGAAGAAGTGAGGTCCAGTGGGGAATCCTGATGAGTCGATCACTGTTTACCAAGATGTGAGGATACAGCAGGTGCACCAATCGGGTCGTCTCCTGTATGTAGGTTCAAGTCTGTGACCTTGTATGCCAGAGGGGGCATCTGTGAAGTTAGCCATGGTCTTCAACACTGTTCGGGCTGTTGCCGGTGTGCAGAAGATAGTCAGCAACCCCGTATGCCCGGTGAGTCCGCTGTGAAGATTATTGAGGTGTCTTATCAGGCTGTGGCTTAAGGGTGGAGGAAAGTTGGTGACCCAGTATGCCAGGTGGGTCCGCCCTGAAGATTCCTGCAGTGCCAATCGGGACGGTGACTGTATGTGGAGTAAAGTCGGTGACCCTGTGTGCAAGGTGGGGGGCCACTAGAAAGGACACTGACCTTTGCAGATTTTAAACTGTCGTTAGTAGAAGCTGCCGTGGTGACCCTAGGGGGCCCTAGCCGCTACTGAGGATTGGAAATAGAGCAAAGTACCCCCAACCTGTGGGAAGAATTAGAGAAAGTTACTGTCTCACAGGAGGAAGCGCCATGGACACCCAGCTGAGTCACGCATGCTATTCACCAACAGCTTCTACTGGCTCTCCGTATGGAGTTCCCTTCTGCACCATCCTCGCAGTAGTGGGTAAGTCTGATTGTAAGGCCAGAAGGACCCAGGAGAACGTGTTCAGCTACATAGAGCTTCAGGCGCTGGAAAATATTTGACTTTTATCAGAGTGGGAGGGGGACTTCACAGACTCAGACTACCACTGTGACCTACCCTGAATCTCTCCTATAGAGAATGGGGAATAACCACTACTGCTA
This sequence comes from Lissotriton helveticus, assembly GCF_964261635.1. Classification (NCBI taxonomy): domain Eukaryota; kingdom Metazoa; phylum Chordata; class Amphibia; order Caudata; family Salamandridae; genus Lissotriton; species Lissotriton helveticus. The sequence continues at coordinate 361,458,827 of NC_136061.1, forward strand.
GTGAGAGGGAAGTGGGACTCCGGTACCTACCTATTGAACACTAGACCCTACTCTTCAAGGGGCTAAGTGTATTGTTTGTGTATACCATATTTCACTTTAAATTTGTATATAAAATACTTCTTTTGTCATAAAAGAAATGATTTGACAGGACAATCATTTATTCCTACCACGGAACATACTTTGAGTTGTGAGCCTGTGTTTACCCCTCTTCCCCCCTCTGTATCTACCTGTCCTCCCTCCCCACTACCACCATTACCGAGAAGCTTTGGACTGCTCAATCTGTGCTACCACTAAAAGTCAAGTGCTGAACGGAAAGGGTACTTGGACCAGTTGCTCAAGACCCACAGTAGGTTGAGCCCAGTAGCTCCTGCTTGCTCTCATAGCCACCTGAAAGGGGTTCTTACACATATTTTTAAAAAGTGAATTGAAGTTGCCTGTTTTTGGAAATTCAGTTTGCAAAGAATATGTATTTTTTTGCTTGTATCTTTTGCAAGATGTTTCCTCATGTTCTCTTATTGTAATGGTATAGTGAGTCCCAGACTGGCACTACCTTCAGGTGATATGATGATGAGCTCCCCTGTGTCCAGCTGCTTCCTTTCTCCCCTTAAGTCTCTACCTTATCTTTTCTACAGGTGATGCAAATGTTTAAAGGGGGCCGCAGAGAGGACACCTCACCTCACATCTATGCCGTGGCCCAGGCTGCTTACCGCAACATGCTGATGACTCGCCAAGACCAGTCCATTGTCCTGCTAGGAAGTAGTGGCAGCGGCAAGACCACCAGCTGCCAGCACTTGATCCAGTACCTGGCCACAGTGGCTGGTAGCACCGGCAAGATCTTCTCCGGTAAGCTGTTAGAAGGCCTCTGTGTCTTTCCCTGATTAGTATCTCAGTGTCACATGTTTCTACTCCAAAATTCCCCCACCATTCCAAATAAATTAGCTATGTTGGTGCTAGGCTTACAACTCCTGACTCCCTTCAGATTAAGGCTCAAGCGCTAGAATGTTATCGATCTCACCAGTTTTTTTTAGGCCCTCTTTGCCTAGTAAATTTCAGCACCTGGAGTTTTCCTTGTCTCAAGGGACTGACAGGTGGGCCGTGTGGCAGTGGGCAAGCTTATGACAAAGTGTCAGACAATCAACAAAGTGTAGGTGGACAGCAGAGGGACTCCCAGTCAGTTGTGAGGGGGATGGGGAACTCATAGAGTTCAGAAACATGTTGGGAGTTGGGAGGGTCACAGAAGAAAGCACATGGCATGAAAGTCATCGAAGGAGGCTGTCAGTGAGGAAAGCATAGGCAAGTGAGCCAGGAATGAGGACGGGTTGGAAAATACGTGGTCTGTCAGAGGGTATATGAAGAAGATAACTGTGAAGCATGCAGCCGGCAGAAGGAATATTGGGTAGGGGTCTCCGTCCTTCACGGATGCCAAAAGGGGTGGAGAACTAAAATAAGGCATCGAAAGGGAGATGTCAGGATGGCAATGCATCAGCGACCCAAAGAAGTTCAAGAAGCCACGAGCCAGCATGACATACAAGGGAACTGAATGCCATCTATGTGCAATTTGGTCAGAACTTTGCATCTCAGGAGTCCAACTGAGCCTTCCACGGTTGATGAAATGAGCTCATTGATTTGTTAAAGAGCAACATGTGTTAGCAGTGGCAGTGTTCTATGACAATGTATGCCGCAATAAGTGCTGCCTAATAACTTGACTCATTGGTATTCCTTCTCCTCTTTATGGATTCTTGGTAAGGCAGCTAATTCACTTTAGGGTTTACAGGTACTGCTGCACGCCCTCATTGCGTGACCACCACCCCTACCGTAAAATGATACAGCCTTCTTTTTGAAGGTATGCACTTTTGAGTGCAACACCTACCACTATCCACTCCCTAATGCCTGAACATATAATGGGCTGAACGTAAGACACACAGTTCCTCTTAGAGTTACCTTGAGTACGTTTTGCTGTGTATTCGTTTGATTCTGATTTACCTGTAAGTATGCTTCTACTTGATGAGCAAGGGTTTGTGTGTCCTCAAAACGTAATGAAATATAGCAAATGAAGTAAATTTGGTAAATACTAGAGTTGCTCAGTGGTTGGCATTGGACTGCTTCACCACTGATGTTGTAGTTAACATTTTGCTTTACTGAAAATTAACAATGTTTCTGTATTGATTTTTTTGTATTTTTGTGAGTTTGAGCTCAAAGTATCACTAGAGTCGATTTTTTAGTATCCTATTATAAGAAATCAATGTTGTGGACCTTGCAGAATTAGGGAAAATCTCCTGCTTTGTACCCTGGTCCGGCTTGCTGGCTGTTTGTGATTTGTTGTCGTTTTTACGTTTCTTGCAGCTGAGAAGTGGCAGGCGGTGTACACCATCTTGGAGGCTTTCGGTAACAGCAGCACAACCATGAACGGCAATGCTACCCGCTTCTCACAGATCATCTCACTGGACTTCGATCAGACGGGGCAGGTAGCCTCAGCCTCCATCCAGGTGAGGAGCCAACTCTTGGCTGCTTTGGAGCTAGGCTCACTGGTACTCAGTGTTTGTGCATATATGAAATGAGGTGGATATTTCATTATTAGAATATACCAGCACATTTGATCATATTCTGTGTCAATGGAAATTACAGTCAATGTGGTTGGCACTCTGCTTTATGAAGGACACATCTCCGTACTTACACATTCTGACACAGTAGAACATGTATTAGTGTGTTCTGAACAATTATTAATAATATTAATATTATATATATTATTAAATATGGGTTGTTGATTAGTTATGTTAATGACTATACAACTAAATGAAGGGAAGGCTTCAAAGGTTTGTAATTAATGGCACAGATCGCGAACATTAAAACATGCAAATCATTTTAGTGTTTGGAAGCCTAACGGGCTCTGATGGTAAACATCTTCTTCATTAGTGTCTATCAAAATTTCCGTAAGGCCTGAGTTAGGTTCCATTTTCAGGTCCACCACTAGGATCTTCGGTACAAGCGCCCTCTTAATTCTAATGGTGCATCAGAATGACAACGCTAATATTAAACCAGGTCCTTAACACATTTGTAACTGGACAAGACCAATGCCAGAGCATATAAAACTGCCTAAGGGTCCCAGTAATGCAGAGACCAGGTAGAAACACAATGGGGTAGTGCTTGCCACGTTCATATCCAGCAAGCAAAACGTGGCTGCAGAAGGAGCCAGCGAATTCAGTTTACCACTGTACTATGGCGAGTATGGGTGTGTTTTTGCACCCTATTATCACTGTGTTGTGAAATAAATATGGAGTAGCAGGTTTTTTGTTTGCCCATTTTGTGCCTGTTTGTAGTCTTGTTGTATTTGTTATGTAAAAGATAGCAGCCGCCAACAGCTAAAATGGGAAAAGGCACCATTTTTATGTTAGAAGCATCTATTACATTGTGTTGTCAATACTTGCAGACAGGGAGTAGTGTTTTTCTACCTACCTTGATGCGAAGCGGGTAAACTTAGCAGTTAGATAATGTTCACTTTCCTGTTCATCAACACTAGACAACTGCTCAGATTCTGGAAAAAGGGAATAAAGTGCAACTCTGTAGACCGGTAAGATTGCTCAGCGTGCTAAATGGTATATGTGTGACAAACACGTAAAGACAGGTTCTGCAAAAGCCTTCTTCCTGATCTGACGCCCACAGGGCCAGAACATCTTTTAGTTTGTAGCTGATATGACACAAAAATAATATAACTTTCTCTCAAACATTTTTCATTTTTCATCTGTAACTGGGCACACACCACTTGTCGACACAGTTTTTTTTGTAGTAGGTCCTTCGGCAAGGTGGTAGCAGAGAGAGAAAACCTTGAAAGCATAGGTGGTCCCGGAGTGGGGCGTGTTTACGCTCCAGGGAGTCTACCTCCTTCCTTATTGGATAAAAAGTCACGTGTGTCTGTTGCCTTGCTGCTCACTGAGCTTGTCTGCACCTCGTGACTGTCTCAGCGCACCAAGAAACTTTCTGCGAATTTGAATTTTCTCTCTGAGGATATGCTGGTGGCACCGAGGTCCATATATCCTCTGTCTTCTCATGACTTTCAAGCCCACCTGACAAGAGGTTGCTCCCTGTGACGAGATGTAATTGGCTGTGTCTCTACCCTGACAAGGCTGAGATAAATGTAGCTCACTCAGACCTGAAGCCTGGCACAGACTGATTGATCCTTCGCCTGCGCTGAGATAAGAGCTCAGTGCCACCTCAGTACTAATCCGAAGCAGACTGGCTGTTTAAGAGTTCCTCTGGCCTGAACAGCGACCTCTCTAAACCCCACGCGATGCTATCTATGACATTATTCTATTGTCATGAGCAGGCCACCAGAAGAGCAGAAGATGGGTTGTCCTGGTCAAGCAGGTAGAATCGGAGATGGTCATCACTGGAACAGCGCTGACGGAGGTTCTGTAACTAAACGAAACGCCATGAAGGTGGGGTTAGCCCTCAATGGTGGCCCTACTCGTCACGGTTTATATTTATTTATTTATTTATTCAAAGTTTTATATAGCGCGAACAAGATCTTTGCAGATATCAGAGCGCTTCACAGAGACAGGGGGTAGGGGCAACAGGAGGGTGACTAAACAGACTATTGGGTACAATATAATAGTCAGTAGCATAATAGGATAGCAGTCATGTACAGATAAAATACCAATAAACAATCAGGTAACCAGTAATATAAGACGGCGCAAAGTCTTTGATCCAGCTACAATAGAGTTCAGGTGAACTTTGGCTCTAGGGATGGCTTATACCACTTTCTTAGAATTACAGAGAACAAGGGGTAGGGGCACCAAGAGGGTGATTCAACAAACTAATGTGTACAATATAGTAGTCGGTAGTAAGTGAGTAGCATAATAGGATCGCAATCATGTAAGAATATAATACCAATAGACAATCAGGTAACCAATGATACAAAAGCCGTGCAAAGTCTCTGATCCAACAACAGTAAAGTTCAGGTGAACTTGGCCATAAGGATGGCTTTCACCTCTTTCTTGAAGAATGCAGTGGAGGAGATAAGCCTGGTTTCAGGAGGGAGTGCATTCCAGATCCTGGGTGCCATTCCTGAGAAGGAGCGTTTGTATGTTTTTTCCTTCCGGAATCTACCAGGTTTCAGGAGTAGGCTTTTTGTACTTCTATTGGTTCTCGAACCTCCTGATATAGTAAACTTTTGAGTGAGGTAGTTGGGTGCCTTGTGGTGTACGGCCGAGTGTGTCATAGCGGCAATTTTCAGCTGTATTCTGGCTTCAAAAGGCAGCCATTTCAGGGATTTTAAGTCAGGGGATATTTGCAAGTGTTTTCTTGAGCCAGTAATGAGTCTCGCGGCAGCGTTCAAGGAGGCTCTTAGGGGTGCGGTTGTTGATAGAGGGAGTCCGCTGAGGGCCACAATTCCATAGTCTATGCGGGGGATGACTAGGGCTTGTACAGCAGTTTGGAAGTCCTTGGCTGGGAAGAAGGGTTTAAGTTTCCTCAATGTGTTGATTTGGAAATTAGCTCCTTTCGTTGCTTTGCTAATGTGCTGTTGCATGTTGAGCTTGGCGTCAAGTGTGATGCCTAAGGATTTCGCAGAATCCACGATGGTGGGTTGGACATTGAGTGCTGTTAGGTGATTGAGCCAGATTTGGGTGGTGGTAATTTTCGCAGGAGGTGAGATCAGAAGGAACTCAGTTTTCAGAGCATTTAGTTTGAGGTGATTATCGGCCAACCACGATTGGGTGTTTCTAAGTGTGGAGTTCAGAAGTTTGATATCTTCCAGGGATTGTAGCTTTAGGTAAAGTTGAGTGTCATCAGCGTACATATGGAAGTGTACATTGGATGCTTGGAGCAAGGTGGTGAGTGGTTCCATGACGAGGTTGAACAGTGTGGGGGAAAGGGAAGATCCTTGTGGGACGCCTAAATCTATTGGCACAGGTGAGGACAGCACATTGTTGATCTTGAACTTCTGAGACCGGTTATGTAGGAAGGAAGTGAACCATTTGAGAACAGTCCCGGATAAACCCATTCTAGTGTTTAGCAGCTCCAGTAGGTTCTCATGTTTGTCTGTGTCAAATGCTGAGGAGAGATCAAGAAGGATGAGGAGGCAGGAATCATTGCGATCAAGGATTTGGAGGGCGTCATCAATTATGTGCGTCATAGCCGTTTCCGTGCTGTGTTTCGCTCGGAAGCCTGATTGATGAGGGTTGAGGAGGTCAAACTGGTCAATGTGTTTTGTTAGTTGGAGTTGTACACATTTTTCCAGCAGTTTGGCCAAGGTGGGGATATTGGTGATAGGGCGGTAATTGTTTAGGTCAGACGGGTCAGCTGTAGGTTTCTTGAGTATAGGCGTGACTTGCTCCACCTTGAGGGAGTCTGGGATGAGATCTTGTTGAAGGGAGCTGTTGATGATTTTAGTCCAAAGTGGGAGGAGCAGGGGGATGAAGTCTTTTACAGCATTAGCAGGTAGGGGGTCTATGAGGTGATTAGAGGGCTTTAAGGTGCCGAGCAGTTTGTGTATTGCTTCTTCAGAGTAGGTGTCGAAGGACGTCCATGATGCGTTATTTTTAGGTTGAGTGTTAGACATTCTGATGTGGCTGGGGTATCGGCTTACATCATTGATGAGGTCACTTCTTATGTTGTCGGTCTTTAGCTTAAAGAAAGCAGAAAAGTCTTCACAGTGTGGGATATCGTTTGTTGTGCTGTTAGGTTGTAAGGGTTGCGTCTTGGTTTGAGTTTTGACTAGTTCGAACAGTTTTCTTGGTCGGTTTTTTGCTTGGGCCAGCTGGAGGCTAAAGAAGTCAGATTTCGCGCGCTTGATTTTCCTAAAGTAGGCATTTCTCTTGTTCTTAAGCGTTTTGAGATGCAGTGATGAGGGGTCAGATCTCCAGGTGCGCTCTGCCATTCGCATAGCACGCCTGTCTTCATTGAGTCTGCCGTCATACCAAGGGTTCGAGTTCTTGGTGGAGACTCTCTTCAGTTGCAGTGGGGCGGCTTCGTTGATTATTGAGTTCATAGAGTCGAGGTAGAGGTCGGTCAGTGATTGAACATCAGAGGCGCCCGAAGGGGGAAGGAGGAGACTGCAGGTGTGGGGAGGTAGGGAGTTGGGGTTAAGATTCTTCATGTCCCTTTTCCAAATCTTGGATTTGGTAGGTTGAGCCGGGTTAGGTTTAACTTTTTCGTTGATAAAGAAGTTGATAATGTGGTGGTCTGACCAGTCACAGGGTTGGATCGCCCCCAGTTGGGTAGAGTCCTCCTTGGCGATGATGAGATCGAGTATCGAGCCTTTGTCGTGTGTTGGGCTGTTGCATATTTGGGTGAGGTCGAGCGCATTAAGGAAAGTTTTGAGACTGTTCACCACTGCGTCTTTCTGATCGTTCCAGTGGAGATTAAAGTCACCCAGGTAGATTTGAGTGATCTGCCGACCGGCGTTGGATGTGATCGTGTCCATGAGTTGTTGGGTGAAGGTGAGGTTGTCCCCAGGCGGGTGATAGATGAGATGTAAAGCACATACTGGTTTGCCCTCGCTGGAGATGTCGAGGCTGAAGAGTTCACAGGAAGTGAGGGAGGGGGAGGTGACTTTAGTAACGGAGAGGTTGCTCCTAAAAATGCATGCGATTCCCCCGCCCGTCTTGCCGGTCCTGTTGAGTCTAATGATGTCGAGTCCAATCATCTCTTGGGTAAGGCCTGTCCCTGCTACCACCATGGGGAACTGACATGGACTGATGCTCCATCAGGCCTGTGGTGCTCAGGTTAGTGGCAAGGGCCCATTGCGCTTTTTGTGAGCATCCCCTTATGAAAGTGTACTTACTTATTTAGGTTTTAGTTTTTAGACCAGGGAAAGTCATTTGTATATTCTTTGGTGCATTTCATTTATTGCAAAAGTACAGCTTTTAAAGCAGTGGTATTTTTATTGAGCATCTTAGCTTGGTTGACATCTACAAATTGGGCTGAGCCAGGTTGCATTTGGATAGCATTGAGTGATGAAGCTAGCCGAACACCAGTCCACATTCACATTCATTAGTTTAGTTCCTAGTGTAGCACTGCGCCTCTTGTGATCTTATTGATGGGCCTAAAACAGAAGCCAGAGAACTTCTGTTCTGCAGCCTCTTCTTTTCGTAGATTCCCAGCACCAGACAATCCATCCCAGTTGCAATGGACATTAACGCGGAGTTTAATGACTCAAAGATACCAGTAAATCCTTAATTGAATTAATTATTTTTGTGGACTAAGGTCCCACCAGAGTAGAAGTTTTGTAATCCAGATTCTCTGCCTTTGTCATGGAGCTTAGTTTGGAGCTAAACTTATTTGACCCACTCTTGTTGTGGAGCTGTCACACATGAATTCCCTGATTTTGGTCATCCTAGAGCTGCCCTGCATAATACATTGTTAATGGCCATGCTGTATGTTTTTCCAAGGTTTTAACATTTTAATTGGGGTGTGTACATGCAGGGGACAGAAATCTTCAAGCATCTCTAAAGACCATACTATTTTGGTAAGACACTCTGCTCGGCCTTTATCCACTTGAGGCAATACGTGTGCAAAGGCTTAATCCCTGCTGCCTGATCCACAGCACCTTAAGACATACTTGAACCAACAGCACAAGGTCTGCAGGTGGGTTATCTTCTCTACTTCTTTCTCTAGTTCCTGAACCTCTCTTTTTCCCATGCTGGGTCTACTTCTTGAGGTCATTGAATCGCCAGTAACTCTCCAAACCCCACATGATCACTCAAAATGCACCGTCAAGCTTTTAAGATGGCTCTGCCCCAGGTGTAGAAGGTGTCTCAGAATTGTAATTTAAACAGGTTTTAAACTTGACCCTGAACTGCACTGGGACTGATCTCCCGGTCCCAGAGACTTATTTGAAGAGCATTCAAGTGGAGTTTTAATTGAGTTGTTTGTTCTGTGAACAGATTGAAAATTGAATGGAATATAAAAGATCAGGTATATCAGTTCCTATGCAATTTCAGCTGTTAGTAGTGTCAAGCAGCACTAATTTATTTAGAGCCAGGACCTTACACCTGCTGCCTCCAGCCACCTTGAAACCAACTTTCACGACTAAGGTCCGTAGACCCATCTGACTCACCCAGGTGTTTCTGGTCCAATCTGAATTTCCCGTTTGTCTCTGTTCTCATCTCTCATATGCCTGAGGTCCCTTCTGACTCACCCATATCTCTGTGGTCCCTTCTGACTCACCCAGGTGCCTGTGGTCTCGTCTGACTCTCCTATGTGGTATCATCCGACTCTTCCATGTGTCTGTGGTCCCTTCTGACTCACTCCGGTGTTTGTGGTCCCTTCTGAGTCACTCCGGTGTTTGTGGTCGCTTGTGAGTCACTCGGTGTTTGTGGTCCCTTCTGACTCACTCTGGTATCTGTGGTCCCTTCTGAGTCACTCTGGTGTTTGTGGTCCCTTCTGACTCACTCTGGTATCTGGGGTCCCTTCTGAGTCACTTTGGTGTCTGTGGTCCCTTCTGACTCACCCATGTGTTTGTGGTCCCTTTTGACTCTTCTTTGTCTCATCTGACTATCCCATGTGTCTGTAGTCCCTTCTGACTCACTCCTGGACTTGTGGTCCCTTATGATCTACGTGTCTGTGGTCCCTTATAACTCACCCATGTGTCTGTGGTCCCTTCTGACTCACCCATATGTCTGTGTTTCCTTCTGACTTACCCGTGTGTCTGTATTACCACCTGATTTTTTCCATATATCTGTGGTCTCATCTTACACTTCCATTTGTCTGTGGCACCTACTGAGTCTAACATGTATCAATGGAGGGTTCTGACTCACCCATGTATCTGTGGTCCCTTCTAACGCACCCATGAATTTTAGTCTTTTGTGACTCACCCATGTGTCTGTGGATTCGACTGATTCATCCATGTGTATGTGGTCCCTTCTGACTCACTAAGTGTCTGTGGTCCGTTCTGACTCTCATATGTGTTGGTGGTCCCTTCCAACTTTCTCATGTTAATGTGGTCTCTTCTGACTCACCCATGTGGTATCATTCGACTCTTTTATGTGTCTGGGGTCCCTTCTGACTTACTCCTGCGTATGTGGTCCCTTCTGACTCACCCATGTGTCTGTGGTCCCTTCAGACTCACCCACGTGTCTGTGTTCCCTTCTGACTTACCCATGTGTCTGTAGTACCACCTGACTTTTTTCCATATATCTGTGGTCTCATTTTACGTTTTCATTTGTCTGTGGCACCCACTGAGTCTAACATGTATCATTGGAGGCTTCTGACTCACCCATGTATCTGTGGAGATTTCTGACTCACCCATTTGTCTGTGGATTCGACTGACTCACCCATGTGTATGTGGTCCCTTCTGACTCACCCATGTAGTCCCTTTTGACTGTTTCCATGTATGCTGGACCCTTCTAACTCTCCCATGTGGTAACACCTGCCTTCAATGTGTATGTGGTCCCGTCTGATCTTCTATGTGTCTGTGATCCCTTCTGACTCACCATGTGTCTGTGGTCCCTTTTGACTCTCCCATGTGGTCCCATCTGACTCTTCCGTGTGTCTGTGGTCCCTTCTGACTCTTCTGTGTGTCTGTGGTCCCTTCTGACTCTTCCGTGTGTCTGTGGTCCCTTCTGACTCTTCCATGTGTCTGTGGTCCCTTTTGACTCTCCCATGTGGTCCCATCTGACTCTTCCATGTGTCTTTGGCGTCTTCTTACTCACCCATGTATTGTACTGCCTTCTGACTCCCACGTGGTCTTTTCTGAGTCTTCCGTGTATCTGTGGTCCCTTCTGACTCCCATGTAGTCACTTCTGACTCTTCTGTGTGTCTGTGGTCCCTTCTGACTCTTCCGTGTGTCTGTGGTCCCTTCTGACTCCCATGTGGTCCCTTCTGACTCTAACATGTGGCTGAGGTCCCTTCTGACTCTTCTATGTGTCTGTGGTCCCTTCTGACTCCCTCGTGGTCCCTTCGTGGTCCCTTCTGACTCTTCCGTGTGTCTGAGGTCCCTTCTGACTTTTCTGTGTGTCTGTGGTCCCTTCTGACTCCCACGTGGTCCCTTCTGACTCCCACGTGGTCCCTTCTGACTCTTCCGTGTGTCTGTGGTCCCTTCTGACTCTTCTGTGTGTCTGTGGTCCCTTCTGACTCTTCCGTGTGTCTGTGGTCCCTTCTGACTCTTCCATGTGTCTGTGGTCCCTTTTGACTCTCCCATGTGGTCCCATCTGACTCTTCCATGTGTCTTTGGCGTCTTCTTACTCACCCATGTATTGTACTGCCTTCTGACTCCCACGTGGTCTTTTCTGAGTCTTCCGTGTATCTGTGGTCCCTTCTGACTCCCATGTAGTCACTTCTGACTCTTCTGTGTGTCTGTGGTCCCTTCTGACTCTTCCGTGTGTCTGTGGTCCCTTCTGACTCCCATGTGGTCCCTTCTGACTCTAACATGTGGCTGAGGTCCCTTCTGACTCTTCTATGTGTCTGTGGTCCCTTCTGACTCCCTCGTGGTCCCTTCGTGGTCCCTTCTGACTCCCATGTAGTCACTTCTGACTCTTCTGTGTGTCTGAGGTCCCTTCTGACTTTTCTGTGTGTCTGTGGTCCCTTCTGACTCCCACGTGGTCCCTTCTGACTCCCACGTGGTCCCTTCTGACTCTTCCGTGTGTCTGTGGTCCCTTCTGACTCCCATGTGGTCCTTTCTGACTTCCATGTGTCTGTGGTCCATTCTGACTCTTCCGTGTGTCTGTGGTCCATTCTGACTCTTCCGTTTGTCTGTGGTCAATTCATAGCTGCCAAGGTTTCAGATTGCTATGTGTGACATTTTTATAATTTCAGTGTAATTATGAGTGACATTTTAACTACTATGAGTGACACTTTCTCACGAGCAAAAGCAGGCAGTAAAGATGAGGGAAACATGTACATTTCAGAAATGACACTCATTTGAGCAAGAAGAAACTAAGAAAATCTTAAAACTGCTACAAATCACAGATCGTAAACTGATCGTAATTTGGGAAATATGCAATGTATCATTGGTACATTCAAGTCTTTTAACAGGGTTATAGGTCATCTCTGCTGTTATAAATCCCTGTGGTAGCAATTATTTAATAACGACTTACATTTTCTCTAGTAATGTCATAACACTACACTGCACAACCTAGGTAAGGGAAAAAGAGAAGTTTGTCTCTCTGTGTGTTACACTCATTGGCTCAGCCGGCAGCATGCACTCTCAGCTGCTGTACAGTATAAAAGTCAGTCTCTCCCTAGTCGCAACGCTTTTGAAGACCTCTGAATGCAAAACTGGTCAGTGGCATGCATATTTGTATTTTGTGTAATTATTAGAACCTTTTTGTGAATTAGCGAACTTCAAACCTGTATGGATTGTGTTAAAAATTGCCAGATTCGCAGTCCATTCTTAGCCGTGTTTGTGAGGCGGGCCTGACCTAAACATCACCTGCTCAGCCTCTCTCGGACACAGAGGACGTGTTGAAGGAGAGTTTTAGCATTGCCAGGCGACTGCAACAATTATTGGGGGCCCGGGCTGGGGCACAGGCTGAGGGAAGGAAAGAAACATCGGAAAGCAGCAGAAATGAAAGTGCACATAACTCACGAGTGGGATAGCAACTTATATGTAATTGATGATTTTTAGTTAATACATTACCTGCTTTTCTCAGGCACTGATCATCATGTTACTTGGCAGCTGATCCCGGCTGGTGGCGCCGGGGCCGAGTGGGCTGGGTCCTGGTCGCGTGACGACTGATGCCCCATCTGTATGCCAGTGCCCGTCCCTCCAAATGAATATACAGTGGACGTCAAGTGCCCCTCTCTGCGATCCCTGCTCCTTGGCGTCCATCTGAAGGCCGCCCTTCCCCTCATTTTATCACATTGCACTCTGTCCAAGGATTAAGCACACTGACTCACTCACTTTTTTTTGCGAGTGGAGCATCAATTCGATTTCGGCCGCCTCGTGGCCGCAACGACTCCCGCATCCAAAACCAGCCGCCCGGGCATGATTCAGACCGACTCTCAGTCTGAGCAGTAGATGAAGGTTCCAGGCAGCGGCCACTGCGGTCTGTGGGGTTCTGCCGGTCGCGGTGGCGGGGATTTGCCTTTATTTCAATTAAATGATTGACCTCTGAGATGCGCACTGCCATTACCAGTGCTGTGCAGCCTTCCCCCCACAACCACTCGCACGAGAGTGAGGCCGATCTCATCAACGTCATCTGATCTATCAGGAATCCCGCGTGAAGCGGGGTATATACCATTGTACGGCTGCACGCACGCACGTGCGTCCTATAAGGACCAATTGCCGGGGAAGGTTGGCAGGTCAGCCTACCTACTAGGTAATACATCAAAACACCGTCCAATCAGGATGAACCATCAAAACATAGCAGACTTCGCATAGGCTGCTGTGCCCAGTCTGCTTTGTGTTTGTGTAACCTAACTAATATCAGACTTTACAAACCACAAATACCGGTAATACGCTCAGCTTTTAAGTACCCTGATTTGCGTGACAATCATTTCACATGCGGGAATGCGGTAATGAAACTTAAAATGCGTTAGTGTCACACTGGATGTGTGACACTTGGCAGGGCTGTCAATTCTGACTCTTCCGTGTGTCTGTGGTCCCTTCTGACTCTTCCGTGTGTCTTTGGTCCATTCTGACTCTTCCGTGTGTCTGTGGTCCCTTCTGCCTCCCTCGTGGTCCCTTCTGCCTCCCTCGTGGTCCCTTCTGCCTCCCTCGTGGTCCCTTCTGCCTCCCTCGTGGTCCCTTCTGCTCCCTCGTGGTCCCTTCTGCCTCCCTCGTGGTCCCTTCTGCCTCCCTCGTGGTCCCTTCTGCCTCTGCCTGGTTGGGCGCTCTCTGGACCTGTGAAGAGATGGAATAAGGGCTGACATCACTGGTGAGCAGCTTGTCGTTGCCTGCAGCCTTCCCAGTGCTCCAGACAGTGATGGCCGCTGGGACGGGGATGCGAGCCGCTCGGAAAGTTATAATTGCTTTTGGCGTCGCCTGCTCTTCCCTTGATAGCACAGCAGATACGGTGACAGATCTCACATTAGGTTCCCGGGGAAGGACTGGTATCTCTCCCAAGCCTGTGTAGCTTCCAATTTCTGCGCATGCCGGCAGTGTTCGGCACTGTCGTTGCCTCGACACCGACTACGTGACAGGCTCCCTGGGGCCCCTGCCAGGCCTTCCGTCGCCGCTGGGGACGAACACGTGGCTCGGCTTAGCGGCAGTCGTAGCCAACACCCCTCTGGCTGACCACTCCCAGGCCTCGGGGGATTTCATGCTGTTTCTGTGAACGTGCCCGGAGATAAACAGGACTCTGATTGGCCAGGTCTTCCCGGGAGCTGTGCACGTCACTCCACGGTGGCGACCTGTGTGATCATCGGAGACGCCTTGCACTGAGTGTTGGAATGTCGGTTCATCAGTTTTCACACACCTGCTGCGAGGCGAGCAGGAGGCGGAGCACAGATGAATGAGTGCACTTAAGATCCATCCTTGCCTTTCCTATAAACATTGCCTCTGCCTAGCTCTTACCAACCCAGAGTTATTTGTTATGTTTCATGGAGTTTCACTGGAACTTTTTTAGTGCATCTAATGCATAAAATGTGTGGTGAAGGCAGTGCGTGGTAAAGAATTCGTGGTAAAGGCAGGCATGGTTAAGACAACGTTTTAAAGGCTGTTTCCCCATAAAATGGTGTTATTAATGGTTAACTATTCCGGTCTTCCAAGAACTGCATCATCTCTTTTCTTGCACTTAAAAAAAATGTCTTCCTGGAAAACGCAGGGCATCCCTCGAGTGCAGACTCGGGTCCTTGACGTAATGTCACAGGCTCTGCAGAGTGTGGCATTACACAAGGAACATAACAGCAGTCGGCTGAGAAGGCACAATCCTTCCCAGGACTAGAGCTGTATAAACTCTGTTTAATTTCCTAAACAGCACCCAGCTCTTTGCAGGCACTGTCGCAAAAATAGAAGAGAAATAAGCAAACATCCATGTACCTCATCATGCAAATCTACACTTAAATCACAAACCATGCATTTATAAACATTTAATCTTTTGCATGGGATGAACTAACAGACAAGTTCACTTACATGATGAGCAAATAAACATACATCAATGAAAGCAGATATTGATTAAAAAGCTGCCTACTCTTCAAGTTGTCTTTTTAGATGTGGGTTTTATAGCTCAGCTGTTTAAGCACACCTATTGTGTTCCATGTACGTGCATTGGACTTTGGGTCTGCACCATTCACACATTGGCTTTTGTTTTTTAAACCCAGCTCCTTTCAGCCTTTCTCGTGAGGTTTTGTAAATCACATCTTAGCTCAGCCTATAGGAGTATTCCCCTGTCACCTAATGGTATTAGCTGCTTGGATGTATCCTGCCTCGAATGGCGTGGAGGGTTTGTAATGCATGAGGACTATTTCCTATCCTTTCCTCTCCCTCTGTCGGTTTCTCATTGTTACTACATTCACAAATACCCACTTCTGCATGTCTGTGTATACATGCTTTAGTACATTAATCCCAGACTGATTGGCTTTGACATGTTTTTATGTAGTTGAAACTAATCAAGTTGGTGTCAGGGATAACATGAAGATTAGTCAATTATTTGTGGTACATTACAAATGTAAAATTATGCTTGTGTGCATCTGGAGTGCTCTTCAGACTGAAGGTGCATTTTATCAAAAGAACAAAGGAGTGTGAAAAACATGATTGATTTTCTTTTTTATAAATCACTATGCTTTCAGATTGTGTTATTGAACTTAAAAAAATACTCAAGTGCATTTTCAGGCTGTTGCAAATTACATGTTTAAATGCTTTTATAAAATAAATAAAATGTCCTGTTCATGAGTAAAGCCTACTAAACAGTGCCTACTGTGTAGCAGACAGCCCGACTCGACAGCTGCCTGGTTGCAAAAGACAACTTGTGAGCTTACCAAGAACATACAAGTGCTTGCAGTCCACCCCATTGCTTATCTTTTGTTGGCTTTATCAGTTTTATTTGTTTGCTTTCTATTAGATGGCTTTCCTTGTTTCAGCCTGTCCATCTTGTATTTGTTCCTACCATGGAGCATAACCTCTTTACCATCTCTTTGATTGGCTTGCTTCTATGCTTCCTCTGCTTGCTTTTAGGGAACTACTTTTTTCTTGTTGTTTAAGTACTCCATGAGAGTGCATGTATTTTCCAGCTGATGGGCTTTTCTCCCCCCTCTACGTTGCTCTCTCCCATTTTGTTTGCGGTAGTAGTCTTCATTACTCTGAGTCCATATCTTCCTTGTCCTACATCCCACACACTTGTCCCCCGTGCAACCTTAAATTGTTTTGCTTGATATCGTAGAGGAAGGGGCATGTTGTCCTTTTATAGTCACAAGGTGTGGAGCCCAGTTGTAAAATACATTTTTGTTTAGATTCCAAGGAAGAACTTTTTTCTTGGGAGCAAGCCCCTACTTGGAGTAATGAATATTACCAATAAGAAATCTGGCATTACTTCGCTATCCGGTTACAGAAAAAGAGTACTTGAGGCCCTGGGACACAGGTGGTAAAAGACCGTACCCGCCGCCAGTGCTTTAAATAGAAAAAAAGAAGTGCAGGTACCCTATAACCGAGTACCTGCTTGTTTCTGAGAAGGGCCGGTACTCTCCAATTAAATGTCTCATTTCACTCTTGAGAAGTGCAGGTACTCTCCCCCTCAAAATAAAAAAGTGCCGGTACGTAGTACCGTACAGAATTGGCCCATTTAAAGCACTGCCCGCCAAAGGTACTGTCCAGTAGCCACTGATTGTCTCGGACCCAGGAATTCGGAGACTCATGGTGCATTGAGTATCCTGGGACTTCTCGGAATGAGACTTGCGCAGTCAAGTCTGGGATTGACCAGGGTCCTTAGGACATCTGTGGATTCAGAAGGTCTGATTTGCCAGCAACCTGTGAGGAAATATTATTTAAGCAATACCTGAGAAGCAGTTGTCCTGGGCAAAATTAATTTCAGTAATCTCAAAATAGGCTATCATTTGTAATTTTTGTAACATAATCTGTGGAGTGAAACAAAACCTACCAAATCGGCTCGGCTGGCGAACCTGAGAATAGGGCTAATCTCTGGGTTTGTGTACTTTGTGTGTTTCTTCCTGGCAAATCAAGGTCCCACCGAGATCACACAGAATGACTCACTGGCCGATTACCGGATATGGTTTTGGTTGGGTAAATCGCACGGACAGCCCTGTGCGGAAGTGCTGTGTTAGGCAGAGGAGAATGTTGCATAATATAGTTGGAATCCATGTCTGCATACAGCAGATTATAAAGTAACGTTCGGCAGCCCCTACTAAGGGAATACTTTCCTATGACAGAGCACGTAGTAAGTGATGTTACTAGTCAATGCTCTGTCATATACCTGTTTAGTGTCAAAACGTTTTTCAGCATATTTTTGTATTTTATTTTAACTGTTGCTTGTGGAATAGTTGGTTTTGCTTGACCAACCGCAATAGGGTGTGAGGGGGGTCCACAGTAGAAAATGTACCCCTGAAAGTAATCTATCACTCATGTACCTCCTACCTCCTCTCCTCTACTAGGCCTGTCTGGTTTACTGTTTTACTGAAATGTACGTTTCCTTTGGTTTTTAGCCTATGTGCATTTCATAACACTGTTTAAACTTATCCCAGAACAACCGATGAAGCACATGAGCTCTTTCTTCTCGGTTGTAAGATTATGATATCAATTGAAGGACATTAAAACTAGAAAATAGTAAAATGCACCGATTTGGCGCAGTCCATGCTCATGAAGTTCTGCATCACCCTGACAGTTCTTTTCTTACTCCTGCAGGGGTATCAATGTAGCAGGTTTTCTCTCTTGGGCCTTAATAAAGATTTTGACGCATTTCAATGCGGGGATATTAGGGGGCCTGAATCTCCGATTCTGGGTGGTAATCACACACAAAATCTAGCATTTACAAATGCATGTCCCTCGATCTGAACCTTCAGAGTAGGGGGTCCAGCAATGTCGAGTACCTTGGGCCCTGCCTCCCAGTTTTCAAGAAAACTCTGCAGGATGGACAGCCGCCCAGCTAGCTCAGCATATGAAAAGCCCTTTGGCACCCCCAGCTACACACAAAACAGGAGCGGCCCGTGCAGGTAAGGTAAGAGCATTGGACCAGGGTGGGAGGGAGTCGATAGACGACAAGGGAAAATCAAATGTAAAAAAGAATACCACTTACCTTGCAATGGGGCGAGTGTAAAGTGATTTATTTTTTTAACATTTTTGTTTTCCCCACCGCTTTTACATGCACACGCTGCTCCTGACACAAACCATACAATACAGATCCATATTTGGATAAAACTCATTTTACTTCCATGTGAGCCTGTACGAACCATTAGTAAACCATGCCTTTAACAAATAAATGTCTGCTAAAGACACAAAATCATATACAAATGATTGATTAGCATCTCTGAACCATTCAAAATAAACTCCCAGATCATGAAAGCGCTCCTGTGCCACCCTAATGGTAGAAAAGTGCTCTCGAAATGCCAATGTCATAACAGAGTTTTCCAAATAGTGTATGCGGTATCCTCCTCTAAAGGTGGCGGTGTGGCAAGGAGATTATGCTACACCGCTACTCCAACGCACTCAGTGGTGGGAAAAGGGAAAAACATTTTTGTACAACCCTCACCCACTCTAGTAGTGGCATGCTTCATCATCGGGTTCACCCTGACTCCTAATGGTCATGGTGCGCCCAACCATATTCCATATCCAATCTGCAGCAGCAAAACTGGTGCTTAATAGGCAGCGGTGCTCATCTACCACTCTGGCCCTGAGAGAATTACATTGACTGCCTATCAAGGAAAGGGTCCACTTTAAGTCACTCTGCCTGGTGTTCAGAGCGGTGCACGAGCTGGGTCCAGTCCCACTACAGGAAAAATGTACCTTGTACCGGCCCAAGAGGCAGCTGCGCTCCTCTAGCGCCAGTTTACTGACGATTCCCTGGTTCAAACGTTCTAGGATGGGAGGGAGGCCACTTAATGTGGCTGGTGCCCATTTATGGAACGAGCTACCCCAGAACATCAGGCAAACTAATTCCCTGACTGAGGTTCGCAAGAGTCTTAAAACATGGCTCTTTCCTAGGGTCTGATTTCTTTCTCCCTGTTTTTCTGATCTGACCTATTCTACTCTGGTCAATTCTCTTTAGTCTGAAGCGCCAGGATACCTGTAGGGTGACAGTCTGCGCTAATAAAGAATCGCATTCCTTCATTCACTCATATTCCAGGGAGGTCTTTGAAGTATTATTTGTTTTTTTTGGAGGTTAAATATTATTAGATAAAATTCCTCATCCACCCTAAGGTATCCCTTTTATTCGTGGGAGGAATGCAAAAGATTAAAATTCAATACACAAGGCAAGCAGGCTATTGTGGTCCTGTGACCCTAGTGTTTAAAACGCTGACCTTTTTCTGCCCTACTCTATTAGCCTGACATAGGTCCTGGGCAATCCTCAGGGAGAACAGTGTGAAAGTGGTTACCCCAGTGGCGCATCACTGTAACAATTTTATAGAGAATGTGTGGCATAAAAAATGTAAGCTTATGCATGCAGGTAAAAGGTTTTGTACTTGCCGTATTTTTGGAAGTACTACATATTCAGGTAAATTATACTCACGGTCGGGGTAGGCCCTGTAGTCACACTAACCTCAAGGACCCCTGCCCGCTGTGGACCATTAGTCCACCACTCTCCCTGGCTGGTAGAGCGGTGCACAGAAAGGGTTCACACTTCCTAAATATGTAAGTGCATCACTTTCTTTGCCCTGAGGAATGGCCAGGACCCATGTCAGGCCAATAGAGTAGGGCAGAAACATATCGGCGTTTTGAACACTAGGATCATAGGGTCACAGTATTCTGCTTGCTCCATGTATTTACAGTTTTAATCTTTCCCATCTCCCCATGAATAAAGGGATACTTTGGCTAGGATGAGGAATAATATCTAATATTATTATTAAACCGCCCAAAAACAATTAATTCTTCAAAGAGCTCCCTGTTATATGGTCGAGCCCACCCTGACCTTTAGGAGTCCGAGTGAACCCTATGATGAAGCATGCCACTACTAGTGGGGGTGAGGGTTGTACAAAAAGGGTTTTCCTTTTTCCCACCACTGAGTGCGGTCGAGAAGTGGTGTAGGAAAACCTCCTTACCACACTTCCACCTTTTGAAGAGGATACCACATAGGATATTTGATATTAAATATGGAGTACGTATCCCCTTACCTTTCACTTACGAAAGGACCTCTGTACCCTTCTGGGTTCTGGGAGTCCCTTTCCTGCTCTTAAGTGTTTAACCCCTTTAGTGCTGCCGTCGGCCAACGGTCGTCGCAAGCACTACCTTGCCTGTGCTGCGCACGTTCGTTGGCGGCCGCGGCCGCACCCGTTTCTTCGAACGTTCAGCACTGGCGCAGAACGTTCGAAGCAACAAATCGGTTAAAGATCACAGAACATACTGCATAAATATGCCTGCAGTGGGATTCTTGTAGTAATGGTTTGTTGCTCCTCTATGTGGAAGTACAGTAGAGTGGATGAGGATGCCTCACCCAAAGACTGGGCCCTGCCCTGCCCAGAGTCGTTAAAGATAAGCCTGCCTCGCCCAGTGGCAGGTGGACTTCCCTACATGGTATTTACAATAAGAAAGATTGGGTGGGTCAGCCGGCTCCACATCTTAACACAACCCACTGTTCTGGTGAATGGATTTGCTTAGCGTGTGCGATGTGTGTGGAGCTTGGTGTGAGTGGAAGTGACAGGGCGCATTCACCCTCCCTTCTCGTCAAGCGATGATAGACCCCTCTCTGTTATGTGTTTTCCCTAGTACAGCATTATCCTAAGTTGCTCCGTTCTTTTCTGTACACAGACTATGCTGCTGGAGAAACTGCGGGTCGTGAGGCGGCCGGAAAATGAGGCTTCTTTCAAGGTTTTTTACTTCCTGGTATCCGGTGCCGATGCCAATCTCAGGTATGGGTCTGAAATCATCTGGGCGTGGGGGCACCAGTGATTAAACAGTGTATCAGGGCAGCTTTGAACCCTCCTCAGACGCTTTCATAAAGGGGCTTGTCCCCACTAGCTCTTTTTTAATCTTTTCAAAGACTGTCATTCCCAGTCACCAGTAAGCTGTGGTCCAGCAGCACCTTTTACCTGCTTGAATTGTGACCCTTTGTTCATGGATTGGCACAGAAGAAATTCGGAAAAGAACTGGGCCTGATATGCCACCTTGTTTAACGTTCTGGCAAATTGCCTTTGAAATTGATCCCTTGAGGTACAGCACCACTCTGCTACAATTTAAGGCGGATATGAAAAAGGCTAGGTTTTGGATGGATATCAGAGGGGACAAGAAATCTGCTGGTTCTTCATAAATGGCCATGCAGCCTATTAGTTTGAGAAATCTCTCCTCTCACTGCCTGTCCTCTTCCGTCTTCCTCTTCCTGAATCCCAGCCCCTTCTCTCTCTACAATGCTCTCTCTATCTCGCTTCCCACCTCTATCATTCGACTATCACAGCGACAGGAGTTTGGCAGGTCCAGGTGCTCTCACCATGATGTTCTGCTCACTTGTGAGGGTAAAGTGACAGCAGAGGGGGGTCCAGGAGTCCATGTGTTGTTGAGACCAGTAAGGGACTTGTTTTGAGGCAGACCTTCACCATGACTAGACCTCAGTAGAGGTTTATCGAGCCATGAGCCCCTTAAACTATCCAGAAGCATAGGGATGTGGTCGGAAGGTGGACCAAGAGGTAGTGGAGTGAGTACAAGGATGTCTTCAGGTGCATTCACACTGAAGTTCCAAGCAGGTTTGTCAGCAAAACCTAAAATGGTACAAGTCAGCAGGAGCCAGCAGGTCTGGTCAGACATTACTTACCCAGTCACAGTATTCAGTGCTCTGCCACCCACCAGCGCCTAGTCGAGTGGACTGGGATCTCGCCTCCTCTCTTTGTAATCCGTGGCTGTGTGTTAACTCTTGTGGTCAAACTTGCCTGGGCCTTGAGCCAAAGTGTATTGTTCAGTGATCTGACCTCCGTTGTGCCCTGGTCAGCACGGTATACAAAGTCAAACGAAATACAGCTATCACGCGACCTCCTTGATGGGCTCCATAACGAGTTATTCCGTAACTGAAGGAGGAGGTACAGGGCCCGGAGTTACCGTTTCCGGTAGGTCCCCTCCCATGTTACTGGCAATAACATATTTCTGGGTCTGGAATGTGGAAAAACACACAGGACCTGGAATTAGAGTGCCCATTAACGCATGCAGCTCCAATTCTGTGCCCTTTTCTGCACACATTTACCTCCAAATTTTAGCAGGTGTGCGCTGGACAGTATTTGGTTTTAATGTGCGCGCCCCACACCCGCCAGCTTGATAGCGCCGCCACTGCCTGTCCCTTCAATGGCGGATGCTAAGGTCGCCATATTAAATCCCTTCATGCTGGGTCGGTAGAGCGGCCTCACTTAAATACCTTTCACCACAGAGGTCTAGCGCTCTCTAATGATGAATGTACAGACCAGCTCTGCTTAAAACCTCTAGTGTTGCATATATAGTGTTAGCACGCCTAAAGCCGTGTTATGGCCAAAGTTTACGACTGCCAGAGTAAACCTCTCTAATGGTGAATGAATAGTGGTGCCACCGTAGATAGTAATGCCACCCCAGAGTCTGTAGAACCATGAGTGCCGTGCTCCACCACCACGGAAACTCTGTAATGGGGAATGTATGGCGCTACCACACCTACATTTTTCAAGAGGCGACTGTAAAGAGCGGTTATACTTAAATCTCCTTAATGTGCACCCCTTAAATTGTCAATGTATTGAATTTGCACTCTTAAATCTCTTCAAGGGCAAGTGTTTAGAGGTGTGCTAATAAATCTATTTAATGGGAGATGTTTGGAGCAGGCTAATTTAATTTATTTTAATGTTGGATGTGCACCATTGTTGCTCTTAATTTTCTTTATTGTCAGTGTATAGATTTGCCAGAACTCAGAGCATTTTAATGTGACTCCATACCACTCTTACCTTAGGCCTCCAAAGTGCCTTACATTTTTTGATAGGTGAGAATAAAAGCCTATTTTGCCGACCTTTTCCCTTGATTTATTTCCTGTCTAATACTGTCTCTATATTGGAAAAAGAAATCTGACTTCTTGATTCACGAGACTTAAATACATTCAGAAAAACCTGTTCAAATCCAGTTCCCTTCCTCTGAGCTTTTTTAACGTGTGTATTTCTTTTTCTCAGAACCGAACTGCACTTTAACCACTTGGCAGAGAACAATGTCTTTGGAATCACTCCACTGTCCAAGGTAAGCCCCGTGAAGAAGAGCTCGGTAATGATGAGGCGTGCCTGTCCAAGAGCAGTGTCAGCAATGCGCCTGCTCCACAGCTGTGTCGGTGATGCGGGTGTTGACTTTTCCAGAGATGTGTCAGTAAAGCAGTGGTCTGCCTGACCAGAAAAGTGTCAATTGTGCAGGTGTGTAGTGTCAATTGTGCAGGTGTGTCTCTTCAAGAGCTGTACATAATGCCCCATGTATGCCTGTTTCAGAGCAGTGTCCACAAAGACGGTGTTGGCCTGTTCCAGAGCAGTGATAGTGTTGCTGGGGTGTGCCTGCTCCAGAGCAGTCCCCCTAATGCTGGTGTGTACCTATTGAAGAGCAGTGCTACAGTGCTGGCGAGTGCCTTATCACAGAGCAGTGTCAATAATGCTGGCGTGTGTGCCTGCTCTGGAGCATTGTCAGTCATGCTGGTGTGTGCCTGTTTCACAGCAGTGTCCACAATGTTGCTGTGTGCCTGTTCTGGGGCAGCAGCAGTAATGCTGGTGCCTGGTCATCTCTAAACAGCCTATTAATGTGGCGTGTGTGTCACTCGTCTGGTTGGCTGTGTCAACCAGACGAGTTGACATGCTAGGCTCGGGATCTGAACCCCCCTCGCTCTCCAGAGGTAGGTGGGTGCTTCGCGGGTTGTGCTCGAATCTGCAGGGGCTCTGCAGCAAAGCAACTCTTTTCTTAATGCCCCGAGAACCTCTCCACCCAACAGCCCCTCAAAGGCCCACCCAGCAAAGAGACCAGAACAGCTCGACCGCCCATCGCTAACAGTCACCTGCTACAGGAAGACGCCTAGAATGTCCCTTTAATGATGTCTGGTTTTGAGACGTACTGTGACGTCATTCACGGGTAGGCATTTTAGTGTCTGAGCGCCTGAATAGAAAAGTATTGTCTGGTTAACGTCAGGCTGGCATGAGAAGCCACCGGTGTGGGGCATTCCAAGGAACCAGTGTGGCAGAGAGGCGGGGATGGGAGAGAAGTCTTCATGGCAAAAAGAATGGATCTGGAAGAGTAGCCAGACCCATGGCTTTGCGATCCCTGTGGCAGAGAGAGCGAGGAGGGCAGTGGCTAGTGTGACAACTAGCCTGGCCTAGCATTTCAGCCAGTTTGCTAGCCCGCTCGCACTGCATGGTAGAGGGAGAACTGCAGGGTCCCAGAAATGCAGTGGCGGCTGGCATCTACTGAGGGGGGAAGAGGGCAAATGGGTGGGGTACGCACACGCATATTAATTAGTTTTTTCAATTAAAACGAAAACACTTACCGGATCCAGTAGACACAATGTCATCCTTGCTCCAACTTCTGCTGGGACTGCAGTGCAGGCCAGGATTGGTCGAGGGAGTTTCCTGGGGCCTGGGGCCAGCATGAGCGCAGTGCCCCGATTAGTGTAAGCAGCCTCTTTCGGCGCTCTCCCCAGCTCACTGGAGGCCTACACTTGCTCTCAAGACAGCCAGTTTATGAGGTTTAAAGTGCTGATGTCTGGCTGGCCATCACAAGACGGCCGGCCAAAGAGACATGCACACTTTAAACAGTGTACAGGCAGCCCACCACTGCTTCCACTCAGCAGACCCCACCCGACACTCGGTTAAGGATGGGATGATGAAAAATAACACGGTAATAAGTTACCATTTTATGTTTCATCTCCGGGGCTTTGGGTGGCGTTAAAGTGGGGCAACGCTCCTCCACTCAAACGGAGGAGCCACCCCCCCCCCCTGCAGAAATGGCAACGTGGCATTGATATGACATGGCAGTGAGACCCCTGTGGCATTGTGATAAGTGTGGCAGTTGTAATGGCAGTGTGGCCAGCTCTACTGACACACCAGTGTGTGCCGTGCGCCAGCGTGCTCCTTCTGATGATCAGTGCAGGCCACTGTATGGGCATTAGACAGTCAGCAGCTGCATGTCTCAGCCTCCCCATCCTGTATCGCTGTGACGACCAGGGTACCAATGCTAGTTGTCCCGCAGCTGTCCACTTGCCCTTGAGGGAGCTGGGCTATTCTCCCCTGTCTGACAATGAGTCATCTGCTCGGCTGATGCACTGCAGTTTGTATTTGGAAGTGCTACTGTGATGCTGCACCAGAGGCGTTATGTCTAGTGAGCCACCATCCCCAAAATAGAACCATGCAGTCCGCAGTATTCTGTGCTTTCTTCATCCCACCAGTAGCGTGTGGTAGAAGTACTATAATTAAAGCACGTGTGCTTGCTAGATTAGGGTTTCATGTTGGAGTGTGTAGTCTGTTCACTAGAGAGTCGGCGCTCTGTAGTTGCTCTCCCATAACCATGGAGGGACTTGCTTAAGAGTTGTCTTGTTTGGGCTGGGTAATACACATAACTTTTCACCCAGGTTGTCAACACCAGCTGTTACAAGAGTGTGGCTTGGGTGAGTGGAATGCTCCAATATCCCTTCCTTTCATTGACTGCCGGCTAAGATTTCACCCAATGAGGATGCATTATTGGAATATGAGCTCCTGCCCACCGCCCTCCGACATGCACAAGTACCGTGATCTTCAGTCAGAGCTTTGAGGAGCTACAGTTCAACAGACCAAGCTGCCCCTCCTGTGGTTGGACCAACCTAGAGTAGATGGGCTTATGCAGTGCTACACCTATGGCTGGCTGGGGTGCTCTCTGGGGACGGGTGCATACACCTACAGAGAAGGAAAATCTACAGCGACCTCCATGGTTGTACCTGTAGCAATCCTGTGTCAGTTCCAACCTTGCCACAAAGAAGGAATGTTACAACCCTACGCAAGCAAAGTTATGAGCGTCGGGTAGCAACTCCCGACTAAAGATCGTTCTGGCATACTGTCCCTGCGCACCGCTCGAGGTCCTTCTCCTTCACTGACAGATGGGGGGGGGGGGCGTCACACAACCCTAACCCATTTTGTATATGATCAAAGACTAGTGCTATGGGATTGTTTGAACCACACTTTGGGGTTCCTCCTTGAATGCTTTGTAGTGTGTAGCAACAGGCGGCCACATATCCCTGGATCCAGAGCAAGGGCCTTGCTGCCTCTGTTGGCTGCAGGTTCTGTTGCACACTGCCTCTCAGCCTCTGACCTTATGCTAAGACATCAAAGTGAGCGAGAGCAGCATCCCTGGGCCCAAAATCCAGAATCTGAGACTTGTGTACTCCAAGTGAGTTCCCTATGTCTGTGGCTCCTCTGAACAAAGCAAAGGTTCGCCTGCTCTAAATACTCAGTTGAACCTAAGAAATCACAATATTAAAAGTTAAATGAAAGTCAGTGAGACCCCTAACTACAAGGTACTGTATGCAGAGTGACACAGGTGTTTCTTTACCATTGTATCTGATCTAGAGATGCTCGACTGTAAGCAATTAGAAAGGTACCCAATGACGAGTTTCGCAGGGTTGAATACATTTCTTGATCACAACAACCTATTCCTTAGATATTGGACCTTCACCATACCCTCAAGATACTAGGGGATGCTGCTGTCCTGGGCCATCCAAGAACTTTTGATTGCAATCATTTGGTAGGGAGATCAGGCAAGTTTTATTTAGTCTTTATTCACAATCTAAGGTAGGCCCAGGGGCCGGGTACCAGAAAAAAAATCTCAACCGAGTGGGAACGAAAAATCAGCGTAAAAGGAAACCCTCTGATCTTGCCTTCCTCCGAAGCATGCTATGGTTTTCCTTTGAACTTTAGGCCCCTGAGGCAGCGATTGGGAGAGCACCAGTGGAGAGACTCCGTAGGATAACATTGACTGTTATATCGCATGCCAGTGTATTAGAGGATAGAAGGAAACGGCCTTTACAACGAAGCCGTTTCCCCGAAATCTTTAACCACGCATGCAGTACAACGCATGCGTGGTTACCACTAATGCCTTTACCACGCATACCTTTACTACGATGTTTGTAGTAAAGGCATATGTGGTAAAGGTAAAAAGAAAAAAAGGGGGGCTTGGGGGGGTCTCCCCCCCAAATAAATCATCTCACCATAAGTCACGTCGGCGTCAGCGTCGTTAAAGAGAAATCGGAAAAAAATGCCGTTTTCTCTTAACGACGTATGACGTCACCACGCAATTATTCGAGGAAAAGTTTATCCGTGGTAAACGAATTCCGTTGTAACGCATGCGTGGTAAAGGCATGCGTTGCAACGGAATTCGTTGTATCATCATATATCCGAGGATAGACTGGTCTTTCACCCTGCATTTCGTGTACCAGCAACCCTAACCTCAAAATAATTTTGTCCATTTAGGCTTAGTGACATCAAAGTGTGCTATTCCCTGTTTCTAGTGGATATCTTAACCTGCAAACAGATCTTTAATGACTGTGATAATCAACTGCATTACACTGAATCTTGTCTCAACCTTTAAACCACCACCGTTGACATTGGGGTTGACTGCGCAACCAAGTCACCCAGAGAGACATGGAGGATCCGTTGCTAATCTTTCAGTCTTGGACTAACCCTCCCGGTCAGTAGGGTACACAAGCAGTTTAAGTCCTAATGTTGGTCAGTTATCCCTGCAACCTTTAGGATTGGGGGAAAGGCCTGACCATTAGTTCCCACCCCACTGTGTGAGGAGAGTAACTAGCCTGGCTTTGTGAGCAGTACTGAGTGATACTGGGGATGCAGACCTGGTGGTGTGAGGGTTGCATCTCCTGCGGTGACCTGGTGCCGCAGTTGATCTCAGGCCGGCTGGCCCTTGCGGCGGTGTCTTGCTGTCTTAAGTGGTGATGTGGTGATGTCCAGCGGGAGGCTGACCTTGTCATTCTACCTTCCTTCCCCTTGCAGCCCGACGAGAAGCAGAAGGCAGCCCAGCAGTTCAGCAGGCTCCAGGCAGCTATGAAAGTTTTGGGGGTGTCGCTCGAGGAGCAAAAGGCTTTCTGGCTCATTCTAGGTGCCATCGTTCACCTCGGGGCGGCAGGCGCCACCAAAGGTAATGTGACTGGGAGACAGGTGTGTGTGAGAGCAGATCCCAGGCAGATGCCTTCTCCCTCTCCCCCACCATCGCCCCAAATTACCGCATTCATCACTGCCTGGAAAGAAGGCTCCGCCTGGGGCAGTTGTTACTTTGGTATGAACGTAATTTCTAATATGTCATAGAAGTAATTAAGGAAAATTACTATTCCCGAAGAAAAGCTGCTGCTTGTGACTCTGCTGTGTGAGATTGAATGTCACCATCTGGCTGCAGCGAAGGAGCGATAGAATCTGTGCGTGAAGCAAGGCGATGCTGTGGCATCTGTGAGACCGACACTGCTGCAGAGCCTAGAGCCGGTCTGTAGGTGAAGAATAAAGGGTTATTCATGTCCAGAGCTGAACAATGTGAAATAAGTCGCAGTTTGTGCACAAACGCAAATCAAAGAAGGAATCTCTGCATTCTGCATCCGTTGATGAGGCACGCCGAGCATTGTGCAGTGTGCCTGCATAGGGCAAGGGTTGTAATAAGGTCTGCAGCCTGTCTCTGACTGAACTAGAGTGAAAGACTGTGTGCAGTATTGCCTGTAGTGAAACGCTTGATGGGCAGCATTGAGCAGATGGATCTCTATGGGTATAGTGACAGCAGGCTTTCTGCAGTATTTGTCTGTAGGTGAACAACTCCTCATATTATCTAGACAATGCCATGAATTATGTGAGAAAGCAATAGACACAAATGATGGATGAAATGTGGAACAAATCAAACATTCACCCCCAGTGAAGAGATCTGAGTTAAATACATCGTTCTTTTGCTCACCATGCCATCTCAGTTTTGACCCAGCCATATGCAAATGAGTCCTAACCCTGCTCCTCGAGTCCAGCTTGAACTGCCAAAGCCAGGTCCTCCCTGGACAAGAAACAAGCATTCTGGGACAGTTTCAGGGTATCCCCCTAATCAGCCAGGCTAACTTGAATCCAGTGACACAGTGAGCCCCGGACCCACGCCTGGGCATACCCAGCACACGTAGATCAAGAAAGCAAAAGACCCACAAATGATGGACTGAATGGGGAACAAGTCAAACATTCACCCCAGTAAAGAGATCTGGATTAAATCCATTGCTCTTTTGCTCACCATGCCACCCCAGTTTAAACCCAGGCA
The DNA here is from genome assembly GCF_964261635.1 of Lissotriton helveticus. Lineage (NCBI taxonomy): Eukaryota > Metazoa > Chordata > Amphibia > Caudata > Salamandridae > Lissotriton > Lissotriton helveticus. The sequence goes on from NC_136061.1 coordinate 361,488,084, forward strand.
TATGCAAATCAGTCTTGACCCTGCTTCTCATGAATTATGTGAAGCCTACCTCTCACTAGGTGATGTGATGATGGAAAGTCTGGAGCTTGTCTCTGAAGGAACTTGTTTGTCCCTGTTGTGGCATAAAAGAGGGAGGTCCAGAGACTGATTCTCTTGATGATGTGATGATCGAATGTCAGAATATGTGTTCATAGACATAGCAGTCACAACTTGCACTCTGTTTATAGGGCCTTACTTCGACAGCAAACATAGCTCCAAAATTATGTGTATATGTGTTTCTAGCTTCTGTGACTTGCTGTGTGTAAGCTTTGTTTCTGTAGGAACCATGAACAAGTAATGCCTCCACTCTATGTATCACAGATGTACTGAAATCATATGTGAAGTTTGTAACTACCTTGGTGAGAGGTTGTTACAGTCAGTGCATCGCTGCTGTAGTGAAGACTGGGTTTTCAGAGACTGTCCATAGGTGTCCTGCTGCTGTAACACTTGCAGTTGGCCTGTTGGTGCCTGGTGAAGGATTGTTTTGCAGTAGGTATGTATGTATGTGTTCACACATTGGTAGTTCTACAGTGCAAGGAAGGCTGAGGAGCAGCAGAGTGTTGTACATAGTATTTAGGAGGACTTAGGAACCATTTCATGGAAGCGAAGGGAATGAGTCACGATCATGATGGGATGTTTCTATTGCCGAACAAAGGGGCACAAGAGTTGGGAGAAGGATCATTAATGATGCTTTACTCCTTGAAGAGGTGTATAGTTAGCTATAAAAAGCAGGTGTGAAGGTGCAACCTGATGTGTGGATGAATGTTATCCCAGAGCCTTGATTCATGGAGTCAAACCAGACTCTAGATTTTCTCTTTTGTGTACTGCTTGGATTTGAGTCACATGATTTCTTGGCTGTTAATGGTATGTTGGCCTCCAGAGGGACCAACGTATAGGCAGGGATGCCACCATCCAGACTTTATAGGACCCATAGCTTGGACGGTCATCCTGAAGTCTGCATTTGGTTGGTAGAGATCTAATTTCCATCACAGTGAGAGCTAGTGCTGAGCTGTCTGGGTTTTCGATGCAATGTGCTTTCTTATGGAAAGATTGAGCTAAACAGTAAATTCTGGAGATTTGCTGTTTATAGTGAGGGAGGTGAAGTGTGCATCTTCCAGCTTCACATTGAATAGACATTCTTGGATCTATTGAATAGACATTCTTGGATCTTGGCTTTTTACTGTTACTTCCAAAAAGGGGGAGTTTAGTTTTGTCTGGGTTCAATTTTAAATAGTGCTTAACACACAGTCCTGTATGGGGATGGGGTATATCTTGAGTCATCAGTGTTGTTGGTGTGGGAGTGCTTGGTAGATTTCAGATTTCGATTCAGTGGCCAGCGAGATGAACACCAAAATGCTCCACATAGAGTTGAAGATGACTGGGTAGAAGGTGGATTTCTCACTTACTCACAGGAAACTAATTCAAGATCCCCGTGGTTACCAGTCAGTTTGTAGGTGCTGTGACGGTGGAATACTTTACAATCTTTGATTGCATAGCGAAAGATGACACCTGTGCACCAGCCTGTGTGATCAGCTACAGTGGCCAGCAGGTGTTCCCTTATTGTGATATATATGTTAAACAGCACCAGCAATAATGGGAAAGCTGTTGGTGAACCCCTTACATGATTTATTGACTGCACAGGGGCAACGTTTTCATACATATGTGGCTAATATTCAGCTGGTAATACCACTGAGTGTTGATTTCAAATTCCTTTGAAATCTAATAGACAATAGGATGCTCACAGTCAGTCTTGCTTTGAACATCGACTTCTGCTAGGGTTGAGATGCATGGTAAGAAAAATAATAGGTGGAAATTGGGAGATGCTGAAATCTGACTCTCTCATAAAGTGAATTCTCTAGGGGTAATGTTTGACCATGATCTAGCCATGGAGGACCATGTAAATTGCTACACACGGTCTTCCAGAATTCTTATTTATCAACTAGGGATTGGGCCACCATCACCCGATCTTTAATGGACTCCAGCCTGGATTATTGCTGTTTTATTTTCATTTGGACCCCTAGACTCGTCAGAAACTACTGAATGTTGCCGCCCAGGCTGTTGTAGATCTAGAACCTCAATGACAAGAAGGCAGCACTCGTTTCCATCAGAGTGAAGATTAGATTTATAAAGCTGTATCACACAAGATCTCAAAATAAGGGACAACTCAGGATTACTTGGTTTAACCTAAAATCTAGGGGAGAAAGTTAATAAATGTTGGACTGCAAGAGTGACACGTGTTACCACCAGATCTAAGGTTGATAGCTTGGACAATTCGAACCAGGTTTAAAGTCCTGTTGGTTTGGATACCATAGAGTTTATTTCGCCTGATAAGTAGCACGTTACTCGACACTATGAGTTAGTAACGCTTGCTTTCTGCATGCCTTCAAAACAATAGTTGGCGGTTGAACTATGTTCATATGAATTCTTTTTTGATAACCAGAGGTTAGAGCATCATTGTTCACCCAAACAAAATCGTGGTAATCTTTGTCATAATCTAATGACTTTTGGTTGGGTGTGTAGTGAGAAATCACACATGGGTCTATGTAGCAGAACAGTTGACAACCGTGAGTAATAAGTGACCATTGGATATCATACCTCACTGCAGCATGTGGCAATTCACTGTAGTGTATCATAACTAAATATGGTGTGCATTTGACCCCTGTGGGAGAAGTTACCATTCCATGTGAGGGGGCATTTTTCTGTGCGCAAGAGAAACCCAAGCATGCTGTAATAAATCACAGCAGGGCAGTAGATCACAGCAGAGTGTAAAAACTCAAATTACAGAAAAATGTATTGTGGTATTTTATGTCATGCAGCGTTCCATAATTCACAGCTGTTTGTAAATGTGTAGTTCTACGTTGGGTCAGGGCAGAAAGCGCCCCTTCTAGAATTTAATAACTCAAGGCAGACAGTGATATCACATGCCATAGGTTACGCATATCCATGGCCTTGCGAAGGGTGATGTTGGCAGTGTGTAATATTGCATAACTCAAGAGGGTTTAATAACTATGTAAGGTGTTTCATAACATGCATCACCACGTTTAAGATGGCGGAAGTGTATAATACCTCAAAACAAGTTTAATAAGGGACATAACTGTTTTCTACGACGTAATAACACAGAGAAAATTCTAAGGTATTATGAAAGGAAGTAATATGTTATGTCGGGGTATAATAGATAAGGCATATGTGTAAAAACAGCAGAAGATTGCACAACACGGTTGTATCTTCTGAAGAGCCACAGTAGATTAATGATCCATGGCTGGTAATAATATTAGTCACACAGTATAATAACTGCTGTAGGGCATAATAAAAAATGTACAGTATAACAACGTTTAACAATATTGAATGGTGTAATAAGTCAGCGCACTGTGTAGTAAATGATGCATCGTATAATAGAGTTCTGCACGCTCTAATAACTGTAGGTGCAATGAGGGCCGCGTGCTCCACCGGTATTACTGAAGGTTCTGCGGTACCCTCTGACGTGTAATAAGCAGTCTCTAATCGGGCGCATTCTGATGACTCCATTGCGGAGTCGCCCCGTTTCATGCCTCTCTCTGTGTGCTCACGTTCACGTGTTTGCTCCGCGGCCGCGAGACGCCTCTCAGGTGGCTGTAATCACAGATCTCCTCGGCGGAGCGGCTGCGTCCCTCCCTCCGCCTCGCGCGCTTCCATAATTGTTTCTGTCAGGTGTGCTCGTCGCGAGGCCGTCTGTTAATGCATCAGTGAAGGATTTCGACTCTAGTCTGAACAGATGTCACCGCGAAGAGTTACTAATGAGGGCGCCGCTCGGCCCCCGTTTCTTATCTTAGCTACATTTCTCTCGGCTGCTGGCCCGGACGTGCCAGGGTTGTGTTGTGCATGTTTGTTGCACACGTGCGATGTGTGGTAGCGCTGAGTGCCCGGTGATTCAATGAATTAATGGAACTGTAGGCGGGAGGGTGGTGTTTGCATGGCTTGCGCACGAGCTTTGGTCGTACGATGTATGCCAACATGAGCAGTGGCGGAGCATTGCATGTGTTGTGACCACGTGGCCTGTGCTGCAGGTCTGTATGACGGGGTCTTGATATATATCTATATATACATATATATACACACACACACGCACACAGGGCCGGTCCTAGGACTTTTGGGGCCCTGGGCAGAAATTAAATGTGAGGCCCCTCCTAATTTGCATACAGCGTGCAATCACAGAGAATGTGCCATACAGCCAGGTGGAGAACATGCTAAGTGCACATGACTGTTTGGCCGGCCCAAGAGGGCAGGCCAAACAGTTATGCACACTTAGGGAGAGCAAACCACTCCTCACTCTGCTCTGGTAATCTCAGCCCCACCCGACATAGCTCAGATAGCCGCATAAAAAACTTAAAAAGATAATAACGCCTTGTTAATATCATTTTATTTTTTGCACCGGCCTCCCACTTGGACAAATTGTGTGTTCTTGGGCAATCACTTTTCTGAACTTATTGCTGTGATCCTTTTTTGTCAAGATTGGGAGTATTTTGATTCGATTTATAAACTGCTTAATAGCGTAGGATTACAACATGGGCTAAGGGCTTGATTATGACTACGGCAGTCCTTTGGAACACCGTAGTCACGGTGGCGGTCCACCCGCTGCATTACGACTTTGGCGGTTGGACTGCCACAGGACAGCTGCAACTGTTGTGGATCCGTGATTGAGCGGCGTTCAGAGGCTGAAATATGCTGGTGGTGTCGCTGCAGCACGGCCAAGCATATTTAGAGTTGCCTCACCACCATCCTTTACATGGCAATGAGACTGCCATGAAGAGGGTGGTGGTGAGACAACAGAGGGGGCCCTAACAGGGCCCCTTGTGCCTCGGTGCATGGGGGTGCATGCAAGAGGGCACATGATGTGCCCCCTGTATTTTTGCACCTCCCGTTCCTGCACAGGAAGGAATGCATAACATGGTGCGGTGGTCCCACAGTGGTGCCTTTCTATGGCTCTCCTATGAGCCTTAGAAAGGCCCCGCAGTGGGGCTGCTGCAGCGCATTCACCTGCCAAGGATTACAGTTGTAATATGGCAGGCGGTGTGAGGACGGCTTTGGCAGTCCTACCGCGGAGCGCTGGTGTGCCGCTTCAAGGGAATAACGCCAAAGTCATAATCAGGCCCTTAATATTACCTGGGAGAGAAGTGCCCAGTCACATGGTATATTCACCTAAATGCAATAGTGGTAAATATTGCCAGGGCCAGTGAAACTATGCACTTGTGTGGCCAAGGTGGTTATCCCATAATTATGGATTTGTCTCATTTGCCACATAATCCAACATCTGCTACATAATCTACAGATTTTAACCCAAAAATTGTTTCTTGCTCAACCGGTTCAAAAGTTAGTAAGACCCAGCAACACATGTTGCCATGCAATTAAAGGCCCATTTCAAAGGTTCACTGGTTACCTATTTGTTCCTTATTACTATATTTGAGTGTTAAACCGATACTAATGACAGGCAGCCTATCCACCGACAGTGTTACCAAGTGTAAAATGAGAAAATAATAAAGTAATGCTATGACAAAATGTACTGCATTACATTGCATTATTCGTTTTTTCCACATAATCTAGAGAACTCTGCTGCACAATTTGTCCATCCTCTTCTGCATAATTACAGTGGCCCTGTGAATAGCCTTTAAACCAAATAGACGTGTGTTACACTCTTGGCTGTTTGTTCCTATTTGTTCCTGGGCAAATAATCTCCCTGTGCCTCATTTGGTGATTTACAATTGCGAGAGCACTTTAAAATAACCTTACAGGGCACACTCTCAGTACAGGTCCTGAGTCTAGGTTTCATTCATTCATTTAAGGTTGTTTGTATCCCAGTAGCTGAAGGCTCTACTGAAGCTGGTTGGTGCCTGACACCTCGTGTGCTGCTCTGTGTCCCTGTCTGCCGCCCACAAGCATCTCTTTCACAGCTCATCAAGGGCTGAAAGAGTTGAAACTGGGTTAAAAGTGCAGGACAGTGGGTGTCCTGCAGTGCCTCTGTGTGAGCAGTGCGGATTGCCAATTACAAGCCGTGATTAGCCTGGGAGAGGCCCTTTGTTCCCAAAGCATGCACTAATGGTGTAGAGCTGCGAGGCCCGGGATGAGGCGCCCCTTCCCAGTGCCGTCATGGCACTATGCGGTGACACCCCTTCACTTATTATTTCAGGAGTTACCTACAAATGATTGTGAGGCCTTGGGCCTCGCAGTGCTACATCACAGGTGTGAGGCCCAAGGCAGGGGGCCTTTGAGGTGCGAGGCCCCATATTGGTTGTCTGGGCGGTGGGCCCTGGGCAGCCGCCCATGCTGCCCATGCCTAGCGCCGGCCCTGCACGCACATATACGTATATATGTATATATAATATTTCAGGCGTGAGTTTGATTAAATATATTCCTATGCTTTGATCGTGTGCATGGGAGGGATTTAATTATGAAGGATTATTGAGCTGTTTATTGTTGTTCTGCATGGGCCTATAAGGGATTTTGTAGGTGCATGCATGGTTGTGTTGAGCATATAGATGCATTACATATGTGTATTATGGATGCAGTTGATTAGTGCGTGTTGTATTTCTATGTATTGCAGGGTTTGTGTGTGTTTTGTTTGTTGTGTGCGTTTTGTTTGTGTCTGTTAAAGTGGTAAGTTATCACTCATGTGTGAAGCACCAAAACCCGAGTGTATAAGGGCATCAAAGCTGGCTGTACTACTAGAGAGTCATAAAATAGGACAAAAGTCACAAAATATTGACTTTTAGTGGTCGATACAACTAAAAAAGACAGTTTATTTGAATTAAGTACGTTCGGCTCATAGTGAAACTTTAGTTAGGAGCTATTTCTCCCGGTCACATCAATGCTTTTTTTTCCCGATCCAAATTGTAAATTAGTCATTGGGATTGACACTGTCCATGCGGATGCTGTATGCGGTCACTGTGTGGGGGTTGTTGGAATCTTCAGGTCAGGTAGTGTGAAGCGTGGCTGCCAAGCTAATTTGATTTGTGTTTTATCTTTAATTGGGCATCTTGGGCAGACTTCTGGAAATGGGGGGAACCGTGGGAATATCAGTGGTGTTCTGCTGTACAGGGTGTTGAGCCAGCAAGTCTGTAGGCTCTCCATGAGAGTGTCAGTTAGAGTATGCCCATCTTCCTGTTATGCTATCAAAACGTAATATAGCGCAAAGAATCACCCATGCAGAAGTTTGAAAAACACTTGCTTTCTCATGGGAAGCCAGTGCAGTGATTTAAGCATGGGTACAGAAGGTGTGCAGGGGTGGAGGGGGGCAGTTTTAGGACAAGCCGGGCCGCAGTGTTCAGTGGAGTAGTGTGGCTCACTGGTTAGAGGCGGCAGGCCCGAGAGCAGAAGTCGGTCCGGGACCAGGGTTCAATTCCCGACGCGGCAGGGTCATGGACCTTGGTCAGCGGTCTCGATAATTCTCGCTTCGGTGCTTACTCTAATCAGGGGTTCCACTCGGCAACTCTGGGCATTAGCTTGCCTAATCTCCACAACGGCCCCACCAATTCCGGGGATGCCTGGCTCCACCTTGGGGACTCCCAGCAAGGGACCATCCCACAGGGAAAGCCAGGACGGGTTCCCCAGAGTTATTCAGCGCCAGGAGACCTATGGACGGGTAGCAGTGCGCTTTACAAGCTCAAAAACATTTACATTTACATTTCTGGACTACCTTTAGTCTGGGCAGAAGAGAGTCATGGGCTGCTGCGAGCATTACTATAATCTAAGCGGCTGAACACAAGTGCCTGCGTGGGAGTCTTGTATGGAGTGGCAGTCATTGAAATACTCTTCCTAACATGCATATTGTCCCGAAGCAGATGCCACATGTAGATTTCACGTGCTATCATTGAGACCCTATCGTCAATTAGAATCCCAGGTCTTTTACCACCGTTTTGGGTTGGGGGGTGCCTAATTTAAGTGGCCACCAACTATTTGCCCAGTGGTCATGGGCCTTACTGAACAACACTATTTCTGATTGGTCGCCATGAAGCTGTAAGCAGTTGTGTGACATCCAGGAAGCAATTTGTCTCATGTACTCTCTGAACTTCAGTTTAATAGAGTCTGGTTTTGGGCCCATGGATATGATCTCTTGAGTGTCTTCTGCATATGATATGACATCAAATCCACAAGACCTGATTGCTTGGGCCAGAGTTGCCACATAGATTTGAAAGAGTACAGGGCCTAGTAAAGAGCCCTGAGGGATTTCTCTGTCCAATGATATGACCCGAGATTTAAAGGGGCCTGGATTGATAACCTGGGTGCAGTTGCTGAGGAAGCTCTGAAACCAGCCAATGGCTTTGCCACCAACACCAATCTCAGAGACTTTGTGAATCATGATCAATGTGAGATGATGTCGAAGACAGTTGAGAGATCAAGCAGCACCAGTATGGCTGGACAACCCTCAACAAGGGACAATCTTATAGTATCTAGAACCCCGATCAGCGCTGTTTCTGTGCTATGAAAGGTTCTAAACCCAGATTGCGAGGGGCCTAATAGGGTATTGGATGCCAAGTACTGGGTAAGTTGTTTACTAAATAGGCTTTCCATAATCTTGCCAAGATAAGGGAGATGCGCCTATAGTTTGCTAGATTTAAAGGGTACGGATTAGGCTTCTTCAATATGGGCATGACCTATGCTATTTTCCACGCCTGCGGTAAAGCGGCAGCTTTCAGGGAAAGGTTACACCGTACTGTGATGTCAGTGATTAGAGAATTGGCAAGTGCCACCATTATGCTAGGGGGAGAAGGAGCAGGGGAGGAACGCAACTTAATCTTGCTCTTCATGTCTAACACTGATTCCAGGGTGATGGATTCAAAATGCTCCAGGGCAGTGGAGGAATTATGAGTGAAGGGAATAATGCGTAAAGAGTCATTGGAAGGGATGCTGTTGGAGAGACTCTTGTAAATATTCTCAGTTTTGTCCTCAAAATGTTTTTCTTAGGCTTTGCATAGTTCCTGTGAGACTGGAGTAGGGGTAGTGCAAGCTGTCGGTCGCATGAATTTATTAGGGACTTTAAAAAGTTGTTTGGTGGAGTTACCAGCGTTATCAATTCTATTGAGGAAATGAGACAGGTGGTACTAATTTTTAGGTCTCGCGTCAGCGAAAGACCTTATGTCGCCGGCTTGCGGGAATGTTGGACAGGGGATGTGCACGCGCTTTCCCTCGGCGGATTTCACCTCGTGGGCGCGCACGTGCACATCTCCTGTTCAACATTCAGCAGCCTCTCGCCTCTCTCATTCGCGCGCGCACACACAGCCACACTCACGCATGCACACACACATTCCCACGCGCACACACTCTCTCACCCCCCCACCCCCCGGCACACGCAGGGCTTACATACACACACAAACGCGCACACACACACCCTCCCAACCCCACTCACCGGGCACACGCACAGGGCTTCCATCACTGGGGGGCGGGCACCGTCAATGTGCCCCGACGCCCCCCCCTCACCGGGTCTGTTATACTACTCTCGTCCTGTACCTCCCTGTGTCCAGACTCCGCAGCCCGCTCCGTTGTTTCTCCGTCCCTTCCAGACAGTTTGTGCGTGTCACGCCTCTCCTTTCTCCCGCCCGGAAATCCGATTTGCGTGTCAGGCCTCGCTCTCGCTGTTCTAGGCGGCATGTTTAGGGTTTCTTTTGCGATCCAGGTCTCGCTCTGGCTATCCATTGCTGTTCTTAGTGGCGCGTGCGGCATGGTTAGTGTTAATTTTGCGTTCCAGGTCTCGCTCTGGCTGGCCATTGCTGTTCTCAGTAGAGTGTGCTGCATGTTTAGGGTTAGTCTTCCTGGAGGGCCTGGTCTGCTTGGATTTCAGGGACTCTGGTGTTGGGCTCTAACGCAGCCTGTGTATGTGCTGTGTACATTTGCTATTTCCTAGATATGTATGAAGTGTTTGCACAGTTATGGCTGTGGGATTGTCCCCCAAGGAGGATGCCACGCGCGTGCCTCCAGAGAAGCAGGTGGAGCCATTACGGTTTTCTTTTCAATATTTTTTATTTATGCAAAAAAAAACATACTTTTGAAAACTGTTGCCAAATCCTCCTGTGGATTTTGATATTTGCTTTACGTAGGTGTTCAGAAAGTCTCCAGGCATTGCCAGTACTCTGTAATCCGAGCCTGGGAAGTTACTTTGGGAAACCGGTTCAGGCAAAAATGTCAGAAATCATAGTTCAATGAGGATGATTTCAAGAAATATGTAAATGAGAAATGGTCTAATTGTCATGTAAATGAGACATTTATAACAGCACTTTTTAAAGGGGTCACATTTATTTCTATTCTGTCATCGAAGGGAAGGTAGGGGGGTGGGAGTGAGGCTTTGATACTGAAGGTCGAGTCTGATTCGAGTTGCAAGGGCATTACCTCTAAGATGAGATGACTTTCTCTCTCAGCATTTTGTCACAGGCTTGCACCCAGAAAATTAGGTAATGGTGTTGCTACAGTACTGGGCCTTGGTAGAGATACGGGTAGTAAAATGTAATCCTCCAAAACGAAATGGTAAAGCCATTTTTTTAGGAAGGCCCTATACAATCACCAATATCTGAATCAGACCTTAGCTTTGCAGGCTTGGGGGACGCACTGGCATGGCAGCTGCACTACTGTACAGATCAAAACTATTTATCATTATCCTCAGCCAGGGAATAATACCTCATCCAAGTCTCCTTAGTTGTGTCGTCATCAGGATTCGACATGGCACGCTCTGATTATGTAACACCAAGAAGAACAAAGCCCCAGACGACTGGTCTTCCCTTTCATGCCTAAGGCCACCAGGGGCGAATATTCCTATAACTTGTGTGCTAATCAAACCAGCATTGACGTCCAAAAGCCTACGAATTGGCCTTTCTAAAGTGTTAAGAGGGGATTATCCACAGGTAAACATCACAGGCTTTACCCAAATTCTTACAGGTTGGATTTAGGGCCTGGAACGTACAGAGGGGGTGGGCAGGATTCCTAGCAGTTGAGATTAAGCCGGTGGAATGTCCCGAGTCCAATTATGCAGCGGAATGTCCAGGAATTTTGATTCATGTACATGTGATTGAGGCTGCATAATATCCAGGCATACCAGTTCTGACTGATAATTTGAGACTCTGGAATTTGTAAGGGGACCAGTACTAGCCAGTAGGGCGCAGACGCCTGGATATTGGGTGTACGTGAGACTGAAGTGTAATATCCAGGGGTCTCAATTCTTATAAGAGAGACAGAGGCTTTGGTTGTTGTGGGGGCTTAGTGTCTAAGGATGAGATCGAGGCAGTGCGGTGCTAAGGGGTAGGTGCAAATGAGGCTATGTAACGTCTAATAGCCTCTTGTTGTGCAAATGGCGAAAAGTAGCCTCTGTAAGATTAAAAAATGGCTGAAATCCAAGCTGGAACAAGACACTCCATAGAAAGGCATGGGACCTTTTTACTTGTGGGAGCACACTATACAAAACAATTGGCCTCTGTTTATTGTTTTATACCCTTGAATAACATGGAAATCATTTGGTCCGCCCTTGTTTGGTCCCCAGTTCTTCCTTGAACCTCATTTAGAAATCCTCTGCTTCAAATCCAGGGGAGATTTGGCAAAGGACTTTGCTCAGTGCACATCTGGACGTTGCATTCACGCCTCCACTGCAATGTACCATTAAATAGGCACTCAGTAGAAGTGATTTTGGGGAGATGGTTATTAAGCACCAGCAAGAAGAGTAAATCTTGTTTAAACCTTGAGTGGTCTCCTTCCTTTAATGAACGAGAATGGTTTCTTCTGCAATATGTACAGTCACGGTTTGCCTCCATCTTAGACCGGGAGATGGGGCATCTTTACTTACACTGTTTAATTAAAATGTTTAAACTTTATTAATCTCTAGTTAAATTGGAATGACAGCTTACAGTACTCAATGTGAACGTTCTGAAAATGTTTGACAGACATACTTTCCAGTCAATAGCCATCTTTTTTTTCTCAGTGGGAAAAAGCAATGTTCAACACATTTTACGTACACTTGTAAGAACGCAGCAGTTAGAGCTTTTTCTCCAATTGTACGGAAGCTGTTAGTGCAAATGAGCATTGGTTAAGAGAGCTGGCAAGAACTGGGACGCCATATTCAACAAGCATTTGCAATGCAATCGGTCTTGCATTTACTGCGAGTTAGCTATTGGCATTGTAAATGACAATGCGTTTTATTTACCAAAACATAAATAAAAGGCATTGTCATTTACAATGCCAATAGCTCAAACTCGCGCAAATGCGAGACCTGTTGCATTGTAAATGCTTGTTTTATAATAGTTATTTAGGTCTGACTTGTAGATCATTTTGTCTACGCCATCACTTTTCTAGTTTCCTACAGGCTACATTGACATTGCTGGCTGCAGTGGCCTAAAGGGCTGGTTTAAGAAATTGGTGAATGTATTTCTTAGTTTGTTTGGTCATTGAGAACTGGGAAGTAAAGGATCAAAACTAACATTTTAACATTTGCGTGTACGGCCTATGACAGAAATAGTGTTAGGTTGATGTATAGATTAGGTACTCTTAAGCATGCCTAGCATGCTATAATGCATCTTTGGCCTGTTTAGGATACATCAAGTATTTAACCGTGGCTAAATCAGAGTGCATCTTTTCATGAGCAGATTCAAAAGCTTTCTCAAACTTCATGTAAAACTGGATTTAATTTACATAGAAACAAAACCCCAGGTCAAGACCTTTCAGTAAATCATCAAAGTGATTTGTTAGTATATTACATTAGAAGAGAGAGCTGGCCCTTGGAGACTTACTTGACTGTTACGGTATTTAATAGACTCTCTGAATTGGTCTGTCTTCTAAAAAAGGAGGCACATCAGTCTTGTCCCTTTGCCTGTGTGCACGCTATTAAGGCTGTGCTTATTTAGATGTTTCCATATATATGTGATGAAGGGCAGCAAATATAACAGACTTGTCTCTTTTTCTGTGAAACTACTACTGAGCATTTTGTATATGTTTTGCATGCAAGTAAGATTGTAACTTGTGTTTTCTGGTCTAGGTAAACAATGTATGTAGATGCAATAATTTCAATGCACTGTTTGTATATATTTTCTAATGGATGCTGGGTATGTATATATGTTACCGTATCGTTGTGTGTACTGTGTGAAATGTTAGGTATATTGCTACCCAAGTTGTAGGATTTGTTTGCATTGGAAGTGCTGTTGAATGTCAACTTGTGAAGTTGGGTGAAGAAGGACTGAAAAGGGGTGGTCAGGACAATGCAGAACAGATCCCAAGCGATTGCAAGCAAAATTTGCTGAACCCACACCTGGAATGGTGTACCGACCATCTTTGATGAGCGCATCCCGAGGCTGCAAGTCCACGGATAAGTCTAAAGTGGCCTGTGTGAGACATCCCACTGCCGTAGGTTACACACTTACTGCTTTTCTCTCGTTTTGTTTGGCTAAACTCCACAACAACTTTGACTTACTGCTTGTTTGTCCCCACACCGATGGCCTTTACTTTCTTTTCTTTCCCATCATTCAAAGCAAGCTTGAGCTTAACACTCAGGCATGGATGTGTTACTGATGATGGAGCACATATAACCACTGGAACACTCTTATAAACAGGAATTCACGAGGATGCCATGTCTGCTATGCTGCAGTATGCTTTGTGTGCTAATTGAGTGTTGTACACTTATGCCGAACTTTGATTTGCTTCATATAAGGTATTTCAGTAAAATAGTGGCCAAAATATGTGGCAGTCTTGAAAAAGAAACAGGACTTACATAGGAAGTGGAAAGCGCTGTACTTAAATGCAAAGGCAGAATTTATTACGGTGCATGTCACAGCCAACCTTGCAAGTTAGATAATAGTGCATGCTGTAATATTGCTCCTTAGTGATTAGTTTTGCACATTAAGTCCTCTGCCTCGCCGGAGTGAGCATGCGCAAGGCTTCACCTCTCCTGGTTACCGGACACTGTAATGCTGTTTGCACACCACCACTAAACGCTACGGAGCACACGCAGTCCCGTGTGGACCCAAGATGGCCTTATTCTGCCACTGAGGCTCCTGGGGATTGTAGTACTAACAGTGAATATACTGAATGACTGCTTAGCTCTGTGGATCGTAATAGTAAATGATGTGTTGGAACATACATCCTGTACAAGTAACGGAGTAGTGTTGTTGTGTTTCTAACAGCCTGTTTTTATTTGCATGTTGCATGCTGCCCTGTTGCAATACAGAAGCAGATGAAGGTAAAATTTATTTTTTCTTCCATATTCATTTCTAAGATTTTCTTTACTCGATTTTTATTCCAGCTCATGTTCATTTTTTTTATTGTTTTGACTTGCCCTCTGGCTGTTGCAGGGCTTTCCTGTGGTTTTCTTATTGGACACATCTTCAAAATAGTCCTTCATTCATTTCGCCTACTTTAACTACTCTTCTTGATGTTTGCAAATGGTATCCAATTTCTGCATGCCACTGATAACAGAAATACTGTATATATTCCAAATACCTGTGCTCTTTCCTCCCATTTCATGTTGTAGTAGGAATTCATATGGCATAAGGGGCTAGAGCAAGGCACTCCAGTTTGGAGGGTGCCACCTGGGCGGTGGCAGAGGGTAGGCGTTCAGTGAGGGTTTACAGATGTTGACAGTGGTTAGCAAAAGGAAATAGGTCAGAAGACGATGAATCTCACTTAGATAAGCAAATTTTAACTACAACACTTGTAAATGTGGAAACTCAGGATATTCTCCAGACACTGCAATAAGTAAGGAAACAGATCGACTTGTTGGGCTTTGTTACTTGGAGGGCAATTTGTCATCATTCGTTGAGGGCAACCAAACTGTGTAGAAAAGGGAAGGACAATTGCTTGAAAACAAAGGCTTTTCGGGGATTACCGCAATAGAGTGGCATCAAGGAGATTCTTAGGCGCAATAGAGTCAGAAATCTTAACAAAGCTGATGTGAACATTTGGTCACATTTAGGTCTTAATTTTATTGTTGATAATGCTTGCATGTTATCTCTGCTTATTGAAATATAGTTAAGTTCCCCATTAATTATTAAAGTCTGGTTTTAGCAATATCAATGGAGCCTATATTTGGATATTTATGGTATTCACTTTTAGCCTGCCCACTCCTAAGGCGGTGTTTTTGATGGTCATGACAGCAAGAAGGGTTAATAGGGCTAAGGTTGTACCTTTTCCTGCTGATCATCTCAGCACCGTTGAATCTGGATAATGATGTTACAGGGGCTTGTCCTATTTTTTTTCTCCTCTAGTGGTGTCTATTATACTTGACCTTTAAACAATATGTGCCCTTACAGTGTTCTTGTTCAAGCCTTATAGTTCTCATTTAAGAAGGACGCGTCACAAGCTTGATGTCAGAAGAGCATGGTACATCTGCTCTTGGAGGACCAAGCCATGACGAAATCTCAACAACTGTGTGTGGATTTTGGTAAAATATATTTGGAAACGGTGACTCTTCTTGCATGAGTGCAACTGTCTAAATTCTGAGTTGACTGAAATTCCTCTTGTGAATGTCTCAAGACACTTTTCACCAGTCTCAGGCTGCTTCTGCTGCTTTCATCGCACTTGTTTCTCAGGCAGAGATTTACAAAGCTACCACTTGTGCTTTTGTACACTCACCAAAACCTCTGCATGGGTTCTACCAGCAGAACTGATTCCAGCTGAGTCGGGGTGGTTTTCTTGGTTTTGATTCTATTGTTTGATCTTCTCTGTAAAGCTGTTCATCCTGTTCCAGCTTTCACAGGAAGCACTGTATGGTTTATTCCCCAGCTTCTCATGCTGCAGACTTTCCTTCTGAGCTTTGACCAGAAGTCCTTTAGATCCTCAAGGATGGTCAGACACCAGGAGGTTTCTTCTCTCACCCCCGGTGAACCAGGGTTTCTCAAATACAGCCTTAGTACATAGAACTGGATCCACCCAAGACAAGAAATTCCCTGAATGTAAAATGTGCTCATGAAGCTTAAAAGTCTGTTTGCCTGCCCACGCTTACCTTGAATGCTTCACCACTCTTTTGGTATCTGAGCTAGGTGTAGAGATCCCAGAGGAGGACTAGCATAAGATGTTGTAGGTCAGGAGGAGTTATGCAAGTATCTCAGTGTACCACAAAACTTAAGATGTGTTTCTCACACTTTGCTGTCAGGAGCAGGTGTCCTGGATAGACTCAGCCTATTGACAAATTAATGATCTTGAACAAGCGATTATTCTTATTCTTTTCAGCGGGGAGGAAGCAGTTTGCCCGCCATGAGTGGGCTCAGAAAGCAGCCTACCTCTTGGGATGCTCGCTGGAAGAGCTATCCTCATCCATTTTCAAGCATCAACCCAAAGCCACCCTTCACAGATCAACGTCCTTCCGCCAGGGGCCAGAGGAAGGTCAAGGTGATGGTTCAGGTATGGTCACAAATCCTCATGGCACAAGATGGGCGGTAGAGCTGGCCAGTGCCACTGCCCTGTTAGCAGGGCTGTGAGAGTGTTAGCCCTGTTGTAGCAGGGTCATATGAGTCTTACTATTTCCCCATATATCACCTGTATTACTATTTCCTTCACATTGCTGAATTAGAGTTATTCCTCCTCAGGATGAGTGTTAGTCCTTCTCATGACACAGTATCAATATTACTTCTTCGCCTCATAAAGCTGCATCAGTATTAGTATTGCTTGTTGCAGGGCTGTATCAGCGTTACCCATGCCTTTACTCTAGCTGAGTAACATTGTGCTAATGACCGCACCTGCCTTTTTATGATCCTGTAGACTGTGTTTGTATTCAATTTATCTTTATTCGGTTATTGAATGAAAATAACAACCATAAAAGTACATTTGTTAAAAACTACAGACAAAAATATATACACAAGCTTCATTACCATTGTACATAATAAACACATTAAATAATTACGGGGGGCATGAATTGATTTACGTAGTCTAAAAACCTTTTTTTTAAAAGTAGGGACAGAAGCAATAGTTAAAATGTTGTCTAGTTTCTGAATAGCTAAAAAGGCAGGGCGACACTGATTAAAACCCATTGTCTTCAATAAAGGCACAATCCATCTTTTCCTCTGCACTACATAGTACTTACAAAATAGCAAAATGTGCATATCTGATTGATTAGACAGTTCATCACAAGGACATTTACTAGGGTCCTTTGTCCAATCGTTCATTTTAGAGAAACTAAGAAATCTAAACAAAATATTTAATCTAAAACGAATCAATAAAAACTTTTCAAATTATTTCATGTGCAATTTAACATAGGGCTGAATGTCATTAGTTATCGTTATAAATTGGTGCGCAACCACTGTACTTTTCCTCATTTCAATACAACATCTTTGATCATCCAGGTAATGTATTCCATACAAAGTTTTTTCAATTCTCTCCTGGAGACATGAGACAGTAGTGGATCATCAAAATAACCTCGGCGGCCTATATCATTGAGAAACTTCTTTACATATGCCAACCACCTTATTTTTCTGGCGTTATCTAGATTCATCGCATCTCTTACTATTTCCCTTCACATTGCTGAATTAGTATTATTCCTCCTCAGGATGAGTGTTAGTCCTTCTCATGACACAGTATCAATATTACTTCTTCGCCTCATAAAGCTGCATCCGTATTAGTATTGCTTGTTGCAGGGCTGTATCAGCGTTACCCATGCCTTTACTCTAGTTGAGTAACATTGTGCTAATGACCGCACCTGCCTTTTTATTTTCCCGTAGACTGTGTTTGTAATACCTGGCTATCATTACATATACCTCTGAAATGCATCTGCTAGTCTGTGTCTTTAATAACTCTATTTTGCTGTCCCACAGCATCAAAGATCTCTGCCCTGGATTGCCTCGAAGGAATGGCCTCTGGATTGTACTCTGAGCTATTCACTTTACTCATCTCACTTATAAACCGGTAAGGAGACATCGCCCCTAAGGGAGGCACAAAAGATTGGAGGATCAGCCCTTTTCATCCTGCAGTTGGTTTGTCAAGCTTGATATGTCTGTGTGTTCTTGTAAAGTGCTATCCATGTCCTGCTAGCTGCGAAAGTACCTTTTAATGAACTCTCTGGAATCTATCAATGATGGTGCGGCTCTGAGGAGCCCTCAGTACGATTATGGTTCTATAACCGAGATCCTTGCAGGGATAGTGATTCATGTTTTTGCAACTCTTCTTCATGTTTACAGGGTGTTCCATATGAAGCACTGATATTCTTAGGCCCAAGCATGGTTGGCCTTAGGAGGAGCGTTAGTTGATACTTGAGACCCATGCTCACATCAACTTAAAGAAGTCTAAAATAATGTGTATAAAGTACTAGACTCAGGAACCGGAGAGAGGTTAGAAGTCCTATTCCCCTATAAATGAGTGAAAGATGAGATTAAGTACTTTGGGATGTACATAACACCAACAATTCAGGGACTATGCAAAGCTAATTATCCTGATCGCTTTAGAAAATCCAAATAACTTTTGCTTAAATGAAAATCTCTTTATATATATTGAATAGCCCCATACAAATGAATATTCTGCCAAGATTATTGTATATAAATTCCAATTTTTGTCGGTGATGTTTCCTAGACAATAAATGGTAAGCATCCATTTATCCTGCAACACATGCATATGGATTGGGGAAAACCTAAATCATCACAGAAGCTGATGCAGGTGGGTAGGGGAGGAGGGAAAAATTGGGCTACTGAATATTAAAATATTGAGTACTAGTGTATTACAGGCCAAATAAGAGTTGCATTCATATGGTTATTTCATATCATCGAGAAAACACTGGCCCCATAAGTTTCAAGTTTCATAATGACTGTGCACTAATGGGCAGACTGATTTGGGTCCTCGTATGGCTGTCTAAAGAACCTCGGCTAAAATGTACCATATGTATGAGAGCTAACGTGACCACTTATGAACATTGAGGAAGAATTTTCAAAAACCTCTTGGGTCAGTTACATTACATCTCCCTTTAGCTCAATAGGCTATAATCAATGTTAGAGCCCGCCACACCTGGGAAACCACTTCACGAAAAGAGAGGGCGAGAAGTGTCGAATGTTGAGGTACCTCTTTAATGAAGAGGAAATCAGAGCGATTTAATCTTCTATAAGGGACTGTGCAGTTGGGGAACAGGAAAAATTAAATTACTTGCAACTCATGCACGGTGCACTTTGGCCAAATAATGAGAAGGCAGGACTGAGAGATCTCACTCCATTTGAGGAACACTTTACATCCTATGAATCCTCAAAGGGAATTTGTTGTAAATAAAGTAAGTTCATTCCATATAGTTTCTTTATGTAGATTTATTTCAAATCGAGATCCTATGTAGAGCCCTACCAGGGGCAGCCTCCCTGCTGCTCAGCCCTTCCTCCAACTGATACTGTCTCTCATCCAACATTCCCTAACCAGCTCTCACACCAATATTCCACTCCACAGACACACAGGCTGAGCAGCAGGTAGAACACATCTCCCTTTCCTAATACCAATAAAAATCAACAGCATAAGAATCACAAGCAAACAGATGCATGTATAAGATGGCAATAATAATTACATGCAAGAGAGGGGCAACATACAATACATGTAGATGGCGAAATACATGATTATAAAAGAGTAAAAAGATAAATATTTGGAAGGAGTAAAAGATTACGCAATCCAGCAATATTAAAACACTCACCACTTCTCCCTTTCTCATACAAAAAACCCAAAATCTACGCTCCCTTAAAACAAACCCAAAGCAACACATACACTACCGCGCCAGCAAAACACAAACTAAACCCAAAAAACAAACAAGAAGGCTGTCCAGGCCAACAAGAGGTAGGAAGGGTCCCAACTAAAAGGCACGACAGGACACATCAATCAGAAACTCCACCCAAACAGAAATTTGGGTTGTGATGTGTGGAAAACGCCCTCCACACGGAACCTGAAGAAAAGCAAAATACATTCCACCCAGACAGAAATTTGGGTTGTGACGTATGGAAAATACACTCCACACGGAACATGAACATACCAACCAGAAACTCCACCCAAACAAAAACATTAATAGAACCTACGCACAGTGGATTTGTAAATCCAGTACTGTAAAGTAAAGTAACGAGTCCACCCACAAGTGGAAGGTCACATAGCCTGTAGGCTATCACAACGCATACGTCTTGCAAGGAACCCTGAAAAACATCCTTGTCGCCAAAATATGTTGTAAATAAAGTAAGTCCATTCCATGTAGTTTCTTTATGTAGATTTATTTAAAGTCGAAATCTTATGTAGAGCCCCACCAGGAGCAGCCTCCCTGCTGCTCAGCCCTTCCTCCAACTGATACTCTCTCTCATCCAACATTCCATAACCAGCTCTCACACCAACATTCCACTCCACAGGCTGAGCAGCAGCTATGACACAATTATAGTTAAAATACACTCTTCAGTTACTACAGCTCAGAATACCCCGAACTTGCTGTTTATAATCAAATGGAGGAAAAGAAATCTTACGAAGAGAAATAACGCTAGAACAATGGAAAAAGTTATGGCGTGCATAAAATGTAAGCAAGGAAAAATCGGGAATTTCAATATAAAATAGTGTATAGCTGGTACGCTACACCTAACAAATTAGAAAGACATGTTTTCTAATACCTTCAATGAGTATTAGAGGAAATGCAGGATGAAAGGGGATAAAATACATTTATGATGGTCCTGTCCACTGTTATAATAATATTGGAAAGAAGTGGTGAGATGGCAAAAGCCTTCGGTCACACTAAAGCTGGTCTGCAAAGGCGCGGGGCGTATGTGGGGAATTGTATTATGGTAAGCTTTCAGAGCCTTGTCACTGTAGGGACATGGTAATCTATCAAAATGACCCACTTTTAAATGCCATGCATCCTATCATGTGGGCTACAAGGCTCATGTGGAGGTGATTACTAATATTTAAAAGGGAGGATTTAACTTTTTATTTATGGTTATTTTAACGGGTCGCACTGCAGCGGTCAGGCTGCACAGGATAGGCCAGAAGCCATGTTTGCTTTCCCACTGTAGTGGATGGCACAACAAGTGCTGTATGCCACCAGTGTAACTTAACTTTCAGGCCCTTGATACACTTAGTACACCATATAGTAGGGACTTGTATACAAGTTAAAGAAACCAATTAGGAATAGGCCAGTCCACCCATGTTTAAAGGGGGGACATAGGCTCTTTTCTTCTGGTTTAGCAGGGGTAAAGTACACAGAGTTTCCAAAAGCCTGCAAAAACAAATGCGGCCCAGCAAAGGTGAAAACTCCATGGTGACCATGTAGAAACTTATACATCCTACAGTAACGGAGTGTTCCATAAATGCTTCTTATTAACTATTCAAATACCTTGTATTAGAGCTCAGGGTCATTTCTTAGTTTTTAGCTGCCATCATGTAGTTCCATAGTGTTAAAAATATATATGTTCCCATTGAGCTCCACACACCCTTATACCTCACAGGCACTGTTGTTGGTCATATATGGCTGCCCCCAAATGAAAGCAGTAAGTACTTCTTTTTAGCATTTCTCATTACAGACTGGTCACTACAGAGGAGCAAGGCATTAACCAATGTAGGTAAAGAGTAAATAAATCGCTACATAATGATGTTAAAAATTGGAATGTTTCAATCCAGTACCATAGAGAACATTAAGGAAACATGTCTGGGAGGATTGTAACCTCTGATATGGATCCAGCCTGGTAATCAGACCCAGCCATGTGTCTTCTTTTAAAAGCAGAGGCAGTTATATTTCAAATTTGCCATAACTGTCACTATAGTTAAGAAGCTTTGTGTATGCCCTTTGCAGAGGGACAAAGAGTATAGCTATCATAAGCAGCACTGAATAATATATTTACAACATCTATTTCTAAAACATAACGTGATTTTTAGTTTGCAAATTTCCCTGGAAGCCTTGGAAACGGATGACCTATGCATTTTATTAGGATTGGCTAGAACTCGTAAACAAGAAATTATCTGGTCCAGGTGTGAAGACAAGACCGGCATGCACTGGAGATATCAAGCGTGTCTACCAGAGACATGTTTTTCCTGCTCTCCCTGCCTGTCTAGCATTTTTCTCCAGGTCTGGTGGCACCAGTTACATCCAAGTGAAACGCTTTGTCCATGTGGTCCTTTCATCCTGAGGCTGAAGTGTGCATAAGACCCTAAGGCACAGTTGATATTGGATATTTCTTCTGGACTTGGATACTAGGTTATAGGAACCATAATGTGGCTGAAAGATGCAAGGGCTAGTCCTGAAAATTTGAGGATGTATCTTCAAATAAACTGTATAGCAGAAATTGGGGGGAAACTTTGGTCTTTGTTTAAATAAAAACCCACTGTTGGGACCTGCTCTCCCCGCCCCTAAAAAAGACATGGTCACAGTAAATTAAACTTTGCTGGTTTTCTGCTTTAAATTTTTGGCAAGAAGTTTAATGCTGTTACAGGACCATCAAGTCAACATATCGGGTGTGCGGAGCCCTTGGCAACTAGAGCCTTCAAGTTTGCCCTGCTGAAAATCTGTTTTCTCCAGAAAACTTTCTAGGGCTGAAGGCAAAAACCCTCAGTGGAACCAGCCACCAATTTATATTTGACTACTTTCACTAGCGGGACTGCCTCAATGGTCTCCTTAGTTCTAGTCAACAGGAGAACACTGAACCATTTTATTGAACATGTTTTTACTTTTCCAGTAGGGTAACAATGAACACCTTTTCTCAGCGCTTTCCTATATGGTGTTATTGCTTTCTTTACATCATTATCGCCCTACTTTAGGTTTAATTTATGTTTATGATTTTGATATGAATTTTTTCCCTCTTTTTAACTAACTTTGCTTGGATCTGTAAAGATCTTAATTCTTTAACTGAGTTTTTGTGTTTCTAGTTCTTCGCCCCTACTGCATAAATTTTCTCTGAGCAAGCTTTTGCTGCTTTAACGAAGCCAGCAAGGATAAGCTTGGGATTCCTTACTGTTACCAGGTTAATTTATTTTGTGGGTCTGATTGTTTGGGCCTTGTGAGCTCAGTCACAGCTCACATCTAGACTGTGTAACCAGTCTCCCCCAGAGGGCTAACAAATAGATAACCACAAAACCATCTTTTAGGCCCAGCCCGGTCTTTAACAGGGAATGTTGGGCGGAGTTGGTTGACACTATTATATGGCATTGATGGGCAGTATTGTGTGGTATTGATGGACAGTATATTGTACCACTAATATGAGTCTTTATTTACGCTTGTTATTATGTGGGATTTATGAACAAACAACACGTGGCACCAATGGTCCATATTATCAGTGTGGAATAAATCCATGTATTTAGTGGTGTTTGAATAGTCTTATTTAATTGTTCTTAAAGACTTGAGGAAATTCGCCCTTCACTCTTAATATAATAAGGGCCCACTCCTTTACATCTTCTCTCCCCACTAGAGTAATAACTTCCTCATCCCCGCTGCCGTACTGTCCTACTTCCTGTGAAATACCACTCTTCCTACTATGTAGGGCCCTCTGTATGTTATTTGGGACCCTGCACAGGTCTCTTCCCGTGAAGCACGCCCCCTGTAAGGGCCACCTCTGACTCAGCGTGCAAGTCCCCGCCTCTTCATATCTCTCGGTCCCGGCTGCAGGGACCATAAACTCTGATTCTCCTGTATGATTGTGAAGCAATTTGTCAGACTATAGGGTTGGTTGACTATTACCCTGATGGATTCTATAATAAGTCATACATGCCGCATGCTCTGTCCTGACCCCATTATTTCTTCCTTGGCCATCCATGTGAAGTGATGTGTTAATATGCTGTAAGTCACGGAATAGCTGTCATTTTGATGCTTCAAGGCTTAACATTGCCGAGAAATAAAGAGATTGTTATTCCCTCCACCTTGCTGTCCACAGGGCCCTTAAATCTAGCCAACACTCGCACTGCTCCATGATGGTCGTGGACACCCCGGGCTTCCAAAATCCAGAGATGACGAAGCAGAATCGTGGCGCCACCTTCGAGGAGTTGTGCCACAATTATGCCCAGGAACGGCTGCAGAAGCTTTTCCATGAGAAGACCTTCACCCAGGAGATGGAGCGATACAAAGAGGTACCCCTGTTGCTGGGCATCAGCATGCACAGAGGGTCACGCATTTCAGTTTTTTTCTGTTTTATCTTTTGCTGGCCTTCCAGTCCATAAAGGATGCTGCAGACATGGTGCTTTTTGGCTTTGCTGGTTAATCTTAAGGCAACCTCTTAAAGTTCCTCTCCTTTCCTGCAAGCCTCTACCTTCCCATCTCTGTATATCTCTTCCTATTTCCTTCTCACGTATCCCTTCCTTTCATCTACATTTTCTCTAGTTACGTCTTTCTCCCAAGTGTAGTGGCATCAGAGAGGTAGATCAGACACACTCATGATGGTTTTTGGGGTAATGTTAAAGTCTGTGGCTCTCTGTCAAAGGATTCATAGAGATTTTGGTCAATGTAATTCTTCTCTGCATGGAAGTCTAGTGACATGTCAGAGGATTGACCAATACGATTAAATGCTTTCTGTGAGTCGACCTCCCTTATGGTTAGATAGATGGCATCTCCTTTCTGGATTGGATGATTCACAAAGATGGGGAGAACCAAAAAGCTCTTTGTTTTCTTGAAGAGGTGACTGCTGGTATTGGACGGAAGATAAAACCTCGACTTACCAAGTGGCATTGGCACATTGATTCAAAGCCTCTTACCTCTAAAATGTACTTAGGAATACAGAGGATGGAACCATTAGGACAAGTAGAACTTGAGGTGGTTACAGATGGTGTCGCCCGAACTTGTAGGACTGGGTACACTTGAAGGGAGTCGTGGGGGCATTAATCTCGTATTCCAGAGCCTCCAACACTTGGGGCTAGATGAGGTAGGGTATTGGCCTTTCACTTGCCGGGTGTGATTTTTCACAGGGAGGAATAATCCATCACCTCTAAGAATGTAAAAGGTGTAGGGGAGCACATATTCCCCTCTGTATGACTAGATAGTGACTGGGTTTATCACAGGGTTACAAAGCCATTAACCGCATCGCTGTGGCGGCTATTCCGCCGCAGCGCTAAGGGGGCGGGGCGAGGCCGCATGCTGGTGACGGAACCACTTCGTCATCAGCCGCAGTTGGGCTGTGCTCATGACGGAGCGGTTCCGTCATGGCCCCGCCCGCTCAATAGAACGCCCAGCGCAGGCGCGGATTCCGCGCCACGCAGGCGCGGCGGCCGGGCCATGACGGAACCACTCTGTCATCAGCACAGCGCCACCGCAGCTGATGATGGAGCGGTTCCGTCATCAGCATAGAAAGGATTAACAAAATATGGGCTCAGGGCGTTGGAACTCGATAAGGAACACTGTGGCTGACAGGGTGTCGAGCCTTCCAGCTCTAGAGCTAGGCAGGCACGGACCCAAAGATACACATCCTTTCACCACCAGTTCTGCAATGCTTGAGCGTTTCACGGCATTGACACAGACGTGCACAGCATCCCGTCTGAAAGGCTCTGCGGAGTTGGGATTGCATCAGGAACACACAGCTTTTCACCTCTAATAATCATAGATGGAGATCGGGGGTGGATGGCACAGATATGGGGATATAGAACCTCTCACTTCCACCACTGAATGGCTCATGGGTTTGACGAAGGGATACCAGGCCTGTGACAAGTGGCACTGTATTGGCTCTTGGCTTTGGCACAGATATACATTGCTTCTTACTCATAAGGACCGGTTGCCTCATTGGATTGGCACAGGCCTACAGGATTTATAGTGCTAGCTCTCCGTGCATTCTAGGAATTGGTTCAATTGTACAGAGCTTCCATCTTTACCTCCATGTGGGCTTTACTGCTAGCTGCATTTAAGGGTACTCAAGGTTATATATGCCTGAGCTTCTTCAGACTGACGGTTCTGCAGCAGCAACACACAGAGACTTGCATAAGACAGGCACATCATACAAGATCAGGGTCAACAAGGAAGGGATAATTTGCAAGAGTAGCAGAATGGGCCCTTTATGCTAATTTTATAATCTTATCTGTTCACCCCGCCTCAGAAATGGAACTTTCTTCTCCTACTCCCAGCTAAGATGTTTTCCTCTTCTCCCTCCTGCTGCTCTTCCCAAGTTTTTTTCTTCTCTGACCTGATTCCTCCATTGATCTCTATTTACCCCACCGCTGCCTGTTTCTTAATCTTTTGCTGCTAACCTGTAGCCTAGAGCCAATCTCTATGCCAGTAGTTCATTGTTGGTGTACTTCATATAGATCATGTATTTAACCTAATCTGGCCTGCACTTGTGATTTGATGAGATTTTAACGCATGGGGTGTTCCACAAGAGTCCCAGTAAAGCCTGAAAAGATGTTTCTCCCTCTCGCTTTCACTCCTGTAACACTACTGATATTTAGATGGGTTTTATTTTGACAGCCAGTGGATCTGAGGAACAGGGGATTAAGCTGATTTTTCCAGGATTTCACCATTAATTGGAGAAGCTGGAATTGGAGTTCTGCCCACAGTCATAGATTTCCCCACTGAACCACAGTTATGCTATAACTAGCGTTTGGCCGAGACTCCGCTGAACCTCAAAATGCCCAGCGTTGAGTAGAGCCACAGCTTGTTATTTCAGTTACAAGCCCTTAAAGAAGGCAGGTCACTATGGAGTCTGAACAGATTCACATTGATTGTTGTCAGATCTTCCTCCTTTGGTATCCATGGAATTGATTAAGTGTTTCTGCTGTTGTAAGCATATGAGCAGATATTGGCCAGAGATGACATGGCGACTGTGAAGCAAGCACAGCCATCTTCAGATACCTGCCAAGAGCGTAGCTGAAAAGTCTCTAATTTCCAATGCCATTTGCACCACTTGCGAAGCCTACCCATGTGTGCAGAATATTTAATGTTAGACATTTGCCTGATTCACACGACCTTCTGCTTCAATGGCATCTGTCACCTCTACGTCAGGTTTAACATATTCTAGTCCTTGCTGGTGTCTGGGAGATTCCATACATCATAATATGGAAGGAGCTCAAAGGATATTCATGCCCTGACCAGCGTCTCTCCTCGCCATCCTCTTCTTATCCAAAGGAGCACAAGTGTCCCACTCAAGTCTGTGTACAAGGCGAATGCCATGCGGGGTTGACGATCACGCCTTTCTCTCTCTAGCAGCATCATGATGCTGGTGATCTAAAGGGAAGAGGCCAGTCTAGCTAAATCCCCTCCCCAACCCCCCTTCCCCCATTAGGTTGTAATAGCATGGTTTACTGAGTTTTAATATTCAATATATATATTCCCCATAGCCTTTAGCAGTGAGGTGACTGGTTCTCTGGGGTGACCTCTGGTTCGGGAATGATTCCTGAAAACCGAGATCTCTTTCCAACCAGGGTTTGAGGGAACAGGAAATGATTTCATATTCAAGATGGCGGTAGACTGACGTCACAGAGGGAGAGGAACAGATAGTACCTCTACTAGTGTCTCTGCAGTGCTCTTGATAGGCAATCGCAAACCGAGTTTTGCCTTACACTGGCAGACACTGACCCATCCGTAGCCACCTTTCAGATGTGAGTCTGGCATATGAAAGACCCTTTCCAAACAGTGCCTGTCAGTGTCAGCAAGTTTGTGATGTGCCTGACTTTACCCCAGCCCCACCGACTGTTTGGAGTCTAGCCTGACTAGCAGCTTTCCAATCCTCAGATCTGTTAGCCTCGCATAGGCAGAGAAAAGTTGGTTAGGAGCCTCCCGATCACCATAAAGTACAGTCCACCTCTGATTGAGATGCAGCTCACTGCTTCAGAAACAGAAATACAAACTAACATAACATGTGGAAATGTGTATTTGTAAAGCGCACATTCACCCATAGGCCTCTTGGCGCTAAATAACCAATGTTTATTGTTACCCAACTCAATGGTGCTCATTTTAACGACCGCAGATAGATGAAAGGCTGAGTAGACCTGCCAGGATTTGAACCTGTGACCATGAGGTCGAACACAGGGCTCTAAGGTGGACGCATTAGTCCACTGAGCCACCAGATCAGTCTCGAACTTAGTAGCAAAAGACACAAAAAAAAAGACCGAATGGGACTGTATAGAAAAAAGTCACATTCAAAATCAAAATATTCTAGCCCGACCCTATATTAACTTCAAGGTGGTCTACGAGAAGCCCCTCTACGTTTTTTTTAGTATCTATGCAGACTTTTTTCTATCCTTTCAGGCCTAGGAACTCTTGGGTGCACCCCTGCTCTTCTGTTTGTGTTCATGTTGTAGACTAATGCACTGACTTTTTCTCTCCATAACGATGATCTTAGTTTCACAGACACTAATCGCTCATCTGTCTCTCTAGGAAAACATAGAGCTTGCATTAGATGACATAGAGAGCAGTACAGCTGGTTCTGTAGACGCGGTAGACCAGGCCTCAGCCCAAGCGTTGGTAAGCATGGCTGATCTGGGGAAGGGAGGCGGGAACAGTGGGCCATGCCAGATTGGACTGCTTCTTTTTGTGTGTCAACATCTGATTGTAATATCTGTTTAAGACCTTTGTGCTGAACTGGCAGGTTTTCTTTTGAATTAAGTACACCTGTTATTCCATATCACGCCCAAACCCTCCAATCAAACTCTCATTGATGAGACCAGAGGGAGAGCGTGCACCGCATCGAACATCGCCCGCTCTGTTTATATGCCTGATCGATGCACCCGGACCACCAGACATACAATCACTTTAGTGACTTTGACTCATTTTAGGTGGCCATTCAAATTAATATACTAGGTATGTGATAAAATAAAGATTGTTAAGTTGAAAAATATGGTTCATTTCTATATCTTAAGTAAAGGAGTGATGTCAAACGTTAGGACTTCTGTCGATAGAATGACACTTTGCTCAGCCTCGAGTAGTGGAGTTAGGTTCTTCTGTAAGGATTAGGTTGAGTATTGGGTTTACATAGAGGGATTGTTGTCTGCCCTAATGAGCAATGAATGTATTGAAGTTACTTTTAACCATTGAATGAAGGAATCCTGTTATGTTTGGCGTTGAGATAGATGAGCGGCGTTGAATAGCCGATGTCAGGAACTGACAGGCCTGAACATTTACTTTTTAAATGAGACCACTACTCCCAGCTAAACGATAGGAGTAATGATGCTTCCAACAGACAAAAAGGGCAGAAAGCACAAAGGAGTCTTCTCCCTCTTTCCACCCACTCAGTCTGCGTTATCAATATGATCACAACAATGTATCACCAGTTTTTCTGGGATACTCGCTCCAAAGGTGAGATCAGTTCATGGACATTAGGTCAGTGATATGGTAGTGAGATTAATAGATTTGATGTCTTTAGTTCTCAGAATGTAAGTAGAGAAATTGTTTACATTTGTACTTTTTTAGTGATATACGGTTACTTAATAGATTAGTTAAAATGCGATTTGTTATTGAAGACGAGCTACAGTAGTGGGGTTAATAAATGACGATCAGAGGAGAGTATGCCAGGGGTTAGATCGCTGTCCTTGGTTAGCTCACTTTCGGAGAATAGGAAGAATGGACACGTTGTGAGCTTCTAAATGTAGGTAATTGTTTTTCATTTAAGTAAAACCCATTTTTGGATAATGTGTGCTTGTCAAAAATTATGTTTGGTTATAATGAGATGTGCATATATACAAATGTAAAAAAAATTCTATGTAAGTGATATACAAACACATTTTTTAGTAATAAGGCCAAATAGGCTTTCAATCCTTACTACATACCCTATTTCAGTCTAGGTGAATGCTGACTAGGAAAAATTAGGTACATAAGATTTGTGAAATGTAATGTGTGACATATTCCCCGCTAGATTTGCATTATATTGTATTGCCTACCAATACTCCAAGTAATGTACAGCTGAATTGCTTTCTCGCTAGGTTTGTACTAAATAAATAACAATCCATACATAAGTACAATAAGAACTGTCATGGGTGAATTAATTGTTTAAAACACGTCCAGTGATCTTTGTTAAATTCACAAAGACCTTAGCAGTAGGTGATGTTGCTGTTAAAGGAGCTATCAAGTGTTGAGAATAAAAACACCTTTCGTTACCAAGACCTGCATTGCTTACAATCAATTGTACTATTGAACACCGACACCGACAATATTGTGGCTTACTAATATTGAGGCCACACTATTGAGGGACAAAATATGGAAAGATAAGTGCATATAGGGAACTACGTACCTTGAAGATATATGTACCAGATAGGTACATACATGTGGAGTTGGGTATAGAAAATGTAGACTTGACAACTGTTGATATTTTATTTCCATATTCTGTCCTTTATATTCTGTCCCATCGATATTGTTGATTCGATATGCAGGGGGTACAACCTTGCCCTCCCCTCCTACAGGCATGTTGGAATGTTGCTTTGTTTGATGATGGCTGCTGGATTTAGAGACTTATTCTGACATCTTTCTCCTGATGGCTCATTGAAGGTATTCTTCTCTGAAATTACTTTACGTTGCTGTAAAACTGAGAAAAGTCTCAAGGAGCTTCTGTCTGTGAAGTAGTTGCAGCATCATGTGCAGGTGTCATACTGCCCCTAATTCAATTGTTTTGTTTCAATAATAGAAGTTAAAATAGTTATAAGGCCAGTCGCTTATGGAGGAACAGGAGCTGCAGGTTCAAACTTCTCACTCAGCCGAACAAATCAAGTTACCTGCTCTCATTGCCAACCTGTGCTTCCAAGTTTGAAGACAAATGAAGCAATTGTTCTTTCCTCAAATCATCAGCACATCCAGGCCTCGCTCTCGAGAATCCGATGCATTCCTCTTCTCACAACACAAAATCCGAAGGATTGCTCTGTTTCCCCACACAGACATGAAGAAAAGGCGCCCTGAATTGCTAAATAACTATAAATCGTCTTTCCTCCCGCTGGCTGCCTCTGACAATGGGCCGGGTTTGGAATATGGATGCTTGAGCGTTTCACAAGTAAACATCTCGAGTTCAGACACAATGCTCTCATCAGTCAAGCCGGAGAGGAGCTGTGCTGTTACAAGAAAAGGAAGCTGGGACCCACACAAGGGATATTTGCATAACTATAACAGACCATTGACACTCGCATATACCATCCAGAGACGACTTCACAGGCGAGGCCTGAATCTCGCTGTCTGCTTTCACGCTCTGAAGATCCCATCACATAATCAACTCCAGCCTCAGCTTTTTGGGGCATATCTTTAGAAATCCATTAAGATGCTTGCATTGCTTCTGCAGAGAAGTGTTATGGTCTACAGGAGGCTTATGTGAGGCTCCGTTATGAGGTGGGTACATTTCAGCACAGCATTTAGTCCCTCGAGTTCCAGCAATAGTAACTCTGGCGGGCAGAAATACAGCTGATTACAGGATGTTGGTTAAAAACGTGGATACGTACAGGGGCGGCTGGTGACATTTGAAAGTGGTGGGGCGTAAACTAATTTGCATATTGCAGCGAGCGTAGCGAGCGAGCGCAGCGAGCGAGCCCGAACCACCTTGCATCCATCCATACATCATTCATGCATCCACCCATCCATCCATCCACCCACCCACCCATCCATCCACCAATTCTGCATTCATCCTGCATCCATCATTCATTCATGCATCCACCCATCCATCCAGCATCCATCATTCATTCATGCATTCACCCATCCATCCATCCTGCATCCATCATTCATTCATGCATCCACCCATCCATCCATCCACCCATCCATCCTGCATCCATCTTTCATTCATGCATCCACCCATCCATCCACCCATCCATCCTGCATCCATCCATCCATCCATCATTCATGCATCCATCCACCCATCCATCCACCCATCCATCATCCATTCCTGCATCCATTCATGCATCCACCCATCCATCCATCCATCCTGCATCCATCATTCATTCATGCACCCATCCATCCACCCTGCATCCATCCTGCATCCATCATTCATTCAGCCACCCATTCTGCATCCATCATTCATTCATGCACCCATCCATCCACCCTGCATCCATCCTGCATCCATCATTCATTCAGCCACCCATCCTGCATCCATCCACCCATCCTGCATCCATCATTCATGCATCCATCCATCCACCCATCCATCCACCCATCCATCATCCATCCTGCATCCATTCCTGCATCCACCCATCCATCCATCCATCCATTATTCATTCATGCACCCATCCATCCACCCTGCATCCATCCTGCATCCATCATCCATCCATCCACCCATCCTGCATCCATCATTCATTTATGCACCCATCCATCCACCCTGCATCCATCCTGCATCCATCATTCATTCATCTACCCATCCACCCATCCTGCATCCATCCTGCATCCATAATTCATTCATGCATCCACCCATCCATTCAGCCACCCATCATTCATCCATCATCCATCCATCCACCCATCCTGCATCCATCATTCATGTATTTTTATGACCATATAACTTAGCACACAGCTTGTCAGTGTTTAATACCAGTCTCGAACCTTGTACTCCAGCACCAATGATACATGATTAATATTAATTGTTTTTAAAAACATGTATTTATTCAACACCAATTTCACACCTTAGTCGGAACATCATTTTTATTTATTTTTTAAAATATCTATTTATTTAACACCAAAGTAAGTCATGTATACATTTTTATGGTTCGATAAGAGGCTCAAACCTGGTTTCCCAGCACCAAAGTCGGCCGTGCTATCCGTCAGGGGTTATGTAACCGGGCTATGTAGTGACCAGCCAATCCTGCGCCAGGATTGGCTGGGGGGGCACCATGACTCGTCGCCCTGTGTAACCCCGGGGGCTGCGGCCCGCCCCCTGGTCCTCTCTCTAAGGGGGAATTCACAAGAAAACGATCTGCGCATGCGCGGGCATGTTTGTGCCCAAAAATACACTTGCGCAGCTGCAGCAGCCCGATCCTTCCCCCCCCCCCCTTGCGCACTCCGGGAAGGTCGGGTGTCTCCCGGTTTCCCGGCCGGCAGATAGCGCGATTTTTAAAAATAATTGTGTTTGCCTTCTAGTGACGACGTGGTGGGTCCATGGGGCTTAGTGGGGCTTCGCCCCTACGCCCCAATGGACGCACCGCGCCTGGATACGTATGTCTCCTCTTTGACTTCTGCATGTTCTTGCCAATGCCTGGTTTACCTGGAGGACGTGCCAAAGTCTCCAGGTAAAAGGTACCCTCTCCGAAGCGGTTGGTATCGCCAATGGCCTCATGGGTTTTACCCAGGAACTTGGAATAAGTCCTTTAGAATTCATGGAAGGATTTTGTGTTGCCCCAGGGTATAAAAAACACTTGGCTTTTGTCACCCTATTTAGCCTCCAACCTAAGATAAAAGACACAAACTGCTAGAGCAAACAGCAATAACAAAAGCATGTTTACACCTTCATATATTTGTGTGTAGACCTATTCTTGGACATTGTTTTGCCAATTTCCAATTATGCACATGCTAAGGCTGCTCTGGAGGTTGTACATAGCATAGAAGTGAACGTGTGAAAATGTCTTTGCATTCGTGCTGTTGCACTTCTTATTTTTGCCCATGGAATTACCCTTTCCCTCACATCGACAAAAATGTTGGAGGGTATTTACCTTCTAGTGGCACCTGGTACTCTTATCCATACTCCTATCCATGATGGGAGTACTTTTTCGACTGCTTGTAGGGCGGGATTGATTCATGGAGAGATTGACATGTTTGGGAGTGTTCCTAGAGTTTCCAGGGCATTTATACACTGGTCAAGGTATCTGTGTTAGGTGACGCACACAAATGACTTTGCAAATCGGGCCCTGTGTGTCTTTACTAGAGAACCGTAGCATTCTCACACAACAGTATGCAAGTGTGCAGGTACATAAGAAGACACTGCAGACATGAGAAGTATACATGTACAAAGAAACGCTTAGAGCTATACACTAAAAAAGACAAGCATCTTCAGGCACAAAAATAAATGACCGACTGAAAGAAATGGGTGTGTGCAGCCACACAAGAAAACATGGGTGCACATGCACAAAGAAACAGCTTTACAGACACACATGAAAGACGGCCGTATTAGCATAATAAAAAGTACTAGTGCACAGACTCACATTGAAATAAAGACGTACGGGTACAAGGAGGAGTGCAGATGTGTGTGCAAAGTGAGACACAAATGTACAATCAAAAACACACTATTAATAAATCGCACACAGGGAGCCCATGTGCACACCTAAATAAAGGCATGAAAGCAGGCTCACAAGATATGAAAAAGTGCAAAATATGTCAGCACGTGTGTAGCCACAAAGAGCACAAATTCACTGGCGCAAAAGGGGATTCAGACACACAGGGTCAAAGAAGTAAATGCATGTACATACATGGATAAATGGATACATACACAAATACAGGGCACATGTAGAGACAAAGAACATGAAAGTACAGCCATGTAAGAAAACACGGATGTACAGAAGTATGCACATCACACACGTACATGCACAAGGGAGCATAGGTGTAGTAGTACAATGAAACCCAGGCTTGCAGAGACACACTGATAAATGGATGCTGGAACAAGATAAGTTCCCTGCAGACATTCCCAACAGACTTTTCATTTCTTATAGGGTTGTGACCAACAGTCCTCCTTCACCCACCCACGCGTTTGTACAGTGTCGTTTTGAAATGTGTTGTCCCTGAATCCCCTTTCAAAGTAGGGATATGCAACACAAAAAGCTTGTCTTCATTTAAAACGTACATAACGTGTACTTCATGGAGGCTTCGTGTCAAGGTAATGAAACAGATGAAAGTAAGACTATCCTGAGAAGGAAGCAGATGGTTCCAAGTCTGCCATTGGTGTGATACACAAACGCTTTTTGACGTAAGACTGGGATCGCCCTCGCTCTGCCTCTTTAGCTATTGCTAGGATCTCCCAGAATCCATTGCCTTCTCACAACAGCTGGTTAGCCTTTAGGAGGGCAGCGTCATTTATGTAAGAGAATAGGAAGCCTATCTGGTCACCTTTCCTCCCACAATCCCTTTAATCCTGACACATTCCTTCCTAATTTAGAATGTGACTACCTATAGAAGGTAAGTGGAAGCTAAGGAGATTGTTCCCATAGTCCCTTGCTCGGCACCAAACGGGATGGTTTTGAAGTTATCTTTAGATCTTTTCCTCCCGGCTGGACCCCTTTGAATTTTGCATTTCTTCTACCCACCCCAGGGCCCATAAATTGTGTGGATAAGAGGGAAATATCTACTCTTTCTGACTGCAAGCCATGCTCTACGCATTTGCAGAAGGAGCTCAAAGGTGTTCCACAATTGGACCAGAGAAGGCACCAACCTTTTAAGAAACAGTGGGACAATTTGTGCCAAGAAGACTTTTCTTCTCACCTGCCTCCTCTTCTTTCCCTGAGAGTTGAGAGAATGGATCTGGTGATGCTGACATGTTTCTGTGGCCATCAAAGCCATCACTTGCTGTCATTACCCATCCACGGGATCAAACCGTGTGCGTTGTTCGACTGGTGTGGCGACTGCCTCTGCTACATTGCATCGTTGCATCTGTGGTCAGCGAGGATTCTTCCTCGCTGACTAGTGTCAGTGTATGGCATAAGCAGCCATATAAAGGGAGTCTCTGTTGTTAGGGTAGGGTCCAGGAATCCTGAAGGCATGCAACATTAAAGGTCGATTCCTCTCTGAGGCCACACAGTCCCACCACTGCACGAATATGTGAGAGAGATCCGCATGCAGGCTGAAAACTACAGGAATCCACGTACCTGCTCGAGGATGTTCAAAGAGCAGGACGTCCAATGCATGCAAGCAGAAAGGGCCAGACAATAAAGGGCAGATCATATGCAGCAAGAAAGAGATGAACACCTTACGAGCAGACATCCTATGAGCAGTTGTTATTCTGGCGCACACTGCTGGACCTCACTCTCCTACCGTGGATCACTACTTGTAATAAATGCGCTCCATCAGGATAAGAACCACAACTCAGCATTTTTCCAAGCCCAATTCAAGCACATTATCCATTCCATTATGCAGTATATAGATCTGTAATCATAGGTTTGACAGAAGAGAGTCTACGTGAGGAATAAAAGTCAGGACGTAGCCCTAAATTTACAGCTTCCTAGATGTATCCTGTAGATCTGGCATGATTTCCTCGCTTTACTTGCTAGATTCACTTTGTGGGTTACCATGCACTTTGTTTGTCGGAGTAGCTCTCTGTATTAGCGGTATACTTCTGCCCGCCTGTGGATTTCCCTCTATTTGTGTCTCCCTGGCCGTGTTGGCTGTTTCTTGGCTGTTTCTTATGCCTGCTTCTGGATTGCCTGCTTTTTGAGTCTCTTCCTTGATAATGGCTTTGTGACTGCCTGTGATCCCATGCTCTTCGAGTCACTCTGGTTTTCTATGTAGTTTCTTGTAGTTTTCTGCCTACCCGCGGATCTCCTGCTTATTGAGTTTCTCAGGTCTGTTCATAGTTTCTTGTAGTTTTCTACCTGCACCTTTAATTTTTCTAACCTTTCCTGATCTTTGAGTCTCTCTGACCCTGTTTGTAGTTTTAGACCTGCTAGCAGATATGTTGTTTTTAGAGGTTGGCTGGTCACATTCTTAATTTCCTGTATTATTTTGAGTTTCTGCGGATATCCTTCATTTTGGGTGACTCTGGCCTTGCTCGTAGTTTTCTGCCTGCCTGCGAATCTCTTGCTCATTGTATTGTATTGTATTTGCATTTATATTGCGTTTAATACCCCTGACGAGATGTCGAATCGCTTTTTCGGCGAGTAGCACGTTACTCCAGAACCCAAAGGGATTAATGGTGAATTTGTATAGTGAAATATGAAATTAATTTGAGCGGTGGATATGTTAGCCTGTTATTTGGATTGAGAAGGATAGTGGAGAGATAGTAGAGGGAAAGGTTTGTATTTATGTAGCGCTTGCTACCTCTGATGAGGTGTTGAAGGGCTTTTCGGCAAATAGCACGCTATGATTTTTAATTTTCTAGCTTTAGATCCCCAGCTCTTTTAATCTCTGTGATCCTGTTTTAAATGTAGTATCTGAAAGAGACACATTAGTGATAGATTCCTTCGGTGGAGACACCGACCCTCACCGTCGGTGTCTCCACTGTCTCGGCGTCGACCACGACGACAAGACCTGTTCCGACTGCCGGGCCCTAACTTCGAAAGCTAGGCGGGAGCGGTCCCGCAAGCGACTCGAACTCCGGCAGTCGGCCCCGTGCCGAGAGAGGTCCCGGTCTGGACGGAGGTCGAGGGATCGGTCGCGGGAGCGGAGCCATCATAGCTTCGGGAGTCGACATCACTCCTCCGGGTCGAAGTCGTCAGGTAAGCACAAGAAGTCGAAGAGACGTCATCGCTCTTCCGACTCCCCCCGACGCTCGCGCGACGCGGCCGGGGGGTTCAGGTGGCACTGCCCACACGGCTCCGTCGAAGTCGAGGCGTCGCGTCCGGCCCCATACCCTCCGGTCCCTGGGCCGCGCGCGACGCCGGAGGAGATCGAGCGGTTCCTAATGGTCATGAGGTCCCTCACTCCCCCGGTGGGCTCCGCGGTGCCTTCGGGACCAGCGGACCCGTCTGGGGGCCCTAGCGGGTTGGGGGCTTCGGCCCGACGCCGTCGGGTGCTTCGGCGCCGGCGCCGGCGCCTTCGGGCCCGGCGCGGCAGGCCCCCAATGGATCCGGTTCCGGATCCAGGTCGTCGCCGGTGGACCTGACGACCTCCCCGGTGCCGGTCCCTCAGGTGTCACCCCCGGCGCTGTCTTCGGGCGGCGCCGTCCCCGATACCTCCCTCGATCCGGTTCCGGCGCCGGAACGGCGCCGCTTTCGATGCCGTTTGGAGAGTTCATCTTCCATGAGCCGGCCCCATCATTTCACACCCCTGAGTACCAGAGATGGGTGATGAGGAGTATTGGGAGGGGTCTGAGGACCCTCTGACACGGGACTGTCAGTCCCACGAGGACTGGACAGGTGGACTTGGGGATGCCAGTGGTCTGGACACCTCGCCAGACACTGGTTTTGTCTCACCTCCTACCGTGGCTATGGAGGAGGGGGCTACCTACAGTGTGGTGCTGACGCGAGAGGCTAAGGCCTTGGGCCTTGAACTCCCCGTCGCGGCCATGAGGACTAACCTCCTCACTGAGGTCCTTAAACCGCAGTCAAGCTCGGCTGAGCATCCGCTGCCGTTTAATGAGGCCTTGACCAACGTTCTTTTGGGCACTTGGTCCAGGCCCGCTACAGGTTCGCCTGTAGATAGGAACGTGGCCAGACGCCACCGCCCGGCCCCGGGCGACCCTCGTTTCCTGTCCACCCACCCCGACCCTGAGAGCCTGGTGATCCAGGCCTCCAATTCCCAGACCGCATTCCCGTCGGCTCCGCCTGACAGGGAATCCAAGAGGTATGAGCAATACGGCAAGAAGGTATTCTCCTCCCTAAGTCTGGGACTGCGGTCTTCCAACACCGCATGCCTCTTGGGCCGTTACACCCACTCCCTGTGGGATACGGTCGCGGACATGCTGCCAGAATGCCCGTTGGAGGTACGGGCTAAACTCAGCCAAGACCTTGTGGGAGGCCGAGATGCGGCACGTTATTCTATTCGGTGTGGACCGGATACCACCGACTCACTGGGCAGAGCGATGGCAACGACGGTGGCGATTCGTCGCCATGCCTGGTTGAGGTCCGCCAACTTCTCGGCTGATGTCCAGAACACACTCATGGACATGCCGTTTGATGGCCGTCGCCATTTTGGCTACAAGGCAGACCATGCGCTTGAGCGCTTTAAGGACTCCAGGGCTATGGCAAAGTCCTTGGGCCTTTCGGCCCCGCGTCAGCAAACGGGTGCCTTTCGCTCCTTTCGTGGCCAAGGAAGGGGTGTACCCACACGTGCTGCCAGCCACGTACCTCAGAGTAATACCCAACGCGGTGGCGGCCTTGGAAACCGCCGTGGCGGCGGTCGGGGACAACGGCGAGGACAGTCCACACCTTCCCCCGCAGCATCAAAACCCTCCTAGTCCGTGCTTTCAGGCCCATGTGTCGCCAGTGGGGGGCAGGGTTCGCCATCACCTCCTCCACTGGCGCACTGTCACATCGGACAGGTGGGTGCTGCAAATCGTCCGAAGGGGCTACTCCCTCCCCTTCGAGGCGACCCCTCCAGCCATGCCACCGCAGAACCACCGTGTATCGGGGGATCATTTGCGACTTCTGCAGGAGGAAGTTACGGCCCTCTTGGCCAAGGGGGCCATCGAGCGCGTTCCTGGGCCAGAAGTAGGGTGTGGTTGTTACTCCCACTACTTTCTGGTACCCAAGAAGGGCAAAGGGGCCTACGCCCTATCTTGGACCTACGGAACATCAACGGCTTCCTCCGGAAGGAGAAGTTCAAAATGCTGACTCTGGCTCAGGTCTTGGCTGCCCTGGACCCAGGGGACTGGATGGTAGCGTTGGACTTGCAGGACGCTTATTTCCACATCCCCGTCCTGCCGGCCCACCGGCGCTACCTGCGGTTCACGGTTGGCCTCGAGCACTTTCAGTTTACCGTGCTACCCTTCGGCCTTACCAGCGCCCCACGGGTGTTCACAAAGGTGATGGCGGTGTTCGCAACTCATCTGCGCAGATTAGGGGTTTCAGTCTTCCCCTACCTCGGCGACTGGTTGTTGAAGGCGGGCTCGCCCCAGACAGTCGTCAGCCACCTCCAGATGACGATTCATAAAGGGGGTTGGTGATGGACAGAGTATCTGAATTAAGCAGAACACTCCTACCCAGTCAAAAGATCAGGGCTTGATCCATCACCGTTTTTTAGCTCACTGCACCATCCCAGTTCAGAACCTGGCTACATGCAAATTAGTCTGTCCCTGGCCCAGTGCATCATGGGAACAGGGCAGACCAAACTACCAAGCCAATTGTTTACTGGAAAGGAAACAAGCTTCCGGGGACCGGTTTCTGGCATTACAGCCGTCTTCGGTCCGGCTTGCTTGAATCCTGATGGTGCAGTGAGCAAGGGACTCACATCTGAGCATACCCTTCCACGCTTGTGGTGGCCAAAACGATTCATAAAGGGGGTGGTGATGGACAGAGTATCTGAATTAAGCAGAACACTCCTACCCAGTCAAAAGATCAGGGCTTGATCCATCACCGTTTTTTAGCTCACTGCACCATCCCAGTTCAGAACCTGGCTACATGCAAATTAGTCTGTCCCTGGCCCAGTGCATCATGGGAACAGGGCAGACCAAACTACCAAGCCAATTCTTTACTGGAAAGGAAACAAGCTTCCGGGGACCGGTTTCTGGCATTACAGCCGTCTTCGGCCCGGCTTGCTTGAATCCTGATGGTGCAGTGAGCAAGGGACTCACATCTGAGCATACCCTTCCACGCTTGTGGTGGCCAAAACGATTCATAAAGGGGGGTGGTGATGGATCAAGCCCTGATCTGTTGACTGGGTATGAGTGTTCTGTTTAACTCAGATGCTCTGTCTATCACCACCCCCTTTTCTGAATGGTTTTGGCCACTATAGGAGTGGCAGGGTATGCTCA
Source organism: Lissotriton helveticus (assembly GCF_964261635.1). Taxonomy (NCBI): domain Eukaryota; kingdom Metazoa; phylum Chordata; class Amphibia; order Caudata; family Salamandridae; genus Lissotriton; species Lissotriton helveticus. Next base: position 361,528,439 of record NC_136061.1, read on the forward strand.
GACATGAGTCCCTTGCTCACTGCACCATCAGGATTCAAGCAAGCCGTGCCGAAGACGGCTGCAATGCCAGAAACCGGTCCCCGGAAGCTTGTTTCCTTTCCAGTAAATAATTGGCTTGGTAGTTTGGTCTGCCCTGTTCCCATGATGCACTGGGCCAGGGTCAGACTAATTTGCATATAGCCAGGTTCTGAGCTGGGATGGTGCAGTGAGCTAAAAAAACGGTGATGGATCAAGCCCTGATCTGTTGACTGGGTATGAGTGTTCTGTTTAACTCAGATGCTCTGTCCATCACCACCCCCTTTTCTGAATCACCTCCAGATAACGGCAGACCTCCTGCACCAGCTGGGGTTCTCCATCAATGTGCGGAAGTCACACCTGTGGCCCTCTCAGAAGCTCCTCTTCATCGGAGTGGGTCTCGACTCGGCGCAGTTTCAGGTCTATCCTCCCGAACAGCGGGTTCGGGATATTCAGGCTCTGATTCCACTCTTTCAGCCTTTATCCCGGGTCTCGGTCAGGTTGACGCTGCGGCTTCTGGGGCTGATGGCCTCCTGTATCCTGCTGGTGCATCACGCCCGGTGGCGGATGTGGGCTCTGCAGTGGGACCTGAAGTTTCAGTGGGCCCAGCATCATTGCAACCTATCCGACCATGTCCTGATCTTGGAGGGCACTGCGAGACAGCTGCAGTGGTGGCTCACGGACCACGACTGGGTCAGCTGCAGATGCCTCTCCCTTCCCCAACCGGAGCACGTAGTTGTGGCGGACGCGTCCCTCCAGGGCTGGGGAGGCCACATGGGAGAGGCGGAGATCAGAGGTCTCTGGTCTCCGGCGGAGTCCCGGCTCCATATCAACCTTTTGGAGCTGCGGGCGATTCGTCTGGCACTGAAGGCATTCCTCCCATCTGTTCGGGGGAGTGTAGTGCAGGTGTTCACGGACAACACCACCGCCATGTGGTACTGCAACAAACAGGGCGGGGTGGGGTCGTGGAGCCTTTGCCAGGAGGCTCTGCACCTCTGGCAGTGGCTGGAACATCAGGGCGTGACCCTGGTGGTTCAACACCTGGCAGGTTCTCTGAACGCCAGGGCGGACGAGCTCAGCCGTCGGTGCATGATGAATCACGAATGGCGTCTGAACTCGGACGTGGCGCAAGGCCTCTTTCCGCAGTGGGGAGAGCCTTGGTTGGATCTATTTGCCACAGAAGAGACCGCTCAATGTCATCAGTTCTGCGCGTTGGAATTTCCAAGGCGGCACTCGCTCGGAGACGCTTTTCGTCGCGAGTAGAGTAGCGGTCTGTTGTACGCCTTTCCGCCTATAGCACTTCTGCCCAGAGTGCTGAAGAAGATCAAGCGCGACCGGGCCCAAGTCATCCTTGTGGCTCCGGACGGGGCACGAAGGTACTGGTATCCAGAGCTACTCAGTATGTCAGTCGATCCCCCGGTTCGTCTGCCTCTTCAGGAGGACCTTCTGTCGCAGCAGCAGGGGACGGTCCTCCACCCGAACCTGTCCATTCTCCACCTCCATGCTTGGAGATTGAGCGGCGACAGTTGAGGCCATTTGACTTGCCTCCTGAAGTCTGTAATGTCATTCTGGCAGCCAGGCGTCCCTCCACAAAATCAGTATACGCCTGCAGGTGGAATAGATTAGTGGCATGGTGCACAGCAAAGGCTGTGGACCCACTTTCTGCCCCTCTTTCTGAGGTTCTTCTCTTCCTTCTTTCTCTCGCCCAGCAGGGCTCTGCTCTGGGCACTGTCAAGGGCTATCTTTCTGCCCTTTCAGCCTTTCTAAGGCTGCCTGATCAACCTTCTTTGTTCAAGTCCCCTATTGTAAATAGTTTTCTGAAGGGCATCACACACACGTTCCCTCCTGTTCCGTTTGTGATGCCTCAGTGGGACTTGAACCTTGTTCTTACATTTCTGCTGTGCGCTCCCTTTGAGCCACTTCGCAACTGCCCTCTCCGCCTTCTTACTCTGAAGACTGGTTTCCTGGTTGCCATCACCTCTGCCAGGAGAGTGAGTGAGCTCCAGGCTCTTTCTTCCCAACCTCCTTTCCTTTCTGTCCATCCGGACAAGGTCGGGTTGCGGACTAGGCCATCTTTCCTGCCCAAGGTTGTCACGGCCTTCCACATCGGGCAGTCTATCACCTTGCCCACCTTCTTTCCGCCACCGCATCCCTCTAAAGAGGAAGAGCGGCTCCACCATCTGGACCCAAAATGTGCCCTCTCTTACTATCTGGATCGCACACGCCAGTTCCGGGTGGATGACCAACTCTTTGTTGGTTACGTGGGCGCTAAGAAGGGAAAGGCGGTGCACAAGAGGACCATCTCTCGGTGGATCATCTTGTGTATCCAGGCTTGTTACTCCTTGGCTAAAAAGGAGCCCCCTGTTGGATTGCGGGCTCGTTCCACTCGGGCCACGGCGACTACAACTGCCCTGGGCCGGGGAGTGCCCTTGCAGGACATTTGCCAGGCAGCTACGTGGGCCTCGCTGCACACGTTTGCAAGACACTATTGCCTGGACAGTCAAGTCCGGAGGGATGTCTTCTTTGGCCAGTCCGTCCTCCAGGACTTTCTGGTGTGATTATTGGTTCGCAGACCCACCACCGGGGTTGGTATTGCTGGGGTATCTATTCTAAGGTAAGCAATCTATCACTAACGTGTCTCTTTCAGATGCACAAGTTACTACTTGTTTAACAATATATCTGTAAGAGACATTAGTTAGTGATAGATTCCTTACCGACCCACCCATCCTCCCCGTTCTGCGAACCGATATCTAGGGTTAAGGTCATCCCCTTTCAGGGCCCTAGTTTCAATGGCACCAGTTTTGGTTTTTAACATGGAAAAGCTGTGTCTAAGAACTGACGTCAGCACGCGGAGGCAGCGTCTAAGTACTCCGACGTCGTCATCACGGCGCCGACGACGGACGCCGAGCCGCAGACGACGCCTACCAACGCGCAAGGGTACTGCTACACAAAAATTTCCGGATCGAGTCTGACGCCTGGGGATATTCTAAGGTAAGGAATCTATCACTAACTAATGTCTTTTACAGATATATCGTTACACAAATAGTAGCTTGTGCTTTTGCCTACTGATCTCTTCCTCTTTGCGTTTTTCTGAGCATGCGTGTCTGTCATTGTGAATCTGTGTAATTCAGGGAAATCTATCTCTCTAGGCTGGTGTTTCACAGTATGTCTTTTTCTGAGTCCGTATGTGGCGTTTTGAGTATGTGTGAGTTTATCAGTCTGTGAGCTTGTGTCCTGTGAGTCTGCCTCTTTGGTTTGTTAATAAATATGTGTTATTGTGTAATATGCATGTTTCTGAGTATTTCTTATCCATGTTTCGCTAAGGTTGCTCTTGTGTTTTACTGTGTTTGCAAAGTTTATTTTAAGCTGTTTTCTGGTAAAGGTTACTTGGTACACAGGATCCCTTGTGACGTAGTATTTGTTTAGCAGTGAAAGAGTTCACTTTCACCAGTAAACACAAGCTGGATACTTTAGATTATTGTATTTGTACAACATAGTATGCATCGCCTCACTTCTCCCACCATACCTGCTTCTGCAGTGTACAGCCGTGTTTCAGATCATTGCCAATGATAAGTCAAGAGAGCTGTAGGACAGCCTTGCTAGCCTACATCATTTGGTTGAAGGGGAGCTGTGGTGGCGTCTGGGAGTGGCTGTCTATAAAGCCAGTGTGACCATCTTCTGACAATTGTATGGGCACAAAGAAAGACGGGAGTACTGAGACATGAGGGCGCAAAGCTTTTGTAGGCACAAGGGATCTTGGTGTACAGACATGAAGTACTCTTAGATCCCAGGCAGTCTTTGTGTTGTATGTATGTGCTTACCATCTCAACAGAAGGGTGGTGTAGTACAGAGGACCTGTCAAATGCTATATGTATGACGCTGCTGTGTAACAAAGCCCAGGATGTTCTGGGGCAATAGTGAGACCGTGCAAGGTACTGCATCACTTTGATGTTGGTTCTCCAGTGACCTCAAACGTTGGTGTTGGAGACCTTTAACCTGGAGGAGGTGTTGTTTGAAGGCCAAGTTCAATGTATTAAGGTGCTCATCGTGAAAGCAGATCTTAGTGTGAGGTTCTCCGCCTCGCCAGTGTTTGGTTGGTCAGCAAGATGCTTGAATCAAGAGGTGACATAGGTGAATAGCATCCCGGCTTCATTTATTGTATTGAGGTGTGGTGATTGGGTGGAGAGGAGAAGAATGTAGGTAAGTTCAAGTGGTCTCTGGTTTGCAGGCAGAGGAGGTGGACAATCATGTGAAGGAATATAGGCCGCAGGGTTGCGAGGGAGGAAGAATAATCTTCTGTAGGTTACCTGTTTTCGCCATATACAATTTTGCCTCATGCCTGGGAGGGATATTGAGGAGGGTTTGGGAAGGTTAAGCAGAGTGTGGTGGAAACACTGGAGGGAGTAGTGAAAACACTTGTGGACAGGCTGCCTCAGTAGTCCATCTTGCTAAAGGCTAATTAATTAATTATGGCCTTGACTGAGAGGAGAGGAAATTGGTGATGACTTTTTCAGATGAGTTTGAAGTCATGCTTGGAGAAGGGAGGGAACACAGAGTGCGATTGAATGCTTTTGTCGAAGTGGTGAGTTGAGGTAGATGATCTCAGCCTTGTGGGATTTAAGCATTAGCCTGTGCTTGAATAAACACCTGTACTGGAGAGGAGGGAGTCAACTGTGCTTCCCCGAAGAATGCAGTGCGCCAGGGGAAGGTGAAGATGTTTCCAGTATTCCCGCCGAGGTGGTGCTGTGAAAAAAACTGAACAGGGTGGCTGTCAGCGAGTACATGAGTGAAGGGAACATTTCCAGACCACAATAGATGGTTACGTTGCACAGGCACACTTATGTACGGTAAAAGACACATGTATAGATAGAAATGGAACACAAATGTGTTAAGGCATTTGACAAATCTGGCAACGAGTCACATGGAAACAAACCGAGCACATCTTTCAGACGCATGGCTTAACAGCACAAGAACACTCACACTACATCAAGACCATGCTTAATTTATAAAAGCTATGAAGTGAGGGACCCCAAAGTGTTTCTTAGCAGCTTGCTGAAGTGCCTTGATTGCCAGGGTTGCCAATTGCATGGCTACCTAGTTTTGAATTCACCTCAAGCCTCTTTGTTCCACAGTTTGTGTCTTTATCTCACTCTGGGATGTTCCTTTTCATGCTTTCTCCCTCTGTCAGTGTTTTACTGTCATTATCTTTTTTATGTTTTATTCCCGCCTTACTCTCCCTTGCTCTGGGTCAAGACCTGATGAGGAAAAATGAGTCCTGATCCCCAAACTTGAATGCCATTTCCCACCACCTGCACAAATAAAGCACAGATGCTAGCTAGCATGGACATATGTGAACATGCACGCCATCTGACAGTAAAGATGAACAGAAGCCGCCAGAGATGGGCACAATGCAGACTTTAACATCATCATAGCATATATTTCTTATCAAATAGAAGGAAGTTCAGTTGCGATCCAATAGCATAATTTGTGAGTGCACTGAGAGGGTGTGTGTTCCTTGTGTGCTTGGCTGCTCTTACTCTGCTGCTTGCCTCTACATTGCTCAGTGAGGAAGGGTGCAGGAACGGCTCTTTGGTGAAGTGGATTTCTGTGAGCTGTAGCCCTGTTGGGTGAGTGGACGAGGTTAAAGCAGTGCATACCATCCATTCTAATGAACAAACACTGTCCTCCACCTTCCAGTCTGCGGGATGAGACTAGAAAGGATGCAGAGCTGTTTTTTCCAGCCCGCGCTTTGGGTTGGCATTTTGTTTGCGGTACAGTAAGTGCACATTTCCTCTCAGCCAGTAATTACCTTCCATCAAGACCATGGCCAATGGAGAAGAAGCAATGCGCCGCTCAGTAGGTTTGTGAAAGGCCCGCTTGGAAGTCAAGGTCCTGGATGCCGCCCCAGCCTATTATTGCAGATTACTGCGCATTAGGCCCTGGAATAACAGCGCGGTGGCGGTCTTCGACAGCAATTATTCCACATGCTGCGAGCCAGGCCCGCTGTGCATGGAGGCACGTGCTGGGCACCAGAGTGGGGCCAGCTGTATCGCTCCGCTTCACTGCCTGCACAGCCCCTTCCCATAGACGAAGAGCTTCCTGAGGGACCCAATGAGGGAAGGAGCCTGCTGCCCCGAACCCTGGGCTAGGCTTGCTGTAACCCCACAACCCCATCATGTCCACCACTCACTGCTCAGCTGAGCTCTGTTTCCATGTACCTTCTTCAACCACCAGGCCAGCCAAAGCATGAGACCCACCTGGTTTATTCAATCTTTTCGGATCTCCTTGTAAATCCCAACCTGCCTGAGGATCTTCTGTTGGTTGGTCATCCCTTGCACATGTGGTCTGTCTGTCTGTCTGTCAGTGCAAGTTAGGGGTATCAGTAGCTTTTGTGGGAGCCATGTCATTAATGCCATGTGGTGGGTAGCTCTCTGGTGCATGAGCACCTCATTCAAGACAAAAAAGACAACGTTCTGGCTCACGCAGCTCCGGCATATGGCGCTATATACCAGTGGCGGGTGACATTACCTCTCTCTTCAAGGATATATATCACAAAATCTGCTTTCGTGAATTATAAACTTATTCAGCAGTGGCGGCGCGAGCCCTGAAAAGAGCAGGGCTGCGCCAAACAGCCCGGTGGTTTCATGCCTTGTGACTACCATGTGGCAAGTCTATCTCTGAGAAACTCTTTCTGAATGTGTGTGTCTCGCGGTGAGCTAGTTTACGAGTGGATATGGGTCCGTCGCTTTTTGAGTTTCGACGTTGTCTTTCTCTCTCCGAGTCCCTCTGCCGGAGTTCTGTCTTTTATTTTCTATGAGCTGTCAGTTTGTTTCACTGTGACGAAAATAAATATATGTCTCCGAGTTCCTGCCTCTGTTCGAAACGGTGGCTCCGCCAGTGCTTAATTTGTAAAAAATAAATAAATAATAATAATAAACAAACAGAAGTGGCAGGGCTCTCGTCGGGAGGCCACTGCAGCTTGCACCACAGATTGCCCGCTGTAAGCGCTTACAGTGACAGTACCAAGACCACTACTAACCTTCATGCTCTTACAAGTGTGCCAATTCGGACTTTTTCAGGCCCCGGCCCAAACCTATACAAATGGCAATAATAATTTTTAATGTATATTAAATTAATATTTACTTATTGGTGTGGTCGTTACTAAATTAGCCAGACAGCGACACCTTGTGACAGGCTGTCACAAGCGCCGGTGTGGACAATTAACCCCCAGCTCAAATTAAGCACTGTGGCCCCCTGCGTTTCCTCTCTCGTTATGCTTCTCTCTCTCTCTGTCTCTTTTTTCCCCCTGTCTGTCGCCGCCTTCTTTCTCTTTCCTGTGTCTGTCTCTGTGAGTATGCATCTCCGGTCTCGCGCTTCCCGCCACTCCGCCATGTGTCCGCGTGACTCAGTGTGATTGAGAGAGCAGGAAAGGCCATTATATCTTGTTACACTTGAAGTCGTAATTTCACTTTTTAGTCTCCGAGATTGAATTTTTAAAAGCGCGAGCATCCAGACTAAAGCGTTTTACTAGACAATAATGTGTTTTTACTATCTGAAGTATTAAGTATTGATTCTGCCGCTTAAGTGCCCTTTAAGGCAGGCCTGAGTATTTCTCTAGCAGCGCTGTCTTGTTATTTTTTTCACTGCGGTTTCATCAGAAAAATCAGTTGGGCAATCAGCGAGAGAAGCAGTGTGTTTCCTGTGCAAGCGGCACAGCGAGGCTCCTGGTAATTGGGGTGAAGGTGGGCGAAACGGCGTGGGGATGTCAATGGGTGGATTGTAGAAGGCTTCTGGGAATTGACTCTGCTTTCCGCGATACCATGCATAGACGCTGGCACGGGTGGCATTCACCTGGGATCCCATGCATAGACGCTGGCACGGGTGGCATTCACCTGGGATCCCATGCACAGACGCTGGCACGGCTGGCATTCACCTGGGATCCCATGCATAGACGCTGGCATAGCTGGCAGTCACCTGGGATCCCATGCATAGACGCTGGCATGGCTGGCAGTCACCTGGGATCCCATGCATAGACGCTGGCATGGCTGGCATTCACCCGGAGTGCCATGCATAGACGCTGGCATGGCTAGTATTCACCTGGGATCCCATGTATAGACCCTGGCACGGCTGGCAGTCACCCGGAGTCCCATGCATAGACACTGGCACGGCTGGCAATCACCTGGGATCCCACACATAGACACTGGCGAGGCTGACAGCTACCTGGGATGGCTGGCAGTCACCTGGGGTCCCATGCATAGCCGCTGGCAGTCCCCTGGGATCCCATTCATAGACGCTGGCATGGGTGGCAGTGACCTTGGATCCCTTGCAGAAACACTGGCACAGCTGGCAGTCGCATGGGTTCCCTTGCATGGATATGGGTACGGCAGGCACAGGTCTGGAATCCTTCGCGTAGGTTTGGGTAAGGCTGGCAGTGATCTGGGATTTTAAACCTCGGTACAACTGGCAGGGACCTTGGATCCCTTGCCTCGCACAATTGGGCTGTCCATTCATACCTGTGCCACTGAACAGGTACGACTGGCAGTGTCCTGAACGCCTTACCATGGAATGGGTACGACTGGCAGTGTCCTGCGCTCCATGCCCTAGAATGGGTACGACTGACCTTTGATGTAGATATGAGTTTTGGTGGCCACAGATCCTTCTTCTTGCTCGATTTAGCCTTACCTTTGACAGGGGCATGCAAGACAATTGTTTTGTGCGGTATGAACTTTTGTATAGTGCTAAAATATTGCTGCGTATCTAAGTGCTCAAAAAGGAACGAGTGGAGCAGTGGTGTAAGATATGAAGGGTTAGACACAAGGTTGTTGCCTTCACTATCGCTTTTGAGGCATGCCTACAGAGCAGCTCGCCACCCAGACAGAACCGCAGCCTTTGATGTCAGAGATTCTTTAAATGTGTAGTTTAACTTGTGCCAGAGCAGTGTCTTCTATTTATTGAGAAGCTTTAGCAGTGTTTACTTTGATGTGTGAGAGAGGAGGGAGTGCCAGTGCTTCGTGCTGTGAGCATCCAACCTCCACGACTCTATTAATAAGCGATTTATGAAAACAATTCCGTTCTTGATCTCAGACACAACGTTCGGTGTTTGAGATATGTATAAGCAAAAAACTTTTTTCTGAGAGATATTTCTAACCACAGATTTCTCACCTTTAGAATATCCCCAGATTGCACACTGGATCCAGAGATTTTCCTTAGCAGTGACAGTTGAATATGCCACCTTATTTTGCATGCGTTTACAACGCATGTCGTAACAACGCGGTCGTTACGAAGACCACGTTGTTAGTTTGCATACCGTTACAACGCAAGTCAGAACAACGACTTGCGTTGTAAGGGTCGCTGGATGTTGGAATAGTATAATTTACTATTCCAATTCCAGTCTGTGTGGACAACAGGGAAGGTGTTGGATTTCTGCCCCTTACAACGCAAGTCGTTGTTCCGACTTGCTTTGTAACGGTATGCGAACTTACAACGCAGTCGTATCGACTGCGTTGTAACGCCATGCGTTGGTAATGCTGTTTACCGTGAGACGAATATAAGCACCACCCCTGCATGGTGAACTCAGTGTTTTTCTTCCCGCAACTACTAACTCAAATTTATAGCTTTGCTCCCTCCTTTCTAGATCTTCTGACAATTTTAATCTGAATTGATTCTGCAATTGGTCCCCGGAGTCCCAGAGTTTCCTGGGCCTTGTTGACTCCTCAGAGGCCATGCTGCAGAGTTTGGTGCAATTCTAGCTCACTCTAGTGTGCCTTTAGGCCCCATGGAGCCACAGGGGCCTCTAGTCGAAAGACTGCCAGGGGGGTCCACTCCCAGTGCCATTGGCACCTTCGGGACCTGCCACAGGGTAAAGAGTTCCTGTGCTGAATTTGTGCTGATGTTTTTTCCGGTGGCTTAATTGTAAACACCGGCACATATATATGAGAAAAAGGCCACATGGTGGTGCTACGTGTGTATATTAAAAAAACGTTCATTAATGGTGGATTAAACTTTTTAATATATCTTAAAAAATCCTATGACACTAGAACTTAAAGCTGCAGTTTACAGTGATGTGGATTGTGCCAGCTACACTGGACCAGTGAGTAGTTTCTTGGGCCCAGCCACTTACATTTTTACTAATTATGTACTTCTGATGTCACCATGGGTGCCAAGATCCATGCCAGCTCCTGCTGCAATGGTGCCAACATAAACTCTGCATGCGCTGGTAGAAGGACTAGGGCCAATGCTGATCTTGCACCCCGGGGCAACACCATTGCAATCTAGTCCGATGCAGAGCTACAAAAGTATTAGAGCGCAGCCAGTTGTCATACAGCCTGACTCTAATCCGAGACCTTTGCTTCAATGCCACTACCAGAAGAGGCTCTATTCTCTTTTTGGCTCTGATTCTGACCCAGTACAGCACGAGCATATCACCTCTCAAGGCACTGAGAATGATGGGGACGGTGATGGGTTTCTCCCCCTTATTACACGGATGATGACCTGTATGTAGGCCTGCAAAATGCCAGTGGGCTAGATACCTCTGACTGATTCTACACCAGGGCCCTTTTCATCCAAGTCATGACTTCCATTTAATGAAGTCCTTACTGATGCTGTTATAGCTGCAGGGGCAAAACCAAATGTGTGCCCGCCAGTCAGTCGACCTAAGGCTTTGTGACATAGATTTCCTTCTGGTGATTTGGTCTTTCTGACTAAACACCCTGCACGGGAGAGCCTGATTGAACAGGACCGACAAGTGAGGTCAATCCAATTTCCTTTCCAACCAATCCTGTGGTCTGGATAGGGAATCCCAAAAACATGATGCTTTGGGGAAGAGAATGTTTTCTTTAGCTAGCCTGGCTTTTAGGTCTATTAATGGGTTTCTTATTGGGCAGCTACACACATACATTATTGGACATAACCATCAAGATCGTACCGACGATCTTTGAGGACCAAAGGGCTTTACTTGCCAAGATGATACATGATGGCCAGTATGCAGCAAAATAACTACTCTACACTGGCCTGGACACTACTGACTGCATTAGTGTCTATTCAGAAGATATGTCTGGATTAGGTCAACTGGGTTTTCTGGTGATGTGCAAGCATATCTAAATGATATGCCCTCTGATGAGTCCGAGCTGTCGGGTGAAAATGTTGATTCAGTGAGCAGATGATTCAAAGACAGTCGTACTACTCTCAGAGCCAAAGGAGTTTCTCCATCAGTTCAGAGAATTGAGGGGTTACTTTAGAGGGCTTATTTATAAGCGAGGCCAACCCTCTTAACTGGTTGCGTACCAGTCAGCCTAGTCCCTTGAGGGCTGCAGGACAACAGTCTTCTAATCTTTCCTCTACTGCTGCAGCTGCTACCAAGCCACTATGGTTTACCTTTAAGAATGTATGCAGTTTATCTCCCCAAAAAACAATGTATGTGAGCTGGGAGGAGGTAGGACCTAACATTTCCTCTCTGGTTGGAGATCCGTCACGTCAGATAGATGGGTCTTACAAACTGTTCAAACGGGCAACACCTTTCCCTTAACCCCTTGCCCGGGGCCGGAATTCCGCTCCTGTGCTGGACATTCCGATCGCGGGCGTGGTCATGACAGCCCCCAGCCGTCATCAGCACACGAGCACTGTGTGCCATGACGGCTGGGGGCCGTCATCAGCATGGAAGGGGTTAATATCCTCACAGTCCTACTTTCCTCCCACACCAGAGTGGCTTTTAGAGGATCTGATTGCAATCCTAACGCAGGAGTTCAATCATCCTGGGTGGCATCAAACGGGTACTTTACTTGGACAAAGTGGCAGGATGCTGGTGTCACTGCTTCCTCATTCCATAGATGGAAATGGGCCGCATGCCTATCCTGGACCTTCACCTGCTGAAAGCCTTTTTGTGAAATAACAAATTCAGATTGCTCAAAGAGGCTCAAATCCAAATTGCTCTGGACCCTGGAGACTGGATAGTGCCCTTGCAATTAAAATCATGCATTTCCATATATCCATGCAGTCCCACAGTTTTTACCTGCAGCTCAAGGTGGGCCACCCTGACTTCGAACAATGCAATTCTTGCTTCTCCACCCGGAATTCATGGCGTCACTTCTGGGTTGAAATCCATCCGGTAATAGGTGGAGATCAGATGACTCTTATCCTTAGCAGAAAGCCAGCTCCCTATCAACTTGCTTGAACTTGAGGCAATCCATTTGACACTGAAAAACTTTTTGCCTTCCATCAAAGGGATGTTAGTGCAGGTTCTCATGGAGAACACTACTACCTTGGTTACTGCATAAAAATAGATTGGTGTGGGTTCCTCAATCTTGTGCCGAGATGCCCTATGTCTCCGGAGGTAGCTGGCAGCAGAACATCTTCATTTTAGTGGCACTGAATGCCATAATGGACATCTTCTGGCAGAGAATGAGTGGCGTCTCGACCCGATATGTGCAGGACATCCGAGAGCAGTTAGAAAGCCCTGACTAGATCTAGTCTATTCTAGCCGCTGTTGAGAACTTGCAGTGCCATCAGCTTTACGCATTCAAGTTTCTCCAAGGCACAGATGCATTCTGGCTCGAATGGAATGAGGGTGTGCTCTAGACTTTTCCACTGCTGCTGCTAATGCCTCTGGTTCTGTAGAAGATTAGGACAGGCTGGGCCCAAGTCATTCTACTTGCTGCAGACTGGGCCAGTAACACTTAGTAACCAGAGCAGTTTAGTCTGATCATTTGTCTTACCATCAGACTAGTGAGTGCCTTCTGTCTCAAAAACATGACTGAGTCCTGCACCATACATCTCCATGTGTGGAGATTATATGGCAGCACCAGAATGCATTTGAGTCAAGGTGGATGATATCATCCTTGCTCCAGATGCCCTTCCACAAAGTCCATCTGTGTGAGGCACTGGGAGAAATGTGTTGCCTGGTGCAGCCCTCCAAATACTGACTCCTTACATTCTAAACTTTCAGATGTTCTTTTGTTGGCCTACCAAGGTCATGCAGTAGGTTCTGTGCTGGATTATCTATCAGGTAAAGACAGTGAGCAACCCAATATACCCTTGGGGGCTTGGGTGAAAGTAATAAAATGGGTAGAGGAGTCCTCCAAGGGAGTTTTATTTGAAAAAGAATTCTAATATTTTGACAGTGTTGATAAGGTAGGACAATTGAATGGTCCTAAAGGAGTTTAGTTCAGTTAATCATGTATCTTCAACAAAAATTTGACTCATCATACATACATACATGAAACATTTAACAACAAGCAACAGAAGACTACAGAAAGGTGTATATGCAAAATATTGAATTTTATCAAAAAAGTGAGCAGGGGTTAAAATACAAATATATAAACAGAAATACAGGAAGAGTACAATCAGTTTCAGTTAGCTTCTCTGTACGACTGTGTACACCTATCCAAAGTATAATGTTAATAATTTCCAGAGGATAAGGGTAGAGGTCGACGTTTCGGTCTCCTATGAGCAATTCCTTGAGACCATCGTCAGGACTGATCAAATAATATTTGTAAGACCCTTGTTAAATTTGAGCTTAAATTTAACACGGGTCTTACAAATATTATTTGATCATTACCTAAACCTGTTCTTAACACTTCTTATGTGCACAACCTTTGAGACTGCACACCTGCTCCATGATGTGCTTAAAAATGAAAACAGTCTTTCCGATTGCCATCACATCGGCGTGCCATGCGAGTCAACTCAGAAGTTATTGGCACAGCCGCCTTACACCACCTTCTTTCCAGACAAATTTGTGCTCAGGACGCAGCCGGCCTTCCTTCCAAAAACTGTTACACTATTCCACTTTGGCAAGTGTTTGTCCACAATCTTTGCTCTGCCTCTCGCTTCAAAGGTGGAGGAGAGATTCCACCAGCTTGACCCAAAGAGGGCCTTGAGTTTTTACATCGACTGCACGAAAAACCTCTTTATTAGGTTTTCAAGCATGAAGAAAGGTAAGATGGTATCTAAGAGGATGCTATCAAGGTAGATAGTCCTCTGTACCAAGATCTGCTCTGCAGTACCCAAGAAGCAGCCGCGCCCATGTGAAAGAGCGGTTGTGCAGGTATGAGCAGTGGGGGGTGGGGGGAGACTCAACAGACAATGGCTAGGAAAAATGAAATAAATAATTAACTTTCCATCGTTGTCGTCTGTCGATTCCCTACCCCACTCCGCCCCACCACTCATACCTGCATGGGCCGCTCCTTCCTACAATGTTTGAGGGCCCATCCCATCTGCTTAACAGCTACTTCATTGGTGTTGGCATGAGGGTTGCATCTGGACATCTGCCAGGCTGTAACAAGGGCATCGGTGCATTTGTTCACAAAACGCTAGTGCCTTGATAGTCTGGTGAAAATATCACTTTGCCTTCTCATATCTGTCTGACTTTGTGGTTTTACTCCATTCCCAACACCCTCCACCTTTGAAGGGTACTGCTATATTATCTTTTCCAAAGGTGAGGAATATGTGATTATAAGTATCCATCTGAAGAACAAGTTACTTACCATTGGTAGTACTCTTTCTGATGGATAATTCTACCTGCTGCAGATTCCTTATCTCACCTTTTAGATATCTCAGATGTCAGACTAAACATGGAATCGTTTCAATAGTTCTCCCTGCCCGTAGGGTGTATGATCTCCCCTTCAGCCCCCAAAACGTCACTGGAGCCTTAAAGTGCCCCCTTCCCCTTCCCCACAGCACACTACGCTTTCCTCAGGGAATCTCCATACAACACCTTTCATCTCTTCGGAATTCTAAAGTACAGGACTGGGATGTCCCCTCCCAAATCTTCAGGCTTCGACCTTGTAGGGACTGTAATGGACAAATGTTCATCAGGAACCCGCATGATATCTGCTTCTGCTGCCTGGGTCGGATCACGACGTCAGGTCTTGCGAGTCCTGCAGAAACGTGCAACCTAGGGCCATAAAGAAACCGGAAGCTAGGCTATTTGCAGCTAAGGGTCCATATGACCATCGAGCCAAGTGAAAATCTAGGCCCAGGATTATTTTGCAAGATTTGCAGCAGTAGTCAGAGTCATCCCAGAGAAAACATAAGAAGTAGTGACACCATGACTGCAAGTGATGTTGCTCTTCGAAAGTTGTCAAGACACTCCCATAACTCCTGGAGAGTCTTTGTTGGAACTAGAGCTTTTTGATCGTCCTCTAGAACACAGCTTTCCAAACTTTTCATGTTGGTGACACACTTTTTGGAGATGTATCATTTTGGGACACAGTAAGGCAGCGTAGCGAGTGAGCGTAGCGAGCAGGTCCAAACCACCTAAGGCGGGTTCGGAGGGTTCTCCCCCCTGAAAAAAATCTTGGAATAAAAGTGGGCAAATGGTGCATCTTCAAGCAAATTTGAGAAAGCAGGAAGGTTACTAAAGCAATTGTGAATCTGTTCTAACAAAGACAGTGACTGGCAAAACTGGGTGTAAGGTTAGGTTTGTGCCTGAAGCAAGAATATAATCATGCACACATTTGACACATGCCCCAGTGATTTACGGCACAAAGAGGGCAGGTTCACGCACTGCCAACCCTCTCAACCATGCACAAAGTCCACCTGCTGTGGAGCGAGCCCAAACCACCCAAGAGGGGTTCGGGGGGGATCGCTCCCCTGAGAAAATTTTGAAGAAAAAGTGGGCAAATGTTGCATTTTCAAGCAAATTTGAGAATGCAGCAAGGTTAATAAAGCAATCGTGAATCTGTTCTAACAAAGATAGTGACTGGCAAAACTAGGTGTAAGGTTAGGTTTGTGCCTGAAGCAAGAATATAGTAATGCACACATTGACACATGCCCCAGGGAATTAGGGAACCACCATTAATAAAAACAAAATGGACTATTGCTGGGGGCTTTACCCTGGTGCGTGGTCTTTTGAAGTTGTGCAACCTCAACGGCTATGTGCCAAGCACATACAAACAGGTAGTAAGAATCATACTGCTAGAGAGGAAGTTCCAGCAACTCACAAGTTGTATACTCTGTTAGAATATGTACATTCACAAGTACTTGACAGTTGCAGCAAACGAAAGTGAGGCCTGGATGTTGAGTCCCATATTACCTCTAATATTTACCCCCTGCTACTTTTAGTGATCACTAATCAGATTGTCCTGATTGAAAATTGCAAGCCAAGGAGTTTTGACCTGGGTGGTTTGGACATATTTTCATTTTTTCTTTTCTTTGCAAGAATAAATGAGGGGCTTATCCCTGATGACTCTGAGAATGACATTCTAATTCCCCTGCGACTAAGGCTTTCATTAAAATATTTACAGCAACCAGCTGCAAGGTGACGCGTTATCACAGAGCGCTGCCTGATCATGGCAGGGACACCCCGTCACAACAGCTATGCACGTGTGTTGCGTTATAGCATGGGTACTCACAAACATTCTCTGTGGCCAAATTTACAGTGTGGTTTGTGGCCAAGGGCAGCACCGGTGGGGTCAGTGGGGGAGGGGCGGGGCTAGCGCAAAAAAAACGTGACCAAGAGGTTGAACACAGGCCCCTGCAGCGAATGCCTCCGTCCACTGAGCCACCAGACCCGGCATACACACATCTTTCTCTCTCTCTCTGTCTCCCTCCCTCTCTCTGTCTCCCTCCCCCTCTCTCTCTCTCTCTCTGTCTCCCTCTGTCTCCCTCTATCTCACTCACTGTCTCTCTCTAACTGTCTCCCCCCTCTCCCTCCCGCTCTCTCCCTCTCTCTCCATCTCTCTCCATCTCTCTCCCTGTTTCTCTCTCCCTCTGTCTCACTCACTCTGCCTCCCTCTCTCTCTCTCTGTTTCCCTCCCTCTCCCTCCCTCTCTCTCCCTCTCCCTCCATCTCTCTCCCTCTCTCTCCATCTGTCTGCTTCGCGCTGTCTCCCTCTGTCTGTCTCCCTGTCTGTCTACCTCCCTCTGTCTCCCTCTATCTGTCACGCTCCCTCTGTCGCCTCCTCCCTCTGTCTGTCTCCCTCTGTCTCCCGCTCTCTGTCTTCCTTTCTCTCAATCAATCAATCATTTGTAAAGCGCACTACATATCCGCGAGGGTCTCAAGGCGCTAGGGGGAGGGGGTGCTACTGATCGAACAGCCAGGTCTTGAGTATCCTCCTGAAGGTCAGCAGGTCTTGGGTCTGTCGTAGGCTCAGTGGGAGGGTTTTCCATGTCTTGGCGGCGAGTTGGGAGAAAAATCTCCCACCGGTGGTTGTTCTTCGGATGCGCGGGACGGTGGCGAGTGAGAGGTCGGTGGAGCGTAGCTGACGGTTGGGGATGTAGAAGGAGAACCGTCTGTTGAGGTAGGCTGGGCCGGTCTTGTGGAGTGCCTTATGTGCATGGGTGAGGAGCTTGAAGGATAGCCTCTTGTTGAAGGGGAGCCAGTGCAGGTTTCTCAGGTGGGGGGTGATGTGGCCGTGGCGTGGTACATCGAGGATCAGTCGTGCCGAGGCGTTTTGGATGCGTTGTAGTAGTTTGATGAGCTTGGTCGGGTCTTCCGCGTAGAGGGCGTTTCCGTAGTCGAGTATGCTGCTGACGAGGGCCTGGGTGGCTGTCTTTCTTGTATCTGTCGGGATCCATCTGCAGATTTTGCGGAGCATGCGGAAGGTGTTGAAGCAGGAGGAGGAGACAGCGTTGACTTGCTTGGTCATTGAGAGCGTTGAGTCGAGGATGATTCCCAGGTTGCGTGCGTGGTCGGTGGGTGTCGGGGCTGCCCCCAGTGCCGTCGGCCACCAGGAGTTCTCCCAGGCTAAAGGTTTGGAGCCGAAGATGAGGACCGCCATCTTGTCCGAATTCAGCTTCAGACGGCTGTTCTTCATCCAGTTGGCGACGGCCTTCATTCCTTCGTGGAGGTTGGCTCTGGCGGTGATGGGGTCCTTGGTGAGGGAAAGGATCAGCTGAGTGTCGTCGGTGTAGGAGATTATGTTGAGGTTGTGCTGTCGGGCTACGTGTGCGAGAGGGGCCATGTAAATGTTGAACAGCGTCGGGCTGAGGGAGGATCCCTGGGATACGCCGCAGATGATCTTGGAGGCTTTGGAACAGAATGGGGGGAGGCGGACGCTCTGGGTTCTGCCGGAGAGGAAGGAGGTGGTCCACCCCAGAGCCTTGTCTCGGATCCCTGTGGTGTGGAGGCGTGCGCGTAGTGTGCAGTGGCAGATGGTGTCGAAGGCGGCAGAGAGGTCTAGGAGTCTCCCTCTGTTTCCGTCCCTCTGTCTCCCTCCCTCTGTCTCTGTCCCTCTGTCTCTGTCCGTCTCCCTCCCTCTGTCTCCCTCCCTCTGTAACCTCTTTCTCTGTCCCTCTGACTCCCTCTCGCTATCTCCCTCTGTCTGTCTGTCTCTCTCTCTCCCTGTCTGTCTCCCTCTGTCTCCCTCTTTCTCTGTCTCCTTCTTTTTCGGTCTCCCTCTCTCTCTCTCTGTCTCCCTCCCTCTGTCTGTCTCCCTCTCCTTCCCTCTGTCTCCCCCTGACTCCTTCCCTCTGTCTCCCTCTCTCTGTCTCTCCCTCTCTGTATCCCTCCCTCTGTCTTCCTCCCTCTGTCTCCCTCCCTCTCCTTCCCTCTGTCTCCCCTGACTCTCTCCCTCTGTCTCCCTCTGTCTCCCTCCCTCTCTGTCTCCCTCCCTCTCTGTCTCCCTCCCTCTGTCTGTCTGTCTCCCTCTCCTTCCCTGTCTCCCCTTGCTCCCTTCCTCTGTTTGCCTCCCTTTGTCTCCCTCTCACTGTCTCCCTCGGTCTCCCTGTCTCTCTGTCTCTCTCCCTCTTCCTCCCGCTGTCATCCTCGGTCTCCCTCCCTCTCTCTCCCTCCGTCTCTCTCTCCCTCTCTGTCTCTCTGCCTCAGTCTCTGCCTCTAGCTGTCTGTCCCTGTCTATGCCTCCATCTGTCTGTCGGTCCCTGTCTCTGTCTGTCCCTGTCTGTCCCTGTCTCCCTCCCTCTGTCTCCCTCTCCATCTCTGTCTCTATCTGTCTGCTATGTCCCTGTCTCAGCCTCTATCTGTTTCTGTCTGTCCCTGTATCTGTCTCTATCTGTCTGTCTCCCCCTCTCTCTGTCTCTCTCTCTCTCTCTGTCTCCCTCTCTCTCTGTCTCCCTCCCTCTCTCTACCTCTCTCTCCCTCTCTTGGTCTCCCTCTGTCACCCTTCCTCTGTCTGTCTCTGTCTGTCTCCCTCTTGTCTGACTCTCTCCCTCTGTCTCCCTCCATCTGTCTCCCTCCCTCTGTCTCCCTCTCTCTGTCTCCATTCCTCTGTCTATCTCCCTCCCTCTGTCTGTCTCCCTACCTCTGTCAGTCTGTCTCCCTCTGTCTGTCGCCCTCTCTCTGTCGCCCTCTGTCTCCCTCTCTCTGTCTCCGTCCCTCTGTTTCCTTCCCACTGTCTCCTTCCCTCTGTCGCCGTCCCTCTGTCTTCCTCTCTCTGTCTCCCACGGTTTCCCTCTCTCTGTCTCCCCCTCTCCATCCCTCCCTCCCTCTGTCTGTCTTCCTCTCTGTCTCCCACGGTTTTCCTCTCTCTGTCTCCCTCTCTCCATCCCTCTCTCTGTCTGTCTCCCACCCTTTGTCACCCTCCTCCCTCTGTCTGTCTCCCTCTGTCTGTCGCCCTCTGCCTCTCTCTCTGTCTCCCTCCCTCTGTCTCCCTCCCTCTGTCTCCCTGCCTCTGTTTCTCTCCCTCTGTCTCCTTCCCTCTGTCTCCCACCCTCTGTCACCTCACCTCAGCTTCCTGGGCGCACACACAGCCACACCCGAGCATTTCACAGGTCTTTAAAAGACCATTTACTTGTTACTGAGGCTCTGTTATGAATCGCCTGGCCCCCATAGAGCAGAGTGTCTAGAGGAATGCCTCTTAATTAGCAGCAGTTATGTGCTAAGTGCCCGCGACACACCCACCATTTGCCGGCAACACAGTACTGTGTCGGGACACACAGTTTGGAAAGCTCTGCTCTAGAAGATCCGGCACCTGCAGCTTCTGCGGACCCAGCACTGAATCCTGATCCACTGATGCCTGCGGTGCAGTCAGCCAGGCCCCAGTCCGGCAACCGTGTCCTGAATTCCCGGCCCCTGAAACAGACCCTGCCTGATTTTTAAATGCCATGTTCCATGTATTTCACAGGGCCATGTTCCCCTCTAGACAGGCGGGCAACTAGAGCCAAATTTCGGGGTGGGCTGAAAATATTTCGGGGGGGGGGGGCTAATTCTTCCAACCACGGACAAAGTGGCTGTGAGAAGGGGTGACCACACAACAAAAGCCTCATTTACAACTAAATGGTCTTTTAACCCCTTCACTGCGGTGGCTATTCCGCCGCAGTGCTAAGGGGGCAGGGCAGAAGAGCGGCGGGCACATGCTGGTGACGGAACCGCTCCGTCACCAGCGTCGGTTGCGCTGTGCTTATGACGGAGCGGTTCCGTCATGGCCCGCCCCGCTCAATAGAACGCTCAGCGCAGGTGCGGAATCCGCGCCGCGCAGGCTTGCCGAGCGGGCCATGACGGAACCGCTCCGTCATCAGCACAGCGCGACCGCGGCTGATGACGGAGCGGTTCCGTCATCAGCAGGGGAGGGGTTAAAGACCTGTTAAGTACTCGGGTGCGGCTGCAATTACATGCTCGCCAGCCTGCAAAGCTGTGTCAGCCAGGGCTGACAGGCACGACGGGGTGGGGGCTGAAGCCCCGTGAGCCCAATGGGTGTTGCGCGCCTGCCTCTAGAGTGCCTTCAGGCCCATGGGTCCTATGGGTTATGCCTTTGGTGTGATGCTGATGGCATATACCACGGCTCCTTTTGCTCTGTTCGTTCCCTTGCCTCCCATAACCCTGGCTCAGACTCTGACTCTGACGCCAGTCTATGCTTCAGGCCCGGACCCACGACTAACGCTTCTCGACCTTAATATTCTGGCACTGTTCACACTCTACACCATGTCAGCCCTTCCCACCTCTACCCACACAACCAGCACCACCATTGACACTACCAGTGCCACAGCCGACACCCCTAAAACAGGGTTCTGCCCGGACCCGTTGCTTCTGATGTAATTTCCAGTTTGTAGATCCAGAAGAGAGGCACATCAATGATTAAACTAAAGGGCTACTTATCCATCTTGTCTGTCTTTCTTTGTCTCCCAGACCAACAGTCCCTCTTCAAATCACTGATAGTTATTAGGTTTCCAAAGGGCCTCCACAACATGTTTCCCCTGTCTCCTTTTATAATACCGCAATGGGATCTTAATCTTCTTCTTACTTTTTATTGTGTTCCCCGTTTGAACCCTTCCACAGTGGCCAGTTGTGACTGTTTACTTTTAAGGCTGTTATTCGCATAGACATTTTACATTGGCGATACAGGTCAGTGAGTTGCAGGTGCTAAGCATCAAGCCCTCCTTCACTACCTTTTACGCAGACAGGCTGGTTCTTAGAACAAAGGCTACTTTCTTATCCAAGACGGGAAACTTCTATTACAACGCAGGCATTACATCACAATGGCTGTACAACACAACTTTTACAACGCAAGTGCCTTTACATTGCATGTCATTACAACGCATGCCATTACAACGCATGCCATTACAACGCATGCCATCACAACGCATGCCATCACAACGCATGCCATCACAACGCATTATAAGGTTAGTAATGAAGATTTGTAAGTTTTAGGGTGGGTATAGGTTTTGGGGTAGTTGGGAATAGTAATTTTTACCTCTACGCTATCCAGCACTTTCCCTACTGTTGCACTAAAAGTGTTGTGCGTTGTAATGCTATGTGTTGTAATGGAATGCGTTGTAATGATAGTTTAAAAAAATGCATTGTAATGGTATGCGTTGTAAAACCATGCAATGTAATGTAGTTGCGTTGTAAAAACTGCGATGTAAAAGTATGCGCTGTAATTGTTTGCGTTGTAACGTCATATATTCGTCCAAGGCCCTTTCTTATGGGGTGGTCCATCTCTTTACCTGTATTTTTTCCTTCTCCTCATCCTTTCAGTAAAGCGGAAGAGAGGCTTCATAGGGTGAATCCTATAAGAGTGGTCATTTTTTTCATTTACCGTTACAAGGACGTCCTGATTGACTATTAGCTTTTCATAGGCTACACTGGCAAGATGAATGGCAAAGCTATCCAGGAGAGGACACTATCAAGGTGGATCATCTTATACATTAACATATGCCCCACCTTGGCTTAAAGGGAACCCTAAGAGGGCATCAGACCTCACTCTACCAGAACGAAATCCTCTGCTTCAGCTCTTGCAAGGGAAGTTGCCATCTGCAAAGCAGGCCTTCCCTCCACCCCTTCGCACAGCATTACTGTTTAGATATGGAGATGTGGAGGGAGGGTCACATCGCACACACTGTCCTTCAGGACTTCTTAGTTTAACCAGCCTTTCAAACCCCCCTCCTGGTTGGATACTTCTCGGGGAGTCTATTGAAAAGGTGAGGAATCTGCAGGTAGAAGTATACATCGGAAGAAAAAGTTACTTAACTGTGGTTACAGTCTTTTGGTGGTAGTATATCTAACTGCAGATTTCTCACTGACCGTACCATCCTCCCCGTTTGAATGCTGGCTACCATCATAAGGTTCCTCTTTAGTTATGGTACAGCGCCTTGTCTATCTGATGTTGTTCACATTGTGTTCGCCTCAAAAGCTTGTAAAAATGGATGGGGAACTGAGGCCAGGGTACACGTGGATGCCCTTCATGGCTCCAGTGATGTCAGGATAGTAGTCTTTCCAATGCTGAAGAGGAGCCAGTGCCCCCTACCACCGTGGAGAGCTACTGAAAAGGTTCCAGGTTCAGTCTCACACCTGGGGTATTCAGAAGGTGAGTTTTCTGGAGGTAGATGGAGTATCCATCGGAAAGATTCTTACTGAAGGTAAGTAACGTTCACTTCTGGTGGATACTCCATCTATCAGCAGATTTATCACTACCCTTCCACCTCCCTCTACTGTAGAGTGGCTTATTTAACGTCTCCAAGTCTGAAGGCACAGAAAAAACAAAATGAACTAAATTAACGTCAGCACTCGGGTGGCGCTTATGTTCGGCTCTGCACCGTCATTCCAGTCTGCACCACGGAGCCACACAAAGCCACCTATAATAATAAAGAAAATCTCTTGTTCCAGTCTGGCATCTGGGCATATTCTAAAGGTGAGGAATCTGCAGTTAAATAGAGTATCCACCAAAAATAGTGGCACAGAAGGTAAGTAACTTGTTCTTTTATTTAAATCTGGAAATTATGTAGCAGGTGAATAATTTTGTGTGTAGGTGCGCTAAATCCATAATTATGCGAAAAGCCTACGCTGCAGAATCTGTGTTTGTTGTTGATTAAGTCATGCGCAGTTTCAAGGCTGTTTATGCTTTGCCAGCTGGCGTCTATCAAGCATTAAATTAACCCAGAGTGGTTCATTAAGGTGAACACATCAGAGACATTGGTTCTTAGAGATATTAAGAACAATAGGTGTCTGATTAGGTGTAAAAGTAGACTTCTGTATCCAGCAGTGATTAAGATCTTTTAGAGCAGAAGATAGTTTGCTTGTGATTCCAAAGAATTGGTTGATAAGAAGCCCATGAATCTTTCAGTCGTAAGAGAGAGTACCTCAGGGGCATGTGACAGAATAGTCTAGGTAGAAGGGAGCGGGGTGAGGAGTGGTGAAGTAGGATTAAACCGCTTCTGTGCTCATCAGCAGCAAATAACATCTACTGGAGGACTGAAAGCGCTGCCGTCTTGCCGTTCTGTGGTCAGAACTTCAGGCTGACAGTCAACGATTCAAGGTGTGCGGACAATGGGTAGGTGGGACCTTGTTTGATGATTTTCTTGGGAAGTTGAACTTTTGGAAATGGGTCCTATCTGGGCAGGTCATCCAGAGTTGGCTCATTTTAATTGATGATCCATAGTGAAGGAACATGGATAGTGAGTAAGAGGATGCATTGATGCTGTAACTATAGATGCCCGTGGATAGGGGCTGGCGCCTCAGCACTGCATAGGTTTAATGACTCCTCTGACTGAAGACTGCTGGAATGGCCTGACTACGGTAATGCGTGACGCTAACTGTGCCTTTGTGCTGCAGTGAAATGATGTCATATACTGTTCTGAGAACTAAATGCTTGACTGGGAGATTGGTAGGACTACGGTATGGATGGACACTGTGGTTACAGCTCGTAGAAGGAGGCAGAGGCTGCACACTGATGTCTAACTCCTGGGCACTGAGTGACAGCAGAGGGGCACTGATTCATGAACACGAAACATTCTCATGATAATTTGTAGCAGGGGTGACAAGGCCTCTGAAGAATAGGCCTCAAGCGTCTGATTGAAGAAGGGGTGTAACTAGAAGTCTACAGGTCCTCGGTAGGTATTTTCATATACGTAGCAGTGACCTCTCTCGATTTCTGATAGTATGGTTGCATATAATGTAAATATAAAAAGATAATATAAAAAGGGCTTCTCTGAATGTAGGGAATGGTCAGCTCAGGCGACATTCTTATCCTCTCCTTCTGGCAGCAGGACACTCTAATCACTTGTAAGAGCTGAGGTTGTGTCTGGTGCTTGTTTAAACTCTAGGTACGGACGTTGGCCCGGACGGATGAAGCTCGTGGTCTGCTTTGGCTCCTGGAAGAAGAGGCGCTGCAGCCAGGTGGCACAGAAGACACCCTCCTGGAACGGCTTTTCGCCTACTATGGACCCATGGAAGGAGAGGATAAAGGTGAGAGGGGACTTGGGGTGGCAGGAGATACACGTGTATACAGCAGGGGCTGCTTTTGGTGCCTTGAATCACAGATTGTTTGTTTCACTCAAGAACCTCCAACTCCAAGGCATACAGTCCTGTCAAGAGCTTCCTGTGTGAAATAAACATGATCCTCTAATACCAGGGCCTCCAGTGCCAGAATACAGGCCTCTCTCTTGCCACTGTTTTACATATCAGTCCAGGTCAACATCACAACCGCCAAAGCCTCTGTACACAATCCCATCTTATTCCCACCTCTACCACTTCATGCAAGCCTATCCTGTACCATAACCTTCTATACCAGCATATACAATCCCATCTCACATGACTTTTTAACAGAATTGCCCACATTTTGTATTTTTGTCCTGTTTCTGAATCCTCCATTTTGTATCTACCTGTTTGCATGATCCTCTTTTTGTTTTCTTTTCGTCTGCTTGAACTCTCTTTTCGCGTCTCTTCTCAGGTCATAAGCCATTGCTTCGGAGTGATAAAGCGCGCCATTTCTTCCTGGGTCACAGCTACGGGACCAACTGGGTGGAGTATGATGCCACAGGATGGCTCAATCATGTCAAGCAGAATCCGGCCTCCCAGCAAGCGGCCACGCTCCTGCAAGACTCTCAGAAGTAAGCAGCCTTGGGTAACAGCAAGCATGCTACTCCTCATTTACAGATCCAGCTGATGTGCTATGTGCATACTGCCCTTGGTAACTGTCTACAGTGCACAGAGCTAGCCTCACACTTCGGTCACTAGCGGTCATTTCTAGAAACTGCTATGCAAACTCATCTACCAAACCTGCTTCAATTTCAGATTAACATTTTGGTCAAACTCATGAATCATGGACTGAGGCCCTTTGGAGATCACAGCACATGGAAAGGAAAAGGTTGAATAGACTTCATTGCATGGACCCCCGAGCATATGGGCAGGAGAGATATACATATCTCCCAAAGGGTTTCTTGCATGCTTCTGCAGTTAGCACCTCCTTGCATGCACAGGAGTAAGCTACATATCCTAGAAAGTGTGCCTAGACTACTTCTGCTAATGATATGCAGCCACATAGTCATGAGAGGGAAAAGTGCCCTACAAAAGATGTATAGACGTTTTCTGCCATATTCACACAGACAGAAAAAGGTTAAGTATTATTATGGGTGCCCTGCCTGCTTCTGGCATAGACTTCTGACACGTGGACAGGTAAAAACTACACATCCTACGTGGTGTGTCTAGCCTGCAACTGCCAAGAACATGGAGCTACATAGTTAGAATAAGGTTACCTTTTGTCATATGGGTCTCTGGCCTTCTTCTGCCACATGCCCTTAATGAGGATAAGGCTGCATATTGTACAGTGCATTTCTCATACTTCTGCCATGAACACCTGGGCACCTAGTCAGGAGTAGTTTGCGTAGTCTATTGAGAGTTTCTACCCTTATTATTAGAAGCAATACAGGTTTCCCAAGAAATGTGTGATCTTTAGGACTACTTATCCCTTTGCTGAACCTCAAACGCTGCCTAAACATCATTCAGACCTGGATGTCCAGCGCCTATCTGAAGGTTAACCCAGCCAAGGCAGAATTCCTGTTATTTACCAAGAATAACAATCAAGAAACTGTGCAAACCTGTTACATGAACCTTGCAAGTTTCAAAAAGCAACTTTTACCGCATACCAAATCACTTGGCTTCATCCTGGACACCAACCTTATTCTTGAGGAACAAATTAACAAAAAAGACGGCCTGTTATCAGCTCTCTCGTTAGTGAAGATGAAATTGTTTCTTCCAGAAGGTGACTTCCGAACTGATGTTTAAGCCCTCATACTCTAACATCTGGATGGTGGTAAGGTCCTGCTCCATGGCTTTCCCGCTCCATACTGGCACTCCTTGAGGGCATCCTACGTACCACAGCACGTCTCATCCAGGTCGTGAAGAAATATAATCATGTCACCCCTTGTTGTCTTCTTTTCCGGCCTGCACCATCTTCAAAACCAGTTGCATCTTGTACTTAGCAATCATGACCAACACCCCTACCTTGGCAAACAAGCTTGCCCTCTGTAAGTTCTCAGCACACCCGGAGTCAGACCACTATCAAACTGCAGACTAATAAGTGTAAATAAAAATTAAAAAACAAGGCAGCAGGCCTTTTTCATCTTTGCACCCTAAGTCTAGAACGGCATGCCGTTATCCTTTAGACGGCCCTAATGCTACTCTAATTTTTGAAGATGTTGAAGACTCCTCTTTAAAGAACACTACATCACAGTGCATTAAGTGTCCATAATCCAGATACCTCTCCTATCACTCGTTGATTTTATCTATGTATTTGACCCTGTACAAGGCTCCACTGCCTTGTTTCTATGTTTGTGCTAATTAAATAACTTAGGCATACATGCACACACGTAAAGTCTCTAAAAACTGGTTTCTTTGTTCTGCAGGAAGATCATCAGTAGCCTTTTTGCTGGAAGAACTGGGTCTGCTATGGTGCTCTCGGGCTCCATTGCTGGGCTGGAGGGCGGGTCCCAGCTTGCTCTACGGAGGGCAACCAGCATGCGGAAGACGTTTACAACTGGTGTGGCAGCGGTGAAGAAGAAATCGCTCTGCATCCAGATCAAGCTGCAGGTGGTAAGTGAGCCCTAGTGCACCCATGTTAACAAGGAGTGGTTAAGGTGGTGGTCAGAGAGAAGTTGGCAGCCATAGAGGAGGTTGAATCTTCAGCCAACTGTCCACATGCCGTGCTCCAGCTACTTCTTCTAAAAGTCTTGGGCATGAGGCCCCACCTGCCCGACAGTGGATATCTCTTTAGCTTTCTTAAATCCAACTACGGCAGGACGGCCTATGTTAGACACTTCTTTCCAAGTTGGTTTCCTTGATACTTGTCTGCCTCTAGATATTATAAGAGCCTTTGCATGGAAAGCTCTGATGTACTCTTCATGGAAGTTTGCAGAATACGTTGTTTTGTTGCTACGCTTTTTTGGTTGAGGTTTAATCCAGGCTTCCATAATTGGGCACATTGTGTGATCCCGGCCTGATTTTTTCTAGATCTGTGTACCTCATTTCCCTTAAATGCATACAGTGGACAAAAGTATAATACCTTTCTTGGATGCTTTTGTAGAAAACATGGAGTTTACATTTGAACACTGTGCACCACATGCAGTTCCAAGGCCAGAGATGCGTCCACCATTCGTTCCCGAGACCTAGAAATCCATATCTTTGCCATTTCTCACTCAGTATGCTTCCAATGCCACCTTTGATGCATAGGGTGTCTTTGTAGAAACAGTACAGTGTCCTTGCTTGATGGCAACCTGGATCTTCATCTCTGCAGCTGGAACAAACCCTTCTGTTATCCCATAGGATGTTCCCAGATTATAAGTGTGTTTCATGGTCTGCTTCCTTCTACTGCCTCAAACTCACCTTGTTATTGATATGTATCATTCGGGATAAAAAGTTAATCTACATTTTCCTTAATTCCTCTGTGGCTTGATCACCAGACATAGTGCTTCATGCTATACCCAACCATTACCCTCACTGACCGGATCATAGTGTCTGGATACAAAGATGGCACCTTGGGTTTCAGCGGAAGCAAAGAGCCAGATTGAACAAGCAGTGATAATTTGGAGACCAAGTAGAGTCTGTGCACCAAGAGTAAGGCATCCTTGCACGAACAGGATGGACCTGGTAGGTCTTTCCTTCCACAATATCTCTGTCCCTCCCTGCTCACTCTTGCAATTTTGTCTGCATTCATTAGTTGCCTGATGAATGTCTTGATACCGCCGCCTGTTCTCTTGTAGAAGAGGTTAAGAGGCAGCGCTGTTGAACTAGGATTTAACTTCTAAATGTTAATCCTATTGTGACATGTTGCTAAATAATTACATTTTTAATAAAGGATTTATATGGTGTGAACCTTGTCGAGTACCCAGGCACAATGGGATATTGTGTATATCCAGAGAACATAACAATATAAGTAAATATTTTTGAGGCATATGGTTTGTATCCTGCTCCATCGGCTATCTAGGCAAACCGTGTTTTTTCAGCCTGTCCCTTTCCTTGGAAACTTGGGCGGAGCAGAGCCCTAAGCTGCTTCTCTGAAGTTGGTAGTAGGTCCAGCTATGGTAGTAGCTACTCGTGACTATGTTAAGACGTTAGTTATTATTATTTGCCAGCTACAGAATTTGCTACCTTTGTAACAGATTGGACTGTGATTCTGCTGTTGCGGCGAAGACACACAAGGGGCAAGTGAACAATAACTAAACTGGTGAACGCTTCCCAAAATACTCTAGTATGCGAGTATTTTGGTCTTTCCCCCAGAAGTATGGTTTCAGGCTGCTGGCAGGCGGTTTTGCAGAAGAAAATAATAATGAAAGAAAGATTTTGCTCTCTGGTCTGCGCTGCCTTCACAACTTACAGCAAAAGCTAGTAACTTCTTGTTTATCAAGAGTTGGAGCCGAAGCATCTTCATAAAACATGACGTGATTGACTAGAAACCGCTGTTTGACATTGGCCATGGACTCTTGCTCTCATCGTACACTAGCAGAGCCATGAACATATTCCGGAAAGACGTAGGAGTTTCCCAGGTAGTTACAGTTCAGTTCAACCCCTACAGAGACCAGTCTTTTCTTGAAGTAAATTGGAATACTGGAGGGCAGTAGTTGGCTATCTGGCCTTATCTGGAGGGTTTCAGGAAGGTTGTGGAGCAGACAGGTAGGCTAAGTGGTAGTAGCTGAGAGCAGATTCACCATGGATCCGCAGTCCCGCCTCTGGGCATGTCTTGAGTGGCAGAGCTCACACTTCATAGCTCCGAGCTTCAGACTTGTCTTCAGTAGACATGATCAGTGTGTTGTAAACACCGCATGGCCTCCATATGTTTGTGATCCTTCTGCATCTCCGCCAGTGAAAACAGGGCTGTGATTACAAACACAGTAGTCGGCAAATATTACTCTCTAAAGGTTACAGGTGGTGCTAGGGGTCACCAATCCACTTACCTTGCATAGACTCCACCACGCTCCATCCATTGGTGCCCTGCTGCCATACTTCCCTTTATCTCACTGGTGGCAGTGCCCTCTACAGCCCTCTACAAGCTCTATCTACCCCTCTGACAGAACCCTAGGGGGAAGGGCCTCTGTTTTCGAACTAGAAGAAGGATGGGGTTTGTATACTTTAACAATTACTATATTTAACATACCACTTGGTTTTAGAGAGAAAATGATGCATGTTGATGGAAATTACTCTTGCACTGTATAAAATATAATATATATGTGTAGTGAAAGCATGTTTTAGGGTATGAATCATGCCCGTTTTACTTTTTTGCTGCCACATTCATGTACTTTGTCATGTTTCCTGGAAATGTAATCCAAAGTAAATAGCAATTTGTAATGTACATTCCTAAATAATTGATCAGCAATTAGTAACTGATAAGGTCTGAGATGATTCGTATATTACCTGGTATCTGTGTACATGTCAGACGTCATAATGGCGTACAAGTGGCGGATTGCTCTCACCTGTGCTGCTGCTGTGTCTGCTCTCCTTGACTGACTCCGGGTAACCCTTGCTGCTTTCCTCCCCTCACTCCCTGCACAGGACGCGCTCATCGACACCATCAGGAGATCCAAGATCCACTTCGTCCACTGCTTCCTCCCCAAGGCCGAGGTGAGCAACAGCGAGAGCCAAGTGGTGCCGGCGACCCGGATCAGCACGGGCGAGCTGGACCCTCCCGGGGAGAGCTGCGTGGCCGAGCTCATGCAGCTGGACGTGCCGCTGCTGCGGGCCCAGATCCGCGGCTCCAGGCTCCTCGACGCCCTGCGCATGCACCGGCAGGGTGAGTGCACCTCATATTCCTGGGATGTGGGGGGAACACGCGCCAGGCGCCAGACGCCAGACCCTGTTAATACACTGGCGTGGCTTGGACAATACTGAACTGGGTGATGCCCCAAATAAACTCTAAAATGTAACTAGGTGACGGTAGGACCAGCTACAACTGTGTTTTGCTTAGAATGTCGTTACTGTTCTTAGCTGATGGGTAGTTAGTTAGCAGCAAGTGGTGGTAGCAATGTCTTCCAGGGACCAGAACAAAGTGAAGAAAATGAAATTACAAGTACTTCTTACCTGAAGTAAGAGGAACAAGTTTTCACGTAGGCTGGTGGCATCGTGAGTCTGGTGCAGCTAGTTATTTTCAGAGGACATCCTTTAAAAAATAGCCTAGGAAGGAAATATGAACCTGGGAAAACAAACTGATTCGTTTCTGTAACTTGGCTTATGCGGAGGTCAAAACACAGTGAACACATTATATGTAAATGCGCCCTTCTTTCGTTACGCAGCCTTTGTAGCCCTAAGCCAGTGTCCATGTTCAACAGAGTTCGTGGGAAGTGGAGCTGAATGCAGGGGGAGGCTGAGAGCCTGGCCCTGTATCTTCAGCTGGGCCAGAGGTTCAGCCCCACTTGGCTCCAAGGGAAGAGGGCCCTGAATGCAGGGCCTGACCAAAACCAGTGTCTGTTCCCAAAGTCTACTGGCCATGACCTAAGGTGGAGCCTAGTGGAATCTGGACACTCGTAGAATAATGCGCTTTTTGTTACAGTTATTGGGGTGAAGGGTACCATGACCCAATCAAGGCTCCACGGCTTGTGACTCATGGCTCCTAACCACACTCAACACTTAGGCATGTCCATGGTATTTCAGAAGATGCTGATGGGGTGATATGGAAAGATATAGCGTGCATGTCCATGGTATTTCAGAAGATGCTGAGCGGGGTGATATATAGCATGCATGTCCATGGTATTTCAGAAGATGCTGAGCGGGGTGACATGGAAAGATATAGCGTGCATGTCCATGGTATTTCAGAAGATGCTGAGCGGGGTGGCATGGAAAGATATAGCGTGCATGTCCATGGTATTTCAGAAGATGCTGAGCAGGGGTGATATGGAAAGATATAGCGTGCATGTCCATGGTATTTCAGAAGATGCTGAGCGGGGTGATATGGAAAGATATAGCGTGCATGTCCATGGTATTTCAGAAGATGCTGAGCGGGGGTGATATGGAAAGATATAGCGTGCATGTCCATGGTATTTCAGAAGATGCTGAGCGGGGTTGATATGGAAAGATATAGCGTGCATGTCCATGGTATTTCAGAAGATGCTGAGCGGGGTGATATGGAAAGATATAGCGTGCATGTCCATGGTATTTCAGAAGATGCTGAGCGGGGGTGATATGGAAAGATATAGCGTGCATGTCCATGGTATTTCAGAAGATGCTGAGCGGGGTGATATGGAAAGATATAGTGCGCATCAGTTATAGAACTCTTAAAGCCTTCGAGGATAATATACTGAAAAAGGATCCATAGTACAGAATGGGCTCCTGTTATGCTCCACTGTTCACCTCTATAACTGTTGTTTCACCACCATGTTGGACACAAATGTACAGTAATTCGAGCAGTTAAATAAGAGACTAAGCTCATCGTTTATTGTTGCAAAGAGGAGGGTCCGGGGATGCAGGAAACGCTGAGGAGATTGCAGTTTGAAACAGTTGTTGTCATATTTAATAATACATGTGCAAATCAGAAACCAGTTATTTATAAGAGTGTGGTTGATGTCACTCAAGGGCTCCGCCTGTGTCGCCTCCCACTCACAAGCTAAGAAAATGTTCAGGAAAACAAAAACACTTCCGGAGTCAACCACTAGAAGGCAGAATGTCTCAAAGCATTTGAATCTACAAGAGATTTCGTGCTGCAGAAGGATAAGCACTCTAAACCCAAGCAGATAAGAGAGTTCTCCAGGCCTCTGTCTGATCCAAAGGGCAGCAAAGCTACTTGGCGAGAGATCAGAAAATGTTTTCTACATTTGGCTCCACAATTCTACTGTAAGCTTTAAGGGGCATTTTTCATTTGACGTATCCCACTATTTTAATGATATCAACTAGACTGAAAATATGGAATGTAATCGAGGGCTGGCTTAAAAAGAAGTGTTCTGGTAATAAAATGGTTGATTGTGTTTTCCCTCTCTGTGTGGGATTGCTTCTAGCACTGGTGAAATACAACTCCTGCTTTCTGTTTTGTATAGTGTAACTGCTTTCATACACCTTCTTTCCACACCTCTCAGTAGTGAAACGTCATCATCCCGGCCTAGCAAAATCCAGTGGTGGAACATTGAACCGACATTTACATTTGATGTATGTGTCCATGGGCGCTCAAATACGTGCTGCTGGACTTTATCCACGTGCTCTTCTTTTCTATATGTGCTAGAGTTATGGCTCTCTGAGGCGTACAATGCAAGTTATTTTCAGAAATAATAGTCTGTACTCAAGCCCTTCTTTAATGTGCAGTTAGCATGGACTTGCGGGAGCTGATCAGCATTCTGGGTTCTGCCAGAGGGCATCTCACCATTTCTGCAGCTGATCTCATTAATAGATTCTTCTTGACTGTTGCAGTGAAATGAGATGGGGCGATGCAGCTTTTGAGTTCCAGCGATTTGAAAGCCTCTTCGAAGCGGCAAATGTGCCATGCAAGGCCTTGACCGCCTACGAATCCAGAACATTTCTTAAGAGAGTGCCTGGTTCCTTTCTAGCACAGGCTCAATTCATCCTCGGGCTCCTCTCTGAAGTGCATGGGTACTTGCAAAGATTTTCCAGGGGCCAAAAAGTTTACTCTGGTGTGACCGACGGCCCCACTGATGCCAGCAGGGTGTTGGTAGGGTCGTGGTGTAGGAAGGGCGTAGGGGAAGTGAAGCATGTACATATAGTGGCTGAATTGCCCAACGTGAACCCCGAAAACCTGGGATCAATCCCTGCTTCGCTACTCAACCAAATTGTGTGATCCTAGGTGTTGGAAATGGGATCCCTGGCTGGCCAGGGCTTTCGCCAAAGTCAGTCAGAGACCACCACACCCAAGTCAGGGCAAGGGAGTTACACGCCAAGATAACCCCTACTCACCCTCTAGGTAACGTGGCGCGAGCAGCAAGGCTAAACTTGGAGGCGATGTAGGCTAAGTATTTGCGCACGCACCCCAGCAACAACAACCAAAGGCCCACCACAAAGGAAACTCCACACAAGGTTATATAAAAAATAGCCTTTGTATTACACCAAAACACATTAGATAAAACACACACTTTACAATGTGCCAGAGGCACGGGCAGAATTTACAGGGGATATGTACAAGACAGGGCCACCTGGACCACTGTCAGGAATCAGAAGTAGCACTTTCAGAAATAGCACTTAGAAGGTAAAATATAAATTTACTTTAGCACAAAATAGCACACAACCAGTAACTACTGGTAACAGGACCTCACTAGCACCACCTGCACTAGGGAGAAAACAACCACCTATGTATCACAATACCTGTAGGGGTGTAAGAACATAACACATGATGCAATGCATAACATTCATTCAGAGGTGTAAAGGCACATGACGCATAACAATACATTCAGAGGTGCATAGAAAGTACAATTGCGCCAAACTCACGTAAGTCACCACCTGTGACTGTCCCTAGGCCCTCTGGCCTTGTTGGGGCTAGGACGCCCTGTGTCCAAAGTGTCAGGGTCCTAAACGTGGCAGTTGCCCACAAAGTGCTGGGCAACTGGTGCAAGAAGGTTTGAGCCTTCCAGGGCTCAAAAACAACAATGGGGCCACCTGAGCCTCTCTGGCTCTGAATAACACAATGTCCCCTTTAGCCTCTCTGGGCTCCTGCAAGAATTGCACTCAAGAGCCTCTGTGGCTCTTAACACTGGGGCGCCTTGGGGGAGCCTCTCAGGGCTCTTAAACCACAAAGATGCAGCCTCACTGGGCTGTTGGGGTCCCTCACGGGGGACCCGGGAACACTGGGGGTGCCTCGAGCCTCTCAATAGGCTACGGACACCAAATGCCCTCCTTGAGCCTCGGGGCTCGCAACAGAAAATGCCCCTGAGCCTCGCAGGCTCTGAACACCGAAGGTGGAGGGGCGCGGGCACCGACAATGTGCCCCGACAGGGTAGAGCCTCCCCGGCTCTAAACAAATGCCCCCTGAGCCTCCCCCTGCCCGTGCACACTCACCGGGCTCTCAGGTGGAGGCTCCTCCGGATTCTCAGCTGCTGGGGCGGGTCGTCTTCGCTGGCTGCGGGGCTCTCCCTTCCCTCAGGGAGCCTCGCAGCAGACGCCGGCTGCAGGATTCTTCCTCCCCGGCTGCAGGAGTCCGGGGCTCTCTCCTCACTTGGGAGCCCCGGGCAGGAAAGGCAGGCTGCTTCCTGCTGTCCCGCAGTCCCGCCCACGGGTTGCCTGGCTTCCGGCCGGGCAGCCAATCGCAGCGCGGCCCCTCGAAGGGAGGCGAGCACTTCCGGGTCGCACTTAGCAGCGGCCCGGCAACGTTTTCAAACACCCCGGGCTGCGGCGGTGAATCTCGAGGGGCAATGCCGGGTGGGCACCGGCCTTAAATTAAATTAAGAAGCGAGGTGGGCACTCGCAAATTCAAATAAAGGGGCACAGCCCAAAAAGGGCAATAACAACAGCCACAGGTGCGGCGTGGGCAGCTGCGAACCGGCGGCAGCACGCAGGGCGGCCCCTGCTTTCCCCACGCAAAATGCGGGGCGGGAAAGCGCGATCGGCAACCGAACAGGCAAATGCCGGGTGGGCACCGGCCTCCAGCAGACCACGCGCTCCCAAGCGCCAGGGGCATCAATAAAGCGCTCTCAGCGCTAGGAACAGGGTCACAGCGCTCCCAAGCGCTACAAGTGGAAAGTAAAGCGCTCCAAGCGCTATAAGCCAAAGAAAAGCGCTCTCAAGCGCTAGGGAGCACTCAGTTCAGCAATAAAGTCCTTGTAGGCTGGCAGGGGGGCAAGGCTGGGCCCAGAGCCAGCACACTGGGTCTCCAGGCAGGGAGACACCCCAAGTGGCGGTCCTCTGGCCCAGCAGCAGCAACAGCAGCCCTCAGGATCCTGGAAGAGAACAACTTCAGTGGGGACACAGCCCCATTTTTATACAGTGCATTCCTTTGTCTGAGGGTGCAGAGTGGGGGCGGAACCAGTCGCAGCTGGTTCTTGAGTACTCTGTTTACCTCAACCACCCTCTCTATTCACTGGCAGGGCTTGGGTCATTAGACACACCACAGGGGGGCGGAGCCAGCATTGTGTGGGGAAAACCCAGCCCATCCAGGACACAGGTACACTCCTCCCACACATTACTCATGCAGATCTCCCACTCACCACCGGGCAGACCCATCCAGACTTCCTGGAGCCTGGCATGCCAGCCAGCTCCAGCCAATCACACGCCAGCACCCTCACAGCACACGTACAGCCATGTCTAGAAATGGCGCTTCCCTACTAGACACATACATGCTGCATACACCATCTCGCAGCATTCACTCTCACGAGTTCACACATACCAGACTCAAGCCTGTACACCCCACGCATCAGGAACTACCAGGGACACATACATTCCCCATGCATTCCTATGGGCGGGCAGGCCTAGCTCAGCACATGCACTCAGAGTGCGCACGCACTTTCCACTGGGACACAGTGAAAGTGCGCAGAATCCCAAAAATCACTATTGCCAGGTCACCATTTCACGCAAAAAGTATAGGGGTGAACCTGCCCTAAGGGCCCAAGTCCAACACTAGGCAATTCTCTTAGTTCACTTTCCCTCCTTTTTCTTCATTATCACATATAAGCGGACTTAGAAATACACGAGTTCAGGGTGTGTGCCTTACTTTGAGTATCACTGCAGTTGAGTATTATAAGGAGCTCATTCTTGAAGTTCATTCGGTTGCTCTCTCTCCAGATTATTTCACAGGAAATCAGTCGCCACTGCCATCGACTTTGGCTCTATATGTTAGCAGATTGCCAGTGTTGTAACGCAAAATGGTCCTCCGGGCCCCCACCACCCTCCCCACCTCTTCAGAATGTGATGAGGGGCCCCTGAGTCTCCCATATCTCACCGATATTCAATGATCTTGGGCTCAATGGGACCCTGCATTGCAGGAGCTAGCGTTATGCCCCTGCATATCCCAGGCTTTTCCTCCCTCTCGTAAAGACTCCTTTACTATGAAGAACGAGCTGTCTCTATGATGGTAAGGTGACCATATTTTGTAAACCAAATACCGGGCATTTCATAAGGACTATAACTTTTGAGCTGCCCGAGTGCCACCATATGACTTAAGACAGAGCTTGCTGGCATAGAAAGCACAGACAAAGAGACACTAAGGAGTATAAATTAAATGTAATTTTTACACAGACAATAGTGTGCTAATTAAATTAATTTCTCAAAAGGCTTGACATTAATTGTGCATTGGAACACATAAAAACATGCCTCCCTCTTTGTTCACTTGACACTCCTTAAAAACCAGGGCATGAGTTAAACTAAATGAAATTTGCCAGGACAGATGATGAAAAACTTGGACGCCTGGTCACCCTATGTGATGACCCTATATCGAGCTGTTTCTAAGTTGTGCCCAGGCTAAAGACTCGCTGCACTCGGTGGCAGCTTGTGTTTGGCCAGATCTGTACCTCGGTTCCTGATCAGAGATGCACCCGGTACCTGTTGCTTTTTTTTTTTCCTTAACTCTTTTTTATCAAGTTTTGCGTCTAAACTCCCACTGCAGTGGCAACAACGTACACACGTTTGGTGTACAACAAGAAAAAACAAGCATTTGCAGTGCAATAGGTCTCGCATTAGGAAAGTGTGAGCTATTGGTATTGTAAATTACACATTTTTTTAATATGTGTTGGCTTTGAAAATATATAAACTAATAGCATTGTTATTCACAAAGCCAATAGCTTACACTTTCCTAATGCGAGTCCTATTAGCTATGGCAATGCTTGTTGGTAGCAAGAAAGGACAGTGCTGTTGTGGTGCTGAGTGATGATGTGGTTGGGCTGAGTGATGTGGTTGGGCTGAGTGATGTGGTGGTATATTATAGTGATGTGGTGGTGTCCTAGAGTGATGTGGGAGTGTCCCCGAGTGATGTGGTGGTGCCCCTGAGTGATGTGGTGGTGTCTCCGAGTTATGTGGTGGTGTCCCCGAGTGATGTGGTGGTGTCCCTGAGTGATGTGGTGGTGTCCCTGAGTGATGTGGTGGTGCCCCTGAGTGATGTGGTGGTGCCCCTGAGTGATGTGGTGGTGCCCCTGAGTGATGTGGTGGTGCCCCTGAGTGATGTGGTGGTGCCCCTGAGTGATGTGGTGGTGCCCCTGAGTGATGTGGTGGTGTCCTTGAGGGATGTGGTGGTGTCCCCGAGTGATGTGGTGGTGTCCCCGAGTAATGTGGTGGTGTCCCCGAGTGATGTGGTGGTGTCCCTGAGTGATGTGGTGGTGTCCCTGAGTGATGTGGTGGTGTACTTGAGTGATGTGGTGGTGTCCCAGAGTGATGTGGTGGTGACCCTGAGTGGTGCCCCTGAGTGATGTGGGGGTGTCCCTGAGTGATGTGGTGGTGTCCCAGAGTGATGTGGTGGTGTCCCCGAGTGATCTGGTGGTGTCCCAGAGTGATGTGGTGGTGTCCCCGAGTGATCTGGTGGTGTCCCAGAGTGATCTGGTGGTGTCCCCGAGTGATCTGGTGGTGTCCCCGAGTGATGTGGTGGTGTCCCTGAGTGATGTGGTGGTGCGCGATGTGCACGCAGGGGGCGGGGAAGCGGCAGCCTTTGTAGTCTGATGCCGAGGCACAGACAAATGGTGGTGTGTTATGTGGCTGGCGATGGTGTGCACGCGCATAGATCACATGAACTATATGCGATCCGCAGCCGTTTTAGTAGACTGTTCTTTTCCACTTACTATAATCTCGCCGGAGTGATGTGGTGGTGTCCCTGAGTTTTGTGGTGGTGTCCCTGAGTGATGTAGTGGTGCCTCTGAGTTATGTGGCGGTGTTCCTGAGTGATGTGGTGGTGTCCCAGAGTGATGTGTTGGTGTCCCCGAGTGATGTGGTGGTGTCCCCGAGTGATGTGGTGGTGTCCCCGAGTGATGTGGTGGTGTCCCCGAGTAATGTGGTGGTGTCTCCGAGTGATGAGGTGGTGTCCCTGTGTGATTTGGTGGTGTCCCCGAGTGATGTGGTGGTGTCCCCGAGTGATGTGGTGGTGTTCCCGAGTGATGTGGTGGTGTCCCCGAGTGATGTGGTGGTGTCCCCGAGTGATGTGGTGGTGTCCCCGAGTGATGTGGTGGTGTCCCGGAGTGATGTGGTGGTGTCCCCGAGTTATGTGGTGGTGTCCCTGAGTGGTGTGGTGGTGTCCCTGAGTGGTGTCCCTGAGTGATGTGGTGGTGTCCCTGAGTGATGTGGTGGTGTTCCTGAGTGATGTGGTGGTGTCCCTGAGTGATGTGGTGGTGTCCCTGAGTGATGTGGTGGTACCCCTGAGTGATGTGGTGGTGTCCCTGAGTGATGTGGTGGTGTTCCTGAGTGATGTGGTGTGTGTGGGTGAGGGTGCGAGGGGGTGAGGGTGAGTGACACCCAGCTGATACTCTCCCTCACCAAAGACCAAGCCACCGCCAAACTCAACCTCCAGGAAGGAATGAAAAACGTCGCTGAATGGATGAAACTCAGCCGTCTGAAACTGAAGTCAGACAAGACGGAGGTCCTCTTCCTTGGACCATCCCCATCCGCCTGGGACGACTCCTTGTATCCCACAGAACTGGGCACCGCACCGACACCCACTGACCACGCACGCAACCTGGGATTCATCCTGGACTCCTCTCTCACGATGACCAAGCAAGTCAACGGCATCTCATCTTCATGCTTCAACACCCTGCGCATGCTCCGTAAGATCTTCCGGTGGATCCCTACCGGAACTAGAAAGACGGTCACCCAGGCCCTCGTCACCAGCCGACTAGACTACGGAAACGCCCTATACGGAGGAACCACAGTCAAACTTCAGAAAAGACTCCAACACATACAGAACGCATCCGCACGACTCATCCTCGACATCCCCCGCCACAGCCACAAATCAGCCCACCTGAGAGACCTGCACTGGCTCCCCGTCAACAAAAGGATCACGTTCAGGCTCCTCACCCACGCACACAAAGCGCTCCACGACATAGGTCCCAAATACCTCAACAACCGCCTCACGTTCTACACTCCAACACGCAAACTCCGCTCCGCCAGCCTCGCCTTCGCCACCGTCCTATGGATCCGCAGAACCACCGCCGGAGGAAGATCATTCTCCCACCTGGCGGCCAAGACATGGAACTCCCTCCCCACCC
The DNA here is from genome assembly GCF_964261635.1 of Lissotriton helveticus. Taxonomy (NCBI): domain Eukaryota; kingdom Metazoa; phylum Chordata; class Amphibia; order Caudata; family Salamandridae; genus Lissotriton; species Lissotriton helveticus. The sequence goes on from NC_136061.1 coordinate 361,568,152, forward strand.
ACCTACGACTAACCCAGGACCATCTCACATTCAGGAAACACCTCAAGACCTGGCTCCTCGAGCAGTAGCGGCACTCCTTCCCTTCTCTCGCCCTGCCCCCCCCCCCCAGCGCCTTGAGACCCTCACTGGTGAGTAGCGCGCTCTACAAATGGATTGATTGATTGAGGGTGAGAGGTGTGAGGGGTGTGAGGGTGGGTGAGGGTAAGTGAGGGTGTGTGAGGGAGTGTGAGGGTGAGGGAGGGTGAGAGTGACGAGGGTGAGGGGTGTGAGGGTAAGGGTGAGGGGGTGTGAGGGTGAGGAGGTGTGAGGGTGAGTGTCCAAAGTAAATGGTGGCAGGGCAGACATCATAAGACAGAGAGAAGAGACTGTGTGGTGACTGCATTGGTCAGTTTCAGAATCAGGAGGGGCAGAGTCAGCACAGTCTGCGAGGGATCAACTTGTCTAGAGGCAAAGCATAGCGGATGTAGCATTGCAGCTACCAAGTCGAGTGTTTTCAAGCTGAGTGTCCCTAGAGAGATGGCAACACAGCAACAGTATTTGAGGAGCGAGGCTAGTGTAAACAAGCACGGTAGGCTTTCACTTTCGTCCAGAAACAAGCTCTCGGCATTGCTGTGGCGTGGGGGTGGGCGGGGGAGTGGCAGCCTTTGAAGTCTGATGCCGAGGCACAGACAAATGGTGGTGTGTTATGTTGCTGGCTCTGTGCACGCGCATAGATCACATGAACTGTATGCGATCCGCAGCCGTTTCGGTAGACAGTTCTTTTCCGCTTACTATAATCTCGCCGGAGCAATGCGCAAGCGCATTGGCTCAGGCGAGACCTAAATAGCTTTGCAAGGCACGCTAACCCAATCTGCATTCCAGCATTCCCTCTCTAAACCCCCCCACATTATTTAATGTTTACATGACCCCCCTGGAGGACGTGGTTGCCCCATTCGGGATAAAAATCATCAGCTATGCTGATGATACTCAGCTGGTGGTTTCATTATCTCAATTTGTGAAGAACCCGGAATCGCTGCGCCTATGCCTGGCTAAAGTGCACACTTGGATGTGCGAATCGGCGCTTAAATTAAACGGCTCAAAGACTGAAATAATGTTGCTGGGCCATAAGACGCCTTCACTCCCTCCAACCATCTGGCCCAGCTGTTTGGGCGAACCGGCGGCAGCACGCAGGGCGGCCCCTGCTTTCCCCACGCAAAATGCGGGGCGGGAAAGCGCGATCGGCAACCGAACAGGCAAATGCCGGGTGGGCACCGGCCTCCAGCAGACCACGCGCTCCCAAGCGCCAGGGGCATCAATAAAGCGCTCTCAGCGCTAGGAACAGGGTCACAGCGCTCCCAAGCGCTACAAGTGGAAAGTAAAGCGCTCCAAGCGCTATAAGCCAAAGAAAAGCGCTCTCAAGCGCTAGGGAGCACTCAGTTCAGCAATAAAGTCCTTGTAGGCTGGCAGGGGGGCAAGGCTGGGCCCAGAGCCAGCACACTGGGTCTCCAGGCAGGGAGACACCCCAAGTGGCGGTCCTCTGGCCCAGCAGCAGCAACAGCAGCCCTCAGGATCTTGGAAGAGAACAACTTCAGTGGGGACACAGCCCCATTTTTATACAGTGCATTCCTTTGTCTGAGGGTGCAGAGTGGGGGCGGAACCAGTCGCAGCTGGTTCTTGAGTACTCTGTTTACCTCAACCACCCTCTCTATTCACTGGCAGGGCTTGGGTCATTAGACACACCACAGGGGGGCGGAGCCAGCATTGTGTGGGGAAAACCCAGCCCATCCAGGACACAGGTACACTCCTCCCACACATTACTCATGCAGATCTCCCACTCACCACCGGGCAGACCCATCCAGACTTCCTGGAGCCTGGCATGCCAGCCAGCTCCAGCCAATCACACGCCAGCACCCTCACAGCACACGTACAGCCATGTCTAGAAATGGCGCTTCCCTACTAGACACATACATGCTGCATACACCATCTCGCAGCATTCACTCTCACGAGTTCACACATACCAGACTCAAGCCTGTACACCCCACGCATCAGGAACTACCAGGGACACATACATTCCCCATGCATTCCTATGGGCGGGCAGGCCTAGCTCAGCACATGCACTCAGAGTGCGCACGCACTTTCCACTGGGACACAGTGAAAGTGCGCAGAATCCCAAAAATCACTATTGCCAGGTCACCATTTCACGCAAAAAGTATAGGGGTGAACCTGCCCTAAGGGCCCAAGTCCAACACTAGGCAATTCTCTTAGTTCACTTTCCCTCCTTTTTCTTCATTATCACATATAAGCGGACTTAGAAATACACGAGTTCAGGGTGTGTGCCTTACTTTGAGTATCACTGCAGTTGAGTATTATAAGGAGCTCATTCTTGAAGTTCATTTGGTTGCTCTCTCTCCAGATTATTTCACAGGAAATCAGTCGCCACTGCCATCGACTTTGGCTCTATATGTTAGCAGATTGCCAGTGTTGTAACGCAAAATGGTCCTCCGGGCCCCCACCACCCTCCCCACCTCTTCAGAATGTGATGAGGGGCCCCTGAGTCTCCCATATCTCACCGATATTCAATGATCTTGGGCTCAATGGGACCCTGCATTGCAGGAGCTAGCGTTATGCCCCTGCATATCCCAGGCTTTTCCTCCCTCTCGTAAAGACTCCTTTACTATGAAGAACGAGCTGTCTCTATGATGGTAAGGTGACCATATTTTGTAAACCAAATACCGGGCATTTCATAAGGACTATAACTTTTGAGCTGCCCGAGTGCCACCATATGACTTAAGACAGAGCTTGCTGGCATAGAAAGCACAGACAAAGAGACACTAAGGAGTATAAATTAAATGTAATTTTTACACAGACAATAGTGTGCTAATTAAATTAATTTCTCAAAAGGCTTGACATTAATTGTGCATTGGAACACATAAAAACATGCCTCCCTCTTTGTTCACTTGACACTCCTTAAAAACCAGGGCATGAGTTAAACTAAATGAAATTTGCCAGGACAGATGATGAAAAACTTGGACGCCTGGTCACCCTATGTGATGACCCTATATCGAGCTGTTTCTAAGTTGTGCCCAGGCTAAAGACTCGCTGCACTCGGTGGCAGCTTGTGTTTGGCCAGATCTGTACCTCGGTTCCTGATCAGAGATGCACCCGGTACCTGTTGCTTTTTTTTTTTCCTTAACTCTTTTTTATCAAGTTTTGCGTCTAAACTCCCACTGCAGTGGCAACAACGTACACACGTTTGGTGTACAACAAGAAAAAACAAGCATTTGCAGTGCAATAGGTCTCGCATTAGGAAAGTGTGAGCTATTGGTATTGTAAATTACACATTTTTTTAATATGTGTTGGCTTTGAAAATATATAAACTAATAGCATTGTTATTCACAAAGCCAATAGCTTACACTTTCCTAATGCGAGTCCTATTAGCTATGGCAATGCTTGTTGGTAGCAAGAAAGGACAGTGCTGTTGTGGTGCTGAGTGATGATGTGGTTGGGCTGAGTGATGTGGTTGGGCTGAGTGATGTGGTGGTATATTATAGTGATGTGGTGGTGTCCTAGAGTGATGTGGGAGTGTCCCCGAGTGATGTGGTGGTGCCCCTGAGTGATGTGGTGGTGTCTCCGAGTTATGTGGTGGTGTCCCCGAGTGATGTGGTGGTGTCCCTGAGTGATGTGGTGGTGTCCCTGAGTGATGTGGTGGTGCCCCTGAGTGATGTGGTGGTGCCCCTGAGTGATGTGGTGGTGCCCCTGAGTGATGTGGTGGTGCCCCTGAGTGATGTGGTGGTGCCCCTGAGTGATGTGGTGGTGCCCCTGAGTGATGTGGTGGTGTCCTTGAGGGATGTGGTGGTGTCCCCGAGTGATGTGGTGGTGTCCCCGAGTAATGTGGTGGTGTCCCCGAGTGATGTGGTGGTGTCCCTGAGTGATGTGGTGGTGTCCCTGAGTGATGTGGTGGTGTACTTGAGTGATGTGGTGGTGTCCCAGAGTGATGTGGTGGTGACCCTGAGTGGTGCCCCTGAGTGATGTGGGGGTGTCCCTGAGTGATGTGGTGGTGTCCCAGAGTGATGTGGTGGTGTCCCCGAGTGATCTGGTGGTGTCCCAGAGTGATGTGGTGGTGTCCCCGAGTGATCTGGTGGTGTCCCAGAGTGATCTGGTGGTGTCCCCGAGTGATCTGGTGGTGTCCCCGAGTGATGTGGTGGTGTCCCTGAGTGATGTGGTGGTGCGCGATGTGCACGCAGGGGGCGGGGAAGCGGCAGCCTTTGTAGTCTGATGCCGAGGCACAGACAAATGGTGGTGTGTTATGTGGCTGGCGATGGTGTGCACGCGCATAGATCACATGAACTGTATGCGATCCGCAGCCGTTTTAGTAGACTGTTCTTTTCCACTTACTATAATCTCGCCGGAGTGATGTGGTGGTGTCCCTGAGTTTTGTGGTGGTGTCCCTGAGTGATGTAGTGGTGCCTCTGAGTTATGTGGCGGTGTTCCTGAGTGATGTGGTGGTGTCCCAGAGTGATGTGTTGGTGTCCCCGAGTGATGTGGTGGTGTCCCCGAGTGATGTGGTGGTGTCCCCGAGTGATGTGGTGGTGTCCCCGAGTAATGTGGTGGTGTCTCCGAGTGATGAGGTGGTGTCCCTGTGTGATTTGGTGGTGTCCCCGAGTGATGTGGTGGTGTCCCCGAGTGATGTGGTGGTGTTCCCGAGTGATGTGGTGGTGTCCCCGAGTGATGTGGTGGTGTCCCCGAGTGATGTGGTGGTGTCCCCGAGTGATGTGGTGGTGTCCCGGAGTGATGTGGTGGTGTCCCCGAGTTATGTGGTGGTGTCCCTGAGTGGTGTGGTGGTGTCCCTGAGTGGTGTCCCTGAGTGATGTGGTGGTGTCCCTGAGTGATGTGGTGGTGTTCCTGAGTGATGTGGTGGTGTCCCTGAGTGATGTGGTGGTGTCCCTGAGTGATGTGGTGGTACCCCTGAGTGATGTGGTGGTGTCCCTGAGTGATGTGGTGGTGTTCCTGAGTGATGTGGTGTGTGTGGGTGAGGGTGCGAGGGGGTGAGGGTGAGTGACACCCAGCTGATACTCTCCCTCACCAAAGACCAAGCCACCACCAAACTCAACCTCCAGGAAGGAATGAAAAACGTCGCTGAATGGATGAAACTCAGCCGTCTGAAACTGAAGTCAGACAAGACGGAGGTCCTCTTCCTTGGACCATCCCCATCCGCCTGGGACGACTCCTTGTATCCCACAGAACTGGGCACCGCACCGACACCCACTGACCACGCACGCAACCTGGGATTCATCCTGGACTCCTCTCTCACGATGACCAAGCAAGTCAACGGCATCTCATCTTCATGCTTCAACACCCTGCGCATGCTCCGTAAGATCTTCCGGTGGATCCCTACCGGAACTAGAAAGACGGTCACCCAGGCCCTCGTCACCAGCCGACTAGACTACGGAAACGCCCTATACGGAGGAACCACAGTCAAACTTCAGAAAAGACTCCAACACATACAGAACGCATCCGCACGACTCATCCTCGACATCCCCCGCCACAGCCACAAATCAGCCCACCTGAGAGACCTGCACTGGCTCCCCGTCAACAAAAGGATCACGTTCAGGCTCCTCACCCACGCACACAAAGCGCTCCACGACATAGGTCCCAAATACCTCAACAACCGCCTCACGTTCTACACTCCAACACGCAAACTCCGCTCCGCCAGCCTCGCCTTCGCCACCGTCCTATGGATCCGCAGAACCACCGCCGGAGGAAGATCATTCTCCCACCTGGCGGCCAAGACATGGAACTCCCTCCCCACCCACCTACGACTAACCCAGGACCATCTCACATTCAGGAAACACCTCAAGACCTGGCTCCTCGAGCAGTAGCGGCACTCCTTCCCTTCTCTCGCCCTGCCCCCCCCCCCAGCGCCTTGAGACCCTCACTGGTGAGTAGCGCGCTCTACAAATGGATTGATTGATTGAGGGTGAGAGGTGTGAGGGGTGTGAGGGTGGGTGAGGGTAAGTGAGGGTGTGTGAGGGAGTGTGAGGGTGAGGGAGGGTGAGAGTGACGAGGGTGAGGGGTGTGAGGGTAAGGGTGAGGGGGTGTGAGGGTGAGGAGGTGTGAGGGTGAGTGTCCAAAGTAAATGGTGGCAGGGCAGACATCATAAGACAGAGAGAAGAGACTGTGTGGTGACTGCATTGGTCAGTTTCAGAATCAGGAGGGGCAGAGTCAGCACAGTCTGCGAGGGATCAACTTGTCTAGAGGCAAAGCATAGCGGATGTAGCATTGCAGCTACCAAGTCGAGTGTTTTCAAGCTGAGTGTCCCTAGAGAGATGGCAACACAGCAACAGTATTTGAGGAGCGAGGCTAGTGTAAACAAGCACGGTAGGCTTTCACTTTCGTCCAGAAACAAGCTCTCGGCATTGCTGTGGCGTGGGGGTGGGCGGGGGAGTGGCAGCCTTTGAAGTCTGATGCCGAGGCACAGACAAATGGTGGTGTGTTATGTTGCTGGCTCTGTGCACGCGCATAGATCACATGAACTGTATGCGATCCGCAGCCGTTTCGGTAGACAGTTCTTTTCCGCTTACTATAATCTCGCCGGAGCAATGCGCAAGCGCATTGGCTCAGGCGAGACCTAAATAGCTTTGCAAGGCACGCTAACCCAATCTGCATTCCAGCATTCCCTCTCTAAACCCCCCCACATTATTTAATGTTTACATGACCCCCCTGGAGGACGTGGTTGCCCCATTCGGGATAAAAATCATCAGCTATGCTGATGATACTCAGCTGGTGGTTTCATTATCTCAATTTGTGAAGAACCCGGAATCGCTGCGCCTATGCCTGGCTAAAGTGCACACTTGGATGTGCGAATCGGCGCTTAAATTAAACGGCTCAAAGACTGAAATAATGTTGCTGGGCCATAAGACGCCTTCACTCCCTCCAACCATCTGGCCCAGCTGTTTGGGCGAACCGGCGGCAGCACGCAGGGCGGCCCCTGCTTTCCCCACGCAAAATGCGGGGCGGGAAAGCGCGATCGGCAACCGAACAGGCAAATGCCGGGTGGGCACCGGCCTCCAGCAGACCACGCGCTCCCAAGCGCCAGGGGCATCAATAAAGCGCTCTCAGCGCTAGGAACAGGGTCACAGCGCTCCCAAGCGCTACAAGTGGAAAGTAAAGCGCTCCAAGCGCTATAAGCCAAAGAAAAGCGCTCTCAAGCGCTAGGGAGCACTCAGTTCAGCAATAAAGTCCTTGTAGGCTGGCAGGGGGGCAAGGCTGGGCCCAGAGCCAGCACACTGGGTCTCCAGGCAGGGAGACACCCCAAGTGGCGGTCCTCTGGCCCAGCAGCAGCAACAGCAGCCCTCAGGATCTTGGAAGAGAACAACTTCAGTGGGGACACAGCCCCATTTTTATACAGTGCATTCCTTTGTCTGAGGGTGCAGAGTGGGGGCGGAACCAGTCGCAGCTGGTTCTTGAGTACTCTGTTTACCTCAACCACCCTCTCTATTCACTGGCAGGGCTTGGGTCATTAGACACACCACAGGGGGGCGGAGCCAGCATTGTGTGGGGAAAACCCAGCCCATCCAGGACACAGGTACACTCCTCCCACACATTACTCATGCAGATCTCCCACTCACCACCGGGCAGACCCATCCAGACTTCCTGGAGCCTGGCATGCCAGCCAGCTCCAGCCAATCACACGCCAGCACCCTCACAGCACACGTACAGCCATGTCTAGAAATGGCGCTTCCCTACTAGACACATACATGCTGCATACACCATCTCGCAGCATTCACTCTCACGAGTTCACACATACCAGACTCAAGCCTGTACACCCCACGCATCAGGAACTACCAGGGACACATACATTCCCCATGCATTCCTATGGGCGGGCAGGCCTAGCTCAGCACATGCACTCAGAGTGCGCACGCACTTTCCACTGGGACACAGTGAAAGTGCGCAGAATCCCAAAAATCACTATTGCCAGGTCACCATTTCACGCAAAAAGTATAGGGGTGAACCTGCCCTAAGGGCCCAAGTCCAACACTAGGCAATTCTCTTAGTTCACTTTCCCTCCTTTTTCTTCATTATCACATATAAGCGGACTTAGAAATACACGAGTTCAGGGTGTGTGCCTTACTTTGAGTATCACTGCAGTTGAGTATTATAAGGAGCTCATTCTTGAAGTTCATTCGGTTGCTCTCTCTCCAGATTATTTCACAGGAAATCAGTCGCCACTGCCATCGACTTTGGCTCTATATGTTAGCAGATTGCCAGTGTTGTAACGCAAAATGGTCCTCCGGGCCCCCACCACCCTCCCCACATCTTCAGAATGTGATGAGGGGCCCCTGAGTCTCCCATATCTCACCGATATTCAATGATCTTGGGCTCAATGGGACCCTGCATTGCAGGAGCTAGCGTTATGCCCCTGCATATCCCAGGCTTTTCCTCCCTCTCGTAAAGACTCCTTTACTATGAAGAACGAGCTGTCTCTATGATGGTAAGGTGACCATATTTTGTAAACCAAATACCGGGCATTTCATAAGGACTATAACTTTTGAGCTGCCCGAGTGCCACCATATGACTTAAGACAGAGCTTGCTGGCATAGAAAGCACAGACAAAGAGACACTAAGGAGTATAAATTAAATGTAATTTTTACACAGACAATAGTGTGCTAATTAAATTAATTTCTCAAAAGGCTTGACATTAATTGTGCATTGGAACACATAAAAACATGCCTCCCTCTTTGTTCACTTGACACTCCTTAAAAACCAGGGCATGAGTTAAACTAAATGAAATTTGCCAGGACAGATGATGAAAAACTTGGACGCCTGGTCACCCTATGTGATGACCCTATATCGAGCTGTTTCTAAGTTGTGCCCAGGCTAAAGACTCGCTGCACTCGGTGGCAGCTTGTGTTTGGCCAGATCTGTACCTCGGTTCCTGATCAGAGATGCACCCGGTACCTGTTGCTTTTTTTTTTTCCTTAACTCTTTTTTATCAAGTTTTGCGTCTAAACTCCCACTGCAGTGGCAACAACGTACACACGTTTGGTGTACAACAAGAAAAAACAAGCATTTGCAGTGCAATAGGTCTCGCATTAGGAAAGTGTGAGCTATTGGTATTGTAAATTACACATTTTTTTAATATGTGTTGGCTTTGAAAATATATAAACTAATAGCATTGTTATTCACAAAGCCAATAGCTTACACTTTCCTAATGCGAGTCCTATTAGCTATGGCAATGCTTGTTGGTAGCAAGAAAGGACAGTGCTGTTGTGGTGCTGAGTGATGATGTGGTTGGGCTGAGTGATGTGGTTGGGCTGAGTGATGTGGTGGTATATTATAGTGATGTGGTGGTGTCCTAGAGTGATGTGGGAGTGTCCCCGAGTGATGTGGTGGTGCCCCTGAGTGATGTGGTGGTGTCTCCGAGTTATGTGGTGGTGTCCCCGAGTGATGTGGTGGTGTCCCCGAGTGATGTGGTGGTGTCCCTGAGTGATGTGGTGGTGTCCCTGAGTGATGTGGTGGTGCCCCTGAGTGATGTGGTGGTGCCCCTGAGTGATGTGGTGGTGCCCCTGAGTGATGTGGTGGTGCCCCTGAGTGATGTGGTGGTGCCCCTGAGTGATGTGGTGGTGCCCCTGAGTGATGTGGTGGTGTCCCCGAGTGATGTGGTGGTGTCCCCGAGTAATGTGGTGGTGTCCCCGAGTGATGTGGTGGTGTCCCTGAGTGATGTGGTGGTGTCCCTGAGTGATGTGGTGGTGTACTTGAGTGATGTGGTGGTGTCCCAGAGTGATGTGGTGGTGACCCTGAGTGGTGCCCCTGAGTGATGTGGGGGTGTCCCTGAGTGATGTGGTGGTGTCCCAGAGTGATGTGGTGGTGTCCCCGAGTGATCTGGTGGTGTCCCAGAGTGATGTGGTGGTGTCCCCGAGTGATCTGGTGGTGTCCCAGAGTGATCTGGTGGTGTCCCCGAGTGATCTGGTGGTGTCCCCGAGTGATGTGGTGGTGTCCCTGAGTGATGTGGTGGTGCGCGATGTGCACGCAGGGGGCGGGGAAGCGGCAGCCTTTGTAGTCTGATGCCGAGGCACAGACAAATGGTGGTGTGTTATGTGGCTGGCGATGGTGTGCACGCGCATAGATCACATGAACTGTATGCGATCCGCAGCCGTTTTAGTAGACTGTTCTTTTCCACTTACTATAATCTCGCCGGAGTGATGTGGTGGTGTCCCTGAGTTTTGTGGTGGTGTCCCTGAGTGATGTAGTGGTGCCTCTGAGTTATGTGGTGGTGTTCCTGAGTGATGTGGTGGTGTCCCAGAGTGATGTGTTGGTGTCCCCGAGTGATGTGGTGGTGTCCCCGAGTGATGTGGTGGTGTCCCCGAGTGATGTGCTGGTGTCCCCGAGTAATGTGGTGGTGTCTCCGAGTGATGAGGTGGTGTCCCTGTGTGATTTGGTGGTGTCCCCGAGTGATGTGGTGGTGTCCCCGAGTGATGTGGTGGTGTTCCCGAGTGATGTGGTGGTGTCCCCGAGTGATGTGGTGGTGTCCCCGAGTGATGTGGTGGTGTCCCCGAGTGATGTGGTGGTGTCCCGGAGTGATGTGGTGGTGTCCCCGAGTTATGTGGTGGTGTCCCTGAGTGGTGTGGTGGTGTCCCTGAGTGGTGTCCCTGAGTGATGTGGTGGTGTCCCTGAGTGATGTGGTGGTGTTCCTGAGTGATGTGGTGGTGTCCCTGAGTGATGTGGTGGTACCCCTGAGTGATGTGGTGGTGTCCCTGAGTGATGTGGTGGTGTTCCTGAGTGATGTGGTGTGTGTGGGTGAGGGTGCGAGGGGGTGAGGGTGAGTGACACCCAGCTGATACTCTCCCTCACCAAAGACCAAGCCACCGCCAAACTCAACCTCCAGGAAGGAATGAAAAACGTCGCTGAATGGATGAAACTCAGCCGTCTGAAACTGAAGTCAGACAAGACGGAGGTCCTCTTCCTTGGACCATCCCCATCCGCCTGGGACGACTCCTTGTATCCCACAGAACTGGGCACCGCACCGACACCCACTGACCACGCATGCAACCTGGGATTCATCCTGGACTCCTCTCTCACGATGACCAAGCAAGTCAACGGCATCTCATCTTCATGCTTCAACACCCTGCGCATGCTCCGTAAGATCTTCCGGTGGATCCCTACCGGAACTAGAAAGACGGTCACCCAGGCCCTCGTCACCAGCCGACTAGACTACGGAAACGCCCTATACGGAGGAACCACAGTCAAACTTCAGAAAAGACTCCAACACATACAGAACGCATCCGCACGACTCATCCTCGACATCCCCCGCCACAGCCACAAATCAGCCCACCTGAGAGACCTGCACTGGCTCCCCGTCAACAAAAGGATCACGTTCAGGCTCCTCACCCACGCACACAAAGCGCTCCACGACATAGGTCCCAAATACCTCAACAACCGCCTCACGTTCTACACTCCAACACGCAAACTCCGCTCCGCCAGCCTCGCCTTCGCCACCGTCCTATGGATCCGCAGAACCACCGCCGGAGGAAGATCATTCTCCCACCTGGCGGCCAAGACATGGAACTCCCTCCCCACCCACCTACGACTAACCCAGGACCATCTCACATTCAGGAAACACCTCAAGACCTGGCTCCTCGAGCAGTAGCGGCACTCCTTCCCTTCTCTCGCCCTGCCCCCCCCCCAGCGCCTTGAGACCCTCACTGGTGAGTAGCGCGCTCTACAAATGGATTGATTGATTGAGGGTGAGAGGTGTGAGGGGTGTGAGGGTGGGTGAGGGTAAGTGAGGGTGTGTGAGGGAGTGTGAGGGTGAGGGAGGGTGAGAGTGACGAGGGTGAGGGGTGTGAGGGTAAGGGTGAGGGGGTGTGAGGGTGAGGAGGTGTGAGGGTGAGTGTCCAAAGTAAATGGTGGCAGGGCAGACATCATAAGACAGAGAGAAGAGACTGTGTGGTGACTGCATTGGTCAGTTTCAGAATCAGGAGGGGCAGAGTCAGCACAGTCTGCGAGGGATCAACTTGTCTAGAGGCAAAGCATAGCGGATGTAGCATTGCAGCTACCAAGTCGAGTGTTTTCAAGCTGAGTGTCCCTAGAGAGATGGCAACATCAACAGTATTTGAGGAGCGAGGCTAGTGTAAACAAGCACGGTAGGCTTTCACTTTCGTCCAGAAACAAGCTCTCGGCATTGCTGTGGCGTGGGGGTGGGCGGGGGAGTGGCAGCCTTTGAAGTCTGATGCCGAGGCACAGACAAATGGTGGTGTGTTATGTTGCTGGCTCTGTACACGCGCATAGATCACATGAACTGTATGCGATCCGCAGCCGTTTCGGTAGACAGTTCTTTTCCGCTTACTATACTCTCGCCGGAGCAATGCGCAAGCGCATTGGCTCAGGCGAGACCTAAATAGCTTTGCAAGGCACGCTAACCCAATCTGCATTCCAGCATTCCCTCTCTAAACCCCCCCACATTATTTAATGTTTACATGACCCCCCTGGAGGACGTGGTTGCCCCATTCGGGCTAAAAATCATCAGCTATGCTGATGATACTCAGCTGGTGGTTTCATTATCTCAATTTGTGAAGAACCCGGAATCGCTGCGCCTATGCCTGGCTAAAGTGCACACTTGGATGTGCGAATCGGCGCTTAAATTAAACGGCTCAAAGACTGAAATAATGTTGCTGGGCCATAAGACGCCTTCACTCCCTCCAACCATCTGGCCCAGCTGTTTGGGCGATCTTCCCTGCCCTAAGCAGGAGATCAAGAGTTTGGGGGTTTGGCTAGAGCAAGATCTGTCTTTTAAGACTCAGGCAAAGAAAACGGCAGGGGTCTGCTTTGGCCTCCTCCGCTCAGCCCGTAAAGTCCTGCCGCTTCTCCCTTTGACATCAAGGAGGTTACTCATTCAGGGCCTGATTATTTCAAGGCTTGACTATTGCAACGCTATTTTCCTTGTCGCCCCTGAAGCAACCTTTACAAAGCTTCAGCGGGTCCAAAACGCCGCGGCTAGGTTGCTGACGAACGTACCAAGGAGGCAGTCAGCCAAACCAGCCCTGAAGTCATTGCACTGGCTTCCAGTGCGGGAGAGGGTCAAATTCAAGGCTCTCTGTACAGCACACAGAATCCTCCAGGGGAAGGGACCCTCTATTCTAAAGAAGCTAGTGGTGCCCTATAAAGCTAACAGAGCCTTGCGCTCTGACCAGAAATATCTGCTTCAAGTTCCCAGGGTCAATAAGGCCCGGACGGGCGGCAGAAAATTCTCGGTCCACACAGCCACCCTCTGGAACGCGCTTCCGTTGAGGATGCGTTTAGAGACTTGCGCCCTTCGTTTTCGGAAACTTCTGAAAAGACACTTATTCCCGACGTAAGTGTCTGATTTAGTTCTGTGTACTTGGCCGCTGCCTGGACAAGCGCTGGGATGCCCGAGGGTAACTACGCGCTATATAAAACTCCAAATAAATAAACGCATAACAGACCACCCAGAGTGTGGTTCGGTATAGTGAAACCATTAGGAAAGACACCAACCAGCTCTGCCCGTATTCCCATTGCACTCCCCCTTCTCTGCCTTTCCCACCAGCCATTGATTCCCTGGCCTGGAGCTACCAGGAGACTACATCCTCTGCCGCCTGCCACGAGCCCCAGATTTTATCAAATTTTTTGGGGCAACCCCTCGCCTGGTACACCAGTTTCTTTTCCCTCATGCACCAATCCATACCCATCTCCCATTCCTGTACCGATGGAGTTATACTACTTACCTCCTCTCCGAATCCAGTCACGTCGCACCACCATCAGGGCGACCTTACAGGAGAGGAGCGTGTGGCGCTCCAGAGTCTGGTCTTCCCACACTCTCAACGCCACTAGTTGTGGGGTGAGGTGTATCGCAATGTTCAGGGTATCTGAGAGTCCACCCCTCCCTCCCTTCCAAAAATCCTGAATCTTCAGGCAACTCCAGTTCGTATGGAGTAATGTATCCACACCCGCGTGCGCAAAGGTCCATCTCTGTTTGCCCCGTATGAAACATCTGAGTCGTGGCGTAGTATGCCCGATGCTGAATCCTCAGCTGAACCAGCTAGAATCCTGCCTTGATCGCCACTTCCCATCGTATGCACCCTCTCGTGTACATCTGCCTCCCACCGCGGGGTTTCTAGTGTCACTTTACCGTTCCACCCCAGGGCATTTGTCACCCTGGCATTTCCAGATCTTTACCACCACCTTCGATGGGCCTAAGTATGCCAGGCATCGTAAGAGCGCAGGCGACTGCATAGTGGTCAGACCAGGCTAAGGGTGGAGCGTGCGTGCGTGGACGTGCGCACTGTGGCCTCGGCGCGTACAGCACAAGGGACGCTGGCTGATAAGTTCTCGGTCGGTGGGAGCCCCCTTCCTCCATGCTCGGGTGGGTACGTCACTGCGTGGGCTTAGAACCGTGTAACGCTCCGTTTGTTGGTCTTTGTCCTTCGTCTAAATAAGGCACAGTGAGGATTTCTTCCGCGCCAGGCGTTGCTGGCGGCTTTCATTCTCATGGGCTCGGCACTTTACTTGTGTTTAAATAAAACATTTATCAATACAAACATCTTGATTTAAAGGCGGCTGTTTATTATTACATTCAGGAGCGGCCGTCGCCGTTGCTGAGTTGAAATCAATGCGTGGCTGCAACAAACTGATCAATGCGGCGAGGACGCACGGCCTGGTATTAGCTGCGGCGGCAGTCAATAGCGCTGATGACAAATTAAGAGGCATAGAATCCTCTGGAATCCCTTCTGCATCAATTTAATTCTAATTCCAATGCGATCCATACAAACACTGTCCTCTGAAGAAAGGACCCAGCCTTCGTGATGCAATTACATGCAAACACACACTTGGGCTGTGAAGTCCAACATTTAATCTTGCTCGCAGTAATTGTCGGCTTTGTTTGCCAGTGACCTACAGCGACCCCTGGTGTTAATACTCTGGGCACCAGACACAGCTCTGTCAATGCACCTCAGTTGTGGCCAGTAGCAGCCACCCGCTTCACAGGGACCCCTGCACACCCTCTCCAATGGACCCCACTGAGGCCCTGCAATGCCCCCTGGTGTTACCACACTGGGGCATATGCATGCCTCTGTCAATGCACCACAGCTGGGGCTGAGACAGCTTCCCGGGCACACACACAGACGCACCCGAGTACTTCACAGGTCTTTAAAAGACCATTTGTATGTTAATGAGGCTTTGTTGTGTCTTAGAGCCCCTGCATCTCCACTCTGCATATTGGTGGAAAAAGTAACCCCCCCCCCCCGAAATTTTTTCTTAGGCCCAACCCCCCCCCCCGAAATTTGGCTCTAGTTGTGCTTCTGATAGCAGGGCACCATGTATGTCTCTTTTCATTGCTGTGCTCAAGGTCACTTGAAGGCAGAGGCGCAACTAGAGCGACATTTTGGGGGGGCTAAGAAAAAATTTCAGGGGGGGGGCTGAAACTTTAAGCAATAGGCTGAGTGGAGCGGCAGGAGCTCTTAGAAGGGGTAAAATAACAACAAAGCTCATTAACATGCACATGGTCTTTTAAAGACCTGTGAAGTGCTCGGGTGCGGCTGTGTGCGTGCCCGGGAGCTGTATGAGCCCAGGCTGCCACTCACGACGGGGGAGGGCTGAAGCCCTTTGATTCCAATGGGTGTTGCGCGCCTGCTTGAAGGGATGGTTCTCCGCACTAGTGCTGTAGGCCCTCGTGTTGACATCTTTTATGTGTTCAGGTGAGCTGATGTGAAAACATGATGGTGTATATGAACTAGCAGACTGCAAGAACGCGTCCCCAGTAGGGTCATCTGAGATGATCTGTTTCTGCTGGGGAGGGAGGGGATACGTTGTGGTTCTTGGACCTCAGTATTTCTGTGTCCCTTCAAAAAACTTTAGAGTTGAAACTCGAGAGGCCCATTATATCTAGCTTCCATCTGGGCTCATGACGTGTGACACCAGCTTTCCATCAACCCTTTACAAGGTGGGATCTTTTAGTCCCTATTGACATGGCTGAAGGTGACAATACAAGTCCAGTATGAAAAGTGCTGCTTACCAAACACCTAGGCCTGACTGTAGGTGTCCCACATGCCTTGGATCACAGTAGCAACTGTGTTTATAAAGACTAATTTCTCCATATCATGGTATCTTTTTCCTACATAATATACAAAAGGAGTGCTTCGGTAGTCCAGTGTTGTTACTGAAATTTCACTTAATCACATACAAATCCAGATTATTCAAACATAAGAATTCTTCTTGTCTATTCAATATAACGCAGGAGCCATGATATGATAGTCCAAAAGAGATTTTCTTTATTATTCACAACATCAAACTGTAGTCCAGCGAACACATTTCCTCCCGACAAGGGACTCTATCAGGGTTTAGAGAAATTATAGTGTTTTTTAGTGGGCAAGTATAAGCCACACAGTAGAAGAGTGTGCTGAATAGTGGTATCACCCAAGGGTCGTTAAAAAAATCTTTATTGATTCTTCCTGGATAAGTGTAATCCAGAGAAGGGAAAAGGCTTCGCATGGATGGGATGCCGCGTCTTTCTGCTTAACGTGGCAGGCCCCACTGGGGGTGCAGATATTCAGCTTTCTCTGGTTTACACTTATCCAGGAAGAATCAATTCTTCCGTTCTTGGACAGTCACAGACAGCAAAAGGTGATTTTCAGTGGACCTCTAGGACATCTGGGCCTGACTGCACTATTGTTAGCTGCTTCCAGGTGGCAGATAACTGTTTGATAGAAATTATAATTTGTAATTGAGGCGTAAGAGAAATCCAAGAGAAGATGCAAGAAAGAAAATCACAGAAAGCAAGCCTTCTCAGTCTATGCCCCGATGATATGGAGCGATACAAAAGGGGATGATGGACGGAGCGTTTGAACAAATCAAACACTCACCCCCAGTCAACTGATCTGGGTTTAATCCATCACTATTCTTTAGTTCACTCAGCCACCCCAGTTCAAACATGGCTACATGCAAATCAGTCTGACCCTGTGCCTTATGGGAACAGTCCAGCCCGAACTGCCAAGCCATGTCTTCCCTGGACCGGAAACAAGCATCCTGGGACCGGTTTCGGATTCATAATCCTCATCAGCCAGGCTATCTTGAATCCAGTGGCCAAGTGAACAAGGGACTCACGTCTGAGTATACCCTGCCACACTTGGGGCGAGCAAAGCGATACAAAAGGGGATGATGGACGGAGCGTTTGAACAAATCAAACACTCACCCCCAGTCAACTGATCTGGGTTTAATCCATCACCATTCTTTAGTTCACTCAGCATCCCAGTTCAAACATGGCTATATGCAAATCAGTCTGACCCTGTGCCTTATGGGAACAGTCCAGCCCGAACTGCCAAGCCATGTCTTCCCTGGACCGGAAACAAGCATCCTGGGACCGGTTTCGGATTCATAATCCTCATCAGCCAGGCTATCTTGAATCCAGTGGCCAAGTGAACAAGGGACTCACGTCTGAGCATACCCTGCCACACTTAGGGCGAACAAAGCGATACAAAAGGGGATGATGGACGGAGTGTTTGAACAAATCAAACACTCACCCCCAGTCAACTGATCTGGGTTTAATCCATCACCATTCTTTAGTTCACTCAGCCACCCCAGTTCAAACATGGCTATATGCAAATCAGTCTGACCCTGTGCCTTATGGGAACAGTCCAGCCCGAACTGCCAAGCCATGTCTTCCCTGGACCGGAAACAAGCATCCTGGGACCGGTTTCGGATTCATAATCCTCATCAGCCAGGCTATCTTGAATCCAGTGGCCAAGTGAACAAGGGACTCACGTCTGAGCATACCCTGCCACACTTAGGGCGAACAAAGCGATACAAAAGGGGATGATGGACGGAGTGTTTGAACAAATCAAACACTCACCCCCAGTCAACTGATCTGGGTTTAATCCATCACCATTCTTTAGTTCACTCAGCCACCCCAGTTCAAACATGGCTATATGCAAATCAGTCTGACCCTGTGCCTTATGGGAACAGTCCAGCCCGAACTGCCAAGCCATGTCTTCCCTGGACCGGAAACAAGCATCCTGGGACCGGTTTCGGATTCATAATCCTCATCAGCCAGGCTATTTTGAATCCAGTGGCCAAGTGAACAAGGGACTCACGTCTGAGCATACCCTGCCACACTTAGGGCGAACAAAGCAATACAAAAGGGGATGATGGACGGAGCGTTTGAACAAATCAAACACTCATCCCCAGTCAACTGATCTGGGTTTAATCCATCACCATTCTTTAGTTCACTCAGCCACCCCAGTTCAAACATGGCTATATGCAAATCAGTCTGACCCTGTGCCTTATGGGAACAGTCCAGCCCGAACTGCCAAGCCATGTCTTCCCTGGACCGGAAACAAGCATCCTGGGACCGGTTTCGGATTCATAATCTTCATCAGCCAGGCTATCTTGAATCCAGTGGCCAAGTGAACAAGGGACTCACGTCTGAGCATACCCTGCCACACTTAAGGCGAACAAAGCGATACAAAAGGGGATGATGGACGGAGCGTTTGAACAAATCAAACACGCACCCCCAGTCAACTGATCTGGGTTTAATCCATCACCATTCTTTAGTTCACTCAGCCACCCCAGTTCAAACATGGCTATATGCAAATCAGTCTGACCCTGTGCCTCATGGGAACAGTCCAGCCCGAACTGCCAAGCCATGTCTTCTCTGGACCGGAAACAAGCATCCTGGGACCGGTTTCGGATTCATAATCCTCATCAGCCAGGCTATCTTGAATCCAGTGGCCAAGTGAACAAAGCCGGGCTGAAGACGGTTTTGTACCCCTTTTTGTACCGATGATATGGATCAGCATCCGTACCAACATAAGAACTTTCAGAACCATCCTTCAAGAAACACTGTGACCCCCTCCCCAACAAGAGACCACGCTTGTTACTTGCCTCAATGTAAATGACCATGAATCGTACCCCTGGGCTCCACCCATTCTTCAACGCTCCTGTGCTTCCTAGCTAGGTTTGTGCTGTACAAATACCCTGACATACACACAGAAGAAGATTTGGTAGTCATCTAAGCAAAGAAGAGAAGCCAAACGAGGAGACGGCTGCAAGCAGGGAGAATGTTTAGAGTGAGAAAGATAAGGAGCACACACTGAGCCTGTGGGGACACTCTCTGAAAAGGAGAGGAAGGAAGATTGGTCCAAGTACTGAGAATAGCCGATTGGAAATACCAAGCGACTTGGGTATTCTGAGCAGGCTCTTTTGGTCACCAGTGTTGAATGCTACTGATCAGCTCAAGAGGGTGAAAAGGGAAAGGGAAGAGAGACGTTTTGATGGGACTTAAGTGATAGCTATTTCGTTGGGTGTTCTCAGAGGGTATGCAGTAGGTGAGCTTGTTACTGCACAACAAAGTGTTTAGTGATTTTGGAAAAGAATACCATCTGGGTGATGGGTGTTACCAGTAACTGAAGGGAGACGAGGAGTCAGACGCAGCTTTTTCAGAAACGATAGTGCTGCTGCGGATTTCAAACAATCGTGAAATATCCCATTGAGGAGTGAAATGTTTGATAGGTGTGAGGGTGCCGAAGAAGGGAGCTAGAGATGTATCAGTTTGGGGCAGATGGCACAAAAGGGAGCATTTGTTGAACTGGCAGATGTAAGTATGTAAGGGCTTCATGCGTAATCTAGGGGAAAAGGGGGTTAACAACACATCACTAGGATCAGCATTGGGATGTAAGCGAGGGGTGCCGTTTAGCTAGGAGGGTAGTAAGTCAGGCTGGTAATGGTTAGCAACATTTGTGGCTGTCATGGGTGAGTTTGGAGGTAGGGGATGAGGTTTTACGAAGTGTGTGTCTTGGGCTGAATGTGTTGCTTTGTTGAAATCATTGAAGGATTTTGAGATGGGTGGAGTGGCAAGATCATTGTGTCCTATGTTAAATTCAGCAGTGGCGAAATCTGTTTCAGTTTTTTTGCCTGAAGGTAGGTGGGTTGTTGCTTGGTGAAGGAAAAGGGGGTTTGTGAAGGATTGTGTGGATGAGAACATGATTAGAGGGTGCTAGGTGAAGAGTGGCTGAATCTGTGGGAGATCTATATGAGGTCACGTGGATTATCATGTGAGTTACGGGGAGTTGTGTGGGTGGTGGTAAGTGCACGGCCAGCCAAGGAGCTGTGAGACTAGTTTTAGGCGTGATTATTTTAGTCTCTCGACAATCCCTGCAGCCAGCTCGAAACACAACACGAATTTCTCCCAAAATGCCTTTTTCAGAACAGCTGTGGGGCTCACAGATGAAGAGCATTGCTGTCTTCAAGAGTCCCAGAAGGTACTCCTCTTGACACTAGTGATCGGAAAAAGCTCGAGTTAGATGAGGTAGAATTTTCTAAAGTGCTGGCAGGCGGAATGGGAAATACCTGACTCAGTAGTGACAACCCACACTTTTCTGCCCCCCCACAACAGACCCCAGTACAACACACCACAGTCTTACTCGAGGAACAGTGAGGGCGCCCGATCTTTCAATGGGCACTTTCATTAACTTGCACAACGTCGTTTACAGGAGTCTGCAGTGAGCCTTGCATTATAATCACTATCTTTTATAGCAAACCATGGTGGCTACCATTCCGTATGGACTCATCTCAGCATCAATATTACACGCTCAGTGACATCACACAGCAGGATGATGTCACAAAACAAGTCTTCAGATGTAAGCACCTGGAGTCCGAGCAGCTTCTGCCTTTTATTTCTTCCTGGCTCGCAGATAAGTACACAGGTGGACCTTTATATCTGCACTTTATATATTTTATTTTTTTCTCTTTCCTTTACCCTACTTTCTAAAAGTCCAAATATCCTGGACTTTGGCTTTCTTTTTTACTGTAATGACCCCCAAAGACCATCTTCTTTTGACTGTGGGGCTTTAATAAGAAGTCTTTGCATTCCCTCTGATGTCACCCACGCACCCACATGCTCCCCACCCCGGATGTGCTTTAAAAAATGTAGGAGATGCTGCTCCTTTGTTGAACAGGGCTGGAAGAAGGCCATTGGATGGGGGCGTCACTGGGATGCACGCCCTGGAGAGGTATTTTAACGAGGGACGAGCAGTCAGTCTACTAATTCTCCCTAGTGAGTAGAAAAGAAAGGTGCCTCGTAAACCTTTCTGTGTTTGTCATGAAGTTCGCAGTCATCCAGGGCAATCGGCCAAGTGTCATGTATGACAACAGGAGACACTCCTGGCTTGTTCACCCAGATCACATCGCTGGCAGGGACTTACAGGTGCATACCTATAATGGAAACAATTATAGGTGTTCACCCAGATCACATCACCGCCATGGTCTTACAGGTGCATACCTATAATGGAAACAATTATAGGTGTTCACCCAGATCACATCACCGCCATGGTCTTACAGGTGCATACCTATAATGGAAACAATTATAGGTGTTCACCCAGATCACATCACCGCCATGGTCTTACAGGTGCATACCTATAATGGAAACAATTATAGGTGTTCACCCAGATCACATCACCGCCATGGTCTTACAGGTGCATACCTATAATGGAAACAATTATAGGTGTTCACCCAGATCACATCACCGCCATGGTCTTACAGGTGCATACCTATAATGGAAACAATTATAGGTGTTCACCCAGATCACATCACCGCCATGGTCTAACAGGTGCATACCTATAATGGAAACAATGCACTGCAATCCTAGAATGCCAGCTTCCATGCCAGACCTAGTTGAGGTGTTGCATGTGGCATGGGTGCCCATTAGTTTATAGTCCCACTTTGGTTTTCGTTTGTGACAAGTTAACTCAAATGTAAGAGTCAGTGGCGTGCCCATGCTGTACTCTCAAATGAAGGGACTGGCGGCAGTCATTCACTGGTCCCTTCTGGTCCCTGCAAAGCAGCACCAACCCCTCTCACAGCCCCTTCACACGAGAGAAATGTGCATGTCTCACGAAGCCAGGCACCACCAT
The DNA here is from genome assembly GCF_964261635.1 of Lissotriton helveticus. Classification (NCBI taxonomy): domain Eukaryota; kingdom Metazoa; phylum Chordata; class Amphibia; order Caudata; family Salamandridae; genus Lissotriton; species Lissotriton helveticus. The sequence continues at coordinate 361,590,048 of NC_136061.1, forward strand.
CCTTCACCCCTGGTTTTTCTGTAAATTGTGACCGCAATGTGGTTTTGTTCTTCATCGAATACCCACCATTGTTCTGTCACAGAATACCATAAAAATTAAATTTGCGGAAAAAGGGCGCCTTTTAGGTCTAGAATTGGCCAAGACCTTTTGCTTTTACTAAAATTACTTGAAGGGGCTTTCCGCCACCTCTCTTCATCTGTAGTAGTGTTATTCACATTTTGCTTCCACTCACTACAGCATGCAGCCTGGGGCAGTGGCTCACCCTACTTAATCAGCTGGTTAACTTCACGTTGACAGACTTCGTTTTCTTCTTTCACAATGAGCACATCCACACACAAGGTAGTTCCATTCAGTACCAGTATTTATACGGTTTTTACTTTAGAATTACTTTAGTGTTGCTTTTCTTTTTATAGTCTGAGGCCTGGGATGAAATCAGGATGCTTTCATCCTTGTGTGATGCCACAGGTCATATTCCACCACTTATCACTTCCTGTCTCCTGCCAATGCTATTGTAAATTCCTATTGGAGTCTTCTATGTTTATTTGACTGTTGATAATCTCGCAGCATAACAGACTTATGTGCATTTGAAACTGTTCTGTATTGTGTTATCCTCTTTTTTTACTATGGATGAAGTACACAAACTGAAAGCTTCAATATTATACATAGGAATTCACAAGCCGACAATTCTTCAGAACACTTTTATTCTTGACTCCATTTCATCAATGTTTCTTTAATAAACTCTGCCGAGGGAAGAAAATGAGCCTTTTTCATGTTTAACTTGCAGCACGTGTGAAACTTTATTTATTTTCTTCTTTTCTTTCTTCTTTCTTTGTTTCTTCCTTTCTTTCTCCATCTATTTCTCTGTTGACTTCTTTCTTTTCTTTTTTCTTACTGTTCTACTTTCTTTCCTTCTTTCTTTCAAAGGTGAACCATTGAGTGAGGTTGGGTAAAATGTACTATCCAATACTATTTTTTGACTCCAGTGAGCTGATTGCAGATTTTTAAAAATATTTCTGCAATTTGGCTGTCAGTTTCAAATTGTGAAGAGTGGGTTTTATAGTTGTCACTGGGAAGTCAGTCTAGAATCTGTGAGAAAAATAAACAAAGTGAGAACATAATGATAGAAACGTTGCTCTAGGCAGTGCTGTGGAAAACTGGGTAAAGAGAGAACGGGATAAGTGCTTGGAAATTAAGGGGTTGGAGTTTCGAATAAAGTGTTTGCTGGTATAGCAATGCTGAAAGGTACAAGAAGACCCTGGAATAGACTGCTCTGCTATGACATAGTATAATGTGAGCCATTTTTATAGTGCCCGCCGCAGCCTAATTTGCCCCAGGCGCTTTACAAAAAGACATCACCCAAATCATTGACCATCACTGTACCGCTCTGAAGGATTTCAGGGTGAGCCGGCCGTGCTGCGATTAGAGTGGATGATTTGCAAGATAAATGCTGAATTCAGCGCCAAGTTCCTAAACTTCTGGGTGTTGTTTTTGACAACTTCTGGTGTCAGGATTCTAGAAGTCGTCTGGGGATTAGGATGTGTATTTAATTGTAATTGTTTTGATGGAACCATGTTTTATATGTGATTAGTATACGGATGAATTCTGATTGCCACCAAAATGCTGTCTACAAAGATTTGATCAATTTTAAATGAGAAATTAAAATAGTGTTAAATATAGATTCAGGGTTATGGGTTAGTATTCAAGATAGAGATGTTGTCACCTGTAGGCCAACGTCACCTGATATACTGCTTTACTGTTTCTCTCTGTACTTTATATTCCAGGTTACCCGGATCACATGGTGTTTTCGGAGTTCCGGCACCGGTTCGACGTTCTAGCTCCACACCTGACGAAGAAGCTTGGGCGCAATTACATTGTCACGGACGAGAAGCGGGTACGTTTGACCGCGACAAAAGGTTACCCAGGTGTGCATTAGGCAGTGATGCTGTGCTGCAGAAAGTATTCTTGAAATCTGCCCTAATACATGGACCTGGGGCTTCCTTCACAGCCGTGGTGCTTTAACCGCACGCGCGCTGGCGGTTTTCCCGCTGTGCGCGGCGTTTTTTAAAAACGCGCGTTACATGACGAGCTGAGCTCGTCATGAGTGTACGAGAGGCGTAACTCATGACGAGCTCAGCTCGTCATCAGCGTCGAAGGGGGTTAAAAACTTGCCTTGGTTCCAGATCACTGAAATACCCCCTTTCTGCTCTAGACATGGACATGGACAACCTTTATGCACAGAGGGAGTGCCTTTTGCTCACACTGCCTGTACGTTACATAATTTGCACAAGTGTTGGAATGTTTGGCCTCAAAGAGGGGTGATTTCCCTAAATAGACTATGCTTTGAGCGCTGTGAGACAATTGTCGCAATAGACACATCTGAACCTGAGATTCAGTGTTGCCCTTTTCTTGTTCCTTAATTGTGTCTGTTCTCCCCGTCCGAGTTTGCCATTTCCTGACTCTGGTATGCGACGGATGCAGCATTTTGGGAGGTAATCATTAATGATGCTAATATCCCGATGGAGGTGTCGAGGCAGGGAGCAGATGCAAAGGCGCCATTTACCGAATTGACGTTCTGCTCCCATTTGTATTGGCATTGCATTTAATCCACACCCAGGCTGGCTGGAAGGATAAACAATGTGTAATTACCTTATCTAAGCAGTGAGGTAGTGTGTTGACTTGGGTATTAAGTGGAGCAGCTGCACCACCCACGGGGTTGGAAGCAGGTCCCTGTACAGACTGGTCCTTGAGTGATGAAAGAGGAAGAGGCTCCCTGGTCACACCAGCTCTTCCCGCCAGCCATCAGTCTGACACTCTGGCTCCTGGAGGCAGGACGGGGTTCAGTCTCATCATCAATCCTGCAGTGTGGTTTCAGGTAAGGCACTTCCGTCCACGCATATCCATTTGGAATACAGGTAGGAGGGTATCATGCCTGCCTTTTACAAACCCACATTGACATTTCAGATGGAGGGTATATTTTTTAATCTCAAAACCCTCCTTGGCGTGGGACAATCCAGTAGGGATATCGTCTCCCAGAAACACATTATTTTTTCAGTATGGCAATAGAAAAATGGATACTGGAATTGTACCGTAGTATTCATTTTCTAAAATGTAACGGGGTAAATTCCGCACCTGTATACACTTTTGGGACTGTTCTAGGGGGATCCGTGGGTCAAACATTATTCAGTGTTTTCACACAATCAACGCTTAGAATTTGGTGCTGCTCACAGTCCTGTTCAAGTGCCACAAGCATTGTCAGGGGCTTCTTGATTTTGCCTTTGTTTTCTAATTAGGCGCAATTAAAACTGCTAAATTTAGATTTTAGGGACGTATTTATTGTCAATAGGCACCACCAAAATATGCCACAGAAGGTCTTCTGGAAGAGGCCTAATCTTCGCCAATCAGATGCATTGGTGCTCTGTGTTCGTCAAGTTATCTGTGCCGTTGGCTCTGTCCACAAGGATCAGAAGTAACCCCGTGTTTCTAGGTTTTATTATATTTGCAGTGGTGGATGGACTTGAGTTTTAACTTGACCCAAATAGTGCCTAGGAGTCTATTGACTTTTTTCAGTTTCTAGGTAAGGCCCACTGAGGTGCAAGGGGCTGATTAAGTTATATGTAGCTGGGAAATAGCTCAATTGGCTGCTCCTAGCAAACCCTGGTGATGCGGGAGAGTGCCTGGCTCTGGACAACATGTGGTTGGCGGTCAACCAACCTTGCTTGTTTTTCAGTAGCAAAACAGCAATCTTTCAGCAAGTCTTCTCACTTCCGTATTACCCAGGCGTTCATGGCCTTTTACTGCTTCCAGTTCTGTCCCTTGCATCCCCTAGGGTTGCACATTCTTACACTGGCTTTTTCTGTATTTTTTAATTGAAATTAAGGTTTTGCTCTCTGCTCATTAACTTGCCCTTGCATCTTCATTAGTGCCGTTGTAGAGGTACTGCTCCTAGCATATAGTCGAGATGTCTGTCTCATCTGTTGAAACGGAGGGTAAAATAAAGCAAATAAGAAATATAGCCGTGTTTGTGTCCATACTGAACAGAACTTACATTGCACGATAGTTAGAAGTGGTCACTTCCAAACATCCTCAATGGGAGCAGGATTCACCACTACTTTGAGGGCCTTCGATTACAATTTATGTTGTTCTTGACCAACCTGCTCGGCACTTTGCAAGTGCCAGCAAAAGTCTGTTTTGACAAGGGTCTTGCAAATTCATCAAACGTCAATAGCAAAGCAGGCACTTCTTTCCAGTGGGTACGGGATCTAACGCTCGTCTACAGAGTAGCTCCCGCTTCGCGGCGCTGTGCACGTGAGTCCGAAGGGGCAGCCTGGCAGGCCCGGGTGAGCAGTGCACTTTCAGAGCCCCCTCCTGGCCTCGCACAGCGCCGAGGGGGCGCCGCGCTGCCCCGGAGAGGCCCGGCGCCCAGTAAAAGCCTCTCCCAGCCCAGACACAAAGGGCTGCTTGAGTAGGTAGCAGTTGCCATGTAATGGAGATCGGAGCTCTCCCGTCTCTGCTCGAGTGCTTCTCGCCGTCCGCAGCGGTCTCCTAAGAGATGGTGACACGGCAGGGTTTTTTGTTTTGTTTTGGTTTTTTTTTCTTCGCCGGTGTAGGAGGAGGGAGACAGCTGGGCAGTGCCCAGTCGCTGCCAGTATCTACTTATCTCTTGTAGAGTGTTACGCAGACTTTATTGTGACTGTAAGTTTAGGACTTAAAACATGGGGCGTCGACTGGCCGAGGAGGAAGGCATCGAGTAGGGAGCATGGCAGCCGCTAGACGTAACATGCTGTGAGTGCCTCGTGTGTTGCGTCTCGCACTTCGCCCCTCTCAGCGGAGGACACCGACCTGCTGCCTTGGGCGCCAGTGTGTGCCCGACCCCTTGTGAGTTCATGTCCACGCCCGCCCTTTAAACATCCCCTCATGGTTCTTTCTCTCTCTCTTTACAGGCGGTGGAGGAGCTGCTCGAGTCCCTGGACCTGGAGAAGAGCAGCTACCACATGGGCCTGAGCAGGGTGAGTTCTTTGTTGATCTCTCCTGCCTCCCCCTGTGAGTTCTGTGTTGATCTGTCCTGCCTCCCCCTGCGAGTTATTGGATGATCTGTCCTGTCTCCCCCTGTGAGTTCTGCGTTGATCTGTCCTGCCTGTGAGTTATTTGTTGATCTGTCCTGTCTCCCCCTGTGAGTTCTGTGTTGATCTGTCCTGCCTCCCCCTGTGAGTTCTGTGTTGATCTGTCCTGCCTCCCCCTGCGAGTTATTGGATGATCTGTCCTGTCTCCCCCTGTGAGTTCTGCGTTGATCTGTCCTGCCTGTGAGTTATTTGTTGATCTGTCCTGTCTCCCCCTGTGAGTTCTGTGTTGATCTGTCCTGCCTCCCCCTGTGAGTTCTGTGTTGATCTGTCCTGCCTCCCCCTGCGAGTTATTGGATGATCTGTCCTGTCTCCCCCTGTGAGTTCTGCGTTGATCTGTCCTGCCTGTGAGTTCTGTGTTGATCTGCCCTGCCTGTGAGTTCTGTGTTGATCTGTCCTGCCTCCCCCTGTGAGTTCTGTGTTGATCTGTCCTGTCTCCCCCTGTGAGTTATGTGTTGATCTGTCCTGCCTGTGAGTTCTGTGTTGATCTGCCCTGCCTGTGAGTTCTGTGTTGATCTGTCCTGCCTGTGAGTTCTGTGTTGATCTGTCCTGTCTGTGAGTTCTGTGTTGATCTGCCCTGCCTGTGAGTTCTGTGTTGATCTGTCCTGTCTGTGAGTTCTGTGTTGATCTGTCCTGCCTGTGAGTTCTGTGTTGATCTGTCCTGCCTCCCCCTGTGAGTTCTGTGTTGATCTGTCCTGTCTCCCCCTGTGAGTTATGTGTTGATCTGTCCTGCCTGTGAGTTCTGTGTTGATCTGTCCTGCCTGTGAGTTCTGTGTTGATCTGCCCTGCCTGTGAGTTCTGTGTTGATCTGTCCTGTCTGTGAGTTCTGTGTTGATCTGTCCTGCCTCCCCCGGTGAGTTCTTTGTGGATCTGTCCTGCCCCCCCCTGTGAGTTCTGTGTTGATCTGTCCTGCCTCCCCCTGCGAGTTATTGGATGATCTGTCCTGTCTCCCCCTGTGAGTTCTGCGTTGATCTGTCCTGCCTGTGAGTTCTGTGTTGATCTGCCCTGCCTGTGAGTTCTGTGTTGATCTGTCCTGCCTCCCCCTGTGAGTTCTGTGTTGATCTGTCCTGTCTCCCCCTGTGAGTTATGTGTTGATCTGTCCTGCCTGTGAGTTCTGTGTTGATCTGCCCTGCCTGTGAGTTCTGTGTTGATCTGTCCTGCCTGTGAGTTCTGTGTTGATCTGTCCTGTCTGTGAGTTCTGTGTTGATCTGCCCTGCCTGTGAGTTCTGTGTTGATCTGTCCTGTCTGTGAGTTCTGTGTTGATCTGTCCTGCCTGTGAGTTCTGTGTTGATCTGTCCTGCCTCCCCCTGTGAGTTCTGTGTTGATCTGTCCTGTCTCCCCCTGTGAGTTATGTGTTGATCTGTCCTGCCTGTGAGTTCTGTGTTGATCTGTCCTGCCTGTGAGTTCTGTGTTGATCTGCCCTGCCTGTGAGTTCTGTGTTGATCTGTCCTGTCTGTGAGTTCTGTGTTGATCTGTCCTGCCTCCCCCGGTGAGTTCTTTGTGGATCTGTCCTGCCCCCCCCTGTGAGTTTAGGGCCGGAGCGGCCGACTTTGGAACTGGTCAGGGGACCAGGTTCGAGTCTCTGGCTCAGCGTATTGTGATTAGGTTAAATTACTTAATCTCGCCGTGTGTTTACAAATGAATGTGATCTTGTGCGATCTAACTGGTTCTCATGTAGAGTGCTCCAATACCTTTGGGGTCTAGTTCGCGCTATCTAAACACTGCAAAAAATACACAAAGACGCAAAAACAAAGCATCTACATGAAAAGGAACTACAGATAGATACCCATTAAGAGGCTGATTTGTTCAAAATGAAAATAGAAAACCTGGCCAAATCTTGTCTTACCGCTTAAATTGTTTGAATTTAGGTAAATATTTAATTTCAGCACAATTCCTTTTTCTTCATTACCGCTTAATAAAGCGCTTTCAAATATGTGAGATCAGAATGCTAGTTATACAAAACCTGTCGTGTTTGTTTTAATAGACTGTAATGTTGATCTGTAACAAGCAGGGCCATATGCAAGGTTTACATAAAAAAAGTCATGCCTCTTAGTTCACTAATGGTTTGTGCTTAAAAACGTTCACTTTTAATAAGTATTTCTCTCAGTGCACTGCTATAATGTGATGTATAAATGCCAAAGTTTCCACATGTCAAAACACTTAAAAAAAAGAAATGTAAGGCGTTGCCATATTTTACATGATGTTTGCTGTATGATTTACAAAGTTAACATTTCCAAGGCTCAGCTTGTGCACGGATCCGAGCCAGACCTTTGGCTCGGCTCTCCCTGTTATTTTATAAGCTTGCCCGCCTCTAGTCTCTTCCCACCGGGGGGGGGGGGGGGGGGGAGGGGGGGAGGGAGTAGTGGTGGTACTCGTGGTTCTACTTCTAAAAGCCTTATGTCACTTTCATGTTTGTAGTGTGAAGATGCGTGACATTCCCAAGTCTCGTGTGACACTTTGAGTGACATATTTTCTCCAAACGTAACCATTGACCAACGTTGAGAAATGTCATCTACAGGTGCCAAGAATTTTCCGCACAGGTATAATCACATACCCTTCAGCAGAAGAACCCCCCTATCATGGCATGTGAACTGCTTTGTGAGCCCCAACAATGTCAGTGCTCCCCTGCCAGCAATAACCCCTCGAAGGTCACCTGCTGCGCTCACCTTTCTTGTAAAAACTCGTGCACGGTCCCCTTCCGCAGAGACCACTCGGCCCGGCCTGCTTTGGTGTCATTGACGAGGAGAGGCCATCGTTTGAAAAGCAAGAAGTAAAATAAGCCATGCTCCGTACATTCATGCTCTGCGAAAGCTACCAATGTGAAAACACTAACGGGGACAATGGACACACTGCAGGAGGGGGGTCGCGTGCCACTAATGTCCCCAATTAGTCCTTCAATAGACCTTTGCAGAGAGGACTCCCATTGTTCCCTGTCAGTCTAATTAACAGTTATCCCTTGCACTGTGGTACTCATATTCCTGCTTCTGTGATGAGAAAAGCTAAATTACAAGCACCACGGTGCAAAGGAAAACCAGAATTCACTCCTGACATGAGATATCTTGCATTGGCTGTTTTACAATATAAATAATTTAAATGAGAAACTTTGTAATTCAATTCACCGACTCTTTATGTGATCCAAAAATCATTTGGTTTGTTCTTTTAGCTGTGTGTCTGGAAAAAAATATGGAGTGATTCCAACTTATTTAGTAAAGCTGTTCACAGGGACCCAGAATTGCCAAATATATTTTAATCCAAAAGTGTTTTCAAAATATTTCAAATTAGCTGCTGACAATTTTCCATGCCAATGGGAAATGAAAGCCCTCCAGGTTAATGTTGTTTTCTAAACTGGCTTAGTAAAGTAAAAAGAAATGCATCACGCCCAGGACCAGTCAGTCAGTTTGCAGTTGCTCTATTTTATAGGCCCCGGATCCCCCAGCATGCTCCACACCCGCCTCCCCACCAAACAATCACTTGGCAACTGGTGGGTGTATAAAAGGCCATGTTTAATCATACTTCATAAACATGACATGCAGATTATTATACATTTCTCAAATTATGAGCAACATTTCTCCTTTATTATCAACTCTTCCTCATCAACTTCTATTATACGTTTCAACTTGCATTTGCTCATAAATTCTTGATTCCCCCAGCACCAAGGAGCCTTCAGGTTCGCATCCCCCAGGTAGAGATGCCCGCGCCAGGTGCAACCCACCTGCGCCCCCGAGCGATGGGCCCCAGCCCTCGGGTCCTTGTCCGCCATTTCCAGGGCCCCACCTCTCATCCACCATGCTGCTTAGGAGGCTCGTACCTGACGCCCTCGCCTCCCCAGCCGGTGGTCTCCATCCCCCTGCGGAGAGCTTACCCTCTCTCCCCTCAGTGCTGGCCTAGGGAGTGCGCAAGGCGGACTCCACTCCATTTTTCCAGTCTATCAGTGTTCAAATGTCTCTTTTCCGCAACCCACACTTCCAAATCACTGCCTTAAGGGACGGGTGGGCGGGAGATTAAAGCAGGTTAACAAAGGGACTGGGAGTGGGTGAGCAGGTCCGGTGTTGGCGGGGAAAGAGGCCGAGTTGTCAGAGTCCCAGACCTAAATAGGTCATGGCCTCTGCCCCCACGCCCCCACCGGACGTGCGTCACCCAACCCTGACCCGGAAGTACTTCCCGGGCTGGCTGCCTATAGGGCAGCCCCCTGGGACCTTCGGCCAATGGCGGCGCGGTGTGGGCCGGGGGGCCGGGCCCTAAAGGCGGGCTCGTCTAGCCTCGCCCTTCGTATTGTCTGGTCCCCACTGTGGATTACGGTGAGTTTAGAATAAAAATGGTGAAGAATGCTTAGCTGCCAAGTGGGCTCTTCTAGTGCAAACATCTTCTGCTACTGGAGGTAAAACCAACACCACGCTGGATTCTGGGACTTGTAGTTTCACTTTTGTAATTAGATTTATGAGTTTAAATGTCCAATAACACAGGCTTAACAGCTGCACCCGGGAATGGCTGCAGGTGTCAGTAATGACATGTGCACTTGAAACCCCTTCATTCTTCAGACAGCAGCTACATACTAGCAGACCTAGAACTGGAAAGTTATTACCATATGGGGCGTGTAGCGGCCTGCCTAAGCACTGCAGTCACTAGTCTGAGCTTTTCCACAGCAGGTTAATATGTACGACAATTGATTTACCTCCTGTGATGCAGGGACATTGTCCAATTCGCGTTACTCTGACGCCTTATGAGTGACACTCGGCTCGCTTCTAGAGACACGAAGAGAGGGAGACAGGAGATATGCTAGAACCTACACATACCAAGAACAGAAGATGCGAGCAAACGCCAGCATGGGCAGAATCTAGAACCAGGGGTCATCTTTGCGAAATGTTGGGGAAGTCTCAGAAGTAACCAAAGGCTTTTCTACTTAACAGAAGTGCCCGTAACTTGCACTTTCTGGACGGATTGGCAGGGCCAAATCCCTTCCACAATTCAGAAAGTCATACTGCAGACGAAGGAAATCATCTTAGTGAGAGCAAAGACGAAGCCGGAGACTTATTTGGGTGTGGTGCTAGAGCAGGGAAGGGAATGAGGACTGGCTGGCTCTGGGGTGCTTGTCTGTCATAGAAAGCGCTACGAATAGGCCAGACGCGAGCTGTGGAGTTCCATGTTAGCTTTGCCACCAGGGCACGTGCACCCTTTCTTACCACCAGGGAGGCTCCTGGCCCTCCTTCCCCGTGTACCGGGTCAAGTGGAGAAGTGTGGCTCAATGGTTCAGATACTCTGTCCATCACCACCCCCTTTTGAATCATTTTGGCCACCACAAGTGTGGAAGGGTATGCTCAGATGTGAGTCCCTTGCTCACTGCACCATCAGGATTCAAGCAAGCCGGGCCGAAGACGGCTGTAATGCCAGACACCGGTCCCCGGAAGCTTGTTTCCTTTCCAGTAAAGAATTGGCTTGGTAGTTTGGTCTGCCCTGTTCCCATGATGCACTGGGCCAGGGTCAGACTAATTTGCATGTAGCCAGGTTCTGAACTGGGATGGTGCAGTGAGCTAAAAAACGGTGATGGATCAAGCCCTGATCTTTTAACTGGGTAGGAGTGTTCTGCTTAATTCAGATACTCTGTCCATCACCACCCCCTTTTGAATCGTTTTGGCCACCACAAGTGTGGAAGGGTATGCTCAGATGTGAGTCCCTTGCTCACTGCACCATCAGGATTCAAGCAAGCCGGGCCGAAGACGGCTGTAATGCCAGAAACCGGTCCCCGGAAGCTTGTTTCCTTTCCAGTAAAGAATTGGCTTGGTAGTTTGGTCTGCCCTGTTCCCATGATGCACTGGGCCAGGGTCAGACTAATTTGCATGTAGCCAGGTTCTGATCTGGGATGGTGCAGTGAGCTAAAAAACGGTGATGGATCAAGCCCTGATCTTTTGACTGGGTAGGAGTGTTCTGCTTAATTCAGATACTCTGTCCATCACCACCCCCTTTTGAATCGTTTTGGCCACCACAAGTGTGGAAGGGTATGCTCAGATGTGAGTTCCTTGCTCACTGCACCATCAGGATTCAAGCAAGCCGGGCCGAAGACGGCTGTAATGCCAGAAACCGATCCCCGGAAGCTTGTTTCCTTTCCAGTAAAGAATTGGCTAGGTAGTTTGGTCTGCCCTGTTCCCATGATGCACTGGGCCAGGGTCAGACTAATTTGCATGTAGCCAGGTTCTGAACTGGGATGGTGCAGTGAGCTAAAAAACGGTGATGGATCAAGCCCTTATCTTTTGACTGGGTAGGAGTGTTCTGCTTAATTCAGATACTCTGTCCATCACCACCCCCTTTTGAATTGTTTTGGCCACCACAAGTGTGGAAGGGTATGCTTAGATGTGAGTCCCTTGCTCACTGCACCATCAGGATTCAAGCAAGCCGGGCCGAAGACGGCTGTAATGCCAGAAACCGGTCCCCGGAAGCTTGTTTCCTTTCCAGTAAAGAATTGGCTTGGTAGTTTGGTCTGCCCTGTTCCCATTATGCACTGGGCCAGGGTCAGACTAATTTGCATGTAGCCAGGTTCTGATCTGGGATGGTGCAGTGAGCTAAAAAACGGTGATGGATCAAGCCCTGATCTTTTGACTGGGTAGGAGTGTTCTGCTTAATTCAGATACTCTGTCCATCACCACCCCCTTTTGAATCGCAATGGTTAGAGCGGCAGACCCTGATGCAGAGGTGTAGCCCGGGACCATTGGTTCAATTCCCCGCCTCGGCGGGTCTTGGGCTCAAAAATTCCACGGACCTGATAATTCTCGCCTCGGTGCCTATTCCAATCATGGAGTCACCATCTGCAACTCTGGGCAATAGCTTGCTTAATCTACACAACGGCCCCCACAACGCTAAGGATGCCTGGCCTCCACCTTGGGGGTGCCCAGGAGTGGACACCTCACAGGGAAAGCCAGGATGGGTCCCACAGCGGTATTCGTACAAGCGCCTTGAGACCCTTGCGGGTGAGTAGTGCGCTATACAAGTATCAATTTACATTTTACATTTACTTGGTGCATGAAGGCAGTGTTGTGCCACACGGTGTACTGATAGCGTTGGTATTGTTTTTCAAGACTGACAGGTTTTTGTTTACCTTGTAAATGTTTCATTGCAAGCACACACACCTCGCAGCAGCGAGAGCGAATCCTGGTGTCCGTTTGAGTGACCTCAGGGCGCCCAGAGGTGAAGTCATTCCGACGGGGTCCCCTCCATGGAAGGCAAAGCGCTTCTCCCATTCACCTGTGGGTAACCAGTGAGCTCAGCCCAAAGGACAGACCCCGCAGCGCCTAGTGGCACATGCAACTCTCGCACGTGGCAAGCACCGCCTAAGATGACACATTTTGTTTGTTTAGGTACATACATGGCACACTTAATTGCTGCAGGTGGCTTCAAAGCAAATACAGCATAAAACGCAACCGTGGATGTCAAATAAAACAGTCCAGGGCATTGCACCACAGACCGCATCAATACAATAAAAACATTTAACAAAACATTTATAAATTCAAGTGCATGAAAGTGGCAGCGGAGTGCAGCCCTGGTTGTTCACTAGGGTGCGTTCAGTAGTGAAGCAACACTAGATGTATTTACTTTCTGGCCTGAAGAGTGCTTCCCAACATCCCGGCCGGGGTGTGTCTAGACACGAGACAGATTTAGGTGCAGGAATGGGACGTGGCCGAATAAACCAGCAAGCACCCCATCCAGAGGGCTTTGTTTCTGAAGTGGCTGTCACCGGCCAGTGGAAATAAACCACACTGGATCTGGGAAATGAAGAAATTTGGTTTTAAGGGGGTCAGGTTCAGATAAAGAGGAGACGTCCACTCCCTCCTCAGTCTGTGGGTATCCTTCACTTGTGACTCATCCCAGAGCAGTTGTGGCATATTGGTGTGTCCGGGTGCCACTGCCAAATCCTCAAGGGACTCCATGTGAAATTGAACAGGTTGTAATTATGGGACCCTAATTGCCACTGACAAGAAAGGGGGTATATCATATGGATGTCCTTCTTGCACTCGTTTGTTTAAGATATTTGTGAAGAGAAGCCTTCAAGGGCCTGACCCACAGATGTGCAGACGATTGACAGTAGCGCTTCATGTCGCAAGCCGTGCACAGGAAGTGCAGCCCCACACCCCTTATAGAAAGGAGCGCCTTCTCTCCATCGCTGCCACTCTGCCGACTTCAACCAACGCTGGTTTTGACATCTAAATATTTTTCCAAAGGATCAAAAGTGTCTTTTTAGTTGCCATTCACAAAATTGAAGGGCGGACGACGAGAACAAACATCTTTCTTCAGGAGCCACACGCCATGGCAGAATTCTTCCCTGGGCACAGAAAACATTCATTGAGCAGTTGGGCTGCACAGAGGCGTTCTTTTCTTTGTGCAGGTCGCATGGCATGGTCTGAGCTGGCAGACACAAAAGAGTTCTGTTCTGGCCTTCCTACAGACAGCATTCCTCTGTGGACAGGACCATAGAATTAAAGAATGGCTTTCATGTCGGGCTGGACTGTATGTCTTCATCGGAGGAGCTTCACTTCGACGCTACGCTTACTTAAAGGCAGAAGCTAACGATGGGACATCGGGCTCTGGACATTGTGAGGTCTGAAGCTTAAACAAAGGAGCTGTATTGTGAATCTTCACTAAGTGGATCGGCCAACAACCGGACATCAGGCACTCCGAAGCTTCATTGAAGGATCACTACTGTACCCGTTCACCAAAGGCGTTGACCAACCATGGGGCACAGTGCGGTCTGAAGCTTCATCGAAGCAGCCATACAGTGGCCGTCATCAAAGGGACATCAGGCCCTCTGAAGCTTCATTCAAGGGTTCTGACTCCAAACTTTCACTACAGCGACAGACAGACTATGGGACATCGTTAACAATGAAGGTTCATCGATTTGAGCCCTGGCGTGAACTTTAATCAGAAAAACGGATCAAACACAGGATATCAGGTGCTTTGATGCTTCATCGAAGAAACCCTCTTGTGAAGCATCATCAAAGGGACTGACCAATCACTGGTCCCTCCGGGCTCTGAAGCGTCACTGAACCAGCCCTGCTGTGAACTTTCTGTGGGAATTCGGGAGCTCTGAAGCTTCATTGAAGGGACCCTCCTATGAACCTTCTGCAAAGGGTCTGACCAACCATTCGACATTGGAACCATGGAGCATCATTGAAGGAGCCCATGTTTGAAGGATCATTCAAAGAATGACCAACTTTGGGATGTCAAGAGCTTTAACCCATCATTGAAGGAGCCATACCATGAAACTTCATCGAATGGACTTCGTATCCATGCGAGAATGTGAGCTCTAAAGATTTACCGAATGAGCCCTGCTTTGGCTTTTTATTCATGAATGTGATCATTCACAAGATATCAGGTGCTCTGCATCTTAGTTGAAGAAGCCCTGATGTGAACCTCAATGAGAGGAACTGACTAGCCATGCGACCTCAGGAGAGCTGAACCTTCTTTGAAGGAGCCGTACTGTGCATCATTGTAGGGAATTGACCAACAATGGAGCTTCTTTGTGGGAGCCCACTCTGAAACCTAATCAAAGGGACTGACCGACTGCTGGGCATTAGGAGTTCAGAAGCCTCTTTTAATCAACCCTGTTAAGCAGCTTTGTCAGAACGACTGACCCACCGGACCTCAGAAGCTCTAAAGCTTTATCCAAAGAGTCACTCCTATCATTGGCATTGGATTAATTGGACACCCGTGCAGCAGCTGAGGCTCTGAAGCTTTAACACGTCTGCCTAACATTATAAGTATCAGTCAACCATTCAAGTATCTGAAGCTGTGAAGTGCTGTCTCAGTAGACAGATTCTCTTGAGGTTTGTACATTTTTAAGATGCGGTTCAGGAACTGCCCCCATGAAGTATTTGGAGCTGTGCCGTGCTTTCTGATGAGCTGTATCCTCTTGTGGTACCTAGCACACTCAACATTTGCTTCAGGAACTGCCCAATATGAAGTTTCTGCTGCCGTGCAGTTCTATTTGAGGGGCCAGATCCTTTTAAGGGGTTGTATGACGTTACAACGCAGGCATTCACCATGCATGCTTTTACTGCACATTTTTTACACTGCATGCATTTACCATGCATCTTCCTTTACCACACATATCATTTCCACGCAATAAGTATAAATAAGGTAAGTGAAATATATATCTTTTTTTGGGGGGGAGGTGGAGACACCACGAAACACCCCATTAAAGAAAAATAAATGAATACATTTTGTTTTTATGGGGGGGGGGGAAACTCCTCAACCTCCCCTTTATTAATTGCCCATACCACCCTATGTACTTACCCACCCAAAACCCTAACATACCCTTACCACCCTATACCCCTACCCATCCATAAAACCCCCAAATACCCATACTACCAATACCACTAACAACCACCTAACTCTAAAAATACCCTTACCACCCTATGCATCTACCCACCCCTAAACCTTAAAATACCTTTATCACCCTATATCCTTACCCACCCCTAAACACATCCTTACATCCCAATACCCTTACCCACCCCATAACCCTAAAAATACCCTTAACGCTCTATACCCCTAATCCCTAAAATACCTTTACCACCCTATATCCCTGAATCCTAAAAACACACTTCAACCCAATACCCTGACCCACATCCTAAACCCTAATAAATATGCTTAAAACCCAATACCGTTATCCATCCCTAAACCCTAAAAATACACTTACAACCCAATACTCTTATCCACCCCTAAACCCTATAAATACCCTTACCACTCAATGCCATTACCCTGCCTTAAAACCTAAAAATACCCTTACCACACTATACCCCTTCCCGCCTCTAAACCCTTACGTGTGTGTGTATATGTATATATATATATATATATATATATATATCCAAAGAACTCCGTTTTCTCCCTCTGCGTTTAACCAGAAAAACGAACACGGACCCAATCAAGTAGTTTGCCAATATTTATTTCGCGTGCAACACAACCTCCGCCATGACGCGTTTCGGGCCCTTGAGCCCTTGATCACATGTATATATATATATATATATACACATGTAAACACATGCGCCTTCATGCTTCGATAAGGTCACTCAACTGTACCCCTCCCCTCCGGGCTGTCACCTCGCATAGCCTGCAAGAACTGCTCCGCATGTATTCGAAAAAGCCGATGCGTTTCGAGGTTAAGGCGCCTCTTCTTCCTGGGCTTCACAGAATAGCACAGAAATCACCTGTTAATTGTTGCCACACCTTTTTATTGCTCAGTTTGCCATCACAGCGTACCTTCCTTTTACACTGCATTGTGGGACTGAGAGTCTAAAACGGGAGACATATTCGTAACTTATAGTAGGCTCAGTGTCCATTCTTCATTTACAAAATTTTCACCTTGAGTAGGTTCCGAATTGGTAATTGCATGCTGTGATTTTCGCGGGGTGCAGTGCTGACGAATTTGAATAATTCATGTTTTCAGCCTTCTCATCTACGCTCATACGCCGAGAATGGTGCTCCTTATCAGGACTCTTTGGCTTTAAAATGTAGAGTGTCAAGCATAGCGATTTGAAGCTAAATTTTAACAGCAATGTTCTTTCATTTTGTAGTGAACCCCTGAGGAAGGGCTTTGTATAGCCCGAAATGCATTGGTTATCATAATCACTTGCAATTGAGGATGATTTATGTTTTTTACGTGCCTGGAAAAAGGCTTGGATTGGCATATCCGCGGCATGAGAAGTTGTAAAAAAGTAAGCTAATCACGCGTGGAAAGATCAAAGAAAATAAAATGGAATGAAATTAAAGTCTTGGAGTACATGGATTCATTATTGTAGAAACTGGCAAAGAAATTGAAAAAGTTATTGGAAGAATGTGTAACAATCACGATATTGCTGTGCGCATGGATTTGGAGTGAAGTTTCGCTCCAACTTTGACGTTGTTTACTTTGACGTGAAAAAGGGCAGATCACCTAATCCAGGGAGCATGCATATAGCTCTACGTTTGAAAAAGGAGTACAATGTTCAACAAGACTTCTTAGAGGGTCAAAAAGGTGTGCACGGCAATTTTTGACAGTATATGAAGTCAGCATTTGCCTAGGCCGTGATCAAGGAGTGCGTGAACTCCGAAACGCGTTGGGTTTTACTTTGGTTGTCGTGTGTGAATAAAACATACGCTTACTGGAATAGAGTGTTGGCTCTGTATTCATCTTCATGGTTTACCTATACTGAGGATTGCTATAGTTGTGTAGGGATATATATATATATATATATTTTTGTTTAAATATCTTTATTGGTCTTTTCTTATTTTATCGTTTCTGATATCACATTACAATTCAGGAGAATTTGGGATATATATATGTATATACATGTATATACTTACCTTAACTTCCATGCGTGGCAAAGGTATGCGTGGTAAAAACACCAAGAAATAGATGCGTGGTAAAGGCACTTCATGGTTAACCCTGCGTTGTAAAGGATGTTTCCCTCTGGAGGTATCTAGAGCGCTCGAGGTGTATTTCAGTTATAACGGTGCTGGATGCAGGTGGAATTTGCAGTGCTGTCTGCGGAGCGGGATCCTCCTGAGGTACCTGGAACTGTTGAGCTCTGCTCACGGAGACAGAGAGTTGTATCTCAAGATGTGAAGTGCTGTCTGAGAAGCAAACAGCACTTCACTGCTCCAGATGTGTAGGGAGGTTGGAACAGGGTTCGCTAGATAGTGGTCCTGCTTGCATTGGTTGCAATAAGGCTTTGCTGCTTGTATGTGTGCAACATGTTGTCCCTACTGTATGCTCACCCTCCAAGAAACCCTGGTAGATCCTAGCCATGATCCAAATAACTCCATTTCTTTTCCTAATGTCCATGCAGGTTGTTTGCATTTTAAAATACTACTGAGATATGTCCTTTCCAATTATATATCCTCTCCACCATTAGAATGTGCTCTGAGATGGATGCTGTCGAAGGAGGAGGGACTAGGCAGGCAGTGGACATGGAGAGGATCAGAACTGGGATGGGTGCCTTCAGAGAAAGGTGAACATTTAAATGGAGGAAGAGTGCAGGATGGCTTCTTCAGCTTTTGGAATGTCTTCAAGTGACACGAGAGCTGTGGAACTGCATGGGCATCCCACCTCCACCTTTTTTCATCTCAACATGAACTCCATAGCATTGTTAAGTGGACTAAGGACACTACAGGTTGTGCTTCAATGAGTATTTCTATAATATGTCCAAAACAGAAGTGGGTATACCACATAATTAATGGGGAGAAAGCTTAGCCAGAGCCTGCCTTGGCCCAAGAGCCAATGTACGGATACAGCCATTCAAAAAGCCAAGCGATGGAGGGCATGGAGCAGTACGATGTGTCCCCATAACACTGAAAAAAGTTAATTATTTTCTGACATTTCTAAGTGCTTCAGTTTAATACGTAAGATTACTTTACTGAATGTGGTGGCCGTTGTAATGTGGAATTTCTAAGATGAATCTAGAAAAATGTAATGAAGAATTCCTTGGTAACGTTACTATGAGTGAACTCTTAGAGACAGTTGCATTTTTGGTGGGCAGTAAATAATCAGTTGAAGCAATTATACATGAAGCAATTGCAAAATACAATCAACCACATATATATCACACAGCGTGAACTTACTGCTGGGTGTCGGCAAATTCCGCAGTGACGGAAAATGAGTCTCTGTGAGGTAAAAGGGCTAACCATGGTCATGCTTTTGGTCAAGTGGGACTGAGCCGGATTTTCTAGTCAGAGTTGCAATTCGAGCATAGATGTTATCTCGTGTCACTATTTCTGGGTATCGTTGTCTTTCAAGAATTAAATCTGTGTATTGTGCACGAATGCTGACCTGCAAAATGTTCAAATCACATGACAGATCAGCCTGACACTTCAGAAAAAATGTTTAGTGAACCAAGTTTAATTTGCCTACAGAAATGGGCAGGAGCACAAAAAGATTAACTATGAAATTAGTATAAAGTAAACGGCCTGAAAAATCAAAGAAATAAATCAAGTTCTTTGCTACTGTGCAAAGTTAAATGTAAGACAGAGGCCATCTCCACATGTATAAACAGCACTCTCCTCCCTTGACTCACTATCAAAACTATTTCAGAAAAAAACTCACATTTCCTTTGAGGTATTGAAAGAAGTTAACAAGCCCATGAGGCCCTCTTACAAAGACTGGTCAGTCTCCTGTTACAGTTTCTTATTGGGACATATCTGAGAAAACCAACAGCCTAAAATGCATCTTTTTAGTCTCATGGTCTGTGTTCAGTGGAAGGATTAATAATGGACACGTTGGATTCTCTTTCTGCTGACACCGGCTTAAAACAGCTCTTCATTTAGCAGGCTGCTGCTTGCTTTCTGCCTTGACAGTGCTAGCAAGAGAGGAATCTGTATTTGTGCACTTTTCGGTAGTGTGATGTTGGCCCAAGGGCGTTCGACCAAAGCACAATAGAGTCCAACATCGACGCCGCAAGACCTGAATACAGGGATTAAACCCATACAGAGTATCACTAGGAATTCTGGTAAAATTCAGGGTTTGACAGATAAAGCAGAGGCTCAAACCAACTCCATGGCAGCCTCTCAGATGCAGCCGAAGTGCCTGTGCAACAAGAGGGCGGTATGCAGGAGTCCATCATCAAACACATGATTGGCATGCAGTGTACTCACCGAGGGCCTCCTTCCTCAAAATCCTAAGCATGTCACGCTTAAGGCTCCTGCTTGAGCGATGCATGTGTAAGGACGAATGGTGCTTTGTACATCCGTCCTGACCTGCTTTGCTAGGTTCTGCTGGCCCTGCAGGTGGCAGCTATGTACCCTCTCTGGGCCTGTTGAAAATGCGGGAATTCCTTGTAGATCTGAAATGGAGAACGGAGGCCCGGTGACCCTGTGTGTGTGGTCAGCATCTAGAGGAGGCGAGCCAAGCCCCAGCAAAATCCGAACCCTGAAAAGAGTGGGCATGTAAATCATACAAAAAACATGATGTTAAATGTGGCAAAGTCTCTTCATAATTCTAAAAAGTATATTTCTGTTCCATGTGGAAGCGTTTACCTTTGGGCATCCGATTATATCACTGCATTGATGGATGATTATTAAAGTATTACTTTGAAATGAAAAACATTTCTGCCCACCCCCGCAGTCCTGACGACAGTGTGATTGAGGGTTGTCATCTGTACCCTATATGAGGCCAAGATTTGTGTTACAGCTGCAGCAACGTTACAGTGCATTAGATGTACATGACATCAAACGCAGGAGGTTTCTGTACAGCGCAGATGCAAAGCTCAGGTATTTGAAAGGGCTCTTATGTGTCATAACAAAAAAAGTAGGCTTGGTTAAATAAAATATTTGCCTAGGACCACACGGTTTGGTCAAGCGAGGAAGCCAGGGTTACTCCCAGATTTACTGGTGTCACATATCCAATGTAGCCAGTAGCCCCAGTCAGACCTGGGTGTCCTGCAGAGCCCAGCGAGCCCTCGAACCCGTGCCTTGGTCTTGGAGGTGCGTGCAGCGCGCTGACTGCGGCTTCCTTGGCCTCCTGCTCTCACTCTGGCCGCCTTCTTTAAACGGGAGTCCTGGCTCAGCACAGACGGCCCTCGGGTCACGCCCCGCGGCTGGCCCGCGTTCAGCTGAGCCAGGAGCTGCGCGCAGTGAGTGCTGCGTCTGGGGGCTGCTGGGGGCGGAGTGCTGCGCTCTGCAAGCTACGATGGATAACTTCATTTAGCAGCAGTAATGAAAAAAAGGTTTTTCAATCCCCTGTTTCAATTTCTGCTGTCCGCAGCTCCAGCTCGGAGCCGAGACAAGCTGGGTCATTTAATAAGGAAACTGGGGGGGGGGTGGGGGGGGGAGCCCCATCTCTTGGGGGATTGGGCGAGAGCGATCTGATGGGGTGGGTGCAAGGGTGGGGTGATAGTGCTTGAGCACTGTAATGGACACTGACTGATAGTGCCGTAGACCCGGGGAGGGATACCTGCCCATGCTGTGTCTGTGTTCTCTTGTTCCTGTTTCGTGGCGCTATCTCTTTTTTTGTCAAAAAGGCCAAATCGTGTCTCGTTTTCCGATGATGCGGCTGCACCACCAATCCCAATACACTGCCGGCACTCCTTTGGCTTTCTCAGCTTTGTCGCCCTAATCTGAATCCCTCATAATACAATCCTGTGTTTCGTCATCTTTTCATGTCACTCTAGGCTCATCACCTCTGCAAACTGAGCAGCACACGACCCTGCACCCATGATCCGCTGTTTCATGACCATGGCCCGTTTTAGGCCTGGCCTTAGCCAGTATCTTTCCATTTTACTATTATATGTAGAATGTCAACCAGACCGCTTCGTTCATTGGTCGGATGTTGTCATTCACATGTTTCTTCCTACCACTGCAGCATTCAGCATGGGGCAGTCGGTCAGCCCGCTTCAGCCATTAGCCCATTTCACTGATGTGCCAGAGACTACTATGACATTGTATGCTTTTTAAGACACAAACATATTTTTGCTTTTATATGCATTTTTTTTTTAAATGATGAGGGCCCAGCAGCTTCCCCAACAATGAAGTTCTGCACAAACCACAACAAAGCACGCACAAGCAAAGCCAAAAGGCTGTTATTTTACAACAGACCTGTTGGCTTTGCCAATACTTATTTAGATGTGGTCTATTCTTTTCCCCCAAAACATCACACATTACATACAAAGATCGAAGGGTTTTTGGCTTGCGGGCTTCATCCATTTCTCTGTTAAATTGTCATTCCTTTTATCTACCAGAGCAGACAGCATGTGGCAGTGTGTCAACCTACTTTACTCACTGGCTCTCTTCACTTTGAGTGACTGCACAGCGCCTGTGCACATTGTTAAAATAGTTTATTTCGCTTCAGTCTCAAAGCTGGTTGAAAGTGTGCTTTTTATTTTATTTACTCCTATTATCTTTAAATTCCGGCTTTTTATTTTGCCTGTACTCCTTTATAAAGTTTATGGAGCTGTAGCTGCCCGTGATTTGAGTGCTTGTTTAGGTGGTGAATTATTCTCGTCTCCTTCATAAATATAATAATAATAAAGCATGGCACAACTGAAAGGCTTATTTCCCTAAAATATTACTAGCAACACAGCTGCATTAGTGAATGTTTTTTTTTTTTTTTTTACATTTCACATTTTTATTGCAAGCAAAAGCTGGCGACGTTCAGGTGATAGCATATTTTTAGGAGTTGTGAGTGCTATAAAAAAAGAAAAGAAAAACACAAAAAGCGAACCATTGCAGCAGCCAGTGAATGCTGGCCCTGTGGGCTTTGCCAATGCTTGGTTTCTCCTGTCTGCTGTAAATCGATATCAAGACGAATATGATAGTCCTCACATTACTGCAGAGGGGTGCGAGTGACTGTCAGATATTCAGCATTCTAGGGGACCCCTGGTTGGCTGGTGTGTGTTAGAAGCTGTATCCAGTCCACAAAGACGCCTCCAGATGGCAGTGTCCAGAGTGATATTAGGTCCTGTGAAGAGGTGCCTGTCTGAAGGCGTTATCCGCACCCCAGAGCACCCCCTGTTGGCAGGTGTGTGTCAGAAGGCTTATTCAATACCTGAAGGATGCCCGGGGAGGCAGGTGTCTACTCGTGTGATTGTTCAGCTCCCTGAGGACGCCCTGGGCTAGCAGAGAAGGGCCTCGGGATTAATGCACATGACCCAGTGCAGGAGAGGCCCCAAATACTTGCAGAAACTGGCCTCACATTGCATAGTGGCCAGAAGCCTCTGGTCAGGTGCCTCCTCCTACCTGATGCACCAACAAACCTTTGAGGGCCAAAAATACAGAGATGGATGACCAGGAATCCAGACTGCGGGTAGCCCTGCTTCCTGGCCTGAGAGCCAAGTCTACTGAATCTCGGACAGTGACACTACCACTGACCGAGGGACAGCGGTCTTAAAGATCGCAACTCCCAAACAGTGTAGAGGAGAGCTTTTTATCTACTTGTTATGCAGACACCTGAGGCACTGCAGGGCACGTGCCACCTACAGTCAATACGTCAGGAGGCGCGTGCCAATCCCATAGAGGAGATGAATGTCGGGCTGTGTAAAGCAGTGGTCCCACATCCAGGTGCAGGGTGCTTGGTAAGAGTGCTCTTAGTTTCCACTATCAGGGTGGATTCGCAGTCCCATCCGCACGCGGTGAACCGACCCACGTCCCATGTTCCCAAACAACCTCCGGAATCAGCCCGCAGTCCTTCACCCATGGCACAGGCACCGGTTTATCTTCGCGTGCCCTCCTTCGTGGAAATGCTGATTGGAAAGTTTAAAATGGTTTCTGTTAGATTCATTTGGTAGCTTGTTTTTTATTGCCCACAAGTGAACTGTTGTGAAATAAATTCAGATTGAATTCAGGTACACAGAGAAACTATGTATTGGTGCCTTGCAGTGTATAATGACTTAATTTGGCATTTAAATTTAGGTATGTTATGTTACTATTACTTTACGTATATAGTCCAATGTCCAAAAGCCTGTATGTGACAGCTGGACCCATTTGAAACCATTGTTTCATTTGTGCCAGAGGTTGTATGTGATGGAGGACACCAGGACTTATTTTTCATTATCAGACTTTGACCGAGAGAAAGGCAGAAAGGGAGAAAAAGAAAGAAGGGTAAGAAAGGAAAACAGCAAGAAAGCAGAGATGAACTAGAACCTACAACAATAAGATTAAGAGACAGGAAGTGGAGGGTGGTGTAAGGAAGAGGCATGTGATGAAATATGTGACATAACTAACAGAGCTGCCGGGGTTGGAAGTGAGGAACCAAGTTCAGTCCCAGCTTTGGCCTAACATGCTACGATTCTGGGTAAATCACTTCCATTTGACCATGTATAATGTTATATGTGAATGTTATAAGAAACCTCTAAAGCGCACGTTTGCCGAGAAGTTTCATGGTGCTTTGCTGGGAGCACTAGCAGCAGGACATAGATGTAGATTAGTCATAAGCTTGTCTGAAAAGCCATGTTTTTTGCAGAGTTCTGAATGGCTCATAGGAGGTTGCTGCTCTTGTGTTATCCGGAAAATAATTCCAAATACCGGGAACATACACAGCAAACCTGGCTCCCCCTTCCTATAGAATTTAGGAACCTCTAGAAGATTGAGATGCTCCGATCTGAGTTTGCGCCTTGGAGTATAGTTCCCATATTCTAGAGGACACAAACGTAGGGTTTTTACTCTGCCGCATTTTGAAAATCATGTAGCCTGTTGTAAACCATGTTCTTTATTTAATTGGAAGCCAATGAAGTTTCTTCAGTAAGGGTGTAGTGTGGCGGTATCTTGGCTGTTGATAGTCTAGCTGCATGATTCTGAACAAGCTGCAGTTTTTCAGTCATGGAATGTAATCTGGTGCTCATTAAATGCACATACATGCAATTGGGTCAGGTTCGTGCTATACAAAAACTGCGGAAAAAACCTAGGCAGGCTTGGTATTCAGCAGGGTGGGTTCCATACCCCGAAGAAAAACTTCGGGCCCTTCACCTATGTTTAAAAAAAATAAATTAAGCACTGGTTGAAACTATAAACTATCCAATAGGAATTTAAATGTGTCTTATGATATAGAGCTGCCAATTCTCTCTCTGGCCTGACTTCCCCTCCGACCAGATCTGAAGCCACCGTAACAGGGCGTCTCTCGCAGCTCTGTGTGAGCAGCATTTCCCGGAAGACGGCAAACAATATTGCCTGCTTCTAGCCCCCCTGGCCTGTACACTTTCTAAACTGACTTTTGTGAATTGGCCCGGGGTACCACGCGGGTGGACGGCATCCCCCCACTTATTTCCGAGGGTTTTTCAGGGTGGACGCCGTCCACCCTGCTAAATCAAAACCGCGTCCACCATTAAAAAAACGGGAGCGCGGCGCGCACAAAGTAAATAAAGCATTTCCGTAATTTGAACCGGGCACAGCTTGCCCCCACCTCCCTTCTTGACTCCGAGGCTGTATGAAAGCTCCGACCCCCAGCAGCAGCAGCACTGTAGAGGCACAGCGGGATGGCAACCCTCACACCTCCAGCCCTTGATGAGCTGTTAAGAGGTGCGTGAAGGTGACAGAGGGGGGTGCTGCAGGTTCAGGAGCAGGGCATCCATTCGCATGCAAACAGCCCTGAATGCGTCTTGTATCTGCTATTTAGAGGGGGGCTCACACATCCATTTCTACCCAGGGCCCCAAACATCCTAGACTCGGCCAGATTACACCCCTGATTACACCGAGGCAGCACCT
Organism: Lissotriton helveticus; assembly: GCF_964261635.1. NCBI lineage: Eukaryota > Metazoa > Chordata > Amphibia > Caudata > Salamandridae > Lissotriton > Lissotriton helveticus. Next base: position 361,615,313 of record NC_136061.1, read on the forward strand.
GCTTCTCTTCACCGAGCTTAATTACTGTCCCTAATTTGTAAGCAAACCTCGGTTCTTCAAACAAGCATAATGTAATACAATAAAGAAATGGCACAATCGCACCCACACTGATTAACAAAGTATGGAGGACAATCAGTTCAATCAGTTCTCTTAGAGTATCTTCTGTAAGTACTGTATATCACAGTGGGGGGTGGCATTTTGGACAGAGAGCCTGTCTTCTCGTTGTCTTGTGCAGGAGGGAGCGAGAAGCCCAAGATGATACTAGAATACTGCATGCCCACCCCTGTGCCCACCCTGGTGGATCAAAAGATAAAAGAGGCCCCCAAATGTTTAAGGTCTGGGACCAGGGGGAGAGTAAGCAGAAATATGTGGCAAGGTCCCTACATGAGTCACAGGGGTGATCTCTTCTAGCACCGCGTACCTAGATGTTCTAAACAATACCAATCACACAGTTTTTTTATGGCCTACGTTGATGTATATAAGGATTCAAATTTCACCAAAATACAATCACTCAATAATGTCCACTAGCTATGTATGTCATATGCATATTGATACCTTGAGATTATAACAACTAATACAGACCACAATCAAAATAATTAATACATAAACAATCAAAAAGAGAAAAAAAACTTGGGAGATATGTTGTGCAAGTTGGTACAAAATTTATTTAGACATGTTATCGATTTTGTAATAGTCACTGGTTAATACATCACTTAATATAAGTACATTCATAAAACACTTTATAAAAACATCAAAAAAAGAACACAATCGTTAAAAATGTTCATCAGAACAGGGGTCGACGCAGCGTTTCGGTTGTGGGTTTGAATAAAAACCTTCTTCAGGACCAGTTCTACAAGGAAACAGACAGTAAATATTTTATCTGTGCATGATATCTCTTTTGTACAAATCAGCACCAACAACATCTTTGTCCCATTATATACATTTTTCAACTTCCTAATGGACATTTTAGACTACACATCATCAACTACGCAGGTTATACTATTGGTATTGTTAAGAAGCATCATTTTAGGATACACTCTACATAGTAGCTCTGATAGCTACTTGGGGTTTATCAATCTGTATGGGGTACATACAACCAAATTTGATGGTTACCTGAGGGTATTAAAATTCCTCTGACTTGGATCAGTCAAGCAGCATATAAGGCGATAAGATGAAGAATAGATTCAATCTCAGTGCTTTATGCATTCATAAATCTGAAATCAGATGCATTAATTGTTATTCTAAGGTGTCATTTAATTACACCCATAGATCATCAAAGTACGTACGTGGAGCGCATAGACATATATACCTTGGCCGAGATAAACTCGGATCGGAGCTTGTATGATAGGAGCCACCAATGTCCTTGCATTTGAAGAATGTGGTGAGGCTATGATAAAAATCAAACAAAATACAAACACATAGTTGGAATCCATAAAATGTATCTTTGTTGCAAACTATTTAGGCCATATTGTGTAGTTGCTTACCAAAATTTGAGCAATGGCACACACGATGTAGCCGCAGACTTTTAACTTGTCGTTTTGGGCACCGTTGTTTATTGGGGGTTGGGGGTATCACCTTTTTTTGAAAACATCTCGATGTGGTCACGCTACATCGATGATGTGTTTTTTATTTGGAGCGGCCCTAGCGAAACACTCGGGGAATTCATCACCTGGTTGAATCTAGGCGATGAGAATTTAAAATTCACATCACACAAAGATACACAATATTGTGAATTCTTGGACCTGATTATAAAACACACCGATGGCCACCTGAATGTTGAATTATACACTAAGCCAACTGATAGGAACACAATGCTCAGATATGAAAGTAACCATCCCCCAAGTCAGGTGAATAACATTCCTTTTGGGCAGTTTCTGAGATTGAAAAGAAACTGCACATTGATGAAAGATTTTGAGAAACATGCAGAAGTCCTAAGATCAAAACTCATCGACAGAGGCTACCCCAAAAGACTAGTACGCCACGCATACAAACGGGCGAAGTACTACAATAGAGAGAGTTTGTTAACCCCTAAAGTTAAAACGAACAATACTCCGCAACCAATCACCTTCGTGACCAACTTTAATTCAGTTAGTAATAAACTTAAAAATATAATAAACAGAAATTGGCATCTTATAAACGACAAGCAACAAAATAGACTCCCTAAACCTATTTTTTCCTTCCGTAGGAATCGCACAATTCGGAACAGTCTGGTACACACCTATAGAGATGTCCAGATTAATAAACAACAAAGCATAGACAATGCTCCGTTACCTACTGGAACTTTTCCTTGCTCTTCATGTGGCAACTGTAGTAATATCATCCGTGGAGATATCATTAAAATAAAGGAATCAGTAGTTAGACCCAATAAATTTATGAACTGTCGGACAAAAAATGTAATATATCTAATTAAATGTCCGTGCGATTTAATCTATATCGGTGAAACATCAAGAGAGGTCCGAATTAGGATTAATGAACATAAATCTGCATTGAGAACAGGGAGAAGTGGGGCCCCATTGACGGACCACTGGAGAACAGCAAACCATGAAGTGAAAGATCTGCAATGGTGTTGCTTGGAAACAGTTACCATCAATGCAAGAGGAGGAGATCTGACACAGAAAAGGAAAAAACGTGAGCAATACTATATGTCTACCTTTAACAGTGTCCGGTCAGGTCTTAACACCAGAGAAGACTGGGAACGCATTGTATAACAAATCAATTATCCCATGATACAATACCCCTTAAGTGCATAATACTGGAAATGGAGTTGCACAAAATTAAAACACCGTGTGAAAAGAGTTTATTTTGGTATACCAACCTTAAGATGTTCTAATAATGAATACGAGTGGAACATCATCTGACGTCCTAGACTAGCAAGCTCGATATAAACATGAAAAATAGATAAACAATTGTTTATCTACTTGTTTGGGGACTTAATCTCTCTCTTGTTTTATACATAGTAGAGATATTATTCCCAAAATACGGCGATTAATATTATTACAGCCTTCACAAAGTATAACTAGATGAAATGACCCCCTCCAGCACGCTGCAAACAGCAGATAAACCTTATGTCAACAATAATAACACTGTGCCGTCAAAAGGTTTAATAAAGTTTTGGTGTTATCAGGAGCGCACCATGTGACCCGGTACGAACCAATGAAGAGAGATCTTTCAACACCCTATCATGAGCGGTCTTGTATTTAAGACCCGAAGTGCAACCATGCCTACTATCGCGTGATTGCTAAGACGCCGGAAACGCTGTATCGATAGGAGCAGGGAGGCCGACCCTGATTAAGGAGGTAAGCATGGCCCTAAACCCGTAGCTGTTGTTGTTCTAAAGCTTAAGCTTGGTTAGACTGGAGGTAGAGACTTAATCTGCCCTTAAACACCAACTCGCCGGTATGTCACCGTTTGTGAGCGGTCTATCGTGTGGAATTCAGACAGAGAGTTTCAACTTAGACTAGCTTTAAAACGTTAAAACGCCGGTATGGTTGCATAATTAGAGAACTGGTAACCTCGGCGATGTTTTATTTTGACTTGATCACGCCAAATATACAATAGAAATTACCAATTTAAAAAGGGTTCTGTTAAATAAATTAGGACAGCCCTTTGTTTAAAACTGCACTGTGGTGCTTGATGCTTGGAAAAATCTACGTTACTGTTTAATAATCCAGGACAGCCTTCTGTTTTAAATTGCACTGTGGTGCCTGATACAGGGGATTGGTAATATCGCGAGTGGCAGTAACCAAAAGGACAAACACCGCGTTAATACCATGAACTATGTCTACAGACAAATTAGGTACTAAACAAAGTTCACTTTGCACACAAATTAAAAGATTTAGATATCAATAGAATTGCGAGTCTAAAATGACAGAACCAAAAAAAATTTTTATTTTTACAAATTTTATTCTGTTTTCTAATTTAATCTAGTGGGAGGTCAACCCCCAATAAACAACGGTGCCCAAAACGACAAGTTAAAAGTCTGCGGCTACATCGTGTGTGCCATTGCTCAAATTTTGGTAAGCAACTACACAATATGGCCTAAATAGTTTGCAACAAAGATACATTTTATGGATTCCAACTATGTGTTTGTATTTTGTTTGATTTTTATCATAGCCTCACCACATTCTTCAAATGCAAGGACATTGGTGGCTCCTATCATACAAGCTCCGATCCGAGTTTATCTCGGCCAAGGTATATATGTCTATGCGCTCCACGTACGTACTTTGATGATCTATGGGTGTAATTAAATGACACCTTAGAATAACAATTAATGCATCTGATTTCAGATTTATGAATGCATAAAGCACTGAGATTGAATCTATTCTTCATCTTATCGCCTTATATGCTGCTTGACTGATCCAAGTCAGAGGAATTTTAATACCCTCAGGTAACCATCAAATTTGGTTGTATGTACCCCATACAGATTGATAAACCCCAAGTAGCTATCAGAGCTACTATGTAGAGTGTATCCTAAAATGATGCTTCTTAACAATACCAATAGTATAACCTGCGTAGTTGATGATGTGTAGTCTAAAATGTCCATTAGGAAGTTGAAAAATGTATATAATGGGACAAAGATGTTGTTGGTGCTGATTTGTACAAAAGAGATATCATGCACAGATAAAATATTTACTGTCTGTTTCCTTGTAGAACTGGTCCTGAAGAAGGTTTTTATTCAAACCCACAACCGAAACGCTGCGTCGACCCCTGTTCTGATGAACATTTTTAACGATTGTGTTCTTTTTTTGATGTTTTTATAAAGTGTTTTATGAATGTACTTATATTAAGTGATGTATTAACCAGTGACTATTACAAAATCGATAACATGTCTAAATAAATTTTGTACCAACTTGCACAACATATCTCCCAAGTTTTTTTTCTCTTTTTGATTGTTTATGTATTAATTATTTTGATTGTGGTCTGTATTAGTTGTTATAATCTCAAGGTATCAATATGCATATGACATACATAGCTAGTGGACATTATTGAGTGATTGTATTTTGGTGAAATTTGAATCCTTATATACATCAACGTAGGCCATAAAAAAACTGTGTGATTGGTATTGTTTAGAACATCTAGGTACGCGGTGCTAGAAGAGATCACCCCTGTGACTCATGTAGGGACCTTGCCACATATTTCTGCGCACCCTGGTGGATCACCTTCCCTCTCCTGTGATGACTCCTGCTCCTGTCCCCCCATGTGGTGGCTCCAGTCCACCCCCGCCTGTGATGGCTCCTGTCCCGCATGTTGTGGCTCCAGTCCACCCCCCGCCTGTGATGGCTCCTGTCCCCCCATGTTGTGGCTCCAGTCCACCTACACCTGTGATGGCTCTTGTCCCCCCCTGTGGTGGATCCTGTCTCCGCCCTGGGTGGCTCTGTCCCAGTCCTGGAACGCCCCCTGCAGCGAGGGTGAAGTTCTTGATGGGCCTCTTCTCAAAAGGTCTCAGCTCAAAATTAATATGGAAAGGTGGGCGAGTGAGTAAGTGAAGGGATGTGTGAATGGCTGGATGAATTAGTGAAAGGGTGAATGGATGAATGAAAGATTGAATAAATGGATAATGAGAGAGGATAGATGGATTGATAAGTGAGGGGAAGGATGGAGAGAAAATGTAAATAGCTGGATGTATGGGTGGAAGGGTAGCTGGATGATGGATGAGGGGAAAGATGGATGAGGGGAAGGATGGATGGATGAGGGGAAGGATGAGGGATGGAGGGGAAGGATGGATGAGAGGAAGGATAAATGGATGAGGGGAAGGATGGATGGATGGAGGGGAAGGATGGATGGATGAAGGGCAGGATAGATGGATGGGATGGATGGATGGGTGAGGGGAAGGATGGATGAAAGGAAGGATGGATGAAGGGAAGGATGAAGGATGGATGGATGAGGGGAAGGATAAATGGATGAGGGGCAGGATAAATGGATGGGATGGGTGAGGGGAAGGATGATGGATGAGGAGATGGATGGATGGATGGATGGATGGAGGGGAAGGATGGATGGATGAGGGGCAGGATAAATGGATGGGATGGATGGATGGGTAAGGGGAAGGATGGATGGATGAAGGGCAGGATAAATGGATGGGATGGAAGGATGGGTGAGGGGAAAGGATGGATGGATGACGGGAAAGGATGGATGATGAGGGGAAGGGTGGATGGATGGATGGATGATGAGGGGAAGGATGGATGGATGGATGATGGGGTGGGTGAAAGGATGGATGATGAGGGGAAGGGTGGATGGATGGATGATGAGGGGATGGATGGATTGATGATGAGGGAATGGATGGATGATGAGGGGGTCGGTGAAAGGATGGATGGATGATGAGGGGAAGGATGGATGGATGATGAGGGGAAGGATGGATGGATGATGAGGGGAAGGATGGATGGATGATGAGGGGAAGGATGGATGGATGATGAGGGGAAGGATGGATGGATGGATGGATGGATGATGAGGGGAAAGGATGGATGGGTGATGAGGGAAAAGGATGGATGGATGATGAGGGGAAGGATGGATGGATGGATGGATAGATGATGAGGGAAAAGGATGGATGGATGATGAGGGGAAGGATGGATGATGAGGGAAAAGGATGGATGGATGATGAGGGAAAAGGATGGACGGATGATGAGGGGAAGGATGGATGGATGATGAGGGGGAAGGACAGATGGATGGATGGATAGATGATGAGGGAAAAGGATGGATGGATGATGAGGGGAAGGATGGATGATGAGGGAAAAGGATGGATGGATGATGAGGGAAAAGGATGGACGGATGATGAGGGGAAGGATGGATGGATGATGAGGGGATGGATGGATGGATGATGAGGGAAAGGACGGATGGATGGATGGATGGATGATGGGTGTGTGAAAGGATGGATGGATGGAGAGTGGGTGAAGGGATGGATGGATGGGTGGGTGAAAGGATGGATGGATGGAGAGTGGGTGAAGGGATGGATGGATGGATACATGGGTGGGTGAAAGGATGGATGGATGGATGATGAGTGGGTGGGTGAAAGGATGGATGGATGGATGATGAGTGGGTGGGTGAAAGGATGGATGGATGAGTGGGTGGGTGGATGGTGGATGGGTGAAAGGATGGATCAGTGGATTGGATGGTGGGTGGGTGAAAGGATGGATGAGTGGGTGTGTGGATGGTGGGTGGATGATGGGGGGTAGGTGGATGTGTGAAATGATGGATGGATGGATTGATAAGTGCAAGGGTGAATGAATGGACATATGAGTGAAAGGGTGGGTGTAAGTATGGATGAGTGAGTGAAAGGGAGAGTAGATGGACAAAAGGATGAATAGATGTGTGAAGGAGTGAAATGATAGATGGATGAGTGATAGGGGCAATGGATGGATTCATGAGTGGATGAGTAGATGGATGGATGGGTGGGTGGATGGATGGATGGAAGGAAGGAAGGCTAAGTGAAAGGGTCGATGGAGAGAGAAAGGGAGGATGGATGGATGACTAAAAGAGTGGATGGGTGGAAGGATTAGTAAGTGAAAGGATGGCTGGATTGGTGAAAGGGTAAATGGCTGAATGGATGAGTGAATGGATGGATGGGATGAAGAGTGGATGGATAAGTGTACAGATGGATAGGGTGAAAGGGTGGATGGATAATGGAGGATGAGTGAAAGGATGGATGAGGGGATGGATGAAGGGATGGATGAGTGAAATGATAGATGGAAGGATACATGATGGATAGGTTTGCAAATGGTTGAATACTTTTGGAAATGGCTGGGCTTACTTATATACTATTGCACAACCTCTGATGTGTCTGTAAAACGTACCTATTGTCCTAAAGTTTTGTCCTGAATTTTGACCTCCTGTCCTGAATTTGTGTCCTGAATTTTGACCCTTTGTCCTGAATTTTTACACTCACCGTCCTGAATTTGCACCAATGCCAGTTGGTCACCCTAATTCTTTGTGCGGTAGAACCAAGGCTCTTTAACACAGCAGCATGAGAGTGACGAGAGAGAAACCTGGCAGAGTGCTGCCAAAGAGCTCTCCCACTCAAAATATTTCATTATTCAAGTGATCGTGAACAATTAAGGGTAAACTGAGATGTGAAAAACTAAACACAATGCGATGCGGCTGCACGAGACTTGAGGAGTTAATTAAGTATTAGTACTAGCAAGTGTGCTGTAAGTTAAATGAAAACATTTTACATGCACTGTGCGCCTCGTGCGTGTAGAATCAGAGTCCCACTAGACCCGGCCCTGCCAATTAAGTGCCGGCGCTAAGCACTGGCACAAATTACGCCCTGCATTGAACAATTGACACCAGGCTACAAAATGTAAGTAGTATGATGGTGTACCCTTGTGTGTTCTTCCGTGTGTCGCTGTTTCCACATGGAATGTTTAATGATGACAGCAACGCCCCCTTCTAGTTTGTGTTGTTGGTCTGAATTGTATAATTTTGTGGAATGGGGAGGTGTAGGATGGTGCTGGATTGTTCATTTAAACATGACTCCATGATGACGTCTGACTTGGCATTACGTATGTCAGTATATTTTTAATTTAGGCTCAATCCTGTCAGTGTTTGGATAATTGCACTACTGGATAGGGGGGCACAAAGTTTTGCAAAGGTTCTGCCCGCTTTCTTCAAGGGGTCCCCACAAAATGACATCATGAGCTAGGCCCACCCCGATTTTATAGTAAGTAGTCTCTGTAAAGGGGGAAACAACCATTACAATGCATGAGTCATAATCGGCCCTTTTTTTAGGAACTATCACAAAAATAAACAGTATTAATACAAAGTAAAGCAATGTTTATATTTTGTTGCACTGAAGTAAATGAAGGCAAATAAGTCAAACTAAAATATACCAAAACTAAATACATTTCCTAAAATAAAGAGAAATAAATAAATCTGCTAAAATAAATACAATGGCCAGTTAATATATCTAAAATTTAGGCATTGACCCAAGCTAATGCCCCGGCAGCTCCATTGTCTTCAGCCAAGATTCCCAATGTTAGACTAATGTTCTGATTTGTTACCTTTGCTGCAAATTGTAAAGCGTTCTGATATCCTTCGGGATCAAGTTCGCGCTATATAAAACTTTATAAATAAAATAAATAAATCTAGCCACAGCTAGAGAGAGGCAGCTGGGACAAAACTATTTAATACAGAGTCGCTAGTTTACAATAGGTGGGGAGATAACATATAACACTCATCAATAGAATAACGTGAATATGGAGCCCTACTGTGTGTAATAGTCATTATCGAGTGTGGGAAGCAGCCTCTCTGGGAACCTGTAATGTGTACTAAATCTTGCAGTCAAACTTTCCTGTAGCGTTTTGAAAATGTGTTCATGTCACCTTCGCCAAACTTCATCCACATTTGGGCTGCTAATTCCTCCATGCAGGGACCTTAAGTCACAGGCTTAAGTACCAAGCAGCTTCAATTGTTAAATCTTGCATTATATGCAAATGATAGATCTGCCTTACATGTGATGTCACTTCCTGCTGTGATGCCACTTCCTGTTGTGATGTCACTTCCTGTCGTGATGTCACTTCCTGTCGTGATGTCACTTCCTGTGACCACGCCTACCTTGGAGAGTCCCCCCACTTCTTTTTTTAGGACTTGTGCCCTGGTTCTGCTCATAATGGCCGCCAGGTAACCAACGGAGGTAACGTGTCCCTCGGTTACTGAGTAAAGGTGGAAGAAGGAGCCAGAGAGAGCAGGAACGGAGAGTAAAGGGAGCCGGAAGAAGCTTGGGTACAGAGTAAGGAGAGCCAGGGGAGGCAGGTGCATCAAGAAAGGGGAGCTAGTGGGAGCAGGTGCGCAGAGTAAAGGAAGTCAAGGAAGCAGGTGCATCAAGAAAGGGGAGCCAGTGGGAGCAGGTGCGCAGAGTAAAGGGAGTCAGAGGAAGCAGGGCCATCAAGAAAGGGGAGCTAGTGGGAGCAGGTGCACAGAGTAAAGGGAGTCAAGGAAGCAGGGGCACCAAGAAAGGGGAGCCAGTGGGAGCAGGTGCACAGAGTAAAGGGAGTCAGAGGAAGCAGGGGCATCAAGAAAGGGGAGCTAGTGGGGGCAGGTGCACAGAGTAAAGGAAGTCAGAGGAAGCAGGGGCATCAAGAAAGGGGAGCTAGTGGGAGCAGGTGCACAGAGTAAAGGGAGTCAGAGGAAGCAGGGGCATCAAGAAAGGGGAGCTAGTGGGAGCAGGTGCGCAGAGTAAAGGAAGTCAGAGGAAGCAGGGGCATCAAGAAAGGGGAGCTAGTGGGAGCAGGTGCGCAGAGTAAAGGGAGTCAAGGAAGCAGGGGCATCAAGAAAGGGGAGCCAGTGGGAGCAGGTGCGCAGAGTAAAGGAAGTCAAGGAAGCAGGTGCATCAAGAAAGGGGAGCTAGTGGGAGCAGGTGCGCAGAGTAAAGGGAGTCAGAGGAAGCAGGGCCATCAAGAAAGGGGAGCTAGTGGGAGCAGGTGCACAGAGTAAAGGGAGTCAAGGAAGCAGGGGCACCAAGAAAGGGGAGCCAGTGGGAGCAGGTGCACAGAGTAAAGGGAGTCAGAGGAAGCAGGGGCATCAAGAAAGGGGAGCTAGTGGGGGCAGGTGCACAGAGTAAAGGAAGTCAGAGGAAGCAGGGGCATCAAGAAAGGGGAGCTAGTGGGAGCAGGTGCACAGAGTAAAGGGAGTCAGAGGAAGCAGGGGCATCAAGAAAGGGGAGCTAGTGGGAGCAGGTGCGCAGAGTAAAGGAAGTCAGAGGAAGCAGGGGCATCAAGAAAGGGGAGCTAGTGGGAGCAGGTGCGCAGAGTAAAGGGAGTCAAGGAAGCAGGGGCATCAAGAAAGGGGAGCCAGTGGGAGCAGGTGCACAGAGTAAAGGGAGTCAGAGGAAGCAGGGGCATCAAGAAAGGGGAGCTAGTGGGAGCAGGTGCGCAGAGTAAAGGGAGTCAGAGGAAGCAGGGGCATCAAGAAAGGGGAGCTAGTGGGAGCAGGTGCACAGAGTAAAGGAAGTCAGAGGAAGCAGGGGCATCGAGAAAGGGGAGCTAGTGGGAGCAGGTGCGCAGAGTAAAGGGAGTCAGAGGAAGCAGGGGCATCGAGAAAGGGGAGCTAGTGGGAGCAGGTGCGCAGAGTAAAGGAAGTCAGAGGAAGCAGGGGCATCAAGAAAGGGGAGCTAGTGGGAGCAGGTGCGCAGAGTAAAGGGAGTCAAGGAAGCAGGGGCATCAAGAAAGGGGAGCTAGTGGGAGCAGGTGCGCAGAGTAAAGGAAGTCAGAGGAAGCAGGGGCATCAAGAAAGGGGAGCTAGTGGGAGCAGGTGCGCAGAGTAAAGGGAGTCAGAGGAAGCAGGGGCATCAAGAAAGGGGAGCCAGTGGGAGCAGGTGCGCAGAGTAAAGGGAGTCAGAGGAAGCAGGGCCATCAAGAAAGGGGAGCTAGTGGGAGCAGGTGCACAGAGTAAAGGGAGTCAAGGAAGCAGGGGCATCAAGAAAGGGGAGCCAGTGGGAGCAGGTGCACAGAGTAAAGGAAGTCAGAGGAAGCAGGGGCATCAAGAAAGGGGAGCTAGTGGGAGCAGGTGCACAGAGTAAAGGGAGTCAGAGGAAGCAGGGGCATCGAGAAAGGGGAGCTAGTGGGAGCAGGTGCGCAGAGTAAAGGGAGTCAGAGGAAGCAGGGGCATCGAGAAAGGGGAGCTAGTGGGAGCAGGTGCGCAGAGTAAAGGGAGTCAGAGGAAGCAGGGGCATCAAGAAAGGGGAGCTAGTGGGAGCAGGTGCACAGAGTAAAGGGAGTCAGAGGAAGCAGGGGCATCGAGAAAGGGGAGCTAGTGGGAGCAGGTGCACAGAGTAAAGGGAGTCAAGGAAGCAGGGGCATCGAGAAAGGGGAGCCAGTAGGAGCAGGTGCACAGAGTAAAGGGAGTCAGAGGAAGCAGGGGCATCAAGAAAGGGGAGCCAGTGGGAGCAGGTGCGCAGAGTAAAGGGAGTCAGAGGAAGCAGGGGCATCAAGAAAGGGGAGCTAGTGGGAGCAGGTGCACAGAGTAAAGGGAGTCAAGGAAGCAGGGGCACCAAGAAAGGGGAGCCAGTGGGAGCAGGTGCACAGAGTAAAGGGAGTCAGAGGAAGCAGGGGCATCAAGAAAGGGGAGCCAGTGGGAGCAGGTGCACAGAGTAGAGGGAGTCAGAGGAAGCAGGGGCATCAAGAAAGGGGAGCCAGTAGGAGCAGGTGCACAGAGTAAAGGGAGTCAGAGGAAGCAGGGGCATCAAGAAAGGGGAGCTAGTGGGAGCAGGTGCACAGAGTAAAGGGAGTCAGAGGAAGCAGGGGCATCAAGAAAGGGGAGCTAGTGGGAGCAGGTGCACAGAGTAAAGGAAGTCAGAGGAAGCAGGGGCATCAAGAAAGGGGAGCTAGTGGGGGCAGGTGCACAGAGTAAAGGGAGTCAAGGAAGCAGGGGCATCAAGAAAGGGGAGCCAGTGGGAGCAGGTGCACAGAGTAAAGGGAGTCAGAGGAAGCAGGGGCATCAAGAAAGGGGAGCTAGTGGGAGCAGGTGCACAGAGTAAAGGGAGTCAAGGAAGCAGGGGCACCAAGAAAGGGGAGCCAGTGGGAGCAGGTGCACAGAGTAAAGGGTGTCAAGGAAGCAGGGGCACCAAGAAAGGGGAGCCAGTGGGAGCAGGTGCACAGAGTAAAGGGAGTCAGAGAAAGCAGGGGCATCAAGAAAGGGGAGCTAGTGGGAGTAGGTGCACAGAGTAAAGGGAGTCAGAGGAAGCAGGGGCATCAAGAAAGGGGAGCTAGTGGGAGCAGGTGCACAGAGTAAAGGGAGTCAAGGAAGCAGGGGCATCAAGAAAGGGGAGCCAGTGGGAGCAGGTGCGCAGAGTAAAGGGAGTCAGAGGAAGCAGGGGCATCAAGAAAGGGGAGCTAGTGGGAGCAGGTGCGCAGAGTAAAGGAAGTCAGAGGAAGCAGGGGCATCAAGAAAGGGGAGCCAGTGGGAGCAGGTGCGCAGAGTAAAGGGAGTCAGAGGAAGCAGGGGCATCAAGAAAGGGGAGCTAGTGGGAGCAGGTGCACAGAATAAAGGGAGTCAGAGGAAGCAGGGGCATCAAGAAAGGGGAGCTAGTGGGAGCAGGTGCACAGAGTAAAGGGAGTCAAGGAAGCAGGGGCATCAAGAAAGGGGAGCTAGTGGGAGCAGGTGCACAGAGTAAAGGGAGTCAGAGGAAGCAGGGGCATCAAGAAAGGGGAGCTAGTGGGAGCAGGTGCACAGAGCAAAGGGAGTCAGAGGAAGCAGGGGCATCAAGAAAGGGGAGCTAGTGGGAGCAGGTGCACAGAGTAAAGGGAGTCAGAGGAAGCAGGGGCATCAAGAAAGGGGAGCTAGTGGGGGCAGGTGCACAGAGTAAAGGGAGTAAAGGGAGTCAAGGAAGCAGGCGCATCAAGAAAGGGGAGCCAGTAGGAGCAGGTGCACAGAGTAAAGGAAGTCAGAGGAAGCAGGGGCATCAAGAAAGGGGAGCTAGTGGGAGCAGGTGCACAGAGTAAAGGGAGTCAAGGAAGCAGGGGCACCAAGAAAGGGGAGCCAGTGGGAGCAGGTGCACAGAGTAAAGGGAGTCAGAGGAAGCAGGGGCATCAAGAAAGGGGAGCCAGTGGGAGCAGGTGCACAGAGTAAAGGGAGTCAGAGGAAGCAGGGGCATCAAGAAAGGGGAGCTAGTGGGAGCAGGTGCACAGAGTAAAGGGAGTCAAGGAAGCAGGGGCATCAAGAAAGGGGAGCCAGTAGGAGCAGGTGCACAGAGTAAGGGAGTCAGAGGAAGCAGGGCCATCAAGAAAGGGGAGCTAGTGGGAGCAGGTGCACAGAGTAAAGGAAGTCAGAGGAAGCAGGGGCATCAAGAAAGGGGAGCCAGTGGGAGCAGGTGCGCAGAGTAAAGGGAGTCAGAGGAAGCAGGGGCATCAAGAAAGGGGAGCCAGTGGGAGCAGGTGCGCAGAGTAAAGGGAGTCAAGGAAGCAGGGGCATCAAGAAAGGGGAGCCAGTAGGAGCAGTTGCACATAGTAAAGGGAGTCAGAGGAAGCAGGGGCATCAAGAAAGGGGAGCTAGTGGGAGCAGGTGCACAGAGTAAAGGGAGTCAGAGGAAGCAGGGGCATCAAGAAAGGGGAGCTAGTGGGAGCAGGTGCACAGAGTAAAGGGAGTCAGAGGAAGCAGGGGCATCAAGAAAGGGGAGCTAGTGGGGGCAGGTGCACAGAGTAAAGGGAGTCAGAGGAAGCAGGGGCATCAAGAAAGGGGAGCTAGTGGGAGCAGGTGCGCAGAGTAAAGGGAGTCAGAGGAAGCAGGGGCATCAAGAAAGGGGAGCTAGTGGGAGCAGGTGCGCAGAGTAAAGGAAGTCCGAGGAAGCAGGGGCATCAAGAAAGGGGAGCCAGTGGGAGCAGGTGCGCAGAGTAAAGGGAGTCAGAGGAAGCAGGGGCATCAAGAAAGGGGAGCTAGTGGGAGCAGGTGCACAGACTAAAGGGAGTCAGAGGAAGCAGGGGCATAAAGAAAGGGGAGCTAGTGGGAGCAGGTGCACAGAGTAAAGGGAGTCAGAGGAAGCAGGGGCATCAAGAAAGGGGAGCTAGTGGGAGCAGGTGTACAGAGTAAAGGGAGTCAGAGGAAGCAGGGGCATCAAGAAAGGGGAGCTAGTGGGAGCAGGTGCACAGAGTAAAGGGAGTCAGAGGAAGCAGGGGCATCAAGAAAGGGGAGCTAGTGGGAGCAGGTGCACAGAGTAAAGGGAGTCAAGGAAGCAGGGGCATCAAGAAAGGGGAGCCAGTAGGAGCAGGTGCACAGAGTAAAGGGAGTCAGAGGAAGCAGGGGTATCAAGAAAGGGGAGCTAGTGGGAGCAGGTGCACAGAGTAAAGGGAGTCAGAGGAAGCAGGGGCATCAAGAAAGGGGAGCTAGTGGGAGCAGGTGCACAGAGTAAAGGAAGTCAGAGGAAGCAGGGGCATCAAGAAAGGGGAGCCAGTGGGAGCAGGTGCGCAGAGTAAAGGGAGTCAGAGGAAGCAGGGGCATCAAGAAAGGGGAGCCAGTGGGAGCAGGTGCGCAGAGTAAAGGGAGTCAAGGAAGCAGGGGCATCAAGAAAGGGGAGCCAGTAGGAGCAGGTGCACAGAGTAAAGGGAGTCAGAGGAAGCAGGGGCATCAAGAAAGGGGAGCTAGTGGGAGCAGGTGCGCAGAGTAAAGGGAGTCAATGAAGCAGGGGCATCAAGAAAGGGGAGCCAGTGGGAGCAGGTGCACGGAGTAAAGGGAGTCAAGGAAGCAGGGGCACCAAGAAAGGGGAGCCAGTGGGAGCAGGTGCACAGAGTAAAGGGAGTCAGAGGAAGCAGGGGCATCCAAAAGGGGAGGCAGTGGGAGCAGGTGCACAGAGTAGAGGGAGTCAGAGGAAGCAGGGGCATCAAGAAAGGGGAGCTAGTGGGAGCAGGTGCACAGAGTAAAGGGAGTCAAGGAAGCAGGGGCATCAAGAAAGGGGAGCCAGTGGGAGCAGGTGCACAGAGTAAAGGGAGTCAGAGGAAGCAGGGGCATCAAGAAAGGGGAGCCAGTGGGAGCAGGTGCACAGAGTAAAGGGAGTCAGAGGAAGCAGGGGCATCAAGAAAGGGGAGCTAGTGGGAGCAGGTGCACAGAGTAAAGGGAGTCAGAGGAAGCAGGGGCATCAAGAAAGGGGAGCTAGTGGGAGCAGGTGCACAGAGTAAAGGAAGTCAGAGGAAGCAGGGGCATCAAGAAAGGGGAGCCAGTGGGAGCAGGTGCGCAGAGTAAAGGGAGTCAGAGGAAGCAGGGGCATCAAGAAAGGGGAGCCAGTGGGAGCAGGTGCGCAGAGTAAAGGGAGTCAAGGAAGCAGGGGCATCAAGAAAGGGGAGCCAGTAGGAGCAGGTGCGCAGAGTAAAGGGAGTCAGAGGAAGCAGGGGCATCAAGAAAGGGGAGCCAGTGGGAGCAGGTGCGCAGAGTAAAGGGAGTCGGAGGAAGCAGGGGCATCAAGAAAGGGGAGCTAGTGGGAGCAGGTGCACAGAGTAAAGGGAGTCAAGGAAGCAGGGGCATCAAGAAAGGGGAGCTAGTGGGGGCAGGTGCGCAGAGTAAAGGGAGTCAGAGGAAGCAGGGGCATCAAGAAAGGGGAGCTAGTGGGAGCAGGTGCACAGAGTAACGGGAGTCAGAGGAAGCAGGGGCATCAAGAAAGGGGAGCCAGTGGGAGCAGGTGCACAGAGTAAAGGGAGTCAGAGGAAGCAGGGGCATCAAGAAAGGGGAGCTAGTGGGAGCAGGTGCACAGAGTAAAGGGAGTCAGAGGAAGCAGGGGCATCAAGAAAGGGGAGCTAGTGGGGGCAGGTGCACAGAGTAAAGGGAGTCAATGAAGCAGGGGCATCAAGAAAGGGGAGCCAGTAGGAGCAGGTGCACAGAGTAAAGGGAGTCAGAGGAAGCAGGGGCATCAAGAAAGGGGAGCTAGTAGGAGCAGGTGCACAGAGTAAAGGGAGTCAGAGGAAGCAGGGGCATCAAGAAAGGGGAGCTAGTGGGAGCAGGTGCACAGAGTAAAGGAAGTCAGAGGAAGCAGGGGCATCAAGAAAGGGGAGCTAGTGGGAGCAGGTGCACAGAGTAAAGGGAGTCAGAGGAAGCAGGGGCATCAAGAAAGGGGAGCTAGTGGGGGCAGGTGCACAGAGTAAAGGGAGTCAATGAAGCAGGGGCATCAAGAAAGGGGAGCCAGTAGGAGCAGGTGCACAGAGTAAAGGGAGTCAGAGGAAGCAGGGGCATCAAGAAAGGGGAGCTAGTAGGAGCAGGTGCACAGAGTAAAGGGAGTCAGAGGAAGCAGGGGCATCAAGAAAGGGGAGCTAGTGGGAGCAGGTGCACAGAGTAAAGGAAGTCAGAGGAAGCAGGGGCATCAAGAAAGGGGAGCCAGTGGGAGCAGGCGCGCAGAGTAAAGGGAGTCAGAGGAAGCAGGGGCATCAAGAAAGGGGAGCCAGTGGGAGCAGGTGCGCAGAGTAAAGGGAGTCAGAGGAAGCAGGGGCATCAAGAAAGGGGAGCTAGTGGGAGCAGGTGCACAGAGTAAAGGGAGTCAAGGAAGCAGGGGCACCAAGAAAGGGGAGCCAGTGGGAGCAGGTGCACAGAGTAAAGGGAGTCAGAGGAAGCAGGGGCATCAAGAAAGGGGAGCCAGTGGGAGCAGGTGCACAGAGTAAAGGGAGTCAGAGGAAGCAGGGGCACCAAGAAAGGGGAGCCAGTGGGAGCAGGTGCACAGAGTAAAGGGAGTCAAGGAAGCAGGGGCATCAAGAAAGGGGAGCCAGTAGGAGCAGGTGCACAGAGTAAGGGAGTCAGAGGAAGCAGGGGCATCAAGAAAGGGGAGCTAGTGGGAGCAGGTGCACAGAGTAAAGGAAGTCAGAGGAAGCAGGGGCATCAAGAAAGGGGAGCTAGTGGGAGCAGGTGCACAGAGTAAAGGGAGTCAGAGGAAGCAGGGGCATCAAGAAAGGGGAGCTAGTGGGGGCAGGTGCACAGAGTAAAGGGAGTCAATGAAGCAGGGGCATCAAGAAAGGGAAGCCAGTAGGAGCAGGTGCACAGAGTAAAGGGAGTCAGAGGAAGCAGGGGCATCAAGAAAGGGGAGCTAGTAGGAGCAGGTGCACAGAGTAAAGGGAGTCAGAGGAAGCAGGGGCATCAAGAAAGGGGAGCTAGTGGGAGCAGGTGCACAGAGTAAAGGAAGTCAGAGGAAGCAGGGGCATCAAGAAAGGGGAGCCAGTGGGAGCAGGTGCGCAGAGTAAAGGGAGTCAGAGGAAGCAGGGGCATCAAGAAAGGGGAGCCAGTGGGAGCAGGTGCGCAGAGTAAAGGGAGTCAGAGGAAGCAGGGGCATCAAGAAAGGGGAGCTAGTGGGAGCAGGTGCACAGAGTAAAGGGAGTCAAGGAAGCAGGGGCACCAAGAAAGGGGAGCCAGTGGGAGCAGGTGCACAGAGTAAAGGGAGTCAGAGGAAGCAGGGGCATCAAGAAAGGGGAGCCAGTGGGAGCAGGTGCACAGAGTAAAGGGAGTCAGAGGAAGCAGGGGCACCAAGAAAGGGGAGCCAGTGGGAGCAGGTGCACAGAGTAAAGGGAGTCAAGGAAGCAGGGGCATCAAGAAAGGGGAGCCAGTAGGAGCAGGTGCACAGAGTAAGGGAGTCAGAGGAAGCAGGGGCATCAAGAAAGGGGAGCTAGTGGGAGCAGGTGCACAGAGTAAAGGAAGTCAGAGGAAGCAGGGGCATCAAGAAAGGGGAGCCAGTGGGAGCAGGTGCGCAGAGTAAAGGGAGTCAGAGGAAGCAGGGGCATCAAGAAAGGGGAGCCAGTGGGAGCAGGTGCGCAGAGTAAAGGAAGTCAGAGGAAGCAGGGGCATCAAGAAAGGGGAGCCAGTGGGAGCAGGTGCGCAGAGTAAATGGAGTCAGAGGAAGCAGGGGCATCAAGAAAGGGGAGCTAGTGGGAGCAGGTGCACAGAGTAAAGGGAGTCAGAGGAAGCAGGGGCATCAAGAAAGGGGAGCTAGTGGGGGCAGGTGCACAGAGTAAAGGGAGTCAGAGGAAGCAGGGGCATCAAGAAAGGGGAGCCAGGGGGAGCAGGTGCGCAGAGTAAAGGGAGTCAGAGGAAGCAGGGGCATCAAGAAAGGGGAGCTAGTGGGAGCAGGTGCGCAGAGTAAAGGGAGTCAGAGGAAGCAGGGGCATCAAGAAAGGGCAGCCAGTGGGAGCAGGTGCGCAGAGTAAAGGGAGTCAGAGGAAGCAGGGGCATCAAGAAAGGGGAGCCAGTAGGAGCAGGTGCACAGAGTAAAGGGAGTCAGAGGAAGCAGGGGCATCAAGAAAGGGGAGCCAGTGGGAGCAGGTGCACAGAGTAAAGTGAGTCAGAGGAAGCAGGGGCATCAAGAAAGGGGAGCTAGTGGGAGCAGGTGCGCAGAGTAAAGGGAGTCAGAGGAAGCAGGGGCATCAAGAAAGGGGAGCTAGTGGGGGCAGGTGCGCAGATTAAAGGGAGTCAGAGGAAGCAGGGGCATCAAGAAAGGGGAGCTAGTGGGAGCAGGTGCGCAGAGTAAAAGGAGTCAGAGGAAGCAGGGGCATCAAGAAAGGGGAGCTAGTGGGAGCAGGTGCGCAGAGTAAAGGAAGTCAGAGGAAGCAGGGGCATCAAGAAAGGGCAGCCAGTGGGAGCAGGTGCGCAGAGTAAAGGGAGTCAGAGGAAGCAGGGGCATCAAGAAAGGGGAGCTAGTAGGAGCAGGTGCACAGAGTAAAGGGAGTCAGAGGAAGCAGGGGCATCAAGAAAGGGGAGCTAGTGGGAGCAGGTGCACAGAGTAAAGGGAGTCAGGGAAGCAGGGGCATAAAGAAAGGGGAGCCAGTGGGAGCAGGTGCACAGAGTAAAGGGAGTCAGGGAAGCAGGGGCATAAAGAAAGGGGAGCCAGTGGGAGCAGGTGCACAGAGTAAAGGGAGCAGGAACATGGAGTGTAGAGAACCAGAGGAAGCAGAGTCACAGAGTGAAGGGAGCCAGAAGAAGGAGGAGCACAGAGTAAAAGGAACCAGGGGGAGCAGAAGCACGACATGGGAGCCAGACAGAGTTAAGAGAACCAGAGTAACAGAGTAAAGAGAGCCAGAGGAAGCAGATGCACAGAGTGAAGGAAGTCAGTGGAAGCAGGTGCACAGAGTAAAGAAAACTAGAGGCAGCAGGTGCACAGAGGAAAGAAGGGAGCCAGAGCGAGCAGGGACACAGAGTGAAGGGAGCCAGGGAAAGCAGGGGCACATACTAAGAGTAGGCAGAGGGAGCAGGACATAGAATGAGCTTGAGCCAAGTGTTACTGGATCACCAGGACGTTAGAGCTCCCCTAACAACTTTTCTTTTTCTTTTCTTTTTTTCCACAGGTATTTTTCAGAGCCGGAACTCTTGCAAAACTTGAGGAGCAAAGGGATGTGCAGACGCGACGGAACATCACCCTCTTTCAGGCGGCGTGTAGGGGATATCTGGCCCGACAGCACTTCAAAAAGAGAAAGGTAATAGCTTGTTCACATGTGTTACAAATTAGGTTACTGGTTGACTGGGGTGTGAGTCCTGGTCAAGCACCAACCACAGTCCTAGTCAGGATAAGGGACAAGCAAATCCCAAATTAACTTGTGCTCAACCCCCTGGTAGCTTGGCACAGAGGAGGCGGGTTCAACTTAGAGGCAATGTGTAAAGTATTTGTGCAACACTTCAAACAGTAAAACAGAGAAAGCACTTAACAAAAAATATCCCACACCAAGTTAGAAAAAAGAACTCTTAATTTAATAAATAAAACAAGACCAAAACAACAAAAATCCAATCAGTACGGACTTATGATTTTTTTAAGAATATAATGCAACATAGCTCCTGAAAGCATAAAGCGCCAACTTTGGCAATCTGGTCACGCTGGACCGGGTAAAAATCAAAAGTTCAGGCCAATCACGATGGAGCGTGGGTTGAATACAGTCCCAGGTTAGCCCAGCTGAAATTTTACCTGTCCAAGTTTTGTGCCAAGAGTCCTGTTTGTGTTGGAGGGGTATTGCGAGGAGCAAAGAGATCCGTCGGGACTGTGATCGGTGTGAGAAGCAGGCTGGGTGTCGCAGATGGGGGTGCTTTCACTGGCGGTCCCTCGTGAGCAGTCCATGATGCTGTGTGAAGAGACTGACTGCTCGCACTGATTTTTGGCATGAGCAGCGTGGTTGTGGTGTGAACTGGCCCGTTGGCGGTTGAGAAGAGTTCATAAGCTTGAATTAAGAGCCTATTGAGTCACACCAAGGGTCTAGGGTCTGTGAGGCACCTCTTGGGGGCAGGAACTCATTGAAGACTTGTCCAGGAGCTGTGGGGAAACCTGCTATGTCCCAAAGGCTCAGATCTGGAGGCCAGAAGACTAGCCCTTTGAGACACTCTGGGGTCCTGGTTTCAAGAAAGGTTCCAGGTCCAGTTCTTCCTCCCCAGGCAAGAGAGCAGCACGCAACTGGTCTTCACAGCAATGCAGCAGCTCCTTCAGAGTAGCAGTCCTTGTAGCAGCACATCAGTCCTTCTTTATGGCAGAGCATTCACAGGTCCTGAAGTGTACTGAAGTTGTGGTGTCTGATGTTCTTCTTTTATATACAGATCTCCTGGTTCTGGAAGGTGGGAGAAGCTTATAGACGGTGTCTTTGAAGTGCATGAAATTCGCTCCCCTCTCCCCCCCTGTCCTGGCTCCAAGCTGGCTGTAGTGACAGTGCAAGGTTGTTGAGCTTTGTGTGGAGACAAGTCATAGGCCATTCAGGTGCAAGTGAGGCTGGGTCCAGCTCCTCCCTCCCATCCTGCCAGTGATGGCCCATTCAGTCACACCTAAGTTCCCATTTTGTGTGGCTGTCTAGGAGGACTACACAAAGTCCAACTGCACTCAGTCCTGTGACCAGAGACAAGCTGCAGGCACCAAATGGCGCAGGCAAGAAAATGCCAGCTTTCTAAAAGTGTAATTTTCAGAATTGTAATTT
Source organism: Lissotriton helveticus (assembly GCF_964261635.1). NCBI lineage: Eukaryota > Metazoa > Chordata > Amphibia > Caudata > Salamandridae > Lissotriton > Lissotriton helveticus. The sequence goes on from NC_136061.1 coordinate 361,636,639, forward strand.
AAAATCCAACTTCACCGTATGTTAGGATTTTAAATCAGGATTCTAGAAACACCAACCATGAACCAGTTTTCTCTTCTCATTTGGAAATTATACTCATAAAATATAATAAGGCAACTCCTATGTTAACCTATGGGAGCGATATGCCTTGCAGTAGTGAAAAACGAATTTAAGAGTCTTTCACTACCAGGACATGTAAAACTTAGGAGTACATGTCCCGCCTTTTAATTATACTGCACCCTGCCTCTGGTCTGCCAGGGCCTACCCTAGGGGTGACCTATATGTATTAAAAAGGAAGGGTTGGGCCTGGTAGAAGGTTTATTTTGCCAGGTCGAAATGGCAGTTTAAAACTGCACACCTAGGCTCTGCAATGGCAGGCTTGAGACATATTTAAAGGGCTACTTAAGTGGGTGGCACAATTAGCGCTGTAGGCTCACTAGGAGTATTTAATTTACAGGACCTGTGCTCATGTAGTGCACTTTACTAGGGACTTATAAGTAAATTAAATATGCCAATTGGGTATAATCCAAAGTCAAATAATCAAGAGGGAAGGATCACTTGTCCTGCATAACCAGGGTATGCAGGTTTCGTTCCGACTAGTCACAATTAAAAAACCCTCATGCACGTGTAGAGTTGGTAACTAGAGCGGTATATCTTGATTCTCCGCTGTTCTAGACACGTGTCTGCATAATCATAGGGTTTAGTGGTTATGCATCCTCCACCCAGAGATTTTACCCTTGGTTAAAAGCAGTAGTGACCAGTGATGTGAAGGTGTGAACTGAAAAGATAAAAATAAAAATCTTGTACAGCCAGAATGATACATTTTAATTGTTCTGGATTCCAGATGTTTAAGATCTGAATTGTGTGGTAGAGAGTGACTAGGGCTCTCACACACTCCGTTTAGTGAATCTTGTAGGTCAACATGTTTCAGCCCTTTATAGCAGGATTATAAGCCAAAGTCACCATGTTTTAAGCAGAGAGTACATGCACTTTAGCACTGGTTATCAGTGATAAAGTGCCCAGAGCCCTATGGACAGCAAAAATGAAGGCAGCAAAACAAGAAGTCTAAAGGTAAAAAGTTATGAGGAAGCCACGCCAAGGATGCCAGGTCTAACAACGTGTAAGGGACAAACCATTTTGCCAACTTACACAAAACAGTCACAGAGCAAACTTCTATGGCAAGACTCTCAAAAGGTTATGCAAAGTAAATCCCAATGCCTGTGCAAGATAATGGCATGGTAGAGGGTGACATTATGGCACCTCCTGCTAAAAGGTCCCAGATTGTGCCGTTTTTCAAGCTCCCACTAATAGGCTGCTGGTGTAAAGCATTGTACCAGTTTACGCTTACACCAACATAGTGCCTAGCATTGCGTCACCTTAAGGGATACTGTGGTAGAGCATGGCATTGTGAAATCAAACAGATCCTGATCGTGGCATTATGCCAGAATACGTTGACATAATCACAGTGCTTGGCATAGTTTCAGCAAGCACTCTGAGTGGACTCCCAGCCCACACATATACTGCCAAAGTGCAAACTATGGTGACAGCATCCGCTGAGACCCACTTCCATGCACTGTGGCTTTGTATGAGTACAGACAGGCACCATCACAAAACCTTAGATTGTGCCATCACACAGTTGCAGGCACTATATCATCACGCAGCAGCACACAACACATGTACCCTCAACGCAATACTGCATTTTGCAATCACATAGAGATACTTTTAAAATTGGCATTACATCAGGGCACACCTACACTTTCGTATGGTTGGTATTTTGCAACCATGACTGGCTCCCTCTTGGTGCTAAGCCCAGTGCTTTCAGTCAGTGACACCAACGCAGATCGTGCAGGCACACTGAAACAATTACACTGCTAGCACTATTTCTGTTTGTCTGTCTCTTGCTCATGGGTATACACAAACACACAGGCACACTTATCTCTCTCTTCCTGGCTCGTCATCTCTCTCTTTCTCTCACACATGGGCCCACTCACTCACACACACTCAGATGTGCATGGACCCTTCAGTACTTAAGCACACTCAATCAATGAATACCTCAGCAGACATCAAGCATCGAGGGATGTTTAAGAACACAGGTATGGATTTAAGTATAGTGAAATGCATAGACTCATAGGTGTGTAATGTGCATACATTTACTTGTGTCCTAGTTGACACATCTACTCAAACACATCCTACTGCTGTTACAACATGGAGGTGCAAGTTAACACATGCATGTGGGTCATCTCAGACACCCATCCACTGATCATTAGCTCATTTACCGCAATATGTTTGTATACAATGGTTCTGAAATAGTGGCTCGTGATCTTCGAAAGTGGGGCATAATATGTGCCCTGAATTCTAGTGAGCCCACTTCTGGGATTGTTGGAGGATGGGAGGTTCTTTCCTCAAGTTAATTGTGAAACAATGCGGTGAATTGTGCATTTAAAGCATAATTTCCATTTCAATTTGATCAAAAGCCATTGGTGTGCCAAGCCAATGAAGCCAGCTGCTCCCCAGTAGGTGCCCCAAGTTTTTTCCAAACTGTTAAGTGGGTGCCCCTCTTATGTAAATAACTAGCTCTATTGTGCGAGGGCCAGTATTTCATCTTGGGGTCCCTTTATGCCATTGGTGCCTCCTTATGCCAAGAACCATAGTTGACTCGTATATCAAAAATATCTCTAGTATGTCAGGGTCAGCATTTTATTATGGTTCCCTCCCCCTCACCCCGCCCTCCAGGTGCCATTGCTGTCCTCCCTAATGGAAAGAAGTGCCTCTGGTGTGCCGGCATCCGCATTTTTACCAAGGATAACCCCTTATGCCAAAAATGATGTCCAGTATGCCCAAACTAGCATCTGTGACATGATGGGAGAGTTGAGCTGGCAGGGTGGTTAGTTAGCAGACATCCCTGGGCACTGTAGATCTTAAAACCTAAAGCACCTGAGGCCACCTGTATGGGTGACGCTGCAGCGTGTCACATGTAGGGTGGCCATGAGGCGTGGAAGATCCCTGAGGCAAGTGCTGGGATTTCACTCTTGTATGATCAGTTTGATGGCTTGCGCACCACGCGCAATGTGCAGCACCAGTCGTCTGCAGATTCCCTGCCTGCCTCAAGACTGCTCCAAGACCCCTGCCGGTCGGTTTCCTTAAAAATCATAACAGTAGTGAATAAGATAATAATCATTATTAGTCCAATAAATAAAAAAGGCCAGAAAGCAAGGAGTGTGGTGCCCCAACACGCATAAAGGAGAGATGCTTCTGTAAAAGGTGTGTGTATTTTTGTCCTTTTTCACCAGATTGCGTTAGTTGAAGAGAGTTTAAAGCAGCTACGAGTGATACTGCCTATTTTCCCTTCACACCTGGAGTTCTGGACTCTAGGATACCAATACTTAGGCGGGACTATGAAGCCCCTTTACCTCACGGTGGTAGCGGTGGTCGAATAGACATTGTCTCGCTCCTGGAAGGTAATGCAAAGGCCGATACCAAGTTAAAGTTGATGCTGATTGGTCCACTAAATTGATTAAAGTTGATGCTGATTGTCCAACTTCGGGTTTGGTTACTAAAAAAACAAATATCTCTTCTAATACACATTGTGTTTATGTTCGATATAAAATTTGGAAAGAAAGCCAGAAGGTTCAAGCCCAGCAAAATAACAATAAAACAATCATGCACAACCATTTTCCAGAATCGTATGGAAGTGAAGCTTAAAAGAACAAAGCACTATCAAGCCTTACTGTTGGTAGAAGACGCTAAGCAAACGCTTATAGACGCACCTGGCACATTCCCATTTGTTTTGCACGTGCACACAGAGAAGTCTTACAGAACAGATATATTGTCAGACATTTGCATCATACCTTCTCTCAACTGTCTAAACACAACCACGCTCATCCCTACAGATATTTCTGTGCACCCATGACTATTTCTCGCATACACCAGCACTGCTTGTCCATGACAGCTGCTCACAGTCTTCTGAGAACTTATCCTAAAATGGTCAGTTGTTGTTATCACATAAAACTCCTGCTACAGGCATAGCTCTTCCGGCTATCCGCAGTGTGCTCTCACAATGATAAAGATGGATATTTACACTAACTCTTGGCACACGCTGGTTCCTCTCCCTGGGACAGAGATGGTTTCTGCAGCCTGGTGGTTTGTTTCCCTAGCCTGCTTTGCTTCCTCGGTAAGTAGAGGACATTGTTTACTTGCATCTGATACCCCGGCAGCCCTCATAGGGTGTGGCAGATCTACTAGACAATGCCCTACCCCTGGGGAACAGCATGATGCTGGCGTCCTTCCCAAGGAGGCGGTCTGTTCCTTTGGATACACTGCGGGTGACCAACCAAGAGATCCCAGATCAAGCCTCTGCCTCTGCGCTTGCCCAAACTATTGCACCCCCTGGCCAATCACTTCAAACCCCATGCCTCGCCGTGGATCCTACAACTGCCCTCTGGGAGAGCCTAGAATTGCCACTGTTGACACTCTACCTCTTCTGTGTATGAGGGAAGGGTATACTGCTCCAGACCAAGCAATAGCAGTCTGTGTATGAGGGAAGAGTACCCTACTTCCGCCTGCGCTGTGCCTGATCTGTATCTGGGAAACGCACCTTTCTTCTGCCCATGCTGTACCTGTTTTGTGTATGAGTCCTCCTGAGGCGGAAAGCCGGGAGTGGACACCTCTCTTTTTAAAACTGTACCATTTTTATGTGTTCTTTTAAAAATCTGTGTACTTGACTGAAATACTTACCTTGCACTTCTCCCTACTCCCTGCACAGCCGAGTCAACGCTGTAGCGGTAGGATTATTGATCGCCTCCACCCCTTCCCGCCACCTCGGCGAGCGCCCAAGCCACGCCCCCTCACGGAGGCCACGCCCCCTCACTCCCCCTCAACCTCCCATAAATTATGTGCCTTCATCGGACGCGCAGCGGACGAGCGCAGCGGGCGCGATGATTGCGCGCTGAAGGCGCGCCTAAGGCAAGCCCGTCTGCGCCCGTCCGCAACCGACCGTGCCCAGTACCTGGGCCACCCCGCTACCCTGGTCCTTTACAATACTCATCAGTAAAACTTACTGCTCTCCAAGGCCCCTGGCCTATCGAAGTTCCCCTGACCTCCCATCTCAACAACCTGGGACTGTTAATTCCAACCACTTCTCAAACTTTTCTTGATCCAATTGACCTGCCTATGCTCCCTCCACCCTCCCCCCCTCCGGGTCTAACCCCCAGGCCTACCCTAGGCAGTCGCCTCTCACGATGTACTATCTTAACACGCGTTCTGCAGTCAAACACTGGCACAAGCTCTCTGTTTTGCTGGATCTTCACAAACCAGACCTCTTGTTTCTTACAGAGACCTGGTTTCGCGACAGCTCCCTCCCCATCTTATTAGCAGCTCTCCCTGCCACCTATTACGTCATTCGAGCTGATCGACTATCTGGCAAATCAGGCGGGGGTGTGGCCCTGATTGCCCGAAAGGAACTGCCGTTTCAGCCTCTCAGTTTTCCACCGATTGGCACTTCTGACTTTTTAGTTGTCCGCTCACTTTCTCTTAAAGTGCCCCTCACTTGTCTACTTATGCACCGCCCCCCCCGACCCCACCAAACCTTTCTTGAAGAGTTTCAGGAACTCACAGCCACCCTAGCAGTCAATAACTCCTCTGTTTTGGTGCTGGGTGACTTTAATTTCTGGCCCTCTGACCCAGCGGAATGCTCCATCTCTAAAGAATTCTCCGAAACCTTACGTTCCCTTAATTTCATCTCGCTCGTTCACTCCCCTACGCACACCCAAGGCCACATCCTTGACCAGATTTGGTCCCTTAACTGTCCCATCACGTCCCTATCTGTCTCTCCCTGTCCCTGGTCCGACCACTCACTCATTTCTTTTTCCTCTCAAATCGGCCCGCCCACCAAACCCTTGCACCCTAAAAATGTTTGGGTGAGATCCTGGGGTCGGGTGGATGTAGCCTCTCTAGCTTCCTCTCTCCCCGCCTCTAGCCCAGTCGTAGCCGACCTGTCCTCCTCAGACCAAGCCAGCATCATCAACTCATGGCTTTGCTCTGTCGGCGAGTCCATCGCCCCACTAAGGCGGGTCCCCTCTAGACGGACGAACGACTCAAATTTCTGGTTCAATGACGAGCTAAAATCACTTAAACTTTTAGTTTGGCAAGCAGAACGGGCCTGGAGACGCCAGTACTGCCCCATCCTTAAAGCTAAATACACCTCCCTGTTGTTGCAATATAAAAAACTTATCTTCTCCATAAAAAAAGATTACTTCTCTGCCAAAATCATTGTCGCGGAGAATAAACCCAGAGAAATTTTTTCTATTATCAACAAACTGGCCTATTCGGATAGAACCACCCTTAAACCCTCCCCCTCACAAGCCCTATGCGACTCCCTGAACCCCTACGTCTTGGAAAAAATTGCAACCATCAGAGCTAATATTCCCTCCCCCTCCCCCTCTTTTCTTATCCCGCCCTGTATCCCTACAGAGGCCCGTCTGGACTCATTCCCTCTACTTACAGAGGAAACCTTTCTCTCGCTCCTGCCTCTGGTTAAATCCGGCTCTCCACTTGACCCTTGCCCTGCCCATGTTCTCCGCCACATCTTCACGTGTTGCCCTCTGCCCCCACTCACTTTTCTGAACTGCTCCCTCTCTCAAGGCGTGGTTACCCCCGCTCTCAAAGCTGCGATTATCACTCCCATTCTTAAGAAACCTGGGGCCAACCTTTCTGACCCCACCAACTATCGCCCCATTTCCCTGCTTCCCTTTCTAGGGAAAGTCTTGGAGCGACACGTGACCAAGGTACTTACCACCTACGTCAAAGAAAAACGCATCTTAGCTCCCTGCCAGGCCGGCTTTCGGCCAGGTCACTCCACCGAGGCTGTCGTGCTCTCAGTACTCGACACTCTCAGAGAGGGATTAGACACGAACATCCCCCAGGCCTTGGTGCTACTCGATCTCTCCGCCGCCTTTGACACGGTGGACCATTCAATCTTACTTTCCCGTGTCAGGGCGGCGGGGGTCGGCGGCACAGCTCTGGTCTGGCTGTCCTCCTTTCTAAACGGCCGCACTCAAGCGGTTCGTCTGGGGGACTTCTCGGCTGAACCCCGGAAGGTGCTATGCGGTGTCCCACAGGGCTCCTCCCTCTCCCCCCTACTTTTCAATCTGTATATAGCCCCCCTTATCTTTGCACTTCAGCAACAGGAGGTATCCGTATATAATTATGCGGATGACCTCCAGCTCATTTTTTCTCTCTCTCACTCCCCTCACTCTAAATCCAATTTTCAATCCACCATGCTTTTCATCCGGGACTGGATGAATCACAACCACCTGAAATTAAACCCCGATAAAACCGAGCTGGTGTTGACAGGTGGTTGCTCCAGTCCCTGGTCCCCCCTCTTCTGGCCCCCCTCCCTCGGGCCCCCTCCCACTTCCTCCCCCGCTGTTAAAACCCTTGGCATCAAACTTAATGACCAACTCACTTTACATTCCCAGGTGAGTTCGGTGGTTTCTTCCTCTTTTCTGTCTCTCCGCACCATCCGAAGGGTCTCTCGGTTTTTTTCCTTCACGGCCCTAAAACTCATCACACTGGCTTTGGTCGTCTCCCGATTGGACTACGCCAACTCCCTCTACCACGGCATGCCAGCCTATAACGTTCGCCGACTACAGTTGGTTCAGAACCAAGCTGCCCGCCTGGTCTACAATCTCTCTAGATCCCACCATGTCACCCCCCTTCTGAAATCCCTACACTGGCTCCCCATTCTCCAACGCTCTCAATTCAAGGTAGGCTGTCTTACCTTTCAGGCCTTATCAGGCTCTGCCCCTATGTTTATCTCCTCAGAGATTAAACCTTATGTTCCCAGCAGGGAGCTCCGCTCCTCTACCCTGCATCTGCTGGTCATCCCCCGATTTCGCCGTAAGAAATGGGGAGGTTCCAAATTTTCCACTCTTGCCCCCATATTTTGGAACTCCCTCCCGGCCCACCTGAGAGGCACTACTCAATATCCACTCTTTAGAAAGGCTTTAAAGACATTTTTATTCACCAAAGCCTTCCCCCAATAAATTACCGTCCATCCCCGTTCCATTCTTTCGTCCTCGAGGACTTGGTTTATCACAGCGCCATGAAACCGTTCCAGTGAACGCGCGCTTTATAAATATTTTAAAACTCAAACTCAAACTATGAGAGAAGCATGCATTGCTTTTGCTGTCCAGTCTTTATGGGGCCAGTGTACCCTACTTCTGCCCCTCTTCTTCCTGATAGGTGCATAAGGGAAGAGTACCCTACGTCCACTCCTGCAGTACCAGTTCTGTGTATGTGAATAGCTTACTCTGCTGCCCATACTGTACTCATTCTGTGTATGTATCAGAGAGGGGGCTGTAGCCCTCAGAGGAAATAGGTTTTTCCTCTGGGAGGAGAATCCCAAATGATGAAGCATGCCACCATAGGTGGGTGAGGGATTTCGTCCTAAAGGGATCTTTCCCCCAGTTAGGTTTTTGGTAGTGTCTTTGTGTATGTCTGTTCTTTTTCAGTTCAAATAACTTAGACCCGAGGATATTTGTTGTATTTTTATGTGGAAAGTGTACCCTGCGTCTGCCCTTGCTGTGTTTGCTCTTTGTATGAGGGAAGCATACCCTGCTTCCACTCTTCCAGAACCCACTCTGCATGCATGAGTAGCTTATCTTGCTCCATCCCATGCTGTATCCATTGTGGCCCTTGTTACCTGTTACCCTGAGCGGTATCCTAGGGTGGGATTCTGCTCCAAGCAACTACATATTTCTGCTGTCTCCAGGCCATAATTATTGAATCCTCAAACTCTGTAACCGGTAATTACGGGCCCAGAGACACCAGACCCAGAGCCATTTGAGAAATGTGCCGGCCCTGCCCGTCTGCATCCTTCTGCACTGGGAGAGTTCAAGAAGCTCCCCTAGCTGAAGAAACAAACATTGGCAAAGGCAATAGGTTTTTTTATGTGAGAGCTATTAGCTTTTCCAGTGTTTTGTAGCCATGCTGTATGGCAGCGTGAATGCTTTGCAGTGTGGCTAACATTTATTTTTAAAAGTGCTTTGATGAAGCCAGGGCTATTTGTTTAAGTGTATTAGCTCTTGATGCACCTTTGATGCATCATAGTCCTTTTTTATTTATGATTATATTGTTAGCCATGATGCACAGCATTCACACTGATATACAGCATGGCTACAAATCAATGCCAAAGTCAGCAATACTCATGCAGTACAGCATGAACAAAAGGCAATGGCAGAGCCAGTAGTCACAAAAGCAAGACCTATTGGCTTTACCAATGCTTGTAAGGTCTCGGCACAACACTTCTGAGATTCTGAACAAATCAGCTAATCTCCCCATGCATGAAAAAAAAGATATTTGTCAAAAAAATGATATCACATAAAGAAAGCAATCGCGCCATGTCCATCTCGTAGTGAAAATATATTTTGAAGCAGATAACATCTGTTGTCATATGTTGTCACAATAAACATCTATTTCAAAGGAGAAAAGGGATTTTTTGAAGTGTGTGTGGCAGAGCAAAACATAGGTGTCAATGGCAAAAAGTTCAACAAGGACGACAGGGAAGAATACAAAACAAAAGTAGTCCCTCAATCTCAGCACGATCAGCGGAAGGACAGCAAGCAAACTGAAGCAATCGCTTCTTGGCCATCCATGCTCCAGCCAAAAGAAGAGGAAGTGTGCTAGCACTTGCTGGCCAATTAAAAGACAGCAAATAAGAGTGACAAAGAAGCCAACAAATGTAAAGGCTAAGCAGTGGGCAGGCTTCAAACCCTTTGTTGCATACAATATCCCTCGCAAGCGCGAGAGCATGCTCTGCATGTGTTGTAGCAGGAGAGATCTAAAAAGAGCTCTTGCTCTCTCCACCCTCCACCTCTGCCGCACTCTCCCACACCAGGCAAAAGAAAAAGCCCCCATAACAAATTTGGGCATGTTATTTCTCCCAGAAGGGGGGAGACATGCAAAACTGGACCCTGTATTGCTGGTTCGTGTATTATTCCATATTCCAAGGAAACAACTTGTGGTCCTTGTCAGGTCACAGAGAGATACCGGACGGAAACATTCATTCCGACCCCTGTATCTCCCCATGAAGTTAACTGAGAGCCCAGAAAGAGAGCCTGTATGTATGGGGAAAGTATACCATTCTGTCCAAGCTGTGTGTGTAGTATATATGGGGGAAGCGTATACTTTTTCTGCTGCCCAGACTCTACCAGTTGGTGTACGAGAGATTATACTGCTGCCGCTCTTGCTACACCTGTTCTTTGCATGAGGGAAGAGTGCCTTTTTTCTACCTCTGCCTATGCTATTCTTTTTCTGTGAATGACGGCGTGTGTCCTGCTTGTACCTGTTTTGTGTATGAGGGAAGCGTGCACTGCTGCCACACATCGACCCTGTTAGTAGGTTATGAATGTGTCTCTGCCCTTGACTTGGGTGTGAGAAATCTCACACTGTTGGCCCCGCCCATGCCCCACTGCTGTCCTTTCCTCTGTGTGATGGAAGCTTGCTCTGCTACTGCTGTGTTCTACCGGTTGCTTGTTGAAGCTTTTACTACTGTTGATTGTGCTATTCTTGTGTTTGTGAGTAAAGTGTGCAGGTTAAACGCGTGGCTCCCCCTCATCTGTGAGAGTGAGGCAAGCTTGCACTGGTTCCGCTGCTGGCAGGCTGCCTGTGTTATGCCTGTTACTTCTCTCTGTGTATAATGGAGACCTGCACTCTAGATCTGTTGGCATGATACTAGAGCTGCTGGATGTGTTGTGTGCTTGAGTGAAGCTTGCACTGCTGCTCTCCCTATTCATTATTGTGTGTGATGAGGGAAGCTTGCACTCATGCTGCCTTTGTTGCACCTGTTTAGTGCCTAAGTAAAGCTTTCACTAATTGTGCGTGTGCAGTATCTTACTCGTGTATGAAGGATATTTGTTCTGTTCCTCGTGCGACACAACTTGCAAGTGGGGACGGGTGGTGGTTCTTCAGCTTCTGTCCGTGCTGCGACCTTTGTGTATGTGAAAGGAAGTTTGCACTGACTGCCTATGCCCTGTATGTTCTGTGTGCGAGGGAAACTTGCACTGACGCTGTGTGTTCTGAGGAACAGTGCATGCCTGCTGCCCACCTGTACCCGTTCTTTATGTGTTCGGGAGAAGCTTACACTGACTCTCTGTGCTACTTGTGTTGTTAAGTTTCAGAGAAACATGCACTGACGCCCTCCCCTCGGTAACTGGTGGGAGGGGAAAGGAGGGTGTGGAGCCCATGGAGTTTGAATTGTTGATACAGTGCTGTACCTCTTGTATGTGTGATTTCAACGGTGTGCGGGAGAAGCTTGCACTGACTCTCTGTGCTACTTGTGTTGTTTTGTTTCAGAGACTCGTGCACTGACGCCCTCCCCTCGGTAACTGGTGGGAGGGTGTGGAGCCCATGGAGTTTGAATTGTTGATACAGTGCTGTACCTCTTGGATGTGTGATTTCAACGGTGTGCGGGAGAAGCTTGCACTGACTCTCTGTGCTACTTGTGTTGTTAAGTTTCAGAGAAACATGCACTGACGCCCTCCCCTCGGTAACTGGTGGGAGGGGAAAGGAGGGCGTGGAGGCCCTGGAGTTTGAATTGTTGATACAGTGCTGTACCTGTTGAATGTGTGATTTCAACGGTGTGTATGAGAAGCTTGCACAGACTCTCAGTGCTACTTGTGTTGTTAAGTTTCAGAGTATCATGCACTGACGCCCTCCCCTCGGTAACTGGTGGGAGGGGAAAGGAGGGTGTGGAGCCCATGGAGTTTGAATTGTTGATACAGTGCTGTACCTCTTGTATGTGTGATTTCAACGGTGTGCGGGAGAAGCTTGCACTGACTCTCTGTGCTACTTGTGTTGTTTTGTTTCAGAGACTCGTGCACTGACGCCCTCCCCTCGGTAACTGGTGGGAGGGTGTGGAGCCCATGGAGTTTGAATTGTTGATACAGTGCTGTACCTCTTGGATGTGTGATTTCAACGGTGTGCGGGAGAAGCTTGCACTGACTCTCTGTGCTACTTGTGTTGTTAAGTTTCAGAGAAACATGCACTGACGCCCTCCCCTCGGTAACTGGTGGGAGGGGAAAGGAGGGCGTGGAGGCCCTGGAATTTGAATTGTTGATACAGTGCTGTACCTGTTGAATGTGTGATTTCAACGGTGTGTATGAGAAGCTTGCACAGACTCTCAGTGCTACTTGTGTTGTTAAGTTTCAGAGTATCATGCACTGACGCCCTCCCCTCGGTAACTGGTGGGAGCGGAAAGGAGGGTGTGGAGGCCATGGAGTTTGAATTGTTGATACAGTGCTGTACCTCTTGTATGTGTGATTTCAACGGTGTGCGGGAGAAGCTTGTACTGACTCTCTGTGCTACTTGTGTTGTTTTGTTTCAGAGACTCGTGTACTGATGCTCTCCCCTCGATAACTGGTGGGAGGGGAAAGGAGGGTGTGGAGGCCATGGAGTTTGAATTGTTGATACAGTGCTGTACCTCTTGTATGTGTGATTTCAACGGTGTGCGGGAGAAGCTTGTACTGACTCTCTGTGCTACTTGTGTTGTTTTGTTTCAGAGACTCGTGTACTGATGCTCTCCCCTCGATAACTGGTGGGAGGGGAAAGGAGGGCGTGGAGGCCATGGAGTTTGAATTGTTGATACAGTGCTGTGCCTCTTGAATGTGTGATTTCAACGGTGTGCGGGAGAAGCTTGCACTGACTCAATGTGCTACTTGTGTTGTTTTGTTTCAGAGAATCGTGCACTGACGCCCTCCCCTCGGTAACTGGTGGGATGGGAAAGGAGGGCGTGGAGGCCCTGGAGTTTGAATTGTTGATACAGTGCTGTACCTCTTGTATGTGTGATTTCAACGGTGTGTATGAGAAGCTTGTACTGAATCTATGTGCTACTTGTGTTGTTTTGTTTCAGAGGCTCGTGCACTGACGCCCTCCCCTCGGTAACTGGTGGGAGGGGAAAGGAGGGCGTGGAGGCCATGGAGTTTGAATTGTTGATACAGTGCTGTGCCTCTTGGAAGTGTGATTTCAACGGTGTGCGGGAGAAGCTTGCACTGACTCTCTGTGCTACTTGTGTTGTTAAGTTTCAGAGTATCATGCACTGACGCCCTCCCCTCGGTAACTGGTGGGATGGGAAAGGAGGGCGTGGAGGCCCTGGAGTTTGGATTGTTGATACAGTGCTGTACCTCTTGTATGTGTGATTTCAACGGGTTGCGGGAGAAGCTTGCACTGACTCTCTGTGCTACTTGTGTTGTTTTGTTTCAGAGAATCATGCACTGACGCCCTCCCCTCGGTAACTGGTGGGAGGGGAAAGGAGGGTGTGGAGGCCATGGAGTTTGAATTGTTGATACAGTGCTGTACCTCTTGTATGTGTGATTTCAACGGTGTGCGGGAGAAGCTTGTACTGACTCTCTGTGCTACTTGTGTTGTTTTGTTTCAGAGACTCGTGTACTGATGCTCTCCCCTCGATAACTGGTGGGAGGGGAAAGGAGGGCGTGGAGGCCATGGAGTTTGAGTTGTTGATACAGTGCTGTGCCTCTTGGATGTGTGATTTCAACGGTGTGCGGGAGAAGCTTGCACTGACTCTCTGTGCTACTTGTGTTGTTTTGTTTCAGAGAATCGTGCACTGACGCCCTCCCCTCGGTAACTGGTGGGATGGGAAAGGAGGGCGTGGAGGCCCTGGAGTTTGAATTGTTGATACAGTGCTGTACCTCTTGTATGTGTGATTTCAACGGTGTGTATGTGAAGCTTGTACTGAATCTCTGTGCTACTTGTGTTGTTTTGTTTCAGAGGCTCGTGCACTGACGCCCTCCCCTCGGTAACCGGTGGGAGGGGAAAGGAGGGTGTGGAGGCCATGGAGTTTGAATTGTTGATACAGTGCTGTGCCTCTTGGAAGTGTGATTTCAACGGTGTGCGGGAGAAGCTTGCACTGACTCTCTGTGCTACTTGTGTTGTTAAGTTTCAGAGAATCGTGCACTGACGCCCTCCCCTCGGTAACTGGTGGGATGGGAAAGGAGGGCGTGGAGGCCCTGGAGTTTGAATTGTTGATACAGTGCTGTACCTCATGTATGTGTGATTTCAACGGTGTGCGGGAGAATCTTGCACTGACTCTCTGTGCTACTTGTGTTGTTTTGTTTCAGAGACTCGTGCACTGACGCCCTCCCCTCGGTAACTGGTGGGAGGGGAAAGGAGGGTGTGGAGGCCATGGAGTTTGAATTGTTGATACAGTGCTGTACCTCTTGGATGTGTGATTTCAACGGTGTGTATGAGAAGCTTGCACTGACTCTCTGTGCTACTAGTGTTGTTAAGTTTCAGAGAATCATGCACTGACGCCTTCCCCTCGGTAACTGGTGGGAGGGGAAAGGAGGGCGTGGAGGCCCTGGAGTTTGAATTGTTGATACAGTGCTGTACCTGTTGAATGTGTGATTTCAACGGTGTGTATGAGAAGCTTGCACTGACTCTCTGTGCTACTAGTGTTGTTAAGTTTCAGAGAATCATGCACTGACGCCTTCCCCTCGGTAACTGGTGGGAGGGGAAAGGAGGGTGTGGAGGCCATGGAGTTTGAATTGTTTATACAGTGCTGTACCTCTTGTATGTGTGATTTCAATGGGTTGTGGGAGAAGCTTGCACTGACTCTCTGTGCTACTTGTGTTGTTTTGTTTCAGAGACTGGTGCATTGACGCCCTCCCCTAGGTAACTGGTGGGAGGGGAAAGGAGGGTGTGGAGGCCATGGAGTTTGAATTGTTGATACAGTTCTGTACCTGTTGTATGTGTGATTTCAATGGTGTGCGGGAGAAGCTTGCACTGACTCTCTGTGCTACTTGTGTTGTTTTGTTTCAGAGAATCGTGCACTGACGCCCTCCCCTCGGTAACTGGTGGGAGCGGAAAGGAGGGTGTGGAGGCCATGGAGTTTGAATTGTTGATACAGTGCTGTACCTCTTGTATGTGTGATTTCAATGGTGTGCGGGAGAAGCTTGCACTGACTCTCTGTGCTACTTGTGTTGTTTTGTTTCAGAGACTGGTGCACTGACGCCCTCCCCTCGGTAACTGGTGGGAGGGGAAAGGAGGGTGTGGAGGCCATGGAGTTTGAATTGTTGGTACAGTGCTGTACCTGTTATATGTGTGCTTTCAACGGTGTGTATGAGAAGCTTGCACTGACTCTCTGTGCTACTTGTGTTGTTAAGTTTCAGAGAATCATGCACTGACGCTCTCCCCTCGGTAACTGGTGGGAGGGGAAAGGAGGGTGTGGAGGCCATGGATTTTGAATTGTTGATACAGTGCTGTACCTCCTTGTTTGTGGGATTTCAATGGTGTGCGGGAGAAGCTTGCACTGACTCTCTGTGCTACTTGTGTTGTTTTGTTTCAGAGGCTCGTGCACTGACGCCCTCCCCTCGGTAACTGGTGGGAGGGGAAAGGAGGGCGTGGAGGCCATGGAGTTTGAATTGTTGATACAGTGCTGTACCTGTTGTATGTGTGATTTCAACGGTGTGTGTGAGAAGCTTGCACTGACTCTCTGTGCTACTTGTGTTGTTTTGTTTCAGAGACTCGTGCACTGACGCCCTCCCCTCGGTAACTGGTGGGAGCGGAAAGGAGGGTGTGGAGGCCATGGAGTTTGTGCAGTGCTGTACCTGTTGTATGTGTGATTTCAACGGTGTGTGTGAGAAGCTTGCACTGGTGATTTCCTTTCAGTACTTCAGTAAAGACACGGGTTTGTGTCTGTGTTTACAGCTGGGCAGTTTGAATTGGTGATGTAGTGCTGTACCTATTGTATGTGTTATTTATGCTCTGTGTGCTGTGGAGTTTGTGCTGCTTTTGCGAACGAGTCTGGTGCTCTTTTTGACCCTAACAGACAAACCGAACAGCCGCCTGCTCGGGCCTAGCCTGAGTATGTGCCAGCATCCCCTCACCTGCAGGCATAGAATGGAGAAAGTTCCGGCGGAGTTCAGCGCTGTAGTCATGACAACCTCACACATTACCCAGAATGCACCCGGCATTTCTTCAATAGGGCTCAAACATTCGGCCTTTCCACTTGTCGTTTGAAAAACCATAGTCATTAAAAAACAACCCATAGAATGCAATGTAGACGTAATAAGGGGGGCCCCAGACAGGCGCCCCTTTTTCGACAGGTGAAGTCCGCTCAGATACTAGGGCACGACCCCCGCTTCAGCCCATAAAGACCGGTGAGTGGGGAGAGCAGGGCTCGTTTTACGGACCCTGTAGTCTCTCAGCATCATGATGAGGTGTGTGTGTGGCCAGGCAGAGGGCTTTTTATGGGGGTGATTGACACCTGTTTTATGAGCAGCTCGGGGCCCTTTAACGCTAGGACAGGATGTCTTTTATGGGCTCGATAACGTCCTTTGCAGCAGCCCTCGACCCCTTGACCAGCACGGCGAGGCCTCCGTGATGCACCCCCCGCGCGCGGCTGCTCCCGGGTGCGCCTCGCAGTGCCAGCTTTAGAATGCGCCTGCGTGCGTCTTCGCAGCGCCCGCGATGCCAGCCCGTGTAGGAGTGCGTGCGGCTGCCAGGCCTGGTCTCCCCTCCTCCTCTCCCTCTCTCTCGCCCCATGTATGGAGAGCCGGCTCCGGCTCCATCTCGCAGCAAGACTCACCCCTCTCCTCTCTCTGTCTGTTGCCTCCTCAGATCCAGCACCTGGCGATCCGCTGCGTGCAGAAGAACATCAAGAAGAACAAGGGGGTGAAGGACTGGCCCTGGTGGAAGCTCTTCACCACCGTGCGCCCCCTCATCGAGGTGCAGCTGACCGAGGACCAGATCCGGGGCAAGGACGTACGTACTCCATCCGGCTCTGGTGGGCGGGGGAGGCACGTGGCGCTGCTGGGGGTGTGGGCGTGCAGCACTCTCTGGTGTGAACACACACTGATCCAGTACGTTTATATCGAATTGTGGGGGGTGGTTCATGCTTTGTTTAATGTATCTTTGCTGCTGCAGGGCTGCTGCTACAGGTGTGTAACTTTCCTTCTCTTACAGTGCCTACCTCTGATGCTCTCACAGCAGTGACCCATTACAGATTTCTCTTTCCTGTCACAAGTCCCTCTCCGACTTTTGGAATCTGCCATGCTCAGGCGGGCGACCCAAGGAAGCCCTCCCATGGGGGAAATTAGTACCAACACCAAGAGGCATCTTATGCGGGAGTGTCCTTGCTACAGACAGGACTCCAATACTTCTGTAGGGTAGTGTCTATTTCATGACCAGAGAGTTCCATCATCCATGCCATCGGAGAGGGCTTTGTGCCATTTCCAATGGCAAGGAGTAGTTTGAGTTGGCTGTATGCCACGATTTACACAGAGGATTGTTACTGTTGCAGGTCAAACACTTTGGGGACTCAGGATCCTGGTGAATTCACTTCTCATGAACCATTCATAACTATTCTCCCCGCTGGCAGGCGAAGAGCTGTCCATCTGAGATGAATTCCTTGCTGGAGTACTACTTTTACAAGAAAGTGATTCTGTTTTAGCACATGGCACTTTCGGTCACTATGTCAATATTAAATAGCCCTCTCCAAACGTGTGGAATTATTCGAGAGCTGTAAATGTGGGTGTTCTGTTACAGGCAAATAACTTTCCAGCTTGAAATTCTTCTCAGGCCAACAACTCTTGAATCAGTTCCCTCTTTAGTCCTTTCTGATTGGTAGCCTTTAGCTGAAGAGGTTTGGATTCTAAAAAATACCCATGCTGTTTGCATGTTGCTACAAGTATGTAACGCAGTGTCCAGGAGTATTGCGGCATCAGGGGGCTGTTTACCTGTCTAACATGTTGCTGCTGTTCATGATGGGCCTGAGATGGAGGTACCGCTTCAGACGTTGTGCGGTCGGACTTGGTAGATCTCTTACACATTTCAAGTCTCAGGAGTAAGTCAAGGAAGGCATCCTCCGACACACGGAGCGTACACTCTGTCTAAACTGTGAGCGATGGATTTGGTCTAAAGCCCCTGTTACTTTCCTGTTTAATGACTGAGGCCAGTCCCATAAGCGGAGAGAGTTTATTTTATGTGGAGCGTGAAGAGAGAAAAGGGGACATTTAATAGAGAAAAGGGGACATTTAATACTTTGCAGGGCATGCTGAGATTCCCCAGTCCCCTCCTTACCTGAGTGCAGTTTGGGAGCCAGGCTTGCTGGTGAGTGGCTGATGCTTCAAACAGAGCCCTTTAGGGAGTGATCAAACATTCCCTGAATTTAGAGATGAGAGGTTTATGAGCACAGCGCCCGCCTCCGTCCTAGCTGTTCGAGCTCCATCCTCTTGTGTGAGGCCTGTCAAGTTGGTAATCTCTCTCCAGCACATCTTAGACTTCAAGAGCAGGGGTCGCAGAGTTAATTGCTAGCATTTTGTTTGTGCATTTTTTCCGAGAGCTGTTTGTGGTAGGATTTATTGGCAGGAATTTATTATTTATATATCCACGGCCCCAGAAGCAGTACAGGTGCCAAGTAGTGACTCGAGTTGTCCAAAGCCAACCGCTTCTCTGTTTATGCAGAAAGAAATTGTTTGGAAATCATTTTGTTTCAGATATATTTGTGCATCTCAGTATAGAAGGGCAAGACCCAGGCCAGCATTGAGGCGCATCAGTTAAGCTGAGCTTACTTAAATGATTAAGAGTGAGAGGATTCGACAGAGCAATGTTCAGTTCAGTTCATAAAAGACTTTATTTCGGTCAAAATGACCTAAAAAGTGCGAGACAGAGCAATGTGTTTGGGACCCATTTCTGGCATAACACTGGGAGCTACAGAACAGGTAGTTGCGCCATTGAGTTTGCTTGGAAGAGGAGGAGACGCAGTGGTTTTGCTGTGCACCAGGGGTGTCGCGATTGTTAGAGCTGCAGCTATGGCGGCCTGCATTGGCTCTTTGTCCTCAGTTTGGCAGCTTCCTTGTTTAGGGTGATCAAATTGTTCCTTTTGACCAGGACACCATTTTTCAGCCGCAAGCTTCCCTTTTACAGCTCATTCTTATCAGGTGTATTAATCCAGTTGGTGAAATTGAATTGAATCAAAACGATAACTCCCAGAATGCATTAAAAAAAATTAAATGACAACCTAGAATTAGAGCCGAAGTGTCTTGCGACATCATCTTTTCACTGTAGACTTTTTAACAGTAGGTTTCTGTACACTAGTCAGTTTTTAGTATTGCCAATAAATTGGCAGTCAGTGCCACCATTTTTTACAAATTGTTTCCCATTATTCTTTACAACTCAAAATTATAGGCATGCCTCACCACTCATTCTGCTTTCATTGAGACTGCACCGTCAATTTTGGTAGAGGTTAAGTTGCCATTGACCATGTGTCATGAAGGTCTTTCGGAAAAGTGGTCCACTCCAAACATAGGCCAACCCATGATTCTGTTGGCCATTAACAATTGCCTTAAGACTTGATTTAAGTTGTAACATTTGTTTTGGTAAAAATATTGAAATGTTGGCTTGCTGTTTACAAAGTCGTTCTCTAAATTAACATGATCACTAACCTCACTTCTTAATCTTTCAGTGCCACATGATTATTTGTGATGATATTAACTAATTGGTCAACTTACTAGCAACTATAACATACTATGTTGATCTTTTCCATGAACACAATTGATTTTTTTTAATGAGTGGCACATTTTAATATGAATAGAAGTATATATGGTTCTGTGCTTTCTTTCTCTTTGATCCTCTGTCTGCAAAAACAAAGCTTCTATCAGTTTGTAGCACACTCAGTACCGGGAGAGCCATTAGTTCAGTTTAAGAAATATAGATTTTATTCCTCAGGTTGGATGCAGTACAGCTGAAGGCCCCCTCTAATAATTTCTGACTGGACTACTGTAGTGTCCCAGCACCCTAGATTTGACTGCTAGCTCCAGGGGGCAGAGACTAGGTTTGAGACTTCCTCCTCAAATTCTTACATTCAAGTCACTCAGCCGTGGGTACCCCCTTGCTGCCTCCCACTTGTGATCACTGGGGGCCGAGGAGGTAGGTCACTGCACGCCCCTGGCATCCCTCAGTCATGTGGAGACACCACACCCCTGAATTAGACAGAATATTGGCGGATCCCACTTCTCAAACCTTGGCATTGTCTGAGTGGACCTCACCCCTAACCTCTTTCACCCTGTTTGCAGGAAGAGATTCAGCAGCTCAAGAGCAAGCTGGAGAAAGTGGAGAAGGAGCGCAATGAACTGCGACTAGGCACCGACCGGCTGGAGAGCAGGGTAAGTCACCCGTGGTGAACATGACCATCCATGGTGCTTTGTCGCAAGGACTCGTTGATGCCTTGAAATGGGATCCAAGTGTTAGTTCAAATCTATCCTTTTAACCCAAGCGAGTTCAATGTAAGATCAGGCGGATAGGATCCATTCCAGATTTTCTAGTTAACCACTGACGATGTAAAGGAGCTCCATTTAGAATCATTGTATGTAAATGAGCGCTAAGTGGATATCCCGAAAATCTGTCCTGCATCTAGGCCACCTGGGCCTATGTCGGACACCCTTGGTTTAAACCACTATAGAATGTTTGTTTTACCATTTGTCCATTTCTTTTTTGGATGTCTTTCAGAAGTACAAACACAGTCACTCGTATGTGTAAAGCATAGTAAACTGTCTTAAGCAGCGTTTTATTAAATTGATTCTCACAACACAATTGCTAGACAATTGATAATGGTATGACTTAAATGTCATTAACCTGTTTTGCAATTTCTTTGTACTATTTTACTGCAAGATATCAATTTTTTGCTGAAGTTAGCCTATAATATAATATTTCGTATTTCTATTGGGTATAAATATATACATAGTGAGTTTCTCAGAGAGTAAAGAAGACACACCGTATGCTGATTTGTTATAGATGGCACTTAAAGGGTACTTCTGAGCTTTGATAAGATGTGTTCAAATGCATCCATACAGCCCTCTCAGCATATGGTAAAATAAGCTGTACTTGCAGTGCCAGATTTCCAGTCCTGTCAGAGGTTCTCAAGACAGACAGCTTGTGATAAAGGATGCGGTGAGAGGACCTAGCGTAGCTTGATTAAACTTTGGAAATTATGTATTTTAAAAGCCACCAGACAAGGTTACAGTTCTTTTCTGACAGACATCTCCCTTTTTTAGCCTCATGTTACAGCTACACTCCTTCAGTCCATATGTGTTGCCTCTCCCCTCTCAGATTATCTGTCCGAGTTCCCCCTCAATCCATGTTTGCCACTGCACTCCTCTTGCAGACCTGGTGTGAGGCTGCACCTTTGCCCAAATCTGTATGTGCTACATCCCCCGCCCCCTTCTAGGCCATCTGTGCCAAGCTCCGCACCTAAGGCTGCACAAATTGAAGTATGCCCACAAAAACACACAAGTCAAGGCTCCCTTCTTCCCAGCTACATGTGTCTCTGGCCATCCCTCAAGATCATGTGTCATACTCCAGCTCCTCCCATTCAGACCATGTGTGTTGCAGCTCCTCCCTTAAGCCACATGTGCCACAGTTCTAATCCTTCGGACCACACGTTCCAATCTCTGTCCCCTCATTCAGACAAAAGGTAGAACATCTTGCAGATATGACCTTCCGTTGGCTCCAAGAAGAGCTCGGTGACCTTTCTCCCTAAAGTAGCCAATCATGGTGGATATGGTTTCCCTCACATGTGTATCTATCCTCTGTCAAAAGAACGTGAGATCCTGCTTGCTTTTCCTGAGCTCACCCTTCTTCCTGCCTGTAGCCTCTCATCATTCTCCTGTGTGCTGCTAATGGATTAGGGTGAGGGCATGGTAGAAACACTGCTGCTAAAGCCCAACTTACCTTTTCTTCCTTCCCTGCCTTCAGGACCTTTGATGTCAGGGGTAGCAAGTGCCATGCTAGGAATACCAAAGGGCAAGCCTGGGCCACCAGTTGCTATCCTCAGTTCGGGTCCATGGTTTAACTACAGCACCCGAAGAAACACAAAACGTTCCTTCCAATGTCTCTTGCTGTATGTCTGGCGCACCCTCCTGTTTTTGCACACACCCCATGTAGATGTCACACAACACAATCTCTCTCTATCATTTGATAAATGACAGTGGCCTACAGTGTACAGCGAAATGTGGGTGACTGAAGTCACTGGTTTTACAGAAGGGGCCACAGATGCTTGTTCAGCCCTTATGTACTACTGATAGAGCTGACGCTACAGGTGCGCCAGCACTATCTTTAGAGGGAGTTCCCTCATTTGCATCGGGTGTGGCCCCATGCAAATGAGGGAAACACTTTGCCTTTGTGCCCACGCTGTATTACAGACACGGGTGCAGAGGCAAACATGGCGTTAGGAAGTGCATTCTCAGTGTGCCACAACAATGTGACATTCAGTGGGTGTGCCTCCTTAGCGCAGCCCTCTTACAGAGGGTCCCATGGAATTCCCCAAGACACCCCATTGCCGGTGGGTGCAGTCACTCGCTGCACCCGCTTGAAGGGGGATCTCTATCCCCTGTTGAAAGTGCAGGTGGGTTGCCGCATGCACAGGGAAACACAGAGCGGCTTTGAAGCAGCTGCTCCATATTTCACTGAATGCTGCCTGGGGGCAGACATCCATTGCAATAGGATGCATTGTCCCTGGTTGCGCATGGTGTTCCTTGGCCTAAACAAGGAAAGTGTGACCTATTTGTAAGATGGGTCCAGGTATGCTGTCCAAGGGCCAGAGTGCAAAGCCTAGATTGTTTCCTTTTCCTGATGTTTCTTGTATTAAACATGAAGGTGAGCATCTGACCCTCTTGCCTTCTGCCTCAGATTACGGAGCTGAATTCGGAACTCACAGATGAGAGGAACACTGGGGAGTCGGCCTCTCAGCTCCTTGAGACAGAGACGTCAGAGAGGCTTCGGGTTGAGAAGGACATGAAGGATCTGCAGGTGAGACAGTACTGCGACTCTCTCACACTCCATCATCCCTGATGGATGTTCATTTTCTAAGGCCACTGTTCCTTGAGTTGTTGTTTCTGAGTTGGTATCAATGTCAGGCTGGCCCAATGCTGTCAGCTCACTAAATGGCAGCCACCATTATTGGCCCATGCAAGACTGCCACTCATTGTCAGACCAATTCTATTAAGAACATTTGCGTCATTTTTAATCGTGTTATTTTCACATTTGTTTCTAATGCTGTGTTTTACCAATTCCATTTTATTTATTTTGGAAGATGTTTTAGTTTTAGCACTAAAAGGATTTTTTGTTTCTTTAGTTTAGTGTTGTGGTGACTGCCTCCAACTTCATCCAGTACTGTCACAGTGTGTTTAAAGTGTACGCCCTTTATGTACAGACTGTGACATGCCTTCATGATTATGACTTTAGTCTTACAAGATAAGCCTGTTACTTAATGTCTGCTGCCAGACTACTCCTACATGTAAAGCCACAAGCCCACATCGCTCCTGCCTTGCGGGCCCTACATTGGACCCAGTTGCCAGAAGATCCACATTTAAGCTGCTTTGTATCACCCACAAAGCAATTTATGAAACAGGAACGCTTTTCCTCGGGAATAAAATCACCAAATGCATTCATTCAACAAAGGAACCTACGCTCCAGATTGGCACCTTGCCTGAAAATCCCAACATACAAGAAAAAAACATAGGTGGCACATTCTTCTCTGTTCAGACAGCTAAACTATGAAATTCATTACCCCAAACATAAGATTGACAGATTATCGTATCTTCATAAGACCAGTTGGCTCTTTCCAACATAACCACTATACTCAAACACAAATGTACAGAATATTCCTGTGCATATAAACATTTAATTTGATCATATGTATGTATCTAGATATTTGTATTGCTTGGTATAAAAATGTGTAATATGTACTTATGTATCTATATATTCATTACTTCACTCCTACTGAAAAAAAATGGACTCTCACAAATGCACTACCCTATATTTCTCTTAATATATCCTCTTCCTCCACATTCTGACTCATCCCATACCTCATTCTACTACTATGATCTCCAAACTAACCCTTTCTAGAATCTTCCCTCCTCTATCCCTCCCTAGATCACCCCAAACCTCATTTTAATACTATTATAACCCAAACAACCCTTGTAAATTCTTCCCTCCCCTAGCCCTCCTTTGACTCATCCCAAAACTCACTTTACTACAATGATCTCCCTAATCCATTTCTAGAGACTCTTCCTTCCTCCATCTCTCTTTATACTCATCCCACACCTCATCTTGCTACTATGATCTCCCATTAAACACTTTCTAGACTCTTCCTTCTTCTATCCCCTGATTATCCTTTTCAATCCAATTAACAGACTCACACGTCCAGCGCTCAAATTAACAAAAATTTGCCTATACTAATCCACCATCTTTTTGGGTTCCGGAGTAGCGTGTTACTTGCTGAAATGCGCATTGACGCCTAGTCAGGGGTGGTAAGCGCTATATAATTACTATTACAATACAACGTTGAATATAAGAAACAAGACTGTTTTATAGAATCTGCACTGACAGGAATAGAGATCCATGCCACAGATAGTAGAAGTAAAGATTTGCTGGATAAACAAGCTTAATATAAAGTTTTTCTAGACTAGGCACTATAATCTCTCAGTTGACCTGTTTAAAGCTTTCTAGATAGCATCAGGTATCTATGGAGAAGACGTGCAGCATTGATGCGGTCTGCCCATTTGTGCCCTTCTTCTTAGTTTCTGAGTGATTAATATCACCTGGGAAAAGGCTACTTTCCTTCCTGGCCCCCACCCCGCCACGCCGCATCCAGCAGCCTGGCTTTCAGTTTTGCTTCCAATACTCCTTTAAAACTGGGAAGTCTCAACAGATTTTCAGTCTAAATTCACTACTATGAAGAATAGTTGAGCTATGTTTGCACTGAAAGGGGCCCTCTTGCAAAGTAAGTAACACAAAGCCTAATATTCCAAACATAAATCACAACATTTGACCCTGAATATGAGACTACGTGATAAAGAGGAGTAGCATTTCTGAATTATACCTAGTGAGGATGCCTATGCACCCCGAGATTTAAGGGATTAGTGCACCTTACAAATGATCAAATATGCCTTTTACAAATTAACAAATATGCCTTTTACAAATTAACAAATATGCCTTATGTTTAGGCCAAGCATGATGCTCTGGTGAAGAAGATGGACTCTATGGAGATGGAAGTGATGGAGGCCCGTCTGATTCGTGCATCAGAGCTCAATGGCGAGATGGACGACGATGATACAGGTGCGCCCTGGCCCGCTCATTTTTAGGTCGAGCCGAGGCAGCTTTTGCGCTGCTCTGCGAGGCATCCTGTATTCAAGTATGGACTTGAAGCTCTGCCCACTCTCTGCCCATATTTTTCATTGGCTTGTGTCATGGTCCTTTGTAAAGGTTGGCTTCTGATTCGTTAATAGGCTTGTAAGTCCCACCTTGTCTTCATTTGTAACCACCCATGAGGACTGGCCCTTTTACTTCTCTTGTTACACGTGTGTCTCATTTAGTCTGTACGCACTTTTTTCTTTAATGAGTTTCTCCTACTGCAGGCACAACATGCATTCTTGCAACATTCAGCTGGCCATGCGCGTTTTCACTTTCCAAGCAGCCCAGGCTGCTTGTTTGAAATGAAAAAGAATCACATTGACAAGAGTTTGATCTATTGGCATTGTAAATGACAATGTCTTTTATGTATGTGTTAATTATCAAAAAAAGGCATTGTCATTTACAATGCCAATAGCTTAAACTATTGCAAATGTGAGACCTATTGCATTGCCAATGCTTGTTATTGCCTCTTTGCTGGCTTCTTGCTTTGGAGGCTGCCAGGACTGTCTGCATCCGTGGAGTAGGGCAGATGCACTCGGTGTAACAGCAGGGCCTATCACTAGCATGATACTGAAATGGCTGAAAATCACATTTAAGCAGGTTAAAAAAAACATCATTTGTATTGTGATATTTACTTCCATTGGCATTCTGTACAATGTAGGCTCAAACTGTGCTCTTTTAAACGAAATAACCCTGCCACACTAATGTTTAAAACAATTTGCATACTTCTTTGTCAATAATTCTGAACAATTATTGTGATAGAATGCTGTGCTCCGATTTTGCAGGATTCTGCCCGCGCATTTTTGAAGTATTCTGAATACTCTTGAAGTATGCAGTTCATAATCTAATTCTGACACTGTTCCCTTAAGAACTGTGCCTGATTTGATTTTGAATATTGCTGCAGAATCATTTTAAGAGGGTTTGCAAAACGATTTATTAATCATTCTTTACACCTATGTCTAGAGAATTGAGAACACTTTTTCATTCGGAATTCTCTGCCATGTCTTATTAAAATAATTGTTCACATTGCAAACCTTTTTTCTACAATCGCACAGTCACACTAGTTTATTAATAATTGCTCCATTTAAAGACATGTGTATCCTTCTTTTTAAGCAATTGTGTAAAGTGTGATCAAGACATTGAACACACGACGTCAAAAAGAATTACACACAGTCCCATTTTAAAGAATTTCCACATTTATATTTGCACACAGATCATTTTATAAGTTAAAATGCTTTAAAAAAATATTCGCATATTTTAAAAGAACTAATGTAGGAAATAACTGTGCATTCACTTTCTTCTAAGTTGCCATGGCATTTAAAAAGTATGACTCATTAATCTTTGTCAAGTTCGGAATATTTATTTTTCAAGAATGACCAAACTCGTTTTTACTGCACATACTTTTAAAGATAATTTTACATGTAGATACTTTAGAAGTCAGAGCATTTACATATGTCTAAACAGCGTTTTAAATAATTCTGCACTTTTATTTTTAACGATTCACTATGTGACTTTTGAAAGAATTCTACAGGCTACATTTTAATACTCTGCCCACTATTTGTTTTAAAATGTCAGCGTTATAAAAAAAAATAGTAAACATTAATTTGTTTAATTCGGATTCTTCCTTTAATTCTGCACTCTTGTCCTTAAAAAATGAGTTCTGAATTTGAGTTAAAACTGTTTTTTCATTTGTAAAGAACCACGAGCTCTTGTGTTTAAAGAAGTATATGTCTATAAATGCATTGTGTTATATAACAAATTGTGGAACTATTTTGACATTAAAAATAATTTATTTAGTGTGTTGCGGCCTAGTACTCCCAAGCATGGTGGAGGACACTATAGACCAATCCCCTGGTTCATCCACTCAATTGAGAGTCAGGATTAACAGTCAGTTTCCGCCATTGGAGCCTCCAATGGCTCAGATGGGAGTGACGACCCCACAGATATTCGACCATCAATTAAAGTACATCAGACAATCTGCCTATTCAGGGCAGACACTCTGATGTGTTTTTCCTTTTTGGGATCACCAAGGAAAGTCTGGCTGACCCAAAGAGGAAAACATAAAATGACCCTACACGCAGGGACCAAACTCGTAGCATATCAGGGACATTTGTTTTACAAATACAAATTTCTGCTTTGGGAGTTTGTGATTGTCAAAAAAAAACACGTTGTTGCGTGGGTGCATTGAAAATGGCGCATGAACAGCAAAGCCTCAATATCTTCAGGGGAACCGCCATGGTGAAGGCACATAGATCTATACCGGGCAAGTGACAATCTCTAAATAAATAGGATGTAGTCTGCCAGGGCACCGGAGTACATCTCTTTGCTGTCCTGGCGAAGCAGAGTCCAGCCTTCCAGGATCCAAATAAGCCCCAATGGGTTTCTGTGCAGAACTTGAAATATTTCTGCCCACCGTTTTTTCCCAAAAGCTGTGCAATCCTGCTTAGAAATGTCTAAAGTAAAATCAACAAATATCGTTTATCTTCTACACAAAATAAACATTCAACACAAAAGTCAGTCACCATTGTGCTGCAGTATGGGATTTCAGTAGGAATTCCTATTAGTAAATATGCATGGTGATGGTATAAGGTGTACAGCAAGTGTTCTGCCATATTGCAAGCATACTTTTGGTCTGTGGTGGGCATATGTAATAGCTGGTGATTTTTTTTCTGGTGTAGCTATTATTCTAATTTGTTTATCATTCCCAGTGAGGCAATGATGATAACGTTTCTGGGGAGAGGGGTTGGCCTAACGGCTAAGGCGCTCGACCTCGGACCTGGGGATCTGGGTTCGAGTCTTGGTAACGACGCCAAAAAACCCCTGTGATTCTGGGCAACCCCTGTGATTCTGGGCAAATCACTTAATCTCCCCGTGCCTAAAAAAATGAAAGTGTGTGCCCTCATGTAACGTAACTGGTGCTATGTAAAGCGCTCTGATAACTGATTCGGTTCGGTTCTAGTTCGCGCTATATAAAACTCCGAAAGAAAAAAAAACGTGATTTTGTTTGCATGTGTGATTGTTATTAGAATGTGGTTAGTATTCCTGGTGGTGTTGTGCTACCTAGAGTTACATTCCAGCACGTGGAGAAGTGTGGCTCAGGGGTTAGAGGCAGCAGACCCGGAAGCTGAGATCAGTCCTGGACCAGGGTTCAATTCCCCGCCTCGGCGGGTCTTGGGCTAAAAATTCCACAGACTCGATAATTCTCGCCCCGGTGCCTCCTCGACTCACGGGTTCACACTCTGCGACTCTGGGCAATAGCTTGCTTAATCTCCACAACGGCCCCTCGCGGCGGGATGCCTGACTTTCACCTTGTGGATACCCTGCTATCTCACAGGGGAATACCAGGACGGGTTCCCTAAGCAAGCGCCGGGAAACCCACTGCGGGTAGCTGTGCGCTATATAAGCTCAACTACATTATGACGTTAACTGGTGGTTATTTGTCTGTAGAGTAGTGGTAGTAAGTGGTGGTTATATGCTGGTGAGGTGTAGTAGTTGTTCGGATGGTTAATTGATGGTACTGTGGTTTACTTGTGAGTTTGTATTAGTAAGGGATAGTTGCTTGATGTTAGTGTTGTAGGGGTAACTAGCATTGTGTGTTTCTTATAATCACAAACTTGAACGTCAATGGGGCAAATAGTTTTTCACCTACCACAAAGCAATCATTTGCATGCAGGGTGGAGATGGTAGCTGATATTCTTTGCTGGCAGGGCTGTGCTGTGATCAGGTAATTTATGCATATGGTAATAACTGGTAATTATTTTCAACTGGAGTTGTGGTGGTAGCGGGTTGTGGTGGGAGCTGGCAACATATGTACAAGGACTGTCTGACATTTTTGTTTTCTGCGCTGGACCTTAGGAGGGGAGTGGCGCCTTAAGTACGAACGTTCTCTGCGTGAGATCGACTTCACGAAGAAGCGCCTTCAGCAGGACTTCGAAGACAAGTTGGAGGTGGAGCAGCAGAGCAAACGGCAGCTAGAGCGAAGGGTGAGTCATTCTGGACTTGGTCCTACCATGCCAGCTTCTAAGCTTCATTCCATTTCAACAATACAGATTAGTAATACTCATTACAGCTGTGAACATATTTCTGGCCTTTCGACCCTCTGAAACATTGGGGTCTGCAGGCGAAGTAATCATTTATTGTGCCGACCTACGAGTGGCTAATGAATACTCATAGTGGAAGCCTGGAGTCGTGGTCAGTGGTATTGTTAGATTGTCTCTTTGGCTGTATTCTGTGGATTAAACGTATAGCAAATCGAATGGGAACTATCAGCCCAAACATCTATCTTCATTGAGTATCATATAGAAGCGCTAGATGTATCTTTCTCAAACTTGAAGACTACATGTTCACTTTTTAAATGTTTCTTTTATTCTTATCATTAGTAGAACATTCTTGAAAGTTGAATATCAAAATCAGTTTGGAGATCACACATGCCTTCTGAGGGACTGCCTGCTTTTCAGTCTTTAAAGTGCATTTTTAAATTAGGCCAACTACGGAGGCTTTCTTCTCTTCCGTGTGTGAATGAAGCTTTCTGTAGAGCTCAATGCTGAACTCTCTAAGTGCCTGACAAAAGTTATATTGGCAAAGTGCCTGCCCCTCTGAGAGTCTTTCCTATACCATTCTTGAGTTCGCTTCTGAGTTTCTTAATTTTGTTGCATTCTTCTGAGACCACATACGGTTGTGGTGCTTTCCAGAGAACTCAACTACTCCCTGAAAACCACATTGTGCCCTATCAGGGTGTCTTATATTAGGCTTCTCCAACAAGTAGCTCATGAGCTGCTGATAGCTCTCCAGTTACCTGTTTGCAGCTTTTACGAGTGAAGCCCAGCCTATTAAATGAAACGCTTTGACTTAATTGAAATAATATGAGTATATCAAAAATGAAAAGTGTCTGTTTAGGACAAAAATGTGTCTATTTTCATATCCAGTAATTTCTAAAACATATTTAAAGCTGATAGTTAACCTATTGCTATTAAGTATTACCCATGTAGATGTTTTCTAAATTGACCACTGTTTACATTACTACTGCAGAGATGCTCTGAGGTAGTCATTGTCGGTACTCTTGCCTAGTGTGGCCACCAATGTAATCTTGACTGATGTGGTCATTATTATAACACTAAATATATTAGTAGCTCGTAATGGTTTTCATTAAACCAAAGAAGCTCTTATTACTTGAGAGATTGGAAACCCCTGTCTTATAGATGTTGCCATATTTGCAGTGCAACTTCATGAGGGCGGACTGGGCTCAGTGGAATATTCCAGCAGTGCCTTTTCTCTGGGCACAACCCCATGACACGCAGGCAGAAATGTCTGTGTTTGCTTACAGAAGAGAAGGTGGCTTTTCCAGGCACTCAGTCCACATTACACAGTGCTGAGCAGATCAGAGATTTGGGAATGCAAGGATAAATTATGAATGGCGCAGCAGAATGTGGAAGCAATTTGGACTAGATTACCGAGAATGCAAAGCGAGCTCAGTGCGGGGAAGGAGATGCTTTTCAGATTCTCAGCCCTCATTAAGATGATTCAAGGAGCACTAGAGGGATGACTTGTACATCACTCAGTACAAGTCACTAGGCCCTGGTATGTGTGTGCTGGTGGTCCATGCTTGCCACTCACTCATTTTGTCTGTGTTTGATGCACTCCTCCCAGCTGGCCGACCTGCAAGCTGATAATGAGGAAACTCAGCGAGCCCTGCAGCAGCTGAAGAAGAAGTGCCAGAGAATGACGTCGGAGTTGCAGGACACCAAACTGCACCTAGAGGGGCAACAAGGACGGAACCATGACCTGGAGAAAAAGCAGCGCAGGTGGGTGACGTGGGCAGGGGTTGGCAGGATCAGTGCGCAAGGCGTGCAGTTCAGAATGTAGGCTGGCCATAACATGGAATATGAGGTATGGGCTAAATGTACTATAGACAGTTTAGATATGGACCTAGTTGCACGGTAATTGTTGAATATATTGTCCGGAGTAATATGAACCCCTTCAAGCATAATACGTTTGTAACCAGTATACTGTGAAATTGTTATTGAAGTGTAACTTGTGTAGTGTGGAATGTAAGTTAAGAATAAAACACCGTTTACATTATGGGCGGGGTGTGCTTTGGACACATTAGATACTGACTGGCTATTATGTAACACTTTAAAATATTGTCTGGGCCTAGTGTGAAATTAGGAAAATTCCCCCATGCTTGTGGGGACCGTGCAACAATTAAACCATTCAATCCTTTACAGAATGCAGGTGCACAATGAGCATCAACTGTGCTAGAAAGAACCTTCTGAAGACTGTCAGTGTCAGCATGTTTCCCGGAATTGGAAGTATTCCAAAATAAACTCTCTCGCAAGAGTACCCTGCAGCACCTTAACCAGCATTGCTGCCTAAACCTTCCCACAAAGAAGGGAAAAGTAGACCTGCTAGACTTAGCAGTAAACGGGTTAAAAACCGCCCTGTGACTTTAAGAGATCTAGAGGTTTCAAATCCCATGATGCTTTTTTACTGGCACTGGCCTGTCAGAGCCAGTTCATTTGTTGTCACTTGTGAGAGTGGAACCTTAGAAACATTATGATGGGTGATGTCTAGATGGGCCACCCCCACTGATTTATGCCCCTATTAAAATTCCTGGGCTCTATTGAGCTTTCTGCCCCCTCCCACTTCCACCCAATCCGGGGGCAGATTGGAGATAGAAAATTCCAATCTGCCCCCCTTGGGAAGGGGGGGGGGCAGAAAGACTTTTGGCCATGGGGGGAGCATTAGTCCATTGCAGTGGGGAAGCTCCGCTACTAAAAAGTAGTTCCTGGAGTTTAGTGGGTGGATCCCTGCTTGGGGATCGCCCTCTTGCAGTGATCCCGAAGCAGAGATCCACTAGAGAAAGATATAGTTGGAAAGGGGGGAGTCCTCCCTTTCTAACAATACCTCTCCTGTCTAAATCAGTGTGGGGCTTGAGATAGGCACCGAAGCAGTGAAAGTGAAATGAGCCTATCGGTTCATTTCACTTTCAGTTGTAATGACGGCAGCACGCTATGCACTCCGATCGTCATTACAACATTTTGGAAAAAATGCATCGGGTTGATGTGGAAGCTACTTCCCAGCAGCCCATAGTGAAATTAAAACAAGCATTTACAATGCAATGGTTTCGCCTTTGGAAAAATGTGAGCTATTGGCATTGTAAATGACAACATTTGTATTTATGTGTTGGTTTTGAAAACAGATAAATAAATGGTATTGTTATTTACATTGCCATTAGCTTTATCTCTCGCAAATGTGAGACCTATTGTACCCTACGGATGAGCTCAGCAGACAGCAATTACTACCACACACACCCAGAGCCAGCCACACACACACACCCAGATCCAGCCACACACACCCACCCAGAGCCACACACACACACCCAGAGCCACACACACACACACACCCAGAGCCACACACACACACACACACACACACCCAGAGCCACACACACACACACATACACACTCAGTCACACACACACACACCCAGAGCCACACACACCCACACAGAGCCACACACACCCACACACCCAGAGCCACACACACACCCAGAGCCACACACACACACACACACACACTCCCAGAGCCACACACACACACACACCCAGAGCCACACCCAGAGCCACACACCCTGAGCCAAACACACCCACACACCCAGAGCCACACACACACACACCCAGAGACACAGACACACACACACACACCCAGAGCCACACACACACACACTCAGAGACACACACACACACACCCAGAGACACACACACACACACCCACACCCAGAGCCACACACACGCCCACACACCCAGAGCCACACACACCCAGAGCCACACACCCACACGCCTAGAGCCACACACACACACCCAGAGACACACAGACACACACACCCAGAGCCACAGACACACACACCCAGAGCCACACACCCACACACCCAGAGCCACACACACACCCAGAGCCACACACACACACCCAGAGCCACACACACACCCACACACCCAGAGCCACACACACACACACACACACACCCAGAGCCACACACACACACCCAGAGCCACACACCCACACACCCAGAGCCCCACACACCCAGAGCCACACACACCCACACAACCAGAGACACAGACACACACACACCCAAAGCCACACAGACACACACACACCCAGAGCCACACACCCACACACCCAGAGCCACACACACACCCAGAGCCACACACCCACACACCCAGAGCCACACACACACACCCAGAGCCACACACATACCCACACACCCAGAGCCACACCCACCCACACACCCAGAGCCACCCATACACCCAGAGCCACACACACACACCCAGAGCCACACACACCCAGAGTCACACACACACACACACCCAGGGCCACACACACCCACACACCCAGAGCCCCACACACCCAGAGCCACACACACACACACATACACCCAGAGCCACACACACACCCACACACCCAGAGCCACACACACCCACACACCCAGAGCCCCACACACCCAGAGCCACACACCCAGAGCCACACACACCCACACAACCAGAGACACACAGACACACACACAACCAGAGCCACACAGACACCCACCCAGAGCCACACACACCCACACACCCAGAGCCACACACACACACACCCACCCAGAGCCACACACACAAAAACGTCCCTAGTTAGTCGGTTTAACCGGCTTGTATATGGCTTTGTACTAATGGAAAATGTTAATGTAACAACCCACGGTATGATGTTTCATTGGGTTATCTGCTCGTGATGCATAATTCTGTCCTCAGTAAAGTTACCGGAGCGTTCAAAATACCGCGATCGTCCCCAACAGTGGCAAAGCCAACGCTGTCTGTACAGCACTGGCAAAGTAAGAACGATTGGATTTGCCAATGCTTGTTTGCTGTATTTGTATCACTGGGAAAACATTTTCCTCCCCAGCACCCGAATCAGATTAGAGGGTTCCTTTCCCGCCCTCCACCAAGAGAAGGGATTAATTCTTTCTTTTGGAGACATTAAATGTCTGAATATTTCCTAAGTAAGAAAGTGGTGATTAATAGTGAGAAACCTGCAGCACGCGGCGCCCCAGGCTCCCAGGAATGTGGAAGGAACCCCCCCCACCTCAGTGACTCAGTGCTTGGTTTAGAGCTCGGCGGGGAGATGCACTTAGAAAAGGAGGATGGAATTTCCCTAAAGTTTGTGGCGAGCCCCCCCCCCACGGCAGCGTTCCAATGCCCCCTCAATGTTTTCACTGTTGCACAAGTGCCAGCCCGACCCTTGTGCACCAGGCAGGCGCTGGGCTGTGTGTAGGAAGCATGTGTGTAAGAGTTGTAGGGAGTTTTGTGAACGGGTGGGGCGGGGGGCGAGACATCCGCGTGCACGTGTCCGTGTTCTTGGACGGCTGTTCACGGGCACGAGCAGGGGGGGCACGTGTAAACGATCCGTCCGGAGGGGGGGGGTGGAGCATCATCATATCATTTATAAATATCTCCGAGGGAGCCGCTGGCGGGGCATCCTTTCCAGAGCTGCGCCCGCGGGTGCTGCCAGGCTGTGCCCACGCCGCTCCAGAGAGGTTAGTGTATGGGGGCTTTAGTGCTTATCGCGCCTCGAGGCGCTAGGGACCAGCCAGAAAAGCTCGTAGAGCGCTTCAATGTACATCCGGGAGCGGTGCCAGGGACAGTTTATTTTAAGAGTACTCAGTAAGAGGCGAGGAATGCGTGGCACGGGGTCCGGTGGACTTTTTTTTCATTTTACGCACAAGTGGTTGTTGTTCTGAGCGCCAGAATGGTACAAACGGACAGTGACGCAGCCTAGGGGGGTGGGGGAGAGGGGGGCGGGGGCTTTGCAGAAATCTCCGGCAGCAAGCACAGACTGCTCCCACAAAAGGAGAGGTTGTTCGAGGTGTTTTGAATGTGTTTGTCTCTTTGGCACAGAGCCCTGCGGCGTGTCACCGCACTGGTCACACCAGGCCCGGCTCCAGGAACTTATCGGGGGGGGGGGCTCTCTATACGCTATTAAAAGAAAAATTCTATATTGCCTTGTCAATGTTTGTTACAAGTAGGAAGGGAATGCAGCGTGACTTCCTTAAAATAGCTGTGCAGGGCTTATGCTTGTTTTCAGTGTGGCTCAAGCAGTTAGTGTTGGCAATGAATTAATCTGCGTTATAACTTGTTAATATCACAGCATCCAACTGACCCTATGTACGACCTTCGTGTCCTTCAAGCTTAGGTGCGGCCGATGCCAGGCAGACGTCCCTCGTTGCGGTGCCTTCCAGGAGAAATGACCAAAACAAACCTTCAACCAAAAAAAAAGCAATGCCCACCGCCGCATGACGTGGGCAAAAGCCTAAAATTCTCTGGAACGCCCACGAATCTGCTCCGGCATTGACGGACAGATCTCTGTTCCAATGGCTAGCCTCCATTTATGGAGCTAGCCAATGGAACAGAGAGGCGGTGACCAAGCCACATACTGTTCTCATTAGATTTCGCCTGTGCCGAAAAGCTGCGTTGTGCGCAGCTTTCGACCAGGCGAAACCTAAAAAGGAAATCCCTCTGGTGATCACACAAGAGGGATGTCCTGACGCAAGTGCCAGGATGTGCTCAAGCTGGCCACCGCACCAGAGCACGGTTGCTGTGGATATCTCCAGCACATCCATAGCACCCACGCCGTTAACAAATACAAGCCCTTTGAGGAAGATCCAACGTTCCTCTGACTGGAGCTTAAACTAGATTATGCATGCCTTATGTGGTGTCTAGAAGGAACATGTTTCGGCACCAGAGACCTCAGTTCTTCTTGACAGAGAGAGCAAGAGTATAAATGTGTCTGGAAAGAATATTTGAGGTACTTGCCGCCACAGTGCTCAAAGTTGCAAGATCGTTTGTAGGATGATGCGACCATTCCCTATGGGAAACAATGCCAATATTTGCTGATGACATTCACAGTGACAGAAAGCAAGATTTTCAGGAGGTGTCGAGTAGGACTTACTGTTGTCTTATCAAGGAATAAGATCGAGCATTGATTCAGCTGAATTGGCTTTTTTGGGGGTTTTGCTCTGGGATTATACTTAGAAGATCTTCTTGGCTTTGTCTCTCATCTTTAAATTCTGGCAGTCAGTTAAAATGATTAAAGTAACTGTTTTCAGATAACACTTTATTTGTAAAGCACACAGAGGAAGAAATGCTCGTCATGAATACAGAGACAAGACCCCTCAAAGCAGTGAGTCTAGAAGAAAGTAAAAAAAAAAATTCCGCTCGTTCTTCCTCACTAAGACTGTTGCTATTACCACAGACACATGATTCAGTTGCCTTATGGATCATACCAACCTCACCAGCAGCCGCGGGACAGATGTATATACCAGCCCAGACCAGGTTCGAAATCCGAATTTTCCAGTAAACAGCAGGCCGTGAATTAATCAGGATGACCAAATGCCCAATTAAAAACAATAATTCGCTAATTTCCCTGGCCGAACTCCACCCTGGTACAGTACAGACCTGGCCTAGTACAGCCCTGGTAGATTCCAACTTAATAAATAGTACAAGTGACGGGTGACTGCACGATGTCCTTCGCAATAGATAAATGCTTTGTTTCAAAATCCAACCTTGTTCACTTCCACCATTGGCAACAAAACACCACATAGCCATCCTGCACAAGACAACATCTGTGCCTCAAAGGAAGGGAGCTATAGAACTGGTTCCCCGGCATCAAAGGAGGAACAGAATTATGTCTTCATAACCAAAAAAAGGCTCTCCTACAAATGGACAAAAGGGAAAGGTTCAACATGCAAGTATTTAATTAAATATTTCCTCAGCTCAGAAAAGGAGAGTGGATGTACTTGATAGACAGAAACTACCATATGTTTCCTTACAACTTATGCTAATGCAACTCGTGTCATTGCAATTGATATGGGTTTCTCCAGAGAGAAGTGTAAAACTCTCCTAACATCGAACAAGTGTTCTAAAGAAATGTCTATCTCGATAGAAACATAGGAGACATAGGTTGCAAGGAAAATAGGAAGTTTATTTGTTTCTTAATGGAGAAGACACATTACCATTATGAGGTCCTATCTTTCAGCCTGAAGACTGCACCTTGGACCGTTTCGAAATGCATGTCAGTTTTAGCATCTCAACCTCATCATCCAAAGATCTTCATTCACCCGCACCTGAACAACTGGCATCCAAAGATGTTTGTTTACTCACGCCTGAACGACTGGCAAATCAAAGCAAACAATCCAGTAAAATCCAGCAAAAGGATTAATATTACACTGTGAGCTTACTACATTGGCTAGATCTGCGAATACATTTTCATAAGTCGATCAAGTCCTCAGCCCAAGCACTAGTATACCTAGGAGCAATTCAAATCATAGTGCACAGAAAAGTGTCTCCTTCTGAGGACACGTGTCCTCTATTTAAATGAAATGCCAATGTGTCATCAACACAACAAATCCAACAGCACAACAAATATTTATTTGCTATTGGGATCCATGAATGCCTACAAATGGATTGTCCCTAGTGCAAGACTGCATAGGAGTCCTCCACAACCATACTTGGAAGACCAGTAGTGTCAGTAGTGAACAACTGGGACAACAAAGTGTGTTTGACATGAACTCTTAGTAACTGATATCTCTCTGGTAGTCTGCAGTGCACATCTAGGCAATTTATCTATCAAAAGCTTATGGTCAGTGAAGGAGAGCTCTTAGCGCATCACCCTTATGGAGCTTAAAGCAGTTGATCTGGCATTATAAACGTTTCTACACTCCTTGGCTTCAAATTCCATTCTGGTGGAGTCAGACACCACTGAATGCACTACAAACGGGGGCCGCGGGGCAACTAGGTTCAGGTCATTGTCATTGGAAGCACAGATGATTTGGTCATGACTGTTGGCGAGAAACCTGTTAAAAAATACAATTAATGTTCTGGAATACAGAGTCAACAAGCAGATTGTTTCAGCAGGTTCTTCAAGTAAAACCACAAATGGTTATTAGACGACTAATACCTAACAGTGTCATCCCAGATGTAGACCGATTTCTAACTGATCAAAGCGCCAAATGCCCTAACTCTAGGAAATGGGACCAAGGATCAACTGGTCAAGGTAATTACATTACACTTTTCCACCCTTTCCTCTGGTTCCATCAGTACTCCTGAATGTGCAGTCCTCACATGCAAGATGGATTCTGAATGGCCCATACCATGGTGGTTTCCTAATCTGCTACAGATGCCCTTACTTGTCATTGTGTAAAAAAAAAACTATTGACTAGATTAAAGTTAATTGTTTCACAGATCCTGGCATCACTAAGTTTGGCAGCATGAAATCAAACATTTTGATTACATGAATTCGCTTCATTCTTGCATGGACATTTTAAAAGAAGTTAAGAAACCTGCACCTAGTTCCTCCTGATGCCTTAAAATGAAAGATATTTTGGTTATTGTGCTAACAAAATAACTTTGATCGTATCTTTTGACATGAAGAAATGAATGCTTACTATATTTGGTCAATTCTAAGCTCCAATTTATTTTCATTAAAATCCATCTGGTGGCAATAGTGACATTCAAAAAATGCCCTCATCTGCTTTCATTTTTTAAGCTACCAGTATTTAAAGACTTTCCTTACGTTTTGAGGAAAATGTATCCTTCAATGGGTATGCCTTAACCTCCACAGGAGCTCAGTTTAGTGTTATCAAGATGAATGGGCTATCCCCTTTAGCCCATCCCCAAAGCTTCATTGCTGCATCTTACCTGTACCAAACGTTTTTTGATAGCCAACACTTCTAACTAAGTGTTAGAGTGTTACACGCTATCTGTGCTGAAGCCTATGCAATTTTTCACTCCAGTAGGGTAGTAACGAGAATTCACCCCTTGTTTTTATCAATGGTGGTGTCAGAATTCCACATTAATCATGGCAGTATTCTTCTGGTATTTTTCAGCAATCCTTATATTCTACCTGGCCACTTTCTGCATTAGTTCAATGTTAGGAGAATTTTACACCTCTATCTGGAGAAAGCCCAATCAATTAGGAAGTCTAACCAGGTCTTCATTAACTTTGGTCCTGTTCATACAGGTTTAGCCACCTTGAAACATGGTGGATTATTTTGTGCAGTAATTTATTCTCTCCGTGCTTCCATTTGGCAAATAAGCCTCTATTTTAAAGTGCAAGCCTAACTCAATTTAGTCTAAAACAGCTATTGTGGCCTGGTTGCGAAATATTCCATTAGGAGAAATTTGTAGCGCTAAAATTTGGAAATGTATTTGTATGTTTCCAAGATACTATTGTCTTGACAGTGACACAAGAGCTAACTTGATGTTGCTCAAGCCACACTTAATCTCTTAAGTGTACTAGTGTTTGCTTCTGTTTTTTCTGGTTCTTGTCCCTTATTGCCAAGTGTCACAATGTTGGGGTTAGCTCGTTGCTCTATTTTAATGCTTATGACTATCAATCAAGAGCCTACGAAGCAAAAGAAATGGTTACTAAATATGCATTCATGGTTCTGCATCGCACTAGTCTTTTATGAAGTCACAAAGAACCCTCTCGCCTACTTACTCTGCCATGCGGGAAAATGGTTATTTAGGATTCAGTGCTATTCTTCTGTCAAAAGGAACTGGCTCCAAGAGTCAACTGCCAATACAAGGCATCATTGGATTGAAACCCTATATCTCTCTAAAAGGCAGCAGGGTCTTTTTAAAACTCTTATAATGTTAAAACCTATCCGATTTTTTTCTTCTTTGTAGGCAGTGTTAATTTTGGATAAGGTATAGCCGTGAAGTTTTGTAAGATGGTTTACTTTGGAATACTCTTATAATTCCAGGAAAGAATTCAGCCATTGATAGACTTTGGAAGGTGCACGTTAGCACTAAATATATTAATTTTGCTCCTGCTTTTTTTGTAAAGAAGTATAGGGTTTAAGATTTCTGTGGTCCCTGCACGCAGACGAGAATTATTCTATGGTTTATGACTTCAAGGAAGATCGCTACAATGCAGAACTAGGAAGAAACGTAAATAACAATTTCTTCTTTGGAAGATAGATTGAGATAGCAGACTATTGCTGTAATTTCCCTAGTGTAAAATGTGCACATTAGACATGGGTTATGGGTGAAATGAAAACATTATAAAAGGTCTGAGGATTAGTTGGGCACATATCTAGCATGGTGGTATTGTGGCAGTATTACATTTGGCATGAGTGTAATGGGGAAACAATAGAAGTGGGCTAAAGGTATATTTATATTCTGGAAAAAAGACTGCCCCATTCCGATTAAAACGATGCAAGAAATGTATAAAATCTTCTTGATTTATCTGAAAATTAACATGCAGATAATTTGTCTCGGAACCCACGTAATGGTATTCCATAAAAATTATCTAATGATGAATAAATGTTAATTTGTGTGCTGACATTAAAATACTATGTAACTGTAAACAAGTAGACGGACCTCATAAATAGTAGTGGACGGCAGTGGGATGCTGTCAGCAGAGGCTTGAAATGAACGCCTCTGCCATAAGTCAAATGCTGAATATGTCCTTATGCAGTTTGGCAGAATCTGTATAACCTCTCAGCTCAGGAATTTGCTAAATACACTGGAAATTGTTTCTTCTTTCTTCCCTCTGGTTCTTCCCTAAGTGCTTCTACTGTGCCTTTGGTAATGGTAGCAGAGGTGGATAAACAAGCTTGTCACAATTCCAAATTACTTACAACTGAGTGTCTTATATATTTCGAATTTGTTATGATTATAACGTAATTTTCTTTCATTCACTAGTCTTACTTAATTCTTAATGACTCTGAATAAAAAGATTTGAATTAAAAAGATTTAGAGTGATGAAAACGCCAAAGCCCCTCTATAGTACACCATGCTAAACTCCTTTTTTGAAGGAGAATATCATTTTTAAATGTCTATTTTACCTTTGATTGAGGAAATGTTTATCATGCCCGAGTGGATTTTTGATTTGCTTTGGTAGTAGTGTTCTTGTTGCCTTGAATTGCTGCCAGTGATACCTTGCTCAATGGCTCCATATGATCACAGCAGGCACATTCTGCTTATCCAGGCAGGTAATATGAGTTGCATGTGTTAGAAGCCTTTGGCATGTCAACTGAAAAGAGACCCTATGCTAACCGGGTCTGTCTGCAGCTCTTGCTGCTGCCCTTGATGTATCAGTGTGTGCTCCTTCAGAGTACATTATGCCATTGCCGTGGTACCTTTGCCTGACTACTGTAGCTGTTCTGGTTATTAAAAGCTCTTTCCCCGAGGACAGCTCTGCTCCGCCACTGCATAGATAGTTTATAATAACCAGTAAAGGAAGAGGCAGGACGACTATAATGATGTTGAATCCAGCCATTCGGGTAGAATGTTCGAATTTAATGGAAGAAACCAAAACATTGGAAGGTTGGAGCAAAATACCAATACCAGCCTCTGGAATGTTGAAAGCTCCTCTGAGAGAGATTATTGTGGCCATACAACACAGTTTTGTTACAATATGGTCTTCAATGGAGCTTCCAACATTCCAGAGTTCTTATTAAACCGTCTCCCAACTGTTTAAAGTTAGTTAATACCCTCTTTAGTGGGCATTAACCTCTGTTAATTGCACAGCAGGCGATTATAAACCTGTGGCTAGAAAAATCATGAGGAGAAATTAGCCACGGCTAACCATTTAACTGAACCATCTAAATGATGAAAGTGCTACTACCACTGTTGCAGGTATACTCTATCTCCAACCAATTTCCTTTGAAAACTTTATCTCTAATAAATCTAGCTTATTTTCAACCAATGTAAATGACTTGGTGAGGACATTTTATTGTGCCGGATGAAAGGCCTGGCTCTCTGAAACTGCTGTCTACCTAGGCCTGTTCAGTCTACC
This sequence comes from Lissotriton helveticus, assembly GCF_964261635.1. Lineage (NCBI taxonomy): Eukaryota > Metazoa > Chordata > Amphibia > Caudata > Salamandridae > Lissotriton > Lissotriton helveticus. The sequence goes on from NC_136061.1 coordinate 361,678,665, forward strand.
TGTAACCACTACACACCAGCGCCCATCAACTAATCAATAGACCTGCGGTAAATTACCTGTACCCATTGTCTTGCCATTCAAAAAATACAGAAAACTTAAATCCCCCACCACATTACTTCCTATTAAACTATTTTTTTAAACCAATTAAAAACAACAAGCAAATAGTTGGATGGTGGAGCTTTTTCTCCCGTCATCCATTTCACATTCACAAATTTGCTACAGATTTACAAATTCACAGCACTCTGATTGGCTGCCCTTCACAGGGATTTTTTTTGCTGCAACGACCATTACCCCACACGATGCACCGAGCAACATGTTGGTAAAAATAAAAAGAATATGGGCATAAGAGAGCAATGAGCCTACCCTGACACCCAAGCCAATTAAAATAAATAATAATACAATTATTCTTATTGCCAGATTTGAGAATCAGTGCCAAATGTGCTAATTCTGCCCTCGGTGCCTCTTCAGAAATATGGCATAGGATTTGTGAATTGTAAAACACATTTAACAAATTCAACTCACTATAGCTGCGGTTGGACAACAGCAACATGTGGGATTCGCTTGTGGCACGGATTTGGCAAGGCTTTGCGGCCAAACCCTCTATACACTGCGAAAGGCTGGGTCCTGCAGTCACCCTCACTCAGTACGTCCACGTGGCTGGATGTATTACATGATTTTAAAAAACTGAAGTTCCCTGAAAAAAAATATAAAAGTGAAGTTATGGTAACTTTGGTTACTGAAATTTTTAAGTGAATTTCAGAGATATTGTTTTTAACATGCATTACGGTATTTGAACAAAAAAAGTCTGCTGTTTGTTTGTAAATATTTCATTACCTCCGCACGTGCCATACCTGTTCCGTGTGTGTGAGGGAAGCTTGCACTACCTCTGCACATGCAGTACCTGTTTTGTGAGTTCAGAAGAGTTCACTGCTGTTTTATTAACCATCGCTGTCCTGTGGAGAAGAGCAGTGTGTGTCTGGGTGTGGGTGTTTGCACTCCAGGCCTGGGTCCACGATTCAGGATCTGGGAGGCATACAAAGAAAGCTGAGTGGGCTATGTAGATAAGTGAGTACAAATCTGGGTTTTTGGAGATCTGTTTAGACTCCTAGATGACATCATCTGTTGAATACAGGCATGTATATGAATTAAAAGTAAGGTATCTTTTGCAATGTTAAATCTAGTGGGTACAACCTGTGGCTGTGCCCAGCGCCCATTTTTCTGTCTTTGATTTTAAACTACCTTTTTATTGGAGCTTGCATTCTTTGTCTATAACTGTAGGGTGTTCTAACATACCGGGCTGCTCATTTGTTGATGGGTGAGGAGGATCAGCTTTCCTCCTCACTGAACTCTCATTTATCCTCACAGTAGGCTATTTAGAAGGTTTTGTGGGGCCCTGGTGAAAGACTACTTGCGGGTTCTCATTCTTCATACTCTAACAAAATATTTTCTAGCATCTATATCAAAAGTTTCATTTTAATAGATATTGCATTGTCACACTTCAAAAGTTGAGAGTATTTAAATAAACTTTTACCAAGGGTTAGGAATTGTCTTTGGGTACTTTTGAAAGAATGAATGCTAAACAGAGCTTTTTGACAACAGTGTGGGTAAGTAACAATGATCAAAATAAGAAATGTTTTATAGTTAAGGGGAGACCAGCTCCCTACTTATGAGTATTGGAGAAAACTGTTAAATGTTGTATTTTAATGCATAGTGGATCAGTAACATTGCTTAATTGGCTCCACGACCGCACACCAGACAGCCACACGGCCCACAAGGACGCAACCCACAGACATCATCAACTCATCAGAACAGCCAAGAGATCTTCCTTCAAAGCCCGCCTAGACAACAATGCACACAACAGCAAAGAGCTTTTCAGCATAGTGAAGGAACTCTCCAACCCCAGCTACAACACCAATGACATCCCGCTTTCGCAAGATCTGTGCGACTCACTGGCCACCTTCTTCCACTGCAAGATCACTGACATCCACTACACCTTCAACACCTCGACCGCCCCGACTATGGCACCCTCCACCCCGAACGCCACCTGCACCAACCAGCTGACCTCCTGGTCCCACGTCAATGACGACGAGACCTGCAAGGTCATGAACTCCATCCACTATGGATCACAGTCAGACCCCTGCCCACACCACGAATTCAACAAAGCAGACGCTACCATCGCCCCCCAACTACGGAAGGTCATCAACATCTCCTTCGACACAGCGACATTCCTGGAAATACATCCCTCATCGCCGCCACAGACGACATCAGGCGCCAACTAGACAACGGCGAAACTTCTGCCCTCATCCTCCTGGGCCTGTCGGCCGCCTTCGACACAGTCTTCCACCGCACACTAAAGACACGCCTCCAAGAAGCCGGAATCCAGGAGAAGGCCCGGGACTGGACCACGTCCTTTCTCTCCGGCAGAACCCAGAGATTCTGCCTCCCACCCTTCCGATCCGAAGCCACCGACATCATCTGCGGCGTACCCCAGGGTTCATCCCTCAGCCCGACCCTGTTCAACATCTACATCAGAGGTCTTCAAACTTTTTTAGGTTGAGCCCCCCCAGCTGAATTTTTTTGATGTTGGGCCCCCCACCAACTGTCAGAAATTTCTGGAATCTGGTACACTATATAATCGACCGCCATCCGCATATCCCAGGCCATATTTGGCAAATAACTGATTGAACCTACTACATCCACAACCACTTAGAAACATTAGCTCAAAACTTTACTGCTTGAAGTTTAACAATGGGCATTGTACATCTCAGTAGAAAATAAAAATTACAATGTTGTTCAGGATATTAATCCTTGCACATAATGTTCATATCGTTAGATTTCTGAAACCATTTCTATAGATTTTATTAAAAAGGAGAAAGAAAGTGAGATCATCGGTTCCTTGCTATATAGATCACAATGGAGTACACCAGTTTCATGGTTCAGGGAGTTCCAAACTTTCCCTTCCTGGAGGTTTAGGTGCCTTATTATTGCATGTTGTTCGGTATTCTGCAGCTTTTTCTACAAATGGATGCTTTTATCTAGCCTGCTTACCCTGATTCCTCAATCTTTCCACCCATGTTCTGCTGCTGTGCGTGGGCTACTAAAAACTCAGCTGCCGCTGCTCACCCTAAGCCTGGTCTGTTGATGTTAAGTTTGGGTTATGCTAGCTTGCTCTCCGTGGCCTTTCTGCCCTACATTGCTGTAAAGAGGAACTGGACTACAGTGGACAACATAGTCAAGATTATCTCACTGAGCTCCAATGCTGACTGGGTGTACTTTTCTAAATAACTGAAAAAGCATGCTCCTAACCCTGCCTGTTACCACTGTCCAGGAGCTCCAGCTTGCCCTATCTTTTTAGTTGGGTACACCTTCATGCTTGATAGGAAATCTGAGACTCACACGCCCCTAACATTATTGAAAAGCTATACCTCCAAATGCACATTCCTCTGGAAGAACAAATACAGCAGTGCTACCAGGAAATTTTGACTCTCTAGCTTTATCTAAAAGCAGAAGTTCTGTTGAACAAACAGGGCTTATCAGCATTGCAAGAAGAATAACTTTGTGAGTGAACCTCAACCTAGTTTATCACAAAAAAGGAGATGTCTTATCTCATGGTAGGAAGCAAGATGTCACTACTTAAATGTCTTAAATGTATCGCTTGTGGAGCTCCTTACTGACCAGCCTTTCTTAATTACTACAACGGATAATGCACGTTGAAGTAAAGGTTGCACTCCACTCCTGATTGAATCTACATACATCCAAGTGCTCAACGCCTGTGACCAACTAGTAGTGGACCCGCTCTCCCTCAGTAGGCCTGGCTACTCCATTTCCAGGCCTTACTCTGCTACCTTCATATAGTGTCTTCTGCTGCTTCCAATGGGACCATGAAGGGCAGTTACTACGAGGGCTGCAATCAGTTTTTGCCCTGTCAGGCCTCCAGCTGTACTACCAGCATCTGGAGTATAAACATCCAACAGGCATAGGTGCTTTGGTGATGGACAGGTTATACACAATTTTAAATACCTCATTGAAAAGATGGGTTGGCAGTCACCATTGTCCTCGGCTAAAATTACTTGGGTGTGCATGTTGCACAGCTGTTGGGCATACCTCTTAGATCTGCTTGGAGGGCGAATGCCAGAACACCGGAACTTTGACCCCAGTGCCAATACATGAAGAGACATCACTTGGCCTTTGACAAAGTGACATCACGTCTTTGCTACTCAACTAAACGGCTATCATTTTATCAACCTCAGAAATATGTTTGGCTGAGTGGACCTACAGGGAATCGTACGTGTGACCACAGGATCAAAGACATTTCTGAGAAAAAGAATGGCACAGCTGTCAGAAAAATACACAAAAGTACATTTTCATCATGTAACTGCGCTAAGACAGCGGCACCTTTTCAGTCACGGTTCTGAAAAACACGGACATAATTAGTAAAAGAATACACAAACTTGTTCAATGGCGGCAGTTAAAATCTAGTGAGCACCTGAGCATTTTCATCCACTGGGCTCTGATCTGTATTTACAGATTTCTATATCTCACCCATTTGATCGGTAGAGGTGAGGCACAGAATAACTAATTTTACTTTTTACTTCAATAGAAATCAGGCAGGCTCTCTGTGTGTATGCACATGTGCAGTTTTTTGTGGTCGTTTACAGTGACCATAGACACTGAAGAGTACTCCAGTTCTTGCTGGTAGGGATAGTGCACCAAGTTGTTCGTCTGTGTCCAAAGCTGAGGGCGGCGCATTGCTCGTGTATTGTTGTCAAGAGCCAAGGCATAGGGGTTCCGACTGCCATAACTGCCACCATGTGCAGCCCACTGGAGAAGCCGCAGATCATCTGCCACATCCAGAAGTCACTTAACTACACTGTCTTTGATTGCAAGTGTCTGCCGCACAGAGCCTGTTTTGTTTGTTTGGGCAACTACCCGCGGGGCACCGGCGTACTACAGATCTACGAAATCCAGCACGGAGAGGTGCAGCTGCTGAGCGAGCTAGAAAAAGCCCAAGCCCATCAAATGTGGAACATTTGGTGCTTCAGCGCTACAGCATCGGTATCTTGCTACAGGAGATTTTGATGAAAACCTCAATGTGTGGTATTTGGAAGAAGCAGAAATCCCAGTTTACGGTGAAGGAGCACCAGAAATTGTTACTGGGAGCAGAGATGAACTGTCAAGGTATGGGATACTAGACAAAAAGGTATACCAGTCGCCAACATGGAACCTGGAGAAGGAGAAACTAAGAGACACTGTTGGACTGTAGCATTCGGACATGCATGCAATCAACAAGAACGTGCTGTCTGTGCAGGATATGACAATGGTGATATTAAGCTGTTTGATCTAAGAACCAGGTCTCTTCGGTGGAAAACTAACATTAGGAATGGGGTTTGCAGTGTCAAGTTCGACAGGAAGGATATAATAATGAATAAACTGGTGGCCACTTCATTGGAAGGGAAGTTTCATGTTTTTGACATGAGAACCCAGCATCCCAAAAAAGGTTTTGCTTCTCTTGCAGAAAAGGCTCACAAATACACAGTTTGGCAAGTTCGCCACCTGCCACAGAACAGAGCTATATTTTTGACAACAGGAGGAGCTGGGAGTCTGCATCTTTGGAAGTATGAGTATCCCTCTCAGCGGACGCAGAAAGATTCTGAAGGCGTGGAGGAGGGGGTCGCAGGATCCGTCGCTCTTCTGCAGAATGTAACCTTGTCCACACAGCCCATTGCTAGCATTGACTGGAGCCCGGACAAACAAGGGCTGTATGTCGGCATGACCAGACCGTGCGAGGCTTCATAGTGACTAAACTTAATAAAGTCTAAGGCAGATTGACGTCCAAAGAAAGCGCCACCAAAGACTGGAATGTATCCAAGGATTCTTATATTTTTATTTTAAGTAGCTGTATATGAAATGCTGGTTAATTTTAAACGGAACTACATATGTACATACCTCCGTTAAAAGTTGGACGTTAAAGAGACCTTGTTTGATAAAGAACTTGCTGCCTAGAGGAAGCACCATAAGCAGGAAACATGTTTTCCTTTGATCCTTTTCAAATGTATATTTCGGGCAAACTTTTACAGATGTTTGTAATTGTGCGGAAGAGGGCACCTTTTCTTACCGTGCGGAATTGCTGTCATGCCCTATGCAGCCAATGTGCCCTACAGGCAGAGGCACAACTAGGGCCAAATTTCGGGTGGGTGGGGGGGCTATGATAAAAATTCGGGGGGAGGGACGGGGGGGCTTATTATTCCATCAACAGGCAGAGTGGAGAGGCAGGGGCTCTAAGAAGCCGTGAAAAAAGAACAAAGGCTTCATTAAGAAGCAATTGGTCTTTAAAACACCTGTGAAGTACTCGGTGCGGCTGTGTGTTTCGGGAAGCTGTCTCATCCCAGGCTGCCACACAAGAGGGGTGGGAGAGTGGGTTGAAGCACTTTGACCTTAATGGGCGTTGCGCGCCTGCCTGCAGACAGCAGATAACACTTTTCTTTAAATTCCATGAGTATGGCACGTCGCAAATGTACTTGCGACATGGGACGGTGAGATTTTGAGGTGGAGCACGCGCCCCACAGATTGAAGAACTCTGATCTACATGGACCCCCTCCACATGTGGCCCTCCAGGATGACCTGAACATCATCTCCTACGCAGACAACACCCAACTCATCCTCTCCCTCACCAAGGACCCGCACACCGCCAAAAGCAACCTCCACGAGGGAATGAAGGCCGTCGCCGAGTGGATGAGGAGCAGCCACCTAAAACTGAACTCAGACAAGACGGAGATCCTCATCCTCTGCCCCACCCCCTCCGCCTGGGACGACTCCTGGTGGCCGACCACACTGGGAACAGCACCAAAACCCACGGACCACGCGCCCAACCTAGGATTCATCCTCGACTCCTCCCTCTCCATGTCGAAGCAGGTCAACGCCGTCTCCTCCTCCTGCTACAACACCCTCCGCATGCTTCGCAGGATCTACAAGTGGATCCCGACTGAAACAAGAAGAACGGTGACCCAAGCAGCAGGCTGGACTACGGAAACGCATTCTACGCAGGAATCCCAACCAAACACATAAGACGGCTGCAGCACATCCAAAACGCCTCCGCCCGCCTGATCCTCAACATCCCGCAGTGCGGCCACATCACCTCCCACCTAAGAGGCCTGCACTGGCTCCCCGTCAAAAGAGGATCACCTTCAAGCTCCTCACCCACGCACACAAAGCACTCCTCAACACCGGCCCAGCCTACCTGAACAACAGACTCAACTTCTACACCCAGCCCGCCAACTCCGCTCCACCAGCCTTGCCCTCGCCGCCATCCCACGAACGACCTCCGGCGGCATAGCCTGCTCCTTCCTCACCGCCAAGACCTGGAACACCCTCCCCACCCATCTGCGGCAGACCCAAGACATGCTCACCTTCAGAAGGCTCCTCAAGACCTGGCTCTTCGAGCAGTAGCAGCCCCCCTCCCCTCAGCGCCTTGAGACCCTCACGGGTAAGTAGTGTGCTTTACAAGTTTGCTGATTGATTAAATTACAACAGGATTTAAACCTAATTTTACATGTAACTTGTAGTTTCTCTTTAATATTAATGACAAGGCATAGTGCATTTAAAGCACTTGCGGCAGTGGCAGTGGCAGTGATCAGCACATTGTGGGGTATGAGGAAAAGGTGCAAAAGAGAATGGTTTTGAAATGCACTTAGAAATTGGATGTTTTTATAACTGGTTGTTATTTATGAAAGTAGCAATAAGCTCGGATTGTTTCAGCCACATACTGAGCGACAATATAATTTAAATATTCCCTGACATGTGCTTGACTATGACCCAGAACTATCAGCTTTTCAGCGACACCACATGTAATAATTCCGTGCCACTAATCATTAATTAGTATATTTGGATTTTTATAGTGTTCTCTGCACCGCGTGTTGAGACTTTAAAGCACTTTCCAAGTTGGCTTCTAGGTAGGACCCCATCTTACGGGGCATGGATGTGGATGGTTGTTGGTTGTGGTGTTATCTTGAGTGCACAGTTTTCATTTTGTGCGTGTGTGCCCTGAGAGTGTGCTTATTTGCCACAGCAGCATGTAAACATGCTCGACACATAATGCAGTAAACAAAAGGGAGTGTGAGTGTCATTCAAGGTGATCTGTGTAGCGTTAAGAAGTGCCCAAGTCTTTGTTGGCAATCTGCATACCATTGACCTTGACATTTATTATTCTTCTTCTTTATGGGGGCGATATCTAAGATGTCCCTAACAGGACAAGAGAAGGTGCCATCTAAAGGGAAATTGTTTAGAGCCAGACCCCCCGTCACAATATTAATTAGCCCACCCCCTGAAAGCACTGTTGGACCACCAATAAATCACTTTATGGAGTCTGCTAAGTTATTCGCTATTGGGATCCATGAATACCTACGTTATGATAGGATCCTGATCGGTGGACACCCTCTTGCTCCTCCAGCAGACCTCTTCCTACTCAGGAGTAGTATAAGTACCAAATCCATGGAGGCACATCTATGCTAAGGTCAGATAATTACTGTACATCGTGGCAAAATCCAGCTTGATGGCGAGAACTCCACTATTGCATTCAGACAGTGCTGGAAATAGAAACATTTAATCTGGGATGCCATAAATTAGGGGTCAAGGAATAGCAGCAAAACAGGGTCAGAGTTGTGAGTGGCTTAGTCATGTCAACAAGGACAAACGCGTCTGTAAGTCTAATCTGGCTTACTGAATTGGTCATTTTAAAACATTTTATGGGGTTAAGGCACCTGCTGCAGAGGTGTTTGTATTCCCAGCAATTATGAGGGGATTATAATGGAAAGGTAACTCTGGGGTTAATGCACTTGCTGAATGAATATATGTGTTTTGTTTAGTCACAGTTGTAGCATAGAGAGTTAAATGTGCCTGCTGCACAGCACAATGTAACCTACAGATCACCGATTTGTATTTTATATCGTTCATTTGGGTTACTGTGTTTGTAACTGGGATCTTTTTGTAACTTGCAACTCATAAATTACAATCCTTCTAATATAACACGGTGAGCTCCAAACTGACATCAAGGAGCTGCGTGCAAACTGCAAGGCATATTTATTATTTTCAAGCCTTCAAACGTTTAAGGTTGCAAAAAGGGCTCCTTTAGGACTTAGGTTGGTAATAAAGGCTCCTTTAGGACTTAGGTTGGTAATAAAGTCTGATTAGTATAGGCAACCACTGCATTGCATTTTAAATCCTTTTTTTGTGTTTTTCAGCACCAAGCACTCTTAAAGTATAATGCCTATCAATATGTAACTCCCACACCATGTAACCCTCATTGTCTTATGAAATATTTCCTTTACAATGATTTGGGCTCTTGTATGATGTGTGTATTGGGATGTCTAGCACTATAAAATAAAGATAAGGAATTGGTAAGTTCTATTGAAATCTTTATTAGTGTTATTACTCATACAGATACATCTGACATTCTTACAGTGCGTGCATATCTTACATGTAGGGGTTGAACAAAGTTTAAAACCCACCTCCAAATCATCGTTCTTGTTAAGCACTCATGAAGTAATAAGAAGCCTAGGTCTTTATTTACCTGCGTTGCATTGGCATCTTGGAGTTTAGCTCCTAGCTAGGATCAGACTCCATCAAAAGGATGGCTGTTGGCACTTTAAGAGAGCCCTTTCTATTGAGCCTGGCTTAAAGTGAAAGGGGTGAATCCCACTTTAAGGTTGCTGTTCCAAACGGAAAGCAGACACAGGGCTGCTGAATTTGTCCCGATATTGGCAAATTGCAGCATATCAGCATAAGGACCAGTACAGACACCACTCAATAATAGCTGCCAGATATGGGATCTGGATGGATAACCCTCATGTTCACACAACAAACATATGCCTAAAATGAGCCTAACTTCACCCCTCACATCAGGACAGCGCTTCTCACGCAGTTTGCAGCCCTAACTTCACCCCTCACATCAGGACAGCGCTTCTCACGCAGTTTGCAGTTTTCCTTTCAGGCAGGTTTTCCCTTAAGATCCAGCAAGGATCTTTCCGTGAAGTCTGTTATATGCCTTAGACTTCCAACAGGAGGCCAGCACACACAAGCCCTTGAAGATTTCCTTCCCAAGCAGGATACCACAGCAGGGCAAAACGAGTAAGTTGTTTTCCTCCACCATAGACAGAAGTAGCAACTGCAGGTCAACCCCACACAGCAAAGTGGAGGTACTCCTCCTTACATTTCTCCAGCTCTTCTTCTTGGCAGGGTCCTCGTGTTCCTGGAAGTAATCTAAAGTCCCGGGGTTTTAGGTCTAATACTTATACCCCAAAAATATCTTTGTTTTCTTTGTGGCCAGGGTCTCTGAACCCTATCCAAACAAGTCCTGCCCTCACTGGTGTGCAGCATGACCACAGGGGGTGGAGACAGCATTGTACAAAAGGAGACACAGCCTATTCAGGTGTACTCACAACTTCTCTTACTACTCTAAATGCAGACCAGGTCTATTGAGGCCTGCGATGAGTTCACCCAGGCAAGGCAGGGCACACCTCAATCCCCTACCCCCCACCCCGAGTAACTGTCTAGAGTGAATGCACATCTCCGCTCCTGTCACTCACATACCAGATGCTGAATACACAAACAGCCAGAGGCACACAGAATGGTAAAGTAAGAACATGCCTACTTTTTCAAAGTGTCATTTTCAAACGCAGGATTTAAAAGCCACCTTCACCAAAAAGTGCGTTAATAAATTCTGAGTTCAAAGTCTCTAAACCTAATTTTCCTATCTTGTCCCTATTGCAAGTTACACATGTAAAAATGTTATGGTGCAACTCCAATGATAAGCCTATAGGACAGATAGCCTTTAAACAGGGAAAAATTAATTACACAGTATTTCACTATCCGGACATGTCACACACACTAGTACATGTCCTACCTTTCACATACACTTCACCCTGCTCATCAAGGTACATTCGAACTAGCTTAGGGGTGCCTTGTATGTAAGGAAAGGGATGTTTTGAGACTGACAAGTGGGTGCACTTGCCAGGACAACATGGCAGTACACAACTGTGCACACAGACACTACAGTGGTAGGTCTGCGATATCTTTACAGGGCTACTCGTGTGGGCGGCACAACCAGTGCTGCAAGCCCACTAGTTTAATTTGATTTACAGGACCTAGTACACACCGTACACTTTAGTAGGGACTTGCCAGTAAATCAAATATGCCAATCATGGATAGCCAATTTTAATGACAATTTATACAGAGAGCATATGCACTTTAGCACTGAATAGCAGTGGTAAAGTGCCCAGAATACTATAGCCAACAAAAACAGGGTCAGAAAAATAGGAGGCAAAAGGCAAAAAGTTTGGGGATGACCTGTCAAAGGGCCAGGTCTAACACAAACTATACAATGACAGACCATTCTATACATTGATGGGCCATACCATACCACACGGTTGGAAATGTTGCCCTTTCTGCAGGGTCACCACAGATTTGTTTGTCCTTTGGTGAACAGTATTTTGTTGGCTATGGAACTCTGTGCACTTTACCCCTGCTAACCAAGAGTAAGTTGCTTGTGCTCCTTTTTTCAACACTGATGAAATTGGTATACACCTGACTGGCAAATTTAACTTTTCTATATGTCCCTAGTATATGGTACCAAGACGTAACCGGGGGGTGTAAGTTAAATGCCATAATTGAACTGCAGCATCCATTGTGCCTTCCATTGTAGTGACAGTGTAAACATCACTGCAGGTCTGCCACCAGTAGCCTGACTGTGAAGGTTTCAACTGCAAATTCGATCTGTTAAAATTACCCTCCTTGACAGGCCTAAAACCTCCTTTTAAATATTTATAAGTAACACATAGGTAGGTATTATTAGCCTTAAGGCGGCATGCATGATATTCAAAAGTAGGACATGTAAAAGTTAAATGTTAAACATGTCCTTACAGTGAAATAGCCCTAAAAGCTATTCTCACTGTAGCAGGGTTTTCTGTTTCAGAGGAAAGCACTGGGATGTAATATTTATTCAACTAATAAAAACTAATACTATAGATTGGTAATTGGAATAGCTAGAAAAATAATTAAAACAACTGTTTTAATCGTAAAAATTCAATTCAATGGTTGTCAGATTTATGATCAATATTAGGGAAAAGTTCATTTTTGAAGGTTACTCTTGAACTGCCTGAAGACTCTCAAAGCTAAATGTGTTTTTCTGTCTCCCACTTCGGCCAGCCAGTGATTAGCATTTAAATAGGCATAAGTGAGTTGTGAACTTACTCCCAGAGGCAAACAATAGACTGATCTTAAATGGGCAGAGATAACCCACCTGAATCTGACAGAATATTCAGGGGGAAGTTAGAAGGATTCTCTTTGACTGTAAAGTGTCATGTCTTACTTGTATGTCATATCTTGATTGACAGATCTGGTGGGCTATTTCATATGACATTTGGGGCACACTTCAAAGAGTCCTGCCCTGTCCCAGGGACATGTTACTTGACACTTTGGCAGTGCCCTTTTCTGTCACCCCAGCCAGTCAGATTGCATCACAGTGGACCTCTTCTGTACATCATAGTCTGCTCCTGCTGAAGTGTCTAGATCTGCCTGACAGGTCTGCTAGGGTTTTACATATGACCTTTGAGGCACTCTTCAAAGCAGAGAAACAGAATGCCAAAACACTTGTATCAAATTGCTGGTTGCTGAAAACTCAACTCTTGTCCTACCAGTCTGCTGTCTCTTGAGTTTGTTACAGGGCCTCCCTAAAACGGGATTTTAGTGTTTGATGTAGGAGTACATTAGGTTCACTTCACACATACAACTTAGCCCTCAGATACCAAGTTTGGTGCTGTTGAAGTCTTCCTAAATTGGTAGGGTTAGCCCCAGGAACCTTTACTCCAATGGTTAGAGCATCCACAGGGGTCTTTTCCACTCACTAGCTCATGACGGGCATAAATGTGGCATCTCCAGTAACCCACTCCAGAACACTTTCTTGACCGGAAGAAGATCAGAAGAAGACTGCACCTGCTGTCTGCAACCTGAGAAATGGCATGGAGAACTGGACCAGCTCTTGTACCCAAGACAAAGATGTAGACTCCTAGGGTCATAAGGCTGACCCCCTGTTAAAGCTTAAGGGATAATTTGGACTTTAAGGACTAAGGTCAGAAGTTAAAATATTTGTCCAGGACGTACCTAGTTAGTGTAACCGACTCTTGTTCTATCGTTAAAGGTGGCAAAATGTGCCTAGGCCATGTTCTGCAGTGACCATTGAATATCATTGGCACCTTATGCTTCTTGGCAGTATTTCTACTTAAAACTATAAACATTCAAATCTCTGGTTCTCCTTATTAGATATTTGTCTTTATGGTGTACTTTTCTTTATTAAACTGTACTCTATTTTTCTAATTCATTTTGGGATTTGTTTGGTTTTGCATTTCAACCTTTTTGCTGTTTTAGTACTGCATAAATACTTTACACATTGACTCTGAGTTAAGCCTGTCTACTCTGTGCCATAGCTACCAGTGGGATTTTATTTAAGAGAGGTACTTACCCCTCTCAATTAATAACTCAATTTCGTAGACGTGTCCAGGGCTACTGGAATTATATGATTATGTGGCCACTGTGTTTTCCCATAATTATGGATTTGCTGCATTTGAAACACAATCCATCATCTGCTGTGGGCAGTGGGCAGTCTTTGCGCTTCAAATGCAGGTGCTGAGTGGGGCACCTACCAGTAGGGGCAAAGACTCCCTTTTCGCCAATGTAACGGGGCAATACCTCTAGGGCCGGGGTGGATGCAGGGTCTTGATGCCTTGGGATAAATGACAACACGCCACATTTAGGTGGATTTAGGTCTATGCAGCCGGATTCTGGACTAAGCAGCCTTGGCATTAGGCATGGGGACATTTAATAGCACTGGCCGCTTTCTATTGAGCAGTGTTTTGGGCACCGGCACTCACTATGTTACAAATTAAGCAACGCTGCCACCTCTCTGCAGCCCTAGTGTTAGCTACATCCTCGGGGACCATGTTTGACTGTAGGACACATGCCTACTTTAGGACACATTTAGACATCAAGACTTCATATTAAAGTGTTTATTGAAAGTGATTGTGCGCTTCCGTAAACCAGCCCCCTCCACTCCCACCTCGCCCCAAACCCTTCTCTCTCTGATGAGCAAATTGAATGAAATCTCCTGCCGTCCCTGGACAGTTAAACTCATTACAGCCCATGCGTTCCCTGCCAACAGGAAAGGGACGTGTTTTGCTTTTACAGCAAGATGGAGAAAATACAAATGTGTGCGTGCAGTGGAGTGTGTAGTGTACTGTGGTGATGAGGGTGGGGTGAGAGAGGAATGCTGTGCTTGCCTCAGAGCCACCATCTCTCCCCCACCGCAGCAGCAGCAGTGATAACAGACCCAAATCCCTGTAAATTCCTCAAATAATCCGCAACCGTTGTCTTGATCGAGTCCCGGTTGGGCCCAATACCGCTTTGTTGGTTTCTGGCAAGGCGCACCAAGGTTTGTTTGTGGAAGGCAATTCAGTAGATAAGAGACACACTAAAAATGTGTTACAAAGTCGTGAGTACTTTTGAATTAGCTGGGAGATTTCACTGTGGCTTCGAACCAGTGCTTAATTTGAGCCGGTGGTTTCCGGTGTTCAGCACTGGCACTTAATTGTCAGCAGTAGCTCTAGTGACAGTCCAGTACATGGTGGTGCTGTCTTTTTAAGTTTGAGATGAGCACAACCAGTGTATGTAATAAGTCAAAATACTTAAATTGTCTAAACTGTATCACTTGTAGGAGTTTGATGGTATGTAGTTGAGTTGGTGCAGTCATTGGCAGCACTGGCAGAGACAACGTGTGCTGCAGGCTGCTGTGACCTCCAAAAAAGGGCCCTAGCACTAACATTTTTTATAACCTAAGCACTGCTTAGGGCTATCTTCTGAGGGAGACAGGAAGCATGAGGTTAGCAAGTTCCTTCAGGCTGGAGAAGTGTTGGTAATGGACGTAGATTCATAGAAATAGCAGGGGTAGTGGAAGTGACACCACACACCTTTAAACGCAGTTCCCCCACTTAAAAATTCTCAGGATTGACATTTCTGATGATGTAAAAAAACTGAACCAATTTCACCCCGTAACAAAAACAAAGGGCCTGATACACAAAGGGAAATAGACATTCATATATGTGTATGCATGTTTCCTTAATTTTACTCAAAGTAACTCTCTGCTTTTCCTAGTCACCATTTCCTCCTGCAAGTGTATTCATAAGCTTAAAGTTACAAGTAACAACCACATTTTATGTTCCGCTAAGTTGGCGAATATGTCTACCACCGTATCTTAGACCTTTGCCACAGTGATTGGGACCCTTTGCCACCAAGGTAGAGATGTCTTATGGGAATGTGTAGGGAACATTATTAAGGTTTATTATTCTTTAACAAGAATAATACATTTTTTAATGGATGATATAAATGTAGATTCATTTAAAAATGTTATTATTAACCAGGAACTAATAACAGAAATCATTACAGCACATCAACTCAACAAATTAAATGTGCATTAAACACTCAATTCATTTAATATAGTAATTATATGTCTACATGTTAATTTTGAAACCATGATTTTAACAAAATGCTCACCCTTACTAACGGTTTTATTTATTTGAGTAAACTGGCTTATAACTTATGTATTTATTTTAAAAATGTTTTAATGTTTTGAAAATGTAAACTTTGAATGTCTTTTTTTAAATTAAGTTTATTAATGCTTTATAAATAACAATTGTAATAATTACATATACTTTTTTTAAATCACTTAAACATATATGTTTTAATGTTGTACTAATTCAATCAGTTTAGCATGAGTACCTAAGGGGCCTCATTGATTTCTTTGGGAGTGTGCTGTAGTACCAGTTGTTGGCCTTGTGTGGTGCATGACTTACTCAAAGGCAGGACTGGGGAGCATTTACACCTGTTTTGACACGTTTAGACCTGTAGTAATTTTAGAAGTTCATTTTGTGAACTGAAATGTTCTTACTGTTTTGTTGGGTGTGCGTTTTGTATTAGCATGTTCCTCCCGAATTCCTCCTTAAATTTTGCTAACTTCTTAATGCCTACTTCTTAGGGTGAGGTTTGAATAAGGGCGCAGTGTTCTTGTGACTGATGTTTGCCTTATCGGTGATGCAGGCTTTGGCGGAGCCTGACTGTTCCCAAAAGGTATCTATGGACAAGGACTCTTGAGAAAAGAGCTTTCTTGTAATGTTTCGCATATTACAGAAACAAGGTCAGGGGATCAGGACCAGATAATCCTGTACATTAAAATGCCCTTTGCCATGGAAGCAGATGTTTTCTCTGCAGGTTCAATATTGCACTGTATGGTAGATTTTGTATAGCGCCTCCTACCTCTGATGAGATTTCATAGTAACTCCAGGCAGACCGGTAAAAGATGTCTTGGGTCGCAGTGCATGGTTGCTACACTATGGATTTATTGACTGACCTATGTCAGCAGAGTTTTGGTTTTGTCAGAGAGGTTCAGAGGGGTGCTCAACATCTGTCTTGTTGTACCTCATCATGGACTAAAGTAGGAAAGTGTAAGAGAGCTACGCTTGCAATCTGCGTATACAGGTAGCAAATTCAAAGGTAATACGGACTGCTTTCCCTATTGCCTGAGGACTCAGTACTAGGACTGTAATGGTTAAACAGTGATCACGAAGCCTCTTCATTCCTCCAGTGGTAGCTGTGGCTAAGCAGTTGAGGCCTATTGATGGAAAGTGGTGAGAGGTCGGTACCAGACACAATAAAGCAATAACCAGTATATATCTTCAGTCAAAGGTATTAACTTTTAAAAGGAGATTCTCTTTAACCACGCATTAGATTAGTAGTTCATCCAAACGAAAAACCACAAAGAAAACCTCAGAGCCCCAACCCTTTCACATATAGAGAATTGGGAAAATGTGCTTTATTTAGTTTCTTTAGGACAGTTCCCATTGTAGAACAGCTTGATGACTCGCTTGGGCTTTCTTGTTGCCTCAGACTCACGAGTGGAGAAATGAGCCACAATACCATAAAAAAGTTATTTCTTGAATCCTCTGTACTGTGGTCAAACCTTTCTGATGGTTTTCAGGTCTTAGAACGTTTGCTAAGTTATAGCTAGGACAAGCCAATGACTCTTTATTTCTGGTCCTAGAAGTCACATTTAGGATTTCCCAGAGTACCTGATGGGGTAGGGTGAAGTCTGGCAAATCAATTTTAGGTGCTGGGATCAGTGGTCACTAAAACAGCCTCACTTCTGTTTCCTGACAGTCAAGTTCTGTGTATTACCTTCTTTATTGGTGTCCGCTTCATCATGTACCATGTAGTTAACATTAGGTACTCCTGAAAAAAAGGGCCTGCAAATTTGTTCTTGTCCTTTACAACTAGGTTTTTCTTCTGCTCAGGGGACTCCTCCTTTCACTGCAGTTCCTTGATTTAGGTTGGTATCTGCAGGGGAGGGAAAGGACCTCAGTTGTTGGAAGTTTGTGCAGCTCCATTGTTTCTGAACAATGTTTTTGCTTCGTATATAGGTGCTAGACCTTATCACCACCCAGAAATATGTTTATGGTACACCGCAGTGCAAAATGCAGAGTTGGGGCAGGTAGAGGGGTGAGGGGAAGAAATCACATGCCTATGTCGACATCCACCCATTTGGCGAACTTCTGATGTGGAGGTGTACAATTGAGGTCTCATCATGGGGAGATATGTTGTACATATAATATTCTATGGCCATGGTGATGTTTTGCAGGGTTACTCCACCCCAGACTGAGTTGCTAATATTGGGCAAAGAATTCTGGTTCAATGGTGTAGGGGAGAGGGAGTCCACAGGACTAGGTCCCCTTCCTTTGCTCACCGCCACATTCCTCTAGGCTGCTTGGCTATCCTCTGGTTGGGAAGCAGCTCCGTGAATCTTGGAAGGCCGGTCAAGCTGGTCCTAGACTTGCACCTGTCTCCTTTCAACATGCGCACCACTCTGTAGCACACTCTGGGGGTTTGGTCACCTTCGCTTTGGTCCTCAAATTGTTTTAGGGTTTTTTCTTCTGATAATAAAAGCAGGGTTTTCGGAGTAAGGTTGAGTATTGCTTAAGTTATCTTGTGGAGCTGAAGCCCTGATTTTGGAGCCGGGCTGAGTCTTTCTGTAATACACTCTTCTTCCTAGGACAGCTTGTGTCTTTTTTATTTCCTATTATCGCGTGTGAGTGTTCCTTAAGAGACATCTGTGTAAGTTTAGAAGCATACATCATTGAGTGTACTTTTGTTATTGTTTATGTAAATTAGGAGAAATAAGAGCAATTAGCAGGTTCTTAAGATATAAATAGCAATTTTCTTATTAGCACTTTTCATGCAGCCAGGAGAGCCCTGGAGTCTTGTCAAGTACTGACAGGCCTTGTGCAGCAACAAGGAAAGGAGTACAGAGTTGAGGCGGGGTGGCCAGTGTGGGCTGGAACATGTTTGAATCTTCTTTAAATCTTTCTTGTGTCTCTCGTTCTCGGCTTAGGTTTGACACTGAGCTTGCCCAGGCAAATGAAGAGGTGCAGAGGGAGAAGATCCAGAGAGAGAAACTGAGCAGGGAGAAGGATATGCTCACATCCGAGGTTTTCAACCTCAGACAGCAGCTGGAGGTAAGTAGGGTCTGTCGGACTAGTTCTCTCTGAAGTAATATCTTCCAGGTTATGCCTGCCAGCTCGCATTACAGCTTTTAGACTCTTATCAAGGAGCCCAGATCACCTCATCCTGTCTCATTGAAGAACCATTATGTGTGCACAGGTTTGCTGCAGAATCCTTAGCGTCTTTCAGGCCAGTTTGATGGGCTGGGTGAGCCGAAGTGTATTTGTGTTCATGCATTTTAATAAACGTTCTCAAGGGAACTGTAAAGAGATAGTAATAATGGTAAAAACATAGCAATGAATGAATTGCAGAGTTGCAACAAAAATTGTAAACATTGGGAAATGTGGCTTTGAAAAACAATGGAGAATGAGAAGCAAATCAGGTTAACACCTAACCAGAGTAAGCTATAAATAGAGGTCAATTCCCTTAGTTTGAAGCATTGAAAGAAAGTGATCTAATGTTGATTAAGTACATATTGGTACAGAAACAGATAGAGTAAACCTTGACAAAGAGCAAACACTTCAAGAGAGTATATTGTAACCAGGTCAGATGAATACATTTGAGCAAGTCTTTGATTGTGGTGTAAGTTTGTGATTGTGGTGCAAAGAAATTGGAACTTTGACAGCAAGATCAGCGAAAAAAGGAAGCCTAAAGTATCGGAAATAGAGGTTCCGTTCAAGACAAAACGCTGACTAAAATGACATGCTGAAGGGAAGAGAGTTTTGTTTGCATAAAAGGTTAATAAACATTTAACTACAAGTGCGTGAAGTAGAAAACAAGATAACAAAGAGTCAAATACAAGGGCAAGACTTAGTGAAGAAGACAGAGGAAGAAAGGAAGTACAAAAAGACTCAGTGGAAGTGCCTGGACAGGTCAGTGGGTGAAGTGCAGAAAAGACCAAAATTGGTGTAATACTAGTATTAAGAGGAAGGGATTTGGAAAACATTCACAAGTTGATAGCAGATAGATTAGAAAAGTTACTGTAAAAACTTGAGAGGACGAAAGTTTATAAAGATATGAGTCATTGGCATGAAATTAAGCCCAAAGGGGAAGTATTAGCTGCCAGGGAAGTGGTATTCATTGAGACTAAGAAGACCAAGAACCAACCCCTTTGGGATTCCAGAGCAGGTGATGAGCATTAATGTCCTCGTCAAGAAACAGAGAAACAGAGCTCAGAGAAACATAGAAAGTAGACCAGGAATGAACAGAACCAAAACTGTCTACAACACGTTGAATACAATAGGAACATTTAAAATGTAATAGTAAGATCAAGCATCCGAAATACGGGTAGAAACCGAATTAGAATCTGGATTCATAGATATTTGTGAATGAATGAAATGCTTCTGATATTTGCATAGGAAGAAAAGAATATGTATTTGCATAAATATATGGATCAGGCAATGTTTTTTTCAGATGGGTCAGGGCTGAAAGGAGGTCAGACCAGAGAGCACGGGAGAAATGACAGAAAGTGGGGAAGCTGGAAAGCAGCAAGAGCTGAATAATACAGGTCTAAAGGCACAGCACTACAGTTGTTACATTTAATAAACCGATTTACGCAGCCTTAGTTATAACAACGTGGAGAGAAAAGGCCAAAGTCAAGAAATAGAAGTGATAAAGGAGGAGGAAGCAAATGAAGAGTAGGAGTGTCAGTGTTCTAGAGGTGAAGTAGGTTACCCAATCACAAGAGAATGTTCCAAAGCAGGATAAGAAATGAATTGAGTAGGAGATTGAGAATTGATAGTAAAGCTATGTTGCATTCTCTAAGCAAGAGTATTTGATATAATGATGATCAGCTAAATAGACAAGATGAGAAGAAGAATGCGGTTTCTCTAGGTTCTGTTTGCATTACAGAAGATTGGCGAAGTGAATGCTGAGAAAGAAAGAGTCACGGTTGGGTGGGTTTATGAGAAGTTTTAAAGATGGAAGAAGTAGATGAAGGTAGCTGGGAAGGAATATTCTGTGGGTTAGTTGAAGATCGGGTATGAAGAGAAGAAAGATGCAAATAAAATTATAGAAGCAAGGATGCATGTCTTAGAAGCTCTATTGTAGAGGACTCCAGGTCTCTACTCATGATGGGCGGTCCACTGTGAACGAAGACCTTAAATATAGAGCTCCAAATTCCTATAGCCAGTCAAAGATCTTATGCAGTGTCTAAATCTTAGGTGGATTTTTAAACTTTTACTATTGATATCAGCACTTTGTGCATTACAGAAACTTAACAAATAATGAATAGAAATGCACTTGCAAAAATATGTAGGAAAACAAAGTGCTAGTAAAAGATGAGGAAAAACTAGCAAAGGCGCACTTTATAAAACTCTTTTTGCAAACTTCAAGTTGTAAATGAAATAGTCATAACCAATTGCATGTTTGTTTATATCTCATAAATATAAATAATGTCATAAAGAGAGAAAAATAAAGTGAACTGATACACAATAACAATTGCAAACAAAATATGTATTGCATTCTCCCTAAATTCCACACCTTCCATTTTACCAGAATAGAGTGAAACAAAGCATGGTCTAATTGTGCCGAATATTAGAATACTACTTGGGAGAAAATATTTAGAATAGCAGAGGTTGTTTTTCAGCATGTGTTAGTAAAGTGACATTTTGAAGTAAGGTATAAGGCGTGCAGTGAGAGCGAGGGAAAGGGTAAGTGATACACTCCATAACTGTGCCTTGCACTTACTAACCATTTAACACATTCTGGTGACTCTCCTCCATCATGTGACGCACAGGACAAAGACTCAGAAATCCAGGCACTTACTCAGAAGGTGGAGCAAGTGGAGGTCGAGCTACAGGATGCCTCGTCGCAGGAGTCCAAAGATGAGGCCTCCCATGCCAAGGTGAAGAAGCAGCTTCGAGACCTCGAGGCAAAGGTCAAGGACCAGGAAGAGGAGCTGGATGAGCAGGCGGGCAGCATCCAGATGCTGGAGCAGGTATGGATAAGTAGGGTCGGGAACTGGTGGCAATGGGGTGACAGGCAGTACTCAGATAGAGGACAACAACAGTGAGGGTCAAGAAGCTGAAAGCAAAGGGATAGTGTAAATATTTTAGGGATATCTGTGCCTGGAGCAAGAGATGGCAAATAATAGCGTTCAGATTTAAAGGATTTTGGAGGATGACAGCTGGGCTGAGGGACAGTGAAGCAGATTGGATGTAATGTTCGAGCTCAGGTATTGGAGCAAGATGAGCAAGGTTGGTGTAAGGAAAGCAGATGTGGCCGATGACTGGGAAATAATGTAGTATAGGAAGACCATTGTCCAGTGAAGCTAATGCCTGAGGGTGGTGGAGTTGAAGTATAGGGGTGGCTGTTGATGCTTGATGTAGAGTGTGGCAGAGGACAACATTTAGCCAGGACAGTTGTGAATGCTGATGGTTAGGTAGGTGGAGTGGTTGAGACAGAGGTAAGGAGAGAGGGTGAGGCAGAGGGATGGTAAATCCAAACGCTAAAAAATAAGTTTATCAATGACATTTGATGAAGGGATCCAAGTCCGAGACATTGGGTTAATGGAAGTGGTGCAGGCAGGGGGTTTGGGCTTTAGAGAATCGTTAAAATTGATGACTTATACATTTGGAATTGAGTGACTGTGGGCAGGTTGCAACACAAGTATTGATAGCAAAGATAGAGGAAAGTAGAGCGTGGGCAAGAGTTGCATCGGGACTGTGAGGTGGCTTTTCTGGAGTTCTCCCGCCTCACAATTGGGAAAAGACAACCAGAGTGCTTGTAGAGAGCAAGAGTTTTGAGAGGATGTAGTTGGTGTTTTTGCCTGCAAGGGATTTTGGTACGGTAAACAGAGAAAGCAGTAACTGCCACTTCTCGTTTTAATGCCTTTGAGCAAGACGTTGAAGAGTAGGTGCGCAGTGATATGATCGATGATGATAGTACAGCCAGTGAATTTAATAATATACAGTCTTGCAGTCTAATGAAATTTCAATATGTGTGTCCAATAAGTGGTACATTTGAGGAGTGTGGGAAGATGTAGGTAACGGCATTGCTGGACCCATAAAGGACTAGCGTTGAAAAAAGGCATGATGGGGGAGGTGGTACTGGACAAGAGACCACATGTAAATAGGAAGGAAAAAAGGCTTGCAAATCTTTCCCCACAGTTTATTCAAGTAGGTCACCAACAACAAAACCCTTGCTTGCTGTGATAATCTGAAAGACTCCATTTCACCAAATACCTGCCTACGGGCTTTGACCAGGGTGTAATAACAATCCACCGTTAAACGTCTAGTACCTTTAATACATGCGTTCACAATAAGTAAGTTGTGCCAACTATTGTTTTATTACTTTTCGCAATAAACAGATGAAACCTATGACATAACTTATCGCAATTAACCAATAAATCCTATTGTGTTTACCAGTGGCTTGACAACAAAACCAACACAGGCTTACTGACGTGGGCATGTGCTCGCAAACGCCATGCATATAGTTATGAAATTACAAGCATTTACAAAATTAAAGTTGGAAAAGCAATATAAAACCTTCTTAAAATAGCCTAAGGATTATCGCAATGAAAATCTTCTACCCCCAGGGTTTGTCACAGGGAACATTGAACTCCAGAACCCTTCCCTTCTACAGTAATCTGCGAGATTTCTTGTTACAAAATACCTGTCTACAGCCTGTAACACGGCGTAGTAACAATCCACTGTTAAAGGCCTTTTGGCTTCAACAAATGTTTTCGCAGTAAATAAACCCAAGCGTACTGCTTTGGTTATAGCTTTTTAAGATTTTAGTAGAGTAATAACCTACCCTGGAATGCCTATTAACCTTTACATATAATTTTCACAATAAACAAATCAGATCCAAAATGAACCCCTGATGTTATTATAACTTTTCATAATAAACTGTTCTAGCTCATAGCATTGGCTGTTGGCTCATCTGCATAACCAACAAAGCCCTGCTGTAGTGAGCATAAACTTTCACACATGGCAACCTGCGAAGAACAAACACCATCATTATCTTGAAGTTGTTTAATAGCATCTTGCCATTTGTGTGACCTTAAAAGGCAAGCTGTATCTCTCACTGTAGCATGCGTTTGAACTCACATTAGCTTTGTTTGGTGAAGAGCCTGGCTCAAGCAGCTGCATAAACAAATGATCACAGCTACTTGTAGGGTAAGCACTCTTTCAGTGGAAGCACACGGCTCTTGACAAATCAAAAGCTGTACTCCGATGAACCAGAGCTACACTCTCCTGAAAGCTCTGTTTTTTGAACGCATAAGATCTGGTGACCACTGCGCTGATGAGCCAGGCCTAAAAAGGACAGAAATTATTTTAGTTCCTTTCAAAGTAATAGCAAATACCAAAACTGGAGAGCAATCACTGTGAAATCCCAGCAACCCACTTCTTTTGCTAGTTTTTTAATTACAGCAAAAAGGATCACCAGAGTTCACAGGCTCAAACTGGTACGTCAGTCGTCCTAACTATGTAGCTTGAAAGCAGCATTTAGGTCTGATATTCATCCCTGCACCAAAGTATCTGCCTGAGAGCCAGCCATTTACGGTTTGGGTGTCTGATTATTCCTAGATTTTTTTTGCTTTACTTGTGGAGGTTTTTTTTTCTGGTTCCCAAAAAAGATAACCAGCCAAGTATACGGATTGTCATGGTCTAACCGCGAGCACGTTCATAAGAGCCAGTCCTCCGTTTCTAAACCATTTCACTTCGTGCTGCCATTGCTTATCTGGCGATCTGCTAGCTCAATGCTTTCTAGCATCGCTCCAAAAGATATAACAATGAAGCGCATGAAGCTTATTGGGTAGCTCACCTAATGTCTCTTATAGTTACTCCCTGATATTTTGTTCAGAAATCAGGGTATTCTGGCCAACAAATAGACCTTAGAAATTTCAAAGTTTTACAATTGAAACACTCTCCTGCTACTGTCAAGATTAAAAATGACCAGCACTGCATCAGACCACCTGAATTGTGCTCGGAGTGACAAACAGAAAAGGTCAACTAACACCCAGCATATATATAATTTAAGCTAAAAAGCTGAGCCAGTCAAACAAACCCAACCACTCAGCACCCTGGGCGAAGCACCCTCCTGCGAAGACTTCGCCTCTTTCTTTATCCAAAAAACAGACAACATAAAGAACGATCTCCTCATTGACGTAAGTCTCTACCCCAAACCGCTCTGCACAGCGCACACTGAACTAAAAAACCATGCTACATGGTCATCCTTTGCCACCTACTCGGAAGAAGAAATTGGTAGACTGCTCAGAACTGTGAAACCAGCCAACCACCTCACGGACCCCCTTCCTGCCAGCGCGGTCAAAGATCTGACCCCGTCGCTCCTCCCACTCTGGACTAAAATCATCAACAGCTCACTTCAACAAGGGACCATCCCAGACTCTCTCAAAGTTGGGCAAGTCACACCTCTACTAAAGAAACCTACAGCCGACCCCTCTGATCTAAATAATTACCGCCCCATTACCAATATTCCGACTCTTGCCAAACTGCTGGAAAAATGCGCACAAACTCAACTGACCAGACACATTAATCAGTTTGACCTACTCAATCCTCATCAATCAGGCTTCAGAGCAGACCACAGTACAGAAACGGCTATGATTCACATAATTGACGACGCCCTCCAAATCCTGGATCAAAACGATACCTGCCTCCTTATCCTTTCTGATCTATCTTCTGCATTTGACACCGTCAAACATGAGAACTTACTCGAGCTCTTAAACACAAGAATGGGAATATCTGGAACTGTGCTCAAGTGGTTCACATCCTTTCTACACAACAGAACGCAGAAATTCAAGAGTAACAACTTGATGTCTTCCCCAATACCGGTATCGCTAGGCATCCCACAAGGATCCTCCCTATCCCCAACTCTGTTTAACTTAGTGATGGAACCTCTCACCACCTTGCTACAAGCATCCAATGTGCAATTCCACATGTACGCCGATGACACCCAACTATATCTCAAATTACAATCACCCAAAGACATTATGCTCTTGAATTCAACGATCAGAAGCACCCAATCATGGCTGGCCGCTAATCATCTCAAACTCAATGCTCTTAAAACAGAGTTCCTCTTGATCTCACCTCCTGCGAAGATCACTACCACCCAAATCTGGCTTAAACACCTAACGGCACTCAATGTGCATCCCACCATCGTGGACTCAACAAAATCTCTAGGCATAACACTTGACACCAACCTCAACATGCAGGAACACATCAACAAAGCAACTAAGGGGGCGAACTACCAGATTAATATCTTAAGGAAAATCAAACCCTTCCTTCCAGCCAAAGATTTCCAAACTGCGGTACAAGCTCTAGTCATCCCTCGAATAGAATACGGCAGCATCGCCCTCTGTGGTCTCCCCCTAACCACCACGGCACCCTTAAGAGCCTCTCTAAACGCTGCAGCGAGACTCATCACCGGTTCAAGAAAGCACTCACACATTTCCCCAGACCTGAGAGCCCTGAACTGGCTGCCTTTTGAAGCCAGAATACATCTGAAAATCGCCTGCATCACGCACAAGGCCGTCCATCTGAGCTCACCCGGATATCTCGCCCAGAAGCTGACGATCTCCGGAGGCTCTAGAAACACTAGAGGCACAAGCAATCTCCTGCTAAAACCCCAAAGATTCCGCAAGGAAAAAACGTATAAGCGCTCCTTCTCAGGAATGGCACCCAGGATTTGGAACTCACTCCCCCCTGAAATCAGGCTCATCTCCTCTACCATACTTTTTAAGAGAGAAGTAAAAGCTATCCTCATGGCTAAACACACTTGAATTATTACTGGGGTTGACTCTATAGTCGCTGTACCAACAATTTCTACTGATCTTTTCTGCATTTTTGTATGACTCGTGTTATTGACCTGCCTGACTGTTTACGCTATCAACTATTTGTACTTGTTTCTTTATTGATGTATCTGGCTGACTATGCTCCCACATGTACCTTCCCCGCCCTATTGTTATTTACTCTCACGCTGTTCCTTTCGTCTGTAAAGCGCTCTGATATCTGCAAAGATCTTGTTCGCGCTATATAAAACTTTCAAAATAAAAAATAAAAATAAAATAAAAGGTGATGCAGACAACTAGAGATGCTACCAAGAAAGAAGAGGACCCTGGAATGGGCGAATAGGAATGTGAAGATCCACATCCTGTAGGTTCATGAATACTATAAAGTAGGATGGCTAAATGTCTGAGTCATCTTCAGCATGTACTGGAGGTTCTACCGGCGTGAAGTACTGCGAGACAACAAAATGGTCAACTGCTTCTTACATCTATAACTTGATTCGCTTAGTCATTTGAGTCTCTTGATGGCTTCTTCACCAGTAAGAACAAGGACTATGCTCCTTAATGGATTTACTGTGTGGCATTGGCGCAGCCGAATGTTTTGAGAGCCCGGCTTGGAGTCTGTCCTCTGGCACCACTCTTTTGGCTAGACATCTTGCTTCTGGTGGTAGGTCAGCTTCAGTTTCTGTCGGTAGATCCTTGACTTCTAGTCAGTAATTGTCATTGATGGCCTGCAGGTTACACTGATCTGGCAAAGTGAGTCACTGGGAGCAAAAAAGTGCATATGCCCTCCCACTGGGGAGGCCTGCTTGCTTTGGAGTCAGAGGGAGGACAGGACAGCTGGGGTCAAGGTTTGTTGAAAAAATGGATATGGGGGATATCGTTCCCGATCCTAGGTGGCTCGATGGAGAAGGCTTGTTGCTCTGTTTTTTCTTTTTTGCACATTATCAGTTCAAGCTCGATAGTGTCCTATCTGTGGGCATGACTAGAGCTGCTGGAGATGGTGAGCATATCAGCAAGGTAGACGGGGGTGCGGGCGGAATGGCTCTGTAGACGATGAAGCTGGGTTCAGAGATACTGGCGGGAGCTTCATAAAGGCCTTTAAGTGAGGCAGGGTGCTCCCCAGTCTCAGCATGGCAGTGCCAGTAGAAGATAACCTCTCGCCTGCGCTGGCGAGGGTGGACTGCCCATTGCCTGGTGCTTCGCTCCAGGTAACCGAGCTCGCCCAGGAGAGCCTTGTGGTCCAAGCAGACCACACAGTACAGGCTGCATATGTAGGACGGCTGTCTGAACTTTGTCTTTTCTCGGTTTTTATTGATGATCTCTCTCTGTAGTCTGTCCCCTGTTATTTCTTTGTTTATTTCGATAGATTTTTGTTGTTGTATCCAATTTTTAATCTGTACCTGTCTATGGGCCTGATGTAGGTAGGCAAATACCGGTCGGAAACGGCCGAAAATACCGATTTTCGGCCGTTTCCGACCGGTATTTGTATATTGAGATGTAGGGGCATGTCAAATTACAGAATCGGTAATTTTACCGATTCTGTAAAATACCGAATCGGTAAAATTACCGATTCTGTAATTTAACATGTAGGTAGCACTGTAATCAGTGCTACAAGGGTTTAAGAATTCGTTATTTACCACCAACTAGAAGTTAGTGGTAAATAATGAAAACCCTAAAAATGTGCCATGTTGCAGACATACATGCCCTAAGGGCATGTATAAAAGGGACTGAGGAGGCTTGGGTCCTGTCACCATCCGGCCTGGACCGCTCTTAATTGAGTAAACAAACAAAGTGGCCGGACAGCCTGTGTGAAAATATCAATACACGTCCTGGTACCATGAATTACCAAGGCGGACAGACTTGTGTCTGGGATTACTTTTTTATTTTATAAAAAGGTTTTTTGAGAAAGATTTTTTAAGCGTCAAAAGACACAACAAAACATTCAACAAATTACATCAACAATACATTACATGAATGCACACAAAATAAATGAAATTATCAATCAATGAAATCCAAAAAACAACATTTCTTGGACGGACAACTGTAATATGCCTACAAATAAGTAGTCTATGAGGCACCAATCCTAAATATAATACAAACAAGTGGTCTAACAGTATAAAACACTGGCCTACTTGTTTAGCATCTGCAAGAAAACACCAAATACATTTCTGCATCAAGTGCTAGAGCAATAGGAATAGCATAGAAGCTAATTCAGGATTTAACATGCATAATTTCATTCCTATTACGCCTTCCAACATTGGTGTCTTGCAGGGAAGAACGTCGACGCGTTTCGAACCCGAGTGTGTTAAAGGGTTCTCCTCAGGACATGGATTGGGGGGTCGTTGTCCCTACAAAATAATTCCAAACATTGTGTCAGGGATAAACTAATCCGAAAATGCTTCTCGCAGAAACTCACACATATAAAAAATTAGAGTACCTTAATGACTGGGCGGTTGGAACAATTCCCTGCAATCAAAATAAGGTGTAAATCTGCATTAAAATCATGCCTCAACAGTATCTCCATGTTAAACGGGTGAACTGCTGCATTCAAAACATACCTTAGTAATGCGCCTAAAGAGGTCACTGGGAGGAGGGAGGGGGGGTTGCCAGCACACGTATAAGATACACGATTCCGCAGTCAGAAAGTGCTGAAAAGGAGGAAGTTCCTGTCAGTGAGCCGCATAAGTTACGATATGGTAAACAGGGTTCATATTAAATCGAACCATACCTTCAACAAGCGGGCATGAGTCCCACCATGACTGCTCGAAAAAGCGCCGGCTACCGCCTGCACTCGTGCGCTGTAAAAATAAAGAACGAGCGTTTTAGTAAAACGCTCCGGTTCCCTTTCTTTCTAGTCTGGTGGAAACAAATACCATTCTGTTTGAACTTACTTCTCTCTCGTAATTGAAAAGCGTAGAGAAGAGGCACCCAACTCCGAGTTCAACAACCGTTAGTGGCTGAAGGGGGCGTGACTAAGAGTATTTATCCTCGCGCACAGCTGTGCGCTAGGATAAATACTCTTTATTTTTACAGCGCACGAGTGCAGGCGGCAGCCGCCGCTTTTTCGAGCAGTCATGGTGGGACTCATGCCCGCTTGTTGAAGGTATGGTTCGATTTAATATGAACCCTGTTTACCATATCGTAACTTATGCGGCTCACTGACAGGAACTTCCTCCTTTTCAGCACTTTCTGACTGCGGAATCGTGTATCTTATACGTGTGCTGGCAACCCCCCCTCCCTCCTCCCAGTGACCTCTTTAGGCGCATTACTAAGGTATGTTTTGAATGCAGCAGTTCACCCGTTTAACATGGAGATACTGTTGAGGCATGATTTTAATGCAGATTTACACCTTATTTTGATTGCAGGGAATTGTTCCAACCGCCCAGTCATTAAGGTACTCTAATTTTTTATATGTGTGAGTTTCTGCGAGAAGCATTTTCGGATTAGTTTATCCCTGACACAATGTTTGGAATTATTTTGTAGGGACAACGACCCCCCAATCCATGTCCTGAGGAGAACCCTTTAACACACTCGGGTTCGAAACGCGTCGACGTTCTTCCCTGCAAGACACCAATGTTGGAAGGCGTAATAGGAATGAAATTATGCATGTTAAATCCTGAATTAGCTTCTATGCTATTCCTATTGCTCTAGCACTTGATGCAGAAATGTATTTGGTGTTTTCTTGCAGATGCTAAACAAGTAGGCCAGTGTTTTATACTGTTAGACCACTTGTTTGTATTATATTTAGGATTGGTGCCTCATAGACTACTTATTTGTAGGCATATTACAGTTGTCCGTCCAAGAAATGTTGTTTTTTGGATTTCATTGATTGATAATTTCATTTATTTTGTGTGCATTCATGTAATGTATTGTTGATGTAATTTGTTGAATGTTTTGTTGTGTCTTTTGACGCTTAAAAAATCTTTATCAAAAAACCTTTTTATAAAATAAAAAAGTAATCCCAGACACAAGTCTGTCCGCCTTGGTAATTCATGGTACCAGGACGTGTATTGATATTTTCACACAGGCTGTCCGGCTACTTTGTTTGTTTACTCAACTAAGGGCATGTATGTCAGCAACATGTGCACCCATGCACAATTGAGGGGTGCAACAGGGTGTCAAAGTGACACCCTGTCCCCCTTGCAAATTCGGTAATTTTACCGAATCGGAATTTACCGATTCGGTAATTGGCATTGATTCCTATGGGCCTCAAGGCCCATAGGATTCAATGGCAATTACCGAATCGGTAAATACAGATTCGGTAATTACCGAATGTTACAGATTCGGTAATTTAAAAATAGAAATTACCTACATCCCATTTACCTACTCTTAAACATTGAATCGGTATGATTCGGTATTTAAGAGTAGGTAAAACGAGATTACCTACATCGGCCCCTAATATCTGTAGTCTCCCTTTTATTCTTTCTCTGTATTTTTAAAATATGTTTCTGTAGTCTTAATGTCCTTCTTTCTCTTGTATATTTAGGATGTATGATTATCTGTAGTCGGTTTCTGGCTTTCTTCTGTATAATTACAATATCCCTGTAGTCTGTATCCTGTTTTATCTCTGTTTTTAGGATATCTCTTTGTAGTCTGTCCCGTCTTTTATTCGTATGTGTAGAACATCTCTTTCTCTGTGTTGCCTGTTTTTCTCTGACTTTAGGATATTTGTCTTTTTCTTTCCTCTGTGTATTTAGGACAGCTCTTTGTAGTCTGCCCCTCCCTGCGTTCTGTATATTTGGCATGCCTCTGTAGTCTGAACCCCTGTTTTCTCAAAGCTATCTCTTTTCAGTCTCTGCTGTCGGTCGGTCCTCTGTGTTAGTCGTCTCTTCTCCCTCCATAGGTTTGTGTATCTGTGCGAGGTGCTTTCTTTAGTTTCCTCCGGTCATGTAAATCCTTTTTTCTCGCCTTCTCGCCCCTTATTCCGTGCGAGGGGGTGAGGCCATAGATGTCAGCCGCGGGTTAAACTAGACAACACGCCGCGGACTGATCACGGTGAATTTATGCTGCCCTGGGATTGGCCTCGCCACGTGTCGGGCTTAAACTTCCCCTCGGTTTGGAGGTGTGAGCGGTGTGGAGTCCACAGTGGTGCCTCGGGAGCATTTAGGAGTGAGCGATTGGCTCGAAGGGGTAGAATTGATTTCGAGGGAAGTAGAAGGTAGATTTATCCGCCTTCCCACCGCCAGACCGAGCTCGTCCTGCAGCCCCGTGTTGGCTCTTATTTGTAGTCCAAAACCGTGGTAATGGCAGACATATTTCTTGCTGTTATGTGTTCCGAAAATTGCTTTAGCTGTAGCTGGGTACAACGGGGACAGGTTATGCGGGCACTTGGCAGTCTGCACTGCCAGAGAAATGGCTGTCATGGCGGCTTAGAGAGGCGCATGCCTGCTTCCTTCTGCGACGGGCTTATGAAGAGGGCGGCCTTCACCAAGGGCAAACCGGGCCCGGCCACAGCCCGGGGTCACTGGCCTTGCTCCGGTCCTAGCTTCGTGACCCACGTACTGTAGGTGTCCTGGTGAATTAGTATTTCATGTTTCTGAAGAAAAAACATTGCGCTGTTCACTAGCCTGCGTTTTGCACAAGAAAGCTAGCTTGCAAGAGTGGCCTGCACACCACTTGCCTCCTATTGGCATTGCAGGGCTGACCTCTTGACCCGCCTGTAGCCCCTCAACAACCTATCAGCAGGAATAGCTGAATGAAAGATGAAAGTTTAGACCAGCACGATGCAGTTCATTTTCCTGATGAAAGGCCCAAGTGTGGGCAACCTCAAGGCTATGACTTGGAAAGCACTGGCCATGGTGAAAATACATTTTTCCCAGTGGGCTCCTACATTTTGGGAATCCAAGTTTCATGGGAATATGAAGCTGCAAAAAAGGGTTCACTGAATTTCAGTGTGTGCCACAGTTACTGGTGAGAGACCATTAATATCTAGCCAGGCAAATCTTGGGGAGACTCAAGTTGTCTAATCAGCCACCAGGGGGAATTTTGATTGTATAGGATCTGCTGGAGGGAGAATCAGTGTTCTTGTTAGTGTAGGGCATAAACCCACCCAAGAAGGTCACTACCCCAGGCTTCGAGCTTGTACTTAGTAACTTCCCTTTATTGTTTCTGCTGCACAACTGAATATGTTCTTTCATGGTTACTAGTCCCTCACTCAGCGAATGATTATAGTCTCTGGTCAGAAAGGGGCAGGCGGTCCTAGATTCTTTAATAGCTCCTCATGCTGAGATGTTTGACACTCCTGGCAGCTCTGTGGAAGATAAACAACCATTGTTGGCAGAACTTTGGTCCAACTTGTGCCACCTGGAAGATGCTCTACATCCTCAGGAGCAGTAGGAATCGTCCCGTTGGCCAATTTTGAGGTCACTTCTTCATGTTGTTTTGGGCAAAGGGTTACGTTTTTGAGGATCTCAGGACAATAGTCGTGTTCCAGCCAGACCTGTGCTTCGTTTGAAAATTCTATAACCAGCCAATCAATGATCAGGCTCGATTGGCAGGCATTTTTGCCTGAGCTTGATTTGTAATTAGCAACTTTCGAAAGACGTTTGTCTGGTGAAGGAAGGGGCACAGGGAGTCAAGGCAAAGCAAGCACTTCCTCGGATATGAGGAGGGTTATCTGCCACTGACACCCTCCCAGAGGAACCAAAACAATTTTTCCACACCACAGAGATGGACAAGAAAATGAAAGAGTGGTGACACAACAGGGCTACATGGTCATGGGTATCTAACCTTTCAAAATGGGAAATAAAGGCCTGCATTAACCATGCTACTGCACAATCACATGGGTAAAGGAGAATGGTCAAATTTGATGTGACCAGAATTAATTTTCATTGGACGGGGAGGGCAACTTCATGTTCGGGGTACATTTAAAAGGCTGTACTCACACTATCCAGGCAGTATGCTTAGCACACTAAGGAGGTAACTCCCTGGAGCAGTGTAGGAGTACTTTGGATATTCCTCATCCAGACTGAGTCTACCTCTCCTGTTAACACATCAAGGGCATTCAGGATAAATATTCTAAAAACAAAACACTGCAAAGGGGACTTTCAGAGGCAGTCTAGGAAAAATCCGAAACTCACAGGATGGTACAGTGCACCAGGTACATGGACCTTTGGACTTGCAGATTCCTTCCTGTGCATAAGCATGCAGAGCCAGCTGATTGCCTTATGCCTCAGCCCAGATGCCTGATAGATTGTTTGTCCCCCGAGTCCTCCTACCAAGAGCTTTCCCGACCTCTCATCTGTCTTACCAGTGAATCTGCACTTGAAACTTGCATCCGCTCAGGGATCATGTTCCCTCCCTACACTTGCAGCAAACACTGCTTCTTGGGTAGGATTGCCAACCGAATCTATGTCCCCCCAGCAGCACCATGTTTCCAGCAATGGACTTTTTGCTTGACTTCTTAATCAATTCTAGGAGTTGGCAGTTGTAGTCATTGTTACATAAGTGCAACAAAAATTAAGGACAGTGAATGAATGATGGCAGTTTATAGTGCGGACAGCTTCTCCAGAGGAGTGTCCCGGCGCAGTGGTGGAAATGTATTGATGTCAAAGAGTAACATGGAGAAAGAGAAAGGGTTTTTGCAAGTGAGATGGATAAGATGAACAGGAGCCGTGGAAGGGGCTGATGGGGTAAGAGGAGATACAAATGGTGCCCCATTGAGGAAAGACTGATTTAATTGGTGAAAGAGAAAGAGAAAACGGAGTGGACTTGAGACATTTGGGAATTGTTAAAGGAAAGATAGTCTGGAGTGTATTGGTGAGATGAATGGAGTGGTTAGGAGAGACCAATAGAGTGATTAGCAAGAGGCTAATGCATTAGAGGGCGGGGCAGTCTTTATAGACTTTAAGACTAAGGTAGTTAGAGGAGAGACTTAAGGACCTTTGGTGAGGGCAAAGTTGTGATCATCAGGCCTGGAGGTCAGTTGCATAGTTAGATGCTAGACTCATTTGATTAGATTGATTAATTGAAGAGTGGGGAGTTTAGAGCCAATGCATGTGTGTGCTTATGTTACCGATCACTTGGGTGCTTTAAGGTCATACTAATGAGGTGCTTAGAGTAGCTGTTATTGAAGGGATTAAAGGAGAGACCTTTCAAAGGTTAGAGAAGCGACCTTTGGCCTGATTTGGAAAGGTAGGTTTGGGTGGTTAAAGGAGAGTCCTTTGGGTGGATTTGGGTATGGATCTTTGAGTGATAAATAGAGAACCCCTGCATTGATTATAGAAGTAGCAGTTACCAAGATACAACAGAGATCATTGAGTGGTTAGATGAGAGATCTTTGTCTGGATGCAAGAGTGCTCTTTTGTGATCAGAGGGGTGACTTTTGGCTGGATTGAGGAAGAGAGCCATAAAAGGTTAAAAGAGAAACCTTTGGGTGACTAGAGGAGAGACCCTTGCCCGGTTAGAGAAGAGACTTTTCGATAGTTAGAAAAAAGGTCTTTAGCAGGATTTGGGAAGAGAACTTTGGACGGCTTGCAGAGATACATTTGGACTAGCTCAGGAAGAGACAGTGGGTTGTTAAAAGAGAGGGACCCAGGCTGGATTTGACAGAAGGCTTTTGGACCTTTAAAAAAGGGACCTTTGAATAATTCGAGGAGAAACCTTGGGTGGTTAGAGAGAAATCTGTGGGTGAACAGAGGAGAAACCTTTTGGGGTTGAGAGGTCAGGCCTTTGAATGCTCAGAGGAGAAAAGAAACCTTTGGGTGAATAAAGGAGAAACTCTTAGTGTTTAGAAGAGAGGTCTTTGGGTGTTTAGAAGAGAGGTCTTTGGGTGTTTAGCGGAGAGGTCTTTGGGTGTTTGGCGGAGAGGTCTTTGGTTGTTTAGCAGAGAGATCTTTAGGAATTTAGCAGAGAGGTCTTTGGGTGTTTAGCGGAAAGGTCTTTGGGTGTTTGGCGGAAAGGTCTTTGGGTGTTTGACGGAAAGGTCTTTGGGTGTTTGGCGGAAAGGTCTTTGGGTGGTTACAGGAATGATCTTTGGCTGGTTCAGCATGGCTCCTCCGGATGGTCAGAGAAAAGGCCTCTGGCTGGGTCCCACTGAAACATCTTGTTGTTTGGAGGGCGCCTTGTGCAGTGTGTGTGTGCCCGGAGCTCTAATGGTGTCTGTGATTTCCAGGCAAAGCTGCGTCTGGAGATGGAGATGGAGCGGCTGCGGCAGACGCATTCCAAGGAGCTGGAGAACAAAGACGAGGAGGTGGAGGACGTGCGGCAGTCGTGCCAGAAAAAGGTACTCGGGCTCCCAATGTGAGCAGCGTAACACAGCTGTCACTTGCTACACTGCACTCTCTCAGCGCTCACAGCACAGCAACCCCCTCACCCACAATTGGTGGAGGCCTGGGCATTGCTTCGTACAGCACCACTAGCAGCGCCGAATGTATGACGTTACAACGAATTCCGTTGCAACGCATGCCTTTACCACGCATGCGTTACAACGGAATTCGTTTACCACTCATAACATTTTCCTCGATTGGTGGCGTGGTGACGTCATACGTCGTTAAGAGAAAGCGGAAGGTTTTTTCCGATTTCTCTTAAACGACGTGACTTCAGGTGAGGTTTTTTTTGGGGGGGGAGACCTCCCCCAAGCCCCCCTTTTTTTAACTTTTTTCCTTTACCACATATACCTTTACTACAAACCTCGTAGTAAAGGTATGCGTGGTAAAGGCTTTCGTGGTAACCACGCATGCGTTGTACTGCATGCGTGGTTAACGATTTCGTGGAAACGGCTTCGTTGTAATGGCCGTTTCCCGCAGCGCCTATACACGGAACTCTCTACTGGTGTGTGGCATTCTCCTGCACTGAAATGTAAACATGCACGCCTGTCCGCTTTAGCATCGTATTAGCATCATCTCCTGCACATAGAAATGTGCACATACAGTCATTTTATTTGTGACTCTACCACATAGCAGTATATAAAACATTACTTTCATGTGCAGCTTCGGGTGTCCTGCGTTGCTTTCCATAGCAGCAGTGTTAACATACATTATTTTCTCACCTACTGCGTCTTCTGTGCGCTGTTTTCATTGTTAGCAGTGTACATACACATCCATTCGTTTCACATTTTGCAGCTTGTGTGCATTACTTTCCCCATAGCAGTGTGCATGTGCATTGCTCTGGCTTACTATATTCCACTCGCATTTAAGATACCAGGGAACATACACCTTTCGGTAGCCGCACGTGTACTCCATTCCCTCCTTCGTAGCGGTGCACGCACACACACTCCTGTCACCTGTGACAAAGCCGTAAATACACACATGTACCTCTCCGCACGTGTGCAGCACTCTCTCCTTCATAGCAGCGTACACACAAACACCATTCACCTCTAGCCGCATGCAGCCCTCTGCCCTTCATAGCAGTGCACACGCGTGGAAGCAGTGGATGCACGCCCCTCCGCTGCACACAGCGTGCCCTCTCTCGCAGCAGCGCGCGCCGTCTCCCTCGCGCCCTCCCTCTCACCCGGCGGCCGCCATGCTGTGCACGTGCCCTGGCTCTCGGTGGCGGCTGTGGCTAACCCCGCGCGCTCTTCTTTCTCCCCCGGCCCCAGCTCAAGCAGATGGAGCTCCAGCTCGAGGAGGAGTACGAGGATAAGCAGAAGGTCCTGAGGGAGAAGAGAGATTTGGAGAGCAAGCTGTCTGCTGTCAGCGACCAGGTACGGGCGGCGCAGCCAGGCGCCCCTCCTCCCCCTCCTCTCGCTGTAGAGGGGGCGCCCTTGAAAGGACAAGCAGGGCACCCCGTTACACCCCCCTGTGCTACTCGTGTGTGTGTGACAGGAGAATCTGAGTATTTCCTAATACAAATGCCCACGGAAAAAAACGAGTGCAGCTCTATATGTTGTCCATATTGGTATCATAGGAGAAAAGGGCCTCAGACACCAGGGCGCCCAGGGACAGCTCACCTCCCAGAAGAACCCAGGTCCCATGGGAGAGAGATAATATCAGCTTAAAAACCCACGAGCAGCACACCTTTATTCTAACCCATCTTTAACACTCTGCATAACGGTAAATATAAATCATGCAATTACTACTGCAACATCAAGATAACGCATTTCGGATAAAAGCCCCATTGCCTCAAACCTTGAGAGTGTTTGATGCTTTAAAAACAGAGGTCCTAAAAACTTGATACAGGTGGGGATTTAAAAAACACAGTCCTTAAGTACACGAGACAAGGAGCATTTGACATTCAGGGAGCACATGCAACATCCATTATCAGAGTGCTTCTGACACTCACTAGCAGCAGAGCGCCTCGTAATAGCAGGTGGCATCGGACAGCACCAGCCAAACCCCCACATTAAGTGACAGACAGCACATGGCAGCAGGAGCAGGTGCCACAACACAGCAGGAAGCACATGACGAGCAAACCCACCGTGTTATCAGGGTGCACATGACAGGAAGAGAAGAGCCCCCATTTTATTAGTGACAGCAGACGCTGAGTACCATGCTATGGCAGGACGTACGCGACAGGACGAATGAAGATCCCTTGATATCCGAGTGTGCACGACAGCAGAAGCTGTGTCTCGCAGCAGCAGTACATGCAAAGTAGGAAAAACAAAGCCCACTATGTTCTCAAGGTGCACACGACCGCAGAATAATAATGGGACACCAGAAACATACCTACCAGAGTCGCCCCAGAAGGAAACACAAGACACTGAATGTCAAGTGGCAACAGCCTCTCCAACTGTGAAGGACTCTTCTTCCAGACTTTAGGCGCGCCGAGTCTTGCAGACGTCCCTCCATGCTGCAAGACCTTGTTGTTTCCATCATGATCACTTGCATCCACCCAGCACGGGCAGTAGTGTGAGCAATAAATGAAGGCAATTTATAAAGTGCACAGCTTCTCCAAAGGAGTGTCACGGCGCAAGTCTGATAATGACATCTTTTCAGGTGGCGCACTTTACATAAAAAACAAAACAAGTAGGATGGTGATTAGTTCAAGGGTCACTCTGATGAATGGTAGTTATTTTGAGGCACTGTCCAAAGCTTTTAGTGCATTTTCAAGAAGCTAAGTTCTACAGCATCAGATCTATGAACTAGAGATTACCAAATGGGTCACTTTAGGAAGATGTGTCCAAGGTCGATCTACGAGGGCCAGAGCATGGCATATATTCCTTAAACCAAATATGATAAAGTTACATTAAGTCTAAATAGGCACCTTTTACATAGTCAGTACTCTTTTGAAAGTCTAGCCTGGCTTTGTTGGACCAGGTTTAGAGACCCCTCGCTTGCTCCGGGGCATTTTTGCCCCACTAACCTCAGCCCATTCAACCACATATTACTGATTTTAAGTCATCAAACTGACGGCCCATTCTCCCTATAAATTGTGTCAGATTTATCAACAAAAAACATTGGGAAGATGTGGGTGATGGGAGTTTTAGGACTGCGCCTTCTTGATTGTTCATACACCTATATTTCTTTGATACCTTGTCCAGTGATGTTCGGAAACAAAAGTTTAATGGAAATTGACGTGTGCATGCTAGCTTTATCACGTAGATACTGGGAGGAGCATGTTGTTATTGTGTCGGACTTACTGAAGGGCCTTGTGTTCCAGTGGTTAAGTTCTACAAGACTAACTGCTAGCTACAATGCGGCAGTTGCTCACCTTGGTGAGGTAATTACAGAACAAAGCAACCCAATCTGCCCTTGTGGGCTAGGGTACTCAAATATAAACAGGTACGGTGCCAACAAGGGATATTGGTATGAAATACTTTGTTAATGATTTTCTCCTATTCAGTGATGCTTTTCAGTTGCATCTGAATCTAATTCAATATCAATGCAATTAAAATAACATATTCATAGTCAAAAAGACAAATTATTGACGAAGGTTCATCCATTGAAAAAATTGTGTTTAAACATGGAATATCAAAACAAATGTTTTAATTCAACACATAAAGATTTTGTACAGGGGTTATTTATAGAAAAGTCTCAAATACATCAATACTGTGTACTCCGTTAGACCAGTTGGGTCGATGTTCATAAACATAAGTTGATATATTGGATGCCCACTTTCTATGTATATCTTGAGGGTGTATGTCTTGTAGACATTACAAACCAACTTTTCATGGATCTTATCAAAAGAAAGATGGGAAATGCATCAATTTTTGGTCTCAAAATGCTTTCATCCCCAATACCATCCTCAGGACTGCATTGTTCATATGAAAACAAAAAGTACCTATGATGACAGCACTTCGCTGTACCAGATGGACACGTTCCATCAGAGCTATCAACAATTTGCGACTCGCCCAGATTAAGTTGGATTAATCTTGAGCAGGTGCCAGGATGTGAACCTAATGGACATTGATGTAAATCAGTGATACTCAAAGTACTGCCCAGGGGGGCCGCATGCGGCCCACTGACCTTTACATACGGCCCCCTTCTCAACAGCAGCGCTGGGCTGCTGTTTAGTCTACTCAGCACTAACATTAACAAACATGCTAAATAAACGGACAGGAATTTACTTTAAAGGTTAATAGAAGTTAAAGGAAGTAACTAGGGTGTCCTGCACTGCTAAACTTTAGAAACACCTTCATTTTTAAAGACATCTTGCAGTAAAAGTATGATATAGTCTTTTCAAAATTCAAAAAGTGTCTTTTATTTACATGCAGAACAGGGGAGAGGATGTGGCCTAACAGTTAGGGCGGTCGACTTTGAAGTCAGGAACCGGGTTCGAGTCTCGGCAGGGACACACAACATCCTGTGATTCGGGGAAAATCACTTAATCTCCCCGTGTCCACCAAAGGATAGTGGTGTGTATCCGGTAGCAAGCAGCTGTTTCTTCGGACGGGCCTTCTGACCTTGGGATTGGCCAGAAGCTCTTCATTATCAAGTGAGGCTTCCTGCCTGGGCGTTCCCCTGAGAACCGCTCCAGCTCGCGATTTTTAACTTTTACAGTATACTGTGTATCTATATCTTTACTCATATGGGCTCCGCTCACTCAGTTCTCTGGCATACGGACACCGTTATTTAAACTTCTGGGCACTTACGTGTCTTACGTCTGAAAGAGCCTTTGATGGTTTTGGATGTATTTAGTCACACTGTGCTGAATAGATTACAATATACTTACTCTTCATCAGATTGAGAGGCCGGTTAATTGTTATGACCACATCGAGAGTTATTCGGAAAGCATCATCGTACATCAAGTTCTGATTAGAACTTCTGTTCTTAGCCTTGAAAAAGTCGTCTCAAGACGAAACACATGTTGACTGTTCTTGTTTCTGACTCTGTGGGTTAACACAGAAGAAGACCTAAGAATAAAAAAACATTGGCTACACATACCATTGGATTTGTTTCTGCCTATGTCACTGATGACTCACTGGAGTCCTTTTCTGTAACTTAATTGGGTTGTGCTCTGTCAACTAAATTTGTCATTGTATTTGTATGTGGGCATCTCACATACATATTAACATTGTGGGTAGCACAGTGTATGACATTAAGCACGCTGGAGAATATCCTCCTTACTTCTTTAACTTTAGGGCAAACTTACACAAAGGTGCTGGCTGTAGTGTACTACTGCCACCAAGTGTTCCAAGTGCAGTAAAAGTATGATGAAGTCTTTTCAAAATTCAAAAAGTGCATTTCATTTACATGCAGAACCGGCGAAAGGATGTGGCATAACGGTTAGGGTGGTCGACTTTGAAGCCAGGAACCGGGTTTGTGTCTCGGCAGGGACACTCAACATCTTGTGATTCTGGGAAAATCACTTAATCTCCCCGTGTCCACCAAAAATGAATGTGTCCGTCTGTAATGCAACTGTTGCTCCTCTAAAGCGCACTGATACCTTCGGGGCGAGTTCGTCCTATATAAAACTCCCCCCTTCAAAAAAGGAAGTTTCACTTTAGTACATCACATTATATCAGTGTGTGGAGAAGACTTTTTTTTTCAAAGTGACATTTTTCAACATGAATTTAGAAACATTCACTCTTCCCCTCACCCTGACAACAATGCCAAGAGTGAACTAAGAGCTAAATCAGTTGTTTTGTGAACTCTTTGGGTGGCCTGGGTTTCTATTATACATAAACCTTGTAGTTTATTAAATCAAATACAACATTTTGTTACACATCCTGAAGTCATATGTGATAATGAAGAAAAGGAGGAAAAGTGAAATAAAACGATTTCCTAGGCTCACACAATTTGAGAGCTAGGATTAATCGCATGCTTTTGGTTTCACATTATGCAATTCAGAATCTTTATGTATATGCTTCGCTTCTCCTACACCCACCTTGCCACAAACCCCCCTCCCATCGCCCCCTACTCCCTGACCGCCACCCTGGTGGCATCAATGTGGCCCTCGGTCACATCACAGACCA
Organism: Lissotriton helveticus; assembly: GCF_964261635.1. NCBI lineage: Eukaryota > Metazoa > Chordata > Amphibia > Caudata > Salamandridae > Lissotriton > Lissotriton helveticus. The sequence goes on from NC_136061.1 coordinate 361,720,301, forward strand.
AACTTTGTGGCCCGTGGGAAAATGTGAGTACCCATGATGTAGACCTTTGCCTATCTGGAAGACTGTTAGTTACCAACTTTCCAGAGATTGTGCTCGCAAATCATCATCGTTTTTTTTATTCCACATTACATATGGTAAGGGCAAGTAATGTAAGGCAGTTCTATTTTTCTGTTATCAGTGCTGATTTGCACTAGTAAGAATCAGCGGTGTCTACAACAGGCAACGTGTGAATATTGATTTTTGCTGCTCCAAAACAGTGTGTGCATCACGACGCAAAAAGGTGCAAAACAGCATAAACTGAACATTTTTTCCCTACTAAATAGCACCCAGGTGGAAAAACTGTTGTTTAAGCCTCAACAGTGTAAGTTGTGTTTCATTCTTTCTTGGTGAGCAGAGCTGCCCTGGGGCACGCAAAACCTCAGGTTGAACAGCGCAACCATCATTTAATTACCAAAGCTGTCCCACAAATGCCAGTCTATATGCCAGACCTGTAACTTCTGTTCTGCATGGTAGAAGGTAGCAGAGCAATCCCTCAGGCATGAGAGTGGTTGCTCTGCAGGTTAGGATCCCTGTGAACTATTCTTCAGGTCTGTAGAGCTGTATCTCTGTTTCTTACTCAGATCGATATATCTTCCAAACCCACAGATTTGGAAGTGTGCTCTGTATCCCTCAGACATTACAGAGCTGTCCAACGGCCTTTGAAATTAAAGGTTTTGTTTCAAAGAGAACCCTTGCATAAAATAGCTGTCCCTCTGAAAAGATGTATGCTGTGTCCTAAAGGCGTTTGACACCCCCAACAACTCTGTACTATTCTTCATTCCTGTTGAACGGTAACTTCTGCAGAGCTATCACCCATACAGCAGAGCTGTCCACCAGGCCTCTGAGCTCTATGTTCTGTTTTGCAGGCGCTGGGCAACAGAGCTATTCCTCAGACTCCGAGTTGTGTTTTGTGTCAGCAGACTTTGTAAAATTCAGCAGCTGATTAGACAGCAGAGTTATCCCCCAAACCTTTAGACCTGTATGTTTCCTTCTGCATTATACTGCAGTACTCAGCAGAAAATCAGTGCGGAGTACTGCAGTAAAGTATGATTTGGCATCTCTCAGCCAGCAGATTGATCCCTCAGGCTTCTAGAGTAGTGCAGATCCACATTTCTCTCCAGCAGACGATCCCTCAGGCCTGTATAGGTTCAATGTTTGCTTAGTAGGTCCTTGATGTGAGTTTTCTTCCTTTCAGGTGAGCCAACGAGATTTTGAGTCGGAAAAACGTCTGCGCAAGGACTTGAAGAGAACGAAAGCTCTTCTGGCTGATGCACAAATGATGCTGGACCACCTTAAGAATAATGCACCCAGCAAACGCGAGATTGCCCAGCTTAAAAATCAGGTGAGGCAACCTTTCGAGATACGAGTACCCTGATACAAGGACCTCAGGTACCCTTTTTAGGAAGTCTCTGTATCAAAACGACATGTATATTGATAATGGAGAGCCTTGTAGGTTTCATCTTATAAATATGATTTTCCCCTTTCTTATATTCAGGTAATTCTGATTTTACATGTATTTATTCATAATAATCTATTTATTTTCTCAGTCCAAATGAATTTAATCCAGGTTCATCAAACACTATCAAAAATTGTGTTGCCTTTAAGAAATTACATAAATTGCATCTACAAAAATCTTTGATATATCAAATTTACAATACATTTTTGTGCACCAATCCTCTACCTTTATTTTCATGTGTCCTTAATTCAATCACAGTCCTACTTGGTTCAAAATCCATTTTCTCTGTTATCATCTGAACTTGTGTTTGTTCGTCTCATAATATGATATCTGCTCCTTCATGGTCATCATGCACAACAAAGAAACACTTCCCACTTAGGCTCAAAAGAATGACAACACTCTTTCAATCACACACTAGTGTGATACCCATGTAGAAAATCACTTCTGTGCCCCACAATGTTGAAATACAGTACAATACAAATGCCCTCATTCTTTTTAGAATCGTTTTGCATTTGTTATAACAATAGCACAAACTGCCATTAAGAAAATATCAATCATTCACTTTAAATTAGGCTGCTTGTGAGAAATCCAATTTGGTTTTGTACTATAGTGCTTTGTCTTCTGAGTCACTTGTAATAGTAATGTGTTATACAAAGAGATCCTATGCTAGTCTTCTGAGCATCACTGAATTGAAAGTTTTAAAGAAGCTGGAGCGTCACCACCTGTTGTATCATAGCTCACGTACTATTCTCCAAAAGAGCAGATAACATAGATGTAGTTTGGCACAATGGAGCAAATGCCGTCAAGTAGCCGAGCTGACCCTGAGGCATGTAGAGCGTCTGTCCTACAGGTGTTGGAGGCATTCACAGAACTACAAGGAAGTGCAATGTTTATTTGTGTGTACATGCTTAGCTGTTTTGTAGATTGCATCCTTGAAACCAACTTTAGGCTGACATGAGCATTGGCCACATTCTATTGCTTATTTGATTTTGTTTTTACCCTTTGTGAAGTTGGAGGAGTCTGAATTCACCAGTGCTGCTTCCGTCAAGGCCAGGAAGTCCATGGAGGTGGAAATGGAAGACCTGCACCTCCAGATAGATGACATTTCTAAATCCAAAGCAGCGGTAAGAAATTATGCATTGGTGATTCTCCCCATTCTAAATTGTATCCTCACTGCTGTTTTGAGCTCCAAAGAGCTGATTGGTCGACAAAAAACATTAGAAATGTAAAAGCAAAGGCTGTGTGCTCAGTAAATGCTTAACTTGGCAGTGCCTCCGGTAAATACCCACTTGCAACTCCACTACCGCTGTCCCCTTTAATGACTGTCTAAAAATAACTGATTTCTGCTTCATTCGTTTATCATCTGTGGTATTTCTTTTCTCAAGTTGTTTTGTTTTGTTTGTATTATACATGTCTTATATTTTTGTCTTGTTCTTTGAATGTCAGATAGGTCACATATGCTGTGCTTGAGTTGTATGTACCAAGGCATGTATTGGTGAGCAGAATCTATGTGCCCCATATGAGTTTATTTCTCTAGAGATAGTGTGGAAATGTACATTTGTGGACTTTACCTTACTGCTTGTATATTGATGGTGCGCCTCAAAATGTCATTGGCCTTTCTGCCAATTTTCTGACACTCCTGAACTTTCCTTCTGTTCTAGTACCCAGTATCCACCCACAGATCTCACAGTGTACATTGTTGCTAACCTTTCTCTGGCAGTCCTTTGATTCCCACCCACACAGCTTTACATGTGCCTGTCGATCCTACTTGAAATCTAGTGCTGCAAAGGCAGCTTTGCCAGTTAGCCTTGGTCATGAATTATGTACACGTAGTTTATTATTTCTGATTAGATAATGTAACTTTTTAAATTCTGCTTGTGTCTGGTAATGAAAGTGAGCTGCTAGATGGCACCACCCAGCAATCTGTCATGGCATAAAAAGTATATTTTAATTTGGTACCTGTTAGAAATGGGATTTCTGGCTGGCTAAGGCTTGCGCCAAAGCCAGGCAGAAACCGCCACTCTAGTCAGGGCACGGGAGTTACAAGCCAAGATAACCCCTGCTCACCCCCTTGGTAGCTTGGCACGAGCAGTCAGGCTTATCCTGGAGGCAATGTGTAAAGCGTTTGCGCAACACACACACACAGCAGCAACACACTCGGCACACAACAAAAAGGAACTGCACACAAGGTTTCATATAAAAATAGCCTTTGTATTACCATAAACACATTAGATCATAATCACACAGATACACTGTGCCAACTGGCACTGGGTAGTATTTACAGGGGATTATATACACACGACAGGGCCACGTGGATCACTGTCAGAATCAGCACTTAGTAGAAATAGCATTTAGTATAACTTTAGCACAAAATAACACTTGTAGAACACATCCAGTAAACACTGGTAAAGGGTAGGAACACACTACGCAATATTAATCACCATAGGCATAGATCACGCAGGAAAACATAAACTCACTAGTATAAACTAGACTAGGCAAAACAACCTCCTAAGCATAAAAATACATTTAGAGGTATAGGCATAGAGGCATTGCACATTACGCATAAATCACATTTAGGCAATTATTATCACAAACATAGAAGGCAATCACCTTGCGCCAAAATCACATTCGATACTGACCCCAGGCCAACTGGCCTTCTGTGGGGCTCAAACGCCCTTTGTCCAACAGTATCAGGGCAGGCTGCGCCGGCAGCCAAAAGAAGAGTGCGCAAGAGTTTAGCGCCTACATGTAGCAGCTGGCACTAAGTGCTGTGCAGCTGTGTAGGCCAAAGTAGGGGTGGAGGAGTGCGTCTCATTCCTAGATTCAGAAGCAGGTCCCCTAAAAATGAAGTACCTAAACGGTGCTACGGTCTTCTCGGTCCTACACAGAATTGATCCGACCGTTCCAGCGGCTGCGGTCTTTCTGGACACTGAGAAGGCGTTCGACACCCTTGAGTGGCCTTTTTTTCTGGAAGTGATGCGTAGGATGGGCATGCCGGCTATGTTTGTGGCGACCATCGAATTGCTTTACACAGCTCCCACGGCGCGTCTTCGCCTCAATGGTACTATCACCGACAGGTTCACTCTGTCTAGAGGTACCCGCCAGGGATGCCCCTTATCCCCCTTACTTTTTATTTTGGCTATGGATCCTCTGGTCCGTCACTTTCAGGAGAAGCACTTGCACAGGGGACTCCAGTTCCGCACAGGGCCTCTGCTAGTGTCGCTCTACGCGGACGACATGGTTTTGTACATCCGCGCCCCAGAAACCAACCTGCAGCCTCTACTGGCGGAGATTGTACGCTTTGGTGACTACTCTGGCCTCAGGGTTAATTGGCACAAGTCACAACTGTTCCCCCTAACCCTCGCCACTACAAAGTGGCCTTGCTCCCTCCCATTGGAATGGTGCGAGGACTCCGTTAAATACCTAGGGATTCACATCCACTTAGATACCGTGGCTATCATTCGCATGAATTATGGACGAGCCCTCGATTTCCTGGAAGATAACACTGATAGATGGCTCCGCCTTCCCCTGTCGATGGCTGGGCGCATCGCTATAGTGAAAATGGTGGTACTGCCCCGGTTCCTGTATTTATTCAACAACATCCCCATCCCTCTCACTCGGGTCTTTTTCGCGCAGCTGCGCACCGCCCTGCTGAGGCTGGTTTGGGGTGGGAAGCGTCCTCGCCTAGCTTGGAGCGCGTTGACACTGCCATATGAGAGGGGAGGCTTTGGGGTCCCGGACTTCTACCTCTATTACCTGGTTGCCCAGTGCTCGTATGCCCACTCCTGGTTCCACCCGGACGCCAGGATCCAACACTTGAAACCTGAAGCTGACGCCGCACTCCCTGTGTCTCTGAACAATGTACTCCCTAAGGGCCTTCCTCGCGATCCACATGACATACTTCCTCTTACCACCACGGCTTGGGCCTGGGACAAACTTAGGCGCTTACTGCGGGTTGACACTTTGTACTCACATGCCCTCCCACTACCCAACCCTCATTGGCTCCCCATAACTGGCGAAACGTTGATCTGTCGTACACTAGCTAAATACCAACTGACTACGATCGGTGACTTGTTCCCCGACGGCCACGCACTTTCCGTTTCCGAGGACCCTCGCTTCTCGGAACGCACCTTCATGGACACCTTTGTGTTTGCTAGAATCAAGGCCTTGATGCGTTCCACGTTCCACACCTTCCCGTTGCCACCGGACGACACTTTAGCACTCACTTCCATTATCCAGAATACTTTGGAGGCCCATGTGGTGTCCAAACTTTACAAATTATGCTTATCCTCACTCCCATCATCGGATGAGGCGGTTCGTGCCGCTTGGGAAGCGGATCTGGGTACCCAAATCTCTGACGATCAGTGGGACGCATGTTGTGCCACGACCAGGGAGGTATCGATGAATAACAGACACAAGCTAATTCATTTCAAATTCCTTCGTCGACTATACCACACCCCAGCGATGGCCAACAGAATCGACCCTGCGCGCCCCCACACCTGCCCTAAATGCAACGCCCCACAGGCGGACTTTGCCCATCTGTCCTGGACATGCCCGAAACTCCACACCTTTTGGGTTGCTATACATGATACACTGGGTGAGATTTTGGGCCTACCATTGGCTGTCTTACCAGAGATCGCCCTGATGGGCTATATGTCCGACTTTCCCCGAAAGATACGTAAATTGGTATCGATCTGCTTCCTTCTGGCCAAGAGGGAGGTAGCACTGCACTGGTGCGCGAGACGGGCTCCCACAGTTGCCGCTTGGCTGCGCAGTGTGGCTTATTGCAATATCAATAGTGTGGAATATTCTGACCAACTCCCAGCAACCTCCCGCCCCACGGACATATGGGTCCCATATCGCCAATACATTGCGGGGAAGACGAAGGAAGCTTCATCTCAGTCCTTACACCCCAACTTACCTACTGGGGTGAGCTAGGCCTCAGAAACCCCACTCTGCACTCCATCAGTTAAGGCCTCTGCCACGACACGCTGCTCCCTTGCGACGTGGGGCTGGAACATCCCTTTTTCTTGTTGATGCACCCTACCTTTGGCCCCCCTGGCATGTTGGCGCTCTGTGGCCTTTGGGTTTTACTCCTGTTCCTTCTGGGTAGGATGATTAAGTGTTTGCTGTTATGGTAATATGGTCATTGTCTGCGATGCCTCCTAATGTGATACGGAACGGACTATTGTGCTGGTCTCGCACTCTGTTCCTTCTGCATGATATCTCCCCCTTTCTTTTTTTCCTTTATTTTTTTTTAACTTTTGGATTATTGTTTCTGTTTGCTTTGCATTTCAGTTGCTTATCAGAAAATTTTCCTATTGTGACATTGGTTATGCTACACGGTGCGACCTAACTGTTTCTTACCTAGCGTCACGTTTCTGTTCCTGGAACTGTATTGATTATGCATGATTGGACGCTATGATCGAACTCTGTCTGTTGTATTACTATGGTTTGCACCAGGTTGCTCTAATAAAGTGTTTTAAAAAAGTACCTAAACTGTGCAGCTGCCCACTACTTGCTGGGCAACTGTGAGGTAGGGAGAAATACTGTAAGGGCTCTCAGTGCCCTTGAAACCAATTGCGCCAAACGTTGGAGCCCTCTAGGCTCTGAAAACAATATGTGCCTGGTTGGAGCCCTCAGGCTCGAGGACCACTGGGGCTAAAACAGAACTTGCCCTGGATGAATGGTGGGCCCATCAGCAAAAATAACTCGCCCCTGATGTTGGAGGGCCCGCTGGTAGCTGGGGCTGCTCGAAGTGCACCAACAGCTCTGTGCCTCGAAGGGCACTACCTGGGGCAGGAATATGGGCCCCTCTGGCCCTTCAAACAGTTAGGGGCTCGGAGGAGCGGCCCACTTGCTAACGGGGCCGCTCTTGTCTCAGGGCCCCTCACAGGATTTTGTAAAAAAAAAAAAAAAAAGACCCACGTTGGAGCGGCCCGCAACGGCGGGCCCGCTCAGGACCGAGGCAGTATCACTCTGCCAGGTCCAGCAGCGCTGCGGCACACAGGAAGGCCCCCCTCAGCCCGTCTTCACTTACCGGGCGGCTCCTCCAGTGGGGTCCTCTCCTTTGTCTGGGCTGCCCTCGTCTCAGGTGGAGCCTCCGAGGCTCCAGGCACGTAGGCGGATGTGGGGCTCCTCACTGCAGGGTAGGCTTCCGCTACTGCAAGGCTCCCTTCACCCGGTCCCTCTCCTCGGGACCGGCACTTTGCTATGGAGCCCGCGAGGCTCCGGGTGCCGGCTTCCGGGTGATACGTGGGCGCGGGGCTTCCTTCAGGAAAACGGAAGTCCCGCCCCACGTCAGGCAATGCGCCGCCTGGCTTCCTGCAATCCCCGGCCGAGGCGGTGATTCCCTGCTGTCCCGGGCTGCGGCGGTGATGCAGGGCAGGTGAGGGGTAGGCTCCCTCGTTAAGTACAAGGTCCCTGGCGGGGTGGGCACCCGCTAGGGATATATATAAAGATAAAAAATGCAGCAAAGTCGCAGGGTGGGCACCTGCGCACCAAAGCACTTTAAACAGGTGGGGTGGCACCAGTAATCACGTGGGCAAGATAAACGGCCAGAATGCAGGGTGGGCACCTGCCTAAGTAAGCGGACAACCGGCAGGGTGGGCACCTGCTAGGCGTCAAAACAAAGGGGGGGGATCCCCAGGCAGCCTCTCCGTCCTGCAGGCCCCCAGCAGTCCCCACAGCGCTCCTCAGGGTAAGAAAGCGCTTTGTACCCAACAAATGAAGTGCTTTCAAGGCGCTAGGACTGAAAGTCCCACAAAGTCCATGGAAGGTCTCTTAGCAGGAAGGGGGGCTAAGACTGGGTCCAGGGGCCAGCTCACAGGGCCCTCCAGCAGGGAGGCAGTCCCCAGTGGGGTTACCTCCTGGAGCAAAGCAGCAGCAGCAGGCTCCCCTCAAGATAGGATCAGTGAGAACAACTTGCATTGGGTCACAGCCCCTTTTTATACACATATTTCCTTGGAGACCGGTGACCGCTCAGCCCTCCACAGGGCTTGGTCGCCCCACTCACTGCTGCCGCTCCTGCCTGCCTTTGCCGCCTCCTGCCTGCAGATTCCTTCGCTCGCTGCCCGCTGCTCCTGGGAATTTCCCGCTGCTCCTGGGAATTTCCCGCTGCCCGCTGCTTCTTGGAATATCCCGCCGCTGCCTCCCTGCGGCCCCGCCCCCCTGTGATTCCATTCGCCGCCCCGCTCCCGCCACCCAGCTGCTCCTCCCTCCCGGCTCCTTACTTATGACGCCCCCAGAGCGACCGCGCAGCGGACGCGCGCAGCGGGAGCGCCGATTGAGCGCCGAAGGCGCGCCAAAGGCAAGCTCGTCTGCGCCCGTCCGCGCCTGGCCCGCGCCCAGCGCCAGGACCCCTGGCCCTCCCCGCCGAGGCAAGACGACCCGACTGACCTACGACGCCGCCACTCTCAACGCACTCAATGCCGGCCGGACCCACGCCTGCTGCCGAGCCACCCCGAGACGCACCCACGGACCCTTCACCTGCTGCGCCTGCAAATTCACCTGCCTCCGAACCTGCCCCGCACCCGCCAAGACAAACACCAGCAGCAACCACCTCAAGTGCATCCTGATCAACACCCGCTCTGTCCACAGACACGCCGTGGAACTCTGGAACCTCCTCGACGCTACATCACCGGACATCGCCTTCCTCACGGAAACCTGGATGAACGCGACATCGCCATCACCATCCCGGACGGGTACAAGATCATCAGGAGGGACCGCATCAACCAGACCGGAGGTGGCATCGCCATCGTCCACAGGAACACCATCCGCATCTCGACCGACGCCAACGACTCCTTCGCCGCAGCCGAACATCTCCACTTCCAGATTCACACCGACCCTAAGACGACCCTCAGAGGCACCCTCGTCTACAGACCCCCGGGACCACGCACACAATTCAGCGAAGACATCACAGACTTCATCAGCCCGCACGCCCTCCCCTCCACTGCCTACATCCTCCTCGGGGACCTCAACTTCCACCTGGAGAACAACAAGGACCGCAACACCACCGCCCTGCTGGAAAACCTTGCCAACCTCGGACTCAAGCAACTGGTCAACACCCCCACCCACTACGCCGGCCACACGCTTGATCCCGTCTTCTCTTCCAGCAAGTACATCACCTTCAGCCACGCCACCGGACTCCACTGGACCGACCACAGCTGCGTCCACTTCAGCTTCAAAAGATCCACGAACCACCACCACCCGCAACAGGTACCTCACAGGAATGGGAGCAAGATCACCGCAGACCAGCTCACCACCTCCCTCAGCCAGAGCCCACCCGCCAACACAACGGACCCCAACGAAGCAGCCCGCAACTTCACACAGTGGCTGACCGCCTGCGCCGACGACCTCGCGCCACTAAAAAACCCTCCCAGCAGACCCAGAAGCAAGAAGGCATCCTGGTTCACCGACGACCTCAAGGACTCCAAGAAGACCTGCCGCACCCTCGAGAAAGCCTGGCTCCTCGACCGGACCACCGACAACATGACCGCCCTCAAACATGCTACCCGCAAGCACCACCAGCTCATCCGCACCACCAAGAAGAAATCCCTGAAGGAACGACTGGACAACAACGCCCACGACAGCAAAGAGCTCTTCACTATCGTGAAGGAGTTCTCCAACCCCAGCACCGGCACCAACGACATCACTCCGTCACAAGACCTCTGCGACTCCCTCGCCTCGTTCTTCCACAGCAAGATCGCCGACATCCACAACAGCTTCGGCCCCCCACCCACGCACCCAACCGTCGAACCAAGGCCCCCCACCGCCACCCTTCGCACCTGGACCACGGTGACCACCGAAGACACAGCCCGCATGATGAACACCATCCACTCCGGATCACCGACCGATCCCTGCCCACACCACGTCTTCAACAAGGCCGACTCCACCATCGCACCCCAACTCCGGAACATCATCAACGCCTCCTTCAACACCGCCACCTTCCCGGAGAGCTGGAAGCACGCTGAGATCAGCGCCCTCCTGAAGAAACCTACAGCGGACCCCACCGATCTCAAAAACTTCCGCCCCATCTCGCTCCTCCCTTTTCCTGCTAAAGTCATCGAGAAGATCGTCAACAGACAGCTGACCGCCTTCCTCGAGACGAATGGATCCCTCGACCCCTCGCAGTCCGGCTTCAGAGCCAACCACAGCACCGAGACCACCCTCATCGCAGCCACCGACGACATCCGGACCCTGCTCGACAAGGGGGAAACAGTGGCCCTCATCCTCCTGGACCTCTCCGCTGCGTTCGACACGGTCTGCCACCGCACCCTAGTCCAGCGCCTCAGCAACATCGGTATCCAAGAGAAGGCACTGGAGTGGATCATCTCGTTCCTCGCCGGAAGAACACAAAGAGTCCGCCTCCCCCCGTTTCGCTCCGAGGCCACCGAAGTCATCTGCGGCGTCCCGCAAGGATCTTCACTCAGCCCCACCCTCTTCAACATCTACATGAAACCTCTCGCAGCCATCGCACGCCAGCACAACCTCAACATAATCTCTTACGCCGACGACACCCAGCTGATCCTCTCCCTCACCAGAGACCCCGACACCGCCAGAACCTGCCTACACAAAGGGATGAAAGACGTCGCCGAGTGGATGAAGGACAGCCGCCTGAAACTGAACTCGGACAAGATGGAAGTCCTCATCCTGGGATCTTCGCCCTCCGCCTGGGACGACTCCTGGTGGCCCCCAGCCCTGGGCACCGTACCCAAGCCAACCGACCACGCACGCAACCTGGGCTTCATCCTGGACCCCTCCCTCTCGATGACCAGACAAGTCAACGCCGTCGCCTCATCGTGCTTCAACACCCTGCGTATGCCTCGCAAGATCTTCCGCTGGATCCCGACCGAGACCAGGAAGACTGTCACCCAGGCACTCGTCACCAGCCGACTGGACTACGGAAACGCCCTCTACGCCGGAACCACAGCCAAGCTACAGAAAAGACTCCAGCGCATCCAGAACGCCTCCGCCCGACTCATCCTGGATGGTCCCCCGACGCAGCCACATCTCCAGCCACCTGAGGAACCTGCACTGGCTCCCCGTCGACAAGAGGATCACGTTCCGGCTCCTCACCCATGCACACAAGTCTCTCCACGACCTGGGCCCCAAGTACCTCAACGACCGCCTGACCTTCTACACGCCCACCCGCCAGCTACGGTCCACCAGCCTCGCCCTCGCAGCCGTACCACGCATCCGAAGAGCCACCGCCGGAGGAAGATCCTTCTCTTACCTGGCTGCCAAGACTTGGAACTCCCTCCCCATCCACCTTCGGCTGACCCAGGACCATCTCGCCTTCAGGAAACAACTCAAGACCTGGCTGTTCGAGTAGTAGCATACCCCTCCCCCCAAGCGCCTTGAGACCCTCCCGGGTGAGTAGTGCGCTATACAAATGGCATGATTGATTGATTGATTGATTGATTTGTCTGGAGGGTGCAGAGTAGGGGGAAAACCAGATGCAGCTGGTTCTGGAGCACTTTGTTGTACTCAACCCCTGTCCCCATTCACAGGACAGGCTTGGGACATCAGTCGCACCACAGGGGGCGGAGCCAGCATTGTGTAGGGAAAGCCCAGCCCTATTCAGGTCCCACGTGCACTCCTCCCTCTCATCAACATGCCGATCTCTCCATTCACCACCGGGGCAGACCCATCCTGACTCCTGGAGCCAGGCACACCAGCCAGCTCCAGCCAATCACAAGCCAGACAGTCAATTCACATTTACTACACAGACATGCCAACTTCTAGAAGTGGCAATTCCACACCAGACACATTAAATCTGCGCACACCGACGCGCAACATTTAATCTCACGAGTTCGCACATACCAAACTCGCCCCTGCACTCCCCACACATCAGGAACTACCATGGACACACACATTCTCCATGCATTTCTATGGGAGGGCAGGCCAATCTCACCACATGCACTCAGACTGCGCACGCACTTTACACTGGGACACAGTGTTAAAGTGCGCAGAAGCCAACAACAACTAGTATCAGGTCACAATTAAAAGCAAAATGTTTAGGGGTGAACCTGCCAAAACGGCCAAGTCCAACAGTACCCATGAGAAAAGATTACTTCCCCAGCAAAGCGAAAGTCTGTTTCTGTGTGCCCCCCAAATGATTTTCCTGTACATTGTCAAAGATCTTCCCTCAGACTGTTTTCCTGTGACTACTTGGTCCGTAGCTGTATTGATTTTCTTTGGTTGTACAACCTTTGCCTGTTACCCTATAGCTGAGGTCAGTTTGCACTTCCTTAGTGGAAATTCATAATTATTGGCACCCCACCAGCTTCTTGGATGCACTAAGAAAATCAGTCAATCAAGACTTGTAGAGTGCGGCTGCTTCACCCGTGAGGGTCTCGAGGCGTTGTGGAATCATGCTGCCTGTTCTCCAATTGGTTGAGGTCCTTCCTGAACTGCTGGAGTGAAGGTGAGGCTCTGATGTGCAGTGGAAGGTTGTTCCATGCCTTAGCCGCCAGGTAGGAGAAGGAACAGCCTCCATTGTTCGTTCGGCAGATGCATTGGGTGGCTAATAGGGATAGGGATCCGGATCTTCGCTTCCTGGTAGGTTGGTGGAAATTCACTCGTTCGTTGAGGAACGCTGGTCCTTTGTTGTGTAGTGCCTTGTATACATGGGTGAGCAGCTTGAACTGGCATCTCTTCGCAACTGGTAGCCAGTGGTGTTTCCTGAGGTGAGGGGTTATGTGCTTACATCTTGGGAGGTCAAGGATGAGTCTGTCTTCTGTATAGTCTAGAGTTTTCTCAGGAATTGGGCTGTGATTCCTACATCGAGGGAGTTGCCATAGTTGAGTCTGCTGGTGACAAGAGCTTGCGTGACTGTTTACCTGGTGTTGGATGGGAGCCACCTAAAGACCTTTCTGATGGAGGAGGTGAGGAAGCAAACTGAGGAGACGAGCTGACCTGCTTCTTTATGTATAGCTGGCTGTCAAGGATAATGCCAGTGCTCAGTGGGTTTGGGGGTTGGGCCCAGCTCAAGGGACCACTATTTGTTGTTCCAGATGGTATCTTTGCCTTTCCCGAAGATGAGTACTACAGTCTTGTCGGTGCTAAGTTTGAGACAGTTGTTATTCATCCAGATGGCCACATTTTTCATGTATCTTTGCAATTTGTATTTGATGGTTGTTGGGTTGTTTGTCAGGGAGAGGATGAGTTAGGTGACGTCGGAGTAGGCGATGATGTTTCTTGACTCTTGACCATGTTGGCCAGTAGTGTCATGTATACATTGAAGAGGGTTGGGCTGAGGGATGAGCCTTGAGTTACACTGCAGGTGATGCTCTTAGAGATTAAGGAGTAGGGAGGAAGGATGATCTTCTGCATTCCTCCTGTGATGTAGGATGCAATCCGCTTGAGAGCTGCACCTTGGATTCCGATCTGGTGGAGTCTGTTGATCAGTGTGTGGTGGGATACGGTGTTGAAAGCTGCTGAGACGTCGAGGAGGATGAGGGCAGCTTTCTCTCCTTGGTCTAGCAGCATTTTGATGTCGTCCGTGGCTGTGACTAGAGCTTTCTCGGTGCTGTGATTTGCTCTGAAGCCGGATTGGGAGGGGTCGAGAAGGTTGTGGTTCTCCAGATGTCTGGGGAGCTGGATGTTGATAGCTTTCCCAATGACCTTGGCTGGAAAGGATAGATGGGTCGGTAGTTCTTGTGTTCTCTTGGGTCCACAGATGACTTCTCCACAAGTAGGTTCACTTTGGCATGTTTCCATTTCTGGGGGAAGTGGGCAGTGGTGATCGAGGAGTTAGGGACCTTGGTGAGTTCTTTGTTGATGGGTTGATTGCAGAGGTTGAATGTGTGGTGGGGGCATGGGTCTGCTGAGGCTCCTGAGTGGCCAGACCTCATGATAGATGCCATTTCCTTTGTGGTGTTGGTGTTGCATGAGGTTAGATGGTGTGGGTGGGTGTCAGTCGGAGTTTGATGCTGTCATCGGTGGCGGGTTGGAGTTCGAAGTCTTGGTAGATGGTGTTGATTTTGTTGTGGAAAAAATACGAGAGGGTGTCACAGAGAGCTTGCAAGGGTTTGTTGTTGTTTTCTGTTGCCTATGGGTTGGTGAACTCCTTTACTATGTTGAAAAGTTCCTTGCTGTTGTTTCTGTCATTAATGCGGGTGGCTAGGGCGGTGTTCTTGGTTTTTAGGTTTCGCCTATTATCATTCGCTTGCGAATGTAATAGGCGAAAATTCAAGGGCTTGATCCGACTCGTGAAACCACTGGCGTTTCTTCACAGTGCATGTGAGTCACGGCGGGTCACGTGACCACACGCCGGCATTTCTCCTCCCCTAATTACCGGCCGGCACATCAAAGGCTGCTGCTCCCCATGCGTCTTGTCACCCGCCTAATTACCGGCCGGCACATCAAAGGCTGTTGCTCCCCATGCGTCTTGTCACCCGCCTCCGCAATGCCGAGAAAAAACAAACCCAGTGGAGTGGTCAGTGTTCGCATGAGAACCGACTAGAGTAGTAATAACAGGCCTAAGCAGTGACATATGCAGCATGCACAAACAGGAAACAGCTGCTCACAGGCTTCTCTTTCACGCAATCTGAACACTGGTCCCTAAAATGAAAACCTTCACCATCTCGAAGCCTGGCACTGCAAAACTTACATTTCTGAAGGCACTGATTTGACGATTTAGACTAGAGTTAAACTCTCGAGGAAATCACATTTTCATTCATTCGCTGCATAGTCACAAACCCAGTGGAGTGGTCAGTGTTCGCATGAGAACCGACTAGAGTAGTAATAACAGGCCTAAGCAGTGACGTATGCAGCATGCACAAACAGGAAACAGCTGCTCACAGGCTTCTCTTTCACGCAATCTGAACACTGGTCCCTAAAATGAAAACCTTCACCATCTCGAAGCCTGGCACTGCAAAACTTACATTTCTAAAGGCACTGATTTGAAGATTTAGACTAGAGTTAAACTCTCGAGGAAATCACATTTTCATTCATTCGCTGCATAGTATGGCATGCCTATTGTATGGTATGGCAATGTTTCTTACAATGTACACAAATTAGCTAACAAGCAAAAACAAAAGTGATTCACATTATGTTATTTTCATGTTAGAATGTTCTAGCCAAACTGCAATCATGCTAACAAACCAATCTAAAACAAAACTCTGTTTTTGAATAAAACATTTTAATCAAGCGCAAGACATCAGATAAATCATGAAACGCATACAAAAAAACACTGTTACAAACTCAACAAGTGATTACCTAATAGTAATGCTGCAAAGCCAAAAATACATGTTAAAATTATTGTTAAAAGTGCCACTAACTCTGGCTGCTGGTTCTGTTATGCTGCACCAAAGTGTAGAAGGGGAATGGATAACAAGCACTGGCGTTGCCAATAGGTTTCGCATTTGGAAAGTTGGAGCTATTGGTTTTGTAAATTACATTTTATATTTATATATTGTAATTGACAATGCCAATAACGATATATAAATATAAAATGTCATTTACAAAACCAATAGCTCCAACTTTCCAAATGCGAAACCTATTGGCAACGCCAGTGCTTGTTTTCAGGAGGTAGTGGTATCGGTTGAGGGCGTCTTTGAAGTGTTTTCTGTCCTCTAGGGTCTTACTGGTGCAGCTTCTTCTTCTGTCTGCAGGTGCGTTTCTGGGTTTTCAGTTCTGCTGTGAACCAGTTCGGGTGTCATGTTCATTTCTTGGGGTTGGTAGGTTTCCTCAGTGCGCTCTCCGTGATCCAGTTTGCGAAATTGTCAACCGCTTGTTCTGTGTCTTCGGTGGTGGTGGGTATGGGGAGATGAGGGCGTTGGTCCATCATTGCCCTGATACCTTTGACCAGCTGCGGCATGTCTCACTGGCGGTGGAGGCGGTTGTGTTGGGGTGTTCCAGGATGACAAAGTGGATGCAGTGCTGGTCAGTCCAGGTGAGCTTCTCAGTGTGGGTGCATTTTACTCTTTTACTGGCTGCAGAGATAGGGTCTAGCGTGTGTCCTGCGGTGTGGGTGGGGTCAGTGACAAGTTGCTTGAGTCCGAAGTTGGCCATACTTTCTAGGAGGTCGGCCATGTTGGCGTTGTCAGTGTTCTCGAGGTCAAAGTTGAGGTCTCCTAGGAAGATGTACAGATTCGAGTAGATGGCAATAGGGGCGATGAAGACTTGGATGGCGTTGCAGAAAGCAGGGCGGGTCCCGGAGGTCTGTAGGCAAGGGTGCCTCTGATGGTGGTTTTGCTGTTTGTTCGGAGTTGGAAGTTGAGGTGCTCCATGCAGGGGCTGGTGTCATCTGTAGTGGATGAGCATTCAAAGGAAACAGAATATTGAATTGTATTTGCATGAAGCAGTGAGACAAACATGCAAGTAGAGTGGAGAACTTTCAGTTCTGATTTACTCCCTGCATCACCAAGAGCATGGCAGCAGACGTCTACCTGGCCTGCTGTATAGGTCGTCCCTGTCAGTCCTGTGGCTTGGCGAGTGTTCCAAATCACATTTTGAATATTTTAAACAACTCTGGTCTTGTGGTGAAAGACTCCAGGAACGTTTGGCTACTGTACCCTCAGTGGCTGAGACTTGTCCTTTACCTGCAATTTTGAACCTCGAGCCCCTGTACAATGTCTCTCCTCAAGCACTGGTACCAGAAAGATGTACTTGAATACCCGCGAATCCTGAAGGACACTAGAAAAACTTGACACATACCATGCAATGATGAGATGCAGGCCCGTTTCATGCACTGTCAGCTCTTACAGCTAGCTACAAGCTTGGGTAGACCCAGGGTTGCTGGTTGTGGTAAAAAAACAACCTGGACCTTGATCACAAAACATAACATAAATAGTCAACTTTGAGACCATGACTTATTGTGAAAAGGAACCAGTAAGCTATATACGACCATTGTGGGGCTGTGAAAACAGGACTGCCCTTGAATTTAAAATTGAGACCGGTCTTTACCCTCCTGAAATCTAACCTTAAGTTTAAATGGAAGAACCGCCCAGTCAATTATTTTTAGTAAAGGACCTGGTTGTGGCACCCTAAGCAATTGCAAATTTAAATCCTAGCCTTCAAATGGGCTGTTCAATATCTCTTCAAATGTGTGGGTATTTCTTTTTAATAAAGTATGAAAATGTGTTTCCAATGAGTCATTGGTTACATCCCCTTCAGGCACTCTTCTAGTGGTTCCTATTCAATAAGGACTCCAATTCCATTCATTCGTTGGTTTTATCTGTTTTAATTTTTTTGTTTTTTACTTCTTTGCAATTACTTCATTGCTGTTTTCCTTCCTGTATTCATTTTTATATCAATTAAACGTAATCTTTTTGCACATGTTTTCTTTGTGAGCTCCAATGCATTTCGGGCAATCAGTGCCCTTCCTCAGGGAGCAAAGACTGTTGAGAATACAAATAAAACCATAATCACAAACCACAATATTCATATACACTATATAATATGCAATTTCATCATTTTTGGGGGTTCAGACCATGCGGGGATTTTTGGTGATGTGCCCGTGCTCATGAGTGGGGGTAATAAACACAATCGCTAATGTGAAGTGTTATGCCCGTGATCGCTATCAGTGTGTGGCGCGGTATAAGTAATAAACGTGAAACCAAACCTCACGTGTAAGCCGTAATATTCACGAACTTCATTGGAAACAAATTTTCATACTAATATAGGACGCTACGGATGGAAAGCGTCACCCATCAGCAGCACCTTGAATTGAATTAACCGTTAACAGAACACGTCTGAGAATTTTAAGCTGTGCATCAATCCCACATCCAAAGTACTTTTTAATAAAGTACACATAACTGGAATGTGCTCTATATGTTAAAAAATAATTGTCTTCTAGTACTTTGGGTTAAGTACCCAGCACATAGGCCAGTAGGAAGCACATAGAGTACCTCTCTTGATACTGCTAGATGCTTCCCATGGCCTCTAGGAGGGCCTGGGGAAAAGCTCAGCACATGGAACTACAACACTGCTAATCCAGAGTAATCTGTTTAGTACGTGATGTTACTAAGTACTTTATTTCGGCTTTACTTTGATTCTGCACCATAAAACCTTAGACTAGTTAGGTTTTAACTGTACATACACCACGCTAGAGGGAAGCTGTGAGCTTCACCTATAATGAGAAGGCATCACTGGTCTCTCAGTAACTCATGCTACTGATCAAGTGTTTAACCTTGTGGTTTCCAATAAAGGATATCCTGTTCTTTACAGATGTTTGCCTGAATCCTTGTTTCCCTCTGCTTTGTGCTAGCCCAGATCCAGGTATCCGTATGTGGGGGGAATGAAGTGTCAGGACAGAATTAAATAGGCTTGTTTGTGTTAGGACTTATGTAAATACTATCAATAGATAAGATTCAGGACAGTGAAAACAGACCATACACCCTGTACAGTGTATGAGCTAAACAGCTAAAGAGGGTCACTGTTCACCGATTCTTGTCCTGGCATCTACAGTAGGATTAGATAGACTTTCTTGAAGTAGGCACCAGGAGTTCCTGTAATGCATCAAGAATGGAAACACAACATACTCCAGAAGTCTGAGGCTATCACCAAACCCTCAGAGTGACCGTTTGAAATAAGGTAATGAATCAGACTCAAGATTAGGGTTCCTGTTAATTTAGACAGAGAAATCTCTTTTCCACCAGTGAGAGACGGTCATCCTCAGCTTCCGTTGCTGCCTGTCAGTTGCCTCTTCCGCCCGTGTCCCTCCTCTCGCCTGCCTGCCGCTAGGCTGTTCCTACACATGTGAGTGAGCCTCTGTAGCCTGCCTTGTCAGCCAACTCTTAGTTTTTATTTATTTCAGTTTAGTTTAGACCGTTTAGGTTTCAGTTCCTAGGCCATTGCTCACATGCTTGCTGTTTTTCCCTTTTCCCGCCACCCACTTCCTGGCTTCAAACACTCACATGTACTCCACTGCAGATCTTCACGACCTGGGCCCTGGACAACGCAACAGTTGTTGCCTCGCATCTCCTTGCTTCACAGCAGGACTGTCCTCCTGCCGCCAATGTCTCTTCTCATGCAACCAAGGACCACTCGCCAAAGAATCTATTTGCTGCATCACTACCAAAGACAACAACACACCGATTATGGAGCACTTGAATTTCCAACTCCACATAGACAACAAAAGTACCATCAAGGGCACCATTGCCTACAGACCCCAAGGACCTCACACCACCTTTGCAACGCCATCACAGACTTCATAGCCCCTCTCGCCATAGAATCCAAGCACTACAGTTTCCTCGGAGACTTCAACTTCCACCTGGACGACCTCAAAGACACAAACTCTTCCAGCCTCTTGGAACAAATGGACAGCATTGGCCTCACCCAGTTGGTTAAAGACCCCACACACAGAACAGGATACACACTGGACTCTTTACGTCTTGTACCAGAATCAAATACACCCAAACCACGAAACTCACCTGGACCAATCACTCCATTGTTCACTTCACCATCACAGGAGCACCTTGCAGCATCACCAATCCTTCCAGCACCTCCTTCTGCATCTGGAGCAAAGTGACTAAGACCCAATGGACGGATGCGCTAAACACCAGCCAGCCCTACCCCGCAACCAACCTAGAACAGGCAGTCGAAAACCTTAACACCCGGATCTCCAATGCCGCCGACCAAGTTGCTCCTCTCAAACCAGCAAAAACCTGCAGAGCCACCAAACAAGCCAGCTGGTACACTGGAACATAGTACAAGGAAACGCAGCGTCATACTATTGGAGAGAAGGTGACGCAGAGACGAAACAGACTGTGCCACCTTCAAGTCAGCCCTCACCACTGCCTCAAACCCCCAAAAAGGACACCCTTGCAGATCCCATCGAGGCTAGCGCCAACCACACCAAGGCACTCTTAACCATAGTTAGAGAGCACTCCTTCCCAACAGCCACCGAGAACATGATTCCTCCATCAAATCACTTCCATAACCATCTACAGGAACTTTGAGCCCCAACCTACCAACTCCCTCGGCCTCCTCACTCCAATGGAAGCCTTACCCGACCAACATTTCACCACATGGGAAGAGCTCACCACACTGGACACCCAAGCCATCATGAACTCCATCAACTTGGGAGCACCCCTACTGACAATATCTGGGCCCTACTTGACAGAGTAGAATCAGCTGCCCTGATCCTTCTCAACTCCTCTGCAGCCTTCGACACCGTTTCCCACCATACACTCATCAAGAGACTGCACCTTATCGGAAACAAGGGAGACACACTCAAATTATTTGCATTATTCCTCATGGGACGCACGCAGAGAATCCGCTCTCCCCCTTTCACCTCAGAACCCACGAGGACCATTTGCAGCGTCCCTCAAGGCTCATCCCTCAGCCCACCCTCTTCAACACCACATGCCAGCCTGTAGGCGACATCATCAGAACCCATGATATCAACATTATATCATGCGCCGACAACACCCAGTTCATCCTCTTGCTCTCAGTAGACCCCACCACCACCAAGACAAATCTTCTACAACTGCATGAAGAAAATCGCAGCCTGGATGAAGGACAACTGTCTGAAGCTCAACATGGAAAAGACGAAGTACTGATCTCTGGCAACCATGCCTTCCTCTGGAACAACACTTGGTTGCCCGCACGGAGCTTGGACCCACCCCTACACCAAAAGACCACGCCCGCAACCTCGGCATCATCCTAATAAATTAAACCTCTTATAAACGGCATGAATACCCGTAGGCGTCTTGGCGCTGTAAAGTTCAGAAAAGAGCAGATGGGGGCCAAGCCTTAGGGGATCCATGATATAACAACCAAGGTATGAGGTTCTTCCTAAAGGCCAGGAGCGTGGGTGCTAATTTCAATTCCAGAGGCAAAGGGTTCCAGAGTAGAGCTTTGGTTCTGAAGAAGCTTCTACCTCCCTAAGTTGCACGTTTGAAGGAAGCAACCCACAGTAAATTAGCTGAGCTAGCAGCTGGACCCATGATCTCACTTCCCCGCACTGACCTTTCCCCCGGGACTGGAGACACACGTCAACACCAATGCATAGATATAACACACATGCGCCCACGTTGGATTATTCCTTTCCTTTTCTTATTCTTTCTTTCCTTTTCTTACAAGGTTGTGACCTAGAGGTCTTTTATTTGTTACAAGGTTTTCTTTAATTGTTAAAGAAGTTATGGATACCAATGTATTTGAACCTCGCTCCCCTACATAACAGAACTCACCAATGACATTATCAGCAACGCTGAAACACGCCCCTCCCACTTTCCGATGTGGGCGAATAGGAACACACAACTAGGCCCCGCCACACCTTATTGACATGCGCCCATCAGATCTGAGAAGAGCAAGTTGAATACTTAAAAGGCTGCACACTCTCTAAAACCAATTATAACATATACACTTCTGTCTCACTTGCACAGACTATGTTGGAGGCCATGCCATGCAATCCCGACTCATAAACTACCCTTCTCATCTACAACTGAGATATCTCCTCTGGGACGTGTGATGTCTCCTCAACACATTAGGGTCTCGTGGGCACACGAAATTCCTTTTGTTCAATCTCTAGATTCCTTTTACCATTTATGTAATGTGACGCAAGTGGAATGCAATGCAACAGTTCATGGATTCCTTCCCTTTATGTTATGTATCACTTGGAACGATAACAAGATGTCATATTGTGTCACCCTTTTTAAATTGATGTTGGATATTGTAAGTGAATAACAAAAAATCAATAAAAGATATTCAAACAAAAAAAAAGTTATCTGAGCTAGATCGAAGGTTTTTGCTGGGGATATAGTGCACCAGATTTGCCTTCAAAGACAGCAAACCCACCATGAAACAACAGATCAACAGTCTCCTCTGCCTGCCTTGACACTCTTTGCATGCTCTGAAGAATCTTCAAATGGCTCCCCACAAACACAAGAAAAACAGCCAGGCAGGCCCTGGTCAATAGCCATCTAGACTACAGCAACGCACTGTACGCAGGAACTACCACCGAACTCATGAGAAGATCCATACAGTACAGAATTTAGCAGCTAGATTGATCCTCAGCCTGGCCAAACTGACCCACATAACCCAACACCTGAGGAACCTCTCCTGGCTCCCATCCAAAAAAGATGCCAATTCAAACTACTGACATGCCTACAACGCCCCCATAACTAATGACCAGCTTACATGAACCATCGGCTGAACTTCCACCAACTAACCAGAATCTTCCGCACTGCCTCCCTCGCCCTTGCACAGACTCTGCTCATCCGTCATAGCCACAGTGGAGGCCGATCCTGCTCCCACCTCTCTGTCAAGTCCTGGAACACCCTCCCCCTCCGAACAGCATCCTCGCTGATCCTTCAGGAAGAGACTCAAGACCTGGCTGTTTGACTAAGCCCAACAACTCAGCGACTGGATATTCTCATTTGTGGTTAGCCGCGCTGTACAAGTACTGT
Source organism: Lissotriton helveticus (assembly GCF_964261635.1). NCBI lineage: Eukaryota > Metazoa > Chordata > Amphibia > Caudata > Salamandridae > Lissotriton > Lissotriton helveticus. Next base: position 361,743,155 of record NC_136061.1, read on the forward strand.
TTGATTGATTGACCTCTCCCACCCTGATGGCCTTCATTGTGAGCCTCTCGAAGCTCACATCAACCTCGAGTCCTGATGCATCACCCTGAAAAGGGTAATCGCCAGTTCACCATCAAACCTGGCCAAAAAATGCCCACCTTAGGACAGAGGCAAGGGAGCACACGGATGTATTAATTCATCTTAATAGAAATCAGGCTATCCAAGACAGAAAAGACCTGGTGACAATCTTTATTGTGATATGTCTTCAGCATCTGGAAAAACACAGTAAATATTTCCTGTAGTTGAGAGAGAAATAAACAAAAGATGCATCTCTTTAAATAGCACCTCATAGGTCATCGGTAATGACTGCCCAGCTCCTGAAGTCACAAATTTCTGCAAGTAAGAATTTCTCCTCCGCAATCCTTCCTGTACTTAGACGATTTTAAATTGTTCCCAATTTGCCTATGCATGTCCTATACATTCATCACTCAGTTGCCCCGTAGGCAGACTTTTGCTACATAAATGCCAACAAATACTAAAGAAGAATGTAAAATTCCCCACCATGCGTGCTGGGGCGTTAACCTACCACCCTCTGGAACTAATTTGTGGTAAATTAATGCCCTGTGGGAAGATAGAAACTGGTGATTGTATTCCTTTTTTTGTGACCAGCAGCAACAAATAAAGAAAAACAACAGTGCTAGCTAGTTATATATTTCAATGAACTGAAGCCATTTAGCACTGTGAGGAACCGCTATAGCATGTGAAGGAGCCGCCTTCTTTCTTCTTCGTTACTGTAAGAAAGTGCATCACACAACCTAGTAGGGAAGCTCAACTCAAGTGATAGAACACTAATGATGGGCACAATTATCCATAAAAAAATAGAAGGCTCCACCTTTTTCAGACAATCTTTAAAACAGATTTTGTTTGTTAAAACCTGCAATATCGAATTGGAAGGCAGACTACATGGGTTAGATTCCGGAGCCAGAACAGTACCGGTTGGTCTCTTGACTGTTGCAGAATACCGCTAGCAATGTTCAGTTTTCTTTTGTCAACGGAATTAAAGCTGGCCCCCAACATGGTGGATTCTCTCTGGGAACTGCATCTGCTTAACATCTACAGAACACACATTGTTTTGCCCACCCTTATAAAAGACCTAATCTCTCCTTCGAATACAACCACATGAGGTGAAGAGTGAATCCAACTGGGAGTATATTTTTAATCTATTTTCTATGAATTGAAAGGCCATTGCCCTTTATGGCCTTAACAGTGAGACGTCAGGCTTTAAACGTCACTCGGTGCTCTCCAGGGAGCCAATGTAAGGCTTTCAAGACTGGGTTGATAGGTGGACCACGAGTCTTTTGTAAGCTATGTGAGCTGCCTGATTTTGAATAACCTGTAGTCCGTCTATGAGCGTATTAGGCAAACCCAGGGATACTGAGTTAGCATAATCTAGTCTGGAGGAGACCATGTCATTATAACTGTTTTTAGTGCATCCTCTGCGAGAAATTGAGCAATCTTTATAACCTTTTTTAGCATGAGAATGCAGTTGGAAAATACAGGTTACATTTCGGGTTTTAATGGAGAACTCTCTCGATTATGACCTCTAAACTTTTGGCTTGTGCTTAGCGACGGAGTGGGGCTGAACTGGTTAGTCTAATACAGCTGGTTCCATAAGGTCAAATTGTTTAGTATCACAATTTCAGTTTTGTCCGTGATTAGTTTTTAAAAAATTGTCTCTCATCCAAATATAGTGCATAACATTTTGAAAATTCTGTTCGGAGGTGGTAGTGCCATCCACACGGAGAATGAGTTGAAAATCCTCCGCATAGTTGTAGCGCATACAATCTATATTTTACAGCTTCATAAGAGTACTGATGTAAATGTGAACCAAGTGAGGAGATAACAACATATACCACTACTATGTATATTGTAACACTGTAAACCTTGGATGCACCAGGGCTGATTTGGCTGCCGATAATAACATTTTGTGGTGAAAAAAAAGTGGTTAAAATATTACGTATGAACAAATTTCTGCTTTAGGCCTCACAATTTGACTCAGTAGCTACATTCATGAGTATTATTCGAATGTTGGATCATGTCTATTGTCATGTCGCTTGGTCCTATGGAGGTAACTCTCCTCAATTTGTGAACTTACACAGTCTGTACCTCTCTTGATTATGATTTGTTTGCTTTTCTGGTTCTTCCTTCTGATCATATGTTCGCGCTATATAAAAATAAATAAATAACGATGATCTCTGGGTTATACCACCACATTTTACATCAGCCTCTGGTGCCATAAACTGACCCAGATGGACAGCTCCTGTTCAGTTTTCAACGAGGGACTTTACCCTGCTAAGGGTGTGGCCTTTCAGGCCTGTGCCCTCTACACAGTCAACCGAAATATTGTGGTTGAGGGGTGTGGCAAGACAAGATGGTGGAGTAGACGTGTCCGCCAGTGTTCCTGCTGACACAGTCATCCTCCTTCCGTAACCTGTGTTTGCCCCTCTGGGCATTTGTGCCTGAACAGCAGACTGAGATGGCAATGGTGCCTGTGTTGAGGTACAGAGCCCTACCTGGCTGCCTGAAGTGAATTGACCCTGATGCTTTCGGTGCGGCCCATCATAGACGGACCGGCACCATTTTCTGATACAGAGATTGGGGAGGTCGGATTGCATGCGACTGGCACTCACTGGTGGTGATCGGCAGCAGGAGCTGGAAATTCGGCTAGTTGGGTCAGCTTGTGTACTGCTTAGTAGGGATAGAAGGCATGTGGATCGCCTCTCCAAGTGTGGCGGTGCGGAGGTGGCTGGCTGTGTCTGTGCTACCTGCTGGCGCTCCTGCGTTGGGAGGGCCCTGAAACGTGCATATTGAGCACGGCCAAGCACCGGGGAGGCCTGATTGCCAACAATAATTCTGGGAGAGCGAGCTCACCCCTTGCTGCAGGTTGGTAGAGGCTTGCTGGATCCTTGAGGCATTGCTCTGCCAAACTACCTGAGGTTTGGTGCCTTCAGTGTGTGGCGGGGGCCACAAGGGATAGGAGTTGCTGCTGGTGAAGGAGACAGCTTGAATAGTTGTCCTGTCCTTGTGGTTCCAGGTGGTGGGGACAGTGAAGAAGAGACATATAAGTGATGGTCTATGGAATCCCCGGAGACTCAGATCTAGAGACTGTTACATGCAACGAGCCCCCAGTCACGGTGTGCTGAGAGGGGCTACTGAAGAGGCATGTTCCATTGGCTCATAGATCCTTTCCGGGAGGGGTAGCCAGTGCTTATGAACAATAGTGGCGTAATACAGTGATATTGGCTATTTCTCCTTCCTGGGGCTCATGGAGGGAGAGTTGCGTGGACCTCCTGAACAGCACTTTGAGCCTGGTGCATCGCTGGCGTAGGTTGGAGAAAGATACATATATGGCCTATCTGCAGTTATTTACATATGGAAAGAAATAGGACTGCTGCCATTCTGGCTCGATTAATTAGACGAGACGCCCCTGAGGCCTCTGTCCTACAGTGACATACAGGAAGCATGGTCTTTACACATTAAACAATTAATGTTGTATTTGGCTGGCACTTGAGGGAGGTGTACAACGAGCCGGTACCCCCTTCGGATGAGGCTCTGCAGGGTTTCCTTGCAGGTGTCGAACTTCCAAGTCTTAACCCGGGCGTTGTGGAGGCTGGGGATGGCCCACTTACGAAGCAGGAAATCCTTTTGCAATTAGACATCTTAAACCTGCAAAAACTCCAGGCAGTGTTGGATTGCCGGCAGATATCTATCTGAGGTTTACAGCCTCATTGGCAGACCAACTGTTAGTGGTGTGCATGCGGGAGGCCCTAGTGGTCATGATACTGAAACCTATTAGGAAATCTATGCTTGCCTCTTCGTATTGGCTGATATCGCTTTTAAATATAGATGTAAAGAGTCTAAGCGGAGCCCTAGTTGCACGTCTCCTCCCACACTGGCCCCATATTATACACTCGTATCAGACGGGATTTATCTCGAGGGGCAGTACTGTCCAAAATCTACGGCGACTGGCGCCTGTGTGGTCTGCCCTGTGGCTTTCGACGGATGACTTTTCTCTGGCATTCCTAGATATTGAACAAGCCTTTGATTCTGTTAATTGGTCCTATTTATAACAGGTGCTCTGAAAAATTGAGCTGGGCTCTAGATTTATTTGGTGTGTTCATTTACTTTACTGCGCTCCTGTTGCTGAGATCCGGGGGTGTGATTTCGGATTCATTTTGACTGTACAGGGGCACCCAAGAGGGATGCCCTCTATCACCACTTTTGTTCGCAATAGCCATGATGACATTGGTGAAGACCTGCGCGGCACGTTGCAACTCTTGGGCATACCCTTGGGGGCCACAAACCATATGGTCTCCCTCTGTGCTGATGATGCTTTGGTATATCTTCAACAACCGGTTTATTCAGCACCTATCCTACTTAAAGTTATGCAGATGTTTTGAGAGGTCTCGGGCCCCAGAATTAACCCGGATAAGTCCAAGCTTCTCCCATTGGGAAAGCTGGTAGGGGTACCAAGAGATAAGTTACCATTGATAGAGTTCCGCACGGCTCTAGCATTCCTGGATTAAAACATGGGAAGGGTGATGGAGGGAATATGAGCCTCGATTATGTTCTGGAAGGAATTGCCTCTGTCCCTTATGGTCAGGATCGTGATAGTTAAAATGATAATTTTACCACGCTCCCTCTACGCCATGCAAAAACCCTTTTTATGAAATCCCTAGGGTCTATTTCCGTACACTACACAGTTTGGTGGTAGATCTCCTTTGGGGATCCAGACATAGGCGTGTTGGACTAGCCACTTTGCCAATAACGTGTAATTAGGGTGGGCTTGAGGTTCCCTGCCTGGACATCTATTATATGGCAGCCCAGCTGCAACATCCGATCCATTGGTTGGACGAAGACGTTAATCGGTAGAAGCGGCTTCTATCGGCTCACAAAACTATAAAATTCTTGGCCCATGCTGCCCAAGAGCTGGAAAACAAGGAAACAATTAAAGACGACCTGTGTCAATTGGTCCCCCCAAGGCTGGGTCCGGACTCTCCCTCAATCTCTTAATGGATACCCTTTATTTTCACTTTTCCAGCATAAAAAAATAAATAAATAATAACCTTCATTCTGAGTTAACAAAGTGTTATTTCCATCAAGTTTCACTTAACCCCCAAGCATTGTTCCCCTGCTCAGAACACCCATTTGATGTCTGGCAGCTGTAATGAGACAGTTATCCCCCTGCCTAGCTCCATTTGTGTTTTTTAACTTTACACAGTAACTGCACATTTGAGCAATTTGCTATGTTTGTGTTATTTTAACGTATTATTTCTTTATGTGATTTTATGTGTTTTTATGCTGATTCAAAGATGTAAAGCTTTATCCCATGGTGGTAAGATCCACCCTTTTATGATTTTTACAAATCAAATAAAGTATTACTTACTTACTTACTTACTTATTGGCTCACATGGCGGGAAACCTTTACTGACTCTTCTGATGGCCCGGTCCTCCACTCCCAGATCATGCCCCTATATCATACGGCACGTTGCGATCATCTGGGAGAGGGTTGTTAACCGGGTTATCCAATGGGCTACTTACGCACCAGATATGCCTCAATGGATGGTGTGACTTTTCTCCTGCATCGCTGAATTCATGAAGGTTCAGTATTTGCCTTGGCCAATATTTGCAGTGCATGAAAATCTCGAGCACTGCTCAAGAGTTATGGCCATCCTTTCCTGCAGAACCTCCCAAGAACAATGTACTGATGGTCATGTTATACATGGTCCGGTGACGTCGATTAGTGTCCCACCTTTACCGTGCCCTGCACAGTGACTTGCCGCAGGTGGAGCTCCCTACACAGAACAAGCATTTACAATGCAATGGTCTCGGCATCATTAAAGGTAGAGCTATTGGCATTGCTCATGACATTTCTTTTTTTTTCTTTAAATCATAAATAAATGGCATTGTCATTTACATTGTCAATACACACCACTCTGCACTCAACTGCACTCACCTGCACTGCACTGCACTCACCTGCACTGCACTCACCTGCACTGCACTGCACTCAACTGCACTCACCTGCACTGCACTCACCTGCACTGCACTCACCTGCACTGCACTGCACTCACCTGCACTGCACTGCACTCACCTGCACTGCACTGCACTCACCTGCACTCACCTGCACTGCACTCACCTGCCCTGCACTGCACTCACCTGCACTGCACTGCACTCACCTGCACTGCACTCACCTGCACTGCACTCACCTGCACTGCACTGCACTCAACTGCACTCACCTGCACTGCACTCACCTGTACTGCACTCACCTGCACTCACCTGCACTGCACTGCACTCACCTGCACTGCACTCACCTGCACTGCACTGCACTCACCTGCACTGCACTCACCTGCACTGCACTCACCTGCACTGCACTGCACTCACCTGCACTGCACTGCACTCACCTGCACTCACCTGCACTGCACTCACCTGCACTGCACTCACCTGCACTGCACTGCACTCACCTGCACTGCACTACACTCACTTGCACTCACCTGCACTGCACTCACCTGCACTGCACTGCACTCACCTGCACTGCACTCACCTGCACTGCACTCACCTGCACTGCACTCACCTGCACTGCACTCACCTGCACTGCACTGCACTCACCTGCAAGGCACTCACCTGCACTGCACTCACCTGCACTGCACTCACCTGCACGCCACTGCACTGCACTCACCTGCACTGCACTCACCTGCATGCCACTGCACTCACCTGCACTGCACTCACCTGCACTCCACTGCACTGCACTCACCTGCACTCCACTCACCTGCACTCCACTCACCTGCACTGCACTCACCTGCACTGCACTGCACTCACCTGCACTGCACTCATCTGCACTGCACACACTGCACTCACCTGCACTGCACTCACCTGCACTGCACTGCACTCACCTGCACTGCACTCACCTGCACTGCACTCACCTGCACTGCACTCACCTGCACTGCACTGCACTCACCTGCACTGCACTCACCTGCACTGCACTCACCTGCACTGCACTCACCTACACTGCACTGCACTCACCTGCACTGCACTCACCTGCATTGCACTGCACTCCACTGCACTCACCTGCACTGCACTGCACTCCACTGCACTCACCTGCACTGCACTCACCTGCACTGCACTCACCTGCACTGCACTCCACTCCACTGCACTCCACTGCACTGCACTCCACTGCACTCCACTGCACTGCACTCCACTGCACTGCACTCCACTGCACTCCACTGCACTGCACTCACCTGCACTGCACTCACCTGCACTGCACTGCACTCACCTGCACTGCACTCACCTGCACTGCACTCACCTGCACTGCACTGCACTCACCTGCACTGCACGCACTGCACTCACCTGCACTGCACGCACTGCACTCACCTGCACTGCACTCACCTGCACTGTACTGCACTGCACTCACCTGCACTGCACTGCACTCACCTGCACTCACCTGCACTGCACTCCACTCCAGTGCAGTGTGCACTGCACTCACCTGCACTGCACTCCACTGCACTCCACTGCACTGCACTCCACTGCACTGCACTCCACTGCACTGCACTCACCTGCACTGCACTGCACTCACCTGCACTGCACTGCACTCACCTGCACTGCACTCACCTGCACTGCACTCACCTGCACTGCACTCACCTGCACTGCACTCACCTGCATTGCACTGCATTCACCTGCACTGCACTGCATTCACCTGCACTGCACTGCACTCACCTGCACTGCACTGCACTCACGTGCACTGCACTGCACTCACCTGCACTGCACTGCACTCACGTGCACTGCACTGCACTCACCTGCACTGCACTCACCTGCACTGCACTCACCTGCACTGCACTCACCTGCACTGCACTCACCTGCACTGCACTGCACCACACTGCACTCACCTGCACTGCACTGCACTCACCTGCACTGCACTGCACTCACCTGCATTGCACTGCACTCACCTGCACTGCACTGCACTCACCTGCACTGCACTCACCTGCACTGCACTCACCTGCACTGCACTCACCTGCACTGCACTCACCTGCACTGCACTGCACTCACCTGCACTGCACTCACCTGCACTGCACTCACCTGTACTGCACTCACCTGCACTGCACTGCACTGCACTCACCTGCACTCACCTGCACTGCACTGCACATACCTGCACTGCACTCTGCACTCACTACTCTGCACTCTGCACTCACTACTCTGCACTCTGCACTCACTACTCTGCACTCTGCACTCACTACTCTGCACTCTGCACTCACTACTCTGCACTCACTACTCTGCACTCTGCACTCTGCACTCACTACTCTGCACTCACTACTCACTACTCTGCACTCACTTCTCACTACTCTGCACTCACTACTCTGCACTCACTACTCACTACTCTGCACTCACTACTCACTACTCTGCACTCACTACTCTGCACTCACTACTCTGCACTCACTACTCTGCACTCACTACTCACTACTCTGCACTCACTACTCACTACTCTGCACTCACTACTCACTACTCTGCACACTCACTCTGCACTCACTACTCTGCACTCACTACTCTGCACTCACTACTCACTACTCTGCACTCACTACTCTGCACTCACTACTCTGCACTCACTACTCTGCACTCACTACTCTGCACTCACTACTCACTACTCTGCACTCACTACTCTGCACTCACTACTCTGCACTCACTACTCACTACTCTGCACTCACTACTCACTACTCTGCACTCACTACTCTGCACTCACTACTCACTACTCTGCACTCACTACTCTGCACTCACTACTCTGCACTCACTACTCTGCACTCACTACTCACTACTCTGCACTCACTACTCACTAC